>NC_072792.1:180855675-185655675 GCF_028583425.1 Eublepharis macularius
ATTCCTGGAAACTTGGGGGTGGAGCCTGGAGAGGGTGGAGTTTGGGGAGGGGAGGGACCTCCAGTGAGGTATAATGGCCGAAGGCTTTCACGGCCGGAGAACGATGGTTGTTGTGGATTTTCCAGGCTGTATTGCCGTGGTCTTGGCATTGTAGTTCCTGACGTTTTGCCAGCAGCTGTGGCTGGCATCTTCAGAGGTGTAGCACCAAAAGGCAGAGATCTCTCAGTGTCACAGTGTGGAAAATATGTTGGCAGGACATTTATATCTACTCAGGAAGGTGGGGTTGGGCTGAGTCATCCTATAAGAGTGCTTGATATACTAATCTAAGAGATTAGTGCTTGATATACTAATCTATACCCAACAATAGCCCTGCAGAGAAAATTAGAATATCAAGCACCAATCCATATGCAAAAGAACCTCCTCAGGATACAGTGAAGCCTCCCGCCATTAGCATTCCACACCCTGGGAAACTCTTACAGGATGACTCAGCCCAACCCCACCTTCCTGAGTAGATATACCTGGGGGTTGGCAACCCTGCCTAGCCCACTCAACTTTGAGCCCTAAGCAAAACCTGGTCTGGAACTGCTTCAGATTTTGGTATCCTGGATCTATAATAAAACAAGAAATGGGCTTCTGCATATTACAACCAATAGTGATGCATCTTACTTCAAAAGGTATAGGAACACAGAGCAAAGCGTGGCATTGCCAGGCACCATCTTCGCCAATATAATGCTACAGACTCCACCCTCTGAGGCTGCAGTTTCTCCAGGGCAACTGATCTCTGTTGTTTAATTGTAATTCCAGGAGATCTCCAAGTCCCACCAAGGAGGTTGGCAGCCCAAGCTACAGCAGAGCTGCTCCTCCACACACCCCACAAACCTACTATCCTGATGCACTCCACAGCAGATGACTCTACAGCTGTCCTTCTCAAACGGACCCTGCTTTGTTGTACAGACACACCCAAGCGTGAATAAGCAGATCAAAGGGAAAAGGGGAGGTTGGGACCACGGAAGTGCGACAGCATGCGTTCAAGGAGGCACTGGAGGCACCTCGGGTGAGCAAAAAGCTTGCCAAAAAAAAGAGGGTTGACTGGTTACTGCGGGCTCCCCCCTGCCCCCGCCCCCCAGCAAAGCAAGCAGCCGATTATTTAAGACTGGTTCTTCCCTGTAGAGACTGGGAAAGGGGATGCTGAATGGACATTTGGCCATCTTACCTATTTATTTATTTTTATTTATTTACTTATTTCAGATTTCTATTTCGCCCTCCCCACAAGCGGCCTCAGGGCGGATAACATATTAAAATCCAATAAAAATTCATCTACATTAAAGCATCATTAAAACAGCAGTGTATTTCTATTAATACACATTTAAAACAGGATGGCGGACAGCCTTCGCAGGGAGGGTTAAGATTTTAAACACCCCTTTTTTCAGGTCAGTGGAGGCCCAGCCTCAGCCATATGCCTGGCGGAACAACTCTGTCTTGCAGACCCGGCGGAAGGATAGTAGGTCCTGCCAGGCCCTGATCTCAGCAGACAGAGCGTTCCACCAGGTGGGAGCCAGGACCGAAAAGGCCCTGGCTCTAGTCGAGGCTAGGCGGGCCTCCTTGGGGCCAGGGACCACCGACAGCTGTTTGTCCCCTGATCGGAGTGTCCTCCAGGGAATATATGGGGAGAGACGGTCCCATAGATATGCTGGTCCCCGTCTGCACAGGGCCTTATAGGTCAATACCAGAACCTTGAATCTGATCCGGTACTCCACTAGCAACCAATACAGCTTGCTTAAGATCGGTGTTATATGCGCCTTATTTGGCACTCTCGTAATAGCATGCGCCACTGCATTTTGTACCAGCTGTAATCTCCGGGTCAGGCTCAAGGGCAGCCCCACGTAGAGCAAGTTACAGTAATCTAGCCTAGAGATGACTGCTGCTTAGATCACTTTGCTAAACAAGGGCCGATTCCAGATGACTAACCTTAAGTCGCTTCATGCCGCCCTCTTCCGGATCGTGACGGGGAAAATGCGAAATATCGCGTTTCCTCGCGCGAGTTTTGCACGATGACGCGCAAAACTCGCACGAGGAAACGCAATATTTCGCATTTTCCCCGTCGCGATCCGGAAGAGGGCGGCATGAAGCGACTTAAGGTTAGTCATCTGGAATCGGCCAAGGAGCTTGTATTATCCGGGCACCCATCCACTCCTTCCTTGCCCCACCACAGGGTTCTTCCACTGTCATGTCCTTGCTTCACGCAGGACTTCCTAAGCTTTTGACACGACCCCTGGGAGCGTGCATTCTTTCTGGATTAAGGTGGAAGGCAGAGAGATGTTATTCCAAACTGGCTTCCCTGAAGAAGGGGCACGCATCCTCCGGAGAAACGACAAAACAAGCAGGAGAATATTGCCTACCCAAATCCTTCAGCCAGTCCAGGGCGCTCTCCGGTACGGACCATGTTTTCTGAACAAGGACAAAACTTCTAGAATCCCATCAGAAATCCCATAACTCTCTTCCTCCCTCCCTCGAGATGAAACTGCTAGAAATATATTGGAGGGGGGGATCAGTGCCAGGGGTTTGGGGTGGCGTAGAGGGTTCATCTTCCAAGGCGGTGCACCTTTTGCAAGTGCATGATGCCCGACCTTCATTCATCTGCATGAGCCCAATCCAATTTAATCCAGAAAGAACGCACCCTCCAGGTCCAAAACTGCAGCTAAGGGAACTGGTAATTCAGCCAGAACTTGATGGCAATTTTATAAAGAACCCAGAAAAGAACACCCACCCACCCCCAGTGGTTTTCACAGAACTGGGTCCCTATAGATTCGCTGCAGGAAAAGAAACATTTCCAGAAATTGTCATGTCACTGCATGAAGATCCCCAGGGAAAGCGAGCCCAAACTCCAGTAACTGGTTCCGTTATTTGAACACATGAAGGTGCTTTATATGGAGCAGAGCCTCGGGTTTGCCAACAGCTGGAGAAAAAAACAACCCGTCCTTTGAAGAGAGGCTTGATATGTGGAAATGGGCAGCGGGAGCTTGATGGCTGGTATTTATTCTCCTCCTTGCCATGAAAATAACATCCCATTGAGCCTCTGTTAAAGGGGCAGGATGTTTTTTCCCCCTCCAGGCCTGTCGGCACCAGTATTGTCTACTCAGACTGGTAGGAACTCTCCGGAACTGGAGGCGGCGAGTTTTTGCAGACGTCTTTCACATCATCTACTGCCTGGCCCTTTTAAGTGGAGATGCTGGGGATTGAACCTGAGGCCTTCTGCATGGAAATCAGGTGCTCAGCCAGTGAGTCGTGGCCCCACCCCTTGAAGGAAACCGTCTTTGAATGTTCAACTGAAACCCACCCTCCTGCAATTTAAGCCCGTTAGATCTAGAGTCTCTCTACATGAGACAGGAGATGCAATGGTAACCGAGAAGGGTAGTTTAAAAAGACAGAGCCAGCAGCAGGGCCTACTGGGAAACGAAAAGCCATGGTGTCAGAACTGCTGTTAATGCAGCTAGAAGTTAAAAATCTCCAGTGCTGAATTGTGACATAAGGGGTGTGTGTGTGTGTGTGTAAGAAAAAGAGTCTTTTAAATAGATTGGCTGATAAGGACTTTTGAAGAACTACTTTGCTATAAACTGGAGCTGTGTGAAGGGACTGCGAAATGCCAGACCATTATAACCTCTCCAGGTCCAAGCCCGGCTCTGGGAGGAAGCTCCAGCCCATTTCCATTCCTCACTGCCCTCTGGTTGCGATCTCACACAATTGAGACTGGAGAGGTGAAACTGACAGAGCCTTCGGGAAGTTAAAATGAAGTTAACAAACCCTCTGAGGAGTGATCTCCATGGGCTCTGTCTTTTTAAACTATGCTTCCCGGCTAACATTGCATCTCCCTACACTTGACGAACACATGCCGAGGTGTCTCATGTAGACAGACTCCTAGTCTTGCCCTCCAGAGAAGTAGAGAACAAACCTTTTCAGAGAAAAGTTCTTCAAAAGTCCTTATCAGCCAACCTATTTAAAAGACTTTTTTTCTTACACACACACACACACACACACACACACACAAAACACCCCTTATGTCACAAGTCAGCATTGGAGATTTTTAACTTCTAGCTGACATAACAGCAGTTCTGACACCATGGCTTTTTGTTTCCCAGTAGGCCTTTTGACCTTCACAGCTGGCACATAAATTTGCCTCTCCTTCACACACTCAGAAAATGGGAAGGGACACCCATATTTTCCTGAGGATGGAAAAGGTGGGCTATACATATTTCAATTAAACAAATGAATATGTAACCCTAAATCAACCTGTCTATTAGCACTCAGACTCATATACGAATATTCAAACCACAGACACGAGAACACACACACACAAAACCTCACACAGCCCTAACATAGGACAGAAAGCAATGTCCGCACCTCTGTATGCAAAGAATAAACACAAGACCCAGTGCCTAGCTGTGACGTCCATTACTCCACCTAGCGGTCATTTAAGCAATCTGAACATTACTCCAGCCATCGAAATGCCAAATTTTTCAGCTAGAAAGAAAGTGTCTCTCTAAACGAGACCTCTGACACGTGAAGAATACATGTCGAGAGATGCAAGGGTAGTTGGGAAGGATAGTTTAAAAAGGCAGAGCCGGTGGCAGGGCAAAGGCTTTGCTAGACACTGGAGCTGTGTGAAGGGGCTATGAAATGCCAGAAGGGAAACTTCAGCCCATCAGAACCTCTCCAGGTCCAAGCCCAGCTCTGGAAGGCAGCTCCAGCCCATTTCCATTCCTGGCTGCCCTCTGGTTGTTGCGACCCCACACAGTTTTAGACTGGAGAGGTGAAACTGACAGAGCCTTCTGGGAGGCAAAGATGAAATTAACAAACCCTCTGAGGAGCGATTTCCGCCAGCTCTGTCTTTTTAAACTATGCCTCCCGGCTAACATTGCCTCTCTCTACACCTGACAAACATGCACCAAGGTGTCTCGTGCAGAGAGACTCAAACTTAAGGACAAGTTAAATGTGGTGTGCTATACTGGCTTGTTCGTCACACCCTTAAGAAGAGGATTCGAGGAGTGGAAAGAGGAACTCACCTCCACCTTGCACATTTGGCCCTCTAACCATGTGTACCCCAGGTGCATGGGTGGGAGGATTCATTTCCCTTCTCCATCCATCCACCCATGCTGTGCTTTAAAAGCATCCCACCCCCTCTGCTGGATTTAGAATTGGCAGGATCCACACTGGAGGGCGATTACTGTCACATACCATTTCTCCTTTCAGTGCCATGTAACCTCCCCGCAAAAAGTTCCCTAAAAAGCTAGTAGGAGCTGGCGGTGCTGGGGTTTTTTTTAGCAATAAGGACCAGATAACATAACCACCACTCCCCCCTCCCCCCAATTTCTCTTGACTGTTCAGCAACACAAGGACCCAGCTGTCGCCATTTCCGGGGAAAAGTCGAGAAGATTTGCGTGTCATGAGAGGTGGGTAAAGAAAGAGGGAGAGACAACACGCTGAGCCAGGAAAAGCACAACGATGCTCGGAAGCAGCTTGGATGAGGCGAGAGAAGGAAGGTGAGATACGCTGCAGCTATAGCCACTACCCACCACCACCACCCTGAGGGTTTGGGAACAGTGTTCTTTTTGCATTCATTATGCATTTCCTTTGTGGGGGAACAATTCCGTAGGGGGGATGGTTATACCCATGTATCATTTACACACATGTGTATTTTGCCTCTGGGGGACAGTGGATTCTGCAAAAACCAAAAAACCCCAAACCCACATGTGCTGGGAAGCAGCGGGCAATTGAGGACTCCCCCCCCCCCCCAATTATGATTTAAAAATTTCACGGATTCCCAAGCCCTCCCCTCCCCACGCCATACCCTTTCCAGAGAATGCGTGTCAAGCTGCATACGCCCTGTAGAGTCTTCTGTTTTTAGAACTCTCAAACAACTCAGCAAGATTGTTATCAGCTATGGTTTTAAAACGTTTTTCTCCAACTTGCTTATATTGGCTCTACATGGCCTCGGTGGCCACGTCTCAGAGAAGACGGTATTATATTTAGAGATAGTATTAACCTTGGCTGCTCTGCAGTTGAAAGGGGGATGCCTAGTCTATGGCTGCCAACTCCAGGTTGGGAAATTCCTGGAGATTTGGGTGTGGCTCCTGGAGAGGGTGAGGTTTATGGAGGGGGGGGACCATGCCATAGAGTCAACCCTCCAAAGCCACCAGTTCTTCCAGGGGAACTGACCTCTGTGGCCCGGAGATCAGTTGTAATTTTGGGAGATCCCCAGCCACCACCTGGAGGCTGGCAACCCTAATGCCTGCTAGTTACTTAGGGTCTGAGCTGATGTCAGAGACCCTAGCTATGACCTTTACTTGGCTTGTGATGGCTCGTTCGCCCACCATGCGCTCAACCTCTTGATTGCGCAGTCATCTTGTATTCAACATGCATGTGTACCAGGCCTAAATTTGCAGCAGGTTAAAAGGAGGCAACGGAATAAAGAGGTTTTTTTTTTTTTAAAGCAAGATAGCGTGTGGAAAATATTTTCTTTAAGAAGGTGGTCAGTGAGCCTTTATTGTGTTTTGCCTCTTTTCAGTCTTGGAATTGAGAGCTGCCCTGAGCCATAAGGGAAAGGCGGGATATAAATATTGAGATGAAGAGATGATGAATAGTTGGAACACACTTTTTTTTCTGAATGGAAGGTGGAGGGACGCATCACTCCTGCACTGAAAATGTTTAAAGTCTTTAAAAATGAGCCATCGTAAGAAAAATGGGTAAGTGGAGGTATAGCCAATCAGGGACTCATACAGAGTTGCAGCAGGATACTTCCTGTGGAAGTAAACTATTTTACCCAGTCTCTGCACTGGAGTGATAGAACCATGTTAGAAAAGAACAACAGTTTAGCACCTATAAGACTAACAAATTTTGTGGCAGGGTATAAGCTTTCGTGAGTCACAGCTCACTTCTTCAGATGGAGGCTGGATCTGAAGAGGTGAGCTATGACTCACAAAAGTTCATACTCTACCACAAATTTTGTTAGTCTTATAGGTGATACTGGGCTCTTGCTCTTTTCTACTGCTAAAGAGGCAGAGATACGGAGAGCAGCCTCCTCTGTAAGTGTGTGTGTTTTGTTCTCCTAGCATCCTTTATTTTCTCGCAGTACAACAGCAGTTCTCCTCAAGACACACCCCTTCAACAATTATGCTTGGATCCTACCAAAAGACTATCTAACACCCTTAATTTTAAGTCCCACGTGATAACGGGGCAATTAAACTTTCAGAAATGAGAACCTCGAGTGGATTTCTTAACCGTCTTAAGGAATCCCTCTTACGGATAGCCTGATTTTGCAGCAATGTCATAAAAGGGGGAAAAAATTAAAAGAGAAGGAAGGTGGGATGAGGAGGCACCAGAAATTACCTGATTATGTGATAGCTGTAAAGATGCCAAAATGCAGCAGCGGAGAGAGAGAAAAAGAGAAAGAGAGAGAGAGAGAGAAAGAGAGAGGAGGAACATGCAACGTCAGAGCAGTAAGAAAACAAACGAGGCAAGAAAGAAGGCACCAAGAGCCCCCTCCGAAGTCATCGCAGCACATATTCCTCCCACTTTAGCAAGGTTAACAATGCAGAAGAGAACAAAAGCCATTTTAAAACCAATGGCATGGGAAGTAGTGGAGCCCCAAGCGGGTGAGAGCTGCCCCACCCCTTTGCCACCCTGCCCGCCCCTTCTGGTTCCACCCTCTGCCCCGCTGCGGGATATTTTCCTCCTAAAACGGAGCTGCCACTCCTCGCCCACCTTTGCTAGAACAGCTGCAGGGACAGAGAAGTTCATGTTCTCCCTGGCAGCCGATTCTCCAACAAAAGCGCTCTCCGACACTTCCTCCTATTTCACCCAAATCTGGCTATCGTTTAGGAACGCTCGTTTCCTCATCCGGCCTTCGGTGGTTGCAGAACTATTTCCTTCTGCTCTTTCAGCCCTCCTTTTTATAGAGAGAGGGATTCTGCACACACATTCACACGCCCCGCTAAATCTGACCCCGGTTCGCTCCTGGGCCAATCCCGTTCACAGTGAATTTCCAGGAAAACTAGTTGGTGATCTGCATCCCTTAACTGGATTATGTACTGTCATTCTACCCCGAGTTTCTCTCAACCTGTTAATATCTCTCCTGACCTGGGGCATCCAGAACCCCCAAATGGTTATTTTTCCTCCCTGGTACTAAAGTGAGGTTTACCAGAACTTTCCCTTACCTTAGAAAGCTCAACGTTTGAAGCTAACTTAACCCGGTACACTTTGTGACCTGATGTCACCCCTAAATCTCTCCTAATTCGTAAACTCTCTTAGGAGCTGCCTCAAAATCCCAGACTTCTATAATTTGCCCCACCCAGGAAGGGGCATCTTTTCAAAGCCGATCCATACATTGAAAAAAAGAAAGTGGTTTAAGCTCTTACGGGCATGTATCAACTCATACTGTATGCACAGGGTTCCTTTTAAATTCTTCTCACGTTAAAGGCTCCCCTTGCACGTGGAAAGCTGACATGTCAAGAAGGAAGTCTGAATTAAGAAGCCTCCTTCTTGACATGTTAGTATTTCACATGTGGGGAGGCTATGAAAGGGAGGCATTTTAAAGCAAACATCTCCTCCCTGCAATGGGGCATTCTGGAAATGGTACATCCCGCACCCTCCTCTGCCCCCTTGGATTCTCTCTCTGTTGTGGGTGTGGCACTGTATCCATTGCCCTGTCCTGGGTCCCCTTTGCAGCATTCTGGTAGCCCAAGAGTAAAGAAACCACACGGGAGGGACAGAGTCGCCTAAGAGCATACACGGGAACATCGTAGTCCCCAGTGTGGTCAATGATACTTCCGTGATCCCATTCTCCCGTGCCCTTCCTATGTGCTTTCTACATTCTTGGGATACCAGAGCCATAAAGGAACAATTACAATGATATCCTTGCACAGTTGCTTCCACAGCCCTTCCATGGGCCGAATAACGAGGGTCAGAAAATAAAGGAGAGTTTGACCTGCAAAGATGCTACTTACTTCTGGAATATAAAAACGCCTACAATTACGGTAAATGAAATGAGATCGGCTGTTATCCAGATTAGACAGTACTCCTCCAGAGGCTGGAAGACAAAAAGACAAAGATGCCCAGACACCTTGGTGTTAGTATATCCACTGCAGGAATTATTTCTCCATCTAAATGTGGGGTAGGGGAGTTACTCAGGTCGCAGGCTTGATTTCCTAAAACGTTTCCCCACCTAACTGGGCATCAAGGACAGCCAAATTCTGGAAGAGAGGATACTAAAACTAGGCTAATGAGAGATCAGTATGTTCGTTTATATCAACTGCAAAATCTGGACTTCGGGGTGCAAAAAAGTTCTATTTACTTGAGAGGGCTGGGCTCCGGGGTGCTCAGGGAACAGAGACGGGCCATTTCCACACTACTTACCTTCATCTGGAACGCTACAGAATGTCGTGAAAAAAACGCGGAAGACAGGGTCTTCTCGTGTGAGTTTTGCACGATGTCGCGCAAAATTCGTGCGAGAAGACACTATCTTCTGAGTTTTTTTCACGACGTTCCGCAGCGTTCCAGATGAAGGTAAATAGTGTGGAAACGGCCACCGTCTCCTGAATTGCCTTCCACCTGCAAGGAGGTGGAGTCAAAAAGGATGGGGAGGGGAGCTGAGCCACACCCAAGGAACTTACGGAGGAACTAAACCCCCAATAAAGGTGCTAGGGTTTTTTGCAGGGAAAAAATGAGATTCAGGGAACAGGCTGGAACAAAAACATCTGTCACAAACTACTTACTAAATGAGCACTTTCAAAACTTTACTCTGTATTAAATAATACCAATAAACAGCACACTAGCAAAAAAATAAGTGTTCTTGTTTTGTTTTCGGTGCAAAATACAGGATTCGCAAAGTGCAGCAATGTCTATGAATACAATTTTGACAGAGACGGCCTGCCGGGGGAGTGCAATTGATATGGAAACTAGCATAGGAACTGACATATGGCTGGAATTTTCCTAGGCTCAGCAAAATACCTTGAGAAAGGATGGACTGAAACAGGTTTAGAAGCTGGCTACCTGTTGGGACGGATTATGAAGCCGCTCTGCATTTCAGTTACAACCTCTCCTTAAAGCAATGCATGCCTTCTATTTTCAATTCCTATTGTCTTTGCATTTCAAAGTTTATTCCTTTAGGATTCAATTGTTTAAGTGGATTACACATTGGGGGATTCTGCATGATCGACTTTGATAGAACTTTCTGAGCAGTCGTGCTGCAGTGGAGTCGTACGAATCCACCGCTTCCCGATTCCACATTAAGGCTTTTGTTTTGCATTGGCATTTCATTTCATCATGCTCAAAGTCCATTGTGCGGAATTTGCCAGTATAAAAATCGATTCCTCATTGCTTTTTCTGGGGGAAGTGTCGACAGACGTGCGTCTTCTTAATTTTATTTAATTTTTTTTAAAAAAAAACCCCGTTGCTACATATAAACGTTGCATCAAACAAACACATCAAAAATTTTCTCAAAACACACGTTGCTACATATAAATGTTGCATCAAACAAACACATCTGATAGGTCGGAGCATTTCCCACCGATATCGTGGAATGAGTATTGGTTATTGACATTTGGAGGGAAAATTGTTACCAATGACCCCGCTTTCCCTCTGCCTCAGAAGCTGTCAGCTGTCAGCGAGCAAGAAGTAACAAATTTGGCACATTGAAAAATGGACCCATTATTGGGCAGCTGTCGTCACGTGACACAGGATATGTTTTTGCATAGACACGAAGAAACGTTGCAACGTTTTTTATGATGTTTTTTTTTTAAAAAAAGAGAAACAAGAGGGGAAGGGGAAGGGTAGTGGGTGTGGCTTGGAAAACGTGATCAATCAAATTTAGTTTATTTGAAGGGCGGGAGAAAAGGGCAAAAGTGGGAAGAACATCGGATAAAGAATTCCACACAATTAAAATCCCTAATCTGCAGTGAATGGACGAATAAATCAGGGAAAAGCAAGAAAATAAGCCAGGAGGGAAAAAAATGGACAAAACCTGTAGTGACTTCAAAGCTACTGCTAGGATCACCTTCCCATGTATGGAAACGCAAAAAAAAATCGAGGTCGTTTGGAAGCTGAACCACTGAAAACCACTAGTGGGGAATCACCCTGTAATAAGCATTATATGTGCAATTAACTCCAGATGTGGAAAGCTATTGATACTGTCTGTCAAAATTGTATTTATAGACACTGCTGCACTTGGTGAATCCTGTATTTTGCACTGAAAACAATACAACAGTTTTTGCTAAAATGATGTTTATTGGTATTATTTAATACAGAGTAAGGTTTTGAAAGTGCATGTTTAGTAACAGATCCAGAGGAGTTAGTTGTATTAGTCTGTAGTTGCAAAATAGTAAATAGTCCAGTAGCACCTTTAAGACTAACCAATTTAATTGTAGTATACGCTTTCGAGAACCACAACTCTCTGCGTCAGATGCATCTGACGCAGAGAGCTGTGGTTCCCGAAAGCTTATGCTACAATTAAGTTGGTTAGTCTTAAAGGTGTTACTGGACTCTTTACTTGTTTAGTAAGTAGTTTATGGCAGATGTTTTTGTTCCAGGGTTTTTTTGCAGGACAGGGGGAAATAATGAGGAATGCGATAAGCAATTTCACAATTGCCACTATTCATTGCTGGAAAGAAAAGTAACCTTTTCCCCGTTCCCCTTATAAAAACATCTCAGGAACTGAAAAAGTAAGAGGAACAAAATCTAAGCATGCCCTCTGCCAATTAACGCCCCCCAATCAATTTGAAACGCTGGTTGGATTCATCTAGGAAATAAAATGAATGAAAAAGCCAGAGGCTGAACAAATCTTAGAAGACCAAACCACTAGATGGCAACCAGAACCATCCAGTTTGTAATTTCAGCAGAGAGCCATGGCTGCTGCTAGCAACAGCGTATATTCAGGATGATCGATGGATGAGGCCCAAATGGTGTTACAGCCCACCCACCCCATTGAAAAAAGAAGAGCATAATGAGCAGGCTGCATGTAATGAGGCATATGAGATAAAAAAAACCCTAGAAGGCTCAGGCATGCTGCCTGGCTGGAAGTTGATTGCATCCAACACAAAAAAAGGGGTGCAGTGCAGATACAGTTAAGGAGTCTATGGAGCCACCTTGTTTAGAGTCCAGACCCCTGGCCCATCTAGCTCAGTGCTGGCCACTCTGACCGGCAACAGGTTTCCAGGTCTTCGGCAGAAAAATGGCTTTCCCACCACTGGCTGAAATCCTTTTAATTGGAGATGCTGGAGACTGAACGCAGGACCTCCCGCACACAAAGTAGTGGGAGTTATTCGGTTGGTAACGTTTATTCGGCTCGTAACATTTCCAGCAATTATTCGGCTCGTTATTCGGCTCATAACATTTCCAGCAATTATTCGGCTAGTTATTCGGCTCGTAACATTTCCAGCAATCAACGCTTGCTGCAATACTACAATTGAATGTTTCCCTTGTCCTTTCAGGCCCTCCCTCCAATCCTGCCCCCGCCCCCAGATAAGAACTGCCCTCAGGATCCAGACCAAAATTCACCTTGCCCTGAATTTGGTCTTCAGAAGTGGGCCGCCAGATGCCCCATGGAAGCTTAAGGCATAACCTACCTTGCAGAGCTGGTGGGGGGAATGAAGAATGCCCCCCCACCCTGGAGTTCTTGGAACAGGCCTGGGGAAGAAACTCCAGCAAAATTAAGCCCACTTACCATTAGCCAGAGGGGGGAAGTCAGCCTGCTGAGGACGTGAGAGTTATCAGAGGTGACAGACTGAACTCCAGCGCACCACAGGACGGAGTAAAGCCACGGCTCGTTCACAATGTACAGGTTCACGCTCAGATTAGCAGCTGCGTACTCCCTGTTGGAGGGGGGGGGGAAAGGAAAGTTTAGAAGCTGCCGAGCTTCCCACAGTTCTACCATTCCGCAACATGCACAAAACAGAAATATTCAGGAGGGCATTCTTGTAATGGAATGAAGAATGGATTAAAAGGGAAGAGCCCCAAAGGGCATCTTCAGACGGGAATAGGTCTGAAACCCAGTTTGGTGTAGTGGTTAAGAGTGTGGGACTCTAATCTGGAGAGCTGGGTTTGATTCCCCACTCCTCCGCTTGAAGCCAGCTGGGTGACCTTGGGCTAGTCACAGCTCTCTCGGAGCTCTCTCAGCCCCACCCACCTCACAGGGTGTTTGTTGTGGGGATAATAATGGCATGCTTTGTAAACCGCTCTGAGTGGGCATTAAGTTGTCCTGAAGGGCGATATATAAATGTTATTATTATTATTATTATTATTAGGTCTGGAATCCACTGCAGTGATTATGGCTGGTATCCTCCAGCCACGGACTGGGAAGTCAAAATGGCTTGAGAGTAAGCCGGGCTCAGCGGTCCCTGTAGGACTAAGTAGAGCTGCCGGGGTCTGGCTTTGTTTGCACCAGCTCCCTTCCGGGGCAATGGCCCACTGGAAAATTGCCCTGTAAACTGAGGGGCCGGTCGATCCTTGGTATTCTCTATTATTGTGGGTCTCAACCGGGCTTTTACTGCACTGCCCTGTACCTCGTAGTCCCACGTTCTGTTTTGCACACACAATACCTTCGCCTCCAACATTTTGCTGTTCTCATTGTTGCTTGCCGTGTCTTTGAATTTTCTATTCCTAGTCCTACTACATTGTTCTGTGGGCATCTTACGGTGCACAGTTTCCCACCCCCTTTTCTCTACTCTCTAATCCACTCTGAGCCTCAGTGAGAAAGGCAAGCTATAAATAAGCTAATTAAATAAATGAGATCATCTCTTTCCCGGGTCACATCAAGGTCCATCTGTCTGGTCCATCGAGTTACTGACGATTCCTAGAGAGGAGTGATGTCACTGCTGGTTTTTTCCCCAGGAAGTGACATCATGCCATCACAGAGAGTGATTTTTTAAAAAAAGAAATTCTCCTGCCGGCCACTGGAGTGGGCAATGGCCTCTGGGGGTGGGACCCAACTTGCTAGGAAATGGAGGGCCAAACAAGTATCAGGTTACTAAACCGAGGGCTGGTTTTTACTCAATCGGCCCCTGGCACGACCCCTCACTTCTGAGTTCAGGAATGACATGGGGCACTCTTGAGTGCACTTCATCCCCACCACCCCATTCCCACACCTCCCCCCCCCAGCCAGGTGGCAGGGGGTGGAGGCTGGGGTGAGGGATCCCCCATCACTTGACTGTTCTCCATACAAATTGCCTTGCACCTGTAAAGCTAGCAGGTCATGGAGAAAAGTTTTTGCTAGATTTCTTCCTGGTAAGCTACTTTTTAAACATAGGTACTGAAGCACAATGATCTGCGTGAAACGCCCATAAGTAGTCTGAGGTGGAAGGGCTCAATGTGTGTGTGTGTGCTGCCCTCAAGTTGTAGCTGACTTATGGTGATCCCTGGTGGAGTTTTCATGGCAAGAGACTAACAGAGGTGGTTTGCCATTGCCTGCCTCTGCAACCCTGGTCTTCCTTGGAGGTCTCCCATCCAATTACTAACCAAGGCCGACCCTGCTTAGCTTCTGAGATCTGACAGGATCAGGCTCACCTGGGCTATCCAGATCAGGTCATATCTGTATCTATGGTGGTGGAGAGTGCCTTCAAGTCATAGCTGAATTATGGTGACCCCTGGTGGGGCTTTCATGGCAACAGACTAACAGAGGTGGTTTGCCATTGCCTGCCGCTGCCACCCTGGTCTTCGTTGGAGGTCTCCCATCCAATTACTAACCAAGGCCGACCCTGTTTAGCTTCTGAGATCTGACAGGATCAGGCTCACCCGGACTATTCAGGTCAGAGCAGGAAGGGCTCAGACACAGGCATAGATTCCCATCTGCAGTTTATGAGAACCAGACAGAAGAGAAATACATTTGCAGCAGCAGAAGCAAAAAGGCAGAACCTGATCTCTTCGCGGGTGACCTCGGTGTACCGCAGATTCAGTTTCCGGAAGCCTTCGTCCCGCAGTTTTTGTGCATCAGCTTTGATACCGATGGTCTGCTGGAATCCCGGGGCAATCTGCTCAACCAGTCTTCGCTCCGTGTCAGGCAGCCACATCACCTGGGAGGGACAGCAAAAAAAGAACAGTGAGTCTTACGACGAGAGGAGCCATTTTCAAAAAGGCGACATGACAAGCATTTTTTTAAACGATGTCGTGTAGCGGTCAGAGTGTCATACGAGGATCTCGGATCGAATCCCCCGTTCTGCCATGACGCTTGCTGGGTGACTTTGGGCCAGTCACCCTGTGACAACCTCATCTTTTTCAGACCGAGAGGAGCCTGAGGCTGTTGTGAGAATAAGAGGAAGAGCAATACATGTCCGCTCCAATATTCTTTGGAGGAAGGATTTGATAAAAATGTGATATAGAGCTCGACGTTCTCTAGTAAACTGGCTGGCCCCTGTGCGGATGACACAAGTTACATAACAGGTCCAACCATAGACCAGACAGGGACCTCTGCAGAAAAATATGATGCTGTAAATGAACTAAATGAAAGAAGAACCCTTCACCTTGCACGCACACACACAAATTATAGAGAGAATCATGGACCTCCAGGGTCATCTAGTCCAACCCCCTGCACAGTGCAGGAAATTCACAACTACCTCTCCCTGCCACACACACACCCAGTGACCCCTGTTCCATGCCCAGAAGACGGCAAAGCACCGTAAGGATCCCTAGCCAAACTGGCCTGGGGAAAACTGGTTTCTGATCCCAAAGTGCCGATTGGCATTACCCTGGGTGTGTAAGAAGGGGCCACGGGAACTAAGCTCTGAAGCTTAGTTCAGGTTGACATATAGCTTGATAAGCATGTTCAGGAGGGACAAGCGATTGAGAGCAGTTGAGAGCCAATTAAAGGAAAACAGGCGAGAGGAGAAATCAGCTGTCCCAAGTTCCACAGGGAATTCTGGACAGGGAAATTTTGAAAGGTGGAGATATCCCCCTCCCCACAGAACTCCTCACGGGCCCCCAATCCACCCAAGCGATTTGCAACAGATGATCATATTCAATCGGCAAGGAAGAAAACGAAAAACAAAAACACACGAGGCTTCTCAAAATAACTTCTAATTACGGGGGGGTGCTATAAATATTAAGAATATTGCAAACAAATTGACATCCTGAAAAATAATATTGCGCCTATTATGTAACAACACCAGCGTGAGTTCTCCACCGTGCTTTTTAATCTTTTCCCACGCAGAACAGCTTTCACAAATGGAAACAATTGCCATTATCAGTAATTGCCCTATTTTTTCCTAATTAAATCTTTAATAGAGATCCATCGTTCATTTAAAAAAAGAGAATGTGGCATAGGGATTAGAGGGCTAGTCAAGGATGAGATAGCCCGGGGTTGGAGGGTCAAAGCTCCACTCAGCCCAGATTTTCACTGGGCAACCTGGAGCCACTCACTTTTTCTCAATTCTATTCTACCTGGAAGGATTGTTGTGAAAACAGAACAAAGAAAACGAGAAAACTACCTAAATCACATTGACCTCCTTGAAGAAAGGATGAGATAAAAATATAAAGAAAAAAAAGTTTAAAATACTTATCCCTCCCTCTACCCTCAATCAAGTGCCCCCCAAAGCTGCTGATGAACTCTGTTTAATAACAATAACAACAACAACATTCGATTTATATACTGCCCTTCAGGACAACTCTGGGAAGCTGTGATTGACTTAAGGTCACCCAGCTGGCTTCAAGTGGAGGAGTGGGGAATCAAACCCAGTTCTCCAGATTAGAGTCCCGCTGCCTTTACCACTACACCAAACTGGCTTGGACACAACAGCCCAGACTCAACAACCACCATCCACAATCTATCCAACTAACCGGTAAATATGATTTGCTTCCATTTTATGGTTAACAGTTTTTTTGTTTCTAATGTTTCACATAAATAATTACTCATGTCACAACTGCCTTAAGAAACAATTATGAAGCAAAAAAAATTAATGTCCATACTCGGTTTTCTCAACATTGCTCAGAATACTAATGGATCCATATTTGCAAACTGCTTTGTTTTTTTATTTTTCCAAACTGTCCCCTCCCACAAGACACTCTTGTGCCCATGTTTCACACTTCTCACACCTTTGCGCCTTCACCTAGCTGCACCACGTTCTCATTCCAGAGCAAGGTCTCTTCATGAGCGGCCCGCAGCCATTTCCCCGCTTAACAATGCAAAACCACTTAAAAGAGCATTTGATGTGGCTGGCTGAGCTTATTACAGTTCATCTGCAACAAACACAATCACAAACATTTGAGCTAAAGAGTTAAAGATGCTCTTAGAATACATCTCCAAATCTCCTCCAAAGGCAATACAGGGACCTAAGAGAGAGAGGCACACCCTGAGAAAGAGACAAACCCTCTGGGTTGTGCACATCAAACAGCAGAATCCAAACAGAGGTACTCTGGTCTAGGCCCACTGAAATCAGCGGGCTTAAGAGTGGTACAATCCCGACACACGACTGCATGGGAAGGCCAAACACCATTGCACACTCCTTTCATCTCCTACAAAGGCCAAACATCCATCAGACACGAAATCCTTGAGTAACATCATCAGCTAGGGACGTGCATTTGGATATTTCTGATCTGAAGATATACCCGAAAAAGCCCTTATCTGTATTTTCAGGTAAATTTGAATATCTGGATTAATTTTCAGGATTCTCAGGAATACTGGTATCTGGGTACCGAATATTTCCGGAAATATTCGGGAATATCCAGGATCGGCATTTTAAAGCTCCCCAGCCTATATTTTCCCATTTAACTGGTCTCCTGGGCAAAAGGGGAAGGAGGAGGAGGGAGGGTGCTCTCCCAAGCAATGGGATCACGTGTTAGCACTGTTTGCACAATCATGATGATTCTCTTATAGCTCTCTACAGCTCTCTGAGCATGGACAAAGAGGATAAAAAGGAGGCTTGGCTGCAGCTTGACTTCATTTCAGAGTGAGATTGTTTAGAGCTGTCTGCTTCTCAGATTAACTCTGGGAAGACCTTTATCTTGTTCTTTGAGATGACTGGTTAGCCCTTTGTTCTAAAATATTATTTTAAATATTTCCAGTTCCGTATTTTTTTGTTTTTGCCTGGGGGGTTGCAGTTGGGGGGGGGCTTTGCTTTCTTTCTGGATCCTTTTAAAAATATAGATTTTTCTTGGTTTTGTTTTGTGCTGTTTTTAAAAGGATTTAAGAGACTTGCACTGTTTTGTTGGCTTCTCTTCTCTTGCTTTAGAATTTTTCACTGCTTTGATTTTTAAAGGTTTTGTGCTTTTTGGCGAGGGCAGGTTGGATTCTCTGGCTTGACACTGGTTGTGTTGGACTTGTCACATTGGCCTGTGGTTCTGCTGAGATCTGGTTTGATGTTGGTTCTGTTGGACTTGTTGGTTTCTGTTCGCATTTGTAGACTTTTGGCCAGTGGTTGATTGCTCCTGTATGTTCGGCTATTGGCTTTGCCCTAGAGGAAACACAGAAACCATCCCCTCTTGGAAAATGGACACGAGGAGGGCTGGGGGGACCTTGTGCCAGGGCCCACAGAGTTGGATGTCTTGGTTCAATTTGCACAGAACTTGACACGTCTTTAGTGTAAAGGTAGCATTGGGTCCCCTGCAATTTTGGTGCACTTGGTTGAAAAACAGCCATTCCAGCCCTCTGAAAATCATCCTCTGTATGGAATAATGGAACCCGAACAATTCTGGAATCCTGGGGGGGGGGGGTAATGAACCCTATAGTGGTATCGAGAACCCAAATACCAGTATTCCACAGGGCCTGTAAAACAGAGATGTTCCTCCGGGCGTTCGGCTGAGTGCCAGCGTGTGTCCCCCCTTCTTCCATCAAAGACCACCACTTTTTCTGGGGCTGCCCTCAGCCATCTGCTATGCCCATATACGGACTCCCAAATATTTATTTAAATAGCCTGCATCTGGACTATTTTAATGACTTTTAAAGATTATTATTGATTTTATGGTTTTGATGGATTCACTGTGTTTTATGAAGGTTGTTAGCCGCCCTGAGCCCATTGGTGGGGAGGGCGGGGTATAAATCAAATCAAATAAATAAATAATTATACCCCTTCCTGAAAACCAAATTTCATTTTTTCAGGTGCACAACCCCAGTGTGCATAATTAATTGCCCAAAGAAACCTTTCCAAAATGAGATCTACCTTTCTAGTATATTTCTATCCTTGTCTAAGGAGGTGAGGGTGGCATACATAGTTCTCCCTTCCCCATTTGATCTTCACCACAACCCTGTGAGGTAGGGTAAGCTGAGACACATGGAGTGGCCCAAGGTCACTCAGCAAGCTTTGTAGCAGAATGGAGGTTTAAGCCAGAAATCTATTTTTTTAAAAAATAAAAGACTCGCAGGCTAACCAATCAGGGAGCCACTAAGCTTAATAACGCCACCTGTCTGCAAGCAAGAAACTGCACTGAGCTTTGGGTTGCAAAAGATCCATTTGTTGGTTCGGACTATTTGCTGCAACCACACCCTTCCTACTTCCTAGTCGGTCCATTTTCTCTGACACATGGCAAGAGGAGACATGCAGGAGAGCCAGGGGGACTAGCTAGAAAGCAAGAGGATTATATACACATGCTGCAACACCGCTTTCCTCACTGAAATATAAACTATGGGGAAGGAACATGGAAACCAACATAATCTCTATTTAAGAAAGGATGGGGGGGAATGAGTAAGATGACAGATTGAGGCAATCGACCAAAACAACAATTTACTGGCGCAGCTGCTTGCTTTGCTAAAATCTGAGAGCAAGCATCACTTGATAGAAAGACAGATGGAACCTATATACAGAACCTTCCCCCAGGATAATTGTTCTGAGTGTGTGGGATTACTACACAATTCAGGCTTAACACAACATCAACAACAAAAACTCACACCCTTAATTGGAAAGTTTTGAATCACCTCCAAGAGAGGAACAGAATCTCTGGCTGGAAGAGAAGGCCACCACTTAACTGTGACATTTTTATCCCACCCTTCCTCCATGGAAGGTCAGCCCATACATCATTGTCTCCTCCTCTTTTCCATCTTCACAACAGCCCTGTGAGGCAGGCTACACTGAGAGGTTGTGACTGGCCCGAGATTGCTAAGTGAGCTTCATGGCTGGGTGAGACCTTGAATATGGGATTCTCCAGTCCTAGTCCGACACTCTCATCATTTCACCACACTAGCCAGTTTGGTGTAGTGGTTAAGAGCGGCAGGACTGTAATCTGGAGAGCCGGGTTTGATCCCCCACTCCTCTGCTTGGATCCAGCTGGGTGACCTTGGGTCAGTCACAGCTCTTTCAGAGCTCTCTCAGCCCCATTGATTGTGGTGAGGATAATAACAACATATGTATTGTCGAAGGCTTTCACGGCCGGAGAATGATGGTTGTTGTGGGTTTTCCGGGCTGTATTGCCGTGGTCTTAGCATTGTGGTTCCTGACGTTTCGCCAGCAGCTGTGGCTGGCATCTTCAGAGGTGTGGCACCAAAAGACAGAGATCTCTCAGTGTCACAGTGTGGAAAAGATGTTGGCAGGTCATTTGTATCTACTCAGGAGGGGTGGGGTTGAGCTGAGTCATCCTGTAAGAGTTTCCCAGGGTGTGGAATGCTAATGGCGGGAGGCTTCACTGTATCCTGAGGAGGTTCTTTTGCATATGGATTGGTGCTTGATGTGCTAATCTTCTCCACAGGGCTATTGTCGGGTGTAGAGTGTTTTGTTAGCCTGGTGTTTTTCAGAACTGGAAACCATGCTCTGTTCATTCTTAAGGTTTCTTCTTTCCTGTTGAAGTTTTGCTTATGCTAGTGAATTTCAATGGCTTCCCTGTGCAGTCTGACAAAGTAGTTGGAAGTGTTGTCCAGTTGGAAGTGTTGTCCACCCCTCCTGAGTAGATATAAATGACCTGCCAACACCTTTTCCACACTGTGACACTGAGAGATCTCTGTCTTTTGGTGCTACACCTCTGAAGATGCCAGCCACAGCTGCTGGCGAAACGTCAGGAACTACAATGCCAAGACCACGGCAATACAGCCCGGAAAACCCACAACAACCATCAATAACAACATACTTTGTAAACTGCTCTGAATGGGCATTGAGTTGTCCTGAAGGGTGACATATAAATTCAATGTTGTTGTTGTCAGCAGCCGAAAAAAGACACACCATACACTAATGAATAAATCCTATCTCCCAAATATTCTGGATTACAGAGAGCAGGAATGGATGCGCCACAATTCGCAGACCTGCATTTTTAAGTAAACTAATGCTGAGCTGAGAAAGAGGAACTGATGAACATGTTTTTGCCCCCCAAAGTCCAAATATTTTCCTGACCGTATGGGTGGGGGACATGAAAGGGTGAGACACTGTTCATTGGAAAGGCAGAACACCTCTGCCCAGTTGATTCAGAAATATGCTAACGTGTTGCTCCCCATTCAGTAAGGGCAATGTTGAGGCTTCATTTGCTATCAGTTATACCACCAGGAAGCCAAGCCTGATTGCTTACTGTGATCCCTGATTGTTTGGAATTACATGGACTGCGAGAAGATGCGAAAAGGCTAAAGTCTATTACTCTACCCATTGGGGCTATTTGTGCAAGGCCCTAAATAGTAAGGCTTTGGCTAGATGCATTCGTGAAATCAGCTGTGCAGATGGAGGCTGAGAAACCTTTATAATAGAATTTGGTCTCTAATAGGGCTTGAAGGGCAAGCCACAGCAACACAAATAAGAAGTGGCTGAAGCCATTAGCTCTCTCTAACCCTGATGCCATCTACTCTTCTGCCCAGCATTCACCTACAAAAAGGACGTGGAACTCACAGCTTGCTGTGGAATGTCCGAACTGAGGACTGTATCCAGGGAGATGTTGAGGAAAGTGCTGTAAAAAGGATGGTCTTTGGGCAAGGTCTGGAAGTTCAAGAGAACGCTGACGTTGTCCTTGATCACTTCCAACATGTCAGCCAGCTTACAGATGGATTGGTTTTTAGCTTGCTTGGCGTCAGAGTCCGAGAGAGAGCTGGCGGTCCAGAAGGGGTCGTACTGGAAAGACAGAAATATCAACATGACGGGTTAACATAAAATGTGACAGTCAGTTGTAACAAGGGTTCAATACGGCATCTGAACAGGGCTTGTTCCCCGCCAATGCTCTCACCAGGGAGTCACACTAAACCTGAACCCAAACCCGAAACAACAGTGCAGCTCTCTCAGTAAACTAGAACTGAACCACAACCCTAAAATCTCTCTGAATCTGAACAAGAACTGAACACTTAAAGATAAGAAGTAGGAATCAATTCAAATTAAGTGCTCCCTCGTCAGACATACAGAAATTTCATTTAAGAAGTGAGCATCTGAGTTTTTTCTCTGCTACCGGGGCTAAAAAGAGCACATGAGAACTACTTTTGACCAAGAAAATGGTACAGGGAAAAGGGTTATAATCAGCTTTGTCCAGCATTGTGGCCCCAATCCGTATCTCTCAATCCTGCTCTCAGAGGGTTAAAATGACACATTGGTGGATCCAATCACAGATCCCCTGTTAAAATGGAAAATATAGGCTTGGGAGTCTTAAAATGCCAATCCTGGATATTCTCGAATATTTCTGGAAATATTCGGTACCCAGATACCAGTATTCCTGAGAATCCTGAATATTAATCCAGATATTCAAATTTACCTGAAAATACAAATAAGGGCTTTTTCGGGTATATCTTCAGATCAGAAATATCCAAATGCACATCCCTAGCCTAGGCTCCAAAGCTTTCGGAGCCAAATGAATCCCACAAATCATTCGCCATTGCCGGTCTAGGAGCACATCAATTGTACATTTCTTAGCTTTTGCTAAACGTGGAGAAGCACAAAGAGCTACGAAGAAGTCCAAGTTCTCCTGCGGTTGGAGATTTCACTACTCACATTCGAACTTCCTCCAAACTTGCTTACAAACAAACAAACAAACAAAAAGATGGCCTTCTCAGAGCCAAGCTACACGTGACGCCTTACCCAGGTTGGACACTTGTCAGCTTCCCTCAAGTTTTGATGGGAAATGTAGGCGTCCTGGTTTACAGCTTGGCTCTCCGTTACAGCTGCAAGGCCAGGATGCCTACATTTCCCATCAAAACTTGAGGGAAGCTGACAAGTGTCCAACCTGTGTCAGGCGTCACTTGTAGCTCGGCTCTCAGACTGATGAACTACGCCACAAGGACCGATTTCCATGCTTGCCCAGAGCAGTCACAAGAATGCAGAAGCCAAAACTCTCATATATCCTGGAAAGGAAAGTTCAAGGACCAGATCGTTGGCCCAGGCGGGCCATCTGGTTTCTGAACTTTTACGAGAACAGGCTGACTTGCCATATTCCAGGTCATCGCCTACGTATCACTCTTTCAGACCGATCTCGATCTGCCAGCCCTCCGTGCTGTTTTGCAGAAGGCAAGGACTCCTTATCTGGTACAGCAGATGGACTGGGAGAGATTCATTAATTCCAAGAGCCCCTCTCCAATTAAAAATCCTTTGCATTATCTCAGACACTCAGCCGTCACTTGGCCTTTCAAGTAACGGGACGGGATGGAGAGGAAGAAAGGGATGAAAAGACTTGCTCTCTGCAACGCTGTGACTGACACACTGATCCGGAGATTTTGTGCATTTCTTTTTCTTTGAATGTGGCACCGTAAGAAATAGTATTATTAATCAAGGGCATTCTCAGTTGTTCTTAGATCACTGGAAGGCAGAAAGCCTTCATTGACTACCAAAACTTTTGGAGTGAGAGCGGCCATCTTAAGAATATAAGAAGCCCTCCTGGATCAGACCAGCGCTCTGTCTAGTCCGGCTTCCTATCTCACGCAGTGGCCTGGCCAACCAGTTGTAACAACAGGGCACAGAGGCTGAGGCCTTCTCCTGAAGTTGCCTGCTGGCACTGGGATTCAGAGGCTGACTGCCCCTAAATGAGGAGGTTCCCTTTAGTCACCATGGCTAGTAGCTGCTGATGGACTTAACCTCCATGAATCTGTCTAATCCCCGTTTAAAGCGAACTTTACTGTAGCATAAGCTGTCAAGAACCAATGTTCAGCTTTCAAGAACGACTCCAGTTAGGCAACCTATGCAGAAGCTGGAGGGGATTCTCACTCTAGTTCAGTTAAGCAATTAGAATGAGAATCCCCTCTGGCTTCCACACAGGTTGCTTAACTGAACTAGTGAGAATCCCCTCCCGCTTCCACACAAGTTGCTTAACTGAAGTAGAATGCGAATCCCCTCACAATTCCACACAGGTTGCTTAACTGAACTTGAGTGAGAATCCCCTCCGGGTTCCACACAGGTTGTGTATGTGTGTGTGTGGGGGGCAGTTTCTTCTTACTTTCCATGCATCTGATGAAGAGAACAGTGGTTCTTCCACACAGGTTGCCTAACTGAACTAGAATGTGAATCCCCTCATGATTCCACGCAGGTTGTTTAACTGATTCTCATTCTAGTTCAGTTAAGCAACCTGTGTGCCTAACTAGTGTGCCTAGTTCAGTTAGGCAACCTGTGTGGAAGCTGGAGGGGATTCTCACTCTAGTTCAGTTAGGCAACCCGTGTGGAAGCCGGAGGGGATTCTCACTCTAGTTCAGTTAGGCAACCCGTGTGGAAGCCGGAGGGGATTCTCACTCTAGTTCAGTTAGGCAACCTGTGTGGAAGCCGGAGGGGATTCTCACTCTAGTTCAGTTAGGCAACCTGTGTGGAAGCTGGAGGGGATTCTCACTCTAGTTCAGTTAGGCAACCTGTGTGGAAGCCGGAGGGGATTCTCACTCTAGTTCAGTTAGGCAACCTGTGTGGAAGCTGGAGGGGATTCTCACTCTAGTTCAGTTAGGCAACCTGTGTGGAAGCCGGAAGGGATTCTCATTCTGGTTCAGTTAGGCAACCTGTGTATAATCGTGAGGGGATTTGCATTCTAGTTCAGTTAGGCAACCTGTGTGGAAGCCGGAGGGGATTCTCACTCTAGTTCAGTTAGGCAACCTGTGTGGAAGCCGGAGGGGATTCTCACTCTAGTTCAGTTAGGCAACCTGTGTGGAAGCCGGAGGGGATTCTCACTCTAGTTCAGTTAGGCAACCTGTGTGGAATCATGAGGGGATTCACATTCTAATTCAGTTAGGCAACCTATGTGGAAGCCTGAACTTTGTGTGTCTGTGAGAGAACATTCATTCTATCTGAAGCAGGCAAACTGTGTGTGCACCTGAGAGAGAAATTTTATGTATATCGGTTTGACTGAGCCTATGAAAGGAAGCTTTAAGAACTGATAACTATCTTTGAAACCACCAAGCTTAATTAACAGTATGAACGATATGCTTCTTATATAAATAAAAGGTTTTTTTGTTTGTTTGTTTTTATCCCAGAGTATATGTCATTCCTATATATCCCATTCCTATCCTCAGGGCCACAAAGACCCATGAAAGAGCCTGACACGTTATTAAAGGGAAAATTTAAATGAACTAATTTGGAATATAATTCCTAGTGGAAGCAATCTACCCAGAAGGTGTAAGAAGAGGGTTAAAGGGAAAATCTAACAGAAATAAAGGGGGTCCTTTAACCTCTGGCAGCGAATTCCACATTTTAACCACTAGTTGTGTAAAGAAGTCTTTCCTTTTGTCCTTCCTGAATCTACTGCCCATCACCTTCACAGGATGCTCTTGAGTTCTAGTTATTTGGGAGAGGGAGAAAATGTTTTCTCTGGCCACCCTCTCTACCCCGTGCATAATTTTATAAACCTCCTGAATACCCCCCTTCAACATCTCTTTTCTAAACTGAAAAGTCCCAGGCTCTTCAGGAAAGGCGCTCCAACCCCTTAATCGTCTTGGTTGCCCTCTTCTATAATTTTTCCGCTTTTTTCAAGGATGTCCTTTATTGAACCTTCAACACATACAGCAAGTAAGAGATGGGGAAAATACACATGGGATAAGCACTTGCCAAGACCCACTATCCAATTTGGCTTCCGCTATTGCCGAAAGATTTTGACCACAACAGATCAGGATGGGGAAATTTGCTCAGATTAACCAATCAGAAGTGCAAAGAACAACATTGAGAAATGCTTTGGGGGACAGTTTTAGTTGGCTAACAGTGAAATCCTAAGCAGAGTTACCCCCGTCTAAGCCCATTGAGATCAATGGGCTTAGACTGGAGTAACGCTGCTTAAGATTTCACTGTAACTGTGTTGGTCTGTAGTAGCAGAGCAAGATTTCAGTCCAGTAGTACCTTAAAGACCAACAAGATGTCCAGGGTATGCTTTTGAGCCTAGCTCGCTTTATCAGATACAAGAAACTCTGATGACGGGAGCTTTTATATGAGGAAGAGAGCTTTGACTCTTGAAAGCTTATACTTGGAAAACTTGTTGGACTTTAAGGTGCTAGTAGAGTGAACTCTCGCTCTGCTTTTGAGGAAAGACATTCATTCTTCTTCTCCCAAGCTGAAGGAAAGCTCGTGTTGAAAAAAGCTTGAGAACTCAGCCCCGGGGATAGCGGGATCACTGGCCTCTCGGAGGCTAACTTACACACCTCGAAGAACCATTCGCCAGCGTTCAGACTCTCCAGGTCGGTCCAGTTGAACATGGAAGAATGCTCAGAGTACCGCTCTGGAAACACCTCCTTTACATTGGTGGTCCTCTGCAACGTCTTGTCCCGCATTAGGAAAGGCACCCCGTCATAACTGAAGAAGAGAAAAGATAGGACAGTGGTCAGTGATGCATCCATGTCTATAATGTTGCCTTATGCCAGGTCGGACCGCTGGCCCGTCTCGCTTCACGCTGCCTCCTCCAAATGGCAGCCACTCTCCAAAGCTTTGCACAGATGTCTTCTCCCAAAGATGATGTGCACTCCTGGAAGCGTGAGATCCCACCGAGAGTCCCTGTCAGCCTTCGGCCTGGGTGCTGCTGCGCATAGCACCGGTGCGCCTGAACTGCAGCTCTGGGCCGCGGACGGGGATAGTACAGGTCCCGGCTTTATGGAAGGAGGGGAGGTATACAACATCCTTGCTCCCTCTCTACCACTCGCAGGCCTGCTCAACCTGTCAGAGTCCCTGCGGCCTCCTTTTACTTCCAGCCTTCCAAGACTTCCACCCTCATGGCCTCCTCCTTGCTCGCTCTTCCTCCTTCCATCTCCCCCTCTCTCCTAATCTCCTCCTTGCTCCTACACAACCCACCCCATCCTCTGGGTGGACTTCCCTTATATCCCTTCACCCATTCCTGGCTCCACCTTCCAGCCACGCCCCCCCCAGCACTCTAGCCACGGCCCAGGCTGTCCTAGGCAGCCGCACCTGGGATTGCTCTGCTGGCTGCTCTGGCTAGCCACACCTGTGCCTCCTTTGCTGGCTGCAGGGCTTTCTTTGCTGATTGCCTCAGGCAGCCCCACCTGAGGCTGCCTTGCTCCCAGCCTCACCTAGTCCTTGCTACTCCCTTCTAGCCTGCTTGCAGGTTGGGGCATGGTCCTGTGCTGCCTTTCCTCCCCTGCTGGTAAGGTTGCTGTCTGGCTGGCTATCCCTGTTTCCTGTGCCTTCTCCCTCTGGTCTGGTTCCCTTCTGGCTGTCCTCACTCTCCCTGCCTGGGGCTAGCTGCCTTCCACCTGCCTCCTCTGATCCTCTGCGGCTTGGGTGCCTCTTTTCACCCCTCTGTTGCCAGCCTGTTCGGGACCTGTCAGGGTGGCTGGGTAGCTGTCTCCCGGGTGCCTCCTGTCCCCTCCTCCCGGTAAATCCGGGGGCTGAGCCTCAGACCCAGGACAGCCCCTAGAGCTTTTTTCATGCCATGCTTGCACTCCACCACACCACTTCAGCTACGGATTCAGACCTGACCTCCTTACAGTGATGTAAGTTTGTTTGCTTTTTCCTTGCTGGAAGGGGAGAAGACAGGAAGCTGTCTCACAGTGAATCTGACCTGGGGTCTATCAAGGTCGCTATTGTCCGCTCTGACGGGCAGCAGCTCTCCAGGGTCTCCGGGCAGAGGTCTTTCATATCACTGACTACCTGATCCTTTTAACTGGAGATCTTGAGGATTGAACCTGAAACCTCCACTATGCAAAGGAAATTCTCTACCATGGAGCCAAAGGCCCTCCGCTGAAGGCTCCGTCCACTGGAAGCAAGTTCTTCTGCTAGGAGAACAGATCCGTGAGACTCAGCTCTTTCTTTCACCAACCTTCACGTTAACAAACGGGGAAAGCTGTACCGCTGAGACCAAGAAATGTGACCCAAGCGTCTGAAATCTGGGAAAGAACACCCTCGCCCAACAAGCCATCTTCTTCACCCCCCGCAGGTGAATCTTCTTCACCCTCCATAAGAGAGCAAGGTACTTGCCTGATCACCACGTCCGCCTGCACTCCGTAGATTTTCTGCTCCACCGCCTTCTGGAAGGACATCAAAGTGTTCTCCGGTGCCAGCTGGGGAAGTGGAGACGTATCAAGAGTAAAGATTCACATAGCAGGCTGCCAAATCGGACACCAAAGAGATGATACACTGACAGGTCAAAAGGCCAATATCAAGCAACCAACGTGTAGAAACAGTAGCCAAAAAGAGAATCCACAAAAAATCTAAAAAGTCCAGTAGCACCGTTAAGACTAACCAATTTTATCGCAGCATAAATCTGATGGCGGAATCCAGGAGGACTCCTAGGTAGGGTTCAGATAAACCATACAAGCCTGGATTATATGTTGGGAGCTCTTCCATTCTAATAAATAACAGTAACAACATTCTATTTCTATACCACCCTTCAGGACAACTTAATACCCACTTACAGCGGTTTACAAAGTGTGTTATTATTAGTTGTTGTGGGTTTTCTGGGCTGTATTGCCGTGGTCTTGGCATTGTAGTTCCTGACGTTTCGCCAGCAGCTGTGGCTGGCATCTTCAGAGGTGTAGCACCAAAAGACAGAGATCTCTCAGTGTCCTTTTGGTGCTACACCTCTGAAGATGCCAGCCACAGCTGCTGACGAAACGTCAGGAACTACAATGCCAAGACCACGGCAATACAGCCCGGAAAACCCACAACAGCCATTGTTCTCCGGCCGTGAAAGCCTTCGACAATGTGTTATTATCATCCCCACGACAAAACACCCTATGAGGAAGGTAGGCTGAAAGAGCTCCAAGAGAGCTGTGACTGACCCAAGGTCACCCAGCTGGCCTTAAATGAAGGAGAGGGGAATCAAACCCGGTTCTTCAGATTAGAGTCCTGCCGCTCTTAACCCCTACACCAAACTAGCTCTCCTTTCTCCCTTTACATAAGGCTCAAGTTAAGACTTAAACAAATATACAGATTGCCCTTAAACAGAACTCCCGTGCAGTCCTGTACATCACCTCGGGCCCTGCTTTGCCTGCTGCCACTGATCTGGTATATACAGCAGGGCCTTTTCAGCTGTGGCACCCCAGATAATGAATGCCTTCCTGCTATCCATTCACCTAGTACTGCATCTGCTGCATTTCTGGCGTCGGACGAAGATGTATATTCTTGAACAGGCTTTCTGCAGATTCACTGTTAGCTGGTCTGTTGGTATGTATTTTATGGCTTGGTAATCAATTGTTTTTATTTCCCTCTCTGACATCCTGCTGTTTTCTGAAGACATTGTAACTGAACCGCTATCGATTTGTTTTTACAACAGCCTCGGTTGGTCTTTTTCGCAGTTTGGGCTCTGCTTTTTTGTTTGCAGTGCTGCTCTAATCGGTAGATAGAAGGTAAATTTCTACTGATTTCTGCCGCCTCCTGCTTCGGATGGCCAATTCACCCCTCAAAGTAATCCCTACAGTTCCCTCCCTCCCCACTCCAAGAAGCAGGTTAAGGGGCTGTAGCGGGCGGAGGGAGGCAAAGAAGTCCCATTTCACTAACAAAGCCTTTCGGTTAGCAGATTTACTGCGGGATCCAAGCCAAAATTTTGATTATAAGTGTTTTAATTATTAGCATTCGTTCATTTTTTGCCAGAACGAAATGGGTTTTAAGTGGTAAAATATTGTTTTTATGCTGCAAGCCATCACAAGAGCCTTAAGACCAAGAGACAAGGTAGAAACTTATCTAATAAAATAAATTGTATCCAAACACACAAGCCTCTCTTTTCTCCAAAGCAGGGTTAAACTACGGTTGTGCTCAGAGAAGCACTGTTATATGTGAATTTAGAAGGATGCCTTTGGAAGATGTTACCTCAACACCAGCTGCAACCTAGCTACTTCTGACATTTTTGTCCTTTCCTTTATCCAAGGAGCTCAGGGCAGCATACATGGTTTTCCCTTCCCTATTTTATCCTTACAACAACCCCGCAGGGTAGGACACACCAAGAGAAAATGACTTACTCAATGTCGCCTAGCAAGCTTCATATCTGGGTGGGGATTCAAGACTGAGTCATAGGGCCAAGCTACAAGTGACGAATGACACTTGAACGGCAAGTGTATTTCTCCCTGTTCACTTGCCCTCCACTCGATCCGCTTGCCATTCAAGTGTCATTCGTCACTTGTAGCTTGGCCCTTAGAGAAAGATTTAGACTGTGGGCCAAGCTACAAGTGACGAATGACACTTGAACGGCAAGTGTATTTCTCCCTGTTCACTTGCCCTCCACTCGATCCGCTTGCCATTCAAGTGTCATTCGTCACTTGTAGCTTGGCCCTCAGCCTGACATCCCAACTGTTAAGAGCTCACTAGCTGTCAAATGCACATGTCTGTATTTGTAGCAGGATAGGGCATGCAAAAGAAAGAATTTTTCACTGCCCCTGTTCATTGAGTTCAAGAAGTTTGTAATAATGCACTTCCAATGCAAGCAAAAACATACAAAGGAATTATTCCAGCTGTTAATGCTTCTGTGTTGCTCTCCAAATTAAAAACAGATCCTGGCAAAGAATATTGTGCTTTGGGGATAACTTTCTGAAAAGAGGTCGTTTTTTCTGTCTGCATCCTTCAGACTGTAGGTGGAGGCGATGGAATCGGTGGAGGTACCTTTCAACACGGCAGGGCCCCCCCACACACACACACCTTTGGTCCCACAGGCTCCCCAGCTCACTGTGCAACGTTTGGACAGACCAAAGACAGATAAACTTAGCGGGCTGGTTATGCCTCGCGGAGAAAAAAAACCCTCTTTCTAGAACAATGGCCCTTTTCACACTACTTACCTGCTCCCGGAACGTTGCGAAATATCACGCAAAAAACACGGAAGATAGCGGCTTCTCGCGAGAGTTTTGCGCGATATCTTCTGCGTTTTTTGCACGATATTTCGCAACGTTCCGGGAGCAGGTAAGTAGTGTGAAAAGGGCCAATGTGACTGACTTCTCCTACACAACCAAAATTCATACCGAGAGTGGGATATTTTTTTTTAAAAAATCACATGAACGAATTTCAAAAGGCCTCGAGAGCGCTAAAAACAGCACGCTGTGCTTATTTACAATTTCCCTGTATAGACAGTTGGTATGGACGAGGAAAACAAGCTCTCTTAAAGTCAACCCAGAAAGAGGAAACTACATCTACCAAAGATTAAACGAGGCAGGAAAGGATAAGAAAGCCTGAAAAAAACTGCAGGTACACAGAAAGAAAGAGGGACGGGGGCAGGGAGGAGAGCGAAAGAGAATGCTCTCTCCGATCCGGATTCCGGAAGGAAGGGATTTGCATGCTATAAATATCATCAAACGATCAGATGAATTATGGATTGGGATGATGTCGGAGGGGCTTCCACAATCCCCTTGGGGCTGCTGACAAGCCGGAAGAGCGGTGCTGCGCGCCCGCTGCAAGAATCTGCTGATGTACCACTGGTTACAGCCCTGGAAATCCTAAAACACGCAGGGCAGACCTAATCTAGGTATTTTTTTAAATATTGCCAGCCAATAGGAATCGGCTGCCCTGGTAGCCCCTTTAGCTTCACAGAGGGTCCACTTTGAGGTTAAAAACAGATGGCACCACAATAACAATGAGAATTTAAAATCACAACAGTGGCTTTGCTGGAGCAGGCTAAAGTTCCATTTGCCCTGTGTTCTGTATTTGGGAAAGGCTACTAAGATGCCCTTGGGGAATTCAGAAGCTAGCGGGAAAGGAACGGCCTCCCCTCCCCGTTTCCTCTTCCCTGAAAACCCCCCCACAGACTCCCTTTTCCTGTCTCCTTCTCTTCTTCCCACCCATCAGACGCCTTTATCTGTCCTCTCCATCTTCAGCCGTCCTTCCTTCCCTCCACCAGCCTCTATTTGGGAAAACTGGCCAAGATGTACAACGGGGAACCTTCAAAGACTTACAAGGGGCACCTTAATTTCCCCTGTATTCCCCTTTCCTCCTCCTCCTAGCAACTCTCCTATCTTCACCTTTCCCTGTTTCCTTCTCTCTTTCCCACCCACCCACCAACCTACCTACCTTTATCTGCCTCCCCATCTTCAAATATCTACTACATTTATATCCTGTCTTTCTCCTCAATGGGCACCCAAAGACGCTTACATCATTTTACTCTCTTCCATTTTATCCTCACAACATCTCTGTGAGGTAGGTTAGGCTGAGAGAGTGTGACTAGCTCAAGGTCACCCAGCAGGATTCCACAGCAGAGAGGGGATTTGAACCTGGGTCTCCCAGATCCTAGTATGAATCTCTCAACACTATATTGCACTGGCTTTCATGTAGTAGCTGCTGTTGAATCGTAGTGAGTCACTCAGCCTGGGTGAATCCTACAAGTCACAGTAAGTTATCCGATGGCTGCTGCTAGGCCTTGCCCCGATGAGTCTTCCCTCAAAGGCCAAAATAGTCCTGGAAAGGGCCCTTCCCTTCTCTCTCCATTCTACTGACAGAAGCCAAGGCTTGATGGATGGCAATACTGTTGTGGTTGCTTAGCAACTCCCACACTAGTCACTGAGAGGGCATTCCTTTCTTAAAGCTACAGGCACTGTTTCTATTATTTTAGGGGTTTTTTAACCCCCTCGATGTTTTTTCCCTCAGGTTTCAGATCTTTCTGCAAACTTGGGACTTTCCTCAGGTTTGTAGAAAGATCTAGCTTGTCTGTTCTCTGTCCCGATCTCCAGGTTTAAGCATCCGCAGGTGGGATCATGTTGAAAATTAGATATATTGATTTGTCTTTTAAAAATTCAAAACATTTCTATCTTGCCTTGGGGCCCTCAAGGCAGCTACCCTTCTTGATCTACCACTCTTCTGGAACCTCTTGTAGCAATAGCCCCCATTACTGATAGGGTTGCCAGGTCCAGGTTGGGAAATTCCTGGAGATTTGAGGGGGTGGAGTCTAGAGAGGGCAAAGTTTGGGGAGAGGAGGGGCCTCCCTGGGGTATAATGCCATACAGTTCACCCTTCAGAGTAGCCATTTTCTCCAGGGGAATTGGTCTCTGTTGCCTGGAGATCAGTTGTGATTCCAGGAGATCTCAGCTACCACCTGGAGGCTGGCAACCATAATTTCTGAACACTTATTGATTGGGGGCTCAAAAGGAAATAGCTGCTTATACCATTAGAGCAATGGTCCACCTTGCCCAGAGAAATCTATTCTAACCAGGGTTTTTTTTCTGGGAAAAGAGGTGGTGGAACTCAAGACCACACAATGATGTCACTCGGGGTCAGCTGGAACAAGGGGGGGGGAGTTTTTTAAAGTTTAAATTGCCCTTGGTGAAAATGGTCACATGGCCGGTGGCCCCGTCCCCTGATCTCCAGACAGAGGGGAGTTTAGACTGCCCTCTGCACCGCTGGAGCGGTGCGGAGGGCAATCTCAACTCCCCTCTGTCTGGAGATCAGGGGGCGGGGCCACCGGCCATGTGACCATTTTTAAGAGGTGCCGGAACTCCGTTCCCCCGCGTTCCAACTGAAAAAAAGCCCTGATTCTAACGGTCAGCAGTTCTCTTCCCTGCTCTCTGCCTGGCAGAGAACTTTTACAGACTTGCTTCCAAAGATCCCTTAAAATAGAGATGATGGACCATCTGGGGCCATTCTGCACGCAAAGCCATCTCCACAAGTCATGTATTCACATCGAAGAGTCGTAAGGCCTTCCCTGTTCCATCTTTCAGTCCTATTTTTCAGTCCTCACCAATTCTGCCCCTTATGGGAGTACCGTTGGATCGCACGTCATTCCAATATCCCATTTGTTTACCTTTCCCTCATTAACTCCGAAAGGTGAGGCGGGGGAGAGAAACCCCCTCCATTTCATGGCACAAAACCTCGTTCGGTTTTTAATTAGGCAGTTGATTCCCCTCTCGTTATTTTGCGACAGCTGCTAGGAGGAGTTCCTTTTGCCCAGCATATGTTCACGTTAAGCCAAAGATCCGCAAGTATTAGTGCGAGAATTAACCACTCTTCGCGGGAATGCCTTCAGCAGAAAGCTTTAAAGATAATGAGGATGGAAAGTAAATACACTCAAGGAGGGCAGAAGAGCCAGAAGCCGCAACCAGAAAATTGCAGAATGAAAAACAAAATTTAAAATATAATAAAATCCGGCAAAGAAAAGATTCCCAACTTCCCTTCCAAAGCTATTTTTTTACTTCTGCCTGGCTCCAGTGGATTGATAGTTAGAAAGGAATCGGCTATGTTCGAGAGGGCCCTATCCCACGGAGGAAACCAGTAAGGAGATGGGTGTCTCCCAACACAGGGTTAAGGCCCATGGTGACATCACCAACCCACAAGCCAATCTCCCCCCCCCTCCTATTTGCATGTCACAAAATCCTACAATTCTGACAGGGGCAAAGGAGCAGTGGCAGCATTGAACTGGCAGCTTCAAAAGCTAGAAGGGGAAAAAGCCACACAACTGCTTTCATTAGGACCAACCAAAATAACACAATGCAACATGCAAACTTTTGTGTTCGGCGGAGCTCCTTATCCAGCTCAATGTTAAGGGGCGGGGGCATGGAGCACATCACAGGTTTTAAGATCAGGGCCTGCAACATCCCTAAGACGCACTTTTTAAACATCCAAGCTGATGAAGAGCTCTGGAGAACTCAAAAGCTGGCACACTATTTCCTGCCACTTCTTTGTTAGTCCTAATAAAAAGCGTAACATGGGCTTGGAGTTTGCTTTAGATCAATAGGGCTACCTCCAACCTAGAAAAAAGAAGAGCAAGAGATTGCAATGTATCTCTCCAGTGACAGATACAAACTAGCTCGAAACTGGTAACTGAACAAAGCAATTCTTCAGTGAGAGTGAATTCTCAACAGACAGGATAAGAGGTAAGGTTTCCCTTGGGCTGTTTTAGTTCTGGTCTGTTATGGCAATAAGATATGGGGGGAAATACATTCAAGACTGGCTCTACTCTCCGACACTGAAACTTATTTAACTGAAAGCGGTCTCTCTCTCTCTCTCTCTCTCTCTCTAGTCTTCTAGAAATACACTTTTAACTGATGTTTTGGAAAGCTCAACATTGATGTAAAATGTAATCACTCAACGGGCTAGTGAAAAAAAGCAGATAATGTCAGTCAGGCCGGCTGCTTCTCTCTCTCTCTGCTTTTTAAACCACCACCCACCTATCCGAAAACTTCAAGCCCCTCTTCCCCCTCCCCCTTTTATTACTCAACATTATCACCCCATCCTCTGTTTCCCATTTATTGCCCAAACTTGCTTCAATCCAAGATTGTAAAATATACACAGAGATAAGTATGCACAACAGAACAGCCCTTGGGAGATTTTGGAGCGCGAAGAATAAATAAATGAAGGAGTAGAGGAGGAGAGACTAAAACCCTTGTTTAAAAAGCTAAGAATGCAAATACCACTTGGGTAACAGGACAAAACTTTCTTTTAACTCTGGAACTCTGGGTTTTTTTCTCCCTTGGGTATTGCTTTTTATATGCTGCTGCTACCAACTTAATTTATTAATTTGTGTCCAGCTTTTAACATTTTGCTTCGGGCTTACTGTACTTATTGAACTGCTCTTATTCTCTTTTATCGATCGGTACGGTTTTAGTCTGTACGCTGTTTTGAAAACTCTGTTGAAAACATGCTACATAAAAGCTTATTTGTTAAGTAATAATAGTAATATAACACCTACAGAACTGCAAAAGATGGCGTTACTTGGAACAGAGTACATTTTACACCGATACCTGGCTGATACTTAGGGTCTCTGGTGGAAACTTGTATCAGCTCAGCAAAGCCAACCAATGATAACATGTGATCTTTATTATTGTGTTGTGTGAAATTTGAATAACAACAACAACAACAACATTCAGTTTATATGCTGCCCTTCAGGTGAACTTAATGCTCACTCAGAGTGGTTTACAAAATATGTTATAATTATCCCCACAACAATCACCCTGTGAGGTGGGTGGAGCTGAGAGAGCTTAGAGAGAGCTGTGACTGCCCCAAGGTCTCCCAGCTGGCTTCAAGTGGAGGAGTGGGGAATCAAACCCGGTTCTCCCAATTAGAGTCCCACTGCTCTGCTCTGATCATTGGAGAGGATGTGGGTGTACTGGCCGGCTGCACGGTCTAAAGGTTGTACTGTTTTGCCATTGCAGGGATAAGAGGGAGAGAAAACTAGTTTAGAGAAAATGGTACATGAGGAAAGTTGGAAAACATATTGTAGCCAGTGCATCCTGGTTCATCGTTCCGGACAAAATTCAAGATGTTGGTTTGGACCTTTAAAGCCCTTAGCGGACAGGGACTGGCATACTTACGGGACCGCCTCTCACCATATGTGCCCCGGAGAGTGCTGAGATCAGCCAGTAAATATCGACTGGTGGTCCCGGGCCCCAGGGAGGCGAGACTGGCCTCGACCAGAGCCAGGGCCTTTCCGGTCCGGGCCCCAACCTAGTGGAACTCTCTATCAAAGGATACACGGGCCCACCAGGATCTCTTATTGTTCTGGCGGGCCTGCAAGGCTGAGATGTTCCGCCAGGCAAACGGTTGAGGCTGGATCAGCAGTTATCCAGAAAGCCTCCCTGTCGGCCTCCTAGCAGGGGGGGTCATGTGATCATCTGCCCCATATGAGTTACCCCCTGATCGAAAAGGCCTGTTCCCCCTCTTTTTACCCACCCCTTTGTGTTTTACTGGCAGGGGTTGGTTGCAAGGCTGCGGTCTGGAGGTGTTGTCAACGGGAATTCCGCTGTTTTATTGACATTTTTAAAAGTAAATTATGTTTTATTGTTGTAACCCGCCTGCTTGCGGGGAGGGCAGGATAGAAGCCCGATAGATAGATAGATAGATAGATAGATAGATAGATAGATAGATAGATAGATAGATAGATAGATAGATAGATAGATAGATAGATAGATAGATAGATAGATAGATAGATAGATAGATAGATAGATAGATAGATAGATAGATAGATAGATAGAAACCCTAACCATGGGTTAGGAGACTGTGGCCCTTGATAGTGCTGAAGCCGCCCCAAAGTGTTGAGATCTGCCCATCGCACAGAATGCAAAGATGCGAAGAACAGCCCAAGCAAGACGATGCCCACGTACCTTGGGCGCACCCTGGTGCCCGATGATGGTGGGTTTGGGTCCAAGATCCTTCTTCTCCATGAAGCAAGGGGAGTAGATGGTGAGGGGGAGGAGGTAAAGCCCGATGACAACCGCAAAGTAGGCTGTGAACATCAACATTTGCGAACCTGGAAGGGAGGGAAAGCCAAGAAGAAAGAAGCAGTGAGGTGGCTGGCCCGAGAGATGGGGGAGCCCCCAAAGAGGAGGAGGAAGAAGGCGGCCAAATGTGTCCCCCTCCCTTCCACTGACCGGTTGCCACTCTTGCATTTTCTGGCTCCGGGCAGCCTTGATATTAATTGAACTGCGATGACAAACCCAGAAAAATGTAGCTCAATCTCACTTATGCAGAGAAATAGCAAGAAGGAATCTCTGCTATTGTGGCAAGGGAAAACTGGAGCCTGCGAATCCAAGGAGGCTTCCACATAGGATTTTGTGGTTTCCTCATTGCCGGTGCTGCTGCAGCAACGGGGCTTCCACAGGGTAGGTTTCCCTTGTCCCAGTCTCCCCAAAGTGGCCGCCCCACCCCTGGGCCACCAGGGCGTTTGCAATTTTTTAAAAAAAATAACTGGCTCTGGAATCTTTTTACATTGATATACTGGTGTAACGATAGGTGCAGCAAGTTCTCTGAATCCCCAGTTTTCGTTTAAACAAAGTAAGCTTCTAGTTCCTTCCTGTACAAAGATATGCCTTTCCCCTTATATCTCCACAAAGGAAGGGGCTAGAGACTAGTTTTTTTTAAAAAATGAAAGCTGAGAATTTAAGAGAACTTGCTACACTTATAGTTACAACAGACTATTGATACAACAATATTCTAGTCATACCATTTATGCAACCCAGAACTCTTAGAAGCAACATGAGAAAAATATTAATAAAAATAATTGATCAGCGTTACCCGCCCTTGATCCTACTCCTTTAGAAGCATCCATTAAAGAGCAAGATTCACATCCAGTGGCACCTTAATGCATTCTATTTCACGCAACACTCGCCCAAAAGACCTACAGACAGGGTATAGCAGGATTTGAGTCTAGCGGCACTGTAGAAACCAACAAGATTTTCAGCGTGCATCTGAAGAAGGGAGCTCTGATTCTCGAAAGCTTCCACTCTGAAAATCTTGTTGGTGCCACTGGATTCAAATCCTGCTGTTCTACTGCAGGCCAACACAACTATCTACCTAAGATAGGCCATAGAGACCAAAGCCTTCCCGTGTTTTCTGGTGCCTCCCCCTGTACAGGCATTCAGAGGATCATTTTCTTTGATCGTTGGAGACTGCATTTCATCCTCACGGAAAACAGCTACTGATTTTTCTCCATTAAATTTGTCTATTCCTCTTTCAAGGCTAATTAAAATAGTGGCCATCACTACATCCTGTCCCACAAGTTTGGTGTGACAGCCAGTCTGGTGTAGTGGTCAAGAGCGGCAGGACTCTAATCTGGAGAGCCAGGTCTGAATCCCTACTCCTCCGCTTGAAGCCAACTGGGTGATCTTGGGTCCGTCACAGCTCTCTCAGAGCTATCTCAGCCTCGCCCACCTCACCGGGTGATTGTTGTGGGGATAATAATAACACACTTTGTTAACCGCTCCGAATGGGCATTAAGTTGTCCTGAAGAGTGATATATAAATCAAATGTTGTTGTTATTGTTATTATAAGTTAACAAATGTTTGAGTGAAAAACCAACCCCCTCCTTTCATCCATATTGAATCTACAACCCCAACTTCACCAGGCGCCCATGAGTTCTTGTATTATGTGTCAGAGAAAGAGGACATTTTCTCTATGCCATGCATCGTTTCATAAATGCAGGAGATGCTAAAATTACATTTTCTTTCTTTTGTCCAGGTAAAAGCAAGCTTTGCCTTGACTGACGCAGGAAATGACGTGATCTATTGTCCACGTTCAAAGACAACAGCTCGTTGCCAAGACAGTGGAAATAGCTGAAATTATCCCTTTGTATCTGGGATCTCACTTAACCCCATGCCATTCTACAGAAATATAAAATGTATTACTCCCTTGTGCGCCTTTCGGAAAAGCACGGAAGCACATCTCTCGGCGAGATCTTTCAGGAAGCCGCGGCCTCTGCGACATCCCAGCTGCTTGTCCCGCGTGTCCGCAAAGCCACTTACTGACAGAACAATGCAAACTTTATCACGGAACCCGACTGGGGTGCAATTTACAGGAAGGCAAAAGGGTTCCTGCCCTTCGGGGTGAGCATTTAGCAACTGTTTCTAAAAGGTTACAAGGAACAGAGTTGGAATCTCACGTAGGGTTGCCAGCGCCAGGTTGGGAAAATCCTGGAGATTTGGGGGGGGGGGGGGTAGAGTCCGGCCAGTGCTCAGCAATGAAAAGAGCTCGTTGTAATGCACGACATTAGTACACTGTATGTAATGCACAATGAAAAGAGCTCGTTGTAATGACTACAGTAATGCACTACACATTGGTCTCCCATCCAAATTAACTAGGAACTCCAACTGGTGCAAAACGCTGTGACGCAACTGCGAGCGGGAGCATGAACATCACCCCCATTCTGCAGTCACTCCACTGGCTACCTACAGCTACCGTGCTCAGTTCAAAATATTTGTTATCATGTACAAAGATCTTCACGGCCTTGGTCCAGCATATCTATGGGGCTGCCTCCCCGCCTATGCTCCTCCACAGCGGCTTCGCTCATTGGAACAGGGTCTCTTGCAGGTGCCAGCCTGCACATGGGCAAAATTAACAGCAGCCCGTACACGGGCTTTCTCTGTGGTGGCTCCTAACTGGTGGAACAGCCTGCCTGAGATGGTCAGGAGAGCCCCCGTTCTCCTAGCTTTCCGCAAACGATGCAAAACCGAATTATTCAAAACGGCTTTTGTATTGTAGGGAGGGGAACTCAGATCCTTCACTAATAAGTTAAGAACCATAGACTTCACCACTATGTTGCCTTACGTACTACCTGTTGCCTGAAATATGTGCTCCTACGCGCTACCTGTGCTTCATGTTGTCTAATGTCAATCCTAGAATTGCTTATGCTCTGTTTCAGCATTTTTTTCAACTCTGTATTGGATTCTTACTAATGCTGTCTCTGTAAACTTGTGTTTACTTACCCTATGCCATTGTTTATGGAAACGTCCTTGAAATTCACTGTACTAACCTCACACCGTGTAATCTGCCTTGCGTCTCAGTGAGAAAGGCGGACTATAAATGACATAAATGAAATGTAGACAAGAGAAACCACGACTCACCAGCTCTTTCTGCTCTCGCAAACTGCCCAGATATCAACCACGACAGAGCGGTGACGGCCACCAGGGCCCCAATGTGCAGGAAGGGGGCCGTTGCCTGGGTGGGGGGAGGGAGGAAAGCAGGAAAAGCCGCTGTTAAAGAAGATATTTATTGCACGTGGCGTTGCAAGAGACAACACAAAACAGGGCAGAAATCAGAGGCAAGAAAAAGTAAAATTAAGAAGGGCCCGCAGAGGATATCAGTGTCCTGGCCTGGTTGATTTCACTTGGCCTTCCCTCCTTCCATTCAGTCTTTGTTGGGAGAAGGTAATTCTCTGTGCTGGCTGTGGTTGAATTGGCGCCATTTTCCCCAACATGGAAAGGCATCAGAGGGCTGCACATGCAAGCATTTAGTGCATGTATAGCACACTGATGGGGCAAACAAGGTCTCCCCCCCTTAGAAATCGAGACCCTATGATGCTTGAGAACTGAGCTTCCACAAGGGACTCACAGCTCTACCATCTGTCAATCACATAACATCTGGACTGAGTCTCAGACAGTAGAGAATTCGCACTCATCTACGCTCTAAAAGTAAGCTTCTTTGTAGGAGAAGTGAAGAAAATCCCAACTTCTAATTCAGTTGTCCTAGCCAAGGCAGATGCAGGGAATCATACAGGGATGCGGCAGGCAGGCTCATCTGTGAGTAGATACTTTGAGCATGAGTTACTGGAAATCTGGGACACTTTAATCAGTAAGGTGGAAGTACGAGCCCCTAATCTTCCCTGCGAGCCACAAGCCACTCTTCTCGACCAGTCATGGTGGCCCACAGGCCTGGCATTAATTCTGGTGGGGAGGGGTTGCTGGCACCCCCCCCCCCCCATGGCAGCTACTACTCTTAAAATCTGCAAGCCGAGAAACAGCTTTCAAATGATTAAAAACCAAAGTACAGGTAGGCCCCGTTCACGCAAGAAAAGCAACTCACAAAGACAGAGAGAGGCACAGAACATCGCCATGGCAACTCCGGCCTGCGGTATGAAGTGTGCCGTGATTTCAAAACGAAAACTTCATCACACAGCACAAAGGCAGCACGGGCAGTTGCGTAAGATGTGCCCTGGTGGGTCAGGCCAACCAGCTCACCAGGACGGCTTAGGGACGTTCACAGGTGACCCACACCTGGGAATCAGGGGTGCGTGGCCTCCAGGCAGATCCAGGCCTCCAGTTCAAATGGGTTAAGTCACCATCCTCCCTCTCAGTGAAAACCCTGGACCCCCAAAACTAGTTTTCAGAGAAAGAGGGCTAGAGAAGAAGGATCTCGAAAAGAGAATTCTCAGTACCCTCACCCAATCACAATTCACAGAATTCTTTGGAGGGATAAAACAGATAAAAAATATGTGAAATATATAGGAACACCCCCCCACACACACACACAAAAGCAGAGGGGTTCTGATTTGGGCTCTCATGGCTCATGAATGGCCATGAACCCATCAGTCACGTAGCCACTTAACCCGCCCCCCCTTTTTAAACTCATTTATGGCAGCATACATCCTGTAGCAACGAGTTCCACTGGTTGATAATGCACTATGTAACACCATGCTTCTTTTTTATCTTAAAACAAACAACAGCACTGCTTACTCATTTCAGGGAATTTATTTTTTAGAGTAATGCCCCCCCCCCGCGCGCACATGCACACACACGTATGCGCACTGATTTCCCAAGTGTTTGTGACTCTTAGAGAAGCTTCTATTATTTTTTTTAAAAAGTACTGAGATGTCCCCACCCCCGCCCAAGCTAGGCCACTTACCTGTAACGATATTATGACCATATCCCATTCATCATCCCAGAGCTGTGCTATCGAACACATCGTGATGACGGTCACTATAAGGGTAGTTACTAATCCGATCTGCACAAAAGAAGAAGGATTTTATATTTCTGCCACTCACCTCCCCGCCTCTCAACTCCTCCTGTAAGAGGCAAATAGCTCATCAGCTTTTGTGGATTTCAAGTTTTGGCTGAATCAGAACTCAGGACCGGAAGAAAGAGCTTAATTTATTGAAGCAACCGACTCTCTTGTCCGTCTCTTTGTATCCCTCCAAGGAGCTCAGGGCAGAATACACAGTTCTCCCGTCCTCCAGATTGCCCTCACAACGACCCACTGAGGTAGGTTGGGTCAAGAGAGACAGATGGCCCATAGTCACCTAGTGAGTTTCATAGCAGAGTGGGAATTTGAACCCAAGATTTTTCTGCTAGACCAGTCACTACTAGCTCTCCGCAGAGCAAAATCTGGATTGGCTCCCACTTCAGTCGAGCTTCCTGATTGGTGGCCATACCACTGAGTTAGGACCCCTCCCATCGGCAAAGCAGTGCCATTTGGAGAGCTCAGAATAAGACGAGAAAGCGAGAACCCGAACACAGGACCACCAGAGTGGAAATAATGGCAGCTCCCCACTTGGATTGTGGAACCCGGGTTGAGCGAGCAACAGCCACATGGAGTGATTTAAGATTCTCTCCACAAGGTGGCTGTACTGTATTCAGCGCTCTCCAATCTCTTATTTATATCCATCTACCACATCTTTGGGGGGAGATAACTATTTTATTCTTTGTCTCTTTTATGCGCCTTGATGGGGACCCAAAGCAGCGGGCGATGCGAACTAAAACACAAAAGACAGGCAAAATTGGAGCAAGAGTGAGTGAGAGTGTCAGCCGAGGATCTGGGAGATCCGGGTTCGAATCCCCACTCTGCCACGGAAGCTCATTGGGTGAACTTGGGCCCGTCACACAGTCTCAGCCTAACCTACTTTATAGGGTTGTTATGAGGATGTAAGGAGCAGGCCCCGTTCCACCTTATACAGAGTAAAACTTTGGTTCAGGCTTCATGCCCTGTAAGAAATCTTACCAGGCCTGTCTGTTGAGACAGGCACAGCCTTTGCTGACTAACTGCACCGGGGCTACTTTCTTGCTTTGAGAGTGTGACCTTGCAGAGGCCTGGAGCCTAGCTAGGGTCGCCAGCTCCAAGTTGGGAAATTCCTGGAGATCTGGGGGGTGAAACCTGGAGAAAGCGGGGTTTGGCGAGGGAAAGGCCCTCGGCATGGCATAATTTCATAGAGTCCACCCTCCAAAGTAGCCATTTTCTCCAGGTGAACTGATCTCTGTGGCCTGGAGACCAGTTGTAATTCCAGGAGATCTCCAGCCCCTACCTGGAGGCTGGCAACCCCAAGTCTAGTGTTGCTCCCAACTCTAGCCATCCTCCCTAAACTGTCTAACCGAGGTAAAGTCCAATTAAGTAACGAGCCCCGAATGGTTCTTTCAGTGGGCCGATGCCTCCACCACTTTGAAGAAGCCTCTCTGTTTCTAGGCCGTTGAACACGGCTAACTATCTCTCTGCACCACGCTAGACCAGTCTAGACCAACTCTCTGTTTCTAGGCCTAGAACACGGTTAACTATGGCCATTTCCACACTGCTTACCTTCCCTCGGAACGACCTGGAACATCGCACAAAAAACGTGGAAGATCGCATTTTCTCACACGAGATTTGCGCGACGTCATGCAAATCTCGTGCGAGAAAATGCAATCTTCCACGTTTTTTGCGCCATGTTCCGGGTCATTCTGAGGGAAGGTAAGCAGAGTGGAAACGGCCTATTTCTCTGCACCATGCTAGACCAGACTTGACCAACTCTCTGTTTCTAGGCCTAGAACACGGCTAACTATCTCTCTGCACCATGCTAGACCAGTCTTGACCAGCTATGCTACCTTGTAGCCACTGCCAGCTACCAGCTATGCAAAAAGAGAGCTCCTAGCTCCATGCCATCTCAAGGATGGTTACAGCAAGCTGGCATGGATGGACTTTGGTAAGAACAACCAGACATGGAACCAACTCAGAGAATGTTTAGCCAGCCAGCCAGCGAGTAGTATTTTAGCTAGCTAGATAGAAAAGAGTCCAGTAGCACCTTTAAGACTAACCAACTTTACTGTAGCATAAGCTTTTAAGAATCACGGTTCTCTTCATCAGACGAGGCTCATTTCGAGGGGGAACGCGCTGGAACACAGGTGTATCACTTTCCCATTCAGCAGCAGCCTGATCCTGACCATTTTCGGCCCCTTTTCGGTCATTTTCAGCCCCTTTTTGCCATTTTGGGCCCAATTTCAGCCCTGAATGGCCAGGATTGGGTCCAAAACAGCCAGGATAGGTGACGTCAGGGGGTGTGGTATATGCAAATCAGTTATGCTAATGACACACTTCCGCTGATGGCAAGGGGCGTGGCATATGCTAATGAGTTACGCTAATGAGTTTCTCAAGCTCTTTTTCTACGAAATGGCTAGTTAGTCTTAAAGGTGCTACTGGACTCTTTTCTATTTTGCTACTACAGACTAACGCAGCTAACTCCTCTGGATCTTAGCTAGCTAGAACAAAGATAGATTAGCAAACTGTTATTTGTTTTTGCCTTGCCTAAATGCTTTATGAGCAGTTCTTGCCTAGCACACGCTCCTATGTTCTTCTTCTAATAAATTCCTTCCCTATTTTACCGGCCTGTCTCCAGTGTTGCTTGCTAAGGAGGCACACACAGTCAAAAGAGAACCCACAAGCAAGGGTGCTTCAAACTAACGACGGGAACTCTTAGAGGCTCCTAGGGTCTGGTGCGGACAGGAGAACCGGCAGGGACGGGGGACGAGAGTCTCTGGGTCGATACAAAGGATAGATAAAAAGGAGAATGATGTACGTGGCTTTGGGTCTCCAATAGGGAGAAAGCAGAGTATAAATAAAGTAAATAAATGCAGAGAAGATCCGTCCCCTCCCTCTCTCTGCTAGTAGATTTTCCTGCCCGTTCTAGTTTATGACCCTCAAGCCAACAGCCTTTTGACTCACGGGCTGTGCTTGGGTCTTAAGAACCTGTAGGCAGAGGAGAAACTAATTCAGCCATATCTTCTTCAGCTACCGCTAGCCAGCTCGGTAATGGCTTTCCTACTACTGCCGAAAAGTTTAGGTCAGCAGACATGGTTGTCGCTTCAGTCTGATAACCCTAGGAGGAAGATTGGGCTGAGAGAAAGCACGACTAGCCCTGGTTCATCCTAAGGGACTTCATGGCTGAGTGGAGGACTCGAACTCACATTCCCCAATCATAGTTTGGCACTCTAACCACTATACCACGCCTGCTCTTCTCGACCGTGTAGTGGTTTTCCTATATCGTGGGGGAACTAACCTTGTGGATCCAGTGTAGGTTCAACTGCTGTCCCACTGCTATGTGACATAGTGCTAAAATCTGGAAACAAAACAAGCAAAACAATTATTTAAAAGGTATCAGAGAGAGGAAAGTCAATTCGACCAGCGATGGCACACAGGAAATGACATCAGAGGAAGCAGGAGTGAAAATGCTGCGACCCTTTGCTTTGGCTAGCCTGGGAATGTTTTCACAAATACGATCAAGCCTGACATCATCTGATCACTAGCAAGACATAGAATCAACTACCTTCTCCGGTTCTTCTCAAATGTGTGCTATTTAGGGGTACACTGCCTCTGAATATGGACGCTCCTCTCCACTCTCATTGTTCAGGGCAACGGATAATCCCGCTCTGAACAAAGCAAGAGTTTTTCCAAGTGACAGATGTCTCTGTGGTGTTTCTGAATCAGTTGGGTTTGCCAAAGTTTATGAAGAAAATCCTCGATGTATGCTCTCCTCCATGGAGGCTTTCGGGGGAAGGGCGCAGGGAAGTTTGAAAAGTGTGCAGGGACAATGAAAGTAGCTGATTATGTGGCCGAGAGGACACACCCAGGAGAGAAAGCATTGCTGATAATTTGAAAGCCACATCTTTACAGGGAGTGTCAATTCATAGAGTCACAATCATAGGGTTGGAAGGTACGTCCATGGTCATCTAGTCCAACCCCCTGCACAATGCAGGAAATTCACAACTACCTCCACACCCCCACCCTCAGTGACCCCTGTCCCATGCCCAGAAGATGGCAGAACACCTCCAGGATCCCTAGCCAAACTGGCCTGGGGAAAAACTGCTACTTGGCCCCCAAAGTGGCAATTGGCATTACCCTAGTTATAGATCCAGAGGAGTTAGCCATGTTAGTCTGTAAAATCAAAAAGAGTCCAGTAGCACCTTTAAGACTAACCAATTTTATTGTAGCATAAGCTTTCGAGAATCAAGTTCTCTTTGTTAGATGCATGGTTTAAGCCTCTGCTTAAAAAGAAGGAGAGCCCACCACCTCCTGAGGAAGCCTGTTCCACTTTCCCCAAAAATCACATTTGTTTAGATCCAGCTATTGATTCCTCTCACTCTCTTTCATTTCTCTTTGATTTCTTTTTGCAGTTTTCTGACACACCTCTATGCAGTGTTTTGTGACTTCAGCCTTCGCAGGCATTTTTTTTTTTATGTTACACACCACAGGGGTGTTGTAGCAGAAGGGCAAGAAAGACTGGGAAGTCCTCTCCCGCCACTGAAAAATTGCAAAGCAAAATCACGACATTTCGCACAACCTCCTTTCCTTCCCCTCCCCTCTCCCAATTTCTCAACGGATCAAAACAGAATTGATTTGAAAACAGGCCCCAAATTCCTAAAAAGAGGGAAAGGAACAGATTGTTCGATTTCAGGGAGAAAAGCAGGTAAAGAGGAATGAAGAGAATTCTTTTTAACAACGCTTCCTAAAAAGGACCGGCGATAAAGGAATTGCTAGCTGCAGTATCGAAGTGGAATAAAATCCACTCTGGCTCTATGGCAACCACAAGTCCAGTCAAACTTCGGAGGCTTCCCTCGTGGTCCCCAACACAGCCCTGATCCAAAAGACTCGCACTCCCGTTTATTACACATGTTGGATGCCTTCTCACTTGTACACCGAGATGCAGCCAAAGGGCTCTTTTGATGCCCCTTTGCCCCACTGCAAAAAAGGAACAGAAGTGCTGCACAAGCTCAGCTCTGGCAAACAGGTGCGGGAAGAAGAAATTGGGAAGAGCCTCTATTCCTATTCAAATCAGGGAGAGGCAGAGGAGAATTAGAGAGCTGCACACCAAAGGAAGGGATTTGCCAGAGCCTCCACTGTTGCTCTTGGAGACGGAGCCCTTTGCTACGTTGGAGCAAATCGGCAGAGACTCAGAATCAAAAAATGGCCCCTGTTCAAACTAGTTAACAGCCACAACGATAAAACCTCTCAATAACCTACTGTCACATGTCAGTGAAATTAACAACTCTCCGTCTCCAGAGAGGAAACAGTGTTGTTATATCTGACACAAAACGGTGCGGGGGAAACCTCTTCTATTTCTTTTTAACTAGGCTTACCATTCCCCTGGTCAGGATGGGGGATTCCCTTTCCAGAGCTACTGTTGTCCACCACTGCTTGGAGAGGTTGGGGGGGGGGGGTGTGTGTTTAAAAATCTACCGGTGTCACAAGCATGATAACATCGCCGTGATTTTAACCATAGATTTTCCAGTGATTCCTAGAGCTGCCCACCATCACTTCCGGGTTTCCCCTGGAAGTGAGGTCATCACACCTGTGCCACCAACCCTTCCACCGTGTTCCTGCTTTCCATTCTCCCACCAGTTGCCAGGCTCGACCCGACAACCCTATCCTTAACTTACCAACAAGGCTGTGATATATGTGAAGCCAGCAGCAGTCGAAACCAGGATCGGAATGGACCAGTCACTCCAATATCCCATTCGATTATATAAAAACCTGAAAGATAAAGGAAGGGATAGAAAGAGAGAGATTAGATGCTGGCTTTTAACCGCAGCTCTGTCTGACTGCACAGAGCTTAAACGGAGACAGGATTCTTTCCTCAAGCAAATCAAGTACAAGTAGAACAGGATATGAATCTGATACAGCTCGCGCACTCTGATAACCTTGGGATAGCGAGGAAAACCGGAGTGGCCATGCCTCTCCCGAGGCAGGCGGCCGCTAGTCAGCATGAACGAGTTCCACCACATCTTTCTCTCACATACAACTGTCCAGATACCATTTGTGCACCCCAAGCCCCACTTATCTCTAAGCAAAGATGTCGAGTTTTCCATTCCCAGAGGTGGCCAGGGCCGAACCTCATACCCGAGACTCAGACCGAATAAACTCAGCTTAGAACTAATCAAAGAAAAACAGATCCCTCCACCGTAGATTCAGATTTACAACAAATGAGGAGAAATGCAATTGAATTCCTCCATGGTTTTATGCCAGAGTGTGTTTTTTTCTAATTGGCTGTACTCTCTTGTGATGAGCTTATTCACTGCAAGATTAAGATGCCTCCTCTGAGAGATCTGTCCGCTTATGTCTGGGTAGAAGACACAGCCACTGTTCGCCTCGGGTAGGCCAACTGGGGTGTGTGTGTTGACCTCTAGGAAACTTCAATGGGGGCTTGAACTCTGTCTTCCCCCCCAAAGTTTATGCCCACGTCTAAGTCTACAGGGGTGACTTAAGCCGAATGCACACTTCCTTTTTGTTTCCGTGCCTTTTTTGCAACCATGGCGCTGTTCAAGCAGATACTCACACGCTTTCCCATTCCGCGTGTTCCCCGCCATCACTAAGCCACAATTGCGCCTCCTTTCCGTACCATGTGATAATGGCGGAAATCTGTTTTTGCCCAGGGCTTCATAGCGCATTTGCAAAATAAAGAAAGGTCGGTATACCGCAAAACCTACTTTAGTGAGCAGCGGTTTGCGCGGGGAAAAAAACGGTCCCTGGAGAATGTGCATGTCACCAGCCAATTGTTAGAAAGTGGTCTGTGACGAGCAAAAAATGGGCCAGTCAAAGTTGAGGGGGAGGGAACCTTGACATTTCTTAAAAGTCGGAACATCGGTATAGCGCAAAATTAACTGTTTTTTTTTAAAGGGAAGTGACGTGCGCCATCAATGCTGACGATGGAGGAGGGAACCGCCCACTATAACACTTTACTCAGTGGCGTGTGGAGAACTGATTGCGCCACGAAGACGCACTGGGAGGGTGAATGTGATGATGCACAGCGCGATAGTGGAATGAACCCAACTGCCATGACTGCGCAAATAAGCGGATGGTGAGTGCCTGACTGGGGCTGAATCAACCCAGATCAGGGCCAAATTGGCTCGGATCAGGCCTTTGCAGAGCTCAGCAGCACTCCCGTGCTCCATAGCAGTCCAATCCAGGCTGAATCGGCCTGAATCGGGGACAAATCGGCCCGGATCAGGCCGCTGCAGAAAAGGTGAGCACTCCTGAGCTCTGCAGCGACCCGATCCAGCCCAGTTCAGGCCCGAATTGGGCCGATTCGATCCCCTACAGAGCACGAGAGCACTGTCAGGGTGGCCTTTGGTCTGCACGATGTTGTTACTTCCTGGAAGTGACATCATCACGCGGGCCAGAAGCACACACGAAGACCAGGTAGGTGCCAGGCCTGCCATCTCCCACCTGGGCAGTGAGGCGACCTGGCAACCCTATCTCTAACCCCAAATAAAGATTCAGCCACATACAGTAAGAATCCAGCCTGAGAGAGAACAGAAGCGTTGGCAAGCAAATACCTAGAGCCACGGAGGCCCTGTCCCTATAAATCAGTGCTGCAAACAGTACCTGCCCCAAGTTGGGGCTGAAAATGTCAAATTTGCATTTAAATAGAGTCACACTTCCTCATAAAACTCACGAAAGCTGAGGTTTTATTAAAGAGGAAAAACTCCGGCGAGCCACCGTATAAGGATCAAATCAAACTGCCAAGAAGCACGTCAGGGGAATGTGAAATGCGGAGACCAGAAATGTAATGACAAGCACATTTCTGGGCTTTGTTGAAGACTGCAGACGCCTGGAAGCAGCAAGCCCACAAGATGGGACGAGGGGACCAGAAAAGCCGGGTTGGGGGAGGAAGAGAAGATGGGCTGCTGATGCCACAGCAGAAAGAGTCACAGCAGAGTCTGGTGAAGTCACAGGCTGGCCAAGGATGAACTTTGGATTCCTTGTGCAAAAATAAGTTTGCCATTAGCCCACCTATGGGAGTTAAACCCCCTGTCCTCAGCCCCAATCTGCTGCCCTCAAATAACTGAGAAGCAGGTGGGGGGGAAATGGCCTCCACCACAGACTTCAGATTGCAAGACCTGAGCAAAGCTGTTAAAGATAGTACAGTTTGGAGGTTATTAATGCATAGAGTCGCCGTAAGTTGGAAGCAAGTTGACAGCACATAACACACACACACAGTGATGCTCTAGGAATTTCCCCATGTCTCTATGGTCTTTACCATGGAGGTTAAAGGTAATTCCTAGAGCGACACCAGGAAGTGACAGGCAGCGTTGGCAACCCTGTATGTAGGGCCCATTGTGATTCCATGTTTCCTTCTATAAGAGCTGATCCTATGGAAAAGAAGGCATAGAATATAGCTACAGGTATAAACCACAGAGATTTTGCAGGAAAGATCCCCAAGCAGAATAGTGGTGGAGATGGTGAAGGGTCTGAGCTATGACCAGGCAGGCAACCTTCAGCAAGCTTAGTCTGGTTAGTCGTAAAGGTGCTACTGGACTCTTTTCTATTTTGCTACTACAGACTAACACGGCTAACTCCTCTAGATCTTTAGCAAGGTGCACTCTCTCACCCCCAGTTTGCAATATATGGGTATTACTGGCCTACTCTGTAGGCCTGTTGTAAATCAAATATTATATTGCAATGCACTATCTAAAAAATAAGCATTATCAACTATTGAAGACTCGCATGACTTCTGAAAGATCTGAAGCTCTCGTCATGCCTCTCGTTTATTTTAAACACGCATCAAACCTCTCGGGGAATTTCCTACATGTTCCGAATCCTTTGATCTGCCTGCTCGAATCCACCCCCTCTTCCTGTTTTCTCTTAAGATGAATGTGAGACAGGGAAGAGCACAGTGCGAAGTACAGTGTTGTGGTAAAGCAAGTCAGATGTGAAACTGTTAAGCGTGATGGGAAGTGTAGCTTTCAAGGTGTGCAGCAATGAGGGAAAGATCGCAACAGCGCTCCCCTCCTTCCTCAATAGATTTTCCCTCGAGTCCTTTATGGGGATTATAATCTTCTGATGAATAGATCTATAGATCCTCAGAGTGTGCATGTACAGTAAGCCATCTCTGCAGTAGCTAATCGGGGCAGGCAAGAGACAGGCACCAGGGCAAAGCTTGCAAACAGAAACGTGGAGAGAGTGCAAGGAGCACAGGCCTTCTTAGTGGGAAATGCGCAAATCGACCAGCTGGTGGCAGCGTAGATACCCAGAAACAGAAGCGAGGAACCCCTTGGAAGTTGGGTGGGCTTGGGAGAGTGGTGGGCTGACAGGAGGAGTCCCTGGACAGCCGTTTAGTATCTCAACCTCCCAGACAGCCCAAAGCAGAATGGTGCTCACAGATCAGTGGGGCAACAAGCACCAAGAAATAGCCCACAAGGTGGGACAATGCAGACATGGGACGGATCTTATTTAGGACAGTTATGGGGAGGTCTAAATATTGCCCAGGCATGGGAGTTAACCAAAGCAGGGGATAGATTCCTCTATGGCTCCCAGCTTTGGCTTGGGCAAATTCTGAAGATTTGGGAGCAGGGCATCGAGAAGGCGGTGTTTGGGAGGTATTTCAGCAGGGCTGTAATGCCTAGAGTTAGAAGCTAACCTGTTCTCCAGGATAACTGATCTCCGGAGTCTGTAAATAAGTGGTCACAGATCCAGAGAAGTTAGCCGTGTTAGTCTGTAGTAGCAAAATAGTAAAGAGTCCAGTAGCACCTTTAAGACCAGGGCTCATTTGGAGGGGGAATGCACCAGAACGGCGTTCCTGTAGATCTGAAAAGAGGTCATGGGGGTTTTGGCCTCACCCACGTGATTCCTTTTCCTCCCCACTGCCTCCCCTACAAAGGAGGGTAAGCTTCTGCTTTAAATTCATTCTGCTGCTTTATTTTCATTTGTGACTCGTGAGTGCGTGCATGCAAGCAGAGCTGCTGGGTCTGGCTCTGCAGAGGAGGGTAAGCTGCTTTGAGTTCATTCTGCTTTATTTTCATTCGTAACTAGTGCGTGCGTGCATGCAAGCAGGGCTGCTGGGTCTGGCTCTGCAGAGGAGGGTAAGCTGCTTTGAGTTCATTCTGCTTTATTTTCATTCGTAACTAGTGCGTGCGTGCATGCAAGCAGGGCTGCTGGGTCTGGCTCTCCAGAGGAGGGTAAGCTGCTTTGAGTTCATTCTGCTTTATTTTCAGGAAATACCTGGAGATTTTTGGGGAAAGGGGCCTGAGGGGTGGGCGTTGCCTTCTGACACACTTCCGGTGATGTCGGGGTGTGTGGCATCTGCTGATGAGATATGCTAATGAGTTCCTGCAGTTCTTTTTCTACGAAATGACCCCTGTTTAAGACTAACCAACTTTACTGTAGCATAAGCTTCCAAGAACCACATCTCTCTTCATCAGACTCTTTACTATTTTGTAAATAAGAGGTATTTCCAGGAGGACTCCAGGCGCCCGCTGGAGGTTCCCAACTCTAGATTCTTTCTTCCGATCTTCAGCGATATTCCCAAATTCACGTTTTTGCTTCCTCCTTCATGGGTGAACCGCTGTGACTCACACCCATGGAAAAAGGTAAATGGAGGGTGGGTGCTGCTTATTACCCCCCCCCAAACACTGATCTCATGCAGGATTACCAGAAGCATGCATTATACCGCAGGGATCCTTCCCTCCAAAGACCCCTTTTTGACGGCAGATACTTGGCTGATCTGGATCATACCAAGGGCCAGAGAAACACAACCGATTCTGAGCATCATGTCACACCCAAGAGTGACCACAAACACACACACAGAATGCAAGGGTGCTATGCCAATAGAGTCCAGCTCAGTCCCTGCTGATGTGTCTCATGGAGGATAAAGGATGCAAATTTTGCTCTAATTAAACATCAAGGAACAGAAAAGAGGCTCTCAAAAAGGGATGCCGAACCACCCCGGCTTTCTATGTGCAAGTCAGGAAGCCGCCTGCTGCCGCTCGCAAGAGACAGATGCTGTTTTTCCTTCCAGTGAGCTTCTTGAGTGGGTCCTTCCCTGATCCCCCGCCCGCGTGTTATCAGCTAACACACCTGCGATGCTCTTAAACACCCAGGCTTAGGGGAAATGACATTTCCTGTCTCCCCCAGGATGAGCTTTGTGGTAATTGGGTAATTCTGCCGTGTTACTATTTCCTCCGCGGTGATTTTGCTATAGAATGTTATGCTATTTTTAACGTCGTGTTGCCTCCGAGTTCAGTTAATAGCTGATCTCTAGCATTCAAGCATGCTTACTGGTGCTATCTCCGAGCCTGTCCCAAAGACTCAGGAGGGCTAAGGAGGACCAGAGAAAGAGGGGAGGGAAAAGTCCGGATAAAGTATGAAATGCTATAAACCAGAAGTTGCCCCATATTGGCAAACCACCACATGACTAAGCCAGCCAGCCCGCAGAAAACATAACAGCACTCCAGCTAAGGCTTTGGCAAAACTCCAAGAAGGAAGTTCCCAGATTGGGGGAAGTAGCTAAGAATGTTTGTCTATGGGATTTGGCATACAGCTGCCCCTTAAACTGAACACTGAGGTTCTCACGGTATCAGGTTGTCCATAGCAGGGAAGGCCACTGGGCATTCTGGCTCTTGGGCAGCATGGTGGCAGCAACAGGCCGAAGCTCTAATGTCCTGCCCCCCCAGTTTACCGCTCATGGCCACCTCTTCACCTTGTCCCATGGTAGAACAATCCAGGGAGCTGTGGAACACGCCACAATGCAGTCACACGCAATTGAAGCAGGCACGTTTCAGAAATGCAGCCAAACCAGACTCGTTTCTTCAGTCTGCCAACTTTGCTTTCTCGTGGTGCCAAATCTGGATGCCGCCTCCTTAGCCCCAAGACACAGCCTTGATCATCATGAGGCCAGGAAGAGTTCGGCCGGTTAATACAGTTCGCCCTCAACGCCGAGAGTAGCAGGCAAGCTCTACTCAGGGGTCATTTAGTAGAAAAAGAGCTGGAGCAACTCATTAGCATAACTCAATAGCATATGCCACACCCACTGGCATCACCTATCCTGGCTGTTTTGGACCCAATCCTGGCCATTCAGGGCCCCAAATGGCAAAAAGTGCTGAAAATGGCCGTAAAGGAGCTCAAAATGGTTAGGATCGGGCCGCTGCTGAGCGAGAGAGTGATCCACCACCCGTCAGAGGCCCGATCTGGGCTGTTTCGGCCCCAATCCAGGCCAAAACGGGCCCAAATGGCCGACAGTCAGGTGAGCAGGGCCACCTGACATGTGACCTCTTTGGGGAACTGCGTTCCTGTGCATTCCCCCTCGAAATGAGTCCTGGCTGTACTCAATGCAAACCTCTGACAAGCTGAAAATCTATGAACTTTTCTCCCTCAAAGCATCCCTCATATAAAATATGTCCCCAGGAGAACCGGCCTCAGGCACATTGTCTGTTTCACATCATCATCTGCCAGCAAAAGATATTTGCTTCCTTAAGCAGTTGGAGCAATTGCCTCTCAATGACTTGAACAGACACTTTGCTTACGAACAAAAATTGCAAAATCATCGCCTCGAGGTGTCTTCGATAACATCTGACATGCAAGCTCAAGAAGGAAAAGGAAGCCACTGCCCAAGATGTTTGGGCTGGGCTTCTGCAACCCTCTGTGTCAGCATCCAGGCAGAGAAGGGAACAGCAGGACTGAGGTAGCATTTCTGAAGTGACCTTTTCGAAGCACAGCAATAGAAAAATGTGCTTTGGTGCATACACAGGCACCCCAGTTTCAAACCCCGGCCCCTCCAAAGGGTCTCATCTTAGGTGGCAGGGCTTGGGACAACCTCAGCTTAGAACTTGGCAAAACTACTCCAATCGAATTCCACAACTCTGGCCTAGATAATCCAACAGCCCAACTGGGTCAAGTATTACCAGCTGGAGCTCCAGTCTGCTTAACTCTTGCACTTAAAATCAGAAGAAACTCAAAAGTGCGCACCCACCTGGAGTCCACTGTGTTGACTACATATGCAGTGTATGTGTGCATTAATTTACTTGTTTGTGGGACGGGCCTGTGGCTCTAGGGTCAAGTACACACTGGGCATGCAGAAAGTCTCAGTGTTTGGTTCCTGCCTCCTCTGTCAAGGAACCTCTGGCAGCAGACATTGCAAAAGTCCTTTCTTGGACAGAGACTCTGGAAAGCTCCTGCTAGAATAAACATTAAGCTAGAGTAGACAAACGTTCCGCCTCAGAAATCAGGCAGCTTTATTGGTTTATATGTACTTAAAAGGGTTTTATGCTTTATGATGTCTTTGTTTTTGATATAAAGGCCACCAGTGGCAGGGCGGGGAAACAGTCAACAGCAACACGGCAACATGCATCTTTGCAGTGTGTGGCAGCATCTATAGAGAGAAACCATGCAATTCTGATAGCTTCGAAAGGGGATCCAAAAAGGGTATTTGCCACAACATCTAAATGGAATACACCTCTGAAAAACAGGTGCCTGGGGCCAAGTCACAGTGGATGGATGATGCTTTCAGGACTAGGAGTTTTTCTATATGAGATTGCTTATACAAGGATGCTCAAGTGTAGGAAGATGCAATGTTAGCCAGGAAGCATAGTTTAAAAAGACAGAGCCGGCAGAGATTGCTTCTCAGAGGGTTTGTTAATTTCATCTCCTCCTCCTGGTAGGTTGTCAATTTCACCTCTCCAGTCTAAAACTGTGTGGGATCACAACCAGAGGGCAGCCAGGAATGGAAATGGGCTGGAGCTGCCTTCCAGAGCTGGGCTTGGAGAGGTTAAAATGGGCTGAAGTTTCCCTTCTGGCATTTCACAGCCCCTTCACACAGCTCCAGTGTATAGCAAACCCTTTGCCCTGCCTCCGGCTCTGTCTTTTTAAACTACCCTTCCTGGCTACCGTTGCATCTCCCGACACATGTTCTTCACGTGTCAGATGTCTTACGTAGAAAGACTCCGAGTCTCTCTAAGTGAGAGTGGATGCCTCTTGACTAAAGTCATGCATCCCCGTGGCCCTGAAACCTACCGCTGCTTCCTGTCCATCGGCTACATTAATGCCCACCCAGACACTAAATATTGACAAGGAAATTTGCTTTGCAAATGCTTCATTCCCTTTAGAAGCCATCAGGGGAGGAAAATTCCCACTCTCTTGGTTGTCCATTATGCAAAACTGAATTATTCAAGAGGGCTTTTAACTCTGGAGATAGGTCTGTCCCGTAAGAAATCGATCAGATGGAAGTCTTGGTAAAGGGACAGGGCCTGCAGACTATACTTCTGGGTACTATCAGTTGGTGTAGATATGCTCCTACTGAGATTTAATATGTTTTGTTTCTGCTACATTTCATGCTTATATTCAGTTTATGCTTGTTTTCAAATGTCTGTGATCCACACCCCATTGTATTGTGGGATTTACCAACCGTTGATTGTGTTGACTTACACTGTGATATCTGATCTGAGTTTCAGTGAGGTGAACTACAAATAACTTAAATGAATGAAAGAAATTTCAAGATTAGCTCTTCAATTAAGTATTTTGGGGAGAGGTTAATTGATGGTGATTTCTAAGAGAGAAGGAGAGGGAAAGGTCCAGAGCAATTGGGGTACCCAAGCTTTTTGAACCTGTGGGCCCTTTTACAATTCTGACACGGGGTGGTGGGAGCAATAATAAAATGGCCGCCACAGGAGATAGAGCCAACCACAAAATGGCTGCCACATAGGGTTGCCAGGCCCCCTCAACCTCCCGGTGGGGGGATAGGGGCCTGGCACTTACCTTGGAGGAGAGGGGGGTGCCCATGGGTAAAGCGCACGCACACGTGCGCCCCCACAAGCACAATGATGTCAGTTCGAGAGTGACGTCATCACGCGGCCCCTGGGAGCGCGCCCACTCTCCACAGGAGCTCAAAACAGGCCCGATCTGCAACAAAACGGGCCCGTTTTGAAGCGCTGCAGAGCGCAGGAGCGCTCCTGTGCTCCACAGCACCCGAAAACGGGCCCGTTTTGCCGTGGATTGGGCCCGTTATGAGGCACTGTGGAGCGCAGGAACGCTGCGCTCCGCAGCGCCTGAAAACAAGCCCGTTTTGCCATGGACCAGGCTTATTTTGAGGCTGCGCTCCACAGCGCCTCAAACCAGGCCTGATCCGTGGCAAAACAGGCCCAAAACAAGTCCGAGTGCAGGAGCACTCCCGTGCTCCGCAGTGGCACCGATCTGGGCCAAAATGGGCACGAGCCCAGTGGCTGCTGCACACAAGAGCGCGCAGCACAGCGGGGGAGCATGCACGGAAGGAGCACACCTCCCCCGCTGGTTAGGTAAGTGGGGCAGAGTGTGGGGAACGAGGGCAGGGGATCCCCTGCCCCTACCGGGGTCTGGCATCCCTACTGCCACAGGAGGTGGAGCCAACCACAAAATGGCTGCCACAAGAGGCGGAGCCAACCACCCAATGTCAGGAAGTGAGGTTATGAATAATTCTAATAGTTAACTCTTCGATATTTCAGGCAGGAGCTGTAATAGGATGCCTTTTAAAATGAATATATCATTTAAAAATATTTTCTTTCATACACCCAGATTATCTACAGTTAAGCAGTGAAGATTCTTGTGCTGTGGTGGCAGCTGCTGCCAAAACAAATTTTTAAAAATCTTCTCAATCAGAAGCCCTGCTGGGCAGGTGGCAGGAAAGGTGTTGGCGGGTGCCACGGCACCCATGGGTGCCAACGTTGGGGACCCCTGGCTTAGATCTCCCCAAAGGTCAAAATCCACCCACTGGCCATCACCGTCTACCCCTTCCCCTACTTACCAGTTGATTTCATTGTAGTCATTGTGAACTTCCCACCAGAAATAAAACCACACGAGCGTCAGGAAGAAAGTGAAGGTGAGGATTAAGAACCACAAGCGTTCCCACTGTGGAGACAAGAAAAATACATTTAAGGGGGGGAAAGATTGATAACACAGGTGTAATTGTTAGAGATGGTAAACTCATGTCTGTACAACATCACTTTTGGGGACTCACGTCTGTTATCTAGAGCATTATCTAACCACTTTCTCCTCTCCTGCATTTTGTCCCAACAACCCTGTGAGGTAGGTTAAAGTGAGCGAAGGTGACTGGCCTCAGGCCGCCCAAATGAGCAGAGCTGGAATCTGGACCTAGGACTCACATCACTGAATGCTCCCCTATACAACACAAAATCCTCTCAACTGAGAAATCTAGTCTATCAGGGGAAATTAGCCCTGGCCTAGACTCCTCCTTGACACTCTAGGTTTCTATATGCAGGGAAGTTATTTTGTACAGAGCAGCATCACGTGACACAGACACCCCCTGCACACATGCACACATTTTTGTGGTCTGGAAGTCCAAACACAGGTTATTGCCCTTGCTGAGAACTCAGCCCCCAGGCTCACAGGGGAACGACAACCGAGACAGCAGCATTTAAATGTCGGACAAACAATTTATACTTGATTTATGCTAAATAAACACCAAAGCCATAATTATCACACTGAGCAAACAAAAATGTACCAGCCACTTCCATGACTGACAAAAAGGGCTTAGAGTTATTGCTGCAAGGTGACTCCGGAGATATACTGCAGAAGAGGAAAAGATGAAGGGCCGTTCTGACAGCAACCCCAACTCTGCATTGGGCTGCAGGGCAAATGTGGACCCCCTGACCAAACATGAGATGGTGAGATCTTAGGGGGCGGCAGAGCCCCACATCCTTCAATGCAAGGTTACACAAATGACCTTTGATTAAATTTGCTTGGATAGAGAGAACCCAAACAAAGAAGACAGCAATGTTTGATCGATAACCCAAGAAAGAGATTTTCATTAGCATTTTGCATCTATACCCGAGCATCCCGTTTGACTTGCCAGGGGACGCCCCACTGGGCCATCCATCTTTCAGCTAAGCAGCTCTGATGGAGCGCCACTGGGGGGGGGGACACCCAATAGCTGGCTGCTGAAAAACCAAGACAAATGCCTGCACAGCCAATCCGTATTTTAGACAAAATTGGATGTCTCTATCTCTGGAAGCTGCCGTAGAGGGACGGGGCTTTATAAAAAACAGACACAGTTAATGGAAGACCTGATCTATGTGCCTCGGGAACTGAATATTACACAAGCCCACAACTGAGAATTTATGTCATTCAATTTGCTATCTGGGAGCCGTACATCTAGGGTCAATAGAACAGTGGCAGCTTTACAACTTTATAAATTTTCCAGCTAGGTGCAGTACTGGCCACCCCATCCTAGACGTGATATAGTAGCTGCCTAGCCCCTCGTTTTCTTTTTTATGACGATTTTTCAGCCACCCCGTCCAAAAAGCTTTGCAGGAAGGATAAACGGGATGAATAGCTCCAAACCCAGCATCAAGTGAGCGAAATGTCAGAAAACGCTCATCTCAAAATGTGCTTAGGAGGTGCTAGAAAGCTTGGAAGGTGCTTTGTCCAGTATGAAGCAAACAAATAACTTGGTCCTTCTCCTAGCTCGAGGATTAGGAGCAGAGGGAAAGAAGAGATCAGAATTCTAACCTTTACCGGGAGGCACATAGATATGGTGAGGATTTCTCTCATCCGTTTTGAGTGTGTCTCAGGCAAACACGAAGTAAAAGATTCCCCCTATCCAAATCCACTGCCTTTGCCGAAGGAGATACAAAGGGGAGATGCAGGAAAGATTGCAAAATGTTGTCTGGCTCCAAAGCCAGCCAAAAAAGGTGCGTGCTCCTGACAATTCATGCTCACCCATTTTCACAACAGCATCGAGGATAAAGAAGAACATGGTAATGGGCTCTTCAACAGGGTAATGGACAACTTTTGGCCTTCTCTGCTAGCCAAACCCAATAGCCCGTCCTTCAGATCAAGCTGGAATTCTGGCATTCCTGGCCAAACCCATGCCCCAACAAAGCTAACGTCAATTATTGCAAAGGTCAGGTCCAGATTCTTAGGGTTCCCAGGTTTGACTCCTTGCCAACCGATCTGCCAATGATTGGTGGGAGGTGGCAAGCCCCCTGGAGGTTGCCTGCCACCGGCAGGCACCCCGGGAACACATGCGGTTCTCAGGTGTGATGTTGTCACACCAGCTGCACAAATGATCCCACATATCATTTGGGGTTGATCTTGGCCCCAAATGGGCCGAATGGGTCCCACGCAGAGCGCAGGAGCACTCACACATCTGGCGCAATGATGTCACCCCCCAGAAATGACATAATTGTGCATGCGCCGAGAGCGTACACCAGAAAACACACCGCCAAGTCACCCTCTCCCAGCAGGAGGGTGGAGGGACCTGGCAACCCTACAGATTCTACACCCTTTCAAGATTTCTGTCGCTATGTATCTCTGAGCACTCACTAACACCCCAACACAACTGCAGTTTAATTTTCTTCTATCGATTGCTTAATCTTTTTGGCATTTCAATCCGTCAGTCTTCAAACCTGTCGCACAACTAGGTGCCTGAGGATGAGGGAAGCAGTGGAGCCGCAATGGAATAATAAAAAAATACTTATAAACTACAAGATTGGTTGTTGAAATTAAAGGAAATCCATACTTTAGTGAAGTGAACCATTTATAGAAAAATAGAGATACTTATAGTGCAGAACTTCTATGGTGAAGAGTAGAGATGGGCACGAATCGAAATATGAACCAAAGTTCGTGATGAACCAGGCTGGTTTGTGGTTCGCGAACTGGTGTTTCATCAAAGCCCATTTCTGACAAACCGCCACGCACTTTAGGCTGGTTCGGTTGGTTCCGTTTGTCACTGTAGACAGCCTGGCGCTGATCAATCAGTTTCCTAGGCAACAGGGGATGGACTTCCTGCAGACCTTCTGCTAACCTGAATGTGACCTGCTGGCCCGGAAGTGACCTTCTGCTGGCCCGGAAGTGACAATTTGCTGACTAGGATGTGACATTTTCACGAACCAAATGAACCAGTTCGTTAACCAGGGCAGGTTCATGAAAGTTCGTGGTTCGTGAAATGTGACGAACCACAAACCTCACGGTTCGTTTTTTCTGGTTCGTGCCCATCTCTAGTCAAGGGCAATACAAAGAATGGAAATAGTACTGATATCGTCAAGTTGATGGTGAACAGTTTTATATGTTTATGGAGAAATGATGAGTGAACTTAGTTTGAGAATCTATTTTATAAACGTTGGTATCTTTTGTATATATTTGTATTCTGGTTATTTTAATGAATTTTAAAAAGTGGAGCCACTATGTTTTTTGGGGGGGGGGGTGGCATCTCTGGCAGCAATGAAAAGGGGATGGGGGAGAGATAAGGGAGACTTCTGAGGTAAATTTTGGGCGTATGGGTGTCCATATTCCACACTCTCTCTGGTCTCTCCATTTATTCGTTTAAACCCCGTTCAGCATTCCACAGTCAGTAAAAAGGAGAGACTCAAGCTTTATTTAACTGGCTGGTAGTGTGTAAGCTTTGCATTCCTAAAAATGGTTCTTATTTATAACTCTACACTAGTGATATGGTACTTAATTGTGAGGTAAGACGCAGATGGAACTGAACATTTATTTACAGAAAATAAGGTGTAGCACAGTAAAGGTTCTGTGTGGAATAATCTGTATGGAATGTACAACTGGCTCTCAACTGCATTCCCCAAGGGTTATACTTTTCCCCTTACTGTGAGCTAAAATGTTGTACTGAGCCTTAGTTAACCAAACACAAATACTGAGGGTAGATTTGATTCTTTTTTCAACTCTAACCTTTTTATCACAGCTGACAGGCTTGCCACTCAGGTACCAGCACTCTCCTTTACCTCACAGAGGTCCTAGTCATAGAACCTGTGTGCAGAAAGTTAGATTTGATGGGCCCTTCACAGGGTACTCGTTTACGACCATAAAACAAGTTTCCTTCCTAACTTTCCCACTTTCCCTCTGTCGGTGCAGGCAATGATACTACCCGGAGGGACAGAGCAAGAATTCACCAGCGTGATACAGCCAACAGACCTGGGAGAATCTGGCAAACCGCCAGGAGTCAATATTCCACAGTAGCACGTAAGATGAGCCAATTGAAAAAATATAAATATTTATATGGTCATGGTGGAGAGTACCGTTAAGTCATAGCTAACTTATGGCGACCCCTGGTGGGGTTTTCATAACAAGAGACTAACAGAGGTGGTTTGCCATTGCCTGCCTCTGCGACCCTGGTTTTCGTTGGAGGTCTCCCATCCAATTGCTAACCAAGGCTGACCCTGCTTAGCTTCTGAGATCAGGTTTGCCTGGGCTAGCCAGTTCAGGACAAACATTTATATAAATAGAGGTTCAAGAGTAAAATATACTCCCGCTGCCTTTATCTAAAATGGTAAAGAGCCCTCGGCAGGGTTTTTGAATATCAGGTCAGACCATTGGTATACCTACTCTGATGGGCAGTAGCTTTGATGTGGGTTTTAACTGGCAGGAGCCAGAAGCTATTAGTAAAGGGGGAAAATAAGCTATACAGAAGTGATTTATGGAGTCAGCCAGCTCTGGAACCTCTTTCAGGGCACTTGCTGTGCTCACAGAGAGATTATGATGCTATATCAGATTAAAGAACATATAACTCTGCAAGAAAATAGAAATTCGCCCAAACAATCTGCCTTCCCATGATATCAGCACAGGCTGCAGTTCTTTAAACTGCCTCGAACTTTCTTTGCTGATGATCCAGCAGGTTGCTACCAATCACAGAAAGCAGAACTGGGCCAGAGGAAAGAGTGATTTGACTCTACACGAGAACTTTGTATGTATACATGGGAAAGAGCGAAAAGGAGAACGGACACACAAATTGTACACCACAATGTCTCCACGAATTTATGCATATTTTTAAGCCAAACAGTGCAACCCAATTGAAGCCCGTTCAAATAAATGAGCTTAAACAGGAGTGACTGTGCACGGCATTCACATTAAAAAAATCTCCTCTGAAATTAGTAAAAATAAACTAGTGTTTTGCGGAGCCTTGTTCCAGCATAAATGGACTATGGGTCCCTTCATCAGCTGCACATTTATTTGTCTCTTTCATTTATGCCCCGTCTTTCTCTCCAGGGGGGACCCAAAGCAGTTTCCATCAATCTCTCCTCCATCTTATCCTCACAACGCCCCTCTGAGGTAGGTTAGGCTGCGAGTGTGCAACTGGCCCCAGGTCACTCAGCAAGCTTCCACAGCAGAGTGGGGATTCGAACTTGGGTCTCCCAGATCCTAGTTCAAACTGTAGGGGCACGGTGGTCTGTCTGTCTGTCTATGCCCCTTGCCAGAGAGAGAGAGAGAGAGAGAGAGAGAGAGAGAGAGAGAGAGAGAGAGAGAGAGAGAGAGAGGGAAAGGGAAAGGGAAAGACGGAGAGATGAGGCTTGGAAGGGAAAAAAAAATACAACTGGAAATTGTAAAGGGCCAGGAAATTCAAGGGCTGTGCAAGATGTAATTATATAAAATTCAAGCTTCATGAATAAAAAAAGGACAGAGGCTGTGCACAACGTCAGAAATGGGTGAGAACACCATTTCCTTCATTTAATGAATCCAAGCCTTAAAAGTCGCACTTAAAATGTGCGTGTGTTGTTCGATTTTCAACATCATCGTCTTCTGGATAATTGCTCTAACACCACAACATATATCTGGACCCGCAAGCACTCGTTTTATCCTGATGCGAACTCTCCTCCTACTCCACATCAAATGCTTTTCGCTTGATGAATCATTCTGCTCGTACAACTTGAGACCTCTAGGCTGGAACAAAGGAAGATTTGAGGGTGGTAAAGAGGACACCCCCCCTCCCAGCTCTGGCATTTCTCTGCTTTTCAAAGACATAATCACAGAGATGCACGGCACATCGAGAAAGGGTTTACTCCCATGTCAAGACTGCTTATAAGTGTATACTTAGGAACATTTTTAAAAAACTCCATTAATCTTAAAAACTCCATTAATCATTTTTTTAAAAACTCCATTAAAAACTCATCTGACGAAGAGAGCTGTGGTTCTTGAAAGCTTATGCTACAATAAAGTTGGTTAGTCTTAAAGGTGCTACTGGACTCTTCATTTAATAGTAAAAAGTTGTCAGCTATGCTAAGTCCAAAGGAAAAAAAAACAAAAACCCACAATACATACTACCCTTTTCTTAGGACCAACCAAATGACACGTAGAAGCGTGCAAGCTTTCGAGTCCTCCAGAACTCTTGGTCTGGCTAGATATTTTTTAAAAAATTAAAACCAGGAAAAGGAAAATGCTTCAGGGAGTGGTGTTAATCCGTGATGTAGTCTGCCCTGTGTATTCCACAATAGTTGAAGGGCTAAGGTTGCTATCCAGTATCACTGTTGTTTTTTTATGAACAAAAGGCAATGAAATGATTACATTCCATAGGAAATCACAAAGACAGCAAATGGTCCTTAAGAAACGCTGCAAAACTGTTTTGCAATTGACCGGTCACGCCTTCCACCATCAGACATCAGCGGGTTTTCCCTGGCGGCACCACAATTGTGGAATTCCCTGCACAGAGACACCGGTCAACCCTTCCTGTTTTTCAAAAGAGGGCGAAGAGAAGGCTACACACCATTGCAGAGAGCTTTGCTCTTTTTAAAGAAATGACCCACAGGCTCAGGAATCTTTATAGATGACTTGCTAATTTGGTTTCTGTTGCTTATATAACAGGCACAATTTCATGATCCGCTTGGAACTTGGAAAAACAGAATGATAAATAAAGCCATGGGTTAGAACAGAGGGCTGAGCCAAAGTTTTAACATTTTCTCCTTCCAATGATTTGCAATCATGCCCTGGGGGGGGCAGCATAAAGAGTTCTCCTGTCCATATTTTACCATCACAACAACCCTATAAAGTAGATTAGATTGAGATGGAGTCTGTGACCTGTCGAAGGGCACCCACTGAGAGTCATGGCAGAAAAGAGTTTGAACCCAGGTTCCCTAAACCAAGCCCTGCGCTAACCACTCTACTACACTGGCTGTCATTATTTTGATTACTTTGGGCAATTTTGATATGTTGAATTGGTCTTGTAAAAGCATCAATGTATGTTAAATTCTCGGCTCAAGAGATTTAAACAGCTGGGGAAGTCTTTTTTTAAAAAACAAGTTACCAAATCCTAGTTGAGGTTCAGCGGACTGCAGTTTCAGGAGGTAAGTGGGAAGTCACCAATCTCTACATGCCATGCTAGGAGCGGCAGTGTGGTATAGCGGTTAGCTACTGATGGGGGAGTCCCAGATTCGAACCACCACTCTGCCATAAAGCACCTTGGGTAACCTTGGGCTGGGGAGTCTCTCTCGCTCCAGCGCACACACCCTAATCTACCTCGCAAGGCTGTTGTGAGGATAAAATGAGTATAAGGGGGGGAAATGTACACTCCCTAAATTCTTTGGAGGAAGAGAGGGATAAAAACAAAGATTAGTCACCCTTTGTGACTTCACTATGCAAGAAACAGACACAGGAATTACATATACCCATGGCAACCTGCCTCCCTCACCTCTGATGAGTGACAGCAGGCTGTGCTTAAACTCTAGCAAAGAAAATGCATTTTGCACGTGCTTAGACAGTTACATATCTGCTGTTGGAGCCTGGCCCTGAAAAAAATATTCTGGGGTTAACTAGCAAACCGTGGCTCAGATTTGGAAACATACTCGACTTTTATTATTTTTCTGCCAAAATTATGGGTCGCATTTCCAACTCACACAGGAGCCCTCAAAACAATAGACAAAAATAACATTTGAGACTGCCCCTTGTTCTCACTTGCAGCACAGAAAAATCTTATGTTTAAAGGCAATGCAAACCCCTCTTACTGTGGCTTGTTTTATTTTATTTACTTCATTCACACTCTGCCTTTCTCCCCAGCTGGGCCCCAAAGCAGATTACATTGTTCTACTCTCCTCTGATTATCCTCATAATATAACAACAACAACCCTGCAAGGTAGGTTATGCTGAGGGAGAATGACTGCCCCAAGGTCAACCAGCCAGCTTCAATGGCACAGCAGAGACTTGAAACTGGGTCTCCCATTATCTTAGAGTCTCTCTACACAAGGTGCCTCGGCATGTCTTCGTCAGGTGTAGGGAGATGCAATATTAGCTGGGAAGCATAGTTTAAAAAGACAGAGCTGACAGTGATCGCTCCTCAGACAGTTTGTTAATTTCATCTTTGCCTCCCCAAAGGCTCTATCAATTTCACTTCTCCAGGCTAAAACTGTGTGAGACCACAACCAGAGGGCAGTGAGGAATGGAAATGGGCTGGAGTTGCCTTCCAGAGCCAGGCTTGGACCTGGAGAGGTTATAATTGTTTGAAGTTTCCCTTCTGGCATTTCACAGCCCCATCACACAGCTCCAGCATATAGCAAAGCCTTTTCCCTGCCGCTGGCTCTATCTTTTTAAACTACCCTTCCCGGCTAACATTGCATCTCCTGACACGCATTCATCATCTTATTCTTTTTATATTGCCAGGGCATATTCAAAGCGACATTCTAAAAGGCCTGTATCCAAAATAAATGTCATCCATCTAATTGGGCAGGATCTCAGCACTTGTCCGCTCTGAGTCCTGTTAAGCTGACGTAGGCTGGGCGTTCCCTGTTGAAACTTATTTTTAAAAACTTTTACTCTGCCTTGAGTCTACAGCCCATCAATTTCATCAGGCGCCACCCCGCCCTGAGTTCTAGTGCTACGGGACACTTGCCCATGCCTCCATGCAGTCTCACCCTTGCCACACTGCACCTTTATTTCCCCCAGGATTCCTGCAGTCCCTGTAGCAAATATCCCAACAAACATCATCTGGCAATGCAACATGGTTCACTTTCCCCTCCCCCTCTGAATATCTATTCTCAGCATTCTGTGTAGCTCAAAAGCTTGCTTCTTGCATCCTAGAAACCAGTCACCCCGAATGAGGGCACAACATGGCTTCTACTTCTTCCCCCCACCTCTTGTTCTGTGGGGCCCAGAAAGCTCTCAAGAGACTCTTGAATTCAAAGCAAATTCTGTGGGACTTGCCAAGTCAACAGGAGCCTGCTGGTTGAAATGCACCCTGAAGGTTCGAGAGAATTAGCAGAAGAGGGCAAAGGAGGACAAGAAGATCCGGAGGGAGGGATGGAACAGGCTTATTAGAGTGTCGTCTTGTTCGCCGGGCTTGATGCTTCTCGGCAGACACATCACTGAAGCAGAACCGGCACAGGGAGGGACAGGGCGGGCATGTGTCAACGGAAAAGGATGCGGAGAGCAAGACAAATGCCTTCTGCAGGGTGCATGGAAAAGGAGGCACGCAGGGAATTCTAATGCGGGGAACACGCTTGCCTTGGGACAAAGGAAGGAGTTCTTCACCCGTTCTTCCAAAATGGGACTTTTAACAAATGAACAACAACAACAAAAACTCTCCTCATAAAACTAGCAACCCACACTCTTCTCAGCACAATTAAACTTCTGGAACTCAAGGAGCGGTGAGAATGTGTCCTAATTTATTCATAGTCTTCTTCTCTATCTCTCCTCCTCTTCCTCAAGAGGATTTCAGGACAGCTACCAGACAGCTTCCCCTTTGGAGGAGAACACATAGAGGAGTTAAGTTTTTTTAAAAAAATGCAAGCTTTACAGTGGTGTAAAAGCAGAAACACTGGCAAACAAGAATAATCCTAAATCATGAAATCTAAATGCACCATTTCTCTCAAATGGTCATAGGGGTTCCAGTTTGGGAAATTCCTGGAGATTTGGGGGGATGCAGCCTGAAGAGGGTGGGTTTTGGAGAGGGGAGAGACTGCAATAGGGTATAATGCCATAGAGTCCACCCCCCCCCCCCAAGTAGCAATTTTCTCCAGGGTAACTGATCTCTGTTGCCTGGAGATCTGTCGTAATTCCAGGAGATCTCCAGCCACTACCTGGAGACTCACGAGAAGAGATAGCAAAAAGTTACAATAGTCATGAAAACCTAACGAAATAAAGATTTAGAAAAATTACACAATTATTCTTACTGTGATTTCATAATTCAAATTGCCACAAAATAAAGATTTAGAAAATTTACAAAATTATTCTTACTGTTATTTCATAATTCAAATTTGAATTATTTTTGTAATTTTTCTGAATCTTTATTTTGTTAGGTTTTCACACCTATTGTAACTTTTTACTACCTGGAGATTGGCAACTCTAACTGCTAGACCAGATAAAACTGGTTTCAGACTCCACTCTGGCAAGGTGGGCATGACGGAAGCTTCCAGCTTCTTACCAAAAATGCCTGCTGGCCTCAACCCCCCCCCCCCCCCACAAGCCACACCAACACCTATGGAGAAGTTTGCACAGTTCTCAGCCTTATTACGACATTCAGCACATTGAGGTGACCCAAGACTATGAACGGGGTGCTACAGAGGGCATATAAATGTTTTAATAATAAATAAATATATTTTGCGGGTCCCTACAACATTCACCACACCTGCCCATTTTTCACTCAGTACTTATTATCTCCCCCAACCTTTCTCCCCAGGAATCACAGCGGCAGAATTATAGTAATCGCTTTATGAGCAATTAACAAGTGAGAGCAGGCATTTCAAAGAGAGAAGCAAGCACACAGGCCCACAGGAAACCAGGTTCCCCACTGAATTTGACCTAGAGATCCACCTAGGGATCCTAGGTGCCCACCAGTGGTGGGCAATCTCCTGGCAGATTGCCTGCTGAGGTTTCAGGCCACCCAGCAATAGCCCACCACCGGCAGGCACCCTGAGCACAAGTGCAAGTGTGAACGTTGTCGGCAGATACGACGACATCGCTACTGGGAGTGTGCATGTGAAGATCTTCCTAGGCTGTTTCCACACAGCTTACCTTTGCTCGTAACGACCCGGAACATCGTGCAAAAAACATGGAAGATCGTGTTTTCTCGTGCAAGATTTGCACGACATCGTGTGACGTTGCACAAATCTCGCACGAGAAAACGTGATCTCTGCATTTTTTGCACGATGTTCTGGGTCGTTACGAGCAAAGGTAAGCTGTGTGGAAACGGCCCTGGTTAGTACCGGATCCCCGCTTCTGCCAGGGAGGGTATATAGACTGCCACTCCACACTTTCATGCTCTTCCTTACCCCCCAGCATGCTAACCGCAGTTTGGCTTCCACCATAGCAGGAGCTGGTACATATTGAGTAGGAATGTACACAGATCGGGAGAGGATGAGGAGCCGCTTGGCTCTTGTGGCCCTTTCTTACATGCCCAGAGTAACGCCGATCACCACTTTGGGGTCAGGAAGGAATTTTCCTCCAGAGTTTTTTTTTTTTTTTGCCTTCCTCTGGGCATAAATAACAACAACATTCATTTTATGTACCACCCTTCAGGACAACTTAACACTCACTCAGAGCAGTTAACAAAGTATGTTATTATTATCCCCACAACAATCACCCTGTGAGGTGGGTGGGACTGAGAGAGCTCTGAAAGAGCTGTGACTGACCCAAGGTCACCCAGCTGGCTTCAAGCGGAGGAGTGGGGAACCAAACCCGGCTCTCCAGATTACAGTCCTGCCGCTCTTAACCACTACATCAAACAGAGAGTATCACAATTAAGATGCTAACCAGTTAGGGAAAACAATCGTGACAGCTAACTAGATCATCTAATTCAAATATCAAAAATCGTTTAATAAAGCATTTAAGTCGAAACTGTGTCTAATTCACATTTTTTGTGTATCATATATCAGAAAATACACATGTATATAAAGTTGTTCCCTAAGAGAATCTATTCTGGGCATAGAACAGGGCAAGTTAAGGAGAGGCGATAGCTGTGAATTCCCTTAGAGTCACTTTCAGCTCTATGTTTCTATTCGAGAGATAGGCAATGAATTGTTTATTGAATTGTTTTAAATATTTTACTTATATTTGTACTTTAAACACTTTTTAAAGTCTGAAATGTCTTGTTTTGATTCAATGTTTGCTGCCTTGGGAACGCTGAATTGAGTGGCAATGAGGCACAGAAATGTTTTCTATAAAACAAAATAAATAAATAGCTCCACCCCAATTATGTCACCCCTCTCTCTGCACATGGGTGGCAACGCAGCCCAAGGAAGTCACTGCTGGCCTTTGTGCGACCCAAACTGGATGACTCCGTGTTATTTCAACCAACCCTGCTGGGAGAACTGGAGGGTGGGTTTTTCGTTTCCACCCAACAAAAATAACCGGTATAATCTATGTGTAGCCAAACCCAGGGCTACAATTACTATCACTGATGTTGCCCGGCTAGAGAGAAATGTCACAGTGCCAAGACCTTGAAGAGGAACCCTGGAGCGTGAGCGCATGAAAGGCAAGAGTGCGCAGCATCGAAAAGATCCTTGCTACATTCCAGTTTCTACAGATCTCCGATGTTGCTCCAGTAACCAGGGGGTGTGTTTCTGTGTGCATGTGTGATTCAAGCATTTCCAAGGACAAGGCAAAATAGTTACGGCTACTTTTAATCCTTGTACAAAGAAGACCCACAAGGAGAAATAGCCTCGTGAGTTAGGAGGCTGCAGTATGAAAGGCGAACGGGGAAAGAGATAGTGTAGTATAGCAGGTAGAGTGTCGTGTGATCTGGGAGACCCCGGTTCAATTCCATGCTCTGCCATGGAAGCTCGCTGGAAACCTTGGGCCAGTCATACAGTCTCAACCTAACCTACCTCACAGGGCTGTTGAGAGGATAAAAATGGAGGAGAGGAGCTGAATGTAAGCTGCTTTGGGTCCCTGTTGGGGAGAAAAGTGGAATATAAATGAAGTAAATAAATAAACAATCCTTTGCCTCCCTTGGATGGGAGTACTTGGTGTCCCATCCAAGTACTAATCAGGGCCAACCCCTGCTTAGCTTTCGAGATCTGACACCATCAGGCTAGCCTGGGCTATCTAGGTCACGGCCAATAAGAGATGTGTGCATGTTAGGTGCCATCAAGACACCTCCAACCTATGGTGACCCTATGAATGAAAGACCTCCAAAACGTCCTATCATTAATTGCTCAGATCTTGCAAACCGGAGGACGTGGGTTCTTTTCTATCCAGTCTAATCCAGCATTCCTTATGATATGGTCTGCATATAGGTTGAACAGGTAGGGAGATAATATGCATCCTTGTCAGTCTCCCTTGCCAATTGGAAACCATTCTGTTCCCCCATATTCTGTCCTGACAGTTGCCTCTTGTCCAGAGTACAGGTTGAGCATCACAACAACCAGATGTTGTGGCACCCCCATTTCTTTTAACACTCTCCATAGCCTTTCATGATCCACACAGTCAAAAGCTTTGTTGTAATCTCTAAAACACAGGCTGATTTTCTTCTGAAATTCCCTGGCATGTTCCATTAGCCATCATAAATCTCTAGTAATCTCTAGTGCCTCGTCCTTTCCCGAATCCAGCTTGAACATCTGGCATTTCTCGTTCCATATACGGTAAGAGTCTTTGCTACAAAATTTTGAGCATCACTTTGCTTGCATGGGAAAAAGCCACCCGGAGTTCAGGGAAATGCTGGGATGGGACACCAGGGTAGGGTGCGTGTAAGTATATGTGGCCGAGAGACAGCCCCACGCACCCCACGATTTCTCATTTTAACCAGAAATGTTCCTGTTCTTAAAAAGGAGGCGCTCATTCTTTACACAGAAGTTGCCACAAACGGGAAATAAAACAGAGAGAGGCAGCTTAGTGTAGTGGTTAGGGCACTGGACTGAGATCCTCATTCAGCCTTGAAGCCAGGGCTGGCACCAGGGTTTCTGGAGCCTGAGGCGAAATACCTGCCTCGTGTGCGCGAAGCGCGTGCACGCTCCGGCCCTGCATGATGACCTCACCTGTGACGTCATCACGCAAGAGCGTCCTCCTCACCTGAGGCAAGCAGCAGTGGCGAAGGGGCGGAGAGGCGAGCGGGGACGCAGCCCGCTTCCCCGCTCACTGCTGCGCTGCCGGGGTGCCCAGCTCGCCCAGGGCCAAGCCAAGGCGGGCGCAGCAGCGAAGGGGCGGAGAGGCAAGCGGGGCTGCGGCCCACTTTCCCACTCACCTCCCCGCTCGCTGCCACGCTGCCAGGGCGCCTGGCTCGCTGGGGGCCAAGCCGAGGCAGGTGGCTGCAGCAAAGGGCTGGAGAGGCAAGCGGGGACATGACCCGCTTCCAGGTCGGGGGGGGCATCGGGGACCAACTTGGCGCCTCCTTCAGACTTAAGCGCTCGAGGCGGCTAACGGCACGGCCTCCATGGACACACCAGCCCTGCTTGAAGCTCACTAGATTATCTTTGACCCCCATTACTTACTCTTCTCACCCTAACCTGCCTCACAGGGCTGTTGGGAGGATAAAATAGCAAAGGAAAGAACCACAATATTGCCCTGAGCTCCTTGAAGTTAGGATAGGATTAAATAAGATGAATGATATAAGATTTTTCAAAGTTCGTAGAAGGGACCAATCAGGGGTTGGGGCAGGGCACCCATTGGTCCCATCCTCTGGCAGGGGATGCTGATCACATGGTTCCTCCTTATCCAATCGCCCGGCAGCTGAGCAACGACTGGGCAGGAAAGACCACATGATTGCCCCTGTCCACGTAGGTCTCCAGCATTGCTGCACATGCGCCACCACCACTAGCTATACCTACACTGGGGCTGATTCTGCAACTAATATCATACCCCAAACCAGCAGAGGATCCTCTGCCGAATTCTTTGCCTCATTCAGCCATGCAAATCTTCCACCCAGCCACATCCCAAGGTTTTGTTCGGGGGAGGAAGTAGTTATGCAAGATAATTAAGCATGAATTATAATGTGTTTTTAATGAAATTTTTATGGATATGGTGAAATTATGTTTATTGTTTTTAAATGATGCGATCCACCCTGAGCCCGCTTGCGAGGAGGACGGAATAGATGTTGAACAAAATAAATAAATACTGACCTAACTTCTAGAAACCTCGTTCAGTGATCTTGCCGATCCCACACACACACTAATGCATACCTTAGGGACTAGAAGCTTGTGCCTTTTTAAAATAGAGACAACATCTAAATGAAACTGCACTTGGCCCAAAAACGGCCTTTTGCATTTGCTCAAGATTGCATCAGAACAGCTTGCCGATCGCTGAAGGGTTAAAATCCCTGAACAGGTAACTCCACTATTCTACTAGTTCCTGAAATTTTTAAAATAAATGGATTGGGGGGGTGGGGGGGGCGGGCTGCATCGCGCAGCAAATTAATTCTCGAGAAACAACTTCCCGGCCTTTGTTCAGCTGTTAAAATATAAAGGGTGATTATCAGGAAATGCTTTAGACGAGAAGCGATTGCTGTCATTTTCAACTGCTCGCTTGCAGCTGGGGAACCGAGAGACGGAAGCCTTCGGCACCCGGAAATTGTTATTCCAAAGGCAGAATATAAATATTAGCATGTCAAATATAGTGGGAAGTCCCTTCCGGCATCCTACCAAGCTGTAAAAGCCACTGGTGTACTTTAGTACAATCAATAAATACGGGAAGAATAAACCTCGGATTCAGGTCAAGACGTCCCAACGCCAACAAGGCCTCTCAAGTCCCATCCATAATTTATAGACTAACAAGCATTGCGTAACAAAAGCAACCCATCTTGCTCAAAAAGATATATTGGTTGCCGGATTTTTTAACCGACTTTGATTTGTAAGAGCTGCCTATACCGGATCAGGTTGACGGGACTTCGAGTCCAGCGCTCTGGCACAGTGGCCAGACAGAATCCCACGAGGAGCCCCCCTCCAGCACAAGAAGATGGAGGGTGCCTTTCAGATGCATCTGACGAAGAGAACTGTAGTTCTCAAAAGCTTATGCTACAGTAAAGTTGGTTAGTCTTAAAGGTGCTACTGGACTCTTTTCTATTCAACTATCTGAATTTGTAAGCTGCATTAAGCCACTGTGGCTAGTGGCTGTTGAAAGGCCCTTCTACCATGAACTTCTGCATGCTCTTTGGAAGATTAAGCTAGAAGCCATCACTTCTTGTGACAGGGAGTTCCACATGTTAATCATGTGTTATGCTAAAAAGGACACACTGCCATTTTTTCTCAGGTAGGAGGGTGGTATTGTAGGAAAGGGGTCCCAGATGTTTCGCTAATGAGTTAGAAAGCACAGACTTCACCATTATGTTGCCTTACATATCATCTGTTGCTTTAAATATGTACTCCTATATACTACCTGTGCTTCATGTTGTTTAATGTAAGGCCTAGAATTGATTATGTTCCGTTTCATCAATTCTTCAATCCCATATTGGATCCTTGCTAATGCTCTGTCTTTGTAAACTTGCATTCATTTACCTTATGACATTGTTTATGGAAATGTTCTTGACGCTGTATGGAAATGCCTGCCCTTGTCCTTGCCACTGATTGTACTAATCCCACACTATGTAATTCTCCTTGAGTCTCAGAGAGAAAGGTGGAATATAAATGAATGAATGAATGAATGAATGAATGAATGAATGAATGAATGAATGAATGAATGAATGAATGAATGAACGAACATACAGTTAATTTCAATGTGTGGGCTCAAATTCTATAATAATATGAGGAAAAACATTTCTTTAATCCCCGCCCCATATCTTTTATGATTCTCGAGACTTCTACAACCTCTTCCCTTAAACTGGCCATTTCCCTAGACTAAAAAAAGCTTTTCTTCATATTCCTCCTACAATGCATACAGTTTTGTCACTCTTCAAAGTTTAAGGTTCTGAAACTGCGGGGAAGACATGAGGGGGACAGGAGATTCATGGGGCATTAGATCCTGGGCTGGGAGAAGACCCCAGGGCAACTGCTAGCTGTAGCTTACATTTGTAACCATTCTTGTCTGCCAGAAGAGATGCGCTAGCTTGGCCCAAGCTGCCAGAGAAGCTCTTGCAGAGCTGCTCAGAGCCCAAAATTCACAAATGTTCTTAATTCATCAAAACTGCAACTTTGCCAAGTTTTAAGGTGTAAACACTTGTATTTGAATTACATTTTTAAAAATATGAAATAACACATACAAATTTCAAGTAAGTAGCCGGGATAGTCTGCAGTAGAACAGCAGGATTTGAGTCCAGCGGCACGTGAGAGACCAACCAGATATCCAGGGTGTGCGCTTTCGAGAGTCAGAGCTCCCTTCTTTAGTCTCCTCCCTGTATCTGAAGAAGGGAGCTTTGATGCTCAAAAGCGTATACCTTGAAAATCTTGTCAGTCTCTAACGTGCCACTAGACTCAAATCCTGCTGTAAAAATTCTAAGTGTCTGGGACACACTGGCCTCTCCCGAGAGTTCTGGTTTATGACGGGTGTCAAATACAAAATCTCTTTAGCTGACAAACACGGAATACTATCTGTTCCATATCACAGCCTATATACTTTCAATTATAAAAATGACTGCATGCAAACTACGAGTCTCTCTACATGAGACATCTTACACGGGCACGCTCAAGTGTAGGGAGATTCAATGTTAGCTAGGAAGCATAGTTTAAAAAGATAGAGCCGGCAGAGATCGCTCCTCAGAGGGTTTGCTAATTTCTTCTTTGCCTCCAGGAAGGGGAGGGTGAAATTAACAGAGCCTTTGGGGAGAAAAAGATGAAATCAACAAACCTTCTGAAGAGCTCTCTCTTCTCCATGGGCTCTGTCTTTTTAAACAACCCTCCTGTAGAGAGGTAGAGAGCCTTCAGCGCTGTCTTTTTAAACTATGCTTCTTGGCTAACATTGCGTCTCCCTACCCTTGAGCGTCCCCGTGTAAGAGGTCTCTATAACACAGGGCCAAATATTAAATGCTACTGCATGTCACCCACAAATATTAAAACATTTCATGCCAACTTAACCAATGTTACTTTATGCCAAAACCAAACATCACTGGATCCTAAAATATCCAGCAGATGCTGTCTGAAGAAACGGAGGCGATCCAGTGGGAACAAGTTCACTTAAGTTCTATTGCAGTGTCTCTTGGCACCTTAGCCAATGGAAGCGCTACTACTGTCTTGCACTCCGTAGCAGATGGGCAAGATTTGTATTCATTTGTCTTCAAAACGGGCAGAAATTTTCGAATGCTGCCCCCCAAGGGGGCCAGGAAGCTTGAAACATATTGCTCTTACAGGGCAGAAGTTCTTGAACACAGCCTTCTAAAACAGCCCTTTTGCTCTCCAGGGGTTTACAGCAGTCACACAGTGCATTCGCCGAGCAGATTCATTCCCGAGCAGAGGCCCCAGAAGATGCCAGCACTGCAGACAGCTGGCGGCTAATGAAGAACGGAAGAATTTCATCAGATTAGCTGCTCTCTCAGTAGGCACATCGGCGAAGCAAGGAGCAGAAAATAAAAAAGCACACACTCGAAGTTGTGCCGGCACACTGCCTAACAGCTCCCTGTCCTTCAAACAGCAGCATGAGGGTCACTGAAGTGGCACTTTGGCTGAGGCCAGCGTTGCACAGTGGTTAGAGCATCGGACTAGGACATGAGTTCAAATCCCAGTTAAGCCGCAAATCTCACTGGATGACTTTGGGCAAGCCTCTGTCTCAGCATAAACTACTCAGCAAGGTTGTTTCAAGAATGAAACGGGGGGGAGGAGAACGCTGATCCTCTCTTCCTGCGCAAAGCTCGTAAGAAAAATGCACTCAAGAGACGGAGAGAAATGCTCGGCTTAACCGGCTTCAAATTCCAAGCCTTCTGAAAAAGTGGGGTGGCCTCTATTAAGGGTCAGCCCTGCCAAACCAGAGAAGCAGCCCCTACATGCATGTTGCGAAGAGCAAAAAGAGAAACTGCCCTTAAGAGAAGGTACCTTGACTATCTGAAAGAAAACAGGCCCAGAGCAGTGTCAAATTTGGGGGGGGGGGGGCAGCACATGGTGTCTTGCTTGGGAGGAACAGTGCATGAAAATAACAGCTGCTTTTAATAGCATTCCACACGCTTTCCTCCCCACCCCAAGAGACAGAATTGATAGTGCTTTTTAAGTGCTCTTCTCTTGGAAGGAGAGACCACGGGAGATAGCACCATTTGCTTGGAATACACTACCTACAGATCCAGAGGAGTTAGCCGTGTTAGTCTGTAGTAGCAAAATAGTAAAGAGTCTGGTAGCACCTTTAAGACTAACCAACTTTACTGTAGCATAAGCTTCCGAGAACCACAGCTCTCTTCGTCAGATGCATCTGACGAAGAGACCTGTGGTTCTCGAAAGCTTGTGCTACTATAAAGTTGGTTAGCCAGCTGCTCCGTGCTCATTTCTCCAAGCAGTGAGATGTTCTGGTGTGCCACACAGCCCCAGCTCCTTGGAAGTGTGAGCACATTGATGCTGCCCCTGTAATGTCTGAATAATTTACAAACACCCAAGAGAAGCACAGATCATAGAATCATAAGGTTGGAAGGGACCTCCAGGGTCATCTAGTCCAACCCCCTGCACAATGCAGGAAATTCACAACTCCCTCCCCTTTCCCTCACACACACACCCAGCGACCCCTGCTCCGTGCTCAGAAGATGGCGAAACGAACCGCTGGCCTGATTCAGCGAGGCTCTTCTGATATTCTCTCTTTTTAGGTTACTTTACTCTGTGAAAAATCAATATACATTGCCAATGGTGTCTGTACCGAACTATATATTTTGAAGCTGGTGCTTCAAAAAGAAAAGGAAATCCTTGGCTGCTCCCATATCTGAACCATAAACCCCTGCACAGACAGCGTGTAAGCCCAGTTCTCTCCACATCCAGAGAGAAGAGGGTGTGCTAGCCTGGAAGGAGAGGCACATAAACCAATTAAACAAAATCCTCGCTATTTGCTGATTGCGTCTGACCTGCGGTTTTGCACACAGCTTCGTCTCATAAGCCTTTCACAGCATACACAGGAAATGCTTAATGCGCTTTCTTAACAGATTCCAGTGGGGTAATTAAGGGAGTACATTGCAGCAATTCCTCCCCCCCCCCCCCAAAAAAAAAGACTCTTGAAGACGATCAGATTTATTGGCGCATGAACGCTGGTGGAGGGTTTGAACCCCCTTCACCAGATAGATGAAGTCAGTAGAATGAAAGAAAATGTCAATAGAGGAATGTAAAGGCCATGAAAGAGAGGAGGTCTCATGGGTGGCACTTCTAAGTCGACTACAGGGAGCCACCTTGGACAAAGGCAAAAGTCCAAATCCGGAAGCCATGTAGTTGGATAAACAAACAAGATGCAAGCTTTCGAGTTCTCCAGCATTCTGTACTAGGAAGGTTGTTAAAATGGGAATGGGGGCAGAGAAACATTTCGGGCATCGAGCACTACCCGCCTTGGCCCTCCGAGCCAAATATCAGGCTCCATCTGATAATTTTAAAAAATAATAATTAAAGCAAAACCACAGCAGCCAATAGAGATTTACAGTATATCTGGTTCAGGCATTCGTATTTCATTTTTGCTTTAATACACAAGTAGTCCTCTGGACTTTGCCAAGAAAATACAGGCTACTGCAATGTCTAAAATATTCCTTCTGTACTTAGAGAAGGAATTTATGTGTTTTTAACATGTTTTTATGTGCTTTTAATACTTTAATGTTATTTTGTTGTCGTTTGCTTAAGTTCCTTTTGTGTCCTGATTGTAACGGCCTTTGGCCCTATACAAGAAATATTAGAATCATAGAATCACAGGGTTGGAAGGGGCCATACAGGCCTTCTAGTCCAACCCCCTGCCCAATGCAGGATGAGCCTAAAGCATCCCTGACAAATATTCATCCAGCCTCTTCTTGAAAACTGCCAGTGAGGGGGAGAGCTCACCACCTCCCTAAGCAGCTCATTCCACCTTGGAACTACTCTGACCATGAAAAGTTCTTCCTAATATCCAGCTGGTACCTTTCTGCATGAAATTTAAGCCCGTTGCTTCGGGTCCTACCCTCTGCTGCCAACTGGAACAGCTCCCTGCCCTCCTCCAAATGACAGCCTTTCAAATACTTAAAGAGAGCAATCATGTCCCCCCTCAATGTCCTCTTCTCCAAACTAAACATTCCCAAGGCCCTCAGCCTTTCCTCGTAGGCTGAGGGCCTTGAGGGCCAATGACTATGACTAGCATCGCCAGAATCTTATTTTTTTAACTAAGTTTCAAGTCCTTATGGAACAAAGAGATGTATTCTCTCTTTCAGCTCCCACACAAACTCTGCATGAGGTCAGGAATTCCATTTGTTTCCCATACTTCCTCCAAAGAGCTCAGGGTAGCACATGTGAGTCTCCCCACCTTCATACTGGCCCACAACCACCCTGTAAGGTAGGACAAGCCATGAGTGGCTTGCCCAAGTTCATCTGGTGAAATCCATGGCTTAGCGTAGATTTAAACCAGGTTTTCCCAGATCCCAGTCTGTCGCTCTAAAGCATTACTCAGCATAGGTTCTTCCACTTGTTTATAATAATCTTAACTTGAAATCAAATACCAAGACAAGCAGTAACAATCCCGTTCCCCGAAGCTGACATTATCATTTAAAATCAAGAAGCTGCGCTGGCATTTCCACAGCTTTGATTCTGCCTTCTGTGTCGTTCTGCGTGAGTGTTTTTTAAAAAAAGAAAAGCGGCAGTTGCTTACATTTTTAATTTGCATTTCCAAGATAAAAGGAGAATATTCTAAGCGGGGAACAGAGAAAATGTGCTTTATGCTCAAGGGCGACAGACCTCATCAAATCCATTGCTGCCCAACATGTAATGTTCTCCTCCGGGTTTGCTATCGGGAACAAGGTTGTCTCTCTCAGGCTGTATCTCCCCAGCGCTCAGATCGGCAGCAAGCCGCCTTAAGCTGCCTCCCCCCCGCCCCCGCCGAATGTTTCTAAGAAAAGCACCAGCCTAGAAGAAATCCTCTGAACGGGTTTGAGCAGCACAGCGCAAATGCTCGCTGCTGAACTGGAAAGACCATCCAACCAGGGCCGGCACCACCATTGAGGCGGTGAGGCGGGGGCCATGGGTGCCGCGGGGCCAGAGGGGGCGCTGGAGGGGTTGCCGGGGGTGGAGGTGCAGGCACATGCCGTGTTGCCGGCCAGCCCCGTGCCACCACCGCCACATACCCCCAGGTGGGCGCAGCAGCCACGGGCCAGGGACGGCAGGTGGCCGGGGTGGCATGCAGAGCATGGGCGGTCTTCCGCGTGCCGCCCCAGCCACCTGCCGGCCAATGGCCCCGGCATCACTGCATGATGATGTCATCACGCAGTCCGGGGGCGCACGCGCGTGCTATGCACGCACACAAGGATGACCTCAGGCGCCAGTAACCCTGGCACCGGGGCTGCATCCAACCAACAGCGCTTGCAGTAAAGTGTAATAAATGACTTACTACAACTGTTATAGAAAATATTCCATCAATTTAAAGTGCTCAGTGCTAAAGTGTACTATCACACAATTAATTATTTCTTAACAATCACTATTATGCAAAATTCATACCTATCAATTACAAATACAAAAGACAAATGTCGACCAGGGCCCTTTTCACACTGCTTACCTGCTCCCGGAACGTCGCGAAATATCGCGCAAAAAACGCAGAAGATAGCTTCTTCTCGCGAGGGTTTTGCGCGACATCGCGCAAAACTCTTGCGAGAAGACGCTATCTTCCACGTTTTTTGCGCGATATTTCGCGACGTTCCGGGAGCAGGTAAGCAGTGTGAAAAGGGCCCATGTCCCTTTAAGGCAGCCCCACAAAAGTAGTGTAATCCTCAAGTTCGCATTTATTCTTTGCGTCAAACACTGGAGACCCCCTTAAGAAGAATGTTGCATGAATGCTGAGTAATCGTCCAATATGCAGTCTGTAGTGGAAAGGAAAAACCCGACACAAGCCGGAAAGTATCCCTTGACATCAAAACAGGAGGTCAGTACGGTGTTGTAAGAGAACTGAAATGGACCAATCTTGTTCCTTTCTTCTTTTAACCAGGTGGATCTCAAGGACAGCGGGAGAGCCCACCCGGGGCTCCCCTGGCCTGACAAGCTGCCGGCTTGGTCCCTCAGCTTGATTCACAGCACAACCACTTCCTCAGGGGCCAATCTTGTTTCCACCAATACAACAATGTTCCACAATGAGACAAAAAAATATTCACATGCAAGGATTTAGCGCACAGCGGGACGGTCTGATAGCCTATGGGTTGCATCTTGCAGAACGCCTTTGGGTTTGTTACAGAACTGGGAAGACCGGCAAAAGAGCAGGACAAGGGATGCTGCTTCTGGAATGCCTCAGAAAACACAAAGTGCGTGCTCCGGCGCACTTTGCTAAAGCACGCTGTATTTATGACATGACGATTCAGGGAAAGATGCTAGTTTTGTTTTGTAGGCTATGCAGTTGGGAGGGAGGCTGAGATGGAGAGGAGATGGGCAAAGTGCCCACAAATGCTTTTGCGGCTCAGAATTGTTGTGACTCTCAAGGGCTTCCTTTCCCTTCAGCGAAAGTGCTCAGAGAAGAGGGGCAATTCAGCTTTTCCGTCCCGAACCGTGCAGCCTCAATTTGCTTTCCGCACGTGCTGAAGAAGTCAAAATCCAGCAGCCGGAAGGAGACAGCGAAAAACAATCCCATCCATTGTGCCACGCTACCCGATGGCTGCACTCTGGAGGCCAGGACCAGTTCAGCCCAGCTAAACAGATGCTCTGTTCACCCCTAAATAGGGCTCCCCTACAAACGGGCCGGATGCTCACTTCTCGCTTCCTTCCACTGGGCTGAAAATGTCCTTTCTTTTTTACAGCTCTAGAGGACGTTGGGCTTTTTGAATCTGAAGGGTTACTGACCTCCAGTGGGGGCTGGAGAACGCCCAAAATTACAACTACAGAGATCAGGTGTCCTGGAGAACATGTCTGCTTTGGAAGGGAAACTCTCTGGCATTATATTCCACTTTGTCCCTGCCCTCCCAGGGCTTCATCCCCAAATCGCCAGGAATTTCCCAACCTGGGCCAATTCCACACGGCTTACCTGAAGCCGGGACATTGCGGAACGTTGCGGATCATGCTGGAAAAAATGCAGAAGATCACGTTTTCTTGCACGATGTCGCGATGTTTTTTCCGGCATGATCCGCAACGTTCCACAATGTCCCGGCTTCAGGTAAGCCATGTGGAATCGGCCCTGGAGTTGGAAACTCTAGATCACTGCAAGGAAGGAAGTTGCTACTGACTCACAGCAAATAGCCTTCACTTTATGGAATACATCCCAGCTAGCTAGGAAACACTGCAGTGGGTACTCTGAAAATGGCGCTGAAAAAGAAATGGAAAATCAACTCATTTCATTCTGCCTTTCCGCCAAGGGGTGGTGTGCGTGTCTCTCCCCTCACTGTGTCCTCACAACAACCGTGAGCGGTAGAAAAGCAAGGTGTAGGTCCAGTAGCACCTCAAAGACCATCTAGATGTCCAGGATAGTTGGTCTTTATGGTGCCACTGGACCCAAATCTTTCTCTTCTATGGCAGACCAACATGGCTTCCCACCTGAAACTACCTGAGTGGTACATTAGACTAGGAGCATGACTGGTCCAACATCAGCCAGTGAGCTTTGGAAAGATTTTAACCCAGGACTCAGGCACCTTACCCTGATGCTCTAACCCACAGATTCCCAAGTGGCAGCTACTGATATGTTTCCAGGTCCTTCTGTCCCCCAAAAAGCGCCGGTCCTGGCTTTCCTCCACCATAGGACCTCAGTTCACACCGGGAAGCACTGCCTTTGGCTGGAAAGAGCTGACCCCGCCATAAGACAACGCTCATCTGGGAACCTCCCAATGTTTTGTGATTGCCCGCCCACACACACACACACACTCACAGCTGCAGTTTCATGGTAGCTTTTGCTACCATGAAATTTTGAGAATTTTGAATTCTCAAAATTCAGATAAGGCCCACAGTCTTAGGAGAGCTACTGTAGCATAGTGGTTAAGTGGTTGGGCTGTGAATTGGCACTCTGCTGGTACGACTCCCACTACTGCCATGGGTTCAGCAGGTGACCTTGGGCAAGTCACTCCTCTCAGCCCCAGCTCCCCAGCTGTATTGTGGGGATAATAACAACACTGACTTGGTTCACTGCTCTGAGCGGGGCACTCATCTGTCTAGAAGAGTGGTATATAAGCCAAATGTAAGCATAGTTATCATAATCTCATCTGAGGGCCTCCAAAGTGGGGCTGACTGTGATAGAGAAGAGAAGCTTGACATCTTAGTGGTTAAGTGGTTGGGCTGCAAATCCACACTCTGCTGGTTTGACTCCCACTACTGCCATGAGCTCTGGGTAAGCCACTCCTCTTAGCCCCAGCTCCCCCCACCCCTGTATTTTGGGGATAATAACAACACTGACCTTGTTCACTGCTCTGAGTAGGCACTCATCTGTCCAAAAGAGCTGCTGTGACACAGTGGTTAAGCGGCTGAGCTGTGGATAAGCACCTGCTTGTTCAGCTCCCACTACTGCCATGAGCTCGGCGGGTGGCCTTGGGTAAGCCACTCTTCTCAGCCCCAGCTCCCCAGCTGTATTGTGGGGATAATAACAACACTGGCTCTGTTCACTGCTCTGAGCGTGGCACTCATCTGTCCAAAAGGGTGGCATATAAGCACACTTATCTGAGCTGCTGTAGCACAGTGGTTAAGTGGTTGGGCTGCAAATCCACACTCTGCTGGTTCGACTCCCACAACTGCCATGAGCTCTGCCGGTGGCCTGGGGTGAGCTGCTCCTCTCAGCCCAGCTCCCCAGATGTATTACGGGGATAATAATACACTGACTTTGTTCTGAGCGGGGCAGGAATTGGCTCAGTGGATCCTACAGAGCAAAGAAACAGGCTGCAATCCAGGACAAAGTTTGGAGGGGGCTGGATATGCATGCACAAGAAGTGCAACAGTGTGGTACGGGCGGATGCTTCATGAACTAGAAGCCCTCCTTCCATGTATATCATAAAGTCTGTCACAGCAAAGGTTTTTAAACAAATGGAATCCTCCATTTAATGCCCACCCACATCTTTGCAATGAACAGTGAAGTCGGGTGCCGTCGATAGTATCTCGGCGAGATCAAAAGCTCTGCCGCTCACACTGGACAGGCCACATCTGCCTCCGGCCCTTCAATTATTCCATTCTTCATCATACAGCTGTGGAGCACAGTTTGCAAAAGAGAGAAGCCGGCATTTCATGGTTTCCCTTCTCAACGCATCAGGCCGACCTCCTTCAAGCCATCTGTTACCATAAACATGCAAGGAACTATTCAAAGAGGCAAAAAGTTACCCTAACCACTAGGGCCGCAGACGTTTGAATCAGCTAGACTAATTCGTTTCCCGTCAACGTAAAAGATGTGGCCTTCACTGGGAGGAGATTTATAATCATATTTATTAAAAATTCCACATCTAGCGGCAAACAGCTTGGAGGAGACACTTCCCTCCCTCACACAGGAAGGACCGCCTCTAAAAGGGGCACCTGCAGGCACTCCCCCCTGCCCCGCCTTCAGAAATATTATTTTATTCAGATACAAATCAGTGTCGATTGAATGAATAGTCAATAAATTGATGCGGATCCAGGACTTTCATGCACTTTTCTGGGCCATCGTCCAGGATTTTCATCCAGTCTTCTGGGCCATCTTCTGGGCATGGAGCAGGAGTCACTCGGGGTGGGAGGGGAGGTAACCAGGGCTTTTTTTCAGCTGGAACGCGGGGGAACAGAGTTCCAGAACCTCTTGAAATTGGTCACATGGCTGGGGGCCCCGCCCCCTGATCTCCAGACAGAGGGGAGTTGAGATTGCCCTCCGCACCGGGGCAATCTCAACTCCCCTCTGTCTGGAGATCAGGGGGCGGGGGCCCCAGCCATGTGACCATTTTCTCCAAGGGCAACCCACTGGGTTCCACCACCTCTTTTCCCAGAAAAAAAGCCCTGGAGGTAACTGTGACTTTCTTGCATTCTGCAAGGGGTTGGACTAAATGACTCTGGAGGTCCCTTCCAACCCTATGATTCTACGGTTCTAGGACAGGGGGAAGAAACCCCCAAGATATGTCACAAGAAGACTAGAAAAGCAGAGGTTAAAATTAAAGCAAAAGAGTTTTCGGCTAAACGTTAGGAAGGACTTCCTGACATTTAGAGCGGTTCCTCAGTGAAACAGGCTTCCTCGAGAGGTGGTAGGCTCTTCTTCCTTGGAGGTATTTAAAAAGAGGCTAGAAGATCACCGGACCGCTATGATGATTCCCTGACTTAATAGGAACGAACAGGGCTCCGAGATCGCTTTCACTGCCACGTCCTTCCACTCCGAAATAAAAGCAGGAAAACGGTTTGAAACGGTTCTTCCCATCAAACACAGTGACAGCTGCGGCTATATTCAGCTATTTAGAGTCATTTTGCATCCTGGCACTCAATCAAGCCAACATGTTCAACGTTCTTTCCCACCCCTTCAGCCACCCCCCCCCTCCAGATATCAGATAAGGACCCCCCCCCCTGCAGCATATTATAGCCAAAAGCAGTGGCAAAGCACACAGATAAAGAAACACACGTCACTCTTCGCATCTGCCCTCTCCTGCCTAAATGCAAACCCAGAAGATAGACATCAGCGCACCATGCTTCCTCCCTAAGCTCTGCACAGACCATTACAGCTTTATGAATAAGTAATAAAGTACACGGAGGAAACTTGGAAGCGGTTCTGAGCATGTCGCTCAAATCTTGACCCACCATCTCCCCACGCAGTGAAGGCAGGATACGCAGCCATGCAGGGGGTGGGGAGGTGGGGGAAGGTACCGTTATTCATAAAATTGTATCTGCTGAGTAGATCCTGCCACTGTAAAACCTGGATAAATTGGCCAGTTATGTAGATCAAGATGATTTATTACAACAGCGCGCAATGCCACACATATTGCATGTACATGCCGCGGTGCAGAGAACGCAAAGAGGGAACGTCTGTACAAAGAGTCCAGTCAATCAGGAATCCTGCAAAAAGCAGGATCCCCAATAGGCACGTACAAGCCTACGTAAACTGTTTATTCATTATTTACACATATTTCTAAGCTGCTCTTTGTACATTTTTAGCATGGCTTGCTTATTTATTTATTTATTTATTTATTTATTTATTTATTTATTTATTTATTTATTTATTTGATTTATACCTCGTCCTCCCCACAGATAGTCAATAAAATAGAAGCAATGACATCATGCAAAGGTGTTTCCTGAATGTAGAAAAAAAATAAAACTGTGGAAAATAACCAAAATTATGAATTAAAAACACTGGTAAAAATGTAATTAGAAATACAAAAATTAGATTAAAAGCATCATATGGGTCTACATTTACATACTAAAACTTTGTATAATAATAAAATAAAATCACTGATATACAGGTATAATAGTACAACTCATTGTCCTTTGTACAGAACCAATCAACCAAATGCATTTCCGCCCGAAGTATCACAGATAGCATCCCATCAATAAAATACATAAATTAAACATACACAAGCTAGCACACAACAAATGCGGAGATGAAAGTGAACGTAACATGGAGTGAATTCCTTAGAATCCTGCCCCACAACAGCATGAAATAAAGTCAGGGCAATATATCATATTAGGAGTTGTAATTTCTTTGCCTGCAAATCTTACATAGCCAGGTCAAGAATATAAAATTCTCTTTTACAACAATCTTGTGAGACCAAGGTCCAGCATGAATCAGCGTATGGAGAAGATCTGGGAAACAGGGTGCGATCTCAAAGAGGCAGTGCCCTTAAAATTGCTTTGTCTCTTGCCGATCAGTTATGCTTGTCCATGGCAAAGGGTCAAAAACAACAGTAGTATAATATCCTTTTTATTGAGTCAATGTGGCAACATCATATAGCCACCAACCTGAGCCCCAACCCTGCACTTATGGCATAGAAGCATTGAAAATTTCACTGGTGAAGTGGTGAAGGGTTCATATAGAAAGGAACCACCAGTCTTCCATGGCCGTTTCCAGACGGCCCCCCGCCTCGTGAAACGTCGCGCGTCGTTGCGCAGAAAACACGAAATATCGCGTTTTCTCACGCGAGTTTTGCGCGAGTTTTGCGCGATGTCGCGCAAAACTCGCGCGAGAAAACGCGATATTTCGCGTTTTCTGCGCAACGACGCGCGACGTTCCGCGAGGCGGGGGGCCGTCTGGAAATGGCCATTGCCCAAAGACTCGAGGTGCATATTAGTGGCTGTGCTGTCCTAGAACCTGGCCCTCTTTCTTGCTGTTTATTTATTTTTTATCTTATTTTACAAAATGCACGTCCTGTCTTTCTACTCTCACCAAGGGAGCTAACAAATTAAAGCATATACAATAAAACCACAATTTAAAACCACTCAAGAAAACCATCATTAAAACAACTAAAAACAGAGCCGAAATAAATACAGAACAAAACAATTAAAAACACTGGGCCGAAAGGAGGGGATCGCTGTAGCAATGCCGAATGAAACACAAAAAGTCTTCGACTGAGTCCCTAATAGGTTAGCCATTTTGCCAACTTTCTTTCTGCCGAATCTATTTACTTAATTATTGTATTTACTTCATTTACATCTAGATTGCCAGGTCCCTGGGAGTAAAAATCTGGAGAAGAGGGGCATGGGGGGGGGGAGTCACGTGGGGGAGGGCACTTACTTCACACATGCGCATGCTCTGGTGCGCCCCATGTCGCGCCACGAATGACATCATTCCTGGCACACTGCAGAAGTAACGGGTCATGCTGGAGGCAACTGAGTGAAAATCAGCCCCAAACAATAAACTGGAATAACCCATTATTCCCATGTCATGCCAGGAATGACATAATCCCTGCAGTGACCCAGGCGCACAGAGGCCCTCCAGAGCACTAGCGTTCCCAGGTGCCAGCCGGTGGCAGGCAAATTTCTGGGGGTTTGCTTCCTTGCCCATTGACCCACCAGTGATCAGCAGGAGGTGGTAAGCCCCCCCAGAGGTCACCCACCACCAGCAGGCACCCAAGGGAACACGAGCAATGAGTGCGCTCCCGGGGGGCGTGATGACATCACTTCCAAGTTGATGTTGTCTCGTAAGCCGTGCGAACCCTCCTGCTCTCCCAAATGAGCCAAATCGGACCCGCACAGAGCTCAGGAGTGCTCAATTGAGCGCCGCAATGATGTCACCCCCGAAGCGACATCATCATGCATGAGCCGAGACTGCGCGCGTGAGACACCATGTGGCCAGTACGAGGTTTGGCTACATTTTGTTTGAAACCTGTCCCTACCTGTTTGTAGTACGAGGTATGTGCCGGGTCCCCTCACCTCCCGCTGGAAGGGTAAGGGACTGGCAACCCTACGGAGCAAGCGAGAGCACGTTTTGCCCCCGCCACCGCGTTCCCGCACCTTTCTTCCTCCCACCAGCCAGGTGAGAGGTGGAGGGGGTCAGAGGCTGGAGGTGGGGGACTGGCAAGCCCGTTTATACCCCATCTTTCTCCACGGTAGGGATCCAAAACAGCTTTCAGCATTCTCCTCTCCTCCATCTTATCCCCACAACAACCCTGTGAGGTAGGTTAGCGTAAGAGTATGTGACTGGGCCCAGGTCACCCAGTCACCTTCCATGGCAGAGGGGGGATTCGAAGCCGGTCTCTCAAATCCTAGGTCTAACTACTATACCACACGGGTCCTCGGATGCCTCATTAACAACATTTTCTTCTGCCCACAAAGAGACCAGCATTTCCTGCTACACAAAAAGACAGCCTTTTGTGCAAGGTTATCCTGTGTGAAGCAAGGTTATCCCGGGTGAAAACAAACACAGAACTCTGTAACCAATCGATCTTTTAACGCATAAAAGCACTTGAAATGACTTTGGAGAAGGAAACAATGCTGGATTTATAAATAAGAGCGTAAGGACTTTGGGGAGGCCACGAATCCTGGGGGTATATTTATTCTGGGCTGCTGAGTGACATCTTTGTAATGCGAAGGACAGCGCCGAAACGCGGTTGGGGCTTCCAGGAAAGGTGCTTTGGCAACCTGCCCAGAGTACCAGTCATCTATTTGAATATCTCTATTGCAAGGAGAAGGGTTCTTCGCCTTGCGAAACGCACCGACTGCAGCGTCACCCCCAGCCCTTCGCCCTCGCTTTTGCCTCTCATCGAAAACAGGTGGGACAGCTGCCAAAATATTTTAGCAAGGCAAACAACTTCTCCCAGCTTCAAATATGCAAATAAGATTTCCCGGCAGCTTCAAAGCAACATTTTTAGAATCAGACAGCAGTGGTTGCATTAGCTTGCCAAAAAAAAAAGAAAATGATACACAAAATCAGTAAGGTCAGGGTTTAAAGAGCCCCTGGCCTGATCCGGTCACTTTTGCTATAAGTCAAAATTGCCTCCCAGTGACCAGGTGGGGAAACTTAAAGAAAACCTGTTCTATTTTATGTAGATAATATTTTATCAGAACCTAGAAAGAAAAAGGGAAAAGGTGGTACAGTTGGAAATTTAATAGTATTGTATTTAGGGTTGCCAACTCTGGGTTTGGAAATTCCTGGGGATTTGGGGGTGGAGCTTAGGGAGGGTGGAGTTTGGAGAAGGGAGGGACCTCACTGTATCACAAAGTACACCCTCCAAAGCAGCCATTTTCTCCAGGGGAATTGATTTCTGTAGGATGGAGATTCCTAGAGAGCTCCAGGACCAACCTGAAGATTGGCAACCCTAATTGCACAGGAAGCCAGGTGCCCACAATGTCTGGCCACTTCTCTGGTGAGGTGATGCCACACCATCTGTGGAGGGTGGGCAGCGAGGCAATGGATCAGGGGGAAAGGGGAGGGGAGGAGCCAGGGGTCCGGTATTTGGGGAACGTTTTCCCCACACAGTCCCCCCAAATATCGGATTGTCCAAGTGAATATATGACACCTGGCAACCCTAAAATCACACCTGGCTGCACCAGGTAGACCACCTTGCTTTGTATGCAGAAGGTCTTAGTTTAATCTTCAGCATCTCCAGTTAAACATCACAGCTAGGCGTGGCCTTTTTCTGCCGGAGGAACCTGGTTTTTCTCAGCACTCAGAGTTAAGCTACAAGAGACGAATTACACGGGGAGGGGCACATGAAGGGAGTCGCAATGTTAGCCGGGAAGCTGAGTTTTAAAAAGAGATCGGAAGGCTTTGTCAATTTCCCCTCTCAACAGAGCCAGGGGAAATCTTTCCTCAGAGGTGGTTGTTGTGGGTTTTCCGGGCTGTATTGCTGTGGTCTTGGCATTGTAGTTCCTGATGTTTCGCCAGCAGCTGTGGCTGGCATCTTCAGAGGTGTAGCACCAAAAGACAGAGATCTCTCAGTGTCACAGTGTGGAAAAGATGTTGGCAGGTCATTTGTATCTACTCAGGAGGGGTGGGGTTGAGCTGAGTCATCCTGTAAGAGTTTCCCAGGGTGTGGAATGCTAATGGCGGGAGGCTTCACTGTATCCTGAGGAGGTTCTTTTGCATATGGATTGGTACTTGATGTGCTAATCTTCTCTGCAGGGCTATTGTCGGGTGTGGAGTGTTTTGTTAGCCTGGTGTTTTTCAGAACTGGAAACCATGCTCTGTTCATTCTTAAGGTTTCTTCTTTCAATGGCTTCCCTGTGCAGTCTGACAAAGTAGTTGGAAGTGTTGTCCAGTATTTTGGTGTCCTGTTTGAGTTACTGTGCCCTGTTTGAGTTAGGCTATGTTCAGCCACTGCTGATTTTTCAGGTTGTCCAAGTCTGCAGTGTCTTTCATGTTCTTTTATTCTGGTCTGGATGCTACACTTTGTGGTCCCGATGTAAACTTGTCCACAGCTGCAGGGTATACGGTATACTCCTGCAGAGGTGAGGGGGTCTCTACTGTCTTTTGCTGATCGTAGCATCTGTTGTATTTTTCGGGTGGGTCTGAATACTGCTTGAAGGTTATGCTTTTTCATAAGCTTTCCCATCTGATCAGTAATTCCTTTGATATATGGCAAAAACACTTTTCCTGTAGGAGACTGTTTTTCCTTGGTTGTTTGATTCATCCTGGGTTTGATTGCTCTTCGGATTTCATTTCTGGAGTAGCCATTTGCCTGAAGTGCATGGTTTAGATGATTAATTTCCTCATTGAGAAAGTGCGGCTTTCCTCAGAGGGTTTGTTAATTTCCTCTTTGCCTCCTAAGACTCTGTCAGTTTCACCTCCCCTTCTAAGAGGTGAAGAGGAAATTAACAAACCCTCTGAGCAGCGATTTCCCGGGCTCTGTAGAGAGGGGAAACTGGCTGAGCCTTCTGATCTCTTTTTAAACCTCCGATCTCTTTTTAAACTCAGCTTCCCGGCTAACACTGCGACTCCCTTCACATGCTCCTCCTCATGTAATTCATCTCGTGTATCTTAGCTCTCAGTGAGCATCCACGGTCTGGCACTTTAGCTCATCACAGCCAATCCAGGCTCTTTGAGGAGCAAGATCCATATAGCCAGGTGCAGTCAGCTCACCAGTTTGTCAGAGCCATACTTCAGGGCACGCACTTCAAATGCAATGTGTGGAATGTGCATTCAGGGGCCCGCATACACAACTGAGTACAAAGGTCTCAGCAGACAGGACAGCACAAAGCTCTGATAATCACGGCAGGGTTGGCGGGGTCAATGTACAGGAAGCTCTTGCCCAGGCCAAGCAGGCAGAAAATTGGTGGCTTCGTATTTTCCACACACACAAAAAAAAGAGGAGATGGAAAACCAACAGTGCCAGCCAGTAGGGTGTGGTTATGCCGCCTCCTCACCATCGTTCCGGCAGCACAGAGCATAAACAAGCACCAGCGCGGACATGTTCCAACATAACGGACTACGTTATCCGTGTCTTTATTAAGCTTCCTCTGTCCTAGAAGAAAGATTCATCTTTTCTCTTGGATGCTTGCAGCAATTAGTTCAAGACCTGTCAAACAGGACTGTTCTTTGAACAAGTTCTGCTTATCGGTACATTATTTAAAGGGTCCTTTTTGCTCTGCTCCTTCTCATCAAAGTACACAGACACCTTTCCAGAGTTTATTTCCTTTTTATTGGAATTACAATCTAGTTTCTTAATGAAGCAAAATATCAAAATAGATATAGTCATTAATATAAATCCTACAAATATAGAACACTGAAAAGCAGTAAGAATTAGGTTTGCTAACATTTCCTAATTAACTCTAAGTTTAAAACAAAGTTTCTATAAAATGCATTAAGATTCCCATAGCATACAATGTAAAGCTTTAGATTCTCACTTAAATTCTCATGAGATTTCTCGTGATAGTATGTTAGAGTTCAATCAGAACTCCAACATACTATCTTAATTTGCACGTTTTATAGGTTATTTTATGCAAATATCTAAGATCTTTTCCATGTGCACAAACGAACTATGACTGGTTTGATGCTTCATTAGATACTCATCATTTCTATTGTATAACCTTTTAATTAGCCAAAAAATGATCCTATATCCAACTTGTAAAACAAAACTATAAATCTGTGAGAAATGACAGAAAGAGTTAAGCTGGTAGATCACCATTGGTCTATTCTCTGCTAGAAGAACATTAATCTAGAAAGAGTCCACTATTTTAAATTGGTTGCCAAAGATGAAAAGCACACCTGTTTTGGTTACTTAACATTCTGAAAAACACAGACACACACACAGAGACAGTTCATGCAAAGTTTAGAAGTTCACCTAGAATACAAGTGTATTGCTTTATACTGCTCAGTACTGCTTAGAGCTGTGTGCTTAAATCTAGATTACTGCAACACCAAGACCGTCCTCAGGGCACCACAGAACCCTCTCAAAATACCTCTGGTAGCTCTGTCCCTGGTAGGTTCCCCACAAAACACTTCCAACTGTTGACCGTTCTAATTTGTGTTATGGTGTAGATATTACTGCATCCAACCAGGGCCATTTCCACACTACTCACCTTCATCCGGAACGGGGTGCAACGCTGCGAAAAAAACACGGAAGATAGCATCTTCTCGTGCGAGTTTTGCGCGATGTCACACAAAACTCGCGCGAGAAGACGCTATCTTCCGCAGGTTTTTTTGCGACGTTGCGCCTCGTTCCAGATGAAGATAAGTAGTGTGGAAACGGCCCAGGCTTGGTGTAGTGGTTAGTGCGTGGTGTAGTGGTTAGTGCGTCCAACCTGTATTCAAATCCACATTCTGTCACAAAGGTGAGCGGATGACCAAGGTAGTCACCTGCTCTCGACATCGTGCAAAACTCGCGCAAGAAGACGCTATCTTCTGCGGGTTTTTTGCAACGTTGCGCCTCGTTCCGGATGAAGATAAGTAGTGTGGAAACGGGCCAGGCTTGGTGTAGTGGTTAGTGTGTCCAACCTGCATCCAAATCCACATTCTGTCACAAAGGTGAGCGGATGACCGAGACGGTCACATGCTCTTGGCCTAACCTACCTCACAGAGATGCTGTGAATGTTAGAGACAGGAGGACCGTAAGGTTCCTGGAGGAAGCACGGGGTAAAGATCTACTAGACAGAATTTCACACTTGCCAAAAATTAAGAGAGCCTCCTCCTTTCCAAGAGGCCATAAAGAAAATTTCTCTAGGATTTTTATTTATTTGTTTCATTAATATGCCACTTTTCTCCCCAGTACGAACCTGAAACAGCTTACATTGTTCTCTACTTCTCCATTTTATCCTCACAACAACCCTGTGAGGTAGGTTAGGCTGAGCATATGTGACTGGCCCAAGGTCACCAAGTGAGCTTCCATGGCAGACTGGGGATTCGAACTTGTCACCCTCAGATCCTAGTCTGGCACTCTAACCACTACACCACACTGGCTCAGTTTTTTAAAGAAGGGTTGACTACCCAAAGCCCCTGAAATTAGAATAAATATTTGGAAGAGAATCATCTGAAAGATGCAAAATCTCCAACTGGAACAAGTTCTCTCAGCCTAACCTACCTCTCAAGCGTGTTGGGAAGATGTGATCCATTTACGATGCCCTGAGGTTACTGGAGGAAGGGAGGGATACAAATGTAAGAAATAAATTCTTCCACCCAAGAATGATTCACAGTCTCCAGAAATGCCGCTAAGAGCTCTATTAAAGGAGTTTAAAAAGCCAACCAAGTTTGCAATCGCTTTCCTGCCTGCTCATGTTGGAAATCACATATGCTGAGATTATATACTGGCGGTGCTAAACCCACGCGCTGATTCACAAGAGGCTTTGTTGCCATTACGTGGAAAAGCCTAAATTACTTCTTACACAGAAAAAAAAATTGCAAGTGAAAATGCAACTTCCAGCCCGACATGATAAAGCTTAGGCAATCCCTGTCTTCCAGGGGAACAGTTAAAACCCTAAATGGTCACAAAGGGACAGAGAGAATAAAAAAACCTTTGCCTGGCACCTAAATAAGCTACCTTTCCTTTAAATGCTTCATTCAATTTTTTAAAAGGAATTCTAGCATCTAGGTGTCTTTCATCCTTTTATTGCTGTTTGCCGATTTTAGCCCATAGATGAGGGCCAAATGAGCCGGCCCGCCATCTAACACCACTTGGAATTTAGTTTTCAGATAAGGGACGTGGAAAAGCCGAAATTACTCCTTACAAAGAAAAAAAAAGCTAGAAAGTGAAAATGCAACTTCCAACTGAACATATAAGAACCGTTCAGAAGGCACCAAGCCAAAGACATGTGTAAGAAAATTGATCCAAAACTTCCTGACAAGATAAAGCTTAGGCAATCCCTTTCTTCCAGGGGAACAGTTAAAAACCTAAACGGTCACAAAGGGACAGAGAGAATAAAAAGAACTTTGCCTGGCACCTAAATAAGCTACCTTTCCTTTAAATGCTTCTTTCAATTTTTAAAAAGGAATTCTAGCATCTCCTGGTATCTTTCATCCTTTTATTGCTGTTTGCAGATTTTAGCCCAAAGATGAAGGCCAAATGAGCCGGCCCCAACCCTCGCTATCTAACACCACTTGGAATTTAGTTTTCAGATAAGGGACGGTCAATCAAAAAAGAGAAGAGACAGAAAATCATTTATTTCTGAGAGCTGGAAATGCTTCGAAGGCAGGGCTGCCACTCACTGGAGGGGCCCAGGTCTGACATTCGCCTCCAGCGAACAGCCTTTGTGCACAATCAAGTGAAGTGTTGGGCTGGAGTTGAGATTATCTTGGGTTCAAATCCCCATTTGGCCATGCAACTTGGAGGGCCTTCCTCGTAGGGCCTTAGGCCAGTCAGGCTACCCTAAGCTCATAAGGCTGTTCTAAGGATAAAATGGAGTAGAGAAGAATATGCATGCCACCCCGAACTCCTTTGAAAGAAGATCATCGAACCATCGAATCATAGAGCTGGAAGGGGCCATACAGACCATCTAGTCCAACCCCCTGCCCAGTGCAGGATCAGCCTAAAGCATCTCTGACAAGTATTCATCCAGCCTCTTCTTGAAAACTGCCAGTGAAGGGGAGCTCACCACCTCCCTAGGCAGCTGATTCCACCTTGGAACTACTCTGACCCTGAAAAAGTTCTTCCTAATATCCAGCCGGTACCTTTGTGCATGCAGTTTTAGCCCATTGCTTCGGGTCCTACCCTCTGCTGCCAACTGGAACAGCCCCCTGCCCTCCTCCAAATGACAGCCTTTCAAATATTTAAAGAGAGCAATCATGTCCCCCCTCAACCTCCTCTTCTCCAAACTAAACATTCCCAAGGCCTTCAGCCTTTCCTCGTAGGGCTCAGTCTCCAGACCCCAGATCACCCTCGTCGCTCTCCTCTGCACCCTCTCGATTTTGTCCACATCCTTTTTGAAGTGAGGCCTCCAGAACTGCACACAATCCTCCAGGTGCGGCCTGACCAAGGCAGTATAGAGAGGGGCTATGACCTCCTGCGATTTCGATGCTATGGCCCCTTTGATACAACCCAGGATTGAATTAGCCTTTTTTGCCACTGCATCACACTGACTGCTCATATTTAGTTTACAGTCCACTCTTACTCCAAGATCTCTTTCGCATACACTACTACCGAGAAGTGTATTCCCCATCCAGTATTTGTGCTTCCCATTTTTGTGGCCCAGATGTAATACTGTGCACTTGTCTTTGTTGAATTGCATCCTATTCACAGCTGCCCACTTCTCCAGAGTATTCAGGTCTTGTTGAATTTTAATTCTATCTTCTGGGGTGTTTGCTACTCCTCCCAATTTGGTATCATCAGCGAATTTAATGAGCAGCCCTTCCACTCCTTCATCCAAATCATTGATAAAAATATTGAAAAGTACCAGGCCCAAAACCGAGCCCTGTGGCACCCCACTGGACACCTCCCTCCAATCTGATGAAACGCCGTTGACCACCACTCTTTGAGTGTGGTCCTCCAACCAGTTCCCTATCCACCGAACTGTCCTATAGTCCAGTCCACAGTCTTCCAGTTTGCCCATCAGAATGTCACGGGGGACCTTATCAAAAGCTTTACTGAAATCCAGATAAATCACGTCAACAGAGTTCCCCCGATCCAGTAAGCTGGTCACTCGATCAAAGAAGGAAACCAAGTTGGTCTGGAAAGATCTGTTAGGGACAAAACTATGCTGACTTCCCCGGATCACTGAGCGGTCCTTCAGATGCTTACAGACTGATCCCTTTAAAATCTGTTCTAATATCTTCCCAGCAACAGAAGTGACACTGACCAGCCTGTAGTTAGATCAAGCTAGATCAAGATAGGTAGCTAGGCCATGTTAGTTTGTCTGTAGCAGCAAAAAAAGAGCAAGAGTCCAGTAGCAGCTATAAGACTAACAAAATTTGTGGTAGGGTATGAGCTTTTGTGAGCCACAGCTCACTTCTTCAGCTCCTACCCTACCACGAATTTTGTTAGTCTTGTAGGTGCTACTGGACTCTTGCTCTTTCCTTTGAAGGAAGGTATGATAAAAGTGCACACAATAAATACTTGGCCAGGTCTGGCAGCAGGACAAGAGAGATAGGGGAAGCAAAGTCTCCTTCAAACCATTTTTGACTGCATCATTACAGACACAGACCCCGGTTCTCTGTCTGCCGGCCCAAGAGGAATTCAGCTTGTTAAAGGAAGTTAATGAACTACCTCCACTCAACTGAAAGCCCTGCAGAGACGCACGGATCCTGTTACCTATCGGGGCTGTCTGGTACACAAAGGACTGATTGAAAGGCTGTGCAAAGACAACAGCATCCTCTGTTACCAAATGAAAGGAAATATGAGCCCAACGAGTCCAAGGAGAATAGCTCAAGCTAGGTGATAAATGATGCCCAGGTATCAGGAAAGCAAACATCCTAGGTCTCACCAGGAAAGAAAGATTGCGTCTCTTGCAAAAAGGAAGGAGGTGCTGCGAAAGCTCAGACCTGGGAAAGAAGCAACGTCTTGTGGGATGTATTGACGAAGGCTTTCACGGCCGGAGAACGATGGTTGTTGTGACACTGAGAGATCTCTGACTTTTGGTGCTACACCTCTGAAGATGCCAGCCACAGCTGCTGGCGAAACGTCAGGAACTACAATGCCAAGACCACGGCAATACAGCCCGGAAAACCCACAACAACCATCGTCTTGTGGGATGTTTGCAAAGCTGGATTGTTCAGGGGTATCCTAAAAGCCAGCTGGGTGACCTTGGGTCAGTCACAGCTCTCTCAGAGCTCTCTCTGCCCCACCCACCTCACAGGATGGTTCATGTGGGGATAATAATAACATACTTTGTAAACTGCTCTGAGTAGGCGTTAAATTGCCCTGAAGGGAGGTATATGAAGCGAATGTTATTATTATTATAAACTTTTTAGCCTGATCAGTGCTTCATTCTCGTGGCCCTTCTTACTTGCCCAGGGTAATGCTGATCACCACCACGGGGTCAGGAAGCAATTTTCCCCAGGCCAGTTCGGCTAGGATCTTGACAGTGTTTTGCCATCTTCTGGGCATGGAGCAGGGGTCACTGGGGGTATGTGTGGCGGGAGGGAGGGAGTTGTGAATCTCCTGCATTGTGTAGGGGGTTGGACTAGATGACCCTGGAGGTCCCTTCCAACCCTATGATTCTACGATTCTTCTGTGATTGTATGATCCCAAACAAGAGAAGATGGAGGCTGGATGGGATTACTCAAGGCCAAAGCTGAATGATTACAGCACTGCAACAGCCAACAGCATGTGGATCCAGTCCAAGAGAAGGTGGGACACCATGGGGAAACCAGCCTACGAGGCAGGGTCAGCCAGAGGGAGAAGGCAGGGGAACAGAGGGGCAGACAGTGGGAAGAAGCATGCAGGGAGCTCTGCTCAGCAGCCAGTCTTGATCACAGCAGGGTTCTTAAGCAAGAGCCCCATGTCAACGCAGACTAGGGTTGCCAGCTCCAAGTTGGGAAATTCCTGGAGATCTGGGGGGTGAAACCTGGAGAAACCTGGAGAAAGTGGGGTTTGGGGAGAGGAAGGACATTGGAATGGCATAATTCCATAGAGTCTACCCCCTAACGTAGCCATTTTCTCCAGGTGAACTGATCTATGTGGTCAGGAGACCAGTTGTAATTCTGGGAGATCTCCAGCCACTACCTAGAGGCTGGCAACCCTAACGCAGACCAGAAGTGGACTTGCTAAGCAGAGGCTAGATGGCCACCTGACAGCAATGCTGATTCTGTGAACCTGGGCAGATCAGGAGAGGGAGGGCAGGAAGGGTTGCCTCAGTGCTTAGTTCTTGTGGCCCCTCCTTACATGCCCAGGGTAAAGCCGATATCCACTTTGGGGTCAGGAAGCAATTTTTTCCAGGCCAGTTTAGCTAGGGATCCTGACAGTGTTTCGCCATCTTCTGGGCATGGAACAAAGGGTGGTCAAACCACTGTTGGAGATACAAATAATGCTAATATTCTATTAGGCAATAAATAGGAATATGTATTTTTAGTGTAAAGTGACAAGAGCTCTAATAAATGTTTATAATCATATAAAGGAATATCTTATAATGGAATAAATAGTCAACAAAATCTTACAATAACCCCTCTTCCACAGTAATACAATGTTAAGGATGGCTGAACAAGAGGAAAATATCAATCTAGATTGATATTTACCTCTTATTCAGCCGTCCTTAACATGACTATATATTCCATTATAAGATATTCCTATATATGATTATAAATATTTATTAGAGCACTTGTCACGTTACATACGATATATATTCCTAATTATTGCGTAATAGAATATTAGCATTATTTGTACCTCCGACAGTGGTTTGACCACCCTTTGTTCCAGGTTCTGTACTGGAGACACCTCTTTTATTGTTTCCATCTTCTAAACATGGAGCAGGGTCAACAAATGTGTATGAGGTGGGAGGTAGTTGTGAATTTCCTGCATTGGGCCGGGGGTTGGACTAGATGACCCTGGAGGTCCCTTCCAACCCTATGATTCTATGATGGTGGCTCGGTGACAAAGCGCCTGCTTCGCACACACAAAGTCTCAGGTTCAATCCCTGGTTTCTCCAATTAAAAAAGATCCAGTAAGAAGTGATGAGGGAAACCTCAGGCAGGGACCCTGGAGAGATGCTGCCAGTCAGAGTAGGCAATGGCAGACCTGGACAGACCAAGAGGCTGAGTCAGGAAAAGGCAGCTTCACGTGTTGCAGCAGAGAGAAGAAGGCCAAGTGATACACTGGAAGGGCGGGGAGAAATGAGTTAACGTTGCTGTCAGAAGGCCCCGCTAGACGAGCAGAGCTGAAAATTATGCAGCAGGGAAGCAAGTCTTTCAGGAGATGCCAAAACCATTAGCATTTTTACACAACAACAGCTTACTGATCATTCCTCCTCCCTGCCAAAGCCAGGGCTGCGTTCTGCTCCAAAGGAGAGCCGCGCAAAATTAGCACATCGCATCTGCCGTAAGCCCAAGATCAGTGAAAGTGTTCTAACCACGCGCCAAGACGGTTTCCTAGAAAGGGGAGCTGCAACGGAGTTCAGGGTCTCTGGGCTCGGCGTCAGGACGGGGGAAAGCCAGCTCAGAGCCCCATCTCATCTCACTCCTAGGCCCACACAGCTGCCGCTTAACAGGAGAGACCTGCAACTCCTCCCAGCCCTCTGCTGGCCACCACAGGATGTCTAGAGGATGCCTGAAGTGACATGAATGAATGAATGAATGAATGAATGAATGAATGAATGAATGAATGAATGAATGAATGAATGAATGAATGAATGGTCGCAACCCACAATTTGAGAAACTGTTCTGATGCTTTAGTGCACATGAAACGGGTTGGACCTCCAACCCACGCATATCAACACTGAGTTATCAGCAGTGAGGATATGGTGGCCAGTCAAGAGATGGGGGGCCCATAACACACACATGCTGAACTCCTGGGGTCCTCTTTGCATCATGCCCTGGGGGCAAGATTCCCCCCCCCAATTCTGCATTTCCCTCCTCTTCCAAAATCCATCAAAGATGAAGAGGCACAGAAAGCATTCAAGGATGTGTACGCAGAACTGCCTAATTTGGATAACATTAAGACAGGCGTAGAGCAATGCCACCCCAGCACATAGATGGAGCTTTGGGGTCTTTCAGAAGCAAGAGAAAGACAGAAGAGAGTTCTACCACCACCACCAAGGAACATACAATGAGAAACTGAGGAGGAAGACAAACCACAGTAAAGCATCACAGGATGTTTCCTTCGGTCATGGGAGGAGCAGGACATCGGAAAGAGGATTAAAAGGTTAAATGGAAACCTTCTTCACTTGGGAAATCTCAACTAAGGGAAAACATCATTTGGTGGGAGATCCAATATCGGAATATTCAAATATTTCGGTTTCGTTTATGAAAGCGAGATTTTCGGGACTTCAGATACCAGCTCGAAAATTCGAGGTTCGACTTAATGGCGCTTGAGCAGAGGAACCTGGATCAAAAAAGAGGAGGACTGAAAGCCTCCCCTCCTAGTCAAGCATGTGATGCAGAGGCTGCTGTTTCACCTGCATCGCTTTCTCATGCCATCCATCAACAAGCCTTATAGCCATTTCTTTGCTGACACCTTAAAATATTAATTGGATTTCAAAAAGCTGTCTTGGAGAGACGAGCGAGGATAAGAGGGAGCCCGAGGTCCTCCAACTGAACAGACGAAATTCGCTAACGGGTTTTGTAGCTTTCAGGCTCTGAACGAAAAAGGAATCTTTGCACACAAGAAACGAGACTCTTCCGGCAACGTTGCAAACAAAGGTAAGAGAAAGCTGACAATGCCAGGGAGTTTCTCTTCCTCCAATACATACTCTGAGCTTAAATATATTTAATTTCCTCCTGCCCTTCCTTTCCAAGGAACTCAAGGCAGCGGAAAAGTTCTCCCCTTTCTAATTTTGTCCCTACAACCACTCTATGGGGTAGGTTACACCGAGAGAACAACTGGCCCAAGGTCACTCAGTGAGCTTTACAGCTGACTGAGGAGTTGTTCATCCTGCGTTTTCCAGTTCCTAGTCCGACACTAACCATTAGACAATACTCTCTCTCATTCATCTGATTTTCAAGCAGATATCTTATCTGCGACAACACACAGGGAAGTCAGTCAAAGCTAATCATTGGCTGTAGTAGATAAATCAAACTTCCCTGTACAGATGCAATATACTTTCTGAATAGCACACGCCAGGCATAGACTGAACTATGGGGATCCTGAGCACAGCCAGAAAAAGATGAGATCTCTTACATGTCGGTTCTGCTTATTTCATTCTGGCATAAGAAACATAAGAAAGTCTTGTATCCTTTTTAGGAAAAAGGTGGGCTAAAAATGGCTTAAATAAATCATTGAATGATAGAGTTGGAAGGGACCTGTATGGTCATCTAGTCCAACCCCCTGTACAACGCAGGAAATTTACAACTACCTCCCCCCGCCCCACATCCCCAGTGATTCTTGCTCCATGCCCAGAAGATGGCAAAAAACCCTCAAGGATCCCTGGCCAAACTGGCCTGGGGGAAATCGCTTCCTGACCCCAAAGTGGCGATCAGCATTACCCCCTGGGCACGTAAGAAGGGGCCACGAGAACTAAGCACTGATGTATCCCTTCCGGCCCTCCCTTTCATGATCTGCCCAAGTTCACAGAATCAGCACGGACCTGAATCAGAAAGAGGACTCCCTGGACTTGCAAGCTAAGGATGGATTTTTGTAGTTTCACAGTCCCCCCTGCCCAGCAATTGCCCAAACTGGGGTGGGGGTGTTAGAGGGCAATTTTTCACGTGACGCCTCCCCGCTTCCATTTTGGCGGAGCCCAAGAACGCAACGAAGCCTGTGTACGGTCTCAACTGTTCTGCCAAGAGGCAGGAGAACCAAAAGCACCAGCAGAATAAATCTTACCCACTTGCGGAACTCCCCGGTTAAGGAGAGGAGAGGGCGGAAAGCCATTTGTCTCACTGGCTCAAAACAAGGTATCGCTTTTTTTATTTTTACCCTGCCCTCCCTTCCAAGGAGCCTGGGCACATCTCCCACCCTCCATTTTATTGTCAAACCTACTTGTGAGGTACATTACGCTGAGAGAGAACAACTGCTCCAGAGTGCTTCATGTCTAAATGTGGATTTGAACCTGAGCCTCTTCAATCCTTACCCTACACGCTTATCCACTACACATTACTGGATCCCATTTTCATCACCTTCCAACCAAATAAACCCAGATGTGATAGCGCTGGCCTCGGCATCCGGAGTTTAGAGTTGTACATCTTCTGCCCATCCAGACAGATCTCAAGAGAAGGGAAGTCTCAAAGAAGCAGTGCGGCCTAGCAGTTTGGACGTTGGACTAAAATCTGGGAGACCCAAGTTCGAATCCCAACTCTGCCGTGGAAGCTCACTGGGTAGCCTTGGGCCAGCCACACACACTCGGCCTAACCTACCTCACAGGGTTGTTGTGAGGATAAAATGGAGGAGGGGAGAATGACGGAAGCCACCTGGGGTCCCTGTCGGGGAGAAAGGTGGAGTATAGGTGTTTCAACAGGTTGTACAATACGTGAACTACTGTTTTTAAGTAATTTGAATTCTAAGTAGTTTTATCTTCTTTTATGCTACCATGTTTTATTCTGTTATGATGATATATGTTGTACTCCACTCTGAGCCCGCTGTGGGGAGAGTGGATTCTAACTACAATTAAATAAATAAATAAATATACGTCAAGTCAAGATAACTATCAGATTAATAGCAGTTGATGGACCTTTTACAGTCCATCCATTTCTTCAACCTCTTTCAAGCAGCACAATTTTAACGCAAGACGAGCCCTGCTGGATTGGACCAGCAACCTGTCTCACACATCCAACCCATTACTCTGGAGGGCCAACAATAGGGCATAGACTTTGAGAACTTCCCCTGAGGTTGCCTCCTGGAGCTGACATTTAGAGGTCGACTGCCTCTGAATGTGGAGGCTCTCTTTAATCACCATGGCTAACAGCCACTGATCGACTTCTCCTCTACGAATCTGTCTAATCTTCTTTTAAAGCTGTCTATGCCTCGGGCCATCACTACACCCTGTGGCAATGAATTTGCCCCCAATTCTTTTTAAAATCAACGCTGCCATTCAAACAATATAAAAGGCAAGCAACTTCTTTGCGCAACTAGGAGAAGACGCGTCACTTCTCGCAATTTCACAAGCAAGGCCAGCAAAGGGAAACGGACGGCAGTCCTCAAAGCATGAGCAACTCCATTTCTCCACCCAGGGAATAAAGAAACACAAAGCAATCACATCACAGCGACCAACAATGCTCAAATTTTCCTCGCTTCTGCCACTCAAGGCCACTGGAAGCTGGAAGATTTCGAGACGGCAGCAGCAACCCGCAGTTCCAAAATGGCGGCGGCAAGGCAAGGGACAGAAAGGGCCGGCAACTTACCTTTGTGGTGTCATCATGTGACCGCTGGTATCGTTTCCAACGGCAACCATAAATTCCGGTCAGGCATGACAAGCACAACTGCGGCTCGTAGTACTGCAAAGGTTGGTGTTTAACCATGCTGTCACCAGCTCCGTCACCAGCAAGCTCTCAGAAGTCCATCAGGTCTCGAGAGGCCCCTGCAAGAGAGGAGGAGACACAGGGTTTTAGAAGCTATGGATATTTCGTAGCATCTTTACTATCCCAAATACAGTTTACGTGGAGGCAGAATCTTTACTATCCCAAATACAGTTTACGGGGAGGCAGAATCTTTACTATCCCAAATACAGTTTACGGGGAAGCAGAACAGGTTGAGAAATGCCAGAGTAAGTCTTAAAAGATCAAGAGATATAGCCTTGACCAAGTGGAAGAAGCCATTGCAAAAGGGCAAAAATTTCAGCGGGAACACATAGAGCGGCCATGTTCTTAATAAAACCAAAAATAAAGAGTGGATAACCACTAACCGAAAGCAGAAAAATATACAATAAATGTAGAAAGGTATTTATATATCTAATAAAGTGCAGTAGTGATAAAGTGCTTATAGGTAATATAGATACAATAAATGCAGTTAATAAAATACAATCAAAGTCCAAATCACAATCCAAAGGGTGTATGGACGGCCTAAAAATCCCAAGTTATTCATAAGCTCTTATTTTTCTTTCTTCCTTTTGCAGGTGTACAGAAAAGCAATATTGCATCCGGAATCATAGGTAAGTGAGGACCAACTCATACAAATAATTTCTCATATGCTATTCTCCCTTTAGGTAGAAAAGCGCTGCGGGAAAGAAATCCCAACGACCCTGTGCCCAGAATCTCAAGTAAGGAAAGACCAACGCTTGCAAGTAGTTTCTCATACGCTGTTCTCTTTGTTTCCTTTTATTAGGTGGAGAAGCGCTGTGGGAAAGAAGTCCTGACGACCCAACAAGGAACTGGTTAAATTTCAACTTGTTTCAAAAGAAACGTCATCGGGGTCATGCCACAGAGAATGCCACCATCCAGGGCTCATTTTGAGGGGGAACGCGCAGGAACGCAGTTCTGGTAGTTCTCCCAAGAGGTCACGGGTCAGGTAGCCCCCCCACCTGATTTTTGGCCATTTTGGGCCCATTTTGGCCTGGATTGGGGCCAAAATGGCCTGGATCGGGTTCCCCTACCCGGCCACTTTCAGCCATTTGGGGCCCATTTCTGCCAGGATCGGAGCCGAAATGGCCAGGATCGGGCCACTGCCAGGTGGGGGAACACTCCCCCGTCTGGCAGCAGCCGAATCCCAGCCATTTCAGGCCCGATAAAATCAATTATGCGAATGACAAACTTCTGGTGATGTCAAGGGTTGTGGCATATGCTAATGAGTTATGCCAATATGTTCCTGCAGCTCTTTTTCTATGAAATGACCCCTGCCACCATCTATCCACGTGGACACATGAATTCTCTTACGTGTCAGCGTAAGGCACACCGCAAAGTAATGGCCGTGTGTAAAACCACTGATCCCTCAGGTCCAACACAGTCTACCCTGACTGGCATAGGTGCTCCAAAACCCCAGCGGAGAGAGGTCTTTTCCGAACACTCACGATCTGAAATGCTTTAACGGGAGATCACCGAAATTCGGTCAGGGAGATTTTGCATTCAAAGCATACGCTCCACCACTGAGCGAAAGGACCTGCCCAATAAAATAGGAAGCTATCTTATACAGGATATGACCCTTGGTCCACCACACTCAATATCTTCTATTTTTAACCAGCAGTGCCTCTCCAAGGTCTCTGACCTAGAAAAGGTCTTTCTCAAGAACCGTAACTTTTTCATTAGCAACACTAAGGATCGAAACTGGAACCTGTCTAAGCAAGGTACACCCTACCTCTGAGCCACAGCCCATCGTAAGCCCATCATGTCCGAAGAAGAGAGCTGTGACTCTCAAAAGTTTACACTCTGAAAATGTTGTTGGTCTCTGAGGTGCCACTGGGTTCAAATCCTGCCGCCCTCTATAAAACCAACCAACGACCCAAAGTGTATCTATTTGGAAATAAATCCTGTTTGACGCAATGGTATGCACTTGAAGGCTATGTTCAGAATCACAGCTATGAAGAACAGGCGAGCCTGGTTCCCACCAGATTAGACTAGCGGTCTGTGTAATCTTGGGGCACTCCCCGCTAACTGGGGTGGCCTCAGAGGTTTCCCCCCGCTCTGCCACTTGGGATCCATCTAAGCCAATATAAGGCTTTGGCCAGTCAAACGGTTCTGGGAAGCCAAAAATCCAGCCTTGATCATTTGTCTTTGACTCTCGGAAGCCACCCCAACATTTAGGAGTCTGACCAAGGGAGTTCTGACTCTCAAAAGTTCATACTCTGGAAATCTCGTTCACCTTTAAGGTTCTACTGGACTCAAACCTTGCTCTGCTACTGCAACACAGCTACCCACCTGAAACTATTTACAAGCCACTCATTTTTCAGACTTTAGTGTTTTAAATTTTAATGAACACGTTTTCCAGTTATTGCTGCTAAAATACCTCATCCTAACCTCTTTTCACATTTTGTCATAATTTTATTAACACCATGATAAGATTGGTATAGATATAGGGGGAAACCCGGGTCGTCCTCACAACAAAAAGTTAGTCTCTAATCCCAGATATAAAAAACCGATTTTTGGAGAACTGCAGAGCTTCCAAAATATCAAGCAGGAGACAGAGGTTAATGCACAAAATACGCACAAGGGGCAGTTGAGATGTCAATAAAGCCTTTCGCAAGATGTATCCCTCTCCAGGGCTCCAGCTCCGTAACTTAAGGTGGGTTAATGTATCCCGTGAAAATCCACACGGTTTACTTATTTATTTACAAAATAGATACTCCACCTTTCAGCTGGGCGACCTTGGGTCAGTCGCAGCTTCTAAGAGTTCTCACAGCCCCACCCATGTCATGGAGTGGTTACTGTCGTGGGGATAATAATAACATAACTTGTAAACTGCTTTGAGTGGGAGTTAAGTTGTCCCGAAGGGCGGTATATAAATCAAACGTTGTTGTTACTGCTTCTGCCCAATCTGGGCCACCAAGGCAACTAACAATTAAAAACAGAACATTCCATTGGCTACTTATCAGCTACCATGCTCACTTCAAGGTATTGGTTATCACATACAAAGCTCTTCATGGCCTTGGCCTGGCATACCTATGGAACCACCTCCCTCCCTATGTTCCTCCACGGCAGCTTCGCTCATCTGAACAGGGTCTCTTGCAGGTGCCACCCAGTACATGGGCAAAATCAACAGCAGCCCATACACGGGCTTTTTCTGTGGTGGCCCCTACCCTGTGGAACGGCCTGCCTGAGGAGGTCAAGAGAGCCCCCGTTCTCCTAGCTTTCTGCAAACGATGCAAAAGCGAATTATTCAAAAAGGCTTTTTACTCAGATAGGAGGGCTGTATTCTAGGGAGGGGCTCTCAGATGATCCACTAATGAGTTAAACAGAAAAGAGTCCAACTGTGCTTCTCGAAAGCTTATGCTACAGTAAAGTTGGTTAGTCTTTAAGGTGCTACTGGACTCTTTTCTCTTTTGCTACTACAGACTAACATGGCTAACTCCTCTGGATCACTAATGAGTTAGGAATCACAGACTTCACCCACTGCATTGTACTGGATTCCTGCTAATGCTGTATCTTTGTATACTTGTATCTATTTACCCTATGGCTATGGAAATGTCCTTGATATTGACTGTACTAATCTCACACTGTGTAATCCGCCTGGAGTCTCAGTGAGAAAGGCGGACTATAATTGACACAAGTAAATAAACAAATAAAATAAAAAGATATCACACCATTCTGATCAATCAGGGTGGGGTGGGCCGCACCAAAGCTAGCCGATTCCCCCTATAATTACGTAGCACCTACCACCACATATTAATCATGCATAGTGTGAAAGGAGCACAGGTAGCAGGCCCTGCAACAGACCCAGATGCCAGCTCTGCCCTTATATCTACCCAGGAAATACAATTACAGGACCCAATGGCGTCAACTACACTGTCTCTGGCTCTTACAGCTGCTCATCCTCCAATCTGATATATGCCCTCATGTGCCAACGATGTCCATCTGCTCTGTACATTGGACAAACCAGCCAACCTCTGCGCAAAAGAATAAATGGACACAAATCTGACATTAGAAATGGCAACATCCAGAAACCAGTGGGAGAACACTTCAATCTACCAGGACATTCCACCAAAGACTTAAAGGTCGCTGTGGTTCAACAGAAACCTTTCAAAAACAAAATCCAGTGGGAAGCTGCTGAATTGGAATTCATATGTAAATTGGACTCAGTCAGGCTGGGATTGAATAGAGACTATGAATGGTTATCTCATTATCAGAAGTCACTGACTTCCTTAACAGAAGCAAACTGATCTCCATATCAGAAGCTACTGTTTGCATCTACTCCGCCCTCCCCTCTCCACCTATATATCTGACCAGTTTCTTCTTGCCCTCCATGCATCTGACAAAGAGAACTGTGATTCTCGAAAGCTTATGCTACAATAAAGTTGGTTAGTCTTAAAGGTGCTACTGGACTCTTTTTGATTGTGAAAGGAGACTAGTTGAATCAGCAATTTATTCTGTGTGTGTATGTATACATATACATATACATATATAAACATACATACATATATACACACACACACAATAAATCACTGATTCAAGCACCACCAAATATATACGCTAAATAAACTCCCAGCAAATTTTCTGAGACCTCATTTCCAGCATGTAGCATGGACAGACCTTCAGACTTCCCGAAAACTCATCAAGGCAAGAGAGCCAAACACACACCGGAGGCTGCTCAGTAAGCACGCTCCGCATTTAACCACTGTACGTTGCTCAAAGCGCAGATGACAGCAATCCTCCGCAACACATGTGGTGCACACAGGCAAGCGGAACGTCAAAACAAACAGCTAAATATATAACAAAAGTGCCTCGCAAGAGTCAACCAAAGATGGATATTAAAAAGCCAGCCAGCGTCCTAAACGCCCGCACCCCTCTGAAAAAAATTAGGCCAACAAAAACGTCTACTCCTTGCTTACCACATCCCTGGGGTTTTTTTTTCCCCCCAACAGCCACTCCCAACGGTTTCCAACCCTTTCTTTTTTCAAACAGCCTCTAGGCTTCTGACACTACCCTGCAACTCCGTTTCCCCTAGCATCCATGGCTCTGCTGCCATGGGGGAACACAGAACATGAATGATTCAAGCCTCGGGTGGTTAAGATTACACGTACAGAAATAAAACAGGAACCATGACAAGGGGGAATTAATTATTCACCAGGAAAAAAAAAAGATCGGGAGGGGGGGGGGAAGGGAAGTTGAGAACATCATACGGCACCGTTCATCACAACCTTGTCCTTATACAAGTTATGGCATCATCTCCTAGAAGATACCAAGACCAAATGAGAATTCAGACCCTGGCTAATAAACACACAACAGCCAGCCACACACACACACACCCCAGTGTGCTTTCCAAAGTCTTTGCACTCCCAGAAGAAGCCCTACAGAATATGGTTGCCCACCTCCAGGTGGAGCCTGGAGATTTCCTGGAATTACAAGAGATCTTCAGACCGCAGGAGCAAATTTCAGATCCGGTAGTATCTTAAAAACCAACCAGATTTCCAGGGTATGAGCTTGCGAGAGTCAGAACTCCCTTCGTCAGATATGATGAGTGGAAAAAGGAAGGAGTCTTTACACTCCAGGCAGAAGGTGGGAGGGGTATTGTAAATTAGAGTGTCAGGAAACTAGCAATAGTATATGTTGTAGTTAGCTTGATAGAGTTTAGGGGCGAAGCGCAGGAAATTAGCATCTGGGATGCGAGAAAAATCCTATGTCCCAAAAAAATCCTATATCCTATGTTTCTCTCCCTTCACAGACACTGCCCCCAAATCTCCAGGAATTTCCCAGGCCAGAGTTGGCAACCTTACATCAGTGGGATCAAATGCAAAAATCAAGGTCACCATAGAAAGCAAGCAGCACCATATTTCCCACATAAATCCAGTACATTAATGGTGATGCTGTCATCTCAGAGGCTCGATGGCCATCTGACAGCAGTGCTGATTCTGGGAACCTGGGCAGATCATGAGAGGGAGGGCAGGAAGGGTTACACCAGTGCTTAGTTCTTGCGGCCCTTTCTTGCACGCCCAAGGTAAGGTCAACTGCCACCTTGGGGTCAGGTAGCAATTTTCCCCAGGCCAGTTTGGCCAGGGATCCTGACCATTTTGCGCCATCTTCTGGGCATGGAGCAGGGGTCACTCTGTGGGGGGGGGAGGTGTGAATTTCCTGCATTTTACAGGAGGCTGGACTAGATGATTCTAGAGGTCCCTTCCAACCCTCTGATTCTAGGGTTCTAAGAGCTAAGCTACAAGAGACGAATTACACAAGGAGGAGCACGTGAAGGGAGTCACAATGTTAGCAGGGAAGCTGAGTTTTAAAAGGGATCTGAAGGCTTCATCAATTTCCCCCGCTCTACAGAGCCAGGGAGATCTCTGCTCAGAAGGTTTATTTCCTCTTGGCCTCCTAGAAGGGGAGGTGAAACTGACAGAGCCTTCCAGAGGCAAAGAGGAAATTAAGAAACCCTCTGAGGAGAGATCTTTGCTGGCTCTGTAGAGAGGGGGAAATTGACAAAGCCTTCTGATCTCGTTTAAAACTCAGATTCCCGGCTAACACTGCGACTCCCTTCACGTGAGCATCCTCGTGTAATTCGTCATTAGTAGCTTGGCTCTAAGTGAACAGCACACTTCTGGCATTACCACTTTGATTAGTACCACTTGCAGGTGCGGCCCACGAAAATCCCCACAGACATATTCGTTCCTCAGACGTTTGCACCTTCTGCCATAGAAGGCTTCCCCCCCCCCCACCACCAACTTCTGCAGCCTGGATGTTTTCAGAAGTGTCAGTTTTGGTTCGCAGCCAAAAGCAAGTTCCTGACATCACATCTGACTAAGCTCTGTTTGGAAGGGGGGGGGGGGAGAAACTGAAGAAAAACAAAAGCAGTTTGCCCAGTATTAATAGAATGCTCACATGAATCTCTCCTCTCGTGCACGTGCACATGAGCCAAAACCACTCCATCCTGAGGTCCTTGCTCACCCCTACCTCCTGTCCTCTTTCTCAGCTCTCCCTCCCTTGATATCGCACACCGATGCATTTTCTGGAACTGCTGAGAGCTGTCATTTAACACAAGGCTCCATCTCGGGCGCTGTCTCGCACACGTGCTGCCAGACAGGCACCCAAATACCCAAATGACCTTTTCTCCTCCTGTTTCAGGAAAAGAAATCCTGGACTAGAATACGACCTCCTTAGTCACTCGTTGGATAATGCACTTCCAATCCTCTTTATAGATCATTTGGAACAGATTTTTTTGTGTGCAGAATAAAAAATCCACCTCAAACGATTGATAAAGTGCATTGAAAGTGCATTATCCAACGTGTGCGGAATCAGCCAGTGAGAAGACAAGACCCACTGGAAAATTCAAAAGCAAGATTTGGGTCCAGTAGCACCTTAAAACCCAACTAGATTTCCAGGGTATGAGCTTTCGAGAGTCAGAGCTCATACCCTGGAAATCTAGTTGGTCTTTAAGTGGCTAGTGGACCCGAATCTTGATCTTCTCCCACAGACCAACATGGCTAGCCACCTGAAATTATCTTCGCGGAAAAGTCAATAATGCTAGGAAAGGTGGAAGGCAGTAGGAAACAAGCAAGATCCAAAACGAGATGGTTTGACTCAATAAAGGAAGCCGCGTCCTCCAGTTAGGAAGTTCTGAGCAAGGCTGTTAATGACAGGACACTTTGGAGGTCTTTCATTTCAGAGTCGCCATTAAGTCGGAAGCGACGTGACGGCACATAACACGCATATGGACCAAAATGTCCATGATACAACAGCACAGTCTTGGAAATTCTCGAAACCCTTTTAAACTCTGCTCTGTTGTCGCCTTCCCAGTAAAATGCAATGCTAGGTGTTTCTCTTACAGTGTTTAAACTTAAGGGAGAAAAAAGCCCCAAAGCGCTAAAAGTCTTTTGACACAGTTTAGCACAACTAAAGAACTGTGTGCAATTTGCCATAGACGTGGCTGTCCACTCATTAACAGAATCTCACTCTCATACACTGAGGTCGCTGGGGCACCATCTCTCTTGTATCGCTTGTTATGGTTCCGTATCAGATCATCAGTTAAAGTATCCCTTCCACTCTGGGAGAGGATTCGTTCAGAAATAATTTTAGCTTTGGGGCAATTCCGCAAGTCTCGGCATAGCTCTATACTCACGCAACTCACACCACAATGCCGCTCTCGCGGCGCGATGACATCAGAAATCGCGCCAGGAAGACACTCTGGTTCGGTGAGTATAGCGCTATGCTGGGACACTTGGAATCACCCTTGGCTTTGCTTCCACCTGCAGAACCAACCAAGTGAACTCATAACTCGTTAATAAACTGATTATCCTTATTAGTGGTTTTATCTCTCCTCCCCCTCGCCTTACAAATTAACATGCAGCTCCCAAGTATCACCCCTGAAAAATATTCCAACTTTGAAATGTCCAGGTGTACCTAACACCATCTTGGCAACTGCATCCGTTCATCATTAATTTTATGAAACAACTAATCTTTAGAAACAGTGCTCTATTTTTCTGCGGAAAGTTCTCCATCACTGCTCCCAACTTGGCTTCTCTATTAAGGCATCTTAAAATCGCATCAACCTTTTGTGGTTTCTTTGCAGCTGTATCACATTGCCAAGTTAAGTTCCTGTTGGAATCAAACGCCATCATGAGGGTCTGTTCCCATGTACTGCTGGCCAAACCAGGCGCCCTCCATTCCATTACCTGCACAAAACATAGAACTTTCCCTTTCTCTCTGCTGAATTTCATTTTGTCAGTGTCACCCCAGCGCTTTCTAATCCATCAAGGCCATTTGGAATTTTATATGTTGTAGTGAAATGTTGCCAATAACCTTGGCAGACGCCACAGGCCAGAATCATATCCTGGCTGAAGGAATTATATTTCTGCATCCCACCTTTTGACCTGAAACATTGATCCAGCTTCGCAGGGCCTACCCTTCTCTCCCCCGCCCCCAACATAATGTCCTTCCTGCTACTTACACCTTGTAGACTGCTCTCTTAACCCACTGAAGATGCTACAGAAGTGTCCATGCCCACCTCCCAATCCAAGAGATTTTCATCTACATCCAACTGAAGTCAGACAGAGCAAAAAGCAAGTATATACTTTAAGAGACAAGAAAGAGTGGAGGTGTATATATTGTTCTGCTCATCTAGGAGAAAACGGTAGCTCACCCTAGGTGAACAGTTAATTGCAGCTTTGCTTCCAACCACTGTTTTCAAACATTCCAGTGCCTGAAGAAAAGAACAAGAGTCCAGTAGCACCTATAAGACTAACAAAATTTGTGGCACAGTGTGAGTTTTCGTGAGTCACACAGCTCACTTCTTCAGATACAGCTAGAATGTGAGTCCATCTGTCCTTGTATCTTGGAGAGTGGAGTGATTTCAGATGCCGAATGACAATAGCTGGTGAATGACAATAGCAGGTGTGATTGGATAGGGTGGGGTATGCAGAGGGGTGGTGGGTGTGGAGAAATCAGCATTAGTAATAAGACAGGAAGTCTAGGTCTTGATTCAATCCAGGCGGATGCATTGTCTTGAACTTCGTTATCAGTTACAATTCAGCAGTCTTTCTTTCTAATTTCTCTTTGAAATTCCTCTGCAGGTTAACTGCTACTTTAAGGTCAACAGTGCCAGCACCAGAATTCCAGTGCCAGAATTTGATGGTTTCTGAAATAAGAGATTAGGCCCTCCAAGCTTCAAATTATGAAATATTGGCAGCACGGCACAGTGCAGACCAAGTTCAACTACATCTGCAATGCCTACTGTGGCTGAAGACAATTTGGTACAATACAGAAATCACCAAGCCTGGTTACCGCAAATCAACCCCATGGGAGGGTCACAGCTTGCCAGCTATTAGGAAAAGCACCCGAGGTCAGAAATGCCTCCCATATCCGTTACAAATTTAAAGCTACCTCGAAAACATGCACATAAAATGCTAGAGAATTAATCCTTTCCAAAAGAGGCACACAACTCTCCGCCAATTAGCCAGATGCATTTTTGCATGGGTAAAAACAACGTTAATGCTACTGAGAGGTCTATTAAGGATTTGGATAATTGTGCGCGAGGAAAAACATTTGCAGTTGTTATCAACTCGCCAGAAGATTACTTTCCATCTCACGTGCTGGGGAACAAATCAGGGGTGCCAAAAATAGATCTTCAGCTACTGCCGAAGTGTTTGCGAAATCTCTAGGAGCGCTGTCACTCAACCCCCCCTTTCCTTTGTCGGCAGAAATGCCTAATTAACTTCTTCTTAATGAGTCCAAGGCCAACTCAAGCCTGCCTCTGATTACTTAACTGCATTTTTTTTATCCTGACTTTCTCTGGAGAATCTCAGGGCGGTCCAAGATCATGCTTAGAGTTGCCAACTTCCAAGTGGTTCCTGGAGATCTCCCGGAATTACAACAGAACTCCAGACGACAGGCAGTTGGAAAATAAACATGGTACCCTATTTTTATATATGACAACAGCGGCTAGGCTTTTATATGGACCCAGCATACCTTCGGGACCGCCTCTCCCCATATGTTCACCGGAGGTCGCTTCGATCAGCCACTAAGCACTTGCTGATGGTCCCTGGCCCCAGGGAGGTCTGCCTGGCCTCTACCAGTCAGGGCCTTTTCGGTCCTGGCTCCGACCTGGTGGAACTCTCTGTCTGAGGAAACTAGGGCCCAGCAGGATTTGTTATCTTTCCGCCGGGCCTGCAAGACGGAGATGTTCCGCCAGGCATTTGGTGGGGGCTAGGCTGTCCTCTCGCCAGCCATACCACTGAAAACCTTCCACCACCCATGCAGGAAAATGCTGTATATTAATATTTTATACCCACCAATTTTAACTGTTTTGATATGATGTTTTAATGTTTTTATCATGTTTTTACTGTTTTAAACTGTTGTTAAAGCACCCTGAGCCCATCTGACAGGAAGGGCGGTCTAGAAATGTGATTAAATAAATAAATAAAAGTGGGAAAGTACAGTACTGCCTTCAATGGATGACTAGATGGTGAAAATGGTGGCGCTAGTGGAGATGGCTAAACTTTCAGCTCTGATCAGAGATCAAACATTGTCTACTTTTATAGTAAATTGGAAATCCTTTATTGCCTTTCTCTGCGTGAGACGAGAAAAAACGAACGGATGATTTGTGGATTTGATTTCTAAGAAGATAAATTTGGGGAAATTAAGGGGGCGTTATTGAAAAGGTAAATTTTGGAATTATCAAAACTACAAGTATAATGTTTATAAAGATATGATAGGTGTAGAGAAAAATGGAAAATGATTTCTTATTTATGTATTATTTTTCTTTGTTCTTTTTCTTTAATTTTTGTTCTTTTTTCCCCTCTCTCTCTTTCTTTCTTTTCTTCTTTCTTTCTTTTTCCCCTTCCCTTTTTATTGGGATTTTAAATTTACCAATAAAATAAAAAGTATCCATTAAAAACAAAACAAAACAAAAATCTCCAGACAACAGTGATCAGTACCCCTGCAGAAAACAACTGCTTTGGAGGGTATATATAGACATATATATTCAGTTTTAAAACTGTAATTTATTGCATTTATTGTATATATATCTTTTGAAATTGTGGTTTTACGAAGCTGTGACCCGCCCTGAGCCCGCTCGCTGAAAGGGCAGGATATAAACCCAACAAACAAACAAATAAATAATAGGGCATTACTTGTCACTGAGGTCCCTTCCCCTCTCCAAACTCCATCATTCTCAGGTGCAACCCCCCAAATCTTCAGGAATTTCTCAACCTGGAGCAATTGGCCCAAGGCCACCCAGCGCGTTTCCACAGCACAGCTGGGATTCGAACCCGTGTCTCCCGGATCCTAATCTGAATCTCTAAGCACCACACCGCACTTGTTCTCTGCATTCAGGATCCAGGAAGCTCCCGTCTGCCTCTCCCACACAGAGGTCAGACAAGCCACACTTGGTTGCAGCCATCACGTGCATCTGGCGGCGTTGCCAGCAAGGCAGAATTCACAGCTGCGGTTTTGATCAAATTCTGATTTACAAGCAACCAATCTCATAACAAACTAAAGAGGGAGGGAGCTGGAGGCATTCCTGGTTCATTGTTTTCTCAAACAAACTGGGGTTTTTTTGTGAAGTCAAAGTGCAGCCAGAGTTTCGGAAGAAACCGGTCCATAACAGGACAGCAGACTTCCAGATGGAGCCTGGAGTTCTTCCAGATGGCAACTGATCTCTAGGGATCAGTTTCCCTGGACGAAATGGCTCCGTTGGAGGTAGGGCTGTGCGGCACCATATCCCCACTGAACTCTCTCCCCTTCCCAAAACTACGTTCTCCCCAGGCACCACGTCAAATCTTTAGCAATTTCCAACTCAGAATCAGCAACTCCATAATGCTATCAAATCAAAGAGCAATTGGGCAGTCAGGTTCGCCATTAAGGTAAGCACCGAGTCATTACTGACCCATGGAGGGACGTCGCATCACAACATTTTCTCGACAGACTTTTGTTATGGGGTGGTTTGTCATTGCCTTCCCCACTTTCCCCCCAGGAAACTCGTTTTACCGACCTCGGAAGGATGGAAGGCTGAGTCAACCTTGAGCCAGAGATCTGAACCCGGCTTCCGCCAGGATCGTACTCAGGTCATGAGCAGAGCTTGGGCTGCAGTACTGCCGCTTACCACTCTGCACCACGGGGCTCTTCCACCGCTCACCCTGCTCTAGGTTCACTGTTACCCTACTCTAAAACATCTTAATGGCTGCAGGTATTGGAGTTGCCAAATCTGGGTTAGGAGATTCCTGCAGATTTGGGGGCGGAGCCTAGGGAGGGCGGAGTTTGGGGACAGGAGGGAGCTCAACAGGGGTGGGATACCGTTGGAAGTTTCTATTTTCTCCAGGAGAACGGATCCCTATTATCTGATGATCAGCAGTAATTCCAGGAGAACGCTAGGCCACACTCAAAAATTGGCAACCCATACAGCCTCTAAGTGACTTTTGTCTAAAGTTCTAGGGTAACACCCCAGCATCAAACGCATATTCCACAGCTGCAGAAGCCCTGGAGGTTATGGGAATGAATAAAACTTTTCTTCCACTTGTGGCTGGCAACAAAGTATTGCATATCCATTTCACCAACGGTCACGCCATCCATCTTCCGGAGGAACCAGCCTCAGATGCATCAACTAATTTAGCAGATGACTCCAACATCTCTTCAGCCAAAGTGCTTTCAAAACCTCGGAGGTGGGGGAAGCTCTATTGCCCTTAGCTCTTAACTGAGGCCCAGCCCTTTCATACTGTTCCCCCCACCCTGCTCCATCAAGACCTGGTTTCCAACATCCACAAGGAAGCCATTCACCAACTTCACCAGCTCACAGGGACAGAAAAGAGCAAGAGTCCAGTAGCCCCTATAAGACTAACAACATTTGTGGTAGGATATGTGCTTTCGTGACTCCCAGCTCAAAAGGAACAAGAGTCCAGTAGCACCTGTAAGACTAACAAAATTTGTGATAGGGTATGCACTTTCGCAAGTCACAGCTCAAAAAGAGCAAGAGTCCAGTAGCACCTGTAAGACTAACAAAATTTGTGGTAGGGTATGAGCTTTTGTAAGTCACAGCTCAAAAAGAGCAAGAGTCCAGTAGCACCTGTAAGACTAACAAAATTTGTGGTAGGGTATGAGCTTTTGAGAGTCACAGCTCAAAAAGAGCAAGAGTCCAGTAGCACCTGTAAGACTAACAAAATTTGTGGTAGGGTATGAGCTTTTGTAAGTCACAGCTCAAAAAGAGCAAGAGTCCAGTAGCACCTACAGGACTAACAAAATTTGTGATAGGGTATGCGCTTTCGCAAGTCACAGCTCAAAAAGAGCAAGAGTTCAGTAGCACCTGTAAGACTAACAAAATTTGTGGTAGGGTATGAGCTTTTGTAAGTCACAGCTCAAAAAGAGCAAGAGTCCAGTAGCACCTGTAAGACTAACAAAATTTGTGGTAGGGTATGAGCTTTTGAGAGTCACAGCTCAAAAAGAGCAAGAGTCCAGTAGCACCTGTAAGACTAACAAAATTTGTGGTAGGGTATGAGCTTTTGTAAGTCACAGCTCAAAAAGAGCAAGAGTCCAGTAGCACCTACAGGACTAACAAAATTTGCGATAGGGTATGAGCTTTGGTGAGTCACAGCTCAAAAAGAGCAAGAGTCCAGTAGCACCTACAGGACTAACAAAATTTGTGGTAGGGTATGAGCTTTTGTAAGTCACAGCTCAAAAAGAGCAAGAGTCCAGTAGCACCTACAGGACTAACAAAATTTGTGATAGGGTATGAGCTTTGGTGAGTCACAGCTCAAAAAGAGCAAGAGTCCAGTAGCACCTACAGGACTAACAAAATTTGCGATAGGGTATGAGCTTTGGTGAGTCACAGCTCAAAAAGAGCAAGAGTCCAGTAGCACCTACAGGACTAACAAAATTTGTGGTAGGGTATGAGCTTTTGTAAGTCACAGCTCAAAAAGAGCAAGAGTCCAGTAGCACCTACAGGGCTAACAAAATTTGCGATAGGGTATGAGCTTTGGTGAGTCACAGCTCAAAAAGAGCAAGAGTCCAGTAGCACCTACAGGACTAACAAAATTTGCGATAGGGTATGAGCTTTGGTGAGTCACAGCTCAAAAAGAGCAAGAGTCCAGTAGCACCTACAGGACTAACAAAATTTGTGGTAGGGTATGAGCTTTGGTGAGTCACAGCTCAAAAAGAGCAAGAGTCCAGTAGCACCTACAGGACTAACAAAATTTGCGATAGGGTATGAGCTTTGGTGAGTCACAGCTCAAAAAGAGCAAGAGTCCAGTAGCACCTACAGGACTAACAAAATTTGTGGTAGGGTATGAGCTTTGGTAAGTCACAGCTCACAGTTCAGGTAAAAGTGAGCTGTGACTCACAAAAGCTCACACCCTACCACAAATTTTGTTAGTCTTACAGGTGCTACTGGACTCTTGCTCTTTTCTACTGCTACAGACAGACTAACACAGCTACCCATCTTGATCTAGCTCAGAGACACACTTGTGCTGGAAAAGGAACTAGATACGATCCTTGGCAGTATCTCTGGTTAAAAGATATCAGGTAACAGGTGGTAAAGAAGACCTTGCTCCATCTGAGACCCGGAAGAACCGAGGCCAAGCAGAACAGGCAATGCTCACTCAGATAAACCAAAAATCCAATTCAGAAAAAAAATCAGTGTGTTATGTAGCGGGGCCGTAGGGCAGAGGCAGAGTACGAAGTCCTTCAGTTTCTGGTGGGGGCTTCCTATTCTGTGTTACTCTCATCATTTTTGACAGCAGCGAATGATAAAAGTTGACTGCATTGCATGGATTTATCATGCTTTGTGGTACTCCCCAGCGGCAGCTAGAACACCTCATTCTGACACTGTTTATTAAATGGGGGAACAGAACTAGAAATATCAGCCAGTTCATTCTTTGCCAACAATGGAGAGCTCTTCTCCGTGCCCCATGCAGCTGAGAACACGCATGGATGAAGAAAGCAAGCAGGAGGCGCGAAGTCCAAGAGAAGTTTGCAGAGGAAAGAAGGATACCTCTGGCTTAGGGTTGCCAATCTCCAGGTGGGCATGAATTTTATTTATTTTGTTTTTTCATTTATTCAATTTTTTTGTCCGCTCGCCCCATAGAGAGAGCCCCGTGGCGCAGAGTGGTAAGCTGCAGTACTTCAGCCCAAGCTCTGCTCATTTTAGCTTCTAGGGAAAATTTAGGCTTGAGTTCATCTAGAACCCACTTATTTGTCTTTTTGGCCATCTGTGGTATCTGCAAAATTCTTGGGTCTCCCAGAGCCTAACCCAAAACTAACTGCTATACCACGTTATGCCGCATATTATGAAGCAGAAAATATTTTCGGGCATTTGACTCAGTCTTTCTTCACAGTTGCCGGGAAAATACTTTTTTAAAAACCTTTTTGTTCCAAGGAAACCTCAGGACAAGGTTAAGTGTTTGTTAATTAAAAACCATCTTCAGCCCTCCCCACGCAGTGCATTTGTCACCATATTAACTTCTGGCCTAGCAGCTTTGCAAGAAAAATTAGGTAGGGGATGAGGAAACAATTATGAATGGAATTTCTCATTAAGGAGCTCACGGGAAAGACCACTGCGGACCTATCAACATCGCCTGAATTTCAGACAGCAGATTAAGCTTGTGAGAAAGTTCCATATCCTCGGCTCTGCTGTGGCTTTATGGGATCCTTTATGGGAATCAAGTTTTCTCTCAGATGGGAGGAAAAAGCAAGGTCTGAAAGCCTATTTTTGGATATATTCACAATTAACGTTGGGGGGGAAAGAATTTGAGGTTGCCTAGTACCTTGTAATAATAATTTTTTAATTTGATGTGAATGTTTAGCTTATCGGCCAACTTAATGTAATAATAATAATAATAACAACAGTGCACTTATATACCGCTCTTCTAGACAAATGAGTGCCTGCTCAGAGCGGTGAGCAAAGTCAATGTTATTATTATCCCCAAAATACACCTGGGGAGTTGGGGCTGAGAGGAGTGGCTTACCCAAGGCCACCTGCTGACCTCACAGCAATCGAGGGAATCAAACCAGCAGAGGGCTGATTGGCATCCCAACCACTTAGTCATTATGCTACGGCAGCTCCTATAATAATAACCGTGCCTATATGCCACTGTTCTAGACAGATTAGTGCCCACTGAAAGCAGTGAATAAAGTTAGTGTTCTTATTATCCCACAATACAGCCGGGGCTGAGAGGAGCGGCTTGCCCAGGGCCGTCTGCTGAGCTCACGGCAGGCATGGGAGTCGAACCAGCAGTGTGCTGACTTACAACCCAACCACTTCACCACCACTCTAGTCTAGTTCCACACAGGGTGGGGGAACTTAATGACTGAATGTTTTCCACACAGCGATTCCCCGCACACAGAAAACAAGTGTGTCAGGGATAGGCTTCCAACCTAGCCTTGTAGGCTAGATTTCTAGGAGCAGCAATCTATGGAAACACATTCTCACCTGCAGTTCGAGGCGGTACAATCCAGACAGGGGTTTCCCATCTGAGGGCTGGCCCAGACACAACACAGAAGTGCAATTAGATCTCCCCCACAGTTTGACTAGAGCAGTGGTACTACGACTGGGGGTGTCTGGAGACCTCCCAGAATTACAACTGAGCTCAAGACAAAAGTGAAGAGTTCCCCTGGAGAAAATGGCTGCTTTGGAGGGTAGACTCTATGGCATTATACCCTGCTGAGGTCCCACCACCCTCAAAAGATTCATGAGTTTCATAACCTGGAGCTAGAAACCTTCAGTGGTACTCATGCCACAGCTTGTGAAGAGCCATGTTTGGATCTACCCAGAACCAAAAAAGTCACATTTACTTCCCTCCCTGGGTGAGGTCTGCATGTCAGGGATGCTTGCAGGTTATTGGTTCCTGTGGCAACTGCTGTTTCAAGGTGGGAACCACCTGCCAACCGCAAGGCAAGGGCCTTGCTCACTTTAATGGAACATGGGACAAAGTGTCGCATGGGGAATGGTGCGCCGAACAGCCACTGGTAACTCCCCAAGGCACTGAATAACTATCACTGGATTAGAGCGACAGTTTATGAAAATCCTTCCCACACCCGTTTTCCCCAACATCAATACCCCCTACAAAGCTTCTGCCTGTGTGGGGAACAATTCCCACTTCCACTACTCCCATGTTAAAATCCAGATGTCAGGAAAACTGACTGGGGATGTCCCATACCATACTATGGTTTGGCCTTCAACGAGAATTACACCACCCAATAATCCCTACAGAAACTGAATTTATATTGGTCGTTTTCACACATCTTTAACATTGCGCAAAATCACATATAAATGAGGGCGTCTTCATGGCGCGATTTCTGACATCACCCCATCATGATTCCGTTTTCGTAGCGCGATGATGTCAGAAATTGCACCATGAAGACGCCCTCGTTCCGTAATTTTTGTGCAATCTTAAAGACGTGCGAAAACGACTGTTGCTTTCCTTTTCCAAACTGCTCACTAGATCCTACAATTGATTTGATCTGATTTTATTAAATTGATTTGATTACATTTCTAGCCCGCTCTCCTCACAACAAGTGCGAAAATCCTTTTTACCTCATCTAGGTAGAATTTGTTTAATTTCAAGCCTCCTTTTGGGCAGGCTAACAGACGATTTATTGGAGTGATGCCAAATCAGACAAGAAATTGTGTTTATTTTTAAACTAATACAGAACGAAGCAGAAGCAAATATTGTGGTCCAGGTCGGGAAAAGAATTAATCTGAAGCTTTTCAATATACCAAATTTCAGTTATCTAACTGCTAGAGTAGGTGATGTAATTTTGTCCAAAAAACAGATAAATGTGTCTGTTTGGCAAGGGCCAGAATTTTGGTGACACTGGAAATTCTTAAGAATTAAACCAAGAGAGAAATATCAGGATAAAACCACAATGGCAGTCAAACTCCAAGAAATAGCCCCATGTCATTCTTCTTTCTGTCATTGCTGGAAAAGGACATTTAACCATGTCCCCCACAGGTATAAATGTCAGAACATAAGGCATTATAAGCCAAATATTTCTGACATTTTGCTAGGCCCTCTAAAATTTTAAGTATAGACAGCAAATGTCAATAGTCATCACCTATCTGACATTTATTTATTAAAATAAATGCTGCTATTCCTTTAGTTTTACCAGCATCCCTATATGTGTTTCATTTATTTGGATATTTATACCCTGCTTTTCTCTGCAATGGGGGTGTTCCAAAGTAGCCTACAATATCCACCCCCCTCCTCCATTTTATCCTCACAGCAACCGTGTAAGGCTGAGAAAGAAAGACTGCTTTCAAGGTCATCTAGCAAGCCTGTATGGTAGAGTAGGGATTCGAACCTGGGACTTCCAGAGCAGGAATCCAAAAGCCTGCTGCCTGCACCATGCACTGAATTTGAAACTGCAGTTTTTATTGCAATCCTCCCCCCTGCCTCCACAACATAATGCAAAACCACTTTTTTAAACTAGGGAACTTTGACCCTGGAGAATGTGTGGACCCTTCTGGTTTGAGGAAAGACGTCTGAAATCCTGGGCTAGGTGTAACAGGAGTATGGTTTAGAGCAAAATCAACAGCAGCCCATACATGGGCTTTCTTTGTGGTGGCCCCTACCCTGTGGAATGGCCTGCCTAAGGAGGTCAGGAAAGCCCCCACTCTCCTAGCTTTCTGCAAACGATGCAAAACCGATGGTTGTTGTGTCACACTGTGACACTGAGAGATCTCTGTCTTTTGGTGCTACACCTCTGAAGATGCCAGCCACAGCTGCTGGTGAAACGTCAGGAACTACAATGCCAAGACCACGGCGATACAGCCCAGGAAATCCACAACAACCATCGTTCTCCGGCCGTGAAAGCCTTCGACAATATAATGCAAAACCGAATTATTCAAAAAGGCTTTTTTACTCCGATAGGAGGACTATATTACAGAGACGGGATCTCAGATGATCCGCTAATGAGTTAGGAACCATAGACTTTACCACTATGTTGTACTGGATTCCTGCTAATGCTACTTCTTTGTGAACTTGTATCTATTTACCCAATGGCACTGTTTATGGAAATGTTCTTGATATTGACTGTGCTAATCTCACACTGTGTAATCCACCTTGAGTCTCTGTGAGAAAGACGGACTATAAATGACAAAAATAAATAAATAACAATAGTTATACATGTGTATTCTAGTGAACTGCATTATGAACTTTAATGTAGTTTTCTTTTAAGCAGGTTGCATAACCACACAGATATTCTTTTCATCTTTGACAAGCAATTAAAAGTACTGGACAGTAGTTAGATAAATAGTTCTCTACTTGTTAAAATCGACCAATGATGATCTGCTCACAATTTTTCCTGTCACCGTCTAATGATTTATATAACTTATCTTGCATTTGGACATAGCGTTATTTTGGGCTACGTAGAATGTCACATGACTGAAAATCTGGATAATTCGCTAAACCTAAAACTAATCATAATTTTTTATATTGTTACCACTTGTAAAAAAAATCTCAGATTTCTTTGCAGATATCGTATGTCAATTATTATAAAAGGTGTTAACCCGGATAATAGATCAGGGTCTTGCTGGAAGAAATCTCATGGCGTCCTAGGCGAGAAAATTGTATTTGTCTCTGGGCTTATTGAAAATTCAATGCGTTTCATGGCAAATCTGATTTTGAATCAATCTTCAATTTAATTAAGAAATGTTAGGCGAGTTCAACCTTGTTGCTTGGATTTGTTCCACCCTCATAAGCTCTATTTTAATAACCTTTTATATTTTTGTATCTTGCTTTATTAAAAAGATGAGAGTTTTTACTTTGATAAAGAATAAACATTAAACTCTAAGGGAGGCCTCTGTGTGCCTTGATGGGGAGTGTAAAGCATATAAAATTATCTGTACTAATTGACAGGTTCTCCAAAAGAAAGATCTCTGTTTTTAGGGCTCAGTTTCTAACGCCTTGGAGCTCAGAGTTGGGTTATAAATCTTGACACTGGACAGATAAAAAGCCTTAATGAGACACTGATAAGCATTCCATTACACAGGGCTGCCAAACCTGGTTTGAGAAATTCTTGGAGATTTGGGGGGCAAAATCTGGGGAAGGGAGGGATGTCATTGGGGTATGACGCCATACAGCCCACCCTCCATCGCAGCCATTTTCTCAAAGAGAACTGATCTCTGTAGTCTGGAAATCTCCAGTCCCCACCTGTAAGATGCCAACTCTACTTCTGCCTGCGGTGTGCATCACAGACTCTGTTTCCGTTCTGTTGTCCAATTATTATTAAAGCATCTGTGAGATGGCCAGTCTCTTCCCGGCATGGGCACGTCCAGTTACCCATCCCCTTCCATTAGAGGAAAAATGAATGAGTTGAACCGATAGTACTTTTGGTCCATGCGGGGGGGGGGGGGGCCTCATCTACCGGAAGCATTTAACCAGCCCTAACTTCCATTCAGTGCTGTCTGAGCTGTAAAAAACTGATGACAATTAACGGCGCAGATATTAATGACGGTATGTAAATGTTGCCCCAGTGTGACTTGGGGAAAGCAGATTTAAAGAACGGCAGAATGATTATTGCTGGGCAGCTAAATTGCCCCCTTTTAAAGAACATAATTGCTAGGGACTTCTTTGCATGCCCAAAGTGGCCTCCTTTCTGGACTGCACAGAACTAGCTTAACAAAAACGGCATGCTTCCTAGACATACAGGTCTGGTGGCTACTCAAAGCAACTGGAATTTGCCAGCAATGTCAACTAGCCAGGGTGGACTCTACCGAAATCAGCTGCCTGCCTCGGGAAACACGCTGAACGGCTACAAAGAAAGGTCTCCGTTTTTTGCAAACTCGAATTTTCAAAAATCCACCATTCACAGGTCTTCCAGTTCACACTTAACAGCTTGCAGCACAAAGAGCAGAACCACAAGTGACAAAAGGCACAGGTTGGACACTAGTCAGCTTCCCTCAAGTTTTGATGGGAAATGTCGGCGTCCTGGTCTTGCAGCTTGGCTCTCCGACTGCTGTCCAATTGACTTTTCAACTGTCACTTGTCCAGCATTCCGCCAAGCTGCCTACATTTCCCGCCAAAACTTGAGGGAAGCTGACAAGTGTCCAACCTGTGCCTTTTGTCACTTGTAGTTCCGCTCTAAGCAAGGGATGTTGCGCCACAAAGTAGCTTGGAGCAACAAGGAAACCTACTTTGTGGAGAAAAAAAATCATGCTGGTTGTTGTGGGTTTTCCGGGCTATATTGCCGTGGTCTTGGCATTGTAGTTCCTGACGTTTCGCCAGCAGCTGTGGCTGGCATCTTCAGAGGTGTAGCACCAGAAGACAGAGATCTCTCAGTGTCACAGTGTGGAAAAGATGTTGGCAGGTCATTTGTATCTACTCAGGAGGGGTGGGGTTGAGCTGAGTCATCCTGTAAGAGTTTCCCAGAGTGTGGAATGCTAATGGAAGGAGGCTTCACTGTATCCTGAGGAGGTTCCCACCCCTCCTGAGTAGATATAAATGACCTGCCAACATCTTCTCCACACATTGACATTGAGAGATCTCTGTCTTTTGGTGCTACACCTCTGAAGATGCCAGCCACAGCTGCTGGCGAAACGTCAGGAACTACAATGCCAAGACCACGGCAATACAGCCCGGAAAACCCACAACAACCAGCGTTCTCCGGCCGTGAAAGCCTTTGACAATACAAAAAAAATCATGCAGTTTTAAAAGACCAAATTCATCACCTTCTGATAATCGGGGCCCTTTTGGGACCATCGGAATTTCAAAAGGAAGAGCAGACGGCCTGGGTCCTCTGAGCAGAAATTATAAAAGATGCTTCACAAACTTGAGTCTTTTAGCAGGCTCAGCTTTTATCTAGGGCTGTATCCACATGGATGCATTGCCCCGCCTTGTCTTCCTTACAGCTGTGCCGGCTGCAGAAGCACATGATGATTTGCAAGTTTCTATATGATATTATCCCTCCCCAATTGCCCTGATTCTGTGATTCCCCCATAATTTTCTGTGATCTTTCCTGAACCTGGTTTGGTACCATCTTTTGGGAAAGATTGCAATCAAAGCTCATTTAGCCAGAGTGCAGATGGAAAGGTGTGCAATCTAATATACTACTCCCAGCTTTTTTTTAAAAAAAGCAATTCGCTAAACCTTTTTGTTGTGGAGTTAGATGGGGAAATGTGCATATTTCCCCTTATGACTCCCCAATGAAAAGGGCTAGGGGGTTTTTTTAAATAAAAGGAAAGATAAAGCAAGGGAAGTATGAGGGAGACTGCTATGTGTACATCACCACTGTGAATGCCTCTGCATCTGCAAAATGAGGAGCTACACAAAGATGCAAGAGTTACACAAAGCTGTCTCTGTGTGAAGGGTATGTGTTTAGAGGCCTAAGATGTCAGAGCCAGAGGCTCAACAGAATTACTATTTGCTACAATCGTCATCCGCTTTTATTTTTAAGGAAGCAGGATGCCTGCAAAGACTCATGTGGGAAGGGAAATTGTGTGAGACAGTAGGATGGGGTGAGAAACTTTTTGAATGTCCATTCACTGCTTCACATCTGAAATATACATTACTGTCTAAATAAAGCACCAATAAGACCATTAAGTCTAAATGTACCGAACTCCATCACCGGCTCTGAGCCCCCTGTCCCGGGACCAGGAAAATCTCCCTCTAGTGCAGGGGTGGGGAACCTTTTTCCCTCCAAGGGCCAAGTTTATGTTTTGTCCCGCACAGGGAGGGCCCTTTCTCCTGTGTGCATGACGTCGCTCCCGGAAATGACATAATCACAAAGCATGCGTGATGACATCACTTCCGGGAGCAACGTCCTGCGCGTGGGAGAAAGGGCGCTTGTGTCCTCTTTCTCCCTGCCACCACCGCTGCGGCCTGCTTGTGGCAGCAGCTCTGTTGCCAGTGTCCCCCACTGTCGCCACCACTTGCTCTTGCCACGGCGGCGCAAGTCGCTTTCTCCAGTGCTGTGGGTTGCACTCAGCAGCGGCAGCAGCAGCAGGGTTTCACCGCTGCCTGTTCTCATGGTGCGAGAGCGTGCCCCCCCCAGGGAGGGGGTGCCCCAGGGAACACGCCCCCCCCAAGTGGGTAAGTGGGAGAGGGGGGAAGGGTGGGATCGGGGGATCCATCCGCTGCATTTGCCCACAGCGCCGCTGTTCACCGGAGCTCCGCCGCTTATCTCCACGGGTCAGTCCAAATGACTTCACGGGCCATATACGGCCAGACATTCCCCACCCCTGCTCTAGTGCAACAAACCAGAAACTTTAAAATGTTGCCGGTCAGTCGACTACCTTCATCACAGCATTGGGAGATCCAGAGATTAGAATTCTTCCCAGCAGAGAGAGACTAAACAGTGAAAGCAGAACTGATTTACAGGGCACCGGTAGCCACACTGGCTGGGCAGGGATCCAAGCTGGATTGTCAAGGATCCCATCGCTCCACAGGAATCGTTCCGGTTCCATGTACAATGCAACTGCCATGTAAAAATATTATCTTACTGAATCGCAGCGTAAACGGACATTCGCCCCTCTAATAGCCTTCCTTCTTGCTGCTTTGTCTCACCAAAGGACACAATATTCTTTCAGTTCCTTGACAGCCCACTTTGTTCTCACAAAAAGGCAGCAGCGTCTTCCTGATAGGGATAACATCGAAGGCCGGAACGGCAGGATGCGCTTTGGGAACAAACATCTCTGAACTATTGCAGCAGCAGCCCAATCTATTTCAGGAGACAGCACATACCACACCAAGACCGCGATTATATACGAAAAGACACCACAGCCTACCTGAGCCATTACCAGTGATGTCAATCCTACTCCAAACAAGATAGCCGAGCCCGTGGGATACGTGGCTGGAAAGATGCTTGCTTTCACATCTTGCTTAAGATACTAAAAGGTGCACCCTACGTAAATTGGAAGAACACACTTCCAAGCAGCAAAAACCGACAACATTTGCAGTCACTTCACAGAGAATCCTTCGACAGATTCTACTTGGCAGGTAAAATTTTAGCATTCGTCCTTTGGCGCATGAGACACAAAGCCAAGGTAGCAAAAAGCGAGAGACTTGCGAATCAAGCACTTATGTGACCCAAGAAAAGAGGCGCCAAACAAGCCAAGGCTCAGACGTCGTTGTTATGTAGACTGTGCATCTGAGCATGGGCAAAGTACATTCCTCTCACCTCTGAGGGAATATAGCTTGCCACGCTCAGGATAAGAAATCAGGGAGTCCAGACCAGGACGCACTCCTTGTTGGCGTGTATGAGACCTCCTGCCATAGTGGGGAGACCTGGACGCCCTACGCGGAGGTAAATAACACCCCATTAGGGGTCTGTGTTAAAGGGGCAGGACATTTCCCCCTGCCCTGGCAGTTGGCAACCCTAACTACTCAAGAGGATGGCATGTGACAGCGCCAGTAGTTCTTCCTGTTCTTTTCTGTCTACCGAGAGCGCATGTTAAAGGGACTCGGCCCCGGTCTAGGCATGTAGCAGCAGAAAGAGGTGGCGGAGTATTGAGGAGATAATATGGATTGTACCACTTCAGACTGCAGGCATAGGATGGTGGACATGTTTCATGCTCACCTACATGAATTATCAAACAGCAGCCTGTACACGGGCCTCCTCTGTGGTGGCCCCTACCCTGTGTAACGGTCTGCCTGAGCAGGTCAAGAGAGCCCCCAATCTCCTGGCTTTCTGCAAACGATGCAAAACCGAATTAATCAAAAAGGCTTTTTTACTTAGGAGGGCTGTATTGTAGGGAGGGGATCTCAGATGATCTGCTAATGAGTTAGGAACCACAGACTTCACCACTACGTTGTATTGGATTCCTGCTAATGCTATGTCTTTCTGAACTTCTATCTATTTACCCTATGCCATTGTTCATGGAAATGTTCTCGATATTGACTGTATTAATCTCACACTGTGTAATCCCCCTTGAGTCTCAGTGAGAAAGGTAGTCTATAAATGACACAAGTAAAAATAATAAAAATAAATAATTATTTTCCTGTAAGGGGAAATCTGGCACGAGATGCCAAGGTCCTTTCTCAGTGATGTGCTCAACTTTTATTTGTAGGGAATTATTCCACGCAGATGTAAAACTGAATTATTCAAGAGGGCTTTGCTATATGGGTAATAGGATAGCACTGCATAGAACGGGTTAGAAAGCTACTTGGGTAAAAGTTTAGATAATGGTCCATACTGCTGAGTATCCTGTATCTGACGAAGAGAACTGGGGTTCTCGAAGGCGTCTGCTAAAGTAAAGTTTGTTAGTCTTAAAGGTGCTACTGGACTCTTTTCTATTTTGCTACTACAGACTAACACGGCTAACTCATTTGGAACTGAGTATAGCTCGCATTGCCTGTTACTGTAAGTAGGATCCTACTACGTGCTTTTTGCTTTGTTTTAATGTGTCGTGTTATTACTTAAGCTTTGCTTCTGTTCTGTTCCCAAATTTCTAATACCCAAATGCCACTGCATTGTTTATTGAATGTTTCATTCCTGTTGACTACATTGACTTATTCCGTTTAATCCACCTGGAGTCCTGGTGACAAAGGTGGACAATAAATAATGTAAATAAATAAATTAAATATACAGAGGACACATGGGGCGAACTTTCTCACCCAGCCCTGCACCTTTTTCACCCAGCCCTGCGCCAATACAAGCAAACGAGATAGAGCTAAACTACAAGAGATGAATTATGCAAGGATGCTCATGTGAAGGGAGTGTCAATCTTAGCCGGGAAGCTGAGTTTTAAAAGATAGATCGGAAGGCTCTATCAATTTCCCCTCTCTACAGAGCCAGCAAAGATCACTCCTCAGAGGGTTTGTTAATTTCCTCTTTGCCTCCAGAAGGCTCTGTCAGTTTCATCTCCCCTTCTAGGAGGGCAAGAGGAAATAAACAAACCCTCTGAGGAGCCATCTTTGCCCCCTCTGTAGAGAGGGGAAATTAATAAAGCCTTCCGATCTGTCTTTTAAAACTCAGCTTCCCAGCTAACATTGCCACTCCTTTCATGTAGGCATCCTCATTAGAGATGGGCACAAATCGAATTACAACCCCAAAAAAACCACGAACCAGGCCGGTTCAAGGTTCGCGAACCAGTGGTTTGTGGAAGCTCATTTCCATGAACTTCCACGAACTGGTCTACTGGTTTGTTTGGCTCGTAAAGGACCTGCCGCTTGCAAGGCAGGAAAGGGCCCTTTAAACTGTCAAGTGCCCCTTTCCCTGCTGCTAAGCGGCCAAGAAGGGGCATTTAAACCCCACGAACCACGATCCACGAACTGGTTCATAAACTGGCCCCAGTTCGTGCCAGTTCATGGTTCCTGGTTCATGAAACCCCACGAACCATGAACCTCATGATTCGTTTTTTTTGTGGTTCGTGCCCATCTCTAATCCTCATGTAATTCATCTCTTGTAGTTTAGCTCTTAGTTGGGGGGAAAAAACAACTGCAGTTACCAGGAAAGAGGAAGAATGGAAGGGGAAGGAGAACATGAGAGCAGACTAATAGTCCATATTCCAGAATCCTGTATCCAGCAGTGGCCAAACAGGGAAGCCCCCCCCCACCCCAACACAACCGTTTCCATACTTTCTGTTGAGTTTACATTCAGGAATGGCCAAATCCCACGGATTCGCCCCATTCTACCCCGTTTCAGATGTGGCTGCCACATCTCTGCCTTCTTCCACTTCTAAGAAATTCAGTTCCCCACATCCTGGCTTGGAACCTTCTAGCATTGATATCTAAACACCAATATACCCCACCGGCCCCTTTTTAAAGATCCCACAGTCACTGTTCACCAGTTTAAAGAGACATTCTGCTAATACTATAATAGCTCAAAACTGAAAATCCGATAAGATTCCATGGGGTGGATGGAGAACTGGTAGATGGCCTAAAAGCTCAGTACAATGCGCATTAAACAATCTCCACCCATAATTTTCAAATTCCCTGGGAATTCTGCCTCCAGCCCCTAACAACGAAAGCTTCCAAGCTGGTTTGTGAACAAGATTTGTTTTAGAATTAGACAAAGGGAAAGTGCATTCATTTAGCCTTTTAACATTTGTCCAAGAAGGGAAAACACACTATGCTGAACCACTACATGAACATTTATTGGGGGAAAGGCATCAGTAACAGAAAAGAAATGTTGAAGAGGAGGGCAACCTTAATCTAGTTGGCTCGATACTTTTTTCCAACACTAAGAAGTTCACCATAGGCAAGCCCAGGGCTCATTTCGAGGGGGAACGCGCAGGAACGCAGTTCTGGCAGTTTCCCAAAGAGGTCACATGACAGGTGGCCCCGCCCACCTGACTCTCAGCCATTTGGGGCCCGTTTCGTCCTGTATTGGGGCCGAAACACCCCAGATCAGGCCTCCTGCTCAGCAGCGTCCCGATCTTGACCATTTTGGGCCCAGTTTTGGCCCTGAATGGCCAGGATTGGGTCCAAAACAGCCAGGATAGGTGATATCAGGGGCATATCAGCATAACTGATTTGGCATACGCAAATCAGTTATGCTAATGACACACCTCCGGCGATGTCAAGGGGTGTGGCATATGCTAATGTGTTATGCTAATGAGTTCCTCCAGCTCTTTTTCTACGAAATGACCCCTGGGCAAAACTAAGGGCCGGACTTCCCAAGATGCCTTCAAAGAAGTCAGATCTCCTAATATGTTTCTCCTGCAGTCACGCCACAACTGTAGGGAATATTATTTTGAAAGTCTGCAGGGGCCAATTCGGTTCAGGATCATGGCACAGGGGGAGGAGGTTTTCCAGCCTTCCTCTCATGCCATTTTCTTAAGCCAAAACAGCGCCCTGAGGGGAGGAGTTACTTGCCCTATTTTGGAGTACAGTAGCGGGGGGGGGACCCTCCTATGCCAGTGCTGTAGCCCCAGGGAACCAGATTGGGAACTGGATTTGACTTGTTACAAGTGTCTCTTGTAGTCTGGCCCTAAACCGTCGAAAAACATCCAACCTCCACTTGGCAGCCTTTGCAGTTGCTGCTCCTCCAATCCAAAACGAAGAATCTGACCCTACAGGGAGTTACGTGGCATGGCTCAGACACAGCGGCAAGCCACATACTACGGGCCAGGGCTTTTTTTCTGGGAAAAGAAGTGGTAGAACTCAGTGGGTTGCCCTAGAAAAAAATGGTCACGTGGCCGGTGGCCCTGCCCCCTGATCTCCAGACAGAGGGGAGTTGAGATTGCCCTCCGCACCTCTGGAGCGGCGCGGAGGGCAATCTAAACTCCCCTCTGTCTGGAGATCAGGGGGCGGGGCCACCAGCCATGTGACCATTTTCAAGAGGTTCCGGAACTCCGTTCCACAGCATTCCAGCTGAAAAAAAGCCCTGCTATAGGCTGAGATGCCTCAATCCAGCGTGTGTGGCATGCTGTGAGATAATTAGTTTGGTGGCAAACTGCCAATTCCCTACATGCCAGTGATCCATTTGGCCTGCAAAGAGGGGTTCAAATGCAAACCATAATGTGGAATGCCACCGCGAACTCGTTTGCTCACCCAACGCAAAGGGAGAGGGAGTGCCAGGTTCATGTGGGTGAGCTGGAAGATCCCCGCATGCAGTTTTGAATTCCGCACTGTTAAGTTCCCCTTCAGCCAAGCAGCAGGGGTATCTTCCTCTTAAGCTCCCTAAAGCTTCCTAGAATGAGGACAGAAAACAGACACCCTCCTCGGTTGCACAGCATGAGCCCAGATTAGCCAGCTATTTCCAGCTTTGAAGGGCTGGCGCTCAGGCATCTACAGAAAAGCCACAGTTGGGGTCAAGGAGGAGAAGCCAAACTCGGGACAGCTACTCTAAGTTCGAGCCAAGAAACCAGAAGTTCCCATCTATCTGCCAGGGCACAGTGAAATGCCAAAAGGAAAAAGAGGGGGGAAAACTATGTTCTTCTATGAGCCCAGAATTCCCACCCATAGAAGAGGCTGCCTGTTGTCTCTCTGCCCGATTCCCTGCTCTCAGGACAAAGATGCAAAATTATCTGTTGCCTGAGGACATCAGATCAGCAATTCTCACAGAAAGACAGGGATCTAGAAGACACAAGTTCAAATCCTTGCTGCCATGAAGCTTGCTAACTGTTCTTGGACCAGTCACTCTCAGCCTCACCTACCTCGCAGGGATGCTGCGGGGATAAAATTAATTTAATTTAATTTGTTAGATTTATATTCCACCACCACCACGCCAGCAAGCTCAGGGCGGATCACAATTTGCACACAAATTTAAAATTACATCAAATAATTCATACAGTTTAAAACTATAAATTTAAAACTATAAAATTATAAAATTATAAAAGGAAGACCATGTAGGCTCTGTGGAAGGAAAAAAAGGTGATCGTTTTAAACTGTCAGCATAGCTCAAAGGAGGAGGCACAAATCCCATGGTTTGAGCAGAGGGAAGAATCCAGCAGATAGGTGGCTGGAAAGAGAGAAGAAAGCCCAAGTAAAAGTCAAGATCAGTAGCAATGGCCACAGCAGCTCCCAATAGCCACAGGTTTGGGTTGTCCTGTAATCTATATTCTCTATACCCAGCTTGATCTCGCGTTGTGGAAGTGCAGAAGCAAGCTCACAGGTAGAACCAGGTTCCCAGTAACATCAGCTGAGTTATGCTCCACCTCAACTCTCAGCACATCTGAGTGGTTTTTAGCCTTATACGTTGTGCCTGCAGGGAAAGGGGAGATTGATTCTCAATTTCTGCCACTCTACAGTGTGTTTGCTTTAGGATTCTTTCATCCGGCAGCTTGTAAGCCGCTATGAGACTTTACAGGGAGGCAAGACAAATGTGGTGGTGTTTTTTTAATCAATAAAAAGCAAATTATCCCAAGGAGTTGGGGGCCAGGAGTTCTCGGTTCCAAACTCATCTGAGCCACAAACTTGCCGTGTAGCTTTGAACGAGCCGCTTTCTAAATGGGAATATTATTAAGAATTGAGACAAGGCTACTAGGGTTGCCAACTCCAAGTTGGGAAATTCCTGGAGATCCGGGGAGTGAAACCTGGAGAAACTTGGAGAAAGTGGGGTTTGGGGGGAAAAAGGATCTTGGCATGGCATAACTCCATAGAGTCTACCCCCCACTCCCAAAATAGCCACTTTCGCCTGGTGAACTGATCTCTGTGGCCTGGAGACCAGTTGCAATTCCAGGAGATCTCCAGCCATTACCTGGAGGCTGGCAACACTAGACAAGGCGACCCTTCTGAACGCATCGTAAACGTCACGATTCGAAGCTGGACCCAGCAATAACCAAATCACCCGCTAAACAGACATCTGTTGTTCCCTATCAGTTACCGAATGACAGGGGCAAAAGAGAAGTTGGGAGAGAAGAGAGAGACACACTGTGCTTGGCAGAAGCGTGACTTGACAACCGGCAAGCGTCTTCAGGATCAAGCAGCCTTTCCCAGCAGCAGCCTTGGCTGCCTCAAAACTCACACTGACAGACACCTGAGCTGCCAAAGCAAATGATACGAGCGCATATCAGCCAATGCACAGTAAGCAGCTGGCAGCTTTGACAAGGTGTGTTCAGCGGTGCGCACACCGTGGAAAATAGGACACAGCACTAAAGCAACCAATACAGAAGGGTGAAGCCCTCCAGCAAGGTCTATTTCAGTATACATATCCCCAGCCTTTTTCAGCTTTGCCCTTTAGATGATACTATTTATTATTATTATTAACAACAACAACAACAACTTTGTGTTTATATGCCACTCTTCTGGACAGATTAGTGGTACACTCAGAGCAGTTTACAAAGTCAGTGTTATTATTATCCCCACAACAGACACCCTGTGAGGTCGGTGGGGCTGAGAGAGCTCTGAAGAGCTGTGACTGACCCAGACTCACCCGGCTGGCTTAGGCGGAGGAGTGGGGAATCAAACCCGGTTCTTCGAATTAGAGTCCTGCCGCTATTAACCACTATGGCTCTCTGTTTTAGGTGGATATGTCATGTTGGTCTGCAGTTGTAGAGCAAGATTGGAGTCCAGTAGCACCATAAAGGCCAACAAGATTTCCAGGGTATGAGCTTTGGAGAGTCAAAGCTCTCTTTATCACATCTAACAATGGGAGCTTTGACTATTGAAAGCTTATCTTGTTGAGCTTTAATCCAATCTTGTTCTACTATTGATTAATAATTGCCATTTTAAAATTTCATCCTCTATTAATAATTAGTGCTTAACAACGAAAAGGCAGATTATGCTTTTACGTAGCATGTTTGAGTTTCAACACACATTACCTTGACGTAAATTCTTACCAGAACCCTGTAGGCAAGGTCAGTAATTATCCACATCCCCGCAGCTCCAGAGAGGGGGCAGAGAATCAATAGCGAGAGGTTCGTCTAAGGCCAGTGAGCTCATTCACGGCACACCTGAAATCTGGACTGTGCATTTCCCAATTCATAAGTCACCTCTCCGCCCCCACACACCTTTATTTTAAAAAATCAAATTCTGAGGATTGACAATATGCAAACTTGCGCAGGCTTCTTTTATTTGCATGATTAATTCTGCCAGCCATGAGGGAGCAGCAGCTAAGCAAAGCTCGGAAGTTCCTCGAGTAAAAAAAACAAAACCACTCTTCTTCTCTGCCCGGTTCCCAGGATTTCATCCGGATCGCTAGATACTTGTTGGGTTCAAACTAATAACGGGAAGGACATGAGCGAGGACTCAGCCTGGGCAACTTCACCCAGGTCTGGCCTTTTGGGGCCACAGCAGGTCAGGGCCCCAATCCCCGTTAAAGGCTCACTGGCTGGCACAAGAAACATGATGTCTCTGCTCTCAACATGGACCACATTTGCCTCACTCAAGAGAGAAACCATCTGACACCAAGCACTGTCCACTAGGGCTGTGCAATTCAGCTTGGGAATACCAAATATATATCCGGTACGTCCAGATATATCCGGATTATTCAGATCTATTCCGATAAACCGGTATTTACATTCCAGAACAATCTGGATATATTCGAGAATACCCGAGAATCTCATTTTCACAATTGCAGCAGTTTTCCCCACATCTCATTGTGCAGGCTCCCCAGGTAACGGAGTGGGGAGAGAGGCAGCGTTACTGTGTGTGTGTCTGGCAGAGAGATAACTTCAGAACTTAGCATTCTTCTAATTAAATAACTACTAGAAAACTGATGCCAATTTTTAATCTATGACACCACACGGGGTGAAAGCCAGAAAATCTCTGGATCCGTCCCAGTACAGGGCAATTCTAGTCCCCTTCTCTTTTTTCCTTTTCCTTTCCCAACAAAACACACAAGATATTTTTACCCGTCTTTAGGCACCTGGTAGGATTTAAAGTCATGACTTTCAACCGCCACAATCGGAGATTCTGAAGTTCAAGCTTTGCAACTGGGAAGGTTCTTCAGTGAAGCAGCTCAGCATTTCCTAGCACCTCGCCCTGCTTTTCTCACCATGTCACTGTTTTCAGTCTTCCCACCTTTGGGGAAGCCTAAAGGTTGTCTGCCAAACAACTCCTTACAATATTCACTAATGCAAAAACGTGTAATTGCCATTGTGATGCATATTTTCCCACCCTGCAGAAAGCAGCCGCCAAGAAAGGCAACTGGGAGAATGAAGTGCCTTTTAAAAAGTCCGATCACGCCCAGCCTTTTAGTTCTACCACCTAATTCCAGAGCAAGAGTCCAGTAGCACCTAGAAGCCTAACAAAATTTGTGGTAGGGCTTTCATGAGCCACAGCTGTGACTCATAGCCACAGCTGTGACTCATAGCTGTGGCTCACAAAAGCTCACAGCTGTGACTCATAGCTGTGGCTCATGAAAGCTCACAGCTGTGGCTCACGAAAGTTCCTACCCTACCACAAATTTTGTTAGCCTTATAGGTGCTATTGGACTCTTGCTCTTTTCTGCTGCTACAGACAGACTAACACGGCTACCCATTTTGATCGACCACTTAGTTCCAGTTTAAGAGGACTCTTGGCCAAGTGCATTAGCTATCATTGGATTCTTCTGCTCATCTTCATCCATCTGCATCCTGGTTTTTAAGATCCGGAGATGCCAAGAAATTTCATCGCTACCCTCAGCTTACAGACCGGAAGCAAAATTCGCCAGCATTTTCAAGAACATCAAATGAAAGCCCTGGAACAAAGGCTTTTGTCAACCGGTCTGCAAGTTGCCAGCCCCTCACACGGTTGGGTGGAGTAGGTAAAGGGAGTCCACCCTCCAAAGCAGTCATTTTCTCCAGGTAAGGTTGCCAGCCTCCAGGTAGTAGCTGGAGATCTCCTGGAATTACAACTGGTCTCCAGGCCTCGGAGATCAGTTCACCTGGAGAAAATGGCTACTTTGGGGCGGGGGTGGACTCTATGGAATTATGCCATGCCAAGGTCCCTTTTCTCCCCAAACCCCACTTTCTCCAGGTCTCTCCAGGTTTCAGCCCCTAGATCTCCAGGAATTTCCCAACTTGGAGCTGGCAACCCTAGGGTGGAGAGAGAAGGAAAAGATCACAGCCAGTTTCTTGGTTGGAGGTACTCTTCTTGCTCTATAAGCACAAGACTTTGGGCAATTAATAGTGAAAGCACCTCTTGGACAAGGCCCAGCCAGACATCATAAATAATTCCTCCGCCCTGTCTCCATGATGGGCCAGCCGTTCCCCACGGATCCTGAATGCCTTTACATTGAGCAGTAAAGAGCACCTTCCATTAGAGGACACAAAGGGGAAAGAAGCAGCCCCTTCCCAGGAAAGGAGAAACCGCAACGCAAGCCCTGGCTAACCCAGGCCAAAAGATAGATCCAGATGGGTAGCCGTGTTAGTCTGTCTGAAGCAGAAGAGAAGAGCAAGAGTCCAGTGGCACCTCTAAGGCTAACAAAATTTGTGATCATAGAAATGGCACTGCTCTTGACCTTTTTCAGCTGCCCTCTCCAAAAGGAGTCAAACAATTATTTAAGAACAACATTCTTGTAAAAAGCAGCAATAGAAAATTGTAAGAGGCAGCAATGCTGAACAAGAAGGGAAAGGTTTTAAACGTTCTGGCAGAAAGCACATAATGACAGTACAAATTTTATACAAGTGCCATAAGCTCGTACTCTTAAACAGCCTACACATTCCCGTCTTTACTAAATCACATCTCTGACATACTGCTTAAAGGGGTAGTAGCAAATCACCGTGCAAAATAGAAATATCTCGGTGTGCAGGGGTTAGGAATTTTCCTAAGAGGTGTTCGATGTATTGTCGAAGGCTTTCACGGCCGGAGAACGATGGTTGTTGTGGGTTTTCCGGGCTGTATTGCCGTGGTCTTGGCATTGTGGTTCCTGACGTTTCGCCGGCAGCTGTGGTTGGCATCTTCAGAGGTGTAGCACCAAAAGACAGAGATCTGACACTGAGACACTGACACTGAGAGATCTCTGTCTTTTGGTGCTACACCTCTGAAGATGCCAGCCACAGCTGCTGGCGAAACGTCAGGAACTACAATGCCAAGACCACGGCAATACAGCCCGGAAAACCCACAACAGCCATCGTTCTCTGGCCGTGAAAGCCTTCGACAATTTTCCTAAGGTTTTGTTTTTCATTCCCCTTTTCCAATCCTGCTTCAATTTGATATCCCAAAAACATTCTTCCCAGTAACTTCCTATCCAAAGGAACGAGAAACCATCTTTCATATCAGATGTGCCCTCCAAAGCATAAAAGAACGGGTTCAAAGGCACCTTAAATACCAACTAGATTTAGTGCTTTGACTCTCAAAAGCTCATACCCTGGAAATCTAGTTGGTCTTTAAGGTGCTATGGGACCCAAATCTTGCTCTTCTACTGCAGACCAACACGGCTACCCCACCTGAACCTATCCCCAAGCTCGAAAATGTTCAAGGTGGAACACAGGATTATATATTTTTAAAAATACAAAGTCTTTAAAAGTAGTCCCTTCATATGCATTTTCTCACAAACAGCCAGTGTGGCTGAACTAGGATCTGGAAAGTATGTGTGTAAAATACCATCAAGTCACAGCTGACTTGCAGCGACCCCTGCTGGGGCTTTCAAGGCAAGTGAGGAACAGAGGTGGTTTGTCAGTGCCTTCCTCTGCAGAGTCTTCCTTGGTGCAGAGCCGGCCCACCCACTGAGGTTGGGCCTGCAGCCATCTTGGGCGCTAAGGCGATGGAGGGGGAGCCGGCCTGGGGGCAGGGGTGCATGCCACAGAGCTCAATTGCCCTGTGCTGCTGCATCCAGCCAGGAGCGCGTGCTGGCAGCGGCAGTGCGGGGCCACTGAGTGGGCAACCTCCCAGCCCTCCCGCCCAGTTGCTCTGTGCTGCCCCCCACCGCCGCCGCCAGCACACAGCTGCAGGCCAGGTGCGGCAGGCGCCCGGGGCAGCGTGGGGAGCATCTGAGCCGGAGGGCTGGGAGGATGCATGCCGCCGTGTGCCGCCCCAGCTGCCTGCTGCACCTGGCCCGCAGCTGCTGCGCCTGGCCAGGAGTGTGTGCTGGCTGCAGCAGCGTGGGGCAGTTGAGCAGACAACCTCCAGTTCAGTTGCTCTGCGGGCCAGGTGCAGCCAGCAGCCAGGGTGGCCGGCTGCGCCTGGCCCGCAGAGCAACTGAACGGGAGGGCTGAAGGCCCCCCGTGCGCATACCCAGCCCTGCGTGATGACATCATCACTCAGTACGACGTGCCCGCACAGCGGCAACCTTATGCTGCCTCAGGCGCCAGTGATGCTGGAGCCGGCCCTGCCTTGGTGGTCTCCCATCCAAGTACTGACCCTGCTTAGCTTCCGAGATCTGACGAGATCAGGCTATGCCATGCTGCCCTGGTTTCAAATTCCTGTTCTTTCAAGAAACTCACAGGGGGACCTTGAGCCTCTCACATTCTCTCTGCCTAACCTACCTTACAGGGCTGTTGCAAAAATAAAATGAAGTCAGAATTGTGTATACTGCTCTGAGCAATTTGGAGCAAGGGTAAGCTAAAAATGAGATTATCTACCTATCTAATTCCCAGCTTGGCATGAACGGGCATAACTCCAAGCATACAAAAAGAACGGATACACCAGAAGGGAGGATACACCAATGTTGTCAACGACACAATCTCTGGCTCTTACAGCTGCTCATCCTCCAATGTGATATATGTCCTCATGTGCCAACAATGCCCCTCTGCTCTGTACATTGGACAAACTAGCCAACTGCTGCGCAAAAGAATAAAGGGACACAAATCTGACATTAAAAATGGCAACATTCAAAAACCAGTGGGAGGACACTTCAATCTACCAGGACATTCCATCAAGGACTTAAAGGTCGCTGTAGTCCAACAGAAACATTTTAAAAACAAAATCCAACGGGAAGCTGCTGAATTGGAATTCATATGTAAATTTGACTCAGTCAGGCTTGGATTGAATAGAGACTCTGGATGGTTATCTCTTTACCAGAAGTAACTGCCTTCAGGCATTCCATTCAGAGTCAGCAATGGAGGGGAAGGGTCACATCCAGCCTGGATTGTGCACTCCACCTCTTTCATGACATTTGCAATTGACTTGCATTTATATATCTCTCACTCCCTGCACCTTCTCCCCCCTCCCCTCCCCACCTATATATCTCTGCCCAGTTTCTTCATACCCTCCACGCATCTGACGAAGAGAGCTGTGGTTCTCAAAAGCTTATGTAACAATAAAGTTGATTAGTCTTAAAGGTGCCATTAGATGACGAAGAGAACTGTGATTCTCGAAAGCTTATGCTACAATAAAGTTGGTTAGTCTTAAAGGTGCTACTGGACTCTTTTTGATTTTGCTACTAGACTAATACGGCTAACTCCTCTGGATCTTTTATCATTGCAAACTCTGTTCGTGAACAGGGACGGAATATAAGGATGCCAACAATTGTGACAGCCGCAGAAAGCTCTTGTAAAAAAAGACCTTCCCCGCCCTACGGGAAATTCTTAAGGAGGTAGCGAAGGAAGGGCCATTAGGGAAGTAACTGGGCAGGGGTCCTCAAGGGATGCTTGCATATGCCTCAGCAGGATTTCTCCCCACCCCCATCTATAATTTACAGTCTCCTATCAATAATGAAAAAGAACATTTAAAGTGCTTTCCACCCACCCGCACACAAAGAGACTACAGCCAATGGAAGTGCATTAAGGGTGGGGAGGACGTCCAAAGCTAAATCGCTTCCTTGGTATCCCACAAAAGCAAAATTCAGGCCCAGCATCACATTAAAGACCAGCTATATTTCCAGCTAAGCTCGTACCCAGGGAATTTAGTTGGTCTTTAAGGTGCTACTGGACCCAAACCTTAGTATCACACAAACCACCTTCCCCAGGCCCGCTGAGCGCCGTTTAAAAATCTTGCAGCGCTGTAAAGGAGAACAAGGTTTTTTTTAATGTATAATTTTTAATGAACAACGTGTCTCGGACTTAACACAAGCATCTGACAGGCTGCTGCCCACGAAAAATCACACTAGATTTTTTTTTTAAACCTGTTGGCCTTTAAGGTGGCACAAGATCCCCGACTCCCCCCCTCTACCCTCCTGCAAACAGATTCAACAGGGCTACTCCGCTGGATTTAAAATAGCCTATTTGGTAGGAATCTGTTTTATTCGACTTGTTCCCTTCCAAGATTCTTGGCAACCGCCCCATATTTTAATGCTCCCTTGACACTGCAACGTGGTTTTAACATCATGTTCTCGGTTGGAATTACAGCAGAAATGGCCTGAAACCCGGGGTGGGGGAGCTCACAGCCGGAGGAGAAGGAAAAGGGAGACATCTGTGTGTATAGCTGGAAGCTTCGGCCCTTCCTCTCCTGAAACCCTCCAGCCCCCCACCACAAATACAGAGAAGCCATTCTTCAAAACGCCTCCATTCCATGATTAAATGCTTCCCCTTCCTGCTTCCCCCGAACCAGTTTCATGCCCGAAGTCACCCTTGACCTTCTCATACCAGCTATATTTTGCTGTTTTTCTGCCATATGCATCAGCTTACAGAGAAATAAAAGAGTGTGTGCGCCAGTTAACGCCAACCCAATACTCACCAGTAACATATGAAGAGATGATAATTTGTGTTAGTGGAACTTTATTTACTTATTTATACTCTGCCTTTTCCCCCAACGGGGCACCAAAGAGGCTTACTTCAATCTCTCCTCCATTTTATCTTTGCAACAACCGAAGGGGAGGTCAAGAATGTGTGATTGGCCTCAGGTGACCAATCAATGGCAGAATGAGGATTCGAACCTGGAACCCTAAGTCTGGCACTCTACCCTTCCAATAACTATGGAAGCTATTTCCTTGCCACAAGACAAACTATTCAATCCCCCCCCCCCAAAAAGAACACCAATGATTCCCACACTACCAAGTATAATGAAAGCAATCAAGAGGTTGAGTCATGCAACTATTTCTGCCAGGAAGGAGGAGGCATCAAGGAAATGTTATTCTCCGCACCACCACACACTATTCACACAGTGTGGCATAGTGGCTGAGAACTGGAACCACAGAGCCCCTGCTTCAAACCACCACTCAGCCATGGAGCTTGCTGGGTGATCTTGGTACAGTCTAGCCTACCTCACAGGGCTGTTGGGAGGATAAAATGGAGAAGTGAACTATGCACGTCCCCCTGAGAAACCTAGAGAAAAGGCAGGATAAAAAATATGAGATATATGAAAGGAAATCTAAAAAGAACCACAAGTTGCTAGAACCTGAAGCACGCACATTTTTCTCAGGCTAAAGTAACTAGGCTTCGCATATGAAAGCTCTCTGTCTTTCTCCCTCAAGGCACATAACTCTTGAGATATATCTCCTTTGCCAAAAGGATGGAGAGGAGAAATAGTTTTGTAGTATAATAGGCTGTTATACATTTGTTTTTGTGTATTGTTATGTATCTTGCCTATATTATTTTATACATTGTTAATTGGATTTGTTGTTTATCGCAGTAGAAAAGAGCAGGAGTCCAGTAGCACCTATAAGACTAACAAAATTCGTGGGAGGGTATGAGCTGAAAAAGTGAGCTGTGACTCACAAAAGCTCATACTCTACCACAAATTTTGTTAGTCTTATAGGTGCTACTGGACACTTGCTCTTTTCTACTGCTACAGACAGACTAACCTGGCTACTCATCTTGCTCTTTATTGTTTTTCTTTACTTTCAAATATATATTTAAATTTTTTAAAAATGCAGGATCACACCAGAGGGCCATCTAGCATCAATTGATGCTCCCGAAAAACCTATTGACAACACATGGAGAATGAAGCCTTCCCTCTCACAGCAGCTGGTATTCAGAGGTATATTGCCTTGGAAAATGGGGGTTCCACTCTGCTAGCATGTCTAATAGACTAATCCCCTTTTAAAGCCACCTAAGCTTCAGAAGGAAATCAACCACCTACTTAAAACAAGCACTCTGTAGCAGAGAGTTCCATAAATTAAGTGTCATGTGTAGACATGGGCACGAACAGAAAAAAAACCAAACATGGTATTCGTCGTTCGTTGCCATCCACGAACAACGAACATTGACGAACATGACCTGTTCACAAACATGTTTGTTGTTTGTTGTTCGTGGGGGCCAGCAGGCTCTCCTCCAGATCCCTTCCATACCACTCCCAGAAACCTTACCTGAGCAGGCAGCAGGAAAGGTTCCAGTAATAAATAATAGCTTGGCCCGGAGCCAGACAGCAGCCCTGGAACTTGAAGGGGTAGATCCCTATCCCACCACACAAAGAAAATTCAAGCTCCAATGCACTCTCCCTGTCTCTCTCTTAAAATGCCAACAGCAACTGTCTCTCCCTCACTGTCTGCAAAACCAGAGCTGGTAGCCCCCCTTCCCCCCCGCTCTTTGCTTCCTTGGAACAAATTTGGAGCTCCATACTTGGAAGGAAAACCTGCCTATCAAGCCAAATGGAGCTTAGATTGGGGTTTCCCGGGCAACAGCAGGAGTTCAGACAGAGTTCAGACAATCCCTGCCTACATTGCCAAGGGAATTGATTGCAGGTGCCAGACTGTCTGGCTTGACGAACGAGGCTTGCAACGAACACCTGTTCGTTTAGAATGGGGCCTCACGAACAACTTGTTCGCGAACAGCAGATTGGGCTGTTCGTGGCCTTTTTTAGTTCAGATTGCTGTTTGTGCCCATCTCTAGTCGTGTGTAAGTACTTTCCTTTGGTCTATCTAGACACTCCCCCTACAACAACAGCTTCGAAGACACATGAGACATGCAGCTGACTAATACAAATCAGGCCATCGGTCCATCAAGGTCAGTACTGTTTACTCAGACTATAAGTAGCTGTGCAGAGTCTTAGAAGAGGTATTTCACATCACCAGCTATCTAATCCTTAACGGGAGATGCTGAGGATTGAACCCGAGATCTTTTGCATGCCAAGCAGATGCTCAACCACAGAGCCACGACACCTCGAAGCAACACACAGTGCTTCTTGTCTATGAAAACTCAAGGGGTTGCACACTAGGCAAGCGGAACATTTGCTTTTTAAAAAACTGTCCCTTACAAGGGGGGGAGGAGAAACACCACAGAGGTTTCAGTTTAGTAGATTGCCTCTAAAAGGAAAGTGTGAAAATCAAAAGCTTTTGTTGCAAGCCCTCCCTGCCTCCACACGCAAGGCAGGAGGAGAGGAAAAGGCACTCAAAACTGTAATTATGTCAGATTGTAACCTCTGCGCATAGCAGAGCAGCTCCATAATTAAACCAGCATCTGGGAGCAGCTCAGCGACAGGGCCGCCACATTTAGCGCATATTTTCCATGCTCGCTTGTGCTACCTGGCAAGGGAACTGGGTCCTTCAAGGCACTAAACGAAAACAACACACGAGATGTATGCCCTTAAATCTGAGCTAGAATACTCCAGTGGGGACACCTGCACATCGACTCCATGTGTAATAAGTTTGGAAACTATGACTTTAGCCAGGACTTTAGCCAGTATAAGCCAGGATTTTATGGCCCACAGTTCTGCATCTGGAAAAGGTGACTTCTATGATCTATCTCAAGTTACGGAAGGGGAATCTGTTTAAACATGTGTGTTCATTTTATTACATTTTGCCATGCTTGTCTCATGAAGAGAAACAACAAGATACGAAAGGCACTGAAGCCCGACAACCAGTCCAGAGGACTGGAGAGTAGCAAATGTCAATACCATTTTTTAAAGGATCCAATATGGGAAATTACAGACCAGTTAGTACAATCTAGGTGTTCCAGATAAATTAGTGTTATTAAAAATACAGCTGAGTACAAAGAGGGACAAGCCCTGTTGAGGAAGAATCAGCATGGTCTTGGCAAAGGAGAGTCCTGCTTCACCAAGCTAGGGGAGAGAGTTCTAACAAGCATGTGGATGAGGGAGAACCAGTCGCTGTTCTCAATAACGAGCTGCTGCAGCATAGTGATCAAGTGGTTGGGCTGCAAATCAACACTCTGCTGGTTTGTTTCCCACTACTGCCATGAGCTCTGCAGGTGGCCTTGGGTAAGCCACTCCCCCCAGCCCCAGCTCCCCAGCTGTATTGTGGGGACAATAATAACATTGACCTTGTTCACCACTCTGAGCGGGGAACTAATCTGTCTAAAAGAATGGTACACAAGTGCACTGTTACGTAAGATGCTGTAGCATAGTGGTTAAGTGGTTGGGCTGCAAATCAGCACCCTGCTGGTTCAATTCCCACTGCTGCCATGAGCTCAACAGGTGGTATTGGGTAAGCCACTCCTCTCAGCCCCATCTCCCCAGATGCATTGTGGGGATAATAATGCCACTGACTTTGTTCGCCCTTCTGAGCTGTGGCACTAATCTGTCTAGAGCAGCGGTATATAAATACACTGTGATGATGGTGTCCAGATTATTTCTCTGAAATAACACTTCTGCCATTTTGCAGATAGGGTTAAAAACAGAACAGTTCAGGGTGGTACTTAGAATAGGATTGCTTCTTGTCTGTGAATTTGGGGGGCAAATTCCCCCCGCCCATATTGCATCATTTAGCAAACATACAGCCAGCTTTTTGTACATATTATACTGCTTTTTATTTCACTGTTCTCTAATGACGTGATCCATTTTATTGCCTTGTATATATTTTACTGGACTCAGCGCTATTTAATTTGCTCATTAATCCCTTTAAAAAGGGGACTGGAGACAGCCTGCACGAATTTGTCCCTCGATGGCTATTAGCCATACTGGCTAAATAAAACCTCCATGTTCAGAGGCAGTATCTCTCTGAATATCAGTTCTAGGGAATGACAACAAACACGGGGGTGGGGATTTTAAACTAAACCGACTGTTGCTCTAATTCCGCCCAAGTAAGTCTGAAGCTCTGTTGGCCTTTCCGTGATTCGCATTTAGTAACATAAATCCCGCAAGCATTCAGCATCCGGCTATTTCTGCCATGAAATAACGATGCACGTTACATCATTTTCACATACGCTTCTCTGGATGTTTTTGTGTCAGCTGGAGAGCAATTTGGAAAACAAGCAAGCAAGGTAAATTCCCCTGGTGGCACACAATACAGAAGGGGAGCAGGGATACCTCTGGCCAAAAGGAATCTCCTCCACTTATCTCAGACCTGCAAACACCAAGAAGACTAGACCAGCTCTGATGATGACGATGACGATGACGATGATGACGATGACGATGACGATGATGACAACAACTGTCACCACTATCATCGGGGCACTTGGAATCATGCTGAAAAACTTTGCAATTCATATGGAAAAACTGCAGCTTTCTGACATAACACCTACAGAACTGCAAAAGACGGCGCGACTTGGAACAGCGTACATATGACGCCGCTACCTGGTTGATACTTAGGTCTCCGATAGAAACTTGTATCAGCTTAGCAAGGCCAATCGATAATAACGTGACCTCTGCTTATTGTTGATTGTGTTTCGGATAATTCAAATAACAACAACAAAAACATTTGATTTATATGCCGCCCTTCAGGATGACTTAACACCCTCTCAGAGTGGTTTAGAAAGTATGTTATTATTATCCCCACAACAAAACACCCTGTGTGGGGCAGAGAGAGCTCCGAGAAGCTGTGACTGACCCAAGGTCACCCAGCTGGCTTCAAGTGGAGGAGGGGGGAATCAAACCCGGCTCTCCAGATTAGAGTCCCACGCTCTTAACCACTACACCGAACTGGCTCTCCGGGTTTGTTACACATTCCTCGTACTAAAAAACACACCTTTTGCTTATGGAACTCATTGCCACAAGATGGTGACGGCCAATTGCTTACTTTAAAAGGGAGACCAGACACACTCACAGAAGAGAGATTCAGTCAAAGGCTGCTATCCGTGATTGCTACATAGAACCTCCATTTTCAAGAGGCAGGGAACTTCTGCGCTAGTTGCAACTACACCAGGGACCCTTGCTATTCACCACCGTGCTTTCCAAAGACATCGGTCTGTTCAAGGTGATGGACTCAAGGGAACTTTGCTTGGATCCGGCAAGGCCTTTCATATCCAGCAAGTGCCTTGTAGTAATCCATGGAGTCAATTTATCATCTCCAGTCCAAGTTCTGCTGCCAAAAAAAAGCAAAGCCAAGAAACCAATAAATTACCAGAAAGCTCTGACATTTTGCAACGCTTCTGGAAACAACGGATGTTATTCCAGACACCATGAGGATTTGCAAACAACCTAATCAGTCCCATCTTGGCTGGGTAACTGCCAGTATTGACATGGGAGGATAAGTCCATATCCTGTGAGGTAGGATGGGCTGAGATTGTGGGACTGGCTTCCATGGCAGAGCAGGGATTCGAACCTGGGTCTCCTAGAACTTAGTTGTACGCTCTAGCCACTACACCACACTGGCTCAGTTCTAAGGGTGCACTCAGATTCTAGATGAAGATTCTTGAACAATATTTAGGAGTCACACACAGGGGTGCAACTAGCAACCTCACTGGTAGGCAAGAGTGGAAGGGAAGAAAATCGAGTGTAAAGAAATAGAAGATAGAAGTCTCAGCAAGCTATCTCCGGTTTCAGCAATTTCGTTTATGCACTCTGTGCTGTCAAGTTGCTTCTGACTTATGGCAGCCCTATGAATGAAAGACCTCCAAAATGTCCTATCTTTAACAGACTTGCTCAGATCCTGCAAACTGGAGGATGTGGCTTCTTTGATTGAGTCAAGCCGTCTCGTTTTAGGTCTTCCTCTTTTCCTGCTGCCTTCCACTTTTCCCAGCATTATTGACTTTTCCAGAGAGTCTTGTCTTCTCATGATGTGACCAAAGTACAATAGCCTTAGTCTGGTCATTTTAGCTTCTAGGGAGAATTCAGGCTTGATTTGACCCAGTACCCACTTATTTGTCTTTTTGGCACGGCCCCTTCAGTTTAGCATGGCGCGAAGTTACCTTAGCATAAAGCCTGGGTTGCACATGCAGAATGAAGGGGAAAAGAGAAAGAGGTGGTAAAATAAGCTGCTCCACCTGATACAGGTGGGAGAAACATATTCTGAAAGAGTTATCCCATGTAAAAAGCTCCCTGCAAGTAGAAAGCCAGCAGTCAGCAAATCCCGTGCCCTCAGTTCTAAGGATGCACTCAGTTCTAAGGACTAGCAACCTCATTGGTACGCAAAAGTGGAAGAGAAGAAAAACTGGGTGTAAAGAAACAGAAGATAGAGAGAAGAAACAGCAAGCTTTGGGTTCGTAGGACTACCAGCAAGCCAGCTCTGGTTTGAGCAGTCCCATGTGTACATCATGTGCTATCAAGTCGCTTCCAACTTATGGCAACTCTATAAATTAATGACCTCCAAAATGTCCTATCATTAACAGCCTGACTTAGGTCTTGCAAACTGAAGGCTGCGGCTTTCTTTACTGGAGCAATCCATCTCGTTTGAGGTCTTCCTCTTTTCCTACTACCTTCCACTTTTCCTAGCACTGTTGTCTTTTCCAGTGAGTCTTGATGCAACCAAAGTACAATAGCCTCAGCTGAGTCATTTTAGCTTCTAGGGAGAATTCAGGCTTGATTTGATCGAGAATCCACCCGTTTGCCTTTTTGGCACGGCCCCTTCAGTTTAGCATGGCGCGAAGTTACCTTAGCATAAAGCCTGGGTTGCACATGCAGAATGAAGGGGAAAAGAGAAAGAGGTCGTAAAATAAGCTGCTCCACCTGATGCAGGTGGGAGAAACAATATTCTGAAATGTTCCCCTATGTAAAAAGCGCCTTGCAAGTAGAAAGCCAGCAGTCGGCAAATCCCTTGCCCTCACAGTGGTAGTTTTCTATTTGCAGGGAGGTTTTATTTTAGTTTTTTTTTAAGGCAAAGGAATGTTCAAACCTGAAATTCACCAGCTGAAATGGTGCAATCTATTCTGCCTTCTACTTCCCACCACCTCCTTCTCTTGCATGTGTGAACTCAGTCCGTGTCAGACCACCGTTCTAGTTGGCCCAGTCCAGTTCAGCCTCGCTGGCACCAACTCTGCAGATCTCTTTCCGAGGCCTTCATCTACATGGGAATTGCTGAGGACTGAACCCAGGACTTTGCGCATGGAAAGCATGCGCTCTGCCACAGACCTATGGGCCCCCTCGCACATCGATGGACAAGCTTCTACCTGACAGCCCCCACCATGTTGATTGTGAGGATATCTTCCCTGGCAGATAAGCATTTGTTCTGAGCAAGTACCTGGCACACAGTTCAAAACCCCTTCCAAACTTTGGACATCTCCAACCAAGGCGTACGGAACTGGCAGCGCACGGCTCCAGATAATTGCTGCTCTCCCTGCCTCCGCCGGCACGTCTGTCATCTTCAGCTCTTGCTTGGAATCGGCACCATAATTGAACGGGTAATGGTATGATAATTGCCCGATGCGGGTTTTGCAGTTTACAGTTTAGACACTGAAATATTCACCCGGCCCTGGCAATTTCCTGCCTCTCTCCTCTCTGAGAAATCACTACGGCTCGGGCTGCCTTTAGATCCACCTCCCTCTCTGTACCAAGACTCAACATCCCTCACCTCTGTTCCACCAGAGGAAGCCCAACGCATTTTCCGCAGGCCTTTCATCAAGTGGCATCTCACCCTGGATATTTGTTAGACAGGAAATGGATGCTGCCTCGGTCGTTTTCTCTACTGTGCTTTTTAAAAAAATCCACACACACACACATACGAGTTGAGGGGGGGATGGGTTGACATTTTCTCCGAAACCGAACAGATTCCCAGAATCCAATTCATTAAAAAGACTTGTTTGCTTAGTCCTGCCCCACGCCAAGCACATCTGGCCAGGCGGATTCGGGTCAAGCTTCGTAAGCGAAAGCAAAAATAAATGACGTGATTGAACTGGGAAGTCCTCCAAAAAGTCAATGAAGTACTTTCGGAAAGGGGGGGGGGCTAAACCTGCAGGGGAAGAGAGAGACAGAGACAGTGTGTGTGTGTGTGTGTGTGTGTGTGTGTGTGCGTGCGTGTGTGCGTGCACGCGCGCGCACGTCTGTCTGCCTGCCGGTCTGGTGCGCCATTGATTCACTTCCAACTTAAGCAAGCCTATGAATTAAAGACTTCCAAAACATCTTTCTGCCGGGCCTGTAAGACAGACATGTTCCGCCAGGCATGTGGCTGAAGTTGGGGCTGGGTGGGCTCCTTTTCTACCAGTCTCCTCTTGAGTGGAGAATGCAGCCCCCTCCTCCCGATCATCCGACGACCCACCTAACAGGTATGCCATCACCCATCCTACGGGATGTATTAGATCCAGTTCGGCATATGGGTCGCTGTTAAAAGCAGTTGCCTCTTGCACTGATTTTTATGTTTTAATGTATTTTAATGTAACTCGTGTATTTCGTGTATTTTTAAAAACTTTCATTGATTAACCAAAACAAAACACACAAAATGCATTTCGTGTATTTTCATGTGATTTTACTGACTGCTGTTACCTGCTCTGAACTCGCTTGCGGGGACAGCGGGTTATAAATTTAATTAAATAAATAAATAATCCTATCATTAACAGCCCTGCTCAGGTATTGCAAACTGACGGCCGTGGCTTCCTCTACTGAGTCAATTCATATCGTGTTGGGTTTTCCTCTTTTCCGACTGCCTTCAACTTTTCCTAGAATTCTTGTCTTTCCCAGCGAGGAGGCAGCCAAGGCCCAGTTCTCACTAGGGGAGTTAAATCACTGCTCAACCACAAAGCCGACTGGTTGGCTCTCTGGGAAACGGTACACCCTTTCACCTCACCTACCTTGCAGGATCATTGTGAAGATAAAAATGGGATGATACCCATCTACGATGAGAACACTTCTTGGGAGAAGCGTATAGCGCAGCTGCGCAAGGTTTGCCCGAGGAGTTCAGCAAAGCTCCCACTCTGTCATAAGAAATAGCTCAAAGAGATGCACAGAGAGTAGAGACTATAGACTATGCCACTGGATACTGTCTGCTGATGTAGATATGCTCCTATTTGAGAATTTCCATGTTGCTAAACATGGCATGTTAATTGGTTAGGCTTTAACTCAGAAAGGTTTCATCTATGTGTTCATCTTTATGCTTATTTGCAGCTATCATACCCTACTGTAGCAAAATAGAAAAGAGAACAGTAGCACCTTTAAGACTAACCAAGTTTACTGTAGTATAAGATTTCGAGAACCACAGTTCTCTTCGTCAGATGCATCTGACGAAGAGGGTTGTGGTTCTCGAAAGCTTATACTACAGTAAACTTGGTTAGTCTTAAAGGTGCTACTGTTCTCTTTTCTATTTTGCTACTTCAGACTAACACGGCTAACTCCTCTGGATCTATACCCTACTGTGTCTGTTTTCAGTTGACAACCTGTCGACCATATTGAATTTTTGCTCTGTAAATGTCCTAGCTATTGATTACGTTGCATTCACTTGCAATATGTAATCCACCTTTGATCTCCGTGAGAAAGGTGGACTATAAACAACAACCATAATAATAAAAATGACACAGGGGCCTTCCTGAACAACTAAAGTGAAATTGCATGGAGCGTTGAACCTGTTGGCATTTTCCAGTTAGCCTAAAAATCAAAAGAAGATTGAGACTTGGAAGAAAAGCTGTGAGGGAACTAGAGAAGAGCCTTAAAGATAAAGACGTCTCTCCGGGAACCAAGATCAAGATAATCCATACTATCACATTCCCCATTACTATGTACAGATGTGAAAGTTGGACAGTGAAGAAAGCTGACAGGAAGAAAATTGATTCATTTGAAATGTGGTGCTGGAGGAGAGTTTTGCGGATACCATGGACAGCCAACGAGACAAATAGATCAAATCAAGCCTGAATTCTCCCTAGAAGCTAAAATGACAAAACTATGGCTATCGTACTTTGGTCACAACATGAGAAGACAAGACTCTCTGGAAAAGTCAATAATGCTGGGAAAAGTGGAAGGCAGCAGGAAAAGAGGAAGACCTAAAACGAGATGGCTTGACTCGATAAAAGAAGCCACGTCCTCCAGTTTGCAAGATCTGAGCAAGTCTGTTAATGATAGGATGTTTTGGAGGTCTTTCATTCATAGGGCTGCCATAAGTCAGAAGCGACAGCACATAGCGCACAAACGAGATTGCTGAAACTGGATAGCTTGCCAAGTCTTCTATCTTCTATTTCTTTACACTCGGTTTTTCTTCCCCTCCACTTTTGCATACCAATGAGGTTGCTAGTCCTTAGAACTGAGTGCATCCTTAGAACTGAGGGCACGGGATTTGCTGACTGCTGGCTTTCTACTTGCAGGGAGCTTTTTACATAGGAGAACTCTTTCAGAATATGTTTCTCCCGCTTGCATCAGGTGTAGCAGCTTATTTTACCACCTCTTTCTCTTTTCCCCTTCATTTCTGCATGTGCGACCCAGGCTTTATGCTAAGGTAACTTCACACCATGCTAAATTGAAGGGGCCGTGGCAAAAAGACAAATAAGTGGGTACTGGGTCAAATCAAGCCTGAATTCTCCCTAGAAGCTAAAATGACCAGACTAAGGCTATTGTACTTTGGTCACATCATGAGAAGACAAGACTCTCTGGAAAAGTCAATAATGCTAGGAAAGTGGAAGGCTGTAGGAAAAGAGGAAGACCTAACATGAGATGGCTTGACTCAATAAAAGAAGCCACGTCCTCCAGTTTGCAGGATCTGAGCAAGTCTGTTCATGATAGGATGTTTTGGAGGTCTTTCAGTCATAGGGTCGCCGCCATAGCCTTGGATATTAACCCTCATAATCTGAAAGAAAAAGGGCCTTCAGCAGCTCTTTCCTCGATTTTAGGTTGCCTGAGTACACTGGATTACAGAAGTACTATGATAAGAGCACGTAGAGTATGCTCACCAATATACTTGGGTTTAACATTGCCACAATCTCTTCCAGCTTATTTTGGTTTCCTGACAGTTTCACGTTATCGACGATTATTTATTTTAGCCAGATTGAACGCCATTCCATCAAGTCAGTTGCTGGGACGTTTAAATAGGTTTCCCTACTCTGAGCAACTCTGCCAATGTGGCTCTGGCCAAACAGACGCTCTTCAACACTGTCTATTTGAATGTAATATTCTAAACGTGGCAAGAGACCGATGGATCAAGCCCTATATCCAGGACCCAGGAAGTATAGAGGACAATTTGAGGCTCCTTTTAGCAGGGGTGGATTTGAATACCACTTTAGCAATCGTCAAGTTCCTCTCCCAATCGGTTAAGGAAAAAAGTTATAAAATTTTTAACACTATATAGACTATATATTAAAAGACTTTTTCCTATTTTAACTCTAATTTTAGTGTGGCACCGCTCAGAGCCGAATAGGCTGTATGAACAGTATCATTAAAGTAAAGGGTCACCATAGGTCGGAGGCGACTTGACAGCACATAAAACACATGCGCACACACCTAGGATTTGTCAGCTCTGCAATCCAAGGCTTCTAAAAACTAGGAAAATGGGACAGTCCCTTAAAAGCAAAAGATGCAAAATGCTCCTCGGAAAGTTCAAGGTACTTCTAGACCACCCAGAAAGCAAACATTGGGTGGGCAGGCTGTTCAAGCCACACAAAGTCTGAAAACCCGGAGGCTCCAGCATCTAACAGCTGAAATGCCAGGTTTGAGATTTCTCTCGTAACAGAGGCTAGGATTCCAGCCAAGTTGCACATGAGATGGGGGAGCTTGGGGGGGGTCCCACTGTCTCTGAGAATTTAGCTTTAGGAAGGGGAACGCCTCCAATAGCAGCCAGAACAAACGGATGCTTGCAGCAGGCCAGCTTAATTTACTGATAGAATTTTTTTAAAAAGAGGTTAATCCCCGCTGAAGCGACCACGTGAACGGAACAGAAGTTAAATACTTGATTCCCATGTTGACCCAGCTTGCTTTTGCAAGGCTATGCTCGACCACTTTCTCAATACATGGCTTAGGTGCTACTGCTCTTTTGAAATTCTGGCCACCACAGAATGCTGCGCCGATATCCGTGAGCGGTACTCGCTCTGGGGCTAAAAGAGAGCCACATCTGTGGTTCACATCAACCAAACGAACCACGCGATTACCGTACGACCTGTGCACCACACGCACAAAACGTAACTATTAATATTGAATACATAACTATGTCCTTTTAAATGAGCTGAGCACTTCCAAGTATGCCAGGTTGCCTCTGCCGACCACTGCCGAAGGGCTTAAGAACATAAGAACATAAGCAAAGCCATGTTGGATCAGGCCAGTGGCCCATCCAGTCCAACATTCTGTCACACACAGTGGCTAGAAATCCAGTGCCATCTAAAGGACTGTCAGTGAGGCCAGGACACCAGATGCCCTCCCACTGCCTTCCTTCCAGCACCAAGACAACAGAGCACCACCTCCCCACAAAGAGAATACCATCTATCTCCTGTGGCTAATAGCCACTGATGGACCTCTGCTCCATATATTTGTCCAGTCCCCTCTTGAAGCTGGCAATGCTTGTAGCTGCCACCACCTCCTGTGGCAACGAATTCCATGTGTTTATCACCCTTTGTGTAAAGTAGTATTTTCTTCTATCTGTTCTAACCCGACTGCTCAATAATTTCATAGAGTGCCCACGAGTTCTTGTATTGTGAGAAAGGGAGAAAAACACATCTTTCTCTACCTTCTCTAACCCGTGCATTATCTTGTAAACCTCTATCATGTCTCCCCTCAGTCGTCTTTTCTCCAGGCTAAAGAGCCCCAAGCGCCTCAATCTTTCCTCATAGGGAAAGTGTTCCAACCCTTTAATCATTTTAGTTGCCCTTCTCTGTACTTTTTCCAGTGCTATGATATCTTTTTTAAGGTGTGGCGACCAGAACTGTACACAGTACTCCAAATGAGGCCTCACCATCGATTTATACAGAGGCATTATGATACCGGCTGATTTGTTTTCAATCCCTTTCCTAATAACCCCTAGCATAGCATTAGCTTTTTTTATGGCAGTCGCACACTGTGCTGACGTTTTTAGTGAGTTATCTATCATGACTCCAAGATCTCTCTCTTGGTCAGTCTCCGCCAGTTCAGACCCCATCAACTTGTATTTATATTTTGCTATTCAAACGTATGACCCAAAGTTCTCCAGAGCTCTTTATTAAGTGAGCTGTTAAGAAAGATGTCCCATTAGTACAAGCGGTAAGAGCACATGTACGGTTGCCAACTCCAGGCTGGGGAAATCCTAGAGATTTGGGAGAGCAGCCTCTGGAAGGTGGGGTTTGGGGGAGGAAGGGAGAGGAATTGTAATTCCGGAGGACCTTCATGCCCTCCCTGAAGGCTAACAGTACAGAGAGAATCACGAGAGGCAATAACGTATCCAAGTATCGTGATGTTCTAACGAAATAAAGTGCTAATACAACAATTGCAAAATAATTAACTTGTTCTTATTTCATCTGTGCACAGTTTACCATCAACATAACCGTACACGCAATCTTCCCACCTTCAGACCTATACGCAGGGCTTTTTTTCAGGGGGAACGCGGGGGAACGGAGTTCCGGAACCTCTTGAAAATGGAGGCTCCGCATGGAGGGCAATCTCAACTCCCCTCTGTCTGGAGATCAGGGGGCAGGGCCACCAGCCATGTGACCATTTTCTCCGAGGGCAACCCACTGAGTTCCGCCTCCTCTTTTCCCAGAAAAAAAGCCCTGCCTATACACAAAGTGCTGGTGCATTCAACACAATTGATGAACAGTCGTTTCGCAACATTCAATATTGCTTTTTTAAACAATGCCAATTGTAGGTCAAGGTGTGCAGTACACGCAATCTGGTTTCCTTTCCATCCTGCACACCTTGACCTACAATTGGCATTGTTTAAAAAAGCAATATTGAATGTTGCGAAATGACTGTTCATCAATTGTGTTGAACGCACTAGAACTTTATATTTAGGTCTGAAGATGGGAAGCTTGCGTGTACGGTTATGTCGATGGTGAATTGTGCACAGATGAAGTAAGAACAAGTTGATTATTTTGCAATTGTTGTATCAGCACTTTATTTCGTTAGAACATCACGATACTTCGATACGTCACTCCCTGAAGGCTGGCAACCCAATGGGAGTCACTGGAGAAGTCAGGCCCCCTCCATACCCGGCACAGCACAAGTCTTACAGCCCACCATGTATCCCACCGAGGAATGGCCTTACCCCCAGTCCTGAAACATGGGGCAGGTCACCTATATGGGGCTGCCAGGTCTGAGCTGGGAAAATTCCTAGAGACTTGGGGGGTGGAGCCTGGGGGGCTTTGGGGAGGGGAGGGACCTCAATGAAGTATAATGCCATACAGTCCACCCTCCAAAACAACCATTTTCTCCAGGGGAACTGATCTTAGTTGTAAATCCAGTTTCTCCAGAAGAACTGATCTCAGTTGTAGATCCAGAGGAGTTAGCCGTGTTAGTCTGTAGTAGCAAAATCAAAAAGAGTCCAGTAGCACCTTTAAGACTAACCAATTTTATTGTAGCATAAGCTTTGATTCTCAAAAGCTTATGCTACAATAAAATTGGTTAGTCTTAAAGGTGCTACTGGACTCTTTTTGATCTCAGTTGTAAATCCAGAGATCAGTTGCAAATCCCGGATCTTCAGCCACCACCTGAAGGTTGGCAACTCTAGGCAGATGCCACCTTAGGAAGCAATGCTCAGATGAGCCACATGTATTTATTTACTTCCCTTATTCCCCACATTTCTCCCAATGGAGAGCCCAAAGCCGATTACATCAATCTCTTTTCTTCCTTTTGATCATCACAGCAACCCTGTGAGGTAGGTGAGGAGGCTCTCTCATCGAGAGAGCATTTCTGACCTACATTAACTTGTACAGTGGGGGTGAAAAGTTTGAAGGGAAAAAACAAGCAAAGTGAACTTCTGCCCTTTCCTGGAACGCAATCCGGCCTTTGTCAGTTAATCAGGTTCTCAAAAAACACACACACAGAGGACAAAGTTGAAAGAAGCTGCTCCGAGTGGGCCAAATTCCAGCTCCAACAAGCAGCGGGGGTGGAAGGAATCAGAGAAGGGGGGCGTCCGAGCTTCTGGTACACGGCCTAACCCAGGCCAAAATCACAGGGTGATGTACTCCTTGTAGCCAACCGCAGGACACGTTCAGTCCGGCGACACACCTCACTTAAAAGTTCAAACAGTTTTGAACGTATTTTTCATACAGAAAAGGTTAGCTGCAACTGTTTTTCTGTTGACGTGCAGCCAAGACTTGCCAAAACCACGACTGAGTTGTTTTTATTTGGGAACAGGAGTCTTTTCAACACCCTTCTCGTACACAGCCGAGGTTTATCCACTAGCCGTTCAGCTTGAATTCTGTAATGCGCTTTTTTTATTCACCAAGTTAAAATCCAGGCACTCACTCGATACTCGGCACTGAGCGTGGAATTTAAAAAATGGTAGGGAGAACCTGCTTTGCACGTAGGTTCAATCCCGGTATTGCCAGTTAAAAGGACCAGGTAGAAAGACCTTCGCCTTGAGATGTTGGAGAGGTGCCGCCAGTCCGAGAATTCAAGACAGACTCGGACAGACCAGCGGCCTGACTCAGTAGACAGCAACTTCACCAGCGTGTTCACATTTCAAACATAATTTTATGAATAGTCACAAGCGATAAAAGAGGTGACACCCTCTCCACTCCCTTGCTAGTCAGGTCACAAACAAAATGGTTTTGTGGCACAGTAATGACTAACACGTTCGTTGTAGTATGCAAAAAAACTTTTGCTGAATGAATGAATGAATAAATTTATTTGCGGTCAGAGAGCATAACAATGACAATACATCCTTATCCATCAATAAAATGATTAAATCCAGCGTAAAAATGTAAAGGACATAAAAAAATACATTTAGCATTCAAAATCTTATCTTAAAATGTATAGAGTTCTCTGGGAACCACAGGAATTCTAATATTTAAAGCACTGACATTAAAATAGTTAAAATCGTAAAAAAAGAGCAGGGGACTACGTATGGCTATTCTTTTTATTATGGAATTTAACCAGATAGACAGAATTTGGCTATTTGCCTGGAGATAGTTGGAACTACAACGTCAGGAACTACAACGCCAAGACCACGGCAATACAGCCCGGAAAACCCACAACAACCATCGTTCTCCGGCCGTGAAAGCCTTCGACAATACATGCCTGGAGATAGTTGGATTTTCATCAATTAGGAGTTTCTCCAGGCAGGTCTTATTTGCCTCTGCAATTGGTCTGTCTAAGAGTAAGGAAGTAAACTTGCCCCTATAGACTTGATGGAAAGGACAACGAAAGAACGTATGAACAAGTGGTTCCACTTCACCAATGGAGCAACGGCAGCGTCTATCCTCATATGGGATCCTTCTATATTTCCCTTCAATGACCATTGAAGGGATAACTTCACATCAGGCCAGGGGGAAAGCTCTTCTATAAGATGGGACATCCAAGTGAGTGAGATATCTGGCCATACCCATAACATATCTAGATTCCCTAGGGGCCATAAAATGAGGAGATTGAGCTAAATCTCGTTGAACTTTTGCTGTAAGAAAATCTCTTAGTCTTCAAGATGCCACCTTGAAATTAAACCTTTTCCCCACCCCACGATGCTCAAATAGCTGACAGATCTCATCAATTTCCGATAGTGGAGACTCGTGCGTCAACGGCAGGAAAACACTAAAGTTGCGGTTCAACGGAGCCGCTGGCCTTACCATCTAACAGTGCAGCACTTCTACGGTATGCTGGACTCACCTAGAGTTTGATTTGTCAAAACTTGCAAAGGTTTCATCAGTCCCTTTTTGGCCACCTTATTTTATGTATGTATGTATGTATGTATGCATGTATTTCAAATTTCTATTCCGCCTTCCCCGTGAGCGGGCTCAGGGTGGATAACAACATATTAAAATACAATAAAAATGCATCTACATTAAAACATTAAAACAACAGTGTATTAATACAAATACATTTGAAACAAAATGGTGGACAGCCTTCACAGGGAGGGTTAAGATTTTATACACCCCTTTTTTTAGGCCGGCGGAGGCCCAGCCTCAGCCATATCCCCAGCGGAACAACTCTGTCTTGCAGGCCCGGCGAAAGGATAGTAGGTCCTGCTGGGCCCTGATTTCAGCAGACAGAGCGTTCCACCAGGTGGGAGCCAGGACCGAAAAGGCCCTGGCTCTAGTTGAGGCTAGGCGGGCCTCCTTGGGGCCAGGGACCACCAACAGCTGTTTGTCCCCTGATCGGCGTGTCCTCCAGGGAATATATGGGGAGAGACGGTCCCATAGATACGTTGGTCCCAGTCCGTACAGGGCCTTATAGGTCAATGAGTCTCAATGAGAAAAGCAGACTATAAATAAAGAATAAGTAAAGACCCTGCCCATCTTCCAAGGAGCTCAGGAAATCTGTTCTTTGATCTTTATTTTACCCTCGCAACACGGTGATGCAGAGCCAAACTACACGAGACGCCCAACATGTGTTCTTCATGTGTCAGGTCCCGCAATGTTCCCTGGGAGTGGTAGTCTTACAAAGAACAGTCGCTCGATGAGATGTCATCGCAGTCTATCGCAGGATGGATGAATTGCTAGTTTGAAAGTGCCAAGGGGAAGTTCCCTTTTTATTCTGTTTACAGAGAGCCGGTCCAAGTGAAATTGACCAACCTTTGTCAATTTAACCTCCTAGCTAAGTAGAGGAGGCTGGTCAATTTCGGCCCCTAGCTAGGAGATGAAATTGACTGATGTCTGCCAATTTCACTTGCACAAGGGGATTTCCCCTTGGCGCTTTCAAACCAGCAATTCAGGGAGCGGCTGATCTTTGTAAGACTACACTTCCCAGGGAACCTTGCAGGATCTGACATGTGCCCATGCGCATCCTGTATTTTCCTTCGTAGGTTAGGCTGAAAAGGAGCTATTGGGACAAAGCGGGTGGTCAAACCCAGGTCTCCTTCGATCCTAGTTCAACACACTAACCACTGCCTGGGAATGAGTGTTACCATAAGAGAAAGGATTCCGACCCATAGAACATGACTTTATCTCTTCCCCACTTTCTTGCCTGAAATGCCCCCCAAAATGCTAGTCTTTGGGGGTACAAGGATGAAAGTACTTGATATCAGCAATGCCCGGGCACAGGGCAATAGGGGCTCGTGCCATTCATGTAGCCCCATCCACCCAGTATTCCCTGCAAGGAGCAGGGAGCGCAAGCTGCATTTTCACAACAAAAGTAGTCTGAACATCGAAAAATTTAAAAATCTTCCCAACAGGACCCAGAACAAAAGGTATGCAGACCCCCCACGTTCTTTCTAGGGCATCGAAAGGATTCACCAAGGTACAAATTATCACACTACAAATTGTTAAGTCCCTGGAAAATGCAAAAGAAGGAAGTGTCAAAACAGGCACCAACGGGATGGAAAGGGACTAATTATTTGAGATTCGTTTAAAACACAGAGAGAGAGAGACTGGAGAGAATTGCGTGGCTCAGCTCCGGTAGAAATCTGTACGGACTGCACTTTCTCTTGCATATCTTTCAGAATGGAGCTGACGAGAACTCCAGAAAAGAATTCCCCCCCAACACATACTTCCCTTTGGAGAAAGCAAGAGTCACCCAAGGCCTGTTCTAGGAGACCAGCAAGGGGGTCCCCTTAAACTACAGCATCCGTGGAGGGTGCTGCATTGAGAGCCAGAGTGGTGCAGTGGTTAGAGCGTTGGACTAGAATCTGGGAGAGTCCAGGTTCGAATCCCCGCTCTGCCACGGAAGTTCGCTGGGTGACTTTGCACCAATCACACACTTTCAACCTACCCTACCTCACAGGGTCGTTGCGAGGATAAAATAGAAGAGAGGAGAAGAACGTAAGCTGCTTTTGGTCCCCACTGGGTAGAAAGGAGGGGTATAAATGAAGCAAATAAATTGCAATGGGGGCTGGGGGGCGGTATTTGACCAGAACACATCCGCACGGGGTAACGTAAGTCAAATTTCTGATGAAGTTCTAACAGACAAAACTAGGGCCAGGTGAGAATAGCGCAACTGACCCGGAAAGTTGAATCTAGGGATCTATGTAAGCCACCAGAGTTAGGGACAATCCAGAATGACACCATTCGCAGACCAGACTTGAGAGCAATGCTTCTGTCCTAGGAGATGTGGACTGAAGGTAGGTAGGAAAAAAAACAGGCAGGGAAAAAACCAGACAGGCAGGTGATGTGAAGAAAGGCTCGGGACCAGTGAAGCTGTAAGAGAAAGACGGGAGCCAGACAGGTTTGGCTGCAGCTCAGGTAAAACCACCCTACTGTCCCAGAAGCCGTTTGCAACCAGGCCAAGAAAAATCAGGAGGCCAGATAAGTACAGATCAGGGTTACGCTGGAGCAAGGAAATATTGCCAAGACTGGGTGCACATTCAGCAGTTCCCACAGAACACAGAAGTTAGCTTCCTGTGCATTTCAGTAAGCAAGTTTCTAGCATTATGGAACCAAAAATACGCTGGAAAGCATGCAGCCGATGCCGGGCCAAGTGGCTGACAAGGATAGGGGGAAGGCCGGGTGCCAGTGTGCTGCTCTGTGACCTTCCCATGACTACGGGCAGGAGGGAAATCAGAATTGTGCAGTGCAAGGAGAAAACAGGCAGGGCGTGCTCAGTTTCCATAAATGATGCAGGTTGCAGAATCCCTGGTGCAGAAATCAGACTGCCAAAGCATTGCCCCCCCGTCCTGCCTCTTTTTCTTCTGTTCTGCAACCTGGAATTGTTTGCTGGGCTGAGGCCCCTCCAGATCTCACAGCCAGGTGGCTAGCCCAGCAGGGCACCCTATCGGTAAGCTACCACCCCCCAAAGAACCATGCCTATTCAGTGCCACTATTTGCCCGTAATCTTTGGGCATAGACGATGGCAAAGCACCAACTCAGACAAAAGTCATAATGCTCTTTGGGCCCGTGGCTAAGGGGTCCTTGGGAGAATTCATTCACAGATACAAATCAGTGCTGGGGGAAGAGACCGGCCAGCACACTTCTGCATAAACTCCTTAGTAGCTTGCTTTCTTGGAGCAACAGCCTCTTTCTATCTGAAAATAAATACTCAAGGCGGCTTCCAATATTATAATCTATACATAATAGTAACAAGAAATAGCAGCCACTGAAAGCTTACAAATATAGGGACTCTTTAGGCCAAATATTAAAGTTTATATTAAGCGGTTGGGCTGCTCATCAGCACTCTGCTGGTTCAAATCCCACTACTGCCATGAGCGAAGAAATATTGCACATTTAAATGTGTTTTTAAAAGTTTTTATACTTCATTCAAACCTCGCTTTTCTCTCTAATGGGGACCCAAAATGGCTTACATCCTTTCTCTTCTTCTCCATTTTATTCTCACAACAACCCTGTAAGTTGGTTGGTGGGGCCAAAAGTGTGTAACGGGCTCAACATCACCCGACAGGCTTCCATGGCAGAGTGAGGATTTGAACCAGGTCTCGCAGATCCTAGCCCAGAACTCTAACCACTACACACCACTGACTCCGTTAAATGTACTTCTGAGTTCTTAGCTCTGCACATATTAGTGGTTTCATTTTTGTGCCTGTGGCACATTGAACTGGCCTGTGAAACATTGACAGCAGTGGTCGCATATCATCTGTGGGAGCCAACCTCCTTCTTTACTTAGAACTCCAACCCTGGACCCCCCCTCCCCCAATTCACATAGCATAGAAGATACTGATCCCTTATGTATGGCATGAGACTCCAAAGAAAACAAACTAGTCGATCATTTTTAAAAACTAAACATCGCCCCTCAAAGAAAACCCCAGAAAACTAGCACAAAAGAATCTACCCCCCACCCACCACCACCACTTACAACCATCATGTGTTGGTTTTTTAATTATTCAGTTCACACATCAAGGCCACAGGGCCGATCTGCCACATCACAATCCAGCATTCCTGCCCTCACAGACAGCAAAACTCAACTGCACAAGAAGATTTGTACAAAGGCCCAGCTGCGCCACGCATGCACAAGGGCTATGCGGCGTGGCAAACCCTGCAAGCGCAAACCCGTGTGTTAACGGGATTGCATTCGACCAAAGTGAGTGTGTCCTAAACAGTGATTGCATTCGACCGAAGTGAGTGTGTCCTAAACAGTGATTGCATTCGACCGAAGTGAGTGTGTCCTAAACAGGATTAACTTGCACCAAGCCACAAGTACCAGGGAAGAAGAAGAGGGTCAACCAACAGGCTGCTTCTATGAGCATTTTCTCAGAAGTCAACATCCCAGAATTCAATGAGGAAGAAGCATGCATACAAATGCAGAATCCCTAAGTTGCATCCTGCAAGCGTGGAACTGCAAAGAAGCACGTACCTCAGCTATTATCGAATCAAATCCAAAAACTTGCATTAATTAAACAGTAAATATTTTAATCTCTTCCTTCCTCTAAGGAGCTCAGAGCTACAGACTTGGTTCTCCCTTCCCCAGCAGTGTACTGGTTAGTATCAGACTGGGTTATCCAGGTTCGAATCTTCCCCACCCTGCCATCAAAGCTTGCTAGGTAATCTTGAGCCAACCACACGCGCAGCCTTACCTACCTCATAAGGCTGTTGTGAGGATAAAGCGGAGGAGAATAATGTTACACCATTGGGGTACAAATGAAGTAAATACATTTTTATGCACGCAACACCACCATATCATAGTAGGGAAGATGTTCAAACTCACCCCCCCAGACCCTAATCCAACACTCTGACCACTATAGAAAGCTGCCTCATGTTTTATAAATGAGAAAGATGTTTCATAAATACTGATGCCGTTTGACAGGCGCATAAGAGATGACATGTGCTCCATCTGACAAATAAAAAGAAACCGAATCATAAATCGCAACCTCTCTGGCCCACGGTGACACAGCCATCAAATTAAGCGGCACCAGCAGTTCGTTTTCAAACAAACTCAGCCAGACTCCAAAATTCACTGGCCCGGCCGAAAGGCACAGAGGTACAAATGTGTCAGAGACATAAAGCTTGAAAAGAAGAGACAGCCCCACAGGCAAGAGAGCTAGCCTTTCAAACTGAGCATGCACAAAAACGGGGGAATTAACAGCTCAGTTTAGGATGTGCTAACCCCACAGGTCTCCTGACCTCCGAACCAGTACAGCCTGATTTAAAGAACTCACCCCTGGGACTTTGCACCCTTTGGAAGACAGGAGCGTGGCTTATTGATAGAGCACTGGTGCTGCATGCGCCAGAAGATCTCTGGTTCCATCGGCAGCTAAAAGGAGCAGAGAACTGGTGATCTGGAATACCTCACCCCGGGACCCTGGGGAGCTGTTGTCCGTCAGAGTAGACAACGCCGGCCTTCACAGAACAAGGGCTGGGCCCCACGGAAGGCACTTCCATGCATTCTCTCAAACAGTTTCTCATTGAAACCCCGCTGCCGCCCACGCATAGCAGCCAGCCATGCCCCGTTTCACTTTGAAAGCCCGGCTTCAATGGGAGACCACAGGAGCGCAAAGCTCCACGGGCGAGTTTCAGTCTTGCAGGCTGTTGTTATGAACTTGAGAAACTTGGTTTTAGTGCCAGATGCTGTTTGAGACCACTGAGACCCATTGCTCAGAACTTCTATCGAGAGATAGTGTGGTACAGTGGTTATAGTGCTGGGTTAAGACTTAAAAGATCTAACTCCCTAATCTGCCAAGAAGTTCCAAGGGGCTCAGAGAAACTTTTAAAATATATATATATATAGGCTGATGAAGCATTCTGGAGAACTCAAAAGCCTGCAGACTGTGTGAGAGGGTTGCCAACCTCCAGGTGGTGACTGGAGATCTCCCAGAATTACAATTGCTCTCCAGGCCACAGAGATCAGTTCCCCTGGAGAAAATGGCTGCTTTGGAGGGTGGACTCTATGCCATTATACCCCACGGAGGTCCTTAGCTGGGTGAGAGAACGTTTTTGGAAGGCCGCCGCATTCCCACCCAGACCCTGCCCCCCCTCCCAAATCTTTCACTCCTCTGTCTGTTCACAACAACATCTGATTTGACATCACGTCCCCGTTTCTTTTCCTCCTCTCTGAACGGGCACACACAAGCAGACAGGATGTGGAGGCGCAATTGCAAAGCAAATAAAATCTGCCTTCGGGTCCTAAAAATAGGAAGTGCTTCAGATCTGAAGAGGGCCAGATTTCAGTGATGGAAGAATCCCAATTTACCATCTGGCCCGAGATGTGAATTCCTGCTGCGTCCAACACCAAACAGCCAAGTTGGGCTTTTTTTTCATTTTCTTCTTTTTTTTCCAGCAACAGCTTTGGACTGAAAGATCTAAGCAGCCGGGAAATGAATGCATTTCAAGAGTTCGCCGGAATTTGTCAGCGGCGAGGAAGAGAAGGTCAGAGAAAGGTAGAATCGGTTCATTCACAAGCCCTCACTGTGTTTCCTTCAGGGTTGTATACTTTACAAACAGCCTCCCACAAGGACACTGTTGGCACTAGCCAGGCCCTTTGGGAATGTTCCCATCAAGGTGAACAACACTGGTCAGGATTAACCCCGTTCTGCACATTTCTCAGAAAACAACCCACAAACGATGCTCACGTTTTTGCAGTGTGTAGCAGTTAAGAGCGGCAGGACTCTAATCTGGAGAGCCGGGTTTGATTCCCCACTCCTTCGCTTGAAGCCAGCTGACCTTGGGCTAGTCACAGCTCTCTCAGAGCTCTCTCAGTCCCACCCACCTCACAGGGTGTTTAGTTGTGGGGATAATAATGACATACTTTATAAACCGCTGTGAGAGGGTGTTAAGTCATCCTGAAGGGCGGTATATAAATCGAATGTTGTTGTTGTTATTGTTGTTATCTCCCGATTTACTGGGAATTCCTTTTTTATCTGATCAGGAACCGCCTCTCCTACGTTCTGCCATCAGAAGCCGTCTCTGGGTGCTCACGAACAGACCTGGGATGCTTCCACACAGAACTTTTTCATGGTCAGAGTAGTTCAAAAGTGGAATCAGCTGCCTAGGGAGGTGGTGAACTCCCCTTCCCTGGCAGTTTTCAAGAAGAGGCTGGATGAATATTTGTCAGAGATGCTTTAGGCTGATCCTGCACTGGGCAGGGGGTTGGACCAGATGGTCTGTATGGCCCCTTCCAACTCTATGATTCTATGATTCTATGACAACAGTGTTACATAGTGGTTAGAGCATTGGACTAGAACATAGGAAAACGAGGTTCAAATTCCCAGTTTCTCATGGAAGCAACCTTGGGCCAGTTACACCCTCTCCACCTCACAGGGTTGTTCTGAGGATAAAACAGAGGAGAGGAAAGCAATATAAGCCCCTTTGGGTCCCCGTTAGGAGAAAGGCAAGGTACAGATGAAGCAAATATAATAAATCATGGCTGTCTGGAAATGCCCCTCCTTTTCTTTGCCTCAGCTGCCATGGCCACCAACTCCCTTTCCCCGCATCAGAGGATTTTATCTTCAAACTTTTATTTATTTAAGTAGCTATACCTCACTTCTCTCCACAATGGGGTCCCAAAGAGGCATACAACACAGTCCTCCCTTCTTGCTTTTTATCCTCACAACAACAGCCCTGCAAGGAAGACTATGCTGAGAGGACTCAAGGTCACCCACTAAGCTCCCATGGCGCAATGGGAATTCACACCTAGTCCCTACTTTAATAATCACCGCACCTCACCGGAAATTGCTAGATGCGGATGTTATATTTATTCACTTTGTATCTTCTCTTATCTGCCGTAAGTCTCAACGAGAAAGGCAGAGTTATAAAAACAGGGCAATAAAGCTCAGCGTAACACACACACGATGAATAATGTAATAAAACTGGTTCGCACCATTAGAGAACAATGAAATAAAGAGGGTATAACACGACCAAGAGGCAGCGTAGTATAAAGGATAGGGGGAAAGCTTTGCTCAAATGTCCGTCTATCGAGACAATCGGCACGTTCCAAGCAACACTGAAAAGCTTCTTGCCCTTTTCTTTGAGGAGTTATATAAGACTAGGACATGGGAAATTTTGAATTTTGAATGGGGAATTTTGAAGGGATTCCAATTCCAAAAGGCATTTTTAAAAAATAAGGCTGTGCAGGAGTATCAGACAGGGTCCACTCACATCAGCAGGCCCAGCCACGAAGGAGTTCTGGATGGCTCATCGCTCTCCTTGCACTATGGTTGGTGCCTGGAGATCTCCCAGAATCACAACTAACCTCCAGACGACAAACATCATTTGCTTTGGAGAAAATGTGTGCTTTGGAGGGTGGAGTCTATGGCATTATACCCTGCTGAGGTCCGTCCCCTCCCAAAGGGGCCACCCCTGAGGGACCGCCTCTCCCTGTATGTACCTCGAAGAGCTCTTAGATCTGCAGATAAACACCTACTGGTGCTCGGCTGGCCTCGGCCAGGGCCAGGGCCTTTTCAGTCCTGGCCCCAACCTGGTGGAACTCTCTGTCAGAAGATACTCGGGCCCGCCAATGTCTTGTATCTTTTCGGCGGGCCTAGAAGACAGAGATGTTCCGCCAGGCATATGGTTGAAGCCAGCACTGGATCCATCAAATTAGCCTCCCTGCCCGTCACCTGCCAATGGGGGGGGGAGCATATGGTCCATCTGCCCCCCATGCCTGAGGAGTTAGAGTTTCACCAACCCGCACCACCACCTTTCTTAGGAGGAAAGGGGGAAGGGTGCCCCATCTGGAATGCTGATATTCATGTTTGCACTGAGATGTTATTTTATTGGTTTTATCTATTGTACCTTATTTATGATTGTAACCCGCCTTAAGCCTGCTTGCGGGGAGGGCGGGCTAAAAATCTAATCAACCAATCAATCAAAATTTACAGGAATTTCCAGGCACCACGCCCAAATCTCCAGGACTTTCCCAGCCCAGAGTCGGCAACCCTATCCTGCCTATCGGGCTTCTCTTGCAGCTAAGACTGTGAGAGCCTATTTATTACAGCCTCGTTCTCAACCCTCCCCTTCGCCACCTTCTGTCTACCCCCCACATGTGCAGAGATGAGCAAATACGGCAGGGCTACGGTCACGGCATGCGTCCGAACCAGCAAGCAGGCTGATTAAGCTATTACAGAAAGCTCTTAATGGCTTGCATTGACCAGGAAGGCCCCTCTCCAGCTAAGCTGATGAGGTTCCATTAATCTCGCTCAAGCACCGGATGTCGCCTCGGCCGCCTCAAGATCTTTCAGGACACAAGATCACCTTGCACGCCGAGAAACCTCGAAGCAGCCCCAGCTTTGCAAATAACGCCGCTTCCATTGTCAACACCGATTTTTGCATATCATCAAACGCCAGGGGAGGAAGGGGAAGAGGAACTGAAATGAGGACACGTGATTGCATCGGATGCTTTGGCAAAGCAACCTAAAGCCCTCTCCCAACAGCCAAGCCCTTTTGCCTCTTCCTCCCTTCCCACAAATATGCCTTCCAAGGCCTATGAATGCATTTCCTCCTAAGTCCCAGGCCTAATGAGATGTTTTGGCGACCAGGACAGGAAATAGCCAAGCTACAAGTGATGCCTTACCCAGGTCGGACACTTGTCAGCTTCCCTCACGTTTTGATGGGAAATGTAGGCATCCTGGTTTGACAGCTTGGCTCTCCATTACAGCTGCAAGACCAAGATGCCTACATTTCCCATCAAAACTTGAGGGAAGCTGACAAGTGTCCAACCTGTGTCAGGCGTCACTTGTAGCTTGGCTCTGATCAGTGTGGTGTAGTAGTTACAGTGTCCATCTAGGACCTGGGAGACCCAGGTTCGAATCTCCAACCTGCCACAGAAGAGCGTTGGGCAAACTTGGGCCAGCGACACACTCCCAGCCGAATCTACTTCACAGTGTTGTTGTGAGGATAAAACAAAGTAGAGGACAACCACGTCAGTTGCTCTGGGTCCCCACCGGGGATAAAAGTGAGGTATAAATAAAGCAAAACCAACAACTTTTCTGGCCCTTTCTGCCTTGTACGGCAGCCAGCGAGTTCTATTCCCCCACAGGGCCAATAAAATCGGAAACCACTTTATTTTACAACGTACTTCTATACCTCTAGTTTAAAGTTCTTTATCTGGTTTCCAAAAGTGCACAACAGTATAGTGGAGAAAACACACACAGGCAATCAACAAATAAGTCAATTCAAGTTGCATGACTTGGCACCAAAATTCCATGAACATTTATTTATTTCATTGATACTCTGCCTCTTTCCCCAACTGGGATCCAAAGCAGCTAATATCATTCTCCTTTCTGCGGTAGCACAGTAGTTAAGTGGTTCGGCTGCGAATCAGCACTCTGCTGGTTCGAATCCCCCTACTGCCATGAGCTCAGCAGGTGGCCTTGGGGAAGCCACTCCTCTCAGCCCCAGCTCCCCAGCTGTATTGTAGGGATAATAATAACACGAACTTGTCTACCGCTCTGGATGGGGCACTAATCTGTCTAGAAGAGCGGTATATAAGCGCAGTTATTATTTCTTGAATTGTAGCCTCACAACAACCTTCTGTGGAGTGGGTGGCTGGCCCAAGGGGATCCAGCAGGATTCCCATGGCAAAGTAGGGATTCAAACCTGGATCATAGCCCAACACTTTAACCACTATACCACCCACAGCATTAAGACACAAAGCAGCACAAATGTAAAGCCGACAGTGCGCACGAAAAGGAACACACAGCACGTACAGACAAAAGCATAACCCATAGGAGGATTTGAAATTCTATCAGCTCACACACAAACACAGTTGCTGAAAATCTCAAGAGTGCCTCTCAATCAGACAAGACAGCATGATCTCAAACGTGCAACACCAGGAGCATATGCAGAAGTGCCCTCCATCTATTTCAGGGGATTCTGAAAATGCACCCTATGCGCACTTCTCTCTTCACACAGGCCACCGGCCAAGCTTCCTGGCCCTCACCTCCGAGCCGCGGGAACAAGCAGCATGGTTTGAAATGCTCCCAACGCACTCTTTGCACTTGGCAAGAGAAACTCAGCAGTGGTGGGCGAGCCAGCCTTCCGGGTAAGATCATCTGCCGTTACGGATCTTATCGGAACCCTGATAAGTTACCGAGGAACCACGGGGAGTCTCTGAGAAGACAGCAGGAAAAGCCAGAGAAATAAGGAACAGAAAGGATTTTCTGCTGCTTGATTATGAGCCAGCGGGATATTTCATTGAATCATAACAATCGATCGATGGAACACTTTCGCCCTGAGAACTGAATCAGCTCTCGAGGATCGCAGTACCAAACGGCCGGCCCCGCAAGGAAACAGGCTAGCAGATTCCCCGATAGCCAGTGCGCTGCTTTGGGAACATTTGGTAATTGTTCCGAGAGAATTATCCCGGTGTAATAGCCCCTTTGTTTCCTTTAAACCCCCCCCCCCCCCCCGTTTTCATGTGCAAGATGAAAAATCGCAGCCCAAAAGCCGTTGCCAGACTGGAAGATAATTCGCTTCTCTTTTCATTCTGGCCACGAGCTAAAGAGGTGGGGATTTTTGCAAAGCTGTCATCTCTGCGAAGGCAGGTGGGATATGGAATTCCCCACTTCCTGTTTTAAAACTAAACAACAAGTGTTTAGTGTTCGCCCAGTTGCCCAACCAACTCGGTGCTTTTCCAAGATGAGAAGCGCCGCGAGTCCAGCACGAATCTTTGACAAAGAAGGCATCCTAAAAGCTACCTCAAAGGGGGTAAAAAAGACATATTACCAACGGGCTGAGCCACGGCAGCCCACAGCTGAGGGACTATGCCATAGTGAACGCCAGATCCCTTTGTGACCTGTCTTCTGAGAAGTCCCACAGTGACGTGTTCAGGCCCAGAGAGAACCGCCAGCAATTTTCCACAGAAAATACCGTGAATTCCCGGCCTGCTTACACAAGATTACTGACGCTGTTTCCTGTACCCAACACGAACTTCCAACACATGCAGCCCCTATTCTGAAAACAGATTAAGACCCAGCATCATTCGACAAACATATTTCACGGTTCTCTTGAAGGTACGAGGTCCCAAGATCCAAAAACGTGGCACCCAAAGCCCCAGAACTAATCTTACAAACATACATCATGAGCGCGCCCCATGCTCAGCAGCACAGCGCATGTTTTGCATGTGCAAAATGCCCCGGGTGCAATTCCCAAACAGCAGCAGTTAAAAAGGATATCCCACAGCAAGGCTGGGAAAAGAAAACACAAGTCGTGGCAGAACCAAAGTGGACGCTACAGAGGTGTCTATCCATTTAGCACATTTTTATCCCAAGTTTTCTCCAAGGAGCACAGGGCAGCATACACGGCTCTCCCTTCCTTATCACAGCAACCTTGCGAGGTAGGCTCAGCTGAGAGTGTGACGCTGACCAACCGAGCACCGTGGCAGAGAGAAGATTTGAACTCAGGTTTCCCAAACCCTAATCTAAGCACCAATTTGGGTCTTCTGGCAGGTGGGGAAAAAAGATTGCACAACTTGTATCCATTCTCCACCTGCCTTGCTTCTCTTCCTCGTCACTGGAGTTTCTGTTCTTTGAACAAATGCATGAATTGACGGGCTATCTCGCTACACACCAGACCAAAGAGTCTAGGGCACCACTGGAACTTGAACTCTATCCACTGAGCAACACTGCCTCCCACACTGGCAGAAGAGTTTGGGGAAGGAGCGATCACAACAGGCTAGTTAACCCTCCCAACCTATACAGCAGGGGAAGGAAAATGACACTAGCAGTGGCCGGGGAAAGACGTCTTGGCTCAGAGATATCCTATTGCTAGGCAAACAAAGGCTTTCTTTAGAGTTGCAAAACCAGAAGTGCCATCTCCCAGTGAGTTCTGAGAAACTCCCAGCGGGACTTTTCACAGACCCCACGGACAAGAGAGACGCAGAGAGACGGGAGGCCTTGGCAAAAGGTAGCCCCGCTTCCTTCAACACTCAAGGGATAGAAGCACAATTTTAAATTAAGTAGGCGAGAGATTTAAAAGACAACAGGGACAATGCCAGGCAAGCGAACCGTTTATATGCTCGTCCAGGGGATTGATGAAGCGTTCGTTCCAAAATACATTCTTCCCCGACGATACGCAGCACAGTTCTAGATGTTATTAGTATATCTGTTTTATTGTTATGGCACATCTCTGTTCCAAAATGCGAGCTGGGAAGAAGTAGGGAGTTATTCGCATCGGCCTGACCAAATCTTTTATATTGGTATCGCAGCATATTCGAGATATATACTGTATAAGGGGGGGGGGCTCTTTGTCCCAAGCAGTGAACAATCCAGACAGTAAAAGAGTGAAAGGAGATGCAGGAGTGGAACTGTGTCTCATGGCTAAAATTTGGCACACAGAAGGTCATAGGTTCGATGCCCACTATCTCCAGGATAAAGGATCAAGTGGTGATTGAAAGATCTCTTCCTAAGACCCCGGCGAGTCACTGCCAGTCAGAGTAGGCAATACCGACGTTGGCAAAACAATAGTATGGCTCAGCGGAAGGAAGCCATTTGGAAGCAGGTCTGACTCAGAGACATAGTTTAACAGTGCTACATATTTATAAACAGGCCAAATTGTGCTGCGAGATCTGAAAGCCCTGGCTTCAAATCTCTGCTCACCCAGTGCCCTGAGGCCAGTCTCGGCCTCGCCTACCTCGCAGGACAAAACACAGAATAGAGAATCTCAATCGCTGTCCTGACCTTCTCAGCAGAAGGCGTCCTAGAAAGCGAGTAGGAAACTATTCCTTTCCGGGGGATCTTGCTCCGTGCCGAGCCGAACAGCATTCCAAACATTAACACATCGACACAGAACATGACACTCCAACACCAGCGACAGCACATTTTCACACGGTAGCATCAGGTGCCTGGGTACACTTTGGCAGCCGCAAAACAGCTAAGGCTGGGAGGCCAAAATGTTCACATCATCAAGTTTCAGTCAAGGCAACCTGCTTTCTGGCGAGCCACACAAGACGTGAGCTAGCCAACAGAAGTGCAAATAGCCAGAGAGGTTCAAATCATAGAAGCGTAGAATCATAGGGCTGGAAGGTACCTCCAGGGTCATCTAGTCCAACCCTCATATGCCATAAACGACAACAGAAACCTGTACAAAAGACACCAAGAGAAAGGGCTCTGAAGGTGAGAATATGCCCACCGCTACATAACCCCTCCTGATCTAGATACACTTACTTATCCCTTAAAACCAAGGTAGGCTGGTATAGTGAGAGTACAACATCAGACTAGTAAAGAGTCCAGTAGCACCTTTAACCAACTTTATTGGAGCGTAAGCTTTCGAGAACCACAGCTCTCTTCGACAGTTGCAGAAGGGAGCTATGGTTCTCGAAAGCTTATGCTACAATACAGTTGCTTAGTCTTAAAAGTGCTAATGGACTCTTTACTATTTTGCAACTACAGACTAACACGGCTAACTCCTCTGGATCTAATGTCCGACTAAGATCTCGGGAACCCAGATTCAAATCCCCACCATGGAAGCTTACTGGGTGACCTAACCTCCTTCAGGGCTGTTGTGAGGGGGAAATTGCAGAGATTGATGCGAGGTCCTTTAGGGAGAAAAGCGAAGTAGAAACGAAGTAAGGAAATTAATACATGCAAAGGAAACATCTCATTAGCAATAAGGATCCAGAGCACGCACACTTCCTTATGACCGCAAGAAACGTCTTGCTGGAAAACACCGCTCCTTGCCTGAATCTAGTGAGCCCACCCGAAGGGTGGTCCCCTGGTAATGGATGGGTGGTCTTCCTCCTGCTGTGCCCGCAACAAAGAGAAAAAGAGATCTGACCTCATCTAATCGAAGCCGCCGGGAGAGGCCATTCTTCTGGAGGGACGCCTCCCTTTCCGACCCCACCCCTCGGCTTTCAGCAGCAGAAATCCGCAAGGGAAAGCTTTTTCGCTTTCAGGGATACAGAAGCAAAGGAAAAGCATCATAAATTTCCTTTTAGCATGCTAGAGTCTTGTCAAGGTCTAGAAAGAATGGCGTAAGCCCATCGGCCGCTGTGCCCCACAGGCTGCAGAGAACCAACTTCTCCTTTGCTGCTTGTGACTTTTTAAAAAGTTTGTTTCCGGGGCTACTTAGTCCATAGAAATTTCCAGTGCACCTTGCAATGCCATCTGGAAGGACAGGGACCCAGGCTCACCTGCCTGCAATTACAGCTCCCCTCCTCCTTTTATCTACTTCCTTCATCCAGCGGCGCAAAAATGCAGTCGCACAAAGGCCCCCCGTTTTGTCTCGCCCTACCTAAGGCATGCAAGGAAATAGGGCCATAGCCCTTTTCCGTTTCTATATGCATCATTCATGAAAAATGCATACACCACCCCTCCCCACACGCGCGCGCACACACCTATGTTGCCATCTTTTTTCTTCCTTCCGGAGAACAGCTGTGCCTTTAACGAGCAGAAATTCAGCAGGGAAGATGTTCCTCACTCCGCTGCAGCCGAGGAAAAAGCTTCCCCTGATGAATTCCTGCCTGTCATAGAACTGATAAATGCACAGGAGGAGGAGAGAGAATTTGGAAGCCTTGGTGCTGGTAGGGAGAATGGATATCGCTGCAACTGCTGATGTTGACACATAGCAAAGCCAGGAGCGAAAGCGGCTGTGGGTAGCCCTGACCCCGCACACAGACACAAACACACACAAGTAATCAGAAAAGTAATGCTAACGTGGTTATAGAATAGGCAAAACTGGGTGGGTCGCTTTTTGAACAGCAAGAGATCAGCCAGATTTCCAGGGTATGAGTTTTCCGGAGTTCTATGTGAATTTATACAGGTGCCTAAAACAGGGGTGTATTTTTTAATAAGGTAAAGGGAGCTCAGCCTTGCTCCCCGCCCTCTACCTTCTGTCGCTCTACCTGGGTACTTTCCCCATTTTTCATCCAGAGGGGTTGCCAACCCACAAGTGGCGGCCTGGAGATCTCCCAGAATTACAACCCTACACACCTCCACTTCTAAACACACCTGACCAAGGCAGCTTCGACTCTCAAAAGCTCGCACCCTGGAAATCTAGTTGGTCTCGAAGGTGCCACTGAACTGGCGCAGATCAACACGGCTACCCATTTAAGAAAATGCCACTTAGTCTGCACACCCTTACTGGGGTCTAAACCCCACAGAACGCAGAGATGTTGCATCTGAGTAAGCTCATACAGGAACAGGCTACGGGATGCAAAGGGGCTGGGGGGGGCGGACTTGTAACTTGCACTCTGTAATCTGCCTTGGGTACCAGAGAGAAAATAATAATAATAACAACAACAGCAGCAGCAGCAGCAGCAGCAGCAGCTAACTGGGGGCTGTTTCAGTTGTGTAGCCATGTAGTCTGTAGTAGAAGCGCAAGACTCAGTCCAGTTGAACCTCAGAGACCAACTGGATTTCCAGGCTATGAGCTTTCGGCTGCAATCCTAAGACATTTCCCTGGGAGTAGGAAAGAGCCAGAGTCCAGTAGCATCTATAAGACTAACAAAATTTGTGGTAGGGTCTGAGCTTTCGTGAGCCACAGCTCACTTCTTCAGATACCGCTAGAAGGTGAGTTCATAAGGACAGATACACAAATCTCATCCCATACCACCAATTTTGTCAGTCTTAGAGGTGCTACCGGACTCTTGCTCTTTTCTACTGCTACAGACAAGCTAACACAGCAACCCATCTTGATCTGTTTGCCTGGGAGTAAGCACTATTGAATATCATGGGACTTACCTGCGAGTAGACCCGTTTAGGACGGCCACCGCTGAACACATGGGACTTACACGTGAGTAGACCCGTTTAGGACGGCCTCCTTGGAGGGTCAAGCTCCCTTGGAAGCGCACCCTTCGGAAACCCCAGTTGGTCTTTAAGGTGTATCTCAGAATCAGCAACTTCCGAACCCGAACCGCCGCTGGAGCTCCGGCAGCCGGCGGAGGCGCCTCCTTCCCCCCCTTCCCAGCTCCACCCGCCGACCCCGAGCCCCGCCGCCAGCCCCTCCCGGGCAGTTGGCACCCCCTTGCGCAGCGCTCGCCCCACTCACCCCGCGGCGGACAAGGCCGGCCGGCCGGGCCGGGGACGGCGCGCTCCTCGCTGGCTGCCGGGCGCCGCGCCTGCCGCCGCCTCCCCGCCGCTTGTGTAAGAGAGCCGGAGCCGCGGCCGGTCCCCGGAGAGGCGGCCGGGGAAGGGGCGCCTGCGGCGGGCTCTTGCCGCTCTCCTGCCCGCAGCGCCGCGCCGCGAAGCGAGACAAAAGCCGCTCTCCAGGCAGGCAGGCGAGGCCAGCGCGCCCCGCTCAGCGCCCCGGCCAGCGCATCGCCGCGCCCTCCAGCCCCGGGACGGTAAAGGGCGAGCGGCGCCCCAGCCCGCAGCCCGACGCCGAGCGGGGAAGGCGGAGCCGGCGGGGCGGAGGAGGAGCCGCCGCGCCAGCCCGGCCCGCCCCAGCCGCGCAGCCCGGCAGGACGGGGGGCGCGGGGCGCCTGCCTGCGGGCGTTGCCAACTGCCAGCTGGGGCCGGGAGAGCTCCCGAGATAATGGCTCCAGGACTTGCAGAGCTGCGCTGGCATAAGGGCTGTGGATCGGCACTCTGCTGGTTCGACTCCCGCTCCGGCCAGGAGCTCCATGGGTGGCCTTGGGGAGGTCTCAGCCCCAGCTCCGCAGCCGAATTGTGGAGATAACAGCACATGGACTTTGTTCACCTCTGAGTGGAGCACGCATCTGTCTAGAAGAGCGCAGTATAAGTGCACTATGATGTGATTTGCTATAGTATAGTGGTTAAGTGGCTAGGCTGTGAATCAGCGCTCTGCTGGTTCGACTCCTGCTAGGAGCTCCATAGGTGGCCTTGGGGAAGCCTCAGCCTAGGGTTGCCAGCCTCCAGGTAGTGGCTAGAGAACTCCCGGAATTATAACTGGTCTCCAGGCCACAGAGATCAATTCAGTTGGAGAAAATGGCTACTTTGGGGGGGGGGGGTTGACTCTATGGAATTATGCCATGCCAAGGTCCTTTCCCTCCCCAAACCCCACTTTCTCCAGGTTTCACCCCCCAGATCTCCAGGAATTTCCCAACTTGGAGCTGGCAACCCTCTCAGCCCCAGCTCCCCAGCCGAATTGTGGAGATAATAACACATTGACTTAGTTCACCTCTGAGTGGGGCATGAATCTGTCTAAAAGAGCGCTATATAAGTGCACAATCATGTGGGCTGCTGTAGTATAGTGGTTAAGTGGTTGGGCTGTGAATCAGCACTCTGCTGGTTCGACTCCCAGGACTGCCATGAGCTCAGCAGCTGGCCTTGGGTGAGCTGCTTCTCTCCACCCCAGCTCCCTAACTGTATTGTGGTGATAATAATGGCACCAAATTTCTTCACTGCTCTCAGTCTTCCAGACACTGCTCTGTCTAGAAGAGTGGTATATGAGCACACTGTTTTTTTTAATTAAACAGCCTTGTTGGCTGCTGTGACGTAGGATCATAGGATCATAGAACATGGTGGTTAAGTGATTGGGATATGAGCCAGCACTCTGCTGGATTGACTTCCACTCCTGCCATGAGCTCAGCAAGTGGCCTTGGCTAAGCCACCTCTCAGCTCCAGGTCCTTTGCTGCTTTGTGAGGATAATAATAACACTGACTATATTCACTGCTCTCAGTGGGCCACTGATCTGTCTAGAAGAACAGTATATACACATGTTGTTGTTGTTGTTGTTGTTGTTGTTGTTGTTGTTAGAGCAAGCTGCTCCTCTGGAGAAAATTGCTACTTTAGAGGGTAGACTCTATGGCATTAGAACCTACTGAGGTCCCTCCCCTGCCCAAAACCCACCCTCTCCAGCCCCCCCCCCCCAATCTCAGAGTTGGCAGCTCTATTACCTACCTGCCTGCCTCCCGTTGCTACTCCAATTCAGCTTCAACATCTATTTTCCCAACAAGATAAATATTTATTTTGTCCCACCTTGGCACCCACCAACAGAGGAACAAGTTGGCCTCAGCCCCATCTAGAGTTGCCGATGTCCAGGTGGGGCCCAGAGTTCTGGAATTGCAACCAGTCTCCAGACAACAGAGAAATGGCTTGATGAACTAGTTGGAAATGGATTAATGAACTGTTTGGGCCGCTTGTGGTTGTTTTAAATATTGTATATGGTATTTATTATGTCTTAAACTGTGGCTAGAATTTTAATGTATGTAAAGGTGATCCGCCCTGAGCCTGCTGGTGTGGGGAGGGCAGAATCTAAATACAAACAAATAAATTAATAAGTTAATAATTAATCAAAATAAATTAATAAATAGAGAACGGCTCCCCTGGAGCAAATGGCTGGTTTGGAGGATAGACTCCATGGTCCTTCCCAAAGCTCCACCCCAAATTTCCAGGAATTTCCCAACCTTGAGTTGGCAACCCTCAGAAACAAGCTTCTCATGTTCCTGGATGAGTTACAGCCTCGGTTTTGAACACAGCACCAAGAGTTTTATTGGAGTTTGCAGTAGGCCCCAGAACCAATTTTGGAAAGTCCGTTCCCTCCCCAGCCATTGAGTAAGAATTGCTAAAGCTGCACGTCTTCCATCTGAGCCGCCACGGTTCAGCCCCCCCCCCCCCCACGTTGCTTAATGCAAACACAACGCTTAAACATAATTCCCACCCCGCTTCAGACTAATGTGTGGGACCTGATAGTGGTTATTCATCGGTGAGCAAAAACCACTCACCCACACTCCTGTCTTAAATGAAAGAAAACCTCAAATAACATACTAAAATTTTTAAAAAGAACTTCAGCACCTTCCTTGGTCTTCTCCACTGTGGCTCTGGGGGAGAAGGGGGGCGTCACTGAATGCTATGACAAAACCAAGATTGCCGTCTCCAAATTTTTACCAAAATCAGACCATAGTAGCCATCAACTGAGTGCCTTAATCTGGAAGATCCAGGTTCGAATCCCCACTCTGTCATGAACATAAGAACATAAGAACATAAGCAAAGCCATGTTGGATCAGGCCAGTGGCCCATCCAGTCCAACATTCTGTCACACACAGTGGCTAGAAATCCAGTGCCATCTAAAGGACTGTCAGTGAGGCCAGGACACCAGAAGCCCTCCCACTGCCTTCCTTCCAGCACCAAGACAACAGAGCACCACCTCCCCACAAAGAGAATACCATCTATCTCCTGTGGCTAATAGCCACTGATGGACCTCTGCTCCATATATTTGTCCAGTCCCCTCTTGAAGCTGGCAATGCGTGTAGCTGCCACCACCTCCTGTGGCAACGAATTCCATGTGTTTATCACCCTTTGTGTAAAGTAGTATTTTCTTCTATCTGTTCTAACCCGACTGCTCAATAATTTCATAGAGTGCCCACGAGTTCTTGTATTGTGAGAAAGGGAGAAAAACACATCTTTCTCTACCTTCTCTAACCCATGCATTATCTTGTAAACCTCTATCATGTCTCCCCTCAGTCGTCTTTTCTCCAGGCTAAAGAGCCCCAAGCGCCTCAATCTTTCCTCATAGGGAAAGTGTTCCAACCCTTTAATCATTTTAGTTGCCCTTCTCTGTACTTTTTCCAGTGCTATGATATCTTTTTTAAGGTGTGGCGACCAGAACTGTACACAGTACTCCAAATGAGGCCTCACCATCGATTTATACAGAGGCATTATGATACCGGCTGATTTGTTTTCAATCCCTTTCCTAATAACCCCTAGCATAGCATTAGCTTTTTTTATGGCAGTCGCACACTGTGCTGACGTTTTTAGTGAGTTATCTATCATGACTCCAAGATCTCTCTCTTGGTCAGTCTCCGCCAGTTCAGACCCCATCAACTTGTATTTATATTTTGGATTTTTGGTTCCAATGTGCATTACTCTGCACTTGGCTACATTGAACCTCATTTGCCACATGGATGCCCACTCTTCTAGCCTCGACAGATCCCTTTGGAGTGCCTCACAATCCTCTCTGGCTTTCACCACCCTGAACAATTTCGTGTCATCTGCAAATTTAGCCACTTCACTGCTTAATCCCAATTCCAAATCATTAATAAACAAGTTAAAAAGCATTGGACCCAATACCGACCCCTGTGGCACCCCACTGCTCACCACCCTCCACTGTGAGAAGTGCCCGTTTATACTCACTCTCTGTTTCCTATTAATTAGCCAGTTTTCGATCCACAAGAGGACTTGGCCCTTTATCCCATAGCTACTGAGCTTACTTAGGAGCCTTTGATGAGGAACTTTGTCAAAAGCTTTCTGGAAGTCAAGATAAACAATATCTATCGGGTCTCCCTTGTCCACTTGTTTGTTCACTCCCTCAAAGAACTCTAACAGATTGGTGAGACAAGATCTTCCCTTACAGAACCCATGCTGAGTTTTCCTCATCAGCTTTTGGTCATCAATGTGCCCACTAATTTTATTTTTGATAATAGTTTCCACCAACTTACCCGGTATTGACATCAGGCTGACTGGCCTGTAATTTCCCGGATCTCCCCTGGAACCTTTTTTAAAGATGGGGACAACATTAGCTACCTTCCAGTCCTCAGGAACAGATGCAGAGTTTAATGACAGATTACATATTTTTATGAGGAGATCTACAAGTTCACACTTGAGTTCTTTCAGAACTCTTGGATGTATGCCATCTGGGCCCGGTGATTTATCAGTTTTTAAATTATCTAGCAGTCGCATAACCTCCTCTCTCGTCACCTCAATGTGACTCAGGTCTTTCAAAACCCCTCCCAAAGTCAGTGCTTCCGGAGTGGGCATGCACTTCTTATCTTCCACAGTGAAGACAGAAGCAAAGAACGCATTCAGCTTCTCGGCCATTTCCCTATCACGCTTTAGTAATCCTTTTACGCCTTGGTCATCCAAGGGCCCCACTGCCTCCCTAGCTGGTTTCCTACTTCTAATATATTTAAAGAATTGTTTATTGTTTTTCTTTATGTTCTTTGCAATATGCTCCTCATATTCCCTTTTTGCCTGTCTGATCACAGACTTGCACTTTTTTTGCCACAGCTTATGCTCCTTTTTATCAACCTCACTCCGACTAGTTTTCCACTGCCTAAAAGAATCCTTTTTACCTTTTACAGCTTCTATTACATTGCTTGTTAACCATGCTGGCCTTTTCCTAAACCTATTTGTGCCTTTCCTAACCAGCGGTATATATTTAATTTGAGCTTCCAGGATTGTAGTTTTAAATAGTCTCCAAGATTCCCCAAGTGTTTTGACCTTTTTTACTTTCCCTTTCAGTTTCTTCTTCACGTACCCCCTCATCTCAGAAAAGTTACCCCTTTTGAAGTTAAACATGGCTGTGTTGGTCTTATTTGGCAATTTCCTATTTATACATATGTTGTACTCAATAACATTATGGTCACTGTTCCCAAGTGGTGCAATCACATTTACATCTCTCACCAGGTCTTCAGCATTACTGAGGACCAAATCCAGGATCACCTCTCCCCTAGTAGGTTCTGTAACCATCTGTACCATAGCACAGTCATTGAGACAGTCTAGAAACTCACTTTCTCTCCCCCAATTCGAACACCCATTGGCCCAGTCAATGTGTGGGTAGTTAAAATCACCCATTACAACACAGTTTTTTTGTTTAGCTGCCATCTTTAATCCTGTCATCATTTTATAATCCTCCTCTATTTTCTGATCTGGAGGGCGATAACAAACTCCCACAGTTAAGTTTCCATTTGGGCCCGTAATTTCAACCCATAGCATTTCCAGAAGCGAATCTAATTCAGTTACCTTCTCAATCTTACTGGAATGTATACCTTCTCTGACATATAGAGCCACCCCACCACCAACCCTTCCCTCCCTATCCTTCCGATATAATTTATATCCAGGGATCACCGTGTCCCACTGATTTTCCTCATCCCACCAAGTTTCTGATATGCCCACAATGTCTATGGATTCGCCCAACACTAAACATTCCAGCTCCCCAATTTTACCTCGGACACTTCTAGCATTTGTATATAAACACCTGTAACTTCCCCGGCACACTTTGCCTCGAGACGTAGTTAGGTCATCTGCACTGTTTGTCTCCATCTCAGTAGACAACTCTAATCTATCTCCCTGTAGAAGTGTTATACCTAGCCCTTCATCTCTCTGAGATGAACCATCCTGAACCAGAGGAGTTAGCCGTGTTAGTCTGTAGTAGCAAAATCAAAAAGAGTCCAGTAGCACCTTTAAGACTAACCAATTTTATTTTATTGTAGCATAAGCTTTCGAGAATCAAGTTCTCCTGAACCAGAGACACTTTATCTCTTGTCGGCTTTCCCCTAGCATTTAGTTTAAAAACTGCTCTGCCACCTTTTTGATTTTAAGTGCCAGCAGCCGGGTTCCTTCTTGGGACAAGTGGAGACCGTCTCTCTTGTACAGCTCCCGCTTGTCCCAAAAAGAATCCCAGTGCCTAACAAACTTGAACCCTTCCTCCCTACACCATCGTCTCATCCACGCATTGAGACTCCTGATCTGCGTTTGTCTCTCTGGCCCTGCGCGTGGAACAGGTAGCACTTCTGAGAAGGCTACCTTGGAGGTCCTGGCCTTGAGTCTCCTGCCTAACAGCCTAAATTTTTGTTCCAAGACCTCACGACTGCCTTTCCCAACATCGTTGGTTCCAACATGGACCACGACCGCTGACTCTTCCCCAGCACTATCTACCAGCCTATCTATAACACGCGTAATGTCCGCTACCTTCGCACCAGGCAGGCAAGTCACCATACGGTCAGAATGCAGTTGTGCCACCCAGCTATCTACTTGTCTAAGGATCGAATCACCAACTACCAAGAGCCTCCCTCCCGCCCCACCCAGGGATGGTTCCTTGATGCGAAAGGAAACCTGCTCACCAACTGAAGAAGAGGTCCCTTCTGAGGGCATGTTCCCCTTATCCTCAGTACGGTGCCCTGATTCCACAAGATCCTCATTCTCCTTGACAACAAGAACGCTGCCATTTTTAGAGTGGGACACATCTATCCTGTCCCTGAGAATCTTGTCCTCGTGCCTATCTAACTGTCTCCGCTTCTCCAGGTCAGCCACCTTGGCCTCAAGGGTACGTACTCGTTCCCTGAGAACCAGGAGCTCCTTGCAGCGAGCACACATCCAGGACTTCTGACCAGAAGGCAGATAGTCATACATGTGACACTCAGTGCAATACACTGGAAAGCCCCCAACCCCCTGCTGGCATTCTGACTTCATTATTCATGGAAGCTTGCTGGGTGACCTTGGGTCAGTCACACACGCTCAGCCTAGCCTACCTCGTAGGGTTGTTGTGAAGATAAAATGGAGGCGAGAAGGACAATGTAGGCTGCTTGGGGCTCTCCAGTGGGGAGAAAGGCGGAAGATCAATGAAGTGAACAAAAGAAAATAAACGTGTGTGTTTAGGATTGTTGATTGGGCAGAAACCAACTAGCACACGCCCCAAACTAGAACAACTCGAAATGCCACCTGCGTCCCCAAATCCACTCTGGCAATGGGGCAATTACAAGATCTGCTAACGTCAGCTGTAGCGTCTTGAGATCATCCACTCGCTTATACTATGTATGCCACCATGCGTCAACATTGCTCTATACAGAGAGCAGAAGAACAAACCGATCAGTCCCTTCCCTACGCAAAAGAATAAACACGCACAAATTTGACGTAAAAATGGCGGCGTTCAGAAACTGCAGACGGAACACTGCTGTCTCTCAAGATCCTCTGGCACTGACCAGAAAGTCACCATTATTCAACAACAAAAAACTCTAGAAGGGAAATTCCGACATGGGATTGCAGAACTAGAATTTATCCACAAGTAGGGGGGGGGAGGTAGTTGTGAATTTCTTGCACTGTGCAGGGGGTTGGACTAGATGACCTTGGAGGTCCCTTCCAGCCCTCTGTGATTCTAAGTGATTCATTTTGGACTTAATAGGGACTGTGAGTTCCTTTCTAGAATAACGCGGAAGACAGTCTTATCTGTAATGTTGTTATCAATGGAACACTCTGTTCTTATCTTGTTGGCCTTTTGAGTTTTTCCTACAAATATCACAGACACGTTGGTCCTCTGGCATTCCAAAGCTTATGTAAACACCAACCCTTCCTGATGGCGCCTAAAACAATTCCTACTGATACAATATCCCTGGGACTCTAACCCCCTTGCTGGCCAGCCACAGCCTTCTATTTCCAAGGAAGTGATGTTCCTAATGCTATTTTTGTTGTGTGCTATGTACCGTCAAGTTGCTTCTGACCTATGCCAACCCAATGAATGAAAGACCTCCAAAACTTCCTATCATTAACAGACTTGTTCAGATCCTGCAAACTGGAGGACGTGGCTTCTTTTATTGAGTCCAGCCATCTCATTTGAGGTCTTCCTCTTTTCCTACTGCCTTCCGCTTTTCCTAGCATTATTGACTTTTCCAGAGAATCTTGTCTTCTCGTGATGTGACCAAAGTATGATAGCCGAGGACAATAATTTAAATGAGACCTTGGCCATTTTTACACAACTAACCTGCTTCTGTAATGTTGCGAAACATCACGTGAAAAACACAGAAGATAGCGTCTTCTCGCAAGAGTTTTGCGCGATGTCGCAAGAAGATGCTATCTTCCGCGTTTTTCGTGCAATGTTTCGCAACGTTACGGAAGCAGGTTAGTAGTGTGAAAACGGCCCTTCACTTACAAAAGAGGGGGGGCAACCTCGCCCTTCTTGTACTCCCAGCATGCTACACCCAAAAGGGTAGCAATCTTGCAATAGCAGTCCCTGGGTGAAATGCTTGGGCCCCCAAACTGGCTGCTAGACTCATTGGGCTGATATTGCCGTCATCAGAACAAACAGATAGGCGGGCCCCAATGTACGTAAGAGGTCTCAAAGAGAAGTATTGGTAAAGAGATATGGACTGTAGACCTTATTAGTAAGTACTGTCTGTTGCTGTATCTATGATCCTACTGGGTAGTTTCTATGTTGTTTAATATCTTGGGTCAAATTTATTTATTTATTTATTTATTTATGTCATTTATAGTCCGCCTTTCTCACCGAGACTCAAAGGCAGATTACACAGTGTGAGATTAGTACAGTCGATATCAAGGACATTTCCATAAACAATGCCATAGGGTAAATAAATACAAGTTTACAAGCACATAGCATTAGCAAGAATCCAATACAGAGTTGACGAAATGCTGAAACAGAACATAAGCAATTCTAGGGATGACATTAGACAACATGAAGCACAGGTAGCTCATAGGAGCACATATTTAAGACAACAGATAGGACGTAAGGCAACACAGTGGTGAAGTCTACGGTCCCTAACTCATTAGCAAAGTATCTGAGACCCCCCTCCCTACAATACAGCCCTCCTATCTAAGTAAAAAGCCTTTTTGAATAATTCGATTTTGCGGAAAGCCAGGAGAGTGGGGGCTTTCTTGACGTCCTCAGGCAGGCTGTTCTACAGGGTAGGGGCCACCACAGAGAAGGCCCATGTACGGGCTGCTGTCAATTTCACCCATGTGCAGCGTGGCACCTGCAGGAGACCCTGTTTGGAAGAGCGAAGCTGTCATGGAGGAACATAAGGAGAAAGGCAGTCCCCGAGATATGCTGGACCAAGGCCCTGAAGAACTTGAACTAGCCAATGCAATGGTTGCCAAAAAAGGCAGACTAGAAATAATGTAAAGAAAGAAAGAAATCTACATTCAGCCACACACTCCATCTTGCTTTCTGGGCATTTGCCACTTGCCTAGAGATTATTTCCTTCTAATAGGCTGGGCTTCATATTTGTAAATAAGGCAATTCTTACAGATATATCGTAAGTCTTTGGTGCACCCTCATCCCACAGGAGATAAATCCTATCACACTTGCCCCTGTGTAAATCAATGGTATGGCCTCATTTGGAATACTGTGTACAATTCTGGTCACCACGCCTCAAAAAAGAGATTATAGCCCTGGAAAAAGTGCAGAAACGGGCAGCTAGAATGATTAAAGGGATGGCACACTTCCCCTATGAAGAAAGGTTAAAGCGCTTGGGGCTCTTTAGCTTGGAGAAACGACGACTGAGGGGTAACATGACAAAGGTTTACAAGATTATGCATGGGATAGAGAAGGTAGAGAAAGAAGTCTTTTTCTCCCTTTCGCACAATACAAGAACTCGTGGGCAACTCGTGCTGGGCAGTTGGGTTAGAATGGATAAAAGGAAGTACTCCTTCACCCAAAGGGTGATTAACACATGGAATTCACTGCCTCAGGAGGTGGTGGCAGCTTCAAGCATAGACAGCTTCAAGAGGGGATTGGATAAACATATGGAGCTGTGGCTATTACCCACAAGGTAAAGATGGAACTCTCTGTCTAGGGCAGTGATGCTCTATATTCTTGGTGTTTGGAGGGGCAATCAGTGGGAGGGCTTCTAGTGTCCCTTTCCCACTGGGAGACCTTCTGAAGACACCTGGTTTTTTGGCCACTGTGTGACACAGAGTGTTGGACTGGATGGGCCATTGGCCTGATCCAACATGGCTTCTCTCCTGTTCTTATGTTCTTGCCCTGGACTCTTCACCAGTGGGTAGGGCATGGATGTCATGTGCCATCCACAAGACACACTCGAGGTTCCACTGCACCAAGAATGTTCGGAGCACTTTTTGGATCACACAGGACAAGCACGGGAAGGGCAAAGAACCTAGCACGAGGCCTGGTTTCCCATTGCGCACCCCACAGCATGTGAGCGCTCAATGCGCAGCTGGCGCCGTGGCATTTGGAGTCTATGCTGCAAACCTGTGGCACAGCATGCCGACCCTGCAGCTGTGAGCTGGTCCCACTCCCTTTGAAGTCCCAGAAGCTGGCGGCAAAGCAATTACCGCAAACACAATAGAAAGATTTCCGTCTCCCGCTAGCTACAGTGAGAGATAATAGGATCACAGCTTCGGGCGGCTTCCCTTGCAGCTGCCTCTGGCACGCCAGTTAGGTTTTCACCTTGTGAAAGGTTTCGGGAGAAGTGCAGAAAGTGCAGAAAGCATTTCGTTGCAAAGGCTCCAAGCAAAGAGGAAGCTAAGGTGGCAGGCGGGCATTCTGCACGTCAGCTGCCAAAAGGTACTATTAGCGCTGACACTTAGGTGTCCCACTTTCAGTAAAATATAGGCAGGGATGCATGATTTTCTGCTTTTCTGTATCTCTCCAAGCTGGAGATGAGAAGGAGGGCAGAGAGAAATTTGTCTCCCACTCTTAATCGCATTAGAGCTTTGAAGTTCACACCCAATGAAGCTGGCAGGCAACGGATTCCAGGCAGACAGAAGAAATTACGCACACAACATGTGGAGTCGTCACTGACTTAGTTGGATTTCAAAGTAAAGGAGGAGAGGCACATCGAAAGCCATGTGACCTTAATGGAGCCTCATAAGAACACAGAGCGATGCTGGATCAGAACCAGAATCGTAGAAACATAGAGCTGGAGAGGACCCCAAGGGTCATCTAGTCCAGCCTCGTGCACAATGCAGGAAATTCACAGCTATATTTCCACTCCAGCATCCTTTTTCCTACAGTGGCCAACCTGATGCCCCAAGCACAGCAGGAGGACAGCAGCCCTCTCCCACCTTTGCCATCCACTCATTGTTCAGAGATACACTGCTGGTGAACATGGAGGTTTCACTCAGCCATCATAGCCAGGGATAAACCTTGCCTCCTCTGTGAATTTGCCGCATCTTTTTTGAAAGCCATCTAAGGCCTTTTCCATACATCCTTAAAGGGGCAGCCCACTCACCAAACACTGCTGGCTTTTACCCTTCACTCCATACGTCTCCGATTTCAAAATGGTAGGCTGTTTTGTCAGCGCCTTTTCAGGGACCATGGAAAAGTGCATTCTCAGAAAAGGCACCGAAAAAATGGGTGCCAAACAGCCTACCATTTTGAAATTGAAGACATATGGAGTAAAGGGGGAAAGCCAGCAGTGTTTGGTGAATGGGCCGTCTCTTTAAGGGCGTGTGGAAACAGCCGACACTAGTGGTCATGTTTCCATCCAGTGGCACTGATCAGGGCCGGTGCCACCCCTGAGGCGGTGAGGTGGGCGCTGCAGGCGCCGCGGGGCTGGAGGAGGCGCTGGAGGGGGTGTCGGGGGCGGAGGCGCACCCCACGGAGCTGTCTGCTACAGCCAGCCAGCCCTGCACTGCCGCCATTGCCGCCGCCGCCACCACATGCCCCCAGCCGGGCACAGCAGCCGCGGGCCAGGCACGGCAGGCGGCCGGGGTGGCATGCGGAGTGCGGGCAGCCTCCACGCACCACCCCAGCCACCCGCTGGCCAATGGGCCCAGCTTTTGCTGCGTGGGGAAATCATCACATGATGATGTCATCCTGCAGTCCGGGGGCGCGGGGGTGCACTGCACGCACACGTGGGGATTGCCGCAGGCACCAGAAACCCTGGCACTGGCGGTGGCACTGATAATTATGCGCTACCCTCAGAGGAAGTGTGGCTCTGAATTCCAGATTCTGGGATTGGGCAAATAAAAGGAGGAAGTATCTAGTTGGCTACTAATGGGAAGAGGGTGCAGATTTATGGAGGACAGGTCTGTCAGTGGCCATTGTGACTGAAGAGAATCTCCACATCCAGAGGAATAAACCTCTCCCAATGCCAGGAGGCAACATGAGGGGAAGGCCTCCACCTCTATGCCCTATTGGCCCTCCAACACTGGTCTGATCCAGCAGGGTCTTTCTTATGTTCTTAACACGGGAATAATAACAACTGCGCTTATATACCGCTCTTCTAGACAGATTAGAGCCCCACCCAGAGCAGTGGACAAGTTAGTGTTATTATTTTCCCCACAATACAGCTGGGGAGCTGGACTGAGAAGAGTGAGTGATCTAACGCCACCTGCTGAGCTCATGGCAGGAGTGGGATTCGAACCAGCAGAGTGCTGATTCATAACCCATCCACTACAGCAGCTCACATAACAATGCACTTATCTACTGCTTTTCTAGACAGATTGGTGTCACACTGAAGAGTGGTGAACAAAGTCAGCCTTATTATTATCCTCACAATTCAGCTGAGGAGCTGGGGCTGAAAGGAGGGGCTTACCCAAAGCCACCTGCAGAGCTCATGGCAGCAGTGGGATTCGAACCTGCAGAGTGCTGATTCACAACCCAACCAGTTAACCACTCTGCTACAGTGAACCCCAGTCTCATCCAACCCAGCGTGTTCTGAAATTGCTGAATGAGTGTCTGCTGTGTTGCTGTTGAACATAAGATGGTGCCTTATACAAAGTCAAACCCTTTGTACGAACGAACGAACGAACGAACGAACGAACGAACGAACGAACGAACGAACGAACGAACGAACGAACGAACGAACGAAAGAAAGAAAGAAAGAAAGAAAGAAAGAAAGAAAGAAAGAAAGAAAGAAAGAAAGAAAGAAAGAAAGAAAGAAAGAAAGAAAGAAAGAAAGAAAGCTGGGAAAGGGCCATGAGCAACCTGTTTGATCTGTCTGGAAGGGGGCAGAGAAAGATCCTTCTCTGTTCCCCTGATATCCTTCACCTGGAGATACTATTCTCAGGGAAGACCTCAACCTGAGCAGCAGGGAACCAATCAAAGGAGATAATGCTGAGCCAGCTGGGCCAATGGCCCGACCCAATAGAAAGCACTTTCATATGGCTATTAGAAATAGAGTCTGGCTGATCAAAAATAGATCGAAACTGTCCAAGATCCAATCAGCGTGTTTTAGGAGGAAACGCACCCAGTACAGCCCTCCTCGGGCTATTCCACTTTACAGTGGAGATAGAAAGGATCAGAGAAAAGGGGGGTTATAGATGATTCATAGAGGACAGATCTACCACAAGCTACTCGCCTTGGTGACCACTCCATATCCACAGGCAGTTAATCTCTTTAGCACACTGCTAGGTGGTAACATCACGTGTGTTGCCAACTTTAGGACTGGGTTAGGAAATTCCTGGAGTTTCGAAGGTGGAACCTGGGGAGGATAGACTTTAGGGGAGGCAAGGTGTAAGAAAGGAAGGGATCTTGTGCTGCCCCTCATCTCCTCTGATTTCAGAGGGGATGCTACTCTGCTAACAGGAGGAAGCTCGACAGAGATGTGATGCCGTCGACTCCTCCCTCCAACGCTGCCATTTTTCTCCAGGGAAACTGATCTCTGTTGTCTGGAGATAAGTTGGAATTCCAGGAGAACTCCTGCCGCCTCCCCCCCAGTGGCTGGCAACCCTAAATATCTTTTTTTTCATTGTCTTATTAACTTGTTTTTACATATTTTCATATAGGCCAGATCTTGTAAGTTGCCTATTATATAATTCATCCGACATACTAAAAAAAGAAAGAAAAGTTAAGAAACAAAATCCACAGAAGTAATTATTTAGATCGCTAATAATTGTAAAAAACAGAGCAGATAAACTCAGAATGTATCTTCACGTGATCCTTAAGTCATCTCAACATAAGAGCCCGGCTAGACCAAATCACTGGTCCATCCAGTCCAGCTTCACGCAGTGGCCAACAAACAAGGTAAAGATACTTAGGGACAACTAACCCTAAATATCTCTACCAACTTAAGGCAACCTTAAATATCTTTACCGACTTAACGCAACCCTAAATATCGTTTCCTCTGTCCATTTAACAGTGGCATTTCCCTCCAGCACATGACCCGAGAGAGCAGTCCCATCCGATGCCTCTTCAACAGGCTTACTCCAGAGTAAGCACAGTTTTATTTCTAAGCGGTAGATGAACAAGAGGTGGACAGACCAAATTCTATAAAGAGAACCAGACTGGGAAGCATCTCTGGAACTCTGGGGCAGGCTGGCCTAGAGGGAGGAACAGCAATGCGATCTTTTCTTTTTCCAAGGCCAAATAAGGCGGCTTTTGTTCCACAAACAAGGTTCGAGTCACTGGTGCGATGGTTGGGAGAGCCATTTCATCCAAACTGCCGGAAAACGAGATAGGAGAAGAATGTGGCGGCATTGTAGTTCTCTTTGGACATAAAAAGCATATTAGCCAAAGATATCACTTTGCAAGAATTTGGCTCTAAAAGGCGGCTCTAAGAAGGAGCAATTGTTACCTAGGAGTCTGCATCCAGATTTTCATGAAAAACAACTTTGCACCATTATTTTTTTATTAAGATGGAAGCTGAAACGGCGACACTGTTGGCTGCTTCCAAAGTCAACTATAACCATCCCTGGGGAATACGGCATTCAGCCATCTCTCATCTTTTTTTTTTAAACAAGGGAAGTTTCTAGTCCTTATGGCTACAGAAATCAGCTCAGTTGGCCAGAAGTGAATGAGCCTCACCCAGGGTGGGCAGCTCCAGGTTGGAAAATTCCTGGAGATATGGGGGCGGAGCCTGGGAGGGTGGGGTTTGTAAAGGGATAGACCTCTGCAGGGTATCTCTAATATATAAAAGGCAAGCCGTGTTGCTGACAACTCACCTTTTATCCTGGTGCAGGAGCACTGAGGGGCCTACAGGTGTCCCTGCACCAGGCCTCTAAGGGAACACGGAGGCAGCTGGGAGATCCATCACAACAGCACAACCCTCACAAGGCTCCACAGCAGCCGCAGAAGCGGTGGGGAGGCCCAGCCTGGTGCAGCACCCGCACCACAGCAGCAATGGCTGCAGGGGCGACAACAGGGCCTGGCCAAGAGTCGTGGCCTGGGAGACTAGTTGCCGCCTGGGAGGGGTCCTGCCGAATCCCTTTTCTAGAGCCCGTTGTATTTGTTCACAGAATGGGCTTGGTTGCTAGTAACGCCATACAGTCCACCCTCCAAAGCAGCCATCTTCTCCAGGGAAATGGGTCTCTGTTATCTGGAGTTCAGTTGTAATTCTGGGAGATCTCTGGGCCCCACCTGGAGGCTGGCAAAGCTAGCCACATCAAAAGACAAAGAAAGCAAGTAAACTCACAGATGCTATAAAGCACTGTTTGCATTTCCAGCTGCTTCAAGCTATTGCCAAAGGAGAGCACTTTTGTGAAACTCGTTCATAGGAACTCCCAAGATTGTTTTGGGGCACAACTTCCCCCCAGTTTCTGCATGTGATTCTTCCCGGGGGCACCCCACTTTGGCACAAGAACTTGGCTTTGGATCAGGAAATAGCATTGGTCCACTGGGAGGGCAGAGTTCTCTGCACATGGGGATGGTCTAAACTTCTTTGGGGGGGTGCAGATCTTTTTAATTATCCTCAATATTTGCATTTTGGTTCATGACTAGGCTATGCAAACTGGGAACCAACTTCAGCTTTGTCCTGGGAGAAGCCGAAGGACTGGAGACCCTGGATCATTCCCGTTACCCAGTGAAAGAAATGCCCAGAGGCAATGGAGAAAAACAGTGTGAGAATCATTACTCTGCCACAAGCGCTAACCGGGCTGGAAGATGCATGATAAAGTGGCAGTTTGCACTCCCTGCAAGGGGAACCGCAACTGGAACGGATCAGAACCATGACTGGTGGAGAGAATACAGCCACACTTGGAGGGGAACAGTAGTCGTTTTTGAATAGGAATTCCTGGGCTGCTTACACCCCAGAACCTATAACTCTCTGCAGTTGACTCAGAAGCAGACGTACAGGTGGGGTTTATTTTGCTTGGGATCAGGGCTTTTTTTCTGGGAAAAGAGGTGGTGGAACTCAGTGGGTTGCCAGCACACGGGGGAACTCTTGGTGGGAGGTGGTCCCCCTGGTACCACATGTGCACGCGCAAAGTGCACACATGCTCCCAGGGCCAATGATGTCACTTTGGGTCAGCTGTAACAAAGGGGAGTTTTTAAAAGTTTAAATCGCCCTCGTCGAAAATGGTCACATGGCTGGTGGCCCCGCCCCCTGATCTCTAGACAGAGGGGAGTTTAGGCAATCTAAACTCCCCTCTGTCTGGAGATCAGGGGGCGGGGCCACCGGCCATGTGACCATTTTCAAGGGGTTCCAGAAATTCGTTCCACCGCGTTCCAGCTGAAAAAAAGCCCTGCTTGGGATTACAATTGCCAACTCCATCTTAGAAAATTCCTGGGGATTTGGGAAGTGGTACCTAGGGAGGGCAGCGTTTGGGGAAGGGAGAGAGCTCAGCAGATATGTGATTCCATAGAGTCTACTCTCCAACACTGCCATTTCCTCTAGAGTAACTGATCTCTGTATCCCAGAGATCAGCTGTGTTTCCAGGACTTCAGGCCCCAACAGGAGGTTGGCAACCTTGCTTGCGATTGTGAATTGTTAATGCTCCACTCATTTTTACCATTGTAGCATAGATGGCCATTGCAGGACTGTAACAGAACCCACAATGCTACATTAAGCCACAACCGCAGTCCTGCTTCCAGAAGATTCCGGAAGAGCAACGCAAAGAGCTCAACAATAGCGTCTCTGATATACCGAGATATTCCCTGCAAAAACGCGGTGACCTGTGCGTGACCTTAGATAGTTTTCGAGGTGTTGTGATGAAAAGACCCTGGAATTTCTCATCCGTGGATAACCGAGCGGCAGTTTCAGGATAACCCGGCCTAGCTCAGCAATCTCTACAATGGATTTGGATTTCCGACTTCATATAAACAACGAGGTTTCTGATAAACATTTCTTACTCAGATGGGTATAATTTAGCCTTGGAATTAAAGGTAAGGCTAAATTGCTTCCCAGAGAGTTAACATCAGCTTGGATGCAGCCTGTTGATTAAATTCTTCAAACTCGCTGCAATTTCAAAAGGAAAGCCCTAGCATGTCCCCCGTATTCATTCTGTGCAAGATTGTTAATCACACCGTCCATGCCTTTTAACCAATTCCCACCCCGTGGCGGAAAAGCCTGCTGGATTAGCCACCTTGGTATTGATAACGCGTCCAAGATCTCTCCAGTAAATATTTAATTACATGAGCTTAGCTATCGCCTTTGATTCCACCGAAGATGCCACAGACAAAAATTCCCGGAGATCTTTGCAAAACAGAGCAAGGTTGGTCTCAGTTGCCTCTGAGAGCCAAGCTACATGTGACGCCTTACACAGGTTGGACGCTTGTCAGCTTACCGCAAGTTTTGATGGGAAATGTAGGCATCCTGGTTTTACAGCTTGGCTCTCCATTACGGCTGCAAGACCAGGATGCCTACATTTCCCATCAAAACTTGAGGGAAGCTAACAAGTGTCCAACCTGTGTCAGGCATCACTTGTAGCTTGGGAGGAAAAGGGGGGGGGCAAAACCCTACAGGATACAAAAAATGATTCTTTATATAATATTTTCAAAATTCCAAAAGTGCAATGTGCTCATAACACTTCATACAGTGTCTTCAAAGTTTCAAAAATGCAACGTGCTCATAACACTCCATACATGATTCAATACATATTACATAAACAATCTTACAGGGTAGGATGAATTAAAGATGATACCATTTAGATAACCAGTTCATGAAATATTTTCCGGGAGAGAATAGCCTACATAGGCTTGAGTCTTTGTTTGAAGTCAGTTTATCCTTCTATGTTGTCATAACTTAAAGTAGAAATATCTTAGTTGTTGTTTCATTCCAGCATGGTGCAGATGTAATTGCCAGTGAGGAAACAATCGCTGGGGGGTGCTTCCTCCTAGGATAGCACACCCTAGAACGCTCTCCCCTGGAACGCTCTCAATCTCTCAATCTGAGGCCGGCAAAACAAAGTCACAAAAAATTCTATACAACTCCAGGGATGGTCTGGGACCCAACGTGGCCAACGCATTCAAGTAAACAGTAAACATCCACAAGCTAAGAACCAAGAGCTTAAGTTGCCAACTCTGGATTTGGAAATTCCTGGAGATTTGGGGGTAAAGCCTGGGGAGGGCCAGGTTTGGGGAACGGCCTCAGCAGGATATAATGCCATAGAGTCAACCCTACAAAGCAGCCATTTTCTCCAAGGGAACTGGTCTCTGAAGATTGTGAGTAGAGATGGGCACGAACAGAAATACGAAGCAAAATTAAGCACGAACCAGGTCGGTTCATGGTTCGTGAACCACGGTTCATCAGATCCCATTTTTGATGAACCGCCACGAACTTTAGGCTGGTTCGTTTGTTTTGGTTTTTTGGTTTGTCACTGCAGACAGCCTGGTGCCAATCAATCAGTTTCCTAGGCAACAGGGGATGGACTTCCTGCAGACCTTCTGCTGGCCCGGATTGACATTCTGCTGGTGGTTTTCTGACTCGGATGTGCCGTTTTCACGAACCAAATGAACCGGTTCGCGAACCAGGGGCAGGTTCGTGAAAGTTCATGGGTCGTGAAATTTGATGAACCACGAACCACATGGTTCAGTTTTTTTCCGGTTCGTGCCCATCTCTAATCGTGAGATCCCACCTGGAGCCTGACAATTCTATTCACAATGAAATGCTCACTTCTGACCACACCTGGACTTCCATTGATTAATTAAAGGCAGTGTGGTGTAGTGGTTAGAGTGCAGGGTTGGGATCTCGGTCACCCAGGTTTGCACCTCCACTCTGCCATGAAAGCTCACTGGGTGACCTTGGGCCAACTGCACACTCTCAGCCTCGCCTTCCTCACAGGGTTGTCATGAGCATAAAAAGGAGGAGAGGAGACTTCTGGAAACTGCTTTGGGTCTCCACTGGAAAGAAAGGCAAGGTATAAATGAAGTAAGTAAATAACTTGCATTTGCACCTGCCTTTTTAGACAATTGGCTGATTCCGCACACGTCGGATAATGCACTTTATCAGTCGTTTGAGGTGGATTTTTTTTCCGCACACAAAAAAATCCGTTCCAAATGATCTATAAAGAGGATTGGAAGTGCATTATCCAACGTGTGCGGAATCACTCAATTGTTTCCTGTGCCAGCAAGATGGCATGACAGGAGATGCCCCCACCCCCGGCGCCCCCTCTGGCACCTCAGCGCTCAAGGTGGTTGCCAGACCTACCTCAATGGATGCGCTGGCCCTGGATATTATTATAAGAAATAAAACTGATTATATAAATAATGAATATATGATGGGTGAACAAGGAAAAATAAAAACATGGAAAGAAATTTAAGCTCAAGGAAAAAACATTTCAAGGCTGATGTATTATCAAATGGTGTCTAAGCTTAAAGATCAAATATCCAAAGAAGGGGGTCGGTTAAGAGAGAAAACAGTATTTGGGTAACTAATCCCTGGAGATTCAAAACACCTAGTAGGAAAAGTAGATAAAAACTTATTGCAATATGCCACATCATCAGAACAAGTGAAAAATTGTATAGTAAAAGGGATGCAAAATTTCTGAGCTAGGACATAATTATTACAGATGCAGGACTGAGGCAAAGTAGCTCGCCTAAGGTCACCTGCCGGCTAAGGCTGGATGCAACCCAGGGCCCTTCTGATTCAGCTCTCCGCTTCTTCCACACTGTGCCAGAACCCCATATTTGAGTCATGACGAGCAGCCCGGTTTTACTTCCTATAACCTAATATTGACTTCCTCATTATAACAGCTTCGTCTCATGCGGTTAGCCAGCAGCTACAATACTTGCTCAACTGGCTAACATCAACTGTGTTAGAAGGCCTTGTTGCGAGACGTTACTTGATATCCCAAGCGATGTCCTCACTGCACTTAAAATCCTGTGACTCGGGGAACACCCCGCCACTGGTTTGTCCTCAGAGGTGAAGTAACCAGCTTTGGATGTGTCCGTTAAAGAATGGCACCCTTCAAAAGGCTCGTTTCAACCTGCTTTGCAGCTTTAATGAGTTCTTGCAGCGGATCAGTGGCTAGGGTGTTGACCACCGTCAACCTATCACCGTTCTGCTAAAAGACGGTCTCTGCGTCTTACTATGTTTCCAGGCTCAATTCAAAAGGATCCAACCCCATCACGGGAGCTTTAAAAGAACCGCAGTATGAGTGAAGGTGTGCGGTTTGCAGAACATCTTCTGTTCATGGCTGCTCCGTGTGTGCTGGTTTGCCAATCTCCAGGGGGTGGAGAACTGGAATTACAATGGCTCTCCAGGCAACAGAGATCAGTTCCCCTGGAGAAAATGGCTCTTTTGGAAGGTGAACTGTGATAATACACCTTGCTGGGGTTCCTCACCTCCCTAAACTCCGCCCTCCTTAGGCTCCACCCTCCCCCAAATCTTCAAGAGTTTCCAGTCCTGGAGCTAGCAACCCTAGCCAGGCCCCCTTACCCTCCCGGTGGGAGGGGGGAGACCTGGCTCTTATGTCCTTCTTGCCCTGTTCAGTTGCGTGATGACATCATTTCCGATGACGCCACTTCCGGTATTGTCACCGTACAGGTGCGGGAGTGCACGCATGCTTCACAGAAGGCCAATTTGAGCCTCAGAAGGGCCCAATTCGTCCCATTTGGGGCCCGAATCAGCCTGTGGCAATGCGCAGGAGTGCTTTCAGGGTGGTGCAATGATGTTAGCGATGTCACACCGCTGCGGGAGCACGCCCAGGAGGACCGTTCTCGTGCCTTCCTCCCCCACTGGCCAGGTAAGTGGAGGTGAGGGGCGGAGGGCGAAAGTGAGGATCCCTCACCCCCACCGGGAGAACGGGATCCCTACTGGCCCACTAATGATGCAAACAGGGAAGCCTTCTTGTGCACTGGTGTGCAGTTCATAAGTCTTTGCCAGATTGTAGCATCTGTGTCGGGCAGTGGAGTTAAATCCAAATGCTAGCAAGCCTCTATGAACTGGGCAGCGGAGTTGGAAGGCCACATCTATAAGACTTTTCCCACCCCATTTCTACTTCTTCTACTATTACTATTACTATTACTATTGCTATTGCTATTGCTATTGCTATTGCTATTGCTATTGCTATTGCTATTGCTATTGCTATTGCTATTGCTATTGCTATTGCTATTGCTATTGCTATTACCAGGGCTTTTTTTCTGGGAAAAGAGGTGGTGGAACTCAGTGGTGGAACTCAGGACCTCACAATGACATCACTTTTGTGTCAGCTGGAATGGGGGGAGGGGAGTTTTTTAAAGTTTAAATCACCCTCGTCGAAAATGGTCACATGGCCGGTGGCCCCGCCCCCTGACCTCCAGACAGAGGGGAGTTGAGATTGCCCTCCGCACCGCTGTGATCTAAACTCCCCTCTGTCTGGAGATCAGGGGGCGGGGCCACCGGCCATGTGACCTTTTTCAAGTGGTGTTGGAACGCCATTCCACCACGTTCCAGCTGAAAAAATTACTATTACTACACACAACACAATCAATAGTAAATAAAGATCACATGTTATCATTGATTGGCCTTGCTGCGCTGATACAAGTTCCCATCAGGGACCTCAGTACCAGCCACGTAGCAGCGTCATATGTACGCTGTTCCAAGTAGCGCCATCTTTTGCAGGGAATCAAAACCTGGAGAGCCAGGTTTGATTCCCCTCTCCTCTACTTGAAGCCAGCTGTGTGACCTCGGGTCACTCACTTAAAAGCGGCAGGACTCTAATCTGGAGAGCCAGGTTTGATTCCCCACTCCTCCACTTGAAGCCAGCTGGGTGACCTCGGGTCACTCACTTAAAAGCGGCAGGACTCTAATCTGGAGAGCCAGGTTTGATTCCCCACTCCTCCACTTGAAGCCAGCTGGGTGACCTCGGGTCACTCACTTAAAAGCGGCAGGACTCTAATCTGGAGAGCCAGGTTTGATTCCCCACTCCTCCACTTGAAGCCAGCTGGGTGACCTCGGGTCACTCACTTAAAAGCGGCAGGACTCTAATCTGGAGAGCCAGGTTTGATTCCCCACTCCTCCACTTGAAGCCAGCTGGGTGACCTCGGGTCACTCACTTAAAAGCGGCAGGACTCTAATCTGGAGAGCCAGGTTTGATTCCCCACTCCTCCACTTGAAGCCAGCTGGGTGACCTCGGGTCACTCACTTAAAAGCGGCAGGACTCTAATCTGGAGAGCCAGGTTTGATTCCCCACTCCTCCACTTGAAGCCAGCTGGGTGACCTCGGGTCACTCACTTAAAAGCGGCAGGACTCTAATCTGGAGAGCCAGGTTTGATTCCCCACTCCTCCACTTGAAGCCAGCTGTGTGACCTCGGGTCACTCACTTAAAAGCGGCAGGACTCTAATCTGGAGAGCCAGGTTTGATTCCCCACTCCTCCACTTGAAGCCAGCTGGGTGACCTTGGGTCAGTCACAGCTCTCTCAGAGCTCTCTCAGCCCCACCCACCTCACAGGGTGGCTATTGTTGTGGGGGTAATAATGACATACCTTGTAAACTGCTCTGAGTGGGCATTAAACTGTCCTGAAGGGCGGTATATAAATTGAATGTTGTTATTATTATTTTCCTGGAAATTTAAGGATGGAGCCTGGAAAGAGCTGAGTTTGGGGAGGGAAGGGAGCGCAGCGGGATATAATGCCATGAAGCTCCCCCTCTAAAGCAGCAACTGATCTCGGCAGCCTGGAAGTCAGTTGTAATTCCAGGAGATCTCCAAATTCCACCTGGAGGTTGGCGACCGTAACTCTGAGTAGTAGCTGCTCTCCACAGTCTCAGAGGACCTAACTACAAGTCTCACTACACAAGGCATCTGGCATGCAAAGAACACATTCAGGAGATGCAATGTTAGCCAGGAAGGGTAGTTTAAAAAGACAGAGCTGGTGGCAGGGCAATGGCTTTGCTATCCACTGGAGCTGTGTGAAGGGGCTGTGAAATGCCAGAAGGGAAACTTCAGCCTATTATAACCTTTCCAGGTCCGAGTCTGGCTCTGGAAGGCAGCTCCAGCCCATTTCCATTCCTGGCTGCCCTCTGGTTGTGATCCCACACAGTTTTAAACTGGAGAGGTGAAACTGACAGAACCTTGGGGGGGAGGGGCAAAGATGAAATTAACAAACCCTCTGAGGAGCGATCTCTGCCAACTCTGTCTTTTTAAACTACACTTCCCAGCTAATATTGTATCCTCCTACACTTGATGAACACGCACCAAGGCACCTCGTGTAGAGAGACTCGATACATTGGTTACAGGTCCACCCCAGATCCTGTCAACCAGATGTATGCTGGGAGTTCCATGCACGGAACTTAATGCCCAATTCAGATTGACTAGAGCATGCAAGGAAAGGGGGATTAAACATTCCTCCTGCACCATTTTCCCCAGGGAGCTGCTATTTGCCTCGCTCTGCTACCAGAGAGCTTTCCCCCTGGAGACGCTGAGGATTGAACTTGCAACCTTCTGGGCCCAGTCTGCCACGGGACTACGGCCTTCTCCTCCCTGGTTCATAATTGATTTGCTTTCTTGAGTCTGCCTCATGTGAAGCCGCAAATATCTCCTCGCCTTTACGAATCGCATTTTCATAATTCGCTGCAGCAGTTTAATTCCAGGGCATTAAATATGAAACAGGGCGGCTGCAAATGGAGACATCACAAAGTGGAAACGCAGAATTCCTTGATGGAACTTGCGATGCAAAGGCCCTCTGCAGCCATTAGCCTTGGGTTTGCTGTGGTAGCCTGCTGCTGGCAGATTCCCAAAGCCAGAATATTCAGGTACCGTTTCCCGGTCGGCAACTACTTTTTTAACTGGGGCAAACCTGCAGAAAAGTTTTCCTCAACGCTCACATGGGAGATGAAGACAGCTGTGTTTCCTGAGACAGAGAGGCAGTGTTGTGTAGTGGTTTGGATGCAAGACGGGGAGGCCGAGGTGACTAGGAGACATTCGGCCGGTCACTCCCCTCAGCCTAATCCGCCTCAAAGGGCCGTTTTGTCTAAAATGGAGGAAAGGACACATGATCACACTTGTCTAAGGCTAAGTCTGTTTTTCTCACAGGGTCTCAGGTAAGGGTCTTTCTCATCACCTGCCACATGAGCGAGGCTTTAAAACTGGAGATGCTAAGAACGGAACCTGGGAACTTATACCACGAAGACACAGCCCCACCCTTTTTGCCATGAGCTCCATGGAGATAAACATTTAACATATAGGCCTCTTCCACACATCCTTAATGGGACGGCCGACCAATGATGCTCTGGCGAGATCTCACTCATTACACACGTCATTGTTTCCAGTGCGCGAGCAGGGCATGATGATCCCGGCTTTTAAGCGTTTTTTGTGGGACTGGTTTTGGTCCGTGTTTATTTTTGATGCCGGTTTTCTGCACGGTTATCCTACCATTTCAATGCATGCAGAGGCTTTTTTCTGCTTCATAAGAGCTCTCTCACTAATCTCCAATCACTCCTCTCACCATTACCCCTCCTTTAAACATCACACATGCATCTGGCTCGCGTGCGCGATCTTATAATTCCCCCCTTTTATAAAAAAAAATTTAACGGTTGTTGCACTATTACAATATCTACATATACCAAGAGAACCATACTGCAGTGCTTGCTGAATGGCATGCCATTTCTGATTTTATTTTAAATATGAAATCGTGCAATAGCACTAATCTACTGTTCGCATATTTATTAAATGGTGTTGCCCTTTGAGCGGGAATTGAACAGTAGAGAACAGAGAACTATGCATGCTCAGGTTCTACAGAAGCTGAAAGATACGACAATGGTATAGTGCAGTCAAAAAAAAAAAGAGAAGTTGGGCAGGAATGTGCCAACATCAGTTGTGACAAGGCGCAAATAAAGAACACATTTTCTGTTTTGGGACTTTTTTTCATGACAAACACCCATAAAACACACGGCCAAAGTTAAAGAGACGTTTTTACACACTCTGATTTATATTCCCCAAACACCATAGAGTTTTTATCCTTGCTCGACTTAATCTGGATGGGAGATATGCTCGCATTCCATACGAGAAAGCAAAATCGAAAAGAGTCCAGTAGCACCTTTAAGACTAACCAACTTTATTGTAGCATAAGCTTTCGAGAATTGCAGTTCTCTTCATCAGATGCATGGAGTGTAAGAAGAAACTGATCAGATAACTGGTTCTTCTTACCCTCCATGCATCTGACGAAGAGAGCTGTGATTCTCGAAAACTTATGCTACAGTAAAGTTGGTTAGTCTTAAAGGTGCTACTGGACTCTTTTCGATTTTGCTACTACAGACTAACACGGCTAACTCCTCTGGACATACGAGAAAGGTCTCTGTCCGTGCCACTCTGGTATGGTAGAAACAATTCAACATGTCCTCTTATATTGTCGGTTTTACCAAAACATTCGGAATGTATATATCACTCCGCTTATGCACAATTATTCTGGTAGATCAAATCAATTTTATATTTCACTTCTTTTCAGTGATCATTGTAATGAAATCTCTTTTAAAGTAGCTAGATTTTGTGCCCTGGCATGCTTAATTAGGCAGAAGAACATGGCTTACTTTAGCAAATTTTAATTAAGAACTGTATTTTATACTTAGTATATGTTATATAAGGAGCCCCGTGGTAAGGAGCCCCGTGGCGCAGAGTGGTAAGCTGCAGTAGTGCAGCCTAAGCTCTGCTCACAGCTTGAGTTTGATCCCGGCGGAAACCGGGTTCAAGTAGCCGGCTCAAGGCTGGCTCAGCCTTCTATCCTTCCGAGGTCAGTAAAATGAGTACCCAGTTTCCTGGGGGTAAAGTGTAGATGACTGGGGAAGGCAATGGCAAACCACTCTGTAACAAAAGTCTGCCAAGAAAACGCCGTGATGCAACGTCCCCCCATGGGTCAGTAATTTTAATGACTTTTTTAAAATGATTGATTTTATGGTTTTGTGACTTTTAATGTATTTTTTGAACGTTGTTAGCCGCCCTGAGCCCATCTGTGGGGAGGGCGGGGTATAAATCAAATCAAATAAATAAATGACTCGGCGCTTGCACAGGGGGAATACTTTTGCCTTTATATGATATATAATTATGACATGCATTTAATGTACATGTCTGCTGATGATTTTGATTCAGATTTCTAATCATAACAATAAACATGCATGCCCCGATTTATGCACGTTGTGCTTTTGTTGTTGTTGTTGTTAATTGTCCACTTTTCTCACTGAGATCCAAGGCGGATTACACAGTGCAAGTTAAAATACAATATAACCAACAGCGAGGACCTTCAGAGAGGCAAGAGCAATAATGACACAGTTCGGGCATTCAGTGAAAGAGACACAACAGGTTATGGAAACAGAAAATATGAAAAAACAAGCATAAAGACAAGCACAGAGATATAATCCTTCTGAAACAAAGCAAACTAATTTACATGGCATGTTTGGCAGCATAGAATCTCCCTAGCAGGTGCACGTCTACATCAGCAGAGAGTAGTGTGTAGTCCCTGTACCTACCAAGGTATCTCTCTGAACTACTTCTAATGACACAGTCCCAGGCTTTTTTTCAGCGGTAATGCGGTGGAACGGAGTTCCGGAACCTCTTGAAAATGGTCACATGGCTGGTGGCCCCGCCCCTTGATCTCCGGACAGAGGGGAGTTTAGGCGCAGAGGGCAACCTCAACTCCCCTCTGTCTGGAGATCAGGGGGCGGGGCCACCAGCCACGTGACCATTTTCTCCCAGGGCAACCCACTGAGTTCCACCACCTCTTTTCCCAGAAAAAAAGCCCTGCACAGTCCTATAATCTGGGTAGAAAACCCTCCAGAATAATTCAGTTTTGCATTGTTTGTGGAAAGCCAGGACAAGACAAGGCAGTGGAGTTAAGCCTGAAGATGCCACGGAATTTCCGTTTTATTTTGCTGCAATGGACTAACAGTTTGGTGTAGTGGTTAAGAGCGCAGGACTCTAATCTGGAGAACTGGGTTTGATTCCCCACTTCTCCTCTTGAAGCCAGCTGGGTGACGAGTCAGTCACTTAAGAAGGGCAGGACTCTAATCCGGAGAACTGGGTTTGATTCCCTACTCCTCCGCTTGAAGCCAGCTGGGTGACCTTGGATGAGTCACAGCTCTCTCAGAGCTCTCTCAGCTCCACCCACCTCACAGGGTGATTGTTGTTGTGGGGATAATAATGACATACTTTGTAAATCGCTCAGAGTGGGCATTAACCTCCCTGAGCCCGTCTGACAGGGAGGGCGGTCTAGAAATGTGATTAAATAAATACAATAAATAAAGTAAGTTGTCCTGAAGGGTGGTATATAAATATAATGTTGTTGTTGTTGTTGTTGTTGTTGTTGTTGTTGTTATATGGCTTCTCCTTTGCAATTATTTTTCAGAGGCCGTTTTTCCAGATCACAGTAAAGAAAGGAAACAGGGGAGGCTAGCAAAGCAATGCAATTTACCATTCACATTTGGAACAGCTAGCCAAATGTTTGCACTGTGAACCAAAGAGAAACTGTAAGTATACACAGCCTAGGGAAGTGAAGACGCAAGCGTGCCTGCTTGGATCTAGCTAAATAAACTGGCTGCCTCCCAGGTATGTTTTTATTCTCTTTTTTCTTATCTGGACCATCTCAACAAACAATAACAAAAAAAGATACAGCAGAACTGACAGTGCCCCAGAACAGCTCTTGGTATGTGGAAAACAGGAGCAACACCCACCTGCTCTCCTGGGAGCCTGTCAACGCATCCAAAATGCACAGTTCCTACCCTGAAAATCCGCCTTATGTCCCAGATGTCAGCCACAGAGCAGAGAACCGTCGTGCGATGTATCACTGAGCTGCTAGCTCGGAACTGACAACAGTCTCCAAGAATAAGAAGGGCAGCCATGTGGAACACGGGGACAGCAGTGCCTAGCAGTTAGAGGGAGGAGGGTAAAAGGAAAAAAGAAGGTTCATTCCATGACCCCATCTGTCAACAAAATCTGCCCAGCTAGGTATCCTGCCCCCTCCCTTAAGCTGTTGAATGTCCGGGGAATGAACTTATCTATCTATCTATCTATCTATCTATCTATCTATCTATCTATCTATCTATCTATCTATCTATCTATCTATCTATCTATCTATCTATCTATCTATCTATCTATCTATCTATCTATCAGCTAGCCGGCTGGCTGGCTGGCTGGCTGGCTATTTTTTAATTATTTTTTTTTTTTATCGTATTTATATTCTGCCCTCCCCGCAAGGAGGCTCAGGGCGGATAACAGCATTAAAACATTTAAAACATTTCATATAAAACATTTCAAAGCTACCTATTTAATTGAATTTATATTCCACTCTTCTTGCAAGTGGGCTCAGAGCAGCTCACAATACAATACAAGAAATATAATAATAAAAACATGCATGTGTAACTTCTCTTTTCATGGGTTCTATGGGGCTTTGAAAGTAACTTTCACACAAATTTAAGAAAGATTTTTTTTAAAAACTTTTTAACAATTAATAAAATACAGCTTTTTAAAAAAACTAACTCATAAGTGCAACCATACAGAAAACTTTAAATCAACAATGTTTTGGAAAAGGTAAAACAGTTCAACATTTCACGAAGCGGTGAGTCCTTTTTCATTAATTCAGAGCAACTGTAGCCCAGGTGTCAGGCTATGGATGACAGGATATGGTAGACAGGTCTCCAGACCACTGCAACAAGAAATCCAAGCTCTTGGTTAAATGGTTTTATTCAGAAATCCAATCATTTCCATATGTATGTCCACAGAATTACTCAGAGGCAAAAAAGCATCTCAGCGGTACACGGTTCCTTGACAAGAATAAAAACTTGAGGAAAGTACAACTCTAAACACCCACTCATTTCCCCCTCCCACCTAGACCACAGAACTGAGCTAGAAAATGCTTTGGGAATGCATGAGAGTAAACAGTAACATTTCAGACAGTGCAAGGTCACTTCTGTGAGCTTCAAAGAAAGAGAAAGATAAGACAGCTGTGTTCTCAGGCTGCTGGAGAAACGAAAGCGATGGTTAGAGCATTTGCAATCTCATTAGAGCAATGAAATCAAGGTACAGCATTAGCAATGGTTCAGCACAGAGATCAATGGAACGGATGTAGGGGTACTACAGACATGACACCAGGCTTCTGTTCTCCTGTTGGGGAATTACTGCCCTTATTCAGCTCCCCAGCAACCAGCCTCCTCCTCAGCAGCCTGCCTCTTGCTCCGGACTCCACCCGTCTGGGCTAAACCAATTACCTCATAGGGGTTACACATGCAATAATTAAAAGAAGCATAAAATCATCAAGCAATAATACAGTACTTCAAAACAGCCACGCACATATTGCACCACCCATTCAGCCTAACCAAGTCCGTGGGGCAGGATGGCTAGCTACCAGATGGATACAGATTTGCGGGGCGGGGGGGGGGGGGAACACACACAAACACACGTGGCAGGAGGCCGGTTGGATGGCTCGCCCGCCTCAACCACCATATACCTGGTGGAACATTTCCATCTTGCAGGCCCGGCGGAAAGATAGCAGAACTGAGTGAGCCCGTGTTTCCACAGACAGAGAGTTCCACCAGGTTGGTGCCAAGGCCGAAAAGGCCCTGGCCCTGGTTGAGGCAATGCGAACCTCCTTGGGGCCAGGAACCGCCAGTAGCTATTTATCTGCCGAATGAAGCAGCCTCCAGGCCTTCCGCACAGCAAGCAGATGCTCTTCTAGGCTTGCCGTTTCCCTGTCAGGGGCGGGGGATCCCTTGCTCCCACCTCCTCCCCCCGCGCCCACTTACCTGGCCAGTGGGTGGCGTGACGCCCAGGGCACTCCCTGGGCAGTGCAGTGCGCCCCTGCGACCCACCATAGCATTCTCTCGTGCCCCGCAACAGGCCCATTTCAGGCTGAATCGGGCCTGCAGAGGGTCGATTCAGCCCCACAACGGGCCCGTTTCAGGCTGAATTCAGCCCTTTAGTGAGCGCAGGCGCAAGGGGCCTGTTTTGGGCTGAAGTCAGCCCTTTGACGAGCGCAGGCGTGCTCCCGGGCCATCCTTTGACCTGCATGATGATGTCACTTCCCAGAAGTGATGTCATCATGCATGCCGGGAGTGCAGACATGCTCAGAAGCCGGTGAGGGGTAAGTGCCAGGCTCCCAGGCTCCCACCGGGGGACTCAAGGGATCTGGCAACCCTATGCTCTTCCCCTGAGCTACAGCCCCTTCCCCCTTACACAGACCTTTTAAAGAGAGGCAGGGCATAAATACTGTCAATGAAAAACATATACTCCCCAACACTAGAAACACTTAACTTTCACGAAATGCCTTTTCAAAGTATCTATCGGAAGCCGGCTTGGGTAACTGAAAACAGAGAGAGCAACCAGGTCAGCCTTTAACCGTGTTTCCATTCTCTGAACGAGACAGATCCCTTTAAAAAGAGCCCGAGACAGGAAACAAAACACCTCAGTAGGGTTTACATTCATCTTCGCTGGTAAATAAATCCAGCAGGTAAACAGGAGAGGAGAAAGCAAGGTCCGAGTCCGGTTGCACCTTAGAGACCGCCTGGATTTCCAGGCGATAAGCTTTCGAGAGCTCAGCTCTCAAACGCTAATACTCTGGAAATCCAGTCGGTCTCTAAGGTGCAACCGGACTCGAACCCTGCTCTTCTACTGCAGACCAAGATGGCTACCCACCTGAAACTGTCAGGACAGAGAAAGAGAGAGCTCGAGAGCATTCCTTCTCCGCTTTCCAAGAAAGCGTTTCCAGTTCCCCGTTATATAAAAGCAGCCACACAGTCTCCACAGCCTCCCTGCTTCTCTTTCCCCCTCTCTCTTTACACACAGGCACTGAATGTCAGCAGAAAATAATTCCTTTAATGAGTGTTCAGAGAAGCACCAGCTGACTGAGGTTTGCCAAGCCTGGCAGGCCACGGGGTCAAACTCGGCAGCGGCAAAACTATAATCCTCTCCTTTTATACATCAAGACGAGCACTCGACAGATTTGTGCACAGACTCGCCAAGCAAAATTTCCGGAAAGTGCTTTGAGAGCAAGCTTTACCCTCCCTCTGGAGCATGGGACTCTCAGGGCACCAAAAGGAGGCCATCTTATCTAATCTGGCCATGTCTGTAATGGCTATCTTAATAATAATAACATTCAATTTATATACCGCCCTTCAGGACAACTTAACGCCCGCTCAGAGCGGTTTACAAAGTGTTATTATTATCCCCACAACAATCACTCTGAGAGGTGGGTGGGGCTGAGAGAGCTCTGAAAGAGCTGTGACTGAGCCAAGGTCGCCCAGCTGGCTTCAAGTGGAGGAGTGGGGAATCAAACCTGGCTCTCCAGATTAGAGTCCTGCTGCTCTGAACCACTACACCAAACTGGCTCTCTTGCTGCTGCGGATTCTTAATATGAAAACTGGAAGGCTGGAAGAATTTGCTGGAGAAGTCAAGGAGCCCAGAATGCTTGTGTAATAGCAGGAGCAATTAAGAGTATTCCCTTGCCCCAAGCGAGGTCCACCCATGTGCCTCTGGGTCTGCGACAATCCTGCAGGGGCTTGTATCTGGCCAGTGGCAGAATGGCCCCAGGAAGAGACGCCAATCATCTCTCAGGCCACTGCTGGCCTGTGGTGTATTGGGACCTGTTCAGGGCCGGTGCCAGAGGTTCCGGTGCCCGAGGTGGCGTGCGCGCGAACTGTGTGATGACATCATTGCAGATGTCATCACGTGCCATGGGGGGGCTGGGCAGCTCGCAGAGCCCCAAGCACAGAAGCTTCAAGCTGCTGCTGGGGCGGCGCGCGGAGGCTGCTCCGTGCGCCGCCCCAGCAACAGCTCACGGCTTCTGCACCTGGCTGGGGCAGAGGAGCACGCAGCGGAGCTGGCGTGGCTGGCTGCAGCAGGAGCTGCAGCCAGCCAGCCAGCCCCGTGCCACCGCCGCCACATGCCCCAGCCGAGCGCAGAAGCTGCGAGCCACTGCTGGGGCGGCGCGCGGAGGCTGCTCCGTGCGCCACCCCAGAAACAGCTCAGGGCTTCTGCAACCGGCTGGGGTGGAGGAGCACGCGGCGGAGCTGGCGTGGCTGGCTGCAGCTGCTCCTGCAGCCAGTCAGCCAGCTCCGTGCCGCCACCCGCCACGCACCCCAGCTGGGCGCATAAGCTGCGAGCCGCTGCTGGGGCGGCGCCCGGAGGCTGCGCCCGGCTGGGGTGTGTGGTGGCGGCGGCGGCGGCAGCAGCATGGAGCTGGGTGGCTGGCTGCAGCAGTAGCTGCATCCCAGTCATGCCAGCTTCGCTGCGCGCGCCTCCACCCCCGACACCCCCTCTGGCACCCCTCCAAAGCCTGCGCGCCCGAGGCCACCGCCTACCCGGCCTCGATGGGCGCGCCGGCCCTGGACCTGTTGCAAACTCCAGGTTGAGAAATTCCTGGAGATTTGGGGGCGGAGCCTGGCAAGAGCGGGGTTTGGGGAAGGGAGGGACCTCAGCAGGGTATAATATGCCATAAAGCCCACCCTCCAAAGGAGCCACTTTTTCCTGGGAAACTGATCTCTGTATCAGGGGGCTACTTCCAGCCCTGATCAGAGTTAAAACATTGCCTACTTTTATGGTTAACCCCTTATTGACTTGCAACGTGAGACGAGGGAAAATGAAAATGATTTGTGGTTTTGATTTCTAAGAAGATAAACTTGGGGAAAATCAATAGAATGGGGGCAGTATTGAAAAGGTAAATTTTGGAGATATTAAAACTAAAAGTATAGTGTTTGTTAAACTATAATAGGTGTTGTAGAGAAAGATGGAAAATGAAACGTATAATTTTTCTTCATTATTTTCAATCTTTGTTCTTCTTTGTCTCTGTCTTCTTTTTTCTTTACGTTTTTCTTCTGTTTCTCTGCCCTTTTTACTGAGCTTTTCATCTTATTAATAAAATAAAAGGTATATACTTTAAAAAAGGAAACTGATCTCTATAGTCTGGAGATATGTCATTCTGAAGTTGGAAACCACTGGTGTGACCCAGCAAGGCTCTTATTGTGTTCTCAAGTCTCGGAATTGCTTCTACTCCAGGAGGGTTTTGGTTAGCCTAGACACTTTTTTCCAAAGCCTGCCAAAAATTCCACTTCTGGTTCCTTGATTAGCAACACGCTCAAAGCCTCTGTTTGCACAATGAAGCCCAGTTCATCTTATAAATAAATAATAATTGATCCGGCTCCATCCGGCAGTTATGTGGCTCCATTATGCCACGTTGCCCAAGCAGGGTCCCTCCTGTGGTGGCACCCAGACCCTTGAACTTCTCTCGGGATGTGACTGCCTGAAGTCATCTCTGTGAACATTTACGCCCCGGACAAAGCCCATCTGATTCTCTGATTTAGGGTTTTGGTCGTTTATTTAAATCTGGTTTGCTTGCCTTTTTCCGTCTTTGTTTATTTGGTATAGTCGTTTTTCTTTTTTTAAAAATCCAGCGTCTTTATACTTTGTCTTGCAAGCTGTCTAGAGGGCTTTACGTCAAAAGGATGACTGTGAAATCATGAAACTTGCACAGGAGGTCCACGTTTTGGTTGGGAACCAGTGACTTCCCGGACAGAATCCCTCCCCTGCCCAAATCTAACCTTGCACCTGGCCCGAGAAGATCCTCTAGGAATATGTGCTTCATTGTAAGATATCTTGAAGGGTCTTTGTAGCTGAACTGGAATGGATGGATGTGTTTTGGAGGTACAGCGTTATGAGTGTCAGAATTGGAATGAATTCACAGAGATGGTTTCTGTGTACGAATATCACCACTGGCTCCAGGTTTTGGGAAACGGTGGTCAAGATATAGATCAGGGGTGGCCAAACTGTGGCTCGGGAGCCACATGCGGCTCATCTAGACATATTGTGTGGCTCCTGGCGGTCTTTGAGTATCGCTGTGGCTGTACAGTTTATTTTAGTTTAGTTTATTTCCCTCCCTTCCCTTCTTTCCTTCTTTCTTTCCATGCCTTTCCCTCCCTCCCTTTCCTTCTTTCTTTCCATGTCTTTCATATTTTCAATAAAAATGTTGGGGTTGCCAGGTCGGACTCAGAAAATACCTGGGGACTTTGGGGGTGAAGCCTATCAAGGACGTGACATCACTTGTGTCAAAAGTCAGGTGATGGCTCTTCCCAAGCCCCACCCCTTCCAATTATGTCACTTCCAGCATACTGCACCCAAACCCCACCCCTTCCCATGATGCCGCTTTCAAGACACTCCCTCAAACTCACCTCTTCCTCTGAAGTCACTCCAACGCATGATGTCTTGTGGCTCTCAAACATCTGACGTTTATTCTATGTAGCTCTTACATTAAGCAAGTTTGGCCACCTCTGATATAGATGTACATATAAAGCCACCTTACATTGAATCAGACCATCAGTCCACCAAGGTCAGTACAGTCTCCCCAGACTGGCAGCGGATCTCCAGAGTCTTAGCCAGAGAGGTCTTTCATATCACCTACTACTTTCAACTGGAGATGTTGGGGTTTGAACCTGGGACCTTCTGCATGCAAAGCAGATGAGCTTCCACTGAGCCACAGCCCCTCCAATGCTCCCCTACTTATCACACCGCCGCTTCATGCACTCACACACATCCACATGTTTAATCACAGAGGGCTCCAGTTCCTTCAAGAGGAAGATGGTCCAAGCTTCTTTGGCCAGGGGCCTCCCCAGATGCCCCATAACACACAACCCCTCACGCTGGCTGGGGTAAAAACAGCAAAGCCCAAAGGCCATCGCGCCGTGGCACAGCCACTCCTTCCACCCAGCGCTCGCTCACCAAATGGCCAAACTCAGGGCAACTTCCCTGGAAAGCATGTTGGTAGAAATGTATGACTTTGCAAACACACTGGAGTTGGATTTCTACATGACATTTCCAAGAGGTGCCCATAAATTGCATCTGCATATAAAAAACGTGGTGTGTAACCCAGGCGGATTGATTGAGCTATGTCGGTAGATGGTCGCCATCTACTGGGAGAAGCCTAGCGCTACTTTCAAACAAACACAGACAATTTATTTATTCTCATCGCAAAGGAAGTCTTCTGTGAGGTCAGCTCTATTAATAGCATGGTTGAATGGGGAGACTACCTCTGGCTCTCTAATATATATATTAGAGAGTATTTATTATAAATGTGCACCAATGTGGATTAAAAACAAGTTGAAAACATAAGGCCTGAATGGCAGGCTACATATATATACTAAAACTTGCTAAAATATCTCAAGATACAGATGATGGTACAGTTCAATGACCAACACAAATAGACCAAGGTACAGTACAAAACTGACCAGACGCGTTTCAGCCCTAAGGCCTCCCTCAGTGGTCAATTGTAAACAATTTATGAACAAACAGACCCACATATATGAGAAGCAATCATGCAATGCTCCCGGTGTTTTATCTAGAGCTGTAACAAAAGAAGAAGGGGGGAGGCAAATTTTAATATACTATAGTCCATTATTAAGTGCTAGTTTCTAGGTAAAATACTGGATCCGAATTTACCTCTAGTATTGTGTGATAAACTACAAATATTGCAGTAGATCCAGGACTGCATTCACACACTGCTCTTTGTTTATTGTTGCAAATGTACCAAATTAGAAAATTATTCCCTAACATGTTCTTAATTGACCACCCCCCCAGGTTCTCCAAACCCAATCACAAACCAACCTGAAGCTTGGCTTCCAATGTATAGGAGTGTGTTACATCAATCTGCAGTAAAGATAAACTGGCACTTTAACCTAAGAAAGTTCGGCTATATGAAAAGGAAGAAGGTTGATGCAATGTCTCCCATGTGATAAGAAGATATGCTCTCAAAGGAGGGGGAGGGGAGGGGGAGAAGGAAGAGAGAGAAGGAAGGGAACACTGGAATGGCAAAGACGGTTAGATCCCCAAATACTTCATTGTAGACACTCCAAGAGTCCAGTTAAAGTTTCTTTATTAGAGATCCATCAGTATCAGTGCACTCAGGCAACAGCATTGGCAGAAGTGACGTCAAGGGGAAAAGCAATCTTAGGGCCAAGCTACAAGTGACAAATGACACTTGAATGGCAAGTGGATTGGGTGGAGGGCAAGTGAACAGGGAGAAATACACTTGCCGTTCAAGTGTCATTTGTCACTTGTAGCTTGGCCCTTAGTTATAGGGCAAGGTTCCCGCCCTGGGATAAGGACCGTTAGAAGGACCTAGAAGGCAGGACCTAGAAGGTTGGAGCGGGTAGGGGAGGGGAAGACAAGGATGAGCTCATTTCATGTCTCAGGGAGATACGGCTCCAGCAGGCACTTCAAGGACATGCCAGTCGAGAAACTGAAAGTACCCACCTACAAGATAAGCGATTCATAGCTACACAGCTACCCAGCTACACAGATATTCCTCCACACATTCTCAGAGGCCCAGAATATAACACAGAGTGCAATAGACATACACGGCAGATAAGCAGGGTGCATCTGACGCTGTCTAATTTTATGAATTTCAATGCAGAAGTTTATGATGTAGTACTTAGGGGAGTCCCTGACCTGGATAGCCTGGTGAGCCCGATCTCAGACTTGACAGCACTTTCCATCACCACCATATGGAGGGTCCAAATCCCCACTCTGCCGTAAAGCTCCCTGGAGGGCCTTGGGCCAGTCGCTAAGTGATGGTGGAGAGTGCCTGCCTCTGTAACCTTGGTCTTTGCTAGAGGTCTCCCATCCAATTACTAACCAAGGCTGACCCTGCTTAGCTTCTGAGATTAGGCCCTCCTCTCAGCCCCAGCTCCCCAGCTGTATTGTGGGGATAATAATAACACTAACTTGTTCACCACTCTGGGTGAAGCACTAATCTGTCTAGAAGAGCGGTATATAAGTGCAGTTACTATTATGTACATCCAGCCTCTTTCTGGGGACAGTGACAGTGTTTTAGAGCCAAGCTACAAGAGACGAGTTACACGAGGAGGAGGACGTGAAGGGAGTCGCAATGTTAGCCGGGAAGCTGAGTTTTAAAAGAGATCCGAAGGCTTTGTCAATTTCCCCTCTCTACAGAGCCAGCAAAGATGGCTCCTCAGAGGGTTTGTTAATTTCCTCTTTGCCTCCCAAAGGCTCTGTCAGTTTCAATTCCCCTGCTAGGAGGCAAAGAGGAAATTAACAAACCCTCTGAGGAGCCATCTTTGCTGGCTCTGTAGAGAGGGGAAATTGACAAAGCCTTCCGATCTCTTTTAAAACTCAGCTTCCCAGCTAACATTGCGACTCTCTTCATGTGTTCCTCCCCGTGGAATTTGGCTCTTGTAGCTTGGCTCAGAGCCAAGGAGGGCTCATGAAATCTTGGACCACAGCAAATTGACTGATGTTTAGGGAACCCCAGGAAGATTCCCTAAAGGGTGATGGGCCGTCCTCATCTGAGTACCCTCCACAGAGACATCGACCAATGTTCTTGTCAACAAATCATCCGTCGGAGTCAGTGATCTGGTGTTCTCTCTCCCTGCGAATCCACCCTAAATTCATGTTGATCTATCCTCACCTGACCTCGATCTTCCTCTCCTTTATGCTCCCGCACAACAAGCCACCCTCTTGCCTGCTAATCCCACTGTGCTTGCATCTGTGACGCTGGTTCTTTGCAAATTTGGTTAGAGAGGAATTTCAGGGCCAGGCTGGCGCAGTGGGCTGAGTTACTATTTTAAGAAAAAGAGACTCTCCCGTCTGTCGAGAATCAAATCCACCTAATCCCTAATGCTCAGGGATCCTCTGTAGAGGACCTCCCCTTGTGACCGAGCAATTGCCGAGGGATACGCGGTAGTGCTGACCAGCAGTCGGAGCATGCAAGAAGAATTGATGTAATGATTCTTAACTAAATATCTTTATTACAACAAAACACAAATATGCAAATGATGCAAAACTGAATTATTCACGAGGGCTTATTTACTCAGATAGGAAGGCTCTAATTTAAGGAAGCTGTCTCAAAGAAACATATCAGTAAAGGGATAGGGAGGGACTATAAACTAAACTTCTGTTGCTGCACGTATGATAAATTATAGGCTTTATGGCTGTTGCTTTATTTATGACCCTACTGGGTAGTTCCTATGGTTTAATATGTCAGTCGTAGAATTGCTAATGCTCTGTTTCAGCATTTCTTCAGCTCAGTATTGGATTTCTGCTGGTTTTAAATCTTTGCCAATTTGCATATATATACCCTATTACAGAGCCAGTTTGGTGTAGTGATTAAGAGCGGTAGGACTCTAATCTGGAGAGCCAGGTTTGATTCCCCACTCCTCCGCTTGAAGCCAGCTGGGTGACCTTGGGTCAGTCACAGCTCTCTCAGAGCTCTCTCAGCCCTACCCACCTCGCAGGTTGTTTGCTGTTGTGGGGATAATAATGGCATACTTTGTAAAATGCTCTGAGTGGTTGTTAAGTCATCCTGAAGGGTGGTATATAAATCAAATGTTGTTGTTGTTGTTGTTAAGTGTATTGAAATGTCTGAAATTTACTGTACTGACCCACACTGTGTAATCTGCCTTGAGTCTCAATGAGAAAGGCAGAATATAAATGAGGTAAATAAAGAAATAAAAATCAACTCTTTGGTAGTGCAGGTATAAGACTAAGGATGCAGGCTAAGGAAAATAAAAGAACAAAGAATAGTTACTACATAAGAGAGGAAAAGAGCAAGAGTCCAGTAGCACCTATAAGACTAACAAACTTTGTGGTAGGGTGTGAGCTTTTGAGTCACAACTCAGAAGAAGTGAGCTGTGTGACTCACAAAAGCTCATACTCTACCACTAATTTTGTTCGTCTTAGAGGTGCTACTGGACTCTTGCTCTTTTCCGCTGCTACAGACAGACTAACACGGCTACCCATCTTGATCTAGATAAGAAAGGAACGTACAGTTTCTTCATATCAGCTCCAATATGGAAACTGATGGGTAAATGCATTGTAGCCATTTGGCCTTCTATGCAGATATGTGCGTGTGCGCATACACACAAAAACAAAGGGACAGCATCTCCTGAGAGTCCAGCCCATGTGGATCCCAAAGTAAATTGGTGGTGGTGGAGAGTGCCATCAAGTCATGGCTGACTTATGGTGATCCCTGGTGGAGTTTTCATGGCAAGAGACTAACAGAGGTGGTTTGCCATTGCCTGCCTCTGCAACCCTGGTCTTCCTTGGAGATCTCCCATCCGATTACTAACCAAGGCCGGCCCTGCTTAGCTTCTGAGATCTGATGAGATCAGGGTTGCCTGGGCTATCCAGATCAAGGCCCAAAGTAAATTACCCGTTCTCTAAAGAGAAGCCGTGCAGAATCACAGATGGTTTTCCCAGGCTGGACGTAGACTGAAGGACTCCCCTTGGGTGCTCAGTCACCATATCTGCCACGCGCCATTTCCCCCAGATGCTCTTGCTCTGCCTCATTCCACGGCATCTCCCCCCACCACAATGCCCACTGTGGCAAAGTGTGCCTCCAGTCACATGTGCACACTTGCGACACAGTGTCACACACTCAGATTTTAATTTGAAGGGTAATCTGCCTTGAGTCTCAGTGAGAAAGGCAGATTAGAAATAACGTAAATAAAATAGAAGACGCACTGTGCCCCTGCTCCGGGGCGCTTTTGTCTGTTCCAGGGCTGAGTGTCAGGCCAAAATAAGCCTTGAGAATCGGATCTGAATGAAGGAGACCTGAACTGAGATCCTTACTCCACTGCAAAGCTCAATAGGGGACCTTAGGCAAACAGATGACTCTTAGATTGGCTCGCTTTGGAAGGATGTTGTGAAGATAAATACAATAAGGATGACAAAGCACTTCGCGCACTTCAAGGGTAGAGCTGGTGCAGTGTAAAGGGTAAGAATGTAAGTAATGTGCGGGTATGTCTTGGATCAAATTTCCGGATGGTTTCCAAGTCACAAGAAAGCAAGCACCTCCTTTGCATCTCATCTGGCGTTTCTCTTTTCAAATGTGAACACCCAATGCCTCTTGGGAAGAGTGCATCCAGCATATTTGTCCCCTATTAGTTTCCCTCTGTTGCCATGTTGATAGTAGAGATGGGCACGAACCAGAAGGAAAAAAACCGTGCTGTTCGCGGTTCGTCGCATTTCACGAACCATGAACTTTCACAAACCTGCCCCGGTTCATGAACAGGTTTGTTTGGTCATGAAAATGTCACATTCATGTCAGCAAATCGTCACTTCCGGGTCAGCAGAAGGTCACTTCCAGGCCAGCAGGAAGTCTGCAGGAAGTCCATCCCCTGTTGCCTAGGAAACTGATTGATCGATGCCAGGTTGTCTACAGTGATGAACCAAAAAACGAACAAAACAAACCAGCCTAAAGGTCATGGCAGTTCGTCAGAAATAGGCTCTGACGAACCTCTGGTTCACAAACCACGAAGCGGCCTGGTTCGTTACAAATTTTGGTTCGTATTTCGGTTCGTGCCCATCTCTAATTGATAGTATCCATTACACTGCAAGACAGAAGTCTGTCCTCGTCTACTGTGTAACACACCAGGTGACTGATGGCACTAAACACATGCTTAAAATAATGAAGGTCATGGTCTCTGCCAGCAGCCTGTCTGCTATCAGCAACTGGCACTCAGGTATACTGCCACTGAACATGGAGGTTCCATTTAGCTATCTGGGTTCATGATTGCTCACCAAGTACCAAGCAGCAGTTGGCAGGCCCCCCCATTCATAATGTGGGGTTTATTGTATTGGTCTTTCTTATGAGGTTGCTGAAGGTATAATGTACGTGGAACACTCATGGAAAGTACGATGCAATTAGGGATACACCAACACCCACTTGTCCAGCTCGTAACATGTTCACCAGCCACAATCAAGCAGCCAATTTTTCAATCGAGCTGTTTGTGTTTGGCACTTTGCTTCAATGTATGCCTTTCTAAAGGTACAGTACAGCACAGTTGACTCTTTCATCAGGCATTTTCTCACTCTGCTCGATAGATTTCCACTTTCCCCCGTCTTTAATGCACCGCTGCTTTGCTTGGCAGGCAGTTGTTTAAACAGACAGCTACATCCGTCGCACATCACATAAATCTGTCATAAATTAATGCCATTTTTTAAAAGTCCTACTGTTTGCTGTTTGTCTAAGTAGTCCTTAGTGGCATCAATGGCTGCCAAGTTTTCAGCTTTTTTGCGCCCCTGCACAGTTTTGGAAAGAACCCAACCCAAAGCAGTTCTTTGGTGCTGAACTCAACAGACCTAGTGATTCGCTTGTTGCTGTCAAACATATCAAGTTTGACAGTTAAAGATTTTTGCTACAAAAGCCATATGCGAGACTTTGAAAAAGTATTTAAAGACCTATATGCAATATGTAATATTATTAGAGATCTCATATGCGCTGGATTTTCTGCACAGCACCACATGTATAAATAACATCCAAAACTCTTTATGAGAGGCTTGGGAATTCTGCAGAAAGAAGATGAGACGGGAAGAGCGATAGAAAGAGAAAGAGATCTTGCTGGCTTAACAAAAGTACACAACAGAGGAATCGCAACTGCCACTAGAAGGCACTAGAGAGTACTTTTCTGTCCTAGTTAAAGATGCCTTTTTTAGAAACAAGAATCAGTGTACTTTAGACATGCACAAGGCAGATGAGATGCTGTCGGGTTTTGTATGTTTGGCACTCGGGCCCAGCACAATCGCACAAACAGTTAAGGCAGCACTCATGCACGGGCACTCTCTCCCACACATGCACCCTACAATCCACTGCAAAGGCAAAAAGATCCATTCAGCCCTGTTGGTTGAATTGTTTATCTTGGGGAACGCCCCCTTGAATATCAGGATTTCTTACACATTGAAAATCTTGTTGGTCTCTAAGGTACCGCTGGCCTCAAATCCTGCTGTTCTACTGCAGACCAAGAGAAAGAAAGAAGACGTGGGGTGGAGTGGGGGGGTCAAACCTGTGGTTTTCTATGTGCCAAGCAAATGTGCTGTCTAGAGGTGGGCACGAATGGTAATACGAATTTAAAAAATTCATGAACCTGGCCGGTTCGTGGTTCGTGAAAACGTGGTTCGTGGGGCCACGTTTTCCATGAATTCCACGACTTTTTTTGCTACGGTTCATGAGAGTTGTGAGCAGCTTGTGAAGCCAGACAGGCTGGTACTGCAGATCCATTAATTCCCACATGGGGTGTGTGAAACTGACACCCCTGTTCTCCTGCCTCCAGCAAGCGGCAGAAGAAGGGGGCTGTCTGTTTCAAGTACCCCGTGCCGCCTTCAGCGGATATGTCTGGCATTAGGCAGTAATAAATAGACTCAAGAAACTTTTTTCTGCCACATCTCAAAATTTTCCAGGTAAGATGCAACTCCTAAATTTGCTTCAAATGCCACTTCTGAACAGGCAAGTCAAAATTTAATGCTCCATTTGGGAGGTGGTGTGGTATAGTGGTTATGGAGCTCAGATTTAAGATACCCAAACACAAGTCACTTCTCACCCATGAAGCTCACCAGGTGATCTTGGGTGCCTGTCTCTTTGTTCTCGCTCTCTCTCTGCTTGACCCACCTTGCAGGGCCATTGTATGGACAAATTTGGCTGGGGGGAACACTACATACTGCACCTTCAGCGGCTGGGAGGAACGGTAAAATAAAAAATTCCAGGACATCCTTAGAGTTTCTCAGACGCCAGCTTTGCGTTAGAACTTCCTGTTGTAGCGATCTCGCTTATGTCTGTCTCAGATGAATCCTAAGAGGGCAGGCAAAAAAAAATAGCAGAACAGCACCAAAGCAGATCGCCTGCAGTGGCCTTTGCTGGAATCCCCCACCCTGGTCCATATAACTTCAGGCCAATCACTCTCCCTAGAGTTGCCAACCTTCAGGGGGTGGCTGGAGATCTCCTGGAATTACAACTGATCTCTAGGCAACCATCTGGACGCTGCTTTGGAGGGGGGACTGTATGGCATTATACCCTAATGAGGTTCCTCTTCCCCCAGGGTTGCCAGTCCCCCACTGGGGGAAGGGCATCCCCCGCTTCCACCCTCCAACCCCCTCTCCTGCTGGCCTAGCAGCATAGGCCTCCTGGGGGTGCACTCCTGGGTGACACAGTGCACTCCCATGGGCCCAATCCAGGCTGATTTGGGCCTGATTTGGGCTGCTGTGGAGCACGGGAGCACTCCTGCGCTCTGCAGCAGCCTGATTTGGCCCAATTCAGCTCCCCACGGAGCATAGGAGTGCTCTCGGGGGCAGCCATGCCCCCGTGATGACATCACTTCCTGGAAGTGGCATCATCGCATGGCTCCAGGAGAGCGCACCATCAGAGCAAGTAGATGCCGGGGCCCCCATCTCCCGCTGGGAGGACAGGGGGAGCTGGCAACTCTACCCCAAACCTCACCGTCTCCAGGCTCCACTCCTTAAATCTCCTGGAATTTCCCAACCTGGAAGTGGCAACCTCACACGGCCTAACCTACCTTACAGGATTGTTGTATGGAAGAAATGAGGAGGAGATCACATGTGCCACACAGCACCCTTTGGGGAAAGTCTGAGAGTCTCTCTACACAAGACATCTTACACGGGGACGCTCAAGTGCTTTACTTTCTGTGTGGCCTTATATTCCAGTGTACTCTGTCTCCCTAGCAGTGTGTGTGTATCCACAACGGGAGAACAAGTGTCAGATCTTTCACACGAGTGTCCCCGTGTAAGATGTCTTGTGTAGACAGACTCTGAGAAAAGCCTGTTTCAAAAGCTTGTGCCTGCTGGCGGTGGCATTGTAAGGATTCAGCTGCATTTGGGTTTTGATTTTTCATGCCCCCACAGGGCTGAGAGGCTCCGCTGTGATCTACATAAGTGTGAAATGTATCGCCAGAGGTTCTGTACTGAGTCACACAGCGCAGCGGCGGCAGCAGGTGAAATCTGTGGCGGTCCCGGAGTCGTGTTTGATCATGCCCAGACGCAGAGGAGGAGGAGGCCCAGCGGAGGAAACGTTCTCCAGGTGAACGCCAAAAAGGCCGCCTCCAGCTATATTTTTTTTTGAAAAAGCTGTTCAAGGCCACAGCCCAGAAAGGAGAGATGCCCGAACGAAAAACCACACACCGCCTCCACCCTGTCTGATCTGACTGTCTCCACTTGGCATGACAGAACGGGCGGCATGGCGCACAGCGGAACGCCTGGCTTCCTTTCTTTCTTTAAGGAACTTCTTTTATTTCTCGAAGGCGTTTATCTTCCCAGACAACTTTACTTAAATTCAGGGCTTTTTCCCTAGTGGTAGGAGCCGATTCATAGTCCCAGCATCTCTTTCAGCCAGTAGGCTTGGTCCCCCATCGGTAGTAACAACAACAACATTCTATTTATATTGACAACTTAACGCCCACTCAGAGTGGTTTACAAAGTATGTTGTTATTGCCACAACAATTACCTTGTGAGGTAGGTGAGGCTGAGAGGGCTCTGAGAGAGCTGTGACTGACCCAAGGTCACCCAGCTGGCTTCAAGCGGAGGAGTGGGGGAATCAAACCCGGCTCTCCAAATTAGAGTCCCGCGCTCTTAACCACTACACCAAACTGGCTAGTACCATTGTGAGTACCAGCAATCTCTGTTTTTTAGCAAGTTTGGTGTAATGGTTAAGAGCTGCAGGACTCTAATCTGGAGAACTGGGTTTGATTGCCCACTCCTCCTCTTGTAGGCAGCTGGGTGACTTTGGGTCAGTCACAGCTCTCTCAGAGCTCTCTCAGCCCCACCCACCTCGCAGGGTGTTTTATTGTGGGGATAATAATGACATACTTTGTAAACCGCTCTGAGTGGGTGTTAAGTTGTCCTGAAAAGCAGTACATAAATCAAATGCTTATTGTTGTTGTTGTTGTTGTTGTTGTTACTACTACTACTACTACTACTACTACTACTACTACTACTACTACTACTACTACTACTACTTATTATTATTATTATTATTATTATTATTATTATTATTATTATTATTATTATTATAGGGGGGAAGCAATGCTTAAAATCCGTACCAAAAACATCAATTAAAAACAGATACATTTTTTAAAAATTCACTCATACCAACTTGTTGGTACCTTGAACAGTCCTTGATCGGAGGGACGGAAGTGTTATACACGAGTTCATCTGCAGATCTTTGGTCTTGCAGATATGAGGCTTCCCGGTCCACGGATGTCTTCAGAGATAATAACAAACACCTTGAATTGAACTATTCAAGCGGCAGCAAGCACCAGCATTCTGTACCGGCTGAAACTTTTTTTTTTTTTTTTGAAAATTTTTTATTGGGTTAGAATCCATTATTTCCACATTTACATTCAATTTCCCCAATTTTTTCATCTCTAACCCCCTCCCTTTCCCCCCCCTTTTTGTTGACTTCCAACAGCTTTCCAACCCTTTGTCCCCTTTCCCTTACTTTTATTAGCTTCCTCTATCTAAAACAAATATATATTCTCCATTATTCTAAGCAGTACATCCTTAACTATTTTTAACATTATATGCCCAAACTGTAAGCCTTTGTTTCCATCTTAGATAAACAATTTATCCCAATTTTTCAATTTCAGGTATTTCTATATATCATAAACCATATAGATCATACATTCGTTTATATCAAACAATTTGACTTATTCTCTATATATATTACTCATTCTATCTTTTTATAATAGTTCTATATATCTCTCCTCACGTAGTCAATCAATTTGACCCATCTATATCTTCAGACATTCAGTTTGGTACAAAACTTGTCAGAAAAAAAAAGAAAATATTGTTAGTTAATCGCTCCTTATATTTAGTCCTTATAATTAATTATTTTCTCTATGTTCTGTTTGTTAACCTACATATATCTATATATATGTCAATCTATTAATCTGACTGCTTATTAATTCACATTTATCTCTTCTCCCCCCGGTAAAGTCTCCCCCCTCTACTTCAATACTTCAGTAGTTCTCAAACTGCCACAGTTTTCCTCCCACCTCCCATTTCTTCTCCAGGTATTGTTTCAGCTTCTCCCAGTCTGTGTTGAACTGCCCTGAGTCCAGATCTCTCAATTTTCTTGTCATCTTGTCCATTTCAGCCATATACAGCAATTTGTAAGTCCAATCTTCAATAGTTGGCACTTCTTGTACTTTCCATTTTTGCGCATACAAAAGTCTAGCTGCTGCTGTCATATAAAATATCAACGTCCTGTGTTGGGCTGGAATTCCCTCCATTCCCAAGTTCAGTAGCAGGAGTTCTGGGTTCTTATTAATTTGAAATTGTAAAATTTCACTCATTTCTCTTATTATTTCCCCCCAGTACTGCCTGGCTACCTCACACGACCACCACATATGATAGAGGGAGCCCTCATGCTTCTTACATTTCCAGCATTTATTAGAAGTATTCAAATTCCCTAGCGCAATCTTCTTTGGTGTCATGTACCAACGATAGATCATTTTATAAATGTTCTCTTTGATATTAATACATGTCGTTGTCTTCATTGTAGTTTTCCACAAGTATTCCCATGCCTCCATTGTTATTTCTTTATTAAAGTTTATAGCCCATTTCACCATTTGTGTTTTAACTATCTCATCCTCGGTATACCACTTCAACAGTACTTGGTATACCTTGGATATTCTTTTCTTATCTTCTTTAAGAAGGGTCTGCTCTAGTTCCGAATTCTCTATTCGTATACCTCCCTTTACAGAGTCCGAATTATATAAGTCTCTGATCTGTCTATACTGGAACCAATCGTAGTTAGGTGATAGTTCCTCTTGTGTCTTTATTCTAAGTTTGGATGCTTCAGTTTTAGTTATTTCTTTATACGTTAAACATTGTTGTTCATTATCAACAGCTCTCGGGTCTATCACCTCATATGGAACCACCCACAAAGGGGTTCCTTCTTGTAGATAAATTCTGTACTTCTTCCAGATTATGTATAAACTTCTCCGAACAAAGTGATGCAGGAACATCGAGTTGACCTTTACTTTGTCATGCCATAAATATGCATGCCATCCAAATATTTTTTTATATCCCTCTAGGGCTAGTAGTTTCTTGTTCTTTAATGTCATCCATTCTTTCAACCAAACTAGGCAGATTGCATCATGATAAAGTCTCAGATTGGGCAGTTGCATTCCGCCTCTTTCCTTTGCATCTTGTAAAACTTTCACTTTCACTCGAGGCTTCTTGCCTGCCCAAACAAAATCTGATATTTTCCTCTGCCATTTTTCAAATTGTTTGGAGTCTCTGATGATTGGTATTGTCTGTAGCAAAAACATGTTTTTGCCGGCTGAAACTTTTGTGTCATCTTCAAGGGCTGCTCCATGTAGACCACACTACAGTAGTCCATCCTTGAGGTTGCTGCAGCATGCATCAGCATTGCCAGATCAGCCGAACCCAAACAGGGGCCCAGTTTCTGTGAAAAGTGAAGATGCTGAATGCACTTTTCATCACATTAGCCTGTCCGGAGGAGGACGGGATCTCACAACCCACGGAGACTCTCAACAGAGAGAGACAAACATTATTAGCCAAAGTTCTACGTATCTCATGTGAGCCACGCCCATTTGTCCGGACAAGGCCTGAATGGAGCTTTGCTTTGGCACGCGTGAGCAACTCCCCCAGTTCTGCTCACATCATGATTATGTGTGACAGCTGCGGAAGTCCTCGTTTGACAGGCAGCTCAGGTTGCTTGCAAACAGCTGGAAAGCAAAACAACAAAGGGAACCCCCTGGCTACACGGACAACTCAAAGGCACAACAACCAGGGTCACAAAAATCAAACATGCAATGTTGGTATAAATTATTATATTATATCCAAAGTGCAAAGGTGCAAAAGTGCAAATATGTATCCAACAAGGTTTAAAGTGCATATATATACAGGAAGAGGTAGTCTATCGGATGAACAATAAATATATTTCTATATACAATTAATATTCAATTAATATTCCCACCACCAGAATATTAATTGTATATAGAAATATATTTATTGTTCATCCGATAGACTACCTCTTCCTGTATATATATGCACTTTAAACCTTGTTGGATACATATTTGCACTTTTGCACCTTTGCACTTTGGATATAATATAATAATTTATACCAACATTGCACGTTTGATTTTTGTGACCCTGGTTGTTGTGCCTTTGTGCAAACAGCTGGAGCCTGTTTATTCCATGCCTGTGCATGTGTGGACACCAGCATCTATCTGCAAAGGGATGACCCCCACAGACCCTGCTGCCACTGTGCATCACTGCCAATGGTTTAAAGGAAAAATACAACGGCATTAAAGATTTCCAGGAAAACAAAACCCAAAACTTGCATCTTGCTGTTTTTCTGACAGCCATGTTCATGGTTACGGATCCGTTCAGACATGCACATTCTCACGCACTCTCTCTACATGAGACGCCTTGGCACGTGTTCATCAAGTGTAGAGAGATGCGATGTTAGCCAAGAAGTGTACTTTAAAAAGACAGAGCTGGCAGAAATTGCTGCTCAGAGGGTTTGCTAGTTTCATCTTTCCCTCCCCAAATGCTCTGTCAATTTCACCCCTCCAGTCTAAAACTGTGCTGGGAAGCATAGTTTTAAAAGACAGAGCCAGCGGAGATCGCTCCTCAGAGGATTTGTTAATTTTGTCTTCACCTCCCTGAAGGCTCTGTCAATTTCACCCCTCCAGTCTAAAACTGTGCTGGGAAGCAGAGCTGGTGGAGATTGCTCCTCAGAGGGTTTGTTAATTTCATTTTTCCTCCCCAAAGGCTCTGTCAATTTCACCCCTCCAATCTAAAAATGTGCTGGGAAGCGTAGTTTTAAAAGAAAGAGCTGGCAGAGATTGCTCCTCAGAGGGTTTGTTAATTTCATCTTCACCTCCCTGAAAGCTCTCAATTTCACCTCTCTGTCTGTGTCTTTTTAAACTACCCTTCCTGGCTAACATTGCATCTCCCAAAATGTGTTCTTCATGTGTTAGATGTTTCGCATGGAGAGACTCACAGCCTCATTGGGAGTTATAGAAAATGCCTGTAACTAGGAAGCCACCTATAAGCAAGCTGTAAGTACATTATTTGAATGATGCTTCTTCCACAGGGACAAAGTGGAGACGAACTGAATGAGCTGTGCATTTTAATGACGGGACCTAGGTTTTACCCTGGGAGGAACTGATTTTTTCCTACTACGCAGGTCCCAAAGCAATGACAAGTTGTAAGGCGATCAAGCACAACTCCTGCACAGCCACAAAGCTGCCCGGTTTGGGGATCAAACTGATCCAAGACTCAGCTTACCCAGGGCCGTCCAGGGAGTTCACATGACAAAGGTAATTGAATCCTAGAGTTGGAAGGGTCCTTACAAACCATCTAGTACAATCCCCTGCCCAATGCAGGAAGAGACTAAAGCGTTCCCAACAAGTATGTTCGATGCAAAGCTGTAGTTGCATCATCTGGCAGACAGCTGGTTTGGAAAGGCAGGACTGATGTTGTCCTCAGGCTAAAGATACCAGAGTTTCCAGTACTCCCTGCTTCTCCTAGGATTGCCGACTCTGGATTAGGAAATTCCGGGGGATCTGCACATGAAGCCTGGGGAGGGGAGGGTTTGGGTTAGGGGAGAGACCTCAGCAGAACATTTGGAGCCCAGCCACCAAAGCTGCCATTTCATCTGGGAGAACAGATCCCTCCAGGGGAGATCAGTTATAGTTCTGGGTGATCTCCAAGACCCACCCGGAAGCTAGCAACTCTACCTTCTCTACAAGATTAAAAAGCCAGTATAGATTGCTCTGCGCAAGGAGCAAACATTGCTCTCTGGAAACTGCTTGTAAGAGTCCTACCAGCAGAAAAGGGACAGAAGTGTAGTAAATGTTTAGAATAAGCAACATTCCCTCCCTGGCTCCGGCCTCCCAAGTATCCTGCCGAAATAAATTCCATCCACAAAAAACTTGCAGAATTGGCTATCCTGATGCAAAGCGGTGCAACTGCCAAAGTATTTTTATCATTTGACAGGACCAAAGCTCAGAAGCGCTTTTATACTGGCAAGAATGAAGGCAGTTTTGGAGGGTAGATACAAGAAACTACCATATGCCAACAGAACATGCAGATACCCAGATGATAAAACTGAAACCATTGAACATATGATCCTAAAGTGTCCCATATTTAATGAGCTGAGGGCTAGCTTAATCATCCCCTCTACTTAAAAATATAGAACTACCTGAGAGCCCAGGTGACGTGGCTACTATCGGATAAATATGATTCCGTTACTCTTTCTATGGCAAAATATATAGGGGTGATAATTAAACATCAGAGATATGATATTAAGTAAGGGTCTTCCCATTTTAATTTCTGCTTAAGGCAATAACTGTAGGAGCAGCACCAGGCAGGCAGGCAGGCAGGCAGGCAGATGATAGATAGATAGATAGATAGATAGATAGATAGATAGATAGATAGATAGATAGATAGATAGATAGATAGATAGATAGATAGATAGATAGATAGATAGATAGATAGATAGATGCAAAGTGATCTTTAAGACAGATCAGGAAATACAGATGTGAGCACGTGCATTTGAATGTCCATCTGAACACGGCACATGGTAAAAAGCTGGTGTGACATCGGGGCAAAGAGAAGGCGCTTTGATCCCAGACAGCATCTATCAAGCCCCAGTTAAAATCCGTCCTGTGTAGCAAACTCATCTAGTAGACTTATTTACTTCGTTTATACCCCACCATTCTCCCCACTGGGAACAGACCCTAAGCAGCTGACAACATTCTCCTTTCTTTCAGTTTATCCTCACAACAGCCCTGTGAGGTCGGCTAGGCAAATGTGTATGCCCTGCCCAAGGTCTCCCATGGCAGAGCAGGAATTCGCACCTGGGTCTCCCAGATCCCAGTCTAAAACACTAACCACTCTATCACCCTGGTTCATAAGAAACTCACTCAGCCCCTGGCTAGAAAGGATGAGTAGCTAAAGGGACGGGGGGGGGGGAGGGATAAGGGTATGGAAATACAGATGAATAACTTGAATGGGAAATAGTCATCCAAAATACACTAAAACTCTCAACCCTCCCCGGCTATAGGATACAATATCTTCAGCGATGAATTAAGTGAGGAGGAAGAGGAAGGAGAATCAAGGAGGAATAGAAGAAGGAGAGGACTCAAAGACTAACTCCTTTTATCCGGATGTGAAGAAACAAGATAAATAGAAGAATGACTCTTACAAGGGATTTCTGCTGAAGATATAGAAACTGTATATGAACTTATGGAGAGGGGTGGGAGGGCAATGGTTATATATGTACGGGAATAAGGATGTTTTGAAGGAAATGAAAAAAATATATACAATAAAAAAAGAAAAGAAAAAGAAACTCACTCAGCATCCCCCTCCCCTATCTGCAATATGGGGCTATTAATACCAGCCTACCTTACAGGGCTGTGAGAACTACCCGAAGCACTGGGGGAATGCTAAGTATTACTATCCCAGCTTGGGCAAAGAAGAGCAGAAAGAACTGCAGAGATCCAAATGATCACACCAGATGTTGGTGTGACAAATGGCAACTGATAACTCCTCTGGGTGTACATATCGAAGGATAAATCCAGCCCATATGATGAGGACAAGCACCCATGTGCCTCAGCTGTACAGGGGGAAGGCTGCTGCCTATGCAACCCCTTCTTGCTGGATCGGGGCCACAGCCAGCTCTTGGGCTTTCCAACCTCCAGGTGGTGGCTGGAGATCTCCCAGAATTACAACCAATCTCCAGGCCACAGAGATCTGTTCCCCTGGAGAAAATGGCTGCTTTGGAGGGTGGACTCTATGGCATTATACCCCACTGAGGTCTCTCCCCTCCCCAAACCCCTTCCTCTCCAAGCTCCCAAAATTTCTCAACTTGACCTGGCAACCATAACTGCTTCATTAACCACTTTTCATAGAAGGCTGAGATGTCTTTACCTTACTAGGCTGTAGCTTTCCCAATCAAAGGGGAAACGCTAATTCACAAAGGGTATTTCATTCCCTTCTTTTAAATTAAAAACCAGAACCGGCCAAATTGATTTAGAAAACCTCTGTTAACAGAGACGTTATCCTGGGAGTGTTGCTAATTTTTTTTGCCCTGCATTTTACTCCTTCCTGCCTCGCTTTATAAGCTCACGAGGGAGAGAAAAAAAGAGCTGAACTTTAACTCTAAAATATACATCATGCTCTTCCCAGCCTCTTGAACGTGGCGTTTGCAAAGGACCTCTCTCTCACACACACACCGCTTTCCTAATTTGGAAATATGAGTCTTGAGAAAGAACTGTATCGAGGCAGGGAGGGGGTGGTTTAACATCTGGCTGCGCTCCTAACAGCTGGGTTTCCTTTAGCAGAGATTGGTCTGCAAGATTTTTCCTGAGTTGCATCATGTTCCCTCCCAGAACCTTCTAGAAATCCATGCTCTGAGCTCGGCGGATGTCTGAAATATCAATCGTCCACTTGGCACGTTTGCAAAACACAAGCAATTTTCTCCTTTTTTTGTTTTAAACAGGAAGGATAATTCAAGCAGGATGAAATAAAGGTGGTCTATAATTTCTGGTTTCTTGTTCTGAGTTTTCGAGAAGGGTTCGGCGCAATCCCAGCAAGCTCAGAAGCGGCCGACGGAATGCAGTCGTTTTATTAATTTCAGCCTAAAAAGGGCCTAACGCTACCAGTTGCTGCTGGCCACTAGATCCTGAGCATATATGAAATGCGCCATCTAGCACGTATTTCCGAACACAATTCCAAGTGCTTGTTCTCACCTTTAACTGACTTTCCATTCAACAAACGGCACTTCTTGATATCCTGTTCTCAGGAGATCATTTTAAAATTTCTGTGATTTATCCTTTTCTTTTAAGTGAGAGTTTTTGGAAGTTTGCTTTAAAATAAAATCCTTAAATTCCATTCTAACCTTTAATATCCAGTAGTAAAAACAACCCCTAAAATTTGAATATTGCGATAATAGGAAGTTATATTAGGATCCAACTTCATGCGGCATTTGATCTGGAGCTCCCAATATAGTGTTAAGCCTTAAAAATAGTCATGAGGTGTGGATCGGTTGTCACCGTCTACATGGCTTGGGGCCGGGGTATTTAAAGGACCGCTTCTTCCTCCCTTACTGTCCAGTTCCCCAGTTCGGATCCTCTTCCCAAAGCCTGATCTCTGTGCCCCTGCCTTCAGAGACAAGGTGGGTGGTGACCAGAGACAGGTGGGTGGTGACCAGAGACAGGGTCTATTCAGTGGCGGCATCTTGCCTTTGGAATGCCTCCCCCTGTTGGAAAAGGAGGACTCGGCGCTGTCCCTTTCCTCAGGTTTCAGAGGGGTACAAACCAAAGAGTTAGAAAGACAGAAAGGTCAGGACATCTTGTTTATTGTCCACTGCTCTGACTATCCCTTTTATATGTAGATTGCTATTCTTAGGACTCCTTCTCACTCTTCTCTTGCTGGCTTTGTTCCAGGCAACACCTCTCTCCTCCTCCTCCCTCCATCTTGGCAGCATGGATGCAGGCCTTGCCCTGCCATCCATGTGCATCCTTAGACTAGATAGGTAGTTTGGGATCTGTGTGTCCTTTCCTATCAGAGAATGGAGTTCCTATAATAAAGAACTCTTATTTCCTTTCTAAATATAAGCAAGTTTATGCTTTGTTATTTTCTCTCCTGCACACGCACCAGCCAGCAGAACCAGCTCACAACCACTTCCTCTATTAACAATAAACTCTGCTAATGACCCAGACATGGAATCCTTTAATTAGGTTTCTGGGCTAACATACGATTTATTCATCGGGAGAGCCATAAGGGAAACCCCCATTTACTCTCCACAACAATCGTGGAAGTAGGTCAGGCTGAGAGACAGAAGCCTTGTTCACAGGTTACAGTGAACGTACATATCATCTGTGTACAATGTAATCTTGATTGTTCTTTGTATGTGTGTTGAGTGATTCTCATGTTGCATTTAATGCACATACAAACTCCACAGTTAGCCAGGCACATGACCCTGGTTAAATTTATAAAGTGAATGCATGTTGTCTCTTTCTTACAGATATACACCCTTACATGCATATTTCCATGGACTTGAAATTGGGGAGGGGGGCAGGAAGACAAAGTAAAAGCCAGCAGTTCTTTCTGGGAATGCAGTCTTTTTTTAAAAAAAAAATACCCATCACTCCCTTTTCCCCGTTTTACGGTTTTCAGCAACCTCCCTTCGCATGACTGCTGTGCCACACACAGAGTTATGTAACTCACATGTGGGAGACGCCACCTCCTCTCATTGCTCAGAGCATGCTATAGCTGGAAGCATCGGATTGGTTCCTGGTTTCTTTCCTCTGACTGATCCCAGAAGCTTTGCCTCTTCGAGACACACACATAGCTGGAAGGAAAAGTGGTGTGTTCCCCCCGCCTCTTGCCTTAAATTAATTTGCAAGAGTTCCTCAGTGAACTGATCTGAAATGACAAACTTTGCTGGCTTGTATCCTACCACTGTTCCACTGGTGGTGGAGGAGTGATCTCTCCTGGTCCCCTCCTGCCTCTGTTACATCCCCTTCTCCACCTGTGGGGCCTGTGAGGGTCCCCCCCCCAATCTCTAACAATACCTTTTTTGCAGGTCACAGCAGGCGGCTGTGGGGAAATAAGGAAAAACCTATAGGATGTAGTTCAAGATGGGTAGCCGTGTTAGTCTGTCTGTAGCAGTAGAAAAGAGAAAGAGTCCAGTAGCGCCTATAAGACTAACAAAATGTGTGGTAGGGTGTGAGCTTCTGTGGATCACAGCTCACTTCTTCAGATCTAGATGGGTAGCTGTGTTAGTCTGTCTGTAGCAGTAGAAAAGAGGAAGAGTCCAGTAGCTCCTATGAGACTAACAAAATGTGCGATAGGATGTGAACTTTCGTAAGTCACAGCTGAAGAAGTGAGCTGTGATTTACGAAAGCTGATACCTTACCACAAATTTTGTTCATATTATAGGTGCTATTGGACTCTTACGCTTACCTGTAGGATGTAACCCCCTGAAACATATTTCTCACCACTAACACCTTCTCATGAAATGTATAGCCACAGAGGAAGATTGGGTGCGTTTTAGGGTTTCCTTTCAGTTTTGTGTAGTGGTTAAGAGAAGTAGGACTCTAATGTGGAGAGCCAGGTTTGATTCCTCACTCTGCTTGAAGCCAGCTGGGTGACCTTAGGTCAGTCACAGCTCTCTCAGAGCTCTCTCAGCCCCACCCACCTCACAGGGTTTTGTTGTTGTGGGGATAATAATAACATACTTTGTAAACCGCTCTGAGTGAGTGTTAAGTTGTCCTGAAGGGAAGTATATAAAAGTGAATAGATCCAGAGGAGTGAGCCGTGTTAGTCTGTAGTTGTAAAATAGTAAAAAGTCCAGTAGCACCTTTAAGACTAACAAACGTTATTGTAGCATAAACTTTCAAGAACCACAGTTCTCATCGTCAGATGCATCTGATGAAGAGAGCTGTGGTTCTCGAAAGTTTATGCTACAATAAAGTTTGTTAGTCTTCACAGTGCTACTGGACTCTTTACTATTATAAAGCGAATGTTGTTGTTGTTGTTGTTGTTGTTATTTGGGGTGATGGCAAAATCTAGGAAAACTGATCATTGCTTTGTGTGGAATGGATGGCGCACCTAACAGCATGGCCCATGATGCATGACTGAGTTCCATGACAGATGAGTAAGAGACGTTGGCAAAGTTACCCGTGTGGATAAATCCTAGGAGAAAATCTGAAAATCTCCGCATTAGAAGACTGGGGTCTATCTTGAAGTTAGTATGGGGAAACTCTGTTCGTGGCAGCTCCCAACCAATGGTATACATAGTAAGCACAATATTTAATTTTTAACCTTTAATCAGTGTTTAAACAGGAGCGAAAACACCAGGAAAAGAAGGTTTGGATGAAATTAACATAAGTAAGAAGGGACAAATGTAAAGAAGCTATGAGGCCGAAGGCAGAAAAGACTTTTTAAAAACCTGAAACTGTTATGAGAGGCTCTCATACATTTATTTTTGCACCTCTGAACAGGCTTGGTAGGTTTTGTAAAAAATGCACAAAAACCTGCCCAACCTGTTTACCAAAAGTAAAAGCAGGATGAACTGGGAACATTTCTTTTAGTGCCTCTGGTCAATCAGGTTTGATAGGTTTTTGAACAAACATGCAAAACCTGTTAAGCAAAACCAGGATATACAACAAGCAGTGAGCTCACTTTCAAACTCACGATATATCTTTCAAATTCTCTTTTAAAAGCCTGTGAGTCAATGGGAAAATTCATGGACCAAAGAAATTAAATTTATAGATTGTCCAATATTAAGAATTGGTATAAAAGATTTTTAGATGGCATATTACTCCTGAAGACATTGCAAAAGCTAATAAGGATTACAGCGGAAATGTCAATATATGGGCGCAACAGTCTATTATATGTGGTGGACATGTAAGAAGGCAAGAAAGTATTGGACAAAAATACATGAAGAGATGGAAAAGAGATTAAAGTTTCACTTCGAGCTGATCCCCAAAATATGTTATTAAATATTTTCCCTAGTAATATTATAAAAATATACTGTGAACTTTTTAAAAATATAGTGACGGTAGCGAGAGTAGTATATGCAGCAAAATGGAAGGCAGAATCTTGCCTAGATGTAGCTGACTGGATGAACAAATTGTATAAATATGCGTGTCCAAATTAACTTCTTATATACATAACAGACCAATCTTAGAATTTCAGAAAAAAATGGAAAGACTTTTTGACTACGTAGCTGAAAACTAAGAAAAAACTAGAATAGTTATTATTAAAGTAGATCTACTGTAAAATTAATGTTTTAAAACTTTGATTATAAATGCTGAGTGTATCTAAGTAAGGGGAGGGAGAGGAGTAATAGTTTTGTAGTATTATTGTTCTACTTTTGTTCTGTTTTCTTAATGTATGCCCTGTCAGGACACAGAAGCATTGCTGTTTGAAATGACAGAGGAGGGTCTTTGCCTACCCAGCATTCCCCAACGGGGACTCTGTCCAGGAGATTCATCTCAACAATTACAGTCTGTTTTAAGCTGGGAACACTGGAGGAATTTCCCCCAAGGCAAGATGGTGCCGTGTGCTGCAAAAATTGAAGCAGGGCCTTAAAGCTAAAGTGGACCACAGAGGGAACTGTTACCAAGCTAGAGCTTCCTCGGTTCCTTCCAATGCCCTGTGCCAGCAGCCCAGCTGGGGCCGGCCAGACACAGATGAGTTATTTCTTTAGGAAGCCCCCGGTAAGCCATCTGCAAACTTCCGCCCAGAATCTGAAGGCGGAAATCCACACCCTTTGTGAACATCTTGGAAATCGGAGAGCAAAATTAATACAGTTTAGCCTTCCTAGCCGGAGGCCAAAAAAAAAAAAGACTCATGTACTTTTAAAAACTGTAGAAGGAAGAGAAAAATCCAGCTTGCTTTGTTCGTCCCATCGTAGGCAGGGAGGGAAAAGTAACACCACATCTGCCAAAGTTCCTCTTCCTCCACGTACGTCCCCTGGGTTTATTTTCGTAGTTGGAGAAAATCACTTTGAGAGCTCTCAGTATCTGTAATTCATTGAAATGAGGCAATAGAGATAGTGATGGTATTAAAATTGGGTAGTGATGGTATTAAAAGTGGGAAATGGAAGGGGGGTGGTTAAGCAACACCTGTTTCTGCCCTATACTGCCTTTATGTAAAATCATAGAATCATAGGGTTGGAAGGGACCTCTAGGGTCATCTAGTCCAACCCCCTGCACAATACAGGAAATTCACAACTAACTCTCCTCCCCACACCCCTAGTGACCCCCAGCTCCATGCCCAGAAGAGGGCAAAACACCTCCCAGATCCCTAGCCAACTGGCCTGGGGGAAATTGCTACCTGACCCCAAGGTGGCGATCGGCCTTACCCTGGGCATGTATGAAGGGGCCACAAGAACTAAGCCCTGATGTAGCCCTTCCTGCCCTCTGTCTCATGAGGGAGACTTAGTACATTCTTATCCCCCCTTTTTAAAACTTACAACAGTCCTGTAAGGTAGGCTGGACGGAAAGTGAGTGATTGGCTCAAGGACGGCTAGATTCAAGGACAGAGTAGGTACTTGAACCATGCCTTCCCAGACACTAGTCCAACACTCGTCCCACTATACTAGTTCTCACAGGTTCACAATTAAATGCAAACAACTACTTGGTGTGCAGTGACGATGAGCGGGATTTGCTGGAATTATTTGCGCATGTGTGAAGGCGTGCGTGTGCTTAGCATCGTGTGTCTGGGCTGATACAAAAGCGAGATCCATTCCCCACCCCCAGCCACACTTCCATTTGATACACGCCATCTCAGCCTCACATACAGTTGCCAACTCCAGCTTGAAAATCCCTGGAGAATTGGGACCAGTGTCTGGGAAGGGCAGAGTTTGGAAAGCGCGGAGAGCTCGATCGAGATGTGATTCTGAAAAGTCCACCCTTCAAGGTTGTCATGTTCTCCGGGGAAACTGATCTCTGTAGCCTAGGGAACAACTGCAATCCCGGGACAACTCCAGGCCACCCCTGGAGGCTGGCAACCCTATATGGGGAAGGTGTTTGATGTATTTCTGAAATGGCAGAAACTGAACATCTCATAAGGGGCTTGTCGTGAGGCCAGCCCCTCTGGGATTTGGGACAGTGTGTCTCCCCCCACCCCATGTGTGTGTATGTGATCAGGCTTCTGGCAACCAAGTTCTGTCACTGGGAACAGGGAACAAGAAGCCCCGCCTTGCAACCCCCCCTCCCCCCAAATCCTCTTAACCTTCTGCAGATTGTCCAGCGTGGCAGGATGGGGGCGGGGAGCCAGCAGCCTGCTGGAGAAAATGCAGCCCTAAGAAAAGCACGCCCACCCGCCAGATCGCTCCGATTTCAGGCAATTGCACCAGAAATGTATGCAGCGGTTTTAAAACAGGCATAGAGAGGGTGATGATAACGTGTATTTTTAAAAAAGAAAAACAAATTGTCCCCAGATCCCATGCAAGACTTCGTTGCATACCCTGTCCTTAAATCTCAAGCAATGCCATTTGGCGCAAAGAAGGTGTAAAAATAGGAATTTTGTTAAAAAGACAGAAGTGGCCACTCAGTTTAGCCAGGCCCCAAAAATACTTCTTCTTCCAGCTCTTATATCTATATAGCAACATATATACTGCATTTCTCTGCTAGTGTGATGTTGGGTTAGGGTAGCCAATTCTGGCCTGGGAAATTCCTGGACATTTGGGGACAGTGGCTGTGGAGCGGGGAAATCTGGGAAGGGATTTCATTAGACTCTGTGAGAGACCATAGAGTTTTCCCTCTGGAATTGCCATTTTCCCCAGGGGAACTGATTTCCGTAGTCTGGAGATCAGCTGGAATTCCAGTAGAACTCCATGTGGAGGTTGGCAGGGCTGTGTTGTATAGCGGTTAGAGTGTCATGCGACAGGTTACATCAGAACATAAGAGCCCTGTTGGATCAGATGAGTGGTCCATCTATTATTATTGTTGTTGTTAATTCAATTTCTAGCCCACCCTCCCCACAAGCGGGCTCAGGGCGGGTTACAGTAGTACATAAAGATACAAAAAACATTTTTGGCGCAATAAAATTAAAAAATCTCAATAAACAGCAAATCCCAAGATGCAGCCCCCCTTCAGACTTCCCTACCCACCATATGTAGAGGAGATTGTAGTCATTGAGATCTGGGCCAGCATTTCTGTCTCATACAGTGGCCAACCAGTTATTCCAGAGGCGCAAGAACTAGAGTTGCCAACCTCCAGATGGTAAACCTAATAGAGAGGCAACGTCAGTCCAAGAACGATCCAAAAAAACAGAGGGAGACCCCCCCCCTCACCAAGGAAGAGCAATTAAAAACTTGCACACCCATATTAATATGTATAGAAATATATAGGATATTTATAATTGCTTTTTTATATATATATCATTAAAGTGCTCGTGTGCCACAAGTAAACCGCTTGGAGTCTGATTAGATCCGGCATGTCTATGAAAAACAAGAAACTGGTTTGTTTACATACAAACTTTGCAGCCACTATTTTTACTATTTATTGTAACTATTGCATTCATTGAGATCATTGTATTTATTGTATTTGTGCAAGAGTGAGTTGGATTATTGAATCTGTGAGATATTTTGTGACACTAGCAGTTTACTTATAGCACATGAGCCCTTTATGATATATATAAAAAGCAATTATAAATATCTTCTATATATATTAAGATATGTGTGCAAATTTTTGATTGCTCTTCCTCGGTCTTCACTGGAGGTCTCCCATCCAGTTACTAAGCAAGGCCAGCTCTGCTTAGCTTCTGAGATCTGACGAGATCAAGCTCACCTGAGCTATCCAGGTCAGGGCATACAGGCGATAGGGATGCACTATAACAGAATGATTCGAGGGAACAAGATTGTGGACTACACTACTTATCTATATTATCTGTTGCCATATATTTTATTTTGCTCTCACTGTATGATCAGCATACCTGAGGGACCGCCTCTCCCTGTATGTACCTCGGAGAGCTCTTAGATCTGCAGATAAACACTTACTGGTGGTCCCTTGCTCTAGGGAGGCTCAGCTGGCCTCAACCAGGGCCAGGGCCTTTTCGGTCCTGGCCCCAACCTGGTGGAACTCTCTGTCAGAAGATACTCGGGCCCGCCAATGTCTTGTATCTTTTCGGCAGGCCTGTAAGACAGAGATGTTCCGCCAGGCATATGGTGGAGGCCAGCACTGGATCCATCAAATTAGCCTCCCTGCTGGTCTGCTGCCAGTGCGGTGGGGGGAGCATATAGTCCATCTGCCCCCCATGCCTAAGGAGTTAGAGTTTCACCAACCCACGCCTCCACCCTTTTCTTCCCTTGTATATGGTGGGCACGGAAAGGGGGAAGGGTGCCCCACCTGGAATGCTGATATTTATGTTTGCACTGAGATGTTATTTTATTGGTTTTATCTATTGTAACTTATTTATGATTGTCACCCGCCCTGAGCCTGCTTGGTGGGAGGGCGGGCTAAAAATCCAATCAATCATTATATTTTGACTTCATACCTTACATGGTTTAACATGTCCTGTTTAATACATCGGCTTCGTTTCAGATTTCTGCAATCCTACTCCTATTACGTTGCTTATTAGGTATCTCATCCTATGGATTATGTTGATTTATTATTATGTAATCCTCTTTGAGTCTCAGTGAGAAAGGCAGACTAGAAATAACATAAATAAGCAAATAAAATAAACACGTGCGTTTTGCCTAGGTTCTATTCCCATCCAAATGAGACCCACTTAGACTAGATGGGTGAAGAGGTGAACTTACCTGTCGCCCTATGCTGTGGGTAGCAAAGATCGTTTAAAAAACAATAACCCTTTACAGTTCTGTTCTGCTTTCATCATGCATACACATTAAACTGTTGCAGTCCTTACAACAGCCCTGAAAGGTAGGCCAATATAATTAGCACTATCTTTCAGTGGAACCCACAATGACTTGCCTAAGGCTTAGTGAACATATTGGGGGTGGGGGCTCGAAACTGGGAACCTTCCACGTCTCACTGGCTCAGCCGCTACGTTACATCACCTCTGCATTTTACACCTATTTTTTTAGTACATAAAACTCATCTCCATAACATTAGCATATGCCAGGAAGAAAGACACTTTGTTCCCGAAAGTGAGATTGTTTCCTGCAGAGAGTAATTTGAACACTAAACAAACGTGATGTTCAAAGGACTACGTACACATCTCTTGTTATATTTCTGACAAGCCCTATAAGGTCGGGCTGAATGTGGAATGGAGGGAATGAAACTTGTCTGTTGTAATGTATAGATGAACTCTGTGTGTAGAGCAGAGGAAGGCCACGATATTGCTCCTTCCTCTACGGTCACCAGATATGTGGAATTTGGCCCAGTCCTCCTGTTCCATATCCCATGCCAAAGGCCTGGAGCATGGAGTGAAGGCACATGGCATGGGCTCCCTGGGTCTGTGCCATTTCCAAACACATGTAGGAGAGGCAGAGGGTTCGAGTGTTGGACTAGGATCTAGGAGACCAGGGTTCAAATCCCCACTCACCCATGAAGCTGTCTTGGTGACAGGGCTGCCAGGCTCCAGGTGGTGGCTGGAGACCTCCAGGAATTACAGCTGATCTCCAGGTGATAGAAACCAGTTCCCCTGGAGAAAATGGCTGCTTTGGAAGGTGGACTCTGTGATATTACACTCCACTGAGGTCTCTCCTGCCCCAACTTCGCCTTCTGCAGGCTGCACCCCCAAAATCTCCAGGAATTTCCCAACCTGGAGCTGGCAACCTTACTCAGTGACCTCAGACTAGTCATATAATCTCTCAGCTGCACCTATTTCAGAGGGCTGTTTATAAGGATGAAATGGAAGAGCAGAAATCATGTGTTCTTCCTCGAACCCCTTGGAGGAAGGCTGGGCTAAAAATGGCTCATAGACAGGTTAGGATTTGAATAGTTTTTGGATTCGGATTCCCAGGACTGAGCAGGGGTGCCAACTCCAGAGTGGGAAATTCTGGAAGGCACTGCCTGGGGTGGGTAGAGAGCTCAGCTGACAATGTCCTCAGGATAGGGTTGCCAGCCTCCAGGTAGTGGCTGGAGATCTCCTGGAATTACAGCTGGTCTCCAGGCCACAAAGATCAGTTCACCTGGAGAAAATGGCTGCTTTTGGGGGTGGACTCTATGGAATTATGCCATGCCAAAGTCCTTTCCCTCCCCAAACCCCACTTTCTCCAGGTTTCTCCAGGTTTCACCCCCCAGATCTCCAGGAATTTCCCAACTGGGAGCTGGCAACCCTACCTCAGGAAGTCCAGGGTTCCGGGGAACCATCGTTGGGAAACAATGGACAAGATGAAGCAATGCTTGTAAAGAAAGGATAAAGCAGCTTTTTACTTTTGCACACAACGAGACAAAATTAAACAGGATTCCAGTAGCCCCCTTTTTATTATTCTTTTATTAAATTTAAAACCAGTAGCCCCTTGAAGACTAAGATAGCCTACTTCCAACACAAGCTTTGGTAAGATCACTTTATCTGATGTACGGTAAGACAGAAATGCTTTCGTTCAGACCAATTTGCATTGGTATGGGCAGGGCATTTGCCAGTCATACAGCCCCGGGTACCACAAAAAATGCAACAGTATGTGCTACTCAGCGCAATACTCTGCTACCCAAACTGGCACCCACCTGGATGTTGGCAACTGTAGGGGCCAAACTAGACATGATCCTGGAAGCTGCACGAATGAACTTCTGGATATTTTCCTCCTTTTAAAAACCAGAGGCACCGACCTCCAATTGGGATCAGGACCACATTTGAAAGGAAGGAGGGTTTAAGTCCCTGCTCCCCAGATGGCATTTTTTCTGGCCAGAAATGCCCCCACCCTCGACCTGCTCTTTCCCCCATTGGGATGAACCTACCGGCCAGGAAACTCATTGGGTGGCCTTGGGCCAGTCACATGCAGCCCGATCGACCTCACAAGGTCGTTGGGAAGGTGAAACAGTGGAGAGACGAACCACGTGCACCTTCCTGAGTTCGTGGTAGAATAAAACCACGTTAAATGAGTTAAGAAAAGAACCACAGACTTCTCCACTGTGTTGCCTTGCATATTACCTGTTGTCTTAAATATGTGCTGCTATGAGCTACCTGTGCTTCACGTGGTCTAATGTCAGCCCTAGAATTGCTTATGCTCTGTTTCAGCATTTATTCAACTCTGTATTGGATTCTTGTTAATGCTATGTCTTTGCAAAATTGTGTTCAGGGCTCATTTTGAGGGGGAACGCACAGGAACGCAGTTCCGGCAGTTCCCCAAAGAGGTCACATGGCAGGTGGCCCCGCCCACCTGACTCTCAGCCGTTTTGGCCCCGTTTTGTCCTGGATTGGGGCCAAAACGGCCCGGATCAGGCTTCTGATGGGTGGGGGGATCACTCTCCCGCTCAGCAGCGGCCCGATCCTGACCATTTGGGGCCCCTTTTTGGCCATTTTCAGCCCCTTTTTGCCATTTTGGGCCCAATTTTGGCCCTGAATGGCCAGGATTGGGTCCAAAACAGCCAGGATAGGTGATGTCAGGGGGTGTGGCATATGCAAATCAGTTATGCTAATGACACACTTCTGGTGCCGGCAAGGGGCGTGGCATATGCTAATGAGTTGTGCTAATGAGTTCCTCCAGCTCTTTTTCTACGAAATGGCCCCTGCTTGTGTTTATCTACCCTACAGCATAGTTTACGAAAATATCCTTGAAACTGACTGTACTAATCTCACACTGTGTACTCCATCTTGAGTCTCAGTAAGAAAGGCGGACTATAAATAAATAAATAAATAAATAAATAAATAAATAAGAGATAGACCAGAGATCATGTGATTGAATGCTCTTCCCCCACATCAAGAACTGTGGGAAACCAGCAGGAAGAAATGTCCCAGTCTGGGTATAATGTGAAGCTGCTATGCCAAAGCGTGCTACCTTTCTGCATGTGATGCTTCCCCCATGACACATGAAAGCTGCTCCGAGCCCAGTTTTTCCTCCAAGCTGTGTAAGTGGCTTCTTGTTTGCAATCACAGGAGGTCTTCTGTCCCTCTGCTTCACCACCACCCCAAACACCTATTTCCAAACAGTTGTATTTATCTGCAAATTACACCATGCCATCTTGACCTGGAGGTAATAAAACAGTTACAGAGAACAGATGAAACAAGCTATTTTGCTCCCAGCAGGGTGCTGAAGGCAGCCGGAGGCAAAGCAGCCAGCCTGCATCCGCATCTCTGCTAGATACGATAATAATAACAATAAAAATTATTAACCAGCCATATCGGCCCTTGCAAAAGCCAGGGAAAAAAATCCATGCAATACCTTTTTATTAGGGCCAACCAAGGAGAACGAATCATAGTTGTAATATTTTGGTTTTTGTCTGCAAACATTCTTTTAACCTTTGAGAAACATTTTCCCATTCATAGAAAGCTGCTCTGAGGGTAGAATTGCATATTGGCATGAAAATCCAAGAGTATCAAGTTCTTGTTTCCCTTGAAATACCTGAGCTGCTTAAGACAATGTGGGCACTATATCAGGACGGGGAGCAGGGAAGAGGAACCCGGCTTCGCTTTCTACCTTCCTGGCATGCGTTGGCCCCATCGGGCATGTGTTAGCCAGGACTCGCTTACACCTTTGGATTGTCTCCTGCATGGGAGAACCAGATATCTAACCTTTATTATTAAAGCCTACGTCAATGTTTCAATTTTACAACTGGTATTTTCTCTTGCTAATTGTTAATACTTGTTGGCAGATTTTACATTCCATTTATAGTTATGTGAATTGATGTAAGACTTCGATGCTGTATTATTGGTATAGTAGTATATTTAGAAATGATGTTAAAAGACATATAAAATAAATATACGTCCGAATATATTAATTGCATGTATTCTAAGGACGCGAGTTTGGGGCATTCGTGCATCCTCAAGCATCAGCAGGAATGCGAAACTCTACATCTAGGATAAGCAGATGTTTTCTTTTCCTCTGCATTATTGTTTCAAATGTTCACTATGACTGGCATGATGTTCTTCCAGGTTTCCAGTTTGGACCTGGAGAATTTGTAAAACTGATTTCAGATTTGGCACATGTACATAAGAACATAAGAGAAGCCATGTTGGATCAGGCCAATGGCCCATCCAGTCCAACACTCTGTGTCACACAGCGGCCAAAACCCAGGTGTCCTCAGGAGGTCTGCCAGTGGGGAAGGGACACTAGAAGCCCCCCCACTGATTGCCCCCCCAAACACCAAGAATACAGAGCATCACTGCCCTAGACAGAGAGTTCCATCTATACCTTGTGGCTAATAGCCACTGATGGACCTCTGCTTCATATGTTTATCTAGTCCCTTCTTGAAGCTATGTTTGAAGCTGCCACCACCTCCTGTGTTAATCACTCTTTGGGTGAAGAAGTACATCCTTTTATCCATTCTAACCCGACTGCTCAGCAATTTCATTGAGTGCCCACAAGATCTTGTATTGTGAGAAAGGGAGAAAAAAACTTCTCTACCTTCTCTATCCCATGCATAATCTTGTAAACCTCTAGTATGTCACCCACTCAGTTGTCGTTTCTCCAAACTAAAGAGCCCCAAGCGCTTTAACCTTTCTTCATAGGGGAAGTGTTCCATCCCTTTAATCATTCTAGCTGACCTTTTTTGCACTTTTTCCAGTGCTATAATATCTTTTTTGAGGTGTGGTGACCAGAATTGTACACAGTCAGGGCTGGGGCGCCCATAGAGGCCAGGTAGGCGGTGGCCTCAGGCGTGAGGGCACTGGAGAGGCGCCAGAGGGGGTGTCGGGGGCAGAGGCATGTGCCGCAGAGCTGGCTGGCTGCTGCTGCAGCCAGCCAGCCCTGTGCCGCCGCCACCGCCACACGCACTCAGCCGGGCGCAGCAGCCACGAGCCGCTGCCGGGGCGGCGTGCGGAGCGCGGAGCAGCCTCCGCCCGCCACCCGTCATCGCACAGTCAGTGGTGTGCACGCGCTGTGCACGTGCGGGTTGCCACAGGCGCAAGAAACCCTGGCGCCGACAGTGTACACAGTATTCCAAATGAGGCCGTACTATTGATTTATACAGGAGCATTATGATACTAGCTGATTTTTTTTCAATTCCTTTCCTAATAATCCCCAGCATAGCATTGGCCTTTTTTATTGCTGTCGCACACTGTATCAACATTTTCAGTGAGTTACCCACCACAACTCTAAGATCTCTCTCTTGGTCAGTCTCCACCAGTTTGGACCCCATCACTGTGTATTTATATTTGGGATTCTTGGCCCCAATGTGCATTACTTTGTACTTGGCCATGTTTAACCTCATTTGCCACGTTGATGCCCACTTGCCCAGCTTCAACAGATCCCTTTGGAGCGCCTCACAATCCTCCCTGGTTCTCACTACCCTGAACAATTTAGTGAGTGGTGCAGCTCAGTTTGCAGCTCTGATCAAATTTCAGTGCAAAAAAAAATCATAGAAAAATTCCTTTCTTTGTAGTGATTAATGCACATATGCGCTAGTGCACATCAGTAATCTGGTTATTGTCACAAAGTGCAAACAGTGGCAAACAGCACATGTATGGTACAAAAAACAAAGAGGAAAGAATGGCTGGTTGCTAATGCATCAGAGATATTCAAGTAGTTGCCCCAAATATTCTATAAATGCTCTTATTTTATTATAGGCAGAATGTAACTTATTAGACTTTGTAGTGTCAGAATGTACCGGCTCACACCCTGGAATCTGCCTTGAGTCTCAGTGAGAAAGGCGGACTATAAATGATGCAAATAAATAAATAAAAATAATTAAATATTTCCATGAAGCAGCCAAGCCTCCTGAGGGACAGTTGACACAAGAAGGAAATCCTTTTTTGATCCCGCGCAGCATGCACAAACACAGCCATGTTGTGGATTTGCAGCAGCAGTTAAACTGGGGGACAGGGGAACAGGTGTGAAGGGAAGGATCCCCGCCAGGGCTTGTGTTGACTTAATGAAATTGGAAGCTTAGATGGAAAGTCTTCAAACCAGCATGGCAAAACATCTCATGTTAGCGCAAAATATGAAGTCAAAAGGAGAGCAAAATAAAACATACAGCAACAGATAAGATAGATTAGTAGCAGGGCCCATTTCGAGGGGGAGCACGCAGGAACGCAGTTCCGGTAGTTCCCCAAAGAGGTCACATGTCAGGTGGCCCCGCCCACCTGACTCTCGGCCATTTTGGGCTCGTTTCAGCCTGGATTGGAGCTGAAATGGCCCAGATCGGGCCTGTGGTGGGTGGTGGATCACTCTCCCGCTCAGCAGTGGCCTGATCCTGACCATTTTGGGCCCCTTTTCGGCCATTTTCAGCCCCTTTTTGCCATTTTGGGCCCAATTTCAGCCCTGAATGGCCAGGATTGGGTCCAAAACAGCCAGGATACGTGATGTCAGGGGGGCGTGGCATATGCAAATCAGTTATGTTAATGAACCACTTCCAGCGATGGCAAGGGGTGTGGCATATGCTAATGAGTTATGCTAATGAGTTCCTCCAGCTCTTTTTCTAAAAATGACCCGATTAGTAGTATGAGTCCACAATCTCGTTCCCTCAAATTATATTGTTATATCGCATCTCTATTGCCTGTATAAAAAAGGCCCTCCTAATCTGTTCTCTTTTACAGTCTCTGGAAAGCCAAAAATGTTGGGAACCTTCCTGACCACGGCCATGGACTGAGATGTACCGTCCTTGAGATTTGAATACGATTCCCTCTTGGTATGTGAGAAAGTCAGGGTGGACCTAGTTCATTGCCCCTAAAGAAGTTTATTCATGAAACATGGGTCTGAATAGCCGGCCCCTTGTTGGGCTCGGAGTTGTGGCATCTTTTGTGCCCCCGGGTTTTATGGTCCTACCTACAAAGAAAATAACAGGATTTTAGACTGCTTGATTACTATTTGAGACTTACCTTTTCCAACACACCTACAGGAGAAGAAAAGATCACTTTATCTTCAAGATTTTGTATGTTATAGGTATTTACCTTCTGTGTACGGCCGACATCCTTTTGATATTGTATACGTACTTATGATGTGTGTTTTATCGATTGTTGCAAACTTGGGCATGTTGGAATGTTGACTGAATTTTGTATGAATTTTTAGAATGTGCAAGAATATTTATATGAGCACACAGGCACGTTGAATAGTTGAATGATGGTGGCGGTAGAGAATGCCCTCAAGTCATAGCTGACTTACATCAACACTTGGTAGGGTTTTCATGGCAAGAGACTAACAGAGGTGGTTTGCCCTTGCCTGCCTCTGCAACTCTGGTCTTTCTTGGAGGTCTCCCATCCAATTACTAACCAGGGCCGACCCTGCTTAGCTTCTGAGATCTGATGAGATCAGGCTCACCTGGGCTATCCAGGTCAGGGCATAGTTGAATTTTAGTATTCATAAATTCAAAGGCAGATGGCCTTTGATACCCCTTTTCCTCCGGTTGTGGGTTGCCCACTCCCTAGGTCAGTATTAACTGCATTGGAGCATTCTGTTGCCGGACTGTGGGGCAGCAGCCAGAAGAGCCCCGAACAACCCAATCTTGCTAGAGCATGGAAGCTAATCAGGGTCAGCCCTGGTTAGTACTTGGATAGGAGACCCCCAAGAACTCCAGGGTTGCTACACAGAGGAAGGTAACGAACATAAGAACATAAGAGAAGCCATGTTGGATCAGGCCAATGGCCCATCCAGTCCAACACTCTGCGTCACACAGTGGCCAAAAAACAGGTGTCCTCAGGAGGTCTCCCAGTGAGGAAGGGACACTAGGGGATGTTCTCAATTTACTGGGAAGTTAAAAATTCGTAGTCCCAACCTGGACAGCCCAGGCTAGCCCCATCTTGGAAGCTAAGCAGGGTCAGTACTCAGATGGGAGACGACCAAGAGAGAAACAGTTTGGTGTAGCAGTTAAGAGCGGCAGGACTCTATTCTGGAGAGCCAGTTTTGATTCCTCGCTCCTCCACTTGAAGCCAGCCGGGTGACTTTGGGTCAGTCACAGCTCTCTCAGAGCTCTCTCAGCCCCACTCACTTCACAGGGTGATTATTGTTGTGGGGATAATAATAACACACTTTGTAAACCTCTCTGAGTGGGCACTGAGTTGTCCTGAAGGGCGGGATATAAATCAAACGTTGTTGTTATAACCAGGGCTGCTATGCAGAGGAAGAGAGTGGCAAAACCATTTCTGCTCCATCCCTTTCTGGGAAAATCCTGGGGTCCACAGCACACAACTATAATGATTATAGGAGAAGAAAAAAACTTTACTTTCCCCATCTTAGAAAGCACTTTTCTTTTTGGTTCAGCAAGAAACTTCTTTGAATTGCTTCAAGGCCTAGCGAGGACTCCAGAAAGAGTCCTTGCAAAGGCAAGATTTGAGTCCAGTTGCACCTTAGAGACCAACCAGATTTCCAGGGTGGATCAAGATTCGAGTCCAGTGGCACCTTAGAGACCAACCAGATCCCCAGCGGGTACGCGTTGAAAGGAGCTGGGCCCTCGAAAGCGCCTGCCCTGCCAATCGAGGCGGCCTTGAAGCGGCCCCCGGCCCGGCCTCCCGCCCCTTGGCAAGCGTTCGGCGTGCCCGAGGAACCCGAGAGGCGGCAGGACCCTGCGCGGCGGCCGGCGGGAGGCGGGCTGCGGCGGAGCCTCTCGGGTGGGAGCCTCGCACTGAGCGACGCCTCCGGAGAAGTTTTTTTCCAACTTTCCAGAAGTTTCTCCGGCTGCTCTATATAGGCCCCTCCCGCGGGCCGGGGCTTTGCAGAAAGGGCAGCCGGTGGCAGGGGAAGCAGCTGCAGGCAGGACGCCCCCAGACCCAAATCCCGGCCCCAGCCTCTCGCAGCGCGCCCCGCATCTGTCGAGGTGAGGACCGGGCGGGCGAGCCGTTGCACGGGAGTAGACCCCTTCCAGCTCCGTGGGGCTTCCTTCGGAGCAGGGGCGCAGATGGGCATCGCCGGTCGGAGAGGCCCGAAGGCCGGTTCGGTGGCGCAGATCCAGCGGGCCCGTTCCGGCTGGAAGCGAGCGGGCGAGGCGGCCTTGCGCTGGAGAAGGGGGGCCCTTTGGCTCGGCGCTTTCCGCTGGCAGCCGGAGAGCTGATGGGGGGGGGAGACCGGGGTGTCGCGGGACGGGGGTTATTACCCCGGATTAGTGCACCCGGAGCAAAGGCGAGCGGCTCTTGGCTTTGCGCTTCTCCCTATGCAGACCGGAGCTCCCCGCTCTAGTTGCGCGATGGGGGGGAAAGGGGCCAGACTTATAGCGAGGGTCTTGGATAGAGGACAGAGAACAATCTGAAAAGGGTGCTCCCCCACATCTGTCCATTAATTCTTACCTCCCAGAATTGCACCGAACTGCCCGTGCAGTCCCACGCAGATTTACTCCAGTCTAAGCCCATTGGTTGCAATGGATTTAGACCGGTGTAGCTCTGCGTCGGATTGCGCTGTGCGTCCTAGCGCGCGGTGCGCCCCGAGGCGGCTCCTTATTTGGAGAGGAACGCTTGTCCTTCCTCCCCCCTCTCTCCGGCATCCTTTGAAAGGAACTAAATGCAATCTAATGGGGAGGGAGCAAGAGTCTGGTGTGCCCCCCCATCAAGTGTACCCCCCCTTCCGCGCGAGGTGCTTTGCGCCATGGTGGCGCGCTTTGGAGGCTTCTCCGTGCGCCCCCGAGGGCGCGTCTTTGCCGATCTCCCTCCTGGGACTTGGCTCTGTCTGGGGAGCGGATGCACGGAAGGACCTTGGGGCTCTCTCGGAGCTCAGGCCTCGCCTCCCGAGGGCTATTCCTGGGCCTTGGCGTCAGAAAATGCTGTGCCAGGAAGATCCAGCGGGATCCGTTTCCCTCCAGGCGGCTTCTGACGGCTGGAAACTTTTTTTGGGACACGTGGCTGGAGGGGGCCAGCTCCTGGCTTTCCACCCCCGTGCAGCTGGGGGAGGGAACGGAGTGTCAGGGCATGTCCAGGCACTGTGGTTAAGAACTTTGCATAAAAGGCTCAGTTTATTATATGCTAAAGTGATATTTAGGCTGGGGGATCTTGGAGGCGCCCCTTTCTTAAATAGTTCTAAGAGGCTGAGAGAAGGAGAAAGTTCTAGAGTTGCAATCTGGCCCCGGTTTCCCCAGATCCACTGGAAAAATATGCGAATCAGCCCCTGAGGCCTCTTTCAACTGCAAACTCAGCCTCCCTTTTCACCCTGGGAGCCGAGGGATCCCTTGCTATGGGGATCAGCTTTCAAAGGCACCATCAGAGACCAGATCAGAAATGGGCTGCGCTGGGAGGGAGGTGGGGAAAAGGGTTTCATTTCTTCTTCATCTCGAGTAAGATCCAGCTGTGGTTTGGTAGCCCTTGCTTTGCCCTTGTTTGACATTTGAGGTTCGGATCTGGGTAGGCTGAGAAATGCCACGTGCCCATTTCAAGAGCAAAATGGGAGGCCCTAGGTCAGGATACAGGCATCCCCTGAACTTGGGCTTTTGTCTTAAAGGGAGAAAGCAAGTTTCTAGCTCTCATGATGGAGTAGAAAAAAACGATGATGAGGTAATGTCAGAGACAGGCTTGGAAACAAAACAAAAAAGGGGTTTAAAAGGGGACTTGAGAGTTTCACATTCGTGCATCTACCCCTGTCCCTCCTACTGGGCTTTTTGTTGGGGGTGGGGGGGGGAGAGGTTTGCCTGTCTACCCAAATAACCTAAATTGCATGAATCCTCAGACTTTGTAATTGAAGTCCTGCAAAAATGAAGAATGAGCGATATTTATGCAGATCATGGAATTCGGTTCCTTAAACGAAGCTCTCCGATGGATTGTTTTGGGCCTTGATTGGCCTTCTGACTCTCCCATAAGCTAGCCCTTGTTGGCACAAAGAGCGGTTTGTGTCTCGAGCTTATCTCAGCACAGGTCCTTCTTGTGTGGCGCGGGGGGGGGCGTTGCAACCAAAGGGATTTAGCATGCTGTGCATTTGCATACATTTTTCTAGCCCATTCATTCATTTGGGAAAACTTAGGTTGCTCAGATAGTTGGAATGATGCCTGCCTTAAGAGGGGAATGTTGGCGAAATGGGAAGATGGAATTTGCATGTAAAAGCTCAAATGCACGGAGCTTTAACAATTGCATGGCTTAAACTGCGTGCCAGGATTTAAAAATGATACTTAGAAGGCGGATTAAATCTACCAATCCTGTTACTATTTCCCACTTTCGGCAATCCTAAAGTCAGGACTTCTGGAGGCAAAGATCAGGAATTGCTTCTCCCAAATCCGACAGTCTGGGGAGTTCCATGGTGACCACGCCTACTTCCTTAGATGGCCCGCCCCCATCTTGCTGTGACATCATTGTGCCACGTTTGCAGAGGGGCTGTCGGAGGATGCTAGCTAGCATTTGGCTTGCAGAAAACTTGACCCCCATTTCCGCTCCAAGTTTGGGAGATTCCAGAGGTTGCCCGGTTAGTCTGTGGTTGAAGTTGTGCGAGTTCCCAGTTGAAGGAACAGTTTATTTCCCCCACCATTTAAAATAAAAAGTCCCCGTCATCTCCCATCTAGACAGCAGTTCTTTCGTTCCTGCCCCCAGGATTTATAATACATGGTTGCAGTTCTTAAGAATTCCTGTTGTTCTGTTCTAGAAAAACCTCTACAGTTCTCAAGAGAACTATTTACCTATCTTGTTTTCTTTCAGAATGAAAAAGGGAAACGTTGACCACACTAAGAAAAAGTTTCAAGGTATCTTTATTAAAAAAAAAAAGAATTTAAAAAACAAACCCCCCCTTACACATCTGTCACAATTCTGCATTCTGAGATGGATCAGGGATAATAAAGCCTAAATAATTGGCCAGGGACCGGAGGCCCATAAAGTGGGTTTGCATGATAGGCTCCTGCCCATTCGGACCAGAGGTTCAAGGTTCTTCTTAGCCAACATTTTTGAGGCAGGGTCATGATTCATGGCTAGACCCATCTTTTATTAATCGTTAAAGTATTTTTACCCTGCCTTACCCTCTTTCTCCAGAGCAGAAGTGACAGTTCAGTCCTTGCAACTTCCAAAGGATGTCTATTTGTCCTTGGATCAGCAACTAGTTTGTTTTAATCCTACCAAGAAGTGGACAATTGGCTTGCTAGGTCAGAGCAAGTGTCTGCCTAGTCTAGCATCCTCTTTTCAACGGTTACCACTAAATACTTCCATGAAACTCAGAACTGGGTAGAGGCCTCCTCTACCCAATTCTGGCATTTGGAGGCACACTGCCTCTGTACATGCAGATTCCATGTACATTCTGGTAGCTGCTGGCTAGACCCATCCTCTATGAATGCAACCCTTACAGTTCCCTCCGCTGGTGGCCCTTGGCTTTTTCTGGAAAGCTTGCAACGACGACGTTCCAGCAAGCTAGTCAAACAGACAGCGCCATTGCTGGATGTTATTCATTGAATCTAAATTTGCATCTTCTTGAGGTTGATTTTCTTTTTATAGAAGCCTACCGTACTTTTAAAGCTGGCATGGGAGGTTTCCCATCTGGGATTTGTAGCTGTAGGAGAAATTCATAGGGCATTGGAAAATGTAACTGTGGGATAAGAGGTGGGTGGGGGAGAGACACTGTAGCTGCTTTGGAAATGCGCTTTGTGGCAAAAAAAAATCAGTATGGAAAAAATCAGTATGTTGATCGTATCAGTGAGCCGAAGCCCGTTTTCCCAGATGCCTGAAACATTTCCCTCTGCTGATAGGTGAAGCTGTCTATTAAGTCTATTTTTATTTCGCCCTTCCTCTAAAAAGGGTAGGTTGTTGAATGTTACAACAACCCTGTAGGATGTCCCAGGGTTGAGCTTCATGGCAGACAGAGGATTCGAACTCGCGTCTCTCCGGCCACACACATAAATGAGGGGAGTTACAAAGAAAGAGCAGAGGGACTTGCATTCCAAAATATAGGGCTGTTGCATTATATTGCATAGCACAGATGAAAATGAGGTCCAGAAAAAAGGGAGTGCATCAAAATATAGATATACATTCCTACTGCACAACAGTAAAGTTGTGGGAAATCTCCCATCCTTTTTTTTTACACAGAAAATTCCTTTAAAAAAATCTGCTTTTTCAAATCACACACCCTGTCCCTCCATCTCCTACAAAAGACTTAAGTACTGGTGTTATTATGAAACTATAAATTAACCCCAAAGTCGAGGCCATGTAATTTTCTGGGCATAATTGCAGACCGTTTTTTGCTGTGGCTGCCTGCGTGGCTGTGCTTGCTTTGCCTGTGGAATGCGCGTTGCACCACTTCAGACTCTTTCCGCCTGCTTGGCTTTTTTCTCTGCTGCTTTCTGCTCTTTGCAGGGAGCCTCTCTCCGGCTCTGCCCTTGGCTTGGTGCCCTAAAATGCCACTGCTTGAGATCTTGGCTGCTGCCCAGATGGCATCATAGAAGAACAATGCACTGGAGAGCAAGGGAATGCAGCCGGCAGGACGTTTAATTGGGACAGATTAATAGCGTTGCCCGGGGTCAGCGTTGGGGTTCCACAAGGGCAGTGTTTTGTACTCCTGATTGGCAGCTAACTGGCTCATGTTTTGAATGGAGAAATGATCAGAGGGGCAACAGCAGTGCCCTGCTCGGAGCATGCAACTGACAAGAAAGAAATGCACAGTCAAAAAGTGAGAAGTCCAAGGTACTTCAGCTGTGTTTTATGAAATGGGATCTTTTAGCTGAAGGCTAGCTACTGCCAGGGGCTACTGCCAGGGGCCTGGAACCAGAAATTTCAAGGGCAGAAATTCATGCACGAGTTGTATGAAATAAGACTAGATTGCCCAAGCCACCGGACTGGGACCCAGCCCCATTCATTTAGAAGTTAAGCACAACTTCGGCCAAGGTGTGATTTCCTAAAGAATTAATGTGGATTTACAATTGTGACACAGTTTTCTCTCTGCCTGTGCAAGGGAATTAGTTAAACAATTAAAATTTCCCATGAGCCCAAAGCACCCTGCCCGGAAGGAGGTTGCCTGCTGCAACTCTGCCCTGATCTACCCTCTTACCATTTGGCTTACTCAAGACAGGAAGGTTTGTCTGTAGATGCTGGATGTGATCAGCTCATTGAATTGCTCCTGCTTTGGAGGTTGCCTGTTGTGTCTCTGCATGCGTCAGTTCAGAACAATGGGCTGGATCTTGCCAGCTTTTCCACTGGGACAAGAGGAGGGAAGGATAATCCTGTCTGATTCTGCACTGAAACCCTGTCCTGTATGTTTTTTTTTTTACTCACATATTTACCCCCATATTCTTTTTGGGCATCAAAAGGGGTCTCTTCTCACCTGCAGAAACTTTGGGAGGATCCGACCCAATGGTGCATGTAGAAACACAGGCAGTGTGCTTCCTTGAGGAGGGATAACTCTTTTTCCTGCTATCTGTTTGAGTGCCAGAGTCAAGTCCTGCTTCCAATTTCAGTTCAGAAAGGGGGGAAAGTTCAGCCTTGCTTTAACAGTTGGAAGAAAATGGATTAAAAACTCACAGCTTTCAAGGAATCCAAGAGCTCCCTCTTGGGGCCATATCAGGAACTGCAGCCTGGCTTGTCCAAAGTAACTGCAAGAGATCAGTAGCTCAGCGTTGGCCTTGCAGCGAATGCAATCACTCAGAATATAAGGATCACGGCCGTGGCTCGGTGGAGGAATACCTGCCTTGCATGCTGAAAATTCCAGGTTCGGTCCGTGATTGTCCATGGAGCTTTGTGCTCATATAGTGCCTGAGCCACATAGCTGTTCGGCACAGGTTGCAGTAAGATGCCACGTGAGCAGAAAACCCCAAAGTGCAAGGGCTTCTCCCTTACCAGCATTGCATTGAAACTAGCTCTGTTAAGCCATGCTGGCTTTCTTCCAACGTGTCTCTTTGTAGACACGTTCCAGTTTTCTCTGCCCACGCAACACATAGCCTGCCCTTTACTTCAACAACAACAACGGTGGAGTGTTTCCAGTCCTGCTTGACCACATGCTTTTTCTTCTTTGCAGGCTCAGGTTGTCCCCCAGTCCAACAGAAGCCATGTGGATGATCACGCTCCTCGCACTCGGCGCTCTCGCCAGCGCCGTGCCCTCCGAAAAGAAACTGAGCGATAAGGCAACGGCCCTTGCCGACCGTAGCGCCAACTTGGCCTTCAGCCTCTACCAGGTGATGGCAAAGGACAAGAACATGGAGAACATCCTCCTGTCTCCGGTGGTGGTGGCTTCTTCCCTTGGCCTCGTGTCCCTTGGTGGCAAGGCCACCACGGCCTCGCAAGCCAAGGCACTGCTCAGTGCCGACAAGCTAAACGACGACTACGTGCACAGCGGCCTGTCCGAGCTCCTGAGCGACGTGAGCAACTCCACGGCCCGCAACGTCACCTGGAAGATCGGCAACCGCCTCTACGGCCCCAGCTCCATCAGCTTCACCGACGACTTTCTGAAGAGCAGCAAGAAGCACTACAACTACGACCACTCCAAGATCAACTTCCGGGACAAGCGGAGCGCCCTAAAGTCCATCAACGAGTGGGCAGCTCAAACCACCGACGGCAAACTGCCCGAGGTCACCAAGGATGTGGACAAGACGGATGGAGCCTTGATCGTCAACGCCATGTTCTTCAAACGTGAGTGGAACCTGATGGGCGGAATTAGGCTTCTGGGAGGGATGCCTAAATTGCCAGCAGCAGGGCTTTTTTTCAGGGGGAATGCAGTGGAACGGAGTTCCGGAACCTCTTGAAAATGGTCACATGGCTCGTGGCCCTGCCCCCTGATCTCCAGACAGAGGGGAGTTTAGATTGCCCTCCGCGCAGCTGAGCGGCGCGGAGGGCAATCTAAACTCCCCTCTGTCTGGAGATCAGGGGGTGGGGCCACCAGCCATGTGGCCATTTTCTCCAAGGGCAACCCACTGAGTTCCACCACCTCTTTTCCCAGAAAAAAAGCCCTGGCCAGCAGTATATGTGACTTTGGTCTGTCACAAGCCGAACATGAGCCAGCAGTGTGGCGCAGCTGCAAAAAAGACTAACGTGATTGTAGGTTGCATCCATATCTAAGTCATGAAAAATAGTTGTTCAGCTGTGTGCTTTACTATTCAGACCTAAGGCTGCCAACTCCGGGTTGGAACCTTCCTGGAGATTTTGGGGATGTGTTTGGGGAGGGGACGGAGTCCAGCAGACATGTAGATGCCATCCAGTCCATCTCCAACTGATCGCTGTAGTCAGGAGATCAATTGATCTGCTGCTGCTGAACACGGATGGTCTATTTAACTTTTCCATCTCCTCAGCATGGATAGACTCGTTCTCCCCGTACTGGATCAGCCAAATATACATGGTGCGCCTAGTTTTCATCAGTGCAAAATAATAATAAATGGGAGATCCAGCCTCCTATGCAATCCCCAGCAACGGGGGGAAAGGAAGGAGAGAAACCTCTGAATTAATAAATACATTTCTGGCACATTGTTTGCTTCTGGGATTTGGCTTCTTCAAAGGCCCAGTTTGAAAACACATCTAGGAATGTGGTGGATAGACAGATTTTGCATCTGTTATGCTGTGTCTTAAATGCTTGGTTGTTTGAGTGGGGGATGCGTGACAGGACAACCTTCCTGCTATTAACTGGTCTTCCCTTATGCCTCTTCTCTGCTTGCAGCTCACTGGGATGAGAGGTTCCATCACAAGATGGTGGACAACCGTGGCTTTATGGTGACCCGTTCCTTCACCGTGGGCGTTCCAATGATGCATCGCACAGGTAAGGGAACCGAAAAAGGAGGCACGTTTATTCCTGGGTGTCCACTCTTGGTGCAGGGAGAACTTCCAGCAAAGAGAAGGTCCGCACTCCCAGAATTTCCACAAACCTCTGCCCGTCTTCAGTAGCCAGATTGCTAATGCCAGAGCAGAGCCCCGTCTTAGTCGAATGGAGCTACAGAATCCATCCCTTAGTCTGGGAGCCCCAAACAGAGACAGCGATGAACAGGAAAGGGTGGCAGAAGAGCTCCTAGCTCAGAGCTCCAACCCCGACTTTGGTTTTCAGCATCTCCTCCTTCACACCCCGTTTTGCTGTTTCTGTTAATCTTTTGTATGAAAAAACCAAATTCTGCAACAAGCGGGTTAAATTCTGCAATCTATGAATTGGGGAAATCGGCATCTCTTCTACATCACATTAATATCAGGGCGGGGGGAAGGTGCCACAGAAGAAGTTGAAGCTTGGCCAGTTGAGAACTATAAAACATATAAACACAACCAATGCGAGTTTCCTGGGGGGTGCCAAATGAAAAAAAAAGTCTTCCCCGGCTGGTGGAAGACAATGATAGAGGGAGGGAGGCAAAATCTCCCTGGGAAGGGAAGTCCAAAGCTTGGGCACCATGATCAAAAAGGCCCTTTCATGGATTGCCACATGTCTAGCATGGTTGGGGGCATCTGGTTCAAAGCCTCTGAGATGATCAGAGTGGTTGGGTAGGTTCATATGGGAGAAGGCGGTCCTTGAGGTATGCTGGCCCCAAACCATATAGGTCTTTCAAGGTCAGTATTAACACCTTGAATTGGGCCCAGAAGCAATTTGACAGCCAGTGCAGATGAAACTGGAATTATATAGTCCCTAGAGCCCATTCCAGTCAACACTGTGGTTACGGCACTTTGTACTCAGAGTTGCCTCCTGACAGCCTTCAAGGGCAGCCCCACACACAGCATGCTGCAGTAGTCTAGTCTAGCTTCATGGAGACATTTATGTAGCAAATGCATTTCTTTTAAAGGCTTGTACCCATATTTCAACGATGAGGCGGAGAACCTCCAGATTGTGGAAATGCCCCTGGCCCACAAGCTGTCCAGCATGATCATCATCTTGCCAAACCACGTGGAGCCTCTGGAGCGAGTGGAGAAGATGCTGACCAAGGAGCACCTGAAGACCTGGATGGGCAAGCTGAAGACGAGGTCGGTGGCCATCTCCCTGCCCAAGGTCAGCCTGGAAGTCAGCCACGACCTCCATGTAAGTATCTCGATGGTTCACTTCAGAAGGTTCCATTCCACTGCTTGACTTCTCACGTGGCAATCTTGGCCACCCACATTTCCAAGCCAATAGACAGTTTCTCACGTGGTCTTCCTTAAGTGTATTCTTTGGCCTCTAGACATTAAATTAAGGCTAAAGACCTGCAGTCGGAGATTTGGTATTTGAATTTTGGCATTCCTAACAAACCAGTGTCTCCGTTGTTACGAGGTCATGTGATGTGCCTGAAGCTCTACTATACCATTGGCTGAACTTGTTGTGACATCACAGAATGTTCTCAAGGGTAACGGGGGAAACTAACAGAGCACAGGAGGAGGAAAGAATGAAAAAGGAATTTTTTGTGGATTCTTGTCTTCAACGTCGAGTTCCCCTCTATAATGGTCCTTCAGTCTATAGATCCTCACAAGCGGTTCCCCAGACTTGCTTTTGCCAGCCCTCTGCCTACTCCATCCCACTTCTATGCCTGAGCCATCATATAACCTTTGTCTTCTTTGACCACCTAGCGTTGCCTGTTTTTGTACTGCCTCATAGTCCCATGAGTTTTCCCCAGTAATCCCTCCCCAATTGCGAATCTCCCATGCTGTCTCCCAGTTGTGTTCCCATTTCCCAGCCACAGCCCCCTTTCCTTCAGCTGCCTTACTTTCTTGCAGTTACACTTGAACACATTCCTTGACATCAGAGCAAGTTCAACCAATCATAAAGTGGAGTGTCAAGCACTTTCTGTGACCTCATAACCCTTCTGCCACTGACTCATTAGAGCTTTAGATACCGTTTAATTGCTGGGAGCACTATTCAGCCATTGGACAACTCACTGTGATGTCACAGAATGTCTTGCAGTGCTAAAACAATGCTACTTTCTGGTATCTCACCACGTCTGTTCCTCACTTCCAGAAACACTTGGCTGAGCTCGGCTTAACCGAAGCCATTGACAAGAAGAAGGCTGATCTGTCCAAGATTTCGGGCAAGAAGGATCTCTACCTCGCCAATGTCTTCCATGCGGCAGCCCTGGAGTGGGACACAGAGGGAAACCCCTACGAGGGTGACATCTACTCCCGGGAAGAAATGAAGAACCCCAAGCTCTTCTACGCCGATCACCCATTCGTCTTCCTCATCAAGGACAATAAGACCAATTCTATCCTCTTCATTGGCCGGCTAGTGAGACCCAAAGGGGACAAAATGCGCGACGAGTTGTAGTTGCGAGCGTGTGGCCAGATTGGGTGGGAGGCGGGGAGGGGGTTGTTGGGTTTTCTGTATGAACTAACTGGTGCTATGTAGGACCACAGAGAGTCGACTCTAGCCCCTGCCGTTACCTCGCTGGAAGCAAAGGGGGTGGACAGTCGGTCAGCGATGCAGTCCCTTGAACAACTGCAAGGGATTTTGACCCTGCCCGTCATCTTAAATACTTTACACCGTATCTTGCTTGCACGTGGTTCCTGAGGCTGTTGTGAATCCCTGAGGCTGAAAGCCCCACCGAAATGGTGCAAAATACATGAGGAGGAGGAGGGAAGAAGGGGTTATGAGATTGTTACCTTGGCAAGGGACAGTTCCTTAGAAAGTGAGAAACCTTTTAAATCTTGGTGTGAAAGGGGTAGCAGTGTAAAAAGGGGGAGATCACACTCTTTAAAGAGATGTATAAATTCATTTGTAGGGAAAGATCAGATCTTCACCCCCTCTAAACTGTATACCCATTCAAATCCATGGAGATACTTTCACTGGACACACAAGGGTAAAGGGAACGCTGTAGTTTTATGCCACATTGCTCTACAAAACCACTTACATGTCATAGATCCAGAGGAGTTAGCCGTGTTAGTCTGTTGCTGCAAAATAGTAAAGAGTCCAGTAGCACCTTTAAGTCTAACCAACTTTATTGTAGCATAAGCTTTCGAGAACCACAGCTCAGATGCATGTGATGAAGAGAGCTGTGGTTCTCTAAAGCTTATGCTACTTAAATGTCAGATATCTTGCTGCCACTGTACATCGCCCAACCATATGAGCGTAAGTTGGGGAGTCACACTCCTTAGTGTCTCAGCTTTTTGGAAGCGCACATTTTTCCTCTGAGGCACCATTTCTCCCTTAGGAGGTCTGTCCACAGACACCCATTAACTCTATTCTGTCAGGCTCTGTAGTTTCCATACGGCTTGATTAAGGCAAGACAGGCAGTACTCTCCAACCCAGACATCTCGTTTAGGACCTCACCCTGCTTCCCAGATTCTTGACAAATCTGCCTGTGCTGTTAAATTGACCTTTCTGTGAAGGCAGCAATGCGCAGGCATGTGAACATCGGTGAGGATCCGCCCTGAAACATCTCCATGTTACCTGCTTTCACGATTTCCACAGCTGGTTTTCACATACCCCTCTCCCCCACCCAGCTAGCCTTGCTAGTGGTCATAAGTTAACTAAGAGATCAAGTTTTCCTCCAAAGTGGCCATTCTGAGCCTCGTCTCCCAAGGCTGCAATATGGGGGTAACGGTTCTAACCTACCTTGTAAGGCTGTTTAAAGATTGCAACCAGATGATGCGTGCCAAGCGCTTTCCACCCTCAAAAGCACTGGAGCGATGCTACTTTAGAATGCATCTTCTCCTTCGTAGCACCATCTGTGGCAGCTTCCCTGGGCCAGGAAGTGTAAAAGAGAAAACACTGAACTTTATATGGGCTGAGTTTGCAAAGCGGGTATATTTAGATCCCAAAGGCATGGCCTAGAACTTTTGAGCAGGAAGACTCTCCTTACAATCGGAGCGGCCTGTTCTTTTATCATTCCAAGTTATTTCAAGTGTGGAGAGGGAATTCTTGCCAGGGACAAATGCCAAGGGCACTTCCTTAGACCATCGGGTACCAGGTTGGAATTGTGGGATCGTCAGCTGGGGAGGGGGTAGAGTGGATGGCTGGAGAAGCACGCCTGCCAACTTTTTAACAGCTTTGCTGGGGGTAGAGTAACTATTAGCATTCCTCTGTGCTTCTTCACCCCGCATTTCGGATATTCGATAGAACACACATGGCTGCAAGCAAAAAGACCTTCCAAATCTGTCAGCTCTTAAGTTGGATGGAGGCACACACCCTTAAAAATACTCAACCAGAAAAAAATTCTGGTAAACTCCATCCCTTTCTCCGGGTTTCTGTGGGAACATGGGGGAAGCAGCAGGGGGGGGGGGTTGGGTCATAGCTCAGTGGCAAAGCACATTGTGTGCACGTTGAAGATCCCACAGACTCGTGAAGGAGGAAATGTTAGGAAAGACCCTTTACTACCTTGGAAAACTGGTACCACTACAGAGTAAATGGCACCTCAGTAGAAGCACTTGTTTAAATGTTGGTTGGCAGACTCTTATCTGATGTCACAAGTGTTCACTGAAAGCGCAGACCATACACAAAGCACTGTATGCGTGCTGTTGAATGTCCTCTAGCTCCAATATCAGGAGACTTTGAGGTCTCCTGCCCGCCCAGGGTATCACATGAACCTTTCTTGCCGGGAGATTAACCTATCCGGTAGCATCTGCAAGTCTTCGCGTTTGCAAGCAAGCCAGGGCGAAGGGACATCTTGCAAAAATATTAAGACTATGCAAAAAATGAAAGTCTTAAATCAGCCACCTGGGAACATGATGGCGTGCATGCCAACGAGCATAGTGGAATAATTTGCCATCATGCCAGTCCTTTTTGCTGGGTGACGGTAGGGCAAGAGCAGAGAGTATATGGGGAGATGAGTGGGGTGCAGATGTCAGATGCCTTCTATATTTTGTTGTCTTTGTATCTCAGACCTTTGTATGATTTTTTGCAATAAATGTTTTTTGGAAAACCCGATGTTGCCCGTTACATAGTCCAGCCTTGGCCGAGCAGGAAAACAAGTCAGGGCTGCAAACATCTCTGCTCAATGTGTTTCTTAATCTCTACGGGCAAGTTGGCACTTAAGAAATGGGGAAGTTGATTCATGGAAAAGGGGGGGGGGTTTACTCTGCTGCTTACCTCTACAACTTTCTTATACCTCCATCTTCCTTAAAGCCAGATTTAGCAAAAAGATTAGTTAATTGCCTAGAAATTTTATTTGAAAAATCCAAATTGCATCTGCATTTGAATCTAGTGGCACGTTAGAGGCAAACGAGATTTATCAGGGTGTAAGCTTTCGAGAGTCAGAGCTCCCTTCTTCAGACAATTGGTACCAAGATTTATGATTTCAGTCCTTGGAAAAAGTAGAAAAGAGCGAGTCCAGTAGTACCTATAAGACTAACAACATTTGTGGTAGGGTATGAGTTTTTGTGAGTCACAGCTCACTACTTCAGATAAAGCTAGATTGTGAGTCCATCTATCCTTGTATCTTAGTGAGTCAGAAGCCAAATGATAATAGCCGTCGAATGACGGTGGCAGGCAAGATTGGATAAAGTGGGGTATGCAGAGGGGTGGTGGGTGTGGAGAAATCGGCATTGGTAATGAGACAGGAAGCCTAGGTCTCGGTTTAGTCCAGGTGGCTGCATTACCTTGAGCTTCGTTACCGGTTGCAATTCAGCAGTCTTAAAAATAGGTACGCTGAACAAAGATTAGAACTGGTAAATAGATCCCCTACAACCACCCTCTCCTGTAACACCACCATGGAATCCCGAGGGGCCCACACCTGCTCACCAACCGCATTGCTTGCAATTTTTAACCGTACTTTTGAGTACTGAATGAGCAGTTCCGCCTCCTGCCAAGAGAGCTGAAGCAATATGGGAGGAAGCAACAGCAAATGACGCACATTCTAGGCAAAACATTTATGGCATCGTACCTTGCCTCTCTCCCCCCAATGGGGACACAAACCAGCTTACACCATTCTTCTCCCCTCCATTTTATGCTCACAAGCAGCCGGAGTGGTAGGTGAGACTGAATGTGAAAGGCCAGCAACTATCTGTGACAGAGTTGGGATTTAAACTGGGATCTCCTAAATTTTAGGAAAAAATCCTAAACACCCCCTTCTCTATGCTGCCTCTCCCCAACAAACCAAAAGCAACTGTGGTTCCCATATCCATATTAAGCATTTCATTTCGATCTTTTTGTCATTATTTTCTCAAGTAACAGATTCTACAACTATTGCATGGGAGGTCTGCAAAACTCTGGATGTCCTTCCGTTACTCTGGCCTTCATTTCAACCTCACAAACGCCACTTGAGGCATGTATGTTGTGGTCAGAGAATCTGAACAGGACCTGTTCACACACAAGCTGGCTACGTTAAGATGGAGCAGGGGTCACTAGAGCAGTGGAAGGAGGTAGCTGTGAAGTTCCTGCATTGTGCAGGGGGTTGGACTAGATGACCCTGGAGGTCCCTTCCAACCCTATGATATGTGGATACTTTTATTACTGATGACCAGTGTGGTGTAGTGGCTAGAGTGATGGACTGGAATCTGGGCAACCCAGGTTTGATTCCCTGCTCTGCCATGCGAGCTCACTGGATGACCTTAGCCCATCACACACTTGGCCTAACTTACCTCACAGATCAAGTTGGGCAGCCGTGTTAGACTGTCTGTAGCTGTGGAAAAGAGCAAGAGTCCAGTGGCACCTCGCGAGACTAACAAAACTTGTGGTAGGTAGCTCTTTTCCACTACCTCACAGGGTTGTTATGGGGATAAAATTGAGAAAAGGGGACTTACCAATGTAAGCCGCTCTGGGTCCCTTCTGGGCAGAAAGGCAGGCCAAAAATGAAATGTATTATAGATTAACTTCTTATACTTCGCCCTTCTCCCTTGTGAGAACCCTAAACTGCTTACATTGTCCTCCATTTTATCCTCAACTGGACTGAAGATTGCTATGCCGAATGGGTAACACCTCAAGGTCACCCAGCAAGCTTCCATGGCAGTCCAGGTATCCAAATCTTATTATAACTGTGCTCGTATACCGCTGTTCTAGACAGGTATGTGTCCGGGGTCTGTGTCCCAGCCCCCAGACTTGGTAGGAGGGAACAGCAGGTCACCCGGGCTGATGGACAGACAGAGGGGGCAGCCAGCAGCCAGCAGGTCAACTGGTCAGCCAGCAGACAGCAGGTCAACTGGTCAGCCAGCTGACAGCAGGTCAACCCGTCTGACTGGCAGGCAGAGGGGGCAGCCGGAGGACAGCAGGTCAACCCTTCCCATGGGCAAGGGGAGCCAGAACCTGCCGGTGCCAGGGGCAAGGGGCAAAGGCCCAGGGCCTCAGGAGGCAGGGGGAGACAGAGAGAAGCCAGCGAGTTCCACTCCCCTGAGGAGGGAAGGGGGACTAAGCAAGGCAGAAGGGGGCAAGGGCAGAGGGATTGGGGGCCCAGCAGTCACCCACCCAAAGACCTTACCTGAGGAGGAGAAGCAGCAGCAGCCCCAACAACCCAAAGCCACGCCCCAGCTAGAAAATAGTAGCCTGGCCCAGGAGTTGCCAAAAGCCAAGCCACTCCAGGTGCGGCTACTGGAGGCACTCTGCAGGAAGCCCTGGGCAACCAGCCAAGGAGCCGCAGCTGGACCCACCTTCAGCCATCAGCTCAGCCAGGGAGGCCGGGTTACTAGCCAGGGGACTGCAGCTGGACAGGCCTTCAGCAATCAGCCAAGGCAGGGAGGCTGGGCAGCCAGGGAACAAGGCACAGCTGGTGCTGGTCAGTGGGGCCAGATCAGCTACCCCAGCTGCAACTGCTTGGTGCAGCCCAAGACCAGGCTGGAAGAGGGGTGGGACAGTAGAAGGAAGCCCTATAAAAGCTGGCTGGGAAGAGCCCTGGGGTGGTGGGTGTGAGTGAGGAGTGATGATGTGGAGTGAGAGCAGTAAGATGCAAGGGTGGAGGCTTGGAGGAGAGTTCTGGAAGGAGGAGATGGAGGACGCAGAGGGTAAGCAGGCCAGGTTGAGCAGGCCAGCGAGTGGACTGAGAGGGAGTCTGGGTGAGGTATACCGCCCCTCCTTCCACAGAGCAGGGTCCTGCAGAATCCCTGGCCCCCCTATGATGTCAGGAGCAGACCGCCCAGTGCCACGCCCAGCGGCAGCGGCGGCAGGCCCTGACAGTAAGTGCCTCACCCAGAGCGGTGAACAAGTTAGTGTTATCCCTATAATATAGCTGGGGAGCTGCGGCTGAGAGGAGGGGCTGACCCAAGGCCACCTACTGAGCTCATGGCAGTAGCGGGAGTCGAACCAGCAGAGTGTTGAGTCACAGCCCAACCACTTAACCACTGCGCTACAGCATCTCTCCAAAAATCTGGAATTCTCCGGTTCAAGTCTGACACTCTTAACCGCACACACGCACATTCATGGGTCAGTCCTCTTGGAAAAGAGCAACTATAGAATAACAACCATGCCATCTTTGTCCTGGCATGATTCTGAGTTGTGGAAGAGGATTCTTCTTCATGGTCTTGGCACATCATACTGATCACCAGTGCAGAGGCAGAATTCAGAGACTTCTAAAGATTCTCTGTCCTAAACCCACAACTCGAGACTGAGCAGGCCCAGGGGGGAGCAGCTGTACCTCCCGCTCAGTTCTCTTCCTCCAGTATAGCATTGATTTGGAACCTTTGACTAATCGTGTTTTTGCATCCAAACGTGTGTGACCAGCAACACTACAAAGGTGAACACAATTTTGCTCACCAAAATTGAGCCACTGCTGCCAGCACTGAGCCACACCCTGGCCCCTTCAACAAGCCAACAGGGAACACTGCGAAGAGGCCGAGAAAATTCTTACAGCAGCCCCCAACTGACTAGGATCCCCTCTGTGACTGAGACAAGCATTTATAACCAAGCTTGCTGGGTATGTAGCCTTAAGTTTACTTCCCCTACCCGCTGTTTTTAGTTCAGGATTTTTGTATTTGTTGCCTGGTAGGGTAGAATTGGGGGCTCCTAGTTCCAAGTTTCACCAGCACAAACTACAGCAGCCACAAATGTATCATAGGTCAATGGGAAAGTATCTGTACTGGATGCAGCATCTCCCATCAAAAGCATCAAGTAGATCTGAAAGACGGGGCCTCTGGAGAGCTGCCGCCAGTAGACAACATTGATCTTGGCACAATCAAAGGTCTGTCATTAAAGTCAGTCTCATGAGTTTGTGTGTTTTATTCAACGTCACCTGGGCTCAGGAGCACATGGTCTGCAGCTGCTAGAGGAGGTAAGGGCTTTTTGCCTTTCTTGGCTGTGGTGGGTTAAGCTGAGAAGCTAAGGGTGGTCCTCTCTAGCTTTGGGGCTTTTTGTGTGTAGTTTTGTGTTGATTTGAGTGTAGTTTTGAGGCTGAGTGTGTTTGGGCTTGATTGTGTTTGAGGGTGAGTGTGTTTGTAAGGCTGCTGGGGGTTGCTGGAGTACAAGCCACACACCCCCTTTGTGCTCACCTCCTGTGCTTAGCAGGAAGTGACCTTTTGCATTGAAAAGGCAACTGCTGGGCAGGGGCGCGAGCCTTTGGCGCGAGCCGAAGGGCGAGAGCTAAAGGGCTCTTGGCCTGTGGCTCTTAGCCGGGGGATCATAGCCGTTTTCTTTCCTCTTAGTGTGTTATTCCTAAAACAGATTAATGAAGTCAGAATGCCAGCAGGGGGTTGGGGGCTTTCCAGTGTATTGTACTGAGTGTCACATGTATGACTATCTGCCTTCTGGTCAGAAGTCCTGGATGTGTGCTCGCTGCAAGGAGCTCCTGGTTCTCAGGGAACGAGTACGTACCCTTGAGGCCAAGGTGGCTGACCTGGAGAAGCGGAGACAGTTAGATAGGCACGAGGACAAGATTCTCAGGGACAGGATAGATGTGTCCTACTCTAAAAATGGCAGCGTTCTTGGTGTCAAGGAGAATGAGGATCTTGTGGAATCAGGGCACCGTACTGAGGATAAGGGGAACATGCCCTCAGAAGGGACCTCTTCTTCAGTTGGTGAGCAGGTTTCCTTTCGCATCAAGGAACCATCCCTGGGTGGGGCGGGAGGGAGGCTCTTGGTAGTTGGTGATTCGATCCTTAGACAAGTAGATAGCTGGGTGGCACAACCGCGTTCTGACCGTATGGTGACTTGCCTGCCTGGTGCGAAGGTAGCGGACATTACGCGTGTTATAGATAGGCTGGTAGATAGTGCTGGGGAAGAGTCAGCGGTCGTGGTCCATGTTGGAACCAACGATGTTGGGAAATGCAGTCGTGAGGTCTTGGAACAAAAATTTAGGCTGTTAGGCAGGAGACCCAAGGCCAGGACCTCCAAGGTAGCCTTCTCAGAAGTGCTACCTGTTCCACGCGCAGGGCCAGAGAGACAAACGCAGATCAGGAGTCTCAATGCGTGGATGAGACGATGGTGTAGGGAGGAAGGGTTCAAGTTTGTTAGGCACTGGGATTCTTTTTGGGACAAGCGGGAGCTGTACAAGAGAGACGGTCTCCACTTGTCCCGAGAAGGAACCCGGCTGCTGGCACTTAAAATCAAAAAGGTGGCAGAGCAGTTTTTAAACTAAATGCTAGGGGAAAGCCGACAAGAGATAAAGTGTCTCTGGTTCAGGATGGTTCATCTCAGAGAGATGAAGGGCTAGGTATAACACTTCTACAGGGAGATAGATTAGAGTTGTCAACTGAGATGGAGACAAACAGTGCAGATGACCTAACTACGTCTCGAGGCAAAGTGTGCCGGGGAAGTTACAGGTGTTTATATACAAATGCTAGAAGTGTCCGAGGTAAAATTGGGGAGCTGGAATGTTTAGTGTTGGGTGAATCCATAGACATTGTGGGCATATCAGAAACTTGGTGGGATGAGGAAAATCAGTGGGACACGGTGATTCCTGGATATAAATTATATCGGAAGGATAGGGAGGGAAGGGTTGGTGGTGGGGTGGCTCTATATGTCAGAGAAGGTATACATTCCAGTAAGATTGAGAAGGTAACTGAATTAGATTCGCTTCTGGAAATGCTATGGGTTGAAATTACGGGCCCAAATGGAAACTTAACTGTGGGAGTTTGTTATCGCCCTCCAGATCAGAAAATAGAGGAGGATTATAAAATGATGACAGGATTAAAGATGGCTGCTAAACAAAAAAACTGTGTTGTAATGGGTGATTTTAACTACCCACACATTGACTGGGCCAATGGGTGTTCGAATCGGGGGAGAGAAAGTGAGTTTCTAGACTGTCTCAATGACTGTGCTATGGAACAGATGGTTACAGAACCTACTAGGGGAGAGGTGATCCTGGATTTGGTCCTCAGTAATGCTGAAGACCTGGTGAGAGATGTAAATGTGATTGCACCACTTGGGAACAGTGACCATAATGTTATTGAGTACAACATACGTATAAATAGGAAATTGCCAAATAAGACCAACACAGCCATGTTTAACTTCAAAAGGGGTAACTTTTCTGAGATGAGGGGGTACGTGAAGAAGAAACTGAAAGGGAAAGTAAAAAAGGTCAAAACACTTGGGGAATCTTGGAGACTATTTAAAACTACAATCCTGGAAGCTCAAATTAAATATATACCGCTGGTTAGGAAAGGCACAAATAGGTTTAGGAAAAGGCCAGCATGGTTAACAAGCAATGTAATAGAAGCTGTAAAAGGTAAAAAGGATTCTTTTAGGCAGTGGAAAACTAGTCGGAGTGAGGTTGATAAAAAGGAGCATAAGCTGTGGCAAAAAAAGTGCAAGTCTGTGATCAGACAGGCAAAAAGGGAATATGAGGAGCATATTGCAAAGAACATAAAGAAAAACAATAAACAATTCTTTAAATATATTAGAAGTAGGAAACCAGCTAGGGAGGCCGTGGGGCCCTTGGATGACCAAGGCGTAAAAGGATTACTAAAGGGTGATAGGGAAATGGCCGAGAAGCTGAATGCGTTCTTTGCTTCTGTCTTCACTGTGGAAGATAAGAAGTGCATGCCCACTCCGGAAGCACTGACTTTGGGAGGGGTTTTGAAAGACCTGAGTCACATTGAGGTGACGAGAGAGGAGGTTATGCGACTGCTAGATAATTTAAAAACTGATAAATCACCGGGCCCAGATGGCATACATCCAAGAGTTCTGAAAGAACTCAAGTGTGAACTTGTAGATCTCCTCACAAAAATATGTAATCTGTCATTAAACTCTGCATCTGTTCCTGAGGACTGGAAGGTAGCTAATGTTGTCCCCATCTTTAAAAAAGGTTCCAGGGGAGATCCGGGAAATTACAGGCCAGTCAGCCTGACGTCAATACTGGGTAAGTTGGTGGAAACTATTATCAAAAATAAAATTAGTGGGCACATTGATGACCAAAAGCTGATGAGGAAAACTCAGCATGGGTTCTGTAAGGGAAGATCTTGTCTCACCAATCTGTTAGAGTTCTTTGAGGGAGTGAACAAACAAGTGGACAAGGGAGACCCGATAGATATTGTTTATCTTGACTTCCAGAAAGCTTTTGACAAAGTTCCTCATCAAAGGCTCCTAAGTAAGCTCAGTAGCTATGGGATAAAGGGCCAAGTCCTCTTGTGGATCGAAAACTGGCTAATTAATAGGAAACAGAGAGTGAGTATAAACGGGCACTTCTCACAGTGGAGGGTGGTGAGCAGTGGGGTGCCACAGGGGTCGGTATTGGGTCCAATGCTTTTTAACTTGTTTATTAATGATTTGGAATTGGGATTAAGCAGTGAAGTGGCTAAATTTGCAGATGACACGAAATTGTTCAGGGTGGTGAAAGCCAGAGAGGATTGTGAGGCACTCCAAAGGGATCTGTCGAGGCTAGAAGAGTGGGCATCCATGTGGCAAATGAGGTTCAATGTAGCCAAGTGCAAAGTAATGCACATTGGAACCAAAAATCCAAAATATAAATACAAGTTGATGGGGTCTGAACTGGCGGAGACTGACCAAGAGAGAGATCTTGGAGTCATGATAGATAACTCACTAAAAACGTCAGCACAGTGTGCGACTGCCATAAAAAAAGCTAATGCTATGCTAGGGGTTATTAGGAAAGGGATTGAAAACAAATCAGCCGGTATCATAATGCCTCTGTATAAATCGATGGTGAGGCCTCATTTGGAGTACTGTGTACAGTTCTGGTCGCCACACCTTAAAAAAGATATCATAGCACTGGAAAAAGTACAGAGAAGGGCAACTAAAATGATTAAAGGGTTGGAACACTTTCCCTATGAGGAAAGATTGAGGCGCTTGGGGCTCTTTAGCCTGGAGAAAAGACGACTGAGGGGAGACATGATAGAGGTTTACAAGATAATGCACGGGTTAGAGAAGGTCGAGAAAGATGTGTTTTTCTCCCTTTCTCACAATACAAGAAATCGTGGGCACTCTATGAAATTATTGAGCAGTCGGGTTAGAACAGATAGAAGAAAATACTACTTTACACAAAGGGTGATAAACACATGGAATTCGTTGCCACAGGAGGTGGTGGCAGCTACAAGCATTGCCAGCTTCAAGAGGGGACTGGACAAATATATGGAGCAGAGGTCCATCAGTGGCTATTAGCCACAGGAGATAGATGGTATTCTCTTTGTGGGGAGGTGGTGCTCTGTTGTCTTGGTGCTGGAAGGAAGGCAGTGGGAGGGCTTCTGGTGTCCTGGCCTCACTGACAGTCCTTTAGATGGCACTGGATTTCTAGCCACTGTGTGTGACAGAATGTTGGACTGGATGGGCCACTGGCCTGATCCAACATGGCTTTGCTTATGTTCTTATGTTCTTAACGTCAGGTACTAAAAGGGCGATTTAAACTGGTAGGTTCTAAATTTTGGCTCAACAGTATCTTGAACTCCAGAAGAGACAGAATAAATATGAAGTGGTAACAGATGGACTTTTCTGATTTTATTAAGAGATTTCTTTTTACAAGACACCAAGCTCTTTGCACCAGATGCTGGAAAACCTGCAACAAAACCACACACACAAAAAATATGGTCAGTCTGGTTGCCGTTCTATTGCCACGGAATTGTGACTGTTGTGCGAATCAATGGTGAAGTGTGATTAATCTGAACAGCTTCTTGGCAGGAAGTTTCCAGATCGGCTTTGTTTCTACTTTATACTGAATAGATCTTGGGGCCCACAACCCACAATATGCAAGTTCTACAAGCATAAAGGACTTTGCTTTAGACACACAAAGCATAGTGCAAGTAACAGCCCTGCTCAACTGGCAGTCCTAAGGATCCTACCCTGGACTTAACACTACCTTCTTACTCAGACTATAGAAGTGGGAGGAAGAGGGGGCATCTCGCATCCCCCCCATTTCTTCTTTCCCAGGCTCTGCCCTTTCCTTGCTTCTTTCTCTCCTTCCCACCCACCCCCAGGCTACTTTACCTGCCCCATCTTCGAGCTTTCCCTTCTTCCCTATCACTTGGAAAAATCTGGCAGAACTGCACAGTGGGCCAAGCTGTGTGGGCAGTGAGTGTCCAGTGGCTGCTATCAGGCTTGCCCCCAGAGTCTTCCCCCATAAGGGTCATGACAGTGAAAAAAGATGGGACCTTTCCCAAGGCTGTTTTGTCTGCCAAGCCACTCCCCGGGCTGGGTTCCAAGCCAAGGTTTGGCCGGCTAGGTAATACCCTACAGGTTGCCTAGCAACCCACGAGATGGCCCCGAGATCTCAGAACACTGTTCAGTGGGCATTCTTTTGTTAATTTACAGGTGTTGCTTTCATTTTGGAGCATTTTAACCTCCCAAGGCATTTTTTAAAAAAAAAGAATTCACATTTTTCTGCAAATCTCAGGCTTCCCTTTAGGGCTGTAGAGCAATCTTCCATGTGTCCCTGGTTTCATTCTGTGCATTGTTTAAATCTACACTCCAGAATTAGTTCAGAATTAGACATACTGTTTGGGCTGCGGCTGCTGAAACCCTTGCCCACATCCAACACCACAGTATCAGGAAGAACGTTCAATTAGCACCCTTTCCTGACCTGCTAGTTTTGGGTGCTGAAGTTTTATTACTAGGCCAGGACTCAAACATACAACTAACTCTCTATATCCGCAGACTGCCATGGTGCCCACTGCAGCGTATGACCTTGATGCGTGGTGCAATGCAGTGCGCTGGCCTTGGGAGCTTTACATCTGACGCTTCATGCTCTGGAAGCGGAGCACTGACACCAGGGCAGTTAAGGTGAGAGATGCAGAATCTTAGGGCAAACCACCACTCACGACACTCGATAAATGCAACCGCAGCAAGAACAAATGCAAGAAAGGCAGCTGGCAAACCACAGGAATGGTTATTTATATAGCCAATCCCCAAGAGGAGCTTTTGCCGTGTTACGCTTTTCTACAGGACCCCATCGCACCCCAAGAGAAACCACTCACCCCTCGCTTTATGCAGTGGGAACCGGCTGAGGCATGGGGGGCTGCTCTGGTTTCGTGCCTTTCTGCTCTGAGATGGGGGTGGTGGGCAGGATCTCTTCCTTGGGCTCCACAATGCTGACGTGGTCTGGCAAAGGCTTCTTGGGCCCAATCTTCCCGCTTGGGTCCCAGGGCAGCATAATCTTCACTTTAATGCCCAGCACACCTAAGGAAACAGGCATCGAGAGCTGAGCCGCCTTTGAACGATCACAATTCTTCTGAAGGGACAGTGCCGAGTAGTGGTAAGAGTGAGAGACTACAATCTGGGAGACCCGAGTTTGAATCTCCACTCTGGCATGGGTGACCTTGGGCCAGTCATACACTCTCAGCCTAGCCTACCTCACAGGGTTGTTGTGAGGATAAAATGAAGGGGGGAAGTTGCAAGCTACTTTGGGTCCCCATGGGGAGGTTATAAAGTAAATAAATTATTAATTTAATGTCTAGCCCTTCCTCCCTGTGAGCGGGCTCAGGGTGGGTTACAACAGTAAGTAAAAATACAAGGAGTAAAACAGTAGAAACAGTGATCGCCAAAGGACACAAGTTTCAGTAAATCGGTGGATATAAATTCCAGCATCCCAAGATGGCCCCTTCACTCTTCCCCGCCCACCTAACAGAAGGCGACTTTAAAAAGAGCGGAGGTCTGAGCTGGTATCATTCTGCAACGTCACGTGTGCGGCAGAATATAGCTCCTCCACTAGTGGGAGAATGGTAGGGAGGCTTATTTGATGGACCTAATGCCAGCCTCAACCTTATGCCTGGTGGAACATCTCTGTCTTCCAGGCCCACTGAAAAGATACAAGATCTTGGTGAGTCCAAGTATCCTCCACCAGTTCCACCAGGTTGGGGCCAGTACCCAAAGCCAGCCGAGCCTCCCCGGGGCCAGGGACCACCAGTAAGTGTTTGCCTGCTGATCTAAGCACTCTGCGGGGTACATATGGAGAGAGGCAGCCCCTCAAGTATGCTATAAATAAAAACTGTGCTGTTGCAACTTGTTCAATTATGTTATTCAAGTACTTGTGCACTTCTTCCTACCAAGGGAGGAAGAGTGACCGGGCCCTTTCTCAGGAAGACTGAACCAGCCTGGACTGTGCAGCGGCAGCCTTCCCCAGACACAAGCCAAGAAGCTGCCAGGACTGCCTGCCCCACAGACTCACCCTGCCTGAGGAGGACATGGCGCACAGCCGTGTCGACGTAGTAGTTGACGGGGTCCCCGCTGTGGATCATCAAGCCGTCCACAAATTTCATGGACTTTGCTCGCTGCCCCCGGAGCTTCCCCGAGACGACCACTTCGCAGCCCTTGGCCCCGCTCTCCATGATGAAGCGGAGGACACCGTAACACGCCCTAAGAAGGGAGGGGAAGAAAAGCCTTCAGGCTCCGTGTAGGGGAGTCCTGCCTGCGCATACCCCCCTCAATTTCTCCACAAGCCATTTAAGCATAAGCCCAATGCCAGACTGCAGCAGTAGTTTCACTTGGGACAGCAAATGCAACGCTCAGCTCTCCCTTCTCAGAAATAGGCTTCCAGATCATCCAATGGAGAAGACACTTGCCAGAGCATCCCAGCACAGCCCCACAGAACGTGGCCCTGAGCTGGTTACTCCGAGCAGGACCGTGTCCATTTCTTATTCGTCATCGTATCATCACAGAAGGGAATTATTTTCATCATACGGAATAGTAAAGAGCCCTGTAGCAGCTTCAAGACTAACCAACTTTATTGTAGCGTAAGCTTTCGAGAACCATAGTAAAGCTGCGACTGGACTCTTTACTATTTTGCAACTGCAGACTAACACAGCTAACTCCTCTGGATCTATTGTTCAGAGTGCGTCTCCAAGGCGGCCAAGGAATGGACAACTATTCAATTTTAAGAGCGCAATGCGCTGAAAAGCCTTCCGAGTGCAAGGTAGATAACATTTTGAACAAAGAGTGTTTGTTCAGTGCATCGGTTGTAGCAAAATGAGAATCTTGATAGCAAGCACATTAACAGAGCAATCTTAAACCAAGTTACACCTAAGTCCACTGATGTTAAATTTTACTTATTTAACTTGGTTTATGTAATGGGACTCACTAAACACTCAAGGCAAATTGCAGGATAAACAGAAAGAGTGAACAGACAGCATAAGATAAGCAATGGACAATGAAATAGGACTAGTTTTACGGAATCAGGGAACAACGTGAGCCACATTCTATCTACAGAAAGGTATACTGTAAACAATACATAAAGTGGGTTACAAGATGTAAGATAATGCAGTAAAAACAGGCGATACCGCCAACAAACATTGCAGCCAATTACAGTCTTATTCTTTTCTACTATTCTATTGAAGATGCCTTCTTCAATAGTATTACATTAGTATTTTCTACATTTTACAGAATGGTAGCTTAGAAGGGCATAACTGTCTAAAACATTTAATCCCTGCCTTTCTTCCTTGCAGGAGCAAAAAGCAGCTTACAACACAACAATTTAAGAAGTGGCATACGTTTTCATTGATCAGAGCACAGTTAAGCCACAAGTCTTATAGGATTTTTTTCTGCAAATAAATGAAACACCTACCACTTTTTGGAGGTGCATTTTTTTTGGACATTTTGGATCTCTATCCCATGAGCTCATGCCAGAATAAATGGACTTTAAGGTATTGCAGAACCAAGATTAAGCCTTAAACATCTCTCTCCCCCCCTTTCTCTCTCTCACACACATACACACACACAAGAGCTAACTCTCAGAATTATTAGATGAGTGCCAATTGCACAGCTGAAGAGAAAGTCTATTCGGTAGCCCCAAAGAGGCATAACCTATATCTTTTTCCACTAATGGAGAAAGCTCTCCAAAACCCAATTCAAGGGATCAGGAGAGGCGGGGATATTCCTTATAGCAGAAGGCAGAGAAATCAGCCCTTTTGTTCTGCCTTGTTAAGTGATGGGCCCGGGAGGACGTAATTAATTGCTTGAACAAGGGGACCAGATCTCTGAAAGAAAAGGGAATATGGGAAGTTATAAGGAGCACTGCTAGAGAATAAGCTTAAGAGGATCCAGCATCCAAGTTCCCCATTCCTGTCACCTGCATGTATGCAGGCTTGTGACCCACAAGGACCAACCTACCCAAGCTCAGTTGCTGTGACCTGCCCTGGATCCTTCAGACGCAAACACATTAAGTGGCAGCAAAAGCAGAGAGCTGCAAGTAAGCCTGGTACTTACCTACGTACTGCCAGCCCCCCCAGAAGCTTGTAGCGCAGGGACTCTGCCTGGGCGATGGCGCAGAGGCCTCTCGTGGCCACCTTCTCGGCATAGAGCTGAAAGAGGAACAAGAGTTCACAGAGGGCTGCTTTCGTGGATGCTGTCTGTTTCGCCGCTCGGAGGATGAGGTGACTTTAATGTTGCTCGAGACAGGCTTGCTGCTCTGAGTGAAACTCCTTGTCTTTTCTCTATGGTCCTGGCCCCACGCATCCCTTATGCTGGTGACGGCATTCCCTCATGTCCAGGGAGCCTTCCTTGGAGGAAACAAAAAGCACCCAGAAGGCTCCTTTATGACACAGGAAGTGCTGCCATCAGCACAGCAGATCAACGGGACGCAGTTCACTGCATTTTAATACTGGAAGTTGTCGCAGAGCTTAATTTGAACGACAGAAGGGCAGCTTTACCACATCAACGGCTCTCACCCGCCACCCCCATACTTACATGCTCAGAGAGGAGTCACAGAAGCCTTTAAAGCAGCTTGAGGGGCTGTCCTCCATTCTCCACAGGCTGGGCCAACTAGGGCTCTGTGCCTTGTGAAGATGCGTTTTAACCAAGTGGTTCCAAACCGCAACTGCACTGGGAGATCTGAACCATCCAGACACTTCCGGGTAGGAAACGTGTTGGTGGCAAACTCTACCAGGTGACTCTACGTGTTTTGGCCCGTTCTTGGAAAAGCATCATTCCAGGCACGCCTAGCAGCAAGGAGGCAAACGGACTGAAAACTAACAGGAAAAGGCCATGGTGAAAATAGGCAGAACTGGATGGCAAACGTAAGGCGTCACTATACAGCAACAGATGTAGCCTGCCTAGCTCACCAACAGACCCCCTTTGCACTCTTAATTCATCTCAACATGTAGCAGAGGTGCTCATATACAGAGACCATAACTACATTTCATATGAAGGCAGAAACTCCTGTAGCACCAAACTCACAGAAGAGAATGCCCGGATTTCCTCGCCACCCCTACTCAGTTAGATGCCTGAGAAAGAGTCAGGCTGCTCTACCCATTACTTAGTGATGGGGTGCAACAAGTCAGAGCCAAAGCAATTAAACTTAAGCTACTGGGAGACTAGGGGTTGCAGAGAGAACTAATCATTTAGTAGCCACAGGTCATTGTAACATAAGAGAACATGACTGACATAGGCACATGTGGGCAGAGAGGCTAGGAAAAAACTTATGGGATTGTAACCAGGGAGGATAAAAATCAATGATTTTTTTTAAAGCAAAAAAATCAGATTTTTTAAATAAAATTTTTGAGGAAAACTCTACCTAAAGATAGTTTTCTATTTAAGATACATTATAGTCCAATGGTTATCATCATGAAATAAGGATTAGTTTTTAATTATGTAGCAAGAGGCTGCATATTCATGCAATGTTTAAATTTTTTGGTAAACGAATTCTATTAATTCATTCACAACGTCATGCTCTTCCAGAGGTTTCTGTAAGATTACTGGGCAATTTTTCGGTCTAGAAGATATTATCACAGATGCTCAGTTTTACAGTTCTCAAAACTGTGAATTTGTGTCTGGAGAGATCACATGTCTCTTCTTCACAGCAAAAAGGTTATAAAATAGACATACACAGTTGAGAAAAAGACCTCAATCCCATTGTTCCTTTCCAAATCTTTGTACACAGAACCAACCCCCTTACCTCTTAAGTGCAAAGTTTCAAAAAATTCAATGAACAAACTATTGTTGGGAGTAGAATAGATCTGCACAAGAAGCTAAGCGTGAGGAGTCTTTATGTAGAAAACCATTTTAAATCTAGTCTTACTTATTAGTGATTTAAATCACAATTTAAATTGATTCAATTTAAATCAAATCCTGCTTGTAACTTTTGCTCAGTTATCTGCAAAGCAGATTTAGACATGCAAGTCCTTTTAGTGACTGGTCCAGGGGGAAAAAGCAGCCGTAGCACAGATGAGATCTCAATCCCATACTTTTGAGATTGAACCCTGAATCTCTGCTTATTGAAGAGAATCTATTTTCATCTAGTTACAAACGCACAAGACATTTTTATTAAAAAAATGTACGGATCAGTTCAAGCCAGCTTCTCAGTCCCTTCTCAGACAAATGCCTCTAGTTCATCCAATGAGCAAGACACCCCTGCCGGAGCACCTGAGCACAGCCCCACAGAACGTGGCCCTGAGCAGGCTACTCCGAGCAGGACAATGTCTCTTTCTGACTCGTCATCGGATCATCACTGAAGGGAACTTAAGAGCAGAGAACAAGGAGGAAAGGAACCACCGTCACCTCAACACTTCCTTCAGGAAATCCGAAGCGCTTCTGCACGACGGCGGTCAGCTCACGGATGCGGCGCCCTTTCTCGCCCAGAACATTTTGAGTTCTGAAAGAAAGCAGAATTATAATTATTTCTCTAAAGTTGCTTGAATTTCTCCATCTTTTACATTCAACGGGAACCCAGAACACAGGGACAACAAGGTGTGTGGGTGTGAACAAGAGGAGGGTTGGGCAAAAAGCAGCACTTCCCCTTCTTCACAGCTACCACAACTGGAGATAAGTACAGTGTGGTGTGTTAAATTAATGGAGCAAATCATTTCTTCACACTAGTCATTATTCTATGTAGGGAGATGCCCTCACACCATAAAACCAGTTACAGTATGCTGTACATTAGACAGCACCTCATTCTGTTCTCTTTTTACCTACTCAATCTTTACAAAATAGCAGTGGTCTCAGAAATTTCAGAGCTTAAAAAACTGAAAGCCAGCTTCTTTTTAAAAAGGGAAGAATATCTGGCATTTGCAAAATAATTTCACAGATCACGGCAGCCCTTAGAGCCGATTCCAAGATTCGGGAAGGGATCGAGGCTCACTTTCAGCATGCATGCCCCTGATGTGCTTGCCTAAAGTTTGAAGTATGTTTTCTGTTCAAGGATCTTGCTGAGGATTTTGCACAGTGATGTGCAAAAGATACACTACTCTTCCAAAACTGCGGCTTTGCATAACCAGGCTGCATGCAAACTGGGCGGGCAGGCACATCACCTGGTTGCGAGAATGATGATTTCTGTCCTGGTTGGGGTAACTCTGACCTCCACTCCAGAGTAGCCATCTTCTGCCAGCTCCCGAGTTAGAAATTCATTCAGTTCAGCTTTGAAGATACCATCAGCCACAAACTAAGGAAACAAGATCAAATCAGGTTACATGAAGCCACTGAGATAGGAAATTTCAATTCCAGCAGCAGCTTGATCTCAGAAGGGGCCAGCAAGAAGTCCACTAATACCTGCTAGGCCTAGATCCAGAGAAGTTAGCCATGTTAGTCTGTAGTGGCAAAATTACTAGAGTCCAATAGGCGCACTTTTAAGACTAACCAACTTTACTGTAGCATAAGCTTTCGCGAACCACAACTCTCTGTCAGATGCTGCACCTGACGAAGAAAGCTGTGGTTCTTGAAAGCTTATGCTACAATAAAGTTGGTTAGTCTGAAAGGTGCTGCTAGGCCTAGATCAAGCCGGCTGCACCATCAATGCAGAGCATAACTGGACCAATTCAAGATTATCAGTACCCACAAGCCTGTATATGCTAAGAACAATACACAGTAACCTAGGCATTCACAACAGCACAGAGACTGATTTTTCAGGCATGTCCTATTTACAATTGAAAGGAACACAAAGCGCAAGTTTGTGACTGAAGCATCTACTGAGGTGACTGCTGATCTGCTCAAACGACTCTGAAAGCAACCATACCTGGTAAGGGGGGCACAGCTACAAGCTGTGCTTCCAAGCTGTTCCAAACACTCGAGCAATCCCCATTATCAGTTAGTGTCCTATTCCCTGAACAGCTGTGTACAAGGCAAACTATAAGGCTATTCCCTGTACCAAAGCAAACCCGACAACTGCTCAGCGTGTACTACTGAGAAATACACGCCAGAGCAGCACCATTAACCAAGCCATGGGGTCTTTATAAACCACCCTTTTAAATAACTGTTTGCCTGGCACGTTAAGGTTCTTCTGGGGAGCAGGCAGAATGCTCTACTACTAGATTTCCCCCCCCCCTCAAATATTCAATGAAATGCTCGTGGGCCGATTGGTAAGGCTTCTCCACAGACCCTCGGTGGAGGGGAAAAAGGATCTCCACTCAACGGCAGTATGAACACAGAGCACAAAAAGTGCTCGTTTCCAAGATAGCAGGAGATCATGATGCTACTGGATTACCTGCAACTTTAGAGATCCAGAAGAATGCACCCTCCCATCAAAACCACCACAATTTTAAGCTTCTGGGCTCTCACCCCACACAATACTCGAGAACCTTTTCACCCAGGCCACTTAAACAACCAGGGCCCTGCAACTAATCTCTTATGTTTGTAAGAGGCTTATGACAATGAGGTCCACTGGACCCCCACCCCATGCACATTTCCACATCACCTCCTGGAAACCATTCAGCCATGTGTGAAAGCATCCCTGTAGACACAAAGATACAGGACAGATGAAGCATATCACACCACAGCAGGGGAAAACACCAAATTAAGAGAACCCTTGCACCACCCTGCAAGGCTACATCTTCCTGCTCTATAAAGGTTCCAGAAAGGATCAATTATTAGTCCAGAGGGTTGCGCAAAACCCCCCATGTTCTGGGATACCTGATTCTCAGAACTGGTTTACACATACAAGAGAATGAGGCAGCAGGCAGACTGCGCTGCTGCAGACAGCAGTAAATAGGCAAATATATCCCTGCAAGAAGAAAACTAGCACAGCAGGGGGGGGGGGAAATGCAAAGGTTCTACCCCACTCTCTTCGCTTGCTGTGATAACATGCAGAGGAAAACTAGCACCAGCAAGAAAAATGGCAAAAGCTCCACCTAGTTCTCTTTGCTTGCTGAGCTAAGGTTCTACTTGCACAGAACTTTCTCATACAGGGAAGCGTTCAACAGGCGAATCTCCAAGTTTGAAGCGGTGGCGCCCCCTCTCCCACCAGCTAGAGCAAAATTAATAGATGCTGAAGAGGAAACGAAGCAGAAAGAGTACGGCTTGTCAGCGACAGAGAAGGCCCTCGCAGGCCACCGTAGCGCTGGCCCTTTGCACGAGTCAGGACGGCAGTTCTAGGGGCCTCACAGGCCTGAAGCCGCCCCAATCCTTCTGTCTTTCTTGCCACAAAGACCCTCTGACATCCCAGCCTGCCCCGCGTCACCCATCCTCTGCCCTGCCGCCATGTTGTTTCAACCAGGCCCAGACGGGCCCTTGCCGGAGAAAGGGGGAGGCCTCAATCCGCCTCCATCCGCAGCCACCGCCAGCCCCGCAGCGCCACGGCCACCTTCAGGACGCGCGGCTCTGCCCGCCGCTTCTCATTTCAGCGGCATTGCCAGCCCCGCCGCTCCCGGTCCTGCCGTTTTTGAGCGCGTTCCCCGCCACGGCCCTCACCTTTCGCTTCTTGGAGATCTGCACCGCCATCTTGAGCCGGGTGAAAAAGAGACCGCTTCCGCCGCCGCGGAGGATTATAGGGCAATTCTACCGCCGCCTATTGGTCTGGGGTGATCACGTGAGGGTGAAGGGGCGCGATGCATAACGGGAAACCTACATGGCGTCTAAGGCGGTTGGTCCTTGACGCATGGAGGGAACGGCGACCGCCTTCTTTCCACTTCCTATTGGTCTGCGTAGATCACGTGGGCGCACGAGTGCCGACTGGGAAATGTAGTTGTTTTTTTAAAAGTTTAGCTCTAGGAAACGTTCAGAAAGCATAATAGTGACGTGATTTCAGATGAGAAGAAAAATAATAATGGGAAATAGCAGAGGGTATTAGATTATCCTCATGGAGCTTGCGGGGACCAGTCGCATCACTCTCTCTCTCGGGCAAGCCTACCTCACAGGGTTGTTGTGAGGAAAAATGGAAAACTCTGTATGTCGCCGTCAGCTCCTTGGAAAAACAGAGGGATAAAAATGCGTTACAAAGATAGCACACCAACTCACAAAACTATGAAATGGGGTTGCCATCTCCAGATTAGGAAATTCCTGGAGATGGGGTGGGGGGGGAGAGTGGAGTTTAGGGAAGGCATGGTTTGGGCAGAGGAGGGACCTCACGAAGGAATAATGCCAGAGAATCCACCTTCCTGTGGAACTGAGCTATCTGGAAATCAGTTGTAATTTCAGGAGATCTCCACCCACCACCTGGAGGTTGGCAACCCTAACAAACACCAACCCACACTTGGAATTAGATCCCATTGGGTTGCCAGCTCCAGGGAGGGACATTCTGAGATTTGGGGAGAGTTGATTATCTTCTATCTGATAAGAATGCCAAAATTACCTATCGAGTAGCCAGACACTGATGATATTCAGGTCTCGGAAATTATATTGTGCTCTAACTAGATCTTCATTTCAAATTGTTTTCTTTGTTTGATTGTATGCCTTGAACTTTTGTTTTTAGTGTAACTGTGTTATATGATTGGTCAAATTACTGGAATGAATGGATGAATGAATGGTTTGGGGAGTAGAGCCCAGGGCTACCCACCCTCTGGGTGGAGACTAGACCTGATCTTCAGGTCAAAGAGATCAACCCCCTTGGAAAAAATGGCTGCTTTGAAGGGTGGGCTTTATGGCATTATACCCAGAAGAGGTTGCTTCCCTCCCCAGCTTCCACCCACAAATAGCCAGGAATTTCCCAGTTCAGAGCTGGCAACCTAGCGGAGTCTGGGGAGAGCCGAATTTGTAGATAGGAGGGGCTGTAGAGGCTGTCCTCCGAAGGTGCTAGAGTTGAGATATCTGGAATTTCTACTGATCTCAAGACTACAAGGATCAGCTCCCCTGGAGGAAATGGCTGTTTTTGAGGGAGGACCCTATAGCATTATAACCCTCCCCAAACCCCACCCTCTCCAGACCCCACCCCTCCCCTGAAGTCTTCAGGAATTTCCCACCAGGAACTGGCAACCCACAACAATCCTTCGAGGTAGGTCAGGCTAAGAGCGTCTATTTGGCCCAAGGTCAAACAGCAAGCTTCCTCAGCAGAGTCAGGATTTGAATTCTGGTCTCCTGCAAGTCCCTAAACTTGCTTGCAGGGCTGGTCCACTGCCCAAGTGACCCAGGGCAGCGTATTTTGAGGATGGCGGCACAGGAGGAGGCAAGGCAATCTCTAAGGCCAATGGGGCTCTTCACCCAACTGGCAGTGGGGCAGCTCTGGGAGGTGCACCGATTCCCAGATTAGCCTTCCCCCCCCCCCCGTATGTAAGGTGCTAAAGTATGTGGAGGGGCTGTGGCTCAGTGGAAGAGACTCTTCTTTGTATGCAGAAGGTCCCATGTTCAATCCCCAGTGTCTCCAGTTAAAAGGACCAGACAGCAGGTGACGTGGAAGACCTCTGCCTGAGACCCTGGAAAACTGCCGCCAGTCTGATGGTCTGATTCAGTATAAAGTAGCTTCATTTGTGTATCTTGAACCAGCCTCATGGTGTGTGTGTGTGTGTGTGTGTTATGTGCCATCAAGTCGCCTCCGACCTACAGCGACCCTATGAATGAAAGACCTCCAAAACGTCCTATCATTAACAGACTGTCAGGCTATGGATGACAGGATATGGTAAACAGGTCTCTGGGCCATTGCAACGAGAAGTCCAAGCTCTTGGTTAAATGGTTTTATTCAGAAATCCAGTTTTTCCATATATATGTCCATAGATTTACTCAGAGGCAAGAAAGCATCCAAGCAGTACACACTTCGATGTATTGTCGAAGGCTTTCACGGCCGGAGAACGATGGTTGTTGTGGGTTTTCCGGGCTGTATTGCCGTGGTCTTGGCATTGTAGTTCCTGACGTTTCGCCAGCAGCTGTGGCTGGCATCTTCAGAGGTGTAGCACCGAAAGACAGATCTCTCAGTGTCACAGTGTGGAAAAGATGTAGGTCATTTGTATCTACTCAGGAGGGGTGGGGTTGAGCTGAGTCATCCTGTAAGAGTTTCCCAGGGTGTGGAATGCTAATGGCGGGAGGCTTCACTGCATCCTGAGGAGGTTCTTTTGCATATGGATTGGGGCTTGATGTGCTCATCTTCTCTGCAGGGCTATTGTCGGGGATAGAATGTTTTGTTAGCCTGGTGTTTTTCAGAACTGGAAACCATGCTCTGTTCATTCTTAGGGTTTCTTCTTTCCTGTTGAAGTTTTGCTTATGCTTGTGAATTTCAATGGCTTCCCTGTGCAGTCTGACAAAGTAGTTGGAAGTGTTGTCCAGTATTTTGGTGTCCTGGAATAAGATACTGTGCCCTGTTTGAGTTAGGCTATGTTCAGCCACTGCTGATTTTTCAGGTTGTCCAAGTCTGCAAGGAGAGAAATGCCATCAAGACCCTCAATGCAGATCCAGACATCATCATTCTACCAGCTGATAAAGGCAATGCTACAGTGATCATGAAAACAGAGGAATACTGGACAACACTTCCAACTACTTTGTCAGACTGCACAGGGAAGCCATTGAAATTCACAAGCATAAGCAAAACTTCAACAGGAAAGAAGAAACCTTAAGAATGAACAGAGCATGGTTTCCAGTTCTGAAAAACACCAGGCTAACAAAACATTCTATCCCCGACAATAGCCCTGCAGAGAAGATTAGCACATCAAGCACCAATCCATATGCAAAAGAACCTCCTCAGGATACAGTGAAGCCTCCTGCCATTAGCATTCCACACCCTGGGAAACTCTTACAGGATGACTCAGCTCAACCCCACCCCTCCTGAGTAGATACAAATGACCTACATCTTTTCCACACTGTGACACTGAGAGATCTGTCTTTCGGTGCTACACCTCTGAAGATGCCAGCCACAGCTGCTGGCGAAACGTCAGGAACCACAATGCCAAGACCACGGCAATACAGCCCGGAAAACCCACAACAACCATAGTACACACTTCCTTGCTAGGAATAGGAACTTGAGAAAAGTACAGCTCTAACTACTCAATCATTTCCCCCCTCCCAAAACTGCAAGTTTGCGCGGGAAGGAGTCTGGGAACTTCTTCTGGAATTTATACATGGGCTAGACAGGACAGAGAGGCATAAAAGAAACGGCCGCATTTCAGACAGTGCAAGGTCACTTCAGTGAGCCTCAAAGAAAGAGACAACACAGCTCAGGCTGTGAGAGAGAGAAACGAAAGTGATGATTATAGCATTTGCAAAATGAAATCAAGACACAGTATTAGCAATGGTTTAACACCTAGAACAATGACATGGATGTACATGACACAGACTTGCTCAGATCCTGCAAACTGGAGGATGTGGCTTCCTTTATTGAGTCAAGCCTTCTCATTTTAGGTCCTCTTCCTACTGCTTTCCACTTTTCTCAACATTATTGACTTTTCCAGAGAGCCTTGCCTTCTCATGATATGACCAATGATAACCTCAGTTTGGTCATTTTAGCTTCTCCTGGTGCCTTGTAATTGCCAATTATCAAGGCACTGATTTTGAGCCAACGACTGCCCTTCCAAGTCCTGTATTGCCTGCCCAATGTGGAGACAGGGTTATAGTTACCCAGGGCTTTTTTTTCAGCTGGAACATGGTGGAACGGAGTTCTGGAACCTCTTAAAAATGGACACATGGCTGGTGGCCCCGCCCCCTAATCTCCAGACAGAGGGGAGTGGCACGGAGGGCAATCTAAACTCCCCTCTGTCTGGAGATCAGGGGGTGGGGCCACCAGACATGTTATCATTTTCGCCGAGGGTGATTTAAACTTTTAAAAACTCTCCCCTTTTTCCAGCTGACCCAACATGACATCATTGGTCCTGGGAGCATGTGCGCACTTTGCACGTGCACATGTGGTACCAGGGGCACCACCTCCCACCAAGAGTTACCCCCTGTGCTGGCAACCCACTGAGTTCCACCACCTCTTTCCCCAGAAAAAAACCCTGTAGTTACCCATTTGACTACCAGGACAGAGAACTGATTCTCCAGTCTGAAAGAAGTCTAAACGCCAAAAGCGAAAGGATGTACATTCCACCGTGCCTGAACCATTTTGTAACATCCTTGGCTTCCTTTTAGCTAGGTTAGTTTTCAAAAACATCCATGGAGGCAGTGCAATCAGCATGCCTTCTCTAGAAAGTAAACCAAATTTGATTTTAAGGTTGCTTGTGTGGCCAAGGAGCTCCTGACAGCCATCAAACGTAGGGATTATATGGGAGAAGATCCAGAGGAGTTAGCCGTGTTAGTCTGTAGTAGCAAAATCAAAAAGAGTCCAGTAGCACCTTTAAGACTAACCAATTTTATTGTAGCATAAGCTTTCGAGAATCAAGTTCTCTTCGTCAGATGCTACTGAAAAGCACAACCATTAAAAAAAGGACTTTTTAAAAAATGGCGGTTTTGTGGAGTGACCACATGAGGGCAGGAGTTTCCTACCGAATCAGCCGACCCCTTTGTTTCAGGCCAGCAAAGCCTTCCAGGAAATCCCCGGGGGGGGGGGTCCTTGCTGCAGTGGTCAGTGGTGGAACAGCAGCTCTGAAAGATGCTCCTCGCTACCATCTTCTCCCTGCTAGAGGACAATTTTGGCAGGGCCTGTTCAATGTATTCTGCGTCCCCCAAAAGCAAAGTTATATGCACCCCTCTGCTTCCCAGCAGCTGTTGGGTCTGGGAAGTGACACCCTTTTCCTGAAGCAGAGGGGGCCTGGAGCAAGCCAGTCCCCTGAGTATCAGCCCCCTTTTCACTGTGCTGGCCACAAATAGTTATGGGGGGTGGGTGGGGGAGTGGCTTGGCCAGAATACTGGCTCCAAGGAGACGTGGATGTCTGGACTTCGCACAGCAGGTAGAATCTTATATGCACAAGTGCTTTGCTCATATTTGAAAGGCCTCCCTGCACATAGAAAACTAGTGTGACAGGGGGAAGGTTTCTAGCCAAGCTTTGAGAAGCTAGTTTTCTGCATGCAGGGAGGGCTTTTTCTCAAAGGGAAGTGGATTCAGTAATAGGAGCAGTCTGAAACAGGGCAGCTAAGGCCCAGATGTATTTCACTGCTTTCTGTTTGTGTTTTGCTCGCATAGGGGGAGGGACTGGAACTGGTGCACCTTAGAATATTGTCCAGCAAGAAGTGGGTGGGTGGTAAGGTTGCCAGGCCCGGGTTGGGAAATTCCAGGAGATTTTGGAGGTAGAGCCTGGAAAGGGTAGGGTTTGGGCAGGGGAGGGGCCTCAGTGGGGTGTAATGCCATAGAGTTCACCGTCCAGAGCCGCCATTTTCTCCAAGGGAACTGGTCTGTGTTGCCTGGAGATCAATTGTAATTCCAGGAGATCTCCAGCTACCACCTGGAGGCTGGCATCCCTAGTGGGTGGGAAATACTTAAGTTCGTCAAAGTACAAGTCCATGCGAACAGCATTGGTTGTGGATAGAAAATTCTAGTTCGGTCCCAAATTCTTCCATAAAAAGGACTGTCACTGAGTCAAAGCCTTGGCTGTCAAGATCTGTCTTGTCTTCTCTGGCCACCTAGATGAGACTTTTAACTGGAGATGCTGAGGATCGAACCTGGGACCTCCCGAATGCAGAGCAGAAGCAAGTCTGCTGGGCTGAGCAGACAACCAAAGTGGCAATAATCACAGACCCAACTACACAACAAGTAAATAACAAAGGCCCCCAAACAACTGGTCATTCTTCGAACAGTCCGCTCTGTTAATATTCTTTGCTGTGCTGCCTGGCTTTCTCTTCTGCCAGCACACATAAGGGTGCTTTCTGTACTATAGGCTGGTCTTTATTGACCAATCAATATCCCGCAGAAAGCTTGCAAACTGCCGGTCTAGATCAAGTTATAATATATGGGGTTTTAGCAATGTAACAGCAGCCAGAGCTGAGGGAATCGAAGATGGGGGTGGAAGTGCTTTTAAGAGCCTCGCTTGGGGATTTTCACAGGCGCAGCTTGTCGGAGTGGGCTGGGAGACAAAACACTGCATTTGTTGAAATCTCCATCTCTGTCCACTTGTTAAAAATACAGAGGCACTGCAGAGTCCTAAGCCAGGGCAATGAGACCTGAGTTCGAATCTCTGCTCTGCAATGAAGCCCACTTCGGAAGGGATTTTTTTGGAAAAAAAAGTTTTATTTTAATTTTCCAATATATTAACATAGTGCAATAACAAAACTTACACAACAACAAAACTATTATTTAACACTATTCCTAACATTATTGACAATATTTTTATTACACATGGAATAATGTTTTAAATGTTTATTTATAATGTTTTTATTGTTTTAAACTGTATGTTATAAATTGTATGTTGTTACCCTGCCCTGAGCCCGTATGACGGGGAGGGCGGTCTAGAAATGTAATAAATAAAATAAATAATAAATAATATTAATCTTAACATTATTTAAAACAATTGTGAAGGGCCGCTGGCAGCCACCCTGGACTGTGCCATGGCTCTGTACATGGATTTTCAAATATTTATTATAGCCTGCACTGACAATGGCACCAGGCTGTTTGTATTGTTTTTTTGTTTTTTTAGATATGTATATGGTTTTAATTGTATAGTATATGTTGTAAGTCGCTCTGAGCCCGTTTGTGGGGAAGGCGGGGTATAAATTTGATAAAATAAAATAAAAATAAATTATATTCTGCTTAATAAAATACAAAATTAGTATATTTCTTCAGCAAAGAAATGTCCATAGAAGCATAGTTTGAAGTGTAATTTTTTAAAAAACCAGAAACCATTTTTCTATATAACTTGATTGACATGTCGGGTTGTCCATTATTGCTATTTGTGATGAGATTTTATCTGCAACCCTTCCAACACCTGGGGCGGGAGGGACATTTTATCCCTTCTCCATTTCCATCCTCCGTCTCTCATTCCTTGTTTTTTTTTTAAAGGTTTTTTTGAACAGCATGGGGTGTTTTTGTGTCATATGCAAACATGACTAAGGCCGATACTGAGATACCTTTTCCAAATGCAAATTCACATCCCTTTCAGAGGCATTTAAAACACGTTTTGCCACTGAAAGGTGGATACTTCTTGCAAAACTGGTCTTCTTTCTTAAGGTGTAAACAAGAGGTCATGATGAGCAAGGGATACAGGTCACAACCTTGCTCCCCGGCAGGGTTTCTGTGCTTTTAACAGGCAGAAATTCAACAGGTCAAATGTTTCCCATCTCTTCCCCTCTTAAAACAGCTGCCTGCAATTGCAACTGGTAAAAGCCCAAGAGGCTTAGCATGATAACCAAGACAGAATTCGATCAGGGTGTGCGTTTCTTCAGAGCAAGCAAGCAACTTCATAAAACCCAGACAGCCCCCCAATCTTAAACGACTTCTCACTTACAATCATGAATCGGCCAGCAGAGTCACCAGCACAGGTACCAGGCCCTGCAATAGACCCAGATGCCAGCTCTGCCCCTATATCTACCCAGGGAATACAATTACAGGACCCAATGGCATCAACTACACTGTCTCTGGCTCTTACAGCTGCTCATCCTCCAATCTGATATATGCCCTCATGTGCCAACAATGTCCTTCTGCTCTGTACATTGGACAAACCAGCCAACCTCTACGCAAAAGAATAAATGGACACAAATCTGACATTAGAAATGGAAACGTCCAAAAACCAGTGGGAGAACACTTCAATCTACCAGGACATTCCACCAAAGACTTAAAGGTCGCTGTGGTTCAACAGAAACCTTTCAAAAACAAAATCCAACGGGAGGCTGCTGAATTGGAATTCATATGCAAATTTGACTCTGTCAAGCTGGGACTGAATAGAGACTATGAATGGTTATCACATTATCACAGGTAACAGATTTCCTTTACAGAGGTGGGGTCTGGGGGAGCCCAGTGACGCCTGGTGTGGGCTTTTGGGGACCACAGTTCTCTTTGTCAGATGCATCTGGCAGGGAGAGCTGTGGTTATCGAAGGCTTATACTACATAGTAATTGGATGCTTTCACTGCTACAAACTAACATGGCAAACTGACTCCACACCAAAAGGAGATGTTTACATTTACTAGCAAAGGAATGTTTGGGTTGCCTCCCCGCTAATTGCATCCCGTCCTCTTGTGATATATGTCCCCTTCTTTCTCCCCTCTCTCCCCTCCTCTTCTGTATTTGACCAGTTCGGATCATGCATCTGACGAAAAGAACGTGATTCTCGAAAGCTTATGCTACAATAAAATTGGTTAGTCTTAAAGGTGCTACTGGACTCTTTTTGATTTTGCTACTACAGACTAACACGGCTAACTCCTCTGGACATAAAACCCAGCGTATCTGTGGGACCGCCTCTCCCTATATATTCCCCGGAGGACTCTCCGATTGGGAGAAAAACAGCTATTAGTGGTCCCTGGTCCCAAGGAGACCCGCCTGGCCACGACGAGATCCAGGGCTTTCTTGGTCCTGGCTCCTACCTGGTGGAACACTCTGTTTACTGAGACCAGGGCCCGGCGGGATTTATTGTCTTTCCGCTGGGCCTGCAAGAAAGAGTTGTTCCGCTAGGCTCATGGCTAAGGTTGGGCCTCTGCCGGCCTGCAGGGGGAAGGGAGGAAATTTAACGCGCCCCCCCCCTGTGAAAAACTGCCCACCACAGTATGCGTGCAAAATATTATAAGTTTAAATGGTGTTTTAATATTTATACAGATGTAATGTTTTAAATTGTTTTTAAATGGTGTTAGCCGCCCTGAGCCCGCTTGCGGGGAAGGGCGGGATATAAATATGAAATAATAATAGATAAATAATAAATAAACCAGCAGTCTTTTCTAAAAACATTTGACAGCAACAATAAGACAACGTACAACATTGTCGCAAGGCTGGCCGCTCCTGGAAAAGCTACGCACGGCCTCCAGGAGATGGCCATATCCTGGCACTGGGAACCATCCACAGGAAAGGAATTCTACTGACTGATCTACACTGATTGGGGTACTGTATTACACAAAGTGTGTGTGTGTGTGTGGGGGGGGTCTAAATCGGGATATTCTTGGATATAGGCCTCCCCCTGGATTCTTGGATCCAGGTGCTGCCAACAGCATGTTTGATTACCTGTCGCAGACCCACTAACTACGCCCCTTCGTGGCACAGATCAATTGAGCTTTGTAGTGCATGACACCTGACTGGGCTGCTGCAATGCATTTTACATGGGGCTGCCCTTGAAGCTGTTCAGAAACTTCATTAGATTCAGGATGAGGCCAGACTGGAATTACGTGTAGGCGGCAGAAAACACCATTGTTGTCCAAACGCCTCAAGGATCATGGAGGGTCTGGTGGAACGGCATTTCCCATAAGGGTAGATGAAAACAGGTCTGTGCAAAATGACATTGATAACACAGATGGCAACATTTTCCAGAAACAAAGTGTTATTTGACTGGTTGGTTCATTCTTTATTTATGTCTTTGGCTGCTGATTGAATGCAGCAATGAAGTTCTGGAGGCAAGGCGTACTAAGATGCCCATTAGGCTGTGTGAGAACGCACATACATAGGGTTGCCAGCTTCAAGTTGGGAAATTCTTGGAGATTTCGGGGGTGAAACCTGGAGAAAGCAGAGTTTGGGGAGGGCAAAGGACCTTGGCATGGCATAATTCCATAGAATCCACCCCCAAAGTAGCCATTTTCTCCAGGTGAACTGATCTCTGTGGCCTGGAGACCAGTTGTAATTCCGGGGGATCTCCGGAGGCTGGTAACCCTACACATACGTGAAATGACACTGTTTTCACTGTACTGTAAAGTCTGAATATATGAAAAGCAACCCACTGAACAGGCTCGAGATTCTCACGAACAGCCAAAATGCCCAACAAAAAACCGTCTCCCAGCTTGCAACCGGTGAGCAGAACGTGAACTGTACCGGTGGGTGTTCAAACATCTCTATTCCAGACTTTCTGTATTTTATCCATGAGACCCGAGCAGGAAGCAGGCACCAGGATACATATCAACTGGCACCGTGGTGCCCTTGGGTTCCACATTAGGGATAATTAAACAAGGTTTTCCAGTAAAGCCAGTGTCACCCAGTAGGTATCACACCTTGAGCCCGGCACTCTGTCACATTGCACAAAATCTCCAACCACCAAATTCTTTTTTGAAAGGCCGCTCTAAAGATAACCAATAAACCCCAAAGCATTTTGCTGATACTGCTGTTGTTCTTGGGAGTAATATTTTGCTTTCAAATGGCCCTTCATCAGGAAAAACCCAGAAAGAGGGGACGAACACTCCCCATAAACTGTCCGCCCCCAAGCTAAAAAGCTTTCAAATTCCTTCAAAGAATTATTTCTAGAGCTTTCAAGAATCCCAGAAGGGCTGAAACCTGAGAAGATGGTTATAAACAAAGGGAGGAAAAGGACCGAGGGATGAGTGGCTATCCTCCGAAGTGATAAATTGTGTCCTGACAAGGAAGAGTCCTGCATTTTTAGCCAAGGTTGGTTATTTATTAAGAGCACCTTTTCCCCTCTGGTGCTGTACACTACAGGAGACACAAAAGCAGGTAGCACCTGCTGGATCAGGGCCCAGGGGCCGAATAACCCTCCCTGTCTATTGTAACAAGGGCTTTCCGGATCCAGTTCTCAGGACTGAAAAAGATCCTCCTTAAAGAGAAGCTTAGAAAAAACAAACAAAATGAAGCTAACAGAACCAACTAAGTGCAAAATAGCCTTCCAAATCTGTACCTTTTTTTTTTGTTCATGTTTTTATCCCGCTCTTCCTCTGAGGAGCTCAAGGTAACATACATGGATTTCCCTTTATTTTTAGCTTTTTACTTCATTTATACCCCACACCCCATATACCTTTTTCCCCAACGGGGACCCAACTGGTTTACATGGTTCTTGGCCAAATCCACACGCGCTCACCATCTGCTTATCTTGCGCAGTCATGGCAGTTGGGTTCATTCCGCTACCATGCTGTGCATCATCACATTCACCCTCCCAGAGCGTCTTCGTGGCGCAATCAGTTCTCCACATGCCACTAAGTAAAGCGTTATAGTGGGTGGTTCCCTCCTCCGTCGTCAGCGTTGACGGCGCACGTCACTGCCCTTTTTTTTTCCAAAAAAAGGTTAATTTTGCGCTATACCAATATTCCAACTCTTATGTAGGCAGAGCCAGAGAAAAGCCAGAGTATTTATAGGGGAGAATCAGGTTCCATTCAAAGCCGAGAGCCGAAAGTAACTGATGGTAAGATAAAGGACCATCATCTGTTTCTTTTCCTGGGCAAACCGCTGCTCACTAAAGTAGGTTTTGCGGTATACCAATCCTTTATTGTGCAAATGCTCTATGAAAGCCCTTTTTTAAAAAAAAAAAGGGTCGGGCAAAAAGATGTCTGCATTATCACGTGGTACAGAAAGGAGGCGCAATTGTGGCGCGGTGATGGCGGGGAACACGTGGAATGGGAAAGCGTGTGAGTATCTGCTTGAACAGCGCTGTGGTTGCGAAAAAGGCGAGGAAACAAAAAGGAAGTGTGGATTCGGCCCTCCATTTTATCCTCAGAACAACCCTGCAAGGCAGGTTAGGCTGAGAATCTATGACTTAAGTATGACCTAGTGAGCTTCTATGGCAGAGGGAAGATTCAAACTTGGCCCTCTCAAATTCTAATCCAACACTCTAACCACTAGACAACACTGTCTCTCTCAATATCCTCACAATAGGGTTGCCAGGTCCCCCTACCCTCCCGGTGCTCATCTTCTCTTCGCTACTTGCGCGCCCACTTCTGGGAAGTGACATCATCGTGCAGGTGCAGGAATGCATTGTGCTTCTCAGTGGGCCAATTTGGGCCCAAATGGACCCGATTCGGCCTGTTTGGGGCCAAAATCGGCGCACTGCAAAGTGCAGGAGTGCTCTTGGGGTGGCGCGATGATGTCACCCCCAGAAGTGATGTCGTCGCGCTGCCCCAGGAGCATACCTGGGAGATCTGTTCCACTACCTTTCTCCCTGCTGGCCAGGTGAGTGGGGGTGGAAGGTGGGAGCAGGGGATCCCCTACCCCCACCAGAATCCTGTAATTCCTACCTCACAACAACCCTGCAAGGTAGGTTTGCCTGGCCTGAAGTCGTCCACTGAGCTTCAAGGCAGAGTAGATGCGAACCCATGCTCCCCCTGCACTATATTGTGCTGGTGAAATGGTGATGGGTATTTTGAGGACACACGCTCTTTGGATTCCACAGGGCTGTTGTGACTTTTGGGGCAGCCCTTGACTTGTTCGCTTGCTTCTGTGCCCCCAGGAGTTTTATTGAACCCGTCCATTGGCAAATAGAAAGACTGTGGCAAAGCCACCACAGAGCCTTGGCCCAGCCTGCAAAAAGGGCCTCTGGACTCTCTACCATGAAAAAAACCCAATGCAATACTCTCAGTCTAACCTACCTCGCAGGGTGGTTGTGAGGGAGGAAAGGAGGAGAGGCGAAAGACAGTTATAAATGAAGTAAAATAAAATAAAAAATTCTAGGTTGGGAAACGTCTGGAGATTTGGGGGCAGAGACTGGGGAGGGTGGAAATTCGGGAGGGATGTGTTGCCATAGAGTTTACCTTCTAAAGCGGCCGTTTTCTCCAGGAGAACTGTTTTCTGTAGTCTGTGTTTCACTGCAGGCCCCTCCTGGAAGTTGGCAACCCTAAAAGGAAGGCAAAAGAAAGTGGCCAGAATACAAAACCGGGGGGGGGGCAGTGTTAAAACCAAGTTGGTTTTCGGTAAACGAGAGTTTCTCCTTCCCAACTCTATTTTGCTCAAAGGAAGTTTTGTAAACATTCCAGTAAATAATTTAAGTGGCGGCCATAAACACAGGAGGGAAGAAAAGAAAGCAGAGCGAGCGATTTAGCTGGCAATTGTTCTGCTCTTTACTATTTAATGAAGCTGCTGTGTTGCGCCTCGCTGGCACTCGCCCAAAGTCTATAAAGCAAAAGCTAGAGGATATGATCGCAGAGCAATCCCCCCATTCCGACTTTTACATTTATGTATATAAAAACTGTAGATCTTACCTTTCCATTAGCGTTGCCAACCTCCAGATGGGACCTGGAGATCTCCCGAAATTGCAACTGATCTCCAGCCTCCAGAGATCAGTTGAAATGGCAGCTCCGAAGGGTGGACTGTATGGCATAAGTCCCCCTCCCTGTACTTCTCTTTCTGCCAACTCCATCTCCAAATCTCCAGAAGTTTCTCAACTCAAAGCTGGCAACCAGATCCTCCACAGAAGTTAACCATCTGTCAATCAGAACACAACTTTTGATAATCACAAAAATTAACGGAAGTACCCATTGTGGCCCGTAGATTCCTGTATGCACAAAGCAGCTTTATCTTGCGTCACACCAGCGTCCATCAAAGTTATTCTTGTCTCCTCTGATAGTGGCGATCCAAGACTCCTACAAGGAGTTTAGGGTGGTGTTTACACTTGGCCTAGTTTCCTAGTTTATCCTCGCAACCACCTTGTGAGGTTGACAGTGTGTGAGTCTCTCTACACATTACGAAGTACCTAGGGATGCTCAAATGCAGGCCCTCAATTTTCATGCAGGCTGTTCTTGCTCGGCACATGTGCATGCCGCCTTCACGAGAGTTCCCTTTGTGTGACTCCATCTGCAAGTGTGCCCGGAGGGCAGAGCGCCAATTCAGCTCTGTTTTCCCTGCTAAAACAAGTCCTGGAGGCTCCTTTGACTTGCCAATTTGCATTTCTTTAAGGTGTGAGAAAGTGACAAGATCTGCATTTCAACGAATGGATGTGGGAGATAGGGGGAAACTGAATACTTTTAGCAGTTGAGGAGGAACTGATATAGAACGTGCGAATATACTCACGTGCAGGACTCATTTTGAGGGGGAATGCGCAGGAACACAGTTCCGGTAGTTCCCGAAAGAGGTCACATGTCAGGTGGCCCTGCCCACCTGACTCTCGGCCATTTTGGGCCCATTTCGGCCTGGATTGGGGCCGAAAAGGGTGGTAGATCACTCTCCCGCTCAGCAGCAGCCCAATCCTGACCATTTTGGGCCCTTTTTTGGACATTTTCACCCCTTTTTCCATTTTGGGCTCAATTTCGGCCCTGAAAGGCCAGGATTGGGTCCGAAACAGCCAGGATAGGTGATGTCAGGGGGTGTGGCATATGCAAATCAGTTATGCTAATGAGTTCCTCCAGTTCTTTTTCTATGAAATGACCCCTGCTCACGTGGAGCAAATTGAAGTCTGACTGTGCGATCAAGTGTATGAAATGTTGGAGGGAGGACATCTGAGTGTCCCTAGGTACGTCATAATGTGTAGAGAGACTGTGTGTGTGGCTGCCCAAGGTCAGCAAGCAAGCTTCATGTCATGTAGAGATATGAACCCAATTGTCTTGGATCCTATACCGCACTGCTGTACCACACTGGCTGTCCTGGAGAACAGAGAGGGACCCCTTTAAGGTCTATTGGTGTTGGCCACCTCTCCCAGAACAAACAGGGAGATTGTTCGGTGTTGATAGGATCAGATGGGCTGAACATGTGTGGAGGGGGATGGGTCCCTTGAGAGGCTGTAGTCTTTGGCTAATGTCCCACCATGCTGGCCCTTGATTCTAGCCCTTCCTAGAATCATAGAATCATAGGGTTGGAAGGTACCTCCAGGGTCATCTAGTCCAACCCCCTGCACAATGCAGGAAATTCACAACTACTGCCCCCTACACCCCCAGTGACTCCTGCTCCATGCCCAGAAGATGCTCCTGACACAGGTTGGACGCTTGTCAGCTTCCCTCAAGTTTTGATGGGAAATGTAGGTGTCCTGGTTTTACAGCTTGGCTCTCTCCATTACAGCTGCAAGACCAGGATGCCTACATTTCCCATCAAAACTTGAGGGAAGCTGACAAGTGTCCCACCTGTGTCAGGCGTCACTTGTGGCTTGGCTCTAAGTATGCAGGAGGTCCCAGTTCAATCCCCAGCATTTCCAATAAAAAGGACCAGGCAGGAGGTAATGGGAAAGATTTCTGTGCGGACCCTGGAGAGTTACTGCCTGTCAGAGTCAACAATACTGACCTTGATGGGCCAACGATCTGATTTAAGAGAAGGCAGCTTTCTCTGTGTACCCTACCTCACAGGGCTGTTGTGAGGATAAATGGAGGATATAAGAATAACGTAAGTTGCTTTGGTTCCCCATTGAGGAGAAAGGCAGGGTATAAAGTACACAAATAAACAGTAAATCAATTGCCCACGAATAGGACCTCAAGGAAAGAAACTCTAAGCATACAAAGGCCACCCCTCTTCCATTAACCAAACAAAACATTTCACTCTCTTGTTTCTCTAAAGAATCAATATATTGGAACCTCTGAGTTAAATTAATCCTTCTGTCAAAAACAATTTATGATCGTCTCCCTGCCATTGATTCTTACTGAACTAGTTTAGATTAATTTTAGGAAAGAAGTAATTAATACTACTCAGGGGTTATAGCTCAGATGAAGCCTCGAGTCATGAATGCAAATTCCCTTCTCGGCAAAAGAAGCATTCATAAATTTCTTCAACTCAGGTAGTTTCAATGGAATTTTTCAAAATCCCGGTCTCTCAAGAAATTAAAACACCAGCCAGAGATTGCCAGCACCTTAACAGGTATGTGGCCATTCTATGATGTCAAGAGCGGAGCCATCCAAAGCAACCGATCATTTCTCAACATTAATAGAAAAAATAATATTTGATGATATTCTGAATATGTAAACTTGCTGTTGACAAGTATTAGAGACAGAAAAGCAAAAAAAGGGAGTCACGGAAGAAACCAAGAACAAAAGCAGTGATGCGTTATTGCACATCAGCATATTGCACTTTACTGTTGTATTTTCTTGGAATATTGTACGCCTGGGACCCTTTGTGCTTAATCACTGATTGAATTTATGCACCTCTGAGTTTGTTTTGGCAGTCATGTATGGATATGAATATTTCAGATTGAAGAATATATGAGACTGAAGACACCATTTAATAATTGCTTATTTTTGATCTGTACCATTTAGTTTATTTGCTTTGTTAGTTGTTCCCATATGGTCTGCACAGATTATACAACAGGATACTGTCTGTGGATGTAGATATGTTCCTCCTGAATAGTTTCCCACGTTGTTCACATCGAATTCTTTGTATTTTGTTTCAGGAACTTTTCGTGTATTCGAATTTTCTGCTTTTCAGATTTCTGCTATACAGATTTCTATTGTATTGTTTATTGAATCTCCCAGTTGTTGATCACATGAACTTACACCGTGTAATCTGCCTTGACTAGGCAGACTATCAATAACATAAATAAATAAATAACATAAGCAAACAAATAAACAAACAAACAGGCAGAATAGATAGATAGATAGATAGATAGATAGATAGATAGATAGATAGATAGATAGATAGATAGATAGATAGATAGATAGATAGATAGATAGATAGATAGATAGATAGATAGATAGATAGATAGATAGATAGATAGATGCTTGCCAGACCCCTTTGTGTGCTGCTAGCTAGTGAAGAGTGGTACTGGGACAGGTGGACCAAAAATCTGCCTCTCTAAAAGACATCCTCACAGGTCCAATGGATTGCAAAACAAAACAACCCCACCCTAATGTCCATGTACAGTGCCGTGCGCTGCATTTGGAACACTCTGGACAGCTCTTGTCACCATACCTAAAAAAGGATATTTGGACAGCTGGGCAAATTGCAAAGGAGGGCAGCAACCACAATGATTAAAAGGCCGTGGAGAGATTTCCCTATAAGGAAAGGGTAAGGAGTTAGGGGCTTTTTATTTTAAAGGAAAAATGACTAAGGGTGCTTATATGATGATGCACAGAATGAAGGAAGTGAGTGGAGAACATTCTCCTCCTGTGGGTGTCCTCCACAGGGACACCCAGTGACATTCTGGGCAGTAAATTCCGGACAGGCTCAAGAATGTATTTCCTTTGCACCACACACAATTAGCTTGTGGACCTCATTGGCAGAGGATGGAGCAATTATTTTATTTATTTACGTCATTTATAATCCGCCTTTCTCACTGAGAGCCAAGCTACAAGTGACGCCTGACACAGGTTGGACACTTGTCAGCTTCCCTCAAGTTTTGATGGGAAACGTAGGCGTCCTGGTTTTACAGCTTGGCTCTCCATTACAGCTGCAAGACCAGGACGCCTACATTTCCCGTCAAAACTTGAGGGAAGCTGGCAAGTGTCCAACCTGTGTCAGGCGTCACTTGTAGCTTGGCTCTGAGACTCAAGGTGGACTATACAGTTTGAGATTAATTTCAAGTCAATTTCAAGGACCTTTCCATAAAGAGTGCCCTAGGGTAAATAAACACAAGTTAACAAAGACATAACATCAGTAAGAATCCAGTACAGAGTTGACGAAATGCTGAAACAGAACATAAGCAATTCTGGGGCTGACTTTAGACAACATGAAGCACAGGTAGCTCATAGGAGCACATATTTAAGACAACAGATAGGATGTATGGCAACATAATGGTGAAGTTTGTGGTGCCTAACTTTTTCGAGGACTGACATTTGACAACATAGAACTACCCAGTATGGACATACTTAAGGCAACAGGTAGTATGTAATGCAACATGATGGTGAAGTCTATGGTCCCTAACTCATTAGCAAAGCATCTGAGACCCCCTCCCTACAATACAGCCCTCAGATCTGAGTAATAATTCGGTTTTGCATCATTTGTGGAAAGCCAGGAGAGTGGGGGCTCTCCTGACCTCCTCAGGCAGGCTGCTCCACAGGGTAGGGGCCACCACAGAGAAAGCCCGTGTACGGGCTGCTGTTGATTTCACCCATGTACTGGGTGACACCTGCAGGAGATCTTGTTCAGATGAGTGAAGCTGCCGTGGAGGGACATAGGGAGGGAGGCAGTCCCGTAGGTATGCCGGACCAAAGCTGTGAAGGGCTTTGTATGTAATATCATTACCTTGAACTGAGCACGGTAACTGATAGGTAGCTGATGGAGTGACTGCAGGATGGGAGTGATGTTCATGCTCCTGCTTGCTCCTGATAGCAGTCGCACCGCAGCGTTTTGCACCAATTGAAGTCTCCTGGTTAACTTGGATGGGAGACCTATGTGTAGTGCATTACAATAGTCAAGTCTTGATGCTCAGTCAGGTGGCTTTAAAGGGAGCGTGGTAATGGTTTAATAAAACCTCCATGTTCCGAGGCAGTATGCCTGTGCATACCAGTATTTTGAGGGCGGGGTATGAGCAGTGCAGTCTAATGGGCACTCAGAAGCAAGGCCTTATACCTAGAAGAGATGCATTTATTCTTTCGTGGGTCCTGGTGGGCTTGAGAGAGCTAAAGATTCCCTCATCTTCATCTTCTCAGAGGGATTCTCAAGCTGTCCCCTGGCTGGCTTAGCCTACACACAATATCGCATACACTTGTCTGTTGGCAATAGGGTTGCCAGCTCCAGATTGGGAAATTCCTGGAGATTTTGGGAATGGAGCCTGGAGAAGGCAGGATTTGGGGAGGGGAGGGTCCTGAGCAGGGTATAATCCCATAGAGTCCATCCTCTAAAGTAGCCATTTTCTCCAAGGGAACTGATCTCTATGGCCTGGAGATCAACTATAATTGATGGTCCCCGGCCCTAAGGAAGCCTGCCTCGCTTCAACCAGGGCCAGGGCCTTTTCAGTCCTGGCCCCAGCCTGGTGGAATGCTCTGTCAATGGAGACCCGGGCCCAGCGGGACATATTATCGTTCTGCCGGGCCTGTAAGAGCTGTTCCGCCAGGCATTCGGTGGTTGAAGGGGGCGGTGCCATGTCGGCCTCCCACCTTTGGGGTGGGGGTTCTCCCCACCATTGCACTTTAATATACTTGGTTAATTTATTTTATTATTGCTTATTGTATGTTGATTTTAGAATGATTGTTTTCTTGTTTTTAACTGTTGTTCACTGCCCAGAGCCTCTGAGGATAGGCGGTTTATAAATCGAAATAATAAAAATAAATAATTCCGGGAGATCTCCAGCCAGCACCTGGAGGCTGGCAACCCTAGTTGGCAGGGATAGTGCTCTGGACAAGCCACTCAGGAGACTGCTGGGCTGGCACAATGAGGAAGGTGCCCGCATACAGGAGGGCCTCTGTTCGTTCCTAGCAAATACTTGTGCAGGATGTAGTAGGCCTTTGCTCCTGGGTCTGTACCAAAGCCAGATGGGTCTAAGCGACACCCCCCACACAGCAGGATCTGAGTCCAATGGCATTTTAGAAAGCAACGAGATTTTAAATTCACAGACTGTCAAATGTTAGGAGAGAATGGAAGATTCGTATTCACTTACCGTGAAGCTTCCTTTCTCGGTGGTCCAGGAGTGGGGCAGTCCTTACTTTTGGGATATAGCTCCTCCTCTCCGAAGGCAGGGTCAGTCAGCTGATTTTGATCCTGGAGGGGAGGGGCTTGTCCCTGGAATCACCAGTCTGTTCCCAAGCCCTGACTCCCCATCATGATACCAGAAGGGAAAATAATAACTCCCCTCAATTTTTTTTAATAGAAAGATCCCTGCCTTGAATCCACTGGAAGACTATCGTCCTAACTCTTCATCCAATCCTAGAAGCCGCCCTGCAAGAAACTCGGGTGGGCAGAATTGTTATGTTTTTAGATGGTATATTGCCCCTAAAAAAGGTAATAGCACCAAGTCATTACTGAGCCATGGGGGGCGTCACATCACGACGTTTTCTTGGCAGACTTTTTGTTACAGGGTGGTTTGCCATTGCCTTCCCCAGCCATCTACACTTTACCCCTAAGGACACTTCAAAAGCTAACAAAGATAACAATGGAAGGTGTTGGAAATGTCAATGTAAAGGTGCAACGTTCTATCATAGGGGGTGGACATGTAAGAAGGCAAGAAGATATTGGACAAAAATACATGAAGAGATGCAAAAGATACTAAAGTTCTGCTTTGAGCTGAACCCTAAAAATATGTTATTAACTATTTTACTAGTAATATTATAAAAGCACACAACAAACTTTTTAAGTATATGGTGACGGCAACAAGGGTAGTATATGCAGCAAATGGAAGACAGAATTTTGCCCAGATGTGATTGAGTGGATGAACAAATTGTATGAATATGCGTCTATGGCCAAATTAACCTCTTACAAAATAGACCAATCTTAGAATTTCAAAAAAATGGAAAGGCTTTTTTGACTATGTAGTTGAAAATTAAGAAAAAACGAAGAGCAGCTATTACTGAAGTAGATCAGCCGTAAAATCAACATTTTAAAATTTTGAATATAAAATGTTGAGTGTTTATAAGTAAGGGGATGGAGAGAAGAAATAGTTTGTAGTATAATATGCTGTTATATATTCTGTTTCTATAATCTTTGTATCCTACTATATAAAAGGCTAAGTGTATTCAAGACAACTTACTTCCTACCTGGCTAGGGATCCTGACGGTGTTTTGTCATCTTCTGGGCATGCAGTAAGGGTCGCTGTGTGTGTGTGTGGGGGGGAGGTAACTGTGCGTTTCCTGCATTGTGCAGGGGGTTGGACTAGATGATCCTAGAGGTCCCTTCCAACCCTATGATTCTAAAGGTACCACGCATCTTGATAGATGGGAGGAGAGTAGCAAAGGAAGATATCAGGATGTAAAGGCATAATCCTGCTTGGTTAGGGCAGAAAGTGGCATCTGGGCATACCCCTTGTATTGTTTTTTATACATTTCTGGAGGAAATTGGAAAGTAGGTATCTCTTTAGGCCCCCCCATATGATTCCTGCAACCCCCCCTCCTTCCCAAGACAAAGCTCAAGTTTCCCAGAGTGCCTTTTTTCCTGCTGAAAAACTGCCTTGCTTCTCTTCTCCAGTGCAGAGAGACTTTTTTGCATTCTGGTAGGAATCTTCAATCAGTTTTGCAATCGCTCGGTTCCCCTGAGATTAATACTCCGGGTAGGCAGGAGCTGTTCATCTTATGAATCACGTCTTTCATTTTCACTTCTTTTAAACGGCAAGAATCTCTTTGTCGTAAATCAAAACGCACGCATTCACCCACCCACCCACCTCAGCCCTGAACTGTGTTTCCAACACAGTATGGAACAGATTTCCATACTGCATTTCGCCAAACATAACATGCACAAGTGCTGCGGGGACAGCAATCGGGAGGCAGCTTGAGTTGAGAAACCGGTTGGTGGCTGCTGTGTCTTCTCAGACCCTCATTGCTCTCTGGACGTCCCTACTTCCCTCCCCTGTTCACTGTTCCCAGCTGTAGCGCTGTCTGCAATCCATCTGTGTTTTTAAGACTTTCAAGGTGGCCTGTATTACTTCTCACTGTCTATTCCCTGCCCTGGAGATAGATCAAGATGGGTAGCCGTGTGCAGGGCTTTTTTTCAGCTGGAATGTGGTGGAACGGAGTTACAGCACCTCTTGAAAATGGTCACATGGCTGGTGGCCCCGCCCCCTGATCTCCAGAAAGAGGGGAGTTTAGATTGCCCTCCGTGCCGCTGGAGCAGAATAAAAATGAGCAGTAAAAAATTCGCTTTCACTGACCGCAATACTGCTGCCTCAGGGGTCAACTGTTTAGGTTGAAATTATTTCCTTATTCTGAAATCTAATGATGCCCACACATCGAATCATCCCACATTCCTACATAAGATGTGAGGGGGAAGATTATCTCAAACCATTTTATTTATTTCATTTATAGTCTGCTGTGTTCTGACTCAGACATATAGTCATAGAATCAGAGGAGTTAGCTGTGTTAATCTGTAGTTGCAAAATAGTTGAGTCCAGTAGCACCTTTATTGTAGCATAAGCTTTCGAGAACCACAGCTCTCTTCGTCAGACGCAGGTGACAAAGAGAGCTGTGTTTCTCAGAAGCGTACGCCACAATAAAGTTGGTTAGTCTTAAAGGTGCTACTGGATTCCACTATAGTCATAGAAGAAATCCTGTGCAACCAATAGGCGTACATCGTTCATCTCTAAAGTCCAGGGGTTGAAAGGTAGACTGCAACAATTCTGCTTTTTTGTATGTTTCCAGAGCCTCACATTTTATGCCAACATGGTGTATGGTACACAATGGTTCCAAAGGACTGCTCAGCTAAGTAGCCTGGGCCAGTCACACTTAGACTAACCTACCTTGCAGGACTGCTGTGAGAGCATGTCTGTGGTTCTTGCTTTCATTTTGTCCTGAGCTACTCCAGAGCAGAACGACGTGATATAAAGAGGAGCTGCTTTGGCTGGGAAGCGCCTCTTTGTCGCAGAGGGACAGCAAACTTGCCTTGCATCGTTCGTCCTAAGTGTTGAAGTCTGCTGAGCCAAACTACAGGATTCTCTACAAGGGGAGGAGGGGGCAGGGGCAGAGAAAAAACACCCCCGAGGTTTGGTTTTTGTCAGGTTACATACTTCCTGCTCACTTCATCTACTGTCACTTCGTCACGCATCTGACGAAGAGAACGTGATTCTCGAAAGCTTATGCTACAATAAAATTGGTTAGTCTTAAAGGTGCTACTGGACTCTTTTTGATTTTGCTACTACAGACTAACACGGCTAACTCTCTGGATCTTCGTCTACTGTGCGCACTTTTGATTATACATCCCCTCTTTTCCATTCTTCACACTGCCTGTCTTTTGTCTTGTATTCTCTGCAAGCTTGCCTTGAAATAAACGTCTCTCACTCACACCGTCTGCCTCCTTCCTTAGGTTAACATCCCTTGCCAGACCTAGAACGACCTCTTTCATTTTCTCTCGCCGCCCTAGCTGCACCATATTCATGGAAACAGATCACCTGTTTAGCACTATTGCGTACTTTTGTAGGATCTTCCCCTGGTGGTCCCTGGCCCCAAGGATGCTTGCCTGGCCTTGACCAGGGCCAGAGCCTTCTTGGTGCTGGCACCAACTTGGGGGAACTCTCTGTCTTTTGGAACAAGGGCCCAGTGAGATTTACTATCCTTCCACCAGGCCTGCAAGACAGAGATGTTCCACGAGGTATATGGTTGAGGTGGGGTGGGCTCCTCCACTGGTCTCCTGTTGAGGGGATTAGAAACGTTCTGCCACCAATATATCAATGTTGTCTGCCTGCTCCCATCTCAGGGGATGCTTTTGGGACCGGGTTGAGCGATACGGATGGCCGCCGAATGTTATTGTGTAAACTGTTTTTTATGCTTTTAATGCTGTTTTTTACCCTTTTAATGCTGAATTTATTGTAATCTTATTATCTATGTTGTGATCCGTTCGTGGGGAAACCGGATAATAAATCTAATAAATAAATAAATAAAGTAGTGGTCCTCTGGCACTTTAAAGACACACACATTTATTGTGGAAGACCGTTTCAGGAAAGACCTTATTTCGGCTGCAGCATCTCTCCCTTTGAACCTCCTGACTAACCCTCCTGTTTCTCTTTCCTCTTTTAATGTTGTTATCCGCCCTGAGCCTGCTTGCGGGGAGGGCGGAATATAAATACGATAAAATAAATAAATAAATAAATACATCCCTGTGAGCTTGTTTATGTCCCTTTGTCGTTAAAAGTGCATGATCTATGATCCAGTAGCAGTCAGAACACATTAAGCCACATAATTGTTTAATTCCACTTTTTTATTATTGAACATTTTATACATAATAAATACAAAGTTTTACAGCCAATATAAAGAAAGCATCCAAGGAACTGCTCTCCTTGTACTGACACTGTACATGCCGATACGTTCTATTGTATGCCCTGTATGAAGTTTAAAAAGGAGGCGCATTTTTACAACTTTTATTTTTTTAAATAAAAATTAGCAGCTCTTACAGAAAATATTTTTTAAAAATATAACTAAAGGAGTTTTTTTTTTAAATAACACTTTCTGAATTTTGAAAGTCCGGATAAAGACTACAACAACAACAACAAAAAAAGGATGCAGAAAAACCGGCTGTCTGAACAGAACGTGTGATTATTGGCAACAGTTAATTTTCCGGAAGCAATTTTAAAACCTTTGCAGTAAAATTGTCTTTTAAAAATGTTTTTAAAAACCTTTAAGAATAAGTTTGATAAACACTTTGGAGGGAGGGAAAGACCTCAAAGAGATCAACGGGATCAAAGGCGCAAACACCCCCGCCCCCCAACATTTTCACTCCAACATAAAATCTTTAAAGGAATCGGCCAATTATTTGGCGATTGTGGCACACAACCCTATTTCCCTTCAATCTTTCCTCACTCAGGCCAACTGAAGAAAAAAAAATCTCCCCGCCCCACATCTTGTTTCAAGAGATCCAGCCAAGATTATTTGTGCAAAGTTTAAGATAAATGATTTCACAAAATGCAGCCACAGAAATTAAAACGAACAAACAAAAAAACCCCCAAGAGAGTCTGAAGTCCATCAGGCAACTTAAACGTAGAAAATGTTTACTATGTTTCCACTTGCTTAAGGTAGAAAAATGAAGACACAAGAGCACTTTTAATGTTCTTTTATATTACAGCTCTTACAATGTATTTCGGGGGGTGGTTTTAGATATTCCAGCCAACGGGCCAGAAGTCGCCTGGAACGGAACACAATGTGGTTCTTTTTCTCTCCAACATGATGGTTGCTGCTGCTTGGAGTAAAGGCCATTTTTCTCCAAAATCTATTTTCTCCCCCTCCTCCTATATCATGTCTGTTCATCTTAAAACTCCAGAAACGACCTCAACGAGACTGGTATCGTCAGAGAGGCCCGGATTTTCACGGCTGCCTCCAGCTGCAGTCACCTGAGAGCTATGCCCCCTTCTATTCCTTGCCCCAAGAGCTGACAGAGAGCTGCAAGATGCCAAGGATTGCTTTGCCCCGTTGGCTCTTGTCATGCTGAGGCAGAGGGTAACTGTTCCCCCGGAGTGTTGTCAGCTGAGGACACAGCTGTCATTCTCCTGTGACACACATGCTCTGTTTTCTCCCACACTTATCTCTGGAAAAATGAGCTTTGCAAGGTTTTGCAAAGCCTGCCACCTCCCACCTGTTTGATCAGACACAGTAATGGGATGAAAGAACCTGTAAGCGCTCCACTTCCCACCACTTTCAACAACCTCGTAGTGAGCGGGAGGGGAGATCAATGATCCCCCTCCCCAACCTCAGTTCCCTGGGTCTGAGAGCTGGCAGGTGGGCCTCAGGTGGGAGACCTGCATTAGGACTATCCACAACTAAAGCTAGACACCACACTCCAATATTCTGCAACATTAAAACTTCTCCTCTCTAGCCGGAGGTTCCAATGTCCGAGATCTACTGCTAAGGTAGAGAGTAAAACTACACAACGATAACTGGGATAAGAAGCGACCCGAGTACGAAAGGGGGAAGGAGATAAAAACAATCTGCTTCCAAAAAGCAAACAATGGTCTTTTCCCAGCTCTAAGATGAAAATCCTGCTTATTCAGTGTTATCCTAACGGGAGGAAGGGGAAAGTTGCTACTAAGTCAGCACTTCCGAAGTAGATATTCTATTCATTTCTAAATGCACGGCATAAATATTAATACAAAAAGGAACATGACATTCAGGTTTTTTTTACGGTTTGTTACGGAAGAGGCGTACACTGAAGTCATTAACCCCGGAGAATCCACGGCGTTTCTGTTACGGGCAGAATTTTTTGTTTAACCCTTTGTCAGGGCAGGAGGGGGAGAGGAGCCAGCCTCTCGTTCAATCTCTGTGTGTGAGTTCCCCTCTCTATTCCACAAATTCTGATTCATCACCTAACCAGGTAAGTACTATTATTTGAACAGGAAAAAAAATTAATACACATTCCTATGGCAACAGTAATATACTGTACTAACAATGCACATGGTCTATGTATGCTGTGGCCTGGCCGACACGTTACACTTCGCACGCAGAAGCATATTCCCCCTGTGAGGACTTGGCCCTGTTTATTGCTGCAACCCGTAGCACCAGTCAATAAGTCCCCATTCCACCCTGATGGGGCTCAGAGATGGGACGAGGGATGTGCTGTACGTTGCAGAGGCTCCCAGGGCACGTCGTTCCACAGAAGCATTTCCGCGTAGAAAAGTTAATTGGCAGACCGGTCACGAGCGGCACAAAGAAGGCGGTTCGCTGGAGCCTCCACCGAAAATAAAAAGGCCATATTTCAGTTGCCGAGGCACTCTGTTTGTGACAGGCCCAGCTTGCTTTGTGCTAAAGGAGGAAGGATGGCAGATAGACAAAGTGAAATCAAACAGCATCAACAACCAAAAAAAAAAAAAAAAGGCACAAAATATTCATGACTGCAGGAAGGAGGGTCCACCACCACTGTGTCAATGTCTCTGGAAAATCCTCCCATTTTCCCATGCTCTTTTAAAAAGTCTCTTCCATCATGCAAAGGTGCCCAAGAACGAGAGCTGACCAAACATTGCCAACGCTTGGCCTTGATTGTAGAACAACTAGGCAGTCTGCCATGCTGGTCACACCAGGGTGATTTCGACATCCTCGATCTTCTCTGCTGGTCTACGATGCTGCTGCTGCGTTGGGGGAGGAGGGGCTGCTCGTACCTGAAACAGCCAAAATGATAAACCGACCGTGACTAGAAGAAAACTCCTGGGCATGTAAGAGGCTGCAGAAATCCATCCGCCTGAATAGACAGAGGCCTGTTGTCTCCAGACGGATCAATTGCAAGGGGGTTTGAAGGAACACGCAAGGCCTCAGTAAGGAAAGCTTTCGTGAGTGTATGCAACCGAGAGAATGGACTCCTACTGGACTCCAATGAATGGACTCCAAAAGAACTAGAATATAGATATGGATATCTAGAAAGGTTTCTTAGAGCGAGAACTTTATCAGGCCTGTACAAGAGAATCACTGGGCTAAAGGATTTTTAAAAGATCTGTTACTTACTGTCCAATTGGGGGTGGGGGAGAGATGAGCTACAAGATGGCACCATTCTGCCACAGCAGCTGGGAACAATCGGAGAGGAGAATATGTGCAATCTATCAATCATCAGGACTTCCAAGATGGGTACGACATTCTGGGGACCTGCTTGCCTTAGAGGCTCACAGAGTTAGGAAAATAGTAAAGAGTCCAGAAGCGCCTTGAAGACTAACCAACTTTATTGTAGCATAAGCTTTCGAGAACCACAGCTCTCTTCGTCAGATGCAACAAATGCATCTGACGGAGAGAGCTGTGGTTCTCGAAAGCTTATGCCAAAATAAAGTTGGTTAGTCTAAAAGGTACTCCTGGACTCTTTACTATTTTGCAATTACAGACTAACATGGCTAACTCCTCTAGAGCTAGGAAAGTAATTTGATTTGCTTTGGTATGTTGAAGTTGGGGCTGAGTGGAAATGGAGGAAACTTTTTGTCTGGGGGGTGTCCATGGTGGCTCTTGGTAGTCCTGTTAATATTTTTTTTTATAGATTAAACTCACCATAACAGGTTAAATATGTATATTTTGACAGGCTCTCTGTAGCCATTCTGGTCTTCCACTGAAATTAGCGAAGTGTGGGCATTCACACGGTCCTTTTGTTTACAGTTGTGCGAAACAGAGTTTTGTCTCAAGACAATTAACGTAAATCAACTGAGCAGAAAACCTTCACATATCACACAATGAGGGAGAGGGGACTTGCACAGGAAAAGTGCTTGGTGAAAAGCTACCAGACATTTCCTCAAGATTTCAGCAGACAAGAGGCTTCCCACATTTACTTGCTATAATACATCAGTGCCCAAGCACGACACAAACGAAGTAGAATATCTTCATTGTGGTGTGTTGGGAGACAGATGCTTAGAGGCAGGACACCTCCAAGACCCAGATACAGGAGACAAACCAGCTTGTGGGATTTGATGAGGTATGTGGCTGGCTAGTATTGGAAAAAAGACACTAGAACAGATGGACCCATCAGTCTTTCCAAGCCAGGCAGTACTTCAGTTTAAAACATTACATGGAAATTAAATTTTTTAAAAAAATTATATGTGTTCGTCATGTAAGAAATGCCCACAGTTGCTTTTGATAATGTTCCTTAAAAAAATATGTGCAACAACAAAGGAAACAAAAGTTGCAACTGTAAAAGGACAAAGTCAGAGAAAGCCATAAAAGTGGCAAGTAGAGGAAAGTAAGGTGGGCAAAACTTTTGAGCGAGGGTCTTCAAATGGCACCAGCCAACAGGAAACCAGGCAAGAGAAGGGGGAATAACATTCCAATAAAAGCTTTGGAGGAAGGTTTTTTTTTTTGCAAACTAGCAGCACGTCACGCCTGGCACCTAAAGGCTGCCAGGGCATGCACGCTAGTCTGCAGGTGGCCTTCAGGGGCTTGTGACCTCTTCCTCAGTCTGCTGAACTGGGAAGCAAAATCCTACGGGGCAGCTGTGCAAGTCTGTTGCAGTGGAACTTTTTTGGAACACAAGGTTTGCAAGGGGCAGGTAGGAGCACAGGTCTCGCTGGGTCTGGCTCACAACGGCCACCGGCTCCTGCCCAGAACTCCCCCAAACCTACGCTGTCATGGCCGCTCGGGCCATCCATGAATCACACGTTCATGAATTGCAGTGTAAAAATCCCACGGAAACAAGCCATTTTGTGCACTTGGTTTAACCCTCCCTTGGCACGGGGGGGGGGAGGGGGGGTCTAATGAAACCGACACCTGGTTTTAAAGCTCCGGCAGGCCTCGAAACTTACAGGTCTCAACTTGCCATATGAGGTGCTCTCTGGAAGAGGTCGTGGAGGCTGAGAGAATCCAGGAGAGTTTGAAGTGAAGCTGTGATCTATAACAGGAGAAAAACCATCATGTTCAACCTGTCTTCTATGGAGTCAGATCCCTGCTCTATCGGACCGGCTGCTGCTCCCTGGAGTCTCGAGGCAGAGGATCCTACTCTGGGAATTTAAATTTTAATGCTCACAGCTCTACTACTTAATTCTACAGGAACTGTGTGGCAATCCATGTCTCTGAAACAGCATGGCACAAGAAAGAGCATCTTCTATGGAAATTCAACGTCACAACTGTTCACTAAACAGTCCCATGTTGGAAAGGAGATGTGGTTAAGGGACCGATCATCTGCTTGCCACGCAGAAGGTCCCAGGTTCAATCCCCGACATCTCCAGATAAAAAAGGGATCTTGGGTCACAGGTGATGTGAAAGACCTCTGCCTGAGATCCTGGAGAACTACTGTAGTCCATGTAAACAATTCTGACCTTGAGGGACTGATGCTCTGATCCAGTTTAAGCTAACAAAAGAATTCAGGACCACCTAACGACACCCACTTCAAAAGTGAACACTCATATATTCAATACAATTATTCAATACAATTACAATTTGCCAGATTACACGCAATTCGTACAATATTCACAGCTATATAGCTATATGACCTACGGTGCCTTCCTGGCCAGCTATATTGTTGCATTAAATTGCATTGGACTGAGTTATTCTGTTTATGGACTCATGTATTTAGCTATATAGCTGTGGTTATGGACTATTTGTTATACCAGCACTGAGCACTTTTGGGTCTTGCCACAAAGACTGTATGGATTAATATAACTTTGCATTGTGAATGGATTTTGAATATTGTACGAATTGCATGTAATCTGGCAAATTGTAATTGTATTGAATAATTGTATTGAATATATGAGTGTTCACTTTTGAAGTGGGTGTCGTTAGGTGGTCCTGAATTCTTCTGTTAACTTACTCTATCAGGACTCTCCGGTTTTTGTTACCCTGATCCAGTTTAAGGCAGCTTTGTGTGTTCAACGTACGGACACAGGGCCTGGTGCAATATCAGACACTATTACAGGGCGAGAGCTTGTAGGAACTAAGCGGAGGGTCCAAAGTGACCTTGGGAGGCTTCATAGCACTCCTGGCCACACCACTTTGGCTACTAGTGGCAGCCACATTTTATGTAAGCCAAAAGTCTTCTTCTGCCAAAATTCCCGAGTGCGTTGTCCACTGCGGCTTCTCTAGTGCGCATCCCCCCCCCCCCTCCTCGCCAATATTCTCGGCCTTTGCCCTTCAGCCGCTCTTACCATTCGCGGATGGAGACCTCGGGAAGTACTGGGAACCTCTTTTATCAGGACTATGGAAAGGGCTGGCTGGCGGCTGGTCGTACAGGGGCAGCGGTGCCAGGGAGTTCTGAGGCTTTGGAGAGGGAGAGATCTGCAAGGAAGGCATAAAAGGATGCAGAATCTGCACTGGGTACGTGAGGTTAATTCTACTGGGAAATCCCCCAATAAGACGTTTATTTTGCCACTGAAGATGACAGGGCAAGAAACATAAAACAATTAATGCATGCACTCATCCTTGCCTGTAACAAAAATGGTCTTTGTTCATAGGAATTTATATTTATTTAAAATATTTATATGCCACTTTCAACCCAAACAGGGTCTTGAAGACAGCAGACAGGTATTAAAATATTTTAAAAACACTTAAAATGAATATATAAATACAATAAAATATATGGACATATATACAAACAAGCACACACACAAACAGGAGCAGGTGTCACTAGGTGTGTATGGTGGGGGAGAGAGTTGTGAATTTCCTGCAGTGTGCAGGGGGTTGGACTAGATAAACCCTGGAGGTCCCTTCCAACCCTATGATTCTTTGATTCTAGGGAGGAGGGCCAATTAGAGTTTACTCTTTATAGATGGGACAGCCTGTGGAAGTTTCTTTCTCACAATCTCTCCTGCCTCACAGAGACACACAAACACTTTATTTAACAGCAAGTTTCGAGTCCAGCGGCAAATCCTGCTGTTCTACTGCGGACCAACATGGCTGCCCACCTAAAACGCTTCATTTACAATTGATATGCCACCTTTCCACCCAAAATATACATACATACAAAGTGGGAACCAACATCATTCATACGTGTGTGTGTGTGTGTGTTTATGCATCAGGTAACATTGCACCTGGTCCCTGGAGAAAGGGGAGGGCTGCAAATATGACGAAGCATTAAATCAAAGCAACAAATCAAACCCACGAATTAAAAGGTGACAACATTGCAAGAAGACAGGCACCTTTTGGAGAACGGAGAGTACTAAATTGGGACGGCAAGAATGGGCAATTCTCCTCCCACCAACTTGGGTTTGATCTCTCAATCTACGGCGCAGATTAATCACAGGAAGGAGACCGGGAGTTTCCTCTTTCTGCTTCTATTTCCTTTCTGCCCCTCACCCCTCCTTTTATTCTTTGTAGGCACATCTGTTGTTTACTTTTGCCAAAATTCACAGCGTGATTAATATTAAAATTGGCACAGCCAGAGAAAGATGAAGGGTTGCGCCTGCCTGTGCAGATCTTCAAAAATAAACCACTCATTTGCCTTGCCTGGCAAAAGCGGCTACTGTCCTTACGGCAGGTGAAGACGCACAATTAGGACAGGCTGATGAAATATTAAAAAAATAAGTCACCCCCCTCCCTTTAACAAGAGTTTCCAGTCCTGCGAAACTCAGGGGTCCTGAAATGACAGATGTGCCGTGAAATATTCTACAGCAAATGAGCATATGTGGATTTTGGATTTTTTGGTGTGGCTTTAAATTCTGATGTTCTCTTGTATTTTTTTTGCTTGATGCATATTATTGTTTGTTAAGGACTCGGATCCAGTAATGTGCCACCAGGAAGGCTGCTTTCAGCAGTTGCTTTTGACCCTGGAAAAATGACTCCTGGGACTGCACAAACAGCCATGCAAGTGGTCAGGGGGCCTGCAGACAGGAGGAGCTAGCTTTCAAGAGCCGGCATTCCTTTGACATCACAGGCAGGAGGACAAACAGCCAACTAAATGGAGCATCAGAGAGGTTTGCCGCATTATCTGAGTGCTTTCCCGCAACCGCCTGCCCTCTCCACAGACACAGAGTGATGACGAACAATGTGGGAGGAGCTTCCTACAAATCGACTGTGCTGTGTGTTACCATGTTGCATGCACTGGGCGGAACTCTGGGCCAGGTATGGAGAATTAAGATCGGCAGCGTTATGCCACGTGTGCCACCTAGTTCCCTAGGCGGGAAGGGGGGGCAGTTAACAAAATTAAGGCCACTCCTTTACAGTCAGACACCACGAAACAAAGGACATCAGGCAATAACCCGGTCACAGTTCTTCAAGTTATTCCAGAAGCTGGAATGATTTCTGCTATACCTGAATGTCTGCAACACACTGAGTCTCTCCGTTTTCCGAGGCTGTTAGCTCTTCCACAAGGACAGAGGGGAAAACTCCAACGCGCCCATTGAATTCCCCTTCCCAGAAACCATCGTCATCCTGGTTTTCCTTGTTCAATATACGGATTATCGCTCCTTCTGGGAAGGACAGTTCATCATCCGTCTGGCCCTCATAGTCATAAAGTGCTTTGACGAAACATACTGGAAGAGAAATGGCAAATACCACGAACTGAGAGTCCAACGAGCTGAAGGGGCTCCCTGAGGCACCTCTGCTGAGATCTTGATGGCCACTGCATAACTCTTTCCACCAAGATCTTATGTGTTGGGAAAGTGGATTGTATCCAAGAGGAATTCTGAAATTAGTGTCCTAGGTACTCCAGCCAAGACCGATAACAACAACAACAACATTTGATTTATATACCGCCCTTCAGGATAACTTAACATCCTCTCAGAGCGATTTACAAAGTACGTTATTATCATCCCTACAACAAACACCCCGTAAGGTGGGTGAGCTGAGAAAGCTCTAGAGAGCTGTGACTGACCCAAGGTCACCCAGTTGGCTTCAAGTGGAGGAGTGGGGACAGCATCCCATCCAGGGCTTTTTTTCAGCTGGAATGTGGTGGAACGGAGTTCCGGAACCTCTTGAAAACGGTCACATGGCTGGTGGCCCCGCCCCCTGATCTCCAGACAGAGGGGAGTTTAGATTGCCCCTCTGTTTGGAGATCAGGGGGCGGGGCCACTGGCCATTTTCACCGAGAGCAATTGGAACTTTAAAAAATCTAAACTCCCCTCTGTCTGGAGATCAGGGGGCGGGGCCACCGGCCATGTGACCATTTTCTCCGAGGGCAACCCACTGAGTTCCACCACCTCTTTTCCCAGAAAAACAGCCCTGATCCCATCACTCCAACTTCTATTAAAGAACTGCAGTAGCCAATAGGACATGATGGTGCAACACTGGACTGCCAATGAAAATGGGGTCACTATGCTGATTTCTGCTCTTTCACCCTTAATGTGTGGGGCAATGAAATACTTGAATCTGCTAGTTTTTAGGTGAAGATTATGGATGAAAGTGATCGTCAAAGATAGTTCCAGTGATTCCTTATTTATTTAATTTTAATATTTATTTTATTTATTTAAAAACATTTTATTTATTTAAAACACTTCTATGCCACTTTTCCACCCAATTCAGGGTCCCCAAGGCAGTGAACATTAAAATAAAACACTGAAACGTTCCAGACGTTAAAAAGCATTTAAAACACAAACCAACTATTTAGAACAAATACAGCATAATATAAATACATAAAAACATGCTGGCAGGGAGGAAGACTAATAAGAGTTAGTAAGGGAACATCAAGCAAAACAAAAATGTCTTCACCCACTGTTGGAAGACAAAGTTAGAGGGAGACAGACAAATATCCCCGGGCAGGTTCCAAGGTTTCGGTGCCACAACCAAAAAAGGCCCGTTCTCAGGCTGCCACTCATCTAGCTTCAGACAGCAGGGGCACTCAAAGCAAGTTCTCCAAAGATGACCAGAGTGGATGGATAGGTTCACGCGGGAGTAGGCAGACCTTCAGCTATAACAGCCCCAAACTGTATAGAACTTTTAATGGTCAGTGCCAGCACCTTGAATCGGGTCCAGAGGCAAAACTGGAGTCAGGGTAGATGGAATAAGACTAGAATGATACAGTCCCTAGGACCCACTCCAGTCAACAGTCCAGTCACTGCATTCTGTATCACCTCTTGCTTCCAGACAGTCTTCAAGGACAGTCTCATGTAGAGTGCACTGCAGTCATCTAATCTAGATTTATGGAGGGATTTTATGTACCAAATGTATTTATTTTTAAAAACTTCACTGCTGCCAACACTGATTTAGGGATTGCCTTACGGATTTCAGACTGTAGCCATATTTTAGCCACCTGCTTATGTTTAGGCTGCCAGTTTTGTTCTTCAGGGTTTGTATTCAGTGATGAAGACTTCAGCCCTTTTGCAAGAAATGCTGAATGCTCTTTAAGGAAGGAATGGGGCTGGTAAGTTTACCAAAAGCCCCCCCCCTCCACCTGAAGGACGACCCCCAGAAGATCCACTCACCACTGGAGTCTCCATTGAGGCTTCCTGAGACTAGCTCAGCTTCAGTTGAATTGCTCGAAGTATGGGACCGGCTGTCCAAGGCTGCCAGCGATTGCAACATGCTCAAGAGGCTGTTGGATGTAGGAAACTGCAGGTATTTCTCTGGCACGTAACCCACATGGCCCGTCTTATTTCGCGCCTGCAGAGATTGAGGAGATCGGCATGCTTGACATCCTTGTGTACCTTTCCATTCAAATATATACATATTTAAAAAGATGACCCACGCCCTGCTACTGCCCCTTCAACATGCCACAACGACAGGAAAAACAAAATGATACCTTTACCCAATCTTCCATATCTCCATCTTCAATAACTTCCAAAACTTCGTGTTCCTCAATGGTCAACTCATCTGGCTGGGAAGCCTGCAAAGGATGGTGGTATAAAATTTATGGGAGGGGTGTACCACGTCTCAGAAAAAACACTGCAGTTTGTAAAATAATGAATGAATCTTAGCACTAGAAGGGTCAGGGACCCAAATCCCTTCCTCCTCATCAGCATAGGCTATGCTAACAGCGGGACCTTTCCCAGTGTGGCACCTCGCATTTGTTCCCCAGGAAGAACTGTGAGAACCCAACTCTGAACTCTTTTCAAGGCATGCTGAAATGCTTTTTTAAAATGTTGAGAAAGCATTTAGTTTACTGATATAGTCTGAGCTGATCACACTTTAAAAAACCAAACCAAACCACTGTTTGCTTTAATGCTCCTGTTATGAAACTCCATTCTAATTTCAGTGCTGTTCTAACGCTGTTTCTCAACTTCAGTTTCCATCAGGCAAAGGAAGGAAGGGGGTATAACTGGGGAGGGAAACAAGCAAATAAAACATCCAGAAACAAGCTTAAATCATTGCTGATCTGCTCTTACAGTTACTCAAGTTCTGGTGTTTAAGGAAAACAGAATCCCCTGTGGTTTCAAACCACTGTTTCTTGTCCTCTGTGGTAGACTGGAACAATTCCCTCTCCCTGCTCGGCTCTTTTTCAGAGTTTGAAAACTTTCAGTCGATTTCTGCCATTAATCTTATTTAATCTGAACTGTTTTTCAAACGTCCGAGCGTAACATTCCGTCCACTGTTCCTTATCAGTATCCTTTGTAATATCCTTCTAATTTGTGTGTCTTGAACTGCTTTTAAATAGTTGGGAAAATGAGTCACATTGGAATGTCCATTTCTATCCTCTGGAATTTATATTTTTAAATGTGCTGCACAGATGATCGCAAGAGACAGACTCCGTTGTCTGTGACAACGTTTAGGCCCGCTTCCCTGAAAAACTTGACTACGATATAGAATAGTGATAGATATAGTAAAGGTTCTTTTTTTTAAAAAAAAACCCCACCCTAATTATTTTTTAGTTTCTACTTCTGCAATCCGTTGCTGCCAATATGCTGTCTGTGCATCTTGGATTCTGAAGTGAACTTCCAAATACCTAGATAATTCATTAGGAAATATATCTTGTAGTGGGAATTGTCCTAGATTGCCCCAGGAGAAAGCGGGGAAGTAATGTCAGAGAAGCTAAGCAAGGGGTATTCAGGCCGGACAAAATCATGAACCACAGTTCCAACATTAAAAAGAGTCCAGTAGCACCTTTAAGACTAACCAATTTTATTGTAGCATAAGCTTTCGAGAATCACAGTTCTCTTTGTCAGATGCATGTGCACGAAGAGAACGTGATGCATCTGACGAAGAGAACGTGATTCTCGAAAGCTTATGCTACAATAAAATTGGTTAGTCTTAAAGGTGCTACTGGACTCTTTTTGATTTTGCTACTACAGACTAACATGGCTAACTCCTCTGGATCTAGTTCCAACATTGCCACCTCCGAAAGACCCTAGTAATCTGGATTCCCCTCCTCCAAGTTATTACCATCATAGTCTCAAAGGTGGTTCTGAAGCTCAGCTTCAGCTGTATCCCTAAATGGAGAGATGGAAGAAACTCACTTCACAACATCAGTCCTGCTGTATCGGCATACAAGGAGAGGCTTCATGCAAACCCTTTTGCTAGCCTAGAGGTTTCTTTCTTCCTTAAATCCTACAGGGCAGCCGATCCCCACAGGCAAAGAATGAGGAAGTGAACTCTGCCCCTCACAGCCAAATGTGAAGACTTGCCTTTGGATTCACAGGGAGACCGTGTGATCATTTGCACCCCAGAGGCACGCTGACGTTTTGCTTACCTTGTACGAATAAACCACTTTGCAAGTCAACGGATAGTTCCGGAGAGTACCCGAAGGGCTGGAACTGCTGTCATCAAAAGCATCCAGGCCGTCTTCCAGTTCTTCCCCTTCTTCCCTGTCTGGATCAATGTTCAGCTAAAAGATAAGACATTTGAAGACAGTCAGTAGCCTGGATTTTCCCACCGTCCGGAAAGTTCCTGAGCTTCTAAAAGCAGACTATAGCAAGGCATCGCTTTATGGGAGATCACCGACGTGCTTTGTTAAATAAACACACCCCGCCCTTGTTTATTATTCCAGCTCTGCTGTTATTAATGAAAAAGCAGCTTCATTGTTTCCTAATCTGTCCATTAGCCCCAGATTTTGCCAATTCCCATTTTAAATCCATCACCACACCCAGTCGTAGTTGTGACGGGCGGTCTCAAGTTTTGGCCTCCAGGAGCCTCAGCCAAATGATAGATTGGAATGCTGGAAAGGGGGGGGAGGGGAGGAGCTGGGCTGTTTAAGCGCTGGCCAACTGTCTCAACTGGGTGTCGCTGGATTTGGGTGGGAGAAGAAGGGCTAGGAGGCCTGCAGGTCAGGCAGGGAGTCCCATTAGGGACTTCAGAGATTTAGAAGATGGGGAGGGGTTGGGTGCTGTTCTCGCAAAGCCTTTCTGTTCTATGTCTGAATCAGTTGAAGGAGAAACTTGCTTTGTACCTGTTATGCTTGCTCAGGCCCCGGCTCTCCAGTGACCTTATTACTCTAATATTGAGAGGGAGGCAGAAAAGGAAAACCAAGGAACATTCTACTGAAATAAACCCAGTCCTTAGTTGTTTTTATGTGTGCCACATCCACACATTTCAAATCATCTCTGATGTGCCTGAATATCTGCTTTGAAGAGGTTATTCGTTTAAGATACTTTATCTTGCCTTTCTCTGATAAGCAAATACTGACATCCAGGATTTTTTTGCTCTCAGAAGGGGCTGTTCTCTCTAGCGCAAGAACATGAATGAGAACCTCCAAATACTGAGGGGGTGGGGGGTGGGGAATAAACAAGACCTTGGCACCCCCCTTCTATCTTGATGGCATCCCTTCCCAAGCATGGCAATAAGGGAATAACGGAGTAGAAAGATGTTAATGCTAAGAGCTCCCCTTGGAACTCTGTCTCCTAACAACAAGGTTAGCTGGTTCTCTCTTGCCATGATAGTTATTGTCCATAGTTCAGCTGGAAGCCATATCAAAATCAAGACATGGTCAGATTGTGCCTACAGATTCTAGCGCGCAAAACATCTGTTCTTGGTCTGGTAGCATTAACACGACAAAGTATCTCCGCTTCCGCAAGTGGTTCCAAAAACCCCATCTACTAAAAAACATTCTGGAGAAAAAAAATCTGACGTGTGTTGGACCCAAAGGGACACAAATACCATTCAGATTACAGTAAACCAGGAACCAAAATATCTTTTTGTGTGGAAAATTCTGAAGCCGCGCAATGCCAAGGATTAATCCTCATGACTTCCTGTTTGGAATACAGGCAACTGTTTGAATATTTTCCCTGAAATAGGATTACTAGTGCAATCCTAAACAGAGTTACTCCAGTCTAAGACCACTGAGATCAATGGGATTAGATTGTAGTAACTCTGTTCAGGATTGCACTGTAAGTATAGGGCTGTCCACCTAATACATCAGGAATCAATCATCGACACCCCCTTGATCAAATCTGCCAATCCAGAGTCCAGGAGGTTCAAGGAAGGCACAGGCACGTAGCCGCCAGGCTTGCCAGTAGTGTAGTATGGGGTGCAGAAAGGGGAGCCTGGGTCACAAGACTCTGCCCCCTCCTCAAAGTGGTTCTCCTGCCCATGAAACACTATGGGACACAAGTGTTGTTAGCAAACATAACATGGAGATACAAAGCTGCTCTCTGATGAGAGGTGAAAGAGTGCTGTTTGCAACTGTATAGGACGTTTATTATTTTGTGACTTCTTTAAGGAAGACGGTTTGAAATGGGAAAAATGCATCGGACCACCTGTTTGGTCACAACTGGAAGGATTTGCCTCAAGAGGAATTTTGAAGCGAATCGGACCCTCTAAGATGCAATCACTTACTTATGAACATTTCTGAACTTTTTTGATTATATTCCCGACTACATTATCTTGAATTGTTTTACATATTCTTCTAGATACTAGTTTTGTACAATTGATTGTATCTGATTATTTATTGTATATTCTGTGAAGGATTGACAGGCACTGGCACGTTACTGAACGGAGATTCTCTTATGGTACATCAGAATTTTGAACGATTGGTCACCTGCTCTGTTCCTATGGTCCTGAATTTGTCCAGTCTAACCTTGTCACTGGATATATATAATTATAAGGTTTACTCGAAGAATTGTTTGTTAAGTATAATAAATATGAATTTATAGTTCTATAATATGCCTTAATTTGCTAGTTAAAAGAACCAGTTACTTTCCTTAATTGTTTTCCTAGTTAGTTTTCACAGCTTTTTTGCTTTGTCTTTGTCATTTAGTGTGGAGCAAATACCTCTGCAGCTCACTCAAGACTGCACTGTGAGGTTTTGCTGCCTTTGGAGATGGCCTGGAAGGGGCAGCCTGCCATCATCTGCCACGGCGCAAGGGGCCCTGGTACCAGTTGAGGCTGCTTCAGTATCACACCTATATGTTTCACTGCCACGTACGGCACAGCTTAAGGGCTGCGTCATCTGCAGCAGGAACGTGTTTAGCAAATCCACCCAAATCAGCCTGTGCTCATGCCCTAAAGAACAGAGCTAGGCAGAATCCGATAGCTGAGATTATTCCGCTCTTGTATAAGCGAGTGCTTTCCGACGAGAGAGGTTGAATACTCAAGCTCGACTCTCTTTCTTTGATAAAGGGGGTTGTATAATTTGTTCAATGCAAGGCTGTCCAGAGTTGCCTCGGGGCACAAAGAAGAAGACGGTTGAGCAAAGCATCGTTTAGCGAAGGAGTCAGAAAAGGTAGTCGTTGTTTCTGAATGTCAAAAATAAAAGCTGCAAACTCCAGGGAGCAGCATGGAGAAAGCACAAGAAGTAAGGATTTTACAGTCGAGTGTTTCTGTTTTGCAAAGTTAGACAGACCTTTAGCAGCTCTTTAAAAAAAGAAAAGACAGAAGAAGCCAACTTCTGGCCAACTCTTGCCTGCAAGCCAATCTTTTATAATTAAGTCTGGGTGGGTGTATATGGAGGGTGGGCGGGAATGGCAATTAGATTTCGTCCTCCCACCCTCCAGCATCTGCCAGTCTGTCAGGGACTGGCACCAGCTACAGATGCTGTTCCAACTGCCGGCATGCAGCATTGGGCATTGGGCGGGAGAAGGAGATTGGGTGGAATCCAGCACTTGCAACAGGAAACTGATGGGGGGAGGAGAGCCAAATAAAGGAGAAGGGAAAAAGAAACATGAATGGTTAAGCCTTGCCTCCCCTTCTCAAGGCACAGTTTGGAGGAGGCGGCTTTCTTCTCTTTGGCTTATGCTGATGTATAAAAAGCAATAGGCCTTACAAACATTAGACAAGCAATCCCACAAGACTGAGACTGAACTGGCAACTCTGATTAGAGCTTCAAAATGGCGAAAGAAAATGTTTAGGGCAGGTTTCAAACAGACGGTCTAGAGGGCTTACCAGACTTTTCAGGCATTCTTGGTGCAGCCTAGGGTGCCCTTTTCCACATAACCAGAGCTATTTCGAGGGGGAACGCACAGGAATGCAGTTCCGGCAGTTCCCCAAAGAGGTCACATGTCAGGTGGCCCCACCCACCTGACTCTCGGCCATTTTGGGCCCTTTTCGGCCTGGATTGGGGCCGAAACGGCCTGGATCGGGCTTCTGACAGGTGGTGGATCACTCTCCCGGTCATTATTGGCCCAATCCTGACCATTTTGGGCCCCTTTTCAGCCATTTTCAGCTCCTTTTTTGCCATTTTGTGCCCAATTTCGGCCCTGAATGGCCAGGATTGGGTCCAAAATAGCCAGAGCAGGTGATGTCAGGGGGTGTGGCATATGCAAATCAGTTATACTAATGACACACTTCCAGTGATGGCAAGGGGCATGGCATATGCTAGTGAGTTCCTCCAGCTCTTTTTCTACCAAATGGCCCCTGCACATAACTAATTGACCCGTCTTCAAGATCCCCCTTTCCCTCTAAATTAGGGTGGAACTAGATGCAGCCTTGTGAAGCACCTGGCCCAAACTCTGTTTGTGAAGCTAATGGGAAAGCAGGGGAGGAACTCAAATAAACAGACTGGTGGGTGAGGATATGGAATGCTTATATGCTGCCTGTATCTGACAATTCCCCAACCCTGTGCCTGGTCTTCCTTGCTGGGGTTAACTTTCTCGGGGGTGGAAAGAGAGTTATTTGCAAACAAAAATCGTTTGCCAAAGGGAAGCACTAAGCACCTCTTCCCACCTGCTGATTCTCCCTTTCAGTTGGCCTCAGATCTGTGAAGAGTGTAATGAGAAAAATAGAGACATCCCCATGGCTCCCTCTTAATATCCAGATTTGCTACTGGAAGCTGGGTAGGAAGGAGGCTGGGGTGCCGTGCAATCCGCGAGGATGGTGAATCTGGGTGACGCTGACACTTTCGGTCAAACAATGGTTCAAACAATGTCTGGTGAAGAGAAAGTTGGATGGCCTTTCAAGTTTCCCCTCCTTTCTCCCCTCTGGCCAATCTGGGTCCCCTTAGCTCCTACTTCCCACTTGTGCTCAATGATTCCATGCCGTCTTTCTCTTCCTCTACCACACCCATCTTAGCCAGCCAGCTAGCTAAACAAATGTCCTAATATTCTGAACAGCTGGGCTTTGGGAGCAGAATAATTACTGCGAAACACATGCAGCCCTGAGTAAAGTATTTCTGGTGGTTTCCTTGATTCAAGAAAGCCAGAATTCTGAAGGCCAGTACAGAATGAGAGAGAAATGCTGGGCCAGAGCGACAGGGGAGCATCACCGAACTAGGAAGGTGGTACAGAGCCACCGATAAAGAGAGATATAACATTAAACAGACCCGTTGCAATTTATTTCTTGTAGCAAGGTAGAAAACCCATTTTGTAAAATAAGCTGCCCCTTCCAAAACAAAGGAATTGGGGATGGGTTTAGTTTAGTTTACTTTAGATGAGAAGTCTGGGTTTAGTTTATACTTTCCAAAATTGAAGGGACAGCACACAGTCAGGTACAAAGCCACCTTATACTGAATTAGACCAGTGGTTCTTCTAAGCGGATGCTCGTCTTCTCTGATTAAATGCAGGATTCTCTAACCTTACCAAACCAGATTAGAGAATCTGACTCAGAGTGAGCCAATTTCTTTGGGGTACACACCCTTAGTCTTCAGACCTTTTTATGCAGTACATTTGGGATGAATAAACTTTCCTCACTCAAAAAGAAATTTTTATTTCATTTCATAGAATTTTTGCATTTGAAAAACTGAAGACTTTTTCATACTTTTGAGTGTATTGTTCATTCTAAAAGAGAAAAATAACTCATATGAGTTTTTCATTGCTCCCCCAAATTCTCCAGTCTTTCCATCACAAAAACTGAAACGAACTCCTTGGAAAAAATTGCACCCCCCCCCCCGAATGTTTCTCTTGTTTTTTTTCTTGGGCCTTCAAATCTCTAGCCCCTTTTCTCCACTCCTCTGTGCCTGGCTATTTCAACAGGCGTCGGCAAAAGATCGTTCTTAAATTATACCACTGAGAAATCAAAGCAGCTTATAGAAGAACACAAAATATAATTCAGAGAAATGAAAAAGATATATACTGTACAACTTCCAACATCCTGGGCTGGCTTTGGATCCACTGGCCCAGATCTCTCAGGGTGATAGGCTGTGAGCCAGGAGTGAAGAGCCCTTTCAATGTGGCCCTTCACCTTGGGCCGCTGGTTCCATGCACAGCAATCGCAACATTTCTCTATTAAATAATTGACACACGAGACCCTGGATTCTGACTGGGACCATAGCTTGGAAGCTTAAGCCATTCCCACTCTGTCATTTTCCCAACATGAAAAGGTTGTTTTGGAAGGGGAAAATGGAAGTCCCGATTTTTTAAAAACAAAAAAACACAAAAACCTCTGGGAATGAATGACACACACAGAACTCCCATCATCTCAACTGGTCTGGCCCCGAGTATGACAGAGCAGCTAACAGCACAAGAAGTGATGATTAAGCTAACAACCTGAGATGTATTTCTTTATGTTTCCTGGCTGAATCCCTTCCTTACAAGTCTTAATATCTTGTTTGGGGTAGTTGTGAAATCTGAACCCTCCAATGAACACAGATGATTTGTAATCCAATTAACATGCTTCCGGCTTAAGCGTTCCTACTCCTGCAGTCTAAAGAATTTTAATGTAATGCACAAACATCCGCCTGGGAATGCAGCAACCTTAAAATATGGATTTCTAAACCCTTCTCCCTGAAGTTGGGTGTGCAGGTGTTTATTAGTAATGTATGAACTTGTCAACACTTTGTGAATGAATTTCTCATTTCTGGCTTCATGAATGGTACCTCTGCTTAAGTACATGTTCATTCCCCCCCCCCCATCTCACTGTGAAAAGTGGTGTCCCCCCGCCCCCAGTGAACCCTTGTACTGAACTCACATCCTGCACCTTATGAAGGAAACTTCTTGTTACAAAGGTTCAGGCACAAGAAATGTAGTGATCTTTATGGCGCCACAAAACTTGTAGCTGTTTATCTCTGAAGTAGAAGTTTGTGTAACTTCAGCATTTTGGACATTTCCCAGACTATCACAACCCCCTCCCTTTATTCTCTTTTAAAAACCTGTTAGGCATTTCTGAACATGCAACAGATACCACTTCAGCATCACTATGTATCATGTAATAAGTAAGTCCCAGTGTGGACGGAGCTGTTTGTTAAGGATTTATTCAACAGTCAAACACAAAACTGTGTCTCTAACCTGTGAATAGCAGAGGTGCTGCATCTTCAGCCATGGAGAGACAAACTCTCTATACCTTGTATCCCAGGAGATGCAGATCTGTGTCTAGTGAAGTGCTGAATACATTTCCATGATGAATGCAACCAAAATTACAATGACAAAGTATCGGCTCAACCCCAGCATCTTTTCTCTTACTGGTTCTCCATTCTTGTTTGATTCATTGTAGGCATCCTTGGATATACTGGACTGCTTTATGCTTTTTAAGTTCAGCTCTTAACCATCTGCTATCCTTGCCTCTTAAATGCAGCACTTAAGATGCTCTAAACATCTTTGGATCTAGAACAAAATTTCACACGAGGGTTCCCATGCAAGTGGAAATGCAAGATGACGATGGCAGGGCCTGCCTGCGCTAAGTTAAACTTACTGTATCCCTGCTTGCATTTCCACTTGTGCAAGATCTCGTACAACCAATTTCTGGTCACTGTAACAAACAAGGAGGGAAGATCTAGGTGTTGCACAAGACATTTGCACTAAATCAATTCTGCTTGCACATCCCTGCTTGTACATCGCAGAAAGACCACGGGTTCAAAGGAAAACAAAAAGCCCTTGATAACAAAGCCAAAACCGTACCAAGTGCGAAGAGCCGTTATTGGTCACTGTAGGGAGACTTGCCCACCGCTCGTTCTCCAGTTCCTCCATCACTTGATTCATGGCACTTTTCAGCCATGTATCCACCGAAACTCCAATCTGTTTTAAGAGGTCCAGTCGAGCCTCCGCTTTCAGCTTTATTATCTGCAGTAGGGGAAAAAAGAAAGATTGTGTTACTGGAAACTTCTGCGTTCCAGATCAACAGTCAGAATGTGTATGTGGTAGGCGAGTGGGGAAGCAGCAATAAGACACTGCTTTGAATCAAGAATGAATATTCTCCCTCAGGCTCCAGAGCTGCTACCCCTATTCAAAAAAGAGAGCGTTTCCAAAGCATCTCTTAACATAAGAGGAGCCCTGTCAGAACAGACCAGGAGTCCCTTCTAGCCCAGCATGCTGTTTCATGCAGGGGCCAAACAGTTGCCTAGGAGGGCCAAGAAACTGGGCACGGAGGCCGAGGCCTTCCCCTGATACTGCTTCCTAGCACTGATATTGGATGGGCAACCACCAAGGAGGCACTGGCAAACCACTTCTGCTTCCCACTGCTTTGACAGCCCCTTGCTGGGATCACAAGTCGATTGTGACTTGATGGCATGCACGTGCACACCCACACACATTCGAAGGCTTATACTACATAGGAATTGGATACTTTCACTGCTACAAATGAATACGGCAAACTGACTGCACACCAAAAGGAGATGTTTACATTTCCAAGCAAAGGAATGTTTTGACTGCCTCCACGCTAATTGCATTCTGTCTCCTTGTGATATATGTCCCCTTCTTTCTCCCCTCTCTCCCCTCCTCTTCTGTATTTGACCAGTTCGGATCATGCATCTGACGAAGAGAACTGTGATTCTCGAAAGCTTATGCTACAATAAAATTGGTTAGTCTTAAAGGTGCTACTGGACTCTTTTTGATTTTGCTACTACAGACTAACACGGCTAACTCCTCTGGATCTATGACACATGCCAGTGGCAATGTCCTCTGGGAGTGAATTCCACAATTCCATTGCTTGCTGGAAAAAGCAATACTTCCTTTTGTCTATCCTGACATTCAGATCTCAAAAGCAAAAATTGCCACTGTCATAACCATCCATTCAGATAGAGATTACTGGTAGCCGTTTGATTTTAAAATGTCCTTTTTTTAAAAAAAAACCCTGAAACTGTTAAAAAACCCCAGCTTTATTGCTTTATGCTTTTGTCAACCCACCATATACTAACATATACAAGAAGGGTAAAGAATATCCACCCAGAATTCTGATACAGGGTGTTTTCCCCCTTAAAAATGCAGACAGAAATTAAGATGTTTATGGCCCCCAGCTCAGCAAAGTTTTGCACTCAGGTCACAGGCACAATCCGTACCATTTCATGCAGTGGGGCTACCAGATACCTTGGAGAACTAGTGCAGGACCAAGTGGGCAATAGTGAGTCATACAGGCCAACGGCTTGACTCTGTGTAAGGCAGCCGCCTCATCTATTACAGCTTGGAAACAGGAAAGCAAAAACCTGAAGCTAGAGAGCCCACGTTCTTTCTTCATTTCCAAACAGCAAAAAAATGATTTTTCCTCATTCATTACTGTTATAATCGTACATTTCTTGACCAGTGGTGACGGCGTCAGACCGTCCTGGGAATGCCAATACAGTGGTGTGTTTCTGATTGAAGCAGTTGCCACGGAAGAAATGCCAATGAAGAAGCGATTATACGAAACGGGATTGGACAACGTATGCCGGCAAAACCCGTAGACGTGGCACTTGGAAGTTTCATGGCTTCATAAACATCTACAGGCATTAAATCAGCATTAAATAATGAATGTTGGACTTTTGTAAACGAATTGATTTTCACTGTGCACTACAGACTAATGAACTATTTTTGTATTGAATTATTATCCTTATATGGTGGAAACTGACTTGAATACTGGATGTGCACTTTAAATGAATGAATGATTGTTCTCCGTTTCTGAATTAACTCTTGTATCAGTACTTTTCCCACCAGTTGGATGTTAGAACATTTAGATATTATTGTGATGTATACTGTTTTATATTTATTGTCGATATTTTTGGAATTGAGCACTGCAGCACTTTATATATAAATTGTCTTTATATGTCTATATACTTTTGATTGAGTACTCCGGAAAAGAGATGTTTGTTGTTGTCACTTTGTAGTTTCCGGAGTAGCCCGTTTGTATTCTGGCTTTTCATTTCCAAACAGCAAAAAAATTATTTTTCCTCATTCATTACTGTTATAAACTTATACTTCTTGACCAGCGATGGACTATGATCTGGGCAACCCAGGTTCGATTCCACGTTCTGCCATGGAAACTTGCTGGCTTACCTACCTCGCAGGGTTTGTTGTGAGGAAAAAAATGGAAGAAAGAGTGCTGGTAAGCTGCTTTGGGACCCCGTTGGAAGAAAGGCGGAGTATAAATGAAGTGAAATGCTAATGTTATGTCTTGGTAAACTTGCAAATTTTTACCCTATGGCATCGTTTATTGAAATGTCCTTGATAATGACTGTACTAATCTCACGCCATGTAATCTGCCTTGAGTCTCAGTGAGAAAGGCGGACTATAAATAAATACATAAAAATGGACATGCTATCTAGATGGTGCATATAGGCCTGTTTGCAAATGTTTGCTTAGACCCATCCTTTTCCGCCCGCAGATTTCCGGTGATCCCTACACCCCATTTTATTCATGTAAATTGGTGGCAAAAAAATGTAGTGGGGCATGGAAGGCTGCAGTGGAGGGAGGGGAGAATAAAGAGATCACAAAGCTGCCTTCTATGAAGGCTACTGCATTTGCATAACTTCGGACCCCAATACTCAGTTGAAGTGAATGGGGTATGATCTTGATGTAACAGTATGTATGTATGTATATATGTATGTATGTATGTCATTTATAGTCTGCCTTTCTCACTGAGACTCAAGGCAGATTACACAGTATGAGATTACTACAATCAATATCAAGTACATTTCAATTCAGTAGCAAGGACATTTCCATAAACAATGCCATAGGGTAAATAGACACAAGTTTAAAAGACATGCACATCCAATAGAGAGTAGAAAAAACACTGAAGCAAAACATAATTCTAGGACTAACATTAGACAACATGGAGCACTGGTGGTACACAGGAGTACATATTTAAAGCAGCAGATAATACATAAGGCGATATAGTGGTGAAGTCTATGGTCCCTAACTCATTCGTGAAGCATCTGAGACCCCCTCCCTACAATACAGCCCTCCTATCTGAGTAAAAAGCCTTTTTGAATAGTTCGGTTTTGCATCGTTTATGAAAAGCCAGGAGAGGGGGGGGCTCTCCTGACCTCCTCAGGCAGATCATTCCACAGGATAGGGGCCACCACAGAGGAAGCCCGTGTACGGGCTGCTGCTGACTTCACCTGTGTGCAGCCTGGCACCTGCAGGAGACGTAACATACTGCACATGATAAAAGGACAGACTGTCGATCTGGGAGTAACTCCGTAGGGCTGCTGTCTCTTTCAGAGGCAGTATGGTTTTTTCACTTAGTCATGGAATGACGGATGGGAGCATGCTGATATTACAGTATCCTCCTGTGGGGAGCAGCCCTGTTCCGTCACAGTATGACCTTGAACCGAAGAAAGATTTCCCCCTTTTTTTTCACCCTGGTACAGAGGATGTAACGTAGCAACATGTGCATATTTTAAACGAGAGCAACGACTCACAAAGCAAAACGACGTTCCGTTCTGATTAAGGGGGCAGGCAAACGTCAAGAGAGAGTCAAAGTTCAGCCCAGGTTTTCCGTGGGAAAGAGCAAGTCGGCTGAAGCGAGGAGAGGTCTCTGAGTCGCGGCCACTCATGCAATGCAGTTTATCGCCCAGCCATCAGATTAATGATTCCAGATTTGCCCCGGATGCCAGTTCTCACGGGCAGCCTTTTCAAAGGGGAAGAGGCTAAGTTAGCGCACCTTTGATGCTGCAGCACGCACACTCCTTCCCTTTGGAGCCTAATGAAAACACGGAGTGCCCAAAGAGGGGAAGAGAAACTCTCAAGGCTGTGGAAGCAAATTCGTTTGTCACACGAGTCTCCTATAAACAAAGGTCAGAGGAGGTTAGAAGCCACCGTGGGGGCTCTCTTAGTCATCTCCGAATTCTCCACGTGACGCTGGAAAGGCAGCAGGGAAGGAGCTCTTTGGTGGCTGTCTGGGAAGGGCATTCCAGAGCGTGGGAGCAGCCACAGAGAAAGCTTTGGCCAACACTCTGGCACAGGAAACTGGAGTAATTGCAGGGCAGAGAGGAAGGCCGCAGCCTGAAACTATAAAGACAGGGGAAGACCACGATGGGGAAGGTGCTCCCCCTCCAGTGCCTTGGATCCGGGGCTGCTTACAGCAAGTACCAGCACCTCCAGCTGGGTCCAGAAGCTTCTACACAGTCCCTGTTGTTGAGCACAATACCCTGGTGGCTCTGCGGCTCACCCGTTTAGAAGTGGGCCTCATGTTAAACTCCTGGACAAGCCAGTGTTGAGTGGCAAAGGGAGAGGCCAGTATGTTTCACTTTTCTGATCTCTGAAAGGGAATGAGATGAGTGCAATACAGAGTAGGTCCATCAACAACGTTCAGAGGTCAATGAATACCAGTCACGAGGGGGGGGGGAGAGGGCAGTTGGCATCATACTCTACTTGGGGGCCCTCCAAAGCTGCCACTGGGGGGGGGGAATGGGGTGGTGGAGTAGACGGGCCATCAGTCTGATCCAGTGGGGTTCTCCTTCTCAAGTTGTTCAGAACATACATAGAGCACTGAAGCAGTTTGTGCCTTTCCCCATTAGCGTACTTCTCTGTATTGTAAGTTCATAAGAGAATGAGGAAGATCTCAGCTTCAAAACCAAAGCCAATGAGAAAGCAGCACAAGACGGCCTGGCCCGTGCCTGACCCAAGATACTGCATGTCTGGATGGCAGTATGTTTAAAAGCCTGACTATGAACTTTTTAATGAAGTAACACAGGAAAAGGTCTTAAAGAAAACCTGGTTGGCAGTTTTACGGCACAGATGTCCTGGTTATGGACTGCGAAGCTGGAGGAGGAGATATCCCCTTTGGTTTTCCTAGTGCACCTCTCCTTCAACAAATGCCAAGATGTATTTAATTCAGCAGACAAGAAGTGGGATCTACTCCACTTACCAAGCTCTTGAATAAATGGACTGTTTTCCAGCCTTCTACCTGGAGGAAACCCTTTCCACACTGACCTGTTGGCCAAGGGACTGCTAGTGTGCCTTCCAGGGCACCCTTGCAGAAGATTTTAGAATTAATTCTCAGGAATGCAGTTTACCTTGAGCACTGGTTTTGCTGTTAGTAGACTGGGCCCAAACACTGCCAAGAATATCTACACCTGCAGAGAAAGCTCATGAACGGCAGAGTCCTGCCTGCTAGCTATTACTGCTCTTCTCATTTTTGTACTCTGATAAGCTTCCAAGGGACACGATTTTAATGCGAAAGCCACAACCCGGGTGTCTGATTTCAGCCCGCCACTAAAATCTGATGCACCGGCTGACGCAGGCGCTGACATACATGTTGAGACATCACCAGCATCACACGGTTACGCAGGCCTACTGCGCATGGACCTCAATGCACTGCTGTAAGCGCAAGAGTTTTGGAAGAAGAAAGTCTTTCCCAAAGTTGTAATGAGTCCAGTGGCCCCTTTAAGACTAACCAACTTTATTGTAGCATAAGCTTTCGAGAACCACAGCTCTCTTCGTCAGATGCAGAAGAGAACTGCAGTTCTCAAAAGCTTGTGCTACAATAAAGTTGGTTAGTCTTACAGGGGCTACTGGACTCTTTGCTATTTTGCGACTACAGACTAACATGGCTAACTCCCCTGGATCTTTTCCAAAGTGGTAACTGCAAAATAGACATCAAGGGGCAGTGTCAGTTACATAAAGACCAAAGTACAGCCACTCAACTTTCCGAAATGATCTCCTGAAAAATATTAGCTAGCTTCCAGCTTGTTGGCTTACTAAGTCTTGTAACAGTAGAAAAGAGCAAGAGTCCAGTAGCACCTGTAAGACTAACAAAATTTGTGGTGGGGTATGAACTTCTGTGAGTCACAGTTCACTTCTTCAGACACTCACAGATAATGTGACTCATGAAAGCTCACACCCTACCACAAATTTTGTTAGTCTTATAGGTTCTACTGGACTCTTGCTCTTTTCTACTGCTACAGACAGACTAACACGGCTACACATCTTGCTCTAAGTCTTGTAAATCAGGAGAGGAAATATTTTTAATAAATATATGGAGACCAAGATAGGTAGCTGTGCTAGTGTGTAGTCGCAGAAAAGAGTAACCTATAAGGCTAACAAAATTTGTGGTAGGGTATGAGCTTTCATGAATCACAGCTCTCAGGTATCTCAAGAAGTGAGCCGTAACTCATGAAAGCTCCTACCCTACTACAAATTTTGTTAGTCTTCGAGGTGCTACTGGACTCTTCTCTATATGGATACCAGTAAGACTGACAAATGAAAGCTGCATAATACAAGTGTACACATATTCTTTGAGCAGTTGACTGGCAAGACCTTTCCAGTCCTTCGTACCAGTCTTGTAAACTTGATTACTTTCATATATTGTCGAAGGCTTTCACGGCCGGAGAACAATGGTTGTTGTGGATTTTCCAGGCTGTATGGCCATGGTCTTGGCCATGTGATTGCACAGGGAAGCCATTGAAATTCATAAGCATAAGCACAATTTCAACAGGAAAGAAGAGACTTTAAGAATGAATAGAGCATGGTTTCCAGTCCTGACAAATACCAGGCCAACAAAATACTCTACATCCTACAATAGCCCTGCAGAGAAGATTAGCATATCAAGCACCAATTCATATGCAAAAGAACCTCCTTAGGACACAGTGAAGCCTCCCTCCATTAGCATTCCACACCCTGGGAAACTCTTACAGGATGTCTCAGCCTAAACCCACCTTCCTGAGTAGATATAAATTACCTGCCAACATCTTCTCCACACTGTGACGCTGAGAGATCTCTGTCTTTTGGTGCTATACCTCTGAAGATGCCAGCCACAGCTGCTGGCGAAACGTCAGGAACTACAATGCCAAGACCACGGCAATACAGCCCGGAAAACCCACAACAACCATGATTACTTTCATGTCAGTCAATGTCCAAAACCTAGCAAAATTCCCATGCAAATTCTGGACATTAACTCTGATATCAACACAGTAGAGATGCTGTTCACTCTGAAGGTAAAGCAGCTCCAGCTTAAAAGGAGGACTTGACAAAGCGAAAGATTTCTTTCTTGAAGGGAAAGCCTTCAAAAAAGGGAAACTAAAAGCTGAATCAGTAAAACAGAAATATGAAGCTAACATTTCTTAAAAGAGATACGAAGACTTAGAACTCTTTTTCTTCCAGTGACTTTTTTTGCTACCAGTTGAGTAATTACCTGCCAACTATTTTATGAAAACTAAGATAAGCAGAAGGCAAACCTTTAATTAAGGCATCACCATAGGTTTTGAAAAGGATCTTTCCCACTATGTAAGCTGCCTCGAGCACCTCCGGGGAAAAGGCAACTACTAAATATTTTAGACAAACAAACAAATCTGTATCAACTCCCACGGTTGTGGTGGAGACTGCCCTCAAGTCATAGCTGACTTATGGCGACCCCCTGGTGGGGTTTTCATGGCAAGAGACTAACAGAGGTGGCTTGCCATTGGCTGCCTCTGCAATCCTGGTCTTCGGTGGAGGTCTCCCATCCGATTACTGACCAAGGCTGACCCTGCTTAGCTTCTGAGATCTGATGAGATCAGGCTCACCTGGGCTGTCCAGGTAGGGCTAAGTATTGGTGGAAAGTGCCCTCAAGTCATTGTTGACTTATGGCGACCCCCTGGTGAGGTTTTCATGGCAAGAGACTAACAGAGGTGGCTTGCCATTGGCTGCCTCTGCAATCCTGGTCTTCGGTGGAGGTCTCCCATCCGATTACTGACCAAGGCCGGCCCTCCTTAGCTTCTGAGATCTGATGAGATCGGGCTCACCCGGGCCGTCCAGGTCAGGGGATCAGCTCCCATAGTGACCATCAAATCAGGTCCAGCTTGATGTTCCATTAATTTGGGAAGAACCTCACAGTGCCACCCTATGCAGAGTAACTCCAGTCTAAGCCCTGAATTCAATGGGCGTACACTGGAGTAGCTCTGCAAAAGACTGCACCTGCTAGTTGCTAGAAGCAGGGCCTTTGCCATGATGGCCCCAAGGCTTCATCTGAGGCACAAGGCAGTCCTTTTAGGAAGGGATACAAGGCATTTTTATCCAAGTTCGTTTTCAACTTTCGGGTTAAGGGCTATGGACTGTTGTGTGTATTGCTAGGTTTTTAAAAATCACTTTATATTTTTCAATTTTTGAGTAATTCTTTATCCCTTTCAAGCTACTCTGAGCTTGTGGACAGCGGCCGGTACATGTTTTAAATACAAAATAACAGATAAGCACTTGCTTCTCAGTGACTTAAGCACTATATTTTAAATGCAGCTTCCAGAGAGGCAACAGTATTACGGCAACAGTAATACTTCTAATTTTAGATGTTTGTGTATCTGAGCATAATTTACTGGTAAGATGACTCCATTCAGCATTCCTGGAAGATGATTTATTAGCAGGAAAACATCTGAAAAGATTATTCTGTTAACCTGAACTTTAGTTAAGCATTTGCATAAGTATGGTGGAAAGTGAAGCGCTTTACAGGAATCAGGGCATTTCATTATTTTTGTCTTCACTATTTTGTGTGACAGATGCATTAAGTATACCAAAAAACCATGAAATTTACATCCATCCATTAAGAAATACATTTTGCAAGCGCAGTGGATACTGGCAATTTTTACAGGCTTTTCCATGTACAAATATTGACTTATTCTGCTAAGTTAGCGGGCGCCTCCAGACAGCTTTGGTGAAAAGTCACTTATTAGACCCTCAACAAAGGGTCTTTCAGCAAGCATTATTTGTTAGCATTAAAACAGAAGACAAACATGGCCCAAGTCCAAACAACAGACTTGAGAAGGAACAAAGGTGGTCATCCTGCCCTAGAAAAACATAGCAATAAAACTGGAAGACAGAAAGGAATGATGTGCATTGAAGGGACTCACAATGAACTCTTACAACCAGTTTTTTAAATGTGTGTCGACACCAGTACAAAGTTAACTTAGTCAAAGGACGTGTAGACAAATTCCTCATGGGAACAGCTCGATCTTTACTCACTGGGCCTGGGTATCTTCTATAAAAAGGAAAGAGATGGATCTGTCAATAGCGATTAACTATTACGGCTAAACGGATCCAGCAGAGCTTCCTCTGGGCTTCCTGACCAGAGGATGTTGAAATTAGGATGGTGGAAGAGATGGGCCCTTGGTCTGATCCAGAAGGGCTACTCTTATTTTCTTCTTGAGCAGGAGGGTGCCCCAGAATCACACACCCTTAGGGTAGCCCTCGCCCCAAGCAAGGTGTTTAGGAACCATCGCTGCTCCCTGAAGCCCAGAAGGGGCAGGGGCCTGCTCTTCTTCTCCCCTCCCCTTTTGGATGGGCTGTAGGCAGCCAGGGCTCCTCCAAGAGCGGGTCCCAGGGCAGTTGCCCTGTTGCCCATAGGCTAAGGTCACCCCTTTTCTCTAGAAAGAACCCTCGATGCTGTCACGCTCTTCTCTCCCATACACGTTTTCTGCATGGATCCACAATGGTAGTTTTGAAAAGTGTGAACTTCACTCTCGCACTGATTTCATTCTTTTCTCTCCCCAACGGATGAGGTTAAATTTAGACTCTTAGGCCATTACAGTGTACTGAGAACCACACTTAAAAACCAACACTGAAGTGAAAAGGCATTAGTAAAAATAAACCACACACCTTTCAAATACAGGCATATATACTGTGACGCAGAACAGACGCAAGCAGTTCAGGATTCGAAAGGTTACAAATATGAAAAACATGGCAAAGACTTGGTTAGCGAAAGAGTTCAGTAAAACCAAGCATGTTTCCTCTTTGAAGGTATGCTCATGCACGCCAAACAACATAAGATGCTAAGCGTTCATTGTCCCAAATCCCCAGCATTATGAAAAATTCAAACATAGGGTACTAAGGGCCAAATCTGGATCAGGATCATGGCATACAGGGGCCACCCCCACCCCCCAAACCGTTTCCCCTGATATAAAATGGCCTTGTGGAGCCACTCCTTGCCCGGCTGGAGTAAACATATGGGTATCTTTATTTGTAAACATATACTTCCCCATTGGGACAACCAGCAGCTTCCTGGGATTATTTTAGTTAGAAAAATGGAATAATGGAGTGGATGTTAACCCCTACCGCCCTTTGCCTCATAGATCCAATCTGAAATGGACCTCTGCGTGGCTGATAAATGAATTTTAAAAATATTGCACCCTCCAGACAAGGAACTCCCAGCATCCTGAATTTCCAGTACCAGACAGAGATATTCTTTAGTTTGGCCTTTAAGATGATTTTGCCAGTTCCTTCTCTTTACACAATGTATGGTTCTGTGATGTCCCTCCATCCCCCCCCCCCGATTTTGAACTGCTGGCCTTATATATCCTGGAGTTTGATGTATAAGGCAATGCACATTGGAACAACAACAAACCGTAGTTTTAAATATACACGAACAGGGTCTGAACTGGTCGAGAAGGAAATAGATCTTGGGGTTATAGTGGACAGCTTGAAGATATCAGTGTGAGGCAATGGTGAAAGAAGCAAACCGTGCTGAAAACTGTCAGGAAAAGGACTGAACATAGATACAGATTTGTACAGATCTATGGTGAGACCTCAATTGAAGTACTGTACCATTGTATATCAAAAAGGGCACCACAGAGCAAGAAAGATTAGTGAAGAGGACAAGCAGGATAATTACATGTTCAGAGCACCTTTCTTACGAGGAAAGGGCTGAAGACTCTGGAGATATTCAGTTCTGAAAGATGACGAGACAGAACACATTACTGCAATCATGCTGCAAGGTGTCTGAAGTGTGATGGTGGTTTGTGCAGCTGGCATATGGGGCATTACTGAGCAACTGTCCTTCTAGCTGTGCCTTCCACTGCGCAACAGGTGCAGAAACACGCCCTGGCTTCCCACCTGATCTTTCAGCGATAGTAAAAATCCACTCAATTTTGGAGAATTAATTTGCCATAGCAGCTATGGAAAATTCTCTTGCTAACAACAACAGTTTGGAATTTGGGCTTAACGAGATTTCTCAACAGGGACACTGAAACAGTTGCTGATAGGGATGGAGGAGAGCACACACGAAGGCAGAGAGCGTTGCCAGCTTGGTTCCTTATAATGAGGCAAACTGGTTTTTCCTACAAATACTCTGGCAACATTCAGAGATTGCACACTTGATGCTCAAGCACTTTGTTACGCGCCATTTACAGCTCCGATCATCCGAGTAAAGCCTTCTGAAGGTGCCACCTTGCAAGTGGGCAACATCGACAACTATAATCTACGCCCACGCATTCTCAGCGGTGGCCCCCACCTTGCGGAAAAGCCCGTCTGAGGAGGCCCCCAGGCGTCTACCATTTGGCAGAATGTGGTTCAGGAGGGCATTCTTATAAAGGGCAAAAAACTGTAGGACAACAGATTAGCTCAGGAGGATGCTTCCATAAGGGAACAGGATTGTCTATTGCGATGTTTCTTGTAAATTTCATCTTGCTTTTATTGTGCTGTCTTCTACCTGTGCACCTCGCTTTCTGCACGGTTGTATGTCAGTGCTTAGTTCTTGTGGCCCCTTCACACATGCCCAGGGTAATGCCGATTGCCACTTAGGGTCAGGTAGCACTCTTCCTCCAGCCAGTTTGGCTAAGGATCCTGACGGTGTTTTGCCATCTTCTGGGCATGGAGCAAGAGTCGCTGGGGGTGTGTGGTGGGGGGAGGGTAGTTGTGAACTTCCTGCCTTGTGCAGGGGGTTGGGCTAGATGACCCTGGAGATCCCTTCCAACCCTATGATCCTACGTCATGCCTTAGGTTTTTCTCTGCGCTGTTTTATAACTGTGTAACCCTAGTCCTATTGCATTGTTTATTGGATATCTTATGCTGACTGAATTGTTTTATATTTTGCAATCCACCTTAAGCCTTAAGAGTGAAACGCGGGCTACAAAGGAAATAAGTGAACGACAAGAGTGACACAGAGGAGGCAGTGGCAATATTGATTTCCTTGAAAGGAGTGCTTTGCAAATCAGAAACCAGTTTGAGATAATGCATAATCCCTCTACCTCCCTTATTGGTGGGGACAAGGTGTGAGTATGTATGCATGCGTGCGTGCCTCATGTGTGTAAGAATCCATGCCTTTATCATTTGCAAACCCACGCTATCTAGATAGCCAGCATTGGGCTCCAAACAAAACACTATAGGCAACAACAAGAATGTATCAAAAAGAAATGGGCATGCCAATCTCCCCCTCTGCTGGTGCAATGGGGTTTTGTAACCACACTGGTATCAAGGTGAAGTAATACTGGTGACTGGAAGTTATCAAACGCCGGGGGGGGGGGACTCAGCATACAGAAGGGGATTCTCAGCTTCCCTAGAGGACTGATTCTCGAAAAAGACAGGGAGTCTCCATGAGCAGAACGAAGTTCTGCACAGAGCCAAGCCATGTCCTCCCAGCGTAGATAAACATCGGCTTTGTATGCCGAAGGTCTCAGGTTCAATCCTCAGCATCTTCAGTTAAGGATCAGGTTGTAGGTGATGTGAAAGCACTTCCTCTGAAACCCTGGAGAGCTGATGCCAGTCAGAGTAGACAATAATGACCTTGAAGGACCTTGATGGATCCTGAAGGATTTGGAGAAGGCAGCTTCATGTATTCATGTGTATCTACCCAGCACAGAGCCCTCTCAATCCCAGGATTCTCCACCGTTGCATTGCTAGAAGGAGAAAGTATTTGTACTCCTTCAAAGCCCCTCTGCTAGCCGTATCTTGCACCCAGTACCTTGACTTCTGAAGCGAAATGGCCGCTAAACAGTAATCAAGAAGTAGTTCTCCCCCAACTTCCTGCTTCAATTACTGCAACCGACTGAGCCATGAAAGCTGGCAAAATCAGGCCCTGTGGCTGCCAACAGGTCTCTTGAATCAGCGACCACAAATCTTATCAATGCAACACTGTCTAGTAATTTAAAAAACAAACAAACCCAGGATTATTTCCTTTTCAGACAGGCTTGCATTTCTTTTAAGTTTTATCAATCTAAAACAGGTCTCGCTAATGCTCTGACGCGATTTGCAGTATGCAACAGTGGAAAGTTTATGAGTATTAATTGGGAGGGGGCATGGGGGGAGAAGGAAGGCAGCCAGGAGCGTGCTGCCTCCCTGCCACTCCCAAGTGACAAAATGCACCACTGGGTTTTGCCAGGCTTGTTCATGCTTTCACAATTAGAACTAAGGCTAGGAAGCCCCTTCTTCTTCTTCTTACCTCTGCTTTACGGATACTCTCCCTGGCTTCATCTATCTTCTGCTCCAGTTCTGTTCGGCTTTGTTCGGAGACCACGGGCCCATGGCACTCCAACTCCTCAAGAGTCTGCCATAAACGTGAAAGGGTGGGAAAAACAGACACAAATTCTTATTCCATTTGGTACACTTGAAACCATCACTTACTAAATTACAGAACTGTTTGAGGAATGGATCTGTGACGTTAGTACAAGTCCCTTTATGTGCATGGCTACCCATGCGCAGGTGCGAAGAGAGAAAGCAGCCCGATGAAAGCCTACCAGCACCCTATTTATTAGCTGGCTACTCAACAGAGATGGGCAGACCAGGGTCTTAAAAGGCTTCTCAAATTCTTTATTACTCTCTCTATAGCCAGAACAAATGTCCACCATGAACCTGTTCCTGAAGAGCTGCTGTAGCACAGTGGTTAGACCGTTCGGCTGCGAATCAGCACTCTGCTGGTTCGACTCCTACTACTGCTATGAATACAGTAAATGGCCTTGGGTAAGCTCCTCCTCTCAGCTCAGCTCCCCAGCTATACTGAGGATAATAACACCACTGACTTGTTCATCACTAATCTGTCTAGAAGAGTGGTATATAAGCAAAGTTATTATTATTACTATCACCCCCCGCCTCCTTTTCAAATCTCTTTCTGTTCTGTGAAGGCTTTGGGCCACTCCTTCATCTGCCTCCCCAGGCAAAACACAGCCTGTACCATCTCTCCTGTTGCCAACTGCTAGATCACAGGAGCCTGGAGATAGAGACCTGCCCTTTGGCTTCTGTTACCCTATAAACGACTGTGTGCAATAACGGCGCTATATAATTATGAATAATAGGTGCATCTTGGCAGAAATGCCTGTAGGAAAAATCCAGAGACATCAGAGCTAAAAGCAGCAGTTTAGGTCTAACGTCCAATATACCCTGCCAACAAAGGCAATCCCGTTTTAAAAAGTGACTGACGACAGTGATGGCAGGTAACTGTAAGTCCTACTTAATACTCCACCAAGGTGGCTGGATGAACAGGACAAAGGTGTTTGGAGCAGGGGGTGGGGTGGGGTGGGAAGCTTAAGAAGCCACCCTCCTCCCACTTCTTCCCTAAAAACGGCCTCCAAAAACTAGCAGCTGGCCTTCTGGACAATGTAACGACCACCAAACACAGTTCTGGCCTGACATTAACTGCTAAGTACTTCAGTTCAAGTCCTCTTTGGCAACCTTGTCGGAGGATTAACTGCTGCTACTTTCTTGTTCTCCGTCTGAATAAAGCCCTGGTTTTTCAGGGACTGGGAGAGATAAGTTAGGACTCAATGAAGCACAACAGGGAAGGAGGGAGATCTGTTTATGGACTGCAAACGAAGAGGTCACGGGGATGGACTGACTGCTGTGAGGAGCGAAGTGCAGCCTCTCTGTTCCATACACAAGAGAACCTGCCTCAACTTCAGCCTGCACCCCACCTGGGTATCTTTGTTGAGTGGAGCTTAGTTTTTGTTCTTTAAAGGGAGCTCTCCTCTACTCTAGTTCATAGCAACCTGCTTTTAAAACCCATAGGAGTCTGAACACTGGCTTATGATGCCGAAGTTGTGCAGAATGCAGCTTGTAAGCAAAGGAGAGCCCCCGCTGCATACACATCATCTTTGACACGTATGCAAAAGGATTAACCCACACCTTCTGGGGTGCAGAGGGCAAGATTTCCTGACTAATCGAAGAGAGCATCAGGTCCCTGCAATGCATGGTAAAGAAGTAGAGGCCTTAAAGCCTCTATGCCCTGCAGTGGCTGCTCCTTCCACCACGGGATGTATTTCTTTTCAACGCACCCGTTGGCTGTGGATGATGTTTTTGTGCTCTCGTGCCACTCGCGTGGCCCATTTTCGGGCTTCCTTGTTCAGACTGTGCTCTTCGGTTGTCCCGGTCTCGGATTCCAATTGCCGACTCTGAAATGCACACAAAACAGAATAGTGACCATGAAGAAACCAAGCAGGTGGACTTCCTGGCCCTGATCTCTCCACCCATGACATCCTTGTTACCCAGCCAGCTGATAAGTTTTATTTAGCTCACATATACAAGGCATTTTGCAAGAGGGCTTTTCCCGGTTTCTTGTTGTATGGCAACATCCAGGGTGAGAACTTCAAAACACAGGAAAAGTCCAGTTTAGTCATTAATTCTGTCAAAAACGCCTAATTGGGTTGGGGTGGGGGAGAAGTAGTAAGTTGGCATTCACAGGCCAATTTGCCATCGACTGCTCTTCACAGCAAGACAGTTATTTTTCAGAAAGTGGCTGCATAGTTTGCTTCAAAAAAATATCTGAGAGATTTCTGAAGCAGAACTGAATGCAGAGCAGAATAAAGCTCCTTAGGAAAGCAGGCAATTTTGCTAATACTGGGTGAAATATAATCTTTTATTTCACACTGCATTTTCCAAAAGGTCTTATGTTTCATAAGCAACGGGAGATTGGTGAATATGTGAACAAAACAAGAAACACAATCCCAAAGAGATCTGCAAGAGCTACCCAAGCGGCCCAAATTGCTGCCAACAGGCAAAAAGGTCTCCCCCCGCCCCCATCCAGCATCTGAAGCACATGCAATGGTCTACTTGCATCTTTCTCATTACAGAACGTTTCTTGCACCGCGGTTCCCATCACAGAAATCCCACTGGGGGATGCACTCGGGAAGGGAAGACCACGTTGTGCAAATGGGCACTTATGTTGAGAGCAGGGAAGCTTGGGGTGGTTTGCGTGACGGATGGATGCGCGTGACCAATCACTGGGTTCCCTAGGCACGAAAAACTAAGGATCACCAGGGCCAAAAAAAAGAACACGCCAGTTTTGCATCATCACAAAGGGATAAGGCAACTCCCCCCAATGGACAGGATGCTGGTTTAATCCCTTTTCTTGCAATTTTTTAAGAAAAAAAGGATATCCTTCTCCACGAGCATCTTTCCTTTATCTCTACTACAGAATGGAAGGAGAAGATAATCCTCAAGAGCTGCTGACTTATATCCTATGGTCTGTTTCTGAGGGCGGGAAGGCGCTTCCATTATCAGAAGGCGTGTGCAATTTCTGCTAGTTCCTCCTTCGCCTCCTGCTGACCCCTGGGAACAAAAGTTCAAGGGGCTCAGTGGGCGGTGGTGGAAGAGTGAGGTGAGAAGTCGCACTTTGCTCTGCCTGTAGGATAAAAAGCCATCACATCCGATCACATCTTACCCACAGCAGCTCTAATCTCTTAAGGCTTTCCACGGAATGATCCTGAACCCCCCCTCCCCCACCCCAAGAAACTTCCCCACTGCTTAAATATTTGTTCCTACTTGGAACAATCCCTGAATCTGTACGATGAAGGGGCTTTAATCCACAAACATTTGTGCCACAAGAGGCGTTAATCATTAAAGATGCCGTAAGACAGAAGCCTTTTCCGCGTTAAGGAAAATTCTTATGCAACCACGGCAGATGCCTTCCTGGGATTCCAAACCTTGAGAATCAGAGATAAGGACACACATCCGTGATCGTTTCAATGGTTTTCTAGCCTCTTTGTGCCGTATGCTGCTTTGAGGGTCAGTAAGGACAGCGGAGTGTAGCATCTCTCGGGAATCAAAGCTAGATAAAGAGAAGCTGCGACTCGGAGAATGGCTCCGCCCAATGGACTTATTCGAGGAAGGCTCCCAAGCTAATGATTGCCACTGGGTACCAGTTAAGAGTTTGCTTGGAGCTTTTCTAGCAATGCGCTGCTTCCGCATCTGTGTACTGCGAGGGAAATTTCTTCTTCATTCAGGTTAGGTAGGGAAGGCTGGCCTCGGCTAGCATGCCGTGCTTGATGGCAAACGAGCTTCCTTGTTTGCTCAGAATGAAGTTCTCCTCCCTTAGCAAACATACTGCCTGGCCGAGGCTCACAGTCTGCTCTGCTGGAGCCCATCAGACACAAGAATTCCAGAAGTTCTTGAAAGCTCCCCCCCCTTTTTTTTTGCATGGGCTCCAGTCCTGCTAACTGATACATGCTAGACTCCAGCAGAGATGTATTTGTGCAGGGATGGTGCCAGCGTCTATCAGTGGGCCTTAGTTTCAATAAAAGTTCATTCCAAGAGGAGGAAAACAAACTCCCCCCCCATCTTGGCCTGGGGGGACAAATAAGAGTCCGAAAGCTGAGCTAATTATAGATTCACTTTCAGTCTTAAGACGACCAGCTTGAGTTACAGAGAAGGCTCAGTGAAGTGCTTTTAAAAAACCTCAAACCAGAGACATTTAACACCCAACACTCACCTACGTCAAGAGTGCAATGCCTCCATGTGGCATAAACATAGGGATCCTAACTGAAAAGCGATGATGGCGCAATCATTTCCCAGAAAGTAGAGGGGTGGGGTGAGGCGGATCTTGGCCAAATGGGGAACACAGTATTGTAAAAATTACACACCAACACTTCATCCTGGGATTTCAACCGCATCCCTGTCTCCGAACACAGCTCAGACTGTCTGCGTGATGAAACAACTGAACCGATTAGCACTGATACGGCGGTACTCAAATTGATTTGTTCCTAGAAATATAGGCTGTGGCCTAGTTCTCACCAACTAGCTTCAGATGGGGGAGGAGAGGCTCACATGTTAGAATGTTCTTCAGTCCAAGAACATCCTTTGCTCAGTTACAGGTTTACCACAGTATGTGCAAAAGCTAGGCTGCAGCCTCTGTTCTACTGTTGCTGGATTTTTACTCAGCAATACTTTGTGTAGGGGCAGCCGCTATCAAAGAAAAGGTGGAAAGATGGGAACCTATTTATCCACGCGCTAATGCAAGATGCAACTTTAAATACAGTTGAATTTGTCCCTTATTTTCTTGTGTAAATGTTTATTTTGGGCAGAGGGAGCACTTCGGTTGCGCAAAGCATGCCAACAGAAGTCTTAGCTACCACTCAGCAGAGTTAATGCAAGGCTTCTATGTCAGTTTAGCACAGCAAGACTGACCTTGTGACCAAACTCCTGTTGATGTAATGGGAGGGATCTGTGATTCTGCCCTGTGTGCTTTCCCTCTCGCTTGGGATATGACTTTCTATGGCTCACTTTTGGGATTCTGAGATTCTCACCGTCTCTCTTTTACTGAAATTCCTCTATAGGCAGATAATGATGGATAATGTATTCTTCTGTGAACAGTGTGCGCATGCAAGGGCGGGTGCGCGCACACACACACAGTGAAAACTTGCACAAAGGCTCCCAACAATTCCTCGTTCTGTGTACCCGGGCCAAGTATCACAGCAGCTGTGTTAGAATCCAGCACTTCTCACATGCAACATGCTGGCATTTAAATAGAAGCAGAAAAAAGGTTCTTGTTAAAGCATCCCCAATTTGGGGGGGGGGGGATGGAGAAGAGGAAGGAGCATCTTTGAAAGAGTTTTGGCACGTAACTACAGACTCCTCGATTGTCTGAGGATGGCAGGGGGGAAAAAAACCCTCACTGCAAATGAGGGTGCTCACAGCCTTGTTGGTCCCCTAGAATGAAGTGACTCATGTCCTTGTATAAATAACCAGCTTTGTTAATGGCACTATTTTTGTTCTCTTATCTATTCACTACCTTCCCAGGAATTCCATAAAACCTAAAAGGAAACTGGGACAGAAGAATGGCACCAACTCTAACTTTACGCTTTCAATTTGCTGCACTGTAGGCAAAAGACTTTAAAAGTTGCAATCCTTCAACATTCAAGACTGTAACCCCGGTTTATATTTCTTCTGCTTAGATTTTTTAAAAACAACCTTTCATACTCAACCTTTTAAAAAACTTCTAAACTTTATAAAAAGAAAAGTTGAGGTGATGTTACTTGTGCTGTCCAGCTTCAGGTGGGGTATGATGCATGTCTGGAACAACTGGTTCAAGAGCCACGGGAGACGTCAACCTTCCCCAAACCCTGACCCCAAGTCAATTAACACAGGCTCCAATCCACTATATAGGAAAGATGCTCCTCCGATGGCGGCAAACAGAATGGCCATGTGTGGGTAGAGTTCCTGGGATACAGTCTCTACATCCCACAGAGAAGGGTATAGGGGTTTTCCCCTACCAACTGTTTTAGGAATACCAGTCATCCAAAATGGAAACTGTTTTTGCCAAAGCAAACAAAGATATCCTGGAACATTTTTTTTTGTCATCTTCATTGCTCTCCAGAGAGAATTGAAAAAATATGCTCTGAAGTGTGTACCTGGAGATATGTGAATGCAAGACATTTGCCAGAATGGGACAGGAGGCCAGGGACTCTAGTCAAAATACTGAAACCCTGCTATATTCAGGTTTCAGTATTCTCCTAAAAAGGGGATCTGCACGCACAGAAGACACAGAGGGGGGAAATTCAGAAATGTGCCCCTCAAAAAACAAACAAACCCAAAAGCAAAACATATTTAGACAGGATGCTGCCACTTATTTAACAGAATGGCGTATTTCACAGAATGTTGGCATTTTTACCCCTAACCACAATTTCTAACAGAGGAAGCAGCTAACTTTGAACCCTGCCATACTTCTGCTTATTTTATCTCTTTCTAAAACAAAAAAATTAAATGATTGAGATCTGGGGAGAAAAAAAATCTCCATCTATTTCTACAGGACATTTTTCATTCTACAAAACACAAGCAGATCATGAATGACTACGGCTGGAATGCAACAACTATTAAAGTGTCTCCAAAGGCTTGCGCTATTCCAGTGGAATTTTTTATTCCACCCCCTGCCCCATCTCTCAATATCACAAATTGTTTCTGAAAGTTTCAAAAGTAGTTTTCTATGTATCGGGAACGGAGGCTACTTTTAGAGAAACTTAAAGCAGTCTGCCCACATCCACAGCATATATTGAATTAAATGCAGTATTCCTTGGAACTTAGTAAACATAAACAAAGGATATTTCAAATATTTTTCATTTGCCTCAGTTTGCCTTTATATTTTTTTCTGGGAAAAAACTTATTGTAATTAAAACTTGACTTAAATTTAGACTTGGGGTCTAAATTGTAATTAAATTCCAATTAAATTACACGTTTTAATTGTAATTAAAACTTGACTTGAATTTAGACTTGGCCGTCTAAATGTTCTTATCGCTTCATGCTCATAGCCAGAAATGTGGTGGGGGAACTGAAAGGACATACAAGGTAATCTTAAACCAATGAAGAACAAAAAAAAGGAAAGAAAATTAAACAGACGTAATAAATTTTACTTCTGACCCTTAATTTTTTTAATTATGTCAAACGGCCATCAATTTCTTCTCAAACCAGAAAAATGAATGCCTGCCTATTTGTGCCAGCCAGGAAAATAACTGAACCTTGGACCAGCCATGGCTGATAAGAGAAGGAAGCGCAAAACCTGTGGCCCTCTTTCCTTTCCTTAATTCATGCAGCAGCATATGGATTCACGGCTCCCATTGCTTGTTAATCACCCCAGTGTCTTTGCCTCCATTGATCAGAGCAGGAGGAATACTTTAAAATTTATATGGCCCTTGCCCCCAGTCCAACACAGTAATCAGAATTCTACTGCTACTTTCCATGGCTAGAACAACCTGGACACATCTCCCAAATACGTTCCCCTAATATGCTAGCTAAAATGGGGTTAAAACAGAAGATGGACAGAAGATAAAGCAAGCTGGCAAAAACAGGAAAGAATTGCTTCAAAAATTCTGTTTCAGCTCTTTGCAGCCATTATCTTGGCAACACATTTGGTTGTTTATTGCATTCCCCCGCAGCCCCCAGGATTCCAGACTGTTTAAGGAAGTGGCCTCGACTTCCAACCAGGAAACATAAAGAGCTGGCTAATTTCCGCCTGTATTTTGCCATACTTTCAAAAATATGCTATGTAGGCACTACTGCCCTCAATAATAGGTTTGCTGTGCACTGCAGTTTTTCTAACCCTTTGCTGAAAAAGTTTCCCTTGTCCCGCAACAGGGTCTTGTTTTTTGAATTATTAGGCCCTGTTATATTCCTTCCTTAAACCCCTTTTCTCACTCTACTCGCCTGCTGCTGTGTTCATGCCACTGCTCCTGAGTTTCTGAAGCTGCACTCTTTTACTCTGCCGCAGACTCAAGCAGCCGGCCCTCATGTCCCCTTTCCCTTTTCTCTCTTTCCCTATGGATGCTGACCAGCTACCAGTCTCCTTTACTCCCTGTTCTTATCCAACTCTCCACTCCTTTATGCCACGAGCTATGCCCACTTCCACTCCCATGTCTCAAGATAAACCCTTCTCCTGTTCTGATTAAAACCCCTACTTCTCCCTCTTAGCCTTCCTGGACCAGTTTATGACATTCGTTTTCTGAAGAGAGGCCGCTTCTGTTCTTCTGAACACCCATAAAGCTGCCTTATGGTGTATCAGATCTGTGGGCCATCAGTCAGCATTGCCTACTCAGACAGGCAGCAGCTCTCTGGGGTGTCAGGCAGAGGTCTTTCACTGCCAGGCATTACACCAGGGACCTTCTATATGCCAAACACCACAGTGCCTTTACAGTAAAGGACAAAGTACAGTATCTAATTGCTGGTGCTTTAGTTTACAGGTCACACCGCCCACTCCCAGCCTGAATGTATGTATTGCATTTGGAACATGTGTTTGTCTGTAGCACTAGAAAAGAGAAAGAGTCCAGTAGCACCTATAAGACTAACAAAATTTGTGGTAGGGTATGAGCTTCTGAGAGTCACATCTCACTTCTTCAGGTATCATACCCTACCATAATTTTTTTTTTAATTTTTTTTATTGTACTGATGTATGCATTAATATTACCTCCACATACAATCTATACTTCATGTACATATACATATAGAATAAATTTAGCTATCCATACATCCGATACAAGGTTGTTTCCCTCCTTTTCTCCCCCACCCCCGCAAAAGGAATGACTGTAAGAATCATCTGCTTTATATCTTTCACCATGAGCACACTCTTTGGAGTTTCGTTAATATAATTTGGTTGGTCTCTCCTCCTCTTACCCATCTCATGTATCTAGACCATTTCTTCCTTATCGTTAACGTCTTATTTTCCCATGTCTTATCCTGTTTTAGTATCGATAAAATGTCTGATTGGATCCATTCATATAAATACCAATTCCATCTTTCCAAAGTCCATTTAGAGGCATCTTTCCATCCATACGCTACTACAGCATGGGCAGCTATAGTCATGGCTTTTAACAAGTGCTGTCTGTTTTCCTGTACTTTATTATTCCCCCAGATGCCCATAAATAGGATCTCCCCATTTAAATTTATCTTGACATCACAAAGCTCCTTCACCTTTCCCAATATCATTTGCCAGAAGACTGTTACTTTTTAGCATTCCCACCATAAATGAGCATAGTAGCCTTTTATTCTATTACAATGCCAACAATCCGATTTCATTCCCTTGATCATATAGGATAATTGGGAGGGAGTCCTATACCATTTCAATATTACTTTCATCTCCAATTCTTTAAATTTTTCCATTTTTATTACCCTTATATCTTTCATTAATTTATCTATCCTCTGATCTGTTAATTTTAGCTCTTTCTCCCATTTAGATTTTACCAACCTGATCATATATTCTCTATCCTTATTCATTAAATTTCCTTGCTATACCCTTCTTATTGACATCCTTTATACTATATAATTTTTCAAATGGGTTGTCCTCTATATTTACTATTTGGCTATATCTCCTATGTTTCATAAAATTATATAGACCCATAATCTTTAACCAAGGTTGGTTTCCCACTCGCTCGACCTACCATAAATTTTGTCAGTCTTATAGGTGCTGCTGGACTCTTTCTCTTTTCTACTGTGAGCAAGTTTCAGTCCCTGAAAGGCACACAGAACATGGAGAGCAAAAGTTATGTTTTGTGTCTCGAGATGGATCTTGCAGCAACTATACCGCCAGCCATACAGCAAAAATCTTGCACCAGTGACAGCTTTGGAAGAAAAAGCCCTTTTTTTGCGGGGAGAAACTGGGAAGGACAGGAGGCAAAGCAAGTCTAATGAAACCAAACCTTACCAGGCTGGAAGGCAAAGGCTCCTCTCCCTGCATTGTCTTGCAGAGGGTAAGCAATCACCAACCATGGAGCGCTCTGTGACAGTTGAGGATCCCCAATTCAAATCTTCCTGTCCGGCACAGCCGGACTCGGCCCCAGGGGCGGGGGTGCCACCCTCCAGCCGCGAGGAGCGCCCTCCTCCTCCTCCAGGGCCCCCCGACCCCCACCCCCTTACCTGGCCTTTTCAGGGTGGTGAAAGCCAGAGAGGATTGTGAGGCACTCCAAAGGGATCTGTCGAGGCTAGAAGAGTGGGCATCCATGTGGCAAATGAGGTTCAATGTAGCCAAGTGCAAAGTAATGCACATTGGAACCAAAAATCCAAAATATAAATACAAGTTGATGGGGTCTGAACTGGCGGAGACTGACCAAGAGAGAGATCTTGGAGTCATGATAGATAACTCACTAAAAACGTCAGCACAGTGTGCGACTGCCATAAAAAAAGCTAATGCTATGCTAGGGGTTATTAGGAAAGGGATTGAAAACAAATCAGCCGGTATCATAATGCCTCTGTATAAATCGATGGTGAGGCCTCATTTGGAGTACTGTGTACAGTTCTGGTCGCCACACCTTAAAAAAGATATCATAGCACTGGAAAAAGTACAGAGAAGGGCAACTAAAATGATTAAAGGGTTGGAACACTTTCCCTATGAGGAAAGATTGAGGCGCTTGGGGCTCTTTAGCCTGGAGAAAAGACGACTGAGGGGAGACATGATAGAGGTTTACAAGATAATGCACGGGTTAGAGAAGGTAGAGAAAGATGTGTTTTTCTCCCTTTCTCACAATACAAGAACTCGTGGGCACTCTATGAAATTATTGAGCAGTCGGGTTAGAACAGATAGAAGAAAATACTACTTTACACAAAGGGTGATAAACACATGGAATTCGTTGCCACAGGAGGTGGTGGAAGCTACAAGCATTGCCAGCTTCAAGAGGGGACTGGACAAATATATGGAGCAGAGGTCCATCAGTGGCTATTAGCCACAGGAGATAGATGGTATTCTCTTTGTGGGGAGGTGGTGCTCTGTTGTCTTGGTGCTGGAAGGAAGGCAGTGGGAGGGCTTCTGGTGTCCTGGCCTCACTGACAGTCCTTTAGATGGCACTGGATTTCTAGCCACTGTGTGTGACAGAATGTTGGACTGGATGGGCCACTGGCCTGATCCAACATGGCTTTGCTTATGTTCTTATGTTCTTATGGCCGCCGAAGGCCGGCAGCACGACACCCGCGGTGGCGGCGACCGCAGCGGGGAGACCAGTCGCGGCAGGGAAGCCAGCCACCGTGAAAGGACTGGCTGCGGCGGTGGAGGGGACTGCGGCAGAGACGCGGGCCGCAGCGAGGGAGCCAGCACCGGCGCAGCCGGCGCAAACGGCTGCACCTGAGCCCGAGCGGGGGCGGGAACCGGCAGGCGGGGAGACCCAACGGGATTGGCCCCAGGGGGTGGCAGGCAGGGGGGAGGACGAACCAGGGCTGCTAGGGGGAGCACGGAAGGGTGGGGGATGGCAGGATTGGTGGAGGTGGTGGGGAGGAAGCCGGGGAGGAAGTGGCTGGAGCGACTGGTAGCGAGCAGAGAGAGAGAGCGGGCGAACGTACAAGCCAGAGCTCAGCAGGGAGAGACGGTGGAAGCCGGGTGCCTTAAACCCCCACCGCTCACCTATATCTGAGGCCGAGGGAGCCGCCCTCTATGGGGTAGCTACGGCGGAAGGCGGGCGCGGCGCGGGGACCGGAGAGGGTGCTCACAACGTGGTGGAGAATGCAGGCACCAGCCCTGCAGTGAGCCGCCCCCTCCCGCGCATTCCAGCGCCCACGGGCTGGACGAGCGGCCGGTCCCTGCTACGACCGCCCACCCTCCAAGTCGACCCCCCCCCCCGGCCGCCAGGCCCCGGCGCCACAGAAGCCGCGGCCATGGACCTGACCCAACTCGGACAGTGGCTCGCCGAACACCAGGGCCAGCTGTTGAGGGAGGTGGCGCAGCAAAACCGGGAAGCTCAAGCCACCCTGGCACAAGAGCAGAGGGAAACCCAGACCGCTCTAGTGAGGGACCTCCGCCAGGCCATTGAAGCGGGGCGGGCTCCCATGAACCCGGGGGATGGCGCGCCCGGCCCAGGCGGGTGCCCGCCGCCCTTCCACCTGGTCAAGTTGGGAACAAAAGATGATGTGGACGCGTACCTGGACGCCTTTGAGCGCACCGCAGAGGCAGCCCAGTGGCTGCGGGGGCAATGGGCCTTCATCGTGGGGCCCTACCTGACCGGGGAGGCCCTAGCCGCCCTCAAGGCCCTCGCCAAAGAAGAGAGTGCCGATTACGACCGCCTCAAAGTAGCCATCCTCGACCGGTATGAGCTCACCCCGGAGACATACCGGCAGAAGTTCCGCGGCCTGACCTACAACCGCACGGACTGGCCGCGCACCCTAGTGGCCTCTCTGAAAGACATGGCTTACCGCTTGCTGCAGCCAACCACCCCGGAGGCCAAGCGCGTCGCTGACCTGGTGGTCCTGGAAAAGCTCCTCCAGGTCATCCCTCCCCGCGCACGGGCCTGGGTGGCCTGCAGCCGGCCCGCCAACTTGAAGGAGGCGACAACCCTCTGGGAGAATTTCATGGCGGCTTCCCCCCAAGAGGCCGGGAGCAGTGAGGCGAAGGCAGGGAAACCCACCCCGGCGGGTCCGAGCGACGGAGGCCGAGGTGGGCGGCCCCGCGCCGGGCCGCGGCCCCCAGGGCCTGGGCCCGTCCAGCCGGAGCGCGGCGGTGCGCTCGCCGGCCCCAGGGGCCCCACCCCCGGGTCAACCCGTAACCCCGGAAGGGGGGACCCGGCAGGCCCGAGTAAGGAGGACCCCAGGCGGGGGCCGTGCTTCACGTGCGGGCAGTGGGGGCATTGGAAGAGGGACTGCACCGTTATGGAGTGTGACTGGGGCTGGGACACCACCATGCAAGTGACGTCCCGGGCCCCTCGCCCACCCCCGCTCGTGGCCATGGTAACGCTCGCCGGACGAAGGCTGACAGCCCTTCTAGATAGCGGGAGCTCCATTTACATGGTCCGCTCGCACCTGTTTCCCGCGGACCTCCCGGTCATACGCCGGACAGTCACAGCCTGCTTCCACAACCACATGGAGGAGTGTCCCGTCGTCCGGGTGCCCGTGGAGTACGCCGGGAGTGCTCGGCTGACCGAACTCGCCCGCGTCCGGGCTCTGCCTTTTCCGGTCCTCCTAGGCTGGGACGCCGCTCACTTTGCCGAGGCCCTGCGGCCCTGGATCAATGACCCCCCACCGCCCATGCAGGAGGCGCTGATTGGAGAGGAACAGGGACCGCCCGGAGACCCCGAGGAGGACCCTGACGCCCCGGGCCTGCAAGCCAAGTGGGAGGCCGACCCCCAATTCGCTGGAGCCCAGATTGCCGACGCCTCGCTAGAGCCCCTGCGGCGCCATGTGGTGGTAAGTGAGGGAGTGACGGTAGACGCCCGACGGGCGGGCCGCTGGCCGCAGATAGTAAAGGAGCGGGGGCTGTGGTTCCGGCTGGTGCGAGGCCGGACGGGGGAAGTGCGCCAGCTACTGGTCCCGACGGCCTAACGGCAGAAGGTGTTGGAAACGGCCCACGACCACCCCTGGGCCGGGCATCAAGGGGCCCCGAAGACAGCCGCACGAGCCGCCGCGTTGTTCTTCTGGCCGACCCTGTCCAGCGACGCCCGAAGGCACTGTAAGGCCTGTCCTCTTTGCTAGCGGATGGCAGTACGAGGCCCGCCGAGGGCGCCCCTCGCCCCATTGCCGGTGATGCGGGAACCGTTTGAAAGGGTGGGCATGGACTTTGTGGGACCCTTACCCTGCACCGCCCGAGGAGCCCGGTATCTGCTGGTCCTCCTCGACTATGCCACCCGATACCCTGAAGCCATCCCGATGCGCGACATGAAGGCCCCGGGGATGGCAAGAGCGTTGATCCGGTTCTTCGCCCATGTGGGGTTGCCCCGGGAAATCCTCACCGACTGCGGGAAGCCCTTCACGGCTAAGCTCACGAGTCAGCTGTGTCGTACGCTGCGCATGCGTCACATATTCACCAGCGTGTACCACCCCTAGACGGATGGCTTGGTGTAACGCTTCAACCAAATGTTGAAGGCCATGCTGAAGAGGGTGGCCCATGAGAAGCCCACGCAGTGGGACCTGTTCATGGACCCCCTGTTGTTCGCCGTCCGTGAGACCCCCCAGGCCTCCCTGGGTTTTTCCCCGTTCGAGCTCCTCCCTGGACGGAAGCCGCGGGGGATCCTGGAGCTGGTGGAGGAACAATGGGGCTCCCGGACCCCCACCGAACCACTCCCTGTGCCGGCCTACGTCCGAGACCTCCGGGAGCGGCTGGAGAAGGCCCGCGACGAAGCAGGCTGGAACCTGGAGGCCGCCCAGACTGCCCAGAAGGCCTACCACAACCGGGGCACCCGCCTCCAGACTTTCCAAGAAGGGGACCGGGTCCTCGTGAACCGCCGGGTGATGGGGCCCGGCCCGGGTGACCCCTGGCAGGGGCCTTTCACGGTGACATGGACCCTCGGACCCCTGTCGTACGAGGTGCAGTGCGGGTCCCTACGCCGTCACCGCAAGTGACTTCATGTGAATGACCTGAAGGCCTGGCACGAGGGCCCGACCACCAGTGGCTGCGCGCTTTCCGAGGAGCCGTTGGAGCTCCCCGAAGGGGAGCTGCCCTGGTGCCTAGAGGGGGAGGCCGCGCCGCTACCCCTGCTGGACGCCGAACTCACGGAACAACAGCGCCAGCAGGTCCTTCAGGTGATCGGGCGACACCCCGGCGTCTTCTCCCAACGACTTGGGCGCACGGCCGTGCTCACGCACCGAATCGACACCCCGCCAGGAGCCGTGGCCCGGGTCCCCTGGCAGCCCCTGCCCCAAAAGCGCTGGGAGGTAGTGGCCAAGGAAGTTCAGGACATGCTCCAGCTCGGCGTCATCGAGCCCTCCCGGAGGGCCTGGCGCAGCCCCATCGTTCTCGTGCCCAAGCCTGATGGGTCTGTCAGGTTCTGCGTAGACTACCGCCAGGTGAATGCCCTGGCCAAGTTCGACACCTACCCGATGCCCAGGGCGGACCTCTTGATAGACCAGCTGAGCGAGGCCCGCTTTATCTCGGCGCTCGACCTCACGAAGGGCTATTGGCAGGTTCCCATGGCCCGGGAGGACAAGGAGAAGACGGCCTTCGCAACCCCCCAAGGGCTCTACCAGTTCCGGGACATGCCATTCGGCCTGCACGGGGCGGCCGCTACCTTCCAACGACTGGTCGACCAAGCCCTGACCCACTGCCAGCCGTTCGCCCGGGCTTACATTGACGACATTATCGTCTTCAGCGCCGACTGGCCCTCCCACCTCGATCACCTGGACCAGGTTCTCCGGGCACTGTCCGACGCCGGGTTGAAAGCCAACCCAAAGAAAAGCCGCCTGGGCTTCCGCGAGCTCACTTACCTAGGGTACCAGGTGGGGCGGGGAGTGCTCCAGCCCGTGCCCGACAAGGTGACCACCCTGGAACAGACCCCGCGGCCCCGGACCAAGCGGCAGATGAGACGGTTCCTAGGCCTGGTGGGCTACTATGATAAAATCATCCCCCACTTCGCCACACGGGCCGGCCCGCTCTCTGACTGCTTGAAGAAAGACCAGCCCTTGCAGATCCGATGGAAGCCCAAACGGGAGGAGGCCTTCGGGATGCTACGGGAGGCCCTATCCCGGGGCCCCGTGCTCCACAACCCGGACTTCTCACAACCCTTCATAGTCCACACGGACGCATCAGCCGTAGGGCTCGGCGCCGTGCTGTCTCAGGAAACGGGGGGACAAGAGCGGCCGGTCCTCTTTATCAGCCGTAAGCTGCAGCCCGCCGAGACCCGGTACGCCACCGTGGAAAAGGAGGCCCTGGCTGTCAAGTGGGCCGTCGGGGCCCTACAGTTCTACCTGGCGCACAACCCCTTCACCCTTGTCACAGACCACGCCCCTCTCCTGTGGATGGCCCGGATGAAGGAGCACAATCCCCGCATCTTACGATGGTATCTCTCACTCTTTCCTTTCAGCTTCACCCTCCGTCACCGACCTGGCCGCCTCCACGGGAATGCGGACTACATGTCCCGAGTGTTCGAGGACCTACCGGCCGACCCGCCGCCAACTTCCTTGGGGGGGGGTGGTCCGGCGCAGCCGGACTTGGCCCCGGGGGCGGGGGTGCCACCCTCCAGCCGGGAGGAGCGCCCTCCTCCTCCTCCAGGCCCCCCCGACCCCCACCCCCTTACCTGGCCGCCAAATGCCGGCGGCATGACACCCGCGGCGGCTGGCTGGAGGGCCATGACGAGGATGCCGGCTGCGAAGAGGGGGCTGGCCCCGGCAACGGAGGAGGCTGCAGCAAAGATGCCGGCCGCGGCAAAATCACCGGCCGCGGCTGTGGGGTGGGCCGCGGCGGCGAGGGGAGCCGCGGCGGCAGCGACCGCAGCAGGGAGACCAGTCGCGGCAGGGAAGCCAGCCGCCACGAAGGGACTGGCTGCGGCGGTGGAGGGGACTGCGGTGGAGACGCGGGCCGCAGCGAGGGAGCCAGCACCAGGGCAGCCGGCGCAAACGGCTGCACCTGAGCCCGAGCGGGGGCGGGAACCGGTAGGCGGGGAGACCCAACGGGATTGGCCCCAGGGGGTGGCAGGCAGGGGGGGAGGATGAACCAGGGCTGCTAGGGGGAGCATGGAAGGGTGGGGGATGGCAGGATTGGTGGAGGTGGTGGGGAGGAAGCTACAAGAGGGCAGCTCCCAAGGACGCCGGGGAGGAAGTGGCTGGAGCGACTGGTAGCGAGCAGAGAGAGAGAGAGGGCAAACGTACAAGCCAGAGCTCAGCAGGGAGAGACGGTGGAAGCCGGGTGCCTTAAACGCCCACCGCTCACACATATCTGAGGCCGAGGGAGCCGCCCTCTACGGGGTAGCTACGGCGGAAGGCGGGCGCGGCGCGGGGACCGGAGAGGGCGCTCACACTTCCCATTGTTCCCAAAAATTACTACCAAAGGAATGACTCAGTATCATACCTCCAGTTAACCCCCGACATTCTGGAAGGACTCTCTATTCTGAATTCTGGCTAGTTTTATTTGCTTCCTCAACCAGACTTTTTGCTAACAGGATTTTTCTGTGTGATTTTCTAATGTGTGTGTTTTAATCAGAATTACTGTGACTCCCTAGCAGGGAGGTCACCAAGCTTCCCTGCGAACCTGGACACTCCCCTTGACCACAGTTCTATTCTTTGGAGTCCCAAGGGTCATCAAAACTCAGGCCATGTTTAAAGATCAGAGTTTGCTGGGCAATTACCGACCTTCTAGGACCATCAAGGAATCTGCCTTACAATGCACAGTACCCTGAAAAATCCTACTATATACTGTAAAAGAGTAAGCGTGTTCCAGACAACTTACCTCCTACCCTGGTGCGCCTCCAGAGGGCGCTGCCACGATGGGAAACCCAGGCCGGGATCAGTCGTGGAGCAGGTGATAATGCCCACCACCCTGCCTTCACTCGGCTGGGATCAGAAGAGGAGCAGGTGGCAATGCCCACACCCGTCTTCACTTGGCCATGATCAGGAGCGCAGCTGGCAGCAATGCCCACCCCCCTTCACCTGGCTGGGATCAGCCATGGAGCAGGTGGCAATGCACGCTCCTCTTCACTCGGCCGGGGTCAGGAGCGGAGCAGGTGGCAATGCCTGTCCCCCTTCACCTGGCAGGGATCAAGAGGGGAGCCGGTGGCAATGCCCCCCCTGCCTTCACCCGGTCGCGACCAGGCGCCGAGGAGGAGGCAATCCCTGTCTGTCCCCCTTTCTAGATTCTGTTGTATTTCCCCCCACAATGGGCTTTGTTGCTAGTTAATCATAAGTGAGGCTAGGAAATTAGCCCCCCCCCCCCCGCTTTGTTAGCCAGGCTTGCCACTCTAATAAACCAATTAAGCCACTACCCAGCCTTTGTTCAACCGGCCTGAGCTGGCCACCTGTCTGGTAAATTAATTCTCCCCGGCTGACCTTTCCATATTCTCCATACTGTTAAATCATGCCCATATTTAAAAGTCCTCTCCACCTTCCACTCCCTTAAAATGCAAACCTTTCAATCGGATTCAAAGTTCCAAGCTTGGACCCAACACATCAGGGCAGGCACCGTCTTCCTGTCAATGCAACCAGAGGTACATGAAAAAGCCATCTCTCGGCCTGCAAACTTCTGTAGCTGGCTTCTGGCTTCCTATTTGCCACCCAAACTGCACTGACGTCTCCTTCAGGCGTCCCACAGACTGCAACAGGCTTCCAACGCAAGGGATCCTTCCCTCTTCCTCGTGATTTCTACACAGACTCAGAAAGGTGTATCTTCGCTCCCCATCTTTCATCTACCTCCTCTTATTTTCCAGATCACACTGCACCGCACAGAGAGCTGGCATGGGTGCTTCTCTCTACTAGTCAGGGCCTCATAGTGGGTAAGTTCTTCCCCACTTCTTCCTAATATTGTACCAAATCCCTCAATAAACTCCATATTCCTCTCAAACCTTTTAAACCTGTTTCTGTTGTCCTTTTCCTGCTCAATCACGCTCCTCAAAGCTACCTCATTAGGTAAAGATCCCCTTTTCACAATCCCTGCACAAAAATTCCCAATCTGAATATGTAGGTTGACATGAGTGCAGAGGTGCGGTAACAATATCCTGGTGGAGAACGCTATTTGCACCTCATGTGTGATCTGTGTACGTCTGAACCATCATGCACACATTTACACATGTAGGTGGCAAAGAGTTAGCTGTGGCATGTTTTTAGTATGGAAAAACTGCTTAAAACCCGATTTCTGAGGCTAGGTGTGTTGTTTCTCTCAGTCCATCTAACAGTCTCTCTACAGGAGGCCTCTTACAGAAGGACGCTCAAGTGTAGGGAGATGCAATGTTAGCTGGGAAGTGTAGTCAATTTCACCCCCCCCCCTTGGGGGAGGCGGAGATGAAATTAACAAACCCTCTGAGGAGTGATCTCTGCTGGCTCCATCTTTTTGAACTACGCTTCCCGGTTAATATTGCAACTCCCTACACTTGAGCGTTCTCATGTAAGAGGCCTCACGTAGAGAGACTCTTAGTTCTAGCTTTTAAAGAACTCCTTAAAAGTCTTCTCTCCAGAATAAAACCCATTCCAGAGAATCCTGTTTGTTGTTGTGAGTTAGGAGGAACCCTAAAGAGAGTGAGGGCCTAGGGCCACAAAACCAGGAGTTGCAGTTTTTCAAGTGTAACTTGCCATTAGAGCTAGAAGCTGAGGCAGAATCTCCCCTCAGGCTTGCTATTGCCTCCAAACTATTTTGGGAGTCTGGCCTTTGCCAGCCGCAGGGCTTGCCATGGGTCAGGAGCAGCGGAACTGAGCTCACGGATGCCAAAACCTAAGAGGCAAAAGGAAGCAACTGTGAAAAGGATTTTTTATTTGCAGGCATGGGGAGCTGTAGGAAGTAATTTCTTGCTGCTCAGCAGGGTCGCAGCTGCAATCTGTTCTCTCTGTTTATGGGCATGCATGCAAACTGTGTGTAAGAAGGGTACCTTTACTTATCAAGGCTTTTCCAGGGGTACTGTTTTTTGTGCACATTTCCAGGCTGGGTGTTGGTCTGGCAGACGTCTGTAGACTGGTGTAAACCCCTTGGTACCAGGGAAACCGCAGTAGCAGGTGTGGCCTGTACTGTGTGCAAGATGCGCATCATACTCAAGTTATCTGCTTTGTCCCTCCGCCCTCGACTTCTGACCAGTTCAGTAGTTGGGATAGTTGCTTGGTCTATTAGTGAGTGTGTCTGGAGAGTGAATTTGACTGCAGTTAGGTGCAACAGTTCCTTTGCTGAGTTCATCCCAGCCCCCCTCTTTTGCTGCATCTCCCAGCAAGAGACTCAGCACAGAACTATGGGATAGAACTCTGAACCTAACCGAAAAATACTGTAGAGAACTGAAGCAGCTTTTGTTTAGTGCAGCTGTTGAACTGGGAAGGAGTTAGCGCCAAGCATGAGAGAATGCAGAGAGGACAGGAGAGGTGAAAAAGACCGCAGGTGACATAATTCTGTCTTGCCTGCTGCCTTGACTAAGCCTCCACATAAGATACCTGCTTTGTACATGCCGTCTTCAAAAGGTCTCATTATTTCAAACACAGGAAGCATAACAGAAAACATTTTAATAATTATATCAGATTACCTCCCCCCCTCCAAAGAAGAGCCAGGTGGTACAGAGTGGTAAGGTGCAGTACTGCAGCCCAAGCTCTGCTCATAACCTGAGTTCGATCCTGGCAGAAGCCAGGTTCAGGTAGCCAACTCAAGGTTGACTCAGCCTTCCATCCTTCCGAGGTCAATTAAATGAGTAGCTTTGGCTTGAGAATTGGGTTTTAGTCCAGGCCAGGAGATTATTCAGAAACATACTTTCGTAAATGTTCATTGCACAACTTCAGCAATTAAACAATCACGCATGCCCCATGAAAGCTTAGAAAGCAACTCGGTCTCGATAGCGGATGCACAATGGAAATGAAGCGACTAAAAATGCATAACAGTTGTATGTTTTCTGGCTTCCCAGGAATTGGGAATTACTAACGGTTTCAGGAGAACGTGTGTAACAGGACGGTCGGATTTCTCACACTTCCTGTGAAGTGTGACATGGTATGAAACGTCACAAAGAACTAAAAATGTGGAAAGCGAAATATCAACAAAATGGGATTAAGGGAAGAAGCGCTTCCCGCAACCCTGCATTACATTTTATGATGTGCATTTTTGACAAAGCTCGGCTTCTTTTTTTAACATGACATCTCATAGTGAACCAAAGTCAAACATGCATCTTAAAGGAAACCCCCAGTATGTGTATGGGCAGGGGTCTTGAACTGTTTGTCTTGAGTTTCTGAACCTTCCCAAGGAATCAGGGCGTATGTGGACCCGGCAGTCATGGAAAACATAATTGGTTTACCTATTTAAAAAAACTTTCTACAAATACCACACTCTCCGGGATGGTACCCTTCGCCCTAATGAGGTTAAGTGGCCTGCAGAGCTTCTCTCCCCGCACGTCGTTTTTTTAAAAAACCCAAAACTATTATTTAGGTGTTAGGGTCATACTAATGGCCAACAGACTTGGATTAAAACTGAAAATACTACACCTAAGTGTATACTGGACTTCTAGTGACCCCTAACAAATGCTGGGGAAAAAATGATTTTGGCACTTTCCATGTATAAATAGGTGAACTAAAACCTATTATTTCCATTTCATAGGAAGATGGAGCAAACAGGGGAAACTGTAATTTCTCTCCATAATATTTGCTGTGCAAAAACATCACTCCATAGAGACTAGGGGGAAGAGAGCACTGCAAGGGGAAACGGGTGTTTGCAACCTGAATTTTTGTGTACGTAGTAGCAACAGTTTTAAAAAATTGTGCTTGTGCTCCATCAAAGCTTCCCTTATGTTTTGTAGCCACATGGAAAAGCTCACATCGAACTGTTTTGCAATTTTGTTAAGTGGGGTCATTCTATACCCCTGCAAAACGTGCCTGCCCTGGACATATCTGCAGGCATCTCATCGAACTCTGTATTCCAGGCTAAATGGCTCCTTCCATTCAGGAATCTTTAGGTTACCCTTGCCATCTGTTGACTGAGCATATTTCCCCCCCTTTGATAAACAGGAAGGGCTACTGGTGACTATTATTCTACAAGTGCATCCTGAGGTCAGGTTATAAGAAGGTTAGGAGAAAGAGTGCAGATATTTCTTCTTTCTGTTAACCCTTTAACTGGCAGGAATGGAATCCTCCTTTGCATTGCACAGGCTCGTTCTGGGCCAACTCCTTTTCTTGTCTCTCCTCCGATTCCCAACTGTGTCATATGCTTTAAAAACGGTGGGGGTCAATTTGACCTGAACTACATTTCTGTGGGGTTTTGATGTTCTTAATCTGGGGATGGCTGGCTGAGGATATACGGAAGTAACAGGTTCCAGCCCATCTCTGAAAACCAACGTCAGCCTTCTCACTTTGGAAGTATACACAGTCAGGTCAAACGGCCCCATTCCACTGATGCAGTGGCTCTAGTAAAGCCAGATAGTTCAAATAGCCCTCACTTGTGATTGCCAAGCAGATTCACACCCTCAGAAAAACAGGAACAGACATAAGAACCAATTATCCTACAGTAGTTCTTCAAGGCTGTGACACAAGAGATTGCAAGGCGGGGGTTAAGGGGGGGTTAGTTAATCATTAACAGATGAAACCCTTGAGTGACCTTCTCTACATGTTTGGGGAGACGTGGTTTTCTATGTAGCATAGAGCAACAGAGAGCTGCTGTAGCATAGTGGTTAAGAGGTTGGGTTGCAAATTAGCAGTCTGCTGGTTCGACTCCCACTCCTGCCATGAGCTCTGCAGGTGGCCTTGGCTAAGCCACCCCCACCCCAGGCCCAGCTGTATTGTGGAGATAATGACAACAATGACTTTGTATGCTCTGCATGGGGCACTAACTGGTTGGGCTGCAAATCAGCACTCTGTTGGCTTGACCCCCACTACTGCCATGAGCTCAGCAGGTGGCCTTGGGTCAGCCACTCCACTCAGCCCCAGCTGGATTGTGCGGATAATAATTACACTGACTTTGTTCACCAACCTGAGTGGGCCAGAAGAGCAGCATATAAGCACAGCTATTATTCTTATCAGCAATATATATGCCTTGCCTACCCACCGGCATTTATAATCTGGCTCACCTAGGCTCTCTATTCAAAGCTTCTCTGAGCATCAGACAAAGGAAGAACTAGCAGGAGAGAGTGACTCTCAAGAATCCTCAGTGGCCGCTCAGCAGGCCCCGGAAGAGCTTCGGAACACATACAAGGAAGAGGAATCTAAGGGAGACTTCTTGAGTTTCCTGGCTGACAGCACAGAGGATGAAGCTACCAGCCAGAAGGCACCTCATCGCAGGAATTATCCAAAGAAGAAAGCAGCAGCCTCAGGTATGTTATGAAGCTCCATGCTAGCTTCTTTTCAGAGAATCAGAACTGGAACGGACCACCAGGCCATTTAGTCCCAACTTCCTGCAATTTCCAGGCCATTTAGTCCCAACTTCCTCCCCCCCCCCTCCCCACCAGGATAAAAAATACTTTCTATTTTTATTATTTCTGTTTTTAAAAATATTTTATATATAACTTCACATCGTTTTGCTGATTGGGATCTACAGAGGAAGTCTCTGGGGAGACTTTTTTCGGCCCTCTCCCAAAGGAGCCAATGTCAAGCTGATAGCATGCAAGGTCAAGCTGCTAACAGCCGCTTGTCCCCGATCCCTTTCTCCCCCCCCCCCCAATTCCCAGTCAGAAGCAGCGAAGGGATTTTTGGAGTGGGGGGACCCACCAGCACATCTTTTTGGCTTCTGTCAAAGAAGATGTGACAATGTTTTCAGGGCATCCTTAGTTAGATTTGCCGCTGTCAAAGGACCTTGCTGCTGAGGATAAAGACCATTGGCATTGCACAGTTTGCATCCTTGTTTGCGAGTCTACGTTCATCAGTTTTCATTTTCAGGTGTTGCAGAAGGGAATGAGATGGAGTACATCTCAAGAAACAAAAAAGAGATACGGAAGAAGATATCGCCTCCTTCGGTGAAAACTCCTCGTCGCAACATTATTACCTGGCTCCGGGGTTGACCACTTTTGCCCTGCAGCAGCTCACCAATCAGCTCAGATCAAGTCTGCAGCTTTTCTTGACTGCTGCTGTGAAGAACCATCTGCTGCACTTCACCAACAAGTATGGGAAAGAGGTATTTGGCAAAGATTGGAGGGCCCTGTCAGGAGATGAAATGTGGGTATACCTAGGCCTGCGCATTCTGGCAGGAATGTTCAGCTCTGCAGGAGAGAACATGGAGGCCCTCTGGTCTCCTGTTCATGGCAGGCCACACTTCAGGTCAACGATGTCAGTGGCAGCTTTCAAAAAAATTAACAGGGTCCTTTGGGTCAATGCCTGGCGGGAGTGCAAAAGGAGTAACAACACTGACAAACCTGCCCCTGTCTGTGATTTCTTTGTCATGCTCAGAGACACCCTTGCAAAATGCTTAATCCCAAGGGAAAGTGTGCTAGTCGATGACAGTCAGTCTTTGAGCATTTAGAAAGGGTGGCTGTGATTACTAAGAGCCAGCATGGGTTTCTCAAGAACAAGTCACGTCAGATCAACCTTATCTCTTTTTTTGAGATAAGGATCAGGGGAATGCTGCAGACATTGATTTCAGTAAGGCTTCTGTAAGGTTCCACATAACATCCTTGTTGACAAGTTGGTAAAATGTGGTTTAGATCCTATTTCTATTAGATGGATCTGTAACTGGTTGACAGATGGCACCCAAAGAGTGCTAGTTAATGGTTCCTCATCCTCTTGGAGAAGAGTGACAAGTGGAGTTCCTCAGGGATCAGTCCTGGGACCTGTTCTGTTCAACATTTTTATAAATGATTTGGATGAAGGAATAGGGGGAATGCTTATTAAAATTGCAGATGATACTAAATTGGGAGGGGAAGCAAATACGGTTAAAGACAGAGTAAGGATACAGGATGATCTTGACAGGCTGGAAAACTGGGCTAAAACAAATAAAATGAATTTCAACAGAGATAAATGCAAAGTTCTGCATTTAGGAAGAAAAAAATCAAATGCATAATTATAGGATGGGGGAGACTTGTCTTGGCAGTAGTATATGTGAAAAGGATCTAGGGATCTTAGTAGACCATACACTGAACATGAGTCAGCAGTGTAATGTGGTAGCTAAAAAGGCAAATGTGGTTTTGGGCTGTATCAACAGAAGCATAGTGTCCAGATCACAAGAAGTGATGGTATCGATCTACTCTGCTCTGGTTAGACCTCACCTAGAGTATTGTGTTCAGTTTTGGGAACCACAATTTAAGGAGGATATAGACAAGCTGGAACGTGTCCAGAGGAGGGCAATGAAGATGGTGAGGGGTCCGGAGACCAAGTCCTATGAGGAAAGGTCGAAAGAGCTCAGCCTGGAGAGGAGATGACTGAGAGGTGATATGATAAAAGTACTTGAAGGGCTGTCATATAGAGGAAAATGCGGAGTTGGTCGGACCAGAACCAACGGCTTGAAATTAAATCAAAAGAGTTTTTGGCTAAACTTTAGGAAGAACTTCCTGACAGAGTGGTCCCTCAGTGGAACAGGCTTCCTCGGGAGGTGGTGGGCTCTCTTTGTTTGGAGGTTTTTTAAGCAGAGGCTAGATGGCCATCTGATCTGACAGCAATGCTGATTCTGCGAACCTGGGCAGATCATGAGAGGGAGGGCAGGAAGGGTTACATCAGGGCTTAGTTCTCATGGCCCCTTCTTACATACTCAGGGTAAGGCCGATCACCACCTTGGGGTCAGGTAGCAATTTCCCCCAGGCTAGTTTGGCTAGGGATCCTGGAGGTGTTTTGCCATCTTCTGGGCATGGAGCAGGGGTCACTGTGTGTGTGTGTGGGGGGGGGGAGGTAGCAGTGATTTTTCTGCGTTGTGCAGGGGGTTGGACTAGATAACCCTGGAGGTCCCTTCCCTATGATTCTATGAACTAGTGGCTTTCAGGGGAAGATGCCCACTCATGCAGTACATGACCTCGAAACCTGCAAAATACAGCATAAAATTCTGGCTGTGCTGTGACTCCAGAACAGGTTATGTTCACAACATGGACTTCTATTCAGGGAGGGCAGAAGGTGCTCCGGCGGCACAAAATCTGAGACAGTGGGTGGTGGTGCTGCAGCTCACGCAACATTTGCATGGGACAGGGAGAAATGTTACCATGGACAATTTTTTTACAAACTTAACACCGGCAAGGGAGCTGGAAAAACATAAAATGACTCTGGTGGGCACACTAAGAAAACAGAAACCGGAAATTCCACTAGAGTTTCTGCCCAACAAAAAGGGAACTGCCCTGAGTTCAATTTTTGGCTTCCAGGACAACTTAACTCTTGTAAGCTATGTACCAAAAAAGGGAAAAGCTGTGATTCTGCTCTCCTCAATGCACAATTCGGTGACAATTTCAGGACCAAAATCAAAACTGGAAATAATAAGGCACTATAATGAGACCCAGGGTAGAGTGGATACCTGCAACCAAATGATATCCACATTTACTTCAAAGCGCATGGTTCGCCGATGGCCTATGGTGGTCTTCTCCAATATAGTTCATGTTGCCTGTCTTAATGCAAACATTGTATGAAAAGAAAACAATCCAAGGTGGGGACAGAAAAAATCAAGTCCGAGGCACCTGTTCCTCATTGAACTAGGGCTTAAACTGATTAACCCTTGGATTCAAGCAAGAAACACTGAACATATGCCCTCTCAACTGCTGGGGGTTGCCACTTTCAAAAAGAAAAGGGGTAGATGCCACCTGTGTGAAAGGAAAAAGGACTGCAAGACCCCCCCCCAAATGTAGACGATGTGCATGTTGTGTCTGTGCACAGCCTGCAACTCTGTTGTGCAACGCATGCAAGAAGGCACTTTCGGGGAATAAAAATACACATTTGAAAAAGTTGAATTAAAACAGTCCTGTTGAAAAATGTTTTCCAAAAATTTACCTATTTACCTATTTAAAATTCTACCGGTGGAAAGAATATTACCTGTTAACTTCACCTCTTTGATGTTGGTTGTTCCAAACTGCACTATAATTACTTTAACTTTCAGCACTGTAACAGTTAAAAAATGATTGCTTTGCTACAAATAGAAAGTTTGATTCCCAACTAGCGGGGCCGTTTTGATCCAAATGACATTTCTGTGGGGTTTTGATGTTTTCAGCGAGAAGTGTTTTTTTTTACCCCCATTATGATTTTTACTCTTTTTATTCCAGCATTACCAAAGAAAGTTATTTTTCAGGTCTGATTTTTTTCTTAATAGCAAATGCCATGACTGAGAGAACTAGCAGGTTTCCTTAAATTTTTGATGTAGTGTGTAGGTGATCGTTGTTTTTACCTTGGGAAGGTGTTAGTAGTCTGTGCAAGTATAGCAACCGGTCACCCCATTCCCCAAATTATTTCATCTAGCCCAGTAACCCAAGGAAGCTTTAGTTACCGCCAAGGGAGTGATTGGAGGAAATAGAAGTCATGTGTTCCCAGAAGGGTTATTTGTCCAGGGACACTAACCAAGAATAAAGCCATTTAGATAAACTCTGAAATCTCAGATTTGGGAAGAGACGTTCAGTTTCCAACATGTTATGCATTTGTTTGCCACTTGTGCATGGAAGCAGGTTACTCCATAACATGCCCCAGTCCAGCATGCATGTCAACAACGCCACAATATATTAAATAGTGAAATCAGATGCTGCCATATACCTCTACTAAGGTCATTCTCAGAGCACTGACAGGTGAGGGCTCAATATCCACCAGCTGAACGGCATTAAAACTCTGAATGTCAAAGATTGCACAAAGACAAAACACATACACAGATACGTACATACACATACAAACACAGCACAGTTAGAACTGCAAGGCAAACAGAGTTAGGCAAATATGGTTAGTAAAGGAAATCTCAGCCCGTTGCCTTTTATATACCCTTGAGACTTGCTGTAAACAATTTCTTTCTGACTTTTCCAGGTAAATGAAAGAAGCTTATCTTTTGCTGAGGAAGAAAGCTGGGAGATAACGTTTGGATTTCAAGGACAAATTTGTTGTTCTTAGGAAGCTTGCCTATCTGGCCTAATTTTGCCTTCCCTTGAAGGCAGCACTGAATTTAACGGGACAAAGAGCTTGTTTTTCCTTGTATTTTCCTGGTATTTCCTACCAAATAGGTACAAATAAGATGTTTTTTTAAAAAAACTATACTTAATTTAAATGGGTACTTTCTATTTCTCAGGTGAAGAGGAAACCTCGCGCATATAACTGGATCCAGGCAAAACTGGCAATCTGGACCGATTTCCTCCTTCTTGCTGCAGGACCCTTCCCTGGTCATTTTTAATGTCCCCGGGAGCAGCATATTCTGGTGACTAGTGGGCTGCAGTGGGAGGGGGGAGGCAGGAAAGCTCCATTCCTGCACTGGGAAATTCAATCTGAACCCCAACCCATAACTATTCTTCACCACTTAGTTATCTACCTTAAAGTGAGAACCCTTGAGAATTATATGCATGAACTCCTGCAAATATCCGGGCACTGGACAACAGTTAAACAGTTGCAGAAAGTCCTATTAACCATGCCTTTAAATCCGAGTTTTTTTGCAAAACAATTACCCTTTTCAACCTCTTCCACATGAAGTTATTGAATTAAAGAGGGTTAAGTGAGGGCCCAAGCCTCAAAACAAACAAAAACAAAGCAAAGCAAGGGGTGAGCCACGTTCAAGCTGCATACTGCGAGCTCCTTTTGATAATGGTCACACTCGCAAAGAAGCCCATCCTCTACTCATTCCAAGTGGTGCAAGCCAATGGAAGATTCAGCAAGCTTTCTTTTCGATAGCGCTAGTCAAAACCCAGATGAGCAAATCCCACACTCTCTCCCTAGCACACCTACTATCTCTGATATTCACCTGTTGGACTTCACTTTTGCACAACCTAATGCAAGCAGGCCCTGTCTGCACACCTTCATCTTATGGCATAGAGCTCGCACCTATGAGCCTAATGCAAGTACATCCCCACATGTCTAGGCCCCATATGTCAAACCGAACAGGAGAACAGTGGGGAAGATGGATGCATGAAGGGGAAGCAAGCTGAGTTGATCCTGATCCCCCCCGCCCCCCACCGCTGGTAAGATTTCATCCCATGCACTGGATTAAAAGATCCACTGTTCAAAAAGATCATGGCTACCATCCAACACAGAGCCGGGCATTGTTAAGCTTGCTGATTTCATGGCGCTTGTGCACAGACTCTGTGCTGGATTATAGTCCTTGACTGCGATCCAGTTTTCTATGCATGCTGAAAAGAAGCAGAAAAGCTGTGTAGGGCTGCAGAACTCTGAACATCACAACAGTCTGGTCCTGCCTACATAAGCTTGCATTTCACAGTTCGCTGGATCAGGCCCGTGAGTAAGTCTGCACACAACAGCGTGCAGACTTTACTCTGCTTACAGAACAGATTTTCTTGATTGCTGCCCCTTTTCAAGAATAGGATAAACAAAATCAATTTTTTTTTTAAAAAAAATGCTCTTACGGTGTCACTGTCACAGGGCTGGAACTGGAAAGGCTGTGGTTTATGAAACACCGAGTTATCTTGTAAGAACAGCTGAAAACTGTAATCTCGCACTACCTGAAAGAGACAACAGATAAGTTTACAGGGTTTTCCCCTCCATTCAAGAAAAAAAAAACCAAAGGAAAAGGTTGCAGTGGTTAATCTTACAGTTTTCCAATTATAATCCAGAGATCTGCAGCTGCCCAAGGATGGAATACTTATTGGGTTTAATAAAGATGGGAGTTTCTCAGAACACAATCAGTCCATTTGAAAGCTCGCATGCTCAATGGTTCAGTTACAGAAGGCACATTTATGAGGGCTTGTTCTGATGTTTAAGTACAAACTTAGAGCTAAACTGCATGAGACGAATTACACGAGGACGCTCAAGTGAAGGGAGATGCAATGTTAGTCAGGAAGCGTAGTTTGAATTTCACCTCTCTACAGAGCCAGCAAAGATCACTCCTCAGAGGATTTGTTAATAATTGACAGAGCCTTTGGGAAGGCAAAGAGGAAATTAAGTTCAGCTCTGTGTGGGAAGAATATTGGAAATAACACACTGCATAAAGGATACCATAGAGAGGGTGGGGAAATGTAATGAAACTGTCACTTCCCTCTTCCTTCTACCAAGTAGAGCACCAAACTGGAGACTGTTATAGTAATCTACAAACTTGTACGAACAATTTGTGACATTTGGGGGCACAGAATTTTAGGTGTTTTCCACATGGGGGCAGGAAAGTGAAGTTTCCCCACTGCTGTTGCTGCTGCTGCTAATACAGCACAGGGGCAGCAGGACTTCCACATGACAGGATTTCCCTGCAATTTTCCCCGCCCCAGTCCCCCAGTGGTACACCCCCAAGCAAAGTACTGGGGCTTTCTCAATTTTTCTTTAAATGGAGAGCTGAATATTAATATAACATTACAGAAAGATGCACTAATAGGTTCTCTAAATTTCCAGCTTGCATTACTTTAACTTCTTTTATTGCAGAGATATGCCCTTCCCCTTAGATCTCTGCAAAGAAGCAGGATACCATTTTTTAAACAAAAGCTGGAAATTCAGAGAACCTGTTACACACATTATAATATTCCATTGATATAATGATATTCAACTGCTGATAGAAATTCAAATAGCCTCCACCCGTGGCCCCAGGAGGTGGGAAAATCACCACGGCAGGAAGAAGGAAAATGGCTGCCACATGAGTGGGAACATCCAACTTTTTCTACCCACACAGCAGCCATCCAGGCTTTACTACAGTCCTTCCCAAAATTCTGCAGCAAAGCAGGTTTGAGAGAGACTGGAGAAAAGCCTGGAGATGCACTACAACGCCATAGAGAAGCGGGGAAAAGACCCACTTCTCAACAGCACTGAAACCGAGGCACTGAAACCGGACTGGGACCTGCATACCTATGGGACTGCCTCTTCCATTACGTCCCCTGCAGGGTGTTGCGTTCTGCAGACAAGCAACTCCTGGTGATCCCTGGCCCGAAGGACATCCGTCCGGCCTCAACCAGGGCCAGGGCTTTTTCTGCCCTGGCCCCGGCCTGGTGGAACGCTCTCCCGCTGGAGATCCGGGCCCTGTGGGACCTGTTACAGTTCCGCAGGGCCTGTAAAATGGAGATGTTCCGCCAGGCCTTTAGCTGAGTGCCAGCGGGTGTCCCCCTTCTTCCATCTAAGACCACCACTTTTTCTGAGGCTGCCCTCGGCCATCTGTTATGCCCGTATACGGACTCCCAATATTTGTCTAAATAGCCTGCTCCTGGACTATTTTAATGATTTTTAAAAAATTATTGTTGATTTTTTGTTTTTGTGATTTTAATGTATTTTTTAATGTTGTTAGCGGCCCTGAGCTCATTTGTGGGGAGGGCGGGACATAAATCAAATCAATAAAAAACAAATAAATAACGCGTCAAAATGGCCTTATGTTTATGATACTTTTATCCCGCTCTTCCTCCAACGTGCTCAGGACAGTGTAAACGATTCCCCCCTTTTCCATTTTATCTTCCCACTAACTCTGGGAGGTAGGCTCTGTCCACTTTTGGCTGCAATGTCTGGTGCACCTGAGGCAGGTGAGGGTGCAATGCAAACATTTCTGTTGATGGACTGAAAAGATTCCATCACACCAATATTCAGCCCATTCCTGCCTAGCACCTGACATTGCACGGCTGGTCAAAAAGAGTAACTGCAGTTACTTGGCTTCTTTAGATTTGCTGCAGCAGACAGAAGAAAACTACCATCGCTTTTTTCCCCAGGCAGAACACAAAAACGACTGCCCCCAAAGTATATCGGACCCAATTCCTCCCAGCCGGATTGCAAGTTTGTGGAGATATATTTGCTTCTCTGGCTGACACCTACAGGGAAAAAAACAGCTAAGGTGTTTCATATGCAATGCTTTTTTGGAAGCGTGCTGCATTAAAACTGCCAGCTCAAAAAGAGAGAGAGACAGACAGACACTGTAACAGTGTTTCCTGGCAAATGCACCACTGAATACAAAGCAGAATATTCATTCTTCAAGATTTCTAACTGCTGTGAATCTGGCCTTGGTTTGCAGGCTTCCAGGCGAGCCCAGTTGGGAGGGACGCGTTATTACTGAAGCAATTACACTCGTGTTGCCAGAGGTAAAGCAGGGGCGATGCAGCTCCTTCTAATGAGCCGGACCACTGAGCCAGTAACTCAGCACTCCCCCCCCCCTCTGATCGGCACTGGGCCCTTTGGGGCTTCCAAGCATGGGTCTCCCTCAGCCCTGCTGGCAGAAACCACTTCCCAGAGATGCCAGGAACTGAACGTTAGCAAAGCAGTAAAATCCACTTCTGAGCAGTGTCTTCTCCCTCCCTTACTCAGTAAGGCCTTTCATGCCTGGCGGCATTGTATTTGTCAGAGAGAGCAAACTGTCCCAATTCCAGCAAAATTCTCCCTCCACCCCCCGCCCCCGCCACATCCTTTTAACAAAATAACCAACTGTGAGTTTTGTATAGGTGCAGTGCTATGCTTGCCAGGCCTTGACATCTTCAGGTTCCTCCTACTTCAGCTCCTCAGAGCTAAACCACACGAGACGAATTACACGGGGATGCTCAAGTAAAGGGAGAAACAATGTCAGCTGGGAAGCATAGTTTGAATTTCACCTCTCTCTACAGAGCTGGCAAAGATGGCTCCTCAGAGGGTTTGTTAAATTCACTTCTCCACAGAGCCGGCAAAGATCGCTCCTCAGAGGGTTTATTAATTTCCTCTTTATCTCCCCAAAGGCTCTGTCAATTATTAACAAACCCTCTGAGGAGTGATCTTTGCTGGCTTTATAGAGAGAGGTGAAATTCAAACTATGCTTCTCAGCTAACATCGCGTCTCCCTTCGCTTGAGCGTCCTCGTGTAGTTCGTCTCGTGTGGTTTAGCTCTCAGACTTTCTTTTGCATGGAAGCAATCGATTTATTAACAAGCTTACCCGACCAGACGTTTCCAAAAGAAACTGGAATGTGCTTTGTACAGCTTGGCATATTTCTAATTCAGTCCTGCTGAACGCCATTAAATAATCCTTAAGGTGATCATATACATTCCCATCAAGAGCCTGTATTGGAAAAGGAAAAAAAAACCAGACTCAGATCCGCATGATTGCTGACTACCTATAGTTGACGCATTTGTCCACTTTCCTCAAGCCTACCACAGAAGTAGACTTCCTTTAGTTTGAACAGGCTACGAATATCCTCCACAAAATTGAAAATGCTATCTACTCCCAGGAGCATTACAGAGCTGAGGGCTAGCTTAACCATCCCTCTACTTAAAGATATGGAACTACCTAATATGAGAGCGCAGGTGATAAGGTTATTATCGGATTCAAATGATTCAGTTATTCTTTCTGTGGCAAAATATATAGGGGTAATAATTAAACACCAGAGAAATGATGACATTAATATAAGGTTCTTCCCATTTTAATTCCTATTTAAGACAACAGCTGTATGAGCAGTACTAGACAGACAGACAAATCAATAACAAACAACAGGTTTTTTTTATTTAGAAACTATACATTTCCACAGGCGAGAAGTAATTAGATGGGCAAGAGACTCAGAATTTCTATGAGGCTGATCAGTTCTTCAAATACTTATACTGGGAACAACAACATGAAGTCTGATGGTGGCATTGTTCAACTGTTACACCAATCTGGATACTCCAGAGGAATCCTAAGGCTCATGTATTTCCTTGCACTTTTCTTGCTATAACATAAGGCCGATTGTAAACTAGGGTTGTGCGGCCCAAAAAGATTTGGGTTTCCCGCTTCGAGTTTACCCGAAGTGGGGGGGGGGAATTCGGAAATACCATAATTCCAAAGTGGCAAGCCGCTTCGAAATTATGGTATTTTTACTCGCTTCGGTATGCTCCATAAATATTCGGAGCATACCTAAGTGAGAGGGAGCAACTCCTGGGCAATTTCTCCACCCCCACCCCCTTACCTGGTTGTCAGGGAGGGTGATCAGCTGGGCGGCGGGCTGCTGCCGTGCCACCGTAGCAGCGCAGCAGAAGCAAGTCGGCTGCAATGGCCTGGAGCTGGCTCTGGCTCCGCCGGTGCTCTGTGGCCCTGCAGGGTGGCGGAGAGGGCTGGAGCCACCACTGCCACCGACTGCAAGGTAAGTGGGGGGGCTGGGGGGCCCAGGCTGGGGGTGGGTTGATGTTTAAAGGGCCCCACTGCTGCTTGCAAGCAGCAAGCAAGCATTATGAATGCTTCGAAAAGCTTTGATTTGGTATCCCGAATCTTTAAGGACCAGGTCCGATTCGGGTATTTTACCCAAATCGGAAACCCAAAGCACACATCCCTATTGTAAACTATAAAAACAATGCAACCAGGCAGCCTAAAACAGCAAGTGAACAATGGTATAAGGACTAGGCTCACAAAATTAGAAGACAATGAAGATAAAAAAACAGTCTAAGCCATGACATATCATAAACAATGCAGAAAATGGATTACAAAAGTAGAAGACAAGGCAGCAAAAGGAAGATAACACATAAACGGTACAAAGGACTGGACTCCTGTAGACTTATAAAGTCATCCTCCTGAATTATTCTATTATACTACAGCGCTGTTTCTTTAATAAACATTCTGTCCTGACATCTTCTGTTTTACATGTTCTGTGGGCTGATAAAAGTGTGGGAACTTTCCTGACCTCCTCGGGTAGGCCATTCCATAAATGGAGTCACAACAGAGAAAACTTGCTTAAGGGCTGTTGTTTTTACTCGTTTGCAGGGTAACACATTCAGATGGATTTGCTTAGGTGATTAAAGCTGTCTTGGTGGAGTATAGTAGGAGAGCCACTTCTTCAGATATGGGGATCCAAGGCCATAAGGGTGATAGCCAGCATCTTGAATTCAACCCGTTACTGATCAGTAACCAACGGAGTGACTGCCTAATAGATGTAACGTGCACACTTCATCTAGCTCTTGATAACAACCAAACTGCACATTCTGCCCAGCTAGAGTTTCCAAGATGACTTTAAGGACAGACCCATGTAGAATGCATTACAGTAGCCTAGCCCAAGGTTATCAGGGCATGGATCTATGTGACCAAATCAGCCAAGTGAAGGTAGGAAACCATCTTCAATAAACAAAAGCAAAATAATGCATTCTTTGCAGCTTCATTAATGTGCTTCTTCAGCAATAATGCTGGGTCCAGCACAACACCTACACTCTTCACTGAGTCAGTGAGTGTCACCTGCACCCCATCAAATGTAGGGCCTTCAAGACCTCAATCTTTCCAGTCAACATCACCTCTGTCTTGTCAGGATTCAATTTCAACTTGTTCACCTGTAGCTGTTTAAACACAGGGAGTAGCTCAGGACCTCTGGGGGGGATATAGAGCTAGATGTCATTGGCATATTGATGATAGCCTACCCCCAAATGCTGAATGATTTCTCCTAATTACTTTACATAAAGATGGGGGGTAAGACCAAGCCTTGTGGAACCCCACAGGTCACCTCCCGCACTGACGACAGCTGGTCTCCAACGGCAACTCTCTGGCTCAAGTCCATTCTTTAGCTCATTCCAAAGCACACTGATTACTTTCTACTTTTGAATGCCTTGACAAGATGGCATGGTCCACAGTATCAGAGGCCGCTGATAAATCCAGTAAGAGGCATTAATTAAAGCCACCGATGCTGCCTCGGCCTCATAGCCTGGCCTGAACTGAAAAGTGTGTACAGTAGATGAGCCATCCAGGAAGACCAGAGTTCTTCTGCAAACATTCTCTCCATCATTTTGCCCCTCCAAAGGCAAATTAGACACCTGGTGATCACTGGCCATATCAATCTTCTCTAGCTATGGATTTTGTTAATGAATGGATGGATAAGGACTTCTTGTTGTGACTGACTAAAGGCATTCTGAGCCAGCAACTGATTTATGATGGACATCAAGGACTCATTACTCCTCCATTGTTTCAGCAACCTGAACTAGCAATGTCCGTACCAGTCACAGAACCTCACGATCTTCATGGCTGTCCATCACAGTTACTGTTTTGAAATCGTCCATAAATGGACCAGGCAGTGTATCATTGTTATTTTGATATAAAGCATTCTATACCTGAAGGAGTTTTCAACAAATAATTGTAACAACCACATAAACACAATAAAAACTAAAAAGTTAAAACAGCAAAACCACACAACAGAGAACAATGTTAAGCTGCTTTGGGCCTCCATTGAGGTGAAAAGTGAGGCATAAATTTACCACTGAATTTTGAATCTACAGGAACAAGCATTAGCAGTAAACACACCTGATCATAAAATCAAAGACCTAACTTTCTGTCAGAGTAACATCATAACACATAAATCCTAAGAAATAATCTCCAACATGAATCAACTCCAAATGCTTGGATGAACTTTGAGAGAGGGGGAGAGGGAGATGCCAAGAAAAGAGTCTGGGGGATGCGATTCATTAGGGACCTTTCCTTCATGGCCATTTGTTTCAAAGAATATGGCTGGAGAGATACACACAAAACGGGACCTTATGAGGCAGATCCTAAGGGAGCAGGTGGTGCTAGGGACTTTACAGGTGAGAATCAGTACTCTGAATCGGGACTTGAAATGTACAAGCAGCTCACGCAGACGTAAAGACTGGTGCAATATGATGTCTACAATCCTTCCATGCTAACAGCCTGCCTAAGGCATTTTGGACCAATTTACATTTTCCAGATATCTTCAAAGGCAGCCCCAAAGCACACTGCACTCATCTAACCTCAAAGTGACCACAGTACGGATAGCAACTGCCCAGACTGTACTTCTTAATAAATGGCAACGTCAAACTAGCCCAAGGTGCTACAGGCACTTATTAAAATATTCATACTCCACAGAGGCATCCATCTGCAGAGTGGGATCTAAAAGCATCCTGAAGCTGTGAGCCTCCTCCTTATGGGAAGGGCAACTTAATCCAGAATAGCCTGGTTCCTAATACCTTTATCAGCTCTACCACCAACCCGCAGTACACTCTGATCAGCTTTTCCACTCTGCATGTTCTACAGAACTTAAGAGCTCAGCTGAATCAGACCAAGAGGCCACCAGTCCAGTTTCGAACAGGGGCCAGCCAGGGGTCACCTCAGGCACACTGTTTCTGATCCCCCAAACTGAGAAGTCCCTGTGCTCTCAATTCCTATTCCTTTGGCACACCATGATAGGGCTAGATGACAAAGTCACTTTCTCTTTGTCAAGACAGAATTTCAAAGCAAGCACCACCACCATGTATGAAGTGCCTAACACAGAACTAGTAGGAGTCTACAAGTCTCTCTAAATGAGGCATTTTGCATGGGGATGCTCAAGCGTAGGGAGGTTACAATGTTAGCCAGGAAGCATAGTTTAAAAAGACAGATCTAAAGGCTTGGTCAATTTCACCTCTCTACAGGAGGGCAGTTTAAATATACAGAGCCAGAGGAGATTGCTGCTCAGAGGGTTTGTTATTTTCATCTTAGCCTCCAGGAAGGGGAGGTGAAATTGACAGAACCTTCAGGGAGGTGAAGGTGAAATTAACACACCCTCTGAGCAGCAATCTCCACTGGCTCTGTCTTTTTAAACTACGCTTCCCGGCTAACATTATGTCTCCCTACACTGAGTGTCCCCGTGTAAGATGTCTCGTGTGGAGAGACTCTGCAAACCTCTGAAATGGCAGCTCTTGGGGCAAAGTGGCCATCAACGCATTCCCGGGAAGTTAATCAACAGGAGAGCCTTTAGACAGACATTCTGTATTACTGCTCTAACTTCAGGCAATGGTAGCCAGCTGCAATAAAGTAGGCTTCTCTTTTCAATGATGGGTTCATTTAGGGCACCCGAGTTACAAAGCAAGCGTAGTGGCATGGCAGGCAACTCTTTAGCAGCAAAATAAACTTATCAGGGAACTGGAAATCTCAGAGCCCTCCAGAAAAGATAAAGCTAATGATGTATGAATAGGCTAGATTAGTTATATCTGTGGTTCACTGGCTGGTGCTGCAAAACTGTTCATGTATGGTGTGGCAGAACGGGGCCTTTCCCTCACTGGTAGATGCTGCTCTGCCTACCCGTCCCTTTCTGCCTCTGGCCAGGCACCTGAAGGGGCTATCTCCCTTCCCTGTCTCTGGGTAGTTGCTGCCTCCACTGTCCCTGTATGGGGTCCTGGTTAGGCAGGACAGCCTCCTAACCTCCCCCCCTCAGCTAGTGGGCCCAAGCGGTTGGGGGACTATGTGGAACAGAAGATCTTTCTTCCTTCATAAATTCCAAAATATTATTTATTTAACTTCTAACTATACACAGGCAAATATACAGTGAACGGAAGGAATAATAAAACAGAAACCCCTATTCTCTCTCCCTCTGCTTCTCTATACTCATGCCCTAATTAGATGTGGTGTAGGGCAGGCCCGGTCCTTTGGTACCTGGGGTTACACTAGATCTACCTCTCCCCTCAGAGCCATCTCTCCCTCCTCTCTCCAGCCACCAACTGCCCACTTCCATCTCCCCTCCACCAACTGACTCGCTCTCCCTCCAATCACATTCTACTCCAGAACTGGCCCCTCCCCTCTGCAGCCCATAGAAAGGTAACTCTATAAACCACAAGGGCGTTTCTCCATATATGGTAATGAAAAGGCAGATTTGGCAGGTGAAAGGTATAAGTAACTAGCCATCATTGTAATTATCAGAGGAGTGAGAGGGCCAGAGGGCTGCCTGGACTCCCTCCTCTCAAGTACAGTGTTTCTGAGCACAGATTTATTGCATGATCCCAACCCACTGCTCAGAGTAGGCAGATTCCCCCCCCCCAAGAGTAGCCCCCCCCACAAGAGTCTCACTGTACTTTTTCCTAACAGGAATGAAGGGCAGGCACTCATATTAAAAAAAGAGGGGTACATTCAGGGATCTCAATGCAGTGGAAGCTAAACACACCACAGCCTTCCTATGTTTTTGGAAGGTGGGACAAGTTTTGCACAGTGCAGTATGTCTGCTATAGTGTATGAATCGGGAACAATTTTTCCAAGAAACTGCTCAACCAGCCAATGCTTGTAAAAAATAAAAACCAAGTTGTGTTTGAAAAACACCTGCAGTGAAACCATTTCTGTGATGCACACTCTATTACAGGAAGATAAAAAGCCTCAAGAAGAGCTACTTTAAAACCACACCAGCATCTCTACTTCCTAAGGGCAAAAGAGAACATCATCACCAACGGTTTCATGTTCAAAAAGGCACTGTAAAGTGCTTTGAGGAAGTGAGATTGGTGCACTGAAACAAGACAGGGGTCAGGGTGCTTCTTACAGCAGACTGAAGCACCACCTGCAATTTTAGGGGTGGCACCGCTGACGTCCCTAGCTCTTTCCAATTTCTGTTTCCTTGATACAGGCTGGGTCCTGCAGTCCTTGCATCTGAGCAAACGCACAGGACAACCGTCTTCGTTACGAGCATAAGAAGAGGTAGCGCAGTAGGAACAAAGTAATCAGGGAAAATATTTTCAGCGGAGGTGATTTTTTTAAACTGGGAAGTCTTATTTCTCATAAAGCAACTAAACTCCTACAAGGCAGACGAAGTTTGAGAAAACGTAAAGCCTATGAAGACTTTATAACAATTGCAAAAGTAGTATTTAACCGATAGTGTCACCCAGAGCTTCGGTGCACAGTATGCAGACGGTTCATGTATACCAAAGACGAAGCCGCTATTGGCAAGAATGGTAAGTTACGGCTTATAGCTGTGCAACGAGTCATAGGCTGGACAAAACAGGATCATGATAATGAAGCATATTCAAAAAATAAATATCATTCTAGGCCTGGTGCTACTTAAGATACGGCTTGTGCACTCACTTTCCTCCACTGCTCAGACTGATTTCCTGCTCCTTTTCCACCCCAATACTGGTCCTGGATACATGTGACGTGTCCACCAATAGAATCCAAGGTTCCTGCACATGCCATGGTGTGCATGTGAAGCCAAACAACAGTTAAAGCAGGGAAGGTGAAATCAGCTCCAGGGAGGAGGAGGAGAACGCAAGCCCACAGTTTGGCCCCAACGTTTCAAACTGTGGTTAAGACATAACCTGCAATCAATCTTTTTGCTCCAGCTCTAATCTTTTGGAGACCAGGAAATCTTCCAAGTCTTTCTCTTTTGTATACAGATACTTCTCACTCGGCTAGCATTATGTGGATGAGCAAGGGGTACTTTCTGGGTTCCAAGGAAGTCCATTCGTCTGTTACTGCAAATCCTCAAGGGCTGGTGGTATAAGAAAAGTTAACTCCTGGGAAGAATCAGCTCTTGTCAAAACACACCCAGCAAAGTCACTCTCCGCTGACCGAGGCCGCCACAACTGGGTTCTGGGATGCTGACAAGCGGGCCAAGCTTTTTCCAACTCACCGAAATGGCCAGAATAGGAACTCGTTGCCTCATTCAAGAGCCCAAACAGTTCCGGTGAGGAAAGGAGCCGGGAAGGAGCTCGTAGGAGCTTGAAGCCTCTCACTTCTCAGGATCTCAAGGGGGCAAAGTTCATCCAGAAGGCGCGGCTGCTACACCGAATCCTGGAAAGGGCTCTACTGCAACTGAAGGCTTTAAACCGCCATCTCTCCTCCAAGTATTCCATCCACCAGCCCAGGGTATAGAAGTATTTACATTAAATCAATCTTGGAAAGGTTTAGGAAGGTTTATCTCCTCATCTCGTCTCCTTAAAGAAGCTGTCAGGTAAAACTTAACAGAAAAGAAATGTGATGGACGCCTTCTCACATGTACGGCTGCGTTTTGTCAGCTGCCCAAATATCGCTATCCAATTAAACTGGCTGTAAACAGAGAATAAATAGGCAGCTTTCGCAATAGAGAGGAATAAAAATTGGAATAAACGCTCCTCCTCAAGGTTCCAGACCAGTGCTATTTATTCCCAAATTATTTTGAATCAAGCATGAGCACTGAACAAGCCTGCAAATGTCGTCAAATTATTCAGAAATATGAAGTCAGAAAGACTGAAGACCTCCAAAAGGATTTCGGTGCCTGCAGAATGAGCGATAAAGTTGTGTTTAATGTGGATTGGGTACTATTTTTCTAGACCACGAAAATGAAGAGATGGCAAGGTCCACAGAATTAGGCCACTGTGGAGAAAATTCTAAACAACTCAGTTCTTGAGAGTTGACCAATAAAACTGACTGTGAAAACACCCGATGCACTGCTGTGAACTGTTGCGACAGGCAGAGGCTCCAAAGGATTTCCAAAACGATTAGAGAGAATCAGGGAGGGCGGCTCTATCAACGGCTGTAAGCAGTGAGACACACAGAGAAGCTGCCACATCTAAGAAGCGGTCTCTCTCTCTCTCTCTCTCTCTGATCTTCATTTTCTGGGGACATGGAGTCAAACGGGACTCAGATCCTGAGGAGTTAGCCGTGTTAGTCTGTGGTAGCAAAATCAAAAAGAGTCCAGTAGCACCTTTAAGACTAACCAATTTTATTATAGCATAAGCTTTCGAGAATCAAGTTCTCTTCATCAGATGCCTGATCAGGCATCTGATGAAGAGAACTTGATTCTCGAAAGCTTATGCTATAATAAAATTGGTTAGTCTTAAAGGTGCTACTGGACTCTTTTTGAAACGGGACTCAGTCATCTCCACCATGCCTGGCTTTGTGAATTTCCTGCTTGAGACCATGTGTGGGACCAGATGGACTTTCAGACTGACTGAGCAAAGCACTTTTAAAATGCATTGTTAAAGCAAATGCAGAAATTGGAGGGTGTTAAATCTATACAATATCTATTTGAGGTCCCCCCGCAAAGACATCTTGTGACTCTGCTTTCCATTTCTTTTAGGAGTGTCAGTGTATGAAGCTGTATGAGGAAGTATTTATCACTCTTTTGCATGTGCCAGTTCCTTTCTGTAATTCAACCATCTATAACAGTCCCTCTGCTATGGAAAGTATTTTACAATTTTTCTCACTTTAAACGCGAGAGGTGGGCTTCACTGGCACAGCAAACAGACCCGTCTGCGCTGGAGAGCTTCTGGCTTGATCGAGGATCCAAACACCTTGCGAAGTGTCTTGACAACTACCTTGCTGTTCTCAGAGAGATGATAACACCAGATTATACAGCTAGCATTCGGTTATCAAACTATGAAGATGCTAGCGAGCTACCACTTGAATGCTGCTGGACAATCTGACTGTTTCAATCATGGGACAAGCACCCAAAAGCTACACTAAAGGCCTTGTTTAAGATCAGGCAGCACGGTTTAGGAAACAACATCGTTGGTGTAGCTTGCTAAGAATTTCCTTGCAGGGTGGGAGAATGAAACAAAATTAGGCCAGAGAGCTTGTCCCCACCTTATCCGCTCATTTTCTGAAACACAGTAGCAGAGGAAAAGGGGAGGTTTAAAATAAGCCGAGACAAAATTCAACATGTTTGCTGGGTGACCGCATCTCAAAACGAGCTGTTCGCTCTATGCTGTTTTATCATGTTGCTATAAAGAGTTTCCTGTTTCATTTCCCAGGCAAAAACCTGAAGCTAAAAGAAGGCTGTTTCATACCACGTTTCCTTCTGCTCTTTAGAGAGGTGGCACCAAACGTGGACCCAGCTGAGGTTTTTCAGCAATGTTCATTTGATTATTTATTTACTTCATTTATACCCCCACCTTTCTCCTGTACGACCAGGGGTATATTTATCTATTTACCCCATAACCCGCCTCTCTCCCCATAGGGGACCCAAAGCAGCTTACACCGTTCTCCTCTCCTCCGTTTTATCCTTGCAACAGCCTCATGAGTTGGGTGAGTCTGAGAGTGTGCGCGTCTGGCCCAAGGCGACCTAGCGAGCTCCCATGACAGAGTGGAGTGGGGATTCGAATCCAGGTCTCCCAGACACTAATCTGACACTCTTAGCCACCACTACACTGACTAAGCTAAACTGAGCAGCATTCTGATATTTTTTCAAGTACAGCGCAGGGCTGCAGTTACTAGGGAAGGAGAGTATACTTCTGAACCAAAGCCAAGTATCAAGCATTTTGTCACGCTGTTAAGATCATGTTCAAAGGACCGAGTCAGGGTACACGCAGGGTCCTGGACTACACAGACGGCACATTCTGCAGCTGGGAGAAATCCCTGATTAGGAGGACTCCACTTTCAGGTTTTGTTCTGAGACACTTTGATGCTTAGTACCATTATTAAAGGAGTATTTTCTACAATACTCCTTGTAACCTCTGGACAGAAAGCGCAACTGCTCTGAGAGGGGGCATTTGACGGGTTAAACAAAAAGTTATGATCAAATAATGTTAAAGCCTTGACTTCATTAGGACAAAAGAGGTATATAGATTTGTCAGCGAGTTTGAGAATCAATTAACTTGTGCTTGTAATTAGCAAACTTACTGTAAAAAAAATTCAGTAAACTCTACTGAATAAATATCAGTGGCCCTCTTCCTCTTAGGAGATGCTAGCGATCATACTGGCAAGCAGCCAACATGGTAAGTTTTATTATACTGCTAGGTGGCAATTACGCCCCCCGCCCCCCCACACACATTTCTGCCCTAGCTATAAAGAAATAAAAAGGGTAAACTACTTACTCCACAGTGGCATTTTTGGCTTCATGAAATATATGACAACAAGTAGCCGTTGTCAAATAGGCGATCCCAGCTGAGCAACTGACTAATCTTCTATCCTTTGAAGGGTGCTTAACTCTCAAAAGCTTATGCTCTTGTAAACTCTTGTTGGTCTTTAAAGTGCTCATCTTCCAGCACAGCTACCCACCTGAAACTTCCTTCGATCATAACACTGGAAAAAGAAAGCGGGAAGGCCAACCTACAACAAACCTCTAACCTACATTAAGGGAGGGGGGGGAGAATTCAAATACAAATAGTATAATCTATGGCCGATCAGACGAGTTTTATTCCCGCCCTGGCTTCATCTCATCACCCCCTCGACATTCAATGTAGCAGAACCTCCAGTCAATGCACCCTTCTCTCGATCTCATACAGGTTTCTATTTTTTTTCCTGGCAGTTTCCAAGACAGACCTAATTTATCTGACTTGATCTACAGCACGGAATTCCAAAAAGGGCGCAGGTAGTCTCACAAAATGGAAGCGCCAAATTTCAAGCCTAATCTACAGCTGCAGTGGATGTATTTAGACAACGGGGCTTCCTTAATCAGGGGGAAGCACCAGCAGCTATGAAGGATACTGAAGCTCACGGCCCAACTACTAGAAACCCTACTCTTCTTCTCCCACCTCTGCTTCCTACTGCAAGTTATGACTTGGCCGAGATCATCTTTGACCGCAAAAGACAGAAAGATGCTGTGTGTGTATACAATGCTCAAATGCACACAACCCTCACCGTCTCTCAATATACGGCTGGGGAGATACCACATTGCCTACTTAGAATATTCTCAACTATAAGAATCCTCTGGCTCAGGATTACCTTGCAAAGGGTGTCCTGTAAGAGACTTTATCTGGTTTCTCACTCTCTGGAACAATTACAACTCTTAGCTTTCATGAGGTTGGGGAGAAATGGGTTGAAAGCTGGTCTGGGAGGACCACAGTTCAAATCCTTACTCTGCCATGAAGCTCATCGTGCTCCTCTCAGAGTAACCTACCTAATGGAGCTAAAATGGGGAAGTGAGACGTGTGTAGGCTGCACAGTGCTCCTTAGAAGAAGGGCAGGATAAAAACGTGTACAGGTGGAAAGACTTAAGGGCTGCTGCAAGCTGTTTAACAATCTATGACAAGCAAGCGCTATCTGACAGGCTACTGCGTTGCAGTAGCCGCTTGGACTATAGACCTCACACACTGAGGTTAATATTTGTGTCCTGTGACAGCACTACTGGAGTGTTGTACGGTAAGCCCCTCTATTTATCTCTAGATCACTGAAGGGGGGGGGAGATTTAATTATTTAATTACAAAATTTATACCCCACTTTTCTGCTTTTGTAAGGGCCACCAAGGTGGCGAACAAATTGAAACATATATAATAAAACCACAACTTAAAAACCATGAAAACCAAAAAAAAAATCATCAAAACAATTAAAACCAGGGCACACACAAAAACATAAAAACAGTAAAAACTTTGGGCAGGAAGTAGGGAATCCTGAAGGAACATCAAACAAAACAGCAACAGGAGAGGACAGATGAGTCCCTTTAGGAAGAAAGTCCCAGAATTTTGGTGCCCTTATTTTTTATCGCAGATTTGTTTTGTTTTACTGACTTTTGCTGTAATAATAAATGACTGACTGGTGCCCTTTGATGTGAGAAGGCCTTCTCGCCCAAATTTCGGAAGGTGGGGGCACCTGAACTAGGGCCTTGGAAGATGACTGCAGTGGTCAGATAGGTTCATAAGGAAGTAGGTGGTCCTTCAGGATAAAACTTATTAGTGACATATTCCACATTCTCTTCCCACCAAGCCTGTATTTGCCTTCTGCAAGCCTGCAGTCTGGCATAGTTACAACAACATGTGCTGTTGCCAGGTGCATCACAACTCAGTGTCGTCCCTTTGGTGAAACAGCTGCTATACGCAATCCTTTCTATTTCCGGCTTTGCATAAGCTTGAGCAGGCAAAATATAAAGTCCCAAAGTCACAGACAGCAGAGGAATAAAGGGTTTATAACCCTGAGAAATATAGCTTTGTTCTTATTACCACGTCAAAGGAATTGTTACAGCTTTGGACAATTTTAATAGAATTTCCAGTTTAACAGTTTCTGGACATTAATAACGAACTTTACATGCCTCAGTTCTGCTGAGCTCAGCAGCAATGTTCTGACCAGCAGAAAATGAGTTGAGGCCAACAAGCCTTTAGGAAGGAAAGATGGTCAAGAAAAGCTTATTGTTAGCAGCTGCATTCCACAGCACTTCTGTCTTCAGTCTTTCAGGAGAAGCCTCTGCTATTTATTTTAGACACATTTTGCCCTAGCAAAGCAAGATCCTCCCACATCAATTACTGGTTATCCTTCCCTGAACCCCTCGCTTGGTCCTGTCATTTCTTCCTTTCCCCCTAAAAACAGCTGGACTTTTTTTTCCCAGAAAGATCAAGCAATTCAGTTTGTGGCATATATTTGTTATGGAAAATGTGGGCCTGAACAGTTATCCGCTGGGCAAAAACAATGCCTTGTAATGGAAACGGTTGAAAGACTGGGAGTTTCATGGTAGTGGTTTGGACGGCGTCAGGTTATTGTTTAGCCTTTTAAAGATGTTTTTTCTCCAAGTTCCCTCGAGCCTCCGCACTCAGCCTTGTTTTAAAATCACAAAGCCAATGACAAATCATCTCACGGATCATGAGGTTCTTTGAGATACTGTGATATATTTTACAGAGATTTCTCAAAGTCACAACTTTGCTTCTAAGGAATTGGGCTGTAACCTATGAAAACTTATGAGGGAATACAAATTAGTTAAACTTCAAGGTTGCTTGTGGCTATATTTCTTCATCTCCCCCCACCCAATAAAGTTTGAGTTCCAATTCAAATCCTAGTTATATCTTTTAACAAAAATGTATTTCAGTTTATAAACTTAAAAATATGATCATTCAATCATCTAAATCATACATTTATTATCTACTACTACTATAAAACATAAATATCAACATCTAAATCATACACAACAAAAAGAAACATACATTTAAACATAAACTAAAATAATTCAAATCATATGGTTCACATATCTATATCTATAGAACTTGCCTAATATAGTCTTAATTTTTCATGTCTAATTAAATATCTCTATTCTATCTTTACCATCTATCTTCACATCGAATAGTGGTTTTGTTACAAACATATATTATAAACATAAATTACTGATTTCTGCTTTCTATTTTAATTTAAGTTTAAATTTTTTCTTACTTTTTATTTCTAACTAAATAGTAAAAAAAGCTTTCCATTGTTCTTGGAATTCTGAAATTGGGTCTATTATGTATGTAAGATGTTAGTTTTGCCATCGTTGCATATTCATATAATTTGTTCTTCCATTCCTTCACATCTGGACATCTAAATCCCAGTTTCTATTGACACATGCCTTCTCCAGCATCAGACATTGGGGCATCTAACTCAGCGCTGTATTCTCACAGGCCACAGCTCTCCAAGAAGAGAGGCATTTCAAGGGATCCAGCGATCATACGGTCCAATACTCAGATACAAAGGAGGACACCACAGACCTAAAACGTCTCAGCAAGTTCCTGTGCAACCTTCTAAATTCAGCATACAACTACAGGCAAACAGACTTTTTTCCTGGCATTTACACCTCTATCTCTAGCAATGTCTGCAATAGAAATTTATTTTTTATGTTACTTCATTTATATCTTGCCTTTCTCCCTGTCAGGTTCAGTATATATCTTAACTATACTGACTCCATTTTCTAATGCTTTTAGTCTCTAAGTGTTTTCTCCTCAGGTGCACCAGTTCCCAGGCAGCATCCCCACCAGAGGAGACTGTTTTGTCTAGCACCGTTCCACCAGGCATTGGCCTTGAAGGAGAGCAGCTTCCCAGGACTGAGAGATGTTGTTTTGAGAACTGTGGGGGGAGGCTGTTCCAGATGGGTATTGTTACTCTGTATCCTATGCTTGCTCTTCATTGGTAACAATGATCATGTACCATCCTGAGTCTCCTATTCAGGACAGTGGACTATAATGGACCTTTTCTGCAATAAAACTTCCTTTGCTAGACATTGGACTTATTCTTGCTTCTAAAGGGAATCTTGCAGAGAGTACCTTATCTAGCCACAGTCTGACATTTTGTTACCAATCATGTCTGAGTCGGGCCCAGCGGAATCCAAGGTTGTCCCGGACAGGGATCCTTTGTTTGATCCGTATGCGTCTCCCGACAATCAACCGGTGCAAACCCAAGACTCCCAGGAGCTGGGAGCAACCGGGAACGGAACCGGAGCATCCACTTCCACCCTGCCTCTCATCGACTTCAGTACTCGGAACGAGACTGAAAGCAACCTCGGGGCAAGGCCGAAAGCAACCGCTCTCCCCTTGATTTCGGTACCCACCCCGTCGGAGTGGGGAGCCAGACCCCGAGAAACCAGAGAGCGCCGGGCAGGTGGACTCCATCCACGAGTCTCGATGGACGGGCGCCGAAGCCTGGAAACCGTTCCGGAACTAGATAGCAGCCAACCATGGCGATATTGGAACCGGACGTTTGAGCAGATGGAGGGGGACACGTCTCGCCGTGGAGCCCTGAGTTGGGATTATTCCGAACTTGCTCCGTGGAAAGAGCCAACGGAAGTCCCTGAACAAAGTTGGGAGCAGATACAAGGTCGCACCTATGCGGTAGATACCAGCATCTCGGCCGTGACGGGTATGGCCAAGGGGATTCTAGCCGCGAGGTCGCGAATAGTCCGAGGAGACCCTCCTCCGTGGGGCCCTTTCTCCCCGGTGAGTACAGCGAATGAAGGTTCCCTGGGCGAACAACCAGGGCCAAGTCGAATACAACAATTAGAAGCTAAGCTGATGGATATGGAAGAAAGTTTGGCTCACGCCATTCATTTAATTTCCTCAATGGGGGCAGGAGAAAGACTGTCTCCTGAAGAGATGGCAATCCAGATAGCTACCCTTCAAAGTGTCATCTCCTATCCGATGGAGGAAGTTCAGCAGCGGTCGTCACCTACCGGCGAGGGGGGCACCTATCCTGGCGAATCGGGAGAACAACCCAAGGAACTTCCCATTCAGCGGGAAATTCCACCGAGAAGGGATCACCCGAGTGTGCCACCTGATGAAGCTCCCATCGAACCTCCTATCACGGGAGCGGAGGCGCCGCCAGACGAGACCCCTGTCGAGAGGCCTACGGAAGGGGAGGAAAAGCCAAGTGATACACCGGTGATACCCCCACATACTTCCCCTATAACGGTCCGGCCGGACCAAGCGGGGGCACCCGCGGCTCCATCCGGGGAGGGAGCCCCTGGTCAACCGCGCGAAACCGTTCCCGTCGGACAACCTCCGGGAAATGGTCTACCAGCGCCTAAAGACCAGCCGAAGCTTCCCAAAACAGCAACGCCGGGAGGGGCAAGCCCGCGCGGCCTTCCACCCATTCGGCCTTCGCCGCTGCGGCCCCTTCCGCTTCGACCACAACTAACCCCGCCGCTGCAGCCGATACGTTTGCCACTGGAACAGCCTTTAAGACCTTCTCCGAACCAACCGATGGGGCCTACACCACTACGACCCCACCAACCCACCCCTCAGCGGCCGATCACTACTCCGCCTCATCAACCTCAACTGCCAGCACCTCAACCGCTACGGCCAACACCTCCGGCATTGCCACCCGTCAGACCCAGACTGCTGCCACCCGCCCAGCCGAGAGCACCACCGCCAACCCAGCCGAGGCCGCCACCCCCGGCTCAACCGGTGATGCCGCCGCCAGCGCAACCAGCACCGCCAGCACAACCGGGTCCCCCCATACCTCAAGTGCCATTGATGCTTCCGGCGGACTTCTACCCAGCACCGGCTCCGAGGCAAGACCTCCCAATGGGTTGGGTGAAACTGGACGCCACGTTTGATGGGGATCCCTCCAAACTGGGCTTTTTCCTAGTACAAGTCTTACAATTCTTCAACCGGTGGGGACACCTCTTCGGCAGCGAGGCCAGCCAAGTTGAACATCTCGGCTCCCGCTTACAAGGGAAAGCAGCAGACTGGTACGTAGGACTATATAATATTGGGGCCCCAGAACTTGATACTCTCCAGGGGTTGGTAGATGCTATTAGAGCACAATATGAAGACCCCTTAGAGGAAACCAGGGCCCGAACAGAATTGCAGGCCATTAAGCAGGGCAGCATGTCAGCGAGAGACTATATCACGAAATTCCGACAATTGGCTGCCAAGTGCCCCAGGTGTGAGGAGTCCACAAAAATTATTCTGTTCAAACAAGGACTTAATCCGAGACTTTTGGACAGAGCCCTCATGCAAGACAATCCCCCTACGCTGTTAGGTTGGGTTCAACTTGTTTGCGAAGTGGAGAATCGCATTTTAGAAGTCCGTTTGGTTGAGCAACAACAACAAACGGGACAAAGGAGACCATTGACCCTACAGAAGGGAGCTCGGGGAGCGGGCTACGCCACTCGTGGAGCGAGAGATGCTAGATGGCAACAAGGGCTGTGTTTGCAATGTGGACAGGCTGGTCACTTTGCAGCACAATGCCCCTACCGACCTGTGCAAAGACCTCCGCTTCAATTACGGCGTCCAACCCTTGCTCCGTTCCCTACGCTCCAACGCCCGACTCCAGCTCCACGAGCAAACAGAGGCCGCGGCGCTTCCCAAAGGCCAGCCTCAGAAAGAGGGCTGGAAGCGGAAGAAGTTATGGAATACGATCCCGCTTCCCCATCTACAGAAGTCAACCCAGAAAGTCCCCAGTCGGGAAACGAGATGGATCTGTCGTAAAAGGGCCCAAACGACAGATCCGCCCCAAGCCCGTCCCTGCACGGAACCGGCCACCTGGGTCCATTTTATTCATGCCAGTGACTCTAATCAACCCAGAAAGGAAAATGCACATTCGGGTGCAAGCTCTTATTGACTCGGGTTGCTCAAGAGACATAATAGCCCCAGCTCTAGTCAATGGACTGGTCTTACCAACTCGGGATTTACAAAATCCAGTAATTTTTGAACAAATGGATGGTACCAGCATGAATCCGGTCACAACTGAAACCATCCCGGTGATCACAGGCATGGGACAACATTGGGAGAAGAGGTCCTTTGTCATCAGCTCTACTGCCAAGTACCCGTTAATTCTGGGCAGCAAATGGCTATGTGATCACAATCCCTACATAGACTGGGCTCAAGGATGTATTACCTTCAACCATGCCAACTGTAAAAGTCACCGTTGGAATCAAAACTGGGGCGAAGACCCAACTTACAAAGAAAAGGCCCTCCTCACCCAAGAAGAAGTCAACCAGATACCCGAACCGTACTGGCCTTTTCTAAATGCTTTCTCGGAGGAGGAAGCTGACACTCTACCCCCGCACCGACGAACCGACTGTGCGGTGGAAATTCTACCCGGAGCCTCATTGCCTAAAGGACGACTCTATCCTATGAGTCTCCATGAACGTGAAGAGCTCCGGAAATTCATCGACACCAACCTCCAAAGAGGGTTCATCCGCCCAGCCTCTAGCTCCCACGCCGCTCCAGTTCTCTTTGTGAAAAAGAAGGATGGGGGACTCAGGCTGTGCACGGATTTCCGAGGACTAAATGCAGTGTCCACCAACAACGCCTATCCTATACCGCTCATCCGAGACCTTCTCAACGTCGTGGCCCAAGGTAAGATCTTTACAAAATTAGATCTAAAAGATGCTTACTTCCACGTTCGTATCAAGGCAGGGGATGAGTGGAAAACCGCATTTAATACGCCCCTCGGACAATATGAATACCTAGTTATGCCTTTTGGATTGACGGGAGCCCCGTCTGTATTCATGTCCATGATAAACGAAGTTTTACATGAATTTCTATACAAAGGGGTGGTGGTGTACCTTGATGATGTTTTAATTTATTCGGACACAGAGGAAGAACATGTTCAAATGGTACAAAAGGTCCTGGCCACCCTAATGAAGAATAAACTGCCCATTAAATTGTCCAAATGTGAATTCCACAAAACCGAACTCACTTACCTTGGGTACTGTATCTCACAAGAGGGGTTGAAAATGGATCCAGCCAAAGTACAGGCGATCCAGGATTGGCAAACACCCACCACCCGTAAAGAACTACAATCCTTCCTGGGGTTTGCCAACTTCTATAGAGACTTCATAGCGAACTTCGCCCAAATCACACTCCCCTTAACAGAATTGCTGAAAACCAAAGATAAAGGGGACCAAGCCAAAAAGCCCTCGGCTAAACTACAATGGACCCCCGATTGCCAAATGGCCTTCGAATGTCTAAAAAAGCAATTTGTAACGGAACCCATCCTCTCCCACCCTAACGAACAGTCCCCCTTCATAGTACAGGTCGACGCCAGCGATACGGCGATAGGGGGGGTTTTGCTGCAGAAGGGGGAGGATGGAAAATTACGGCCTTGTGCATTCTTGTCCAGAAAGTTCTCAGAGGCAGAAAGGAATTGGAATGTGTGGGAGAAGGAGGCCTTTGCGGTGAAAGCAGCTCTCACAAACTGGAGGCATTGGCTGGAGGGGGCGAGATACCCTTTTGAGGTCTGGACAGATCATAAGAATCTGGAGGCCCTCCGAAGCCCACGCAGACTGAATGCCAAGCAATTGCGGTGGGCGGAATTCTTTTCCAAGTTCAACTTCACCCTCAATTATCTCCCGGGCAAAACTAACTTTTTGGCGGACGCCCTGTCGCGCATGCCCCAACATAAGAGCAAACGGGCGGAGACTGTCGACACGGTCTTCTCGCCTAAGCAACTTGGGGGCGTGGTGACTACTCGCAGCCGCGCTAAGCAGCCCCTCCCGGCCGACCAAGAATGGAAATCGAAACTTAAAGCTGAAGTGGAGAAGGAGGGGGATAAGGCTCCACGAAACAAACTAACCCAATCCCCACAGGGGGATTGGCTAGCTGGGAGCAAGTTGTATGTCCCAGACAGCTTTAGGCTGGAAGTCTTGCAACGCTGTCATGATGCTCCCACTGCTGGACATTATGGGTACCTGAAAACTTTACACCTAGTTCAAAGACAATTCTGGTGGCCGGGCATGCGCAAAGACATTTCCCAATACGTTGGTTCCTGCCCTGTTTGCCTCAGCGCAAAGACCAGGAAGGGGAAACCTCCGGGTCTCCTGCAACCATTAGAAACACCGAACAGGCCCTGGGAAATAATCTCCATGGACTTTATCACTGATCTACCTCCCTCGAAAGGACATAATTGTATTTTAGTTGTGGTAGATCTGTTCTCCAAACAAGCCCATTTTATACCCTGTACCGCTATACCCTCCGCTCGAAAACTAGCGGACCTGTTTCTAAAGCACATCGTAAAATTACATTCTTTTCCGTCCAAGGTGATTTCGGATCGCGGCGGACAGTTCGTTGCCAACTTCTGGCGGGAGCTTATGAAAATGTTGAATATTGAACAAGGTATCAGTTCAAGCCACCACCCACAAACCGACGGGCAATCCGAAAAAACAAACCAAATATTAGAACAGTTCCTTCGTTGCTACATCAATTTCCAACAAGATAATTGGGTGGACCTTCTCCCTCTAGCAGAATTCTCCTATAACAACAGTGTACACGCTTCAACGGGAGAAGCCCCCTTCAAGATTGTATATGGAACTCACTTCAATCCCTTCCAGTTGGACGCACCCCCTCTCCATTCCTCTAAATTGCCAGATGTGTCCTCATGGTGGGGGGAGGCAGTGCAGCAATGGACTATCATTAAAAGACACCTTGAAAAAGCCAAACTGGATTACAAAAAGTACGCAGACCGCCACCGTGTGGCCGAATGGGAATTACAACCAGGGGACCATGTGTACATTTCCACAAAGAACCTAAAGCTAGCTCAGACAAGCCGCAAACTCGCTCTGAAATTCTTAGGACCTTTTCCTGTGCGCAAGGTAATAAATAAAGTGACTGTTGCTGTAACATTGCCCAAGAACCTTCGCCATGTGCATGATACGTTCCATGTCAGCCTTTTGAAGAAGGCTCCCACCGACAACAAATGGCATATCAAAGCTCCACCCATTCCAACTTTAATAGACGACCAAATACACTATGAGGTGCAACAAATCTTGGACTCTAAAATCAAGAGAAATCAGCTTTTTTACCTCATTAGGTGGAAGGACTTTGATTCTGGTTACGATGAATGGGTGAACTCTGCACATGTTCATGCTCCTAGATTAACCAAAGCTTTTCATACTCGCTACCCATATAAACCAGGGGGGGATTTGTTTTAAGGGGGGCAGAAATGTCAGGTTCAGTATATATCTTAACTATACTGACTCCATTTTCTAATGCTTTTAGTCTCTAAGTGTTTTCTCCTCAGGTGCACCAGTTCCCAGGCAGCATCCCCACCAGAGGAGACTGTTTTGTCTAGCACCGTTCCACCAGGCATTGGCCTTGAAGGAGAGCAGCTTCCCAGGACTGAGAGATGTTGTTTTGAGAACTGTGGGGGGAGGCTGTTCCAGATGGGTATTGTTACTCTGTATCCTATGCTTGCTCTTCATTGGTAACAATGATCATGTACCATCCTGAGTCTCCTATTCAGGACAGTGGACTATAATGGACCTTTTCTGCAATAAAACTTCCTTTGCTAGACATTGGACTTATTCTTGCTTCTAAAGGGAATCTTGCAGAGAGTACCTTATCTAGCCACAGTCTGACACTCCCCAATGGGGACCCCAACCAACTTAGACTGTTCTCCACTCCTCTGTCTGATTCTCACAACAACCCTGTGAGGTAGGTTAGGCTGAGAGCATGTGACTAGTCCAAGGTCACTCGTAACCTGGGGATTCCAGCATTTATTTGCAAACAGAGGCCAGCCTTCCAGTCTATCCAAGTGCAGAGAAAGGTCTGGGAAATACAGGATAACCCAGATCAATGAGGTGGTAGCCTACAAAGTTTCCTTTCTTTCCAGCATGGAACAGAGCTTCCACGTCACCCAGTCCTCTACTCTCCATTGTTGTTTCGCTCCCCTGCATTCCCTCCTTTCCAAATTTAAGCTCGAGACACTCCGAAGAATGGAGCTGCACGACAGAGCACAGGCTTTGTGTGTAGGTCCCTAACGTCTCCAATTAAAAGGTTATGAGGCTGCAGGACTGGAAAAGCTGCCAGTCAAAGCAGAGAGTAATGGGTTAGAGGGATCCTGTGGTTGGCTCAGCATAAGGCTGCTATATCTGGCTTTTGAAAGCAGAATGCAAAAATAAATAAATAAATCCCTGTTCATTTTCATTTCCGCTGCTGATTCTGAGAGAAGAATGCAGTTTACTTGGAAAGGGTCCAGGGTATCTTGGTGCAGAATTTGGGACTGGGATAAAACCCTAATCAAACTAACCCATTGAAGAGCTGGATATGTGGAAATGCGAGCAGGGGTAGCAGGGGTGACCGTGATGCTTTTAAAATGACTCTGCAAATGACAGAACACGAGAAACGTTCAGACGCATACCCCCCACTGCCCAATTTTTTTTTATGCTGTTTCTCTCTCTCTCAGAACTGAGTACAACACTGCTGCCTGCGAGCTCTGCAGGTTCTTCAGTTATGCCTGCCAGTTCTAGCTTGGCAGCTGGATATTTAAGAGCCGGTGCAGGTGGCAACGGACCCTGTAGGAGGCCCAAAGAGCAGGCAGGGATGTGAGAATACCTGGATCCTCTGATTTCTCTGCTGGAGGTGCACCTGCATCTATTTTGATGATGGGCTCTAGCCTGTGAATGCTTAAGCTCCCGACTGATCTGGTCCGCTACAGATGCTACAAAACGCCTGTTTTCGTTTACTGCTGGCATGGGTCCTTTTTAGAGGTCCTTCACAAAACCAACACAATCTTATGCTGCATCCGTAGCCCTCCCACCTCACTGGTGCACAATTTCACAGGGCCCTCCTTCAAAATGCTGCGATTCAAAGAACAAAATCGCCTTTGTGCAAAGCAAATGCAGAAGCGGCTGTCAAAAAATAAATATCAACAGCTGCCGATAGGGGTCTCCCCCAACAATGATGCAGGGCACCGTAGAGGCAGCTACAGTATTTGAAACCTGCACTCCAGGGAGAAAGGAAAGAGTATGTGATGGCACCAGATGTGGCCTAACACAGAATAAGAGAGCAGCGACTGTCACAGCTGAGGCCAAAGCAAAGAAATGAAAAGGGGAGGGTTCCCCCCCCTCCCTCACCCAGCCGCCTTGGAGAAGAACTGTCCATTTAAGATTTACAATGAATGTTATTTTTAGACTGGTTTTCTGTCCTCTGCTATTCCCAAGGACTCGAAGCAGGGAGCGAGGTTGCAGTATCACCCAAATGAAACTATGTCTCTAGCCACAGGGCTTTATGCAATGGTGTAACGAATTTCACCGAACTGTCGCTATTCGCGTCCTGGCTTTGAAGGCACTGGTTATATTTGAAACTCGCTTCTGGAACTTCTCCTTCGTGGCTCTTTGTTCTCAGACACGGCCCACACTTTGGGAGTTGGCACCATAACCTCTTGAGAACAAGTGCGGCACAGGGGATGGATTGTCGGATTAGGATATGGGACACCCAGCTTCAAACCCACCCGCCCTCCCTGCCCCATTAAATTTGCTGGGCGACTGTAAACCGGTCATGTACTCTTCCTCTGACTGCTCCTCTTTTGACACATTAAAGCTTTGGTCTAACGGAACAGACTCGTAGGATACCAGCCTCCCCCAGGTCACTCTTTTATCTTATAAGGTGATCCAGTGACTATTATTTCTCCTCCCTTCAAAAATGTGAAATATATTTAGTAATGCTGCATTTTAAAAATTTACGGGAGGGAAAAAACCCTTCATGACGTGTATAGTATTTTACATTCAAGGGGCAAAAAACAAAAATGTAGCAAACCTACCTACTTGTAATGCAAGTGACTGAAAATGGTGAACATTATATAAGAGAGATTCTTTTGTGAGCATACGTTTATTTGTATAGCATTTCTGGTGTATAAGAACAACGATGTGCTATCGAGTCACAACTGACTTATGGCAACCCCATCCACAAGGTGTTCCAGGCGGGAGAGAAGCCAGGGTGGCCTGCCATTGATTGCTCTCCTCTCCCCAGCAACCTGTCTTCCTTGGTGGTCTCCCATCTCAGTGCTGACCGTGGCCAACTCTGTTTAGCTTCCAACCTCTGACAAGCCCAGGCTCCAGTGTGTAAAACCCAATTCATACTTTTACGTTTATCTTCATTACAAATCCAGCGGGGGAAGATGAGCTACAAAATAGAGGGATTTGTTTCTTACATTCGACAGCACTAATATTTTTGCAGGTGACGCCCTGCCAGTGGGCAACACCAACAATGGCCTGTACGTGCAAACTCTCTGTTGTGGCCCCCACCCTGTGGAATGGCCTGCCTGGTGAGTTTAGGGACTCCCATTCCTGATTTTTTGCAAACTATACAAAACTGATTTATTCAGGACAGCTATTTTACACAGATAGGAGGGCTGTACCATTAAGGAAGTGGTTTCAAGTAGAGGCAGTGGTAAAGGGATAGGAACTGTAGATTATACTGCTGCGTGCTGTCTGTTGTGGTAAATAGGATCTTACTGGGAAATTTCTGCATTGTTTAATATGTCAGGTTTAGAACTGCTTCTGCTCTCTTTCAGCCTTGTTTCAGCTCTGAAAGCTGAATTTCAACAGTTCCAGCTGTTGATCATATGGACTTACTCTGTGTAATCCGCTCTAAGTCTCAGGAAGAAATAATGTAAACAATAAAATAACGTAAATAATATTCCAAGACAAAGAAGTAAAAACTGTGCCAATCTTCTTCCTTCTCTTCTTTAGCAGGTTGTGAAGTTGGAGGAATAGCACAATGCACAGCACGGCACACAAGTGTCAAGAAATCCATATATGGAGACAGCTTTGCCCCCCCCCCGCCCATTCTCAAGCCAGATACACAGCACATAAATTTCTGTCTCGGTGTTATACTTTTCTGCCAGAGGGCTGGAGCCTCCCTTCCGACAAACACCAAGCAAAGGAGCCAGGTTAGCCCTCCGTTACACAACAGGAAGATCGTATTTCCCTTCCCCTCTAGCAGCAGAGTCCTGCTCTACAAGGCACTGAAAGGGTTAGAAGCATTTCCAGAGGCTGAGAAGTCTAGTGTGCAGAAAAAGGGCTGCCTAACATTGGTTTTCCTGCCTATATGTAGGACTTTTAAAAGGCAGGAAATCTTCTGTGCTAATGTGCTGCAAAGGGAGGCAGGCCGCTAGGGTTCCATTGTATAAGCAAGGGAACGTACACTGATGTGGGGGCCTCCTCAGGCTTTGAGATAGCTGAGGAATCCACCATAAATCGTACGTGGAGAGATGTTCGTCCTTTCTCCCTTCTCTCAAGGCCAGTCTACATGTGCAGTGGCATGAAGACAGTAGACTCCTAAGTGTTTTACAGTCAATGGGCTTAGACTGGAGTCACTCTGCTTAGGATTGTACTGTTTGAGTACCAAACCACTGCAGGTGACAAGTACCATTTTTAGACACCCCCATTACATAAAACTTCCTAATTATACCAAACTACCACTCGAGGACCAGGGTCAGCAACAACCTCTCTCCTCTGATTTTTTTTTAACTTGAAAAGGTTCACACCCCCACTAGGAAAAAGCTATCCACGTGTTCACATGTGATGAAGTCCATTCTACCTCCCCAGAATTCTACCAGCTCATTCTTCTAACACGTGTAGGCCAGACCAGATTATCGTTGCTCACATACACCCCTAAGCTTCTGCTCCCCCTTTCTGCTCTAGCTTTCTACAGTGACTTGATCAATATTTCAATTTCCAACTCCACCCCCATGCAAAGAAATTGAGTGGGAAGAAAAGACATGCACAAAAGCATGTGAGCAGAAACCGGGCCATCCGTTTGCAGAAGAGGGAGAAAGCAGCTTTCGGTGATTTCTCTCTCTCTCTCTCTCTCTCTCTCTCTCTCTCACACACACACACACACACACACACACACTCACACTGCAGCACTCTCCTTCAACCCCCATAAGGCTCCTGGGGTGTCCACTAACCAAGAGCGTCACAATTTCAGGGGGAAGGAAGGGTAAGTTACTATTAATGCAGCATTGAATCCAAGCCAGTGTTTTTAAACAAATGAGAGAATAAACTGTTTTTCAGCTAGACAGGATCAATCAGCTGTCTGCCACCAACAGGGACAAGTTCCAGGTTTGAACGGTGAAGGGTCAATTATAACAGAGTGGGGACAGGGGACTCCACAGTTCTCCTAAATGGACAAGCAGCTTCCCTAAGTATAGAAGGCCGGAAGCTACTGGATCTAGAGAGTCGTTAGAAGGACTACTGAATGTATAAAAACCTGATTCACTGTTCAGTTTGCTAGCATGCATTTTTCAGGATTTGAAGGAATTTTATTTGCCAATAAAATGTATCCGAGTACCAGTTCCACATTATTCAGCACTGTGCCTGTATCACTTTTCCTTCAGCAGGAACAATACCCAACATGTGATTTATGAGACCAACTGTATTATTTACCAAGGGCAGCTGTAAATTTAGGATTACATATACAGCTAATAATAAAGGCGCATCTGAAGAGCAGTTTCTAGTGTGCCTTAAAACTTTAAAGGCTGTTCTTTATTTACAGTCCTAGCTTTAATACACATTGGAAAAAACTATATATTCTAAGTAAACACTGTCCAGGAAAACGTAATTTATAAGCACATTTATTTTGGATACTTGCCGAGAGTCCTTTTGCATGCAACACTTCTTCTATAGAGCCTCACTACTGATACACCACAAAATGCACAAATAGTGTTGCTATTCCATGCTTTCGCTAAACAATTTTTTACTTTTTAAAAATAAAACGTTTAAATGGAAGATTTTTTTTTCTTCCTCCACCACTTCAAATCGAGTTATCCAAATAAAACAGCGCTAAAAATACTTGCTAACCCTCATTCCGCACTGATTATAACACTGTCTTATTTACAAGTGGAAACTGCAGAAGAGTTGGGGCAACTGTTAAACCACTTGACGGCTAAAGCTGTGAAATGCACTCTTGGAACAGTTGTGGAAACTAAGAAATGACCTGGATTCATGGGATAAAGCCAGCGAAGGGTAATCTGGCGTCTCACAAGAGTGAGAAAAGGGTCTCTCTCTTCGATCTTTTTTTAAGGCCAGTAAATCCTGGTTCATGCATTTCCCTACCTACTTATGAGCTGTATAGAAAATGCTCCTTTTAAAGATTTTATTTATTTATTAATTATATATTGGATTTCTATCCCGCCCTCCCTGCAAAGCGGGCTCAGGACGGGTCACAACATCGTATTGTAACAATTACAACAATATATAAATACTATAAAAATATACAAAATATAACTTAAAACCATATAAAACGGTAAGACAATAAAACACAGTCCAAGGATCTCTAAGATGTGGCAGGGTGGTGACTTCAGTACATATGACCGTGGGTAGGCACAACAGATCTGTTAGGCTTTGGAAGCGGAGCAGGCCAGGCAAGGGACCAGCAGGATAGTTTGCCATTTTCATAGGCCTGGAGGAACATTTCCATTTTGCAGGCCTGGAGGAACTGTAGGAAGTCTCACAGGGCCCAAATCGCAGCTGGGAGAGCGTCCCACCAGGCCGGAGCCAGAGCTGAGAAGGCTTCGGCCCTGGTCGAGGACAGGCAAACATCCTTGGGGCCAGGGGCCGACAGCAAATGTTGGTCTGCGCAGGGTAACGCCCTCCAGAGAACAGGGAGAGGCAGTCCAGTAGATATGCAGGTCCCAGTCCACTAGGGGCCTTGAAAGTTAACACCAACACCTTGAACTTGACTCAGAAGTCAGCCAGAAGATGCAAGCAACCTCAATGACACCTGTTTAGCTTTTAAGGTGCTAGCCCAAAGAAGTTCCGTATGTGAACGTATGAAGCTGCCGTATACCAAGTCAGCCCATTGGCTCTTTTAAGTCAGAATTCTCGACTGTCATTGGCAGAAGCTCCCTGAGGTCTCAAGCAGTGAGAAAGGTCTTTCCCAACACCTGTTACTAGAGATCATTTGACTGGAGATAGCCAAGACTGAACGCGGAATCCTCTGCATCTGCTCTGCCACTGAGCGGCAAATGCCACAAAGGATCCTAAGACCCAAGTTGTAAAGGGAGTGAGTGCCTTTTGTATGAGCATGGCATTCTCTTGTGCCAAGTCAGACTATTGGGCCCACAGCCCAACCAGATTCTTTGTCTAAGCTAGCAGCACCCCCCAAGGTTTTTTTGCTGCAAATGTAAGGACAGGAATTGAGTCTTGAAGCATAAGCTGGAAAGACACAAGATAAATATTATACTCTGTCTCGTGATTGCAACCATACACGTTCTTAGGTCAACTCAACTCCCAAACCTTATAAAGCTCAGTCCTGCATTTGACCCTCCACCTACCTTCTGTTGCATGAAAATCATTTCAGAAAAAGAACAAAGAATGAAAAAGCAAGCTTTCAAGGAAAAACGCAACCCATCTGCACAAACGACAAGGTCGTGCCAACAACAGATGCACCGACAGAAGCATCTTCTCAAAAAACCCAAAGTTAGCACCAATCATCACTTAAGATTTCTGAATTGGATGGGCTCCAGCAAGCCAAGCCAAGTATCAAGCAAGCGCAGTGTCAAATAGATGAGTAGGCACCTGTCCCTCTAGCGTGTAAAGCCCCACAGTGCAAACTCTTGTTCTGGGAAAAGAAATCTGATTGGAGAGGGAACGTACTAGAAGCACAGTGTGGCATGAGAAAACAGAGATCAAAATGGGCACGCTTAAGACCATGACCTCTTTTGGGTCTCGTGTTACTTAGGACCGCTTTGCGTTATGCAAAGAGACTGTTTCACAAAAGGCACTACTTTGGGGCTAAACAAGAAGAATGCAGATGCACGTCAGGATGTCACCTGTCACGCCCTGCAAGGTCCCGTGTACTGCTTGTACTCTGCAAGGCCCTGTGTACTGTTTGACTCTGAGGACAATTACGCCCCTGTGCTTATGTCTCTCGCGAGTTTTCAGAGATTGAAAGACACTGGCCAGTGTGGGACAAAGAAGCAGCAGCCGTTAAACTACCCGTCACCCTGGCGACTTTGGCTAGAGGGAGCAAAGGTACCTTTTGAGGTGTCGACGGACCAGAAAAATCTAGAGGCCCTCCGATCGCCCCGAAGATTGGGGGCGAAACAGCTCCGGTGGGTGGAGTTCTTTTCAAAGGTTCAATTCACTCTCAAGCACCTCTCTGAGTCCTTAAACTTCTTAGCAGACGCACTGTCCCACCTACCACAACATGAAAGCCAAAGGGAGATTAGTGACACTACGTTCACATCGGCCCAGCTGGGAGGGGTGGTGGTGATGCGTCGGCAAGCACGTGAACTCCTGTCGACCCACTCAACCCTTGGCTAGAGAAAATCAAGGTGGAACTGGAAAAGGAGGAGGAGGAGAGATTGCAAGATCCTCTGGTGAAGGGGGAGGATGGACGCTGGAAGCGCTAAAGAAATGTCTTGACGACAAATTCGCCAGGCATTCTGGGTTTGTGAAGACTTTGCATTTAGCTCAGAGGCAATTTTGGTGGCCAGGGATGAGAAAAGGTCTCTCTCAATATGTGACTACTTGTCAGATATGGTTGATGGGAAAGGAGCGGGGAGGAAAGCCCCCAGGACTGTTGCAACCACCGGAGACTCCATCCAGACCCTGGGCTATGATTTCTATGGATTTTATCACAGACCTCCCCCCTTGCAGGGCCAGATGAATTGCATCCGAGGGGACTAAAAGAACTCACAGATGTAATTTCTCAGACTTTGTCCATTATTTTTGAGGATACTTGGAGTACAGGTGAGGTGCCAGAAGACTGGAGGTGGGCAAATGTTGTCCCCGTCTTCAAGAAGGGGAAAAAGGAGGAACTACCGACCCATCAGCTTGACGTCTATAGCTCGAAAAGTTTTAGAACAAATCACCAAACAATGAGTCCTTGAGCATTTAAAAAGGATGGCTGTGATTACTAAGAAACAGCATGGGTTTCTCAAGAACAAATCATGTCAGATCAACCTTATCTCTATTTTGGAGAGAGTTACTACCTTGCCGGATATGGGGAAAGCTGTAGGCATAGTTTGTCTCAATTGCAGTAAGGCTTTCGATAAGGTTCCGCATAGCCTTGTCGACAAATTGGTAAAACGTGGTTTGGATCCTGTTATTGTTAGCTGGATCTGTAACTGGTTGACAGATGGCACCCAAAGAGTGCTAGTTAATGGTTCCTCATCCTCTTGGAGAAGAGTGACAAGTGGAGTTCCTCAGGGATCAGACCTGGGACCTGTTCTGTTCAACATTTTTATAAATGATTTGGATGAAGGAATAGAGGGAAAGCTTATCACATCTGCAGATGATACTAACTTAGGAGGGGAAGCAAATAAGGGCTGTCATATAGAGGATAGTGCAGAGTTGTTTTCCATTGCCCCAGAAGGTCGATTCAGAAGATATGGGTTGAAATTAAATAAAAAAGAGTTTTCGGCTAAACATTAGGAAGAACTTCCTGACAGAGCAGTCCCTCAGTGGAACAGGATTCCTCGGGAGGTGGTGGGCTCTCCTTCTTTGGAGGTTTTTAAGCAGAGATTAAACAGCCATCTAATAGCAATGCTGATTCTGTGAACCTGGGCAGATCACGAGAGGGAGGGCAGGAGGAGTTACATTGTTGCTTAGTTTTCATTGCTCCTTCTTGCATGTCCAGGGTGATGCTGATTGCCACTTTGGGGGCAGGAAGCAATTTTCTCCAGGGCAGTTGGCCAGAGATCCTGGAGTTTTTTTGCCATCATCTGGGTATAGAGCAGGGGTCACTGTGTGTGTGTGGGGGGGGGGGGAAGGTAGTTGTGAATTTCCTGCACTGTGCCGGGGGTTGGACTAGATGACCCTGGAGATCCCTTCCAGCTCTATGATTCTGCATTCCGTACCTACTGTATTTGTTCACTGGACGTTCTAGTTCTTGATTATACTGTATTTGTTCATTGAATATCCTAGTGGTTGTTCATATTGACTGATACTATGTAATCTGCCGTGGGTCTCAGTGAGAAAGGGAGACTATAAACAGATTATATAAATAAATAAAATACGAAGACGGGAAGTAAATAAATGTCCGCATCTTAAGCGCCCCCCTCCACCCCCCAGCATCAATGGCTTGAAGCTGGAAACAATAAAAACCATAACCATTTCTACCTATTTATGAAAGTCTCAGTCAGTTAAAACACACCTCCCTTGCCAGTGTTGTATCTCTGGCCATCACAACCTGCTCAAATAGGAATTAAAATTATTCTGAAAATGCTGCTTTGAGAGTTTCCAAAATTTGGGGCAAGAAGACTTTACTGAATTTATAGTGGAGGCTTGGGGGAGGGGGGGAAACCCTACTTTGATCTTATGGAAATTAATTTCCAATTAAAGAAAACAAAGAAAAGAAAAGACAACACACGTTTAAGCATCTAAAAGGTCAAAAAAGCAGTAAGATCCCCAGATGTCACCTCCAGTAGTAGCTTTACTATGCTGTCTGATGTTAAAGTAGCAGGGTTACACAAACTTCGTCAGCGACTTTGATCACCGAACTGGAAAAGTGGATACAAATGTTTTAATTGATAAAAGCATGTGCTCTCCGAATGAGCTATGCTCCTCCCCAAAACTTACCCATCACCTCCCTGGAAAATCCGAATTTCAGAGGCAAGCCGGTTTGCATATTTGCAATCTGAGATTAAGTGCAGAGTTTATTCTGGGGGAAGGACCGGAATGTACCCAGAACCTTGCCGTAAAATTTCCGCTCCCAAAGGAATTCTTTGACGACCCAAAAGTCCCTCAGAGATTATATACTGAACCACACAAATTGCTCACTGAAACACTGGAATGCATCACCATTTTGTGTTGATTTTTTTTTAAAATTACTTGAAGGAAACTTCCAACAAGAGCAGACGCTGGAATAAGGAACGTCAGCTTAGTTCTGATTTAAGGATATTGCAAACCGAAGTCCCCCGAGAGGTTTCATTTTGGGCAGCAAATGACTAACCCTAGCAGATCAATGGCTTTCTTTTCCAAATGCATCTGTATTCTTAAATATGTATAAGACAGAACTAAATTACACCCTGCCGTCCTGAGCCGAGGTTGTCTATTCTGCTGTAATTTTTTTTCCTGTAAATAATTTAAGAGGTACGGAGGCTCTCTCCTGTCAAAGTGGCATTAAATTGATTTTGGGATCAGCTTCCCAGATTGCATTAATAATTAACACAGCATTCTGAAAAGTGCACCAAGCGGCTGGGGATGAGAGGTTTAAGGGGGAAAAAAACTTCTCCGTTGCATTTCACCCCAGAGACACAGCCCAAGTGGAGCCTGCTCTTGGCTTCTCCGCAAGCTGTATGAAAATGCACGTGAGCCACACATAAAGTTGCATCTTCTCCCCAGACCTTGGTGAAGGCAGAAAAGTGAAAGTAAAAGGTTGCTCCAATGGTGAGACACACAACTCTGTTGTTTTTTTTCCTGCAGCCGAACAGAGAAAGAGGGGAAACCACTCCACCCTCCAAACCTTCCTGCCTATGTTGTTCCTGGAAGGAAAACTTACCCAACAGAATGCCGCTCTGCCTCGAGAAGAAGAGAGATTTCAGTTTAAAAAATGACGCATGCATAGGCCAGTTATTAAAACATGGGTTCCAAACAGCTGTGCATAACCAACCGATACATGAGAAACATCAGCCGAAGCAAAACCGATGGCTGAAGAATTCCAGGGAGAATGTCCGGGTTAGGATGCTAGATAGTGACTCTCAAGAACGGTCTTGGCCCAGGAGGAAATGAGGGATGCAAATATTTTAATCAATAACGAAACCAACGGTGATGAAGGAAGGAAAACCGTAAGACTCTTCTACAAACAACACTACAAATAACTTCAGTACTTCATAGGACCAGAGAGATCGTCCTAAAGAAAGGGAAGGACTTGGTGATGATGAGATCAAAACAGGAGAAGGGAACAGAAATCTCAGCCTCATAGCAAGTGCACGGATGAAGGGAAGGCCGGGAAGTGGGGGGGGGGGAGACCAAAGCAAAGGACAGCAATAAGGCTGCCGGTCCCACCACAGAGCCAAGTGATTCCCCTGCCCCGCCTCTCATTTCCTGCTACTCCTCTGAGCAGTGGCAGGAGAAAATTTTTTAAAATGGCTGTCAGGTTGAAGGAGAGATGTCACTTCCAAGGGGGAAAAAAGCAGGAGTGATGTCAGTCCTCACTAGGAATTGCTGAAAACTCGATGGTTTTGCCATAGGTTTTATGTTAATTCCTAGAGAAGCATGGCATCAAATCCAAGTTTCTCCCCAGAAGTGACATCAATAGCACTCGAGAGCCAGTTTTGTGTAGTGGTTAAGAGCGTGGGACTCTAATCTGGAGAGCTGGGTTTGATTCCCCACTCCTCTGTCTGAAGGTAGCTGGGTGACCTTGGATCAGTCACTGCTCTTCTAGAGCTCTCTCAGCCCCACCCACCTCACAGGGTGATTATTGTTGGGGGGATAATAATAACATACATTGTAAACCACTCTGGCATCAAGTTGTCCTAAATCGAATGTTGTTATCATCATTGGAGCAACAGCCACTCCCCCATGTCCTCCCCCACCCCGGCCTCCTGCTGCTTACCAGGTTGGGCCTGGCAACCCTAGACAGCAGTAAGAATTTTCTTTTTAAAAAGAGGCAGTGAGACTGGCTGGAAATACAGGAAGAAGTAGAACGTGCTCATTCTGCCCCTGCCTTGCCGCTTTAATCAACAATTAACACACCTGCTTCCTCCATAGTTCGTTTCTCAAAAGCAGAAGGCCGCTACTTCTCTGTTGCAAGCTGAACAGCTATTCAGTTAACACCAGACTGATGAAAGACAACCTTCACTCTCACAGCAGTTATTGTTGCCAATCAAGCGAACACCCACCAACCCAACTGTGTTTGTTCTGTCATGAAACCACCAGGCAAGCCCCGCTCCCTCCTATCATTTTTACTTTAATTTAGGTCAGCTCATCTAAGATGTCACATACAATTATGCCTCCCATTTTCAAAATAAGGGTGGGGGAGAGGGATGTCCCCAGCTCTGGAGAATCTGTGGACTGAGAAAGAGCAGATCAAATCTCCCACTGGCAGGTGCTTAAAAGACAAGCTCAGTCTCTATTTGAGATCGAACTTCAGGAAAATCTTCAGCTGGGGTCCAAAAAAACTACTGCGCATGGCCAAGAGTTGTGCATGCATAGCCTGTGGAGTACTCTTTTATATGAGTGGCAGACTCCTTATCTTTATGCTGCATCACAAATAGCTTGTGGAGCTCCCCTAACAGCAATTTAACAGGCAGAAGCCCAAAGCTCCTTTAGGCAAAAAAAAGTCAGGCGCACAGCTCTTTGGCTCTTGGCCGTAAGATATTCCCTGTGCCTGTGTTCCATATTCAACAGAGCATCAGATTCCACACAGGCTCAGTTCAGAATCCCATCAAACCACGGTTTGCACCAGCAACAGTTTTGAACTCCATCTACGGTTTTAGCTCCCAAATGTACAAACAAACCATTCAGAGCTTTCGTTTGCCTCCTGCTTTCCCATCTTTACGGTGCAGGGTCCTCCAGAGGTGGACAATGGCTGGAACTACAGTTTGTCAACAGGGGTGGGTGATCCGGGATTTGGGAACTGGCTAAATAGCCAGATTTATGCCGGGCTTCTCCATACTTTTATTTTTCCAGGCATGGGGCAGGGAAGGCCTGTCTCTCTTGGCCTGTGCCCTCACAGCTCCCCATACTCCCCGCTGGCTCCTCTCCCAGTCTCTCTGCTGGCTACCTCCTGTACCCCACCAGCCTCGCACCGCTCTCCTGCCGTGCTGCAGAGCTTGCCTCGACTTTGTGCTGCTTCTCTCTCACTTGCTGTTGCCCTGCCTCTGCTGTAGCTGCCAAGCTCCACGCCACAGCAAGTGAGCAGGGGAGAGGAGGCAACAGTCAGAGTGGATTTCCATCCCAATCTCCACCTCCGCCAAGACGCCAAAAGAGCCCTTCAAGTTGCCACCAGTCACACTTTAAACTCCACGGCTCTGCTGGGCCTCACCTCCCCTTGCTTCAGTTTGGGGTTCTCTGGTTTGACATTGGGGTTCCCCGGTTTGGTACTGGTTACCTTGCAATATTTTGGTTCTGCTGGATTTGTTGGTTTAGCTTGCACTGGGAGTGGGACTCGCATTTGGGGCTCGCTTTTGGCCCGGGGTTGCCCTTGCTTAAGGTTTCTCTTTGCCTGGAAAGCCTTGGAAATGTTTCACATAGGAAACAATAGAGACTGGCTGAGGGCACCTTATTCAGGGGCCCATAGAATTGGACCGCGGGGTCCAATCTTCCTGAAATTTGAGGGGGTGTCCCCAAGTGGATCCCAGTGGAATTCCGGTTCAAGGTTTTGGTTTTAACCTTTAAAGCCCTTAGCGGGATTTACCTGTGGGACTGCCTCTCGCCACATGTTCCCCAGAGACTGCTCCGTTCGGCAGATAAACATCTACTGGTGGTCCCTGGCCCTAGGGAGGTTTGCCTTGCCTCAACCAGGGCCAGGGCTTTCTTGGCCCCAACTTGGTGGAACTCTCTTCCTGTGGAAACTCAGCCCCAGCAGAGATGTTCTGTCAGGCATATGGGGGTTGAGGCGGGCGGGCCAAAAAACTGGCCTCCTACCAGAGGGTTGGAGTGTTGCCCCCAGACTGCTGTCATCTGGTAGCAGGCCATCCTGCCCCACAGATGTGTTTTAGTGTTTGGGTGATGTGACTAGTGTTTTAATAAATTTATGTAATTTGTTTTTATTGTATCTATTACCGCCTGCGATCTGCTCTGAGCCCGCTTGCGAGGAGAGCAGGATTCTCTAATCTTGCCGAGCCAGATTAGAGAATCTGACCTGGATTTCAGGATACTGAATATTTGTGGTTTCTCTGAAACCCAGATCTGGATCAACCTTTTTTTTTTTTTTTTTTGGTGCACACTCTTTTTTGTCAGTTCAGGTGTTATAAAAGGAGCAACAACGAAGAGATGTGCCTCTTTTGAGCACAAGCTGAAAGGAAGTAGAAAAGGACAAGGAAGCTGGGGAATGTAAAAAAGTTCACACTGAAGTATGTATGAGTGCCAAACCACAGATGGCACCAACCTGGGATTTTTGAGACCACTTTAAACTATGATTTCCCAGCTGATAATAAACCACCTCTGTCCACTTAAACCACAGTCTAGTTTTCTTAACCATAATTTGTCTCAATGTGTTTATTTTTCCTCCCACCGTGACAGAGGCCCAAGAGGGCCATGATGCCTCCACCAGGAAAGGAGAGATATGGATAGTTCAACTCATCTTTTTTTCACAGGGTCCAAAGGAACACAAGCACGGCAGCACCTGCAGAGGAGAACTCTCCCTTCCCTCCACGTACGGTCCTGCCTAAAATGCCACACGAGTTAGTGGATCCTCAACAGGAGGGGATGATATTGATGGACCTCCTGCCCCCTCCCTCTCTGCGCAAGCAGAAACGAGGCTTGTGTGGGTGAAAGGAGAGTTAGGATCCAAAGCACAGTCCAGGGACCACAAACTATGCTTTAGCTACCACTGCATCTTTATTTGGCCGATAACACTTAATAATTAAACGAGATCTCAAACACTGCCAAAAGTCTAGACAGAGAGAATGAACTCACATAAGTGAAACAATAATCCTTTCGTTATATTATGTATTATTTAAAACTGTACCTCCCTGTATAATAAAGTCAATAACCTAGTGGGGGGGGGGAAAGAAAGTTGTTCAACTAAAGAAATCTGCCGTTACCTTCATGATGTTCACTAAGTCAGTCTGATAGTAGCGGTCTTGGTGTGCGTTCGCAGCTGCTAAAGTGAGAAGGTAGTCATTCCTCGCATGAGTAGCTTTAGAATTACACTCCGACCTGCGGGCTTTTAACTATATGCAGAAAAGAGAATCAGATGGTCAGGAAAAGATGGGCAGTAATTAAGGCACAAGAGCGTAACACCGTGAAGCAAAAGTTTGAGAGGGTGAAGTTTGATGGTGCTCCTTTCGTGCATTTCTTCTGCTTTTAATGGAATGACAGGGCAGTCTAGCTGGATAGATCATTCTTTTTTTAAAAAATCATTAACATGTAGCGACATAAATTTAGCATTTATACAGCACATTTTAAGCAAATCACTTCAGACAATTTACTGTCTTTGCAAACAACTTTGGAAAGTAGGTCAGAATTACTTCTGTATTGGACGTAACAGGCTGAGATAGTACAGTAGCTTACCTAAGGCCACTAATTTCTTGGCTAATGCAAGATCAGAAGTGTGGGGTCCACAGTTCACACTCTGAGCCATTTGTCAGTACTACAGCACATCACACTCGATGGTCCAAAGTTAGGAGCAGTAATTTTTTTTTTTTATAAAGGAGAGCGACATGCTCCTACTCATCAACTTCACTGACTAGTCACTGTGGATAGACCTCTCTCATATCACAGAGTTGTCAGTGGGCCTAGAGAGGACTGATGTCACTTCTGCAGTTTTCCTGGAAGTGACGTCACTCCATCAGTCCAATGGCCATTTTTTCCCTTCCACCACCTCTCCAAGTGCTTACAGCTTCACATATTGCATTTCTTGCAGACGTCACTTCCACACAAGTCAACACTAACGTATGAAACGCAACATGAACTTTTCCAGTCACAAGTACACTGGAAGGGAGTATTTTTCTGAGGCTGGCTGAAATAACCAAGCCATAGAAAACGAAACAGGAAAGAGAGACTATACAGGCCGAAGCCAGGAGGCTCTGCCAGAATCATGGCCTCTAAAAACCAGTATGAGGCATCAGTCTGGGACTGTACTGGTAGCAAAGCTGCTCCCACCTCCAGTCCTTGACAAATGAGGACTTACAATAGATGACCTTTTGATACAGATAGATACGTAAGAACTGCAATATTTGTGCCGTTCTGAATTTAACATGTCCCACTGCAAAATGTGTCTGCTCTGTCTTCTGAACATTGGTGGCACGCCCACTAGACATGAACACACCTCCATGAACTTATGCAGTTTGGACTGCATCCCACAGATCTGTTCCCTTAATGATGGCTATTTCCTCGGGCTCAAGAAATCTTCCTCTCGCAAATGGGGGAAATCACCACCACTAGGGAAACAGTTCCGTGGGGTCTGGGCCCTTATTCATATACTCACCTTTACGCTTGCTTTCTGTAAGCTTATCCTCGACTGAAAGAGGCTGAGTTTAGACCTGCAAGAGAAAGGAAGGGAGTATATCAGCCAAGTGCTCAGAAGTCACGCTGAAAGAGCGGCTTACGCGAAGGAGCATCTTTTCCAAAATACGGGTGCAAAGTGACAAGTGGAGCGGAGAAACTACGAGCGTTCGGCCTCAGGCCCCACCAGCCTTGCCAATTAATTCCACAATGGTTACTAGCTCACAAAAATGTTCACTGGCTCATTTCTATGTGGCCCATCAATGGCCTGAAAAAGGAAAAAAAGCTGACTCCTTCAATTTACAAAAGTTTCTCATTTTAAAAACCAGGGGCAGGTGTGTGTGTGTGTGTGTGGGGGGGGGGCAACTGGAGAAAAGACTGCCTAGAAACTTGGACTCTACTCCCAGAAACCAAGATATCTGTTGGTGGTAGAGAGTGCTGTCAAGTCACCGCTGACTTATGGCGACCCCCTGGTGAGGTTTTCATGGCAAGAGACTAACAGAGGTGGTTTGCCGTTGCCTGCCTCTGCAACCCTGGCCTTTGCTGGAGGTCTCCCATCCGATTACTAACCAAGGCCGACCCTGCTTAGCTTCTGAGATCCGACGAGATCAGGCACACCTGGGCTATCCAGGTCAGGGTAAGTTATACATTATTCACACATTAAATGGGACTGGCGGTGGCTCAGTGGAAAAGAATCTGCTTGGCATGCAGAAGGTGCCAGGACCGATCCCTGACATCTCCAGATAAAAGGATCAGACAGTAGGTGACGTGACAGATCTCCACTTGAGACTCTGGGGAGCCACTGGCACTCTGAGTGGACAAGACTGACCTTGATGGACCAGTGATCTGACTCAGTATTATTATTTATATTATTTATGGCCCACCTTTTTCACTAAGACTCAATGCAGATAAATCAATACGAGCGGCGGCTGAGGCGTTCAACAAATAAACAGCACAATAGGGTATGGGTTGCAAAAATGGAAAAACTAGCAGAGATCCAATACAAAGCTAAAACAAAACACAAGCCATTTCATATGACGTATTAAACTTAGCCGAAACTACCCAGTAGGAGCAAACTTACAGCAATGGAGAGTACACAGTAGTATCATTTACAGTCCCTATCCTTTTAACCAAAGCATCTCTCTGAATAATTTCCTTACATGGCACAGCCCTATTTCCTGTATAAGAAAGCTCTCCTGAATTTGGTTTTGGTTTTGCAAAGTTTGTGGAAATCCAGGAGAGTGGGAGCTTTTCTGATCATTTTAGGCAGACTGTTCCATAAGATGGGGACCACTACAGAGAATGTATGTGTATGGGCAACTGCTGATTTTACCTATTTGCAGGGTGGAGCCAGCAGAAGGCCCTGTTGGGATGAAGAGGCGGTCCCATAGATTTGAGGAACCGTAGCCATGAAGGGCTTTGTATGTGATAGCTAATTCCTTGAATAAAAAGAACAACAACATTCGATTTACATACTGCCCTTTTTGGACAACTTAATGCCCACTCAGAGCGGTTTACAAAGTGTGTTATTATTATCCCCACAACAATCACTCTGTGAGGTGGGTGGGGCTGAGAGAGCTCTGAGAAGCTGTGACTGACCCAAGGTCACCCAGCTGGCTTCAAGCAGAGAAGGCGGGAAATCAAACCTGGCTTTCCGGATTAGAGTCCTGCTGTTCTTAACCACTACACTAAACAGCCTGGTAGCTGGGGACTGAGTGATTGTAAGACGCATACTCTGCCTATGTCCTGACAGTAACTGAACTACAGCATTCTGCACCAACTGGAGTATCTGAGTTGACTTTAAGGGGGAGACAATGTGGAGTGCATTGTAGTAGACTAATCTTGACGTTGCTGTGGCATGGATCCAGGAGGCGAGATCAGCTGTGTCGAGGTAGAGGGCCATCTTCTGGGCTAAACTGTGTTGGAAGAAGGCAGCTTCATGTGCATTCATAAGCGTGTATTAAAGGCAGGTAAAACACTTTGTATGCTGGAATTGCAGACATGTTACAACATACTTGGCCTCGATATCAGCTTTTTCACGGACGGCATGAGCCATCTGCTCAGTCTCGAAGTACTTCTTCTTCCCCTTGGCTAAATCTTTTACTGTCTCTTGCAGTTCAGCCTGGATCCTGGTCAGCTGGTCAACGCACTGCATAAAAACACACAAGCCAAGATATCAGCATTAAAACAGAACTTGAGTTACTGCTACACCCCTAATGCAAGAGACTTTAGTCTGCTTATTTTAATACAAAGCATTCTTATGCTGGGCATGTTGGCTCAAACGTACTCTGTCTACCTAAAGACAATGAACTGCTCCCTGCCACTTCTGGCAAAAAGATACAGCCATGGGTAATTTTTCAAGCTCACCTGGGATGATCGGTCTTCTCAAGGGAGGGAGGCTGTTTGCCCGCTTAAAGTGGAAGGTCCCCCAGTGGCTGAGCCCTCCCCACCTCTCCTGAGTAGCGGAAGAAAAGGTCTGAGCTAGAAATGATGTCTAGCAACTTGTAACATTACATTCAGGCTTTCAGGCAGATTTGACATCACAGCTGTCATAACCAGCCTGGGACATGCCCGGAAACGTTGGAGATGCCAGCCGGTGGCCTAGTTTGATCCTTAGTGGCAGTCCCTTCTCAGCAAATGGCGTTGCTGCCTCTGCCTGAAGTAGATGATACTCCTTTTTTCCCGAAGATGCTCACGCTCATGTTTTCCTAGAGAACTTCACTAACTTTTATTGGATTTCTTTCACTTGTTAAAGTTAGGCTACCATTGTGATTACCCTGGAAGCGGTTACAAAAGCCCTGAAGGGCACACATGGATCGCTACACTGTGTTTAAACAAACTTGGAAGAGACTAACAGGAATTGGGGCAAATAAACCTCTTTCTCCTCTCAAAAGAGGTTTATTTGCCCCAATTCCTGGGTGGCACAGGGACAGAGGCAGAGGCGGAAATGGAAGAGACAGGTTGGGGGAATGGAAAATTGCTGCCCTCCTATCTGAGGCCACGGACTCAGTTGGACTCGGTGCGGAACTGACCCCACTTAGCCTTGCATGCATCCCTTCCATAAAGAAGACATCAGGATCAATCCAAGGAAGCCCAGCGATAATGATCTCAGATAAAAGGTGTGGCTCGCTTTGCCTGAGACCTTGGAGGGCTGCTGCTGCTGCTGATCAGAGTAGACGAGATTGAGTATAATGGACCAAGGGCTTGACTTGATATGAGGCAGCTTCATATATTTATTTGTAACTGGTAGAGTAAGGGGCAAAGCAGGAAGGAAGGTGCCATGGCGTACCTGATCTCATCAGATCTCAGAAGCCAAGCTAGGTTGGCCATACTCAGTACTTGGATGAAAGATCACCAAGGAAGACCAGGGTTGCTCTACACAGAAAGGAAATGGGAAATCACCTCTGTTCCATATTTGCCTTGAGAGACCTCCTTTTTTGGAGGTTTGTAAGCAGAGGCTAGATGGCCATCTGACAGCAATGCTGATTCTGCAAGCCAAGGCAGATCATGAGAGGGAGGGCAGGAAGGGTTACGTCAGTGCTCATGGTCCCTTCTTACATGCCCAGGGTATGTAAGGCTGCCACTTTGCAGTCAGGAAGTGTTTTCCCCAGACCAGTTCAGCTAGGGATCCTGATGGTGTCTTGCCATCTTCTGGGCATGGAGCAGGGGTCACTGGGCATGTGTGTGTGAGGGGAGGGGGAGTTGTGAATTTCCTGCATTGAGCAAGGGGTTGGACTAGATGAACTGGAGGTCCCTTCCAACCATATGACCCTATGACCCTTGAGAGGTCGCCGTAAGTCAGCTGTGACTTGACAGCACACACATATATACATAAGGGGCAAGGTTAATCCTACTAATGTTTTGAGGCTGTAAAGTTACTCCCTGTTGAAGTCGGCAAGTGCCTATCAATAACTGATTTTAAGGGCAAAAACATAAGGCCTTCTCTGCTCCAGAGAACTTTACTGGCGTGGCTTCAGGGTTTTCGGTGGTGTTAGTTATGTTACTGATGCTATTTTTAAAAACTGCTTTAACCTTCTTAAAAAACTGCTTTTAGGGATGCTTTTAATGATTCTGTTATCTCCGCTGAGCCCTGCTGAAAAAACAGAACTGGAAGCATCTAAGCTGAACAACCCTTGGGCTGTGTGAGCACACAATGCAAAGCCTAATTATGGGCCAGAGGAGGCATGAGCCTTTGGAGTGAGCCAAAGAACAGCGGCCAAAGTATTCTTAGTCCGTGCTTTGTGGCCGTAGCCTTTTGAAAGGCAGCGGCAGCAGAACTAGCATCAGCCTGGGATAACCTGGCAGCTTATCGCCTGCTTCAAGGGTGTACTGGGAGACGGTTAGGTCGTTAGCTGTCGTTTGAATTAGATTTTGTTTCATGTGCAAAATTTCGTAAGCAGCTTTGTGTCTCTGGAAGAAAGCAAGGCAAAAATATTTTAAAGGAATAAATAAAAGAAACTAAGAGAAACATGGGAACTCCTGTCAAAAACAGCTGAGTGCCAGGGTGCATGTTTTTGCACGCAGAAGAACCAAAGTTCTTTTCCTGGCATCTCCAGATAAAAAGATTTCAGACCCGGGAAAGACCTTTGCCCAAGGAGAACCTTGAGAGTTTGCTGCGACTCAGAAGAGACAATATTAGGCAATGTATTGTCGAAGGCTTTCACAGCCGGAGAGCGATGGTTGTTGTGGGTTTTCCGGGCTGTATTGCCGTGGTCTTGGCATTGTAGTTCCTGACGTTTCGCCAGCAGCTGTGGCTGGCATCTTCAGAGGTGTAGCACCAAAAGACAGAGATCTCTCAGTGACACACCTCTGAAGATGCCAGCCACAGCTGCTGGCGAAACGTCAGGAACTACAATGCCAAGACCACGGCAATACAGCCCGGAAAACCCACAACAACCATCAATATTAGGCAAGTCAACCTGACTCATTATATAAATCCACTATGGAAAAAACTAAACTAAATTTGAAAAATTCAGAAAGTCAAGAACCATTAAGGGTAGTAGTGTTTTCAACGCTGCTGCTTTCATTTCTCTGAGCTGGGCCACGCTGTCTGGCTGAGATTATGCTGGAATGAAGGCTGCCAACATTTATTGCAAGACGGAGATGCCACTTTAGAACTCGGGTGTCATTTCTCGTTGATGGCCTTGGACCTCAGACACCACTTCAGTCCAAAAGCCTGGTTGAAAAAGTTCTGGATGCTCAAGAACTTTTACGGCAGAATCAGCAGCCCCTTGTGTACCCTGGACGACCGCAAAGTGCGACTGTGTGCTTAAGTCAGTTTGGTGCTCCAAGAAAGCAGCTGACTGCCAGGCTCCCCCTCTACCACTGTTTGCAGGGCTTACTTCATCACGGCCTTGAAAGTGATGTTGAACTCTCTCGGAAGAATTACAACCCGCCAGCCTATGCTGATTGACAGAGGGCAAACAAAAGCAACCAATGGAGGAAAATTGATGAGACTTTACTGTTGGGGAACCACAGCACACATGAAGCAGTTTATTTTCATGCCCCATATTTATTTTAAGAACTCCTTTTGATAACAGGAAATAAAACTAAACTTTCTGAGAGTTACAACACATGTTCCAATTCCAGCTATGGCACGAAAGCCCCAGATTAGGGGACGTGTGCTCATTCTTACTTGTATGCTAGCACGAGTTAAATCTGTCCGATATTTTTAGATGAATGCAAATGTTGAGGTGCTTCTGTGTAAGCGCTTCAGCGATGGGAGACTGAGAAGCGAGTAAGCAAATACATTTAACTAAACACTAAAGGGACGTCCACGGTGATAAAGAGGTTTTAGGATGGTGACATATCCAGCAGACATCAAGAATCTCACTGTGGGGGGTGCAGATAAGGAGCCAGCAACCAAAGGGTTCAAGTACTCTTCCCTCCCATCACTGTCCATACACACCCTTTCCCCATAGCTGCTTTGTCCTAACCAATGCTGCCAGAGTTTCGTTGTATGGTATTGCACATCATCCCATCCTTAAGAACTACAAGCAAAAGTGAGTTTCATTTACAAGGCTGCTTGCTGCTGGCACTAGCCCTTCACTGCAGCCTCCTGAGAAGCTGCTCCTGGGAGATTCTCAAAAACGACTGGGGAGGTAGTGAAATGGGCTGCAGCCAGTACGTGGGGGCGGATGGGTAAAGCCTTCAAAGGCAGCTTTATGGAGGATACAGGGAGTTTCCAGTCAAAAGAGAGAGGCAGCAAAATGTTGCTTTTGTGAACTCTGCGTTCTTCCAAGGAATCAAGCAATTGTAATTACTCTAACTGCAAGAATTGGTTTGTAGATTGTAGACCCACACTAAGGAACTGATCTCCTTTTTTACTAGATGTGTTCCTGGTACCTGCATGAAATATACTGCTATAAAACCACTGTGAAGAAAACGATCTAATGAACTGTATTTCATCAACTATACACTTTCTGCTTTAAAAACAACAGTCTGTCTATTTCCCTTCCTTAAGGAGAATAGTCTGCTGTGTGTAGTAGTGCACAAGGTTGCCTCTGTGCTGACTTTCTGGCGGGCTGCCTGGGATGCTTTTACAGGATGCGGCTGAATCATCTTGATTTCCGCTACACCCTTAAACCCTTGAATAATTCCTTAAAGGTTTAAAGAAGGGCTGATCCTTAAGATGAAAACCTGCCCTAGCCCAATTCGGAAAAGTTCAAAGCTGCCTCCAAAGAAGCTTACCTTTCAGCGGTGCCTGCTACACTGTGGGATGCGTTTGATTAGTGTTATAAAATTTGTTCTGTTATTTTGCTGGCAGCTTCCCCCACCCAAGGTGATGGAAGATACACAGATGTACACTAGTCATATAAACTCGCTTGCCCAAAGAATAAAATTCAACTTCATTAACTTCAACAAGGAAGCATCTGTGTGCATGAACCTTAGAGCCAGGGACTGGGAAGTGTCTTGAACTAACAAGATAATCTAACTAGCCATGTAACATAATAAGCTCCCACTTCTGTGCAAATTCTGCTGGGGGGGGCACACAAGTTGTAAAGGCGTCTCTCAAAGTGTTGAGAAAGGAAGAAGCATCTACCTACTTCTGTCCCACTAATCACAGTTCTATAAAGGTTACACCTCCACCTGCTACATTTGTGTTTGTAAGTCTATGTTTTTATTGAATTGTTTAAATATTTTATATATACACCTTATTTTAAGTGATGTTTTAATGTTTTGATATTTACTGCCTTGGGGACCATGTTTGAGTGGAAAATCAGCTTAGAAATGTTTTAAGTAATAAATCTTTTTCTACACTAAAAAGCCACAAATGTTTTGCTTTTCCTTGTATAGTGGGTGCGCCAATCCCTTCATCATTTGGTTGATTTTTTTTCTATACCGTTCAGTGCTCTATGGCATCTTTTGAGAGTGGTCCACTCCTCTGAATCAAACTTTTACCCTACCGACTGGTCTTTGTTTTCATTTGTGCTCTGTATATTAATACAACATACCAGTTGTATTAGTCTGTAGTAGCAAAATAGAAAAGAGTCCAGTAGGACCTTTAAGATTAACCAACTTTTCTGTAGCATAAGCTTTTGAGAACCACAGCACTCTTCGTCAGATGCAATACTGTGCATCTGATTAAGCAGGTTCTGGCTCACAAAAGGTTCTGCCACAATAAAGTTCTTAATCAAAGTTGCCCCTCGCGCCCCCCCCCCATCTTTGTTGTTCTGACTGCCGCAAACTCTCTTCACGTCCTTTTTCAGATGGGGCTAGGAGCTATGTTTAGATTTATGAAATATTTATGAAATATTCAGTTCCCCAAATCTTGAGTCTTCAAAAAAAAAGAAGAAGCCCTAATTATTTAACCTGGATTGGTGTGGCAGTAGGAAAAAAAGACTGGATGACAAAGAAAACTCAGTGTAGGCTGGGGAAGAGGAGACATGGATGTACAAGGAGCTGCACTAATATACTGAAGCACCCATTTTCTGGCAACTGAAACTCTCTCCCAATCCTTTCACCATCCAGTTTGGTATAGTGGTTAAGAGCGGCAGGACCCTAATCTGGAGAGCCAGGTTTGATTCCCCACTCCTCCGCTTGAAGACAGCTGAGTGACTTTGGGTCAGTCACAGCTCTCTCAGAGCTCTCTCAGCCCCACCCACCTCACAGGGTGATTGTTGTGGGGATAATAACAACATACTTTGTAAAGCACTCTAAGTGGCTGTTAAGTTGTCCAGAAGGGTGGGTACAACAACAACAACAACAACAACAACATTCAATTTATATACTGCCTTTCAGGACAACTTAACACCCACTCAAGAGTGGTTATGTTATCATTATCCCCACAACAACAATCACCCTGTGAGGTGGTGGGGCTGAGAGAGCTCCTAGAAGTTGTGACTGACCCAAGATCACCCAGCTAGCTTCAAGTGGAGGAGTGGGGAATCAAACCTGGTTCTCCAGATTAGAGTCCCGTGCTCTTAACCACTACACCAAATTGGCTCTCATATAAATTGAATGTTGTTGTTGTTCATTCATTTCTCTTGAAGTTGATCTCAGAAATCAAGAGGACTAGAAACTTAGTGTTTTCTTTTTCAAAATATAAATGCTGAGGGTCTTTTTTTCCAATCTGAAGACCAGGTGCCAGTTCAGAATACAGCACAAGAAGTGTTATAAGCAATGAGCAAAAGGAATTTGGAATGAAAGCTTTCCATTAAGGGCAGACCTGCTTCCACCTGCTCAGACTCCTCAACCTACCCCAGAAGCTTAACACTGGACTTCATTTTTGATGGATTATTATAATTTCAGTGGGCTGTGCCCAAGTTTGTTTATTTTGTATTCTGTTCGCTGCCTTAAGGTCAAACTTGAGAAAGACAGGAGGGATATAAATGGTTAAATAAATAAAGACAAAGTGCTCTAGAGCAAACAGTTCAAATAAGGAAGTCATGCTGCGAAGAGAGAGAAAACGGAGGGCTATTTCTATTTGAACAAAACGCAAACTTGAAAGAAAGAAAAATAACATCACAGTATTTATCACCAGGCCATGTGCCATCTTCCTTATCGTCAATATAAAACAAAGTCTAAAATGCGGGTTAGATTCTGCAGATCTGTTGCACCTGTGGTGGCACTTTACTCCAGCACCATGAAATTTTCATCAATGTGAGCCTCTCACATCAATGGCAGGTTTCTTGCACTGGAGGAAAATGCCTCTGCTCGGTTGACAGATCAACGGGATCTGGCCTCCCGAAGGTGGTTTAGCAACAGTTCTGCTGAAAGGTAGCAATCTTGCAACTGAGCCTGCGCCTTCTAAACAGAAAGGACACAAAGACGTCTCCGAGGACAATACCTTTTTCAGCTGCTGGTCTTTGAAACACTTCACGGCTCTGGCAGGTTCAGAAATTAGGTTCTTATAGTTTTCACAGATATTGAGCCTCGATTGGGCCACTTGCATTGTGCCTTCCAGAAACGACTTCCACACTGGATACATGCTCCTAAAAGACAGAAAGAAACATCAGCAGGCCGCCAGATGTGTGGGGGAGGGCAGGGAAGAACAGGAGAAAGAAAAGACAGAAAAGTTTTATTTGATGCTAATAACTGACATAAGGCTGCCAGTTTATACGCTGCTCTATAAAGCCAGAGCTCTCTCTGCTGAAGAGCGTTTCCATCAGGAACCCCAGAAAGGTCTACCCAGAAATCTGAGATCCAGCACTTTTATCACGGCTTCTGAAAATAAAACTGGGGTTACAGAAAAAACTCGGATGTTCACAGCTTCTCGGCAACCATCATGTGCTCTCTCTTCTCCGTGGCTAGTTCACGTCTCACTGGCTAGTTTCCCAAAAGATGGATTTTGAAACTGGAGAACAAAAATAAAGTTGATTCCTTGTGACCTCTCATATCATTACAAAATCATCTCCAGTTCCCAAATGCACTCTTCAGCCCTACTGGAGTCAATGGGATGTGGTCGCCATCCAAGACCAGTTCATTACAGCTCCAACATGTAGGCTGAGTGTGTGATTGGCAGACAGACTCCAGGCTCACACACTCTCCTCCATTGGCTGTATGGCTTTTTGTTAAGGTTGCAAGGCTCAAGGGTTGAGGATGAAGAAATGGGGAGGGGGGGGAAGCAACGGCAAGCTAGGTCAAGACATCACTTCCGGGTAAAACCCGTAAGTGACATAGGGCAGAGTTTCCAAAGCGTTTCTGGTGATTCCGAGAGCTACCCAATGTCACTTCTGGGTTTTACTTGGAAGTTATGTTGTGATGTAGCTGCTATCACTGTTTTTTTCCTCCCCCGCCGCTGAGGCTTGACAGCCCTACTTTCAAGGAGGAACTGAGGACTTTAGGTGCAGGCTCCACTTGTTTCATGGAAGCTCTGATTCACATTGTAGGTTTGCATACACAGTGAGAAAGTGTCCTACTGCAACGCGCTGCATACTGAATCGTGTGTCAACCTGCCCCCAACAAGCGTAGGACTGTAGTCTAGAACAGCCGAAGCAGACATCTCTGAAAACTAAGGGTATCTTCAATGAGGGTACCTAGCATGCTTCAGCTCAGTCTTCCTGAATTCTATAAGCTATTACATTAAGGACTAGGTAAGAGTGTAATCCATTTTTAATTTTATTGTAGGAACACTAGTTCCTTTTTTTTAAAAAAAAAAGTTGTATGCATTCAATACAATATACGTTAATATTTTGATAAACTTTATAATTCAACTAGCAAGTGCATTAATGTTTTCTGAGCTCCACCTCAGTAAGTTTTGGGCAAAATATTATTTCAAACTAACAGGCCACATGATCACAACTGCAGAATGTTTTCGCCAGCAATAAAAAGTATTGGAAATTAATAGGCTTGTTAAAATTACCTAAAATCATTTCGCTCATCCACTTTTATTCCAGGCCACTCTTTCTTTAAGTACTGACTAGCCAGTTTCTGAATGCCCTAGTAAAGAGATAAACACAGTGTTATTTACAAGTAAACATATAATCTCAGCATATCCTCTCATTCTTATGTGCCGTATCAATAAGAAGGAAAACAGGAATGACATTTAAACTCCCTTACCCCCAAATTCTTTCCTAGCTGAGTCAGTAAGCAAGACATACAAACATTCATCTACACACCCAGGCAAACTGTGGCATTGTTCTCCAATCTGATTAGATATGGACCTTCCAAGGAGGTCACCTGCACCTCACCTGCAGTAATAACATTAGCTATTGTCACTATAATCTGAGACAATTACTGAAAGAAGTTGCTGATATGGTTCTCATAGGCATTCATCTAACTCATTAATTAAAATGACGAAGGGGAGAATGCTGTAAGCCACTTTGGGTACCCACTGGGGAGAAAAGTGGAGTATAAATGGCGTAAAAATTAAAATTCTCCAGGTGGTGGAACAGAAGTGATATACTGGGAAGTTCTCAGAGCAATGGCATCCTCCTATGTACAATTGTAACTGTTTGCTTGTGCATAACCCTAACAGATAAAGTGACATTACATCACCAGTGTTGGAAAGATGGTTGCCTTGTGGCATGCCAGTGATCAAAGTTCTACACCAGCCACACCGTTTGGAGGTCTGCTGGTTTCATTTCAAACACCAATATGCTCAAAATGGGTTTTTCTGAAGAGAATCAGTGGGAATTTGCTTGTGTATATGTGAGCTATTCTCTCCTGACCAGTGGGAGAACACTCTCCCCTCTACCCCGCTTTTGAAAGAAAAGCTGGAATGAGATTTAACCTTGCAAGCTGAGCTCCTTTTAAGAAACTCGACAAACCATAATCTACAAGTTTATAGCTTGCATACCAAATGGAATAAAAAGGGGGGCGGCATTAAATCAATCATTCAGCTTCATTCACTCATTTACCATCATCTCAAAAAACGGCAAGATATTTGAAAGTGTTTATTCCTGTCCAATTTGCTAGTGGATCACAGGAGCGTTGCATTTATGAGCGCAGGGCAGCAGGCACAGAATAGCATAAGAAGATCCATTTTGTGTTTAGGAGCTACAATCAGAACGGTACAGTAGACTGGGTGTAAGGTCTGGATGTGGGAAATTCAAGCGCTTTTTTGATAATAAATACCAATGAATGACCAAGATGGGCATCACGGTTGTCGCGGGCAAGGAACACAATAGAGAATTTTTAAAAATCTATTCAGATCGCTTGGCTTAGATGGGCAGAGATCATTCCCAGATGAAAAACAGCCAATACTGCACACATGTACTCTCTCTCTCTCTCTCTCTCTCTCTCTCTCTCTCTCTCTCTCTCTCTCACACACACACACACACACACACACACACCCCAACCCACTTAAAAATTCCATCATCAACCCTGTACGTTAAGAAGTCTGGAACTGTGAGGTTTTGGGTATTCCACACTGGAAAGCACAAATGGCCATAAAAGCTCCTTTGCACTTAAGATGGGTACAGTGGGGTTTGTATTCATATTCAGCATATAATACAAGGTTCTCCTTGTCCTATTCTCAAGGGCACTTGCTGCTCTGCCTCTCAAAAGGTCCCCCAGACAAAGACCGTCGCTGTTGGGCTCCAACCGGGAAATCTACCAATAGTTTAACCTTTGGCACCATTACATTGAGCATGAGGTCTAGGAGCGTGCTCAGTACTTGCTTGGGGGTCACTTGGCACCCTTTTAATTCAAACAGCTGGGATTACGGTATTTAAATACAGGCAATGTCCCATTACTGTTGATATCCTATCCCTCCAACAGTTAGATATACTATAGATTCAAGGGTTTTTAAAAACCAAAGTAATTGAGTATTTTCTTTAAACAAAGCATAAAGAAGACCTTACAAGGGTAAAAAAAAGATATTTATGAAAGGGCAGCGCTAGTATAATATCCAAAGAGAAATTCAACCACCCCACGGGGAATTTGCCATAATTAACTAATGACTTTTAAAAGCCTTGCTTTGAATTAAACACTGTCCCACATGGCCTTTAAACACTATGGAGCAAGACTCGAATCCAGCGGCAACTTAAAGACCAACAAGATTTCCACAGTATAAGCTTTTGAAAGTCACACTCCCTTTGACAGATGCCTTGACTCTCAAAAGCTTATAGCCAGGAAATCTAGTTGATCTATAAGGTATCACTGGACTTCAATCTTGCTCTTCTACAGCAGAGCAGCATGCCTACCCATTTGAAACTGTAGTATCAGGTGCATTCAGTAAATAAGATGGATTTCAGAAGAGGAAGCGGGAAATATTTGGTCAAAGTGGACCAGATGGGGAAAAGAACAGCTAATCATGCGTCTAGTCATTCATAGATATTTGATTTTACAGCAATCCAGGTTCAAACTTAATAGTGGAACAATACCAGAGATGACGTTGAGTCCCTCAAAGCTGCATTATTTATTTAAAATAATACTACTACAGCTTAGAATCATACTACAGCAGTCAACACAATTAATAAAGAAAATTAATAAAAACTAAATACATTAATACAGCAGTCACCAACAAAGCTGCACCCAAGACCTGACTATTGTAATGTACTATACATAGGTCGCCTATATGAGTTAACTAGAAGACACCAATTGGTGCAAAATGATGCAGCTCGACTGGCAGCAGGAGCGAGCTGGAGCATGAATATCACTCCCACACTGCAGTCACTTCACTGGCTACCTATCGGTTACCGTGCTCAGTTCAAGGTATTGGTTATCACATACAAAGCTCTTCACAGCCTTGGTCCGGCAAACCTATGGGACCGCCTCCCTCCCTATGTCCCTCCACGGCAGCTTTGTTCATCTGAATAGGGTCTCTTGCAGGTGCCAACCTGTACTTGGGTGAAATCCGCAACACCTTGTACATGGGCTTTCTCTATGGTGGCCCCTACCCTATGGAATGGCCTGCCTGAGGAGGTCAGGAGAGTTCCCACTCTCCTGGCTTTCCACAAACAATATAAAACTGAATTATTCAAAAAGTTTTTTTTACTCAGATCAGAGGCTGTATTGTAGGGAGGGGTCTCAGATGCTTCGCTAATGAATTAGGGACCACAGACTTTCCCACCATGCTGTCTTGCATACTATCTGTTGCTTTAAGTATGACCCTACTGGGTAGTTCTATGTTGTCAAATGTCAGTCCTAAAATGAGTTAGGGAGGGACCACAGACTTCACCACTATGTTGCCATGTGTCCTATCTGTTGCTTTAAATATGTGCTCCTATGAGCTACTTGTGTTTCATGTTGTTTAATGTCAGTTTTAGAATTGCTCATGTTCTGTTTCAACATTTCTTCAACTCTGTATTGGATCCTTGCTAATGTTATATCTTTGTAAACTTGCATTTATTTACCCTATAGCATTGTTTACAGAAACGTCCTTCATGTTGAGTGTACTAATCTCGCATCGTCTAATCTGCCTTGAGTCTCAGTGAGAAAGGCAGACTATAAATTAAATCAAAATAAATAAATAAATACTTACACTCAAACACTTTCCGTCAAGACAGAATAAAACCAAAGGCCTCCCATGCAGATATATCAGTTTGGCTAGTCCTCAAGAATTAACAAAGGATTTTCAACACTGACTCTTTTTATACCAACTGATGATGCCCAGATAGCACATTTTAAAAACTTCACACACACCACACCAGTAGTTCTGCATTTTACATGTGAACTCCCCACTAAACAAGAGCAAGAGCCAGAATGACAACTGAACTTGTTTCTCTGAACATCTTTAAAAAGAATGACAAGAATAGAAAAGTCTCAAGACTTTCCAGGGATAGTTCTAAGGAGAAAAACCTCTTGTCACCCAAGTTGGTTCTACAAGCCAGCTTTCCCTGACATTTATCAATGAAATCCAACTTTTCAGGTGTTCTCTATGATTAGAAGGTTAAACAGATCCATATGCAGCAGAAGAATTTTTTTTTAAAAAAAAAACATAGACATGCTGAGAAAATTGTCTTTGGCAGGAGATTTTTGACAGTAATGCCAGAGACAGAATGAATTGTGCAAAGGCATGCTCAATTAAAATGTTGCATGAAGTAGAAGAATAAAGTTTTGTAAATGTTTCAAATTAATGTAACATGGTATTGTCTTAAAGGTAACTTCTTCCTTAAAAACAGATTTCAGGCATATTTTAACTGTACTCCAAGGAGCTATCCAAAATTATGAGTGTTTCCTGTGAAAAATGTCTACAAACATTGAATGGGGAAAAAGATTTTTTGTAAAGCTCCTCAAAATCCACCAACCCACTCACAGCAGATATTCACGGCTATGTCATGGCAGTTACACTGTTTTAAGTTCATAAAATACCAAGGTTTTGCGAGAAACATGGAGGATCCACACTGTAACATAATCCTCAGATTATCCTGTGAAAGCTGTCCACCATCCTGTTTTAAATCCTGTTTTAAATGCGTATTAACACACTGTTGTTTTAATGTTTTAATGCAGATGTAATTTTATTGTATTTTAATATGTTTTTATCCACCCTGAGCCCGCTCGCAGGGAGGGCGGAATAGAAATCTGAAACAAACAAACAAACAAACAAATCTGCCTGAACACAGACCAACAGAGAGAACAGGACTAGCGAAGTCCGGAGCAAATAGAAGCAGAGCCAGGCTTGCCCTATACCAAAATGTTTGAAGTGGACCCACTGGATTTGAGTCCTGAGGCACATGGGAGACCAACAAGATTTCCAGGGGGGTAAGCTCTCAAGAGTCTGAGCTGTCTTCTTCATACACAAGTTAAGAACGGAGATCCCTGGGCCTTTCTATCCCAGACAGAAGGCAGGAGGGGTTTTTCTATGCAGATTCTAGCTGACCCATGTAAATTCTCAAGAGACTAAATGCCATGACCCCATTGCAATTAAAAGAGTATCAAGGAAAGGGCCTTCCTGACCTACTCACCATGGATAATTCTGGATTTGAATCCAAAGCTGTTGTTGATTCAACAACAAAGACGGCTAATGAACAGGGAAATTTTTTGCTTAAAGGAGCTCCCAGTGACTAGACTTTACTCGATTAGAAATCTGAGGGTTTTTAAATTTTACTTCATTTATACTCTACCCTTCTCCACAAAGGGAACCCAAGGTCCCTTACATAATTCTCTCCTCCTCATTTTATCCCGAGAACAACCCTGTGAGGTGGTTTATAGGCTGAGCGTATGTGACAGGTCACCAAACAAGAATTCGTGGTAGAGCGGAGATTTGGACCCGGGTCTTGCAGATCCTAGTCTGATACTCTAATCCGTACCCAGCACTGGCTCTCTAGATTATTTAGATGTTCACGTGCCTATATTTTCAAGAGGTGGGGGTTCATTAAGAACTCCCCGGGGGGGGGGGTAGGAAAAAAGGGGAAGACCCTCCCCCCCTTGCTTCCCAGTTTTATGGACCTGGCTGTCAGACAGCTGCCATTGTGGGCTCCCTGATTCCCTGGGTACTTATCCCTTCGGAAGCCACTGTAGGTGTTCATCTTGGCTCCAAGGGTTGAACCCTTGAGCTCAAGCACTTGCAAAATCATTTTACTGGGGGGAGGCCCAAGCTTACCCCTTTCCCCCTTTGGCCTCCAAAGCCATCGTAGAAGCCACTCAGTTAGTATGGAATGGTCCATTCCCAGGATCCTTAAAGTTATAAGTGGCACCACCCCTCACAGCTAAAGAATGGGAAGGGGGCAGGAAGGCTTTGGAGAAGAGGCCTGCCTGGTGCCAATTCCACCCGTGCATGGGTGGCCCAAGCTGGAGGGGAAGAAATAGTAGGTTGCCAGCTTCTCTTCAGCCCAACTGCTGGCCCCAGCAGGTTGAAGACTCAGCTCCAGTTTGCTGCTGCAAACACATGCACAGCAACCCCTCAAATCAATCCTGGCGAATTTGGGGGACCAGGAGTATGTTCAAAACAAAAGACCTTGCAATGCTTGGCTGCAAAGGAGAGAAAAAGGTGAACCGAGTTAAAGTATTTCAGCTCTTCTCTCTGCTCACTTTTCAACAGATCTCTGAGTGCGGGGGAAGTAGTAATTTTAACAAGAAGCAAATTTTAACAAGAAGCAAAATAACTAGCACCATTACTTGAGCACTTCAGCGGACAGAAGCAAGAAGAAATAGCCACCTCCACTGAAAGAATCCTCCTACATACTTTAAAGGAGTGGGATTTTCCTTAGCTGTTTAGCAATTTTATACCCCACCTTTGGAGCCTAATAAAGCTGTTTAAAAGAGGGCAGATAATGTGCCCCCCCCCGAAAAAAAACACCCCCCAAAACCCTTTTTCCTCTGGTAAGAAGAATGATTTGGTTCAGAAAAAATGAAGGATATGTACTTGATGAGATTAAGTCATTCTCTGACGAGAATTTCAATTGCAGTTTCTGCACCAGCTTAGCTGGTCTGCTTCAGCACCTTGGCAATTCCATCACACACAGAAGTAAGCGGTCTCATCAGTTAAATCCCCTATACCTGGAATGTTAAGAAGGTCAGCTGCACAGCATCTTCAGAGATTACTTAACCCCATTTTCAGGTCCCAAGCACAGCTGTCCTACGCTGTTTTTCCCAGTGTTCTTCCCTCCTTTCCCTTCCCCTTATATTTTCCCACAGTTCTTGCACTTCTGCATACACAAGCAGTATAAGAGAAGTGCACATCTGCAGCAATGATTTTCAGCACCCTTCAGGAAGTTAAATCTTATCTGGCAGTCTTCTGGATTTTCTAGAACATCACAACTGTGAAAACTGGGACACAATGGTGCTTGTGTTGCTTAGAGAAAGGTGGGTACCAGATGGCAGCTTACAAAGCTTCCTGTGGATTGCAGGCGAATTCTGAGAAAAAGAGGGGCACCGTTGGGTCTTACGGCCTGGACAGAGAGGTCAGTCTGACGAGGGACTGAAGGAGCTCTTTTCTAGGTGAAGGCACAAAGCCCACGCACTCCCTCCTCCAGAAATAGATTTCCAATGCACACGAGCAGTTTGGCTGGAAAGCCTCTTCCTGGAATTTCTGATCTTCTCCTTCAGATGTTCCATCTGCTGCAAATGCCAAAACTCTTGTCTCGGTGGGTTGGGCTTTCCAGCTTATCCTACTAGGCACTACTACCTTCCCCCTCCCATTGCTCTTGAAGCACAGGGGATAACAGGCAAGACCAAAGAGCTAGGAAATGAACAGCACTCTCAAGGGGTTCGAGGGTGACATACACAGACCTCCACTCCATCTTTGCAACAATCCTGAGAGGTAGGTTAGTTTGAGAGAGAGCAGGCTACCCAGTCAGCTCCACGGTCAGGTAGGGGTTTGCCCCCATGTCTCCCCAGTCCCAGCCCCCATTCCTTCAACCTCCTCAGACAGGTAGATTTCTTAGCCAGCGACTTCTCAGCCAGGTGAATGCATGAATAGCCCACGGCTGAACAACAGATCATAGCGCCTGCAGCCTCTTATTTGGGCGATTGCCTGAGACAGGTCATTGTTCCGCCTTGCCCAGCCATTCTGATTTTCTAAGACTTCTCCCCTTATCACTGGCTATCCTCACGTAAAATCAATCCAAAAGTAGACCACAGAAGTGGAGCAGCTGAACCTGCAATTCCGAAAGAAAATCATTTCCTTTACTAATATTCTCGCAATGGGAAAAGATCTTACATGGCAGTAATTATTGCGCTGCAGTCGCCTGCACACACTGTGTCCATATTGTGAGGAAAATAAGCCCCACTCCAGAGGAGAGAGGTCACTGAACAAAACTTGGAAATGACCGCTTTGTCAACTATTATACATTTGATGGATTTGGCCTTGTGCCTCCCACAGGGAAATACCTTTGAAGTCTATTATAAAACACTCTAGATCCCTCCCATTTAACATCTGTATTGCAAAACAAGAAGATTCTTAGCATAGCTCTTAACAGGATATCCTTTGCCGAGGGGGCTACATCTGTAAGTGTCCTAACGTAAGAAATAAGTTGGAAGAGTTTTCTGTTTGATGTTCTCCTCTCCGCCCCTGCTGAGAATATTTTGTTTTTGTTGGGTGCCAATGTAGCTTAATTTGTACAAAATGTTCAGCACTCCAGAAGATATTTTATATTATTTATTAGAGAGAGGCAGTCCCATAGATATGAAGGACCAAGGCCTCAAAGGGCTTTGCATATGATCGCCGAAATCTTGAACTGAGCCTGGCAACTGATGGGTAGCCAATGGAGTGACCACAAAACGGGAGTCGCATATGCATGTTCTTCCCAGCTTCTGATAATAAACGAGCAGCACTGTTCTACACCAACTGCAGTCTCCACGTTGACTTTGAGGGGAGACCCATGTAAAGTGCATTACAGTAGTCCGTTCTATGAGGAATGATTTAAACCAGTCCAAAGCACATCCCCTGACACTCGCTTTTACTTTGGAATGCGTCAATAGAATGAGGCATTCTGTGTCAAAGGCTGCAGACAGATCCAGGAGTAGCAACAAAGAAGTATGGCCTTTGCCTACATTCAGACAGGGGTCATCCACTAAAGCCACCAGAACCTTCTCCATCCCACAGCCCAGCCTGGAACCAGACTGAAAAAGAGTCCAGAGCACAAGAGTTATCTAAGAGAAGGAGGGCAGGAAGGGTTACATCAGTGCTTAGTTCTCGCTGCCCCTCCTTACATGCCCAAGGTAATGCTGATAGCCACTTTGGGGTCAGGAAGCAATTTTCCCCAGGCCAGTTTGGCTAGGGATCCTAAGGGTGTTTTGCCATCTTCTGGGCATGGAGTAGGGGTCACTGTGTGTGTGTGGGGGGGAAGGGGGTAGTTGTGAATTTCCTGCACTGTGCAGGGGGGTTAGGCTAGATCACTCTGGAGGTACCTTCCAACCCTATGATTTTATGAAGACCTGGAGTTGGTCTGCTACTGCTTTCTCAATCACTTTGCCTAGAAAGGACAGATTAGAGACTGGACAATAATGGGTCACATTGGTTTTTTGTTAAGTGGTCAGGGGAAGGTGCCCTGAGTTAATGACTGATTTCTGATAGACATCCAGGGCTCATATATGAAGTCGTTACATGATTTTAACACCCAGGAGGGGCAAAGATTCAGAGCACAAGTGGAGGCCTTCACAGATTCCAGGATCCTGTCACCATCCATCACTGTTAAGTGGGTCAAAATGGTTCATAAACGGAACAGATGCTGCATTAGGCACTTCTTCCACCTCACCTAAATTACAACTGGCATCCAGATCAGAGTGCATTTGTGCTATTTTGTCAGCAAGAAACTTTGCAAAGGTGTCATAGCTAATTGTCTTTTCTGAAGACACTAAAGGTTCAGATTTGGCAGTCAGAAGGTGTTGTGATACCTCCAACAGCCAGGATGGTTGTGAACCAACTGATGAAATGGTTGCAGAGAAATAATGCGTCTTTGCCACTATCAACGCCACTTTGTAAGTTTTCCAGTGGGCTCTATAGCGTGCTGTATCTGATTCAGTATTATTTAAGACTGGCAGCAGCCAGGGTCTCATTTTTAAATACATTAACAAGCAGAATTTTTTTACCTTTGATACATTAACAAGCAGAAAGCATTCCAGGGAGATGGTAAAATACTGGTTAAAGTGAGTGCGGATATTTGCATCTTTCTTTATTGTAGAAGGCATGAAGTAAATATTCATGTCTGAACCGCTTCTTTTGAGGTGGGTATCTGAAGAATTAAGTTTTTTCTTCCAAGATTCTGGAGTAAGCTTAGCAGTCAGAGAGTAAGAACACAGGTTCTTTCATAACATGGTAACTGGTTTAAAAACAGGAAGCGGAATGTAGGAATAGGTGGGGCAGTTTTCACAATGAAAGGAAGCAAACCGTGAGGTCTCCCAAGGATGTGTGTTGGACTAGTTTTACTTCACCATTTGTAAATGACAGAGGGCTTGGGATGAGTGGGGAAGTAGCCCATTTTGTAGCTGCCACCAATTTACTGAAGATGGTGAAAGAAAACACAAGCAGACTGAGTAGTCCCAAAAGAAAATGGCAAAATGCGGGTTCAATATAAATAAACGTGAGGAATCCATGCTGTGGTAGACAAAAACAGGTTCTGCTATGGGTGCCACCCTGTGAGATGCCGGCGTGCCTGACTTCAGCATTAAAGGACCTTCAGGGAATATGCAGGATCCTACTCTGTGGAAGGAGGGGGGTATACCTTACCCTCACACCCTTTCAGTCTGCCCGCAGGTCCCTTCAACCTGACATAGTCCTGGCTGCCTTCCACGACAGCTGTCTCCATCCAGTTGTCAGTGGTGGTGGTCCTCGTCCTCCTCCTCCCGCTGCACACTTCACTCCACTCCTACACAACCCACCACGCCCTGTGGGTGGATTCTCTTTATATCCTTTCCTCTATTCTCAGCTCCACCAGCCAGCCACGCCCCCCTCTGCACTCTACCCATGGCCCTCATTGTCTTAGGCAGCCGCACCTGTGTTCTCTCTGCTGGCTGCCCTGATCATCCACAGCTGTGCTTTCCTGGCTGGCTGCCAAGCTTTCCCTGTGGAGTGCCTCAGGTCGCCATACCTGGGGTGGCTTTGCTCCCAGCTTTTCCTGGTCCTGGCTAATCCCCCTCTGGCTTGCCTGGAGGCTGGGGCATGGTCCTGAGCTGTCTTTGCTGCTGCTTTTCCTCCTCTGCCAGAAGACACTCTGTCAGAAGACACTCGGGTCCGTCAAGATCCTGTATCTTTTCAGCGGGCCTGGAAGACAGAGATGTTCCGCCAGGCATATGGTTGAGGCCAGCACTGGATCCATCTAATTAGCCTCCCTGCCGGTCTCCTGTCAGTGGGGGGGAGCATATGGTCCATCTGCCTCCCCATGCTTGAAGAGTTAGTTCACCAACCCACACCTCCACCCTTTTCTTCCCTTGTGTATGGTGGGCAGGGAAAGGGGGGAGGGTGTCCCATTTGGAATGTGGATATCCATGAGATGTTATTTTATTGGTTTTACTTCTTGTATCTTATTTATGATTGTGACCCGCCCTGAGCCTGCTTGCGGGGAGGGAGGGCTAAAAATCCAATAAATAAATAAATAAATAATAAATAAATAAATAAGGTTGCTGGCTGGCTTTTTGGCTGGCTGCTCCTGCTCCCTGTACCTTCTCCCTCAGGTCTATTTCCCTCCTGACAGTCCTCCTCACTCTCCCCGCCCGTCCCCCTGGTCTCCCACCAGAGGGTGGGGCTAGCTGGCTTCCACCTGCCCCACTTGACCCTCTGGGGCTTGGGAGTTGCTCTGCCCTCCTGTGGCTGGGGTGCCTCTTTCCCCCTTCTATTGTTGGTCCACGCTGGCCCTGGGTGTCCGTTGGGGTGGCTGGGTAGTTGCCCCCCAACTGTCTCCCATCCCCTCTTCCTGGTAAGTCCAGGGGCTGAGCCTCAGACTCCAGACCGCTTGTGGGACTGTTTTCAGAAATTCTTCACAAAGGTCTGAGAAATACAACTTTCACCATACTTTTATGTTTCAGGAACGTTTGGAATTCTGTATACTATTCTGCTTACCCTATTCCAAGAAGGATTTCACAACAATGTAAAATGGTGCTGAAAGGGGCAATCTAAATTATTAGCGCTGGAGCTTTTTAACTATCAGGAAAGGATAACATGGGGGGGGATTTAGGAGGAGCAAGATATAGTCTCATAAATCACGATGTGGTGAAGCAGACAGAAACACCTAGCAGTGTTCTTAAGATTAGGCAGACTATAGTCACAATTACGAAAAGCACCGGTGATAGGCCTCAAGGGATTGGAGCAGGAAAGTTTGAAGCCAGACAATCTTCTAAGTTTCTCAAGACAGACAGGCAGACAGATGGCCAGCTTTGCCTCCAAATCACCACATTTTCCTAAAGTGCTCTTCAGAATTGAGCTGGCTTGTCAGGCATAGACCAGGTTGCCCCTGAAACATACAAGGGACTTTGACCAGTTCCTGTTCTTATCAGATAAGATTAGAAGCGTCATCTCCAAGAACACTTTCTCAGGAGATGTGCTCTGGCAGCCGCCACGACAGGGAGCAAAAGCCAGCTGAGGTGAACTGAATCATTCCTCTTGCTATCCCACGCAGCAGCCAGTCTCCCTCCACCGAAGGGCTCTGCCGCCACTGCGGCCTTCAGGGAACTGGCGACACTGGCCGGCAGAACTCCTACCTTCTACATTCTTCTGGCCTTTGGGCACATCTGCATTTCTCTTTAGCACAACTTTCCCCGTCTCCACTCTTCCATGCACTCCTGCTCAGCTTGTCCTCCGGCAGCGACCGGTATTCTGGTCACACTGGCCCTGCTTTTGGTTCGTGGCAATACAGCTTGGTTTTTTGTCACATGCCCTTAACTCCAAGGTTATCACAAACAGAAATCACAATTCTAGCCCTGTCCACTAGAAGTAAGTCAGTCTCACACAATGATTAAGTTGTTTGGAAGGACCCAGAATCATAGGACAAATCCCACATGCTCACAGAAATATTCCTTTTGATTCAACAAAAAACCTCATAACATACACCCTTCCCCTTTAGAAAGTCATGATGAGGAAGGACGGCAGTTTCTGTCCCAGTCTTGATACAGCTATTGAGAAGCAGCTCCATTGGAGATGGTGGCAGGAGATTCACTAGAGAGGCTTAATGGTAGGTAGGTAGTAGTTTATTGCAATTAGCCACTGGCCGTAGCAAGTTTAAAATTAACAAATAAAATATGCAGTTGATAATGACACCATAAACTCCAAGAGCTTTGATAGAGGCTTAATGCAAAAATGGTGGGAGCATTTAATTGTTTTGTATGGCATATAACAGGGTTAACATACCTGTAACTTATGTTCATCGAGTTCTTCTGTGCTGACACACATGGGGACTGCGCAGGCGCAGGCCAGCCGCCGGAGAATTTTCTAGAGCTTCCATGGCTCCGAAGGGGCCGTTTGTCGCGCGCCTCAGCGACCGTTTTCCCGCCCAAACGGTCACGTGATCCTCCAGCGACCAACGGCCCCTTCCCTCAGTTCTCCCTTGCCGCTGCTTGACCAACACACTTCAGCCATAACACCTTAAAAACACCAATTTCCGTTACAGCCATCACATTATCGTGCATTGGAATTCACAGCGGGGTAGGAGGGAGGGTTGTGTGTCAGCACAGAAGAACTCGATGAACATAAGTTACAGGTATGTTAACCCTGTTTTCATCTTCGTTCTTCTGTGCCTCCACACATGGGAGTGTACCAAGCTTCACACAATAAGGAAGGCGGGGGTGAAGTCCAACACAATTTTATTGAACAAACAAGAACAACAATAAATAGATATGCATATATACATCTATGTAAAAAAACTGTGTAAGGACACATAAATACTCAATATTTACATATATATACACCCCAAGGTACATATATACACTCTTCCACTCAAGGGTACCCAGCAGGTACGCCAAGAAAGTCATCCCAAAACTCCTTCAGGAAAAAAGGGAGTGTAAGACAGCCTTGGCCACAGATACACCCTGCTCCGCATTGACATCAACGGCGTAATGCCTGACAAAGGTGTCTGCAGAGGACCATGTGGCTGCTTTACAAATGTTAACCAGGGGCACCCCCCTGAGGAGTGCCGAAGAGGATGCTTGGGACCGCGTGGAGTGGGCTCTGACATGAAGCGGGCAAGCCACCCCTGCCAGGGAATAGGCCTTGCTAATGGCCGTCACAATCCACCTAGACAGGGTCTGTGAGGAAGCCCTGTTACCCTTGTCCTTGGCCCCAAAACATACAAACAGGTGAGGACAGGTGCGGAATTCCTTTGTCCTATCCATGTAATAGGCTAGGGCCCTCTTCAAGTCTAGGGAATGAAGGGCCTTTTCCCCCTTAGAGGAAGGTTGAGGAAAGAATGCAGGCAGTGAGATATCCTGCGAGAGGTGGAAGGCGGACACCACCTTGGGCAGGAACCCGAGGCAGGGACGCAGGACCACCTTGTTGGGATGAAACACAAGAAAGGGAGGGTCAGACCGCAGCGCAGACAGCTCACTGACCCTTCTGGCCGATGTGACGGCCACCAAGAACACCACCTTGTAGGATAGCATATCCAAGGGGCAGGTAGCCATTGGTTCAAATGGAGGCAACATGAGACGTGAGAGCACCAAGGACAGTGACCACTGAGGCACTGGCGCCGACACAGGTGGGTAAAGATTGTACATGCCCTTAAGGAACTGGCGGGATTGTGGGTGAGAAAACACCGTAGCACCCTCAACTCGGGTGTGAGCAGCTGATATCGCTGCCAGGTGGACCTTGAGGGAGGACACCTTCAAGCCCAGGCCACGCAAGTGGCACAAATACTCGAACACAACCCCCAAGGGACTGCTGTCAGGCACCACTCCTCTGGCAAGTGCCCAGAGCTCAAACCTGCGCCACTTGGCCGCATAAGCGCGCCTAGTGGATGGCCGACGAGCATTCAGGAGGACCCTCTGTACCTCGTCAGTAAAGCCTATCGGGGAGGAACGATCCACCAAGCCGTCAGGTGCAGCTTCCTGGGATCGTGGTGGACTAGGCTCCCGTTTAGGAGAAGGTCTTGCCGAGGGGGCAGACTCACATACGTCCGTTGGGACATTCGCAGGAGCTTCGGGAACCAAACCTGCCGTGGCCAGAAGGGGGCCACCAGGATGCAGTCCGTCCCGTCCTCCTCTATCTTGCACAGGACCCTGGGAATCAAGGGGAACGGAGGAAACATGTAGTGCAAGCCCTGCGTCCACGTAAACTGGAAGGCATCCCCAATAGAGAGGGGGTCGCTCCCTGCCCTGGAACAGAACGTGTGGGCCTTGGTGGTCGCCGCAGTGGCGAACACGTCTATCACTGGATGACCCCACATCTGGAAGATCGGCCCAACGCACTCTACGTTCAGTTCCCACTCGTGGTCCAGCAAAGGGACCCTGCTGAGGGCATCTGCCCGGGCATTGTCTGACCCAGCCACGTGTATAGCACGGAGCGACACGCCGTTCCTGATAGCCCACTGCCAAGTGAGTGTGGCTTCCCGGCACAGGACCATGGACACTGTGCCCCCCTGCTGATTCACGTAGTACATGGCAGTCGTGTTGTCCGTCTGCACCAAGACCTGACGATTTCTCAGCAGTGCTGTAAGAGACACAAGTGCGAAACGAATGGCCCTTAGTTCAAGCACATTGATATGGAGGGTCTTTTCCCTCTCAGACCAGACATCCTGCACAGACACATCACCACAGTAAGCCCCCCATCCCAGCAGAGAGGCATCAGTGGTAACCGTGACGTCATGGTGCTGATACCCAAAGGGGGTCCCTCTAAACAAGTTGTCATCAGACAGCCACCAGTCCAAGGAGGAGAGGATGACCCTCGGGATAGAGAATTTGAGGGACGGAGGGTGCAGCAGAGCATCGTACCTCCGCACAAACCAGTTCTGGAGAGGGCGCATACGCAGCCTAGCAAAGGGCACCACAGAGGTGGCCGCTGCCATATGCCCTAGTAAGCACTGGATAGTGCGCACGGACTGGAATCGGTTCCTTTTAAACATGGACACAAGACCCCTTAGGGACCTAGCTCTCTCCAAGGGGAGCAGAGCCTTACCCTCCACAGAGTCTAACAGTGCACCAATGTAGGACACTTTGCAGTTGGGCACCAGCTTGGATTTCTCCAAGTTCACCAGGAGCCCCAGGCGTTGGCAAGTGCTAAGTACCAAGCCAATGTCCTGCACCAGCCTAGACTCCGATTCAGCCACGATGAGCCAGTCATCGAGGTACGGAAAGATGGTACAGCCTTCTTCCCGTAGGAAGGAAACCACAGGGGCCACACATTTAGTGAACACTCGTGGGGCAGTGGACAGGCCAAAGGGGAGCACCTTATACCGGAAAACCCGTTGCCGGTAAACAAAGCTCAGGTATTTCCTGTGCTCCTTCCGTATGCCCACGTGAAAGTATGCGTCTTTTAAGTCAAGAACCGCAAACCAATCTCCCTGTTTCAGCAAGGCGATCACAGCCGCCAACGTAACCATTTTGAATTTGGTCACCTTGAGGAAGGCATTAAGGCCCCTCAGATCTAAAATGGGACGTAAGCCCCCATCCTTCTTGGGGACCAGGAAGAACCTAGAGAAGAAACCCTGTACAGAATCCTCATAGGGCAATTCTTCCACAGCACCCTTGGCCAAGAGCGACACGATCTCCGCATCCAGCTCGGCCATAGTGTTATTGACAGCTGTCAGGGGTGAACTGCATCTAGGCAGCTCCACAAACTCCAGCCCGTATCCCAGTTCAACAATCGTTAAGACCCATGAGTCAGATGTTATTGACTCCCACTCAGAGAGGAGTGGACTCAGTCTGTCCGAAAAGTTCGGGGATACGGCTGGCGTGACCCGTCAGTACTGCCTCCCGGCGCCCTGCTGATCTTTCTGCTGGGCCGGTTGTTGTGCCGGACGAGGCTTGAAGGGCCGACGCCTCCTCTGCTGTTGTGCGGGAGGGTAAGGCCGCTGCTGGTAGGCAGGATACTGTTGGTAGCCCGGCCGCTGCTGTTGGTATCTGCCCTGGTAGTGGTAAGGGCCGGACCGGGGAGCGTACCGTGGCCTGGAGGAGGGCTTGTCCGCAGGAGCCAGCCCCAAGGACCGCGCCGTCTGCCTGTCCTCTTTTTTCTTTTTCAGGGTCTCGTCGGTCGATTTGGAGAACAGCGAGTCCCCTTCAAAGGGCATGCTCTCCACCCTGGAACGCACCTCCTGGGACAGGGCCGTAGACCGCAACCAGGAGTGGCGCCTGAGGACCACCGCCGAAGCCATTCCCCGAGCAGCAGTGTCGGCAGCGTGGCTTCCAGCATTCATTTGCTGTTTAGACAGCCGGACAGCCTCTGTCTGCAACAGGGAGACGACAGCCTTCTGCTCAGGTGGAAGGTCTCGGGTATAGGACGCCAACTTCTCCCAGAGGTACAGTTGGTACCCTGCCATGATGGTCTGGTAGTTGGCAATCCTCAGACCCAGCGAAGCTACAATGTACTGGCGCCTGCCCATGGCATCAAGCTTCTTGCCCTCTTTATCGGCAGGCACCGAGGAGTGACCCGATCGCCGGGGGTTGAACTCCTCTGTGACCAAGGAGGAAGGTGGAGGGTGCTTCACCAACGCCGGCCAGGTGCCCTGCTTGATCTTGTAAAGCTGCTCGATGCGCTTGGATGTTGGAGGCTGATCACAGGGCACCTGCCACACCTTCTCCACAATCTCCTCAATACCCTCGAGCATGGGGAAGCCAACGGACGCCGGATTATCCCCATAGATACCTGCTGAAGAGATATCCATCTCGAGAGCCTTGGCCATCCTTGCCATCTGGTCGGCGTAGATGCGGAGGTCCTCGAATGGCGAGTCCGCAGATGGCACTAGCTCCTCAGCCGGCGACGGTTCGGACCAGGACTCCGACTGGTAGCCGCCAAAGCTCTCCACATCCTCCTCATCGGAACCGAGCTGGGATTCCGGAACCTGGAGTGGAGGGGGAGCCCACGCCGGCCTCGACGTCGATGGCCCCGGTTCCGACATGGAGAAGCCGGCAGGTGCCCCTTCCCACTGGCAACGGTATGGCGAGGGGAGGTAGGAGGCCTGTCGATGTTGGGACGCAGTGGACCGGGCTGATCGCTCCGACGAGGAGACGGGCTCGGTTCCAGCCTCGGCGACTGAAGAGCAGGCGATGGTCGGCTCCGACGGTGCGGGCTCGGCTCCGGCCCCGACGAGAACTCTGCGGGCACCGTCTCGAAGGCAATCGGATCCGGCACCGGCCCGGGGATGTCCTCTGGCTCGGGGGAGCCCAGATGAGGGGAAGGTGTGTGAGGAAGCACGATGACCTCCTCCTGAGGAGCGGGACGCGGCGACCGATGACGTTTAGTCTTCTTCTTCTTCTTCGCCGGTTCCGAAGAAGACCTCGGAACCGACGCGCTCCTCGACTTCGAAGGGGACCTCGGCTTCGACCTCTTAGACTTCATCGGAATCGATCCGATCGTCGGTTCCGATCGGGGACTCGGTACCCGGATCCTCGGTTCCGATGTCGGTCTCGGATCCGACCTGGTGGACGACGCGCTACGGGGCGGCCGCACCGGTCCCTGCGCTGGAGAGGCCGCTCTCGACGCCGAGGCACTCGGGGGACGCGGTTTCGACCCCGACCTCGCGGAGGCCACTGAGCCAGCTCTTGATTGCCGTTCGGCAGAGGGGCTAGGGCCGGCCTTGGGGGAAGGTAACGGGGCGCCTCCGGACATGACCTTCTGCCACAGGGAGGAGTTCAGTCGGGCCTTGCGCTCCTGCCGGGCCTTGCTGGTGAAGCCCTGGCAAATCCTACAGGCCGACACATTGTGGGTCTCCCCCAAACAAAAGAGGCACAGTTCATGGCCATCGGTCTTGGCCATTTTCGTGTGGCATTGTAAGCAATGCTTAAAGAGAGCCTTTGAGGCCATCTTCAGGGGCACGCTAGAGAGAGGTCAAACAATCCGGGTCGTATTTACCGAGTCCAGTCAAAGTCCAAATCAGTAAGCCGAAGATTAGTCGAGGTCCGAAGTCCAAAGTCAAAAAGCCAAAGATCAATCAGAAGTCAGAAAAAGCACAAAGCACAGAGCAACGAAGCTCACGTTCTCTCCAAGCGGCGGCAAGAAGAGAACTGAGGGAAGGGGCCGTTGGTCGCTGGAGGATCACGTGACCGTTTGGGCGGGAAAACGGTCGCTGAGGCGCGCGACAAATGGCCCCTTCGGAGCCATGGAAGCTCTAGAAAATTCTCCGGCGGCTGGCCTGCGCCTGCGCAGTCCCCATGTGTGGAGGCACAGAAGAACGAAGATGAACTATTATTTGGGAATGTAGGGGGATTCAGAAGGTATTTTTGAGGTGAAAATCAGAAAGAGCATCTTCTCACACCTTACTCAAGTTGATGATGGCTCCTGCTCATGTCATGAAAGATTAACTCACTTCCAGCCCTAGAGCCTCAAAATAGTAGAGTCCAGTAGCACCTTTAAGACTAACCAACACATCTGAAGCATAAGCTTTCGAGAACCACAGCTCTCTTCATCAGATGCATGCATCTGACGAAGAGAACTGTGGTTCTTGAAAGCTTATGCTACAAATAAGTTGGTTAGTCTTAAAGGTGCTAGTCTTTACTATTTTGCAACTACAGACTAACACGGCTAACTGGATCTAGAGCCTCAAAGAGACATCCCCGTATCATAGTTTCAGACAGGTAGCCGTGTTGGTTTGCAGTAGAAGAACAAGATGAAGACAGCCTGACTCCCAAAAGCTGGAAATTTTGTTAAGTATTCAAGGCGCTACTAGTCTCAAGCATCCGTAAAATAAAATTAAACAGGATCCAATTCGCAGCTGCATCACACGCCATGTTCTTTCCAAAACTACTGTAAGTGACTCTGCTTGACAAACCATTTGTACGGCAACGCTCACCTCACCAATCCAACATTTCTCACAATATCAAAACATAAATAGCCAAACAGTGGGCATTGCTCGGGTGGCGAAGGCTGATTTCAAAGCCGACAGTCTTTGTGCACTTAGTAATTTCTTCTTGGAGTTCCTTTTTTGGCATACCTAATTGGAACTTTACATTGGGTGAGGCAAACTTTAGACTCTTTTTAATTATCTATTCTTCTTTCCTTGACTCTTCCAACGTTTTCAATTCCTCCTGAAACCAATGCAGCTATATTTTAAGTCTTAAACTCCCTCTGTGTTTTTCAATATGCACAGTAATAACATAAGCATTTGATCTATGTCAGGTCAAAATTTAAAAAAGGCTCTTTTGGAGAGGGCTCCAGCCAGCACAACCCAAAGATACTCTTAAAATAGAAAATGCCTCTTTTGTTTTTTCTACAGCACTGAACAGCCGACAGACTTGTAATCACTGCAGATGTGTTTGCGTTCATGTTCCAAAGGTAAGGAGCGTTAACACCCCAGGATACAGAATTGCTAGGTGTCAAAACACTTGCAAAGGAAAAATCTGTTTGAAAATATTTTTCTTCTAAAGTTGCCAAGTCAGCTACACTTCTTGTGAGCTACCTCAGATTTTATTCACATACCAGACTGACCATAAGAAGTTTCTTTTTTGAGCTGACTGTACAATTAATGGCATAAAATGCAGCAGCACCACCCCACTTTGACAGGCAGCCTTATACCTTCTACACAAGCTCTGTAGCTATGGGCTTCCTTACCCTTTTTTCCCCGTAGGGGTGCCAACTTTAATCTGCCAGTGTTGGCTATGACGTTCTATTGTTTAAGGTCGGGGAACAGGTAACCTTTTTGGCTCAAGCGGCCTGACATGCGGCTCTTTGGCAAATGGCATCTGCTGCTGCCTATCCAGTCTAACAAATCTGAGTTCTTTTGCAAGGCTGTAAAACTTCCTTAAGCTTAAGCAGGTAAAGTATTGACATTTTTCACGAGGACCTTTGTTAGGCCTACTAGAAAACCGTGCTTCCAAATTCCAGTTTTACCACTCTTGCAGACACTTGTAGAGTTAGCTTGCAAGTGGAAATCTTGGTTAGCTCTGTACTTAAGAGTCTGGCCCTGTGATTATTAAAACAGGGATGTCCAACTGGAGGGCAACCAAGCAAAACGAGGCCCCCACCCTTTTGTTTTCTTAGCACCTGTTATCCTTCCCCACAACAGAATGGGAGCATGAGACGCATCAGTGTTTTATCTGGCATGAGAAGAGCCTGCTGGATCAGACCAGTGGTCCAGCGAGTCCCCCACACTGCCTCACACACTGGCCAACCAGTTACTCTGGAGGGCCAACAACAGGGCATAGAGAACGAGGCCACCTCCCAGCAACAGGATTCAGAGGTTTTCTGCTTCTGAGTGTGCAGTTTCCTTTAGTCACCATCGCTAGTTGCCAAAGATAGAGCTCTCCACCATGAATCTGTCTATCCCTGATCTAGATGGTCCTGGCTAACTTGATCTCATCAGATCTTGGCTGCTAAGCAGGGTTGGTGCTGGTTAGTACTTGGATGGGAGACCAGTAAGGAAGACCAGTTTGATGTAGTGGTTAAGAGTGGCAGGACTCTAATCTGGAGAGCCAGGTTTGATTCCCCACTCCTCCGCTTGAAGCCAGCTGGGTGACCTTGGGTCAGTCACAGCTCTCTCAGAGCTCTCTCAGCCCCACCCACCTCACAGGGTGATTATTGTTGTGGGGATAATAACAACATACTTTGTAAACCGCTCTGAGTGGGCGTTAAGTTGTCCTGAAGGGCGGTAGATAAATCGAATGTTGTTGTTGATGTCTGCAGATAATGTCAAGCCACCTGTTAGTCTCTTGCCTTGAAAACCCTATGGGGTTGCCATAAAATGGCTGCAACTTGAAGCCCCCCCTCCAAAAAAACCCTGCCGGTCCTAGTCAATGGCTCTAAAGTCTTCCAAGTTTGCTTAAGTCTTCTAAAAAGAGACCACATACCCTTTTTAGAAGTAGCTTTAGCCAACGAAACATGAAATATACCAACCCTCTCCTGAAAGCACCTTTTATAGTTGTAAATAATATTTGTTCCTGCTTTGGAGGCTGAAGGCAGAGGGAGGCTGAAAAGCATGCAACATGGAAGAAAATAAGATACATATTTGACTTATTTTACTCCTGACAGTGGAAGAGCAAGACAGTTTGAAGGCTTCGATAAAAGAATATACATAAATGTGTATGTGCATAAATCCTTGATCTACCAATTCTGAAGCAACAACATTTTTGTGTGTTTAGAATGAAAAACAAGAATCTGATATTTCGGTGAAGTTATTCTCAACGTTTCTATCGGATGAGATAAATAAATATGGGGACACACAAGCCCTAGATCATCGTAACTGACTACTCATGTCCATGAATCTCTCCACAGCAACTCAACTACTTTCTGCATCAACTAAGATCAGTTCAGCTTGTCCTCAGATAATATTCCTTTCCATCTTGTCAAGCACATATCACATTATAGATGTCATGCCCCCAATACAGAACAGAACCATGTGGTATTAAGAGACTGATATTACAGGGGTGGCCTGAATAGCCCAGACCAGCCCAAGCGATGCAGGGTCAGTCATGATTACAGCTTGGATACGAGACCACCTAGGAAGTCTAGGGTTGCTATGCAGAGGCAGGCAATGGCAAACCACCTCTGCTCATCTCTGGCCTTGAAAATCCCTTGAGTGGTTGCTTTAAGTAATATCAGCATATGCTATTACTAGAAACAACGCCCGTTGTGTGAAAAAATACAACCAGCTCTAGAAAACTGATCTGGTGGGCTCCCTCCTGGAGGCAAGTGGGCGCTTTGCTGCAGCTTTGAGGCCAGAGTCATCAGCAATACGCCTGCGCAAGGATAAAAAGTTGCCAATATGGCTTGCCTTTTATATAGTAGGATAGGATTATATACAGGATCTCTACTTTTGTATTTTGCATATTTTTGATCAAATCGTTCTCTGAATGCTCCACTATTTCCATCCAGGAAAAAGAGACAAAAATCAATATACCTAAAGGCAACGGCCACGTTTAAACACAGGGCTATCTCCTTGCAGGAAGCGGCGCTGCGACATACGCTATCATTTGTTGGAACCAAGTCAAACGGTTGCCAAGGACCACCAGCAGGTGGATAGAAACTGCTTCCCCCTTTTTTGAAGAGCAGGGGCTCATAGAGCTCACTGCTGCCACTGATCAACTAGCTTTCGTGTCACCTCAGAACGCTAGCCAGAAAGTGCGTTGATTTGTTGCTGGAAACAAACTGTTCAGCTCTAGGAACTCGAACTGGCTGAGTAACACCAAAGAGGTACAGCCTGAATGCAGTAACCATAATTACTTCCAGTTGCAAAACAGAACTAGTTTTCACTCTACTGTCTAATGCAAAGGAAAAAGAGATCCATCCTTCTGTGTCCATAGACTACAGCAGCCAATGGCTGTTTCTTGGTGCCTGTGGTCCAAAGTCCCTTCCAGTCAAGGAGTAAGCAACGAGAACTTGGGTCAGGGCTTTTGGAGTTGGTAGTCTTACAGGATCAGCAACCCCTCTGAGATCTGACCTTGTGAGCCACGCAGAGACAATCTAATTATTTTTTCTTAAACTTGCTTTTCAAATTTACCTTAAAAAGGTCTCCAAGTGTTGTTTTAAAGACATAAGGCTCCATGGGGCATATGTCGCTTACCACACAAGCACTGAAAGAGGCAAAAGGTGGAGTGGGAGGGGAAGGCTTAGGGATCTGCAAAATTTTTTAAATCAAAATGCAGGTCCTTGAGTTGCTAAAGTTTAAGAACTGCAGGAGCTCAAGAAATCAAGCCATGTGCCACCTTGCAAATGGTAAGTGACATCAGCAGCTGCCCATAAGCAAGCATTCTCAGTTGTAGTTCCCATCTTGTGGAACAACCTACCTAACGTGGTCCGCAAGGTTCCTACATACTGCAGAAGATGTAAAAACAGAATCATTCTAGAGAGCATTTTACAGAGGGAATGGGAATGTGGCCCAAACGGAGGATAAAAGGGGGCACTTTCTACATTGGGAGATAGGGTTGTAGCTTAAATTGTCGGGAGGGGGAGCACAAACATGGGAAAACGCACTGAGTCAACTAGAAATACGAAGTTGGCTAGGAATTTTGTCTGGGAACATCTCCGTGAAGATAACATACATCTTACGTTTGGGTTTCAACATGATCTCTCAATCATTTGAAGGTGATAATTGAACACGCACTGTAAAAAGCACAAGAACAAAGTTCTCAGTTTTGAAGTTAAATTTAACAACAGACTGCCATTCCTGGAATTCTGATCTTTAAGCCAAACAGAAGCTGCAGAGAAATATGTGAATGATGCAGTGAGAACTCCTTCACCCAAATGGTTTATACTGTCTTTTCTAAAAAGAGGTGTGTATCACAACATCCTCATAAGCCCCCCTCCTCAGCCAAAGAAGCCCCAAGGGAACGCTTTAATTAGAGGCGTGGATTTTGAGAAAGTTCCCTATACTGTTTCCAAGTGGGACAGGGAAGAGGGAGATGGGGGGGGGGGAGTTTTGAGAACTGATGATGACAAGTTAATAATAGCCAATGACATCATCTAATTATTAATACCCTAACTAATCAAGATACAGCTCCTTGCCCCCGGAGTTAAAAAAAAAATTGGCTCAGTTCTTAGACGAAATGGGACTCTAATCAATACAGATCAGCAAAACTAATACCTAGTAGTGAATAAGAGAGATACACAGGATTAATTCCAGTAATGAATGCATCATCTTCCATAATTTGCTACCCACAATTCCTTTCTTTTAAGAGAAATTCATTTAATTGTTTCACACAGATGAAATGGAACCATTAGAGAACAATGGGTAATACAATATTACATATTATATAATATTATATGGAGGATGAATGGAAATCACTTGAAGTCCCCCCCCCAATTCCCACACCCCTGATTAATATTCATGAGGATAATTTCACAAAAGCAGTTATAATACTATGTCAGATGGGACCTTCAAAATATAGTTGGGCTGACGCAGAAATAGGAAATTCCTTCATCCCCTTGAAAAGGGGATTAAAAACCAACAGAAACATTTACTGAATGATGGGTCTCATAATATTTTAATCAAGTTATTCATTACATAGAAATGACACTGTGGAAACACAGATAAACGATGCACAAAGGCTAAGTTCATTTGTTCTGGACAGGTGGCCGGTCTGCGACTCTGCGCTGGCACCCGAAGCCCGCCCACAATAGTACCAAAGACGATTATGCAAATAACTCCAATCTCTTGCTATTTTCCCAGGAATGGGAGAAGGGTTTCGTGCGGAAGCAGCAGTTCTTTCCCAGTCATGTGGAAAAAACAAACCAAGTGATTTTTCTTTCCTGTTTCCAAAGAGAAGGAATAAGAGCCAGACAAGAAAATATGTGTGTATATGTACAAGCACTCGTGTCTAAGTAAGGAAGGGGGGGGGGATCATACATCCTCACTCCCAAGCCCCTCCTTCCCCTGCTGTTTTACTATGGTTGTGAGCAATCAGAGGGAAAGAAAGAAGAATCAGAACAGAGAGTGTGCAGTTTGAGATATCCATACACAAGAACTGTCATTAAAGGCAGTGCTGAAAAATATAGGAAATGCTTTCTTTAGGCAGAAGGCTTCTGCATTTTGTCTTTTTGTTCTACTGCAGAAAGAAACAATCTAAAGATGGACACTGTCTTCCCATTGTATTCAATACTGAAAATGTTCAATGTTATGGGTTCAAGTTATCACGGGTAGTTCAATTTTTTTTTTGCCTTAATTGATAGAACACTCTTAAATATTTGTAGCACGTGCTTAGAGACAACAGGGGTCCATCTTGCTATATGACAATTGTGGCACATCCATTATAGTGATTTATTGGTAGGAGATTGGTGCTGCCTTGTGTAGGGCAGTTGGATTACATGATGCTCATCAACTACACCTCTACCTCCATGTATATTTTCCACCTCTCTGCCTGATTAGAAACTGAACTCTATAGAGGGGGTAATTGAGGACTACTTATCAAGTTGCAATTCACATGATATGACCGCCCCTTGGACTACGAGAACAGTTCCCTTGTGAGAAAAGTTCCATGAATTTGTGTCTTCCTTGCAGACCTCTGAATGTTCCAAGGCCATTTATACAGAAGAATTTCTCCCCGTGAAATGAGTAACTAGAAGAACTACCAAAACGATATTGGACAATTCACAGTACACATATCTAAAGCGGGAATACATTCTAGGAACTGAATGGATCTGCAGAATGAACTCCACACACACACACCCCGCCCTGCCACAACAAGAATCCAAAGTATCTTCTCATTAACAAATGAGATCCCCCAAATAAGCAAAGCTCTTCCTGTACTCAAAGGCTAAAATCCAAAGAAACACATGACTAATGAGTGTGTCCAAAGGAGCACACACAAAACACACGACAGGACTCATTGCAAACTTCTTCTAAAATTGAGGGGTGCTGCACAAAGAAGGAAGTCAAAACACCTACTGGGCATGTGCCTCCTTGGACATGCCTCAAATAGCTCACAGTCTTGATTATTTATTTATATATTAGATTTATATCCCGTCCTCCCCGCAGGCTGGCTCAGGGCAGGTCAAACATTTGAAGATATAAATTCTGAGGCACAAGCTGATTGGTAATAAAGAGGGAAGTGTTGTAGGTGAAAACCTGTAATGGATTAATAATATGCCTGTTATGTTTCCTACTGCTTTTACTCTGTAGATTGATTTGTAGGCCATTCTTGGCCTTTTGTAGTTGTCTTCTTGTTATGTTTCACTTTCTTTCTCTTGTTCTATCTTTTAACTTTTCTACAACAAAAATAAAAAATAAATTAAAAAAGAAGATATAAATTCTGAGTGCACGGTACATGAAATAATCTGGCAAAATAAGAGAAACTCGAATATATATATATAGAGAGAGAAATTAATTAAAAGAACTGTACAAATGTTTGCAACGTGACCAAATGCTTTCCCACCACAATGACGAATTATTGGTCTGTAGTAAGCAGTGGCAAAGAGCTTTTTAATTTCCAGGAGATCTGGTCAACGAATGGTAAAAATGGAGCCCTGAGTATCATTGCCTATTAACCAATTATAAAGGAGGTTTCAGAACAGCATCTTAAAAGCTGTAAAGGAATTGAAATAGGTACTGTTGGGTTTCTCTCTCAAGCTCTCTGGGATTCAAACAGACTCCGCTCCCCAAAACTGCCTACTGAAGACCAAACCCATCCCACAAAAGAGGTCACAAATGTTGTGGAGGCAGAGGCTGCAGCACAACATGCCTAATCCCAAATCCCTCTTTGAGCATGCAGAAGTAGTTCCACCATTCGCTGGACTCCGGCCATTCCAAACTTGGCTCGTCCTCATTGCTGAGTTCCCCACACTTTGTTCTTCGATGGCCTTTCATCAAAAATTTCTAACACTGAAAGGCACCGTCGCTTCTGAAGGAGGAAAGCCAACTTCCCCCCTGAAACATTCTTGAAACTTCATGAAAAACCAACATGGCAGGAGAAGACCTAGTTCTCCCCTTGGATGGGTCACAAACTGCTTTGCACACACAAAAGAATCCAACACAGGAGGAGGTGGGAAAGGAGGAAGCACAAGATGCAGGAAAAATTAAATACATAATTATAGGATGGGGGAGATTTGTCTTGGCAGTAGTACATGTGAAAAGGATCTAGGGGTCTTAGTAGATCATATCCTGGACATGAGTCAGCAGTGTGATGTGGTAGCTAAAAAAAGCAAATGATATTTTGGGAAGCACCAACAGAAGCATAGCATCCAAATCACGCAAAGTGATGTATCATTTTACGCTGCTCTGGTTAGGCCTCAGTTGGAGTGCAGTGTGCAGTTTTGGGCACCACAGTTTAAGAAGGATGCTGACAAGCTGGAATGTGTCCAAAGGAGGGCAACCAAGATGGTGAGGGGTCTGGAGACCAAGTCCTATGAGGAAAGTTGGAGGGGACGGTCATGTTTAGTCTGGACAAAGAGCTGATATAATAGCCATCTTCAAGTATGTGAAGGGGTGTCATGTAGAGGATTAAGTGGAGTTTTCTGTTGCTCCAAAGGGTCAAGCTAGAACCAACGGGTAAAAATTAAATCGAACAAGTTTCCCGCCCCTCACTGGCTCCCAGCACTGGCATTCAGTTTACTGTCTCTGAACATGGGGGTTCCAGTTAGTGGCTACCTTCCACCGTTTCTCCTTCACTAATCTGTCTAAATCCCCTTTCTATCCAATAATACTAGAGGCCATCACAAAATCCTGCAGCAATAAGTGCCACAAGTTAACTAGTCAGAATGGAGAAGCACCTCCTGTTGTTTATCCTGAATCTACTGCCAATCAAATTCATTATTTACTTATTGCCTTTTACCCCTCCTTTCTTTCCAATAAGGACCCAAAGCACTTTACATAATTTTCCTCTCCATTTTATCCTCACAACAGCCCCGTGAGGTAGGATAGGTTGGGCCAAGGGCACCCAACAACATTTCACTTGGCCACTCCTGAGTTCTAGCATCATGGAGAAAGTTCTATTCCACACGTCATGAACCTCTATGTCCCTCCCTCTTAGTCATCATCTCTCTAATTTAAAAAAGACCCAAACTTCTTAGCCTGTCCTCAGAGGGTAAGTGCTCAAAACCCATCATTGTTTTTGGTTGCCTTTTCCTGCACCAGCCATTACTAACTGCACATAATATTCCAAATAGTGATGCATCACAGATGTATGCAAAGTGTTTGCAATATCGGTCATTATATTTTCAATCTTTTTTCCTTAACAGTCCCTAATTTCTCTCTGTCTCTCTCTTGATGCTGCTGCACAGTGAAGCAACAGTTCCATCAAGCTAGCTAGCAAGATCTCTTTCCAGTCATCAGCATCTTATACTTATAAAAAAATCATTTATGGGTTACATAAGGCATTTGAGGTCACTGGCAGAACTTAACAGCAGGCAATTACGAGTATTATAATTCCCATTCTAGAGGGTCACATAACAGAGTTCCATGCACACGGTGATGCCTCAGTCACATCTTTTCCAAAAGTGCTCCTAAGTACCACACTTTGGCTTCTCCTAACGATGTTTTTGTTTCCTCTATTGCCACCATAGGATAGGGTTAACATAATCTCAAGGTGGGGTCTGCAGTTCTCCTGGAATTACAACACATCTCCAAACTACAAAACTCAGTTCCCTGGAGGAAATGGCAGTTTTGGAAGACAGACTCATGTGACATTCACAGGCATGCTAAGCTCCCTCTACAAACTCCACCCTCCTCAGACACCAGCTTGTATCTCTACAAACTTCCCGAGCTGTTGGCAACCCTAACTTAAGAGGAAGGCACGTCAGATGAATACACAAGAATCTCAGCAGCCTGATATACCAAATACACAGCTCACAGATTACAGCACGAAGAACTTAAGCTAGCATCTAAAACTTCAAAAATAAAGAGCAGTTATGGACCTTTCCAGACAATCCAGTCATAATACAATAGTACTAATAATACAGTTTGTAATACAACAAAGCTGCTGGGGTTTTTTGCTGGACAGGATCCAGCCATTGTCTCAAGAAAAAGGCTTCTGTTCCAGGCGCATTGCTTTATTCACAGCACACAAACTGCAAGAACCATTCTTGGCTAGCTATGCCACTGCTGTCTGGAGTCCAGTGATAGTGTGATCACTTCCAACAATTCAATGGCACCCACGACACCAATGAGAGCAAGAACTATCAAACCTACTACCAAGGAAATTAGAGGGTTGACAGTAGGGCTGTGTGCTTCAGGATCCAGTTCAGACAAAAAAATCAGAAGCAGAACCGATCTGGAAAGCTTCGGTATTCCTGAGGCAGGGCCAGCATGCTGGCCCCACTTCGGAATACTGAAGCAAAGCTTTCCGAAGCATTCGGAAATGCTTCGGAAAGCTTCGGGGCTTGTTTAAAGGGCCCCACTGCTGCTTGCAAGCAGCAGCAGGGCCCTTTCAACAACAACCCCCTCACCTCCCCCCCACCTACCTTGCGGTGGCTCCAGGTCAGCTCCTCTGCCGCTGTGCTGCCACCATCACCACTTTGCTGCCCCCCGAGCCTGCGGGGTGGTGGGGAAGGCCGGAGCCGCCACCTCCGGCCCTTCCTGCCCCTCAAATGGCTATGGCATGCCGGCGCTGGTGCCGCGGCGGCCATTTGAGGGGCAGGAAGGGCTGGAGGAGGGGGAGAAAGCCCTTCCTGCCCCTCAAATGGCCGCCGCGGCACCAGCGCACCACAGCCATTTGAGGGGCAAGAAGGGCCTGAGGAGGCGGCTCCAGCCTTCCCCACCACCCCGTAGGCTCGGGCGGCGGCCCAGCAGCAGAGGAGCTGGCTGGCTCCAGGCCACGCAGCCTTGTGCTGCTGCCACCCAGCTGATAACCCTCCCGCCACCAGGTAAGTGGGTGGGGGTTGGAGGAGTCTCCCATGGAGGGGTGGGGGGTGGAGGGGTTGCCGCAGGGAGGGTGGTGGGTGGTGGTGGTGAGTTTACCCCCCTCGCATCAGTATGCTCCAAATCTTCATGGAGCATACTGAAGCGATTTCCAGGACCCGAATCCAAAGCGGCATTTGGGGGTATTTTGGATCGGTTTCCCGCTTCGGGTTTACCCGAAGTGGGAATACCAAATCTCCCCGCCCGTGCACACCCCTAATCATCATTTGGCACTGCAGCCTCTCTCTGCACACAGTAAAGAGTCCAGTAGCACCTTTCAGATTAACCAACTTTACTGTAGCATAAGCTTTCGAGAACCACAGTTCTCGAACCACAGAGCTGTGGTTCTCGAAACCTCATGCTACAGTAAAGTTGGTTAGTCTGAAAGGTGCTACTGGACTCTTTACTATTTTGCTACTACAGACTAACACGGATAACTCCTCTGGATCTCTGCACACAAAATGCCAACATATATCCAGGAAGTGTAACAAAATACAAGGTAAGGAAAAAACACAAGAGGAGCAGGCTCGCCTGTGACATGTACTATCTGTAGTATACTGTGACATATACTATCATGCACATGAGCAAGAACTTGACTGGCTGTTTGAAGCTGGCATTGCCGTAGAGTGTCTGTGTTTAGACTTCTTTTTAGCCTTTTTAACACCCTGAGCCACCGTGGCGTGTCCAGAGCTACAGTCTTGGCCCACCAGGTCCGATCCCCTGTCAGGCACTGTCAGATCCGAGCCCTTCAGATCCGAGACGGGAGTATCCATCGACACCTGCACAGTGCGCACCGGCTCTGCTGACTTCAGATCTGACGGCTTCGGATCTGACGAGTTCGGATCGGATCTGTGTATGATGGATGTCTTCGGATCCAAGGACTTAGGATTGGATTTGTGCAGGATAGCCAGATCCGACGAGGTTCTCTTAACCTTTGGAGCCGGAGTAGCAGATGGTTCTGACCTCGAAGGAGACTTTGAACGTCGATGCTTTTGACTCGGATCCGAGGCCGACAGGGTCTTGCGATCCGAAGTGGAGCTCGAGACACCTTTCGGTTCTGAAGCAGGAGCTGAAGCCTGTCGGATCCGATCCGGAGAATGGGAACGAGTAGTTGACACGGTGCTACGAACCAACGTGTCGCTCACCGATGGCGGTTTAGACTTGCCGCTTACTGGGAGCAATTCCGAAGGAGTCTCAACCCAGTAGCCCGCATAGCCCGCTTCCACAATAGGGCCTGTAGTCTGATCGCTCTCTCGGCTCTGGCCTTCGGCGTAAAACTGCTGGCAGTGCTCACATTTTTGAACGATGTGGGTCTCACCCAAACATTCAAAACAAACAGAATGGCCATCAGTTCTCGTCATCTTTGTTGAGCAGGTAGAACAGCGTTTAAATAACGCTTTGTCAGCCATGATAAGGAAAGTAAATCGTTCTCACAATATGTCATACTACTTCTTCTCTTCACAGCGGACACTAGTTCTTCATCGGTTGGCGGCAAAGAAGAAACTGAGGGGAAGGGGGCGCCGTCGCCGGATGTCGCGTTGGCAGGAAAGGCGCGCATGCGCGTCAGGCAGATGAGCGCCCCCTGGTGGACGTTTGCTAGAAAAGAACAATTCCAGTCGGTAGGCCTGCGCAAGCGCAGTCCCATGTTGGACTGCACAGAAGACGGACAGGGAACAGAGGTTGGTGCAAGGAAGCCCCTTGTCTCTTGCACTCCCAGTAGTCAAAATCTGTGCTATGGTTTCAACTAGGCACGGGGAATGGAACAGGAGCTTCTCCAGGCTTTGTTTCAACTCCAGACAGTCTTTGTGCATATCCTGGTGCCTCATAGGTTGAGTTGTGGCAAACTTCTACCACATAAAAAGAAGTAAAAGGGGGGGGGAGCAGTTATGCTCCCCAACAGCTGCGTCATGCTGTCATCCATTAGATGTGGACTAACGGTTCAATATGGCAAGGGTACACTTTTTAACTGTCAAAATAGACCACAAGACTGATTTGATGCAAAGAAAAGGAAACTGTTCTCCTGGCAATTCATAGCACAACTGCTGCAAACAAGACTGACATGCAAACGGTACACTGGAAATAAAAAATTAATTCACTGAATTCAACACAATACAACCTAGCCTATAAAATACAGTTATGGAAGGAGAGTTTTAAGAGGGGGTTTGCTTGTCTGCTCATAAGTTACTATAGCAGTTCTGCACCTTGACACAAAAAATAAAGAGTAGCTGTAAACCTGACCCTGTCTTGTCTCAGAGAAAGAAATGCCAAGAGCAAGAAATCCCTCCCTCCTCCACAAAAGGCTATATCAAGCAAAATGAACTTTTGGGTCAACATTTCCGACTGCTTCTTCCCGCCATTACTCCAAGTTAGTAAGCTGAAGGAAGCTTTCAAGTGCCCAAGATTACAAGGAATTGCTTATGCTTTTTTTTCAGCACTGTATCGGATTCTGCTCGTATCCAAATTTCTGCAATCCATACCCTACAACATTGTTTTTGAACGTTTGTTCGTATTGACCTATACAGTGTAATCCCCCTTGAGTCTCTGCGAAAGGCGTACTATAGGCCACATAAATAAATAACAGAAGTAAATAAATAAATAACAGAGGTAGCACCTTAAAAATCAAAAAGATTTCCAGGGCATGCCCTTCCGAGAGTCAAAGCTCTCTTCGTCAGATACCAACTTTTGAGAGTCAAAGAAAGCTTTGACTCTTGAAAGCTCACACCTTGGAAATCTGGTTGGCCTTGAAGGTGCTACTGGACTCGAATCCTGCTACTGCAGACCAACCCGGCTACCCATCCGGAACGAGAAGCAAGTCCTGAGAATTCTTCACAGGAAGACAAGAACCCTCGCTGTATGATTTCCAAGGTCTACTCAGTCCACCCCTTTTAAAACACGGGCAGGCCGCTGCTTCTAGGAGGTCCCCCAAGTACAGATCCGCACTTCTTCCTCGTCTCAGCTCCAGCCTCTGCATCTAACGTTCAGCAGTCCACTGTCACTGAAGATGAAACTTCCATTTGTCTATCATGGCAAACAGCTGAGTTTGTCTAATCCGGTTACATCCAAGCCCATGGCCGTCCCTGCCATCACCTGCGGCTGTGAATTCCAAAACTTCGCTCCACTGGGTGATTCTCTTCCACTTGTCTTCTGCTGAAAAATTGGAGCATTTTGCCTCCTCCAGTCCACCCCCTTTAATACCACTACTGAGATTAATTTATGCCTTGCAGTTCTGTAGGGGAAACTGACATAATTTTAAGGCAAAAGAAATAAAAATTAAAAGACAAATACTAATCCGAGAGGCAAATGAAGGCATGTGACAAACACAGAGAGCCACTGTGGTGTAGTGGCTATAGTGACGGACTAGGATCTGGGAGACCCAGGTTTGAATCCCCGTTCTTGGGAAGTGTCACCCACTCACAGTCTAACCTACCTCACAGGGCTGTTGTGAGGACAAATGGAGGAGAGGAGAATTCTGTAAGCCACTTTGGGTCCTCACTGGGAAGGAAGATGGGTAATAAACGAAGTAAAAATTTTAAATTTTTAAAAATGATCTAAAGGAAAATGCGATTTTGGGGAGATAGTTGTGAATTTCCTGCATTGTGCAGGGGGTTGGACTAGATGACCCTGGAGGTCCCTGCCAACCCTGTGATTCTAAAATAAAGCTTCGAACCAAAGATATGTCTGAAAAGCTGGTGATATAAAAGCTAAGAGTCAACAACATCACAAACCACTTTTGATTTTATATACACGTTGAGTCAGAAGCATGCAAAATTTTAAACCGATGAACTGAGAAGACGCTGCCAGAAAGGCTTCTTTCATTCCGCAGAAAGATGGACAACTCGGCTCTTTGTGCCCTTTAACGCTGTACGGCAAACATACTTGCTCTAGATACATAGGTTTTCCTTGCTGAAGCGAACATGTAAAATATAAATGGCAGAGGCAGTAAAATGGCAGAGCACTCCCTTCACAAGGGTAAGTCGTTTACCCTTATCAGGTCCCCACCCCTCTCTTCTCTCGTGGTTGGCAGGGAAGGGTGAAGTGAACCTGGGACATAGTGCAGAGTTTATGCTGTTAAATCTGGCTTTTATCATTATTTAATGTACCTTTTTAGAAATGTGTTTTTATCTGTAGGTTGTAATCCGCCCTAAACCCGTCCCCGGGGAGGGGGGACTATAAATTTAATAAATAATCGTAATAATTTATGCTTTGTACACTTGTTGCAAGGAGTACTAGTATAACACCAGCAAAGCCAAGGCAAGCGACTGCCTCTTCCTAGAACTGCCTTTGTTACAAGGGAACCGCTCATCCAGGAGGTCCAACTTAGAGATGATTATGTGTGTTCCTAATGAGAAATCAACTAATGTACATATTTATTGTGACGTACCATTAACTGAAACACCTCTTATCTCAAACACCATCAGCTGTTGGCTGAATCATTGGGGCCCAGTGCTAAAACCCATAATTGTATTTATTACGATTTTTAGAAATGTGTAGGCTGCCTCTTCAGTGACCTGCTCAAATCAACTCACTGAATAAAAATACAATACAATCATAAAAACATGTATTGTCGAAGGCTTTCACGGCCGGAGAATGATGGTTGTTGTGGATTTTCCGGGCTGTATTGCCGTGGTCTTGGCATTGTAGTTCCTGACATTTCGCCAGCAGCTGTGACTGGCATCTTCAGAGGTGTAGCACCAAAAGACAGAGATCTCTCAGTGTCACAGTGTGGAGAAGATGTTGGCAGGTCATTTATATCTACTCAGGAAGGTGGGTTTGGGCTGAGTCATCCTGTAAGAGTTTCCCAGTCGTGACACTGAGAGATCTCTGTCTTTTGGTGCTACACCTCTGAAGATGCCAGCCACAGCTGCTGGCGAAACGTCAGGAACTACAATGCCAAGACCACGGCAATACAGCCCGGAAAACCCACAACAACCAATCATAAAAACAGTTCTTCAGTTATGTTCATTCGTCTTTGGCATTTAACAGGACAAAATGATACTAATCTTGATTCGTGTGCTCACAAAGAATTGCAGGTTGCCATGTTTTATTTATTTATAGGCCACAAGAACATTTTTGACGCAAAAATAATTTCTTCCTCCAAACATGGGAATGATACTTATGCCTAAGGTTATGTGTATGACACCCACTATTTTTTTTTAAGTGCAACTTATGCAGAATTATGCAGGTCATCCCAACTTGAATGAATGCTCTTTTGCACAATTTATGCTATTTCTGCTGGTCACGTGGAAGGGCAAAACTCCAAAGTCTGACCACTAGAAAAATTATTCAGTCATCCACCTGAGATTTCACTACACATTTCCTACAAATCACCAGAAACAGAAGCTTTGGAATTTTTTTAAAAAAGCTACTGAAAGCCAAGGCTGTCAGAAGGACACGAATTTCTACCCCTAATATCACATGCGATTCTACATTTGTGCAGAATCAAACCAGACGTGCAGCCTTCCTTGTACAAGAAGAAATCCACTTTCTCTTCCAACATAAATTCAGCTACCGGGAGCTGTATTTGTACGTACCCTCCTGTATCAGGGAACCGTATGCAAATCTGAGGGAGGAGAAGGAAGTAATCAAGTCTAAAGCCAACACACTAAGTTTGTTCTGACCAGTCCTGCAAAACAATTACTTATACGACCAAGTTAACATCAGAACGTTGGCACTTCCATGAGCTGCCAAAGCCCCTGTTCGAGGTTTATGTAAAGGAGTCGTGATCTTGGGCAAATTCACATTGCTGAGGTTACACTGCTGTGTTACTTGTGGAGGTGAGCTGGTGGCTAAATGACAGAAACCAGCTCGTTATTTAAAGAGGAGGGTTTTTTTCACGTTCCTCTTCTGTCCTTAGGGAACTTTTCCAGAGAGCTTCAGAAATATTCCCATATTGAATGCATGCACATACTTGAACATGTAGTCTATTTGTCTATGCAGTCATATCTGTTTGAAGATTTTTATCTCCTCTGTGTTTTGTGAAAAATAAGTAACCTCGGGGCAAGTTTTTAAAGAAATAGTACAGATACTTGGCAAAGGCACCTCCGTGCATCTGCATACAGACTGAACATCTGCAATGTATGAAAAACTTGCAGCCAATAGTAATGAATAAAGCAGTCAGAAGTAGGTATTCACTCGGCTTGCTTCGCATACTTCTTCTCACCCAAGTTTGCTTCTGGGATCCTGGCCAATTTGCTATTTAATTAAAATCTACTCCACTCTTGATTCTTTCTCAATAACCTGGTTACCATCTCAGTCGGTCATAAAGAGAATCTCATTAGGCAAACTGAGCCTCTACAGAATTTCCAGATGCTGCAATCGGGTGATTCTGAATGAAAAGGCAACCTGAATACTGACTGGTTCACGGAAAGGCACAGATAGAGCATTCATCCTTTAAGCAGTATCTTTACGAGAGGTGGATGGCCTGAACTTTAAAAGACACACACACACCTTGAGATGGGGCTAGCTCCACAGCTTATCATTAAGGAAGATCAACCCATTTCCCGCATGGATTAGGAAATCCTGGGTAATTAAATTGATGATCCGATAGTGAAACCAAAAAGAAAGCTAACACCAAATGTTTCATGAAGACACCACTTTGACAAAGCAAGGGAAACAAAAGCAAACATATCGCTACTATCTACTGGCAGCAAGACAAAAAGATTAGTCCATATTGAAAATTAAATCTAGCATAAGCTCAAAGAACGGTATAAAGATACCTAATAATGCTCCATCTGTAAAGTAAAGCAATGCTGAAAGCCTCCACGATAGCTGGAGAAGAAGTGATTGGGGAACTTAACATATTCCACCCTGACTCCAAGATGGGTAGCATGCAAACGTAATAAATATCAGTATCTGCAACATACACAGAATACAGACCAACTATTTGCATAAAATCACACACAAGATTAGTCTTTAGTTCAGACCTGCAGAATTTGTTTTGCCAAGCCGAAAGCAGCCCACGAGGTATTGCAAACTCACCAAGGGCTTGATAATTCACCTCTTTCAGCTCTCTGCCTAGAACTGCTAAAACAGGGTGGGGGGTGGTCAAGCAGCTGGGATGCCACAACATATGGGTGGCAGGTAGCATCTGGCTTCCTGAGTCAGAAGTAGCACACACCTGACAAGTCTAGCCATAGTAAACAGAGTTTAGCTCCTCCTAGTGCACACATACATACACTTTAATAGAAGTTAACATCATAAAATTAGTTATACGCTAAGCTTATGAACCAATTAATTGGGGGGGGGAGATCTGCATTCCAGCTCCTTCTTATGGCAGGAGCAGAATGAATACTCCCATGAGAAAGTAACCTAGGAGAATAATCACTCTCCCTGGAGACTTCCAGTTAGTAGCACATAAAGGCAACTCAAAAGAGCGTCTATTCATTCCAATAGTGACTATACATCCCAAGCTACACCGCTGTCTTTTCTTAAATCCATGGGCTTTCTACTCCACTGACACGTAATTATGTTCAACTCACACTGTTCCTCTTCCGGGCCTGCTGGCAACCTCATCTCTGTCATGCTTCTTGTACACAATCTTGTCAATGAATGATAATCCCGATATTTGGCTCAACAGGCGACATGCAAGCCAGCAAGCCGGGCTACCTAAATTATAGGAGCTGCTTCTTTTACACATTCTCAGTGTGAATTCACACGTCAGAGAATTCACTGCTGGAAATCTAAGAAATATATAGCGATTGTGTGGGGGGTCCTCATGAAACAGCACCCAACACCACCTCTGGCAATTATCCAACCGACAGCCATTCAACAATGTGGGATATCCACCATTTGTCACTGAACAAAATGAAACGCACAGAGGGAAGATCTCCAATCTAAGCTGGGGACCTAACAAATTTCTCCCTAGCACTTAACTACCGAAGAACAGGAGGGACCAGGATGAACCGTGGTTTTAAAAAGCAGTTATGTTGCCTACCAGATCACATTATTGAGTCAGGCTACTTGAATTCCTTTCTTCATAAACTCGATTCAGACATTATAGGACATTTTGTAGGACCGACGAAAGGAAGCACACACACACATGAAGCTGCCTTATCCCAAATCAGACCCTTGGTCCAGCAAGGTCAGTGTTGTCTACTCTGACTCCCCAGGGTCTTAGGTAGAGGTCTTTCACATCACCTACCACCTCATCGTTAACACAAAACCGTCTCTTATAGAGCAACTTAAAAGAAAACAAAATCAAAATTTGGGAGAACACAAGTTCTTCTAAACAAGCCAAACGTTATTACTTCCATCATTAACCAGATCAGCAAAAGTGCTGCGTGCGCATTACATGTTACTGAGACTGAATGATGCGGAAGGTAGGGTTGAAGTTAACACGGAACGTTTTCTTGCACAAATATTTTTCTAGTCAGGGCAGCTGCCAGTGACCAAAGCCCAGGGATTACTTGCCTTAGTCAAACAAGTGGATCTGTACAGGTTCTGTACAAATTAAATTGTGCTCGCTCTTCCAGTACTGTTCACAAACCAAGCTGAGCGTGAACAGAGTTCCCATCCCAGCTAACAGAAAGTGATCCGAGACAATGTTTGCACTGCAGGTCAGGTACGGGATTTTTCAACGCTGAATTGCTTTGGATAAACTACACAAGCGACAAGGACAGATGCAGTGTAACCATCAGCATGGCCAGCTGGACACACCTACTCCCTTTGGTCCTATAGGGATCCCTCTCAGCTGGGAGCAAATATTTGCCAGATTAATAGCCTGTCTTTTATTACTTGGCAGCTGCCACTTGGCCTGCTTTCCTGCGCTGACTTGGCCACCCTTACATTTCCGTTCTCCCCCTTTTCCTTTCCTTGGGAGGGTAAGGCCAGAGCCCACTGATAAAAAGCCTTCTATCTGCCTAGAACTAAACAAGTCAGCTACTGTATATTTAGGACCTTATATACTGAATAATCATTTACGGCAGATTTAACTTAAACATTCTCTGTTTTCTTTAGCTGTCAACACTTTCTAGATTTCTGCAGGCCTCAAAGCACAGCTTCGGGGACTGCTGTGGGGAAGTAGAGTTTTAAGAAGTTTATTGTGCCCCTTAAAAATATCCCTGAGCCTAAGAAAAATAATACTGTTCGAACCATCGTACTCACTGGTGCTTAGATCCACCCAGGGCTTTTTTTCAGTGGGAACGCGGTGGAACGGAGTTCTGGCACCTTTTGAAAATGGTCACATGGCCGGTGGCCCCGCCCCCTGATCTCCAGACAGAGGGGAGTTTAGATTGCCCTCCGTGCCACTGGCCATATGGACATTTTCGCTGAGGGCGATTTAAACTTTAAAAAACTCCCCCCTTATTCCAGCTAATCCAAAGTGACGTCATTGTGCAGTCCTGAGTTCCACCACTGAGTTCCACCACCTCTTTTCCCAGAAAAAAAGCCCTGGATTCACCTAAAACATTTGGTGTAGAACGTATGCAGAAACTCACTCACTGAATCAGGGACTTCCTAAGAATGGTCAATAAAAAACCCACTTTCCTTTTATTAAGGCATGTACAGACATGCCTCTGTTTTTTTTGTATGTTGTCACTATGAGCCATTTGGTTTTCCCATCTTCATTGTTGTTCCAGATTTGTTCATGTCTTCTATGCCATTTTTACGTTGTCAGCACAAAACCAGGCAGTAACTTTAATTGTAATAATTTTGTTAGCAAAGTGTCAGGGCGAAAAAGCCCTAGCATGAAGAATTCATTTCAGAAATTGGGATGTTTCACTTGACACTGTGTTCATGAAATTACCGAAGATCTTTACTTTTAACCAGGACCCAGGATGCTATAGAACAACAGTCTCTGCATCAAGATACCCAGGAATGCCTCTGCCCAATGGATGGACTTCTCCTAATTCATGTGAGCTCTCATATTCAAAATCATCTACTACTGCAATCGTGGTAGCTATCGCCTTATTTCATGAGAGGAGAGCAAGCGGCATGGTCTGAACGGAAACATTTTGCCTATGAACAATGCCTTCTGCATTGTCTATCTTACATACTAATAGCAAAGCAGCAGAGATCTGAGGATACTATCCAGCAACTGAAGCCATGAATGGACAAGGCAGATTTTTCTACACACCTGAAAAATGCCCCAGGTTTGCAGAAAAATCTGAAATCTAAAGTAAACACACACACACACACACACACACACACACTCTGAGGGGGTTAATAAAACCCCAAAATGATAAATGGAGCACCTGTGCCTTTAACCAGATGCCCTCAATGGCTGTTGCTAGGCAACCATGACAGTTTAGCCAGTATTCCAAGCTAGGTTTCTATCAGTAAAAGGCAGGGGGAGAGGGCATGGCCTTTTCCAGGGCTGTTTGGGTGTTTGATAGAGAATTTATGGGTCTAGGCCTGGCAACATCGACTGCATGACTCCACAGGACTTGCATGACTCACCCAGGCCTGGCTGCTTGCTACTAGTCAAATATGAGGGGTCCTCCGGTATGGAATATTCTCAAACAACTTACAGACCTCGAAGGTTATATTATATAATTTTTCATATATTTTCTAATTTTTTTAATTCAGACAAAAGTGTAAGTGCTCATATGTGATAAATATACTACAATATGTCACATTTGAGCACTTGCACTTTTGTTTGAATTAAATTTTTTTACAAAATATATAAAAAATTATATAATATAACCGTCGAAGTTTGTAAATTGCTTGCTACTAGTCAGCAGCAGCCCTTCTCCCCTCCACAAAAGTCAGTGTAGTGTAGTGGCTAGTTTCAGAGTAGGATCTGGGAGACCCAGGTTCGAATGACTACTCTGCTGCGGAAGCTCACTAAGTGACCTTGAGCTAGTCACACTCTCAGCCTAACCTGCCTCTCAGGGTTGTTGTGAGGATAACATGGAGCTAAGGAGAATGATGTAAGCTGCTTTGGGTCCCCACTGGGGAGAAAGGCAGTATATAAATGTAGTAAATTAAGAAATACAGATGAAGATGGGCGTAAGATAAAAGGTAAGTTATTTAGTGGGTTTGAAAGACAGAAGGACGTAAGGAAAGGAGAGCATATGTAGGCTTCCATGAGGAGGGAAAGAGGAAATAATATGGGGAAGGGGATACATAGAAAGTGAAGTATCCCCTACAAGTCCTTGCAGGTTCCCCACCATCCAACTGGGCCATGAGGAGAGACTGCTGGAGGGGAGGTGAAGACGAGGGGCAGACAAAGAGAGGTAAGAAGGAAAGAAGGAAGCAGGAAAAGGGGGAAGAAGCAATGGGGGTCAGGGAAGAAAGAGACGACATGATGGGGGAGGGGAAAATGAGATGCTCCCTATTAAGTTCTTGTGGGTCTCCACTTGTATATTTATAATCCTGAACACATTTGCCATCTGTTTGTAGTATGAAGTGATGGGCATAATACAAAAGAAATTGCACACTGCATTGTATTTTATTTGTTCCATTGTACTTTTAGAAGAGCATGGAAAGGGTTACAACCCATGCCTTACAAGATGAGGCAACAGAGACCATCTTGCCCAAAGGCTGGCTACAGCTCAGACTGAAGCATTCAGTGCTCAATCTGCTCTTCACTGTTTGTGACCTTCAACATGCCACTCAGATATTCTTGGCAAGCTGCGTTTCTCCTCCTTGAAACTGGCACAGTAATTCTTCCTCCACAGAAAAAGGAACGCTGACAAAGTATAGGACAGTAACATTGAAAAAAATATTGAGAAATCTGACAGAACAATGGTGCCAACTGACATTAGATATATGAGGCTTTTGCAAACTATGCAGGAGAGCTTTTTGCACAGGAAATAGGTCTGTACTGTACTGTAACAAAATGGTTCAAAATGAAGTTTGGGGCAAAGGCTTAAGAACTAGAGACTATAACATCGTGCTGTAAGTAATGTCTAGTATCTAATTTTTGAATCATTTAATATGTCATGTTATTACTTGAACTTTGCTTAATATCTGTTTTCACATCTCTAGAGGATTCCAGATTTCTTCAATCCTATTGCATTGTCTATTGGATGTCTCATCCTGCTGTTTATATTGACTTATTCTGTGTAATTCGTCTTAATGTCAATACAATCAACAGCAAGTAATATAAATAAATAAATTAATATCCTTTATCTAAACCAACAAGATCAACTGCAGTCCCTTTGCAGATAGAAAGTACTAAAAAATGCTTTATATCAACTTCACCCTAAACCACCAAAGTTCACCTGAAGAACTGAGGGTTGCCATGACAACACTTGCAGCTATAAGACTGAAAGGGTCGTTTGCATTAAATTTAAACCGGAGTAGTTAAGTCTGTGCATCTGTACAACATTTCTAGAAGCGTGTCTTGTTAAAAGAAACAGGCACAGCGCTTAATCATCCAGGTAAGATTTTTAATTTGTGAAGTCTCACCACCTCATTTGTTTTTATACATGGAGAAGAAAACGTGCATTTCTCAACCACCTCCATCCCAGCCACTTCCTGGGAAAGGAGGGATTGATCCCTGTTTCACACGCCCAAACTCACCTCTCTATCAACACAGCACCGTACTATTTCCAGCAACAAACTGTTTATTAATGAGAGAGCAGAGCAGCATACAAAAGGTTGGAAGACAGGGTTAGATTATGACTCGAGGGCAAAACTCTCCTGAACTTGCTTCGTAGATCTTAAGTGCTCCGACAGCAGTAAGCCCTGGTACCGTAACAGGGTAAGGCAACATCCCTGTGCCATATTGAATATTATAGCCCTGAATGGAAGAGACTTCAGAAAGAGTCTCTACTGTTCTACTGAACTCTCAGTCACCCAATGCAAGCTCTTCTGGGTCTTATATCAGTTTAAACAATAAAACAGATTTTACTATGCTACTTACCTGTGCATATTCTCTCTCAATTGCAGCTTTCTTCTGGCTGAATGTCCTACAAGAAATGAGGGACAGGTAATTAAAACCACTCAGAATTCCACGTTACAAATTCAACTGATGCGCCATTAAGAAACTCTTCATGCTGTTAGCGCTTAGGTGGCATATAACAATGCCGCTAAAGACCTGCCACAACAATACTAGTCTCAGCCATCATCAACACTATAAAGGCTTTAGACTTTGGTTTGGGGGGGGGGGGGAAGCAAGATTTACAGAAAAATAAAGATGGTTTCAGGTAGGTAGCTGTGTTGGCCTGCACTAGAAGAGCAAAATTCAAACCCAGCAGCACCTTATAAAACCAACATGATTTAAAGGGTATAAGCTTTGGAGAGTCAAAGGTCCCTTCATCAGAAAGCACAAGCTTTCGAGAATCACAGTTCTCTTCGTCAGATGCATCTGTGATTCTCAAAAGCGTATGCTACAGTAAAGTTGGTTAGTCTTAAATGTGCTACTGGACTCTTTTCTATTTTGCTACTACAGACTAACACAGCTAACTCCTCTGGAACTCTTCATCAGAAAGGGAGAGGAAAGAGAGTCAGTGGGCTAGATCACATGGATTCATTCCCCTAGTGGTGGCATTTTTCTCCCGTGCAAGGAACCAGCCACGGACAGGAGACTGTTCCATGGCGAAAGAGCTTCTTGCATTAGTGGAAGGCAACTTGTGCTGATGAATTCTCCTCCATTATGGGAATGGGATCCAATCCAATGTATTACAACCCATCTTCTCAATTATTACCACATGTCACATGCACATTGAACAAGAACAACAACCAGTAACTGTGGAACCAAGGATTCAAGACAAGTTGAGTGGATTCCACTTTCATACACTCATACCACGCAAGTAGGGAGGAACCATGGCAGTAGTTTTTTGTGAAAGACCTCCCACGCTCTGAAGAGCTATTCCCAGTCAGGGTGCACAATATTAAACTTCGACAGACAAATGGCCCATCTTGGCCACTTCACATGTACATGTACAAATGCAGAATTCTGTTAGAAAAAATTAAGCTTGAAAATGTCTCGGTAACACTTGGAAAGATCTCAGAAACTTCTTGCTCCCCCCCCCCCCCCCACACACACACTTTTCCAAAGTCTGGATCATATATTCTCAACCGCTGATGGCTGCAGCACCGTACGATGGCAGGTACGTAAGAATGGTTCATCACATCACACAATGCTTCTATCACCATCTAAAATGCTTTTCAAGGGAGTTCATTCATGAATTCAGCTCCCAATCAGGCACACATGAACCTTCTTTATACTTAGGCATTTATTTCACCCACTGCCAGATCTTTTAATTAGAGATGCAGGAGGCTGAACCCAAGATCTTCTGCATGCCAAGCAAATCCTCTACCACTGAGCCAGGGCTCCTCCCCAGACATTCAAGAAAAAGATAAGCTGGGTATGAACCAGTACTGATAATCTGTCTGACTCCTAAACTCCCCACTGGACCCAGTCTAGTTTTTTCTTAATGACATTACAGTATTCTTCATATCTAGCAGTGTAACCTACGTTGCGGTTTGAGATTAATGTAAGGAATTAAGCCTGACCCTCTGCAACCTTGCCTTCCTTAAAATTGTATCACATTTGGGCTTTTGGGGGGGGGATGGATTCAATGGACCTGCTCACTTTCTATTTCTCTCTATTTTGCGTGCCAATTTAAAATTCTACCCCTTGTAAGTGAACTACCCCCAGAAGAGAAAAATGAAAGGACAAATGCTTCTTATTAAGACAAACATTTTAGGTTTTCTAGCCTCAATCGGGGGGAAAAAGTCAGTGTTTTTGCCCAATGATGTCAAAACAGTCCAAAATACATTTTCAAAACAAAAAATTGGCAAATGTATTTAAAAGGACAAAAACATTTCGCATGTGTGCCCAGTCCCGCCTACCAACATACTTTTTAACAAATACAGCTTGGTAAATGAGATCGAAAGTGTACGAGACCATGTAGATACAGAATTTACATAGGAAAATATCACTGGTAAGTTTGCCAATGAGCTTTGTCTACAAGATAACTGCATATGATTCAGGCCATTGTGTTTGTTAAGGACTTGTATAAAGTTTCCTACATTGAGTATTTTTTAACACTCCTGTGCCTGAAACTACCTCCCTGGATACTTCTATCAAACCCCTCCTCCAAACCCACCTTAGATTCCCGAAACCCTGCGACTCAACTGATGTTCTTCCCATCTTCATCTTCACCTCTACCTCTCTTTGCACACTCTCAGATTCCAGCCTGAACTCCTCAATGCAGAGACTTGCCAAATTCTAGTCTGTAAATCATCATGCATTTGGATGGTTCATTATTAAAACAGCCCCTGTAAATACCGCAATGCTACAGGATGGGGTACAGAATTCAGATCTCTTAGAAACTCAGCTTTCCTTATTTTATTTTTAAAGCAGGTTTCTGGTCCTCCTTAACAAGACAAAAATATTCAGGGGTAAGAGCTCCAGTATCTTATCCTTGCCACTCCAAAGCCAAAAAAGGGTATGCAACAAAGTAACATAATTATGAAAATTGAACAATCATGTATAATTTATACAAGCTACAATTCCCTTTTACTTGGTACGGGACTTCAATTTCTTTGGAGCAGTACTCTGAATGTAACACCATGCCTGAAACCTGGCACATTCTTCCCTTCACTCCATACACTTGAATATCGAAGCAAACTTTAACTGGGCTCTCCTCATATGAAGCCACCTGATGTATTTCATTCATTCATTCATTCATTCATTCATTCATTCATTCATTCATTCATTCACACTTCCATAAACAATGCCATAGGGCAAATAAACACAAGTTTACAAAAACATAGCATTAGCAGAATCAAAAAGAGTCCAGTAGCACCTTTAAGACTAACCAATTTTATTATAGCATAAGCTTTCGAGAATCAAGTTCTCTTCATCAGATGCCTGATCAAAACTGGGCAGATACAGAAGAGGAGGGGGAAAGAGAGAGAAAAGGGAGGGGTCATAAATCACAAGAAGGCAGAATGCAATTAGCATAGAGGCAATCAAAACATTCCTTTGCTTGGAAATGTAAACATCTCCTTTTGTTGTGCAGTCAGTTTGTAGCAGTGAAGGTGTCCAATTCCTATGTAGTATAAGCCTTCGGTAACCACAGCTCTCCCTGCCAGTTGCATCTGACAAAGAGAACTGTGGTCCCCGAAAGCCCACACCAGGCGTCACTGGGCTCCCCTAGATCACGCCTCTGTAAAGAGAATCTGTTACCTGTGGTAATGTGATAACCATTCATAGTCTCTATTCAGTCCCCGCTTGACAGAGTCAAATTTGCATATGAATTCCAATTCAGCAGCCTCCCGTTGGATTTTGTTTTTGAAAGGTTTCTGTTGAACCACAGCGACCTTTAAGTCTTTGGTGGAATGTCCTGGTAGATTGAAGTGTTCTCCCACTGGTTTTTGGACGTTTCCATTTCTAATGTCAGATTTGTGTCCATTTATTCTTTTGCGTAGAGGTTGGCTGGTTTGTCCAATGTACAGAGCAGAAGGACATTGTTGGCACATGAGGGCATATATCAGATTGGAGGATGAGCAGCTGTAAGAGCCAGAGACAGTGTAGTTGATGCCATTGGGTCCTGTAATTGTATTCCCTGGGTAGATATAGGGGCAGAGCTGGCATCTGGGTCTGTTGCAGGGCCTGGTCCCTGTGCTGGTGACTCTGCTGGCCGATTCACGATTGTAAGTGAGAAGTCGTTTAAGATTGGGGGGCTGTCTGTAGGCAAGGAAAGGTCTTCCACCCAGGGCTTCTGAGAGAGAGGTATCATTTTCCAGGATGGGTTGTAGCTCACTGATGATACGTTGGATGGGTTTGAGCTGGGAGCTATAGGTGACAACCAGTGGTGTTCTGTTATTAGTTCCTTTAGGTTTGTCCTGGAGCAGACTGTTTCTGGGTACTAGTCTGGCCCTGTTAATTTGTTTCTTCACTTCATTTGGTGGGTACTGTAGTCCCAAAAATGCTTGTTGTAAATCTCTTAAGTGTGAGTCTCGGTCGAGAGTATTGGAGCAGATACGGTTGTAACGTAAGGCTTGGCTGTAGACAATAGACCGAGTGGTATGTTTAGGGTGGAAGCTGGAGGCATGTAGATATGAGTATCGGTCTGTTGGTTTCCGGTATAAGGTGGTATTTATTCGTCCATTATGTAGTTGTACAGTGGTGTCCAGGAAGTGTACCTGTTGTGTAGAGTGGTCCAGGCTTAGGTTGATAGTAGGGTGAAAGTTATTGACATCGTAATCAAGGAAGCTGACAAAGGCGGAGCAGTTGTCATCATGGATAAACAAAATTATATACAAGAAGCAGAAAGACAACTCTCCAACACAACATTCTATAAAATACTACCTTCTGACCCCACTGAACAATACAAAAGGGAACTCAATAAAATATTAAAAACACTCCCCATGGACATACAAGAATGCATCCATACGGACACACCCCAGGAACCACGACCAGGAAGATTCTACCTACTACCCAAAATCCACAAAGCGGGTAACCCAGGACGCCCAATTGTTGCAGGAAAATGCACCATCACAGTAGGAGTCTCGGGATACATGGACTCTATCCTCAGGCCCTATGCCACCAGCACACCCAGCTATTTACGGGACACCACTGACTTCCTCAGGAAAATACAATCCATTGACAACCTACCTGATGACACCATCCTAGCAACCATGGATGTGGAGGCCTTGTACACCAATATCCCACATGCAGATGGATTGCAAGCCATACGGAATATTATCCCGGACAAAACCACAGCAAACCTCGCCACTGAACTTTGTCACTTCGTACTCACTCACAATTACTTCGAATTTGGTGACAACTTATATCTACAGGTTAATGGCACAGCCATGGGCACACGCATGGCACCACAATATGCTAACATATTCATGGCGGACTTAGAGCAACGCTTCCTCAGCTCCCATCCACTGGAACCACTACTATACTTAAGATTCCTGGATGACATCTTCATCATTTGGACCCATGGGAAGGAAGCCCTTGAGAGATTTCATCAGGACTTCAATAACTTTCACCCTACTATCAACCTAAGCCTGGACCACTCTACACAACAGGTACACTTCCTGGACACCACTGTACAACTACATAATGGACGAATAAATACCACCTTATACCGGAAACCAACAGACCGATACTCATATCTACATGCCTCCAGCTACCACCCTAAACATACCACTCGGTCTATTGTCTACAGCCAAGCCTTACGTTACAACCGTATCTGCTCCAATACTCTCGACCGAGACTCACACTTAAGAGATTTACAACAAGCATTTTTGGGACTACAGTACCCACCAAATGAAGTGAAGAAACAAATTAACAGGGCCAGACTAGTACCCAGAAACAGTCTGCTCCAGGACAAACCTAAAGGAACTAATAACAGAACACCACTGGTTGTCACCTATAGCTCCCAGCTCAAACCCATCCAACGTATCATCAGTGAGCTACAACCCATCCTGGAAAATGATACCTCTCTCTCAGAAGCCCTGGGTGGAAGACCTTTCCTTGCCTACAGACAGCCCCCCAATCTTAAACGACTTCTCACTTACAATCGTGAATCGGCCAGCAGAGTCACCAGCACAGGGACCAGGCCCTGCAACAGACCCAGATGCCAGCTCTGCCCCTATATCTACCCAGGGAATACAATTACAGGACCCAATGGCATCAACTACACTGTCTCTGGCTCTTACAGCTGCTCATCCTCCAATCTGATATATGCCCTCATGTGCCAACAATGTCCTTCTGCTCTGTACATTGGACAAACCAGCCAACCTCTACGCAAAAGAATAAATGGACACAAATCTGACATTAGAAATGGAAACGTCCAAAAACCAGTGGGAGAACACTTCAATCTACCAGGACATTCCACCAAAGACTTAAAGGTCGCTGTGGTTCAACAGAAACCTTTCAAAAACAAAATCCAACGGGAGGCTGCTGAATTGGAATTCATATGCAAATTTGACTCTGTCAAGCGGGGACTGAATAGAGACTATGAATGGTTATCACATTACCACAGGTAACAGATTCTCTTTACAGAGGCGTGATCTAGGGGAGCCCAGTGACGCCTGGTGTGGGCTTTCGGGGACCACAGTTCTCTTTGTCAGATGCAACTGGCAGGGAGAGCTGTGGTTACCGAAGGCTTATACTACATAGGAATTGGACACCTTCACTGCTACAAACTGACTGCACAACAAAAGGAGATGTTTACATTTCCAAGCAAAGGAATGTTTTGATTGCCTCTATGCTAATTGCATTCTGCCTTCTTGTGATTTATGACCCCTCCCTTTTCTCTCTCTTTCCCCCTCCTCTTCTGTATCTGCCCAGTTTTGATCAGGCATCTGATGAAGAGAACTTGATTCTCGAAAGCTTATGCTATAATAAAATTGGTTAGTCTTAAAGGTGCTACTGGACTCTTTTTGATTTTGCTACTACAGACTAACACGGCTAACTCCTCTGGATCTATAGCATTAGCAGGAATCCAATACAGAGTTGAAGAAATGTTGAAATGGAACATAAGCAATTCTAAGGCTGGCATTAGACAACATGAAGCACATATAGGTCACAGGAGCACATATTTAAAGCAGCAGATAGTACATTAAGGCAACATAGTGGTGAAGTCTAGGGTCCCTAATGCATTAGCAAAGCATCTAGACCCCATCCCTAAAAAATTATTCCCAAAAAGCCTTTTTGAATAATTTGGTTTTGCATCATTGAACAAACCACTCTCTCCCCCCTTCAAGAGATTCTCGAAGCTACATTACGGGAGCCAGTACAGCAGCTGTGAACTCTCTGGCAGCTAATGATGGGGCAGGGGAATGACAGAGAGACTTCTGAGCTCAACTGCTCTCTGGACTGAAGGCTGCCACACTCTCTGGTCCCTCCTTTTATCTGTTTAAACCCCAGCAGCCCACAGTCCCTAAAAAGGAGAGACACAAGCTTTGATTAACCGGTTGGTAGCGTGTTAGCTTTGTGCTCCCTACAAGTCTCTCACTTGGGACCCTAATAGAATCATTGTGCTTAATTATGAGACGGTGCCCCATGGCGCAGAGTGGTAAGCTGCAGTACTGCAACCCAAGCTCTGCTCATGACCTAAGTTCGATCCTGGCGGAAGCCGGGTTCAGGCTATCTCAAAGGTGCAGGTTTACTTTTTCACTTCACTGTCTCCAGTTCTCAGAACCTACCCAGGTAGATTTGGTACTCCTGGTTTTTACCAGGGAGCTTATTTATCACCTAAAAATAAGCTTTCTTCCTTAAGCCTACCCCAAAAGGCAAATAAAAACCCTGGCTAAGCTGACACTCTTATCCAGAGCCGCAGTGGCCTCCGTCTTCCTCTTCCTAAGCCAAGGCTGGCTCACCCCCTCCCATCCATGGGCTCTGACAATCACTCGGATTTGCACGAGGCCAAAATTCTCCACTTTGGGACCCAGAGCCCAAATGCCTCCTTAGCTCCCCCTAGCGGCCTGCCTCAAGCTGGAAACAGTTGTTTCGCTTTAGAGCAGCCCTGTTCATGTGGTGGCCGGAAGCACTGTCAAATCACTGCTGACTTAGGGTTTCCAAGGCAAAAGATAAACAGAGGTGGCTTGTGCCGTTGGCCTGCTTCTGTGCAGCAACGCTACACTTCCTTGGTGGTCTCCCATCCAAGCATTAACCAAGGCCAACCCTGCATAGGTTCTGAGGTCTGACAGTATCAGGTTAGCCATGGCCATCCAGGTCAGGGACCTTTTCATGTATCCTGTACCTAAGTCAAATGAGATTCTGTCTTTCAAACGAAAGCAAGCTGCACAGAACCCGTATGAACTATCTGCTCTGAGCAACATGCTTTTTTGGCCCCGCAATCAACAACGGGCATTATGCTTGCCACCCCTGCATTGTACTGATGCAATCCAAATGCGAAGGGAAATTTCTTATGACATCTCTAATAGTTAATGACAGCTAAACCGTACTGTTACATTTTATTCTTTTATTCGCAAAGAATTTCCTTGGGGAGAAGAAATACAGGAGACTGGCACTATCGGCCTTTCATGTTCACTGAGGTTTGTATTTTCTCCAGCTGTGCTACTGACATCTTCGAGAAAAGGCATATGCAAAGCTTTTTTTTTTTAACCTCGGGACAGTTTATATAGAAACCCACTCATGAAATCTAGACATGTATTACAAAAACATCAAGAGAAACAAGATTTTAAAAGAGATTTCCCAAGAGTAAAGATCCTCTGCTGGGGGTGGGTGGGGGTGGGGTTCCACTGATCTAAAACATTTACTGTTTTATCTCGAGTAATCTGACACACTGCATTTGTACCATGTCAGGAATTTCAGCCTTAACAGTTTAATTCAAATGGGGAGGGTGGCCTTTTTTGTTCACTGGCATTCTAGTGGAGAATGTTTGGCATTATATATTAACAAGAGCCTTCTGTAACTCTCATTAAAATCCTGGAAAGACCTTATTTGCTTGCACAAAAAAAATCCATCTGTTATGCATTACACACACGTATTCGTAGCTGCTATTTTATATGCATGTTTTTGGCATTAATAAATGCTGCAAAAGGAAGACTAAAGATAGCAAAAAATGCACTTTCTTCTGATATTATCGATGTGTCTGAGGTAGAAGCTGGTGTTTTTAAGCAGATTTGTAAAAAAAAAAAACCCAACACAGCTTTGTGCTGTCAGAGGTATTCAACAAGAGCACCGAGGAAAAAATAAAGTTGGTATTTTACATTCTTAATACAAAAGAGGTTTAACAAGCATGAGCTTAAATCAGTATTCAAGGATATCAGTCAATCATTTAAGGTCTAAGCCTTAGCCAGGTGTGCATCTGCCCAGATACCATCATACATGTTCAGTCCGTGGCATCCGGTGTCTGTGAATGTCAATATTTTCTCTTTCTAGCTTTCTTGAATATCAAGCTTTCCCCAACTTGTGGGTACTAGGACAAGATGGAAACTACGGCCAGGCGGAACGTCTAAGGACCTGGGAGTGGTGGGGCCGTATAACTTCATACTCTTCTCCCCACAGTTATTCTATAACATTCTCTAACATGGTCTTACAAGCCACCCAATTGGCAGAAGTTTCCTTTTTCTTTTAACTTCCTCCAGCCTTCTGTCACCCAAACACATGCCAAAAAAACCCAAACCCCACCAGCTTTAAAAGCCTTCAATTTGTGAACAGAATATATTACGAACAGGCAAATTGTGCCAATTGAATACAAATGTCTTTTTAACTAAAGAACTTGGATTTTTTTGCATATTGACAGTTTACATACAGGCCTAGTCAAGGCAAAATTTTCAGATATAGGGAACCCTTCAAGAGGAAATCAAACAAGATGGTCTTGTACTTTGGACAATCTTCTCCCATATGGTCGTGGTGCTGAAGATTTGGAACTCCATCCCTAGGGAGATTCACCTGTCTCCCTGTATCACTGTCTTCTTGGCATACCCTTAGTAAATTCTTACTGGCCCTCCTCTCTAATTGTATATGTTTGCAAGTCTTTATGTTTTTCACTCTATTGTGAAGGTGGACAGAGCCCTCAAGTCCTAGCTGACATATGGTGACCGCTGGCAGTTTTCATGGCAAGAGACTAACAGAGGTGGTTTGCCATTGCCTGCCTCTGCAACCCTGGTCTTCATTGAAGGTCTCCCATCCAAGTACTAACCAAGGCTATCCCTACTTAGCTTCTGAGATCTGATGAGATCAGGCTCACCTGGGCTATCCAGGTAAGGATTTTTACTCTATTAAATATTTATATATACACTAGTAACAAAGCCCACTGGGGGAAAAAACATAAGCTCTAGAAAGGGGAGGGCGGGTGGGTGGGCATTGCCTCCTCCTCCGTGACTGGATCTGGCCAGGTAAAGGTGGGGGGCAGGCATTGCCACCTGCTCCGCACCTGATCCCATCCTGTGCTTCCTACTGCGGTGCATTCTTGGAGGGACGGGCTGCCTCTTCTGGGCTTCCCTCCATGGCAGCGCCCTCTGGAAGCGCACCAGGGTAGGAAGTGAGTTGTCTGGAACATGCTTAGCTTTTTATACAGTAGGATTTTAAACACTGTTTTAACATTTTAAATATTGATGTATTGTCGAAGGCTTTCCCAGCCGGAGAACGATGGTTGTTGTCTGTTTTCCAGGCTGCATTGCCGTGGTCTTGGTATTGTAGTTCCTGATGTTTTGCTAGCAGCTGTGGCTGGCATCTTCAGAGGTGTAGCACCAAAAGACAGAGATCTCTCAGTGTCACAGGGGGTGTCACAGAGGGGGTGTCACAGAGATCTCTGTCTTTTGGTGCTACACCTCTGAAGATGCCAGCCACAGCTGCTGGCGAAACATCAGGAACTACAATGCCAAGACCACGGCAATACAGCCCGGAAAACACACAACAACCATTTTAAATATTTTTAATGCCTCAATATTTGCCACCTGGAGGACCCTATTTGGATGGAAAGGCAGGACATAAATGTTTTAAACAAGTAAATAAAATAGCTGACCCTATTCCCAACTGTGGCAACTCTTATCTGTGGCACACATGCCACCATGCATTGCAGCCTTCCAAATGCTCGATAAACCTAGTCGTTGCAGCCTTGTGCAAAGTGAGCACTACTAATGCAAAATAGAAACCAGGCACCTGTGAGTTTTGCCAATTGGGTCCTGAAGGACAGGTGCCACTTTGTACTTTCACTGACGCTACCACACAGAGGACATGTGTTGCCATCATTCCAAACGGGGTTTTCAGCAGAATCATGAAAACAGAGAGCCCCGACTTCCCAGCAGTAAATGCTCCAGTATCTCTGGGGATCACATCTGTAAGAAATAAGTGAGTACACAAGACCCAAGACGCTCCCAGTGACAGAAAGACCCACATCAGGACAATATGTGGAGCTGGGTTGGCTGATATAAAACAGGCACAAGATGTGCATGAATGAAGACTGTGAGGAGAAACTTCCAGGTCATGTGTGTAGAGGATGCATGTATGTGCACCTGTCCCAATTCCAACACACGTGTAATGGCAGACAGGGGGCACAAAAAACTGTCCACATTGGTTAATTTCCTACTATGCAATTAAATCCATTCCCTAAGATGAAATGCCTTCTGTTGTCTACACCATTCCATTCGAGCTTCTCGCCTTTTGTGTAAATAAAGAACAAAGTGGGAAAGGAGAAATATATGCCAGGGTCAGGGGGGAAAAGTTCCACTGGATTGAAAAGGAAGGAGACCCCATTACTTTATGAGGAGAGTTGCTCTCTGCTTCATAGGAGGTACAATGCAGGGCTCATTTAAAGATACATAATGTGAACCTCTCAGGACCGCAGAACGGCTTGCAACTGTGCCCCTGGGAATCTCCTAGTTGGGGCAGAGGGAGACTGAGAGAAGAACACGCGAGTTCCTTCTACCATGTGTAGAAGGAACAAACATTGCAAGGTCTGGCTTTCAAAGTAGTTCCTTTTTACCTCTACAAGGAAGTAAATTAGTAAAACCAACACCTGAAAACCATTTAAGCCCTTCCTTTTGCTCTACAGCTTACTGTACACCTCCATTTCAGTTATAGCTCTCATTCAACATTTTCCACCCAGATGATTTAATTACATCATCAAAAATCATACTGGCTTTTGGAATTTTTAAAAAAATCTTGCACTGTTCCTTTTTCACTTTAGCAGCTCATTTAGGGCTTGAAGTGGGCGTGCATCTTAAAATACGTGAATTTCCGACACTGAATGATAACTTACTTAATCTGTTTTCCACCTATCTCATTAGGGCGGCCAACATTTTGTATAACAATGCACACTACAATACATATTTAAGCCCACTATACTGTACTTGTGTTGATTTTTTTCCCTCTGGTCTATGAGGGGCAGAACGGAGTGGGGGCCAAACCACAAACGGAGCATAAACCAGATTAACAAAGCATGCTGGGCCTGTAGCACGCCAGACTATCAGTGAAATCCTCAGCAGAGTTATTCCAGTCTAAGCCCATTGAAGTCAATAGGCTTAGGCTGGAGTAACTCCACTGGGGATTTCACTGTCTGTCTAGGAATGCCACACTCTCCTGCACCCTGTTCTGCCACTGGCACATCAGCCAACCAGAGAGCTTCTATTCATTTAACAGATATCCCCCAAATATTGTACCCGGACTGAACCAAAAAGGCTGGCTGCAACAGCAGGGAAAGTAGATGGCACTATGTGAATTCCACATTCCTTTAAAACAAAACCCTAACGTATTTATAGCTTTTCACTGCATTCATTATTTTATTTCTGACAAGGCATCCAGAGAAACGGGCAAGGCGTCAGTCTGATTAGGACTTCTATTTTAATGGCTCTCAGAAGATAATAAAGGCTCCATTTATATTTGTAAATCAATCAGGGTAATCTGTTTCCATCTTCCCCCTCTGGTGTCAAATTCAAGGATAACTGAAATCCAGCACAATATCCGATTGGAACTGAGGTTCCAGAAAATTACTGGGAGTGAAACTGCCCCCACCCCAGTAACAAATGGTGCAGGAGAGAGCAAACACAGCTAGGGATATGTATTTCCGGTTTAAATATACAACCCCCTCCCAAAAAAAACCTTTATTAATATTTTCTGAGTATATTTGGGGATCCAGATCTATATCTAAGATTCTCGGATATTATTGATATTCTGATCCCGATTATTCCCAAAAATATTTGGGAACAGCTGGGCCCAGAATTTTACAGGCTGCAGCAGTTTATTTTTTCTTCTCGTTGGAGGTGTCCCAGGCAGAAAAGGGGGGGAGAGGGGAAAGGGAGGTGGCCCACCCAAGCAAATGGCATTACACGTTAGGAAGAGCTCAAAAGTCTGTCCGATCATGACTGTCTCACAGCCCACAGAAACAGCCCGGCTGTAGGCAGCTGCAGGGCAAGATTTTTTGTGGTGCATGCTTTCCCATGTGTGCTTTACTTCTGTTGTCTGCTGCACGGTTGCTCTGGCTGGGATTCTCTGGTTTGGCATGAGTTCTATTGTGCTTTGCAGGTTCTTTTTGTATTGGGAAGCTTTTGGTCAGCAGTTGCTCTTGTGTATTTGGCCAAGGCTGCTTTGTCCTGGAGGAAGCATTGGATTCCACCGCCCCTTGGAAACACTGGAGAGTAGCAAGCGGCACCTTGTTCAGGAACATATAGAACTGGACCCCTTGACCCAATCTACTTCAAACTTGGGGGGGGGGTCTTCAGTGGACAGGCAGCCCTCACTCTGCTGTAAATTTGGTGTCATTTGCTTCAAAAACAGCCACACCAGCCCCCCCCCACAACTTTCCCCCATAGAGAATAATGGACACAGTTAACTTTGGAATCCCAAGGGGGAAAAAATCTGGATCAGAATACCAAACCCAATTATCAGGAATACCAATATTTTTGGCCTTCCTGATATCTGACTCCAAAAAAATAAAGATTGTTTTGTGTGGACATACCTAGATACAGCATCCACACATACCCCATTCCATCTCTGCTGCTGCCGTTTCTCCCCTTCCCTCCCCCCACTGTGCCCAAGCAAATGCACAGAAGTGGTGGTAATTACTATGGGAGCCCAGAAAGTGTGTGCGCGTGTGGGGGGATTCCCAGGTGGCCGCAGCCACTTCAAAATAGACAGCAAAAGATAATAAAACATCTTTCCACACCGGATGAGTTCACAGAAATAAAGTGCTGAGATTTGAACAGGAGCAACAACATGCAGATGAGAGTAGAGCCATGGGATTCAAATCTTGCGATGCAGATGAGAGATTCCCTTAGAATAATTCTATGAAATTTATATACAGGTAAATAAAGCCATCTCCGTGGCAACAGAGTAGACACACTTGCTGAACAGCCTCCTAGCACGATCTAGCCCACAAACATACTGGGCTACCAATATGCTTCTAGCTAATGAATGACTTCACCAGCTAGCTTCTGGGACTTCTAGCTAATAAGATGGCTTCACCAGGACATCTCTATGTTCATATATGTTTGGAGGAATAGTAAGTGCAGGTGTAGCCAGAGTTTCGCTTGCTGTTTTCATCACAGCAGGTCCCACATTGTTTACTCCTCCACCACCCTGCCGCCTTCTCATCAAGCTCCCGAGGCCCTTGCACAAGAGTAGCGGGGCTGAGGTCAGGGGGCTCCTTCATATGCACTCACTGCCTGGAGCTAGGGAAGTTCAGAAACAGTGGATATGAATAGACCTTTCCAGTGGGCAATTAAACCATTTTCTTTTATGACTTTGCCTTTTCCCTACAATTCCACCATGACACCCAATGAAAACTACTGTGGGGGAAAACAGGTTTGCCTTATTTATGGCTCCAAGACAGTAAGCTCTGTCAATATATTACAAGCTCACCAAGTGGAAGCCTCTCTAGACCTGTGACCCTGCTAAGTATTAAGCGCTTATTTGTTTTCCACAACTGGTGGTTTTTCCAGTGACTGAAACATCACAAAATTCAACTGTTTTTCCAACACAAATGGTCATCCTACCTTTAATCTTTATCGGGGACTTAAGTTTTTCCTTGAAAGCTTTTCAGGAGAAATTCAACAGCTACCTCTGACAGTTCAGTCCAGAAATAAAACTGGTCTAAGGGACTGCTATTCACTCCAAAGTAACCCGTCCAATAAAAGGGTATGCAAAGGTGTAGCTCCGGGTCATACCACATCTGTTCAAATACAAAACAAGAAGGGCATGCCTCCCACACTGCTGGTGCCCTGGATTCTCAAACAGAGATGAAGACAGATGCCAGAATTCTCTTCAGTACAACACTGAAGTGATGAAGAGAACGCCATATATATGGAGCAGGGAAAAGGGTCCAGCCAGAACAGAAGAGACTCAAAATGATAGGCACTGAGAGGTCCTCCACTTTAAACAATACTAAACTCTACTCTGATCTTTGTTCCAGAGGAGTTAGCCGTGTTAGTCTGTAGTAGTAAAATAGTAAAGAGTCCAGTAGCACCTTTAAGACTAACTAACTTTATTGTAGCATAAGCTTTCGAGAGCCACAGCTCTCTTCATCTCTGACTTTAAAGTTCATAATAAAGTTGGTTAGTCTTAAAGGTGCTACTGGACTCTTCACTATTCTGATCTTTTTACCAGCTGCTCAACCAACATTTTTACTGGTATTCCAGACTGCTTAATGGCATTAATATGAAAGTGATTTCCAACATAACACTTAGTTGCTAGAGAAACAGGCAATTCTAATCAGACATTTTGGAGTCAGTTCCAAACTCATTAACTATTTCACTCATGTACTGATCACTTGTAACTAGGGGTGCCAACAACCTGGAGGGGAAAAAAGGCTTGTCCCTTTGGCAGAGGCTTAATGAGATGTTATTTACCGGGTGATGTTGTATAATGGCCAGAGTGACAGACCCAGGTTCGAATCCCCACTCTGCTATGGAAGCTTTCTCGGTGACCTTGGGCTAGTCACACAATCTCAGCCAGACCTACCTCAAAAGGTTGCAGTGAGAATAAAATGGAAGAGAGGAGACTGATGTAAGCCACTTTGGCTCCGCACTGGGGAGAAAGGTGGGATATAAATAAAGTCGAAATAAAATAAATTTAAAAATATTTACCTCTGTGCCATGAAAAGCTTCAACTGCCCATTTCCACATATTAAGCTTTAGTTAAAGGGACAAGACATTTTGCCCACAGGCTGCTGGCAATCCTACTTGTGACTGACATATGTTAATAAACCACGACAGCATGGTAAATACAGACAACTTTAGACCACCTCTGACGTTATTTCAGTGCAACCCGTTCACACTTTCACTCACAAGTCCATCACATGTTTAATGTAATCAGGAGATGAAAGTTCAAGTTGTACACAGGCATGTTGTGAACAAATTTTTAATCTCAGCATTGCTTTATCTGAATGAATAAAAATTTTATATACTTAAAATAGTATTAAGTGCATGTTGCAACAGGTACATACAGACCAGTTGTGATGGTGAAAGTCTTTGCAGACACCAACAGGCTTGGCTTCTCACCAAGACTTGTCAGCCAGCATCATTTAATCATGAATATAGCAACGTCCGGCCAGACTCTTCTCCCTTGACTTGCCTTCATCTTTCACACTGAGGAAACTACATGGGAACTTCAGCTCATGATTATTCAAGGTTAGCACAGAATATATAAACCCCAAGGCTCCAAAAGCAGAAGGCAATTTTTAAAAAACAGCTTTCAGGATTTTTTGTTGTGTTCTGCAAGCACATGGCAAATAAGTCTTGTCCAGGCTTAGAATTGACAGTAGAAAAGTTCACTGCTGTGAACTATTAATAGGGATTTCCTTCTGGGTGTCTTCTTCTTGGTATTGCTTGTCTTGGTAACATTTGAAAATGACCTAAATGCCCTTTAAAGTACAATAGGTTTAAAACTATAGCGATGGCTGCCCGGTGTGAAGATGCACTGATTTTTCATTTGCACCTGTGTTGCAAAGGCTGACAAACTCAGCAGACCACTCAGCCGATACTTCCATGGGAAAATAAGGCTTCAATTTTTTTATTTAAAACATTTGTTAGCTGCCTTTCTACCTTATGGCACTCAAGGAGGCTTACAACAGACATAAAAATACAATCTAAATACAACCTCAATCTAAAATCACTCTGAAACTAGCAATAAATAGTAAAACTGAATGCAGTTCTAAATAAAACTGTTTTCCGTTTTCAGTTCAGCTCAAGGGTGAGGAAGGCAGATGCATTTCACTGGGGAGGTTTGTCCTGCAATCACGGGGCTGCCACCCAAAAGGCCCTCTCTCACGTACCCACCCGATGGGACAGTCAGGAGGGCCTCTCCCTGTAATCTTGACTCCCAGTCAGGAACATACAGGAGAAGACAGACCTCCAAATACCCCAGTCCCAAGCCGTGCGGGCTTTAAAGATGGGAACCAATACTTTGAATTGAGCTTGGGGGCGCACTGTAACATCAGGTCACATAGCTGGCCCCAACCAATAGTCTAGCCACAACATGCTGCACTAGCTGCAGCTTCTGAACCATCGACAAGGGTGGCCCAAGTAGAGCGCAGTGCAAGAGTCCAGTCGAGATGTAACTAAGGCATTGATCTCTGTGGCTAAAACTTGACTGAACCAGGAATGGGCACAGGTGATGCACCAGACGAAGCTGGGCAAATGCATTCCGAGGTACTGCGGCCACGTGACCACTCTGTCTAGCTGTACTCCTAAGCTATGAACCTGACTTTTCAGGGGGGAGTCTAACCCCATCCAAGATAGGGGGGATCTCACATTGCTGGTCAGTCTTTTTACTAACCCAGAGAACCTCCGTCTTGTCAAGGTTAAGCTTCAGCTTGTTCACTCTCATCCGGCCAATTACTGACCCCAAGCGCCGGTCTGTACATGGGCCTCAAAGAGCCCAGCCTGACACTAACCACTATACCCACTGATCCAACTATATGCACATAATGAAATTGTCTTCCTGTCTATGTTCATTTCACTAAAGCAATCATGAGCAGACAGCCTACTTTGCGTCAAGATACACAGATTTTATTGTCTCAAGTTATGCTCCTGGGCTTCATATGCTCCTAAATATGTGCATAGAGTTTTGATACATGGGAAGGGTGCTATTTGCTGGATCAATTAATCAGAAGATATGTAGCCCTTTTACTCACCTTAACCTTGAACTTTACACCAAGGTAAAACCTGAAATTCTAGCCTAAAAAGACATTGATTTTTCTTATCAGATCACCATTATTACTGATGAGAATTTTACACAGCCATTTTTCACAGGTGGTGTTCAACAATTACAACATTCTGAAGTTGTACTTTGGTTTATAGTTCTTTTCTGGAAGTAATGAAATTACATTTTGATTTCAGCATCGTATACGTGGTATAAGGTTTTGCACGCAGAATTTGGGTGCTGTTGTTTACAAATCCATGTTCCATGTTTACAAATCCATGTTTCATGTTTACAAATCCATGTTCCATGTTTCATTTTAAGCCATTCAACACTAGCAGCACAAACAATGCATGTGTGACCACTATGGAGAAAAAAATTCTAGACTACAGCAAACTGTCAGAAAAGTGTAAACCACTGTCCATGTAACAGTAAAGGATTAGAATGAGTTGCCATAGGCAACAATGCTTTTCAAACAGACACACACACAGACACACACTGTTTTGTGCATCCAGAATTCCCAAAGCACTAAAGGTAGCAAATCCTACACAGCAATCTGCTTTCATCAGAAAGACGCTGGGGTACACCAAAAACTTAGAAAAATATCACCTCCCAGACACAATGGAGTACCAAGATTGACAGCGTTTCCTATCTGGGGAGGAAAAAAGATAAACAAACAACGGCTTGAAGTTCACATCACTCTCACTTCATTTTACACAGAGGGAACACGGAGTGTGCTAGAAATGCCTCATACATGTTTAGTCAGACAGAATCAAGCCTCCTTTTAACTGGTTCTTTACGATGAAGCATGAGCGGAAGTAATTGAGCAATTTATACAAAATAATCCTTGGAACAGACAATGTAAAAAGACTAGACAATAGCTAGATCTTTTTAAAAAAAACACTGACATGACAACCCAGGGCTTTCCTATACCGTTTGTGTCTCACCAAATCAACCCAGAACTGGAGCGATGCCTGGATTCCAAAGCAAATTTTCTACCTGGGCCCTCTGCGCCTGCGAGACCACTCCCCGCCCCCTGCCTATACAGTCCCACCACCTTTTACAGAAAACTAAATACAGCCAAGTGATATCCTTAAAGAACCCAATGTATTTTGCATTCCAGTGATTCTCTCCCAGCTCTGAGAGTTCAAAGTCAGGCAACCTTAAAAAATATACGTATTTGGGTGAGGTAAGCATTTAAATGAAGAATTCGCCTGTCAGTTCCACTAAGCAATTTGCAACACACTTGGGACAGGTATCAAATAGCTCTGACTTATGCAAAAGGATGCGCAAACTCAGAAATACTACAAGACACCCACCCACAGGAATTGCACACACAGCTCTGTGAGGACAGCTCTTCCCTCCTTCCAGAAACAAATGCCAGTCACTGCTGGCCATGGATTTGGAATATCCTAAGTTCAGACAAGATAAGACCACAAGGAAATTAATTTCTGATGCTTGGCTTGGGCAGAGGAGCCTCCTTGCTTCATTGCAAACCAGTTAAGATATCCAATACACAGTCATAAAACACTGGGATTCCAGCATCATACATCTTAGTCCCAATCATTAAAAACCACCCCCAAATAAATGAATATCACTGCACTCCTGGCAAATGCTCATATCAGACTCCTCGCAAATCCCCAGAGAAGGAAATGCCACAGCTGCAGGGAAAGTTTCTCTTTGTGTGCTCATGGATACATACATGTGGCAGAGTCCAAAGGGACCTCAGTGGATCACATAATCTCAGTGGAACATAGATGAGAAAGCAGCTTCTCAAGAGAGGCCCGAGCTGCTCACAGGCCACCAACTCAAAACCAACATCTTGAAGTGTGCCTGAAGAACAATATGGAATCAGTGCGGACCACTCTTGGTATCTCCACTTAAAGGACGTCTGGGAGCACAGTTCTTTGCCCAAGGCTTTGGAGAGGTCAAGTAGTAAGTACTGAACTAGACAGAAAATGGTTTATATTAAAATATTTTTATCCAGCTTTTCTCAAAACGGTTTACAAAGTAATATACATATAATCAAGAAGTTTATAACCCAAAAGACCACACACACCTCAGACAAAAAAAAAAATGAGCCACCAGGACATCCTGCCTAATGCTGGCCCCACCAGTATGGCTCATTCAGGACAGCAGGCTGCAAGCCGCAAGCAAAGAGCCAAGGGCCCTTGGGCTTGTGCCTTCAGCCAAAGGCTTTAAGCTACCTGCAGGACAAGTGACGGACAAATGCTCTGCCCACGTCTTATTCAGTGAGCTCCGGTATTCCTAATGTGGCTTCACGCAATTAGTCCAGTGGCAACTTAGAAACCAAAAAGATTTTCAGGGTGTGAGCTTTCAAGAGTCCCTTCAGATACCTTCAGGTGCCATTTGACTCAAATTCTGGTGTTCGTTTTCATTATCTCACAGACCTATCAATATATCAGTGACACGGGCAACAGTCCTATAACCTATCAACCAATTCATGTCTTTGAATCAGCGTAATTTTTATTTTTATTTGTTTTACTTTATTTATACCGTCTTCCTCCTTTGATGTTCATGTGTAATTTAATTTTTAAGCTGTAGGAAAGCAAGATACTCTAATGTTTGCCTATTCTGATGACAATAGCCTTATACGTTATCAAAAAACTGACTTCTAGATTGATCAAGATGGGCAGCCGTGTTAGTCTGTCTGTAGCAGTAGAAAAGAGTAAGAGTCCAGTAGCACCTATAAGACCAACAAATTTTATGGTAGAGGGTGAACTTTCGAGAGTCACAGCTCACTTCTTCAGATACTTCTGAAGAAGTGAGCTGTGACTCATGAATGCTCATACCCTTCTAGTATCTGCAAAGGTGGTTACAACTCTGACATACGGTCAAGGTCACAGTACCCAATGATCCCTGGATTTGCAGTCTCAGTGACAGAGAGGATATTGTTTCATGTAGACGAAGCATTGTAGAAATACTTCCTGGACTGCACAGCATGTATCAAAAGCATGCCAGTATGATACAATTAAACTGGCTACACAATTCTGTTTGAAGCAGCCCGTATGCTTCACAATTGCCTCAATGAAATGTGAAAGAACATGGCATCACTTGCCAACGCAACCTTTGAACTCAACACCTGTACATTCTTCATTTTACGAACACACAGTTTTGCCTTACTGTCGCCACGTGGTGCTGATTTTATCGCTCAGAGCCAAGACATGAACATTTTAAACATCCTATACTTACAGCAGTATCAAGCCTAGGGGAAAAAAACTCAGCGAGAATTATTATAATTGTTAATCTGCAACTGCACAACCAGCTTCTAAAATCTTGTCAGGAAAGAAGGTTGGACCTTCAATTCAAAACTAAAAAGTTTTTTTAAAAATATGGAAGTGTATTGCAGCACATATCTTTTTGTGCGCCTGCGCATCACTCTCTTCTCAAGCACATCTCGCCATCTGGAATTTTGTGCTGCCTGCCTGTCTGGCAAAGCGGAGGGGAGCTAGCAAGAAAGCTGACAGGCAGGGCTTGTTTCTTTAATTGCTCTGCCCTTAATTTTGGTTAATCGTGCATGAGACTGGGTGTGGAGTTTGGGGTTTTATTCCCTTATGTAAAACGGGGGGAAATGGAACCTGGCAACATGTTCCTATGTATGTTTGCTCAGAAGCAAGACCCACTGAATTCAACTGAAATTGATGTTTTGGGTCTGTCTTAATTTGTTTTAGAATTATTGTTGTAATTTTTTATTCATGCTATGCGCTGATATTCATTTGAAAGAGCAAGACGTTAATGGATTGACTAAATAAACGAAGTGTGTTGCGTAACAGCTATAATCCAGTGCTTGCTTACTTGGAAGTAGCTCTACTGAACTCTACGAGGGTTACTTTTGTTTGCACCAGAGTATACTGCAAATTTTCTACAGCAAATATTTTTCAGCAACAGGCAATCTACAAGGTACCTGAACATGGTACCTTGTAGATTACCTGCTTCTTTATTTATACATAGTTTAGTATGTGTAGTGCTGCAGCCAGTGCCCTTAACCAGTTCCAAACAAAGCCAAAAGTCTATTTCTTTGACTTCCTGATAGCTTCTAGTCATTTGCATCAAGCTCCACAATCAAAAACACCCCATTTTGCCCCTGCCTTTGTGCCATTAGAGGCTTTTTAAAAAAATGATTGAATTCAGATTTTAAACAGATTTCCCTAAAAATACCTTCTCCAAACCCAATGCCCAAGGATTATCAGTACATGCAACCTGATCCTATGCAATATTACTCAGAAGTGGGTCCCAGTGTGTTTAATGGAGCTGCGCACAGGCTTGCAGCCTTGTGAAGATGCTTATTCTGACGTCCATCTAGCATGACAATGTGTATTCTGGCCAGCCACATAACTCCAGGTCTTGACCATAAGCCATTCTCAGCCCCATTACAGAAGAGCCATTTATCTGACAATGCTGCTATCAGCAGGGCTTTTTTATTTAGACAATAGGGCTATGCTGTAAAAAATGGCTCAGATCATTGGTGAATGGACGGGGGCTATAGACTACTCTGCTGGGAATTGTCTGCTGGTGTAGATATGCTCCTACTGGGTACTTTCTGTGCTCTGTTTTGCCTGTATTTCATCTCGAGAGCCAGTTTGGTGTAGTGATTAAGAGCGTGGGATTCTAATCTGGAGAGCTGGGTTTGATTCCCCACTCCTCCACTTGAAGCCAGCTGGGTGACTTTGGGTCAGTCACAGCTTCTAGGAGCTCTCTCAGCCCCACCCACTTCACAGGGTGTTTGTTGTTGGGGGGATAATAACATACTTTGTAAACTGCTCTGAGTGTTAAGTCATCCTGAAGAGCGGTATATAAATCTAATGTTGTTGTTGTTATATTCAGATTTATGCTTATTTTCAAATTTCTGCAACCTATACTATACTGTATTATTCAGCGGTCGACTGCATTGACTTGCACTGTGTAACGGGCCTTGGGTCTCAGCGAGAAAGGTGGACTATAAAAAAAGAAATGGGCTCTACCACTAGAGTATGGCTCCTGCTATTATCTCTTGATCTCAGCTGAACTCGCCACGCTAACCTCAAGGCTGGATTACTATAACACACTGCACATGAGATGCCCTTGCAGACGACTCGGGAAAATAACTGGCTCAGAATGCTGCAGCTTTACTGCTATTGGGAGTGGGTCGCTCAGAGCCCCTTGCTCCAACAGTGCCGTCATCTCCTCATTGGCTGCCTTTTTGTTTCCAAGTTCCAATTCAAGATGCGGGTTATATGCCTTTAAAGCTCCTCAGCCTGGCACCCATAGACTAGAAAGGCACTCTCTCTTGATATCTGTCCGCATGGCAGGCCTGATTGTTCAGCAGTTCTTCTGGCCATTCGTGCTTGCTGGCGGGTGAAAATTTCTGTGGCCTGTTGTCAGGCTCTTGGCAGTAGCCCTGGGCTTATAAAACAGCTTCTGGGATCCAGTGAAGGCCTTCTTGGCCTTCAGGGAACTGTGAACAAGTCACAAAAAGATGCTTGTTTTTTGAAAAGCTATAAGGCTCTTCTATAGGAGAAGATACTAGGCTTGGAACCACATATGAGCCCAGACACCTTTCTCATACATATAAGAGTTTAAAACAACTTCCCCCTTTTGTATATATTACCGCAGACTACGTTATGTCGACTAAGCTCACAATTCTGTAAATATTTCTGACTCTATTAAGAACTGAAGGTTAATATCCTGTTTTTATGTACGAGTATCTATTATTTAATTTTCTGTTCAGATTACCACGGTTCTGCTATAACCAAAGGCAGTCATTTTAAATCAGCGGCATGTTGTGTAACTGCCTCTATAATTTTCTACATGATATTACTCAGGACAAATTTTTATTGCCGAGATCAGGTACTAGCACAAAGAGGAAAGCTAACGTATGTGCTGCTCTGGCCCCACCGATCACTACGGAATCCAAAGAATCCCCATATCTTTGCCTTAATCGTGATCAGACTGAACAGAATTTCTAAATCAGCTTAAGAAGTGGGATGGCCAGACTGCTCTATTTCAGCCGTGTCTAAGAACATTATAGTGGTATGATGAAAAGACAAAACTGGCCGCCAGCTCTTCTTTCTGCGTCCCTGAAATACCTTGTCAATGCTGATATGATACACAAAGTGTTTTGACAAGAATGCATCAGCAAGATGTGCGTTAGAAGCTCTGAGTGAGAGAACAGAAAGAAAACATGGCATTATCTCCTACCTGAAACCAAGACTGTTCCAAATGGCCCAAGGCAAACAGGGGAGGGGTTTGGATGACAGCCACCCTGGCACAGAGTTCACACCCCAACAGCTAGCTACCAATCAGCACAGCAGCCTAGCAACCACAATAAAAGGCAACTGCTGGATGCAGCTGATATTTTTTTTTTAAGAGGAGAGGCACACTGGCATTTCTAATGGAATAATTATGGCACAGAAGGAAGGAGTGGCAGAAACTGAAGTACTCCTTGTTAAGTGCCCCGAGGAAAGAAACCTATGAAATATATGTTTTTCAAAGTTTTCTGTCTGTTCTTATTGTCAGCAGACAGACTAGGCATTTGGACTCTGGATCCGTATGCTTCTAGAAACAGCATAACCCTTCATCTCCTATCTTTTGCAAAGCGAACTCTTTGTTCATGGGTATTTATTATTTTTATTGTGAATGTGCTTAATTTATACCCTCCACCTTTATCCCCAGTAGGAACCCAAAGCGACGTACATCATTCTGCGCGCCTCCATTTTATCCTGAGCCCGCTCAGCGGGGAGGGAGGAATAAAAATATAATTAATTCATTAATTAATTAATTAATCAATCAACCCTCAGAACAATCCTGTGAGATAGGTGAGAGTGTGTGGCTGGCCCAAGGTCACCCAGCAATCTTCCATGGCAGAGGAGAGATTTGAACCATGGTCTCCTAGATCCAGGTCCGACACCCTAGCCACTACACCACACTGGCTGTCTTGCATGCCCTTTTAATTGTTTCTTCTTTTTAATATTTGTTAACATTTTGAAACAGAGGGGGGGGAGTACTAAGGTATATTAGTCCAACTCAGCTGACAGATACTTTCCTCAGCTAGTTTTCTGGCCACTCTCCACTTTCCCCAATCGTTTATTATCCCTCTACATGTCCATACATCCCTCTGTTTGTGTAACGAAATTTTACTCGATGCCTCATGCATTCATGCAAAATAGCCCATCAGCTTCGACGATTTCCACTACATGCTCAGGTGCGATCTCACCCAAACACAGGATGGCGCCTGACACAGTAAGCAAAAGAACCGTGTAACTGCTTTAAGAAAAACTCAAAAGCTTTTCTTGCAATTGTAAGGTTAAAAAGGCAATTTCAGCTGCTGGTAATAATGGAGCAAGGTAAAATACTAATCAAATTTGAAAAAGCTGCAGAGAGAGCCCAAAAGCCTAATGTATCTCAAGAATGCTTTGCTTTCTAGGGTCGTAATTTGGATTGATACGAGAAAGGTTTGCCTTTTGCTGTTGTTTTTAACTATGATCTAGTTCAAGGGCAGACAAAACTTTAATGTGTTATCTTTGTTCCTTCTCACATAATCAACCAAGATTAGCAAGAACAAATGCAGGTATAACATTTATAATAAGAGTGTGGGTGGCATTTATTTAAAAAAATAAACGCACACATTTTCAGGAAGGTTTCCGCAAGTACATACATGCAAAGCAGATGCTCTACCACTGAGCCACAGCCCTCCCCCACAACCCGAACACCAATTTTACCAACCCATATCCCCTGGGTCTCTACAATACTATAAATTCAAGCCCAGATTGTGAAAGTTTATTTCACCAATAAATATAACAGATGTACGCAGTTCACTCCCGAAAAGCTGTGTAAATTGTTAATGAACACAATGTTACACCAATGTGATCTAACCATGATTCTGCGTGTATATTTTCATTGGGGTTCCTGGTTTGAGAGACACAACGAGTACATAACTGTCAAATAAAAGAGCTACGCTCAGTGCTTCACTTAAAATACACAAACAAGCACCAAAAGATTATTTGTCGGCAATAACTCTTGCCTGGCATCTAAACAACCAATGTCATGATGAAGCTTCTGGGTTCACCCCCACAAAGCTCAATCTTCTGCATAGTTTCAGGGGGGTAGCCATGTTGGTCTGCAGTAAAGGAGCTCATACCCTGAAAATCTAGCTAGTCTTTAAGGTGTTACTGGACCCAAATCTTGCTAACCTTCTGCATGGTTCAGTTGATCTCAAGTCTACAGAGCCAACTGAGACACAAATCTTGTCTTAGAGGGTGGACCACACTATGAATTTAAACCAGCTCCAAATCCATTTAATTAGAATGACTTCTTCATAAAAGAGAAGAAAATCCAGTAGATTAATGGAAGAGTGATTAATTTTTATCTTCTCTACAAGACCACCATGCCCATGGAAGAAGCATCTACATTTTTTGCATCGCCTTAAACGTATCTCCAAAATAGTAATACGATAACAACCAACAAGGAATTTCTTTACTTTCTACTTTTTAAAGGATCTGTGTATCTCACTGGATGTCAGAGACTAAAGGAAGATGGCTGGCATTTGCAATTCCAATAGATTTCCCCAACTTCTCAGAGGAGGATCTCCCCCACCCTTTATTTTTATATTGTAACGTTTAGCCTGTGGAAGAGTTTGACAGCTTGCCTACCCTCTTCTGTAATTGCAGCTGGTCCAAAAATGTGTGCAGCTGGTCCAAGATATTTCAGGGACTGGCATGGATGTTGATTTTGGACCACTACAGGTACAAACAACTTTTGTCTACATTTTTGTGCATGTTTAGATCAAGATTCAGAAAACTGGCGCAACACATTTCATTTCAAGGTTACTGAAAGTTTAACAACTTCTTAGTCTAAAGAACTCTGAAAAATATTCCTCGATTCATGTAGCTTCAACACAAAACTAATATTCTAGGATCTAAGAGTTAGTAACTTGCAAATAAACTCACGCTTCAAAATACAGGCAAACTGTAAGTTAAGCCAGGGCCATGCAAGTAGCAAACTTACTACGTATTCTTGCATATTATGCTTATTGCCAAACAGATCCCTGCCTCCCACATTGTCCCCAACATGGTGCCCCTGGGCACCATGGAACCTGCTGATACCTTTCCTGGTGCGTGCCAAGCGTTTTCAAACAATGTGCAAGGCAGGCAGGGCTTTTGTCCCGCAAGGCTTCCGACTGGCCATTAGAGATTTAATTGGCTATGAGAATATTTAAAAACATTGCTTTGGCAGCAGCTGCCACCACGACACAAGGCCCTTCACTGCGAGACTGAATGTAAGCTGGGGCAGCCATTCTGTGGCTGGCTCCGCCTCTTGGCATCAAGAAGATGAAAGAGTAAATAGCCTAGTCTGGGGCAGGGGGGGGGAAGGGGGTGTTGAAGGAAGTGGAAGTGGGGCATGTTATGTCAATATAACTGAACCACAAAGAGAACAGATCATTTCCAGAAGGCATAGTTCTCCTTGGGCTAAGACCTGAGCAGTTTTAGAGCACCACAAACAGATCATGAGGTCTTGACCAAAAATGGCATTCAAACCTGCCGTTAGAGAGGCACAACCGTAACAGCTTAAAGGAACACAACAGAGATGCAAAGCTGCCTCCTACCACTTTGGACTACCGATCCAACCAGCTGAGTAGTGTCTGCTCTGGTTGACAGCAGGGTTCCCATGTCCATCAGGTATTTTCTTGCCATGCTGAGACCTTCTCGTGCTGGGGATGCCAGAGACAGACCTTCTGCAGGCAAACCACATGTTCTCCAACTAAACTAATAATTCTTCAGTAAAATCCTCCCAGAAAAAAAGAGCGACATGTCAAGTGCACAGCCTGTCAGTGTTACACAGGAAAGACACAAAAGCAAAAAAGGCAACAGAAATCCAAATTCCCAAAGCTGTAATTTCTAATATTACAATTTGGTTCGGGCTGGCTTTACGGGGGGAAAGGCCGCCAGTATCCCAGGTCAAGATTTTCAATTTTTCGACTAAATACGGCTTGCTGCGTCCTATAATGGAAAATTCTGTTTCAAATATCTTATTTACCCACAATTGGGTTGTCCTACCATCAAGAAGATCACGATGCCCACATAATTGACATGCCAGCTAAATACTACAATCATTTTAACGCAAACATAAAATTGTATTTTGCACTTGTAGCTTCTTCCTTCAGCTTGCCACAAAAAAAATTTTGGGGGGGGGGGTGGGAAATCTGGCTAACTGCTGCAGACAAATTAAAGTTTCAACATCACAGGAGCATGGCCTCGTGTGTTCCAGAGAGCTTCACTCACAGCAAAAGGTTATATTTGTTTAGGGGATTTATAGACTGCCGCTCCAGAGAGCAGCTCAAGGTGGCTCACAAATAAAAATACCACCATAAAAACCGTATAAATTAACACGATTGAACACAAGTCAGCAAATCAAATTATACGGAGCAGGATGTTTCAATATGCAGTAACGAGCTAATTACCAAAGGCAAAGATCCAGAACTTCCAGTGAAATCCTAAGCAAAGTTACTCCAGTCTAAGCCCACTGAAATCAATGGGCTTAGACCGCAGTAACTCTGCTTAGGATTTCACTGTTATGCAACAACGAAAGCCTGTTATCTTGGAGTATATATTTACAGCAGCATACAAAATGGAAGTGATGAAAATTATGGAGTTCATACACCAAGCCATACTGGAGTAGGTTTTAAGTAGATATTTTCCATGCTAGAAGGTTACTTCAGGAACTTTCTGGTGAAACAAATTTAATACAAGTAAATTATATGTGAACGGAAGAAATTATGTGGATAAGAAAGTTTTTCTTGTTCCTCTAGGAAGTTCTGAAATAACTGCACACTGATTTCGTAATTATTTCAGTATCCTGAAATACACATGCATTTTTAATGGAAAGAGAATGCAAGAAGGGCGCTGTTGGTCATGTTGACACAGCTTTCCTACACCAGATAAGGTGATGCACATATTTACAATTCCACAAAGGCAAATACAGTAGTCACTGGCCTTACTGGTCAACATACCTCTAAATTCTGGAATTTCAAAAGAAAATCAGGATATTGGATATATTAGGGCTATTTGTTAACAGACAGAATACTTTAAAACTGTATCTGCAGTCAAGGAAATGACATAGGACCTTCTACAACAAAGGACAGGGTGACATGATGAAGTTTTCTCTGGAATGACTTGATGGGTGACTTTTTCTCAAATGGTTCTTGATTGGTCCTACTTTATCATACAGTTTCAAAGCCAGCAAGATTTAACAGATACCTCGGCTTTTTGTCTACCAGAAGAAACAATGCAAAAGCCAGGGGTCAAAAAGTGAATTTGTTTGTATCCAGCAAACTGAGCAGTGCAAAGCCTGTGGGTTTATGATTGTCCTACCTCCCCCTCTACTGAGGCCTCCAAATTCTGTTCTGGGATGGGAGGGCAGAGTAGAGATCTGCAAAGAGAGGAGCAAATAGGCAAAACAATTCCCCCCTCTTCTGCTGACAGAAGAGCATCTCCATTGTCACACACTGGCCAGCTTCAGCGCACACTATAAACCTTGCAGCAATCATTACAAAACAGTGCACCTTATTTGCAATGGCTATGTGACTGGTCCATACCTACTAAATTCTCTTCCTCAAGACACACTGAAGTTGGCCACTATTCAGGAAATGGTCCAAACAGTGTCTTTCAATGTTTGGCAATAAGAATATTTCATTTTTTAGAAGTATTAGGCAATTTCATAAAGGAAATGTTTTAGCCATGATAGCTTAGCTGAGCCTCTGTGTTCAGAGGCAATATATCTAAGATCATCAATTGCTGGAAACAGAGAAAGGCTGTCAGCTTCATACACTGCATCTTTCCCAGACACATCAAGGGAGCAGAATGTCAGATCTGATCCACAGCATGGCTATCTTTACATTCATAGCTCTAGCTAATAGGTTTTTTAATTTAGCCGTTTAGAACAGACTTATTGCTATTTCATTATCACTGCTATCTCTAATACTGAAGTGGGTGGCTCAGACATGCCAATCATGAAAGCCACAAAGCTAGGCCACCCACATTAGGATTTTGATATACTCTGGGGACCCCTCAGATATCCAGAAAAATATGACTCTGTCTATTAACCGGAGAGGTTAAAAAAAAAAAGAAAAAAAGATCAGCTTGATGTGAACTGAGCACACTCTGGGAAAAACAAAATGTTTGGAACTGGTGACAGTCAGTTAAGGGGGTGGGGGAGACAAGAGGGAAACTGAGAAATTGGTCTGAACAACTACTAAGAGCTCAGAGAATCCTAGGGGAGGGAATTTACAAATAATTTATCTCGCCAGTTCATGATTCTTCGTTGGCTCTTAGTTCCTGCTTCCTAAAAATGGTGGAGTGAGAATGAAACGGGGCCGCCCACCAGGTTATACCGAAGCTACTACGCAGAGGATATCCTTATTATGCAGAAAAGTATGACTTTGAAAAAAAAAATTAAAAACGACAACCCTCCCCTCAACTCACAAAAAAGAACCAGCTGAAAGCTAATCATATTTATTGCTCTGCAGGCGGCAAGGATGCGGAAGGAAAGCAAATACTGCATTCCACCACAACCCCCTTCATGCGTGTTCACAGAGATTTTATACTGATAATGTTTCTCAAGGACAGCGCCCATTTTATGGAACATGCTACTTACTGAGGCCTGCCTAGGCATGGCTGTTGCAAAAGCATTTTATCTTGGTGAGCAGAACGTATTCCTTAGTTTGCGTTACAGGTTTTTAATCTTTTATTTATTTATTTATATCGTATTTGTATTCCGCCCTCCCCGCGAGCAGGCTCAGGGCGGATAACAGCATTAAGAACATTTAAAACATTCCATATAAAACATTTAAAAGCATCATACAAAAATATAAAAATAGCAGCACTCTTTTTCTTGATGGCAGCAATACAGTTAATAACAAATAGTGCAACAGTACAGTTGAACATAGCAGCAGTTTAAGAACAGTGGTGGGCAGCTCTCATAGGGAGGAGGGTAGATGTTGTATCCTCCAGCCAGTGGAGGCCCAGCCTCAGCCATAAGCCTGGCGGAACAACTCTGTCTTACAGGCCCGGCGGAAAGGTAGTAGATCCTGCCGGGTCCTGGTCTCGGTAGACAGAGCGTTCCACCAGGTAGGAGCCAGGACTGAGAAAGCTCTGGCTCTAGTCGAGGCTAGGCGGGCCTCCTTGGAGCCAGGGACTGATAACAATTTCTTTCCTCCTGATCGGAGGGTCCTCTGGGGAATATACGGGGAGAGACGGTCCCTCAGGTAAGCTGGCCCCAGTCTGCACAGGGCCTTATAGGTCAATACCAAGACCCTGAGCCTGATCCGATACTCCACTGGCAACCAATGCAGCTTCCGCAATATTGGTGTAATATGCGCCCTATTTAGTGCTTTCATAATGATGTGCGCCACTGCATTTTGCACCAGCTGTAATCTTCGAGTCAGGCTCAAGGGTAGGCCCACGTAGAGCGGGTTACAGTAATCTAACCTAGAGATGACCGTTGCCTGGATCACTGTAGTTAAGTCAAAGGTAGACAGGTAAGGGTTAGGGGACAAGTTGTCTGGTCTGCCGCAGGTGGGAAAAAAGAAGACCTGACAACCGCTGTGACTTGTGCCTCCATTTTCAGGGAGGCATCTAGGATCACCCCCAGGCTCTTAACCCTTGGAACAGGCACAAGCTGTGTCCCATCGAGGGTCAGGAGCCGGAGTCCCAAATCCGGTCCCCCATGGCTCAAGTATAGGACCTCCGTCTTTGTTGGGTTCAGTTTCAGTCGACCCTGTTTCAACCAACCAGTCACGGCTGCAAATGCATGTTCCAGGACATCTGGGGCTGAGCCGGGCTGGCCGTCCATCATCAGATACAGCTGGGTGTCATCTGCATATTGATGGCACCCAAGCCCAAAACTTCACACCAACTGGGCAAGCGGGCGCATGTAGATGTTAAACAGTAAACAAGGGTACGCCCGCGTAGAGCGAGTTACAGTAATCCAACCTAGAGATGACCGTTGCCAGGATCACTGTAGTTAAGTCACAGGTAGACAGGTAAGGGACAAGTTGTCTGGTCTGCCGCAGGTGGAAAAAAGAAGACCCAACAACCGCTGTGTCTTCTAGGATCACCCCCAGGCTCTTAACCCTTGGAACTGGCACAAGCTGTGCCCCATCGAGGGCTGGGAGCCGGAGTTCTGAATCCAGTCCTCTGTGGCTTAAGTACAGGACCTCCTTCTTTGTTGGGTTCAGTTTCAGTCGACTCTGTTTCAACCAATCAGTCACGGCTGCAAACGCATGTTCCAGGACATCTGGGGCTGAGCCGGGCCGGCCATCCATCATCAGATACAGCTGGGTGTCATCTGCACATTGATGACACCCAAGCCCAAAACTTCACACCAACTGGGCAAGCGGGCGCATGTAGATGTTAAACAGTAAAGGGGAGAGTACTGCCCCCTGCGGGACCCCGCGCACCAATGGGTGATGGGGTGACAATTTCTATATAAGTTTTAGACAGTTTTTTAAAACTCTCATTATGTTTGCAAATTATATTCACATGTTGAGATTTGTATATGGCACCGAATGTGCTAATAAATGCTTAGATGAACTACTTTCACCTTTTGACTGCACATTTGTAATTAATGCAAGCATTTGTCCATGATGCAGTGCCCAAATGCTTTTCAGTGGGCCGCAATGACCTTTCATTTCATTTAAATATATATATATATGCCGCCGCCTTCCTACCCCAAACAGGTTCCACAGGGTGGTAAACATTAGAACAGCAACAATATAAAACAACATTTTACATCAAATTTAAAATAGTATTAAACAATTCAATAAATATGGCCACACTATCACAACACAAACAACAGGGAGGGCCAATCTAACAGTGGACATGAATTGCCACCTCCAAGCTCATCATTACTCCTGGACTAGTTTATTTTCAGTTTTGCACAAACAAGATCGTAAGAAAAAATCATTTTCTATGGCCATAAAAGAAGCACACAAAACCAAATATACAGCATTTGGCCCATCAAACTGAACATGGGCAGCACCCACTAAGAAACTGATTTGATGGAAGTCAGCAACTCTACCAAAGCAACGTTCCATAGTTACTTATCACAAATTCCTAACAATGCTCACTGGATTGCAATTCAGGTTTCAACAATATATACCCTGCATATCCAGATTACAGAGCAGTTTGCGTAAATCTTCCGCTGTCACACGAGTGGATAGTTCAGAGAAAGATCTGTGCCCTCTAGAGGAACCTCATTTTCTCCATGGAAAATTTATTAGTAAAGAAGAGTTCAAGCATTGTTAGATCAGATGTAGATGGCTTAAGCAAGAGTGAGCACACGTTTGCTAAAAAAAAGATTTGTAGCTCATGTAGCAACTTTAGCTCATATCTTAAGATTATAAATGTTTTCCTACACTCAGCTGAGGGATTTTTTATGAACACACATTTTGGCGTATTCTGGTCTCTAGTAAAGTAATAAAGGTAAAGGTAGTCCCCTGTGCAAACACCAAGTCATTACTAACCCATGGGGGGACGTCGCATCACAACGTTTTCTTGGCAGACTTTTTGTTGCGGGGTGGTTTCCCATTGCCTTCCCCAGTCATCTACACTTTTCCCCCAGGAAACTGGGTACTCATTTTACTAAGAAGAAAGACTGGAAGACTGAGTCAACCTTGAGCCGGCTACCTGAACCCGGCTTCCACCAGGATCGAACTCAGGTCGTGAGCAGAGCTTGGGCTACAGTATTGCAGCTTACCACTCTGCGCCACGGGGCTCTTCTGATCTCTAGTAAAGCAATATCTCCAGTTGGCACGACCAGCATTCATTCACATCGCTAACCTCAGTTGAATGGCATGAATCAATCCCTTCCATCAACTAAAGGAATCCCAACATTAAAAGTTCTACTTCAAATCTATTACCACCACATTTTCAAATCTCTCACTACTATCGTGAGGACCGTAAACTGGCTTTCAAAACAGAATGGCAAACTCAGTCCAGACACACCCAGATACTACACGAGCAGGAAGGCAGACAGAGTCCTTTAAAACAGATACACATTTCTGTCAGTAGGCCGCTCGCATCAAAGCTATGTCCATTTCTACAAGTGCAACACTATCCAAAAGCAGAAACTGGATCTGCAAAATAGCTCTGCCAATCTATCCGCCTTTGTGGGCAACAAAGGATTTCTATTTTACCTGCAGATAGCCCAATACGGCTTGCCATAAGAGGCAGAGCAGTGAATCTGCTTGTTTCCCCACGAGTAAGAGGTTTGACTCACGGAATGAGTTCAGTGGATCGGGACAAAACCCATCAGAATCGAGTGAGGATGCTGGCAACTGTCATCAAGGTAAAGACAGAAGGAGAAGAGTACCATGTTCTCCTGGCCCAGACTGTGATTGCAACACCCTTTTTCTTTCAAGGCAAGTTGGTCCCTCCTTATGCCTGCTAAGCTCCTAAGAAGTCCACACATGCATAGAGCAACACAGGGAAGGTTTGCAACTAAGCAAGATATGGGAGTTCTTACTCACAAGTAGATGTGCTGGCAGGGAAGTGTGCCGACTAGAACTGGATCCCTTCCCTCTTCTGGCAAAGATTTGCTGGCAAGAAATGATGAAGTGATTTGGAAAGATGTTACATGGGCTATGGAAATGCTGTAGATTGTACCACTGGTTTCTGAGACACATCCTGGAAAAATGAAGTAGCGCACAGATCGACGCAATGCCACGCAAAAAGCAGAACTATATACTGACAAAACTCACTGACAACAGAAGATGAAACTACAGATGTTTAATGGTAGAGGGGAAAATTCCTAAAAGAGTTGACAAGGAAAGGTGAACTCCTGCGAAGAAAACAATTTCAGAAGAAATTACAAAGAAAACCTGCAGTGAAAGGTATGCAGCTGTAATCAGGAGGTGCTCTGTAGGTTCCCTCCTAGTTTATTTTCCATTGCATTTTACAAGCCATGGAACAAGCAAAATCCGTCTCAGAAATTTTTCCGAAGATATCTATTTCTTCAAGAGAGCTCCTCACTCCATTAACTTTTGTCTCCAATGCTGATTAGATTTAATAGAAGTGCTAATAATTAACAGCACATCTCTAACATCTAAATTACAAAGCCATTTTAAAAATGGCTGGAAGACCTTAAGATCAGGCCATGATCACAGCTAGAGCAGCTATCAGCATCGCCTAAAACATGGCGGAAAGCTCAACTCCCTCTCCTGTTCTAGGCATTTTCACATCTTTCACCCTTCACAGAATAAGCCAAAACCTTAAAATGGATGTTGGTAGACAACAAGTTTCTCAGCTCATATTTAACAGGTTGGGGAGAGGAGAGGGGAGAGGAGAACATGTTGACACTTCATTAACGCTACATTTTTAAAAGTTCGGGGAGCATGTGCAGGAGATTCACTGTTTAAATGTCTCTCACCTGTAATTCATCACACAGAGGATTCGAGACTGGAATATAGCAGTTCTCCTGGACTCCGATTCTAGTTCAAAAGGTGGCTTCTGCTTAAAGCAGAACTTAAAGACTAGTAAATTCCACGAGTAGCCATAGCAGCCTCTAGCAGCAAACTAAAAGAGGAGCCCTGAGGCATCTTAAAATTTATTTCTGCATAACCCTTTCTATGTCACAGCTCACTTCATCTGATACACAGAAGAGTAACATTTATAAGACCCAATTTATATATACAACAGAAGAGGGGGGGGGGGGAATGTTACAAAGGGAAGCCAGTTCAAAAAAGGATCCAATCACTCAGCACATGTAGAAAAGAGCAAGAATCCAGGAGCACCTAGAAGACTAACAAAATTACGGTAGGGTAGGAGCTTTTGTGAGCCACAGCTCACTTCTTCAGATACAGCTAGAATGTGAGTCCCATCTGTCCTTATATCTGTGTGAGTGATTTCAGATGTCGAATAACAATGACAATAGCAGGCACGATTGTATAGGATGGGGTATGCAGAGGGGTGGTGGGTATAGAGAACTCAGTACTGGTAATGAGCCAGGAAACCTAGGTCTTAATTCAGTCCAAGTGGATGCATTGTCTTGAGCTTCATTATCAGTTGCAATTCAGCCGTCTCTCTTTCTAATCTCCCTTTGAAATTCCTCTGTAAGATAACTGTTACTTTTAGATCAGCAACTGAATGTCCTGAAAGGTTAAAATGCCCCCCCCACACACACACACCGGTTTTTGAATGTTGTGGTTTCTGATGTCAGATTTATGTCCATTAATTCTTTGTCAAAGGGACTGGCCAGTTTGTCCAATGCAGAGGGTGGAAGGGCATTGCCGACACATGATGGCGTAAATCACATTAGAGGAGGAGCAGGAGCATGAACCTGAGACGGTACGGCTGATGTTAGGTCCGCCGATGGTGCTGCTGGGATTTATAGGAGAGCAAAGTTGGCATCTCGGTTTGTTTGAGGCACATGTGAAATCCTACATGTCTCTGACAAAGGGAGTGTGACTCTCGAAAGATTATAACCTGGAAATCTTACTGGTCTTTAAAGTGTACTGGACTCAGATCTTGCTCCTCCTCTGTGGAGTGACATGGCTACCCACCTGAAAATCCCAATGGTTAGAAAGTCAGATGTAAAATCCACTGCAAGATGAAGCAAGATGCACAGACTCAATAGGAAGTTACAGAGGTACAGCTGAAGCAATTAACATCTGTATAGGATGGGAAATGTAAGCCATTTACACCCCTAGTGGGCAAGAAATGATGGGTCCCTGTTAAGATATGGCTGAGACAAAATAATAATAATATTCAATTTATATACCGCCCTTCAGGACAACTGAATGTTAAACTTCTTGAATATTAATCCAGCAATTTCCCTTTGTATTTTCCACTTGAATTTCTTCTGCAGCAAAATATCAAGGTCAGCAAGAGAACGCCCTGGAAGATTAAAACGTTTACCTCCTGGTTTCTGAATACTGCAGTTTTTAATGTCGGATCTGAGTCCATTTATTGCTTGATGTGGGCACTGATACCAGTGTAGGGAGTTGACATTCTTGAGCGCTACTGACACATGATGGCATATACTGCATCCAAGGATGAGCAAGAGATGGCATACATGATGTTATGAGGCCATGGAAAGGAATTGCCTGAGTGTATATGGGGACAGCACTGGCATCTTGATTTGTAGCAAAGTCTGGTTCCTGCATTTTTGTAGTCTATTCCACTGTGTATTATATGTACTTCTCTCCCTACATAGGTTATTTTTGTAATTCCATTTTCCACGTTTATGAAATATCACATTTGATATTTTTGTGCACTGTTTCTAATGCTTGCGATCCTAGACTTATTATACAGTTTGTTGGATGTCTCATCCTATTGGCTGCATTATCTTACACTGTGTAATTCTGCCTCTAGACTCAGTGAGAAAAGCGGGCTATCAATAAAGTAAATAAATAAATAGGTTAGGTGGTCGAATGTGGTTAGTTGGTCGTATGTTGTTTTAAGTCAGGAGGCTCTCTGGAAGCAAGGGAAAGCCTGTCGGAGAGAATTCGTTAACCAGGATAGTTTGAATGGTAATTCATAATGTTCTGTACTGGTTTACAAGAAGTGTAACAGTTATTACTAGTTAACAGTAGTTTTTCAACCGTGACTGAACAGCTGTGCACATTTGGCTGAATGTGGCAGACTTTAATCTTTCTTGAGGGGAGAGAGCACTGCCTAGAATACCCCCCCCCCCCAGCTAGGAAGTGAGATTCTTAGCTGGTAGGCATTGCAAAGATTCTCCTTGAAAGAGACCTGAATGTCTTTTGTGAGCAAGGATGAACCTGAGTGGGGGGGGGGGGCGGGGTAAGGTACAAGGTTAAAGAGAAACTGTGATTGTGGAGCAGAGAAAAGGATTCTTCTTCAACTTGTCAAAATCTTGCAAGGCTGCAGTAATGACTCGGATATATGGAACATGTTAGTTGTTTTTAAAGAATGCTAGCCCTCTTACTGATGGAAGGAAGAGCAGAAGAGAGGTTCCCACTCAACAGCAGGAGGCTGAACCTGGTTCGATGTATTGTCGAAGGCTTTCACGGCCGGAGAACGATGGTTGTTGTGGGTTTTCCGGGCTGTATTGCCGTGGTCTTGGCATTGTAGTTCCTGACGTTTTGCCAGCAGCTGTGGCTGGCATCTTCAGAGGTGTAGCACCAAAAGACAGAGATCTCTCAGTGTCACTGATGTGACACTGAGAGACACTGTAACACTGAGAGATCTCTGTCTTTTGGTGCTACACCTCTGAAGATGCCAGCCACAGCTGCTGGCGAAATGTCAGGAACTACAATGCCAAGACCACGGCAATACAGCCCGGAAAACCCACAACAACCATGAACCTGGTTCCTTTCCATAGATCAAAGCCAAAACATTTCCTAGCTCTACAGAGCTGGAAAAAATCTCTATTCTAAACACTTCTGCACCGAGCTCTCCCCACCTGCAAACTTCTGAAGATGAGAACAGAAACAAATATACAGAACGCTCGTTGTTATACCAGCAACAGTGCAAACCTAACGCTTCAGTACCTTTTCCCCAGGATTTAGAGGTTATGGTGGCATTTCAATGTTACCCCAAGTTAATTGCCATGCTACTCCTCTCCAAAGAAACCTTGACAAGTTTGAGTGGAGGGAGGAAAACAACAGCGACAGATCTGATGTATTCCCCCCCCCCCACAATCCCTCAGTGGATTCCTGGGAACATTATGCCACCCATGTGAGTCTAGCTTAATTTGTCAAAGTCACAGGAATGTATCATCGTGCACACTTAACCCTTGTTATAGCACACCGGTAAAATATATAGATACCCCTAAACACATGCAAGAACTTCATTCTGGAAGTAAAATATTATCCTTGTTTGCTACTTGCTTTATAGATTATGATTTTAACAAGACATTTTGCCACAGCAAAGAGCTTACACAAGCCAACACTACAAGCAAGGCAGATCTATTTTACGGGTAGCAACGAATCTGCTATATACATCTGATAAGGCATTGTCAGACTCTAGCCTGTGAACTACACTTAAGCTAATTTCAAGGGACTACTATGGGATCAGACTTCTTGCTTTCTTGTCAAGTCGGTTTTCACAGACTAAAACGGAGATTCTTTTCAGCAAACCACATCCACAGCCCCGCCATCTTCTCCGCCTCTCACATACAAAACAAGTCTTCAGAGGAAAAGACCAAATCCTGAACTTGCTACTAGATGCAGATATCATAAAAAGAGGCCTTATCTATAGGAGAATAATCCACACATACCAGCTTGCCATTCATTAACTAGCGTTACTGTACAAACAACATTGAGCCATCAATTCTGCATGAAAGATGCTGTGATCTCTCTCGCACAAGAGTGTTTAACAGAAAAGACGTGTTTTACCTCATAAAGACAGAATATGCAGGGTTTTTGAAAAAATGCAACTATCTTTACTAACAGGGATTGATACCACTTTATTTGACCTTGCGCTTTCTAATCTCTCGTGAACTTTAACTTTTGAACCGGCTCATTCTATGCGCTGATATGAATGGCTAGATAATCATACTGAATTTTCAAAGAGCGAAGAAAAAAGAACACACACAGCACGGAGAGTTAAAGAGCAACAAAAGGTTACAGATAACATTTAAGTATTTCAAACGCTCGTCCTAGAAATCAATAGACTCTAAACAGGGCTGTTGATGATATCGCCACGTGCTTCTTGGGCATATATTAGTCCCCGTGGATGCTCTGCTGGTAAATGCATAAATGCGAAGAGAAAAGAAACGACTGCATTTAAAGTCAGATAATGCTGCGCCATGTGGGAAGCAGGCATTCTGTACCGATTTCAACACTGAGAGAGTTTTCTGAACAGTTTTTATATAAATGAAGTTTGATTTTAGCAGAATTAAATATACATATATAATTAAAGTCACATCGGAGAATCACCAGTTCCACTCACATTTCAGGAGAAGCTGGAAAACATTAAACATATAGCCATATATACATTTGGATATGGAATTGATGACACACATTTGTAACCCTGGCTGCCGCTGCCACCCCTTCAAATACAAGAAGTACACATTGTGTTAGTTCCAGTTATAATTTCCAGCTGTGTCGATGCTTTAAGACTCTAAGAGCAGGAAATTCAAGAGGAAATTCCATTGTCAGTTCCCGGAGTTTCGTAACCCAAATGTTCTTCCAAAAAGGAGCTCTTACAGGAATCTGGGAGTGCTGGCTGTAGCTTACCTCATATCTTCAAGTAAGTCGCATTCTGCCTGATGCTTGGCTTGAAGTTTTGTCATCTGTTCAGTCTGAATGAGTTTTAGCTCTTGAGTAATTTTCACCTAGGGGAAAAACGGTATATACTGAAAGCTGTGATTTTATACTGTTAAGCTATGTCAGTTCAGACAGTGACTCCCACAAGGATACACTGGATTTTTTTAAATCTAAAGACTACACAGCATGCTTCAACACAGATCTCCACAAACCTGCACACTGTGGACAAGTGCCTCTGTCCTCTTGCAAGGCAGAATTCCCAGCAGCATACAGATTCCAAGATTCTCCAAGATTCTTACAGATTACGGAAAGCTCAGGGGAGAATCACATTTAAGGTATGCTTTCTAGTGGATTGCTCAAAACTCAGTGCCTGATTCCCTCACAGAGGAAAGAGGAGGGCTTGTTCTCTGTCACACTCAACTTTCGGATAAGTAGAAGCTCAAGTCTGTCTTGCTGCTTCTGCCGCCTCCAAAGCACTGTGGTGTGATAAACACTCTCTCCCAAATCCTCCAGCACACAGAGGAGATGGAGGAAAGCAAAGTCTGGCATCCACTCAGTACTGAAGCACGCAAAGGTGTTTTGGGCTGTTCCAAAGGTCAGTGCATTAGAAGACACACCCTTAGACTCGTGCAAAAAGCTTAGGATGGGTAGCAATCAAAATTTCACTAATTAGCTACAAGACCAGACTAGAGTACGTGGACACCATACTTCATAATACCTTCTATTTTGTAAAAAATTAATCTTGCAACTTTAATAGTAACCTGTATGGTCTCAGCGTGTCAAAATGCCCAATCACGTACATTATTCAGACAATCTGATCGCTCCATATCGGAACACGCGCGCACACACAAACTTTCATTCTAAAGAGTATCACAAACAAAATTCTTAAATTGCCAAAACAGCCAAATAATAAAGTACTGAGCACAAGTTTTGCCTACTTCTGGGTTGTTACTACAATGTCATGTCACAGTATGTCATGTGAAGGTGGCCAGGAATAAACAAGATAAGACAGAAGAACGTCAGTTTTTCCAGGGTCCAAAAAAATGATCCAATAAATTGCTCAAAACTATTTTTAACATGCAAGTAGCACAAACTAAAAAAAGAGGGGGTTTTGCATCTATCCTAGCTGAAAACTACTCAATCCAATTCTCACATCAACACCACTGAACTACCTACATGTAAAAACATTCAAACCTACAAACTCGCAGTCCCTCAGCGCTCCTCCGCACTGTTAAAATGAATGACACGTTATCTTCCTTCCACAGATAAACCCACATGAAACAAAAGATGTTTGCGCCCTTGTTCCGAGCAGGGTAGAGTCAAATACCAAAGAGGGAGAGGGAGACAGGCAATTTTCAAATGCTCCCTTACTCATCTTGTTTAACAGTGCAATTGATGCAACCGAAAAAAATTACACTGCTTAATCAATACGGCAAGGAACACCAGTCTTTAGTAACTATCAACTGGGTCGAAAGTCCACCACATGATAAATGCCCATTCTTAACAGTCTCACATTTTCTGAATACAGCAATCAAATGTGTCTTTGTGTTTGAACGTTACACTACCGTTAAGATCCGATTCTACAAGCTGATGTTTAGCAGCATGGCAGGAGGTGAGGTGACTTCACACAAGCAGAAACTCGCCACAAAGACTCCAAAACAACACTGCCAAAGGGTAACTGCTTCGTTACAGTGGACTACAATGAAGCATCACGCTGCTTGCCATGGAGAAAAAATTTAACAGTCTCTGCTATAAAGAAGGAGAATCAAGACAAAAACAAGGGAAAAAAGAGCTGAGCAAACCTCCCCTTTCCTTCAAAGCAAAACAAAAACAACCCAATCTCATGCAGTAGTAACCGCACCCCCACCCTCCCCCTAACCCCAAGTATTTCCCCCCAGTAACAAGAAACCCCAACTGAAGAGCGCACAAGGAGACAAGTGCATCTTCCCAGACCTTGGCAGACAACAAACTCAAACAATCCTAAACACTTTTAAACAGGAAAAAAGGACACTGCACCTTTTTCTACCCCAAACAGAAGACACAAACAAAGATAAAATCCCAGTGCAAAAGTGAAACACAGTATGCATAAAACATGCACGCAAGATAAACAAGCAACTACATGCAAACCAGGCCAGTCTTTTAATATGAACGTTTTTAAAAAGCAGTTTTCCTTGTCAAAGCCTGTCCTCAAAACAACAGAGAAAAGGCAGAGAGAAGCATCCATTCCCTCCCTCCCCCAAATATAGCCAGCTATCTTGGTTCCCTTGAGAGCTCCAGGAGTGACAGCCTTTTGTCCGCTCAATTCCAGCACCCCCTCCGATACATTTCACCTGCATCTAAGCTCCCTTCCGAAACACAGACACAAAAACGTGCTTTTCTTTTTAATAAAAATAAGTCTTGGAAAGCCCAGAGCGGATGCCTTCACAATCACACAGCCCCATAACGCTAGCCCAGGCACTCCCCGTTTTCCTTTCTCCCAAACCCCTTACATCAAACACGACTACCTTTTGCACCCCTAATGGCAAACTTCAGAGACAAAAACCCTCCTGGTTTTCCTGGCTCTCCCACCCACATCCCAGTCACCTTCCACTGAACTCATATAAACAGTCCTCCAATAAATTACGCCCCCCCCCCACCAACCCAACTCCCCAAAATGAGAATACCCCACTAGCACAGGGCTATGCAATGGTGCCAGAACCACAGAAAAAAAGGAGGCCACTAAGTTTTGAGATCTTCCATGAAGGCTTCCCCCCAATCTGTTTACCAGGCACCTACTTTGCTAGCATTTAGGCGCCAGGTGAGAGAAACTGTTCTTTTCTGATCGGGCAATTCCATTAGATCTCTTGCTAATGAATTTTAGGCTGTTTTTACACTTTGCCTTCTTCCAGGTGTCTAATGGAATTTTCTGACAGCCTTAGAAGCTTTGAGTGGGCGTCATTTTAAATAAGGACTAGGCCTCCTAGAGGCTCAAGCGATCAAAGATTAGGGTGGACATATTTTACTAATTATATTATTTCAATACATGTAAGCCAATCACCTGACATCCTAATGATTCTCAAAGTCAACCGAAGACACCTGATACCACAATGATCCCTTCAGTCCCCCTCAGTCCATCAGCAGGTTCCACTACAATCCATATACCTGCAGCCAAATCTTAAACTTCTGCCTTGTACCAGGTCACAATACTGGTCCACCTGTCCCTTTACTGTTCAGGTAAGCAGTCAGCCCCCCTCTGTTCCATTCTGCAAGCAATCATTCTTTGTAGACCTGCTACCTTCCAACAACTTTTCAACCAAATTCCTCAGGCCTTAAACATGCAAAGCAGGCTCTTGACCATGGGACTGAGCTTTAGCCCCCCCCCCCAGCCACCACAGAGTATTTCTTACCCCAGTGACCCAAATCTTCTACCCCGTCTCCACCCCAGAGAGCCAAAAGCACCTGCACGCAAGGAGGAAGCCTTCTTGCTCCGCCAGTCCTCTCTTCCTCCTGCTTCCACTCTGCTCTGCAGAGCATCTTTTCACTTCTCTGTGACAGTTCCTGCCACAAGCCTCAAGTAGGCCATGTCTACCTCTGGCCAGGCAATCCTAAGCAAAGTTACTCGGTCTAAGTCCAGTGAAATTAATAGGCTTGGACTGGAACAACTCCACACTGGATTGCACTGTAAATCCTCCACAATTTGACCTCCAGCTCCTCCTTAAGCACCAACTCTCAAATCACCAGGAGTGCCCGTCACACCTCTCTGCCACCTTCTCAGCTAACGCTTTCGTTTCTTCCCTGCAGCCTGCCCTCGGGCTGCAGAAAGTGCTCCCACTCTGATCTTTAACCCCCCCAAGCTCCCCATCCCGAGGAATCTCATCTCCTGTCCAAGCCCAGCCATTGTTACCAGGGCTTTTTGGGTGTCCAGTGGCACCTTAGAGACCAACGGGATTTTCAGGGCATACACTTTTGAGAGTCAAACTCCCTTCTTCAGATACAGAGATCCCTGAGCCGTTAGATCTGTATTTTTAAAGGCTCGACGGTGAGGATACAAGGGGTCAGAGATCTCCATGCCTTGCCATATCAGAAAAAGGGAGCGTTGTTTCTTGGAAGTGTATACCCTGAAAACCCTCTTGGGTCTCTAAGCCGCCACTGGACTCAAAGCCTGCTGCTCTACTGCAGACCAACACAGCTATCTACCCGACTCTTTCTGTAACCCAGTACAGCCGATGTGGTACACGACACCTGTAACACACCTGCAGGCATCAAAATCTGCAACCATCTCCACAATCCAAACCGCTGCCTCCCCAAAACCGGCCTGCAAACCATTCCCATTAGAACCCGACCCCTCCCAAAGGCCCCTCCGTGAAACAGCTGTATGCCACCACAGCGCTCCCTGCCACCTGCACCCCCTCCTTCCTACCTGGCGCTGGCTTTTCCACCCACCGTGCAAAGCCTCCCTCTATCAGGGGGAAAGGCAGGTTGCCTGCCTTTCCCCCTCTGCAACCCCTACAGAGCCCTGGCCCCCACCTGCAGTCCTCCCCCCGTGCCTTAGAGCGCTGCTCCTCCAGTCCTATAGCAACACCGCGGAGCCAGCCAGCATCCTTCCCACCAGCCCGCTGCAGCCTGCCAGCCACCCCCCCCCCACCCCGTGCCACTTCCCTCGGGGTCAACCACACGCCCGCGTACCCCAAGGGTACAGATCCTAGGCGCTGCCCCAAGGGGGGGAGGGGGCAGCATCTGGAATCCGTTCCAAAAGGGATCCCCAGCAGGTGCCCCCCCTGGCATGCCACCTCCCCCGAGGACACCCTTGCAGTGCTGCCCCACAGGTGTGGACCCCCCCTGCCCCACCGCCCCAAAGGGCTGCAGAGGGCGAGCGGCCGCAGGGGGTTGTGATGAGGCCCCCCTCCCATGCCACCCCCCAACTCGCCCCGACCTCCACAGCCCCCCCCCCGCAGTGGCCCCCCTCCTCCCTCCTCCCCTCAGACGGCGCCCCTCCCCCACCCCGACCCTCACCCACCAACCGTCGTCGCCTCACCTTCCTCGGCGGGGGCTGCATGGCGGCGGCGGCGGGGCCGCTCTCGGCCTCCACATCAATCCCTCCGCCGCCCCAAGCGGCGGCGGCGATAGCGGGAGGCGGCGGCGGCAGCGCAGCGGGCGAGCGGAGGGCGAAGGAGGCGACGCCGGGCCGGTCTCCGCAGCGAGGGAGGGAGCGCGCGCGGCGGGGCGGGGCCAGGGCGGCCGGGGGCGGGGCCGAGGCGCGGCTCCGGCGGGGAGGGAGGGAGGGGCGTGGCCTGTGGTCGCTTAAGCGAAGGCAGGGCGCGCGAGAGCGGGGGGCGGGGACGGGGCGTGGCTTGTCGGTTTGGTTAGAGGGCGCGCGCGAGCGAGCGAAAAGAGGGGGCGTGGCCTGCCGCTGATCGGATTGGAGGGAGGGCGCGCGCGAGCGGAGAAAAGAGGGGGCGCGGCTTGTGGATTTGGTAGGAGGGCGGGCTCGCGCGAGCGAGCGGGGAAAGGGGCGTGGCCTGCTGTCTTGGCACCCCCGACTCGATGGAGGAAGAGTTTAGGAGCGTGGCCTGTTGGCCGTTCTGACTGGAATGAGGGGGCTCGAGAGAGGGGAGAAGAGGGGGCGTGGCCTGCTGCCCGTCCTGCTGACTCGAGGGAGGGCGGGGGGAGAAAGGGCGGCCTATGGAAAGGGGGCGTGGCCTCGCTTGTTTCGTTCCCCCTTCGCCTCAGGCTTTCTGAGGGGAGGGAAAACGCGCGAGGGCGACGTCGAGTGTGAGGGGAGGAGCGCGGCTGTCCTTTCTCCTCCTCCGCTTGAGGCGGCGGATTCTAGCTTATCCCCCCTCAAACAGAGGCGCGAACCGCCGGCCGTGACTAAACAGAGCTCTTGAGAAGACTGTTAATTAGTGAGGGGTGGGGGGTGAGGAAGAGAAAGGAAAGGATTGGATGAGGGGGAAAGAGGCGGGGCTTAAGCGAGCCGAAGGGCCGCCTTGACGGACAATCAGGGGCGCGTGCACGCTTCGCGCGTAACGTCTGTAAACGAAGGGGGGAAAGGCCTTGGCGTCTGACCAAAAAAAACCCTAAGTATTCATTGCATCCATCTTTTTTCACACATTCAGACGTTCATTTAGACACGGAAAAAGGGGGGGACACAGCATCTCTGAAACGTGAGTTCTAAGGGAGGGGGACTGTCGAAGGGACCGGATAGGCTGAGCGAGGGAAGGGGCGGGGCGTGTCGTGCCTGACTGACAGAAGGGAAGAGCCGGAGTCCGCCCCCGCCCGCCTTTCTCTGCGCATGCTTAGGTGCGGCTGCCACCTGGTGGATTTGCTGCGCATGTGCAGCAGGAACTTTCCGCGTGATGCTCCGCGTTTGCAACGCTTGTGTAACTTCACGTGCATCCTGCAAATGCAGAAGCTGCTTCCCAAAGGGAGTTTTGAGGCACCGCGGTTGTTCCTGACTCACCTAATAACATCAGCACAGGTGCTTCATACTTGTACATTGTGCCCAACTTTATCATAGATCCAGAGGAATTAGCCGTGTCAGTCTGTAGTTTCAAAATAGTAGAGTCCAGTAGCGTGTTTAAGACTAACGTTATTGTAATACAAGCTTTTGAGAGCCACAGCTGTCTTCGTTAGTTGAATCTGAAGCAGAGAGCTGTGGTTCGCGAAAGCTTATGCTACAATAAAGTTGGTCAATCTTAAAGGTGCTATTGGACTCTGTTTTGCAACTTTATCATACAGCTTTGCCACCCATAAGAAATGGGGAAATTCTAGCTAATGCCCTGCTAGCAATAGTGAGAGAAGATAGCTCCCCTCGTCCAAGAATACAGATGTTGGCTATTCATGTTCTGGTGAATGTGGGGCTGCAACTTTTAATTATTTATTTATTAACAAGATTATTACCCCTCTTCTGTACTCTCAGGGCTAAACAATTTAAAACATACAAATTTAATCTTAAATTTTTATCTTAAAAAGCCATTAAAACCAACACATAGCTGCATGATTAAAACAATTTTAAACCAGAACTTCAAAAGATAAAAACAGTTAAAAACGTTGGGGAGAGAAGAGAGTTCGCTCAGGGAATGCCAAGCGAAACCGAAAAGTCATCACCCACTGGTAGAAGATGGAAACAGAAGGGGACTCTTCCATTGGATCCTACCCTTCCTCTGAGGAGCTCAGGGTGACACACATGGTTCTCCCTGCCTCATTTTATCCTCACAACAATCCTGTAAAGTAGGAGAGGCTGAGTGTTTGTGTAGTTGCTTAGGTGTAGTGGTTAAGAGCTCCAGGACTCTAAACTGGAAAGCGGGGTTTGATTCCCCACTGCTCCACTTGTAGCCACCTGGGTGACCTTGGGGCAGTCACAGCTCTCTCAGAGCTCTCTCAGCCCCACCCACCTCACAGGGTGTCTGTTGTGGAGATAATAATAACATACTTTGTAAACCGATTCTGATCTCAGTCTCCCAGTTTCTAGTCCAACACTTTAACCTCTATGCCACAGTGGCTCACGCGTGGCACTCTACTTCATTTGCTCCCCTGCAAATGTGGCTGGCCTAGAGAAGCCCCTCCAGAACTTTTGCAGCAAAAGCCTTCAGGCAGAGTCCTCGCAGGAGGGGCTCTGCTTGTGCTTTTCGGGGTTGTTCGTTCCTGGAGATTTAGGGTGTAGCCTGGGGAGGGCAGACTGTAGGGAGCGAAGGGACTTCAGCAGAGAGATGGTGCCATAGAGTTCATCCTCTAAAGCCGCTTCCTAGTTTCTCTAGGAAAACTGATCTCTCTAGCCTGGAGATCAGTTGTCATTCTGGGAGGTCTGCGGGTCCTGGTCTCACGCTGTTAAGCCTAGCTGTGATTTTGCTAGAATAGCCAAATAGAGGGAACTCACAATAAAGAAACTTTTGAAATATATAACAAAAGGTGTATTCAAAAAGGTTCTAAAGTGCAAAGTGCTACACAATATAAGACCAACGTTATGTGCAATATATCAAAACTAAACACAATCCAATATTAAACAGTCATTAAAAATGATTAGTGTAACAGCAGTTAATCCTTCAAATAATTAACAACTTTAAGCATTTCCAAATCAGTTACAAGAGGAAATGGGAAAAGGCGGCGGCGGCCTACAAGCATACTAAACATTCTAACGACAGAGGTAAGTATCCAGAAGTCAGCAATGAAAGATAAACAATCTATTTAATATTTTCTTCTTTTTTCGTTTATAGGTGCTGTCATAGGGGCACAAAGGCCCGCAACTCGACAAGGAGCCAGCTAATGACTTGTTTTGTTGTTCCTTCCTCAGGAGTCGCTCTACAATAACACCCAAATCGAAAAAACCACTGTGAGACTCTTTGGTGGTACGCTTTTTGCTAGAGGCTGCTTGCCGCTGTCAGCTTCTGGATTGATTTTGCCTTTTGGATTGCCAGTTGCATTATTTGCTGGCTTCAGTGGCTGAGTGTCTTACGTTTCTTCCAGGAATGAAAATAACAGACAGTGAAATCCTCAGCAGAGTTACTCAGTGGGCTTAGACTGGGGTAACTCTGCTGAGGATTTCGCTGTAAATCAGTCTCATTTTATCCTCCCGACGGCTTGAGAAGATAAGAGAGAGAGAGTGCCTTTCTGGGCCATCCGGCAGGTTTTACAGTCGAGCAGACGTTTAACCCACCCGCTGGCCTCTTCCACATCAAATCTATCCTGCAGAGCGTTGCAAGCAACACCCTGGCTGGGAAAGAGGGAAGAGGAATGCAAATTCTCTGCACTTAGCAACAAAACATGAGATGTGAAGGTTTTTGCACTGGCAGGCATCACCTATTGGACAACATCTAACTGACAATGAACAGCAGGGACACCGATGTTTGATTTATTACAAGTCTTGTGTTTATGGAATGCCTTTGCAACAGTTTAAGACAAGCATCCAATCAAGACATCAAACACACCAGTTTTTTAAAGAAGTATTGCACAACTGTCACAACATTCTACTGTTTGTTTCTTCTTCCCAGCACTGCAATCTCACACCAACAGCTATCAAACTGTGAGCCTGCCACAGTTCAGCATCAAAGATCTTTCAATCTGGACCTGAAAATTATGGCGGGGTGGGGGGGGGTCTTCATTTTTTAAAAAATTGTGGTAACGGAGGGTTCTATAGAACTTGAAAGTTTGCAGAGTGTTTTGTGTCATTTGGGTTGGCTTCGATTTTATTTATGTCATTTATAGTCTGCCTTCCTCACTGAGACTCAAGGCGGATTACACAGTATGAGAATAGTACAGTCAGTACCAAGGATATTTCCCTAAATAATGCCATAGGGTAAAAAAATACAAGTTTACAAAGCCATAGCATTAGCAAGGATCCAATACAGACTTGAAGAAATGCTGAAACAGAGCATAAGCAATTCTAGGGCTGACATTAAACAACATGAAGGCAGCACAGGTAGCACATAGCAGCACATATTTAAAGCAACAGATAGGATGTAAGGCAACATGGTGGTGAAGTCTATGGTCCCTAATTCATTAGCGAAGCATCTGAGACCCCCTCCCTACAATACTGCCCTCCTATCTGAGTAAAAAGCCTTTTTGAATAATTCAGTGAAAGGTATCTCGTAGTTTTGTTTCTGTTCCAACATGCCATAGGTCAGATTTTCTCCCCAATTTAGCTGAAATCACCTAAGAGAGCATAGCAGCGATCAAAAGTTATTTTAAACGGAGATTCTTTTATATCCTTCCTAAATGTCAGTGTGTTCAGGTGCTGGTGGGACTCCTCAGAGAAAGGATGCCAAAAATGGAGCACCGAGGTGCTATTTTTCTTGATGCATTTGTTCAAGTTATGTCTCCTCTGCGAGACTGGAGGCCCTGTGCAAAGTGCAGTTAAGGCAGGATTTTTTTTAAACTGCAGTTTTATTTATTTATTTGTGGTCCAGCTTTCTCACTGCAACCCAAGGTGGATTACCCAGTGCAAGTTCTAGCTGTAGAGAGGAACAATGCCAATTATCCAAGGAGTTCAGAGATAGATATACATTCCCTGCCCCTTTCTATTTTACTTTCACAACAGCCTTGTAAGGTAGGTTAGGCCAAGAGAAGGGGACAGGCTTAAAGACACCAGTGAGCTTCATGTCTTGTTAGGGATTGGAACCCAGGTCTAGGGGGTGGATCTACTATGAAAGTAATCAAGCTTAAGTTTCAGGGACCCTAATCCTGGAGGGGCCCTGAAGTAGCTTTTTTTAATGAGTGAATTTTTCAACAAAATTGATGGATTTTTTAAAGTGTTTGTTATTAAAATAAGGCTATTTTAGTGAGAGAATCATAAGCCAATGAGTTGAAGTACTTAATATTGACCTTAGAATATGCTCTAGTACCCATTTCACATGGCCTCCCTGTAATCGGTCAAATTTCAAAATTTTCTCAGGGGCTTGCAGCCCCCGAGCCCCCAGCTGTATGGGCTCGCTGAGCTTGCCAAACTCCAGGGCTTTTTTTCAGGGGGAACGCGGGGGAACGGAGTTCCGGCACCTCTTGAAAATACTCAGCAATTTCAAAGAATCCCGTGTGTTTCTTCCTCGTTTCCCTCTTGAGAGTTCTGCCACCTCTTTTCCCAGAAAACCCCTCCTGCCAGAAGCTATTCATAGCCTACATTTTGGCAGCTGGATCCTCAACTCCTTCGTTGGTGCACAACTTAGTAGTTCTACAGCTCAGCCCTTAGCCAATCAGAACCATAAAAAATACATCTGAATACTCAATTCAGGCTGCACTAGTCTCGCTTGTGCATTTTAACACCCAAAATTACATTTTCACCTCTCCTAGCAAGCGCCGCCCCCTCTGATGACCTTCTACCTCTCTAGTAGAGAATGAACCATTTGGGCCTCGAGGTCCTTGCAAGGGCAGCAAGGCCCTTTAGACTTTGTTGGACCTTGTTGGGTGTTGCCCAATTGTTGCTGGTTAAGAAGGGGCCCCCATAACAGTCCAAGGTTCAGGCACTCAAAAATGTAGGTCTGCCACTGCCCAGGTCTTATCAGGGAACGCCCAGCAGTGTAGATTTTGAACCACATATCTGCTTGCTTCTAACTGTTGGGCATGTGTGGCTTAGCATGCTGTGTACAAAGATGCCTAGGGAATGAAGAGGGAAGATGAGTTGTTGGGGATTCTCCGGATTCAGGATGGAGGGCAGTCCTGGGTGAGATTGAGGCAACAGCAGTGAAAATGTGAAGCAGCCGAGCTGCCACACACACCCCAATTCACCACCCAATGCCACTGCTTCCTGATGAGGCAGAGCAAAACTGCAGGACAAAATAGAGTGGGGCAAGGGAAATCTGCTTCTTTTTGCAGAGCGAAGTGGTGTGAAGGGAGACCAGGGCACAGGTGACACACAATAGCACCAGACCTGGAATTTCAAAAATGATCTGCCCAAATTGTCTCTGAAATGGGTTGTGCATAGAAATCGGCCTGCATGTCAGCGGAGGGGGGGCTCATCTTCTCACTGATTTGACCAACCCACAGTCCAATCTTGTAAGTTGTTGGGCTGTGATACTGGAACTAAACAGCTACATACTTCCTTTGAGAGCCAAACTACATGAGATACCTGGCACGTGTTCTTCATATGTCAGGTCCCGCAAGGGACGCCCCCCCCCCTCTCAAAAAGCCACTCTGCTCTGGTTTTCCTCCATAAGCTGGTAAGGGGTCATAACAGAAGGCAGGGAAAAAGCCAAGGCTTTTTGCAAGAGAGAGAGAGAGAAGAACCTTCCCATTGCAATTCTCACTTCATTGTGATTGTCTATCCATCCACTCCTCCTCTCCATCTCCCCTCCCCTTTTCCTTCCTTTTAAAAAAATGTTAAGTCCATGGTAGGATGGATTGTTGGTTTGAAAACCCCAAGGGGAAGTTCCTTTTTATTCTTTTTGCAGAGAGCCTGTGCAAATGAAATTGACTGACTTTTGTCAATTTCACCTCCTAGCTGAGAGGAGGCTGGTCAATTTCACCCAGCTAGGAGGTGAAATTGACAAAGGTTGGTCAATTTTACTTGCTCAAGGCTCTCTGCAAAAAGAATAAAAAAGGAACTTCCCCTTCGTGCTTTCAAACCAGTGATTCATCAAGCGGCTGATCTTTGTAAGACTGCAATTCCCAGGGAACCTTGCAGGACGTGACACGTGCCCATGTGCACCTTGTAGTTTCCTTCTGAGAAGCTCAGGGCAACCTCTATGGCTCCCCTTCCCAGTTCTGGTCTCATAACCGTCCTGTGACAAAGGCTAGTCTCAGAGAGATTGACTAGGCCAAGGACACCCAGCAAGCTCATGGCAGAAAGAGGATTTGAACCCAGAACTCACAAAGCTTAGCTCAGCATTCTAGCCATTACACCACACTGTCCTTATAGCTATCCCTGTTTTTTTCCCCATTGGGTCAGCATTGCATTTACGGGCTCGTTTTCTGCTACAGAAGAGCCACTGAATTTCTGGTTTGTGCTTTCAGTTTTATCTGCAACTATTTTGATTTTTTTTAACATGAAAATTCCTGCATTATATTATTGTCTATGTCCTTCATTAGTTCTGTTGGTTTTATCAATTGCAGTTTATGGTTGCGAGGCAATATAAAAGCAGGCCGAATAAATAAGTAGGGAGGGTCTGGCAAACCAAGACATTGGAAGTACAGAAGACTTGCTTTCATTGGTGAAAACAAGAGTAATCCAGCCCCTTCTATGGTGATTAGGGACTCACTGACGATGTCCCTGGAACTGCGGGTTGCCATCCATTCGTAATTTTTATGGACTGTTAAATATTTATTTTATCTGTTAAGGAGATTCATATCCTGCTTATCCCAGATTGATGGTTCCACGTGGCTCACATCAAAATGAAAAACATACAATGCAATTAATTAAGGTAAACAGCAAAAGGGACAATCGGGAGAATTGGCAGATTAACTCAGAGCACCCTAAGTAATAACTGCAGAATAATATCTGCAAAGATGAAACACGTCATCACTGGCAGACCCAAGCCTGGGGAACCAACCCCATGAAGAAAAAGGAAAAATCTCATCTCCAGAGCGGAAAGAAATAAAAGGAAGGCAGCAGGCAGAAGGCAGCAGTGGTATGTAGTGGTTAGAGTGATAGTCTAAGAGCTGGGTTCAAATCCAATGCAATGCGAACCTCCTGGGATGCTTTTAGTGCAGTATTTTAATGCAGTATTATTTGCTACCAATGGTTTATTGTATGTTTTATTGTATGTATTTATATGTTGAGAATCTTCTCTGAGCCTGTGTGCAGGGAGAGTGGACTATAAATTAAATAAAATAAATAAATAAAGCTCACTGGGCATTTTTGGGCCAGTCAATCTCCCATAGCTTAACCTACCTCACAAGGTGGTTGTGAGGACAAATGGGAGGGCATCTGTGTTGTCCCGAATTCCTTAGAGGAAGGATGATAGTTGTGGCTAAAATCTATCCCTGGACACACTCTTCAGCTGAATCTATCAGAAGTAGAAAATTCCTTATTTATAAGAATTTGTTTCACCTCTTCTGTGTGCCGAATGTCCAAAATATCAGCCAGTTAAGAGTAACGGTGCAATCGTAAGAACACTTTCCTGGGAGTAAGCCCCATTGGAAATATCTGAGTAGGATTCCAAGTAGACTTGCTTAGGATTGTTCTCTAAGCATCGGAGGAAAAGAATGGCTTCAGGAAGCAGAGAAGAGCAGGGCTTTTTTTTTCAGCAGGAATGCGGTGGAACGGAATTCCGGAACCTCATGAAAATGGTCACGTGGCTGGTGGCCCTGCCCCCTGATCTCCAGTCAGAGGGGAGTTTAGATTGCCCTCCCTGCCCTCCCCTCTGTCTGGAGATCAGGGGGCAGGGCCACCGGCCATGTGACCATTTTTTCCAAGGGCAACCCACTGAGTTCCACTACCTCTTTTCCTGGAAAAAAAGCCCTGGAGAAGAGTAGCATTAAACATGGTTTGGGAAGGAAGAACTTACAAAAGATCTTTTATGGAAATGCAACGTGTTCTCTTTATTGTATCTCATCTGCAGAATGAAATGGTTATGTAGGCTAATAAGAAACAACTTAAAGGACGATCCGCTATCAATTCTTCCTTTTCCAACTTTGCATTTGGCACACAATAAAAATAACATGATATTCAGAATCAAAGATTATGCTGATTTTCCCTCCCAGCTGTGATGAATGGCTGGACAGTTCCTAATTTTGCTACGGTGAACAATACTAACTTTGCAGGGTTCTGATCCTATAGTTCAGGTTTAAAGTCCAAATGGATCTCTGCCAATGCCCAGGTAATCATGCCAGCAGGAATAAATATTATCTTTTCCCATTTTGAGCAGACTCACACGGGACAGTGAGCATTCTGCGCCAGGCTGTTGAAAATTGCTGTCTAAAATGATAGTTTCATCAGCAGCCATGTTGATCCATTAGAAATATTATTTCTTTAAAAATATGTATATACCTCTTTGTGCTCTACTCCAAGTGGTCTGCACTTGAGGATAAAGCATAAAAGCACATTCCTTTTAATGTGATTTTATTGGGATCACATGAGATATGATGTTATCCGCTCTGAGCCCGCCTGTGGAGAGAATGGAGTATAAATTTAATAATAAAGTAAAAATAAAAATAAAATAAACCCTTAGGAAGAAGGTTTTTATGAAACATCACTGCCTCCCTTTCCCCCCCTTTTCTTGGGCCTGAGGGCCAAGCTACAAGTGACGCCTGACACAGGTTGGACACTTATCAGCTTCCCTCAAATTTTGATGGGAAATGTAGGCATCCTGGTCTTGCAGCTTGGCTCTCCGACTGCTGTCCAATGAACTTTTCAACTGTCACTTGTCCAACATTCCGCCAAGCTGCCTACATTTCCCATCAGAACTTGAGGGAAGCTGACAAGTGTCCAACTTGTGTCATTCGTCACTTGTAGTTTGGCCCTGAGAAAAAGATCTATGAAACCAAAAGCTCGAGTGCTACTTTATGATTTTTAATTGGCCTTATTATGATTCTTGTGGTATTATCTCCGGCCACATGAGGGAGCATTAGTCACAGGAACCAAAGTCCGGGAAGGCTGTTTTTGGTAGGTGACAGATAAAATGAGACCATCAAGAAGCAGGAAATCAGAACAGACGGGTCAATTTAATTCACGTTATGGATTCCGTGTTTCTGTCCTGCAACCAAGGACAGAAACTCTCCTGCAAACACATATTTATATTTGAGTTGCTAAGGTTCTTTTTTCTAAACCAGGAAAAAGCTACTCTGGGGCACAAGACAACCAACAAAATACAGGAACCCCCGAAGTACACAATCAAAAAATATAAACAATATTTGTATATCTTAAAGTGCAATTCAAAAAATCAAACTGCTTGGAAAATGCCCGTAAAGGAGCAGAAGCTTGCCGTAGTTATGTTGATTCAAAATAATTCATGCCGCCTTCCGCATGATTAACGCCGCCTACAGCAGTTCAAATTTTTGAATTATCTTTAATTGAATTTATGTACTCTTGGAATATTGCTCTTGAACATTGAACATTGTCTGTGATCCCATCGTTGGGTATTGTTGTTTATATTTGTTGATTGTATACTTCGGGGGTTCCTGTATTTTAAAGGTTCTTTTTTCTGACAAAAGTTGAGTGCCTTGAACAGGAGTCAGAGGAGTTAGCCATGTTAGTCTATAGTTGCAAAATAGTAAAGATTCCAGTAGTGCCTTTAAGACTAACCAACTTTATTGTAGAATAAGCTTTCAGGAACCACAGCTCTCTTTGTCACGAAGTGTGACAGACAGATGTACCATTTCATGTCCATGGTAGAAAAGTCTCTACCAATGGAATGTCTGCTTGTCATACCTGCTTGTTAAAGACATGGGAGTCCTGCCACGAAACCGCTCGACAACTGGAAGAGGGATAAATGTTAGCTCACTCATCTTTGTTCTTACGTTCATCGGTAGATATGTTGTTCCCATTTTGTGTAGAGAGAACTGAGGCTGTGTGGCAGGGCCAGCCAGTGAATTTCTTAGCTGCGCAAGAATTTGAACCCAAGATCAGCAAGTGGTAGCCCCTGGGATGCATGCATCCTCTGCTGTTGTCCTCATAAAAGCTGCAAAAGCCCATGCATGGATTGGCCGGCTTGAACGAGTGACCTTAATCCACAGACCCTTTTCTACAGCGCACCTGCTCTGAGCTTGAGGCAAGGGGAAAAAAGGAAGTATGCCAATTACTTAAGCACAGATATATTACCTATACGGTAATATGCTAGCAATACGGTGCAATGCTAGTAACTTCAAAATTATTACAATAGTTATTACAACAGTGTAAGTGAATCCAATTTAAACACGGGGAGAGAGAAAAAGTCCCAATATATAATGTTCAGAATTATTCCTTCAGGAACTTGCTCACGTCGCCGGGAGATACCGATGCCAACGAGAACTGATAGATGGCATCCAAAGTTGAGAAGAAAGAGGTGGCAACGAGCTATACCGGACTATTTTGTTTTGCTCATTTCAGAGGGGGTCCTTCATCAGGCCACCAACAACCTATAATTCATAGTATAAGTTATAAAAGCCAACTAATATACAGCCATTCCTATACTCCCGTTTAGCAATCAATACTTACAATGAACCAGGCGAATTCATGTTAACAATCATATATACAGATCGAATACAAAATCCAGCTTCAATGTAAGAGTAAGGGGGGAAAACGCACGTAGTTCATTATATACAGATCTCATGCCTAATTACCATCTAACAATCAAGTATTGCAATTCTGTTCATGGCGTCGTTGGAAGATAAATATTTATATGATCCTGAAATTAATCCATTTTTTGACCAGCTAATTTGCATTAGGAGGTACATAGATGACATTTTCTGTATAATGCGCAGCTCGGCAGAAGTAGAGGCTTTTGTGGGATGGCTGAATAGCCTAGATGTTAACATACGATTCACACACCAGGGTAGCAGGGATAGTGTTTCCTTTTTGGACGTGGTGGTCTTTAAGCGGTCCGCCACAGCGCTGGGTGTGAAGCCTTTTCGTAAAGCTACTGATAGGGCAGCTTACCTGCAGTATACCTCTTACCACCGCCCGGTGTTAAAGAAGAACATACCTGTGGGACAATTTTTACGTATTAAAAGGAACGCATCGTTCCAACGAGACTACCAGAACGAGGCAATCCGAATGGGGAATGCCTTCAAGGCACACGGCTACCCTGACTGGGTGATTTCCCGGGCCAAGGAGAGGGCAGATCGCTCTATGCGAGCACAATTGTTGACTTACAGACAACGTGAGGCCGATTTGACAGGAATAACTTGGGCTATTGATCATTCTCCTCTGGCGGGCTCGATTGTAAATACCATTAGAAAGTACTGGCGTGTCCTTTCAGACATCCTGGGTTGCGAGGTTCCACCCAAAATTGGATATCGACAAACTAAAAATTTAAAGGACCTACTGGTACATTCAGATCTCACTAGTCCCTATAGTGGAACTAATCTGCCGCAGGGACATTTCCCCTGCGGGCACTGTAGCGTATGTGCTCTTTGTATAGACCTTAGAAAGATGGAACTTCCGAAATTAAGGTACCCCTTAACATCTAGGCACTTTTCCACTTGCAGTACTGGGAATGTGGTTTATCTCCTACAGTGCAGCTGCCCCCTGTCGTACGTGGGTTGTACCACCCGGCCAGTGCGACAGCGTATGCAAGAGCATGTGTCACGGGTTAAAACTCGGAGCGAGGACACACCTCTGTATCAGCATCTTTGGAGTGTACATGGGAGTGACAGAACTTTTAGATACTCCGTATTATAGGTGGTGCACAGACCTGGCCATAACAAACGCCTTCTTTTGCAGGCGGAAATCAGATGGATTTTTAAACTACACACGTTGTTACCGGAGGGCTTGAATAATGATGTTGACTATTCAGCCTTCCTTTAATTCTATACGGGCGCTTGAACTAATGAGTCTCTCCTCAACCATCCCACCTCGGACAGCATGTGGCCGAGATTGATATGGCTCCTGCCTCCCTTGGGTGTTCCCTTCCCCTCCTCTTCCCCTCCTTTTCTTCCTTTAACGTTTTCTTAAGATGAACCATGTAGGCGTCTTACTGTTCTTGAATATGGAATAGTTGCAATAATGGATATGATAGTGCAATATAGGCATGTGCAATAGAAACGGGTTCTCTCTTGAAACACCTTGTGATGTTTATTCAGGCATGTCTCTTTAAATGTCATGTGGACTTAATTGATTGTTAGATGGTAATTAGGCATGAGATCTGTATATAATGAACTACGTGCGTTTTCCCCCCTTACTCTTACATTGAAGCTGGATTTTGTATTTGATCTGTATATATGATTGTTAACATGAATTCGCCTGGTTCATTGTAAGTATTGATTGCTAAACGGGAGTATAGGAATGGCTGTAAATTAGTTGGCTTTTATAACTTATACTATGAATTATAGGTTGCTGGTGGCCTGATGAAGGACCCCCTCTGAAACGAGCAAAACGAAATAGTCCGGTATAGCTCGTTGCCACCTCTTTCTTCTCAACTTTGGATGCCATCTATCAGTTCTCGTTGGCATCGGTATCTCCCGGCAACGTGAGCAAGTTCCTGAAGGAATAATTCTGAACATTATATATTGGGACTTTTTCTCTCTCCCCGTGTTTAAATTGGATTCACTTACACTGTTGTAATAACTATTGTAATAATTTTGAAGTTACTAGCATTGCACACCGTATAGGTAATATATCTGTGCTTAAGTAATTGGCATACTTCCTTTTTCCCCCTTTTCTGTGTTGAGTAGTGTGTTGAGGAAGTAGAATCTCCCACCCCCTTTCTGCCCTGAGCTTGAGGCACCCAGTTTAGCCTGGATAGTGCCAGTCAATCTGAGCTAGTCTAAGAGTACACCTGCTTCAGGGTTGGAGCTTTTTAAGGTTGGACCCATCTGTGGCAATTAGCGATTACTCAATGCAGCCTCCGTGTATCAAGGTAGTCTACCTCTGATTGGAGAGTTTCCAAAAATATCTTTAGAAAAACAGAATGGGGATATAATTGGACCTCGTCATCACCCAGAAGGCTTGTTGCTGTGGCCTTTTAGTCCCTTGCGACTCCTTTGCACCAATTAAAAGAGCTAAACATACCTGCTGACCTCTCTTTGAGTCCGGTCCCACTGCAGCACTTCACTTCTCGCCCCCAATGAGTCCAGTGTCTCCCTTTTCTAATCATAATGTGTACCTTACCTGGGTGTTGGCAACAAGATTCGGCTGCACCGATGCAGCCAACCGTGGCTGTTTTGCAGCTTCCCAGATGTGTTGGCTAATCTCTCAGGGAAAGGTTTGCCAACAACCTGGAAGGGAAAAACATCCCTTTTACAGGGTCTTAATGCATGGAAACCTGCATGGTAAAGAACAGGGCTTTTTTTCTGGGAAAAGAGGTGGTGGAACTCAGTGGGTTGCCCTCAGAGAAAATGGTCACATGACTGGTGGCCCCGCCCCCTGATCTCCAGACAGAGGGGAGTTTAGATTGCCCTCCTCGCCTCTGTCTGGAGATCAGGGGGCGGGGCCACCAGCCATGCGACCATTTTCAAGAGGTTCCGGAACTCCGTTCCCCCGCGTTCCCCCTGAAAAAAAGCCCTGGTAAAGAACATCCCATTAAGCCTCTGTTGTAAAGCTGTGAAAACAGCAAGCAATGCTTGATCAATATTCTGCAACAATGTGGATTTTTAAAATTTATATCCCTTTTTGCATTAAAATTTCCTGAGGGACCCAGTTTATTTATTTAAGGGAACTTCTGACAACAAAACAGCAACATGGCATACAAAATTAAAATAACACCACACTGTAAAATTATGACAATATTTTCAACAGCCATTTTGGTGGGGTTTCCACCTTTTTGATATAATCTAAAATACAATTTCCAAATATAATAATAATAATAATAACGTTTATTTCAGAAAGTTGCATGGTTAGAAAAATGGATAACATGCCTTTCCTGAGGGGCCAAATTATTTAAAATAATTTGTACCTCAGAGTTATGAAATGCAGTATGTGAATATGTGTGTGTGTGTATAATGGTCATTTATTATATAGTGGTTTTACAGCGCTCGCTCTCAATGCATTATCAAGATTTAGTGAGAGGGAAAGGCCATTAAAAAAATACAAAATTTGAACTGAAACTGTATTCAGAACGAGTGACCGTTTAGTTGGCTGAAGAGACACTTTGGGCGGGAAAAGAGATTGAGAGCCAAGCTCTGAAAGGGCTGTGACTGGCCCAAGGTCACCCAGCTGGCTTCAAGCAGAGAAGTGGGGAATCAAACCTGGCTCTCCAGATTAGAGTCCTGCCGCTCTTAACCACTACCCTTGAACCAGACCTTCTATCCCTATTTTGTTCTTATTTCTGTTTGGGGGAATAAACTGTTAAAACGTGTGGAGTTTTAATCTGATCTGTCCATTTTTAGATTGTTTAATGAAGGCTGCATTGAAATATTGTATAAATATTGTCAATTGAAGACAGGAAAAGAGATCTGGAATGGATGCATATCTCTGGCATGCATGTGTGGGAAGGCCCATGCGTGAATAATAGGGTATGAGGCAGTAAACGACCAACCACTTCATACACTTCCGGGCCAGAAAAGTATTTTGAGCTGTTGATATACAAGAGAACAATGTGATTTTTTGGAGAATCTCTTCAGCCGAAAGAACAAACACCCTTGTGACTTGCATATCAACAGAACACAGGATATTGCAAAATAAATGAATGCCACCTGTAGGGAAAAGTGTAACAGATGACGGGGTGGGACACATAGAATGACCCTCCATATAAAAATAGGGCTTTCATAAGCATATTACTATTTTTATCTGGAATGCTGGAAGTTATGTGTTTCCCATGTGCCGTTGGAGGATGGAAGAATTACATTTCTTTAAGTCCAGTCCTTTCCGCCCTACAGTTACCAATAGCCTGGAAGGGGGGGGGATGTCCTGTCCCTTTAAGAGCAACATTCGGGTCCAGTAGCACCTTAAAGACCAACCAGATTTCCAGGGTATGAGCTTTCGAGACTCAGAGTGTCATCAGATATGAAGGGAGCTCTGAGTCTCAAAAGCTCATACCCTGGAAATCTGGTTGGTCTTTAAGGTGCTACTGGACCCAAATCTTGCTCTTCTGCTACAGACCAACATGGCTACCCACCCGAAACTGTCCCTTTAAGAAAGTCTTAATTTGGGGAAGTGGGCAGTTGAAAATTTCCATGGCACAGAAGTAAAAAAATTTCCTAGTGTATAACATCCTATCATGTCTCTATTAAAGGTGCAGGACATTTTTCTCCAGGCTGTTGGCAACCCTATCTTTCATATAAAGCCTATGAGCCTTCCCAGGGCTCATAGAACTGGTTTCAGGGTTCTTTTGGTTCCAGAGCAATGTATTACATAAGCGGGCTTATTACTGCCTATAAAGGCATAGCATTGCAGCAAGGACAGCATTGTAGCAGATCTCTTGCAATGTCATTTGAAGCACAGATGCCCAAATTTAAATAATCCTGAGGCTAGCCCCAGGAGGCTAGTTTGGGAAGTTGGCCTTCCCTTCAATCGTCTGTCTCATTTTTATTCCACCCGTCCTCCAAAGAGTGTGGAAGGACATTCAAGGTTCTCCCTCCCTCCTGTTTTATCCTCAAAACAACCCTGTGAAGTATGTGAGACTGTAAGCATGTCACCGGCCAGCGGTCATCCCGTGAGTTTTATGGCTTGAACGAGGATTTGAACTCGAGTCCTAGGCCCTTTCCACACATCCTTAAAGGGACGGCCCACTCACCGAATGCTGCCAGCTTTTTCCCTTGACTCCTGACATCTCTGTTTTCAAAATGGTAGCAGGCTGTTTGGCTTCTTTTTTTGGGTGCCTTTTCTGGGAATGCACTTTCCACAGTCACAGAAAAGGCCCTGAAAAAACAGAAGCCAAATGGCCCACAATGTTTTGCAAATGGAGACATCACCAGCATTCTGTGAGTGATGTGGAAATGGCCCTAATCGCATGTTCTGTCTGCTACACCATTGTTACCCAAATAGGCAGTCTCCTAATTAGTTGGGCAGAAATTAGCTTAAAGGAGACAAAGCAAGAGGCAGTAATTGGGATGCTCAACCAATGTTTATGGGGATTCTTCCCTTAAGAGAACTGTTGAACTACACTCTCTCTCTCTCTCTCTCTCTCTCTCTCTCTCTCTCTCTCTCTCTCTCTCTCTCTCTCTCTGGTGGCTAGGGCAGATAGAGGGCAAAATGCTCCCTGAGGCAAGCTGATATCTTTGCCCCAAAAACAATTACTAAATGGGTTTTCTGGAGATGGATAATGAGTTGGAAGCTACTTAATGGGCCTACCTGAGGTGGACTATAGGTGTGAATGTTGTTGATGACCCTGGGAGTACCAGATGGGAAAAGCTACCAGGTTTGGTGAATAACTTGCCCAGCTTCAGCCCTCCACAAACGTGTGGAGATACTATTTTTTATGTTATTTATTTTATTACACTCGTATTCCGCTTAATACTACGCTTATGAGGTTCCTCATAAGGACTGCTAAGACGAGTACTTCGGCTATGTAATAGTATTTTCTGCATTTTCTAAGCACTTCTTCAGTTTATCAGTCACTGCATGGAGGCAGAGCCAATGAAAGACCAACAAACTATCCGCTGTTCAATTTAGCATATTTTGAGTACTGGAGGCAGGAGGGGAGGGAGTTATCTGAGGGTTCTACCTCAGGCACCGGAAATGTCTCAGAGTAGCTTTGTGGCCTGGAAGACAGTACCATGGGTCAGGAGATTTGCTACCTAATAATTATGGGAGATTCTTCTCAGTGCAGAGTTCTAATTAAAGCAGGGAGATGACAGGGTGGTTTGATTAAAACGACCAAAATTTGAATGACACCTTTGTTTGCAGTTTAAATTAAAGGGTTGATTGAAATTTCGGTTGGAGTTTTATTTTTGGAGTGAGAATGGTATGTTCTGTCCTGGGGGGGAGGGGAGTTTTTGTTACATGACAAAGTTTTGGGTTGTGTGTGTGTGCAATATTTCTGTTCTTTCAATGACTCTGTGAAGGTGCTTTAGAAGGCAGAAGTTCAATTCATGCCCTTTTGCAAAAAGAATGTTGTTGATAAGGTGGTTTCATTTTCATCCTTGCCATTAAAAGTGTCACATTGTCCATTCTCACTCCTTAAGCCTCTATTAAAGGGACAGGACAAATTTCTCCAAGCCTGTTGGTAACCACTGTATTAGTACTATTACTCAATGTGACACTGCCAAGCCCTGTCTCATGAACAGCAGGGTTTGAGATTCTGGGGGACTTGTGCCCCCAAAGATGTCAATAAGGTTGCCAACAACCTGGGGGGAAATGTCCTTTCCCTTTAATAGAGGGGAAAATGTGGAAATTGCAGGTGAAGCTTTCATGGCATAGAGGAAGGCCTCTGGGAAAAGAGGTGGTGGAACTCAGGACCGCACAATGATGTCACTTTGGGTCAGCCGGAACAAGGGGGGAGTTTTTAAAAGTTTAAATCGCCCTCGGCGAAAATGGTCGCATGGCTGGTGGCCCCGCCCCCTGATCGCCAGACAGAGGGGAGTTTAGATTGCCCTCCACGCTGTGCAGAGGGCAATCTAAACTCCCCTCTGTCTGGAGATCGGGGGCGGGGCCATCAGCCATGTGACCATTTTCAAGAGGTGCCGGAACGCCGTTCCACCGCGTTCCAGCTGAAAAAAAAGCCCTGCATAGAGGTAACTAAGTACCACTAAGTAACAGCCCATTAAGGTGGTCTGGAAAGCCTCCACTCTCCCGGCTTTCCACAAACTATGCAAAACTGAATTCTTCAGATTACAGGGCTGGGTCATAAGAAATAGCTCAGAGAGATGCCTTGGTAGGGACGGGGAATAAACACTACACTACGGGGTACTGTCTGCTGATGTAGATATATGGCTACTAGGGAGTTTCCACGCTGCTAACATGCCATGGAAATGAGTTATGCTTCGTTTCAGATAGATTTCATCGCTGTTCTCGGCTTTATGCTTGTTTACAATTTTTCTGCTATCATTCCCTATTGTATCTTGTTTTCTGGAATTTCCCAATTGTTGTTCATTATTGTACTTTGCTCAGTGAATGTCCCACCTGTCAATTCTATTGTGTTTTCTTTTGTACTGTTGCAATCCACCTTGCATCTCAGTGAGCAAGGCAACAACAAAACCACAACATTAAATGCCTCTATTAATGCCTCTATTGACCTTTACCTAAAGGGATAGAGCATTTTTCTCTAAGCCTGCTGCCAACCTTATGTCCCTATTTCCTTTTGATATAACTGGGGCAAATTCAGTCTTCATAATATGAACCCACAGCATCAATTTATAGATGTAATGTACCCGTATAGATGTAATGTACCAATATTTATTGACTGATTTGATTTTTAGCCCGCCCTCCCTGCAAGCGGGCTCAGGGCGGGTTACAACAATAATAAAAATACAAGGGATACAACAATAAAATCAGAGTCTCAAAAGGGCATAGATCCAGAGGAGTGAGCTGTGTTTGTCTGTGGTAGCAAAATCGAAAAGAGTCCAGTAGCACCTTTAAGACTAACCAACTTTACTGCAGCATAAGCTTTCGGGAATCACAGCTCTCTTCATCAGATGCGTGGAGGGTAAGAAGAAACTGGTCAGATATATAGGTGGTGAATGGAGGGAGGAGTAGATGCAATCAGTAGCTTCTGGTAATGGGATCAATTGGCTTCTTTTCTCATTATCAGAATTGACCACAGGTAAGTACAAATGTGGTCCCTAATTTTCATACTTGCACTTACCTGTACTTACCTGCTGAATTGAATGTGGCTATATGCACCTGTTTCTTTAACTTTGACTTGTTTATTGCTGTGATTTCATGTGATTTCATCACCTTGAATGACTTTAAGCATTTTTTGATTCGTATCAGCCACTCACTCTTGTGGTTTCCACTGTCTGTAATAACATATGTTTTGAGCGGGTTCCTCATTCTATTTCCTAGGGATCAGGAGCTGAGCAGATGGCAATGCCCAACCCCTGCCTTCACCCTACTGGGATCAGGAGCGGAGCCGGTGGCAACACCTACCCTCCACCTTTACCCAGCTGGGATCTGGAGTGGGGCGGGGGGCAATGCCCTTCCCCCCTTCATGTGGCCGGGATCAAGTGCAGAGCAGGAGTTAATGCCACCCCCCTTCACCCAGCTGGGATCAGGTGCCGAGCAGGTGGCAATGCCCATCCCCTCGACTTTACCCAGCAGGGATCAGGAGCAGAGCAGGTGGCAATTCCCTCTCCCCTGCCTTCACCCGGCCAGGATCAGGCATGGTGCCGGAGGCAATGCCCGCCCTCTTTCAACCTGTAGGAATCAGGTGTGGAGCAGGCGGCAATGCCCCCCTCCGCTTTACCTGGCTGGAATCAGGTGCAGAGCAGGGGGCAAAGCTCGCTCTTTCTTCACTCAACTGGGATCAAGAGCGGAGCAGGAGGCAATGCCTGCCCCCCTTTCACCTGGCTGGGATCAGACACCGAGGAGGTGGTCATGCTTGTCCCCCCCCCCCACCGCCTTCATCCAGCCGGGATCAGTGACAGAGAAGGAGGGAATTCCTGCCTGCCCGCCCTCCCCTTTCTAGAGCCTGTTGTATTTCCCCCCACAATGAGCTTTGTTGCTAGTTAAACAATATAGTAACTACTCGGTAGGATCATACTTACAGCAATAGTAGCGAAGTCTGTGGTCCCTCAATATTTACAGCAATAGTAGTAAAGGCGGTGTTTCCTCCTTATTCCTTGACCGATGGATCTCTTTGAGACCACTTCCTTATTGTACAGCCTTCCTATCTGAGTAAAAAGCCCTCTTGAATAATTCAATTTTGCATCATTTGTGGAAGGCCAGGACAGTCACTTCTTCAGGTCAGTCATTCCATAGGGTGGGGGCCACCATGGAGAAGGCTCGTGTATGGGCAGCTGTTGATTTTGCCCATTTGTAGCGTGGCCCCTGCAGAAGACCGGGTGTATAGATCCCCCAGGATTTGGGGTAGCTACAGTGGCCCTGTTGTGCCCTAGCTCTCTCCCTGCACAAGGATGACACTCATCGCTCTCTCACCAGCAGAAGGCACTATGTTCTGCAGATAGGCTCAGAGAGGTGTGCCTACTCTAATGTACGCGGGCTGGTTGCTTCTATAGGTGGTTGGCCTTGGGGTTTCTGCAGCATGCTGCTCTGTGATTGGTGGGGACAGATGTCCCACTACAGATGCAGGTGAATTTGCTATGCTTCCAGATCCTTGGAGCTGGGTCCTTTGACACGTTTCTTTTCTCTGTGGAGAGAGCACGAGATATTCTATGAGCATCTGGTGTCAGGTCCAGTGTATATCTAAACTGTACTGACTCCATTTTCTAATGCTTCTAGTGTTTAAGTGCTTTCTTCCCAGGTGCACTGGTTCCCAGGCAGCATTCCCACCGGAGGCGACTGTTTTGTCTAACACCGTTCCACCAAGCATTGGCCTTGAAGGAGAGCAGCTTCCCAGGACTGAGAGATGTTGTTTTGAGAACTGTGGGGGGAGGCAAATCCAGATGGGTATTGTTACTTTGTACCTCATGCTTTGCCCTTCATTGGTAACAATGATTGTGTACCATCCTGAGTCTCCTATTCAGGACAGTGGACTATAATGGACCTTTTCTGCAGTAAAGTTTCCTTATTCAATCAATGGACTCCTGTTTGCTTTTGAAAGGGAACCTGTAGGAAGAGCCTTATCTAGCCACAAGCTGACATTTTGTTACCAATCATGCCTGAGTCGGGCCCAGCGGAATCCAAGGTAGTCCCGGACAGGGATCCTTTGTTTGATCCGTATGCGTCCCCCGACAGTCAAACAGTGCAACCCCAAGAATCTCATGTGCCAGCCGGGGCTGGAGCTTCGACGTCTACACCGCCTCTCATCGACCTCAGCAGCGAAGGGACAAGGCCGACGGCTACCGCTCTCCCCTTGATCTCGCTACCCACCCCGTCGGAGTGGGGAGCCAGACCCCGAGAAACGCGAGAGCGCAGGGCCGGAGGGCTTCATCCAAGAGTTTCGATGGACGGACGCCGAAGCCTAGAGACTGTCCCTGAGCTGGATAGCAGCCAACCGTGGCTGTTTTGGAACAGGACGGCCGAACAGACGGACGGGAACACATCTCGCCGCGGCGCCCTGAGTTGGGATTATTCGGAACTTGCCCCATGGAAAGAGCCAACGGAAGTTCCTGAACATAGTTGGGTGCAAATGCAAAGTCGCACCCATGCTGTAGATTCCGGCATCTCGGCAGTGACGGGTCTAGCCAAAGGAATCCTAGCAGCGAGATCACGAGTCGATCAAGGAGATCCTCCGCCTTGGGGGCCGTTTTCCCCGGTGAGTACAACCGAAGGAGGTTCCGTGATGGGGCAACCGGGTCCTAGCCGAATGCAACAGTTGGAAGCTAGGCTGATTGATATGGAGGAAAGTTTGGCTCATGCCATTCACCTAATCTCAGCGATGGGGGCAGGGGAGAGAATCTCACCTGAAGAAATGGCGGTACAAATCGCCACCCTCCAAAGTGTCATGTCCTATCCGGTGGAGGACGCCCCGCAGCAGCCGCTGCCTTCGGGAGAGGAGGAATACTATCCTGGAGAACCGGGAGAGTCACCCGCAGAACTCCCTAGAAAGGACGAAACCCCGCCGCACGGGGATACTCCAGCTGAGGTACCTGGAGAGACTCCGACGGAAACCCCTAAATCAGACGGGGATCCATCTCCCAAGGAGACTCCAGCGGAGGAGCCTAGAGAGGAGGAAGAAGGGCCAACCCGTCCAACCGAAACGACGGTGATACCCCCTCCCGCTTCTCCAACGACAGTTCGGCCGGATCAGACGGAAGAGCCTCCGGCCCCTTCTGAGGAGGAATTACCGCAACGACCGCTAGAAGTGGTTCCCATTCAACAAACCCCGAGCGCCCCGACGCCACAAGACCAGCCTTTGCGTCCCAGAGACACGACGCCGAGAGGGGCAAGCCCGCGCGGCCCACCACCCATCAGGCCTTCGCCGCTGCGGCCCCTTCCGCTTCGACCGCAACTAACTCCTTCGCAGCAACCGATACGTTTGCCACTTGAGCAGCCCGTAATACCACCTCCGAACCAACCGGTGGGGCCTACACCACTACGACCCCACCAACCCGTCCCTCAGCGGCCGGTCATTACTCAGCCGCACCGGCCACCTCCACCTCAACCGCTACTGCCAGCACCTCCTGTATTGCCACCACCAGCCCGACCGAGATTGCAGCCGCCTGTCCGACCACGACTGCAGCCACCGGCCCAGCCGAGAGCACCACCGCCAGCCCAGCCGAGGCCGCCACCCCCGGCTCAACCGGTGATGCCGCCGCCAGCGCAACCAGCACCGCGACCACAACCGGGTCCCCCCATACCTCAAGTGCCATTGATGCTTCCGACGGACTTCTACCCAGCACCGGCTCCGAGGCAAGACCTCCCGATGGGTTGGGTGAAACTGGAAGCTACTTTTGATGGGGATCCCGCCAAACTGGGATTTTTCCTAGTGCAAGTCGTGCAATTCTTCAACCGGTGGGGACACCTCTTCGGCAGCGAGGCCAGTCAAATTGAACATCTCGGCTCCCGCTTACAAGGCAAAGCAGCGGACTGGTATGTAGGACTATACAATATCGGGGCCCCGGAACTTAATACTCTCCAGGGGTTGGTGGATGCTATTCGAGCGCAATATGAAGACCCCTTAGAGGAAACCAGGGCCCGAACAGAATTGCAAGCCATTAAACAGGGCAGCATGTCGGCGAGAGACTATATCACGAAATTCCGACAATTGGCCGCCAAATGCCCTAGGTGTGAGGAGTCCACCAAAATCATTCTGTTCAAGCAAGGACTAAACCCGAGACTTTTGGACAGAGCCCTCATGCAGGACAATCCCCCTACGTTGTTAGGTTGGATCCAACTTGCATGCGAAGTTGAGAATCGCATTTTGGAAGTCCGTTTGGTTGAACAACAACAACAAACGGGACAAAGAAGACCCTTGACTTTACAGAAGGGAGGACGGGGAGCTGGGTACGCCACCCGTGGAGCGAGAGATGCTAGATGGCAACAAGGGCTGTGTTTGCAATGCGGACAAGCCGGTCACTTTGCAGCACAATGCCCCTACCGGCCTGTGCAAAGACCTCCGCTTCAACTACGGCGCCCAACCCTTGCTCCATTTCCTACTCTCCAACGCCCGATTCCCGCGCCACGCGCGAACAGAGGCCGCGGCGCTTCCCAAAGGCCCGCCTCAGAGAGAGGACTGGAAGCGGAAGAAGTTATGGAATACGACCCCGCTTCCCCAAACGCAGAAGTCAATCCAGAAAGCCCCCAGTCGGGAAACGAGATGGATCTGTCGTAAAAGGGCCCAAACGACAGATCCGCCCCAAGCCCGTCCCTGCACGGAACCGGCCGCCTGGGTCCATCTTATTCATGCCAGTAACTCTAATCAACCCAGAGAGAAAAATGCACATCCGAGTGCAAGCCCTTATCGACTCGGGCTGTTCGAGAGACATCATCGCCCCAGCTCTAGTCAATGGACTAGTCTTACCAACTCGGGAATTACAAAATCCAGTAATCTTTGAACAAATGGATGGCACCAATATGAACCCTGTTACCACTGAGACCATCCCAGTGATCACAGGCATGGGACAACATTGGGAAAAGAGGTCTTTTGTCATCAGCTCCACTGCCAAATACCCGTTAATTCTAGGCAGCAAGTGGCTATGTGATCACAATCCCTACATAGACTGGGCACAAGGATGTATCACCTTCAGTCATGCCAACTGCAAAAATCACCGTTGGAACCAAAACTGGGGCAATGATCCAACTCATACTGAAAAGGCCCTTCTTACTCAAGAAGAAATCAACCAAATACCCGAACCGTATTGGCCTTTTCTAAACGCTTTTTCCGAGGAGGAAGCTGATACTCTACCCCCGCACCGACGAACGGACTGTGCGGTGGAAATTTTACCCGGAGCCTCACTGCCCAAAGGACGACTCTATCCCATGAGTCTCCATGAACGAGAAGAGCTCCGGAAATTCATCGACACCAACCTCCAACGAGGGTTCATCCGCCCAGCCAACAGCCCCCACGCCGCTCCGGTTCTCTTCCTGAAAAAGAAGGATGGGGGACTACGACTGTGCACGGACTTTCGAGGACTTAATGCAGTGTCCACCAACAACGCCTATCCTATACCACTCATCCGAGACCTCCTCAACGTCGTGGCCCAAGGTAAGATCTTTACAAAATTAGACTTAAAAGATGCTTACTTCCACGTCCGTATCAAGGCAGGGGATGAGTGGAAAACCGCATTTAATACGCCCCTCGGACAATATGAATACCTAGTTATGCCGTTTGGATTGACGGGAGCCCCGTCTGTATTTATGTCCATGATAAACGAAGTTCTGCACGAATTTCTGTACAAAGGGGTGGTGGTGTACCTTGATGATGTCCTAATTTATTCAGACACAGAGGAAGAACATATTCAAATGGTACAAAAGGTCCTGGCCACCTTGATGAATAATAAACTGCCCATCAAGTTGTCCAAATGTGAATTCCATAAAACTGAACTCACTTACCTTGGGTATTGCATCTCCCAAGAGGGTTTAAAAATGGATCCAACCAAAATACAAGCGATTCAAGAATGGCAAACACCCACCACCCGTAAAGAACTACAATCCTTCCTGGGTTTTGCCAACTTCTATAGAGACTTTATAGCAAATTTCGCCCAAATCACGCTCCCCTTAACAGAATTATTGAAAACAAAAGATAAAGGGGACCAAGCTAAAAAACCCTCCTCCAAACTACAATGGACCTCCGATTGCCAAACTGCTTTCGAATGCCTGAAAAAACAATTTGTAACGGAACCCATCCTCTCCCACCCCAACGAACAGTCCCCTTTCATAGTACAAGTCGACGCCAGCGATACGGCAATAGGGGGAGTTTTACTGCAGAAGGGGGAGGATGGAAAGTTGCGGCCTTGTGCGTTCTTGTCTAGAAAATTTTCGGAGGCGGAAAGGAATTGGAATGTGTGGGAGAAGGAGGCTTTTGCAGTAAAAGCAGCCCTTACTAATTGGAGACATTGGCTGGAGGGGGCGCAATACCCCTTCGAGGTTTGGACAGATCATAAAAATCTGGAGGCCCTCCGAAGCCCACGCAGACTGAATGCCAAGCAATTGCGATGGGCAGAATTCTTCTCCAAATTCAACTTCACTCTAAATTATCTCCCGGGCAAGACTAACTTTTTGGCGGACGCCCTATCGCGCATGCCCCAACACAGGAGCAAACGGGAGGAGACTGTCGACACGGTCTTCTCGCCTACGCAACTTGGGGGCGTGGTGACTACTCGCAGTCGAGCCAAACAGCCCCTCCCGGCCAACCAGGAGTGGAAATCGAAACTTAAAACTGAGGTGGAAAAGGAGGGGGATAAGGCTCCGCGAAACAAACTGGTCCAATCCCCACAGGGGGATTGGCTAGCTGGGAGCAAGTTTTATGTCCCAGACAGCCTCCGGCTGGAGGTTTTGCAGCGCTGTCATGATGCTCCCACTGCTGGTCATTATGGGTATCTGAAAACATTGCATCTAATCCAAAGGCAGTTCTGGTGGCCGGGCATGCGCAAAGACATTTCCCAATATGTTAGTTCCTGCCCCGTCTGCCTCAGCGCCAAAACCAGAAAAGGAAAACCTCCGGGTCTCCTGCAACCATTGGAAACACCCAACAGACCTTGGGAAATAATATCTATGGACTTTATCACTGATCTACCTATTTCAAAAGGACATAATTGCATTTTAGTCGTGGTAGATCTGTTCTCCAAACAAGCTCATTTTATTCCCTGTACTGCTATACCCACCGCTCGAAAACTAGCAGATTTATTTTTAAAACACATCGTAAAATTACATTCTTTTCCGTCCAAGGTGATTTCGGATCGCGGCGGACAGTTCGTTGCCAACTTCTGGCGGGAGCTTTTGAGAATGTTGAATATTGAGCAAGGCATCAGCTCAAGCCACCACCCACAAACCGACGGACAATCCGAAAAAACAAACCAGATACTAGAACAGTTTCTTCGTTGCTACATTAATTTCCAACAAGATAATTGGGTAGACCTTCTCCCTCTGGCCGAATTCTCTTATAACAACAGTGTACACGCTTCAACCGGAGAGGCCCCTTTCAAAATTGTCTATGGAGCTCACTTCAATCCCTTCCCGTTGGACGCTCCCCCTCTCCATTCCTCTAATTTGCCAGATGTATCTTCGTGGTGGGGGGAGGCGGCGCAACAATGGACTCTTATTAAGAAACATCTGGAAAAAGCCAAACTGGATTACAAAAAATACGCAGATCGCCATCGTGTGGCCGAATGGGATTTACAACCTGGAGATCATGTGTATATTTCCACAAAGAACCTGAAACTAGCTCAGACAAGCCGCAAACTCGCTCTGAAATTCCTGGGACCTTTCCCTGTACGCAAAATAATAAATAAAGTGACTGTTGCTGTAACTTTGCCCAAGAACTTACGCCACGTACACGATACGTTTCATGTCAGTCTTTTAAAAAGGGCTCCTACCGATGACAAGTGGCACATCAAAGCTCCACCCATACCAACTTTGATTGACGACCAAATACACTATGAGGTGCAACAAATTTTGGACTCTAAACTCAAACGGAATCAGCTTTTTTACCTCATTAGATGGAAGGACTTTGATTCTGGGTACGATGAGTGGGTGAACTCTGTACATGTTCATGCTCCTAGATTAACCAAAGCTTTTCATACTCGCTACCCATATAAACCAGGGGGGGATCTGTTTTAAGGGGGGCAGAATGTCAGGTCCAGTGTATATCTAAACTGTACTGACTCCATTTTCTAATGCTTCTAGTGTTTAAGTGCTTTCTTCCCAGGTGCACCGGTTCCCAGGCAGCATTCCCACCGGAGGCGACTGTTTTGTCTAACACCGTTCCACCAAGCATTGGCCTTGAAGGAGAGCAGCTTCCCAGGACTGAGAGATGTTGTTTTGAGAACTGTGGGGGGAGGCAAATCCAGATGGGTATTGTTACTTTGTACCTCATGCTTTGCCCTTCATTGGTAACAATGATTGTGTACCATCCTGAGTCTCCTATTCAGGACAGTGGACTGTAATGGACCTTTTCTGCAGTAAAGTTTCCTTATTCAATCAATGGACTCCTGTTTGCTTTTGAAAGGGAACCTGTAGGAAGAGCCTTATCTAGCCACAAGCTGACATCTGGGACTTAAGCTTAGGGAGGCTCGAACATTCGTTGGTTCGGCTCATGTTCTCGCCGGTGGCAAGCAGGGAGCCAATTTTTTTCGTCGGGCTGTTCACGAATAGTTGGAGTCTGTTTGCTGGGTTATTTTTCGCTTATTTAAAGGGCACATTGGGTCGCCATTCAAGTCAGATTTCTGCAAGGAGAGGCTATTATTGCTATTGCTATTGCTATTTATCTCACTGAGACTCAAGGCGGATTAGACAGTGTGAGATTAGTACAGTCCCTATCAAGGACATTTCCATAAACCATGCCATAGGGTAAATAAACACAATTTTGCAAAGATATAACATTAGCAAGAATCCAATAAAGAAGAAACACTGAAACAGAACATAAGCAATTCTAGGGCTGACAGACCACATGAAGCACAAGTAGCTCATAGGAGCATGTATTTAAGACAACGGGTAGTACGTAAGGCAAATTAGTGGAAAGGTCTACGGTCCTTAACTCATTAGCAAAGCATCTGAGAGCCCCTCCCTACAATACAAAAGCCTTTTTGAATAATTCAGTTTTGCATCATTTGCAGAAAGCTAGAAGAATGGGGGCTCTCCTGACCCCCTCAGGCAGGCCGTTCCACAGGATAGGGGCCACCACAGAGAAGACCTATGTACAGGCTGCTGTTGATTTCGCCCATGTGCAGGGTGGCACCTGCAGGAGTCCTTGTTTAGATGAGTGAAGCTGCCGTGGAGGAACATAGGGAGGGAGGTGGTCCCATAAGTATGCTGGGCCAAGGCCATGAAGAACTTTGTATGTGATAACCAATACCTTGAACTGAGCACGGTAGCTGATAGGTAGCCAGTGGAGAGACTGTAGAATGGGGGTGATGTTCCTGCTCCTGCTCGCTCCTGATGGCAGTCGCACCACAGCGTTTTGCACCAATTGGAGTCTCCTAGTTAATTTGGATGGGAGACCTATGTATAGTGCATTACTATGTTACGTTACTATCCATGTTACTATAGCATGGATCCAAGTGGCCAGGTCGGCCAGGTCAAGGTAAGAGTGAGGTTGTAAAAGGCTTAGCTCATTAGGGATCACAGCTGTCATGCAGAGTACATTTGGCTGCCAAACATGTTCACTGTGGCGCCTCTACTTAGGACTGAACTGGGATTTACTTCCAAGCAACCATGCATGGGGCCGGCTGCCAATGGACACAGCTTTCCTCATTGTCAACAAACGGTGCCCTTTATTCTCGAGCTGATCTCCCGAGCCTGAGCAGGCAGCACATGATTCAGGACTGCTGTCTCCTGGGGAGACCCTAACAGAAACAAAAAAAGAAATGCACAACAGTGTTGTGCTGTGCCCTGTGCTGTCACAATAGGACATACTGTTGTTAGTTCCAACCGGTTGGCCAGCTGAACCAAAGCATTGTGTTGGGTATTTAAAAAGCCTTTTCATCCTAAGCGGAGAGTCGCCAAGGCATTACAGAACGCAACCAACAAAGCCGGTCCGGCTGCAGGAAAGCATGTGATTTCATTCCTATTGAAATTGTAGGGAGGGGAGAGTCTAAAAAAGAGTCTGCCCTCAAGGGAATTTACAAATCAAATATTAATTTTGTCCCTATGAGTACAACCGGGGGCTTGCAAAAACCCCGTCTTGGATTATATCATTCCTCATCAGCGTGCTACAAGAGCTATTGTCGTTTTGCCTCCCAAATGCATGATGCTATATGAACACGAGAATGCAGAAACTGCTAGCACAGATTAAAACCTACCCAGCCAACAAAAAAAAGAAGAATCACGGAATTACACAAGAGTCACAAACAAAGAGCCACCGTGATTACCTATCTACTAGAAAGTTAAATACAGAATGCAATAAAGGTAGGCAACTAAAAGTAGTAGATTTCCAGAAACGCTTTAAAGTGTCCAAAATAAAGTGCAAACTATTAATAAATACATGAATAAATACATGAATAAATACAAGACAAATCCATCTATAACCAATTGTCCATATGGTCATGTCTCCAATTAGGCTGTCAGCAGGTAAGTCTATTATTAATTTCCTCGCTGGATGCTTTATATTGTTGTAATTTGTTTCCTATTCTTTTTCTCACAGGAGAGGATCCGCCATCCCCGCAGCACTGCCTAACAAGGGCTGCTTCCACATACGTTGGATAATCCACTTTCAATATTGTTTAGTGAACATTTGAAACTGATTTTCCATGTGTGGAACAAAAAATCCACTTCCAAAGGATAGCGAAAGTGCATTGAAAGTGCATTATTCAACGTGTGTGGAAATGGCCAAGGTCTGGTCTGGTTTCATTCCATTAGTAACAGTATCAATATTGAGACCAGACCATATTCTTTAGAGTGCATTGAAAAATTTATTTATTATATAATTGCCCCTGAGAAAGCCTATGAGGAGAAACATTCCTGTGCTAGCGGTATGTCGGGCGCAGCGACTTGCCAGCAATATCTAGGACTATGGTTGTTGTGGGTTTTCCGGGCTGTATTGCCGTGGTCTTGGCATTGTAGTTCCTGATGTTTCGCCAGCAGCTGTGGCTGGCGTCTTCAGAGGTGTAGCACCAAATGACAGAGATCTCTCAGTGTCACAGTGTGGAGAAGATGTTGGCAGGTAATTTATATCTACTCAGGAAGGTGGGTTTGGGCTGAGTCATCCTGTAAGAGTTTCCCAGGGTGTGGAATGCTAATGGAAGGAGGCTTCACTGTATCCTGAGGAGGTTCCCACCTTCCTGAGTAGATATAAATTACCTGCCAACACCTTTTCCACACTGTGACACTGAGAGATCTCTGTCTTTTGGTGCTACACCTCTGAAGATGCCAGCCACAGCTGCTGGCGAAACGTCAGGAACTACAATGCCAAGACCACGGCTATACAGCCCAGAAACCCCACAACAACCATCGTTCTCCGGCCGTGAAAGCCTTCGACAATACAATATCTAGGACTCTTTAGGATTTAACTGACTGACCTCAGGATATCTTCCTTGTTCCTTTCTCCTGGAGCTGTATGTGGCTGACCTTGTCCACACGGTCGACTTTCATCAGGATATATTTCATTGTGGAATTCTTCATTGAGACTGCTCTTTATTGACTATATGAGCTACTTGGTACATTATTGACTCTGGTTTTGGGTGTTACTCACATTGAGATATTTGATTGACTGTCTAACTATTGATAGTGTTTACACCTTTTTTGATTTCGTTTGAGTAAACTGACACATTGTTCTTTTGCTTTGTGATATTTATTGGGGGAATTCTTCGCTTTCAACCTTTAGTTGTGACCAGGGGTCATTTCGTAGAAAAAGAGCTGGAGGAACTCATTAGCATATCTCATTAGCATATGCCACGCCCCCTTGACATCACCGGAAGTGTGTCATTGGCATAACTGATTCGCATACGCCGCACCCCCTGACATCGCCTATCCTGGCTGTTTTGGACCCAGTCCTGGCCATTCGGGGCTGAAATTGAGCCCAAAATGGCAAAAGGGGCTGAAAATGGCTGAAAAGTGGTCCAAAATGGTCAGGGTCAGGCCACTGCTGAGCGGGAGAGTGATCCACCACCTGTCAGAGGCCCGATCTGGGCTGTTTTGGCCCCAATCCAGGCCGAAACAGACCCAAAATGGCCGAGAGTCAGGTGGGCGGGGCCACCTGACATGGGACCTCTTTGGGGAACTGCCAGAACTGCGTTCCTGCGCATCCCCCGTCGAAATGAGCCCTGATTGTGACTAAACTGTAACCTGTTCCAGGGAATGATTCCTGGGTGGTACATTTATTGCATTCAGTATTTAACTTTCTAGTACTTAGTGACTCTGGGTTTGCTACTCCCAGGCAGATGCTCATAGGAAACTCAATATCTCTTACTTCTGGCATTTAAAGCTTGACTGCCTCTAAACAGGAAGGCTCTACTACGTAACATAGCTAATAATTGCTGACCAGCAGTAACCCACAAGGAACTGAAAGCAGAAGGAGCAGAGGTGGGGGATTCTTAATTTCGTTGGCCTTCCTTTCTCCACTTTCCACATCAAAATTCAAGGGATTGAGGCAGTCTTATGTAGTGTTAGACTTCAGGAACAGGACAGGGAAATGTGAGTTCGACCCCCTACTTTGCTATGACACTCACTGGGTGACTCCCTCTCTCTTGGCCTAACCCACATCAGAGGGCTGTTGAGAGGATAAAAGAATCATTCCCCCAGTTGTTTTGGCGGCCAAGGGAAGGCCCAGATTTCCTTCACCTTCCAGCAATGTCTTCCCTGCCCTACAAGGTTAAACTACTGTGAGAAAACTGTTAGAAGAGGAGGACCTGACGCTGTCCCTTTCGTCAGGTTTCAGAGGGGGACAAACCAAAGAGTTAGAAAGATAGAGAGGTCAGGGCATCTCTTTACTGTTTACTGCTCTGATTTCCCTTTGATGTGTCTATTGCTATTCTCAGGACCACCTCCTCATGACATCCTTCTCTTCCTGGCTTTGTCACTCTTCTCTCCCTTTTCTCCCTCTTGCACCATGAATGCCTTCCATGTCCATCCTTAGAGTAGATAGGTAGATAGGAATCTCTCCTCTTTCCTATAATAAAGACCTCTTATTTCTTTTCTAAACCTAAGCTAAGTTCAAGTTTGTTATTTTCTTTCTCACATTCACACCAGCCAGAACCCCAGCTCCACCACCCATCAGGTTTTCACTGCAGTCAATATTACTTTAAGGCCCAATTATGGATACCTTTAAATAGGTTTCCAGTGCACAATGTATACTCTTTTATAATACCAAGTGTCCCCCTGTTGCTCACACAGGCATTGGCTTGAAGGCAGCTTGCCTGTGCAATTCTCTTCCACAGAAGGATTTCCCCCCGCAACTTCTCATTATTTTCCTGCAATGTTTGGCAGTCTTTATGAACAGTGCAAACCATCTTCTACATTCCACTCCACCCACCCACCCCTCCTGGTTTGGCACCCTTTCTGTACTCACACAGGCATGCCACTTTGAAAACAGATAATAGATAGACAGGATTGATCCTGCATGAATTTCTATAATCCAGTTCTAAAGCCAGTTATTCTGACGAATCTTACCGTAATCATCCTGTCATGGAGAATTCCACAGGTTAAGTGGTGAAGTGGGCAATACACTTTCATAAAGAGATAACAATGGAGGCCTGGGAGCATTTGTGGAAAAATACAATGAAGATTTCAACATGTATGAACATTAAAGAGAATGAATATAAAATCATATACAGATGGCATCTAACACCAAAGAAAATTGCGCTAGGAAACACCAATATGTCAGATAAATGCTGGAAATGTAAAAAACATGAAGGATCATTATACCATATGTGGTGGACTTGTGAAGTAGCCAAGCAATACTGGGGTGATATAACTGAAGCAATTAATGAGGTGTTACAAACCCAAATCAATAAGAATCCAGAATTGTTGCTACTGAACTTGGGAATGGAAGATGTTCCCACGCGGTATAGAACATTGTTATTTTACATGATTACATCAGCAAGACTTTTGTATGCGCAGAAATGGAAAGTACAAGAAGTACCAACTGTAGAAGACTGGATTTACAAATTGCTGTACATGGCGGAGATGGATAGAATGACAAGAAAACTTAGAGATCTGGATCCAGGACAATATATTGCAGACTGGGGGAAACTGAAACAATTCTTAGAAAAAAAATGGGATGTGAAAGGGGAATTGTGGCAGTTTGAGAATTATTAAATTGAGATATCATAAACGGAAGAGAGAAGTGACTTTACCACTAAGAGAAAACTGTAACCATTTTAATCTAAGCTAGGATTATAGCTAAGTATATTGTGTGTAGAATTTATAATTAATCACTGAAAAGTAAGACTGGGATATTAGTAAAATTAATATAGTATATACATAGTATATATAAGGGAATTTGAAATTGCTTAGAGTAAGAAATATTATATAGAGATATGTATGGTAGAAGCATTTAAGATAAAATATGTTAAGTAATAAGAGGGGTTAAGGGTTGGAAAGATGTTGGAAGTCGATAAGGAGGGGGGGGAAGGGGGGATTAGATCAAATCAGATAGGATGGGAATGTAAACAATGAATGGAAATTATACTCACCAATAATTTTTTTTAAAGAGAATTCCACAGGTTAATTACGTGTTGGGCATCCAAGTTCTTTCTTTTGTTTGTCCTCCAGAAAAACCAGCTGCCAGTCATATTCCAAGACTGACCCCAAGCTCTAGAATTACAGGAGATTAAGAAAGCTGCTCTAAGAGACACGAAACCTGGATATGTGATCGACCGAGGGGAAGACCAGGCTGGCGGAAGCAGAGTAATCAACCTGTGGAATTCACTGCCGCAGGATGTAGCAAGGAGAACCACTCGTTTAGTTTGCTTTAAAAATGGATAGGCAACTTGACGAAGGAGAGAATCCATCAGTGGCTTAATTTCAGGCGGATATTTGATAAAGGGAGCTTTGACTCTCAAAAGCTCATACCGTGGAAATCTAGTTAGTCTTTAAGGTGCTACTAGACCCAAATCTTGCTCATCAATGAGTATTAGCCATGATAACTAAGTGGAACCTCCATGTGCAGAGGTAGGAACCAGACTTTTACAAAATCATTTAGGGGTCATTTCGTAGAAAAAGAGCTGGAGGAACTCATTAGCATAACTCATTAGCATATGCCATATCCCTTGTCAGCACCGGAAGTGGTTCACCTATTGTGGCTGTTTTGGATCCAATTGGGCCCAAAATGGCAAAAAGGGGCTGAAAATGGCCGAAAAGGGGCCCAAAATGGTCAGGATCGGGCCGTTGCTGAGCAGGAGAGTGATCCACCACCCGTCAGAGGCCTGATCCAGGCTGTTTCAGCCCAAATCCAGACCAAAACAGGCCCAAAATGGCCGAGAGGTGGGTGGGGCCACCTGACATGTGACCTCTTTGGGGAACTGCCAGAACTGCGTTCCTGTGCGTTCCCCCTTGAAATGAGCCCTGGTAGTTTCCTGTGTTGTGCGGGTTTTGCCGGGAGAACACTAATGGAAGTCACCAGACTGACAACTTTGGATGTAGCAGGTGGCGTGATTTTCAGGGGAGGCAGGAGGGGTCTTAACTACTTCCATGCTTGTTTTCTTCCTGCATTGGCCCCCCTCCCTAGCTCTCAAGGCTTGATTGTCAGCGTTTCAGATTTCAGCATCTTGTTAAAGTCTCCAAGTGACACAGGACAACGGTTAAGAATCTGTAGAGCAAGGTCTCTTCGTCATTGTGATGCTTCTTCACATAAGGGATTGCGTAAAGCACGTTTACCTAAAGCAAATGGCTCCCGCGATTGGCTCGATCCTTCAGGCTGTACTTCCGCTTCTTTCTCCTTGATTGGCTAAGTGCCCTCTTTGGCTCTACCAGGCTCCGCCTCCTCACCTTTTCAAGCCCCACCCCATTTTCACAGGCACCGCCCCTGAGCTCCTAGGCGCCACCTCCCACCTGAGTCTCTTGAGTTCAAGTCACCCTTTGAAAATGTATGTAAAGCAAGGGAAAGTGGGCCATGGTTTTAACGATATTCCTTTTATTTTTCGCTGGCTATTCTGGCCTCTTATCGCATCTACAGACTGAGTATTTGATTTCTTTTTGCTACAGAGAAAGCCTCTCACTCTGTTTCCTGCTTTCTCACAATGGCTTGATTGATAGTAGCAGCTATTTTCTCCACAGCTGAATACAATGCGGTGGCAAGGAAAACCGAAAAATGAAACCAGCTATTGGCGTTGTGCAACTGGATTCCGGTAATTTCACTGCAGGATTGAGGCAGAATATATCGCACCCATATTCGGGGACATTGAATTGCTGTGATCAATAATTGCAGGTTGACGTTAGAGTTATAACAACAACGACAACATTCAATTTATATACTACCCTTCAGGACAACTTAACGCCCACTCAGAGCGGTTTACAAAGTATGTCATTATTATCCCCATAACAATAATCACCCTGTGAGGTGGGTGGGGCTGAGAGAGCTCTGAGAGAGCTGTGACTGACCCAAGGTCACCCAGCTGGCTTCAAGTGGAGGAGTGGGGAATCAGACCTGGCTCTCCAGATTAGAGTCCTGCCACTCTTAACCACTACACCAAACTGGCTCTCTACACCAAACTGGCTCTTATTTTTCATTTATGTTATTTAGAGGCAGGGCTTTTTTTCAGCTGGAACGCAGTGGAATGGCGTTCTGGAACCTCTTGAAAATGGTCACTTGTCTGGTGGCCCTGCCCCCTGATCTCCAGACAGAGGGGAGTTTAGAGTGCCCTCTGCGCCGCTCGGCGGCGCAGAGGGCAATTTAAACTCCCCTCTGTCTGGAGATCAGGGGGCAGGGCCACCAGACATGTGATCATTTTCTCTGAGGGCAACCCACTGAGTTCCACCATCTCTTTTCCCAGAAAAAAAGCCCTGTTTAGAGGTGACTGCAATTCTGGGCACTCTTACCTGGAAATAATTGGGAATGACCTCTGATTAAATATATATAGAAGTGCATTGTCAAGGCACTGTGTATTGCAGTTGCACTTATATAGTGTTTATAACAACAACAACAACAACAACAACATTCAATTTATATACTCAATACCCACTCAGAGCTGTTTACAAAGTGTGTTATTATTATCCCCACAACAGACACACTGTGAGGTGGGTGGGGCTGAGAGAGCTCTGAGAGAGCTGTGACTGATCCAAGGTCAGCCAGCTGGTTTCAAGTGGAGGAGTGAGGAACCAAACCCGGCTCTCCAGATTAGAGTCCTGCCACTCCTAACCACTACACCAAACTGGCTCTCCATTCATCAGGCTTCTTTAAAGGTCTCCAAAATTTGGTTTCTTCCTTGAAGTTTCTGAAATTGTGTTATTAACCTATAAGCAGCCTAAACATTGCAGAGTTCCAAAACGGGCATTTGTATGCAGAGCCAGTTCTCCACTAAAGTAATCTAAGTTGTGGCCCCGGGATAGCACGACGAGGAGAACAGTAGCGCTCCATAGGGAGATGGCTCACTCACAGAACCCGACAGAGCTGCAGGCAAGGGGCATAGCCTCTTAAACCCTGTGGACAGCAGTTTGGAAGGAGGTTGTGGGTAGGTCTGTTCAGTGGCAGCCGGTAGTCCCCATCTCTGTCCCACACCCTTGGTAGGAGAAAAAAAAAGGGGGGGGGGAATTGCATTGATGGTGACACTCCAGGAATTTCCCTGATCTGTGTGGTTAAGATGATGAAGATTGGAGGAATTCCTAGAGCATCACCTAGAAGTGCCATCATGTTAATCACCCTATACCCAGAAGGGATGTCACATTTTCCTTATCACTTTAGGAATTTCCCCTATCTCTATGTAAAAGATCAGGGTAATGGGGGGAAATCCTAGAGGAATTTCTCGGGACAGTCAAATTTCTCTACCATCCTGTCCATCACATTCACCCTGAATACATGAAGCTGCTTTCTATTGGCTAAGACCTTTGGTACATCAAAGTCAGAGTTGTCTACTCAAACTGGCAGTGGCTCAGGCAGAAGTCTTTCACCTCACCTACTGCTTGGCCCTTTTAACTGGAAATGTTGAGTGTTGAACCTGGGACCTTTGGATCTTCCACCGAGCTAAGGCCCCTCCCAAACTTTCAATGGGAGTTTGTGATTTCTAGCATTACGGAAGAGGGGGAAATGTTCTTTCTTTCCACTTTCTGCACCCCATGCGTCATTTTATGATTCCCTCCCTCCAACGTCTTTTATCTAAACTTAAAAGACTTCATCTTGTATAGAAGGCGCTCCAACCTCTTGACCATTTGGGTTGTCCTTATAGGCACCTTTTCTAACTATACAGTATCCTTTTTGAGAAGAGGCAATCAAAATTGTCTGTAGCATTTCAAATGCATCACAAACGAGTAGGGACAGGTTTCAAACAAAATATTGCCCAACAAGGACCAAACGGTCTACAGAAACCTGATGGATAATAACAATAATGCAACTTTAAAGAAAGTGCTAATGCAATGAGTGCAAAAAGTGCAAGGTAAGTATTCCAATATATATACTCCAAAAATACTAGGGACTATCCATCTGCATGCACGTAGCCCCAGTGCATGGAATACAGTCCATACAACACATGTATAATGACATGCATATAAATACAAAGTTCGTCTTTCAGAATGTACAGAACTGGGTTGTTTCTTCTTTCTTGCAGGCAAACCTGCCAATGAAGGGCGAAGAGGGTCCGACGGGAGCCAGAAGGTCGATAAGGAAGCACCGGGGCTGTTGACTCACTCAAGGCAGTTGATGGGCGGGTAAATGCAGCCAAACTGTAGCCCTACGTGGAGGCGTTACAAGACCGGCTGTCTTGTTTCCAATCTCTTTCCTAGTCTTCATGAATCATAGTCCATTGTCCATATAGCAAATACGGCTTGAGCATCAGGCTGACTCAATGGTATTATGTTTCTGTGCGTAACCGTCTGAATCCTGGCCATTGTTGCTGTGTAAATCCCATTATTTCAGTCAGGGAAGTTGGCACATGCCTGGATATGCAACCTTGGATTGGGCATACCTTATTCAGGAATGCTAGGAATGTTTCCGGCTTCCACACAATGAAAGTGCTTGACTGTTTCACCTGCTAAGCCCTTCCTTCTGCTATTCTTTACTTACCTATACAGAGAGATAGTAATGAGGTTCTATAAAACAATCACATAGTGTGTGCAAGTGTAACTTCTCTTTACATGGGTTCTATGGGGCTTAGAAAGCAACTTTCACAAAATTTTAAGAAACAACTTTTTTTTCTTTTAAACTTTTTAACAATGAATAAAATACAACTTTAACAAAAAAATTAACTTTTAAGTACAACCGTACAAAAAACCCCTCCAAATCAACAATGTCCTTGAAAAGGCATCCAAGAAGTGATGATGTGTCCTCTCTCATCCATTTGAAGCAGCTGTTCCCCAGGCTTCAGGCTTCTGGTTGGGAATTATAGCCCTGCAAAAATAATACAACCCCAGTAACACCAGCTACACACAATACACAAACACCACTTAAATCATATTTTACATACAACATTTGATTACCTTATTCAAGGTGATAAGAGCTTATAATTTATTAAGCTCCCCTGCAAACAGCCTCCTCCTCAGCAGCCTGCCTCTAGCTTCCACTGGGCTAAACCAATTAACCTCACAGGAGTTACACAAGCTTCTGAGTTCAATAGAACTCTTCTTCAGGTTTGATGCTCGGCAAAAACTAAAAGGGGAGGTGGGCACTAGAGAATAAGAGGTTGCGGGGAACGATGGAAGTCTGGATTCCGTTTCAAAATGGAATCGAGGACGTGCTTTGCTCCGTTTGGATAGCGTGTGTCTGATGTTAAAGGATTTTGTTGCGCCATGGGAAAAAAGAATCAATGGGTACTCTCTCCCTATGAAAATACAAAAGTCAGAATTTATTCAAAGCTGTCTTTGGCACAAGTAGGAACACAGAGGAAGGGATGCAAAAGAAATTCTCAAGCTGCTGGAGAGAAAGTGCTCCAGCGCCAAACAACGTTTAAGAGGAAAACAGATACTACTCTTGTTTTCTGAAATTTAAAATGAATTATTCATTCAGTCATTTGAGTTTTTAAAAAGATTACTTCACTGTCTCCCCCCCCCCCCCGCTGCTTTTGTGACCTGTGTGATGCTCCCCTACTGGCAATATTTTTGTGTGGTGTGTATTTTTGTGAATGGCAAATATTGGTTCTCTTCCATCAGGGAGTGAGAATCAATTCTATCTCAGCTTGCAGTCTGGAACCCTGTTTTAAAACAAATACGTCCATAGATTTTTGGTCCTCGTGTCTCGCTGCCTCAGGAAAATGAAGGAGCTCAACGGCAGATCAGTATATGTTAGAAACGAGATTGAGCTGTCTCTCTTCTGTGTGCTCCTTCAGGGCCAGTTAACAATTACGTTAATTTTATTTGCATAAGCTCAGCACTGCAATCTCTTTTGCAAAGCATAATGCTTCGTTTGTTGAGCAATGCAAATTGGTTGGAGGACGAGAAATAGCCCAACCGGCCCGTCGCCCACGTGTTGCAGCTGCTGATTGAAGCGAACTTAATCAGGCCATGTCGATACATTTAAAATGTTAAAATGCTTGTGTTATACGCTGTCAAGTTGCTTCTGGGTTATGATGACCCTATGAATGAAAGACCTCCAAAATGCCCCATCACTGACAGCCTTGCCCAGCTCTTACAAACTGAAGGCTGTGGCTTCCTTTATTGAGTTGGTCCATCCCGTGTTGGGGTTTCCTCTTTTCTTACTGCCTTCAACTTTTCCTAGCATTATTGTCTTTTTCAGAGAGTCTTGCCTTCGTATGATAGCCTCAGTTTTGTCATTTTGGCTTCTAAGGAGAATTCAGGCTTCATTGGATCTAGAACTCCCTTATTTGGGGGAAGGGGTGGCAGTCCGTGGTATCCATAAAACTCTTCTCCAACACCACATTTCCAGTTTGGTGTAGTGGGTAAGAGCGGCAGGACTCTAATCTGGAAAGCCAGGTTTGATTCCCAACTCCTCCTCTTGAAGCCAGCTGGCTGACCTTGGGTCAGTCACAGCTCTCTCAGAGCTCTCTCAGCCCCACCCACCTCATAAGGTGATTACTGTTGTGGGGATAATAATAATATACTTTGTAAACCACTCTGAGTGGGTTGTTAAGTTGTCCTGAAGGGCGATATATAAACCAAATGTTGTTGTTGTTATTTCAAATCAATCAAAAATAAAGGGCACCCAATACCAAAAGTGAATGGAGCAGAGTTTACTTGTCAAAAAGAAAGGAGTTGATTTCTTTAAAAGGGAACAAAGACAGGAATGGCATGGAAACATTCATTCTGGGTGCCTACTGGGGTCCCAGTATGCAGGACTTAGGTTTGCTAGCTCCTGGTTGGGAAATTCTTGGTGATTTGGGGGGTGGAGCCTGGAGAGGGCAGGGCTTGGGAAGGGGTGGGACTTCAGCGGGCTATAATGCCATAGGGTCCACCCTCCATGGCAGCCAATTTATTCAGATGAACTGATCTCTGTCACTTGGAGATCAGTTGTAATTCTAAGAGATCGCTAGCTGCCACCACCTGGAAGCTGGCAACCCTAGGCCAGGACTTAAGATCCATTAGCTTGCAAAGGAGAAGAGAGGAAGGATCCTTTTAAGCCCCATTGATCTCCAAAAGAGAGGCTAACAATTATTTCCATAATGAATCAGTCAGCCTAGCCCACCAAACAGTGTTCACGTGAGGATAAACTGGAGGATAGGCGAATTGTGCAAGCTCCATGGAGGAAGGACAGGATTAAAAATTTCTAATTTGCCATAGGGAAGAAAACCAGAACAATAATGTTAGGCCATTTGTACCTCTGGCTAATAGAAATGACTCTTTGTTAACACTTCACACACAGGAACATATTTTAATCATTTTTTAGAAGATGTTTTAAATCAGAGGGCTAAAAATTTGAGGACTAAAAACATGCAAAATAGATGTCGTACCAGAATAACAGTATCATCTAAATATGGAACTGGGAGGGGGGGGATGAGAGAGGAATGAAGCAGGGGTCTTGGATCTCCAACCCCCACCCCATGAAAAATATGCAGGTTTGAGAACCCCTGTTTCTACGTATTCTCTTTAGGCAGAGCAAAGATCTAAAACAAAACACATAAAGCAAAGACATAAAGGAAAATACATTAAATGATCAGCTTGTAATCTTTTATTCCTCAGTCACAATCTAACCATGTTCATCGTACACAATGCCTTGTTGCCAAGAGGGTCTCCCCCCAAATTTAAACTGTATACACAATCCAATAGTGTCTGCTTACTGCTAAATCACTCTTCTAACATCATATATGAATCACAGCCACTAGCAAAAACTATTTTATCTATCACAATGAATACTTTAACCAATACACAGTCTACTTAAACCAATACACAGTCAGTGAATATTGAACTACATGTGGAATTGCATATGTACAAATCAATACAGAACAATGTCTCTCTGTCTACGTCCACAAGTTGTCCGTAATATGTTCTCAACTCCAAAGAATGTTCCAACCTGATAGTCAACATTCAAGATGTAGGGGAAGGTCCTCCTTTAGGCGGGGAAGAAGTAATGAAAGTGCTGTTGTGCTGTGCAAATCCACGTTGTTACAGATATGGGCAGAAATATAAAGAAACAGAAATATAAAGAACAGGCTTCTCACCTGTAACGCGCTTGCATTTGCTAAGAAATAATTAAAGGGCTCCAGTAATCGCTCTCCTTTAATTATCTGTATAGAATGAATGGACGGCACTATTACCGGATTATTGTAAGCGCGTTCATGTTAAAGATGTGTGTAGTTATGTTTTAATTAAAAAGATAAAATGGTAGCAAGGATTCTCCTAGTCATATTTTTCTTGGTGTACTATAACCGAAGCCCTGATCTGGCTGTAAAGATCTGCCAAGCAACTCTCAAAAGACTTCACGGTAGATGGTAAAAGGACTTTATTGAAAAGCTGCGAATGTCATGATCTTACTCCATCTTTGCCACAAATAACGGTTGCATGCAAGCAGGGCTTTTTTTCTGGGGAAAGAGGTGGTGGAACTCAGTGGGTTGCCCTCGGAGAAAATGGTCACATGGCTGGTGGCCCTGCTCCCTGATCTCCAGACAGAGGGGAGTTGAGATTGCCCTCTGTCTGGAGATCAGGGGGCGGGGCCACTGGCCATGTGACCATTTTCAAGAGGTTCCGGGACTCCATTCCACCATGTTCCCACTGAGAAAAAGCCCTGCATGCAAGCTTCAGACATAAATAGGCTTCTAAAACACGGGCAAATTCTAAAATCCCTCCCTAAGCTCAGCGGGAAACTACTTAAGCAGGAAAACAACAGAAACGATGTTTGAGATTTCCAAGGTCATGGTGTCAATGCAGGCGCCTCTTCCCAGACTAAAGGAGAGAGAGCCCTGGAGCAGTTCAGAGTGTACAGATAACAGCGGGAACCCAAATCTCCCTTGCATAGTTTCGCAGCACAGGTTCGAAAGACCTTTGCAGTTTAACCATAATCATAAAGCATTCGGCTACAGTCAGAACCGCAGGGGGTTGCTGGGTATGGCAGGTGTTGCTAAGCACCTGACATCGGCTAGCCCAGGCAAGCCCGATCTCATCAGATCTCGGAAACTAAGCAGGGTCAGCCTCGGTTAGTAATAGGATGGGAGACCTCCGAAGAAGACCAAGGTCTCTATGCGGAGGAAGGCAATGGCAAACCACCTCTGTTTGTCTCTTGCCTTGAAAACCCCAGCAGGGGTCACCATAAGTCAGCTATGACATGACGGCACTTTCCAACACCATCACCATTATACCCAACACAAATATAAAACGTTGTTGAGCTGTATCTCTTGCCAGGAGATTAATGGTCTGATATAGGAGAGCTAGTTAGACACCTAAGGCTCCTTAAGAGTAGTCCTGTATCTGAGCCTGGCCTGATCAGAGTCATATGATGAAGGTCACAGATCCAGAGGAGTTAGCCATGTTAGTCTGTAGTCGCAAAATAGACTAACCAACTTTATTGTAGTGTAAGCTTTCGAGAACCACAGCTCTCTTCGTCAGATGCATCATCAGCTTTTGAGAACCTCAGCTCTCTTCGTCAGATGCATCTGACGAAGAGAGCTGTGGTTTTCAGAAGCTTATGCTACAATAAAGTTGGTTAATTTTAAAGGTGCTACTGAACTCTTTAATATAATGGGAGCTTGACTCTTGACAGCTTATATCCTGCACATCTTTAAAGTGCTACTGGTTGATTGATTGATTGGATTTTTAGCCCCCCCACCCCGCAAACAGGCTCAGGGCAGGTTAAAATCATAAATAAGGTACAATAGGTAAAACCAATAAAATAACATCTTGGTGCAAACATGAATATCAGCATTCCAGATGGGGCACCTTTCCCCCTTTCCCTGCCCACCATACACAAGGTAAGAAAAGGGTGGAGGTGTGGGTTGGTGAAACTCTTAACTCCTCAGGCATGGGGGGCAGATGGACCATATGCTCCCCCCCTCACTGGCAGGAGACCGGCAGGGAGGCTAAGTAGATGGATCCAGTGCTGGCCTCCACCATATGCCTGGCAGAACATCTCTGTCTTCCAGGCCCACCAAAAAGATACAAGATCTTGGCGGGCCTGAGTGTCTTCCGACAGAGAGTTCCACCAGATTGGGGCCAGGACCGAGAATGCCCTGGCCCTGGTTGAGGCCAGCCGAGCCTCCCTGGGGCCAGGGACCACCAGTAAGTGTTTACCTGCAGATCTAAGAGCTCTCTGAGGTACATACTGGACATAATTCCTGCTCTTCTACTGCAAACCAACATAGTTACCCGCCTGCAATTATGCATTATATATATAATCCACTTCCATATAGAAAATTCTCAAAGCAGAGAGCATGTATTAACCGTAACATGACACTCTGACATTATGAACCTTGGAGTCCTACTGCCAAGACTTGCACTGGAAAACTGGGAACAAGCTCACACTTCTCACTGTTTGCATTTCCCCCTCTCTACACCTATGTATCTGTACAATCAATCTGTTTGTTTCAAAGGTGCTACAGTGGCTCCCTTTTATTTCCATAGAAGAAAGGCTTGTAGTCATTTGTTTCGGCATGTTCCAAGGCTGTGCCAAATCTGGGCTGGGCCACTTTCCTTGTGCTACTTTGATTTACACATCTTGACTTGGCAGGTGTTAGAACAAGTCCGTTCTTGAACATACCTGCTGGCTGGCGTGCCCTGTAAATATACAAGAGGGGCACCGCCGAGTATAAGAACCCGAAAGACAAAAGTCCTACCGTGGAAGTAATCTATTAAACGAAATGCTCTTAAAGTGACCATGTAGTAATATGATATAATAAGTTAGAGATTTGTATTTTAATAAATACAATTATTAAGACAATTCCCTAAACTCATTAAAGTGCAAGATGCTCCACTTAGCTAAATTCAGTACTCAATACAAGAATAATGTTCCCATCCAAGAATCACAAATATGACAACAATCATACAATGCAATTCATTGGGAGGCGCCTTTCTGTTTCTAACCAATAATTAATTACAGTCCAGAGACTTGGAGTCAAGAAGTAAGTTTTCCAAAAATTAGTTCGTAGAATTATAATCGTCTCTTCTTTTTCTTTTTTCTTTACTAGGTGCAGATCCAACCCGGCAAAGGCTCCAAGGTCGTAGCCATCTTCCAAACGGGAGGATCCACCATGGCTGCCCAAGTCTTGCGGGGTGGACGGTCCACAGCCGCCAAAAGTCGCTCAACAGGGAGCGCACTATCCTTCTGTTTCGGCTAGGCTTTTTCGAGAGCGTTCAATCAGCAGTTGTCTCCAGCTCCGTCTGCTCAATGGTATTCTCCCAAACCACAATAGATCCAGTAGGTCCCCCTCTTAGAAGCGGAGGTGAAACTGACAGAGCCTTTGGGAGGCAAAGAGGAAATGAACTTCCCTTTTGAGCAGGGAAAGGGGAAATTAACAAAGCCTTCCGATCTCTTTTAAAACTGAGCTTCCCGGCTAACATTGTGACCCCCTTCATGTGCTCCTCCTCGTGTAATTCGTCTCTTGTTGCTTGGCTCTGAGGGATGAAACAACCAAGTGGCTGTTCTACCTTTCTGGGGTAGTTTTAAAAGACAGAGCTGGGGGAGATCGCTCCTCAGAGGGTTTGTTAATTTCATCTTCGCCTCCCTGAAGGCTCTGTCAATTTCACCTCTCTACGGGAGGGTAGTTTAAAAAGACAGAGCTGGGGGAGATCGCTCTTCAGAGGGTTTGTTATTTTCATCTTCACCTCCCTGAAAGTTCTGTTAATTTCACCTCCTCTTCAGGGAAGCGAAGACGAAATTAACAAACCCTCTGGGGAGCAGTCTCCACTGCCTCCATCTTTTAAAACTAGGCTTCCCGGCTAACATTGTGTCTCCCTATACTTGAGCGCCCCCATGTAAGACATCTTGTGTAGAGAGACCCATAGTGACATCGTCAGCATCACCAACGTCACATGCCCCCCACCCCAGCTCTCCCACTGCAAGTTCCTTCCCCACCATCTCAGTGATCTTTCTTTGCGTTCAGAATAGGAGGAAAGCCAACCCCTGCTGTTTATGCTTAGGCCCCGTACATTCTCCCGTTCTTGTTTGGATTTTGTCAGCTTCTGTCTCCACAGCTGGAGCACAACACAGGCCACAAACTCACCCTTCCTGCCATTAGCTGGCTCAGCCCGGCCACCCCGGCTTCCCCCTCCCCACACACTGCGGCATTCCCCTCCCTTCCTGCTACAGATGTCGAGACTCATTTGGAAACTCGCAAGTTCTGGATTTTTTTGTTCCAAAATTAGGGAAATGAAAGTTTTAAATAAAAGAACAAATCTGTATGGTTGGTGACTATCTCAAACTGAAAGAATTCAACTTGTCCCCAAGTAACACCCAGGTTTTTTTCAACTGTGGAATGACGGTGTGTTTATAAAACAAAACACTGATCATTTTTCTCGTTTAGGTTAGGATCTGAAAAGGGGGGATAGAAGCGGCAGCAGTTCTTATTTCCTCTTTATAAAATCTGCCTCCATGTTTTCAACGCTAAGAGCCAAAACACACGTTAAGAAAAACCTAGGTTCAGCACGTGTTCTCTTACCTCAAGGTTTGCCGGGATCTGTAGGAGTCCTGGAAGCTTAAAGTAGGCGTCCTGGAAGCTTAAAGATCTGTAGGGGTCCTGGAAGCTTAAAGTCCTGGAAGCTTAAAGGATCTCTAAGCGTCCTGGAAGCTTAAAGGCGTCCTGGAAGCTTAAAGCTTAAAATACAGGCGCCTGTATTTCCCTTTCCCTTTTTGCTGCTCTGTAAATGCTAAACTTTAAGCTTCCAGGACGCCTACAGATCCCAGCAAACCTTGAGGTAAGAGAACACGTGCTGAACCTGGGTATTTCTTAACATGTGTTTTGGCTCTAAGGCTGGCTCTAGGACTGGGTCTGCTGTGGGCACAAGAGACCGGCAATGGGCCCCTGGGCTAGGGTTGCCAACTCCAGGTTGGGAAATTCCTAGAGAGTTTGGGGGTGGAGCCTATAGATGATGGGGTTTGGGGAGGAAAGGGACTGTTATCAGGAGCGAGCAGGAGCATGAACATCACCCCCATCCTACAATCGCTTCATTGGCTACCCATCAGTTATCGTCCTCAGTTCAAGGTATTAGTTATTACATACAAAGCTCTTCACGGCTTTGGTCCAGCATACCTATGGGACCACCTCCCTCCCTATGTTCCTCCCCGGCAGCTTTGCTCATCTGAACAGGGTCTCCTGCAGGTGCCAGGCTGCACACAGGTGAAGTCAGCAGCAGCCCGTACACGGGCTTTCTCTATGGTGGCCCCTATCCTGTGGAATGACCTGCCTGAGGAAGTCAGAAGAGCCCCCACTCTCCTGATTTCCCATAAACAATGCAAACCAAACTATTCAAAAAGGCTTTTTACTCAAACGGGAGGGCTGCATTGTAGGGAAGATGCATCGCTAATGAGTTAGGGACCAGAGACTTCATCACCATATTGCCTTACATATGTGCTGTTTTAAATATGTACTCCTATGTACCACCAGTGCTCCATGTTGCCTAACGTTAGTCCTAGACTTGATTATGTTCTGCTTCAGTATTTTTTACTACTCTGTATTGGATTCTTCCTATTAACTATGTCTTTTAAACTTGTATCTATTTACCCTATGGCATTGTTTATGGAAATGTCCTTGAGACTGTATTGAAATGTACTTGATACTGATTGTACTAATCTCATACTGTGTAATCCGCCTTGAGTCTCAGTGAGAAAGGCGGACTACAAACAAACAAACAAATTTAGCAGGTTATAGTGCCATAGAATCCACCCTCCAAAGCAGCCATTTTCTCCAAGATAACAGAAGAGGGAGAGTCCTGACAAAGGTTAGCAAACAAGGAATTCAAGACCACCTAACGACAACCACTTCAATTGTAAATATTCATATAATCAATACAGTAATGACAAATTGCCAATATATGTGCAGTTCATACAATATTCAATATCCATTCATGATTCGTTTCCCTCATCCACTTTAGACTTGCACTTAAACCATCAATTGCATAACGTCGGATGCTGAATACACGTTGGAGTGTATATATACCACCTTTGAGAAAGGGATTCCAGAAACGGGATTCTTCACCAGTTTTCCCGTCAGATGGATATTGTTTTCTACATGATTCATGACCGATAGTGCTTCCCTGGCCATTCATATTGATGTATTGAATTGTATCAGATTGAATCATCCTGCTTATGGACTTATGATTGGAAGCTATATGGCTGTGGATGATTAACTAGTTGTTTTACTAGCGCTGAACACTTTATGGGTCTTGCAACGAAGACTGTATAAATGTATTGATACAACATTGAATTATGAATGGATATTGAATATTGTACGTTGGAGTGTATATATACCATCTTTGAGAAAGGGATTCTTTTCCTACTGCTTCTCCACCTGTAAGCCGCGTCTCTGCGTCTGGTGTGTGCGCTTATGCATGGGTGTGATTTAAAGCAGGAAAAATGGCAGAAGGGCAGAGGGGAAGCTTTCCCCTTTCCCCCAACTTAATGCGGACCTACCCAAATTTGCAGTTCCTGTGGTTTTTATTTCAGTTTCTAAAAAGTCAGAAGGGTGTTAAACTGCTCTGCTCTGTAACAACTAGTTGGGCCCCTTGCATCAATTGGCTGCATGTCAAAAGATCTGAAAAGAAATGCTGTACAGTTATATTCTGCCCAGTGTATGATCTCTGTGGGCATTTCAGAGGTAAATTCATCTCCAAAGGCTAGCCCGATCTTGTCAGATTTTGGAAGCTAAGCAGGGTCGATTTTGGTTAGTACTTGGATGGAAGATCCACCAAAGAAGTCCAGAGTTGCTATTTATTTATTTATTTATTTACTTACTTACTTACTTACTCTTAGTCCACCTTTCTCACTGAGACTCAAGGCAGATTACACAGTGTGAGATTAGTACAGTCCATATCAAGGACATTTCCATAAACAATCCCATAGGGTAAATAAATACAAGTTTACAAAGACCTAGCATTAGCAAGGATCCAATACAGAGTTGAAGAGATGCTGAAACAGAACATGAAGCAATTCTAGGGCTGACGTTAGACAATGTGAAGCACAAGTAGCACATAGGGGCACACGGGGCTTTTTTCCAGGAAAAGAGGTAGTGGATCTCTCTATTATCACATGTGTGCATGTGAAGTGTGTGCGCGCCATCAGAAACACATGATGATGTTACTTCTGGGAAGCAATATCACTTCCAGAAGTGACCTCGCTTCCGGGAAGTGACCTCGCTTCTCAGAAGCGAGGTCATCACGCAGGGTGCAGCCACCCCCAGAGCGCTCCCTCAATTCAGGCCTGCTTGCGTCCCCGCCCCGCAATGTTCCCTCTAGGCAGTGCAGTGTTGTGAGCCAGTAATTTATTTTGTGAGTAGCAAATTAAGTTTGGTCATGCCTTTTCCAAAACCAGAATCCATTTGAGGGAGGGAGGAAGGGAGGGAGGGAAAGGCTGGGGAAGAGGCTGGGGAAGCAGGCAGCCCTGGAGAAGCTCCACCCAGGAAGACGGCCCATGGGTCTTTGGGCACCAGGGGCGGTGCCACCAGTCACATGATCTTTTTTTCAGAGGTGCCGGATCTCAGACCCGAGGAGATTCCGCTGAAAAAAAGCCCTGGGGGCACATATTTAAAGTAAAAGGGTAGTATGTAAGGCAACATAGCAGTGAAGTCTATGGTCCCTAACTCATTAGTGAAGCATCTGAGACCCCCTCCCTACAATACAGCCCGCCGATATGAATAAAAAGTCTTCTTGCATCATTCAGTTTTGCATCATTTGCGGAAAGCCAGGAGAGTGGGGGCTCAATGGCAAACCACCTCTGAACATCTCTTGCCTTGAAAACCGTACAGGTCACCATAAATGTGACTTGACATTGCTTGACCTGCACCACACACACACACACACACACACACAAAACCAAATCTGGGCTCAGTTTCTAAAAGGCACTGAGTTCCTTGTTTGGATTGGACTGAGATAAGAAATTTTGGATTTTCAGATGTATTATGAACATATGAATGCACTTTTTGTATAATTGTATAGTTATTGAGTACACTGATGCCATTTCTATTGGTCAGCAGATAGAGGTGAACTGGGTTAAAATCCTTGGATGGTCTCTACCAAACTGACAGCTCCTCTCTATCTGAACTAGGAGCTTCTATGCTGCAGTAGATAAGAGGATCTAAGAGGTTGCTCGTTCAAATCTCATTTTGACACAAACCCACTCAGTTCTCAATGAGGTCTAGATCCTTGGCAACTAACTTCTCAAAAACTTCTATTGCCGAGTCAGTAACTGATGGCATAAAAGATGACTTAACCCAGAGTGATGTTATTACATGTGGAGTCTGTTGAATTCCAAAGAATTTTCTTAATTTAATTAACCTGATTAATTTAAAGACGTCTACTCTAGTTCTAAATGCATTGCATGGTGGTGTAGGTATGAATCCTAAGCCCTTATTTGTTGTTGTGCGAAGATATTCCATACGGATATAAACAGTTCTGAAACTTCAAACAAATATCAACAGCTCTGAAACAGAACAAAGAACAAGATCATACAGGTTCTCATAGCCCAATCTTGGAGAGTTTCAGCTGTAACCACTAGAAAATACTGTCATCTGAGGATACTCCACACAGATATTTATAGTTTTCAAGCTCCACACAGATATTAGCAGCTTTGAAATAGAACAAGAACTAAGAATATAGAGTTTACAACTCTGGTATTTGGAACTGATTCTTCAAAGTGGACTGGAAAGATTAAACGCTTGATGAATATTTATGATTATTTATGAAGGTTTATTAGCTGTATATTTATTGTAGTATATTTATCACATTTGAGCACTTGCACCTTTGTAAGAATTAAAAATATAAACATTTACAAAATATTTAACATATAACCTTCGAGGTTTGTAATTTGTTTTGGAGTTAAAGGAAGACAGCATACATGAAGAGCTCTGTATGCTGCGACTTCCGGTTTGGGATCCATGGAGGTCTAACGCAGCTCTAAGTGCTGAGCTGTCCGTGCCGCTGTTTGGAAGGCTGGAGGGGCGCAAATTGCCCGCAGCAACCTGTTCTCAGGTGGAGAACAGGCAAGTACACTTAAGAACCTGAGGGCGCATTGATCTCGGGTGTGAGGGGGGTTCTATGCAACGAACTCCCATCCGACCTTGAGGTCCCACCCGAAGAAAGGTTGCCGAGATCTCTGCAGTGGCTCTGGAGTCAAATTTTTTGGCATAAGACCTACATGCCCAAGCTTCAGCAAAACATCAAGGGGAACTGATTTGATTTGATAATAGAAGCAGCGATTACAACCCAAGAAAAACGTCTAAGAAGGTAAAGATTGCTATCTCTCAATACGGAACAGATTATAACAAGAAATAAAGTACTAAAGGCGATTTAAAAACTGCATCAGATTGGTTATATAAAGGGGAAGATTCCGGCAAGATAAAACTTAAAAAGTGACATTGTAAAGCGAAGTTAGCGCGGAAAATCGATTATTGTTTACATACTTGCGGCGGGGAAGAGATAGTAGACTGTGAGAAAGTTTTAACATCGTGAGAACTGCTGTGTAACGCAAGGGAACAGGAAGTACGTCAGAACCATAAAGAGGCTGGTGAGAACGCCATTTTGGAATAGGGCAAGGTTGTGACTTCAATGAAAATGGAAGTAGGCCATCTTTGAAGAAGGTAAGGGCGATTGCTTCAGTATAAAACCATAGAGAAAAAACGCCCGACATTTTGGACTGTGCAAAACAGCTTTTGACAAAAACAAACTGAATCTGGACTTTTAAAAGTAACAGAAATTATTAAATTAGTGCCACGGATCTAAGGAAAAGGGTAGACTCATGGGAGCGAAGCAGAGCTAGCCCCACGATGTCGAAGAAGGAGTGGCAAGCTACGATGGAAAATTTGGATAAAAAAGTTTCAGAGGGAAACAAAGAGCTTAAGGACATGATGCAAGAGATGGCGAGAGAGTTCAAAGACTTTAAAGAGACACTTAAATCGGAAATGGCAGAACTGACAAAAGGCATGGATAAAATACAAAACGACTTGCAAGCTACACAGCAGAGAGTTAATGTAGTAGAGAACACGGTTGATACCCTAGCGGATATGCAAAAAACTGAAATGAGAGGAATGAAAGGGAGAATGGCCATTGCGGAATGTAAACAAATGGAAAAGCAACTTAGATTTCGGTCGATCCCGGAAACTGAGGAAAAATCAGCCCAAGAACAGATTACAGAAATTTTGGCAGAGTACCTGGGGAAAGAAGAAGAGGAAATTGCAGCTCTCCTGGATGTGGCATACAGAATCAATTCAAAATTTGCGGCTCAGAAGAAGTTACCAAGAGACATGATCGTGCAATTTACAACCAGAAATACTAGAGAGTTAATTGTGAGTAAACAGTTTCAGGATCCATCAGAAGTCGATGGAAAAATGGTGAGAATCATGAAGGAACTGCCCAGATCGGTGTTGTTGGAGCGGAAAAAATATAGAGAGCTGGTCCAGATGTTAAAGGATTTGAAAATTAGATACAGATGGGAAATACCAGAAGGACTGGCATTTGAATTCGGTGGAGTTAGAAAAAACATCAGATCTGGTCACGAGATGGAAATTTTTATTAGGGAAAATGAAAAAGACTTACCAAAAAGTACAAGAATGTGATCATGGAGTGCAAAATTATATCTTAGAATGTAAATGGACTAAATTCACCTTGTAAACGTAAGGCTATTTTCCACTGGCTTTTAAAACAAAAGTGTAATATAGTGTGTTTGCAAGAGACGCATATTAAAAAGCAGGATGTAAAATATTTGAAACTTGCAAAACTTGGAAAGGAATTTGCAGCTGCCTCCAAAAAGAAGAAGAGGGGAGTGGTATTGTACATAAAAGAAGAACTGCAGCCTAAATTAGTGTTGAATGATGCAGAAGCCAGATATTTAGCAGTGGAAATAGTCTGGAACTCAAAGAAGACGCTGGTGATTGGAATTTATGCGCCTAATGGTACAAAAGAAAATTTTTTCAAAGATTTAGGAAAAAAATTAGATGAGCTCTCCTATGATCAAATAATTTTAGTAGGCGACTTCAATGGAGTCACAAACTTGGAGGAAGACAAGAAGACTAAAACTATACAAAAAAAAAGAGGACTATTGCCAAAGTCGTTTTTCACGATCAAGGAACAGGAAAGTCTAGAAGATGTATGGAGAAGACAAAATCCTAAGAACAGACAATACACATTTTACTCTGCAAGGCATTCTACACTGTCAAGAATTGATATGATCTGGGCCTCCAAAGAATTGGTGTTGTGGACTAGAGATGTGGAAATAATGCCCAAGGTAGGCTCAGATCACAATCCAATTATGTGGAGATTTGGGAAAAATAACAAACGAAGAGGATGGAGAATAAATGAGGACTTGTTACAAATGGAAGAGAATATTGCGTTGATACGAAGAGAGACCAAATTCTTTATACAATACAATTTGAACAAAGAGGTACCGACAAATAAGGTATGGGATACATATAAAGCTGTGATTCGAGGGATACTAATGGACTTGAATGCAAGAGATAGGAGGAAAAAGGAGGAAAAAAGATTTGAAATCATGGAAAAAATAAAAGCCAAAGAGATACAACTTAAGAAAAGACCAGGAAAAAAGAAAATATATCAGGACATTAAAATATTGCAAGAACAATCGACGGCAATGAATAACAAACAATTGGAGTGGAATTTAAAGAGGATGAACCAGAGGTCGTTTGAAGGGGTAAACAAACCTGGGAAATATTTGGCGTGGCAATTAAAAAAAAGAAAGGAGAAGAAAATTATAAGCAAGATCCGAGAAGAGGATAAGGTTTTTATGGATCAAGCTTCCATTAGTAGAGCCTTCTTTAAATTTTATGCTAAATTATATTAAAAAAAAGAGGTGAACAAAGATTCAATAGCAGAGTACTTGGAGAAGATGAAGTTTCCGACTATTTCTGATGAATGGAAAGAGAAATTAAATAAGGAAGTGACGGAAGAAGAGATAAAAGAAGATATTCAATCAGCGAAACTAGGGAAGGCGCCAGGACCGGATGGATTAACGGCAAAATTTTATAAAGTGATGGCTATTGAACTGGCACCCTTCTTGAAAGAGGTAATGAACGGAGTCAAGCTAGACCAAAGGATTCCTGATTCATGGAATGAAGCCAATATATCACTGATTCCAAAGGAGGGACAAGATTTGACCAATGTTAAAAACTATAGACCAATTTCGTTGTTGAATAATGACTACAAAATATTTGCAAAGGTGTTGGTGGAGAGGATAAAAGGATGGATGTCGGAATTCATCGCAGAAGAACAGGCGGGATTTCTACCCAATAGACAAATTAAAGACAACTTAAGGACAGTAATAAATGCTATTGAATATTATGACAAGCATTGTGATAAAGAAGTTGGTTTCTTTTTCGTAGACGCGGAAAAAGCATTTGATAATTTGAACTGGGACTTTATGTTTGCCACACTGGAAAAGTTGCAAATGGGAGAAAAGTTCATACAAGCGGTGAAAGAAATCTATAAAGACCAAACTGCAGCAATTGTAGTGAATGATGATTTGACTAAAAAATTGAAAATAAGTAAAGGTACAAGACAAGGATGCCCTCTATCTCCATTGTTGTTTATCTTGATTCTGGAAATATTGATGATCCAAATACGAGAGGATGATACAATTCGAGGCATAAAAATAAAAGAATTCTCCTACAAGGTCAGAGCATTTGCGGATGACAATGTTAATAGTAGAAGATCCAATTAATAACATGCCAAAGGTAATAAAGAAAATAAAGGAATTTGGAGATTTGTCTGGATTCTACGTGAATAAAAAGAAGTCGAAGATATTATGTAAGAATATGACTAAATAGAAGCAACAAGAATTGATGGAAATAACGGACTGTGAGGTAACAAATAAAGTAAAATATCTTGGAATTGAATTAACTGCGAAAAATATAGATTTATTTAAGAACAACTATGAGAAACTGTGGATACAAATAGAGAGAGATTTGATAAAATGGAATAATCTGAACTTATCATGGTTGGGAAGAATTGCAGCAGTAAAGATGAATGTTTTACCACGTGTGATGTTTTTGTTGCAAACAATTCCAATTATCCGAGACTCCAAACAATTTGACAAATGGCAAAGAAAAATTTCAGATTTTGTGTGGGCAGGCAAGAAACCGCGTGTGAAAATGAAAGTATTACAAGATGCGAAAGAAAGAGGTGGCTTGCAACTGCCCAATATATTATGAAGCAATATGTTTGACATGGTTAAAGGATTGGATAACGCTGAAAAACCGCAAATTGTTGGCCTTGGAGGGATATAAAAAAATATTTGGATGGCATGCGTATCTGTGGTATGATAAAGTAAAAGCAGATTCTATGTTTTTGCATCATTATATTCGAAGAAGCCTCTTCACAATCTGGAAGAAATATAGGACTTATATGGAAGATGGAATTCCTTCATGGGTGGTACCATATGAAGTAATAGATCCGAGAGCTATTGATAATGAACAACAATGTTTAATTTATAAGGAGATAATACAAATACAACATTCAATGCCAAGAATAAAAACAGAAGAAGAACTATCTCCTTGTTATGGATGGTTTCAATACAGGCAGATCAGAGATCTTTACAAATCGGACTGTTCAAAAGGAGGAATAAGAATGGAAAATTCAGAGTTAGAAGAAGCGATATTACAAGAAGACAAGAAAGAAATTTCAAGGATTTACAAAATACTTTTAAAATGGTACACAGAGGATGAAACAGTGAAAGTACAGATGGTGAAGTGGGCAATAAACTTTCATAAAGAGATAACAATGGAGGCTTGGGAGCACTTGTGGAAAAATACAATGAAGATTTCAACATGTACGAATATCAAAGAGAATGTATATAAAATGATATACCGATGGTATCTAACACCAAAGAAAATAGCGCTAGGAAACACTAATATGTCAGATAAATGCTGGAACATGAAGGATCGTTATATCATATGTGGTGGACTTGTGAAGTAGCTAAGCAATACTGGGGTGATATAATTGAAGCAATTAATGAGGTGTTACAAACCCAAATTAATAAGAACCCAGAATTGTTGCTACTGAACTTGGGAATGGAAGATGTTCCAACGCAGCATAGAACATTGTTATTTTACATGATTACGGCAGCAAGACTTTTGTATGCGCAGAAATGGAAAGTACAAGAAGTACCAACTGTAGAAGACTGGATTTACAAATTGCTGTACATGGCAGAGATGGATAGAATGACAAGAAAACTTAGAGATCTGGATCCAGGACAATATACTGTGGACTGGGGGAAACTGAAACAATTCTTAGAAAAAAAATGGGATGTGAAAGGGGAACTGTGGCAGTTTGAGAATTATTAAACTGAGATGTTATACAGGGAAGAGAGAAGTGACTTTACCATTGAGGGGAAATTGTAACTATTTTAATCTAAGCTAGGATTAAAGTTAAGTATAGTTATATTTAATTACTGAAAAGTAAGATGGAGATATTAGAAAAACCAATATAGTATATATATAGTATATATAAGAGAATTTGAAACTGCTTAGAATAAGAAATATTAGATAGAGATATGTATGGTAGATATGTTTAAGTTAAAATATGTTAAGTAATGAGGGGGGTTAAGGGTTGGAAAGCTGTTGGAAGTCGATAAGGAGGGGGGAAAGGGTGGGGATTAGAATAAACTAGATAGGATGGGAATGTAAACAATGAATGGAAATTATACTCACCAATAATTTTTTTTTTTTTTTAAAAAAGAGCTCCGTATGCTGCTAAGTTTTATCATAGGATTGTTGGGAAGATAGCTAGGGAGACAAATGTTTGTTTAAAATATTTGTACATTACTTTCCAGTGGTGCAGTGACAGCAAGAGAGAGAGATCCAGATGGGTAGCCGTGTTAGTCTGTTCGTAGCAGTAGAAAAAAAGAGAGAGTCCAGCAGCACCTATACGGCTAACAAAATTTGTGGTAGGGTTTGAGCTTTTGTGAATCATATCACCTCCGATAGTCTTTTGCCATGAAAACCCCACCAGGGGTCGCCATAAGTCAGCTATGTCTTGAGGGCACCACACACACACACATCTGAAGAAGTGAACTGTGGCTCACGAAAGCTCATACCCTACCACAAATTTTGTTTTATAGTTGCTACTGGATTCTTGCTCTTTTCTACAGCAAGAGAAATAGTGTAAGGACTGTAAAACGTTGAAAGCAAAGCTCAGAGGTTGGGATGATAACAATTCAAATAAAACAACACATATGCTTTTTAAAAAGTTGTTAAATTATTTCCCCGCATCTGCACGGTCCTGCCTGCAGAATGCCAAGCTAAACAAATTCAACTCCCATCAGTATCGTGGCAGACGTATATTTAAAGGTCATATTGGCCTGACCGTGATTTTATTGCAGCTGTGTCATTTTCTTATGGTTTTTATGCCTTGGCCTGTGGGGAGAGGGTGTGGAAGCTGCCAGGGAAGGAAAATGGTGGGGGAGGGGGTAAATGGAGAAATGAGATGACTCCCCCCCTCGAGTCCTTGCAGGTCCCCTACTTGCAAGATAATATATACGATGTGTTTTGACTGAGCACTTAATGTGCTGTATCAATGAAAACTGTTGTTGTTGTTGTTGTTATTGTTGTTATTATTAAGAAAGGGCCATGCAATTGTTCTCTGCAAAGGGGACAAGTTTCTCTGAGCTGTTAGCAACCCACAGGTCTGGGTTGCCAAGTGTGTCTTGAGAAATTCCTGGAGATTTGGGTATGGTGCTTGGCAGAATTGGGGCTCTGAGGATGGGCTTGGTGGAAATTGGGATTGTTGTTGTTGTTACCCTAACCTGGGCAGCCCAGGGGAGCCTGATCTTGTCAGACCTCAGAAGCTATGCAGGGTTGGCCTTGGTTAGTAATTGGATGGGAGACCTCCAATGAAGACCAGGGTTGCAGAGGCAGGCAATGGCCAACCACCTCTTGTCATGAAAACCCTGCCAGGGGGTGTCATAAGTCAGCTATGACTTGAGGGTGTTTTATTAATTATTATTATTATTTACAGTCTTCCTTTCACACGGATATCAAGGCGGATGAGACAGTGTGAATGAAAATACAATAAAATCAGTGCCATAGAGTCCGGCCACCAATATTGCCATTTCCAGAGTTTGGGTCCAGATTTCCAGGGTATGAGCTCTAGAAAGTACACCCTGGAAATCTAGTTGGTCTTTAGGGTGCTAGTGGATTCGAATCTGGCTCCACCCTGGAAATCAACAAGAGTCCAGTAATACCTATAAGACTAACAAAATCAGCGGTAGTGTTAGTCTTCTAGGCGCCACTGAACTCTTGCACTTTCCTACTGCTACAGCAGAGCACGGCCACCCATCTTGATCTCTATCCTTGCAAATCTAGCTGGTCTTTAGGGTGCTGCTGGACTCGAATCTGGCTCCACCCTGGAAATCTAGTTGGTCTTTAGGGTGCCAGAGGACCTGAATCTTGCCCTTCTACTACACGGCCAGCCACCTGAAACTAATTTCCTCCAGGGGGACCGAAGTCTGCAAGTTTGGAGGCTCCAAGGTATCTCCAGGCCCCGCCTGGAGGTTGGCAACGCCGCCGAACCCCGGTTTCGAAAGCCCCGACCTCGCGGCGGAAGCGAGCCCAGCCCCAGTCCCGGCGCCGCCGGCTTGGCTCTGCCCGCCGTGCGCAACCGGCCACTAGAGCGCGCCCGGCGGCTCCCTCCGCTCCAGTCCCTGCCCGGCCAGTGGAGCGGCGCCGGGGCAGGCAGCAGAGCCACTCCCGGGCCGCCTCCGCCTCCGCCCCTCCGCGCAGCCGAGCCGCAGGGACGGAAGGAGGGAGGCGCGCCCAGCCGTCCGGGAGGGCACTTGCGGCCGCCTCCAACTTCCCCAAAGCGCCGCAGAGGAGCGGCCGGCATGGAGAGCAGCGCCGGGCAGGAGGACACCTGAGCAGCCGCCGCCCCGAGACGCCGAGCGGTGAGTCGGAGCGCCGGAGCGCCGGGGCACGCTTGTTGTGGAGCGCCTGGCGCGGCGCGCTCGAGTCGGGTCGCCGTTGCGCGCTGCCGGGATCCCGGGATCGAACGCGCGCGCACACCGTAGACGGAACACCGAGAGACCGGGCACACACATTCCATACACTTCACTCACACATGCTCCCGTAGACTTCACGTCCACGCGCAAGCACAAGTGCTCACACACACATCCGTAGGCTGAATTCACATTATACATCTCTGTCTGTCTGTCTGTCTGTCTGTCTCTCTCTCTCTCTCTCACACACACACACTTTCTCTCTGTCTGTCTGTCTGTCTGTCTCTCTCTCACACACACACACACACTTTCTCTCTCTCTCTCTCTCTCTCTCTCTCTCTCTCTCTCTCTCTCTCTCACACACACACACACACCCAGAGGTACGCGCAGGCACATGCACGCACCATAAACCAAACACACCAACTCGTGCCTTAGATTGCATGCATGCACCATACACTTCACTCACACACGCTCCCGTAGACTTCACATCCATGCGCAAGCTCAAGTGCGCACACACATATCTATAGACTGAACACACTTTATACTTCTCTCTCTCTCACACACACACACTTTCACCACTTCCACAGGCAAGCGCACACTCATGCACACACCATAGACCAAACACACCCACCCATGCCTTAGATTGCACACATGCACCATACACTTCACGCTCACATCTAAAGAAGGGAGTTCTGACTCTCAAAAGCTCAGACCCTGGAAACTTGATCTGTAAGATGCCACTGGACTCACATCCTGCTGTTCCCTCACCCCCCCCCCGGACTTCACAGCGACATACAAATGAATGCACAAGTGCGGTGTTCTCTCTCTCTCTCTCTCTCTCTCTCTCTCTCTCTCTCTCTCTCTCTCTCTCTCTCTCTCTCTCACACACACACACACACACACACACACACACACACAGAGAGAGAGAGAGAGAGAGAGAGAGAGATTATCAGGGTATAAGCTTGTGAGAGTCAGAGCCCCCTTCTTCAGATACAAGGAGGATATTGAAGAAGGGAGCAACTCTGAAAGTTTATACCCTGAAAGACGCAGGTAAAACACAGACTGGTGGTGTCTTTTCCAAGAGGGGCGCTAATCTGTCTCGAAGAGCAGTATATTAGCGCACTGTTGTTATTATTACGTTGTTATTCTGTTTCCCGTTCCCCATTTATGCAAGTTTAATTCTTGGAGAATCTCATCAGATATACTCCACTTGTTTTAAGAAAGGCTCTGTATGTACGTTCTTTTATTTGAACTCCTGGCTGGAATGAAGTGTTGACTTGCCTGAAGTTGTAGAGGCTGCTGTAGTGTGGTGGTTAAAGGAGGATTTAGGAGACCCAGGTTCGAATCTCCACTCTGCTGTGGAAGGTTGCCAGATGACCTTGAGCAAGTCACACCCTCTCAGCCTAACCTACATAGAAACAAAGCTGGAAGTTACCCCCAAGGGTCATCTAGTCCAACCCACTGCACAATGCAGGAAATTCACAGCTATCACCCCCCTCACCCTCAGTGACCCCTGCAATGTGCCCAGAGGAAGGCAAAAACCCTATGGTATTCCTTCCTGACCCCAAAGTGGCGATTGGCATTACGCTGGGCATATAAGAAAGGACTACAAGTGCCTAGCACCGGCTCGTCTCTTCATTCACTCTCTCTCCTGATCTGTGATTCATATTGAGTCATAGAATCAGCATTGCTGCCAGGTGGCTATCTAGCCTCATCTTAAATACCTCCAAGGAAGGAGAGCCCACCACCTCCCGAGGAAGCCTGTTCCACTGATGGAACCGTTCTAACTGTCAGGAAGTTCTTCCTAATGTTTAGCTGAAAACTCTTAAGCTTTAATTTTAACCCTTACAGGGTTGTTGTAAGGATATTATGGAGGAGAAGAGACTGGTGTAAGCTGGTGCGTCTCCACTAGGGAGAAATGAAGTAAAGAGAGGTAGAATAAGATGAAAACTGTGAATATCTCTACCACAAGACAGGCATGCTCCCACACTCCAGTTCTGTAGATGTTTCTCACCTGATAGCTTCCTTAGAGCATAATGTGCAGTTTTGGGACCATATCAATATCGGTTTGGAATTCTGAGAGCTAGTCCCGCTGTATTCAGTGGGACTTTCTCTCAGGTAAGAGTGCACAAGATAGCAGCCTGAACATCTTCTGAGTATACATGCATAGGACCTGGCTTAGCTGGCACGGTTGCACCTTTTCGTGGGTGAAAGTTGATGCCGTAATAAATGTGTGCGTCTAAGAGGCAGAAGAATCAAAGAATTATAGAGTTTGGAAGGGTCATCTAGTCCAAGAAGCGATTGTTATTTATTTTTCTTCAAGGAGTTCAGAACAAACACTGGGGGGGGGGGGTGTTATCCCATTGATCACTGGCCCAAATGCTGTCTGGCTATCCTTGACAAGAGCCAGGGCCTTCTCGGCCCTGGCGCCTGCCTGGTGGAAATCTCTGCGTAGAGACATCTGCACTGTGCTCGTACAGTTATTTAAGCCCCACAGTCATCCAAACGCACGAGCCTGGTTACATTTTTAAAGTGAATGTGTGTGGGCTGTTTCTTACAAACAGGTGCAGAAGCGTACATGCAGCTTGTATTGCTTTCAGTGTAACTTGTGAATAAGGCTTTGCATGTCTTACAGCAGTTGATTGAAAGAATTTAAAGTGCTTTCTTTCCCTTCATGCTGGACGAGGAACTCTTGGAGATTGGAGCGAAGCTGATTTCCTTGAGGTCTAGTAACAAGATTCCCTATAGTTTTAATATTTAACTTCAAAAATATACAGTTGCCTTTAACACAGAATAAAAGACAAATAAATGGGTTCTAGATCAACTTAAGCCTGAATTCTCCCTAGAAGCTAAAATGATAAAACTGAGGCTATTGTACTTCGGTCACATCATGAGAAGTCAAGACTCTCTGAAAAAGTCAATAATGCTAGGAAAAGTAGAAGGCAGTAGGAAAAGAGGAAGACCTAAAACGAGATGGCTGGGCTCAATAAAAGAAACCACGTCCTCCCGTTTGCAGGATCTGAGCAAGTCTGTTAATGATAGGATGTTTTGGAGGTCTTTCATTTATAGTGTCACCATAAGTCAGAAGCTACTTAATGATATATAACAGACACACACATAACACAGAATTGCACATTTTTGCATGCTGATGTTCTCAACATGCAGATTTTTGATGTCACATTTTGTTTTGTTACACAACAGCTTTTGAAAGATCAGAATTTTTGGCTCTGTGCTAGCAAAACAGTTGGTTCGGTTTTCAAGTGCAGAAGACTTTGTGCAGCCAAAATAGAGATAGGCAGAGATGAAATGTGAGCCCAGGATTACGAACACATTTAGTACATCTCTGGCAAGCTGTCCATGTGAAAAAGAGGTGCTGTACTTAGTGAATGGGTGCAGTTGAAGGGTTTGGTAATCCGGGAGTTCTACATTACTCCTCAAAATAGATCAACACACACCCACACACCTAATTTCTCTTAATTTCAAAATATCGGTCTGCCCAAACTAGGTATCTATTTGTTTTGCTTTACCAATAGACCCAGTTTGGGTTCCTTTCTGCTTTCCAGTGTTGTGAGCATTATCTTTCCCCCCATTTTCATTGCTGGTGGTGTACATTTCTTTTGCTGCGTTTTTGTCTATTCAAAAGCAACGTGATGCAAAAATAACATCAAAAAACCTGCACAATTCAAGCACTTTAGAAAGAGGTGACAGAGCAAATGGAAAGGGTGTCAAATTTTGCAGTACCGTTTACCCCAGAATTTTTGTTGTTAGATCTTTGGTCCATTCTGCTGTCTCTAAACAGCAGAAGCAGGGCTTTTTTTCAGCTGGAACACGGTGGAATGGAGTTCCGGCACCTCTTGAAAATGGTCACATGGCCAGTGGCCCCGCCCCCTGATCTCCAGACAGAGGGGAGTTTAAATTGCCCTCCGTGCCGCTCCAGCAGAGGGCAATCTAAACTCCCCTCTGTCTGGAAATTAGGGGGCGGGGCCACCGGCCATGTGACCATTTTCACCTAGGGCGATTTAAACTTCTAAAAACTCTCCCCTTGTTCCAGCTGACCCAAAGTGACGTCATTGTGCGGTCCTCAGTTCCACCACTGAGTTCCACCACCTCTTTTCCCAGAAAAAAAGCCCTGAGCAGAAGAATCCGATCTCCTTATTGGTAGCTACTGCCAGACTCACTACAGCTGCTGTAGCACAGTGGTTAAGTGGTTTGGCTGTGAATCAGCACTCTACTGGTTCGAATCCCACTACTGCCATGAGCTCAGGAGATGCCTTGGGTAAGCCAGTTCTTTCAGTCCCAGCTCCCCAGCTGCATTGTGGGGATAATAATAACACTAACTTGTTCACCGCTCTGGGTGAGGCACTAATCTGTCTAGAAGAGTATATAAGCGCAGTTATTATTATTATTAGATGGAAATCACCTTTCCCCCCTCCATCTCGCTGTGGCAAGAGAAACTTTGGTACAGCTATGTTATGGGTAGAATTACAACCAACTGTTTTTTTGAGACTAAGATAATTTCTCCTCTAAAGGGTATGAAGATACATGTGCTCCTGTGGTACGCTATTTAAATGATCAAGACGTTATATCTTCAAGTTGGGAACGACTTCAGATTATATAAGGTTATTAAGATGTTAGGATGTTTCTTGTTAGGATGTTACATAAAAAATTGTTCGACTTTATCACGTGTGCCTATTTTGTATTTGTTATATTGTATGTGATAAAAAATTTTTAATTAAAAAAAACATAAAGTTAAAAAAAACCTGCACAAATTTAATGCGGGAAATGCAGTACAAACAAACAGAAAATGATGCAGTGAGAAAGATGTCTAAGTCTTCCAGATCTTAGTCCGACACTGTACCACATGCAGGAAAAAGAATAACAGGGATAATAAACAGGGATATTAAACACTGTACCACATGCTGGAAAAAGGATAACAGGGATAGTAAACAGGGATAATAAATAGGGATAATCTTCCGTGGCGGAGTGGGCATTCGAATCTAAGTCTTCCAGATCTTAGTCCAACACTGTACCACATGCAGGAAAAAGGATAACAGGGATAATAAACAGGGATATTAAACACTGTACCACATGCTGGAAAAAGGATAACAGGGATAGTCAACAGGGATAATAAATAGGGATAATCTTCCATGGCAGAGTGGGCATTCGAATCTAAGTCTTCCAGATCTTAGTCCGACACTGTCCCACATACAGGAAAAAAGGATAACAGGGATAATAAACAGGGATGTTAAACACTGTACCACATGCAGGAAAAAGGATAACAGGGATAATAAATAGGGATAATCTTCCGTGGTGGAGTGGGCATTCGAATCTAAGTCTTCCAGATCTTAGTCTGACACTGTCCCACATACAGGAAAAAAGGATAACAGGGATAATAAACAGGGATGTTAAACACTGTACCACATGCAGGAAAAAGGATAACAGGGATAATAAATAGGGATAATCTTCCGTGGTGGAGTGGGCATTCGAATCTAAGTCTTCCAGATCTTAGTCCAACACTGTACCGCATGCAGGAAAAAAGGATAACAGGGATAGTAAACAGGGATAATAAATAGGGATGTTAAACACTGTACCACATGCTGGAAAAAGGATAACAGGGATAGTAAACAGGGATAATAAATAGGGATAATCTTCCGTGGCGGAGTGGGCATTCGAATCTAAGTCTTCCAGATCTTAGTCCAACACTGTACCACATGCAGGAAAAAAGGATAACAGGAATAATAAAAAGGAGTAGAGGAGAACGATGTAAGCTGCTTTGGTGCTCCGTTGGCGAGAAAGGTGGGGTATAAATGAAGCAAATACATAAATGAATAAAATTTTGGAGTTAAACCGGTGGGGCTGCGAAATTCAGCAGCACCCCTGTTTTACATACTAATGTGCATTTGCTTGACATCAGTGCAGTGCTAGTAAGTGAAATGCAGTGACAGAAGTTTCGCTTTTGAAAATTCTGACTCGGTATGTAGCTTTTCATACTGTGCTGAAAAGGATTTGGAGAGGAGGGGAATATGATGTGGGTGTGTGTGCAGGGATCTCAGGTCAGCTCTTGTTCACTTACCAGCATTTGAATCGGAGAGAAAAAGTTCCGTGGCATCGCTAGACAGACTCGAGCTCTATGAATGAAAAAATGGGACGCAAGCCCTCTGGTCTCATCAAACAGTTATGTAAATCTCCGATTGCGAAAAGAGATGTGTCAACTCTTAAGAATACATTTTTCTGGCATGATGTTTCTCTACCAGTAATCACTGTGAGAATCTTAACAATTTCATCATATGCTGCGGGACAAGTTGTGGCCACATTTGTTAAATCATAATGATTATTTTGTTTCCTGCTGTATAAGAAAGGAACTCTCAGAGCAGAGGTGAAAAGAACTTTATCTCATTGTGAGGGTCTGTTAGACTGCCAACAGACCAGGTTCATTCTATGTTCAGTGGGATGGGTGTGTGTATGTTGCTGTCTCCCCTCACTGCACACAAGAATTTAGTGCGCACACAGACCTCTGCTTTCCTATTCAAGCAATCCCACCCACACATCTGACCAAAGGCCAGTCATCTGAGTGGGCTTATTATGTTCAAATTACGTAGGGTTCATCCAAAGTATTCTGTGTAGGCACCAAGGCAAAAAAGTGGGGGTGATTCTTGTTCCTCATGGCTCGTGTTTTTGCACACTGGTTGTGAACTGGTCATATGGTATCTGGGGAAGATCCATAACGGTGTAAAAATTAATTTTTAAAATTAGTTGTAAGAATTGTGTTTCCCTCTGTTGTCATGGTGAGACTTCCCATTTTGCTTATGTGCATGCCTTGGGTTTTTCAATTTGTACATTTCTTTTGTGGCATTTTGAGGGCATTTTTATTATGGGTGCTGCAAATTTCTGATCCAGAGGAGTTAGCCATGTTAGTCTGTAGTAGCAAAATCGAAAGAGTTCTCTTCGAGAATCACAATTCACACATCTAACGAAGAGAACTGTGATTCTCGAAAGCTTATGCTACAGTAAAGTTGGTTAGTCTTAAAGGTACTACCGGACTCTTTTCGATTTTGCAAATTTCTGAGTGTATGTCCTCAGCAAACTTCCTTGTTTGGCTGCAACTATTAGACATAAGATACTGCCGGGGCACAAACTGTCTCAAACGCCTGCTAACCAAGTTTGCATTGGGTTCTTGCAAAATTGTGCACGTGCAAAGTTGCTGCAGTCATTAATGACATGAACGGCTACTTAGATAAACACCAAACTGTAGGATTGTTTTTTTAAAAAAAACCTCAGCATTTATTGATGACGGACTTCTATGATTTGGGTCTGGTTTAACTGTCTTTTTAAACAATTGCCCACTTCCGGGAGCAGCAGCCCAGCAAGGACAGGGAGAAGAACTCCAGTGAGCTGTGTGGAATTGTGCTTGTGAGAAAAGCCAGTTTTGCTGTACTGTTAATAGGGTTGCCAGCCTCCAGGTGAGATACAAGATCTCCCACAGAGAAAATTCCTGATCTTTAACCGTTTTATAATTGAAGTGCACCGTGCTACAAAACTTTTACTCTATAGACATAAGAACATGAGATAATTAGGCAGATACTTCTCTGAATTTAATATTTGTGGCTGTATTTATTGACCTTAAAGCACAGTGCACTTTCAACAATAACTTGGTAATGTTCTTATGCCTTTAGAGTAAAAGTTTTGTAGCATGGTGCACTTTAATTATAAAACGGTTAAAGATCAGCAATTTTCTCTGTAGGAGATCTTGTATCTTTCCACTGCTGCAGTATTCCGTGGTGTCCTTCAGTTTTTGTATTGAGGCCTGGTGATCTGAAATTATAATAACTAGCTAGCTTGATACCCGTGCTTTGCTACGGTATTTAACTACTTTAAATCCAATTATAATACTTATGGGTATGTAACATTTTTTGCTTTGTGTGGGGGTTTTTTTGGAGTTGGTTTTATAGTATAATAGTATAGTACCTGAGCTTCACAAAGGTGGTTGAATAAAGTGAAGCGTGTTATCCCTATTCAGGAGTCTTGTACCATCTTTCTTCAACTGTCTGCAGTTTCCTTTACCTGATTTTTACCTCATAACACAGAGTTCCGCAGCTGACCAATCAGAGAGAGGGGAGTGCAAGCAGCAGGAGCCTGCCAGCCACACAGGAAAGCTAGGCCCGCAAGGACACTGGCGGCCCTAGTGAACTTTGAGAGGAAGACTAGGAGGTGCATTTTACCTCAGGACACATTCAATGACTCCCAATAGCAACTGCAGACTGTTTAGAATGTTGGAGGTGAGGACCAATCAGGCTGCATACCTTAATGACCTCTGTGTTCTAACTGTCTCAGGCGGGGGGGGGAATGAGGTGTGGAATGTTGTGAGCCCTAATCAGCCCGCATATGCAAAGGACCTTGAAAGGCTGGCCCAATCACGGAACAGTGGCTGAGCTGGCAATTGGTGGGTGCACAAGCAGGCAGCAGCCTGTCAGCCACACAGGGAAGCTGTATCCCTTTGATAAAACACATTTTACCCCCTTTTACCTCTTTAGGGGGGGAATTTCCTAAAATCCCTTCTTAGTGCGTGTTTACATCATGAAAGGAATGTTCTCTCCAAATTTCACGTTTCTAGGTCCAGGGGTTTGGGCTGGGCGTTGATGAGTCAGTGAGGACGTTTGTCTTTATATATATAGATTTCCAGACTACACAGATCAGTGTAGAGTCCATCCTCCAAAGCTGCCGTTTTCTCCTGGAGAACTGATCTCTGTAGATCTCTAGACCCTACCTAGAGGCTGGCAACCCCAGCAGCTAAGCAGACAGAACTTGACTTGTAGCTAGCAAGCGGCAGTGTAAGAGGTTAACCTATCTGGATTCTCATTGCTACCACTGGCTAGGCACAAACTGAGCGCTCCCTGCATAGTAACGGAGGAGATTGGTTGATGTATCTTTCTCTTGGGCGGTTTTAATACCCTAATCCATCTCTGTTCCGAACTGGGCTGTATAGCCTTTCCTCTCTTATCCTCCGTGGGGACCTGCAGCCTCCCGGCTCCCAGGATTTGACCCTTTCAGCACTTGGTTTTTAGCAGGAGCTTTCCATCCTGGCTACTCAGTAACTCCATAACTCCTGACGGGAGCCATTCCTTGTTGTGATATGAGAAACACCGTCAAAACATTGGCCCTGCCCCAGTCTTCCTGGTTCTTTTTTGTTTTGAGGACAACGTGACCTTCAGAGAGGTCACCCAAGGAGATGCTTGTAATTCCCAACACTCATTTTGGGTCAGATCATTTGGAGATTTGAAAAGGAGGGAATGCTGGTGTGTCAATAATGTTCACCTCTGCCGTCTCTTGTCTCTCTGTAGGACGGTAGTTTCTGGAGTTGGGCGCAGATAGTAAGCCACCCAGGAGAACATCAGTCTTGCAAGGCCTGTAGCATGTGTGAACTGTACACAGAGAGCTGTGAACAAGTGTGAGATTTAACACTGCAACAGAGTGCCAGTTTGGTGTAGTGGGTTCAGAGCGCAGGACTCTAATCTGGAGAACCGGGTTTGATTCTGCACTCCTCTACTTGAAACCAGCTGGGTGACCTTGGGTCAGTCACAGCTTTCTCAGAGCTCTCTCAGCCCCACCCACCTCGCAGGGCAATTGTTGTGCGGATAATGATAACACACTTTGTAAACTGCTCTGAGTGGGTGTTAAGTTGTCCTGAGTGGTATATAAATCAGTTGTTGTTGTTGTTGTTGTTGTTGTTGTTGTTGTTGTTGTTATTCAGTGGTGTGGATTTCCCCTCTGTCGAAAGAAGTATGATCAGAGTTAGCCTTATTATGGTTCAGCAGGACTAACTATAGGTTGAGGAAAAGCTGAACTTTCTGGAGACATTCCCCATGTAGACTCACAACTTACACACCTGCACCCTCCTTCCTGTTGCCAGGTAGCATTATTCACTTGTTTTTAAATGTCACATTCTTTCCACAATAGCCCTTTAAAATTCTTTGGCGAGATATGCCACCTGGTCTGACCCCAGTAAGAACAGTTCCTGCGTAAGTGTTGTTTGCTTTGATATTCAAGGAATCGTTGTGTCCACAGTTCCAACCAAAACACCATAATCATACCCTTATTGTCTATAGCATCTGCCCATTTTATTGGTCAAGCCGGTTCACCTGCCCCCATCACTCCACTGGTAAACCTTGGATAATTTTACCATTTGGAGGTTCTCAGTTCAGGTGCAAAAATCTGGTTGTCAGGGTAGGGCCTAAGACAGCACTTTCTAAGGCCGATGGAAGAGACCAGGATGGGTCCAGATGTGGATCCTAGGGGCAGATTCTAGAACTTTGGGATGGAAACCAACATGATTTCATGTGATTCACCAAAGATGTGCAGGTGCCTGAATGAAGCAAGATGAGGTGGGGGCACTGCCTTGTTTTAAACCCCACCTTCCCCAGGTTCTACTCCCATATCGCCCGAAATTTCGCCCAACCCAGAGTTAGCAGCCTTACCAAGGGAAACCTAGAGCTGCTTTCGTCATATGTATTTTATTAATTTTCTCATAAGAATAGAAATAAGGGAAAGGGGAATAGGAGAAGGAAAGGTAAAAGGAAAATCATATAGTCTGTGTGAATCAGCATTCTACTTATCTACATATCATATCATTTCACACTACAAATAATTCAACTGTGGTTATTAGTAGCAAGTTACAATACTGTCATCATATATATATTACATTCAGGTCTTTATGTTTGTTTATAATCCAATTGTAGAAGGGGATCCATGGGGCAGCAAAATCTTCTTCCATTTGTCCTTTCATTAATGAAGTTAATTTGTCCATTTCCGCATTTTCTATTATCTTCGCTATTAGTTCCTCTTGCGGAGGTATTGGCCGTTTTCACACTGCTTACCTTCTCTCGCAACGACCTGGAACATTGCTAAAAAACCGCGGTAGATCGCGTTTTCTTGCGCGAGATTTGCGCGACGTCGCGCAAATCTCGCGCGAGAAAACGCGATCTTCTACGTTTTTTGAGCAATGTTCCGGGTCGTTGCGAGGGAAGGTAAGCAGTGTGAAAACAGCCATTGTTTGACGTTTCCAATAATATGCGAATAAAAATCTTGCCGCTGTTACTATGTGCACTATGTAGTATTTCTGGTCTTTTATTCAGTTCCTCTGGTATGCAGTTTAATAAAAATATCTCTGGCTTAAAAGGAATTGAAGTCTGTAGGATTCTTTGTATTAATGTGTGTGCCGTTGTCCAAAATTTATGTATCTCTTTGCAAGTCCACCACATATGATAGAATGTTCCTATATGGGGAAACCTAGAGCTGCTTTCAATGTTCTCTTCTGCTCCATTTTGTCCTCACAACAACCCTGTGAGGTAGATTAGGCGGAGAGTGTATGACTGGCCTAGGGTCACCCATAAGTGGCATGGCTGGTAGGTTGCCACCCTCCAGGTGGGGCCTGAAGATCTCCCAGAATTTCTCTTGGCAGCAGAGGGATTCGAACGGAGGTCTCCCAGATCCTAGTCTGACACTCACTGCTCTTGCTCCTAAACCACTGTTTCTAACCATTCTAGCCCATTCTAAACTACCTGAAAACTAGTGGCTGCAGTGGGTTTGGTGGTGATGGGGAGTGCCATCAAGAGATGCCGCCCCCTGCTGTTTCCCACCATATTGTGCTACTGACCATTGCTCCATGGTGTAAAAATGGTGGTGCCAAGTGCCAAGTTGCACGTGTCTTATGGCGACCCCTGGCAGGGTTTTCAAGGTAAGAGACTGACCGAGGTAGTTTGCCATTAGCGACCTTTGTCTTCTTTGGAGGTCTCCCATCCAATTACTAACCAAGGCCAACCCTACTAAATTTCTGAGGTCTGATGAGATCCAGGTCAGGCAGTGGGTTTAAGAATGCCTAATTCTATTACCAATCTGACTGTGTGGTGTTCCTTTAGGAATACTTCTACCCTTCCTTCTTATCTTCTTGGGCATAGAGCAGGGGTCACTGGGGGACCAGAGGGGAGGTAGCTGTGAATTTCCTGCAATGTGCACGGGGTTGGACTAGGTGACCCTTGGGATCCCTTCCAGCTCTATGCTTCTATGTGTGTTATGTGCCATCAAGTTGCCTCCAACCTATGGCGACCCTATGAATGAAAGACCTTCAAAATGTCCTATCATTAACAGATTTGCTCAGATCCTGCAAACTGGAGGACGTGGCTTCTTTTATTGAGCCCAGCCATCTCGGTTTAGGTCTTTTTTTCCTACTGCCTTCCACTTTTCCTAGCATTATTGACTTTTCCAGAGAATCTTGTCTTCTCATGATGTGACCAAAGTACGACAGCCTCAGTTTTGTAGGGAGAATTCAGGCTTGATTTGATCTAGTACCCACTTTTGTCCTTTTGACCGTCAGTGGTAATCTGCAAAACTCTCCTCCAGCACTACATTTCAAATGAATCCATTTTCTTCCTGTCAGCTTTCTTCACTGTCCAACTTTCACATCCATACATAGTAATGGGGAATAGTTTGGATTATCTTGATCTTGGTTTCCAGAGAGACATCTTTATCCTCAAGGATCTTTTCTAGCTCCCTCACAGCTGCTCTTCCAAGTCTCAATCTTCTTCCGACTTCTTCTTTGCACTCTCCCTTTTGGTTGATGATTGAGCCAAGGAATAGAAAATCTGGAACAATTTCAATTTCCTCATTGTCACCTTTAAAGTTGTGTAATTCTACTGTCATTACTTTTGTCTTCTTGATGTTCAGCTGTAATCCTGCTTCGGTGCTTTCACCTTTAACCTTCCTCAGTCGTCGTTGCAAGTTTTCACTATTTTTCACCGGTAACGTGATATCATTGGCATATCTCAAATTGTAGGATTCTCTGACCTTGAAAACGCTGTGATGCTTCTATGTTTGTACCAAATGTAACCGAGTTTATTTCTGTGAAAATGCCATCCAAATGGGCAGCAGAGGCATTGCAGAACAGGTTGTAGTGAGGCTGCGATCCAGAGACTCTGCCTTTACTGTATAGAGAGGAGGGAGCTCTGGATCGTTTGTTCTTTTCCTTACTGGCCTGTTTCTTCGTTCCCATCTGTTGACTGCAGAAGCAAGCAGAGCTCTGTGTGTGCCAGGAGGGGCAGGGGGTGGGTGGGAAGGACCCAGAAAAGAATGGGAAAGAAAAGTTGCATGCCGAGTAGCAAAAACCCAAGAAAATCCATCAGGACCTGAATACTCTGGAGAAGTGGGCAGCTGTGAATAGGATGCAATTCAGCAAAGACAAGTGCACAGTATTACATCTGGGCCACAAAAATGGGAAGCACAAATACTGGATGGGGCAGTAGTATATATGAAAGGGATCTTGGGGTAAGAGTGGACTGTAAACTGAATATGAGCAGTCAGTGTGATGCGGTGGCAAAAAAGGCTAATTCAATCCTGGGTTGTATCAAAGGGGCCATAGCATCGAAATCGCAGGAGGTCATAGCCCCTCTCTATACTGCCTTGGTCAGGCCACACCTGGAGTATTGTGTGCAGTTCTGGAGGCCTCACTTCAAAAAGGATGTGGACAAAATCGAGAGGGTGCAGAGGAGAGTGACGAGGATGATCAGGGGTCTGGAGACTGAGCCCTACGAGGAAAGGCTGAGGGCCTTGGGAATGTTTAGTTTGGAGAAGAGGAGGCTGAGGGGGGACATGATCGCTCTCTTTAAATATCTGAAAGGTTGTCATTTGGAGGAGGGCAAGGAGCTGTTCCAGTTGGCAGCAGAGGGTAGGACCCAAAGCAACGGGCTTAAATTACATGCACAAAGGTACCGGCTGGATATTAGGAAGAACTTTTCCCCAGTCAGAGTAGCTCAAAAGTGGAATCAGCTGCCAAGGGAGGTGGTGAGCTCCCCCTCACTGGCAGTTTTCAAGAAGAGGCTGGATGAATATTTGTCAGGGATGCTTTAGGCTGATTCTGCTCAGTAGCTGAGCAATCAGTAGCTGAGATTTATTTATATAGGACATTTTCATTTCACCCTTCCTCCAGAAAGGTTTGTGTGGGTCTCTCCGCCTTTGCTTCACAACATGTCTGCAAGGGAGTGACTGAGGTCAGCCAGGCTTTCCCAGTGCTATTCCAGTGCTCTAATCACTGTATCACGCTGCCTCTCTCAATAGCACTAGATAGGTGCTGATATAGGGTTGCCAGTCTCCAGGTGGTGCCTGGAGATCCCCCCAAAGTTACAACTGATCTCTAGATGACAGAGATCAGTTCCCCTGGAGGAAATGACTGCTTTGGAAGGTGGGCTGTTTGCATGATAACCTACTGAGGCCCCTCCCCTCCCCAAACTCCACCCTCTCCAGGCTCCGCCCCCCAAAATCTCCAGGAATTTCTCCACCCACAGCGACAACCCTAGTGCTGAGAATTCTCTTATTTTGAGCTTTCCGGTCTCCTTACACAACTCTAGTTCCCAAATTTGCCACAAACACTGAAACATTAGTAGCGCAGTATAGACACAACCTGTATTTGCCTGGGATAGCTGCATTTGCCTGTATTTGCCTGGGATTTGCTAATGACTGCTATCCCATCACCATTTTCCTGGCACAAAGCCTGAATTTTCTTCCCAGTGTGCTCAATTTTTACCGACAGGGTTCTTAAAAACATTTTAAGTGTTAAATTGTTAAGTGGTATCGCTCTCAAATAAGCACTCCATGATTAGTGAGTGTTTTGTAATTGTTAGAATTATACAGCATGTATCAATGTGTAAAGAAAAATACTTGTCCGGTGTTGGGCTTCTGGTAGCCTCTCCGAGGCAGGCAAAGCTCAGCACGGCAGAACTATTCCAAGATGGAACCTGAGATTGATTTATATACTTTGTCTCTCACCTTTCTCCGCAATGGAGACCCAAAGTAGCTTATCGCCTTCTCCTGTGCTCCATTTTTATCCTCAGGATACCCCTGTGAGACAAGTTAGGCGGAGAGTATGTGACTGCCCCATGCTTACCCTGGAAGCTTTTGTGACAGAGCGGGGATTCGAACCTGGGTCTCCAAACTCTTAGTCCGACACTCTAATTGAACAACACAAGAGCAAGATTCGGGTCCAGTAGCACCTTAAAGACCAACTAGATATCCTGGGTATGAGCTTTCAAGAGTCAAATCTCCCTTCATCAGATACAAGGAGTGGGGAAAGGTAGGAGTCTTTATAGTCCAGGCAAGGTGCGAGTCCAGGTGCACCTTCAAGTCCAGGGTGTAAGCTTTGGAGAGTCAATGGACTCAAATCCTGCTCTTCTGTTGCAGATCACACAGCTACCCACCTGAAACTATGACCTTTGACTCTCAAAGGCTTGTATCTTGGAACTCTGGTTGGTCTTTAAGGTGCTACTGGGCCCAGAACTTGTTCTTCTACTGCAGACCATCACAGCTATTCACCCAAACGCCCCAAATGACCAAATCAGGATGGGCCAAGATCCACACTGAAACGGACTGTCCTGCTTTTGTGCAGCTGCAGTTCAGTACAAAGAAGTTTGTGTGGGAGGGGGCGGCCTGGGTGGATTGTGTCCCGTGGGCCAGATCTCTTGCCTCCTCTGCTAGCCCCAACAAGGGGCCTTCGAAACCCACCACTTCAGCTTTTGCCACCCATGGAGCATCTTGGGGAAGGACCCTCCGTATCTTCAGACTTCACCATCTCATCCCCATCCCACGTCTGAAAGGTTCCTGTTGGCACAGGATAGCTGGCGAGCTTTGTTTTGCCCTCTTGAATCGAGTGACTCAACCCCACTCGCCCGAGCTTTTGTTGAGCAGAAGCACAAAGGAGTGTGTGGGCGGGCGGCTGAAGAGGTATCCTCCCTGGCCTGTCTGTCATCACATCGGGGCAGGAAGGTGGAAATGCACCAGGGTGAAGGGTTTGAAAGCAAGTTTATCTGAGCTTGGAAGAAGAAGAGCTTTAAGGAGCATTTCAGGAACATTTGCAGACTGCAGCCGGGCAGTGCACTGAATGTTGGATGGGCCTTTATTTGGGGCAATGACGAAGAAAGAGGGATACTTTGGAAGCAAACAAAACGAGGAGGAAAGAACATGAGCGGGGAATAAGGTTGCCAGTCCCCCGCCGGGGGTGGGGGATTTCCTGCTCCCACCCTCCACTCCCCGTCCCCGCTTACCTGACCGACGGGGGAGACATGGGCCACCTGGGGGTGCTCTCCTGGGTAGTGCGGTGTGCTCCCACAGGCCCGATCCAGTCCGATCTGGGCCCTGATCAGGCCAGATTGGCCCGGATCGGGCCACTGCGGAGTGGGGGAGCGCTTCTGTGCTCCGTAGCGGCCCAATTCAGGCCTGAATGAGCTGGGATCGACCCAGATCAGGCCGTTGTGAAGGACAGGAGCACACCTCTGCAGTGGCCCGTTCCAGGCTGAATCAGCCAGAATCCAGCCCTGATTCCGGGAAATGACATCATCGCACAGTCCAGCGCACATGTGACAGACAACAGGGCAGGTAACTGCTAGGTCCCCCACCTCCCGCGAGGAAGACAAGGACCTGGCAACCATAGCTGGGAAAAAGGAAGAAAGACCAGAGTTGCTAAGTAGAAAAGAACAAGAGTCCAGCAGCACCTATAAGATTAACAAAATTTGTGGTAGGGTATGAACTTTCGTGAGCCACAGCTCACTTCTTCAGATAGAAAAGAGCAAGAGTCCAGTAGCACCTATAAGACTAACAAAATTTGTGGTAGGATATGAGCTTTCAGGAGTCACAGCTCACTTCTTCAGACAGAAAAGAGCAAGAGTCCAGTAGCACCTTTAAGACTAACAAAATTTGTAATAGAGTGTGAGCTTTTGTGAGCCACAGCTCACTTCTTCAGATAGAAAACAGCAAGAGTCCAGTAGCACCTCTAAGACTAACAAAATTTGTGGTAGGGTATGACTTTTCGTGAGTCACAGCTCACTTCTTCAGATACAGCTAGAATGTGAGTCCATCTGTCCTTATATCTTGGAGAGTCATGAAGAATGTGAATGTCTGAAATGCACTGCTGGGCACAGAAGACTTACCACATTGTTTCAAAACATCTAGGAAACAAGGAAAAAGGGACGTTATCTGGTCTGGCTCATAAGTGGTGTGGTGGGAAGTAGAAGGGAGGGAATAGGGTTGCCAAATCTTGGCCAGGAAATTCCTGGCGATTTGGGGGTGGAGGATGGAATTTGGGTAGGGAACAGACCACAGAATGGTATAAGCAATAGAGTCAGCCCTCCAAAGCAGCCATTTTTTCCCCCTAGGGGAGCTGATCTCTGTAGTTTGGAAATCATTTTTAACTATGGGATCTCTTCAGGCCCCACCTGGAGGTTGGCAACCCTAGGAGGGCAGCAGCGTCCCAGAAGTAGAGGCCTCAGGTATCAGCCCTTTTGCTGTTCTTCTTGGGTGTCGGCTCTCAAATGACTCCCTGGGACATCAGATTTAGGGTGCTCTGCCCTTATTTAATGCCAGTCTACCCAACGATGCCACACAGTTTAACTTCTTGATATCAGCATATTGACATGATTATGAAAATTGAAAGTCTTTATGTTTGGAAGGATTGTTTTTGTTTTTGTTGGCTTCCAAGTGGCATTAATAAATTCAGGTTTGCAGATTTATTTATTGAAAACGGTACTATGCTGCCTTTCCGCCCAGTTGGTGAAAATTTAAAAGGGATTAAAAACCATCTTTTAAAAACAGTACACACACACATATATAGAACCAGTCATTAAAAACGAAGAAAAGGTGGGTCAGTAAGGGGACCCGGATGAAACAGAAAAGCTGTCACCTGCTGACCTGGTAGAAGACAGTGACCAAAGGGAATAGCTGAATCTTCCGGGAGAACCAGATCCTAGCATGCAAATTTTTCTTCTTTATTGACATTAATAAATCATGCATTGCAATGCATCGAAGTTGCAAAATGGATTAACATGCAATTAACAATAAGTTTATGCAAAAGATGACCAAATGGCAGGGGTTGCTAAAAACCCTTCTTACCTGAGACATGATTGCCTGGCTAGCAGGGCTGGATTGACTGGGGGGCAGGGGGGGTAGCCTGCCCCCAGCACCACCAAAGGGGGGGGGTGCCGGGCATGGCTGCCAGCCGGGAGTATACCGGAGCTGGCAGCGGCAGTGCGGGTGGCTGACTGGAGGGCCGGAAGGTTGCCTGCGCCGTTTGCCTACCCCACCGATGGGGTGACTGGCTTGCCGTGCATGCAGGACAGGGAGCGGACGGCAAGTTGACCGCCCCATCAGCGGGGCAGGTGAATGGCACTGGTGGCCTCCCAGTCCTCCGCTCAACCGGCCACGCTGCCGCTGCTAGCTCTGCAGCATACCATGCACCAGGGCAGCTGGCATGCCACATGGGTGGCACACCCCGGACCCTGCGTGATGATGTCATGGAGGTGACATCATCACATGGTGCCAGGGGCGCGCACGCGGGGAGAATGCCGGACTTGGGTTGCCTGGGTGCTGGCAACCCTAGATCCGGCCCTGGGGGCTAGGGCTGGCTGTGCCCCCAGCATCTGGAACTCCAAGGTAAACGGCCCCTATACCTGGAAGTTCAATTTATAAGCTCTTATGACTGCTTGCTTCTGGTTGGCAGAGCTGCGGCAAATTTGTCTAACCCTTTTTTAAAAATCATCAGCACCAATTGCCGTTCCCCAAATTGTGAAGTGGTGAGTTCTGAGAGGACAGAGTATTCGAGGCCTTTTGAAAGAAAGTTTATTAAACTCAGAAAGAGAACAGAAGGCCAGAAGGGTGAAGAATAAAGAGGAGTGATCCGATACAAGCGCTGGGCTGGATTAAAGAGAATCTTGGCCTACAGACATTCAAAACCGAAGGAGGAAGAGCGAGAAAACAAGACGCTACAGTTATTCCCCGAAGAATGGTTCAAAGCCTGCAGTAGAGATCAAGTTGCATGCTGTGGAGTGAACTTTGGGCGATGTGAGATCAAGCAGTGCTGTTGGGGAGGGCGGGCGGGAGCATATTCCCCTCTCTCTGTCTTTCCAAGCACATACTAGTATCCCTTGGGGCACCCATGGCTCTGGTTATTCTCAACACTTCTGTATCCACCATCCAACTGGAACTGATACTGCACCATCCGGACTCTGTCTGGAGTTTGTTGTTTCCATGGCTAACTAAAACATTACATTGTTAGATCCTCCCAGAACATTTTGAGAGGGGTCTGCCCAGGGAGACGTTTTTCAATCTCTCGGAATCCACTCTTTGAGATGGCGAGTCCACTGGTGTGTGGTCCCACTGCTGGCCTGAAAAAAAAGAGGTATTACGTACGAGAGGTATGAAGATGATATAAAACATTTAAGGAATATTGGAAGGACATATAATACAAAAATCACAAAAGTATGAAAAAGATTATTGTCATTACAAAAGTATTAAAAAAATTACTGCAAAAATGAAATACTTTTTTACTCAACAAAATTCAGTTTCTGAATTTGTGTCTTCAGAATTACTCGTAAATGTCGTTCCAGACAGAAGAAGATTCATACATCGAAAGAGAAATGTAGCTGGCATTCTGTCTGTTGTGTGTGTTTTTTGTAGTTTGTCCATTCCTAAAAACCTCTGTCCAATTTCTGTAATGATGTTTTTTGTAATTTTGTAATGTGCATGTGTGTTATGTGCCATCAAGTCGCCTCTGAGCTATGGCACCCCTATGAATGAAAGACCTCCAAAGCGTCCTTTCATTAACAGACTTGCTCAGATCCTAAAACTGGAGGAGGTGGCTTATTTTATTGAGTTAAGTAATCTCGTTTTAGGTCTTCCTCTTTTCCAGCTGCCTTCCACTTTTCCTAGCATTATAGACTTTTCCAGAGAATCTTGCCAAAGTACTTGACCAAAGTACGATAGCCTTAGTTTTGTCCTTTCCACTTCTAGGGAGAATTCAGGCTTGATGTGATCTAGTACCCACTTATTTGTCTTTTTGGCTGTCCATGGTATCCGCAAAACTCTCCTCCAGCACCACATTTCAAATAAATCAGTTTTCTTCCTGTCAGCTTCCTTCACTGTCTAACTTTCACATCCATACATAGTAATGGACAGGGCTTTTTTTCAGCAAGAACACGGTGGAACGGAGTTCCAGCACCTCTTGAAAGTGGTCACATGGCTGGTGGCCCCGCCCCCTGATCTCCAGACAAAGGGGAGTTTAGATTGCCCTCTGCGCCGCTGAATCTAAACTCCCCTCTGTCTGGAGATCAGGGGGTGGGGCCACCAGCCATGTGACCATTTTCTCCGAGGGCAACCGACTGAGTTCCACCACCTCTTTTCCCAGAAAAAAAGCCCTGGTAATGGGGAACACCATAGTTTGGATTATCTTGATCTTGGATCCCAGAGAGACATCCTTTTCTTTAAGGATCTAATTTTGTCATGACAATTATCTTTTCCACAGTTTTGTAATTTTTGTATTATATTAATTTTTTCTGTCTATTAGAGGTTTCCTACCTTTTTGTCATTCTATTGCTGGCCTGTCAAGACTGGGTGAGGTTCTAGACGGGCGCCTTCGCCCGCTCTGTTCCATTCCTCTGTTTGAGATTGTGCATACAGGTTATTCGCATTGCCCCACATGCATGACAATGAATTTAAATTAGTTTCTGATCTCTTCAGTATGTGGCAGGAGTGGAAAAGGCAGACTCCATGCTGAGAATTATTAGGAAAGGGATTGCAAATAAAACAGCCGATATTAAAACTCCATAGATCTACAGTGCAGCCTCACTTGGAATACTGTGTATTGTTCTGGTCACCATAAATCAAAAAGGATTTTGTAGAGTTGGTAAAACGACAGGAAAGGGCAAACAAGATGATTAGGGGTTTGGAACGCCCTTCCTATGAGGAAAGGCTAAAGAGTCTGAGACTTTTCAGTTTAGAAAAGAGATGACTAAGGGGAGATATGATAGAGGTTTATGAATTTATGCACGAGGTAGAAAGAATGGGAAGAGAGAACTTTTTTCGGTTCCCCCAAAATACTAGAATTTGAGGGCATCTTATGAAGCTGATGGGTGGTAGATTCAGGACATACAAAAAGAAAGCCAGTTTGGTGTAGTGGTTAAGAGCGCGGGACTCTAATCTGGAGAGCCGGGTTTGATTCCCCACTCCTCCGCTTGAAGCCAGCTGGGTGACCTTGGGACAGTCACAGCTCTCTCAGAGCTCTCTCAGCCCCACCCACCTTACAGGGTGACTGTTGTGGGGATAGTCATAACACACTTTGTAAACTGCTCTGAGTGGGTGTTAAGTTGTCCTGAAGGGCAGTATATAAATCGAATGTTGTTGTTGTTATTATTATTATTATACTTCTTTATTCAACAAGTAATTTGCTGCCAGAAGATGTAACGATGTGCACAGGTGTAGATGGCTTTAGAAGAGGGTTAGACGGATTCACGGAGGAGAGGTCTATCTGTGGCTACTAGCCATGGTGACTAAAAGGAGCTTCCATATTCAGAGGCAGTCAATCTCAGAACAACAGTGCCAGGGGGCAACATCAGGGGAAGGCCTTGGCCTCTATGCTGTGTTGTTGGCCCTCCAGAGTAACTGGTTGGCCACTGTGTGAAACAGAATGCTGAACAAGATGGACCACTTGTGGGGCTCCCAGGTACTCACCAGTGGCGGGCAAACTCCAGGGGGTTTGCACCCTTTCCCACTGATCTGCCAGCGATTGGTGGGAAGTGCCAAGTAGAGATGGGCATGAACAGAAAAAAAAAACCGAACATGATGTTCGTTGCCATCCACGAACAAAGACTCACGAACAACCACAAACATGGCCCTGTTCACAAACATGTTCGTGGTTGGCTGTTTGTGGGGGCCAGCAGGGTCTCTTCCAGCCATCATCCAAGTCAAGATCCCTACTGCACCACTCCCAGAAACCTGACCTGAGCAGGCACCAGGAAGGGTACCAGTAATAAATAATAGCTTGTCTCCAGAGTGTGGCAGCAGCCCAGGAACTTGAAGGGATAGATCCCTATCCCACCACACACAAAGAAAATTCAAGCTCTAATGCACTCTCCCTGTCTCTCTCAGAATGCCAACAGCAAGTGTCTCTCCCTCTCCACTGTCTGCAAAACCAGAGCTGGAAGCCCCCCTCCCCCCTGGTCTTGGCTGCCTTGTAACAAATTTGGAGCTCCACACTTGAATGGGAGACCTGCCTATCAAGCTAAATTGGGCTTCGATTGGGGTTTCCAGGGCAACAGCAGGAGTTCACACAGAGTTCAGGCAGTCCCTGCCTCCGGTTGCCAAGGGAATTGATTGCAGGTGCCAGAGTGTCTGGCTTGACGAACAGCAATGAACGAGGCTTGCAACGACCACCTGTTCGTTTAGAGTTAATTTAGACTGGGGCCTCACGAACAGCTTGTTCACGAACAGCAGATTGGGCTGTTCATGGCTTGTTTTTGTTCATATTGCTGCTTATGTTGATCTCTAGTGCCAAGCCCCCAGAGGTCACCCGCCACTGGCAGGCACCTCAGGAGCATGCATGGCTCACACACTTCTCCAGGGGTGCAACAGCTTTACTCCATTGTCACACCAGCCATGGTAGCATTCCCACGCTTTGTTTGGGACCAATTTTCGCTCCAAATGGGCTGAATTGGCCCTGCACGGAACACAGGAGTGCTCCCATGGCCAGCGTGATGACATCATTTCCAGGAGTGACGTCATTGCGCAGGTGCCGGAATGCACATGCGCAAAGCATGCGCATGAAGTCCATCACACTGCTAGCACAAAGTAAGTGCCAGGTCCCCCCTTTCCCACTGGGAGGATATAGAGACCAAGCAATCCCAGCCTCTGGTCTGACCAGCAAAGCTCTTCTGATGTTCTTATGGTTAATGATGAGATATAGAAAAGTAGCTGCTGCTGCTTCTGATGTTCTAATGTTACATTGCCTTTTCTTTTTCTTGTTTTGCAGTATAATCTTGGAGGTCGGGTGGGGGATTCACATAACTCTTCCATGCAAAAAAAATTTAATAAATCCCTGAACATGGGAAAAGAGAGTGCCAGGCTGTACGTTCCTCTTTTCCCTAACATGCTGACTTTCTACAGCAGGGGATTGCTTTTTTTTTTAACCACCCAATTCTGTAAACAATTCAGTTCCAACACGGGTTAGGCCTCTGGCACCAGCCACCGTGGATCCAGTGTTGCTTCTTATTTCTGCCCCCAGCTGGGCCCAGATTTAGTTTTTGGCACCGATAGTGATAGCTGTGCAAAGAAGCCGCAGTTGTCTGGTTTTGTTTGGAGGGTTGTGACAAGGTCTGCCAGGGTCACCTTTAAGCAAAGCAATGTTGTGGGTGTCAAGTGACTGAAGACTGACAGGCAGAGAAATAACTACCTTTCCTGGAAACTCAATAAGCCTCGGAGATCTGTGGATGCTTTGCAATCTAATTTGTGCATCCAGGTTCATCTCAGGGAACGGTGATGTGCTTGGGGAGGGGGCAGACTCAGGGACAAAACAGCCATGATGTGGTCCGTGGTCAGAGCACACACAAAGGTGCACCCCGTCACGTCAAAGGCATCTGTGATAGGTATTCTTTGCTTTGCATCTAGCATTAGTCTGCCAATGATTGGCAACCAGCGTGTCACCCGTAGCCCAGGTCACCTGTGTTTTTAAGTTAGGGAAACTGCTGAGCAACCGAAAAGAATCAGAGAGCATCGGATTAAGAGAGCTGTGGCTCTCAAAAGCTGACGATGCATCTGACGAAGAGAGCTGTGGTTCTCGAGAGCTGACGATGCATCTGACGAAGAGAGCTGTGGTTCTCGAAAGATGATGATGCATCTGACCAAGAGAGCTGTGGTTCTCAAAAACTGATGATGCATCTGACAAAGAGCTGTGGTTCTCGAAAACTGATGATGCATCTGATTAAGAGAGCTGTGGTTCTTGAAAGCTGACGATGCATCTGAAGAAGAGAGCTGTGGTTTTCGAAGCTGACAGTGCATCTGACAAAGAGAGCTGTGGTTCTTGAAAGCTGATGATGCATCTGACGAAGAGAGCTGTGGTTCTCGAAAGCTGACGATGCATCTGATGAAGAGAGCTGTGGTTCTCGAAAGCTGACAATGCATCTGACGAAGAGAGCCGTGGTTCTCGAAAGCTGGCAATGCATCTGACAAAGAGAGCAGTGGTTCTTGAAAGCTGATGATGCATCTGACAAAGCTGTGGTTCTCGAAAACTGATGATGAATCTGATTAAGAGAGCTGTGGTTCTTGAAAGCTGACGATGCATCTGATGAAGAGAGCTGTGGTTCTCGAAAGCTGGCAATGCATCTGATGAAGAGAGCTGTGGTTCTCGAAAGCTGATGATGCATCTGACAAAGAGAGCTGTGGTTCTCGAAAGTTGACAATGCATCTGACAAAGAGAGCTGTGGAACTCGAAAGCTTATGCTACAATAAAGTTGCTGTGTCTTAAAGATGCTACTGGACTCTTTACTATTTTGCTACTACAGTCTAACATGGCTAAGTCCTCTGGATCCCTGGCCAGGTAGGCTCCATTATCTAAAAAGCAGATTTCACACCGTGTTCATGTCCAGACGGCCTCAATGAGTTACAGCTGTGCTTTGTTACCCCTCTCAACTTGGTAAGGGGCTGTGGCTCAGTGGAAGAGCCTCTGCTTTGCACGCAGAAGGTCCCAAGTTCAATCCCTGACATCTCCAGTTAAAAGGACCAAGCAGGAGGTGTCTCCCTTCAATCCTGCAAAGCCTCCGCCTGTCTTAGTAGACAGTATTATTTGTTTGTTTATTGTCCGCCTTTCTTACTGAGACCCAAGGTGGACTACACAATGTGAGATTAGCACAGTCAATATCAAGGACATTTCAATAAAAATTGCCAGGTACATAAATGCAAGTTTGCAAAGACATTGCATTAGCAAAAAATCCAATACAGAGTTGAAGAAATGCTGAAATGGAACATCAGCAATTCTAAAACCGACATTAGACAACATAGAACTCCCCAGTAGGATCATACTTGAAGCACAGGTAGCACATAGGACCAGGTGCAACATATAGGATGTAAGACAACATAGTGGTGAAGTCTATGGTCCCAAGCTTGTTAGTGGAACATCTTTTTGTGATCCCATCCTACAGTACAGCCCTCCTATCTGAGTAAAAAGCCTTTTTGAATAGTTCAGTTTTGCATCAGTTGCAGAAAGCTAGGAGAGTGGGGGCTCTCCTGACCTCCTCAGGCAGGCCATTCCACAGGGTAGGGGGCCACCACAGAGGAAGTCCATGTACGGGCTGCTGTCGATTTCACCCATGTGCAGGCTGGCACCTGCAGGAGACCCTGTACAGGTGAGCAAAGCTGCCGTGGAGGAACTTAGGGAAGGAGGCGGTCCCATAGGTATGCTGAACCAAAGCCGTGAAGAGCTTTGTATGTGATAATCAGTACCTTGAACTGAGCATGGTAGCTGATAGGTAGCCAATAGAGTGACTTCAGCATGGGAGCGATATTCATGCTCCTGCTCACTCCTGATAGCAGTCGCGCCACAGCATTTTGCACCAGCTGGAGTCGCGAGACCGTACTGACCTTTTGCACACAATGTGCTTTGAACATTTTGGACTCGCCTCTGTGTGTGTGTGTGGCAAGGGGAGCGCTGCAGAACAGACATCTGCCCAAGATCCCAGCACTCCCTTCTCTGATGGAACCTGACCTCGTGCCGGCAGCTCTGAGCTCTCCCTTGGTCACAGGAGGAGAGAATAACACTCCGATCCTCTGACGCAGGCTGTAGACTGATAGGGTTACCAGCAGGTGGGCCCATCTCCAAGCAGCTCTGTTGTTCATCTCACAAGTTTAGCTTGTGAGTTCTCCCCTGTTCTGAATGCAGGATTCCCCCCTCCCTCCAACACCCAGCCAATTGTCTCCCACACTTTGAATGGTTTCCACGGGGCTCCCGCAAAGGCAGATGGAAAAGTGTTCAGGGCAGCAAAGGTCACTGCCTCCTCCAGTGCCTGATGCGGGAGAGCTTTGTTGTTTCAGGACCTTGCTGGCAAGAACGTCACTGTCAGAACACAAATAACCAGGCCTGGACAATCGCAGCTGTCTCCCCACCCCCCATGGCCAAACAAGCTTGGCAAGAGAAAGGAACAAGGGATCTAAGTTAGATTTTCTCGGATTTCAGGAATCAAGAAAGAGGCCCAATCTAAACATAATGTTCGCCAAAGCCGAAGGAGTTGCCCATGGGGCTTTGCTTGAGTGTGTAGTTGATTTGCACGGGTGGCAGCCCAGTTTTCATGAGATATGCATAGCTCAGTGGGTTTCAGGTTTGGAAAGGTTAAGAGTAGAGATGGGCACGAACCAGGAAAAAACCAAACCATGCGGTTCATGGTTCATCACATTTCACGAACCACGAACTTTCACTAACCTGCCCAGTTCGCAAACCGGTTCATTTGGTTTGTGAAAACGTCACATCCAGGTCAGCAAATTGTCACTTCCGGGTCAGCAGAAGGTCACTTCCAGGCTACCAGAAGGCCACTTTCAGGTCAGCTGAAGGTCTGCAGGAAGTCTATCCCCTGTTGCCTAGGAAACTGATTGGCGCCAGGCTGTCTGCAGTAATGAACCAAAAAACGAACCAATCAAACCAGCCTAAAGTACGTTGCAGTTTGTCAAAAATGGGCTCTGACGAACCACTGGTTCGCAAACCACAAACCAGCTTGGTTTGTCACGAACTTTGGTTCGTATTTCGGTTTGTGCCCATCTCTAGTTAAGAGCTATGGACCAAAAGACCCAAAGGTATGACTTGGTCTTCTGTTAAGAGAGCAAGGCTGATAAACATGGTGGCAATCTTCTATCAAGTATGTTAACCACTGGACATAACTAGACCGGGACAATTGCAGCTGTCTCCCCACCCCCATGGCCAAACAAGCTTGGCAAGAGAAAGGAACGAGGGATCTAAGTTAGATTCTCTCATATTTCAGGAATCAAGAACGAGGCCCAATCTAAACATAATGTTTGCCGAGGCCGAAGGAGTTGCCCATGGGGCTTTGCTCAAGTGTGTAGCTGGTTTGCATGGGTAGCAGCCCAGTTTTCATGAGACATGCATATACTTGGAGCTTGGTGGGTTTCAGGTTTGGAAAGGTTAAGAGCAATGGGTCAAAGGACCCAAAGGTCTGCTTCAGTCTTCTGTTAAGAAAGCAAGGCTAATAAACATGGTGGCAACCTTCTATCAAGTATATTAACCGCAAAATAGGCTTGCATCTAGACAAACAGTCCCCACCGGCAATATGGCGAGCCCTGCCAGGTGCTTAACTACCTCCCTGTTTTATGCATTTATTCTAGGTATTTATGTCCTGCACTCTTCACTTAAACAACTCCCGAGGCAGCTTTCAACAATAAAAGAATAAAACTGGACGATTAGGATGTAACACGGTAATAGCAGCAGGTGACAATCGCAGTTCCGGCTGCCGCTTCCTGGGCGAGTCAGGGTGATCGGCCCCGGATGGAATCCGAGTGGGGCGAGGCCAGGTCGGGTGGGAAGCAAGAGGCTTGTTGGGCCCGTAGCCGGCCACGAACATGAATTTGGCTGAGCAGGTTTTATGTTGTGCACATCAGTCATTAAGTGTGAGCCGCTGCTCTGTCCCAAAGGTTGCCACCTTTTCTCTGCTCCTGTGCCTTTAACAGCACCCTGATATACCAAGAGCAAGTGGGTGAAACAATTTTATAGTTAAAAGATCAGCAGTGGGATCAATGAAATCCATCCTATTTTTATCTCAGAACAGCAGGCACAATGCTCCCCACTTCCATTTTTCTCCTCTTCCCGGGAAGTTTTGTGTCAAGCTGGAATTGGAACCTGGGTCTTTTCCAGTTCTGTTCTAGCACCCACAACACTCCACCACAGTAACCTCATTTATACTAAGCCCATCAGCACATGCGCAGACCACCAGTGGGGCAAATAGCACCCCCCGGAACTGTTTCACGTGGGGAAAATGATACAAAGGAGAAAACTGAAGTCATGTGATAGTCCTGATTCAGTAGAAAAGAGCAAGAGTCCAGTAGCACCTGTAAGACTAACAAAATTTGTGGTAGGGTATGAGCTTTCGTGACTCACAGCTCACTTCTTCAGATAGAAAAGAGCAAGAGTCCAGTAGCACCTGTAAGACTAACAAAATTTGTGGTAGGTGAAAAGTGAGATACTGAAGAAGTGAGCTGTGATTCACGAAAGCGGATACCCTACCATAAATTGTGTTAGTCTTACAGGTGCTACTGGACTCTTGCTCTTTTTTACTGCTACAGACAAATGCAGTTACCCGTCTTGGTCCCGATTCAAATGCACTTGGAAAATAGGTCCCTTGCAGCTGATGTGTGAGTGTCTGAGACAAAGTCGGGTCAGGGGTACCTAGATGCAACACATTAAATATTGGAAAATGTAGTTTGGCCCCCAGAGAAGCCAAGGATCCAAGCCTGGAGAAGTGAGAGTCCCCCTCTGCTCTTTGCTAGCCAGGCCTCCTCTGAAGTCCCAGATCTGGTTCCAGGCACTGCCCTTTGAGAAACATGTGAGCCCCTCTGCACGTGAGCTCCCTGAGTGTTGACTGAACAGGGAGTGGGAAAGCAGGACGCTTGTGAGCATGGTGCCTGCACATGTAAAAAGCAAAATCAAAAAGAGTCCAGTAGCACCTTTAAGACTAACCAATTTTATTGTAGCATAAGCTTTCGAGAATCAAATTCTCTTCGTCAGATGCATGGTACAGAAACCATGCTCCCACGTGGATGCTCCCTCGCTGTGATCGGCAATGTTCGGAAAGCCACATCGCCAGACAAAGGGAGGGAGTAAACTTGTAGGCTGAATGCATGAGGAGGGGGGATGCACAGGAGCATGGTGGGCCTGTCCCGGACTTTTGCACAGGGAATGTGGACAGCACGCTCGTGAGTGTACGCTCTCCCTCTTTCACTGGAGAGGTTGTGTGCAGACAAACTGGAATGGTTTCAGAGGTAGGGGTGTGCAATTCGGGTTTCTGAAACCCGAAAGAAACCCGAAACAAACTTGTTTCGGGTTGTTTCGGGTTATCCGAAACGTTTTTGGAAACCCGAAACGTTTCGGGTTATCCGAAAGAAAAGAGGATGGTCGGGGCGTCAGGAAATCAATTCCTGCAAGGAGATGCCGATGGGACAGAGTCTGTTTAGCCTGGTGAAGAGGAGATTGGGAGCATCTGGAAGTCTGCCCCATGGAAGTCAGCAAAGACTTACTCTCTACTCCTCCACAGGGCAAGGTTAGCTCTTATATATATATATATATATATATATATATATATATATATATATATATAATTATTATTATTATTATTATTATTACAGCAGATGACAAGCAAATATTCACATAAAGAAGCAAGAACATAAACTTGAAAAACAAAAAAACAACCAAAAAAAAGAATGAATGAAAAAAGAATGAATGAAAAAGAGCATCGAGGGAGACGTACCATTTTGAACATTTTACAAAATTTCTTTAAACTCATTGCATAATCAATAACTCTTCCGTAATACCCATATCTTTACTAAGTATATAACTTTGACTTTACTGCGAAGATACGTGCATTTCTTCTGTATTTCATCCTATTATTTATTGCCTGCCTTACAAATCTAATTTTCGAATCTGCAAATCATTAACTCTGACTTCTCTTTTACATACAGAAAGTCCATGAAAGGTTTCCATGTCTTCCCAAAGTTGGCTGTCGTTTTATCCCTCAGCAACTCCGTTAGCTCTAAAGGGCTTTAGTTGCAGGACAGAAGATCTTGGCTGAATGTTCAGAGAAACTTTCCAACAATTAGAACAGATCAAGATGGGTAGCCGTGTTAGTCTGTCTGTAGCAGTCAGAAAGAACGAGTCCAGTAGCACCGATAAGACTAACAAAATTTGTGGTAGGGTATGAGCTTTCGTGAGCCCCAGCTCTGAAACCACAGCTCTGAAGAAGTGAGCTATGACTCACAAAAGCTCACACTCTACCACAAATTTTGTTAGTCTTATAGGTGCTGCTGGACTCTTGCTCTTTTCTATCTGAAGAAGTGAGCTATGACTCACGAAAGCTCACACTCTACCACAAATTTTGTTAGTCTTATAGGTGCTACTGGACTTTTGCTCTTTTCAACAATTAGAGCCATTTGACAATGGAGCCATGGGCCTGGGGGTGGACGCCTCCTCACTTGGGGTCTTCCAGCAGAGCTAGGACAGCCATTTTGTGTGGGGTGCCCCAGTTTTCGATTTTTGAGGTGGGGGGGGATTAGAGTAGATGGCCCGAAATGACCCTTCCAACTCTGGAACTTGACAGACCTAAAATACTTTCAGGTGGGCAGCTGTGTTGGTCTGCAGAAGAAAAGCAACTTTACACCCTGCAAATCTTTTTGGTCTTTACGGTGCCACTGGACTCAGATCTTGCAGTCCTAAAGTCGCTTTCCTAAGAGTAAGACCCACTGGATAACATGGGACTTGTTTCTGAGTAGCCCCAGTTAGGTTTGCTCCCTACGACTGTCTCTAGCCAGGTGTCTTTGGGACAAGAGAGTTCTTGCTCTCGGGAAAGGTCAGGCCTGCTGTTGCTCGGTTGCAGGGGGGTGGCTGTCATGTCATGGGGTGGTTCTTTCTGCTGGAAGAATGTGTGAGACTGGCAGGCTCTCAGGAGGCCTACACATAACACGCATACACAAAGAGAGCTGGCTTTGTTGTCTGCGGGCCTTTCGAAGGGTGGTGGGTGGCCAACTTTCAGAGCCCGGCAACCACATTGTTACTGCTTGCCAAATAAAGTCAACAGCCAAGTGCCCTTCGCTTTGGGGCTGTCTGGGGTGTTAGAAGGCGGGCAGCAGGATTTTTACACAACTGCCCAAACGCTGGCAGGATGAGGCATAAGAGAACCACAGTTTTCTTCTTTTTCCTTTATGGTTCCAGAGATGACCTTGAGAAACGGTCGCTCTTCTCACACTGTGGGCTAAGCCACCTTGAAGTCGCGGGAAGCCAAGTGAGTTCCAGGGAAGGGCGGATTTATTCAGGTTTCCAACTCCAGGGAGGGAAATTCCTGGAAATCTGAGGGCAGAGCCTCAGCGCAGAGGGAAACATTGCTCAGCACGGATGGGGTGCTATAGAGCACACCATCCGATGTTGTTGTGTCTTCCAGGGGAACTGATCTCTGTGGTCTGGAGATCTGTTGTAATTCTGGGATATCTTGGAGGATGACAACCATAATCCTGAACCATCCTTTTCCCCCTTGCCTGTGTGTGTGGTGCCCTCAAGTCGTAGGTGACTTACGGCGACCCCTGGTGGGGTTTTCATGGCAAGAGACTAACAGAGGTGGTTTGCCATTGCCTGCCTCTGCAACCCTGGTCCACGTTGGAGGTCTCCCATCCAATTACTAACCAAGGCTGACCCTGATTAGCTTCTGAGATCTGACGAGATCAGGCTCACCTGAGCTATCCATGTCAGGGCCCTTACCTGCCTAGTGGGGCTGAATACCTGTCACTCCTGCCCCTCCAGCATCCTAACCTGCCATGGGAACAAGGAAACCTAAGAGGATGTGCTGTTTTATTCCAATGGAAAATAAGAGGGCCCAGAATGACCTGGATATCCCAGGTGAGCCTGATCTCGTCAGATCTCAGAAGCTAAGCAGGGTCAGCCTTGGTTAGTAATTGGATGGGAGACCTCCACCGAAGACAAGGGTTGCAGAGGCAGGCAATGGCAAGCCACCTCTCTTAGTTTTCTACCATGAAAACCCCACCAGGAGTTGCCATAAGTCAGCTATGACTTGAGGGCACTCTCCACCACCCCAGAACCACAGATGCCACATTCCGTTCCTCTGCTAATGCATTAGTCAGTTAGCATGCCAAGCCATAGATTTCTGCAGCCAGCAACAACCTGCTTCTGAGAATGCATTATGTGGCCTAATACCCACTCCAGTCATTGCTCTCGTGAGCACTGGATTGTCTACCCTGCTCTCAAAGAATTCAGGAGAGGGGTTTTCCCAGCCCTGCAATCTGAGATTGTTTTTTAACTGGGTTGGCATCTGGAATGTTCTGTATGCAAATCAGATGCTCTGCTAATAAGCTGTGGCCCTGCCTGTGATTCAGAATCTCTGCACAGATTATGGCCGTTGCATCAGGGAGGGGGAAGAAGGTGGAGTCAGTTCAGAAGGGGGATGCAAGTTGAGGGGCTGCGGCTCACTGGTGGAAAATCTGCCTTGCATGCAGAAGGTCCAAGGTTCCATCCTCGGCATCTCCAGTTAAAAGGACAAGGTAGCAAAAGTCTTCTGCCTGAACCCCAGAGAGCGGCCGCCGGTCTGAGTAGACAATATTGACCTTGATGGACCAAGGTTCGGATTCAGTATAAGGCAGCTTATATTGCGTGAAAGTGTTTGAGAAACACTTGCCATTGTACTGACATCTTACGGAGCATGCGGGTTCAGTCCAAGATTCCCACCCTATATCCTGCATAACTATCATACGTAGAATCACAGAGTTGGAAGGGGCCTTACAGACCATCTCGTCCAACCCCCTGCCCAGTGCAGGATCAGCCTAAAGCATCTCTGACAAATATTCATCCAGCCTCTTCTTGAAGATTGCCAATGAGGGGGAACCCACCATGTCCCTAGGCAGCTGATTCCACTTTTGAACTGTTCTTAACATAAAGAAGTTTTTCCTAATGTCCAGCCAGTATCTTCCCTCCTGTAGTTTAAACCCAGAGTCTTATCCTCTGCTGCCAACAGGAACAGCTCCCTTTCCGAACCTTTTAAATACTAAAGAGAGCAATCCTCTCTCCCCTCGACCTCCTCTTCTCCAGACTGAACATTCCCAAGGCCATCAGCCTTTCCTCGTAGGGCTCGGTCTCCAGACCCCTGATCATCCTCGTCGCTCTCCTCTGCACCCTCTCGATTTTGTCCACATCCTTTTTGAAGTGAGGCCTCCAGAACTGCACACAATACTCCAGGAGGGGCCTGACCAACGCAGTATATAGTGGCACTATGACACCCTGTGATTTGGATGTCATTGTCCTTGGATCTTTAGAATGCACCAAAGTTTCTAAACAGGTAGTGGAACAGGCTTCCTTGGAAGGTGGTGGGCGCTCCTTCTTTGGAGGTTTTTAAGAGGAGGTGAGATAAGCACCTGACTCTATGACTATAATAATAACAATAACAACAACAACAGTCGATTTATATACCTCCTTTCAGGACAACTTAATGCCCACTCAGAGTGGTTTACAAAGTATGTTATTATTATCCCCACAATAACAAACACCCTGTGAGGTGGGTGGGGCTGAGAGAGCTCTGAAAGAGCTGTGACTGAACAAAGGTCACCCAGCTGGCTTCAAGTGGAGGAGCGGGGAATCAAACCCGGCTCTCCAGATTAGAGTCCTGCCGCTCTTAACCACTGCACCAAACTGGCTCTCAGTATGAACTTAGGCAACTCATGACCTTTTCTTATATGCCCAGCATATGTAGTGGGACAATGGCATCCTGTGATTTGGAAGTCTCACTGTACGGCTGTAACAGGGATAGGGCCAGAGCGGAATGGCTTTAAAACAGGAAAAGCAGGTGAACCTAACTGAACCGTGGCCATGTTTTGCGGACACTTTGAATTTTAAGAAAGGCCAGCCGATTCATGCAATTCCTTTTTCTGGAAGCCTGGAGAGGCACTCAGCAATTGCAATGGAGAGCTGTAGGGTCGCCCATCTCCAGGTAGTGGCTGGAGATTGCCTGGAATTACGACTCATCTCCAGGCCACTGAGATCAGTTCACCTGGAGAAAGTGGCTACTTTGGGGGGGTGGACTCTCTGGAATGATGCCATGCCATGGTCCTTTCCCTCCCCAAACCCCACATCCCCCAGGTTTCACCCCCCAGATCTCCAGGAACTTCCCAACTTGGAGCTGGCAACCCTAGAGAGCTGCAAAGTAGAAAGCACCTTCCGACCATCTGGGCTGCCCTTGAGTGTGGAAGGCTCCAGGGGGTCTCTGTAAAAGGTAGTGCTGCAGACAGAAGGCTTTTAGCAAAGGGAAGAAAATAGATGTGAAATGTTGGAGATGTTATGCATGGGCTATGCTCGCCTGGGGAGAAAGCTCTTGCCAAATGTGCCTTGTGGTTGCAGTTCTCCTCAATTCCTGTATACTTTCGGGTTTCCTGTTGGGCCAGGCCTCCCACTTACCCATCTAAGTCAGGAAATTTCCTGCCCACAGCTCCAATTTCCTGCCCTTAAGAATGGAGGAGCTGGAGAAAAAATGGCCTCCACATAGTGGAATTTCTCTTAGTCTCAGTCGCTATGGTAAAGGCCATAGGAACTAGGGGAGGCAGCCTAGAATGTCACCCAGAAATTACATCATATCACCTTAAACTCCATCCTCCCCATGCACTGCCCAAACTCTCCAAAAATTGCTGAGTCAGAGTTAGACATGGGCACGAACAGAGAAAGAAACCTGAACATGGTGTTCGTTGTTCGTTGCCATCCACGAACAACGAATATTGACGAACATGACCTGTTCACTAACACGTTTGTTGTTCATTGTTCATTGTTCATTGTTCATGGGGGCCAGCAGGCTCTCCTCCAGCCATCAAGATCCCTACCGCACCACTCTCAGAAACCTTACCTGAGCAGGCAGCAAGAAAGGTACCAATAATAAATAATAGCTTGGCCCCAGAGCCTGGCAGCAGCCCTGGAACTTGAAGAGGTAGATCCTTCTCCCACCACACAAATAAAATTCAAGCTCCAATGCACTCTATCAAAATGCCAACAGCAGCTGTCTCTCCCTCTCCAGAGTCAGAGCTGGGAGCCCCCCTCCCCCCTGCTCTTAGTTCCCTTGTAACAAATTTGGAGTTCCACACTTGAAAGGAAGATCTGCCTATCAAGCTAAATTGGGCTTAGATTGGGGTTTCCAGGGCAACCGCAGGAGTTCACACAGAGTTCAGGCAGTCCCTGCCTCCAGTTGCCAAGGGAATTGATTGCAGGTGCCAGACGGTCTGGCTTGACAAACAGCAACCAACGAATGAGGCTTGCAACTACCACCTGTTCATTTAGAGTGGGGCCTCACGAACAGCTTGTTCGCGAACAGCAGATTGGGCTGTTCGTGGCTTTTTTTTGTTCGTATCGTGCCCATCTCTAGTCAGAGTAAGGAATGCTAGCCTGAGCTCTCTACAGGTTGAGGAAATGGTATGGAGGGGAAGGTTGAAGCCCTTTCTTCACATGTGCCACGGCTGTGATCCTATTCAGGCACTGACGATTGAGAAGAACCCACAACTCCTATGTGAGGGTTGTGAATTGGCAATGGCCAGAGAGAAGTCAAGCCAGATTCCCAGTTGGGAGAATGTGAGACTTCTCCTGAAACTCTTTTTGATTTCTTTGCTGCGAGAGTCAGAATAAATTATGCAAAAGTTGTGTGTGTTTATTCTGCCTGAAACCCCTATGAATAAATAAAAAGATTATTTGAGTTAAAACATTTCCAACATACTTTCCCCTCCAATCTGGAAGTCAGAAGAGGATAATAAAAAGTCTGCCTCCAAATCATTGAGGATTTCTAAGGCACCTTTAAAAGTAGAAGTCTAACACTAAAGACATGCCCTAATCCCCAGTTTTATTATTTAGAACGTCTCCAAAACATGGCCAGAAAGTCAACACGTATGAACATGTGCAAAATTAATAAACTCACAGCAGTGCGATCCATTTAGAATGTTCCTTGGCATTCAAAATCCCTGTGTTGAAATAATACTGTTTACCTTTCTTTTACATCATGTATTCTCTAGAGTTTATTTTGCATCTCTTTTTTGCATGCAAAATTTGGATTGTCGGATGGGTGGGAAATACTCACATCCCTGGCCGTGAAATGAAATTCACTCCAAAGTATTAGCAATGTAAACCCCTTTTCAATACAACCAGCCAAAACGTGATCGAGTTGTGACCAAACAGGGTGAAGTCTCGGCTGAATGGACAATTCTGGATATTCAGAAAGGGCTTCGTGGCTTTTGGGTTGGTCCTAATCAAAAGGTGGAGGGAAGGTGGCAGGGTGTAGCTTGATCTCGTCAGATCTTGGAAGCTAAGTAGGGTCAGCACTTGGATGGGAGACCGCCACGGAAGAGTCTGCAGAGGAAGGCATTGGCAAATCACCTCTGCTCCTTGCCTTCCTCAAAAGCTCCTTACTGGGGTCACCATACATCAGTTGCAACATGTATGTATGTAATCCTAAAACATAAGACATTTTAGGATTTGGTGGGATCCACATGCAAGCTTTGTCTGTCTTGAACATGAGCGCAACAAAGTGAACCAGCCAGTTCGGTAGGTGCCTTCTTCTTTTACTAATATTTACAACCGTCTCTTTCTCCCAAAATTTATATTTGGGATTGTTTACTTGGGCAATGCAAACCAAGCTGTTCAGCTGATCTTTGGCTGACATTCAGTCGGCACTCAGCTCGCTGTTCCTCTTGCTGTTTTTGTGTTTTTATTGTAATCAGTTTTATTATTAGCTGTCCTGGAGATCTAGATTTGATAGAGAAGTGGAAACGTACATATTTCAAACTAGTAACAAAGCCTGCTGCGGGAAAAAATACAGCGGGCTCTAGAAAGGGGAGGGCAGGCAGGTGGGCATTGCCAGCTCCTACGTGACTGATCCTAGCTGAGTGAAGGGGGGGGCGGGCATTGCCACCAGCTCCACTCCTGATCCCAACTGGGTGAAGGGGGGCAGGCATTGCCTCCAGCTCCATGAAGGGGGGGGGCATTACTGCTTGCTCCAAGTCTGATCCTGGCCATTGCCACCTGCTCCACACCTGATCCCAGCCGTGTGAAGGGGGGTGGGCATTACCACCTGCTCCGCTACTGATCCTGGCTGGGTGATGGTGAGGGCGGGCATTACCACCTGTTCTGGTTCTGATCCCAGCTGGGTGACGGTGGGGTGGGTGGGAATTGCCACCTGCTCTGCTCCTGATCCCAGCTGGGTGAAGGCGGGGGGGGAGGGGGAGGGAATTGCCACCTGCTCTGCTCCTGATCCCAGCTGGGTGAAGGTGGGGGGGCAGGCATTGCTGCCTGCTCTGCGCCTGATCCCGGCCTGGGCTTCTCGCCATGGCGCACTCTCTGAAGGTCTGGCTGCCGCATCTGGGCTTCCCTCCACAGCAGCGCCCTCTGGAGGTGTGCCAGGGTAGGAAGTGAGTTGTCTGTAATACGCTTAGCCTTTTGTATAGTAGGATAAGTATTGGACCAAACATCTCTCATTATGAACAGTTTGAATGCCCAGCAAAGCAACATGGTGACTGTTCCTTAGCCGTATGCGTGTTGGAATGACATGTCAGCTGCAAAGCAGCATTGGGAGAGGAATTGCAGCTTTGGGAAAGGGATAATTCACAGGACGGCAGCAGCAGGCGGAGGCCTTAACCCTTACCCTGCCTTTTCCTTCTCCTCTGCAAACCTTACCCCTGTGCCCCAGTCTGGAACTCCGAGAGAAAATAAAAAGCATCCTTCCTCCCTTCTGCTCTCTCTCTTACATATTGCTCTCCTCCCACGGCTGCTTTGCCGAGCAGGAGGTGCAACCGGACATGAGAAATGTCATTTGGCCATAGATCCATCAGTAAGAGATTTCTTGCAGGGCCGGTACTTCAGCTACAAGAGACACTGAACAGACTAATATATAAATAAAATGTTTGCAATAAACATTATGCAATTCAGTCGAAGGGGGGGGGGTGGAGGGGGCTGTGAAGTGGGAAAACGAAATCAGGGTCCCAAGTCCACAGCTCTGCAAGAGACCGTCTGAGCCTACTCCGTTCAGAAACCGAAGAAGGAAACATGCATTTCGAGATGTGATCAGGAGAAATGCAAACATCTTTAAAATACCTCCCCTGGTTTTATTGGTTTTATTCTCAAACATGACTCAAAGGGTGGATCTTGTAGCCTAGAGGATGACAAGTGGGGGAGAGTACTGGGTAAAGGATCAAATCCTTTGCCGGTTAGGCCACCTTAGCGCTCTGAAAAAGCGCTCGGGTTCATTGAACCCAGAGTGCTACCTGCTTAGGCGGACAGCCTTTCTCCAGGGACTCGGGCCAAACTTCCCACTGCCCAAGTCAAGACAGACCTCCTGCAAAGTGTATCGGGCCAGCTGAAGGTTTTTTGGCGGCTAGAGTTGCCAGTTTTGGTTTTGGAAATTCCTGGAGATTTGGGGAAGGAGCCTGGGAAAGGCAGAATTTGGGGAGGGAAAGGAGATCAGCGAAGATATGAGTCTATAGAGTCATCCTCCGAATTATTTAGTCGTTTGAAATGTGGTGCTGGAGGAGAGTTTTGCAGATACTATGGACAGCCAAAAAGACAAATAAGTAGGTATTAGATCAAATCAAGCCTGAATTCTCCCTAGAAGCTAAAATGAGAAAACTGGGGCTATTGTAAAACTGAGGACACATCATGAAAAGACAAGATTCTCTGGAAAAGTCAATAATGCTGGGAAAAGTGGAAGGCAGTAGGAAAAGAGGAAGACCTAAAACGAGATGGCTGGACTCAGTAAAAGAAGCCACGTCTTCCAGTTTGCAAGATCTGAGCAAGTATGTTAATGATAGGATGTTTTGGAGGTCTTTCATTCAGAGTTACCATAGGTCGGGTTGTCATAGGTAGGAGGTGACTTGACGGCGCTTTACACAGTCATTTCCCTCTCTCTTTCGCTTAAATTTTATTAAACATTTTTAGAACCAAAAGATAAAAACTAACAAAAATATAGAAAAAAGAAAAAAAAAGTTAGAAACACAAAGCTGAAAAAAATATAAAGACATATAAAGTAGTGGCTTCCGATTTTCTCTGTGACAAATGCAAGTTAAATCACAAAGTTAACACTCTTTAATTACAAAAAATAAGGCTATCCTTTTTCTACTATCCAGTTTCTTCCCCTCTCGCCTAATCATCAAGAGAGCCAGTTTGGTGTAGTGGTTAAGAGCGCGGGACTCTAATCTGGAGAACAGGGTTTGATTCCCCACTCCTCCACAAAGCCAGCTGGGTGATCTTGGGTCAGTCACAGCTCTCTCAGAGCTCTCTCAGCCCCACCCACCTCACAGGGACCAGGGTGTTTGTTGTGGGGATAATAATGACATACTTTGTAAACCACTCTGAGTGGGCATTAAGTTGTCCTGGAGGGCGTTATATAAATCGAATGTTGTTGTTGTTATTAAATCCACAAATCGTCAGTTTATTTTTTTCCTATTTCATGCAAAAAGTCTGTAAGGGGTTTCCAGTTAGCAATAAAGGTAGATAATGTCTTTTCTCTAATCAAAGAAGTAAATTTAGCCATCTCTGCAAGTTTCATCATCTTCACCAACCATTCCTCTGTTATGGATAGTATTGAACTTCTCCATTTTTGTGCATATAATAATCTCGCTTCGGTTGTCATATATAAAAATAAAGTTCCATGACTTTTTTCTAGCTGTCTGTCCATTAGTCCCCAAAGAATCAGGGAGATTGGTGTCTGTTTCGTGGAGATTATCTGTAATTTCAGATCACCAGCCACCACCTGGAGGCTGGCATCTCTGTTGGTGCCCCATTCAATAAAGAGAAAACTGAGAAGTCGAGAATGAAATTTTTACTTAATGGGCCTTTAAAACGAACAATGGGAAAATAAAGACAGAGAAGCTCTGCAAAGACCCTTGACGTTGCATCATGGTAGCTGCAAAAGACGAGAGTCAACAGATACGGAGATTCTTGAAGCCAGTTAACACCAAGCTTCCTTTCTAGTCAGTCTCTCACCTTTTTAACACCCCTCAAAATCTGGTGGCCTAGCGTTGCCAGCCTCCAGGTGGTGGCTGGAAATCTCCCAGAATTCCAACTGATCTTCAGGCCATAGAGATTAGTTCCCTGGAAGAACATAGAAGCTTTGGACGGTGGACTCTATGGCATTATACCCTGCTGAGGTCACTTCCTTCCCCAAAGCCCACCTTCTCCAGGCTCCACCCCTAAATCAGGTATTTCCCAACCTGCAGCTGGAAACCCTATGGCCTAGGCGATCTCCCAGTTTGCCGAGTGAATATATGTAATCTGACGAAAGGGTCTTGGCTCTTGAAAGCTTATACCCTGGAGATCTTGTTGGTCTTTGAGATGCCACTGCCCTTAAACTTTGCTCTTCTCCTCCAGCTCTTCTACTGGCTACCCTCTTGAAATGATGTTCTATGTGAATTTTGGATGGTTGTCAGGTACAGAAATTAGAAGCCATCACCACCTAAGCCTGTACACATTTGCAGGGGCCTTACATGGAGACAGACCACCACTGGTTCAGTATTGTCTACTCTAGACAGCTGTGACTCTCAAGGGTCAGTAACAGAAAGGGATCTTTCCCCTTACCTGCTACCTGAGATCCCGGAGACCTTTTTTAGGCAACTCAAGCCACCTTTAGAGTCTCAGGCACAAAAAAGTCTTTCACATAACCTACTGCCTGGCTTTTTTTAACTGGAGAAGTCAGGGATTGAACTAGGGAACTTCTGCAGGCAAAGCAGATGCTGGTTGTTGTAGATTTTCTGGGCTGTATGGCCGTGGTCTTGGCATTGTAGTTCCTGACGTTTCGCCAGCAGCTGTGACTGGCATCTTCAGAGGTGTAGCACCGAAAGACAGAGATCTCTCAGTGTCAATGTGTGGAGAAGATGTTAGCAGGTAATTTATATCTACTCAGGAAGGTGGGTTTGGACTGAGTCATCCTGTAAGAGTTTCCCAGGGTGTGGACTGCTAATGGGGGGAAGCTTCACTGTATCCCATTAGCATTCCACACCCTGGGAAACTCTTACAGGATGACTCAGCCCAAACCCACCTTCCTCTATAAATTACCTGCTAACATCTTCTCCACACATTGACACTGAGAGATCTCTGTCTTTCGGTGCTACACCTCTGAAGATGCCAGTCACAGCTGCTGGCGAAACGTCAGGAACTACAGTGACAAGACCACGGCCATACAGCCCAGAAAATCCACAACAACCATTGTTCTCCAGCCATGAAAGCCTTCGACAATAAAGAAGATGCTGTCCCACTGAGTCACAGCTACTCCCGTTTTGTGAGCAAAGCTGCCCAGCGCATTGACTCAAAATGATGTGCCAAGTTTGACAGGTCTGACAAGTGTGAGAGTTTTGTGTCGCTGTCATTGACATTGGCTTTGAAAACATTGTGGTTTTGTGGGCAGCCAACTCAAAAAGGTTTTAAACATCGTCGTTGAATTGCTTCCTGGTCCATATTGAACAGTTCTCTTTTCATCTGATTAACCTGCTCTAAATCCTTGGGGATAAAAATCTAAGCCAGCAAAATTAATGGCGCTGATGACAACTGTAAATAGGGAAGAGATTCTTCTGTTGGCCAGGGGATGATAGCAGAAAAATCTTTCCTGGACTGGTGATGTCACATTCTAGAGCTGTCACATGGAGTCAAACAATCTGATATGGCTGGGAAAAGTTTTGATGGATGGAGAAGCTGCCTGCAGTTAATTAGGCAACAAATTAAAAGTGCTGTATTTTAATACGTAGGTAGATTTGCCATCCTCCAGGCAGGGCCTGAAGATCTCCCAGAACTACAACTGATCTCCAGGTGTAGAAAAGAGCAAAGTCCAGTTGCACCTATGTGTGTTACGTGCCGTCAAGTCACCTCCGACCTATGGCGACCCTATGAAGGAAAGACCTCCAAAACATCCTTTCATTAACAGACTTGCTCAGATCCTGCAAACTGGAGGATGTGGCTTCTTTTATTGAGTCCAGTCATCTTGTTTTAGGTCTTCCTCTTTTCCTACAGCCTTCCACTTTTCCTAGCATTATTGACTTTTCCAGAGAATCTTGTCTTCTCATGATGTGGCCAAAGTACGCTAGAAGGTACGATAGATGCAATTCAACATAGATAAGTGCACAGTATTACATCTGGGCCACAAAAACGTGAAGCACAAATACTGGATGGGGGATACACTTCTGGGTAGTAGGGTATGCGAAAGAGATCTTGGAGTAAGAGTGGACTGTAAACTAAATATGAGCAGTCAGTGTGATGCGGTGGTAAAAAAGACAAACTCAGTCTTGGGTTGTATCAAAAGGGCCATTGCATTGAAATCGCAGGAGGTCATAGCCCCTCTCTATACTGCCTTGGTCAGGCCGCACCTGGAGTATTGTGTGCAGTTCTGGAGGCCTCGTTGCAAAAAGGATGTGGACAAAATCGAGAGGGTGCAGAGGAGAGCAACGAGGATGATCAGGGGTCTGGAGACAGCCCTACGAAGAAAGGCTAAGGGCCTTGGGAATGTTTAGTTTGGAGAAGAGGAGATTGAGGGGGGACATGATTGCTCTCTTTAAGTATTTGAAATGCTGTCATTTGGAGGAGGGCAAGGAGCTGTTCCAGTTGGCAGCAGAGGGTAGGACCCGAAGCAACGGGCTTAAATTACATGCAGAAAGGTACCAGCTGGATATTAGGAAAAACTTTTTCACGGTCAGAGTAGTTCAAAGGTGGAATCAACTGCCTAGGGAGGTGGTGAGTGCCCCTTCACGGGCCATTTTCAAGAAGAGGCTGGATGAATCTTTATCAGCGATGCTTTAGGCTCATCCTGCATTGGGCAGGGGGTTGGACTAGAAGGTCCGTATGGCCCCTTCCAACTCTGTGATTCTGTGAAGGTCCCAGTTCAGTCCTCAGCATCTCCAATTAAAACGATCCGGTTTTAGGTGCTGTGAAAGACCTCCACCTGAGACCCTGGAGCGCTGCTGCCAGTCTGAGAAGACAATGCTGTCCTTGATGGACCAAGGGTCTGATTCCGCAGTTGTGTTCAATATGTGGAATAAACCAAAGTGAACCAACAGGAACCCAACCAATATGGGCCACTGATACGACGGAAGTATTTGTCTATGCGATGTTGCACAAGTCCAGTATCTCACCGAAACTAGTGCCTGGTGCTAGTGTGCCAGAAATCTATCACCCCTGGAGAGTGCTGTGTTAATAAAATTCTACCCAGGGCTTTTTTTCTGGGAAAAGAAGTGGTGGAACTCAGTGGGTTGCCCTCGGAGAAATGGCTGGAGGCCCCGCCCCCTGATCTCCAGACAGAGGGGAGTTGAGATTGCCCTCTGCGCCAGTGGCGCGGAGGGCAATCTAAACTCCTCTCTGTCTGGAGATCAGGGGGCGGGGCCACCAGCCGTGTGACCATTTTCAAGAGGTTCCGGAACTCCTTTCCACCGCGTTCCAGCTGGAAAAAAGCCCTGATTCTACCCCTAATGGGACAGCAGGTGTAGGGACCCACCCCAAGGAAATGTGCAAAGTCACATGGGTGAATTCTGTTTGTGTGCTAGCAGTAGAGTTGCCAGCTCCAGGTTGGGAAATTCCTGGAAATTTGGGGTGGGGAGGCAGAGCCTAGAGAAAATGTGCTTTGCAGAGGGAAGGGGCCTCAGCGGGGATGTTGATTGTGTTTGTTATATTACCATTCTTTACACTGTGCACTTTAAGAGTTGGTACTAGATCCAGAGGAGTTAGCCATGTTAGTCTGTAGTAGCAAAATCGAAAAGAGTCCAGTAGCACCTTTAAGACGAACCAACTTTACTGTAGCATAAGCTTTCGAGAACCACAGCTCTCTTCGTCAGAGGCATCGTCAGCTTTCAAGAACTTCATCAGATGCATCTGACGAAGAGAACTGTGATTCTTGAAAGCTTATGCTACAGAAAAATAGGTTAGTCTTAAAGGTGCTACTGGACTCTTTTAGAGTCAGTACTGTAATTGTAGTGAACTTGGTTCTTAAATTAAAGATGGAAAGTATTGGATTAATTGTGCACAGTGCACTTTAAGGACTTCATTGTTTCCACAGTCATATTTTGCTGTATTAATTTTCTCCAGGGGAACTGATGTGGCCCAATGATCCATTGTAATTGGGGGGGGGGATCTCCAGCCACCACCTGGAGATTGGTAACCCTTGCTAACACCCCTTTCAAATTGGGCCTTTCTTGAATCAAGACACAGCCCTATCAATCTCTTGGTAGGAGGGGACCCCAAAAGCCTCAACCCACAGTCGACTGCATGCGCACATAAGGATTTCTTAATGTTATTTTCACCCCATGCCAGATACGGCCGTGTGGGTAGAACAAGCCAAAGCAAGCCAGCCCAAAGGCCCAAAAAGCAACAGGAGGTTTGACATGAGCTGCAGGAAAAAAATCCCTGTGGTTTCCAAAGCCATGGGAAGCAGGGCTTGGAAGTTTGCAGAGGTCTGGGAGCATCCTGGCACCCTCTCTGCCCTCTGTAGATGCAGGCTGTTGCTGCGGGACATCAGAGTGCGGGCAAAATTTGCCACTTATGCAGCCAAACCCGCCTGTTTGCATTTCATCTTCCCACACATCACAGCAGCTGGCCTGCACCTCCCAGGAGTTAATCATTAAGGCGCAAACTTTCCTCCTGCACCCGGAAAAAGCCATTTAAAAGGAGGGAGGAAGAGCAGTTAAAGAATTTTTGCTTGCACAATCCTCTAAACAGCAGAGAGAGATTTCAGTCATTTGTGTGTGTGTATAGTGCAAAATGCAGGGCAATAAACAGCTAGGACATGGACATCACAAAAATGATGAGTCTTTGCTTTTGACGCAGTTAGGTCAGGGGAGAATTCCAGATAAGAATATTCGCTGGAACGAATCGCACTGTTTTGTGCAGTAAAATTTACATAAAATATACCAGTTCTGAATCCAAGAAACCAAATTATTCATTTAATACAAAATAAACCCTCAGATGCTCCAATCTGGGCAAGAAGAGCTGCGTATAGAATCCAGCTTCCAATTCCAGATCAGGAATTACATGCATACATGAGATGCACACCGGAACGCGCATCCAAACGCATAGGTTGTCTCCCCAGCACAGCATTAACAATAGCAATAGATGCATTTCTAATTTGCATACATACACGGATTTTTCTTCCATGTCCTGATGGTGATGAGCATTTATTCATTTACTCACGCGGTGCAGACCATCGGATCGCAACCAACTTATGGCGACCCCAGCAAGGCAAGTGAGAAGCAGAGACGGCTTGCCGTTGCCTGCCTCAGCAGAGTCTTCCTTGGTGGTCGCCCATCCAAGTACTGACCCTGCTTAGCTTCCAAGATCGGACGAGACCGGGCTATACATCATCAGCAACCTTTTAATGGCATTCAGTAAAACAATTGACATCAAGCAGGGCAGAAACCAAAATACAGCAAAATCAGTCGACAGAAGAATTAACCATATACTCCCTAATCCACATAGCAATTGAAAAATACAATGCGACCGTATATGTAGTGTGTATGGTAGAGACTTCTATAATTATACATTGTTACTATTAACAGCCAGCCCAGCCCACTAGTTTAGATCCTATACACAAACACAGCTCTCTATGCCCCAGCATGCAAAGGTAAGGTGGGTGGCAACCAGCAACAGGGGATTTTCGGTGGTGGCACCTTCCCCTTGGAATGCCCTCCTACCCCTTGAAACCCACCTGATGTCTGTTTTCTTTCCTTTATGCACCAGGCCGAAACATTTCTCTTTATCCAGGTTTTTAACTCAGTGGTGCCATCTTTTAAATGTGTTTTTATGATCTGCTTGTAGTTCTATGCTTCTATTATCGCTGGTTTTAATATCGGCAATTCATATGTTGTTGTTTTGATGCTTTTATTGTACTTTTTAAAAATGTGAGCCTCCTCAAACAGGTCTCTGGAGAGCAGCAGATGAATTTTCGAAGCGGGCAGTCCTAAGCACACTCAGTAGGGAGTAAGTCTCATTGAGCTAAATGAGAATTGCTTCTGAGTAAACACACTTAAGGTAACCAAGTAAACACACTTAAGGTTACCAGGCCATGTCTTGCAATTGGTTTGAGGTTTGGGGGCAGGGACATAGGAGGCTGTGGAGTGCTCCGTTATGTCACTTCTGGTGAAAACCCAGAATTGACAGAGGGTGACGCTGAGAATCACTGGGAACTCTATGGTAAAACCATAGAGCTTCTGGTGATTCCTAGAGCTATCCTCTGTCATTTCTCCTGGAAGTGATATAATGGCGTATATGATGCTTCCATGATGGGAAGCAGAACTGGGGACGAGGGATTCCCCACTCTCACCAAGCCTAGACTGCAAGCCTAGGTGGCATAATAAATAAATAATAATTCACGGCAGAACACGTTTCACATGTAGATGGTCCCATATTCAGTCTCTTACACCTTCACCATATGGGATTTCAGATATCAGCTCTGAGCATGACTTCTGCCAAAGAATCAGGGGAGAGAGCATTGTCCTAGATGCACATACTCTCTAGTTCGGCATGTGTGAAATTCCTTCTTTTCTTTGATCCAAACTGCCTACCAATTAATGAAAATGTCTCTCACCCCTGCAAGTTCCAACTGGAGAGATTTTTAATTGTTCTCTGTTTATGATTTCGTAATAGTTCTAGGCCTGGAGTTCTCCCAGAATTCCAGCTGATTTTTGGACTACGGAGATCAGTTCCCCGGGAAAAAATCCCTGCTTTGGAGAGTGGACTGTGGTATTAAACCCCACTGAGGTCTCTCCCCTCTCCAAATACCACCCTCCCCAGACTCCACCCCCAAATCTCCAGGAAATTTCCAACCCCAAATTGGCAACCCTAGTAAGCAGCACGGGCTCTAATTCTCTGTGTTAGAACACTCACCACTAAACATGTGCACCCTTGCCTCTTTCATTGGATCTACAAATCGCTATTGTAATCACCCATCTCTTGGATTTTCTTGTTCACACGGGAACGAGACTCATTACGAGCATGCCACGTCCAACGGCGTGTGGATCCACCTAGGACCAATTGCAAAATGGATTCCAAAGTGCCAGTAATAATCCTTTGTGTCTCCCCTTTTGCTTTTTCTCTAGTGCGATGGAGAACTCCACATTCCTGCTCTCCTTGAACGCCAGCGCCAACTCCTCGCACACCGACTGCAGCAGTGAAGACAACCCTTACAAGTGCAAATTCGATGAGGAGTTCAAGTACGTCCTTCTCCCCGTCTCCTATGGCATCGTTTTTGTGGTGGGCCTCTGCCTCAACCTGTTGGCGCTCTACGTCTTCCTCTTCAGGATCAAGTCCTGGAACGCCTCCACAACTTACATGTTCAACTTGGCAGTGTCCGACACCCTCTATGTGATCTCTCTGCCCCTGCTGGTGTACTACTATGCTGTCGGCGACAACTGGCCCTTCAGCGTGGGCTTATGCAAGATTGTCCGCTTCCTCTTCTACACTAACCTCTACTGCAGTATCCTTTTCCTGCTCTGTATCAGCGCCCATCGGTTCATGGGGATTTGCCTCCCGCTAAAGTCCCTGGAGTGGGGCCAAGTCCGTTACGCCCGCTGGATATCGGGTATCGTCTGGCTCGTCGTCATCACTTGCCAATCCCCTGTGCTCTATTTCGTTACCACCAGTTCCAGGTGCGATGCCATCACTTGCCACGACACGTCGGCGAAAGAACTTTTCGGGCAGTTTGTTGTTTACAGTTCGGTGATGCTCGTCTTGATGTTCTGCATCCCGTTTCTCGTCATCATTGTCTGTTACTGCCTCATGGCCCGCAAGCTGCTCCAGCCCACCCGGGGCACCACCCGCATGTCCAACTCCAAGAAGAAGTCGGTCAAGATGATCATCATAGTCTTGGTGGTCTTCATCGTCTGCTTCTTGCCTTTCCACGTCACTCGCACCTTGTACTACTACTTCCGCAGCTGGGACCTGAGCTGCGAGGTCCTCAATGCCATCAATTTGGCTTACAAAGTTACCCGGCCGCTAGCGAGCACCAATAGCTGCCTGGATCCCATCTTGTACTTCCTGGCAGGACAAAGGTTTGTGAAGTTTGCCTGCCCCAAAACGCCTGAGAAAGGGGAGAACCAGACGGATTCGGACAGCACACCCAACTGTCACATGCGGGCCAAAAACACTCTCGCCATGAAAGCGAAAAGAATGGTGTCCTAGCCAGTTGCATTTCTGACCTCAGTGGTTTTGCAAAGTGTTATCTATCTACAATGGTAGAGTTTCTATACTGCACAGAAGGGGGTTATGTATGCAACCTATCTGCACAAAAGGAGGTTATGTATGCCACCTATCTGCAGTAGTTATGTATGCAACCTGTCTTCAGTGATAGACTTTCTATACTGCACAGAAGGGGGTTATGTATGCAACCTATCTGCAGTGATAGACTTTCTGTACTTCACAGAAGGGAGTTATGTATGCCACCTATCTGCGGTGGTAGAGTTTCTCTCTTGCACAGAAGGGGGTTATGTATGCAACTCCCAAGACAAGAGAAGTATTTTTTCTTCCCACTTGCACCATAGTACAATAGGGGGTGTATGTGTGTGTGTACGTCACCTTCAGTGGATTTTTTGTGGAAGCTACACACTATAAAGTATGTTGTCTAACACTGCAGTCTGCACAAAACTCAATAGAAAAATAAAATTTCCGTTCTTCAGTGGCCAGTTACACAGAAACTAAAGAAAGGAAGAAGAATACTGGTGCAATGAGAGGCAATGTATTACAGTGGATACTGAACTGAGACCCAGCTCGGGTCTGCTAATGCAGGAATATAGAGTGGTAGAATGGTTAGCGTGATTTCTAGCTATAGGTGGTAGACCCTGGTCTTGATTGCTTATAATAAAAACCTCCCCACAAATAGAAAACTAGCGCAATGATTCTAACTTGGGGTTTTTTGTCTGCTGTGCTAGTTTTCTACTGGCAAGGAGTTTTTTTTTAAAACGTGATCACTCACTTGAAGTGGCATGATGGTACACCACAGTACTGCTTCCTTCTGCTGCATTCTTACAGGCTGCTATCTACACAAACTGTGTGTCATGTGGTAAGCTTGTTCTTGGGCTGTCCCTCTTCAATCTGCAGATGCAGGGTTGAAATCATATATCTTGGAATGTTCCTCCTTGGAGGAAAAATCCTTATCCATAACAAAGCTACAATCTCTGTGAGAAGGTCAGGCTAGAACCGTTGTCCTTGGTATCTAGTTTTCTTTTAGCAAAATAATTCAGAGTCCTCTTCATCCATGAAATTCCCTACTTTCCATCCAAAGTAGTATATTCAAGGAACTGTTTTACCTAGGGTTCCCAACTCTGGGTTGGGAAATTCCTGGAGATTTAGTGGTGGATTCTGGGAAGGGCAGGGTTTGGCAAGGGGAAGGAGCTCAGATATAATGCCACAGAACCCACCCTCCAAAGGCCACGTTTTCTCCAGGGGAATGGCCTTAGCCATCTGGAAATCAGTAGGAGTCCAGGAGATCTCCAGGCCCCACTTGAAAGCTGAGACACTTGAAAGTTGGCCACGCTAGTTTTACCATCACGTTTACTGTTTGGGTAGACGTTGGCTTGCCAGTTTTTGAACAGAACCAGTGTAACTGTGGAAAGCTTCACCTTCTGGTTTCTGGACAATAAACCTCTCTTAAAGGCGGAGGGATATGTGAGGCCGGGTTTTGGGTTTTGGGTGGGGCATTTAGCAACTCTTTTGAAGATTAGTGGTTGCAACAGGAAGATCTAGATTGAGAACGCCACTCCTAAAATTCACTAATTTTTTGACCCTGGTCTTAATTGCCTATGAAAAAAACCAACCTCCCCGCAAATAGAAAACTAGCACAACAATTCTAGCTTGGGGTTTTTTTTGCCCCTCTCTCTTAGTCTGACCTATCTCAAAGTGTTGTTGTCATGATATAATCTGGCATACACTCCGTCCTTTCAGAAATTAAGTTGGCAACAGCCAGGGGAGGGAGGGAGAGAGTCTCTGGCTCACCCGACCGTAGAATAACACTGGATTGGAAACATGGCTGAGGTCTTTGCCAAAACAATGGCATAACTCTCACATATAATACAACTTTGCAAAGTCCCAGAAATGGTCAATGTGGATTTGATGCTACAGAGATCCCTGATTGCCCCCCCCCCCAACATTGTTAAATTGTGATCGGGAGGGAGGGAGAGATCTCAGAAGCTAAGCAGGGTGGGCCTCGGTTGGTAATTGGGAGACCTCCAAGGGAGACCAGGGCCGCAGAGGCAGGCAATGGCAAACCACTTCTGTTAGTCTCTTGCCTTGAAAACTCCAGCAGGGGTCACCATAAGTTGGCTATGACTTGATGGCACTTTCTATCTCCAAGAACAATGTGTATGAAATTAATGGATTATAATTAATGGAGTCAGTTTGAATTGGAGAAAACTACGCTGGAACACATGGAAGAGGTAACCCGCCCCCCACAGACACAGCAGCTTGTAGGCCAAATTCACATCAAGGTCCCTTACGGCTGTTTTACTATTTAAAAATGCCGGGAAGATTCACATATAGATTTCTCTATGGGCCAAGCTACAAGTGATGAATGACACTTGAACGGCAAGTGGATTGAGTGGAGTGCAAGTGAACAGGGAGAAATACAGGGCCAAGCTACACATGGCGAATGACACTTGAACGGCAAGTGGATTGAGTGGAGGGCAAGTGAACAGGGAGAAATACACTTGCCGTTCAAGTGTCATTTGTCACTTGTAGCTTGGCCTTATGTCTCATATAGTGAGGTCTATATTGTGGTGCTGCCAAAGATTATTTGGGCCTGTCCACACCGCAAACTGGACTTTGAGCTGGACTTCCAGCTACGATTGCCAACTGTCCTAGGAGAAAAATGCCCTGTCCCTTTAACATAGGTTTAATGGGATGTAATTTACTTGGAGATGTTATGAAAAGCCATTAAATGGTTCAGCTACTTATTACCTTAAAGAGACAGGACAGGGTTTTTTTTGTTCTGGCTAGCTAGCAACCCAGCCAAGCTGTCGCGGTGGATTCTCAAAACACCCAGAAAATAGCACTTCCCAGAATTAGTTGGGGAGGGGCATATTGGTTAAACTGTTTTGAAACTGGTCTCAAAGCAGTTAACATTTGTTGTGCAGCCCACCTCTTCCAGATGCTTGGAGACAAAGTTCCTGTAATCTTGCCTTCCTTGTGAAGGGCCGTTGGTTTGTAGTAAAGATCCTGAGCTAAACTATCCCCCCCCCCCGCACCTGCCTCCCCCACAAACACGCTGGTTAAATGAGCCGTGGAGCTGTAATTGGGATCGGAACTCCAAAATCTGTTTTTCATCAATACGGCCATTAAATGGTCAATTAATGTTTGTGCCATTGTCAACAAGCCTGTATCGGATGGTGATGATTTTCGACATGAAGTGGTAGAAATACTAAAATAAAATTAAAACATATTTTTAGAATATAGTACTCAATTGCTTATAATCACTAACATGGAAATTGGATTCATTTCTAGCTGCTGCTGTGTGGAGCCGACATAGAAGCCCCGAGGTTTGTAGTCTTAATTCCATATCATGGCTACACGATGGGGGGGAAGTTTAACACAAACTCACGCGCATCTGATTTTGCAAATCAAAATTAGGTATTTGTCAACAAGGTCACACACAGTAAGAGTTTAACTAGGGATGCTGACTGACTGGGGGGAAAATGTTTTACCCCTTTAATGGAAACTTAATGGTATGTTATTTACCAGGTGTTGTTACTGATCTTCATAGAATAAAAAGATCCAGAGGCATGATGCATCTGACAAAGAGAGCTGTGAGTCTCGAAAGCTTATGCTACAGATGCATCTGACGAAGAGAGCTGTGTTTCTCAAAAGCTTATGCTACAGATGCATCTGACGAAGAGAGCTGTGTTTCTCAAAAGCTTATGCTACAGATGCATCGAACGAAGAGAGCTGTGTTTGATGTATTGTCGAAGGCTTTCACGGCTGGAGAACGATGGTGGTTGTGGGTTTTCCGGGCTGTATTGCCGTGGTCTTGGCATTGTAGTTCCTGACATTTCGCCAGCAGCTTCCCCCCATTAGCAGTCCACACCCTGGGAAACTCTTACAGGATGACTCAGCCCAAACCCACCTTCCTGAGTAGACATAAATTACCTGCTAACATCTTCTCCACACATTGACACTGAGAGATCTCTGTCTTTTGGTGCTACACCTCTGAAGACGCCAGCCACAGCTGCTGGCGAAACGTCAGGAACTACAATGCCAAGACCACGGCAATACAGCCTGGAAAACCCACAACCACCATACAGCTGTGTTTCTTGAAAGCTTATGCTACAGATGCATCTGACAAAGAGAGCTGTGTTTCTCGGAAAGCTTATGCTATAGTAAAGTTGGTTAGTTTTAAAGGTGCTACTGGACCTAGTTTTAAAGGTGCTACTATAACATAAAAACCTTCAGCTGTCCCTTTCCACAGATTACGCTTCCATTAAAGAGACAGGATTTCTTTTTTCTCCAGGCCTGTTAGCAACCATAGATTTATCCTACGTAAGGTTGCAAAATCTCAAGAGTTTGACCTGAAATTTCAGAGCCAAGGAAGGAACCTTAACCTGCTTTACTCAGAAGTAAATCCCGTTTTAGCCGATGAGACTTCATCCCAGGAAAGTGTCCTTAGGATTTTAGCCTCAGGTTGCAAATATCCTAACAGTTTTCTGGAAGCAAACTCTGTTGAATAGGAGACTTACTTCTGAGTAGACCTGTTTAGGATTGTTTCCTCTATCTCCTTTGCAAAGCCACCAGTAGAAGCACTGAACATTTCCAGAGGAAGCACTCGGCACCAAGGGGAACGGGCTGCGTTCAGCTTGGCTGAGACAGTTTGCTTAACAACAATCACTTCCTAATGTCCTCCGATGAAACCATCCGCAACTCAGGCTGGTTCAAAAACTAGCCTCTGCAGAAAACTGGGGAAATCGTTTATGTTTTTAAAAATTAACATTAATGTTTTAAACATTATTTATAACAGAGGATTGTGTTAGATTTCTGTGGCACTGTTTTATTTTTGTAATGTGGATCCAAGACCCATTTCTGGCGATAAATGACTCTATATCCTTATCCTATGCTTCCTTTGTCTTAACTCTTGGGGAGGGCGGTTTGCAAATGTACAGAATTTGCACGAAGCTTTGGAAGGGCTGTCACTGGGGCTGCTTCGAGGCATCCTATTTCAGGGAAACAAAAGTGTACAATAGCCTGGCTTGCCCTGGGCTAGTGTCTGTCACAAGCTCCTCCCTCTTCCATAGGGCAACCCAGTGGGAATATTTGGAGAGTGGAGACAATTTCTTTTATCATTCCTGGCACAAAACTAGAAGTGATGTCATCGTAATGTAGTAGATCCAGAGGAGTTAGCCGTGTTAGTCAGTAGTAGCAAAATCAAAAAGAGTCCAGTAGCACCTTTAAGACTAACCAATTTTATTGTAGCATAAGCTTTCGAGAATCAAGTTCTCTTCATCAGAAGAGAACTTGATTCGGATCATGCATCTGATGAAGAGAACTTGATTCTCGAAAGCTTATGCTACAATAAAATTGGTTAGTCTTAAAGGTGCTACTGGACTCTTTTTGATCGTAATGTAGTGACGCTCTAGGATTCACCCCAAACTCTGTAGACTTCTTGGTGAATCCACCTCCCCTGCCTATTCCATTCTTAGAGCTGCCTTAAACAATCACCGAGGATTGCACAGGACAATTCCAGAGTGGGCGGAATTGTTTTCAGGAAACATTTGCACCCTGTACCTTTCGGATGACCTGTGAATACAGGTCATAATACAGTTCACGTTTTGCTTAGGAGCTGGCCACACCAGGAGTGCATTCAAGCTCAGCACATGCGGTACAGGTAGCACACATGTTCCATTGAGCACATGTGGATCAGGGCCAGGTCAGCCCATTCAGTAGGTAACCCGAGATGATCGACTAGGGCACCAGAGCTGGGAGGTGCCAGATGAGTTCGAGGGCCACAGGCAGCTCCAGGGTGCAAGGCAGAGAAAGAGAGAGAGAGAGAGAGACAACCCAGCATTCCTCCTATGCATATCCACGATGCCTACTCAAATGTAAATCCCACTGTGTTCAAAGGTATTTACTTCAAGAAAGCATGTTGAGAATTGCAGCCCTTGGAATGAGATGTGTTAGAAGAGGAGGACCTGACGCTATCCCTTTCCTCAGGTTTGAGAGGGGGACAAACCAAAGAATTAGAAAAACAGAGGTGACTGGGCATCTGTTTACTGCTCTGGCTATCCTTTGATGTGTAGATTGCTATTCTCAGAGTAGAGTAACCTAAATGCTGATGTCTGAATTTTTGAAAGGAAATGTCAGTAGAAACTTAAGAATAACAACAACAACATTTGATTTATATACCGCCCTTCAGGACAACTTAATGGCCACTCAGAGCAGATTACAAAGTGTTATTATTATCCCCACAAGAACAACCACTCTGTGAGGTGGGTGGGGCTGAGAGAGCTCTGAGAGAGCCGTGACTAGCCCAAGGTCACCCAGCTGGCTGCAAGTGGAGGAGTGGGGAATGAAACCTGGCTCTCCAGATTAAAGTCCCGCGCTCTTAACCACTACACCAAACTTAATTTCTTCCTTGAGGATTTCTTGCAAATAATAAAGGTACCTGCATTCCCTGCTGAGATCCTGGTTCATGGAGTCAGGCTCAGTAGGAACAATAAAGTGAGGTCACCAGAAAACTCAGGGGAAGATATTAATGGCACAGAAAGACTCTTCCAAGCGCCTCCTTTTAAAATTCAGGCCGCCGCTTCCCTGTGTGCTTGCTGTTTTCAGCTTCAGATTGAGTTTGGTTTTCCACGAGGCGCTCCCATCTGATCAAATGGCCTCCACTTGAAACTGTTACAAAGGCCAATTTGTCCTCCTCATTAAAAAAAAAACACAAGAAAGATAAGGCAGCTCTTCAGCTCCAGACTTTTAAAATGGAAATTCGAGTGACCTAGATTGCAAGGCTGGAGGGGGGGGAGCTGGGAACGAGCCGTCTGCAACAGTTTCTTGCCTGGGTCACTGGAGCTACTTAGACTCTGGATATCTTTATGAGGGTATATATATGCACATTCTCCACCTGCCCTTACTTTGTCACCTGCACAACAGCCCTGCAAGGTCAGACAGTCCATTTTTGCAAACAGAGCTTGAAAATTGGTACCTGACAATGTACCGCGACCCAGATAGCCTCAGGGAGCCTGATCTTTTCAGATTTCAAAAGCTAAGCAGAGTCGGTCTTGGTTAGCAATTGGATGGAAGACCTCCTCTTGCCATGAAAACCCCACCAGGGGTTGCCATAAGTCAGCTGTGACTTGAGGGCACTCTCCACCACCAACCAACAATGCAATCCTGATGGTGGAGAGTGCCCTCAAGTCACAGCTGACTTATGGCAACCCCTGGTGGGGTTTTTATAGCAAGAGACCAACAGAGGTGGTTTGCCATTGCCTGCCTCTGCAACCCTGGTCTTTGTTGGAGGTCTCCCATCCAATTACTAACCAAGGCAGACCCTGCTTAGCTTCTGAGATCTGATGAGATCAGGTTCTCCTAGACTATCCAGGTCAGGGGAAATCCTGATTGACTTATGGAGACCCCCTAGGCAGAGTTTATTCCTGTCCAGGGCTTTTTTTCTGGGAAAAGAGGTGGTGGGACTCAAGACCGCACAATGACGCCTTTAGGTCAGCTGGAACAAGGGGGGAGTTTTTTAAAGTTTAATCGCCCTTGGCGAAAACGGTCACATGGCTGGTGGCCCCGCCCCCTGATCTCCAGTCAGAGGGCAATCTAAACACCCCTCTGTCTGGAGATCAGGGGGCGGGGCCACCAGCCATGTGACCATTTTCAAAAGGTACCGGAACTCCGTTCCACTGCGTTCCCGCTGAAAAAAAGCCCTGTTCCTGTCTAAGCTCTTAGAAGGAAGGAACTCTGCCTAGAATTGCTAAATTAGGCCACACACGGAATTAACGGCTGACTAGAGGTGAGATCAGGGCAGGACCCAAGGGGGAATTTTGTGTGCTCTTAATTCCGAGCTGGGCCATACCAGGTAAGAAGAGATGAGGCATGTATGCACTGGGAGAAGAAGGAAGCCATCGGTGTTGTATGCACGTCATCCACCTCTAAAAATGTTGCCTGCCTTGCATGTGGGCTTGTTTGTCTGCTGGTGTCTGAATTCCCACACCTACTCGAGGTTGCACTTGACCCAGATAGCACTCTGCCTGTAGGGATGGGCCAAATGCCACAACACATTGCGGAGAGGAGACCTGGCTCCCTTCCCGTCTCCCCACCGTAGCCTATCAAGCTTTCATCAAGATTTTCAATTCTCACGCCTTCTAGCAGAAACCCTCCTTCTCTCTCCTCCAACCCAGTGGCGACTTGACTGCCTGGAGTGCAGCGTCTTTTTGCACATTCATGTGGTTCTGTGTAAGGATCTGTGTCCTGGAGTGTTAATCCAACAAAAGGAATAAAACCAGACATCTCTGATTTCCTCCCACACCTGTGCTCAGGGACAAAGTAGATGCTCTTTCTGGGCGCTCCCTTTCATACACAGAAATGCTGTTGAGCGCTAGATTGGATCAGAAGTCCATCTAGTCCTGGGTTTCAGCCCATAAAAATGGCTTTCCCATCTCTGGTAAAAGCTTCTTGAATCTTATAAACAGGGCATGACAGCAACAGCCCTTTAGGGTAGCCTTGATGTGGTTGTCAGGGATATTCAACATGGAGGCTCCATTTATCTATTGTGGCTAGTAACCACTGGTTAGACCTGTCCTCCTTGGGTTGGTCTAATCCTCTTTGAAAGTTATGTAAAATCTTGCCCGTCACCGCAACGTCTTGTGGCAATGAGTTCTGCAGGCCAGCAAGGCCTTGTATGCTTTTCTGAGTCCAGTGACAATCATTTACGTGGTGAGAGTTAATGGTTCCTCTTTTGAGCATCAACCATGTGGCGTTTGGGAGTCTGTGATGCAGCATAAATGGCCAGAGATGTTGGGTGTTGTGAATGAACCCCTAATCGGTTTGCCAAGGGGCCTGGAGAGATAAAAACGTCCTGTCCCTTGAACAGAGGCTGAATATGTGGAAATGGGCAGGTGAAGCTTTTCACAGCAAGGAATAAAATAACTTCAGCTGCTAAAAAATATCCCATGAAACTTCTGTTGTTGTTTTTTAAATAGAGGGGTGCTTTTATTTTAAGATTGATTTTTTTAAAATACAAAAGAAAAAAGACACAGTTCTAAAAAATAAAGAAAAAAATGTTAATTAGGAATATATAGCAATTTTCTCTTTGAAGAGGTATACAAATATTACATACTAGCTTGACACCTGTGCTTCGCTATGGTATTTAACTACTGGAGGCAGTAAGAGGTGATAGCTGTGAGAGGTGTGAGGTGGAGTTGGACTGAGGGAGGGGTGGTGTGGTGGGAACTTCGGCAGCTTCATGTGAGAGGCTTGCATCAAAATGGCCCCTAGAAAGATCGTGTACCATCTCCCCATGAACATTTAAAACTCAGTTGCCATACTGATTTTTATATAAAATCCTTATTCAGGAGTCTTGTATCATCTCTCTTCAACTATCTACAATTTCTGTTACCTGATTTTGACCTCAGAATACAGAGTTCCACAGCTGACCAATCAGAGAGAGGGCGGTGCAAGCAGGCAGGAGCCTGCCAGCCACACAGGAAAGCCAGGCCCCAAAGGGAGATTGGCAACCCTGAGGGGAAGACTGGGAGGGGAATTTTACCTCAGGACACATTCAATGACTCCCATAGCAACTTCATACTGTTTAGAATGTGGGGGGTGAGGACTAGTCAGGCTGCATATGCAAATAACTCTGTATTCCAACTGTCTCTGGGGGAGGGGGATGAGGTATGGAATGTTACAAGCCCCAATCAGCCCGAATATGCAAATGACCTTGAAAGGCTGGCCCAATCAGGGAAGAGTGGCTGAGCAGGCAGTGGGCGAGGGCGCAAGCAGGCAGCAGCCTGCCAGCCACACAGGGAAGCTGTATCCCTTTGGGAAAACACATTGTATCCCTTTTGACCCCCTTAGGGGGTGAATTTTTTAAAATCCCTTCTTAGTGGGTGTTTATATCATGAAAGGAATGTTCTCCCCAAATTTCATGTTTTTAGGTCCAGGGGTTTGGGCTGGGCGTTGATGAGTCAGTCAGGACGCTTGTTTATATATATATATAGATTGTGTACCAACGCTAAAATTACCATAAATGAATACTTCCCCTTTTCATCTGAACATTCTGTCCATCCTAATCTTCAAAAGCACAAGTCATTAATTCATTTCTTTCTCTTTCTCACAAAAGTCTATATGGGGCTTCCAAGTAACCAAATATTTATCTAATGTCTTTTCCCTGATCAAAGACTTCAGTTTCGCCATCTCAGCATAGTCCATCATTTTCCCGAGCCGCTCTTCTACTGCCATGAAGCTTCTGTTAAAGACACAGGACATTTCCCCCCCTCTGGGAATGGTATCCGTGTTCTTTATGAATCGGGTCATTCCAAAAGATGATGATATGATAACAACAATAGCAACAATAACAACAACAATAATAGCAGTTCACTAGAAGCTCAAAATATCAAGATCTAGGAAGTTCAGTCTTTGTGAGAAACATAAAATGGTTATTCCAGTAGTAACAGGAGTGCTAGGTTAGTCCAAAGGGACTAACTAAACATTTACATGATATCGGCATCAACAGGATAACAACCAGTTGCAAACTGCTGCATTTCTTGTAACATGCCGCATGCTAAGGCGATACCTCACTGACTCCTAGATTCTTGGATAAAGTCCAAGTCGGTGAGGGACCAACATTTCTAACCCAAACATTTGGTGGACTGTGATAACATAATATAGTTTAAGAGAAGCTCATAATCTAGCAGAAGGGCTTCCCCCAAAGGTGTGAGGGACACCATCCTCAGAGATGTTGCAAAGTGTCATATTTTGAGAAGGAGCCAGGGGGATTATCTTTAGGACTTGGTGTTGCCGGTTTGTATAAGTAAAGTGCCATCAAGTTGCAACTACAGGTGGGCAGAAAAATGGTGGTTTATTGTGGTTTGTGGTTGTCAAGTTTCATGAAATTGCTCAGTTCATGAGCCGGTTTGTTTGATTCCTGAATACATCACTGCCGGGGCAGCTGAAGGTCTGCAGAAAGCTCCTCCCCCACGTTGCCTAAGAAACGGATTGATTGGTGCCAGGTTGTCTGCAGTGACAAACCGAAAAATGAACCAAACAAACCACTCTAAAAATCATGGTAGTTCGTCATGGTTCGTCAGAAATAAGTTCCAACTAACCACTGGTTTGCGAACCAAAAAATGGTCCGGTTCGTGACAAACTTTGGTTCGTATTTCAGTTCATTGCAAGTCACTTATGACAACCCCCTCATGGGGGGGGGGGAGTTCCAACACCTGGCTAGCCTGGGTCATCTGGATCAGGGCATTGCTCACTTATCAGTTTGGAATCCTCACCTTAGGATCTAGTCAGAAGGGGGTTTGCACTGATCCAGGAACTCCAGGGTGCATTTGATGGTTAAGTAGAAGCCTATGCCCATTCTCAGCACCGCAGGCTGATTCCCAGCCAGGCAGAATCTGTGGCAATACCGCCAGAGAAGGAGATACAGCCAAGAGTGCTAATAATGGGCATGAGGTCTCCTGTTGTTGCTGGAGCTGAGCTGAGTGTTGCTTTGGTATTTCCGAGTTGGCTCAGCAATGCTGGGGCCGATTCGGAAACACCAAATCTACCCAAATCGGGTCCGGAAACCCAAAACACACCGCTTCAGGCATAAGGTCTCCCGTTGTTGCTGGAGCTGAGTGGCACCTCAGATAGATATTATAGGATGGAGGTCCTATAATAAAGAACTCTTAATTCTTTTCTAAACCTAAACTAAGTGTACGTTTGTTATTTTCTCTCCCACACTCATACCACCCAGCCCATTCCAAACACCCATCACTTTTTCTCTGCTATTGATGCCAGTCTGCAACCTTTCTACTAATTTATGGAGGACCCAGTTTTAATATCTTGTATATTTGTACCTGACAGTACAAAATATCTGGTTATCATACAGAGGTTCTTTATTATTGGAGGGATGGTGGTGGAGATAAATAAATTGTATGTTGGCACCAGAAATCTAATTAAAGGATTCCAAGTTCGGGCTGTTAGAAGAGTTTATCGTTTAGCAGTGAAAGCATGATTATAGGTGGCTGTGAGCTGGTTCTACTGGCTGGTGTGTGTGCAGGAATGAAAATACCAAAGCATACATTTGTTTATACTTAGAAAGGAAATAAGAGTTCTTTATTGTAGGAACTCTGTACTCTGATAGGAAAGGAGGAGAGACAGACTCTGTCTACTGATTTAGTCTAAGGATGGACATGGCTGCTAGGACGAATCCTGCATCTGTGGTTCCAAGATGGAAGGAGGAGAAGGATGGTGCCTGGAGCAAAGCCAGGAAAAGAGTGAGAAGTAGGAAGTCAGGAGGAGGAAATCCTGAGAATAGCAATCTACATATTAAAAGGAGAATCAGAGCAGTAAACAGAGTGCCCTGACCTCTCTATCATTCTAACTCTTTGGTTTGTCCCCCTTTGCAACCTGAGGAAAGAGACAGTGCTGAATCCTCCTCTTCCAACAGGTGGTGGATTGGCTCATTACAAAGATCAGGTGTGGGGGCTGCTTGGGTTGGCCTTGGCCAGAGGGGATGAGTGTAGGAGAGCCCACAGGGGCTGCTCAGCTCAGATCTGGCCAGTGGTGACGCGCATAGAGGGGTCTTGCCTGCACCCATTATCAGTGATGCTGGCCAGGTCCGAGCTGAGCAACCCCTGCAGTTCTGCCAGGGCTATTGGGGCTTACTTTGTCTTCCTTCTGACTGCCAAGAGCTCTCCAGGGCAACAGTCCATGGCCCAGCGATCAATCTGCCCCTGCTTATCATCATAAAACATACAAGATGTTTCACATAGTGTTTCTCTCCAAAAGGCAACTCCCAGGATTCTTTGGAAGAAACTCGTAATCGGTATCGAGAAAGCCATGCACTGGCTTTCTCTGTGGTGGCCCCTATCCTGTGGAACGACCTTGTTGAGGAGGTCAAGAGAGCCCCCACTCTCCTAGCTTTCCATAAATGATGCAAAACAAAATTATTCAAAAAGGCTTTTGTATTGTAGGGAGGGGATCTCAGAGCCAAACTACAAGTGATGCCTGAGACTAGTTGGACACTTGTCAGCTCCTCTCAAGTTTGGATGGGAAATGTAGGCATCCTGGTCTGGCAGCTTGGCTCTCCAACTGCTGTCCAATGGACTTTTCAACTGTCACTTGTCCAACATCCCGCTGAGCTGCCTACATTTCCCATCAAAACTTGAGGGAAGCTGACAAGTGTCCAACCTGGGTCATTCGTCACTTGTAGTTTGGCCCCTAGATGCTTCGCAAATGAGTTAAGGACCATAGACTTCACCACTATGTGACCTTACATGCTACCTGTTATCTTAAATATGTGCTCCTATGAGCTACCTGTGCTTCTTGTGGTCTAATGTCAGCCCTAGAATTGCTTGTGTTCTGTTTCAGCATTTCTTCAACTCTATATTGGATTCTTGCTAATGTCTTGGTAAACTAGCATTAATTAACCCTATGGCACTGTTTATGGAAATGTCCTTGAAACTGTCTGTACTGGTCTCACACGGTGTAATCCGCCTTGAGTCTCAGTGAGAAAGGTGGACTATAAATGGCATTAAATAAAAATAAATAAATAAATAAATAAATAAATGCAATGTAGGTCTATACTTTCCCTTAGAAAGTCTCTGGACAGTTAAAACACAAATTAACCACTAGGTGGCAGCACCGGAAAATCCCAGAGGCCAAGAAAGACAGATTTAATAGTCTCTCAATATAACATTTGGATTTGGAGAGAGCAGAACCTCAGCAGGGTATAATGCCACCCTCCAAAGTAGCCATTTTCACCAGCGGAGTCTGGAGTGTTGTAATTCTGAAAGATCCTCAAGTATCACCTAGAGGCCGGCCAGACGATAGAGGGGAGGGGATGTTGACATTCAAATGGGAAACTCAGCTAAATCTTCAGTGCAGAATTCTGGCTTCTGGAAGAACCTTTGCTCCCTGGGTATCAAACAGTTACGTATCAGAGCAACACAGAATCTACGAAAGCTGTTCTCGCAGCTAGGGTAATTTATTTTTTTTTAAAAATTGTTCCAATTAAAGTTTCCAACTGAATGGAAGAGTATTAGAGCCGCCTGCTTCTCTGCCTTCCACGGTACCTTAAGTTGCACAAAACCTTTCACTGTATGCAGGGCTTTTTTTCCTGGGAAAAGAGGTGGTGGAACTCAATGAGTTGCCCTCAGAGAAAATGGCGCGGAGGGCAATCTAAACTTCCCTCTGTCTGGAGATCAGGGGGCGGGGCCACCAGTCATGTGACCATTTTCAAGAGGTTCCGGAACTCCGTTACACCGTGTTCCTGCTGAAAAAAAAGCCCTGACTGTATGGATGCAATCACAGTGATTGACAAGAGGGTTCCAAGATGGAATTGTATCACCTGCTCAAGCTGCAAAGATGGACCGGTGGATAAAGAAGTTGGCAATTCCAGGGACGGTTTCTCTGGGTGATTCTCTAAGAAAAGGGACTGGGGGAAGCAAAAACTGAAATAAATTTTTAGCATGCCTTTGAAACATCGTTAATTTGAAGAATCTGAATATTTCCATTCCAGATTTTGCCAGGTCCTCGTTCTTCTATCTTCGACAGTCCAGGCAGCTTGCCCCTTACCTTTCGTCCCACGACTTGACTACAGCAGTCCAGGCAACACTCACCTCTAGGTTAGACTACTGTAACGCGCTCTACGCAGGGCTTCCCTTGAACCTGATCCGGCGGTTACAGCTGGTGCAGAATGCGGCAGCGCGTGTTATCATGGGCTTGCCGATGCGTGAGCATATAACACTGGCACTGTGTCAGCTGCACTGGTTACCGGTGGAGTACCAAATCAGGTTCAAGGTTTTGGTATTAACCTATAAAGCCGTATGCAGACTGGGACCAGCGTATCTGCGGGACCGCCTCTCCCCATATGAACCCCAGAGGACCCTCCGTTCTAGTGAGAAACATCTGTTAAAGGTCCCTGGCCCCAGGGAGGCCCACCTGGCATTGACCAGGGCCAGGGCCTTTTTGGTCTTGGCCCCAGCCTGGTGGAATGCTCTGTCTGAAGAGACTAAGGCCCGGCAAGATTTGTTGTCTTTTCTCTGGGCCTGCAAAACAGAGCTGTTCCGCCAGGCATATGGGCGGTGCTAGGTGGAGCCCCCCCCCCCGGCCAGTTGATGATGGATTGGGCCCTCCCCACCACCAATACCCCCCATTTAAAAATCTTTTACTGCAGAAGTCAACAAACGGGGGGGGGGAAGGGAGGGGGTTAGAACTGGAATATTAAAGTAATTTGATTGTTATAAATGACAAAATATTTCTAATTCCAATAAAAAAAATTTTTAAAAAATCTTTTACTGCAAAGATGCTCCGACGATGTTTTAAATCTGGTCAGGGGAATTTTGTGCTGCTATGTTGATGTTTATATATGTATTTTAATCTGTGTAAATTTGGATGTTTTTAGGATTGTTAATTTATAATCACTGTTTTTATATATTTTAACCTTTAATGTTTTTGTAATCCACCCTGAGCCTGCTGGAAATGCGGGGAGGGTGGAATAAAAGTCGAAAATAAATAAAGTAAAAAATAAATAAATTGTTGGAGGACCAAGCATATCATACCAACAAAACAGGGAAACCAGCTGCCAAGAAGGACAGGAATGCATGAAGAGCAGCTTTTAAAAAAGCAAGCTTCAAGTCCTTCTGACTGTGAAGAGGGGATTGAGTGGGAGATACAGTTGCCAACAGTCTGGAGAAAAATGTCCTGTCTCTTTAAAAGATGCCATGTGTGGAAAGGGGCACCTGAAACTTTTCATGGCAAGGAGGTAAAGAACATAATCTGGTAAATAACATCCCATTAAGCTTCTACTAAAGGGGCAGGACATTTTCTCCAGGCACTTGGTATGTTTCCTTGCCTCCCTGTGCGTGCATGTTAAGGTTGGCAACTACGGTTGACAGCCAAAGGCCACCATCTAGCAAGAGACAGGGGGTGGAGCTTTGGAGGGGGGTCATCAGCGTGATGGTGTGACATTACTTCCTGGAGACTCTATGGTGAAAATCCATGGTGATTCTTAGAACGGTGTGACGACAAACCAAGGGCGATTTTTAAATAAATTTTGCTTTTGCCGGGCAACAGAGAGACCACAGGAGGCAGGGCTTGCTAGCAAGCGAGAAACTTGGCAACTGGAGAGGGAGTGAAACTGTTCTGTCCCTTTAACAGAGGTTTAATTAATGGAAATGGGCAACTGAAATGTTTCATGGTATGAAGTTAAATAGCATCACCTGACTATCCCTGCAGATCAAACTGATATTAAAAGTGCAGCCAGAGGGGCCACTTTAAATGTTGGCAACCTGAAACTGGACACAGCCTGAAGACATCTCTGAAGCCTTAGGGCTGGGATGGCCCTCAGCCAGTGTGGTGTAGTGGTTGGGGTATCAGACTAGGATCTGGAAGACCTAGGCTCGAATCCCCACTCTGGCATGGATGTTCTCTGGGTGACCTGGGGCCCGTCACTCTCTCACACAGGTTTGATGCTAAGAAAAAATGGGGGAAATGGGTAATAACTATCTAAATAAATGAACGAATCCTGAAGTGTGTATGCAAAGAGCAAAGAGTTCAGTAGCACCCTTAAGACTAACCAACTTTATTGTTGCATAAACTTTTGAGAGGCACAGCTCTCTTTGTCAGATGCAGAGAGACGAAGAGAGCTGTGGCTCTCGAAAGCTTATGCAACAATAAAGTTGGTTAGTCTTAAAGGTGCTACTGAATTCTTTGCTATTTTGATACTGCAGACTCACACAGCTAACTCCTCTGGATCTATGACCATAATAGAACAGGAGTGCAGTGGCACCTAAAAGACTAACGAAATCTATTCCAGCACAAGCAAAAATTATTCCCGCACAAGATGCTGGTTTTAAGTGGGTGGCCATGTTGATCTGCAGTAGAACGGCTGGATTTGGCCCCTTAAAGAGCCACACATTTTCAGGGTGTCAGCTTTCGAGAGTCAAAGCTCCCTTCTTCAGACACCAGTAGTGCTACTGGACTCCTGTTTTATTTTGCGTCTACATTTGAACACAGCTACCCCTCGGGGGTAGCGTTGTCCTTCCTGGCTACACGAATACTTTGTATACAGCAAAGAATTTGTTAGCCTGTATGAATCCTGAGAGCTGGGGAGCCTAGAAGATGGTGTGGAAAAGAGGAACAAACTGACTCTTTGTGATGCTGCAGACCTTGGGCACTGGGCCAGCTCCGTGCAGTTATTCAGCCGGGGACATTTCCATCCCACTATCTAGCCATTCTAATTGTTCTCGGGCTGTCGATGCAGCCGAATATTTGCTCATGAGCAGCTGGGGTGGGGCAGCGACGAGGCCCTAAACAAACACAATATTAATCACTGGCTGAATCGGTAATCACGTTGTAATCCCCAGCTTTGGTGGCAGGAAGAACAGTGAGAAAACCTCAGTTCCTTCAGTGAAACCCGACTGAGTCATTCACAGCTTCCCCCTTAATGTTGGTTTTGGATCAGCTTTGCTAGTTAGTTCATCGTGCGACAGAGTGGAGCATGAAGGCTGCATCGCACACACAGTCCAGATGTCGGATGAGAGAGGCCTGCTCGAAGAATCAGCAAGACCTGTCAACCCACCCTTTGCAAAAGCAAGAAATTGTACCAAGCGGTCTGTGTGGTAGTGGAGAGTGCTGTCAGGTCATAGCTGACTTATGGCAACCCCTGGTGGGGTTTTCATGGCAAGAGATTAAGAGAGGTGGTTTGTCATTGCCTGCCTCTGTAACCCTGGTTTTTATTGGAGGTCTCCCATCCAAATTCTAACCAAGACCGAGCTATCTGTAGGGCGTTATATGGAGAATCAAGAGGGCTAGTGCCATGAAAAAAAGCAAAGAGATACTGGAAACGGATACATGAGTTGTTGCAAGAAGTTCTAGAAACAAATATACCCTTTAAACCAGAAATGCTCCTACTAAATATAATATCGGAGGAGTTAAAAAGGGAAAATAGATATTTGATAATACATATAATAACAGCAGCAAGAAGAGTATATGCCAGATACTGGAAAAACACAGATATACCAACAAAAGAAGAATTGATAGAGAAAATCTTAAGAGATGGCAGAAATGGACACACTGACAGATAAAAGAATAATAAAAGAAAAAAACAAACATGATAGAAAGCAAAAAGAATAATAAAAGAAAAAAACAAACATGATAGAAAACAAAAATGGACCCCGTTTTACAGATGGGTTAAACGGAAGTATAAAATAGAGACACAACTATATGTTAGCAGAATACAATCAAATGAATGAGCAGAGTAAAGAAGTACTAGAATTAAAGAATGCAGACTTATAATAATAATAGCGTAGTGAAAATAGTATAATTATGATGGAACTTGTAGAGATGAAATGAAATGTATGATTTATAACATGTATCCAAAGAATGTAAGACTTTTGATTAATTTTGTTATCAGAACAAGATGGAACTAAAACAAATTAAAAATATATTTTAAAAAAGAGAGCGAGAGAGAGATCTCTCTAGTGCCAAAGTAGACAATCTTATTGAATATGTAGGCACTTAAAGAGCTTTGAAGGCTGTGGATGATTTCTTATTTACTGGCGGACATTGATCCGGAAAGAATGATATTACGTTCTGCCAGAGGGTAGAACACAGTATCTAATGCTAGAATATTATGAATATATTATTTTATTTGTTTTTTTTCTATTTTTCTATTTCTTTCATATATGAAAAGTGCAAAGTGCAATAAAAAATCAATAAATAATATAAATACCATGAATACCAACTATTATAAAAGTCCTTATCAACAACAAATACACTGTTTAGAACCACAACTGGATGCAATAATCCGATAAAGTACAATTATTAAAGTCCAACCGGTGAAGAAACAATCCAAAGGAACTTATAAAGGTAAGTCACTATTTCCAAATCTTTGTTCACTGTTTTTTCTTCTTTTGCAGGCATATGGATGTTGCTCAACCCCCTAGGAAAACTTCCCAGGGATTCCCCAAGATGAAAAATCTCATGAAAAATTCATAGTTGCTGATGGGCGGAGCCTAACGGGCATTGCCAGCGTCTACTTCCCGTTTCGTGATCAAACGTAGAACATCCAATACAACTTTCAACCAGTCAGTCTCCTGTCACCAATGTATTGTCGAAGGCTTTCACGGCCGGAGAACGATGGTTGTTGTGGGTTTTCCGGGCTGTATTGCCGTGGTCTTGGCATTGTAGTTTCTGACGTTTCGCCAGCAGCTGTGGCTGGCATCTTCAGAGGTGTAGCACCAAAAGATAGAGATCTCTCAGTGTCACAGTGTGGAAAAGATGTGGCAGGTCATTTATATCTACTCAGGAGGGGTCCCACCTATCTTTTGGTGCTACACCTCTGAAGATGCCAGCCACAGCTGCTGGCGAAACGTCAGGAACTACAATGCCAAGACCACGGCAATACAGCCCGGAAAACCCACAACAACCATCCTGTCACCAAGTTGATGTGGTATCGACAGAATGATTCCCCAGTAATATATTCTAGCGTTAGATATTGTGTTCTACCCTCTGGCAGGTTGTTCATTTGCTTTATCTGTAGCCTCCAGGTGCGGCCTGGAGATCTCCAAGAATTACGACTGATTTCCAGACTACAGAGGTCAATTCCCTTGGAGGAAACGGCTGCCTTGGAGGGTGGACTCTACAGCATTATCCCCTGCTGAGGTCCCTCCCGTCAATCAAACACGCCCTTCCCAGGCTCCAACCCCAAATCTCCAGGAATTTACTAACCCAACGCTGGCAACGCCGTCTTGGTGGAGAGTGCCAGCAAGTCATAGCTGACATATGGTGATCCCTGGTGGGGTTTTCCTGGCAAGAGACTAACAGAGGTGGTTTTTGCCCATTGCCTGCCTCTGCAACCCTGGTCTTCATTGGAGGCCTCCCATCCAATTACTAACCAAAGCCGACCCTGCTTAGCTTCCAAAATCTGACAAGATCGGGCTTACCTGGGCTATCCAGGTTAGAGTTGATGCATGTTTCATTTAGAAAGGTAAAGAGAGTTTGGGGTGAAAGGATCAAAATATGAGAATACAGAAAATGTGAGCAAATTTAATATTTAATCATCAAAGTACAACTCATACGCAGATGAGTCAAAATCCAGGCATATTTCTGAATGTTACCAGGAATATGTAGGTGAAAGTGACAGAGTCACAACCAGCAGACCCCAATTTTGTTTATTTGTTCTGAATTTTAGCCAGTCCATTGCTGACCACTTCCCTTGCCCCAGAGGCTATGCTGCAGGAGCTCGGCTCTGAGTGAACAGTTCAGTGAGCTGTTCCACAAACGCAACTCTCTCTTTTCTTTTTCTCTTCTGAATCAGCAGCCGTTCAAGTGGTTTATGAAACGGTCTGCTCTGCTGGCATGGTGAACTCACAACGGGAAGGGCAGGGTGACTTGGTGGTCTTGTGGTCAAGGCAAGGCAGCCGTGGTTTGAGGTCAACGGGTGTGAGTCAATTTCTGCCTCTCCCGGACGCTATCCCATTTCTCAAGATCTAGAATTGTGCAACCGTGGCCTTTGTGTGACAATGGTAGCCACCGACTCGCTGACATTTACCCCTGGGCAGACACTGAGGACGTGTCAGTGCGCATCATTTGTTCTGGGACAGCAATCCGGAATGTAATTCAACCTTTGATCAGATTCAGCCTTCAAGGATCCGGAGAGAGTGAGAGCCAAGCTACAAGTGACGCCTGACACAGGTTGGACACTTGTCAGCTTCCCTCAAGTTTTGATGGGAAATGTAGGCATCCTGGTCTTGCAGCTGCATTGGGTTTTGGTTAAGGCAAGTTAACTAAACAAACTGCAGGCAGAAAGCCCTCATCCAAGTTAGAGAACCAATAACTATTTATCTAAAGAAATGTATTTACGTAAGTTTAGTGGAGAGAAAGAACTAATAACTGATCTAACTAGTTAGGATGGCATTAGATAGAAAGTAGGGCATCTCTCTCAGCGTGCCGCTATGAGCCAGCCCCATTGGCACTCAGTTGCCCTGCACCACCCCAGCCACCCCAACCGTCTGCTGCGCCTGGCGGTGGCGGTACGGGGCAACTGAGTGGAAGGGCTGGGAGGCTGCCTGCTCAGACTGCCCTGCGCTGCCACCACCAGCACACATTCCTGACTGGGCACAGCAGCTGCAAGCTAGGTGCGGCAGACGGCCAGGGTGGTGCAGCGCGTGGGCGGCTTCCCAGCCCTTCCGCTCAGCCACCAGCGCTGCCGCTGCCAGCTCCATGGCGCGTGCCCCCAGCGCCCCCTCCGGCACCTCAGTGCTCGAGGCGACTGCCGAACCCACCTCAATGGACATGCCGGCCCTGTCCCTTCTTCCAACAGGCTGTGCTGGAAATCTGCTATGCACAGGGCTGGTGCGCCCATTGAGGCAGGGCCAGACCCCCCCTCAAGCGCTGAGGCGCTGAAGGGGGTGCCGGAGGGGGCACTGGGGGCAGGAGCGCGTGCCACGGAGCTAGCACGCCTGGCCCGCAGCTGCTGCAGCCGGCCAGCCCCACACCGCTGCCACCACCATCAACACACGTCCCTGGCCGGGCGCAGTAGGCGTCCGGGGCGGCGTGCCCGACTGGGAGCATGGGCAGCCTCCGCGTGTCCTCCCAGCTACCCACCGGCCAATGGGGCCGTTTTTCTGCGTGATGACGTCACACGCAGTGACGTCATCACAGAGTCTGGGGGTGTGTGTGCACGTAGGGGCAGCCGCGCACACCAGAAACCCTAGTGCCACCCCTGGATACGCAGAAGGCAAGGGGCATTTCTGGCAGAATAGCAAGACAAAAGAAATGGGGTATATGGTATTTCTTTTGCTTGGTGCAGCCCCTGTGCTCAGCAATTTTTTATTTTATTTTTTTGCTTGCCAAAAAAAGACCAGGAAAACCCATCTGGAGAAAAAAAAGCAACAATGACAACCACATTTGATTTATATAGCGCCCTTCAGGGCAACTTAACACCCACTCAGAGCAGTTTACAAAGTGTGTTATTATTATCATCCCCACGACAACAATCACCCTGTGAGGTGGGTGGGGCTGAGAGAGCTTAGAGAGAGCTGCGACTGACCCAAGGCCACCCAGCTGGCTTCAAGTGGAGGAGTGGGGAACCAAACCCAGCTCTCCAGATTAGAGTCCTGCCGCTCTTAACCGCTTCACCAACTGGCATTCTAAGGAAGAGGTCGATGGGAGTTCATGGGGAGGAAGGTGAGGATCAGGGCCCTTTTCCTGCCACTTCTCTGCTTCAAATCATTCCCAACCCCCTGATGCACAGCTTTTCAGTGGTGTCCATTGTATGAAAGGTTGGGGTTCATCACATATGTGGCCAACCCTATGATTCTATGATCAGGGGAACCGGACATGTACGGAATAGAAAGAAGAACGGCCATGCTGGATAACAGCAATGACAAAACCTTTCAGCATCACTTCTGAAAACAGCTGAAGCCCAGAGCCTGGCAAGGAGAGATTGTGGGAGATCAGTCATTGGATTATCCAAGCGTTTATTTTAAATGGAAATCACAGCTGCATGGGCCCCCTGATTGGACTGTGGATTTGGGGGGCGGGGCAGAGGGAGTTTAAGTCTCTCTTCCCCCCAGGGCTTTTTTCTGGGAAAAGAGGTGGTGGAACTCAGTGGGTTGCCCTCGGAGAAAATGGTCACGTGGCTGGTGGCCCCACCCCCTGATCTCCAGACAGAAGGGAGTTTAGATTGCCCCCCGTGTCTGGAGATCAGGGGGTGGGGCAACCAGCCATGTGACCATTTTCAAGAGGTTCCGGAACTCCGTTCCACTGCATTCCAGCTGAAAAAAAAGCCCTGCTTCCCCCATACTTTTTTCCAATCAATCCGTAAGAAGAGGGACAGCCATCTTTTCCCCTTCCAATGATAAAAATGGCAGTCGTGTGTCGTGGTTTTGATTAGAGATACCCCATAGGGGAAGAGTTCAGCCCTCTCACCCCAGATGGTCCCAATCCAAATCATAGCAATGCATGCCGCCCTTTCTTTTATTAAAAGAGCTGGGTAGATCCAAGAACAGACCTTCCAGTGTTTTGTCTATGGGGTGGATTGTGATGTCAAGTTAATTTAAGAGAAAATTTTGTGAAAACTATATACTGCTTGCATCTGACACCCTTTAAATTATCTTGTATATACCCTAGTTGCCAGGACTTACACTAGAGCTGTCACTCAAGTCAAGCAACTTTATTACGTGTTCTCTGAAGTTGTACTAAAAGATGTCATTTTTGGCACCGGATTTTAGTGTACATTTTAGAATTGGCAACGATTTACCAGTCGGTCTTGCGGTTGTTTTATTATGCTACATTAAAGATTATAGATCTGCCTTAGCGAAAATTTATCATGAGTTTGTTATTGCTACAAGACAATGTTTCATGTTCTTTTGGAAATTGTCTATGGCCCCCAATATTAATGACTGGACAATGAGAGCATGTAGAAATGTTCTCATATCTAAACTAACTTACTAAACGAACATGTTGAAATAGCATTCTAAATCAAGAAGAGAATAGGAATAATAAATTAAAGGAAAGATGGGTTTTGTTTATAATCCAAAAAGCCAAGAACACAATCTATGTAATATTTTTTATTAGGTCAGCCCTGTGACACATAACTGTGCAAATTTTAGAGTTCCCCAGAACTGGTTCAGTTGTAAAAAATAAAAAAGGGGGAGGAATCAGATCTGCTTTATTTTGTAGAATCCAACCTGATGAAGAATTCTGGGGAATTTGAAAGTTTGCACACTTATGTATCATTGGGTTGGTCCTAATAAAAGGTATTACTTAGATGGTGTTTTCGTCTTTTATTTTTGTCATTTATTTTTGGACCAACACAGATGTAAAGAATTCACTATTAATGTTATGGAATGACATTTTGGTATAGTGGTTTGATATAGCCAGTTTGGTGTAGTTGTTAAGAGCAGTGGGACTCTAATCTGGAGAACCGGGTTTGATTCCCCACTCCTCCACTTGAAGCCAGCTGGGTGACCTTGGGTCAGTCACAGCTCTCTCAGCCCCACCTATCTCACAGGGTGATTGTTGTGGGAATAATAATAACACACTTTGTAAACCGCTCTGTGCGGGCGTTAAGTTGTCCTGAAGGGCAGTATATAAATTGAATGTTATTATTACCATTTTTTCCTTTTCTTTTTTCCAAAACTTTGGAATACATGATCTTTTTGGAGATTTTTAGAAAAATAGTTTTCTCTCCTCCTTCTTTCGTTAACAATTAAAATTTTAAAATTAAAAAATAGATTTTTTTTAAAAAAAGAGCAGTCCAGATACTTTTTCAGTGGTGCCACAGCCTGGATTTGAACTGTGTAGATCCTGTTGCATTTCTCGCACCCCAGGGAAGCAAATAACGTCACCTGGTAAATAACATACCATGAAGCCTCCATGGAGAAAAATGTCCTGTCTCCGAAATAGAAGATTAAGGGGATGTTATTTACTTGGTGACGTTATTTACCTCCCAGCCTGTTTCTGGCTTCCAGAAAATTCCCTGCTACGTTCAAGGGCCAGTCCAATCCCTGCTTGTCTAGTTAGGTGCTGATACTGCAGTTGATAACACTCCACAAAAAATAAATAAATCACACAATCTGCTATTATTCTTGGGGCAACAAAGAGGGGAAATGTCAAGCTTCCATTTGGTTCTTTTAGTGCAGTGATGGATGGGCAAGAATGTAGATTACTAGCAAGAATGCACATTGCTGGTTAGCGGGAAGGCCTCTTTCTTATCGCTGGTCAACTGACAAAGTCCAAGAGCTGGGAAAACTCACAGGAAGGGCCAGCCAGAGGCGGCTGTATATTTGACACCTGAGCAGAGCTCTTGCAAGGTTTTCTCACTAGGTGGAGCTGCTGCGTTCCTAGGTGAGCTCCAAAGAGGAGCCGTTTCTGTCCAAAATTCTCTAACACTGTCGCTGAGCTCATGACCTACTCTATGAACTGATACCTTCATAAAGTAGAAAATAAGATTAGAAACTTTTTAAATGCTTTATTTCCCTTTGTAGCTGCTAACCTGGGTTGCATTACCCAAGTTGCTTGATGAGGAGTGTTTCCTTGGAATAGTTGTGCCAGAAGGGTTAGCGGAGGTGGCTAAACTTACAGCGCTGATCAGAGATAAAACATTGTCCATTTTTATGGTTAATTGGAAACCCCTTTAGTGACGTTCTGCGCGAGACGAGAAAAAATGAACTGATGATTTGTGGATTTGATTTCTAAGATAAATTGAGGGAAAATAAATAGAAGGGGCAGTATTGAAAAGGTAAATTTTGGAGGTATCCAGACTACAAGTATAATATTTGTAAAGATATGATAGGTGTTGTAGAGAAGAATGGAAAATGAAATATGTATTATTTTTCTTTAATTTTTGTTCTTTTTCTTTTTCTCTTTTTCTTCCCCTTCTTTTTTCTTTTTTCTTTTCTTTCTCTTTGCCCTTTTTATTAGGTGTTTAATCTTATCAATAAAATAAAACGTATTCTCATGAAAAACTTTTAAAAAGGATTTAGAAGGTGGAAAAGAACAGGGCTGGCTGAGTGAGGCGGGGAATCTTTTTCTGTCATGATTAATAACAGCATGCAGGGAGGGAACGGCTCCATTTCAATACACAAAACCACTCAGGGAGAAAGAGTTAAACCTCATCTCCCTTATATAGATCCATCTCCCTTACATAGATCCATAGATCTGTTTGTCTGTAGCTGCAAAATAGTAGAGTCCAGTAGCACCTTTTAGACTAACCAACTTTATAGTAGCATAAGCTTTTGAGAACCACAGCTCTCCTCGTCAGAAGCATTTGATGAAGAGAGCTATGGTTCTCAAAAGCTTATGCTACAGTAAAATTGGTTAGTCTCAAAGGTGCTACTGGGCTCCCTTACATACTGGCCCTTGTCTGAATCAGGGTTCCATGCAGTTGCCATTTCTCCTGCAGTTGCTGCTCCAAAATGCTGGAGAGATCTATTGACTGATCTTCTACAACTACTTTTGCCCTGAATCTACCTTGCAAACCAAAGGCAAGCCTAAACCCTGGTTTGCTGATTCAGTTGTGACAAAACAGATGCTATGAGACACAACTACCTTTGGAAACTTTTTAAAAAATGTTTTGAAGTCCAGTGAACACCCCTTGAAAGAAATCAGAAGTTCTTAAAAGTGACCTCTTCTCTCCTCCAAGAACCTGCTTATTCACTGGGTGATTAGTCAAGTCGCCAACTCTGGCATGGGAAATTCCTAGAAATTTGGGGGCAGAGCTTGGGAAAGGCAGAGTTTGGAGAAGGGAGAGAGCTCAATAGCAATGAGACTCCACGAGTTTCCTCCAGGGGAACGGATCTTCATAGTTTGGAGAAAAGTTGTAATTTTGGGGAAACTCCACGCCCCACCTTGAGGATGGTAACCCTAGATTAGCAGTCTTGAAAAGTTCAGCCTGAGCTTGGTGGGATCGTGCAGGGGTAGAATTTGGCAACTCGGGTGTCTAGCACTGGGTGCATTGTCCCTTTTAATGGGCACCAGTCGGTGTGAAGTTTTTGAAGCCAGAATTTTGCCTGTTTTAAAAAACATGAATTCTCATTGTTTTAAATAGTTGAAACCATGTCACAACCGAAAAGGTCTCTTTTTGTCCAAGAAAGGGCGCCGGTAGCTGAAGGAGCAGATTGGGGCATTAAAATGGCCCAGCAACAAGCCCAGGGGGTCTGTGAGGAGGATGGGTACAAGCTTGCCCACAGTCTTCTCCCACCATCTGCGAAGAAGCAGCAGGCAAGCTCACCTCATTGCAGGGCTGTATTAACCCCTGGCCAGGCCCCTAGGCTTTCAGGTGTTTCGGGGCCCCTCCAGCACTTCAGTCTTTCACCGCTCTACAGCTGACAGCCTGACCCTGGTACGGCACTAGACCGCAGTACATAGCCCTCTATCCCTTTTGAAGAATTCTATTCACAATTTTTAAAATATCTTTATTATGCGAGTAGAACTCTTCAAGAAAGCACATTTTGGGGGTATAATCATTCAATACTGTAATATTTTGAAGTGAATAATTTTTTTTATTATTTTTTAAATAATGTATAATTTATGGATCATTGTTTTAACATAAGAGACGATTTGTTTCACCTCAATAAGGAAGCAGTTAATTATCTTATTAATAGAGGTTATCTAAGAGAATCAATGAATTGTAATTCATGTGGGGGTGTGCCTCAGCAAAAAAAATTGGCGGGCCCCTAGTCCCGGCGGGTCCCCTAGTCTTCGGCCTAGTCGGCCTTAGGAACGATACGGCCCTACATCATTGTCTACCATCACTGCTGCTGGCCACTTCCAAGCCATGTAGTTCCCTGATACTCAGCTCGACATCCTCCTGTCTGCCACCAGCACCACTGTGAAATTTCCCTCCCTCCCTCCCTCCCTCCCTCTTTCTTTCTTTCTTTCTTTCTTTCTTTCTTTCTTTCTTTCTTTCTTTCTTTCTTTCTTTCTTTCTTTCTTTCTCTCTTTCTCTCTCTCTCTCTCTCTCTCTCTCTCTCTCTCTCTCTCTCCCCCTCTCTCTTTCTCTCTCTCACTCACACACACCATACTGGTTCTTTGAGCTAAGTCCTCTCTCATTTCTTCTCCCTTGGGGAAAAAGAAAGGGAAAGTTGAGCCTCTCCAGACCTGGTGGGCCAGCCAGCCTTCGGATCCTGCTTGAGCAATCCGTCCAGCCACATCCTGTCAGAGAACCACAGCCTTGGCAAAGCAACCAAAGCGGAGCAGTATCAGGCGTCCTCCCTCTCTCCAAGCAGCGGTTAAGAAGGACAAACCCCATTCCACCATTCAGAAGAGGGGAAGCTCTTTGTTCCAGAAGGCCGTAGCTTTCACCACAGTGACGCAGCACTGGTGGGTTTTTTGTTGGGCAGTTTCCCCACCGCGGTTCCATTTCTGCATCTTGGTGCATGATAACACAAGCTAGGACGCGCCCTGCTTTGAAGAAGGCCCACCTAGTCTAATATCTGGTTCTAGCAAAGGCTGAGATGTTTCCAGGAAGGTCACAAAGAGGCCCTTGAGCGGATGACCTTTCTCTTTTTATTTTGAACTTCAGCTTCTCACATTCACAGGTATACTGCCTCTGAAGGTGGAGGTCTCATTTCACTCTTAAAGCTAACAGCTGCTGGAATATCTACCTCCTTAAAACTACCCAAACCAGCAGCTGTCATGTAGCAATGAGTTCCATAACCTAATGATGTACTGTGGGAAGACCTTCTTCCTTGAATTTCCTGAAGCATTGGGTGGCCTCAATTTCTATCATTACAAGGAACAGGAAATTTTTCTTTACTCTATTTCATCCATAAATTTATAAAGGAAGGAAGGAAGGAAATCAAGAAGACCTGTTGGCTAAATGAGCAGGAGAGAGAGAGAGAGAGAAATGCATGGATGGATGGATGGATGGATGGAGCAGGAGAGAGACAGAGATGGATGGATACAAATAAATTTGCCAATAATTTAGCAGTAATTAAATTGTGTTCCCTGCCACCAGCTTTTCTGGCCTTTAAACATATTCATAGGTAGGGGTTCCTTGGGATTTGAAAAATTAATTAAGGGCTCCTTTTCATGAGAAAAGGTTGGGAAATACTGATATAGGAGGTCCTTAATAAAATCCACAAGCCCCACCCCAAATCCCAATTTACCACCCCCCACCCCCCACCCCGCAGGTCTTCATAAGCCACACCTCTTTAGCTCTCTCCCTACAAGGTAACAGGCAAACTGTTCATATGGGATACTTTCCATTATTGAGAAAACGGGGAGGCATTTTCTCATAGCAATAGCTGTTTTCTTTTGTATTTGCTGTGAGTGTAGGTTTGCCAGCTTTTGGAAGGAGCAAATCTCCCAAGAGGGGGTTCCCATCCAGGGTGGAGCCACCCAGGGTGGAACTGATGGGGTCAAGGGGTGGAGCCAGGAGAGACCTTAGGGGTCAAAGGGCAGTGAAAGGGTCAAAGGTCTGGGTCAAGGGGCTGATGGAACAGGGAAGGAGAATTATGATGTATCTAGGCTTAGGGAACTTGAGTTTACAATGTTCTTGTTCATTAGATCAGTGTAAGTTTAAACGTTCTGCTTGTTTAACTCCCAAAATTATTCTAGATGTATTGTTTATATACAATTGTTTAAGTCTCAGCTTAATTTCTAATCTAATACCTGTATAATCTTTTATTATGTACTTCTTATTGTCTTATATTTTCTTGTCTTTTAAATAAATGTTTTTTAAAAGGGGGTGGAGCCAGGAGAGACCTTAGGGGTCAAAGGGCATTGAAAGGGTCAAAGGACTGGTCGCTCTTGAAATGAACCTGGAAATTGCCATCAGATCAGAATATGACAACCCAATTATTGACAGGGGCTAGTTGATGGGAACATATCTCCCCTGTTTTAAAACAGATACATTGGCTGCCAGTTTGTTTCCGAGTTCAGTTCCAGGTGTGGGTTATAAACTTTAAAACTCTTCATTGCTTACAACCCACATATCTAAAGGACCGTCTCTTTCTGTATGACCCCCATATACCAATGATGGTCACCAGGTTACCACATACTAGCTATTCCTCACTTATGGTAGTCCATCAGGAATTAACCGGAGCATCTCCGTTGCATGGAGAAGGTTTAGTGCTAGAATCTTCAGTCTGACAGAGAGCCAAGCTACAAGTGACGCCTTACACAGGTCGGACACTTGTCAGCTTCCCTCCAGTTTTGATGGGAAATGTAGGCATCCTGGTCTTGCAGCTTGGCTCTCCATTACAGCTGCAAGACCAGGATGCCTACATTTCCCATCAAAACTTGAGGGAAGCTGACAAGTGTCCCACCTGTGTTAGGCGTCACTTGTAGCTTAGCTCAGCGTCAAATAATAGATGATGTGAATTACCTCAGTCTTAGACCCAGGGAAGTTGTTGGCTGCCAGAATAGGTAGGCCTGACTTGCCTTGCTCAGTAGAAGGCAATTTCATGGGTTCATGTGAAACTGCTTAGACACACATTAGACAATGAGAGACAATGTGGTATAGTGGTCAGGGTGTCTGACTAGGATTTGGGAGAGCCAGACTCGAAGTCCTGCTTGCTGGGTAACCTGGCCCAGTCATAGGCTCTCAGCCTAGCCTACCTCACAGGGTTGTTGTGAGGATAAAAATGGAGGAGCGGCAAAGGATGTGAGCCATTTTGGGTCCCCGCTGAGGAAAAAGATGGGGCATAAATTTGTATCTACCTCATTTATATTCTGCCTTTCTCCCCAGGGAGAATCCAGTGCAGCTTACATCATTCTGCTCACCTCTGATTTATCCTCCCAGTAACCCTGCGAGGTAGGTTAGGCTGACAGACTGGCCCAAGGCCATCCAGCAAGCTTCCGTGGCAGGGTGGGGATTCGAACCTAGGTCTCCCAGGTCTTAGTCCTGCACTCTAACTGCTGCACCATGCTAGCTGTGAAGTAAGTAAGTAAATTTAGGTAAGTCTGTAAGTAGGTAAATCTGAGTGTTAATTCAGAGTCTAATTTAGAAAGATCTTTCAAAATATTTTAGGGGCCATATAAAAATCTGGGGTTCTTGGCTGAATACATAAAGTGGCCTTATGTTGAGTCAGCACTGTCTCTTCAGTAGGGTTTATATTTGCCAACCTCCAGGTGAGGCCTGGAGTTCTCCTGGAATCACAACTGATCTCCGGACTAAAGTGGTCCGTTCTCTTGAAGAAAATGGCAGTTACAGAGGGCAGCATATGGCATGCCATAGATTCTATGTGAAACCCCCTCCCCAAATACCCCCTTGCACAGGTACTACCCCCCCTTCCCGAATCTCCTTGAATTTCCCAGGTGGAAGTTGGCAACCTCTATAAAGTTGTCAGCAAGCCTGCAGAAAAACATCCTGTCCCTTTGAGATGTTTTTAGGTGGTGTCATTTTCCTCCATGCCATCAACAGTGTCAGCTGCCCTTGAGCTATTTCTGTTAAGTTGTGTACCAGAAGAGTTGGATAAAAATCAGAAATCCTTTATAATTCATGGAGTAACAGCGGCAAGAATCCTACTAGCAGGGCTTTTTTTCAGCTGGAACGTGGGGGAACGGAGTTCCGGAACCTCTTGAGAATGGTCACATGGCTGGTGGCCCCGCCCCCTGATCTCCAGACAGAGGGGAGTTGAGATTGCCCTCCACGCCACTGTGCAGAGTGGAGGGCAATCTAAACTCCCCTCTGTCTGGAGATCAGGGGGCGGGGCCACCAGCCATGTGACCATTTTCTCCGAGGGCAACCCACTGAGTTCCACCACCTCTTTTCCCAGAAAAAAAAAGCCCAGCCTATTAGCATCTTATTGGAAAAGATCAGCAATACCCCAACAGGAGGAATTGGTAGCGAAGATCATGGAAAACGCAGAAATGGACAAACTAACTTCATTAATGAAAGGACAAACGGAAGAAGACTTTGCTGCCCCATGGACCCCATTTTATAATTGGATAAAAAACAAACATAATGACTTGAATGTAGTAATCATATGAAGACATTATTGTAATGTGTTACTATTAATAATCACAGTTAAATGATTGGTTAAATGGTAAGATGAAAATGTGTAGATAAGTAGAATGCTAACTCAAGCAGATTGTATGATGTTTATTATGTCTTACTTCCAACCCCCCCTATCCTTATATGAGAAAACTAATAATAAAAAAAAACAGTGTCAGCTGCCCATTTCCACACCAGAAGGGGCAGAGCATTGTTCTCCAGGCCTGTTGGCAACCGTACTCTTCACGGTCTCAGGCAGAGAACTTTTACATCACCTATTTCTAGTTAGATCCTTTTAACTGAAGATGCCAAGAACTGAACTTGGCAAAGATAAAGAGCGGAGAACCACCAACCGAGAGGAAAAAACAAAATGTTGAAAAACTTTTTATATAATATTATATCTATTAAAGTGCAATAGTGATAAAGTGCTCACAAGTCATGTAGATACAATAAATAGAATTAATAAATACATTCAATAAATTACAATCAAAGTCCAAATCGCAAGCCCAAAAGTGTCAAGACGGCCGAAAAGTCCCAAGTAACTCATATACTCATGTTGTTTTTTCTGCTTTTCTTTTTGCAGGTGTGCAATAAAGCAATATACATCCAAAATCACAGGTAAGTAAAAGCCATCTAAGTGCTAACAGTTGCCCATTGGGTGCCCTCCCTAGGCTGAACGTAGAGGAACGCTGCAGGGAAGAAATCCACAGAACCCTATGCCTGGAATTTCAAGAGAGAAAAGACCAGCTCTCACAAATCTCAGATGCTGTTCTTTTGTTTCCTTTTGTTAGGTGGAGAAGCGCTGCGGGAAAGAGATCCCGACGACCCGACAAGGAACCGGTTAAATTTCAACTTGTTTCAAGAGAGTACAGAGCAGGGGTCACTGGAGATGTGTGCGAGGGGGGGGGGTAGTTGTGAATTTCCTGCATTGTGCAGGGGGCTGGACTAGATGACCCTGGAGGTCCCTTCCAGCCCTATCATTCTATGATTCTATGACCTTCCGTATGCAAAGCTGATTCTCTACCATTGAGCCACAGCTTCTCTCAGCCACTTTCCTTTCTCCCCTCTTCCTTTGCCTTTAACAATAGCTTCAGACATTTGACAGGTGAAGTCACCCCCTTCTGCATTTGAATAGGGTGTAGCTTTTCCCAACAGTTGAAAAAAAGCTTCTCCAGTTGTATTTCTGAGCAGCGAGCTGCTATTAAAATCTCAGAAATGGAATTTAAAAAAACGCAGGAAAAGCAACCTTCCGTGGGGCCTCGTCTTCTAGACTTTTGGGGCTCCGCTGTGTTCTAGACAGAATCTGTCTACATGATCCGTTCTCTGTAGACAGGGTTACAGTAAGTGAGCCAGGGGTGGGTGGGAATGGATGCTGAAATCATTTCCTCAACTAGCCTAAATGACACAGATGATAAACTTTTCCCTGGAATTAGGAAGGGTCTGTTTCTGGCTAGGTCAAGCCACTCCATCCTCCTGAATGAACCTCTTTACCTAAATTACGCTCTGATTTCGTAACATCGCCACTCACTCCTTTCTCTTTTCTGGCTGCATTCCAAAGAGAGGGCTTGATTCTTTATTTTATTTATTTATTTACTTTATTTCTAGTCTGCCTTTCTCACAGAGACTCAAGGTGGATTGCACAATGTAAATCCATGAAATCAATAGGATGAGACAGGGTTGAATCAGGACACCGGATTTTTCTTGCGTTACAGATGCCAATTTTCTGCGCGTTGTACCCATGCTCTAGCAAGCAAATTGCATGTATTATAGTTAGCTTCCTGACACTCTAATTTACAATACGCCTCCCATTCTATGCCTGGCTTATAATTTTTTTTGCAATATAATATATTTTTATTTTGAAAAACACTTTGTCTCGGTTATAACTGGGCTTCTTCCTTTTTCCACTCCTCATATTGGACAAAAGAGGCTCTGACTCTCAAAAGCTCACAGCCTGGAAATCTAGTTGGTCTTTAAGGTGCTACTGGACCCAAATCTTGCTCTTCTAATAAGCAGTGTAATAGGACTGGGATTGTAGAAATCTGAAACAAAGCGTGAGTATTAGATGTGGCATGTTAAACAAGCAGTAAATGGTTTTACATAAGTAGAAATACAATGCACTGTTAATGAATACAGCAAGAGAGAACATATACCATGGTGGTAGAAAGTGCCCTCAAGTCATAGCTAACTTATGGCAACCCCTGCTGTGGTTTTCAAGGCAAGAGACTAACAGAAGTGGTTTGCCATTGCCTGCCTCTACATAGCGACCCTAGTCTTCCTTGGAGGTCTCCCATCCAATTACCAACCCTGCTTAGCTTCTGAGATCTGATGAGATCAGGTTTGCCTGAGCTATCCAGGTCAGGGTAACCTGTACCATGTGGAGGTGGAGAGTGCCCTCAAGTCAGAGTTGATTTATGGCGACCCCTGGTGGGGTTTTCATGGCAAGAGACTAACAGAGGTGGTTTGCCATACACAGTAGTAAAGTCCAGAGACCCGTTTCCTTCCATGAAACATCTCTTGAACTATTCCATTATAATGTAGTCCTATCACCTTTACACTGGTAATCTCTCTACATGAGACGCTGGGTGCGTGTTTGTCGAGGGTTGGGAGAGGCAATGTTAGTCGGGAAGCGTAGTTTTAAAAGACAGAGCTGGCAGAGATTGCTTCTCAGAGGGTATGTCAATTTCATCTTCGCTTCCTGGAAGGCTATGTCAATTTCACCTCTCCAATCTAAAACTGTGTGGGATGGAAACTAGAGGGCAGCGAGGAATGGAAATGGGCTGGAGCTGCCTTCCAGAGCCAGGCTTGGACCTGGAGAGGTTATAATGGGCTGAAGTTTCCCTTCTGGCATTTCACAGCCCCTTCACACAGCTCCAATGTATAGCGAAGCCTTTGCCCTGCCATCAGCTATATCTTTTTAAACTGCCCTTCCTGGCTACCATTGCATCTCCCGACACGTGTTCTTTACATGTCAAATGTCTCATGTAGAGTTGTACCAGCTGACCAGGGAACAAACACGGTCGCAAGGCTTATCCTGTTCAGAACAAAAGTGCATTTTGGAATGTTCAAGTGCATTTCAAATGTTCACATTTGAATTTTCTAACACAACGGTATTCCCTCCTCCTCCTGCCTCAGTTTATTTGCAGTCCACCAGATTCCAAAGTTGTGGCTGATAGTTTGGCCTCCGTGAAAGGCTTCTCTGTGCATCCTTTTCGAATCTCCATCGTGGTGGCAAGGAGAGGGAAGCATGTGGACGTGTGGACATGCACGTGACTTGCTTGGCTCAAAGGACCATGTGAGTGCATCAACCCAGAACACAGGGAAAGAGGGGGAAGGAAAGGGTCATTATCTGGAGGAGGGGATGCTGATTGGAACCTAAAAGCCAGATTTACAGGAAACAGATTTCGCTCCACAAGGAAACGGGGCAAAAATATCACCGCAGACACTTGAGTTATTCTGAGCAAACTCTTCAGAATGGGGACTTTGAACAATGTCTTCAGGTGGGGTTTGACGTTGGTGTTTCAATGGGGAACTAAACACAGTGAGTATTTTTAATAGCATTTCTGTGTGTCATTAACACAAGGATCAGATTTAGAAGTCTAATAAAGACGGGAATTGTGTTTCACTAGTGGCGTTTCTGGTCCTTCAACACTCCGTCACCCATTTACGAGAAAAATATTTGGCATTTAAAGTCTTCAAAGATACTCATATATAGGAAGAAAACAAGACAGGAGTCCAGTGGAGCCTTAAAGACTATCCAAATTTATTCCAGCATAGGTTTTTGTAAACCAGAGCCCCGTTCATCAAATGCACTGAAGTGTATATCCATTAGGCCAGTATATTTATATTCACAACAGAAAGGACATGTTATAGAGAGGCCAGTTTTAAATTGAGCTCCAAACAATAATCAGTTTCCCTCAGGGTGTGTTTGGGTCACTCCAACTGTTGTTAGTCAGAATCAGAGAATCAGAGAATTGAAAGGGGCCTTACAGACTATCTAGTCCAACCCCCTGTCCAATGCAGGAACAGCCTGAAGCATCCCTGGCAAGGATTCGTCCAGCCACTCCTTGAAGACTGCCAATGAGGGGGAATCCACCACATCCCCAGACAGCCAATTCCACTGTTGGATTCCACCGATTGCAAAGCAGGATTGACAGATAATCTAGTGCAGATTAACAATAGGAAAGTACTGAGGTATAATTGAAGGTACAGAGATATAACTGAACTAATTAATATAAAAAAAGGTGGGATGTGCAAGATATTAACCTTACAATGAGTAAGGAATTCCTAGTCCTTAAAACTATGATGACGGTGGTCGTGGCAGCAGTGGTGTGTGTGTGTATAATGAATTAATGGATTCTAATTAGAGATGGACACAAACCGAAAAACGAACCAAAGTTCATGACAAACCAGGCTGGTTCGTGGTTTGTGAACCGGTGGTTCGTCAGAGTCAATTTCTGACGAACCACCACAAACTTTAGGCTGGTTCGTTTGTTTCGTTTTTTGGTTTGTCACTGCAGATGGCCTGACGCTGATCAATCAGTTTCCTAGGCAACAGGGGATGGACTTCCTGCAAACCTTCTGCTGACCCGGAAGTGGCCTTCTGCTGGCCTGGGAGTGACCTTCTGCTGACCCGGAAGTGAAAGTTTACTGACCTGGATGTGATGTTTTTACGAACCAAATGAACCGGTTCACGAACAGGGGCAGGTTCGTGAAAGTTCGTGGTTTGTGAAATGCGATGAACCACAAACCGCACGGTTCATTTTTCCCCCAGTTCATGCCCATCTCTAATTCTAATACAGATATTTTGCATTGGATTCTCCCTTTAAAGCTCTTTTGTAAGATAATGGTGATGGGAGCAGGGGTCACTGGGGCAGTCGGGGGGAGGTAGTTGTGAATTTCCTGCATTGTGAAGGGGGTTGGACTAGATGACTCTAGAGGTACCTTCCAACCCTATGATTCTATGATGTTTACATCATATTGGAGGCTGGCTCTTATGCACTAGTAGTGGAAAGAGGTGGCATTGGTGGTTCTTTCCTACTTGTCCTTTCCCCAGCAGCCCCCATGAACAGGAATGGTAAGCAATGAGTAGGCTGCCCTGGTGGCCCTCACTGGACAGAAAGGTGGCACACAAATTTTGTAGAAAGAAAGAAAGAAAGAAAGAAAGAAAGAAAGAAAGAAAGAAAGAAAGAAAGAAAGAAAGAAAGAAAGAAAGAAAGAGTGTCCTGCGCCTTTAATAGAGGCCAATTGGGATCTTATTTACCAGGTGATGTTATTTACCTCCAAATTAGGAAAAAATTCATCTGCTCATTTCCTCTTATCAAGCCTCTGTTCAAAGGACAGGACATTTTCCTTCAGGCCAACCCTACCTATGACTGTAGAAAAGGCAGTGTTGAAGGCCATGCTACATGACGACGGAATTCTCCCTAGAAGGTAAATGACAACACTGAGGCTATCGTACTTTGGTCACATCATAGGAAGACAAGATTCTCTGGAAAAGTCAATAATGCTAGGAAAAGTGGGAGGCAAAGAGGAAGATCTAAAATGAGATGGCTTGACTCAATAAAAGAAACCACGTCCTCCAGTTTGCAGGATCTGAGCAAGTCTGTTAAAGATAGGACGTTGTGGAGGTCTTTCCTTCATAGGGTCGCCACAGGTCGGCAGCGACTTGACGGCTTGTAACACACACACGTGCACATGCACCAAGTCTGCAGCACGGAAGAGAAAATGAAACATTACCGTGTTGCAGCAGACATAAACAGCTGCCTAGCAGTACATTAAAGACTACGAAGGTCTTAGTGGGGCTGCCAGCTCCTGGTTGGGAAATTCCTGGAGATTTCAGTGGTGGAGCCTGGAGAAGGCAGGATTTAGGAAGGGGAGGGACCTCAGCATGCTACAGAGTCCACCCTCCAAAGCAGCCATTTTCTTTGAAGAACTGATCTCCGTCACCTGGAGAGCAGCTGTAATTCCAGATCCCCAAGACCCAACTGGAGGTTGGCAACCCTAGGGTTTGGTGAACCAATTTGGTGTAGTAGTTAAGAGGAGCAGGACTCTAATCTGGAGAGCCAGGTTTGATTCCCCACTCCTCCACTTGAAGCCAGCTGGGTGACCTTAAGTCAGTCACAGCTCTCTCAGAGCTCTCTCAGCCCCACCCACCTCGCAGGGTGATTGTCATGGGGATAATAATAACATACTTTGTTATGTTATTATTATGTTATACTGCTCTGTGTTAAGTTGTCCTGAAAGGTGGTATATAAATCGAATGTTGTTGCTGTTGGATATAGAAACAATTACGCTGGAATAAAGTTTTGTCTAGCTTCAAAGTGCTACAAGACTCTTGTTTATTTTTGTTTTCTGAAACAGGCCTTTGGTCAGCCATCTAGAAAGCAGTCAGCTCTCGATTTTGAAACCTTGGCAGATCATAGGGCAGGTCTGAGGGTAGAGTAAGCCCACCTACGCTACCACCTGCCCCCCAATCATCAAAAGATAATCCACCTGTCTTGCAGCTTAATAGACTTGCCAGCTCCCGGTTGGTAAATTCCAGGAGATTTTACAGGTTGAAACCAGAGCTCTGAACTATTTCTTCAGTATCTCGAACGGCAAAACTCGCACAGTTACTCGGAATATTTGGATGGCAAGGCGAGACATGAATTTGCACTCTCCAATCTTCCTCTCCAACAGGAAACTCGCTTGAAAATAAACAAGCCGTTTTTAAAGTATGTTTTCATCTATGAAGTCCTTGATGGGAACCTTTCCGGAGAAGTCATTTCCCCGTGCTTCTCAAGCACAAGGGCTTGTGTTGACTTTGGACCACGCTGGCTTTGCCACATCAGCTTTCCGGTAATGCGCCGCTGAATCTGAAAAGTGTGTTGTCATTTGCACTGGGGGGGACAAAGGAAAAATGGGTTCAGACTGGAATAATTCTGCACAGGAACACCGTGCAAATGTGCACATCAGATGACGGGGTTGGAACAGTGGATGATTTCATCCACCATTCCTTCTCCAAGAGTGACCGGATATTGACATAATTAATAGATACTGGCTTTTCTGTAATTTCAGACAGTGGCTGCAAAAATAAACAGGGAGTCTAGGCAACACCATTTTTTTTTAAAAAAAGCACTTACATTTTATTCCAGTAGAAGTTGTTGGGGTCTATGAGCTCACTTTGTTTGATACAATGAGCGGATCTTCAGTATGCATTCAGTTTAGGTCGAGGTATGAAAAAAAAATAATAAACAGCAGGAGAAGGGAAGTACAGGGTGAAATGCAATTAAGTAACATTCAAATTACATAGTTATTTTATTTTATTTATGTCATTTATAGTCCGTCTTTCTCACTGAGACTCAAAGCAGATTACACAGTGTGAGATTAATACAGTCAATATCAAGGACATTTCCATAAACAATGCCATAGGGTAAATAAATACAAGTTTACAAGACCTAGCATTAGCAAGGATCCAATACAGAGTTGAAGAAATGCTGGAACAGAATATAAGCAATTCTAGGGCTGACATTAGACCACATGAAGCACAGGTAGCTCATAGGAGCACAGATTTAAGACAACAGGTAGTATGTAAGGCAACATAGTGCTGAAGTCTGTGGGTGAAGTCTATGGGCTCTAACTCATAAGCAAAACATCTGAGACCCCCTCCTTACAATACAAAAGCCTTTTTGAACAATTTGGTTTTGCACTGTTTGCGGAAATCTAGGAGAGTGGGGGCTCTCCTGACTTCCTCAGGCAGGCTGTTCCACAAGTTAGGGGCCACCACAGAGAAAGCCCATGTACGGGCTGCTGTTGATTTCACCCATGTGTAGGGTGGCACCTTCATGAGACCCTGTTCAGATGAGCCAAGTTGCTGTGGAGGATTGTAGGGAGGTCCTGTAGGTATGCTGGACCCAGGCTATGAAGAGCTTTGTATGGGATAACCAATACTTCGAACTGAGCATGGTAGCTGATAGGTAGCCAATAGAGTGCCATCAAGTTGCAACCGACTTACGGTGACTTTCAAGGCCAAGGGGAACCAGAGGTGGTTTGCCAGTGCCTTCCTCTGCAGGGTCTTCCTTGGTGGTCGCCCACCCAAGTATCAACCCTGCTTAGCTTCTGAGATCGGATGAGATCCGGTTATACCATGCCACCTTTCCTCCAATGTTCAAATTGAACCATGAAAAACTCAAAGAGCGCTCACTAGTTCCATTAAACTAGTTATGCCTTTAAAGCCTGTTCCAAATGTTGCTATAACAGTAATTAGGGTTGCCAACTCTGGGCTGAATAATTCCTGGAGATTTGGGGGGGGGGAGTTAAGATTGGGAAGGGTGTTGTTTGCAAAAGGGAGGGACGTCAGCAGGGTATACGGCCGTGAAGTCACTTTTTCTGGGGCTGCCCTCAGCCATCTACTACGCCCATACACAGACTCCCAAATATTTATTTAAATAGCCTGCACTTGGACTATTTTAATGACGTTTTAAAGATTATTATTGATTTTATGGTTTTGTGTTTAATTCACTGTGGTTTTTGAATGTTGTTAGCCTCCCTGAGCCCATTTGTGGGGAGGGCGGGGTATAAATCAACTCAAATAAGTAAATAATAAATAAGTCCACCCTTTTCTCCAGGAGAACTGATCTCTGGAGATCAGTTGTCGTTCTGGGAGAACTCCAGGCTGCACATGGAGGTTGGCAACTCAACATCCCAGCACCTCATCCGGCTGCATGCCATCCAGTATTGATCAAACAATTGCCCTCCGTGCATTTTCAGCAAATGTGGGACAATCCGCCTGCAAGAAACAGGTATGGATGGAGATCCTTGGACTGAGCAAGAAAGGAAGACTAAGTAAATATGTAAAAGCGCCATCCCATAATGCAGCGGTTCCCAAACTTTTTGGTATGATGGCGAAGAAGTCCAAATTTACGTGGTATGGTGACCCATCGAGGGCCGACCCAAGGTTTTTGGGTGCCCTATGGATATATACCTGAGGGACCGTCTCTCCCCGGATGTGCCCCAGAGAACGCTTCGTTCAACCAGAAAACATCTACTGGTGGTCCCAGGCCCTAGGGAGGCTCGGCTGGCCTCTACCAGGGCCAAGGCCTTTTCAGTCCTGGCCCCAACCTGGTGGAACTCTCTGTCTGAGGAGGACACTAGGGCCCACCAGGATCTTGTATCATTTAGGTGGGCCTGTAAGACAGAGATGTTCCGCCAGGCATATGGTGGAGGCTAATTTTAGTCCATCAGTGCCGAGCCTTCCACCGGTCTCCCTCTATGAGGGGTTATGGAGGGTCCACTGATGGCTGCCCCGAAAAGGTAATCTATCTGTCCGCTACTACCTCCCCTTTTTGTATGCTGACGGGCAGGACTGCCCCGTCTTGGAATGGTTTTACTGATTGCTGTTTTTATGCTGTGGTTATTGTTTTTATGTTGTATTTTAATCAATGTTGTACCTCGCCCTGAGCCCGCTTGTGGGGAGGGCAGGTTAAAAACATAATAAATAAATAAATAAATAAATAAATAAATAAATAAATAAAGGACAGTTCACTAGCATCTCTGCCTTGGTGATGTTCATTAGTCTTTAAGGTGTGCGTGTGCATTATGTGCCGTCAAGCCGCGTCCAACCACCCTATGAATGAAAGACCTTCAAAATGTTATACCATTGATACCTTGCTCAGATCTTGCAGACTGGAGGACGTGGCTGCCTTTATTGAGTCCAGCATCTTATTTCAGGCCTTCCTCTTTTCACTTTTCCAAGCATTATTGACTTTTCCAGAGAGTCTTGTCTTCTCATGATGTGACCAAAGTACAATAGCCTTAGTCTTGTCATTTTAGCTTCTAGGGAGAATTCAGGCTTGATTTGACCCAGTACCCACTTATTTGTCTTTTTGGCATGGCCCCTTCAATTTAGCATGGTGTGAAGTTACCTTAGCATAAAGCCTGGGTTGCACATGCAGAATGAAGGGGAAAAGAGAAAGAGGTGGTAAAATAAGCTGCTATACCTGATGCAGGCGGGAGAAACATATTCTGAAAGAGTTCTCCTATGTAAAAAGCTCCCTGCAAGTAGAAAGCCAGCAGTCAGCAAATCCTGTGCCCTCAGTTCGAAGGATGCACTCAGTTCTAAGGACTAGCAACCTCACTGGTATGCAAAAGTGGAGGGGAAGAAAAACCGAGTGTAAAGAAATAGAAGATAGAAGTCTTGGCAAACTATCTCCAGTTTCAGCCATCTCGTTTGTGCGCTATGTGCTGTCGCTTCTGACTTATGGCAGCCCTATGAATGAAAGGCCTCCAAAACGTCCTATCGTTAACAGACTTGCTCAGATCTTGCAGACTGGAGGACGTGGCTTCCTTTATTGAGCCAGGCCATCTCGTTTGAGGTCTTCCTCTTTTCCTGCTGCCTTCCACTTTTCCCAGCATTATTGACTTTTCCAGTGAGACCTGCCCTGGATGTTTTGTTTTACTGCAAAAGGCTAAAACCACGCATACTATTTAGAATTGGCAATTCTGTCTCCTTTTTCATCTCCCTTCAAAGGTAGAAGGACCGGCTGCAAACAAGTTGTGTGGGCCCAAAAGCAAAACTTCTCTCTTCTCCTTGTCACGGAAGACTCTGGAGTTTGAAATAAAGGAGGCAGGTTCTGTCCGCCTCTGAAATGCTCCTTTGATTTCAGTGTTTTTAATTCCTCCCCTAGAAGTCAATGCAAGGTCTTCATTTAAGTGAATACAACACGTTATGCTGACTGGCAAATTATAAGGAAAACAACAATAGTCAGTGGGGCTGCCTCCACTTGGGGGGGGGGAGGAATTCAGCGTGGTTGTGGGTTCAGATCTTCCACTCTGCCCTCAAGCTTGCTTGTCAGTCGCTCTCTCTCAGCCTAAACCTATCTCACGGGGTTGTTGTGCAGATAAAATGAAGGAAAGGTGAGCCAGGTAGGCTGCCCTGAGCTCTTTGGAGTAGGGTCGGAGAAAAATGCACGGAATATATTAATAATCCATGTGTCAGAAGTTTTGTTGAAGCAGAACACAACACCCCTGGAATAAATGAAAGCAAAACTTGGGTCTTGTGTTGCTTTTTTCGACGTTTACTTGGAAATTTGGGGGAAATGAAAACCCTCTAAATAGACACTTGGGAGGAAATCCTGCCGATGAAATCTGCCAAGACAACACTTTTAAGTTACGGTACTGAAACTTCATCCACCAAGCCATTGCTAACGGTGCAAAAATTTAAGGCTTGCCAGAGAAGGGGTGGACTGTTGTGCCAGAAACCAGCTTTTAGATTATTGTCCAGAATTGTAAAGAGTCCAGCAGCACGTTTCAGACTAACCAACTTTATTGTAGCATAAGCTTGCAAGAGCCACAGCTCTCTTCATCAGATGCATCTGACGAAGAGAGCTGTGGCTCTCGAAAGCTTATGCTACAATAAAGTTGGTTAGTCTGAAAGGTGCTACTGGACTCTTTACTATTTTGCTACTACAGACTAACACGGCTAACTCCTCTGGATCTTTGTCCAGAATTAGAACAGTGCATGGACACCCACCCTAACTGTTTTATGAAAGAACCATTCTCAGAAGCTCTAAGCTGGGAGCTATTTGCCCAAAGGTCAACACGATTGAAACAATGACTATTTTTGAAGACAGAATGCTTATACTTTTCCACAGATGATTTGTCTTTGGTTAAAGGTGCACTCGGAGTCTCTCTACACAAGACATCTTATACGGGGACGCTCAAGTGACTTACTTTCTTTGTGGTCTTATATTCAAGTGTACTCTGTCTCCTTAGTTGTACATGTGTACCCGCAACGGGAGAACAAGCGTAAGATCTTTCACTTGAGTGTCCCTGTGTAAGATGACTTGTGTAGAGAGACTCTTAGTGCTGTATCTGACGTGCATCTGACGTATCCCGTGCATCTGACGAAGAGAGCTGTGGTTCTCAAAACTGATGATGCATCTGATGAGGAGAGCTGTGGTTCTCGCAAGCTTATGCTACAATAAAGTTGGTTAGTCTGAAAGGTGCTACTGGACTCGTTACTATTTTAGTGATGTGACTCAGTGGTAAGCTATCTGCTTGGTATGCAGAGGGCCTCAAGTTCAATCCTCTGTTATCTCCAGTTAAAGGACCAGCAGTAGATGACCTGAAAGACCTCTGCCTGAGGCTATGGAGAGCTGTTGCCAGTTGAGTAGACAATACTAACATTGAAGACAGCTTCATATGCTCACATAGCAAGTAATACTGGACCCATTAACTCTTTATCCTATTATATAAAAGGCAAGCCATATTAATGACAACTCACCTCTTATCCCGGCCTCCAGAGGGCGCTGCCACTGCAGGCTGGGATCAGGTACAGAGCAGGAGGCAATACCTGCCTCCCTCTTCACCCATCCGGAATCAGGCATGGAGCAGTAGGCAATGCCTGCCCTCCCTGCTTTCACCTGGCTGGAATCAGGCATGAAGGAGGAGGCAATGCCCGCCTGCCCGTCCTCCCCTTTCTAGAGCCCATTGCATCTTTTCCCACAACAGCCTTTGTTGCTAGTCTGGACTAACACCTTAAATCAAACTGCAACTTTGTTTATATGAAGTATTGTGGTCTTTATATATTATGGTCCACGGCCCTTGCAAAGGCCACTGACTTAGGAGAAAAAAGGAGTATATACATACTATAAATAAATAAGCAATCTTTGGTTCCAGTGGCACCTTAGAGACTGAAAAGACTTTCAGGGTCTCTACGGTGCCACCGGACTCAAATCTTGCTAATCTATTCCAGACAAAGGCCCCTTCCACACGTCCTTAAAGGGACGGCCCACTCACCGAATGCTGGTGGCTTTTCCCCTTCACTCCAGACATCTCCGTTTTCAAAACGGTTGCAGGCTGTTTGGCTTCCGTTTTCTCTGTGCCTTTTCTGGGACTGCACTGGCCTTGGGTAAGCCACTCCTCCCAGCCTAGCTGTATTGTGGGGATAATGATAACACTGACTTTGTTTGTTCTGAGTGGGGCACTAAGTGGTTGGGCTGCGAATCAGCATTCTGCTGGTTTGACTCCCACTAGTGCCATGTGCTCTGCAAGTGGCCTTGGGCAAACCACTCAGCCCAGCTCCTCAGGTGCATTGCGGGGATAATAATAACTCTGGCTTTGTTCACCCCTCTGAGTGGAGGACCAATCCGTCTTGAAGTGGTATATAAGCATGCTTATTATTATTAACTTACTTTTGAGTAAACATTCCTAGGCTTCTGCTACTAGTCAGTGAACCCCCTGGTCTCCATCTAGAAGACTACAAATTACACTTTGGCCTTTTCCATCATGCCAGAGACATCTTTTTACCTCCCCTACTTTGTGTCAGTCGTGCAGCCAGCCTGAGAAAGAATTCTGTAGAAGACAAAAGCTTGCTCAGTGACATTTGGTTTGATCCTAATAAAATGGTATCGCACAACATTTAAAAAAAACGTATTCCAGAAAATTGTGGCTGTCCCGAGTCAACGGGACAGTTTCTGGGTCCGTAACTGGGTTGTTACAGAATTATTTGGCAATGTTCTTACAAGGAATAGAAATAACCTTCCACACAAGCTAGTTTTCTCAATAGCATTTTCAAACAAGGCCAGCTTGCCCGTTGCAATTTTGCGGTGCCTGGCAACCTTTCTTCTTGAATTACTGCCCTGACATCTGTGGCTTTGGGAGATCTGGCCCTGTCTATCTTCTGAGGAAAGGCAGTACCAGGGCTGAAAGAGCATTGCCCCCCACCCGCCCTGCCACATACACACACTCCTGCAAAGCTTCAAGCCCTTGTGCAGATGAACAGGCGTCTCTCAGCGTATCTTCTGGGAAGAGCCTGTTTGCTGAACTATTGAAATATTGATCTTAAATCAAGGACAAAGCAGGCTGACCTTCTGCTTCCTTCCTGACGCTTGACACAGACTCACAAGAAGTCTGAAAATGCTCTTGTTTTGGGGTTAGGGAATCAACAACGGCAACTTAGTAAAGATGTTGTGGTGTGAGTGGAAGCAAAATTTAACTCTTCCCCTTCCCCACATACTATCTCTCAATTTGAAACTGCCTTTCTTGGGGAACTTATAAGCCACAGTAAGAAGGGAAAAGTTACCTTCTAAAACATATTTTGGGAGATTTGATCCAAGACTGCCAACATAATGCATACTTTGGCTTCCAGGGTATAGAACTAATGATTTAGCCAGAGATATATTTACAATATCCCACCTACCTACCTACCTACCCACCACCTACCTACCTACCTACCTACCTACCTTTCTTTCTTTCTTTCTTTCTTTCTTTCCGTCCGTCCGTCCGTCCGTCCGTCCGTCCGTCCGTCTTCCTGCCTGCTTCCATAGGAAGGATTACATCAATGCTTAGTTCTCGTGGCCCCTTCTTACCTGCCCAGGGTAAGGCCGATCGCCACCTTGGGGTCAGGTAGCAATTTTCCCCAGGCCAGTTTGGCTAGGGATCCTGACGGTGTTTTTTCATCTTCTGGGCATGGAGCAGGGGGGTCATTGGGGCAGTCGGGAGGTAGTTGTGAATTTCCTGAATTTTGCAGGGGGTGGACTAGATGCCCCTAGAGGTCCCTTCCAACTCTATGACTCTGTGTTTCTATGATTGATTGGTTGGTTGGTTGGTTGGTTGGTTGGTTGGTTGCTTTCTATGATTCCTTCCTACCTTCCAGCATTACTTCTAATGCACACTTTAGTGTGTAGAAGTGTGTGGGTGAAACGGGTGGGTTAAAAAGACTGCTACCTTTTCTCACTCCATCCATCTGACAAAGGCGGCTCTGACTCTCCCAAGCTCACACCCTGGAAATCTAGTTGGTCTTTAAGGTGCTACTGGACCCGAATCTAGCCAGAGATATGGGTGCACCTGAAGTGCTATCCCAGGCTGTTTGAAACACAGGGAGGGAGAGATCGCCACACCCTGCCAGCCTGGTGTGGCACCCTGTTTATTCACACCATCTGAAGTCGGCCTGACTGGCTCAAGACGCCAGCCAGTACACGGCAAATCAGATTAAGGCAATGAACCGCAGAACAGACACGGCTTGCATTTCCCCAGTTACTGTTTTTCAACTCTTTGTTTGTGGAACAGCTGAAAGATTTGCCTTTTTAAAATGTCGAAAACAAAGGTGACAGAGCATGGCGCTATTATGATTGATTTTGGAAATGTTTATGAGAGGCTGCCAAGGATACAGAATTTATGTCCTGCGTGACCCATTCATGCTGCAAAAACACAGGGCCTGACCCAGTCCTGGTCCTGATTTTGATCTGGGGAGGAGATTAGGGGCCTGCTCCCCCTTCTGTGGGTTTCTCCTCCCCCTTTGAGAAGACAGGTGAAGGACAGCTAAACAGGAACGAAGAGTTCTGCACAAAGGTAGAGACTCCTGAAGCTATTCGAATCAATGGAAGGATGCAAGCCCATGCACACGTACTTGATCATAGGATTGCTTCCACACTATTTATTTATTTATTTATTTATTTATCTATTTATCCATTTATTTATTTATTTCATTTATAGTCCGTCTTTCTCACTGAGACTCCAGGCGGATTACATAGTATGAGATTCGTACAATCAGTATCAAGGACATTTCCATACCGTGTCAAGGACATTTCCATAAACAATGCCATAGGGTAAATAGATACAAGTTTAAAAGACAGAGCTGTTATGTATTGGTCAAGCTTCTAGCTCTAACAAGGGTACTGAAGCCTGCACTGTCATTGGTTGTGTTTTGCTGGTAGCAGCCAACCAGGGCGGCACAATAAAGACCAATCACTGAGCTGTAAATAAGTTATAATGTATATAGTTTTCTTTTTAATTTTTATTTTTGAATTTTTTAACAATATGCAATAGTAAAAAAACAAATAAATAACCATATAACTATATAAACAGTATGAATATAAACATGTGCTCGAGACAGCGTATCAATTGCCTTGGCAGTATTTACAACATATGTGGTAAAGACAACGAACGAACATAAAATTTAATAAATTGCTATAACTTTGAGATTGTCAGGTATTGACTTCAAGTATTTGTTTTGCTTTTCCATATAGTCCAGTAAAGGCTACCATTTCTCATAGAAATTGGATCGGAAGTTCTGGTTCTCAGCGGCTGAGATGCAGTCTGTGATTTTCTCGATTGTGAGAAATTCCCATAATGTATGTTATAATGTATATAGTTGATGCAAATGAAGGGTTCCTGTTCTGCGTATTCTCATTGGATGTTAAGATAGTTGGGGCGTGGTTTGGGAATGAAAGTTATGTATATATGTGCGGCTTGCCGCCTAGGTTTTCAGTGATGTTCTGATTGAATAAAGAGCTTGTAGAATCACTCGGCGTCTGAACCCACTATTCAACAATAGCATCAGCAAGAATCCAATACAGAGTACAAGAAATGCTGAAACGGAATATAAACAATTCCAGGACTGACATTAGACAACATAAAACACAGGTAGCTCATAGGAGCACGTATCTAGAGCAACAGATAGTATGTAAGGCAACATAGTGGTGTCTTGAGTCTATGGTCCCTAACTCATTAGCGAAGGATCTGAGACGCCATCCCTACAATACAGCCCTAGAACTGACATTCACTCCATTTTTTTCGGAGATTCCAAGAAACCAAGGTATCCCAGTGTTTTCTATGTTTCATTTCTGTATTTTCAGGCCTTATTTGTGGCTTTTAAAAACCCTCTTAATTGTAGAACCAACTCAACTGGTGTGAGCTGGCAAAGCACTATTGGGCAACTCTCCCTTTAACTGTAGGGAAGTCCGTGCCCTCCAGCTAGCAACTAGACATGGGCACGAATCACAAAAAAACCCAAACCATGAGGTTCGTGGTTCGTGAGTTTCCACGAACCAGGATGAACGCCCACCAACTGGGGCAAGTTCTTGAACCAGTTCGTAGTTTGCGGGGTTTAAATGCCCCTTTCCAGCTGCTTAGCAGCAGGGAAAGGGGCATTTAATCGTTTAAAGGGCCCTTTAAACGATTATTTATACGAAAAAGTATAAATGGTATTTATACGAAAAGTATAAATGGCCATTTCCCCAGGGAAACTGCCCTTTAATACGAACCAAATGAACCAGTAGATCAGTTCGAGGAAGTTTGTGGAAACGAGCTTCCACGAAACACTGGTTCGCGAACCACAAACCGGGCTGGTTCATGGGGTTTTTTTGGTTCGTATTCAGGTTTGTGCCCATCTCTACTAGCAACAGCTGTGTAAGATTTAGCTGAGTTAGTTTGCTTCTCCTCTGCTACCGGCATTTAAAACATACTAGAGAGGGAGAGAGAATGACCTTGACTCCATTCAGAAGTCTCCCATCTTCTCCCGTGTATTTCTATTGTACATTTTTAATTGTTTGTATCATGACTGCTGATCTGGGACATCCTAGGGGATAAAAGAAAGAAATAAAGAAATATCTCAGCAAAAAGGTTTACGTTTCCCATCTTCTAATTTTATTTTATTTACTTCATTTCCACCCCGCCTTTCTTCACAGCACCTTACTTTGTTCTCCTCTTCTCCATTTTATCTTCACAACTAACCTGTGAGATAGGTTTGTTTGGCTGGAATTGTGTGACTGGCCCAAGGTCACCCAGCAATTAATTCCTCTTCATCAAAGGCATCGTTAAGACTAACCAACTTTATTGTAGCATAAGCTTTTGAGAACCACAGCTCTCTTCGTCAGATGCATTGTTAAGACTAACCAACTTTATTGTAGCATAAGCTTTCGAGAGCCACAGCTCTCTTCGTCAGATGCATCGTTAAGACTAACCAACTTTATTGTAGCATAAGCTTTTGAGAACCACAGCTCTCTTCGTCAGATGCATCGTTAAGACTAACCAACTTTATTGCAGCATAAGCTTTCGAGAGCCACAGCTCTCTTCGTCAGATGCATCGTTAAGACTAACCAACTTTATTGCAGCATAAGCTTTCGAGAACCACACCTCTCTTCATTAGAGGAGAGGAAATACTCTGAGCGTTGTTGGTGGCAGTGGGTGTATATCGGTTTGTTTTTGGCACCCCAGGGAGTGAGGGAAAGGAGACTTGAGGCAGCCCCAAGGTTTTTCCAACCTCCCAGGGGGAAACCAGGAGGAACAGGGAAGGGCTTGTGAGTCTTTTCCTTCACATCTCTTATCAGTAGTTACCATCCTTCCGTCTGTGAGCTATGCTAAGCTAAATGGAACTTCCATGTTCAGGGGCAGTATACCTCAATAGCAACTGCCGAGATGGGCAAGCCTTAGGAGAGAGCTGAGCAGTAGATGGACCCTTGGCTTTCCTAGAGGTCTCATTTTTCATCATAGGGTTGCCAACCTCCAGGTGGTAGCTGGAGATCTCCCAGAATTAAAACTGATCTCCAGGCCACAGAGGTCAGTTCCCCTGGAGAAAATGGCTGCTTTGGCATTGGGGTATGTGTGGATTCTATGGCATTATAACCTGATAAAGTCCCTCCCCTCCCCAAACCTCACCGTCTCCAGGCTCCACACCCCAAATCTCCAGGAATTTCCCAACCTACATCTAGCATTCCTATTTTTCAGCCTGCCGTTAAGTGCATAAGAGGAAAAAGAGGAAAAAAACAGTTCCCAGGCCATCTGGCAGACTGCCCAGGGGTGGCTTTGTTGTCTCCAGCTTCGGAGCCAATTGCCCACGCCAAAATCTTTGGAGCAGTCCAATCCCACAATGCTCTTCTTTGCTCGGTTGGCCTAGTTACCAATCCTTGCTGAGGATATTCAATACCTCCATGAAGATCGGTCGATTCATAATGTTTGTGAAACGCTTCAAGGACACTGAAAGCAAATTTAAACCACAGGGAAAGCAGTCCGTGAATCCTTTAACAAAGCTGTACCTGGTTTGTGGTCAAAGACATTATCAAGAGGGGGGGGGGACAGCGAGATCGCTTTTCCTTCCCTGAATACTAATCTGTCAACTCCCTCCACCCCATCAACTTCAGGTTGCCATAGGGAGCAAGACTCCAGGAAAGCTTTACTGCCTCCTGCACTTGGCCTAATTTCATCTCCAAATCTTGGGTTTCGGTTTTCCGAGGTACAAAAGTTACCAATTTTAATGGCAAAATATGAATAACCCAAACAGAGTAGATTCCAGAGGGGTAATCATGTTACTGGGCTGCAGCAAAAGCCAAGAGGGATCTTGAAGGATCTTAAAGATGAGCACCTTTATCTTCTGGCATAAATGTTTGAAGTGCGGCCCCCTTATGTGTCAGAGGATGAGATCCATGAAACCATGCTTGAAGGTGGGGAAACGAAGGTGCCAAAAGAGGCCATTTTAAGTAAGGAATCCAGTCTGCTGTTGTAGATCAACTTAGACTAGGAAGCTCTAGATGAGATCCCCAGTCAGTCATACAGTCAATTGTAGGGTTGCCAGCTCCAAGTTGGGAAATTCCTGGAGATCTGGGGGGTGAAACCTGGAGAAAGTGGGGTTTGGGGAGGGAAAGGACCTTGGCATGGCATCATTCCATACAGTCCACCTCCCCAAACTAGCCATTTTCTCCAGGTGAACTGATCTCTGTGGCCTGGAGACCAGCTGTAATTCCAGGAGATCTCCAGCCACTACCTGGAGGTTGGCAACCCTAGTCAATTGGGATAAACTGGTGGAACAAAAAAGTGGGCAGTTAGGGGTCCCAGCTCTCCACTGGCAAATGCAGAGAGATTTTTGAGGCGGTGCCTGGGGAGGGTGGAGTTTCAGGAAGATATGATGTCACTTCTGGGTGATGCTCTAGGAATTTCCCCAATCTCTATGGTAAAACTCATTTCCTTCCCATTTTTCACATGATGGCAGGTGATTGATGGTAGCACTGGAGGACTGCCAGTGGGCAAACGGCAAGCCTACGGCCAGTCCATTCAAGCACATCTCTCCTGATAGCCTATGGCTTGATTCAGACTTCATGCAAAACCATGGTATATTTTAACCATGTTAGTTTGCAAAACCAAGCCTCAGCCCACATACGTTTGCTCAGATCTTGACAAATGCTTGCTTTGTGGCCTTCTCTGTGTATAGGGTTGCCAACCTCAAGATGGTGACTGGAGAACTCCCGGAGTTAAAAGTGATCTCTGGTCACAAAGATCAGTTTTCCTGGAGAAAAAGGCTGCTTCGGAGGGTGGACTCTATGGCATTATATGCAGGGGTGGCACAAGGGTCTGCCACGTTCGCGGCCAGCCGGCTGGCCGGGCGCCCCCGCACGTGCACAAGCGCGTGCGCGCACTGGCCTGCGTGATGACATCACGCATGGCGTGACGCGTGACATCATCACGGGAGTGCGCACCCTGCCGCCGGCCCGATTGCTGCGGCAGGCGGCCTCCGAGCTCTCCCACTCAGTTGCCTGCGCCACCGCAGATGCCTGCCTGCGGTGGCTGTGCCTGGCCGGGGGCTTGTGCTGGCAGCGGCAGCGGCGTGGGGTGGGAGGGATAGGAGGCTGGTGCTTTGTGGCGCGTGCTCCCACCCACCGCGCCTCCTCTGGCCCTCCCTCTGGCACCCTGTGCCTGCGGCCACCGCCTACCTGGCCTTAATAGGCGTGCCAGCCCTGATTATATGGTTCTGAAAACAGCCTCAGATCCTGGGCTGACGGACCATAACTAACTAACCATAACTAACTGTAGTTAGAATGGCCTGCATCCAAACAATCACTGAGGGCCAAGCTACAAGTGACGAACGACACTTGAACAGCAAGTGGATCGAGTGGAGGGCAAGTGAACAGGGAGGAATACACTTGCCGTTCAAGTGTCATTTGTCACTTGTAGTTTGGCCCACAGTTATAGTGAAACTTGGGTTTCACTCAATGTCTGAACTGACCCTAGAAGGTGCAGCCTGGCCTACTAGTTTCTGCATTGGACTAGTTACCTGTGTTGAATTATGGCTAGTTGATAGCCTTACAAGTGGCTCATTGGTGATAAATTTAAGCAAGAGGCAGGGGTTTGGATGAAGGTACCCCAGGAGCATTTGGGAGTGGGGGAACTGCAGAAATCAGTTTTGCACGATATTCCAGGAATTTCCCACACCTCTGTTTTTTTACATAAAACCATAGAGATTTGGAGACCATAGAGATTTGGGGAATTCCTAGAGCATTGCACAGTGCTGATTCCTCACCACCACCACCACCATTTTTGCTCCCATTGATCCATCAAGCAGCAACCGGAGCCTGGGGGAGGGAGATTGCCCACCCTATGGGCCCCCTCACCTCCTTAGTTGGAATAATGCCCCCAGACGCCACATATTCATCTGAACTTCTTCACAGTCCTCCTCACGTATCCCTGTGAGTTCTACCCTTCCACATGCGTGAGCAAACCGTACACATGTAAGACCTTCACTGAGATTTGGATTAATGCACCAAGGATTTATTTTGTTGGATTTCTATCCTGCCCTTTATCTCTTCCAAAATACGTTGCTTTTCCTCTTGGTTCTTTGTTCTCAGTTGGGCATTATATTGAATTCGGTAACCTCTAATATATGCTTTGCTTGCATTATGGTCTGAAAATGTCTTAGGTAGGACCTCTCGTTTAACCACCTTGGTGGCAAGGTCCCTTGATGTCAAAATCATATCTATTCTTAAGAAAGATCTACGTCTTTCTGGGAAAAAAGTAACAAAGCAAAACAGGCAAAGGACTGGCAGTGTCATGGCCCAGTCTGAGAGTGAGGTCTCCTCTGGAGGAGAGGAGCCTCGTGTAGCCAGCCAGGACTCCTCAGGAGAAGAGGAGCCCTGTGTAGCCAGCCCTAGCCCTGATACAGCAGAAGCCATCAATCAGGAGCAACAGCTGCTGGCTGATCAGAGCTTGCAGCCAGCAGCTGAGGCACCAGCACCCTCTAGCTCCTACACCACAGGGGAAGCTCAGCCAGGGACTTCTACAGGTGCAGCGCAGCCAAGAGCCTCCACCCCGCCAGGTTCACCCACGCCCAAAGAACGCCGCAGGCAGCGCCAGAGACTGGAACTGCAGGAGAGACGGCGCAGCGCTCGCCTCTGGAGCCAACGCCAGCTGCTGGAGAGTGACGATGAGTAGTGTCAGGATAGAGCCCCAGCAGCTGGCTGAAAACCATGCCTGGCTATAAGAGCCAGTCTGGAGGAACCACTGGGCATGGAAGCAACGTGTCTACTGCCTGCAACCACTCCATGTTCCGTGAACCTTGCCCGTGCCTGCTTTTGGACCTGACACTATTGGTGACGGACCTTGGACTGTGCCTGACCTTGCTCTTGGACTCTGGACTCACTCCTGGCTTTATCTCGTGCTCTGGCCACTGGTTTGACTTGGCTTTTGCTCTTGGAACTCCCCTTTGACTTTGGCCTTAAGGTTTGGACTTGAACCACCCTGCTTGGGCTGGTCCAGCCCATGACAGGCAGGAGAGTTCGCCATCTTCTCAATCACTCTCATAGGCCTGGTGGAACATCTCTGTTTTACTGGCCCGGTGGAACTGTAATGTCCCACAGGACCGGGGTCTCAACTGGGAGAGCATTCCACTAGCCAAAAAGGCTCTGGCCCTGGTTGAGGCTGAGCGAACATCCTTGGGGCCAGGGACCACCAGCAGATGTGGATCAAAAGCTCGTGGCCGCTGCTCCTTGGGCAGCGACGGTTCCTTGTGCTGCCTGGCTACCAAAGCGGAGAAGAAACAGATCCCATTCCAGATGATCCCACTGTCTTCCGGCCCCCATGTCCTCGATGAGTTATTCTGTTCAGTCTCATCCCAATCCTGAGCTCTGCTTTGGATCAAAAAAAAAATTACAGTGACCTTTTGCCGCCGCTCCTGGTTTGCCACCACCAAGAGACACGCCAGATGTTTCGTGCGTTGATGGGGACTGGCCAGCTCTGTGTATTAACTGATCTAATAATGTTGCGATTTCCTCCTCTGCCGCTGACCCTCATTCGCCCTCCTGGTATTGCTACAGACAGAGCAATCAGAAAACATTCTTGCCGGAACTCCAAGTTCTTCCAGAGAGATATGTCTGCTCACTCCTATAAGCGTAGCCATAGCAAGGTTGAGTGGTTGGGCTGTGAATCAGCACTCTGCTGGTTCGACTCCCACTACTGCCATGAGCTTTGCTGGTGGCCTTGGCTAAGACACTCCTCTCAGTCCCAGCTCTCCAGCTGTATTGTGGGGATAATAATCACACTGACTGTTCACTGTTATGAGTGGGGCACTCATCTGTCTAGAAAAGCAGTACATAAGTGCAGTGTTAAGTGCAATAACATAAGGGGCATTTCCACACGGCTTACCTTCCCTCAGAATGACCCGGAACATCATGCAAAAAATGCAGAAGATCGTGTTTTCTCGCACGAGATTTGTGCGACGTCTCGCTCAAGAAAACGCTATTTTCTGTGTTTTTTCCATGATGTTCCAGGTCGTTCTGAGAGAAGGTAAGCCGTGTGGAAATGGCCAGGGTTAAGAGGTTGGGCTGTGGACCAACATTCTGCTGGTTTGACTCCCATGACTGCCTTGAGCTCAGCAGGTGGCCTGGGGCAAGCCATTCCTCTCCAACCCCAGCTCTCCAGCTATATTTGGGGATAATGATAACTTTTTTTTGCTCTGTGTGGGACACTAAGTGGTTGGGTTGTGAAGATTTGCTGTTTTTCAGAAAAGAAGGCAAAAAAATCAGATAACAGCTGTGATCTAAGATCCAGAGGAGTTCGCCGTGTTAATCTGTAGTAGCAAAATAGTAAGTCCAGTAGCACCTTTAAGACTAACCAACTTTTTTTTAGCATAAGCTTTCAAGAACTACAGCTTTCAAAATGATGTATTTGACGGAGAGAGCTGTGGCTCTTGAAAGTTTATGCTACAATAAAGTGGGTTAGTCTTAAAGGTGCAACCGGACTCTTTACAACTGTGATCTAAAGACATGTGAATCTGACAAAGGGAGTCCTGAATTCTTGAAAACTCCTACCCTAGAAATCTAGTTGGTCTTTAAGGTACTACTGGACCCAAATCTTGCTAACCTGCTCTTTATTTGTGAGTTAATCTGGTGTTCATTTAACTCAGTTTCCAAGAAAATATGCATAGTGTTTGGTTGCACGTTAACTGTACATAACTGAAAGCCTTTTTTTAAAAAAAGCTTCTCCGTACATTATCCTCTCCCAAAGAAACAAGCTGATTTCACTGGAGACTGGCTTGCCTCTTCAGTGGCAAAAATAACTATGGACAAAGTCGAAGAAAGTGCCTCCTCACAAGTAAATAGCTTCCTGGGATGGCAGTCCATTAATGAGATTTGAACTTTCATTGCTGTAAGATCGGAAGAGCCAGAAATCTTCCAAAACTGACCCCCTCCCAAATCAAGCTTTTATAGAACTATGAAGGGCAGATAAAAAAACAGTGTTCTCTGATCATTAAAAATAATAATAATGGGCTTTTAAATGTCTTTGCAGCTTATCATTTCAGTGTATGTGTTTATTCTGATACTGGGACAAATGTGAGATAACGATTGCTTATTAAATTCTAGGTTAAGGCGATCTTAATATTTTCTGCTCCACTTCCTGTTACAATGAGACCCTACATAGCCTTAAAAAAATTAAATAAAACCAAAACAAGTCTGTCCTTGACTCCCAGCCCGTTAATAAAAGAAGAAGATTTCTTCCACTGCATCAGATCTTTGGCCAAGCAAGATTAGCATTGATGGTGGCGCTTCGGGGGGCCTCTTCCCACAGAGGTATTTCACATAACCAGCTCCATGACCCTTTTAACTGGACACTGAACCTAAAAAACTTACCCCAAAAGTAATTGATATAAACAATCACAAAGGCTGTAAAAGTACACCGAATCCCATCAAACCGTCAGAATGAAAACCAGTCAAAAGATTTCAGATCAGATAACAACACAGAATGCCCTTAATAAAATAACTACTTACCAATTAAATAACATTAGGAGCCACTAAGAGCCATTAAAAGCTTTGGCAAAGAGAAACACCTTTCGCTGTCTCCTAAAAATGCAAATAAAGTAGGCTCCTATGGTGGGAAGTTCTACAATGCCTGGGCCACTGCTGAGAAAGCCCTGTCCTTCTCAGACTTCATGTGATGTCTGTGATGGAATCTGGAACGCGGCCTCTCTGGTATATTTGGGATAGAGCAGAAATAGCAAAGAAACTGAACTCTCTCCGCATGTGTGGATTGGGTCAAGTTTCTCCCCCAATCTCGTCTTTGGCCCGGCATTTTAGTTGTCTGGCAGCGATTTATTTGGTATGCGTGGAGTCCGTGAACTCTTTATGCACAGCGTAACTTTCTACACAGCCATTGTTTAACTTCGGTATCATGTGTCGGAGGACCCCAGTGGCGCTGTATGCGGGAGAGGAAGGAAGTTTATGTAAATCAATAACTTGAGGACGCAACTAGGATGGAGTTCCTTCCAACATTTCACAGATGAAAAGAGGGGCGTGATTGTAATTCTCTTATTTTCATACCAAGGATTCCTGGCCGAATTCTTGCTCCCAATTAAATCTCTCTTATGCCTAAGGTTGCCAACCTCTAGGCGGGGTCTGGAGATCTCCTGAAATCACAACTGATCTCCAGATGACAGAGATCAGTGCCATTAAAGGAAATAGCAGCTTTGGAGGGTGGACTCTACAGCATTGTACCGCGTGAAGTTCCCTCCCCTTCCCAAACTCTGCCCTCCCTAAGCTCCACCCCCAGGCTCCAGGATCTTTGGAACCCAGCGTTGGCAGCCTTAGCTCATGGCTCCGTTCCATTGGCTGTATGCTGTATTCATTTTCCCTGCAAGGGCCAATCCAGCTGTGTTTGAAAAAGTGTGCTTGAAAAAATTATTTATTGATCTTTCTATTAAATTTTAGCCCTGTTTTTCCTTGAATGGTAGGGGAGGGAAGACGGCATTGTACAACTCAACCTCATCAGATCTCAGAAGCTAAGCAGGGTCCGTTCTTGGATTGGGTGATCACTGAGGAAGACTCTGCAGAGGAAGGCACTGGCAAACCACCTCTGCTTCTCCCTTGCCTTGGAAGCCCCTTGCTGGGGTCACCATAAGTCAGTTGTGACTTGACAGCATGAATGCAAACACATATGCAAAGCTATTGGGAAGGGAAGGCAGCATGGTATAGCCCGATCTTGTCATATCTCAGAAGCTAAGCAGGGTCAGCCGCAATCAGTACTTGGATGGGAGACCACCACGGAAGTCTCTGCAAAGGAATAATAATAATAATAATAAAAATAATAATGATGATGATGATGATGATGATGACATTCGATGTATATACCACCCTTCAGCACAACTTAATGCCACACTCAGAGCGGTTTACAAAGTGTGTTATTATTATCCCCACAACACTCACTCTGTGAGGTGGGTGGGGCTGAGAGAGCTCTGAAAGAGCTGTGACTGAGCCAAGGTCACCCAGCTGGCTTCAAGTGGAGGAGTGGGGAATCAAACCCAGCTCTCCAGATTAGAGTCCTGCTGCTCTTAACCACTACACCAAACTGGCTCTCAAAAGGAGGCACTGGTGAAGCACCTCTGCTTCTCAATTGCCTTGAAAGCCCTTTGCTGGGCTCGCCGTATGTCAGTTGTGACTTGATGGCACATACACTCACTTCCTTCAAGGAATTCAGGATGGTGTACATCCATCCCCTCTCCTCCAACAATCAGTTCAAAACCAGCCTTGCTGGTACGTGAAATGGCAAAGTGTATGAAACGTACTGCACATTAGTATTCATGCGCAGGCATTTACATGCACATTGAGATGCATCCCACTCAGAAATGTAACTTCTGAAAACCCTAGGGAGGGAGTTGGAGCAAAGGACAACAGTTGAAGCAACTCACACTAACAAAAACTTTCTTGGGTGTTTCCCAAAGGAACAAACAGAGTCAAGACGGTTTACTGAGGACAACGGCTAGGAAACAGGGACTGTCCCATGCAATCAGGTGTTGAAGATGTGAGCTGAATGTACTCCAGTGTTACTGGTTTCTACAGTAATCCTAACAGGTTTTAATAATCACTTGACTAACAGGGGCAGTTTAATCAGGTAAGCAAAACAGGGAAGTTGGCACCGTCAACTGTAATGGAGGGGGTGGCGCATCATAACTGAATTCCGGGTAACAGTTTAATTCTTGAACCTGGCTCCGGTGCTCGGTAGACTTGTGGATCAGGCCTGTCTGTTCCGGAGCTTAACTCACTCAGTTTGTAACACAGATTTCTTTCTCCCGACCCCAAACTCTTTCCTACGCATACTACTGAATTTCACAAACTTGCTGACTTGATTTGAATTAAGTTTTGCTTCTTTTTATTTTTATTTTATTTATGTTATTTATATTCCGCCTTTCTCACTGTGACTCAAGGCGGATTACATAGTGTGAGATTAGTACAATCAGTGGCAAGGACAAGGGCAGGCATTTCCATACAGTGTCAAGGACATTTCCATAAACAATGTCATAGGGTAGATGAATACAAGTTTCGAGAACATTTCCGTAAACAATGTCATAGGATAAAAGAATATAAGTTTACAAAGATATAGTATTAGCAAGGATCTAGTATGGGGTTGAAGAATTGCTGAAACAAAACACAATCAATTCTAGGACTTACATGGAACAACATAAAGCACAGGTAGGATGTAGGAGCACATTTTTAAAGCAACAGATAATATGTAAGGCAACATAATGGTAAAACCTATGGTTTCTAACTCATTAACGAGACATCTGGGGTCCCTCTCCTACAATACCACCCTCTTAGCTGAGAAAAAAGGCCTTTTTAGCAAGTCTTTATTTTTGTGATCTTAGTGATTTATTTTTGTGATCTAAGCAAGTCTCTATTTTTGCACTCTTTTCTGTTTCCTTGCACAGAACGTTTCTCCTAAATTGTACACGTTTTTCAACACGGCAGGTGCACCAGCATTAGACACCACGTGCGCATTTAGCAGTAAAAATTACACGGAAGACAACCGTCCACAAATCCTCCTGCTTCTTGTTTGACTCTTTGGCAATTTCAGAGAACGATAGAGCATAAGGCGGGATCTGCCCTGGGATGCCTGAACCCCCTGAGGCAATCTCAAGGTCCTCTTTGCTTTATAAATAAGCATTTTTACCAGAACCAACCATTACAATTGCTGAAGATTACCATTAGCTCTTTATTTAGGATGGGGAAAAAAAATCCAACCAGCAGATTGTTGTCTTAACAGGTCAAGAGGACAAATTATAGCCGCTTTCTGGTTTCCAAGATTTGATTTCTGGCCTAGACGGAAGCTTTAGAAATAGCCGAGACAATGACCAAAGGAAGTGTCCCGTTAGCAGTCAGAAGACATGGCAGGATGCGTCTGTGTTTGCATAAAGGAAGCCTGCAAAACACTGGTTCAATTACTCATGGGTGTCGTTGCGGGAAGGAGTAGCCAAGTCTGTCTGCTACAATTGGGTTACCAGCTGTGGCCTTCTCCTGGCCTGTGACCTTCCTTGGCTCAGTGGAGGGACAAAGAGGCTTATGCAGCTCGGGTGCGGAGCAGACCCTTCCGTTCCAGAAACCCCGAAAGATGGGCAGAGGGCTTCCTAGGCACTTCCTTACAGAAATATTGAAAGGATTTGTGAAGGTGATGCAGTAACTTCCAAATTGTGCTGTAAATTGGAGTCCTCAAGTCTCTCTCTATGGCAACTGGCAACCCCTGCTGCTTTTCTCCTACCAGCTGGGAAGAAGGGTGGGCCCAGCAGTGGGAGCCTTCCCGTCAGAAGCAGGGACCTGGTAAGTCTATTCAGTATCCGTACGTCAAGGATGCGCCAGGGCATGGCCCCCCTGCCAGCCCACCCTGCTGGGCCAGCTGCCTGACTGGTTATGTCCACTGCTGTAGTCCTAGACTTGGTGGGGGAGAATGCCCTCAAGTCATAGCTGACATGGCGACTCCCCCCCGCCCCCCCCCCCGTGTGAGGTTTTCATGGCAAGAGACTGACAGAGGTGGTTTGCCATTGCTTGCCACTGCAACCCTGGTCTCCCTTGGAGGTCTCTCATCTAATTACTAACCAAATCTGACCCTGCTTAGCTTCTGCGATCTGATGAGATCAGGCTCACCTGGGCTATCCAGGTCAGGACTGTTCTAGATTTACGAGTGTAGAATCTTCCCTCGATGGTCTAGCAGCAAAATGTATCCCTGCCTGCAGAGACTCCTGTCCACCACTGGGGGTGCTGGAGGCCCAGCTGCCGCTGGAAGCTTGGCTTGATGGACAGGTGGCAATACAGGCAATGCACTTCCCAGTCACAGGACATCTGCCTAGAGCTAGCCTGGGCGTCACCACGGATGCAGCTGCCTGCCAAAGGAAGCTCAATTGCCCCTCTTCGTGTATGGCGTTGACTAAGACGTTTACTTTCATTAATATGAAAGCCAGTTTGCTGTAGGAGTTAAGAGCAGCAGGACTGTAATCTGGAGAGCCAGGTTTGATTCCCAGCCCCTCCGCTTGAAGCCAGCTGGGTGATCTTGAGTCAGTCACAGCTTGTTGGAGCTCTCTCAGCCTCACCCATCTCACAGAGTAGTTGTCATGGGGATAATAATAACACACTTTGAAAACCACTCTGGGTGGGCATTAAGTTGTTCTGAAGGGCAGTATATAAATCAAAGTTGTTGTTGTTGTTGTTGTTGTTGTTGTTGTTGTAGAGTTGCTGTCTTCCAGATGGGGCCTAGAAAATTCCAGGAATTTCGTCTGATCTCCAGAGACTACACAAATCACTCCCTCTGGAGAAACTGGCTACTTTGGAAGGTGAATGCTATGGCATTATACCCACTGAGGTTCCTCCCACCCCAAACCCTGCCCTTCCTCAGGATTCACTCCCAAATCTCTAGGAGTTTTTCAGTCTGGAATTGGCAACCCTTATTACCAGCCATGATGAAGGAAACCTCTACAGCCAGAGGCAGTCTACCTTTGAGCTCACAGCAGCTGCTGAAAATGGTTCTGCTACTCTCCCTAGGGTTGTAAACCTGGAGGTGGTAGCTGGAGATCACCCAGAATTACAACTGATCTCTAGACGACAGAGATCAATTCCCCTGGAGAAAATAGCTGGCTTGGAGGGTGGATTTTATACCATTTTGTCCCCCAGAGGTCTCTTCCACCCCCAAACCCCACCCTCTCCAGGCTCCACCCCCAAATCTCCAGGATTTTCCCAACCCAGAGATGGTAACCCTAATTAGTCTATTTTGTGAAATGGAATTTGCAATAGACTAGGAGGCCCCAAACACCGAAATATACCTTTTTTGTAATCTCTCCCTGGTGGATCACGGGTTCTACTTGTAGAAGATCCCCAGATCAGTCCCTGACCTCTGAAGTTCAAGGAATTCAGGAAGCCGCTGTTGGGAAAGACTGTTCTCTGGGAAAGACCAGTCTCTACTCCATGCAAGGTAGCTTCATCTATTCCCTGTACACTTTGGGACTTTAAGGAGGATCTCGGTGACATTCACGTTTATTACATCTTCGTTTTCACGTCCAAAGGAAAAACAAGAACAAAAACTTTGCTGAGCTGTGCTCCCAACAAAATAACAAAAATATTTGGACGTGAATGCAATGTTGTGACAAGGCAAACACGCATCCACACCGGCTGCTGAGAAAATTGCATCAGAGCTTGTCCTCAGAGGAGAGATAATGAGGAATGCGACAGATAAATGGGAGGAGAGGGTAGGGGCAGGGGGATGACGCTATTCGGCAGGCAGCAACAGGCCAGATAACCTGCAGGCTACTGGTATTGCATAAGGCAGTTAGTTATGCCAAACATCCACGGTCAAGGCAAAGGACCTCTAGTCTACTGAGATTTGAGCATGCTTGCGGCTCTCTTCGGAGGATTCCCACCCACCTCGTATCACTGCTTCATACTGTAAGCACCAAAGTAAAATGGAAAAGGGGAATGCAGCGCTGAGAGAGAAGGCTTTGAGTGCGTTTGTAGGAAAAGAAGATTGTTCACAAGATTGCAAAGTAGAAAACTCCAGCATTGCCTACAGTGGAGGAATGGTGGATAAAAGTTTTGGACAATATATACAACCAGGGGTCATTTCGTAGAAAAAGAGCTGGAGGAACTCATTAGCATAACTCATTAGCATATGCCACACCCCCTTGACATCACCGGAAATGTGTCATTGGCATAACTGATTTGCATGTGCCACACCCCCTGACATCACCTGTCCTGGCTGTTTTGGACCCAATCCTAGCCATTCAGAGCCGAAATTGGGCCCAAAATGGCAAAAGGGCTGTAAATGGCTGAACAGGAGCCCAAAATGGTCAGGATCGGGCAGCAGCTGAGCAGGAAAGTGATCCACCACCCGTCAAAGGCCCGATCCAGGCCGTTTCGGCCCCAATCCAGGATGAAACGGGCCCCAAATGGCCAAGAGTCAGGTGGGCGGGGCCACCTGACATGTGACCTCTTTGGGGAACTGCCAGAACTGCGTTCCAGCGCATTCCCGCTCGAAATGAGCCCTGTATACAACAACCAAAAGTTTCAGCGTTTGCGTCAATGGCAAAACTGACTTCACTGATTAGGGAAAAGCCATTAGTTACATTTTTGACTGAATGGAAACCGTTTATAGACTTTTTACATGAAATGGATAATAAGGACTGGATGACATCTGGATTTATGGATTAAGAACCATGAACAATAGAAAAAAAGGGGCTTTTATGTTTAACTTAGAATAAGTGAGATTTTGAAAATGATCCATATTTGTGGCGCAGAAAATCAGAACTCAACCTGTAGTTTAGGTTTGGTTTTTTTTTCACTTGTTTATGTATTGTTAGCGTGTCTTCTTTTTAGAATGTTGCTTTTTTATCTTCTTTGTTTGTTGTCTATAGTTTTTATGTTATAGCTTATAGTCTAAATAAAGAAAAGTTCCATGAGGGAAAAAAAAGTTCGCAAACCAGACCGTGTTATCAAATATATTTCAAAGATACTCAAATCTGCCCGCGCCAAAGGAAGAAAACGATTTTGCGTTAGTCTGCCAAATGCATCTTTGCAGAGCTAGATCCAGCCAAACAAAAACACTTTTATGGGCTCGACTGCACATGAAGCATAGGGGTTAAGTGGTTGAGCTGTGAACCAGCACTCTGCTGGTTCAAATCACCAGCTCAGCTGGTGGCCTTGGATAAGCCACTCCTCTCAGTCCCAGCTCCCCAGTTTCAGGTGGGTAGCCATGATAGTCTACAGAAAAAGAGAAAGATTCAAGTAGCATCTTCAAAACCAAAAAGATTTCAAGGATATTGTCTTGTTGGCTTTTAAGGCCTTAACTCTTGTTCAACTCTGAACTGCAGTCAGAAAACAGATTTTCAATCTTTTCTTTAATTTTTTTGTTCCCCTCCCCCTTTTTTCTCTATCCCTTCAACACTTTTGAAAAATAGAAGCAAACAAGCAAGCAGGCTGGCCACCAGTGGTGATCTTTATGCCGTAGCTGGCAGTTCTCCCAATCTTGTTTAGCAGCCCGCTGCCCAGGCTCTTAACCCGGGTAAGCTTCCAAACAGTCTTTGCAGGCAGCTTCATGTTCAATGCAGTGTGTTGGTCTTTTGGAAGTGTCAAGCCCATATATCTCTACCAATTGAACGTTAAAGCCCCTTGCATCTGATGAAAAGGGGCTGTGGTAGGAGAGAACCAAAGATTCTCATAGCCCCTTAAAGACTAGCAGATTGATGGTGACGTAAGCTTTTTGTAAACACACTTTGGCAGGCGCATGAAGCATTGCCTTCATTTGGCAGAAGTATGTACACATGTGTACAAACTGATGAAAGGCAGTCTTTGATGCACTCGACAAAGACAGTCCCCTTCTGCTACGTCTTTGTGGAGTTGCCATTCCATCCGATTTTCATCTAAGACTTCATCTAAGGTTTTCTTCTTGGTGGCTGTTGCTGGTTTTCAGAGGCCATTCTGCTTGGACAGCCAGGGCTCATTTCAAGGGGGAACACGCCAGAACACAGTTCCGGCAGTTCCCCAAAGAAGTCACATGTCACGTGGCCCCTCCCACCTGACTCTCGGCCATTTGGGGCCCATTTCAGCCTGGATTGGGGCCGGATCGGGCCTCTGATGGGTGGTGGATCAATCTCCCACTCAGCAGCGGCCAGATCCTGACCATTTTGGGCCCATTTTGGGCCGTTTTCAGCCCCTTTTTGCCATTTTGGGCCCAATTTCGGCCCTGAATGGCCAGGATTGGGTCCAAAACAGTCAGGATAGGTGATATCAGGGGGTGTGGCATACGCAAATCAGTTATGCTAATGAGTTCCTCCAGCTCTTTTTCTACAAAATGACCCCTGTGGACAGCTATTGCTTCTTGGAGATGGGTCTTTGATCTGATACTCAGTTTGGTGTAGTGGTTAAGAGCGGCAGGACTCTAATCTGGAGAGCTAGGTTTGATTCCCCACTCCTCCACTTGAAGCCAGCTGGGTGACCTTGGGCTAGTCACGGCTCTCTCAGAGCTCTCTCAGCCCCACCCACCTCACAGGGTGATTGTTGTGGGGATAATAACATACTTTGTAAACTGCTCTGAGCGGGTGTTACGTTGCCTTGAAGGGTGGTATATAAATTAAATGTTGTTGTTGTTACTACTCCTCTATCTCTGCATGTTGCTTTTTATGGTTTTCTTTGAACGTTTTTGTGTTGTATGCTTTTGTCTGCTTTTGTGCTGTTTGTTTTTTGTACGCTTTCCATTGTGTATTGTTTTTATAAACATTAAATGTTGATTCAAGAATTTAATATGGAGTGTGTAGCATGTGTGCATACACATACACACTGTGTGTCCACATGAAAACTTTTCCAGCTTTGAATCACGATAAATATCAAATGAAAACATGTGCAATAATGAAGTTTGCGTTATTGAATAGAACATATCCAAAACTTTATTTAGAAGTCCATTTTTACATACAATTATTCAGATTCCACTTTGACATGAGCCCTCCCTTGTCGTCTGGAGAATATTGAGTCAAACCATAACTGCAGGTAGCCCAAGAATGGTTGCATCTACTGTTGCGACAGTAGCTGTGATCTTCTGTTGTAGTCCCTCTGTTGCATTTTCCTTCCTTTGGTACACAACGTCCTTGGCATATCCTCACACAAAGAAGTTTACTGGGGTTACATCAGGAGACCAGGGAAGCCAGGGGATTGGACCTCCCCTACCAATCCAGCAACCTGGAAATGTTGCATTACGGCAGTTTCAAACCTCCCTACCCCAATGTAGTGGAGTGCCACATTTCTGGAAAATCACGGTTAGGCAGCTGGGCAACTGCATGATTTTGCACCATTTGTAGGTAATTAGTTATAGATGGTTTGCTCTTTGGGAAAAATGGTCCCATCACATGATCAGGGCTGGCGTGCCCATTGAGACCAGGTAGGCGGTGGCCTCAGGATGCGAGGGCACCAGAGGGGGTGTCAGGGGCAGAGGTGCACACCACGGAGCTGGTGTGGCTGGGCCACAGCTGCTGCAGCCAGCCAGCCCCGTGCCGCCACCGCCGCCACACGCCCCCAGCCGGGTGCAGCAGCTGTGAGCCGCTGCCGGGGCAGCATGTGGAGCGTGGAGCAGGCTGCGCCCGCCACCCCAGACATCTGCCAGCCAATGCACACTGCGTGATGACGGCATCGTGTGATGACATCATCACACAGTCCATAGCGCGTGCGCTCTCCGCACGTGCGCGTTGGGGGTTGGCCGCAGGTGCCAGAAACCCTGGGGCCGGCAGTGCACATGATCATGCATGAGTCCACAAATTACAGGAATTTTCAAGTTGTCATGTTCCACCTCTCACACAACATGAGGCAGTTCAGAGCCCAAGAACGCAAACATTTTTGATGTAATTAACTTTCTGATTTATACACACACACATATAAAAGAAATAGGGGTGGATGAGCATTAAGAACAATTACTGGGTATGTGACACTGCTGGACAAAATACAATTGAAAAGAAGGTCCAGCTCCAAGTTGGGAAATTCCTGGAGATCTGGGGGGTGAAACCTGGAGAAACCTGGAGAAAGTGGGGTTTGGGGAGGGAAAGGACCTGGGCATGGCATAATTCCATAGAGTCCACCTCCCCAAAGTAGCCATTTTCTCCAGGTGAACTGATCTCTGTGGCCTGGAGACCAGTTGTAATTCTAGGAGATCTCCAGCCACTACCTGGAGGCTGGCAACCCTAGTTGTCACCAATAACACCCAGCTTTTATCCATAGGATTACTCAGCCAGTGTTTGTGACTCTCCGTTTTGTCTGCACAACTCCCTGTGAGGTAATTTAGGCTGAGATGACTGACTCAAGCCAGTTTCATAAGTGAGTACTTGAACTCAGTTTTCCCAGGTTGAAGTCCAACACTAACCACTATGCAGTGCTGTCTCCCAAAAGATGCAGGGCACAGCAAATAAGAAAGATGTGTGCATTTCCTGTACAGTATACTTATTTGGGGAAGGGCACTGGCCAATCAGAATGCTTAGGGGGCTTTGTCCAGTTTCCAGTCCTCTTAGGTTTCAAAATGGCTTCTTGACCAAGGTTCCCTAGCATTGGCAGATAGATGACAGCCAACAGTTATGTTCAGAATATATATAACTTATTTTAAGTCATCGTCATATCCAGCAAAATACACATTCGCCGGCCCCTGAGGCAGAAAAAGCACTTTGATCTCTGGGCAAAATGGCCTGATGCCGCATAATATAATTATCAAAAGCGTTTTTCTGAGTCAACAGAAGGCAAAAATTGAAAAGCATCAGGTGGTCACGTACAGGAACTGACATCAACAGGTTGACGTCAGAAACAAAAATGGATTGATTGAGCATCAATGAAACTAAGGCCGTTTCCACACGTCCTTATTAGCACGGCCCACTCACAGAATGCCGGAAGCTTTTCCCCCCGGATTCCAGACGTCTCCGTTTGCAAAATGGTTGCAAGCTGTTTAGTTTATGGTTTTTGGGGCACCTTTTAAACAGAAACCAAACAGTTTATAAACTCCGTTTTGCAAACGGAGACGTCTGGAATCCTGGGGGAAAGCCGTCAGCGTTCCGTGAGTGGGCCATGTGGAAAAATGGCCTAAAGACCTGTGGATTAAGGATGTGCGGAAACGGCCTCAGTGCCAAATGGTGCAATCCTCAACAGAGTTACTCCAGTCTAAGCCGATTGAAACCAATGTGTTTAGACTGGAGTAACTCTGTTTAGCATTGCGCTGTAAATCTCTCAGTCTCATGGCCATTCTGAAACCCCTATTCCATGTACAGGATGAGCCCTGAACCTTGCTGCACCAACAGGCGCTTTTGGAATTCTGAAAACAGCTGGTGAGTGCCGCCACAAAATAGCTGCCATGATGACTGGGGCCATTCACAAATTTTGGGAGGTTCCAAGTCACTTGTCCTCCTATGATGGAGGCAGCCTTTTCCGAACAGGCGCTCCCTGCAGATACAAAAGTGATACCTCCTGAGCTCTTCAGGGGCACATCCTGTTCCAATGATGGCTCTTTGCTTTGGGGAAGAGGGAGGTGGGTGCCAAGAGAGGCGTTTATGAGTGCCATGATGTGAGCATCATGTTGGGGATCACTGACATAAAGGAATGCCAGAGAAACAGTGAGAAAGTTGGGAACGGATGGGGAAGACTCCTGGTGCAGCTCAACAAACTGTGGTTTGTGAATTCAGCTGTCACAACAAGCCACAGTTAGTACAAGCTCTGGTTAATGAACCAGTGGTAAATCCTGGTTTTAAACTGTTGGCTTGGGGCCGACCAAGACACCCGGGTTTGTTCCATCGTTGGTAGCTAAACATCACAAGTATTTTGACACCTGAATGCAGCTTGAGTGCCTCTATCTGCATGAGCGCTATATATGACCAGGCCAACCGTTTCTTCTTAGGCTTTGAAATTCTGCTTTCTGTTTGGTAGCTAAGTCCCCTGTTTTCTGAAAGCCTCTAGCCACCACACCTCTATCAGGCAATGACACAAATTTCTTCCCAGCCCACCTTTCTTTGTGCCCACCCCAGGAAACCTTCCATTTCCATAGAGACAGTACTACTAGTAGTCGTTGTCGTCATCGTCATCATCATCAATTTATATACCACCCTTCAGGATGACTTAACACCCACTCAGAGCGGTTCACAAAATATGTCTTTATTATCCCCACAACAACAATCACCCTGTGAGGTGGGTGGGACTGAGAGAGCTCCGAGAAGCTGTGACTGACTCAAGATCACCCAGCTGGCTTCAAGCGGAGGAGTTAGATTAGATTAGAATCCCGTGCTCTTAATCACTACATCAAATTGGTCTCATTTTAGCCATTATGTAGTGGTTATAGTAACGGCCAATCTCATTCCAGAAAGCAGGACTTGAGTTCTGCAGCCCCTTTGGGACCAGCAAGATTTTCAGAGTATAAGCTTTCAGGAGTTAAAACTCCCTTCTTCAAATACCAGATACCTTAGTAGAAAAGAGCAAGAGTCCAGCAGCACCTATAAGACTAACACAATTTGTGGGAGGGTATGAGCTTTCATGAGCCACAGCTCACTTCTTCAGAACTTGCTCAGGTATCTTACTGTTTTTTTTAGGTGCCACTGAAAATCTTATTGGTAAGGTGTCATTAGACTCAATCCCTGCTGTTCTACTGCCGACCAACATAGCTACCTACCTGAAACTATAATCCCAGAAAGGTAGAAGGCTCCATTGCTCCATTGCCTTGGACCTGAAGGACAGCAAATAATGTTCACTGTGCTGTTACAGTTTTTGGGTTGGTCTTGATAAAAGGTGTTCCATGGCTTTTGTTTGGGGGGGGCGGATTGCTTTAGACCAACGGGCCTACTTGCACCATTAGCTATCTTCCTCCAGTCGCTGATTCACCGCAAGATACAACTCCATGTGATTTTCATATCTAGGGTGCCGGTGGCTATTTTAATCCCGGACTGAGTGTTGCATTGTCAAACGGACTGCAAAACTTATGGACTTTGTATTGTCGAACTTATGGACTTTGCTTTTGAAAATGCATCTTCCAGGAACCAAAGATATGACAGATTGTTGTTTATCTTCCTAGTCTGCATCTTATCTTGAGGATGGAGTGGAATCTGGTGACTAAGAAATTATCACACAAATCATTGAAAGCACCGAGAAGATAATTATGGCTTCAGAACGGGCAACATGCCTGAGAGAAGTCCACGTAATGAAGGGCTGGCCTTGTGAGAAGAAGATTTCAGAAAACTAGTGGAAGACAAATTATTGTCTTGCTGTTCAGTACGGGAATGTTGGATTCACCTATTCCATAAAGGGCACCTAGGAATGAATTTACCAAACAAAGATGGCACCACTGGTGGCCAGGAATGGACAACCGAATCACAAAGATAACCAATCACCATTAGTAACAAATTCCAAATGGCAGGTGACCCGGTGTATGATTTCAGCTAACTGTCCACCATTATTGATGTCACACCTTTCTAGGAAAGGCGAGTGATGTCACATCCGGGTTTTCCTGGAAGTGACATCACACTGTCACCAACAGCGATTTAAAAAAATTCTTTCTCCCCTCAGCAGCTGGAGTGCTAGTGGGGGCACAGGGCAACCCTAGTTGTATCGATTGAATTTCTGCCTGTCGCATGCCTGTGATGACGAGCACAAGAGACAGGCAAAATGATGGTAACTCTTGTATGGGTTCTTGTATGGGTTCCAGTCCAGGACTTCATTCATTCTGTTTACTTGACGGCAGCAGAGGCGGGCAGGAGGTATGCTGGAACCAGGACAGCTTTGGAGTGGGACCAAGTTTATGATTTCAGCCCATCTGCAATTCCTTTTTTTTAATTGAAAATCGCTTCTGATTATCCAGAAAGCGGCTTCTATGCCAAGCCACTCATCTAAAAAGCTAATAAAATGTAACGGAAGGCAGGAGTTTGATTAAATGAGACTGCTCACCAGGTTCATTTGCTTCGTCCTTATTAATTCACGGTCCATCTTAGTACTCTCAGCTGGAGCTCGTCAATTTCTGCATGGAACCCCCCTGTGGATTTCTACAATGCCAACTCGTGGGATTGTCCATCACTGCTGTCCATCTACATCACCCTTTAACCCCGAGGTGCCCAATTTTGTTAAATTTAATTTTTACTTTTTAAACGATAAACAATAAATGAAACGTTTTTTTAAAAAGACAACATTCACATAATGTAGTTTCGTTATTATTATTATCCACATGTTTATTATTATTATTATTCCAATTTCACACAACACAATCAATAATAGATAAAGATCACGTTATTATTGATTGGCCTTGCTGAGCTGATACACGTTTTTTCCAGAGACCTAAGTATCAGCCAGGTATTGGTGTAAAATGTACGCTGTTCCTAGTAATGCCGTCTTTTGCAGTTCTGTAGGTGTTATGTCAGAAAGCTGCAGTTTTTCCATATAAGTTGCGAAGCTTTTTGAAATAATTCCCAGCGCCCCGATGACAATGGGGACTACTGTTGCATTCTTCATCCATAGTCAGGTGGTTTCTATTGCCAGATCTTTATATTTAATTATTTTTTCTTGTTCGTTTTGTTTTACTCTGGCTTGATCATCGTCGTCGTCATCATCGTCGTCATCATCATCATCGTCAACATCATCATCATGTAGTTTTATTATTCTGAGGGGAATACCCTCAGGGGTATTCAGGGGAAACCCCTCAGAATAATAAAACCAAATAATATTTCCCCTCTCCATCCCCATACATACTTAAGATACTTTATGTACAGTCTTTTATATTTTAAATTTTATATTCAACCTTATTATGTTCAGCATATTAACATGCCCGATTTTTGACCCACAAAGTAGAGTCTGTTGTTCATAGCCATTCACTATATTTAAGAACACAACAACACATACATTGAAATCCTAAACAGAGTTACTCCAGTCTAAGCCCATTGATTTCATGGGGCTTAGATTGGGGTAACTCTGTTTAGGATTGTATTGATAGTCACTGGGAGTTTGATACAGTTCTAGAGGACTCCAAAGAAAGCAGGGGTAGTCCAGGGCAGGGGTAGTCCAGCTGACTTATGGAGACCCCTGCTGAGGTTGGATAGTTAAATGCACAGCAGGTTGGAGCATTTTCTGGGGAATGAGGTGGTGGAACTCAGTGGGTTGCCCTTGGAGAAAATGGTCACATGACTGGTGGCCCCGCCCCCTGATCTCCAGACAGAGGGGAGTTGAGATGGCGGCGCGGAGGGCCATCTCAACTCCCCTCTGTCTGGAGATCAGGGGGCGGGGCAACCAGCCATGTGACCATTTTCAAGAGGTTCCAGAACTCCGTTCCCCCACGTTCCCCCTGAAAAAAAGCCCTGAGCATGTCGATTCTTGAGACTCTTCCAGCTGACCACCTTTCTGGGCCATTTTTATTCCATGAAGATCAACGATGATGGTCCAAGTCCATTTTAATTTCAGTTTTGGTAGATGCCATCAGCTCCCTGGAATGCTCGAGTGCAAATAGAATTACTTTCTCCATTACTCCTCCTGTTCTTCTGTTTGTTTAATCAAGCAATGGACCTTGTTCTGCAACCACCAACAACCACCCAAAAACAGAGTGCCAAAAAGACAACTAAGCAAAAATTTGGGGGACAGCTCTGAGAAAAAAAGAAACTCTCTGTTGGCCGTATTGTTCTGGCAAAATACTGTTTTTAAAAGTTTGGAGTGAAAGGTAGGCCGGGGGTGTGTGAAAATCTCAAACAATGCAACATTTTTTGCTGCTATTTATTCGGATGTGTACCTTCTTGTTCCACCATCTGCTAAGGATTTGGCACCAGTGGAGAGGGAGTTTCGCCTCTCTCCTCTCCTACATGATCCCTGATTGGCTAGGATAATCCCTAGGCTTCTTTGTTTCTCCTTCCTTGAGTGAACCCAACCAATCAGGGATCACATATGATGATGGTTCATAATCGAGTTTGTTATTAATTTATTTTTATTAAAATACTTTCTTCAAACATAGTAAGCCCATTCAGACTTGGCTGTGCGATGCCGTTACTGAGCGCAAACAAAGCCAAGCCTTTGGCTTTAGTTTAAATTGCCGTTGGAGAAAAGGAGCACACCCTCTCTTGCTATACTATGCTGCAGGGGTATCACTGCAGGGCAGCAAAACAGGAAGCGTTAGCTTTGACAACAGGGATGCTGTTGCTTCTCGTAGCAACCATTTTTGTGTCCTTCTGAAGGTCCTCCACAAATTGCTGAATGAGGGGATCTTTTTAGGGGGTCACAACAACATTAAGGAAGTTTATCTCCCTATTTGGGCCAGCTCTGTTCAGAAGTCATCCACTCGCATTGACTTAAGTTTCCCATCTCAGGAATCTTGAACATAGGACGAATTAAAAAGAGAGAATCCAACATGATTCTGGCTAGATCCCTGAGCATTGCCAACTTTTTTAAAAGCAAGGCTCCTCCACCGGACATCTAAGGGTCATTCTAAATGTTACTTCCTTCATGAGTTCTCCACAAAGCCAACCCAGGGTTGTGCAGAAATGCAACAACTTTGGGGAATGGCTTGCACAAAAAAAGGAGAACCCAAATGGGCTCAGAAAGCTGCTGTTGAGGGAGGCAGAGTTCCTGCCTTTCTCCCTAGCTTCCCCCCTCCCCTGTGCAAAAAGAGCGGGGGAGAGTTTCCCCGTTTCCTCTGCTCCACGTGGAGCTATTTTGTGCACAAGGTGGCAGAAATGGCAAAACTGACCCCTCCACCCTTTTTTGTTGTTGTGCTTTTAACAGCGGGCTGTCGCAGGAAGGAATTAGAAGATGAAGCTTTTTAGGGCGTCATTATTGCTGCCAATGAAATGGTTGATAAAGGCCCGTTTCATAAAGCTGACAGTCTTGGGCAGAGCGCAGGCTTTACACGGAGAAGACCCTGTGTGTTATGTGCCCTCAAGTCACCTCCAACCCATGGCAACCCTATAGAACGAAAGACCTCCGAAACATCTTATTGTTAACAGACTTGCTCAGATCCTGCAAACTGGAGGATGTGGCTTCTTTTATTGAGTCCAGCCACCTCATTTTAGGTCTTCCTCTTTTCCTACTGCCTTCCACTTTTCCTAGCATTATTGACTTTTCCAGAGAATCTTGTCTTCTCATGATATGACCAAAATATGATAGCCTCAGTTTTGTCATTTTAGCTTCTAGGGAGAATTTAGGCTTGAGTTAATCTAGTACCCACTTATTTGTCTTTTTGGCCATCCACAGTATCCGCAAAACTCTCGTCCAGCACCACATTTCAAATGAATCCATTTTCTTCCTGTCAGCTTTCTTCACTGTCTAACTTTCACATCCATGCATAGTAATGGGCAGGGCTTTTTTTCAGTGGGAACACGGTGGAACGGAGGTCCGACACCTCTTGAAAATGGTCACATGGCTGGTGGCCCTGCCCCCTGATCTCCAGACAGAGGGGAGTTTAGATTGCCCTCCGCACCACCAAGCGGCGCGGAGGGCAATCTAAACTCCCCTCTGTCTGGAGATCAGGGGGCGGGGCCCCAGCCACGTGACTATTTTCACCAAGGGCGATTTAAACTTTAACCCCCCCCCCCTTGTTCCAGGTGACCCAAAGCGACGTCATTGTGCAGTCCTGAGTTCCGCCACCTCTTTTCCCAGAAAAAAGCCCTGGTAATGGAGAATACCATAGTGTGGATTATCTCGATCTTGGTTCCCCAGAGAGACCACCTTATCTTTAAGGATCTTTTCTAGTTCCCTCACAGTTGCCCTTCCAAGTCAGTGTCACCTTCCACTACTGTTGCTACCTAGTAACTAAACTTCAAGGATTCCTCCGCTCCCATCGCCATTGGGACATTCAGTTCTCTTCTGCTGATGTGACCGTTGATTCCTGAAGGGGGTGGATGGATCTCAGTCCGGTGTCTCAGCTTTGACCATTCCACCTTGAATGACTCTTCCAGGAGTAAGGACTCTTGACCAAGCCTGTGCTCTTGATAGTGTTGCTCTCGGTTTCACTGACACACTCAAACCCCCTCACCACGTTAAGGTGTGTATCCAAGAGGGGAGTAGAAGACCCTAGGTCCAATTTATCTTTTAGGAGACTTGTATCTATCCTTCCTCTAAAGATATCAGAGAGATATACATGCTTCTTCTTTGTACTCTCACAACAATCCTGTGAGGTAGGTTGGGCTCAGAGTGATTGACCCGGATGTTACCGGAACGGGACTCCTTGCAATAAAATGATTTGTGGGGGAATCAGCTAGCAAGGAGAGTGGCGATGCAAGAGTCCGGTAACCGCAGGGATCTGTCCCCGGTTTCTACCAGGTTCCTTCCCAAGATAGCAAGCGAGGCTGGTTCTTAAGGTCCAACAATAACTTTTATTAAGAACAAATGACATGCACATACACTCGCAATTACGGGGTAAAAATAATCACACACACAGAGTCCTAGGAAGCTCAGTCAAAAATTGGGAATAGAGAAAGAGGGAGCAAATATATCTACCTATCCTGAAGAGGGGTCCAGTCCACGGGAGAAGAAGGTAGCTTCGAACATCCAGCGTCCTTGGCCAAGAGAGCAAGAGGCTTGGGCAAACCTCAAGGGAACAGCGCTTGTGGATCCGGAAGTGTGTACGAAGAGAGAGAGGCTTAGGGAAGTGACCCTAAGGGAGCAGCGCTTGGACTCAGGAAGCGTGCACGATTTGAATGAGGCCAGGGCCCTACCTTTATAGGTAAAATGTGCCCTGAGGTGGAAGAGCCCACCTAGCCGTTAGAACAAAGGCTCCAACGGTCAGTTCCTGGGTTTGACAAAGGGTTTGAGTACCTCGATCGGTAGCTGCCGGGGTGTGTGAAAGCAAATGCAAAACATGTTCTAGCACTGCATAAAAGGGATAGTTTGTTAGTGAATTCCACCGGTGCTGAGCTGATGGCTTTTCGGTGGGGACCGTACTTTCCCAGGAACGACTGTATATACTTATGAATGTCATTTGATTCGCTCCTCAGTCAAGGACAGGAGATCTCTTCATGGAAGAAGGGAAAGGAATGTGTTAAGTGGGGATGACTCTGCGAGACCATTGTTGCACTGGGAGCCTTTGGGGCTGGAGAGATGGTCAATCCAATTGCCTCTTAATCACTCCGCATTCCTGTGCAGCATTCCATGCACGCCGTATTCTCCCGGGCGGGACTCAGCAACTGTTAGGGGCTCTCTAGTGGCAATACCGCAGCCATTTTAACTCCAGAGGCCTGAACATCTTTAATATCACAAGCAACCATATCCAGAACTGCTTATTAAAATGGCGGAGGCTGGGCCGACCGCTTACGCGGGGTCACCCAACGAGCTTTGTGGTGGAATGTGGATAAGAACCTATGTCTCCCAGGTCCTAATCTGAAACTCTAACCACTATTCAACATGGTATCTTAAGCATCAGGTTTGTTTGATGTATTGTCGAAGGCTTTCACGGCCGGAGAACGATGGTTGTTGTGGGTTTTCCGGGCTGTATTGCCGTGGTCTTGGCATTGTAGTTCCTGACGTTTCGCCAGCAGCTGTGGCTGGCATCTTCAGAGGTGTAGCACCAAAAGATAGAGATCTCTCAGTGTCTTTTGGTGCTACACCTCTGAAGATGCCAGCCACAGCTGCTGGCAAAACGTCAGGAACTACAATGCCAAGACCACGGCAATACAGCCCGGAAAACCCACAACAACCATCAGGTTTGTTTGTTTTTAAAAGACCAGATGTAGCATGCTTAGGAAAGGTCTCTTCTACAGACCTGCCTGCCACTTAGCACAGCATTGGGTCCAACAGACAAACAGTCGAAGGTGATTTGATATGTTCAGATGAACAGATATGAATTTACTGCACCGAAATGATCTCTTTTATGTATGCATTAAAGGGAAAGGAGATCTTCCTTCCTTGGCTTGCGCTCTCCCATATTCACGGGCTTACGAAGTAACTCTGCTCATTAGGCAAGGGTGTGCATTTTGGATGGGTGAAGATCTCACATCCTTACGACTATTTACTGTACACCGTGCCCCTCCCCGGCCGTAGCACTCTGGAGAAAGCCTGCCAAAGTCACCTGTTCTTTCAAGAACTGACAGCTTGGCAGAGAAGCCTGTCCCAAGCCACTTGGAGCTTGTGCAAATATTATGCTTGAGGGTTGCATCCTACCCTTTTCTTTAGAACTCTTTAGAACTCTGGGTGTGTTGCAACTCTTGAGAAGGGGAGAGAACATCTTAAATAATAATACCTCTCCTTCGTGAATCTTAGGTGGATGTGGAGACTTCATCTGAGGAACCGGCCACGGGGCCTCCCTGACCTAACACAGTAAAGAGTCCAGTGGCACCTTTAAGACTAAGCAACTTTATTGTGGCATAAGCTTCCGAATACCACAGCTCTCTTCGTCAGATGCCTAACAAAGGTTCTCGAAAGCTTATGCTACAATAAAGTTGCTTAGTCTTAAAGGTGCTTAAAGGCTGTTTTGCAACTACAGCCTAACACGGCTCACTCCTCTGGATCTGTGACCTAACACAAGTCTCGTAACCTCTAAGGAAGTATTCTTGCAACACGGTTTACTTGGAAGGTGGCAGGGCTTCAACAGGGGCTGAATTCTATCACTCAGTTTTCTCTGGAGCTGAGCACTGAGGATGCATTATCTTTACCTGTGCGCCAGTGGCCAATGTGGTGGAGAGGAAAAACATCCTGTCCCTTTAACAGAGTCTTCATGGGGTGCTCTTTACTGGATCATGATATTTACCGCCCTGTCATAAAGAGCTTCAGCTGCCACTTCCGCACATGAAGCGTCTATTAATGGGACAGAACATTTTCCTCCAGGCCTTCTGGCAAATCAATTCAAGGCCCCACTCTGCCATGGAAGCTTGCTAGGTGACCCCGCGCCAGTCACATGTCTCAGCCAGGCCTCACTCACAGGGCTGTTGTGAGGATAAAACAGAGGAGAGAACAATGTTGGAAGTTGCCAGTTTGGTGTAGTGGTTAAGAGCGCCGGACTCTAATCTAGAGAAGTGAGTTTGATTCCCCTCTCCTCCACTTGAAGCCAGCTGGGTGACCTTGGGTCCGTCACAGCTCTCTCAGAGCTCTCTCAGCCTCACCTACCTCGCAGGGTGTTTGTTGTGGGGATAATAATAACATATTTTGTAAATTGCGCTGAGTGGGTGTTAAGTTATCCTGAAGGGCAGTATATAAATAAAATATTATTATTTATTATTATTATTGCTTTGGGTTCCCATTGAGGAGAAATGTACATAGGTAAATAAATAACGCCTATTTATATTAAATGATAAGTAATATGATACCAAGATGAAGAAGTATTGTCGAAGGCTTTCACGGCCGGGGAACGATGGTTGTTGTGGATTGTCCGGGCTGTATTGCCGTGATCTTGTCATTGTAGTTCCTGACGTTTCGCCAGCAGCTGTGGCTGGCATCTTCAGAGGTGTAGCACCAAAAGAGATGCCAGTCACAGCTGCTGACGAAATGTCAGGAACTACAATGCCAAGACCACAGCTATACAGCCCAGAAAATCCACAACAACCAAGATGAAGAAGATGTTATACTTGAGAGTTGGTTTTATTACCCTTCACTACCCGAAGGAGTCTTGGAGCAGCTTACAGTCACCTTCCCTTCCTCTCCCCACAACGGATGCCCTATGAGGTAGGTGGGGGCTGAGAGAGCTCTGAAAGAGCTGCAACTGACCCAAGGTCACCCAGCTGGCTTCAAGCGGAGGAGTGGGGAATCAAACCTGGCTCTCCAGATTAATAATAACATTAATAATAACATTCAATCTATATACCGCCCTTCAGGACAACTTAACGCCTATGCAGAGTGGTTTACAAAGTGTGCTATTATTATCCTCATGACAATCACCCTGTGAGGTGTGTGGGCTGAGAGAGTTCTGAGAGAGCTGTGACTGGCTCAAGGTCACCCAGCTGGCTTCAACTGGAGAAGTGGGGAATCAAACCTGGTTCTCTAGATTAAAGTCCTGCCACTCTTAACCACTACACCAAGCTAGCCCTCAACATCTGATGGTATGCATGAATGAGTGAACTATTCCTTAATCTCAGAGCCAAGCTACAAGTGACGCCTTACACAGGTTGGACACTTGTCAGCTTCCCTCAAGTTTTGATGGGAAATGTAGGCGTCCTGGTTTTACAGCTTGGCTCTCCATTACAGCTGCAAGACCAGGATGCCTACATTTCCCATCAAAACTTGAGGGAAGCTGACAAGTGTCCCACCTATGTCAGGCGTCACTTGTAGTTTGGCTCTCATTGGATCCTTTACTCATAGTGTTGCCAAATCTTGGAGTTTGGCTTGCGTTTGCTGGGCTCTATCCTTTCCTCTTCAGGATACGCAGAAGGCATAAAACCTCAGAATAACATGGAGGGGGGGTCATGTGATCTGCGTGAAGAGATGATGGCTTCTACCATTGGCCCTGCACCCAGGTCCGTAAGGTTTCATCCACAACCTGCCCTGTGCTGTCTTCTGCCATATCAGGTGCTACTAGGCCACACCCCTTGCATGATTCTGCCCCTTACTGACCATGCCCAAGACTCCTCCCTTGCCAGCCTCCAGGTGGCAGCTGGAGATCTCCCAAAATTCCAACTGATCTCCAGTTCACAGAGATCAGTTCCCCTGGAGAAAATGACCATTTTAGAGGATGGACTCCACAGCATTATACATATCTGAGGTCCAAACCCACCCTTCTCCAGGCTCCTCCTCCTAAATCTCCAGGAATTTCTCAACCCAGATCTGGCAACTCTATGAAGTTTTGGAGGTCTGGCCTCCCTAAAACTCAACGCCCCACCATCTCTCTTGCTGCTAAGAGAAATTCCCAGCTGCGCAGACAAAACGACCTGCCTTTGGCAATCTTTGCAGAGCTCAGTTTCTTTTAAGAGTGCTCAGATGACTGACTCAGTTCTTCTTGTCTAATGGTCTTTCGGCCTCCATCCATCAAGCGTCAGCTAATGGTGTATTGGCTCCAAACGGCTACTTGGCCCCAGCTTGTTGTAATCAAACTTTCTCCCTCCCTCTCCCTCTCCACTTTTGATTCATTGTAAATCTTACCACACTGCAGAAGAAAGCTTCTTCAGGTTTGCATAAAAGCCAGCATAGTGTGGGGTAGTGGTTAGAGTGGAGGGTAAGGGTCCACAACCTCATTGAGTCTGTAGGCATATTGCAAATCTTGGAAAGAGGTAGTGGGTGTCACAACAAAATTACCGCCGTGGGAGTGGTGGAGGTGGGAGAGTGCCCTCAAGTCAGAGTTGATTTATGGCGGCCCCTGGTGGGGTTTTCATGGCAAGAGACTAACAGAGAAAGGTTTGCCGTTGCCTGCCTCTGCAGCCCTGGTCTTCGTTGGAAGTCCCCCATCCAATTACTGACCAAGGCCGACCCTGCTTAGCTTCTGAGATCTGGCTCACCTGGGCTATCCCGGTCAGGACTCCATGGGAGTGAGTGGGACCAATCACAAAGTACTAGGAGATTCCAAGCTAAGCACCAACCTTCAGTGGAGGCAACTGTTTCTGAACAGGTGCTCCCTGCAGACTCGAAGATCACAGCTCCTGGGCTCTCCGTAAGCACCTCCTGCTCTGATGAAGCAGAGAAATGGCAGGTTTGGCTCTTTGTTTGGGGGGAGAGAAGAAAGTGGGCGCCCAGGAAAACGTCAGTGGGCACTGCTGCAGTGAGGAGCACCATGTTGGAAATCACTATGTTAGAGTTTTGGATTAGGACCACAGAGAGATGCCCACGTTCAAATACCCACTCTGCCAGGCTGGGGCACCTTGCGCTCATCAACCTAGCCAGAAGGTACAAAATGCAATTCTACAGAAAAATCTTCCTCTGGGATTTCTCTGGTTCTGGTGGCTTGCAAAGAAATGCAGCCTGTTATCACACTTGCTAAAAATACAGAGATATGTGTTTTCACGCTAGGAAACATAAACTCCGCCTGTGCGAGCAGCGGGGAGTTTCCTGGCTCTGATGTATGGCGTACTTTCCCAAGAGAAGTGCTGAGAAATCTATCCCAAGGGCCACATGAATTTGGAGGGTACAGCGATGAGCGGCAGTCTCGTCTCCCATCAACGGAGATGATCTCACCACTTTCTGGTGCCTCTGATGCTCGGTTTTAACTCTCCCGCAAGGGCATTATGTTGTGTGAATTCCAGTGACATTTGGGTCTCACCAACTGAATTATGCATCGAGGGAAGCAGAAGATGGATAAATGCATGGTGGAGGAGAGGAAGCAAATAAAGTGGTTTCCATGCTCTTCGGAAGCTGTGCTCATTTGGAGTGATATCAGCTTGCTGGGTCCTATTGGATCAAGCACCAAGACCACTAGGGGTGTGTGTGGGAGGCTGTTATGAATTTCCTGCATTGTGCAGCGGGTTGGACTAGATGACCTTGGGGGTCCCTTCCAACCCTATAATTCTATGAAAACGACATTGTGGGAGAACAAGTATGGAAAAGAGCAACCAAGATGATTAAGGGATTGGAATGTCTTTCCTATGAGGAAAGGCTGAAGAGTCTGGGATTTTTCAGTTTTGAAAAGAAAACTGGGTGGCGGGGGGGATTATAAAGGTTTAGAAAATTATGCACTGGGTAGAAACTAAGAGGGGATGGAGGTAACTTTTTCTCCCTCTCCCATAATATTAGAACTCGAGGGCATCCAATGAAGCTCGTGGGCGGTAGATTCAGGATGGACAAAAGGAAATACTTGTTTACACAACGAGTGATTAAAATATGGAATTGGCTGCCAGAAGAGGTAGTGATGGGCCACAGGCGCATTTTAAAATGAAGATGAGGCAGATTCATGGGGGAGAGATCTGTCAGTGGTAGTCGTCATGGTGACTAAATGAATGTTTTCTGTACAACCTCTAAATCCCAGTGCCAGGAACCAACATCTGGGGAAGGCCCCTGGCCTCTGTCCTGTTGATTTCTCACTCCTCCACTTGTAGCCACCTGGTAACCTGCAGGGCTTTTTTTCTGAAAAAGAGGTGGTGGAACTCAGTGGTACCACATGCGTGCACATATGGTCCCCCGCCTGACAGCGGCCCGATTCTGGCCATTTTGGGCCCAATCCTGGTCCATTTCAGGCCCATTTTGGCCATTTTGGGCCCAATTCAGGCCCAAAATGGCCAGGATTGGGCCACTGCGAGGTGGGGGAGTACTCCCCCTGTCTGATTCCCACTCTCTCAAGCCCAATCCTGGCCATTTCGGGCCCAATCCTGGCCATTTTGAACCCATTTCAGCCATTTTGGGTATGAAATGGCCAGGATTGGGACCCAAATGGCCAGAATTGGGCTGCTGATGGGTGGAGGAGTATTCCCCTACCTGTCAGAGGCCTGATTCTGGCTGTTTCAGGTCCAATGCTGGTCATTTGGGGCCTGATCCTGGCCATTTTGGGGGCATTTTGGACATTTGGAGCCTGTTTCTGCCAAATTCAAGCCCAAAACGGCCAGGAATTGGGCTGCTGCCAGGCGGCCCGCATGGCAGCAGCCCATTCTAGGCCAATTAGGGCCCAATTCTGGCTCTTTTGGGCCCATTTGGGCCCATTTGGGGCCTGAAACAGCCAGGAGCAGGGGGAGCAGTTTTGACAACTGCCGGAACACCGTTCTGGAGCATTCCAGCAGAAAAAAGGCCCAGTCACAGCTTCCTGGATCTCTCTCAGCCGCACCCACCTCACAGGGTGTTTGTTGTTGTGGGGATAATAATAACATATTTTGTAAACTGCTCTGAGTGGGTGTTAAGTCGTTCTGAAGGGCGTTGTATCAATTGATTGTTGTTGCTGTTGCTGCTGCTGCCGCTGCTATTGTTGCTGTTATTGTTATTATTGTTATTGTTGGATCTCCATAGCAACTGGTGGGCCAGACCACTGCGTGAGAATGGATGCTGGACTAGGTGGACTCATCTTATACACTTATGTCCTTTTTTTCTGACCATGTTAACATTTATTAAACATACTGCCATTAACATTGATACCTGATTTTGCACCGGTTGCGTAATAAAACGGCATTGAATATTGGAATGGTGTAAAAATGACAACAGCAGGAAACATGTCAAAGAAAACAGGTGGTGGGACAACTGGCTTCCTGACAGTATGTGGACATGAAAAGAATCAAAGAAAAAAAATGTATATATATCTGTATATTTCTAGTCAGGCATCTAAAAAAGGGAGCTTTGACTCTGCAAAGCTCATACCCTGTAATCGAGTTGGTCCCTGAGGTACTGGTGGACTGAAATCCTGCTAGTTCTACTGCAGACCAACATGACTACCTCCCCGAATCTATCTTGCATTGCATATTACCAAAAACTCAAGGAGAATGCCTCTTTGATCCATTGAAGACAATTTAAGATGAAGAAATAAATTTACTGAAAGCTATCCTTCAACAGCCAGGCAGCCCGACTCTGATGAAGGGAGCTCTGCCTCTCGAAAGCTCATAACATGAAATCTTGTTGATCTCATTATTATTATTATTATTATTATTATTATTATTATTATTAAGAGTTTTATATACAATTACACAAAAAACTAACAGACAAACCAAAATAACTAACCTTACAAACAACAAAGAAAAGAAACATAAAGGATAAACTATATCAAGAAAAAGGAAGCTTCCAATTTTCTCCAAGTATTACTATTTTCAAATTTTCTGTTACTCTGTGTTAAAACCTTTCATGTGGACAGATCAAGATGGGTAGCCGTGTTAGCCTGTCTGTAGCAGTAGAAAAGAGAAAGAGTCCAGTAGCACCTCCAAGGCTAACAAAATTTGTGGTAGGGAATGAGCTTTCGTGAGACACAGCTCACTTCTTCACGAAAGCTCATACCCTATCACAAAATTTGTTAGTCTTATAGGTGCTACTGTCCTCTTCTTCTTTTCTGTTAAAAATAAAGGCTCTATTTTTTCTAATGTCCAAAATTCCTTAGTCCATAAATCCACAAGTCATCAAATCTTTATTATTTCACGTAAAAAATCTTATAAGGGCTTTCCATTCAACAATAAATGGACTTGCTGTCTTCTCTCTAATCAATGAAGTGAGCTTTGCCATCATTGCAAATTTCAGCACCCAAATCTAGTTGGTCTCTGAGATGCTACTGGACTCGAATCTTGCTCGATCCTGAAAATCTCGCTGGTCTTTAAAGTGCCACTGGACTAGGGTTGCCAGCCTCCAGGTAGTGGCTGGAGATCTCCCGGAATTGCAACTGGTCTCCAGGCCACAGAGATCAGTTCCCCTGGAGAAAATGGCTACTTTGGGAGGGTGGACTCTATGGAATTATGCATGCCAAGGTCCTTTCCCTCCCCAAACCCCACTTTCTCCAGGTTTCTCCAGGTTTCACCCCCCAGATCTCCAGGAATTTCCCAACTTGGAGCTGGCAACCCTACACTGGACCCCAGTTCCTACTACATCTCCAGCTAGCGTTGCCCTGTTTAAGAGCGGATTTATCCCCTTTGAGAGGTGCACCAGAGGCAGAAAAGCAGCAGCAACTGGCCGCGGATTGAACCTGGATGCTGGCCTGGACGATCCAGGGTCCGATCCGGCGACGTTCTTAGAAAGCCGGAACCTCCCGGGGCCAAAAGCCAGCCCGAGGCTGCCTCGCAGCGTCCCCGCCCGGCGCGCTTCTCCAGGCAGGTGTCGAGGGAGGCGGGCCGGGCTGGGCCGGGCTTGGCTCGGCTGGGCTCCGGAGGCGGGGGCGTGCCTGCAGTCCTGGCCGCTGCGCCTCCCCGCCGGAGCCAGAGCGGAGCGGCGATTCCCACGCGGCGGCCGGGCTGGGCTGGGCTGGGCTGCGTCGCGGAGCGCCTCCGGCAGCGCTTGGCGTTCCATGGGGCGGCCCCGGGAGACGGCCAGAGGTAAGGCAGGCGCTGGCGGGGCAGGGGGCGCCGGAGGCCGGGGAGGGAAGGGGAGCGCTCCGGAGCTCGAGTGCGGGATGGGCGCGAAGTGACCGCGGAGGTGCTTTGCGCTTTCCCCGCGAGCGCGCGTGGCTTTGCAGAGCCCCTGCTAGGGTTGCCAGCTCCTGGTTGGGAAATCCCTGGAGGTTTTAGAGGGGGGGGGGCGAGGGACCTCAGCCGCTTTCCAAATCCGGCGTTTTCTACAAGGGAACTGATCTCTGAGGCCTGGAGATCAGTTGGAATCCCGGGAGCTCTCCAGCCACCGGCTGGAGGTTGGCAACCTTAGCCTCTCTGCTCCCAAGGGCTCGGAAAGGGCGCTGTTGAGGAGCTCCTGCCGGTCAGGAGAGACGGTTTGAGCTGGCCTCGGTGGCCGAACGGCGTGGTGCATGGCAGCAAGACTGGGATTTCCTAGGAAAGAAAACCCCCATCCCTTTTACGCCCGCAAGAGACTAAAGGCACTCCATTGCTAAGCTTGAGGCTGGGCATTAAAAACTCCAAAGGGGGACCGTTTGCTTGAAACTGGCCCCCCTGTTGGTCTGCAGTATAGCAGCAGGTTCTAAGGGGCACCTTAGAGACCAACAAGATTTTAAGGTAGTTTCTAGTGGGTGGCGAGGTGGGTGTCCGTGTTGGTCTGCAGTAGAACAGCAGGGGTTGCGTCCGGTGGCACCTTAGAGACCCACAAGTTTTTCAGAGTGCAAGAATCAGAGCTGCCGTCATCAAACATGACTGGGTGCTCCATTGCCAAGCATTTAAAAAGCTCACAGGGGAACAGTTTCAGGTGAATCGCTGAGCTGGTCTGCAAAGAGCAAGATTGAATCCAATTGCACTTTAAAGACCAGCTAGATTTCCAAGGTATGAGCTTTCGAGAGCCAGAGCTCCCTTCTTCAGTTATCAGATACCCTTCTTTAGATACCAGGTATCTGGCTAAGGGAGCTTCATCTCTCAAAAGCTCATACTTCGAAAAATCCTCTTTGGCTTTAAGGTGCCGCTGGACTGACATCCGGAGGTGGAGTCCCGTTAAGTCTCTCGAGGCAGAATTAAAACCCGAGTCTTTGCTGCGTCTTAAAGCACAGTAAAGTTTCGTTCCGGCTTTCGAGGACTAAAATCACTTGGCTGGAGTCCTCGGAAGCTTCTGCTAGGATGAAACTTTGTTAGTCTTTAAGGCGCCGCAAGATTCCTGTTTGTTCCTGCTTTAGAAAACACCTGTGCCGCGAACTAACAGCCTGCAAAAGCCAGAGACTTCTCACAAGAACACATGAAACTGTGTTGTTTGCTCTTATGTGAATGCCTAGCTGTTGATTATATTCTCTACACGAGACATCTGACAAGTGAAGAACACGTGTGGGGAGTTGCAGTGTTAGCTGGGAAGGGTAGTTTAAAAAGACAGAGCTGGCGGCAGGGCAAAGGCTGTGCTATACACTGGAGCTGTGTGAAGGGGCTGTGAAATGCCAGAAGGGAAACTTCAGCCCATTAGAACCTCTCCAGGTCCAAGCCCAGCTCTGGAAGGCAGCTGCAGCCCGTTTCCATTCCTGGCTGCCCTCTGGTTACAATCCCATACGGTTTTAGATTGGAGAGGTGAAATTGACAGAGCCTTTGGGGAGGTGAAGATGAAATTAACAAACCCTCTGAGGAGTGATCTCAGTCAACTCTTGTCTTTTTAAACTACGCTTCCCGGCTAACATTGTGTCTCCTTACACTTGACGAACATGTGCTGAGGTGTCTCATGTAGGAAGAGTATGTCACTTGCACTGTGTAATCCACCTTGGTTCTCACCGTCAAAGGCAGAGAATAGGCAGGCAGGCAGGCAGACAGACATATAGGGTTGCAGAGGCAGGCAATGGCAAACCACCTCTGATAGTCTCTTGCCTTGAAAACTCTGTCAAAGATTGCCATAAGTCAACTATGATTTGATGGCAATTTCCACTACCAATAGTTATAACATCATTAATGACTTTGGGCAGGAGGTGGGGAGTTCAGTTCTCTTAAACACACTAAAACAGTATTGATTATTGTTTCTTATTTTCTGGTACGGAACTGACTAGTATCTCATCTGGGACTCCTCTGTGGTCCCCTCTTGCCATTTTTTTCAACTTTGTAAGCAAGTTTCCAGTATGCCTGTTTTTGCTCACAATGCGGCTTAATAGAGAAGGTGAAGGTCTATACACATGCATAGTTAGTTTTGTGTGTAAGGAAAACAGGACACACATGGGTTTTTTCAGTTCAGACAGAAATTGGGACAGAAATTGACAAGTTATGCCTGGAGAAAGTAGATAGAATTCCCCCCCCCCTTTGAGATCTTGAAGTTGCTCACTGATGTTGACTGGCAGTGTGTTATGGGCTATGTGCCGTCAAGTCGCCTCCGACCTATGGTGACCCTATGAATGAAAGACTTCCAAAACATCCTATCATTAACAGACTTGCTCAGATCCTGCAAACTGGAGGATGGGGCAGTAGCTTTAGAACAAACAAAAATACTTCTTCACATAACGTGTAACTAACCAGGGAATTCAGTGCCGCAATACATGGCAGTGGCCCCTGGGTTAGGGTTAAAGCGTGCATGTTGCTGAGAATCTTTTTTGGGATCCTTAGACACGTAAGAAGCTGCAGGGAGAGAAGGTATGGATCATGGCCATGACGTAGGCAAGGGTCGGTTTCACCATTTTCCTAATTGACCTCCAGGTGCCTTAAATACCAGGTGAAAACAAAACTAGCTCAGTACAGGTGGAGCTGAGCTATTTCAGCTGTGTACCTACCTGAGCTGTCAGTTCAATAACAACCTAGGCAGAGTGGTCCAGTTACTGAGGCCTCTGTGATCTATCTATCTATCTATCTATCTATCTATCTATCTATCTATCTATCTATCTATCTATCTATCTATCTATCTATCTATCTATCTATCTATCTGTCTGTCTGTCTGTCTGTCTGTCTGTCTGTCTGTCTGTCTGTCTGTCTGTCTGTCTGTCTGTCTGTCTGTCTCCTCTCCTCCATTTTATCTTCACAACTACCCTGTAAGGTAGGTCTGGCTGTGAGTGTGTGACTGGCCCAAGGTCACCCAGCGAGCCTCCATAGCAGAGCAAGGAGTTAAACCTGGGTCGCCCATCTCCTAATCCATCCCTCTAGCCACAGCTCCATGCTGCCTCTCTTAGCCCTTGGCAGTTGTCCAGTCAGGCAGCCTTTGAATATTGGGTGTCGGGCATTCTGATTCTGCTAACGTACTGCCCACTGTCCATCCTCTCCTGCCTCAGGCCATTAATCCAGCTAGCCCAATACTGTCTACTTTGGTTGGAAGGAATTCTCCAGGCCTTGAGTTCCTCTTACACTAGAGATGCCAGAGATTGAACCCGCGACCTTCTGATTGCAAAGTTCTGCCCCCAAGCTCAGCGCTTGTGCCTGTCATGTGCGAGTCAGTTTATAACTGCTCTCCCTTCGTTTCCTGCTTCAGCTCCCCTCTGTAGGCTGTCCCCCATACAGAATCACAGAATCACAGGGTTGGAAGGGGCCATACAGACCATCTAGTCCAACCCCCTGCCCAATGCAGGATCAGCCTAAAGCATCCCTGACAAATATTCACCCAGCCTCTTCTTGAAAACTGTCATCGAAGGGGAGCTCACCACCTCCCTAGGCAGCTGAGTCCACCTTTGAACTACTCTGACCGTGAAAAAGCTTTTCCTAATATCCAGCTGGTACCTTTGTGCATGTAATTGAAGCCCGTTGCTTTGGGTCCTACCCTCTGCTGCCAACTGGAACAGCTCCCTGCCCTCCTCTTGGCCCAGGCCTGAAACATTCTCTCTCCCACTTCTACTTGCTGAGCACACTTTCCATCCTTTCCTGTACCCCAGACCCCTTTTGGCTTCTCCGCCATCACTCCCCCTTCTTCACCGCCCCCCCCCCCCCGCTGCTTTGTGTCTTCTGCGTCTTAGCAGGGTTTGCGTCTCTTTCGAGCAATGCGTCGTGCCTGATGCGGATGTTAAATCAATGTTAATTTATAGCACCGCATCATGTAAATCCATACGATTCTTTCCCCCCCTTAAATCATGGGATTATGTCCTGAAACTGGATTTGTGTCTTTAAAGGAGTCTGTCTGGAATGGATATTTCCTAGAAGGGTCGGGGTATGTTGAAATGGCTTTTGCAGTAATTTACGTCATCTCATTGATGTATCCCCGCCCTGATTCCCACCCGAGAGTTCTTGCGCCTCACAGTCGAAGCCTAGCCGACGAGTAACTATTTTTAGCTGATAGTTTAACTAGCTATTTTTTATCTTGCCCTTCTTCTAAGGCATACAGGGTTCTCCTTTCTCCGTTTTAATCTTTATACCAAAGCTGTCAGGTAGGTAAAGCTGAGAGAGTGACCGGCCCTAGGTCACCCAGTGAGCTTTATGATTGAACAGGGATTCGAACTCGGTTCTTAGGGATTCGAACTCAGTTCTTCCAGGTCACAATCTGACAGTTCTGGTCACTGCACCTTATATGCCAGTTGTGGTTAAGAGTGTTGGATTAGGATCCAGGAGCCCCAGGTTCGAATCCCCACTCTACTGTGGAAGTTTGCTTGCTGACCTTGGGCCAGTCATACACTGTCAGCGTAACCTACCTCGCAGGGTTGTTGGGAAGGTAACATGGAGAAGGGGAGAATGATGTAAGCCACTGGGGAGAAACGCAGAGTATAAATTAAGTGCAATAAACTGTTCCCTGATGGTTGAATGGCTACAAATGAATCAATGGGATCCTCCAACAGAATGGAAATATTTACAGATCGTCTTCTGGGCTCGGATTCCCGAGCGCTGTCAAGCAATGAGTGAATTTATTTACTCAAGTGTGTCTTAATTCTAATTGCTTGGCACGCGGATGTGTTTTTTCTTTTCAAAATCCTTTAGAAATATTAAGGATTGCATTGCTACTTGGAGGTCAGGAGGGCCAGCTATAACAAAAGGCCTTAGAAATGGACAGACAAACGGCTTTGATGCCGAAAACACTAATTGGTGGTTGCTTTCAATGGAACACATTCATCGTGGATTCAGGAGTAGGCGTCCAAATACCGTTGTGGGTCGGGGTGAGGGGTGGGAGTGAATGCAAACAGCAGGGGGTCTGTTGCATGTGGACTTCTGGGAAAAACCTGGCTGGTTCTGTGAGAAACATGATTGGACTACTTGGACTTTTGATCAAATTCAATAGGGCTGCTTTTATATTCTACAGCGGCCCCGGAGAGATGTTCTTGGGCTCTGTCTTCTTTAAAGAGATGTTTCAGTACCAATGTGGCAGGGTGGTATATTAGAATCATAGAATCATAGGATTAGAAGGTGTCTCTAAGGTCATCTAGTCCAACCCCCTGCACAATGCAGGAAATTCACAAATACCTTCCTCCCCCCACACACCCAGTGACCCTTACTCCATGCCCAGAAGATGGCAAAACACCTCCAGGATCCCCAGCCGAACTGTCCTTGGGAAAATTGCTTTCTGACCCCAAGGTGGTGATCGGCCTTACCCTGGGCATGTTAGAGTGGGTCATGAGAACTAAGCACTGACGTAACCCTTTCTGCCCTCCCTCTCATGATCTGCCCAGGTTCACAGCATCAGCATTGCTGTCAGATGGCCATCTAGCCTCTGCTTAAAACTCTCCAAAGAAGAAGAGCCAACCACCTCCCGAGGAAGCCTGTTCCATTGAGGGACCGCTCCTGTTAGGAAGTTCTTCCTAATGTTTAGCTGAAAAAACATTTTGATTTAATTTCAAATCATTGGTTCTGGTCCGACCTTCTGGGGCAACAGAAAACAACTCTGTGCCATTCTCTATATGGCAGCCCTTCAAGTACTTGATGGTTATCATATCACCTCTCAGTCGTCTCCTCTCCAGGCTAAGCATACTGAGCTCCTTCAATCTTTTTTCTTAGGACTTGGTCTCCTGCCTTATTATTTAAGGCCAGAGTCCCCAACCTTTTTCAGTCTGGAATTCAGACACAGGGTAACAGCTGAGCAAGATTCGGGTCCAGTAGCACCTTTAAGACCAACTAGATTTCCAGGGTGTGAGCTTTGAAGAGTCAGAGCTCTCTTTGTCAGGTGCGGCTGCTGCAGGAGGTGGAGCCAACCACAAAATGGCCGCCATGAGAGGCGGAGCCACATATAGAGGAAGCTCAAGTGTAATTTTTCAGAAAGTACGCCGGGAAAGAGGAATGTGAGAGAGAATAAAACCAACATTGTGTGCACCGAAACAATGTAATTTGAATTTGTACTGCCAATCAGATCTCCAGTGGCCAATCAAAAGCCCTGCCGGGCAAGAGCCCTATCTGGCCCCACCCACTTTCTAAAAGCTTTCATCAGTTGCCAGGAAATGTCCTCCCGGGAGCCATATTGGGGAGCCCTTATCTAAGAGGTTTCGTTCAGAAAGCTGGACTATAAATAACATTAATATATAAATAAATATACCATCTGCAGTGTGCCTGTGCTGTCCTGAAGGGCGGTATATAAATAAAATGTAGTTGTTGTTGTTGTTATTCATGAGAGGCATTCACACACAATGCAGAGGCGAACCCAGATTAGCTACACCACAGCCAACTGCCGATTGCTGTGTCCTCGGTGATGCTGTATCTTTTGTCCCATTCATGCTTAAAACTTCTTAAGTGCACATCTCTCTATTTGATTTGTATCCCATTGATTTGCATGCACCCATTCCCATACAACAAGCTTGTAAAGTGGTTTCCGAGGAGAAAGACAGTGATTCGCCTAAGGTCATTTAGAGTGGAGATGCTGCGTACATCTAGTCTGACACTCTAACCATTGCACAACACTGCCTGTTCTAGGGATGTGATGTGGAAAGCAGCCCTTACAAATGGGATCCTGCAATTCAAGAAGAATTCTGTTGAATGGGACAGGGTTTCCAGTAGGGCAGCCAGATGGCTGAAGTCAAGAGAGGACAACCTATGCTTAACCAAGAGAGGAGGGAACCCAGTTTGGGAGATAGTAAAGAGTCCAATAGCACCTTTAAGACTAACCAACTTTATTGTAGCATAAGCTTTCGAGAACCACAGCTCTCTTCGTCAGATGCAATCTCTCTTCGTCAGATTGCATCTGACGAAGGGAGCTGTGGTTCTCGGACGCTTGTGCTACAATAAAGTTGGTTAAAGGTGCAACTGGACTCTACTATTTTGCAACTGCAGACTAACACGGCTAATTCCTCTGGATCCGTTTGGGAGAGCATTTTTTCAGAAATGATTTGGTCAAATCGAGGCAAGGGGGAACATTAACGACACCGATTGTTCATCACTAGGGTTACTATTGAAAGCACGCAGTTTTAAATTACAGGAAGGGTGATTCCAATACAGTCAGGTGGTCTGTACAGCATTGAGAAGATCTTCAGTTTGGCTGTACAGTGCATGCTTTCCTCCCTCTTCAAAAACACCAGGCAGGGCCTGTTTTCAAAAGGGAGACCTCCAACAAAGTAGCTTTGGCCTGAACAAGCCATTGATTAGAATTGTTTTCCAGTGGAAGGATTTTGGCTCTTGCATCAAATATGTAAATCAAAGCATCACAATGAAATAATGTGAAAGGCCGAAATCACTAGGGAAGGGGAGAGCAAAGGGTCCACGGCCATCATTTTTGAGTACGCAGATTTACTGAGGGAGGCACTGAGATAAAATAACAACTTTCCAGTCCAATTCATTTTCTTCAATGCAAACCCTGTGCTTGATTTGAAATGTGGTTCTGGAGGAGAGTTTTGCGGACACCATGGACAGCCAAAAAGACAAATAAGGGGGTGCTAGATCACATCAAGCCTGAATTCTCCCTGGAACCTAAAATGACAAAAACTGAGGCTATCGAACTTTGGTCACATCATGAGAAGACAAGATTCTCTGGAAAAGTCAATAATGCTAGGAAAAGTGGAAGGCTGTAGGAAAAGACGAAGACCTAACACGAGATGGCTTGACTCAATAAAAGAAGCTGCGTCCTCCAGTTTGCAACATCTGAGCAAGTCTGTAAATGATAGGACGTTTTGGAGGTCTTTCATTCACGGGGTCACCATGGGCCGGAGACAGCACATAACACACACACACACAGCCAAATCTTATAGAGATTGTTGTGTAGTGAAAGCAATAACCCCCACCCCGCATGTTCTGGCAAAGATCCTTTGAGAGAGTCCTGTATGCAAACGCACCGAGACACACTGGACACACCCTGGTATTCTTGCAGTAGGCGAGCCGTCCCTTCATACCCAACCGTAATAACAACTGGCATTCTGCTAGGAAATAAGATTTTCCAGGGATAAGAAGTTTGACGAGTGAGCACCCTGCTGCAAAAATCCCATAGCACACTTGTTTCATTCAGTTTGCTGGGAAGAATGCTGGAAATGTGGCTAGATGAGAGTAATTAACATTCTTTAGGGGGTGAAAATAATGGGTCATAAAAAAGCCTCTTTAAACCTGGTAGCACCGGGAGGCATGAAATTACCAAGGCATGAAAGTCAACCTTTGACGAACGGAGCGGGTATAACGGGGTGTTGATTAATCATTAGTGCTCACAACCTTGGTGTGTGTGGTGGTGGGGGGCAGAGATTCTGGTGTGCTGGCTTCCTCTCTACTAAACTGCCTTCCTCGGCTGCACTTAAATTTAATGAGGCATTGCTGTACTGGGTCAGGCCGAAAACTTTTAATTGATAAAACCAGCAATTAAGCAGCCAGTCTTTAATTGCAAAGTGAGATCGTCTTGTGATTAATTGCTACAGGTGATGACATGCAGGGATCCTAAGCCGGTGTTCCCCAAACACCTTGGGAATACCTAAGACACTGAATTGAACTGGAACAACAATTCGCTTTTCTCTCTCAGAAAGATATAGATTGTCGATAGTAAAGCCAGTTTGGTGTTGTGGTTGAGAACGGCAGGACTCTAATTTGGAAAGCCAGGTTTGATTCTCCACTCCTCCGCTTGAAACCAGCTGGGTGACCTTGGGTTAGTCACAGCTCTCTCAGAGCATTAAGTTGTCCTGAAGGGCAGTATATAAATCGAATGTTATTATTGTTGTTAAAATCTGCCTGCAGAGGAGCCTAGCCACTCTCAGTTTCTGCATGATTCACTCACCTAGGTATGCCTTTTGATTGGAAAGGAGTAAGACCACTGCAGTGACTCATTCAGAGAGACAACATGCAGCTCTTCCAAGGGTGTAGGGAAGTGATTGAATGCTTCAGTCCCTCCCAAACTAGAGGAAGTGATGAATTAAGAACCTGCAGCAGAGGCTGACTGGAAAAAAGCAAAATAACATAGACGTCCCATGGCATCTTAAAGCCCCACAAAATTTATTTTCGTGAGTCATATGTCACTTCTGCTGATGCATCTGAAGAAGTGAGTGCTGACTCATGAAAGTTCATGCCAGAATAAATTTTGCTAGTCTTTAAGGTGCCTCTGGTCTTCTGTTTTATTTTGCTAGAATAGACTAACACGGATACACCACTGGAATTATTGTGGAGGAAGAAAGTACATATAGTCCAGTAAAACATGCAGAGATGCAACAGACACCTCCGTCCACTGGCACATATGCTGGGCTCATGGAGGCTTTTGTTTAATCTTTCTCCTTTGGAATTACATTCCTGGGGCTACTGCTGGGCCCACTACCAAGCAAGCTGTTCAAATGTGTCTCTGCTCCCTCCTTCTCCTGTGCTCAATTTGAGAAGAGAGCAAACAGAAAGATGTGTTTCCCTGTTCGTGTCGGAAGCCCGTGGGCAATTTGCAGACCGGAGTGAAATTCATCGAAGCTTTCCTTGTTCCTGTTCACAGGTCCAATGTGGAGATTATGAGTCTGAGGAGGGGAGTGGGGGATTGCTGCACCGGACTCCACCCCAAGTTCTAGAGATTTTTCTGCTCCTCCACAGAGAATGCACAGAAACTATTGCGGTAAGACCTGCTACTGCCGTCCCCCCTCCCCCCTCCGTGAAATCGGAATACTCCATCCAATGTCCTATCCTACATGAATACTATCTCTCTCTCTTTTTTTTAATTATTTTTTTATTTTAATTACTAACATCAAAACTACAAAACTACAAACTACAAACAGAAAAAGGAAAAAAGAAACAAGGGGGGAGGGAAAAAACAACATAAGAACACAAACTACAACTACAAGTACTGAATTCCCTTCATAATACAATTATTTAAAGTTAAACTTTCTAATATGCTATTAGATTGGTAGATCTTATAAGATACGAACTACAGTCAGGATCAGGTCTTCTCCCCCCCCCCCGCGTCTCAGTCTCAGTTCTCTTTGAACAGCTACAATAGCTGCGCTCACTCCCTCCTCCCCACTCCCTCCTTCAGATTCTGGATCTTCTTCTTGCTCGAACTCTTGATGATTAAGCACAAAATCCCTCAGCTGTACTTCTGATATTATCTTGTAGGTTTGGTCTTTATATCTAAACCAGATGCCTTCCGGAAATAACCATTTGTATTTTATATCACGCTTTCTCAGAAGAGCTGCAAACCTTTTGTATTTGAATCTTCTTTTCCGAGCTAGAAATGGAACGTCCTTCAATATCTTAACCTTGTTGCCAAGAAAGTCCAAGTCCACGTTAGTCGAATTATATAAGATGGTGTCCCGAGTCTTCTTAGATGAAAAGTCAATAATAATCTCGCGAGGCAGCTGACGCTTTGTTGCATATTTTGAAGATGTCCGACGGACTTCCAGAATATCGCTTTTTAACTTTTCTTTAGTTGCCTTTGCGAATGATGCCAAAAGTTCCGACACCAGATCCTTTAAATTTTCACTTTCCTCCTCCTTCACATTCTGTAAACGCAATACCGTCTGAGCACGATCCACTTGTAGTCCTATCAATTGATTCTCCAAAAGCTTTACTTCTTTGTTTGTAGCTCTCATGAGTGTTGCATTTTCACAAGTAGATTTCTCTGCCTCGAGCGCTACATCTTTAGTGGTTTTCACTTCATTTTCAACTGAACCAACCCTTTGTCCGATTTCATTTAGCCTATCAACAAAGGGCTTCATAGCTTCAACGACCGACCATTTAACCACCTCTTCAAGAGTCTCTCCCTTCCCCTGCAACACAGCTGATTTGCCCATAGCAGGGCTCTGCTTTTTCGTCGCCATCTTAGGGGGGGGGGAGAGAGTCCGCCAACTAAGTTCCAAAACTCAATGAAGGGGAAGATATCCGAACCTTCTTATGCTTCAACTCCCACCAATCCTTCGCATACGCTTAGAGTAACAGAAGGGATCCGCTTACTTACAGGTTTTCACCTTAAATCTGCTTGTTGCCGTTCTCCATGGCCCGGCAGCACGTGATGTGCTGCGCAAGTCTGCCGGCCTCCATAGGAGCAAACGGGCTATTTACCCCCTGGATCGACTTCAGGGGGCTCTTCCCACAGCGCTCCGGACCCTGACCCCCTACATGGGAGTCCTGGGGGTTAACCTTCGCAGGTCAACCACCCGGTCAGGCTGCTCGGCCGCTTCCTCCCGGACCTGCGGAGAGGAGCGTCCGACATGGCCGGGAAAATGAAACCTAATCTCATGAATACTATCTCTCTTTGTGTACTTTGCAATCTGCCTTGACTGAGAAAGGCAAGCTATAATTAAGCTAAATAAAATAAATACAGTGTTGGTTGTATGAACACGATTAATAAGAACCATGGTCAGTCACAGCATGGCGTAGCCCTTTGACATATATGCCTTCTAAATCTGGATCGTCAACAAAACTGATAGATCTTGAACTTGTTTAATCTTTTGGGATTTTCCCCCCTTTTTTGCATTACGGCATTTTCCACATTCCATAATTCCATTTCGCAAAGGCACTATTTCCGAAACTGTTTATATGTGTGATCAGGGCTTTTTTTCAGCTGGAACACGGTGGAACGGAGTTTCGGCGTCTCTTGAAAATGGTCACATGGCCGATGGCCCCGCCCCCTGATCTCCAGACAGAGGGGAGTTTAGATTGCCCTCCGTGCCACTCCAGCGGTGTGGAGGGCAATCTAAACTCCCCTCTGTCTGGAGATCAGCGGGCGGGGCCACCAGCCATGTGACCATTTTCACCAAGGGCAATTTAAACTTTAAAAAACTCCCTCCTTGTTCCAGATGACCCAAAGTGACGTCATTGTGTGGTCCTGTGCTGGCAACCCACTGAATTCCACCCCCTTTTTTCCCAGAAAAAAGCCCTGTGTGTGATGTTTTCAGGGTGACCTTAGCAAACAATAGTTCTCTGCACTAGGGAATTTACAATCTAAATCTAGCCACCGGGGGGTCTGGAAACCCCATTCTCTAACAGCAGGAAAAAGCCAAAGAAGTCACGGAGGAAGAATGCAGCAGGCCAGGCCTGTGTCCTTTGAAGCATTCTGCATTCACAATCATGCTTTCAAAAATAAATATTTATTTATTTGCTTTTTTACTTCATACCCCACCTTTCCCTCAATGGGGACCCAAATCAGCTTACATCGATCTCTTCCATTTTATCCTCAAAACAACCCTGCGAGGTAGGGTAGGCTGAGAAGGTGTAACTGGCTCGCCGTCTCTCAGGGCCAAGCTACAAGTGACGAATGACACTTGAATGGCAAGTGTATTTCTCCCTGTTCACTTGCCCTCCACTCAATCCACTTGCCAGGCAAGTGTCTTTCGTCATGTGTAGCTTGGCCCTCAGTGAGCTTCCATGGCAGAGTGGGGATTCAAACCTGGGTTTTCCAGATCCTAGTCCAACACTCTGAGCATGACCCCAGGTTCTCACGAAGTTGGACTCGGTGGCCAGTCCTGTATTCTGTGTGTTTTCTGGAACTGCCGCAAAACTCCATCCCCGGCTGTAGCTGCTAAGCACATGAACAGAAAATCATAAAATCATAGGGTTAGAAGGGACCTCTGGGGTCATCTAGTCCAACCCCCTGCACAATGCAGGAAATTCACAACTACCTCCCCTTCTCCCACACACACCCAGTGACCCCTGCTCCATGCCCAGGAGATGGCAAAACACCGTCAGGATCCCTGGCCAAACTGGCCTAGGGAAAATTGCTTGAACCGTATATTCTCCGGAGGGCAATTCACTTGGCAGAAAAACATCTACTGGTGGTTTCTTGCCCCAAGGAGGTTTGCCTCGCCTCAAACAGACCCAGGGCCTTTTCGGCACTGGCACCAACTTAGTAGAACTCTGTCTGTGGAAACTTGGGCCTGGGAGGACCTACTATCCTTTCGCCAGTCCTGTAAGACAGAGATGTTCCACGAAGCATATGGTGGTTGAAGTGGGCCGGCCACCCAATTGGCCTCCTGCCATAGGGGGGTGTTGCCCCCCCGGTCGGTGATAAATCTGGCAACTGTCCACCCCGCCCTACAGAATCTTTTGATGTTTTCAGTTTGAAAATTAGAATTTTTATGGTAGGCAATAAATACTATGCTGAAATGTGGAGAAGTAATCGGGATATCTTCTCATTAAAGTTGAATTTATATATTTAGTAAAGATAAGGGTAATACGAAAGAATTATTGACTAAGTAACGAGTTTAACGAAGTTCTATAAAGTGTACCAACTGGTATGTCTTCCTCCCCGTTTCCCTCCCTTCTCTCTCTCTCTCTCTCTCTTTTATATTTGCTTTCCATGTCAATTTTTGTTTGTTGTACTACAATAATAATAATAATAATCTTTTAATGTTGAGGGATCTGTGCAATATGTGCACTGCTGTGTTTTATTGATTGTATCATTATAGATTTTATTGTTATGCTACCTGTTTTTATCTTTTATACTGTATTTACTGACATGATCCGCTTTGAGCCAGTTCATAAGGAAAGTGGACTCTATATATAATTAAATAAATAAAGCTGTGTGTGTGTTATGTGCCATCAAGTCACCTTTTACCCTATGAATGAAAGACCTCCAAAACGTCCTATCATTAACAGACTTGCTCAGATCCTGCAAACTGGAGGACGTGGCTGCTTTTATTGAGTTAAGCCATCTCGTTTTAGGTCTTCCTCTTTTCCTATTGCCTTCCACTTTACTTAGCATTATTGACTTTGTCTCCTCATGATGTGACCAAAGTATAATAGCCTCAGTTTTGGCATTTTAGCTTCTATAGGGAGAATTCAGGCTTGATTTGATCTAGAACCCACTTATCTGTCTTTTTGGCCGTCCATGGTATCCGCAAAACTCTTCTCCACCACCACATTTCAGATGAATCCATTTTCTTCCCGTCAGCTTTCTTCATTGTCCAACTTTCACATCCATACATAGTAGTGGGGAATACCATAGTTTGGATTATCTTGATCTTGGTCCCTACAGAGACATCTTTATCTTTAAGGATCTTTTCTAGCTCCCTCACAGCTGCTCTTCCAAGTCTCAATCTTCTTCTGATTTCTTCACTGCAGTCTCCCTTTTGGTTGATGATTGGAAATCTTAGGAAATCTTGAAGAATTTCAATAGGAAATTGTTGAACAATTGGAAATCTTGAACAATTGGAAATCTTGAACAATTGTTCAAAATCTTGAACAATTGTTCAACAAAATTGTTGAACAATAGGAAATCTTGAACAATTTCAATTTCCTCATTGTCAACTTTAAAATTGTTTAATTCCTCAGTAGTCATTATTTTTGTCTTCTTGATGTTCAGCTGTAATCCTGCTTTGGCACTTTCTCCTTTAACCTTCATCAGTAGTTGGCTGAACATCAGTAAAGCTGCTTGATACTGAATCAAACCCTTGTCTACTAAGAATGGCAGCAGCTCTTTCACGTTACCTACGGCCTGGTCCTTTTAACTGGAGAGGCCAGGGATTGAACCTGGGGACTTCTCCATGCAAAGCAGAGGCTCTTCCACCGAGCCACAGCCCCTCCCTTTGGTGAGAGCTTTGGTGGATGATTTAAATTCTGCTGTGGGTTGAGTGTATGACCTCTTCAAGGAGCTTCGCCTGTTTGCACCCGGGATGATTTACGGGGGAAATGCCACTGGGGTGGGCTTTTGGAACACAAAAGCCGGGCTGTTCGATAAATCACACAGAGCCGGGAAAGGGCAGTTCTCATTAAAGAAGGCATCTTCTGCCAACACCCGCCAGGGTTTGCCAAAGCAATTGATTCACGGGCGTGCTGGAACACACACCTCCTGAGTTCTGCAGAAATTGGACGGCAGATATTTGAGGGACAGAGGGCTGTGTGGAGGGTTACAGGTCACCACTTGTTTGGTTGTTTTTTCAAAGGGAAGAGGAAAGAAGCAGTGGGTCAGCTTTTGAAGGAGGGAGGTTGGTGGGAATGGCAGAATAATAGCGGGAAAATATTTTGTCCCTAGAATTCTATCAGCCTCGTTTTAAAGTGCTCTCTACGGGAAGTTAGTGGCCAATGAACATAGGGTTGCCAGGTCCAGGTTGGGAAATTCCTGGAGATTTGGGGGGTGGAACCTAAAAAGGCGGGGTTTGGGGAGGGGAGGGGCCTCACTGGGGTATAATGCCAGAGAGTCCACCCTCCAAAGCAGCCGTTTTCTCCATGGCAACTGATCTCTATAGTCTGGAGATCCGTTATCATTCCGGGAGATCTCCAGCCACCATCACGTTATTCAAAATGTTCTTCCTATACATCTGGAGGCCGGCAACCCTAATTTAATGCGCTGTGTAGCTTCAATTAGTGTGTGAAATTCAGCCTCATTCTTCTGCTTTTTGGTCTTTCTGGCCCTCTAGGGCAAGGCTGTACCCAGGGGGCAGCAGTGACACAGAGCCCCTCCTAGAGTGTGGCTTTGAGTGAGGGGCAGTGTTGTGTAGTGGTTAGAGTGCCCGGCTAGAATCTGGGAGATCCAGGTTACAGGCTTTAGGCCCAAGATGTATAATAAGTAAATAAATTCTGAGTTCTTTCCCAAACGCCTGAGATCCATTTCTTTGGGGAACCTGGAGGATCCTAAATTCCCATTATAACACAATTATGGACCAGTTTAAGCATACCACAGCGGTGTGAGTGAAAAGACAAGCACGAATTGTTGGGTGCCAGTTGCATACTCACAGGCTAACCTACCTCCTAGGGTTGTTGTGAGGATAAAGTGGTGAAGAAAAAACAAGGCTGGCCTCTTTGAGTCTCTGTTGGGGACAGAGAGAGAGAGAGAGAGAGAGAGAGATTTTTCCCTGCCTAAGAATTTTTCAGAAACCAGGTTTTTAATTTGGGGCCCAACAATTTCCATTTACAGAATGTGAGTTTGTTTCTTGGTACATTCCTTGCTAAGGGAGTAAAAGGTAACATAAAGCAAGAGTGGCTAGATTCTTCGTTCTGGAGGGTGAATGCTCCCATCACGTTATTCAAAATGTTCTTCCTATACACACACACACAGCACTGGATCAAGGGCTTTTACTGCCTGGTTTTGATGCCTCTGGCATCCCTGCCCCTGGTGCCCTAAGCAATTGCCCTAGTGGGTGAGCTGCCTCTGTGACACACAGATTACCCGGGGAGAATCTGACCCTCGTTCTTGAAATGCTAGAGCCTCATCAAGTAAGGAAGTTGCCAGCCCCCAGGGTTTCCTGTCCTTTAACTTACCTACATCCCAAGATCTCTTCTCAGTCCTCTGATTCTCCATTGTTGAGCTTTTCATCCCAGCCAAACCAACAACTTCCCTGTCTCTCACAGAAGGTGGACTGCATATTGTTTCCTTGACCAATGGGACATTCTGTATTGCCACCTTAACTCAGAGCCAAACTACAAGAGATGATTTGCACAAAGAGGAGCACGTGAAGGGAGTGGCAATGTTAGCCGGGAAGCTGAGTTTTAAAGAAGATCGGAAGGCTTTGTCAATTTCTCCTCTCTACAGAGCCAGGGAGATCTGCTCAGAGGATTTGTTAATTTCCTCCTTGCCTCTGGAAGGTTCTGTCAGTTTCACCTCCCCTTCTAGGAGGCAAAGAGGACATTAACAAATCTTCTAAGCAGCCATTTCCCTGGCTCTGTAGAGAGGGGAGATTGACAAAGCCTTCCCATCTCTTTTAAAACTCAGCCTCCTGGCTAACATTTGCAACTCCCGTCATGTGCTCCTTCTCGTGTAATTCATCTCTTGTAGCTTAGCTCTCAGGTGATCAGCCACTACAAGCACAATACTGCACATCAGGGGCCGTACCTGTCCTACCTTTCCCCAGTTATCCCAGGCATGTGAAGCAAGTGGGAACAGAGCTCTGCATCCCGAGAAACCCAGTGTTTGACAAAGTAAGTTTCTAGCCCTTAAGGTTGCTAAGACAGGGCTAAGTTGCAAAGGCAGTGCAACCTTAAGGTTGCTAAGAGAGTTCGTAACGCTGGGTGACATTGCAGGAGCAAGGAAGGGCCGTGCCCCTGATAGGGAAGTAGAGTTTCCAAGGGATTTCACCTGCCCGATTTTGTACCTTAAGGGCTAGGAACAAACGTGCGTGCTTAATGTGAATTTTGATTCTCGGGAGAAGACGCTGCAGGCCCAGTGTCTTGTGTGGTGTGGCTGCAGAATGCAAACATGCTCTTCAGCCTCTTTTCCAGCCAAGGTTTTTCTGACCTTAACACTAGTCTTGCTTTGACCTGTTTCCCCACTAACCGTGCCATGCCTCATCTACCCCCCCCCCCCCCGCCATTCGCTTGCCAAACCCTGACCCTTCCTCCCGACAGTGGAACAAAATATATTACAGGCGTCTTGCAAAACAGGTTCTGTGCCTCTGAGGGCTTACGAGGTGGGCGTGGGTGGTTCAGTTGTTCCTCATTCAGAAGGTGCTCACTAAATCAGTCCATCCAAACTAATCAGCAGCTCCGTACCTCTGACCAAAGAATTTGGAGGCCATCTTCCAGCATGAAGAGGGAACTGCCACTTTTCTTTCTTTCTTTGACTTTCTCCCCCACCCCCAGTACAAGTAATTTGTCTCCTGTGTCAGAGACGGTTCCAGTTGGACTGGTTCTGAATTGCTTTGGGGATTGGAGCAGAACTCCAGAGTTCTGCCAAGCTAGCTAGAACTCATCCCATGGAGATGGGATTGCCTGTCAGGCTGTGTCGAGTCTCTCTACACAAGACGCCTCGGCGGGTGTTTGTCAAGGGTAGGGAGATGCAATATTAGCTGGGAAGCATAGTTTAAAAAGACAGAGTTGACGCAGATCGCTCCTCAGAGGGTTTGTTCATTTCATCTTTGCCTCTCAGAAGGCTCCGTCAATTTCACCTCTCCAGTCTAAAACTGTGTGGGATCGCGATGAGAGGGCAGCCAGGAATGGAAATGGGCTGGAGCTGCCTTCCAGAGCAGGGCTTGGACCTGGAGACGTTAGAATGGGCTGAAGTTTCCCTTCTGGCATTTCACAGCCCCTTCGCACAGCTCCAGTGTATAGCAAAGCCTTGTCCTGCCACTGGCTCTGTCTTTTTAAATTACCCTTCTCGGTTAACATTGCATCTCCCCACATGTGTTCTTCACGTGTCAGATGTCTTGTGTAGAGAGACTCAGAGACTATGGCTTTTGTGGAAGCTGTTGTGGCTAAGGGATGGAGCTGGGACTCTTTGGTTTGATCTCCTCTTTATCATGAAGTCATTGAGTAGTCTGACTGAGGTGAGCCATTCTCTCAGTCTCCCTTTCCTTTATCTGCAATATGGATAATAAATAATAATAATAGAGCTTATATACCACTCTTCTAGACATAGCCATGACCCATTCAGAGCGATGATCAAGGTCAGTGTTGTTATTATCCCCACAGTACAGCGGGGGAGCTGGGCTGAGAGGAGGGGCTCACCCAAGGCCACCTGCTGAGTTCATGGCAGTAGTGGGATTCGAACCCGCAGAGTGCTGATTCATAGCCCAACCACTTAACCACTATGTTACAGCAGTTCACATAACAGTGTGCTTACATAACACTCTTCTAGATAGACTAGTTCCAAACTCAGAGTGGTGAACAAAACCAGTGTTGTTGTTATCCCCACAATGCCCTGACCTGGATAGGCCAGGTGAGCCTGATCTCATTAGATCTCAGAAGCTAAGCAGGGTCGGCCTTGGTTAGCACTTGGATGGGAGACCTCCAACGAACACCAGGGTTGCAGAGGCAGACAATGGCAAACCACCTCTGTTAGTCTCTTGTCATAAAAACCCCACCAGGGGGGTCACCATAAGTCAGCTATGACTTGAGGGCACTTTCCACCACCACATAGTCCCCACAATACAGCTGGGGAGCTTGGGCTCAGAGGAGGGACTCACCCAAGGTCATCTCCTGAGCTCATGGTCGTGGTGAGATCTCAACCAGTGGCGTGCTGATTTGCAACCCAACCACTTAACCACTAATATGAAACCAGGTCTACCTTGCAGGATTATCTGTAAATTAATGTATCTCAGAGCTAAGCTACAAGTGATGCCTGACACAGGTTGGACACTTGTCAGCTTCCCTCAAATTTTGATGGGAAATGTAGACATCCTGGTCTTGCAGCTGTAATGGAGAGCCAAGCTGTAAAACCAGGACGCCTACGTTTCCCATCAAAACTTGAGGTAAGCTGACAAGTGTCCAACCTGTGTAAGGCATCACTTGTAGCTTGGCTCTCAGGCACTTTAAGTATGCTAAATATGAAGCATGATTGTTTAGACAGAAGTGCGGCTGCTAAAGGGAGTGAATAGCAGTGACACACTTGTCCTTCACATCTTGTACTGGTTTCCTATCGTTTGTTTGTTTGATTGATTGATTGATTGATTGGTTGGTTGGTTGGTTGGTTGGTTGGTTGGTTGGTTGGTTGGTTGAAAACATTTCTATCCTGCCTTATTCCCTTGGACTCAAGCTCAAGTTTTCTAAGCTTTAACAATTCTAGGGATCGCTTCAGAGGTTCTAACCATGTTGCACACATTACCTGTAGAATTGGGTACTTGGGGTTGCCAACTGTGAGTCTGGAAATTTCTGGAGATTTGGGGGTGAAGCCTGGGGAAGACAGGATTTGGGCAGGGAAGGGATCAGAGTAGGGTATAATGCCATAGAGTGCACTCTCCGAAGCAGGCATTTTATCCAGGGGAACTGATCACTCTACTGATCAGTTGTAATTCCAAGAGATCTGCAGGCCCCACCTGGAGGTTGGCAACATAGGCTCGCTATTGAATTTGGCAGTTTTGCAAGGTGGCTGGTTCTGTTTGAATATATCCTGTGGTGCTAACTGAGCCTCCATAAACCAGGATTCCAAATTGGGATTAAACTACAGTTTAGAATTTGTTTGTGGGGAAGAAGGCGACTCCACTTTTCCCAGACGCCTGCATTCACACATGACCCAACAAAAGTAAGTCTAGTTTCAAGCGCGGAAGCTTTCAGTGGAGTGAGGAGAGGGCAGAAGGTTCACAAGATTGCTGCAAACAAGCTGTCGCGAGCAGAGGTTTGTTGTGATCTTTGAATGTAGCTACTGGTTCCGTCTACAGCTGCGTGGATGCACTTTGTCTTTTGTCTGCAAAACAAAGAAACAGATTACCTGGAAGGGGAAGGAGGGTGAACTGCCCCAAGGAGTTAAAGATCTAAAATTTACGAAGTTTGTACGCACCAAAGGAAGTGATTTATAAACCTCTTTTGTGTTCCCCTGAAAGGACATTAGCTGGGGGAAAGCCTTTATCGTTGATCTATGACATTACTCAAGAGGGTTGAGCCAAATTTCTGTTCCCGCTGCTGCTGTTTACAAAGGAGCTGTTCGGGGTGGCAGATTGAATGCGCTTCTCAAGAAAAAGCCAGATGGACCAAGCTGGGGCTGAGGTTCCTTTTTCATTGGTCATGAAGAATGGGAAAAGGAGTGCTGGGCTGAGAAGTTGAGGCAGTCCTGCAACCGCCTCCACACAGTTTGGCTAGTTTACTGTAGAGCTGTGACCATACCACGATCTGTCAACAGTAGGATTTTGAGTCGGACCTGGAATGTCAGGGCTTTAGTCCTCTTCTGGGGCCACCAAGGAAAGAACTGGACTGGCCAGGTGAGGCTCTGGGATCGAGGTGGGAGGGATGGGCCAGAGGTTGGTTTCTGTTTGGCCCAATGAGAACTTTTGCTCTTAGCTCCACCCCCCACTTTGCTCAGGCTCTCCCTTCTGACTCTCTGGTGTGGCTAACTTGTGTTGCTGGCCCTAAGCCTGTGCGTTGGATGTCTTGAGTTTTGGCTTTGCTCAGGTAATAGAGCTGTGCTGTAGGAAATGGCTCAGAGAGATGCTTGGGATAAATGGACAGGGACTGTAGACCATTCTACTGGACACTGTCAGTTGATGTAGATGTGCTCCTACTGGGTAATTTCTGCATCATTAAAGATGTTGTGTTTAATTACTTATTCTTTGTTCAAGCAATGATTCTTCTCTGTGTTCGGATTTATGCTTGTTTTAAAATTTCTGCATCCTTTACCCTATTATATTTGTTCATTGAATGTCCTAGCTGTTGTTCATATTGACTTGCACTGTGTAATCGGCGTTGGGTCTCAGCAAGGAAAGTGGACAATCAATCAATCAGTCAATCAATTTGAATGTCAGTGGCAGCCAGTTAATGCAGATTCTATTGGCCTCTTTCTCTCTGAATAAGTGATACTGCGGTGTCCCTATAGGTTTTAATGTTTCAGTTGTGAGCTGCCTGGAGAGGTGGCATACACATTTAATAAACAAACAGGATGTGTTTGATCCGGTCACACCTGATGCAAAGAGGCGGCAGAAGAATCTGCTCCATTGAAAGCTAATTGGAAGTGAAGGGCAAGCTAGAACAGTACATCATAAAGAGACACAGCAGGCAGCCTCCTCTGTCTGAGGTCATGTTGGGCTTTTCCTTTTTTGGGAGGGGAATTTAATATATATCCCAAAGAAGTCTTTCAATCTCACGGAGAATCTTCCGCTGAAATCCAAAATGGCATTCAGGCATGGCAGCCCCGTTTTTCAGCTACTGCCATCAAAAGAAGAGCTCCCAAGATGTGGAAATGGTTCTTTTTGCACCATCTAATTATGAATACATCACACAGTGAGAGGTTGTATAAAGAAGAGGACTTGATGGGCTGAAATTCTCTGGTATCTAAAATGTCCTTCCTGCATCTTAGTGTCAGGTTTTGGTACCTGCTTAGCTAACCTGTGTTGTAGCCAGAAATACAAAAATCCCCATGCAAATTACAGCCACCTCTGGCCCCCAGGACATTTCATCCTTTACCTTTACTGAAATCTTGTAAAATCCATCAGCACTCCCGGGCTGTGGTCTGATGGCTGCTTTTGGTATCCAGAAAGTCCTGCATTCAGAGCGTCAACCAAAAAGCTGCAGCCGGTTCATTGTGGGTTTCTTTTTCCTTTCAGGCCGGGCAGCCGTGCCGAGTGCATACTCTGCAAAATCAATACAGCTCCTGGCTCCCTTGCAGAACCCGTCAAGGCGACATAAATCGAGGCTGCTCTGCAGATTGATTAATCAGCTAATGTTTGGAAAGTGCCCTGAAGTGCCCCCCTTTCCCCTGCCTGGACTTATGTACGTTCTAACAGCAAGGCAGCTATTAGGGGAGGCAGAATTTCCCTGTATCCAAGGCAAAGACTGATCTAATCCAGTTTTGGAGCGATGAGAATTCAAGTGGCTTTGCCACAGATACACGGATTGGGGGGCTGCCAGCCCGCATTTGGGTGAGACTGCAGGGGTGTGTTTTCTGTGCAGATCCTCTTGCTTGCCCCACAAGTTTACAGTGAACACACGTACAATTCATCAGCACGTGTTGAGTAATTCTCATATTACTTTCAACGTGTGTACAGGTCAAATGCACGCTTTCAACCATGTAATCGTCCAGGTAATGCAGTCTGTGGTTTTCTTTGTCGAGTGAACATGAGTTGACGTTTGCATACAAACAAATTTCCGTGTGTTCACTGGTAGCATGTGAACAGGGCTCTCCTCTCAGGGTGTCGCTACATGAGACATCTGACACGTGAAGAATACGTGTCGGGAGATGCAATGGTAGCCAGGGAGGGTAGTTTTAAAAGACAGAGCTGGCAGCAGGGCAAAGGCTTTGCTACACACTGGAGCTGTGTGAAGGGGCTGTGAAAGGACAGAAGGGAAACCTCTGCCTATTATAACCTCTCCAGGTCCAAGCCCGGCTCTGGAAGGCAGCTCCACACAGTTTTAGACTGGAGAGGTGAAATTGACAGAGCCTTCAGGGAGGCGAAGCTGAAATTAACAAATTCTTTGAGGAGTGATCTCCGCTAGCTCTCTTTTTAAACTACGCTTCCCGCCTAACATTCCGCCTCCCTACACTTGACGAACACAGGCTCTCGTGTAGAAAGACTCTCAGTCTCAGACCCTGGAAGGTGAGAGGGCAGAGCATTCACAAGGGGAAAGGGGCTTGCAGTGGCTGAGCATGCTGCTGGGAAGACTGAGCCCTACGAGGAAAGGCTGAGGGCCTTGGGAATGTTTAGTTTGGAGAAGAGGAGGTTGAGGGGGGACATGATTGCTCTCTTTAAATATTTGAAAGGCTGTCATTTGGAGGAGGGCAAGGAGCTGTTATAGTTGGCAGCAGAGGGTAGGACCCGAAGCAACGGGCTTCAATTACGTGCAGAAAGGCACCGGCTGGATATTAGGAAAAACTTTTTCACATTCAGAGTAGTTCCAAGGTGGAATCAGCTGCCTAGGGAGGTGGTGAGCTCCCCTTCACTGGGGCAGTTTTCAAGAAGATGCTGGATGAATCTTTGTCAGGGATGCTTTAGGTTCATCCTACATTGGGCATGGGTTGGACTAGAGGGTCTGTATGGCCCCTTCCAACTCTGTGATTCTGTGAACCTGACCCAGGTTCAGTCCTCAGCCTCTCCAGTTTAAAAAGATCAGGTTGTAGATCAGGCGAAAAACTTCAACCTGAGACCTGGGAGACCTATGGCCAGTCCAAGCAGAGAAGGCTGACCTTGATAGACCAATGATCGGACTTGGTAGAAGGTAGATTCATTTAGAGAGGGGCCACTGCCAGTGGTAAAGTATCTGCTTTGCGCACCGAAGGATGCAGCTTCAATCCTCCAGTTGAAAAACTCAGGGTGGAAATACATGTTGAAAATTACCTGGGGACACTCAAGTGCAGGATTGCATGTGTGGACCTCAGTTCATGTGTCCCTTGCTCAGCGGACGTGCATGTCACTTTCACGGGAGCTCCCTTTGTGTGATCGCATCTGCAAGAGATTCCAGCGAGCAGAGCGCCAATTCAGCTCCATTTTGGCTGCGAGAACAAGTCCTGTAGGCTCCTTCGACTTGCCAATTTGCATTTCGTTGAGGTGTGAGAAAATGTCAAGATCTGCATTTCAATGAATGGAGGTGGGGGAAATGGGGATACTTTTAGCAGTTGAGGAGGAACTGATATCGAATGTGTGAATGTATTCATGCGGAGTAAATTGAAGTGTGGCTGTGTGAGCGAGTGCATGGAAAGTTGGAGGGGGGTGTTATGCCTGAAAAGGGTTATCTCCTCCAGTGCCCCACCCAATAAGACACTGGAGGCCAAGAATAAGAAGAGGGTTAGATTTATTTCATTGTTGCAATAGCAGGAGGGAAACCAGGCCTTACAAGCCCCCAAAATTGTTTCCCTCTGGCTCCTCCCTTGAGCAGCAGAGTTTTTATAGTATTTTTGACATCACAGTATCTGTATACCTAATTACAGTACGATTGGTTTGCGGTTTATGTCGCTGTTAGAAATTTCAGCACGCATATCACCTTTTTAGTGCAAAGACAGCTCGTATCACATTTGCGCATGTGTGACACTACAGAATAAGCCATTGTCTCGAGTATGTTACCTTTTAAGAATTCCTTTCTGGCTGAATGTATCTGGCAAACAAACAATGCGATTATACCGTTATCTTCTGAGACAAAGCTCTGAATTCTTGCTTTCAGTACTCAATGTAACTAAACACAGTTTCTCAAAGTTGCTAAGCGATTGTGAACTGCTTCTTGCAAACACATAAGAAGTCACCGCTTGTATTAGGTTCATCAGCATACAATTAATTGTTATGATAGGTGAGCTTGACCGTGCTATCAGGGGGACACATAAAATGAGGCTCACTTGAGTGTCCCTAGGTTAGATGACTAGTGTAGATAGATCCTCAGGTAGAAGGTGATGTGAAAGACCTCGACCTGAGAGTGGCTGTCTGTTAGAGTAGACAAGCTTGACCCCCAGTGAACATTGATTAGACTTGGAGTAAGGCAGCTTCATGCATTCAAAGTTGGCTTGGTGGGACGAAAACTTGACTAAGCCACTAGGCAATTGGGTTGTTACTACCATGTTTGTGTAACGGTTAGCGAGCTGCTGTAGAACAGTGGTTAAGTGGTTTGGTAGCAAATCAGCACTCTGCTGGTTTGAATCCCACTCCTGCCTTGGGTGAGCCACTCCTCTCAGCCCCAGCTCCCCAGCTGTATTGTGGGGATAATAATAACACTAACTTGTTCACCACTCTGGGTGACACACTAATCTGTCTAGAAGAGCAGTTTGTAAGCTCGGTGTTACTATTACTATTACTATTACTATTACTATTACTATTACTATTACTATTACTATTACTATTACTATTACTATTACTATTACTAAAGAATAATAACATTCAATTTATATACCGCCCTTCAGGACAACTTAACGCCCACTCAGAGCGTTTACAAAGTATGTTATCCCTACAACAAAACATCCTGTGAGGTGGGTGGGGCTGAGAGAGCTCTGAGAGAGCTGTGACTACCCCAAGGTCTCCCAGCTGGCTTGAAGTGGAGCAGTGGGGAATCAAACCCTGTTCTCCAGGTTAGAGTCCCGTGCTCTTAACTACTACACCACACTGACTCTCATTACTATTACTATTACTATTACTATTACTATTACTATTACTATTACTATTACTATTACTATTACTATTACTATTACTATTACTATGTCAACCTAGGGCCTAGGCTCATGACCCATTTGGCTGTGGAACTTCACTGGGTGACCTTGATCTGGTCATTCTCTGCCACCCTATCCTACCTCAGAGGGCTGTTGTGAGGAATGAATGAGGAGAGCAGTGGGACAAAACCATGTATATGCCTTGGAGGAAGTGGAAGAGAAACGTGTTTAGATACTGTAGTCAGGAGTTTTGTTTTCTGTTCTTTTGGCTCCAGATCTGAACTTTAGGGGAGTTTGAGTCCATTTAATACAGGTCAAAATGATTGAATCTCGATCCGTTCAGCATTGAGTGACAGCTGTGGGGATAGGGGGGGCAATCTCTTGCATTGATCTGGGATGGGAGACAAATGTATTTGATTGCTGCCTGTTTCAATGCTGACAGCAAGCTCTGACGTATCGAGAGGATAAATAAAAGACGGCATTTTGTCCACCTTGGGAGCCTTCTAAAAATCAGTTGTCTACTAGGAAAGTCCTGACTTGTGATGGGAAATCCCAGAAAGCAAAGCCTGGGAGAATGGTTAGAGATGTAGGAAGCTTGGACTTGACATGACAGTCACGTGCTAGCCGATGCTGAGAGAGAGAGGGAAACGAAGCACCTGGTATTCATCTCTCTTGACATGGGCCCCTTTCCACACTACTCACCTTCGTCCGGAACGCTGCAGAACGTCGCAAAAAAAATGCGGAAGATAGAGTCTTCTCATGCGAGTTTTGTGCTATTGAGACAATGCATGAATTGGTTTTAGATGATATTAAAGTTCAGCTTGACCTGGAAACGGTTGAACCATCCCTAACCTGGTGTTTGCCAAACTTCCCATAGCCGAGACACACTTTCCCGATTTAAATATGGAGGCACTGCTTCCCCATTTCTGCTGCTTCATGTGGAGGTATTGCATGCATGTGCAGCAGCAGAAAGTGAAAAAAAAAACTCACATTCCACACTGCTTTTGCATGGGGGAAAAAAGAAAAAGCTTGGGAGAAAGGCAGGAGCGCTCCCTTCTCCAGCGTCAGCTTTCCGAGCCCATTTGCTCTCTCCTTTTTTTATAGAAGCCTATCCCCTGATGTCTGTCTGCGTGGAGCACAGGTTGGCTCCGTGGAGAACTCGTAAAAGAAGTAACGAGTAGAGTGAACCGCAGTGCTGGAAATTGGAGGGCATTGAACTCCATGAGCAAAGAAGGAAGCAAGGAAGGTTTAGATGATACAAAGAGGAACTCTGGCTTTCGATACTCTATATACAGCAACAACTAAACCACCAGATCTCCAAGCATCCCGAAATGTCTCTCTTCCTCACTCGTGCTGTAAATATAGGTATCGACGCTGAATTCCTTTTAGCAGTTGCTGCCAGTTCACCTGCTTTTTGATGACCGAGCTTAGCTCTTTGCAACTTGCATTGAGAAAGAAGAGCAGTGTTTCAAAACACGTGGAGAGTGTGTATAACTCGACAAAAACAAGCGGGGGGGAACCCCAACCTGATAAACAAGTCAGGAACCAACAGGGTTGAGCGGCCAAGAAAATATAAAATATTAAAGAAACATAATTGTTTATTGCACAGTGCATAAACAATTAAAAACAATGGGGGGGGAGTTAAAAACCTTGAGACCTAGTAACATCTGTTACACAGAGACACGAAATCGTTAGCGCATATACAGAGACCAAATGCGTTTTGGCCCTCTCGGCTTTCCTCGGTGGTCTAATTTGTTATGAGATGTAGAACAGGACTGCCACATCACGATATGCCGTCTCTGTAGGGCTGTGTATGGACAAATTATTGGAAATGCATCCATTGGATGGTAACCTATTCAGTGATGTAAATGCAATAGTGTCTTTAGACAAGAGGCCACGGAATTTCTTAGAATGCATCTGAGACTGCTCTGGAATCTCTGCTTGTGGAGCATGTGTGCATGTTTGCACATTGGGAAGGTGCTTTTCCTTCCCAAGAAGTGAAATAGTAAAGAGTCCAGTAGCACATTTAAGACTAACCAAATTTATTGTAGCACTAGCAACAAAGCCCATTGTGGGAAAAAATACAACGGGCTCTAGAAAAGGGAGGGTGGGCAGGCAGGTATTCCATCCTCCTCCATCACTGATCCTGGCTGGATAAAGGCAGGGGGGCAGACATGACCACCTCCGCTGCACCTGATCCCGGCCAAGCGAAGGGGGGTAGGCATTGCCACCTGCTATGCGCCTGATCCCGGCCGGGTGAAGGGGCAGGCATGACCGCCTGCTCTGCACCTGATTCCAGCCAGGTGAAGGGGGGGGCATTGCCTCCTGCTCCACACCTGATCCCTGCTGGGTGAAGTCAGTGGGACAGGCATTACCTCCTACTCTGCGCCTGATCCAGGCCAGGTGAATGGGAGCGGACATTATCTCATGCTCTGCTCCTGATCCTGGCCAGGTGAAGGGGCAGGCATTGACACTTGCTCCTTGTCTGATCAAGGCTGGGAGAAGGGTGGGCAGGCATTGCCACCTGCTCTGCACCTCATTCCAGCCGAGTGAAGGGAGAGAGCATTGCCACCTGTTCCACTCCTGATCCTGGCCAGCTGAAGGTAGGGAGTGGACATTGCCACCTGCTCTGCATTTGATCCCAGCCACGTGAAGGGAGGATGGACATTGCCACCTGTTCCACGCCTGATCCAGGCCGGGCGAAGGTGAGGCGGGTATTGCCGCCTGCTCTGCTCCTGATCTCAGATCAGTTAAAGGTGGAGCAGGCATTGCCTCTTGCTCTGTGCCTGATTCTAGCCAGGTGAATAGGGGATGGCATTGCCACCTGCTCTGCTCATGATCCCAGCTGGGTGAAGGTAGGGGAACAGGCATTGCTGCCTGCTCTGCTCTCGATCCTACCCAGGTGAAGGCGGGGGGTAGGCATTGTCATCTGATCCACTGCTGATCTTGACCAGGTGAATGGGGGAGCAGGTATTGCCACCTGCTCCACTCTTGATCCCAGCTGGGTAAAGGCAGGGGCAGGCATCGCCACCTGCTTTGCTTCTGATCCCAGCTGGGTTAAAATGGGGGTTGGGTATTGTCACCTGTTCCGCTCCTGATCCCAGTTGGGTGAAGGTGGGGGGCGGACATTGCCTCCTGCTCCACTCCTGATCCCAGCTGAGTGAAGGGGGGGCTGGCCATTGCCACCTGCTCCCCTCTTGATCCTAGCTGGGTGAAGGGCAGGCTGGCATTGCCACCTGCTCCCCTCCTGATCCCAGCTGAGTGAAGGGGGGCTTGGCATTGCCACCTGCTCCCCTACTGATCCCAGCTGGGTGAAGGGCAGGTGGGCATTGCCACCTGTTCCACACCTGATCCCGGCCTGAGGTTCCTGCTCTGGCATGCTCTCTGGAGGCCTGGCTGCCTTATCTGGGCTTTCCTCCACAGCAGCACCCTCTGGATACGCACCAGGGTAGGAAGTGAGTTGTCTTGAATATCTTTAGCCTTTTATATAGTAGGATAAGCTTTTGAGATCTACAGCTCTCTTCATCTCCATGCATCTGACAAAGAGAGCTGTAGTTCTCGAAAGCTTATGCTACAGTAAAGTTGGTTAGTCTTAAAGGTACTACTGGACTCTTTACTGTTTTGCTACTACAGACTAACACGGCGAACTCCTCTGGATCTTCCCAACATGGGAATCCAGGCACGTTTCTTGACTACTACCCCCCTCTCAATATATTGGGTAGGTGAACAAAGCAAGTCAGCTTGTGGGGGGGGGGACTAATATAAACTGTTTCTCAGAACTGAAGTTCCCATTTTTAAAGTTTATTCTAAGCTCAGACGGATGAGCAGATGTGAGGAGGGCTGAGGGAGTGGAAAGAGAGAACTTAGAAGCAAAAGTTTCTAGCTAATTCCAAATTTAGATGGTTTCTCCAGTAGTCACGCCTCTCCCCCCCCCTGCCTTGTGAAAGTGGCCCAAGCACCCCATCGCGATCACAGCTGCAAGGTGATGGTGACTGATGGGAAAAAACTGTCTGTAGGGTTTCATGCGAAGGAGGGGGATTGTCCTTGACCAATCAAAAAGAGGGAGGGCCTATGCAAATATTATTTCTAGAAAGGTCCTCGCTAAGGAATGGTGTCCCCAGACATGGGGACATTATTTGCCTAGCAGAAACAAACATGCCTATCGAGGTCTAGTCACTTTATGAAAAATGAACGTGGAGATTCTCAGGATGCGGAATTCTGTGTCTGGTAGATGTCACTTGCGGCATTCGTGTGGGTCAGGCATAGTGTTTCTGATCAAAACCGTAGAATCCGACGTTTTACGCCAGATACAATTCTGTAAACATGAAATTCCAGCTCTGTAGCCTTGCCTTCGAAATGGGCAGCTCCTTTGACCCAGTGTCATTTATCGTTTTGTCCCAGCAAATATTTGTATGTTCAGACCTCCTTGTTTCATCTGACACCATTCTAGAGCAAAGTCCTGTGAGGTTTGACCCCTGGGCCCAGCTGCAGAGGCCAAAGTCAATATTCCTGTAACTGGCTGGTTGTTGCTGAAAATGAATGGGGGACAAGGTGGCCTGATTAAGGGCGGGGGGGGGGAGTTGCAAATGTAAATGCAAAAGTGATGCCACCTGGAATCTTCTAAACTAGCACCTCTTACTCCAGTGAAGCGAAGAAAAGCCAGAACTGACTCTGCTTTGGGGAAGAGATGCTGTTTGGTTTTAGTTTCCAAAGAAAGGGGAGATCAAAGCTGTGGTTTGGAGAGGAGTGAATAAACCACGGTTTATGGTTTGGATGAAAGGGCCGCCTGAGATGCAAACATGCAAGTGTTTAATTTCTCAGTGGCGCATGAGTGGAAGGAGGGAATGCATAAGCAAGAAGATTTCTGCAGCTTGTTCTTACGATGGAAACGTCCAAAAACCAGTGGGAGAACACTTCAATCTACCAGGACATTCCACCAAAGACTTAAAAGTCGCTGTGGTTCAACAGAAACCCTTCAAAAACAAAATCCAACGGGAGGCTGCTGAATTGGAATTCATATGCAAATTTGACTCTGTCAAGCTGGGACTGAATAGAGACTATGAATGGTTATCACATTATCACAGGTAACAGATTTCCTTTACAGAGGCGTGGTCTGGGGGAGCCCAGAGACGCCTGGTGTGGGCTTTGTTTGTCAATTGTCTCAGCCTGAGTGCCTGTGGGCTTTCGGGGACCACAGTTCTCTTTGTCAGATGCAGCTGGCAGGGAGAGCTGTGATTATCGAGGGCTTATACTACATAGGAATTGTATACCTTCACTGCGGCAAACTGACTCCACACCAAAAGGAGATGTTTACATTTACAAGCAAAGGAATGTTTTGATTGCCTTCACACTAATTGCATTCTGTCTTCTTGTGATATATGTCCTGTTCTTTCCCCTCCCCTCCTCTTCTGTATTTGACCAGTTCGGATCAGGCATCTGATGAAGAGAACTTGATTCTCGAAAGCTTATGCTACAATAAAATAAAATTGGTTAGTCTTAAAGGTGCTACTGGACTCTTTTTGATTTTGCTACTACAGACTAACACGGCTAACTCCTCTGGATCTATTTCCATAAAAGATGCCATAGGGTTAATAAAACAAGTTTACAAAGACATAGCATTAGCAAGAATCCAATACAGAGCTGACAAAATGCTGAAACAGAATATAAGCAATTCTAGGGCTGACGTTAGACAACGTGAAGCACAGGTAGCTGATAAGAGCACATATTTAAGACAAAAGATAGGACATAAGGCAACATGGTGGTGAAGTCTATGGTCCTTAACTCATTAGCAAAGCATCTGAGAGCTCCTCCCTACCATATAAAAGCCTTTTTGAATAATTCGGTTTTGCATCGTTTGCGGAAAGCCAGGAGAGTGGAGGCTCTCCTGACGTCCTCAGGCAGGCTGTTCCACAGGGTGGGGGCCACCACAGAGAAAGCCCTTGTACAGGCTACTGTTGACTTCACCTGTGTGCAGGGTGGCACCTGCAGGAGACCCTGTTCGGATGAACGAAGCTGCCGTGGAGAAATATAGTGAGAGAGGTTTTATCCAGTTTCCAGATTTTGTCTCCTTTGCTCCTTCTCCCACTGGTGTGTGTGTGTGTGGGGGGGGGGGGTTGCTCAAACAGCTGCAGTATCTTGGCACCCTCTGAAAAGGCCCTGATGTGTGTGTGTGTATACTTTTGCAGAGCGATTGTTAAAAGCATCCGGGAGGTCAGTGCCACAGGGAAACATTTATTTGTGTTTTTGATCAAAGCGCTGCATTGTTCCGTCTCTGCCTGACCCTGTGGTCACCTTCACTGTGATGCCATGAACACACCCCAGTGTCCTTCACAGAGACACAGTCCAGAAAATGAGGGGCCAAAGGACTTACTCGGAGATGTTCACACACACACACACAGCCCGCCTAAACATCTGCAAGTGGTGCTGGAGTCAGTTTCTGGTTCTAAGGCCCTTCTGGAGTGGAAGAACAAAAGAGATGGGATTTAGCTGTTTCTCAGTGCAGAGTTGCTCCAGCCTAAGCCCACGGACACGGATGGGCTTAGATGCAACGCTGCTCAGGTTCGCCTTGTCTGATTCGCCGCACTTTGCTTAAGTGACATTCTGGGGTTGAATTTGTGTTTTTGAAAGGACTCTCCTCTATACACACACAGCAGCTGCGCAGAATGGCAAAGAATGGCAGCTGCGCAGCCCAAAGAGTTTCAGAACTTTGCTACGTATGTGGTAAGGTTGCCAACCCTGGGTTGAAAAAATTCCTGAAGATTTGGGGGCGGAGTTTGGGGAGACCAGGGTTTGGGGAGGGGGGGACCTCGATGAGGTATAATGCCGTAGTGTCTATGCTCCAAAGAAGTCATTTTCACCAAGGAACTGATGAGATCAGTCATGATTCCTGGAGATGTCCAGGTCTCACTTGGAGGTTGGCCACCCGGGTGCATGGGAGAGGGCTCCTATCTTGCCCCCAAGCCATTTCCCCCCATGGAAACAGCACCGAATGGGAGTTATTTCCCCATTTTTGCTGCTCCATGTAGACTATTCCGTGCATTCGGAGCAGCAAAAATGGGGAAATAACCACCTCCCCCCTGGTACCCTTCTGATCCCGTTTGGGTTCTCCTTTATTTTTTAGAAACCATTCCCCAGAGTTGCTGTGTGTGTGTAGGGAACCCAGATCCAACTTTTTAAAAACACTAATATGTTGATCGGCCTTTAAAACGCAACATTTCCAGGTCTGTCCATAGATGAAATGGTTTGGGTTAATCATCTGTTTTATAATCAGATTCCATGTTATGGAAACCTCAGTGTAACGACTTTACTGAAATAATGTTAGAAACTTAAAATTTAATAAGCAGAAGCTGCTGTTCCATGTTAGGGAAAGAAACATAGGAAACAGCCCCTGGAAGGTGACAGAATGCAGGAGAACGTGATCCAGGGGTAGATCCGCACATCGTTGGATATTGCTCTATCAATATCTGGGAATCCCAGAAGCCACTTTTAAATTCCTTAGTTACAAACACAACAACTTTATAAGCAGGTATCTCATACCAGGACCAAATGTAGCACTGCGAAAAGACTCAAGATATAGTTCTGTGAAAGAAGATAAGACATGTCCTTTGAAGACAATCTTTTTCCCATTTAAAGTGTTTGTCACAAAGCAGGGAAATTTTGAACAGCAAGATATGAGTTTTCAAGAGTCAAAGCTCTCTTTGTCAGATCTGGGAACTTTGACTCTCAAAAACTCGTTCCTTGGAAATGAGTGCTGTCAAATCGCTTCCAAATAAAAGTGACTCCAAATGAAAGACCTCCAGAACCTCCTATCATTAACAGACTTGCTCAGATCCTGCAAACTGGAGGACGTGTCTTCTTTTATTGAGTCCTGCCATCTCGTTTTAGGCCTTCCTCTTTTCCTACTGCCTTCCACTTTTCCTAGCTTTATTGACTTTTCCAGAGAATCTTGTCTTCTCATGATGTGACCAAAGTATGATAGCCTCAGTTTTGGCATTTTAGCTTTTAGGGAGAATTCAGGCTTGAGTTGATCTAGAAGTTGGTCTTTAAGATGTTATTGGACCCAAACCTCACTTTTCTACTGCAGACCAACACAGCTACCTGCCTGAAACTCTCAGGTTTGAACAGCAAAATTAAGTGGAGGCTGAAGGGTTAAAACCTCCTTCCTTCCGTGCATAGCCCCGAGCAAATTGAGGCTGTAGGAATTTGGAACAAGAGGTGTGTGATCTTCATGTGGATTAGACCTCTTCAGACTCCAAGTAAGGGTTTGTGGGAATGAATGTGCCTCTAGATTTACATACCTCCCCACACACCAAAAGCTGGCATGTCAGTAAGAAGGCTAGGCTTGTTTTCTTGTTTTATTTTGTGTGCAGGGATTGGGGAGTTGTTTGTGTAACTATGGCATCCACTACTTACAGCTGTCCAGCACAAACGTAGCATTACCTTATCAGTGAGAACTAGGACCTTGTCATTCAGGGCAGCAGCCAAAGCTGTCCAGTCTCTTCCCTGACATGTCTGTTCCCATCTGATGAATGCTGTACATGTACATGAAACTTGTTGTCTCCTCTAACCACAGTTCTCCAACCTCACCTTTCATATCATCAACTACCTGAGCCTCTTTTTTGTTTTTACCGGTGATGCCGAGACTTGAACCTGGGACCTCCCCCATGTGAAGTAGATGCTCTGCCCTGAGCTGGTATAATGTGGCATTAGGGTTGCCAGCCTCCAGGTAGTGGCTGGAGATCTCCTGGAATTACAACTGGTCTCCAGGCCACAGAGATCAGTTCACCTGGAGAAAATGGCTACTTTGGGGGTGGACTCTATGGAAGTATGCCATGTCAAGGTCTTTTCTCTCCCCAAACCCCACGTTCTCCAGGTTTCTCCAGGTTTCACCTCCCCAGATCTCCAGGAATTTCCCAACTTGGAACTGGCAACCCTATGTGGAATACCAGACACTGGCTGGAGCAGAAGGAAGCCTGAGTTCCAATTCCTGTTCAGCCTCAGTCCTCTGGGGGAGTGTAGACCAGTTGCAGTTTTTGAGCCTAGCCTTCCTTACAGGGTCGTTGTCCAGACAAAACAGGGGCAGCCTAAAGTATGGCAGCTTGAGCTCTGCAGAGGAAACATGGAAACAAAAAAAATATGAAGCAAGATGGTCACTTTAGGGCCAGGAGGAATTTTTTTCCAGGCCAGTTTGGCCAGGGATCCTGGAGGTTTTTTGCCATCTTCTGGGCATGGAGCAGGGGTCCCTGGGGGCATGGGGGAGGGAGGTAGTCAGGGGTCATTTCGTAGAAAAAGAGCTGCAGGAACTCATTAGCACAACTCATTAGCATAGCTGATTTGTATATGCCACACCCCTTGCCATCACTGGAAGTGTGTCATTAGCATAACTGATTTGCATATGCCACACCCCCTGACACCACCTATCCTGGCTGTTTTGGACTCAATCCTGGCCATTCAGTGCCGAAGGGCCCAAAATGGCAAAAAGGGGCTGAAAATGGCTGAAAAGGGGACCAAAATTGTCCGAATTGGGCCACTGCTGAGCAGGGGAGTGATCCACCACCCATCAGAGGCCTGATCCTGGCCATTTTGGGCCCAATCCGGGCTGTTTTGGGCCTGATCCTGGCCATTTTGCTCCCAATCCGGGCCAAAACAGGCCCAAAAGGGCCAAAAATCAGATGGGTGGGGCCACTTGACATGTGACCTCTTTGGAGAACTACCAGAACTGCATTCCTGTGCATTCCCCCTCAAAAGGAGCCCTGGAGGTAGTTGTGAATTTCCTGCATTGTGCAGGGGGTTGGACTAGATGACCTTGGAGATCCCGTCCAACTCTAGGATTCTATGATTTTGTGATTCTATGACCCTGTTGAGCCCCTCCAATTTTGTCCTGATTGAAAGCAGCGATCTTTGTGTTCTAGAATTTATTTTAGCAACTTGAATTCAGAATCCTAGGAGAATTCTTACTCCTGAAGCGGGCTGCACATTCCTCTCCCAGTGGAAAGACAGCAGACTCAAGTTTAATCACTAAACAGTTACTTAATTGGCTGCTTGTGGAATGTGGCCCCTGGAGGCTGTCAATCCCCCCCCCCCCATGGTTTTTACATAACAGCAGCCAATTGCTAGCTTGCTAGCTATGCTTTAGTTATTTCAAAGAGAGAGAGGGAAGATCAGCTGTTTTAGCTCAGCTAGAACAAGTCACCGAATGCCAGGAACTTCTAAGCTGGAATCAAAAGAAAGTATGTGTGGGGTGAGGATCGAGTGACAGCTGCCGAGCCAGCCCTGATTCTGTGACATATTAATTAAACAAATTAAGCATTTCTTTCGTACAGCTCATGAAGCCAAGCCTGTTTTGGCAAGTCACAAAGAGGGTTATGCAGGTCTCGGACACTGTTGGAAAATTAATAGTAATTGCATGCAGAGTGATTCATTGCGCAGCAGAAATAAGTGGCACAGAGAAAAAAATAAAGAGGTTTACTACGTATTCTGGTAAAAAGAATGACATTGGTAAGAACAAAATAGTAAAGAGTCCAGTAGCCCCTTTAAGACTAACCAACTTTATTGTAGCATAAGCTTTTGAGAGCCACATCTCTTCATCTCTCTGATAAAGAGAGCTGTGGCTCTCGGAAGCTTATGCTACAATAAAGTTGGTTAGTCTTAAAGGGGCTAGTGGACTCTTTACTATTTTGCTACTACAGACTAACATGGCGAACTCCTGTGGATCTATTGGTAAGAACACGATGAATAGCTAACTCAGCTTCCACATCTCTACATCTTGACAGTCTAAAACAACTGGTAGATTGCAATGCCGACCTGAGTGCATGCTGGAATTTCAGTTCCCCCCAAACCCCCAATAAAACTGATCAGCCAATAATCAATCCTAGGTCCCTTCGTTAAGTATGCAACTCCCCTTTTCTCTAGCGGGAAAAACTACTCGATAACTAAGTGGTCCTATAACTAGCTATCTCTAGGTACACTCAAACAACAGTTTAAGTCTTTCATGACTGAAAGGATGGCACTTGCAAAAAACCCAATAAACACCCAGTCCTTGAACACAGATCAAGATGGGTAGCCGTGTTAGTCTGTCTGTAGCCGTGGAAAAGAGCAAGAGTCCAGTAGCACCTATAAGACTAACAAAATTTGTGGTAGGGTAGGAGATGGTTGTTGTGGATTTTCTGGGCTGTGTCACTGAGAGATCTCTGTCTTTTGGTGCTACACCTCTGAAGATGCCAGTCACAGCTGCTGGCGAAACGTCAGGAACTACAATGCCAAGACCACGGCTATACAGCCCGGAAAATCCACAACCATCGTTCTCCGGCCGTGAAAGACTTCGACAATATATTGTAGGGTAGGAGCTTTTGTGAGCCACAGCTCACTTCTTCTTCTTGTATCTGAAGAAGTGAGCTGTGTGGCTCACAAAAGCTCATACCCTACCATTAATTTTATTAGTCTTATAGGTGTTACTGGACCCTTGCTCTTTTCCAATCATTGAACACGTTCAATCCCTTCTCTCACCCAGATTTTACCAGGCGTGGATCACCACGTAAGTTCTAAAGTGTCATTATGGACTAGATAGTTTCAGGTAGGCATGTTGGTCTGTGGCAGAACTGCAGGTGTTGGTCTGTGGCAGAACTGCAGGATTTGGGTCCAGTGGCACCTTAGAGACCAACAAGATTTTTAGGGTGTAAGCTTTAGAGAGTCAAAGCTCCTATCTTCAGATGTTGGACTAGAAACTTGCTTTGGGAGGGAAGAAGAATGCATAGCGCCCAAGAACTACTTTTCACTGACGTTATTGGGGCTAACAAGCTGGAATGGCCCTCCATAGGAAATAGTTTCCTGCATGCAGTAAAGGAGCATGTCAAGAAGGAGACTCAGCAAGAACACTCGTTTAGGAGGAACTGAATTGTAGGTCCGGTGAGGCTGAACAAGCTTTGAGGTACCCCATTCAAAAATTCTGATGTGAGCCATTGAGGTATAGTGGTTATAGTGTTTGACTAGGCCTGGAAGAAGGGTTGCCAGCTTCAGGTTGGGAAATACCTGGAGATTTGGAGTGTGGAGCCTGGAGAAGATGGAGTTTGAGATGGGAGAGACTTCAATGGAGTATAATGCCATAAAACTTACCTTCCAAACTTGCCGTTATCTCCAGCGGAAATGATCTCTGTGGCCTGGAGATCAGTTGTAATTCCATGAGATCTCCAGCCACCACCTTGAGGATGGCAACCCCAGGTTCGAATCACGGTTGTGCCATGAAATTAATAACAACAACAACAACATTAGATTTATATACTGCCCTTCAGGATGACTTAACATCCACTCAGAGCAGTTTACAAAGTATGCTATTATTATTCCCACAAAAACAGTCACCCTGTGAGGTGGGTGGGACTGAGAGAACTCCAAGAAGCTGTGACTGACCCAAGAAGATCACCCAGCTGGCTTCAAGTGGAAGAATGGGGAATCAAACCTGGTTCTCCAGATTAGAGTCCTGCTGCTCTTAACCATCACACCAAACTGGCTCTCAAAGTTCATTGTGTTACTGTGGTCCATTCTTTCTCTCAGCCTCACCTTCTTCACAGAATTGTTGTGATGATAAAATGGAGGAAAGGGGAACCACTCTTTTTGCCCTGAATTCCTTGGAAGGGTGGGATAACAATATAATGGCTATGTGGAGGGGGAATTGTAAGAATTTGATTAGCGGAGTAGAGTATTTGGCATTGGACATAATAAGAACAGACTCCTGCGTTTAGCTCTAGAAAAATACTTTACTACATATCAGGGTAAAAAAGTTTCATTGGTGATAAAATAAAGAATAGCTAACTAACTGGCTTCTACAGCTTGAAGGTCAGACTTAAAGACTCAAAAGACTGGACTGAACAAAGAGCAATAAAACCTTAATATATGTTTCTAGTTTACTGCCCCCCAATAAACTGGTCACCCAATAGTGAATCCCAGATGTGCCAGGGCTAGAGATGGGCACGAACTGAAATACGAACCAAAATTAAGCACGAACCAGACCAGTTCGTGGTTTGCAAACCCGAGGTTCCCATTTCTGATGAACCACCACGAACTTTAAGCTGGTTTGTTTGGTTCGTTTTTTTGGTTCGTCACTGCAGACAGCCTGGTGCCAATCAATCAGTTTCCTAGGCAACAGGGGATGGACTTCCTGCAGACCTTCTGCTGACCCGGAAGTGACCTTCCGCTGGCCCGGAAGTAATGATTTTCTGACTCAGATGTGACATTTTCATGAACCAAATGAACCGGTTCGTGAATCAGGGGCAGATTCATGAAAGCTCATGGTTCATAGTTTGTGAAATTTGATGAACCATGAACCGCATGGTTCGGTTTTTCCCCAGTTCGTGCCCATCTCTAGCCAGGGCTCGATAGTAGAGTCCTTAAGGTGTATGCAGAAGTCCCTGGTGTATTTAATTAAGTTAGGTATCAGGACTGAAGAAATACCTGTCTCCATCTTTGGAGTGCTGCAGCCAATCAGGGTATAACAACAACAACATTCAATTTATATACGGTCCTTCAGGCACCTTTTGCAGACAGGAATTCCTGCCACAATAAATCTGTTAATCTTCGGGTGCCACAGGATTCTTTTGTGACTGCCGTGGCGGACTAAAACGGAAAACAACACAATCCTCGTCTCATTTCTCTCAGCTCTAGGGTCGACCTTCTTTACTGGGGTGCCCTGAGGCTTACGATGTCCCTGACTCGCAATTTCTTTTGGGGAGTAGCATTCGGTGTTCTTATTGGACTGGCTGTTTCACTGGCTTTCAGGAAAAGAGAGACAAGAAATGAATGGCCCTGATGGATTAGACCTGGTTAGACCTTGTTTGGAGTGTTGTGCACAGATCTAGGCACCGCAGTTTAAGTAGGATGTTGACAAGCTGGAACATGTCCAAAGGAGGGCAACAAAGGGCCAAGCTACAAGTGACGAATGAGACAGGTTGGACACTTGTCAGCTTCCCTCAAGTTTTGATGGGGAATGTAGGCGTCCTGGTCTTGCAGCTTGGCTCTCCGACTGCTGTCCAATGGACCTTTCAACTGTCACTTGTCCAACATTCCGCTGAGCTGCCTACATTCCCCATCAAAACTGGAGGGAAGCTGGCAAGTGTCCAACCTGTGTCATTCGTCACTTGTAGTTTGGCCCAAAGATGGTGAGGGGTCTGGAGACCAAGCCCTGTGAGGAAAGGTTGAAGGAGTATGTTTAGCCTGGAGAGGAGATGACTGAGAGGTGAAATGATAACCATCTTTCAAGTACTTGAAGGGCTGTCAGAGAGAGGATGGCGCAGAGATGTTTTCTGTCAGACCAGAAACAACAGGTTAAAATTAAAGCAAGAGTTTTCGGCTAAACATTAGGAAGAACTTCCTGTCAGTTAGAGCGGTCCCTCAGTGGAACAGGCTTACTCAGGAGGTGGTGGGCTCTCTTTCCTTGGAGGTATTTAAGATGAGGCGAGATGGCTACCTGAGAGCTATGATGATTCTCTGACTTAATATGAATGTACACAGATCAAGAGAGTGAGGACATGAAGCGACAAGCCAGTGAGAGGCTCTTGTGCCCTTCCTTATATGCCCAGGGTAATGCCAATCGCCACTTTGGAGTAAGGAAGGAGTTTTTGTCCAGGCCAGATTTACCAGGGATCCTGGAGGTTTTTCACCTTCCTCTGGGCATAGAGCAGGGGTCATTGAGGGAAGTACCGGGGGGGGGGGGGAGATAGCTGTGAATTTCCTGCATTGTGCATGGGGTTAGACTAGATGACCCTTGGGGGTACTTTCCAAATCTATGTTTCTGTGTATCAGACCAAAGGCCAGCATTTTGTCCCTACCGCCAGACAGCCAGGTCCTTCTGAAATTGCATGTGTTATGACCCTTACTTCTCTTGGGTAGATTTTGCCTTTAATCTTTCCCTTACACCCTCTGGGTAGGTTGCTGCCACCAGGAATATTATATTCCAAGATATTTAAGTTTTTCCTTTAATAACGTGCCCAAGCGTCAGGCTTCTTCTTGGTACTATGTGGCCCTGAGGTTAGGAGTGGGATATAGGAATGACAGCTACTCTGGAATATAACAAAAACAAAATAAACTTTTATTTTTTCAAGAAGCGTATCGGTTTCATAAGAGTAGTTCTCGGTTCTTAAAATTACTTCATTTAAACTCACACAGATCTCTTCTAAGGCTTGACACACAGTTAGCCTCTTTCTCTGACTCAATATTTCTCACAGACGTGCTTAAGTTACTCAGGCTGCACACAGCTTGCCTGCTTTCTTCTGACTGAATATTTTTCACAAACATACTCAGTTCAGGTTTCCACACAGGTTATATTTCTCTCAGTAATACTTAAACATGCTCAGGCGGCACACAGCTTGCCTCTCTTCTCCTGACTGAATGTTCTTTCTCCACTCTCAGTCTAAAACTGCATTCACTCCACCCACCCTCTCAGTCATCAACTGATCATATCACTCAGGGCCAAGCTACACATGGCGAATGACACTTGAACCGCAAGTGTATTTCTCCCTGTTCACTTGCCCTCCACTCAATCCACTTGCCGTTCAAGTGTCATTCGTCATGTGTAGCTTGACCCTCACATGTATTCCTCCCTGGGCCAAGCTACACATGACGAATGACACTTGAACCGCAAGTGTATTTCTCCCTGTTCACTTGCCCTCCACTCAATCCACTTGCCGTTCAAGTGTCATTCGTCATGTGTAGCTTGGCCCTCACTCATCCCTCTTTAACCCCCCACTCTTCACCTATATCACACCAAGCATTTAAAGACATGTGCACACATTTACTTGAAATCATTACAGCATGCGAGAAGCATATACATATTTTAAACAAAGCCAATGTCCCCCAACTGCTGTTCTTCCTTGGCCCTAGACATCCAGATACTCTTCTTTGTTTCAAAGTAGGTGCCATCTTTGGGAGGGAGCTTTGCTTGAGGATGTTTTAAAAGTGTCGTGCAGAAGTAGACTGAAAGTCTATCTAAGGCAGTAACCTGTTTTCAGTGCTGGCTAGCTGAACGTTTCTGGGAAGTTGCGGGAGCTAAGACGACTGCCCTGTTTCTCCTCTGAACTTGCTGTTCAGTGTCTCTGAACAAGGATCCAGAGGAGTTAGCCGTGTTAGTCTGTAGTAGCAAAATCAAAAAGAGTCCAGTAGCACCTTTAAGACTAACCAATTTTATTTTATTGTAGCATAAGCTTTCGAGAATCAAGTTCTCTTCATCAGATGCCTGATCCGAACTGGTCAAATACAGAAGAGGAGGGGAGGGGAAAGAACAGGACATATATCACAAGAAGACAGAATGCAATTAGTGTGAAGGCAATCAAAACATTCCTTTGCTTGTAAATGTAAACATCTCCTTTTGGTGTGGAGTCAGTTTGCCGCAGTGAAGGTATACAATTCCTATGTTATCACATTATCACAGGTAACAGATTTCCTTTACAGAGGCGTGGTCTGGGGGAGCCCAGAGACGCCTGGTGTGGGCTTTGTTTGTCAATTATCTCAGCCTGAGTGCCTGTGGGCTTTCGGGGACCACAGTTCTCTTTGTCAGATGCAGCTGGCAGGGAGAGCTGTGGTTATCGAGGGCTTATACTACATAGGAATTGTATACCTTCACTGCGGCAAACTGACTCCACACCAAAAGGAGATATTTACATTTACAAGCAAAGGAATGTTTTGATTGCCTTCACACTAATTGCATTCTGTCTTCTTGTGATATATGTCCTGTTCTTTCCCCTCCCCTCCTCTTCTGTATTTGACCAGTTCGGATGAGGCATCTGATGAAGAGAACTTGATTCTCGAAAGCTTATGCTACAATAAAATAAAATTGGTTAGTCTTAAAGGTGCTACTGGACTCTTTTTGATTCTGAACAAGGACTTTCCATTGCTGTTGTGACCGAAATCCGCAGCTGGCAGATTCACAAAGAACAGAGTATTGTGTTCAGTTTTGGGCACCACAATTTAAGAAGGATACAGACAAGCTGGAACGTGTCCAGAGGAGGGCAATGAAGATGGTGAGGGGTCCAGAGACCAAGTCCTATGAGGAAAGGTCGAAAGAGCTCAGCCTGGAGAGGAGATGACTGAGAGGTGATATGATAACCATCTTCAAGTACTTGAAGGGCTGTCAGAGAGAGGATGGCACAGAGTTGTTTTCCGCTGCCCCAGAAGGTCAGACCAGAATCAATGGGATGAAATTAAATCAAAAGTGGTTTTGGCTAAACACTAGGAAGAACTTCCTGGCAGTTAGAGCGGTCCCTCAGTGGAACAGGCTTTTTTGGGAGGTGGTGAGCTCTCCTCCTTTGGAAGTTTTTAAGCAGAGGCTAGATGGCCATTGGGCAACATTGCTGATTCTGTAAACCTGGGCAGATCATGAGAGGGAGGGCAGGAAGGGTTACATCAGTGAGTGATTCTGCACACATTGGATAATGCACTTCCAATCCTCTTTATAGATCATTTGGAACGGATTTTTGTGTGTGTGGAACAAAAAATCCACCTCAAACGATTGATAAAGTGCATTGAAAGTGCATTATCCAACGTGTGCGGAATCAGCCAGTGCTTAGTTCTTATTACATTACATGCCCAGGGTAATGCCAATTGGAGTCAGGTAGCAATCTTGCCCAGGCCAGTGTGGCTAGGGATCCCGACGGGGCAGGGGGAGGTAGTCATGAATTTCCTGCATTGTGCAGGGGGTTGGGCTAGATGACCCTAGAGGTATCTTCCAATCCTATGATTCTATGAAAATATCTGTACTTTTCTTTCCCTCTTCCCCAGACAAACGTTCTTGCCAGCTACCCCACACTCCAGTTGCATGGGCCAGCCTTTCTCTGTTAGTCTCAAAGTACAGCCTGGTTGAACTTCCTCTTGTTGGAACCCAGACAGCTTCCTTTCCCCCAGCTCCTACTTTTGATTGCAGCCGTAGCCATTGTGCCAGCCAACCCTCGTCCAGGATGTGGTTACTGGATGGGCCAGATTTGCTGATCCTATCTCTTGTCTTGTGCGTTGATTGGCACCGGGCCGGCTGACGTCCTGCTTGGATGGTTTCTTTGGGAAGCTTATAAAGGGCATCTCCAGTGAGGAAGGAGCTGAGTTTAGCCCAATGGGCATGGTAGACGCTCCAGCTAATGGAGTCCACTGAGGAAGCCTGGCTTTGTAGGTGCACAAGAGAGAAGCATCTTGGGTGTGCGTGTGATGAAAACCGATCTCCTGGAGGGACTGCCTGAGCTTTATGCTGCTAGAACTCTTGAAAGAGCGGTGAGTAGTAGATGGGATGAACGGGGTTGCATTGTGAAAATTAATCACTATTGGCTCTTTTCAGGTGGAATCAGGTCTGAAAATCTTCCATAATCTACCATTGCATAAATCAGATACCTACATTTGGACTGAGTGCATGACATGGGCTTATGCAATTCCTCTTCTCCCGCCCGCCTTATACACTGATTTTTTTCTTCCATTTCTGGGTTTTCATGAGCCATAGTCTGTTGTGATTAGACATGGGCACGAACAGAAAAAACAAACAAACATGGTGTTCGTTGTTCGTTGCCATCTACGAACAACGAACATTGATGAACATGATCCTGACATGAACATGTTCGTTGTTCGTGGGGGCCAGCAGGCTCTCCTCCAGCCATCAAGATCCCTACTGCACCACACCCAGAAACCCTACCTGAGCAGGCAGCAGGAAAGGTACCAATAATAAATAATAGCTTGGCCCAGAGTCTGGCAGCAGCCCTGGAACCTGAAGGGGTAGATCCCTAATCCCACCACACACAAAGAAAATTCAAGCTCCAATGCACTCACCCTGTCTAACAGCAGCTGTCTCTCCCTGAAAGCCAGAGCGGGTAGCCCCCCTCCCCCCTGGTCTTTTCCTCTTGTAACTAATTTGGAGCTCTAGTCTGCACTTGGAAGGAAGACCTGCCTATCAAGCTAAATTGGGCTTAGATTGGGGTTTTCCAGGGCAACAGCAGGAGTTCAGACAGAGTTCAGACAATCCCTGCCTGAGTTGCCAAGGGAATTAATTGCAGGTGCCAGACGGTCTGGCTTGACGAACAGCAACGAACGAGGCTTGCAACGACCACCTGTTCATTTAGAAGGGGGCCTCACGAACAGCTTGTTTGCAAACAGCAGATTGGGCTGTTCGTAGGCTTTTTTGTGTTCGTAATGCTGTTCGTGCCCATCTCTAGTTGTGATGCCCACACTAAGTACAGGTTGTGCTAACCTCCACTCTGTTGGTTTGCAAACTAGGGTTTGGAACTTTGTACTGATTGTGGTTTACCTGAATCAGATGCCACACCATACTGTTAGAGGCATTGGATATCAAAATGCCTTTAGTATTCGATCTGTGTTTTCTGTTCAAGACAATGATTGAATGAACTGTAACACAAGGAAGTGTACCATTGGAGGAAATCCAGAAGGGTTAGAAGGCATCTGTGCATGAGAGAGGAGGAGGAGAAAGAGAGTGTGCACGTTCCTAAGTCACATTCAGTTCTCCAACGTCTGGCTTCTTTGAGTTTCTCTATTTGAGACATCTGACACGTGAAGAATACGTGTCGGGAGATGAAATGTTAGTCGGCAGGGGTAGTTTAAAAAGACCGAACCGGCGGCAGGACAAAGGTTATTGTATCTCTTTTCATCGAATGTCCTAACTTGTTCCTTATTGTACTCTGCTCAGTCCTAGTTGTTGTGTGTGTTATGGGCTGTCAAGTTGCCTCCGACCTATGGCGACCCTCTGAATGAAGGACCTCCAAAACGTCCTATCATTAACAGACTTGCTCAGATCCTGCAAACTGGAGGACGTGGCTTCTTTTATCGAGTCAAGCCATCTCGTTCCAGGTCTTCCTCTTTTCCTCCTGCCTTCCACTTTTCCTAGCATTATTGACTTTGCCAGAGAAACTTGTCTTCTCATGATGTGACCAAAGTACGATAGCCTCAGTTTTGTCATTTTAGCTTCTAGGGAGAATTGAACTATGTCAATCTTACGAATGAAAGCATCCTATGATTAACAGACTTGCTCAGATCCTGCAAACTGGAGGACGTAGCTTCTTTTATTTTATTGCCATTTTAGCTTCTAGGGAGAATTCAGACTTGATTTGACCGAACACCCACTTATTTGTCTTTTTGGCCATCCATGGTATCTGCAAAACTCTTCTCCAGCACCACATTTCAAAAGAATCAATTGTATTATATCTACAATTGGTATTACATCTACAATTGTATTATATCTGTTTAGTGAATCTCCTCGAGTGCTCTCTGGAGAGGCTGCATATGAATTTTCCAAACAAACCAATAAAACCTCAAAGGCTATTAGCCCTGGCAGCTAACTGGAACCTCCATGTTTAGAGGCAGTGTACCTGTGAATACCAACTGCTAGGGGGCGCAACAGCACAAGAGAGCTCTTGCAGTCAAGCTCTGCTTGTGGATTGCCCTGAAGCATCCAGCTATTCATTCCTGGAAATAAAGGGTCGGATCCAGACATAACTGTCTGTTGCCCCTTCCTGTTGCAGAATCCCCCCTGCTGTCATTGCTCAAGAGCTTCTCTCCCCCAGGAGCAGCATTTCGTGGAAAGCCATGGGCTGCTGTGGGAGCAAGAGGTACGAAAATTTCATTCTGCCCCCGTAGCACCTTTAAGATGAACCAACTTTATTGTAGCATAAGCTTTCGAGAACCACAGCTCTCTTCGTCACATGCATCTGACGAAGAGAGCTGTGCTTCTCGAAAGCTTGTGCTACAATAAAGTTGGTTCATCTTAAAGGTGCTACTGGACTCTTTACTATTTTGCAACTACAGATTAACATGGCTAACTCCTCTGATTCTGCACCTGGAAAATTTAGTCTGGATTCAGCGCAAGATGCTTTTCTAAATGCCACCTCTCTGGAAGTATTAATTGAAAGGGAACTTCATTTAATGTTTGTTTATTTACTCATGCACTGTGTTTACAATCTGCCTTTCTCATTGAGACTCAAGGCAGATTACACAGTGTTAACAGATGCAATCGGTAGGATGAGACAATGTACTAGGACTTGGATTACAGAAATCTGAAATGAACAGAGAATATTCGATGTCAGACTGCAGAGACAATGCAGAAAAACGGTATTACATCAGTAAAAACTAATTAGGGACAGCAGGACAATACCTATAGCAAACAGATAATATCCCTTGTACTCAGTGGTAAATTCCACAGTCCCTTTTCTTCTGTAGTTTCAGGTGGGGAGCCATGTTGGTCTGCCATAGAACAGCAGGATTCGAATCCAGTGGCACCTTAGAGGCCAACAGGATTTTCAAGATATGAGCTCCTTTCTTCAGATGATTTCAGGTAGACAGCCCTGTTGGTCTGTAGTAGAAGAGCAAGACTGGGGTCCAGTAGAACTTTAAAAACCAACCAGATTTTCAGGGTGTAAGCTTCTGAGAGTCAGCGCTCTCTTCTTCACACACCTTCCCTCTGTAAGCACCTTTCTGGACCATTCTGCTATAACAGAGCCTTGCTATTTGTTTTCAAAAACGCACTCCCAAACAACCCTGTACTGTGAAGTGACAGAAATGTAGATGAAGTCTGAAGGGAGGGGCTGTGTCTCAGTGGCAAAGCATCCACTTGGCTTGCAAAAGGTTGCAGGTTCAATCCCCGGCATGTCCAGCTAAAAAGGTCAGGTGGTTCATTGTGTGAGGGGCTCTACCTGAGTCCTCGGGGAGCCATTGCCTGTCTGAGTAGGCAATACTGACTTTGCTGGACTGATAGTCTGATTCGGTATAAGACAGCTTCGTTCATTCGTTCATTCGTTTGTTCGTTCATTCATTCATTCATTTGTTTGTTCATTCGTTCGTTCGTTTGTTCATTTGTTCATTCATTCATTCATTCATTCGTTTGTTTGTTTGTTTGTTCTTCATTTGTTCGTTCGTTCATTCTATATCCCATCCTAGCCTGCCTGACAGACAGGCCATTCCATTCATCGTTCCATAGGAAGGCCGTCTTTAATCCTTTTATTCACCAATAAGCAACTCAGATCCATAACGAATGACTCTCTAGGTCATGGCCCTGCAGGTGACAATTGTCCCATGGCAATTAATCAAAGGCCAAGTTTGATTGTCAGGGAGCGGCAGCTTGAGAAGTAGTGGCTATGCTATCTGCAGTCTCTCCTTCCTTTCCCCCCATCCTATCAATGAATGGATGTCCCAGGGCCTTCCTGCCGCAAAGAGGATTGAGCAATTCTACAGCTGTCAGAGGCAGGAGCGGCCCAGCACCTCCCAGTCAGGCAGTTTCCTCCTCCTTCCCCCTCCCTGGGATGTTTCATAGTGCAACTTGCGCAGAAAGAGGAAGCCGTGCAAGTGTCACTGTCAGAGGACGGGGGCCAGGGGCCGTGGGCAGGGAGGGGGCGATCCCTCCGCCTTTACCAAACAGAATGAAAAGGAAAAAGGCAGAAGAGGCATTCGGCTGGCTGTGGACAAGAGCGGGTGCCATCCACGTGGTTAGGAGACCACTGGACCTCAGAATCGAGCGATCCAAGCTAGTGCTCAGTAAGTGTGAAGTGTGCTGCTAATCTGTTGTCATGTGGAGTGTGCCCGGGGAAGCAGGAAGTCCTGTTTATCTGGGTAACAATCTTGGATTGCAAGAGTCCTGCCTGAAACCTTGGAGAGCGGCTTATGGTCATACTTATGAAGCCTGATGGACCAAAGGTGGAGTACCCACTTCGCATGTAGAAGGTCTCCAGTTCAATCCCCGGGCTCTCCAGGTAAAAGGTAGCAGGTGGTGAGAAAGATTTTCCTTTGCTTGAGATCTCCAGAAACTGCTGGTCGGAGGAAACAGCGTGGTTGGACCAGAGGTCTGATTTTGTATTATTTGCACCTTTGTAGAGTCATGTTTTTTATTCTCAGCAAGTGAAATTCGGAACATTCCTCCCCAAAGGGTGCTCTGGTTCCAACTGGGTTTGCAATGTGTTCACGGGGGCTTGGATAGAATTGCCACATTTAATCCCCTGCAAGATTTCAGTAGAACGTTAAACGCCAATAAGATGTTTAGGGTATAAGCTTTCGAGAGTCAAAGCAGGAGATCTGACGAAGGGAGCCTTGACACTCAAAAGCTCGTACCCTGTGGGTCTTTAAGGTGTTCCTGGACTTGAATCTCGCTGTTCTACTGCAGACCAACACGGCGACCCACCTGATTTTTTTTTCTGCTTCTGTTCTTTAGACAGTCGTTTAGCAGGCAGAAATAGAAGACGGTAGGCAAGACGGTAAAACAGTGGGTAAAATGTCACCTGCTTTAAATGTATTTATTTATGTCATTTATAGTCGGCCTTTCTCACTGAGACTCAGGGTGGATTACATAGTGTGGGCTTAGTACAATCAATATTTCGTTCGTTCGTTCGTTTGTTTGTTTGCGACTTTTATTCCACCCTCCCCGCAAGCGGGCTCAGGGCGGATTACATAAATTAAAACATTTCACACACTCTACATTATAAAAGCAATAAAACAGTTTAAAATTTCAATATAATGGCTAATCTTCCAGACAGCAGCCAGATGGTGGACGACTCTGATGGGGAGGACTCAGATCTTCTCCCCTTTCCGGGCCGGTGGAGGCCTAGCCCAGCCTCAACCATATGCCTGGCGGAACATCTCTGCCTTACAGGTCCGGCGGAAAGATAGTAAATCCTGCCGGGCCCTGGTCTCAAAAGAGAGAGTTCCACCAGATTGGAGCCAGGACCAAAAAAGCCCTGGTTCTGGTTGAGGTCAGGCAGGCCTCCCTGGGGCCAGGGACCACCAACATCAAGGACATTTCCATAAACAATGCCATAGGGTAAATAAGTGCAGGTTTACAAAGACAAAACATTAGCAACAATCTGAGTCAGAGTTGAAGAAATATTGAAACAGAGCATAAGCAATTCTAGAACTGATATTAGACAACATATAACTACCCAGTAGGATCATACTTGAAGCACAGGTAGCACATAGGAGCACATAATTAAATCAACAGCTAGGACATAAGGCAACATAGTGTTGAAGTCTATGGCCTCTAACTCTGATACCCCCTTCCTACAATATCTGAGTAAAAAGCCCGTTTAAAGAATTCAGTTTTGCATCATTCGCAGATTTCTGTGTTTGGGGCTGCTTTTCAAGGTGCAGGTGTGGGACCAGTAGAAATAAAAGGCAGGGGAATTATTGGGGAAGAAGGTAAGACAAGGAATCCAAAGTTGTCCTAGGAGCTCACAGACTTGTCCTCCTGGGTAACACTGGCTGTGCTTTCTGGAGTTAGCGGCTCCTGTCTCCATCTCTCAGCTGCCTTCTGTACAGAGGTGGTATAAAGTATCTGATGGATTGGCTGGCTGTCGTATCTAGGTTATGCTTATTTTTCTTGGCACCTTTAGCACACAGGTAGAAAACAACAGATGACTCCCTGGCATTGCACCACAGCAATGACACAAGAGGAGCCAGTTTGTTGTAGTGGTTAAGAGCGGCAGGACTCTAATCTGGAGTGCCAGGTTTGATTCCCCACTCCTCCACTTGAAGTCAACTGGGTGACCTTGTGTCAGTCACTTAAAAGTGGCAGGACTCTAATCTGGAGAGCCGGGTTTGATTTGCCTCTCCTCCACTTGAAGCCAGCTGGGTGACCTTGGATCAGTCACTTAAGAGCGGCAGGACTCTAATCTGGAGAGCCGGGTTTGATTCCCCACTCCTCCGCTTGAAGCCAGCTGGGTGATCTTGGGTCAGACACAGCTCTTTCCGAGCTCTCTCAGCTCCACCCACCTCACAGGGTGATTGTTGTGAGGATAATATTAACATACTTTGTAAACTGCTCTGAGTGAGTGTTAAGTTGTCCTGAAGGGCAGTAAATAAATTGAATGTTATTATTATTATAAGACAGTGATGGGACATTTCCTCAGTGTCTGCCAAGTGTGAAGAGTGGGGAGAAATCGTTCTTTAAGGTACTTGGATGACCACAGCTGTGGTTCAGGGATCTCAGAAAGAGCACACTCAAAAAGTCTAGTAGGATTCTCTACTGTGGTGGTAGAGATTCTCTAGTATGGTATTAAAGCTTTTCTTTAAAAGTTTATTTGACAAAATTCATATCCTCCCTTTCTGCCCCATCAAGGGCCACCAAGGCAAACAAACTAAAATATACATACTAAAATCACACTATAAAACCATTAAAATCAATGAAAACACATCATTAAAACAGTTAAAACCAAAGCTTAAAAAACATACAAAGACATAAAAACAGTAACCTTTAATGGCATAAAAGTAAAAAAAGAACATAAATAATGTGAAACAGACCGCATAACTAGTACCGTTTACAGTGTAAAATAACCGAGATAAAAACCAGTTATTTAAAAAGCTTATATCTAACTTTAGCTACTTCAGCCAGAAATTTGGCTACCAAGGCTGTGATTTCAGAATTTGTATCTTTTAATAAATACTGTATTTAGTACACTGGTTTAAGTATACTCTGCCTGCTGCAGCCTCATAAAAACAACAGTTAAAATATTTACAACAATGAAAACATTGGGTGTAGTGGTTAAGAGCAGCAGGACTTTAATCTGGAGAGCCAGGTTTGATTTCCCCACTCCTCCGCCTGAAGCCAGCTGAGTGACCTTGAGGCAGTCACAGCTCTCTCAGAGCTCTCTCAGCCCCACCCACCTCACAAGGTAATCGGCAAGAGGATAATAATAAAAACACACTTCATAAACCACTCTGATTGGGCATTAAGTTGTGGTGGTATATAAATCTAATATTATTATTATTATTATTTTTATTATTATCCAATTTTGGATTGTATGCCGGGACAGGTTCTGGCTTTCTTGCTTGTTAATCTGTGAAGTGCCGTGCTCCAAGATGTTTCTGTATGCCGTAAGAGGCACGAATAATCCCGTTTGGGACAACTGGATCTCCGTGGCCCACTTGTGTTGTAATTGCTTCTAAACTTCCCCAGAACTTTCCATTACCTTGTTCCTTGCACAGTGGTGTGATTGGACCCTTCTAAGTTTAGCAGCCCCTTGCTTGGAGACAGCGCCCATGTGTCTGTCTTGAAATGTTCCCAGATTATGAAAAACGGCCCTTCCTTCCCTTTTCCTCTGCTGTTTCTCTTCTCCACTTTCCTTTTTCTGCTATGAAGAAATATTAAGAATGTTGCTGGCCTCTGCTGGTAGAGAGAAATGGGTGGGAGAAGAGACCAGCGAAAGATGGGAGATAAGAGGTTTAACGCCGCAGACTTGCTTGATGTATGTCAAAATATAGGCAAGAGTGCAGCGGGAGAGTACAGCATGTAGCGTTAGGCACAGAATCCACCTTCCGGAGACTCTCAGCTTTCTTTTTAGAAATAAATGCAACCAGTTTCTGGTTCTTGTGGTTGCAAGGATATGCCTCAAACACACGCAGGCGATGTTTGCTGGTATCTTGGAAGCGGGAGAGGTTGATGGAGGGCCAGAAGGTAAAGATTCAGTACCCCATTGAGCCCACGACCAAGAGAAACGAAACGGGCTATCGTGCAGAATGAGAGGGCACGCCCATTTGCTTAATGCATGCAGGTCTCAGAAATGTGTTTTTCTTATTGCAGAATTTGAGACATGTTGGTGCAGAATATTGTGGGTTTTTTTAAAAAATAGCTAATAACAATAACAATAACAATAAACAACACTGCAATTCCTGGGGATGCCAGAGTCGAAAAAAAGGAACAAGAAAAAATGATTAACTATAGAGATCTGGCATTAGAAGCCACCCGACTATGGAAGATGAATGCAACAGTAGTCCTCATTGTCATCGGGGCACTTGGAACCATCTCGAAACACTTTGCAATTCATATGGAAAAAGTGCAGCTTTCTGACATAACACCTACAGAACTGCAAAAGATGGCGCTGCTTGGAACAGCGTACATATGACGCCGCTACCTAGCTGATACTTAGGTCTCCAGCGGAAACTTGTATCAGCTTAGCAAGGCCAATCGATAATAACATGTGACCTCTGCTTATTGTTGATTGTATTTCGGATAATTCAAATAACAACAACAACATTGGATTTATCTACCACCCTTAAGAACAACTTAATGCCCACTCAGAGCGGTTTACAAAGTATGTCATTATTATCCCCACAACAAAACACCCTGTGAGGTGGGTGGGGCTGAGAGAGCTCTGAGAGAGCCATGACTAGCCCAAGGTCACCCAGCTGGCTTCAAGCGGAGGAGTGGGGAATCAGACCTGGTTCTCCAAATTACAGTCCCACCACTCTTAACCACTACACCAAACTGGCTCTGCAATACATTGCAGCCCTGCTGGGTTTTGGTACCATCATGGAGGGATGACTCCCCCTCCCCCTTGGTGCTTCTGTATAGACCATACCATTCTCCCAAATAAGGTTCCTAGGTCCTTATATCCTCCTGGCGGGGGGGGGGGGGCTGGTACTTACTGAGAGGCTTAATCTTCGTTGTATGCTCCTGGCGCCAATGCGATGACATCACTTCTAGGAAGTGATGTCATCAAGCTGGCAGCGGGCATGCTCCTATGCTTTGCAAAGGGCTAATTCAGCCTGTTGGGAGTCAAAATTGGCCCCTGTGAAGCCCGGGAGCATGCCCACTGCTGAGTGTGATGTCACTTGAGGAAGTGACATCATTGTGCCCACCGTGAGCATGCCCGCTGTGTACTTGCCTTGGAGGTTCCATGCCTCCCATGCCCGTTCTCTGCACATTTCCTCCTTGCTAGCCAGGTGAGAGGTGGTGAGTGGCAGAGGCTGGGAGAGATTCCTCACCCTCACTGGGGAATTAGATTCTTACTCCCAGGGCCTTTTTTCGGCTGGAACACTGTGGAACAGAGTTCTGGCACCACTTGAAAATGGTCACATGGCTGGTGGCCCCGCCCCCTGATCTCCAGACAGAGGGGAGTTAGATTGCCCTCCGCACTGGTCGGCAATCTAAACTCCCCTCTGTCTGGAGATCAGGGGGCGGGGCCACCAGCCATGTGACCATTTCCTCCGAGGGCGATTTCAACTTTAAAAAACTCCCCCCTTGTTCCAGATGACCCAAAGTGACGTCATTGTGCGGTCCTGTGCTGGCAACCCACCGAGTTCCACCACCTCTTTTCCCAGAAGAAAAGCCCTGCTTACTCCCAAGCCCCATGTCCAGTGCTTCTGGGCTTTGCAGAAGCATTCCCTTGATTGCGATGCGCAGGCAGAGAAACCACAGGCGCCCCGCTTTTCCCTGTCACTGGAGAACTTAAATCAATCCACCCGAATTGATCCTACGAACTTCTGCTGATCAGGTGGAGGTCATTACAGCCCGCTGAAAACTACACAGAATTACCTTGTCAGAACCTCCCCCTCCTCCAAAGCAAGATTTCTGAACATGCCTCCAAAGGAGATCCTTTGCTTTTTCTTCCCACCGGGATCTCTCGTTTGCTGTATGGTTAATTGCAATTTGATAGTCTCCGGGTGGAAAGAGGCACGGTTAGTCCGTTGCAGATATTCGGATCCTGCCTTTCTATTGTGAAAAGTCTCCAAGGCAGCCACGGCAACTAGAAAAGAAGACAAAAGACAATGTAAAAGAATCGATGTAATTCATCAGAGGGTATAGTTTGCTGGATGTCACGAAAAAGCTTTGTGTGTTAGCGACAAGTGTGTGAACTAAAGTTAATGTGACAGCAGTCCTGAAAGCCTTTGGAATGACATCATGCTTCAAAGATTAGGGAGCCACGTTGGTCCAGAGCAAAATCCAAAAACAAAAGCCGTGAATACCTTTGAGGAGGACTGCCCCAAAGGGCACAAAATAATGTGCAAGCCGCCAGATTGTCCATAATTCTTCAGCAGGGTGGATGTTTTTAAAAGGGGGAAATTGGGGGGCCGTGTTCTTAAAGCCTCTTGATTTTAAGGGGAAAAGACACTGCCGTGTCTCCCTGCAGAAAATATAAAAACCAGTAGTGTATCCAAATGGAACACTCGGGTCTTTTCAGAGGCTGCGAGAAGAGGCAGGCAAGCATGCGGCCAGGCAGGCTTCCTTTGGGAGGTTAGCGAAGGGAAAGGGCTGTGACTAAGTCTCCATCAAGGCTAGATGGCCACCTGACAGCAATGCTGATTCTGTGAACCTGGGCAGGTCATGATAGGGAGGGCAGGGAGGGTTGCATCAGTGCTTAGTTCTCGTGGCTCCTTCTTCAGGGTAAGGCCGATCCCCACCACCTTGGGTTCAGGAAGCAATTTCCCCCAGGCCAGTTTGGCTAGACATCCTGACGGTGTTTTGCCATCTTCTGGGCATGGAGCAGGGATCACTGTGTGTGTGTGTAGGGGGGGGAGATAGTTGTGAATTTCCTGCATTGTGCACAGGGTTGGACTAGATGACCCTGGAGGACCCTTCCCACCCTATGATTCTATCTAAGGCTGCAAACTTAAATTAAAATGTGCCTGGCTTATCGCCAAGTGTGTGCACACTCCCTGCTCCTCCTCCTCCTCCACCCTTCTAGTGCAGAGCACAGTGAAAGACTGCCAGGTAGAAGCTAACTTTGGCTACCTGTGGGCTGCACACCTGTGTTTGTCAATCACGGCGGGTGGGAGCTAGTTTCTAAGTGGGATTTTTTCATTGCACTCTGAGAAGGTTGGCGGATATGAGTATGACTAGCAAGAAGTTTGGGTTGTGCACATTTTTGTTCAGTGGAAGTTTTGCTGTCTGCGTGCCCACTGAGCAGTTCAGTGGTGATGTTGCATGCAGAAGGGTCCCGGTTCGATCCCTGCCAGCTCTGGGTAAAGGAACAGAAAGACCCTTTTCTGCCTAAGACTTTGGAAAACAGCTAAAATCACAGTAGGCCAAACTAAGCTATTGGACCCTACTAAACACCATTTCATATATTACACAGCCACGACTGTGATGGGATTATGCACATGGACAAAGCTTTCTAACCCCTGTGGCCCTTCAACCACATGGAATGCATTGGAATGTACAAGACATGTTCAGAAGCTGAAGGTGTGAGCTGGGGGTGGGATGGGAATTCAGTGTTGGATTAACCCTGTACAGACTGGGTTGGGTGTGCTTTTGTGATAACCAAGATTTTGTTGAAACTCAGAATTTAGCATTCCATGGGGTCAAATTTGGGGTGATGTTCTCTTGCGGTTTTTTAGAAGGCTATAAGCAGCCATGATGTGTGTGCCTGTGGCAAATTGGAATGAGGTCACTGATACGTGTGGGAGATTTAATCTTTCTCCCCAACATCATTTCTTGATGCAAATCCACCTGTCTGCTGGAACTGTTTTTTCACCTGGGTCAGGTAGAGGGAAGGTACTTCCTCTGCAATCCTATACAGCATTATTCTCTTCTATATCCATTGAAGTCAATGACCTTAGAAGGGTGTAACTCTGTATAAGATCTCATTATATGTAAACATCTCCTCCACAGTTTGACACTGAGAGATCCCTGTCTTTCGGTGCTACACCTCTGAAGATGCCAGTCACAGCTGCTGGCAAAACGTCAAGAACTACAATGCCAAGACCACGGCAATACAGCCCGGAAAACCCACAACAACCATCTCATTATATGCCTTATCTCCAGATGGTGAAAAAAAGTTTGGAAAGGACATTCCCCCCCCCCACCCCAAATCAGGGACACACACACCTCAATCAGGGTGGCAGCACAATCTAGGGATTATTTCATTTATTGAAAACGTCTATATTCCACCCAGGTAGATCAAGACGTGGGGCCATGTTAGTCTGTCTGTAGCAGTAGAAAAGAGCAAGAGTCTAGTAGCACCTTTAATACAAGCAAAATTTATGGTAGGGTGAGTCACAGCTCACTCCTTCCAATATCTGAAGAAGTGAGATGTGACGCACCAAAGCTCATACCCTACCACAAATGTTGTTAGTCTTATAAGTATTCCACCCAGTTAGGGCCCTTTTGGAGAACTACTTATAGTTGCAGAGCTGTGCAGGCTTCAGAACTATGCAGAACTCTATAGCTGGTGCTGGGACAAAGATGCAACCTGGACTGGATTGATGATAGGGCTCTCCATCCCTCCTTTGTGGGACAGGGATACAGGAACGGCGGGCAGCCTCTAGCTCCTTACATGTCACAATGGTGCCACCTACTGGCAAGCAGAAGTTATAACAAGAGACACATTTACATCATGTCTCTCGTTCCTGGCTTCTAACAATCAAATTCTGGCTTCCCCTTTTATTTAATTCCAGTTGTAACTCCTTTACTTTCCTAATGCTTTCAGATTTCCATGAATTCAAGTGGTTGGAACTAATCCACAAAAAAGTCAGGTGTATGGGGTATACCTTTAGATTCACTTTACTTTGCATCTGCTGCAACAGCATTCCAGATAATTAAACGGAGGGCCAAGCTACAGGTTACAAATGACACTTGAACGGCAAGTGTATTTCTCCCTGTTCACTTGTGCTCCACTCGATCCACTTGCTGTTCAAGTGTCATTCGTCACTTGTAGCTTGGCCCTGAGACATTCAATTTCAGCACCTGATTGAGGCAGCTGGGAAACCCTGTTCCCCAATTCACGTGGGACTGCCTTTGTCATCCGGCCAGTTAGCCACCTATTTTTGCTCTCTAACTGATCCCCATCAAAGAAGGGCACTAATGCTGGCCAGATTCAACATACTGCCTTCAGCCATCGTCATTGGTAGATGTCAAGGGACCCTTTATGAACTCAGAAAATGCCCCTGTGGCCTGGGTGTCATTGAATCTCTCATGTTCTATTTTACTCTAAGATCCGAGACAAATTTTTGAACTCCCTTCTTTATTCATGGTGCGGCCTTTCTGATAATGTCAAGGTCCAGCGACTACTATCTGGCCACAACTTTTCTATAACCTCCCACGTTGCTTGTTTTCTTCAATCTGCAATTTGTATCAGGGAAGCGATCGACTAATTTTGATGTGTCTCCTTTTGCTCTGACATGCCAATAAAGGTTGAGTGATGTGTGTCATGTCTCTTGTTATAATTTCTGCTACAGTCACAGTAGACCAAACTGAGCTATTGGACTCTCCTAAAGGCCATTTCATGTATTACACTGCCATGATTGCGATGGCATTAGGCACATGGGCAAAGCTTTCTAACCCATGTGGCCCTTCAACCACTGTTATCAGTCCCTGGCCCCAGGGAGGCCTGCCTCGCCTCAACTAGAGCCAGGGCCTTTTTAGTCCTGGCTCCTACCTGGTGGAATGCTTTGTCTACTGAGACCAGGGCCCGGCAGGATTTACTATCTTTCCTCTGGGCCTGTAAGACAGAGTTGTACCACCAGGCTCATGGCTGAGGTTGGGTCTCCACTGGCCAGAGAATGCAACATCTACCCCCCCCCCCCGTGAAAGTTGCCCACCACTGTTGGTTTTTCAGCTGCTGTTACTGTGCTGCTATATTCAGTTGTACTGGTGTGTTGTTGGTTATTGTATTGCTGCCGCCAGGCAAAGAGTGCTTCTATTTTTATATGATGTTTTAATATAGAACGTTTTAAAATGATTTTGAGGTTGTTATGCGCCCTGAGCCCGCTTGCGGGGAGGGAAGAATACAAATACGATATAAAATAAATAAATAATAAATGGAATGCATTGGAATTTACACGCTCATGTTGTGGAAAGCATCCCGAAAACTACATTCGCGGGAACTGAGGGGTTATTCCAAAGCTCATACTTTGATTTGGTAGTGTTTGCATGTGCCGTATAGATGCATTTCCTGGTTTCACTACTAAATGGTGGAGTCTGGATTTGAATGCCATCAGCCCAGATCCTCTCTCACCAGTCCACCATGCTGGAAAAAAAGACAAGCTCAACCTTTTCAATGTGCAAGAGAATGCGCTCGGAACATGGTGCCCTTTCCAAAGACTCAGGCTATGGAAAACTGGTCAACTAGGAAGCCACATCAACTGGATCCGATACTAGGGATCTAGGTGAGACCGTAGCCTCTTCTGTACTGGGGATGTAACTCCTCACTAACCCTAAAGCTAAGCTGAAAGGCATGGAATTGGCTGGGATGTGGCCGTTCGCATCTCTCATGACGCCCTTAAGCCATTACTCTCTCCCTGCCTAACCTACCTCACAAGGTTGCTGTGAACACAATATGGGGGATAAACAGTATCCTGAGCTCCTTGGAGGAAGGGTGAGATCCAAACGCACTAGATCAATAAAGATGCCTGCTGACCCATGTTTTCTGGATAGGGCATCCAGAAAATATGGATGCCCAAGGACATTGTCCTTGTCTTTGGAATCTGAGAAACACAGTTGAGGACCGGAGGTGGGAGGGCACATACAGGGAGCCCTTAAGGCGTCTGGCTTCTTCTACTTCATATGCACCTTTTGCAGCTGCACCTGAACTTCTGAGACAGCGAAAGGGAGGAAGTGGGAAGGGGCTGTGGCTCAGTGGTAGAGCATCAGCTTAACAAGCGCAAGGTTCCAGGTTCAATCTCTGGCAACTCCAGTTAAAAGGACATGGTAGCAGGTAATGTGAAAGGCCTCTACCTGAGACCCTGGAGAGCTGATGCTCGTACTGTAACAAGAAATTTGTGGCTTATGTATAACCTCCGACATGCTATGTTGCATTAAGTTTAAATTGTTCTATATCTTGTAGCTCCGATGAGCATTGCACAAATTGTATTCTAGTTTTCTGCCCGTCATTAGGGACATTTTTTGATTTATATATATATATATATATATATATATAGGAACGGATGGTTGCATTTGCAATTGATATAATATTGATTCATGCAACATAAGTGAAGTTATATCACAGGGTTTATCTTTTGGTAGCTCTTCTTTACCCGTAATTGCCCTCTGGGTTGCTAGCCAGTCTGAGCAGGCAATACTGACCTCATCTATCTATCTATCTATCTGTCTGTCTGTCTGTCTGTCCGTCCGTCCGTCCGTCTGTCTGTCCGTCCGTCCATCCATCTGTCTATGTAGGGCTTTTTTCCTGGGAAAAGAGGTGGTGGAACTCAGTGGGTTGCCCTGGGAGAAAATGGTCACATGGCTGGTGGCCCCGCCCCCTGATCTCCAGACAGAGGGGAGTTGAGATTGCCCTCCATGCGGAGGGCAATCTCAACTCCCCTCTGTCTGGAGATCAGGGGGCGGGGCCACCAGCCATGTGACCATTTTCAAGAGGTTCCGGAACTCCGTTCCCCCGTGTTCCTGCTGAAAAAAAGCCCCGTATCTATCTATCTATGTCATTTATAGTCCGCCTTTCTCACAGAGACTCAAGGCAGATTACACAGTGCGAGATGAGTACAACCAATATCAAGGACATTTCCATGCGCAATGTCGAAGGGTGGATAAACACGAGTTTACAAAGACGTAGCATTAGCTAGGATCCGATACAGAGTTGAGGAAATGCTGAAACAGAACATAAGCAATTCTAGGGCTGACATTAGACAACACAGAACTACCCGGCAGGGTCATACTTAAAGCAACATAGGAGCACATATTTAAAGCAACTCATAGTGGTGAATTCTGTGGTCCCTAACTCATTAGTGGAGCATCTGAGACCCCCTCCCTACAATACAATAGCATTTTTGAATAATTTGGTTTTGCATCATTAGTGAAAAGCTGGGAGAGTGGGGGCTCTCCTGACCTCCTCAGGCAGGCCGTTCCACTAGGTAGGGGCCACCACAGAGAAGGCCCATGTAAAGGCTGCTGTCGATTTCGCCCGTGTGCAAGGTGGCACCTGCAGGAGACCCTGTTCAGATGAGCGAAGCTGCCATAGAGGAACTGATTCAGGGTAAGGCAGTTTCATGTGTGTGTGAAAATAAAATAAATGCATCTAACCGCTATCCATATGTTTCACCTACAGGTCCTGCTCGTCCAGACGACGACCTTGGATGTGAGTTGAGCATTGGGAGAACCCACTAATTCAGGGATGGATAACTTGACCACATCTGCCAGCGGGAAGAATTGCACTTTCCACGAGGAATTCAAGCAGATCCTGCTGCCGGTGGTCTACTCCGTGGTCTTTGTGGTGGGGCTGCCCTTGAACTCCATCGTGATCATCCAGGTGTGGCTGTCTCGGAAGGGGCTGACCCGCACCACCATCTACATGCTGAACCTGGCCATGGCCGACTTGCTTTATGTCTGCTCCCTGCCGCTCCTCATCTACAACTACACCCAGAAGGACTACTGGCCCTTCGGCGACTTCACTTGCCGCTTCGTGCGCTTCCAGTTCTACACCAACTTGCACGGCAGCATTCTCTTCCTGACCTGCATTAGCGTCCAGCGTTACCTGGGGATCTGCCACCCTCTCTCCACTTGGCACAAAAAGAGGGGCAAGGGGTTCACCTGGATGGTGTGTGGGGTGGTGTGGCTCCTCGTCGTCGCTCAGTGTCTGCCCACGTTCGTCTTTGCCTCCACCGGCATCCAAAGGAACCGGACCGTGTGCTACGACCTCAGCACCCCGGAGCGCTCCGCCAACTACTTCCCTTACGGCATCACCTTGACGGTCACGGGGTTCTTGATCCCTTTCGTCGTCGTCTTGGGGTGCTACTGCTGCATGACTCGAATCCTCTGCCAGAAGGACGAGCTGATCGGCTTGGCCGTCCGCAAGAAGAAGGACAAAGCGATCCGGATGATCATCATCGTGGTCCTCGTCTTCGCCGTCAGCTTCTTCCCCTTCCACCTCACCAAGACCATCTACCTGATCATCCGCTCCTTGCCAAACATGTCCTGCCTCACGGTGCAGTCCTTTGCCATCCCCTACAAGTGCACCCGGCCTTTTGCCAGCATGAACAGCGTCCTGGACCCCATCCTCTTTTATTTCACCCAACGCAAGTTCCGGGAAAGCACCAGGCACCTGCTGGATAAAGTCAGTTCAAAATGGAAGCATGACTCGTGATGGGCTGGCGTTTGCCGCAGTGCTGAAGCAAGCGGGCTGTTGTGCCAAGGGGGGACTGGCAGCGCTCCGGGGATGTGGCAGCTCTCTAATAGACAACTGCTGTACCTGTTGGTCTTGCATTGCCTAGCGGGTAGCAAGAGATCCCCTGCCCCAGAACTCATGGCCCTTTCTTTGATAAGATGGAGAATATTACCGTGTAAATAGTAGACTGCTAGTACATTCCTCTCTCCTTTGCATTGCGAGGATTCATCCAGAGCAGTCCCGAAAACGGTTTCTTCCGTATTTGTTTCCAATATTTCCCAGTAAACCATGTGTTGGAGGAGGGAAGGCCGCATGGTATAGCCCGATCTTGTCCGATCTCGGAAGCTAAGCAGGGTCAGTACTCACTGAGGAAGACTCTGCAGAGGAAGGCACTGGCAAACCACCCATGCTTCTGACTTGCCTTGAAAGCCCCTTGCTGGGATCGCCATAAGTCAATTGTGACTTGATGGCACATATGCATGCATGCATGTGTTGGATGAGAGAGACTAAGAAACCAGATTAGTAGGTCTGAGACTTATGCAAAGTTATATCGACAGCATGAGGGGGAAGAGTCTGATAAATAAGAAATTCTGGGTGGGTTGACTGGGGTCTAGAGGATGGAGGAGAACTGCTTTCGCTTTAACCCTTTGAGGCTGGGCTGGCAGTTGTACAAGATAAAGTATTAATTCTGTTCTGCTAAGGACAGAACCTGCATCGTTCACATCTTTCTTCGTGCAAAACCAGCGGGTTGCAACATAATAATAATAATAATAATAACAACATTTGATTTATATACCGCCCTTCAGGATGACTTAACATCTACTCAGAGAGGTTTACAAAGTATGTTATTATAATCCCCACAACAAACACCCTGTGAGGTGGGTGGGGCTGAGAGAGCTCCGAGAAGCTGTGACTAGCCCAAGGTCACCCAGCTGGCTTCAAGTGGAGGAGTGGGGAATCAAACCCGGCTCTCCAGATTAGAGTCCCGCACTCTTAACCACTACGCCAAACTGGCTCTCATGACTTGTGAACTGATTCTTTGACAGGACATCTCAGATGTTCCTTCAGGGTAACTGTTTTATGACTGGGTAAATAAGGGGACCAGATTTTAAAGACTGGAAGAGGATGGGTTTGACCCTAAATCTTTTCAATGGCAATTAATTGCCACTGATTTAGGAAATCTGGTTTTATGAATTCAACTCTCTCTCTCTCTCTCTCTCTCTCCTCTTTTTTAAGTTCCTCTGAAGGGAACAAGTTTGGCACTGGGAACGTCTATGGGTAGCTTTGATTTATTCCTGGGGAAACATATTCATGATAGAAAGGAACAGATACAAAGCAGGTTATGGTCTACCCATTCATTCCCTGAATGCACCGCATAGCATGAAACTGGAGAGAGATGTGAAATTTGGCATCCTAACAATTTCATCTTTCTTATTTTTTTACTGTGAAGAAAGCACATTTCTGACCACCATAGCTGCACATGCTGGAAAAAGAGACATAGGTGTACCAGTCCAGAATTCTGAGTATGCGCTGAAGTGTACATGGAGTTCTGGCAAACGCTCGCTGCTCCATTCACATCCGTTTGCCATAGGTAGCCGGAGGGCACCCAGAAAGCTGCTACCAGGCAGAGCAGAGAATATTGCACTTAGGTGGATCAACGGCAGCTTTGTGCATCGATAGATGCTTTGGGGTGAGGAAGCAGGAGTCCTAAAGGTGTTCTGCAGGATTGGGGCACCATAAATCGATGTAAAACAGCAAAACGCATGCAGTCTAATGTGTTAAAATGTGTTTAATTTATTGAATTGTTTTAATAAAACTGAAATAAAATCTGCAGAAGACAGACTTTGTTCCCTTTCTAAGTTTTCACTTTGGTAGGGTTCAGAGGTAATAACATACCAAGTTTTTATCGTAATATAAGACAGGCTGGGGTATCCACAGATAATCCCGCCTTCTTCCTTCTCCATTCATGTGTGGCTCAAAAATCTCCTGTTGCAAAGCACTATCCGTCATTTCACCTAAACCTTTCTCTTCCCCCCGAATCAGGATTCGAACCAGGATTTCAACCATCGCTTGGAGTCCCGGTTTGGAGCCCAGAAAACAAGAGATTTGGGCAAAAATGACAAGCTTGGGTTTGCTACAAACATTTGGTTTTCCAGCTGTCCATAAGGAAGGAGGGAGAGGAAAAGGGAAGTTGTGTGTTAGCTCGGAGAGCCTTCATGTAGTCACAATGTGTGAACCATGCCTTTCTCTTTTTCTGTTGCCATCTTCCCTTTTCCATTCTTCTAAGGCAATTTGAAACTAGGCCGCTATCTTTGATCCTTTCTTTCTCAGTTGACATGGCTGCTGTAGCTAAGCTCTGTCCATCCTTTTCTCTGTGTTTTTTCTCTAAAATGCATCAGAGCTGTATCTTGGATTGCCAGCACCTGGCGCAACTTCTGTGCATGCATGCACTAAGCCCCAGACTGCGTGATGACATCACTGCGTGTGATGTCATCACACAGCAAGCCAGCCCCATTGGCTGGCAGGCAGCTGGGACGGCGCGTGGAGGCTGCCCGCACTCCCAGGCACGTCAGCTCTGCGGCATGCACTCCCACCCCCGGTGCCCCCTCTGGCACCCCCTTCGGTACTTCAGTGCTAGAGGTGGGGTCCAGATCTGTCTCAATGGGCGCTCCAGCCCTGCTTCTGTGACATCATCACATAGGGTGCCTGCCCTGAGCATGCCCACCATTCCAGCTGCCGTGGCTCTCCCATCCCTGCCACACAGCGGCCCACGCTGCCGCCTGAGGGCTGAGAGCATGTGGCAAGCCAGCCGCCCCGTCTGTGCAGCAAGTGGCCAGGGCAGTGTGGGTGGCCTCCCAGCCCTCCTGCACAGCCGTCCACACTTTCGCTGGAGGGCTGGGAGCACGTGCTCCCAGCCAGCAGCCACTCCCGGCGCCCTCTGTTTGGTGGCAGCCAGGGCAAGCGACCCCCCTGCTCCCCCTAAATCCAGCCCTGAAAAGCATCCCTCTTACCAACTGATTTCAGCAAAACCTCTTGTTCAGACTCTTCTTGAGTCATGTTATTGTTTCATTGCTCTTCCTGTTCTTTCAGTCTAAGCATCTCCATCCTTCATTCTGCCGCTCGCTTTGGTGTTTCTTGCACTCCGGTCATGTTGCATGCGCCTCTACAGGTTTGTCTTCATTGGATTCGTCTGCCATTTCTTACATTGTTTTGTTAAGTAGATTTTAAGCACTATAATAAATGGAGATGATGCGCCCTCCAGCTAGCAATCAAAAATAAACGTCATAAGTCAAGTTTGTTCCCAGCCCCGGAAAAATCAATGCTCGCATCGTTAGTCAGGAAGCCACATGTCTATTCCCCAGCAGGTCTGCAAACAGGTGCAGTCTGCAAAGTGGTAGAAAAGAGCAAGAGTCCAGTAGCACCTGTAAGACTAACTAAATTGGTGGTAGAGTATGAGCTTTTGTGAATCACAGCTCTGTGACTCACGAAAGCTCATACCATACCACCAATTTTGTTAGTCTTATAGGTGCTACTGGACTCTTGCTCTTTTCAACTGCTACAGACAGACTAACACGGCTACCCATCTTGATCTATTTGCAAAGTGGTTATGCCATGACCTACTAGCGCAATCGATGGGAGAGAAACACAGTAATCTAGTCACTTTCTCCTTTATGGTCAGCGCATGTCATGGAAAGGAAATATAGCAGAGTTCGCCCCTTGGTTTATTATTCTAATCGCTTTACACTCACCGGCCAGAATGCTGAAAAATGGGAGAAGATTTACTTCTTGCAGATAAGTGGAATAGAGCACTGCCCTTACATGGCAGGGCCTGGCATATCCTTTGGCGCTTCTCACGCCCATCCAGTTACAATCTGCAAAAGGGTATGAGCGAACTGCTTTGGAATGATTAAGAACCTCGTTGCCAAGATAGCATTTAGCAGCCGTCTGTTGCTTCCGATGCCTAAATCAGGTATACAAGACATTGCAAAGAAAGCTGAGCATCGCTTTTGGTGCACCAAAACAAAAGAGCATCACTTTTGGTGCACTTTTGGTGCACTTTTGGTGCACCTTTATCTGAGACGTGGCATACAAATAGCATGAACTTCATCTATACAAGTACATTGTTGTTCTTTTTTGTGCTCCAGATGTTTTGGAATTGCAAAGCCCTATGTGGTTCATATGTCATAACCTGGATGGCTCAAGCTAGCCCAATCTTGTCAGATCTCAGAAGATAAACAGGGTCAGCCCTGCCTAATACTTGGAAAAGACACCCCCAAGGAAGTCCAGGGTCACTACGTGGAGGCAGGCAATGGCAAACCATCTCTGAAGACTCTTGCCTTAAAAACCTTATGGGGTCGCCATAAGTCATCTGCGACTCGAGGGCACTTTACACATGTGCTTCATGCGCATAGCATGCACAGTGGCAATGCAGTGTTGCATTTTTCTTGTCTGTGCATGCATGCATTGTTGCTTACAGTCACATTCCACAACATTTAGAAGCCTGCATAAAGAGGGAGAAAATCCTCCAAACTGGAAATATGAAGCACGAATGCACATTTTTTCTTCTGAATCTACATTTTGTGTCTGGTTGCACATTCTTAAAAACCTTGCTGTGCGCTCAGTTCTCATTCTTTGGTGATAAGCAGTTGAGAAGGTCTTCCATAGGTTTTTAGATCTTCAGGGTGCTGGGGTCAGGATTTGTATAACTCCCCAAAATTCTCTTGGGAGAAACGCCAGTGTAAGAAAACATAGATGTTTATTTCATTTTTTTCCATCTCTGCGTTCAAAGGCACCACAAAGGTCATCTAGTCCAACCTCTTGACAATTTAAAAAACTAGAACTATAATATCCCTTACAAATAGGTATCCGAACAATAATTAAAAGCCTCCAATGACAAAGAATTCACCACCTCACAAGGGAGAATGTTCCAGTATCAACACATTGCATCGCCTGAAAACTCTTTCTCAAATAACATTGAAACTTCTTTTGCTATAGTTTATAGCCATTACGCCGAGTCCTCCTGTCATCCAACACAACCGTGGACGTACCTGCCTCGTGCTCCGCATGGCAACTCTTTAGGTATCAGAAGATGGCAATCGTATCACCTGGTAAGTATAGAATCACAGAATCATAGAGCTGGAAGCGGTCTTACAGATCATCTAGTCCAACCCCCTGCCCAGTGCAGGAACAGCCTAAAGCATTCCCAACGAGTATTCGTTCAGCCACTCCTTGAAGACTGCCAATGAAGGGGAACCTATGACATCCCCAGGTAGTCAATTCCACTACAGGGCCGATTCCAGACGGCCCTCCCCGTCCCGAAACGTCGTGCGTCATTGCGCGGAAAACGCGAAATACCGCGTTTTCTCGCGCAAGTTTTGTGCGACGTTGCACAAAACTCGCGCGAGAAAACGTGATATTTCGCGTTTTCTACGCGATGACGCGCGGCGTTTCGGGATGGGGAGAGCCGTCTGGAATCGGCCCTGGATTACTCTAAATGTGAAGACCTTTTTCCTAATGTCCAGCCGGTACCTTCCCTCCTGTAGTTTAAACCCATTGTTTTGAGTCCTAACCTCTATTGCCAACAGGAACAGCCCCCTTCCCTCCCTTAAGTAACCTCCTTTTAAATATTCAAATAGAGGGATCTTGTCTCTCCTCAGCCTCCTCTTCTCCAAACCAGACATTCCCAGGTCCCTCAGTCTCTCCTCTAGGACTTGGTCTCTGGGCCCCTTATGATCCGGGTTGCTCTCCTTTGCACCACTTCCAATTTGTCCGGGTGGATCTCTTCTCCAATCCAGAGATTCCCAACTCCTTCAGCCTCTCCTCATAGGACGTGGTCTCTAAAACCCTCACCAACTTTGTTGCCCTATGCTGGACTCATTCCAGCTTATTGAAATCCCTTCCTAAAACGTGGTGCCCAAAATGAAACACGGTACTCCAGGCAAGGCCTAAGCAAACCAGCATACTGCGGCACCAGTACCTTGCATGACCTCAACACAAGTTTCTCGACATGAGACATCTGACAGATGAAGAACACGAGTCAGAAGATGCAGTGGTAGCCGGGAAGAGTAGTTTAAAAAGACAGCGCTGGCAGCAGGGCAAAGGCTTTGCTATACACTGGAGCTGTGTGAAGGGGCTGTGAAATGCCAGAAGGGAAACTTCAGCCCATTAGAACCTCTCCAGGTCTAAACCTAGTCTGGAAGGCAGCTCCAGCCCCTTTCCATTCCTCACTGCCCTCTGGTTGCCATCCCACACAGTTTTAGACTGGAGAGGTGAAATTGACAGAGCGTCCAGGAAGCGAAGATGAAATTAACAAACCCTCTGAGGAGTGATCTCTGCTAGCTCTGTCTTTTTAAACTACGCTTCCCAGCTAACGTTGAGTCTCCCCACACTTGATGAACACACGCCCAGGTGTCTCGTATTGAAAGTACGCTGGCCTGTTTTCACTCTTTTTTTGTGTTGTCTAGCATCATGTTCAAACATCCCCATGCAAAAGCCTTTCCAAACTTACGTGCCTCTGCATAATTCAAGGCGCTCCGTGTCAAAGGGCTCGGGCCACTCGGAGTTGCTGCTCGATTGACATGTGATGCAAGCGAAAGCTCAAGAGTTCCCCTGTTAAGCTTTTCCTTGCCCGGTGGCTCCTTAAACTGTGCCCCCCCCCCCGCAAAGCAGCTGCTTGTGACATGCTCAGGGGGCAACCCAGTTCATACACGACGGCCCCAGACTGCAAAGTTCCACGGGAGAATGCTTTTGCCGCAGTCAGCATCAAGTTTAAATCAAGCCTTAAAGAGGCCTTGGGGAGGTCTGGGATTAATTAGCAACGGAGGAAAGCGCCTCCTCCACTGCGAATTAATCACCCGCCTCCCTGAGGTCCCTTTCACCTCCAGGAGACAGGCATTCCCCCAATTTAATTTCCAAGCTCCCCTGCCTCCAAATCTCTTCCATGCAGCACTGGGAGAAATAAAAATAGACCCCCTTTCATGAGGTGCTGGTTCCTGCTGATTTAATCTTGACCCATAGCAGTCAAAGCAATCTCATGGCAGCAGGAACCCCACTCATCCAGTCCCAGAATACAGCAGGGTTGTACTATTGCATTATTGAGGTGTGTGTGTGAATTCTTTAAAACCCACACTTCCCCACCCCCAGGGCCTCCAACATTCCCTCCAGTTACAAAGACTATGGTGAATACCTATCAATAGGGCAATGAAGCAGGGCGAAACTCGACTGCGCTCTGTTTCTATACCTGGACACCCCAGGCATGCTGAAATTATTTTTAAGAGAAAGAATCTCCAAGAAAGGCCCCCAAAGTACAGAACCAGTTTAGTGTAGTGGTTAAAAGTGGCAGGACTCTAATCTGGAGAGCCAGATTGATTCCCCACTCCTCCACTTGAAGCCAACTGGGTGACCTTGGGTCAGTCACAGCTCTCTCAGAGTTCTCTCAGCCCCACCCACCTCACAGGGTGATAGTTGTGAGGATAATAACACATTTTGTAAACTGCTCTGAGTGTGACATTAAATTGTACTGAGTGTTGTTGTTGTTGTCCTCCAGAAGGCAATGAACGTTGAGGGGATAATATGTGGAGGGAAACAGGCTCGGAGATAGCGCATCGGCTTTGCACACGGAAGTTTTCAGGTTCAATTTCTGGCATCTCCAGGTTAGCAAGATCAGGAAGTAGGCAACATAAAAGACCCCGTCCTGAGACCCTGGAGAGCTCTTACAAGAGCAGACAAGACCAGCAGTCTGACTCAGTCCATGGAAGCAAAGTGTGAGAATGGAGAGAAGAGGGGGCCCAAGAAGTTTATAATATCCTCGAGTTGGGGATTGAAATTAAAGATGGGGGATGGGTGTCATGAGGTGCACATTCTCTTCTCAAAGTCTCCCATATGTGCAAAGTTTTACTCAGGGCTTTTTTTTCAGCGGGAACGCGGTGGAACGGAGTTCCGGAACCTCTTGAAAATGGTCACATGGCTGTGGCCCCGCCCCCTGATCTCCAGACAGAGGGGAGTTGAGATTGCCCTTCGCGCCACTGGAGGGCAATCTAAACTCCCCTCTGTCTGGAGATCAGGGGGTGGGGCCACCGGCCATGTGACCATTTTTGCTGAGGGCGATTTAAACTTTTAAAAACTCCCCCCTTGTTCCAGCTAACCCAAAGCGACGTCATTGTGCAGTCCTGAGTTCCACCACTGAGTTCTACCACCTCTTTCCCCAGAAAAACAGCCCTGGTTTTACTATAGGGACTTATGGTATTTTTATGGCGGTCTATTGCCAAACCACCATGGTCACTGGGAAGGGAGGAGGGCGATTCCTTCCAGGCTCTTCCCCTGAGGAGTCAAAATGCGATCAAGCAAACCATCCTTGAGTTCCCGAGGGAGCTAGCTGGGTGTCGTCAGCAGCCTCAGAGACACAACTGGTGGAAAGTCAGGATACATATAAGTAAGTAGCAAGGAAGTCAATGCTGCGTTAGAGTCGCTCTCCACAAGACAGCTGGCACATGTTCTTCACAAGTCGGGAGATGCAATGTTAGCTGGGAAGCGTAGTTTTAAAAGACAGAGCCGGCAGAGATCACTCTGGTGGGGATGGATTCTCTCACAGCCCTCCGCCACCTCTGGCATCTCCCCTTCCAGAGCCTTTGCCCTGCCAAGGCTTAGTTAATTCAACGTTTTAAGCAGTGAGGATGGCAGGGTGAAAGCACCAGAAGGAGAGACAGTCTGGCATGCCAGAGACTGTGGAGGGCTGAGAGAATCTGTCCCCTCCAGAGCGATCTCCGCCAGCTCTATCTTTTAAAACTACGCTTCCCAGCTAACATTGCATCTCCCAGCGCTTGACAAACATGCGTCCAGGTGTCTCGTGTAGAGATTCCTTCTCTTCATTGGACTGCACTTTAAAAACTGAAGATATCAGTTACAATTCTGTCTTACCTCTGTCCCATTATGCATTGAGGTGCGTCTCAGAGCTTCTTCACAGTGAAAATGCTGTATATCTCATAGCCAGAGGTACGCACGTGGAAAAGACAGAGCCTCCACACAAATGTTTTCTCCACACTCTCTTGCCCTCTGCCCCTCAAAGCTGCCATCTCCCCGGTGACATCACAAGGTGGCATTTTGAGTGCTTTTAAAAAATGGTAATTGCTATTGTGTTATAGCAACCTGAGATGAGTAGCCAAGGCACACCTGATTTCATTAGATCTTGGAAGCTAAGCAAGGTCGGTCTTGGTTAGTAAGTGGATGGGAGACTTCCAAGGAAGATCCAGAGGCAAGCAATGGCAAATCACTTCTGCTAGTGTCTCGCCTTGAAAATCCCAGCACGGGGTGCTTCTTTCTCTCTCTCTCACTAATATTTACTGGTTTTAAAACAAAAGCCTTCAAGAAGCCCTCTAATAGCAGGCGGGGAAAAGGACAGCAGTGCCGAACTGAACGCATGAAGTTGTGGGTGGAACTTCCCTGGCCAGATGGTGTGCTAATGTGCTTGGAGAGTGTAGTAAAACATTTTGGGGAAAGAAGATATCAACTACAGAGGGAAAACCTGGAAAGGGGATGGTTAGAGGGGGGCAGGAATTTCTAGATTGCAATGGCATTATAACATTATAACAGCCTCTTGCAACAATGTTCAAGTCCCCAGCTTTCGTTTTTTAAAAGAAAATCCCTCACCCTTACAGAGTTGTGAAGAGTGCACATTTCTCCTTATAACTCCGCAATGAAAATAGCTAGTAACTTTTTTTTAAAAGGGAACGCTGGGAATTCGTCAATTGTGGCACTAGGTTGTTATCATGTCATAGCGACCTAGCATTGAAAAGGTGGTACAAATTTAAGCAGCCGCTGAGAATAAAACACATTTTAAAAATTATTTTGGATTAGCAGATGCACGGCGAATAAAGAGCAGCACAGCAGGATAAACTAATTCAGCTTGATGGAGGAAGGAGCAGCATGTGGTACAGAAATTTGGCGTTTAGCCTAACTGTCATGAATTGCAATCCTTTCGCTGTGGACCCCTTTGACTCGTTCTCTGCTAGACATCTGTGCTCCAGGTTCTCCAAAGATTACTAGGTCACAAAGGAACCCCCAAAGTGCAGCAATTGCCACTGGAGACAATTCCGTCACCCCCCCACCCCCTACCCCCAGTGTTGCTCTTGCTGTCAATGAGTTACCCATTAAAGGCACAGAGAAGTTCTGCTTCCCAGCTCCTCTGCTTTTAATGGACTTTCTCTGCTGGGGGCATTAGCTGGTTACACTGTAACTAGCAAATATAGTTTCACAGCTCCCAGGAGCACCTTTGGATCTCTTTGGGGGGGCAGAGGAAGAGCTTGCAGTTTGGTGTAGTGGTTAAGAGTGCAGGACTGTAATCTGGAGAGCCGGGTTTTATTCCCCACTCCTCCACTTGAAGCCAGCTGGGTGACCTTGGGTCAGCCTCAGCTCTCTCAGAGCTCTCTCAGCCCCACCCACCTCACAGGGTGTTTTGTTGTGGGGATAATAATAACATACTTTGTAAACCGCTCTAAGTGGGTGTTAAGTCATCCTGAAGGGTGGTATATAAATCAAATGTTATCAGCATCAGAATCATCATGTCTGGTGTAGTGGTTTGGTGAGTGGGCATTAAGTTGTCCTGAAGGGCGGTATATAAATCGAATATCATCATCATCATCATCATCATCATCATCATCATCATGGTTTTTTTCCTGGGAAAAGAGGTGCTGGAACTCAGTGGCGGAACTCAGGACCGCACAATGACGTCACTTTGGGTCAGCTGGAACAAGGGGGTAGTTTTTAAAAGTTTAAATTGCCCTCGGCGAAAATGGTACCATGGCCGGTGGCCCCGCCCCCTGATCTCCAGACAGAGAGGAGTTTAGATTGCTCTCCAAGTCACTAGAGCAGCCCGGAGGGCAATCTAAACTCCCCTCTGTCTGGCGATTAGGGGGCGGGGCCACTGGCCATGTGACCAATTTCAGGAGGTGCTGGAACTCCGTTCTACCCCATTCCAGCTGAAAAAAAGCCCTGATTATCATCATCATCATCATCATCATCATAGTACTGTTGACCGAGTGTTGGGTCAGTACATGGAAGAACCTGGTTCAGAACTGACACTGGCCACCCAAGTTGCTTCAAGTTTATCAACTTTGTAGGCCTTGTCTAGCTACACTTTTCTTGTCTAGCTACACATTTAAACCAGTTTAACAGTCCTGCCCCAATCTCAACGTATGCAAGTGCCTGGGAGCACACAGGACATCAATAAAACTACATTTCCTGGAATCATGGTGTGTGTGTGTGTGTGAAAGGACAGCTACAACAGCGAAAGCAGTATAAACACTGATATCACTGTTATATGCAGTTGCGCTTTAGAGGATTTTTATTAATAGTAAGAATATACTAACCCTGACCTGGATAGCCCAGGTGAGCCTGATCTTGTCAGATCTCAGAAGCTAGGCAGGGCCGGCCTCGGGTAGTAATTGGATGGGAGACCTCCAACGAAGACCAAGGTTGCAGAGGCAGGCAATGGCAAACCACCTCTGTTAGTCTCTTGCCATGCAAATCCCACCAGGGTTCGCCATAAGTCAGCTATGACTTGAAGGCACTGTCCATCACCACCATCACCAAGAATACACCAACATGGCAAAACATTGTATCTCTGCCTCTCTGTCTGTAAAATGGGAATATCAATGAGGGTTTGGGGTTTTTTTGCAGATTTATCTGGAGAGTCTGATGTTAACACCAAAATTCAAGTTGGATGCCATTAGCGTAATAATAAAAAAAGAAAGTTAATTAATTATTTCACTTTATTTTAAACATTTCTGTCCTGCCTTTTTCTGCAAAGCACAGTTGTAGCTTATGACAATTCCACTGCTGCTATTAAAAACGTTTAGTCAGTAGAGGGTGCCCAACACCCTCCTGGACACAAAGGAATTACTCATGGCTGATTGTTTAAACAACAAAAAACAAAGTATGCTACGAAACTATTCGGCAGCCATCTGCTTCGTTAAACTCGGTGGCAGTTATTGATTTCAATGAGAGAAAGAGCACCAGACGAAACCTGAGAAGGGTACAGGGAAAGAGCTCAGATTTAGAGCCAAGCTACACATGACGCCTGACACAGGTTGGACACTTGTCAGCTTCCCTCAAGTTTTGATGGGAAATGTAGGCGTCCAGGTCTTGCAGCTGTAATGGAGAGCCAAGCTGTAAAACCAGGACACCTACGTTTCCCATCAAAACTTGAGGGAAGCTGACAAGTGTCCAACCCGTGTAAGGCGTCACTTGTAGCTTGGCTCTGAGTCTAAAGCTAAACGGTATGTATTGTAGGAGCAGAGAGAACCAGATGAGAAGATGCATCGAAACTTCCCACAGAGGATAGGTCCCTTCCCACCGATTAGTCAATAGCTAAATAGAACCTCCATGTTCAGAGACAGTGTAGCTTAAAACCAGCGGCTGGGGGACAAAATGAGGAATAGCTGTTGTCATTAGGCCCTGGAGCTGAGCTTTATATATATGCAGCAAACCAACAGTGGAAACCACACTGGAGGGTCCAAATAAATCATTACAACGATAAAGTAAATATTTGTTCTTATATTCTGTGCTCAGTGAACCTCAATATAAATATTAAACAATCTAATCCAAAATGCAGAACAATAATTTACATTCCATACAGTGAATAATACATATATTAGTAATTTTCACAAAGACAATTCTTACACAGCTATAGTAGCAACAGCTCCCAAATTAAATATTTTTAACAGCTCAAACCCCCCTCTTTGATGTACACAAGTGTCATCAATGGGGTATAGGTCCTAAGAGAATATTATGCAGCATAATATTTGCTAGTGTACACAAGGCTATTCCTAAAGTCCTGTTGTATGTTTCAGGTGGCTGAGAAGATATCAAAGCCCGTGCCTGGCGTGCAGATAGTAACTAAACTGAACCTCCACGTTCAGAAGAAGCGTATCTTAATAGCAGTTGCTGAGGGGATAAAGGGGCTATTGCTCTCATGCCCTGCTGTTGCGGCTTCCAGCTAGTCACTAGTTCGAAACAGGTCATGGAAAAAGGAAGTCTCCGAAAAGATTTCACCGAGCTGGAAAAAGTGGAGAAATCAAGACAATGAAGAAGCGGGAGCACATCCAATGAGGAAAGACTAAAGAATCTGGGGTTTTTCCATCTGGGAAAAAAGACTGGGGGCAGACATCAATAAGGCTTAGAAAGTTATGTACGGGATGGGAAAGTGGGTAGAGGGAACTGCCCTCCCCGCCCATACTGGAAATCGAGGTTGAATGGACAGTAGATACAGGACAAAAGAAATGCTCCTTTACTTAATGAGTAATTAAGTTGGGATATTCACAGATGCAGGAGCCATGAGTATGGGCCGTTTTAAAGTGGAGGTAGCCAGCTTCATGGAGGACAAGTTTATCAGTGGCTACTAGCCCTGGTGAGTAAAGAGAACTTCCATATCCAAATCCAGAGGAGTTAGCCGTGTTAGTTTGTAGTCGCAAAATAGTAAAGAGCCCAGTTGCACCTTTAAGATGTCCAGTAGCCCCTTTAAGATGCCATCTGACGAAGAGAGCTGTGGTTCTCAAAAGCTTACGCTACAATAAAGTTCGTTAGTCTTAAAGGTGCTACTGGACTTTTTTATTATTTTTCATATTCAGAGGCAATCCACTTCTGAAACCCCATGTTAAGAGGCCACGTCAGTCAGTTCGGTGACCGTCGGGAGCAATCGGTTGGCCAGTGTCTGAAACAGACTAGCAAGATTCAGCTCCGGTAGCACCTGAAAGACCAACTAGATTTCCAGTGTGAGCTTTCAAGAGTCAGAGCTCCCTTCGTCAGATACAAGGAGAAGAAAAAGGAAGGAGTCTTTATAATCCAGGCAAGGATGGGAGAGGTATTGTATGGGAATTGAGATGTTGGACTGGATGGGCAACTGCCTTGATCTTCTGCTGCTCTTGAGCAGGCCTAACTGAGCTCAAGGGGGCTTACTCCCGAACGGGAGCGCAAGATTGTGCCCCCCCCCCCAGTGCAACCGATTCTGCACAGGGCTGGGGGCTGAAACGCTCTCCCTGAAACTCACCAAAGTTCCTACCCTGGAAAACTAGTTGGTCTTTGCGGTGCTTTAAAGTGGGGATAACGGGCTTCATGGAGGACAAGTTTATCAATGATTTCTAGCCCTAGAGAACCTCCATATTTGGAAGCAATACACTTCTGAAACCCCATGTTAAGGGGCAATATCGGGGGAAGGCCTCGCCCTCGATGCTCTGTTTGTTGACCTTTGGGAGCAATCGGTTGGCCATTGTCTGAAACTGATGAGCAGGATTCGGGCCCCGTAGCACCTTAGAGACCACACAGATTTCTGGGGTGTCAGCGTTCAAGAATCAGAGCTCGCTTCATCTTATACAAGGAGTGGAAAAAGGAAGGAGTCCTTAAGGAGAAAATGGAAGAGTTCTTACAATCCAGGCAGAGGGTGGATCATAGGGGAAAATGGGACGCTGGACTAAATGGACAAATGCCCTGATCCAGTGGGGCTCTTCTTATTTATTTCATTAAATTTATAACCTGCTCTCCCCACAAGCGGGCTCAGAGCGGGTAGCAACAATTAAAAAATGGTATTAAAAACCATTAAATATATGAGTTACTTTAAAACGTTAAAACCATAAAAATCAGTGCAAGAGGCAGCAACTTTTTACAGCGACCCATATGCTGAACCCAATCTAGTCCAGCCCACGGTAAAGGCAATAGCATGCCTGTGAGGTGGGTGAGCAGACAATCGAGAGGAGCAAAATAGTAAAGAGTCCAATAGCACCTTTAAGACTAACCAACTTTATTGTAGCATAAGCTTTTGAGAGCCACAGCTCTCTTCGTCAGATGCATGGAGATGCATACCCTCCATGCATCGGATAAAGAGAGCTGTGGTTCTCGAAAGCTGATGATGCATCGGATGAAGAGAGCTGTGGATCTCGAAAGCTGACGATGCATCTAACGAAGAGAGCGGTGGTTCTTGAAAGCTGATGATGCGTCTGACAAAGAGAGCGGTGGTTCTCGAAAGCTGATGATTCATCTGATGAAGAGAGCCGTGGTTCTTGAAAACTGATGATGCGTCTGACGAAGAGAGTGGTGGTTCTTGAAAGCTGATGATGCGTCTGACAAAGAGAGCGGTGGTTCTTGAAAACTGATGATGCGTCTGACGAAGAGAGCTGTGAATCTTGAAAGCTGACGAAGCATCTAACGAAGACAGCCGTGGTTCTCGGAAACTGATGATGCGTCTGACAAAGAGAGCAGTGGTTCTAGAAAGCTTATGCCACAATAAAGTTGGTTAGTCTTAAAGGTGCTACTGGACTCTTTACTATTTTGCAACTACAGACTAACACGTCTATCTCCTCTGAATCGGGAGGAGGGGGGCTGCATTCTCCACTCTCCAGCGAGCCTATTTGAGCCCAAGGGGGCTTAATTCCCAGATGGGAGCGCACACAAGATCGTTGCCCGCAAATGCAATTGATTCTTCCCAAGACTGGGGGCTGGGACGCTCCCCCAGAAACTCAGGAATGCTTTGAGCCTCATTCCCTGGAAATCTAGCTGGGCTTTACGGTGCTACCGGACCCGAATCTTGCTCTGAAGAAAAAAATGCACGCGCCTTCCTGCTCCGAGACAAAAGGGGGGGGGGGGCTTCCCAGATGTGCAGCTCGGATGCCTTGCCTCCTCCTCCTCCTCCCCCTCCCCCCTCTCTTTTTTTTAATTGCCCAAGCAGCGTTCCCAGACTTTCCTTGCAAGAGACCATCCCCCTCTTTGGGAAGAAACCACGCCTCTTGTGGGGGAAAGTTTATGTGAAATGTTACTAAAAAAAAAGAAAGAAGAGGGGAAGAGCGGAGGGGGAGCGGGAGAGCGAGGCAGGAGGCGAAGGCAGCCGACAACAAACCCGGAGGAGGAGGAGGAGCGAGGAGGGGGGGCGCCGTCGAGGACCCCCTTCGGACCGCTCGCCCTCCGCTTGGGCACGCCGGGGGTCCCTCCCCAAAGGCGCCCAGCGCCCGGAGGGGTTGCCTCTGCGACGGGGGGCTCCCCGCGGACCTCCAAGTTGGCCAGGCTGAAGTTTCCCTCCGGATTGTTTGGGAGGGGCTTGCGAGCAGCGGCCGCGCTGCAGCCCCGCGACCGGATCGGGACCAAAGCCGCCTCCCGCGCCTGGAGTCGCGGACGGTGGGGACTCCCGGGGAAGTCGGCCGGCGCTCGCCCCCCCTCGCCCGGCGGATGGCTGCCGGGCCGGCGTAGGGGAGGCGCGGCGAGCGGGCCATGGCGGAGGGGGCGGCGCCGGGGAGCAGGAGCCCCCTGGCCCGCAGCGCCTCCTTCCAGCGGCCGGGCCCCGCGCAGCCCCCCGGCGCCGCCAGGGCGCAGCCGCCGCCGCCGCCCTCGGAGCCCGTCGGGCGGCGCTCGCCCGGCCGCGCCGCCTCCTTCAGCGTCTCCCGCGCCGCGGCCGAGTCCGGCCCGCCGCCCGCCGCGCCGTCGGGGCCCGGCCGGGCGCTGCGCAGCCTCTCGCCCTCGGTGCGCCAGCTCTCGCGCCGCTTCTGCCCGCCGGCCGGCCCCGGCGCCGGCCCCGCCAAGGAGCCCGAGGGCGTCGAGGCGCCGCCGGCCTGGCCCAGCGTGCCCGCCATGCGCCGCCTCTTCGGCGAGAGCCTGCGGCGCCCGCAGCAGCAGCAGCACAAGGACGAGGCGCCGCCGCCCCGACGCGACGCCCCGCCGCCACCGCCGCCCCGCAGCTGCATCCCCTTCCGCGCCCACCGCCTGCCCGCCGCCGGCCCCCGAGCCGAGCCGCCGCCGCCGCTGCGTTCCTGGCAGTCCTCCGCGCCCGCCTCCCCTGCCCAGGTGCCCGGCCCGGAGCAGCGCCCTCCCGTCGCCTTGCCCGGCGGCCACGACGGGCATCCCTCCCGGGAGAGACGTTCCGGGAGCCAGGAGGAGGAGGGGGTGTGCCCGGCGCCCCCCAGGAAGCGCTCCGTCCAGGAGGAGGAGAAGGGAGAGCCGGGCCGCCGGGACCAAGCTTCAGGCGCCGACGGGGCGGCCGGGATGGAGTGGCACCTCAGAGCTCAGGAGGAGCTGGCCGGAGACCTCTCCCTGATGGCCGAGCAGAGGACTCGGCCGCTCTTCGAGGCCAAGAGGCTGGCAGCTGAGGGCACGGCGGCTGCCAGCTTGCCCGGTGAAGCGAAGGCGACAAGCGGCGTCAACAGGCAGTTCGTCCGGGGCCTTTCGGAAGGTGGCAGTGCCTCGGCCAGCCTTCCCCCGGCCTTGTCTTCTGCCTCGCCGCTCCCTCTCGTCTCCAGGGTGGCCAAAGTCAGCATCCCCCCTTTCGTGCCCAGCCCGTGCGGCTCGAGGAGCAGCAGCAGGTATTCCAGCACCGAGACGCTGAAAGAAGAAGACCACTTCGGAGCCGCCTGGGCCGGGCAAAGCAGGGGCTTCCAGGGAGGTCTGGGCGTCTACCGGTCCCCCAGCTTTGGCCAAAGCGACAGCCTCGCGAGATTGCAAGCCCAGGTCCGGGTCCGACCGAAGCTGCCATCGGGGATTGTCAGGACGAAACAGGACATCTCTGCGTATGAGCCCCTCCACCGCTGCGGCGGTGAAACCGCAGAGAAGCCCAAGCATACGAAGTCCATGTCCAACCCTGACATTGCAACCGAGACTCTAAGCCTCCTCAGCTTCTTGAAATCCGACCTTTCGGAACTGAAGCCGAGGAAGAAAAGCAACCGGTTGAGTGACCAGGAGGAGGCAGCGTGGAGCGGCAGGTATGAAAGTTGCCCCCCTGGCACAGTGGGGCACCAGCTGGCAAGCAGAGACCAAAGTGAGGTTCAGCCGCCCAACCGGTGGACTCTAGGCAACCGGCCGACTCTGAAAGATCTGACGGCGACTTTGCGGCGGGCCAAGTCTTTTACCTGTTCCGATAAACCAGCGCCCCGCAGGCTCTTCTTCCAGAGTACCATGAAGCAAAGCTCCTCAGAGCTCCTGCTGGCAACCGGCAGGGACCATGAAGGTGCGCTTTCTGATGGTGAGATTGGCCGAGATGAGGACGACGGGCTGCCAGTGGTTATCCAGGACCAATATATTCAAGAAGCGAGGCAGGTCTTTGAGAAAATCAGTAAGATGGGTTCCGAGCATGACTATAGCTTTGGTTTGGACCAGAAGGACAGTGAGAACGTGAACGATGGAAGAGAGGATGAAAAATCTCCGGGGACACCAGAAGGCAGCCACGAACTGTGCTTGAAAATACCCGATTCGGAAGGGGATTTTTCGTTTCGAAAGTCTTTGGAAGAACTCTCCGGTCCGGAGTCCAGCATGACGGATGAAGGCATTGTCACTGAGCTAGAGGCATGCCCTGCGGACAGGTATCTTGATCCTGCGGTCACGGCGTGGAAGTCGGCAAACCAAAGAGAGAGCGAAGCTGGCCTGGAAGAATTGAAGGGGTTGCTTCTCCCAAGTCATCTTGACAAAGTGAATAAAGAGAAGGCAGCTGTTGTGGACGAGGGGCTTTCCAAGGCGGCCCCTCAAGGGCTCTCCGAGGCTCCTTCAACTCCCGGTGCCCTTCGGCGTCGACGGAAGTTTCCGTCTGTTGGAAACGGCGGCTCCGAGTCCAGCAGTGGAAGCAACGGGGAATCCAATGGCGAAACCTACAGATCCCTGAGCGATCCCATGCCCCACAGAAGGTGCTCGATCACGGAGGATTCCAAGAACTTTTCAGTCGACAGTAACCTCCTAGGGTCGCTGAGTTCTAAGACGGGCATCCCGGAGTCTTCGGCTGTCGCCCTGTCCGAGTGCACGGGAAGCGCAGCCAGCGACCTGTCTGTCTGCAGTGACGGCGTCAAGGACTACAGCACGGTGATCCAGAACATTGTCAGCCAGCCTGGGGCCATGGACAAAGTGATTGACGAGAAGGGGAACGGCAAGACCATCAAGAAGAAGTCCTTCAGTGACCCCAGCCGCCGTGGCGAGCTGGCAAGCACGGGCTTTGACGGTCCCGGAGAACCCATCAGTGAGATGGACCAGATCATCCCTCCGTCCAGCAGTGAACCCATCCTCTCCGAACAACGAGATCAGAGGATGGAGAAAGACCAGGAGGCGGGGAAGCTGTACTCCCAGTCCGAGCACATCCTGACAACCCCGACGGAGGATGACATGATCGAGGTGGCCCAAAACTATGTCTTTGATCCCAAGTTGGCGGAAGTCCTGTCCCCCAGGATTGCCCGGCGTAGTTCCAAGAAGCGCACCAACAGGGTAAATTGCCAGGAGAACAGAAAAGAAGAGGCCACCCCGCCGACCGCCGCTCCAGTTCCTGCCACTTTTGGGACAGCGAGGCCGGCCTCCAAACATGTGCGCCACACCAGTGAGCCAGCCACATTTATCCCTATCTCAGAGGTCAACCTGCCTACTTCTGCCATGCCAGAATCCTCTCGCCTGCCCGCAAAACCCTACCCAGTTCTCCAAGCTCCATCCTTGGAAGATGTCACCAAGCATTATATGTTGACCCTTCATTCGGGGGAACCGTCCCCCACACACTCTGTGGATATGCCTAGATCTTCACCTGCCACCCCAACCACGTCGGAGCCCAAGCTGCCCCGGTGTCCAAAGCATCACGAAGAGCAAAGCGCCAGGAGTAAGCCACAAGTGGTGAGTTCCCTTTTCCTTATTTTGAGTTCTTTTAGGGTGCCATCCTGAGCCCGTTGACTTCAGTAGGCTTAGAGGGGTACAGGACAGCTCTGCCAATTAACAGGGCAATCTTATGAAGACTTACTCCAGTTTAAGCCCATTGATATGCTTAAACTGAAGTATCTCTGCGAAGGATTGCTCTTTAAGCATGCTGGAAGAATTAAGGTTCCTTGTTTATGTTCTGACGGGTTTTCCTTTGTCCTTTAGAGGCAGAATTCCACTTTATGAAGTATCAGGTGTGGGCCAGTGACCTGGTGCCTACATAAACATGCCGGGGTACCTGACCACAGTATTTTAGGGATATGTCTCAGATGCTTCACTAAAAAGTTGGGGATCATAGACTCCATCTCTATTTTTGCCTTATCTATTATCTGCTGCTTTAAATACGTACTCCTATGTACAACCAGCGCTCCACATTGTCTAATGTTAGTCCCAGAATTGATTATGTTTTGCTCCAGTATTTTTTCTGTTCTGTCTTGGATCCTCGCTAACGCTATGTCTTTTAAACTTGCATCTGTTTACCTTATGGTATTGTATTGAAATGTACTTGATACGGATTGTGTTACCCTCATACTGTGTAATCCACCTTGAGTCTCAGTGAGAAAGGCGGACTATAAATGTCATAAATAAATACAATAAATTTTTAAAAATTATTCTTGCAAACGTTATGTAGAGATAATGCACTCAATAACGAACGGTCTGTGGGAGTCTGGAGAAAAGACGACTGAGGGGAGACATGATAGAGGTTTACAAGATAATGCACGGGTTAGAGAAGGTAGAGAAAGATGTGTTTTTCTCCCTTTCTCACAATACAAGAACTCGTGGGCACTCTATGAAATTATTGAGCAGTCGGGTTAGAACAGATAGAAGAAAATACTACTTTACACAAAGGGTGATAAACACATGGAATTCGTTGCCACAGGAGGTGGTGGCAGCTACACGCATTGCCAGCTTCAAGAGGGGACTGGACAAATATATGGAGCAGAGGTCCATCAGTGGCTATTAGCCACAGGAGATAGATGGTATTCTCTTTGTGGGGAGGTGGTGCTCTGTTGTCTTGGTGCTGGAAGGAAGGCAGTGGGAGGGCTTCTGGTGTCCTGGCCTCACTGACAGTCCTTTAGATGGCACTGGATTTCTAGCCACTGTGTGTGACAGAATGTTGGACTGGATGGGCCACTGGCCTGATCCAACATGGCTTTGCTTATGTTCTTATGTTCTTATGAGTCCACTAGTACCTTATAAAGCAACAAGATTTGCAGGGTATAAGTGTTTAAGAGTCAAGCTACCTCCCTTTATACCCTGGAAATCTTGTTGGACTTCGAGGTGCGACTGGACTCAAATCTTGCTCTTCGTTGCCAGCCAGCATGGCTACCCACCTGAAACTGTTCCTGGAATGAGTAGGTGATTAATGCCAGTGCTTTATGGTGCAAGAAGAGCATTCGACGCACGCATGAAATGTGGGCAACTTGTTTTTCGTTTGGGCCTTGTTGATGTGTGTGGAGGCTGTAGGTGACCGAAGTAGCAAATTGTGGACGGATAGGCTTTTGTCCGGTTTTGCTGAGAGGCGCTGTTCTTTTCTGAAGTTGTCACATCTGTCTAGCTCAGGACAAAGAGATTTCTTTGCAAGTGGTGGCTTTCCTTCTGGGGACCTCATTCTCACGGAGGTGTTCGACCTACATCTAAGACGGGCCACATCAGATTGTGGGTGGGTGCTAAGCTAATTTAATCTTCCTCCGTCACTTGTTTTGTTTTTTAAAACGTCTCCCTGCGCACAGAAAACTAGAAGTTTGCTGAAGTTGAGCTTATTTGCAAGTTCGGAACGATGGACCCCCCAGGGTTGAATCGGGACATGGGCTTGTTCTTGCACTACAGAGGCTCATTGTATGCGCTTTGCACCCAGTCTCTGTCAAGCTAACTACCACATGTATTATAACTGGCTTCCTGATTCTAATTCATAAACAATACCTCTGCCTGGATTATAAAGACTGCTTCCTTTTTCCATTTCTTGTATCTGATGAAGAGAGCTCTGACTCTCGAAAGCTCATACCCTGGAAATCTAGTTGGTATGTAATGTACCACTGATCCTAAATCTTGCTCTTCCTCTACAGGCCGACAGGGCTACCCACCTGAAACTATCTAGAAGTTTTATATGTGCTAGTTTTATATGTGCAGGGATTTTTGTGTGGTTGAGAAGAGAACTGTAGTGTGCAGTGTGTAGGCAGATAGGACATGTATGGCCACATTAAAATGCACCTGTTTTGTGGGATGGTAAATCCTGTTTTGAAACCTCATCTAGGAGGACATGCTTCAGCAGTCTTTGTTATCCCAGTTTCCTGCCACCTCTTTGCCGCAAACCCGAGTCCCCATTTTGCATCTTTGAAGCTGCCTTTTTAAAACGTCTTTCCGGTGAGCCTGCAAGAGTTGCCCTTTCAGAAACTTCTGTTTCTCGAGAATCCCGCCCGCCTCTGAGAAGGGGCAGGAATGCCTCTTGCATGCAACGCAGGAGCTGTGTCATGCAGTGGGCGAGGCGTACTTTGAAGGTTTCTGGATGATAAAGTATCGTAGGACTGTTATGCTTCCCCAGTAACTCTTCAAAAGAACAAACACGCTCTCTGCTCTTAAATCAGTGCCGGAGGAGCTTTTGAAGAGCAAGTGAACCTTCGGAAGAGTAACTGTGTTCGAGCCGACCAAAAGTTCACTTACTCCACCGTTTCCTGCAGTGACCAACCAATATACCCCCCCCCCCAAATTTATTTATTTTATAGTCCGCCTTTCTCACTGAGACTCAAGGGGGATTACACAGTGTGAGATTAGTACAGTCAGTATCAAGGACATTTCCATAAACAACGCCATAGGGTAAATAAATACAAGTTTACAAACACATGGCATGAGCAAGGATCCGATAGAGAGTAGAAGAAATGCTGAAACAGAGCGTAAGCAATTCTAGGGCTGACATTAGACCACATGAAGCACAGGTAGCTCATAGGAGAACATAGTTAAAGCAACAGATAGTATGTAAGGCAACATAATGGTGAAGTCTATGGTCCCTAACTCATTAGCGACACATCTGAGAATCTGAGACCCCCTCCCTACAATACAGCCTTCCTATCTGAGTAAAAAGCCGTAATTCAGATTTGCATTGTTTGTGGAAAGCCAGGAGAACAGGGCTTCCCCTTATTGTTGGTGCCTTCCGCCCCAACATTTAGAAGAACTTCCATGTTTAGTCATTGTGGCTTTCATCCAGCATACCTATGGGACCGCCTCCCTCCCTCAGTTCCTTCACGGCAGCTTTGCTCACCTGTACAGGGTCTCCTGCAGGTGCCACCCTGCGCATGGGCGAAATCGACAGCAGTTCGTACACGGGCTTCCTCTGTGGTAGCCCCTATCCTGTGGAATGACCTGCCTGAGGAGGTCAGGAGAGCCCCCGTTCTCCTAGCTTTCTGCAAACGTTGCAAAACCAGCTATTCAGAAAGGCTTTTTACTGTATTGTAGGGATGGAGTCTCAGATGCTTCGCTAATGAGTTTGGGACCATAGACTTCAACGCTATATTGCCTTACGTATTATCTGATGCTTTAAATAGGTACTCCTATGTACCGCCAGTGCTCCATGTTGTCTAATGTTAGTCCTAGAATTGATTATGTTCTGCCTCAGTATTTTTTTCTACTCTGTATTGAATTCTTGCTAATACTATGCTTTTTAAACTTGGATCTATTTACCCTATGGCATTGTTTATGGAAATGTACTTGATACTGATTGTACTAATCTCATATTGTGCAATCCGCCTTGAGTCTTAGTAAGACAGGCGGACTATAAATTACGTAAGTAAGTAAGTAAGTAAGTAAGTAAGTAAGTAAGTAAGTAAGTAAGTAAGTAAGTAAGTAAGTAAGTAAGTAAGCAAGTAAATAAATAAATAAATAAATAAATAAATAAATAAATAAATAAATAAATAGCTGTTGATTCGTGGACCTATAATAGCTATCATGGACTTGTTCTTTAGGAACTCTTCCCCTAATTCTTTTTTCAAATTGACTAAACTAGCAGTTACAATTACATTCTGTGGCAGTGAATTCCACAGGACAAGTATTCTTCTTTACTGGGTAATAAACTGTGGTTTGTAGCGTGAGGAAAGGTATGTTAGAAGCGCATCACTCTATCTCTGTTTTTTACGGGAAACGTAGGAGGTTATAGCAGGATTCGAGTCCCGTGGCAGCTAAGAGCCCAACAAGGTTTTTCAGAGTGTAAGCTTTTGAGAGTCAGAGCTCTCTTCTTCAGACGGGAGGCTATAGAATTATCAACATCTGCATTAATAGGGCTTTAGCCATTCTGCTTATCACTTAAGAGTAGTGAAATCAGGTACACTAAAAATTAAATATACGTGACCCAGTAAAGTGGCTGCAGACTGTTAAATCCGCTACCAAAGCCTCATTCACACAAACTGGAACGTGTCCAGAGGAGGGCACGGAAGATGGTGAGGGGTCTGGAGATTGAGTCTTATGAGGAAAGGTTGAAGGAGCTCTGTACGTTTAGCCTGGAGAGGAGACGACTGAGAGGCGATATGATAACCATCTTCAAGTATTTGAAGGGCTGTCATGTAGAGGATACTGTGTAGTTGTATTCCATTGCACCGGAAGGTCGGATGAGAACCAACGGCTTGAAATTAAATCAAAAGAGTTTTCGGCTAAACATTGGGAAGAATTTCCTGGCAGTCCGAGCGGTCCCTCAGTACAACAGGCTTCCTCGGGAGGTGGTGGCCTCTCTTTCTTTGGAGGTTTCTAAGCAGAGGCTAGATGGCCACCTGACAGCAATGCTGATTCTGTGAATCTGGGCAGATCATGTGAGGGAGGGCTGGAAGTGTTACATCAGTGCTTAGTTCTCGTGGCCCCTTCTTACATGCCCAGGGTAAGGCCGATCTCCACTTTTGGGTCAGGAAGCAATTTTCCCCAGGGCAGTTTGGCTAAGTATCCTGACGATGTTTTGCCATCTTCTGGGCGTGGAGTAAGGGTCACTGGATGTATGTGGGGAAGGGGGAGGCAGTTGTGAATTTCCTGCAGGGGGCTGGGCTGGATGACTCTGGAGGTCCCTTCCAACCCTATGATTCTGTGATTCTAAGAGCAGGAGACGAAGTCATCTGTTCTCAATTGGTAGCAGTTCACTATGAATGGAGAGCCGGAGACAGGTTTTTGTGGGCCTCAGGCCACAGATCAGTAATGAGTCTGACATATATACATGCAAGGAGTGGAGTGCTGCCAGATGGCAGGACGGCTGATACGGTGCTAATGAGCAGGGCAGGAGCCCTCTCCTCCCTCCGTACCATGCCGGACAAAAACAAGTGGATGGGCACTGTGCCCGTGTCTGATCTCTTGTAAGCCGCGAGCTGTGTCTGATCAAAGATGGCAGCAGTCTTATGTCTTCATTAAGTGGGCTCTGGCATCTGCTCAGTAATGCCAGCCACCTGTATTGCACCTGTATTGGGGGATCTCCATAATTTAATGCTGTTTCATTTAATGAAAAAATATCTCCCTGCATCTAGAAAACTAGATATCAGGAAAAAGACCATTTCTTAACGTGGTTCCAGTAAACTAGCTTTGTATGTGCAGTGATCCTCCAACCCCCCACCCGAGCAAAGCTTTTGGGTACGTTTGTGCTTTTCATTTTGATACATAGTGGAATTTTAGTGCATAGTTAAGTCTTGGAACTCCCTGCTGCAAGGTGTAGGTAGGGACAGCTGCTAGCACAAAACCCTTTAAAAGACAAATCCGTGGAAGCTATGCATCAATGGCTGTTAGTCGTGATGGCTAAATGGAACCTCCATGGTCACAGGTAGTATATCTCTGAATGCAGTTTGCTGGCAGTCAACAGCAGAATCTTTTTTGGAGGTATTTGATTGGCTGATCTGGGAAACAAGACTGCTGGATGGATCTTTGGTGTGACGCAGGAGGGCTCTTCAGGGCTGTTTTCGCACGCCTGTAAGCCTTCGGAAAATCCACAAAACTCGCAGCGCGACGACGTCTTCATAGCGTGATTTCCTTTCATGATCCTGTCTAACGGCGCGATTTCTGACGTCATTGCGCCATTAAACGGGATCATGATGGGAAATCGTGCTATGAAGACGCTGTCGTGCCGTGTGTTTTGCACGATTTTCCGGAGGCTTACAGGCATGTGAAAACGGCCCAGGTGTCTCTGTTACCACGTCTGCCGGTCACAGAAACTGCATGATATTGGACTCAGTCTGTGATGTGTGAACACAACCATCTCTGCTTTCTTGGGCTGCTATGTAAGGTTGCCCCAAAGAGTTAATCTTTTGGCTGTCTGTAGTGGATTTCATGCCTGGAACAATGGATGAAAAAAGTTTTCTGTTCCCCTGTAGGGGTTTGTTTGGCTTTCTTTCCTTCTATGTTTTTATTTTTCTTTAATTTGCCGTTTTCCTGATGTTCTGCCCATTGTCTCTGTGACACAAAAGTGAGCAGACATTATTTTTCAAAGCTCATAATGCCTTGCAGTTCCTTGCATGTGGGTGTCTTTTTGTTTGCGGGAAGGAATGCACGCTGTTTGGAGCTGTATTTTGTTTTGGGCAACGGAGAGGCTTTGCAAACTTCGGGATTCTTTCATTTTAGCCAGCCTTATGAAAGGACCAAGGAATCTGAAAATAAACTGGGATTTACAGTCGACTTGCACGTATCAAGCGCAGCGCTCACACACACACGCACTTGCATAAATGTCAAGGCGCTATGCTGAACGTTCCGTGGCTTGCTATATGTCCTGCTTTGCTGGGATGTTTTGCAAGGTGGTCCCCAAAGGTGTTAGATGGGATCCCAGAAAGTCATAGATATGGAATGGCAGGAGTGCCCAAAGAGAATATTTGCTCCACTCCATTTTAAGCCATACCCTATCACTCCTCCGAAATAAGTGTGGCACCTTCCTGCCGTGGAAGGCTCCTCGGTTGGCCGAGCATAGCGGTAGGATACGACCCTCTATTTTTTTTCCTCCTGGCCCTCTTTTTGCTATCAGAGGCATCAGCAAGGAAGAAAGAAGGACAGTGCTGAGTAAAACCTACCTTCCCATCCGTCATGCACAAGGGATGGATCCAGCATATGTTTATGCTGGTATAAAGGTGTGTGGGTTTTGCCACTTCCCCCGTCCCCCAGTAGATGTCCAACTTCACCCTCATGTTGTTTGTGAGGGTTCCGTGTCCCCCAGGAGCAGCAATTGAGGTGGCGTTTTGGGCTGCAGAGGGATGGGGTGTGTGTGGAGAAGTCCTAGAAATTGCTTCCGACAGCAGAGTTTTCATATGGGATCCAACTGGAAGTTAAGTGAAAGAAGTAGGCCCAATCTGGAGAAACTCTGTTAAGGATTATTACTCTGTTACTCGTTCACAGGAGTGCCTTTGACTCAGTTTCAGAGGAGTTGCTGTGGCAGCTTTTTGCATCAATTGGGCACCTGAACGCCGAAAATATTTTTATTTCAGAATCCAGACTCTTGTTATTCATAGTTTCTCTCTACATGAGACATCTGACAAGTGAAGAACACGTATCGGGAGATGCAATGGTAGCCGGGAAGGGTAGTTTAAAGAGACAGCCAGCGGCAGGTCAAAGGCTTTGCTATACACTGGAGCTGTATGAAGGGGCTGTGAAATGCCAGAAGGGAAACTCAGCCCAATATAACTTTTCCGTGTCCAAGCCCAGCTCTGGAAGGCAGCTCCAGTCCATTTCCATTCTTTGCTGTCCTCTGGTTGTGATCCCATACAGTTTTAAAATGGAGAGGTGAAATTGACAGAGCCTTGGGGGAGCCGAAGGTAAAATTAACAAACCCTCTGAGGAGTGATCTCTGCCAGCTCTGTCTTTTTAAACTGTGCTTCCCGGCTAACCTCGTGTCTCCTTACACTTGATGAACATGCACTGAGGCATCTCATGTAGAGAGACTCATAGACTAGAGCTCATGTCATCTGTTGCACCTGAGACCCTGGAGAGCTTCTGCTCATTAGATTAGACAAGGGTTCCATAATGTGGTACCTGTGCGTGCCATGGCATACTTCCATCTGTACCTACCAGAAAGTCGGTGTGGCCACTGTAAAGCTTGTTGTTGGCTGCTCTTGTTCAAATGAAAGGAGAGTTGTATCCTTTACTGGTGAATGAAGAAGACTGGTAAGCACCTGGGTTTCCCTTAGTCAGTGAGTGCTTCCATTCCCCTTTCAGGATATCCTTCTTCCCAGGAGGTATGAGGAGGGAAGTATTCAATTTGGTTCCACCTCCTGAGTCAGCCATCTTGGATTTGGCTCCTCCTCCCGTGGCAGCCATTTTGCAGTCTCAAAATTCCAAAGGTGCCCCGATTCTCGAAAAGGTTGGGGACCGCTGGAGTAGACAATATCAACCTGGATAGACCAGTGATCTTGCTAAGTATCTTGATAGTAAAGATACAAGATTAAGCCAGTAAAAGAACTGGCAGGATTACCCACTGGGCCCCCGGTTTTGGGAAACCTGGCTTTAAATACATTGCCAACTTTTCAACCAAGGAGTATTTTGCAACTCTGATCAAACTCCTAAGTTCTTTTTTAAATAAGGAAATTTGCAAGCATGAAAGAGAAAAGGTCTGCAAAAGAGATCACTGTAAAGGTGAATTTGTTTGTTTGTTTCGATTTCTATTCCGCCCTCCCCGCACAGGCAGGCTCAGGGCGGTTTACCCTCCATAAAAACATTACTGTAAAACTTGCATATAACAATTTAAAACAACAATATCAAACAGTATAATAAATATTTTAAAAGTACAAAAAAGCAGCACAGAAGTAATCGGTTAGACTGCCACCCAACCGTCACTAAAAAGTTACTTAAAAAGTTAGATGGTGGATGCTTCTAGTAGGGAGGGACTCGTTCTCGTCTATTCGGCCCAGCTCAGCCTCAACCGTACGCCTGGCAGAATGAAATTATTCTGGCTGTATTGGGATTACCCCGGCTTTTCCAGTGATTTTATTCTACATGTTTGAGAGGATCCGGTGTTCTTTCTAAAACTTTTCTCACGGAAGTAAGTTTCTAGTGTCGGAGGGCCATGTGTTTTCTGAAGCTGCCTCCCTTCCTGCTTGGGGAGAAGAAGAAAAAAACCACCTTCGTACATACCTACATACTGTCCTCCTGTGAATTTTCTCTTTCTGTAATTCTATATCTCCTTGATTTAAGCTGTGTGCCAAACTCGGCTCTAATGGAGGCAATCTCAGACCTTCAGCTTTGCCATCTGGGAAAATGGTTTAGGATGGTTTCTTCAGTTGGCACTGGAGAAGGTGACCTGAAGCAGTTTTTGATCTTTGCAGGGGCCTTCTTCGGAATTACTTCTCTGCAATCCTCAAGGGGTAATTATCCTTTTAAAGAATATAGGTGCTTAATTCAACCCAGCTAGGCTAACCATTGATCGGAACTGAACAGAGCAAGAGTCCGGTAGCCCCTATAAGACTAGCAAAATTCGTGGTAGGGTGTGAGCTTTCGTGAGTCACAGCTCGCTTCTTCAGATAACTTAGATATGTTGATTGGAATGTGAAGTTCACTCACTGCTTTGCAAAAAGGTATCACGTTTTTTGAAAAAAAATGGTGATGTGGTTTGTGCTGTGGAATGGCAAAGGGGTTGAAAGTGATGGATTGATTCTTGCCCTGCTTGGCCGATGAGGAATTTCTCACATTCTTGGCCCGGAGCTGACTTCATCTGCCTTGCCTGATTCACAGCAGCACGCAAAGCCATGCTCCGTCCCAGAGGGAGGAGGGAAGGCCTGGAGGTTGGCAATAGTGCGCCAACTTTGCATGTAGCAGGTCCCCGTTTTAACCCTTGGCGTCTTGTTGGGTTGCAGAGCCGGGAGCGATCTCTCTTTGCCAAAGGCTCTGGAGAGCCACTGCCAGTCAGAGAGGATGGTGCGTGGCTAGGTAGATCCAGTCGACTTGTATAAGGCAACTATGCACGGTCAGAGATGCCTAAACTGCAGGATTTCCTGTCTCCATTTCTGGAAAGGATATCTGGAGTCAAAGAAGTTCCACCGGCCCGGTGGAATTCCCTCTCCATGGGAATTCCTGTGGGACTTGTGACAGTTCCGCCGGGCCTGTAAGACAGAGATGTTCCACCAGGCCTGTGGTAGTGGTTGAGGCTTGGGTGGGCTACTTTGGGCAAGCTGCTGTAGCACAGTGGTTAAGTGGTTTGGCTGCGACTCAGCACTCTGCCGGTTCGAATCCCACTCCTGCCATGAGCTCAGCAGGGGGCCTTGGGTCAGCCACTCCTCTCAGCCCCAACTCCCCAGCTGCATTGTGAGGAATGATAACGCTAACTTGTTCACTGCTGAGGCACTAACTTCCCTATTTGTTTGCGATCAAATTATAGACAAGCCAGCGTGTGCTTTCAAATTGTCGAGGTCATTTTTCTATCTGATGCTTCACAATGTGGCTCAGTAGAAAAGAGCAAGGGTCCAGCAGCATCTATAAGACTAACAAAATTTGTGGTAGGGTAGGAGCTTTTGTGAGTCACAGTATGTGATGAAGTGAGCGTGGTGGAATTCCACAGAGAGGGAATTCCACCGCGCCGGTGGAACTTCTTTGACTCCAGCTATCCTTTCCACAAATGGAGACAGGAAATCCTGCAGTTTAGGCATCTCTGACCATGCATAGTTGCCTTATACAATTCGACTGGATCTACCTAGCCACGCACCATCCTCTCTGACTGGCAGTGGCTCTCCAGAGCCTTTGGCAAAGAAAGATCGCTCCCAGCTCTGCAACCCAAGAAGACTCCAAGTTCCTACCCTACCACAAATTTTGTTCGTCTTATAGGTGCTGCTGGACTCTTGCTCTTTTCTATCTGAAGAAGTGAGCTATGACCCATGAAATCTCTTATCCTACCACTAATTTTGTTAGTCTTACAGGTGCTACTGAACTCTTGCTCTTTTCTACTGCTACAGTCAGCCTAACACAGCTACCCATCTTGATCTATCTCCGTAGAATGTGGCTTAGTGGCGGGGGATATCCTTTGGATGAAGGTCCAGCCCCCGGCATTTCCAGCTAGGCAGCAGGGGGTGTGAAAGGTGTCCCTGCAGAGTTGCCACCTGTTGGAGCAGACGTATTGTGCTGGATGGACCAAGGGTTGGACTCTGTAGCTTCGTATGTCAATATAGCAATTATCTGGAAGCAGAGCTCTACACGCCATTATGTTCCAGCGTTGTGCTTTTGGCATGCATGCTGGCATGTAGAACTGCAGTTACTAAAATCCCTGCAGAGCCAGTGAGTTAGCCAGAAACAGGGACGCTCCAGAGCACAAGTCCTTTTTGGTTCCAGCCGGCAAGCGGGGTGTGATATCCCTCCTTGGAAGGGCACCTCCCACATGGCAAACGGTGGAACGGCAAAACGGCCAGGGAATGAACAACACTCCCTGAACTTTAGAAGAGCTGCTGTTTTTTAGTGCTTACAATAGAACATGCCGTCCAGCCCCACGCAGGCAGGCAGCTACTGGGAGCCAAGCTGCTGGGGACGGGGGTGTGGCTGGTGCACAGACTGTAAAGGTCAGGGAAGCGAAACGAAGCTGTTTCTCGACAGAAGCTGCAAGCTGGCTTTTTCATCTCTCTAGCCTCTCCTGCCCGGTTGGGGAAGGTATGCAGGCTGGAATGAGACAATCGAGCAGCCATCCCACCCCAAGAGGTACATGAGAGCTTGATGTGCCGCTATTCCTTTCTGTGCGTGGGGTGTCTGCCTGCACCGCCTGGAGACAGCTTGTATTGGCAGCACTGGCGCCGTTCACAGTCCTTTATGGAGCCAGAGGTGCAAAACTGACATAGGTCTCTGCCCCAAGGAGATTACAATCTTGAGTTCTCAATAGCTGGTGTGAAATACTTTGGCACCTGACAACACAGTCCTCACCCAGGCACTCATCCAGCTGCGTAGCTATAGTTCTGCCAGATCTTTGGGGCGAGAGTGTTGTTGAGGTTTGATTTCTTTTTTTCTTTTCTTTTTTTTTTTGCAGTGAAATATTTCCTGTGCCTCTTCAATGCCTTTCAATAGGCGGATTTCCTGTATTGCCTTCTGCGTTGTTTTATTAATGATACAGCTGCTCGCCTCGGCTGTGATTGTGTTCTGTGGCACGTGTCGGCTTCTTTAGAAGCTAGGCGGCAGCTTTCAGATCCTAGGAATAAAGAGCCAGGGTAAAACCCAAAGGTCATCCAGTCTGACCCAGGTCTGACCCGTCAGATTCTCCAGGAATGCAGCAAAAACAAGCAGGGCACGCTTTGTGAAGATGTTTGGAGCTGAGTATTGCTGCAGGCAGTTGGAGATCTGGGAACGAAGCACGCCTGTCCATGAGCCAGGAGTTAGCAGAGCTCATCTCAGGAATCCATCTTTAAAGCCCAAAATCTCAGCCTGGGGAGCATTTCATGGCTCTTGCCTTCTTCACAGCTGCATAGTGCACTTGTGAGTTTTTCTCACCCAGTGATGCACAGAAGGGGAGAGCTTCACCTATTAGATTTCTGCCCAGTCATGCAGTTGTTAGAGAGAGAGGGAAAAAAGAAGCATGGGACATGAAATTGCAGGGTTCATGTATCTACCAGGGCTTTTTTTCAGCTGGAATGTGGTGGAACGGCATTCCAGCACCTCTTGAAAATGGTCACATGGCTGGTGGCCCCGCCCCCTGATCTCCAGACAGAGGGGATGGCGCGGAGGGCAATCTAAACTCCCCCCTGTCTGGAGATCAGGGGGCGGGGCCACCAGCCATGTGACCATTTTCCCCAAGGGCAATTTAAACTTTAAAAAACTCCCCTCTTGTTCCAGCTGACCGAAAGTGACGTCAAAGTGACGTCATTGTGCGGTCCTGAGTTCCACCACTGAGTTCCACCACCTCTTTTCCCAGAAAAAAAGCCCTGGTATCTGCCAAATGGGTTCTGTCTCCTGAAAGTTTGATGCTATGATCAATTAGTTTTTAAAGGTTCTGAAAGATGCTGGTAATGTAATTCCTTCATCGCTCTTGTTCTCTGCCATCTCTAGTGGAGAAACTAGGAGATAGTAGGACCTGCAATATAGTAATTGGTACACTCCCACCCCAAGGATTTTTTTTAGCTTTTTAAAAAATGGTAATAGCAAGATTGTTATGCCGCTCTATTGCAAGAGTGTACCAACTCCCACCTTCCATTTTAAAACAGTGAGCATATAGCCCTTTTCATTGTGGAGTTATCAGGGGAAAGGCACCGGTTGCACATTTCTCCTTATAACTTCAGAGCTAGAGACTTATCTTTTTTTTTAAAAAAAATGGAAGCTGGGAACTAATGCTGTGTTGCAATTGAGCATTATATGACTATAACAGTCTAGCTATTTCCATTTTTTTTTCAACAGAGCCCTGGTGTGGGGGGAAGAATAGAGGCCATGGTGCAGGGAAAACGTCCATGGGAATGGTTTGTTGCTGCGGCAAACACTTCTGCATTTGCAGCAGCAAGGACACAGAGCATTGTCTCTGTGTGGAAACAGAGTCTTGCTTGTGAAACAGGATGCTACCCTAGCCGGACTTTTGGTGTGATATAACACAACTGCTCTTACTGTCTTCAGAGTATACTCTGGGCATGAACCGAAATATGAACCAAAGTTCGGCACCAACCAGGCCAGTTCGTGGTTTGTGAAGCGGCAGTTCGTCAGAGCCTATTTCTGACGAACCACCACGAACTCTAGGATGGTTCATTTGGTTCATTTTTCAGGTCATCACTGCAGACAGGCTGGTGCTGATCAGTCAGTTTCCTAGGCAACAGGGGATAGACTTTCTGCAGACCTTCTGTTGACCTGGAAGTGACCTTCTGCTGATTCGGAAGTGACAATTTGCCAACCCGGAAGTGACGTTTTCGCGAACCGGGGCAGGTCCGTGAAAGTTCATGGTTCATGAAACGTGATGAACCACGAACCGCATGGTTCGTTTCCCCCTGGTTCATGCCCATCTCTACTCGTAAGCAAAGTTACACCTTTCTAAGCCCATTGACTGCAGTAGTCCTCTCAATCTTAACTTCCTTTAAGATTGCAGTGTGAATCCAGCGAATGTTAAAATCAGCAGCTCCCTTAGTAACGTGCCTCATGTGAAGAAGAATGTGTCTGCTCTACAGACTTTGTGGGGCAATTCTATTCAGGATTACTCAGAATATGTCCCACTGTGTTCAGTGGGGCTTACTCCTAAGTAAGCATGCAGAGGGTGGTGCTATCAGTCAGTTCAACTGTAAGCCAGAACCAACAAGTTGAAATTAAATCAAAAGAATTTTTGGCTAAACATTAGGAAGAACTTCCTGACAGAGCAGTCCCTCAGTGGAACAGGCTTCCTCGGGAGGTGGTGGGCTCTCCTTCTTTGGAGGTTTTTAAGCAGAGGCTAGATGGCCATCTGACAGCAATGCTGATTCTGCGAACCTGGGCAGATCATGAGAGGGAGGGCAGGAAGGGTTACATCAGTGCTTAGTTCTCACAACCCACTCTAACATGCCCAGGGTAAGGCCGATCACCACCTTGGGGTCGGGTAGCAATTTTCCCCAGGCCAGTTTGGCTAGGGATCATGACAGTGTTTTGCCATTTTCTGGGCATGGAGCAGGGGTCACTGGGGCAGTTGGGGGGGTAGTTGTGAAGTTCCTGCATTGTGCAGGGGGTTGGACTAGATGACCCTGAAGGTCCCTTCCAACCCTATGGTTCTATTTCATGCCATCCTTTGGAATTAAGGGAATTCTGGTGAGGGGACAGGGGGGGGAAGCAATATGGCTTTCTGCAGTCACTTTTGCAAAATAAAATTATTACCCAGAGTACCCATACGATCGCTGTCCATTAAAATCACCACCACTCATAAACAGGTAATGAAGAGAAGGTGCCCGTTTTAAAAAAAACAATTAGCCACCCTAAATCTGAGTTCATTGTGACTTTTCTAGGGTGCTTGGCTTGTGATTTCAAACAGGGACTCCCGAAGGAGAGTTCTTGGCACGCTCACAGAACTACAGTTCCCAGGATTCCATGCAGGAGGTGGCTGAGCTAGTTTTCAAGCCCGTGTAGACATGTTCTGTGGGCTGCTGATTCGAGGAGACCGTCTGTTTATGAGCCAATGTAAGCGCTCGCAGTTTAACAGCTGCCGAGCCCTGCTGGAGCCCAGCTGTGTCCCCCTGTTGAAGGCTTTTACAGAAACCGTGACCTGAAATCCCTCTTCCGGTCTTGTCCCACGCTGTGGTGGTTTATTAGTAGCGGAAATGAACCCCTAAGTAGTTGACATCCCCTCCCACTCCCAACGGATGAGCAGAAGAGCTTTTGATCTTCTCACAGCTTCATTTCTGCGACACAGTCGTGGCCTTTTCTACATTTGGAAAGGGAGATTTCTTCCTAGTCGGTGAGTGATTCCGCACACGTTGGATAATGCACTTCCAATCCTCTTTATAGATCATTTGGAACGGATTTTTTTCGTGTGCGGAACAAAAAATCCACCTCAAACGATTGATAAAGTGCATTGAAAGTGCATTATCCAACGTGTGCGGAATCAGCCAGTGAGGCACGCCCAGCAGATTCCCAGTTATTGGAGCTCCAAATGGGTTCCCCCTTCCCCTTTGTGCTTAGCTGGGCTATTTGCGCTACCAGCCCCCCCCCAGCAGATTCTTGTAAACCAGTTTAATCATAACAATATTATCTAAAATAGGTAGGTAGGCAGACAGATTTCCAACTTTGTAATGTGAAGTAAACGTGACACTGCGCCGGTTTGCTTGTCTTTAGTAGAATATTGAACTTTTTGCAAACCTTTGCTAGAACACTTGGTTAAAAGGTGCATGTGGTGTAGCATTCCCTATCAGAATCTATGCTGGTTTCTGCTGCGCCTGCTCAGTTTCTGCGAATCAGTGCTCTACTGGTTCAAATCCCACTCCTGCCATGAGCTCAGTAGGTGGCCTTGGGTAAGCCACTCCTCTCAGCCCCAGCTCCCCACCTGCTGGACCACCTCTTCCATTATGTCCCCTGCAGGGTGTTGCGCTCTGCAGACAAGCAACTCCTGGTGGTCCCCGGACCGAAGGACATCCGTCTGGCCTCAACCAGGGCCAGGGCTTTTTCTGCCCTGGCCCCGGCCTGCTGGAACGCTCTCCCACTGGAGATCCGGGCCCTGTGGGACCTGTTACAGTTCCGCAGGGCCTGTAAAATGGAGATGTTCCGCCAGGCCTTTGGCTGAGTGCCAGCGGGTGTCCTCCTTCTTCCATCTAAGACCGCCACTTCTTCTGGGGCTGCCCTCGGCCATCTGCTATGCCCGTATATGGACTCCCAATATTTGTTTGAATAGCCTGCTCCTGGACTATTTTAATGACTTTTAAAAAATTATTATTGATTTTATGTTTTTGTGACTTTTAATGTGTTTTTTGAATGTTGTTAGCCGCTCTGAGCCCATCTGTGGGGAGGGCGGGGTATAAATCAAATAAATAAATAAATAATAAATTGTGGGGATAATAATAACACTAACTTGTTCACTGCTCTGGGTGAGGCACGAATCTGTCTAGAAGAGTGGTATATAAGTGCAGTTGTTGTTGTTGTTATTGTTGTTGTTGTTGTTGTTGTTGTTGTTGTTAATGAAGAGCATGTAACTGGCCCCATCTGAAGGACTATGGGTAGGGGAACCATCTATTATTTAGCCAGTAACAAAGATTGTTGCTTCCAACAGCCATGGTCAGCCCAAATGCTTTTAAGCATCCTTGAAAATAGGCCAGACCCTTACTCACCTGTGGCGAGTTAAGAATTGCTTCCAGGTGATCAGGCATTATGCTTTACCAAGCCTGGTCCCCACCCACCGCCATTTTAGATCCCATGTAACTAACATGTAGCATAAATGGATCATCTTGGTGCTTTTGATTAACACAGCCGGTCTTCCTTTCTCCCAGGTAGAATTTTACTTGATACTTCTCTTGTCTCTTGCCAATTCACCAAGGTAATCAGGCAGGTGCCGTTATTTTCTTTGAACTTTGGGGTCGCCTGGTTGGCAAGCAGGGACCATTGGGGCCAGGTTTTTCCTTTTAAGGGTAAAGTTTCCCCGACTATATCTGTGAATATCTCTCCTTCCTTTCGGCTTTTTGTGCTGCAGCCATAACAGAACTTAAAACAGTGTTGTTGTTGTTTTTAAATTCCCGTTTGATTTATTGTATATCGAGGAGGCCGGGCACTGCTTTGGAGGGCTCTGGACTCTGCATGAAGGATGAGCGGGTGGGAACTTCGGAACAGAGAGCATGAATTACGGCGCCGGGAGTCTAGGACCGGATGTAACTTGGCCGTGCGCCCTCTAGGCTTTAAGCAAAAATGTAAAGATAAATTGCCTTTCTTGTTCTTCCTTTGGTCATGGAGGATGGCGAGGTTTAAAACAGATGCCGTTTTTCTAGCAGTTGAGGGGACAATACCGACCCTAGAACAGTGACATGGATTCCACTTTGGGCAGCTTGTACCCGATCTTATTACCATCACCTGTTTTTACCCCTCAATCCCTCTCTGGGGTGCGTCTTATTCAGGTGTGCGTTTCTCTGCGTCCTCTGGCTGGCCTTTCTTTCTTCCTCTTCCGGTGCTTTGGTTCCACCAGTTCCTTGCAGGGTTACAACATTAAATCGACCGAGTCGTCGGGTAGATTAAGCTGTTGGAAACCTTTTGATCAACAAAAATGGCACTGCCGATTAATCATACACAATTTTTAAAAAGTTAATTGCTTTTCATGTAAATACTGACGCAAACGGCAGATACTCTGCTGCCAGCTTAAAAGAGACATTGCTTTTTTCATTCATACTTAGGGAATGCCTTTTCTAGACTAGTTCTTCCTGGGAGACATACATGAATAATCTCAAAGCAGAGGAAGCATGCCTTTTGTTTTTTAAAACACATATGCAAATTTATGCTAATACAATTAATTGTGCTGTTAACTGGCTAAGATGTCTTTAATCAGGTAGTAGTTCTAGTTATTTGTAACCAGTTGCTGTGCTGGCTCATGGTTGCTTGGAAATCCAGGCAGGCTTTGGTTGTGGTGGAGCTTTCTGGCTGTTCTTGTTAGCTTGGCTCTTTCTTCTTTGCTTCCTGGAGTCTTGCCTGCCTGTCTAACCTAAGCTTGGTGTGCCTATTTTTGACTTGTTTTGTGAAGGCTGGTGGACTTTGTTGCGGTTTCCTCTGCTGGGTCGATTTTTGGACAATGCCTCTGAGATGGAGTCCCACAAAGATGCCTGTGGCGTTTTGCTCCCTTCTTGAGACTTGTATTATGCTGCGTCCCCCTGGCTTCCTTAGCATTCCCAAAAGGCTTTCATTACCACCAAAGCCCCTTGCCTTAGTTCTAGTTTGACTTGTACTGTAGGAAGGGTTTGTTATAGTTGGTAGAATGTCACCATATGGAGGCAAAGGGGGATCCTTTATACTAGACGAAATAGATGACCATTTTCACACTGCTTACCGGCCAGGCAACATCATGCCGAGCTCCTGGAACAACAGCGTTTTCCATCTGCAGTTTTGCATGAGAACTGCAGTTCGCATACGAAATTGCGACAGGAGGACACTGTTGTTCCGGGAGCTCGGCACAATGTTCTGTGGCTGGTAAGCAGTGTCAAAACAGCTGATGTTTCACTTAAACAAAAACAGAGTTTATGCGTAATGGTTTCAGAGTAATTCAGAAGCGTATTGGTTTCAGAGTGGTTCATAATCATAATGATTTTCACCCCAGAACAACTCTAAAAGCTCCCTAAGGTACAGCTGCCATCCATTCTCAACACCCTTCACGCACCCATCCTTCTTTCTGTAAGGCCTGCATTTTTAACCACAGTAAATAGACATTCAAAAGCCCACCTTAATTAACAGGAATAACACACACAAGAATATTTACATGGCTGCCTCTGCCAATATCATTGTCAATCGTACCCTTTTTTCATGCTGTGAATTGCATCCCAGTAGAAAATTTGACACCATTGCTTAACAGGCTTAGATTTCTAGCAAGTTCTCTAGTTGGTCCCTTTCAAACAGGATGACAAGTTTTGTAGTCAAGGTCAGGATTGCTTAGTTCAGTGGTCTTCAGTCCATGAGTCAGAGGACACTCAAATGGGACGTGGAATCCCACATGCTGGGTCTCGAGCCCTATACAGCTGCTTTTGAGGAGCTGTGTTTTGGAAGAGACTGTGGTGCAATGCCTCTTGCCTCTCCTTGCACATCCCATTAGAGGAACAACCGGATGACAAGGTGAGGTCAGTCACCAGGGGAGAGGGTTCCTCTGTGCACAGGAAGAGCTAGAGGTGCCCTCCTAACAAAAGTGTTCCCTTCCTCTTCCCGTGTCTTCACCAGTTACTGCTTGTGCAGTAAGTAAATGTTGGAGACCACTGGCTTATTTAACATGTAACGTCCAGTGTGCTGCCCCACTGTGGCTGCTTTGGCCTTGCTTGACTTTTGGCTTTCCATTCCACAGCTCCCCTGGCTCCAAAATTCCCTTGCCAATCCTTTCTTTCCTTGCCAACAGAACAGAGACTCCTTTACCGAGATTCTATCCTTCCCCCTCCATCCCTTTTCTTCTATTCTCCATTGCCAAACTGGAGGTCAGATTTCTCCTTCCTTCTTCCCACCTTCTATCAGGTGTCTCCTAGTTCCACAGCCTAGTCTGGCCCCTTTCATTCAGACATTCTGCTCCAGGCTCTTTACCTGTAGCTTCCAGGGTTTCTGACTCTTCGCTTCTCTTGCACACCTGCTCCTTTTTTCCAGTAGATAAAGAGTTCCTTATGCCTCTGTGTGAGGTTTTTTCAAAAGCACCGTGGCTTCTTACAATAACGGCAGTGTTTATCTGCCTTCTTCCACTGGCATCTTTGCCCTGAGCAGTTACAATGTTTGTGAGCGTTCCGTGGCTGTGCAGCCCCGCTCAAGGTCCCTTTCAGCCTTGAAACTGTCACAGTTCCTAAATTAATTGGACCCATAAAAAATGTGTTTGGGCTTGCTCTGCTTCTTGTTCCGTGAGATGATACTCCAGCTGCCGGCGCTTTGATTAAACTTCTTTTCATGTAAACTGGCATTGCGTATGCAGGTTGGCAGTATTTGAAGTTTTCTGGTCGTAAAACGCCTGGTGTTTTTAGCACAGCATTCTAAACCTCTCGACCTTTCTGCGAAGCCTGGGCAGAAACCAGCCTCCAGTTCTTGGTCGGTCCGGGCGGCCCTGCTTTGCACAGCAGCAGCGGCTGGAGGAGGAGATGTGGAGGAGGAGACAGACGTAAATATGTTCTTTCCTGCATTTTGCTTACAGTTGTGATGGCCTTCCAATGACTCTGTATCCTTCTACCCCCCCCCCCCCGGTACTTCTTTCCCACTGTGGCTCAAGCTGCATCCAATGGCAACAGATCCATATCTGTAGCATCTCCCCTCTCCATCCGTCCCAGTCCCGTACAAAGTGAGGGGTGGGGGCTATTTTTAAAAGTAAAAGACATGCATTGGTTAAGGACTTCCCCCCTCCCCAGCACTTAGCACTTCCCTCCCCATTAGGCTCATGTTGGAGCCGGGGAAGTAAGTCCCAGGAGGGGTTCCTTCCATACCCAGGGAGTGTGTGTTATGTGCCATCAAGGCACCTCCGACCTAGGGTTGCCAGCCTCCAGGTAGTGGCTGGAGATCTCCCGGAATTACAACTGGTCTCCAGGCCACAGACATCAGTTCACCTGGAGAAAATGGTTACTGGGGGGTGGGGTGGATTCTATGGAATTATGCCATGCCCAGGTCCTTTCCCTCCCCAAACCCCACTTTCTCCAGGTTTCTCCAGGTTTCACACCCCCAGATCCCCAGGAATTTCCCAACTTGGAGCTGGCAACCCTACTATGGCGACCCTGTGAATGCAAGACCTCCCAAATGTCCTGTCATTAACAGACTTGCTCAGATCCTGCAAACGAGGACGTGGCTTCTTTTATTGAGTCAAGCCATTTCGTTTTAGGTCCTCCTTTTATCCTAGCATTATTGACTTTTCCAGAGAATCTTTTCTTCTCATAATGTGACCAAAGAACGATAGCCTCAGTTTTATCATTTTAGCTTTTAGGGAGAATTCAGGCTTGAGTTAATCTAGTTCCCAGTTATTTGTCTTTTTGGCTGCCAATGGTATCCGCAGAACTCTCCTCCGGAATACGTATGAATAGGGCAGTAAATAGGGCACATCTTTAAGGATAAGAATAAGAATAAAACTCTCCTCCAGCACCACATTTCAAATGAATCCATTTTCTTCCTATCAGCTTTCTTCACTGTCCAACTGTCACATCCATACATAGTAATGGGGAATACCATAGTTTGGATTATCTTGATCTTGTTTCCCAGAGAGACATCTTTATCTTTTGGGATCTTCTCTAGCTCCCTCACAGCTGCTCTTCCAAGCCTCAATCTTCTTCTGATATCTTGGGTGCAGTCTCCCTTTTGGTTGATGAGCCAAGGAATAGAAAATATTGTACAATTTCAATTTCCTCATTGTCAACTTTAAAATTGTATAATTCCTCAGTGGTCCTTATTTTTGTCTTCTTGATGTTCAGCTGTAATCCTGCTTTGGCACTTTCTCCGTTAACCTTAATCAGTAGCCGTTTCAAGTCTTCACTGTTTTCTACCAGTAACATGGTATCACCTGCATATCTCAAATTGCTAATGTCCCTCCCACCAATTTTCGCTCCTGCTTCTTCTAGATCTAATCCAGCTTTCCTTATGATATACTCTGCATTGAGATTGAACAGGTAGGGAGATAATATGCATCCTTGTCTGACACCCTTGCCAATTGGAAACCCTTCTGTTGCCCCATACTCTGTCCTCACAGTAGCCTCTTGTCTATACCCTATTGCACTTCAAATCAGGCTTTTGACATCCCGCCACTGTAAACACATCTGGGATTGGCCCAAGCTGAAAGGAACACATCTTTGCTGCTTGTTTATTTGCTTTATTTATATGCCACTTTTCCCTGCCCAGTGGGGACCTAAAGTGGCTTACATTGTTTGCCTCTCTTTTATCCTCACAACAACCCTGCAAGGTAGGTTAGCCTAAGAGAGTACAACTGCCCCAAGGTCACACAACCTTCCATGGCAGAGCAGGGATTTGAACCGGGGTTTCCCAGATCCTAGTCCAATACTTAAACCACTATACCATACTGGTTCTCTTCCTCTCTTTTTGCAGTAGGGAGAAAAGGTTTTGGGGGGGGAGATATAGAGGAGTTCGAATGGGGTGTTATCTTCAAATTGTGAAGGGTTAGATGGGCTCGGTCTCCTCATTTCCTCTTCCTCCTTCACAAAGTTCCAGGAACATGTAAAAAAGAGGGTATATAGTGCACGGGCTTTGAAGAGAACCGCTTGAATGAATTTGGAGCATCGGGTCCCCATGTGCAAGAGTGTTTTGCAAATGTGCCGTCTGGTTTCTAGTGTGTAATTTAGGATCCTGAGAATTCAAGCTTTAATTTAACCTCACCCTCTGTGTCTTGCAACTTCAAAGAACACTTTATAATTACATTTGCAGTGTTGAGCTGATTTACTGATTACATAAATCAGTTAAATAATCTTTCCCCTGATTAATTGAGCAGCAATATTTTTCAGTGGTTAATTATTTTATTTGCAAAAACTGACAGGTACTGTTTATGCAATCAGGCCTCCTGTCTTACGCAGGAGGGAATATCTGGATGGCACTTGCTGTGTTGCTTGCATAATCTAAACGCAAATGAATGCTTCCTCCTCCAAACTGTTTTGTGCATATTTATTTGAGTATAATTATACCATAACTAAGACAGCAGTATATCTTATGTACAACCCTGTAAGGTAGGCCAGTATTCCTGTTTTTTACATTACAGAGTGGTAGATGAAGTTGAACGATGTGGCTTTAATAAGACTACCCTTGTAGCTTCATGGACTAGGGTAAGGTTTGAATTGGGAATATCACAATTTACACAGCTTGCATTCTGAGCCGTAGTACCACATCATCATCATCACACACACAAAAATATTAAATCATCAGTGCAGGTTTAGAAGGAAGGAGCAAACCCCCAAGTCTTTTGGGGGCTTTGTAAGCCTTCTACAGCGTAATATCTTTTTTTAAAAAACCCACTTTATTTATTTATTTAATATTCCACCTCTCTCATTGAGACTCAAGGTAGGTGACAAAATATTTTTAGAAATGCAATAAAAAAAGTATAAGACATACAAAAACAATGTAGTAAGACAGAATTACAAAATAAGTAAACTATGCAAACTTTAAAAAACACAAATGTAAATTTAAAAAAAACAGTACGGGACATGACGCACCATAAGCAATGCAAAAATCTGTGTTCTGGTTGTAAAATCCGCACCTCCTAAGAGATATTTGTTAACATGTTCTTTCGTAAGGAATAGAAATGTCTATCTTTTCCCTAAGAATAATCAATTGTGACAGTGTATGCATAACCGAAAAAAGACCCCAGCCTGGGTGTCAGTCCCTGGCAGTTAGATCCGCAAGTTCCAGTTGAAGTAACTTTATTAGAGATCCATTCAGTACAAGGTGTTCAGACAATGAAATTGGCAGAAGTGACGTAGGTGGGGCTATCAGTGTTAATTATAGGGAATATTCCCACCCTCGGGAAAGAGAACCGTTAATGGGGAGGGGGGTGTTGGAGTGAGACATTGTTTTAGAGTAGACAGTGAGAAAGATGAACTTATCTTTGGTTCTCAAGAAGGATACATTTCAAGCCAGTTTCAGATGGCAGTCAAGGACACTGGCTCAGCGGAGTGAGAAAGAGAATGTAAACATTTGCGAGATAACCTACTGGCATTGCAGCAATAAAAAACTCTCCATACTCTCAGAGACCAGAGGCAGAGTCCATATACACAGGGCTGGCCCACCCATTGAGGCCAGGCCGGCAGCCACCTCAGGTGCTAAGGCACGGGAGGGGGTGCTGGCCTGGGGGCGCATGCCACGGTGCTCAATTGCCCCGTGCTGCTGTGCTCGGCCAGGAGTGCATGCTGGTGGCAGCGTGGGGCCACTGAGCGGGCAGCCTCCCAGCCCTCCTGCCCAGTTGCTCTGTGCCTCTGCTGCCGCCGCCACCAGCACACAGCTGCGGGGCAGGCGTGGCAGGCAGCCGGGGTGGCGCGCGGAGCATCTGAGCCAGAGGGCTGGGAGGATGTGCGCTGCCCTGGCCGCCTGCCTGTGCTGGTGGTGGCAGCATGGCAGCCAGGGCGGCCAGCTGTGCCTTGCCCGCAGAGCAACTGAACGGAAGGATCTTCTCTGAAGGGACGCAAGAATTAACAGTCGTCAACAGAGGCAACCTGCTGAGTTTCTGCGCGAGTTTTCAGTTGCGCGTCCTGATTGGAGAGAGGCTATTCCAGAGCAGTGACTGATACAGGGGGCATCTGGCAGCTTTTTGTGGTAGGTTAGTAGCTTTGCTGTGACTCTATTTTGGGAGGGATTCAGTGGCCACCTGGATCCAGGCTATGGTAACAGCAAGACCGGACGATTGTAATGCACTACACATAGGCCTCCCATCTAAGTTAACTAGGAGGCTCCAGTTGATGTAAAACGCTGTGGTGTGACTGTTATCAGGAGCAAGCAGGAGCTTGAACGTCACTCCCATCCTACAGTTTCTGCATTGGCTGCCTATCAGTTACCAAGTTCAGTTCAAGGTATTGGTTATCACATACAAAGCTCTTCAGGGCCTTGGTCTGACATGTCCTCCTGGTCTGACATGAGCAGTGGTGTAGCATGGAGGGGGTAGAGGGGCAGCCACACCAGGTGCAAAATTATTAGGGGGCTCCGGACGCTGAGGAAAGCCTGCGCTGTATCTACGGGAGCTGGGAGGCCACTTGCGCTGCCCTGGCTGCCTGCTGCACTGATGGGGCAACCAGCTCGTTGGGTACCGAGCTGGCCCTCTGCAGCTGCTGGACGAGGTGTCAAGCAGGCAGCGGTGGTGCGGGCAGCTGCAGCGGGCAGCTGTGGTGGAGGGGTAAGGGGCGGGGAGGTTAGCAGCCCCAAATCACGGGAGCATTCCGGGGGGGGGGGGGCGGTGAGCGGCTGCAGTGGAGGGGTAAAAGATGGGAAGGCAAATTAGGGGAGCACATGCGGAGGGCGGCCATGCCCTGTGTGATGCCGTCACTTCCCGGAAGTGACGTTATCGCGCGGGGTCGCGGGAGTACACGCGTGCTAGGCACACATGCGTGGTGCCACAGGCACCACCTCTTGCTGGGAGTTGCTCCAGGCCCTCGCAAGTCGTGCTACGCCGCTGCCTATGTGCTACCTGTGCTTCATATTGTGTAATGTCAGTCCTAGAATTGCTTATGTTCTGTTTCAGCATCTCTTCAACTCTGTATTGGATTTTTGCTAATGTTATGTCTTTGTAAACTTGTATTTATTGTATTGTATTGTAAACTTGTATTTATTTACCCTATGGCACCGTTTATGGAAATGTCCTTGATATTGACTGTACTAATCTCACAGTGTGTAATCTGCCTTGAGTTTCAGTGAGAAAGGCAGACTAAAATAAATAAATAAACAAGTAAGTAAGTAAGTAAGTAAGTAAGTAAGTAAGTAAGTAAGTAAGTAAGTAAATAAATAAATGTGGCAGTTTTGTGTAGTGGTTAAGAGCAACAGGACTCTAATCTGGTGAACCAGGTTTGATTCCGCACTCCTCCGCCTGGCGCCAGCTGGGTGACCTTGGGTCAGTCACAGCTCTCTCAGAGCTCTCTCAGCCCCTCCCACCTCACAGGGTGATTGTTGTTGTGGGGATAATGATAACATACTTTGTAAACCACTCTGAGTGGGTGTTAAGTTGTCCTGAAGGGCGGTATATACATCGAATGTTGTTGTTGTTGTATTGTCGAAGGCTTTCACGGCCGGAGAACGATGGTTGTTGGGGGTTTTCCGGGCTGTATTGCCACGGCAATACAGCCCGGAAAACCCCCAACAACCGTTGTTGTTGTTGTTGTTAGAATTGTTCATTCCTGAAAGGGAGCCAGACCTGAATAGCAGATCATACAGAGAAACTGCAAACAACCTTCTATGGATGGGGGCCTTTAGTTGTTTAATTTATTGTGCCATGCCTGCAGGTGTTTGGCAGCACAGTTTGAGAATTACTGGTCTGTATCAGTGCCTGTTTTCAAACATTCTTGCCTCTCAGGTGAATGTCTAGTTAAAAAGAGGCGGGGGTCAAAGGACAAAGAGCCTCCAGAGCAACATCCAGGTTTTTTGAAAGGAACCTGCTTTGGTTTCTGAAAAGAAGCACAGTGCTTCTGGGCATGTACAGAGTGCCAAATCAAACTCCTCCTTCCCTCTCTGAAGGGTACTTGCTGCATCTTTCGTTTTAAAAATCCCTACCTCTAGGGCGGACAGTTTTTTCCCCTGGCTTTAGGTACCCTTGCTTTGACTTCTGGAGAATGAAGTTCTGGCTGGGCTGGTGAAAATCTGGCCGTTTGGCAATTCGAAATCTCTGTGATGTAACTTCCAGTTTATGTCAAATTTGAAATGATAAAATCTGCAGCTGGAGGTGAAAGCCCCAATTTGGGCCACCCTAGAGGAGCCAAGAGTGACCTGGGATGTGTGTGGGGACGGCAACTGGCCCTGAAAGGTTAGAAAACCTCAGTTTTAAGATTTGCAAAAGAGGAAAGATCTGGGATAGAGATGGGCACGAACCGGGAAAAACCCAAACCATGCTGTTCGTAGTTCGTCAAATTTCATGAACCACGAACTTTCACGAACCTGCCTCTGGTTTGCGAACCAGTTTGTTTGGTTCGTGAAAACGGCACATCCAGGTCAGAAAATCATCACTTCCAGGTCAGCAGAAAGTCATTTCCGGGTCAGCAGAAGGTCTGCAGGAAGTCCATCCCCTGTTGCCTAGGAAACTGATTGATTGGCACCAGGCTGTCTGCAGTCGTGAACCAAAAAACGAACCAAATGAACCAGCCTAAAAGTTCATGGCGGTTCGTCAAAAATGGGATCTGACAAACCGCAGTTCACGAACTACGAACTGGCCTGGTTCGTGCTTAATTTTGGTTTGTATTTTGGTTCATACCCATCTCTAATCTGGAATACATCTCAGTCCACTTTGTAGAGCCAGATTAGAGAGAAGGAAGAGGAGAGACAGGAAGAGTTACAGTATAGCTCTTTCCCTCTGCAAAGAAGAGCCCGGCATCTGCTTTGCTGTGTGATGAATATGCGGATCGGCATCTAAAGCTGACCTAAGTGAGAGTAAAATTACATTTGTCTTTAAAGGATGCCATGAGAGGGAAATAACGTAATGATATCAGCATTCTTTATGTTGCTGTTACTGATTTTGTTTCAGAAAACAGGAGATAGCAAGAAAGGGAGGGGAAAGGAGGGCGGTAATATTAGACAGACGAGTCTTTTTAAAAGAGCATGCAGACTTCTGGGCTTTGCAGAGCTCTTCAGTCAGAAGTGCAGAGACAGCAATTACAGCTATCTTTAGATAGACAGATGAAATTACTTTGCCCTGGTTTCCTTCATATTTTTTCTTGTAGTTTCTAAGGTCAGCTCAACCCCGTATAGACTGTAGCATCTCCGTGCTGCCTAGATTGCTTTGAGGGATCTGCGGAGTCATACCTGTCTAGCAGGTTTGGTAGCTATTAAGGTTGCCAACTCTGGGTTAAGAAATTCCTGGAGATTGTGGGGGTGGAACCTAGGGAGGGCAGGGTTTGGGGAGGGACTTCAGTGGGATATAGTGCAATAGAGTCAATTCTCCAAAGCAGCCATTTTCTCTGGGGGAACTGATCTTGGTCGTAATTCTGGAAGTTCTCCAGACCCCACCTGGAGGCCGGCAGCTCTACTAGCTATATATATATGGTAGTTTCTCTTTCTACTAATGGCATATTATTCCTGGGCATATTGCCAACTCTTGGCCTGAGTTTTCATGGAGCCATTCGCAGGGGCGGGGGGGGGGGGGGCAAGCTTAAAGCAGAAACACTGCCGAAAATTAATTTTTATTGTATGTCTTGTTTTATATTGTAGAGAGTCTTAAAAACTTTTTGCTCTCCTTAAGAATACTTTGAATTTAGTATCCTGCTGCTGGCCAGCAGGTTATATAGAAGATAGAGGACTAAAACCGAAGGGTACAAAGCCAGGTGTTGAACTAAGCTTCTTTGTTGTGCTATCCACCACAATACCTTTTTTTCTGGACAGTCACAGTCAGTTCAGATCTCTTCCATGTATATAGTAAATAAAACGTACATACAGCGTCCTTTTTTCCAGCCACTAGCAGTTACAAGAATCAAAGAGCACATTACTGATTTAAAAATAAAAATAAACGCAGGGTAGATTCAGCTGAATAGAAATCTTTGTAAGTATACCCCACCTGGGGCTAAGTGCAAGGAACAAAATCACAAAGAAACCAGATCAAGGTAGACATCATGAAGTTCTTTTGAAAGTACACGGGCAGGCACAAATGCTGAAATTCTCCAGGAGGAGGAATCCGGCACAAAACCATTGCTGCTGTTACTGTTTGCAAACGGGAAGTGAGTTTTCTGTAAACTGGAGTAGCACTTTCATGCTTTCAGCTGCTCTGGGGGGAAAAAAACCCTCTTTGTTGTTACAGAACTTACATATTTACTGTTATCTGTTTATTTTTTAAAGAATATATACTTCAGCTTTTAAGCTCCTTGGGGCCTTATGGCAATTCACGCCGTACAGTCACTCCACTGGCTACCTATCAGTTACCGGGCTCAGTTCAAAGTATTGGTTATCACATACAAAGCTCTTCACGGCCTTGGTCTGATATACCTATGGGACCGCTTCCTTCCCTATGTCCCTCCACGGCACCTTTGCTCACCTGAACAGGTTCTCCTGCAGGTGCCACCCTGCCCATGGGTGAAATCAACAGCAGCCCGTAGCCAAGCTTTCTCTGTGGTGGCCCCTACCCTGTGGAATGACCTGCCTATGGAGGTCAGGAGAGCCCCCACCCTCCTGGCTTTCCGAAAACGATGCAAAACCTAATTCAAAAAGGCTTTTTACTCAGCTAGGAGGGCTGTATTGTAGGGAGGGAGTCTCAGATGCCTTGCTAATGAGTTAGAGACCATAGACTTCACCACTGTGTTACCTTAAATATGTGCTCCTATGAGCTACCTGTGCTTCATGTTGTCTAATGTCAGTCCTGGAATTGCTTATGTTCTGTTTCAGCAGTTCTTCAACTCTGTATTGGATTCCGGCTAATGCCATGTCTTTGTAAAATTGTGTTTTTTTACCCTACGGCATTGTTTATGGAACTGTGCTTGATATTGACTGTACTAATCTCACATTGTGTAGTTCGCCTTGAGTCTCAGGGCCAAGCTACAAGTGACGAATGACACAGGTTGGACACTTGTCCGCTTCCCCCAAGTTTTGATGGGAAAGGTAGGCCTCCTGGTCTTGCAGCTTGGCTCTCCGACTGCTGTCCAATGGACTCTTCAACTGTCACTGGTCCAACATTCCGCCAAGCTGCCTACATTTCCCATCAAAACTTGAGGGAAGCTGGCAAGCGTCCAACCTGTGTCATTCGTCACTTGTAGTTTGGCCCTCAGTGAGAAAGCTGGACTATAATTGACATAAATAAAATAAAAAATAAAAATAAAATGCACTGTTTAGAACCAGCCCACCAGATCTGTGGCTTCAGGTCTGTAAGAGTGTAGGTATAGGTTCATATCCACATGCGTGTGTGTGTGTTTATATCAGCATTTATGCAAAATCTTTTGTTTTTATCTACAAAATGTATATGCTGCCTCTCCAGAGACATGTTGGGGGCAGCTACATAATGTTACTTTGCACATATTCTGCTTCCAGGAGCCACAGTTTTTTATTTGTTTTTGTGGATGTGCAGCACAGTACAGGTCTCAACACCCCAGGGCTGTTGTCAGCTCACACAAAGTACACATATGCGCTGCGCATGATACACTGGTGTGCATCACTGGTTTGAGGAGCGGGCCATTTTTTAAAATTGTTGGATGTAAATATGTCCAAGAGAAAGGTAGCTGCTTCCAGTTCCTCCAAACGGGCAAGCAAATACTAGATGTCGGGCTGCCAAGAGGAGGTCACTTGTGAAAGATGGAGAACGGGTTCTTGGTTTGGATCTTTCTCTCGCATCTCTCTCTCTCTGTGTCTCTCTGTCTCTCTTGAGAAGGGATGAAAAATAAAACCTTCTCCGGGTTTGGATCCAAGATCAGAGACGAAATGCGAGTCTGTGATTATGGGAGGAGGCCGTTAGGCCTAACAAAAACAAATAAACCAAGGCCAAGCAGCTGGTTGCCCTGGTAACTCATCTCCCAGGTATGCGCCCCTGTGAAGACCAAAGGAAACGGTAAAGAACAGAGTTCTCTTATCCTGCCAGGAATTTAATTCTGCCGATTTCCCCCCTCCTTCCTCCCCAGTTGTTACCTGACTTGCAATTTCTAGAGGGTCATCCTTTAATTAACGTTATTTTATTCTGCCGGATGGCGAATTTGGAATAAGTAGGTGCCTGCCTTACTTGGCGGCATGCTCGAAGACCTAACGCAGGTCAGGTGCCCTTGGATGACCTTTTCAGCCATCTGTTAGACTCACAGCAACATTTATATCGAATTTTTACACAAGGCTCCTTACAATCTCTACCTATACTGATGGCTGATGGTCATGTAGCACCCATTTCTGTCTTGTGATCCAATATGTACACTGCTGTCTTAGTCAAATTGTATATCAATGTTTTGATATTTTCTGCTACCATGTTTTGTCATGAATTGTGGTTGTGATCCGCTCTGAGCCCATTTGCAAGGTGAGCGGACTATAAATCTAAATAAATAAATATACAACAGTCCTGTAGTGTGGGCCAGTCTTGCTATTTGTTTTAGGAAAAGGACGATATTCCTACGACAGCCTAGTAAATTCATCACGACTACAGGAAATTTGGACTCCGGTCTTTCTAGCTCATGCTCTTGTCAGGCAGCTTTTTGGTCTGAACTTTCCTCTCGATAATTAGTTGCTTTTCTGTAATAAAATACTCTGCAGGGTTTTTTTTCAGCGGGAATGCAGTGGAACGCAGTTCCGGCACCTCTCAAAAGTAATCACGTCTGGTGGCCCCACCCCCTGATCCTGTTTCCTCCCCATGCACAGCCCAAGGCGCCCAGCTCTTTCGTGGCACGCTGAGCCTCAGCGGCTGCAAAACAAAAGTAGGCCCCACGCCCCAGCCTCTACTACCGCTTCCTCGAGCACTTCCCTCCCAGCTAGAGGCAGAAGGGAGCCTCCCTGCCTGAGAAGGCGCACCAGGCAGTGAAACAGCTGGTGTGTCCAGTTGGAGCAAGAGATTTCCTGCCCCACGTACAGAGACCAGGCCCTGGTGCGTCCCTTTCCCGGTGCTCCTCCGCTCCAGCCCTGCGCCCAGGCAACTCGAGCTCATGGGCTTGCTTGGGCCAGTGGTGTCAGCAAAAAAACCCTCACAGAGCACCGTGATCAACTAACTACAAAAAATCAGTCAATTGAATCCGTCTCAAGAATATAATATATACAATGAAATACAATTCAAGGTCCAAACATGTTGTTGAATTGTATTTCATTGTATATGTTATATTCTTGAGACTGATTCAATTGATTGATTTTTTGTAGTTAGTTGATCACGGTGCTCTGTGAACTTTTTTTTGCTGGGATCGTCTTTCCGTGATTCTCTCTCTCTGTAGCTGGGCTGGTGGTGTAGCGTGGGGGGGGGGGACAGAGGGGCAGTCGCCCTGGGCACAAAGTTTTTAGGGAGTGCTGTACCAAGGAGAGCCTGCACTGTCTGCCGGGGGCCGCCCATGCCACCTGCTGCTCTGATGGAGAGGCCGGCTTGCTGGGCACCGAGCTGGCCCTCCTACAGCAGCTGCTGAACGAGGAGTGCACTGAGCTGGCGGCACTGCCAAGTAAGGGGCGGGGAGGCGTGCAGTCCCGAATCACTGGAGTGCTCGGGGGGGGGGGCAGATGGCTGTGGCGGAGGTCTGCCAGATAAGGAGCAGGGAGGCAAGCAGACCCACATCGCAGGAGCGCCGCACCCTGTGCAGTGCCATCGCTTCCCAGAAGTGACGTCATCACATGGTCCCGGGAGTGTGCATGCGCTTTGCATGCACGCGGATGTGGTGCTGGGGTGCCACCTCCTGCTGGGAGTCTCCCTGGGCGCTGGCAACCCATGCTATGCCACTGAGTCCCACCACCTCTTTTCCCAGAAAAGAAGCCCTGCTATTAAGCTGACGTATCGAAGTAAAAAGGGAGCTTTGAACTCTCGAAAGCTGATACCCTGCAAATCTAGTGGGTTTCTAAGGTGCTACCGGAGCCAAACCATACTGGTTCAGCAAATAAAGCTGAATCTGTCCCAGTACCACCACCCTGATCTGGGTGATGCCTTTCTGAGCTCACAGACCTCTGTGGACTTTGCTTAGGATGGCAGTGTTGCTAAGGTTGCCAGGTCCAGGTCGGGAAATTCCTGGAGATTTGGGGGGTCGAGCCTGGAGAGGGCATGGTTTGAGAATGGGAGGGGCCTTGGTGGGGTATAATGCCATAGAGTTCACCCTTCAGAGCAGCCATTTTCTCCAGGGGAGCTGGTCTTTGTTGCCTGGAGAGCAGTTGTAATTTGGGGAGATCTCCAGCTACCACCTGGAGGCTGGCAACCCGAAGTGTTGCCCATCTGTGGCCCATCTTGCCTAGTAGGTTCTGTGCCAGTGGCTGATGGTAGAAGCCATTTCTGCCTTGTGATCCAAGTCTGTGCTAGTCTGCAGGAACAACGACGATGACAACAACAACAACAACATTCAATTTATATACCGCCCTTCAGGACAACTTAACACCCACTCAGAGCAGTTGACAAAGTGTGTTATTATTATCCCCGCAACAATCGCCTTATGAGGTGGGTGGGGCTGAGAGAGCTCTGAAAGAGCGGTGACTGACGCAAGGTCACCCAGCTGGCTTCAAGCGGAGGAGTGGGGAATCAAACCTGGCTCTCCAGATTAGAGTCCTGCTGCTTTTAACTACACCAAACTGGAACCAAATAATTTTGTACCCTTCCTTCCCGTCATTGACGAGTCCCTCTGGAAAGGAAATACGTAGCTTAGATGATTCCCATGTAGACATTAGCAGAAATTCTGTGGGTCTGAAGTAACTCCAACGTAAGAGCCAGTATGCTGGGTCAAAGCCACGGTACACCTAATCCAACAGCAGTGGCCAACTGAGAAACCTACAAGCACGGTAGAGAAACCAGAGTTTCCCCTCTTGTTGCCTCCCAGCAAACTGGTATTTAGAGGTTTATTGGAGTCCCTGTCAGGCTATGAATGGCAGGCTATGGCAGATAGATCCCTGTACCATTGCAACAAGAAATCCAGGCTCTTGGTTAAATGGCTTTATTCAGAAATCAGATCATTTCCACAGATATGTCCATAGGATTACTCAGAAGCAAGGTAAGCATCTAAGCCGTAAGCGCAAATTGATAGGAATAGTATCCTCTGGGAAAACCCTTCCTCTTAATACATATGTTTGCTCCTTCCCCCTCCCAACAGTAAAACAGGACTTGGGGCGCGAACTTGTCCTGAGAACGTCTCATATATTTGTGCTATCCAGTCGAGACACTGAGAAAGCAGGAGATCAAAGTTGAGACATAGCACTGCATGGGGTGAGCAGTATACAAGGTCAGAAGCACTGAAAGTTTCTACAGTCCGTTAGATAAGGCACCTGTAGCTTCCATAAGCCTGTGAAAGAAACAGTTATGGCGTTGGCAATATGACATCAAGTCACAGCATTGGTCCAGAACAACAGGTCAGCGTCCAATAGTGGCATGGATGGGGCATGGACATGACAGTTCTGTTTTGTCATTCTGATCATTGGTGGACTTTTCCTCCATGTGTTGGCCCTATCTAGAGTTGATGGCTCCAGGTTGTGAAATTTGGGGCGTAGAGCTGTAGCGGAATGCTTATCTGTGTCTCCTTAAGGCTTCCAACTATTCAGGTTAAATTCTGTGCAGCATTTAGACCTTGAAGTGGGATTGCCAGCTCCAGGTTGGGAAATTCCTGGCGATTTTGAGAGTGGGCCTGGAGAGGGCAGGGTTTGGGAAAGCAAGACATCAGCAGGGTATAACACCATGCAGGTCCAAATTCCAAAGCAGCCATTTTCTCCCGGGGAACTGATCTGGAGATCAGTTGTAATTCTGGGAGATCTCCAGGCACCACCTGGAGGCTGGCAACAATACCTTGGAGTGAGACTAGAAAACAGCTTTTACTCCTTCGGAGAGTCAGTACAAAATAATTTATAGAGTTCTTCTTGAAATACACTCCCCACCAAGACACAGAGACTCCTCTTTCAGAGTTTTAATGATTTATTAAAATAAACTCAAGTCAAAGCAAGATAGCAAAGTATAAATGCTCATTAAAATAAAACCTACAAAGATGGAGCAGATGAAGGCAACAAGAATCAAGTCTCCTAACATTTCTCAATTAAATCTAAGTTTAAATCAGACTTACTGTGAAATGCTTTGACGTTTCCATAACACACATGATGAAAGTTAAGTTTCTCACCTAGACCTTGGTGAGATTTCCTTCAGCCAAAGCCCTCGTCTGTTATCAGGGTTAGCACTTTTATATGTCACCTTATGCAGAAATCTAGGATCTTTTCATGTGACCGCATAGATAAAACTGTGATTGGTTTGAGATTTAATTGTCCATATTTTCAATCATGCGACATTCTACCCGGTCCCAAAGTGGCACAATGTCCAGCTGCATGATAAGAGATCTAAATCAGCAAAGAAGACAGGAAAAGTTAATTGAACAGATCATCATTGGTCCATACTAACAATTAGAGAACATTTATCTGATACTATCCGCTGTTTTTAATTGGCTGTCAAAGATGAAAGAACACCTGTGTAGTTATACAACACGCTAGAAAAAAACTGCAGTGAAGTTCATACAGAGTTCACTAGAATACATGTGTATCACTAAGTATAATGTGAGGTAATCCATATTTCCATGACCGAGTCTGCGCGGGACAGGTTTTGAGTCGAGGGACCTCAGCAGGGTGTAATGCCATACAGTCTTCCCTCTAAAGCAATCATTTTCACCAGGAGGATTAATGTCCAGTGGCACCTTAGAGACCAACAAGATTTTCTGAAGCTTGAAAAACTTGTTGGTGCCAACTGTTCTTCTGGAGACCAACACAGCCAGCCACCTAAAACCATGTTCTCCAGGGGAAGTGATCTCTGTTGCCTGGAGATTAGGTGTAATTCCAGGAGATCTCCAAACTCCTTTTTCAACTGGGAACCATCTTTACTTCCAGAGGCAGTGAGTTCCACGAGGTACCCTTCATTGAGTTAAAGAAGTATCTAATAGAATCATAGAATCATAGACTTGGAAGGGACCTCCAGGGTCATCTAGTCCAACCCCCATCTGCACAAGGCAGGAAATTCACAACTACCTCCCCTTCCCCCACATATACCCAGTGACCCCTGCTCCATGCCCAGAAGATGGGAAAACACTGCCGGGATCCCTAGCAAAACTCACCGGGGGGAAATTGCTTCCTGACCCCTAGGTGTCGATTGGAATTACCCTGGGCATGCAAGAAGGGGCCACAAGAACTAAGCACTGATGTAACCCTTTCTTTCTTTCTTTCTTTCTTTCTTTCTTTCTTTCTTTCTTTCTTTCTTTCTTTCGTTCGTTCGTTCGTTCGTTCGTTCGTTCGTTCGTTCGTTCGTTCGTTCGTTCGTTCGTTCGTTCGTTCGTTCGTTCGTTCTTAGAATAAGGTTGGAAGAGCCTCTTGGGTCATCTAGTCCAACCCCCTGAACATTACCCTGGGCATGTAGGAAGGAACCACGAAAACTAAACACTGATGTGACCCTTCCTGCCCTCCCTCTCATGATCTGCCCAGGTTCACAAATCAGCATTGCTGTCCGATGGCCATCTGGCCTCTGCTTAAAGACCTCCAAAGAAGGAGAGCCCACCACCTCCCGAGGAAGCCTGTTCCACTGAGGGATCGCTCTAACTGTCATGAAGTTCTTCCTAATGTTTAGCGGAAAACTCTTTTGATTTAATTTCCCAATGTCGGCCAGTACTGGGGTAGAACTTCACGCAATTACAAGCAGCTCTCCAGACTTTCGCAAGCATTCGGCCTGTGCAGTCTGTTTAAGATGGCCTCCTGCGGAGGTCTCTAGCAGGCCAGCTTTTTGCATGGCTTAGTTCAAGCTTGTAAAAGAAAAAGGCGCTTGGCAGGTTGCCTTTGTGGTGAGATGGAATCTGATGGGGGCTAGTGAACTGGTAGCTTGTGGGAAGAGCTTATTTTACAAGGCCAACTTCTTATCTCTTAATAACTTAAGCCATCTTCGGTGTGATTGGTTGAAGCAGGTTCTCCTGATATTTGCTTAGTGCCGAGGTAAGGAGTCTAACTGGCGTTATTTATTTAGCTCCTTTGGGCCACTTTTCAGCACCAGTATGTTCAGGGTCCTTTACATGGAAGTGTAGAAATTAGAAAAGAGCAAGGGGAGTGAGCCGTGTTAGTCTGCAGTGCCAAAATAGCAAAAAGTCCAGTAGCACCTTTAAGACTAACCAACTTTATTGTAGCATAAGCTTTCGAGAGCCACAGCTCTCTTCGTCAGAAAAGAGCAAGGGTCTGGTAGCACCTATAAGACTAACAACATTTGTGGTAGGGTAGGAGCTTTCGTGAATCACAGCTCACTTCTTCAGATACAGGGGTACAGTGTAGAAATTGTTAGCTTTTTCTCTGTCTTCTGCATTTTCCTCCCACCCTTGTTCCAGGTAGCTTAGGAAAGCATTCTTAGTTCTCCCTTCCATTTTATCCTTTCAAGAGCCCTGGGGGGTAGGTAAGGTTGAGAATCACCCAAGGACATCTATATTTAGTTCCCTGGCACAGTGGGAAATCTGACTCTAGGAGCAGAACCACAAGTGACAAAAGGCACAGGTTGGACACTTGTCAGCTTCCCTCAAGTTTTGATGGGAAATGTAGGCAGCTTGGCGGAATGTTGGACAAGTGACAGTTGAAAAGTCTATTGGACAGCAGTCAGAGAGCGAAGCTCCGAGACCAGGATGCCTACATTTCCCATCAAAACTTGAGGGAAGCTGACAAGTGTCCAATCTGTGCCTTTTGTCACTTGTGGTTCTGCTATAGATCGCCCAGATTCCATCCTGGAACCCTAAGCACTACACAATACTGCCTCTCGAGAGCACCTTTCATAAATAGACCTGGGCTTAGACACATGTCACGGCAGCCTCTTTTCTGCCTCCCCTCTCTCTGATGGTTTGGGTGCTGCAGGGCGACGGGGTGTGTGTGGAATATCTACAACTAGATCAGGACACAATTGAGCGTGCGTGATGGTGGCCTCCACCCTTTCCAATGGACTCGATAGTCCTTCATCGTTCCGAATGAAGGGTAGTTGTTACCCCAGATGAATACAGAGTTTAATGATGAGTAGATTTGTTGTATGTTATGGACAACCAAAGTGGGATTTCCAAACATGGTCGGAGATGGTTCACACAAAGCCATGGATTGTGTATACTTAGAGAGGAAGGTCCTGGGCCTGTTTTGTGGCCTCCAGTGCCAGCTGTGTATCCAAGGTCGAGAGTGCCCCGTGCCAACAAGCAAGCCCTCCGTAGTATACCGCCGTGCTTTCCTTACATAGGGCTGTAAAGCCAAACACTTGCTGAACAGCTGATTTAAGCACCTTGCAAATGAGTTTGCTCATGTAAATGAGAACTGGCAAGGGTTTCTTGGCTCAGAGGTCTTGGATAAGTGGCATTCCTTTCTTGCTCTCTCTGGCTTCTGGCATTCGCCGAGCAAGAATAAACGGATCTTCTTGTTGCTCTTTCCAAGATCACACTCGTCTTTTGGGCTTAATAATATGCCCCGGCATTGGAATTCGTTCTCGATTCAGCCACGCTCCACCTCAGCTGGCTGTGAGCAGAAGCTGAGGTGGGTCAGTTCTTTTTTGTTTGTTTGTTAGATATTGGCTGAAGTGTTTCCTTCCAGGAGCCAGAAAGATCCACCAACTTTCCTCATGGATCTACTATAACATTTCTAACTAAACACGTAGGGTGCTATTTCTGTATATACTCGGCAGTATCAAGATCGCTGTTTCCCCTAATTTCCAAACCCATCAGGAGAGAGGGAGGTGGGAATAAAAAGAGTTTTTTGATAGTTGTGTCTCAGTTGGAGGTCACAGGAGAGCTGGGAGATTGGTGTGCTATGCTCTTTCCTGCATTCCTCCAAAAATTCACTGCTGTGAGAGTTTGGGAGGGGCCATAGTTCTGCGGCAGAGCACGGGTTTTGCATTCAGAAGGTCCCAGGTTGAGTCCACCAGAATTGCCAGCCTCCAGGTGGTGGCTGGAGATCTCCTGGAATTCTCACTGATCCAGCTGACAGAGATCAGTTCCCCTGGAGAAAATGGCTGCTTTGGAAGGTGGACTCTGTGGCCCCTCCCCTCCCAAACCCCACCCACTTCAAGCTCCACCCTCCAAATCTCCAGGAATTTCCCAACCTGGAGCTGGCAACCCTACAAAGAGGTGATGGAGGTCATGAGAAATGTTTTGATTTATTATGTTGATGGAGTGCTGTTTATAAGATATAGATACCATTGAAGAAGGCCTTTGGGCCGAAGCATGTCTGCTTGTTGATTCTGTATATATAGAGATTAAATGTTTAGTTTAGTTTAGTTTAGTTTAGTTTAGTTTAGTTTAGTTTAGTTTAGTTTAGTTTAGTTTAGTTTAGTTTTTCAGTGTTTAACCCACCTTCCCCACAAGTGGTCTCAGGACGGGGTGCAATAGTCATAAAATACAATAAAATACAAAAAATACAAAATACATAGCAGATTATACAATAAAATCCAGCAATTAAAAAACCTGAGATAGTTGGCTGCACATTCCTGCCCCCAGCATACAAAGAGGAGGTAGACAGACACACGAGTTGTACTTGAATACCGGAGACCGGTAGGAGGCTCAGTGATGGCCCTGACGCTGGCCTCAATCGTAAGCCTGGTGGAACATCTCCGTCTTGCAGGCCCGCCGAAATGATACAAGATCCTGGCGGGCCTGAGTGTCCTCAGACAGAGAGTTCCACCAGGTTGGGGCCAGGACCGAAAAGGCCCTGGCCCTGGTACATTAGTAAATGTACTAATATACCTGGATAGGAGTGGTTTTACTATGTATATATACAGGATTTTTGTTCTTACACGTTGAACCATATTGTGGATTTTTTAAAATCTAATTTATGTATTTTTAATTGATGAATTAAATTATATACTGGTGTTTTTAATCTATTCTCTTACCTGTTTAGTTATACTTATTTTTTTCTTTTGTTCCAACCTCATTACTTGTTTTTTTTCTGTGCCAGCAAAGCAGCGACAAATAGGTGTAGAAATTGGTGGAATTTTGGTGATAAAGACTTGCATTAGTTAGCATCAGTGATTAAAAGATGCATGCTGCCCCCATGAATCCCGTTTAAACCCGCTTTGTTAGATGCTTATTTATGTAAAATACTTATATCCTGCTTTTCCACAGTGCCCAAGGCAGCTTACAAAATGTAAACGTATACAATTATAAAACCTAGTTAAAACTCATAAACTGAAGTACATCTTGATAAAACTTTATCACTATCCACTGCTGGAGACATTCATTAGTTACTTCTACCAAAATAAGTCCAGGTTGCATCTTTTACAGATGGAAGACCATTTAGGACTTTTCCATGCCAATTTTTTGCTTCATTAATACCCTGCCTTTCCGCCCAAAGGGACCCAAAGTGACCTACATTGTTCTAATTTCCTCTGTTTTATCCTCACAGCAACCCTGTGAGGTAGGACTGGCTGAGGGTGTGTGACTGGCCCAAGGTCACCCAGTAAGCTTCCATGGCAGAGTGGAGATTCGAACCTGGGTGTCCCAGATTCTAATCCACCACTCTAACCGCTACATTATGTGGGCTTGGGGGAAATTGATGGCTGACCTGCCTCCTATCTCGCTCTGACCAGAAGACACGTCATTTTAAGCTCTCTCTTCCATGTGATTTGCCAATTTTGCTTTTGTTCACTCTCACTGAAACTTTCCCCAAAAGATTTCCCCAAACGTATTGGCAGGCTGCATTCAGTCATAACTAGCGTTGCCGGGTCCAGGTTGGGAAATTCCTGGAGATTTTGGGGGTGGAGCCTGGAGAGGGTGGGGTTTGGGGAGGGAAGGGGCGTCATAATGGTCGGACTGCCATACAGTCCACACTCCAAAGCAGCCATTTTCTCCAAGGGAACTGATCTCTGTCACCTGGAGATCAGTTGTAATTCTGGGAGATCTCCAGCTACCACCTGGAGGCTGGCAACCCTAGTCATAACAACAAACCACGGTTCATCCTTGTGCAAATAAGAATCGAAAATCCTTGGACTTGCACATTCTTCTGCTCTTGCACATCTCAGATATTGATGACTCCTTGGTCTGCAAGCGACTCTTCATTTATCATTAAATCCAAAGCAGAAACTGGAATTCTTGCCTACAAATCAGGAAGCCGTCAATAACGTAGTTTGGAAACCGGGATTGGGGCCCAGCTACAAGTCATTGTTTGATTCACAGATAGTAGCACACCATAGTTTACTGATCCTGCTGAGGATTCCCAAAAGCTGCCACTTGACATGGATATTAGTAAGAAATAGAGACAGGCACGAACCGAAATATGAACCAAAGTTTGTCACGTACTGGGCTGGTTCATGGTTCGCAAACTGGCAGTTCGTCAGAACCTATTTCTGATGAACCACCACGAACTTTAGGCCAGTTCGTTTGGTTCGTTTTTCAGTTCGTCATTGCAGACAGCCTGGCGCCGATCCATCAGTTTCCTAGGCAACAGGAGGGATGGGCTTTCTGCAGCCTCGCAAGTGACCTTCTGCTGCCCCAGAAGTGACATTTTCATGAACCAGTTGCAGACCGAGGCAAGTTTATGAAAGTTCGTGGTTCATGGTTTGTGAAATGCGATGAACCACAAACCACACGGTTTGGTATTTTCCCGATTCGTGCCCATCTCTAGTAAAAAATCTTCATGATTGAGCCCAGTAGAATCTGAGATCCAGCATACAATGGTGATTCAGTTTGATGCCACTTTCTAGGTCTCGTGATTATAGAGGACAGCTTGGGTCGGTGGGGAGCGTCAAAGGAATCCAAATACGGGAAAGCATCTGGTAAATGCTTGGGGGTGGGAAATGGTGCTTCGGAGATTGCCGTGGGCTCAGTTCCTTTCCTGCCCTGCCCTGGCCACACTTCTCTTTCTTCATTGCCCCTCATACCAAAGTCCAAATATCACAAATACTGCAAAACCATAAAACAAAATCCACTGCAGCAACTGGGACGAATGTTTGTTTGGCCCCTCTGTGCTGACGCTAGGTCACAACCGCCAGTTTTCATGACATGCGTAATTAATTTGAGTCTCATCAATGAAGAATTTCTATTTTCTCGGCAGAACCGAACACATCTAATCCGACTTTTATTTAAAAGGCTTCCATCAAGGAATTCTGTAGCCTGCTGGTGGCGAGTTGTGCTACACTTTGCGCCGTGGGCTGATTTTGTGCTGGCCCTTGCCAAAAAACACTTGCACGCTCTTACGCACCCAGACCTCTTAATTGGAAACACTTGCAGCTCTTGGGGGCATTTGAAGCACTTTTTATCTTGCAAGCAATCAAGAGTTACACACTGAGCTGCCATTTGAAGAGACAACTGGCATGTCTTGCTTTCTCTTTGATTCTGCAAAACAACGCTGCCGCTGGGGTGAGAGAAGGTCTGGAGGGGCAGTAAGGCCCTTGCACAGCTCCCTTGCAAGCAGAGAGTATCTAGAAGTCTGTGGGTCTTTTTTAAATAAAGGGAGCTTTGACTGTTGAAAGCTCATACGTTGGCAATCTGGTTGGTCTTTAAGGTGCTTCTAGACCTGAATCTTGCTCTTCTACTACAGACCCACACAGCTACCTGTTGGAAGAGGAGGATCCAGCGCTGTCTCTCTCCTCAGGTTTCAGAGGGGGACAAACCAAAGATAGAGAGGTTAGGGCACTCTGTTTACTGTTTACTATTGTTTACTGCTCCGAGTGTCCTTCAATATGCAGATTGCTATTCTCAGGATTTCCTCTTCTTGGCTTCCTCCCTCTCACTCCTTCTCTTCCTGGCTTTGTTCCGGGCAACACCTCTCTCCTTCTCCTCCCTCCATCTTGGCAGCATGGATGCAGGCCTTGCCTTGCCATCCATGTCCATCCTTAGACTAGATAGGTAGTTAGGCTCTGTCTCTCCTCCTTTCCTATCAGAGTATGGAGTTCTTGCAATAAAGAACTCTTTATTTCTTTTCTAAATATAAACCAAGTGTATGCTTTTGTTATTTTCATTCCTGCACACACATACACATACACATACATGCCAGCCAGCAGAAACAGCTCACAACCACCTATAATCACTTTTCCTATGTTGCACAATAGATTCTGCTAATGGCCCAAACATGGAATCCTTTAATTAGGTTTCTGGGGCCTACATAACGATTTATTTATTGCTACCCACCTGGCACTACCTTTTAATCTTGTAACTTTTGATCTTTATGGAGCAGCGATGTTGGCAAACCGGAAATCTTTTTTTGTCCTGCCCCGTTGTCCATGATTGGAGCAATTTGAGTTTATTCTCTTGTTCTGGATCCAAGCATTCCTCCAGATTGTCTGCAATAGAAGGCGAGGGAGGCAGCTCCCTTTGAGCTGTAACGGAGGCTAGGGTTGCCAGATGGCTTCCTTCTCAAATCCCGGACGGTCCTGCTCCTTACTTTTTTTTAATGGTTTCATGTGCACGCATATGTGCTCCCAGCCCTAGTATGATGATGTTGCTTCTGGAAGTGATGTCATCACTGGCACGCAAGAGGCTGGTAGGGCTGTCTGTCTGGCTGCTTCCCAGAGGCATAGGATGCCGGACAGGTGAGCAAGCCAGCATCTTGCCAAGCGGGGAAGCGGCTGGCCTTTCTCCAAGTGCAAGGACAGTGGCCAGGTGAACCGGCTGGCCTCTCACCAGGTGGGCGAGCGAGTGGGCTAGCTGCTGTCCGGGTGTGCAGGACTCCAGGCAGGCAAACAGGTCGGCATCTTGCCCTTCGAGGGAGCAGCGGGTCTCTCCCCAGGTGTGTAGGATGCTGGGCATGGGAGCAGGCCAGCCTCTCACTGGGCAGGCAGGGGGTGGAGTGGATAGAGGACCCCTGATGAAATAATTTCATATGAAACAAGTGAATATCGGCCGGCTGCTCGTTGGGTTCTCAGAAGGACCGAGTCCTGACACTCTTGGTTCCACCTATTGAAAGAGAAAAGGATACATTGAATTTTATTCTTGAATAGTGGTCTATGACCCATCCCTTACTTACCTGTTGGACTTTTACATACCTTTCCTGGAGCACCTTGGAGTATCCACGCACCTGCAAGAGAATAGGAAATATAATATTAGGTGTGATTGGACTTCTTTACATTGATGGGCCAGCCGTTGCCTATATTTGTATGAAATATTATGTATAGATGTATTTTTGTATGAGGATATTGCCTATATTTATTAATGTAAGATACTATTTATTGTATCTAATCTGACTATTATTGAGCGCTTGTACACTTTACGCTTTCACAGTTAATAGAAATGTATATTGTTAATTGGAGTACTAATTCTTTCCCTGGATTGTGGATTCCCACTTTTGGTTCTAGCTGGCTAGCCCAGCGCACAGGTGTCTGGGTTTTTGACTTTGTTTCCGCCGGACAGCCCACCAAAAAACGGACAGTCCAGTGGAAAACCAGACACCTGTCAACTCTAGTGGAGGAGCCCCTTCCAGGTCCCACTGCTGACAGCTGTCCAGGAGATGTAAAGGAGAATGTGACATCTCTCCTTCAGGCTGGATCCTGCTCCATTAACACTCTTGTAAGCTTCTAGGTGCAGTGAACAGGAGACCCTAGAGATGAGGGAGAGGATATAAATGCAACATCTGTCCTCTCCTCCTCAACAGTCTTTGGCCATTGACATGGCTGAGAAATGGGCGCTAGATTTCTGCAGTCAAAGGACATCAGCAGAGAGGAAGATACCCTGCAGGTATATGGCTCAGGTGGTCCTCCAAGCAGCTAAGTTTAACTCTGAACTTTGTCGAGGGCTGGTGGATGCTCAAAAGAGGTAGATCGCTGAACTGACGTACTGCTAATTGGTTGTGTCTTTGGATGTTTGAAAGCTACACATGATAGAAAGGAAAGGGGGAATAAATTTTAAATAAGCCATAAGCAAACGAGGTGTGCCTGTTGGAAGGGAATTTTCCAGATATAGGTTTATGTACTTCTGGCCCCTCCCATATTTGGACAGGGCTTGGAGTAAACGAGTCGGGAGATGTGAAGTCCTTGTGAATGTTGCCTGCTGCACCACATAAATTATGGACCTCATTGCAAAAGTACTCTGATTCTTTTTAAAACGGGTGCTGTGGGCCGAAAGGAAATCTCGTCGTAAAAACTGCCATCAGATTTCTATAGGCTAAAAAGCCCAACTGCTGTCTGGAATGCAGTGCTTTGCACGTTTTCAGGATTGGACACTCATCTCTGTGCCCGCCAATGATTGCCCAGGCAGAGAGTTTTCCAAAGGAATCCTACGCAGAGAACGCCATACATGAGTCACCCTTTCTCATGCCATTCTCACAACAGCCTTGTGAGGTAAGTAGGCTGAGAGAGATTGACTAACCCAAGGTCACGCAAGATCACTGTGACTATGTGAGGGTCCATACCTAGGTTTTCCAGCCCCAGTCTAGGAGCTAAGCTACAAGAGACAAATCACACGAGCAGCAACATGTGAAGGGAGTAGCAACGGTAGACAGGAAGCTGAGTTTTAAAAGAGATCAGAAGGCTTTGTCAATTTCCCCTCTCTACAGAGCCAGGGGGATCTCTGCTCAGAGGGTTTGTTAATTTCCTTTTCACTTCTTAGAAGGGGAGGTGAAACTGACAGAGGCTTTGGGAGGCAAAGAGGAAATTAACAAACCCTCTGAGTAGAGATCTCCCTGGCTCTGGAAATTGACAAAGCCTTCCGATTGCTTTTAAAACTCAGCTTCCCGGCTAACGTTGCAACTCCCTTGTCAGTCCTAGGGTGTCAGTCCCTGGAAGTAAGATCCCCAAGTCCCTCACAGCAAGCAAACAGGTACATTGGTTAAAGAAACTTTATTTAGAGATCTATTCAGTTCAGGTATTCACTCATAGGGAGAAGTTGGCAGAATTAGTTAAACAATAGGACTACTGATAAAGAGGGACGTTCTCCCGTCCCTTTGCATTCAGGCATGAAAACCTAAAAAGTTACATGGGAACCAAGCAGTTTAGTCTAGACAAAGTACAGAATGAAATCATTCTCTTCTGTGAAAAGGTACATTTCAGCACACAGCTGCAGCTTCAGCCCAAGGCCACTCAAAAGTGAAAGCGCATATTTCTTAGAGATAAGCAAGAGGCCGTTTGCTCCTCTAGAAATTAGTACTAGCAATCTAAATACCTTCAGATGAATTATATGAAATGCATAAGGTACAGTATGGAACTTAGGCATTATGGCAATATGTACAACACAATGATAGTATGTCTGCTTATATCATTCTCAGTATAAAAGGCAACAGTGGCATGCATGTTAACACAATTAGGGCATATGAAAACAACAATGGCATGGATGCTGGCACAGGCTCCTCCTCATGTAATTTGTCTCTTGTAGCTCGGCTCTAGCATGATAATGGTTAACTACCATACCACATTGGCTCTCTGACTCTTATGCCAACCATGGAGATCAGGAAGGAATTCCAGTGGCTTAGCTGTTCTTCTTGTTCCCATGATAAGATCCAGAAGTGGGACCTAAAAACACTAGATTCTGCAACCTGTAGATAATCCATTTGGCATATGCATGCATGCATGTATGCCATTTATAGCCTGCCTTTCTCACTGAGACTCAAAGCAGATTATACAGTGTGAGATTAGTACAGTCAGTTTCAAGGACCTTTCCATAAAGAGTGCCATAGGGTAAATAAACACAAGTTTACAAAGACATAGCATTAGTAAGAATCCAATACAGAGCAGAAGAAATGCTGAAACAGAACATAAGCAATTCTAGGGCTGACATTAGACCACATGAAGTGCAGGTGGCACATAGGAGCACATATTTAAGACCCCACTCTCCTAGCGGAAAGCCAGGAGAGTGGGGGCTCTCCTGACCTCCTCGGGCAGGCCGTTCCACAGGGTAGGGGCCACCCCAGAGAAAGCCCGTGTACGGGCTGCTGTCAATTTCGCCTATGTGCAGGGTGGCACCTGCAGGAGACCCTGTTCAGGTGAGCGAAGCTGCCATGGAGGGACATAAGGAGGGAGGCGGTCCCAAGGCCATGAAGAGCTTTGTATGTGAACTAATCACGGTAGGTGATAGGTAGCCAATGGAGTGACTGCAGAATAGGGGTGATGTCCATGCTCCTGATAGCAGTCACACCGCAGCGTTTTGCACCAATTGAAGTTAATTGGGATGGGAAACCTATGTATAGTGCATTACAATAGTCAAGTCTTGATGCTACCATAGCCTGGATCCGGGTGTCCCGGTCGGCCGTGTTGAGGAAAGAAGCCATCTTCCAGGCTATAGCGAAGTTGTAAGAGGCACTTTTTGCAGCTGCCTTAACTTGTTCTAGCAGTAGCACTGGATCCAGTATAACCCCTAGGCTCCTAACTGCGTCTGCAAGGGTCAGACGAACTCCATATTCGCACAGTTTCTTCATTTTGCATAATGCGTTTTGCTTCCGCTTGTCACGGGAAAGGGCCGTGGTGCTGAAACCCCAACCTCTCCGGCTTCTGAAATTCCATCAGTTTAAAGTGGGTCTTTGTCGCCGTGAGTAGAACTTGCTCTTTCGTTAAAAATGAGGTTCTTGAGTTACCGAATTTCTGTGCTTTTTACGCACTTGCATAGGATTGCTGCACACACCCAGGCCTTCTCATGCATTATCTTTGCAGCATATTTGTTGTCGTCGTTGCCAACCGGCATAGAGAAAAATGTCCTGTGCCTTTAATAGAGATTGGATGTGATGGAATGGGCAGTTCAGAGCATGCAGTAAATAGCACCACCTGGTATTGGCAGCCGGTCAAACTGATATCAAAGAGACAGTTAGAGGGACCACTTTAATTGCTGGCAGCAGAAGGAAGAAAATATTAAATACAAAATGTACTTTTTTTGTTTTTGATAAGAGAAGAGCCAGTTTGGAAGGGAGCAATTTAGAGTTCAAAAGCGCTGGCAGCACCACCCTTGCCCACCGCTGCCGTTTCTCTACCCCGAATTATTTTCTTGTCTCTCTGCTGGAGCTGCTTTTCCTCTCGCAGGAAAATGACAATTTTATCCTTGCGGACAACCGGTTGGAAACTCGAAGGAGAAAATAATGGCGGCGGCGGCGGAGGGAGTGTTTGCAGCAGAGAAGGGGCAGAAAGAGAGGGGTTGAAATGGCTGTGTTCTAAATTGCCGCTCCCGTAAATGATTTTTCTCTTTAAGAAAGAAAAGACCGTGAGAATTCCATTGCGAGGATGTGCGTGTAAAGGGTAGCCCGGCCCAGAATCTCTTTCTTAGTATGGGCTGAATTTTTTCCCTGTTCCGTCAGCTCTTGAGGGAGGCTGAGAAGATTTGGCTCTGCTTCGTAGCCCTTCGACTGGCTGGCGCTCCCCGTTGTGTGGCCTCAGGTTTGTAAGCCAGGCTGGAACTGAATGCATTTAAATAAAAATAACTCCCGCAGGTTTGCACAACTGCACCCCTGGCTTTCTTTTTTCATTACTCTTTATATTTTTCTGACTTCTTTGGCTCTCTTCATTTGTTTGTCTGGCTGTGTTACTTTGCTTCTGCAGTTCCATCCACAAATATAAACAGTGTTATAAAAAACTGAGCAAGGCTTACGTGTTGCAATGAAATGGTAGCAGCGCTTTACGAGCTTTTTTCCAGATGTGGGTGTGGGGACTCCAAAAAAAGACACCTGGGGCTCCATGTGCTAGAGGCCCAGTGTGGTGTAGAGGTTAGAATATCGGACTAGGATATGGGAGACCCAGATTCGAATCCCTGCTGTGCAATGGAAGCCTACTGAGTGGCATTGGACCAATCAAACACTCCCAGCCTAACCTACCTCACAGGGTAGTTGTGACGATAAAAGGCAGGCGAGGCGAACAATGCAAGCAGATTTTTGTCCCTGTTGGAGAGAGAGGCTTTTCAGCTGGGCATTGAAAAATGCATTCAGAAGTTGTGTATACTTGATGCTTAATCCAACATACTTCATTTTTTTTTTTAAAAAGCAGCAAAATGCATACTTTATATAACCTGCCCCCTCTTAATTGTGCAACATTATTAAATTTCTGCATTATATTTGTGGTGTGCCGACCGTAGGTGGTAAACATGTGTCTCAGGTGTACTGCTTCAGATTTGCAGGTGAATTGGGGTGGTGGTGGGGGGGGCACATGATCTTGTATACACACATTCACAGATCCTTTCATGCAGAAAGCTAGCATGTAAGCGAGAAGGGTTCTAGCTTAGACTTCTAATATGCACGTTTTCTATGTGCAGAGGATTTTTGAGGGGAGGGAGCATTGGCTTATGTGAGCCCCCATCTGCATTCTATACAGCCCGATAACTTGCAGGGTTTTTCGCATTTTCCTTAGCTTTTTGGAGCCACTGTGCAAATGTAGTGTGCCCCCCTACACACACACACACACTGTGTACCTTCGCATGTTTCATTATTGCATTTCAGCCTCTGCTCTCCAAATTGACTCCTGCTTGCCAACATTTTTTAAAAAAAAGAATATATAATAATAATTGTTGTTAATAATGCCCTGCAACATATTTGTCAAAAAATATAGCAGGTACCCCTCAAAGCTCTGTGTAGTGGTTAGAGTACTATCATGTAGAGTACTAGAGTAGACTGGCATTTGCGAGAACCAAGTTTGAATCGCCATTCTGCCATGAAGGCTTACAGGGTGACCTTGGGCCACTCACTGTCTTTCAACCCTGCTTATCTCAAAAAATTGGGAAGATAAAATGGCGGAGAGGATATTGGCTGTTGTTGTTTTAATTATTATTTATTGTGGAGAGGAGACTCTTGTCGTAAGTGACTTAGGGTCCCCACTCGGGAGAAGAGTATAAACATCTGAATAAATAAAGGCAGTCCAGAACTTGTTAGTGGAAAGAGAATTTGGATAACTTTGATGCAGAGCAGGGCTCTTTTTGAGCGGGAACATGCAGGAACCCAAAGAGGTCACATGACAAGTGGCCCCGCCCACCTGACTCTCAGCCATTTTGGTCCCGTTTCAGCCTGGATTGGGGCCAAAATGACCTGGATCAGGCCTCTGACAGGTGGCGGATCACTCTCCCACTCAGCAGCGGCCCGATCCCGACCATTTGGGGCCTCTTTTCGGCCATTTTCAGCCCCTTTTTGCCATTTTGGGCCCAATTTTGGCCCTGAACGACCAGGATTGGGTCCAAAACAGCCAGGATGGGTGATGTCAGGGGGTGTGGCATATGCAAATCAGTTATGCCAATGACACACCAAGGGGTGTGACATATGCTAATGAGTTATGCTAATGAGTTCCTCCAGCTCTTTTTCTACTAAATGACCCCTGATGCGGAGTTATGAATGCGCCCCCTTCACCTTCCTTTATAAGAAGTTTGGTTGTCGTGCGCACATAATCTGTCCAGCTGCATTACATTCTGCTAGCCCTCTTCCTTCCGCACTGGTGACATGGACGGAGCAGTGACAGAGAGCTTCTTTCGCCTCGGCTTTGTGCCAGAAAGAAGGAATGGAGAGCTTGGCAGAGGCAGCAGAGGAAGCACAGAAGATCAGGCCGTCTTGGCAGAATCTCGCTCTTGGAAATTTTTAGATGCTTTTGTTTTATTGGGCCAGTGGGACGACAGGCAAAGTTCTTTTTCCCACTGTGGCGCTTGTTTTCATGCATTTGCAAAGCAAGGGAAGGAGGAAACCACTACAGCTACGCACTCCGGTAGATTTGGGGCAAATGGAATACAGGCTCCCTGAAAACTAGGGTTTGTGAATCACAAGTGTATACTTCTTCTGTCCCTCCCTGGTGTAAATTCCCCCTCCCTTTTTTTGATCAACCGTAACTGTGTAAGTTTTCCAGAAACTTTGGCTGAATCCACACACCTGTGGAGCGTCCTGGCGTTGCGCTAAATGTTCGCTAAACACCCGGAAGTGTAGCGTCTTTCTAGCGCAATTCGCACTAGAAAGACGCTACAGTTCCGGGAGTTTAGCGAACATTTAGCGCAACGCTAGGATGCTCCGCGGGTGTGTGGATTTAGCCCCTAAAGCTGTAGAAACAAGTGTGTGTGGGGAGGGGTTGTTTACTTTAGAAAAAAATGGAAATATGTGCAATGCCTTCATATAAAACATGAACTTATTTTACTTCTTTAACAACAGAAAATGCTTCATTTATAACTTGGCATATAAACTGGTATTATTTAGCATACTTCTGGAATTTAACAAAATAAATGCCTTAGTTCTTTATAAACCAAATTGTGAATATACCAAAGGCTACAGAGAGAGCAGCACAAACTGTCACCCTATTTTGCTACCATAGCGCATGAATAACAGTTTTTTGTCATATATGTGTTAAGCAAAAATAAAAGATGAAAATAGAAGAAAGGAAGAATTACACAGTCACAGTCGCAAAGGACTAGTAGCATATTCGGATGCAGAGTTAAACTTTATAGTATTGAAAAAAAATGAATGTTTCAATAGTATGTTATCATCATACACATTATAGCCTATTAATTGTATACAAAATTAGTCACATGAACATATATGTGAAAAGCTACTGTGTATGTATGCAGTATACTCAAGCATTATTATTCTCCAATGCTGTCGATTGTCTGACATAAAAATGTTCATACTACACGAAATATTTCACAGGAGTTTTTTTCCAGCAATTCTGCAGAATTTCCCATTTTTCCATTGGAAAAGTGGAAAAGAAAGTTCTTCGGGGTGGCGAGGAAACAAAGAAAACCCTCCTCCGCCACCAGTTTTTCTGTTTTTGTTCTGGGACATCACATTTCCAGCTGTAGTTTATCCTTACATCTGCACAAACTCTGTGGTTAAGGCTCACCTGGGCTTCTGTCTTAAACATGTTTGACACTGGAGTTTGAAGTCAGTTTGCAAACCCTGGCTAAAGTGGAATGTGGTTAGCTTTAACCGCTATGTACCCGTCACACAAAACTTTGATTAAAGCTGGCAAGGGTGGGGTTCACATCAGAGGAGGGAGGGACTCTGTGACCACCTCCTTCTTCAGAGATTTTTAAGCAGAGGCTCGATGGCCATCTGAGAGCAATGCTGATTCTGTGAACCTGGGCAGATCATGAGGGGGAGGGCCGAATGGTTTACATCAGTGCTTAGTTTTTGTGGCCCCTCCTTACATGCCCAGGGTAAGGCTGATCGCTACCTTGGGATCGGGTAGCAATATTCCCCAGGCCAGTTTGGCTAGGGATCCTGGAAGTGTTTTGCCATCTTCTGGGCATGGAGCAGGGGTCACTGGGGCAGTCAGGGAGGGGGGGAGGTAGTTGTGAATTTCCTGCACCGTGCAGGGGGTTGGACTAGATGACCCTGGGGTGTTCCTTCCAACTCTAGGATTCTATGATTTTATGAAAGTGGCTCCCCAGTTGCAAAGCATATAGCAAGAAACACCAAACCAAGAACTGTCTTCTGTCCATCTATCCATCTATCCATCTATCCATCTATCCATCTATCCATCTATCCATCTATCCATCCATCCATCCATCCATCCATCCATCCATCCATCCATCCATCCATCCATCCATCCATCTATCCATCTATCTATCTATCCATCCATCTATCTATCTATCTATCTATCTATCTATCTATCTATCTATCTATCTATCTATCTATCTATCTATCTATCTATCTATCTATCTATCTATCTATCTATCTATCTATCTATCTATCTATCTATCTATCTATCTATCTATCTATCTATCTATCTATCTATCTATCTATCTATCTATCTATCTATCTATCTATCTATCTATCTATCTATCTATCTATCTATCTATCTAAATGATAGCTAGCTAGCTATCTCCCACCTTTCTTCGTCAGATGCATCGACAATAACGTTAAAAACACACCTGCTTAAAAAGAAACATTCTAGACACACCCACCATCAGCCCATAACATTAAAAAGCAACCGCAGCAGAGAAGCAATAGGAACATCGGTACTTTCTAAGGCATCACTGAAAAACTCCAGAAGACAAAATTTTCTTCCGTTTCTTTATAAAAAACAGTAGAAGAGGCACCTCCTATCCCTGGCACACTTTCAGATGGTCACAATTTCAGATGATCTGGGGCACCAAGCAAGAAAGCCAAGGAACATCCATTTTTCTTGCTTGCTTGCTTCTGTCACTTCACTTCACTTCACTTCAGCAAGTGGAGGAGTAAGCAGGGAAACCTTTGTGTGTGTAACGTGTAGAGGAAATACCTGTCCAACAGAGAGAAGATGGTTGACGGCATTTAGAAGTGCGAAAGAAGCGTCTTTCGAATGTCTATGAGTGCAACGTGTTTTCTGCATTTGAGATGGGCATATGAAGGGTGTTTGTCTGGCCCTGTGGGCATGAATGCCGTGATCGTAGGAATCCGCCTTTTGTTGAGATAGACCATTGGTCCATCGAAGCCCGTGATCCTCCATCTGTGGGTCCGACTCCTGACCCGAAGTCCTCATTTAGCACCAAACACCCCCGCTTTCCCATCTTCGCTCAGAGGCTCTGATCGTTTGCAGATAAACAAATCTGCAAAACAAATTGTGGCGTGCACAATTTCCCCTTTGAACCCCTTAAACAGCTCTCATTTCCCTCACTGTCGATTTCTAGCCTCTCCCATCTATATTATCCTGACCGGTTAACCCATCATCCCTATGGGATGAGTCATCTCCAACCGGATGCTCTCCGACTCCTGCCGGCTTTCCCCCAGGAGTTAGTTTAAAAGCTCCTCTGTGAATTTTTTTTCCTGTGGAGTGCCAGCGGTCTGGCTCCATTTCTGTTCAAATGAAGCCCATCTCTTTTTGGCAGGGTCAACTTGTCCTAAAATGTTCCCCAGTGCCTAACAAATTGAAACCCTTCTTCCGAGCACCGGACTCTCAACCGTGCATCGAGACCGCCAGCCTCCACATCTTACTGTAGGTTGTGATCCAAAAGTGGATTGTGATCCTTACAGGTGTCTCTGGGAGCTCCAGCGCCATCGCTGAAAGCTCTTCGTAGCTGCAAGGAGAAGGGACGTTGGCGATGCTATGTTCTATCCTTCTCTCCTCCTTCATGCTGTGGTCCCTCCTAGCTTGATTTCCTAGCTTTATTAGATTTATAGCCCGCCTGCCCCACAAGCAGTGGGTCACAAAAGTACTAAAACATACAATACAAATTTGAATTAAATCAATAAAACTACATAAATAGCAATTAATGCAGTACAAAAGGCATCTGCTATTGATTCCAGGAAAAAGGCAGTCATAAATCTGTAAAAATGCAACTGGCAAGATGGACTCATATAACAACAACAACATTTGATTTATGTACCACCCTTCAGGACAACTTAACGTCCGCTCAGAGCAGTTTACGAAGTGTGTTATTATTATCCTCATGACAATCACCCTGTGAGGTGGGGCTGAGAGAGCTTTGAGAGAGCTGTGACTGACCCAAAGTCACTCAGCTGGCCTCAGGCGGAGGAGTGGGGAATCAAACCTGGCTCTCCAGATTAGAGTCCTGCCGCTCTTAAGTGACTGACCCAAGGTCACCCAGCTGGCTTCAAGCGGAGGAGTGGGGAATCAAATCTGGCTCTCCAGATTAGAGTCCTGCCGCTCTTAACCACTACACCAAACTGGCTCCTAGAGTCTCAGCCATAGGCCTGGAGGAACAACTCTATTTTATATGCCCTGTGGAACTGTAACAGATCTCTCAGGGCCAGGATCTCCATTGGCAGAGCGTTCCATCAGGCTTGCGCCTGTCACAGTTTCCTGTCCCAAGTGCTCCTTGCCTCCTGAACCTGCACCACTGGCGTCTGGGGCTCCTTCCACATTGGGACTTTTCTTTCGTGTGGGCAGCAGGACCTCCCCCCTCTATTTTGGGGAGCATTTGCACAAGGCCATGCTCATTCCAGAGCATGACTCATGCGCCTTCCAGGGCTTTCCGCTTTGATCCAGATCGCTTTTGCTTTGGCTCATCAGGGAATGTGTGAGGCAGCTGCAGACGGAGCGTCATGCCATGCAGGGAGTGGACAGAGCAAAGCTCTGCATTTCCTCCACTCCCTTGTTGCCCTTTAATAGGCTTTTTTTCTTTCACAGCTGAGCTGCTTTGTAGCTTTACACTGTGGCTCAGCTGAGAAGGGGAGACGGGGGAGGCTGTGGACGAGTGCAGCAGTCCATGCTTTGGTCCTTCCGGCAGAGGGAAGGGGCTCAGGATGGAAGGGTAGCAGCAATCAGTGCTGGGACAGAGGGTATGCGGATGGCATTTTGCCCATTTATAGCCTGGTTCTGAGCCCTGGCATAGCATTGCTGCAGGTCTCCTGGGCTTGTGACAGCCAGGTTTGAACTCGGCTCTGGGTTTGCAGCAGTCTATCCCAGAAAATAAAGTAAATTTAACAATGAGTCCCTCTTCGAAAAGTCTGAAGACAATACTACTGTCTAATCCACCATGCTCAGGACTTGAGCCTGGGGCTGCCTGCGTGCCAAGCATGTGTTCTCCCACCTAAACTGTCACCTTTTGCTGTTTATCGATGTATGTCCTTTTTAATCAGGAATGCTGAGAGTTAAGGAACGGTGTTTATTTGGCTTGGCTATCTCAGAACGCTGGTGGGAATTTTGAAAGAAAGAATTTTGAAAGAAAGAGAAAGAAAGGGAGGGAGGGAGGGTTACATCAGTGCTTAGTTCTTGTGGCCTTTCTTACATGCCCAGAGTAAGGCTGATACCACCTTGGGGTCAGGTAGCAATTTTCCCCAGGCCAGTTCAGCTAGGTATCTTGACAGTGTTTTACTGTCTTCTGGGCTTGGAGTAGGGGGTCACTGGGGTGTGTGTGTGCGGGGTGGGGGAGGTAGTTGTGAATTTCCTGCATTGTGCAGAGGGTTGGACTAGATGACCCTGGAATTCTTTTCCAACTCTATGAAAGAAAGAAAGAAAGAAAGAAAGAAAGAAAGAAAGAAAGAAAGAAAGAAAGAAAGAAAGAAAGAAAGAAAGAAAGAAAGAAAGAAAGAAAGAATGACTTTTGCTTTGGCAGTGGGTTGGATCCCACCAAGGATTTCTACAGGCATGAGTTCCTCCAACACATTGATTCCCTTCCCTCTTTAGGTCTCCGACTCCCCTCCAATCCTGTTTCGGGGCATCCTGTCCCTCAGAAGCCACATTTTGCACTCCAGGAAGAAAGGGGAGGGGAGGCATCCATGTGGAGGTCCTCCTTGGGATCTGTCCCAATGGGTAGTAGCTTTGGGTCCAAAGTGGCTTTCAAAACAGAAGCCTCCTTCTCCCCGTCCTACACAGACCCTCCATGGGGCACGGCAGGAGACCTCTCCTCAGTTTCTGAAGCAGCTCGCAGTATGGCACTGGAGGGGGAGGACGGACAGTTTTTCCAGGAAGAGAAAAAGTTGCAAAAAAAAATCCCATGCAGCGAGAGATTGTCCTTTCGCGTGTTCCCAAGCAACAGCTTGGATCCGGGCCACGGTTGATATTAAAATTGCACATGACCTCATGTTTCCTTCGCGATCTCAGGAAAGGCACCCAGACTGAGGTTGGGGTAAACGCATTTGCATTTAATCTGTTCAATTAATCTGTCAGAAAGCAGAGGATTAATCAACTGTGATTTTCTTTCCTGGGCTGACAGCCCTCCTGTGGTCTGATTTTTGTTCTGGCAGAGCTGTAGCCTGCAGGGGTTTGGGGAGGGGCCGGTGTTCCTGCCTGCAAACGTGCAGCCCCCTCCCCTCCATCAGAGGCACCAGGAAATGGCAGAGCGAGGGGCGGTTGCCGTGAACTTGCCCCAAGCTTTTACTTGGGCTGACTCGGTGGACACTTTGGGGTTATGCTTGGGGAATGGCCAGTGGCGTTTTGCTAGGGTTGCCAACTCCAGGTTGTGAAATTCCTAGAGATCTGGAGGTTGACCCTGTGGAGGAGAGAATGCTGAGCTGGGATATGATGCCATAGAGACTTTTTTTGGTTCTATTTGGCAAACCCCCAACTGTTATCAGCCTTCCTCCCTGTTCTTTGAGTTGTGTGTTTGTGTGTTATCTTTTCATTTGTGTGTGTGTGTGTTTTATGTTTTTGTGTGTTTTTTGGGGGGGTTGTGTGTGTTTATGGCTTTGTGTGTGTGTTTTTACATGCGTGTGTTTTTATTTTTGTAGTCTTTTAAATATTGTTTTAAATTTAAATTGTTTTACAGTGTTTTAAATTGCTTTTTAGTGTTACAATATTCACTGCCTTGGGGACCCTATTTTGGTAGCAAGGTGGCATGTAAGTCCCTTAAATAAAACAGACAAACAGAGTCCACACTTTGGCAAATGGCATTTCTTACAGAGGAAGAGATCCAGAGGAGTTAGCCGTGTTAGTCTGTAGTAGCAAAATAGTAAAGAGTCCAGTAGCACTTTTAAGACTAACCAACTTTATTGTAGCATAAGCTTTTGAGAACCACAGCTCTCTTCATCAGATGCATGCATCTGAAGAAGAGAGCTGTGGTTCTCGAAAGCTTATGCTACAGTAAAGTTGGTTAGTCTTAAAGGTGCTACTGGACTCTTTACTACAGAGGAAGAGATCTTTGTAGTGTATTGATGAGTTGTCTGGAAAACTCCAGGCCTCATCTGGAGATTGGCACCCTTGTGTTTTGCCTAGGTGGGTTCCACTAGTGTAGTGGTGCCACACTTTTTTCATTAGAGCTGTGTTGGATTTGACCCATGGTCCAACAGTGGGCAGCCAGAGGCCCTAGAAGGGGCAAAGAGGCCTTCCTCCATAGTCCCCCCCCCCTAGGAACTTTCAACATTTAACCACCATGACTTATAATGATGAAGGACTTTTCCTCTATGAATTTGCCCCACCCTTTTTTGTGGCCACTAGTGCACCTTGAGGCAGTGAGTTCCGCAGGTTAGTGACGCATCTCACAGTGCGTTTCTCTCCAATGCACACTGTTGCACATACACTGACTTTACATTGGTTTTGCCTGTAGGGAGGCAGCTCAGTGCTGGAAAGGCAGGCAGGCTTGAAGTCATCGCCATGTCTCATGTAGGTACCCCCTTTTGCCTGTGCCTCTTTTCTTTATTTATTCATTTTATTCCATTTTTATCCCGCCCTTCCTGCAAACAGGTTCAGGGCGGCTAACAATAACCATAACAACAACAAATACAAATTTAAAAGCAGAAAACTATAAAACAAGTCACAAATCACAATAATTCAAGCTCAGTTTCAGGCGACATCAACAGATGCCATAGGCCACTATCAAAAGTATAAAAAGCTAAAAATTCAGCCATGATATTGTGCCCAGGGCAGGACGGGGCGGGGCGGGGCGGGGTGGGGCGGGGCGGTTAGAAGGAGGGACAGGACGCCAGCTCTCAGTCAAATGCCGGGCTGAACATCTCTGTCTTACAGGCCCTGCAAAACTGCAACAAATCCCACAGGGCCTGGATCTCCAATGGGAGTGTGTTTCACCAGGCCGGGGCCAGAGCCGAAAAGGCCCTGGCCCTTGTCGAAGCCAGGTGAACATCCCTCGGGCCGGGGACCACTGGCTACCCGTGAGCTAGTGGCCCCACTGTTTTTTCTTCTTTGGAGCCCAGCCCTCTTCCCCTGGATGCCAATGGGATTGGCTGGCATGCCTCTACTGCTTGGTGCTTCTTTAGGGGAAGCTCTCTGTCTCTGAGCCACTGCGGCCTGCATTGTGTGGTTGGATCGACGGGAGTCGGTCTGTGGCGGCTCTGTGGTCCCTTTCAAGTCTGCTATCCCGGGCGTGAGTCGTGTGTGTGTTCCTACAGGTGTGCAGTTCCTTTGACGATGTGTGTGGGCTGACTGACAGTGTCTGGATGAATTCTGCTCAATTTGCTTCCCTGGGCTGCGGATGACTGATAGTATAACTATTTTACTTCCCTGACTCTCTCGGATTGCATCTGCTGCCTTCATTTCCTTTTTGGCTCGGTTTCATCTCGAGCGCCAGAAAGCATTCATTTATTTGTTGAAATTTCCTGGGTGGGTCTGCACCAGCCGTTTCCCCCGGGGGCTCTTCAAATGCATCTCAGGACAGCAGGGCCATCTCAGGCGAAATCCCAGATTAGGGTCCCACTTCCATGTTTTGTTAAAGGGAAGCTAGTGCCTTTTAAAACAAGAAACTAACTTCCTTGGACAATTCCCTGTGGTGTCCGAGCAGACCTTAGGACAATCACCGTCTTTTCCCCGTTTATTACTTGAAATTGCAGGTTGGGACACGGGGGCCAATCTTTTTGCAAACATGTCCCATTTGGCATTGCAAGATGGGGTGCTTGCTCACGAGTAATTCTTTCCCAGGTGCCTCTTTGATCATGTACCCTACTTCAATGCATGTATGAGATCAAGTAGTGGTGCAAAGTCTAACAAAAGAGCCATTTAAAACCGTCAAAAAAACATTTCAATCACAACACATTCACAAATATATATCTTTTGACATACGATCTGCTGAACTACTGATTTGGTTTTAGAAAAAAGTAACATTTTAAGAAGCTCTGGTGCCCGACGATTCATGGCAAGGCCAGCACTGGAAGAATTGTATCCTGTAAGCCTTTGTTATTCCGAAATGCTCGGGGTCCGGGATCCCTTGGCCAGTTTTCCGAGCCTTGAAAAATGTTTGACCATTTACAGCAATGTAGAAAGGGGAAACGAATCTTTTTTGGTTCGGCTATTTAAAGCGTGAATGTTTTATATCGCTAGTGCAAAGCCTAACTTATCTGTCACGGAGTAATGCTAAGCCCTGCTGCCTGTGAGCTTCCCCCGGTGCATATCAGATCAGTTCGCAAGCCCTTTTAAACATCCTTTCTCTGAACGCAAGCGCTCCAAGCACAGCTTTTGGGCTTAATTTGTATTCTTCTTTGCCTTGGGAACCAATTTTGCTTCTGATACGAAAGTCTAAAACAAAGGCTAAATATATGCTGACTAGAAATATTCACAGCATACCTGGCTGAAGTGGGATTGAGGCCACGAAAGCTTCCGCCACAAAAAAAAAAAACCCTGTTAGCCATTAACGTGCCGCAATAGTCTCTATTGCCCCATGCCACGGACCAATTTTTTTTTAAATGGAAAGAGGGAAAAATGTCCCCATTTTTCCTCTGCCCCCACCCGTTCTTCCTGGAGTTTGCTGGGGGGGGGGCTGTTTCCCTGCTCTTTAGGTTGCCATGGTGAAAAATGAGCAATGCATTTTCAAAGCAACAACTACAGTAAACGAAGGCTCCCAGTCTAGATCTATAAATAGAGGCATTTTTGCTTTTTTATTGGGAAATGCAAACTGCCCAAAAAGAAAAAGAGGGAGGGAGGAAAAGAGAGAGAATTGCAATTGGTGTTAGGCACAGGACACAAAAACGTATCACTGTATTGATGGTGAACTTTGTGCGGGCACCAAATTGGCATAGCCCACTGCAGCCCAGAACGCCTGAGAAATTATCTGCTGGCCACGGCTTCCCCAGCAGCTAGGATTACAGGCTCAGATCACCGGGACTTCAGATTTCCCATAAAGAAAATTTGCCGTCAAAGGCAGAGCGGCTTCCTTCCGTGCAAAATATAGACAAGCACCAAAACATTTGGGGAGTTTCTGCCACAAGATATGACAATTGCGATCTTTTTTTTTTTGGAACCTGTCCCTGCTACCTGTCCCTGCCTCGACAACATTGGGAGCAGATCATTTTTTACTTCCATGCCTGCAAAAAACAGATCAACGGCTGACATCCGCTGACCAAGTTGCTTCTAAAGGCAGAGGAACAGGCCAAATCGTTTTCCCCCAGGTCAAATAGAAACTCTGCAAGATGTGGCAATGGTTGCTTGTCTAGATAACTCTTTTAAGAAAGAAAAAAGACAGACCACACGACGGAGAAGAGGTGTTTCGATTAGTGTTGCCTGTGGTAGTGAAATGGCACAGAGGCAGTATACACATGAATATCAGATGCTGAGGATGAAGAAAGGAAGAGGCGTTGCCTTTGCCTGTTTGTGGGCTTTCTGGAAACATCGTTGCCACGGTTGGGAACGGACCCAGTTGGGCCTGTGGTTGGATCCAGCAGGGTTCCGGTTGTGCTGCTCCAGTCCTTGACAGACAGCTCGGTTTCTTGCTAAGTGACAGCTGCAGAAATTCCCATGCAAAAGAGTACAGTTGGTTGCCGGCTAGTATGAACATACGAGCGTCCCTGGTGGATGAGACCCAGTGGTCCATTTGATGCAGCGTTCTGTATAACACAGTGGCCAAGCAGATGGCCCTAGAAGGCCTACTAGCAGGGCATGGAGGTCAAATCCTCTCCCCTTTGTTGATCCCTCTGGAGCCTGGTGTTCAGGGCTATACGGCTGTAAAACACAGAAGTCCCCATTACTAATAGCCTCCGATGAAACTGTACTCCATAAATGTGCCGTACCTCTTTTTAAAGCCATCAAAGCTACTGGCAGCTGCCTGAATAGCCCTCTTCAGATCTCATCAGAGCTTGGAAGTGAAGGGTTAATATTTGGTGTAGTGTAGTTTGGTGTGGTGGTTAAGAGTGGTGGGATTCTAATGTGGAGAGCTGGGTTTGATTCCCTGCTCCTCCACTTGTAGCCAGCTGGGTGACCTTGGACCAGTCACAGCTCTCTCAGAGCTCTCTCAGCCCCAACCGCTTCACAAGGTGTTTTGCTGTGGGGATAATAATAGCATACATTGTAAACCGCTCTGAGTGGGCATTAAGTTGTCCCACTCTTCCACTTGAAGCCAGCTGGGTGAACTTGGGTCAGTCACGGCTTCTGGGAGTTCTCTCAGCCACCCACCTCACATCGGGGCTTAGTTCTCGTGGCCCCTTCTTACAAGGCCAATCGCCACCTTGGAGTCAGGTAGCAATTTTCCCCAGGCCAGTTTGACCAGGGATCCTGGAGGTGTTTTGCCATCTTCTGGGCATGGAGCAGGGGTCACTGTGTGTGTGTGTGGGGGGGGGGGGGTACTTGTGAATTTCCTGCATTGTGCAGGGGTTGGACTAGATGACCCTGGAGGTTCCTTCCAACTCTATGATTCTGTGATGTTTTGATGGAAAGGGGAGGGTGATATTTCTTGGCTCTACCTCCTCAGTATCTCCCTCACTGGAACATGTGAGGTTTTGTCCATTCAGGTCCCATGGCCTTCAATATCATTGTTTTGGAGGTGTCAGAGGATGGAGTACAGGCAAAGACCAGGGAAGATACATGTTTGGTGTAGTGGTTAAGAGTGGCAGGACTCGAATCTGGAGAGCCAGGTTTGATTCCCCACTCCTCCGCTTGAAGCCAGCTGGCTGACCTTGGGCTAGTCACAGTTTCTAGGAGCTCTCTCAGCCCCACCCACCTCACAGGGTGATTGTTGTGGGGATAATAATAGCATACATTGTAAACTGCTCTGAGTGGGCATTAAGTTGTCCTGAAGGGCAGTATATAAACCGAATAGCATCATCATCATCTCCACCACTGAGGAAGACTCGGAGTTGCTGTACAGAGGAAGGCAGTAGTAAACACCACTTTTGCTCATCTCTTCCCGTGAAAACTCCATGGATCTGAGGTCACCATGAGCTGGTTGCTACTTGACAGGACACAATTATTATTATTTAATGGCTATCATTATATCCTGTGGCATCAGGTTCAGAAAGTTAAGGGCATGTTCTTTTTTTTTTTTTAATATAACGTTTATTTTTATTGACGCAAAAAAAGGGTACTGACAAAAAAAAGGGAAAGAAGGGGAATCAAGACAAATATAAGACTATGTGCTACAAGGGTTGTTAAAATACAGAGTACAAAAAACATGAACTTTATCAATATTAGAGTAGAAATTAATATAATTGTTGAATCTACCGAGTATATATTTTCCCATCTGAACTACACAAACAGAATACAAACCTTTTCCTGCTTGTTATTTAATAATAAAAAAACTCGTTATTTCATTATAACTCCAACTTATCCAATATCACTGCCTATTTCTTAATATAACTGACTAACATGGCCTTTAATAAAGATATAAAGTACTATAAAAGATTCTAACCTATTTCTATTCCTTATCTTGAAAAAGGAAAAAATTATAAAATATATCAATATACCGTCGTTTTCAGATTTACAAAACTGAGGCCTCTTCTAAATTTTTTCCATTATATGCAAAATATTTTCCCCATTTCTCTTCAAATTCTTGAATTGGCCTCCAATTTACATAGTTTGTCAATTTTGTCATCACCATATATTCTAAAGTTAAGTGTATGTTCTATGAAGTTTTCTTTTGTCCCTTCCTTCCTTCCTTCTTCCTTCCTTCCTCCCTCCCTTTTTCCCTCCCTCCCTCCGTCCCTTCTTTAAAAATTTATAAGTATCCCCTTCAGAGGCTTTTTCAAAGCAACTTCAGTGTGTGCCCGCGAGTTCAAGCGTCATGGGAGAGGGAGAAAAGGTTTTCCATCCATTTTCTCTATCCCATGTATCAATTTATAACCCTCTATCCTTATCCCTCCTCAACCGTCTTTTTTCTAAACAAAGTCTCAGACTTTCCAGTCTTTCGTCATAGGTTAACTTTCCTCCACCTTTTCCCAGCACTACAGAATCCTCGTTGAGATACAGTGATGAGAACTGTAGCGTAAGCTTTGGAGAACCACAGCTGTCTTCGTCAGACGCATCTGACGAAGAGAGCTGTGGTTCTCCAAAGCTTGTGCTACAATAAAGTTGGTTAGTCTTAAAGGTGCTACTGGACTCTTTACGATTTTGCAACTACAGACTAACACGGCTAACTCCTCTGGATCAGTGATCGGAACTGTACATGTACAGAACTGTAATAAACTGTAAACAAACATAAATGTCTACAAAGGCATTATGATATTGGCAGATTTGAATCATAGAATCATAGAATCATATTTGTTTTCAGGCTCTTTCATAATAAATCTACAGATTCCCAGCTGCCGACCACTGAGTCAGCATTTCTACTGAAGATGTCCACCACAACCGCAAGTTCTCTGTTCTGATCAGCAACCACCAGTTCAAGCCACATCAGTGTCTACATGAAGTTAGTGGGGGGGGGGGTTGGCCCTGAGGGCATCGCTTTACGCTGACGTTGAACAACATTTGCCATTTTGTCCTCTACTTATCTAATCTGGAGAAGTCCTTTTGGAGCTTGTCACAATCCACTTTGGTCCTTACCATCAGGAATAAACTAGTGTCCTCTGCAATTAATAATAATAATAACATTCGATTCATATCCCGCCCTTCAGGACAACTTAATGCCCACTCAGAGCGGTTTACAAAGTGTGTTGTTATTATCCCCACAACAACAAACAGCCTGTGAGGTGGGTGGGGCTGAGAGAGCTCTGAGAGAGCTGTGACTGACCCAAGGTCACCCAGCTGGCTTCAAGCGGAGGAGTGGGGAATCAAACCTGGCTCTCCAGATTAGAGTCCTGCTGCTCTTAACCACTACACCAAACTGGCTTTATGTGGCCATTCATTTCTCATTCCTGATTTCAGAGCATTTTTGAACAAAGTAAGTTTCCCGTTCTAAAATCAAAGGTGCTGAACATAAAAGTTCAGTAATCATTGTTTGTGCAATAGGCATGCAGCCCCGCCACTTACCCTAGGGGTCAATTCCTCTGAGACACCCTCATTTACAGTATCTAAGAATTTTGTCTTGTTCTCATGACTTGAACACACTTAAGCTGGCCTTGTGTTTGGGGCAGGCAGCATTTCTGAGAATGGCCAGACTTGAACCTCCTGCCTAGCAACCTTACCTAACTATTAAGTTAACTCAGTGGCCAGTAGAGTGGTCGAAATCACCTGTTATTACACAGCTTTCTCCTTTAGTTGCCACCTTCATTTTGTCCCTCTGCTTCAAGATCACCCACTGTTTTGCTCAGACGCAGAGGAGTATTTTCCCAGTCCTAAAACAAATTTCACCTTCCGTGGCTCCTTGGCCCCTTTAAATGGCTGCCATTTTCTGGCACCCTCCACCTTGGCTTAGATGGGTGGAGCTAGGGTTGCTATTCCCCCACTGGGAACAGGGGATCCCCTGTTCCCACCCTCCATCCCTGGCCCTCGCTTACCTGGCTGGCGGGGGAAGCACGGGCCTCCTGGGGGAAGTACGGGTCCTCCAGACCCGATTTGGGCCCAGATGGGTCCTCTGTGGACCGCAAGAGCACTCCCGTGCTCCACAGTGGCCTGTTCCAGGCTGATTCGGGCCCAAATCTGGACTGATTTGAGCCCGATTCATCCCCCTCCCCAGAGCACGGCTCCAGGGGGCGGCCGCAGCCCACACAATGATGTCACTTCCTCGAAGTGATGTCATCACACAGGCCTGGGAACACGTGCACGAGCTTTGTATGGCTGCAACAGAAGGCACCACAAGGTAGGTGCTAGGTTTCCCACTTCCCGCTGGGAGCACAGAGGGACCTGGCGACCCTAGGTGGACCTCTGCTTGGGAATAGAGCTTTAGGTGGTTATCCATGTTGGTCTGCATTAGAAGAGCAAGATTCGAGTCCAGTTGCACATTAGAGACCAACTAGATTTCCAAGGTATGAGCTTTTGAGACTCAAAGCTCTCTTCGTCAGAGCTACTCACTACCTCCTTCGTCTCGCCTCTGTCATTCATATCCTGCTGATTTTCTCCATCCCACCAGATTTCTGAAATACCCGCTGTATCTGTGTTCTTATTTAGCACTTAGCAACTCCCCCTTCCCCATGTTAGCCCAGAGGTCCCTAGCACTTGCAGATAAATATTCCCTTTCCTTCGCCGAGGGACCTTGGCACGTTCGTCCCCCTCTCTGGCTCCTCGGCCCCTTTAAATGGCTGTCATTTCCTGGCACCAACTAGCTTGTCCCCATCTGCATTTCTGGACCAGTTAAGCCTCCATCTCTTAGGGATGAATCATCCCCAGCCGGACGCTTTCTGGCTCCTGTCCTCTTTCCCCTAGGAATTAGTCTAAAAGCTCCTCTACGGCCTTTTTGCTATTGAATGCCAGAAGTCTGGCTCCATTCAGTTCAAACGAAGCCCGTCTCTTTTGGGCAGGGTCAGCTTTTCCCAAAAAGTCCCTCCGTGCCTAACTAAGCCCTTCCTCCATGAACCAGCATCTCACCCATGCACTCACAAATCTCTGCCTGCCTAGCTGGCCCTGTTCTTGGAACAAGCACATTTCTGAGATGGCTGCCTTGGAGGTCCTGAACTTCCAAGTTCCTGTCTCTACATGCGTTATGTGCCGTCAGGTTGCAACCAACTTATTGCAACCGCAGCAAGAGGCTTTCAAGGCAAGTGCAACGGGGTTTTGTTGTTGACCTCCTCTGCAGAGGAGCAGAGGGGTTTTGTTGTTGACCTCCTCTGCAGAGGAGCAGAGGGGTTTTGTTGTTGACCTCCTCTGCAGAGGAGCAGAGGGGTTTCGTTGTTGACCTCCTCTGCAGAGCAACCTCAGTTTTCCCAGGTGGTCCCCCATCCAATTTCTGACCAGGACCTCCTGGTTAGCAACCTCAAGTTTTCACCAATGCCTGCACATTACACATACTGCATGCACCATGGCCACTGGTTCCTCACCCGCACTACCTTCCAACCTCTCAGAGGGTAGAAAGTGCTGTCAGGTCATAGGTGACTTATGGCAACCCATGCTGAGGTTTTCAAGGCAGGAGATGTTCAGAGGTGGCTTGCCGTTGCCTGCTCTGCACAGCAACCCTGGTCCTCCTTGGAGGTCTCCCATCCAATTACTAACCAAGGCTGGCCCTGCTTAGCTTCTGAGATCTGACGAGATCAGGCTCGCCTGGGCTATCCAGCCTCTCTAGATGATGTGTAATAGAAACAGAGAGCCGGAAGGGACCCCAAGGGCCATCTAGTCCAACCACTGCACATTGCAGTAGGTCCAGAGGAGTTAGCCATGTTAGTCTGTAGTAGCAAAATAGTAAAGAGTCCAATAGCACCTTTAACCAACTTTATTGTAACATAAGCTTTCAAGAACCACAGTTCTCTTTGTCAGATGCATCTGACGAAGAGAGCTGTGGTTCTCAAAAGCTTATGCTACAATAAAGTTGGTTAGTCTTAAAGGGGCTACTGGACTCTTTAATATTTATGTTTATAGAATCATAGAATCATAGAGTGGGAAGGGGCCTTACAGACCATCTAGTCCGACTTCCCGCCCAGTGCAGGAATAGCCTAAAGCATCCTCAACAAGTATTCCTCCAGCCACTCTTTGAAGACTGCCGGTGAGGGGAAACCCACCACATTCCCAGGGAGCCAATTTCACTGCTGAATTACTCTTAATGTGTTTCCCCTAATGCCCAGCTGGTATTTTCCCTCCTGTAGTTTAAAACTATTGTTTTGAGTCCTATCCTCTGTTGCCAACAGGAACAGCTCTGTTCCCTACGTGACAGTCTTTTAAATAATAAAAAGAGCAATTGTGTGTCCCCTCAACCTCCTCTTCTCCAAACTGAACATTCCCAGGTCCCTCCGTCTTTCCTCATAGGGCTTGGTCTCTGGGCCTCTGACCATCCTTGTTGATCTCCTCTGCACCCCTTTCAATTTGTCCACATCCTTTTTGAAGTGAGGCCTCCGGAACTGCACACAAAACTTCAAGCAGAGCCTTACTAACACAGTGAATAGTGGAACACTGACATCCTGTGATCTGAATGTTACGCCTTTGTTAATACACCCCAGGATTGTCTTTGGCTTTTTTGCTGCTGCATCACACTGGCTGCTCATATTTACCACTCGTACCCCAAGATCTTGTTCACACACACTGCTACCCAGAAGTGTATCCGTTATTCAGTATGCTTGCTTTGCATTTTTGTTACCCAGGTGCAGAACCTGGCATTTATCCATGGTAAATCACGTCCTATTCAAATCTGCCCACTTTCCCCGTGTGTTCAGATTTCATTGAATTCTATCCCTGTCTTCAAGGATGTTTGCTACTCCTCCCAGTTGGGTATCATCTGCCAGTTTAATGGGGAATCCCTTTACACCGTCGTCTAGATCATTTATAAAAATATTGAAAAGCAGTAGGCCTAGGACAGAGCCCCGTGGCTCTCCATTGGACACCTCCCTCCAATCAAACGTGATGCCATTGACAACTCTCTTTAAATCTGGTTATCCTGCCAGATCCCTATCCATCTAACCATCCATCCATGTGGTTTCTGCCCAGGGCCAGATTGTATGTTGGATGTAGACTGGGAGAGACTTGAGTCAAAACTTTGCTTGCTTGTGAAACCCACTGGTTGTCATAGCTCCAGACACATTCTCTGCGCTTAGCCTGTCTTGTCGTGAAGATAAAATGGTGGGGGTAGGTGGGATATTATTATATTATTATTGTCGGGAACAAATTGATGATTCTGTTGTGAATCGGGTTGTGGAACCTGAGGAGAGGCAATATTATACTGAGGTTATAGAATCGGTCTCAGGCTGTAGACCCAGAATCTTAAAGGGAGGGGGGCGCACAAAGGGAGTCTGTCAGCATGCTCCGTCTGTCAGCTTGTTCAGAAACTGGCTGGAGCCATGTCCCGAGAGCGTCTTTCTCCAAATATGGAAGGTTTTTGCCTCGAAGTTTAGTCACACAGGCCCCTGCCCAGCCGCTCTGCTTTCCAAACGCTGAGGTCACACAGAAACAGCCCATCCACCCTCGCTTCCAGCCCTCTTATAGACACTCCCCGAGGAAACTCCAGTTTGCTGGCTTAAAATGTGTGCATGTGTGGTGTGTGCAGGTACAAAGCAGACTTTTGACCCTGTTCGGGCTTCAGCAGCAGCTACTCCTAAGGAGGGGAGTGCGCCCGTTCCCCCGAACTGAACTTTGCCTTCCTCAGGACTAGCAGCCCACCCCGCAGGGGCGGTTGTCTTGCTGAAGCCCCTTTGAAACGGATGGAAGCTGCAGAGCGCATATCTGTCCTCCTGCGTGCGTCCCATGCACTTCAGCGGGGCTTGCGCCGAAAGCGTAGACAGATGCTGAATTCACGATTGCTGCTCCGATAACATCCCATCGGTAGCAGTTGTCGAAGAGTGAGGTCTGGAGTGCGGATGGAGTGCTGATTTAAATGTGACACTGGCAGGAACACTTGTGTGGCTCTGTGTGGGTCCTTCCTCTTCTTTAAATTGTGCTAGTACCCTTACAAAGTAGCGCCACGTAGAGCGCATGCCAGAGATTTTGCAAAGGTGAAATGCTGGCTCGTCTCCCAGACTTTTCCCTCCCTTTGTGCTTCAGGTGGCCCATTCGGCTTTTTCTTTTGTATATAGGCTTATCTTTCTTCATCTTGTGTGTGTCTGTGTGTGTAACGTGCTGTCAAGTCACACCTGTAGCATAATTAAGAGGTTGGGCTGTGAATCAGCACTGCTGGTTCGAATCCCACTCCTGCCATAAGCTCAGCAGGGGTCATGGGTCAACCACTCCTCTCAGCCCCGGCTCCCCAGCTATACTGTGGGGATAAATCAAGATGGGTAGCCGTATTAGTCTGTCTGTAGCAGTAGAAAAGAGCAAGAGTCCAGCAGCACTTGAAAAGCTAACAAAATTTGTGGTAGGGTATGAGCTTTCATGAGTCACAGCTCACTTCTTCAGGTACAGCTAGAATGGTAATAACACTGACAGTGTTCAGAGCTCTGAGTAGGGCGCTAATCAGTCAAGAAGAGTAGTATATAAGCACAGTTTTTATCAACTGAGGCTAGATTGGTGGCAACTCAAAAAAGGGCCTTCTTAGTCATGGCACCAAAACTTTGGAAATCCCCCTGCCCCAGGAGATTTGCCTGTCTCCCTCTCTCATTGGCTTCTTCCAGCAGGTGAAGACTTTTCTGTTTCATGCAGTGTATGCTCAATAAACACTTGCTTGCCTCCTGCCTGGTTGTGGATTCGTTTATATGTCTATGTGTTTTTATTGTGTATACATATACATATATCTATACAATGCATATGCATATATATATGTATGTATGTGTTATGTGCCATCAAGTCGCCTCCGACCTATGGTGACCCTGTGAATGAAAGACCTCCCAAACGTCCTATCATTAACAGACTTGCTCAGATGCTGCAAACTGGAGGACGTGGCTTCTTTTATGGAGTCCAGCCATCTCGTTTTAGGTCTTCCTCTTTTCCTACTGCCTTCCACTTTTCCCAGCATTATTGACTTTTCCAGATAATCTTGTCTTCCTATGATGTGACCAAAGTACGATAGCCTCAGTTTTGTCATTTTAGCTTCTAGGGAGAATTCAGGCTTGTTTGTCTTATTTGTCTTTTTGGCTGTCCATGGTATCCGCAAAACTCTCCTCCAGCACCACATTTCAAATGAATCAATTACATATACATACATATGAGCCCCGTGGCGCAGAGTGGTAAGCTGCAGTACTGCAGCCCAAGCTCTGCTCACAAACTGAGTTCGATCCTGGCAGAAGCCGGGTTCTGGTAGCCGGCTCAGCCTTCCATCCTTCCAAGGTCGGTAAAATGAGTACCCAGTTTCCTGGGGGTAAAGTGTTGATGACTGGGGAAGGCAAACCACCCTGTAAAAAGTCTGCCAAGAAAACGTCGTGATGCAACGTCCCCCCATGGGTCAGTAATGACTCGGTGCTTTACTTATACATACACGTACACAGACATGTATACGTATATATGTTAAATGTTATTTTATTGTTTAATAATTGTTGTTTGCTGCCCTGGGGACCCTATTTTGGGTGGAACGGCAGCGTATTAGACAGAGTGAAGATATAGTGCTGAAAAACAGTATCACAGCTGGATTGTTTGCTTTGTTCTGAGTGTGGCACTCATCTGTCTAGAAGAGCAGTTTTTAAGCACATGGTTGTTACTGTTTCCAAGGCAAGAGACAGGTTCAGAAGCGGTTTGCCATTGCCTTCCTCTGCGTAGGGACCCTGGCCTTCCTTAATGGTCTCCCATCCAAAAACTAATCAGTGCTGACCTTGCTTAGCTTCTAAGATCAGATGAGATTAGGTCAGGACGGAGCCTTCATCTCGTTAAAGCATAAATACAAAAATAAAGATGTCACAGGTGCTAGCTATCCCACCCCAGCAGACTTTGCGTGACATGCCAGAAATGGGCAAAGCTGCACTCCCTTCCCACCAGGTCATGCTCCAGGACAGAGGCGTGCACATGTGCCCAAAGCGCTTCGGCCACATTTAAGACGATGGCCTCTCTCATCGGCCTCATTGCTAAGCAGCACCCAACGATTTCTGTTGCAAAACTGCTCGCTGGAAGAATCCTCGCGGTTGGATTCTCAGATCTGTACACTTCCATCTAAAAAACAAATTTTGCACTTGATATTTTGGGGGCATTTAACACCGAGGGTTGCCTTTCGGAATCCGAGCGTTTGGAGAGGGGTGCTTCGCTTTTCGTTTGCGGGCGGGCCCCAGATTTCAGCAGCTGGGGCGGAGCGCGGAGTCGTGCCTCGCCCTCCAAAGACTGAGCCGCACTGTCATTTGGGACATATTCTTCCCTAAAGCTGCCTCTCTTTTCCCTCCCTCTCCCTTTTCCCCTGCCCTGGGCTGTCCCCACTGGCAGCTTCTACACACAAGAAAGGAAACGCCTCTGCTTGCTGCTTGGGAGCCTGGGAAAAAAAAACCCAGGCCAGCTGAAAGCAAACATCTAGAGCCGGAGGGCTGACAATAAACACTGGTATATTCTTAGTAACCCGAGTGGAGCTGAATCAGAGCACATCTGATTTATGCTCGTGTTCCCTTTCAAGAGGTTGTGCCTCGGAGAGCCGCTTGGATTTCTCGTTACCCGTGGGAGAACGAGGATCTTAAAGTGCAAGCTTAAGAGCTTTGCTTCTCTGAGCAAGATACTGTCTTGGAGGAGCGGGTAGAAGGACCTGTGGGTCTCTGATACGCATGGAGGGGGCGGGAAACGTGGGCAGAAGTGTTGCAGTAATACAGATTAAAGCACATTATACTAATCAATACTAAGCTAATACATAGTAATGGCTTGCATTCTGGGTAAACTTTTAAACTTTTCATGAACTGCCTATGCATTTTTAAAAAAGCGTTAGGTAACTAAAACAGGTGCGCTTTAATCTTTTAACAGCTAATTAAAAATAGTGGACGCTGTCTAGATTAATGTTTCTTTATCAAAAACGAAACCAATAGTGATCTAGTATCTTAACTCTTCCTGTCATTTCTCACAGATTTATAGCTTTGTTTTGCAAGTTAGCTATAATGCCATTTTTGGCTAATTATACAATATAAATTATGAATATTCAGTAAAGCATTAAACCAATCATGGTTTCCTTATGCTACGACGTAAAAAGAGCTTAAATATTTGCATATAATAACCTATAAAACATGCTAATCTAGATAATGAGTTCTGATTGAAAGAGATCTCATAAAAATTAGATGAGATTCTTATCTTTGCAACGTAGGCTATGAAAATCTTAATACATTTCATAAAAACTTTGATTATTTTTAAAAGTTAGTTAGAAAATGTTAGCAAATTTAATTCTGATTGCCTTTCCGTGTTCTATGTTTGTAGGATTTATATTAATAATCATATATATTTTAACGACTTGCTTCATTAAAAAAATAGAGTGCATTTTCAATAAAAGAAATAAACTCTAACAAGTGTCTGAGTACTTTAATTAAAAGCGGCAAAGCAATAAAAAACCTTTTACACATAAATGTACTAATATGCAAACGGTTCAAAAAACAATTTTGCTTGACAGGTCTTCAACGAATTGCTGAACGCTATCCAAAAGAAAAGATAAATCTTTCATTTGGAGTAGTGAAAGCTTATTTTATTTTTATTTATTTCATTTTATCACATTTCTAGACCGCCCTCCCCGTCAGACAGGCTCAGGGCGGTTTAACAACAGTTTAAAACAATAAAAACATTTAAAAACATTAAAACATTATATCATAAACAATTAAAATTGGCGGGTATAAAATATTAAAATTCAGCATTTTCCTGCATGGGTATGGCTGGCGAGAGGACAGCCTAGCCCCCACCAAATGCCTGGTGGAACATCTCCGTCTTGCAGGCCCGGCGGAAAGATAACAAATCCCACTGGGCCCTAGTTTCCTTAGACAGAGAGTTCCACCAGGTCGGAGCCAGGACCGAAAAGGCCCTGACTGGTAGAGGCCAGGCGGACCTCCCTGGGGCCAGGGACCATCAGCAAGTGCTTAGTGGCTGATCGAAGTGACCTCCGGGGAACATATGGGGAGAGGCAGTCCCGAAGGTATGCTGGGCCCAGTCCGCATAGGGCTTTATAGGTCAGCACCAAAACCTTGAACCTTAGTTAAGACACAGGCAAGAAATCCTGTTATAGAAGGGGGTGCTTTACTTTTCTTCCTCCACTCTGGCAAATGGATCTCAGAATTCCAGCTTTGGGGGGGGGGAAGCAATGGAGAGGGACAGAGAGAGACAGTGCTGACAAAGTAGGGTTGCCAGCCTCCAGGTGGTAGCTGGAGGTCTCCCGGAATTACAACTGATCTCCAGGCAACAGAAACCCATTCCCCTGGAGAAAATAGATGCTTCGGAGGGTCAACTCTATGGCATTATACCCCACGGAGGCCTTTCCCCTCCCCAAACCCCGCCCTCTCTAGGCTCCACCCCCCAAATCTCCAGGAATTTCCCAACCTGGACCTGGCAACCCTATGACAAAGTGGTGATGGGGAAAGGGTTAAGCAGCACACCCATTCTCCTGCCTGCCACCACCGCCCTGCAAATGCCCACCTCCTACCATTTTGCACATTGGCAACAAAGATGAGATCGGGAATCCCGCACTGGCTGCTGGGCACCCACCACCTTGCTGCCATGCCGGCCTCTTTGGGTCAGTAACGATCTCTTGCTTCGGTTTGGGACCGAGGGGGCCAGGCCAGGAGATTTTTGGGGCTCGAGGCAGAAATTCCAAAGAGCATCCAGCCTTCCATTAATTAAAAGTTGGGGGCCCAGGCGACAGGATTAGGTTCCCTGATAGCATAAGAGTGCTGCTGTCTGCTGGGCCCCTGAAACTGTCCTCCAACATTTGGGATTGGGGGGCGGGGGGCGGTCAGAATCCTTGGGTCACAGTCAAGGGAAGTCTTGGCAATAATTCCTGAACAGGACAGGACTGCTGCTTTTTGCCAAGTCAGACCATAGTCAGTATCGTCCGCTCAGACCAGCAGTGGGGCTCTCTAGGCCCTTTTAACTGAAGGTGCTGGGGATCGAACCTGGGGCCTTCTTCATGCAAAGCAAACATGCTCTTCCCCTGAGCCATGGCCCTTCCTGATCACTAGGATAATCCCTAGTTATCCAGGATTAAGGAGCAGACAAAGGGGCGTGGACCCTTGGAAGCCATCCTCCTTAGCCCTTCTCCTTTTAGAAACGAAACAGAGTTGAAATTTTCCTCTTTTAGGAGCCTCGTTGGAAGACTCACGGCGCATTCCTGAACAGAGTTACGCCTTTCTACGTCCATTGAAATCAGTGGGTTTAGAAGAGCGTAACTGTGTTTCGGATTGCGCTGTCGGGCACCCAGATTAAAGAGTGAAATGATAAAATGACAAGGCGGGATCTCTCTTCAGGGAGCTGGCAGCCAGTTTGATGAAAATGAACCGTTGCGAAAGTTTAAAGAGGAGAGGGGGGGGAGCGTTTCTGTAACCCGATACCAAAACTTGCTGCCACTGGGAGCGGCTGAAGCGGAGAGCTCTCAGAAAGTGCTGGAAAAGCTATTTTGTGCCAGCCTGTCTGTGCCAGCGTAGCCAGATGCAGCCCAGCTGTGGCACGCAAAGGCCTTTTGGCCGCCACCGAAGTAATAAGGGCCGTGCTTTTGATTTTATTTTTTTAAAAGTGTGCCAAGGTAATCTGAACTCTGAGCCAAAAACCCCCACAAACTGAGTTCTGCAACTTGCATGACTTTTGCAAAGGGAGCACGCATTTGCAAATGCAAAATACTTGCACGTATGTAAATATATGTAAAATAAGGAAGATATTTGCATCACCTGTGCTTGTGATAATCATTGTGAGGGCAAAGGAGTTGTTGTGGGCTCTCAACCTCCCTCCTCCTCGGCCTAAAATCTTTGGTTTTGGAGATTTTACTGCTCATTGGAGCTGTGTGGTATAGTGGGTAGTGTCAGACCAGGAGACCCAATCAAACGACTGATTATAGCAACTACAGAAACAAAATAAGAAACGAGAAAATGAGGGCTGTGGACCTGTGGTTAGCCTCCGCTGCTCCTTGCCCTTTCTGCGGCACTGTTTGGAGGACTCGCTGGACAAAGTTAACCCAACTTTAACTTGTGCCTTACAGGGCTGTGTTTCCTCTGCAGTTGCATGGATTTCCTGCTGGATAAAAATTACAATTTTGCACCCTTGCAGTCTAATTTCAGTGGGTTGAGAAGCTGGGTAAAATCAAGCAGACCTAAAGAATTGTTCTAATCTTTCTATAGTCTGTTTTTCAGAGTTACTGTTCCAACTTTCAGAGGAGTTCGCCGTGTTAGTCTGTAGTAGCAAAATCAAAAAGAGTCCAGTAGCACCTTTAAGACTAACTAATTTTATTGTAGCATAAGCTTTCGAGAATCACAGTTCTCTTCGTCAGATGCAACTTTGCTATGGGAAGGGCCCGAATATTTTGCAAAGGACTGAAACCCCGCCTTCTTTGTACGCTGCAATCTTACTTTTTAATTTCATTTTATTGCACTTAATATTCCGCTCTCCCTGCAAAGCAGGGAGAATACATAAAAATACATAAAAATACATAAAACAATTCTAGCTCATAAAACTCAATGGCATTCATATTGCACTGTCCCTCAACAGCGAAAACCCCATGGGGTAGGTGGCGAGCTGTTAGATGTTATACAGATTCGGAGACAATGGCCGTTGTCACACAGCTTACCTTGTTCCGGAAAACAGCGAAATCTCGCATGAAATCTCGCGAGAGGCTGCTGTTATCACGTCTTCTCGTGCAATAACAGTGTCTTCTCGTGCGATAACAGCGTCTTCCCACTCGTGCGATAACAGCACCTTCCCGCGCGATTTCGTGCGAGATTTCGCTGTTTTCCGGAACAAGGTAAGCCGTGTGGAAACGGCCAATGTCCCCCTTGTCAAAAGCACGACAACCAGGGTCACGAAGAATCAACACATACAATGTTGGTATAAATTATTATATTATATCAAAAGTGCAAAAGTGCAAATACAGATCCAACAGAGTTTAAAGTGCATATATATACAGGAAGAGGTAGTCTATCGGATGGACAATAAATATATTCCTATATATAATTCATATTCTGGTGGTTGGAGAGTGCAAATGGATGGAAACATTCTGCCTATGCGTGGAAACTGTCCATATGTCCAAGGGTGGAAGTAGGACGTGTCCAAAGACACCTAGCCGACGGGCTTCAGCTTGCTATTCCCAATTCCCGTTTCGGGTTTTCTTCATCCTGGGCTAGACTCTATGGATGTCCACTGGCATCTCTCCTCACTCCACACACCATTGCAGTTCCAGGTATACCGATAGTTACAACTCATCTCAACCACCATATGCCTGGTGGAACATCTCTGTCTTACAGACCTGGTGTAAAGACAGAGAGTTCCACCAGATTGGTGCCAAGGCCGAAAAGGCCCTGGCCCTGGTTGAGGCAAGATGAACCTCCTTGGGGCCAGGAACCACCAGTAGATGTTGCTGTGACGAACAAAGGGCCCTCCGGGGAACATACAGTGAGAGGTGGTTCCGCAGGTATGCCAGCCCCAGTCTGCTAAGGGCTTTATTGGGCTATCAATCTGCTTTCTGGGATTTCTGGGATGGTCCTATTGTACTCGTTATCAGCACTTTGGGTATTATGTTGAACTTTCTAATTCTCAACTTGCCAATGCAAAATCTATTGGACTTAGGGTTGCCAGATCTGGGTTGGGAAATTCCTGGAGATTTGGGGTGTGCAGCAGAAAGAGGTGGGGTTTGGAGAGGGGAGTGGCCTCATTGAGGTATAATACCATAGGCTCCACCTTCCAGGGCAGCCATATTCTCCAGGGGAACTGATCTTTGTCACCTGGAGATCAGTTGTAATTCCGGGAGATCCCCAGCCACCACCTGGAGGCTGGCAACCCTAATTTGACTCTCACGATAGAAATGGCAAGTGTGGAGCAACGGCATTTTAGAATCATAACAGCAGAGTTCAGCCTGTGTGTGGCTTGGATCTTTTTTGTTTCTATGGAGTTTACAGCCAGTATTGTCCACTAGCTTTCCAACATTACACAGTGAAAATGCTTAGAAACTTGAAAAAAAAATGTTTCCCATGAAGCTGAACCCTGCGCCTTTTTCTGTGATCTAGAGGAACGGCAGCACACACATAGATGTGAGCGGTAGTGTGCAAACTCGGCTGCCTCACTTGCTCTTTTCCTCCCCGCCCTTTCTCAGTTTTAATTGGAAGCTCCCTGGGGCAGGGAGTCTATTGTGCCAACGCTCCGGCTTCTGTGTGCTTTGTGTTAATGGGAAGCATCTCTGAAAACGGCCCCGGGAGATTTTAATACCCTTAATTGCGAAGACGCTGGCCTCGACACCACCCTTAGCCAAAAGGTACATGAAACTGGTGCATGCCAAGACGTGCTTTTTTGACCTCTTGGGTTTCACCCCAGTGTGGGAAGGTCTACTCTGGTCCTAACTGCAGCTAACACCAGCTTGCAACCAAGCTTTCTGGCAGTAAACAGCAGGCAGGGTGTGTGAATACGGCATATCCTTGATCGCGCTTAATTCGCTAGCTGGTGCAGAATTCAGCATCTCGAGAGGTGCATTATTTTTGAAAGGCAAGCCACAACCATGCCCAAGGCTCTCTGTTCGAGTGCCCAGCTTGCCTTCAGAAGGTCCCCATTTCAGAATCACCTGCAACTGAAAGAATATTTGAAGTTAAACATCTTCTTGCTGAGATCCCCGAGAGCTGCTGCTAGTCAGAGTAGACAAGGCAGCCCTTGACAGACAAAGCATCTGCCTTTGGTAGAGGGCAGCTTTGTGTGTTCTGTGCTAGATATCTCCATTCCTGGATTTTGTGTCTTCCAAGCTGGAATCCACGGCCTGCAGTGCGAAGCTGTGATTTCCGTTCTACCTCCTCAAGGTTCGAAATCTCCTTAGGCAAATGTCAACTTGGCCTCAGATAGCAAGTGCCGGAGGAAACACTTCTGTGCTTGAGATGCTGCAGAGCGGCTGCCAGTCCGTGTGGGTGGTATTGGGTTCGAAGGAGCACCGGTCTGCCCTGGTTATTAAGCGGCTGCATTTGTGCCTTGGAAACCACCCCACTTTGTCTCTTGCAGCCTTACATTCTCTCTCCTGTGCCCATATATGTGCAATGACATCATCTCTGGGATTCCCTGCTTCATCCTTTCCAAAAGTTGATGGGTCCAAGGGAATCTCTGACTTAGGGCAGGATTTCAGGAGAGCCAGTTGGGTGTACTGGTTAGGAGCGGCAGGACTCTCATCTGGATAACCGGCTTTGATTCCCCACTCTGCTTGAAGCCAGCTGGGTGTCCTTGGGTCCGTAACAGCTCTCTCAGAGCCCTCTCATCCCCACCCACCTCACAGGGTGATTGTTGTTGTGGGGATAATAATGACATACTTTGTAAACCTCTCTGAGTGGGTGTTAAGTCATCCTGAAGGGTGGTATATAAATCGAATGTTATTATTATTAATAATATTAATTGTCCCATTGTGAAAAGGATAGTGCTTTCTCCTTGCTTCGAGTACAGACGTGTCTGTTGCTGAGTTCAAGTGTAAATGGTGCCTCTGGAGGCGAGGGGACGAACCCCCCCCCCCCCAGTTTAGGATTTGCTGATTGACCTCGCTTCAGCCTTCTTTTCTTTCTAAGGCAAAAAAGCCTCCGAGGTCACAGAGAGAAAGCTGGAGATAAGGCGGCTATTAAAATAGTCTTAATTAAAACGTGACAGATGTTGCTAACAAGAAGCCCTGTTGCCTCAAGCAGAGGTCATTTTGTAGAAAAAGAGCTGGAGGAACTCATTAGCATAACTCATTAGCATATGCCACGCCCCTTGCCATCACCGGAAGTGTGTCATTGGCATAACTGATTTGCATATGTCACACCCCCTGACATCACCTCTCCTGGCTGTTTTGGACCCGATCCTGGCCATTCAGGGCCGAAATTGGGCCCAAAACGGCAAAAGGGGGCTGAAAATGGCTGAAAAGGGGGCCCAAAATCGGGCCGCTGCTGAGTGGGAGAGTGATCTGGGCCGATCTGGGCCATTTCAGCCCCAATCCTGGCCGAAACGGGCCCAAAATGGCTGCCAGTCAGGTGGGCGGGGCCACCTGTCATGTGACCTCTTTGGGGAACTGCCGGAACTGAATGCTTGTGTTTGTGTCTGGTGTGTGTGTGTCGGGGGGGGGAGTTCTAAAACTGACCCAGCTGCTTGCAGATGTCACTGCAAATGTATCTCCGGAATCTCAGCCATCAAAAATGAGCCTGCTAGTATAATGATTAGGATGTCAGATTAGAATCTGGGAGACCCAGGTTCGAATTCCCACTTGGCCGTTCGACTGTATAACTTGACCTGGAAAAATTCGTGTGTATTCCTGTTTCAAACCAGGTCAAATGGTGTCTTGCAGTAGACTGCACCGTTTTTAAAGATCGGATTTTGCAGCATGCCAAAAATGTGAATGGAGTTTGTATATACAGCTACGCCATGTGTATGGGTGTGTGTGTGTTTTAATGGTAAAACTTTCACCGAAACTAACTAAATACGAACAAGAAAAATAGAGAGGGATGGAAGGAGGGAAACTGAGGCGCAGGGGAAAGGAAAAGACGGCTACTTGAAGGGAAACTGAGGCACAGAAAGGCGAAAGAGGGAAATAAAGAGCTTTTAAACACTGGTAGGGCAACACTGACTGGGCATCTTTGGCCAAAGCAAGATGGCGCAGGTGGCATTGCTATTACCGTCTTGGGTTCTAGACTGCTTGGGAGAAAGGTGGGCATATACATATTTTAAACAAACTCAATGATGTGGCGTTTGACATTTCAGAAATGAAACCAGCATCTTTTTATTTTGTGAGGATGTCCCCATGTGTACGCCTGCTCCCCCGTCAATACCAGAGAAACAAGAGTGCGGCCTCGCGACAGGTTGCAGTTCAACCAATGAAGCTGCAGAAAGTACAGCCGTGTCTCCCAGAAGGGAGTGGTCCTGGTAAGGTGAGAGAAGCTGGGCAGTTCCTGAGCATGTGCCGTAAGGATGACGAACAGAGCGTGCCAGCGCAGCCAGGGAGAGCCGAAGTCTTAATCCTTCTGTGGCTTCCCAGCAGCCAGCCCCTTCTTGACATGCCGAGATGGCAAAGGAGTTAATTGGAAATGCCTCCTCGTCCTTGTGAGGAAGTGGAGGTTAAGCTCGGCGGCAGCTGTCGGATAATCTGTCCTCATTTGGGTTTCCTGGACTAATTAGCCCAGCGCAGACGGGATGCGCTGAAGTCAGAGGTTAAAGATGCACAGGAAAGATTCTCCAAACAGCCAGAGAATGGAAGTCTTCAGTTTTTAAAAAAGCCGATTTGGCATTCCCTTTTCAGTCCCCCCCTCCTTGCCCAGGCTATTATTTTGGCTGTGGGCAGCTGTGTTGCCAGCTATAGGAATCCTAGCAGCTGTGATCTGGCACGTTCCTTTCGGAGAGAAGGCCTGGCGGTGGGTCGGCAGCCTCCCCTAGAACCCAACACTCAGCTGCAGATGAATTTCAGCAGTAAGAAGAGACCCCAGTTCTCGGCTCGAATATTGTGTGTTAATTTCAGAAGGATCCCCAGGTCATTCAGCTCACCCTTCCCCAGGTCATTCAGCTCACCCTTCTCTGGCCCCTGCAGTGGGGCATTCTGCTTGCTGTGACACACACAAGAGAGGTAGATGGGTGAAGGGACAGATGGGGAGGGGCTGTGGCTCAGTGGAAAAGCGCTTGTTTGGCAAGCAGAAGGTCCCAGGTTCAACACCCGGCATCTCCAGTTAAAAGGATTAGACCTCCACCTGAGACTCTGGCAAGCACCTGCAGTCTGAGAAAAGAATATTGATCTTGATGGACCAAAGGTTTGACTGGGTAGATGGCAGCTGGGATGGGTCATTCGGCAGCTGCAACCTTCCTTGCTGGCTTGGAGTGTTTTAACGTGAAGATGCCTCTTCCGAGTTAAGGGCTGGCAGAGGTTAGAATAGTCAAAAAGCCAGGGGACGGGCCTTTCAGGGACGGTGGATTACCGTGCAAGAATATGGCGGCCTGCCACTGCATTGTAAGGGTCAGACGAGGTCACAGAGCTGGAAGAATCGCTTGAGACAGCAGAAATATGAATTACTGGTATGTGTCTAGTCAGGAGACTGTTATCTTTGGAGCTTTGTTACGCTTATTGTTTCGGAAACAAATTTGAGATAGGCTGAAATACCACTTTCCTAAATGGCAGAATAAAATGTAATTTAAAAAAAGAAAGAGAATTCCCTGGGTGTAGCACACTTGCTAATGCTTTATTGTTGCACAGATAAATGTCGGACAAGGTTGAAACTGCCTATCCGACCTCTTAAATCAACAGACCAGGTGTCTAAATTGGCTTCCTGCAAACTGTATGTAACGAAGCACGATTTGAATCCAGCGGCACCTAAAAGACTGGCAAGTTTTCCCGGGCTTTTGAGAGCTTCTGAGAGTCAACGCTCCCTGGAAATCTGGTTGGTGTCGTAGGTGCTGCTGGACTCGAATCTTGATCTACTGTAGACCAACACGGCTATCTACCTGAAACTGTATGTAACAAAGTCAAGAGAGGGCAGTCCTTTCAGAAAGGACTTCCTCTAAGATTGTGTTTGAGTGGGTGTGTGCATTTGTTTATGGGGGGGGATCTGTAACGAAAGTCAACCTGTCTTCCTCCATTAACTTTCAAGGAGGTACACCAGGGAAATCTGTATATACTTGTGGTGCTTGCTGGCTGTGAAACCATTTACGGGCATCTTTTATTAAAAGGGTTTTTTTTCCCACGCTGTCTTTGGGAGAATCCATACTGGATTCTCTTCTGTGCTGAAACGGATATGGGGATACCACTCTCTCCCACTACAGAGGTTTGTGTGTGTGCTTGTAAAATTAGAGAACATGGCCGCTGGGACCAAAGAAGAAGCGGGGGCTGCACCAAGGCAAAAGGAAGGAAAAAAGGGCAATTGCTGCAAAGGGAAGCATCTTTAATAATAGATCCAGAGGAGTTAGCCGTGTTAGTCTGTAGTAGCAAAATAGTAAAGAGTCCAGTCGCACCTTTAAGACTAACCAACTTAATTGTAGCATAAGCTTTCGAGAACCACCGCTCACTTCATCAGATGCATCGTCAGCTTTCGAGAACAACAGCTCTCTTCATCAGATGCATCATCAGCTTTCGAGAACCACAGCTCTCTTCATCAGATGCATCATCAGCTTTCGAGAACCACAGCTCTCTTCGTCAGATGCATCGTCGGCTTTCGAGAACCGCAGCTCTCTTCATCAGATGCATCATCAGCTTTCGAGAACCACAGCTGTCTTTGTCAGATGCATGGAGGGTAAGAAGAAACTGGCCAGATATATATAGATGGTGAGGGCAGCAACGTCTACTCCCCCCTCCCCTCACCACCTATATATATCTGACCAGTTTCTTCTAACACTTCGTGCATCTGATGAAGAGAGCTGTGGTTCTCGAAAGCATATGCTACAGTAAAGTTGGTTAGTCTTAAAGGTGCTTCTGGACTCTTTACTATCTTTAATAATAGTACACCCCTTCGCGTTTCACATGCAGCTTTGTTGGGGGAATCTTCTTTTTAGTAAAATAGTAAAGAGTCCAGTAGCAGCTTAAAGACTGACAAACTTTATTGCAGCATAAGCTTTCGAGAATCACAGTTCTCTTCGTCAGATGCAAGAATCACATTCTCTTTGTCTTTTTAATGTCTTTCCTGTGTATGCACTTCAGCAGACCCTGACTGAAGTGCATATACAGGAAAGACACTAAAAGGAAGATTCCCGCTGACATAGCTGGGACCAAAGGCCGGCCAGTGTGTAAGAGGGGAAGCAGTGGTGGGAGATGCGCTTGACTAGGGGTGGGGAGTGTGCCAACAGAAAGCACTCAGGTAGGCTCACCTGGGTTTTCAGCAGCGGAGCCTATATGCCAGGGTAGAGCAGCAACAAGAATGTGTTAGTTTGGGAGACGCAGGGGGAAGTCCTGGGTTCAGATCTCTCCTCTGCAATGAAGTTCGCCTTGGACAAATTGCTATCCTCAGCCCCATCAAGTCACAGCCAACTTATGGCACCTCCTCAAGACAAAAGATGAGTGGAGGTGGTTTGCCACTGCCTGTGACCCTGGACTTCCTTGGTGGTCTCTCATCCAAGTACTAACCAGGGCCAACCCTGCTTTGCTTCCAAGATCTGACGAGATCGGGTTAGCCTGGGCTCAGCCGTATCTACCCAACCGGATTGTTATGCCGCCTGGATGGGAATATACCATATACCTTATGCTCCATGGATGACTGCTGGAGTAACAATCAGATAAAGGAATGTGACCCACAGAGAGAGGCCAGGGGGCAGGAACCCCCCTCTGTATGTATTGACCCAGCCAAGAGCCTTTCTGTCTCTCGAGCTTTGTGTTCTACAGGCATGGATAGTTCCCGGATTGCTGCGTCAGCGCTTTCTTCTGCAAGAGTGCTCAGATTTGGGATGGAGAATGGGGAGGGAGTCCTCATCCCTTTGGAGTGTTGTTGTGTCTAGCAGCGACCCTGCCAAATAACACAGTAGGCCAGAGGGTTTGTTTAGGGAGGGTATGTTGTGTGCAAGGAAAGCTCACCCTTTGCGTGCTTTGTGTGTGTGTGTAGGGGTACCTTCCTTTCATAGCAGGAGGCCTCCAGTGGACTGTGGAACTCAGTGCCTGCTTTGTATGTAGAAGGTCCACAAATTATGCAGTTGAGTTTCCTGCATTTGGGAAATTGCAGAAGTCAGTACACCTGCAGTACACAGAACAGGATCTCCATGTAATGGAGACAAAGAAAGATCTGAGCCAGAAAATCTCTTCCAGCCAGAGCGGACAGTAACAGGCGGTGTGTCCCAGTGGTGTAACTTGCTCATATATTCATACAAGGAGCTAGCTTTCTGCACTCAGAGATGAAAGAAATGCGCGGGCATGATTTATTCTGATTGTGCAGTACTGACATTGAATCTGTCCGTTGGCCCATCGTACGCTGCCTCCTTTCTCTGGCAGCTGCCCTCCGAGCTCACGGTGAACTGAGGGGGCAGCAGGGATTGAGCTAGGGGCCATCTGCTTGCACAACAGGCAGTCGTCCCCTCGGCTTAGATTCCTTGAGAAGCTTTTATCAAAGAACAGGGGCAAGAAAAGAACAGCTTGTAGTGTGAGCCAAGGGGGGAACATTTGGCGCAGGGCTTTGCGTCTAGAAGGTTGCAGAGAAGTGCAAGCAGCTCCAGCGAGCTTTAAGGGTCAGAAAGGTTAGGAGGGTTGAAATTCCATTCCCTGCGTTATCTCTTTGCCCAGCCCCAAAATTAGCAGAAGCAGAATAAATTATGCACGTTTTTGTACCAGTCATGGAGTTTTGTGGGGAGGGGAGATTTCGACAATTTTGGTGCTGTTGTTTACCACGCTGTTTTTGGACACGTTCGGGTTGCCAATGCCATTTGACTGGTGAGACGTCAAACATCAGTTAATAATTAGGAGGCTGGTACAGAAGATCTGAGACAACGCTGCCACCTCCAAGGCCTCTTAGACTGCGTGCCTGACTGCACTGAGGTAGCTTTATCGTGCAGCAAATGCTCCCGATTCCAAGATAGTCTTGACTTTGGGGCAGCTGGTGCTGTGTGAAGATGGCCCATTTGTTTACTTTTTCTTGGAGTCTCACTTCACAAGACATGTTACACGGGGATGTTCAAGTGTAGGGAGATGCCATGTTAGCCGGGAAGCGTAGTTTAAAAAAACAGAGTCTGCAGAGATCACTCCTCAGAGGGTTTGTTAATTTCATCTTCGCCTTTGGAAGGCTCTGTCAGTTTCATCTCCTGGGAGGCAAAGATGAAATTAACAAACTCTCTGAGGAGTGATCTCTGCTGGCTCTGTCTTTTTAAACTACCCTAGTGTAGAGAGGTGGAATTGATAGAGCCTTTGGCTCTGTCTTTTTAAACTACGCTCCCCGGCTAACATTGTGTGTCGGTACTCTTGAATGTCCCCGTGTAAGATGTCTCGTGTACAGAAGCTCTTAGATGGCCCAGTGGTGTAACTTGCTATATGATCGTCTCATATGCTCTTAAAAGGAGCTAGCTTTCTGCACTCAGAGATGAAAGAAATGCACGGGCATGATTTATTCTGATTTTGCAGTACTGACATTGAATCTATCCGTCGGCCCATCTTGCTCTGCCTCCTTTCTCTGGCAGCTGCCCTCCGAGCTCCCGGAGAACTGAGGGGGCTGCAGGGATTGATCTAGGGGCCACCTGCTTGCACAACAGAGGGTCGTCCCCTCAGGGCATCCACAGGGCATCTCCTATTGAGAGACTCTGGGATACCCTCCCCAATTCTTGTCGATGTCTGTTGTTGCAGACCTTGTCCAGCAGGAGGAGCAAGTCCATGCGACTACTTTCGCAGGGGTGGGAAGCACAGAAGCTCTTTGGAGAAAATGCTTACTCCTAAATGACCCTGGGGAGGCAAGGACCTTCACTTCTGTGGTCACTATCAGCTGATCCCACACTGCAATAAAAAGAAAAAAGGCTTTTGTTTATGCAAGAGCAGAGGAATAATGGTGTCTGTGGGATAGGCTCTACACCCTAGAGTGTAGGCAGCAAGTTCATAGGAGAATATCAGCAGAATCAAGATGCTGCCCAGTTCCTCCTCATTTACTGCCGCTGCCGTGCAACTGAGGGCCAGCCCTCTTTTGCAGCAGAAGAGTCTCTGGCTCCCCAAGCTCCCCCCGCCCACACACACACACCAGGGTTTTCTCCTGCAGCTGATGAAGTGTGAACAGGTGCGAGCATGCCAGCGCTAAGCCGGAAGGGCCTCTGGGATGTCAGCTGCTAGGCTGCAGCCTGCAGTATTTATCACCCCTTTGCTTTGGTTACGGGGCTGCTTGCTGACAGCTGGGAGTGCGGAGGCACGCGTGGCTTAGCCGTGCCGCCCGCCCTGCGTGGCCCGTGGCCAGGCCGCTCCGCTCGGGTTTGGCCTGGTGGGACCACGATGAGGAGGCGGGTCTGCTGTTTTCGCTTTTCTGTGTTAGGGTTCCTTCTCATTTTAACTGTGACCCCCTCCCCAACTTTGGGGTTCTCTCCCCTCCACACACAGTTTTCCTCTAGAACAGGGGTCCCCAAACCCCGGGCCGTGGACCGGTACCGGTCCGCGGCCTGTTAGCAACCGGGCCACACCGGAGGTGAGTGGCGGGCGAGCGCAGAGCAAGCTCCAGGGAGCAGGCGAGGTCGGGACCGTCTAGTTGCAGGAAAACAAGCTCAGGACTCCCACTGATTCTGCATTGTGAGTTGTGTAATTATTTCATTATAGATGGTTGTTGTGGGTTTTCCGGGCTGTATTGCCGTGGTCTTGGCATTGTAGTTCCTGACGTTTCACCAGCAGCTGTGGCTGGCATCTTCAGAGGTGTAGCACCAAAAGATCTGTGACACTGAGAGATCTCTGTCTTTTGGTGCTACACCTCTGAAGATGCCAGCCACAGCTGCTGGCGAAACGTCAGGAACTACAATGCCAAGACCATGGCAATACAGCCCGGAAAACCCACAACAACCATCGTTCTCTGGCCGTGAAAGCCTTCGACAATACATATTTCATTATATCTTACAATGTAATAATAGAAATAAAGTGCACAATTGTATCATTCCGAAACCATCCGCACCCACCCACCCACCCCCGGTCCGTGGAAAAATTGTCTTCCATGAAACCGGTCCCTGGTGCCAAAAACGTTGGGAACCGCTGCTCTAGAACATCAAGGATCTGCAGAACATGAGGAGAGAATATTGAGTGCCATCTGGCTGTGTCCGGTGAAGCAGTCTCCCATTGGAACAGGCCCATCAAGGTGACTCCAAACCAGCAGGGCCCCTCCACGGTCCCTACCTCCTGAGATGTTTTTTTAAAACCAGAGGTGGCGATGGTTGGATTTATGGGCCCCTTTCACAAGCCAAGTACCAGTTCTGCCCCCGAGCTCCTTCTGAAGTCTCAGAGTGGGACCCCAAGTGACGCCTGACACAGGTTGGACACTAGTCAGCTTCCCTCAAGCTTTGATGGGAAATGTAGGCATCCTGGTCTTGCAGCTTGGCTCTCCGACTGCTGTCCAATGGACTTTTCAACTGTCACTTGTCCAACATTTCGCCAAGCTGCCTACATTTCCCATCAAAACTGGAAGCTGACAAGTGTCCAATCTGTGCCTTTTGTCACTTGTGGTTCTGCTCTCAGAGCGGGACCACAAGTGACGCCTGACACAAGTTGGACACTAGTCAGCTTCCCTCAAGTTTTGATGGGAAATGTAGGCGTCCTGGTCTTGCAGCTTGGCTCTCCAACTGCTGTCCAATGGACTTTTCAACTGTCACTTGTCCAACATTCCGCCAAGCTGCCTACATTTCCCATCAAAACTTGAGGGAAGTTGACGAGTGTCCAACTATTGTCAGGCGTCACTTGTGGTCCCGCTCTCAGCTTGCTTGTCCTCCGGATCTGATTGATCATATGGGCTGAGGAATAATTTCCCTGCAGGTTCCATAGCTAAAGACACTGGGGCAAGACTCAAGGCATCTTGTAGCTTGGCTCAGTTATTTGAGTAATCTATATTTCCTCGACCAGGGCCATTTCTGCTAGAGCACCTATTCCAGCCTTTTGGAGGCTCTGGTCTGGATGGGGAAGGCGTCATCCCAGTTCGCTGTGCCGGCTCTGCCTCTCTAGGAGTTTTCTAGACTTCATGAAACTACCTGGCAGTTTAAGTGGATAGCTGTTTTGGTCTGCAGTGGAACGGCAGGCTTTGAGTCCAGTGGCACTTTAGAGACCAACAAGATTTCCAGGTTGCAAGTTTTCGAGAGTCAGAGCTCCAGACATTGTGCAGAAGACAGAGTGTGTGGAGTTTGGACTCTCAAAAGCTTACACTCTGAAAATCTTACTGGTCTCTAAGGTGCCACTCGACTCAAATCCTGCTCTTCTACCTGGCAGTGTTTCCTAAACAAAACACCTACCTGCCTCCCAAATTAAATGTGAAGCCATGGCATTTTGCACTTCCATCCCAAAAGCTTTATTTTTAGAAACCGTAAAAATGAAAGGGGCTCGTTCTTAGTGCAGCTCACCCCCTTCTGCGTGAGCCACTGTTCCAGACGTGCCTGCTGCTTAGACAAGGTCAGACCGCTGACTCACGCAGAGTTACAAGGCTTCGTCTGTAGGCAGGAGCCTTTAATTCATGAATTTACTCATGTCTTATGACACACTAGAGCTCTCCTGCCCTGGTACCGAGTTTGGGAGTTCGCTGAGTTAAAGGAATATGTCACTCTGCCTTTGTTCCTCTAGAGAGGGGGAAAGGAAAATGAAAATCCATAAAAGGCTATGGATTTGCAGTCATAATAATCCTGCAAGCTGTGGTCTTTGGAGAATATCCCTCCTCCCTTTGGCCAGTCCTGGGAGAGTACTTGATTGACACCTGGCCATGTCCTCCAGCCTTCCTGCCTTAATGCCATGCCGCTCTGGGGGGGTGGGAGGACATCGCACGTGTTCAACGCGCCGACCCGCTGGGAGGGGAGTGGTTTGCTGTCCTGCTGTCTTGAGCCAAATCAAGCAGTTTCCCCTTTTAAAAATCAAGGATGCTTTGAGTTTCTTAAAGTGTCTTTTCCTGTTTGTTTCTTAGCTCTTGCATGCATGCCTAGGCAAGATTTTTTGCGGACTAGTCCAACGCAACGAAATCTTCTGTGCTCTTTTCAAAATAAGAAGAGTAAAAAAATCTTCTGAGCTCAGAGATCTTGAGTAGCTTGTCAGTGGTTGAAGGCCAGAGCTCTGTGCAGGGCCGGCGCCACCACTGAGGCGGTGAGGCGGGCGCTGCAGGCGCCAAAGGGGGTGCCGGACGGGGTGCCAGGGGCGGAGGTGCGCGCCACGGAGCTGGCGTGCCTGGCCCACAGCTGCTGCAGCTAGCCAGCCCTGTGCTGCCGCTGCTGCGGCCGCCTCCAACACACGCCCCCAGCTGGGCACAGCAGCCATAGGCCAGGCATGGCAGGCATCCGGGGCGGCATGCAGAACCTCCCCAGCCACCCACCATGCCCGACGAGCACGGGCAGCCTCCGCATGCCACCCCAGCCACCCGCCGGCCAATGGGGCTGGCTTGCTGCGTGATGATGTCATCACGCAGTGACGTCATCACGCAGTCTGGGGAGGGGTGTGTGTGCACATAGGGGCAGCCATGGGCACCAGAAACCCTGGCGCCGCCCCTGGCTCTGTGGGCTTAATCTATCCACTGAGGCCAGGTGAGAGGCTATAACATCCTGTTAGCCCGCTGACTTGGTGTGGAAAACGTCCCCAGTTTGGTGCCGGATATCTCCAGTTAAGCAAGGAGATGCCGTAAATGGGGAGAGGCTGTGGCTCAGTGGAAGAGCAGATGCTTGACACACAGAAGGTCTTAGGTTCTATTCCCGGCATCTCCAGTTGAAAAGAACTAGGTGGTAGGTGATGTGAAAGACCTCTACCCGAGACTTTGGAGGGTACTGGAGCGAGCAGGAGCGTGAGCATCACCCCTATTCTGCAGTCACTCCATTGGCTACTTATCAGCTACCATGCTCACTTCAAGGTATTGGTTATCACATACAAAGCTCTTCGTGGCCTTGGTCCTGCATACCGACGGGACCGCCTCCCTCCCTATGTCCCTCCATGGCAGCTTCGCTCATCTGAACAGGGTCTCCTGCAGGTGCCACCCAGTACATGGGCAAAATCAACAGCAGCCCATACACGGGCTTTTTCTGTGGTGGCCCCCACCCTGTGGAACGGCCTGCCTGAGGAGGTCAGGAGAGCCCCCGTTCTCCTAGCTTTCTGCAAACGATGCAAAAGCGAATTATTCAAAAAGGCTTTTTACTCAAATAGGAGGGCTGTATTCTAGGGAGGGGGTCTCAGATGCTTCACTAATGAGTGAGGGACTATAGACATCCTATCTGTTGTCTTAAATTTGTGCTCCTATGAGCTACCTGTGCTTCTTGTGGTCTAATGTCAGCCCTAGAATTGCTTATGTTCTGTTTCAGCATTTCTTCAACTCTGTATTGGATTCTTACTGATGCTATACCTTTGTAAACTTGTGTTTATGTACCCTATGGCACTGTTTATGGAAATATCCTTGAAATTAACTGTACTGGTCTAACACTGTGTAATCTGCCTTGAGTCTCAGTGAGAAAGGTGGACCATAAATGACATACATACATATATACATACAGGGCTTTTTTCTGGGAAAAGAGGTGGTGGAACTCAGTGGGTTGCCAGCACAGAGGACAACTCTCGGCGGGAGGTGGTGCCCCTGGTACCACATGCGTGTGCACAAAGTGTGTGCATGCTCCCTGGACCGCACAACGATGTCACTTTGGGTCAGCTGGAACAAGGGGGGAGTTTAAATTGTCGTTGGAGAAAATGGTCACATGGCTGGTGGCCCTGCCCCAGATCTCCAGACAGAGGGGAGTTTAGATTGCCCTCCATGCTGCTTGAGTGGCACGGAGGGCAATCTAAACTCCCCTCTGTCTGGGGATCAGGGGCGGGGCCACCAACCATGTGACCATTTTCAAGAGGTGCCGGAACTCCGTTCCACCGTGTTCCAGTTGAAAAAAAGCCCTGCATACATACATACATACATATGTACATAATACTGTCTTCTGAGTAGACAATGTTGACCTTAATGGATCAAGGGTCTGATTCAGTATGAGGCAGTTTTGTGTGGTCCAAGATTAGATGAGCAATTAGTAATCTAATGTATATTAGATTACTGAAATGTGTTCTATGTGGGCCTGCCCTTGAAAACTGTTCGGAAACTTCCTCTGGTGCAGAATGGTGCAGCCACGGTGTTGACTGGAATGGGAAACAGGGACCCCACCAGGGTGGATAAAAATCAATGATTTTTTTTAAAAAATCAAAAAATCGGATTTTTTTTATTCAAATCGGATTTTTTTGATTTAAATCGGATTTTTTTAAATAAAATGCTTTTTGAGGAAAATATATTACCATCCAAAGGTTATTCCATCATGAAATAAAGATTAGTTTTTAATTATGTAGAATAAGGCTGTATATGTTTAATTTTTTTGGTTAATAAATTCCATTAATCCATTCACAATGTCATGCTCTTCCAGAGGTTTTTGTAAGATTATTGGGCAGTTTCTCTGCCTACAAGATATTATCACAGATGCTTGGTTTTGCAGTTCTCAAAACTGAATTTGTGTCAGCTCAGCAGAGATCACATGCCTCTTCTTCACAGCAAAAATGTTCTAACATGAACAGAGTTGAGAAAAAGACCTTAATCCTATTGTTCTACAGACCTATGAAGACAGAATCAACCCCTCCAGTGCTAAGTTTCAAGAAGTTCAGTGAATAGAAACAATATTTTTCTGATTGTTTGGAGTGGAATAGATCTGCACAAGAAGAAACTAAGTGTGAGGAGGGAGGGGCAAGCAGTACAAAATGAAAGTGAAACTTTTTGAGCACAATACTGCACAAGTCTTTGGATCTTTTGTGTGTATGACCTGAGGTTTATCACATTCTTTCCTTGGAGGAAAAAACCTATAATGGCAGCAGGCCGTAAAAGAGACCCAGTCTGGGAATACTTTAATGAAGTTCCTTTACCTATCGGTAAGGCAGGCATCTACTTGCATATTAAAGTTATACCAGCAAGAATTAGTCTTTATGTAGAAAACTATGATTTAAGTCAAGCCTTAATGACTAGTGATTTAAATCGTGATTTAAATCAGTTTGATTTAAATCAAATCCACCCTGGACCCCACCACCCCAGTCTTGGCCCGTACACACTGGCCTCCAGTTTGTTTCCAGGCACAATTTAAAGTCCTGCATAGTTTGGGACCAACATATCAGAAGGACTGCCTACTCCCTTACGAGCCTATCCAAGTGCTGCAGTCGTCTTTGGAGGCCCTGCTTGAGGCGCCTCCGCTTTCTGAGATTCGATGAGTGGCAACTCAGAAGAGGGCCTTCTTGGTTGTGGCCCCATAACTCTACAGCTCTCTCCCCGGGGAGACTCACCTGCCCCCTTCTATTGCCATCTTCTGCCAGCGGTTGAAGACTCTTTTGTTTCCTTTGGCATACCCTCAGTGATCCCTTCTTCATACCCAATGTTTTAATTGTTTTAAACATTTTAATTCTTGTTCTTACGTCTTTGTATGTTTTTAAAGCTTTGGTTTTAACTGTTTCAGTGGCATGCTTTAGTAGATTGGTTTTATAATGTGGTTTTAGTAGGAACGTTTTAATTTGTTAGCCCCTTTGGTGGCTCTTATGAGGGTGAAAAGGCAAGATGTAAATTTTGTTAAATAAATAAAATAAAAATACAACTTGGGTAGCAAGCCAAGAAAGAAAAGGTGCTAGTTCTCACTGAGGTAGCAGGCCTATGTCTGGGCTGTACTAGTATGGGCTCGGGGCTTATGTGATTGAGGGCTTCTCCCTGGAAGATAGTTCCTTGGCCATAGACAACTAGCATGGCATGGGAATCTAAAAGGAGGCATTCTAGATCAGAACAAAGATCTGTCTAGTCTAGCATCCTGTTTTATTATAGAGCCCTTACACATGACAACACCCTGACCTGGATAGCCCAGGTGAGCCTGATGTCGTCAGGTTTCAGAAGCTAAGCAGGGTCGACCTTGGTTAGTCATTGGATGGGAGACCTGCAACAAAGACCAGGGTTGCAGAGGCAGGCAATGGCAAACCACTTCTCTTGGGCCTCTTGCCTTGAAAACCCCACCAGGGTCACCATAAGTCAGCTATGACTTGAGGGCACTCTCCACTGCCACACCACATGGCAACATATATTTTGGCTTCCCAAACTGCTGACTGAGAACAAAGTGACAACCCACTCAGCCCAAGAAGTCAGGCATTGGTTGCTCCAAGTAGTGTGTCTGCAGCATTGATGTGTGAATGTCGAGAATCTCATACTTGGAGAATGTCACATTTAATCTGTCAGTGTTCCTTTCTGCAGAAGTAACTTGTATGCAGTGCTCCAGCCATGCCTGAGTGCCAGTTTGCGAAAGGGGACATATGGTAGGTCTTGTAAGGGTCCGTGCTTATGCCTCATTTTTCCAGTTAAGAGAAGGAAGTAGCAGGTGCTGGTTCCAGGAGTGAGGGTCTGAGTCAGATCCGGCTCTTCAGGACCTGGGAGAGCTCCCAGAGAGGACAGACGTTGTTTCTGTTGGTCTGAGCTCAGTGAAACACTTAACTAGCAAACATGAGTTTACTCAAGCTTTGCTCCTTTGCTGAGAGCTACCACTTGGTTGTTGTAGGTTGGCCTTCAAGTGAACCTTCTTTCTTCTCTTTTGTGAAATTACAAAGAAGTAAGGGGCTTTGGGAGGACTATGGGGTGGTTGAACTTTCCCTGCTCCATGCCCAGGAGATGGTATGAGAACATAAGAACATAAGAGAAGCCATGTTGGATCAGGCCAATAGCCTATCCAGTCCAACACTCTTTGTCACACAGTGGCCAAAAACCAGGTGTCCTCAGTGGGGAAGGGACACTAGAAGCCCTCCCACTGATTGCCCCCTCCCAAACACCAAGAATACAGAGCAGCACTGCCCTAGACAGAGGGTTCCTTCTATACCTTGTGGCTAATAGCCACTGATGGACCTCTTCTCCATATGTTTCTCCAGTCCCCTCTTGAAGCTGTCTATGCTTGAAGCTGCCACCACCTCCTGTGGCAGTGAGTTCCATGTGTTAATCACCCTTTGGGTGAAGAAGTACTTCCTTTTATCTGTTCTAACCCGACTGCTCAGCAATTTCATTGAGTGTCCATGAGTTCTTGTATTGTGAGAAAGGGAGAAAGGGCTTTTAAAGTGCCATGTCACCACTAGATATTCTTGTTTCATGAACCAGCGTGGTATAGTGGTTAGAGTTTCAGACTAGGATCTGGAAGACCCAGGTTCAAATCCTCACTCTGCCATGGTAGCCTACTGGGTGACCTTGGGACAGTCACACACACTCAGACTAACCCACCTCACAGGATAAAATGGCACATAGAGATGCACAGTGCTATGAGCTACTTTGGGTCCTTTTTGGGAAGAAAGGCGCGGTGTAAATAATGTAAAAATAACTAAGTTGATTAAGAGACATTAAAACAGGGCTATATTTTATATATTGCAAAATCCAGATTGTTTTTTGCTTGTGAGATGGCCTGCGTTTTGGCAGAACTGCTGTGACGCTGCGGAATGTTCACAAACATCTCAGTACATGTGTGGGAAGGTTTAGTCCTGGCATTTTCTTAATCTGTGCAATTTCAGTAAAGAGTGGTATGAAGAAAAATACTCACCATTCTTGGGGGCGCTGAAGGGAATGTGTAGCGTTGGCAGGAAGAAGCTGGGATGTTGAGGTGACAGAGAAGAGAAGGAGAAGGAGAAGAGCGAAGAGGAAGCAAGATCTTGTCGATGGGAAGGGGACTGGAGGTACTGGAGGACTTTGGCTCAAAGTGGACAAAAATCCAAAGATTCAAACGTAGAGATTTTAAATAAATGAATAAATTAGTGGGAATGTGGGGCGGGATGTTACGTTTTTGGATTGAACCCGTCAGTCATATCATTGACTATCTAATCACAGATTTGTACCTTTTTAATCCTGTCCTTTATACAAGGAATTCAGGGGGGCATGTGCAGATCCCCCTTCCTCACTTTTTCTTCACAACAGCCCTGTGAGGTAGGTTAGGCCAAGAGAGAGCGACTGGCCAAAGATCACTGCTGTACTTCTAGGTTGAGGGGGGTTTGAACACGAGTCTCCAATTTCCTGCTTACAACGTTCCAACTCCTGCGCCACACCGGCTAATGGGATTTCTGGTGAAAAATAACTCGCTGTGGTTTGCAATGAAAGGGTTCTTTCCAAATAGGGAGAGAGGAATTCTTCTCAAAGCACGCAATTGCTTTGAAACAAACTTTGGCAACGGCAGGGTCCACCCTCAGAGCAAATTCTTTATTCGATATCCCCCCTCCTCTTTTTTATAATTAGTATTTGATTGCATTTTAAATCAAAGTGGGCCGTGTTTATCCAAAGGGCCGCTCAGATATTTCAAGCGTGAAATGCCAGCGTAGATGAGCGACGGATCCCAGAGAGGGACCGTTTCAAAACCAGCCTACATGTGGGGAACTGCACTCCTCCTCGGGAATGTCAATATAAAGCTTTGCGTTGAGCTGTAGGCCAGCAGCCACGAACCGGTTGGGCTCCCAAACTGTATCCGGACATGAAAATGTTCTGTGGACAGAAAGAAGAGCGGTGAAGGTCTGACGCTGTAAAGTTGAGATCTCCTTTACAGAAGAGACGGCCTGTCTTTAAAGGGGCTGAAACTCAGTGGTGGAGCCGTTGTCTGGTGCGATAGAGTTCCCCCAATTCAGTCCCCTGCTGCCAATCAGAAGAGACAAAGCTAAGCTAGATGGTCCAGTGGTCTGACTCTGTCTAAGGCATCTTCATGGGTAAGGATGGAAAAAAACCTTTAATTTTCTTCCCCTAGCAGTCGAGAATTCAGCACAACATAGTTGTTAAAGCATCAGAATAGGGTCTGGAAGGCCTGGGTTCGAATGCCCACTCTGCCATGGAATCTCATTGGGTGACCTTTGGCCATTACTCTCTCTCTCAGTATAACCTACCTTGTAGGGTTGTTGTGAGGATAAAACGGAAGAAGTGAGAACACTATGTGAGCCACTTTGGGTTCCCATTGGAGAGAAAAGCAAGGTAGAGATATCTAATTAACATCCCTGATCAGGCATGAGGTGGTTAACTTGCTCCTGGGTTGAACCTGTTTAAACCTTCAAGTGGGAGTTGCATGGCTCAATCCCCCCCACCCCGGTGTGTGTTATGTGCTATCAAGTCACCTCCGACCCTATGACTGAAAGATCTCCAAAATGTCCTATCATTAACAGACTTGCTCAGATCCTGCAAACTGGAGGACGTGGCTTCTTTTATTGAGTCCAGCCATTTCATTTTAGGTCTTCCTATTTTCCTGCTGCCTTCCACTTTTCCTAGCATTATTGACTTTTCCAGAGATGGATACTTCAAAAAAAGGTAATTGCTTTTGTTTGCAAGAAAAGGTGGAAACCAGGGTTTTTTTTCAGCGGGATCTCCCAGGATCTGAGATCCAGCGCCTCTGAAAACATATCATGTGACTGATGGCCCCGCCCCCGGCACCCAAAGACCCAATGGGCCACCTTCTGGGTGGAGCTTCTCCCAGGCCGCCTGCTTCCTCGGCCTCTTCCCTGGCCTTTCCTTTCTTCCCACTGCCACTCATGATATGGAATAGACGTTTCATCTGCACATTTCTCTAATCATTTTTAAAGTCCCTAATTTGATTTGATTCCCCACTCCTCCACTTGAAGCCAGCTGGGTGACCTTGGGCTAGTCACGGCTCTCTGGAGCTCTCTCAGCCCCACCCACCTTTGTTGTGGGGATAATAATGGCATCCTTTGTAAACCGCTCTGATTGGGCATTAAGTTGTCCTGAAGGGCGGTATATAAATCGAATGTTGTTGTTGTTGTTGTTGTTGTTGTTGTTATATACCCTCTAGCAGTTGCCACTTCATGTGGCAGAGGCAGTGAAGAGGAAGAGATGTCACTTCTGGGAAGCGGGGTCACTTCCCGGAAGTGACATCACTTCCCAGAAGTGATGTCACCACACGTTTCCTGCCACGCACGCACTTCACGTGCACAGATAATAGAGATCCACACCTTCTTTTCCTGGAAAAAAGCCCTGATGGAAACAAACAGAATAATAACACATCTGAAGAACTGCCTTCCAGTCCACAAAAGGTTATCCTGGGTTGAGTTAAGGTTAGCTGCTACTACGTTGTCAGTTGGCACAGACTTGCAGGGACGAGATATTCCAAGGGTAATTAACTTGTGCAATTCACTGCCACAGGATGTAGCGATGACCACTAGTTTAATAGGCTTTAAGAGGGGATTAGACAATTTTCTTGGATGAGAAATCCATCAGTGGTATTAGCTATAGTAGCTAAATAGAGCCTCCATGTTCAGTGGCAGTAACTGAATAACGGTGCTGGGGGCAAGAACGGGGTGGGAAGGTCTTTGGCCTTGCTTGTATGCCTTCCAGGAGGCAGGTCTGACCAACTGCTGTATAAAATAGGATACCGACCTAGATAAGCCCTGTATCTGATCCAGCACGGCTACGTTTGTGTTCTTATGAACTTGCCTGATTCCTATCCTACCTGCTGCCCATGCGGCTTTTTGGCCATACAGATCCCTCAGTCCCTAGCATAGCCTTTTCAGGGATCAAAGGGAACCCCTCCTCTCTCATTCACCTAGAGAAAAGATCAACACCATAATCACGATAGAACACTGTCTCTACGAATGTTTTCACTTTGCTGAATGGAGACAGCTAGGAAGATCTCCGTTGGGGCAGCCACCAAAAAGGCCCTGCTACAAATGGACGCCAATATTGTCAGAACTGTGGCTAGATAATGTCCTTACTCCAGACTACCTTCTGCAATCAGACAAAAGCCCGTTGTTTTCAAAAGGTTTACTGAAGATAGAGTTCATTATAGTCCACGAGCCTGAATACAATATTCAGGATGGTACAAGTGAATTGTTACCAATGACAGGCAAAGCGTGAGGTACAAAGTAACAGATCTCGGCAGGCCCAACCTCCCCCCATAGTTCTCAAAACAATCCCTTTGAAGCTAGGAAAGCGAAAGTCCTTCAAGGCTGGTTCTTGGTGGAACGGCGGTAGCCAAAACAATCCTTCTCTGTGAGATAGCTGCCTGGGAACCTTGGCACCTGTGAAGCAAGCACTTAAACACTGAAAGGATTAAAAATGGAGTCAGTTAGGCAAGAACATACATGAAAGCATTCTGAACCTGACAAATATTGGATCCCCTGAGCCAGCCCTTACGGACCAACTTAAAATGTCTGGAGTGGTGTTCATATGAGACGGGGGTTCTTTGAGACAACCTGAATGCAGACCATAGAGCTTTGTAGTCATCTTCTTGAACAGGGCCAAGAAACATCTCATCCAAACAAGGATAACTTCGTTCAAAAGTAAAGAGTCCAGTAGCATCTTTAAGACTAACCAACTTTATTGTAGCATAAGCTTTAGAGAACTACAGCTTTCTTTGTCAAATGAATCTGACGAAGAGAGCTGTGGTTCTCGAAAGCTTGTGCTACAATCAAGTTGGTTAGTCTTAAAGGTGCTACGGGACTCTTCACTGTTTTGCAGCTACAGACTAACACGGCTAACTCCTCTGGATCTGTAACTTCAAAAGAGGAGCATTTAATGCACTAATACTCTCGGGGTCACAGAGTTCAACCCCCCCCCCACCCCAGCCATCAGGAGGCGGCATCAAAATTTGTAGGCGCCAGGGCTAAAGAAAAAAAAAATTGGATTCTCGATACCCAAAAAATAATCAAACAAGTCTGATATTTTTTCCACTCTGTCTATTTATACATAATTGCAAGAACAATAAAAGATAAGGAGGCCAAGAGTTTGTGGTCTGGCACCCCCGTATGCATGCAAATGATATGCAAATTGAATTGCAGGAAACTAAGCATGCATATTTGAGCTCAGGATTCGGGACCCCACAAGATACGGGCATAAAAACCTATTTGGGACACAAACCACAGGGTGCAATTGGGTTGCTGGCTTGGCCCCCACCCATCTCACTTTTGAAAATTGTGGGTGGATGAAGATGTTCTTGGCGTTCTGGTGCCTGGTTGTGGGTTTGGGCTTTGGAGAAATGCTGGGCAAATGCCGGTGTGGTTCGTGTGGATTGCCAGCCCCCTGCCTCCCCTATTTGGAAAGGAGGTGTGCGGCTTGGTGGCTTATTTCTCATATTAAATAGAAGCAGAGGGAACAAGTTGAGCGTTTGCTTCGTGAACTTAATGCAAACGGAATTCAGGGAAAGGGCTGGATGCGGATTTGCTCTGGTCAGAACATTCACCAGTGGCCATTCAAGCGGAAGCCAGAAATTGTAGGATCCGATAGTGAAGAACATGCGTGAAACTGGTGATCAGCTTCCAAGCAGGCTTCAGACAGAATAATTCAGTTCAGTAAGGCCCAGAGGGCTCAGTTAATTAAATCCAACGCATTCCTCCAAAGAGAAGGTTGCCTGCTGCAGCTCTGTATGACTCCCTGTTCTTGCCATACCTCCTTCCAATTCCCATTCACTTATAGAAGTGATTATCTCGCTGTATGTGTGCACTAGCCAGGCACCCTCCTGATGCAGAGACATGACAGAGGGCCAAGCTACACATGACGAATGACACTTGAACGGCAAGTGGATTGAGTGGAGGGCAAGTGAACAGGGAGAAATACACTTGCTGTTCAAGTGTCATTCGTCATGTGTAGCTTGGCCCAATGTTGCCCACTCTCCGAGGAGGTTGCCTGCTTCGCCTCTGCTTGAGTCATTGCTCCGGACTTTTGATCTGGAGAGGCAGAACAGCGCTTGTGCACAAATGCAAAGGGTTGCACTCTTTTTGAGAGAGTAATTCTTACTCTTGCACAGTTTAAAAATAATTTTTTTTCCGATAGCAGCTGTGAAATATGCTTCCAGAGTAGAGATGGGCATGAACCAAAATACGAACCAAAGTTCAGCACGAACTGGGCCGGTTTGTGGTTTGCGAACCGGCAGCTTGTCAGAGCCCATTTCTGACAAACCGCCATGAACTTTAGGCTGGTTCATTTGGTTTCTTTTTTGATTCGTCACTGCAGACAGCCTCGCACCTATCAATGAGGGCCAAGCTACAAGTGACAAATGACACTTGAATGGCAAGTGTATTTCTCCCTGTTCACTTGCACTCCACTCAATCCACTTGCAGTTCAAGTGTTATTCTTCACTTGTAGCTTGGCCCTCAGTTTCCTAGGCAACAGGGGATGGACTTTCTGCAGACCTTCTGCTGACCCGGAACTGATGGTTTGTTGACCTGGATGTGACATTTTCACGAACCAAATGAACCAGTGCACGAACAGGGCAGATTTGTGAAAGTTTGTGGTTCATGGTTCATGAAAAGCAATGAACCACAAACTGCACGGTTCAGATTTTTCCCATGCCCATCTCTATTCCAGAGGGTATATCACCAAAATTCAGTCCTTAACTATGATAACAATCTTTTTGACATCTAAGCATCTTCCAAAATATCGACCTTCGTTCAACCAGATAAATAGCATTCCCGTTTATTTGTGTGCTTCCTCCTTCTGTGGTTTAAACCTGAACAATAAGTCTTTATCATGCAAATTAGTTGAGAAAAACTCTAAGGTAGGCAATTCCTAGGAAATTAAGCAATGATGGGAGGAGACAAACATTGCTCAGGTGAGTATTAGGTTTTTATTACAGATTAAGTTTTTATGTGGCTCTGTGGAAAAAGAAGTATATCAATTAAAAATGACATCTACTTCTAGGACATCTGCAGTGCAATCCTAAACAGAATTACTCCAGTGTAAGCCCATTGAAATTAATAGGCTCCTCGTTTTCTGAGCAGCCCAGCTTTTGAGAAAAATGAGAGTAGATGTCTGGCGACCAGAGAAAGGGCTTTGAGTCATTACTGTAAGGGCCGTGGCACCAAGACTGTGGAATTTTCTCTCCAGGGATATTAATCTCTCTGTCATTATCTTCCGCTAGTGGGCGAAGACTTTTATCTTGCATTTGGTGTACCGCTTGTAAACTGTTATTAGCTGTCCTCCCTGGTTGTGTTGTTATGTGTCTTTATATGTTATTATTTATTTACATTATTTTCAGTCTGCCTTTCTCACTAAGGGCCAAACTACAAGTGATGAATGACTCAGGTTGGACACTTGTCAGCTTCCCTCAGTTTTTGATGGGAAATGTAGGCAGCTTGGTGGAATGTTGGACAAGTGACAGTTGAAAAGTCCATTGGACAGCAGTCGGAGAGCCAAGCTGCAAGACCAGGATGCCTACGAGCCAAGCTACAAGTGACGCCTTACACAGGTTGGACACTTGTCAGCTTCCCTCAAGTTTTGATGGGAAATGTAGGCATCCTGGTTTTACAGCTTGGCTCTCCATTACAGCTGCAAGACCAGGGCGCCTACATTTCCCATCAAAACTTGAGGGAAGCTGACAAGTGTCCAACCTGTGTAAGGTGTCACTTGTAGCTTGGCTGTACATTTCCCATCAAAACTTGAGGGAAGCTGACAAGTGTCCAACCTGTGTCATTCGTCCCTTGTAGCTTGGCCCTTAGAGTCTAGGGAGATTACACAAAGGAAGTCGATATTCTCAACAGCTGGGACATTCGATAAGCAATACATTCAATATACGAAAATTGTAGATATTTGAAAGCAAGCCGAAATCCAATATGGAGCCAAAAAACAATACTGAAACAGAGCATAAATGATTTAACATGACATATGGAAACAGGAAGACCTAAAATGAGATGGCTTGACTCAGTAAAATGGCTTGACTCAATAAAAGAAGCCACGTCCTCCAGTTTGCAAGATCTGAGCAAGTGTGTTAACGATAGGAAGTTTTGGAGGTCTTTCATTCATGGGGTCAACGTAGGTTGGAGGTGCCTTGACGGCACATATCACACATCCATTAAATAACACAGAAACTACCCAGTAGGAGTAGAGGGGACCAAGGCCGTGAAGGATTTTCAATTGTTGGAGCCAGTGTAGTGTAGAGGCTAAAGTGGCGGACTAAGATCCGGGAGGCCCAGGTTCGATTCCCCGCTCTGCCACAAAAACTCATTGGGTGACCTTGGGCCAGTCACTTGCTCAGCCTAACCCACCTCACAGGATTGTCGTGAGGAAAGAAGGGATGAGAGGAGAATGATGTATGCTGTTTTGGGTCTGCACCGAGGAGACGCAGGGTATAAATGAAGGAAAACATGTGTGTTTGTACAGACACTTTATTTTAAATGTTCTGTTAATGTCAAAATGTTTTGATGTCCACTGCCTCGGGGGAACCATTTTGGTCAGAAAGATAACATAGAACTGTTTTAAATGTGGAAGAGCTCAAGCCACCTGCACGCATTTTTCAAAATATATCCTGTATTGAGTGTGCTTGGGATCTCCATTTGATGGGGCCCCAGGAATACAAGAAAGAACACTGGGTGGCATAAAATACGCTATAAATATAAATATAAAAGTCAACAGCAGCCTGTACACGGGCTTTCTCTGTGGTGGCCCCTACCCTGTGGAACGGCCTGCCTGAGGAGGTCAGGAGAGCTCCTACACTCCTGGCTTTCCACAAACAATGCAAAACTGAATTATTCAAAAAGGCATTTTTTCTCAGCAAAGAGGGTGGTATTGTAGGAAAGGGATCCCAGATGTTTCGCTAATGAGTTAGAAACCATAGATTTCACCATTATGTTGCCTTACACATTATCTGTTGCTTTAAATACATACTGCTATATCCTACCTGTGCTTTATGTTGTTCAGTGTAAGTCCTAGAATTGATTAAGTTCTGTTTCAGCAATTCCTCAACCCCATACTGGATCCTTGCTAATACTCTATCTTTATAAACTTATATTCTTTTACCCCATGACATTGTTTATGGAAATGTTCTTGACACTGTATGGAAATGCCTGCCCTTGTCCTTTCCACTGATTGTACTCATCTCACACTATGTAATCCGCCTTGAGTCTCAGTGAGAAAGGTGGAATATAAATGAATGAACGAACGAACAAATGAACAAACGAATTGTCGCTGGTCTCTCGATTGCCACGGGGCTCTTATTTTTGAAGTAACAAACTAACCATGTTGTTACCTCCCTGCAATTTGTTCCGTTGGGGCTGTTGATTCTGTTCTAATGCAGATAGGGTTTCTGGACCTCAGGGATCAGTTCCCCTGGAGAAAATGGCTGATATGGAGGGTCAACTCTATGGCATTATACCCATTTGAGGTCCCTCTCTTCCCCAAAGCCGCTTTTCCCACACTCCACCCCCATAACTCTCAGAATTTCCCAGCCCAGAGTTGGCAACACTATATGTTGATTTATACAGCTGTAATCCATTAAAACACACAATTAACCTAACTGCAGTTTCATCAACAGACTATGTATGTATGTATGTGCCATCAAGTCGCAGTCGACTTAAGGCGACCTCAGCAAGGGCTTTCAAGGCGAGTGATGGAGTAAGGGTCACTGTGTGTGTGGGCAAGGTATTTGGGAATTTCCTGCATTTTGTCGGGGGTTGGACTAGATGACCCTAGAGTCCCCTTCCAACCCTGTGATTCTATGATTCTGTGATAAGTAGAGATGGTTTACGAGTGCCTTCCTTTGCAAAATCTTCATTGGTGGTTGCTTCTCCAAGTAGTGACCTCATCAATGGACTGCGGCGCTTTAAATCACTCCTCCTCTTATGATGCGTTCCCCACCTGCTGGTGCGGTGGTTCTGTGATGGAGCACATATAGATAAGCTGGAATGTGTCCAGAGGAAGGCAATGAAGATGGTGAGGGGTCTGGAGACGAAGTCCTATGAGAAAAGGTTGAAGGAGCTCGGAATGTTTATCCTGGAGAGGAGATGACGGAGAGGGGATGTGAGAACCATCTTCAAGTACTTGAAGGGCTGTCAGATAGAGGATGGCACAGGGTTGTTTTCCGCTGCCCCAGAAGGTCAGACCAGAACCAACGGCTTTAAATCAAAAGAGTTTTCGACTAAACATTAGGAAGAACTTCCTGACAGTGAGAGCGGTCCCTCAGTGAAACAGGCTTCCTCGGGAGGTGGTGGGCTCTCCTTCTTTGGGGGGTTTTATGCAGAGGCTCGATGGCCACCTGACAGCAATGCTGATTCTGTGAACCTGGGCAGATCGTGAGAGGGAGGGCAGGAGGGGTTGCATCCGTGCTTAGTTCTTGTGGCTCCTTCTTACATGCCCAGGGTAAGGCCGATCTCCACTTTTGGGTCAGGAAGCAATTTTCCTCTAGGATCCTGGAGGTGTTTTGCCATCTAATGGGCATGGAGCAAGGGGGGGTGTCACTGGGTCTGTGTGGGGGGTAGTTATGAATTTCCTGCACTGCGCAGGGGGTTGGATTAGATGACCCTGGTGGTCCCTTCTGACTCTATGATTCTAAGTGCAGAAGGGTCCAGGTTCGATTCCCAGCATCTCCAAGTAAAGGACCGTAAGTGTGGGAAAAGACCCTTCTCTTCCTGAGATCCTAGGGAGGGACTGCCAACCAGAGAAGGCCCGATGGGACTAGAACGCCTGTTGATCTAACTCTACATAGGGCAGCTTCGTCTGTTCTTGCCTCCTCCTGAGCTACCGCTTTCCCGTCCTTTCTCTCTGTTTCCTTGGATAGTTCATGGTAAATAGCATTCCATGCTCTCTTTTCATTTTTCTCTCTTTCCGCCAGCCTTTGTTCTTTCTTTGTACCTGGCGGCCAACCCCTATCATGCTATGGACGGGTGCCAGGCCCAGGCCGACTTCAGCTCATCTCGAATCTCTCGTCCTTTATGTTTTTTTGCGATGTCCTGCAAACGCGAGGAACCTTGAACGGAAGTTACCCCTGGGAAAAAATACACTCACACAAACCCGGCTCCAAAAGCTTTAAACTGCTGGAACGTTCAGTGGGTTGTGGGTGGAAGAGGCTTGTAAACTGTGGCTCGCGACTGCAGCTGATACCCACAGAAACGGCTAATAATAACCTGCTTCTCAGATTGCCCCCGCAAGCTGGGAAGCTGTAAATGTGAACATTGTAGGTTCGAGGCTTTGAGTGACGGCAGCCCTTGCTTTGCTGGATGCGCTTACGTGGCGTTAAGCCAGTAAAGCAACAAGCCGTTGAGACGACAGCCAGTTCACATGGCCCTGTACAGGGTAACATAAGGAGAGCAGTTCCCTGCCCCGTGGGGCTTACAATCTACGTTTTGAGAATGGGGGGAGGCAAAAAAGGGAAGGGGGAGAGAAGGTTATTGACGATCGGCTTTAGAAGGCTGTCACATGAACACAGATGAAGATCAGACCATCGGTTCATCAAGGTCGGTGGCTTTCCAAGATCTCAGGGAAAAGTATTTCACATCACTGTCTGCCTGGTCTTTTTAACAGGAAATTAAACCTGGGTCTATGTGCATGCAAAGCAGAGGCTCTTCCGCTGAGCCACAGATGCAATGTAGTGGCTAAGCAATGGATCTGCAAATATAGGAAGTCCCTGCTTGGAGTTGCCCCTCTGCGAGGAATTCAGGCGTGCCAAAAAAAGAGAAGAGGGTGGAGTTCGTGAAGGTGCCAGTAACAGTCATTTCCTCTCTGTACAAGTTTTCCCACATTCGTCTGCCTGCCTTGCATCATCACTGCGTTTTAAAACATTTCACCTGATTTATCCTTTTTAAATTTTCTTAGTGCCGCTGGTGGAGAATTTGCAGCTTTCGAAATGCACAGGAAGCTTGTTGCAATTGAATAAACACCCGTTGAACTGTCCTAAGCCTGTTGAGTTTTATTTCATGCCCCACTATTGAATTGCTTCATGCATGTTCCGCTTCGCTTTCCAGTGAGGACCCAAAGCGGCTCACACCATTCTCCCCATCTCTATTTTATCCTCACCACAACCCTGTGAGGTAGGTTAAATTCTGGGGGCTGGAGGGTGGGCACCTTGTGGTCTGAGGGGTGAAAGAGGTGACTGATTTGAGCCTTGGTTCCAGCTAATAGTGGAATTACTGAGGTGTGATTATAGTACCAAAAAATCAGGTTGACTACTGTCCTAGAATCAAGCCGTTTTCAGCAGCCTGTAAAATCGGCCGCTACCCTGACCTGGATAGCCCAGGTGAGCCTGATCTTATCAGGTCTTAGAAGCTAAGCAGGGTCGGCCTTAGTTAGAAATTGGATGGGAGACCTCCAAGGAAGACCAGGGTTGCAGAGGCAGGCAATGGCAAACCACCTCTGTTAGTCTCTTGCCATGAAAACCCCACCAGGGGTCGCTGTAAGTCAGCTATGACTTGAGGGCACTGTCCACCACCAAAATAGGTCGCTGGTAGCAGGGCAGGGAATGCAAAGCACCGTCAGTGTCTCCGTGATGCTTCCTGCTGAGCCATTGGAGAAGAGAGCTTTCTCCTTTAGTATGGGTGAAAAGGTTTACAATGCCTGCTACTTGCCTCTGGAGAAAAGGATATACACACGCTGGAAGGTGTCCAGAGGAGGGCAACGAAGATGGTGAGGGGTCTGGAGACCAAGTCCTATGAGGAAAGGTTGAAGGAGCTCAGAATACTTGGCCTGGAGATGAGACGACTGAGAGGTGATGTAAGAACCATCTTCAAGTACTTAAAGGGCTATCATATAGAGGATGGGGCAGAGTTGTTTTCCGCTGCCCCAGAAGGACGGACCAGAACCAGTGGGTTGAAATTAAATCAAAAGAGTTTTCAGCTAAACGTTAGGAAGAAATTCCTGGCAGTCCGAGCAGTCCCTCAGTGGAACAGGCTTCCTCGGGAGGTGGTGGCCTCTCCTTCTTTGGAAGTTTTTAAGCAGAGGCTAGGTTGTCATCTGACAGCAATGCTGATTCTGTGAACCTGGGCAAATCATAAGAGGGAGAGCAGGAGGGGTTACATCGGGGTTAGTTCTCATGGCCCCTTCTTACAAGGCCGATTGCCACCTTGGGGTCAGGTAGCAATTTTCTCCAGGCCAGTTTGACCAGAGATCCTGGAGGTGTTTTGCCATCTTCTGGTCATGGAGAAGGGGTCACTGGAGGTGTAAGGGGGGAGGTAGTTGTGAATTTCCTGCATTGTGCAAAGGGTTGGACTAGATGACCGTAGAGGTCCCTTCCAACCTGATGATTCTGTGAAAACAAGTTCAGACTTTCCAGTTCCAAAGTCTAACTGGTATTCTTTTGCAACTTTTGTAAGCTCCTGGCAAGCTCCAGAAAGCTGCCTAAAATTCTCATCCCCACACCTCCACCAATGGCTTCGGTTTTCTCTGTTTTCAAACTTCCGTTCCATTTTTCTTTATGGAGTGCTTTGACTTTTCTTGGGAGGTAGGCAGCTGCATCTGTAATGCATTCCGGGATCAGAACAAAAAAAATTGCAAAAAGCAGGGGCTACGTGGGGGGGGGGGGATGGAGAAACTTACGAGAAGACAGGAATGCCGGTTCCCGTTAATCTGTCTTGGCACGGTGATGACCCCTCCTTTAAAAAATAATTATATATATATCGTGCATATTTGGAAGGGTGCATTCAGAAAAGGTGTTTGGGAAAGAATCTTTCTATAAATAACTCTCATATTTGAGACGTGACTAAAAATAAGCTTGCACCAATCTGTGGCCAAAGAGTACAAGAATTTCCTCTTGAGCCAGGTTCAGGTTGTTTCTGCTGTGGATCACGGTGATTTACTAGCTTGGCTCGGGATGCGGCCGGACTTGGCAGCTACTTAATTATTAGGTATGAGCTCTCCCCCCATCACTAGGGGGGGTGATAAGAAAACCCATGATTTTCTTTGGGAACGGGAACAGATTCCATTTTCCTTCTGCCCCATGTGTCCTTTCCTAAGGATAGGAAGTACTGGACATATAGACCCATCCATAATTTTTTTCTAACCCCCTTTAAAGTCATTGCCACATCTGATGCACTATATAAATGGTATCGATCAAGACGGGAAGCTGTGTTAGTCTGTCTGTAGCAGCAGGAAAGAGCAAGAGTCCGGCAGCAACTATAAGACGAACAAAATTTGTGGTACCGTTTGAGCTTTCGTGAGTCACACAGCTCACTTCTTCAGATACTGCTAGAATGTGAGTCCGTCTGCCCGTATATCTTGGTGAGTGGAGTGATTTCAGATGGTATATAGATGATGTGTGTTACTGATATTATTTAGCCAACAAAAGAGGATTTTTGCCCGCAAGAATGGGACTGCAGTTTAGGGTTCTGGAGGAATTACAACTGATCTTCAGGCCATAGAGATCAGTTCCCCTGGAGAAAGTGGATGCTTTGGAGGGTGGACTCTATGGCATTATACCCTGTAGAGGTCCCCCCCTCCAAATCTCTCCCTCTTCAGGCTCCATCCGCAAAATCTCCAGGTGTTTCCCAAGCTGGAGCTAGCAACCTTACGTATCTGTACCTGCTGGCAACTGTACCTGTTGCCCATGAGTGCTGTAAATTTAACGGGGAAGGGAGCACAATCGTAGCTTGATCCCCAGCTGGAGTGGAATGCACTCTAATCCCTTCTAGCTCCTACATTCCTTCTGAAACACAAGATCTTATCCACCGGCATTGTAACTGAGACACTCGGTCACCTGTGTTCCAGCACAGGAATGTAATAAATAAAATTGGGTTCGGTGTTCAGCACATTTTTGATAGATTCCAGACACAGAAGAGCTGGCCAAGACTTCAGAGCTGGCGTCCAGAGGTGTTCCCTTTTTTTGCAGTATGGTTGCAAAGTTGAATTCCTAAGAAATTACATCTTTTCATTGTAATGACCAAACGCAGGTTTCTAGCCCTGGTGAAGATACATTAGAAAACTTACAAGAGTGCGTGTTTGGGGATGGGAGAAAAATTGTCTCTTGTTCATGGGCTTCAGCGGAATTTGCTAACTTTTGATTTCCAATATTCCGGCATCGACAGCAGTGCTTTTCAACACTTTCAGAATGCCTTTCTCCTGAGGAGAGTGGATTTTTAAAAAGGTTTTAAGGAAACAGTGGTTCTGATCATGTACACAGTACCTTCCTCTTCCAAAGAGATAGATCAAGATGGGCCGCCATGTTCATCTGTCTGTAGTAGTGGAAAAGAGCAAGTCCAGTATCACCTATAAGGCTAACAAAGTTAGTGGGAGCTTTCGTGAGCCACAGCTCACTTCTTCAGATACAGAAGTACAGAAGAACAAAGACTCTTGCTCTTTTCCTCTTCCAAAGCTTTTGTTTTCAAAACCAGTCCTGAAGGAACAGTGCCTCTTAGCAGTGCAGAATGCAGGAATTACTTGCTGTTTCAAAAAAGATTTGTCTCAAAATTCTGCCCTGTGATAGGGGCTACAAAAAGTGACGTGCTGGGATTGCATTGTCCCAGGAAACCTGTATCTTGGCTCGATTTGAGTCCAGTGGCACCTTAGAGACCAACCAGATTTTCAGGGTGCCAGCTTTCGAGAGTCAGAGCTCCCTTCTTCCCTTCCCCTGACAAAAGGAGTGGTGACTCTCGAAAGCTGGCACCCTGAAAAATCTGGTTGGTCTCTAAGGTGCCACTGGACTCAAATCCTGCTGTTCTACTGGAGACCAACACAGCGACCCGCCTAAAACTGTATCTTGGCTGCCCCCCATCAGGTTTTGGTTGGGGGTTCACATGGTGGAATTACCTTGCAGGGGAGAAAAAGTTCCCGCAGGTAGAAAAGTAGCGTATCTGGCTAGGCCAGGCCTTTCCCCCTGACATGCAAATTTACTATATATGGGGGATTTTTTTCTGTGGAGCACTCAGTCATGCTGTCTGATATAGCATAGCATAGATTTTTTGCTTTGAGTGATGGCAGCCCTTGCTAAGCTGAATTAGAGATGGGCACGAACCAGAAAAAAACCGAATCATGCGGTTCGTGGTTCGTCACGTTTCATGAACCATGAACTTTTGCAAACCTGCCTCGGTTCATGAATTGGTTCGTTTTGGTTCAGGAAAATGTCACTTCCGGGCCAGCAAACCACCACTTCTGGGTCAGCAGGTCACTTCCAGGTCAGCAGAAGGTCACTTCCGGGTCTGTAGGAAGTCCATCCCCTGTTGCCTAGGAAACTGATTGATCAGCACCAGGCTGTCTGCAGTGATGAACTGAAAAACAAACCAAACAAACCAGCCTAAAGTTCGTGGCGGTTCGTCAGAAATGGGATATGGTTCACAAACCACGAACCGGCCTGGTTTGTCATGAATTTTGGTTCGTATTTCAGTTCATGCCCATCTCTATGCTGAATGCATTTGCTTTGCACCTCTTCAAATGTGCGGGAATCCTGTCTCTCCCATGCCAGTTGGCATCCAGGGGTGAATGGTGCCAGGTTACAGCTTCTCTCATCATTTTCTGCATTCTGGCAGCTTTAGCAATCTTTAATCCAGCCCTCTGAAGTGCTTCAGTGTCATGTTAAGGAAGTTCACTTGTGGTTAAGAGATGGTGTCTACTTTTAGCAGGGACCCACTTTGGCTTCTTGTGTGGATAGGACTGAAGGATTAAAAACAAAGACCTGCGCTCTGCCAATTCGTATGTTCTTTTCCAATCCGCTGCGGCAACCTTGCCAGCTAATGAAGTTTTCTCCACTAAAAACATTTGGCTTGCACATACCTAGCAGGGGCAGCGTTGATCTTCAAAGAGGCACGTCAACTCTGTCCAAAAATCTCCCGTCTGACTCTCTCTCCTCTCTCTGTTTAGCACATTCAGGACCCCGTGGAGCTGTTTTCGGGGCAATCGTAAGAACAGTCTGTTCCCTATCATTGTTCTTTTTCTTCCCAGCAATCAATGGCAAACATTCTGGAGCGCTGCAGATTGTGCAAAACGGAAATTGCCACAGGGTGGAGTGTGTGCTGCTCCGTATCTCGAAAGGGAGCTCAATATAGCCGGGGTGGGCTGGGGTGGAAGGGAATCAGTGTGCTGGCATTCTGTGTCATTGTGTGTGCGTTTACACACACGCACAGTTTATTGCTGCCCTGAGACTTGGGAAGCAGGACTTCGAATGGCAGAGTTCTTGCACATACATGCACACACTTGGAATTTGGCAAAGGCAAAAAGCAGAGCAATTTATTAGGAATGGGATCCAGAAAAGGAGGGCAGATGCGGCATAAGGAACTTCATTTCAGAAACACCAGCCCCCAACTCTGCTCTGGTTAGACCTCACCTAGAGTATTGTGTTCAGTTTTGGGCACCACAATTTAAGAAGGATATAGATAAGCTGGAACGTGTCCAGAGGAGGGCAACGAAGATGGTGAGGGGTCTGGAGACCAAGTCCTATCAGGAAAGACTGAAGGAGCTCGATATGTTTAGCCTGGAGAGGGGATATGATAACCATCTTCAAGAACTTGAAGGGCTGTCAGATAGAGGATAGTGTGTAGTTGTATCCCACTGCACCGGAAGGTCGGATGAGAACCAACGGGTTGAAATTAAATCAAAAGCGTTTTCAGCTAAACGTTAGGAAGAACTTCCTGACAGTTCAAGCGGTTCCTCAGTGGAACAGGCTTCCTCGGGAGGTGGTGGGCTCTCCATCTTTGGAGGTTTTTAAGCAGAGGCTAGATGGCCATCTGACAGCAGTGCTGATTCTGAGAACCTGGGCAGATCATGAGAAGGAGGGTAGGAAGGGTTACATCAGTGCTTAGTTCTCACAGCCCCTTCTTACATGCCCAGGGTAATGCCAGTCAGCACCTTGGGGTCAGAAAGCAATTTTCCCGAGGACAGTTCAGCTAGGGATCCTGACGGTGTTTGCCATCTTCTGGGCATGGAGCAGGGGTCACTGTGTGTGTGTGTGGGGGGGGGGAGGTAGTTGTGAACTTCCTACATTGTGCAGGGGGTTGGACTAGATGAGTTTAAGGATCCTTTGCCCGTTTCCTTTTTTGCAGTGTTTGGCATTCTCTTTGGAACATCCCCTTTCCTTTCGGGTGTGAGTTGAAAAGCATCCTTAAACTCACCTTTATTCCTGCCCCCTCCTAACTAGTTGGTCTTTAAGGAGGAGCTGGACCCGAATCTTGTCTTTCCTTTGATGTCCCATAACTCCATTTCCTTCTTCCTGGATTTTGCTTCCCGTGTGTGTTAGGAAGTTTAACCTTTGAGCCAGCAGGCAGCGCCTGGTGTCTTTTAACATCTTGCACTGTTCTGCGTTTAGCAGCTTTAGTCACCACCTAAATGGCATATGATGGTTCTAATGGACCAGTTATGAGGATAACAGTTTCATCTCTGCTCTTCCCCCACTCTGCAATTGTCCCCAGCAGAGCTCCAATTTTCACGGCGTGAGATCTAAAATTTGGCTAAAAGTCTCTGTTTGGAGAGCCAAAACTTTGATCATGCTCTGTGGGGAGCCATCTGGCCACACCACCTGTTCCAAGTTTCTGTGCCACTTGCGAAAGGGTGGCATGCCGTCAACAACTTCGAATGATGCCAGCGTATATCCGTTTGACCTGCAAAAGCTGGATGCACCTGAACCTGACATATCAGAAAACTGGAACACAAGAGTTCTCCGTGGAAGTGGTCCAAGTAAAGTGGAACTACTTTGAAAAGGTGGTCGTAAGCCAGTTTGCTGTAGTGGTTAAGAGCAGCAGGACTCTAATCTGGAGAACCGGGTTTGATTCCCCACTCCTCCACTTGAGGATTCCCCACTCCTCATAATCGGTCCATTGAAGCCAGCTGGGTGACCTTGGATCATAGCTCTTTCAGAGCTCTCTCAGCCCCACCCACCCACCTCACAGGGTGATTGTCATGAGGATAATAATAACACACTTGTAAACCACTCTGATTGGGTGATAAGTTGTCTTGAAGGGTGGTGTATAAATCGAATGTTGTTGTTATAAATGTTAAATGTACAGTAGAGAGAGGGCAGGATTGAGCTATGGGAGTTGCTAGTTTGAATCCTACGCTCTTCCATGAAGAGCTTGTTGGGTCGTTGAGAGGATAAATTGTGAAAAGGAGATCCTTGAAGCTTCTGAAAGGAAGGGTAGAATAAAAATGTACTAGATAGATGGCTAGGTGGGTAGATGGACAGGTAGATGGACAGATGCATTCGGAGCATAGAATGGGGGGAAACCCTTAATACCCTCTGATCACTACGAGGACACGGGGCTTTCTCTATGGCAAGATAGAGGGCTCTCCCATCTGCAGTGCTAGATGTGATAAGATTCCCATGCAGGAGGGACTTTGTCCCTGTGGAGCCGGCGAAGTGGAATCAGTTGAACATGTTTTGCTTCACTGTTGTTTTTATCATGAAATACGTTCGAAAATTATCTTCCCTTTGCTTAGGAAACTCCCTGGCTGCTCAGACTACGAAATTTTCAGGTTGTCTCTGGAGGTCGTTAAACCCCAGTTCACAGTTTGTTGTGTAAAAATTTTCACAGCAGCCTGTAAAATCCGCAATGAAATTATGTGTGCGGTACCTAGATTTTACCCAATTTCTTTTTAAAAGTGGTATTTTTGTACAATGGATATTTTGGTCGAACATTCTGTATTTTGTCTTGTTCAGATTTGTGCTGGTCTTTGACCAAATACATTGACTGACTGACTGACTGACTGACTGACTGACTGACTGACTGACTGACTGACTGACTGACTGATGTGGATTTTCTGGAAAGAACTGAATCAGAAAATTTTCAGATTCAAATTTTAATGAATGATTTAAATAAATGTAAGCATAATTGAAATAATGTTAGCAAAAGAAGGCCGATGTGCCAATTAACAGCGCTGGAGTTTCTCTGTGCTTCATACCCCAAATTTAGCCCACCTGGCACGATAAATTAACTGCACAGCAGCCCAATAGATAAACTGACTTTATTTACGTATAAAAGTAGACCTGTAGGAGAGAACTTGTGAATGCAGCCATCTGGTGGAGGGTAAGAAAAGTGCCGATTTGAGCAGGGTGTTATTAAGTATTTTGGCCATTTGAATCAGTTCCTCCTTTTGCAGTAGAGAAGGGTGAAAAAATTAACAAACTTGGGGGAGAATTTGCCTAGTTCCTCATACCATTGTCCCCAGTATTTCTGTAAGTATCTTAAGCTGCTAAAATGTATCAAAATGTCAAAATGGAACTAAATAGCATCATTTGGCATTGGCTGCTGATCAGAGTTATATTAAAGGAACGGCCTGAGGAACCACTTTCAAAGCTGGCAAATCTTATGTATATCTAAGGGGGGAAAACTAGCTATGTGAGGTTGATTTCCTAGCTTGATTTGAATTAACTAGCTAAACTCTCGGTAGCAGTTTTCCAGTAATCCTAATATATAAAAGAGTAAGCGTGTTCCAGACAACTCACCTCCTACCTTGGTGCACCACCAAAGGGTGCTGCTGTGGTGGAAAACCCAGGCCGGGATCAGGAGCGGAGCAGGAGGCAATGCCGGTCCTCGGATCAGGAGCAGAGCAGGTTGCAATGCCCGCCACCCCGCCTTTACCCAGCCAGGATCAGAAGCGGAGCAGGAGGCAATGCCCACCCACCCCCTGGCTTCACCTGGCCGAGATCAGGTGCAGAGGAGGTGGCAATGCCCGCCCTCCCTTCTCCCGGCAGGATCAGTCTCAGAGCAGGTAGCAATGCCCGCCCACCACCTTCACCCATTTGGGATCAGGAGCAGAGCAGGAGGCCCCGCCTTCACCTGGTTGGGATCAGGAGCGGAGCATGTGGCAATGCTCCCCCACACACACACCTTTACCTGGCTGAGATCAGAAGCGGAGCAGGAGGCAAAGCCCACTCCCCCAGCTTCACCCGGCCAGGATCAGGTGCAGAGAAGGTGGCAGTGCCTGCCCTCTCTTCACCTGGCCTGGATCAGTCGCAGAGCAGGTGACAATGCCCGCCTACCACTTTCACCTGGTTGGGATCAGGAGCGGAGTAGGTGGCAATGTCCGCCCTCCCACCTTCACCCAGCCAGGAGCAGGAGGGGAGGAGAAGGCAATGCCCACCCTCCGCCTTTGCCTGGCTGGAATCAGGCATGGAGCATAAGGCAATGCCTGCCCCCCTTCACCCGGTCAGGATCAGGAGTGGGGAATGTGGCAATGCCCTCCCCTTCACTTAGTCAGGATCAAGAGGGGAGCAGGTGGCAACGTCCACCCTCCCACCTTCACCCGGCCAGGAGCAGGAGGGGAACAGAAGGCAATGCCCACCCTCCGCCTTCGCCCGGTCGGGATCAGGCACGGAGCATAAGGCAATGCCCGCCCCCCCTTCATCCGGTCAGGATCAGCAGTGGAGAACGTGGCAATGCCCTTCCCTTCACCCAGTCACGATCAAGAGGGGAGCAGGTGGCAATGCCCATCCCCTGCCTTCGCCCAGCCGGGATCAGGCGTGGAGGAGGAGGCAATGCCTGCCTGCCCCTTCTTTCTAGAGCCCATTGTATTTTTTCCCACAACAGGCTTTGTTGCTAGTAATATACATAAATGGAAGGGCCTGTCATTTCAGGATAGCTAAAGAAATAACCTAGATAAAAAAAATAGCCATTGACATGTTCGAGGTTCATTACAAAATATTTTGCTGAACAGAGAATGTTTAGATTTGTCTCGATGGGCATGTAATCCTTAGGAAAGTTTTCACTGACACAAATATGAAGAGTTAAAAATGCTAAAAAAAAGAATGGAACCTGGTTTCATATGCGGTGGGCCCATAACAGGCTTGCCAACTCCAGGACAGGAAATTCCTGGAGATTTGGGGGTGGAGCCTGGGGAGGTCAGGGTTTGGAGAGGGGTCCTTAGCAGGGTATAAAACCATAAAGTCCACCCTACAAGCAGGTATTTTCTTCAGGGGAACCGATATCTGTCATGTGGCGATCGGTTATAATACCGGCAGATCTCCAGGCCCTGTCTGGAAGTTGGTAACCTTTGCCCATAGTGTGTCAAAAAAAACCATCATTAGAATCTTTAATTTTCTTTCTAATTTATACCAAGGTGGATAGCTAGCTACCCAAGCTCTACAGCTGTGATTTGCCTTGACCATTTTTGCAGAAATTTGTTATGTGTAGGATTGGAGAATTATATCAACTTCTGATTGGGGAAATGAAATGTATGAATGCCCTGTCCCAGTAAGGTTAACTTGCTCTATTTAAGGTCAAAGAAGGTCAGCAAATATGAAACGAGCATTTCTTTTGTAGAACATTGGCATGAAAATCTGCAGATGTGACTCATCTGACCCTTGGCATACAAGTTAACTTTTTGTAACGTATTTAACGGTAGTGGTTTTGAGCCGATGCAACTGATTTTGAGGTGTTCTACTACTGTTTATTTAGTTATCCTGGTGATACGTTTTTTTTTAAATGTGCCATGAGAAACTGAAATTGTTCAAGATTTTCTATTCCTTGGCTCAATCATCAACCAAAAGGAAGACTGTAAGGAAAAGATCAGAAGATTGAAACTCGGAAGAGCAGCTGTGAGGGAGCTAAAGATGCTCCTTAAAGATGAAGATGTCTCTCTGGGGACCAAGATCAAGATAATCCAAACAATGGTATTCCCCCATTACTACATATGGATGTGAAAGTTGGACGGTGAAGAAAGCTGCAGGAAGAAAATGGATTCATTTGAAATGTGGTGCTGGAAGAGAATACCACTGATGGTCAAAAGGACAAATAAGGGCCAAGCTACAAGTGACGAATGACACTTGAACAGCAAGTGTATTTCTCCCTGTTCACTTGCCCTCCACTCAATCCACTTGCTGTTCAAGTGTCATTCGTCACTTGTAGCTTGGCCCTCAGTGGGTTCTAGATCAAATCAAGCCTGAATTCTCCCTAGAAGCTAAAATGAGAAAACTAAAGCTATCATACTTTGGTCACATTATGAGAAGACAAGATTCTCTGGAAAAGACAATAATGCTAGGAAAAGTGGAAGGCAGCAGGAAAAGAGGAAGACCTAAAACGAGATGGCTTGACTCGATAAAAGAAGCCACGTCCTCCAGTTTGCAGGATCTGAGCAAGTCTGTTAATGATAGGATATTTTGGAGGTCTTTCATTCATAGGGTCGCCATAGGTCGGAGGCAACTTGATGGCACATAACACATACACACAGGGCTTTTTTTCTGGGAAAGGTGGTGGAATTCAGTGGGTTGCCCTCGGAAAAAATGGTCACATGGCTGGTGGCCCCGCCCCCTGATCTCCAGACAGAGGGGAGTTGAGATTGCTGGTGGTGTGGAGGGCAATCTCAACTCCCCTCTGTCTGGAGATCAGGGGGCGGGGCCACCAGCCATGTGACCATTTTCAAGAGGTTCTGGAACTCCGTTCCACCGTGTTCCAGCTGAAAAAAAGCCCTGCATACACATATGGTGTAGACCAGAAGTGGGCCACATCCAGATGGTGGGATCTTTTCCTCCAATCCTTAAACTGCATATTAGTTTATTGAGAGCCTCAGCCTGCAGGAATACAGCCATAGCTAGCAGGACAACATACCTGATTTTTTCCCCAACAACTTGAGGATCAGTAAAGAGCAGCAAACTGGAGGAAAGGGGCCACACTGGAGACTTTGCTCACTTTTGAGGTCTCCGAGTTGGCGCTCCCATTTTCCTCTTTGCACTGTGGGGGCAGAGAACAAGATGCGGCCCCCAGCCTGAAAACCTGCCGAGCTTTGCTGTAAGACCAAGGTTCCCCAGCGTGGTGCCCATGGGCACCACAGTGCCTGGCAGTCCGTCCCTTGGCACGAGCCAAGCTTTTCAGAAAGTGGGTGGGGCCATGGTAAGGCATGGTACTGCCCGCCTTCATTCAAATGAAAAGGTTTTCCTTGGCCGCAATCCGTGTGTGGTTCCTTTTCACCATCAGGCTACCCTTCTTCCTTGGAAGTGCATTGCATTTGACTTTGCCTCCTGCAGCTGCCATTTTGGGGTGACGCTTGTGACTCCCTCTCAAAATTCCAAAGGCACCTGCAAGCTCGGAAAAATTGGGAAAACCCCTGCAATCCAAAGGCATGGAGTGCAGCCTCCACACTGAAGCTAAGCAGTCCAGGGTCCTGTCTAGGGTTACCAGTCCCCCACTCGGGATGGGGGATCTCCTGCTCCTACCCTCCACCCCTTGCCACTGCTTACCTGGCTGGTGGGGGAGAAAGACCTGATTCGGCCCACTGCGGAGTGTGGGAGCGCTGCTGGGAGGGCTCTGGAGAGCTCGTGTGCTTCACAGCGGGCCAATTTAGGCCCCAAACGGGCCGAAATCGGCCCCCTGTGGAGTGCGGGAGTGCTCCCAGGGGCAGCGTGAGGCCCTGTGTGATGACATCACTTCCTGGAAGTGATACCATCGTGCAGCTCTGGGAGCGTGCGTGCTTTGTGCGCATGAGAGATCCACACTAAAGGTGAGTTCTAGGCCTCCCACCTCTCCCCGGGAGGGTAGGGGTCCTAGCAACCCTTGTCTGGTTGATGCCTAGATGGAGAACCGCTGGGTAACCCAGTGTATTCTGCACTGCATTCTGTGATAGACAAAAGGTGGCACCACAATGTCATCAGCAAATAAAAAATGAACCCTGTCCAGCTGCCTTGCCAGGGAACGGGACTGGAAGGCTCCTCCGCCCCTCTCCTTGCCTAAGAGGATCCCGGCATGTGTGAACACAAGGCCGAAGTAGGCCAGGCCTGGAGGTGAGTGCCCACGCAAGTCCCTCTGCTCTGAGCTGCTCCTCCAGAGGAAATCTACTGGCTGAGGAAGCAAACAACAAAAGAGCGGACTCCTGTGTGAGAGTTGCCATAGAAACTGGTGAATGTCTAATTAGGGTTAATTAATGAAGTGAGAGGCCGGTGCTCAGGAGATGAACTAGCACAGAGGAGCACATGCCCCACTCCGTGGCTTTCCTTTGTGGCACCCCCGAAAGCAGATCTTGCCAATATGGCAGCCATGAAATGGGGAGGTCTTTAGACCGGGGGACCCACTCAGCCATAGAGAGCCCGGCTGACAGAGAAGGCGTTGCAAAGAGTGTATGTGTCTCCCATCAGAGCGGGTCTGTGGCACTGGTAGAGCATCTGTTTGGCATGCAGAAGGTCCTAGGTTCAATCCCCGACATCTCCAGGCAAAACGATCGGGTAGTCTGTGATATAAATGTCCGTGAGAACCTGGAGAATCGCTTCCAGTCTTAGAAAATGCTGACCTTAAAGGACTGAAGGTCTGATTCAGCTTTATTTATTTGCTTGTTTATCTATCTATTTATTTGTCATTTATAGTCCGCCTTTCTCACTGAGTCTCAAGGTGGATTACATACAGTGAGATTAGCACAGTCAGTATCGAGGACATTTCCGTAAACAGTGCCATAGGACAAATAAACGCAAGTTTACAAAGACAGAGCATTAGGAAGAATCCGATACAGAGTTGAAGAAATGCTGGAAAACTGCAGAACCAATTCTGGGACTGACATTCAACAACGTAGAACTACCCAGTAGGGTCCTACTCAAAGTTATGCCATCTTCTAAGCATGGTTCAAGGTGTTGGTTCTTACCTTTAAAGCCCTGAGCGGGTTGGGACCGGCATATCTTCGGGACCGCCTCTCCCTGTACATTCCCCGGAGATCGCTTCGATCAGCGAATAAATATTTACTTGTGGTCCCCGGCCCTAAGGAAGCCCGCCTCGCTTCAACCAGGGCCAGGGCCTTTTCAGTCCTGGCCCCAGCCTGGTGGAACACTCTGTCAATGGAGACCCGGGCCCAGCGGGACATATTATCGTTCCGCCGGGCCTGTAAGACAGAGCTGTTCCGCCAGGCGTTTGGTGATTGAAGGGGGCGGTGCCATGTCCGCCTCCCACCTTTGGGGTGGGGTGGGGGTTCTCCCCACCACTGCACTTCATTAATTTGTTTCATTGTTTGTATATTGATTTTAGTTTTGTTGTTTTCTGGTTTTTATCGATTTTAGACTGTTCACCGCCCAAAGCCCCTGGGGATGGGCGGTATATAAATTGAAATATAAATAAATAAATAAATAAAAATGAGAGAGCCAGTTTGGTGTAGTGGTTAAGAGTGTGGGACTCTAATCTGGAGAGCCGGCTTTGATTCCCCGCTCCTCCACTTGAAGCCAGGTGGGTGACCTTGGCCTAGTCACGGCTCTCTGGAGCTCTCTCAGCCCCACCCACCTCACAGGGTGTTTGTTGTGGGGATAATAATAACATACTTTGTAAACCGCTCTGAGTGGGCATTAAGTTGTCCTGAAGGACGGTATATAAATCTGATGATGATGATGATGATGATGATGATGATGATGATGATGGAGCAGGGGTCACTGAGGGTGTATGTGGGGGTCGTTTCCTGCATTGTGCAGGGGGTTGGACTAGATGACCCTGGAGGTCCCAACCCTATGATTCTATGATTCTAACAGGTAGTGCATAGGAGCACATACTTAAAACAACAGGCAACATAGTGGCAAAGTTTATGTTCCCTAACCTATTCGCAAAGCATCTCTTTGAGATCATGAGTTTATCAAGAGACTCTTTCCGAGTCCTGCTTTCCTTGGCAAACATAAACCGGAATTTGTCTCATCCCTTCCTTTCAATTCTATATCCAGACAGTGTCACGGAGGTGTCATGAGGGCTAGAAGCATGCACGAGAGATCGAAGTCCCAAGTCCTGAAAGCCCAAATTATCTAAGACCTTCCTGTGCGTGCTGCTTTGTCAAGCTTTGCTTCATCTAACCGCGCCTGCGCTCATAACCTCATTAAAAATGGCAGCAACAGACTTACTTGAGCTTCCTGCCCAGCTCAACTATTCTGTGTGTTTCTTGGGGCAAGCCATCCCTTCAGCCCTTTTATCAGCTCAGGCTGTGGTTCTTTGACAACTCCAGGCACAGATACTAGGGCTGCCAACTCTGGGTTGGGAAATTCCTGGAGATTTGGGGGCAAGAGTGTTGTTGGGGAGGGGAAGAACCTCAGTGGGGTATAATGCCATAGGGTCCACCCTCCAAAGCAGCCATTTTCTCCCAGGATTTGAGTCCAATGGCACCTTCGAGACCAGCAAGATTTTCAGAGTGTAAGCTTTCAAGTGTCAGATCTCCCTTCTTGGTGTCTGAAGAAGGGAGCTCGGACTCTCGAAACCTCGTAGCCTGACCCAAACTCTGAAAATGTTGTTGGTCTCTAAGGTGCCACTGGGCTCGAATCCCGCTGTCCTATTGCAGACCAACACGGCTACCCACCTAAAACTATTTTCTCCCAGGGAACTGATCTCTGTAATCTGGGGATCGGTTGTAATTCCAGCAGGTCTCCAGGCCGTATCGGGAGGTTGGCAGAGACACAAATCTTCAGCTGAAAATTTTCTCCAGCCGTTGGGGAAAAGTTTATGGATTTCTGAACTCCACCTTTCATGGCAGATGTTACCGGCACAAAGCCAAAAATACATGTTTCTTAGGTGTTGCACAACACAATCGCCTGTAAGGCATTAATGATAATTTATTATAGATTAACCGTTGTGTGTAGGTGTGTGCTGCAGCAGTGTGTGTGTGGGGGGGGGAGGTTGCATAGGTTTTCTTTTAATGTCAAAGGGTGTTTTCACAAAGGAGTGGAGTGGCTGTCACTTGTCACAACGTGACCCACACCCTCTTCCATATTTGGCATATTCACACCAAACAGAGAGCAATGGAGAGGGAGGGGTGGGGTTGGAAGAACAGGAATAAGAAGTCACCCACTTTAGAACTCAACTCTAGTCACTAGAGCCTGGTTCACACATGCAGGGGAATGAGGCGATAGAATGGACCACCCCAGGTTGTAGGTGGAGAGTCACATTTCTGGAATGTATATTAAAGGATCGAAATGGAAATCTAGCACCCTAGGCAGAAAGAGAAGCTGAAGCTTTTTCATTGCGCTGCTGGTTTTCTGTTTGAGAGGTGGAGCGTGCCATCAAGTCGTTGCTGACTTATAGCAACCCCTGGTGGGGTTTTCATGGCAAGAGACTAAGGGCCAAGCTACAAGTGACGAATGACACTTGAACGGCAAGTGTATTAATCCATGTTCACTTGCCCTCCACTCGATCCACTTGCCGTTCAAGTGCGATTCGTCACTTGTAGCTTGGCCCTAACAGAGGTGGTTTGCCATTGCCTGCCTCTGCAAACTCGGTCTTCGTTGGAGGTCTCCCATCCAATGACTAACCAAGGCCGACCCTGCTTAGCTTCTGAGATGTGGTGAGACCAGGCTTACCCGAGCTAGCCAGATTGGGGCAATTTTCTATTTACAGGGAGTTTTTTCTTATACAAAAGAATATTCAAAGCCAGACTTCTGCTTCTGCAGTCTGCACTGGTACAGTCCGTTATACCCACTCAGAGGTCTACCAACCAGCTCACTTCTACAACATTATCCTATATGTCTAAACCGGGCCTTGCTATTCTTCAGTAAAGTAATAATTTAAACAATCAAAATGCCATCATTTAAGCATTAACAAGCTCCCGGTCCATCTCGTCCACATAAATGTTATTGCCACATTATCAGCTCTGAGTTTTGCGACGAGAAGTGAACATGTTAATGTGTTCCAATGTCAGTTTTGTGCACAGATGGAGAGGTGGTGTGGTGCAGTGGCTAGTGTGACAAAGTAGGATCTGGGAGACCCAAGTTCGAGTCCCCACTCTGCCACAGGAAACTCACTGAGTTTTAGACTCTCAGCTTAGCCTACCTCTCAGGGTTGTTGTGAGGATAAAATGTTAAGAGAGAGAAATGATATAAGCTGCTTTCTTCCCCATTGGGAAGAAAGGTGGGGTATAAATGAAATAAATAAATAAGACTAACCGTGAGAGCCAGCAAAGCATTAGAAAAGAAATGCTCTGTCAGATCAAGCGATCTTGGAATACACAGAAAATCCTTGACCATATTTCTAAGTCTTGGAAAACACTTATACATTTATGGCAGTATAAGCGGTAAACAAATCCTTATTCAGGTATTTACTCTTTTACATCCCTACAAAGAAGAAGAATACCTTACAAGGATGTTGTAAGGACAGCAATGAGATTGTATCAGCGCTATACAAATGCTATAATATTGTATCAGCGCTATACAAATGCTTAATATTCTGTGCTACTAAGCATACATTGCGATACCCACAAAATCTAAAATCTGCTTCCGGAAATGCTGGTTTCAATATAAATGTGCGTAACAATGACAGTGCGGTGTAGTGGTTAGAGTGCCACACTAAGATGGGGCGAGCCATGTTTGAATCCCATTCTGCCATGGAAGGCATGCTGCGTGACCTTGGGCCAATCACACAGTGTCAGCCTCACCTGCCTCGCAGGGTTGTGGTGAGGATAGAACGGGGAGGAGACCGATGTAAGCGGCTTTGGGTTCCTGTTGGGGAGGAAGGTGGGGTCCAGATGAAGTTAAATAAATAAATAAATTTCATTTGGGACTTCTGGGGCCAGGCAGCCCTTATAGTGGAGGTCAAGAAATTCCCCACCAAGGTTGATTCTCTGGTGCCCCACTGGTACCCCAGGAGAGTTCCTACCACCCGTCTATTGACTGGGCTCTCCAGTGTGATGTTGTTGTTGTTAATTGTCTGCCTTTCTCACTGAGATCCAAGGCGGATTACAAACTGCCAGTGAATACAATATAATCGATAGCTGAGCAAAAACGATCCACAGTTAGGACATTCAGCGAAAACAGATTCAGTAAGATACGGAAGCCTCAAATTTGAAAACTAGCATAAAGCCAAACACGAGGATGAAACCTTTTTCAATTAATGCTTAAGTAATTAACACGACATCTTTGGCAGCATCAGACTACCCAGTAGGAACATATCTACATCAGCAGACAGTACCCAATAACCTCGTCTACAGCCCCTGTCTCTTACCAAGGTATTTCTTTGGGATGGGTACAGCCCTGATTCTTTCCCACTGACTAACTGGGGACAGATCAAGATGGGAAGCCGTGTGAGTCTGTCTGTAGCAGTAGAAAAGAGCAAGAGTTCAGTAGCACCTCTAAGACTAACAAAATTTGTGGTAAGGTATGAGCTTTCGTGAGTCACAGCTCACTTCTTCAGATATCTGTGAGCTGTGACTCACGAAAGCTTATACCCGACCACAAATTTTGTTAGTCTTATAGGTGCTGCTGGACTCTTGCGCTTTTCTAGCTAAGGACAGAGTGTGATTGCTGTTGGTATCTCTAGCCTTCAAGACAGACACGAATTCTACAGAGCTTTCCCGAGACAGCTGTGGGGTGTATTTTGCTTTGTGGATTTCTTCTTGTCTTGTATCTGGCAAAGGCCAGACGGTTATGGGCACAGAGTCTGAACTTTCTCCAAGCAGTTACCCTAATTTCATCACTTCGCATTCTGGGTACCACAGTCCTTCACAGGATGGAAGTTCTTACCCTGTTTCGTTCCACCTTTAAATTCAGCCGTCTTTGGGGGAATGGTCAAGAGGGCTGTTCTGGGAAATTCCCCCAGGATTCTCCAGGTACATGCAACATGTTCTCCAGGAGGGGGGCCTCTTAGCGCAGCTGTCAGCTCTTTCTTGAGGCTTGCTGAAGACTGATACGTTTGGACAGGTACGCTGTACTGCATTAATATTTACATCTGGCTTTGATTCTAAATCCCTTTGGAGGCAATTAGAGACTCAGGTTCGAAAAGTGTCTGCCGTCCCTGAAATTCAGAAGCTTATAGCTTCTGATTCTAGCTCAGGGTTAATATTCTGGTGTGAGTTTTGTTGTGGTTTTTCTGACGAAAATGTCAAGGCTGCCATAAAATCGCCCGTTATCACGGCAGGGAAGAATTTATGAGTGATTGTTTATGAGCAGTTGGAGGAGTTGTGATACGTGATCAGCACTGAGAGGATGGGAGACAAAAACTCCCAGTATTTATACTGATAAATTTGTTTAAAAGTTCGCAGGGGTCCCACTCTCCCTTCCTTATCACAATGGTATAACAAGATGTGGGACTATCTAACCTTTGATAAGATTTTAGATGACTTATCTCGTGCAGAAAATTGTTCTACACAATGCGACTTGCTAGATAAATGGTAACCTGTACTAGATAAAATTTATGACATCTCGTCTGTACATGCCAACCTTAATACTAAACAAATTCAAGAAATCTTTGTATATTTTTGAAGTAAGATCTTACACCTGTTTTGAGGAAGCTGTGAACATATTATTGTGCATATTGTAATGTGAACATATTATTAAGCATTGTTAAGAGTATAAATGTTACGTAATCATTTATTTTTGATATTGTTATGGTTATGAAAACACTTTGTTATATTTTGTTATGATTATTCACTGTTGTAAGGTATAAACATTTATCAATAAAAAATTTTAAATTAAAAAAAAATTAAATTAAAATCCCCCACTTGTAGAAATTCTCCCCCTCCCCTCCAAAATCTCAGTCTCAAAAGACATTTGTGATACAATACCAAGCAACGCTTTTCTAGCCAAAGAACTTTTTTACTCGATACATAAGGATGAAGGTGAAAGACAGAGAGAGTGTGGTATAATGGTTACAGTGTTGTACTCGTCATGAGAAACCCAGGCACGAATCTTTACCAAGCCCGGAAGCTCACTGGGTGACCTCGGGCCAATCAATTGCTCAGCCTAACCTGCCTCATAAGGTTGTTGTGAAGATAAAATGGAGGAGGGGAGAATTGTGTATACTGGCCTGTAATAGATAGTCGGGATTAGCCAGATACATGGAGGAGATAACTGTTGTGGCTACCAGCCATAAAGAGGTGTCTAAATAGAGCCTCCATGTTCAGAGGTAGTATTCTGTTTAGTACCCGTTGCCTTGGACAAATGACAATTCTTATTCAAAATACGTTGAAGCATGCTAGGACAGAATTAATCTCCACTAGAATCTACTCTTTAGTAAGTATGTTTAAGGTCAGGGCCGGCGTGTCCCCGTGCTGCCGCCGCAACCACCTACAGCTAGGAGGTGAGGACTGTTCGCTGAAGTCCCTGCTTGTAGGCTTCTCCACGGCATGTGCTTGGCTACTGCTGGAAACAAGACAGACCGCTGTTCCACCCTAGCATGGCTTTTCCTACATTCTTTGAATCCATTTAATACACGTCAAGCAGAACCTTGGGAATAACAGAGAGGTGGGCTATCTTGCCAAACAGGTAATGTCTATCTGATGAATCCGGAAGCCTTTGTAGCGTGAGCAGCCAGTCAGAGCTCAGGTTACCATCAGGCAATCAAATGGAAGAGAGGCAGATCTTCTGCTTCTCACCTTGGTCAGTTCCCCGCTGCTGGGCTAGCTCTGGAGGATGCAGGCCAGGAGCATCCTGTTTGGTATAGTAGTTAACAGCAGCAGGACTCTAATCTGGAGAACCGGGTTTGATACCCCACTCCTCCGCTTGAAGCCAGCTGGGTGACTTTGGGTCAGTCACAGCTCTTCCAGAGCTCTCTCAGCCCCACCCACCTCACAGTGTGATTGTTGTGAGGACAATAATAACACACTTTGTAAATCGCTCTGAGTGGGTGTTAAGTTGTCCTGAATGGTGGTATATAAATCGAATGTTGTTGTTGTTATTATTATATTATTATCCGGAGTTTGAGGCCTGTGTCTCCTGACAACTTCGGCTTGCTTGCTTCTTCATTCTTACGTATCAGCATGCAATCTGTATCAATCAGTTGCATCCCGCACAATGTGTTAACCTCCTTACGTCATGGTGGCCTGGCTGTTCTTTTAGGCTTGTAGAAATTCCGGAACAAAGAGGGGAGAAAAAGAACTCCGTGGAAGCTGCAGCAAGCTGCACCAAATTGCCGAGTGTCGCTTTTCAGCACTGTCTTGTTGTCCAATCGAGTTTCCTGCTGGGTTGTAATACCCTGTGGTAAATTGGGTGCTAATGTATAAGGCAATTGATTGACAGCTCAGCCCAGGTATGTGAAAAGCAGAAGATTGAGATCCATATTTCCAAGCGGCAAACCTTCAAGGTCTGGTTATGTTCAGACTGAGCATGCTGGAGGTGTGATGCTGCCACCCTTCAGTTTAATCCAGGAAGCTTCAGAAGCACAGATATTGGAGTGGGCTCTATAGCGCTTGCGTCTCTCTCTGTGTCTGCATGCAAGTGGTTCCCACCAACGAAGCATAGCCCCCAGCTCCTCTCTCTCTCTTTTGCCAATCCATTTTATCTTGCTCCGGCACCGATTGCTTTTGCCTTCTGGATGCTCCATAATAACAGCAGCGGAGATGCAAAGAGGCATTTACACCTGCTAGGAGAGAGAGAGAGAGAGAGAGAGAGAGAGAGATTATATATGTAGAACGAGCAGCAGAGAACTGCAAAGCATCGGACGACAGCACACAGAGAGAGAGAGAGAGAAAAGAGGAGCTATTCACACACCCCTTTTGACAGTAGCTTTACCTCCCTCCATCCTCTTTATTGTTTTTTCAATTTGATTTTTCTTTTTAAAAATTGTGCCCGTTGTTGGACGGACAAACCCTCCCCGGGAACCGTATGCTGCAGATGGTTAGGACCCTTGCCCAGTTCACCATCGCATTGGAAGACATGCGAGAACTTGGGGACGCTGCCGACACAACCTTGAACGCCCCTTCTTCGGTCGGGGGAGCTGCCGAGGAGACCCCTGAGAAAAACAGCAGCAGCCGAAACAGCCCAACGAAGCATGGCCCAGCCGAGGTGATGAAGGAAGGGGGCGGGGTGGCAGGGAAGAAAATTATGTTTTGCAGTGGCTTGTCAGAGGAAGGGTGAATTGTAGTCTTGGAGAAGACACAGTGCAGGCATGGGATTGCCGGGTGATTTTTTTTTTTCTGGTAGGGGATGGTCATCCAGATGCCCTTGGCCCACGGCCACCCCACATGTGCGTGCATTTGTTGAGCACTGTGTGCATGTTTGAAGAGGAGAGGAGAAGGCTGTTCCCTTGGTGGGCTTGCAGAATTCCCCAGAGGTGGTTGCCATGACAGAAGATTATTCTCATGCGGAGCAAGCGGCAGTGCGTTTAGGCTCCCCCGGGAACAATGACAGAGTGTTCGGGGTTTTACCACCTTGGAATCAGGGGTGAGTGGGCGGGGAACATACGACCAAGGAAGGGAAGAATGGGTCAACCAGTCTACAGTGGGGGGCCTGTTGGTTGGGGGCAACGTTAGTTATAATGCTATTGGTTTGGTGTTTGGGGTTGCCCAGGCTTGTCCTGGTAGGAGAAGGTGTTCTCTGATGCCCATAGCTCCGGGTGCCCCTCTGATGGGCATCCTTCCATGCTGAGAAAAGGATGCTATTTGGAAACAGGCTTCTTTGAGAGACTGAAGAGTTCTTATAAAAATGTGTAGGAAGGTACTGGCTCAGAATGCCAGATGAATTAATCTGTTTTTTGATAGCCCCAGCACCGAGGGTGCTTTGTGCAGGGTCACTTTTAGAGGTGCATATATGAGATCACTGCCTTTTATTGCAGATGAATTAATCTGGTCTGCCTACCTAAGTGTCATTACACATGACTAGATTTCTCTATCTTCCTCCTGGGAACCTGTGGTTGAGAGGGTGGGCGGAAATCCCTCTGACGATTCGTTACTTGGCTGTACTAGTTTTGGTCTAGATATAGAACCACTTTGGCTAAAGACAGACACTTTTTTTGGTTTCTTGTGCTGTTTCCATATCCTTTGCGCTATGAAGCTTTTACTTGGAACTAGAGCGAAATTTCATTTGCTTTGCGCTATATGAAGCTTTTAATTGGAACTAGAGCGAAATTTCGTTTGCTGAGATGCTGAAATAACAGAGATCCTGACGAAATCTGCCTCCACATGGTAGTGCAAAAATGTTCCCTCGCCACAGCAGTGTGGGAAAGATGTCCATGCTGTCCCGTTCCTGAGCCATTTGCTGCTGCCCCCCGCCTTGTTCTTTCCCCTTTCACTTTACAGAGATGCAAAAGTGCAGATACAATGATAGTTTTGCTGCCCCCCGCACCAGACTGGAAACTCACCCTTGCTTTCTATACTGAGCAGCACCTAGACAAGGAAAGGGGAAAGACCTTTAAAGAACTGGAAACAGGTGGGGGAGATGCAAGTTTAGCTGTGCTCTCCTCTCTGTAATGGCCACAGCGTAGCATCCAGGTGAATGCCCCACCCACAAGCACCTTGCACTTTCCCTTTACTTGGGAGAAAATTAGATTTGTACTTTCTCTGGAGTAAAGCGGAAACAACCACGAGCCGGATGAGTCATGCACAGATTGGGCGTGTTGTCAGTTGGACGGAAGCTCCCCTTTATGGCAGGGACTTCCTGGTATCCATGTGGAGGAAAATCCCTGCGTGGATGCGGTCTTTCTCTCTAGAATATTTGGCCAGTATTTTGTAGTTCCATCTAAAGGGTCTGCACAAAATATTGGTTATAGAACACAAAGGAATAAAGAAAGCTAGGGAAAATCAAATTGATTTTGGCTGCTAGGAATTTTAATTTTTAAGAGATCTCGGATATGCAATTCCTGGTCAAAACTCCATTGCCCTAGAATGACTCGGTTCCGGTCCTTTGCCAGGGATTCCAGAAAGGGCAGGCAGGGAATGGATTAATTTTAGCTTGCTGATGGAAGACTTTTCCAAGTACATGACCCCATGGGTCAGGCGTGTCGACTAGATTCCTGAAATGCTGTGAGGTTGACTCAAAAGTGGCGTCCAGTTTGCCCAGAAAAAATTCTTCCTTAATTCAGTGGTGAAAGGGGGGGAAATTGAATTAGTTCCACCATCCCATTGCAGTGTGGAATGAAATAGTAGATTCAGAGCTAAATATTATGGATGGCTGATCTTTAGATCATCCTTGAATCCTTTCTGGATCCATATAAAGCATTTTGATACCAAGTCAGGCCGTGGGTTCATCTCATTTAATACTGGCTTCTATTTCCTAGCCTACAAGATAGATCTCTGTGAACGGGAGACAGCAAGGATTGAAACTGGGGTTTAATGCATGCAACAGGGTTGCAGTGCCAGTGATCTTCAACGCCATCAGGCAGAGAGCAGTCTTTCCCAAATTCACTGCCTTTAGTTGGAGATTCTAGGGTCTGAACCTGGGACAGGTGTGTCAGGCAGCAGTGCCCTTACCAGTTAATCTGCCGTAGAACTCTACATCTTCGGGCCAAGCTACAAGTGACAAATGACACTTGAACGGCAAGTGGATTCCTCCCTGTTCACTTGCCCTCCACTCAATCCACTTGCCGTTCAAGTGTCATTCGTCATGTATAGCTTGGCCCTTCATTTGATGTGGGACTGTTGCTCTGCCATCACAGAGAGTGTGATCCAAAACACATTAGGCTCTTTCTTCAAGCCTCACGTTGCAATGGAAGATCAGTAGCGGCAGACCGGCTTTTCTACCATTACTGATATTCTTGTCGAAGAATTCCTGGTGAGCTTCTGAGAAATCCCAAGTTCTCCAAAATTCAGTTTGAAAACTGCTGTAGACCAAGATGGGTATCTGTGTTAGTCTGTCCGTAGCAGTAGAAAAGAGCAAGAGTCCAGTAGCACCTATAAGACTACAAGATTTGTAGTAGGGTGAGTCACATCTCACTTCTTCTGATACCAAGATATCTGAAGAAATGAGCTGTGACTCAGAAAAGCTCATACCCTACCACAGGGGTTATTTCGTAGAAAAAGAGCTGGAGGAACTCATTAGCATAACTCATTAGCATATGCCACACCCGTTGACATCGCCAGAAGTGTGTCATTAGCATAACTGATTTGCGTATGCCACACCCCCTGACATCACCTATTCTGGCTGTTTTGGACCCAATCCTGGCCATTCAGGGCCGAAATTGGGCCCAAAATGGCAAAAAAGGGCTGAAAATGGCCAAAAAGGGGACCCATATGGTCAGGATCGGGCCGCTGTTGAGCGGGAGAGTGATCCACCACCTGTCAGAGGCCCGATCTGGGCTGTGGAAACGGGACCAAAATGGCCGAGAGTCAGGTGGGCAGGGCCGCCTGTCATGTGACCTCTTTGGGGAACTGCTGGAACTGCATTCCTGCATGTTCCCCCTCGAAATGAGCCCTGCCCTACCACAAACCTTGTTAGTCTTATAGGTGCTACGGACTCTTGCTCTTTTCTACTTCTGTAGACCAGAATCAGAAAATTTAGTACTCCGCAGATTTTTCAGGATTTGGAGGGGGGGCGGTATTTATTTGTTGGTAGTGGAATGGAATGGTATAGCCCGATCTTGTCAGATCTTGGAAGCTACGTAGGATTGGTACCTGGATGGGGGACCGCAGAGGAAGGCACTGGCAAACCACCTCTGCTCATCTCTTGCTTTAATGACACCCTTTGTTGGTGTCATCGTAAGTCAGTTGTGACTTGATGGCACACATACATATACATATGTATTCGTTCGCTTGTTTATTCAATTTATTTTCATCTCGTTTTTCTACCGAGTGGGGAGACCAAGCTCCTTATAATAAATAGAATACTATTTAAACAAATATTTTCAAAAGTATTTTTTTTAAAAGGAGCCAAAACAACCTGGGCTGGTGTCTGCTGGGACAGCCCACGAAGGTCAAGGCCACAGTCTGGAGGCCATGGGCTAAGGACTAAGGGCTGAGATCTGTTAGGCTTCAGATAACTGCAGCAGGGTGGAGAGAGAGAGAAAGAGAGAGAGAAAAGCATTCAACCTGGACATTAGAAGCTGGTGGCCGTCTTCCCCTAATTCTCTGTCTCCCCAACTGTGCTGATGAACAACACAATGGGCACAACATTGTGAGATGGCACTATTGACATTGCTCCCTGTACACTGGGAAGTGGCAGCGCACAAGCCAGGACTGGAGGCACCGAAACTGCAATTGCCAACGTTATCAGATATCTCGAACAGGCTTGGTGTTTATATTTCCCAAATCTGCGAGATGATGTCACGCTGACACCCACTACACATACCTACGCACTTTTCAGATCTGAGAAAAACATACCCACTCTTTTCTTTATAGAGAGATTGTAGTTACCTTTTTATTGGAACTGAACACAATGAACTGTGTAAGCTTTGGGGTTCCACAGAACTATTTGTTAAATGTTCAGTGCGAAAAAGGAAGAGGGGAGCAATGCTTGCGTTTCTAAAATAAGCAGATGTTCACGGGTGCATGCTAGAATAAAAGAAATGTTAGTTTTCAAGGTGCCACAGGACTCCAGTATTTTTGCTGCAGTAACTCACGCAGCTAGCCATCTGGAATTTTTGCTTTCTGGTGTAGAAGAGTGCATTCCTTCTGGAATTGGGGCCTGGGTTCCAAGGTTGCATCCGGAAAAGCAAGCAGAGACTGATCAGCGTATATCTTTGACTCTACAGTTTTGGAAAATTGCCAGCTAATTCAAATAAAACAGGTGCATTTCTTATTTGAATTTTAAAATGGCGGATCTCTCTCATTGACAATGCAGTCTTAAACAAAACTGCATCCATTGGATTCAATAGACTTAAAAGAGTGTAACTATTTAGGATTATCTTGTTGGATACCAGATTGCCTTGGTCCACACAAATTGAAAAATTTAGATTCAGTTTAATAAAGTTTAAAGAGAGGGTTTGATGTAGTGGTTAAGAGCGCGGGACTCTAATCTGGAGAGCCGGGTTTGATTCCCCACTCCTCCGCTTGAAGCCAGCTGGGTGACCTTGGGGCAGTCACAGCTCTCTCAGAGCTCTCTCAGCCCCACCCGCCTCACAGGGTGATTGTTGTTGTGGGAATGATAATAACATACTTTGTAAACCACTCTGAGTGGGCATTAAATTGTCCTGAAGGGCAGTATATAAATTGGATGTAGTTGTTGTTGTTGTCATTGTTGTTATTTAAAGCTGGGGGGAAATAGATTCATCCATCCATCTCCCCAACCATTCATCTCTCCCATTTTTCTCTTTCCCTTCCTTCAGGGAGGGTATCATAGATGGCTCTCCACTGCTCCATTTTATCCTTACGACAACCCTGTTAAGTAGGTTGACTTGAGAAAGTGATTGGCCCACGGTCATGCAGTGATCTTCTAGCAGTCACCTTGGGCGAATGTTGGCTATTGAATCCCATGCCTACAAGATTTGTGGTGTCCAGCTAAAGAGAGCATTCCCTTCCAGGCCCATCTAAAATAGATCGGGTATGAAGCATGAAGCTGGTTTACCACAGATGGATAGCATGGAAAAGGATCTTGTTTTCAAAACATATTATTAACTAGGGCCCTTACCATCAGTGGAGTTAAAGCAGCCAATAACTTGGTTTTATAAAGAAAAAATTATAAGTATTTCTTGGAAGAAAGAACCACATCTCTGCAGCCTCAGGCAACCGAAAGGTCAAAGGCTGGATGAGCTAAACGGGAAGCTAGGGTAGCCAACCTCTCGTTGGGGCATGGAGTTCTCTCTGAATTTTGACTGATCTCCAGACCACAGAGCTCAATTCCCCTAGAGGAAATGGCAGCTTCAGTGGGTGGACACTATAGATCCACATCCCCTCTGAACACCCTCTGCTCCCCAAACTCTACTGTCCCCAGCCTCTGCCCCCAAATCTCCAGGAATTTCTCACCCCAGAATTGGCAACCTTAGAGCTCTTATGCTGTTCATGTGGGCGAGGAGGAGGAAGAAAGTCTCCAATGTTATGAATAACAATGTGAAACTGGAGTATCCTTTGACATTCAAAGTTGGTTGTTAATTTAATTTTAATTTAATCTAATTTATTGCATTTCTAGCCCTCCTTCTCTGCGAGCGGGCTCAGGGCAGGTAACAACATTATGTACAATAAAATACAATATCAATAATATAATATAAGATATAAAAATTAAAACCAAATCCAAGCAGCAATGTGTGATGTTAATATACCTCCTCAGGAATTCATTCGGGTACAGAGGGCAGGTTGCGGATGTCTCAGCTAAACAACGGGCCAAGGCCACAGCAGAGAGGCTGACCAAGTAGCCCACCTGAGCCCATAGGCCTGGCGTAACATCTCTATCTCACAGGCCTGGCGGAACTGTGACAAGTCCTGCAGGGCCCTAATCTCAATGGAGAGGGAATTCCACCAGGTCGATGCTAGGACTGAAAAAGCCCTGGCCCTGGTCGAGGCTAGGTGAATATCCTTGGGGCCAGGGACCATGAGAAGATGTTGGTCGGCTGAACGAAGGGCCCTCTGGAGAACATATGGTGAGAGGCGGTCCCTCTCACCATAGAGAGTTGGGGAACATAAGATGAGAGTAGTGTTGCCAGTCCCTGGCCGATGAGGGGGAAAGGCAGGGGAACACGTCTCCTGGGCACACTCCCAGGCACTGCGGCATGCTCCCGTGTGCCACAACTGCCCAGATTGGGCCGCTGCAGAGTACAGCAGCACTCCCGCGCTCTGCAGCAGCCCGATCCGGGCTGAAACGGCCCAAATCGGGGCCAAATTGGCCTGGATTGGGCCCAAATCAGCCCAAATCGAACCACTGCAGAGTGCAGCAATTCTCTCGCACTCTGCAGCTCCCCAATCTAGGCCAAATTAGCTCCAAATCAGGCCCGGATTGGGCCCGAATCGATCCCTTGCAGAGCACAGGAGTGCTCCCAGGGCCCGTGTGATGACATCACTTCCCATAAGTGACATCATTGTGCAGGCCAGGAGCACATGTACGCTGTGCACGCACGCAAAGGGTGGAAGGCAAGGTAGGTGCCAGGCCTCAAGCTTCCTGCCCAGGGGCTGGGGGGACCCGGCAACCCTAGGTGAGAATTGGGGGACATATGGTGAGAGGCAGTCCCTTCCACCAACGAGAGTTGTTTTCCTGAGCTAAATAATCGCTGTATTGTTGAATAAATAATCGCTGTCCCAGAGGTAGGCAGACTATGAACCACAGGGCACACCCGGCATGTGGGATGTTAACAGATTGTCTAGAGCATCAGCCTACTGGACTAGAATATTGGCTAATGTGATGGAAAATTGGTTGAGCATCAGAGAGGGTCACAACTGGGTCGCCACCCACTCCGGCCTCTACCTCGTAGCGCATGGCCTGGATGATTTTGGAAATTGGAAGAGTTCAGCTCTGCCCACAATGAATGGCTGATAAAGATGATGGAACTGGCTAAGATGGCAAAGCTTATTTCACTGATTAGGGGAAAAAATCAATGTTCATTTGTTGATGAATGGAAACCGTTCATAGTCTATTTATATTAAATAGATAACGATTTCATGATTTGTGGATTTATAGCTTAAGGGATTTTGACCATTAAAAAAGAGAGCTTTTAATCATTACCTATTGATTTAAGAATATTTGTTTTGGAAAAAATCTGAAATCTTTTAGTTTAGATTGTTTTTTCTTGTTTTTTCTTGTTTTTTTCTGCATTATGTGTTGTTTTGTTTGTCGATTAGTTGTTTTATTAGTATGTGTGTAACTGTAGTATTTTTAGGTTTGGTTTTAATAATTTAAAATTCTTAATAAAAAAAGAAAAAAGAAAGAAAATTTTGCCTGCCTAGTCTACACCTATCTGGAAAGTTGTTGACTATCACTGGCGTTTCTCTTTTTCAGATACTTTTCTTAAAATACTGTAAACCCTTCTGTTCAGTGGCTAATTAACTTGCATTCGATGCTTCGCCTTTTAATGGTCTTTTGCCAGTTTGTAAAGGCTTTGTGTCCAGCTCTTTCAACAGCTATCAGTGGATTTGGTGTTTAATTGTGTTTTGATATGATATGAGCCTCCAGGTCTGGTTGTGTGAGAGAGGACTTTTCACATAAATAGACAGGGCACAGCTTAATTCAAACAGTAACAAATTAAAGGTTGGGAGTCTGTCATCTTGGGGGGGGGGGAGTGGAGGCTACAAGTCCTGGAGGAAGGCTGGGGTTTCATAGAATCGTAGGTTTGGAAGGGACATCCAGGGTCATCTAGTCCAACCCCCTGCACAGTGCAGGAAATTCACAACTGCCTCCCCCGCCCACACCCCCAGTGACCCCTGCTCTATGCCCAGAAGATGTCGATCTAACCATTTCTTGCCTGTGTCGTCCAGAGATGTTGCACTGTGAAGTTGGGACAGTGCGATCCTAAGTGCAATCCTAAATCTTACAATGCAATCCTAAAAAGAGTTACTCCAGTGCAATCCTAAATCTTACAGTGTGTTCCTAAGAAGAGTTACTCCAGTCTAAGCCCATTGAAATCCATGGGCTTAGACTGGAGTAACTCTTCTTAGGATTGCTCTTTTAGTGACCTCACAAAGAAGAGTGTTGGGGGCTTCCTAGTGAGAGCCATCTGATGCTTGAGCTGGTTTTAATGCTGGTTTTAATGCTGGTTTTAATGCTGGTTTTAATGCTGGTTTTAATGCTGGTTTTACGCTTCTGGTTTTTTGTTGGCTGGACCTTGGATGGTTTTAACGTCTCTACATTTCTGTGATGCTTTATTTTGTGAGCCACCTCAAGCGGTTCTCTGAAGAAACGGCATATAAATATTTCAAATAAATAAATGGCATAACAGCTACAAGAAAAAGTTGCGGTCCAAAGCAGATCCCCAGATCACATCTCCCCTCTGACACGAAATTGACTTTGCAGATTTAGGGAAGCTATTTCTGATTCAATTTTAAACAGAGTTAAGCCTTTCTGTGTCCATTGAAGTCACGGATACAGAAGGGTAGAAAGGATGTAGAAGGATTGAACTCGTGTTTAGGACTGCCATGTTAGTCTCATCCCAAGATCTGCAATAACAAACCTGGAATACCTTATAGGGCTGTTGTCAAAGATTGCAAGAAATGCTTTGAAGCCCAAAGTGAAATATTATTATCGTTGGGAGCCCACGTGGTATTGTGAAGCGAGGGCAGTGAAAATATTTTGGAACACCCTCCCACAGATATTCCAAGTATTCCTCTCCAAAATTCTCAAGCCTTTCGCAGCTTGAGCAAGTCAGTATCCTCACAGGCCTCTGTTTTTTCCCCTATGAGAATCTGTGCCTCCTGGAACTTGGTCAGCCCTCATTGGGAGAAAATTTGGGGTGTTTTTCCTCTGATGATTAACTGCAAAGTAAATTTTGCATAACTAGGGAGCCCCCTGAGTATGCATGAATGCTCACCTTGTCTGTAGGTTACCCGTTTTTTCTGCTATCATTATTGGTATGAATTTCTGACTGTTATTAGAATGATTGGCAAGAGACAGCCCCGTATTTTACACCATTGGATTTTTAAAGATTTCTTGGAAGCAGTGGCTGTCTACGTCTCTTTTTGCATACTGGGGCACAATACAAAATATAATGGTGGAAGAATGACAGTTTGCACACTGCTTAGTCCAACGTTCGGGAATGATAACATTTCAAAACTGCACGAGTTACGCTTGAAGGATAAAGTCCCCCTTTTCTCACCGGCCTGATCTGAAGTCGGACTGTACTTTTTGCAACTTGCTTTTTTTCAGACGAACTGTGATCTGTGATTTCTGTAACATCTGTAGGAGCTTAGCAAAGCTGGAAAGAATTTTCACCTTTACTACTCTCTTCAAAATCCTACTGTATTCATTTTGGTATCAAAATAATACTGATTTTACTTGGTTTTTCCAGAGTTTTTTAAAACTGATTTTACCAGAGACCAACAAAATGTTCAGAGTGTAAGCTTTTGAGAGTCAGACCTCCCTTCTTCAGACACCAGAGGGTTGGGGGGGGGCTCCTTTTGGAAGTTCTGAGCCCCAAGTGAATAGAAATGTCAGTCCCTGGCAGATAGGTCCCTCAAGCCCTCCACAGTTAACACACAGGTGTTCTAGTTGAAGTAGCTTTATTGAGATCTATACAGTACAGGTGTTCACCTGAAGGTGGTAATTGGCAGAAGTGACAATTCAAACAAAGGCATTACTAATTATAGGGAAACTTCTCGCCCTTCGGGGTCCGTTGACATTCTGGCGCGAAACCCCAGAGAGATTACATGGGAACAGATTAGTTTAGACTACATGAAGTACAAAGGAAAATATCTGTCTCTGGGAAAGTTACAATGTTCGCTGCTAACAGCTCTTCTCGAGGACACTTGCTGGAAGAAATGAAAGTACATATTTTCAACAGATAAGGGAGGGGCCCGATGTCTCTCCTGCAATTAATATTTGCAGTTAAGACGCTCTTAGATGATCTACGCAAAATGCAGCATATAACTCTGGCAAACAGCATTGACCAGTAAAAAAGGCAGAGTACAATCATGGCAGGTATGCTGGCATACAAGACAAGAAACTACTCTTCCGTAGTAATCAGGTCGGAGAACTTCCCAGAGGATCGTGTCCCTTTTACATCAATATTCGACATCCAGCCATATTTTATGCCTTATAGCAGCATTATATATTTGGGGGTTGATCCTATAGTGAATTTGCTGGTGGATAGGCAATGGCAAACCACCCGATAACAAAAAGTCTGCCAAGAAAACTTTGTGATGTGACGTCCCTCCATGGGTCAGTAATGACTCGGTGCTTGCACGGGGGACTACCTTTACCTTTTACCTATGTAATGGCTGTTTTTGACAAATTCCTGTTTCTCGGCTGAGAGTTGAAAACTTATCCAAGTCTTCCGTCCAAATTTTAACAGATGAAAATAGGAAAGCCATTAGAAATATGTTTATTCTCAGACCCAAAGGACTTGTAGAGCATTTATTCTCAAGGTAAGATGCCTGGGCTCCCTTCCCTTCCTCCCCACATTGCATTGTAGTGGCTGGAGATCTCCCAGAATTACAACTGGTCTCCAGGCCACAGAGATCAGTTCACCTGAAGAAAATGGCTAATTTTGGGGGGGTGGAGTCTATGGAATTATGCCATGCCAAGGTCCTTTCCCTCCCCAAACCCCACTTCCTCCAGATTTCTCCAAGTTTCACCCCCCCTCCCCCAGATCTCCAGGATTTTCCCAACTTGGAGCTGGCCACCCTATTGGGGTAGGTCCATTCCCCCCCCCCCACAAAACTGGGTTAGGAAAGCTATTTATTATTTAATAAGAGGATCTATACATCACATTTATATCCTGAGATGGACCTCCAGAGTGGATTGGAGCTGGGCTGGAAGTAGGGTTGCCAACTCTGGAGCAGGAAATTCCTGGAGATTTGGGGGTGGAGCCTGGGGAGTTCAGGGTTTGGGGAGAGGAGAGACATCGCCAGGTTATAATGCCATCGGGCTCACCTTCCAAAGCAGCCATTTTCTCCAAGGAAACTGATTCCTGTGGCCTGGAGATCAGTTGTAATGCTGGAAGATCTCCAGCCGTCACCTGGAGACTGGTAACGCTAGAAGAGGGTGGGATTTGGGGAGGGGAGAAACCTCTGTGGAGTATAATGTCATAGACTCCACCCTCCAAAGCAGTCGTTCTCTCCAGGGGAACTGATCTCTCTAGAGATCAGTTGTAATTCTGTAATTCTCTAGGGATCAGTTGTAATTCTGGGAGATCTCCAGGCATCACCTGGAGGTTGGCAACCCTCAATGGATGAAAAATGGGGCCTGAATGGTGGCAGAAGGCAGAAGAGAGAGCTCGGCCAACCTCCCCTTGCTTGCCTGTTCCGTTTTTATTAAAACAATACTTCCTTATTTTAGGCTCCTGTTGCATTCGGCCCTTGGTTTCTCATGTTCAGGTGTGGTTTAAATGTGATGCAAGCATGGGAAAAGAACTAGGCTACTAAGCTGCTCTCCTTTGGAGGTTTTTAAGCAGAGGCTAGATGGCCATCCTACAGTGATGCTGATTCTGTGAACCTGGGCAGGCCATGAGAGGGAGGGCAAGAAGGGTTACATCAGTGCTTAGTTCTCACAACCACTTCGTACACGGCCAGGGTAATGCTCACCACCAATCTAGAGTCAGCCGTCGCAGTTTTCCCCAGGCCAGTTTGGCTAGGGATCCTGGAGGTGTTTTACCATCTGCTGGGCATGGAGCAGGGGTCACTGGGTGTGTTTGGAAGGGGAGGTAGTTGTGAATTTCATGCATTTATGGGGTTGGACTAGATGACCTTGGAGGTCCCTTCCAACCCTATCATTCTGTTTCTACCCGTGCCAAACCAGCAACACAGGCGGCAGTCCAGGATCAGCGAGACACCGTGCAAAGGCAAAGTCCCACACCGAGTTTTTCCCCCTCATCCAGTCTCATGTTTAAATCAGATCTGGGTTTGCTTCAGTCGGGGCTAAGCAATTGTCCTAGAAGGTTACGTGGAAATCTGGTGTTTGAAGGGAAGTTGGAGAGGTGGCTACCAGCTAAAGCTTCACGAAGGAGGAGCACCAGCCGTTCCGCATTTGATAAAAGAAAACAGAAATTGTGTTATATCAGATGACACAATGGTAGCACAGACAGAACAAAGCGTCTTAACGCTTCTTGCCAGAGGGGGAAAAAAGGATCCAACAGTTAACCAAGGTTGGCATTTTGTTCTGGAAATAATTGAGTTCCTGGAAAAGCTTTCATTTATAAAGGCTTTCTCAGGGCCTGCTAGTGTAGGAGACCTTGACAGTCAGGCCTCACTCGGCGAATCTCATTATTGTCGAAATCCTCAGAACTGAGGCAAAGGGGTAATTGAGGCAAAGGGATAACTTCTTATCAAGCTGTCTCCATTTTGACTGAGTTCTTCAACTCACCAGGACTCTTATTTTTATTTGCTGTATTTATACCCCGTCTTTCTCCTCCATGGAGACCTGATTTGCTGCCATAAGTAGCCACTCCGGCTACCATGAGGCTTTTCTGCAGCTTTCCCAGAAGAGCTTATATCCTGACTTTTTTTAAAAATCAATTTTTCAGGCATCTCTTTCCCCGTGCACACTCCGGCTGATTCCACACACGTTGGATAATGCACATCCAATCCTCTTTATAGATCATTTGGAATGGATTTTTTTGTGTGCGGAACAAAAAATCCACCTCAAATGATTGATAAAGTGCATTGAAAGTGCATTATCCAACATGTGCGGAATCAGCCTCTATCCCATCTTTTAGCGTTCCACCCCCTTCTGCACCCCTCCCACCCTGTGCTAGCCCCCTTCATTGTGATTGGCCACTGTTGTCTACTCCCAGCCACTCCCATCCCCTTCCTTTCTATTCCTTTCCGCTCCCTTCTTTCCTCTCCCACTCATTTTTAATTTTTCTTTAAACAAAAAATCCAATGTAGGATCGATGCACTGATGGGCTGAGAGGGAGTAATCCAGGCAATAGATTGATCCAGCATTCTAGCAATGCTTCAATTCATCGCATGTGCAAAAAGAAAAAAGAGAAAGGGCCGGCACTGAGATGTCACCAATGACAGCATCAGTGCCGAAAGCGCCAGCACTCATTTATCCTGATGCATTTTGACATGATGCAGACTGACACCACCACCACCACCAGTCGATATATATACTGCCCTTCAGGACAACTTAACACCCACTCAGAGCAATTTACAAAGTGTTTTATTATTATCCTCACAACCACAGCTTTTTTTCCGTGGGACTGCAGTGGAATGGAGTTCCGGCACCTCTTGAAAGTAGTCACATGTCCATTGGCCCCTCCCCCTGACCCTGTTTCCTCCCATGTACAGTCCAAGGCGTCCAGCTCTTTAGCTTCGGGCAAAGAGCAACACTTTTCTTGCCGCTTACAAGTGGCAAGAAAAGTGTTGCTTTCAACTCCAATTGCTTTTCAGCTGATGGGAGGGGGATCCCCCCATCAGCTGAAAAGAAGCTGCGGGCCTTGAAAGCAGCAACACTGCTTTCAAATGCCCACTTGCTTTTTTCAGCTGAAGGGAGGGGGAGGAGGGACTCCCCCTCCTCAGCTCAAAAAAGCAGCAGGACATTTGAAAGCAGCTACGCTTTTCTTGGGCAAGAAAAGTGTTGCTGCTTTCAAAGCCAGCAGCTTTTTTTCAACTGATAGGAGGTGGATTCCCCTCCCATCAGCTGAAAAAAGCTTTTTAAAAATACTGGCAGCTTTTTCAGCTGAGGGGAGAGGGAGGAGAGACCCCTCCCTTCTCCCCCTCTGCTGAAGAAAGCGGGGCATTTGAAAGGAGCAACACTTTTCTTCCATGCGTTTCTCCCTCATTTCCCTCTTGAGAGTTCCACCACCTCTTTCCCCAGAAAAAAAGCCCTGTCACAACAATCACCCTGTGAGGTGGGTGGGGCTGAGAGAGCTCTGAAAGAGCTGTGACTGACCCAAGGTCACCCAGCTGGCTTCATGTGGAGGAGAGAGGAATCAAACCCAGCTCTCCAGATTAGGATCGTGCCGCTCTTAACCCCTACGCCAAACTAAAAAGAATGGCAGCACCCTGATCCAACATGAGAGGTGCGAAAGGGCCCAGATGTGCCATGTCCATGCCTTTTGGCTTGACTTCTGGGATGGTGAGGAGTTATGTCCCCAGTGCAAAAGTGGTTTCTGAAAATCTTGTTGGTCTCTTAAGGTGCCACTGAACTCAGATCCTGCTGTTCAACTGCAGACCAACACAGCTGCCCAATTAAACAATCCAGGACAGAATCCCTCCTCTTACGCCAGAACTCCTAAATTATTGAATAGCCTTTATTTATTAGCTTCATTTATAGTCTGCCTTTCTCACCCACGGACTCAAGGTGGATTACACGGACCTACATATGGACATTAATTATGGACATTAGTTATGGTTCTTCTGTATACATTGTGTTATAAACCAACTTACTTTTGTTTTCATTGGTTATTGGTCCTGGTACTTTGTACATTATTAATTGATATTCATTGTATTTATTGCACTCTTCTGGTCTCTGACCTTACATTTATCTTGCAATATATGGTATTTGATTAATAATTGGTGTAATTAATTTTTGTATTAGCTATTTATTTATATCACATTATTACTAGCACATATATAAAAAAGTTTTTCATAATTGTTTATTACGGTTTTTGCTGCCTTCCCTCCCCTTTCTTGCCTTGGTCTAGCGGGAAGAGCATACCCCTGTCCTTTTTCGTTTACTTGGATTACAGATATGGCAAGGGCTGTTCAGTCCAAAGCGAATTCAGTCCGAGCGAATTACAAAGAATGGCAGGAAATCCATAAATAAAACGAACCACTGACTTGAGTTGCGAAGGATTGAACTGGAGACTTTCCGTGCTCTGACACTGAGCTGCGTTCAGTAGCAGTCTTCAGGGGAGAGAGTTGAAACGGGGTCAAATTACTCCTTACCTGCTGAGTCGGAGCTCTTAGCTGAGACCACTATGGCGGCTGGCGGCAGAACTTGAAACACAGGCTACAGATTCGTGCATCACAATCCAGTAATTATGTCCAATTAGCACCGGGTTAAACGTGCCTCGGAAGCCTTTAATTTGTAATTAAGGAAGCCTTCTAGCAGGCATCAAGCACAGGTTTTCTAGCCGCCGTCTCCCCGGAGAGAGGCATCCCGAGGGGTGTTTCTGTTGCCAGCTGTGCGACGCAGTGCGCTCTCGTTCTGCTCTGCACTGCACGGCATCCGTACCCCTTCCTGGCTGTTTGAGCAGGTAATGCTGGAATTGAGCTCCCCCTCACCGGCAGTTTTCAAGAAGAGGCTGGATGAATACTTGTCAGAGATGCTTTAGGTTGATCCTGCACTGGGCAGGGGGTTGGACTAGATGGTCTCTATGGACCCTTCCAACTCTGTGATTCTATGATTCTATGAATTCAGATGGAGGACTTTTCAGGGACTCTTTCCTTTCCCTTGGGCCATCATAACATGCTTCCTAGGAGAAGAGGAGCAAAGAGGTAGCACTGCACCCCCCCCAAATGCCAAGTCCTGGGTTCAATCCGTGACTCCCCCAGAGTGAGATCTCTGGGGGGAATGCTTACCTTACCCCAGGCCTGAATCTGTATAAAGGAACGTTTTAAATAATGCCAGGTTCAGGAGCTGCAAAATAGGGACACAGGATTCTTAGCTCTCTGCAGATGCTAATTTTCAGCATTTCTTACCCTCTCCTCTAATCAAGCTGGTTACATGTTGCATCGTTGTATCTGATCAAGGGAGCTTTGACTCTGAAAAGCTTACACTGTGGAAATCTTGTTGGTTTTTAAAGGTCTACTGGACTCGAATCTTGCTCTTCCAATACGGTTACCCACCTGAAACTGCTTCTGTTACAGGGAAGCAAATTTCTGTCGTCTGTTGTAATAGCTGGGAGAGATTTTTAGTTGAGGGATTTGCTTCAGGTTGGTATGATTTATTTATTTGAAATATTTTAACTTGCTTTTCTTGAAGCAGGGCCTGGGTGCCGGGAGGCATTATTTAGCATATCTATCCAGGGCTTTTTTCTGGGAAAAGAGGTGGTGGAACTCAGTGGGTTGCCAGCACAGGGGGCAACTCTTGGTGGGAGGTGGTGCCCTTGGTACCACATGTGCGCATGCAAAATCCGTGCACGCTCCCAGGTCCAATGACATCACTTTGGGTCAGCTGGAACAAGGGGGGAGTTTTTAAGAGTTTAAATCACCCTTGGCGAAAATGGTCACATGGCTGGTGGCCCCGTTCCCTGATCTCCAGACAGCGCCGCGGCATGGAGGGCAATCTAAATTCCCCTCTGTCTGGAGATTAGGGGGCAGGGCCACCAGCCATGTGTCCATTTTCAAGAGGTTCCGGAACTCTGTTCCACTGTGTTCCAGCTGAAAAAAAGCCCTGTATCTATCCATGAAGAAGAGCCGCTGGTCTCCCCACCCACTGAATTCCCTTCTGGAATGCATTCTAATGCATTCCCCAGGCCTTCTAGTGCTCGAGGAAACCTTTTCAGCATGCAATATTTGTGCTGTAGCATGGACCCGTTGACCCCTGACTCATGGAGATGAGCTCAAGATACGAGTCTTTTTAGCTTCTCATGTCACAAGGCTTGCTTTCATGAGCGACTCCTGTTTATCTACTGTATTAACACAGTCCTGCTCACAATAACACTTCACGTGCATGTCGCACTTCAGAGAGAGTGCAGAATGCATCATGCACGTCTCTGCAATCCTTGTGAGCTAGGCTAGGTTTGCTGTTCTCAGAAAGGGCTGGAGATCAGCAGCAGTCTGGCCAATGCTGCCTCTGGGGAATGCATAGGAGGGGTGTGTGGTGTAGTAGTTAAGAGTGGCAGGACTCTAATCTGGAGAGCCAGGTTTGATTCCTCACTCCTCCGCTTGAAGCTAGCTGGGTGACCTCAGGTCAGTCACAGCTCTCTCAGGACTCTCTCAGCCCCACAAACCTCACAGGGTGATTGTCGTGAGGATAATAACTCTAATGTTGCTGTTGTTAATGTTATTACTAATTTAACTTCCCAGATAAGAGCTGATTGTCTTAGCCCTGCTTGTAGAATTTCTCCCCACTGCTATACCATAGTTTAGGGAAAGAAGCCTGATGTGTGTAGGAGTGCGGGGTGGGGTGGGGTGTGATGTGTAGGTGCCCCTGAGGTTAAAGGACAAGGGTCATTTTTATGAAAAAGAGTGACTTCTAGGAGGGGGAGTGCAACGCAAGTCCAGTGCTACTTTAAGGACCAAAATTTCCAAGATATAAGCTACCTTTGTCAGATACCTGAAGAAGGGAGCTTTGACTCTCGAAAACTTATACCCTGGAAATCTAGCCGGTCTTTAAGGTGCTACTGCACCCGGATCTTGCTCTTCTACTGCAGCCCAGCGTGGTTGCCTGCTTGAAACTATCTGCATTGCTCATTAAGTCCCTTCTCTTTGGCATGGAGTTCGATCTCCCTGCTCCAGCTGCCGCTTTTCAATCCCGACCTTTTTGTGGCCCCACACGGTGAGCTATTTTGAGACAATTTGGCTGTGCCGCACTTGGGCCCTCCTTTCTGCCCCCACTTTCTAAACAACCAAACCCTGCTGCAAAGTGTACAGAGGGGCAGTTCTGGATGGCAACTGGTCCCTGGCTTTTCTGTCGGGTCTGTAATTTCTGGCTGTGAAGGAAGGCAGTGAAGAGAGGAATCAAAAACGAACCCTGGAGAGTGAGAAATGATATCCTTTGTATCCAGTTTCAAGAGTTGCCGCCTCCATAGCTCACAATGACAAACTTGGTACAGTTTCTGGCATCACAAGCCCTGGCACCTCTCACCTGGGCAGAATCCCACCTATTGTTCCGACGACAGACGTCAAACATGGGAGTCAGAAATGTCTTTTTCAGTCCACAGAAAATATCTATTCATGGAGGAAGGGGCTGCCTGTGACGGCTAATTAAGAAGGCTAAAAATGGAAATTGCGTGCTCAGAGTGTGGGGGTACTTCTCAGTGCCAGTGTAATGTAGCAGTTAAAGTGTCAGACTAGGATCTAGAAGATGCAGGTTCGAATCCCCGCTCTGCCATGGAAGCTTGCTGGGTGACTTTGGGCCACTCTCTCAGAGCCAAACTAGACGAGACGCTTGACACGAGGAGGACACATGTTGGTTTCCCGCAAGTTTCCACGGAAAGTGTAGTGAGAAAGTACCTCTGCCAGGAAGAAGAGGGAGAGAATCCCTCTTTCTCCCTGGCAGAGGTTCTTTCTCTAGGCATCTTGTCTAGTCCACTCAGCTCCCTCTTGCCCACTGGCGTGCTCAGCTCCCTCTGGCTGCCGAGTGCAGTTAGGGGAGCAAGGGGAACGCGCTCCCTCTCGCCGTTACCAGCATGCTCGGCTCCTTCTGACTGCTGCCAGCATGTTCGGCTCCCTCTGACCACCACCAGTGTGCTCGGCTCCCTCTGACTGCCACCAGTGTGCTCAGCTCCCTCTGACTGCCACCGGTGTGCTCGGCTCCCTCTGGCTGCGACGTGCATTTAGGAGAGCAAAGGGAGCTGGTGGCAGTGAGAAGGAGTGCGCTTCCCTTACTCCCCTAAATGCACTTGGCAGCCCGAGGGAGCTGAGCTCACCGGTGGGTGAGAGGGAGCCGAGCAGAATAGACGCAAGATGCCTAGAGAAAGAGCCTCTGCCAGGGAGAGGGGGGATTCTCTCCCTCTTCTCCCTGGCAGAGGTTCTTTCTCACTACACTTCCCATGGAAACTTGTGGGAAACCGACATGTGTCCTCATGTCAGGTGTCTTGTCTAGTTCAGCTCTCAACCTAACCTACCTCACAAGATAGTTATGAGGGTACGGTGAAGGAAGGGGGAATTGCGTACCCCACCTTGAGCTGTTTGTGCTTTGCACAAAGGCATCCCCGCTCTCACTTTTACTTGTTCTCTGCTAGTGCTGCCCACCTAAAAGCTGCGAGTGACAGAAAGAGAGGGTGTTTGAATTGTGTTCTAGCCCCCGCCCCTTCCCGGCAGCTCAGGCTTATTGCATGGGCTTTGAGCTCTTGCTAATAAAACAGCCTGTTCTCTAATCTGAGCCAACACTGTCATTCTCATGATGGGTATCCCAACACTTCCATGGTCTGTTTATAGGGCCGGAACAATCACAGACATTGGTGGGGGCTGCTGGCTTTGCCAGGAAGATTAGCTGAGCGGGCTCTAAAGAACAGCTACTGAACCCTACAGGGCAATCATGAGTCAAAATCTCGAGAATTTTAGCTTTCGGTTTTGGTTCACAAGGCAAGTTGCTAGTCCTCATGCCGCCTTATCAAAACTGGCATGAAATAGCTATCTGCTTTGCATGGATGGAAGACAATGGGATCTCATGGATGGAATCAGCCTGTGTTCCTCCAGTCCAAGTGCCACTTGATTGCCTTCTCGCTGTGGTTCTTCTTCGCTTGCCTTGCATAAATACATCCAGACAGCAGCACCCAACAGCAAAGACAAGAGGGATATAACTTCCAAGGTCCAAATTAGCCCAGGAATAGGTACCAGTATGTTTGCTCCCTGGTTTTAGTCTTTACCATCTTACCCATTTATTCCCTTTTAATTATCATATCAGTACACAACAGCCCATCCTTTGTCTAAGGTACTTGAAGTGGCCTCCCTGCATTTCCATCATTGTGTCTTCACAATGGCCCTGGAGGTTGGCCAGGAGACAATGACCTTTTATTTATTATAAAATTGATATCCCACTTTCCTTGAAGTTATTTTTGTTGTTGTTGTTGTTAATGTCATTTACGAGCCCGCTTTCTCGCTGAGACTCAAGATGGATTACACAGTGTGAGATTAGCAACAGTCAGTATCAAAGACCTTTCCATAAACAATGCCATGGGGTAAATAAATACGTTTACAAAGACATGGCATTAGCAAGAATCCAATACAGAGTTGAAGAAATGCTGACTTTAGACAACATGAAGCACAGGTAGCTCACAGGAGCACATATTTAAGACAACAGACATAAGGCAACATAGTGGTGAATTCTGTGGTCCCTAACTCATTAGCGGAGCATCTGAGAGCCCCTCCCTACAATACAAAAGCCTTTTTGAATAATTCGTTTTTGCATCGTTTGCAGAAAGCCAGGAGAGTGGGGGCTCTCTTGACCTCCTCAGGCAGGCCGTTCCACAGGGTAGGGGCCACCACAGAGAAGACCCGGGTACAGGCTGCTGTTGATTTCGCCCATGTGCAGGGTGGCACCTGCAGGAGTCCTTGTTCAGATGAGCAAAGCTGCCATGGAGGAACATAGGGAGGGAGGTGGTCCCGTAGGTATGCTAGATCAAGGCCATGAAGAACCTTGTATGTTTGTAAGTTCAAAGTATATGTTTCCTAGCTGAATGGGGGTTCCAACCCAAGCCAAACAACACTTCGGAAATGGCTGGATTTCCTATCAGTCAACATAGAATCAAGAGTTTGAACCCTTTATCTGGGACTCTAACCGCCACATTTATCAAAGGTCCAGAGGAGTTAGCCGTGTTAGTCTGTAGTAGCAAAATCAAAAAGAGTCCAGTAGCACTTTTAAGACTAACCAACTTTATTGTAGCATAAGCTTTCGAGAATCACAGTTCTCTTCGTCAGATGCATCTGACAAAGAGAGCTGTGGTTCTCAAAAGCTTATGCTACAATAAAGTTGGTTAGTCTTAAAGGTGCTACTGGACTCTTTTTGATTTATCAAAGGGAAACCTTGGGGGGTTACATGGACCTTTTGCAATTTTTATTTTGACTAATACTGTGTCATCCACCTTGAGTCTCAGCAAGAACGGTTGCTTAAATAAATACATTTGGATGTTGCCTTTTAAACTTGGATGTATTTTATACCCAAGTTTAAAAATATAAAGCATGCATTATCTCTGAAACAATAAGCACGAAACTTCTGACCCTTCCGCCCCATACGATCAGGAACGGCTCCCTCCCCACCATACTCAGTCTTTTCCAGTGGACTTTCCACCTTTTCCGGGCCCAGCATTTTCTCAGCAGCCTGAAATGGCAGAGTGGTACGCTTAGGGAGGGGGGCTGAGTAATATATAGCTCCCTCAGATTTGGCAGTATTCACTGAGCGTTTCCTGACAGGGCCTGGAAACGAGCAGCTTGTACTGAATCGATTCCCTATTACTCACTCAACTCAATTAAGAGCAAGCCATTCCTTGTTTAATTTCAAAGATAAATATCTAAGGCACGCTTTCTTGGCTACCGAGGCCGGCAGAGGTAGTCGCTGAGGAAAAGCTGAGGGTAGATTGGCTCAAGAGTAACAAGAGATGCTGGTCTTTATTAAGGCAGACCAGTGAACGCAGCAACTTGATTTTTGATGGGAGCGACTCTCTAGGGGCTGAAGCAATAAAAGGTCCGTCCTGAGTAGAGATGCGCACGAACCGGGGAAAACACGAACCGTGCAGTTTGTGGTTTGTCGCATTTCACGAACCACGAACTTTCACGAACCTGCCCCGGTTCATGAACTGGTTCATTTGGTTCATGAAAATATCACATCCAGGTCAACAGAACGTCACTTCTGGGCCAGCAGAAGGCCACTTCTGGGTCAACAGAAGGTCTGCAGGAAGTTCATCCCCTGTTGCCTAGGAAACTGATTGATCGGCACCAGGTTGTCTGCAGTGACGAACCAAAAAAAAAAAATGAAACGAACCAGCCTAAAGTTCGTGGCGGTTCATTAGAAATGGGCTCTGATGAACCACTGGTTTGTGAACCACAAACCGGCCTGGTTCGTGACAAATTTTGGTTCGTATTTCGGTTCATGCCCATCTCTAGTCCTGAGACTTTTTACCTTGAGGTGCTTAGCATCAAACCAGGGGCCTTCTGTTTAGAAAGCCTATTGCTCTACTGCAAAACCACAAGTCCTCCTCCTCCCCCATCCCTACCCCCATATATGAATATACAAAGCTGCCATTGGCCCATCTTGCCCTGTAGATTCTGCCCATCAGCGCTGCATAGACAAGATCTTTCTCAGCTTTGTTTGCTTCTAGCAGGAAGGGAATATAGGAAACCTAATACACTTGCCCTATCAAAGAGAAGAGGCCCAGCCAAATGGAGATCCCCCCCCCCCAGTGTGAAACATCTCCATCTTCTGGCTAGGGTTACTAACAGCCTGGAGAGAAAGATTTGGATCCAGTAGCACCTTAAAGACCAACTAGGTTTCCTGGATATGAGCTTTCGAGAGTCAAAGCTCTGGAAATCTAGTTGGTCTTTAAGGAGTTACTGGATCCAAAACTTGCTCTTTGCTATAGACCAACACAGCTACCTATCTGAAAGAACCTGGCAAGAAAAGGTCTTGGCCCTTTGTGGTGGAGAGTGCCCTCAAGTCATAGCTGATTTATGGTGACCCCCTGGTGGAGTTTTTATGGCAAGAGACTCACAGAGGTGGTTTACCATTGTCTGCCTCTGCAACTCTGGTCTTCATTGGAGGTCCCCCATCCAATTATTAACCGAGGCCAATCCTGCTTAGCTTCTGAGTTCTGATGAGATCAAGCTCACCTGGACTATCCAGGTCAAAGCATTGTCCATTTAATAGATACTTAATACAAGGAAATGGGCAGGTGGCTTTTTCATACCACAGAGGTAAGGATTTTGCCATCTTCTGGGCATGGAGCAGGGGTCACTGGGGTTGTGAGAGGGTAGTTGTGACTTTGGGGTCAGGAAGTAATTTTCCCCAGACCAGTTTGGCTAGGGATCCTGGAAGTGTTTTGCCATCTTGTGGGCATGGAGCTGGGGTCACTGGGAGTGTGGGAAGAATTTCCCACAATGTGAATTTCCCGCATTGTGCACTCATTTTCCACTATTGCATGTTCCTATTTGACCGTTGAACACACTGAATTAGACCTTTATTTCATTTAAGTTCATTTAAGTCAATATTGAGTGATTCCGCACATGTTCGATAATGCACTTCCAATCCTCTTTCTAGATCATTTGGAACGGATTTTGTTGTGTGCGGAACAAAAAATCCACCTCAAACGATTGATAAAGTGCTTTGAAAGTGCATTATCCAACGCGTGCGGAATCAGGCATTGTCTACTCAGACTAGAAGCAACTCTCCAACTGAGGTTTTTCACTTCACGGACTGCCTGAACCTTAGTGGGGATATGGGATCTTGAATCTGAAACTTTTTGCATGTCAAGCAGATGCTCTTCCACTCAGCCAAGGCCTTTCTCTCTTCCTGCAGGTTTTAGAGGCAGTCTAGCCTGAAGGCATTTCTAGACATAACCCATTTTGTCAGCAGCTGAGGCTTTGTGCAGTTGAAATAAAGGAAACAAATTTCCCCATGAAATAAATTCCTTGCATCTGGAAACTAGAGATGGGCATGAACCAGCGGTTCGTCAGATCCCATTTTTGACGAACCGCCACGAACTTTAGGCTAGTTCGTTTGGTTCGTTTTTCGGTTCGTCACTGTGCCAATCAATCAGTTTCCTAGGCAACAGGGGATGGACTTCCTGAAGACCTTCTGCTGACTCGGAAGTGAACTTCTGCTGGCCCGGAAGTGATGATTTTCTGACCAGGATGTGACGTTTTCACAAACCAAACAGACCGGTTCGCGAACCAGGGGCAGGTTTGTGAAAATTCCTGGTTCGTAAAATTTGACGAACCACATGGTTCGGTTTTTTTCTGGTTCGTGCCCATCTCTGCTGGAAACCTAACCTAATAGAGAAGGCAAGTCTAGAACTCTGCACCCTGGTATACGGTCTTCAACATTCAGGATGCATTTTATCCAGTCGTGCAGTCTGCCACTTCAAATGGTACGGTCCCAAATTCTGCCTCCGTATGACCCTTTGTTCTGTGTAATGCCCCTTGGCCATTACGCCAGCAATGTTGGAAGAGCCATTATAATGTAGGAAAGTGGCTTTTGTCTGGTCCTGTTTGCAGCAAAGACGGACTTGGGGTGGGGGAGAGACATGGGTAGCCTGGGAATCATTCGTTGAGACTTGATCCTAGATCCAATCTAGTTTCTTGGAGGTTTATTCTTAGAGCCCGTCTGGCGGCATCTTGATTTCATGGTTCTGCTCCGTTCTGTAATAGATGGAGGCACGTGTTTGTAATTTTGTGAAGGGTTATATTTGGTTACCATATAGCATGTTTTGGAAAATAAACAAAAGCACAAAGGGATGTTGAGGGGGAGGGATCTTGGAGGAGCGAGACGGATTTGAAAATAGTTTTAGGTGGGTAGCCATGTTGGTCTGCCGTAGAACAGCCAGATTTGGGCCCGGTGGCATCTGAAGAAGGGAGCTTTGACTCTCAAAAACATATACACTGAAAAAATTGTTGGTTTCTAAGTTCCCGCTAGACTCAAATCCTACAGATTTGAAAAGTAGTAATGAGTCCAGTAGCAGCTTTATGACTAACCAACTTTATTGTAGCATAAGCTTTTGAGAACCACAGCTCTCTTCCTCAGATGCATTTGACAAAGAGAGCTGTGGCTCTCGCAAGCTTATGCTACAATAAAGTTGGTTCGTCTTAAAGGTGCTACTGGACTCTACTATTTTGCAACTACAGACTAACACAGCTAACTCTTCTAGATTTGAAAAGGACATACAGAAAGGTGAAAAAGATGATTCTGCAAAGTAACTGGCTAAAGTTATTTCCTTGAGGTCGAAGCACAAAAAATGAAAGAAAAAAAACCAAAGCCTGACTCTTCCAGGACGGATGAGGGCAGTGCCACAAACGCTATGGGCAGCCACATCACCTGTGCTCAGGAAAGCTCATCAGCGGCTGTGGCTTACTGGAAGAGCATCTGCTTGATAGGCAGAAGGTCCCAGGTTCAATCCTCAGCATCTCCAGTGAAAGAGATTAGGTAGTAGATGATGTGAAATACCACTACTTAAGACCCTGGAGAGCAGCTGCCAGTCTGAGTAGACAATGCTGACTTTGACGGACTGAAAGGTCTAATTCAGTATAAAGCAGCTTTGTGTGTGTGTACAGCTATGGCTTTTGTAGTATATAAATTGCCCAACTGTCTTTATCTTGTTCGTCCTTACAGAAAGACTGGGAGGGGGTTCCGTGGTGTTCCCATTTTAAAACCATTTAAAAACCCTAGAAATGGGTGAATTCCTAGAGCATTGTTATGGCACTTCAAGGTACGAAGTATAAGTGATATTGCATAACATCACTCCCCCCAAATATTCCCACTGGCAATGCTAGAGAGGACAGAAGTGGGTTGCGATGGGCAGAATTCAGCTGGCAACCCTCGGGAGGGCAGAAGTAGGTTGCAATGGGCAGAGCTCGGCTGGCAACCCTCAGGAGGGCAGCCTTAGCAAACAAGGATAAAGTTTACCTCACATTTGAGGGCTGAGATAACAGGGGAAAGGGTTAGGCTAACAGGAATGTGAAGTAAAGATCTGAGGAGGTATCTGGATAAGTTCCCTTCTGAGGGAAGTGAGTGTCCTGAGGTGTCACAGAAGGTCAGCAGACCATTACTGGCCTGGTGGGCCACTTAGTTGCAGATGAGGGCTGTGTTAACGTAAGTGTCAACCTACCCAAGGGAGCATTTTTTCCCCTCACAACTTCTGGATCAGTGTTAATATTTACCTCAATTGTGTGTGTGTGTGTGTTTTCCAAATTAGAATTTTGTTCTTATATACTTTTAAAAAGAAACCATCAAAACTATTTCAGTTCTCAGTCCAGGCATGGGTGGGTTCTGCTCAGGCCCAGATCCTATCCCCTCAAACTGGTTTTCTTTTGTATTTCCTACTGGAAATCGCTGGGCAGTGGGATAGGTGGGAAACTATATTTTGATGGGGGGGAATTCTGTGAGGTGGGCCAATGTATCTGAAGAAGTGAGCTGTGGCTTATGAAAGCTCATACCCTGCCTCAAATATTGTTAGTCTTATAATAACAACAACAACGAACAAACAACATTCAATTTATATACCGCCCTTCAGGATGACTTAATACCCACTCAGAGCAGTTTACAAAGTATGTTGTTACTATCCCCACAACAAAACACCCTGTGAGGTGGGTGGGGCTGAGAGAGCTCCAGAGAGCTGTGACTTGCCCAAAGTCACCCAGCTGGCTTCAAGTGGAGGAGTGGGGAATCAAACCTGGCTCTCCAGATTAAAGTCCTGTGCTCTACACCAAACTGGCTCTCACTATAGGTATCAATGAGAGATTTGAAGACTCCAGGGCCGTTTCCAGATGGCTTTCCTGCACCCACAACGTCGTGGGGAAAACGCGAAATATCGCATTTTCTCGTGCGAGTTTTGCGTGACAAAACGCGATATTTCATGTTTTCCCCGCAATGTGGCGCGACGTTGCAGGTGCAGGTAAGCCGTCTGGAAACGGCCCAGAACTTCCAGAACTTCAGAACCGACCTTCATAGTTCACAAAGATATCAAGTATTGAACTTTCTAAACATTTTGTGCAACTGATGCTGGAAAGAGATGCCTGCCCTCAGTACTGCCCCATTCATTCTGAGATAAGTCTGCCCCACTTGCTTTGCGTCCATGCTAACCCTTGGTTGATTTACACCCTCAGACACCAGTTCTCAAAGATCCGTGTCTTGTCTTTTTTTTTTTTTTACAGGACATGCGGAAACATGTCACCCTGACCCTCCTGGACACCGAGCAATCGTACGTGGAGTCACTTCGAACCCTGATGCAGGTAATTTATCTTTGCAGAAGTGGAGGCCAGAAATGACATAGCATGTGACCAAATGGATCTGAACGATATTGTTTATTCATTGCCTTTTCGGCCAAAGACCTGCTTCCAGAGTAGCTGGCATCAAATTTAAAACCAGTACAAATATAATTGAAAGAAAATGTGCTCAGGATTCTGGATCTTGGCATGATGGAGCACTGGTCAGTGTTAGTGTGCCTGCAGTTTGGCTGTCTACATAATAAGTTGTACAAGGAAGCACCTTGGTTGTGTATGATGCTCAAAAGAGTGCCTAGTCTCCACATGTGGGGAACGAGCTCAATGGCATGGCAATGGTTTGGCATGCAGAAGGTCTCGAGTTCGATTCCCAGCATCTCCAGTTAAAAGTATTGGATAGTAGGTGATGGGGACCTCTTCCTGAGACCCCAAAGGACTGCTACCAGTCAGAGTAGGAAAAACGGATCTTGGTAGGCTATGAGGTCTGACTCAGTATAAGGCAGCGTCGTTTTCACGTTCAGTTTGGGGATTCATTAACACAGACATTATCCATGCTTCTGTTGTCTGGTCATCACCTTGTTGCAATGGCATGTCATTTTCCAGTGGGTGCCGTTTGAAAACTGCTATTCTACGCATTGCCCTGACCTGGATAGCCCAGGTGAGCCTGATCTCATCAGATCTCAGAGGCTAAGCAGGGTCAGCCTTGGTTAGCAATTGGCTGGGATACCTCTAAGGAAAACCAGGGTTGCAGGGGCAGGCAATGACAAACCACCTTTGTTAGTCTCTTGCCATGAAAACCCCACTGGGGTCACCGTAAGCTATGACTTGAAGGCACTGTCCATTACCAAAATAGGTGGCTAGTAGCAGGGCAGGGAATGCAAAGTGCTTTCGGTGTCTGCCACCCTCTGCCACATACATTTTGGGATTCCCTTGCTGGCCTACTGTTGTGTGTTTTCACTTGGAGATAACAAACGTGCCTTGTGAAGTCCATGCTCTCGTGCTATGATCAGTCCTGAATAGAGATGGGCACGAACCACAAAAAACCCGAACCATGAGGTTCATGGTTCGTGGATTTTCACGAACCAGGAACCACGAACTGGGGCAAGTTTATGAACCAGTCCATGGTTCATGTTTCATGGGGTTTAAATGCCCCTTTACAGTCACTTAGCAGCGGCAGGGAAAGTGGCATTTGACAGTTTAAAGGGCCCTTTCCAGCCTTGCAAGTGGCAGGTTCCTTTAAACTATCGGCTGATAAACGGCAGGGGGGGGAATCCCCCCTCACTGCCTGCCAGCTGATAGTTTAAAGGGACCTGCCGCTTGCAAGCAGCAGGGCCCTTTAAACTGCCCAAACCCCAGCCCCCACCCCCCCAGCCCCAGCCCCAACCCCACACTTACCTTGCCCTGTGAGCCCACAGCGTACTCCCCCTCCTCCTGTGAGGGGCGGGAAGGCCGTTTTCAGCCTCTTCCACTGCTGCATGGGCCCTTTGAGGGGCGGGGAGGCTGTTTTCAGCGGTGGAGGAAACCGAAAATGGCCTTCCAGCCCCTCAAATGGTCACCGTGGCAGGAGGAGGGAGAGGACGCCAGGTGGGGGTGGGGCTGGGGGCTGGGGTTTGGACAGTTTAAAGGGCCCTGTGGCTTGCAAGCGGCAGGTCCCTTTAAACTATCAGCTGGCAGGCAGCAAGGGGGAGGATCCCCCTCTGCCTCTTGCCAGCTGATTATTTAAAGGGACCTGCCGCTTGCAAGCTGCAGGAAAAGTTTATATGACCATTTCCCTGGGGAAATGGCCATTTAATCTGCCCCTTTATGACCCAAACGAACCAGTAGTCCAGTTCGTGGAAGTTCGTGGAAACAAGCTTCCACGAACCACTGGTTCGTGAACTACGAACCGGCCTGGTTGGTGCGTTTTTTGGGGTTGTAATTCGACTCGTGCCCATCTCGAGTCCTGAACACTGCTCTGTTTTCTGGCTTCCTGACCTCTTTGTTGCATTATTTTTCTTCAAAATCTGATTTATTTAAATGTTTATTTCCTCAGTTCTTAACGTAAGTGCATACATCATCAAATTGCATATTGCATTCGCCAACTGAAAGAAAATACACACAATACAAATCCAATATTATATACGATATCTAATATATCCGATGTCTTAGTCATTTAAGACTCAACTGCATGTTAAGATTTCTTCCCTGAAGACATTTTTTTCTTTTACAAATTTAACTGCCAGGATTGTGTTATCAAGGAGAACAGTTTTGGGGGAAAGTTTTAACCATGCCTTCCCACCACCACCATTTTCTACCAGAAAAGTCATTCCCGGACCTCTTTTACCTTCAGCCATGGAGCGGCTTTCTCCAGCAAGGAAAGGCATCGTGTTGCAGTGTTGGACTAGCAGCCAAATGAAACAGTACGATTTCTGAATTGTTAGGAATTGTATTGTACATTTCGGCCCTAGGACTGTGGGGATCCGAGTTCAAATCCCCATTTGGCCATGAAGCCATTGCAGTCTTTCTGAGCTTAATGTTCTGCACAGGGTTTTTGTGAAGACAGAGGGGGGGGGGGTGGAGAACTATAGCCGTTGCTCCAATCTCCTGGGAGAAAGGGTAGGATAAATAAGACCGAACTTGTGCCCGGTCTTCCCTTTTGAAGCTTTCTCAGTTTTACCAGTAATTATGAGATTAGCTTCTAATTCTCTCTCTTCTTTTCTTTCGTTGTCATGTTTAATGTGCCCAAAGAGACCAATAAGTGGATTCCACAGCCAATCAGTTCTTTAATTACTGCAATTACCGCTCTCCACAAAAGGGAGACTTTAGGGTATGAAAAACAGTCACACCGCCATCATTTAATCTGCTTTGTAGCTTTCGCGAAGAGGGACAAAGAGCTATGCAGAGCACTGGAATCCATGCGCGCGTGCATGCGCTGATCCCACAAAGCCTATTGCCACCCCGCTATTCTGAGATTGCATCTGAATTAAAATGTGCCTTTCTGAATTGAAACCAATTGTGCCCGTCAGAAAACTCTTTTTCACGAGGCTGCCCTTTGATGAAGACATTCTTCCGATTCAGAAATCCGTGTATTTGCTTCACGAGTGGCATGACGTGATGAAATTGGCTTGTTCTGGTTATCACTGAAGTGCTTCTGCAGGAACTTTCTGGATTGTTTTCAAGGGCCGCCCCATGTACAGCATTTACAGTAGTCCAGCCCAGAGGTTGCAGAGGCATGGCTCGGTCCAGCCTTGTCCAGGAAGGAGCGATAGTGTACAGATTAGACATAAATACAAAAGAATTTTGCCGTTTCCTTCTCCAACAACAGAGTGAGATCAAATAGAATCCCTAACAAGATAGCATCCGCCCATCAGGTACTGGAAAATCAGTGCTTTCCAGAGCATCACCCTTCCCAGCCAGCCTCACCTCTGTCTTGTCTAGATTCAAGTTCAGCTTATTGACTTTTTGCCCCAGGGATCTTGGAGGGAGTTAGTAGTATAGGGAGACTTAGTTAAAGAAATACATAGCTTGGTGTCATCATATTGAAAGCCTCCAATTAAACCTGCGGTTAAAAGAAATCACGGGGCTGAGGAGAACTTGATTTTTGGGGAAGCTGCTACAATCTGAAGTTGGCTGTGCTTATGTGGTTTGGCTCAGAATACGGCCTCATAATTTTCAAAATGCAGCGAAATGATTCCTTTGCCTCTCGGGTCTAACATTCAGAGCTTTGCCAGGGCAACCGAAAAGTGCCTGTGTCTCTCTAGCAACTGTATTGCGTTGCTGTGTGTTTCAGGAGTCCGGAGCGAAACACTAGGGCTGTGTATGACAGTGTGCACGATTGAGATGTCAGAAGTGTTGTGCTCAGAATTCAAGCTATGCCACCCCTGGAAATGGCGTGGGTGTTTCTGTCAGTCAAGAAAATCTGGCTTCTCTTGGGCTGATGCACAAGGACTACAACGTGCCTCTACTCCCTTTGCAGCGGGGAGCCCAACGAGTCATATATTTTGAGTGTGCAGTTTAGCAGGAAGTCTCCCCCTTGAGCAGTTGGTTGCAGGGAACTTCACTGAAACAAAAATCTCAATTCCTCTCATCTAGGGAAAAATCTCTGCATTCTGTGTGCCCTGATAGGGCTGCCAGGCCACAGCACCAAATCCCCTGGGAGGAGTTGGGGAACGGGCTGTCCACTTACATCACGTCCAGTTTATACCATAGAGGTTTCTTTTGGCAAAATGCTAGAGTGTTCTCTATGTCACTTCTTGTTTTTCTAGAAGTGATGGTTGGAAGGTCCCCTTACCCTCTGGGTGGGAGGAAGAAGACCTGGCACTCACCTTTCTAGTTGTCACTTCCAGGAATTGACGTCGTGCAGGCCACGTACCGCCCCTGGGAGCGCTTCTGTGATCTGCAGCAGGCCGATTTCGGCCCATTTGGGGAGAAATCAGGCCCGTTTCAACCACTCAGCCCACTGCAGAGCCAGAGAGGACGGCCGGAGTGGCACAGTGGGCCCTGAAGTGCTCCTGCGCTCCACAGCGGGCCAATTCAGGCCCAAAATGGACTCGGTTCAACCTGTTTGGGGCCCAAAGTGGCCCACTGTGGCACGTGGTAGCATGCTGCACCACCTGGGAGCACACCCCAGGAGGCACGTTCCCTGGCCTTTTCCTTCGCAGGCCAGTTAAGTGGGGGCGGGGTGTGAAGGGTGAAAGCGGGGGATTCCCCCCTCCCAGCGGGGGACTGGCAACTCTAGATATAAGTGAGCCGGCACAATGCTGGTGCATATTCAGTTTCCTCTCCTATTTTGTCTCACTGGTGCCGGAGGCACCAGCAGGCAACAAGAGAGAATCCCAAGCCTGGCATCTCTACCCACTGGTATGTCGGACAGAAAAGATTTTCCCTTGACTTCCCAGGATCCTTTCACTAGAGATGCCAGTGGTTGAACCTGGGGCCTTCTGCATGCAACTCTTCTCTGGGTTCGAGCATAGGTGTAGCGGGAAAGTGTACATTATTTCCAGTCCTGGAGATCCAAGGAGTCTGCTTGACCCAGACTACAACTCCCATTAGCATGAGGTTAAAAAAACTGAGGCTGAATTGTCGGTTCTGCTTGAGTTTGTTTGTGGGAATGCAGTTCCCTTTTTCTGTGGCTTATACCTGGGTGGGGAGTCCAGATCTTGTTGATTTGCTGGAGCAAAAGGGAAGCAGTGCTAACTGCAAAACAAGCAACAATCTGAAAAGGGAGGTCCCAGGCCAGGCTAGCAGGGATGTTCTTGTGCGGTTTCTCCAGGGTCCAAGGCTCAGCCCTGGACTTGCCAGGAGGAGGGAACAGGGGGCAAAAGGACCCTACCGGGGAAACGGCACATCCAGGTCAAAAAACCACCACTTCCGGGTCAGCAGAAGGTCACTCCCGGGCCAACAGAAGTTCACTTCTGGGTCAGCAGAAGGTCTGCAGGAAGTCCATCCCTGTTGCCTAGGAAACTGATTGATTGGCACCAGGCTGCCTGCAGTGACGAACCAAAAAATGAACCAAACAAACCAGCCTAAAGTTCGTGGCGGTTCGTCAGAAATGGGAACTGACGAACAGCTGGTTCGTGAACCACGAACTTCCCTGGTTCGTGCTTAATTTTGGTTCGTATTTCAGTTCGTGTCCATCTCTAGTTTATATGCCCTGGCTGTTCCTTCTTCCTATTCTTCATCTCTCATCCTGCTACAATCCTTCCTCCTTCCTCTCTACTCCATCTCCCAGGTGTGCAGTTGAAGATTACATCTGATTATTTCCCTTTTGATGCAATTTTCATGACAATACCAACAATGGCTTGTCAGTGGCAGTTCTCCGGAAGGGCAGCCTTGTTCCGCCCGCCTCTGCTGTGCAGACCGTCTCTAATGCTGTGATCTGTTGTTGTCTGGGCAATTACAGCGCACTTCTTTGCCATCTTCCAATTTTTTCATCTCCGTCGGCTTAGATCTCATCTGTGTTCTGCACCCCTCCGTTTGACTCTCTGTCCCCTTTGTGATTCTCTTTGTGTTCACCAGTGTCAGAACTGGTGGCGGCTATCTAGGAACGAGATCTTGAGGTTGTAGCTCAAGGAAAAACTTCTCCTTGGCACACAACGATGCAGGCCAAAGGTCCATCGTATCCGACTTCCTGTTTCCCACAGCAGCATGTCAAGATTGTTCTGGGAAGCCCCGAAGCAGGTCATGAAAGCAGCAGGCCTCTGCTTTAGTCACCCAGCAACTGGCACTCAGAGGTATACGGCCTCTGAACCTGGAGGGTTCTTCTTCCCTACCCTGGCAAACAGCCATCAAGAATTTGTCCGGTTTTCTTTTTCTAAAGGCAGCTAAGCCAGCAGGCGTCACCGCATGTCCCATGGGCAATGAATTCTGTAACTTAACAGAGCATTATATTTAGAATAGAAGAATCATAGAATCATAGGGTTGGAAGGGATCTCCGGGGTGATCTAGTCCTTCCCTCTACACAATGCAGGGAATTCACAACTACCCCCCATTGACCCCTGCTCCATGCCCAGAAGATGGCAAAACACTGCCAGGATCCCTAACCAAACTGGCCTTGGGAAAAGTGCTTCCTGACCCCAAGGCGTGTAAGAAGGGGCCACGAGAGCTAAGCACTGATGCAACCCTTCTGGCCCTCCCTCTCATGATCTGCCCAGGTTCGCAGAATCAGCACTGCTGTCAGATTGCTGTCCGAGAAGTGACGTCAGCGCACAGGTCATGGGAGTGCTCCCATGCCCTGCAGCAGCCCGATTTGGGATGGAATCAGCCCGCTGTCTTCCTCAGCCATTTGTCCTGACTCATGAGTAAACCCACTTAAAGAGTGGTCTTTTAAGTCAGAGGTTTTTCTACAATTTTGTATAAGGCTTTTCAATAACTGTGTGTAAGGATTATAACGGATGGACTTATGAATATACTGTTGATATTGGGAGTACTTATGGAATATTATTATTATTATTAACAACAACAACAACAACAACAACAACAACATTCGATTTATATATCACCCTTCAGGACAACTGAATGCCTACTCAGCGGTTTACAAAGTACGCTATTATTATCCCCATAACAATCACCCTGTGAGGTAGGTAGGGCTGAGAGAGCTCTAGAGAGCTGTGACTAGCCCAAGGTCGCCCAGCTGGCTTCAAGTGGAGGAGTGGGGAATCAAACCTGACTCTCCAGATTAGAGTCCTGCCGCTTTTAAGTGAGTGACCCGAGGTCACACAGCTGGCTTCAAGTAGAGGAGTGGGGAATCAAACCCGGCTCTCCAAATTAGAGTCCCACACTCTTAACCACTACCCCAAACTGGCTCTCAGTTTGGTGTTATTGTAATAAGAATATTACAATAAGTCTTCTTGTGAAAGCTTTATTAGGACATAGAACACAATTTTTGAGTGATAGTTTATTTTGTTGCTTAGTTAGTTTTCGCGAAACTGTGCTGCTCTTATCTAATTATCATGATATTTCCTTTATATTATTTTTAATCTCCCATGCAAGACTATTTGGATTTTAGGCTCCAGGTTCTAGAAGCAAAATAGTAAAGAGTCCAGTAGCACCTTTAACCAACTTTATTGTAGCGTAAGATTTCGAGAGCCACAGCTCTCTTCGTCAGATGCATCTGATGAAAAGAGCCTTGGCTCTCGAAAGCTTACGCTACAATAAAGTTGGTTAGTCTTAAAGATGCTACTGGACTCTTTACTATTTTGCCACTACAGACTAACATGGCTAACTCCTCAGGTTCTAGAAGGAAGCTGGTGTCAGGAAACACATCCAAAGGTACCAAAAGGTGCCGTATTTGGGATCTCTTCTTTAGACTTGCCTCGCAAGGAATGTTCTCCAAACTCTTGATCATTCTGGGAGACCCTTTCTGTGCTTTTCTGTATTCTACAATGTGCATTTTGTCACACAGCAACCAGAACTGAACGTAGCATCCCAAGTGCAGCCGCCCTGCAGATTGATGCAAGGCCATTCTGGCACCAGCCGTTTTTATTTTCAGTCCCTTTCTCTAGCATGAAATCATTATATTATTCATTATTTTATTTAAAACATTTAAAAGCCACTTTTCTACCACGCAGCAGCTCAAGGTGGCTAACATGATACATAACAATAATAAAAATACACGCACACACACACACGTACTGAATTTAAAACCACAATTTAGAACTGACAATAACTAGAGAAAACCAGTAACATCGTATTCTGTTGCTACCTAAAGACTCCCTGGGGAGACTGTTCCATAATTGTAAGACTGCTACCGAAAAGGCCTTCTCTCATGTACCGCACATGGTTGGTTTCTTTATCTGATGGAAGAGTCAGTTGGGCTTCTCCCTGTGATCTTGACTCCTGGGCAGGAACGTGGGAGAAGACGGTTCATCAGGTACAGTGTTCCCAAGCCATATAGGGTTTTAAATAGACTTGCCAAGTCCCCTTACCCTCTGGGCGGGAGGCGGAACATCCAGCACTTCGCCGAGTGCTGCCCTTGTGCGTGCTCGTGCTCCCGGTCTGCGCGATGATGTCACTTCAGGAAGTGATGTCATCACGCAGGCCATGTGACACCCCTGGGAATGCTCCTGTGCTCCATAGCGGGCCAAATCAGGCCACTGTGGAGTGTGGGAGCACTGCTGGGGTGGCATGACGGGCCCTGGAGAGCTCCTGCGCTTCACAGCGGGTCCAATTTGGTCCAAAATTGGCCAACTGCAGTGCATGGGAGCACACTGCCCGGCCCAGGAGCACGCCCCAGGAGGCACATTCCCCCACCTTTTCCTCCACCAGCCAGGTAAGTGGGGGTGGAGGGTGGGAGCAGAAGATCCCCTGCCCCCAGTGGGTGACTGGCAACCTTAGTTTTAAAGGACAAGACCATTGAACCAGCAGCCAGTGCAATTGCTGTAATATTGGAGTCACATGCTCCTGGTAGTTCATTTCAACCAGAAGCCTAACTAGGTTTGCCAGGTCCCTTGTCTCCCCTGGTGGGAGACTGGGAGCCTGGCTTTTACCCTGCTGCATCCGTGGATTCTCTCTTCGTGCATGCACACAGTGTGCGTGTGCTCCTGGCTTGCACAGCGACGTCACTTCCGGGAAGTGACGTCATCACGTGGGTCAAAGGGTGGCCTGCATGTCAAAGACCATGCTCCCTGACAAGCTCAATTCAGCCCGAAATGTGCCCACTTCGGAGTGCTGCGGGGTGCGATTTGGGCTGCTGCAGGCGCGGGGGAGCCCCACACTGCCTGGGGGCGTGCTGCGCCATCCCGGGGTGGTGCCCTGGGGAGCGCCCCCCCTGCTGGCCAAGGAAGTGGGCACAGGGGGGAAGGGTGGGAGCAGGAGATCCCCCACCCTGGGGGGGGGGGAATGGCACCCTAAGCTTAACCACAACATTCTGCACTCACTGCAACTTCCAAACCCTCTTCAAGTCTCGCCCCAAGCAGAGCATGGCGCAGTAGTCTAGATGTAACTAAGACATAGAATCATAAAATCATAGAGTTGGCAGGGGCCATACAGACCATCTAGTCCAACCACCTGCCCAGTGCAGGATCAGCCTAAAGCATCTCTGACAAATATTCATCCAGCCTCTTCTTGAAAACTGCCAGTGAAGGGGAGCTCACCACCTCCCTAGGCAGCTGGTTCCACTTTTGAACTACTCTGACCATGAAAAAGTATTTCCTAATATCCAGCCGGTACCTTTGTGCATGTAATTTAAACCCATTGCTTCGGGTCCTACCCTCTGCTGCCAACTGGAACAGCCCCCTGCCCTCCTCCAAATGACAGCCTTTCAAATATTTAAAGAGAGCAATCATGTCCCCCCTCAACCTCCTCTTCTCCAAACTAAACATTCCCAAGGCCCTCAGCCTTTCCTCGTAGGGCTCAGTCTCCAGACCCCTGATCATCCTCGTCGCTCTCCTCTGCACCCTCTCGATTTTGTCCACATCCTTTTTGAAGTGAGGCCTCCAGAACGGCACACAATACTCCAGGTGTGGCCTGACCAAGGCAGTATAGAGAGGGGCTATGACCTCCTGCGATTTCGACGCTATGGCCCCTTTGATACAACCCAAGATCGAATTAGCCTTTTTTGCCACCGCATCACACTGACTGCTCATATTTAGTTTACAGTCCACTCTTACCCCAAGATCCCTTTCACGTATACTACTGCCCAGAAGTGTATCCCCCATCCAGTATTTGTGCTTCCCATTTTTTGGCCCAGACATGGATCACTGTAGCTAGATCTGCACGAACAAGAAACGGGCACAGCTGGTGCTCCTGCCGAAGCAGGGCAAAAGCACTCTTTAGCACTGCAGCCACCTGGTTTTCTAAGGTGACCGCATGTCGAGCAGCACTCCCAAGCTGCAAACCTGGCTTTTCAAGGGGAGTATAACCTCATCCAAGACAGGAGAGATCTCAAGTCCCGGATAAATTTTTCCTGCTGCTGTCTGGAAAATCCTTGTACCTGTGGCAGCCCATTTCCTCCTGTAGCAATTCTCTTTAGCTGGTTAACCTCTAGGACATTCCCCCACATGGGTTTCCTGCCAGCTTATATGACCACACAATAAACCCACAACTGAGGTTTGTTTGATGGTTCATTTTTGTTTGGGACATTGGTATGCCACCTCTCTGGATCTGGTGGAGGTGGCCCACAGTTAAAACAGTCGAAACAAAAGAAAGCGATGTTGATAGGGACAAATAAAAAGAAATCAATATCAATAAAAACATTACCCATAAAAGCAGCCAATATTAGCAATAAAAAGATTTATTTACTTACTTCATTTATGTCCCACATTTCTTCCCAATGGAGACAAAATAAACCTGTGAACTAGATTAGACGGAGAGGTTGTGACAGGCCCAAGGGCACCCTGCAACTTTCTGTGGCAGTGAGGATTCGAACCTGGGTCTTCCAGATCCTATTCCGGCACTCTAACCATATCTGGTCCTCCAGATATGTTATTCATCCTAATGAGTGTACTTTAATCAGTGCTGAAAAAATAGCGCTTGGGAAGCCAGATTGCAATTCTCCACCTTTACGTTGGCCTGTATTTTGCTCCCAACTTTTGTCAGGTTTTCTTGCTGTCCGGGGGAAGCCACGATAGGGCAGGGCTGACCTTCTGCGCTTCTGGCATCTGTGTGTTTAAGCCTACGGCTGCTTCCCAGCCCTTCACCAAGGAACAATGGGAAGTTAACAGCAGAGGACAAAGACAGCCGAGCCACCCCCACCCCAAAGCCCAGAGCTGCCGCTTTGTTCACTTTGAAGGACAGGAAGGCTAATGAGAATTTAGAAACATTTAATTTGACGCAGTGAGATTCCTGGAAATGCTCTGGACTTATTCACACATGCCGTCCTTGAGGAGAAATGGGATGGAAACGCATTGAATGAATGACAAGCATGGCTGTGTTGAGAAGAGTTTGCAACTCAGAAAATTATCGCCGTCTCTGAATAGTTTACAGCAGGGCCTCTCAGAAGTTGAGAAAAGCCCAGGCCAGTTCAATTTTTTAAAGCCCCCTCCTTCTCTCGCCACCACTGGGCCTGGCTCAGCTCCTGGCCTTTGCCGGTGAGAGAGTACGAGGTTTGGACAGGGGAGGGTTAAATGTATATTTTAAACATTTTAAGATTTTTCTGCAAACCTGGGGGGGGGGTTCCCCAAGTTTGCAGAACTATCTGTTGTCTGTCAGTGAGGCCCCAATTCATGGATTTAAGTATCTACAGATTGGGCCGTGCTTGCTATTCCAATAATATAATAAAAATAAATAATATACAATGTTGATAAAATAGTAATGATGATAAAATAGTAAAGAGTCTAGTAGCACCTTTAAGACTAACCAACTTTACTGTAGCATAAACGGTGAAGACAGCTGTGGTTCTCGAAAGCTTATGCTACAATAAAGTTGGTTAGTCTTAAAGGTGCTACTGGACTCTTTACTGTTTTGCTACTTACACGGCTAACTCGTCTGGATCAATGATAATGATGATATTAATTCAAAGTGCAGTACCGGCTGTGTGGCCAGGTAATGGGACACGAGTTTAAAGTTGTATGATGAATGTCGCCTTCTTTCCATCCTCTCAGCGTATCTTAGGGTTGCCGGTCTCCAGTGACTGGCGATCTCCTGGAATTACTACTGATCTCCTGGCCACAAAGGTCAGTTCCTCTGGAGAAAATGGCTGCTTTGGATGGGAGACTCAAATGGCATTATACCCCACTGAGGCCTCTACCATCCCAAATTCTGCCTTCTCCAGGCTCCACCCCCCCAAATCTCCTGGAATTTCCCAACCTGGAGCTGGCAACCCTTGAATCTCTGCGACTGTATGTATAGCCTTATTTCAAGATCATGCCAAATGTCTACATTTGAGGCCTTCTGCAAATATGAGGCCTGGGCCAAATGCTCCCAATCCCGCCCCTGATAGGTTTACAGGTGCAGTTCAGAAAATACTGAGCTGGTTTACACATCTCTGCACCCCCCCTTAGATGTTTCTACATTCGAATGTGTGAATGGCCTCAGCGGGGAAAACATTGGGTTGGCTCTGTCAGCTTTTTTGTTGGTGCAAGAGAAAGATGCTTGGACACCCATGAAGGCTAGATGGGTGGCGAAGTTGTGGTGGAGAGGGGAACTGGATGCAATTCCCCCTACCCCACCTCTCATCTGCAGAAAAACTAATTGGAAGTCAGATGTTAGAAACACGAAAGTTCTGTCTCTGGTGTGAGATCTGATCGTAACCCGTTCACACACACAAGGCTTCTACTGAATTAAGTGATGGAATTGAGGAGAGGGAAATTGAACGCTTTCAGCAGTTGTGAGGTTTGGACAGAAATTAGGACTCCTTTAGATTTTGGAACTTGGTTTGAAGTCAGGCTGGCCTCCTTATTTTATCAGCCCGTATTAGCCACAGTCTGATCAGCAGAAACCAGCTTTTTCATGGTATGCAGGTAACCATTACCCTGACCTGGATAGCTCAGGTAAGCCTGATATCACCAGATCTCAGAAGCTAATCAGGGTCAGCCTTGGTTGGTAATTGGATGGGAGGCCTCCAACGAAGACCAGGGTTGCAGTCAGGCAATGACGAACCACCTCTGTTAGTCTCTTGCCATAAAACCCCCCGCCAGGGGTCGCCATAAGTCAGCTATGCCTTGACAGCACTCTCCACCCCCACCATATAACCGTTATCTCCTGCTGGGGTCTGCAGGCAGAGAGGCTGTCAAATTCACAGGAGCCAAGGGAGATTGACTTTTTCTTCTGGTCAGTGGGCAGCCCTGTATGCAATTGCTTCTCTGGCCATCCAGCCATTTCCAGTCACTGAACTGGAAAGTAACTCAAGGTTCGGCTGGTTATCTCAAAGCAAAATGTAGCATTCACCTCTCCTACCCCCAGTTCTCCTGCCACCTCCGTTCACAGTTTCTGGGTCCACTCCACTCACACACACACCCCTTGCTTCTCCATCCTCCCTTGCTTCTCCATCCTCCGTTCACAGTTTATGGGTCCACTCCATGCCCCCCCTTGCTTCTCCATCCGCACATGCCTGTGTTATTTTCAGCACAGGCATCCAAGCACCCAAGGAGGTGCAAATCCCAGAAGCTGATGACGCACGGACCGGATCCTCAGAATGGAAGAGGGGGCACTCCAAAGCCATCCATTCCTTTTGGATGGAAGTCCATCCAAAGTGACAGAGAATGGACACACATGAATACAGATGAAGCTGTCATCTGCTAGCTCAGCCCCTTGGTCAGTCTTGTCTACTCAGACTAGCAGTGGCTCTCTGGGGTCTTAGGTGGCAGTCTTCTAACATTGCCTCCCACCTGATCCTTTTAAACTGGAGATGATGGGGATTGAACCCGGAAACATCTGCATGCCAGGCAGGTGCTCTTCCACTGAGCCATGGCCCCTCTCCTTAGTTCTCCAGGGTCTCAGGTGGAGGTCTTTCACATCACCTATTGTCTGGTCCTTTTTAATGGGAGATGCTGAGCATTGAACTTAGGACCCTCTGCGTGCAAAGCAGAGGAACTTCCACAGAGCCACAGCCCCTCCCCGAAAGCGCTGTGCTCTGGACATTTGGACTCAAATCTCCCCAAAGTAGCGCCACCACTACACCACACTTGTTCTTCCATGACACAAGCAGAAGGCAAGCTGGCAGACCAGACGAAGAGCTGGCTGGCAGAGGCCTAGAGATGAAACAGGCAGGCTCACAGCCACCGGCTCCTGGGAAAGGTCTAGAGACCCAGGGATGCAAAGACTGAGGGCCAAGCTACAAGTGACAAATGACACTTGAATGGCAAGCGTATTTCTCCCTGTTCACTTGCCCTCCACTAAATCCACTTGCCGTTGAAGTGTCATTCGTCACTTGTAGCTTGGCCCTGAGTCTGGCCCTCATAGGGCCGGTTCTATCATTAGTCAAAATGCACGTGGGACGGACTCACCTTCAGATGCTGAGATTTCCAGTCAGTGAGCTATGATTGACATGTTTCCTTTCCCGCTCCCCAATGTGGCTAGCCTGAAATGGCAGTTGGGGATGGCATGTTGGGGGAAGCTGTCAGTTGGAGTTGGAGAGTAAACAAGAGAGTGGAAGGGAGTGGGAGCCTGGCTTTTGACTAGAGAGGGTCAGCCAGAGCATCCTCTGTGAGAGGAAATAATGTTTGTGAAACACTTTTAGTCCTCGGACTAAAGTAGGAAAAACCAGCACTGACTCCTGCTTAGACTTGAGAGATCTGGGAATTATAGAGGGCCAAGGAAGTGGGTAAAGAGGAGTCTCCCCTTCAGTGCCAGGAACAGGGTCATAGCTCATAACTATAACGCCTGCCCAGTATCTAGGAAGGGTTTGTCTCAGTGGAGCACCCTTAAGGTCTGGAGAGGAGGGAAAGTCATGCTGGGTTTGTGTGTTTGAGTATATAAAGTGTAACATCTGTGAAGCAGTGTCCACCTCTGAACGAAGCCAGCAACCTAGTGTTAACCAAGTGTTTTGTGCCTCACACCAGTGAAGTTCCTGTACAAAAACCTTTCTGTTTCTTCAGTTCAAACACCTGCCTACCTGCCTTTTGACTTTAACCTACTGTAAATAAACCTTCTGTTCCCTTTTGAACCTCCCCACGCCTTGTGTGCCAGTTTCTGCTAAAGGGAAGCGCGAACCCCTGATCTGTCCCCTACTAAGACTTGGCTGGGTAACCATTTTTAATATTTCCCAAGGGTGGGACAAGAACGAACGTTGAAACTTATCATCAACCACGCTGCCAGAGGCTTCCCAGCCCAGTATACAGCTTCACAGGCTTCAGGAGGAGAAGTTTTACCTCAGGGTAGGGGAAGGTCAGCCTAAGCCTGAGTTGGACGTGGGTTTGTGGCAGCACGTGTCTAAGCAAAGTCAAGGCCTGGATAGCCCAGGTGAGCCTGATCTCGTCTGATCTCAAGCTAAGCAGGGTCAGCCTTGGTTAGTAATTGGATGGGAGACCTCCAAAGAGACCAGGGTTGCAGAGGCAGGCAATGGCAAACCACCTCTGTTAGTTGCTTGCCATGAAAGCCCCACCAGGGATCACCATATGTCAGCTATGACTTGACCGCACTCTCCACCACTACCAAGCAAAGTCAAAGTGAGAGCTGAACTTTTGCAAGAGGCAAGAACCTTCTGAGACTTCAGGCGGTCCTATAGGGCAAGTGTGGCTTGCCGATTGTTTTTAAAAGGGGAGAAAAAGCAAAGGGTGGCTTCTGCTTCCTTGGAGAGAGAGAGGAGTCGATGATGAGAATGTGTGTGTGCGGTTGGTGCCTAAGCTCTTGAAGTGGGGCTGGCAGACTTTGCGGATGAAAGGACGTGGGCACCGTTTTGTGCTGTGCCCTGGGCAGCAGAATATCTTAGGTTCTCACCCAGAAGCATTACCTGCCAAGCTAAGTCAGGAGAAATCAGTCGGGGGGAAGATCTGTCTGGGACTTGGAATTGACCGTTTTAGGGCTGCGCCAAACTGCAAAGCTTGCTTCATTCCAGATTTCCCCTCGCTTCGAATTAGCTTCGCTTGCCTTTAGATGATGTCATCAGATGGATAAATCTCTTTGAGCAAAATCAGAAAGAGTCCAGTAGCACCTTTAAGACTAACCAATTTTATTGTAGCATAAGCTTTCGAGAATCAAGTTCTCTTCGTCAGATGCATGATACATAAATCTCTTTGGTGACTTCATTGTTTCCAGGAAGGGGAGGGGGAGGGCAATTGGGCAAACAAAAAATTCAGAGCAGGAAGCAGCTGATTAGGTTGCAAGCATTAGCAAAGGGCACATTTTGTCCCTTTTGCATGGGAAAAATTTGTTATAGAAAATCAGCTGCACAGTACTGCCTTTTCTCCCTCCAGCGTGTGGGTCACCATGAGGCATCAAGGAGGCACCAGGGATGAGCCCTAATCCATTTTGTTACCAGAAGGTAACCAAAGTATAACTTTTAGGGTTTTTAAAAAAATTTGCTGCCATGAAATCTTTGTTTATATCGGGCCTTTTCTCTCTTCCCCTTTGCAGGGTTACATGAAGCCCCTAAAGCAGCCCGAAAACACCATCCTCTGTGACCCTTGCTTGGTCGACGAGATCTTTGATCAGATCCCCGAGTTGTTGGAACATCACGAAGAGTTCCTGGAGCAGATCAGCGAGTGCGTGCAGAACTGGCACGAGAAACAGAAAGTGGGAGATATCCTGGTGCAGTCTGTAAGTACGGCCATCTGACCCCGCAAACACCCAGCCCCCGTTTCCAGAACTTTGAGTGCAGCCGAAGAACGGGGAAGCGGGGCAGAAGGAGCCATATTACAGTGGGTAGATATTAGACTCGTCGATCATGCTGCTGTTCAAGAATAGAAATCTGTACAGAGAACTTCTTACCTTCCAATCTACAATGGTGAGCAAACTAGGAAAAGTGGAAGGCAGTAGGAAAAGAGGAAGACCTAAAACGAGACGGCTTGACTCAATAAAAGAAGCCACGTCTTCCAGTTTGCAGGATCTGAACAAGTCTGTTAATGATAGGACGTTTTTGGAGGTTTCTCGTTCATAGGGTTGCCATAGGTTGGAGGCGACTTGACGGCACGTAACACACACACACTTCATTTATAACTCTCTGTTCTTTCCAATGGGTATCAAAAGCAGTTTACGTCATTCCCCTCTCCTCCATTTTTTTAAAAAAATGTTTTTATTATAAGTGTGTTTTATAAGTTCAATACAAGCACGTTGTGCCTCATTTCCCTTGCCTCCATTTTATCCTAACAACAACCCTCTGAGGTAGGTTAGGCTAAGAGAGTGTGGCTGGTCCGGGGTCATCCAGTATGCTTTCATGGTAGAGTGGGGATATGAACCTGGGTCTTCCAGACCCTAGTCTGACACTCTAACCACTACACCATACTGTCTCTGCTAGCCACAGGGGAGAGGAAGCAGAGAAATTGTTTTGCAGACCACCAAAACATGACTGCTGTGCAGCACCCATCTGGTTTCTGAAGTTTCCCCAGGCACTGCTCCCATGTTGTCAGACTTGCTCTTGCATTTATAAAGGCTACACATTTGTTTCTTATTTTTAAAAATAGAAAGCTATCATTCTTGAGATGCTGAGTTTTCCAGCACACAACCAATGGAATTGTGCAACGATGGAAGTTCACCCATTATCTCCAGGCCTATCGTGGGCGTTTCCAAAGGCCAAGTGCAGCTTGCAGTGAAGAAATTACAGGCCAAGAAGGCCTGCCTGTCTGTTCCAATGCGGAGAGGGTGGTCTTGGTTTGAATCCAAAAGACTGGCACTTAGAGAGACGTCTGCCTTTCTGGCTTCTAATAAACCCTCATCAGCCTCTAACAATCCACCAGCCTGCTTGTGCTCCCTTTGTCTGTTTCTTGTTCTCTTGAAAGTCCTTTTCTTGGAAAGGACACGGAACAGATGCTGCCACTCGAAAACGGGGGCCCAGAGAGGAAAACAATCAGGAATGATATGGGCTTCTCCTTGGTACGCAAGCTGCATCTTTGTGGTAAATGCAGAGTCAGTGTGGCAGAGGGCCTGTCGTGTGTCTTAGGCAGGCAGCTTGTTGTGGAACCTCCCCTAAGCCACGCTGCCCTCTCCTCCTCTCGGGTACACGTACATCTCTCACCTCAGGCTATTCCCTACACCCATTTAGAAGGAAGGCCAGGTCAGGCGGGGGAGGGAGGAGTCCATGCTGAGTCAGAACAGGAAGGAAGGAAGGAATCCATGCTGAGTCAGAACAGGAAGGAAGGAGTCCATGCTGAGTCAGAACAGGAAGGAAGGAAGGAATCTATGCTGGGTCAGAACAGGAAGGAAGGAAGGAATCTATGCTGGGTCAGAACAGGAAGGAAGGAAGGTAGGAAGGAGTCCATGCAGAGTCAGAACAGGAAGGAAGGAAGAAAGGAGTCCATGCTGAGTCAGAACAGGAAGGAAGGAAGGAAGGAAGGAAGGAAGGAAGGAAGGAAGGAGTCCATGCTGAGTCAGAACAGGAAGGAAGGAAGGAATCTAGCTGGGTCAGAACAGGAAGGAAGGAAGGAGTCCATGCTGAGTCAGAACAGGAAGGAAGGAAGGAAGGAGTCCATGCTGAGTCAGAACAGGAAGGAAGGAAGGAGTCCATGCTGAGTCAGAACAGGAAGGAAGGAAGGAATCTATGCTGGGTCAGAACAGGAAGGAAGGAAGGTAGGAAGGAGTCCATGCTGAGTCAGAACAGGAAGGAAGGAGTCCATGCTGAGTCAGAACAGGAAGGAAGGAAGGAAGGAAGGAGTCCATGCTGAGTCAGAACAGGAAGGAAGTAAGGAGTCCATGCTGAGTCAGAACAGGAAGGAGTCCATGCTGAGTCAGAACAGGAAGGAGTCCATGCTGAGTCAGAACAGGAAGGAAGGAAGGAATCTATGCTGGGTCAGAACAGGAAGGAAGGAAGGTAGGAAGGAGTCCATGCTGAGTCAGAACAGGAAGGAAGGAAGGAAGGAGTCCATGCTGAGTCAGAACAGGAAGGAAGGAAGAAAGGAGTCCATGCTGAGTCAGAACAGGAAGGAAGGAGTCCATGCTGAGTCAGAACAGGAAGGAAGGTAGGAAGGAGTCCATGCTGAGTCAGAACAGGAAGGAAGGAAGGAGTCCATGCTGAGTCAGAACAGGAAGGAAGGAAGGAAGGAGTCCATGCTGAGTCAGAACAGGAAGGAGGGAAGGAAGGAGTCCATGCTGAGTCAGAACAGGAAGGAAGGAAGGATTCTCTTCAGCTACAGCAGCAATTAGGAGTGCACGCTTTCTTAGGGTGCTGAATAGGAACATAGCAAGAGCTGTGGGTTACCTTCGAAGCAAGGCTGACTTCCCTCTCAAGCAATTGCAGGCTGGCCATGTTGCTGACATGCGTCTGTTCTAAACCCAAGGCCCAATAAGTAAATACATCAGGTACCTTAGAAAAAAGGCTTCCTATCTTGTGAGCCAGCCATTGGCATACTGAGTGTGGTTCTGGTTGCTGTATCTCAAAAACGACATTGCAAAGCTACAAAAAGGACAAAGGAGGGCAACCAAGAGGATGAAGGCTGGAGACTTTAAAAAATCCCTAGGGAAAGAGAGCAAAGAGAAGGAATTGATAGAGGTTTATAAAATTATGCATGGGATGGGAAAATCTGACAGCAATGCTTATCCTGTGAACCTAGGCAGATCTTGAGAGGGAGGGCAGGAAGGGTTACATCAGGGCTTAGTTCTTGTGGCCCCTTCTTACATGCCCAGGGTAATGCCAAATCACCACTTTGAGGTCAGGAAGCAATTTTCCCCAGGCTAGTTTGGCTAGGGATCCTAACGGTGTTTTGCCATCTTCTGGGCATGGAGCAGGGGGCACTGGGTGTGTGGGGGGAAGGTACTTGTGAATTTCCTGCCTTGTGCAGGGGGTTGGACTAGATGACCCTGGAGGTCCCTTCCAACCCTATGATTCTATGATTCTATTCTATGATACATACTGTGTGCAGGCATGTGCATTTGCGCAAGTTTACTGCAGTGGCTGGTCTCAAGTGGTGCCATACTGGATAAGAAGGACCCATCCAGCCACTCTAGGAAAGGCCGTTGGGTATGGCTGTCACTCCCTTCATACACATAAGTTCTAGAGATGAGGCAGGAGCCCACGGACTGCCTCTTGGAGACAAGATCTGCCACCTCTCAATTGTATACTGGATTTGCCACCCCTTTCAGCCTCTCTGATATCCAAGCCTGCCTTGGCTGGCCGTCTCAGACTGACAACCTCTTCTGCACATGGCCCTTCAGTGGACATGTGCACTGGCCGTGGCATGGCGCTGCCTGGGTGGGGCAGGGGATGGTGGGTAGATGGATTGTCCATCCTTGCAAGAGCAAGCTCCCCTACGTGGCTCCGGGTCCCTTCCAAGACATTCGCTCTGTGATCTGCTTCTGTGGGAATCAGACAGCCTTTGGGACTGTTTCCTGCCACGTGGAGCGTTTGTCATTGCTTGGAATTTTACAGGCATCACTGAGGTTGTTTTTATCTTCTCCCGGCAATCCATCGTTGGCTTCTTTTCACAGAGGACTCTCAAACCTAGTTTCAGATCATAACATGTTAGATGTAAACACGACAGCCAAAGTCTCTCCAGCCCCATTCATCTCTCTAGTGATTCCCCACCCCCACCCCCGGTGAAATTTACAAATATGGTTTGGTGTGTCCTGTACCAGTGTTAGCAATCTAAAAATAGATTGGTTGCCAGTGGAGTACCGGATCAGATTCAAGGTTCTGGTATTGACCTATAAGGCCCTATGCAGACTGGGGCCAGCGTATCTGCGGGACCGTCTCTCCCCATATATTCCCCGGAGGACTCTCCGATCGGGGAAAAAACAGCTATTGGTGGCCCCTGGTCCCAAGGAGGCCCGCCTGGCCACGACGAGATCCAGGGCCTTCTCGGTCCTGGCTCCTACCTGGTGGAACACTCTGTCTACTGAGACCAGGGCCCGGCGGGTTTTATTGTCTTTCCGCCGGGCCTGCAAGACAGAGTTGTTCCACCAGGCTCATGGCTAAGGTTGGGCCTCCATCGGCCTGGGGGGGAAAGGAAATTTTAACCCCACCCTGCCTCGTGAAATACTGTCCACCGCAGTAGGCATGCAAAAGATTATAAGTCTTCCTGATGCTGCTGCCGCACAATACAAAATGTTGCTATTTAAATGATGTTTTAATATTTATACAGATATAATGTTTTTAATTGTTTTTAAATGTTGTTAGCCGCCCTGAGCCCGCTTGCGGGGAGGGTGGGATATAAATAAATAAATAAATAAATCTAGGAACCCAGATTTCTCTCTTGGAATCTCGGTCCCCATATTTCACAAATGGGGGGAAGAAGAGATCTAGAGTTCCTAAGTGATGAGAGAACAATAATCTGCCCTTGCTCCGAAGCTTCTAATTTCTAGGCTAATTTTTTACCCTTGACCTAAACAAAAATTCCAGGCTTGAGTCTTTTTGAGATTCAGCATAGGTTAAGCCCTGCATACAACCAGGGGTTGGTTAGGCAGATGTCTCTTGATCTGTATTTGCTCCTCAGTTTTGCTGCATAAAGTCATTCCTTCTGCTGATCTGTTGTGAAGATCTGTGAACTTTGTGTGGATGCACACAAAATGCACATGTCACCCTATCTCCTATGGAGAAGAGAATGACGCAAGACACTTTGGGTCCCCATTGAGGAGAAAAAGCAGAGTATATATAAAGAAAATAAATTCGGTACATGTAGTACTCTATGTTTCTGGAATATTTCCAGTAATGATAACACATGTCCAAATGTGCACACACACACACACACCCCAAATAATCTGGGTCACACTAGTGGAAAATGAGTGGAAAGAATAGGCACGCAGCTCTATCCCATAACATGGATAATGGAAATCATAATGGGATATTCCATAGAGAATACCTGTCAGGTGAAATAATAATGAAAACAACCGTGTGCTTATATACCAATCTTTTGGACAGACTAGTGCCACATTCAGAGTCCTGAACAAAGTCAGTGTTATTATTATCCCCACAATACAGTTGGGGAGCTGGGCCGAGAGGAGTGGCTCACCCAAGGCCACCTGCTGAGCTCATGGCAGGAGTGGGAGTCGAACCAGCAGAGTCAGTGACGTGTGTCAGTTCCCCACAAGGTTCCCCGAGAAGTGTAGTGAGAAAGAACCGCTGCCAGGGAAAAGAGGGAGAAACTCCCTCTTCTCCCTGACAAAGGTTCTTTCTCTAGGCGTCTCGTCTAGTTCACTCGGCTCCCTCTTACTGCCACCGCCAGCTCCCCTTACTCCCCTAAAAGTACTCCACAGCCTGAGGGAGCTGAGCATGCTGTCAGCGGCAAGAGGGACAAGGAGCCGATCACCACTGCCAGCTCTCTCCGACCGCCGCTGGTACAATCGGCTCCCTCTCACTGCCACCGGCGTGCTCAGCTCCGTCTGGATGCAGGGTGCTTTTAGGGGAGCAAGCCAAGCGGACTAGACAAGATGCCTAGAATTTCTCTTCTCCCTGGCAAAGGTTCTTTCTCACTACACTTCCCATGAAACCTTGTGGGAAAACGACGTTTGCCCATGCGTCAGGTGTCTCATCTGTTTTGGCTCTTATTTACCTCCCTTCTGGACAGATGAGTGCCCCACTCAGAGCAGTGAATGAAGCCAGTGTCGTTATTATCACCACAATACAGCTGGGGAGCTGGGGCTGAGTGGCTGACCCAAGGCCACTTGCAGAGTTCATGGCAGGAGTGGGATTCTAACCAGCAGGATGCTGGTTCACAGCCCAACCACTTAACCACTATGCTACAGCAGCTCTGATATGGTCTAAATTAGACGCTGTAAAGAGTCTGTTATGCACAAAGTGTTCTGTTGTTATCGGACCCTAGAAGAATGCAGGTGAACAGTGGAAATGGGTTTTATGTGGTGTAAAGCTAAATTGACAAGCTGTGTGGATTTTTGTTTTAGCACACTGCATGCTTTTTAAACCCTGAGCATTTCTTGGTAATGTTCCCTGAGCTTCCTGAGAAGGAGGTGCTAATAGGCAAAATAAACAAATAGTAAATAGGGAATTCAAGCCATCCCGTCCAGTTGGTTTGTAAACTGCATTCTCCAAGGGGCGTCATGCTCAATGGCACAATGTCCTGTTTCCCCATTTAACATCACTGGAATGAAATGTTCAAATCTCTGATTAAACCTCTTGGTCGTTCCTCCAGTTTTCCAAGGACATCCTGGTGAACATTTACTCCGCCTACATCGATAATTTTCTCAATGCCAAAGATGCTGTGAGGATCGCCAAGGAAGCCAGGCCAGCATTTATGAAGTTTCTGGAGGTATGACATGATTCTTTCTCCTCACTACTTCACAAAATAGGTGGCTCCTGACCTCCAATTACCCTTGAATCTGCAGCCTCCAACCATAAAATTTCATCACAAACCCCAATCCCGTCTCACGGCACAGATAAATCAAGGGAGAGTCTCTGGATTGCTGTCTGGTATACCTGCTTAAACCTCGTTCAAGTGCAGGTGAAATCCCATCCCTGACAAAGAAGCTTTCTTTCGTTCGTTCGTTCGTTCTTTTGTTCTTTCGTTCGTTCTTTCGTTCGTTTGTTCGTTCTTTCTGCCTGCCTGCCTGCCTGCCTGCCTGCCTGCCTGCCTGCCTGCCTGCATGGAGAGATAAAAAATTTGGGGCCCCACTTTCTAACCTATCAAGTTTTTTCTGCATGCTGAGGTCCATATCAGTGGCATATTAGATAGCTGAGGTTTTTCCACGATCCTGTTTTTTTCATTTTCATCTTTAGCATCCGTCACTTCTTTCCTCCTTCCCTGTTGCTACTCTGACCAAGAGTTAGGGCTGCCAGCTTTGGTTGAGAAATTTCTGGGTATTTTGAGGGTAGAGCTTGGGGAGGGTGCAGTTTGGGGAGGGGAGGGACCTCAGTGGGACAGAATGCCATAGAGTCCACCCTCCCAAGCAGTCGTTTTCTCCAGGGGAACGGATTTCTGTCATCTGGTGATCAGTTGTAATTTTGAGAGATCTCCTGGCCCCACCTGGAGGCTGGCAACCCTTCCTAGGGTTGCCAGCTTCAGGAAACTCACATGTGTTGGGGGGGGGGCTCATCATAACCAGAAGCAATGGTATAACATTACTGGCCACACACTAGCATTTGACCAAAACTCTATGGTTTAACCATAGAGGTTTGGCCAGATGCTAGAGCATCACCAGAGACACAATCACATCACTTCTGGTTGCACCAGAGGTCATATCATTGCATCAGGATGCCATTAATTGTTCTCCCACCTCCACCCCCTATTTCCCCACCGCCGCCCCAACAACCAGCTCAACGGTAGTGGGAAAGGCTAGCAAAGTGGTGGAGCCCTCACCTGGCAACCGTACTGTGGCCTGATGCACATATGCAAGAGAATGAGGTGGGAATAAGAAGGGAGTGGACTCAACCTCTTCAGACAGCTTGTGGGCGACCTCAGATGTTCATATTTTGGAATGTTCCCCCATGGAAAGTTTCCTTGCAAACAGAAAACCAGCATTGCAGGCAGAGGGTTTTTCCTTGCAAAGCTCCTTTTCTGTTTGAGTGGAGTCTTTTTTTCATACAACAGTGGTTAAAAGCTGGGGGTCATCAACTGCAGTATGAAGCGGCACAGCCTGTTCAACCCCCTCTGCCTTCCAACTCCTTGTTCTTCGTCACGTGTCTGCCAGACCTCATCCCTTGTCCCAAGCAGTTGATGAAAATCAGGAAACGAGAGCCATTCCACTAGACTACTGGGGCTGTTGTGTCAGTCTGTCGGCAACCTGCTAAGCTGTCCCTGTGCCCCTATTCCCCAAGTGTGATTTCTCCCTCTCTCAGAAGTGGCCCCTAAAAGTTCTGGGCCCCAGGCAGTTTCACCTCTTTCGTTGGGCCGGCCCCCTTCCCTAAAGTCTTGAACAATCCATTGTGCTTCTCGGAGTAGCCTCAGAGTTCATTTGTCTAAGGGGACCATTGCTCCATTTTTGCAAGCGCACTCCAAACGTGCGGGCGCAGATGCAGAAATGGTTTTACAGCTTGGTTTCACCTCTTTGTTCTTTCTTCAGCAAAGCATGAGGGAGAACAAGGAGAAGCAGGCGCTCTCGGACCTCATGATCAAACCAGTGCAGCGGATCCCACGCTACGAGCTTCTTGTCAAGGTGAGCTAAAACGGGAGGGGGATCTGTGTTGGGTTACACCAGGTACAGTCCTGTGCAAGATCCATTGTAATGCCCGGGAATGTTCTAGATTCACTGAGGGTTGCCCATCGGCTCTCAGGTCTGGGTCACTCGGTCCGTTCTTTGAGCTTTGTGATAATGTTATTATTTTCATGCCCTTCCATGCCTTGTGTAGTAATTGGGAAAGAAAGGCAGGGGAGATGTCGAACGAATGAATGAATGAATGAGAAAATAAGTGTCAGTACCGTTATAGGGAACTGAGAGTTGGACTTGTACAGGGAAAATCTGCGTTCAGATCTCAGCACAACTCCAAAGTTCAGGGCATGGCCTTGCTTGTCTGTCTTTAGCCTACCCCACAGGGCTGTTTCTATGTGGTAATAGAGTTCTCATTGCAGAGGCGTTCACGGTTGCAGTGAAGCATCCGTGTGGCAGCTTTGCTCACATATTCCTTCCTGCAATTCTTGGAATGGCTACAAATGCCATACACATTTCGCAAGACTTTAGGGACTAGAAACTTGATTTTTTAAAAAAAATAATGAAACTCTTAGTTCTTGCTAACTCATCTTCCAGGTTAATTTGTTAAACCTCCTTTTTTTCTTGGCCTTATTAACGTCTCTGTACATGAGACGCCTGAGCACATGTTTGTCAAGTGTCAGGAGATGCAATGTTAGCTGGGAAGCGTAGTTTAAAAAGACAGAGCCAGCAGAGATCACTCTGGAGGGGACGGATTCTCTCAAAGACCTCCACCGCCTCTGGTGTGCCCGACTGTCTCCCCTTCTGGAGCTTTTACCCTGACACCCTCGCTGCTTAAACTTAACTGAGCCTCGGCAGCCCAAGGCTCCGGAAGGGGAAATGGCAGAGGCAGTGAAGGGCTGTGAGAGAATCCATCCCCTCTGGAGTGATCTCCGCTGGCTCTGTCTTTCAAAACTACACTTCCTGGCTAACATTGCATCTCCGGACACGTGAAGAACACGTGTCACTTGTCTTGTGTAGAGAGACTCTGAGGGGGAGTTGCCTAAATGAGTACCAAGGATGTGATCATAGAGAAGGAATGGATGCATTTTCCTCTTTGTGACAAAACAGCTGCCTCCCTGCCTACCCCCCAGTCTCCTTCCTAAAACCCAATGAAATTAGTACAGTTACAGAAGGTCACTGTGTTCTTTGAGCATTTCCCCTGTAGCCCCAGTTAATAGAACTTGGGCACAGAGAGACTTTCCCAGGTAATTTAATCCTACGAACGTTGCCTGGTTCACCCAGGGACTAAGCCAATTACTGTTCAGCAGCCTGGGTTCTGTATCAGTGGGCTGCAGTGACAGCTTGCTATTCCGGCACGCTGCATTCTTGAGATGATTCACATATTTGAGTCAGAGCAACGGGCTTGGATCGGATTCCAGGAAAGAGCCGGTCACTCACTCTGGAGCAACTGAGACACCCGGAAGCTGGAGAGAAGGGAAACTTCCTCGTGGGGTAGCCCTGATACGCACAGTCCAGCCGATCCAAGCATGCTCCACTGCCTGATTGACAGATGCCCGATATGTTCAGATAAGGGTCAGGCCTAAGTTTTAAAAGAACAGATTCTGCAACTAGCAGAGGAATCGGCGAGCCGTGCAAAAGCCTCAAAAAGATCCTACGTATAAGTGGAGTTGTTGTACCCGGACAGTTGGCTGTGTGGAGACAGTTGTAGCAGGAAACTCCCCCGAAGAACGCGAAAGGTACAAAACATAAATGTGAGGGATCACGTTCAGCAATCCAGAGGAGTTAACCATGTTAGTCTGTAGTAGCAAAATAGCAAAGACTCCCATAGCACCTTTAAGACTAACCAACTTTATTGTAGCATAAGCTTTCAAGAACCACAACTCTCTTCGTCAGACAATGCATCTGACGAAGAGAGCTGTGGTTCTCGAAAGCTTATGCTACAATAAAGTTGGTTAGTCTTAAAGGTGCCACTGGACTCTTTACTGTTTTGCACGTTCAGCAACACACACAAGCAGAAAAGGGCACACCAGTTGAATAGAGTACGAAAGGAGTGTTTAAAAGAGTCTACAAAGGAGCGCACACAAAAGAGTGGACAAAAATATACGTATCACAGAGAACAAAAGATCAGCATCTGTTAAGATGCTGCCTTTACACTATAGAGTATCTACAGAAAAATGGAAATGAAGCTAGTTAATACGTCTCAGTACAGATTGGACAGCATAGACTTAATTCTGGTTATGATTGGAATTCAGATCTTTGATGTTGCGGTAGGAGAACAGGGGATGGATGGTTGATTAGGTGCAGGAGTTGAGGGGATAACTTAGGGGATAACTTTGGATAACTAAGGATTCAGGTTGTCAGGTTTCCATAATGTGGGCACTTGATTGCTATTGACACGTCTTCGTTAAAACACGTTGTTTGATACGATAGCCCGAATGGATTCTAAGGAAGATAGGTAACTATCCCTTTGGAGTTTCGACGTACAAAGTGAGACGGAGGGATACAGTCAGCTTTTAGTAAAAGTTGCAGTGAACCGTAGTTCAAGAGTTGCGGGAGAGTCCATCTTATTGAAGTGAATATTCCACTAACCAGAGCCAAATAGCAGCTACAATTGTCATAAAGTTGGGGTTGGGAGAGAGATTAGACCAACAGAAGACATTTATTCTCAGCAGTCTGCACTTTCCCATGTACAAACGACAACCCAAGTTGTGCCTCTAGAGTGCTGAATTCCTCCGCGCCTCCTGTGGTTCCGATGCCTTGCCCCATGGACTTGGGCTGCAGTCAGCCATCAGGGATTTGTAGTACCTATAAAATAGAGACATAACTATATGTTAGCAAAATCAAATGAATGAGGAGAGTAAAGAAATACTAGAATTAAAGAAAGCAGACTTATAGTGATAATAGCGTAGTGGAAAATAATATAATTATGATGGAACTTGCAGAGATGAAATGAAATGTATGATATATAACATGTATCCAAAGAATGTAAGACTTTTGATTAACTTTGTTATCAGAACAAGATGGAACTAAAACAAATAAAAAATATTTTTTTAAAAAAGGGATTTGTATTACCATCTACTGCATGTTTGTTTGTTTGTTTGTTTGTTTGTTTGTTTGTTTGTTTGTTTGTTCGTTCGTTCGTTCGTTCGTTCGTTCGTTGGTTGTTCGGCCTGTCATTCGGTCGTTCCTTCGTTCCTTCGTTTGTTCATTCGTTCATTCAGGTAGGTAGGTAGGTAGGTAGTTATTATGTCATTTATAGTTTGCCTTTCTCACTGATAGTACAGAGTCCAGTAGCACCTTTAAGACTAACCAACTTTATTGTAGCATAAGCTTTTGAGAGCCACAGCTCTCTTCATCAGATGCATCTGATGAAGAGAGCTGTGGGTCTCAAAAGCTTATGCTACAATAAAGTTGGTTAGTCTTAAAAGTGCTACTGGACTCTTTACTGTTTTGCTACTACAGACTAACACGGCAAACTCCTCTGGATCTGTCTCACTGAGACTCCAGGCGAATTACACAGTGTGAGATTAGTACAGTCAGTATCAAGGACATTTCCATAAACAATGTCATAGGGTAAATAAGCACAAGTTTACAAAGACTTAGCATTAGTAAGAATCCAATACAGAGTTGAAGAAATGCTGAAATAGAACATAAGCAATTCTTGGACTGACATTAGACAACATGATGCACAGGTAGTTCATAGCAGCATAAATTTAAAGCAACAGACAGCACCCGTGTTAGTAACAGATGGCGTTTCCTTCGGGCTATCAGCTTCCCTGTGATAAATGCTTACTCTCAGTTCTCGTATTCAAAGCAGTGCCTTAGCATTTATCAATATGGATACTGTGACATCACACCCGATTGCATTGTGGCTGCCTTAAGCAGAATAATGCTTCTCTTGGAGAAAAAGATGGGAAGGGGAATTTGCACTGAGCTGTGCTCTATGCCATATCTTTGTTTCTGTGACGATTGCCTGTAAGCGGAGTAAGCCTGAGGCAGCTGTTTTGTGTTGGTTCATGTAGCCAGAACAAGAAACAGGAGGCTTCTGCTCCGAATCGAGTCCAGTACATTATTATTTTTTAAGCAATGCACGCTCTGATACTGTGCAGAACAAGTACAAGAGATATCAGTTACTTAACCCACAAGGAGGGAACTTTCCAGTGTCAAGGGCCAGAAGTCGAAGGGCTGGAAGGCTGATCTTTTGAAGTCTTTTCTGTGCATTGCAACCCACCCAAGAGACTTGGGGGTGGGGGGTTACTACCATTTTTCTGTTACCGTACCAGACATTCATCAGTGGGATTGTCAGGGTTTTTTTCCCCCTCTGGCCCTGGTCCTGTGGCTTGAACAGCAGCCTGAGAGGCAGACATGGAGGAGAAGGAACTTTTCCAGGAATGAATGCCTGTGATGGGGAAAGCTGCATTTTTGTGCTGTGGAGCAGGACGGGCAAAAGACGGTGGCCTCTCTTCCTGGCTGGCTTTTTGATTGGCAGGAAGGACCTGGATCGTGTCAGCTTCCCCTGTCCTGGGAAATCTCAAAGTTCTGTATCCGGATCAGCTTGGCTGACTCCACCTTTAAATATGGCTGGGTGTAAATGTAGCCTCCGTGCCAATCCTCGAAGCTGGCAACTGGGAGCACTAAACAGGCTCTTCTTGTCCCTCCCATGGTCAAAACTCTGAGTCTCTCTGCACGAGACATCTTACATCAGTATGCTCAAGTGAAGGGAGATGCCATGTTAGTCTGGAAGCCTAGTTTAAAAAGACAGAGCTGGCAGAGATCACTCCTCAAAGGGTTTGTTAATTTCATCTTTGCCTCCCTGAAGGCTCTGTCAATTTCACCTCCCCTTCCTGGAGGCAAAGATGAAATTAACAAACCCTCTGAGGATCGATCTCTGTCAGCTCTGTCTTTTTAAATTATGCTTCCCAACTAACATTGCATCTACCTTCGAGTGTCCTTGTGTAAGATGTCTTGTGTAGAGAGACTCTTTGTTTCACTCCAAAATGAAAAACTGGGGTGGTGGGTTAATGTTTGAACAAAGAGAAAGGGAAAGCAAGGCACTGATGAATGCTGCAGTCTCCCTGTGGAATTGGACAGCTCATAATACTTGCTTTTGATAAGAAGGTGAGCTTGTAGTAAGCCCAAATGAGGAAGACTGGGATAGAAAGACATTGATGACACGTCTTCAAAAAAAGGGAGGCTACTTCCAAAAGATAAAAGAAGGTGTTTATAGCAGTTCCATAGATACAAAAAGTCATTCGAGCAGCTGCAGCTGCAAGCAAGAAAAAATGTCCAGGCAGGGCGTGGAACGTAAATCAGCTTAAGACTGAGCGCCAGCACCTGCCTACGGCAAGCCGAAAAGGACAATAAACTACAGATAGATAGACAAGAATGTCCCCCTGGGAAAGAAGACCATTCTGTTATTTGGTGTCAGGTGCCCTATGGACTACATTTCCCAACATACCCAGCACATGTCTCTTGTGCTGTTGAAAGAACCACCATGCTGCTGGAGAAAGGGTGGGGGAGGAGAAAGAGGGACTGGGTTTTTTCCTCCAGCCCCAGGCTTCAATAAGACTTCAGTGGAAGCTGGAAGAGGTGGGAGAACATTATTCCAAGAGGCCCATCAGCCTCCACAACGGAGAGCATGCATATACCCATGCATATGCATACTCTAGAACGCAGTGAATATGCAACAGCAAAATCCGAAGAAGTGTTTTAGGCAAGTCCAGCTGCCTAGGGCCAGTATGATCTTTTTTTCTTTTGAAGAAGATGGAGGAAGGAAAAGACCTTTTGCAAACTCCCCTCTGTTTTAAAAGCAGGTGGCCCTGTGGCATAAGGGCCTCTGCCCATCCCGCTTGGAGCACAGAATTTAACAGCATCTGGCTAAAGCACACCAAAGGCCACCCTATATGAGAACCTTAGGATTGGAATCTTTTTCTTCCTCCAAGCAAGCATATAACACACACATACACACAACGCACTGAATCATGTCTCAGGCAATTCAAGGCCACAGCATGGTCATGTTGCACTCGAGGAGGTGGGCACAGGACTCGGTCCCATTGCACCTCCTGACCCAAGCTTGCCCCCCTTCCTTGATCCAACAAGATGGGGTGCCTTCTGTCTGGCCCAGTGCAGATTGCTACGGGCCTCTGCCCAGGAGTATCATGGCTGTGCCCTCGCATCATGAGTCCTGGGGCTCAACACCATTCCTCAGTCACAGGTCAGGGCCAAGCTACAAGTGACGCCTGACACAGGTTGGACACTTGTCAGCTCCCCTCAAGTTTTGATGGGAAATGTAGGCGTCCTGGTCTTGCAGCTTGGCTCTCCGACGGCTGTCCAACGGACTTTTCAACTGTCACTTGTCCAACATTCCACCAAGCTGCCTACATTTCCCGCCAAAACTTGAGGGAAGCTGACAAGTGTCCAACCTGTGTCAGGCATCACTTGTAGTTTGGCCCTCAGTTATTGCAGTCCTCTCCCAACAAGGCATCGTCTGCCACACAACAGGAACGAAAGCTCTTTCAGCATATACACTCCAGAGTATGGTTGTATGTTATTTTTAATATCAGAAACTTGGTAAATGTTAAGATTGGCTGGCGATTCTTAAGATTTTAGGAGGCAAGCATAGTGGGAAATGCTAGACGTCAGAATGGTGTAGTGGTGAGAAGAACTGCAGACCAAGATCTGAGTTCAAATTCCTACTCAGCCACAAAGCTTGCTGGGGGGATTTCGGCTGCTCTCTCTCTCTCTCTCTCTCTCTCTCTCTCTCTCTCTCTCTCTCTCTCTCAGCCTGACCTACCTCATAGGGTTGTTGTGAGAATAAAATGGCGGCAGGGAGAACAGTCTTGGCACTCTTGCAGGGCTAAAATGTATAGATAAGTAGAAGTGCTCGAGTCATGAAACTTGCCTTTGAAAGGATGGTTGATATCTCAGTCTAAAAAAATACCTCTTTATCCAGCACATAAATAACTGAGGGGACTCCATACTTCGTAATACTGCAGTGCTCACTGGCTGGGGTGATTTTCGGAAAAGATCAATGGATGGAGGGTAGGTCAATTAATCGCAATGTTAATGGACCTTCCGTATTCAGAGGGAGTATACCTCTAAATACGACATACCAGGGACTGATATCTGGGGAAGTCTGTTGTCTCCCTGCCTGGCTTTGTGGACTTCCCAAAGGCTATTGTTTGGCCATTATTAGACTAGGATACTGACGCAGTTTTACCTTTGATCGGATCCATCTGGGCTTTTCTGCTCCTGCCTTACTTACTAAGAATGCTGGGTTTTGGAGATTTACCAGTAAATGTCAGAATGTTCTATCATTTCCCTCTGGGCCTCTTAAGAGTTACCAGTAAATACCAACATTCACCAAATTTCTGACATATACTGTAATACAGACCATGCCTTAAGTCGGTTTTATGAACCCAACCGCTTCAGTGGTTGGGAAATCAGCTACAGAGGCGAAGACGTTTCCGGCCAGGAATGTTTGTTTAGCAAGAGACGAATCCCAGAACAACAGGACGAAAGCCGAAGAGGGGACTACGCAGAGCTCTTGAGAAAAGACAGAGGTGGTTCTGGCGGCGGCTTGATGTACAGTAGCAAACATTCAGGGACTTCCTAAAATGTTAGCAAAGTAAGGGGGGAACCAGCTGGGCTGAAGGGCTTGCAAAAGACCCCACAGGCCTTCCTTTCAGCCTTGGCTGTGACAAATCACAGAGCGAGCAGCCCGCCCACGGCAGTCCCTGGCGTTGCCTCGGTGCATCCTGATTGATGTTCACGTGTACCATGGAGTTGGCATTAAATTATGTCGATTACCCAGGAGCTCTGCTGGTTGGCACTTGCTGCCGGCCAATTAACCAGCCAGTTTTATTTGCTTTTTTGTGATGAATGGCCTGAGAGCCGGTAATAGAAAAATCTCAGGCAGCTCCGTTGCCCAGCCAAGAGTCCCTTTTGCTTCCAGAGGCTTTCGAGTTTCTCAGAAACCAATTTCCCTGGCACCAGCAAGGGCAGGGGATGGCGTGTGGTCCGATCTTTGCGTCTGATGCAAGGAAGGCTCGATGGAGATGGATGTTCATGAAACCAACAGGCTTTTGGAGGCGTACATGCTTTGCATGCTAAAGGGCTCCTGGGGTCAATCTCTTAAGTTTAAGAATATGTCTGGAAGCAAGGTTGGGACAGACCTCAGGTGAGAGGAAGACAGTGGAAAAGAAATTGCAGCCTCGATTTGCCAGGGGGCCGTGCGGGAAGAGGGAGAATGCTTAATTCTTCAGCTGAGAATACATGCTTTGCGATTAGCACTTTGAAGAAGGGAAATGTGTGTTTTTAAAGGACACATCTTCTATAAACTTTCTATATCACATATCAGGGGTCTGCCCCACTCACTCTACTCACCGATCCTGTAGCTAGCAGAGTTTGCAGTGTTTAATGGTAATTTGGGTACTGAACGAGCAGTTCTGCCTCCTGCCAAAAGAGTTACAGCAATAAAGCAACAGCAAGAGCAATTGTCCTTTTTTTTGGCAAACTGTAGGCAAAATTAGATTTTTAAGAAATGTAAGAAAAGCGGAAGACCTAAAACGAGATGGCTTGACTCAATAAAAGAAGCCACGGCCTCCAGTTTGCAGGATCTGAGCAAGTCTGTTAATGATAGGACGTTTTGGAGGTCTTTCATTGATAGAGTCGTCATAGGTCAGAGGTGACTTGATGGCACATAACACACACGTACCCCACCTTTCTCCCCAGTGGAGAACCAAAACGGCGTACATCATTCTCCTATCCTCCATTTTATCTTCACAACAACCCCGTGAGGTAGGTTTGCCTGAGTGTTTGTGGCTGGCGCAAGGTCGCCCAGCAAGCTTCCATGACAGAGTGGGGATTTGAACCAGGGTTTCCCAGATCCTAGTCAGACACTGTAACCATTGTAACCATACTGGTTGTGATAGGTCAGATAAGTTGTTAAACCTCCCTTTGTTTTGTAAAGGGTGGGATATTTTCCACTCTCCCTGTCTGTCTTTGTTGCCTTAACTTTCCTTACTTCATGTGAATAAACCTTTGTTTTTATTGCCATAATAGTGTGGCAATGGGTATCGGACAATAACCTAGGCCAGGCCAGGATATTCTGATTTCCTTCATATTTTGGTACTGTGATTTCCGTGATCATTCTGAATTTTCAAATGCGTGACTTTTTTCCTGATGAGTTACACTTGCCACAAACAGAGAATTTCAGCTTCCATTGCAAATGGCATGGGGTGGGGGGTTAGAGATAACACAGACCAGGACGGTCCAATTCCAGGTATTCTCGGCACTGCAGCTCCGGTGATCTTCCTGAACCGAGTGGCCAATTTTGACACTCTTAGCTTTATTTTCTCACGAGTTATATCTGCTACATTCAGACAGACAGACGGACAAGCACACAGTTCATTACAGAAGGTATCCCACAATGCACTCTACAGATTTTCAGGATTTGAGTCTGGTGGCACCTTAGAGACCAACAAGATTTGTTTGTTTGTTTGTTTGTTTGTTTGTTTGTTTGTTTGTTTGTTTGTTTAATGTCATTTATAGTCCATCTTTTTCACTGAGACTCAAGGCAAATTACACAGCGTGAGATTAGTACAGTCACTATCAAGGACATTTTCATAAACAGTGCCGTAGGGTAAATAAATACAAGTTGACAAAGACACGGCATTAGCAAGGATCCAATACAGAGTAGAAGAAATGCTGAAACAGAACATGAGAAATTCTAGGACTGACATTAGACCACATGAAGCACAAGGAGCTCATAGGAGCACATAGTTAAAGTAACAGATAGTACGTAAGGCAACATAGTGGTGAAGTCTATGGCCGTTAACTCATTAGCGAAGCATCTGAGAGCCCCTCCCTACAATACAAAAGCCGTTCAAGATGGGTAGCCGTGTTAGTCTGTCTGTAGCAGTAAAAAAGAGCAAAAGTCCAGTAACACCTATAAGATGAACAAAATTTGTGGTAGGGTGTGAGCTTTCGTGAGTCAGAGCTCACTTCTTCAGACAGAAAAGAGCAAGAGTCCAGCAGCACCTATAAGACTGACAACATTTGTGGTAAGTCTCATATACAATAAATACAATATGCATCAGAACCTTCAACACAATAAATACAATTTACATATACATCCAATCATTATTCCATTCTGAGAAGGAAGGATGATAAGGAGCAATGCATATTCAACACTTTTAAAGTAGACAGTTACAAAAAAATCTTTTCAGTGCCGGTTCAAGAGTCTTGTAAATAAATCATCGTTAATTCTTCATTTTTTAAGTAATTGCAGCCTCTCGATGCAGTCAGACGAGGCTATGAGTGGCGTGGATGGTTGGCCACGTGGCTCCTGCATCCAGGCCAGCTGTCCTCTCTGCGCGCTTCTCAAGGACAATTGCATCTATACATTGCAGTCTCCCAGTCTGGAAGTTACCCTCCTCCTTCCCCTTCCTTCCCAATCTCTACTGGGATCTTGAATATTTGGGGAAGGGGTTTCTAAGCATCCTGTCCAGAGGAGTTAGCCGTGTTAGTCTGTAGTCGCAAAATCGAAAAGAGTCCGGTAGCACCTTTAAGTCTAACCAACTTTATTGTAGCATAAGCTTTCGAGAATCACAGTTCTCTTCGTCAGATGCATCTGACGAAGAGGGCTGTGATTCTCGAAAGCTTATGCTACAATAAAGTTGGTTAGTCTTAAAGGTGCTACTGGACTCTTTTTCATTATGAATCAGTTGCTTCCACCAGTGCGGTGTAGTGGTTAAGAGCAGCAGGACTCTAATCTGGAAAACAGCCTCCGTCAAAGAGGAACTTTAAAAAAACACCCAAGTCCCAGAGTTCCCGTCATTCAGTTTCCAGTGCGCCGTCTCTGAGAGACTGATTTTTGACAGGTTAAGAAACTTCCAAAGCAGTTTTGTTGCAGCGCTTGCCCACATGAAATGAGACCCCTGGAACTGATTCTTTCTCTCTCTCTCTCTCTCTCACACACACACACACACACACGCACAAACAAACAAACAAAACAAAAACCCCACACCAGAATGCTGTTGAGATGAGGATATCATTCGAGGGTGCAAAATATCTCCGGCCGAAAGAACAAACTGTAACTTCTCTTCTCTGTTATAGATCCAGAGGAGTTAGCCGTGTTAGTCTGTAGTAGCAAAATCGAAAAGAGTCCAGTAGCACCTTTAAGACTAACCAACTTTACTGTAGCGTAAGCCTTCTAGAATCACAGTTCTCTTCGTCAGATGCGTGGAGGGCAAGAAGAAACTGGTCAGATATATAGGTGGAGAGGGGAGGGGGGAGCAGATACAATCAGTAGCTTCTGATAATGGGATCAGTTGGCAGGACTTAAAGGTCACCGTAGTTCAACAGAAGCCTTTCAAAAACAGAATCCAACGGGAAGCTGCTGAATTGGAATTCATATGCAAATTTGATTCAGTCAGGCTTGGATTGAATAGAGACTATAAATGGTTATCTCATTATCAGAAGTAACTGATTGCATCTACTCCCCCCTCCATTCACCACCTATATATATCTGGCCAGCAATGTTCCCTCTAAGCTTTGCAGTGTTATGAGCTAAAAATCTACTTTGTGAGCCGAAACAACAACTTTCATTAGTTTTGAGTGCACCTCCTTTAAAAAAAAAAATTACAATCAAATTGTTTTGATTACAATCAAAACAATTTAACAATAAAAGCCATTAGGTGAAAGGGCTACAAAAATCAGAGTATACTTCTGTATAAAAATGGCTATGTCCATGCTGATTACAAAGGGGTAGTTGTATTAGTCTGTTGCTACAAAATAAAGCAGACACACAATGGCACCTTAAAGACTAGCATGCTTATTTCAAGATGAGCTTTTGTGAGTCAGTGCTTACTTCTTCAGCCTCCTTCTGCGCCAAGGCCAAGTTAAATGACGCCTTCACCATGGTGGCGGCTGAGGCACTACCTCCTCTCCTCCGCTCTCTGGGGCTGAGGGGATCCTAGCGATTTCAGGCTGCATGGGTCAGGCCAGACCCGATCACTCAGCTCTGCTCTGTTCCCCAGCTAGAGAGCCAGCAGTGGCTGGAGGCGCTCTCTGGCACCGCCCTGGGGGCCAAACCAGCCACAGCCAGGAAGGGAGGAGAGAAGTGGGATGAGGCTCCGTCCCTGCTCCATCCCTATAGGACCCACCTGCAGATGCTGGCTGACTGGGAGGGTGGGGCCACCTGAGGGTTAGTATCTGTGAGCTACATCTGAGAAGCTGTGAGCAGAGGAGTCAGAATCTGTGAGCGATTGCTCACATGCTCACATTAGCGGGAACACTGCTGGCCAGTTTCTTCTTACCTTCCATGCATCTGACGAAGAGAGCTGTGGTTCTCGAAAGCTTATGCTACACTAAAGTTGGTTAGTTTTAAAGGTGCTACTGGACTCTTTTCGATTAAGCATCCTGTGTGCACCATAAGTAGTCTAGTGGGCGATGGCGACCGATGCCTTCGTCCTCACATGTGCGCTTTGGCTCCCCGTTCTATGCATCTGGCCCTGCTTGGGGGAATAGCGGGAAGATTTCATAAAAGGAAGAGAGCCTTTGCCTTAGAAACGTTCCTGGCTTTCCAGTTCTATGCGTTCCAGTGGAAAGAATGTCTGATTTAAGTATCTGTTCGCACAGCCGTATTCATCACTCTGACTCTAACATGACTTGCGTCCAACATGACTCCACATGTTGGCACGCCGAAATGCTTTTTATTCACCTGGTGTGGGCTCACAGAAAAGAATGTTCCTGTTTTTATTTTGCATTATTTTTTCCCTCTTTTATACTCCATGTTTCTCCCCATGTTTCCCCTCCCCTACTTTTTATCCTCATAACAACCCTATCAGGTAGGTTAGGTTGAGAAAGAGTATTTATTTTATTTATTTATTTGCTTCAACTTATATTCCGTCCTCCCCACACCAGCTGGCTCAGGGCGGATTATATTGCATAAACGTCACAATAAAACACTACGTTTGAAAGATTTAAAACCACAACAATTGATCCAAGGTGTCCCAGCAAGTTTCCGTGGCAGAGAAGGGGTTCGAATCAAGTGACCCTGACCCTAGTCTGACACTCTCACCACTATACAACACTGCTTTATCAAGATGGGTAGCTGTGTTAGCCTGTCTGTAGCAGTAGAAAAGAGCAAGAGTCCAGTAGCACCTCTAAGACTGACAAGATTTGTGGTTGGGTATGAGAAATCAGAAGAAGATTGAGACTTGGAAGAGCACCTGTGACGGAGCTTAAAAAGATCCTTAAATATAAAGATGTCTCTCTGGGAACTAAGATCAAGATAATCCAAACGATGGTATTCCCTATTACTATGTATGGATGTGAAAGTTGGACAGTGAAGAAAGCTGACAGGCAGAAAATTGGTTCATTTGAAATGTGGTGCTGGGGGAGAGTTTTGCGGATACCACGGACAGCCAAAAAGACGGCCAAAAAGTGGGTGCTAGATCAAATCAAGTCTGAATCCTCCCTAGAAGCTAAAATGACCAAACTGAGGCTATCTTACTTTGGTCACATCTTGAGAAGACAAGATTCTCTGGAAAAGTCAATAATGCTAGGAAAAGTAGAAGGCAGTAGGAAAAGAGGAAGACCTAAAACGAGAAGGCTTGACTCAATAAAAGAAGCCACATCCTCCAGTTTGCAGGATCTGAGCAAGTCTGTTAATGATAGGACGTTTTGGAGGTCTCGTAGGTGCTGCTGAACTCTTGCTCTTTTCTGCACTGCTTTATATCCCAGTGTGCTTGCCTAAAAGAAACAACTCCAGTTCAGCTTTCTCCTTGACATTCTAGATTTCTACATGCAGGGATTTTTAAATTATTTGATCATGCGAGCCCCCATCTAGACACAGGCTTGTCAGCACCATGAGCATCAGGGCTCAGACACGGGGCTTTTGAAAGGAAAGCAGATCCCACACATGCGGTTGTGACTCACCCCTTGGCTTGGAAACCAGCAGGCAGGGCTACGCCTTGACGGAACATCTTTTTGAACTGCAGCCAGTGTTCCTTCAGCGCTTGGGAAGTAATAAATAATAAGTCACTGAGCGGTGACACATCGAGTGGTTGGTGTGTGAATCAGCCAGCAGGCCTAGCGAAAAGCTATCTAGTAAGGTTAGACAACTGAGAAGGGTGGCAAAGAGAAATGGCACCCCTCGGTCTTCGCTCGAGTAGTTGTCCTTGTCCACTTTAAGCTTGGAGTTCTCCCCCTCCTCTTCTTGAGACAACAAGGAGTTCTGCAACTAGGCAGGGGGCGAGGTTGCTACACTCCACCTGGATGCAGAGGAAAGAGTCGCCAATTCCCTTCCTTTTGCAGAATCATGGAATTGTAGAGCTGGGATCCTAGCGGTCATCTAGTCCAATCCCCTACACAATGCAGGAAATTCACCTGCTCTAAAACCTCCAGGATCCCTGGCCAATCTGGTCTGGAGGAAAATTCCTTCCTGAGCCCAAAGTGGCAATCAGCATTACCCTGGGCACATAAAGAAGGGATCACAAGAGCTGAATGAAGGCTTATCCCTTCCTGCCTCCTCTTTCATGATCTCCCTAAGTTCACACTGAGTCACAGAATCCGCATTGCTGACCGATGGCCATCTTTGTCACTGCATCTCTGTGAGAGTCACTGTGCGCATATTTGCATGTATTTACTTATATCTCGCTTATCTCCCCAGCTGGGACTCAAAGCAGCTTAGAACATCATTTTCCCCTCCTGCATTATCTCACAGCAACAACCCTGTGAGGTAGGCCAGGCTGAGTGTTTGTTTCGGGCCCAAGATCACCCAGTGAACTTCTACATCAGAAGTAGGGATTCGAACCCAGGATCCTAGTCCAACACTCGGTCCACTATGCCTCTATGTTGTAGGGGCTGAAGTGTTCACCTATAACAGAGGAGTTAGCCGTGTTAGTCTGTAGCAGCAAAATAGTAAAAAGCCCAGTAGCACCTTTAAGACTAACCAACGGACGAAGAGAGCTGTGATTCTCGAAAGCTTATGCTACAGTAAAGTTGGTTAGTCTTAAAGGTGCTACTGGACTCTTTACTATTTTGCACCTATAGCAGGAAACCAGGGTTCAAATTCTGGTTTACCCCTGAGTTCACTGGGTGACCTTTGGCCTCTCATTTTCTCTCACCCTCAAGAGAGGCTAAAAAGGGGACAAAAAGCTATCTATCCTGCCTGACTTGTGTGGAGGGGATGAGGATAAAATTTTGATTCCCAGCTCTAGTTTGGAAGGGCAAAGGTTTTCTGGTTTAGCAGGAATGGCAAACTGATTTGGAAGGAATCATTGAATTTGGGATGGAGGAGGGTGCCCAGGGCAGTACTAAACAGAATTCTATCCTTCTAAGCCAGTTAATTTCAAAGGATCTAAAAGGGTGTAACTGTACTTAAGATTGCACCGGTAGGCTTTTTCACATGAGTTGGAACCTGCTCACTGAATTAAAACCCTGCATTTTTGTGTAAAATGAGAAACCAGATATCTGTGACTTTTGAGGTCGAAGCAAAATAAATATGGCAAGTTCTGCTTATTGTATTTCTTCTTGTGCAATCTGAGAACGTTTAAACAGTTGAGCAATGAGTACAGAAGTTCATTTCTTGCCTTATGGAGAAATGCTGCCCTATCCAAAAGCAAACGCTATGCCGTACCTTTTATGACAACCAACCAAAAGAACACCAAACAATGTGCAAGCTTTTGAGTCTGGCAGAACTCTTCATCAGGTTGGGGTACTCACAACCTGGCACTCCCTTTTGTCTTATTTTGATTAGTTCCCCATGTTCAGACGGCATCCAAGTTAGACTGCTGCAGCGCACTGTACATGGGTCTGCCTTTGGAGACGGTTTGGAAACTTCCATCGGCTCCAAAAGTGGCCACGAGATTATTAGCTAGCGAAAATTACAGGGAAGAAATCTCTCTGCAGCTTCGAAAGAACTATACTAGCTGTTGATTTGCTTCTGGGCTTAATGCATCATTTATCTATAAAGCCTTAAATGGGTTGAGACCCAGATACTTATAGGACTAAAAAGTTAAAGGTGCAAGCACTGAGTCATTGCTGACCCATGGGGGGCGTCACATCATGATGTTTTCTTGGCAGACTTTTTATGGGGTTTTTTGCCATTGCCTTCCCCAGTCATCTACACTTCACCCCCAGGAAACTGGGTCCTCATTTTACCGACCTCAGAAGGATGGAAGGCTGAGTCAACCTTGAGCCGGCTACCTGAACCCGGCTTCTGCCGGGATCGAACTCAGGTCGTGAGCAGAGCTTGGGCTGCAGTGCTGCCACTTACCACTCTGTGCCACAGGGCCACTGCCTGCTCCCAATCGATCCTGCTCCTCTATTAGAGTCATTCACCAAGTCCCCGCTTTGTGTGAGCTCACCATCCAAAGTAGTGTGGGTGGCTGTTGGACGCAGGGGTCTTTTTTAGAGTGATACCTCAATTTCGGATCTCCCTTCCCATAGCTGTGTACCAGGAACCAAGCTAAGAGTTGAACTGAAATGGGAGTTGTGCACAGCACTCGCTAGAGTACTACGTTACCCAGGGCTTTTTTTCTGGGAAAAGGTGGTGGAACTCAGTGGGTTGCCAGCACAGGGGGCAACTCCTTGCAGCAGGTGGTGCCCCTGATACCACATGTGCATGTGCAAAGTGTACACACACTCCCAGGACCGCACAATGACATCACTTTGGGTCAGCTGGAACAAGGGGGGAGTTTTTTAAAGTTTAGATTGCCCTCCACGCAGATGGTCACATGGCCGGTGGCCCCACCCCCTGATCTCCAGACAGAGGGGGGTTTAGATTGCCCTCCACGCCGCTGCGCGGAGGGCAATCTCAACTCCCCTCTGTCTGGAGATCAGGGGGCGGGGCCACCAGCCATGTGACCATTTTCAAGAGGTGCCGGAACCCCGTTCCTCCGCGTTCCATCTGAAAAAAAGCCCTGACATTACCCATCAAAATCTGTCCCCGTGGGCAAGATCCTACAATATATAACTTGGAAGATAATCCCACTTGGTAAATGTCCTTTTGCAATTTCCACTTGTGTTCCTTTGTTTTCCGGTTAATTAATTATTTCCTCTTCTCTCCCTGCTTATTCATCAGAGGTTAATTATCAGTCTTTACTCCCTTGGGAAGAACGGATGGTAATTCTCTTTTTCTGTTTAACAGACTCAAATCTCTGCTCTGTTTTTTTTCCCATCATAATGTTGCATTTATAAAATAACACCCCCTGCACACACGCACACATCGAGGACAGAACAGCTGATAATTTACAATTGATTCATGAATGTGGAGAGAACCAGGCAGCCCATTGGAGAACAGGAAGTAATTAATCCTCCTGGAATGAGAGGAAAGGTTGGAAATTTACAGTATAATCCTAAACAGAGTTCCACCCTTCTAAATCCATTGAAATGGATGGGCTTAGAAGGGCAGAACTCTGTTTAGGATTACATTGTTCAAAGGATAATTGCTCAGGTGCCATCAGGTTATTGTTGTTGCAATCCACACAAATGAAGTCAGAAAAAGATGGAAAAACAACTCAGAAAATATTGCAGCATACATAAGGTTGTCAATATTGGGTTTCCCTTTGGAAAAGCATCCTCCAATTTTGTTTTATGTAGCTTGTGGAATGACAGAAGCGTGAGATTCTTCTCAGGCCATTCGACAAGGTGGGGGCTACAGTGGAGAATGCACATTTACAGGCAGTTGTAGATCTTGCCCGTTGGCAGGGTGGCACCTGCAGTAGGCCTTGTTTAGAAGAGTGAAGCTGTGGTGGCAAAGCACAGGGAGAGAGGCAGTCCTGCAGATACGAGGGGCCAAGGCCGTAAAGGGGTTGCCAATAGAGGTGGGCACAAATCGTAATACGAATTAAAAAATGCACAGACCAGGTCGGTTCATGGTTTGTGAAAACGTGGTTCGTGGGGTCATGTTTTCCATGAACTCCATGAATTTTTGCCCCAGTTCGTGAGAGTCACGAACTGCAAACCATGAACCGATTTGTGAACCAGGGAAAGTTCATAGAAGTTCATGGTTTGTGGAACGTGACGAACCACGAATCACGTGGTTCGGTTTTTTTCCGATTCATGCCCATGTCTAGCTGCCAGTACCTTGAGATGAACCCAGTAACTGACGGACAACCAATTTCGTGACTGCAGAATGGGCGTAATATACATAGCTCCCGAAAACAACTGAGCTGAGACATTTTATTTATTTGTTTGTTTAATTTTATTTTGTTCCATCCAGAGGTTCAAGGTTGTATTTGAAAATAAACATGGTATCTTATTCTTATATATGACAACGGCGGCAAGGCTGCTATGTGCTCAAAAGTGGAAGAGCCCGATATTTCCTTCAATAGAGGAGTGGATTAGGAAGATGACGGAGTTAGATGAGATGGCTAAAGTTTTGACTTTGACCAGACAGAAGACGCTGTCCACATTTATAGCAAATTGGAAACCCCTTATTAACTTTGTGCGTGAAACTGGAAAAAATTGAATTGGCTTTGAACTATAAGAGGGAGGGGAGAAGCTTATGCTGATAACAAGAGTACAAGTGGGAATTCTGTAACTGTGCCAATATCTGCCGTAGAAAAAAATCAAAAGTGTCTCCTATATATTTTTTCCTTTTTTTCTCTCTTTTGTATCCTTTTAGCTTTTCTTTTTTCTTTTCATTCTTTTTTAATCTGTATGTGGTTTTAAATTCTTTAATAAAAATTTAAAAAGTGGGATAGCCAGTACCTTGAAGAGAACGCAGTAATCGACGGGCAACCAATGTTGTGATTGTAGAATGGGGGTAATATACATAGCTCTTGATAATAACCAAGCTGTGACATTTTTGCACCATCTGAGAGTGGAACTACAAGTGACAAAAGGCACAGGTTGGACACTTGTCAGCTTCCCTCAAGTTTTGATGGGAAATGTAGGCATCCTGGTCTTGCAGCTTGGCTCTCCGACTGCTGTCCAATGGACTTTTCAACTGTCACTTGTCCAACATTCCGCCAAGCTGCCTACATTTCCCATCAAAACTTGAGGGAAGCTGACAAGTGTCCAATCTGTGCCTTTTGTCACTTGTAGTTCTGCTCTGAAGTTTCAAGATTGTCTTTGAGGGTAGACCCGTGCATTATGGTCTCCATTTGGGGGGCTGTTCCTGACATACACCCCTGGTGCTCTAATTCCTGCTGATCTTTCTCCCAACAGGACCTTCTGAAGCACACGTCCGAGGAACATCCAGACCACCCTTTCTTGGTAGAAGCCCAAAGGAACATCAAACAAGTGGCCGAGAAGATCAACAAGGGGATGAAGAGCGCTGAGGAGGTGGAGAGAAATGCCCGTATCGTGCAGGAGATTGAATCCCACATAGAAGGAATGGAAGATGTAGGTCGCCTCCCTGCACGTTACCCACCCAAGAGTTTGGTTTGTGTAGCCTGACCTATTTGTGTGTGTATGTAAGCATGTGTCAATAGATATATGGCATGTACCTTTATGTGTTTCTTCATTTTTAACTAAGTACCTATTGTTGCATTAGGTGCAATTTTCACTGTTTTGGGGCTAGAGGAAAATGCTTTATGTGCAAAGTGAGGTAGAGGCTTCGGAAACAGGCTAGGCACAATTCGGTACTTTGGTGCATGTCTGCGTCCCTTTTTCTGTTGGTGCGTTTGGTCCACACGTCTCTGTGCATCCCAGCGTTGTGCATCTATGCAGTGCAGCACATTGCATTGCATTGCATTTCCTGCAGTGTATGTTTTGCTTGTTAGCATAGGTCATTTAATATATCTCCAGCGTGGAGGAAGAGGCAGAGGGGGGTATCCTTTACTGCAGTCCAAGGGCAGGGCTTCAGCTGCATGCCCGTAACCATGATATGGCCTGTTTATATCATGTCAGGAATAAAATAGGCAGGGCTTTTTTTCTGGGGAAAGAGGAGGTGGAACTCAGTGGGTTGCCCTCGGAGAAAACGGTCACATGGCTTGTGGCCCCGCCCCCTGATCTCCAGACAGAGGGGAGTTGAGATTGCCCTCCGCGCCGCTGAGCGGCGCGGAGGGCAATCTCAACTCCCCTCTGTCTGGAGATCAGGGGGCGGGGCCACAAGCCACGTGACCGTTTTCAAGAGGTTCCGGAACTCCATTCCACTGCGTTCCAGCTGAAAAAAAAGCCCTGAAAACAGGCATGTTTTTCATGACTCATGAGGTTAGGATGGGACCCCAGAGGGTTTACCAGGCCCAGAGAGAAAAAAATCGAACCAGGCCCATAGGAATAATGTGCTAACATTGGTTGTAGAAATTTAGAAGTGAATGTTACAATGCCAGTCAAGCCTTTAGTGGCATTTCTAGCCAGTCTCCTCTCCTTCTTCCCCAGCTTCAGGCCCCGCTGAGGAAGTTCTTGCGCCAAGAGATGGTGGTGGAAGTGGTGAGTATTAACTCATTCAATCTACAAATGCAGATCTCAGCCAATGAAACAGGGAGTTGAAAATATCCATAGTCATTGACTGCCATTTGTGTGTGTCAAGTGCCGGCAAGTCACAGCCGTCTTATGGTGAACTGTAGAGTTTTCAAGGCAGCAGACAAACAGAGGTTTGTGCCATTGTGTAGAATTGAGTAGCGTTGTGCCTCTGTGTAGCAACTCTGGATTTCCTTTGTGGTCTCCCATTCAAGGACTAACCAGTGCCAACGCTGCTTAGCTTCCGAGATCTGATGAGATCGTACTAGCCTGGGCTATCCAGGCTAGTATCCTGGTTAATCACAGCCAACTACCGTTTGGTTTCCAGCTAACCTGCTAGACTGTGAATAAAGGGCAAGGCACGGCACCATCCGTGCAGAGGTCCTTGTTCTCTTCTCTCAGCGCCAAATCGGATGAGCAAGAAATATAATGAGCAGTACTGCTGCCAGTCTATGTGCACAGCTATCCTCTTGTGGGGCCTTTCAGGCTGAAACCACCTATGGCCCAGAACAATTAATAAGGCTAATGAAAAGATGGGGGTCAGACCATGTGATTAAGAGCTCTCCCCTCCAGAAACAAGCTTTTATTTTTTAAAAACATTTATTTGAGATTTGGAGGGAAATGAATTTGAAATACCTCTAATACCTCATTTAGTACCTTCACCCAATGAAGCCATACGCTGCCCTGGGACTAGCAAAACTAACTGAGTTTTGGACACCAGGAATACAAGAAGAATCTTTCTGGATCGGACCAGTGGTTCATCTAGTACAGCGACCTGTTTCACCCTATGATGGATCCCACTTCACTCCCCCACACTGAGGCAAATTTTCCCGCCAAAATCCAAGATTGCCTGCTGTGGCTGAGCAGCCCCATGTCTCTGTTAGTGATTTTAAAGTTGTAAAGTTGTGGGTGTAAAGTTCCTTTTGTCCCACCCTGATTAGCAGCTTATATTTTTGGCTTTTTGGCCCAGCTCAGGACTTGTTAGGGGAAAAGCAGGAGCTCTCTTCTTCCTTATATGAAATGGCTCTGGAGGCTGAATAACTCTCCCAAAAAAAAACCCCAGCAACTTTATTGAACAGGCAGGTATGGAATATGGGCAGTCAGAGGATGAAATGGCTGAGGTAAAATTTGCTGGTATAATAAAGTTCTTTAAAAGGAATAGACAAAATAGTTTTCTGGCAGCTTAGTTTCAATGTTTACAATCCTTAAGAGTGAGAAGTGTTTTGTTAAATACTTTGGTTAACGCAACAATGTTTCTTCACAGATTTCCCTTTTTCAGCTCAGATGTCCTGACGTTAGTTCAACACTGTTTTTCCCTTTACAACAGACCCAGGATCCTCCTTAGAGCCAAACTCCCTTCTAGATACTGGGCAAGAATTCTTCTTCACTTAAGAAGATGTAACCCTATTCACTGGGCTTGAATGGTAGTCTCCACTTGTTACCCATTCACTCTGCCAAAACCACACAGCCAGTTCTATCTTGACTGTGTAATCAGGTTTCAATTTGTGCTGGCTTTTATACTGGGAACTCTTAACTGAAAGACTTCCTTAAGACAAGGTTGTTACAGTTAGGGAAAACATTTTCTTTTTCCTCACTTCAGAGAGGAACTTGACCAACCTTCCCTGTCTGATGCTTACACATACTCCCCTCAAATCCTGTCAGCCACCGACTCCCATCCTGAAGGTCGGTTCTGACTGGTCAATCAAGTTCTTATTTCAGGCCATTGTTTACTCCTCCCCATCCAACCCTCTGAGTGCTGCATTTATGAAATCTTCTCTTTACAGTCCATTCCGTCATACACAAAGCCACCAACCAGTTGCCCTGGAGGGCCAAACGAACACGGCATAGAGGCTAAGGCGTTCCCTGGTGCTGCCTCCTGGCACTGGAATTCAGAGGTTTACTTTCTCTAAATATAGAGGTTCTCTTTACTCACCATAGCTAGTAGCCGTAGATGAATTTATACTCCATAAATACCCCCCTTTGAAAGTCATCTGTGCTTGTGGCTATCACTGTGTCCCCTGGCACAGAATTCCACAATTACTCATTGAGTAATGAAGTATTTTCTTTTGTCTGTCCAGAACCTATCGCCAATCCAGTTCATTGGATGCCCCTGAGTTCTAGTGTTTCGGAAGAGGGAGAAAAAACCTCTCTCCACTTTCACTACCCCATGCATAAATTCATGAACCTCTATCATATCCCTCCTTAGTCGTCTCTTTTCTAAACTGAAAATTCTCAGACTCTTTAGCCTTTCCTCATAGGAAACGTGTTCCAGCCCGTTAAACATCTCGGTTGCCCTTTTCCGTGCTTTTATCAATGTCCTTTTTAAGATATGGTGACCAGAAATGTACACAGTATTCCAAATGAGGCCACACCATAAATCTATACAGGGGCATTATATAATTGGCTGTTTTATTTTCAGTCCTTGTTTTAGTAATCCCCAGCATAGAGTTGGCCTTTTTCTCTGCTGCAGCATGTGAGGTTGACCTTTCTTTGAGCTGTCCACTATGACCCCAAGGTCTCTTTCCTTCTGAAAGTCTGTCTACACAAGACATCTTACACGGGGATGCTCAAGTGTAGGGAGATGCAATGTTAGTCGGGAAGTGTAGTTTAAAAAGGCAGAGCTGAAGGCTCTGCCAATTTCACCTCCCCTTGTGGGAGGCAAAGATAAAATTAACAAACCCTCTGAGGACCAATCTCCCCCGGCTCTATCTTTTTAAACTATGCTTCCCAGCTAACATTGCAACTCCCTATACTTGAGCATCCCCGTGTACGATGTCTCCTGTAGAAAGGCTCTGAGTCTCAGCAAGTTCAGACCCCACTAGCATATACTTGAAGTTGGGAGTCTTTGTTCCATTGTGGATCACCTTACGCTTGAACGTCATTTGCCGCATTGTGCCTGCTCGTCCGATTTGTGGAGATCCTCGCAGAGCTCATCACAGTCGGCCTTGGTTTTTCACCATCCTGAATAATTTGTTATCTTTCGTCCGCAAACTTGGCTGCTTCTGGTACGAGCAGTGAGATTTTGACATGGGGGGAATTTTAAGCATGCAATTTCCTTTCCTCCTCCCCTCCAGCCCCAGCCCACAACCAGCGAGATTCTATGATTCTATGGCCAGCCCAGCTTCTGCCTAACACGACCAGTGAGATTTTGACATGGGGGGAATTTTAAGCATGCAATTTCCTTTCCTCCTCCCCTCCAGCCCCAGCCCACAACCAGCGAGATTCTATGATTCTATGGCCAGCCCAGCTTCTGCCTAACACGAGCAGTGAGATTTTGACATGGGGGGAATTTTAAGCATGCAATTTCCTTTCCCAGCCCACTATGTGCATTCTAGATGGTACAGTCTCATGAGCATACTATACCACATCCCCTTCCCCCCCCCCCCCGCGAGAAATTGGCTCCTGGTGCTCCAGAGAGGAGATAACAGTGCAAATTCCCTCAGCCAAGCCTGGGGCGCCAGATGTTTCCATGACAACTGGAGAGCAGGGGAGGCAAATTAAATAGGCCCACTTTCACACAAAGGCCTTCTCCTTATCCCTCCCTGCTTGCTTGTGCTGCATTTTGATGGGCGGCAGTTGTCGGTGCTATCTGCTCCCCGCGTGCGCGCACACACACAACTAGACACACCAATCCTGTTCTTCCTTGGGTGTTTTATAACTCAATTGTAGGGCATTAGTCGGCAAGAAATAACCAATAATTGCAGAGTTACGGCAGACGTTTTAAGATGGATTAAAAACAAGAAAAGGCACCATGAAGGCACACCTCCTCCCGTGGCCAAGGCTTTCATGCTGTGCAGCTCTGGAGGGGGTGTTAAAGCCCCATTAATTGGAGACTTTATTTAAAGATTCATGTCATCACTGTTTAGAAAGGTTTCAGTTCTTCAGTATTCACCCTCCTTATCAGTTGCATGGAATTTAGCTGCATTTGGTTTGTTTTCCTGGTTTGTTTTCTCATTCCCTTGGGTTGTTAGCCAGGTTTATTACCGTATAATTACGCATTAAGCAAATGACAGGGCACCTCCTGCTAAGGAAACACAGGCTGTGGTGTTAAGAACTGCTAACAAACATGCCGAAGGGAAAGGTGCTGCCACAGAAGGTCAATAAGACAGCACAACTTCAGTGCAGAAAGTGAAAGGGCAGAAAAAGATACGTGTTGTCGGTGCTAGGGAAGTAGAAGATGCGCAAGGGTGTTGGAATGTTGTTAAAGTGCATGGGAAGAAAGCCAGAAGGGAGGTAAGGAAGAAACGTGATCAAAGTGGAAGGCAGTCACTTTAGGCAAGGGTGGAAGAGAAGGAGGAGAGATGAGAAGAAAGAACCGGCAGGGAAATGAAGGAGGGGGGGCGTAGACGAAAGCAAGAGAGGGGGAAAATCACATGGCATGAAGGGAAAACCGTTCTTTTCTGGAAGGACATTGGCCCTCTTTTCCCTCTCCAATCTTGCTAGCATAGCACAAAAGAAGCTGAACATGAGAAAGTAGTTTTAGGTGGGTAGCCGTGTTGGTCTGCAGTAGAACCGCAAGATTTGAGGCCAGTGGCACCTAGAATCATAGAATAATAGAATCATAGAGTTGGAAGGGATCTCTAGGGTCATCTAGTCCAACCCCCTGCACAATGCAGGAAATTCACAGTTACCTCCCCCCCCCTCCCGACACACACCCAGTGACCCTTAGGTACCAACAAGATTTTCAGCATATGAGCTTTTGAGAGTCAGAGCTCCCTTCGTCAGATACAAAGAAGCTGATAAAGAGAACTTATATACAGAGTATCTTGTTGGTTTTTAAGATGCCGCTGGACTCAAATGAGAAATTAGTTGTCTGCCTCCCACCTCAGGAATCCGCCTCAAAAATTCCATTATTATTTCACACATTTTTTTTAGCCTATAGCAATCAACACATTTGCCTTATACTGCAGGGAATTCAGCTTTTCCTGTCTGTTGGCCTCATGGATTTTTTTGTATGGGTTGTGACAGAGCGAATTATTAGAGTTACACTTGAACCAAAGTTTGTGTCTTTCCCTGCTTTTCCATCTGGCTGAGCTAGCGGGCATCCTCTCATTTATTTAGTACCTTTTTATCCTGCCTTTCCTCCAAGGAGCTTTGGATGGCCTGTCGGTTCTTCCTCCCTCCCTTTTATCCTCAGAACAACCCTGTGAGGTAGGTTGGTCTGAGAGAAAATGGCCGTCCCAAGGTTGAAGCCATTTTTACTCAGAGCAGCCTACCTCACAGGGTTGTTCTGAGCAGGGAGTTGAACCCGTCCCCCTGTTCCTAGGCCAGCATTCCAACCGCTATACCACACTGGTTTATTTCACCCCAACAGGCGTTGGTCCCAGGATGTTTGTGCGTGTACTCGATCTCTTTCATATCCCATTGCAGAAAGCCGTCGGTGGCAAGAAGGACCGCTCTCTGTTCCTCTTCACAGACCTGCTGGTTTGCACCACGCTGAAACGGAAGTCGGGGTCACTGCGGCGAAGTTCCATGAGCCTGTAAGCGGACAGTCTTAAAAATGTTATTAATTTCTCGTGAGGTTTTGGGTTTTTTTAAAAAAAATCTGCTTTGGGGGCAAAACAAAAAGCAACCCACACCAATATAAATTCGGTAGGCAGTCCTGGCGCCCTGTGCTGGTCAGAAACAAAAGGTATAGGTAGGCCTTGTCCTTGAACATACAAATTAAATAACATGTTGAGGAGGGGAAAGAGATCAGATAGGCCCTGCCAGAACAAAGAAGTGTTTACCAGGCAGTCTGCTGTAATCCCAGGATTGTATCTATGTATTCAGAAATTGTATCCTGCCCTTCTCCAAGGAGCTCTGGTTAACATACATGGTTTGGTTCTGTCCTCCATTTTCCCCCTCTCAACAGCCCTGCGAGGTAGGTTAGGCTGAGGTAAAGTAAATGGCCCAGGGCCACCCAGTAAGCTTCTTAATGATCAGAATTTTGAACCTGTAGCTTCCCAAGAACAGTACAACATTCGAACCTCTAGACCAATCGGGTCACTTGTCTGTATGCTGCTTCATGTGGGATGGAAGTGTTGCATCTACCCAGTGGCCGTGAGTCCCTCTGGACATTGACAGAGGCCAGAATAGGAACGTAGAAGGATTGCTCATTCTTACTTACCCCTCCCCAAGCAAAGGCAGGTTGACTCGTCAACTTACTAGAAAACCTCCTCGTTGGCCCCTGCCTCGGAGGGCTGCTGGCAAGTCAGAGCAAGCCAAGCCCCAGGAATGCCAGCAGTTCTGCAGGGGCCTCTTTTGCTTGGCATATTTTGCCCGTCATTTGCTTGGCATATGCCTCATTGCTTCCAGGGGGGGGGCATGTAACTCACCTGCTTTTGCACAGACTTTGTTGATTACCCAGATGATTAGGGAGAGCGTTTAGAGGCAGTTACAATTCTTACAGTTACAGTTAGAGTTACAATTCTTGTTCGTAAGGTGTCCATCACAATGCATATTATTGTGTGCACATGAATGCACATAAATGAGCGCCAGGGCTTATGAATTGCCTTGCCTAAGCCATTATCTCCTGCTCAGACTACAGAGAGACAAGCTGATTTTCACCCCTGCCTTTGGCAGGCAGGGACAGGCTTCTAGATGGCATACCACCCCTGCTTCTCACTTGCCTCGAAAGCCCCTTGCTGGGGTCTCCGTAAGTCAGTTGCAACTTGACAGCCCCTTTGCCGCCAAAGTTGAATTCCACCAGCGTCAGGAGGTGTAGAAGAGGGTGTCCTTTCCTCTTGCAGAGGCGAAAAGGTGCAGGAGCAGTGCCCCTAGATCCCACCTGATGGGGTAAGGGGAACGTTGCCCCAGAGGGCTGAGAAACAAGTGATGTATGTGTAAAGTGCTGTCAAGTCATAGCTGGCTTATGGCAACCCATAGAGTTTTCAAAGCAAGAGACGAGCAGAAGAGGTTTCCCAATGCAACCCTGGACGTCCTTGATGGTCTCCATGAGGGCCAACCCTATTTAGTTTCCAAGATCGGACAAGGTTGGGCGTGCTTAGGGTATCCAGGTCAGGGCAGCAAGTTATAAAGACAGGGCATCGAGTGCTGTGCTTCCCAGGTGTGCCAAGGCCCACTTTGCATGGGGACTGTAGCAAGCAGAGGGTTCGTCATGCTGTTATTTGTTTGTTTGTTTGTTTGTTTGTTTGTTTGTTTGTTTGTTTGTTTGTTTGTTTGTTTGTTTGTTTGTTTGTTTGTTTGTTTGTTTGTTTGTTTGTTTCTCCTGACCTGAAATGACCCTACTGAATGGTTTGGGGAAACTGACATGTAGCCATCAGTACATGTAAGTTTCTCCAACAGAGCCATTTCAAGTCAGGAAAACAGCATGGGTTTAAGAATTCTCTTCCCGCTTACCACACTTCCAGTCTGAATCAGACCCCACCCCCATGACTGAGAGTTATGGAACCTGTGAGCACATCTTTATAAAGCGAGACTTGGCCCTGAGTAATAATTTCCCAAATCGCTTTGGAGCACGTAAACCCCCTTCTTCAGGGTTGTATTAGTTGCATCTGAGCTCAGGGGTCGAGCACGTGGCATGTATTTATTGTATGATATTTATGTTATTTGTAGTCTGCCTTTTTTAAGGGGACTCAAGGCGGATTACATAAATTGAGTCAGTGCAGTCAACAGGGTGGGATATCATTACTTTCTACCGATGCACTGAAAGATTATCAAGGTTGCAATTTTGTCAACACTGCCTTGGGAATAAGTCCCACTGAACTCAGTAGGAACACAGATTATTACATCCAGAACCATCCCACCAGGAAAAAACATGACCGGTGGAAAATTTATTTGGTTTGCTCATTTGTTTATTTCTTTGCAACATTCTTAGCCCGCCTTTCTTTCGAAAGGGGCTCAAGGTGGGTTGCAGTACTATTTAAAATCAGTAATATGATATACTGAGACTTGGGAAAAGTGAAATTTATTAATTATCAAGAAACGTATAAAAGATCTAGATTACTCCAGCTCAGTTCTACGAGGTCGGAGAGTATGCTCCACCCAGTTCTTTGGCATCCTTCCGTCTCCAATGATCTTAGCCTACATGTCCTTGATACTGTATGGAAATGTCCTTGATACTGATTGTACTAATCTCACACTATGTAATCCGCCTTGAGTTTCAGTGAGAAAGGCGGACTATAAATGACATCAATAAATAAATAATAAACTCCTTAACTGTTCCTCACTATTGCATAGCATTTATGCTCGCACATTTAAATGCTGCTCTTTCAACGGTCTTATATGGGAGATACCATAATATGCTTTATTCATAGACTTTGTCAATGCAACTTGAAAAAGGTCAAGTCTTTGTCCCACATGGTATTGGAATGCCCTCATTACAACTTTTACCGTGAACTGTGGATGGCTTCTATTTGAACCAAATTACCTTCTAATGTATCAAAAGTAAAGATGGGCATGAACTGGAAAAAAAAGAACCATGCGGTTCGTGGTTCGTCGCATTTCATGAACCACGAACTTTCACGAACCAGCCTCAGTTTGCAAACTGGTTTATTTGGTTCATGAAAACATCATACCTGGATCAGCAAATCGTCACTTCCGGGTCAGCCGAAGGTCACTTCTGGGTCAGCAGAACGTCTGCAGGAAGTCCATCCCCTGTTGCCTAGGAAACTGATTGATTGGCGCCAGGCTGTCTGCAGTGATGAACCAAAAAACGAACCAAACGAACTAGCCTAAAGTTCATGGCAGTTCGTCAGAAACGGGCTCTGACGAATTGCCAGTTCGCGAACCATGAACCAGCCCAGTTCGGGCTGAACTTTGGTTCATATTTCGGTTTGTGCCCGTCTCTAATCAAAAGTTAATACATTTTCTTAGTTGCTGGTGGATAGAGACCCATGCTGGCTTTGGCCAAGTATCTCTCCATCATAAGTTCCTTAAAGAAATACTCCTTATCCACTGCTCAAGATCATTGTCTCAAAACCGGCCATAAGTCCTTACCCACCGCCAGGCAATCTGTTGAAGCCCCTACTCATCCAAAAGAAAGCCCGTCTGTAATAGCTTTTGTTTGTAACTCTGCAGTAGTTACAGCCTAGGACAGACCCTTCCCCTCAAGAACACCAGCCTAACAGACCATGCAAAGAATGCAGGAAGATGAAAAGGGGCGTGCCTGTACAGACTTAGGTCCTCAGAAATATGCCTGCAGCGCCACTTAGTGGTCACCTTTCAATATTACAGAATGCCTCTTCTCAGTGCAGTGTCTCTTCCTTTCTAGGTACACAGCAGCGAGCGTGATCGACACCACCAGCAAGTACAAATTGCTCTGGAAGTTGCCCCTGGAAGACGTAGACATTGTGAAAGGTTTGTAGCTGCTACACTAAGGAACTTGCAGTAGTCAGTCTGGGGTCAGCTTTGAGGACCGCCTGTGCCCCATTCAAAGTTGGCTAATTCAGGTTAGATAACGGCCAGTCTTCAAGACCCAGTCCTCTAGCTGCTTATCTTACCCGCCTTCATTCTCCTCTTCCTTCTTTGAGGGGCTGCACAGAGGGAATGTGGGACAACGCTGGTAGCATAAACGCCTGGTTAACTTCTGGAACTCACTGCTGCGGGATACAACAATTACCTCTAGCTTAGGCAGCTTTGAAAAGAGTTTAGAGACATTCATAGAAGAGGAGTCCATCCATTGAGGCAAGATGGCTAAAATGGAACCTCCATGTTCCGAAGCACTGGACCTCTCGATTCCAGTCACTACTGACCAGCAGTGGAGAAAGGCGTTGGTTTCCAAGTCCTGCTTTTTCGTTTATTAGAACTTTTATACCCCACCTTTCGATTTAGTTCAAGGGTTGTAGGCTTTCGGGTTGGCCATTGTGGGAAGCAAGATTCTAGACGAGGATTCTTGCGCTGAGGTAGCAGGCTTGATCTCATGTTCTTAAGAGGGAAACAAGCTGCACCAGAAAGGGGTCTTTCAAGACGTGCAAGCAGCAGTGGTGAAAAGATTGGGGCGAGGCAGGGGGTAAACTTGGTCTCCTACCTCCTGCCACCCATACTAGTTGCTGGACAGGAGTCTAAATTGTTTCCAGGAAGCAGAGAGTAAAGGGTACCAAACCGGTGCCTTCCCTCGTGGGGGAGGGAGGTGCCCTCCCTAGCAAGGCCCCGCTTCCTTCATCCTTGGTGAGATTTTTGGGGGGTTCAAGCCTTGACTGATTTAAACCTGGGCCACCCAAGTTGTAATCTAACAATCTAAACAGTATCTCATTCTATGGTTGTTGTGGGTTTTCCGGGCTGTATCGCCGTGGTCTTGGCATTGTAGTTCCTGACGTTTCGCCAGCAGCTGTGGCTGGCTTCTTCAGAGGTGTAGCACCAAAAGCTGCTGGCGAAACGTCAGGAACTACAATGCCAAGACCACGGCGATACAGCCCGGAAAACCCACAACAACCATCGTTCTCCGGCCGTGAAAGCCTTCGACAATACAGTATCTCATTCTGGCTGTAGAATAGAAGGGGAATATTAGCTGTAGGCGAGTTGCTTACTTGGTTTGATAAATTCATTTTTATGGATTGTATTTTTAATCCAGAAATTAGAATAAATATATACTTTTTTTTAAAGTACATCAAAATGCAGAAAATGTTGCAGAATTGCCCAAATTCATGAGATGCCTGTTGCTGCCTTCTCTAATGCTCAGCCGTATGAAACGCTGTGCCATTTCCTTCCAACTTCAGGGGCCTCTCAGTCCACCAACCGCGAGAGCATCCAGAAAGCCATCTGCCGCCTGGATGAAGACCTCAGCACTCTTGGCCAAGTCAGCAAGCTTTCTGAGACCCTCAGCTTTCCCCATCAGGTGAGAACGGTCCCCGTTGATGGATTAGAAAAGTTAAATGAAGCTGTCGAGTATTAGAGACTAGAATATCTGAAGATCTGGAATTGTCTGTAGGGTATGAGCTTTCATGAACCACAGCTCACTTCTTTGGATTCTCAGTATGAAGAAGTGAGCTGTGGCTCATGAAAGCTCATACCCTACCACTTAGTCTAATAGGTGCTACTGGACTCTTGCTCTTTTCCACTGCTACAGATAGACTAACATGGCTACCCATCTTGTAATTGTCTCGTTTAGGTCAAATCATTATATGAAATACAGCTTCTCTTCCTCCCCTTGCTCTGAGTGGGCATTAATTTGTGTGGAAGAGTGGTATACAAATGAACTGTTGTTGTCATCCTTCATTTTCTTATTGTTATTATATAGGCCACTTTGGTCCCCAAAGAGGCAGAGTATAAATGAAGTAAAAGTAAAATAAAATAAATGTACACATGTAGCAGCCCAGTTTAAATGAGATTGGAACTTGTGCTTAATAAAGCACTGGTCCCAAATTTCATTGAGATGTTTATGATTCGTTGTTTGCACGCACAAATAAGCAACAGATTTTGTTTCACTCCCCCCATATCTCCTTCCCCTTCTGAGTCTCTCAGAATTAAATCATGAGCTGGAGGGTAGAAGCATCTTTATTTGGGAAAGTGGGTGTTTTTAAAGGTAAAGGTGCAAGCACCAAGTTATTACTGACCCATTGGGGGGACGTCACATCACGACGTTTTCTTGGCAGACTTTTTACGGGATGGTTTGCCATTGCCTTCCCCAGTAATTTACACTTTACCCCCAGGAAACTAGGTACTCATTTTACCAACGTTGGAAGGATGGAAGGCTGAGTCAACCTTGAGCCGGCTACCTGAACCCGGCTTCCGCCAGGATCGAACTCAGGTCCTGAGCAGAGCTTGGGCTGCAGTACTGCAGCTTTCCACTCTGCGCCATGGGGCTCTGTTCATAGGTGTTCTTATTTCTTCTTTATTTTAGTTTATAACTTCAGTGAACAATACTAATTCACTGCTTTTCACTGTTGGTTTTATAAACAGTAGTGTTATATACCACTCTAGAAGGGTGTTATATAAGTACACGGTTATGTGAGCTTCTATAGTACAGTGGTTAAGTGTTTGGGTTGCAAATCAGCACTCTGCTGGTTTGACTCCCACGGCTGCCCCTCCTCTCAGCCCCAGCTCCCCTGCTATAGTGTGGGTATAATAATAACGCTGACTTTGTTCATTGCTCTGAGTGGGCACTAACCTGTCTAGAAGAGTTATAAGCAAAGTTATTAATTAATAAGCAGTTAATTAATTAATAAGAGGTATAAGCAAATTAATTATAAGCAAATTAATTAATTAATAAGAGTTATAAGCAAAGTTATTAATTAATATAGACACATTGTGGCAGTTTAGTGAGCATGGCATAGGCTGACGGAGCAGGTGTCCCCTCTAGCAACATAATAATACTTAGTATTTATATGACTCTTCGCAGTACTGACAGTTCTCCATTCACATTACCTTACAACAGCCCTGTTAGGTAGGACAGTATCATAGCCCCCATCTGTAGATGGGTGGCTGCTTTGACACAGTGAATTTGTTTCAAAGGTGAGATTTGAACCTAGGATGTACTGCTTCACACTTCATTCCATTAGGGCCAAACTGGACTTTACTCTTTAAAAGGCCTATATACTGGAAACCGAACTGGTGTATTTTTCTGCAAGAGCCAATCACAAGCTCTTTCTCAATCGAAATCAGCTCCCAAACAGCCCACCACTGCATGAGAACCATGGGGCTGTGCTGTGCCTTCCACAGACCACCTGCCGTTCCTCCCCACTAATTGCAGCCGGTGTGTTTCCTGCCTCCTCAGAATCTAGACGACGTCATCAAGGATCTCATGGCTGCCATCCACCGCGAGCTGGCCGAGAAGCAGTCGCTCTCCTTCACCATGTCCTTCCCACCCAACAAAATGGAGCTCACCGCCTCCAAGGCCGACGGCAACGAGTCCTACTTCTTCGAGTTCCCCAACCCCGACGCTCGCCAGAGCTTTGAGCAAGCCTATGAGGACACCAAGAAGAAGCTAGGTGGGTGGCTTTGAAAATGAGGCACAGCCCTTTCCAACAGATATATGGGAAGCCTCAATAAAAAATTGTGCCTGCAGCAGCTGTGGACTGTGCTTCATATGCTTTTAAGAGCATTTGATTGGGTGCTAATGCTAATGGCCAGGGGGCCCAGAGATCTATCCACTGGGGTCCTCTGGGCCTGGCCTGCCTTTCTTGACTTGCTCCAGGAGATGTAAAGGTAAGGGTGAGTGGGTGTCCTCTGTTCCTGTGCTTATGAGCCCCGGAGGACTCTCCGCTCTGGCGGAAAACATCTTTTAAGTGTCCCTGGCCCTAGGGAGGCCCGCCTGGCGTCGACCAGGGCCAGGGCCTTTTCAGTCCTGGCCCCAACCTGGTGGAATGCTCTGTCTTGCGAGACAAGGGCCCGGCAAGATTTGCTTGCATTTCGCCGGGCCTGTAAGACAGCGCTATTCTGCCAAGCATATGGCTAACGCCAGGCAGTGCCCGCCCCCCCCCGTGAAGGGGGGGTTAAACCATCACCCCTATGCAAACACAGAGGCATGTATGAACCACTATGCAGCATGAATTGTTATATTTAATGTTTTTAAATGTTTTTAAATGTATTATTTAATGTTTTTAAATGTTTTTAAACATGTTTGTATTTGTTATCCGCCCTGAGCCTGCGAAAGCGGGGAGGGCGGAATATAAATATAATAAATTAAATTAAATTAAATTAAATTAAATTAAATTATAAACAGCAGGTGCGCTAGCAGACCAGATTTCGGACTAGACCGCTTCAGGCAACAGGTGGAGGCTCACATGATTGACGGCTCCTGCACAGCATGCATTTCCCTCCACATATAAAACTAGGTGTTGGGGAGAATACTTGTAGCCTGCCTTCCCTGCTAGTTTTCTGTGAGCAGAGAATATTTTCATACGGCAGAATATTCAAAGCCCCGTCTGCTGTTCTTAAGTTCTTAGCAGTGGCTCCGAAAAAGAAGATTTCAATGGAAACTGCAGAATTCCCTTGTGGGATTCTGACCCTGCCCAACTGAGAGCTCACCATGGAATATATTCTCTGCCTTGTTCCTACCCTTATATGGAGGGGCCAAGTTTCCCAATCCCCCCATTTCTTCCCCATAAGTACCACTGCGTCACTGATGTGCAGGCGACCGCATTTTAATCCTGGCGAAATTAACCATTAACCATTCACTTCAGTCTCATGAATTGCACTATTTGTTAACATGCTATTGCTGCCACCCTCACCTTCAGCAGACACTTTGGTGAACATTCTGTGATGTCATTGCAGCCTGGAGGCAAGGAAACGGAGGCTACAGCCCAGTTTTTATATACACAAAAGCCTGCTGCTGGTTATTGTGCATTAGCACCATTCCGATGAGTCTGTGCAACTTTTTTTCCCCCTCTCCATAACCAGCTTCCAACAAAAACTGCCTGGATCCTGAATTCCTGAAGGCGATTCCCATCATGAAAACAAGAAGTGGGATGCAGGTATGTTTAGACATTGCAAATCAAGCCAGCCCTGTTTACTGCCACTCTTTGAGTCAACGTTGCCCAGAGCCTTAGAAATGTGCCTTCCCCAGCCAGGGAGCCCATGGCAGAAAAGTATAGAGCTCTGAGGGTTGTTCTGGTCTTGAAATCTGGTGAAGTACCTGCTCACCAAGACGTCTCTTTAGTATTAAGGAAAGCATTCGTTTTTGCTTGCGGATGGTTTAGAAGAATAAAACCACAGGACGCTTCAACACTTCTCGTTGTTGCTCACGTAATTCTAATGCTCTTTGAAAGAAGATAGCCCCTGGTCAACTGGTTAGTGATTCTGAAGGAGGAGTTTCATGCTTGGAGAAAAATCTGATGTAGTGTAGCGATTAAGTAGCTGGGCTGTGATGCAACACCCTGCTGGTTCGACTTCCACTCCTGCCATGAGCTCAGCAAGTGGCCTTCGGTAAGCCACTCCTCTCAGTCCAGCGCCCCAGCTGCATTGTGGGGATAACCATACTGACTTTGTTCACCACTCTGAGTAAGCTCTAATCTAAACCAGAAGAGAGGTATTCAGATGAATTGTTGTTGTTGTTATCTTTAGTGCATGCCATCACCACTTAAGCTCTGGAGATTGCAGGAACAAAAACAAATAGGATCTATATCCTATCGCCCCAACACTAGATTTCAAGATTAGAACAACCCTCAAAGCCCCACCCTTTTTTGCAATAGGCTCCCTGGCTGGTGAAGGCACATTTCTCCACTGCACATAAGCAGTATCTAAAAACCATGGGCTGCTTGCTTCCTCGGCTATTGTAAGGGGCAATGTTTTTCTCCTCAGTTGAGATGACCCTGCTTCCCTCCCCAGCCCTTTCCTTTAGTCTGGAAGCAGCCTGGAAACCATCCATTTCTTCAACAGCTCCGCAGTTTCCCCTTTTAGACCCAATCACCCTCCTAGACCCATCACCCTGAGGGCCAAGCTACAAGTGACGCCTGACACAGGTTGGACACTTGTCAGCTTCCCTCAAGTTTTGATGGGAAATGTAGGCATCCTGATCTTGCGGCTTGGCTCTCCAACTGCTGTCCAATGGACTTTTCAACGGTCACTTGTCCAACATTCTGCCGAGCTGCCTACATTTCCATCAAAGCTTGAGGGAAGCGTCCAACCTGTGTCAGGCATCACTTGTAGTTTGGCCCTCAGTCTACTTCCACCTGCTGTTGGGTAAATTCAGCAAGTGGGAGGGGCAAAGATGGGCAATGGGACTGTAGAAGATGCCAGAGCTACATTCTCTTCAGCGGACAGAGCTCCGGGTTGCAATCTGACTATTGTAGGAGGTAACTGCTGGTTCACTGCTGGTTGCGAGGACCTAGATCATTGGCCTTGCAGCAGACGCACTGCTTCTGGGCCTAAGTCCACCTGTGGGCATTGCCCTTCTAGACCAGGTAAGTATGTCCTGTTGAAGTGACCAAAAAAGGAAAAACCAGGTGCAAGATGAAAGGATTTATTAAGCGCTTTTTAAAAATCCCTTCGCGTTTCACTTTAATTTTCGTCAGGGGATCTATTATAAAATACATGAAAACAGGCAGCTCCACCTTATTCATTCCATTGCTCAATATGAAACTCAAAATATTCCATAGGAGGCATGTTATCATGTTGGCCTTTAGCACTCTATTTTGGATTATCTATGTAAACATGTTTGTGTTGCATCCGTTCTGGAAATAACAAATGGTTGCAGTTCTGGATGTTGTTAAAGAATAATTTTTTCAAGGCAAACCTGAGAGCCAGTTTGGTATTGTGGTTAAGAGTGCGGGACTCTAATCTGGAGAGCAGGGTTTGATTCCCCACTCCTCCACTTGAAGCCAGGTGGGTGACCTTGGGCTAGTCACGGTTCTCTGGAGCTCTCTCAGCCCCACCCACCTCACAGGGTGTTTGTTGTTGTGGGGATGATAATAGCATACTTTGTAAACCACTCTGAGTGGGTGTTGTCCTGAAGGGCAGTATATAAATCAAATTTTAGTATTACTGTAACATGCTCAGATGGGTATTTACATATTATATTTTAATGTTTCCAACCTTACTATCTAATTGTTCTAATTTGACAAATCATGTTTTATGTATTTTATAATAGATCCCCTGATGAAGCTTAAAGTGTAACAAGTAGGGTTAAAAACAACCTTAATAAATCCCTTTCACTTCGCACATGGTTTTTCTTTTTTTCTGCCTTCTGGTGCCGCCATTGTTTCTCCAGCACTGTTGAAATAACTGTTATGGCTTACCCAGAGGCGGCTCCACTTCCCCAGAATGTCTCATACCTTTTGTGCAGAGAGGGGCCGTTTCCACATGTCTTACCTTCTGCCGGAACATCGCGGAAGACAGCATCTTTGTGCACGAAATCACGCCAGGAAGACGCCAGGATTTTTTTGCACGAAATCACGTCTTCCTGGCGTGATTTCGCACGAGAAGACGCCGTCTTCTGCGATGACAGCGTCTTCCTGGCGCGATTTCGCGCATGAAGATGCTGTCTTCCGCAATGTTCCAGCAGAAGGTAAAACGTGTGGAAATGCCCAGGGAGTATCAGTTTTTTTTAGTCATCTCCCTCGCTGAAGATGAACAAATTGCAATCATAACACCCACACGCCTTGCCTCCCCTGCAGTTCTCCTGCTCCTCGCCCAGCCACAGCAGTCCAGAGAACACCTACGAGGTGTGGGTGTGTAACAGTGACGGCTACGTCGGGCAGGTCTGTCTCCTCAGCATCAGAAAGGAACCCATCGTGGAAGCCTGCATTGCTGTCTGCTCAGCCCGAATCCTCTGTATTGCCTCCGTCCCCGGCCTGAAGAGAACCTTCCGGTGAGATCCCAAGTACCTTTTCGGAACAGCCGTATTCCATAAGACATGCTGATGTTTTGTTTTGGAGGACATGGTGTGAGGAAAGTAAATAGAGAGGTTTTCCTTCGGTTCCCATAACATTAGATCTCAGGGTTATCCAATATAGTAAAGAGTCCAGTAGCACCTTTCAGACAAACCAACTTTATTGCAGCATAAGCTTCCGAGGATCACAGCTCTCTTCGTCAGATGCATCTGATGAAGAGAACTGTGGTTCTCGAAACTTATACTACAATAAAGTTGGTTAGACTTAAAGGTGCTACTGGACTCCACTATTTTGCAACTGCAGACTAACATGGCTACTCCTCTGGATCTAGGGTTATCCAACGACGCTGACTGGTTGTGTAACCACGTTTGCCTATACATGTGCATTCTCTGTTGTAGCCTCCTCCTTAGGGAATGGCTTGCCCGAGCCGTTCAGGGATGCACATGCTTTTATCATTTTGTAAATTGTACAATACAGAATTATCCGGAGGCCGTTTTGATAACGCAAATAGGGACTATATTATTACACAGTAGTTCAGGAAAGTGCTTTTATAAAGAGAAAGGGACTGGGGACTACTCCACTTTGTGCCTAGAGCCATTTGAGGATGAAGGACATACCTGGATGTCAGAGCGCAGGTTGTGCCTGCCGAAGGACTTAGGCTCAATCCCTATCACTTCCCCTGAAGGAGTGGGAGGTAGCAGGGCCAGGAAGAACCCCTGCTGCTAAGAAAGCTTCTATCAGTCCTTGGCAGGTAGACCCCCAAGTCCCTCACAGCAAGCACTCAGGTGCATTGCTTGAAGTAACTTTTATTAGAGATCTATACAGTCCAAGGGATCTATACGAATGCATTGGCAGAAGTGACTATTCAAAAAAGGACAGTGTTAGTTATAGGGAACCTTCCTGCCCCAGGATAGAGTCCGTTGGCATTCTGGCACAAAACCCCCAAAGAGTTACATGGGAACTGATTAGTTTAGACGAGACATAGTACAGGATGAAATCATTTCATTCTCTGGGGAAAGATACATTCCGAGCTGGCTGTAGCTGGCCGTCAAGGACGCTTGCTTTAGCAGATAGGAGACGATTCTCCCCCCTTTGGCTGAGTACATTGCAGTTCAACATTTTACACACTCTCAGAAACCCAGTATGGTGTACAACAGAGATCAGCACAGAAAAGGAAATACACACTAATGGCAGGTATGCAGTCAGGCTTACATGACAGCTCCGTCTGTTCCTGTCCAGCTGTTTCTGAAGCTGTTGCAGATCTTTTCCTCCCCAAGCTGAGCTACATAATCAGCCAAATGGAATGGTGCAGCTTTTCACTGGGAATGTGCCACAGCAGGCTGACTGTCTGAATGCACCCCGACATATACAAAACTCTCCGCATATAGAGAGATAGTGTGTCAGGGTGAAGGGTTCCTTCCACAGTCCAAAGTGGGTTGTTCCAGTAAGGGTCACCAACCTTGAGTATATTGTTCACGGGTCTCAGTTTTAGCTTCCTGTGTTCCTGAGACCTGTGAATTCCTCCCCAACTTCACCCCTACCTGTGTTCCCCTAGCCCTCCCTTCTGGTGCTTTGTTGGCGGATACACACGTTTGACTTTTGCTTGCTTCTTCCTTTCTTCCTTCCTTCCTTCCTTCCTTTCTTTCCACCTGTCGGGTACCCAGGGAGCGGCCCGAGTCTCTGACCAGCCCATCCTCCGAACCGGCCCACACAACGCCGGATGAGCCCGGACCACAACAGTGCTTGCATATCTCCATTTCTGGGTCTTCGCTGGAGCTCTCGGAGCCAGTGGACAGCGCCAATCGAGAACTGGTCCCCTTCGACAGCGACGACACTGATGACGAATCTTCGCCGAGCCCCTCCGGCACCCTCCAGAGCCAAGCCAGCCATTCCACCATCTCCTCCAGCTTTGGAAGTGAGTTAAGAGTCTTCCCCGTGCCAGTAAGAGTTCAAAGAGGATAGACACGCTGAGGGCTAGTAAGTTGCCCAAGACTCTCAACTTCCCCAGTACATCTGATCGCCATGCCACTGTTTGTAAGCTGAGTGTCCCGCTGTAACAGACTTTTATCAGCATCTAACTAATGCTTCCACTGTCTCAGAACAAAGATTTATCTTTACTCTTGGACAGCTTTCAGCACTTAGTTAAGACCTGCAAAATAGAACTTGCTTTTTTAAAACAGTGCTGTTTATCAGCACAAAAATTATGTATAGTGTTCTTCTTGCAAAACCTTTCCCCCTCGAGACACGCAGAGTCCTTCTAGAGTTTATTTTTTTAATTGAACATTTACATTATACAAAAAAGTATACAATAAGTTGCTTAGATAACATCAGACAAATTTATGATACATACTTGGTAAACAGTCAATAGTACACATCCATAAAGAAATTTTACTGTACTTTATTTATTTTTTATTTTATTTATTTATTACATTTCTAGACCACCCTCCCCATTGGACGGGCTCAGGGCGGTGTAACAACATACAATTTATAACATACAATTTAAAACAATAAAAACATGATAAATTAACATTTAAAAACATTATTCCATGTGCATTAAAATTTCTCGAATGGTGGGTATAAATATTAAAATTCAGCATTTTAGGCACAGGGCTTGGCTCTTGCGTCACACTTTATGAGCTCCTGCATGAGTGGTGGACGGTCTTCAGTGGTACGGCCGGCAAGAGGACAGCCTAGCCCCCACCAAATGCCTGGCGGAACATCTCTGTCTTGCAAGTGCAATTATCCACCAATAATTGATCTACAGCCGTTCATAAACTTATCAACGCATGGAAAAGCTCTAAGTTTGGCCAACGATTTTTAATTTCAATATCTTCGAAAAAGGGAAGCCATTTTTCCATGTACATTCCATTGTTCTGCCGAATTATCTATATTACAATCTTGGGACCATTTCTGTTGACAACTTAGGTTTTTATGAGTGGAATGAGCTAGAATGGTTTTATAGATTTTGGATATTAGTCCTTTTCGAGTGGCAGTTATTATGTCTAGTAAGTTCTCAAATTTAGTGGTTGGAGTATTCATTATTTTTTTCAGATTGATGCTATCTGCCATGTTCTTGAGTTGAAAATATAGAAACCAATGAATCTTTTGCTGTATTATTCATTCATTTTTATTGAGATACACTCTCATCTTTTTAAAGAAGCAAGTTATCAAAACATAGATGAGTATCAATATAAATCCTACAAAGATGGAGCATGGAAGAGCAATAAGAATTAGGTTTGCTCACATTTCCTAATTCCTAAGTTTAAAACAATAAAAGTTTCTATGAAATGCATTAAGATTCCCATAACATACAATACAATGATATGATTCAAAACTCTGACATACTGTCTGAGTTGGCACTTTTTATAGATTATATTATGCAAAAATCTAAGATCTTTTTCATATGATAGCATAGATAAACTATGATTGGTTTAATGCTTAATTAAATATTCATATTTTCTATTGTATAATATGCCAATTTGCCCAAAAGTGACGTTATATCAAACTTGCAAAATATAACTATAATTCAGTAAATATGACAGGAAGAGTTAAATAAGTAGATCAGCCTTGGTCCAGTCTGTGATTGGTGGACATTAATCTAGATACTGTTCGCTATTTTTAATTAGCTGTCAAAGATGAAAGTACACCTGTGTTGGTTATACAACAAGTGAGAAAAAAAACCACAATAGAGTTCATGCAGAGTTCAGAAGTTCACTAGAATACGTGTGTGTTGCTTTAGTATAATATATTCTAATCTGCATTACTATTACACCGCTTCCAAACATCTCTCTTTCTCTACCAGGAGCATCTTGCATTAAAAAGCCGTTTTAAGAAATGATTCTTGAGCTTCCTTCTTGGGAAAGGCAGTTTAGAAATATTTGAAAACGTAAATAAACCCCTGCAATTATTCACCAGTTTCCGTCCATCTGACTTTTTTATTGGGTTGTAAATACCCAAACGTTGCGCAGTCTGTGGCCACCCTGGAATTCGCTAGTGGTGCTGCCCAGACATGGGGTGACTGTAAATGAGGTCCAAAGTACCTGTTATATTGGGGATCTATGATTGACATTGCAATCCATGAATCCCCTAACATTTACTTTAACAGTAAAGAGCAACTTCAAAGGGCCCAATTTGGATTAGCATAAAGACACTAAGACTGGAGGGCTTTAATTCTTCCCCATAGACACACACACTAGGGGTCAAGTTTATCTTGGCGAAAAATACAGCCAAAATTATTGCTTCAGGTCAGCTCAAGTTTAGTTTAGTTTAGCAGGCTCAGGGTGGGTAACAACATCAGAAATAGTAAACAGAAGTACAATAAAATTTACAATAACAATAATAACCCGTAAAATCTAAAAACCCAATTGAGAAATACAAACATTTGAACTATGCCCAAAATGAGTTGGAACTCTTCCAAAATTCTGGAAGTAACAGTAATTAATCTCCCAGAATTTTGGGAGGGTTCTGGGGCAGGGACGGGGCGGGGAAGAGAAAGTTCGCCCAGCAAACAATTTGGCAGTGCCTAGTTCCTTTAATTTTTTTTTTATTCTGTGAAATTTAATTTTATTCTGTGAAAGTAGATCCACGTCTAGAAAATAATAACCCTTTAAAATTTAAAGCAACCTGCCTTTGCCAAGCAGGTGTTCCAGTTCCTGAAAAAATTGGGTCCCAAAAAACAAAACCAGAATCAAAATCCCAAGCTGGTAAAGCCACTGCGCAAAATTCAAGATAACAAAGCAGATGATGGTTGTTGTGGGTTTTCCGGGCTGTATTGCCGTGGTCTTGGCATTGTAGTTCCTGACGTTTCGCCAGCAGCTGTGGCTGGCATCTTCAGAGGTGTAGCACCAAAAGACAGAGATCTCTCAGTGTCACAGTGAGACACTGTACTCACTGGTACTCACCCAGGTACTCACTGTGACACTGAGAGATCTCTGTCTTTTGGTGCTACACCTCTGAAGATGCCAGCCACAGCTGCTGGGGAAACGTCAGGAACTACAATGCCATGACCACGGCAATACAGCCCGGAAAACCCACAACAACCATCGTTCTCCGGCCGTGAAAGCCTTCGACAATACAACAAAGCAGATGCTCTCCCAGTAATCCAGATCTAAAACAATGCTAATTTTTTAAAATGTAGACCTCTTCTCCTGACTACCCCACCCCCCAGCAGCTCTTAGCCACATAATTATTCTTTCCCTATCAGGAAATACTAGTTTAGGGAGAGAGCGACAATCTATCTATACAGCACATTTTTATCCCACTTTTCCTTTGAGCAGCCTACACGTTTCTCCCATATTTTATCTTCACAACAACCTTGTGAGTAGGTTAGGGTGAACTGGAACCACTTGTCTGGAATCTGCTAGGGAACGTCACAGCCGAGGGCTTGAATTTATTTATTTATTTATTTATTTAATGTCATTTATAGTCCACCTTTCTCACTGACACTCAAGGTGGATTACATAGTATGAGATTATAAAGGTAAAGGTAGTCCCCTGTGCAAGCATCGAGTCATTACTGACCCATGTGGGGGACGTCGCATCATAACATTTTCTTGGCAGACTTTTGTTACGGGGTGGTTTGCCGTTGCCTTCCCCAGTATCAAGGGCATTTCGATAAACAATGCCCTTGCACGTCGGGTGCAGCCTCAGTTTGCTTGGGGCCATGCAGGCATCTGGTGCCACTGGAAACAGGAAAAGTTGACATCCAAAACACAGCCCCCCAGAAGCAGATTGGGGGGGGGACCCAAATGTGGTTCCTCTTCCACTCTTCTGCTTTTACTGGCTCTTTATGATCGCCAAGCCACTTAACAGTTTGACGGGAGTGTCAGCTCTATTGCTGCTTAGCTGGCCAATGCTGCTGGCAAACATTGAGAGCCAATTGAAAACTTCCTGTGGGCTGAGTGTGACACAAACACACATATACCATAGGGTGCAGTTTGCTCATTTCTGCACTAAACCTTATGAGGAAAGGCTGAGGGCTTTGGGAATGTTTCGTTTGGAGAAGAGGAGATTGAGGGGGGACACGATTGTTCTCTTTAAATATTTGAAAGGCTGTCATTTGGAGGAGGGCAAGGAGCTGTTCCAGTTGGCAGCAGAGGGTAGGACCCGAAGCAATGGGCTTAAATTACATGCAGAAAGGTACCGTCTGGATATTAGGAAAAACTTTTTTCACAATCAGAGTAGTTCAAAGGTGGAATCAGCTGCCTAGGGAGGTGGTGAGCTCCCCTTCACTGGCAGTTTTCAAGAAGAGGCTGGATGAATACTTGTCAGGGATGCTTTAGGCTCATCCTGCATTGGGCAGGGGGTTGGACTAGAAGGTCTGTATGGCCCCTTCCAACTCTGTGATTCTGTATGTCCAGAAGTTTTATTTATGAATATGTATATTTCTGTCCATTCTCCTTGGCCAGATGAGGAAATCCCAAGCTCTAAAGATGTGACGGCAGAAACCACCAGCTCGGAAGAGGAGCAAGATTCTGCCTCCTTCCTCCCCATCGCCAGCACTTTTGTTCAGAACCGGAACAGCGAGAGCCCCATGGACGGCCGGGCCATGAGGCGGTCAAGTCGAGGGTCGTTCACCAGGGGCAGCTTGGAAGATCTGTTGAGCGTCGATCCGGAAGCCTATCAGAGTTCTATGTGGCTGGGGACAGAGGACGGCTGGTAGGAGCAGAACTGTTCAGAGGGCATTCTTATAAAGGCAGTAGGGCTGCATTATAACAGAATGATATGGAAAAACAGTTAAAAAAAACAATGATTCAGGAAGACATTTCAATACAGGGAATGGGATTGTGGACTATACTACCGTACCAATATGTATTATCTGCTGCTGTATACTTTTATAATGCTTTCACTGCATTATATTTCCACATACATAGCACCATTTCTTGCACTGTTTAACACATGAAGTTTAATACTTGCACCTTGTTTCAGGTTTCCGCAGTCCTAGACCTGTTACATTGTTTATTTGATGTTCTCTCGTCCTATTGATTGTACCATTATGTAAAATAACATAAATTAAATAAATTTAAAATAAATGTAAAAGGTCAGTTGTGGGATTAGACTGCTAAGGACATCATTAGAAAACCTTCCCTTCTATATAATGTGTCTAGAAGAGCGATATATAAGAGCTGTTGTTGTTGTTGTTGTTGTTGTTGTTGTTGTTGTTGTTGTTGTTATATAATAAGCTAAAACATGGCTGTTGGTTTTCTTCAAGCTTCCTCAGCCATTTGCTGGGATGCTCTGAGGTCACAGAATGTTCCAAAACATTCCAAGATAGAGAGAGAAGGCTCAGTCTTTGAACAGTGAAAATCTCTGCAATTACTTAGACAAAAGGGGAAGTTTTGTGGGGTATGTTCTTCTGAGCCACAGTTGAAGCTTTTAACTGAAGAAAGTTTTAGGTAGGTAGCCGAGTTGGTTGGTGGTAAAAGAGTAGGATTGGAGTCCGGTGGCCTCTTAGACACCAAGAAGAGTTTTAGTGTATAAGCTTTCGAGATGTAGTGCTCCCTTCTTCAGATACCTGAGTCCCTGAAGAAGGGAGCTTTAACTCTCAAAAGCTTATATATTAAAAATCTTGTTGGTCTCTAAGGTGCCACCAGGCTCAAATCCTGTTGTTTAACTGAAGAAGCAACGTTTTGCTTCCGGAGTTTGCAAACATAGCGTAGCATTACAGCACTTATGTCTGAACCAGCCAGATCTCATGCGCTCCTCTGCTGTTTGGTGTTGCAGCATACACGTCTACCAATCCTCAGACAACATCCGCAACAGGAAGAACAGTATGAAAATGCAACACGCGGCTTCAGTGACGTGCATCTTGTAAGTATCCGAGCTGTGCATATAAAGACTTAGAAAGATTGAGGTCTCGTATGCTTTTGTGTGAACGTGTCTGGGCTGTATTACATTGCACTGAAGGTGTGTGGGGACGGGTGTTGCGTAATCAAATGCTCTTCCGTATAAAATTCCCTGCTCATAGAAAACAAGTGTGTAAGGGAGAAGAGCTCTTGCAAGGATTTTTCATCTTTCTATAAAAGAGAATTGAATCATGCAAACCTTCAACTGTGGTCTAACACAGTCTAACCCAGATAAAAATTCAGTCGTTGAACGAGAATTATTCATTTGTCTATTTGTTTTTTTAAAAAACGTACCCAGCAATACTCTTAAAGCTTGCAACCTTTGGGCTCACTTCTTGGTATCTGGACTTCTTGGTGGGTTACATCAAGAGGTATGTGTTGCAGTTAACTTGTGGCAGCCAGCAAAACTTTGTATAAGTTTTACCCTACGGGCCTAAATGACCGAGAGTCAGGTGGGCAGGGCCACGTGACATGTGACCTCTTTCGGGAACTGCGTTCCTGCACATGCCCCCTCAAAATGAGCCCTGCCTACCACTTGCATCAAATAGTAAACATTTCAGTCAGAAGAGTCAAAGCTCTGAATAATTTGGGTTCCAGGAGAATCAGTCACCCAATCCATTTGACTGTGTTTAGGTCAGTAAGAATACATATTTTAAGTCTTTTCTAGGCTCAGTGTAGGTTAGTGCTTAGACTGTTATATTATGCCAGGGAGGCCAGCATTTACCCACTCATCCAAGAAGCCCAGTCACTCAGCTTAATCTACCTTGCTGGGCCGTTGTGAGGATAAAGCAGAGGAGGAGAAGCGAACCACATGTCTTTCCTGAGCAAGGAGAAAAGGGGGGGAAACCACAACAGGAGGAGAGATTAGTATCGTTTACAAAGTTGTGAGTTACTCTTAGTTCCGTGTAGCCCTCCAGCCAAAGATGCCACTCAGTTGCTCTTTCAACATCTACGTTTTCTCTTTCCTTACAGGTATCTGGATAACCAGGTGTTTGTATCACTGGCCAATGGGGAGCTCATTGCCTATCAAAGAGAAGCAGGTAACCACGTTTCACTGTAATGACTTTTTAAGGAAGGGTTACCCTAGGAGATGGGAATGGAAAAACCAGGAAACCAGTGTGGTGTAGTGGTAAGGGAGTCGGACTATGATCCGGGAGACCCAGGTTCAAATCTCCACTCCGTCATGAGGAAGCTTGCTGGGTAATGTTGGGCCAGTTTCAACCCTCAGCCTAACCTACTGCGCAGGGTTGTCGTGAGGATAAAATGGGCGAGGAGAATGGCGTAAGCCACTTTGGGTCCCTACTGGGGAGGAAAGTGGGGTATAAATGAAGTAAATATATAATAACCTCTCCAGAAGTGGCCAGTGATAGGAACTGTGACCGAGGGCCAAGCTACAAGTGACAAATGACACTTGAACAGCAAGTGGATTGAATGGAGTGCAAGTGAACAGGGAGAAATACACTTGCCGTTCAAGTGTCATTCGTCACTTGTAGCTTCGCCCCGAGATGCCCTATTCTATCAGGTTTCACATTCGCAGCTTGAAGAGGAGAGCAAGATGGTATCAAAACGCAGAGTCTCGATTGCTGTCCAAGAGCTTTAGAAGCTCAGCATATCTGGGACACAACCACTTTTGTCCCTGAATTGGGGGAGGGACAGAGTCAGCGGCAGGCACAAAATTTAACTGTCTGCCAGATTGATCACGATTCGCAGCCCCCTCGGCCTTCTTGGCATTCACTTCTTAACCGTCCCATCCGCAATCGAAAGGTATGAGGATCAAAGTCGATTGATGGTCTGTTTGAACCCGTTGCTCTTTTGCAGGCCGTTTCTGGGACCCTCAGAATGCCAAATCCCTTGCGTTGGGCTCTCCGGGCAGCCCCGTAACGAAGATGGTGGCAGTGGCACGGAAGCTTTGGTGTGGATGCCAGAATCGAGTTATTGTCCTGAGCACGTCTACCCTACAGCAAGAGGTAGGAAGGGCACCAAACGCCCACTTCGCCTCCCTTTTATATTCCATCCCTGCCTCTTCTTTCCTCTCCTCTGGGTAAGCACCTGCCCACAATCACATCCTTTTCTGCTGGAACCAAAAGCATTCCAAGTGAAAAGGTGCGTCACTGGAAACAGTCTGTACTCTTCTCGCTGGCTACCTCCCGTTTCCAATCCAGTGGTTCAGGCTGCCTCAGCTTTCAGTCCTGGTTGCTTTGCAGGATATCTCTGGGCATATCTGTCTTTGCACAAGTTGGGTGCACTTTACAACTACAAAACATAAAACATAATTTATACATAAATTAGACTATAAAATCCCCGGTAATTAATATTTAAAAATCAGTTGCTCGAACCTCCAGATACTTTACCGGCATATTTAAAGTCCGTGATGATACCACGATATCGAGATATTTTCTTGGCTGCTAGATTAAATGCTGTACTAACTCTGGAAATGAAAGGTTGCTTTTTGAAAATTCCCTTTTCAGAACGTAAATGTTTCTGTCAGAGTGTACCTGTAAGTCAGAACCCAAGTCCAGGGGGGCCTGCCAAATGGAGACCCCGTTGAAGCCCCGCAGGAAGCTGAGCCACACGCAGAGATCAGCCTTCATGCCCTTGTTAAGCCTGATGAAATGGTGAGGGGCCCTGACCCCCCTGCATGCCCTAGCAAGGCGGGCGCAAAAGGCCCTACCGGGGGAGACGACCCTGCAGGCGAAGTTCAAGTGCCCGAGCACCGACTGGACCTCCCTGAGTGTGCACTTCTTCTGGTGCAGTAAGCCCGTAATAAGCTCCGTAAGGCGAGCCAACTTATCCCCCGGGAGACGAGACACCCCGGCCACCGAGTCCAGCTCGATGCCCAAATATGTAAGGCGTGTCGTGGGGCCCTCGGTCTTGTCCTGCGCAAGTGGGACCCCCAGCTCCACTGCCAAATCCTGGAAGACCCTGAGGTGGTTAGCACAGGCCGGGGACCCGGGGGGAGCCATTATCAAAAAATCATCAAGGTAATGACAGACATGGGGGGAACCCATGCGGCCCTTGGCAGCCCACTCCAGGAATGTACTAAAGGTCTCAAATGCGGCGCAATCGATAGAGCACCCCATGGGCATGGCTTTGTCGTAATACCACATCCCCTGGAACTTGAACCCCAGTAGCGAGTGATCGAGGGGGTGCACCGGCAGCAGGCGGAAAACGGACTGCACGTCGCACTTGGCCATAAGGGCCCCTGCCCCGCAGCCCTGCACTAAGCGGACCGCATGATCGAATGAGGAGTACTTTACCGAGCACAGCTCAGGCGGGATGAGGTCGTTGACCGACGACCCCTTGGGGTATGACAGGTGGTGGATCAGGCGGAACTCGCCTGGCGCCTTCTTGGGCACCACCCCCAGCGGGGAGACCCTCAAGTTAGGGAAAGGCGGGCGAGGGAATGGGCCTGCGACGCGGCCTGCAGCTACCTCCTTAGCAATTTTTGCCGCCACCACGCCTGGCATCCCAGAGGCGGACTTGAGGTTGCCCGATGTGGTGGCCACACGTGGCCCCGTGAAGGGGATGCGGAAACCGGAGGAAAATCCCTCCCAGAGGTACCTGGCCGCGAAACGGTCAGGATAGCGCTCCAAGAGGGGAGCGAGGGCCTGCAGCCGTACCGGGGTGGGGGCCAGGCCCTGATGCCCAGGAGGCGTCTCAGTTGCCCGCACCTGCGCCCTGGGAGGTGCTAGGGGCCGATCCTCCATCCTTGCGGGAGGTGCTGGTGGAGGATCGGCCCCCCCCGAAAGGGCTGTGACCCCGCTTGGCCACGGGGGCAGGATGGTCGCGGGTGGGGGCCCCCGCATCCATCACAGTTGTGCTCGAAGCTGCACTTCGAGTGATGACACCTGCCCTGATTGTACTCCCAGCACAGGCCGCGGGAACGATCCCGGCGTGCAGCCCAACGCCCGGGCCAGGGGAGGTCCCCCTTTCCCTTGATGTGGGGGCCCACCAGCCATAGCCACAGCTTTTGGCTGATCAAGTCCCACCTGGCCCTGGGGTTGTGGGAGGCCCTCTTGCGGAAGGCCTCGTCATAGTCCATGGCCGCACTCTCCCCGGCCAGGGCCCGGGCCCGGAGCACGTTACCCAGATGGTTCGATAGATGCCAACCCCTGTCTGGATAAGCTGCCTGGACTACACCCATGTACACCGTGAAGCCCTCGAGCCAGTTGGAAAACGAGCGCTCCGCCAACTCCCTGCGCGCGCGCCGCTTGCCGCGCTTGGCGGCGGGGCTGGACCTCCCATCCTCCGCCTCTGGCCGTAGCAAGGAGAGAACGTCCACGTAAAACCCATTTAAAATACGTTCGCGGGCCTTGCGGGCGAGGTGGATCCCGGGGGGGTCCTTGTCATCCAGAAAGGAAGGGCCCGGGGTTTCCCCTTCGCATCCCCAAACCTCAGTGGGAGCGCCCTCGCCCTTCCCGCCCCGCGACCTCCGCCGGCGGGCCCAGTCAGGGAGCCCTGGGACCTTGGCCGCCACCTCCCAGTAATCGTCCCCTAGGGAATCATCCTCCGACGAGGACTCACCTGAGTTCCAATCGCTGTCTGACTCCTCAAGCCGCGCGCGCCGGGTGCGCCTCTTGTGGGATGACTTCCTCTTCTTGACCGGATGGCGCCGCTCGCTGCTGCTGGCCCCCTCAGAGCTGGGCGAAGATGCTGCCACACGGTGACGAGGCCCAGCCCTCCTCTTTCTTGCTCTGTCCTCCCTGGGCTGGGAGCTCTTGGTCGGTGAGGGAGCAGGACGGGCAGGAGCCGCCCCCTGACCAGAGCCCCCCAGGCTGTCCACTCGCGCCGTGAGGAGCTCCAGAGCACGGGCGATGCTCTGCATGGCGTCGCCGGACGCGGGGGTTGGAGCCACCACTTCCCCCCCAGCCCGGGGTTTTGGCCCCTTCCCCTTGGAGAGGGCCCTTGCCCCAGAGGGTGCTGGCATGGAGCTGGCCCCCCTGCCACTGGTAACTTGGCACCCCTAGCCCGTCCTGCCCCCGGGGTAGCCGGGCTGGGCCTGGGAGGCCTGCTGGCCTTTTTCCGGGCCTGCCCAGAGCCACCCGGACCCTTGGCCACCCCCCCGCGGGGGGGTTTGCCCGACGATGGGCAGCTGCCACGCGGTTGGGCTCGCCCAGCAGTCTTGCCCCCCCGGGGGTTGCTGGGCCCAGCCCCATTCCCCTTTTTGGAGGCCTCGATCCCCTTTTTGGGGGCCATCCTAGCCGGCTAGAGGGGACGGCAGCAGAGCCTGCCAAGAATCAAGGACTCCCCTGCGACAGGCGTTCCTTGTGCGGGACGGAGGAAAGCCCCCCACCCCCACGAAGCAGCTCTCTCTCTCTCTTCTCCCCTTCTCCGGGCTTGCAGCGCCGCCCTCCTTGCTCCTGCCTTCCAGCAGGTCTTCGCCGGAGCCGAAGGGTCGGCGCTCAGGCTGCGGAGGGACGAAGCTCAGCCCCAGCTTCCCCTGCCGCAGCCACGTGCCACCCCGCTCCGGGCTTCGGAGTCTTCACCGGAGCTGAAGGGATGTGGCCCGATCAGGCTCACAAGGGAAGAAGCCAAGCTTCGGACCCTTGCTGCAGCCGCGTGCCTCCCTGCTCCGGACTTCGCCGCTGCTCCACTCCTCGTCGCTCCTCTGACGCTCCTCTGAAGCTCGCACGTCCCGGGGCCGGCGCAGACTGAGGGCCAAGCCGGGCTGCGGCCGGATAAATACCCGGCCGCCGGACCTGAGGGAGAACCGGCTGGCCGCGCCTGCCCCGCCCCCTCCCAGCAAACCTGGGCGCCCGATTGGGCGCCCAGGTTTAAAACGATTGGCCGTGGCCTGCGCAGGGCCCCAGCGCAGCCCGCGGCCCGGAAGTCCTGCCGCGAGTCTCCCGTGCGGCCCCGTCGGCAGCAAAACGGGCCCCCCCGGTAAGTCGGGGGGGGGGGGCTCGCCTTCTGTAATACAGGGAAGATAGGAACCTTGGCTCACCTAGTAATTGAATGCCCGAATTTCAGTGAGGAGAGACCAAGATGGATTACTCCAATATCTGAGAAGAATGAGCTCACAAATATTAATCAGGGCTTTTCTTTTCTTTTACAAGATAAGGACCCGTACATAACCAGGTCACTGGCATCTTACCTTTTAGTAACCCAGCCTAAAAGTAGGAAATGTTTGTGACTGGAGTGAAATTCTTTTATCACTATATTGGCAATAGTAGTTTTAGTATTCCGGTCTTTGTTTGTTTGTTTGTTAACGTAAGATCAGGCTTAAAGCTATGGCCAAAAGAGCTGTACTAGGAAAGGAAAGGAAAAATCAATTGCGTTACATACTCTTACATTACTAATGTAATACTATATTCAGGGCTTTTTTTCTGGGAAAAGAGGTGGTGGAACTCCGTGGTGGAACTCAGGACTGCACAATGACATTACTTTGGGTCAGCTGGAATAAGAGGGGAGTTTTTTAAAGTTTAAATCGCCCTCGGCGAAAATGGTCACATGGCCAGTGGCCCCGCCCCAATCTCCAGACATAGGGGAGTTTAGATTGCCCTCTGTGCAGCGGTGCGTGGCGCAAAGGGCAATCTAAACTCCCCTCTGTCTGGAGATCAGGGGGTGGGGCCACCAGCCATGTGACCATTTTCAAGAGGTGCCGGAACTCTGTTCCACCACGTTCCAGCTGAAAAAAAGCCCTGACTGTATTACTAATCATTACATGACATACTATTTGCTTATGAATTTTACTAGCTGCTTCAAGGAAACTATTTATTTATTTTTATTTTATTTCTTCAATTTGTAGTCCGCTCTCCCCACAGGCAGGCTCAAAGTAGTAGTTACTGGGTTGACGCCTCAAAGAAATTTACTAGGAAGTTCCATAACAGAACAACCCACAAGCCTACCTAGGAAAGGAAAGATAAACTTTGTACGGATTCCCATGTAAAATCGGCAGTGGAGCAAAACATGTTCAGTTGTCTCCACCGTACCATCTCCACAAGGGCAGACCCTCGCCCGCATTCTGTATCGCTCTTCCACCACCACAGAGGGAAGTAAAGAGTCAGTGATTCTGATCCTCCTAATGTCAGTCTGCACAGTTGTTCGGGTAAACGGGTTGGGGCTGTGGCCGGCTGGGTAGAAGGACACAATAGGCTCAGCAAAGATCATCCTGTCATGGAGTAGCTCGGTCGCTTGCAACAAACTGCACAGAAGCTGTGATGGATTTGCCACAGGGTTGGTTTCTAGCCACTGATTGGAATTGCAAGCAGATGTCACGTAGCTCCTCCAAGCAACGCCCCCAAAAGAGGCACACTGCCATGTCCCTACTTCAAACTGCACCCTTTTCAAATCTCCCCCAGGCACGGGGGGTCAGGCTAGCCTGGAGTGGCTACACCTCCAGGGCCCCTGCCTGCAGTCTTTTGCTTGACCAAGGACTTTCCCGACCTTCCCCTGTTAACCAGCCTTGACCCAAGCACCCTGTCCACAGCCCATCCAGCTGCTCCGTGAACTGGGCAGCTGTCTCGGGCTCTCACCTCCTGCTGTCCCAGGGGTCTGCTGCCCCCACCTGACCCTGCTCCTAGGATGTGGTTGATTCCTGGCTTCTACAGTTCCTGCTGAGACCGAGGGTTTGGAGATGGAGAGGAACAAGGGGCAAATGATATGGCTTGATTCCAGGCCAGGCACTGCGACCATCCAAAGTAACGAAGCTAACAGGGGGACCTTGGGCCATTCACTCTCAATCAGCCTAGCCTACCTCACAGGGTTGTTGTGAGGGCAAAATGGAACTGTGTATGTTGCCCTGAGCTCCTTGGATGAAAATGCACTAGGTGGATAGGTTTCCCCTTGGAGAAACAGTGAACTGGATGGCTTCAACCCGATCTCTTCCCTCCCTTGTCCAGCACGCGTTCCACGTCGGTCAGGACAGCAGCCGCAGCGTGACCTGCCTAGTGAGTTCCAGCGTGGGCGTCTGGCTGACCCTCCAGGGCAGCGCCCAAGTGAGGCTTTACCACCCTACCAGTTACGAGCAACTAGCCGAAGTGGACGTCACCCCTCCAGTCCACAAGATGTTGGCAGGTAAGACCTAGAGCCAGGAGTCGATGTCCTTACTCACAAAGACGTAATTTGGGGATGCTCTGGCTAGAGCGCAATCTGACCAATCGCAGTGTTTGATGTTGGGGGCAATGCGGGGGGGGGGATGTATGTAGGTTGCCTTACAGTGTAGGGTTTCCTTCTTGGTTCTCTAATACCTTTGACAGTAAAAAGGTGAAATGAGCTTCTGCAGTATGGTCAATAAAGCCGTTGTCGGGAGCCACAAACTTGTGCCGGGTTTGGGTCAGAATGGGATGAATTTATGGGAAATATCTTCTGATATCTGCTTCCCTCGAGACCGGCTGTTGCGGCTTAGTGGCTAAGAGCATGAGCCGAGAACCTTTATGGTAGAGGTTTGGCCTTAGACCCAGGTTCAAATCCACATTGCTCTACAAAGCTGACAAGGTATCCTTGAGCGAGACACTCCCACTCAAGGTAAATTTCATCACATGGGACCGGGAAAGATTTCCCACTCTGTCACTTGCTCCTGCTTCTCCATGCATGGTGCCTCATACTGAACCAGAGGCTTGGTCCATCAAGGTCTGTATTGCCTACCCAGACTAGCAGCAGCTCTCTAGGGCCTCAAGCGTAGGACTTTCCCAGCACCTGCCACCTGGTCCTTTTAATTGGAGATGCTGGGAATTGAACCCACTGAGCCATAGCCCCTCCATGCACTCACAGGCACTTCCTTTGGGAGCATCACCTAAAAGAAGAAGGAGTGGCCTGGAGTAGAGCTGCGACGTTATTTTCTTTGAGGGTGGCGCTGTCTCTGAGCCGTGATTGATTGCTATGTTTATGTCCCACCAGTTCAAGAATTGATAGGGGATTTTTTTTTAAATAGTGTTCTGCTGCTAATTATAAGTTGACCTATTACCCCTTACCCAAATATATTTCAAGACACCAAACACAGAGATACAAGGAAATACGGGTTTTATTGTGTTTCAAATAAAGCTCATTTCCCCTCTCTGGATCTTATGCACTAAGGCCAGTTACATCGGAGAATCTTATATACCTTTAGTGCTAATTGTTTACAGGAAAATTGCTGACTGTTTAGAGAATAAAAGATCAAAAAGGTTAATACAAACAGTTCTTCAGAATACATTTCCCAGGATACGTGGCACTGAGTGACCGGATAGTCCGATCTTACTGTAATACAAACAGTTTAAATGCTTGGAGCCACACTTCTGTAATGGGTTAGAGACTTCTCTGGGAAACTTCTTCCAAGGCTAAAACTTAGTTACGAAGTAAAAACAAGAGAAAATGTTTACAGCTGAAAGGATCTTTCTTGCCTCACTGCCGACCTGTAGTTCATTCTCTACAGTGAAGGAGAAAGAATCTGTCTACAAGATACATTTGCCTCATGTGTGTGTCTTTTGCTTGAATGTGCTCACACGTAGATTCTAGGAGAAGGCTCTTAAAAATTCCTTAACAAGAATGCATGAGGCAAGTAACTTAGCTTGGGTCCAGTGGTAAATTTCTGCTAACAGTGCAATAGCCCCGCTCTCCCTGCATGCATCTTCCAGGAATTCACACAGTTTCTGATTCATTCTTTAACGTAGGTTAAAAGCTGGGTTTAGACCGTGGACTCTCCGTCTCTGTAGCTGCATGTCCCCAAAAGCAGTGTGGTAGAGGCCAAGAACCTGCTCCATCCCACAATACTCCATCTTGCATACAGTTGACTGCATGCTTCTTTTTATTACTATCTGATGGAAACAGAAAGCACATGGCATTAATCGCTTTTCTGCTGTGGCTCACAGGGTCGGACGCCATCATCCGCCAGCACAAGGCCGCGTGCTTGCGGATCACCGCCCTTTTGGCCTGCAAGGACTTGCTCTGGATCGGCACCAGCGCAGGGGTGGTGCTGACGCTCTCCATCACGGCCAACGCCGCCTCCTGGAAGACTCCGCCTTTGCCGGTGGGCCTCTCTCAGGGACACACGGGGCACGTTCGGTTCCTCACTTCCACTGAGCTGCCGGAGGGTTTTGATGTCCTTTATCCCTTGCCCAGGGATCCAGGTGGGTTTGAGCACAGTTGCAAGAGACAAAATGAAAGGATGTCCAGGGGTGGGGCATTGAAGCAGCTCTCCCAGGTGTCATCTCACTTACCCATACTTGTTGCAGGACTTCTCACAGTCACTCTACATGTTACTTCTTTTACGAGTTCTGCATGGAGACAATCTGTGCTTTGTGTAGACGCACATCACCCTGAAAATTGGCTTCTATTAACAAGAAAAAACAGCATGCAGATGGGCTCAGAAAGCTGCCAACGGGGGAGGGAAAGCTCCTGCCTTCTCCCAAGCTTTTTTCCCCATGCAAAATCAGTGCGGAGAGGAGACATTTCCCCTTTTTTTCTGCTGCTCCACGTGGAGTTATTTTGTGCATGTGCGGCAGCAGAAAGGGGGAAACTCTCCTTCCCTGCACTGTTTTTGTGGGGGGGGGGGGCTGAAAGCTTGGGAGAAAGGCAGGAGCTTTCCTTCCCTGAGCCCATTTCCATGCTCATTTTTTTAATCAGTAGCCGGTCCCCGAGGTGACGTGTGTCTGCACAGAGCACAGGTTGTCTCCGGGCAGAACTCGTAAAAGAAGTAACGTGTAGAGTGACGGTCAAGTTACATTGATTCACGAGGCTTCCTCGGGAGCTTATTCTCCATCCGGGGGTAGGGGGATATTTTTGCCTGCAGTGGATTAAGCACTGAGATGGTAGTGTTCAAAGACACCCGAGTGCCGCACTGTGGGGCCCAGATCCCAGTCTATTGTGCTACTGCAAGCAGTATATTTCTGATTTCAGACTGGCTCAGTCGCGGATGTAAAGCTGCGTTCTGCAATTTCACCCCATAAAGCACAAGAGTTTGGCTTTTTTTAAAAAAAAAGCCTTTGAGGCTGCAAAGATCATTCTCCTACAGCCAAAGTGGGAGCTGAACAAGATTTTCGGGGGGGAGGTCTTCAGTGACCTCCCCCAGCTATGCGAATCAGAACCTGTTGTGCAAAGCAAGCAGATACATACAAATCCACTTATTTACAGAATGCAACTTTTTCTTTGTGCTGGTAATTTCCCCTATTACATACATCTTGAGTTGATTGGAATACTATTTTGTGCCGCATTCGGTGTGTGTAGCTCAGAGCAGACCAATTGGAAACAGTTCTGCAACGAGATCCAAAGCAACAGAATTTCCTTTCTCTACACCCACTGCCACTTCATGGGCTGTTTCCACACTACTTACCTTCATCCGGAACGCTGCAGAACGTTGCGAAAAAACGCAGAAGATAGCGTCTTCTCGCTATCTATCTTGTGCCGCATTCGGTGTGTGTAGCTCAGAGCAGACCAATTGGAAACAGTTCTGCAACGAGATCCAAAGCAACAGAATTTCCTTTCTCTACACCCACTGCCACTTCATGGGCTGTTTCCACACTACTTACCTTCATCCGGAACGCTGCAGAACGTTGCGAAAAAACGCAGAAGATAGCGTCTTCTCGCTATCTATCTTGTGCTGCATTCGGTGTGTGTAGCTCAGAGCAGACCAATTGGAAACAGTTCTGCAACGTTGTGAAAAAACGCAGAAGATAGCGTCTTCTCGCTATCTATCTTGTGCCACATTCGGTGTGTGTAGCTCAGAGCAGACCAATTGGAAACAGTTCTGCAACGTTGCGAAAAAACGCAGAAGATAGCATCTTCTTGCTATCTTATCTTGTGCCGCATTCGGTGTGTGTAGCTCAGAGCAGACAAATTGGAAACAGTTCTGCAACGAGATCCAAAGCAACAGAAAAACGCAGAAGATAGTGTCTTCTCGCGCAAGCGATGTCGCGCAAAACTCGCGCGAGAAGACGCTATCTTCCGCAGGTTTTTTTGCGACATTCTGCGGTGTTCCGGATGAAGGTAAGTAGTGTGGAAATGGCTATGGGCTGGCAGATACCAAGAGCATTCTTGGGGAGAAGTTATTATCTAAGGCTGTCAGTATGGGGACATTCCCGAACTGGGTGACAGAGTGTGGTTTTTCTCCTCCATCCAGATGGAGGGTTCTTTAGGGGAGGTGTCGCATTTTAATGCCAGCTGGAAAGACAAGTTAAATGAGTTGATGGTTATCATGAGAAAAATGCAAGACAGTACTAAATTAAAGTACCAAACTGGCATGGAAAATCAAGTATGTGGAAATGCAGCGAATATAGCTTGCCTATTTTTAAAATTATTATTATCATATTTGTTTACTTAAAACATGTTACAGAGAGGGTGTCATGTCTGACTGTGCCCATTCATTCGTGCCAATAATTTTGCTGTCAAATGTATGCTTTATTCTGTCAAGGGAGACTCCATTTTGTCAAATCAAATCAAATCAAATCAAAGGGTTTATTACGGTCACAAGACCAGCCAAGTAAAATACAGATAAAAAGAACAGTTTTTAAATACTCCATTTTGTATTGCTAGATATATTCTTGTTGCTAACATTCCACTGAGTTGTCACACGTTCCCAGGTAGCCGGGTGTTTACCAGTTTGAGGCCTTCTTCCTAACTGTGATGCGTCTTCTCTCCATACAGCCTGATAGCACAAATATGCATACTGTTCTCACACAGGAAAAACAACACTAGGTTGTTTGGAAATTGAGAGGGGGAAGGAACAGGGATAGAAAAGGGATGTAATTTTCCTATGTAGCCATTCTGGTCAACTTTCTACTAGAACTCCTTAGGTGCTTACTTTACTCCTAAGTAGACCTTGGGATCTGATTATGGAAAGAACTGATTTCTGAACAAAAGTCATTTCACCAAGAACATGTGTCTTGCTACAATGAACCAGTGATCTGTCTGCTGTAGTCTATCATCCAGAGCCTGACAGAGGGAAGGCGGCAGGTGTAGCCTGATCCTATCAGGTCTTGGAAGCTAAGGAGCGTTGGTACTGGTCTGTACTTGGTTGGGAGACCACCAAGAAAGTCTGGGGTTGCACTGCAGAGGCGGGCAACCTATATCTGCTCATCTCTTGCCTTGACAGCCCCTTGATGAGGTTGCTGTCATTTGGTTGAAACTTGCCTATTTGCTTCCGGCCACACAATTCAATGCACAATGTAGCGTTCACCTTTCCTCTCCTCTCCCTCTCCCCCCTTTCCTAGGTACAGAGAAGTCCAACACCTTGGAGAAGCGAGACTCCACCAGACACAGACCTCCAAAGTCAAAGATGCTTGTGATCAGTGGCGGAGACGGTTACGAAGACTTCCGGCTCACCAACAGCAGTGAGACGGTGGGACGGGACGACAGCACAAACCACCTGCTGTTGTGGAGGGTCTGAATGTTGGAGAGGGGTTGGCCCCCTCCGGGGACAGCAAGAGAGCACTCCGGTCCCATCCTTACCCGTTCACACATGCACACGTACCGCTCGTCGCTGTGTCTCATCTCCCATCTTGGCTGTCGCAAATGGGTGTGCGTGGCCACCTTCCAGATCCACTGCACAGAGAGAGCAGCGCACCGAGGCGCATTGTGTACAGATCCCCTGCCCGACTTCCCTCTCCGGATTGCAAAATCCATGTTGCACAGCCTTGCGCTTGCTGCCGTGTTTGAGTGTAAGCGCGTGCGCACGTGTGTGAGACAGGAGGGGATCGTGGAGTGGGCAGGGGCAGGAGACGAAGAGAGAGAACAATTTGGGAAGCTGGCCCTGCTTGGAGAAAGGATTGTCTGCTTCATGTGTGTTGCCTGGTAAGAAACCTGCCAACTCCACCAGCCTCCCAGGAGCCGTTGGGTGTTGCCACGTCTGCACGTGGATGTGCTGATGCCAAAGGTGGATTGTGTCAATAGAATACCCCTTGGACAACTTCCACCCTAATATATTCACCCCATGGATTTCGACACTGTGTCTCCCAACCTTTGGCTGCCTCACACCATCTTCCCTTCCCTCGGAGATGGAGGTAGGCACCTCTGCTCAACGCCACCATAATATTCCACCCACTAAGCCAGCGCCTGGGTTTCTCACAAGAACCACTTCACACCATCACCACACTGACATTAGTGGACCTAACTCCCTCGTCGCCAGTGTATGGATAACTTTGAGCTGGGGGTATATGTTTGTGTGTGTGTTTTTTAAAAAAATATATATGTATAAATAACCTTTATTTATTGTCGATTGAGGCGAAGAGGTGGAAGGAGAGGCGCTTGCGGGGTTTCTGAATAACTGACCAAGAGCCAGGAAGGCGGAACTGTATGCGTTTTTTATCATGATAAGATCAGGCCACGAGGGCTTGTCACAGTCGAAGATCTCTGTATGAGGCTTGTAATCATTCTGCAATTCTTATGATGGTCAAGATGGGTGCTGAGCTTGCGTGTGAGTGTCTGAAGAAGGTGATAGGTGAGTGGGAGGAAAGGTAGGCCTTTGCAGCATTCTGGGCTACGGGTTAGGGACAAAGACAGACAGAATAATTGTGCAATATTGAGCTGAATTTCCCACCAACGGGCAGGCAGGAAGGTCCCACACGGACACGGAGGGTCTGCTGCAGAACCTCGCCAGGGGCTTCTCACCAATCTTCTTTAGGGGACACCATGCTCCCCGTTGTCAAAGGAGAGACGGAGCAGGGAAGGTGGGAGATTGCATCCCATCTTGTACAGTATTTATGTTATGTTTGGGGGTGGGGACGGGATGGGCTCTTAGCGGCACTTAATTTATACATTTGCTTTTTAAAGAATTCTGAGCAGGCACTGCAGAGACACAGGTGTGAGAGCCCGATTTGAGTTGGCTTTCTCCTGCTGTCGGGAGGAGACATTTGCTGTGGAAGTGGAAATCTGCCTCTCCTGCACAAAACTTCCCCTCTAAGGCCCTATAAATTGTCAGGGGCTCCAGAAGGCCAGTTTTTATACCTGTACCCCCCGCCTTTTAGCTGACATTCTCAATTTTCTGTGCTTTCTGTGCCTGCTTACTTCTTATTAGGCCTTCGTTGGCGAAGATGTATATGGAGAACATGGCGTCTTTTCTCTTTTCGTTCTTTTAGGAAGTTATCTCCCCCTCCCCACAAAGATAGGGAGTCTCTGGGGTACGTAGAAGCCCTACCTTGTCTGCAGGTAGTGTCAGTTTGCTGTTTGAGTGACTGGCGTGAACCACTCTATTATCCTATATAGTAACGGGCAGTTTGTACATTTGAAACACATCGGGGGGCTATGAGGCTTCTGATTTTGAAATGAATAAAAGATTGAGATCGTAGAGGGCTGAAGCCCCTGGGTAGGTACGCCAGAGCGATTGGTCCCAAAACATTCCCTCTCCCTTTCTGTCTGGAATGGATGTATCTTGTAAATGTCTCCACTTATTTTCACCTGGCACCATAAAATAAAACACCTCCGATGCTCTACTCAACATTAAAAGCCCCAAATACGTAACCAGAAGAGTTTGTTTCGACGTCAAGTTCCAAACCTTTGACCTGAACTACATTTCCGAACCTTTCGCTCTCTCTTGCCACAAAAAAATTTGTTTAAGGTATTTCAGCACCCAGATTTCAGAATCTGATGTGTTAAAATTTCAAAAGACAGTCCAGATTTTGTCACCAACATTTAAAGAATCACAGCTCTGTTCTGAAATTGGTTAGGATCTCAAGCCCAAAGGTGCAGCAAAATTCATAGTAATCTCCCTTACCACTTTCGCCCAATTTTGGAGGCTGTATTTAGAAATTTGCAGTCAGAAATGGAAATTGTGAGGCGAATGTACTTCACTTCTTTCCTGTGCCTTTCTTTGACTTCGCAGTATGACTTTCCTTGGGGTGTGTGGGGTGGGCCCACAGAGGACGTTATGCTTGGCACAGAAATCTATATCCGAAATATAAATTGAGGGCCCCATTTAATTTCCAATTCCCAGCAAAAGAATGCAATTGATCTCATATATATGTGGTGTGTTGACTCAGAGCGGAACTACAAGTGACAAAAGGCACAGGTTGGACACTTGTCAGCTTCCCTCAAGTTTTGATGGGAAATGTAGGCATCCTGGTCTCGCAGCTTCGCTCTCTGACTGCTGTCCAGTGGACTTTTCAACTATCACTTGTCCAACATTCCGCCAAGCTGCCTACATTTCCCATCAAAACTTGAGGGAAGCTGACAAGTGTCCAACCTGTGCCTTTTGTCACTTGTAGTTCCGCTCACAGAAACCGTTTCTGTGAACTGTTTCAAAAGATCACAGTTTAGCCCTTTATAACCTGGACCATCCTTTTTGTCCTTCTCAGTCACTGTTTTTAGGCTTGGCTTTGAAATCATAAGGGCTAGAAACTTGGTTCTGTCTTTTAAAAATGGGAGGGGGTTACCTGGACCCTGTAGACTGCAGGAAATTAGATATTCATGTGTCTAACGTCAAATTAACTTGTCTAATGTCTAAGAATGAGGATGGGCAGGGCTCAGTGAAAACTCAAATCTGTCTCATTCGTAGTGATGGTGTGATATTATGAACACTTTCCTGGGAGTAAGCCAGTGAGTTGACTTTCTTAGACTTGCTCTCTCGAGGTCCTTCTTAGGATGTGTTGGGCTAGTGTAATGGCTAGCAGGCTAGCAGTGAAATCTTAAGAAATGGGCTTAGACTGGACTAACTCTTCTTAGGATTTCATTGTAGGGATCAGGACATTGGTTTAATGCTACTTAAGTCATGAATTCACTAGGTGGCTTCATGTGAGCTTTCTCTTTCATTGTTCACCATTGCAGTACAGACATCATAATATTGGCCTACCTTCCAGGGCTATTGTCAAGAGATCCAAAAATAATGTCTGTGAAGTACTTCGAGTATTAGCAAGCTCTCTATAAATGCTCAGTATTATTTGTGTGATGCTAATGAATAATGCATCCAAACTGGCAGCAAGAACAAAGCGTTTGGCACCCAGGAAATTCTTCACACTGAAGAAGGTGCACACACAGGCAGTGCCAGCTGGTGAATGGGAACATTGGCCAATCAATGTAAATGCCAAGATTGTGCATATTATCCAAATAGTGTGCCTTGATGGTGTGCATAGTATCTGATAAGTGTTCATACCATCTCTGGTTGATTCACACCCACTGCCAACCATTGGTGATGGTCGACGCTGACCGAGCGGTGTACAAAAATCCCTTCTTCGTGCTGTCAGTTTAGCTGCATCTTCCACACTGTGCAGATGTGAGCAATCTCCATCGTTCGTGCAAGTTCAGAAGTTGACTTCTGTCGACCGAGACAGATACACAAGTATCGGCGAAAACCTACTTTAACATGCTGCTGTCTTGGCTGGTCTTGTGAAATCTCGAGGAGGTTTAAAAATCAAATTGGAGACAGACTGCTTCCGTCATTCCCAGAAGCTGTTTCCGTAGAGCTCAAGGCACTCCAAACGCAGTGTGCAATCGCATTTAAGCTACGCGTGTCAAAGCTAACGGCCGTCTATAAATTTTGAGTGCCAGTGTTAATAAGTTGCAGGAGGGAGAAACAAAAAGAAGTCTAGTGCATAAGTTTTAATAAATCTTCTTGTTTTTAAGGTGCCATGGGACTGTGTTTTGTTTCCTAGGAACCTCATGGTTTAAGGAAAAGGACCTAGAATTTGGAAGCTATCTGTAGAATATGAAATAGACCTCAGAAATGACTTCAGACAGAGACGGGATGCAACAGTAACCTGGTGGGTTGGCAGGAAATATGGAAGCCTCCTTGACGTGGAACCCATATGGGCACCTGGCCTCCCTCCCTTGTTGGGTCAGTCTCCCATATCCTAGCTGTAGGAGCCCTTTGTTGGAGGGCATCTCCTGATATGGCTCCTTTTGAAATGGACAGAGGCCAAGAAGGCCTGGGAGAGACACTACCAACCTTTCACAAGTGCCTCATGTAGTTGGGACATTTCTCTTAAGCCGCTGGTTCTGAAACCCCCTACTCAGTACGACCGGCACCACCAGCCATTTGTCCGACGATGCCAGCAAATTGGTTTGACAGCACTTTCAGTATTCACGCTTTGCAACAGCACTGTTCCATTAACGCTGTCCTGTAATCATGAGCGAATGAAAAGGAGCTGGCCTGACCGCGGCACCTTCCATTAAAAGATACAAAATGTCTTTGCTCAGGGACTTTTGGGAAGTTTGCATCGATTGCTGTAACGTCTCCGTTGCAGAAAGAAAAGGAGAAGAAGTGTGGTGTCAGCAGTAGACATGGGCACGAACAGAAAAAAACCCGAACATTGTATTCGTTATTCATTGCCATCCATGAACAACGAACACTGATGAACATGATCCTGTCACAAACATGTTCGTGGGGGCCAGCAGACTCTCCTCCAGCCATCAAAATCCCTACTGCACCACTCCCAGAAACCCTACCTCAGCAGGCAGCAGGAAAGGTACCAATAATAAACAATAGCTTGGCCCCAGAGCCTGGCAGCAGCCCTGGAACCTGAAGGGGTAGATCCCTATCCCACCACACACACAGAAAATTCAAGCTCCAATGCACTCACCCTGTCTAACAGCAGCTGTCTCTCCCTGAAAGCCAGCGCTGGGAGCCCCCCTCCCCCCTGGTCTTTTCCTCTTTGTAACAAATTTGGAACTCCAGTCCACACTTGGAAGGAAGACCTGCCTATCAAGCTAAATTGGGCTTGATAGGAAATTGGGGTTTCCAGGGCAACAGCAGGAGTTCAGACAGAGTTCAGACAATCCCTGCCTGAGTTGCCAAGGGAATTGATTGCAGGTGCCAAACTGTCTGGCTTGACGAACAGCTACGAATGAGGCTTGCAACGACCACCTGTTCGTTTAGAATGGGGCCTCACGAACGGCTTGTTCGCAAACAGGTTGGGCTCTTCGTGGGGTTTTTTAGTTCATATTGCTGTGCGTGCCCATCTCTACTCAGCAGTGCCCAATGCTGAATGGTTCGATTCAGCAATTGCGCAAAAGAATGAGGTCAACATGAAACCCTTTCACAGACCCGTTCCTGCGACATATTGTGGGACAAACATGGTGTTTAAGTGATTGACAGGTGGTGCCAAACAGGCACATTAGCCCGGACACAGAGCTGCAAGAGAGATGTTAACAGGTGGAAAGAAGGAATATATTAAACAATTAAGGGCCCTGTGACCTTATGGAACCCACAGAGGGGGCAGCCTGATGCCGTCTATGAATTTTGGGCTTATCTGGGTTTGGTTTTTTTCTGATTTGCCTGGACTGGGTGCAATTGAGTCAATCAGTCATGCGTCCTTCCCCACCCCGCAGCCCTACAGAACCAAAACAGACTTCCATGCCCTGAGAGGAGGCTGCCTGCTGCTTCTCTGCATGAGTCGCTGCTCCAGGCTTGCCTCTTTTCAGCTAGGAGACGGGCCCAGTTCAAGAGGTTGGCTCCTCTGAGTGCAGACTAACAGTGAAATCTTAAACAGAATCACTCACAGACCCGTTCCCGCAGAGTAACTCTGCTTAGGATTTCACTGTTAGTCTTACTTATTTACAAAGAGTGAAATATTTTTCAAATTTATGTTATTTATAGTCTGCCTTTCTCACTGAGACTCAGTGAGTCTACACAATGTAAATCAATGGAAGGAATAGAATGATACATCTAATTAGTAGTGTAACAGGAATTTTAAATGGAGCTGTCCTCTGATCAAAACATAAGTATTATGCCAAAGAAGGTAGAACGTGATACTACATTGGGAGAAACGCAGTGCATTTTCCTGGACCAATCTGTTATACTGTAAACCTATTTCTTTGATTTATTTATTTTAAATCCTGAACAATTCTGTTTTTACATAGTTTGCAAATGCCAGGAGCTTGGGAGCTTTTCTGGTCTCCTTATGCCTTTAACAAACAAACAAAACCTCCCCCTTTAGTTCTCAGAAGTTTGGGAGATGCTGCCATGGACTCATGGCCAAAATAAGATGAATCGTTCAACATCCTAAGCAACGCGTCCCATCGTCTGAAGAAGGGAGCTTTGGCTCTCGAAAGCTGCTACCCTGAAAATCTTGCAAGTCTCTAAGGTGCCGCTGGACTCCAATCCTACGTCACAAATCGTGACCCAATCCAAATGACAATTCTGAAGTAGATTCTACCGGGCCATTTCTTGCAGAAGGAAACAGATGTGACCTGCTCCAGCCCTGCCATTTCAGTTGCCAGCACAATGAAGCTAATTTCTATATCCTGAGTGTTATCCAAAGAGCGACGTCATTCTTGGTTCTGCTTTGTTCTTGCTTTGAGGCTTGGACAGAAAGTGTTGTGGGGCTGGGATTATTCATAAATGTGACCAGCAGAGACGCTTCATACATTCTCAGAAATGACTGCGTTTGCTAGGCCCCTGAGAGCGAAGAGGGTTAAAGGCCATACCTGTTGCTCTGCTTTGCTGACCAGCATATTAAAATCAGTGTCATTAAATGAAATTGGGTAGTCACGTGCAGGTATTTATCTTCTGTGATGTATTGAAGGAAAATACGGATGTGGGAATTTTTCTTCCCCTGAACATCCACTTCAGCACTTTATATTATATATAAATCCAGAGAATTGCGGTCTTAAGTACACTTAACTTGAAAGTAAGTTACAGTGAACTCATTTCTAAGAAAACACTAATAGAATCAGGTTCTAAGAAATCAGTTAAGCAGCCCGTAACAAGTGATACTGAGAAAGAACCAGGTGGGCAGCTGCGTTGGGAGTCCAGTAGCACCTTAAAGGCCAACAAGATTTCCAGGGCATAAACTTTTGAGAATCAAGCTCCCTTCATCAGATACAAAGTAGGAAGGGAAATCCCTGAACGCTTATATCTCAGTAAGAAGATAGGAGAGGTATTTCAAAGAAGGGAGTTAAGATGCAAAGGTACAATACCAATGCTTGATTAAAACAGGAGTAATGCTTAAAGGTATGAAAATTAGCAGCTGTTGTGAGATAAGAGCCCTGACCTGGATAGCCCAGGTGAGCCCGATCTCGTCAGCTCTCAGAAGCTAAGCAGGGTCAGCCTTGGTTAGTAATTGGATGGGAGACCTCCAATGAAGACAGGATTGCTGAGACAGGCAATGGCAAACCACCTCTCTTGGTCTCTTGCCTTAAAACCCCCACCAGGGGTCACCATAAGTCAGCTATGACTTGAGGGCACTGCACATACACAGATAAGAATCCTACATCCGTATTCAACTCTGGGCAGGGTCCATTGTTCTGAATTTGAACCTGAGTTGTTATGATGATGATGATGATAACCGATTTATATACCGCCCTTCAGGATGTCTTAACACCCACTCTGAGCTGTTTACAAAGTATGTCATTATTATCCCCACAATGAACCAACAAAAGGGAACAACTTCCCAACACGTGCCAAATCAAAACCAAAGAGCACACAGGCTCAAGGAAGTCACAACAACATGCGTTTTATGCTGTACAGAATCACAAATTATTTCATACAGTCCCAAATTTACAATGTGGTAAAGCCCAAACAGTAAACCGTTGTACTACCAATCGAACATTCAATATAAGGATTCCATTCGGTATAAGTTCTGCTGTTATAGGGTGAATTCACTATTAGCTATATACATGGCATGATCCTAAGCAAAGTGTCCAAGTTTAATATTGTTAGCAGCCGAAAAGAATATCCACGGCAAAGTTATAATCATGGCAGTTTGACAGTGTTAGCAGCCAGAAAGAATGTCCACGGCAAGAGTTATAGTCACGGCGATGAGCTGCACCGGTATTTCTCACTTTTACTCGTTTCAACAAATTGTTCTTCTTCAGGCCGTTAATTATCACCATCTATTAGCCACAAGTCCATCTATTAACAATGAAAAATAATGTCATGTATCAAGTGGGGCTGAGAGAGCTCTGAGAGAGCTGTGACTCGCCCAAGGTCACCCAGGTGGCTTCAAGTGGAGGAGCGGGGAATCAAACCCGGCTCTCCAGATTAGAGTCCTGCCGCTCTTAAGTGATTGACCCAAGGTCACCCAGGTGGCTTCAAGTGGAGGAGCGGGGAATCAAACCCGGCTCTCCAGATTAGAGTCCCGCGCTCTTAACCACTACACCAAACTGGCACTCAGCAAGGTCTATTCCTATTTGTATCTGATGAAGGAAGCTTGCCTCTCAACAGCGTATACCCTGAAAATCTTGTGGGTCTTTAAAGTGCTACTGGACTCAAATCCTGAGAAAGAATCTTTAGAATTGAGACAGTCGTAAGATTTTTCAATGAGAGCGGGATTAGTACAAGAAGCCTCCTGCTGCATCGGATCAAAGATCAATCTAGTCCAGCTGCCTATTTCGCACAGCGGGCAACCAGATAATCCGAAAAGCTGACAAGCAGCTTTCCCTGTTAGCCACCAAGTCGCTGGCATTCAGAGGTACACTGCCCCTGAACATGAAGTTTCTTGTTAGTCGTCACGGCTGATAGCCAACGGTGGACCAATCCTCCATGAATTTCTCTGATCCCCTTTAAAGCTGTCTAAACCAGTGTGCGTCACCACTTGGGGTTGTGAATTTTGTAAGCACTTTTCTTCTATCTCTCTTGTACCTTCTGCCATCCCGTTTCCTTGGGTGACTCCACATTCTAGTGTTGGGAGAAGGAAAAAAGCGTTATCACTTTCCTAACACCATGTGTGATTTGATGAATGTCTCTCTTGTTCCCCCGCCCGATTCTAAACCAAAAAGGCCACTCTTTAGCCTTTCCTAGCAGGGACTGTGGTCTGACCCCTTGATCATTCTGTTTATTTTCCACTCGTTTTCCATATTTATGATGCTTTTTTTTGAGAAAGTGGCTTCCTTTCCCATGGTGTCCATAGCAGTCAAGTAGCTTTTGCATGTTATTGAAACGATACCAAAACCTTCCCACCAGACAAATGTGGGATGTGTACATACTGAGCAATACTACTGCCTTCACCTGTTACCGGACTCAAAATCTCTCTACACAAGACGTCTGACATGTGAAGAACATGTGTCAGGAGATGCAATGGTAGCTGGGAAGGGTAGTTTAAAAAGACAGAGCTGGCAACGGCAAAGGCTTTGCTGTACACTGGAGATGTGTGAAGGGGCTGTGAAATGCCAGAAAGGAAACTTCAGCCCATGATAACCTCTCCAGGTCCAAGCTTGGCTCTGGAAGGCAGCTCCAGCCCATTTCCATTCCTCACTGCCCTCTGGTTGCCACCCTACACAGTTTTAGACTGGAGAGGTGAAATTGACAGCCTTCAGGAAGGAGAAGATGAAATTGACAAACCCTCTGAGGAGCGATCTCCTCCGACTCTTGTCTTTTTAAACTACGCTTCCCAGCTCACTAAACGTCTTCCTAAACTTGACGAACTTGCACCGAGGTGTCTCGTTTAGAGAGTCTCTCACTCTAGCTTTTTTCCAGCACCTGAGAATATGGGTAATGTGGTATAGAAAAGATAGCAACCGTATTTTAAATTCAGGTGATGGTCCTTAAGAAGAGTTTTTGGGGCTCAAGCTTTCACAGGAGCTATTTCCACACAAAATCTTGTTCTGATATGGTACGGGAAAGATTCTCTGTGCATGCCCAAAGTCATTTTTCTTTATCAGTGTTTCCCCTGGTGCACGACTGAGTGTCCATATCAAAATGGTAGCTGGACACAGCCCAAAGCATTATCGTTCGTACCAATGGAACCTGATGTAACGATGATACGGTTGGTGTAATGATGGACACAGTTTGAAGAGCAGCTTGTTGTGTCTTTGCCATGCACACATGCTGTTGTTTGTTGTGGTTCTGGCATGGATAACATGGAAGCATGTGACTTTGGCACAGACAAGCCTATCAAATTCCTCTTGTGGTGACCCCCCCCCCCGCCCTAAGATTATTCTTTCTTTACTGTAGGCATTTCTGCCTTGGTGGGTCACAGCAGCTGTTTTGTAAATATTGGTATATATGGCCTTCTCTGTACAGAACGTCCTCGAGTCTCCTAATTGTCAATATGAATTTAATTGCATATTTTTATATACTTGTGTAAGTTCTTGCAGGCACGCGTGAGGGTGCCTCAGACACTGTTTTAAGTTATAACGACGTTTCATTAAAGAAGACAAGTAAACGGTACAGCAAAACGCTTCCCTCACCAAATTATTACCCATCCCGGCAAGATGTTACGGTGATTATTCCTGGGGCTTTGTTTTTATTTTCTTCCTTTTCCGCACTGCGGGTTCTTTGTCATTAAAGGTCACTGGTGTCAGAACCCTGCTTTGGCGTGTGAGCTCTTTGCTTATTTGCTTGTTTGAAAAGAAAATGAAAAGGGGTGCAGAAGAGATCCCGTGCACTTTAAGGGGGCTTGCACATCTGGAAAATGTCCCCATGCATTATTTGTGACCTTGGGCCCCTGATTCCAATACAGCTATGTGCTGCGGCACATGTGCAGGCCAAAATGCTGGTTGTCGAACGCACACTTTTGCGAACGTTGCAGTGTCCTCACAAAAAGCAAGTCCAGGAATATACAGTCAACACAAATCGTCCAATTATATAAATACTATTTTAAGTGCAAAGTGCAAATAACTTGTATATTGAATAGTACAACCAATGTAATCAGTACAATAAATACAATTGGTAACAAAATTTCTGGTCTGTCAGTCCTTTTGCAAGGCAGTTATAGCATCTGTAGTAAGAATGCCGAGGAGTGAGAGCGAGGTTCCAGGAGGTACCCGTGTGGGTGACCTACAGTCCAATCGGGAATAGAGCAGAACGTCCCAGTGGTTTATAGCCGACGGGCTTATGCGTGCAAATTTCCAGTTCCCATTTCGTGGTGACGGACTTATGCGTGCAAATTTCCAGTTCCCGTTTCAGGGTAACACTTCTTCTTGGGCAATTTGCTAAGGACTGCTAAACGTATGCAATCTTATGGTGAAATTAGATAACATAGATACAGGGCAGAGCAGGATCCCCCAGGGGTATTTCCACGTGTAGAATCTCGGTTCTTGATACCAAGAAACCAAGTGGATCTTTGAACTTAAAGGTTTAGCACCAGAGGGACTGAATAATGAGATAGATTTTTCTTGCTATCTGGGCTAGCGTGACTCAGCAAATCGAACTCCAAAATGAATGCTGTTAATCAACAGACAAATGGCTTTTGGCTCAAATAATTTAGCACTATTGCACTTTGTTAAAAGAAGGCACTTAATTCATTTATTGTATCGAATGCATTTATTGTATTTTATTGTATTTATTGTATGTAATCATTGTAAAATAGGTTTCAGAAGGGTGGCCTTTCCCTTTAAGAGTTGGCCGGCTTTTATAGCTTAATTAACTAGTCCAAAAATATATATTTAGGAGGGTTACTCCCCAAGTACTTTACAGTCTGTCACTAACTACGGTCTACCGAGTGCCTTGTGAGCAGGAGTGTTTGTGAACAATGGACTTCTGTGACCAGTAAGTAATGTACGCATTAATTTGTGAATGGTTATATAAAACGAGGTATGAGGCATGATAAATATGAATATACTTGTTGCAGTCCTTAGCAAATTGCCCAAGAAGAAGTGTTACCACGAAACAGGAACTGGAAATTTGCACGCATAAGCCCATCACCACGAAACGGGAACTGGAAATTTGCACGCATAAGCCCGTCGGCTATAAACCACTGGGACGTTCTGCTCTATTCCCGATTGGACTGTAGGTCACCCACACGGGTACCTCCTGGAACCTCGCTCTCACTCCTCGGCATTCTTACTACAGATGCTATAACTGCCTTGCAAAAGGACTGACAGACCAGAAATTTTGTTACCAATTGTATTTATTGTACTGATTACATTGGTTGTACTATTCAATATACATGTTATTTGCACTTGGCACTTAAAATAGTATTTATATAATTGGACGATTTGTGTTGACTGTATATTCCCGGACTTGTTTTTTGTGAGTTTCACTATCCGGGCGTGTCTCCCCTTGTTGCTTCGCTATGTTGCAGTGTGAGCAGAAATACATGACTTTTGCACACAGAAGGTAGTATGAATATGGACCACATCAAATGTAGTGCATATGCTTTCGTGCTGTGTACATGGTCCCTGATCTAGCAAAGGGATGGGTTCCTAAAAATATTTGTTCCTTGCATGGACCTTGCTATGGTGTACATGCGACTTTGAACGTCCAATGTTTGAAGATAGTCAGCATTCAGACACGTTTTGTAAGGATCCAAGAAGTCAAACCAGTGAATGTTCATAATCACCTACGGACAGATGAAACAGGCTTCTACCAAAACCATTGACTGACCCTTTACGCAGAGACACCTCTGTCTAGCAGCAGCTCTGGGGGCAGAGTAGGGCTTCAACACTCCCTTCTTGATATCTTTGGAGTGGAGCTGTCAAGGACTTGATACAGGAATGTGTGTGTGCACTTTGCCACTGAAGCGTGAAGCTTTCCCCACGTAAATGTGATTGTTCGCATTTGCTGGTGCATGTCCAAATTATGGAGACGTTTTTATGCTGTTTTGGAAATCCCTTTGCAGGTATCATAAAGAGCGTCCTGCTGAATCAAACCAATGTTCCACTTAGAACAGCATCCTGCTTTGCTCAACGGGCAATGCCCATTTTTTGTTTTACACAACGCCCCAGAAGGCCCACAGCCAGGGTCACAGGTGCCAAAGCCCTCTCCCTCCATGGCTGCAGTCTAGCAACTAGCATTCGGGGGCATACTACCTCTGCACATGGAAGTTCTATTTAGCCATTATGGCTAAATTGATATACCTCTCCATGAATTTGTCTAATGTCTGAGCTAATGGAAATGACTGCATCTTGTGGCAGTGAGTTCCAGAAGACATGCCCCCTTGTGTCAAGTCCTGTCTGTTGTCTGTCTTATTTCTACTGCTCATTGATTTCATTAGGAGCCCCCAAGTTCTGCTGTTTTGGAGAGTTCTCCACCCTGTCCATAGCTTTATAAACTTCTGTCTTGTCTGCCTTAAGCTGTTTTTCTAAGCTGAGCCCCCTCCCCATAGCTTTTCTTCCTAGGGAAACATGCCCCAATCCATGTTCATGTTAATGGACAGTGAAGATAATATGGGTGTGTGCATGCGCACATGTGGATGCAAGTGCCTACACACTCATACGGTTGGAGAAGAAACCTTGCCAAATAAGATTTTTTTAAGTTGATGAATACATACTGATGTAAGGTATACCAGACACGAGTAAGCCAACTGAAATAGGCAGTCATCATAACCATAGATAGGTCCAACCACAAGTAACTAAAGTGCAGCTCCTGAGCAGCATGGGGCAGAAAATGTGTATCAGGCACCCCCAAACTTTTCAAGCCTGGAATTGGGTGGTGGGCGCAACCACAAAATGGCTGCCATGGGAGGCAGAGCCAACCACAAAATGGCTACCATGGGAGGCAGAGCCAACCACAAAATGGCTGACATGGGTGTATGTGTGGAGCTAGACATACAAAGTAAGTCCAGGTGCAGGGGAGAAGTAATTTATAATGATAAAGTGATTTAGCTGCCACTGAAGCAATGTTCTTTTTATTTGCGCAGCCCATTGGATTTCCAGTGACCAATTAGAACCAGTCTAGGTAAGAACCCCACCTGGCCCCACCTATTTTGGGGAAACACTTGATGGGTACCAAGTAAGTTGTCAGCAGGCATTATGGTGCCCCCGGGCACCCCGTTGGGGACCACTACTGTATATGTCCAGAGAATATTTAATTTAATTAATTTAATTTACTTGGTATTCAACTACAGAGGAAATTGTTTAGTGCTGTATCTATCTGGTGGCGGTGGAGAGTGCCCTCAAGTCAAACTGACATGGTGCCCCCTGGTATGAAGACTAACAGAGGTGGTTCGCCATCGCCTGCCTCTGCAACCCTGGCCTTCGTTGGAGGTCTCCCATCCAGTTACTAACCAAGGCTGACCCTGCTTAGCTTCTGAGATCTGACAAGATCAGGCTCACCTGGGCTATCCAGGTCAGGGTGCTGTATCTATCTAGTATGTATTTATTCTGTCTTTCTTTCATGGCCTGCAGGACACAGCACCTAGATCTCACTTTCCTATTTTATCCTCACAACAGCCCTGTGAAGTAGACGAGGCTAAGAGAGACTGACTGGCACAGGTTACCCAGCTGAGTTGGGATTTGAACTTAGGATCCTAGTCCAGTAATCTAACCATGACACTGCACTCCTTTGAGTGGTGCTAAATTGGCATGTTTATATGAGTATAGCTCTAAGTGAGAACGGGGCAGACCGCGCTCTTCGAGGATAGTCTCAGAATACATCCCAGCCCGGTGTAGTATGGCATCATGACCCCCAAATCTTGCTTTCCTATTAATCAGAACAGAACCCAGAAAAAAATCATTAATCCAAAGCTCCAACATCCTATTCCATACAGTGACCAGCCAGATGCTTTGGGGAAGCCCAACAAACCAGGTAGAAAGGCACAACAAGTCCTACACCTTGCTTGCGGGCAAAATATTTGCCTCGAGATTCCGGTCTGCCAATTAAATGCCAAGCAGGTTGGCTGACATGGTGTTCCAACCCCCTGCTGAGGGTAGCCATCCAAAGCCTGCCAAAGGAGGAGGGGTTGATCGGAGAAGCTCAAAACGCTTTCAAATATGCAACAACAGCTCTGCTAGAGGAAAACATTGGGCGAGGGTAATAGCTTTGTAAGTAGGCAATTAATCAAAAGCTGTATTTATATGGAACGTTGGTTAGCCATGCAACCTTGTTTGAGGTTTGGCTGTCTAGAGAGCTTCTCGGCTTCTGTTGACAAACACGGGCTCTTCAAGGTAGGGTCACTTTTTACTTAAAATTCAAGCGGTTCAATGCTAGCATGCCCCAGCCTCAGAGAGGAACCAGCGGGGCCCACTGCAGGGATTCTTCCACTACCAAACCTGCCTGAAAATGAAGCCAAGAAAACCTCCCTGCATGGCCAGTCCATGGTTTTTTGTGTTTGTGTGCCCTTGGCAAACGATGACTTTGCTCCCACCCCACATTCAATACAGAGAAAAGTGAGAGGCCTCGAATGAACGTTTTGCTTACTCATCATTCCAAATGAACAATGTAAAAATAAAAATAGATCCGCTCTTCCAAAGCCTTCCATGTTCTCATGACAGCGACAGATAATTGGAGTTAATAGATGCAAAGATTCTAGAAGCCAGTTAATTCCAAGCTGCCCCTCAAGCCAGTAGAAGAAGTTTGCCTTTTTCGCCTCTCCTCGGAGTCCGTCGCCCTAAGCGATCTCTTATGTTTGGCTAGTGGTCGGCCTGTCCTTACTGAGGAAGGACGCTTGAGAGTTCAGATCTCATTAGCAAGGAGCCCAGATATTTTGTTTAGCCCATGTTTTTATCCCACCTGTCTTTTAGGAGCTCAAGGTGACATACCTAGATCTCTCCTCCATTTTATCCTCATAAGAACCCTGCGAGGTAGGTTAAGATGAGTGAGAATAGTTGCTACATCAGACCGCCAACTCTCCATCCCCCCAGGTTCTCCTTTTAAGAAGCAAAAAGTATACATTCATGACTGAGAAGTGAGTTCCAAACAAGAACATGTCCTATGAAATCGGATACTTACAGTTTCAGTTGCGGGGGTCAGAATCCTCTTAAAATATACTCGAGATCTTCTCTTATGGACATATGAAGCTGCCTTCTCCTGAGTCACCCCATTGCTCTACTGACGTCAGTATTGTCTATTCTGACTGAGCACAGTGCTCTGTAGTGGTTAGATTACCGGACTAGGATCTGAGTTCAAATCCCCACTCAAATACTCTCCCTTCAGCAGGTGGTTGGAGCAACATGTGTGTATTTATATGGAACGTTGGTTAGCTATGCATTGTCTCTCCAGGGTATCAAGTAGAGATATTTCACATCGCCTACTACTGGAGCCTTTTAACTGGAGAAGCCAGGATTGAACCTGAGACGTGCATGCGAAGAAGATGCTCTACCACCGAGCTACTGGTCCACCCCTAAGAGCAACGACTCTGAATCCCAAGGAGCTGTCCTTAGTGCTGACCGTGTAAGAATCAGGACTAAATAATATGTTTCTTCTCACAACGGCTAATTCCTTTAGGGCATCAGTTCTCAAATAGTGGGTCAGAATCCAAGAGTGAGTGGTGTGTGGGTCATGAAGCCAGCAGGCTTGGTGATGAAGCCTAAAGGAGGCTCAGTAGGAAATTTGCCTCTACGTCACGTGTGAAACAGCCTGTTGCTAAATCCATTTATAAATACTAAAAATGCAAAATTGTTTGGTGTTAATGATGCTAAATTATTGAGTTTTAAGTTGGGAAGAGGAAAGGTAGCATGGAGTTACTTTACACATGGGTCCCCTCCTCTTTGAAAAAAGAGTAGGTTTAGGGTTGGATCCCACTAAAAAAAATTGAGAACCTCTGCATTAGGGAATTCCCTGATATGGGATTTGGTGGTGGGCTACTAACCGCTGACTTTCAAGATAAATTAGGCAAAATTGGGGAGGAAGGGAGGCCTATGAATGTCTATTACCCATCATGGCTAAAGTGAACCTCCATATTCCTAGATGTCCTTGGAGGTCCCTTCCAACCCTATGATTCTATGATTCTTCTATGCACCCATGCTTGAACGATACCATAGACGGACATCATTGGAGCTAAAATGTCTTTGTTGAAAGGAGCTTGAGGAATTGCTGTGGCTTGCCCCACTCCAAAAAGAAGCCTAAGGGATTAACATTCAGCAAAGTGGTTGTGTTACATCCCACTGTTTTCTGCAGATGCACATAAGCAGTGTGGCAGGGTTCTTTGCAAATTTCTGTGCATGTAGTCCCACGGCGCACCGTAGGACTAGCTAGACACAGTCTGTTTGGGGGAGGGGTACTGAGCCCATGAGTTGGGGGCAGGGGGTTCACCCCAAAGGCCAACCCTAATAGTTACTCAGGTCTGGTGGTATTGCTCTAAGACCTCCAAATGAGGAAGAGGGTGGCTTTTATCACTTCAACAACAACTCTTTAAAGATGGACTTGCTGAGTCAGGGGCATCGGGAGACGGTGAACAAGAGTTGGTTCTTGTGGGTGCCCTAATTGATGGCTCTGATCTGCCTCCCATTCAATGCAGTTTTGTTTTGTCTTTACGCTCTGAGGTTCAGGGCGTGAGCACGCCGCTTGTTTTCGTGTTTGTTTACTAGTTGCTTTTCGCCCCATTCTGTTTTTGTTGTTGTTGTGTAGCTGGGCTCAGAGGTTGGTTAATAGCTGGGTGGGAAACATGTTTGTGAGCCGGGCGGATGGATTGTTTGGGAGATCACTGGCCATTGCCAAAACCCACCTAAATATGGTGCTGTGTTCTGGTTTGCCAGAGATTGCAACAGCAAAAGTGAGGGTGTGGCTTTTTCTCTAAGGTTTTTGTGAACCTGGTAGCTTAAGATAACATCTGTGATGAGAGGCAGGCGTTGCTTATTTCTAGGAAAAGATGTGGCTGGTAGGGACTTGGTAGGACTTAGAATCATACAATCATAGGATTGAAAGGGACCTATAGGGTCACCTAGTCCAACCCCCTGCACAATGCAGGAAATTCACAACTACCTCCCCTCGGCCACACACATACCCCAGTGACCCCTGCTCCATTCCCAGAAGAGTACCCACTGTTGGAAATACACCAGTTGCTTTTCGCCCCATTCTGTTTTTGTTGTTGTTGTGTAGCTGGGCTCAGCCCTGGAAATACACCATTTGTTTTCGAAGACCTGGCAAAAGAAAATTCCTAATTCTGGACTTGAAATTTGGACACTTAACTTTTGATACCTTTTGTAAATAGCAGCATTCATCTGTTTAACCAACTTGGAGCAATTTATAGTAAAATATTATTTTGCTTTGCATTTTATGGTGTGTACAGGATATAAGATTTGTAGTAACATTGTGTACGTATTAATTCTCTCCATAAGATAACATTGTGACTCTCTATTTGTACATTGATAATTATATTTATTGTAGTTATTAGGATATTTATTAGGATATTTATTGTTCTTGCACTTTATGAGCACTTTGAGCACTTTAAAACTGTGAAAAAATCAATTAGGATATTTATTGTTCTTGCACTTTATGAGCACTTTGAGCACTTTAAAACTGTGAAAAAATCAATTAGGATATTTATTGTTCTTGCACTTTATGAGCACTTTGAGCACTTTAAAACTGTAAAAAAAAATCAATTAACTTTCTTGGAACTGTATATGTTTTCCCTCCGTTGGGCTTTTGCCTTCTAGTTGTTCAGTTGTTTCCGGAGGAGTCCCTTTGTTTGCTTAACCATGCCCAGAAGATGGCAAAACACCATCAGGATCCTTAGCCAAACTGGCCTGGGGAAAATTGCTTCCTGACCCCAAAGTGGCGATTGGTCTTACCATGAGAACTACGCCCTGATGTAACCCTTCCTGCCCTCCCTCTCATGATCTGCCCAGGTTCACAGAATCAGCATTGCTGTCAGATGGCCATCTAGCCTCTGCTTAAAAACCTCCAAAGAAGGAAAGCCTTCTGATTGAAATATCACCAATGGAGCATTTTGAGGTTTTGCACCAGGGTCGTGTGTTTCTAACTTCCTTGAACCCATTTTGGGAAAGGCAGGATATAAATATTATATACAAGGCTTTTTTGTGTGTGTGTGTGTGGGGGGGCAGTACTCATCAGTACTGAGTACCGTCACCTTACAGGGTAGGAGAGGCGGCTCTCCCAAATCCTTATAAGGGAATTGGGGGAAATAAGCACAACCTTATGAATACTGGCAGCTTAAAAAAAAAAAGCTCTCTCTATGTGTGTAGTTTCATGTGGGTAGCTGAGTTGGAGTGTTGTACAAGAGCAAGATTCAGGTCCAATAGGTCCTTGATACTGACTGTACTACTCTCATGCTGTGTAATCCACCTTGAGCCTCAGTGAGAAAGGCAGGCCATAAATGACATAAATAAAATTAGAAACCATACCATGTGCGTGTATATATATATGAGGTAGTGGAGAGTGCCCTCAAGTCATAAGTGACTTATGGCGACCCCTGGTGGGGTTTTCATGGCAAGAGACTAACAGAGGTGGTTTGCCATTGCCTGCCTCTGCAACCCTGGTCTTCGTTGGAGGTCTCCCATCCAATTACTAACCAAGGCCAACTCAGCTTCTGAGATCTGACGAGATCGGTCTCTTCTGGGCTATCCAGGTCAGGACGTGCGTGCGTGCATGCGCATGCGTGTGTGCGTGCGTGCGTACATGCAAACATTTTTCAAAGCTCCATAAGATTTAAGTGAGAATAAAGAAACTGACCCACTCTTGAGAGGCAGTGTTGTGTAGCGGTTAGAGTGTCAGACTAGGACCTGCGAGACCCAGGTTTGCATTCCCACTTGGCCATGGAAGCTCGCTGGGTGATCTGGGTAACTATTCCCATGTACTCCACACAGTTACCTTCTCCAAAGTTAGGTGATTTGTGCACTCAGCATCCTTATTCTGTTGGCCCATTTAATTGGGGGTCAAGAAAACCCCCTTGAAACTGTCTAAGTAACAGAGGGCAAATCACCCAAACATACCTCGCAGGGCTGTTGAGAGCTTGGATGGAATAACACAGCGACTCAAATGCAGGCTTCCCTGAGCTCCTTGGAGGACAGTTGCCAAGATGCAAGCAAGGACTCTGGCCAAGGTTCCTCTGCTTTAATAGGTCAGTAGAAATTTCAGTCGGGGCTTTTTGCAGCTGCCCCCTGCCCGGCCAGTTACGTCTGGCATGCTGATCTTAAAGGCAAAAGAGTGTTTTGCCGTTGCAAAATGACTGATATAAAACAGCCTGGTTTGCTTCTGCCCTCCCCCGACCCCATGTAGCATGGTGGAAAAGCTGCCATGAAAGACACAGGAGCAGAGGCTAACTGGAAAGCTGGCAACCCTACTCACCTTTTGCTGAAAAGTGGGTCATAAATGCGATTGCCAGTTACTGCGGGGGGAGGGGGGATGAATACACTAGAGGGACTGGAGCTTGTCGGCAAATCCAGCTTTCCAGGACTTCTTCAAGAGCGCTTGGGACTAGCTAAGGTTGCCATCCTTCAAATGGGGCCTCGAGTCCTTCCAGAATTACCGCTGACCTTCAGACTGCCGAGATCAGATCCAAGGACAGCATCAGAGGCCAAACTATAAGCCAGCAAATCCCTGCTTAGCCCCTTCCCAAACTCTGCCCACCCCAGACACTGCCCCAAATTTCCAGAAATGTCCCAAGGCACAGCTGACAATCATATGGGGCGACCCTCCTAAGAGAAATCAAAAAGAGTCCAGTAGCACCTTTAAATCTAACCAATTTTATTGTAGCATAAGCTTTCGAGAATCACAGTTCTCTTCGTCAGATGCATGATCCAAACTGGTCAAATACAGAAGAGGAACTGCTGTAAGATGCTTTGGGATTCGGCAACTGACTGAAAAGCAGGATAGAAAGTACAAAGTGTCCCCCCCCTAATAAGCCCCCCTCCCAGTTCAGTAGCACATGTCCCAAGAAAGAGGGTTCAGGGCATGCAGTAGCCGGTGGGCACCTGCAAGGATGTTAACCGTACATACCGGATACATATTGGATGAAACAACTGGATAACACCCTATATACTTCCACTTCGAAATGTATCTGAGAAAGGGAGCTTTGGCTCTCGAAAGCTCACACCTTGGAAATCTAGTCGGTCTTTAAGGTGCTACCAGACTCGAATCTTGCTCCACAATAGAAATCAACAAGAGTCCAATGCCTGTTAGTGGCCGTGTTAGTCTTATGGGTGCTACTGGACTCTTGCACTTTTCTACTGTTACCCATCTTGATCTATCTCCCTGGAAATCAAGTTGGTCTTTAAGATTCTAGGTAAAAAGTAAAGGTAGTCCCCTGTGCAAGCACCGAGTCATTACTGACCCATGGGGGGACGTCGCACTACAACATTTTCTGGGCAGACTTTTTACGGGGTGGTTTGCCACTGCCTTCCTCAGTCATCTACACTTGACCCCCAGGAAACTGGGTACTCATTTTACCGACCTCGGAAGGATGGAAGGCTGAGCCAACCTTGAGCCGGCTACCTGAACCCGGCTTCCGCCAGGATCGAACTCAGGTCATGAGCAGATCTTGGGCTGCAGAACTGCAGCTTACCACTCTGCGCCATGGGGCTCTTCTGTAAGGTTCTACTGGACTCAAATCTTGCTCCATCGGTGCTGCTGGACTCGAATCTTGCTCCACCCTGGAAATCTAGTCGGTCTTTCGGTGCTGCTGGATTCGAACCTTGATCTTCAAAAACTGAACGCTTCACCAGGGGCGCCTTTGAGCTGCAGCTCCGAACGTCGCCCACTAGATGTCGCTGCGGAGCCTAGGCTCGCCTATTCCTCCCCGGGAAGGCCGCCGGGAGGCTCGGCCGGAGGGGCGGGGGCTCCGAACGTGGGGCCAGCCCCGTTTGTGACGCAACAGAGACGGGCGGGGCCCGTGCCTTTGTGATGTGGCGGCGGGGGCGTGGCTCCGCCGAGCCTCGCTACTTTTCCAGCCGGCTTTTTTCTTTCATTCATTCATTCGGGCGAGCGGGCGAGCGCAGGAGTCGATGCGCTTTTTCTCTCCAAGCGCGGATTTTTCGGGCTGTCTCCGCGGCTGGGCTGTCGCCGGGCGCCGGATCCTGCGGAAAGACTTGCGGGCAGGTAAGGCGCCGGGGGCTCTCCCTCCGCCTGCCCTCTGCGGCTGCGCTCGGCTTCCCCGTGATGCTGAGTCCCTCCAGGAGGGCGAGGGGTCGAGCTAGGGGTGACCGATTACCTGCGCGGGAGGGCCGGCCCGGGCCCTCGGCTGCTCGGTCTCTCCCTTCCGAGGGCATCACCTTTTCTTCTCCGAGTCGCTCTAGCTTGCCTTTAAGAAGTCCAGGTTCCTTGCACGGATGGACAGATGGGACTTATTCTGTTTTATCCTTTTCTTGTACTTTTTAAAAAATCTACCCTTCCTGTAAGGCGGGCAGGCAGCGTCTCCCCTCCACGCAAGAGCCCTGCGAAGTCGGTTAGGCGGAGAGGGCGATTGGCTCCAAGGTGACCCAGCGAAGTGGGGGAGATTTGAACCCAGGCCTTCCCCCATCCTAATCTTATGGAAAGGTATTTGATTTAGCGATCCGGCTTTTGCTGCCTTAAGGGTGCTGGAGCTGGATTGGACCCAGGCTGGTCTAGAGTGGCTTCCAGTAGTTGCCATCCAAATGCCCCCAAGTGCTTCTTTCTGCTGTTGTTTGTCCTCCAGTGTCTTGCTACTTAATGGTATACTGCCCCTGTACAGGGAGGTTCTGTTTAGTTATCAAGACTTTAACTCCATCATCATCATCATCATTATTTTATTAGATTTACAGTCCACCCTCCCTGCAAATGGGCTCAGGGTGGATCACAACATACAGATAAAAAAACCACATTGATAAAACAGTATAATGATAAAAGCCAGATTTAGGGGCATAAAAACAAACTCTGTTCCATGTTCCTAATACCCCATGGCGCGATTCACGTCACCCTTCGCTGTCAACCGTAAGGGGAAGAGAGGGGTGGAAGCGTGAGTTGGTGCGCTATTTGCCACCATTCTTCCATGGGGCAGATTACTCATATAGCCCCCCACTAATAGGAGATAGGCGGGGAGGCCAATCGGTGGATCTGAATACCGGCGTCAACTAAATGCCTGGCGGAATATCTCTGTCTGGCAGGACACAAGGTCTTGGCGGGGCGGAGTATCCTCCGACAGAGAGTTCCACCAGGTTGGGGCCAGGAGCGAAAAGGCCCTGGCCCTGGTAGAGGCCAGTCGAGCTTCCCTAGGGCCAGAGACCACCAGTAGATGTTTTCCTGCTGATCTCTGGGGTACATACAGGGAGAAGCGGTCCCTCGTGTATGCTGGTCCCAGTCCTCTTTTAAAACCCTCTAAGCCAGTGAGCTTCCCTACATTTTAGGACAGTGAACTCCATCAACCGTCTCCAAGACTATCCTTCAGTGTTCATCAATGCATGGAGGTGTGGTAGGTCACTGGTCCTATTTTACAGCTAAGGAAACTGAGGCTGTGAATTGCTCAAAGTCGCTCAAAGCCATCGGTGATCAAGGGGTGCTTCGAGCCGGAATCTTCCACTTCCCACGTAGGCAGAGTTTTGAGATTTCAACAAATTCGCTTCTGTTCAGGAATGCTCCGGACCAAACGCCGTGTTGCGCTTTCTTTGCCGAACAAAGATTGCCAACTGTTTTTCTCCTTACATGGTAGCATAGGAGCCTGATGGGGTGGGTGGGTTGGCAACTCTGAAACAGATCTCTCTGCCGTTTGTGTGTGTGTATGCGCGCGTGCATGCTTGCGTTCTGCACTTTCATGATTTTACCTGAAGGCTGTTCTTGGAAACTCCTGCTGGTATGGTCCCCTTCCATCTAAGATGGAGATTAAAGGACATTCAGCCTACCAAAAGATGCAGACTTCAGTGTGGGAAACAGGGAAATCTGATAGGAAGAAGAATTAGCAGGCCTGCTGTGCCGTCTGAGGTTGTATTTTTGTTTTATAAAAAAAGCACCATTGTGCGCTGGAGGGGGAAGTTGCTCCTGTGAAAACCCTCCCACCTACACAACTGTGAAAGGAACAGGAAACAGCTGGTCACTGTAGAATGAGTTTGTATTCCAGAAAAGTACAGTATTTGCTCAAATGCATGCCTAAGGGGTCTTCGCAGGGCTGCCGTCAAACAAAGAGAAGGCTGTCTTACAGTTGCCTGTGTGTTACAGTTATGCCCAATGATAATTTTTTAGCGTGTGCATCACATTTTTTAAAGGGGATTGTCATGGAGTCAGGTCCTTTTTCCCCAAATAAATACAGCATGTTAGTTGCAGGTACAACTCGCAACTTGCCTAATTCCTGTGTAAACAGCTCACTCCTAGCCAGCTGCCTAGACTTTTCCCAAAGTCTGAGGCAGATTTCTATATAGCTCTCTCCCTCCATAGGACCGCAGAAGGCATCTGTGATAAGGAATAATATGGTGTCTCAAACCACCCACAGCTGAACAGAGATCCATAGGTGACTCGGGAAAGGGGCCCGAGAAATCTATACAGGAGGGGCTGTGTGTTGGCTAATAACCACTGATGCTAGATGGAGCTTCCATAGCCAGAGGCAGTATACCTCTGGATATCAGTTGCTGGGCGGGGGGGGAGAGATATAGCAGAAGTAGCCTGTCAATTTGGGGTCACTTTGGGAGTATCTAGTTGGCTGTAATGGGGGGGGGATGCTGAATGTGAGCCCCTGGATTTCTTGCAAGGTGCTTATTCAGATATAAATCTGAATCTTTCTCTTAGTCACCAATAGCCAGAAGCCGTTTTAAAATAATGTGTTTGTAGCTGATTTGGCCAAAATCCACACACACACACCCCAAAAAGCTGCACAGATGTTTATTAATAGCATCATGCAGGGACTGCTAAGAAACTTGGAATAGGGGACTGACTGAAAGAGAAATGATTTCCTGCGTACTCAAACTCCTAATATGAAGTCCGGCTAATATTTATTTTTAGGCAAGCCAAAAATACCCGCTGTGGCTTGTGTAGATTCATATTACACAGCTATGCATTGTGTTTCTACCTGGCGCTAGACGGGAGCAATCTCAGCTTGAGGGACTATTTTGGAAGCCAGGGAAGATTGCAAAAAAACAGGACCCAATCCGCCAGGAAACTGTTCTTTGCAAGCCCTGCCCAAAATTAAGGGGGGGCCACACAAGAGCACAGCACGTTTTGACAGGAGTTGCACAGACGAGCTTCTGGTGGGTTATGCTTTTAGGAATTTCTCCTACGTTATCAAACCCCAGGAGGACGAAGAGTTTCGCATCTGCTGATGGTTTGTAACTGGTCTCCTGGTGTCTAATTGGCGTAATTAATTAGCTGAGTCCCCAAAACAAAGCCATGGGATGCCTTTTATGAGAGCTGACTCCAATAACACAAAGTGTGCAAGCTTTTGAGTGCTCCAGAATTCTTCATCAGGGTAGATGTTTAAAAACAGAGCGGGGGGGGGGGGGGAGATGTCTTTGGCCCTGATCTTAAGCCCTCTTGCCTGCATACCGGGAAGAACACAGACTAAGTATCTCTCTCTCTTTTTTTCTTCTACCTTCTTTCAAGGAGGTAAGAGTGGCATATATGCTTCTGCTTGCCCCCTACCCGTTTTTTCCCGCAACAACCTATGAGGTACTTTGGGCTGCGTAGGTGATTGGCTCAAGGACACCCAGTGAGATCTACAGGTGGTTTGAACCGAAGTTTATCCTGTTGTGGTCTGGTAGAGCTGGTATCGAGTTGTACCTTTTCTTTTCCTTCCCAGAAGTCTGAGCAAACGGAAGGTGTAATACATACTATAAAAACCATCAATTGATCAAGTGCCTCTCTGGTACCAAACAGACCACACCAAACCTTTTAAAAGGAGCAGAGGTGATACCTGGTCACCATTATAATAACGTGTGTGCGTGCGTGCGTGTTGTCAAGTCACGGCTGACTTACGGTGACCCCAGCAAGGGGCTTCCAAGGCAAATGAGAAGCAGAGGGGGTTTGCCATTGCCTTCCTCAGCAGAGTCTTCCTCGGTGGTTCCCCATCCAAATACGGACCCTACTGAGCTTCCCAGATCTGATGAGACTGGGCTATACCATGCTGCCTTCTGTCCCATAACAAGAGTGGCAATAAATTTAGAGGATATACCAGGATGTAGAGCTGGTGGACGGCAGAATTAGCTGAGATTATTCTTGCTGCCTTTGGTCAGCTGAGAACTCCCTTTGAATTATGGCACATGAAGGTAAGTCCGTCTTCTATTCTCCTCCTTTTGTGAATGATGCAAGACCCCATTGGATCAGATTTAAGGGTCCAGTATCCCGAACCCAGCTGTGGATAGTCCACAGGAGTCTTAGGGAGAAAGGTGGACTATAAATAACATAAATGAAAGATGTCCACTAGAAGGGTATAAAGCTAGCAGCTATAGCCCCCATGCAGCCAGCACTTGGAGGCAGGACTTTTTTTCAGCTGGATCGCGGTGGAACTGAGTTCTGGCAGCTCTTGAAAATGGTCACATGGCTGGTGGCCCCGCCTCCTGATCTCCAGACAGAGGAGAGTTTAGATTGTCCTCCGCGCCACCAAGCGGCGCGGAGGGCAATCTAAACTCCCCTCTGTCTGGAGATCAGGGGGCGGGGACACCAGCCATGTGACCATTTTCACCGAGGGCAATTTAAACTTTAAAAAACTCCCCCCTTGTTCCACTGACCCAAAGTGACATCATTGTGCAGTCCCGGGAGTGTGCACGCACTTGCACGTGCGCATGTGGTACCAGGGGAACCACCTCCCGCCAAGAGTTGCCCCCTGTGCTGGCAACCCACTGAGTTCCATCACTTCTTTTCCCCTGCTTGGAGGTATACTGCTTTCGAACAAGGAGGTTCGATGGAGCTTTACCCTGTGCTGTAACCTTGACTGCAATTGCCTTCCTCTGGCTGTCTGTAGGCCTGGGGTCGGGGGAAGAGGGGGGGAAGAATTTGACAGAGCAAATGGCTCAGTAGGCGTCCTGACCCAAGCAGATTTTTTTAACTGAGCAAGTAACAATGTTGTGCATAGTTTGGCCCTGAGTAGAGAGCGCCTCCCCTATCCAGTGGCAGAGAGATACCAATTCCTTGAAAGTTGTGCGAGCCCAGGCACACCTGTCTGTGCGTTCCCCTGCTACCACCAGCGCTGTGTGATGAACGCGGCTTGGTAACGTGACCCGGCGTAGCTCCTATTCTGTCTGGCTACGTGGAGGAATAATTGGGTTTGGGGCACTCCAGGCTAGAGCAAAAAGAGCTGCTTTAAGGTTCAAATAAGATTATGCTGGAGCAATAAGTGTCTGTCTCTTCCCCGTGCCGGCTGGTTGTTCTGTAGAAATGGCCTTGATTGATGTTGCGTTAGCCAAACTGTGGCCGTCTTTGCTTGAGGTTTCCGTAGGCTCGCCATTCATCTGGCACCAAGCTATGAGATTATGGATTCCGGCAACCTGATTGCGCTCCAAGAAGATTTGTCCATCCTTTCTAGCCTTCTGATTAACTGCTGTAAGGGTCGGTTGCAAATTCTTGGCGATCAGCAAGTCACATGTTTGTGTTTCTGTCAGTTTCTCTCTACTGTATATCCTGGGAATAGGGGAGGGTGTGACCCTTGGCTCTGAAAGGCTGACTTGAGGGGTGTGTGTGTGGTTTGCATGGGGCAAGATGACAAACAGGCCCCTTGGTGCATAGTAAGTGATCCAAACTAGGAGCCAGTTTGGTATAGTGGTTAAGAGCGGCAGGACTCTAATCTGGAGAGCCAGGTTTGATTCCCCACTCCTCCACTTGAAGCCACCTGGGTGACCTTGGGTCAGTCACAGCTCTCTCAGAGCTCTCTCAGCCCCACCCACTTCACAGGATGATTGTCGTAAAGATGATAACACAGTTTGTAAACCGCTCTGAGTGGACGTTAACATGTCCTGAAAGAGTCCAGTAGCACCTTTAAGACTAACCAATTTTATTGTAGCATAAGCTTATGCTACAATAAAATTGGTTAGTCTTAAAGGTGCTATTGGACTCTTTTTGATTTTGCTACTACAGACTAACACGGCTAACTCCTCTGGAACATGTCCTGAAGGCGGTATATTTATTTTATTTATTTGTTAGACTTCGAACCTGCCCTCCGCACAAAAGGGCTCAGAGTGGGTTACAGCAAATAAAAATACATATTAAAATCACAATAAAACACATCAATTTTTCATATAACGCAGCTCCCAAGACAACGATTAATACAGTTCTCTGCGACTCGTATGGGAGCCAAGATGATTATACAGCCTCTCTGACGAGAGACCGGTAGGGGGGCTCACCAGATGAATATAGGACCAGCCCATAAATTGAATGTTGTTGTTGTTGTTATCTTTTACCATACTGTTAGGAAAGTTTATGAATTCCACAGACATTCACAGTACAACTCAGCTGCTTTTTTGTCCTGTAATTGTTTATGATGGGCAATTTTTATCCTGCCTCATCTCTAAAGAGCTCAAGGTGACATATGTGGGTAGGGTTGCCAGCTCCAAGTTGGGAAATTCCTGGTGATCTAGGGGGTAAAACCAGGAGAAACCTGGAGAAAGTGGGGCTTGGGGAGGGAAAGGACCTTGGCATGGCATAATTCCATAGAGTCCACCCCCCAAAGTGGCCATTTTCTCCAGGTGAACTGATCTCTGTGGCCTGGAGACCAGCTGTAATTCCGGGAGATCACCAGCCACTACCTGGAGGCTGGCAACTCTATATGTGGGGCTTCCCTCTTCCGTTGTATCCTCAGAACAACCCTGTGAGGCAGGCTGGACTGGAAAACCATGATTGGCCTGAGGTAGCCAGTTAGTATTTGTTCCCGCTCTGACTGCTACACCACACTCTTGTGGTGAAGTTGTGCCTGCTTCTGGGAGAACGTCAAAATTATTTTTGCGGTGGATTCTGGGTGAATATGGACCAAGGCCTCTGAGCATGTTTCTACTGCTCTCTATTTGTCTTTCGTAGCTGTTCTGAAACACCAAGAGGGGAATGAATTCTTGTAAGAGAAGTACTTGGCACCTGTTACTCCGTGACAATAGCAGAGCCTTATCGACTCAGTTTTTATTACCTGCTCGAAATAGAGTTGAGTCAACCGTGAGATGGAAGTTCAGGAACTTTCCGCCATGACAAAAGTCACCCTGTAACTTCAGGGAAGGGGATAAACAAACCTTCCTAACATGAATTCTGCCTTCAGCATGAACTGGCTTTGCAACTTCACTGCATTGTCAATCAGGTCTGGCTGTTTGGCATTGTGACGGTGTAGTATGTGATCCCTGACTGGCTGGAATCACTTAGAAAGAGACTTGGGACGAGTGGGTGTGATGGTCCCAAAACAGCTGGGGCAGGGGTAACTGCTGAGAACTGCAAGGGAAGTTAAATGATGGGCAACAGGGAGGATTTCATGTTCTTTGCACACAAAACTTGGATGGCGAAATGTTCACTGTCCCCTCGTTCTATAGCTGAGTTGGTGCCTATCAGCGACAAAAGATCAGCCGCTGAAACATCTCTCGTCTTGCAGCCTGATGAAGAACTCTGGAGAACTCAAAAACTTGCGCACTACCCCTGTGTCATTTTGAATGAACTTAATTAAAGGCTTTTGGGCTTGGATTTCTCTCTGGGCCAAAGTGGCTTTCTGGAAGCTCTGTCTGTCTCTAGCTTTGTGACGTAATTGGACCTTAGCGCTGCAATTCTCTGCATGTTTAGCTAAGTCCAGTGGAGTTCAGTAGGGCACATCTGAGCAAAAGAGCATAAAATTGGGCTGTCGTTATCTTTCCCCTGAAGTTTTATCGCAGCCTGACCCAAAGTGCCGTTTTCCACAGCGCTAACCGTGTCTCTGTGTCTCTGTTGCACAGCAGTGGGGTTAACTTTCTCTAGGGGTCAGAGTCCGAACCGGAGCTGTTTACAACAAAGCCCTCTAGTAGGATCATTCCCACAGCTGGAACCCTTTGGAGATGCCATATTCTCCAACCAGTTATGTGGGGAAGGCAGGTGTGGGAGTAGGATGATAGGTATACAGGCAGCTCTGTACCATCTGGAGAAGCCCGCAAGGTCAAGGACTCGGGCGAAGGAGACCAGGCGGGAACAGTGGATGCCACCTGGTTAATGAATAACGCCCGTTACCGGAAGGGGTCTCTAGCAACCCAAGAGGACGCCTTTCGTGTTCACCCGCTGGCCCTACAATTTCTGTACTCTTGGAGTCTGGCACTCCAGTCGCTCCTGAAAGAGAAAATGAGATGCTTTGTCGAAGGGAATGTTGGCCAAGGAAAAAAGCCTGTGTAGTGGTTTCGAAAGGAACGCTGAGATCTGCAGGTCTGGTAAATTACAGGTCATGCGCTGTGCCTGGAAAGCCGTCTCTGAACGGCCAGGAGAAAAGCACGGTGTGAGGCTGGGCCCCCTCCCTCCACTGTCCCAAAGTATGCACCAAGGAAATGTAAACGCTACCTTTCTTTCAAAACTAAAATCGAATGCAACTTGTTTATGTCAACTAGCTGAGATGGGAAGTGTTGGAAAGGGGAAAGAGAAGATTAACTGCCAGGCTAGAGGAGCAGGGCGGGAATAACGTCTGAAATGTGCACACGCTGGCTTGCCTACATCTGATGCCTGAGCGTTCAGCAGACAATTCGAATAAGAGCCCCACTGAATCGGACCACAGAATCATCGAGTCCGGCATCCTCTTTCCACTGGGAAATCTGAGCACGGCAAAAACAGCCCTTCCTGCTCTGTTTCCCGGCAACAACCTTTAATGTGAGAGCTCCATTTTGTTGTCATTTCTAATAGCCTTGAGAGACTTCTCCTCCATGGATGTGAATACCGCCACCGCCACTCCGCCAGCCCTTTAAAGCCATCTGTGTTCAGTACCCTCCTTGCAGCTTGTGGCAGTGAGTTTCACAAAGACAAGTGCACATCTGGGCCACAAAAATGGGAGGCACAAATACTGGATGGGGGATACACTTCTGGGCAGTAGTCTATTTGAAAGAGATCTTGGGGTAAGAGTGGACTGTAAACTAAATATGAGCAGTCATTGTGATGTGGTGGCAAAAAAGGCCAATTCAATCCTGGGTTGTATCAGAGGGGCCATAGCATCGAAATCGCAGGAGGTCATAGCCCTTCTCTATACTGCCTTGGTCAGGCCGCACCTGGAGTATTGTGTGCAGTTCTGGAGGCCTCACTTCAAAAAGAATGTGGCTAAAATCGACAGGGTGCAGAGGAGAGCGACGAGGATGATCGGGTCTGGAGACTGAGCCCTACGAGGAAAGGCTGAGGGCCTTGGGAATGTTTAGTTTGGAGAAGAGGAGGTTGAGGGGGGACAGGATTGCTCTCTTTAAATATTTGAAAGGCTGTCATTTGGAGGGGGGAAAGGAGCTGTTCCAGTTGGCAGCAGAGGGTAGGACACGAAGCAGTGGGCTAAAACTACATGCACAAAGGTACCGGCTGGATATTAGGAAAAACTTTTTCACTGTCAGAGTAGTTCAAAAGTGGAATCAGCTGCCTAGGGAGGTGGTGAGCTCCCCTTCACTGGCAGTTTTCAAGAAGAGGCTGGATGAATATTTGTCAGAGATGCTTTAGGCTGATCCTGCACTGGGCAGGGGGTTGGACTAGATGGCCTGTATGGCCCCTTCCAACTCTATGATTCTATGATTCTAAGCTTAATTATGCATTGCGTGAAGAAGTATTCTAATGCCTCCCACCTTATTGGGAAGGGGGGACCCCTGGGTCATAGTGTCGTGAGAGAGAAAAAGAGAATAATAACAACTGCACTTATATACCACTCTTCTAGCTGGATGAGTGCCCCACGCAGAGCGGTGAACAAAGTCAGTGTTGTTATTATCAATAGAATACAACTGGGGAGCTGAGGCTGAAAGGAGTTTCTTACCTGCTGAACTCATGGAAGGAGTGGGAGTCGAACCAGCAGAATGCTGATTGGCAGCCCAACCACTTAGCCATTAGGCCATGGCAGCTCTTATAATAATAACAGTGCTTAGACAGATCAGTGCACCACGCAGAGCAGTGAACAAGACAATGTTCTTATTATCCCCACAATATAACTTGGGGAGCTGAGGCTGAGGGGAGGAGCTTACCTAAGGCCGCCTGCTGAACTCACGGCAGGAGCAGAATTTGAACCAGCAGAGTGTTGATTTGCAGCCCAACCACTACTATGAATAACTTGTCTCTCTCCACTTCTTCCACCCATGCTTAATTTTATAAGCCTTTTTTTTGCCGCTCTTCTTTGCCCTCCCAATTAAATCCACTTTTGGGTTGTGGTTGGTCATCAGCTCCAAAGAGATTTTCCTTGAGGAAAACCCGTGAGGGGCACCTCCCTCCCTGCTGTCTCACAGTGAGAGATTAACATGTTGTCCAGACGTGAAAACGGCGCTTGTGGACCTTGTAGCAGAAACAACTGATCAATAGACTATTTTGTACCGGGCTGCTGACGGTACAGAGCCCTTCTGTTGTTCATATATGGCGTGTGAAGATTCCATGGACTTGACCGGCTCAAACATTAGTTGCAAGCCTTTAGAAGACTTCTCGAGTCTTGGAGGAAGTCTAGCAACGCTTAGGAGGTCAACAGTGACTTCATCTAAACAACCAAAACCTGATTCTGCTCTCGGCTGGCTTACCGTACTTTGCATTAATTCCCGTCTTTCCTCGTTAAATCTCTTCCTTGTTCTAGATGTCATGTTCAGGAAGGAGCCTCCTACCTTGGCTACGATACAATAAGGAAACCAGTCCTGGTCGTGGGAAATGTCTTGCTCAAGGTGTTGAGTTGCAGTGAGTCAGGGTAAAGACTGAATTAAACACCTGCCTCTTCCTGTCATTCCAGGTGGTGTCTAAAAGAGCATCGTAAGAGGCACGGTTCATGAGGCTTGCATCTTGTAAATGTGTCAGAGATGGGTGGAGTGGTTCTCTATCCAAGATGGGTGGAGGAGCAGTTCTCTAGCTGGAGTTTCCCAGACACAAATTCCGCCCAAAACTCTGAAAAAGATTCCTGAATATGAATGGCCTCTGTGCCCCTACCTGGACAGCGGATGTGTGATGTCACACCATGCTTGTTCTTATTCCTTTCCATTCTTCCTCAAGAAAGAGTTCTATGAGATCTGAAAACTTGCTTATTTGTATAAAGGCTCAGATTGGTTCAACAAAGGAAAATGTTCCAACTGTCTTGTTTATAGCCCAGGAGAGCCTGATCTTGTCAGATCTCAGAAGCTAAGCAGGGTCGGCCTTGATTAGTAATTGGATGGGAGATCTCTGATGAAGACCAGAGTCTTATTGTAACATAAGCTTTCAAGAACCACAGCTCTGTTCGTCAGATGCAACTGCTACAATAAAAAGTGCTACTGGACTTCTTATTCTCTCACTATTAAATGTTTATATATATATATATATATATAAACTATTTTGTACCGTGTGTACACACACACACACACACACGTCCTGACCTGGATAGCCCAGGTGAGCCTGATCTCGTCAGATCTCAGAAGCTAAGCAGGGTTGACCTTGGTTAGTAATTGGATGGGAGACCTCCAATGAAGACCAGGGCTGCAGAGGCAGGCAATGGTAAACCACCTCTGTTAGTCTCTTGCCATGAAAACCCCACCAGGGTTTGCCGTAAGTCAACTATGGCTTGAGAGCCATCATCATTCCACAAAGGCAATGGTGTGGTCCAAGCCGGTTGCTGAGCGCGGTTTGGTCCTCTGTTTGATTCTTTCTAAGAATTTCTTCTGGGAGGCGCCCCTAGTGCAGGTATCTCCAACCTTTTTGAGCCTACAAGCAGCTTTGGAATTCTGGCACAGTGCAGTGGGTGCCGCCACAAAATGGCTGCCACAGGGGGCAGAGCCAGCCACAAAATGGTTGCTGCCGCTTAAGTCATGCAGTGAAGATCCTTGTGCTGTGGGGCAGCTACTACCAAAGCAAATAATCTGCTCAGCTCGTCAAATCTCCAGTGGCCAATCAGAAGCCTTGCTGGACAAAAGCCCCACCTGGCCCCACCCACTTTCTAAAATTACTTGGTGGCGGCATGAAAAGTGGCAGCCGACACTTCCCTCTTTCAGCAGGAGATGCCGGGGAAGTCCTCTGGCACTCACCTGTGGCTTTATCCCTGTACACTAGGAGGTGATGCTCCTAAACGGGTACAAGATCTGAGGGGAAAGGAGGAGATCTGTGTAGGACTCCAAGCCATGCAGGAGACCCAGGACAGCTTGTGTGTCCCACATGGTGGTAACTCAAAAAGTTCAGCAAGGTTCTACCATTTCACTGCCTCCCTAGCATGGCCCAGCAATGAAACTTCTATGCATAGACATGGTATGACTCTGCTGCCTGTCTGATTCAGGCTATACTCCTTGATGGAAATCTGTCCAGCTTGTCTTGCTCATTGGCGATGAGAAAGCTGAGGGAGTGCAAAGCAGCTTGGCTGTTTGGTAGGATAAAGCCCCTTTCAAAACATGTATGGTAGGTGGTGCTAACGTTTTCACCCCACCCTTCCTCCAGAGAAGGCAGGGTGGTATGCGTCCTCTATTTCCCTCCTCCCTCTATTATACCTGCACCAAAAGCCCTGTGAAACAGGCTGGGCCCTCTTGAATGAGTCCGTAGCTGAACTGCGGGATTGAACTTGGGACTTCTGAGACTCACAGCCACCTGGCTACCCCAGCTGTGGGAGTCCTAGAAATGCATCAAGAGCTCATAACATGGGTCATATGGCAGTTCTGGAAGGCCAGTCCGCCCTAGGGCTCAGGTTTCCAACATTGTCTTTGACTAATGGATAGCAGGCTTATGGAAGGACACCCTCAAAGTGCCCTTCTTCCCCGTGGGTCAACGCTTCTTGAATGCATTTTAAATCTGTCCGAAGAACTCTTGCTAGAGAGCTACAAAGGCCGGCGTTTCTCTACTCCGCAGCTGACTCTTGTCTTCTGGAGCTGTTCAATCTAGGGAAATAAGCCTTTTCTGTTCTGACAGTAATCTCACAATGGGTGAGACGTTTCTTCTCGGTTTATCTGCAGTGCAGCAGCAGCATTCGAGTCCGTTTATGGCCTCTAAAACCTGTCACTGCGTAGCCGCTCTGTGCTTTAATCCACGCTGTAGATTACTCCTTGCGGGTTGTGAATCCAAAAGGCTGGACACATTTTTTTTTTCTGGTAAGTTACAGCTGGCGTTGGATGCCTTAGAGAAATCTTTGGGGCTGGATTAGTCGTGAGCGCTGCTTGTGGCAAAGTGCCACAAAGCCGGGGAGGTGGCAGAGGCGAGTCCGTCTTGGCCGAGGTGCCTGCTCAACTTTGTCACTTGGCAGATCAAACATAAGACGGGCCTTCAAGGACAGGGAGATGCGTTCTGCAACACAGCTAGAATGGATCCAGAGGAGTTAGCCCTGTTTGTCTGTAGTAGCAAAATAAAGAAGAGTCCAGTAGCACCTTGAAAACTAACCAATTTTACTGTAGCATAAGCTTTCGAGAAGCACAGTTCTCTTTGTCAGATGCACAGCTAGAATGGAATTTCCTCTGCCTAATTCATACACAATGTGCAAACTTAAGCTCAGACGCTATCCGTATCTGTTTCTGAATCCGCCCTGCCCCCCCCCCCCCCCGTGAAAAACCTGGGGCTTTTTCCAATGTTCAGTGAGGGTTTGTCTCAGCCAATGTTAAGTCCTTAGTAGACATTATAGCCCGCTCTCGAGGCGTTCCGTGGCCAAGGATTCTTGACTCAGCGTTCTACGTCTCTCTTTCTTGCCAGGAAAAAGATCAACCTTCTCCTTGATCTTTATGTGGTTCTTTAGCTCCTAATCTATTTTTGTCTCTCTTCACCGAGATATGAAGCTTATAGGCATTTCCCCCTCCCTAACCTCTTCCCTTCCGCCCTTTTGACATGTCTCAACCATTCCAATTATATAGAGCGGTCCATTCTCCTTAGACATGGAAATTGCAATCTGTCCAAATTATGTGTATGGGATTTTGTTTTTTGTCTGACACTGTTTTTATATATTTCACCACCTGCATTTTTTTTTGTTCACGTCTCGTCTCCTTTGCAGGAAACGTGCTAATTATTTGATAGATTTCCCCCCGCTCTCGCTCAGCGGTCTGGCTCCTGCTGCGTCTTCGTGCAAATCACAATGACAGAGAGCAGCACGTCTGTTCAACTGGGGGGGGAATATGTTCAGCATAGCACAGTGGAAGAATAATGGAATCATAGCATCATAGAGTTGGAAGGACCCTCCAGGGTCATCTAGTCCAACCCCCTGTACAATGCAAGAAATTCACAAGATCAAGGTTGGTGCGTTCATGAAGGTGGGTCTGGCGGCTGCCTTGAGCGTTGAGGTGCCAGAGGGGGTGCCAGGGGTGGGGGTACGTGCCATGGAGCTGGCGGCGGCAGCGCTGGTGGCTGAGCAGGAGGGCAGACTGAGCGGGAGGGCAGGGAGGCCACCCGCACGCCGTCCCAGCTCCCTGCTGCACCAATGGGGCCAGCTCCCAGCGGCATGCTGCTTGATGATGTCACACGCAGTGATGTCATCACACAGCCCAGGTGGAGCGGCAACAGCCCTGTAGCTGCCCCCGGCCTCAGGCGCCAGAAACTCTGGCACTGGCCCTGCACAAGATACTCGGGCCTAGTTTTAACGGGGAGCTTGTTTTTTCTGAAGACAGACGGACGCAAAGTTGCCATATACTGAGCCAGACCCTCAGTCTATGTAGATCAGTCTTGTCTCTGATTGGCTCCGGGGTCTTGTGAAAAGATCTCTGTTATTGCCGTGGACCTGATCTTTTTAAACTGGCAGTACTGGCGACGGAGCTGGGGCTCTCCTGCATAGGAAGCAGGTGATCTCCCACTGAGCCACGGCCGAGCCATCTCCTCCAGGTCTACCGATCACTTAACATTACGATGCCTTTGGAAAATGTTATGTCGTGGTCCGATGTAAGCTCCAGACATGCTGGGAGGCGGGGCGAGGTTTGCAGGCGATCCTGTAATTCGCACTCAAGGTTGGCTCAAACTCGCCCCAAGCAGCAGGGAAGGAGGAAATGGGAGTTCAGGAAGAGCACAGGGGGGAGAATCTGCTGCTGTATTTGGATGTGCCAGGGAGAGGTCTGGCAGAATATGGGAGGCCAGAGGCCACGGAAGGTCTCTGGAGGCTGGGGGCAGTCTTAGCAAGAGGGCAACAGGGGCATCTGCCCTGTAGGGTTGCCAGCTCCAGGTTGGGAATTCCTGGTGCTTTGGGGGGTGGAGTCTGGAGAGGGCAGGGTTTGGGGAGGGGAGGGATCTCATGAGGATATAATGCCCTCGAGTCCCCCCTCCAAAGTAGCCGTTTTCTCCATGGCGAATTGATCTCTATGGTCCGGAGATAGGGTTGCCAGCTCCAAGTTGGGAAATTCCTGAAGATCTGGGGAGTAAAACCTGGAGAAAGTGGGGTTTGGGGAGAGAAAAGACCTTGGCATGGCATAATTCCATAGAGTCCACCCTCCAAAGCAGCCATTTTCTCCAGGGGAAGCGGCCTGGAGATGAGTTCTAATTCCGGGAGATCTCCAGCCACTACCTGGAGGCTGGCCACCCTACCTGGAGATGAGTTGTAATTCTGGGAGATCTCTAGCCATCACCTGGAAGCTGGCAACCTTAGCCCTGGGACCCACTTGCGGGGGGGGGCAGTTGCCAAATGCTCCTCCCCCAGTGGAAGAGAAAAGAAAAAGAACACAATCCTACCACTGTCTCTGTTCATGCCTGCCCCATCTGAGGCTCGGGCAGCTGGCTTTGGTTGGCAGTTCTGGGAGCTCTCAGTGACCCGCTTGACCCCATAGGGGTAGGCTTGTTGGGGGGGGTGTCTTTCTTATTTCCTAAGAGTAGATGGGGACAGAAGAAGAGGCAGGGCTGAGATGTAATAAAGTAAGCATAGCATGGTAGGGCTCTCACTTTGGGGTCTTCTGCAGAGAAAAAAAGCAACACGCTCTGCTTGTCCACTGATCACTGTGCGAGGTCCCCCTTTACGCAAAGCTGAAATCTCTGCTCTTGTTCATGTGTTTGACATTTACACAGCCACCAGCTGTCCTCCGCTCATTTAAAAGCCAAGGTGGTGCATGTTCTTTCAGTTTCAAGATTTAGAATACTTCCTCGTGATAGATCCAGAGGAGTTAGCCCTGTTAGTCTGTAGTCGCAAAATCGAAAAGAGTCCAGTAGCACCTTGAAGACTAACCAACTTTACTGTAGCATAAGCTTTCAAGAATCACAGTTCTCTTTGCATCTGAAGAAGAGAACTGTGATTCTCGAAAGCTTACGCTACAGTAAAGTTGGTTAGTCTTCAAGGTGCTACTGGACTCTTTTTGATTTTCGTCGTGATAGGCGCTCTCTACAAAATACATGCATCTTCACATCTGTGACCTTTGAAATCGCAGATGATGCTCTGGGTGGTGTCCTCCAAGACAGACAATTTCCAGAACCTGGGTGGCATACTGGTGTTGGACTTGGGAAGCTTGGGTTCTGATCCCAGCTAAGCTGTGAAGCTCACTGGCTGACCTTGGACTGCTTACACTTATGCAGCCTACCTGGCAAGGTTGTTGTGGGGATAAAATGAAGAGTTTCCCCCTCGATTTTCTTAAAGGGAGCTGAACCCCAAAAGAATAACAGTTTCTGCCATTTGCATGAATGAATGCTTAACAAATTATTCTTTTGAAAGTAAAAAGACAATGATTTAACTGAAATGAGTAACAAAAAAAAAAGGGGATGTCTTATCCGTGGAATGTCTCATATAAAGCAGTATAACCATTATATTTATTAATACCATTCCTTTCTTCCTCAAAAGGGATTCTGAGAGGCTTGCATTATTCTCTATTTTATCCTCGCAATGTGTGAGAGGCCCAAGGTCACTTAGCAACCTTCGACGTTGCCAGATTGTGAATACGGAATCCTCATTCTCGAGCTGCAACATTCTATCTGGATTCGAACCCAAGCCTCCTAGATCTTAATCTGACGCTAACCGCTACACTGCGCCGGCTTTTCTGAGGCAAAGCTGCTTGCGATGTTGATGGGATTAACCCGGTGGGGCTTCTGATCAGACGCTCGAAGTCTGGCTGGTTGCACAGATTAAAATAACATTTATGCAGCAGCAGCCGCCACCCCTTTCTCTCACTCCTCTTTCCCAGTACATTTTTTAAAAATTGCTTCTTTTCTCCCCTGCACATGAGCGTCCTCTCTGGGTGTGGCTCCACCTTCTAGGGTTGTTTTGTTGTTGTGCTCACCATCTTGTATCAGAATTCCAACGGTGCCCACAGGCTTGAAAAGGTTGGGGACCCGTGCAATAGAGAACGGGCATATCTGTGCTAAAACGTGTAACAAATAAGCTGCTTTGAGGTCCCCGTCAAGGAGAAAGGAGAGGTATAAATGAAGTCAACAAATAAACTGTAGTGTTTCTCTTGAGACTAGATCCAGAGGAGTTAGCTGTGTTCGTCTGTAGTTGCAAAATAGTAAAAAGTCCAGTAGCGTCTTTAAGACCAACCAACATTATCGTAGCGTAAGCTTTCGAGAACCACAGCTCTCTTCGTCAGATGCAACTGCTACAATATGCTACAATAAAGTTAGTCTTATAAGTGCTACTGGACTTTTTACTCTCTTGAGACTGTAGCTGTTGAGGGTGCTGAAAAGGATGTTGGATATCGCAAACTCTTTGATGGAAATACAGTTCTTTATGGCAGGGAGAGGAGGGGGGATAATCTCCCTATTAATTCCATATAATGTAAATATTCTCTTAACGCTCCTGTGATAACTTTCCCACCATTCCTAGTGATAAAGCTGCAAAATTCACACTCCGTGTTAGCAGGCTGGAAGGCTTCTGATAGAAAAAGCCTGCCTTTATTCGGCTTTGCACATTTTCCCACCCGCCCCCTTTTTGTCACACTGCCCAGAATGTGCAAACAATCTAGATGCATGCCACATCACATGCGTGCGCAACCAGCCTGTCCTTTGGGTTGCAGCGGCCCTCTGTGTGCTCCTCCTGAGCAGCTGACAGTGGCCAGATTCGAACTCCGAGGTGGGACGATTCCAGCCCCCATTCATTGCTCGTGCTGCTTAGCCTCATGCTGCTGGATTGTAGCCTCAGAACTGTAAAGCATCAGGGTGGGGGGCAGAGGGCATCATCTCTGGGTCTCTGCTTGCTTTTGAGGGATGAAGACAAGGTTGCCACCTCCTGCTTGGGAAATTCCTGGAGGTTTAGGGGTGGTGCCTGTGGAAGGTGGAGTATGGGGAGAGGAGGGAGCTCAGCCTCCCCAAAGCTGCCATTTTCTCCGGGGAAACTTGATCTATCGAGTTTGGTGGTCAGTTGAGATTTCAGGAGAATTCCAGGCTTCTCCTGGAGATTGGCAGCTCTCTCTGAAGAGCCAGTCTTGACTTGGAGTCCTTAAAAGCAGGCAGAGACCTGGAGGGTGGCCCTTGGACTGGAAAATATGCCCCTCCCTCGTCTAACCCCTCTGTCAGGTCTATGGATGACAGGCTATGGCAGATAAACCGCCTGTACCCTCACAGCAAGCACTCCCTGGTTTGGGTTGAAAAGGCTTTATTCAAGGAATCAAATCAGGTTCATAGATATGTCCACAGATTGATCAGAAGATTGGCAGGAATAACCAAATCTGTAAAACTATGGCTCATGTAGGTCCCACGTACTCATCCCCCCTCCCACCAGGAAAACATAACTTTTGGCACAAATCAGTCCTGAGAACTCCCTAATTAGTTTACATGCTTCGTCTAGACAGGAGAGAGGCAATAGATTAAACCTGAAACATGGTATTCTTCTTCCCCCTGAGAACTAGCAGGTTCTCTGAGCTTCAAAGCCCAGGAGATAAGATGCTCTGGATACAGCAGGCCTGTGAATACAAGGCAAATTATGGCATCAGCAATGTGATATCAAGGCACAGCACAGAACAATGGTTCATAGCAACACATCAGCTGCAAATAATGGCATGGATGGGCAACAGACATGACACCCTCCTTGGCTTTTTCATAGCATCTTAGTGGGTCATCCTGGCCACTCCATATTCTTTCGTCGGAGGCAAAACAGCCTGTGGACAAGTGGCAGGAAACACGAGCCCCTCCTACATTGCTACCCTCCCCTAATTTTTATTTTTGGCAACCAAAAGGATCCATGGGCATATTACTGACCCTGGGGCCAGATAGACTGCACCATCCTCCTAATGCTTTGTTTCTGAACAGGTGAGCTTTGGGTGGGCGATCCACAGGGCATGGCCAAGAGACCCAACTGGGGCTCCCGGGCTCCCACTGGCCCTTCCCCCAAACCTTGGTCCGGGCTCTCTGGCATTTCCTGAACTCCCAAGGGTCTGAAATGTAGGGCCTGACCTACTTGGGCCTTTCCGAGTAGCTCAGGCTGTGAATGCCTTGCTTGCCTCTCTCTCTTTCCCCATTTGCCTCCGCTGATGCTTCTGGTGTTGTAACAAAGATGTTTCAGGGAGAAAAATGGGCTCCCCTTGCTCTGAACAAAAGACATCTTCTGTTGATGGGAACAATAAATACGCAGAGAGAGTGTTTTGGCAAAAAAAAAACCCATGTGAATGCAAGGGGCTGTTATAGCAACCCAAGTAAATTTCCATCCAGTCTCCCTCTATGGCAGCAGCGTAAGCCAGCCAGAGAAGAGTGTTTGGATGGGAGACATTGTAAGTTAGATTGGTAGTTGTGTGTATATATATTTACTAGCAACAGAGCCTGTTTTTTAAAAAACGGGCCCTAGAAAAGCCAGGAATGTTGGGCTTCCCATGGCAGTGGTGCCCTCTGGAGGGGTGGGCGGGCTCGCCTGACTGTCCTGCTGCTGCAGCGCCCTCTGGAGGCTGCATTGGCCACAATGCACAGGCGCACCAGGATAAAAAGTGTGTCGTCGACAACATGGTTTGCCTTTTATTTTTTATTTATTTATTTTATTTATGTTTGACTTTTATTCCGCCCTCCCTGCATTTCCAGCAGGCTCAGGGCGGATTACAAATACATAAAAGTTAAAATATATAAAACAGTTATTGTAAATTAACAATACTAAAACATCCAAATTTACACAGTTAAAATACAAGTAAAAATATAAACATCAGAATGCTTATATAGAAAGATATATATGTGCCTTTGTTTTGATTCTATTATCCTTGGTTTATTTTTATTGTCTACGTTTATACCCGACTGTTGTCTCCAGTTGGAGACTCAGTGTGGCTTCTTCTGTCTTCCAATTTATCTTCAAAAGAACCCTGTAAGGTAGGTTATGCTGAGAGCATGTGACTGGTCCAAGATCACTCAGTGAGCTTCCATGGCAGAGTGGAGATTCGAACCTGCATCTCCCAGGTCCTACTCTGACACTCTAACCAGTGCACCACACTGGCTCCTTTGGGACAGGGGAATGTGTGTCTTTTTTTTTTAATTTTAGGAAAAAATGGAAATAACAATAGAAAGTGCGTAGGACCTGGTACAAAATACAGAATACTAAATTTAAGCTAGAACAGAAACATTATTTACAGGGGTCATTTTGTAGAAAAAGAGTTGGAGGAACTCATTAGCATAACTCATTAGCATAACTCATTAGCGTATGCCACACCCCTTGGCATCACCAGAAATGTGTCATTAACATGGCTGATTTGCATATGCCACACCCCCTGACATCACCTATCCTGGCCGTTTTGGGCCCAATCCTGGCCATTTAGGGCTGAAATTGGGCCCAAAATGGCAAAAAGGGACTGAAAATTGCCCAAAAGGGGCCCAAAATGGTCAGGATCAGGCCACTGCTGAGTGGGAGAGTGATCCACCACCCGTCAGAGGCTCGATCGGGCTGTTTCGGCCCTAATCCAGGCCGAAATGGGCCCAAGATGGCCAAGAGTTAGATGGGCGGGGCCACCTGACATGTGACCTCTTTGGGGAACTACCAGAACTGCGTTCCTGCGCGTTCCCCCTCAAAATGAGCCCTGATTATTTAGAATATGTAGTAACACAGCTGTGTCTTCTTGCCTTGTGGAGGTGGTCTCACAGTAGGGTTTCTCATGGAGGGGAGCTCCCAGGAATTGCCTTTAAGGGTTGGTTTTTCGGGTCTACAACTGCTCTTTTTGGTGCCAGGGAGAGCTGGGATACTGGATCTAGGGCAGAGAAATGTGGTTCCAGTCACATCAAGCTTCCTTAGAATGAGTTGGACCATCTTCCGATGGTCTTCTCCGATTGGCCGTGGCTCTCTGGGATCCTGAACCAATGGAGGCCTTTCCCAGCATGGGCTGTCTGAAATCTTTCAAGAGGTGATGCAAGGAATCCATCCTGTATCTTTCTGTATGCAAAGCAGGGTGTCTGTCTCTATCACAGAGCCACAGCTCCAAACAAGTCTTTGCACACACGACTGGTTTGTGCAAATTAGTAATGAGCACGCAGCCTGGTCTGACCCTTCTAGATGGCATATCCTCTTCCCCTGCCCTTTCTCCCTTCACAAAGGAGAATCTTTCTGCCAGAGGTGTCGTCTTTAACACCTGCTGTCTATCCGGCTTCTTTTTCATCATATCCTCGCTTCCTGCTGTTTATTTCTCAGTAGCTTTTTTCTTCAAAGATCAGGGAAGTTTCCTTTTCCTTTGTCTGCTTCATGCATCGGCCAGATGTTTGGTGTGTACATAAAAAGAAACTTGACACATTTGCACAAAATCCTGCCCTCTGCTGGTGGCCGCCAATGGAATAGAGGACCCTATTGCAACATTTAACTTGCCACAGGAAATATGGCTAGGGAGAAATGATAAGAACATAAGAGAAGCCATGTTGGATCAGGTCAATGGCCCATCCAGTCCAACACTCTGTATCATACAGTGGCCAAAAATCCAGGTGTCCTCAGGAGGTCTGCCAGTGGGGAAGGGACACTAGAAGCCCCCCCACTGATTGAGCCCCCCCCCCCAAACACCAAGAATACAGAGCATCGCTGCCCTAGACAGAGGGTTCCATCTAGACCTTGTGGCTAATAGCCACGGATGGACCTCTGCTCCATCTGTTTCTCCAATCCCCTCTTGAAGCTGTCTATGCTTGAAGCTGCCACCACCTCCTGTGGCAGTGAGTTCCATGTGTTAATCACCCTTTGGGTGAAGAACTACTTCCTTTTATCCGTTCTAACCTGACTGCTCAGCAATGTCATTGAGTGCCCACGAGATCTTGTATAGTGAGAAAGGGAGAAAAATACTTCTTTCTCTACTGTCTCTATCCCATGCATAATCTTGTAAACCTCTGTCATGTCACCCCTCAGTTGTCGTTTCTCCAAGCTAAAGAGCCCCAAGTGCTTTAACCTTTAAGAAGATGGAAGGCTACTGGTTTTGGTGTCAACTGCATATTGCTGGCTGTGCATTAACTCTGTATGAAGAGGGACTATGGGCTTCCTCGGGAGGTGGTGGGCTCTCCTTCTTTGGAGGCTTTCAAGCAGAGGCTAGGTGGCCATCTGAGAGCAATGCCGATTCTGTGAACCTGGGCAGATCATGAGAGGGCGGGCAGGAAGGGCTACATCAGGGCTTAGTTCTCGTGGGTCCTTTTTACATGCCCAGGGTAAGGCCGATCACCACTTTGGGATCAGGTAGCAGTTTTCCCCAGACCACTTTGGGTAGGGATCCTGACAGTGTTTGGTGCCAGTTTGGTGTAGTGGTTAAGAGCACAGGACTCTAATCTGGAGAACGGGGTTTGATTCCTCACTCCTCTGCTTGAAGCCAAGTGGGTGATCTTGGGCTAGTCACAGCTCTCTCAGAGCTCTCTCAGCCCCACCCACCTTACAGGGTGTTTGCTGTTGTGGGGATAATAATGACGTACTTTGTAAACCACTCTGAGTGGGCATTAAGTTGTCCTGAAGGGCGGTATATAAATCAAATGTTGTTGTTGTCGTTCTGGGCATGGAGTACAAGTCACTGGAGGTGTGGAGTGGCGAGATGGTTGTGAATTTCCTGCATTGTGCGGGGGGTTGGACTAGATGACCCTAGAGGTCCCTGCCAACCTATGACTCTGTGATCTGTAGGCAAAGGGCTCCAGGTACACGCCTTCGCATCTTGAGAGATCTTAGCAAGCAGTGGAACAAGGAAATGCTTTTGCTGGAGGCTTTGCACTTTGAGACCATGCTGGGTCAGGGGAACCAATGGTCCAACTTTGTGTAAGGCAGCTGCACATGTCTGTGTATAGCTCTTTTCTTGCAAAGAGCCAGGAAGGGGAAGCGGTGCCCAGCTATGGCATTCAGCCGCCTAGCGGGAGTCTTCAGTTTCCAGTGCTGGCTGAGGCCAGAGGAAGTTGAAACGATACACACTGATTGAATTTCTGTTACAGCTTTTGATAGATGGATCTGCCAGTTCCTGACTTATCAATTTCATTTTTATTTAAAATATTTATAGATCACGTCTCCGCCAGTAGCATCCCAGGTGACTGACAGTAGTTGTTTAAGCTGTTCGGCCGGAGAGGGCTTAAACCAAGAGGGGACTTTCTTTTGTGTGAAAGCATGAACGTAGCAAGCAGATTTACAGTACTGTTATGTAAGCAGATTTGCTAATCAGGGAACCACAACCTGGCTGTCAGACCTAGAGTTGCCAACCTCCAGGGGCCGAGAAATCTCCTGGAATCACAAGTAATCTTAAGACTACAGAAATCGGCTCCCCTGAAGAAAATGACTGCTTTGGAGGATGGATTCTATGGTATTCTACCTTGCTGAGGGCTCTCCCATCTCCGAGACTTCTTCTCTCTAGTAAACCAGGGTTTGCAGCCATGGAAATGGCAGCAAAGCGCAGCCGGTACTTGAGGCAATGTGGCCGTGACGCTGGGTCCCAGGCAAAGCAGCATTTAATGCAAGATTTTTGCATCTGCCTTGATCAGATGGTAATTTGTGACCCGGAGGAGCTATTTTTATAAGCTACTGCAAGGGACCTCAAGTGGTTTGCATACTGGCCGCCACTTGGAGGAGAGAGCCGTAATCTGGGAGTGCAAGAGAATGAAGGATGATTTAGTAGCTTTAATGAATTGCTGGATTTGTGGCTCTTGAGTAAATGCACGGCTGGCTTAGTGGCCGAGGGAGGAGAAACCGTTTTCTGTAGTGAGGCTACAATAGACCTGTTCATTGGGAACTGACACCCCTTCAGTAGGCCAGCCCAGATTGCAAAGACGAGGCTGGTGCCTTGAGGCTGTCGCTAAACAAAGCAGAGCATTTTGTGAGATGAGAGATGCCTCTACAGCACTGCGGAGGAGGCCCCGAGTGACAAGAGAGCAACGTGATCCAGGCCTCAATGACAAGACGCTGAAAGCACAAGTGAGCACTTCAATTGGGCACAGGAGAGGAACAAAATCCTGGCGAGGTGAACCTAATTAAAGGATTCCATGTTTGGGCCGTTAGCAGAGTCTATCGTGTGGCATAGGAAGCGGGATTATAGGTGGTTGTGAGCTGGTTCTGCTGGCTGGTGTGTGTGCAGGAATGAAAATAATAAAAGCATACACTTGGTTTATATTTAGAAAAGAAATAAGAGTTCTTTATTGCAGGAACTCCATACTCTGAAAGGAAAGGAGGAGAGACAGATCCTAACTACCTATCTAGTCTGAGGATGGACATGGATTGCAGGACAAGGCCTGCATCCACGCTGCCAAGATGGAGGGGGGAGAAGGAGAAAGGAGAAAGCCAAGAAGAGAAGGAGAGAGAGGGAGGAAGTCAGGAGGAGGAAATCCTGAGAATAGCGATCTGCATATTAAAGGACAGTCAGAGCACTAAACAATAGTAAACAGACTGCCCTGACCTCTCTATCTTTCTAACTCTTTGGTTTGTCCCCCTCTGAATCCTGAGGAGAGAGACAGCGCTGAACCCTCTTCTTCCAACAGTGAAGAGGAGGAAGCCCTTGAATTGGGTGCTGCACCTCTTCCATGTATAAAGCACATCTTGACTTTAAAAATGGTGCCGTGGTAGCCACAGCATTTTGCCATGGTGCTCGCCCAGCATACTGTTTAAGCTAGCCCGATACTTGCACAAAACAGCTGTGCATGCCAACTCATGTGTTATTTTGTTAAAAAAAGAAACAAACCAATGAACCTGCTGCTGGGCGCTCTGTTCGGAGAATTTTCAGTGATGTCAGTCGGGCTTCTGCAAATATGGAAGAACTCTGTCTTTGCTAGAAGAATCCCTTTCGTTTCAGAACCGAGATTCTCTCTCCCCTTCCCTCTTGAAAACTGTTAAGGTTGCCAACTGATCATAAATCCAGAGGAGTTCGCCGCGTTAGTCTGTAGTTGCAAAATATTTAAAGAGTCCAGTAGCACCTTTAAGTCTAACCATATTGTAGCATAAACTTTCGAGAACCACAGCTCTCTTTATCAGATGCGTCTTGCTTTTAATAGTAGATAGTCAACGATTGCCTGCATACCATAGGATGATTCTTGTACCATGCTCCAATTCAAAGGTATGGGAACAGGTCAGGTTGGAGAATTGGCAGCCCTGAAAGGCTGCGGTTCTTGATAAGAGGGGGGCCAGGAAAGAAAGGTATATGCCTTATACCGGATCAGACTCTTAGCACTGTCTACTAAGACCCACAGCAGCTCTCATTTCAGGCAGAGGTCTTTCCCATCTTGAGATGCCAAGGATTTGTACCTGGGACTTTATGCACGCCAAGAAGATGCTCTACAAGGGAGCCACATGCCCTCTTCTCCTCTGCCTCTCTCAGGGGGCTGTGCCCTGCCGTGTCTTAGTTGTCAGAGAGCCCCAGGGGAGCAGGAGCGGAGCTCTGTCACTTGCCTTTAAAATAAGGTGCTTATAAAAGCTTGTTGGCGTTTGGCACATTACAGTTAATTATATCATTGAAAGCAAGTCAGCCAGCTCGACTCTCTCTCCCTCTCTCCCTCCTTCCATCTCTGTGACTCACAGACCTTCATTATTTCCCTGCAGGGACCGGGAGTCTTGCAGCTTGGCACTTCTTTCATTATCCTACTGCTACCCAAATAAACTAGCAGCAGTGGAGGGGGGCGCCGTGTCTAATGTTGCAAGATTTTCAAACGGTCCTTGCTTTTTTAACAAGAGTATGGCATGTAGAGACAATTAGAAATGTAAAACTCTCCTGCCAATGAAAAACATGCCTGGTTAGTTTGGGAAATTCCTGGAGATTTAGGGGCGGGGAGACGGAAGTCATCTTGGTGATGTATAATGTCACCGATACGATCTTCCAAAATGACCGTATTCTCCAAGTGAGCTGATTTCTGTGGCCTGGAGATCAGTTGCAATTCCAGGAGATCTCCAGCTACCCGCTGGAGGATCCAAAGAAGAACAGTCAGGGTAAATGAACCTCTACGAAAATTTTAATAAATATTTACTTGTAAAGTGACTGTGTGCTCATGCAAAGGGCCAAGACAATATAAATACAATATCGATTCATAGAAAAATAGACCGACTTACAAAACGGTAAAGCATCCATTCATAAATACGTTGACAATGATAAATGACGCCGCTCCTCAGAGATGAGTTTGAGTGAATTCGTACATTATATAAATGAAGTGTGGTTTGGTTCCTTGCCCCTGAGGAAGTCTTGGGACGAAAACGGAAAAGCAAGCCGGCCCCAGTTTGGGCAGGGCACAGATGGGCTTGAACTGTCTTCATCTCTAGTTCCATGCTTTGTTTCTGCATGAGAAGAATACAGATGTGTGAACTTTATCCACATGCATAGTCTTTCTCACCTGCTTTTTCATGGAGCTTCATTCTTGGTCTTGAGAGATTTAAAGAGACAGTGTTTTTGAAAATGTATATGCTGCCAGTCGGGTGGACAAGTGTTTGTTACGTGTTTTCGTGGTTATTTATCATTGTATATGTATTTATGAATGGATGCTTTACAGCTCATTTACTCTTGATAGTTCTTTGGATTTTTGCATTGCTCAGGGGAGCTTTCCTTGTGGTGTTACCACCTGGAGGATGGCAAGCCAACTGGCAGGGCACGGTGCCTTAAAAAGCTATCCTCCGAAGCAGCTGTTTTCTCCAAGGGACCTGATCTCTGTAGTCTCTGGAGATCAGTTGGAATTCTGGGATGTCGACCTGTAGGTTAACAACCTTACTATGGAGCCAGTTTTTGGCTGAAAAGCAGGGGAGAAGTGAATATTCTTAAAAGCGGCAGCTAGTCCAGAATGAAACTGCTTCAGTGTCAGCTAGGGCAAGCTGCTTTGGCTGCATTACTCGTATATTAGTTAGACTTCCCAGATCACCTCTTTCCAAAACCATGCGTTTAAGTAAGAGAGGCTTTACTCGCTGCTCCACGGTCATCAGAAGTTTGATAGGTGGGGATCGTGTGTGACAGGTCCTTCTTGGTGGCAGCACTGAGACTTTGGAACTCCCCGGCTCATGATTCAATTCCCCCCATCCCCGATCTCTTTCTAACTTCAGAAAACTAGTAAAATGCTACTTTTAGTTTGCATTGGCTGTGGGCTATGATAAATGCTGGATTTTGGCTTCTGCTAATTCTAGTTTGGGGGCAGGGGTGAATGATTCCGCTGAATATTGCCGTAGCCTTTTTGTAAGCGGTCGGCCCGGCCTCCGCCATTTTAATAGCAGCTTCATATTTATGGCTGCTGGTAATATTAAAAATGTTCAGGCCTCTGGAGTAAAATGGCTGCGGTTTGGCCAACAGAGGACCTCCAGCAGTTGCTGAATCCCGCCCGGGAGACATGGTATGAATGGAATGCCGCAAAGGAATGCAGGGTGATTAAGCAGTGATTGGACTTGCTATCTTCCTGGCCTTGCCCGTGACCAGCGCAACAAAGGTCTCGCAGCATCAACCCCACTTAGCACATTCCTTTCCCTCCTTCTGTGATGAGATCTCCTGTCCGTGATTGAGGAGCTAATCAAATGGCATTCATGATCACATACAGTCGTTCCTAGTATCCTCTCCCTAAAAACACTTAACCTGGCTCCGGTGTACTTCATCAGGAAAACTGTCCTTTTGTGCAGAGCTAGAACTAGTTTTGCATCTGCATTCACACGCCCCGGCAGCTATCAATCAAAGTACTCAAGCCTTTTGTCCAATCCAGGAACTAGCCATTGGAGTCTTCGTCCTAACTGCTAGGAGGACTCTCCTCCACCTCAGGGCACATTTTACCTATAAAGGTAGGCTGTGGCCCCATTCAAATTGTGCAAGATTTCTGACTTCTCCCTTAGGGTCACTTCCCTAAGCCTCTTGCTCTCTTGGCCGAGGATGCTGGCGTTTGAAGCTACTCTCTTCCTCCATGGACTGGATCCCTTCTCCAGGATAGATATATTTACTCCTTCTCTCTATTCCCAATCTCTGGCTAATTTTCTTAGGACTCTGTGTGTGTGTGTGTGTAATTATTTTCCCCGGTAACTTGTGTGTATGTGCATGAAGCCTTGTCCTTAATCAAAGTTTGATTAAGAACAAGCCTTGTTTGATATTAAGTGCCAGACTCGCTTGTTCTATTGGGGAGGGGACTCGGTTAAAGCTGGTGATATGGTCCACGCGGTTACTGCCTCTCGTATAGCCGTCTTCCTTGCTTGCTAATTCCCTCACAGATCATATTTATTGCAAGGAGACCACTTCCGGTAACTTTTTTAGTCGGGCTGAATTGATTTGGTGTGATTCCAGTTTTATGTGTTATGATCTAAACCGTGACTTTCTTGTAACAGCCTCTTTGAGAATTTTAACCAAAAGACAGGATAAAAATATTTACAGCAGAATTAAAGGGAGGCTGAAGATGGAACCTCCATGACGAAGGGCAGTATACTGTTGAGTATCTGATGGGGGCGAACCAGTAGGCTCTCTTCTTCCACATGGGAGCGATTCCCTTCCTCTTATTGCCACTGCAGATGCATTTCGTAGTGGCAACGGATGATCCGCTCTCGTGCCTCCAACCCACCGTCGCTGATGGCTTTTTGCTGGCTTTAAAAAAAAAGTAGTGGGTATATATCTAAAATGTTCGGATGTTATAGAGATTGGGTCTACATATAAGCCCATATTACAAATTTCCTGGAGATTTAAGAACATAAGAAGCGCCTATCACAGATATATGGATTAGAGCATACGGCATTCAGCGATACATCTGTATGCTAGTGAACTTTTATGAACTTTGAAGAAGCGAGCTGTGACTCACAAAAGCTACCACAAATTTTGTTAGTCTTACAGGTGCTACTGGACTCTTGCTCTTTTCTAACTTTTATGAACTCTGTATGAACTTTGCTGTAGTTTTTTTCTAGCACGTTGTATAACCACACAGGTGTTCTTTCATCTTTTGACAGCTAATTAAAAATAGTGGACTGTTTCGAGAGAAATGTTCTCTAATGGTAGAACGGATCAATAATGACCCGCTCACTTAACTTTTCCTGTCATTTTTACTGATGTATAGTTTTTATCTTGCAGCTCAACATAGCGTCACTTTTTGGCGAATTAGAATGTCATATGGTTGAAAATGTGAATAATTCAGTCTTAAACCAATCATAGTTTATTCATGCTAGCACATGAAAAAGAGCTTAGATTTCTGTGTAAGATAACCTGTAAAAGTGCCAACTCAAATAGAAGGTCAGATTTTGGGCTGAAATCAGTCTCAAGAAGGCCTAGGTGAGAGAACTTACCATTGCGATATGTGCTATAGAAACTTAATGCATTTCATAGAAACTACTTTTCTCAGAGTTGATTAGGAAATGTTAGTAAAAGATAAAGGTAGTCCCCTGTGCAAGCACCGAGTCATTACTGACCCATGGGGGACATCGCATCACGATGTTTTCTTGGCAGACTTTTTATGGGGTGTTTTGCCATTGCCTTCCCCAGTCATCTACACTTTACCCCCAGGAAACTGGGTACTCATTTTACCGACCTCGGAAGGATGGAAGGCTGAGCCAACCTTGAGCATGCTACCTGAACCAGGCTTCCACCAGGATCGAACTCAGGTCATGAGCAGAGCTTGGGCTGCAGTACTGCAGCTTACCGCTCTGCGCCATAATAATTCTTATTGCCTTTCTGTGTTCCACCTTTGTAGAATTTATATTAATAAACATTCATGTTTTGATGCCTTGCTTCATTAAAAAGACTAGACTTTATTTTAATACAAAAGGAGTCTCTGTGTCTTGGGGGGAGAATATTGCAAGAAGAACCCTATAAATAATTTTGTACTGACAGCCTCTCCAAAGCTGTTTTTTACAGGAGAGCCAGTTTGGTGAAGTAGTTAAGAGTGGCAGGACTCTAATCTGGAGAGCCAGGTTTTATTCCCCACTTGAAGCCAGCTGGGTGACCTTGGGTCAGTCACAGCTCTTTCAGAGTTCTCTCAGCCCCACCCACCTCACAGGGTGATTGTCATGAGGGTAATAATAACACACTTTGTAAACCACTCTGAGCGGGCATTCAGTTGTCCTGAAGGGCCTTATATAAATCAAATGTTGTTGTTATTATTTCCAGTGCTCAAGGGTCTGGAAGCTGTCCAGGAGTAAAGATAAAATCTTTATACTGAACTGTGGAAGCCTTAATTAGATGCGGTTAACAATCCGTTACAAGCCTGTGGTATTAGACTATCCAGTCTGGCATCCTATCTCACACAATGGCCAACCAGTTACTCTGGAGGGCCAACCAACGGGGCGTAGAGGCTGAGGCCTTCCCCTGAGGTTGCCTCCTGGCACCGGGATTGAGAGGTTGACTGCCTCTGAATGTGGAGGCTCTCTTAGTCACCATGGCTAGCAGCCACTGAGAGACCTTTCCCCTTTGAATCTATATCATCCTCTTCTAAAGCTATTTCCTACCCCACAGGATTTCCCCCCTGCGTCGTCATACAGTTTCCCGCCTACCCCACCGCACATCAGTTCTCAGCAAGAAATTTTAAAAAGAGAAAACTGGATTTGAGGAGACAGGATCCGGGCCTGAGTATAAATCACCCAAGCTTGGATTGATAACAGATATGAAGCTAACAGGCCAGAGATGACTTGTTTTTGAAAAAATGAACAAGACCAAAGTTTATTTAGAAAAACATTACAAGTGAGGAAAATATGAACATGGAACCAGGAGCTGTGAGGTGTTCGGTTTTGCACAACGTCAGGAAAAGGCTCCCTAAGGCAAGTTGAAAACCCGTCAACACAGCCCTCCTGTCCTGTAACACCTTTGAGAATTTAATCAGATGCCTCCTCAGGTCTTTAATTCGCACCCCTGTTAGCCTAACTTTTCTCTCAGACCTCAAAGCCTCACTTTGGACTAACTTTGCCTCCTCTTGCTATCAGCTTTCCATTTTACAACACTTCTTTTTAAAAATCTTTTTTGATCGATTCAGAACATTTGCTCTGATATGCTGTTGTATCTCTGGGGTACATTTCTTTGCTCTGCCAGTCACAAGTTACTACTGGTTTTTTTTTCTTTGAACACTAGCAAAAAAAGCTTACCATTGGTGGTGGATGGGTGAGAAATGGAAGACTTAAAGAGATGGGGGTGGGGGTACCAGACTGGAACAGAGTGAGAAGCAAGACAGGTTCAGCTAGAGGTCCCTTTTCCCTAACATGCTAGCTTTCTATCAGCAGAGATATTTTGGAGGATCAAAAAGTCAGGAGCAAGACAGGCTAGCCAGAGGTCCCTTTTCCCTAACATGCTAGCTTTCTATCAGCAGAGAAATATTACACATGGAGGATCAAAAAGTCATGTGTCAGCTCAGACCTGGCCAGCAGTGTTTCCTCCTCTGTTTGCTCATCATTGATGCCACTGGCTAGGTTTGAACAGAGTGACCCCGGATACAATGGTACAACTGCTGGGGTTTGGCTGTATTCGTTCCTGGTTGCCTGTGGCCCTCTGGGCACTTCCTTGTAAGTGAAATAGCCAGTCCAGCCCTGCTGATAGACAGGCACCTGACAGCAATGATGATTCTGTCTACACGAGTGATATGACACATGAAGAACGTGTGTCGGGAGATGCAATGGTAGTCAGGAAGAGTAGTTTAAAAAGACAGAGCCGGTGGTAGGGCAAAGGTTTCGCTATACACTGGAGTTGTGTGAAGGGGCTGTGAAATGACAGAAGGGAAACTTCAGCCCATGATAACCTCTCCAAGTCCAAGCCTGGCTCTGGAAGGCTGCTCTAGCCCATATCTGTTCCTTGCGGCCCTCTGGTTGCAATCCCACACAGTTTTAGACTGGAGAGATGAAAATGACAGAGCCTTCCGGGAAGCCAAGATGAAATTGACAACCCCTCTGAGGAGAGATCTCCGCCTGCTCTGTCTTTTTAAACTATGCTTCCTGGCTAACATTGAGTCTCCTTTACACTTGACGAACACGCACCAAGGCGTCTTGTGTAGAGAGACTCTGTGACTCAGTATGAATGTATTCAGTTTGGGAGAGGGGGGGCATGAAGGGGATTAGCCAATGCTAGACTCTCGTGGCCCGTTCTTACATGCCCCGTGGTAATGTCAATTGCCACTTTGGAGTCAGGAAGGAGTTTTCCCCTGGCCAGATTGGCCTAGGTTCCTGGAGATTTTTCTCCTCCCACTGGGCATAAAGCAGGGGTCATTGAAGGAGATGAGGGGGGAGATAGCCGTGAATTCCCTGCATTGTGTAGGGGGTTAGACTAGATGACCCTTGGGTATTCCTTCCAGTTCTTTGTTTTCTACATTTCTATGTGGGCCAGAGATCTGAAAATCTGCTTCTTCCTGTCCTCACCGTGACCAAACCTGCTTTGAATGTCATCTTTCAGGAATGCAAGCTTTGGAAGAAGCGTGGTGAAGCAGCAAAAAATCTAGAAGGTGGACAACTGCATAACAGGGTTATGTGGAAGGTTTAAAAAAAAAACCAGTGCCATTTAGGGGCAACACAGAGCAAAACCTCCAAGTGGAAGTAACCTCCATCTGGCCTTGCTTAGCTTTTCTGGAGTGCCAGTCTAATAGGTCCATATTCTGATCCACCCGAGCATTTCCACCCGAGTGTTTGGGAAATCGCTGTAAAAAAGATTATCTTTTTTTTTTCTTAATGCATGCTTAAATTCTGGGGTGCGGGAACATTTCTCCGAGAGAGCGCTTCATGTCTTTATATCGGCTTTCAGCGGCTTTCAGACACTTTAAGGTGAAATAAATATCCAAACCTCGGCTGTACAACTCATCAGCACAGAATATCGATCTTTCTTTGTAGCTGAAAAATATAAGAGGATCCAGCTTTGCGTGTTAACTATTAAAAGTACAGCTGCAGAAAAGACTTACAGACCTCTAGTCTGAAGTGCTGATATCTGGGCCCTGTGCTACGGGGAAGAGCTAGGAACAGGGGGTATCTGAAAAAGAGGGTTGGTGCCTCCCAAATTAATTTTGGAGACAGGACTAGAATTTTTCTGGGGGGAGCCAGGTTGCCAACTGACCAGTCCTTATCTACTCCTGGGCTTTGGACAGGCACATTTCTGTAACTGTAACAAGCTCCTTGATGGCTCACACACTTTGCCCCACTTATTATTATTATTATTTATTATTATTATTATTTTATTATTATTATTATTATTTCGATTTATAAACCATCCATCCTCAGGGGTGCTGGGCAGTGAACAACAGTTAAAATCAATAATAACAAAAAAAAATAATTCTAAAATCAACATACAATAAACAATAATAAAATAAATTAACCAAGTATATTAAAGTGCAATGGTGGGGAGAACCCCCACCCCACCCCAAAGGTGGGAGGCCGACGTGGCACCGCCCCCTTCAACCACCGAACGCTTGGCGGAACAGCTCTGTTTTGTCCAGTATCTGTTTTCTCCGTAATATACCGAGTTAGAAGCTGTAGAGGAACACTGTGACCTTTGACCCAAGAGCTGCCCAACAGACTAGTTCTCATTGAGTAAACATCTGTCTGGGCTGTATGTACGAAATAGGGGCACACACAACCTCCTGATCCTCCATGTGCAAAAATTCTCTGCTGATAGAAAGCTAGCATGTTAGGGAAAAGGGATCTCTGGGTTTCTTCTTGATATGCCAGGTTTCTATGTGCACACCCTGTTTTTCTTTTGTATGAATAGCAAGCCAAGAGCCCTTTTCAGGCGTTACGTTGCAGGTGCTGTAACTGCACCTATGGAACAAACTCAGTACACACAATCTTGCAGATATGCACAATTATTGTTTCTTCTGAAAGAGGCAACATGCATCTTTTGAACATACATATCAGACTTCAGATTGATCTGTAGTATGTGTGTATCAAGATGAAAAATATATACGTTGCCCCTTTCCAAAGAAATGGGGGTAACCTCTCTGGGGAGGATTGCATGTAGCACGTTGTCCCATACGCGCAGCCAATCGGAGAGGGCTAAACGTGCCTCTGTATAGTTAATGTGAGCATCTCCTCCTTGCACACCTTTGCAGATTAAGGACAAAGCTCAAGTTGTGCGAGCTTTCCTCCTGGGAAGATCTGCTGCGTTTGCACGGATGGAGATTGCTTCCACAGCAGATGCGTGTTCCGAGTTGAGGAAATAAGACCTCCCTCCTTCGTTCAGGGCTCCTTTGCGCCTGACCTTCATCCATGTCTTGGTGATGTCTGAGTCATGCAGCAAACAAAAACTTGCCAACATCAGGTCCGGATTGCATGGAAAGTTTTTTTAGTAACAGAGCAACCTATCGAACAATTGCAAGGGTAGGATCTGACAGTGCCTATGATAAGGGGACTTTTCATACTCAGGCTGAAGACAGTCAATCTTGAGTGTGTTTGTGTGGGGTGACAACCCAACCCAAATCTCCAGATGACCTCCCCCGAGGTTTCATGCAGATCTTTAAAAGCGTGGGGGTCAAGATGGTACCCTGCAGTCTAAGGGGCTGATCGGAGTCCCCCAACAACACCTTCTGAAATCTTATCTTCCAGGTAGGACCAGAACCACCACAGAATGGTACCTCCCATTCCCTACCCAGAAGGGTTATCTAGTTACCATCAGGGCTCATTTCGAGGGGGAACACGCCGGAACCCAGTTCCGGCAGTTCCCCAAAGAGGTCACATGTCAGGTGGCCCCACCCACCTGACTCTTGGCCATTTTGGGCCCATTTTGTCCTGGATTGGGACCGAAACGGCTGGGATCGGGCCTCTGGCAGGTGGTGGATTACTCTCCTGCTCAGCAGTGGCCTGATCCTGACCATTTTGGGCCCCTTTCTGGCAATTTTCAGCCATTTTTTGCCATTTTGGGCCCAATTTTGACCCTGAATGGCCAGGATTGGGTCCAAAACAGCCAAGATAGGTGATGTCAGGGGGTGTGGCACATGCACATCAGTTATGTTAATGACACACTTCTAGTGATGTCAAGGGGTGTGGCATATGCTAATGAGTTATGCTAATGAGTTATGCTAATAAGTTCCTCCAGCTCTTTTTCTATGAAATGACCCCTGGTTACCATGATCGATACCATGATCAATGGTATTGAAAGCTTCTGGCCAGGCTGTGGCCATCAGTGGAGCATGAAAATATAGGGCAGCAGGCATTCTGAATTTTAATAAGGTGAGTATTGTGTTAGCCCTTACCTGGATAGCCCAGGTGAGTCCTCCAACGAAGGATGGGAAGACCAGGGTTGTAGAGGCAGGCAATGGCAAACCACCTCTGTTAATCTTGTGCCATGAAAACCCTGCCAGGGGTCGCCATAAGTCAACCATGACTTGAGGGCAGGATTTCATTTATCAGTATTGTGTTAAGTAAATCTCGTGGCATCATTCCTAACGGGATGTGCTTTCCCCCTTGGAATTTTCTCTCTCTCTTTCTTCCTGCATTTCTTCCTACATCTGCTGTCCTACGTACTCTTACATGCGAGCACCCACACACCCACAAACACACATACATATCGAGATGGGTAGCTGTGTTAGTCTGTCTGTCGCAGCAGAAAAGAGCAAGAGTCCAGTAGCACCTAGAAGACTAACAATTTGTGGTAGGGCAGGAGCTTTCGTGAGTCAGAGCTCGCTTCTTCAGTTAGTCTGTAGCAGTAGAAAAGAGCAAGAGTCCAGTAGCACCTAGAATCATAAAATCATAGAGTTGGAAGGGGCCATACAGACCATCTAGTCCAACCCCGTGAAAGCTCCTACCCTACCACAAAATTTGCTAGTCTTTTAGGTGCTACTGGACCCTTGCTCTTTTCGACTGCTACATACATAGGCCATTTTCACACTGCTTACCTTCCCTCGGAACGACCCGGAATGTTGCGCAAAAAACGCGGAAGATCGCGTTTTCTCGCGCGAGATTTGCGCGACGTCCTGGGCCTTACTTCCGACTAAAGGCGCAAAGGACTGTCCTGTGTTGAGGCCTGACATGCCAACTCTGAACCACTGTTTTGCCTAACCGGGGAGTGGTTAGTGGTTTGTAGGATCTGCTTTAGGCATTAACCTTTTAATTCTCCGCTTAAGCCTAAACGGCCAAGTGTTTGAGCTTTTAATCTTCAGCTGTTCTTATTGGGTTCTTTTTTCTTCCTGCGTTGCAGGCTTTGGTGTGTCATACTGTCTAGATCCACTCATCGTCTGGGCATAGATGAGACGAGAAGGGAAAGTTTAAGTTTAGCTCCTTGAAGTTACGTGGCATCCCCTTTCCTCCTCCTCCTTGCGCTTCTGAATGCAGCCTGTCCTGTAGAAATCTAGCAGAGGAAACTTTTCCCCGTCGCTTATCTCCACAAACAGGGAAGTTCCCCCCCCCCCAGCTTTAATTTCTACATGTCTGGCACAGAAGTACTGCCAGCTAGAAGTGGCAAGGGTTGCCAGCCTCCAGGTGGTGGCTGGAGATCTCCCGGAATTACAGCTGATCTCCAACCGACAGAGATCAATTGGCCTGGAGAACATGGCTGCTTTGGAAGGTTGACTTTGTGGCATTATAATCTGCTGAGGCCCCTCCCGTCTCAAGCCCAACCCACTCTAAGCTCCACACACCCCCAATCTCCAGGAATTTCCGAACCTGGAGCTGACAACCTTTGGGAAGTAAGGCCACAAAATGGGACTTCTCTCTAAATGTTTTAAAAGGGGTGTTTTAAATGTTCTTAATGCTGTTATCCGCCCTGAGCCTGCTCACGGGGAGAGCAGAATATAAACATGATAAATAAATAAATAAATAAATAATAGTCAGACAATAGTAGAGTTGGGAAACTTCTGGAGATTTGAGGGGTGGAACCTGAAGAGGGCAGGGGTTGGAGAGGGGAGGGACCTCACCAGGGTATAATGTCATGGAGGCCACCCTCCAAAGCAGCCATTTTCTCCAGGGGAACTGACCTCTATGGCTTAGAGATCAGTTGTAATTCCAGGAGATCTCCAGCCACCACCTGGAGGCTGGCAACCCTAGGAAGGGATTGGCATCCGTTCGTGAATTGTGAATAAAAGAGGCAGACCTCTGCAGTGAAAACAAACAGGAGTCCTGTGTCCCCTTTTAAATGACGAGATCTGATGTCACTTAGAAAATTTCATTCCACCATAAGTGGAATAAAATCTTGTCCTTAAAATGCCACAAGAATTCCCTTTATTTTCACTGCAGCATTCTAATATTTATTTGCTTTATATGCCTCTTTTCCCCCAATGAGGACCCAAAATTGCTTATGTTGTTCTCCTAGTCTCTGTTTTATTGCCACGACAACCCTGTGAGGTAGGTTAGGCTGAGCAAGTGTGACTGGCCCAAGGTCTCCCTGTGACTTTGCATGGCAGAGCAGGTAATCAATCCTGGGTTTCCCAGATCCTATTCTCCCCACTACACCACACAGGCTCTCTAGAATTAAAACCTGTGAAATATATTTCTTCTTTTGCTATCAGGTACCACTCTTAAACAAGAGATGAGATATATGACAAAGCAGAAAATCTTGATTTTATTTTCTAGACCATACCTAATCATAGGATCATAGGGTTGGATGGGACCTCTAGGGTCATCTAGTCCAACCCCCGCTCTATATGCTTTTCGACATCCTTTGGCAATGTGTCTCTCAAATGTCTGGCTCAATTCGGACCTCACACCAAACCACGTGGGTTGGATCTTGACATGCCGTTCAGTTTATTGGGTGGTGCTTTTCTCCAATGCAAGAAGGAGTCTATCCACATAAGGTTTCATGCACTGGAGGAAGGGGGCGTCTTTAGTGGATTCTTGGGATCAGAACCCTGTGGTTTGTGTTCACGATATTTGAGAATCCAAATGATGTTCTGAGCTTCCAAACCAGCAAGCAAATTGTGCTGTTATCTCTACTTGGTTTTCCTGTCTGCTCAGCGTTCTGGTTTCTATAGTGCAACATCCTCTCGAGGCGGAAGATGCCAGAGTTTATCAAATCATTCGTCTCCCCACCTCTGAGCTGTCTTTTGTGGCTTGGGGCAATGTCTGAATCGATCCTCAGTGTGTGAACATACTTTCAGGTGGGTAGCCATGTTGGTCTGCAGAAGTACGGGAGGATACGAGTTCAGTGGCACCTTTAAGACAAACAAGATTTTCAGGGTATGAGCTTTTGAGAGTCAAAGCTCCCTTCGTCTGATGAAGGGAGCTTTGACTCTGGAAAGCTTATACCCTGAAAACCTTGTTGATCGCTGGACTCAAATCCCAATGTGTGAAAAGAGATCCAGAGGAGTCAGTCGTGTTAGTCTGTAGTAGCAAAATAGCAGAGTCCAGTAGCACCTTTAAGACTAACCAACTTTATTGTAGCGTAAGCTTTCGAGGACCACGGCTCTCTTTGTCAGATGCATCAGCTTTCGAGGACCACAGCTCTCTTCATCAGATGCATGCTTCCACTACGTCTAGTTGGTTGGCGAGGGGGTAAATTTCTGCCTCAGTGGCTGAGCTGTGCCAACTGATTCGTGCCTGCAAGTTGTTGCCGGATGCTTTAGATGGCGGCTACTGCAGTTCCTCTTTGCCCCGCACCTTAATTCTGCCCAACAAAAAGGGGTTGGTTAAGGTCCAGGATTGCTTGGGGATTCTGTAACTAACCAGGCAATTTTCAGTGTTTTTTGCGGGGAGGGGGTTGTTGGGCAGGGGGTTGCATACACTTTGGCTTGAGAATGGCAAACTGCGTCAGTCTTCAGGCGTGACGCTCCAGCACTATTTATGGACAATGAAAATGCTTTGGAGGCTCGTGGCTTCAGCTGATAGGAAGGAGTATCGAGACAGCCTCTCGCTTCTCATCCCTGGACTTATTTTCCAAAGTGGAGAGGACTTCACCTCGAAAAATAACTTTACACCATACCTTTTGTGCGTGGAGAGGAAACCAAACTGTAACCTTTTAAAAATGGAAAGTACATTCAAGTTTCTTCCTATCCAGATATTCAGTGAACGTTTCCCTTGTTTTCAATACAGCCCTCTTCTTGGCTATAGGTCTCTCCGTCCCTGTTGCAACCTACTCAAGGGGGCCCAGATGCAAAGGAGACCTATAATTCCAGAGGTAAAAGAGGTAAAGGTAGTCCCCTGTGCAAGCGCCGAGTCATTACTGGCCCATGGGGGGACGTCGCATCACAACGTTTTCTGGGCAGACTGTTTACGGGGTGGTTTGCCATTGCCTTCCCCAGTCATCTACACTTGACCCCCAGGAAACTGGGCACTCATTTTACCACGCTCGGAAGGATGGAAGGCTGAGTCAACCTTGAGCCGGCTACCTGAACCCAACTTCCGCCGGGATCGAACTCAGGTCGTGAGCAGAGCTTGGGCTGTAGTACTGCGGCTTACCACTCTGCGCCACGGGGCTCTTAATTCCAGAGAGGGGAGACACTTGAGTCTTTTGTGGTGCCACCAGACTCTCGATTTGGTTTGTTTGCTGGCTTCTGGCATACGTTTTGGTGACCTAGCAGCTTGGACATTCCTGTTATCTTTAGCAGATGCCGCTTGTCATGCCAAGGGTGTGAAGGTGCACTTGTCAAAATTCTGTCCTCTATACAAAGAAATATACAAGGTCCCAGACTCCCTTGCCATCTAGGTATCCTCCTGCGGATGTCTGTCAGAGTGTCAAGCAGTTAGGCCAGCTGGAACTGGAAGCACACAGTGGGAGAGAGAGACAGGAGGATATTGTCAGATAGTTGGTTCTGAACTGTTGATATATTTTGTCCTTGGTGTGGATTGAGAGGCTGTTCCTCAGGAGAAGCAAGCAACATTTTGGCAGTAAGGGAAACAAGGGCCCAACATTCACAAAAGTACTAATGCTTTGCCTGTGCCACTCAAAATGAAGGCGAGAGTTTGTTGTAGAATAATAACAATAACAATAACAATAACAATAACAATAACAATAATAACAACATTCGATTTATATACCGCCCTTCAGGACAACTTAATGCCCACTCAGAGCGATTTACAAAGTGTGTTATTATCATCCCCACAACAAATACCCTGTGAGATGGGTGGGGCTGAGAGAGCTCTGAGAGAGCTGTGACTGACCCAAAGTCACCCAGCTGGCTTCAAGCGGAGGGGCTGGGAATCAAACCTGGCTCTCCAGATTAGAGTCCCGCACTCTTAACCACTATACCAAACTGGCTCATCTGTTAAAAAACAAACAAACCTTGCTCATAGAAAATTAGCAAGTCAGGGAAAGCCATGAGGTAGGGCTGTAGCTCAGTAGCAGGCATCTGTTTAGGATGCAGAAGGTCCTAAGTTCAATACCCGGAATCTCTTACATAAAGCTGATGTGAAAAAACCTCCACCTAAGATACTGGAGAGCTGACAGATAGAATAGACAGTACTTGCTTTGATGGACTGATTTAGTAGAAGGTCATGTGTCCAGACATTGTGGTCACGTGTTCTGACCTTTGCCCTGATGTGCTAGTTTTCTACATATGAGGAAATTTTTTTTGTAGTTTTATAGTGTTACCAATGTGGGTGGCACACTGAAGAAATCTGAGAGACAAGGTTGGGGGGGAAATGGGGCAGGGATGTGGGGATTAATAGAGGGGGAATGGGTATCTGTCCAGTTGCATATTAGTGGGTTTAGATTTAACAGGTGGTGGGATTAAGGAGGAAAGGCCTCCTAGAAAAGGATACCATTTGAGGATTAGGGGAGCCTTCCCTGCTGTCTGAAGTGGTACAGACCAGTGAGGATTGTACCACTCAGAAGGAACTACAGAGTTTCCTTTGGGATCAGGGACTATGGGGTTGGCCCAAAAGATTTGCAGGAAAAAGTTGAGCTTTTGGGAGGAGGGAATCTGAAGACAAAGAAAGGAACGATGCCACGGTGATGTCCAGAGATAGAGCTGCTATTGCATGCTAGACGGGTAGCTTCCATTCTGCATATGGCCTTCTTAGTAGAGATGGGCACGAACCGGAAAAAAACCGAAGCATGTGGTTCGTGGTTCGTCAAATTTCACGAACCACGAACTTTCATGAACCTGCCCCTGGTTCGCGAACCGGTTCATTTGGTTAGTGAAAATGTCACATCCAGGTCATAAAATCACCACTTCCGGGCCAGCAGAAGGTCATTTCTGGGCCAGCAGAAGGTCTGCAGGAAGTCCATCCCCTGTTGCCTAGGAAACTGATTGATTGGCACTAGGCTGTCTGCAGTGGCGAACCAAAAAACGAACCAAACGAACCAGCCTAAACTTTGTGGCAGTTTGTCAGAAATGGGATCTGATGAACCACTGGTTCGCGAACCACGAACCGGCCTGGTTCTTGCTTAATTTTGGTTTGTATTTCAGTTCATGCCCATCTCTACTTCTTAGTCATGAAAGTTAAAATGTGTCCCACAGAGATGGACAGCCTCAAGGATGCAAAGATTCTTACAAAGCTGCCTCAAGCAGCATAAAACCCCTGGTCTCCCTCGCTGACGACTATCTAGTCACTCACAGCAGATCTCTGTGGTCTTGGGACTAGAGAGGCCTTTTACAGCACCTGCTAATGAGATCATTTTAGCTACAGATGCCAGGGAATGAATTGGGTCCCTTCTGCTTTCAGCAAGAATATTACAGTGAGCCCCTTATCTGTGCTGCGATTTGGCCCTCTAAACTGTACTATTGAGCACACGCAAGATACTTTTCTTACAGCTGCTGGGGAAACAGTTCCTGAGATACAAGAGGAGACATCAGGGTCTTAATCGCATGTCTCCCCACCCCAGCTTTTCCACTCTCTCCAAATGCCCTGCAGCTCAGATTTGCACAGAATTGTTTCCTTTCTTGACAGTGCAATCCTACACGGAGTTACTCCAGTCTAAGCCCGCAGACTTCAGTGAGCTTAGACTAGAGTAATTCGGCATAGGATTGCACTCTGTGTTGCCAACTTCTGTTTGGTAGCTGCGCCATTGACTGCAGGCGATGACACCAAACCTCCCAGCGGCGTCAAAAAGTTTCATTTGCTGATTTCTACAGCTCAAGCTTCGGATAACAAGAGCGGGCAAGGGGTGGCTTTTGCACGCTCAGCTGGCAAATCCTTTCCAGGGCTGGGCTATAAATGCACCCTGTCTCTGGCTGACACTGTCTTTCCTCCTTCACCAAAAGAAGCAAACTTGTCAAGAGATTTGCTCACGTGCAACCCCCCCCCCCCCCAGCACTCGGATCCTCCTCTATTTTCACATTTCGATTGTTGTGTTTGTAGCAGCCATCTGGGATTGTCAGCTCTGGTTTACTGGAAGGTTTCGTCACCAACTGGAACAAGCAGTTCTCTTTGGTTTTTCTTCTGTGTGTGCTAAGGAGGGCGCCTGATGTCACATCAAAACAGAGCTGGAAATGAGAATTCTCTTTGTTTTACTCTGAAAGTGGGATGTATGAGCAGTGATCGGAGGAGCAGCAGCTTGCTCTTTTTCTGCTAAATGCAACCCTTTAAGAGGGGCAGCGAGGAGTCATACGCAGCCTAGGAGGAGGCTGGTTTGGGATAAGAGTGGATTTTTGTCATCGGAGGAAATTGAGCGGGGGGCGGGGAAACAGCTGAGTGTACTTCAAACTGACCTATTTTACCCCAATGATAAGCCACATGAGTTGGCAGTTTTGTCTTCTGCAATGACTCATCACCTTGGCAAAAAAAAGAGGGAATTTTATATCCTCTTTAAAAGCTAACAAGGTTTCTTGTAGAAAAGAGCAAAGAGTCCAGTAGCACTTCTAAGGCTAACAAAATTTGTGGTAGGGTATGACTTTTCTTGAGTCACAGCCCACTTCTTCAGATACAGCTGGAATTTGAAGAAGTGAGCTGTGACTCATGAAAGCTCATCCCCCTACCACAAATTTTGTTAGCCTTAGAGGTGCTACCGGACTCTTGCTCTTTTCTGTCTGAAGAAGTGAGCTGCGACTCACAAAAGCTCATCCCCTACCACAAATTTTGTTTGCCTTAGAAGTGCTACGGGACTCTTGCTCTTTTCTGCCGCTACAGATAGACTAACACGGCTACCCATCTTGAAAGGTTCTTGTGATCGAAGCTTTCATGGGCTGAAACTCTTTTGACAAATGCATCAAGTGAATTCTCAGGCGGCAGCAGCTGTAGCTGGGGTAGTGGTTAGTGTCTCGGCATAGGATCTGGTTCAGTTCCCCACTATGGGCGACCTGGGCCTAGTTACACACTCCCTGGCCTACCTTACAGGCTTGTTTTGAGGATAAATTAGAGGAGAGGGAAATGATGGCTTGGAAATTGTGAACAGTGAGGTTAAAAGACCATGAAATAGTCTCTGCCAAAGTAGATAATGATGCGCCAAAATGCCCGGTCTTTCTTGGGTAATCAGAAAGCGGAGAAAGGAGGACTTGATATTTAGCCACCCTCTCACCAGCCAAGCCAAGCCTCCAAATCCTCCTTGTTACTGTAAATTGTGAGGCAGAGCTATCAGACGCATGAAGTTTGCGTGCATTTCTATTCATGGCTGCAAGAAGCAGAAATGTGGTGCGGCGGGGGGGGGGGGGGAGGTTATAAAGAAAGGTCAGCGTAAAACAAGATCCAATCAAGAGTAATCAAATCAATTCAGAATATGTGAGGCCCTCTCCCAGATGTTGATAGGCAAGGTAGGATTAATATAAAATCAGGTCTTGGAAAGTGCAGACCGGAACAAGAAAAGCTGATGCAATTAGAAAGAGAGCAAAAGAGTGGAAGTAATTTTAGAGTTGCCAAGTGTGGGTGGATAATTCCAGGAGATTTGGGGGGGGGGGGCTAGAGACTGGAGAAAAGAGGGTTTCGGGAGGAGAAGGACTTCAGTGGTCTTCCGTGGGCCACAGGTGTCTGAAGAAGTGAGCTGTGGCTCACGAAAGTTCCTACCCTACCACAAATTTTGTTAGTCTTATAGGTGCTAGTGGACTCTTGCTCTTTTCTGCTGCTACAGACAGACTAACAGGGCTACCCATTTTGATCTTACTCTGCCTCTGTCTCTCCAATGGCTCCTTGCTCCGCATTCAGACCCACTTCAGAATGGGCTGTTCCCCTTGGCCTAAAAGGTAAAGGAAGTCCCCTGTGCGAGCACCGAGTTATTACTGACCCATGGAGGGACGTCGCATCACGACGTTTTCTTGGCAGACTTTCTGTTACGGGGTGGTTTGCCGTTGCCTTCCCCAGTCATCTACACTTTAGTCCCAGGAAACTGGGTATTAATTTTACCAACCTTGGAAGCATGGAAGGCTGAACCAACCTTGAGCCGGCTACCTGAACCCGGCTTCCGCCGGGATCGAACTCAGGTCATGAGCAGAGCTTGGGCTGCAGTACTGCAGCTTACCACTCTGTGCCATGGGGCTCTCGTCTCCTTGGCCTGTTGCCACCTTGTGTGGCTTCTGCACATATGTACATGCACACACATATTTCTGCCCATGTGCTACCAGAAAACTGGTATCTCGGCTCGATAAATTCTGGTCTCTGGCCAGTTCGTTGATAAGGCTTTTCTCTAAAGACTTGCGATGGCCTTTCTGGGGCGCCCTTCCTCTGAGAGAGGCTTCTTTGTGGCAGGATTCCTGCAGAGCAATGAAGATCCCAGCACAGGGAACCCACGCCATCCTCGGCCTTGTGCATCACAAAGGCACCAATTGTGTATTCTGTGTGCCTTAGAAAGGGGCCCTGATGGGTGCAGAAAGAATGGCAGTTCTCTTTCTGACATGGAAATAAATATATTTTTAAAAGCCAGTTCCCAGTATTCTGTCACACATGAGTGTGCCTATGAGCAAATCTTATTTATTTACTATACCTTATGTATACTTACAGCACAATCCTATGAAGAGTTACTCCGGTCTAAGCCCATTGATTTGAATGGGCTTAGATTTGAGTAACTGTGCACAGGACTGCACAGTTAATGTCCTTAATATCTACCCTGCCTTTCTCTAAAACGGGGAACCAAAGTGGCTTACACCATTCTCCTCTCTTCCGTTTTATTCTCACAACAACCCTGCAAGGTAGATTAGGCAGGAAGTCTGAGCCTGGCCCAAGGTCAGCAACCTTCCATGGCCGAGTGAGGATTCGAACCCCGGTCTCCCAGAGCCTAGTTCGACACTCTAACCACTGTGTGTATGTGTTATGTGCCGTCAAGTCGCCTTCGACTTATGGTGACCCTATGAATGAAAGGCCTCCCAAACGCCCTATCATTAACAGACTTGCTCAGATCCTGCAAACTGGAGGACGTGGCTTCCTTTATTGAGCCAAGCCATCTCGTTTTAGGGCTTCCTCTTTTCCTGCCGCCTTCCACTTTTCCAAGCATTATTGACTTTTTCAGAGAATCGTGTCTTCTCATGATGTGACCAAAGTACGATAGCCTCAGTTTTGTCATTTTAGTTTCTAGGGAGAATTCAGGCTTGATTTGCTCTAGTACCCACTTATTTGTCTTTTTTGGTCATCCGTGGTATCCACAAAACTCTCCTCCAGCACCACATTTCAAATGAATCAATTTTCTTCCTGTCTGCTTTCTTCACTGTCCAACTTTCACATCCATATATAGTAACGGGGAATACCATAGTTTGGATTATCTTGGTTCCCAAAGAGAGACATCTTTATCTTTAAGGAACTTCTCTAGCTCCCTCACAGCTGCTCTTCCAAATCTCCCTCTTTTGATTTCTTCATTGCAGTCTCCCACACCATGCAATACTAATAAAGAGGTATACTTGTCTGATGTAACCAAATGTGCTCACAGGTAGCGCCAAGGTTGTAACATGTTCTGCTCTCAAGAAGAATCTGGCCGTTGTATTTGGGTTCAGGAAGGAAATCCCCTTCTCTTCACAACTTGGTTATGATTAGATTTACAGTGCAATTCTAAGAAGAGTTACTCCAGTAACTCTTCTTAGGAGGATTGCAGCATTAGTGGAAGGGACGTAGGTTACAGAACAGAGGAAGTCTTAAAGATGTCTTCCCTCCAGCCACTACTTTAGCCCACCTTTGCAGAATGGCTTACGTGTTTTTACTGCAGCTTTGGGTAGAATGCACCCAGTTCCCTCCCAAGGAAGGGCGCCTATGGAGCATGTTTGTCTGCTTGCTTATATGCTTTTATTGAATTGTTTAAATATTTTACATTAGTAACAAAGCCCGTTTTAGGAAAAAATACAACTGGCTCTAGAAATGGGAGGGTGGGCAGGCGGGCATTGCCTCTTCCTCCTCCACACCTGATCCCGGCTGGGTGAAGACAGGGGGCGGGCATTGCCTCCTGCTCCATGCCTGATCCTGGCCAGGTGAAGGCGGAGATGGGCATTGCCCCCTCTCCACTCCTGATACTGGGCTTCCCACCACTGGAGCACCCTCTGGAGTCTCATCAGGTTAGGAGGTGAGTTGTCTGGAACACGGTTTGCCTTTTATATAGATAGATGCTGTTTTAATGTTTTAAATGTTTTGATGTTAATTGTCTCGAGGGCCCTATTTGGATGAACAGGTGGCATCAAAATGTTTTAAATAAAAACTAAATAAATAGGAATACTCCTTTGTTCATGCGTGCAGGTTGCCAGCCGGCTAAGGAAAAGCAGGCTGCTATTGTAGCCTGATTTTCACAGCATTATTTCTTGGAGGCAGCTGAAAAGTCGGCAACCTTAAACGCACAGTGACATGTTGAAATATTGTCAGTTGGGAAGAGGCTGCTCTTACCCGACTGTCTCCCAAATTGTCATTGCAATGTACCAGTAAGTCATTTGATTACCAAATATATGAAGGCCCCAGACACTACTTCTGACTTCCTGCTACAACATCAGAACTAGTTAAGCCTCAGGAGAAATGTGTTAGAGTGTGCAATGAAGCATCGCAAGTGTTTTCCCAGAAGCTGGGAAGCAGAAGAGACAGGTTCGAGGAAAGGCAAATCCAACATAAATGCAGAGAAAGCAGCAACCTCAGATCCCCAGAACAACTTTGGGATTGTTGCAGATTTTCCTGAGAAAACCAGACTTCCAAATAACCATTCACCTATGTGCGAGTCAGAAAAATCTCCAGGCGACCAGCTGCTTTTTAAAAAGTCCATAAATGATTGACCAGAGCATGGCTATTTGAATTCTGTTGGCTTTTTCTGTTGGCTTTTTTTTGCTAGACTGCCTTTGGACTACCGGCCCCTTCCCACCATTTTGAATGGGAAAACTAATCCCTCGGTCCCATTTTTTCCTCGGTCCCATTTCCCCCCTCTATAAGGGCCCTAAAAGATGCCCTTGCTGGAGTGGACTGGCGCATATGCGCTCTCTGGGCAAAGGAAATTATTTTTACTGTGGAAAAGAGCAAAAGTTCAGTAGCACGTGTAAGACTGACAAAATTAGTGGTAAGGTATGAGCTTTCATGAGCTACAGCTTGTATCTGAAGAAGTGAGCTGTGGCTCACGAAAACTCATACCCTACCACAAATTTTGTTAGTCTTATATGTGCTACTGGACTCTTGCTCTTTTTCACCGCTACAGACAGACTAACTCGGCCACCCGTCTTGATCTATTTTTACTGTGCTTTGTTAAGCAGTTGGGACAGTACAGTAACAGGGGCCAAATCACCGAGTCCCCTTTTCTCCTCCTTCCGTCCCCCTACACACATGCTCTGCCACTGATAAGCCTGCTTTGGATCCTTATTCTTCTTGGGAGACGGTCCATGCTTTCTGGGTTTTGTCGTGGCAACTGATATTGATCGTCCAAAAGGTTTAACAGAGCACGTGAAAGTCCCCTGTGATGTATCGTCTACCTTTGGGCAGATGTTTCCCTGGCAAAGTTCTTTCCCCCACCCAAGAAGCTGTGTCAGAGAAAGGGGGGGTGGATTCCTCTTCCTCTGCATTACATCCGTAGGGAGATGCCAGGTGTTTATTTTAAGGTAACTACTTCTCTCGGGACACAGCCGTTGCTCTCTTCTTGCACAGTCCTAGCTGAACAGCTCGGGAGGCAGAAATGAGGCCAGGTAAAATTCCCATCAGAAACAGTCATGACTTCTAAATCTTTAGGCTTAAAGGCACAAGAGGAACAGGGTAAGTTTTTTTTAAAAAAATAATGGCTACTATCCTACAAGCGATCAAGCAAGCATGTGGAAAATTTAGAGGTCGTGGAGCCTGGAGACGGCGAGGTATGGAGAGGGGAGAGGTCTCAGCAGGATATAAATGCCACGCAGTATACCCTCCAAAGCATCCATTTTTCTCCAGGGGGACTGATCTCTGTGGCCTGGAGATTAGTTGTAATTTTGGGAGGTCTCCAGACACCACCTGGATGTTGGCAACCCTCCAAAGAATGCTTCTGTGCAAGCATCAAAACTCACTGGCTTTGGATTCTTCATCTGGCTGCATCTCTTTTGGCCGGGCGGCTTATTAAATCCGGAGGTTGGTTGACCAGTTAGTGGCCTGTGTTCAACATCATACTACCCACGCCGCCGAGAAGAGACCTGCTTGGATTCTCGCCTTGCACGAAGGAGGTGTCTGCTAGCTCCTTCTTCTGGGATCCGTTAAAATTTCCTGCAGTGCAGTATGTTGTAAGTCAGGGAAGCGCTTGCCAGGTTTGCAGACTGAAAAAGAAAGCCAGCACGAAAAAGAAATGATCGCTAGTGGTGAAAAAGATTTGGGGGGCAAAGCAAGGTGAGGAGATGGGAGGACGGTTTGGTGGACTTCTGGACAGGCCCCTTTCTGGAAGGAACCTGGAAAAAGACCACATGTATCTTCTAGATATCTTCTAGATCTTCTAGAAGGTATCTTCTAGATCTTCTAGATCTTCTAGATCCTTTAATACAGCCCTTTATGCATTTTTTTTTCAGAAAAAGACAACTATTAGCATAGAACTCTTAATTTCCCAGGATTCAGATGCTTAATTAATATGATTGCCTGTGATTTGCTCCTATGAAGTAATTAACGCTGGGCTGAGCATGAAGTATTAACGTTGCTGTACAGTTGGTAGCCAGCATTTCTCTTGGGATGGGGTCAGCCCGGGCTTCATGTGACGTGTCCTGTTTTAGAATTTGACCTGCTTCCCATAGTATCTTACGCACAGGCGCCTTGGTAGACTTCTCTGTAATTGCTCAATTCATCTGATGTTTGAAGTAGATTTGGACATAATTAAGAATTACAGTAAAATATAATCTCAACTTTTATTTATCTAGAGTGTTTATATTTCCTCCTGAGACAGTCGGGAGTCAAGGCAGGTAACAACGATGCACAAACAATAATCTATTTCGGTAATTAAAAACCTCATTAAAATTCAGTAAGGCAATGAAACCGGATAAGCCGGAGCCAGTTGAGGCTGGCCTGTGAGCTCTTTTAAACAGTTTTGTCTTCCCACTTTTCCGGAAGGTCCCAAGGGGAGGGGCCTGCTTGCCAACTGACTGGTAATGGACAGTGAAGGGCGGGGGGCTGCAATTTTGAGTGGTGTGCTGAGCATGGGTGCTTAACTCTTTCTTCCCTGGCTGGGGTCTGTACTCCTAAATGCACGCCTCCATTTATTTATTTAGAATGTTCTTTATCCTGCTTTTCTCTCCAATAAAAACCGAAAGAGGCTTACAAAATTGCCAATACAATTTAAACTGGTGGTGGAGAGTGCCTTCAAGCCGTAGCTGACATGCCAACCTCTGTTGGGGTTTTCAGGGCAAGAGGCTAATTTAGGTGGTTTGCCATTGCCTGCCTCTGCAACCCTGGTCTTCGTTGGAGGTCTCCCATCCAATTACTAACCAAGGCTGACCCTGCTTAGCTTCTGAGATCTGATGAGATCGGGCTCACCTGGGCTATCCAGGTAGGGCTAAGTATTGGTGGAAAGTGCCATCAAGTCATAGCTGACTTGTGGTGACCCCTGATGGAGTTTTTATGGCAAAATACTAACAGAAGTGGTTTGCCATTGCCTGCCTCTGCAACCCTGATCTTCCTTGGAAGTCTCCCATCCAATTACTAACCAAGGCCGGCCCTGCTTAGCTTCTGAGATCTGACAAGATCTAGCTCACCTGGGCTATCCAGGTCAGGATACAATTTAAATCAAATGTAATATAAACGAAATAAAAAACGGTGCATAAAACATCCTGGGATGGGGGCAATTGATTAAGGCCACCAGCTGCAAGATAGGGGCTGAGCTCTAAGGGCCAAGAGCCCTTTATCTCTTGCTCTTCAGCCCCTGTTGCTGGCCGCAGCCTGGCTTTAAGAACCTACAACAGGAAAGAGACAAAAGCTCAGCCTGGACCTTTCCAGCCAGTAGCCATCTTCCCCTCTTTCCCCTCCTCTGCTGAAAATCTTGGCTCCCCATGTGCTGATATCCAGAGGTGTGCGTTTGCATATAATGTTGGGGTTTGCTCCCCCAGTTCTTGCTGCCATTTCTGCGTCCTGGCTCGTGTGTGTGAGACTGGAGAACCTAAGAAGACAAATTCTGAAAGAGCCTCCAAGTTGAGTCCTTCCCTTGGCTTGAAAAAGGGTTGCCAACTTCCAAGTGGGACCTGGAGATATCCTAGGAAGGGAAATTCCTGGAGGTTTTGGAGTGCATACCTGAGTTCCCAGGCGCCTGCCGGTGGCAGGCAAACTTCTGGGAGTTTGCCCACTTGTTTGCCAATCGCCCAGTGATCGACGGGAGGTTGCAAGCGCCCGGAGGTTGCCCCCCACCGGCAGGCACCTCAAGAACACGCGCCATGCGCATGCTCCCAACAGATGTGGCAACATCACTTCCAGAAGTGACATCATCGCATTAGCCCCAGGGTGCACATGCATGGAGAGTATCTTCGTGGAAGGCATGAGATGAGTCTCAGGTGTCTCTACCCTCCCGGTGGGAGGTGAGAGAGATCTGGTAACCCTAATCTCAAGGAAGGCAAGATATGAGGAGAGGGACCTCAGCGGGGTATAATGCCAGAGAGTCCACCCTCCAAAACTACCATTTTCTCCAGGGGAACTAATGTCAGTTGCCTGGAGATCAGTTGTCATTCCAGGAGATCTCCAGCTGCCACCTGGAGGATGGCAACTTTGTTCCCAGGATTATAATTGCTCTTCAGATGACGGAGATCAGTTCCGCTGGAGAAAATGGCTGAATCGACAGGTAGTCTCTGTGGAACTGTACCCTACTAAGGTCTCTTTCCCAACCCCTCGCCCTCCCCAGGCAATTTTCTACTGGTTAGAAGAGTACTGCCGTGGAAACCATGGATAAAATTCCAAATTTTGCTCACACTTATCTGGAAGTAGGCACAGCCGACAACAACGTGATGGAAGCAGGGATTTTTTTCAGGGGGAACGCAGGGGAACGGAGTTCCGGCACCTCTTGAAAATACTCAGCAATAATGCTTGGAAATAATATGATTTCAAAGAATCCCGTGTGTTTCTTCCTCGTGTCCCTCTTGAGAGTTCCACCACCTCTTTTCCCAGAAAAAAAAAACCTGGGTGGAAGTAAACATGTATAGGATTGGGCTACAAGGCTGTTGTGCCAAAGCAAATTAACAAATTTTTAAAAGAGCGTCTCGAGACACCGTAGATATATTGCAGCAGGAGCTGTTCTGGAGTGGAGCCCATTTTTCTTAGGTGCATGATGTGGTCTCCTTGGCTGGCAGGTGTTTATAACCTACACAGACAGAGAGCGCCTGTTTCTAAAGAGTGGATCCAGAAGAGAAAGAGCAGCAGTAGGTCTTGTCACCTTTCTATGGAAAGCCAAATATATGCAAGATAAGAACAGACTTCGAATGCAAAAGCATTTGGCCTAGACATCAGGTTAAGGAGGGTGGACGGTTTAAAATGTTGAAATGTTGAAGTGGGCCCTGCCCACTTTCTGAAAAAGTCAGGGGTTGCCAGGGAAAGTACTGGCAGGCACCCTGGTGCCCATGGGCACCACGTTGGGGAACCTTGATCTAGATGGACCAATGGTCTGTCTTGGATGTAGGACAGCTTCATATGCAAATATTTATATATATATCTGTAACAGCTGACAATGGTCGAATCCACATTCACCCATTAACCGCATGTTTATCGGATATCTTCCGTTTGCCTCCAATCCGCGATTTTTTCCTCTTCGTTCACATTCCTGCTTCCAATCCATCTTTCTCGTGCGTCCCTCCGGTCACACGGCCGCTCGAAAACCACTTTTTTGGGTGGGACCTTTTTTCCCGCCCATTTTTTTTTATTTTTTTGAGCGCACTTTTCCGTTATTTCGATCTTGCCTTATAAAGAAATATCATTGAAGATAATGATGCCTCTCTTTCCCCCACTGACAGCACTGATGGCTCTCTCCCGTTTCTTTTTGGGAAATTTGGAAGCATGTGGGAAGCTTTCGTGGGCATTTCCTATGCAGGACAGTTCAGTGCCTGAATTTTACTGAAGTTTCACTTCCTTGGAGTGTCATTATTTCGATATTTCGTAATTTCGATATTACAGTAATATAAAATTTAAAAAAAACAGTTAAAAAGGAAGTTTCGCAAGTCCGTTCTGAGGATGGATTCACCCCAAAATGATTTTTCAAACTACCAGATTTGATTCAGAAACAGCATAATCAATAAATCCAATGCTATGAAGTCAAAAATAGTCTTTTGCAGACTACGGAGCACTTGCAAGTTGAATCAGCCAATAGGAACTCTTGGAACGGCTGGAGAGACAGGAAGGGGGGTGGTTTTTAAAAAAACCACGTAAATTGTGCATTGGCCCGTTCACGGCCACCGTGAAACTCCCGTTGAAAACCTGTGACCACACATTCGGGAGAAATGCGAATGAAATGCGTCTCTTTAATGAGGTAATGTGACCGGCACTCGGGATTGCATGGGGAATGCGGGGAACATGCGACTTAGAATGAGTAATGTGGATTTGACCAATCTCTGCCAAAGAACCATGCTCCAAACCAGCCTCGTTTCCCTTTTAAGCACAAATGGTGCTGGAACCTCCAGGAATTGAAACTGGAGGATTGCTTATCTTCCCAAGTGGCAATCGCTGCCCGCAATGAATCCCGCAGCCACTGATTAGGACTGGAGCATTCCGTCTTCTAACAGAATGGCTGGCCCCGTTCCCAGGATGCAATTCCAGGCTGTGCCAGGGGACTGCTGGCAGCGGAGCGATGCTCGTAGTGTTCAAAGTGTGACAGAAGGGGGTTCTCCAGGGAAAGAATCGATCACGTTAAATGAATACTCGGCATTTCATTGTGGGCTCTTTCTGTGCAATTAACCTCCCGCGGATCATTCTTTCCTAGCGTGCCTTGACCGAGGTCAGTTTTAATGGCAGAAAGTGGTGACGGTGGAAGGTTTTTGATGCCGCGCAGGGCTGTTTGGAGGTGACTCTTGGTGGATTGGCTTTGTGCGAAGCTGAAGAGGCTGGCAGTGGAACTGCAGTGAGAACTTGGCGTCCCTTGTGTTTTTGACGGATGATCAGCCAGTCGTGCTTTGGAAACTAGGATAATTCATAGAGGAGCTATATATATATATATAGACAGCCAAAAGCAGCATAGAGGGAATACAAGGACTTTGTTCTGCGGCTTGGCATGGTAAATTCTCGTGGTTAATTGCACAGCCAGTTTGGTGTAGCGGTTAGGAGCACGGGACTCTAATCTGGAGAGCCGGGTTTGATTCCCCACTCCTCCGCTTGAAGCCAGCTGGGTGACCTTGGGCCAGTCACAGCTCTCTCAGAGCTCTCTCAGCCCCACCCACCTCACAGGGTGTTTTGTTGTGGGGATAATAATGACATACTTTGTAAACCACTCTGAGTGGGCATTAAGTTGTCCTGAAGGGCGGTATATAAATCGAATGTTGTTGTTATTAATTTCTAAAACAAGGTAATGACATCTCAAGCCTTGGAATCCATAACCAGAGTTGTGTGTAGGGAATGGATGGGGTGGTTACTGCCCTCAAGTCATAGCTGTCTTATGGTGACTCCTGGTGGGGTTTTCATGGCAAGAGACTAATAGAGGTGGTTTGCCATGGCCTTAGTCTTTGTTGGAGGTCTCCTACCTTTGGGCTTTGTTGGAGGTCTCCCATCCAATTACAACCTTGGTCTTTTTTGGAGGTCCCCCATCCAAATATTAATCAAGGTAGACCCTGCTTAGCTTCTGAGATCTTACGAGATCAGGCTCACCTGGGCTATCCAACTAAGGGCGTGGGAAATGGATACAAACCAACAAAAAACGCACCAAGGAAAACTGCAGTTTGTGATCAATACAAGTTACATAAATTGAGTTCATTTGCTTAATCCGTGTGTTCTCCCAGTCATGGAGAGGGAAGAAAGACCCACAGGGCAATGAAGTTAGCACTCTGGTTTCTGAAAATTCAGTAGTGGGCAGGGGTTTTTTTCTGAGAAAAGAGGTGGTGGAACTCAGCGGTACCATATGCACGTGTGCAAAGTGTGCACATGCTCCCGAGACACTTGATGACATCACTTCCAGGAAGTGACATCATTGCACAGGGCATGGCCACCCCCAGGAGTGCTCCCGCAATTCGAGTCCGCTTGCTTCCCCTCCCCAGGCCAATTCAGGCCCGATCCTGGGCGTTTGGGGCCCGTTCTGGCCATTTTGGGCCTGTTTTGGCCCAATTCGGGCCTGAAATGGCCAGGATCAGGCTGCTGCCAGGCGGGGTGTGTGTGTTCCCCCACCCAGCAGCAGCGTGTTCCAGGCTGATTTGGGCTCAATCCTGGCCATTTTGGGCCCGTTTTGGCCTGAAACAGCCAGGAGCGGGGGGGGGGGCAGTTTTGAGAACTGCCGGATCGCTGTTCCGGAGCGTTCTGGCAGAAAAAAAGCGCTGTGCGTAGTGTATAGTGCATGCCTAGAGGGGTATATGTATACTTCTTCATCCATAAGGACTAGAAACTTGCTTCTTCACAACCAAAAGCTGAGGTGGCTGAGGATATTTTCACTACATCTATATGGAATTGTGGAACATACGTAGACTTTATAATCTCTGCGTAGGAAGCCCTGCCCCATGATCCATTTTTGTGTGTGATATACCATGTTGAACAAAATATACTCAGGCTATGCTCAAAGGCTCCAATCTCCAGATCTACAAACGTGGCAAGCTGAGGACTTGTTGGGCTGTTGTGGTATTAGCAGCCCCCCCCCCCCACTACATACATAGAATAATTGTTACGTTTTGCGTTGCCTGGGATTTTTTAATCTGCAGCTAAAGATTTTCTCCTGGTTATTTTTCTCCTCTGTGCTGCCTTTTAGAATTCTGATCCTGCTCTTATTGCTTTTGTTCATTTAAAAAAATGGCATTCATTTATTTGTATGATGGTTATTGCATGTTTTGATGTGTCCCCTGGAGGTCTACCAAGGTTTCCATGAACTGATCAGCGTGTCTCTAGAGAGACTGGGCTTTCGCCTGGGCATTCTCAAGTCCTTCCTGTACTGTTCAAGATATGCAGACCTCAGAGGTTTCCTGTGTTGAGGGGGCCATGAACTTGAGAAAAGTCCTAAGAGGATATGAGAGATTTAACGATTGAAGCCCCTCTAAATAAGCATTAAATTGACGGATAAACACCCACCAAGGGAGGAAGTCTCTACACCCCTGGCTTCCTCTTCTTGAACTTGTGTCATAGCTGATGGGTTCCCTCCGCAACCGGCTGTAATTTGCAGAGATCAACAAAAATGTGGGTTGGAGGTAAACATGGACTGCAGAGGCCGCAGTTTGTTCATAGAGGACAAATACAAGTATTGCCGGACTTTTCTAAGTAACACGGTGAGCTTAATCTTTCTTTCTTTTTTTGTCTACTCTGACAGCTTCATTCTGCGTTTGCTTTGACATCCGATCCCTCAAGATGACGAGGCACCTGCATTTCTCTTCAGTCTTCAGTTTCTTTGCAGTAAGTACAGTTTTATCTAGTACATTTTCTACCTAACGATGACTTCCAGTAAGCATTGGTGGAGCCTGTGGAGGTGACAAGGGTCAGAGGAAGAAAATTTCAGTGTATGCACCTCAAAAGTCAGGTGAAAAGATGTTCCATGGATTTACTCAGGGCCAAGCTACAAGTGACGAATGACACTTGAACGGCAAGTGTATTTCTCCCTGTTCACTTGCCCTCCACTTGCGCTCCACGCAATCCACTTGCCGTTCAAGTGTCATTCGTCACGTGTAGCTTGGCCCTCAGATGCCCTGGTATCCACCAAGCAAAGATACCAGGGGCAAAAAGTTTCCTCCAGTCCTGGATGCCTGTTACCTTGGTTCAGCCATCTCTGGGGGCCAAGCACAGGTTGGACACTTGTCCGCTTCCCTCAAGTTTTGATGGGAAATGTCGGCGTCCTGGTCTTGCAGCTTGGCTCTCCAACTGCTGTCCAATGGACTTTTCAACTGCCACTTGTCCAACATTCTGCCAAGCTGCCTACATTTCCCATCAAAACTTGAGGGAAGCTGGCAAGTGTCCAACCTGTGTCATCCATCACTTGTAGTTTGGCCCTGAGAAAGCATACCCCAGAGTTCCATACGACTCTCTGAATGTGAACATGGCGATTCTCTAAGGATGTGTTTTTAACAACACATTAGAGAGTTGGCAGACATGAGAGAGCCTAGTATGCTATCACACAACAAGCTGTTTCCTCTAAAGGCATGTAAATCTTCCATGTCTTGGTTTTGGGAGGGGTTGAATGCTCTAATCACATGGGATGCATAGACAGCATTGCTTGCCCCAGTAGAGACTGTTACAGAGAGACAGCGGGTAACCCCTTGATGGATAGATGCTTTGGGCATACAGGAGCCTCTGTTCGGGGTGAGGTTGTGGCGGCGGCACATGAATGTTCTCTGATATACAGTTTAGAAGCTACCATCCTAAATGGCAGGGCTTTTTTTCAGCGGGAACATGGTGGAACGGAGTTCCGGCACCTCTTGAAAATGGTCACATGGCCGGTGGCCCCACCCCCTAATCTCCAGACAGAGGGGAGTTTAGATTGCCCTCCATGCCGCAGCGGCGTGGAGGGCAATCTAAACTCCCCTCTGTCTGGAGATTAGGGGGTGGGGCCACCGGCCATGTGACCATTTTCGCCAAGGGCAATTTAAACTTTAAAAACCTCCCCACCCCACCTGTTCCAGCTAACCCAAAGTGGCGTCATTGTGCGGTCCTGAGTTCCACCACTGAGTTCCACCACCTCTTTTCCCAGAAAAAAAGCCCTGCTAAATGATAACCCTCTTTAACAAACAGAAGGGCCATTAGGTGAATCAGCCCCAGCCGCCAACAACTTCCTTGTACTTAAGCATCACTTAAGTCTGGCAGGCTGAACTTTGCTCTCACCTTCTTTCCCAAAATAAACTCCTGATTGAAGATGCGAGGTGCGTGAGATTCCAGCCAACAGAGAGGAAAATTTCAGGGGAAGCAAACATAGCCATAATGGCTGGTAATGATGTGGTCTTAACCATAGCCTTCAATTGCCGCGTGTGCTAGAAAGCTGACCGGACACTCATTCCGCCGGGGGCCTCCTCTGTAATCTTAACTTGGCAGCGAGTCAGTTCTTGCCAGCACAAACTGATCCTCTCTAAGAAAGATCGGTTGGGAATCTCTCGGCCTCGTCAGTTAGATGCTACCTTAGCTCGGGTAGGCAGGAATGTGAAGTACGATGTACCTCCCAAGCCCAGGGAGGTGTGCAAGAGCCCGCCCATTTCCAAACTGAAGTTTCAACATCCACGTAGACAGGGAACACAGGATAGGAGAGAAGTCTGCCTTGGTTCAGCCGTGTGTTTCCTATTGAGGTTAAACAATGCCCTCTGCGCGGCAACATTCCTGAACTCGTGGTCTCTGGGTAGAGGGGGTATTGCTTACTGGTGGTGTCAGTTTAAAGCACAAAGCATGCAAATCAGGAGGGAAAACTTCACAGCAGCTGACAAAAAGGTGTGGTAAGCTAGGTTGGCGATCACCTCTTGCCATTTGGAGCCGACTCCTTAAATATTGGCTGAACTGCGCTGATGTCGCAGAAGCCGAGGCGTCAGAGCTGCAAGAGAGAAATAGCGTAATGACTGCAAGATCTTTGCCTTCAGATACGTATGTGGATATCATGTGCTCTTGGGGGTGGCGCTTGTTTCATCACCAGTCATTTCTACGGCATAAATATGCTTCTTCGGTATGAAGCATGCAAATATGTATCTGCTACTTCCTCTGGTATAAACAGGAAGCTGTTCCAGATGACGGAAGTACCACATGTTGGAAGTTCTGAGGCCCAAGTTGCTAGAATCCTGGCAAAAGCCTGTACTTTGATTGCAGAAATACTTTTAGGAGTGAGCAGCACGGAGGATTTGATTTAAATCACTAGTCAGTAAGACTAGATTTAAATCACAGTTTTCTACATAAAGACTCCTCACGCTTAGCTTCTTGCGCAGATCTATTCTACTCCCAACAATTGTCTGTTCATTGAATTTTTTGAAATTTAGCACTTAAGAGGTAAAGGGTTGGTTCTGTGTACAAAGATTTGCAAAGGAACAATGGGATTAAGGTCTTTTTCTCAACTGTGTATGTCTATTTTATAACCTTTTGGTTGTGAAGAGACGTGATCTCTGCAGACACAAATTCACAGTTTTGAGAACTGTAAAACCGAGCATCTGTGATATCATCTTCTAGATAGCAAAATTGCCCAATAATCTTCCAGAAACCTCTGAAAGAGTATGACATTGTGAATGGATTCATGGAATTTGTTTACCAAAAAAATTAAACATTGCGTGAATTTACAGCCTCCTGCTACATAATTAAAAACGAATCCTTATTTCATGATGATAACCGTTGGACTATGATGTATCTTAAATAGAAAACTATCTTTAGGTAGATTTTTCCTAAAAAACGTTTTATTAAAAACATCTGATTTAAATTTTAAAAAATCCATTTTTTTAAAATCATTGATTTTTTTTTATCCACCCTGGTGAGCAGTTAAGAAATTCCCTCTACAGAGCCAGGGAAAATCTTTCCTAAGAGGGTTTGTTTATTTCCTCTTTGCCTCCCAAAGGCTCGGTCAGTTTCACCTCCCCTTCTAAGAGGTGAAGAGGAAATAAACCTTCTGAGAGGGGAAATTGACACAGCCTTCCGATCTCTTTTAAAACTCAGCTTCCCGGCTAACATTGTGACTCCTTTCAGGTGATCCTCCTCATGTAATTCGTCTCTTGTAGCTTGGCTCTTAGAATGTCAAATTAGGACCTGGTAAACCTGCATTTGAATTCCCAGCCCACCATGAAGTTCACTGGGTGACTTTTGGCTAGTCCACATACTCTGCCTAACCTACCTCATAGGATTGTTGAGAGATCCAGGTAAAGTTGCCTCGAGCTCTTTGCCAGAAGGGCAGGCTAAAAACATTTGAGACAGACAAAATTAAAATAGTTGTTGATTTTGTAGCCCTCCTTTCGGCTACAAAATTACTCTCTTCATTTTCTCTCTTTTTTGTACGCTTTCAGTTGGTAATCTTTGATATACGTCTTGTGTTTCATAGACAATATTTGTATCCCATTTTCTGTGTCGGGTTGGATTTTTATACACTCCCTTATGATTTCGATAGCCCATTCACGCTCCGGGACTCATGTTCGTCATAAGTGCGAAAAATTCTTCAAATGTTTTCTTTCCCCATGGTCGTGCATGTTTTTTAAAAAGAAGGGGGAAAATTGAATCATCGACCGGGAAGCTTGCTTTTCTGATCTGCCAAGCTGTAATTTTTTGCAAATGTTTACAGCAGTTGCACAGCTGTACATGTCGTGGCCCTTAAAGGCAGATAGCCTACCTTTTCATCTGAACAGAGACTCGGCATTTGCCGATGCGAGTTATAGATAGATCAAGAGGGGTAGCTGTGTTTGTCTGTAGCAGTAGAAAAAAGCAAGAGTCCAGTAGAAAGAGGCTTTCCCAGACCAATAGAAACTAAGAATGATGACTTCTCTCTCATGCTTTATTCAGGTTTTCTGCTGCTATCACGCACAGGCACACATGTGTGGAGAGCAGGAGTACCGGAGCACCAAAGGGCCATGTCTTCCCTGCTCGGGGTGTCCACCAGGCGAGGAGCCAGACAGAGTAAGTGCTCCGTGGTACTTACTGCTTCTTTGGGTGGGGTGCTCTATCTTGCCAGCTCTGTCATTATGGACAAAAGAGCCATGTCCTTTCTTAACCAGGCCCTGCTACACTACGGTGTGGTAGTTACAGTGTCAGGCAAGAACCTGGGTGAGGACGAAAAAAGGGGGGGTTGGGGGGAAACCCCAAAAACTCAACCCAAACAAGCAGGGGAACAAAATAGAGGGGGGTTAAGTAACAACTTATAGATGTGTACCAATATAGATTAAAAACAAGTTTAAAACATAAGGCCTGAATGGCAGGCTACATATACATACTAAAACTTGCTAAAACATCTCCAAATACAGATGATGGTACAGTGCAATGACCAACACAAATAGACCAAGGTACAGTAAAAACCGACCAGACGCATTTCGGCCCTAAGGCCTCCCTCAGTGGTCAGTTGTAAACAATTTATGATCAAACACACCCACACATATAGAAACCAATCATGCAGCGCTCCTGGTGTTTTATCTAGAGCTGTAACGAAAGAAGAAGGGGGGGGGGGAGGAAATTTTTTAATATAATATAGTCCATTATTAAGTGCTAGAATATTCTAGGTAAAATACTGGATCAGAATTTACCTCTAGTATTGTGTGATAAACTACAAATATTGCAGTAGATCCAGGACTGCATTCACACACTGCTCTTCGTTTATTGTTGCACTCTAAAGAAAAAATGTACCAAGTTAGAAAATTATTCCCTAACATGCTCTTAATTGACCCCCCAAGTTCTCCAAACCCAAGTTCGAATCCTCACTCTACCATGGAGTCTAAGGGCCAAACTAGACGTGAGCGCCTCAGCTGTGGGGACACAGCATAGAAGTTAGCACTTTAACAGTTGTCGATTCCCCCTAGAGTTTTTTCACGAGCATTCTGTGACATCACAGCAGTTCAGCCAGTGGCTGGAAAGGAGGGGGAGTGGCTTGAAGGTAACTGAAGACAATCGCTTATTGCACAAAACGGGACCTGAAAAATGCAAAGAAACGCAATTCAGAGAGCTTTGCCTTGGGCGTAATGGCATCTTTGTCCTTGCTTTTGTTTGATTTCCCCTTAGAAATGTGGCTTTGGGGAAGGACTGGGAATGATTTGCAAGCCGTGCTCCGCAAACGCCTTCTCTTCCGGCTATGGGTTGGAACTCTGTTCCTTGCATACTCACTGTGAGGACAAGAAGAGAGCCTGGATCAGTCCTGGAACACCTGCAGCAGACAGCATGTGTGGGGACTGCATGCCAGGGTAACGTGTCTTTTTTGCTTGACTCTCTGGTTTTTTTGAAGGGGGAGCTTGTTTGCCTCAGAGCCTCCAAAGCCACGGGCCATAAAACATCTCCATGGTGGGGGTGAAGCCTCCAGCGGGGTTCTGTTTAACCCACCCAGGGCCAGAATTAAGGGCACATCTGCTGATCTGGGAGAAAGTTTTTGCATGGATTATCTGGCAAGCTTTGTCAGAGCTCTAGTTTGGAGTTTGATTCAGCGTAGATTAAATTTAATTTCCCAAGTGCCTAAAAGTGCTGTAGCAGAAAAAAAGGAGACATGTATAACCCACAATAAGTAAAACATAGGAGGTAAAAATCCAACAATAGCCATAAATTGCACTACTGGGCAGGAACTGTGGTTATTTCCAATGCCATCTGTTTGCGGCTCAGTCAGGATTTTAGCTCTGCCTTTTTGCAGCAAGGGAGCTCAACAAAAAAAGTGTCAAGGAGCTTTTAACACAAGCAAAAGTTTGATTTTTAAAATATACAGGAGAATGGGAATCTTGTTTAAAATTGCACCAGGACATTTTTGCATTTCACCTTTTGAAGTTGGGCCTTGAAGGAGGGATAGTCGGTAAAGTCTAAGCTACAGTCCGAAATGCACGTGGCCCATTATAAGAATATTTTCTTTGAGAGTGAGCCCCGTTGAATAGGCTTGAGTAGGATTCTGAATAGACCTGCTTAGGGTTGCTCTCTTACTTAAGGAAACCCCACTGAACTTAATGCTTCTTATTTAAAAGGAAACATGCCTCGAACTGAGCTACTCACAGAAACAGGGCTGGTGCCAGAGTTTCTGGCGCCTGAAGCTGCAGGGCAGCTTCAGGGCTGTTGCCACCCCAACGCACACCCGGACTGCGTGATGATGTCACTGTGTGTGATGTCATCACGCAGGATGCCGCGAGCTGGCCCCCTTGGTGCGGCAGGCAGCTAGGATGGCGCACGGGTGGCCTCCCAGACTTTCTGCTCAGTTGCCCCACGCCGCCCCAGCTGCCCCTGCGCCTGACCTGCAGGCAGCAGCAGCACGGGGCAACTGAGCCTGCTCAGACTGCCCCGCGCTGCCACCACCAGCACGCGCTCCCAGTCGGGCGCAGCAGCTGCGGGCCAGGCGTGGTAGGCGGCTGGGGTGACACGCAGGTGGCTTCACAGCCCTCCCACTCAGCCACCAGTGCTGCCACCACCAGCTCCGTGGCACGCCCCCTCACCCTCAGCACCCCCTCTGGTGCCTCAGCAGTCAAGGTGGCTGCCGGACCCGCCTCTGTGGATGCGCCGATCCTGCACGGAAATGAACCTTGCTAGGTTCAGGATACATTCTGAGCACAATTCATGGGACTTCTGGGGATTTCCCCGTGGAGCTTGCTCAACAGCAGAACTGCAAGGGGACTGTGGGTGAAGCGTTCATGTGGACGCTCTGTCTGCAGCTGATCCAGGGACGGGTGTTGAAATCACTTGGAGTGATATCATGGGTTGGCTCCACAGACCCATGTGCAGAAGTGCAAGCGCAACATTATTTTATTTATTTATTTATTTATTTATTTATTTATACATACCCCACCCTCCCCACGAATGGGCTCAGGGCGGCTCACAACATCCATACAATACAATAAATTAATCATAAAAACTATAAAATCAGTAGTAATCTTAAAACATTAAAGTAGTCCAGGTGCCTTATGTATAGGCTACTTAGATAGACAACCGGGAGTCCCCATATGGGCCATAACATGTGGGCATAACACATGGCGGAGGGCAGTCACAGAAAAAGTGATGGTCTTAGATGGAAGGGGAGAGTACATCCGCTGGTCCTCAGCCAAAGGCCCGGCGGAAGCTCACACTGGCGGAAGAATTTGCACAATGCAGTATACTTGAGGGAGATGCCAGCAGTTCTTATTTTGGCACCACGAGCTCTTCCGCAAATGGAAGGTTGCTTGATTTATTTGACTTATTGTCCACTCTCCCCGCAACCTGTGCTACAACAGAGAGCTGCTGTAGCACAGTGGTTAAGTGGTTGGGTTGCAAATCAGCTCTCTACTGGTTTGAATCCCACTCCTGCCATGAGGTCAGCAGGTGGCCTTGGGGAAGCCCCTCCTCTAGGCCACAGCTCCCTGCTGGATTGTGAGATAATAATACACTAGGAGAGCTGCTATAGCATAATGGTTAAGTGGCTGGGCTGTGAATCAGCACCCTACTGGTTCGACTTCCACTCCTGTCATGAGCTCAGCAGGAGGCCTTGGGGAAGCCCCTCCTCTCAGCCCCAGCTCCCCAGCTGGATTGTGGGGATACTAATAACACTAACTTGTTCACCACTCTGGGTGGGGCACTAATCTGTTTAGAAGAGCGGTATATAAGCACAGTTGTTGTTGTTATTGTTATTAAATTGGCTCAGAGCGGATAACATCAATATTAAAATTTATATTAAAATTTTACATTAAAACCATAAATAGACATACAATTCAGTCACAAAACAACTCTAGACAGTGGCTCATTTTACCCAGCCCCAATAAAACATATCTAAACCTTTCCTTTAGGATGGCTTTGTGAGGGGGCTTTGCCCCCTAATCTGGGTCTAGGGGTTGCCACACTAAAGGAATTTCCCTCTAAGAGCGTGTTAGCAATTACTTCCTGGGCGTTTTGGGTCTCCTTGGTAGCAGCGTGGCCTTCTCGCCTGAGCCATCTCAATTCCTTTAATTAGGAAGCGGCTTTCTGCAGTCTGCCGGGTCTCTCCAGACATGGCACGCCGCATGTCCCAGATCAGTGAATTTCCAACTTCTGCCCTCAGGGAAACGGCGCTTGCAGGAGAGCGATCTTGTGATGACTCACTGCAACTTTACCCACAAGTGATCACGTATGCCCTGGTGTGTTGCAAAGTATTCTGGGGCACTTTTCCGCATGAACTGTCAGCTTAGCCATTATTCTCATGAGCTGAGAATGCACCCAGTGGTCTTGTGCCTCTGCGGGTGGCAGGGGGAGATTGGCAGTCGTGGAGTCAGAGTTCACTGAAGGAGAGTTGGAAGCCACTCGTTGTCATATATGTCTGTCTACATATCTGCCATGAGTATTCTCAGTGCTCTGTATTATGCGCTGATCCTCTGAGAGTATGAGAAGTGGCATTTGGGGGACTGTCTAGCCGAGGGTTGCTTATCTCACAGGTGCCTGCGGAGATGTCTGCTTTTGTTTTCATAGCCGCTTGAGAATGTGTCCTTGAGTGCCGGCTTCTCCCTGGGAACCGAAAATAACTTATCTCCTACAGTTCTTCTCGCCTCCTGTCTAAAAACACCTCTCCCCCCTTCTGGCCCCTTTGCGCCAGAATCCTAACCGTCCAGATCCTAAAGGCGGGAACTTTCCCTATAACTAACCCCTCCGACCTTATACATGTCACTTCTGCTACTACCCTTGTCTGTGATTGCTGATACTGTTGGATCTCTAATAAAGTAACTTTAACTCATACCTTGGAGTGTGTGCAGTGGAGTGCGATGGGGATCGAACTGCCAGAACCTGACACTAGTTATGCCTCTCATGGAAGAACCTGTTTCAACTCCCAAATGTGCCCTTAAAACCCAGATTGAAAACCACCGATCTGATTGCATAGCAGGTGGGGCTGGAAGAGGCTGGATAGAGGCTGGTCCAACATTCCAGGTGGTGGCTAGAGATCTCCTGGAATCACAACTGATCATCAGGCCATAGAGATCTGTTGCCCTGGAGAAAACTGCTGCTTTGGTGGACTCAGTGGCATTATACCCTGCTGAGGTCCCTCTCTTCCCCAAACCCCTCTCTCTCCAGGCTCCACCCCCCAAATCTCCAGGAATTTCCCAACCTGGAGCTAGCAACTCTAGGCTTAGTGGCCTTTTTTGGCCTCTTCTGATGCTGTGATTCTGCCTGGCCAAATGCCAAACATCCCAAGATTGCCACTGCAGCCCGCCCTGTGTAGCCAGTCTCTTTAAAATGAAAAGAATTCTTCAGAGTGGCTTTGTTAGAATAAAAGCTATCATCAGAGAGAAAGGGGGAGGCGGTCCAGTAAGGGACCCCTTGCAGTGATCCCTTTTGCTAGCGGTGGGGTCTCGTGGAGAAGCTGTTGAACATCTCTTCTGCAAAGTGGCAAATCACGCAATTTCCTGGCTTCCGGAAAAGCAGGAATCTCAACATCTTGACAGGAAGCTGCTGGGGAGAGACGGGCGGGAGGGGTTTAATGAGTCACAAAAAACTCTTGGCTGAACTCGCTTACACAGGCCAGCGAGAGGGAGGAGAGATACGGGTTGTGCCTGAGTCATAACTGTTGCTGCTCCTCAGCGGCTGACTCCAAACTTAGTCAGCCTAACTAATCCGAATGCCCCAACTGGATCGGGAAAGGGTGGGATGTGAAGGTGCCCTCAGGGTTCCCTGGCCACTGTACCTTAAGTTCGGTGGGGCTTGACCTCTTCCCATCTGAAACGCAGCCTTCTCTGGAGCAGGTCTACGGATGCCAACCTCCAGCTGGGGCCTGGCGTTCACCCAGAATTACAACAGATCACCAAGCGACAGACAGCAGCTACCCTGGAGAAAATGGCTGCTTTGGAAGGTGGCCCGTATGGCATTTTGTCCTGCCAAAGTCCCGCCTCAAACGCTGCCTTCCCTAAGTTCCACTGCCGAATCTCCAGGAATTTCCCGACACAGAGTTGGCAACCCTAAGCAGGACTCTGTAATCCTGTATGTGGGGCTCAAGCCAGAGCCAACCCCACAACAAGGGCAATCTGGGCAGTGGCCACATGGGATAGGGTGGGGATGGCAACATCTCATCCGCCCATTTCCTCCACAGCCATCTGCTTCACCCACCTCTGCCATCCCAGTGTACCCCACAAAAAGTGAAGGACACCGTGGAATATTGCAGCAACGGAAAGATATAATAATCTTCCACAGAGAAAGTTACTGATCTTTAGCCGTTTTATAATTAAAGTGCACCGTGCTACAAAACTTTCACTCTACGGACATAAGAACATCACAAGTTACTGCTGAAAGTGCACTGTGCTTTAAGATCAATAAATGCAGCTATAAAAATATTTATTGTATTTATTGATCTTAAAGCACAGTGCATTTTAATCAGGGCTTTTTTTTCTGGGAAAAGAGGTGGTGGAACTCAGGACCGCACAATGACATCACTTTGGGTCAGCTGGAACAAGGGGGGGATTTTTTAAAGTTTAAATTGCCCTTGGCGAAAATGGTCACATGGCCGGTGGCCCCGCCCCCTCATCTCCAGACAGAGAGGAGTTTAGATTGCCCTCCGCGTCACTAGAGCAGCCCGGAGGGCAATCTAAACTCCCCTCTGTCTGGAGATCAGGGGGCGGGGCCACCGGCCATGTGACCATTTCCAAGAGGTGCTGGAACTCCATTCTACCCCATTCCAGCTGAAAAAAAACCCTGCTTTTAACTATAAAACAGCTAAAGATCAGCAATTTTCTCTGCAGAAGATTGTGTATCTTTCCACTATCCCAGTGTACCTGCCAGGAACCAGAGCAGCTCAGCTGCTTTGCCTGTTTGCCCTCTTTTAACTGATGATGATGATGATGATGATGATGATGATGATGATGATGATGATGATGATGATGATGATGATGATATAGGCTGCCTTTCTCACTGAGATCCAATGCATGTGCGAGTGAAAATACAATATTGAACTTGGGACCTCTTCCACTGAGCCACAGCCCCTTCCAGAGGCGGAAGAGGGAAGAATGCTTATTTATTTCTAACCTCATACAATCCCCTCCCTATCCTGTAAGGATTCCCATGGCAGTTTACAATACAGGATGAATGTAGGACGGGTGGAAACCAAGTCCAAGCCTTAAACTTACAACCAGCAACAATTTTTAAAAGTCAAAATCAGGACAACGGCTATGTTATTCAATTGGGTCTCAATATTCCCATTTGGGACCAACGGGGCAAAAAAAGGAGATTTATTTTTGCACGTGTGTCATGCTGCCCGTCGTCAACCCCCCCCCCCCCCCGCCTTCTTCAATGAACGCAGCCATGCCGTAGACAGGAGGTCTTCAGAAGGAAGGTTGGGGCTTGGTTCTGTAGGAACGTGGGCCTCTTGGAAGGCTCGGCCATTCACCAAACGTCTGCCTTTGTCCATTGCAGGTATTACAGCCCCGAAGGCGAGACAGACCCTAGAACTACCTGCCTGCCTTGTTCGTCAGCCCCCAAAGGCATGCCCGGATGTCCAGGTGAGTGTTAAAGAAAATGAAGGTAGAGGGACGTTGTAATTTCCGTTCTGTGCAGAACACCAGCTGGTATTTGACATTTTGCTTTGGAGATCTGTTCTGTATTCTAGAGCAAAACTGTGTATTTTGAGAGGCATGGGCGGTGGCTGGTCGCTTTTTCTTTCCCCTCGATGTGGGAACATGTAGCTTGACGCAATAGCTGTAATACCATCGAGCTATCAGCTCTTCTCAATAGCACATGAAACTGCATGTTACCAAGCGACACCCTTGGTCCCTTGAGTTCGGCCTTGGCCCATTTAAGACAGTCGCTCTCTAGCACCTTGAGCAGAGAAAAGCCTTTTCCAGCCCCTGATCTCTGTGGAGATGCTGGGAATTGAACTTGGCACCTTCTGGGTGTGAAGTAGAGCCAGTTTGCGGTAGAGGTTAAGAGCGGCAGGACTCTAATCTGGAGAGCCAGGTTTGATTCCCCATTCCTCCGCTTGAAGCCAGCTGGGTGACCTTGGGTCAGTCACTTAAAAGCGGCAGGACTCTAATCTGGATAGCCAGGTTTGATTCTCCACTCCTCCACTTGAAGCCAGCTGGGTGACCTTGGGCTAGTCACAGCTCTCTGGAGCTCTCTCAGCCCCACCCACCTCACAGGGTGTTTGTTGTTGTGGGGATAATAACGACATACTTTGTAAACCACTCTGAGTGGGCATTAAGTTGTCCTGAAGGGCAGTATATAAATCGAATGTTTTTGTTGTTATTATTATTACCCCTGAGACCGGAAGTTTCAGGTGCTGATACTTCCCTTTGCTCTATTTTTTTTTTAACGTGTCCTCAAGTCAGAACTGACTTATGGCAACTCCAGGTGCAGTTTTCATGGTTAGAGACTAACAAAGGTGGTTTGTCATTGCCTGTCTCTGCAACCCTGGTCTTCGTGGCTCTATATCAGTATACTGTCCAAGGCTGTTTGTAGGCATGTATTTGGGAGAGGGGAAACAGGCCGGAGCCACTTCAGCTCTTTCCAGATTGGGAATACTGCTGTGCGGGAAATGAAACCTGGCCTTGTTTGGGCTGCTGCCCGTAGTATGTCAAGAATTAACAACCAGGGTTATGATGTTTGATCAAAGTTCTGCTCGCTTGCTCTCAAACCGTGCCAGTTAAACACACTTGCACAGACTTTTAATTTTCCATTTTTCATTCTGCTTCCAACTGTGTGCTATATCCTTGGTTGCTTAGGAAAGTGGAGAGCGTGCATTATCTTTGCTCGCTTACTTCCTACCCATTCTGAACAAACTGTAGATGGCTATTATATCCAAACTGGCCTCTATGCTTTTGTGATTTCTCTCCAAACCAAGAGTGCAGAACAGCTTCAAGCTGGGATTTCCAACCCTGTTTTAGATCCAGAGGAGTTAGGCATGTTAGTCTGGAGTAGCAAAATAGTAAAGAGTCCAGTAGCACCTTTAAGACTAACCAACTTTATTGTAGCATAAGCTTTCGAGAGCCACAGCTCTCTTTATCAGATGCAATCCTGTTTTGTTGTTATTGTTGATGTTGATATTTTTGATATACTTTTTATTTTATTGATAAGATAAAAAGCCCAATAAAAAGAGCAGAGAAAAGAGAAAGAAAAGAAAAAGAAATTAAATTTCTTCTTTGAAATATAATCCACAAATCATCTGTTCATTTTTTCTCATCTCACACAGAAAGTCAATAAGGGGTTTCCAATTAACCATAAAGACAATGTTTGATCTCTGATCAGAGCTGTAAGTTTAGCCATCTCCACTAACTCCATCATTTCCACAATCCAGTCAGCCATTGAAGGCAGTACTGTACTTTTCCATTTTTGCGCATATAAAAGCCTAGCCACCGTGGTCATATATAAAAATAGATGTAGATCGTCAGGCACGTTTTGCAAGGCTGTTGCTTTAACAGGATTAAAGCTTCGTCGAAGGCTTCTTTGAATGGGGTATTTGTATGACTGGTTTAATTCCTCGTAGTTTTTTAATTTTTCTATCTACGACGATGGATGTAACTGTTTTTAGATGACTCATGTTTTTTGTTTTGTTTTGCATCTTGTGACGGCCTATGGCTAATGACAATAAATCTATCTTTCCATCTATCTATATAAAAATAGTAGCAAACCACCCCGTAAAAAGTCTGCCAAGAAAACGTCGTGATGCGACGTCCCCCCATGGGTCGGTAATGACTCGGTGCTTGCACAGGGGACTACCTTTACCTTTTATATAAAAATAGAATGCCATGTTTATTTCCCAGCTGTTTGTCCATTAGTCCCAACAAAAAGGCTTCTGGTTTAAATTGTATATCGATCTTCAAACTTTTCTGTATTAACATATGAATTTGAGACCATATTATTATTATTTTTGCTCCCCAAATGGGAGGCTTCAGGCAGCCATGCCGTTCAGTCTGTTGTTGTTGTTGTTGTTGTTGATAACCTGGGAAGTACCTGATTGACTCAGATGTATGGTCCCGTGTGCTCCAACCCACCCAGTCCTCTCTCTATGGGTTAATTTCAGAGGGAAACAGAAATGCACCGTCCAGACTCGGTAGCAATAATAACATAATAATAACAACATTCGATTTATATACCACCCTTCAGGACAACTTAATGCCCACTCAGAGCAGTTTACAATATTATTATCATCCCCACAATAAAACACCTTGTGAGGTGGGTGGGGCTGAGAGAGCTCCAGAGAACTGTGACTAGCCCAAAGTCACCTAGCTGGTTTCAAGCGGGGGAGTGGGGAACCCAGGGCTTTTTTTTCTGGGAAAAGAGGTGGTGGAACTCAGTGGTTGCCACCACAGGGGGCAACTCTTGGTGGTAGGTAGAGCCCCTGGGTACCACATGTGCATGCGCAAAGTGCGTGCACGCTCCCAGGACTGCACAATGATGCCACTTTGGGTCAGCTGAAACAAAGGGAGAGTTTTTTAAAGTTTAAATCGCCCTCAGCGAAAATGGTCACATGGCTGGTGGCCCCGCTCCCTGATCTCCAGACAGAGGGGAGTTTAGATTGCCCTCTGCACCGCGGCATGGAGGGCAATCTAAACTCCCCTCTGTCTGGAGATCAGGAGGCGGGGCCACCAGCCATGTGACCATTTTCAAGAGGTGCCAGAACTCCGTTCCTCCACGTTCCGGCTGGAAAAAAAAGCCCTGGGGGGAATCAAACCCGGCTCTCCAGATTAGAGTCCCATGCTCTTAACCACTACACCAAAGTGGCTCTCTAGGCAATCAACCATGTCTGGGGTGCAGATTTTCTAACATCAGGCACCAGTCACCAGACAGTGGACTTACTGCACCTGTCTCCGACCGGAAATAGAAGAATATCATAGCCAGTCAAAGACCTGTTGCAAAGGGAGGGGCGGTTCTGTAGGGAGGAAGCTTGTTTGCAGATTGGCGCATTGGTGCCTGATTCATGTATGACGAGATGAATTGCCTGTGGAACGCAGATTGTAAGATTCTCAGTTCCATTGCGGAAGTTCAATTAAATGACTTTATAGGCTATTATATCCACCCAGATTACCTAAGATTGACATATGGTAGGCATCCAGTTTCTGGCCTCTGGAGAATGATTAATTCTATTGTGCAGTTGGAAACACCGGCTGTTCTCTTGCATCAAGATACTCCAAGAAGGCATTTAAACCAATAGATTTTTTTTTTAAAAATTGAAACAACTGATTTCAGCATGCAGTTTACACAACAGTGTATGATGAAAATGTATGTTTTGATCTAGAAACAGAACATAGATGTGATTCTGTTCTTGTCCAGAATATAAAGTTGATGAATGGTACCCTCCTTCCACCCCCAAGTTCCTTCTTGTCCTAAACAGAGTGGGTTGGAAAAGCTGCAAGGTGAAGCCGATTCTACTAGAAACAGTTTCATCTAAAATCTGGAGAGCCAGTATGCTGTAACGGCAAGAGGACCAGAGAGATTCGGATTCCAGTCCCCAAACAAAACTTTTCAAGCCCATCACTGATTCTCACCTGACCCACCTTGAAGGATTGTTGTGAAGATAAATCTAGATAATCCAATCTACACTGCCCTGAATTCCCTGAAGAGAGGGCAGGACAAGAACAACTGATAAATCAGTGTAAAAATGGGCTTCGTTCATTCATTCATTCATCAGTTGTTCATTCATTCATTCATTCATTCATTCTGTTCTTTATAGTCCAATTTCTCAGTGGGAGTCAAGATGGATTTTATAGTGTACTGTAAGTCGATATGACATGGGGGGAGAGTGAAAGGGGACAAGATTTGGCAGAAAGCTCCCTCTAGGTTTTTGCCGGGTTTAAGGAAAGGTAGAAGAGAGAATTTTGAAAAATAAATATTTGTTCCACTCTTCCTTTCAGAAAGTTCAAGGGGTGGGTGGGTCTCTTGCCCTGGTTGATTTTTTTGTCTGTTTTAGCTAGACTTTGTATCTTTAGTGGAAAAACGACATTTCCCACTTCCTTTCTGTACTCAGGATAGCTACAGCTGTACATCCACACATGTTTCTGGCAAACCAGGTTTAAGACTTGGTAGATTTATGTCCTTTAAACTGCCACAGGGTTCTTGATTGTATTTCACAGGGGGAGTTGGAGGTTCCCAGAAGCATCATGTACCCACAACACACTCCCTGGGCTCAGCAGCACACAAAGTAGTGACAAAGTCACTGCCAGGTTGTGTCACCGTTCAATGTTTTTCTGCTCAAGGATTCCCCCATCCTACTCCGCTGATGAGAGCTGATACACACACAGATATCCCTCCCTCTGTCCGTCAGCCCTTTGCCAATTTGTATTCAAAGTCCTTCTTTCCCCCATCAGGGTCCAGGAAGTGGCTGACCCGTCTGGCTCGGAATGCCGAGGCCTCGCACAGGCGGGACGACAAGACGTTGCTGAACGGCACCCGAGACGGGAAGCCGGAGGAGAACGCCACCCAGTATGCCGTCTTGGCCATTGTGCCGGTCTTCTGTGTGATGGGCCTCCTCGGCATCCTCTTCTGCAACTTGCTGATGAAGAAGGGCTACCACTGCACGGCGCAGAAGGACGAGGAGGGAGCCAAAGCCGAGAGGAACGGTGAGAAAGGAGCCATCCAGCTGGGATGCCAGGCCTTCTCGCTGGGCTTCATAATATGCCTGTATTCCCATTGTCCCAATACCTGAGTGCAATGTGACACAAAGAGTCACTTGTGACTTCTGTTACGATACGATAAAGCATCCCTGTTGTGTGACGTTATGTGCGCACAATTTAAGTCTCCGATTTTGCCAGGCCGATGTAGGCGATTCTCTGGTCTCAGCCTTCTATGTGCAATAGTAATGTTGACAGCTGCTGTACAGGGCCATTTTAAGAATGGCAGAAGTCGTTTGGAGGCTCACATTTCGCCCTGTGTGTTGGCACCCTCTTGGTAAAGCAGATGAGGCATCTGTGAATCCCAAGAATTGTCAAAGAAAAGCATGCAGGGATAGGGGAAGGAGGCAAATACTTAGCTAAAGATATCCAACTCTCTGCTATATTCGAAAATAGAATGCAAGCTGCTCAAGTGCTCCGTCATCTCTTGGAAGTCTCTTTGCTCCACTTGGCCTAGTGGCCGAGCCTCTGCTTTGCGTGCTGAAGTTCCTGGTTTTTTATCCCAGTTTAAAAGGTACTGTCAATAGGAAGAGGGCTCACAAAGGGCCTGGCGAGCTACTGCTGGAGAATTCATTTTTATTGCTTTATATGATTGTTATCCTCCCTTTGCCCAAGGAGTTTGGAGTCACGGGAGAACAAGGCAAGAAGAGCTCATAGAGCACCGTGATAGAGCACCTGCTCTACGAGCTCTTCTTGCCAAGGAGTTTGGAGTGGCAAACACAGCCCTTCCACCCTACTTTTAGCCTCACAACAACCCTGCAAGGTCACCCAATTGTGGCTGGGAGGCAATTTGAACCTGGGTCTCCCCTGTCATAGTCTGACACAGTTACCACAGCCCCACACTAGCAGTGCTCGACAATATGAGACTAGATGTTCTGGTGTGGAATAAGGTAGCGTCACTCCTGTTAAATTATGAAGGACGGTCTGCCTGCTCCTCCAGTGTATGAAAGGTGCATGTTCATTCATAGAAATGCCTTTGAAGGAGCTTCCCTGGGCTGGGCTGACTGCCAGCTAGGGAGGGGTTTGTTCTTTCACTTTAAGGCTCGGGACCGGAGGAGTGGAGAGCTGAGTGTTGTTATATCATCCATACAAACTTCTGACTCACCAGCCTCTTTCCTATTCCTCGCGGTCTGTCTTTCCTGCCTTGGGCTTTCTCTTCTGCACAAACAGGCTCCAAACTCTTTTCTTTGTTTTGAAACTTCATCTTCCAGCTTTTGTCTTTGTTCTGCCCGATTCTTTTTTTTTAAGCACCTCTTGCCAATAACTTGCTGCAATTAAGGCAAGCGGACAGCTGTGGTTTTTTTTTTTTGCAAAGTACTTTGCAAAATCACTCCTCCGTATGCTTATTGAACCTCACCTTTTCTCACCTTCCAATTCAAAAGCTCAAGTGCTTTGCAAGGCTTCAGTATTTTTGCACATTAGTGTAGCCTCCCACATCTGAGCCGCTTGAATGGCTGGCAAGGAGGTCTCGCTGGTGGATCTTTGCCAGCTGTAGCTCTGGTATCAGGATGTGCCGATGGTACCTGTGGTTTGTGGCTGCCTCCACCTCCACACAACATGAGCCACTGAGATTGGAGGGAAGGCGAGGGGGACGTGGAAAGATAGTGCTTTGAACCCCTTCCCTAGCCACATCCTCCACATCTGTGAGAGCTCAAAATAGAAGAGAGGGGTCATGCAGTCAGAAGGACTTCCATCCCTGCTGGAACCAACGATGGCTTCCGGCCAGGGACCGGAAACAGCAGCTGAGCAGCTGGGTGCTAAACTATAGAACCCTCCCATGTCAAAATAGGTTTTCAAGCTAATAGGGACACAACCCCAGGAGCAAAAGGGACACATCTCCAGGAGCAATGCTTGAAGCTTGGGTAACGCAGCTCACAGTAGTGAAAAACCCCAGAGCTGAATCTAGGATCTTACAAGAAAAGTTTATTTAATGTGAGCCAGTGCCACGGAAGGCAGAGGGGAGAAAGATTTAGGGGAAGAAGATTTAGCAGTGGTGATCTGGATTCTGGCAGAGGTGCCCATGTAACTTAAAAAAAAAACATTGGCAAAGCAGGATATTAAATCCCAAACAGGAAAGGTTTGCTGAAGCTCATGGGAACCCTTGTGTAATTGTAGAACAAAGTGAAATGGGGCCAGGGGTCAGGCAGGCCACTGATAGCCTGCTCCATGTTTGTTTGTTTGTTTAAAATGTTTTCTATAGTTTCGGGTGGGTAGCCACATTGGTCTGTAGTAGAAGAGAAAGATTTGAGTCCAGTAACATCTTTAAAGATCAACTAGATTTCCAGAGAAAAGAGCAAGAGTCCAGTAGCACCTGTAAGCCTAACAAAACCTGTGGTAGGATATGAGCTTTTGTGAGTCACAGCTCACTTCTTCAGGTACCAGATTCTTCAGATTTCGAGTCTGACTCTCAAAAGCTCATACTCTGGAAATCTGGTTGGTCTTTAAGGTGCTGTTCGACCCAAATTTTGCTCTTCTACTACGGAACAACACGGTTCCGTAGCATTTTCTATGCTTCCCTTCAACCCAACCCAGGGTGCCCAAGTCGGTGAACGTTAGAACATTTCAAACATTAAAAAAATTAAAATAAACATATGTATTTAAAATGTTTAAAACAAATAAAGCATATAAACACATAAACAGGAAGGAGAGCTAATAAAAGTTTGTGAGGAAGGAAGATTTAGTATTTTGCTGCCTTAAAAAAAGAGGCGAACTCAAACTGAGGCCAGACTGGGGCAGAATTTATTAAAGAAGGGCCTTGCCTGCTACATTTCAACAGAATAACTTCCTTGGGGGTAACTGGTCAGAACGTTCCTGTTTTATTTTTTTTTAAAAGCATTTCCTGTCAGTTTTGCTTGGCTTGCACAGAACATTTCATCCAATGGCTACTGATAATTTTGGATAAGTCTTGGAAAATTGTCTGGAAGTGACTGGTATTTAGGCCAGAGTCTGAGAAGTAGGCCAGGGAGCTGTTATTTGTCACATATACCCAAAATGTGGGAGGAGGAAAATTCTGCCATGGCAATGTAGTGTAGTGGTTAGAGTGTCGGGTTGGGGGCTGGGAGACCCCAGGCTCAAATCCTCACTCTTCCATGGAAGCACACTAGGTAGGGTTACCAGGTGTCGGCTGGTTGCGGGCAAACTCCCGGGGATTTGCCCCTTTCTCCGCTGATCGTTGAGCGATCGGCGGGAGGGGGCAAGCTCCTGGACCGTGCCCGCCACTGGCAACCACCTCAGGAGCGCACACCATGCGCGCGCTCCCACCCCTCGCACTGACCGTGGGAACATCCCTGCACTCCGATTTGGCCCCAAATCAGCCAAATCAGAGCACGGGAGCACTCCTGTGACTGGCGCAATGACATCACTTACAGAAGTGACGCCGCCACGCACTTGGCGTGATGATGTCACTTCCGGAGGTGACGTCATCATGTCGCCACTGGAATGCACGTGCACAACCCTAGCACTAGGTGACCTTGGTGGGCCAGTCACACACTGTATCAGCCTCTCCTGCCTCACAGGGTTGTTGTGGGAGAAAATGGAGCAGAGGAACAAAATGTAAGCTGCTTTGTGTCCCAATTGTGGGGAGAAAAACAGGATAAATGAAGTAAATAGATATTTACACCAATGCAAGATTAGTTTTTTTCCATGTATGACATCAAAAAGTGGAGTGGGGGGACACTCGGGTTGCCAGGTCCAGGTTGAGAAATTCCTGGAGATTTGGGGGTGGAGTCTGAAGATGGTGGGGTTTGAGGAGGGGAGGGGCCTCAGTGGTGTATAATTCTATAGAGTTCACCCTTCATAGCTGCCATTTTCTCCAGGGAATCTGATTTGTTGCCTGGAGATCAGTTGTAATTCCAGGAGGTCTCCAGCTACCACCTGGAGGCCGGCAGCCCTAGGGGACACCAACCACCCAGAAATCTCTGTAAAAGAGCCCAAGTGTTCAATCTCTCTGGTCTGACTGGCACAGTTTCCCTCACTCACTTCACACCTTCACATCTCCCTCCCTGCTAACATCAACAATTGTTTTGTGAGAATTAGGACTATATGATTTCTGAACTACCCATCTGAGGCTGCGGTTGCCATAGCTACCGCCAAGGCCCTATACCTGAGAAAGAGGCCGAGTGGGGGGTGAGATTGTTTGTTGTAAGGCAGCCCTGACCTAATTCTGTAGGGAACTGTGACTTGTTGCTCCATTTCTGTGGCATAGATTGCTTCTAAAGCAATCCAGAGACCCTTGAGGGGGAGGGTGGCCAGGCTCCAGGTGGTGGCTGGAGATCTCCCAGAATTACAATGGATCTCCAGGCAACAGAGACCAGTTCCCCTGGAGAAAATGGCAGCTCTGAAGGGTGAATTCTATGGCATTCTACCCCACTGGGGCCACTCCCTTCCTCAGACCCTGCCGTCTCCAGGCTCCACCCCCCAAATCTCCATTTCCCAGCCTGGGCCTGGCAACCCTTGGGATTTGGGGGGTGGAGCCTGGAGAAGGCGGGGTTTAGGGAGAGGAGGGGCCTCAGTGGAGTAGAATGCTGTTGAGTTCACCCTTCAGACCAGCCATTTTCTCCAGGGGAACTGGTCTGTGTTGCCTGGAGATCAGTTGTAATTCCGGGAGATCTCCAGTTACCACCTGGAGGCTAGTAACCCTAGGTATTGTCAACAACAACAACTTAGGGTGGAAAGGGCCATCAAGTCACAGCCAACTTATGGCAACCCCTGCTGGGGTTTTCAAGGCAAGGGACAAACAAGGGTGATTTGCCATTGTCTGCTTGGGCCTAGCAACCCTGGACTTCCTTGGTGGTTTCTTATCCATGTACTAACCAGGGCTAACCAAGCATACTTCCAAGATCTGTTGAGATCAGGCTAGCTTTAGTGGGGCAGAAACCGCTGAGGGAAGTTTGTCCCACAAGAACTTCTGCCCACCATCTTGGTCCTCTGGCTCGAGGATTAGCCAGTGTTTCTAGGATCATACATAAGGGCCCATTTGGAACACAGGGGTAAAACATTGTACTGAGGAGCCCTGGATTCGGATAGTGTGACCTGGTTGACCTCAGACAATTTGCGTGCTCTCGGCCCAATGTGGTTCACAGAATGGCAGGGCAGTTCTTTGGTAGGCACGGAGGGCAGAGTGTAATTGCCTGATATGTGACTCTGACCAGCTTGGAGAAAAGATGGCTGGAAAATGTCATGAGAACTGCTCTGGAGACGATCCGAAAAGCCGTAAAGGAGTCTCCGGGGCTCACAAAAGCATCTTTCCCTGTTGGTGGACATCCCCTGAAGAGAGGATTTATTTATTTAATCTTTAAACGTCCTTTATACCCCCCCACTTTTCTCCCATGTGGGGGCCCAGAGTGGCTTGCAACATTCTCCCTTTTTGCCATTGTCTACCTCACAGCAGCCCTGTGAGGTAGGTGGGACTGAGAGTGAGCAACTGGCCCAAGGTCACCTAGCAAGTGACCTTGCTGGAGATTCGAACCTGGATCTCCCAGATCATAGTCTGACATTCTAACCACTACACCATGCTGGCTGTTGACTTCCCTGGTGGGAATATTCCTTTTTAATGCCCTTGGGGTGTGTAGTTCATGCGTCTCTCCTTCTCACACCACATAGGAAAGGGTCGTGCACTCATGCAGACAAATGCCGATTCTATCAGTCGGCCCCAAATAGAACTGCTTTTCAGCATCAGCTGCTTTCTGTGTTTCTCAGAGTCACAGGGCGCCGTGACACACTGCCTTTGCAGGAAAACCTGAGCCCTGGAGTTGTGCAGCAAGTATGCAACAGCTCCATCTTCTGTCTGCTAAACGCAAGGCTGTTTAGCTGCTGGAATGCACCTTAGGGCAAAGACAGGCATGTAGCTACAGACTTGGCTCTCCTTACTGCCTATCTTGCAAGCAAACTTCTCAGGGTTTGTGCCGGGCAAAGAACAGGGTATCTTCCTTTTTCAACGTTCCGTTCTATCCCTGCAGGCAATAGTTCAGCCTACCGCATAGAAGATGCGAACGAAGACACCATCGGTGTTCTTGTGCGCCTGATCACGGAGAAAAAAGGTAAGACCTCGACTGGAAAGGAGGGTTGATGGAGCAAGGGGGAGGGGGAACATCACTTTTCCAGGCTTACGAGAAAAAAAAGTCCCGAGCCCACTATATATAAATAAACTATTGCTGCGCATGATTCAACACATAACTCATACCTGCATACATGCAGCAGCCTTATATTGAATCGGACCATTGGTCCATCAAGGTCAGTATTGTCTGCTCAGACTGGCAGCTGTTCTTCAGGGTCTCAGGTGGAGGTCTTACCTCTCACCTGCTTTCTAATCCCTTTTTTAAAACTGGAAATGCTTGGGTTGGGAGTGAGCTTGGGTTGGGACCTTCTGCGCGCAAAGCAGATAACAATATTAACAGTGCACTTATGTATTGCTCTTCTAGGCAGATTAGTGCCCTCTCAGAGCAATGAACAAAGTCAGTGTATTATTATTCCCACAATGCAGCTGGGGAGCTGGGGCTGAGAGCAGGGGTTCACCCAAGGCCACCTGCTGAGCTCACGGCAGGAGTGGGAGTCGAACCAGCAGAGTGCTGATTCACCTCGCAGCCGCTTATAATAACTGCGCTTATATACCACTCTTCTAGACAGTAGTGCCTCACTCAGAGTGATGAACAGTGTTGTTGTTATCCCCACAATACAGCTGGGGAGCTGGGCTGAGAGGAGTGGCTCACCCAAGACCACGTTCTGAGCTCAGGGCAGTAGTGGGAGTCAAACCAGCAGAATGCTGATTCACAGCCCAGCCATTTAACTGCTGTACTGCAGTGGCTCTTGATAGATGCTCTACCACTGAGCCACAAGCCGTCACCTTATGGCTCCAGTCAAAGGCCAGCATATCCTGTCTGTTTCAAAGGGAGTTCTAAATGCGTCCCACCTACTTTTACTTTAATTACTCCCTGTCTTTCTAGCCAGGGTGGACCCAGAGCAACTTACGTTGTTGTCATCTCCATTTCACCCTCACAACAGCCCTGTGAGGCTGAGGATGTGTGACTGGCTCGAGGTCACCCAGCAAGCTTCCATGGCAGAGTGGAGATTCGAACCCGGGTCTCCCAGATCCCAGCCCAATATATTATGCACTGGACCCCACTAACTGTCAAGATAGTCTGCAGGAGCGCTCAATTTCTTTAATCACCTTTTAGTGTGATGCAGTGGTTTAACAACAGTTATGATGTTCGTTGGAAATGGAGTTCAAATCCTACTCTTCCCATACTGGGATGGAGCTGTGGCTCAGTGGCAAAGCATCCATTTTGCAAGCAAAAGGGCCCAGGTTCACCGCCAGCAAAAAGGACCTGGCAGTAGGTGGTGCGAAAGAAAGCCTGAGACCCTGGAGAACTGCTGCCCATGCAAATAGACAAGGCCGAGCTTGAAAGACCAAGGGTCCGACGTAGAAGGAAACGTCTTGTGGGAAAGAGGTGGCACAGCTCAGCAACGGCACCTCCCAACAGCATTCCTCCCAGCAGAGAATGCTTGCTAGCAGAAAGGCCCATTTTAATCGGTCTCATCTTCACCTTGGTAAATGTCATTTTGAACCCTGTTTAGATGACTTTGGATGCCTTCCGTGCTTTCAGCTTGGTGTAGTGGTTAAGAGCACGGGACTCTGATCTGGAGAACGGGGTTTGATTCCCTGCTCCTCCACTTGAAGCCAGCTGGGTGACCTTGGGCTAGTCACGGCTCTCTCAGAGCTCTCTCAGCCCCACCCACCTCACAGGGTGTTTGCTGTTGTGGGGATAATAATGACATACTTTCTAAACTGCTTTGAGCGGGTATTTGGTGTAGTGGCTGAGAGCCAGTTTGGTGTAATAGTTAAGAGCAGCAGGACTCTAATCTGGAGAGCCGGGTTTGATTCCCCACTCCTCCACTTGAAGCCAGCTGGGTGACCTTGGGTCAGTCGCAGCTCTCTCAGAGCTCTCTCAGCCCCACCCACCTTACAGGGTGACTGTTGTTGTGGGGATAATAATGACGTACTTTGTAAACCACTCTGAGTGGCCATTAAATTGTCCTGAAGGGCAGTATATAAATCGAATGTTGTTATTATAAGTTGTCCTGAAGGGCGGTATATAAATCAAACGTTGTTGTTATTCATGTTTACTGGGAGATTTTTGCTGCTGCCAAGTTGCCCAAGCTAGAGGCTGGCAGTATTGACAATTATGGTGGTTTTAGAGCTCATTGTTAACCATAAGCACGGCCTATGGATGTTTTAAATAAAGCAGTAGATACTGGGTCCTCCTCTCTTCCCGAGACCCTGTAGAACTGCTGCCCATCAGAACCGAGAGCTAAGTGGACCAGAGTTGGTCTTATTCTGGTCTGCTTCTCACCACAGTGGAAAATTTGGGTCTGGTTTACTAGCATCTTCTCTCTGTAGAGGGAGAATCCGGATTCTTGACATCTTACTTTTTACAGTCAGGGGATTATTTTAATAAGGATGAATATTCCATCATGTTGGCTTCTCTCTCAAAACTAGGGTTGCCAGTCTCCAGGTAGTGGCTGGAGATCCCCCAGAATTACAGCTGATCTCCAGGCCACAGAGATCAGTTCACCTGGAGAAAATGGCTACTTTTGGGGGTGGACTCTATGGAATTATGCCATGCCAAGATCTTTTCCCTCCCCAAACCCCACTTTATCCAGGTTTCTCCAGATATCACCCACAAGACCTCCAGGAATTTCCCAAGTTGGAGCTGGCAACCCTACTCAAAACATGCACACGCTCTTTAAATCTAAAGCAAAACATTCCTGACACGGACTCTACCCTTCAACAAGAACTAATTTGAGGCAGTTGTATGTATTCATCACACACCGCCTCCATTTTCTAAAAGATTTTCTTTCATTTCCCCTCTCCTATTTCCTCCCAACAGAGAATGCTGTTGTCCTGGAGGAGATGCTGAAGGAGTATCACAGCAAACAACTCATGCAGCCCGTTTACAAACCTGCGAACAAGTACGAGACCTTTCTCTTCTCTTCCTCCACTGCAGCCCCCACCTCCCCAAATCTGGCGGCTCAAAGACAGAGACACAAAGAAAAGGAGACTTAGGGGCTGGCTCTGCCAGGAAATGTGGCAGAGGGAAAGAAAGCCGTGAAGTGGCTTCTATTCCTTGAAGGATAGAGGCAGGCCTTTATTAAGGAGATTTACGACTTGCTTCCTAAGGGGGAAAAAACCCTCAGTGTGAATTCCAATGCACCATAAAACAAGCTGACGAGACAATTTCAGCAGCAGATGAGAGCATAGTGTATATTCTGAGCCGGAGCCAAGAAAACAGAATTGGATGATTGTAGGCCTGGATCAACAGGTCTTCAGAGTTTTTTTTTTTAAAGCATCCACATTAATCTTGCACAACAAAAGAAGTCCTTTAAGATCTTAAAGAGGAACCCCTTCGTTGAAACATAACTTTTCATTGCCCAAAAGTCTATATTGCAGTAAATTGGATTATAGCGCTTAAGGTCCCATAAGGCTTTTTTGCATTAATACAGTAAGGCCACAGATTTCCACCTCCCCAAAAAAATCTCAGCAGGAAGCTGGTTCCTTAGCCCAGAGACCATGGAAGCCACTTTCTGCTTGGAAACGGCCCCAGGGAAAGCGGTATTAAATAGATCTACCTTTGGGAAAGGGACATAAGGGTGGAAGGTCCTCCCTATTCTTGACCGAATGAGAAGAAACATATTTACCTGTGAAATCAAAAAGAGTCCAGTAGCACCTTTAAGACTAACCAATTTTATTGTAGCATAAGCTTTCGAGAATCACGTTCTCTTTCCTCCTCTATATTTGGCCAGTTTCCTTCTGCCCTCCATGCATCTGACGAAGAGAACATGATTCTCGAAAGCTTACGCTACAATGAAATTGGTTAGTCTTAAAGGTGCTACTGGACTCTTTTTGATTTTGCTACCACAGACTAACACGGCTAACTCCTCTGGATATTTACCTGTGAGATTTCTACATGCATGGCTTTCCCAAAGAAAAATCTCCCATGCAGAAATGATTAAAGGGATGGAACACTTCCCCTATGAAGAAAGGTTAAAGCGCTTGGGGCTCTTTAGCTTGGAGAAATGACGACTGAGGGGTGACATGACAGAGGTTTACAAGATTATGCATGGGATAGAGAAGGTAGAGAAAGAAGTATTTTTCTCCCTTTCTCACAATACAAGATCTTGTGGGCACTCAATGAAATTGCTGAGCAGTTGGGATAGAACAGATAAAAGGAAGTAGTTCTTCACCCAAAGGGTGATTAACACATGGAACTCACTGCCACAGGAGGTGGTGGCAGCTTCAAGCATAGACAGCTTCAAGAGGGGATTGGATAAACATATGGAGCTGTGGCTATTAGCCACAAGGTATAGAGGGAACTCTCTGTCTAGGGCAGTGATGCTCTGTAGTCTTGGTGTTTGGGGGGGACAATCAGTGGGAGGGCTTCTAGTGTCCCTTCCCCACTGGCAGACCTCCTGAGGACACCTGGTTTTTTGGCCGCTGTGTGACACAGAGTGTTGGACTGGCTGGGCCACTGGCCTGATCCAACATGGCTTCTCTTACGTTCTTATGAAACTGAAATACCGACGGATTGCTTTTGCTAGATGCGAAGGGAAATGATTTGGCTATGGGACGTCCTTGAGCGCTCTCCCCTCCTGTTGACGCTGGCCTCGCTTGTCCCTAGGTTGCAACTCCTGCCCCAGATCCCTCACATCTGCCGGCACCAGCACCATCTTCACACGGTCCAGGGCTTAGCCACCCGTTCGGGCCCCACCTGTACCCGCTGCAGCCAGAGGAAGTGGCCCGAGGTGCTGCTTTCCCCAGAAGCCGCTGCTGTAGCCGCCAGCAGCGCCGGTGTCAAGCCAGCAAAACCAGGAAGCAAGGTTGGCCGGCCGGGAGAAATCACCATCCTCTCTGTGGGCAGGTATTTCCATTTATTTAATTATTTCTATCTACGATGAAGAGCCAATCACGAGCAGGGCCGTTTCCACACGGCTTACCTTCTTCCAAAAACTTCTGAAAAACAGCGTCTTTGCATGCTGTTATCACACGAGAAGACGCTGTCTTCCGTGATAACTGTCTTCTCACGCGATAACAGCCTCTTCCTGGTGAGATTTCGCGCGCAAAGACGCTGGTTTTCGGAAGAAGGTAAGCCGTGTGGAAACGGCCCAGGTCTGTGTATGTTATGTCATTGCAGCCTCCTTGAATTCTGAATGCCCCCATCCATGTTCACTTTTGTTTTAAAGCGAGAGGGGAGCCCTCAAGATGAAGACAGAATTTTAAAAACCGAAGTTTTTAAAATTGCCGAAGTGAGGGGGGCAAAAGAGCCCTGTTCCATCTCCCACCCCCATCCTCATACACTTTTAGCTTTCCCAGACGCAGGATTTGGATAGGGTTGCCAAGTCCCGATACCCTCCCGGGGAGAGGAGGTGTCCTGGCATTTACCTCATGCCAGCGGCGAGGTCTTCTTCTGGAAGTGACATCATCGCATCAGCCACAGGAGCACTCCCACGCTCTGTTTGGGGCTGATTCAGCCCGTTTGGGGCCCAAATCAGCCCCAAACAAAGCTCAGGAATGCTCCTGCAGCTGGCGTAATGACATCACTTCCGGAAGCAATGTCTCCATGCCTGTTGGGAGCATGCGCACGGCACGTGTTCCTGAGGTGCCTGCCAGTGGTGGGCAACCTCCAGGAGCTTGTCACTGTCCACCAACCACTGACAGGTTGGTGGGCAAGGTGGCAAATCCCCGGGAGTTTGCCTGCCACCGGCGGGCACCTGGGAACCCTAGATTTGGAAGAGACTATCCTTTAAAAACCCTGGGGAATCATTCTGCCCTAAGCATGCTCTGAGACACGCGGGCCATAATGGACTTTATAGGTCAAAAGAGGCACCTTGCTTTGTATCTGGAAGCTAACAGGTAGCCAAACACAGTTGCAATGAGATGGGTTGGATGGTCTGCCAAAAGTCTCTGCTCTGCGGCAAACACTCTTTGGTTGGCTCCTCTCCCAGTTCCTCCTTTGGGAAACCATGACGGTTTCTGAGCTTGTCCCCCCAGAGGCAGCTGAGAGGTTCGTCGGATCTGTGCATCACTGGGATATGTGTGTTTCCCCCCCTTTCCAAAAGGTTCCGTGTCGCCCGGATCCCAGAACAGAAGCCCAGCCCCTCAGAAGTGAAAACCATCTCTGAGAGCGCAGGGGCTGAGTCAACCGAGCCCCCCTACGCCTGCCTAGTTCCGGAGCAAAAACCGATCCTTGGAAATAGCGTGAAGCCAAAATGGCTTACGACGGGAGATGGCCAGCAAGAGGTGAGAGGGGAAGGGGAAAGCAGGTGCTAACTTTGATTAAGAACTGCCAGTCTCAGAAAAGCAGTGGTGTGTCTGTGGGTCGATTACCGTTTCTCCTTTGAAGATCGTTTTAGGTTAGCAGCCATGTTGGTTTGCAGTAGGACAGCAGGATTGGAGTCCGGTGGCACCTTAGAGACCAACAAGATTTTCAGGGTGTAAGCTTTCGAGAGCCAAAGCTCCCTTCATCAGATACAAGTAGGAATGGAGATCCGTAAGATCTCTATTCCTGCTTGTATCTGAAGAAGGGTGATTCTTCATATCTGAAAAAGGGTGCTCTGACTCTCGAAAGTTTATACCCAGAAAATCTTGTCAGTCTCTAAGGTGCTTTTGGTCTCAAATCCTGTGTTTCTCCTTTGTGCACCCAAACGCACATGACGTTACTGTGACATGATGTTACTTCCTGCCACATGCTTGCAATTCTGTGGGTGCCATGTAGCTCTTGGGCGTTGTGTGTCCTGGTTGTCAGAGAATTGAATTCTGATCCCTGACTTTAAGAAAATCATCCAGAGGAATTCATGCAGTCTTAGTCCTTCCTGCTTGGAAAAAAGTGGAGTAATCCATTTTGCAAACAGGCCTTCAGATATTTTTTATAGCCTGCTTGCATGTGTGAGTCATTTGAGGCCCAAAAGAAGCCACAAAGGAACCACTGTGAAGGTGTCCTAGAAGATCACCTAGAGGCGATCTTATTTGCAACAGGCGACCAGAGAAATGCCTCTAAGATGGCAATATCAGGTAACTCTCTCGGAGGGCTATTTGCAGGGTGAACTGTACCCCACTGTGAAGATAAAAAGTATTTTGAAGATTAAACATAATGGAGGCAATTTTTTATATCAAAGCTTCCATTCTGAAGGGTGTAAATTTCCACAGCCCTCCCACTCCATCCTCCAGACTCCCACTAATATTTTCATGCTCATTTGCAACCACCTCATTTTCTCAACCTGCTGCTTCCTAAACCTGTTTAATAACAACAACAATAACAATAGTAAAAACTACTACTACTACTACAACCATGTGCTTATAATACTGCTCTGCTGGACAGATTACTGTGAAAGTGGTCAACAAATTCAGTGTTATCATTATCCTCACAATACAACTTTGGAGCTGGGCTGAGAGGAGGGGCTGACCCAAGGCCACCCTCTGAGCTCATGGCAGGAGTGGGAGTCGAACCAGCAGAGTGCTGGCTCGGAGCCTAGCCACTTAACCACTATATTACAGCAGCTCTCAGCCTGAAAAAAAACTGCTTTGTGCCAACATGCAAAGCACTTTTTAAAAAAGAAGTCTAACTTTTTAGACACCTCCCTCAGTTCCTTTGGATTGCCCTCCCCCGAAATCAGTGGAGGGAATGTACCTTATGAGGGCTCCAAACCGGTTTGCAAAATCGGGTTGCTGGCTTAGCTCAAGCCTGATTGCTACATAACACTAGCACGGCTGTCCTCCATCAGGCAGACTCTTGAGCAACCCACCCTGTCACCGGGTTCGTTTCTTGCAACTTGGCCTGTCCCTGCCTCTTGTACAGATGTTGCCCTTAGGATAATCACAAAATGTCTTCCTTCACCTGTGAGCAAACGCCCGCCGGCCTGTGTACTGTTTTTGAGGGTCTCCATTTGCAAAACAAGAGATGACTAAGCGTGACGTCTGCTATTGACAGCCTGACACCACACACAATGGGGCACGTTATGACACACAGTAATGATGGGAGGGGAGGAAACTGCTGGAGGAGAAGCTCTTTGGGAAAGAGATTACGAGTTCAGCAGCCCTGAGGAGGCAGGGAGAAGGAGAACAGATAATTGGTTATATACTTCCACCACCTCCCCTGCAGATTACGGTATTGGTGACTGGGAGAATACTCTAAATAAAAAGGGAGTTTTACTGAAAGAGGGTGTACAGCATTGGCTGTAGCCCACAAGGAAGGGGATTGGGACCTTTACGTAACTGCTTGGGATGAGAGCCAGTTTCCTATGCTACAGAGAAGGAGTGGGAAGAATTGGGTGACACCGCTGGGGCAGACCAAAAGTTCCCGTCCAGATACCTCTCACAAGGCCATAAGCAGGCCCTCCAACCCTGGCTGTTTCCCAGCAGCTGATATTCAGAGGTATAGTGCCTCTGACCATGGAGGCTCCATCCAGTCGAGATTACCAGCAATGGAATCTTGAGGAAGGCCGTCATCAGTCAATTTCATGTCACAACACAAGCAGTTGTGATAAATGTGGTTGATCCATAGGTACAGACAATACATAAAATTATTCTTTTCTCCTGTGTGCGTGCTGTCTGATTGAGAAAACAAGAGTCCCCGGACATGTGCAAAGCGTCTTTGCTTATGCATTGCTGATGCCCAGAAAGGGTTCTGGCATGGAACCTGCCCTTTCAATAAAACCAAGCCCCATAAACTGTCAAGAAAGAAACAAGTAGCACCTTTAAGACTAACCAACTTTATTGTAGCATACGCTTTCGAGAACCACAGCTCTCTTGGTCAGATGCAACTTTATTGTAGCATAAGCTTTCGAGAACCACAGCTCTCTTGGTCAGATGCATCTGACGATGCATCTGACGGAGAGCTGTGGTTCTCAAAAGCTTATGCTACAATGAAGTTGGTTAGTCTTAAAGGTGCTACTGGACTCTTTGCTATTTTGCAACTGCAGACTAACACGGCTGATTCCTCTGGAAGAAACAGGCGGTCATGCCAAGCGGGGCACGAATGAAACCTCAGCTGTGCTTCCTGCCATCAAGGCAAACCTTCGCTCCTAAATTCTCCCTTCCCAGTTCTGATTGCAGTATCATGCCTTCATTTTTCTAGGACAGCCCACTTATTGTTAGACTCGGAGAGACTAACCTGGTTATCTGAAGGTAACCCATCAGTTCTGCATTTTGCTGTTGCCAACTTTTATTGCGGGTGAAGGGTTATCTCAAGGGTCCCTGAGTAGCTTTGATACTTCATTGGTGACGGGGGAAAGACTAATTCCCATTCTGGTGCTTTTGAGAAGTGGGCACTACTACGCTTTGCTTTGGGATGCTGGCTAATCTGTCTCTTTTGGGGGGCGTCAGCTGGGGCACCGCAGCACCTTATGATGTCTGAATATATTTTTTAAATTTTATTTATGTCATTTATAGTCCGCCTTTCTCATTGAGATTCAAGGCGGATTATAGACTATGCGATAAGTACATTCAATATCAAGGACACTTCCATAAGCAATGCCATATGATAAATAAGCACAAGTTTACAAAGACATAGCATTAGCAAGAATCCAATACAAAATTGAAGAAATGCTGAAACAGAAGACAAGCAATTCTAGGGCTGACATTAGACAACATAGAACTACCCAGTATGGTGCAACTTGAGGCATAGGTAGCACATAGGAGCACATACTTAAAGCAATAGATAGGACATAAGGCAACATAGTGGTGAAGTCTTTGGTCCTTAACTCATTAGCGGAGCATCTGAGACCCCCTCCCTCCAATACAAAAGTCTTTTTGAATAATTCGGTTTTGCATCATTTGTGGAAAGCCAGGAGAGTGGGGGCTCTCCTGACCTCCACAGGCAGGCCGTTCCACAGGGTAGGGGCCACCACAGAAAATGCTCGTGTGTGGGCTGTTGTTAATTTCACCCATGTGCAGGCTGGCACCTGCAAGGGACCCGGTTTAGATGAGTGAAGCTGCCATGGAGGAACATAGGGAGGGAGGCAGTTGTGCAGGTATTCCAGACCAAGGCCATGAAGAGCTTTGTAGGTGATAACCAATGCCTTGACCTGAGCATAGTAACTGATAGGTAGCTAATGGAGTGACTACAGAATGGGGGTGATGTCATGCTCCTGCTTACTCCTGATTAGGGGTGTGCAAAAAAAAAAAATCGGGTTTCCTGCTTCAGGAAACCCGAAGCAGAAAAAAAGAGTCGGTAATAAGGGATTCCTGAAGCAGCAAGCCGCTTCGGGAATCCCTTGTTTAACTCCGGCATTTAACCCCGGCAGCCACTTCGGTGTGCCCCATAAAGATTTGGAGCACACTGACAAACTACCCCCCCTGCTTATTTCACCCTATGGGGGGGGAGGAGGGAACCCCCTCCTTCCCCTCCCATCGGGTGAAATAAGCCGAGGGGGGGGGAGTTCAAACCCCACCAAGCAGATCAGCTGCTTGGCAGGGTTTGTGGCCAGCCCTTTAAACTCCATCTGGAGGGATGGAGCCAGCTGGAGGGAGGGAGGAGACTTTGAAGGGGCGGAGGTTGCAAGCCTTGTGGGGAGCCTCCTTCCCTTCAAAGTCTCCTCTACTCCCTGGCAGGCTGCACTCAGCCACTTGTCAGGGAAACCCCTGACAAGCAGCTGCGTCAGGGATTTAAATGTCCCTCTTCCTGCCACTGTGCAGCAGCGGGGAGAGGGAAATTTAAACCCTGGCAATCTGTACTCAGCTACTTGTCGGAAACCCTGACAAACAGCTGATTGGTGGTTTAAATGTCCCTCTCCCTCCTGCTGCACAGCGGCATGGAGAGGGACATTTCAACCCCTTGTCCCGAAGCTTCCCGAAGCTACACAAATAGCTTCGGGAGTCTTTGATTCGGGGTTTCCAAAACAGCCTGGGTATGCTGGGACCTTTTCAGAAATCCCAAATCTTTGCGACTCAGGTCCGATTCGGGTATTTTTTCTGAGTTGGAAACCTGAAGTGCACATCCCTACTCCTGATAACAGTTGTGCCATAGCGTTTTGCACTATGTCTCCTAGTTAACTTAGATGAGAGACCTATGTATGGTGCATTACAATAGTCAGTCTTGATGTTACCGTAGCATACCATAGCTCCAAGAAGTCTCTTCCACAAAAGAACAAGCCAACTTTTGTTGGCTGTTAGCAATATTTTGGAAGAGGGGGGGGAAACCAGCAAGTGAATTAATTGAAAAGAACTCTTCATTTGACAGCATTTCAAAATTTTGCATTTTGGCTTTTAACCCCTCATTTAGGCCCCGAAATCAAAAGCTGACTTGGCGATTCGGCTGTCTTGGTTTAAATTACCAATAATAGGGGCAATCTTTTTTTTTTCCTGACTGGATAAATGAATTAAAAATGAGATATTTTCAGAAGTCTTGCATCCAATATTGCTAGATGTTGGCTGTTAGATGTTGGAGACTGTCAAAGGTTGAGATGTACCGCAGAACCATTGGGAAGCAAATGTTTCCCGAATATTCGCAAACTGGGAGAATAGACGTGGAAAAATTCGTAGAGAAACTTTGTCCCACTTGACCCCGTTCTTTTTCAACCCCCTTGTTTTCTCAGCTCTGTTTTCGCTTCCTGCTTGCTGCTTCATCGCTGTCCTCCTCTTTTGCAGGTAATCATCTGACTGCGCCGTACCACACCAGATGTGGAACAGCAGCTAAATTGGAGGATTCCAGCTAAGCACAGGCGGGGCATCACACAAGGTGAAGGACGGCCCTTGTTTTTTCCCCCTTGGGAGAGCACCAGCGCCGTGGAGCATCGTGGGGCGGGTCCTCATGGGTAAACACCATCCATGCCAGCTGGAGGGGGGACGCTCCAAAGGACACGCCTGGCATGGCAAAGACTTTTTTTCCTTTCCTGAAAAAGGACTTGAGGAAAGGGATGGGGGGAGGGAAACCTTGAGCTGCCAAACTGGAACATCTACACATACGCTTTCGTTGCCGCTCCGCCTGGGGTTTGCAGCCTTCTGACCGGGGTGGGGGGGCACTTACCACAGGCATTGCCTCAGAGCCAAATTGAACGGAGGGGAACATGGGCACTTGAACAAGAACGGAGGGCTTCCCTTAGCTTTCCAGACATGGTGGAAATGCCGTTCCATGGGTGTGTGGGATCCAGGCATATCCCCCTCTTTTAGAGTATCATCCCACCTTTTCTTGAAGGAGGTCTAGGCAGCAGAACTGCTTCTCTCCTCTGCTATTTATGTCTTTGCATCAACTCTGTAAGGTTAGGCTGAGAGAGTGCAGTTCGTCCAAGGTCATCCTGTGAACTTTTGTGGTCGATGAGGGATACGAACTCAGCTCTCCCAGAAACTAGTCCAACACTCTTAAGCCCTGGAGCAGACTGGCTGCCTTCGTGGAATGCTTCTTTGTATTCATTTTTACATTTCTGCAGCACTCAAAAGGTTGCTGTCATTCGTTCAACCAAAACTGCTTCGAGCTGCAGATAAGAAATTGGAAATTGTCCGTTTTTCACTGGTGGCTCCCTAGCCAAGGATAGTGGTTTTGCTCATCCTACATCTGTTAAAAGCAGAACAAAAAGGCCCATCAAGTTCAGCAAACTGTTCCCTGCAGCGCCTCCCTCCCAAGGACCGCAAGCAGGGACCCTCTCCCAGCATTTGGCCCCCAGCAACTGGTACTCAGAGGTATACTGCCTCTGAACATGGAAGCTCTACTTCACTGTCCTGTTTTGTTAGCCTGGTGTTTTTCAGGACTGGAAACCATGCTCTATGAATAGAGCATGGTTTCCAGTCCTGAAAAACACCAGGCTAACAAAATACTCTATACCCGACAATAGCCCTGCAGAGAAGATTAGCATATCAAGCACCAATCCATATGCAAAAGAACCTCCTCAGGATACAGTGAAGCCTCCCACCATTAGCATTCCACACCCTGGGAAACTCTTACGGGATGACTTAGCCCAAACCCACCTCCCTGAGTAGATATAAATGGCCTGCCAACATCTTCTCCACACTGTGACACTGAGAGATCTCGGTCTTTTGGTGCTACACCTCTGAAGATGCCAGTCACAGCTGCTGGCAAAACGTCAGGAACTGCAATGCCAAGACCATGGCTATACAGCCCGGAAAATCCACAACAACCATCGTTCTCCAGCCGTGAAAGCCTTCGACAATACATCTCTTTATTGTGCCTCATTTATTCTCCTTCTGGGGAGGAACAAAAGAGTGCCAACGTGTCCACATGGCTAAGTTCAGCAGCCCCTTTAGCTTCTGAGATTTTTCACCAGGCCTTGCCCTCTCAGCCTCGGTGGCATGTTCACAACCCTAAGGTGTAGAAACTTGCAATATAAATAAAATTGAACCTCGCGTGGAAGCTGAGTTCTGCATAGAATACCATAGTTTTTCTGCACTTAGCCCCAACTGGTGGCATTCACACAGCCCTAGCATTGATATAGAGGCGAAACATACCATAGCAGGTTTGGCCATGCTATTAGACCTCAGTGTTGAAGGGCTGGTACCCTGGACTTCTGCTTTTCTCTGCTAGCCTACCCTCAATGAATCCAAAGAGCATAAGCTATTCCCCTACCCAGGATGAATGATTAAACTGTATTCCAGCGAAACACCCATTTTTTTGGAATGGAAAGGGGGAATTAGGGTTTCCAAGTCCTAGGCGCCAATGGGAACCCGGAACTTCTTAGAACTTAACTATGGGACCCTTGCTTGGGGGGGACAGCATTAAAGCCCAGAAGGCTAACATTTCCAGCAGTTTGCAACTGGAAGAATCTGTTAATTAGGGTCCTTGCAAGCTAGCTCCAGCCGACCTAGCTTTTTGTTATCTGTAATTATTATTTTTTTATTATTATTTTTTTTACATCACATGTTGTGTTATTTATGAGAGCAAAGCAGAGCCAGGTCCATCCTTTCCAGACACGCCCACTGGGCTCTGCCGCTCGTTTTATTTATTTCTGATGATGTTACGTTCTTGGGATTTTTTTTTAATGTTATCCTGGGTGGCTTTTTAAGCCAGGTGGGTTTCATTTCTGTACGTTGAATAAATAAAAACAATTCTGAAAGCAACGATGGAGTCTTGCGCTTCTCGGCTGCCACTATAACGCTGGTGTTCAAGGCCTAATGGTTTGGGGGAAAGAGTGGTAGAAAGGGTGGTGCCCTCAAGTCATCGTTGACTTGTGGCGACCCCTGGTGGGGTTTTCATGGCAAGAGACTAACAGAAGTGGTTTGCCATTGCCTGCCTCTGCAACCCTGGTCTTTGCTGGAGGTCTCCCATCCGATTACTAACCAAGGCCGACCCTGCTTAGCTTCTGAGATCTGATGAGATTGGGCTCACCTGGGCCATCCAGGTTAGGGTGGGGGAAAGGGAGCTGGTATCAAAGAGGATGTTGAAGGGTGTGCAGGCTTAGGGTCACAGAAATGGGGGCCTTGTAATCAATTTCAGCTGCAGCAGGGCCTTACCTTTAAACCCCTTCACAAGTTAGGACCCCCCACACACACTCCAGACTTCAAGGATGACCTTTCCTACTATAAACCCAATGCAAGAGTTGTTTGCACTGGAGAAAAGTGCCGAATGAATTCACAGGTAGACAGGATGCAGACAGACCGAAGAGTGTGACTTCTCAGGTGTCCTTCCTTCTTGCATCAGCAGAAAAGCTGATCATAGGAGCCGAGCAATACATGCAGTTGCAAACGTTTTGTAGGAGGGGCTGTGGCTCAGTAGGGTCCCAGGTTCAATCCATTTGAAAGGATCAGGCAGTACGTGACATGAAAAACCTCTGCTTGAGATCCTGGAGAGCGGCTACCAGTCCTAGTAGACAATACTGGCTTTGATAGGCCGAGGTTCTGACTCAGAATGATGTGTTCATCATTGTCAAAGTGTTAAAGCTGCTGTAGCGTAGTAGTTAAGTGGTTGGGTTGTGAGGCAGCACTGTGGTGGTTCGACTTCCACTCCTGCCCTGAGCTCAGCAGGTGGCCTTGGGTAAGCCACTCCTCTCAGCCCAGCTGCACAGAGGGAATAATAACAACACTGACCTGGTTCATTGCTCTAAGTGGGGTACTAATCTGTCTAGAAGAGCAGTATAGAAGTGTATTGTTATGAGAGCTGCTGTAGCATCGTGGTTAAGTGGTTGGGCTGCGAATTACCACTCTGCTGGTTAGAATGCCATGAGCTCAGCAGGTGGCCTTGGGTGAGCCACTCCTCCCAGCCCCAACTCCCCAGCCGTATTGTGGGGATGATAATACTTACTTTGTTCACTGCTCTGAGTTGAGCACTAATCTGTCTATAAGAATGGTATATAAGCACACTGTTACTGTTGTTGTTATTATTAAGCCTTGTTGGCTGCTGTAGTATAGTGGTTAAGTGGCTGCGCTGTGAATCAGCACTCTGCTGGTTCGACTCCCCTGCCATGAGCTCAGCAGGTGGCCTTGGGCAAGCCCCTCCTCTCACCCCCAGCTTCTCGGCTGTATTGTGATAATAATAACACTGACTTTGTTCACTGCTCTGAATGGGGCACTAATCTGTCTAGAAGGGTTGTATAGAAGCACTATTATTATTATTATTATTAGCAGCAGCAGCATTATTAGGCATATCATATGCTATAAATACTTTTTAATTATTATTAAGTTACCACGGCATGCATTTGAGGGTACATTTAGGCTGAACATCAAGAGAAATTTTTGTTTGATAATGAAACCAACCAATGGCGGGGAGTAGGTGGGCTATCCTGCACCAGAGGTTTGCAGATAGAGGCTGGACAGTTACCTGTGAGGGATGCTTTACCTCTGGATTTCCTGCTTTGAGCGGGGGGAACAGAGGTCAGACTAGATGGCCTCCATAATCCCCCTCCTGCATCAAATCTTTGGTGGAAAATAGGTGATGCTGCCAAGTTGAAGTTAGCACAGAAGAGGACACGGGCATCCCAGCTAAGGAGCCGTGGTCCCTATTGTCCTCCTTAAAGCAAGCTTGTGCTTGCACCAGCTATCTTTAGCCCAATGTCTGCTAGTTACTAGGGCTTCTAAGCCTCCAGGTGCTTGGCTGCGGAGAGGGTTTTGGCACAGGTAAGGCACGCAGGGAGCCAAGAAGTCCCAAAGGGTCGGGGGAAATACACAAAGAAGAGATTAATTATCCCGATTCCAGTCCTGGAGGAAGATGGAGCCTAGCTCAGCAACTGTGGTCTCTGTACACGAGCAGTCTGAAAAGCCAGCGGCCTAGAAAAAAAGCACGAGGGCGTGTGGGGTTCATCAACTCTTCAGCTGTCTTAAAGCCAAGAGGTGAAGCTCCACCGCCCTGCTCCCTGGTGTGAAGCGCTGCTCACCGTCTCTCGGGCATCGTTTCCCCCACTGACCTTCAATAAACTACTTGCGGGCGAAATTGCTTAAAAGGAGGCCATGCAAGAAAAAGAAAACACTTTAAAGCATTCGCTTTCACCTTGCTTGTTTTTTTCGGTGTGTGTGTGGGGGGGCAGCTCTCATAGCAACACCTGGTCGCTTGAGACCAGAAATGTTTCAATCATGCAAGATGCTAGAGGGCGAGCAAAGGAATGAGGCACTCCGCCATTTGCTTTTGCACTGGAAAGGGTTGAGCGTGCAAGGCAGCGGCTCGGCGGCTTCCCAAGGGAGGTACCTTCAATCAAAAGAATCTCGCACTACAGGAAGTTATCAGACAGCAGTCCCAGATAGATGCGGTACAGTCCCGCAGTACAGAGGGGGAGCTGAGCATCTCTTGTAGCAAAAGAATTTCTGCAGCAAAGTAAAGAAGGGGGCTCCAAGTCCACAAAAGTTTATGCTAGAATATTGTTTAAATTTATGTATCTCATCTTCCCCTAAAACCCTGACCTTGATAGCCCAGGTGAGCCTGATCTCGTCCAATCTCAGAAGCTAAGCAGGGTCAGCCTTGGTTAGTACTTGGATGGGAGACCTGCAACGAAGACCAGGGCTGCAGAGGCAGGCAACGGCAAACCACTTCTGATAGTCTCTTGCCATGAAAACCCCACCAGGGGTCGCCATAAGTCAGCTATGACTTGAAGGCATGCTCCACCATCACCATTTCTCGTCCCACGGCTCCTGAGGAGTTCGTTGGCAACATAAGAGCAGCCCTGCTGGATCAGACCAGCGTTTCATCTGGTCCACTATCTTGTCTCACATGGTGGCCAAAAAAACGGCGTAGAGGCCGATGCCTTCCCTTGATATTGCCTTCTGGTGCTGGGATTGAGAATGCCCAAAATGTGGAGGTCTCCTTTAGCAGCTATTAGCGATTGATGGACCTATGCCCCGTGAATCTGTCTAATCCTTTATTAAAGCCATCTTTGCCTGCGGCCACCACTACATCCTCTGGCCCTGAATTCCGTAATTTATAGTTTCAAGTGGGTAGCCATGTTGGTCTGCCGTAGAAGAGCAGGTTTCAGATTTGGTAGGACCTTAAAGGGAAGGTAAAGGTAGTCCCCTGTGCAAGCACCAAGTTATTATTGACCCACGGGGGGACGTCGCATCGCAACATTTTCTTGGCAGACTTTTGTTATGGTGTGGTCTGCCATTGCCTTCCCCAGTCATCTACGCTTTACCCCCAGGAAACTGGGAACTCATTTTACCGACCTCAGAAGGATGGAAGGCTGAGTCAACCTTGAGCCGGCTACCTGGACCCGGCTTCCACCAGGATCGAACTCAGGTCATGAGCAGAACTCGGGCTGCAGTGCTGCAGCTTACCACCCTGCGCCACTGGGCTCATACCCTGGAAATCTAGTTGGTCTTTAAGGTGCTACTGGACCCAAATATTGCTACTCTAAGAAGAGTTACTCCAATCTAAGCCCATCAATGGGCTTAGACTGGAATAACTCTTATTAGGATTGCTTGCATCTGATGAAGAGAGTTGTGGCTCTCGAAAGCTTATGCTACAATAAAGTTGGTTAGTCTTAAAGGTACTACTGGACTCTTTTTCTGTTTTGCAACTACAGACTAACACGGCTAACTCCTCTGGATCTATGACTGTTAATTACTTAAAGAAGTTTTTTTTTCCTGTCCTGGCTCCATTGCCCGTCAACTTCATTGAGTGCCTCCAAGTTCTGGAAATATGAAACAAAGAGGGGGGAAAGTTCTTTTTCTTTACCACATGTCTAATTCTATCAACCTCTGTTTCCCCTTAGCTCTCTTTTTTCTATACTGAAAAGTCCCAGAATCTTTCCTGAGAAAGATGATCCATACCGCTTAATCATTTTGATTGCCATTTTCAGCACTTTTTCCGCCTCTGCTAGTTAGAGACCTTGGATCATATAATAGTTTTTTGCCCTAAGTGGAGTAAGGAAAGAGAGAGATTTATTATTCCTATTATGTTAAAAGAAAAGCTTCCCTTCCTTCCTTGGGCAATCTCACTATTATTGTCTGATAACTTTCCTGACAATCAAACCTCTGCTATAGTGGCTTCCTTTTTAGCCACGGTGATAAAGAAACAAAATCTTCATGAGCTTAGATAGTTTAAAGTGATAATGACGAGTTATGTCTGTGTGAATTGGGTATGTTCAAGTGTACAGTTCATATTTTGTTGGTGTTTGTATGGCTTATGGCTTCGGCCGAAAAAGCAATAAACATATTATTATTATTAAAAAGTTAAAACCCGCAGTGCTTAGGATTAAAAAAAGAGATCTGCCTACCTTCCCCATACACAGATTTCACATTTGATAATAGGGTGAGTGACCTACCTGCATATGTTAGTTACAATTACTGCCCTGAAGAAAGGGAAAAATTGTTTGTGTCCAGTTTTCTAGGACTGTTCTAGATTTTTTTTAAAAAAAAACAAAATCTGGGTCAGCCCTAAAGGGAATGAACTGAGAGACCTTTGGTATTTATTTAAAAGGAGCAAAACTTATTCTCACTCGAGTTAAAATTAGCAGGGCTATTTCTGAACACCCAGAAAGACCCCATTGGCAGCAGAACCCCAGCTTAAAACACTGCTGCTGTAAAGAAAAAGGGGGGCCAGAAATAGAGAAAGTACCACGGTAATACAGAAAAAAGTGAAAAAACAGACCGTGACAAACTAACTAAAGCAAATCAAGAAGATTTCTTTACAAGTCAAAAAACTCTTACTCGTAAAGCAATTTTAGTAAAGTGGTACATGTATAATGTGTTGATTACATATAGTAGGCAAAGCATCGAACAATAATAGGTCAACTAAAAAAAACAACAGTCTTTTTACAGAGTCAATCCATATCCGTCCTCCATTTTGAATTCATTTAACCTATTATTGCTATTGATAACTGCCTGGATGAAGAATTAATTTTGAAACGGGTTCATTTGCTGGCTTCCCGTCGCAGTTATTATCAGCTTGTCTCAACTACTGGATCCTTATGGAATCGTTCTTCTGATGGAATTTGATATTTTTTGAAATATCTTTGGATATATTGCTTGGACCTTATTGCACCTTCTGGAAAGATATATCTGTATTTATTATATTTGTGGTACTGTATTATATATATAACGGTTGTTAAAGTATTGGCACTAGCACTTTAAAACATTTTTAATCTGTTTACAGCACTCAGCACCTTAGCTTTGGCTGGTTCAAAGTTTGTCACGATAAAGAAAAAGGGGGCCAAATCTCTTTGGGGCCATAAAACAAGCTCAAGCAGCACACAGGGTTCTCCCCCACCCCCTCCGCTATGATATCATCTTCACAACCACCCTGTGGGGTAGGTCACATTGAGGAATAGTGACAAACCCAAGGCTACCTGTTGAGCTTCTGGGCTGAACAGAGATTTGAACTCAAGTCTCATCAAAGGACAGCCCTTCAAAGTACTACATCACCCTGGGTGCAATCCCCTCAGAATGGTACATGAGATAGAAAATTAGTGGTTGCCAGCTCTTGAAAGAAGAAGTAATTTGGTATCAGGGCAGAGCCTCGTGGCAAGCCCAGGGGGACAGAGTCATTGCCAAGCTTGCTTAAACCTGGGGGCATCTGCCTGGCCTCGGGAAGAAAAGCCAAAGAAAATACATATGGGGTTTGTGTGAGTGTGTACTGTATATATGCTCTTATACTCCTGCTGCTACTGCTGGACACAAAAGAAGATATCAAGAAGGTGGTATCACCAGGAAAATCAGAAGAAGATGGAGACTTGAAGAACAGCGGTGAGGGAACTAGAATAGATCCTTAAAGAATAAAGATGTCTTTCTCCAGTTAATCCAAACTATGGTATTCCCTATTACGATGTATCGATGTGAAAGTTGGACAGTGAGTGATTCCGCACACGTTGGATAATGCACTTTCAATCCTCTTTATAGATAATTTGGAACGGATTTTTTCGTGTGCAGAACAAAAAATCCACCTCAAACGATTGATAAAGTGCACTGAAAGTGCGTTATCCAATGTGTGCGGAATCAGCCAGCGAGGAAAGCTGACAGGAAGAAAATGGATTCATTTGAAACGTGGTGCTGGAGGAGAGTTTTGCAGATACCATGGACGGCCAAAAGGACAAATAAGGAGGTACTAGATCAAATCAAGCCTGAATCCTCCCTAGAAGCTAAAACAACAAAACTGAGGCTATACTACGTTGGTCACATCATGAGAAGACAAGATTCTCTGGAAAAGTCATCAATGCTAGGAAAAGAGGAAGACCTAAAACGAGATGGCTGGACTCAACCAAAGAAGCCACGTCCTCCAGTTTGCAGGATCTGAGCAAGTCTGTTAATGAGAGGACGTTTTGGAGGTCCTTCATTCAGAGGGTCGCCACAGGTTGGAGGCAACTTGACACACCCACATCACCAGGGATATTTTTTTCACCTTCTCAGAGGGCTAAACTTGAGGCTAAAAAATTCTCCCCTGTATTTTTGATTGTTAAGTAACCATCAAATAACACTCATGTGTCCCCACCTCATTTTCTTACTTTAAAGCCCCTCCACCCAGAGCTGGCCTTTATCCCACTGGGGAAACAGGGGGGCTGTCAGTTTCTTCCCAGGTCATTTGAGGCTGAGGAAAGGGTACAGGAGGAGTTAACCCCCATCTCCCCAGAATCTGAATCAGGGACCCCGATTTTTTCCCCAAACAATAAAATTGTAGGTTGTTGTGGATTTTCCGGGCTGTATAGCCGTGGTCTTGGCATTGTCGTTCCTGACGTTTCTGTCTTTTGGTGCTACACCTCTGAAGATGCCAGCCGCAGCTGCTGGCGAAACGTCAGGAACTACAATGCCAAGACCACGGCTATACAGCCCGGAAAATCCACAACAACCATCGTTTTCCGGCTGTGAAAGCCTTCGACAATATAATAAAATTGTAGATCACTTTCTGTAGGAAGTGAGAAAACTGCATTCCAAAGGGTCAAAAAGCAGTTATTGCTGCTAGAATTCAGAAGCACAAATCAGCGAGCAAGAAGGGTTTGTTCTCTTGCCTATAATGGACTCGAACCTCCAGATACTTTACCAGTATATTTAAAGACCACGATGATTGCTTGAAACCGAGATATTTTCTTGGCTGCTGGATTGAACGCTGTATTAACGCCAGAAATGAAAGGTCGCTTTTTGAGAATTCCCTTTTTTGCAATACAGGGAAGATAGTCATCTTGGCTCATCTAGTTATTGAAGGTCCAAATTTCAGTGAGGAGAGACAAAGATGGATGACTCCGATACTTGAGAAGAATGAGCTCACAAATATTAATCAGGGCCTTTCTTTTCTTTTACAAGATAAGGACTCGTACGTGACTAAGGCACTGTCATCCTGCCTTTTAGTAATCCAGTCTAAAATTAGAAAACTTTTGTGATTGGAGTGTGATTCTTTTATTATTATTATTATTATTGGTAATAGCAGTAGTAGTATTTTGGTTTTCGTCTGTTAATGCAAGATCAGGTTCAGGCTATGGCCAAAAGAGCTGTACCGGGAAAGGAAAATTGTAGATCAAGATGGGTAGCTGTGTTAGTCTGTCTGTAGCAGTGGAGAAGAGCAAGAGTCCAGTAGCACCCATAAGACTTACAAAATTTGGGGTAGGATATGAGCTTTTGTGAGTCGCCGCTCACTTCTTCAGATAAATTGTAATGATGGACCTTCCAACAGCTCATCTCTCTGTCTAGGGCAGTGATGCTCTGCATTCTTGGTGTTTGGGGAGGGGGCAATCGGTGGGAGGGCTTCTAGTGTCCCTTCCCCACTGGCAGACCTCCTGAGGACACCTGGTTTTTTGGCCGCTGTGTGACACAGAGTGTTGGACTGGATGGGCCATTGGCCTGATCCAACATGGCTTCTCTTACGTTCTTCTCTGGTTCGACTTATAGACCGCTTTGGTGTAAAGTTGCCTTGAGATGATCCTCTCCCACACACAGAGATGTTACATGTCTATCTGGATGCTTGTGTCTATTGCCCCCCCCCCCCAGTAATACCTAATGCACCCGTCCTTTGCTAAGCACAGAAGTTATTATAAAGGCATCACAAGTCTGTTCGCCAAGGTTGGCAGTGGGTAGGGGGAACGTCACTGACAGTCTGCCCTGGATTTCACAATAATCAGAGAATGGGGATTTCAAAAAAGCTATTAACTGGGAAATTGGCCAGATATACCCACGAAAAAGCAGGAACTGGATAAGGGAAGTATGAGCCAGTGCCTTGAGCTGTTAAGAAAAGCTTTGCTAGATATTTATTTTACAAAATAATAGAGTCCAGTAGCACCTTTAAGACTAACTAACTTTATTGTAGTGGAAGCTTTCGAGAACCACAGCTCTCTTCGTCAGATGTGACGAAGAGAACTGTGGCTCTCGAAAGCTTCCGCTACAATAAAGTTGGTTAGTTTTAAAGGTGCTACTGGATTCTTTACTATTTTGAAACTACAGATTAACATGGCTAACTTCTTTGGGTCTATTTATTTTACGATATTTACGTGGAGCTAGAAAATTAAGTGAGAAATTGAGAGCCAGTTTGGTGTAGTGCTTAAGAGCGCGGGACTCTAATCTGGAGAACCTGGTTTGATTCCCCACTCCTCCGCTTGAAGCCAGCCGGGTGACCTTGGGTCAGTCACAACTTCCAGGAGCTCTCTCAGTCCCACACATCTCACAGGGTGTTTTGTTGTGGGGATAATAATGACATACTTTGTAAACCGCTCTGAGTGGGCATTAAGTCGTCCTGAAGGGCGGTATATAAATCAAATGTTGTTAAGTGGATCTGGAGAGGGGCACTCTAGTGGCTTTTGCCTAGCAAATGCAGCCTGTGATACCCAAAGATCCTTGAAGGTTCCTAACAGCCTTACTATTCTCAATTCTCTTGTTTTTCAACACCAGGCAGGCCATTCAAATCCAGGCAGGAAATCAGGCAGGCCATTCAAAGCAGATCAACAGGTCACTCTGCTGGATTTCCAAAAGGTGTGTTCCTCCTGATTTAGGTGCTTGCTCTCACCCTATCATGCACCAATAATGGGCCCAGCCGTCAGTTTCTTGGCAACTCTCTCAGACGTTTCATGATGCATCAGGAACACATTTCTATTTGTCATAAACCAGGTGAGTCTCTGCTGAAGAGCTCTGCAAAGTAAGGAATTTGGTGCCCTCTCCTGACGAAATCAAAAAGAGTCCAGTAGCACCTTTAAGACTAACCAATTTTATTGTAGCATAAGCTTTCGAGAATCAAGTTCTCTTCGTCAGATGCCTGATACAGAGACTGGTCAAACACAGAAGAGCAGAAGAGGGAAGAGGCAATTAGGGGGGGAGGGGGAGGGAGCAATCAAAACATTCCTTTGCTAGTATATGTAAACATCTCCTTTTGGTGTATCAGTTGGCTTCAAAGGAGTTTGCCCTGTTAGTTTGTAGAAGCCAAACAGCTAGACCATCCAATTCCAATGCAGTATGGGCCTTCGATAACCACAGCTCTCTCTGGCAGGGAGAGCTGTGGTTATCGAAGGCCCATACTGCATTGGAATTGGATGGTCTAGCTGTTTGGCTTCTACAAACTAACAGGGCAAACTCCTTTGAAGCCAACTGATCCACACACCAAAAGGAGATGTTTACATATACTAGCAAAGGAATGTTTTGATTGCTCCCTCCCCCTTCCTCCCCCTAATTGCCTCTTCTCTCGCCTCCTCTTCTGTATTTGACCAGTCTCTGTATCAGGCATCTGACGAAGAGAACTTGATTCTCGAAAGCTTATGCTACAATAAAATTGGTTAGTCTTAAAGGTGCTACTGGACTCTTTTTGATTTTGCTACCACAGACTAACACGGCTAACTCCTCTGCATCTCCTGACGAAAGGAAGCATTACAAATGGCAAATGAAGACCTTATTCATCCCGAAGGTCCCTTGGTAGACCAAAGGATGCATTTCTGAATAAGGAAGCTTATTTTTATTAAGAGTTTTATATAATAAAAAGACAAATCATAAACAAACAGGTACATAAAAATTAACCAAACCAAAAAAAATTAGCTAACACAAACAAAAATAACAGGACTTACAGACAAAACAGAAAAAACAAATTAAAAATGGTATAAACGAAAAGACTTCCAATTTTCTCCGCAACAAATATAAGAATCGTTTTCAAATTTTCTCTTACTCTGTGTTAAAGATAAAAGCTCTCTTTTTACTAATGCCCAAATCTGAAGAAGGAAGCTTTGACTCTCGAAAGTTCATACCCTGACAATCTTGTCGCTCTCTAAGAAGGTGCCACTGGACTCAAAAATCCTGCTCAGGCCAACATGGCTACCTACCTGAAACTTTCTGAAATGCAAGGTGCTGGGTTAAAGCCTTCTGTGGAAATTGGGCCCTGTGATCAATAAACCCTTAAGAGTAAACCTGGATAGAATGAGGGGTGATATTTATATAGCATAAGCCCAGATTTTGGCGTACATGCATAGGACACAGCTTATATCAAAAGGCAGTTTGTGAACATATATTGTCGAAGGCTTTCACGGCCGGAGAACGATGGTTGTTGTGGATTTTCCGGGCTGTATTGCCGTGGTCTTGGCATTGTAGTTCGTGACGTTTCGCCAGCAGCTGTGACTGGCATCTTCAGAGGTGTAGCACTGAAAGCAAATGTTGTATTTTTCTGGTGGGTCTGAATACTGTTTGTAGGTTGTGCTTTTTCTTTTTTGAAAATTTTTATCGGTGAGTATACTTTTCAAATTCAATACATACATTCCCTCAATATCTAATTAACCCTATCCCCCACCCTTTTCCTCCCCCCTCTCTATCGACTTCCAACAGCTTTCCAACCCTTACCCCCTCTTATTACTTGATAATTCCCTTAGTCTAAGCACATTCTAATTTTTTTCCAGGTATTCTATCATATATATCAAATATCCTATCAATATAGCATGCTTCTATCAATTATACTATCGTAGGTTGTGCTTTTTCATAAGCTTTTAAACCTGCAGCTGTGGACAAGTTTACAGCGGGACCGCACAGCGTAGCATCCAGACAAGAATAAAAGAACATGAAAGACACTGCAGACTTGGCCAACCTGAAAAATCAGCAGTGGCTGAACGTAGCCTAACTCAAACAGGACACAGTATCCTATTCCAGGACACTAAAATACTGGACAACACTTCCAACTACTTTGTCAGATTGCACAGGGAAGCCATTGAAATTCATAAGCATAAGCACAACTTCAAGAGGAGAGACTTTAAGAATGAACAGAGCATGGTTTCCAGTCCTGAAAAACACCAGGCTAACAAAATACTCTACACCCTACAATAGCCCTGCAGATTAGCATATCAAGCACCAAACCATATGCAAAAGAACCTCCTCAGGATACAGTGAAGCATTAGCATTCCATTAGCATTTCACACCCTGGGAAATTCTTACAGGATGACGCAACCCAAACCCACCTTCCTGAGTAGATATAAATTACCTGCTAACATCTTTTCCACAGTTTGACACTGAGAGATCTCTGTCTTTCGGTGCTACACCTCTGAAGATGCCAGTCACAGCTGCTGGTGAAACATCAGGAACTACAATGCCAAGACCACGGTGATACAGCCCGGAAAATCCACAACACCCACAGTTTGTGAACTGTCTTCAAGGGCAGCCTCACGCAGACTGTCTTGCAACAATTTAGCCGGAATGATCCTTGGACACAGATCCTTTTTCTAGAATGGGAATCAGCGAGCATCCAGCAGCACCACCCAACGCACACAGGTAATTTCAAGGGGGCAGTGCAACTCCATCCAAAACAGGTTGTATCCTATCCACCTCAAGCACCAGTCAGCAGCACCTCTGTCTCATCTAGATTGATTTAGAAAAGAAATACCTAAGTGGACAGAAAATGCATTGGGAGGGAACATGCAGGGCTGAGAGATAGTGGAGCATTAGAGTGTGTGTGTTATGTGGTGTCAAGTTGCCTCTGTCCTGTGGCAACCCTATGAACATAAGACCTCCAAAACGTCCTATCATTAACAGATTTGCTCAGATCCTGCAAACCAGAGGACGTGTCTTCTTTTATTGAGTCAAACCATCTCATTTTAGGTCTTCCTCTTTTCCTACTGCCTTCCACTTTCCCTAGCATTATTGACTTTTCCAGAGAATCTTGTCTTCTCATGATGTGACCAACATACGATAGCCTCAGTTTTGTCATTTTAGCTTCTAGGGAGAATTCAGGCTTGATTTGATCTAGCACCCACTTACTTGTCTTTTTGGCCATCCATGGTATCTGATAAACTCTCCTCCAGCACCACATTTCAAATGAATCAATTTTCTTGCTGTCAGCTTTCTTCATTGTCCAACATTCACATCCATGCATAGCAATGGGGAATACCATAGTTTGGATTATCTTGATCTTGGTCCCCAGAGAGACATCTTTATCCTTAATTAAAGGCCAGCATCCAGCTCTGTAGGTGCCACAGAGCTTGTTTTTCTTTGCTGAAACAGTGAGAATCTTTTAAATCTTTAGTTTTCTGTCTATAAAATAGAAACCTTATGGATCAACCTGAGAAGGAAAAGGACTTTTAAGTTACAGGGTGGTGGTAGATAGAACATATGTAGGTCTTCAGGGTTAATCTTTGGCATCTCTTGCAATAAACATTCTCAGATGGCGGAGCTGGGGGAGAGAGAGAAAGCAGAGTAGCTGTCCTGGTAATGACTCATGAGTCAGCCTCGCCCTGATGTGCACCAGCCTTGCTCTGCTGCCTTGCCACTTGCCCCAGAATCCTTCTCAGAGGATGAGGAGCTGGAAGAGCCAGCAAGATCCACACCAGAGCCAGCCAAGCAAGCCGTAGTACCAGAAGACACCCAGGAAGAGCAGCCAGGGACCTCGGGGAAGGCAGTTGTAAATGAAGCTTCCCATAGAGCCAAGGAGAAACCTGGGCTTCTTGAGCCAGCTGAGAGAAGGAAAAATAAGGCAAAGGCAGCTGTGTGGGAGAGGCGAAGGAGCACTCGTTTGCAGGCACAGCTCAGGCCAGGGTTATCAGAGGAAGAAGCAACACCAGCACCTCATTAGAGCAGCAATAAAGGAGATGAAAAGATTTCTTCGATTACTTAGGTTAAAACTAAGAGAAATCAAGGTAATTATATTACAAAGATAAAACAGGAGAAATGACTGATTAAAAATTATTGATACTAACGTTTGGGTAAAAGCAACTAAGGAGAGGGAACGAGAGCAATTATATAATTTAGTTGCATTGTTATATACTCTGAATATATCCTTCTACTGCTTAATTTAAATTCAAACATAGCACTTGTATACGTTTTTATGTGCTTTCTATTGTTATATCTTTTTTTAAAATCTTTAAAAAAATTAAAAATAAAAAAAGCCAAAAGTCTTGGTTTGCCACTCCCTGTGACCAGCAGCTCTGTGCTTGGTAGCTCTGGACCTGACCTTGCCTAGTGCCGTGCCCTGCCTGGAACTGACTTACTGGACTCTGACCTCAGCCTGCCTCTTTGACTCCCCCTCTTGCCTGCTCCCCTGACTGATTTATCAGCTCTGACCCTTGGCTGGACCCCTGGACTTGCTCTTGCCTGCTCCTCTATCTGACTGACGTTCTGGCAATTGACCTCGGCGTGGCTTGGGAACTCTCCGTAAAACTACACCTAGGTAGAATCCACCCGCACTACTGGTGAGCCACCCACCTGCCTCCGTGCCCGGGACAGACTCTCGTGCCTTGAGCGTGACATAATGCTTGATGGGATGGCGTTATGTGACGGACTGGAAAACTGGTCCTACAAAGGCTGCTTCTGATATGGCATCATCTAGAATGTAAAACAGGAATTGAAGGATAGACTCAGGGCTAGGAACAGCAACTGCCTGGCCTTGAGTAGAAAACCTACCGAAGAACAAACAGCAGCACAGTGAAGACTGGAGAGGAATTCAGGAATCCAGAGTGATTATATTGGCTTCAGTTTCAAAGGAGTTGCATTCGTCTGTTGCAGTAATTTTTTTAAAAAAGCTAAAAATCGGAGCTAAATCCGAAAAATATGCTACTAAACATTTTACCAAATAATGTTATAAAAGAACAAGGAGACCTTTTCCGGTACATGGTGGCAGCTGCAAGAGTATTATATGCAGTGAAATGGAAAACAGACTAGTGACCTGACACGCCAGAGTGGATAGACAAGATCTACGAATATGCATCAGTGGCTAAATTAACTTCTTATGTGCAGAGTAGTCCAATAGCAGAACTCTGGAAAAGATGAAAAGACTTCTTCGATTACTTAGGTTAAAACTAAGATAAATCAAGGTAAATTATGTTACAAAGATAAAACAGGAGAAATGACTGATTAAAAATTATTGATACTAACGTTTGGGTATAAGCAACTAAGGAGAGGGAACGAGAGCAATTATATAATTTAGTTGCATTGTTATATACTCCGAATATATCCTTCTATTGCTTAATTTAAATTCGAACATAGCGCTTGCATAAGTTTTTATGTGCTTTCTATTGTTATATTTTTTTTAAAAAATCTTTAAAAAAATTAAAAATAAAAAAGCCAAAAATCTTACAGCTCTTTAAAGACCAACACATTTTTAAAGGAAGCCACACCCACCAAGATCGGAGCAAGGATGTTAATGAGAGGGCATTTTGGCGGTCTTTCATTCACAAGGTCACCATAAGTCAGAAGTGAGTTGGTGGCACATAACACACACAAGTGTGTGTGGGCTAGAGCATGTGAGACTTTAAGATGTCACAAGATCTCTGGGTTTTCTTTTTCTATGACAAATGAAATGCAAATATTTCTGCATGGGCTCTGATGTTCCAACAGGTGGTGCTCTTGAACACTGAAAGCAGTTTTACACCAAGAAGGATCATCTATCTAAGCTCAGCGTTGGCTTCTTTTATCAGCAAACGGCTCTTTAGGGGTCTCGGGCAGAGGAATGCCTTTTCCAGGGGATGATACTTGAAATGTTTTTGATGGGAGAAGCCAGGAATTGAACTAGGGAAGCTCTTGCATACTAATCAGTCAGAGCACTGTCTTTTTCAAATCTGCACAAACCATTCAGCCACATGATCAAAGAATCCTCGTCTCAGAGCCTCAACATTCTTGGCTCTTGTTCTCTTGAACACTGTGTGGTGTGCATGCATGCATGTGCATTAGAGGTGGGCACTAACCGGGGGGGGGGGAAGAACCGTGCGGCTCATGGTTCATCCTGTTTCACAAACTACGAACTTTCACGAACTTGCCCCAGTTTGTGAACTGGTTTGTGAGGCTTAAATGCCCCTTTCCATGCCGCTGCGAAGTGGCATGGAAAGGGGCATTTCACCCCCGCCAGCTTGGATCAGCTGCTTATCAGGGAGATCTCTGACAAGCAGCTGATCCAGAGGTGGAAATGCCCCTTTCCCTGCTGCTGCAAAGTGGCAAGGAAAGGGGCATTTCACCCCAGCAGTCTTGGATCAGCTGCTTGGCGGGGAGATCTCCGACAAGCAGCTGATCCAGAGGTGGAAATGCCCCTTTCCCTGCTGCTGCAAAGTGGCATGGAAAGGGATATTTCACCCCAGCAGGCTTGGATCAGCTGCTTGTCAGCTGCTTAGCAGCAGCCTGGAAAAGGGTATTGGAGTTTAACACGAATCAAACAAACCAGCAGACCAGTTCGTGGAAGTTCGTGGAAAACGGGCTTCCATGAACCACTGGTTTGCGACGCATGAACTGGCCTGGTTTGTGATGAATTTTAGTTCATCTTGCGGTTCATGCCCATCTCTAATGTGCATGCATGCATGTACCATTCCTGCTGGTAGTGGTAGCATCTGCTTCTAATCTTCCTCTTTTTGTCATGAGCGGCTCTTGAAACAGTTCAGTTTTAAGTGGGTAGCCATGCTGGTTTGCAGAAGAAGAGCAAGATTTGAGTCCAGTAGCACCATGGAGTCCAACAAGATTTCTAGGGCATGAGTTTTCAAAAATCAAAGCTCCCTTAATCAGATCAGAAGGGAGGTATCTGACAAAGGTATTTTCATTTATTTTATGTTATTTATAGTCCACCTTTCTCACCAAGACTCAAAGCAGGTTACATAGGGGAAGTCAATATGATCAACAGCTGGGACATTCAATAAACAATACAATTGGGTATGGGCTGCAGAAATCCAAATAAAGAACTGAAACAATGCAGAACATAAGCAATTTGCCATGACATATTAAACGATATGACAATCCAGTAAGAGCTTACTTACAGCAACAGACAATATACTGTATTATAGTTTACAGTCCCTATCCCTTTACCGAAACATGTCTGTGAACCATTTCCCAGCCCTATTACCTGCATAAAAAAAGCCCTCTGGTATAATTCAAGTTTGCATTGTTTGTGGAAAACCAGGAAAATGGGTGCTTTCCTGACCTCTTCATGTAGGCCATTCCAACAGGCAGAGGCCACCACGTGTACGGGCACGTGTACGAACAGCTGTTGATTTTGCTCAACTGCAGGGAGGCACCAGTAGAAGGCCCTGCTCAGAGGAGCAAAGCTGCCTTGGAAGAGAGTATAGGGAGGGAAGTAGTCTCATAGATATGAGGGACCAACTGGGGTCTCCGAGTTGACTTTGAGGGGAGACCTATGGAGAGTCCATTAGAGTAGTCAAGTCTCGATGTTACTGCGGCACAGATCTAGGTGGCCAGATCAGTTGTGCCAAGGTATGAGGCCATCTTCTGGGCTAGATTGAGTTTATAGAAGGCATTTTTGCAGCCGTATGAATTTGCTTCTCTAGCAGCAGTTCTGGATCCAGGATAACCCCATGGCTCTTAACCACGTCTGCAAAAGTCAAAAGTGGGGAGCAAAATTTCCTTCACTATCTCTGTCTTCCCAACCAGCATCATTTCCATCTTGTCTGGGTTCAGATTCAATTTGTTCGCTTTCAGCCATCTGGCCACAGCTGTCAGATAGCAACTCAAGACCTCCACTCCATCAACTAGGTGTCTGAAGAAAGGAGCTTTGACTCTCAAAAACTTATATCCTGGAAATTTTGTTGGTCTTTAAGGTGCTACTGGACTCTAATCATACTCTCCTAAAACTATTTGTAATCTTGGAGGGTTTTTGCATGCTTATTTTTGCATGCTTATTGAACGTCTGTACAACATGTGGGGAGGAGAGTGCTGATTGTGACATCTCTATTTGCATTATATCGTATTGTAATACTGTTATACGAATTGTAATAGTTTTCGGTAAATTAGCACTTGAGCACTTTAAATGTTGGAAATTATCTGCACAGTGTAAAGTGTATTTTTCTCCTGTGGGGTCCCCCCCCGCATCATACTTGATTTATACATTGGGAGAGCCATTGTTGTATGTAGATTGCTTATATTTTTTGGCAGAGACTTCTGCTCCAGAATTTCAGTATGCATATAACTTAATACAGTACCATGGTCTGCTGCTGTTCATGCCAGGTTCCATTCTTTAACCCTCTCTGGCAGCATGGGATGCAATAAGCATCAAGACAGACATCATAGTCTTGTGAAGGGAGGACGAGTCCAAATCTCTTCATCTTCCTGTGATAAAAAGAAATCCTCTCCCCTGTTGAGTGGCCTTGCTGCCCTGCCACTCCTCTTGACATGTGTCTGAGAGATGCCCTTCTCCCTAGTCAGGCACCCTAGCAGCAGATCCATCCCAAAAGCAGCTTTGGAGGGGCTCACGACCCGGCCAGTAGAGTTCCAAAACTCACCTGCGAAGTCCCAACCCAAGACCGCTGACATTATACATTTCCAAAATACAAAAAACCACCATTGCCATGATATGCTTACTATATAGAATATTTTATGCCACAATAAAAATAATTTCATACAATTTACAAAAAGTCTCTTTATATGTAATGTTTAAAAGCATATATTCCGTTACAGTTGCATGCATGAAAGGCAACACATCAAAAACGCTTTTGCAATAGGCAAACAAAGTGCCAAGTGCTAAGTATATAACAGTTTTCTTATATAAATATAAAGTGCTTGTGCCTATAGATGACCAAAAAATGTCTAAACAAGTAACCAATTTTATAATTCAAATACTATCTTTCTGAATGGTCCAATATATACCAAAGTTCAAAATTCTTCATAGGATGATCCAACAAGTAAAATTCTATGTAAAGAGTAATAACTGCAACGGGAAGCCAGAAAATTCACCCGTTTCAAATCTTCACCCTGGCAGTTATCAATTGAATTATAAAATTGATTACTTGTTTAGACATTTTTTTGTCATCTATAGGCACAAGCACTTCATATTTATATAAGAAAATTGTTATATACTTAGCACTTGGCACTTTGTTTGCCTACTGCAAAAGTGTTTTTGATGTGTTGCCTTTCATGCATGTAACCATAACGGAATATATGCTTTTAAACATTACATATAAAGAGACTTTTTGTAAATTGTATAAAATTACTTTTATTGTGGCATAAAATATTCTATATAGTAAGCATATCATGGCAATGGTTGTTTTTTGTATTTTGGTTTATTTAGCATGATACTCTCTTATTTTTACTACGGCATTATACATTTCTGCAGCTAGCTGTGGGTACCTTTGCATCCAATGATTGCTCTTCAAGTCTGATGGAGATGCTTATAAAGAGGCCAAGTCCAAACATCAAAGGGAGGCACATAGAGGCATTCCTAGTTTAGGAAGCACCCTTTCCGCTGATGATCTTTGAAGCCTGGAACCTTTGCAAACAGGCAAAACTTCAATGTGTCCTTCAAGCCCGGGATAACCCTGATTCCAGGGGTGGAAGTGAAACCTAGCCAAGCTGGGATCCATGCGCTGGTGTCATGTCTGAACAAGACCACTTTGTTGGAAAAACTGTAACCAAATAGTTTATTTACATACTTGGTGTTGTCCCGTTATGCAAGCATTTTAGAAAGAGGTGACAGAGCAAATTGAAAGAGTGTCGAATTTTGTGGTACCGTTTACCCCCGAATTTTTGTTGTTAGAACTCCTGCCTTCTTCTGCTATCTCTAAACAATAGAAGAATATGATCTCTTTATTGGTAGCTATTGCCAGACTTACTATAGCTTCTAGATGGAAATCTCTTTTACCCCCCACCTCTAAGATAAACTTCAGTACAACTATATTATGTGTGGAATTACAAATAATTCTTTTTTTTAGAGTAAGATGAATTTCTCTCCTCACGGGTATGAAGACACATGGGCTCCTGTGGCTCACTATTTAAATGACCAAGAAGTTGTATCTTCAAACTGGGAATGATTTTTGATAATGTCTGGGGAAATTTTGCTTATTACGAAGTTACTTAAGAATTTTTAAAATTTGTATCACGTGCTTATTTTTGTATTTGTTATGTTGCTATGTGATAAATAAATTTATTTTTTAAAAATGAACAAGACCACTAGCACGCATGTGCGGTCAGCATGCCAGGAATCAGAGGCCCGGAATGACGCTGCAGGGGCTTGACTGTGAATGGGGTTAGATGTGACGCCAAGTGCTTGGGTCTTCCAACACAGGTGTTGCCTTTTACACACCTGCCACCCCACTTTCCAGAATTTTTTTCTGCCCCACCTACAGGCTGATGTCAGGGTTGTTGGGCTGCAAACCTATCATCTCAGATGGGCTAAATGTGGGATGTGAAGATGGACAAACCTCAGCGTTCACACATGGTGCATTTGCCTTCTTTTGCTGACACTGTTCAAAATTTTGCTAACATTATTTAAACTATTTGTTTAAACTCGAATCGGGAAACCTTATAGAAAATGTTCTGGAAGAAATTCACCCCACCCGAGCTCCCGCCTGTTCCCCAAGAGACATCACGTCCACCACTATCCTGACAAGCTTTAGAAACTCTGTAGGTACCGCTAATCATAAAGCGACACAGCAGAGAGGCCTATTTCATCCTGATTATGAAGACAAAACGAAATCAGAGCGGAGGCAGCGCTGAAAATAGAACGCTCCCCCCCCTTCCCTTGTAACTGAGGACATTTTCTGAGCTCTGGCCAGGAGAAAGACATTCAGCAAATTAGAACTGGCACTGGCTTATCTCCTAATGGAAGCAGGAGCAGTCGTTTAAAAAAGTTTCTTACTGCCAGCAGCAACTGCAGAATGTTTCAAGATAATCGACTGGCAGATTTATACGTTCGGGGAGGGGGGCAGCAACTCGTTTTGGGCGCCGAAGCGCCCGTAAGGTGTCATAACACCCTGATGGGATGTTACAAATCGATGGCAAATTTTTGTTTCAGTCACCACACCTCAGGAAGAAACTTTGCATTGCCCGATTGAGAAGGATGTCCTTCTTTGCAAAACGGTCCAACGCCTGCCCTCGATTTGCTAAATTCAACCAGCAAACCAAAGCCTTCAAGAACGTGGCTGCCAGCGGCTGACAAACACAGAGAAAATCTTAAATGGTCACCTGATCCATCACTGAAGCATCTGTGGAAATATATACCTCAGGACCTGGAAGATGGCACCATGTTCATGAATGGTGACCTTCCAACAGGCCAAACTTTCAATCGGGCCACCAAATCAGAGGACAAATTATGTGGAATGAGGTACCCTTCTCGATTATAATTCTTGCATGTAAAGGCTGCCTGCTGGCACAGGGACTCTTTCTCTCTAATGCAACAGGAGCATCTTGGCATAAGAGCAAGATGCTGCCGCAAGAGGAAGAGAGAGGTAGAAAATTCGACCCCTAATACTTACTTTTCTACTGATGTCAGGGCTCTGTGCACCTAAGAGCCACCATTAGGAGAATGGATCTGTAGGCTCCAACCCCGTAGCTTTAAAATGTATTTTAATCAGATTCTTTACAAGCAGGGGATCTACAAGGACTTGCAGAGGGCATCTCATTTTTCTTTCCCTCATGATTTCCTCTTTGCCTCCCTGAAGACTCTGTCAATTATTAACAAACTCTCTGAGGAACAATCTTTGCTGGCTCTGTAGAGAGGTGAAATTAACCAACCCTCTGAGGAGCAATCTTTGGCGGCTCTGTAGAGAGAGGTGAAATGCTAACTACGCTTCCCGGCTAATGTTGCGTCTCCCTTCACTTGAACGTCCTCGTGTAATTCTTCTCGTGTAGTTTAGCTCGGAGAGAGAATCAGCACATTTGGAACTAAAACCCAGGTTCCAACCAGTAAATTAAACACATACATGCACATGCACACACACTCACACTCACACCCACACACAAAGATTGATGACATTCTCAAAACTCATTTTGAACATTTACTCTAAAGGATATTCATGGCCTCATTTTTTGGAAACATTTTAATAGTTATCGAATGTTCTACATCTTACAGTAAATATCATACAGTTACAAACTCTTGGCTTAAACCTGTCAGGGAGATCACTAATTGATCCTCAGAACAAAAATAATAATAATAATAATAATACAGATTTACACTTCATATTCACAAGAGGTGGCTGTGGGGCTTTCTGACAAACTCAAAGGCTCTTTTCTCTTACCCATTCTTCATTGGATTTAAAACCTGGAAGACAATTTTAATTTTTTGTTGCAGGATTTCCAATAAAATTTAAAAACCAGATTGTCCAACCTCTATTGAGTTCATAGTTAATTTTTTTTAAAAAATCAAATGAAATTCTAGAACCACCTCTCTCATCTCACCTACCCAAAGTTTTGCATCCCAGAAGCGAGATTTCTCTCCCATGTGCTATATAATCGGAATAAAGATGGAGGGTGCTTCAACTGGAAACTACCTTTGGTTATGAGTGAAGCGTGTGGCAAGTGGTTTTATCAGCTCCTGATATAAACAAAGCTCCACCAGGTTCAAGACGCGAAGCAATGGCTCAGTCTGGAACTGTACCTACTTCTTATTTATTTTCATTTATACTCCACCTTTCTCTGCACTGGGAGCCCGAAGTGGCTTATCTCATTCTCCTTTCCTCCATTTTATCTGCACAACAGCCCTGTGAGGTGGGTTAGGTTGACCGAGAGTGATGGCCAAGATCACCCAGCAAGCTTCCATGGCAGATCCACACCTGGGTTTCTCAGATCCTAGTCTGGCTTTCTAACAACGACCCCTTCTGCAGGTTTTTCCCAGTCACCAGGGACTCAGTGTGGTGTAGGACTCAAAGACACCTGTGGCCACATTGTTACTTAGCAAGGCCACTAAAAAACACCAAGGGCCCCCAGAAAATATTCTATCTGCCCCCCACAACAGACTCAAACCGAATATAACACAAAAAACTGCCAGATTCCCCTGGCTCCATGGGCCCTCAACATAACCATGGCTCCTGGAATTTGCACCCGCCCGCCAACAGGGGCCTTGATATTCAACCATGACCAAGACACTTATGTCTTTTAGCCTAACCCACACTACAAGGCTGTTGTGAAATTAAAACAGGTTGAGTTTCTGGGAGGAATGTGGTTTACGTGCTAAAACTGGCAAGCCTGATCTCGACAGATCTCAGAAGCTAAGCAGAATCGACCTGGGTTGGTAATTGGATGGGAGACCTCCAACGAAGACCACGGTTGCAGAGGCAGGCAATGGTAAACCACCCCTGTTAGTCTCTTGCCATGAAAACCCCACCGGGGGTCGCTGTAAGTCAACTATGACTTGACAGCACTCATCACCACCACACATCCGACTAATCAACTCTACTGAAGAAAATTTAGAAGGTCTTCATAGCACACGGCAGAGAAAGAGATCCAGCTAGACAACTTGATTCTACCCAAATCTCACCACCTGTACCACTCTGCCCAACTGAGTAGATCAACGTTGGGTGTTCAAGCACTTAAGCAAGAGCCGATCTAATAAAATTAAGAACAGACACAACCCCAATTTTTGTTTTAAAGGAATGTTGACACACCAAATTTGGCCATGCCGGAATGGTCCCACAAGGTATTGGCTAGTGCAAAGTGGGGGACAGGACACAAAACCAAACTAATGGAGGCAGTGACGACATCTTTTTCCATCGTATGAAGGAGAGCAAAATGACTGCCTGCATTTAGCCTTAAAACGTTTTGAAAAGGAAATTGCACAATATATTATGGTCCTTATTGCTACTTGAAGCTGGTGAATTTGTTTCCTATTTCTTTCTCCAAAAGACCATTTCTAGCCGGGGGATTGAAAAATATATACATATTTCGAAGCGGAGAGAGATTTTCCTTTCATCTGAACCAAATCAGCTATGCTACGAGAGCAAACTGAATTGCTGGGGGGAGCTGTAGGGATAACTGAAGAAGTCAGCTCAGCTGTTGGCATGGGAAAGTTCAGGCACGCCCCACTCGTTCCTGCACCCTGGCAGAGGCGTTCTCCCTCCCACGCGAGCACTTGCTGAGATCCCACTTCTGAAGCAAGACGGCCTTCCTAAATATCTGTGCAAGTACAGTAAGTGCACAGTCACCGGGATGGGGAGTTCAGAAGATTTTCAATGGCAGGAATGCTGTTCTTGGCCGGAAACAGCATTTCCCTACTATGCAAAATGCAAAGTGGGAAAATACAGAAGTCTCACGACTCTGAGTGAGTTCTTGCAGATTAGGGACCCCCCCCCATACATGAGGATGGGATGTTCCACCATAGCTGCCAGAAGAGGCCAATTAATCGTGCACTGTTAATATGCTGATTTCCCCCTCCCTGAAATCCGGGAAATCCCAGAGGCGGAGGCCATGGTAGAGGCAGTTTAGGGGGCTTCATTCAGATGACCATGTGGTGAAAATATAATCCGAGTTCACACAGAAGATTTCCTTCCCCCCCAGAATTATCTCACAGAGAGTCTTTCTACTCGAGATGCTTCAGTGTGTGCTCGTCAAGTGTAGGGACATGCAATGTTATCCGGGCAGCGTATTTTAAAAAGACAGAGCCGGCAGAGATTGCTGTTCAAGGGGTTTGTTAACTTCATCTTCGCCCCCCTGAAGGCTCTGTCAGTTTCACTTCTCCAGTCTAAAACTGTGTGGGATCCCAAACAGAGGACAGTGAGGAATGGAAATGGGCTGGAGCTGCCTTCCAGAGCTGGACTCGGACCTGGAGAGGTTATAATGGGTTCAAGTTCCCTTCTGGCATTTCACAGCCCCTTCACACAGCTCCAGTGTATAGCAAAGCCTTTGCCCTGCCACCGGCTCTGTCTTTTTAAACTACCCTTCCCAGCTACCATTGCATCACCCGACATGCGTTCTTCACGTGTCAGATGTCTCGTGTAGAGAGACTCAGCGAGCCCAATGACCAAGGCTGTCTATTCACATAACCACTACAGTCAACACCTACAGGCACAAGGGTCTTCCGAATTCATTCCATTCACTTCGAGGCACGGCCACCACAGCTGGAGCAATTGTGTCCTGGCCCACTTAGGTTTTGTAACTGGCTCTTCCCCCCTCCCGAACTATCACAGCTTTAAGGGAAAGGAGAAGGGCTGCCGCTCACGCCCACCCACCCTGTGAACGAAAGCCCCCAGACTTGTGTTCTGAAGTGCTTGCCTGTCGCTCAAAGAGGCTTCTTCCAAACAATTCAATCATAAAGTTCCTCTAGTGAAGGATAATAAACATCAATCATTAAAAACGAAAAATTAAATAACACTTATGGTAAAAAGCGCCTTTTAAATTACATATCTGAACTGCAAAAAAAGAGAGATTTGACTAGGATATTATGGTTCATAAAATACAGGATCAAATACTCATACACACAGTTCAGTTTTCCTGGAGTCGCAGCTGGGAGGCACCTCCAAGGTGCTTTAGATGTGGGACTGGGCCAGTAGAACGATTAATATGCATTCTCTCCCCCTTCTTTCCCCCGAGTTTCGCTATACGCCACACGTTTCAAAGTAAGGATATGGGGGAGAGGGGGGGGGTCAGTCAATGACAGTCAACAACAACATCAGCAGGTTTTTTACCCCCATGCTTCCTGTTTTGTAATTCACTGCGGGTGGATGATGTGTGAATCGCCATGAGTGAAGGACGATGGATTCTCGAGATGGGAAAAAAAGCAACAAAATGGATGTAACACAGCCCCAAAGAGAAGCAGCGAAAGGCATCGCCCCAAATGGCAACGCTCCTCTGACCTTTTCTCCGCCATGCCCACAACTCCTTCCTCGTTGCATTGCATGTGTCGTTGAGCAACCCTTCTTTGCAACCCCCCCCCAACGTTCCCCTCCTCTCAACAGCTTTTCCAGTTCAAATGCAAAAGTATATACTTTATACAACTATATACAAACAGAGCTCCAAAGATTACTTGTATTATTATTAAACATTGGATCCCAATTACTTCAAGCTGCCTTCATAAGGCCAGATTACGACAACTCTGCTCCTGCCGAGCAGCTCCGCTGGCCTCAGCAGGGACTGTTAGAAGGGGGGCGGGATTCATAACTATGCAAACCGAGGCCACGTGCTCAACGGGAATCCACACACAGACCTCGGTAAACAACCTGCCCGTGACCCTGCCAGGAATTCTCGTTCTTGTGCAAATTCTGCGGCACGGAGTGCTGACCTTGGGAGAAAGTCCACTTCTGCAGCGCTCACGCAACGGTTGCGGTCTGCATTGCAATGTGTGGGTGGGAGAGTTTCTACACTGGGCTTCGCCACGGAGCTCACTGCGGGTCCCTGGACAAGTCTCTGCTTCTCAACCTGTCCTGACTTGCGGTACGGCTGCAGGGGTATCTACGGGAAATAACGCTACAGAAACAATGGGCAAGGTTGGTATGAACAGGTCAGCCAAGCTGTGGGTAGCAAGGGAGAGATCGGGATAAGGACCAGGGACTTCAGTATCCCATAATCCCCTCTCGAACAGCCAGATCTTCTGTTGGCTTGCTATGCAAAAGTGCCTCTGAGAACGGTGCAATGGAGACAAACTGCAGTTATCGACTCCCCGTTTGTTCCTTTATCGTGGATTATCATGAGGATAAGAGTTTTCCTGCGCCACTGGGCAGGATGGGTTCCCTTCAGTGTCAGAAAAAGTGCCACGAGCTTTTTCACAAGCGATTCCAATTTCTTTTTTCAAATTCCCAGGCCTGTACACAAAACGCAAGAGCCACACCAATCAAAATAGACACTAGATTTAAAAAACGGCTGCCCTTTTCGCCAGATTGCAACGGACAAACTTTTGGAAGGAACACAGCAAAGACTAAAAAAGCCAAACTCTGGGAAAGCTGTCACAGGCCATTTCCACACACGTTGAATAATGCACTTTCAATGCACTTTCGTAATCCTTTAGAAGTGGATTTTTTGTTCCACACATGGAAAATCAGTTTCAAATGTTCACTAAAGAGTATTGGAAGTGGATTATCCAACATGTGTGGAAGCAGCCACAGTTTCCTTTATCGACCACAATCTTCTGAGATCTCCCGGCAGAGGAATCACACACCAGGGGAAGGGGCTCTATTGCTCCATGCTGGTCACAGGCTGACCAATACCTCATAAAAGGTAACCTGATGCTAGGCAGCAAGAGTCCAGTAGCATTCCAGCTGTGTCTGAAGAAGTGAGCTGTGGCTCACGGAAGCTCATACCCTACCACAAATTTTGTTAGTCTTTCAGGTAGTACTGGGCTCTTGCTCTTTTCTACTGCGACAGACAGACAAACACGGCTACCCATCTTGATGCTAGGCAAAACAGGACACAGAACCATGCAGATATAGGGGTGGTGCAGCTCCCTTCCACCCTTTTCCCACCATGCTACATTCCTGCTCGACAAACGGCAATTTGCAACCGAGAACTGGAAGTTCAGGTTGAGTTCCACTCCAGCCTTTCTTTAGCCCTTCGATCCTACCAGCTTAAGGGCAAAACAGAACTATTGTGCTAGTTAGGCCAACCTGGCTGAATACACCAGAACGTGCTGAGGCTGCACAGACGTTCCAGTAGCAAGAATTGTCACCCACAAGCAGTGCCGGGCTGTGGCTGCATGGGACAGTGCCCCACTGACGGGTTTCTTCTCCTAAGCCAGCCAGGCCAAACCCGTCAGGTCAGAAGCTGATCCTCCGATTTATTCTTTTGTATCTATGTGGTGCCATGCACACAACTTCGTCCAGTGTTCCCCGAATTGTGGGTCCTGTCCCGAAAGGGGATCGGCAAAGCTTGTGTAAGCGTGCCTCAGGCTTCGGCAGTTCTATTGATTTGTGCATGTTTGGTTTTTAAAAGTGTGTCACTATACCAAGTAAATTCAGACTTGGGGGGTCAGCACACCCAAAAGTTTGGGAACCACTGTCACAAACTACTCTGGGCCACAGATATCCTAGCATGAAGACTGATTGTCTAGATCTAAACAGTTGGGAGATTTTCACCTTAGGAAAGTACAAAAGAAAAACAAAACAAAAAAACAACACTCTGGAGTTAGCAAGCAGAAGATTTAAGAGAGTTGAAAACTTCTGCAGACAACGTGTTGGCCACCATCCAATGCAACATTAGGCAGTGCAAAAAAACCTGTGAATTAAATGGTGCCCATTGGCCCCAACAGGACGATGTGACGGCTTACCAGATTTTTAGAATGATTACTTGATCCCATGGAAGAAGGGCCTCCTGTCCGCACAAGTCACAGCAGCCAGAAACAGAATCAGTACTCCAAGACCCAAACTAGCTAGGAATGTCTGCTGCCACAGACCATGGGGCTCAAAACCCAGCAGCCATTTCTTGCTCCCTGTTCCAGCAGGGTAAAGACGCCATAGACAAGAATCCTCCCATCTCCAGGAGTCATAAGGTCCGCCAGGAAGCTCTGAGGCCTGCTGCACTCCCACAGTCTGGGCCACAAGCCGAGAGAAAACTATTCAGCCACTCCTCGGAGCTTCTGTTCTACCCCCCTGCCAACTTTCCTGCCTCTTGCCTCCCAGTCAATTCCCTGACCCACCTCTCTTTTCCTCCCCATCCCTTCCGCCTGCCTGCTTCGTCCACCATCTTCCGCTTCCGCTCTGGTCTGCAAGCACCATCCCGTGGCACACGGCCTCTGCATCCTACAGCCTGCCAAGCTGCTGAAGTCCGACTCTGCCAATACCCGAGGCAGCAAAAAAACCCTTCCAGTCCTGATGTGGCACAACCAGATCTTGCGTTGTTCAAAATCCGGTGGGGACAATCTATTGGATGAGAGCGCCGAAAGAGGACCACACATGCAAAAATGTAACGCCGACTCTGCCCTTGATTTTCCAGAGAGTTTCCTGCTCAAATTAAACTGTTTCCCATCTCTACTACTCTTTGTGGCATCTGAAAGCTTTCCGGGGTCCTTTTTCACCAGGAGCTGCGGCCATCGAAGGAACGGAACACCTGCCTGCTGAAGAAACTGTTTTGGAAACAGCAACTCAGTAAATTGCCCCTTCTTTTTCCGTCCAGCAAAGGGGCTTGATTTACGCTACTGACTCATGTCAACAGAGAGTTTCAGCTACATCGCCTTGATTTTGCACTGAGAAGCGGCACGTCCGCTTGCAAAACCCACACAGAGTTTCCTGCATTTTTATGGCCGATTCACGCAAGCAAATGGGAGTGTTAGGAATCTGGAGCAGTATACGGACTGGCTTGTGCTGACATGGCCGAGGGAAGGGGCAGCAAAAGCCACGTGTGTGCCGAACGACTCAGGTGCTACCGTGTGTGCAGAAACAACAAAAGCCGAATGCAACCGACACTGATTTCCATTTTCATACATTTAACTTCCAAACAATTTTGGTGGCAAAAACTGCCACCTCAAGTCACTGCTGTTTGTGGAAGCAGCTACTCAAGGCTAAGGACGGGGAAACTCTTGCCTTCTCAGCAGACGCCCTCCCTTTCCCCTCTCTGAACTGGGAATGCAGTGAAATGACTGTAAAATCAACAAAACACAAGATGCATTTCCTATGTCTCTGGCGGACCTCACTCCTTTGCTTTTCTGTTTCCTGGTGTGCGGGTTGGGGAGGGGGAAGCTCCACAATTTAAACAAGCGCTGGCTGAAGTGCTGGGCGATAGCTTCCCTGCTTTCTATAACACGAGGGGCTGTTACGTGTAATTGCCTGCTCGACTAAGCGAGGGAATGAGGTTTCGAGGCAGATAATGAACTCTAAGCCTAATTCCAACACCTATCTGGAAGACACCAATATCCTCTGTAACCACGTTATGGAAGAGGAACAACTCTGTGAGTGTGTGTGCGCACGCACGCATGAGCGCACGCACACACACCCATTTCCAATTCTGATTCCATTTATTAGATACATAAAAAGAAATGAAATGGAAATGGAAAGAAGGCGGCCGGCCAGTGCTGTGCTTCTTCCACTCAGTCACCCTGAAACGTCACCCACTCTTAGTCGTACAGCTCAATGGATAGTGTGAATGAAACATATGAGATCGGGGGACGTTTGCAACAAGAGGGAAATGAGAAGGGAGGGACGGAAAAGCAGGAGCTATTGCTTGGCATCGGGAAAGGATGTAAAGCTTTTCAGGGGGGCATGAGGTGAGGAAAACGGGAGCAGGCTGGGTTTATGGTGCAGAAGTGGCTTGTACAAAATAAACTTTAAAAAAAAAAGTTAAAAAAATTAAAACCCTAAAGAATGCATAAAGTGACCCTTGCGCTTGTTTTCGTTCTGGCTAACAGACTCGGTGCCGTGGGAGAGCTGCTCCAGCACCGATGTAAGACGTGAATTGTTGCATACAATGGTTGACTCCAGATCTGTAAGAAAGAGAGAGAGAGAGAGATTGGACAGAAGTTAGACGTGGCAACGCAGAAGCAGGTAAGGTTGGATTTTCGACTCTCCCATTAGGGGATAGAAGGGTAGCCATGTTAGTCTGCCTTTAGCAGTAGAAAAGAACAAGAGTTCAGTAGCACCTATGAGACTAACAAAATTTGTGACTCACGAAAGCTCCTACCCTATCAAAAATTGTGTTAGTCTTATAGGTGCTACAAGATTCTTGCTCTTTCCTACCATTAGGGGATGACAGCAAAATTGGGTTTCCCTGCCTTGGCCAATCGACAACCTTGCTTAGAAGCCTTGTTCCTTAGAGGGCAATTTTCCAGGCTAGGCTTCTCAGCAAGACGCTCCATTTAAAATCTTCACAGGCATTGAAGTTTGCATGTCAGATAGGCCCTGTCTGATTCGCGGAAGGACTGAAGCCTTTAAAGACAGAGCTTCAGTCGGGACCTTCTCCCAAAAGATCAAATTTATTGAGCTATGATATATTTTTAGAATGATCATTTACCGGTGTTGATGTGGTTATGTCGTGTCATTGGCTGTATTTTGGATGTTCCTTTTTGTCGATTTTCGGTTGCGGGTTTTTTGTTTTGGTGTGCTATATTTTTTTTTACTATGACAAATATTTTTTTTTTTATTAAAAAGACAGAGGTTCAAAGGACAGAGGCCAACTGAAGGCACCCCATCGCCCTGGATGGCACAACCCCAGAGCTCTGCCTTTGGCTAGATGTATCTGACAAAGATTATATTTTGGGATGCTTCAGGCTCATCCTGCATTGGGCAGGGGGTTGGACTAGAAGGTCCGTATGGCCCCTTCCCACTCTGTGATTCTGTGAAGTGGGCTTGTTACCGGCTACTCGTAGTGGTACTTGATTTTGTATATCCTGCTTCTTCTTGTTACGGTTGTTGGTTTAGTAAACACTTTTGTTCCTAGCAACATTCATTGATATTCAATTTTTCAACAGCTATATTCAGCAGCAGACACTTCTAACGGAGATTTAGCATAGTTATTTTTTACACCCTTGTAGGATTTCGGTGGGCTGTTGTTTAGCTCACCCACATTGATTCTGAATGTGGCTAGATGTTGGCCCATGCCAACCAAAACAGGAAGGGTTTTTTTTTCTCTTTTTTAAGAAAAGTGGTTTGAGAAAAGCTTTCACTTTGCATGGCATGCAGGCACATTTCTTTTTATCTCGCTGTTGCCTCTGGTCACACTTTTTTTTAAAAAACAAATCCAAATCTGTAAACCACGAGGGGGGGGGGGAATGCACACACCATGAGCTGCAATGCTTCTTTCAAAAGCCTGGGGGAGGGGGAGGAATTCTGAACGCCAAATCCAAGCTCCCCCCACCCCTGCACAAAGAGATGCAAGAAAGCGCCAGTGAATGATGGCGTAAGATGTTTTACGCGTTCCGGCTGAATCTTTTCCACCTGGCGATTCCAGTGTTCAACGGAAGAGAAGTTTTGTCCAAAAAGTCAGCTCAAGGCACACAGCATTGCCTTTACATGGAAAGCTCTGCTATTGGGGGTGATTTGGGGTCTATTACCAGCTACACTCACGTGAAGTTGCCTTCTACTTAATCAAACCGTCAGTCCGTCAAGGTCAGTCTTGCCTACTCGGACAGGCGACCGCTCTTCAGGATCTCAGGTTGAGGTCTTTCACATCAACTACTGCCTGGTCCTTTTTAGCTGGAGATGGCAGGAGTCGAACCTTTTGTAGTCAATCCACTGAGCTAACCCTAACCCTAACCCTCACCAGCTACTAGGAATTTGTTAGTGAATTCTGAGAGGCCCCTTCCCCTTATTTCCATTTCTAAATCATTGAGCTGGGCCGCTCAAAGCTCGTAAGGAGAAAATCTGGCTTACACTCAGTGTTTTGCATTTCTATTTCTGCTATAGCTGTAGCACAGTGGTTAAGTGGTTCGGCTGCGAATCACCGCTCTACTGGTTCGAATCCCACTGCTGCCATGAGCTCAGTAGGGGGCCTGGGGTAAGTCAGTCCTCTCAGCCCCAGCTCCCTAGCTGGATTGTGGGGATAATAATTACACTAACTTGTTCACCACTCTGGGTGAGGCACTAATCTGTCTAGAAGAGCGGTATATAAACACAGTTGGTGTTGTTTGAATTATCCGAAACACAATCAACAATAAGCAGAGGTCACATGTTATTATTGATTGGCCTTGCTAAGCTGATACAAGTTTCCACTGGAGACCTAAGTATCAAAGAGATATCGGTGTAATATGTACACTGTTCCAAGTAGCGCCATCTTTTGCAGTTCTGTAAGTGTCATGTCAGAAAGCTGCAGTTTTTCCATATGAACTGCAAAGTTTTTTGAGATGTGCCCTGATGACAATGGGGACTACTGCTGCGTTCTTCTTCCATAGTTGGGTGGTTTCTATTGCCAGATGTCTATATTTAATCATTTGTCTTGTTCTTAACAACAACAACAACAACAACAACAACAACAACAACAACAACAACAACAACAACAACAATAATAATAAACAGAGGCCATGGGAAAAGCACATTGCGGTTACTTCTATTATATCTTAAAGGTCAAGAATAGTTTATTTTAACAGACATCCAGTCGCAGTCTTGGGCATTTCTTCTTAGTCAATGTTAGGGGTTTGTTGCAAAGGGCCCGAGGAATCCTCCAAGGTCCAAAGCAGGCCTGAGCCCCCGTTCTGAATCAGCTTATTGCTCCTTGCTCCCCATCAAAGTGAGTGGGGGAGGCACATGCAAGTGAACGCCCACTCAAAGTGGGCACTTGGAATCCCTAAAGGGGCTACAGACTTGCTTTTTCTTAATGAAAGCTGGGAATTCAGAAAACCTGATTCACATATTGCTATACTGTTATACTGCTATAACGCAGTTCAATTGCTAATTTAAGAAAAACAAAAAAGCCCCCTGGTGGCGGGGAAGGAAATGCATTAAACGCATTTGAGAGAAACCTTTGGATGATAGAACTAGTGGACGTGACACCCGTATTCACATGAAAGGAGTTGGAAAGGAGTTGCAGTCACGTTCTTGAAAAAGCAGCGGGAAACGAGGCAACAACAAGCCAGGCCCCTCGTCGGACAGTGTCTAGAATGATGAATTTCTCCTATATAAAAAATCAATTACTGGACTGATTAATAGAATTGTACATACTTAAGGATTATAATACGAGTGATCCTCTTATGACTGTGTATCTGGAAGAGTGTTGTTACCTGACTTGCATATGAACAGGCATTGACAAGTGGCTATATATTGTATTGGTTTGTTTAAAAAGTAGATCTGAGAGTAAAGAGTATAAGCAGTTAAGATTGTTACGGTGGTGTTTTTCTTTTCTTTTCACTAGAGTGTTTGGCCGTAACTCTCCCTCTTTGTTGTGTATTGCTTAAGCTGAACCTCACAGGAGTCCAGGGGCTCACACGCACCATCTTCCAGCCACGGGTTTGGTTCTGCCGCCTTTGATGGTGGCAACAGAAAGAAGTTTCCAGCAGGGACAATGTTGGCTTGGTAAATTTGGGGGCTGGCTTCCTCTCTTTCCCTCCCTCTTCCTGCTCCCCGGGAAGGGCAAAAATAATCCCCCAGAATTTTCAGGACCTCCCCAATTCTTGAGCGGGTAACAACACTTTCAAAAAATCAGGATAGTGGAAACTGTGCCCTGGCCGAAACCCACATCTAGGTTGTCCTGACTCTAAACTTACCAGGAAACCGCTTTTAGGTGCCAATCCATTGATGAGCGCTCCCTGTGCTAGATTCTTTGTGGCCACTCACAACATCCGTAAGGAAATAGTACAAAATATAACTGACTTTTAACAAATATTATTCATTTCCAAAGAATTTTATGTGTAAAGCATGTATAAATTGTTTTATGTGTTGCAATTGTATGTGATTTATTCGAAGGAACAGTTTTGGACATTCTGTGCTGATCCCTGACTGTATTAAAAAAATATTGACTGATTCGAAATTATTACAATTTTTTTGGAAAGTGCGCACCCCGAGACTGGATCCGACTCGCTGTGCTCTTGGTTTGGTCGATGCCTTCGGTGACAAAATTTAGAAAACCCTGGTTCTAGGGGCACGACTGAGGCCAATCTGCCTAGAAATAGACATCCCAATGGCCACCGTCCCGCTCCCTCCAGCCCCTGCGGCTCACTTGACCCCACTTACGTGAGCTGGCCGATGAGATTACCAATGTGGAGGTACGTAGCTGTAGGTAGGGGCCCCCTGAGCCCTGTACGTTGGCACCGAGACTGGATGTGCTCCAATTGCAGTGTGTTGCGGTGTGGTCAACAGAGTGCCTGGAAGAAAGAGGGGGGGATCAGGAGGGACCCAAGCACAGACCTTTTGCCTTCTGACACCTGTAGCTTTTATGACAGAGAAGCACTGAAACGGGACTGGGATGGTCCTTGGAACGGATGGAGCTTGGCTGTCTTTGGCATGAGTACTAAATACAAAGGTCCCTCTTCTCAAAACATGAACCCGTCAACAATTCAGCAAGTAAATGTACTGAGCTGTAAATCAGTATCGTGCAAAGTGCAAAGCGCTAACATTCTAAGCCACAATAAACATATTTCCTCAAATTACATACAAATAATACAAAGCATTAATATATACACATACTCCCATCGGCTGTTAGAGTAAAGAATTGCACATGACCAGTATCATCTAATCATAACACGCCCGGAAGGATAAAGCTGTGTGAGTCTCTCCAGAATGCAAGTCCCTTTCCAAGGTCCTTGGTGTTCACAGTAAGATAAGTGATATGTTTTCCAAGTCTCAAAGGATGTAATCCTCAATTCAACGATGCTGTATGAGGTAGGTGTGGAAAATATCCTACTTTATCTCTTATCCAAGACGTTTAATGAGCCCAACAAAACACCAGCAGGGATTGTTTTGCTTATTCCAAGCTTTCTCAGGGGCCGTAATTAATCCAGTTCACACATTTAGATTTTGGACATGCATGGAAGGAATGTGACGGCTACAATGTATTATTTGTATGTAATTTGAGAAAATATATTTATTGTGAGTTAGAATGTTAGCACTTTGCACTTTGCATGATATTGATTTACAGCTCAGTACATTTACCTGCTGAATTGTTGACTGGTACATGTTTTGAGAAGCGGGACCTTTGTATTTAGTACGTGTGCCAGTCCTTCCTGTAGTCAAAGCAATTTATGTAACGTAATGTTTTGGTTCAATAAACTTTGGCATGAGCCAGCTGGGAACATGGGTGCTACAGGTAACGCTCTGCCATGCACATTATCCGTGGTCCTGTATCAAGACTGCAATAAGGATGGCTATAGTATCTTGGCTTTCAATGCCATTAATTTTCTCCTTGCGGTGTAAGAGGTTAATAAAGGCAAGGTAACTTGACAGCATCCAGAAAAAAAAAATCAAAGCAATTTATGTAATGTAACGTTTTGGTTCAATAAACTTCCACAACCTGAGATTTGGAACTGAACAAAGAGGCAAGGAACAAAAAAGGGGATGAAGTTAGAATATCACCACCACATCTGTAGGAGCAGACCTAAGAGTCATCTAATTTTGCATCCTGTTGCCCCAGCAATGCCAGTTTGGTGTAGTGGTTAGGAGTGGCAGGACTCTAATCTAGAGAGCTGGGTTTGATTCCCCACTCCTCCACTTGAAGCCAGCTGGGTGACCTTGGGTCAGTCTTGGCTCTTTCAGAGCTCTCTCAGCCCCACCCACCTCACAGGGTGATTGTTGCGGGGATAATAATAGCATACTTTGTAAATTGTTCTGAGTGGGTGTTAAGTTGTCCTGAAGGGTGGTATATAAATTGAATGTTGTTGTTTGTTTGTTTGTTTGTTGTTATTAATTCCCGGCTCGGTGTATCTCAGCTGAGCCAGAGTTGGGTACGAGTCTGCTCCCCCCGTGCAAAGGGGGTCTGCTCTTCCCCTGTGCCTTACCCCTGAGAACAGTGGGGTGGGGGTGGGTGGTTGAAGGGTGGGCTTGGGGCGCCTTGTTGGTCAAAAAATGTAGTAATGTTGAAACATTACTACACATGCTCAAAGATTAAAAAAAACAGTGATGTGCAAATGGAAGTCCTGCTTTACCATGGGGAACAGTGGGGTGGGGGGTGGTTGACAGGAGGGCTGCAGAGGAGAGCAGCCGCCCCAGCTGAGCTGCGGCGAGCCCGCTCCACTTGACCGGGAGGACTGCAGAACGGCCAAAAAAAGTGGTGGAAAAGGAGTTCAAAGAGTGCACTTCGGTGGGTGTGGTTAATTCCACACAAACCAATCGGCTCCCAGGTAAAAGTAGGGGGTGGAAGCACTGCTAAAGTGTTCACACTGGCATTAATTGGGTCAGCTGTTAGTTGGCAGCGGCTTCAAAATAAAATCGTGGTATGACCGCAGGGGGGGAAATGGGGGATAACGCAGACAAAGAGCAGCACTGCGTCCCATGACTAGCTTGCAAGTGTGAAACCTCTGCAAACATGGGATGTGAAACAGGTGTAGAAATGCTGTAAAGTATGAGTGTGAAAGGTCTAAATGTAAATCCTGCACAAATTTCCATAATTATCTCATATTGCATACTCTGCATTTTGTGTACTGTTTTGCTTAATTTATTCTCTTTTTACCAACAGTCAGGAGGCTCGAAGAGTTATGTAAAACGCTGGAATTTCCTACCGCAATCATCGGAAAACTTATCCAGTCTTCAGTAGGCATCACCTAGGTACACCTGTGTGCACAAAGGCTAGAAATTTGCTTTTCAGAAATTCTGCTGATGTGGGGAGGGCAGAATATAAATCAAAGACAGACAGACAAACAGACAGACAGACAGATTTAACAGTTACTGAAACAGTAACTTGTTGTTCAATTCTCACCTGCTGACATGGCCATGGTGGTCCCAGCAACCATGCCCATGGCCACACCGTTGGTCCTGGGGGCAGCCACGGGAGCTGGGTAAATAGCAGAAGGGATGCTGTTAGGCTGGACTACGGTGGTGTGATGAATGACGTGAGGCTGTGCCGCATACACAGGCTGCGTGTAATATGCTCCCTGTGTGGAAGAGCAAAAAGGAACCACCGTGTCAGCCGAAAGGTCTTGCAAAAATTCATTCTGTTATTTATAGCCCACTTTTCCATCCTTTGCTTAAAGCAGTTAATACTCCTACAGCATCATGAAGATCAGACAGAATTTTTTTTTTAACCCAAGAATAACAGAATGAATCTGCCAGAAGCACAAGAGAAAAAACAGGTGCTTCGGTGCCACTACATGAAGGTGCCTGGCTAACCTCAAGGGAGGAGCCATTCTAGACGAGAGATGTCACAACCGACAAGGCCCTGCCCCAGGTCACTACCTGCTTCATCTCTGACAGTGGAAGATTCCGGGAAAGGCCTCAGAAGAAGATCATCTACGCACTGAACTCTTGCTTCACTCAGCACCACACTGCAACATGGGTTAGGAGTTTATTTAGTGTGATGCGGACATCTACCTTTGTCAGGTACGAACAGTGGAAAGTGCTAATGACAACACGCCAGAAATCAGTCCAACTCCCCAAAAGGAAAGAGCGAGAGTCCAGTAGCACCTATAAGACTCATAAAATTTGTGGTAGGGTATGAGCTTTCGTGAGCTCACTTCTTCCTCTTTCTACTGCTACAGACAGGGAGGCTTGGACGGAGAACGACCTTATCTGAAAACATCTTAATACAAGGAGGGTTGGATCTAAAAGCTTGCAATTCATTCACCCTCCTAGTTGAAGTTACAGCCACCAGAAACGCTGTTTTAGCTGACAGCATTTTCAGCAAGCAGGTAGACTGGGGCTCAAAGGCTTATGCATAATGACAGTTAGGACTAAGCAGAGGCTCCACTGAGGTATGGGCCTGGCAACTTGGGGATATAGGTAAGTTAGACTTCTGAGGAAAAATCTGCATTCCAATTGGGCAAAGTGAGATTTCCCATTTAGGGTGTCATGATCAGTGGAAATGGCCACCGCTTGGAAAGAGACTGGCATCCAATGTAGATCTTCCAAAGACTCTTAATGGATCACTGACATTTCCAAGGTGTCTTCAAAGGTGGCCCCATAGAGAGAGCGTATTATCATAATTGAGCCTCGGCCTGACCAGAAGATGAGTAACAGTGGCAAGGTTTAGAAATGAGCAAGAGTCCCATAGCACCTATAAGTAGGGTTGCCAGGCCCCCTCAATCTCCCAGTGGGGGATGGGGGCCTGGTTCTTATCTGTGTTCTGACGGGGGGTGCATGCGCACAAAGCACATGCTCGCGCTCCCACAAAATGTGATGATGTCACTTCCCGGAAGTGATGCCATCACACACCCGAGCACACCCACGCTCCGCAGGGGCTTGCGTTGGGGGCTGCTGTGGAGTGCAGGAACGCTCCTGCACTCCACAGCGGCCCAAAATGCGCCCATGGATTGGGCCCATTTTGAGGTGCTGTGGAGCGCAGGAGCCGTTTTGGCACGGATCACGCCCGTTTGGGGATGCTGCAGTGCACTGCGGCACTCCCGCGCTCCACAGTGGCTCAAAATGGGCCTGATCTGTGGGAGCTCGCAGCTCCACAGGGGAGCGTGCACAGAGGGTGCGCGCCCCTCCGCTGGCCAAGTAAGTGGGGGCAGGGTGTGGGGGGCGAGGGCGGGGGATCCCCCACCCCACCAGGGGTCTGGCACCCCTACCTATAAGACTAACAAAATTTGTGGTAGGGTATGAGCTTTCGTGAATCTGAAGACGTGAGATGTGACTCATGAAAGCTCATACCCTACCATAAATTTTGTTAGTCTTTCAGGTGCTACTGGACTAATGGCAAGGCTGTTTCTTTTCAAGAAGGTGCAGAACTGCTGAATTTCATTAAAGGCTACTTGGGCAGCCAATGGGAGGGCTGGGTCTAAAAGGACCCACAAGCTGTGGACTTGATTTTTTTTTGGCGAAGTGCAACTCCATCCAGAAAAGATAAATCAAGATTTCTCAGTTTCAGGGAACAGTCCAACAATAGCACCCCCTCAGCCTGTCGATTTTATTAAACAATGTTTGTACTTTGTGCTCTCAGTCAATAGCTCTTGAGCTGGCTTACATAGCTCCAATCCAAAAACACAACATCTGATCTTAAAAACAAATTCAATACCACCAGCAGGGAGGCAACTGCAAAGGTAAGTGACCATCAAGCAATAGACTCAGCAATATAAACAATTCAGCAAGCCACGGCAGCAATACAAGTTGTTGTATTAAAATAGTAACACATTACAGGGAACAAAATCTGAAGGCAATAACAGATGGCAAAGTAGAAATGCTGTGCCGACTAAGGAACACACCGGAAAAAAGAACACACCGGTGAAAAGAAATGCTCTACCTGACACCAATTCTTTTTTATTTAACTTGGTGTGGGGCAGGAGTTTGAGAGTCACAATGCCACAGCAGAAAAAGCCTCCTGTGGCCACTTGTTTTACCGGAGGTGGAGGCACAGAGAGCAAGTCCTCTGAAGACAGCATCAGCTGCTGGGGACGTTGGTGTGGGAGCAAGCAGTCCATTAATTACTCTGGTCCCAAATCGTTTAAGAATTTGATGGTAACAATAAGAACTTTGAATTGGGCCTGGAAGCCAATTAGCAGCCCGCATAGCTCCTTCAAATGGTCTTGACTGTGCTTCAATTTATTAGCTCTCATCCAGCATTTTACCACCTCCAAGGATCTATTCAGCACATCCACTGCAGTTATTTGAGTAAAGGAGAAAGAGAGCTCGATTCCATCCGCATACCGACAACCTTACCTGACCTCAGGCAATTTTATGCAGATGTTGAAGAGGGATGGAGGAATAAAAAGAGCATTGCAAAATCCCATATTATGTGCCATGAGGAACAGCTGAGATCTTCCCAGCAGTAACATCTAGAGATGAATGCTCCACATAGACATGAAACCTCCAGAAGCAATGTGCCCCTGGCTTCCAAGCCAGAGAGACATTCCAGAAGATTACGAGGGTCAATGGTATCAAAAGCTGATGAAAAATAGTAAAGAGTCCAGCAGCACCTTTAAGACTAACCAACTTTATCCTACTATATAAAAAGCTAAGCGTGTTCAAGACAACTCACTTCCTACCCAGGTGCACCACCAGAGGGCGCTGCTGTGGAGGGAAGCCCAGATAAGGCAGTCAGACCTCCAGAGAGTGCGTCACGGCAGGAAGTCCAGGCCGGGATCAGACATGAAGCAGGTGGTGATGCCCACCCGCTTGCCTTTACTCAGTTGGGATCAGGAGTGGAGCAGGTGGCAATGCCCATCCCCTGCCTTCACCAAGCTGGGATCAGGAGCAGAGCAGGTGGCAATGCCTGCCCATCACCCTCACCAAGCTGGGATGAGATGCAGAGCAGGCGGCAATGCCCGCCCCCCCTTCACTTGACCGGGATCAGGTGCAGAGAAGGTGGCCATGTCCGCCCCCCTCACCTTAATCTGGCCAGGATCAGTGACGGAGGAGGAGAGAATGCCCATTTGCTTGCCCTCCCTTTTCTAGACCCTGTTGTATTTTTTCCCCACAATGGGCTTTGTTGCTAATTGTAGCATAAGCTTTCAAGAACCGCAGGTCTCTTCATCTGATGAAGACAGCTGTGGTTCTTGAAAGCTTATGCTACAATAAAGTTGGTTAGTCTTAAAGGTGCTACTGAACTCTTTTACTATTTCGCAACTACAGCCTAACATGGCTAACTCCTCTGGATCTAAAAGCTGATGAGAGACCATTCAACCAAAAATGTAGACTTTTTACATTAAATAGACAATAATGATTTGATGATATGTGGATTTATAGATTAAGGAATATGAACTACAGAAAAAAGAGGGCTTTTATTCTTAACATAGAATAAGTAAGAATTTGAAAATGATATATATTTGTCGCAGAGAAAATCAGAACCCAACTGGTAGTTTAGTCTTTCTTTTATTTTTATTTTTTACATTTTCTTCTTCTTATTATTAGTTTTTGTGACATGCCAATGCCTGAAAACAGACTGAAATCCGTGTAGGGATAATTGGAAGTATTCCAAAGTATCTGGAAGCTCTGCTCAAGCATTTTGCAGAAGGAAAGGAGACTAGCCAAGAGTGGGCAAAGCAGTAGGGATTTCTTCAAGAGCAGCCTACCTTTCAAGCTGCTGTAGCAGAGTGTTTAAGTGGTTCAGCTGCAAATCAGCACTCTGACGGTTCGAATCCCAAGACTGCCATGAGCTCAGTAGGTGGCCCTGGGTAAGCCCCTCCTCTCAGCCCCAGCTCCCCAGCTGTATTGTGAGGATAATAATAACACTAACTGGTTCACCGCTTTTGATGGGGCACTAACGTGTCTAGAAGAGCAGTATATAAGCTCAGTTATTACTAGATATGACCAGCTAAGAGGGCAAGCCAGGATCAAGTGAACAGGCGACTGGCCAGACCGCCCCCATAGCTACATCCATACCCTCTGCCTGGATGAACTGAAATTCATCCGAGCCAGTCGATAAGCAAACGGTCTGGTGACTCTACCGCATCAATAGCAGGTGTCTAATTTGGCACAGGGTCTGACTACCCAAAACAGCTTTGCGAGACGACTGTGTATGGCTCAAGTGGTGGTGGAGAGCTTGTTCTCTGTTGTCATTGCCACAAAGCAGGCACTAAAGGGAAATCCGTCCTACGTTCAATTGTAATCATCCTGACATCTCCTCTACTGACTTTTCTTCCCATCATTCCTACCGCTCCAAACTCTGCGTCAGTGATACTCACTGGTTCGGGAGCTACATATGACTCTTTGACATGACACTTGTGGATCTTCAAAGCACTGTTCCCCAATATGGTAACTGTCCCATTTCTCAGGAAAGCGGGCAAGGGCCTTGTCCATTGGGGCATTGGTTCCCACTTCGAAACAGCCATTGCCAGAAGAACAGTGGCAAGCCTCCCTGAGGTGCAGGCCTCACACCAGGGATGGAAGTAAGAGCCAAACTAGACGAGACACCTGATACGTGGAGGACACGTGTCAGTTTCCCACAAGTTTCCATGGAAAGTGTAGTAAGAAAGAATCTCTGCCAGGGAGAAGAGGGATTCACTATACTTCCTGTGGAAACTTGTGGGAAACCAACGTGTCCTCCATGCATCAGGCGTCTCATCAAGTTTGACTTTCAACGTGTACGTTCCCCTGTACGTTTCCCGGAGATTGCTTCGATCAGCGAATACATATTTACTTGTGGTCCCCGGCCCTAAGGAAGCGCGCCTCGCTTCAACCAGGGCCAGGGCCTTTTCAGTCCTGGCCCCAGCCTGGTGGAACGCTCTGTCAATGGAAACCCGGGCCCAGCGGGACATATTATCGTTCCGCTGGGCCTGTAAGACAGAGCTGTTCCGCCAGGCGTTCGGTGATTGAAGGGGGCGGTGCCATGTCGGCCTCCCACCTTTGGGGTGGGGGGTTCTCCCCACCACTGCACTTTGTTAATTTGTTTTATTGTTTGTATATTGATTTTAGTTCTTGTTTTTATCGATTTTAACTGTTCACCGCCCAGAGCCCCTGGGGATGGGCGGTATATAAATTGAAATATAAATAAAAATAAATAAACGTGGCTCTTTTGGTTGACAGCAATTGTAAATGTGGCTCTCAGCAAGGTGTGGAGTGTGTACCACTCCCCTAAGTACTGCAGGATTTGTCTCCAGTGGCACCTTAGAGTAACACCTCGGCCACCTTTGGCTGGGATATAAAGACTCGGGGATCTCTGTTCCTACTCGTGTCTGAAGAAGGGCGTTCTGACTCTCAAGAGCTTACACTTGTTGGTCTCCAAGGTGCCAATGGACTCAAATCCTGCTTTTCTACTGTAGACCAACATGGCGACCCACCTAACTATCCCCTACGTACTGCTACAGAAGTAAGCTAACTAGGCTCTGTTCGGCAGGAGAGGAAAACAGCAATAATGACCCTCCATGTGCTGGCTCAAGTTTCTTCATGCCTTTGATTTTTGCTGGGTGAGTTGGATTTCATCATTTGCAAAGGTCACCAAAAGGCACCCGTTTTCTCACGCTGCATATATCCAGGGTATGTCATAGCAGGTGTAGAATCCCCTCCCGTACACACTCGCTTTTTCATAAGGGGAAGGGAGACACAAACTTCAGACTCCTCTCTTGCCTTCACACCTGACAACAGACTTAAGAGAACTTTCAGGTAGCCAACAGAATTCATTGTCACAGGATACAATGACATCCTTGACTTCAGCGGCTTCTGAGAAAGCGCAATTCATACAACATAAGTACGAGTGGCAAGGAAGCATAACTGAGAATGGGAAGAACCAACAAGATGAGAGCTTTCAGATCTTTTAAAGTTTCTTGCTTAGCCAGGCAGTGAGTTTTCTTCCTACTTTTGGCAAGGGTTCAACTTCCCCGCCTTCTTTTGTGTCTGCCTTGATGACAGCTTTAAGACTGTTTTAATGTCTGTTTTTACACTGGCTTTTACGACACGCTGGGGGCGAGGAGGAGCTTACCTGCTCCTCGTATAAAATGAGTAAAGTTTGTTTGATCTGCTAACTCAATGATAAATGGTATGTAGTTTTTCTCTTAGCGTTGCCTTAAAAAGTACATTTTGTCTTTCACGCTCGAAGGGCCTGGCTTTCTTTTCAGGATGGATGTGCTATGCTGCCTGCATTTGGTGTCCTTTGGCTAAGAGAAAGAAAACTGAGGTTTTACAGCATTTGGGGAATACTGGCTTTATTTACAAACTAGCAACAATGTCTACAACGGGCTCTAGAAAACTGATTCGGCGGGCTCTGATTTGGCAGCAGCCTGGAGGCCAGAGAAGAAGGGTGATGAATGGAAGTGCGGGGAGGAGTGCTTAGGCCATTGATTCAGCGGGCCCCCTCCCAGTGGCAAATGGGCGCTTCCCGGCAGCCTCGAGACCAGAGTCATCAGCAATGCACCTGCACAAGGATAAAAAGTGAGTCATCGCCAATACGGCTTGCCTTTTATATAGTGGGAAGGATATGCAAGTAAAGCACAGGTGGGAGCACAGAAGGCAACAGATGCACCAGACCATACCAGATCTCTAGAGGGCAGACCCTGCACCCTCCAGATGCTTCAGCCAGTTCGCGTCGGTCTGCTAAACTCAACACCTGCTATCTAGACACACAAACACACACGCGCTTGCTCTAGGATAGCCATTGATGGACCCCAAGAATATAGGACACAGTTCACCTGGGCTGCTTGTCACATACATACCTCAAGGTTGGGGGACCTCTGCACACACTCCTGAAGGTTCATTTCCTCTTGGCCTACCTTACCTGCTCTCCTCACCCCACGCACCCACCCCAGAGGGTCTTCACCTGGTTCCCGTATGCCCTGATGTTGGAGCCAGCCATCAGCTGTTACCACCTAATGGCTAAAGCGTTGCCTAAATACAAAATGTGGGTTTAGAAGCAGTCACTGAATCGGACAGCCTGGTATGTTCCTTTCCGGAGCAGGAGATTCGGCCACGCACAGCCAAGAGCAGCTCCACTAGGGCTTGATGCTACAAACATGGATCAAGAAATCCGAACACTCCCGAAATTCCGGGAGTAATGAAAATGTGTCTATTTCAGGGAGGAAGCTAGCCCACCAAACATCTGTTGGTCAGTGTCTCCATCCCTTTAAATTTTAAAGGGACTAGAAGCACCACCTGACAGCCGATGCCAACGAACAGGTGACAGCAGGGTAGATGGGAGGCTAGCTTTACTGTCATTGGAAACGAAGCCATTATTTTCTATGGGTTAGCCTGGCAACTACACCCCGCAGGAAATAATGCCCCTCTTATTTCCAATGGCTCATAGACCTGGCCTCTGTCCCTGGATTAGTAGCAGTCAGTCAACATCAGCTGTTAGTCTGGGCTTCTAGACTGACAGCTGTTGGACGGGGCCAGCTCCTTCTCTCCCCCTCTCTCTCTTCTCTTTTTCCGCTGTCTATGGGGAGGGGGAATGGGAGAACTGGAAAATGGACCCAAATTTTCAAGACTTGAAAGAAGTACCCAGAAAAAAAATCCACATCCAGAAATGTCAAGATAACCTCCCTGAAATCCAGATCCGAAATTAACACGAAATTTTTTGAAGTGCACACCGCTGTTCTCAATCCATTCATCTTGCTACTCTGAACCCTCTCCTTTCTCCACCTTGCCTCCCAGATACCTTTTCTATCTATTATTATCCTTACTTCTTGGGTTCTGTTCCCATCCGTTTCCCGTACATTAGGCTCCCTTCCTCCTCAATACACTTGCTTCTCCCCCTCTCGCCTTCAGACAGCACACTGCCCTGTCCCCAGATCCTATCTTTCACATCCCTCAAAATGCTTTCATCAACATGACTGAGAGCTTCACTCTGAGCAGTTGTAATGTTTACAAACATTCTATACTGGATCAGGAAATGTCTAAGAGAGAATCGCAGACAAGCACTGAAGGACTAGTTCTTTTAGGCTAGTTATACATGAGCTATTAGTTTTTTAGATCAACCCGCCCAAATTCAGCTCTTCCAGGCTCCCTGCTCCTTGAGATCATCTCTGGATTCCTTTGGAGAGGCATGGCCTGGGGGCAAGGCACATTCACTAGTATATCTATCATCACTTCTTTCCGGAGTTTTATCCATTCCATTAAAAAAAAAGTTCCTATTCTCCCCAACATCTTCATTCAAGATTATTTTCTGCTTTCAGAGCTTGAGCTGTATGTGTAGAGGTGAGTTTTTGATCCTGGTTCCATCTGTTTCCATTGCAATTCACACGAATAGTCTTGTGTATCTGGGTGAAACGCCGCATTTTATCGACACGCAAAAGGCATCAACCCACCTGAGCATACAGGTTCTGCTGTGGGTAGGCACTTCGGATGGGGTACATCGCAGTTTGGTAAGGGTTTGGAGATGGAGAGTAAGGAGGAGGTGCGCTGTTACTCTGGGTAGGAGGGACCTTGTACGGGGTTCCAGCAGTGTACCCTGTTGAGAAATCAAGAAGCAAGAACAATATTAGGCAGATCAAAGCAGCCACACCAACTGCATATTCACCAGTTAAAAGTCCAATTTCAAGAGTCAAAAGGAATCCTTCAAATGTTTAGACCCTGGGCACAATTCACAGGGAAGCTTCTTTGCACAAGACACATTGAAATCAACGAGAGTACAGCAGCATCAGCTCCTAGTGGGTAGCATTCTTTTCATTATCTTTTTAAGCCCTTAGAAAAGAGCAGGAGTCCAGTAGCACCTATAAGACTAACAAAAGTTGTGGTAGGGTATGACCTTCAGTGAGTCACAGCTCCCTTCTTCAGATATAAGACTAACCAACTTAATTGTAGCATAAACTTTCAAGAACCACAGCTCTCTTTGTCAGACTCATCGGACGAAAGAGCTGTGGTTCTCGAAAGCTTATGCTACAATAAAGCTGGTTAGTCTTAAAGGTGCTACTGGACTCTTGCTCTTTTCTACTGCTACAGACGGACTAACACAGCAACCCATCTCGATCTCTTTAAGCCCCTTTAAGCAAAACCTCGACCAAGAATTTAGATGATTACGAGAATGCAATTTCCCAGAGAATGCAATTTCCTTTGCCTTTTCTCAAGGAAAATGCTAGCACCAAGGAAAACTTATGCTGGCCCTTCTATTGACCTGTGTAGCAGAAGGGGGCGCTGTGGAACCTATGCAGCTCTCCCATGAGGCTGTGACCAAACATTGCACCAATGCGCTAACCTGGAAGGAGTACTGTTAAGAGGAATTCTCTTAATTCCTCTTTGCCCGATTTCTCCCTGAAATGCAAGACTCCAGCACCCCGCTCCCCAATCTTTTTAGGAATTTTGAGTCTGTTTTCATCAAAAAAGAAATCCAAAGAGAGGAGGGGAAGGAAAAGAGGTTCTACAAAAAATTTAAAATTTCATTCTCGGTGCTCAGAGGCGCCTTTCCAAACCATCCCGCCCTCCCGCTACAGTGCCGCCCTGTGGTGTGTAACATTCAAAAACCTCTGCAGTGGCTGCAGTCACAAACGGGTGTATAAGAGGCGTAACACAGAACTACAAAGAAAAAATCAAAGCGAAACGAAACGAAAGCGAAATTCTTCTTTTGAAACGGAAAAAGAGAATAAGAAGAACCATTGGCCATATCTCAATTTTTAAAAAGTGGATTTTTTAAACACTATCTGAGAACAAAACACTCACAACACTACCTGGGAGCAAAACACAGAAAGCCCTGAAAAAATGGACCAAAGCCGGCCCCGGGAATTTCTGCCTCCTGTCTTGTACCTGAACCAGTCAACCACCCCATCTCTCTTGCCCGCAACCCTGATCTTGTAAGGCAACTGGGAAGCAGACAAGCCCACTCATAACGCAGGCTTGCTATCCCATCTGTGATACTCGTGCTCTAAGAGAACATAAAGAGCAGAATGCGTCCAAACGTCATCTCTGGATGACTTGCTACAGATATAAATCCTGTGGCACATGCAGTATATTCAAGCAACACATAAAGTCGAGCAATGAACTATGAAGCACATCGGCAGCGCCTGAGGCCCCGAGGGTTTTCACTTACCATTTGACTGCTTACAAAACGTCACTCTGGACTTACCTGAAAGGACAGTTTTGTGCGTTTGCACAAAAGAACTAGAGCATGTACACAAGAGGCCTCACTTTGTTTAAATTCTGGTGTAACAAGAAGTTAGTATTACCATGTGGTTCTTTACTAACAAAGATCGGAACTGCAACCAGAATGTACCGAAAAGGTGGGAGTCACTTGTGCGTTGCTGTGTAGCGGTTTTGAGGGTCTGCACAAAAAAGGGGTGTGCTGAACACTTGCACAGCCGGTGAGAAATGCCAAGCGAACTTGAGAATGTGTCCCAAATCAGGTCAACTCTACATACGCACACAACACACACTGTGAAAGAGGCTGTCTGCCCCCCCTTCCCCCAGGAAGAATGACAGGTCTTGAGTATCCTATGTTCCGTTGTTCGAATGCAAAAGGCCCCCAAAATATGATCCTGGGGCTAAAGAAATGAGAACCACTGAAAACAGATGGTAAGCAGCACAGCCATTCTCTTCAAGAAGCACAGAACTGTCTCGTCTTACACCGGCCTCCGTGCCAGACCCAGAATTAACAAGGCCACTGGAAGCACAATAGCAGTTACACAAGTCTGTTGCGGTGGATCGTTCTTCCCACTGTTCCGAGCATCCTCAGAAATGCACTACGAGCATCCGCGAACGAGCCCTGTGGGCAATTTCGAAACGGAGATCTTTTATACAGTATCTGCCGCTGCGTACACCGTCGACTGCAGAATCAAAGCGCAAGGCCAAAGGTGCCACAGAACCGAAAGCAGACTCCACGGCCACCTATCAGCACAATATGTGGTGCAATTCTGTACATACTGGTTCATCCGTGAAAGGAAACAGTAAAATCGGGCCCCTGGTGGTTGCTAGACTAAGCAGCGCTCTGAGCCACTCCACTTGCAGTTAGGGACAAAGTGGAGAAAAAGCATTTTGGATTGTGAATTTCAGGTGGACAGTTGTGTGGGTTTGTAGTAAAAGAGCAAGATTAGAGTCCAGTTTCACCTTAAAAGACCAGACTCTCGAAAGATCACACCCCGGAAATCCAGTTGGTCTTTAAGGTGTCACTGGACTCAAATCTTGCTCTTAGATCCTGAGCTATCTCTGCCTGCTGATGGCGCCATCTTAAAAAACTCCAAATATGCAACAGCCCGCCCTTTCAGAACGTTCCACCCACCTCTCTGGAGGAGACGGTTATGAATTTCCTGCACTGTGTTGAGGGTGGGACTAAATGACCCTTGGGGTGCCTTCCCGCTCTATGTTTCTATGCTACCTGAGCACAGCTTCTCATGAGAGCACACATGAAGCTGTGTTCCTCTAGAGTCAGACCCCTGGTCCATTCAGATCAGTCTTACGTACTGGTAGCTTCTTTCCAGGGTTTCAGAGGCTGAGGTCTTCTTCTCATCGCCTAATACTAGAGATGCTGGAGAGCAAAACTGGGATCTTCAGTGAGCTCTGCTGCTGAGCTGTGGCCCCATCCTAGATGGATGGAATGGCGGAACTTCAGTCGTCGTCATCATTGTAGTAGTAAAGTTATATACTGCCCTTCAGGACAAACTTAACACTCACTCAGAGCAGTTTACAAAGTGTGTTTATTATTATCTGCACAACAATCACTCTGTGAGGTGGGTGGGGCTGAGAGAGCTCCGAGAAGCTGTGACTGACCCAAGGTCACCCAGCTGGCTTCAGGCGGAGGAGTGGGGAATCAAACCTGGCTCTCCAGATTAGAGTCCTGCTGCTCTTAGCCACTACTCCAAACTGGCTCTTTGAACTCCATCCCCAGAGACAACCCAGTGACTAATGTTTGGAATGTGCAGAATCCAAGAGAGGTGAACCAAGGGCCCCTTGTCTTGGAACTGGGATGGATCTCACAGAGCCAGCCCCACCCACAAGTAGCCATCTGCTGAAGGGAGCCTCGTCCACCCGTGGCGCCAAACCACCTCCTACACGGCTGTCTTGCTAACCGAACTCTGCACACCCCGCTGCCCCTCTTGGGCACACAGTCTGTTCAACAGGATCACACTGCCTTCCCACTAAAGGCTGCAAGCTGCTCCACCTCAAGAGAATTCTGTCCATGCTTCAGGTCTCTTCCCCAAAGCTGACCCACAAAAAGCAGGTGGCCCACAAGCCATCAAGACAGGGTGACGTTTTGCAAGTGGCGCTTATAAAACGGTAGCTCTGGATGACTCACAAAGCTGAACACAACCCATGCACCAAAGGCACCCACTGGAAATGTTACAGGTGCGAAGCAAGGTGGCCCGAAAGCGCCGTGTGCAGTGGTTCAAAAGAGGCGACTGACATTTCTCTCACCAACTTGATGGAACAAGGCAGCCAGCTGGCCAAGTCGTTCATTGGTTGCTTTGGTTGATATGTGATATGCTGGCCTGACTCGTTTTCTTGCGCCTGCACTTGGTAGGACCTCCTTTTAAACAAAGGGCCAAAGTCGAAGCAGCTGAGCCTGCCTCTATCCAGCTAGAATGTGAGTCCGTTTGTCCTTGTATTTTGGAGAGTGGAGTGATTGCAGAAGCCGAATGATAATAGCTGGTGAATGACAACGGCAGGCGTGATTGGATAGGGTGGGGTATGCAGAGAGGTAGTGGGTGTGGAGAAATCAGTATTGATAATGAAACAGGAAGCCTAGATCTTGATTCGGTCCAGGTGGATGCATTGTCTTCAGCTTCATTATCAGCAGTTCGGCACAGAAAGAGAGACTGCTCAACTGCAACTGATAACAAAGCTCAAGTCAATGCATTCACCTGGATTGAATCAAGACATAGGTTTCCTGTCTCATTATCAATACTGATTTCTCCACACCCACTTCCTCTCTGCATACCCCACCCTATCCAATCACGCCTGCCTTTGTCATTCACCAGCTATTATCATTTGGCTTCGGCAATCACTCATCTCTCCAAGATATAAGGACAGACGGACTCACATTCTAGCTGTATCTGAAGAAGTGAGCTGTGGCTCATGAAAGTTCATATCCTCCCACAAATTCCATTAGTCTTATAGGTGCTGCTGGACTCTTGCTCTTTTCTACTGCTACACACAGACTAACACGGCTACCCATCTTGATCCGTCTCCATATGTATAACCGGAGGAGAGGCAGGGAGATCTTCACCTCTTTCACGGAGACCAGATGGCAATGGTGTATCGACAAAAGTCACCTTTGTTTATCAGGTATGGTTTAGATTGCTTTGCGCCCACCTCCGCTCTCAGCAGGTTCGTCTGCATTTATTGACAAAAGCACCGCATCTGTTCAGCTCCTCTTAAGCCCGAGAGTGACTTGCTCCTTGCAGACACACAAAACCAGAAAGTGCCCACCTTGCCTTTGAAGGGTAAACCGGCATGCACGCCAGGCCAAAGTAAATGGCAAGGTCGCCTTGTGGACAGAAACAGGCCTGCCTCTCTTGCGCAACGCAAGGTATGAAAAATCTCATAAAGATGCATTTGCCGATTTACCGAAGAGAGAACACAGCCTGTTGGGTCAGACCAACGCTCCATCTAGTTCAGCATATTGCTTCACAAAGTGGCCAACTAGTTACTCTGGAGGGCCAAACAAACAAGGGCATAGAGGTCAAGGCTGTCTCCTAATGCGCTGATATTCAGAGGTTTACTGTATCTATAGAAGGAGATTCCCTTCAATCATCATGGCTAGCAGCCATCAATGAACTTCCTATATCCCATTTCTATCCTCAGGGCTGCATAGTCCCACGAAGGAGCCTGATCCCTGGGCACATTATTAAAAGGGGAAATTTAAATTATTTTGGAACATAATTCCTGGTGCCAGCAATCTACCCAGAGGGGGCCAGAAGAAAAGGGTTAAAGGCGAAATCTAACTAAAGAAAGAAAGGAGCTTGTAACATTCTCTCTGTATTGTCGAAGGCTTTCACGGCCGGAGAACAATGGTTGTTGTGGGTTTTCCGGGCTGTATTGCCATGGTCTTGGCATTGTAGTTCCTGACGCCAGCAGCTGTGGCTGGCATCTTCAGAGGTGTAGCACCAAAAGACCTTTTGGTGCTACACCTCTGAAGATGCCAGCCACAGCTGCTGGCGAAACATCAGGAACGACAATGCCAAGACCACGGCAATACAGCCTGGAAAACCCACAACAACCAACATTCTCTCTGTCCATTCTTTCTGGTGGAGAGTGCCCTCAGTAACAACAACAACATTCGATTTATATACCACCCTTCAGGACGACTTAATGCCCACTCAGAGCGGTTTACAAAGGATGCTATTATTATCCCCACAACAATCACTCTGAGAGGTGGGTGGGGCTGAGAGAGCTCTGAGAGAGCTGTGACTGAACCGAGGTCACCCAGCTGGCTTCAAGCGGAGGAGTGGGGAATCAAACCCGGCTCTCCAGATTAGAGTCCCGCGCTCTTAACCACTCCACTCCACTCCACCAAACTGGCTCTGACATAAACTGACTTATGATGAAACCCCCCCCCCCACCCTCAGCGGGGTTTTCATGGCAAGAGACTGACAGAGGTGGTTTGCCATTGCCTGCCTCTGCAACCCTGGTTTCCGTTGGAGGTCTCCCGTCCAATTACCAACCAAGGCTGACCCTGCTTAGCTTCTGAGATCAGACAAAATCAGGCTCGCCTGGGCTCTCCAGGTCAGGCCATCTTTTCTACTTTCATGCATAATATTATAAATCTCTGTCATGTCCCCCTTTGGTCCTCTCTTTTCGAAACTGAAAAGTCCCTCATAGGAAAGGCGCGCCAACCCTTTAAACATCTCCGTTGCCATCTTCTATACTACTTACAGCTCTGTAATGTTTTTCCGAGATTAAGGGACCAGAACTGCATACCAATTTCCAAATGAGGCCACGCCATAGCTTTAGGGAGGTAAGCCGGGTTGGTCTTACTGGGACTCTTTCCATATGGAGACAATTCTCCACGTAGCTCCATGTTGAAACGTGCAGCCAGTACCTTTACCCTTATAACTTTGTAATCAAAAGGGCCAGCTACTTTTTAAAAAGCTGGCAATTGTTGCAATAGATTGTTATTTTATAATACAAAACATCTATTCCCATTCTTTAAAAAGCCTGAAAAGGCCACGTATTATAGGCAGGGGATGGATGCCTCAAGGGGACTGAAGTACGGAAAATGGAGTTGGTGTGGGCAGGACCTGAAAAAATGCTCTCTCTCTCTCTCTCTCTCTCTCTCTCTCTTTCACACACACACAAACACACACACACACACAAACTTTGACTGCAATCTTTCCAAAACAATCCTATCAAACCGGGTTTAGGAAAATTTTGGAAATTTAGGGAGAAAAATGATGGACAGAAGATGAAGTTATGCAGACAATCCTGAAATCAGCACTGCAGAGCAAAACATTTGTGTAGAAACAGCTCGGGTGTGAGCTGGGCCACTGCTGAAACAGGTCTCGGTACTTCTCAATATCCAACACCTACCTAGCCCCAACATTACTATGATTTGGCTAACTCGGTTTTCAAAGCTCTCCGAATCTGTGACGGTAGCAGAACCTCCAGTAGATGCTGTGTGTGGCCTCCAAACACTCCACAGAGAAGCCCATGCACGGAAATGAATCTATGCTAATACTGAACATTAGGACCCATTTTACTCCCTCATCCACTAGGCAGCTCCACAGTTACACCAAGTTAGCCCAGCATTTGAAGCGTGAGACAAGATCTCCCAGAGCAGGTCCAAGAACTCCCAGCAACCTCCTCCTCTGAAGAGGACCCACAGAATCCAGAAGGAACATGACCGCAACCTCTCTCCGATCACTGCCAACTTATAGCCCGGAAACCCAAGAGCAAAGTGGGAGAAAACCAGCTGCACTGCAGATGTTTAGTTGGAAGGTAAGATAAGCTTCGCTTGTCTGAACAAGGTCTCCTGCAGGTGCCACCCTGCACATGGGCGAAAACAACAGCAGCCCGTACATGGGCATTCTCTGTGGTTCAAAGCCCTTTACGGATTGGGACCGGCATACCTGAGGGACTGCCTCTGCCAACATGTTCCTCGCAGGGCCTTGCGCTCTGCAGATAAGCAGCTCCTGGTAGTCTCCGGCCCACAGGACATTCGTCTGGCCTTGACCAGAGCCAGGACCTTTTTGGCCCTGGTTCCAGCCTGGTGGAACACGCTCCCGGTTGAGATATGAGCTCTGTGGGCCCTGTTACAGTCCTGCGGGGCTTGTAAAACGGAGATGTTCCACTGGGCCTTTGGTTGAGAGCCAGCGAATTGTCCCCTTCCCATTTGCCACGCCCCATGCTCTGCTGGCGGCTGCCCTGGGCTGTGCCGCAGCTATGTACATGGTTTTTTAGATATTTATTGCAGCCTGAACTGATTATGGAGCCAGTTTGTTTGTATTATTTATTTATTTAATTCGATTTATATTCCGCCCTCCTCGCATCAGCAGGCTCAGGGCGGATTACAATCAGTATAATAATTTAAAATACATATAACTTTAAAACCACATAAATATTTAAAACACATAGCAGCAGACTTCTCCAATAACCACCACCCAACCATCTCCAAAGTGTTTAACAGGCTAGGTGGGTAGGGGGGTATGTTTTCCTGTAGTCGGCCGGTGGGGAGGACCAACCAGCGTCAACCATACGCCTGGCAGAACAGCTCCGTCTTGCAGGCCCGGCGGAAGGATAACAAATCTGGCTGGGCCCTAGTCTCCTTAGACAGAGCGTTCCACCAGGTTGGAGCCAGGACCGAAAAGGCCCTGGTCGATGCTAGGCGGGCCTCCCTGGGGCCAGGGGCCATTAACAGCTGTTTGTCACTGGACTGAAGTGTCCTCTGGGGCTCATATAGGGAGAGGCAGTCAAGCAGATGCGCCGTTCCCAGTCCGCATAAGGCTTTATAGGTTAATACCAAAACCTTGAATCTGATCCGGTACTCCACCGGTAACCAATGCAGCTGGCGCAATACTTGTATAACGTGTGCATTAGAAGGCACTCCAGTGATGACACGTGCCAGCGCGTTTTGGACCGATTGTAACCGCCGGATCAAGTTCAAGAGAAGTCCTGCGTAGAAGCCGTTCCAGTAGTCTAACCTAGAGCTGACCATTGCCTGGACCACTGTAGTTAAGTTGCGGGTCGAAAGATGGGGGCGAGTTGTCTGGTCTGTTGGAGATGGAAAAACAACGACCTGGCAACTGCCATGACCTGGGTCTCCATTTTCAAGGAGGCATCCAGAATCACCCCCAGGCTCCTAACTCTCAGAGCCGGTGTAAGCACCGCCCCATCGAGTGTAGGAAGCCTGGCCCCCAAATCTACAGTCCCACAACTCAAGTACAGGATCTCCGTCTTCGAGGGGTATTGCTTTTATGCGTTTTTTAAGGTATGTATATGGTTTTAATTGTGTAATATATGTTGTTAACCACCTTGAGCCGATTCCCAGGGAGGGCGGGGTATGAATTTGATAAAAATAAAATTCATAAAATAATAAGCAAGTCCCATCCATTGCAAAAAGAACTGCTCTGCCCTATTTAAAAACAACACGGCTTACTCCGGTCGTTATTTCTGTCTCTTGAGCGCTAAAGGGGGATCTCGACCAAATAATAAGTACAAAAAACAGGCAATATAAACCCCCCTCCCAAATCAAAAGAGAAAAGTGGGGAGGGGGAGACAGAGAGACAGAGAGAAGAGAGGAGGCAACACAACCAATAATAACCCCAGAAGTAAAGTGCTATTTACTGAATGCTGCCGCTGACGCTTGGTATGCTCTGCTCTCGGTCCCAGTGTCCACTGGGAGGTGAAAGGTACCCTCCGTGGCACAAGAGGACGATGTCTGAGGCCAGGCCTGTTTCATCAGAAGCGTCGCTTGAGTGAAGACAGAAGAGAAGGTGTTACAGCAAGGGAACAAACAGCCCGGACGGCAATCACAACGAAGATGCAGTTTCAAAATCCCCGTTTGGGCGAGGTTTTCAGAATCCCTTTTGCAGAGGTCACAAGCAAGGGCACGCATTCCCCTTTAAAGCTGGGGCGACATGCTGTGGATATGGATTTGGCTCAAGCATGGACAGCCGTAGCGGAGGCGTCCTGTCCTGGAACAACTCTAGCCTACCCAGTGGATGGATTGCACAAGCAGCGGTTGCAAGCATCTATAGCGAAAAGAGAACGGCCTGCGCCCGTTATAAGCAGCTGCATGGAATGTCCGTCTGGGACCGCAGCAGCCAAATATGTTTCACATCGGTCCATATCCCTCGTTGACAATGCTTGTTCAGTTTATTCTAGGAAGACAGGGAGGGACAGAGGATCAACTGCTCTCCTTCCATCATATTATCTGCTTTGCACCCATTGCATCTCCACAATTCTTCTCCTCCTCCTCTGCCACACTCACCCTCCCTCTCTCTCTACTTCTTTCCTCCATGCATAGCCAGAGTACACTCCTGTCGTGAATCTATCCCCACCCCGAGAGCAGCTTCTACATCAACGCTGTAACTGGGGATTTGAGTCCCGCAGCACCTTAGAGACCAACGAGATTTTCAGCTTTCGAGAGTCAGAGCTCCGTGTCTGAAGAAGGAAGCTGTGATTCTCGAAAGCTTACATCCTGAAAATCTTGTCGATCTCTAAGGCGCTGCTGGACTCAAGTCCAGCTGTTCTACTGCAGACCCGCTTAAAACTATCATAATCGGGGGCAAGTCTTTGGGCTCTTTCTGGCAGCCATTGCAGCCACAGAGGATAGTAACATACAATGCTACGAGGGCCTGTGGAAACGTGGAGGCACCACCATTTGGTCACGGAGCGCTTGATTTGCGTCTCCAAGGCCCCCCGTTCAATCCCGGGTATCTTACGTTCCAAGGATCTTGGGACACTGACCAAGAGAGATTTCTGCCTGAGATATTGGAGAGCTGATATCAACGGGACACAACACTGGGTTGGATGGACCAATGACTAAATGCAGTATAAAGTACTCTTCGTAAAGGTAATAGCCAGAATGGAATGATGAATGCACTGGAGCAAGCAAGCAAGCAGCTGAAAAATGAGCGCTAACTCTGTCATCACCCATCTTTCTATAATTTCAAATGGGTAGCCATGCTAATCTGCAGTAGAAGAGCAAGATTCAAGTACAATAAGACCTTAAAAGACCCACAAGATTTCCAGGGTATCTGACAAAGGGAGCTTTGACTGCTGAAAGCTTATACCCTTGTTGGTCTTTACAGGTGCTACTGGACTCGAATCGTGCTCATCTTTCTGTATTATCTGAAAGATGGACCCCCTCTAGCCTTTTGCAAGGGAAGAGAAACAGACGTGCAAGTTGCTAGGGAACAAACTATGCTTGCTTTCCTGATCTGGAAGGAGTCTGATAGCATGGTGCGCAGCTGTTTTGCAATGGCCAAAGTGCTGCCGGGTCCTCTCCTCCAATTGCCTGTGGATGCTCCAGCGGTCTGGGCCTTCGCCTCAGCCAACTTTCAGGGGCTGGAAGTAGCAGTAGAGAGAGCAGGATAGGACCCGAGAGACAGAGACTGCAAAGGTTCTGCTCACACAGACTCGTCTCCTGACGGGATGAGGTGGATTTCCATCAGCGCAAGCCTGCCTTTCATAAGTTTGGCTTCTACTACCAGGGCTCTTTTTGAGGGGGAACGCGCAGAATCGCAGATCCGGTAGTTCTCCAAAGAGGTCACATGTCAGGTGGCCCCGCCCTCCTGATTTTTGGCCATTTGGGGCCCGTTTTGGCCTGGATCGGGCCCAAAATGGCTAGGACTGGGCCTAAAACAGCCAAGATTGGTCCTAAAATGGCCAGGATCGGGCCTCTTACGGGTGGTGGATCACTCTCCCGCTCAGCAGCGACCCAATTCTGACCATTTGGGGCCATTTTTCAGCCATTTTCAGCCCCCTTTTGCCATTTTAGGTCCAATTTCAGCCCTGAATGGCCAGGATTGCGTCCAAAACAGCCTGGATAGGTGATGTCAGGGGGTGTGGCATATGCAAGTCAGTTATGCTAGTAATGACACACTTCCGGTGATGTCAAGGAGCGTGACATACGCTAATGAGTTATACTAATGAGTTCCTGCAGCTCTTTTTCTACTAAATGACCCCTATCTACTACTGAGAGTTCATCATGGAGAACTGCTCTAAGAAAAAAACTGTCTTTGTGCTGGTTATGGGGTCAAAAATATGGGGGTGGGGGAACAGTCCCCAATTCTCAAAATGATGTTGAAACACGCCTTGATTAGAAAACACGTCACTGAACAAATATCATGTTTTCCCACGACTGGACGCAATATCCAGAAAACAGAATCCTTCTCTTTGATGGTGCATCCATTGAGAGTTATCACTGCCACATAAGATGTGGCTGTGCAAACGTCAACGGCATCTGCTGTTTATTATCCGCAAAAGCTCTTATAGCAGTTTTTATTTGTAACATTTATCATCCTGTGGCTGATTGTATGAGCGCTGGGCTGTCACTCAACCTATCACTTTTCTCTGGCTCCTTCCCGACAAGATTCGAACACATACCCTGTTCTCAACAAGACATCATCGACCCACCGCCCCTTTCCAACTGCTGTCCGAATTTCCTTTGCCTCCAAGCCCCTTGGAACATACTGCTTTGCTGCTGCCATCTTGACACTCTCCCCCACACCTAACTTCTCTTCCAACCCCCAGCAACCTGACTCGCACCCGGCTCACCACTAAAAACTCCACTCACAAACACCACAGCCAATCAATCGCCTCATTGCTACTCGGGTCATGTTTGTTCATTCGAATCATGCGGAAATGCTCCGAGGTCTACACATCCATGACTTCATTTCTGTACAAGATTGGGAGTCCGGGAGAACCATAAAGACCAACAAGTTTTCCAGAGCATAAGCTTATAATATTAATAACATTCGATTTATATACTGCCCTTCAGGACAACTTAACGCCTACTCAGAGCAGTTTACAAAGTGTGTTATTATTATCTTCACAACAATGACCCTGTGTGGTGGGTGGGGCTGAGAGAGCTCTAGAAGAGCTGCGACTGACCCAAGGTCACCCAACTGGCTTCAAGCAGATGAGTGGGGAATCAAGCCCGGCTCTACAGATTACAGTCCTGCCGCTCTTAACCACTACACAAAACTGGCTCCCGAAAGCCAAGCTTCCCTCTTTAGTGCTAGCAGGAATGGAAATCCCTGAACCTTTCTATCCCAATCAGAAAGTGGGAGAGATGTTGCAAAGAAAGGAGTCAGGAGTACTTTTTGCATGACCTCACTCCCAGACATTCTGTGGTTGGCTCTGCTTCCTGTGGCAGCCATTTTGTGGTTGCGCCCACCATGTTGATCTATCTTTCTCTTCTCCTCTGACCTATAGGTCTTAAGCAGTTTTTAATCAAATGTAACTGGGAATATGATGGAAAAGGGAAGAATTCAGGCCAGAAAAGGTCAAAACACAAGCTACAGAAAAGCTGACTTCCTGTGAGTTGCCCGAATTCTCATGGCCTGTACTGTACTGAAAATTTAGCTAAAATAAGTAAAATTTTCTACTCTAGGATATGCTAATTTAGGAATTGAAATATCTATCCACTGTAATATCAAGAGTTCAATCCATTTTCTGCCTTGCCTTACTGAACCAAGGACATGCAAATAGAACATGACTTACAAATTTGACAGCACCCAAGCCATAGCCTCAATATTTGAGAAAGGTACTGTCAGGTTTTGCCGGTATTTCTCCCCAAGCACTTCACTCGCTTCACTTAGGTGTATGAGTTAACGTTACTTTATTAAAGAAGAATACCAGTATCAAGATGGTCAGACAGGATCATTGGCTAGAATGACTCAATGTAGCAAAGCAAGGTTAATTATAGGGCAAAATCCATGCCCCCAGTGGGAAAGAAAGTCCGTTAGGATTTTGGCACGCTGAGCCAGGGAGTCAGGAGAGAGGGGAGGAGGGAAAGGATGAGCTCTGCTCAGTCTCTTAGGAGGTTGGTGCAGTCTCTGCTGGAACTTCAAGGCCACATTCTCAGGCCTGCCAGGAAATGGTAACCAAAACACCTGCAAGATAAGCAGCTAGCAACCAGACAGCAAAACAGGTTTCCCTCTGCATGTTCTCAGAGGTACACTACACACTGCAGCAAGAAATTCATAACACATGACAGATATGCTGGTGGCGTCTCTGACAGGTACACCTGGTATGCGTCCTTCGGAAACGGCAGAGGGTAATGCATTTATCTGGCGAGCATAATCGCTCGTCTACACTTTGGCACTGTTAAGCTAAACAAATAGACATGGATTGTAAAACTTGGTGGAATTCCCATCTAGAGGGAAGAGTAAAGCATGCAGGCTGAAAAGCTACCCAACTGTGGTCACCTCTCCCAGACTCCAGCAGTCCCTTCTTTTCTCCCACCTGATTCACTGCTCTGCTCTCCCACCTGCTGGCTCTTCTGAATCAGAAAAGCTCCTGTCGAAATGTATGAGGCTCATCTTTTAAGGTGTTGCTGAACATTTGTTTTATCTGCAACGAGAGTCCCGCCAACTCCCAGGTGGGTTTCCCCCTTTGGGGTCCCTATACAATGGAAGACGATTTGGAACAGGGTCTGAGAACGTTAGTTATTCTGTTGGGTAAGGGAGAACTCGTGCAAATTATCTCAGAACCAACATCATATGGGATCCTTTAAGGAAAGAAAGTTTGGCCTGACCTTCAAGTGACTTACTTGCCAAAAAAGAACTTGTGACACCAATAAAATGCTACTTAGCTGAAACTCAATAGAGCGAAAAGCCTGAGATGTACAGAGCAGTTTGGGAAGAAGTTATTTCATGCATGGTTTTCTTTAAATAGCCATATGTATGCCATTGTCCTTGTTTATACATGAAAAGGATACTGAAATATATATGCAACTAGAGACCCACAGGCAAATATTTCGCTGCCTAGCTCAAAATATATGAATTTCAGCTCTTTCCCTTCCCCCATTTCCTCTCCCTGGCCTACAGTTCCTCAACATCTCAAACTCCTTATCCTGTCAGCAATACATACTTTCTCTTACCCCTAAGTCTCTTCACAAGGATGCTCCCAGACAAGTTAGATCTTTCACTTCCCTCAGTTCTCCTCACTATTCTATTGCTTACTATTTCCTCTGAGTAGTGAGAGTGTTTGTCAATATTCCCTAACATCTCATGCACAGGAAACGTCAGGTTAGGGAGGCGAAAAAAGAATACTCAAAAGACAACTGGCTGGTTTTAGCCATATACATGAGACAGAGAGAGAGACAGAAAGAGAAAGAGATAGAGAAAGTAGAAAAGGAAAGTAAAAAAGAAAAGAAAAACTAGTTGCGTTGGCACACTCTAGCATCTAGATGCCTTTGGAGAGGCTTAGAAGATTCTAGCAAAGCTCCAGCCTCAGACAGAACCTGCCTCCTGGCCAATCATCACAGTCACATTGACGCTTGAGGGCTCCCTCAGCGTCAGTGGGAGAGGACAAGAGACTGAGAGCCTCGCTACAAGTGACATTTTTCACGTGAAGGGCACTTGATCATTTTCGCAAGTCTTTCTGGGAACTGAAGTCCCTCCCCCCCACCCCTTTTCCTCCTGTTCCTTCCCCTCTCTGTTAGAATCACTGCCTGAAGAGACAGAGAAAGCCTACGGCAACAGCAGCTTTTGCAAATCATCTTGCTGGGGTGTGCTCTGGAGAAAGCTGTCATGTTGGTGAAGTTCTAGTGTCCTTCCCCTCTCTGTTAGAATCGCTGCCTGAAAAGTCAGAGAAAGCCTTCGGCAACAGCAACTTTTGCAAATCGTTCCTCCAGTCACAAGCCTGTTCTCAACGATCTTTGGGGGCGGGCAGCTGCAACTTTCTCCCTTCCCTGGGCATCCTGCTCAGCTTCACCGACATGGCAGCTTTCTCCAGAGCATCCCCCCCCCCCCCCGGAGCAAGAAGATTTGCAAAAGCTGCTGCTGCCGTAGGCTTTCTCTGTCGCTTCAGGCAGCGATTCTAACAGAGAGGGGAAGGAACAGAAGGAAACGGGGCAGGGGAGAGGGACTTCAGTTCCCAGAAAAACTTGCGAAAACGATCAAGTGTCCTTCACGTGAAAAATGTCACTTGTAGCGAGGCTCTGAGTTGCTTCACTCATGGGCCTCTCCTCTATGCCCTAGAGGCTGCTCCCCAGCCGGGTGTCCGAGCCCTCTTTATCTCCACCCCTACATGCATGATGCCCAACCCTGCCCCTCATAATCCCATCCTGATGGTGAGGCAAAACACTGGGCTACCACCTCAAGGACTGCCTCGCCCCAGCCCTGTCTCCACCATCTCCGGACTGCTCCCGACCTGGCCCATCCCCACCCCATTCATTGGGGCTGGCTGCGGGGTGGGGACAGCAGAATGGCCCGGTCACCCAGAGAAGTCTTGGCCTCTCTCTTGAGGTTGTCAACGCCAGACACCGTGGGATGCCCACCACTGATGTTGATGCCCGGTGTCACAGGAATGGCCATGATGATAAACAAATCGTTATACAGGCCCCAGAAACCTAATTGGAGGATTCCATGATTGGGCCATTAGCAGAGTCTGTCGTTTAGCAGAGGAGGCATGATTATAGGTGGCTGTGAGCTGGTTCTGCTGGCTGGTGCGTGTGCAGGAATGAAAATAACAAAAGCATGCACTTGGTTTATATTTAGAAAAGAAATAAGAGTTCTTTATTGCAGGAACTCCATACTCTGATAGGAAAGGAGGAGAGACAGAGCCTAACTACCTATCTAGTCTAAGGATGGACATGGATTGTAGGGAAAGGCCTGCATCCATGCTGCCATGATGGAGGGAGGAGAAGGAAAGAGGGGTTGCCTGGAACAAAGCCAGGAAGAGAAGACGTGAGAGGGAGGAAGTCTGGAGGAGGAAATCCTGAGAATAGCAATCTGCATATCAAAGGACAGTCAGAGTAGCAAACAGCAAACACAGTGCCCTGATAGTGTGAGGAACACTCTCTTTCTAACTCTTTGGTTTGTACCCTTCTTAAACCTGAGGAGAGGGACAGCATTAAATCCTCCTCTTCCAACATGTCCCCAAACTGGGTCAGGGCTCGCCACCTCCCGTGTCCCCCTGCTGTTGTTGCTCCTGGAGGCATTGGAAGGTTCCGATGGTTGTTGCACCAGATGAACGCAACTTCCTGGCCCAGAGGCTGTCAGGAGGACAGGCCCCCGCTCACCAGTCTTTCATTCAGACTGCACTCCCTTTCTGGCCCAGGACAGGAAGGTTCTGGAAATCCCATGCCCCTTCTTCATAAAGTTGTTCAGGAATAGCCACCCGTTAGTGAAACCAGGACCTGGCAAAACACTTCTCATGAGACGATGCTAAGAATATTCCCTCTCCTGGACTTCAATTTACTGAGGTGACCTTGTCCTCGAGGCTCATTCTATGCAGGAAAAGGCAGGACAAAGAGAATATATAAGGAAAAAACATCTTTCCCCATTAAAAACTCAGCCCTGCCCCCAAGTGCCAGCCCAAAGGAAAGGCCTCACAACGTTGCTGGGAAATGTTCCAGCTGCGTTTGGAGCCCGTAGATTAAACTGGGAGTGCTGGAAGCCGACCAGTGGCCTCCTGGAAACCATAGCTAGTTTCCAGTGTAATTGGAAGCAGGAAGGGCTTTTTTTCTGGGAAAAGAGGTGGTGGAACTCAGTGGGCTGCCCTCGACGAAAATGGTCACATGGCTGGAGGCCCCGCCCCCTGATCTCCAGACAGAGGGGAGTTTAGATCACCCTCCGTGCCAGTGGCACAGAGGGCAATCTAAACTCCCCGCAGTCTGGAGATCAGGGGGCGGGGCCTCCAGCCATGTGACCATTTTCAAGAAGTTCTGGAACTCCATTCCACCGCGTTCCAGCTGAAAAAAAGCCCTGGAAGCAGGGCTCCAGCTCACACCAGTTCTACATTCATCATAGCCTACAGTGAAATCCTAAACAGAGTTACTCCAATCTAAGTCCATTGATTTCAATGGGCTTAGATTGGAGTAACTCTGCTTAGGATTTCACTGCTACAATCTAAGGGGGAAAGGGAAGGCAGGCGAGCTGTGCAGGCCATGGGGCCCCACGGCACTGAAAGCACCTCTGCCCCCCCTTTCTCAACCATCACTTGGATTGCCCTCGGAAAAAGGATGCCCGGATGATAGATAAAGAGAAGAAAACCACAAGTCAGTTCAAGCTGGATTTTCGTCAGGGGCCAAGATAACGGATGACCTGCATTATTAGCTACTGTATTATTAATAGAATGGATCAGGCAGAAACGGGCCTCGGTGGAAATTAAAATGTACACTCCCTTTATATTAAAATTGCAAAAACAGGACCAAAAAGGCTACCCGCTGAAAGCACAAACCCTAGACGGGAATGCATACATCGTTAGGTTTTAATCAAGAGAGCTGCTGGACCTGGAAGGATACTTCACCCGCTCTTTAATGAAATTGTTGCTTATATTTTAATAAACAGTCTTTCTGCCCAGAAGGTTCCTGGCGCACAAATTCTAAGCCCCTGCGCCAAAGGGCTGGAACAACCCTGCCTGGCAGCCAGGCTCACATTAACCGTTGCCAGACCGATATTAGTATCGATTGCTGTAACCGGATTTGCATCTCTTTCCAGCAAACACTGAAAAGGGAGGGGGACAAAATCCACATACAAGAAACAGGCGGCTCAGCCGAGGGAAAGAAAAAGATTCAGGACCCCAAGAGGCCAGAATATGTTGTTCCCTCGCACAGCCCCATCATCAGCTTCTTTTACAGAACGTGCTTTCGAAGGAGGAAGAAGCAAACCCACCTTTTAGAAAGGTATGTTTGCAAATGAGCCGGCGAAAGCCTTATTTTTTAAAATATAGTTGGCTTTGAAATCAGAACCCACACTGAGTAATTCAGCACACGGGTCACTTAGTAATGGTGTCGAAATTCATTGTTATCTAATTTGCAATTTCGACAGCTTGTGGTGCTCAGCTGCTTTACAAATTGAGCAATATTTCCCCAAGAAGCTATTCTCCATCTTGGGGAATATCAGTCAAGATTCGGAGCAGGTAAAGGCTAAGAGGAAGCTGTGGGAGATGCAGTTTGCCAGGGTACTCAATTAGCGATACAGACACCCTAAAACACACCTACCTGAGTATTCAAGCACCATAGGAAACTACATTTCCCAGGATCCCCAGAACGCATGGGAAGCATACCAGGCATTCCTGGCATGGATGGCCCCAGCTAACCTAATCTCGTCAGATCTCAGAAGCTAAGCAGGGTTGGTCCTGGTCAGTACTTGGATGGGAGACTACCAAGAAAGTCCAGGGATGCTATGCAGAGGCAGGCAACAGCAAACTACCTGTTTGTCCCTTGCCTTGAAACTCCTACGGGAGGTAACAGCAACAAGAGAATAAAATAGAGGAGGAGGGAACAACGGAAGCAGCTTTAAGTTCCTTCAAGAAAGGTCAGGATCAAAACGTATCAGAGATAAAGAAGCTCTATGTGGCTGGGAATTATGTGTCACAGAAGACTATGTTTATTTTAACTCTAGTGTTACACACACACATGATTTTGGAATCACCACTTTAAGTGATGCAAACCACTCAACAGATTGCATTGTGTTTAGAGATAGGCACGAACCGGAATACAAACCAAAGTTCATCACGAACCCGGCCACTTTTGGGTCGCAGCTCATTTCTAACGAACCGTGATGAACCGCTATAATTTTTAGAGCAGTTTGTTTGTTTTGTTTTTCAGTTTCGATCAATCTGTTACCTAGGCAACAGGGGGGGTTGACTTTCTGCAGACCTTCTGCAGCCCCTAGAAGTGACGTATACACAAACCAAATGAACTGGTTCACAAACTGGGTAAGTTCATGGCGATTCGTGGTTCGTGGTATGCGATGAACCACGAACTGCAACAAACCACCATTTTCCTGGTTCATGCTCATCTCTAATTGTGTCCCAAATTAACAGACAAGACGATAACAAATCACAAAAATTAAGAATCACAGTTATACTAAGCTAAACCCAGTACTTTTTCAAAGTGACATTGGTTTCGACCCAGCCAGCTTCTTTGTTCAATCTCACCCAGTTCCCATCCTTAGTACAACCATCACCTCACATGTGTGGCCCGTTGTGGTGGTCAAAGGGGTCTCCTCCTTCTATCTTCAACAGCAGAAAAACTGGCTATGCCCCACCCATTGTGCTTTTCAACTTGGAAATAGCAGTGGCAGAAATTCTGTGCCAAAATATATTGTCTAGAAGACATTCCTTCAAAGTGTTTACCAGCAGGAGCAAAATACGCCTGCATATTTTCACAGCCTGTCCTGGATTAAGCGACCAAGCAAACTTGTCCAGAAGTGAAGGCGGCACATCACCAAAATGTACTTGGGCATGCCGGCCTGGCACATGCCATTATATATTTCAGCTCTTAACGAGAACACACCTGACAATAGACTTTAATCGTGTGCTGCTAAATGTTCCATGAAACGTTTTGTAAAAACTAATGACGTGTTGATAATGGCAGATCTGGTGACGGTGCTGAGAGAATGAAATAATGGCTGAAAAGCGCATGGAGACACCCACAATATGTGGCTAAGAACAACGAAGGGCGAGATTAAGTGAGGCTTTTTGCAGGCTGCCAAGCATGGCTTCCCAAAAAAGAAAAAAGCTCCATTTACCTGGGGCGTAGCCGGGGCTGGTAGTTGGATACATGTTTGGGTTATAGGTAGGGGCAGCCGTGGGATATCCAGCGGGATAACCTGCGAAGAGAGAAGAGATTATTTAATTGGCAGGAGAATCTCAGCGAGCCAAAGAACAGCAGCAAAGGGATTCTACGGCGGTTAAAGAGTCAACTCGAAACAAGTCCCCAAGTTCCAGGCTGTATCAATTCCCCAATGAATAATAAAAACATACACCCCTTTCCTTGTTTTATTGTTCACCATAATTTCTGTAAACACCTAGCATGCAAAATACTTTACAGCTTCTCTTCTGGTCCAGCATACCTCACACAACAGAGCTATGTTCTATTTTATGCTCACAACTACCGAATGGGGAAGTTTAGACTGAGCACCTGCAGCTTGCCTGAAAGCCAGGCGGGCATCTTTCAAGCAGGACTTGTGCCTGAAACTAGCACTTTAATCAGGGGGGATGTTAGGCGCAGAGTCAACCTATGCTGCCGTCACACTCTGGCTGATGCAGGGAACTGAGCAATGACTCCAGTTAACAAAAGTGTTTTCTGCATGCACACTTAAACCGGGTTTTCTGGATATTCGATCCGCTTTGGGCCTCTGCAGGGCTCATTTTGAGGGGGAACGCGCAGGAACGCAATTCCGGCAGTTCCCCAAAGAGGTCACATGACAGGTGGCCCCACCCACCTGACTCAGCCATTTTGGGCTTCTTTCAGCCTGGATTGGGGCCAAAACAGCCCAGATCGGCCTCTTGATGGGTGGTGGATCACTCTCCCGCTCAGCAGCGGCCTGATCCTGACCATTTTGGGCCCCTTTTCGGCCAATTTCAGCCCCTTTTTGCCATTTTGGGCCCAAATTCGGCCCTGAATAGCCAGGATTGGGTCCAAAACAGCCAGGATAGGTGATGTCAGGGGGTGGCATATGCAAATCACTTATGCTAACGATAAACTTCTGGTGATGGCAAGGGGCGTGGCATATGCTAATGAGTTATGCTAATGAGCCCCTCCAGCTCTTTTTCTATTAAATGACTCCTGGGCCTCTGTAATACCGCACTCGAGAGTTTTGAACCCAAGTGGTGTCTGTTTATTTTCTCTGCGCAAGAAAAAAATGTCCCATTTCTACGCGGGATTTCTGAGGAACACATCAGTCCTGTCAGTTGATCGGATGAGAAAACAACATTTTTTGTTGTTTTTTTAAAGCCACCAACATTGCGACTTTGCACTGTTGCTGTTTAAAATAAAAAAAATTTAAAAAACAGAAAAGAATGGACTAAAAAGTACAGGAAGCACAAAAGGGAACTTTAAAATATCACGTGAGATTCAGGGCTCTCTGTAGAGTTTTTGTGTTCGTCATACTGCAGCCTTTCCCTCCATTCAATTGCAAGTTTTTTTTTTAAAGGCACCAACTTTGCAACATTGTTGTTTAAGAACAAAATTTAAAAATTCAGGAAAAAACTGAACTGGTTGCTATTCAACCAATCAGGGAGCAGGGGGATAAAAGGGAGGGTGAAAGAAAGGCAGGGTCAGGCGTCACATCAAAGGAAGCATTCTGCGCTTCAAAAAAAGCCCTGGTTTAACTTTGCTTGAAAAAAACACATTGGGGTTATGTACGTAGGGAGAAAAGCTGCAAAAAAGCTAGGGAAAGATTGATTCTGTGCCTGATTTGATCTTTCTCCATGTAGAATGCAAAAAAAAAAAAAAAAAGTCCAGAAAACAGTTTAGAGACTGAATTGGGGTATTCTGACCATGTGTGCGGAAGTCTGGAGAGAAATCGATGCAGTATGGGGCCAAATACCAATGAAAATGCCCAGTACGGAAAAGATCGATTATAGGCCGGAACACGTTATGTGATATGCCTTGACCCTGCATGCACTTACTTCCTTGCTCTGGGAAACCAGGGGATTGTACTCCTGGTGATCTATATCCCACCATCCACCACACCTCACTTCACCCGTTTCTGCCTTACCCATCCCCAGGTTTACAGGAACCAGGTACGAGTCCTTTATGGTTATGCAGAGATGTGAACATGGGTCTCCCACGTACAAAAACAGGGCTATCCTACATTCACCTCCCACCCCTTTTCTCTCAGAGCAGCTTCTGACTTTGCTCTACATCCGAGGAAGAGGAAACCTCGAGCTAATGTGCTGAGTCACCTGGAGCAACTGGCTGCGCATGAACATTCCAAGATATGGCAACTTTCGGCAAATGACACAAAACAGGACTCCAGTGGAACTGTAGAGACTGACAAAATTTGTTCCAGGAGTTCACTGTGTCACATGCACACAGGGTACCTCTGTGAGGCCGATGAGTTTGTAGTAAAGGCTGCAGACAACAGAACAAGAAAACTAGAACTAGAAAAGATAAGGAGGTCTCTCTGGAGACCAAGATCAAAATAATCCAAACTATGGTATTCCCCACTACTATGTATGGATGCGAAAGTTGGACAATGAAGAAAGCTGACGGGAAGAAAACCGATTCATTTGAAATGGGGTGCTGGAGGAGAGTTTTGCGGATACCATGGACGGCCAAAAAGACAAATAAGTGGGTTAGGGTTGCCGGCTCCAAGTTGGGAAATTCCTGAAGATCTGGGGGGTGAAACCTGGAGAAAGTGGGGTTTGGGGAGGGAAAGGACACTGGCATGGCATAATTGCATAGAGTCCACCCCCAAAAGTAGCCATTTTCTCCAGGTGAACTGATCTCTGTGGCCTGGAGACCAGTTGTAATTCCGGGAGATCTTTAGCCACTACCTGGAGGCTGGCAGCCCTAAAGTGGGTACTAGATCAAATCAAGCCTGAATTCTCCCTAGAAGCTAAAATGATAAAACTGAGGCTATCGTACTTTGGTCACATCATGAGAAGATAAGATTCTCTGGAAAAGTCAACAACATTGGGGAAAGTGGAAGGCAGCAGGAAAAGAGGAAGACGATGGCTTGACTCAATAAAAGAGCCATATCCTCTAGTTTGCAGGATCTGAGCATGTCTGTTAATGACAGGACGTTTTGAAGGTCTTTCCTTCACAGGGTCGCCAAGGGTCGGAGGCGACTTGATGGCATATAACGCACACAGGCAACAGAAGTGGGGACAGAGGTACAAAGAGAGTCCCGTTTACAAGAAGATCAACCAATCCACTCAGAGGACCACAATTTTCCTTGACCTGATAAAGTGAGCTGTGACTCATAAAATCTCAAAATAAATGTTATTAGTCTTTAAGGGACCAGACTTTTGCTTTATATTGAGGACCACTTCCAACTGCTGATAGGCAAAGTAGATTTTATAGTACATCAACAGGAGCGATCCTCCCCCAATCTAAGCTTTTTTATTGGACAGTATTTTAAATGGGCCTCTCTTTGTAACACCACACACACACGTGCGCGCACATGCGCATGCATGCACATGAGCACAGACACGCGTGCATGCCCGTGCGCACACCCCTTTCTGTTGCACTATATTAGGTTCAGCGTTAGGTTGATCCATTTCCTCCATGAATTTTCTTGACAGAGTACCTTTTATTGAACAGCGGAACTGCCTGGATCAGCCACGAAGTCTGAGAGATGGAGAGGGGCTGTAGCTAAGCGGAAGAGCAGAAGCTCACTTCTTCAGCCGATATCTGAAGAAGTGAGTTGTGGCTCACAAAAGCTCATACCCTACCACTAATTTTGTTAGTCTTATAGGTGCGAGTGGACTCTTGCTGTTTTCCACTTGATGGACCAACAGCCTGGGCCAGTATGAAGCAGTTTCATCGGTCCATATATACACCTCCCCCCCCCCACAGAAAGTTTTTAAAAGTTTTAGCAAAAGACAGCATTCAAAACAGAAGACGTCAAAAGGTATATAAAAAACATGGTTTACTCACCACCAGAGGGCAAATAGCAAGCCTGTATGGGAACAATTTTAGGGCGGGGGGGGGGGGTAGCCATGTCAGTCTGCATTAGAACAGCAGGATTTGAGCCCAGCGGCATCAGAGAGATCAACAAGATTTTCAGGCTACGGGCTTTGGAGAGTCAGAGCTCCCTTCTTCACACAGAAGTAGGAATGGAGATCCCTGAGCATTTATATCTCAGACAGAAGCTGAGAAGGGTGTTGCAAGGAAGGACATCAGGATACAAAGGTGCAATGCAACTTGATTAGAGCAAAAATGCTAATGAGAAAAGAATCCCAGGTCTCTGTTCAGTCCCGAGGGGTCCATTGTTCTGAATTAGTGAATGAGCGCCATTTTAGCAACCTCGTGAAAGCTTACGATCTGAATAGCTTGTTGGTTTCTAAGGTACCACTGGACTCAAATCCGGCTGTTCTACATGGGAACAGAGGCCTATGCCCACAGCCATGACGGAGCCTACATGTCAACTCTACTTCTCATTATAATACACCAACGCTCAAAACTCACTCTTCATGACACCAGAGTGACATTTGCGAGGAAATGGAAAGAAGACGAATGTCCAACCAAGGAAATTTGGAAAGACAAGATGGAAGAATACGCAGTGATGGCAAAACTGACGAGTTATATAAATAGAAGACCAATAAGTGAATTTGAAGAGAAATGGGGGAATTATTTTGCTTATAAAGAATAAAATAAATAAGATGTTGCAGTTTTATAAAGTAGAACAAGATCACATACTGGCTTATTGCATATAGCTTATAAGAGCTTATAGCCTAACAAGGAGAGAAAGGCATGAATATATAATTAAATATTTAATTGCTAAAATAGTTTGCAGATTTGGAAACATTGATAAAGTTAGGGACAAGTAGAGAGGACTGCTATAGTAATCAGTTATATAAAGAGTTAAGATGAAATAGTGCAGCAATAATGGAATGAGGATTATATATTGATATATTGTTAAATATTGAATATAAAGCTACGATAAGATGGAAATGGGCAAATATTAACGACGAGGTAGATTGCATGATGTATTTAGTTTGGGAAGGTAAATGTGAAAATAAACAGTCGCTGGGATAGCATATGTATTCTTTATTTTAATATTGATTAACTCTGAATAAGATATGTTTTGAGTACTCTGTATTTTAATAACTCTTGTAGTGCAAAATCTTACCCCTCCTGTGACCCTGTATCTCCCCTTCTTCTTTCTGTACCCCTTTTATTTTGAAAATATTTTTAAAAATAAATTTTAAAAAACCCTCACTCATGCCCCCCCCCGTAAAAAGGATAACATCCAAGACACGAATGACCTAGCCCATAAACTTCTAGCAATCTAGCCGCTGAAAAACCCAGGAAGAAGATCACCCAACCTGCTGAAGTGTGGAGTTACCCTCTCATCCACTCTCACGGACATCACATATGTCTCTCTGGGACATGACCGTCTTCCTCTTTCAATGCACGAAGCCTTCTCTTGGAAGTTAATCAGAACCATCCATTTCCACAGCCATTACTGCTGTGCTGGAATAAATAAACTATTTGTCCCGACCTCTCGTTTTCATCAGTGTAACATTCCGCCGCTTAATCGGGTTAATTAAAAATGGTTACAGTTAATGTTGGAGATGCCAGGGATTCGCTAATAGTATGTAAAGCCCGTGCTGTCGAGGAGGTTGTGGGGCGTACAGCGTTCTGGCAAACATCTCCTGGTGTGTTATTTATAGAAAGAGCCACGACAGGCAGAATGCTAATGAGAATGAGGCTAAGTCAAAGGAAGAGAGCTACTCTCGGTTTCTTTTCCCAGCTCCGAGGGAGGCAGCGAGAAGATCTGGGGCGGCCCGTTAAAAATCCTCTGCCATGAAGACTATTCACTTTTCATTTAGCAGACATCCCATCTCCCTCCTGGCTTCCAAACGTTTCACAACACAGACGCTCTTTAGAAGTGACAGTGAGCGACGACTTCCACGGCGGTGATGTACGACCAAAAACCCCTGCTGTTAGGTGAACAGGGCCAACTGCCCAGTGTCCTTACCGCCTTCTTGTTGGCCCCGATTCTGGCCAGGCAATGACTGAAAGGGGGAGACCTGGACAAATGGATTGCACTGTGGTTGCCAACCTCCAGGTGGGAAAGAGATTTACAGTCGTATTGCTTAGTAAGTTTTCATGAATGTTGCTTCTCTTGTTGGACTTTTCTCGTGATACTCCCAGATCTTGCTAACGTCCAGGTGGGGCCTGAAGATCTCCCAGAGTTTCAACTGATCTCCAGACAACAGGGATCCATTCTGCGGCTTTGGGGGGTGGACTCCATCTCCCCTCCATTTGGGGGGAGAGACCTCTGTCCCTGAGGTCTCTCCCCTCCCTAAAATCCACCCTCCACTGGATCCAACCACCAAATCTCCAGGAAATTCCCAACCTGGAATGGGCCACCTTACCTTGCATATCCATAGCAGGCCTTGATGCATTCGCGCACTGGCACAAGGCAGACAGCATCACAGGGTTGGAAGGGACAAAGTATGTTGTTATTATCCCCACAACAAAACACCCTGCGAGGTGGGTGGGGCTGAGAGAGCGCTGAGAGAGCTGTGCCTACCCCAAGGTCACCCAGCTGGCTTCAAGTGGAGGAGTGGGGAATCAAACCCAGTTCTTCAGATTAGAGTCCCGCGCTCTTAACCACTACACCAAACTGGCTCTTTATTTAAAACTCCCAGCTACATATAGGCATCTCAGAAGTGAACGGAAGAAATAAAAACAATGTTGACAAAAACGCCTCATCTCTTTCCATCCTCTAAACTCACGCCCTATCTAGGTGGTATGTAGGGCAGGCACATTATTTCATTACTTGGGGGTAAGCTGGACCAACATACCCCTTCAGAATTGGCTCCCCCTCTCTCCAGCTCCAACCGACTTCCACCAACTGACAAAACCTCTCTCTCTCTCATGTATCAGTTTCACACACACACACACAACCACACACACACACACACAAGATGGCATTTCTCCACAGGCACTTTTGTGCATTTATCTGGACCCAGAATCAGAAATTGTGGAGCATATCAGGAAATGCACCTGCCTGCCTTATTTCCTTTTGTACACATCAGTGGACTCAAAACGTTTTTCATTCACCCAACAGAACTGCACGTTGTTAAGTCTCCAGAAGTAGGAATGATTTCTTTATAGAAAATGCGGAGCGGTGCGATCCTCCCTCTGAATACTGGAAACTCTTTCAGGCGGCAATTCCAGGCCACTGCAATATTTGTTGTTCCTCAAATGCGCTTTTATCTGCGTTTTAAATCCATGTCGATTCACCTGACGTGAAAGGACTCAAGGTGTGCAAAGGATGGCGCCCTTTTGAAGAAAGTGTGAATGGCAAAGGAAGGAGTGCAGCGTTTTAAAAGTCAAGGCGCATAATGAACACACTCATATCTCTGCTCCCTCTCTCAAATCTATTCCAATCAGTCCATGAGGAAGAGTCAGAAACTGCATCAAAACAGACCAATATGCCTTTGATCTACCTCATCTCCCTTCCCTTTTTTAGCTTCAATGCATTGTCTCCATGAATCTGTAGCAGCAATTAGCTCCACGGGCTGCCTATTAATTACCATGCTCCGTTCAAGGTATTGGTTATCACATACAAAGCTCTTCGTGGCCTTGGTCCTGCATACCGACGGGACCGCCTCCCTCCCTATGTTCCTCCCCGGCACCTTCGCTCACCTGAACAGGGTCTCCTGCAGGTGCCACCCTGCACATGGGCGAAATCAACAGCAGCTTGCCCACGGGCTTTCTCTGCGGTGGCCCCCACCCTGTGGAACAGCCTGCCTGAGGAGGTCAGGAGAGCCCCCACTCTCCTAGCTTTCTGCAAACGATGCAAAACCAAATTATTCAAAAAGGCTTTTTACTCAAATAGGAGGGCTGTACTGTAGCAGAGGGGGGCAGTCTCAGGGCCAAGCTACACATGACGAATGACACTTGAACAGCAAGTGTATTTCTCCCTGTTCACTTGCCCTCCACTCAATCCACTTGCCGTTCAAGTGTCATTCGTCATGTGTAGCTTGGCCCTCAGATGTTCCGCTAATGAGTCAGGAACCATAGAATTCACCACTATACACTTCACCACTCCATTGTATAGCTATTGCTACGTCTTTGTGAACTTGTATCTATTTCCCCTACGGCATTGTTTATGGAAATTTTCTTGATATTGACTGTACTAATCTCACACTGTGGTATCCGTCTTGAGTCTCAGTGAGAAAGGCAGACTATAAATGACATAAATAAAAATAAATAACTACATAGCCCACTTTGCCGTCGGAAGTCAAAGCAGATACACAAGACTGGCTCCATGCCAACCTTGGAAGCCAACCCCAGGGACACGACCTCCCATTCCTTCCCTCTTCAGAGCAAATGCCCCCATGCTTCTGTGTCGGTGTTCACCATAGTCAAGAGCAAACGTCCGGCACAGGAAAAGGAAGTAAAAGGCAGCTGAGACAAGTAGCAACAATGCAAAGACCAGGACAACACATATATTCCCTCCCCGCCACCCCGGTGATGGATGAGAAATGCAGTATAGCTTGGTAGGAGCAAAACTATTCGCCTCTGCCCCCCACCACCAGCCGCTCAATTGTAATATAACAGTCTGTTCTATTGAAAATGTCATGCAAGTGCTATTTAGCATTCCAGCATGCCATACGCTCCCTGTAGAGGCAAAGAGCTGCCAATCTGGCTGGGGAAATGTGGCTATTTTCTTAGCTTGCCAGAACAATCCCAGACAAAACTGACAATTATCAAACAACACCTCTGCGCGTCAAAGGCAAACCAGTCACGGCCTCAGCGCAGGAAGGTTTAGAACTCACATTGCCCTTAACCTTCGGATACTTAATTCCTGCCCCCTAATTAACTTCAGACTGTCCATATGCTATTTTGGATGGTTCTGGACTAATACCAGCGAGGCAAATTGCTCTCAAATCCATTCGCTTTTGACAAACACAAAAGCAGATGGTGCGTGCACGGAATATTAGGGAAACCAGTTTTAGAGTGTTAAAAAGGCTTAATGCTTCTCTCTCGGGTCTCCGGGCCAGATTCGAAACGACGCTTCGGGGAAATGGGGAATTCGCAATATCTCAACTGGCAAAGCTACACAGCTGCGTCTGAGAACGAATCCAGCACAAATAATGTCTAATTTCACGGACTGGGAAACCAGGAAGGTCTTGTTCAAAGGGAGAATAAAAGTCATTTGGGCTCTCAACAGGTGGCGTGCCGGAGACATAACTTGCTGCATTATAAGAGCAACTGATGTCATCCCGACCAATATCAAAACGTCAACTTCAGTGACTGCTGGCTTTGTGCTTGAAAGCTTTGGTTATTTTTTTTAACCTAAAAGATATGAATTGTTATACAGACAGGAAGGCAAGGGGCCCAGCCACAAAAATACACAAGAGACTGGTGGTCCATGTATTCTGGCATCCTGTTTCACACGGTGGCTGTCAAATACCCGCTGGAAGACCCAAGTAGAGACCCTGAGGCCAAAGCTTCCTTCTGCTGCAGCAGCTGCTCTCCTGCAACCTGAATTCTGAGCAATGGGGTCCCATGCAGCAAGAAATCAATGCAATAAACAACAAAAGGAGGCACTGGAAATCGGGGCAAATGCTGATTTCAGTATCTTTTTTTGGCACCTTAGAGCTTGCTTATTGTTATATTCTGAGACTGCTTGCGGGGAGGGCGGGATAGAATAAATAAAAATAAAATAAATCTATATACAGCCCTTTCCCCTGTCTGTGATCACATCAAAGGAGAAACCTGCTTTATAACTGTTATGCCTTTTTAAGCCCCAACTCTCCAGTACCTTTGTTACTGCAATACTAAGGGGGCTGGAGAAAAGGAAAACAATGGAACAACTGAACTACGCATACCACTGAAATAAACACATTTTTAGTTGCTTTCATCAAGTGGTTTCTTCACGCCTCATAATAGGCCAAGTGAATGCTGGGTGGCGCCCTGAGTCCGGGCATTGCCCTCACTGAGGACTAGAAGACTAAGCAGTCCCCAAAACCTCAATAATAAAAATAGAAATCAGGAAAAGAAGAAAAAAACAAAAAAAATCCCAAAAAACAAAAACTAAAAAGATTATAAAAATAAAAATCAGGAAAAAAAACATTAAAAAAATCTAAAAACTTACAGAATTAGAAATCAGGGGGGGATTTGTTAGGTGTGACATTTAAGTCCCTAGTTAGGAGGTCTGAAGATGGGGTACCATCACAGCCCCCCAGTTAGTTTTCTTGCTCAGTCCAATGATCTACCCTTCCGCTCCATTCATCTTCAGGTTAATGCCTGGGTAAGCAACAGGTATGTTATTTAGACTGAATTCACTGCTCCAAAAGACACTTCTCACAAATGTCATGTTTGTCACAGCAACATCAGTATTCCCAGCAGAAAACACAAGACACAAAGAAGAGGTGTATGCTCCCAAGTGCTGAGGGGGGAGCACAAGCTGGGGGGCTGGCCAGCTGCTCCTTCTGAGCTGGAAACAGCAACCAACCAGGACTCCCTGGCACTCAGCTTCAAACACAGGGCATGGCTACTCTTCACATTTTGTCTGATTTTTTTGCAACGAATCGTTGCTCCCAAGAAATGGTTTCAAGGCAATCAGCATCTTCGAGGGGCCTGGAGAAACCCAGTCTCAACCGTGGGCTACGAGTGCTCAGTCTTCAATAGCTGTTCTTGAAGTGCAGCAGGGGACCACGGGAAATGCGCTCCAGGACAAATAAGCCTTGGGTGCTCATACACATAAAAGAACAGGAAACCATGCAAATAGCAATAGCGCTGCCCCAACTCTGCTTCGGAATGACTTCTAGAAAGGGAGCAAATCAAGACATCCTAAACTCCACCTGATACACAGTAGTTAGTTTCCAACACACAATATGCTGCCCCAGGGTTGGCCCTGGTTAGTAATTGGATGGGAGACCTCCAAACAAGACTAGGCTTGCAGAGACAGGCAATGGTAAACCACCTCTGTTAGTCTCTTGCCATGAAAACTCCAACAGGGGTCACCATAAGTTAGCTATGACTTGACGGCACTCTCCACTACCACCACCAATCACAGGCTCGTTGGGATACTTTCTTAAGACAGTTTCAGGTTGGTAGCCGTATTGGTCTACAGTAGAAGAGCAAGATTCAGATCCAGTAGCACTTAAAAGACCAACCAGATTTCCAGGGCGTGAGCTTTCGAGAATCAGAGCGCCCTTTGTTAGATATGAGCTTTTGAGAGTCCCCTTCATTGGATATCTGACAAAGGGAGCTCCGATTCTCGAAGGCTCATACCCTGGAAATCTAGTTGGTCTTCAAGATACTACTGGACCCAGATCTCACTTATACAAATTATATGGGTTATGCTGGCTTCAGGACTGCCACAATTACCAGAGTACCGTATCAGATTCAAGGTTTTGGTACTAACCTATAAAGCCCTAAGCGGACTGGGACCTGCATATCTGCGGGACCGTCTCTCCTTATCTATGCCCCAGAGGACACTTCAACCATCATACAAACAACTATTGGTGGCCCCTGGGAGACCTGACTGGCCTCGACCAGAGCCAGGGCCTTTACAGTTCTGGCTTCAGCCTAGTGGAACTCTCTGTCTCTTGAAACCAGGGCCTGGCAAGATTTGTTGTCCTTCCGCCAGGCCTGTAATACAGAGATGTTCCGCCGGGCATACGGTGGAGGCTGGGCCTGGCCTCCACCAGACATGTGAGGGAGGGGAGTCAATAAATTAGTGCTTAACTCCCCCCTCCACTAGATATTACCACCATTCCGTCTTTAGAAGTTTGTTGTATTGAGTGAAGATGAGTTATACTGTGGTTACCACCCTCGTGATATCTTTTTAAACTATTCATATGGGAATTGTAATTTTAATAATGTTTTCATGAATTTGTGAATTCTTGTTTATATTGCTGATTATGTGTTTTAATTGATGTAATCTGCCCTGAGCCCGTTATGCGGAGGGCGGAATAGAAATATAATGAAACAAATAAATAATAAATAAATTAGGTAAATTTTTCCCATGGTGCCTCCCTCATGGTGTGGCACATGCCAAAGGAGCCTGATCAGACTTAACAACAACAAGAACAAGAACAACATTTGATTTATATACCGCCCTTCAGGACAACTTAATGCCCACTCAGAGCGGTTTACAAAGTGTGTTATTATGACGATCACCCTGTGAGGTGGGTGGGGCTGAGAGAGCTCCGAGAAGCTGTGACTGACCCAGCTGGCTTCCAGCGGAGGAGTGGAGAATCAAACCTGGTTCTCCAGATTAGAGTCCTGCCGCTCTTAATAAGAAAAAATAATAATGTATTCAATTTCTGACCAGACTTAACAATAAGAAGAATGACAACAACATTTGATTTATATACCACCCTTCAGGACAAATTAATGCCCACTCAGAGTGGTTTACAAAGTATGTCATTATTATCCCCACAACAAAACACCCTGCGAGGTGGGTGGGGCTGAGAGAGCTCTGAGAGAGCTGTGACTGACCCAAGGTCACCCAGCTGGCTTCAAGTGGCGGAGTGGGGAATCAAACCCGGTTCTCCAGATTAGAGTCCCGCGCTCTTAACCACTACACCAGACTCCTTATGCATCTCCTCTAGGATTTACCAGGCTCTTTTGAATTCCAAAGTAGCCTTGGTTTTCATTTTTGTTTATTGCTGAACTGGGTTCGTGATTTGGGATTGTCACTCACGCCGCACCGAGATCAATGTTCTCAGCATGGTTTTTTGAAAAAAAATGTAGTCTGTCGCAATGTTTGCTGTTTCCTCTGGCCTTAAGTGCATTGTTTTCTACCTTTTTAATCTACTTCCTACATTATGGCTTGTCCTGCCTTAGACAGTATTTTGTTTGTATGGTTTACTAATACTGTAATCCTAGTCCTATTATACTATTTCTGGGATGACTTGTGCTGCCTGATTGAATAGTCTTTTTATATTTTGCAGTCCACCTTGACTTTCATCAAAAAAAAGGCATGCTATAAATAAAGCAGATAAAAACAAACACACACACAAAAGGTGGAGCCGTAACAAAGACAAACACAACGAGGCTAAGTAGCCACTGGTTCTGTGAACCCATTCTTGGGAAAAGGCACCAAAAACTCTGTATCCCCCAGTGAAATAGACGGAACCCACACAACTGCCATTCCATCCTAGGGGCTTCCAGAAGAGACATTCCTAGTTCAATTCATCTTCTCTTTTATAGGCATTTGAAGGAGGTTTTTAAATGTCTAGGTAATAATTCACCATTCCCTGGTCGTTTACAACAGTATTGGCATATAGATAGATTTACACCCTTCCGCAGTCCCGTAATCTTGAATAGGAGAATTGCCGCATAGCTTTGCACAAACTTATTTGTATGCCTACAGATGGCCAAGATTGTGGGCCTAACCTCGTCCACTTGAGAGCAAATGTCGGGGAAAGAAGAATTACAACCAGCGTAATTAGGCAATCTATAATACAGTTTCTCCCAGGAAAAAAGGAAGAGTAAAGCCACGAGGTATAAAAGAAAAATTATGGCCGCATACCGGCTGGATCATTCTTTCATAAATCTTCACCAAGGCACACGTCTCAAGACGGCAGAAGTTGTAATGAAACAGGCTTCTGCAATTAGGATCTCTTTTTCTCTTTTAATCACTTCTTTAGCTTTTGCATTTCCTTTCAGGTGGCATGCATTCAGAGTCACAAATGATCCATGATAAAAAAATCAGCTACTCAATTAAATTAATGCTAGGAAAAGAGGAAGACCCAAAATGAGATGGCAGGACTCAATAAAAGAAGCCACGTCTTCCAGTTTGCAGGATCTGAGCAAGTCTGTTAATGATAGGAGGTTTGGGGGGTCTTTTATTCATAGGGTCACCATAGGTCGGAGGCGACTTGACGGCACATAACACATACAAATTAAATTAAAATGTTGGCTCAATAATTTACCTACTTGGCCTAAATTCTTACACTCAGATGACTTACAGTGAAATCCTAAACAGTTACCCCAGTCTGAGCACTACCTGTAAAAAACAACAGGAAAATCATGGTTTTTTTCCTGATAAACATGATACTCATAGAACCATCTATGTAATAGCGAGATTTCTGAAAGCTCACACCCCAAGAGCAAGTAAGAGACTCCAAATTAATTCATTCTAAGGCTCCACTCATACATTAGAAGTTTTAAAGTGCCTCCTCTGATTTTCACTCTTCGATGCACCCGTTTCAGAAAACTCTAGAGTAAGCGCAATAGATGAAGTGCAGTTGAGCCTCTACACCTGTCAACATATGCAAGAATTATGGTGGGCCTTGGTTAGTAATTGGATGGGAGACCTCCAACGAAGACCAGGGTTGAAAAGATAGGCAATGGCAAACCACCTCAGTTACTGTCTTGCCTTGAAAACTCCACCGGGGTTGCCATAAGTCCGCGATGAATTGACAGCACTCTCCACCACCTTCATGAGTGGTTAGAGTTCCAGATTAGGATGACTTGTGTTCAAATCTCCACTTAGCTATAAAGCTCACAGGGAGACCTTGGATCGGTCGCAGTGCAATCCCTTGCAAAGTTACTCCAGTCTCAGCCCACTGAAATCAATGGGCTTAGGCGAGAATAACTCTGCACAGAATTGCACAGTCAGCCTCTCTCAGTCTAACCTACCTCACAAGGCTGTTAGGAGAATAAAGGAAAAACAATGTATGCTGCTCCTTGAGAGCTCTTTAGAGGAATGGTGGGATAAAAATATTATCACAGCTGCTTTACAATGTGGTCCCTGATGCTGAGCAAGTTGCCTTCATCCAACAAATATGTAAAGAATATGGAAGATAGAATCACATTTATAGGCCTTTGCGCTGGACACAGCTTGGAGCAAACCAATGCCTATGGTTACCATTATGAGTCATTTACTCTGCACATGGCTGGGAGCCCATAAAGTTTATATCCAACTCTGTATTGGGTTTTTGCTAATGTTACGTCTTTGTAAACTTGCATTTATTTATCCTCTGGCGTCGTTGACTGAAACATCCTTGACTAGCAACAAAGCCTGTTGTGGGGGAAAATATAATGGGCTCGAGAAAAGGGAGGGCAGGCAGGCAGGCAGGCATTCCCTCCTGTTCCATCACTGATCCTGGCCGGATGAAGGCAGTGGGCACGAGCATGGACACCTCCTCTGCACCTGATCCCGGCCGAGTGAAGGGGGGCAGGCATTGCCACCTGTTCTATGCCTGATCCCGACTGGGTGAATGAGGGGCGGGCCTTGCCGCCTGCTCCGCGCCTGATCCCGGCTGGGTGAAGCAAGGTTGGGCACTGCCACCTGTTCCACTCCTGATCCTGGCTGGGTGAAGAAGGGATGGGCATTGCTTCCTACTCCACTCCTGATCCTGGCTGGGTGAGGAAGGGATGGGCATTGCCTCCTGCTCCACATCTGCTCCAGGCCGGGTGAAGAGGGGTGGGCATTGTCACCTGCTCCGCATCTGATCCCAAAAAAAGAGAAGCTCTCCCAGGCAAACAAACCTAAACCAAGAATGGTATCCCACAACTGGGAGATATACTAATATAATATAATAATTTAATCAGTGGAAAAGTGCAAAGTGCTACTAGTAATATATCAAATTTTAAGAAATAGTATAATAAATATCTAAGACATATACAAAACTACAATAGTTCCAAAATGGGTAAGACGGCCAAAAATACAATAAATAGTAATATATTCAATTCATTCACCTGGACATTCAACCGGTTAGAGCAAAAAATGTATAAACAATCTTCAAAGCGGTGAGTATCCAAATGTATGACAAAAAGCAATAAAGTCCAAGCTGATTTCTCTGTATTCTCTCTATAGGTGGAGACAGAACAACAGAAGAAAGTTCCAAAGAGTTTCCAGCAGTTAAATATCTCTCAAAGTATCAATAAGCGTACATGTCTTGATTACATTTCTTTTTTCATTTAGGTGGAGCCAGGGTATCGGAAAGGAGATGCCACATTCCAACAAGAAGCCGGCTAATCAATCTCGTTTCATCTACTTAACTTCATCAGGGAATAGAAATAATCCACCATGCATCCACTGGCACACATGCACCCTCTCGTGTGGCAGTGTGCGGCGCAACCTATGCTCTGGATGTGCGCCAAAGCTGATACACTGGCACAATGAAAAAAGAAATAGTCTATAGTCTCCACCTATAGAGAGAATACAGAGATATCAACTTAGACTTTATTGTTTTGTCATGCATTTGGATACTCTCCGCTTTGGAGATTGTTTACATATTTCTTGCTCTAACCTGTTGAATTTCCAGGTGAATGAATTGAATGTATTACTATTTATTGTATCTTTGGCCGTCTTACTCTCATCTGATCCCGGCTGGGTGAAGGGGGAGTATTTACTGCTCCGCATTTGATCCCAGCAGGGTGAAGGGGGGCAGGCATTGCCACCTGCTCCTCTCTTGATCCAAGCTGAGTTAAGGGCATGCGGACACTGCCACCTGCTCCACTCCTGATCGCAGCTGGGTGAAGGTGGGGGGGTGGGCATTACCCCCTGCTCAGCTCCTGATTCCAGCTGGGTGAAGAAAGGGGGGCAGGCATTGCCACCTGCTCCTCTCTTGATCCAAGCTGAGTTAAGGGCATGCGGACACTGCCACCTTCTCCCCTCCTGATCCCAGCTGGGTTAAGGATAGGCGGGCATTACCACCTGCTCCATGCCTGATCCCAGCCTTGGCTTTCTGCTATGGCATGCTCTCTGGAGGTCTGGCTGTCTCATCCGGGCTTCCTTCCACAGCAGTGCCCTCTAGTGGTGCATCAGGGTAGGAAGTGAGTTGTCTTGAATATGCTTAGCCTTTTATATAGTAGGATATTGACTGTGGTAATCTCACTCTATGTAATCAGCCTTGAGTCTCAGCGAGAATAGCGGACTGAAAATGACATAAATAAAATAAATAAATATATATTTTCGAGCATAGGTTTACCTCCTTGTCACCAGGCAGACATTGGGACCAAGAACTGACTTGTTGGCTGGCAGCAGGAAAAGGAACTGGAATTTGGGGCCTGTGGAGGGCTTGGAGCAGTTCAGCACCAAGGCTAGCAACAGGCCTAAAGTAGTGCTATGGGAAAATCAGCCTCTTTAGCCCTGCCTCTCCATTAAGGCAGCCAATCATTTCAAACAGCAGTGCCTTAAAATGGAATCCCGCACAACATTGGCTGGTCCCCTCATATGCCTTCTCTGCATCAGCAAGAGAGGAAGGAACCACCCTGCTTGGGAGGTTCTTCAGAGATTGGCAATGGCTGCCCTGCTCTGGAGACATATTGGAAAGAATTTCCCCAAAATACTAGGTAGTGGGAGACCACAGTCCGTGATCAGAGGTGATCCCCCAATCCAGCAAAGAATACTTAACGGATTTGGGGAAGGTTTCCTGGGCACCCTGGTGGTGGTGGGAAGTATCAACAAGTCATAGCTTGCAGTCACTCCACTGGCTACCTATCAGTTACCGTGCTCAATTCAAGGTATTGGTTATCACAAAGCTCTTCCTGGCCAGCATACCTACAGGACCGCCTCTCTCCCTATGTTTCTTCACGGCAGCTTCACTCATCTGAACAGGGTCTCCTGCAGGTATCATGGGCAAAATCAACAGCAACCCATACAGGGCTTTCTCTGTGGTGGCCCCTACCCTGTGGAATAGCCTGCCTGAGGAGGTCAGGAGAGCCCCCACTCTCCTGGTTTGCCGTAAATGATGCAAACCCAAATTAATCAAAAAGGTTTTTTACTCAGATAGGAGAGCTCTGTTGTAGGGAGGGGGTCTCAGATACTTCGCTAATGAGTTAGGGACCATAGACTTCACCACAATGTTGCCTTACATACTATCTGTTGCCTTAAGTATGTGCTCCTATGTGCTACCTGTGCTTCAAGTATGATCCTACTGGGTAGTTATATGTTGTCTAATGTCAGCCCTAAAATTGCTTATGGTCTGTTTCAACATTTCTTCAACTCTGTGTTGTATTCTTGCTAATGCTATATGTCTTTGTAAACTTGTATTTATTTTCCCTATGGCATTGTTTATGGAAATGTCCTTGATACCGACTGTACTAATTGCACACTCTAATTCGTTTTGTGTCTCAGTGGGAAAGGTAGACTATGAATGAATGAATGAATGAATGAATGAATGGTAACCCCTGCTGGGGTTTTAACAGAAGTAGTTTGCCACTGGCCGCCTCTTCAACCATGGACTTCACTGGAGGTTATAGTTGACTCATGGTGACCCCTGGCAAAGTTTTCATGGCAAGAGACTAACAGAGGTGGTTGGCCATTGCCTGCCTCTGCAACCCTGGTCTTCGTTGCAGGTCTCCCATCCAGTTACTAACCAAGGCTGACCCTGCTTAGCTTCTGAGATCTGATGTGATTCGGCTTGTCTGGGCTATCCACCGTAGGACCGTAGTCCTATTATGACTGTGCTTTCATTGATGAATATATTGCAGAAATTTCTTGCAAAGGCTGAGGAAGTAAATAAGACGAGAACATCAAAAGTTTCCTTTAATGGGCTAAGATAGCTCTTCCATCACCAAGATACACATTCAGGAATTTCCTATACCCCTGTCTCAGCAGCACAGCTAACATTCAATATTCAGCAGCTTGATTTCATGTTTCTTTCTCACACCCACTCCTGCCTTTTAAGTTCCTGCATGCCGCGCTTAATTGCTTTTCTAACCTCTTCAGTATAATCTCTTTTCCCTGTTGTTGTAAGGATTACGGCCAAATAAAAGGTAAAGCTACATTTTATTAATATGGAAATCAGACATCAACTCTCACATGAAATTGGGGGGGTTGTTCCTACACTTCCTGCTTTGCGCTCCGTCTTTGGAAGATTATAAATCTAAGGAGTAATAAAAGGTGGCTTGAAGCTAATAAGCTTTCTAATCTTTCTTGGAAATTATGCTGTGAATGTAAAGGTGGCATAGAAGAAAGCGTCGGACCTGATCTTGAATGAAGAGATGCCATTGCATCATAGACTGCCTTTTCTGCCAAGGCAACTACGTGCAACTAGATACAGTCCGCCGCAACCTGTGCTCCCATTAGCCCTGTCACGTTAAGCTTTTCTGCAGCCCCTCACCTGGGTCTGTGAACGTCTTCTAGAGAACTGGCCTCGATTTACATTCCTGCTCTCCCACTTGCTGATTCCGGCCTGTTCTTATGCACATACTAATATGAGCTACAGGGAATTTTCTCTCGTATTTGCAGTGGCTATCCAGGGTGTGGAGTAGGGTATTCACTCCTTGCTGAGATTTCTTAACTGTTGATGCTAGGAACTTAAAAAGCCTCCTTTCACGTACAAAAATTGTACTGAGTCATATATCCTCCCAGAATATTTTCATGCACAGCCCCTGCCTTTCTCCCACTAAAGAACCTCCTATCTAAATACTTAACGACTAGAGACAGGCATGAACTCGGAAAATAGAGGTTTGTTGCGGTTTGTGTTTCATCGCGTTTCACGAACCACCATGAACTTGCCCGGTTCGTGAACCAGTTTGTTTGGTTCGTTACTTCCGGGGCTGCAGAAGGTCTGCAGAAAGCCCACCCCCCACATTGCCTAGGTAACAGATTGATCAGTGCCAAGCTGTCTGCAGTGGCGAACTGAAAAACGAACCATATGAACTGCTTTAAAAATCATAGTGGTTTGTCACAGTTCATCAGAAATGAGCTCCGACAAAGCATCGGTTTGCGAATCAATAACCAGCCCGATTTGTGATGAGATTTGGTTCGTATTTCGGTTTCTGCCCATCTCAACTTACGTTTTATCCAATCAACATCCCATCTACAGCAGTTAAGAACAGAACTTTCGTGAATAAACTGATACTGGTAGCAATCCAAATGGAGGACTGTGATCAGGGAGGCTTGGATTCAAGGCCCCACCCATCCATAAAGCTCATTTGGGACAGTTCTATACTCTCTCTGCCTAACCTACTTCAAAGGGATGGTGCAAAGATGAGATGGAAGGGGTGTATGGCTCAGTGGAAGAGATTAGACATGGGCACGAACAGAAAAAAACCCTAACATGGTGTTCATTGTTCGTTGCCATCCACGAACAACAAACGAAGAACATTGACGAACATGACCTGTTCATGAACATGTTCGTTGTTCGTTGGGGCCAGCAGGCTCTCCTCCAGCCATCAAGATCCCTACTGCACCACTCCCAGAAACCCTACCTGAGCAGGCAGCAGGAAAGGTACCAGTAATAAATAATAGCTTGGCCCAGAGCCTGGCAACAGCCCTGGAACTTGAAGAGGTAGATCCCTATCCCACCACACACAAAGAAAATTCAAGCTCCAATGCACTCTCCCTGACTCTCTCTCAAAATGCCAATAACAACTGTCTCTCCCTCTCCACTGTCTGCAAAACCAGAGCTGGGAGCCCCCTCCCCCCTGCTTTTTGCTTCCTTGTAACAAATTTGGAGCTCCACACTTGAAAGGAATACCTGCCTATCAAGCGAAATTGGGCTTCGATTGGGGTTTCCAGGGCAACAGCAGGAGTTCAGACAGAGTTCAGGCAGTCCCTGCCTCCGGTTGCCAAGGGAATTGATTGCAGGTTCCAGACTGTCTGGCTTGACGAACAGCAACGAATGAGGCTTGCAACGACCACCTGTTCGTTTAGAATGGGGCCTCAGGAACAGCTTGTCCGCGAAGAGCTGATTGGGCTGTTTGTGGCTTTTTTTAGTTCGTATTGCTGTTCGTGCCCATCTCTAGTAGAGCTCATGTTTTGCATATGCAGAGGCCTATGTTCAAGGCTCTATTAGAAGGGCCTCTGGTTGTGATTGGTTGGTTGGTTGGTTGGTTGGTTGAGTGAGTGAGTGTCCACCTTTCTCACTAAGCTCCAAGGTCCAATTACACAGTGCAAGCAACTAGGCAAGATCTCTTTACCCGAGGACTTGGAGAACTGCTTGCTTCCCAGACTATACAAGACAGAAAGATACACCAGCCCAAATACGTGGGAACAAACATGGTACCCCCCTTCCTTTGTAAATGCTGATCAGCCCAGCCATGTTCTGTAGAGGAAGGAAGGAAGGAAGGAAGGAAGGAAGGAAGGAAGGAAGGAAGGAAGGAAGGAAGGAAGGAAGGAAGGAAGGAAGGAAGGAAGGAAGGAAGGAAGGAAGGAAGGAAGGGGCCTAAATGATACCATGGCTCCCTGATTATCAACACAATGAAAATACCACAAACTTTGTTTTTAAACTGAGTTTAAATAGCCAGGGCATCATTTCCAGAAGATACCTACGTTAGAGTAGCATGCAACCAATAATAAAGACTCTCTCAGCACCTGAAAAAAAAAATCATTTGCCGCACGATGAGCCACAATTATTGTCGTAACTGACAAAGAAGATTCCTGCCTTCTGTAAATAAATGTGCAGGTCACAACAGGCAAGTCCTAACCAGCACTTCCTATTGTCTATGGAAGGCGGAAATGAATAGTGAGGACTTACGAGAGCAGCTCTCCTATTCTTGCTGATGTTTAAAACACTCCCGTACACATGAAGGCAACACTTCGGTGCCTCTTTCAGTAACACAAGAGCAGAAAGCTCTGACGAGCTGTGAAGCAGAACAAAACTCAACAAACAAAGCATCTAAGAGATTGGCGGAGGGGAGTTTTCTGTTCTACCTTGCGCCAGAAAGATATTGCCCTCCTTCACAGAGAACGGTCTCCTTAAACCCTTGCCTTTATCCCGTGTGGCTTTAGACGATCAAATGTTTTGAAACACCTAAGCAATTCAGCCGCAAGGAGGCTTCGATCTGCCTTGAGAAAATTAACGGAGGCGTCATCCGCCTGACGTTTTGAAGATGAAGAGAACCTGCCAGGCTCGTGGTGGAAGACCAAGCGGGCTCAGTTGTTGCTGATCGGTAATATAATCCTGAGATTTCCACTTCCCGGATTCATATGGATAATTCAGTGAATTCAACCTGAGATGCACTCGGAAATGTGGGGTGTACAACTTCTCAGTTAGGTCCATGACCTCGTGGCTTATTAAATCTGCCAAAGGCGGTCTGATAGAATGTATGGTGCCACTTATTAACAGTCCCTTGGAAGGAAGGCATGGCACCTCCAGCTCTGAATATCTAGATCCCTTTCAATCTGGAGTCAGACAGGAACACCATATGGATACTGTCTTAGATGGAACACCGTATGAACACCATATGGATACTGTCTTAGATGATCTATGCCAACCAACCAACAGGAGAAGCATGCCCCAGCTGGTCCACCTGGAATAATAATAACAACACCTGATTTATATACTGCCCTTCAGGACAACTTAACACCCACTCAGAGTGGTTAACAAAGTGTTACTATTATCTACACAACAGACACCCTGTGAGGTGGGTGGGGCTGAGAGAGCTCCTAGAAGCTGTGGCTGACCCAAGGTCACCCAGCTGGCTTCGAGCAGAGGAGTGGGGAATCAGACCTGGCTTTCCAAATTAGAGTCCTGCTGCTGTTAACTACTACACCGAACTGGCCTTTGATACTATCAAACCACGGTATGCTTCCAGATGCTCCAGTGGGATGGCCCTGAAAGGACCACTGGCTCTGCTGCTTCCGTGATGGCAGGTACCAGGTGGTATGCCCGGATGCTTCAGCTCAGACCCTTGGTGTCATGTCTGAGCCCCATCCATGCCAATTTTGATTCTGTTCTGCTGAACACAGTGTACCTTGCTCTAGCTCAATATCACTTTGCTAGTGTCATAACTATTCTTTTCTCAGGCTTTCACAGGTTGGACTTTAACAGCTTCCAGTGTTTATGACCTTGTGCTCATTCCCAGACACTGCTGAGTCTTGCTTCCTAGTAACTCAACGTGATATCACAAATACGTGAAACGTTCTCATGCCAAGAGAGAGCTAAACTATTGTTTACGGTTGGGGGGGGGGGAGAAAGGTGTAAACTAGAATGTTAAAAGAGAACTTTATCTCACATGATGTCATTCCTATCAACTTCTACTCTTGCTGCTTAGACGTCTATCTTGCTTCTGTCCTATGGACCTATATATGGAAATGATCTGATTTCTGAATGAAAGCCATTTTGACCAAGAACTTGTGTTTTGCTGTAAATGGTCCAGAGATCTATCTGCTGTATCCTGTCATCCATAGCCTGACACTTGGCCAATTGATACTGCAAAGGTCGATCTCATCCCCCATGTTTGCAGTATCTAAAAGAAGCTACATGGAAAGACCATCTGGAGATTTAGGGCATGGTACCGATGCACACAGCTCAGTCTCGCTTTTCCATCTAAACCTAGGGAGGCAGTAGAAATACTTTAACTGGTGTCTGGAGACAGTGAAGGACTTGGTGAAGCTTCATTAAACTGAAACTTAATTCAAACAAGATGGAAATGTAGCAGGAAGGAACCGAAGCAGATCTGGAACACAGGCTTCACCTGTTCTAATTTTACATTTCCCCTGAAGGATTGAGTCTGTGGTCTGATGCAAGTCTCCCTTGAATGGTACGGCTTTAGTGGCCATAGCCTTAGGCCTAACCTCAATGATCTAGAAAAACATATTGATGAGACACACATCACATAGATCTCCATAACTGACATTAACCTTCATTAAAAACCCTGCAGAATACGTAAAATGGAGTATTTCCTGAATCACAATCCTCCTACACATTAGGTGCACTAACAGAATATCTTTTTTAGAGCAAGTAAGAAAATATGAGTTTCCAAACACTGAGACCTCAGTGCCTTGAGGGCACAAAAGGAAAAGGAGTGTCTATTGCTTTTACAGGATACATGCTTGTACGTCCTCCACTGGTCCTTACCCATGGAAAGAAATTAAGATGGGTTGGTAAAGAAAACTATAACAAGAGAGATTTTTTTCTTTTAAGAACTCCATATTTCTCTACGCAAGTGTCACCGAATATCAGAGGCATTCTTTTTATCTGAATCAAATCCCACACGAGTATTCTATCATTAAATTTAGTGGGTGGGAAATTTCATTTAGTTGCTCAGTTTTAAGCAGAATGGATAATTAATTTTGAAGGACGACAGAACTTAAGAGGAAAAAAATTAATACTGCCTTTTTTTTTTATCTCACTTCCAGCCTTCTGCCATCTGTGCAATTATTCCCATTCATGTAATACATCAGTGTCTCGCAGCTTGGCCTTTGATGAATTTATAAAGAATGTGACCTTATCAATCAAGGGAGGTTAACGGCTTGTAAATGTTGATAGATAGCCAAGAGCACACGGCCAAACCTTTTGACCCTTGGCAAAAGCTGAAAGCAAAGTTAAAAGAACTCTATGTTTGCCGTGTTCCTTACTATGATAAGAAAGACAGGTTGGTTTTCAGGTAAAGGAGAACAGACATGAAAATATCAGAAGAGCAAGCTGCATAAAAACAGCTGCACTGTTTTTTTAAAAAAACAATTCCTATCTTGATATGGTCACACCACCATTAAAATGCTACCAGCACATTTCTATTTTTAGATCCGAAGCGGGAAAACAATCCGGAATATCCCGAATCCCGAAGCAACAAGCCACTTCAGGAGTCAGGTATTTAAACTGCTTCAGTGTGCTCGAGTTTTTTATCCAATGGGAGGCGGAAAGACGGGGTAACCCGATTCTTTACGGAGCACACCAAAGTTCCATGCAGTACTTTTCTTGCCAAGTGCTGCTTTGAGCTTCCCCCGCTACTTTTTTTTACCCGATGGGAGGGGCAGGAAGGGCCCAGTTCAGGTTTTTAACCTGAAGTGCACACCCCTAGAGGAGAGTGCTGTCAAATCCGAGATGACTTATGCCAACCACTGGCGGGGTTTTCATGACAAGAGGCTAACTGAGGTGGCTTACCATTGCCTGCCTCTGCAATCCTGGTCTTTGTTGGAGGTCTCCCATCCAATTACTAACCAGGGCCAACCCTGCTTAGCTTCTGGGATCTGACGAGCTCAGACTCACTTGGGCTATCCAAGTCAGGGCACATTCTCACGACACTGGCTGAATTCACTGAGGGGTGATTAAGTGTGTATGAGATGATCTTAGTGATGAAAACTAGATGACTATCTCTGCAATCCCGCACCAAAGTTTTTAAATACATTATCAAAAATTACCAACTCTTGTACTTGGCCTGTACTAACATTAAGCAGCCCAAATATCATGAACGGTCTATTTCAAAAATGGTGGGAGATTGAAAAGAAATCAGGTAATCAATTAAACAGAAGGCAGTTTTCAGGACTAAAGGCAATTTGTATTAGAAGTAGACTTCTGCAGCACCAATAATTCCAGCTCCCCCTCTTGAGTACACATCTCTTGAAATCCATCCAGTCTAGCAACTGTCGCAACTTTCCAAGCGCTGCTGTCAAGAACACGATCAAGTTTACAAAACCACAGCTCCTTGATGAAAGCAACGGCAGTTTTAGAAATGTGCTGGTAACCAGGGCTTTTTTTCTGGGAAAAGAGGTGGTGGAACTCAGTGGGTTGCCCTTGGAGAAAATGATCACATGGCTGGTGGCCCCGCCCCCTGATCTCCAGACAGAGGGGAGTTTAGATTGCCCTCCGCTCTGCTGAGCAGCGCGGAGGGCAATCTAAACTCCCCTCTGTCTGGAGATCAGGGGGCGGGGCCACCAGCCATGTGACCATTTTCAAGAGGTTCCAGAACTCCGTTCCACTGCGTTCCCGCTGAAAAAAAGCCCTGCTGGTAACAAAGATGGGCTTTGGGATTAGGGAAGGAGGTCTTTAGAGTGCAAAAAGTGCAAATCTATTCACGTTTGCTTGCAAAGAAGGATTCACAGAAGATGTCATGATACCAGGCCTGGATTTTAGAACACAGGACACAGTCCTAAAAATATAAAGCTGGGGTAGTTGTGGACGCAAAGATTCCATATGGAAGAGGGTCGTTCAACCTGTCCTTACGTCCCCTTCCCAAACCGAAACTTAATTTCCTCAGCTACTTTTTTCAGGCCTGAGTTGAAGACGAGAAGCACACCTAACTTGTAAAATAGCAGCTTAGGGAAGGGGCTATGGCTGAGTGGTGGTGGCAGGCTATGGATGACAGGTTATGGCAGGCAGATTCCTGGATCACTTCAGCCAAACACATGTCCTTGGCTAAATGACTTTTATTCAGGCAATCAATTCTGTTACACATACACAGGTCCATAGGAGTACATGAAGTTAAAGGCCGATGCACATGGTAACATCTCATTGAAAGGAATGACGTTTCAGGATACTGCAGGACAATATAATCACCCAGCCTCCTCCCCCCTAGATCACAAGTACAGAATCAGTATGGGAAACGTTTTTTGAAGTTCACACACTATGCAGACAAGACACTGAGTAATGCGCCACTCCAGACACTCAAGGTCACTCTGAATCATATCAATCGCAAAGATTGTCCGCAGCTGCCGAACATTCTGGGAGACGGAGGAAACGGAAGTGGTTTGCAAGTTAAGGAATGTACTTATCAGATACGACACGAGGCCAGGTATATCATCAAGGCAACTCTGGCCATACAGAGAATACTGTCATGGGGGAATGGGCACGTTCAAACATGACAGGTAGAGCATTTGCTTGCCATTCAGAAGGTCTTAGGTTCAATGCCTGGCAGGACCAATTAAAAGAATCGGGTAGCGGGTGATAGGAAAGAGCTCTGCCTGAGACCCTGGAGAGCTTTTGCCAGTCAGAAGAGACAATGCTAAGCTTGACAGACCAATGGACTGACATCACAGAAAGCAGCTTCACGTGTGTATTCAAGGGGTGGTGGTGGTGAGACGGGGCTTCTGTAAGACTTGGGCAGGTTCAACATCCCTTTCCCATTTGGCACTTCTTAGATTTAAGTTATCCTCCCATGCCAACTGAGTCCAGGGCTTTTTCTGCCCTGGCCCCGGCCTGGTGGAACGTCTCCCGCTGGAGATCCGGGCCCTGTGGGACATGTCACAGTTTCGCAGGGCCTGTAAAATGGAGATGTTCCTCCGGGCGTTCGGCTGAGTGCCAGCGTGTGTCCTCCCTCTTCCATCTAAGACCACCACTTCTTCTGGGGCTGCCCTCGGCCATCTGCTATGCCCGTATACGGACTCCCAATATTGGTTTAAATAGCCTGCGCCCGGACTATTTTAATGACTTTCTAAAGATTATTACTGATTTTATGGTTTTGTGATTTCTTAATATATTTTATGAATGTTGTTAGCCGCCCTGAGCCTATTTGTGGGGAGGGTGAGGTATAAATCAAATAAATAATAAATAATAAGTCCACGTAATGCCTGTTGGGCCCAGCCTGTGTTCTGAGAAATGAGCAGTGCTGCTATTGCTGGGCTCTATCCCCCATTGGGCAACATGGGCATTAATTCTGCAGTAAACATGCACTGGGTATTGCAAGAGTGCTGCCAAATGAACACGCAATGCTGCAGTGGGAATGTTTAGAGAAGGGGAAAAAATGTTTCATACAAGGTATCTGGTTTAAAAAGCTCACCGCAGAGAAGCTGCAAATCCCGGAGAGCCGGTCTGCGCATCCGGTCAGAGCATTACAGTTCTCAGTTGTGGGAAAGGCGAGAGACTCCAAGAACTCCCAAGAAAAAGAGCCCATGGCCGTGCCATTTTTACACTGTCACTGCTGACAAGCCACGCATTCTAGCTGGAAAGTTCCCGCGCATGCTCTCCCTTTTGTTCTGCTAGGGGCCAAAAACGCAATGTTACACACGCAATAAGTTTGTTACATTCACCACCACCCTGGAAAAGTGTCAGACAATTAATTTGTACCTGGTGATAATGAATGCACGGCCACTAACCAAGTGTCAAAAGCTGCACACTCTATGAGGCCTCCGTTCCAAGCAGAGCAGCCTGCCATTTCCTAATTACCCTGTGTTAGGTGATGAAATGTTAAACGTGAACCAGAAGATTACGGTTCAGCCATGTATTGGGGCTGCCGACATGATCAACTGCTCACTGATACAGCCCTGCCTCCCCTGTTTAACGCTGTTATTTAGGGAATGAAACCCCAAGTCTATTCAGCGCTACAACTGAGCTGAAAACTCAGAGCCAAACTACACGAGACACCAGACACGTGTTCTTCACATGTCGAGTCCTACAAGGTTCCCTGGGTAATGTAGTCTTACAAAGAACAGCCACTTGATGCTATTCTCTGCCAGGGGAAGAGTGATAGGAGGGATTCTCTCTCTTTTTCAAAAAGTCTCGGCTCGGGGTTTCCTGTGGGAGCTTGGGTGGGGGGGCATAACAGGAGGCAGAAAATCTAGGGAGGCTTTTGAAAGAGAGAGAAAATCTTCCCCACAGCTCTTCTCATCGGCAGATAATTGCATTGTGGATTTTCTCTTTCTTGCAAATACCTGCCCTTAATTTCCTACCTCCTGTTACATCCCCTGCTCCCGAGCTCCCAGAGCAAAACCCAAGCTGAGGCTTTTTGAAAGAGAGGGAATCCCTCTTGTTGTTCTTCCCCTGGTGGAGAATTGCATCAAACAGCTGTTCTGTGTAAGACTACACTACCCAGGGAACCCTGCAGGGCCCGAAAAGGACGTGGGTGTCTCATGTAGTTTCCCTCTTAGGCAAAGATTGAAAAAAAAGACCCCTCAACACCTTTTGTCTATCTTTGCTTATCTGAAACTGCCTCATACATAAACTCATATATAACGTTCAGCATCTCGCTCATCATCACCTCCTCTGGTTGTTTCCCCCAACACCTGTCATCTGTGATTCTTTCACCAGAGATACACAGGAGAGAACCTGGGACCTGCAACGGAGTTCCGTCCCCTCCTCCCAACCACGGCTTCTTGAGGGTCCTTCTCCAATATTCACATTTCCCCAGTTGTCACGTCACCTGGAGTTGCAGCTTCTTTCACGTCTCCTCAAAGTAAACACAATACTTGCAGTCAGTTCTAGCTACTTTTCTAACGTATGGAAAGCCACTTGCATAGTGTTTGAAATGGCCCCCAAAAATCTTGATCCCAACAAACGCCACTGATACTGCCCAGCATTGCCACACCTAAAGCCTTTTCTATTTGCTATTTTGATTGCCCCGAGGAGCACAGAGGGGGAAGTTGGAAAGTAATCTGGATTCGTAAAGGAACGGTTCCTTCACGAAACAATGATTAAGATCATACGTGAAAGAAAACGCAGCTTCGCCCACTGCAAGACTAGCCGGCAGAATTCTTGGAGATTTTGAAGGAAAAACCAGGCAGCCATCAGTTAGAAATGCTTTGGATGTAGTGCCTTGTGTCTTAAGAGGATGCAATAAAGTCTTCAAACTGGCAACAATCCTTACTCATTATTTGTGCAGATAAAACAGTTTATACCTACCTGCCTTTGGAGGAACACATAATAATCTTCCTCAACAAACTGATTAATGTTGTACCGCATCTGACTTCAGAACACACACCAAGCAGTGTGCTAAAAATACATTCAAAGCTTGCCTTTATTCTTCCCAGAACTAGCCATCTTATGAAAAGCTGTCTGGCATTTTAAAAAAGTCTCATAATGTGTGTGAGCCACACGCTTACCCTTATGCGACGGCCATCGCTTCTCATTATAGACAGCCTGCTAGGCGAAAGAAAGAGGAGAGTCGGAGAACTGTTAGCAAAAAGCTCATTTGGTAGCTCTGCTTCCTTGCAGGTTTAATTTTAGCTCCACAGTGCTCCTAATTTAAACTTATCCTACATTAAAGAATTGTGTTTTCTGTTAAGTATATGAGACACCAGAGTCAACCAGCAGACGTCTTAAGCCAGGCTGCATGCAGTTTAAGTCAGGCCTCCTGGCCCCCGAAAAGGAAGCATGGCGGGATGGGATGTCAGAGACCCATTCTGCTGAAGGTGGCACCTGCCTCTGGCACAAGGAGGCTTCTGCCGAAGCAAGAGGCTTGCTGCAACCAGGGAGAGCACCCGTTTAGTAGAACAGGCACCCCAGATGCGAGCCAATATTACTGCCGCAGCCTCAAAATGCCACGTTAAAATTACTTGGAAGGCATAATGATGCGGTTCTTTACTAAGCAAGTTCAATGTGTTTGCCTCTTTGGGGCAGAGGAGTAGCTATGGAAAGCCTAGTGTTGCATGCGAGAGTCAGGGGCCAACTTGACTGGCGGGTAGATTGGCCATCAAGGCCACCAGGAAAAGTCCCAGCGGGCTGGCGGCCTGAGACCGGCCACTGTGTAATCCACCTGGAGTCTCAGTGAGAAAGGTGGACTATAAAAAAGTAAGTAAGTAAGTCTTGTCATTTTAGCTTCTAAGGAGAATTTCGGCTTGATTTGACCCACTTATTTGTCTTTTTGGATGTCCGTGGTATCCGCAAAGCTCTCCTCCAGCACTACATTTCAAATGAATCAATTTTTTTCCTGTTAGCTTTCCTTACCGTCCAACTTTCACATTCATACATGGCAATGGGGAATACCATAGTTTGGATTATCTTGATCTTGATCCCCAGAGAGACATCTTTATCTTTAAGGATCTTCTCTAGCTCCCTCGCAGCTGCTCTTCCAAGTCTCAATCTTCTTCTGATTTCTTCACTGCAGTCTCCCTGTTGGTTGATGACTGAGCCAAGGAATAGAAAATCTTGAACAACTTCAAATTGTTCATTGTCAACTTTAAAATTGTGTCGTTCCTCGGTAGTCATTACTTTTGTCTTCTTGATGTTCAGTTGTAATCCTGCTTTGGCACTTTCCACTTTAACCTTCATCAGTAGTCGTTTCAAGTCTTCACTATTTTCTGCTAGTAATGTGGTGTCACCTGCATATCTCAAATTGCTAATGTTCCTCCCACCAATTTTCACTCCACCTTCTTCTAGATCTAATCCAGCTTTCCTTATGATATACTCTGCATAGAGGTTGAACAAGATTCTCTGGAAAAGTCAATAACGCTAGGAAAAGTGGAAGGCAGTAGGAAAAGAGGAAGACCTAAAACGAGGTGGTTCGACTCAATAAAAGAAGCCACGTCCTCCGATTTCCAGGATCTGAGTAGGTCTGTTAGAGATAGAACATTTTGGATATCTTTTATTCATAGGGTCGCCATAGGTCAGAAACGACTTGACGGCACATAACACACACAAGTAAGTAAGTAAGTAAGTAAGTAAGTAAGTAAGTAAGTAAGTAAGTAAGTAAAATGCAGTTTATCATAGCTTCCTAAGGGAACCATGAAACACCATACTACAATTACAAAAGCTAGAATTACGGCCTGTGATCTCAGCAATGAATTTACTACTGCTGTAAATGATGAAACTTAATTACAGTTCAAAAAAAAATGATGGAGGATGACTCTTAACATCCTGAAGGACACCTTCTATAAAAGTAAAACAATCTTTCATAAACACCTTTTTCTACAGATCTAGAGGAGTTAGCCGTGTTCGTCTGTAGTAGCATCTGAAGAAGAGAACTGTGATTCTCGAAAGCTTATGCTACAGTAAAGTTGGTTTGTCTTAAAGGTGCTACTGGACTCTTTTCTATTTTTTCTACAGAAACTCATTTAAACAGGTGTAAGTACTAAAATCACAGTGGCTGATGTGGATTTTCCGGGCTGTATAGCCATGGTCTTGGCATTGTAGTTCCTGACGTTTCGCCAGCAGCTGTGACTGGCATCTTCAGAGGTGTAGCACCAAAAGACAGAGATCTCTCAGTGTCACAGTGTGGAAAAGAAGTTGGCAGGTAATTTATATCTACTCAGGGAGGCAGGGTTGGGCTGAGTCATCCTGTAAGAGTTTCCCAGGGTGGGGAATGCTAATGGAGGGAGGCTTCACTGTATCCTGAGGAGGTTCTTTTGCATATGGATTGGTGCTTGATATGCTAATCTTCTCTGCAGGGCTATTGTCGGGTATAGAGTATTTTGTTAGCCTGGTGTATTTCAGGGCTGGAAACCATGCTCTAGTCATTCTTAAGGTCTCTTCTTTCCTGTTGAAATTGTGCTTATGCTTATGAATTTCAATGGCTTCCCTGTGCAATCTGACAAAGTAGTTGGAAGTGTTGTCCAGTATTTTAGTGTCCTGGAATAGGATACTGTGTCCTGTTTGAGTTAGGCTATGTTCAGCCACTGCTGATTTTTCCAGATGGCCAAGTCTGCAGTGTCTTTCATATTCTTTCGCAAGAACATGAAAGGGAGGTATATCTACCTCCCAGAGTAGATATAAATTAGCTGCCAACTTCTTTTCCACACTGTGACACTGAGAGATCTCTGTCTTTTGGTGCTACACCTCTGAAGATGCCAGTCACAGCTGCTGGCGAAACATCAGGAACTACAATGCCAAGACCACAGCTATACAGCCCAGAAAATCCACAACAACCATCGTTCTCCGGCCGTGAAAGCCTTCGACAATACATAAAGTCACAGTAATATATGCAAAACCAATAATTTTGCTTGTTAAAATGCACTAGAATAAGGTTTTCCCAAAACTTGTCTGAATTGACATGGCCCAAGCAGATTGAAAGGCTTCCAAATTTAAAAGGAAAATTAGAGAATTTTGAAATTAGTTATGTGTTCATCTCAGTGATAAAACATAACTGACAGTTCAACTACTAAGGAACTGTAGTAATATGAAATGTGGAACTTATCGTTACAAACAGGATTGGAAGACAGCCAAGACCAACACCAGTTCTTAAAGAAGGATCCAGAGGGAAGTTGGGAAATTACCAGGTAAACTGGTAAAGGGAGTTATTGAATCTAGGATCTGCATGGTCTCTGTAAAGGGTAATCCTGCCTCACCATCTTGTTTGAGAGAAATGGCAAACACATAGAGAGAGGTCCAGAGGAGTTAGCCGTGTTAGTCTGTAGTCGCAAAATAGTAAAAAGTCCAGTAGCACCTTTAAGACTAACCAACTTTATAGCAGCATAAGCTTTCGAGAACCACAGATCTCTTCATCAGATGCCTCTATGCCTTCTCGAAAGCTTATGCTACTATAAAGTTGGTTAGTCTTAAAGGTGCTACTGGACTCTTTATTACATAGAGAGAGGCAATCCCATAGATTTTACATAGCTTTTTACATAAAAAGCTTAGACAAAATCCCTCAGCAAAGGCCCCTGAATAAATTAAGGAGCCACGGGATACAAGAAGCTTCCTATGGGATCAGGTTAAAAACGGGAAGCACATAGCAGGAGTAAACAGAGAGTTGTCATAACGGAAGGAAGTAGAAAGACCAGCATTGGGAACAGGGCTAGTCAACTTAGTTATAAGGGATCTGAGGTCCTGTTTAAACAGAATTGGCCATCTGCAAATGGTAGCGAAATACTCAGGATTGCGAAAACTCGTTGACTGTGAAGAGCTCCAAGAGAAGCTCTTTAAAATGGGGCGAATGGTCAACAAAATAGCAATCGAGATTCAATATCTGTGAAGTGATGCATGCCCGGGGGGGTGGGGGGGGAACCACCAAGCTTCGCATTTACATTGATAGAATTTGCAGCATCTGTTGATTATTCAGGAAGAAGAGCTTAGGGTCACGGTTGTGGACAGCTCAAAGAAAACATTAACTCGGTGAGTGGCAGAGGTTAAAAAGGTAATTTCCATGTTAGGGATTACCAGGAAAGGGGCTGAAAATAAAACAGACAGTATCGTAATGCCTCTACAGAGCAAAGAATGGAAGAAAGGAGAGGCTCCTGAGGAGACCTTTGTCTGATACGTCTATTCAGCAAGCTGATGAGAACAGAGGTCTCCCGCTGAGACACTCCAGGGCCGCTACAGTTGCCTCACTACTTATTGCACAGCTGCATTTCCAGTGGCCTGCCTAACTGCAACAGCGGGACCCCCAACCAACTAGGGGGAAGTTAGTTGGAAACTGACGCGTTCACCGGAGCAGTTACTCCCATCTTGCCTCTCTCCTTCTGGTTCCATTCATACACACCACTCTAAAAAGTCAGCGCTCTTGCTTATTTTTCACGTTTTTCTTTTAAAGTATTGCTGTATTGTTTGAAATACCTTCTTTATTTAAAACTTTTCTATACTGCCTTTCCACCAAAAGAGGTTCCCCCCTAAGGAGGTTGTAAAAGGCCCTTTTGGAACTGAGGGAATCCACACCACCTCTTATGATTTTGCAGAACTAGGTTTGATTTGAACTATAAATCCCCCCCACCCCCGTTTTTTTGTTTGTTCACATTATTTATAGTACACTTTTCTCAATGAGATGTAAGACGTTTATCACAGGACCCCATGTTACGGGCAGAAAATAGCAAAGACTTGAAATGACTACTAATGAAGGTTAAAGAAGAAAGCAGGAGTACGGCTGAACGTCAAGAAGATAAAAGTAATGACTACTGAGGAATTATAGAATTTTACGGTTAACAACGAAGAAACTGAAATTGTTAAGAAGTTTTCTATTCCTTGGCTCAATCATCAATTATGAGCCCCTTCCTCATGTGCCATAAGCACATGGCACTGCCTGGCTAGGCAGAACAAAAGCCACCAGAGCTTGGGTTGGAAAATTACCAGGTGAGTCAGGTTGACTAGCTGCCCCCAGGCCCTGGAGGAGCACTCAAGTAAAATAAAAGAGGTCTTCCAGGAGTTTCGGCTTATCTCACTTTCCATACTTCCTTACCCCTCCTTCCTAATCAGAGTTATTCAGGGACCTGGTAACTCTTCCCTTCTGCTAAATTGCAGGCCATCAATCACCTTTTTGCCCCGGTCTGGATAGCCCAGGTGAGCCTGATCTCATCAGAAGCTAAGCAGGGTTGGCCTTGGTTAGTAATCAGATGGGAAACCTCCAACAACCAGGGTTGCAGAGGCAAGCACTGGTAAACTATCTCTGTTAGTCTTTTACCAGGAAAACCTGCCAGGGGTCACCATAACTCAGCTATGACCTGAGGTCACTCTCCACCACCAATCACCTTTTTACCTATAGTTATGCCCACATATGTTCAATCAAACCGCTCCCAATTTATTGTCTCACCTCCGGAGACAGTCATCAAGCTATTGTTCTTGGGGTTTTACACTATAATTGCACGGCCCCAGACATATGCAGTGTGTGTGTCCTGGGATTCTATGCACACTCTCAGACACATGTTTGAGCCCTCTTCATCTAGTCACAAAGCGCTGGCTGCTCAATCTACTACTCTTTACAGATTTCCTCCATCTCCTCAATTGGTCAATATCGCCCTTTCCCTGAAGTTGCTTTCCCTTTTCCTCACTACCTTCCTACTTAGCTCGGTGTGTCTGCTGTGTTTGTTCTCCTCGTCTTTGCCTTATTATTTCTGTTTAATAAATACTACTCCTGTTGAACACCCGCCTGTCTATTAGAGTTCCCTCTAAGGGAATGGTCTTGGTATACATTGGTGGAGAGATCCCTAGTTAGCCCTCTTGCTGCGTCTCCTCGCATGCTAATTCCTGCAACTCACAAGGAGACCCCCATTTAGGGTAACACCCCTGGATGGTGATCTAGTGAGAAAAGAATCACAGCCTTCCAGGATGCTCATTTGTATATTATGAGGGAATCCTCTGTGAATAAAAACCTTTTCTCGTTCAACCAAATCCATCTGCGTTTACTAATTTTTAGAGAACAAAAAGTGGGGACCCTCAGGTCTGCAGAGAATAACCCTTATCTGAACCTGGCCCCATTCTTTGCTTCTATCAATCCACGTGGGGCCCAGGTTTAGCATTAGAGACAGAATATGGAGTACATAAGATAGCAAAAGAAAGCGTACATGGTCAGTCAGATTTATGAGGATCTTCAAGACTCCAGAAGCTACAGGGAATTTAATTCAAGAACTTCAAAATCATTAAAAGTTATAGCCTTCTGCCACGGTTTATCTCCAGCACCTGGTAGTCAGAGAAAGCTGGAAATTCAGCATTAAACCGCAGCTGGGGAACATGAAGGTTTTGTTTAGCTAGCAGATAGATGTCTGATCTTTTTAAAGCCATTAAAACTGGTGGCCATCACTACATCTTCTGGTAGTGAATTTTCAAAGCTAATTATGTCATATGAAGCAGTAACTTATTTTGGCTACCATGGATTGACTATCAATATATTTTCACTGCGTGATCCCAAGTTCCAGTATTCTCTGAGAGAAATTTCTAACTACTTTCTACATACCAAGTCCCTGAGAGTAACCTTTTCCCCCTAAAAATTAAAAAAATGCTATGTGCTTTAACCTTATAGGGTTGGATCATTTTACTTGCCCTTTTCTCTACCTTTTAAAGCTCTCCGATATCCTTTATGGAAGAAGGCATCGAGATTCTTGGGGTAAGAGTAGACTGTAAACTAAATATGAGCAGTCAGTGTGATGCGGTGGCAAAAAAGGTGAATTCAATCTTGGGTTGTATCAAAGGGGCCATAGCGTCGAAATTGCAGGAGGTCATAGCCCCTCTCTATACTGCCTTGGTCAGGCCGCACCTGGAGTATTGTGTGAAGTTCTGGAGGCCTCACTTCAAAAAAGATGTGGACAAAATCGAGAGGGTGCAGAGGAGAGTGACGAGGATGATCAGGGGTCTGGAGACTGAGCCCTATGAGGAAAGGCTGAGGGCCTTGGGAATGTTTAGTTCGGAGAAGAGGAGGTTGAGGGGGGACATGATTGCTCTCTTTAAATATCTGAAAGACTTTCATTTGGAGGAGGGCAAGGAGCTGTTCCAGTCGGCAGCAGAGGGTAGGACCCGAAGCAATGGGCTTAAATTACATGCACAAAGGTACGGGCTGGATATTAGGAAGAACTTTTTCACGGTCAGAGTAGTTCAAAGGTGGAATCAGCTGCCTAGGGAGGTGGTGAGCTTCCCTTCACTGGGGCAGTTTTCAAGAAGAGGCTGGATGAATATTTGTCAGAGATGCTTTAGGCTGATCCTGCACTAGGCAGGCGGTTGGACTAGATGGTCTGTATGGCCCCTTCCAACTCTGTGATTCTATGATTCTATGATTCTTGCTATGGGTTGCCAATTGCCTGGATTTTGATGCAACTCTCTCTGCCAGCAACCAGTACAGTTCCTGCCAACCTACTTGCCAAGAGGTATTTACTGCATAAAGAGGGAACAGTATCAGAAGTAGCTAGTGCAGTAACCTGGCAAACATAGTAAGAAGAGCTTGGTATAAGCGGCTCACTTCCACAAAGTGTGGCCACCACTTCTTCTTCAGTACTAAAACTCTCATCCTTCAAAAGGATCCATACGTCCTCCTTGAAACTTCCCATCTTCAACTTACTTAACCTTTTCAGAAAATGCTTCAGGCTCTTCTTTCAGGATAACTCCACTGTTAATTCTCTCTCTCTCTCTCTCTCTCTCTCAATAGACACACTACTACCATTTTTCCATTTCCCCCCCACCCCAGTTCATAGAAAAGATATTCAGCTCTTTACGCAGTATCACTTACCAGTGCAGGCCCAACGTTTTCCCTCTTCCTCTGCATAGCCAAACTCTCATTTTAGCTATCCCGATAACAGGTTATGTTGACAAGCTCACCATACAAAACTCGGCCATCTTTCTAACAGGAAAAATGTAAAGAGGAGCTGACGCTTGGTGGAATTAAATCCCAAGTTGGCTTTCAGAAACAAAATCATGCACCGGGAATGTGGTTTATTTCTTGCACTTGCCATTTCAAAAGACTATCGTGTGAACATGAAACAGAAATGCAGGGGCTGCTAGCAAATTCCAGAAGCACTTATGTTACCATTAGAGATGAGCACGAACCGAAATATGAACTGAAGTTCATCATGAACCATTTTTCATGAACCACGACAAACCCGTCTGATTTTTAGGCTGGTTCGTTTTCCTGTTCCTGTTCCTTTAAAACTGCCCCACCGGCTTTTTCACCTGACGGGAAGGGGAGGAGGGGGTTCCCTCTTCCCCCTCACATCGGGTAAAAAAGCCGGCAAGGTAGTTTCAAAGGAACACTTTTCTCGCTGCTTGCAAGCAGGGTGAAAAGACAGCAGGGCAGGAAGTTTGAAATCAACAGTTTTCTTGCTACTTGCAAGAGGCGAGAAAAGTATTGCATTCAGTTAAACTCCGGTAGATCTCCAGCCACCACCTGGAGGTTGGCAACAGAAAGCAAAGGACCACAACCTGAACAAACCGGTTCACAAACTGGGGTAACTTCGTGATGGTTTGTGGTTCATCAAGCGCGGTGAGCCATGAACCATCACGAACCACGCAGTTCGTGAAGCGCGATGAACCACGACTGGCCAAGAACCGCCATTTTCCTAGTTCGTGTCCATCTCTAGCTACCATCTTATGCAGTGTTACTCCAATCTAAATAGATTGATTTCAGTGGGCTTAGATTGGAATAACTTTGCATACGAGTCCTCTGTTAATTTTTGAAAGCTGTTCAGAAGCAAAGCAAATACATTGCAAAGAATTAAACGACGACTGGGACACATGATCTCAGTTATATGTTTTACTGGACAAAGCTCTATATTGTTTTGCTAGAGCGAACATGTTTCACTGTCTGCAATCTGGAAATATTGATAAGTCACTGGGATTTTTCGATTTATGTAACACTCTCATTCGTGCTCACTCATTCGTGTTTCTTTTAAATGTGTTTTCGTTATTTTGTATCTTGATTGTTTTACTAGGATGTTATTATTGTTCCCTCTGTATTGTGTGTTCAGATCCCTCAACGAAGCCGCCTGCGAAACGCGTAGGGGTTTTTCGAGATAAAACGTTTTCACTTTCCTACTGCACCATCGGCATTTGGCCTTGCTTTCTTTTGTCTAAAGAGCTAAAACTGCCATTGTGGCATGAATGCATCTGAAAGATCTATTCTGCTGATAAACCCGGTGCGTATTGTTTGCTCAAGGCTGATTTCCTCAAACCTTATTTCGTCCGGCTAAGCAAGGAGGTATAAAACTCCTCATTTAAGTGCCAGCCATTAGAATGAATCAGTTGCTCTGAATAATCTAATGTCTCTATTTTAGAACAAAATGACTTTGTTACAAGCTTGAGCGCAGCGGACATTTTCCTTCGTTAAAGACCAGTGAGGCATGGGGGAGGTAGGCTGCTTTCGAAATACTGAGCGAGAGGCTTGGCACTTAAATAACATTCTCAGCAAACACCGGGAGAGGCGGCTTTATTGATTTTCATCTGAAGGTGAATTTGGCAGCTGTGCCCCCGACAATGAAAGAAGAGCCAGGCAGCAGCATATGCTGGGGAGGAAGATATATGGAGGGCATGGTCCAGCCAACAGGTAAACACCTTCAAGTCCCCCTAGTTATTACGAAGGGAGGGGAGCTAAGCACGTCCTTAATTCCACTATTTAAAAAAACAAGTCTTGGAAAATGGCTGGAATGAGACCGTACTATTTTGCTTTCTTCAGCATTCACAAAGATCTTGGCAAATTCCAGGATTATAGGGTTGGAAGGGCCCTCGAGGGTCATTTAGTCCAACCCCACACACAATGCAGGAAATTCACAAATACCTCCCCCCCACAGATACCCAGTGACCCCTGCTCCATGCCCAGAAGATGGCAAAACACCGTCAGGATCCCTAGCCGAACTGGTCTGGGGAAAATTGCTACCTGACCCCAAGGTGGTGATCAGCCTTACTCTAGGCATGTAAAAAGGGGGTCACGAGAACTAATCACTGATGTAACCTTTCCTGCCTTCCCTCCTTTAAGAAGGAGAATAAAACCCCTTTCCTCTGTTTAGATAACAAAAGCATTCCATGATGGTCACTCCTAAACTCTGACAATGTTTCCAGACCCTCCAAAAATCTGTTATTTATCAAATACCAGATCTAAATAAATGGCCCTGGCTGATCTGAATGAATTGACTTCAACTTACGGCATATATGGTATGGACGGCCACATGAAGGATGCTAATTAATTTCCACCATGGCAGGAACAAGGGCGTCAGCTGGACAAGATGCTCTCCTTTATTCTTTCCTTTTTCACAGGTCATTAGTTAAGATTTTTTTTTTAAAACATCCGATCAGACTGCATCAAATTGGGTCATGATAGAACGGTAAGAAAAAGCCAAGGAAAAAGCAGCCCGGCCAAGGGCTCCTTTTTCTCCCCCACAACCTTGAGGCACGTGCGCTTGCATCATGTCGTCTCAAACTGCTCCACATCCTCGGCTGCCAAAAGCAAGGACAAGGGAAAAAAGCAGATGAAGACGACAAGACACCGGTCTTAAGGGAAGCCGGGTCACCTAGACCTGCCATTGTGTTTACTGCTTAGGGTATTTTTACTCCTGAGTAGCAGCATGAATAGCCCTGACGACCTTCATCTTCTCAAAGTTTAGAAACAGGGTCAGCCACAGTTAGTGCTTGGATGGGAAACCATTGACGAAGACCAGGGTTGCTATGCAGAGGAAGGCAACGGCAAACCACTTCTCTCCACTCTTGCCTTGAAAATCTCACGGGGTCGCCATGAGTCACTTGCGACTTGAAGGCACACTATTATTATATTTTCTACCTCCCCTGCTTGAGGAGAGGGCAGGCTATAAATCAAATGAATGAATGAATGAATGAATGAAGAAGCTAACAGAATATTTAAAAACACATACAGAGTAAAATCAACAGTAGCAGACATCAAGCCAGTTTGGTGTAGTGATTGAGAGGAGCAGGACTCTAATCTAGAGAGTCAGGTTTGATTCCCCACTCCTCCGCTTGAAGCCAGATGGGTGACCTTGGGGCAGCCACAGCTCTCTCAGAGCTCTCTCAGCCCCACTCACCTCACAGGGTGATTTTTGAGGGGATAATGATAACATGCTTTGTAAACTGCTCCGAGTGGGTGTTAAGTTGTCCTGAAGGGCGGTTTATAAATCGAATGTTGTTGTTGTTAATTTTAATGCCTGAAACAAACCACTAAAACAACAAGCAAGGAACCCGCAAGGAACTGAGGGAAAATGGAACAAGTGAGAAATTTTCCTCCAACCCAACCCTCCTCCATATATTCTATAAGCTTGCACAGCCTTTTTTTCTTTTCTTCTTTTTACTCTCCTTTGAGGGGGGTTGGTTTTGTTTTTTTCTTTTTCTTCCCCCCTCCACTTTTTTAAAGCTTGCACAGCCTTGACCAAACCTCTGTCCTCATTTTCCACCCATATCCTCCAACTGTCTCTTTATTTCCTGAAGGATGCTCAGACCTAGGGAGAGCTTTTTTGTTTAATTTACAGGCACATTTTTCTGCATGCCTCCCCCCTTTCTGTATAAATCCTTCCCTTGCCTTGGGGGGGGGGGGGGGTTGGTGGCTTGGTTTTCTTGCAGTCATAAATGGTGTGAGTTGCCAGTTGACCATTAGCTACAGTGATAACAATACACTACTGAATGCCCTCCAAAACAGAAGAACTTTAATAGGATGTCAGACAGCAAGGGGAGAGGAGGTATATGGGCTAGTGTAAGTCTAGTGCTGTGGTCAAGGAAGCCCTGTCTTACATGTCCACCTGGCTCAGCACGGCCTCTGTTACAGACTTAATAATCACGGGTAGGTCCTTGAGATATGTCAGTCTGAAGGGCTGCAGAGATCATCAAGAACTGAGCTCAAATAAATAATGAATGAATGGAAAACGTGTGGGCCCTGAATTTATTATGTATTAAATTCCTAAGGAGAACTCACTATAAAATTATTGATGGTATACGCTTTTAGATAAAATAGTAAAAAGGGTTAAAGGTATGTAAAGTAAAGATTGGAAAGGGGAATAGAAGGAAGGATTATTTTATTATCCTTGGGGGAGTGGAGTAGTGTCATGTCTGAGCCCCATCCATGCCAATTTTACTGATCTTTTTGTTCTGAACCAATGTATCCTGCTGTAACTTGATGTCATTTTACCAATGCCATAACTATTTCTTTCACAGGCTTTCACAGGTGTTTATCGAACGAACTGCACCAGTTTCCAGTGTTTCTGACCTTGTATGCTACTCCCTCTGAGACTTTGCTATGTCTTGTTTTCTAGTGATTCAACTGATATTACAAATATGTGAAACGTTCTCACACAAGAAGAGCGCCAAAATCTTGTTTATGATTGGGAGGGGGGAAAGGAGCAAACTTGAATGTTAAAAGAGAAGTCTCTCTCACATGATGTCATTCCTGTCAACTTTTACTCCTGCTGCTTAGATGCTTAGCTTGCTTCTGAGTAATCCTATGGACATATACATGGAAATGATATGATTTCTGAATAAAATGATATGATTTCTGAATAAAAGCCATTTAACCAAGAACCTATGTCTTGCTGCAATGGTCCATAGATCTGTCTACCATATCCTGTCATCCATAGCCTGACAAGAAGTAACAAAATGAAAAAAAATGGTTACAATTATATATGTTAATGAGAATTTGAAAGATCAATTTATAGTCTAGACTGGAGTTTTATATGTTCGGAAATATGGATAAAAACATTGGAAGAAGAGTATGGTTTTTTTAAACGTCATATGGGGAAATATTGAAAAGGTTTATCTACCGTCAGTGGACAATTGGATTGGAAAGATGTGGGTTTTGGTTGAGATGGCCAAACTTATAGTTGTAAAGAGAGATTTAAAAAATATTGTTTTTATGCATGGCAAATTGGAAACCCTTGATGACTCTCTGCAAATGAAGAACTGTAATGACTAATAATACACTGTGGAGAAACACCATTCTGTTGGTGAAGTTAACTTTCTATGGGCTGCAGAGGGGAGGGGCCAGTTGTGGAGAAGAATGTGATTGGAGGGAGAGCGAGTCAGTTGGTGGAAGGAAGTCGGAAGTTGACAGTTGGTGGCTGGAGAGTTGAGGGAGAGATGGCTCTGGGGGGAGATGGAGAGCGAATGTAACACCAGGTATCAACGGATCGTGCCTGCCCTACACAACATCTAATTAGGGCACGAGCATAGAGAAGCAGAGGTAGAAAGAGTAGGGGTTTCTTTTTATGTTGCATTATTTCTTCCGTTCACTGTATATTTGCATGTGTATAGTTAGAAGTTAAATAAATGATTTTTGAAATTTAAGAAGGAAGAAAGATCTTCTGTTCCACATAGTCCACCAACCACTCGGGCCCACTAGCAGAGGAGGGAGGTTAGGAGGCTGTCCCGCCTAACCAGGACCCACTACAGGGACAGTGGTGGCAGCAACTACCCAGAGACAGGAGAGACGGCCCCTCCAGGTGCCTGGCCAGAGGCGAAAAGGGAGGGGTAGGCAGAGCGGGGTCTACCAATGGGAGGAAAGGCCCCCCAATTTGCCACATACACCTATTAAGCAAGTTCTCTCTTTATGTTTGTTAGTATATGTAGGCCACTGTAGGCCTTTATTAGTTGTATGCTTTTCTTTTTTTCCTTTCTGTAATATCTTTTTTAACTTTTTCACAATAAAATGGAAATTGTAACTAAAAAAAGAGAACCGGGCCCAGAAACAAACTGAATACAACACTGTCGTAGCGCATTCCCAGTAGACCGTCACCACAGCATCATGCATCCATTAGAGTTCTTCTGACACACTCCTCAAGGGCGTCCTCGTAGAGAATACCTTACGGTATTCATAAGGCATATGAAGCTAGACACATTATCTGCTAGCAAAGTTGAAGGCCCAAACTCTGTGCGGGTGGCACATCAATAAGCTAAAAGGATGATTTTAGTCTACACTCAAAAGCTAAATGCAGCTCCCGTGCAAAAGAGAAGCACATTAAAAAAAAAACTGGCTTATTAGCAGGCTGTCTAAACCAATAATGCCCCTGCACTATCGATAACACACCAGAGGTGCAAGAGAAAGAACACGTCACATTACAGGCATTATTAGTGCCTGGTAAAAGGATAGGATGGGAGGGAAAATAAAGGGGAAATAGTCAAACACCAATGAATTCATATGCAAAGGTTTATCATGGGGTTTAATCCCACAGTTCCATTCTGTTAGCAGTGGCTTTCCTTCTTTCTTTTTTTGTGGCGCAGGGAGCCTTCCATGTCAGCAAAAGGCACCTCTCTGCAGAAGAAAGTGCTACAGTGAGAGGAACAGCTCCGTGGGAGCCAAGCCTGGTTTACTCCCTAAAAGACTGCACCAAGGGACTGGCTGTCATCACCTTTTCTTCTTTGATTTCAGATTTTTCTGCACACCATGGGCTTTTCTTGGGTTTGTAGAAAGAGCTGTCTTGCTTGTTCATGACCCCAATCTCTGGATTTAAATATCCGCAGATAGAGCCATGTTGAGCATTAGACAGATAGACAGGCAGGCAGGCAAAGTGGCTCAAAGTCAAGCTAAAGGTAACTGGAATCACAGATCTCTATCAGTGCCCCACTGGGATTGGAGACACCTCCACATGGCTTCCCACGGCCCCAATCCAAAGAAGTGACCCGCACAGCTGTAATTAAGCTTATGTCGGGAACAGTGACTCACAGATTTCCCAATCTGTTAACTGAAGATCTGCGCTGCAAAGAGTAGTCTTGGGGTACTTTTAATGCATACAGTGGATTTGGGGTACAGATCCGATTCACGAGCACCAGTCTATGGGAAAGTTCTGTTGCACGGCACCATTGACAAAAGCTGAAGCTGTATAGTCCCCCCAGCCCAAGATACAGCCTCTCCTTTAATACAACACAGAGCAAAATCCGCTATGAATCCGCTATAAAATTCTCCCACTCAAATCAAACGGGACAGCACCATCTCACTTTTCTCAGCTCCTCGTGCTATGCTTCCTTCTGCCATTTTCACCAAGGATATTTGGCCCTCGGCATTTCAAGTCCGATCTCACTTCTCACTCCAGCTATTTATATACTTTAAAAAACTGCAGCAGCAATTCCCCAAAAAGTCTTTATGAGGAAGTAGAAAAAGGAGTATATATCTTTGCATATATAATACACACACACCCTTTTTTGGTCTGCAGAGAAGCAGAAGATCGTCTTGCTGTGCTGCACGCTTTATGAAAAGCCATTTTCCAAGCCAGCAAAGCATGCAGGGCTCTTGCCAGAAAGAAGTGGAGGCCCTGGTCCCGCCCTGAAGGGCTTCACTTCTAATTTACTGCAGTGAGCAGCTCCCATTGACTCCTGCAGATTCAACTGCCTATTTCTTAACATATGGTGCGTAAGTGAGCTGATAAATCAGGTTATCGACGTGAAAGGTATTTGCCCAGTCTCTGCTTGGAAGGAGTAATTGGACACATGAGAAATCCCTGGAAAGGTTGCTCTGTTTATCTTGACGTACTTATCGGGCACCATTTTGCATTTGCGTATTCAAAGATGCAGCAAATATTTGGAGAGATCTTGAAGGGCATTTAATCCGACAGCTAGACTCAGGATACTTAAACCAGACCTAAGACATGCTCATCTATAACTGGAGGGAAAGAGGAAGGGTCTTGTATAGGCAGCTTCCAAAGCTGGCACCTGCCAACCACCTAGCTACTGAGAAGCAGCGGCCTAGATGATAGCTTTATAACCTTGGAAGAATTCAAGCCGCATGAGGCAAGACAGAGAGATTTTCTCACCCATTGTCAGTTCTAGGGACAGCAGTCCACGGCAGATAGACCCCCAAACCCCTCACAGCAAGCCCTCCAGTGCGTTGGTTGAAAAGGTTTTCATTTAGAGATCCATTAAGTTCATGGGTACATCCATAGATGGGTAAGTTGGCAGGAATGGTTATACAAGCATATGCACTATTGATATATGGAGCACAATTCCCCCCTCCCTCTGAGCAATTAGCCTTTAGGCGCGAAAATCCTAAAAAGTTCCATACGAACACAATAGCTTAGTCTGGACAGAGAAAGGCAGAAGATTACAAGGAATCAAAACTCCCTCTTTCCCCTGTGAAGAGTTACAGTACAGCTGCAAGGTCAACAAGCATACTTTCAGAGATAACAGGCTGGTTACTTTCTCTGTGAAATCAGCATTAGTACTTTCGTTTTCAGGCAGGCCAAGGATGGCAAGATTATAGTGGCTACATTATATGAGCATGGCATGCAAGCTTGCCTTATATCCAGGGCTCTTTTTTCAGCTGGAAAGCGGTGGAACTGAGTTCCGGCACCTCTTGAAAATGGTCACATGGCCGGTGGCCCCGCCCCCTGATCTCCAGACAGAGAGGAGTTTAAATTGCCCTCTGCGCCGCTGGCGCAGAGGGCAATCTAAACTCCCTTCTGACTGGAGATCAGGGGGCGGGGTCACCGGCCATGTGACCATTTTCGCCAAGGGCAATTTAAACTTTAAAAAACTCCCCCCTTGTTCCAGCTGATCCAAAGCGATGTCATTGTGCGGTCCTGAGTTCCACCACTGAGTTCCACCACCTCTTTTCCCAGAAAAAAAGCACTGAGTATATCAGTGCAGTGAACAGATCAGATACACGAATGGCATGGATGAATGGCATACAGACATGACACCCACGCTCATCCCTATAATGATAGCTACAAACAAACAAACAAACCCTCCCCATATCTTCCCCTTTAGAAATTACCTGTTAGGGTTGCCAGCTCCACTTATGCTCCTGGTGAGAAGCTGAGATCCAGCACTTTCCTCATGCTGGCTCTGCATCTGTTTCACGTGCACGCCTGGCATGTACGTGATGATGTCACTTCCCAGAAGTGATGTCATCCCACTGGCTGTGGGCCTTCCCCCCCACATTGCACAGAACTAATTCTGGCCTGGAAGCACATGCGTGGCTGGCGCAATGACATCACTTCAGGAAGCAAATCAAGATGGGTAGCCGTGTTAGTCTGTGTGTAGCAGTAGAAAAGAACAAGAGTCCAGTAACACCTGTAAGACTCACACGATTTGTGGTAGGGTATGAGCTTTTGTGAGCCACAGCTCACTTTTTTTTCAGAAAGCGACATCGTTTCGCCCTATGGGAGTACACATGCCACGCGTGTTGCCGGGGTGCCTGCCGGTGGCGGGCACCTGGGAACTCTATTACCTATAAATGCTAGTATTTCACTAAAAGAGCACAGGGGTTGGCTAGACCCCAATTAAAGTAAATGAGGGGAAAGACGTTGTTCCATATCTCTAGTGAGGGAGTGCCCAAATGTCCTTACGGCACAATTACAGTATGCAATTCCCTTTGGACCTCAGTGAGAAAGGCAGACCATAAACAAACAACAACATTTATTATTATTTAACAGATAGTTTATGGAGCTGTTGTAGGTGTTAATAATTCAGAATTATTCATTCATAAGGCAAAAAATGTATTTGCACATACAAGTCTCTATACAAACACTGGGACACTCCCCAGATACCATTATATTGTACAACTGGATCCTCTTCTATAAATAATTGTTAGTGCATCCTCTCTCTTACGTTAAAATGATGCTATACTGCCATGTGCACAGCACAAGGCAAGACAGATGTGCCAGCGCAGTACTGACCCCTGTTCTCTCACAGGAATAGAGCATCCGAGGGGCAGAGTCTTAAAGGGATTCAACTCCTTGCTAGCACCTGAGATCAGCACTGGCATTGCCCCCCCCCCCCAGACCAGCTAGCCATTGGGGAGGCCAGGCCATGTCTCCTGACACAACCCTAGATCTATAGACACAGAATCTGCATCAGACGCAAAGGGACTTTCTCCAAGCAAAACCGTGCCTATGAGAGGAGAAAACTCCACCGGAGACTAAACAGTACAACTCAATAATTTCTTTCACGTTTTTAAAGCGCAAGGGCTGTAAGTGCAGATCACAAAATTAGTGCAAACAGCAGGGTGTTTACAACAACCATTATATCCTCCTTTGAACATATATCGAGAGTTCTATACATATATAAAGATAAATTCACTCATCAACGCCCAGCCCAAATCCCTGGACCTAGAAACATGAAATTTGGGGAGAACATTTCTTTCATGATGTAAACACCAACTAAGAAGGGGCTTTAAGAAATTCGCCCCCCAAGGGCGGGAAAGGGTAAAATGCGTTTGTATAACGTCATTTCCGGGAGCAACATCATCACACGCGCGGGAGAAAGGATGCTCCCCAATTGACCCTTGGCAGAAAAAAGGTTCCCCACCCGTGCTGTAGAGGAAGGCACTGGCAAACCACCTCTGCTTCTCATTTGCCTTGGAAGCCCCTTCCTGGAGTCACCCATAAGTTGTCTGTGACTTGACGGCACACGCATGCACATACGAGCACACACACATGTACTAGGCATGCATGCCAAAAACAAACTTTTTTGATTAATTGCATGCCACATTCTTAGTGGGACAGAATACTTACAGCACAGACTAAACCCAGTTATTTTGTTGGAAAGATTTTGCAATGGCAAAATTATCTTTTTTCTTGAAAATCTGGAATCTTCCAGTTTGGCAAGCAAACAGAGTATCATTTTAGGGTCCCAGCATAAAACAGACCAGATTCGATTCATGCCCCATTTAACTGGTGCACATGAGGGGGGTGGGCGGTGTCTTGTTGTCATTGCTCTTTTAAAAAGAGTAATTTCCTGCTCAAGAAGGTTTCTTTGGAACACGAGAAAGAATTCAGCAGGAGCCATCTGCTGAGCCACGCGTAATTTCTTGCAGCTGAAGTTATTCTGAGTTTGTTTCAGATGAACACGAGTTGCAAACGCAGCTTCAAGCAATTGACATTTCTGCGACATACTTCACATTTTTACAATACAATACAATTTTTACAATACAACTCACGATTCAATTTGCGGGTCGTTTGTCTGCCTTTCAGGATGACCCATTTGAACACCAGGGGGGCAATGAACATGCAAGAAAAACGCTTGCGATCTTTAATTGCCCCTTTTCTTCACCGTGATATACTCATTTTGTAAGGGGAAAATCGCCCTGATTCTGTGGGAATGGTAAAAGGGGGGGGTTGCACTTGCACCCACAATAAACAATCTCCCTAAAGCTGCATGTAATCCAAGCTTTCCACGCTGCTTTCAAGAGATGATTCGGTATGAACATGCTATCAGACCCCAAGGAAGACCGGAGGGGATAAGGAACCGCATATCCAAAGCAATCAAATATCCATGGGAAAGGCTCTGTGGCTCAGCGATACAGCACATGCATCGCACGCAGAAGGGCTCAGGTTCTACTCTTGGCATATCTAGTTAAAAGGATTAGGGGTAAAAAGACTGGGAAAGGCCCCCACCACATAAGAAAAACTGCAGCTAGTCCTTGGTTCAATCATCAACCAACAGGGAGACTGCAACGAAGAAATCAGAAGAAGATTGAGACTCGGAAGAGCAGCTGTGAGGGAGCTAGAGAAGATCCTTGAAGATAAAGATGTCTCTCTGGGAACCAAGATCAAGATAATCCAAACTACGATATTCCCCATTGCCATGTATGGATGTGAAAGCTGGACAGTGAAGAAAGCTGACAGGAAGAAAATTGATTCATTTGAAATGTGGTGCTGGAAGAGAGTTTTGCGGATACCACGGACAGCCAAAAAGACAAATAAGTGGGCGCTAGATCAAATCAAGCCTGAATTCTCCTTAGAAGCTAAAATGACAAGACAAAAGCTATTGTACTTTGGTCACATCATGAGAAGACAAGATTCTCTGGAAAAGTCAATAATGCTTGGAAAAGTGGAAGGCGGCAGGAAAAGAGGAAGACCTAAAATGAGATGGCTTGACTTAATAAATAAAAGAAGCGAAATCCTCCAGTTTGCAGGATCTGAGTACGTCTGTTAGAGAGAGAACATTTTGGAGGTCTTTCATTCGTAGGGTCGCCATAGGTCAGAAACGACTTGACGGCACATACCACACACGCAGTCAGAGCGAAAGGTACTGTGTTGGACAGACCGATACACAAACTCTGCAGGGTGTCAGAGGAAAGACAATGGGCCCCGCAGCACAGAGAGGTCCACCCCTGCCAAGTCATTCATTCATTCATTCGATTTATAGCCCGCCTTTCCCGCAAGCAGGTTCAGGGCGAGTTACAGCAGCATAATATCACAAAAATAAACATTTAGATAACATTAAAACCACGCCCATCGGTACGTATGTACAATCAAACATTAAAATAGCATCAGGATGGCAGCTCCTTCCACTCTTTCCCTGAATGGCCAAATCATTAAGTAAAGGTCCCTTGGGGAGCCCTTGAAGATGGTCTTCTTGTTTCAGCCACGTCCAAGTTTGTCTTATGTGCCGTCAAGTCACTTGCAACTTATGGGGAGTCTATGAATCAGTGACCTCCAAAACATCCTACTGTTGACAGCCTTGCTCAGGTATTTCAGACTGAAGGCTGTGGCTTCGTTTGCTGAGTCAAGCCATCTCATGCTTAGTCTTCCTCTTTTCCTACTGCTTTCCACTTTTCCAAGCACTGTTGTCTTTTCCAGAGAGTCTTGTCTTCTCGTGATGTGACCAAAGTATGATAGCCTCCGTTTCGTCATTTTAAGCTTCTAGAGAGAATTCGGGCTTGATCTGATCGAGAATCCAGTTATTTGTCTTTTGGGTGGTTCATGGAATCCATCAAATGCAATGATCCTGGAAAGTCACTGACAGTCACAAAGGACGACACTGGCTGTGGGTCTCTATATACAAGACTCTTTGGCGCATTTTCATCAAGTGTAGGGAGATGCAATGTTAGCCAGGAAGCGTAGTTTAAAAGACAGAGGTGGTAAAGATCACTCCTCAGAGGGTTTGTTAATTTCATCTCCGCTTCCCGGACGCTCTGTCAATTTCACCTCTCCAGTCTAAAACTGTGTGGGATCCCAACCAGAGGGCAGCGAGGAATGGAAATGGGCTGGAGCTGCCTTCCAGAGCCAGGCTTGGACCTGGAGAAGTTCTAATGGGCTAAAGTTTCCCTTCTTGCATTTTACAGCCCCTTCACACATCTCCAGTGTATAGCAAAGCCTTTGTCCTGCCACAGGCTCTGTCTTTTTCATCTACCCTTCCCGGTTAACATTGCGTCTCCCGACACGTGTTGTTCACGTGTCAGATGTCTCGTGTAGAGAGACTCCGTGACAGGGCAACATTCTGACTCTATATAAGAAAGTTTCTTTCATATGCAGTATAGTTTAAAAACATAAATCTGCATAACCAAGACAATTTTGGGGGGAGTTGCTAAGCTCGTCCTAAACTTCCAAACAAAAGCATTTTCAACACGATAGTACCTTGCAGTCACATTGATGGGAGAGGAGAAGTGAGGGATTCTGGCAACGTTTAGGAATTCAGCAGATGAAATGTGCTGGGTGAACTGATGATGAATCCACATATCAAAACCCACCGCTGGAACTATTTGCACACAGGAAATAAAGGGTGTGGAAATTCCTGAAAGTTTGGAAATTTCCTGTAATTATTTGGCCAGTTAACGGCTGCCTTTCTGCTAACTTAGGCACACTGCACTGTACAGTTTTGAAAGAGACCTTTTGAGCTTCAAAATGAAACAATTATAGGTAGAGCAAGATTCAGGATCAGCTGCATCTTAGAGACCAACTAGATTTCCAGGGTATGAACTGTCGAGAGTCAAAGCTCAGAGCTTTGACTCTCGACATCTCATATCCCGGAATTGTAGTTGACTCTCGACAGCTCATACCCTGGAAATCTAGTTGGTCTCTAAGATGCTAACGGACCTGAATCTTGCTCTTCTACTACAGACCAACACAATTACCCGCTTGAAATTACAGGTAGGATACACTTCATTTTATGATAACACAAATGCACATGTTTAATGGGAAACGTGGCCTGGAACAGAGTGTTCGAAGGGTATGGCCATGCCCCCAATGATAGAATTATTTTTTAAGGCTGTAGGTACGTTTCAATATGCACAAAATTTAACAGAATTCATAATGGCAATGAAACCCCCCCCCCTTTGGCATGGAATGCCCTGGCGGCAAGTTCTGCATCAGTTTTTTGCATATTAGTTTACAACAGGGGTCATTTCGTAGAAAAAGAGCTGGAGGAACTCATTAGCACAACTCGTTAACATATGCCACGCCTCTTGCCATCACCGGAAGTGTGTCATCAGTATAACTGATTTGCATATGTCACATCCCCTGACATCACCTGTTCTGGCTGTTTTGGACCCAATCCTGGCCATTCAGGGCCAAACTTGGGCCCAAAATGGCAAAAGGGGGCTGAAAATGGCTGAAAAGGGGCCTCAAATGGTCAGGATCGGGCCACTGCTGAGTGGGAGAGTGATCCAGCACCCGTCACAGGCCCGATCCAGGCCATTTCGGCCCCGATCCAGGCTGAAATGGGCCCAAAATGGCCGAGAGTCAGGTGGGCAGGGCCTCCTGACATGTGACCTCTTTGGGGAACTGCCGGAACTGCGTTCCTGTGCGTTCCCCCTCGGAATGAGCCCTGGTTTACAAACAGCTATTAAAAATCAGCCTGCAAACGCCTTCTTTTGACCTCCGTTCTCTCCTGCTCTGCTTCTGCTCTGGCCCATAACTGCATCACTCTGCAAGAACGAAAAAATATTAAGTCTCCCGCAGGCAGAAATTGTTTTGCTTCTTGCCAAGCAGAGAGCACCAGCCTTAGCTAAAAAAATTACCTTAATTCATTCTGACTCCATCGCTCGCTACTCTAAACACACGTACTGCCGCTGAAGCCTTGGAAGCAAATTTAAGATTATAGTCTACAGGCGGATAAAGCAAAAAACAAACAAATCAAGGGAAGCAATCTATACTTTCAAGGTTATAGATCAAAACTGGATTGGAGGGGGAGAGAACGCAATGCAAACGTGGAACAGGAGGGCAAAAAAGACGTTTTTGATGGATATTGAGAGATTATGAGCGAGACATCAAAAAATAAGGCAGTCTGCTCTAGACTGCTGGGGAAAGATAAAGCACAATCTTTAAAAGCAAAAGGCAAGCGCAATCTTTAAACACAAAAGGCAAAAAGAAACTCTCAAAAGAAAGTCCTCGGTCCCGCCATCATCATTATTTCAGGCACTCTTATCTGAGACGACCTCAAACCACCGATCTGTGCACGTGTCCCTTTTCTGTGAAGTATCTGGTTGCACCATCATAATCTGAAACTTGGGGTGAGCAGTTTCAGGTGGGTAGCCATGTTGGTCTGCAATAAAACGGCAGGATTTGAGTCCAGTGGCACCTTAGAGAACAACGAGATCTAGAGGTAAGCAATGAAGTGGCTAAGTTTAAAGGTAGTAAAGAGTCCAGTAGCACCTTTAAGACTAACCAACTTATTTGTAGCCTAAGTTTTCGAGAACCATAGCTCTCTTCGTCACATGCATCTGACGAAGAGAGCTGTGGTTCTCGAAAGCCTATGCTACAAATAAGTTGGTTAGTCTTAAAGGTGCTACTGGACTCTTTACTAGTTTGCAACTACAGACCAACTTGGCTAACTCCTCTGGATCTATGACCAAGTTTACAGATTACATGGAAGGTGAAGAACAAGGCTGACTGTGAGGAGCTCCACATTAGGCCACATGAAGCACAGGTAGCTCATAGGAGCACATATTTAAGACAACAGACAGAACGTAAGGCAACATAGTGGTGAAGTCTATGGTTCTTAACTCATTAGCGAAGCATCTGAGATCCCCTCCCTACAATACAAAAGCCTTTTTGAATAATTCGGTTTTGCTTAGGAGACAGACTGCTTTAAATATGTGCTCCTATGAGTTCCCCGAGCTTCATGTTGTCTAATGTCAGCCCTAGAATTGCTTATGTTCTGTTTCAGCATTTCTGTATTGGATCCTTGCTAATGCTATATCTTTGTAAATTGTATTTATTTACCCTATGGCGCTGTTTATGGAAATGCCCAGGCCAGTTTGGCTAGAGATTCTGAAAGTGTTTTGCCATCTTCTGTGCATGGAGTAAGGGTCACTGTGTGTGACCCCCCCGGTGGTATTTGTGAATTTCCTGCATTGTGCAGGGGGGTGGACTAGATGACCCTGGAGATCCCTTCCAACCCTATGGTTCTATGATTCTACTGACTGTATTAATCTCACACTGTGTAATTTGCCTTGAGCCTCAGTGAGAAAGGTGGACTATAAATGACATGAATAAAATAAATAAATAATAAATAAAAATATTATAATGCCCCTGTATAGATGTATGGTGAGGCTTCATTTGGAATACTGTGTGTAGTTATCACCGTATCTCAAAAAGGACACTGCAGAGCTGGAAAAAGTACAGAAGAGGGCAACCCAGATGACTAAGGGGTTGGAGCAACTTTCCTATGAGGAATGGCTGGAGAATTTGGGACTTTCAGTTTAGAAAAGAGAAAATGAAGGGAGAGCATGATATGGATTTATAAAATTATGCATGGGGTACAGAGGGTGGACGAGGATAAGTTTTCTCCATCTCCCAAAATACTAGAACTCGAGGGCATCCAATAAATATGACGGACACTAGACTTAGGACACAAGGAAATTACACAACAAATGATTAAAATATGGAATTCACTACCAGAAGATGTCGTGATGGGCCACCAAAATACAGAGGGCTTTAAAGGGGGATTAAAGGGGGACAGTTTCCTAGAGGAGGGGTCTGTCAGTAGCTACAAGCCCTGGTGACTAAAGAGAACCTCCACATTCAGAGGCAGTCAACCTCTGAATCCCGGTGCCAGGAGGCAACTTCAGGGGAAGGCCTCAGCCTCTACCGGTTGGCCACCCTGTGACACAGAATGCTGGACTGGATGAACCAACGGTCTGATCCCACAGGGCTCTTCTTATGTTCTTAGGAGGACAAGGCTGTTGTACCATCAGCTCTGATTTACCACAAGGAATACTTCTGATCGTACCAGTCGCTGGTTTTCAATGCTGCAAAACCCTTCCAGTGGACACAAAGGGCAGGCTGTAAACAAATATAATAAACTAGAAACAAAGCCCGTTGTGGGAAAAAATACAATAGGCTCTAGAAAGGGGAGAGAGGGTAAGCAAGCATTCCCTCCTCCTCCATCACTGTTCCGGGCTAATGAAGGACGGGTGTGGGCATTGCCACCTGCTCTGCACCTGATCTCACCAATGTAAAGGGGTGGTGGGCTTTGCTGCCTGCTGCATGCCTGATACAGGTTAGGTAAAGGGGGACAGGCATTGCCACCTGCTCCGCTTCTGATCCCAGCCGGGTGAAAGGAAAACGGGCATGGCCTCTGCTCTGTGCCTGTGATTACGGCTGGGTGAAGGGGGACAGGCATTACTGCCTGCTCCAAGCCTGATCCCAGCTGGGTGAAGAGGGGTGGGCACTGCCACCTGTTCCCTGCTGGGTGAAGGAAGGAGCGAGCATTACACCCTGCTCCTCGCCTGATCCTGACAGGCAAAGGTGGGTGGTGGGTTTTGCTACGTGCTCCGCTCCTGATCCCAACTGGGTGAAGGGGGTGCAGGCATTGCCAACTTCTCTGCTCCTGATTCCAGCAAGTTGAAGGGGGGCGGAGATTGCTGCCTGTTTGGTGCCTGATTCCGACAGCGTAAAGATGGGGTGGACATTGCCGTCTGCTCAGTGCCGTATTCCAGTGGGTTGAAGGGGGTGGGCATTGCCACCTGCTCCACTTCTTATCCCAGCTGGGTGAAGGGCAGAAGGGAATTGCCTCATGTTCTGTGCCTGATCCCAGCTAGGTGAAGGCGCTGGGCGGGCATTGGCACCTGCTCCACTCCTGATCCCAGATGGGTGAGGGGGGTGGGCATTGCAACCTGCTCCACTCCTAATGCCAGTTGTGATAAGGAGGGTGGTGGGCATTGCTACCTGCTTCGCTCCTAATACCAGCTGGGTTAAGGCAGGGGTGGGCATTACCACCTTCTCCGCTCCTGATCCCAGCTGGCTGAAGGGGGGCGGGCATTGCCACCAGCTCCGCTCCTAATACCACCTGGATTAAGGTGGGGTGGGCATTGCCACCTACTCCGCTCCTAATACCAGCTGGGTTATGGTGGGAGGTGGGCATTACCACCTTCTTCGCTCCTAATACCAGCTGGGTTAAGGCAGGAGCGGGCATTACCACCTGCTCTGCTCCTGATCCCAGCTGGGTGAAGGGGGGCGGCATTACCACATACTCTGTTCCTAATACCACCTGGGTTAAGGGGGGTGGGCATTCCCAACTCCTCTGCTCCTAATACCAGCTGGGTTAAGGCAGGGGTGGGCATTACCACCTTCTCCGCTCCTGATCCCAGCTGGCTGAAGGGGGGCGGGCATTGCCACCAGCTCCGCTCCTAATACCACCTGGATTAAGGTGGGGTGGGCATTGCCACCTACTACGCTCCTAATACCAGCTGGGTTATGGTGGGAGGTGGGCATTACCACCTGCTTCGCTCCTAATACCAGCTGGGTTAAGGCAGGAGCGGGCATTACCACCTGCTCTGCTCCTGATCCCAGCTGGCTCAAGGGGGGCGGCATTGCCACATACTCTGTTCCTAATACCACCTGGGTTAAGGGGGGTGGGCATTCCCAACTCCTCTGCTCCTAATACCATCTGGGTTAAGGCAGGGGTGGGCATTGCCACCTGTTACGCTCCTAATATTTGCTGTGTTATGGTGGGGGTGGGCATTTTCACCCACTCCACTCCTAATACCAGCTGGGTTAAGGTGGGGGGGTAGACATTGCCACCTTCTCCGCTCCTAATACTAGCTGGCTGAAGGTGGGGGGCAAAATTGCCACCTGCTCCACTCCTAATATCAGCTGGGTTAATGCGGAAGGCGGGCATTGCCACCTGCTCCACACCTAATATCAGCCAGGTTGACGTACGGGGAGGGTGTTGTCACCTGCTCTGTTCCTGTTCCCGGCCTGGGCTTTTCACCATGGCATGTTTTCTGAACTGATATGGTGAGTTACCTGGGCTTTCCTCTGCGCCATTGCCCTTTGGTGGTGCATCAGGGTATAAAGTGAGTTGTCTGAAACATGCTTACTCAATTATATAGTAAGATAAACAGACGTGCTTCGGTGAGGTTTCTGGGCAGTAACCAGAGTACACCCAAGTTCAAATCCCATCTCACGGGTCTGTCAAGTGGTTATGATCCATTTCTTCCCTCGCAGGCCAAAGAGACTCAACAGATAATCCAAGCAAGAAGGAAAGGCAAATCAGTGGAGACACAGGAGGGGAAGCGAGAATGCCAGAAATGACTCTGTGGGTGAAGCTGAGTATTTAAATAAAAATTATTTGAAGTAACATTGCAAGTTAGAGGTGAGAGGCTAGAAGTTTGGGAGAAGAATTGACAAAGCCTTTCCTTAACTCTTCAACCGTAACAAAGACCGCATTCTAGTAACTGCATTTATTCCTGTGCATCTCTGGTGGCTTCCATTCTCTCCCCATAAACTTTAGATTATGACGTCTTTGGGGGAAAGGTTGAGTCAGCTACCACGAAGATCGATAGCACCAAATACTCCCTCTAAGTTATAAGAGCCTAAAAAAAGGACTGAGTCACACCACATCCCCATATCTTTCAGATTTTACAAACAAAAGATGTAGATGGGCCTTCTCTAGAGCACGATTTGATGCATTCCCCTCTGCAGGAGATTCTCTCGCCTGTCTTTGCAGCAGCGTTGTTGTCCCTGTTCGAATAAAATGGTTGAAAATATCACACACATACTTTTGCACTGCGAATTCTATCAAGAAGATAGGATACAATTAATTACTCCACTGCTTTATAGATTCAAACCATTACAGTATTACATGGATTTTAGTCCTGAATCCCTTCGGGTGTATCTTTTAGAGGATAGTCAGAGAACTGTATCTTACGCAGTTGCAAAATTCTGTGTGGCTGTACTCAGGAAACAATCACTTAAAGAAGGAAATGTCAATCACTGGGAAGTGAATTAATGAAGTGAGTTTTATAGTGAGATGTGTATGTATATATATATATATATATATCATCTTTTATGTATTTGTCCATTTAAAGTATTTAAAAAACGTTCTTTTTTATCTGTACTTAACTTGGCTGGTCTTGCGACCATAATAAATGATTGATTGGTTGATAGCACCAAATAAGTAATAGTTTGATAAAGGTAGCCATTTCTGGAAAAGACAATTCCGCCCTGCCAAACTTCGTTTTCAAATGGGATGCATCCAATATGATGTCAACGACTTGCCAACTGTGGGACTATCTGTTGGGCATATAAACCAAATGCAATGAAAAGATGCCCAGCAGGGATTGTTCTGATATCATGAGACCCACTGGACTGCCCCCCCCCCCCGACAAGAGCAAGCTGCTTCATGCCTAATGAATTACAAGCAGAGTGTCACCGTTACACACGTGATGTCCAGAGAGATCTTCCACAGCAAATATTTCTCACATATGGCAAGCCCACCGGCTAAGAAGCTGACGAAGGCGACAGTCATGCGCTTTCTAGAACTCTTGGAGCATTACAGTGTGAAATGCTGTTCAGTTGAAGCTAGGCACCATGCTAACACCAGAGGCGGTCAGTTAATGTCGTCTGCCGGCACAGATGTGGTCGTTGGCCTTTGGGGAAATCGCTCGCCTTTAGACCACCATCACATGGAAAACGTCACAGCTGTAAGATTCAAGAAGCTCCTCTCGAAATTTCACTGGTAGGGAAGGAATGTTTGGTGTGCAAAACCAGCAGTTCAATCAGATCTACATAAGCTTCTGTCTTCTGCAGACATCAGGAGAGCTGCCTGCCGAAACAGCTGCTTATGCAAACAGCTTTTCCCTCATTTCTTTAATCCACTTCAACCTCAGGTTAATTTGGGACTCATTTCAACAAGATTGAAGACGTGAGTTAAGGAGTTGTCATCTCAGAATAACTGATCGCGTAAACAAAACTCATCGAGGGCTCCTTCCGGAGAAAAGAAGACGAGCCAATCCATTTGCATTGCAGGTCGCCCGGAGTCAGATTGGTCGCCCACCCAAATGGCCCAAGTGTCCGGTACAAACAAATAGAAAGAAGAGTCTGAAGACCGGCTGACCCTCCAACCAGAAGGTACGGATTCAGACAGAAGGGCAAACTGGAGCTTGGTCGAACCAGAAAAGTTCGGACCAAGCTATGTATATATGCAAAAAGAGACACAAGTGAACAACATACTGTGTTTGTGCCCAACGGCAGTTTAGGGGAGGGCTGTGGCTCCATGGTAAAGCATCTACTTAGCATGCTGAAGGTACCAGGTTCAGTCCCCGGCATCTCCAGATAAAAGGGTCAGGAGATGTGAAGGGCCTCTGCCAGGAGCCCTGGAGAGCCCTGCCAATTTAAACAGACACTGACATTAATAATAGTAACAACAACCTTGGGCTTATATCCCGCTCTTCAAGACAACTTAATGCCACACTCAGAATGGTTTACAAAGTCAATGCCATTATTATCCCTACAACCAGACCCCCTGTGAGGTAGGTGGGGCAGAGAGAGCTCTGAAAGAGCTGTGACTGCCCCAAGGTCACCCAGATGGCTTCAAGTGGCGGAGCGGGGAATCAAACCTGGCTCTACAGATTAGAGTCCTGCCGCTCTTAATCACTGCACCAAACTGGCTCTCTTAATGGACCAAGGGTCTGATTCAGTGTGCAAGAATTACAGTTTGTTGTGATATCTGAATACAGCCTGGGGTTAGTTGGGGTAAGATGACAGCGCGCTGCAAACCCGTTAAAGTCACTAGACCACAAAAAAAAAATTTACAAGCCTGCCAGAACATACCTATGATCTCTGAGCATCTTCCGCATGCAATCTGCAAAGACTTTCATGCTTGGACAGAGAGCCAAGTGTAATTTTTAGCTAAAGTAAGTAAAGGCAAGGTGTCAGCAAATAACACCCCCCCACACACACACACACACCAACCATTTCTTTTAGGCAGCACTCGTGCCAAAGGGAGACCTGGTTCTTTGAAATTAGTTTTCAGCTCAAACCTGCACCAACCTGGAAGATTCCAAAACAGTCAGTTCCCAGTTTGTTAAACAAGCAGGAGTAAACGCAGAGGCACATTCAGCTAGAATCGAGTCTTCATTCGTTTTGTTGCAAATTGTAAGTCTTCCCTTTCTCTAGAGCAGCGATGGTGAGCCTATGGCACGTGTGCCACAGCTGGCACGCAGAGCCCTCTCTGTGGGCACGCGAGCCAGATCGCTAGGTCCAGGGCTCATTTGGAGGGGGAACGCCTGGAACAGCGTTCCGGTAGCTCTGAGCAGAGATCACATGGGTTTTGGCCCTGCCCACGTGATTCCTTTTCCTCAAGGCTGCCTCCCTGCTGCCCGTCTCTTTAGCAGCAGGAAGCGGAGGCAGCAGCCGGGCTGCTGGGGCTGGCCTTCTAAAGAAGAGTAAGCTGCTTTGATTTAACTTGCTTTACTTTCAGTCGTGGCGAGTGAGAGAGAGAAAGAGAGAGAGTGCTTGCAAGCAGGGCTGCTGGTCTAAAGAAGGGCAAACTGCTTTGATCTAACTTGCTTTAATTTCAGTCGTGGCTCTTGAGTGAGTGAGTGAGAACGAGAGAGAGAGAGAGAGAGAGAGAGTGTGCTTGCAAGCCGGGCTGCTGGGGTAAAGAAGGGCAAACTGCTTTGATTTAACTTGCTTTACTTTCAGTCGTGGCTCGAGAGAGAGAGAGGGAGGGAGGGAGGGAGGGAGGGAGAGATGTTAATTAGTTCGGACAACTGTATGAGTTGTTTTTTCTGAACTAAAACCTCAGTATTCAGGTTTAATTGCAGTGTTCGCACTTTGAAAGAAATAAGATGGTTTTGTGTTGCAGTTTGGGCACTCAGGCTCAAAAAGGTTCGCCATCACTGCTCTAGAGTCACGGGCAGGTAAAAATGTAAAAGGGAATTAGATACCCCAACTCCAGACTTAAAGGGGCAGGGCTCACATTAAGCTTCACCCACTTAACCAGGCAAGGTGGCAGCATTCCTTCCTGCTGAAAGTAGTTGCCAAACTTCTCATCCTGAATCACCACGCTTCTTTATTTTGCACACACCAGCAGCATCACAAGGAAACATGGCAACCAAGCCTGAGTTCTGGCAGGCAACAGAAGCATGCTTTACCCCATATGAACATCTGAATCTGCCTGTAGCCAACTAGTTTAATGCAGTTCTGGTTTTACATCTACCGTATTTGAGCAGAAATAAATAGAGATTCTGGTTGGTCGTGGAACAAACATTCCTCAACAAGGCACTACAAAAAAAATCAGTATCAGAAAGACGGTACGTTTGATGAGGCTGTAAATCTAAATTGAATTCCATTGTAGCGACGTGAAATTTCTCAATTAAATGCTGGACTGAATTATCCTGTTAAAACCTCTCAGCTGTCTGTAAAATGTGTCAATTTCATTTTCGCTGGTTATAAGCGAGTAATTGAAAATGAGGCACAACATTTTATTTGCAATTTATAGGGCCTTTTCTCTCTTTTTAAAATTTTCATAGAGGATGCCTGAACGCGCGATTCTTCAGCACAACCGAAATACAAAAGGGAAAAAGAGTGGGAACGTGCCAAGTTGTGGCTCGATGGTAAAGCAGCCATTTTGTACGCGGAATGTTCCAAGTTACCAAGAATGTCCCAAGAAGAGAGAGAAGAAGGGTCATATAATAATAAACCATGACTAACAATAGCTATGTTTGGGTAGGCAGGCAAATTAGCAAGCTAATTGTCTTAAATGGATTTATTTGTAATTTGTGTGTAAAGTGCCGTCAAGTCATAACTGACTAATGGTGATCCCAGCAACAGGCTTTCAAAACAAATGAAAAGCAGAGGTGGCTTGCCGTTGCCTTCCTCTGCAGAGTCTTCCTTGGTGGTCTCCCATCCAAGCACCGACCCTGCTTAACTTCCGCAGGGCTCATTTGGAGGGGGAATGCGCCGGAACAGCGTTCCAGTAGAGCTGAAAAGCGGTCATGTGGGTTTTGGCCCCGCCCACTTGATTCTTTTTCCTCCCCTCTGCCTCCCCTCGAAAGGAGGGTAAGCTGCTTCAATTCATTCTGCAGCTTTATTTTCATTCATGACTCGTCAGAGAGAGAGAGAGAGAGAGAGAGAGAGAGAGAGAGAGAGAGAGAGAGAGAGAGCGGAGTGCAAGCCAGGCTACTGGGCCTGGATCTCCAAAAGAGGGTAAGCTGCTTCAATTCATTCTGCTGCTTTATTTTCATTCGTGTGTGTGTGTGTGTGTGTGTGTGTGTGTGTGTGTGTGTGTGTGTGTGTGAGTGAGTGAGTGAGTGAGTGAGTGAGTGAGTGAGTGAGTGAGTACAAGCTGGGCTACTGGGCCTGGATCTCCAAAAGAGGGTAAGCTGCTTCAATTCGTTCTGCTGCTTTACTTTCATTCGTGTGAGAGAGGGAGAGAGAGAGAGAGTGCAAGCTGGGCTGCTGGGCCTGGATATCCAAAGGAGGATAAGCTGCTTCAATTCATTCTGCTGCTTTATTTTCATTCATGAGAGAGAAAGAGAGAGAGTGAGTGCAAGCTGAGCTGCTGGGCCTGGATCGCCAAAGGAGGGTAAGCTGCTCTGCTTTATTTTCATTCGTAACTAGTGCGTGCGTGCATGCAAGCAGGGCTGCTGGGTCTGGCTCTCCAGAGGAGGGTAAGCTGCTTTGAGTTCATTCTGCTTTATTTTCATTCGTAACTAGTGCGTGCGTGCATGCAAGCAGGGCTGCTGGGTCTGGCTCTCCAGAGGAGGGTAAGCTGCTTTGAGTTCATTCTGCTTTATTTTCATTCGTAACTAGTGCGTGCGTGCATGCAAGCAGGGCTGCTGGGGCTGGCTCTCCAGAGGAGGGTAAGCTGCTTTGAATTCATTCTGCTTTATTTTCAGGAAATAGCTGGAGATTTTTAGGGAAAGGGGCCTGAGGGGTGGGTTTTGCCTTCTGGTGATGTGTCGGGGGGGGGGGAATGCTAATGAGATATGTTAATGAGTTATGCTAATGAGTTCCTGCAGTTCTTTTTCTACAAAATGGCCCCTGAGCTTCCGAGATCTGACAAGATCAGGCTGTATCATGCTGCCTTCCCTCCCACAGATGCATTTATCCATATTTTAAAAGTTTCTTTCCATTACACCATATTTTGTATTCGGGGTCTGTTTACCTGCCTTTACTCTACAGAGCAGATTCTAAACAAAATGTCTTCTGCCTGCCCATAACCTTTGGAATAAAGAGGGGGATATATGCAAGAATCTTCATCTCTGACCATTTTAAAGGACCTTTTCAGGACTTTTACTGCGTTTCCTGACAACTGAATTATCAAATTAAAGCAAAGAAATGTCCCTGGGGACTCTATTTCGGGTAGAAAGGTTGCACATGTTTTGAATGAATGAACGAACAAACGAACGAACAAATATTACAAGAAAGCAATAGTTTTAGAGATCTGCTCCTAATATCTGACCTAGTTGACACTCACATATACCCTGGAAAAAAGTGGAGGTAACTGCTAGATACAGTCTTTGAAACTTTTGTGCTTTAGAGAAGGGACAGTGATAAAGTACCTGCTTTGCATGTAAAAGGCCATGGTTAAAACCCTAGAATTTCCAGTATAAAAGCTCAGGTAGGAGATGATGGGAAAGACCACAAGGTTGGTCAACCAGGTGTGAGAACGCTGCCCTTATTCATTTCCTTAGCACCATTCGAAGCCCCCTTTCCAGACCAAAAGCTACCTAGGAAATCCAGAAGACACAACACTTCATTTTATTTTCTCTCATTTCAATCAGTACCCCAGTTTTTGGACCCCTGGGTCGCTGCCCTAAAAATGGCGTCAAACTGGTCAGCGTGAACAGTAGTTGAGCGTGGCGTGGGAGTAAAGCAAACACCTCTCTTGCTCATAGGCCTTCACAAGACAACTTCAGAAAGGAAAGGGACAACGAAGGTCAAGAAATGGGGCTTCAGTTCTGGGCTATAAGTCCTGACCACCATTAGGACTCCACTGTTTCTGGCACCCAGCTAATCTCGCTACACATTCTGAGATGCTAGGAAAGTGGGATCTAAAAGGAAGGGATCTCTCATGGCTTGACAGAGGAATGCCAGGTAATGAGACAGATCTTTGCCACCCGTACCTTTCCCAGAGCTGAAACGGGAGTTATTTCCCCACTTCAGTCAAAGTCGGTCTCCATGGGGAGAGCAAATAAGCTAAAAATAACTCAATGGCATGACATTTTAACTATCTCGCAGCAGATTGTCATGGCAATCGAGGAGTTGTCATGTTAACCAAAGTTTAAAGATTAAAATGGGAAAGCGGCGAGTTCCAACTTCGTGTTTGCGCATTCGAATTTTAGTGCGGCACGTTTGACGAGGAGGCTTTACATGAAAGCATGACAAAGATGCCTGGTTGGCGTCCAAACAAAAATTATCTCGAAATCACTGCACGTTTCCCCCAAAGCCTGATATTACAAGGCTCCAGAGTAGAGCTTAGGAGGAGATCCTATTTACAGCACACTTCTGATTGCAAAGTGGCATGCTGTTATGAGCCCCTGCCGGGATGTAGTCGTGTATTTATTACCCCATTTTTAATACATAGTTTAAGCTGAGGGTAACCAAAGTGTAGGTAGAACCAAACATCCTCAAGGACCACTGAAAATAGCAGCCACATCTCATATTCTCCACCACCACAAACACACTTAGGAATAATTACATCACCGTTCAGAATTCTGTCACCGCCAGCAGCCAAATGTGTGAGAAGTAGGTAAGGAAACCATAGGGTTGCCAGCTCCAAGTTGGGAAATTCCTGGAGATCTGGGAGGTGAAACCTGGAGAAACCTGGAGAAAGGGGGCTTTGGGGAGTGAAAAGACCTTGGCATGGCATAATTGCATAGAGTCCACTCCCCCCCCCCAAAGTAGCCATTTTCCCCAGGTGAACTGATCTTTGTGGCCTGGAGACCAGTTGTAATTCCAGGAGATCTCCAGCCACTACCTGGAGGCTGGCAACCCTAAGAAACCACAACATGCTGTCACAACATGAGTTATTATACTTACACAGCTTACTGAGGGGGTTAAAAGTGATTTGCAATCGTTAGGCGGGGCGCACAAGAGAATGAACTGCCACCTTGTCCGGGTTACCACATCGGTTTATGCCTTATTAAAATTCACAGGTATGGAATTTTGGCATGATAAATGGTAATATTTTTGAAATATTCGTAATGTGTGACCATATAGTGTTATGGAGGGTTTGGTTTTATGTTATAGCGGATGGTGACGCCCCTGAGGAAGTGATATTACAAAATCTGAGTTTGTGAGCCGGCCCCAGATAGGGCGTGGAGCTTTGATTCATCTTTCCTCTCCTCCACCGCTTCTCAGAGAAAGAAGGTAACAGCGCTGTTTTTGCTTCATAAGAAAGAGACTAAACTTTTGGACTCTGATGTTCATCCCGAATTTGTTCTTTTCTATTATGTTTATGAATGTATAGCCCCTGTGTTTGGGCATTTGAAATATTCTTGAAACTGTGTATGAGTGGGGTATGAATTGATTTGACAATTTGAAGCATTTGAGCACTTTGAATTATATTTATTGGGTATTTGTGTAAATTGTGGATTGATTTCTCCCGTGAGTGTTTACTCTGTCTAAGTAACTACCTGGAGGCTGGCAACCCTAGGAAACCACAACATGATGTCACAACATGAGTTATTGCATGTTGGAGGAGAAACAAACACAAAGCTGCCATTTTCAGCGGCATCTGTACATGAAGTATGATATCTAGTCCCACCCCAAGTCCACGGCAGCTGAACTCATGTTTTCTCTTCTGTCATCTCTAGAATCCAAGCAACCTTCCAAACCAAGCCCACGTCCTGGCACCTTGGATCTCACAAGCCTGTCTGCTCCACGTGACTAGCAAGCCACAGTCTTCCATGATTCACACTTGCTCTAGCACAGTTATGCAAGGTGAACAAGCTAACAAACGGCCTTAATTGCGTGATTCCATTCCAACAGCAAAATGTAAAGCATTTACTTGCAAAAATCTGAGCAGGGCCTGGGTAGGTTCCTGCCTGTGCTACAATTGTGCTAAGAAACGAGCGTTCGGTATCATGCATTCCAAAAAATGACAGCGTAGAGAAAGAGCACAGAGCCGAAATGAAAGCCGCTTTGAGTCCAAGTATCAGAGGCAGATAAAATCACACGAGAGCCACACACAGGGGGGCTCTTTCTTCCCCATCAGCTGCTAACATGAGTCTTCCTGCCGGCGCCTCCCATTGATGGTTATTACCATGTACTTTACCTCCTGGGGATGGCAATGAAAGAGGAAGCTAAATCCCTCTCCCTGGAGAAGAATGCTCATTCCTATAACACGTTAGGCATTTAATAACAAGAGGCAGAAACATAATCCTCGCGAGGACGTGGACGGTAATATATCAAATGCAACACTAACTACCCAGCGACGAGAACGACTTCAAAGAGGGCAACGCAAGAGTGCGAGCTGCGAGTTACAGCTACGTTTACTCCCAATTCTAACAGGCTCAACTGCACCGACAGACTCAATGAACTTAGGTGATAAAATTCATTTCGAGTAGGGTTGGGACACCAACCAATCCACTGTACAACTGAACGCATATTTGGTTGTGGTCAAATACTGTCAAATATTCATTGAAGATGAGAATACCCTTGTGTATGCAGCACCTTGCTTTTTTTTAATTTCCTACGGCATCATTTGTTAATCAAACCTTTAAAACCATTTTAACGGTAACTGTTATATTGCTTTATTTCTAATTTTGTTTTTAAAACGTTACAAGTTTTCAAGAAGAGGCTGGATGAATATTTGTCAGAGATGCTTTAGGCTGATCCTGCCCTGGGCAGGGGGTTGGACTAGATGGTCTGTATGGCCCCTTCCAACTCTATGATTCTATGACCCGGCACTCCGGAATAAAAGCCATCAGAAGAAATGCTCACATTCATTGAAACCTGACAAAATATTTTTAAATTTGTAAGGAATTATAATTTTTACCAGTTATTTCATTTTGTCAAAGTACCAGTTAGCTAATTTGTTCTCTAATTAGCATTAAGTATCAACCCTGTTAATGATTAAACTATCTTTCTTGTGGTCTGAATAAAGCTAACACTTTAAAAATACTTGATTGCTATGCACGGGAGCACTCACAGGGCAACATGATGTCACTCCCAGGAAGTGATGTCATCATGCCGCCCCGGGAGTGCACCCAATGTGGCCTCTTCCTGTGTCTTTCCCCCTGCTGGCCAAGTGAGTGGTGCCGGGGAGCGGAGGCTGAAAGCGGGGGGAGTACACACTACTACCGGGGAACTGGTAACCCTACTCTGAGACCCTCTAACCACTATAGCACACTGACTCTAAGCTCAAACAATAGTGCTGAGATATGTAATAGGCAGGATTCCTCCCACTGGCAAACTCAAGGATTCGCTCTCCCCGAGCCCATTAGAAGCTGAGCCCAAACCCAACTGAAGATCAGACCATAATGGTTCATCTGGCACCTTCCATCCCACTCCCCATAGAATATAAGTAGCGCTAAATGGATCAATGGGAGCCACAATGGGAAGCCACATTTCCCGTACACATCCAAATACAGAGCTACAAAAGCTTGATGTCTAATCTGAATTAGGGTGGTAAGCAGGGAGCGGGTGGGACATCCATCGCTAAGTGGCACAGTATAAAACAAATACTTTCTACCGAGCACACAGCAACATAAAATGTTGTAATAGGTTTTGTAGGATCGGAGAGACCTGGGTGTGAATCCCCTCTCCGCCATGGGAGCTCACCGGGTGACCTGGGGCCAGTCATGCACTCTCAGCCTAACCTACCACACAGGGTTGTTGTGAGGATAAAGTGAATGAAAACAGAAAGATACACGCTGCTTTGGGTCCCCATTGGGAAGAAAGGCAGAGTACAAATGCCGTAAATAAATGCAATTCCAATATTAAAATGCCAGAGTTTGTTTTTAGGGGAATTTACTTCCAGCATAAACTAGGTATGGGTAAACGAGACAAGGGCATCGGTAGAAGAACTTGCAATTTGCCCCTTGAATTTTCGAAACGTTGGTAGGTTTGGGTTGTATTTGCAGACAAATGCCCCGTGGAGAAAAAAGCTCCTTTCAGTCGAGCATTATACAAAACTGGTGGAAACGGCCAAAGCACTGGGAGGTGGTGAGTGCCAAGCGAGCTCATTGAGGCAATATTTTCTTCCTGTTGTCTTAGCCAGGGCTTTGGAAACTGATAAATCATCTTTGGCTGCAGACGCATTAACATTCTGGGCCAGTGCTGCGTTAGGTGGAATGAGGCAAGAGCAGAGAGAGAGAGAGAGAGAGAGAGAGAGAGAGAGAGAGAGAGAGCACACACACAAATACTTTTCTGTGTGAACAAGAGAAATGAAGGCTTCTGTGCCCTTCAAAATCTGAGGAAAATGGGGACATGTATGCTATGTAAAGGGGACGAAGCTTTCATAATACAGCAGCGAGCATCTTAAAAAACACCCCACGGGATCTGGGAGCTGCGCTCTGCTAAAGAATTTGCAAAAGAGTAAACCCCTCCCCCCCCAAATTTCTCTGGGTGCAAAAATGCAGGTGCCCGGTTGCCCCTGGCAACTTAATAATGGGGCCTGGCAACAAGCACTTCGTTACTAAAGAAGGCAGGAAGCAGGTTTTCCTCTTCGCCAATGTGCTACTCCACCGGGCCGTCACTGCCTCCTGCTCCTTTCCCCACAGAATTCTCTCCCCGGTTGCCTCCCCTTGTTCCCATCACCTTAGTATTCTTCATTTTTGTCACAACTGCCTTAGATCTTTGATACTTGCTGTGGAGATCCAAGGCCTTCTTCCCCATATAACATCACAAGAAAATAGATACAGCACTCACTGAACAGGCAGAGGTGTGGGGGATTTCTTGCCAGGCTAGTAAAAGTGCAAGAAACTCGGTCTGAGATTACTAACGTTCAAAGGAGGCAGCCAAGTCAATCCTTGCTTCCAGGACAAAAGTCGTGTCCAAATACAGGAAACCAGCCAGTGCAAAGCTGGGTCAGTTCTGCACCGGAGTGCCACACAGAGCTCAGACACAAAGCACAGGACAGAAATGGACTTCTCAGAATTCACAAACACGACTGCGCGTGGCAGGTGTGTTGGCATGGAGGGCACAGAGTCGGCACGGCAGCCTTCCCTTCCAAATTATTCCACCTTCGTTAACATTTTTATTTGCTTCATTTATACTCTGCCTCTCTTCCCAAAGCGGCTTACAGCTTTCTCCTCGCTTTCATTTTATCCTCACAACAGCCCCATGAGGTTGGTTTGGTGTAGTGGTTTGGTGTAGAGAGCCAGTTTGGTGTAGTGGTTAAGAGCGCGGGACTCTAATCTGGAGAGCCAGGTTTGATTCCCCACTTCTCCGCTCGAAGCCAGCTGGGTGACCTTGGGCTAGTCACAGCTCTCTCAGAGCTCTCTCAGCCCCACCCACCTCACAGACTGTTTGTTGTGAGGATAATAATGGCATACTTTGTAAACTGCTCTGAGTGGGCATTAAGTTGTCCTGAAGGGCGGTGTACAAATCAATTGTTGTTGTTGCTGTTGTTGTTAGGCTGAGAGTGTGTAACTGGCCCATGCTCACCCAGCAAGCTTCCATGGCAGACTGGGCATTCAAATCTGGGACTTCCAGATTCCAGGTCCTAGTTAGGATCTGGGGGAAAGAAGAAACAAGGCGAGGCCTCTTTCCTTCCTCATCGAACCCTTCGTTTTTTTCTGCTTGTGTTTTCGGTCCACTGTGTGCCTGATTTGGGAGGAGATATTTTATCGCTCTCCCCTAGTCTAATTCTCAGCTTTCTGTCTTTTTGACGTGCTCTAACAGTGACAGCTCGAACTATGAAAGAGAGAGCACTTTGGAGGACTGGCTATTTATATATAATAATAATACCCTCGCACTATATTCCTGAAGTTTCGGCTTCCTGTCATTCTTCCACTGTAGCGCAGGACATGTGCAGTCCTGTTTGTGAATCCATGCCAACACACCTTCCATTGGCTCCATTCAAATGCTCAGACTATAGCAGGGCCAGAAGCAGGAGCCGGGGGAGATCTGCCCCTGCCCTCTCCCTATAAGAAAGAGGAGGTGCTGGCAGTCAGGGGATTAATGTAGTCCCTGAAGCAAAAGGAAGAAAGGGTGTAGGAAGGGGACACCCAGGGCTTTTTTTCAGCTGGAACGCAATGGAACAGAGTTCTGGCAACTCTTGAAAATGGTCACATGGCTGGTGGCCCCGCCCCCTGATCTCTAAACTGCCCTCTGTCTGGAGATCAGGGGGTGGAGCCACCAGCCACGTGACCATTTTTGCCAAGGGCAATTTAAACTTAAAAACTCCCCCCTTGTTCCAGCGGATCCAAAGTGATGTCATTGTGAGGTCCTGAGTTCCACCACTGAGTTCTACCACCTCTTTTCCCAGGAAAAAAGCCCTGGGGACACCTGTTGGTATACCTATAAGGCATGGAAGAATAACCATGGGGGACAGAGAGGGACTTTTAGGGCATGGACGCTTTGCTTCCAACCACCAGAAGTCATCAGGCTTCTGAGTCTTTGAGGGGGGAAACTATCCATACATTGTAAAGCTCATTCAATCACCATGAGGATTAGAAACCTATTTGTTAAATAACAACAACAACAACAACAACAACAACAACAACAATGACATTCGATTTATATACCACCCTTCAGGACTACTTAATGTCCACTCAGAACGGTTTACAAAGTATGTCATTATTATCCCCACAACAAAACATCCTCTGAGGTGGGTGGGGCTGAGAGAGCTCTGAGAGAGCTGTGACTAGCCCAAGGTCACCCAGCTGGCTTCAAGCGGAGGAGTGGGGAATCAAACCCGGCTCTCCAGATTAGAGTCTCGTGCTCTTAACCACTACACCAAACTGGCTCCAAATTAAAAGAAGCAAACTCTATTAATAGACTGAGGCTGCTAATTTCTGAATCGGACATGTTCTTTGGTTATGCAGCAGTACTATAGTTGCATGAGCTCTACACTGCCATGTGTGCGGCATGGTGTAAATTATTTGCACTTCTTGTAAAAGGAAGATTTACAAATAAGCACTGGATCGTATTTTTGACCACAAAAGCTGGACTTTAAGCAAAAGCATGACGCCTGCCTAAAACGGTGTGGGGAAACCGTGTACCTGGGGAGGAGAAAAACCCGATATTTAATCTCCATTCTTCTCAAACTCCAAACACAAAATTATAATGCATCACCCTCGGAAAAGGAAAATGCAAACATGAGCCAAATCGCTCATTGCTAATCCTGCATGAATATAAGATTAGCAGTAGCTTTGGCAGACTGCTAGCAGAACGGGAGCCAATTTTCAATTGTTCCTGCCCAGCGCGTATGAAGCTCTCGAGCACCAAAGCCCTCCAGAAAACGGCTGTACAACAGCCACCGATTCACACGATTCCAGGACTGGTCTTGCAATAACATCACGGGACCATCAGGAATCACGTCTCATGTGTGACCTCACCTGTACATTATGTTCCCGCATCTTCAGGCGCAGGAAACGTACGAGCTGTCCTTTCAGAAAGCAAATCGCCCAACTTTCATTTCATATCGCCAACTTTTATTTCATTTAGCAGGCAAAAGAATGCCTGCCTAAAGCCTGGAGAGATTCTGCTTTGAGTCTTTTTGAGAAGAGCAGATTACATAGAATCATAGGGTTGGAAGGTACCTCCAGGGTCATCTAGTCCAACCCCCTGCACAGTGCAGGAAATTCACAACTACTCCCCCCCCACACACACACACCCAGTGACCATTGCTCCATGTCCAGAAGATGGCAAAACACCTCCAGGAGCCCAAGCCAAACTGGCCTGGGGAAAATTGCTTCCTGACTCGAAAGTAGCAATCGGCATTACCCTGGGCATGTAAGATGGGGTCACAAGCACTAAGCACTGGTGTAAACCTTCCCGCCCGCCCTCTCACGATCTGCCCAGGTTCACACAGAATCAGCATTGCTGTCAGGTGGCCATCTAGCCTCTGCTTAAAAACCTCCAAAGGAGGAGAGCCCACCACCTCCCGAGGAAGCCTGTTCCACTGAGGGACCGCTCTCACTGTCAGGAAGTTCTTCCTAATGTTTAGCCAAAAGCTCTTTTAATTTCAACCCGTTGGTTCTGGTCCGACCTTCTGGGACCATTTATTTATATGTTGTAAATAAATAAATAACTTCTCAAGTTTTCAGAAATCTCTGAGTTCTAGTATTATGAGACAGGAAGGAAAAGCTCTGTATGTGGTTTTTCCACCCCATGCATAATTTTATAACCCCCTATCAAATCTCCCCTCCAGCCGTTCTTCATAGGAAAGCTGCTCCAACCCCTTGATCTTCACGGTTGCCTTCTTTTGTACTCTTCCCAGCTCTGCATACACCCTACACCTTATTTATACTTTTAAATACGGTGACCAGAATGTACACAACACTCCAAATGAGATCTCATCAGAGATCTATACTGAGGCATTACAATATACGGGCCTTTTATTTTCGGATCCTTTCCTGATAATCCACCTCTTGGAGTTTGCCTTTTTCACCACTGTCACACACAAAGTTGACATTTTCATCAAGCATTCCACTACCATCCAAAGATCTCTTTCCCTTTCGTCTCAGCCAGTTCTGACCTCATTTGCATAGATTTAGATTTAGGATGTTTTTTATTCCAATACACATCGCCTTACACTTCCCTGGGCTGAATTTCATTTGCCGCATGGTTGTCCACTAGAGATGGACATGAACCAAAATACGAACCAAAGTTCGACATGAACCAGGTCGGTGTGCGGTTCATGAACCGGCGGTTCATCAGAGTCCATTTCTGACGAACCGTCGCAAACTTTAGGCCAGTTCGTTTGGTTTCTTTTTCGGTTTGTCACTGCAGACAGTCTGATGCCAATCAATCAGTTTCCTTGGCAATGGAGGGGATGGGCTTTCTGCAGACCTTCTGCTGCCCCAGAAGTGACGTTTTCACGAACCAAATGAACTGGTTCGTGAACTGGGGCAAATTCGTGAAAATTTGTGGTTTGTGAAACGTGACGATCCACGAACCACACAGTTCGGTATTTTCCCGGTTCGTGCCCATCTCTATTGTCCACTCACCCAATTTCCTCCCGTAGCTCTTCACAATCGACCATGGTTCGCCCCATCCTGAATAATTTGGTATTGTCTGCAAAGTTGGCTACCCCAATTCCAAACCATTTAGGAATGAATTAATTAGCTCTGGTCCTAATACGAAGCCCCGTGGGACACCACTGTCCCTTCTATTGCAAGAACTGTTTATTCCTGCACTACTTCCTGAGCTTTAACCAACTTTTGCTCCACACCTATACCTTTATCCCACGACTGCCAAGCTTACTCAGGAGTCTTACTCAAAATGGGTCAGCCTACAGCTGCCCACGTGATTGCTAAATATAACTTCCACGTTGAGAGGCTCTGAATATTAGACACTGTTGAAAACAAGAGGGGGGGGGTTGCCTTCTTGCCTTGCATGTAAACTTTCAAGTGAGCCTCACGCTGGATGCAACTGTGGACTGAATGGGCTCAGCAGATCCTGGTCTGATTGAGCAGGGCTCTTCATACGAGGCAAAGCAATCATGCGCACATGGACTCCACATGCAAAGCTGAGCCACTGATTGGCCTCTGTCACTCCCCCACAGCTCTGAGACAAGTGCCAATTACATTGCAAAATTTGTGGTAGCATGTCGGGGCGGCAGTGGGAGAAGCAGAGAAAGAACACACAAGAAGAGCGGCCTGATCTATACAATTTCCCATCATTAAGAAAGGGTTATTTTTATAATAAATCAATCTGCCTATTTCTTCTAGGACAACTTCCCTGCCCATGGCCTGGAGGCATCCAGGAGGGATTGTTCCTGAGCCTGACCAAGTACATCTGGGCTAGACCACTCGGTGGATAAGGCACGGCCTTGGAGAAGAAGTGAGGCAGAAGCAACAGCAAGGAAACAGTACAGCAGGCAGCTGATATTTCCCCCTGAATAGCCAGCATTTTCAGTTCTGCTTTGTTTTATAAGTGACGATCCGATTCGATTTTTTTATTTTTAAATATGAAGGGAAATATTCCTGTTTCCAAAACAAAAAAATTCCAAACACCTCTGGCAAGTCCCTGATCCACAGCTCCACAGGAGCAAACCTAAACCTGCCCCAAATCTCTCTAAACTGCCTACCGAGGTACAGCTACATCCCCCCCCCCTTTCACTGCCATGGGAACTTTTTGTGGCCAGTGGGGCCTTCTACTCACCTTCCAGGCCACCTTATGCAGCCTGGCCCCAAAATTACAGTTGTTGCAGCCACCAAGAATAGCAGGTACATAGAGATGGGAGAGGCAATAGCCCAGAATGACAGGTGGGAGGAAACCCCAGGCTAAAATTTAGCTGTCTGACACCACTCTAAGCCCTCCTTAACAAAAAGAGGGCACCAAGATCCCCCCCTTTTTTTACCTGCAAAACATCAGGGCGGAGAGTGCCATTCATGGTTAATTAATCATCAAAGGGAAGAGAAAGAACTTAAAATGCACGCCCTTGTAAGATTCTCAACCCATCTTTTTATTTATTAAACCGACCGCCTGAAAGCTGGATGCCGTAAGAGCAAGCAGTTCCCCTTCTCACCCTCCACTTTAATTGAGGCCAGCAGTACGGCACGTTCCCTTGGGAAATCGCTCGAAAATTTCACAGCGCAAACCCGATATGAGGTACCATTTTGTAAGGTTGAGAATAACAGATGTAAAAAAAATCAAATCTGCTATAAGGACCTTTGGGTACTATAGGAAGGGCGCAATCTCCCCTTCTTAGGTATGTGGTTGAAGCTACGTTAGGCACCCCGTTTCTATTGCTTGGGGCTCCTCATAGCCTTGGAAAGTTCTGCTAATCTAATTAACTTGAAGCCAGCTTATTTCTTTCGGCTGAGTGGTTTATCACCCACTCCTCCTCCATATTCCTTCTTTCGTCAGCTCTCTCTCGTTATCCAGACCAAGGTTTAGCAAGGGCCCTTTTTCTATCTGAGAGTAACTATTCAGATCCTCTCATTCGCAGCAGGCTTTTCTTGTCTATTCTCTTCTCTTCTATGGCTACATTTGGCATGAACAGTTCAGAAAGAGATTTCCCTTATCAACCTCTAAGTGCGGCATAGTGCATAATGATTACAGGTGCATCTTACTAGCAGCATGCTTGCTCGGTAAGCATATATAGTAACCTGGGTTATCCAGTTTGGTGGAATGGTTAAGAGCGGCAGGACTCTAATCTGGAGAGCCAGGTTTGATTTCCCACTCCTCCGCCTGAAGCCAGCTGGGTGACCTTGGGCAAGTCACAGCTCTCTGGAGCTCTCTCAGCCCCACTCACCTCACAGGGTGATTGTTGTTGTGGGGATAATAATGACATACTTTGTAAACTGCTCTGAGTGGGCATTAAGTTGTCCTGAAGGGCGGTATATAAATCGAATGTTGTTGTTGTTGTTGTTATCCTTTTACCCAACTACAAATAGCAGGCACTTCACAATGATTGGCCTCAGCATTCACAGCGACAAGCATACATTCACGTGTCTTTCACTTGGCTGTTTTGCTCCAGGGTTCATCCTTTGCACAATACAGTAAAAATACTACAACGGCACCTGAGAGTAAAGTTGCATAGAAACAGTAAAGGCACATAAAATATTCTAGTTCGTTAAATTCACTTCCATCATCAGGAAGGACTTTGCTCCACAGCAAAGAACTGTGTGTTTGCTTTCTGCTGTGTTGCACACACACACACACACACCCATTGCAGACAGTCTGAGGGAAGCGCTAGACATTTTCAACTCAGCAAGGGTCTGGCAACAGTAGAGGCCAATAATGTTTTACATGGTCCCATAAAGCTACTGGCTGTGGCTGCCGTCTGAGCTGCTGTTGCGCTTCTCACCCCTGCTTATTTGCCTGTTCCCTGAAGATAGTTTCAGGTAGGCAGCTGGGTTGGTCTGCAGCAGAACAGCAGGATTTGAGTCCAACGGCACCTTAAAGACAAACAAGGTTTCCGGGTAGTAGTAGTAGTAGTAGTAGTAGTAGTAGTAGTAGTAGTAGTAGTAGTAATAAATTTATATACCGCCCTTCAGGACGACTTAACACCCACTCAGAGCGGTTTACAAAGTATGTAATGATTATCCCTACAACAACAAACACCCTGTGAGGTGGGTGCGGCTGAGAGAGCTCCTAGAAGTTATGACTGACCCAAGGTCACCCAGCTGGCTTCAAGTGGAAGAGTGAAGAATCAAACCTGGTTCTCTAGATTAGAGTCCAGCACTCTCAACCACTACACCAAATGGGCACTCAAGCCAGTATGAGCTTTCAAGTTCCTTTCTTCAGATGGTTTTAGTTGGGTAGCCGTATTGGTCCTCAGTAGAAGAGCAAAATGTAGGTCCAGTAGAACCTTAAATACCAACTGGACTTCCAGGGTATGAGCTTTTAAGAGTCGTGAGATTTGACTCTTGAAAGCTTATACCCTGAAGATCTTGTTGGTATCTCAGGTGCCATGGACTCCCAGCTCCTTGGCCAGCTTGCCTCCAGACCAAGACGCTTGCATTCGTGTGGGGAAATATTTAGAAGTTAGAGAGATAGGTTGGCTTTCTCATTCTGGAACTTTGGTTTTGAGGAATTCCAGAGGGCTCACCAAAGGACGCAAGCCGGCGATCCTTTACGTAGCTGACGGACATTCTAACGACAAATGAGAACGGCAGAGGCATCCCCGCCTGAATAAAACGGGAATCTTTTGTTGTCGTTAAAAAGTATCGAGCGATCTTTAGGCAACAAAAAAATTGTTTTGTTCTCTTCTGCAATTCAGATTCAACCCACCCCCCACATGAAAAAGAGCAGGACACAGAAAGAGCTTTTGAAAAATACGGTGCCCGTCCTTGTAATCTTGGCTTTTACAATAAAAGCCGCTTTTATGACAATTCTTTACCTCCTGGGCAGCGGAGACAAACATCGAAGGATGCCAGCGATGCAATCGATTCATCTGGGTTCTCTCACTGGCAACATCTAAGTTTTCTCTGCCTTTTGTGCATGCGCTCACATTCCTGGGGACCTTGTTAAGCGTTTCCACGTTTGAATTTGCCCTCCTTTTCCTTTTCAAGAGCTTCCTTTCCTCTCGGGGACCTCCGATAGGGCAAAGAAAGGTCACATTCAAGTACCTGATTAGCTGGTATGCACATTTACTCCGTCCCTGAATTCCATACAATTTTGCTCAAAGCTCTCTTCAGCAGAAGGCAGCTAGTCCTTGTAAACGCTCCCCCCACCCACCCACTTCTGACTAGCTTTACTAGAGAAAACAAAAAGGATGTGTCAAGTGAATTGCTGCCCTGGGGTAGGTTGAAAAATAATAAGCCTACCATTGTAAATATCTGAAACCAGCAGAGAGGCAAAGGAATTATCTGTTTTAAATGCACCCGTGCGGTTATCTTCCTTTTCTGAAATCCTGCATCACCGCTCATGGAGCTCTAATATTCCGCTGCAAGAAAGTCAGTCTGTCGCTCGGGTCATGCAATCAGAACTTCTCGGTGTAGAAATTTGGGGCTACCCTTTCCCTTAAAGTCGCCTTCTTCTAAGTCTTCTGCAGGTGCCACCCCAAAAACAGGTGCGTGTTCACACCCGTTCTCAGTGGCAGCTCCCACCTTCTGGAACAGGCCCACTCAAGGAGGTCAGGAAAGCCCACACCCAACTCTCAGTTTGCGGAATCGGCAAAACCAGAAATGTTTGGTAGGACATTTTTATAACTGTAGTATAATGGAACAGCTCATGAGGTTGCTTAATAAGGAAGAGAATTCGGGTTCATGACAATGTATAACAACAACAACAACAACAACCTTGTGCTTATATACCACTCTTCACGGCAGATTAGTGCCATGCTCGGAACATTTAACAAGTCAGTGTAATTATTATCACTCACAACCCTGTGAGGTAGGTAGGGTTGAGAGACCTCTGAGAGAACTGTGACTGACCCAAGGTCACCCAGCTGGCTTCAAGCGGAGGAGTGGGGAATCAAACCCAGCTCTCCAGATTAGAGTCCCGCGCTCTTAACCACTACACCAAACTAGTTCTCCTTTGTTTATTGTATTATCATCTTCCTTTTATTGCATTGTATTCTACCTTTGTAGCCTTAACCTGGAAGGCCTAGGCTAGCCTGATCTTGCAAGATCTCAGAAGCTAAGCAGAATCAGCCTTGGTTAGTAATTGGATGGGAGACTTCCAGAGAAGACTAGGGTTGCTATATAGAGGCAGGCAATGGCAAACCACTTTTATTAGTCTCTTGCCTTGAAAATCCCAACAAAGGTTGCCATAAATCGGGTATGACTTGATGGTACTTTCCTCTACCACCATCAACCCATGTCATATCTTAGACATGGCATATTTTGGTTATTATCTCTACTGTTGTTTGCATTGCTATTCAACTATAATCCTAGTCCTATTGCATTAGGATTTATGTTGTCAGAATAATGTTTTTAATTTTGTAGATCCAGAGGAGTTAGCCATGTTAGTCTGCAGTAGCAAAATAGAAAAAAATCCAGTAGCGCCTTTAAGACTAACCAACTTTATTGTAGCATAAGCTTTCAAGAGCTACAGCTCTCTTCGTCAGATGCATCTGACGAAGAGAGCTGTGGCTCTCGAAAGCTTATGTTACGCTACTGGATTATTTGCTATTTTAATTTTGTAATCCAACTTGAGTCTCACTGAGAAAGGTGAACTACAAATGAAATAGAGAGCTATCCCTTCTGCTGTATGCCTCTTGGATTTTGACTTCTGGCTTAGGAAGGAACGCAGGTTTGTCAAGGAAATATGGAATAGAGCATATTATACTTAGTGATACACTGTCAGATACACCTCCAGCATATCTGCCATGTGTCATGAATTTCTTGCTGCAGTGTGTAGTGTACCTCTGAGAACATGCAGAGAGAACCGGTTTTGCTGACTGGTTGCTAGTTGCTTATCTTGCAGGTGTTTTGGTTACCATTTCTTGGCAGGCCTGAGAACGTGGCCTTGAAGTTCCAGCAGAGACTGCACCAACCTCCTAAGAGACTGAGCAGAGCTCATCCTTTCCCTCTTCCCTGAATCTCTGGCTCAGTGCAACAAAATCCTAACAGACTTTCTTTCCCACTGGGGGGCGTGGACTTTGTCCTATAGTTAACCCTGCTTTGCTTCCTTCAGTCACTTCAGCCAATGATCCTGTCTGACCATCTTGATACTGGTATTTTTCTTTAATGAAGTAACTTTAACCCATACACCTGAGTGATGCAGTGAAGTGCTTGGGGAAAATACCTGGCAAGACCTGTCATACACATGTATTCTAGTGAACTCTGTATGAACTTTACTGTAGTTTTTTTTCTCTAGTATGTTGTATATCTACACAGGTGCTCTTTCATCTTTGACAGCCAATTAAAAATAGTGGATAGTATCAGATACATGATCTCTCATTGTAGAAGAGATCAATGATGATTTGCTCACTTAACTTTTCCTGTTGTCTTTACTGATTTCTACCTCTTATTTTGCAGCTGGACATACTGTCACTTTTGGGCTAAGTAGAATGTCACATGATTGAAAATATGAATAAATCTCAAACATGGCTGTTGTGGATTTTCCGGGCTGTATGGCCGTGGTCTTGGCATTGTAGTTCCTGACGTTTTGCCAGAAGCTGTGACTGGCATCTTCAGAGGTGTAGCCCTGAAAGACAGAGATCTCTCAGTGTCAAACTGTGGAGAAGATGTTAGCAGGTAATTTATATCTACTTAGGAAGGTGGGTTTGGGTTGCATCATCCTGTAAGAGTTTCCCAGCGTGTGGAATGCTAATGCTTCACTGTATCCTGAGGAAGTTCTTTTGCATATGGATTGGTGCTTGATATGCTAATCTTATCTGCAGGGCTATTGTAAGATGTAGAGTATTTTGTTAGCCTGGTGTTTTTCAGGACTGGAAACCATGCTCTATTCATTCTTAAAGTCTCTTCTTTCCTGTTGAAGTTGTGCTTATGCTTATGAATTTCAATGGCTTCCCTGTGCAATCTGACAAAGTAGTTGGAAGTGTTATCCAGTATTTTAGTGTCCTGGAATAAGATACTGTGTCCTGTTTGAGTTAGGCTATGTTCAGCCACTGCCGATTTTTCAGGTTGGCCAAGTCTGCAGGGTCTTTCATGTTGTTTTATTCTTGTCTGGATACTACGCTGTGTGGTCCCAATGTAAACTTGTCACCTCTGCGGGAGTATACCGCATTGAAAGATGCCAGTCACAGCTGCTGGCGAAACGTCAGGAACTACAATGCCAAGACCACGGCGATACAGCCCAGAAAATCCACAACAACCATCGTTCTCCAGCCGTGAAAGCCTTCGACAATAAATCTCAAACAAATCATAGTTTATCTATGTTATCACATGAAAAAGATCTTAGATTTCTGCATAAGACAACATATAAAAGTGCTAACCCAGATAGCAGATTAAGGTTTTGGCTGAAAGAAATCTCATGAAGATCTAGGTGAGAAATTTACTTTGTAATGTGTGCTATGGGAACTTTAATGCATTTCAAAGTAAATCTGATTGATTTAAACATAGATTTAATTGAGAAATGTTAGGAAACTTATTTCTTGTTGCCTTTATTTGTTCCATCTTTGTAGGTTTTATCTTAATAAGCAATATCTTGCTTTATTACTAAGACTAGAGTTTATTTTAATAAAAGAAATCAGTCAACTCTCTGTGTCTTGATGGGGAGAGTATTTCAAGAAGAACCCTATATTTTGTACTGACAAATGATTTCTCTAAAGCTGTTTTCGCTTCAAGGTCTTAAGCTGCTCAAGATTTAAGATAAAATCTTTAGTTTACACAGTTAGAATCTTTAATGAGAAACGGAAAAGAATTCCGTGATAGGTTCTCCCCATGAATGTTCATTGTTCTCAGTGGACGGGGGGCATCCTGAATTGGTTTGCTCCTCCCACCCAAGAAGATACTGGTCTGAGTCGACTTGACAGGTACTTGGTCACGTTAATGCTTGAAAAAACGGGTGCAGAGTGGAACCATCGCTGCAAATCCTAAAAAGGTCAGACAGTTACCACTAAAGGCAATGTCCCCGAGATTTTAGTGGCTTCTTCTCTTTCTTGTTGGGGCTAAAAAAATCCCCAGGCAGTTGGCCACCTGGGCTCTAAGAAATTCAGTTCTGGTCTTTGGGAATTTTAAAAAATCCTAGCCTTCAGGACTGGTGCCATAAAACTCTCATTGTTATGGCACTGCTAAATACAATACCAACAGGACTTGCGTGTAAAAATAGTGGTTAACACCCTTCCCCACCCCCCAACACACACACGCAAGTGGAAGCAATTCGTCAACGACTGGTGGGGAGACGGGGAAAACATGGGACTGTATATTGGAGAAAGTTTTACCCAATTAAGTTACTTCCTTTGATTCTTTTTTAAAAAAATGTCGGTATTTAATTACCAACACCACTTGATGGCAGAGGAACAGATCAAATTGTGGCTCCCGCTAGAGAAGCTAAATTACATGATGGAAAGCCCTGGGGAACCCTTCCAGAGTTCATTATGGTGAAGTCAAGCTTCTGGCCTCCCACAAATCCATGGCAATAGAATTAGCCAACAGAAGAGCTGATATGTCACAAAACCTTTGCTTAGGCCAGGGTTTCGGGCTCAGATATCCAAGCCAGTGCCCAGTGGCAGAGCCAAACAAGCAAGCCCAGATACACCTAATGTGGCCCCGTTTGCAAGATCTATGAATATAATGAACCCGTTTTGAGCAAAATTCAAGTCCAGCAGCACCTTAAAGAGCAATGGGATTTTTCAGCGTACAAGCTTTCAAGAATTGCATAGCTATCCATCAGAACCTGTTTTTATCGTTAAATATTTTACAATCTATAATAGTTAATATTAAATATTTTTTTTCATTTTAAACCAGCGTATATAGTTTATTAAATATCGATTGATTTAATAATGAGTTTCATTACAATGGAGAGAGGAAATACTCCTGAGTATGTTTGTGTTGTATACCTGAAAACTATATTTAAAATGTTATATGATTATTGCATTTTGATAGTCCTTGTAATACATATCTTTAATTTTCTTTTAAATGTAAACTTTTGTTGCCTTTCCTCTTTTCCTTTCTGTAACCCTATTTTTAAAAAAAATATTTAGGGGGGGGGGGGAAGAACCTGTTTTTATCATCTATACATAACATGCTCGCATCACTTTGCCTAGGCGTCAATCAACCTATTTTCTTCATCTCTGTACTAAAGGCACCCCCTTTTAATAAAGAATTGAAGCAGAATTAACTAATAAACACAACTTCATCCCATCCTCGAATTTCATTCACTCTTGATCTTGGGAACTAAGCCAAAGACCCAGAACTTCTGGGCCAGCCCACAATATTTTGGAGACTTTCAGCGGCTGTCCCGCAGAAGCCCAGAAGCAAGCTTTGGGATCTCTCAAAAACCAAGATGAGAAAACAAATCCAAAAAAGCCAGAGGAACAACTGCACTTGCAGTTTCACACACATTTTAAGAGTAACTGGTGGGGTGTGCGCTTCAGATTTCCTATTCGGGTTATTAACCCGAATAGGGCCTGATTTGTATAGATTCGGGGGTTCCCGAATCGGCCCCAGCATTGCTGAGCCGATTAGGGAAGCCCGAAGCAAAGCTTTCTGAAGCATTTCGGAACACTTCGGAAAGCTTTGTGTAGAGCAGCAGCACTTGCCCTTTGCAATTGCAAGAAAAGTGCTGCTGCTGCTTTCAAAGCTCCCGACATCTTTTTCACCCGATGGGAGGGGGGAAGAGGGAGTTCCCTCTTCCTCCCTCCCATTGGATAAAAAAGCCAGCCTGGAAGTTTTAAAAGCTCAAATCAGCTCTTTGCAGGGCTGCTTTGAGCTTTCAGAACTCCAGGCAGGCTTTTTCATCCAATGGGAGGAAGGAAGAGGGAACTCACTCTTCCCCCCTCCCATCCAATGAAAAAGCCTGCTTTGATCTTCGGATATTTACGGAGCATTCCGAAGCAGCTTAAATTCCCAAACCCGAAGCAGCTTGCCGCTTCAGGTTTAGGGTTATTCCAGATTTTTTTCCAGTGCTCACCCCTAGTAACTGGTTCTGAAGGGGAACAAACTGGACAATTCTCAAGTTAAGCAAAGGAAAATCAGTAAACACTTTGCCTTGCCTCCAAGAATCCTAAAGTGCCACTATCTGGTCACCTGTGGTCAAGAGTTGCATCCAAACATCCTCTCTGAGACTGTTAGTGGTCCAATGGTGCATGCCATTGATTTTGCCCTCCCCAAAAGTTCACTGCCACCCAACCTTGCAGTATTGGTTGTACAGACTGTTGTTAGCTTTGTACCACACCAAGAGAATACCCACACATTATAAGCAATATGTTTTTCTCATCCTGGTGTCAGGTGCTGTGGGGAGTCCAAACCTGGGGGAAGAAGATCCAGAGGTCTGCTCTATGCGCTGAGTTGCCTGGGTTCCAGGAAAGGTACTGGCCCAGTCTCTCCTGCACCACAGCCCCCACTTCAAGATGGCCAGCAGAGGCAGAGAATGCATATTTGCATAGACCCAATGACAGCTACTGAATCGGCTGACTGTAAGGTCCAATAAGGTAAAGTCTAATCCTGGAGACACAAAACCCTGGTTTCTCACCACTGCCTTGGAATGTCTTGCAATTTCAACTTCCTGCCTGATTTCGACCGTACTTCTGCTGAACCTCCATCTGCCCCCAGTCCTAACCGGGACTTTGATTTTGAGAGCCAGTTTGGTGTAGTGGTTAAGAGCGGCAGGACTCTAATCTGGAGAGCCAGGTTTGATTCCCCACTCCTCCGCTTGAAGCCAGCTGGGTGACCTTGGGTCAGTCACAGCTTCTCGGAGTTCTCTCAGCCCCACCCACCTCACAGAGTGACTGTTGTGGGGATAATAACAACATACTTTGTAAACTACTCGGAGTGGGTGTTAGGTGGTTCTGAAGGGTGCTATATAAATTGAATGGTTGTTGTTGTTGTTGTTGTTACTACAGAGGGCACCAATGGGCTGAAGCAAGCAGCAGAGGCTTTCTGGTAAAACCTCAGGCTGCCAGCGGCTCTCTGTCTGGCTACCCAGCCCATTGCTCAACTCTGGGTACTTCTCTTCTGCACAACAACCCGCTTCCCTCTTCGCCTGACAGTCGGGGCACGTTTAAATAACACAATTATCTAAGACGACAGCAGTGGGCTTAATTATTATTCCTACCACTACTGTGTTCTTTTGTCGGTAATAAGCTTGTACAAGCTGTACTTTGAAAAGCTGATCCTGTACTGCACATCCAGTGTGGGGCAAGGTTAAACATAACTAGTATTCAGATTAGAATGCCAAGCCCTTTAGGAGAGCCACATCTTTACAATAGTGTTGGTCCTATAGAGCAAATGAAACAAAACTTTTTAGGTGGTTCAAGCTAAGAAAAGCCCTCCTTGATCAGATAGAAGTCCCATCGTTCTAGACTCACATCCTGCTTCCAATAATGAGTTTAGAGCAGAGGCAAAGAATAAATTCAATAGCCCTCACCTGCTGTGTACCCCCCTGCAACTAACATTCAGCGGTAGACTGCTTGTGAATCTGGAGGATTCACTGAGCTGACCTAGCCAACAGCCACTGACAGACCTCTGTCTCATTTCTTTTTGAAGCCAGTTTGGTGTAGTGGTGAAGAGCAGTAGGACTCTAATCTGCAGAGCCAGGTTTGATTCCCCACTCCTACTAAGAAGACTGTATCCTCGACAGTAGCAAAATATTGTTTTTTGGTCATATACAAGTGGAAGTTTTTAACAAAAGGAGAGACTGAAGATAGTTTTGGTTGTTGTGGATTTTCCGGGCTGTACAGCCGTGGTCTTCGCCCAGAAAATCCACAACAACCATCGTTCTCCGGCCGTGAAAGCCTTTGATATTTATTTATTTATTTATTTATTTATTTATTTATTTATTCATTCAATTTATATACCGCCCATCCCCAGGGGCTCTGGGCGGTGAACAGTTAAAATCGATAAAAACAAAAACTAAAATCAATATACAAATAATAAAACAAATTAACAAGGTGCAGTGGTGGGGAGAACCTTCCCCACCCCAAAGGTGGGAGGCCGACATGATAATACGAAGATAGTTTTATTTTTTAGGATTTATTATCTGCTGAGTATGATAACAGTTTTAACTGAATCCTTTCTCTCTTTCTTTTTATGTAGATAGGAACTGTGGTTTGTATATGAGATCTTTTTCTTGCTGGTCATTTGACTGTAATAAATCTGAAATCTGAGATTCTGAGATTCCCCACTCCTCCACTTGAAGCCAGCTGGGTGACCTTGGGTCAGTCACAGCTTCTTGGAACTCTCTCAGCCCCACTCACCTCACAGGGTGATTGTTGTGAAGATAATAACAATACACTTTGTAAACCACTCCAAGTAGGTGTTCAGTTGTCCTAAAGTATATAAGTCAAATGTTATTAATATTATAAGCTTATGCTCTGGAAATCTTGTTGGTCTTTATGGTTCTCCCGGACTTCAATCTTGTACAGAAATGAAGTTATGGATGTGTAGACCTCGGAGCATTTCCGCATGATTCGAACGAACAAACATGACCCGAGTAGCAATGAGGCGATTGATTGGCTGTGGTGTTTGTGAGTGGAGTTTTTAGTGGTGAGCCGGGTGCGAGTCAGGTTGCTGGGGGTTGGAAGAGAATTTGGGGGGGGGGGAGAGTGTCAAGATGGCAGCAGCAAAGCAGTATGTTCCAAGGGGCTTGGAGGCAAAGGAAATTCGGACAGCAGTTGGAAAGGGGCGGTGGGTCGGTGATATCTTGTTATAAACTAGAAACAGTCACTGCATTTTGTGACAGAAATAACGTATGTATTGTGAGAAGAATTGGCTCTTGCCTGTTCTTTTCAAAGTGTATTTTTTAAACTCTGTGTCTGTAAAGTGCCGTCAAGCTGCAACTGACTTATGGCATCCCGGTAGGATTTTCAAGGCAAGAGACAAACAGAGGTGGTTTGCCACTGCCTACCTCTACATAGCAACCCTGGGCTTCTTTGATGGTGTTCCATCCAAATACTAACCAGCGCCAACCGTGTTTAGCTTCCCAGATCTGACAAGATCAGGCTAGCCTCGGAGATCGAGGTCTGGGGATTTTTTTTTTAACTAGTTGGGACCATCAAGAATATTTTCATAAAAATCATTCAATCCCAGTGTATTATACAGACAGAACACTGACTTGTCAGAGACATATTGACAAAGCAGGAACAAGATGCTTTGCATTTTTCCCCCAAATTGCATTTATGCAAAAAGAAATAAACTCAAACGCTCATCAGATAAGCTTAGCCAATGCACTGAGTTTCACTCCAACTATTTGGTTGCATTCTGTTTCAGTGAGGACATTAGTACTGTGTTTTAGGACAGGGACATACAACATGAAAAGTTTACAGGGGAAAAGCAGAATACAGCGATGCTGCAACGTTTTTTTATTTATAGACAGCGGGTGAATCCAACCATCCTCCGCTGGAGATGAGCATGAACCGGAAAATACCGAACTGTGCGGTTCAAGGTTCGTCACATTTCATGAACCACGAACTTTCATGAACTTGCCCCAGTTCACGAACCGGTTCATTTGGTTCGTGGAAACATCACTTTCAGGGCAGCAGAAGGTCTGCAGAAAGCCCATCCCCCCCGTCACCTAGGAAACTGATTGATCAGTGCCAAGCTGTCTGCAATGACTAACCGAAAAAGGAACCAAACGAACCGGCCTAAAGTTTGTGGTGGTTCATCAGAAATGGGTTCTGGCGAACCACTGGTTCATGAACCACAAACCAGCCCAGTTCATGACGGGCTCTGGTTCATATTTTGGTTCTTGTCCATCTCTATCCTCCACACAATGGAGCCTTCTGCCACCTCAAGTGGCATATCCTCCAATGGGTTAATGGGAAGGCTCGTTAAATTGGAGGAAGGCTTCTAACTTGAGCCAAAAGGTAAGGTGGGGTATAAATATTTTAATAAATAAACAAACTTTGCACAGTGGAGTGGTAAGATAGTAGTCCAAGAATGTGACCAAGTCATTAACCTAATGCAAATGCCTCTTTGCTCCTTCCTCAACCAGTGCGGTCAGATTAAAAACGCCGCACCGTGCATGGCTTCACAGCTTCTTCCCTGTAAAAGATCATCACTGCCTGATACATTTGTTTACTGCCCTTAAAATTAGCATACTTTTATGCCTCTAAATACCATTTATATCATTACCTTCACACATATTACTTGCACACACACACACACAAAGCCAAGCTCAGACATGACAGAAATGCTTATACTCAGCCTCTTGTGACCTTTTATTCCTTTATAGCAATTTCCTGATTTTTTTTTGCCTGTGTCTCTTTCAATACATCATTTTCTTTCTGCAGTCCATGTACGTTTGCCTCTCACGTGGGTCTAGAGCCATCACCTCATTCATCCTTTGCCTGCTGTCCCCCCCTCTGCCCCAGGTGTTTCCTCCTCCTACCTCCTGAAGTGTGCCCTACTCCTTCACCTTTGTTTGCACTACCGGTATTTCATGCCAAATGAAGTTGGCCAAGATGTCTGTCTTCCTGACACACTACTGAGAGACCGAAAATTCGCTCCTGCTCATTCCTACCACGGGAACAAAGGCACTTTCAAGCAAGCTCAGTACCACTGACATGACACTTTGTTGAATTAGCAGACCGAGCATATATTTCCGCAATAAGTCCAGAAAAAAACAAAAACCTGCCCACGCTCGGTTGGGCACTTATTTAGTACGCATCAATGGGCAAAACAAACCAAGCAGCGGGCAGCGCACTAACAGAGAGGAAGACGCAGAAACTAATGCCTCGGCTTCAGACAGCAACATCATAGACAGAGATCTCGAGGCTGGAGCCAAAGTCAACTCAACTGAACCACCAGCTTTGGTGATTTTTCTCGAGGAAAAGCCAACGGAAGAGTAGTCAAGTTGGCACAACCAGCATTTATTTGTTCGTTTGTTTGTTTATGTCATTTATAGTCCGACTTTCTTACTGAGACTCCAGGTGGATTACACAGTGCAACATAAGTACAGTCAATATGAACGACGTTTCCATAAACAATGTCATAGCATAAGAACCAAATTTTGTGGGCCTCACCCGGACAGAACAAGCAAAGGGTTGTTTGACTAAATGTGAGTGACATGGTGGACAACTATGTCAGACGTAGCCTGAGAAGGGACGAGAAGAGAGATAAGACATCCCAAAGAAGAACCAACAGTGAACTCCACTTCCTTGTATTAACTATGGCCAAAGACAGATCAAAAAGAAGAAGAAGAAGAAATAAACATGGGCTAAGTTTGCTTCAAAGAACAACTATGCAGCAATCAGAAGATAACTGAGTGTGAAGGTGCTCCCCCCTCTCCTGGGAGCATATGTATACCCCCTTTCTGGGAAGGGGATTTGACCCCAATTGGGGAGCTACAGCTCTAGAATTTTCCGGAACTTCCCTTTGATGCTTTCACGAAACCCCATACCCAGAACTGCACAGGGATCACAGCCCCACAAATTCTCGTATAGTTCACAAGACACACTTGGAAGTGTGACTACTCCACAAAAAAGGGAGGGGGGATTTCTGGAAATAGGTACCATGAAGCACAAGAAAAATCCTGCATGTTTTTCACCAAAGAACTCTAATGAGGAAACCTTTAACTCTAAAAGCAGTTACCAATTATTATTTTTTTAGACCGGTGGACATGTAATGGAAGTCAGAAGACACCCACAAATGGCTATCATGGACTTTTCCCCATTTTATATTTTCAGAAGATTTAACTGCTAACAGATCAATGAGTTGATCATACTATTTACAAGCTACATTGTTAATTCACAACGAAATTCATGATAACAGATAAAATAATCCAAAGTTGTTCTTATCAAACAAAATATAATTTAGTTAAGGAAACAGAAGGGATAACTATTAAATCCTGGACTCACCAAAGCCCTGGCAGGGACAACTGACTTCACAGAAGGCCTCTTGCGTGTTCACCCAATTTACCAGCTAACCAGAGCACACCCTGATGGTACAGTTCTAACTAGTGTGATAAACCTGTATGTTGACGGTGCCGTAGCAGACCGGGCCATTCAACAATGCAGCCCCCTCACACACACACACATGTAGTCTAAAGCTGTACAGACCAGGCACAGTCTTACCTGCTAATTCTTGAAAATTAAGTTTCCCAGTATGAGAGGTCTTACCTGTATAGGCCATGTTCTTAGGGTTTCCATAGGGAGCCCCTGGTTGAACGGGGCTGTAAACAGGATTCATTGCGGAAGACGTGAAGACTCTGAAACAGAAAGGAAGAAACAAAAAGTTAAAGAGCCGGCCCTGGGTTTTTCTTCTTGTCTTACAACAGCTCTTTGCCAAAAGGCATTTTGCCTGTACTTTATGATAGTGCTCCGGCATTACTCGTCACAGCGCAGAGCTGCAAAGGAAATAATTTATAGACATTACAACCCCAAATCATATTTAATCATTTAAAATTTAAGAGTCTTCAGTGCATTCCTTTAAATCCTTCTCATGGTTGACTTGCAAACCTTACAGATAACAACAACAACATTCGATTCATATACCGCCCTTCAGGACAACTTAATGCCCACTCAGAGCGGTTTACAAAGTATGTTAATATCCCCACAACAAAACACCCTGTGAGGTGGGTGGGGCTGAGAGCTGTGACTCGCCCAAGGTCACCCAGCTGGCTGCAAGTGGAGGAGTGGGGAACCAAACCCAGCTCTCCAGATTAGAGTCCCGCACTCTTAACCACTACACCAAACTGGCTTCCCATCCTCAAAGAAGAAATGCAAACTACCAGAACACGCAAGAAAAAATGTTTGGTTTTATTTATTTATTTTATTTATTTATACCCCACCCTCCCCACAGATGGGCTCAGGGCAGCTGAGCCCTGAATACCACAGTGAATTGGTGTTTGAAAAATAACGCTACTTCTTTCTGAAAAGCTAGGCATTCATTGATTCTGTTAGAAGGAGCTGATACTAAGGACAGATGAACAGATCTGGGACAACATGTGAACTATATGTGGAAGATGCTAACATTCACTTTACAACTGTATAAGAAATTTATTTATTTATTTTATTTATTTATATTCTATTTATATTCCGCCCTCCCCACACCAGCAGGCTCAGGGCAGATCACAACCAACATACCGTTAAAAATTACATTAAATAATGAATACAGTTAATACAGAAGAAAAGAATAATGTTTATTGCATGTGGCCATTACAATTGAGCAAATAAAACACAAGTAAAATATAAACAGTAAACGATAAAGCTATAATGATAAAAACAGATAAAAATACATTAAAACTCATTAGCACCTTTGTTATACATAGATGGAGACTCAACCCTTAAGTGCAGCTCGAGCTCAAATTTTCTTAGCTGCCAGGGTGAATTGTGCTACCTTATAAAATATGTACAGTCCCAAATCGGAAAGAAGGAGGGTTAGTCACCACAGGAGAGAAATCAATGCCTTTTAAGATTTCTCCAACAAATTTATTTCTAGGCTCTAAAAATAGTAAAGAGTCCAATAGCATCTTTAAGACTAACCAACTTTATTGTAGCACAAGCTACAATACAGTTCTCTTCGTCAGATGCAAGAACTGTGGTTCTCGAAAGCTTATGTTGGTTAGTCTTAAAGGTGCCACTGGACTCTTTACTATTTTGCAACTACAAACACGGCTAACTCCTCTGGATTTCTGGGCTCTGTATACAAAGGGCAGAACAAAAGATAATGCAGAAAGTCTTTGGGGCTGAAGAGTGGATCTGGGACAAAGAAATCCTTGGGCCACTTATGTGAACTTTATGTGAAAGGTGTTAACATTCATTTTACAACTGTATAAGAAAGAAATCCATATTCAGATTTATGAATACATACATATACACACAAATATACACAGGCACACTACTGGTGTTGAGTAGCAGATAAAGTGTTGGGTTTGAGATATGAAAATTCAAGGTTCAAATTTATATCCAGCCATAACATCAGTGGGTATCCTTGGCAATTAACACTGATGGAGGCTTACGGGGGTTTGTGGGCTTTGGGCCGTTTGGGCTGCTTGCAAGCGGCAGGTCCCTTTAAACTATCAGCAGGCAGGCAGCGGAGGGATCTCCCCTGCCACCTGCCAGCTGATCCAGGGGTTTAAATACCCTTTTCCCTGCAGCTGCTAAGCAGCTGGAAAGGGGCATTTAAACCCCACAAATGACGAACTGGTTCGTGAACTTACCCCAGTTCGTGGGAGTTCGTGGTTCGCCGAACCACACGGTTCGTTTTTTTCGTGGTTCATGCCCACGTCTAATCACTACATGTAAGTGAGGCTGCCACTTTTCAACCCATCAGCCTATGGCCTGTTAGGAATGCAAAATTTCTAGAAATGTTGAAGCTGTGGGGGGAAAGTGCTCTTTAAAATGGATTGAAATATATTCAGAGCTTACTTTCCTATCAAACCTGGACTTGCTTTGATGTTTTTACATAAAAAGCATCGCTTATAACTTACCTGGCATATAAAACCATACTAATTGGCATATTTATGGAAATGTCTTACAGTGCAGTTCTAAGTAGAATTACTCCAGTCCAAGCCCATGGAGACCTACAGGTTTAGACTGGATTAACTGTGTTTAGGATTGCATTGGTAGCTTTCTAGAAGCCAAATTGCCAAGAAACCAATACTTGTAAGAGCTGCACATTGCTTTATCCTATGCTACCTGAGTACACTTATCTTAATTTTTGTCATCTGAGAGGCGGGAAATATAAGTTTAAATTAGAATACAAATCTTGTATTCTTGTATACAAATCTTGTATAACAAATAAAGTGTATTATGTGGATAAAAATAAGTCTGATACAGTCACAACAACCAGGGCTACTAGAATATCTGGATGTCAAGTTAAATGTTACAGCACTGAGAACACTGATACAGAACACTGTATTATCTTTAAACACATTATAGCACATTATCAAAATTATAAACTTTTAAACAAGAAGTATACCTTTCAAAGTATGTTGTATATATCTATGAAACAGGAATTATCATTATCTAATGCTGCAGTTTGTCTTATACACAATTACTCATGCTATACATTTTGGAGAGAGTAAAACCTTACCTCTAAATGTGTTTTACTCATTCCAAAAAAAAAAAACCCCAAACAATACATAGGATTCTTTTTTTTTTCAAAGAATTTTTATTGGATGGGTTTACAAACATACACATAGAAATCATTATCATTATATAGGATTCTTTTTCAGCGTTTCCTCCAAATTTCCCAATTTCGCAATTAGACATTTTTTTAAAAAAAGTTATTGGGGGGGGGGGGGAATGCGGGAAAACGTTCTCTACTGACATCAGACCTCTTCCAATATTGTTCTGGGCCTTCACATCCCTAATGCCTATAGAGCTACTTAACAGAGCTACTTAACAGCTTTGTGAGGCACCCAGGGCTCATTTCGAGGGGGAATGCGCAGGAACGCAGTTCCGGCAGTTCCCCAAAGAGGTTATATGTCAGGAGGCCCTGCCCACCTCTCGGCCATTTTGAGCCCGTCAGAGGCCTGGATTGGGGCCAAAATGGCCCGGATTGGGCCTCTGACGGGTGGTGGATTACTCTCCCACTCAGCAGCAGCCTGATCCTGACCATTTGGAGCCCCTTTTCAGCCATTTTCAGCCCCTTTTTGCCATTTTGGACTGAATTTCAGCCCTGAATGGCCAGGATTGGGTCAAAACAGCTAGAATAGGTGATGTCAGCGGGTGTGGCATATGCAAATCAGTTATGCTAATGACACACTTCTGGTGAGGTCAAGGGGTGTGACATATGCGAATGGGTTATGCTAATGAGTTTCTCCAGCTCTTTTTCTACAAAATGACCCCTGGAGGCACCATAAATAGGGCATCAAGGAGCGTTTGGCAACCATAGCACAATCGGGCCTCCCTCAGTCACAACATGCTAGTCATTTGACACCAAGTTGGAAAACAGGTCCAATAGCCTGGCGGCCCTGACAGCTCCTTACCATCCAGGGCACAGTTTCATAACAGGTATGATCGGGAAAAAATCTCTAACAAAACATCAAATTTTAAAAAATAGGTACGAGATGTCTAGTGGGCAACACTGCAACAAAGTGTTACTCATTCACAGCAAGGTACACAAGAACACGTGAAGAGCTGCTGTAGCACAGTGGTTAAGTGGTTCGGCTGCGAATCAGCACTCTACTGGTTCGAATCCCACTACTGCCATGAGCTCAGCAGGTGGCCTTGGGTCAGCCACTCCTCCAAGCCCCAGCTGCCCAGCTGAATTGTAGAGATACAGGCTGATTTCGCATATGTTGGATAATGCACTTTATCAATCATTTGAGGTGGATTTTTTTGTTCCGCACACAAAAAAATCCGTTCCAAATGATCTATAAAGAGGATTGGAAGTGCATTATCCAACGTGTGCGGAATCACTCAATAATAATAATAAACTTGTTCACTTCTCTGAATGGGACACTAATCTGTCTAGAACAGCGGTACATAAGCACATTTATTGTTGTTGTTGTGGTTGTTACTAGAAGCTGCCTTCTACGAAAGAAGATCCCTGGTCCATCAAGGTCGGTTTTGTCCATTCGGACTGGCAGTAGGTCTCCAGGATCTCTGGTAGAGGTATTTCCCATCACCTGGTGGTAGAGAGTGCCATCAAGTCCTATCACCTAGTGGTAGAGACTGCCCTCAAGTCATAGCTGACTTATGGCGACCCCTGGTGGGGTTTTCATGGCAAGAGACTAACAGAGGTGGTTTGCCATTGCCTGCCTTTGCAGCCCTGGCCTTCGTTGGAGGTCTCCCATCCAATTACTAACCAAGGCCGACCCTGCTTAGCTTCTGAGATCTGACGAGATCCGGGCTATCCAAATCAGGGCATTTCTCATCACCCACTGCCTGGCATTTTTTAACTGGAGGTGCCAGAGGTTGAACTTGGGACCGTCTGCATGCCAAGGAGGTGCTCTTCCCCTGAGCTGAAGCCCCTCCCTTCATCTCAGCCAGTTGAATCGAAGTGGCAAATGCCTCATCGATGTGTGAAATAACTCTCAACAGCAATGATGAAAGAAAAGATTTGCTACAGATTATGGACAGATGTCCTGAGAGCCAGTTTGGTGTAGCGGTTAAGAGCGGCAGGACTCTAATCTGGAGAACCGGGTTTGATTCCTCGCTCCTCCGCTTGAGGCCAGCTGGGTGACCTTGGGTCAGTCACAGCTCTCTCGGAGCTCTCTCAGCCCCACCCACCTCACAGGGTGTTTGTTGTTGCGAGGATAATAATGACATACTTTGTAAATGGCTCTGAGTGGGTATTAAGTCATCCTGAAGGGAGGTATATAAATTGAATAATGTTGTTGTTGTTGTTTATCCTGACATATCCAAGAAAATTAGAAACTGGCAGCAATCTTATGGCCCAATGCCAATGAAAGTTTTCAATCTCCGAAATCATGGGACTAGAAGACCAGGGGCATGACGCGAGCTCTTGTGCCTGCTCTCCCCTTGTTAACAAGGGGATCTGGTTCGCATTTGCTATGGTTAGCACCAATGCAGACCTAACAGTAAATCCTGGTGAAAGAAACCCATAAAAGGGAGGAAAGAATCCACCAGGAGAGTGTATAAGATACTGAGACACATGGATTATTCCTAACCTGCTAACAATGGTTAGGAGAGATTAGAATGCATCTGTACCTGATCTGCATTTATGCCACCCTGAACTCCATTAAGAAACAGCGTGATACAAGTGTAACAAATAAAATAAAAATTACATCACATAAATATGAAGGTTTCAATCATTACCAGATGCAATTAAACCAAATTGAGCGCCCAGAGAGAGGTGCAGACAGGGCCTCTGCAGTTAAACCTCAGCAGGCAGAGCAATTTCCAAGCTTTTATAGTCTGCTTGGGTAAAATACAAACAGACTCCGGCTGGATGCAACTCAGGCCTTCAAGGCAAAAGGTAGGTTTGAATTTACATTCCCCCCTGCAAGACCAACATGCTACTTAAAATATTTTTTCCTGCATGGCGCACCAACGGCATATCCGCTACTGAAATGCCACAGCTGCCGGCACAGAACTGCCTTTTTCAAAATGCAATAACCCTTCTGCCCATTATCTTACTAATAAACATGATTAAAGAGAGCCGGGATCTTTTTTTTCCTCCAGCTTTTATGTAGGAGAAAGCAAGGAACCTGAGAATTTGTGTCTCGTACTGTCAGTTAAGACACTGCTCAGTTAATTATCTTAATGAACCACGTTCTTCGCTCTGATTAGCGGAGGGAAAAATCAGTCATTAAGCTTTATTAGGCAAACCATTCGTCTCCTCGGCTACCCAGACCATTACAAACACAGTACCCCACCCCACCAATGCTTGCCCTGTTCCGGAATTCCTTTTCAAAAGGTGCCGTTCAGATCGTAAAATAAAAACTCCAAGATACAAGGTAAAAAGCATTTATGATTGATGAGCAATTTGTTAGATCATTAATTCCTCTCTTTTAACCTCCAGATAGTAAACAAGTCAAATGTTAAGCCTAGCAACAATTGGTTTGACAATTAGTGCTTAATTAATTAGCTTTCCCGTCATTTCCAAACTAACATTGTATTACAACAGTCTCCAAAGAGGGAAGAGGTAAAAGAAGCTAAAGGGAGCAGGCGAGGTGGTGGAGAGGAGGTCCAACAGTCTGATGCAAAGCACATTTTCAAAAGCCACCCCTCCCCCCCAAAAAAACTCCCAAGTGGAAAGAATTCTTCTTCAAAGGGAGGAACGGCCAGAAAAACTGTAAAATAATCCACACCGGGCAACGTTACAGCCCAAGATTTACATGTTGTGCGTGCGGAGTTTATGGTCCCTCTCAGCAGTTGAAACTTGGCTTATCTGCAATATTTTTTGTTACAGTATTTATAGAGCCATTACGTTTACACCATAATATATATGCACTGTGGCCATTACGCTTGCCGCAGGGACCGTAAGTCTCAATTCCCTGACTTGTGTGAATTTAAAATTCTGCACCAAAATACTGCACGGATATAACCTTTTAACAGCATAGCACTGAAGTTTTTTTTTTTTTTAACAAAAGATAAAAAGGAACAACCTCAGACATCTCGTCTGTGCTACAGATGTGCTAAACTAAATTAACTGCCAAAGCTGTTCTCCCAGCTACCCTAAAACTCTTGAGAATTCTGTTACTAGCATGCATACCCTACTACCTTCATCACCATTTCCAAAATGTCTTGATGGAAATCCCAGAAAAATTAAATACAAATATTTACTTATTTAAAAAATTTCTCCACTGCCTTTCTACTCAAACAGGGTCCCCAAGGTGGCAAAATATGCCTTTGATGTGCATGGTTTTTTTCCCGAACACTTCTTAAATTCATTCATTTAGGTTCAGGTAGGTTCATGAACTTTCTCATTATGTAGACGGAGGAGTGAAGGCTGAGAAAGAGAGGCATATAAGGAAGTCCCAGGAGAAGCAAGTATTGGGCATTCCCCAATGATAGGGGTCCCTGGCAGCAAAGGAGCAAAGAAAAGGGCAGGCCATGGAACGTCACAGTGTGCCCCAAGGTCAAATAGCCCATGCCTCCAATCTGAGTATCTAGCAGATGGCGCCAGTTAGTTGAGGAAACATTATTGCAATGCGTTGCAGTGACATGGAGCATCTGCAGTAAAACAACGAACAATAAAAGGTAAGTTATGTCCAGTACTCCTGGTGAAAGTAGTAGTAGTGGTATGACAAAGTCATTTTGCAGCAGTCCTGAAGACACACCCTCATAGTAAGGCCTCCACACCCCAGGGGCAGCCCCAGAGATGGCACCAACCAGGGGTTTTTTTTCTGGGAAAAGAGGTGGTGGAACTCAGTGGGTTACCCTTGGAGAAAATGGTCACATGGATGGTGGCCCCGCCCCCTGATCTCCAGACAGAGGGGAGTTTAGAGATCAGGGGGCAGAGCCACCAGCCATGTGACCATTTTCAAGAGGTTCTGGAATGCCGTTCCACCACGTTCCAGCTGAAAAAAAGCCCTGGCACCAACTCTCAGAATCACAAGAGTGCCCTGGGAAGAACAGTAGAAAAGAGCAGTAGCACCTATAAGACAAAATTTGTGGTAGGGTATGAGCTTTTGTGAGTCACAGCTCACTTCTTCAGATACAGAAAGCTCATACCCTACCACAAATTTTGTTAGTCTTACAGGTGCGAATGGACTCTTGCTCTTTTCTACTGCTACAGACAGAATAACACGGCTACCCATCTTGAACTCTCTCTGGGAAGAACAGAACACTGAAAGCATTAGAATGGTGTACATCCTAAGGAAAGAAGAATACAAATGTTGGCATCCCTTGAAGGGTGAACCTTCAACTGAAGACCAAATTTTGCTTAAGGTGTCACAAACAGGTATATAAGAACACAGAAACGCCACTGTGAAAGTGAAAATGCTGAACAATCTTAGTAAATGTGAATTGACTATGGCTGAAAAGACGGAAACTCTTTTTCAACTGTGTGTGTTGTGTTGTTAAGTCGCCTTCGACTTATGGCGACCCTATGAAGGAAAGACCTCTACAATGTCCTATCTTTAACAGACTTGCTCAGATCCTGCAAACTGGAGGACGTGGCTTCTTTTGGGTCAAGCCATCTCGTTTTAGGTCTTCCTCTTTTTCTGCTGCCTTCCACTTTTCCTAGCATTGTTGACTTTTCCAGAGAATCTGGTCTTCTCACGATGTGACCAAATTACGATAGCCTCAGTTTTGTCATTTAGTTTCTAGGGAGAATTCAGGCTTGATTTGCTCTAGTACCCACTTATTTGTCTTTTGGGCTGTCCATGGTATCTGCAAAACTCTCCTCCAGCACCACATTTCAAATGAATCCATTTTCTTCCTGTCAGATTTATTCACTGACCAACTTTCACATCCACACATAGTGATGGAGAATATCATAGTTTGGATTATCTTGCTTCCCAGAGAGACATCTTTATCTTTAAGGATCTTCTCTAGTTCCCTCACAGCTGCTCTACCAAGTCTCAATCTTCTGATTTCTTCCCTGCAGTCTCCCTTTTGGTTGATGATTGAGCCAAGGAATAGAAAATCTTGAACAATTTCCATTTCCTCATTGTCAACTTTAAAATCGTATAATCCCACAGTAGTCAGTAGTTTTCAACTAGTAGGATAAAAGGGCGGGTTGCCCTGGAAAAGGTCAGCTATCAAGGATCAACAAAGCAGAGAAAAAACTATTTTGCAGCCTCTAGTGGGATACCCCAGTTGTCATGCGACATTCAAGGTGTTGGAATTCTGCCACTAGCATTCTGTTCTCCCGACAGCAGAGAGGCTCTCCGCAAGAAGGGAAGAGAGATGTATGAATAAGACAGCCAAGCGCAACTGTAAAGACTACAATACAAAACATTAGACAACCTGGACCTAAAATAGGCTTGGATGGGATGGAACCCTAGACTAAATATGTAAAATGTCAAAATCGAATTCTACCACTCACATCAAGTCATTGCCCAGGTAATTAAAAGATTTTTTAAAAAATATTTGTAACACTGCTAAGAAATTGGTTGTTGTAGATTTTTCGGGCTGTGTTGCTGTGGTCTTGGCATTGTAGTTCCTGACGTTTCGCCAGCAGCCGTGACTGGCATCTTCAGAGGTGTAGTACCGAAAGACAGAGATCTCTCAGTGTCCATGTGTGGAGAAGATGTTCGCAGGTAATTTATATCTACTCAGGATGGTGGGTTAGAGATACAAATTATATCTCTAGGTGAGTAGATATAAATTACCTGCGAACATCTTCTCCACACATGGACACTGAGAGATCTCTGTCTTTCGGTGCTACACCTCTGAAGATGCCAGTCACGGCTGCTGGCGAAACGTCAGGAACTACAATGCCAAGACCACGGCCATACAGCCCAAAAAATCTACAACAACCAATGTTCTCCAGCCCGTGAAAGCCTTCGACAATATATCTGCCAAGAAATCTCAAGAAAATCTAAGGAAGGTCGTCTTAAAGCTGCTAGCAGACCATCTTGCAAAAGCAGCGGTGTGCACGGGCACAGAATAAAGATGTCCTAGACGCTGGTGAGTAAAAAAGGATAAAGCTACAGTCTTGTATCAGTGGCCTCTCTTCTCCCTCATTACTTTCCTATGTGGCGATATTGCAAGGGCGATCTTGTTGAACACACCCACCACATATGGACTGACGTCACATCTCTACAGTATGCACGGTGTTAACTGCATGCGACTAGCATGGACTACTCTGGCCTCGTGACTATTTTCAAAAGGGCCTTCTGTGCTGATGCCAGACTCTGTTTAACTTTATCTGCAAGCAGCCCCCTGTTCCAAAGGGGACTGGGAGATACCAGCAGGTTATTGAATATCAACATGGAGCACTGATTAATCAAAAACCAAAGAGGGGGAAGGAGAGCCATTATACAATTACGTTTAGTTATGGCAAATTTTGAATGCATTTTTCTATTAGTTTAATGTAATTTAAAATGCCGTGCTTGTATAAGTCTTAAATTAATTCCAAATGTACTGTTTATATAAGCTTGTATAAGTCTCGATTCAATTTCAAACGTAGTGTTTCTATGACTTTTTATTATGCACTTTCTATTTTCATTTTTTTTTCTTTTAAATAAAAGCACTGATCCACTATATGGAGCACTGATCCACTACATGCTGTAGCACAGTGGTTAAGTGGTTCAGCTGCAAATCAGCACTCTACTGGTTCGAATCCCACTACTGCCATGAGCTCAGTAGGTGGCCCTGGGCAAGCCCTTCCTCTCAGCCCCAGCTCCCCAGCTGTATTGTGGGGATAATAATTACACTAACTTGTTCACTGCTCTGGGTGAGGCACTAATCTATCTAGTTGTTGTTGTTGTTGGTTGTTGTTGTTATGTTGCCTGAGGGCTCCATGGTGCCCCTGATGGACTCCCTGTTTCCTATTTCCTTAATACCCAAAGCAAAGAGCCAGTCTTCGCTTTTCTCTGCATCAGTACTGAGAAATACCTCTACCTGAAATCCAATGTTCCCCCTAAGCTGTGCAGTGTTGTGAGCCAAAAATCTACTTTATAAGCTGAAACAATAACTTGCGTTAAAGTTGTGAGTGCACCTCCTTTTAAAAGAAAATGCATTTCAGTCTACAAACTTACAAACTACAAACTAATCTATATTGTCTCTCGCTTAGAAACAAGTCATTCGTTAAAGACAATCAAGAAACAGTTTTTAGGATAAAAAAAGAATGCTCAGTTTAGAACCTCCCAACATTCTCTGAAACTTCCCAGCATTCTGAAGTCACCAGTCACCTATGGCAGCCATTTTGAGACCGATTCCATTTCCCGCGGCAGCCATTTTGTGGCAGCACTCACTACCTGCTCTCAAAATTTCAAAAAGCGCCCACAGGTTCAACACGCTTGGTGATCACTGACACGGACAGTATGTGACAGTACTAGTGCAATTCTATTACTATTTCACTTCAACGGTATCCTCTGATCAGCTCCATAAATGCTGGATCAGATCCTTGCTTTCATTGTCTTTTGGAAAACAGCATGCAGTATGGAAAGTTCCACAGTTTGCAATAAATCAGAACTACCATCTCTACCAGTTCACAAGCAATTCTCTACCTGCTCACCTGGGAAGAACATATACACGCCACGGGCGACCAAGGAACAGCTGTTGACAAGCACTCTACAACTAGATACGGTCTAATGTTTCTAATAAGCTTTATTAGAGCTACGTATTTGAAGTGTTGATACGCCTCACTGTCAAACAACATTAAGCCATTCAAGAAAGCATGGCCAGAATCACATTAGTTTAATTCCCATATCTGTCAAGTCATTTCGGGAAAAGCCCCCCCATGATGCAACAGACTCTACAGTGAGACCACCAAGGAGCAAAATTCAACAGTGCTTAAAAAAAAATAGATTGATTATGCAAGGGGAAAGGGGAAATTATACCGAATTTTTACCACAACTGTTTAATTGCATATTAATCCCCAACACTTAGAAGCCAATTTTAAAAAATTAAATGATACAATGACTTTTAATAACAAGAGTTAATACGTAACTCCAAATTTTGCACACACTCACATTGCCAAAGCTATAATTCAGAGGAGTTAGCCATGTTAGTCTGTAGTAGCAAAACAGTAAAGTCCAGTAGCACCTTTAAGACTAACCAACTTTATTGTAGCATAAGCTTCTGAGAGCCACAGCTCTCTTCATCAGATGCATCTAACGAAGAGAGCTATGGCTCTCAAAAGCTTATGCGACAATAAAGTTGGTTACTCTTAAAGGTGCTACTAGACTCAAAGCTATAATTGGGTCTAGAAATATCTAATCCAGAGGGGTAGCTATATTAGTCTGCTATAGTCAAAGTGCCATCCTAAGTGCCATCCTAAGTGCCATGCTAAGAAGGATGTGACTCTGTTTTAGGACAGCATTGGAATGGTATTCTGGCCCATTCCAACAAATTTATTTGGGCACAAACTTTGGTGAACTGGAGACCACTTTAGATTAGAGATGGGCACGAACCAGAAAGAAACGAACTATGTGGTTTGTGGTTCGTCGCATTTCAAGAACCATGAACCACGGGACTTCCTGTTTGGGATCCATGGAGGTCTAACGCAGCTCCACTTGCGGAGCTGACCGGACTGCCGTTTTAACCGGCCGGCGGGGTGAAAATAGCCCGCGGCCGACTGCTCTCAGGCGGGGAGCAGGCAAAGAACGCTCAAGACCCTAGGGTGAGCTAGATCTCGGACGAGGGGGGGCTCTATACAACGAGTCTCCCCCCGATCCTTGAGGTCCCACCTTGCGACGGGTCGGCTATAATCTCTGCGGCAGTTTTGGGGCCAATTCGGCTGGCATAAGACCTACATACCCAAGCATCGATTGGGGGAAGAAGCTGAGAGGAGAACTTAAAATCGAAACAGCGATTACAACCCGAGAAAAGTGAAGAGAAGGTAAAGATCATTATCTTCTGAGACGGGACAGATTGATAAAAACAGAGAGGAAAAAAAGTAGATTTTTAAACTGCAACAGACTAGTGAAAAGGAGGGGAAGACTCGGCAGGAATTGAATTTAAAAAGAGACTAAGTTTAAAGAAGTTATTAAAGAAATGGGACTATTGTTTTGAATACCTGTGGCTTTGGAGCTGTGAGAAAAAGACACCATCGCGAGATCTGCTGTGGGAAGACGGGAGACAGGAAGTGCGTAATAACAATAGAGTGGCTGGAGAGAAGCGGCCCTTGCTGGAGGGCAGGAAGTAGGGAATCGCCATTTTTGAAAGGGGAAGGGTCGCGGCTTCAGCGGAAGAGGAAGTAGGCCATCTTGGATTACAAAATCATAGAGAAACCATAGAGAAAAGACGCCCGACATTTTGGACTCTTTAAAACTTAATTTCTATAAGAAGACCGGGACATTTAAAATAGAAAAACGTTAAATTTTACGCCACGGAGTTAAGGAAGAGAGCGGATTCGTGGGAGCGAGCTAAAGCAAGCCCCACGATGTCAAAAAAAGAGTGGCAATCGGCAATAGAAAACCTGGATAAAAACCTGGACAAAAAACTTTTAGATATGATTAAAGAACTTAAGGACACGAAATTGGAGCTGATAAAAGAGGTTAAAGAGGTTACACAGACAGTAAAATCGGAGCTGTCAGAAGTGAAAAAAGGTATGGAAACAATACGAAGTGAATTACAAGGAACGCAGCAGAGAGTTAAAACAGTAGAAGACGCGATGGAGAATTTAGCAGACACGCAACAAACAGAGATGAGATTGGTGAAGGGGAGAATGTCAGTTGCAGAAACTAAACATATGGAGAAGCAGCTACCTTTTCGTGGCTTGCCAGAAGTGGAAGGAAAGTCAGCGCAAGAACAGATGACTGAGGTGTTGGCTGAGTACCTGGGGAAGGAGGAGGAGGAAGTTGTGGCTATCCTAGATGTGGCATACCGTGTGAATTCGAGAATAGCAACCCAGAGGAAACTACCAAGAGATGTGATTGTGCAGTTTACAACACGAAATATGAAAGAGAGGATTGTGACAAAACAGTTTCGAGATCCATTGGAGATTGATGGCAAGACGATTATTATAATGAAGGAACTGCCCAGATCAGTGTTACTGGACCGGAAAAAATATAAAGTGCTAATTCAGATTTTGAAGGACATGAAAATCAGGTACAGATGGGAGTTACCGGAAGGAGTGTCCTTTGAGTTTGGAGGGGCCAAAAAACGCATCAGATCTGAGCGAGAGATGGAGCGATTTATTAAGGACAATGAAAAAGACTTACCAACAAGATCATGAGTATGGAGTGTAAAGTATTATCTTGGAATGTAAATGGACTAAACTCACCGAATAAGAGGAAAAATACTTTTCACTGGCTACTAAAACAAAAATGTGACATTGTTTGTTTGCAAGAGACCCATATCAGAAAGCAGGATGTAAAATATTTAAAATCTGGAAAATTGGGCAAAGAATATGTAGCGGCCTCCAACAAGAAAAAAAGAGGAGTGGTGTTGTACATAAAAGAGGAGCTACAGCCAAAATTTGTTATGAGAGATGTGGAAGCTAGATTTGTAGCAGTGGAATGTATTTGGAATTTAAAGAGAGTGTTGGTAGTCGGACTTTATGCACCTAACGGTGCAAAAGAAAGCTTCTTTGAGGATTTAAGGAAGCATTTAGACGATCTTGCATACGACCAGATAATTCTTGCTGGAGACTTCAATGGAGTGACAGACTTGGAACTAGACAAAAAGACTACAACGGCACAAAAGAAAAGAGGACTATTACCAAAGCTTTTTTTTGAGTTGATTCAACAAGAGACTCTTGAAGATGTATGGAGGAGAGAATATCCTAAAAGCAGACAGTTTACTTTTTATTCTGCAAGGCATTCTACATTATCAAGAATTGATATGATCTGGGCCTCAAAAGACTTAGCATTATGGACTAAGGAGGTAGAAATAATGCCTATGGTAGGCTCAGATCACAACCCAATTATGTGGAAATTTGGAAAAAAGAGAAAAAGGAAAGCATGGAGAATAAATGAGGACTTGTTACAGGAAAGAGAGAATATGGAAATACTGAGAAGAGAGACAAAGTTTTTTATACAATACAACGTGAATAAAGAAGTACCAACCAATAAAGTTTGGGATGCTTACAAGGCGGTTGTAAGGGGCATACTAATGGACTTAAATGGTAGAGCAAGAAAGAAGAAAGAGGAGAAAAGACAAGAGATTGAGGAGAAAATAAAAGCCAAAGAAATACAGCTAAAAAAGAGACCAGGGAAAAAGAAGGTATACCAGGAAATTAAAATACTTCAAGAACAGCTAACAGCAATGAGCAATAAAGAATTGGAGTGGAATCTCAAAAGACTGAATCAAAAAGCGTTTGAGGGTGCTAATAAACCTGGGAAGTACCTGGCATGGCAATTGAAGAAGAAAAGGGAAAAGAAGATAATAAATAAAATTTGCGAAGATAACAAAACGTATTTGGAGCAGGCTACCATTAGTAGAGCCTTTTATAAATTTTACGCTAAGCTGTATAATAAAAAAGAAGTAAACAAAGAATCAATAGCGTCATATTTGGAGAAAACCAAACTTCCAGAAATCTCGGAAGCTTGGAGAAATAAGTTGAATAGTGAAGTAACTGACGAGGAAATAAGTAAGGCAATACAATCTGCAAATCTAGGAAAGGCGCCAGGGCCAGATGGACTTACGGCTAAATTCTATAAGACAATGGCTAATGAACTGGCACCATTCCTAAAAGAGGTGATGAATGGGGTTTTAAGGGATCAAAGGATTCCAGAAACTTGGAGTGAAGCGAATATATCATTGATCCCAAAAGAGGGCCAAGACCTGACTAATGTGAAAAATTATAGACCTATATCGCTACTCAACAATGACTATAAAATTTTTGCGAAGATATTGGCGGAGAGATTGAAGGGGTGGCTCTCGGAAGTCATAGAGGAGGAACAAGCAGGCTTTTTGCCAGACAGACAAATAAGAGACAACTTAAGGACAGTGATCAATGCTATTGAATATTATGACAAGCGTTGTGACAAAGAGGTTGGTTTCTTCTTTGTTGACGCTGAAAAAGCGTTTGACAATTTAAACTGGGACTTTATGTTTGCCACTATGGAAAAGCTACAATTGGGAGAAAGATTCATCAGAGCAATTAAGGAAATTTATAGAGACCAGACTGCAGCAATTGTGGTGAATGATGAATTGACCAAGAAATTGACGATAAGTAAAGGAACAAGACAAGGTTGCCCGTTATCTCCATTGTTGTTCATTTTAGCATTGGAGATTCTGATGATACAAATACGTCAAGATGATGAAATTCGTGGAATAAAAATAAAGGACTATTCATATAAGGTCAGAGCATTTGCGGATGACATAATGTTAATTGTAGAGGACCCATTGGAGAACATGCCAAGAGTGATAGATAAGATCAAGGAGTTTGGAGACTTGGCAGGTTTCTTCATTAACAAAAAGAAGTCAAAGATATTATGCAAAAATATGACTAAGCAGAAACAACAATTGTTAATGGAAACAACGGATTGTGAAGTAACAAGTAAAGTGAAATATTTGGGAGTCGAATTAACTGCAAAGAACATAGATCTATTCAAAAACAATTATGAAAAACTATGGACTCAGATAGAGAGAGACTTGATTAAATGGAATAGATTGAATTTGTCATGGTTGGGCAGGATTGCAGCAGTTAAGATGAATGTGTTACCAAGAGTAATGTTTTTGCTACAGACAATACCAATCATCAGAGACTCCAAACAATTTGAAAAATGGCAGAGGAAAATATCAGATTTTGTTTGGGCAGGCAAGAAGCCTCGAGTGAAAGTGAAAGTTTTACAAGATGCAAAGGAAAGAGGCGGAATGCAACTGCCCAATCTGAGACTTTATCATGATGCAATCTGCCTAGTTTGGTTGAAAGAATGGATGACATTAAAGAACAAGAAACTATTAGCCCTAGAGGGATATAAAAAAATATTTGGATGGCATGCATATTTATGGCATGACAAAGTAAAGGTCAACTCGATGTTCCTGCATCACTTTGTTCGGAGAAGTCTATACATAATCTGGAAGAAGTACAGAATTTATCTACAAGAAGGAACCCCTTTGTGGGTGGTTCCATATGAGGTGATAGACCCGAGAGCTGTTGATAATGAACAACAATGTTTAACGTATAAAGAAATAACTAAAACTGAAGCATCCAAACTTAGAATAAAGACACAAGAGGAACTATCACCTAACTACGATTGGTTCCAGTATAGACAGATCAGAGACTTATATAATTCGGACTCTGTAAAGGGAGGTATACGAATAGAGAATTCGGAACTAGAGCAGACCCTTCTTAAAGAAGATAAGAAAAGAATATCCAAGGTATACCAAGTACTGTTGAAGTGGTATACCGAGGATGAGATAGTTAAAACACAAATGGTGAAATGGGCTATAAACTTTAATAAAGAAATAACAATGGAGGCATGGGAATACTTGTGGAAAACTACAATGAAGACAACGACATGTATTAATATCAAAGAGAACATTTATAAAATGATCTATCGTTGGTACATGACACCAAAGAAGATTGCGCTAGGGAATTTGAATACTTCTAATAAATGCTGGAAATGTAAGAAGCATGAGGGCTCCCTCTATCATATGTGGTGGTCGTGTGAGGTAGCCAGGCAGTACTGGGGGGAAATAATAAGAGAAATGAGTGAAATTTTACAATTTCAAATTAATAAGAACCCAGAACTCCTGCTACTGAACTTGGGAATGGAGGGAATTCCAGCCCAACACAGGACGTTGATATTTTATATGACAGCAGCAGCTAGACTTTTGTATGCGCAAAAATGGAAAGTACAAGAAGTGCCAACTATTGAAGATTGGACTTACAAATTGCTGTATATGGCTGAAATGGATAAGATGACAAGAAAATTGAGAGATCTGGACTCAGGGCAGTTCAACACAGACTGGGAGAAGCTGAAACAATACCTGGAGAAGAAATGGGAGGTGGGAGGAAAACTGTGGCAGTTTGAGAACTACTGAAGTATTGAAGTAGAGGGGGGAGACTTTACCGGGGGGAGAAGAGATAAATGTGAATTAATAAGCAGTCAGATTAATAGATTGACATATATATAGATATATATAGGTTAACAAACAGAACATAGAGAAAATAATTAATTATAAGGACTAAATATAAGGAGCGATTAACTAACAATATTTTCTTTTTTTTCTGACAAGTTTTGTACCAAACTGAATGTCTGAAGATATAGATGGGTCAAATTGATTGACTACGTGAGGAGAGATATATAGAACTATTATAAAAAGATAGAATGAGTAATATATATAGAGAATAAGTCAAATTGTTTGATATAAACGAATGTATGATCTATATGGTTTATGATATATAGAAATATCTGAAATTGAAAAATTGGGATAAATTGTTTATCTAAGATGGAAACAAAGACTTACAGTTTGGGCATATAATGTTAAAAATAGTTAAGGATGTACTGCTTAGAATAATGGAGAATATACATTTGTTTTAGATAGAGGAAGCTAATAAAAGTAAGGGAAAGGGGACAAAGGGTTGGAAAGCTGTTGGAAGTCAACAAAAAGGGGGGGGAAAGGGAGGGGGTTAGAGATGAAAAAATTGGGGAAAATTGAATGTAAATGTGGAAATAATGGATTCTAACCCAATAAAAATTTTTCAAAAAAAAAAAAAAAGAACCATGAACCACGAACTTTCATGAACCTGCCCCGGTTCACGAACTGGTTCGTGAAAATGTCACATCCAGGTCAGTAAATCATCACTTCCGGGTTAACAGAAGGTCACTTCTGGGCAAGCAGAAGGCCATTTCTGGGTCAGCAGAAGGTCTGCAGGAAGTCAATCTCCTGTTGCCTAGGAAATTGATTGATCAGCGCCAGGCTGTCTGCAGTGATGAACCAAAAAACAAACCAAATAAACCAACCTAAAGTTTGTGGCAGTTCATCAGAAATGGGCTCTGATGAACCGCTCGTTTGTGAACCATGAACCGGCCCAGTTCGTCATGAACTTTTGTTCCTATCTCGGTTCGTGCCCATCTCTACTTTAGATGCATTTGTTAGTTTGCAGAGAGAGAAGCTAGAAACAGCAGAGGTGGCAGAGAGAGGGGAGAGTATTGTTACCTAATGAGGAGGTCTCCTTGTGAGTTGGGGGAATTAGCATTCAAGGAGAGGCAACAAGAGGCAGGTAACATTAGGATCTCCACCTGTGTATTCAAAGATTGTCCCGGCTAGAGAACTCTTTCAACAAACAAATGTTTTAATCAAAAGGGGTGTGTGTGTTGAAAATAACAAAGATCAACAACACGCAAAACCACACACAACACACACTGAGAGCTAACTAGAAAGCAGTGGTGAAAACTGGATAGAGTTTGCAGGATGGGGTGACAACCAGAAAAGGGCATCCGGAATAGAGCATTGAATGACCAGCGCATTAATGCGGAAGAGCCCAGACGGAGGTCCGAGGGTGGATACTGAATCTGAGAGCATGCACAAAACAATGGCAGAGGGGTAGTCCAATTATACTATGGATCGAACCCTGGGGTGGGACAAAGACTGGGAAGCTGTCTCTGGGGCGAGACAATGAACTGGGAAGTTTTGATAAAGTCTTCCTGGGCGGAATTCAATTCATCAGCAATGATTGATGACCCGCGATGTATGGGTGAGTAAGGCTATCAGAGCCCTGAGTTGGCTGAGAATAGAAGAGTGGATAAGGGAAGAGCAGTAGGGTGTGTTATGGTGATCAGTTCAGGAACTCCAGGAAGACCCTATTGTCTTAGGATCTATGCACATCTCCAGGGCATGGGGGCTAAAAGCAGGCCACATCTGTCATCTCACATGCTAACAGCATTCCATCTCCCGGCCGGCATCTGACTTCCATATTTCTGCCTGGATGGGCAGTATTTTGTGTTTGAAATATATCCCAAGAAGGGGCTTATGGCATACCCATATTCATAAACCTTCTTCATATCATGAGGGCAAGTCTGACCGCTAACAGAATTACCAAGATCACAGATCCAGAAGAGTTAGCCATGTTAGCCTGTAGTTGTAATGTAGTTGCATTATTGTATGCTACAGTAAAGTTAGTAAGTCTTAACGGTGCTACTGGACTCCTTTACAATACTACCAAGATATCCGAGAGAACGGGAATCAGTCAAAAGAGTAAATAATCCGCTCAGAGTAGTCGTGAACTATCCCTCCTGATGGACTGGCCTATTGGAATGAATTTTAATAGTGCACATAAACCTCACAGAAGAATTATTTTCATGGTAAAAATGAACAGGAGTTTTGTAGCACCTTAAATACTGACTATTTTTTGTTGCAGGACAAGCTTTTGTGAGTTATATCTCACAGTTCATTAGATGTGTAGAGCCTATAACCGTTTTGCAGAGTCCTGAACTACTCGGTGTTGTTCATGTTTGCCGCAACAGCCTAAACCAGCTATCCCTTTGGAATCGTTGCTTTTTGTAGTGAGCTAACTATCCCAATCCCTACAGAATCCAAGCATGGTAGTGTCAAGTTATAGAAAAGAGCAAGAATCCAGTAGCACCTATAAAGCTAATAAAATTTGTGGTGGGGTATGAGTGTTTGTGAGTCACAGCTCACTTCTTCAGATACAGCTAGATTGTGAGTTCATCTGTCCTTATATCTTGGAGAGTGGCGTGATTTCAGATGCCGATTTACCTGATTTCAGTGGGTAAATGACAAAGGCAGGTGAATGACAATTGCAGGCATGATTGGATAGGGTGGGGTATGCAGAGGGGTGGTGGGTATGGAGAAATCAGCATTGGTAATGAGACAAGAAACCTAGGTCTCGATTCAGTCCAGGAGGTTGCATTATCTTGAGATTCATTATCAGTTGCAATTCAGCAGTCTCTAATCTTTCTAATCTTCCTTTGAAATGCCTCTGCAGGATAACTGCTGCTTATGGGTCAGCAAATGAACGTCCAGGAAGGTTAAAATGTTCGCCCGCTAGTTTTTGGATGTTGTGGTTTCTGATGACAAACTTATGTCCATTAATTCCTTGTCGAAGGGACTGGCCAGTTTGTCCAATGTAGAGAATATCTGAAGAAGTGAGTTGTGACTCACAAAAACTCATACCCTACCACAAATTCCGTTAGCCTTATAGGTGCTACTGGACTCTAGCTTTTTTCTACTGCTACAGACAAACAAACACGACAACACATCTTGATCTGGGTTCTGCATGTTTTCCATTTTTAATAACTGACCTGTATCCATGTATTATATTCCAGGCAGAGGTTGGGAGGGGTAGTGTAAATTAGAGTGTCAGGAAGCTAGTTATAATACATGTTGCAGTTAGCCGCATAGACCCTGGGTGAGAAACACAGAAAATTAGCATATGTAATGTGAGAAAAATCCTCTGTACCAATTCAACTCTGGGGGGAGCCACTATTCTACATTTGCAATTTCAGCAATCTTCGCACTCAGGCTCTAATTAAGCTAACTATAATATATATTATAGCTAGCTTCCAGACACTGTTACAATTCCACTCCCACCAGCTACCTGGATGATAAAGACCTCTTCCTTTTTCTATTTCTCGTATCTGACGAAGGGAGCTCTGACTCTCAAAAGCTCATACCCTGGAATCCAGTTGGTCATTAAGGTGGTACTGGACCCAAATTTTGCTCCTCTACTACAGATCAACCTGGCTACCCACTTGAAACGACTTTTATATGTACCTACTTAATTTATAACTTACCTCCTCTTCCCAATGGGGACCTAGAGTGGCTTACATTATTCTCCCTTCCTTCATTGTAGATGTACAACAACCTGGTGAGGTAAGTCATGCTGACAGTGTGTGACTGGCCTAGGGTCACCCGGCAAGTTTCCATGGCAGAATTGAGATTCGAACCTGGGTCTCCCAGATCCTAGTTTGGCACTCTCACCACCACACCACAATGGCTCTACTGGCAAACGTTTCACAAGCCCCTGCCCTCCAATGACTTCTTTAATGATTTCCAAGGACAGCCGCTGTAGCATGGTGGCTAAATGGTTGGGCTGCAAATCAGCACTCTGCTGGTTCGAAACTGAAGACTGCCAGGAGTTCTGCAGGTGGCCTTAGTTAAGCCGCTCCTCTCAGTCCCAGTTTCCATAAGCTTTATTGTCAGGATAATGATAACACTGACTTTGTTCACTGCTCTGAGCGAGGCACTGATCTGTCCAGAAGAGTGGCATATAAGCACACAGCTTTGTGAGCTGCTGTAGCATGATGGTTAAGCGTTTGGGCTGTGAATCAGCACTCTGCTGGTTCGAATTCCATGACTGACATGAGCTCATCAGGTGGCCTTGGGTAAGCCGCTTTTCCCAGCCCAGCTCCCCAGCTATATTGTGGGGATAATAATAACACTAACTTGTTCACCACTCTGGGTGGAGCACTAATCTGTCTAGAAGAGCAGTATAAAAGTGCAGTTGTTGTTGTTGTTGTTGTTGTTGTTGTTGTTGTTGTTGTTGTTGTTGTTGTTGTTGTTGCTGCTGCTGCTGCTGCTGCTGCTGCTGCTGCTGCTGCTGCTGTTGTTCTTATACTGACTTTGAGTGTGGCACTAATCTGACTTTGAGTGTGGCACCTCTGAGTGTGGCACTAATCTGTCCAGAAGGGTGGTATATAAGCACACTGTTCTTGTTCTTGTTGACTTCTCCATTTTTAATTCTTGTGTTTCCCCTTTTCTTACCTCTCTCATTTCTGCAATTTAAAAGAACAATAACTCTCAGCTATCCCCTATAATCAAAAGGCTGACCCTGCACAGAAGCAAGGCTGCTGTTTCTACAGTCTAAAGAGAGAAGTCTTCTTTCCCACCTGGGAAAAGGAAATTGTCTGGAAAGGCTCTAAAGATAAAACACTCCGATACCTTTGATTAAAGTTATGTACAGGCATTCATTTTGACGAGATTTATATTTTAGAAAACCAGCGGCGGATTATTCCGTTTAATGTGGCCACAGGCTATCTGGAGGTAATTAAAAAGTTTTCCAAGAGCGGCGGCTTAATTTCACCCCAAGGCAATCTGTTTGCCACAGGGAAGCAATTAGTTGAAAGCACACCTTAAGCATTTCGCTCCTTGAGAGAGGGCACACGGGCTTCCCAGATCTGAATTTATCATGACTGCAGACCGGCTGCGTGCAGAAGAATTCGAGAAGTTCTGCCTTTCCTAAAGGCTTACGTCTACAGGTAACAGAACCAATACCATTCCACTTTAACTCCACCAGCCACAAGCCAGCCCCCCACAGTTTGGCTAGCATTCTGCCAGTGATATGGGTTTTCTGGGAATCTTTGAATTGGTTCCCTGAAATTTAAATGAATGATTTGCATTTTTAAAAAATGTTAGAAAAAGAAGGCAATAGACCATGTAGAAGCACTGGAGTATCTCGATACTTCCTACCCCATATTTAGCCCATCTAACATGATTGACTGGCAGCACAAAAGCCCGAACGACTATAGATAAACAGAGACTGTATTTATAGAGGCAGGGCAGAAAATTTTCCACGGGAAAATATAACATTGGAAAATTTTCCAGTCCACCTCACTGTACTGTGCCTTGAGTCTTCTGTTAGAGGAATGTGGGTTTAAGATGTTGAAAAAAAGATTAAGGAAATCTTAAACCAATTAAGTTTTTGTCGATCAGACAATTAAATTTGTATAGACTTTCATATTCTGAAACTAAAGTTTTTCAATAAAGTACAGGAGAAAAACAGGGGAATCTTCCGGACCGATTCAGTAAGCATGCCAACTTGAGAGGCTTCAGCTACGACACGAGGGTGCCTTGCCCAGATTCAAGTTTTTAATCAACTGATCAGATTGATAACTCAATCATTGCTGCACCTCTGCCCCAAAAGATCTTGCGCTGCTTTTGCAAAAGACCAAGGTTTGCACAACATTCCAGGGAAAGGAATTTCACAGAAACGAAAGCACATACGTTTCGGACTTGCAGAAATAGATGAATTGGAATTTTATTTTACAAAACGTGGACTCCTTAAAGTAAGATCAAGTCCATGTAGCCTTTGCTGTGTGAGTTATGAGCAGTCAAGTCGCCTCCGATCTACAGCGACCCTAAGAAGGAAAGACCTCCAAAACATTCTATCATTAACAGATTTGCTCAGATCCTTCAAACTCGAGGACGTGGCTTCTTTTATTGAGTCCAGTCATCTGATTTTAGGTCTTCCTCTTTTCCTACTGCCTTTCACTTTTCCTAGCATTATTGACTTTTCCAGAGAATCTTGTCTTCTCATGATGTGTGCAAGGTATGATAGCCTCTGTTTTGTCATTTTAACTTCTAGGCAGAATTCTGTTAGAGAGAGCAAATTACCATTTTGCTATACAATGCTTTATAGGGCCATAAACACACATATGAAGCTACATTATACTGAATCAGACCATTGGTCCACCAAAGCCAGTACTGTCTACTCAAGCTGGAGATTTTTCAGATCACCAACTGCCTGATCCTTCACTAGGGATTCCTGGGATCGAACCTGGGACCTTCTGCATGCCAACCAGATGCTCTACCACGGAGCCACAGCCCCTCAGCAACTGAGCAGCACTGAACTGTCAGCATAATAGGCAAAGAGGCACTATATAGCGGACAGCCTTGCTTATTAACATTCGGTCCACATCCCAGGACTTAGGCTAATACAACAGAATGTCATTTCAAAGCATATTAAATGCTTGGATGCTCGCCCAAAATAGGAACAAACTAATTATTGGCAAAGCAGAAATCGGAGAGCAAATTTGCTACAACCAGACAGGGTAGTTCTTTGGAGAGTAATAGGACGGATACATTTTGCGTTGGGCACTAGTTGCATCTTCTCAACGATAAAATATTTGAGTCTGGGGTACCTGTCCGCCATGTGAAACAACAAGGCATGATACTGAAGGACGCTGTTAGCAGCAAGCCATTGGCACATGGTCATAAATAATAATAATAATAACATTCGATTTATATACTGCCCTTCAGGACAACTCAATGCCCACTCAGAGTGGTTTACAAAGTGTGTTATTGTTGTGTGTCCCCACAACAATCACCCTGTGAGGTGGGTGGGGCTGAGAGAGCTCTGAGAGAGCTGTGACTAACCCAAAGTCACCCAGCTGGCTTCAAGTGGAGGAGTGGGGAATCAAATCCGGCTCTCCAGATTAGAGTCCCGCGCTCTTATCCACTACACCAAACCGGCTCTCACCAAACAAAGAAGAGGAACCAGAATGTGAAATTAATCAGCAGAATGTAAAATTAATCACTGAAAAAATAATCAAATTTCAGCTTCAAAAATCCCCCTTTGTTAAAAAAAAAATACCCCACATTTAAGGATTCTGAACCAATGTCAGTTCTGGTGGAACCAGGTCGAGGGCTAGAGGGCAGAGCTCAAAAGCTGAGCAGCTAAGCCTGGTTTCAGTTCCATAACCGAAAAGTCAAAGAAGAACGATACTGAACCATAAGGGAGCTAAGCGAGGTGGGTCTATTGGCTGCTGTGCTTTCCCCAACCTTGCCAGTATGCCTTCTCAGGCATAGAATGGAGAGATCCAAATGTATGTGTGCCCTGACCTGGACAGTCCACACAAGCCCAATCTCATCAGATCTCAGAAACTAAGCAGGGTCAGCCTTGGTTAATAATTGGACGGGAGACCTCCAACGAAGACCAGGGTTGCAGAGACAGACAATGACAACCCACCTCTGTTAGTCTCTTGCCATAAAAACCCCAGCAGGGGTCGCCATAAGTCAGCTATCACTTGATGACACTCTCCACCACCACCAAATGTACGTCTGTCAAGTTGCAACTAACAGCAAACCCCATCAACGGGTTTTCAAGGTAACCACGGAGCAGAGTTGGTTTGCCATTGTCTTCCTTTGGAGAGCATCCAGTGTTCCCTGATGGTCTCCCCTCCAAATACCCATCAGGGCCAACCCTGCTTAGCTTCTGAGATCCGAAAAGATTGGGCTATACCATGCCATCTTTCCACCATACCCTCATCATAATGAGCCATAATGCTTACACAGTGATCTTAAACCAGTCACAACTTTTAGGCCCAACATATCTCAATGAGCAGTTTTGGAGACGGGGCGGCTGCGTGTACCTCCTTGAGCTCCTTGGAGAAAAGGTGCATATAAATGCAGTAATAACCATAAGATGAACCCTAACTAGATCACAGACATGGTCCATCTAATCTTTCACACAGCCGCCCTCGCCAACAAGCATGGCAAAGAGGCCAAGAAAACAGCCCTAACAGCCCAAGAAAAACCCAGAAAAAGAAACATCCATATAATACTTTTTATTACAGCCAACCAAAACGGCATTATGAAAGCTTTAGAGCTCATCCAAACTCTTCATTAGGAGAGGTGTTACAATTTTTTTAAAAAGATTTTTAAGACCCTGCCTTGTCAGTCTTGGGTGCTGACTGGCTCTCATTTCAATCGCTGTAGGGGTTAGATTTCAACCCTTCCATTCTGAATGGGAGCTAGAGAAGATCTTTAAAGATAAAGACGTCTCTCTGGGAACCAAGATCAAGATAATCCAAACTCTGGTATTCCCCATTATGATGTATGGATGTGAAAGTTGGATGGTGAAGAAAGCTGACAGGAAGAAAATTGATTCATTTGAAATGTGGTGCTGGAGGAGAGATTTGCGGATACCATGAACAGCCAAAAAGACAAGTAAGTGGATACCAGATCAAATCAAACCTGAATTCTCCCTAGAAGCTAAAATGACAAAACTGAGTCTATTGTACGATCACATCATGAGAAGACAAGACTCTCTGGAAAAGTCAATAATACTAGGAAAAGTGGAAGGCAGCAGGAAAAGAGGAAGACCTAAAACGAGATGGCTGGACTCAATCAAAGAAGCCACGTCCTCCAGTTTGCAGGATCTGAGCAAGTCTGTTAACAATAAGATGTTTTTATTTTTTAGGTTAAAAAAAATTATTATTGCGGCACTGTGCCAGTGTAGCATCCCTTTAAAAGTCAGAAGACGATAAAATAGATAATTACTAAAAAATAAAAACTAGCTAAAAATTATACAATAAACTATGTACAGATAAAAGGATAGGTAATACATATGAAAGTGTTAAAATATCCAAAAGAGAGGCTTAGAACCTCATCCATTAGCAAACGTAAGAGTATTTACGTGATCTTTTTGGGTTATGTAGCAAGCGGCCCAGAATTTGGCTACCTTAGCAGTAATAGTCTGCGGTTCATCCGATAACAAGGACATGATACAGTTTGATTCGGACCGGCCTGGTCTTGCCTTTATTAGGGGTGAAATATATTTGGTACGAGCAAACTGATACCAGGTCTTTCATTCATAGGGTCGCTATAGGTCGGAGGTGACTTGACAGCACATAACACACACACATTCTGAAAAAGAGAAGCAAAAAGTAGAGGGTCATCTCAATTGAAGAAATACTGTCCAGCAAGGTCCAAGTGTGACCTTGAACCCATGCAAGAAACAAAAGTTCTCTTTGCAAGCTGACAGCAGGTAGAAGCATTCCGCAAGTCTATACAGAGGACAAGGCCTTCCACTGGTGCTATCTCCTAGCACCAGTATTCAGAGATTTATTGCCTCTGAATGTTGAATGTGAAGGCTTCCTTTAGCCACCACGGCTAGCAGCTACTGATGGACCGGTCCTCCATGGATTTGTCTATCCCCCTTTAAAAGCCATCTAGCCTAATGACCATTCATAGAATCATAGAGTTGGAAGGGGCCATACAGACCATCTAGTCCAACTCCCTGCCCAGTGCAGGATCAGCCTAAAGCATCTCTGTCAAATATTCATCCAGCCTCTTCTTGAAAACTGCCCATGAAGGGGAGCTCAACACCTCCCTAGGCAGCTGATTCCACCTTTGAACTACTCTGACCGTGAAAAAGTTCTTCCTAATATCCCGCCCGTACCTTTGTGCATGTAATTTAAGCCCATTGTTTCGGGTCCTACCCTCTGCTGCCAACTGGAAGAGCTCCTTGCCCTCCTCCACATGACAGCCTTTCAAATACTTAAAGAGAGAAATCATGTCCCCCCTCAATCTCTTCTTCTCCAAACTAAACATTCCCAAGGTCCTCAGCCTTTCCTCGTAGGGCTCAGTCTCCAGACCCCTGATCATCCTCGTCGCTCTCCTCTGCACCCGCTCGATTTTGTCCACATCCTTTTTGAAGTGAGGCCTCCAGAACTGCACACAATACTCCTGGTGCGGCCTGATCAAGGCAGTATAGAGAGGGGCTACGACCTCCTGGGATTTCGACGCTATGGCCCCTTTGATACAACCCAGGATTAAACTGGCCTTTTTTGCCACCGCATCACACCAACTGCTCATATTTAGTTTACAGTCCACTCTTACCCCAAATCCCCATTGCTACATCCAGTAGCAGTACCACAATTACTCACTGAGTAAGCATTTCTATTTTTCTGCCCTGAATCTATTGCCCAATGAATTCATTGGTTGCCCCCAAACTCTAGTATTACAGGCAAGGGAGAGATCTCTGAGAGATCTCTGTCACTGAGAGATCTCTGTCTTTTGGTGCTACACCTCTGAAGATGCCAGCCACAGCTGCTGATGAAACGTCAGGAACTACAATGCCAAGACCACGGCAATACAGCCCGGAAAACCCACAACAACCATTGTTCTCCGGCCGTGAAAGCCTTCGACAATACATTCTCGATCCACTTTCTGTATCCCTAGGCATCATTGAATCAATCTTTACCATGTTCTCCCTTGGTTGCCTTTTTTCTCAACCGAAAAGCCCCAGACCAGCCTTGCCTCGTTCATGTTTTGAATCATTAGTTGAGGGAGACATGATTTAATCGTTACGTTTGCCAAAAAAATACGTATCTTCTTCTTGTCTGATGTAACCTTAGTGCATATTCTTCACAACAGATGCAGGCTTCGTTTTTAGAACTATCCATTTTAAGGCAGTAATTAATTCTGCATTTGGGGGGATTAATTTTGCAGCAGCGGGAGAAAACTGAATGAGGATTTAGTTATTTTATTAACCCAAGCTAATTGATGCAGATGAATGTGAAGTCACCGGGCAGCGAAACGTTCATAGTTCAACAGGTTAATCGCAGAGGATATTTGGGGGATATTTTTTTGCCAGGCTGTGGGATGAAGACAACAGCTGTCACCAACAAGACTGATAAATTGTTTTACTTAACTAAAGCTTATGTATTCTGGATATTTTTCTCAAACAACACATACACGTAAGTTTAAGAAAACAATCAAATGTTCAAAAATGCACACAATTATTTTAGTTAAAATAACAGGCAGCTCAACAGTTAGGACTGATGAATCCAATGTTGCTAAAGGAGAGGTAATGTCTGCAAAGATGCCCGGTTCCCAGGAGACTGAGTAATGTATTGGTTCAAAGAAGAGGGCAGTGCTCAGTTCCGAACAGAGTGAGTAACATGTCTGCTCCGAGAGAGGAAGGTTTGGTCCAAGGATTGGGAGAATGGTCCTAGATAGGGATCCCATTCCCCCAGCAGGGGGGGGGGAGGAGCCACTATTCCCACCCTTCGCCCCCCACCACCACTCCCCTGGCCAGCGAGGGGAAAGGCATGAGAACGGGCCTCTCGGGTGTACTCCTAGCACAGTGTGACAGCGTCACTTCCCAGGAGTGATGTCATTGCGCATGCATGAGAGTGCTCCTGTGCTTCTCAGTGGACCAATTTTGACCCCCAAATGGGCCAATGACATCACATTCATTGCATAGGAGCACGCATGAGGGACACAACAGAAGTGACAAGAAGGTAAGCGCTAATTTCCTCCCACTTCCTGCCGTAAGAGTAAGGGGACCTGCCAACCCTAGTCCCAGGGCAGGTCATCTTGCTGCGTGGGGGCTGGAAAGTGTGAAACAGTTGCCAATGGCTCAGATGGAAGGATGATCGAAGGACGTGTCCCCTCTCCAAAGTCTATTCTGTTGGGAGGACGAATGCTAGTATGAAAAGCAGGCCAAGATACAGTACCAGCATGTATATCCTCCCACGACTGCCAGTAGCTGTCATCCCAAGAACCTATGGGGGTAAGGAGATCTTGACATATATTGAGGAGATTGGTTTTGGTTCTAGGAGTACGAGTCCCAGTACCCAGAGTCGGTTTGGTGTAGGAGAGGCAGTTTGGTGTAATCGTTAAGAGCTGCAGGACTCTAATCCGGAGAGACAGGTTTGATTCCCCACTCCTCAACTTGAACACAGCTGGGTGACCTTGGGCCAGTCACAGCTTCTCGGAGCTCTGAGCCCCACCCACGTCACAGGGTGATTCTTGTGAGGATAATAACACACTTTGTGAACCACTCCGAGTGGGCGTTAAGTTGTCCTGAAGGGCGATATACAAATCAAATGTTGTTATTATTACTACTATCAACAGGGGCAGTCGTAAGGAGCACAAGGTCTCTCCCTATTGCTGAACGAATTGCGGAGGAGGCACAGCAGAATTCCCTGGAGACTTCGATGGAAGGCTCTTGATGAAGAAAAACATAGACATCTATTGAGATGTCCTCTGCTTGGCCCAGTGTTCATTACATTGCTTGCCAATTGTGCTTGCCAACTCTGTGTAAGCCAGTGTGACGCAGTGATTAGAATTTCAGACTAGGTTTTGGGAGGCCCAGGTTCGGATCCCCGCTCTGCCATGGAAGCTTGCTGGGTGAACTTGGGCCAGTCACACACTCTCAGCCTAGCCTACTTCACAAGACTGTTGTTCATAAATAAATAAATCCATGCAACAACTGCGCTCCGCTCAACAGCTCCTGCTGCCTTTCTGTCGGTCTGAATGCGTCCCATTCATAAGCTTTGACCACCGCGGGGATGCCGGTCCCCAGAGATTCTGAAACTTGTTCGAATTTCATGGGAGACCAAAGGCAGAACTTTTGAGGCGGGGGCTTGGTTACAGGCAAAGTTTTATGAGCTGGTTCCCGTTTCGTTGCTGCTGAAATTGGAATCATTCATCGTTGCGATTAAGTTTTTATTGGATTGTAAACAACATCGATTCCCATGTTGGCGAAAGTGTAATATACAGAAGTTGAAATAATAAATCAAACTCTGCTGCTGCGCCACCACCGCCCTCCCGCCATGGCCTGCTGGGCCCCTCCCCAAATCATCCCCCTTTGAACAGTATGAAGGACCAATCAGGTGTCTGCAAAGGGAAGAGGAAATCGGCAACCCACACCCACCACCCGCCCCTGCTGATTGAAGTGCCCTTCACCAGGGAAAATCACAATTAAAATCTTGTGCTGCACATTGGAGACATTCAGAAGTCAGAGATCTACCCTGCTGCTCTACCTAGCGTGAAGGAGAGATAAAGTCGCACACTGCATCAAAACAGTAACTACAGAAAACATACTTAAATTTTTTAAGCTGACTTTCCCTTTCAGTCACAAAGAATAAAGATTTGGAAAAGAAACAGACAAGAGAAGGAATACAGATGAAAATCGCTGGCCAGTACCAATGTCTCCTTCAAAGAAAGGCAAAGAGAGTGTTAGCAAGTCGACCCTGACCTTCACGCTAATGGGGATGTGACATTTCCCGGGGCCTCAGAGCAGGCGCCGCCTTGTGGCTTCAGGCCCTTTATCTCATCTGTGCACGTGCTGCCTCCACAATTCCCCGTGCTACCTTCACCTGTGTGCTTAGAGCCCGCCTATGGAGCTGGCCCCTTGGGCTTAGGGAATGTAGCGTCAGGCTGGAAGGCGTGTCTCAGGCTACCTGCTGTCATTGGATCCCGGCCAACTGTGCCTCTGGGCCTCGCTGGTTGCTCTCGTCCCTTCAAGGCAAATGCGTCTTGCAGCGCCTGGTCTCCGGCCTGGTCTCCGGTCCTCTCAAGAGCACCGGCCCTGTTCTCCCAGCTTGCCTCTGCCCGATGCCTCTCCCATTTCCTTCCATTCAGCCACCTCCTGCTCCTGCCTCTAGCTCTCCGCTCGCTCTCCTCCTCTCGCCTCCTCCTACCCCGTTGCAGGCTGCGCATTTGCCTTCTGAAGTGTGTGGCTCCGGGCTCCGCCCCTCCTGTGGGGCACCAGGTGCTGCCGCGTCACAATGGCTATATCATAAGCCCCTCACTTCATCTGTTGCAAACACAGAAGTGCTAGCTGGCAAGGCAGGAAACAGCTGCCAACCCCAATCCGGGAGTTGGAAAATTACTGGAATGTGAGTCATAGGTAAGACTGTCTATCAGCCCCACACTCCTGGAGAAGTGCAGGGTTGTAAAACAAAGAAATGTCTTCCAAGAATTCCTGAGTTAATCTCCTCCGCACCCTGCTGATCTTCCCCTTATCTACTGTCCTAATCTGGGCTATTCAGGGACCTGATTAGCCCCAACTGTCCAGCCATCATGGGTCATCAATCACCTCTTTCGCTTTAGTAATGCTCAGGCAAGTTTAATCAACTCTTTCCCATTTTATTGTGTCACCTCCGGAGACAGCCATTAAGCTATTGTTTTGGAGCAGAAGACGTCATCCTGCCCAGGGTACATTCCACAGTATATTAATTATTTTTATTTATTTTATTTATGTCCGCCTTTATCTTTGAGACTCAAAGTGGATTACACAGTCGATATCAAGGACATTTTCCATAAACAATGCCACAGGGTAAATAAATACAAGTTTACAAAGATATAACAAGCAAGAATCCAGTACAACATACTGGTGAAGTCTATGGTCCCTAACTCATTAGCGAAGCATCTGAGATCAACTCCCTACAATACATCTCGCCTATCTAAGTAAAAAGCCTTTTTGAATAATTCGGTTTTGCATCATTTTCAGAAAGCCAGGAGAGTGGGGGATCTCCTGACCTCTCCAGGCAGGCTGTTCCACAGGGTAGGGGCCATCACAGAGAAAGCCCATGTATAGGCTGCTGTTGATTTTGCCCATGTGCAGCCTGGCACCTGCAGGAGACCCTGTTCGGATGAGCAAAGCTGCCATAGAGGAACATAGGGAGGGAGATAATTGGGCTATTTTCCGTCATAGTTGTGTGTGCCTGTTCTTGGATCCTATACCCACCCTCAGATGCATGTCTGAGAGCGGGACCACAAGTGACGCCTGACACAGGTTGGACACTAGTCAGCTTCCCTCAAGTTTTGATGGGAAATGTAGGCATCCTGGTCTTGCGGCTTGGCTCTCCGACTGCTGTCCAATGGACTTTTCAACTGTCACTTGTCCAACATTCCGCCAAGCTGCCTACATTTCCCGCCAAAACTTGAGGGAAGCTGACAAGTGTCCAACCTGTGTCAGGCGTCACTTGTGGTCCCGCTCTCAGCTTCTCCCTTCATACTGCGAAGCACTGGTCACTCAAAGCAGCTATCATACAGAGGTCCCCTATCTTCAAGACTCATAACTATCATTCATTTCCCAAACTGCTCTCCCATTTCCTCTCCATCCTCTAGTTAGCTCTGTGTGTGTGTTGTGTATGCAACTGCCCTTTATTACTGTATAAAAACCCTTCCTGTTGAACATCTGCCTGTTTATTTAAGAGTTCTCTAGAAGAACAATGCTCATATTTATTTAATTTATTTTATTTCTTCATGGGATCTTTTTATCCACTCTCCCCATAAATGGGTGGATTACAACATGAATAAATAGCTACAATTAAAAAAACATTAAAAACATCAAAATAAATTTGGACAGCAACCCAAGTTGCTCAACCCCTGTTCAAAAACATTCCATGAGGAGGGAACAGGCAGAATATATTAATATTCTAGTGGGAAACCAGGGCCGATTCCAGACGGCCCTCCCCATCCCGAAACGTCGCGCATTGTCACGCGGAAAAAGCAAAATATCGCGTTTTCCGCGCAACGTTTTGGGATGGGGAGGGCCGTCTGGAATCGGCCCAGGGTGAGGGCTTTTTTTCAACTGCCCCCCCCCAACAGGAGACCAGCAAGGAAGCCCGGAAGCCTGGCTATACCTCGATCTCAGCCATATGTCTAGCAGAACATATCCATCTTGCAGGCCCAGCGGAAAGATAGAAAATCCTGCCAGGCCCTTGTTTCAATGGACAGAGTTCCACCAGGTTGGGGCCAGGACAGAAAAGGTCTCGGCCCCGGTATACACTGGTAGATAAATTTCACCTAGTACCCACTTCGCTGCTTCTCCTTCTACGCTAATTCCCTCAACTCACAAGGAGACCACCTATTCGGGTAACAGGAGGGCTGCTCTGAGCTTGCCCTGGCAACTGAAAGTTAGAGCAACGATTCTGCAGAATTCTTAGCAATGCGACGGTGTGCTCTCGTTCCATCAATCACAAATACCAAAAAATAAGGAGCGACGGTTGCATAAGCCGAGTCGTTTGTGCACAGCAGCAGGATGCACCACACAAACCTTCTCAAACCTTAAGGAGGTCTGATGAGGTAATCGAGAAAAGAACAGTTTGTCTTTCGTGGCACATTCTGTAAGACAGGTTTATAAATTATGTATCCCCAAGTTTTTTTTTTAAAAAAAGATTCTGGGATCGGATCCAAACTACTTGAGGGTTTTTCTTGTGTGTGATGACTGGTTTGTTAACACACTAATTGAATATTCTGATATTTTCTGAAACTTTCGGCATGCTTGCACATACCTTTAACGAATGGTTACAGCACTGCCAAATCTATTCCCAGAATACTGTCTCATGCATAACACAGTAAGGAACAATTTGCTTCTGCATCTTTGCCCAGACCTGAGAGAGAAAGAAAGCATTTCTACTGAGGGCCCAAGAGACAGAAGTGTCCAACGGTCCGGAACGGACACTACCCAAGGTCTTCCAACAAACCTCGGGCTGAGCTGGGCAGCTGCTGAGGGAAGGACATCCTCCTTCCCGACCCAAAAGGGGATGACTGACAGCCTATTGACTTCACCTTCCCAGAAAGCAAAATATACACAACAGGAGATGTTCACTTCTTGTTATGCTGGGGCTCTGGAGCTTGAACCAGCAATCTCAGGCCAGGGCCTAGGCAAGCGAACCACTGAAGTGGCAGGTATGACTAGCCAGGCACATAAAATTACGGGAGTGCAACAACCTGGGCATGGAGTAGGGGTCACTGGGGATGTGGGGGGGGGGGGTGTAGTTGTGAATTTCCTGCATTTACAGGAGGTTGGACTAGATGACTCTGGAGGTCTCTTCCAACCCTATAATTCTATGATTCTAACCTGATCCTCTAAACTAGAGAGGCAATCAGGGATTGAGATCTGAGACCTTCTGCATACGAAGCCGAGGCTTTGCAATTGAGCTCCATCCCAATCACTAAATATGAAATCCCCTCCTCATACCAATCTGCCTGGCACAGAGTCCTTATTAGATTTAGGTACCAAGTTCAAACCTTTACTATTTTCCTTGGCATTTAGTTGACACTGTGCATTTTGTTTCTTTCCCTCTTTTCTAATCTCTACTAATTTGGGGTGGGGGGCATCTGGCTCTAGCATCTCTGCTAACTTTAAAATAACTTGTACTATTATTCTCCTTCAGCCTTAATATGACGGTGGTGGAAAGTGCCGTCAAGTCATAGCTGACTTATGGCGACCCCTGGTGGGGTTTCCATGGCAAAAGACTAACAGAGGCGGTTTGCCATTGCTTGCCTCTGCAACCCTGATCTTCATTAGAGGTCTCCCATCCAATTACTTACCAAAGCCAACCCTGCTTAGCTTCTGAGATCTGACGAGTTTGGGCTTACCTGGGCTACCCAGCTCAGGTCCATCCTTAATACAGGATTCGGAAATTGGTTGTGCAATTGTACACTGGATATTTTTTCCATTTAATTGTTCTGTTCTAAGGTGCCTTGGGCATTTTATATCTTTATAAGCAACACAGAAACAAAGAATAAGTAATTTGACATGAACATATTAAATGACTTGGAAACTCCCAGTAGGAGCATATCTACACCGGCCGATAGTACCCAGTAGTATAGCCTACAGATACTGTCCCTTTAACAAAGCTATCTCTCTGGGCTATTTCTTACAGTGCTGCCCTTATTACCTGCATAAAAAGCACCCCTGAATAATTCACTTTTGCACTGTTTGCTGAAAGCCAGGAGAGTGGGAGCTTTCTTGACTTCTTCAGGCCAGCCTTCCAAAAGGTGGGAGCCACCACTGAGAATATGCGCGTACAGGCAGCTGTTGATTTTGCTAACGTGCAGAGTGCCTTGGGCATTTTCCATATTTATAAAAAGAAGCAAAATAAATCTCTGAATTAGTCAGGCCTAGTCTATATACTAGCATAGAATCATGGGGTTGGAAGGGGCCTCCAGGGTCATCTAGTCCAGGGGTCCCCAACCCCCGGGCCGCAGACCAGTATCGGTCCGTGGCCTGTTAGCAACTGGGCCGCACAGGATACGAATGGCGGGCAAGCGCAGAGCCGACTCCAGGGAGAAGGCGAGGTAGGCAGTCACCGTCCTGGGAGGGGTGGCCGCGTCTCGCCTGGCTGGCCCTGCACTTTTCATTAGAAATATCATCTCATCTAGCCGGCTGACTCCCATCATGCCTCTGGGTCTCTACTCCCACTCCCAGCCAGCACACGCGCAGTTGCTGCCTCGTGCTGTAGTCGGTGTGGCTGCGCTTGCTGGAGCTGCAGCTGCTGCCCTGCCCTGCCCTCGTGCCTTTGTGTGCTGGGTCACTGCCAGGCCCGCCGGGCAGCCAGCCGCCCTGAGCATCACCTGCCGTCTGTCCCAGTCTGCCTCTTCCTGTCTCTTCCTCTCCTCCGGTGGTGTGGCCACTGCTGGAGAGTAGAGAAGCGCCACTGGTCTCCTGCCCACACAGTTGCGCTAAAAAATATAGACCTCGTGGCGGTGCAGCTGCTGGGCGGCTCTGTGTGCTGGAGCTGACAGCAACTAAAACGAGATCATGGAGCAGACTGGACATAAGCAACACACTTTGGGTGTCACTGTTTCCTATCATCCCCAGGTGGGACCGTCTAGTTTAGGGGTGGCCAAACTGTGGCTCGGGAGCCACATGTGGCTCTTCTAGACATACTGTGTGGCTCCCGGTGGTCTCTGAGTATCGCCATGGCCATACATTTTATTTTAGTTTAGCTTATTTCCCTCCCTCCCTTTACTCCTTTCTTTTCATGTCCTTCCCTTCCTCCCTTCCTCCCTTCCTCCCTTTCTTTCTTTCTTTCTTTCTTTCTTTCTTTCTTTCTTTCTTTCTTTCTTTCTTTCTTTCTTTCTTTCTTTCTTTCTTTCTTTCTTTCTTTCTTTCTATGTCTTTCATATTTTCAATAAAAATGTTGGGTTTGCCAGGTCTGAGTGGGGCACTAATCTGTCTAGAAGAGCAGTATATAAGTGGACTGTTATGGGAGCTGCTGGTTGGGTTGCAAATCAGCATTCTTCTGGTTCGAATCCCACTCCTTCCACGAGCTCAGCAGGTGGCCTTGGGGAAGCTGGTCCTCTCAGCCCAGCTCCCTAGCTGTATTTTATTGCGGGGACAATAATAACACTCACCATTCTGAGTGGAGCACTAATCTGTCTAGAAGAGCGGTATATAAGTGCACTGTTATGTGAGCTGCTATAACATAGTAGTTAAGTGGTTGGGCTGCAAATCAGCATTCTGCTGGTTCGAATCCCACTCCTGCCATGAGCTCTGCAGGTGGCCTTGGGTCAGCCTCTCCTCTTAGCCCAGCCCCCCAAATGTATTGCGGGGAGAATAACAACAATGACTGTTCACCTCACTGAATGTGGCAGTAATCTGTCCAGACGGGTGGTATATATAAGCACACAGTTGTTGTTGTTGTTGTTGTTGTTGTTGTTGTTCCTACAAAAAACAAACACAACAAATCGGTCTGCCCTTGGAGTTTAGAGAGGGCCAACTCTCTAAAGATTCAACACACTCTAAAAGCTTTCAAACTGCAGGAAATTTTATTTTTTAAAAACTCCCTGACTCTCTTCAAACTATCTTCAAGGGCCTTCTTAGAAGGAAATACATTCCGAAGCTTCCTTCTTTGTAGCTGATTTTATTCCAGAGGCTCTCGGTTTGCTGGTTACCTTTTGGTTGAGGAGATGGAGAGTAACATTTTTTTAAAAAAAACTCTGGGAAGGTCTATTTTATACTGGTTTATAAGAGCACAAGACCAAGACGTATTCTCACAGCTCCACATAATCCTCAGGGATAAAACCCATCACTTCACGTGCCTATTAATAAGCACTTATGGCCCGCCACATGTAAAAACAGACAGCATTCCAACAGCCACTGAATTCATCTGCAACCGGAATGTGTTTTTATCGCTGTATCAGCCGCAGCCGCTGCCAGGTCTGACAACGGCCGAGCGCAGCTTGGCAGAGCGCCGCAAATTACTGCCGACGGAGAGCACTTTAAGCCTTCCTCCTGGAGCTTGACTTGACAAATAAAGCGATGATTCATAACTGAATTACAGCAAGGCTCGCTGTGGATGGTGAGAACAGCTCGGCCGAAAGGGAAAGGGAGTCCGAGGATGCTCCGTCCGCAGGGACCAGGGAGGAAAGGAACGCTTGGAGGGAGGGAAACCTTGTGGGATACAAGAGGTTGGAAGAATAATAATAACATTCGATTTATATGCTGCCCTTCAGGACAACTTAATGCCCACTCAGAGTGGTTTACAAAGTATGTCATTATTATCTCCACAACAAAACACCCTGTGAGGTGGGTGGGGCTGAGAGAGCTCCGAGAGAGCTGTGACTAGCCCAAGGTCACCCAGCAGGCTTCAAGCAGAGGAGTGGGGAATCAAACCCAGCTCTCCAGATTAGAGTCCCGTGCTCTTAACCACTACACCAAACTGGCTCTCTTATGGCAGTGAGTTCCACTTAACCACTAACTCTTAACTAGTAATAGTCAATTTATATACCACCCAGCGGTGACCAGCAGTGATTAGTTTACAGTCCGCTCAGCTCCAGGTGAAGCCAAAGCAAGAAAGGCCTCACGGTGTCATCCCACTTAGCACATTCAGGTTCTGGCAGTTCGATCCCCATCGTACACCACTGCACACACTCCAATGTATGAGTTAAAGTTACTTTATTAGAGATCCATCAGTATCAGCATACACAGACATTGGCAGAAGTGACGTGAATAAGGCTGGGGGGTTAGTTATAGGGAAAAGTTCCTGCCTTTAGAATATGGACAGTTAGGATTCTGGTGCAAAAGAGCCAGGAAGGGGTGGGAGGGGTTTTTGAGACAGGAGCAAAGGAGAACTGGAGGAGAGAAGCAAAATGAAGTCATTTCAGTTCCCAGGGGCAAGCCAGCTCACAAGGACACATTCTGAAGCGGCTGCAAAAGCGAACGTAGGCACCTCAGTAGGCACGTGTAAGATAAGCAACTTCCAGCCCCACAGGCCCCTGATAAGACAACTTCATATACTCTCAGAGGATCAGTACAGAGTACAGAATACATAAAAATACTCATGGCAGATATGCAAACAGACATTTCCCTTCTTCTGTAATGAAATCCCCAGCCCGTGATTGAGGAGAAATCAATCAGCACCCATAAGCTTTGTAATTCATTCCTGGGAAAAGGTACATTCCCCAGCTAAATTCATCAACTCAGCTCCGGGGACATTAATTTGCAAATGTTCCTTTATGATTCTACAGGAGAGCAAATCTTATTCTTTTGTCCCACCCCGGCAGCAAGCAATCAAGGTAATCAAACTTTAGTTATTCCCAGGAACTGACCATTGGGAGTCTTTGTTCCAACGGCTGGGAGGGCTCTCCTGCCTCAGGGTACATTTTGCCCTATAAGAATAGGGACCCTTGCCCCATTCAAACTGAGCATGCTTATTGGATCTGAAGCGCTATTCCCTTGGCGTCACCTTCCCTAAGCCTTTCTATCTCTGCAGAGAATGCTGGCGTTTGAAGCTCTTCCTCCGTGGACGTCCTTGCTCTCCAGATAGGTAATTATCGCCCTGCGATCCCTCAAATCTATTCCACTTTCACCACTGCTTTTCCTAGGCATCTTGTGTTCTCGTATGCAATCTTCTGTGTGTGTGTGTGTGTGTGTGTGTGTGTGTGTGTGTGTGTGTGTGTGTGAGAGAGAGAGAGAGAGAGAGAGAGAGAGAGAGAGAGAGAGAGAGAGAGAGAGAGAGAGAGAGAGAGAGAGAGAGAGAGAGAGAGATTTTGTCCCTTTCAATAAAATCACTCTTTAATTGAGAACACCGGCTTCGTTTGCCTCCTTGGGAAAGGACTCCGTAAAAATCGGTACAAGATCCCGTTGTTACCCCTCTCGCATAGCCACTAATTCCACCACACTCTCTTCCTTGCAAGGAGACCAATTCAGGGAACACTGGCTAATGCCCACTGGTGACCCTAAACATCCTTTTTGACGGTGTGGACAGTGGAATGCTCCTTATTCCTTCTGTTTTTCTCTCCTTCTCTCACCCTTAGCTTCTCTACTTGGCATACGAAATACGATAAAGTAAAATACATCTCCAGTTTCAAAGAGGGACTGGAAATAAAATGGCTAGAATCACAAAGCCTTTCTGTAACATCTATACGACAGCCACACTGGAAATACTGTGCGTAGTTCTGGTTATCCCATCTCAAGTGGGTAGCCATGTTGGTCTGGAGTAGAAGAGGAGGATTTGAGTCCAGTAGCACCTTAGAGAGCAACCAGATTTGCAGGGTATGAGGTTTCAAGAGACGGAGCTCCATTCATAAGAGGCAGAAAAGGCCCCCAAACCTTTGCCTACAAATAAAAGCTCAAGTCTTTGTGGCTTTTTAAGTTTAGAAAAGAGAATACCGGAGATGGAGGCAGAATTGCAAGAGAGGTTTATAAAATATGAATGGTGTATGGAAAGAGATTCTCTTCCCTCTTTCATAATACTATAACTTACAGTGAAATCTTTAGTAGGGTTACTCCAGTCTAAGCTCAATGAAATCAGTAGGCTTAGACTGGAGTAACTCTGCTTAGGATTTCACTATTAGATCTCCTAATGAAACAGACCAACAACTGATTAAGAACCGGCAAAAGATAATGCTTCTTCATACAGGGCATAATTAAGTTATGAAATTTGCTACCACGAAAGGTGTCTGAGCTCCTTTCATAAGAGGCACCCCCAGACACGCTTTCTGCCCTAAGGGAATCATTTCTCAGGACATGCAAATGAGTGCCACAGCCACTTGGTTAGAGCTTCTTGGGTACGTTTTCTATCATACTAAGAAAGAGTGCTGGAAGAGAGCTTTGAGGATATCCTGGACAGCCAAAAAGACACATAAGTGGGTACTAGGTCAAATCAAGCCTGAATCCTCCCTAGAAGCTAAAATGACAAGACTAAAGCTATCGTACTTTGGTCACATCATGAGAAGACAAGATTCTCTGGAAAGTCAGTAATACTAGGAAAAGTGAAAGGCAGTAGGAAAAGAGGAAGACCTAAAACGAGACAGCTTGACTCAATAAAAGAAGCCATGTCCTCCAGTTTGCAAGATCTGAGCAAGTCTGTTAATGTTAGGACATTCTGAAGATCTTTCATTCATGGGGTCACCATGGGTCGGAGGCAACTTGGCAGCACATAATACATACACACAAGAAAGATGTCCAGTGGCAACGGTCCACGCAAGCAGCTTCACCCACAACTTTGGGTTTAAACAGTTGCGTGGAATCAGACATCAGCCCATTTGCCCTCCGCAAGTACCCCTTTGAGTGGCTTTTTCAATCAGCCGGTGAGATTCCGGCTGGAGAAAAGGTGAGACAAAAAATGGCCGGGGAGGGGACTTTTGGAAGGGAGAATCAATGGGGCAGCAGGGTGAATTTTAGGTACCGTCACCATCGACCCCTCCAATTGCCTCTTGAGAGCATTACAAGGTAAACACATAACTGGGAATCTCGCATGCGCACAAGCTTCCTCATACATAATTCTGCCCTCCAAGGTCGACACAGACGACTTAATCCATCTACAGAAGGCGGTCGGATGGCTCCAAGCCTCTTCGTAGGAGGCAGAACGAAGAAAAGGAATCCCCAAATTACAGCACTCTTTAAAAGGAACAACGTTAGAGCTCTGGAGTCTAGACTGAACTAATTTCTTTGGGTTATTTTTTTTAAAAAAAATAGCGATTACAGGGAGAAAAAATCTGGCAGTACCATTCCTTCTTACATGCGAAAGCTGAGAGGCGCTTAGGGCTGAAGGCTTGGCGAGATTCCAGCTGGGGAAAAGGAAGAAAGAGCCGTCTACAAAACAGAAGAAAATACTCCGACTGAAGAGCCGCAGCAATTAGGAATGTTGTACCGACAGGAAATTACACGGGAAAAGCCAGAGCCGTTTTTTAAAAAGGTACTTTCCAGGACGAGAGAGAATCTTGTAGCACCTTACAGACAACAAATGTATGTTGCATCGGCTTTCATAAGCCAAAACCCATGTGAGCAGGTGCATGACGATTCATCCTCCATTAGAACGAAACCAGAGGGCAAAAAAAGCCAAAGAGGAGAGTCAAAAATTCACAGGTGCCACAGGAAAGTAATATAATCTCTACTCTTAGCACTTCTCTCTCAAAGATGGGTTATTTCTCTATCCTCTGACATGGCAAAAGCCTGATGTCACTGATGTATCTTAGAACAATGCGCCACTCAGGTCCTGTCCCGAAGCGCCTCTCGTCTTCAAAAGATACAATCTGGATGGACCATGAAGGTCTCCAGTCTTTGACCTGTTCCATCCCATTGTCAATCAAAGCACTGACCAATCCCCACACACACAATCACAACACAACAGAATAACAAACACTGACCCGGCAAAGACGCCCTCAGTCCACTCCTTCTACACGTCTTTTAAACCAGTCCAATCTCATCTGGCTGTGAGGACTAGCTGGGGACAGAACATGAAGACAGATAGTGTGGTGTAGTGGTTAGGGGTGTAGAACTGGGCTCTAGGGAGACCAAACACTCACTCTGCCATGAATGTACCTAGTTAGTTTCCTAGCTTCTATCACACCACCAATTATTTATTTACCTGGCTCAGCCATGACGCTCACTGGGAGACCTTGAGCCAATCACTCTCTCTCAGGTACCTCGAAGGGTTGTTGTAGAGATAAAATGAAAGGAGAGCACCACATAAGCCACCTTGGAGGAAGGACAGAGGGGAAACAGACAGACCTGCATTCCCTGAGCCAGTGTGGTGTAGTGGTTACAGTCAGATCACAGAGACCTACATTCGAATCCTGTCAGAGAAGCTCACTGGGTGATCTTGCACCAGTCACTTTCACAGCCTTATCAGGATTCCAGCTGAACATCAAGAAGACAAAAGTAATGACCACTGAAGAACTATACAATTTTAAAGTTGACAATGAGGAAATTGATATTGTTCATTTTCTGTTCCTTGGCTCAATCATCAACCAAAAGAGAGACTGCAAGGAAGAAATCGGAAGAAGATTGAGACTTGGAAAAGCAGCTGTGAGGGAGCTAGAGAAGATCCTTAAAGATAAAGATCTCTCTCTAGGAACCAAGATCAAGATAATCCAAACAATGGTATTCCCCATTACAATGTACGGAAGTGAAAGTTGGACATTGAAGAAAGCTGACAGGAAGAAAATTGATTCATTTGAAATGTGGTGCTGGAGGAGAGTTTTGCAGATACCACGGACAGCCCAAAAGACAAGTAAGTGGGTGCTAGATCAAATCAAGCCTGAATTCTCCCTAGAAGCTAAAGTGACAAAACTGAGGCTATCATACTTTGGTCACATCATGAGAAGACAAGATTCTCTGGAAAAGTCAATGATGCGAGGAAAAGTGGACGGCAGTAGGAAAAGAGGAAGACCTAAAACGAGATGGCTGGACTCAGTAAAAGAAGCCACGTCCTCCAGTTTGCAAGATCTGAGCAAGTCTGTTATTGATAGGATGTTTTGGAGGTCTTTCATTCATGGGGTCACCATGGGTCGGAGGCAACTTGATGGCACATAACATACATCGATCTCACAGTGTTTGGAGTGTGAGGATAAGCTGATTTAGGTCCCCACCGGGAGAAAAGCAAAGTACGCAAATCCACATCAGCAGTTTTTCCATTTTTAAATAGAAGACACGCGCTCGGTGAACTCCCTCAGGGCCCAGCTTGTGCAGAAGATGGCAGGCTTTCTGCACTGCTCGTTGGAAAGGCTAAAATAATAATGATTAGGAAATACGTATACGCACACAACGCCAGCCGAATGCTTTTGGCCTGCCTGAACCTGAACAGAGGCACCGTGCATTCTGGGATTCCTTTCTCCACCTGTCAATGACGGTATCACTCATGTCTACAGCCGATCATCCAGCTACATTCCTCTGTGGCTTACAACAGCTGTGATGTTATCAGCTGGAATAAGAGAGAGAGAGACAGAAGTGCGGTAGCCCAAGGCCTCCTATGGGCGTGATCAGATCTATTCAGACGGCAGGCTCCCGGCCGGAGCCATTAATTCTATCTAGAACATCTGCCTGGCCCAAGACCTACCCTGGTTATGAAGGGAATCGTAGAATCCGAGAGTCGGAAGGTCCCTTAGAGACCATCTAGTCCAACCCCCTGCCCAATGTAGGAACAGCCTAAAGCATCCCCGACAAGTTATTTGTCCAGCTGCTCCTTGAGGACTGCCAATGAGGGGGGACCCACCACGTTCCAAAGCAGCCGATTCCACTGCTGGATTACTCTTGACATGATCTAGCCGGTCCCTTCCCTCCTGCAGTTCAAACCCATTGTTTTGAGTCCTATCATCTGTTGCCGACAGCTCCCTTCCCTCCCCTAAGTGACAAAGAGCTTCATACATAAACATCACAACTAGCTATGAGAGCTAACCTCAAGCCATCTGTCCAGGCAAAGCTGCCTCTATGTTTTGAAAGGTCCTCAAGTTCTACCTTTCACGTTGCCTTGCAGCGGACACTCAGGGCCAAGCTACAAGTGACGAAGGACACTTGAACAGCAAGTGTATTTCTCCCTGTTCACTTGCCCTCCACTCAATCCACTTGCTGTTCAAGTGTTATTTGTCACTTGTAGCTTGGCCCATAGAATTAAAGTCGTATATATCCCCCGTTAGCTGCAGAACTGAGCACTTCGTACCTTTGCTGCTTTGAGTGGGCTTTTCCCTACCAAGGTAACAAGGGGTTCCCCTCTGACCCCCAAATAATGACATAAGCAGAAAAAAGCTGCAATGTGAGAACTGTTTCATTAGTATTTCTCCACTACTTTAAAGCACAGAAAAAATTACCCCTTAAAGAAAAAATGTAATAGAAAAAATGTAATAGAAAATCTATTTGCTGTTTATATCACCATATAGGCTTAATTCATGAGGGCTGCCGCTTGATACACAACTAAATATAGGACACTACCAAGTTAGACTATTGGGGCTCAGTAGCATCCCCTCTGACCCCCAAAAATTCTCCAAGTTTTCAAACAGTGTCTTCCCCAAAACTGCTACATTAAACTTTTATCCACAGAGACCAGGAATCAAACCTGGGACAAAAAAAATTACTGTGTGCTGGTCTCCAGGCCTCTGACCATCCTGGTTGCTCTCCTCGGCACCCGCTCCAATTTGTCCACATCCTTTATGCACACAATACTCCAGGTGGGACCTGACCAACATGACCAAGAAATACTTTCGCAGCTTCACGGATCTTGGATTTTCCTGCCAGGCCATCCCTTCTTCGGCATGCCTCTTCTCACAGCTTGTTCCTTTCTAGCCGCCTAGAAGTTCCTGTGGATGTCCTGGGGTCTACACACTTCCTTGCCTCTGGGTACCTCCAGACTTTACAATAAAACCATTTGAACTGTGAGTGATTCCGCACACGTTGGATAATGCACTTCCAATCCTCTATATAGATCTTTTGGAATGGATATTTTGGTGTGCGGAACAAAAAATCCACCTCAAACGATTGATAAAGTGCATTGAAAGTGCATTATCCAAGGTGTGCGGAATCAGCTGAGTCAGGGCCAAGCTACACATGACGAATGACACTTGAACGGCAAGTGGATTGAGTGGAGGGCAAGTGAACAGGGAGAAATACCCTTGCCATTCAAGTGTCATTCGTCATGTGTAGCTTGGCCCTCAGGCACATGGCCAAAATCTTTCCTTGGCCCAACATGCTTCGTCTTTCAGCTGAAGCCACACCTTACGGCCCACTCTTCCCTCCTGCCTGCCTTTTCCAGCTTCTCGTCCAGTCCCCTTGAACCTCTCAGCTCATGCCTCTTTGTTCTGGCTCCAGCCACGTCACTCCTCACCAGCTTCCAGCCTCTCCATTTCAGAGCGCTCCGCCTCTCTCTCGCTCCTCCATCTCTTCTCCTTTGTCATCCTTGTTCCAGCCTGATCCACAGACTTGGACAGCTTTCCTGATGCTTCCAGTGCCCCCCATGCCTCTCCTAAAAATCCAATGTTGTAGCAGAGTTTGTCTTGAACACCCCAATATAATAACAATAACAACAACAACAAAAGCATGCTTATATACCACTCATCTAGAAGACAGATCAGTGCCCCGCTCAGAGCGGTAAACAAAGTCACCGTTCTTATTATCCTCACAATACAGCTGGGGAGCTGGGCTGAGAGGAGTGGCTGATCCAAGACCACGTGCTGAGCTCATGGCAGTAGAGGGGTCTAACATGTAGAGTGCTGGCTCACAGCCCAGCCATTTAACTGCTATAACAACAACAACAACATTCAATTTATATACGGCCCTTCAGGATGACTTAACACACACTCAGAGCGGTTCACAAAATATGTCATTATTATCCCCACAACAACAATCACCCTGTGAGGTGGGTGGGGCTGAGAGAGCTCTGAAAGCGCTGTGACTAGCCCAAGGTCACCCAGCTGGCTTCAAGCGCAGGAGTGGGGAATCAGACCTGGCTCTCCAGATTAGAGTCCTGCCGTTCTTAACCACTACACCAAACTGGCCCTGCTACACAAACTGGCTTTGCTACACAGGATGGATTTGATTTAAATTGACCGATCTAAGTCACGATTTAAATTGCTAGTCAGTAAGACTAGATTTAAATCATGGTTTTCTACATAAAGACTCCTCACACTTAGCTTCTTGTGCAGATCTACCGTACTCCCAACAATCTTCTATTCATTTAATTTTTTGAAACAGCACTTAAGAGGTATGGGGTTGGTTCTGTGTACAAAAATTTGCAAAGGAACAATGGAATTAAGGTCTTTTTCTCATCTCTGTATGTTTATTTTATAACCTTTTTGCTGTGAAGAAGAGACGTGATCTCTGCAGACACAAATTCACAGTTTTGAGAACTGTAAAACCGAGCATCTGTGATAATATCTTCTCGACAGGAAAACTGCCCAATAATCTTACTCAAACCTCCGGAAGAGCATGACATTGTGAATGTATTCATGGAATTCGTTTACCAAAAAATTTAAACATTGCATGAATATACAGCCTCCTGCTACATAATTAAACACTAATCCTTATTTCATGATGATAACCTTTGGGCTATAATGTTTCTTAAATAGAAAACTATCTTTAGGTAGATTTTTCCTCAAAAAACATTTTATTTACAAAAATCTGATTTAAATAAAAAAAATCTGATTAAAATTTTAAAAAGGTGGTTTAAATGTTAAAAATTCGATTTTTAATTAATTTTTTTTTTTAAATCATTTATTTGCTCCGGTAGCTTTCTCCCAGCTTTCTGCGCATGCATTGTCACACAGTCGGCCGCTGGCTAGGAGAGGAGAAAAACGGGAACGTTGGCATCGAAGACCTTAAAGGCCCACAACCAGGCTTCACCCATCCAGCTGTGATCAGCCATGCTCCACAAAGGTAAGCCAAGAAGTTAAATCCCATTTCATACTGTCTGAGGGACGAGACCACCAAGGAAGACTGGGGCAGCTACGTAGAGGAAGGCAATGGCAAACCACCTCTGCCCGTCTCTTGCCTCAAAAATCCCATGGGGGCTGCAACTTGACAGCACACTTTTAACAAATTATCTGCCTTCCATCACCTCTGCAATGGGTGCCCGCCGACCCGTCACTCCCTACACACATTCAGCCTAAAATTCTATGCAAGATTCCAGATCAAATGCACAGTCTGTACATTTATGTATGTTCATCATTTATAGTCCGGCTTTCTCACTGAGACTCAAGGTGGATTACAGTGTGGGATTAATACAGTTAGCATCAGGAACATTTCCATAAACAATGCCATAGGGTAAATAGATACAAGTTCACAAAGACATCAGCAGGAATCTAATACAACATAGTGGGTGAAGTCGATGGTTCCTAACTCATTCGCGGATCATCTGAGATCCCCTCCCTACAATACAGTCCTCCTATCTGAGTAAAGTTTTTGAATAATTTGGTTTTGCATCACTTGCGGAAAGCCAGGAGACCAGGGGCTCACCTGACCTTCGCAGGCAGGCCATTCCACAGGGTAAGGGCCACCACAGAGAAAGCTCGTGTACAGGCCGTTGTCGATTTCGCCGATGTGCAGGGTGGCACCTGCAGAAGACCCTGTTCAGAACAGCAAAGCTGCCACGGAGGAACATGCAGGTTCTGTGCCAATATCTGGCTGAATGGATGTCAGCGGGGCTAGCCAGTGTGATCCTGCCCCCCTCACACACACACGGATCATGTGTACAAAGCTAATGTCTTGAGCTGGATCAGCGTTTCCACTGAAATATTAAAATATTCTGCCCGTTCCCAGCTCATGGAATGTTTTCGGTTGGGAGTTGAGCAACTTGGGTTGCCACCCAAATGTATTGCACTATATGATTTTAATGCTGTTTTTATCATTATTTATTTATTTATGTTGTAATCCGCTCTGAGCCCGTTTACAGGAAGAGCAGATAATAAATCTGCAGAAGAAGAAGAAGAAGAAGAAGAAGAAGAAGAAGAAGAAGAAGAAGAAGAAGAAGAAGAAGATGGTGGTGGTGGTGGTGGTGGTGGTGGTGGTGGTGGTGGGAAGAAGGCTGCGTAGAGACGTTACCATATCATGTCCCCTTGAAAGAGGTACATTCATTTTTATGGCAACGGCAGCGAGATTATTATATGCACAAAACTTGAAAATTCCAATATTGCCAATATTCACCAATATGGTTGGTGAAGGCCTCGCCCTGAGCATGTGCAGAACAGTCAAAGAAGGGACACGAACACCAACGTTACATGACTACTGTAACTCGCTCTACGCAGGGCGTCCCTTGGGCTTGATCCAGAAACTGCAGCTGGTTCAGAATGCAGCTGCATGAGTGGTTGCCAGAGCTCCAATCATGGCACATATAACACCCATCCTCCGTCAGCTGCACTGGTTACCGGTTGAGTACCGGGTCCGGTTCAAGGCTCTGTTGACTTATAAAGCCCTATGCGGACTGGGCCCAGCATACCTTCGGGACCGCCTCTCCCCATATGTTCCCTGGAGGTCATTTCGATCAGCTAATAAGTAGTTGCTGATGGTCCCTGGCCCCAGGGAGGTCCGTCTGGCCTCTACCAAAGCCAGGGCCTTTTCGGTCCTGGCTCCGACCTGATGAAACTCTCTGTCTGAGGAAACTAGGGCCCGGCAGGATTTATTATCTTTCCGCCGGGCCTGCAAGACGGAGATGTTCCGCCAGGCATTTGGTGGGGGCTAGGCTGTCCTCTCGCCGGCCATACCACTGAAGACCGTCCACCACCTATGCAGGAGCTCATAAAGCGTGATGCAGGGCATGATGTAAGAGCCAAGCCCGGTGCCTGAAATGCTGTATTTTAATATTTACATCTGCCAATTGAGAAATTTTTATTGTATATGGAAGAGTGTTTCAATGTTTATTTATAATGTTTTTATTGTTTTTAAACTATATGTTTACAAATTGTATGTTGTTACAGCACCCTGAGCTGTCTGACGTGGAAGGCAGTCTACAAATGCAATAAATAAATAAATGATGTCCAATCCCTCCATGCATAAATCTTCAGAAGCCATCCACAGGGTTGCAAAATTCTCTCCTACATGCCCCCCCCCCTTTACACAGCCTTGCTCCTCCAGGCAGATTAGCTTAATACCCCACCTTGACTTAATAAAGGTTGCTCAAGATTGGACACGTGCAGCGGTTTCTCTCAGGCACAGCCTCACGGTTGGCTCGCCCACATAAGCTGTCTAAAATTTAAATTAGGACTTGCCAAGAAAGCTGAAATCTTAATTTGCCTCTTGCTAACTAACAAAGGCTTACTTCTTTGGCCCACAGATTTTATGGGGCATGTCGGAAGGAGGCCTTTAGTTACAGCCGTTTATAACAGCTTGGCACCATTTCCCGAGAGCCTGAATTTAGAAAACAAAAACAGGGAGTGACAAGTGAGGTCACGGGTGCAAAACCCTATTCTGTGGACAGTTTATGATGCCCAAATTTTGCACTAAGAAGCAATGTCATACGGAGTGCTTAGGATTACTCTGAAGTAAATTAGTGGCAGCCTCAATATCCTCTTTGTAAAGGACAGCGCTGGAAAAAAACTGGGAACATTTCGGAACTAAGATATTAACTAAACTAGCTGTCCAAAAGCACTTCACAGAAAGCCAAGTATATTAAGAAGCAGCTTGTTCAGCCTACAAAATTGCCAGCAGGCTGTACGCAGAGAACAGGCACTTACCAACACAAACAAGGCTGCCGCGCCAGGAAAAGCCGGTAAATTATACATCAGAAGTGAAAGTCACTACGTCCAGCTAGGCTTTTGAAGGCAAAGCTACAGAGGACAAGCTCAGCGGGAAGGCCCTATGAAAAGGCAGGTACAAGCGATCGAACCTTTTGTTCTAATTGCATCTGACAGAGCTGAGAAAGTAGCAGCACTTTTCCCGGAAACAGGGAATCGGTAAGCCGGTCGCCCACCGGGACCCATTCAATAAGGCTTTTTAGATTCTCATTTTTGCACCACGTTCTAAGAGATACTCATGTCGTCCTCCGTTTGGATGCGGCCCTAATTCTTCTCCTAATACGTGCACCAGCCACCAGAAAATCTCACACTTCAAAATGCATTTTTTAAGTGAAAAAGGATAAAGCCAACAACATGAAAGCCATGCAGAGGAAGGATTTAGACCATGGAGCTTTGGAGGATTCGGTCTCACAGAGGGGGAGCCGCCACACCATGTGATGTGCAGAAGCTAGGAGCAGGGTCTGAAGGAGAAGGAGGTAAGCTAAGCTGCAGCCATTATCCCTGTGGAGCGGATGGAGAAAGCCAACAGCAATGGTCTCGTCCAACGTCAAGGCCATTCATGGAGTCGTGGGGCCTGACGGCCAGCCCCTCTGCCTTGACTCAGGCTAAGCTTAGCCTTCTAAGACAGGGAAGGCGCTTAACATTTTCAAGATGGACTCCTAGATGCACAGACAGCACCCCTAGGAGAAGGAAACAAAGCGTTTTCTGTCTCGCTAGACTGGGTGCATCACAGTCCCTCTGCTTCCTCGTGAGCATCTGTTCTTGTTACAGAGCAGCATGACTCAGATTTTCATCCTCCAAAATGCAGACGGGAGCACTCGTCTCTTCTCCGCTGCACCTCCCTTGCTACTTTCAATATCAGCTTCGAAATCTTAGCCCGTACACTTGCTATTTTAAATATCTACACCTCATCTTTCCCCATGGCTCAAGGCAGCTTGTGTGTGCGTTATGTGCCGTCCAGTCGCCCGATCCCAATTTAAAACACAGAAGATACAGTAAAGCCCCAAATAACCTCCCCTTCTTCCTACAAAAATGCCTGCACCCTACACCCCATTAAAAGCACTAAGAAAATAAAACGGACCTGCAGCATCTCCTAAACATTTCTAGCACTCCCCTCATCTTGCCTGACCCCTAGCGTGGGAGCTAAGACAGACAATGCACAAGCTAAGATTGATGCCAGGTGGGCTACCTTAAGGGGAACAACAGCCAGTATGGGACAAGCCGATGAACACAGAGCTTTGAATGCAACCCAGAAATAAACAACGAGGCAATGCGGCTGTTTTAAAACGGGCAAGACACGCTCCGGTCAGCGCTTGACAATAGTGAAGCTGCAGCATTACCAACCAGTTGGAGTGTCTGGGCTGTTTTCAAGGGGAGCCCGGCACAGAGCACATCACAGTAATCAAGATGGGGAAAGTTACAAAAGCATGGATTAGCTGAGCCAGGTCAGTCAAGTCTAAGAGAGGTGGGGAACCGAATGCAGCGGATAATAGGCTTTATTGATCACCGTACCAACCTGGGTCCATGAGCACCACAAATCTCGTAACCTGCTCTTGCAAATGGCAACTCCCCTTCATCCACCACAAGTGGAACCAGTCCCTCTAAGATATCAGCCCCCCCCCCCAACCAGCATTAGATGGGTCCTTTATGGATTCAACTTCAGCACGTTCCATCCTAGCCACTGGACCACAACATCAAAGCGCTGGTTCAGAGCTCAGACGGAGGCCTGCGGAGGTTCAGACAATGAAATCTAGAGCTTGGCGTCAACAACGGCACGTTGATGACACTTAAGCCAAACGCTGCAGGCAACCTCACTTAATGGCCTCATGCTGAAGAGCATGAGCAGAGAACGGATCTGTGGGAAGTAGATTTAATGAAGAATATTTTATATACCTTTCTGTGCCTTTATTACTGCCGTGCAATGTTATTCTCAGGGGCGAACGTAGCATTTGTAACGCAACTTGCAAGAAAATGAGACTTGAAACAAAAGGATCAAAGCAGAATGTATGCTATGTATGTTTAAATCACTGTGAAGACTAAAAAGACCAGCCACTGTGACGCTTGCTGTAAGGTAGTTGCACCTGCAGGACACCTGCGCATGACTTGATACAGAAACTTCTTAGTACAGCTGCTTTATGCTAAATGCAGCAATAGAGAAAGGGGAAAGAAAATGTGTTGCTGAGAGAAGGAAGCTAGCTGCGAGTTAATTTAGTTTAGTTTATTCGGTGTTTAACCCGCCCTCCCCACAAGTGGGCTCAGGATGGGGTACAACAGTCCTAAAATACAATTACATAGCAGATTCTACAATAAAATCCGGCAATTAAAATTATATATATACAAAAACCTGATATAGTTGGCTACACTTTCCTGCCCCCAGCATACGAAGAGGAGGTAGACAGACACACGAGCTGTACTCGAATACCGGAGACCGGTGGGAGGCTCGATGATGGTCCTGGCGCTGGCTTCAACCGTAAGCCTGGTGGAACATCTCCGTCTTGCAGGCCCGCCAAAATGATACAAGATCCTGACGGGCCTGAGTGTCCTCGGACAGAGAGTTCCACCAGGTTGGGGCCAGGACCGAAAAGGCCCTGGCCCTGGTCGAAGCCAAACAAGCCTCCCTAAGGCTAGGGATCACCAGTACTTACTCGCTGAACGAAGCGCTCTCTGGGGCACAAACAGGGCACGTACGGGGAGAGACGGTCCCTCAGGTATGCTGGTCCCAGTCCGTTTAGGGCTTTAAAGGTTAAAACCAACACCTTGAAACGGATCCGGAATTCCACGGGGAGCCAGTGAAGCTGCTGTAGGATTGGTGTAATATGTGTCCTGTATGGAACACCCATCAGGACACGAGCAGCAGCATTCCGGACCCGCTGTAGTTTCCAGATCAGACCCAAGGGAAGCCCTGCGTAGAGTGAGTTACAGTAGTCCAGTTAGATTAAGCTGTACCTTTCAGGGCTCAGAAGAAGCCCCAGAGAAACGGGAATGGGTGCTAAATGTAACAGCAAGCACTTTCCTCAGGAAGGGATTGCGATCCCCTCCCACGGAACCCAGCATACAAGGTGGCCAGAAGTGACATTGGGGCGCCCTTGGTAAAGTGTTACATAAGCTAGAGAAGGGGACAAAGTGAAGAGCCTATGAAAGATGTGTCGGAAAGGAAGAGAGATGTTCCTCCTAGAGACAGGCCAAGGACAGATGAGATAAGCAATGGCAATCAGGAAATATTGTAATTATGCTGTCAACCAAAGATGTTTCTTCCAATAAGCATACCCCTGGACTATTATATTACTAGAGGTGGTAGACCGCTTGAGCCAATGGGGACCACAGCAATATTTGAGCCAACAGAATAACCAATATTGCAATTAATCAAAAGGTATAAAATGCTTTGCACAGCTATTGTTGCTTCGATGAGCGTTGGACACAAGGGAACCCTTTACTCTCTGTGTAAACTTCGGTCCTCCACGTTTAATAAACGTTATAGACTTGCTTCACTCACAGGACTCCGCGTCTGTCTCTTCTTATGATTGGCTGAGGGACATTCAAACCACAGGTTGTGTGGAACAAACCCAAGACTGCCCACAGGACAACTCTCAACTGGTTCATTCTTCTCCTTGTTGACCAAGACATCTAAAGCCATTTCCATTGCAAACGCCACTCCATCCAGACGACACCTTCTCTTTCATGAAAGGGAGGGCAGGAAGGGTTACATCAGTGCTCAGTTCCTGTGGCTCTGTCTTACATGCCCAGGGTAAGGCTGATCACCACCTTGGGGGGCCAGGTAGTGATTTTCTCCAGGCCAGTTTGGCTACGGATCCTGATGGTGTTTTGCCATCTTCTGGGCATGGAGTGGGGGGGTCACTGGGAATGTGGGGGAGGAGTTAGTTGTGAATTTCCTGCGTTGTGCAGGGGGTTAGACTAGATGACCCTAGAGGTCCCTTCCAACCCTATGATTCTATGTTCCTCTTGCACAATCAGGTTAATAATTTCCTTATGAGGGCCTGCTCTGGGTACCGTGAGCAATAGCCTGGACAAGACACTTGCCATTTTACTAATCAGGGTTTACTTCTTTAATACGAAACGGTCCTTAATTTATAAATACAAAGCCTCCTGTGGACCAGCGGTGGTGGAGAGAGCCCTCAAGTCATAGCTGACTTATGGTGACCCCTGGTGGGGTTTTCATGGCAAGAGACTAACAGAGATGGTTTGCCACTGCCTGCCTCTGCGACCCTGGTTTTCGTTGGGGGCCTCCCATGCAAGTACTAACCAAGGCCGACTCTGCTTAGCTTCTGAGATCTGACGAGATCAGGCTCACCTGGGCTATCCAGGTCAGGGGCCTTGTGCATCAGAAAAGTACTGAAACAAAACATCTAGGCACTGAACCAAGACAAGATCCCATCATAAGAGAACAGCAGGATTTGAGTCCAGTGGCACCTTAGGGATCAACGAGATTTTCAGAGTGTAAGCTTTCGAGAGTCAGTGCTCCCTTCTTCAGACAACTGAAGAAGGGAGCTGTGGCTTTCAAAGTTCATACTCTAAAAACCTTGTTGGTCTCTAAGGTGCCACTGGACTCAAATCCTGCTGTTCTACTGCAGACCAACACAACTACCCACGTTAAACCACCGTAAGAGACTTTCAGACATATACAAGCCCAACCTTGCTTGGTGTCAGTTCTGCCCATCTCTCCTCCTAATTCTGACTATCATCTTTGCCATGCCCTGTAAACCAGACTCATCAAGCGTTACTCAAAGCCCACTTCCCCCAAAGACATTTCCTAGACCCACTTTCACCCTTCTCGTCCCTCTCTGCCCCCGTTAACTCTTGATTCCCTATCCTTTCCCCCAGAAGGCCTGTGTTCTATCTTGGCATGGCCTATTTTAGATTGTAGGCCGCCTTAGTCGGATAAAAATAATTTTCCTTAATGGACCACACGGCTGGGTCAAAGTATGAAAACATGCAAGCAGTAAACATCAGTGCATACTTACTCAAAGGGAACACGAATTTACCGATACAAAATTTTAAAATTTACCAATACGAAAAGGTAGCCGTTCTTGCCAGCGAAAGTTTATTATCAGGTGAATATTCTATCATACTGTAATCATGCCACATCCTTCAGTTTGCAGGATCTGAGCAAGTCTGTTAATGATAGGACGTTTTGGAGGTCTTTCATTCATAGGGTCGCCGTAGGTCACCACAAAACCTTTAGTGACCGCTTAACGTAATCTTTTTCATCCCTTCTAACACATTAAGGAACAGGGTAAAATTTCACTAGTCAGTGAAGTACACAGGGTTGGTACCTTTTACAGGCGTAGTCTATCCTTCAGCTGAAAATAGTCCCAAATCTGTTCTGTCTCTGAGGCAGCTGGGCTCTTCACAGCATTCCACAATTCTGAAAAGGCAAATAAAAACAAAATGTTACCAACAAAGCAAGGTGAGGAAAACCCCTAAGTTGTCACAACATGCATCTCCATGGAAAGTGATGGGCAACGTTCACAACAAAGAAGCACGGCCTTATCTATTGGCAGGCAGGCAATATATAAAATAAAAACTGATATGCAAAGTCTGATATCAGGATTTTTTAGAACTCTCGCCAAGCATACTGGAGCTACTGGACTCCTCCATTGCCGTCTGGCAATCTAACAGCCACACCTTAACTCAACCACCTTTGCAAACATTTCTGGGTTGCATGGAATCATACAACTGCCAAATTCTACCCATCATGCAATCACTTCCCTATCAGGGCGTCTTCACATACAGAAAAGTTTCACTTACTGAATCTTTTTCCCGTCACACAATGGTTAAGACAGAGAAAACCAAAAGAAAAGTCAGCAAACCTACTCATTTCCAAGAAAACTTCTATTAGATAGTGATGTACCAAGAGAACAGTTAAGGAAGACGATCCTTCTGTCATGTTTTTAAGGGCTTATTCCAGACAATCCCACAAAATACAACTTTCTGAGATTTTCTTGGCCTAGATCTTATTGCAAGTCACCTAGGGTTGCCTGGCACTTACCTTGTGCTCTGTGGATGTTGTTTTTTGTATGTGCACTTTGTGCGCACTCCCAACAGTTGCATGATGATGTCACTTCTGGGAAGTGACATCATCACACCAACCATGGGCGTGCTCCTGCACTTCATGTGGGACAAATTCCACCGTTTGGGGCCAAAACCGGTCCCAGAGAAGCACGGGAGCGCGGCCATGGTTGGCATGATGGCGTTATTTCAAGATGTGACATTGTGCTGCACTGAGAGTGCGCCTGGTACATGCTTTTCCAGGTTGTCTGCTGTTGGTGGGCAATCTCCAGGAGGGCTCACCACCTCCTGCAATCACCAGTCAACGGGGCAAACCCCTGGGAGATTGCCCGCCGGCGGCATGCAACTGGGAAGCCTAATAGTCACCATGATAGTCTAGCCAGTAGCACAGAAAAAGAAAACCAATTTCAACATGTATGGAAATGAACGTGGTGCCTTCATTAGTGGCAGGCACGAACTGAAATATGAACCAAAGTTCGTCACGAACCGGGCCAGTTCATGGTTTGCGAACCGGTGGTTCATAGGAGTACGAACCGTGACTAATTTTATCCCAGTTCATTTGATTCATATTTCAGTTTGTCACTGCAGACAGCCTGATGCCAATCAATCAGTTTCCTAGGCAACAGAGCGGATGGGCTCTCTGCAGACCTTCTGCTGATGTGGAAGTGACATTTTCACAAACCAAACAAACCAGTTCGCAAACCCGGGCGAGTTCATGAAAGTTTCTGGTTCATGGTTCGTGAAACCACAAACCACACGGTTCAGAATTTTCCCGGTTCGTGCCCATTTCAAGCCTTCATACAAGATGTGCATTATAATTCCAGAGAGGAGAAGCACACAAGTTTTTTAAAAAAAAAATGAAAGAAAAGCATGAGAGAACAGAGAAATAGCAGGCCTTTGCTACAAGAAGGCAGGGGTGGTCTTGTAATGTTCTTTTTCTGAACAAAAGTTATCCAAACACTTGTGCAACTGAGTGCTACACCAACAAGCATTCAATCTCACTTTTTTTTTTTTAGAAAAAAGGTACATAAACAGTGCAATCCTATGGAATATAACTTCAGTCTAAGTCCATTGACTTCAATGGGTTTAAACTGGAGTAACTCACGATAGGATTGCTCTGAAAATGGTGCAGACATTGGATGAGGGGAAGGAGAGGTTAAGGTTGTGTGAATCTCACAATAAACATATTCTATACAGCTCTCACAGTTGCAAAAAAGCACTAGTTCACACAATGTTATACGCATTGTGTACTATATGTATCAGATTTTTTTTAAAAAAGACCACTACGGCAGAATGTTGACCCTCAATAAAAAAAATTAGGACTAGTCATATATTGTGCACAAAATATATAGACGAGTCAAGATTCATTATTATAAAAGAACTGAAGACTCGGAGAAGGCGGGTACGGCTAAACAGCTTTGTTCTGATTTTTTGATTTCTTCCATTTTTATACAGTGGGAAAGTATTCTGTTCCTATTTTTAAAATCTACAAACTCACAAAGACTGAATTCTTAAATTCTTGCAGAAGTGTCTGGAGTTTCTCTCTCTGTGTCTCACACAGAAACAAACACACAAAACATGTACTCGCTTTCATACACACCCTGCTTTATTATGCCCTTAGGGGAGACAAAAAATAAAGACGTACTGACATTCACAACACAGGCAACACTTGGCACTGGTGAGAGAGGGTCTTATAATTTAAAGGATTCTGGAGATCATGTCAATGGATGTGCAAAGGGACGACAAAGAATACAAAGCAGCTACGTTTTTATATCAAGCCAAGTATTCCCAGGCGAGTCCGGCTTGTATTAGTCTCTCATTGACTGTTCAAAGATCCTGCAAAACCCAAAGGAATGCTCCCCCTTCCCTGCCCAGCAAACAGCACGTGTGTTCACGGAAAGCTGACATCATTGTCCCATCAACCTCTGCCGCATACGAGCATCTTTCCCTTCAGGCCTCTTCCTCTGCATCTCCGATTTTCAGGCAGCCGCTGAATAAAAGTTAGCTTCCACTGTATTGAGTTTATTTCTGAAATACATGCAGCCATCTGTCAAATCAACCAGGGACAGACTCGCATTTGGAACAAGCAGTGGGAAGCGAGATTAATAGTATCGGACATAAAGGTGAATGGACTTCCCGGGCAACCCCAAGAAAGGAGACATCAAGCCAAGTCTCGGCGAGTCAGGGGAAAACACACAGGAAAGATCACGGGAGCAACGCAACCAGGCATTTTACTCTCGCCTGCTGTAGTCCAAGGTTTACACATCTTGATTTACAGCCCGCCCTATTCCAAGCATTCAAGGTGACTTAGAAGGCGATGAAAAAAGAAAGAGCCAGAAAGCAATTGTGCAAATGACGAGTGCAAGAATCGAGATACACCGATCGAGATTTATTTGCAAACAGACAGCAACCACCTCCTCTGGGTTGCTTCCCTGCAGTTTGAAAAATGAAACACAGTTAAAATAAATCCCATCCCGCCTGGGCTCTTTGGGAGACATTGAAGGCTATGCTGACGCACACAGAATTTCTAAACTACCTCTGTACAATCTGCACTGCTTCGACGTGCGAGCGGCACCTACACAGCTGCACACCCTGAGCAGAAATGCAAATATACAAATCCCGTGCATCTACAAATCACCAAAAGCCACTCTTGGCTCAGGGTTGTGGTTGTGATGGCGGAGGAGAGAGTCCCAAATTGGGTGTTGTCTTCAGACATTCCAAAGAGAAGGAGAAAGTGCGTGGTAGGAAAGCCGAGCATAGCAACCAGCATCAATGTGAGCTAAGCAAATATCACAGGAGGCAGTGAAGGGAGAAGCAATTTGTCCTCAGACACATTATGTTTTAACTTTCAGGTCCTGGGCAGAAAACCTTCCTGTTTTCTCAGGCTCCTGAGAGCATTTAATTTGGAGACGATTAACTAATTGCAGTGGTACCTACAATCTTATTGCTCTTTTTATTCTTTTAATGTTATGTTGATGATTTTGATGGGATCGTACGGGGATTTTTTTTTTTTATATGACAGCACCACTGGGAGAAAGTCGATTCTTTTTTAGATACGGTAGACTGTTAAGGTTTTTTTTACATTATCCTGTTTTTAAACTGTACTGCATATACTTCCTTGGAGGGCAGTTTTTGGTTGAAAAGCAATTCACGTATTTGCAAAAAAGAACCTCCTCAAGACACAGTGAAGCCTCCCCCCCATTAGCAGTCCACATCCTGGGAAACTCTTACAGGATGACTCAGCCCAAACGCACCTTCCTGAGTAGATATAAATGACCTGCCAACATCTTCTCCACACTGTGACGCTGGGAGATCTCTGTCTTTCGGTGCTACACTCTGAAGATGCCAGTCACAGCTGCTGGTGAAACGTCAGGAACTACAATGCCAAGACCACGGCGATACAGCCCAGAAAATCCACAACAACCAAGAGGCAAGAGTTGCCACATTCCACATCCTTCCCACATCACCTGGCACATGATGAAAAGGGTCTGTGGTGCAATGCCTTTCACCCCAGAATTCATATCAAGGTTATATTCATTTGGGTCTGCATTCATCTCAGGGCGAAACAGAAAAGGTGTCCTTCTGCAGTTCGAAAAAGGAACACAGAGCATGAGTCACATCCCAAGAGCAAGCCAATGCCAGAGAAACGCAGATGGAGCCCGGCTAGGAGGACAAAGCCAGGCTTCGTTCACAATGGAGAGTCACACCTCGGGCCAGAAAGCTGGGAAGACTAAAATGACAGGATGAAAACTCTTCCTTTGGGACAGTAAATAAAGCCCAAGAGGGAAAGGAAAAAGACAAAGATGATAAATTCTCTGGACTAGGGTTGCCAGTCCGCTGGTGGGGGCGGGAGATCCCCCACTCCCAGCCTCCTCCCCCAGCCACCACTCACCTGCCCAATGGGGGGAAACGCGCAGGAATGGACCCCCCCCGTGGTGCACTCCTAGTACCAGGTCCCCCCTTTCTGCTGGGAGGGTAAGGGGACCCTACTCAGGACACAGAGAATGGTTTCAGGTTGGTAGCTGTGTTGCTCTGCAGTGGAGCAGCAGGATTTGAGTCCAGTGGCACCTTAAGAAACCCACAAGATTTTCACGGTATGAGCTTTGGAGAGTCAAAGCTCCCTTCTTCCTGTATCTGGAGCTTTGACTCTTGAAAGTTTACACCCGGAAAATCAAGAAGCCACTGGAATCAAACCCTTCTGGACACAGAGAAGTTCTTTTAGATCAAGGAGGCAAAAGCCACCTTTTCCTAGGGACTCCGTCTTGTTCACAAGGGGCAAAGGGGAGAAGACCCAACCATGAGAACTGAGGCAATGCCGAGACTTAAACTGCTGCAACTTCAAGTAATACTAGCCTGTCTTATTGAAACATCACTTTGTATAAGAACTGAGCGTAGGGAAAGAGGACGGTGTGTTTTTACCTTCTCTTTGTACCCTTGTTCAGCCAGAATGCTCAAACAGACCATGTGTATTCTTTTTATTCCTTTGTTAAACTACCTTATATTTTGAATGCTCTTGAGTTTAATCTCTGGAAATGCCACACTATTCAGTCTTGCTACATGAAATCTGGTAAAGAGGAGGGGCATCGGGGAAGCTTGTCATCCCTTGAACATGATCACTCGAAATTATGTAGCTGCCATAGGTTACCCCAGCGAGAGCTTGTAGGAGTGAAGCAAGAGGCACAGTAAGTAGGTGGAACCTAACAACTACACAGGTTCTGAGTGCTAGTCGTGTGACTACGTTTAGCAGGAGATACAGAGTTGCTGGTGGCAGCACTTTAACTCTCAGAAATCTACAGATTCTCTTTTGTTTTTCGAACCCCCAGGGAGCAAGAGGAAGAAGTAGCATCATCGAGCAGACACTTCGTTTGGCAGCAGGATTTTCCAGCCTCTCAGAAACATGTAGGGCTTGTAAGTCTGTTCCTTCCAAGCTCCAGAACTGATATACGATGGACATTTCAAAGGTTAAGGCTAACATGGAACTTATGATCAAAATGGACCCCAAAGTAGGACTTCTTCTCATCTTCAGCTGCTTGGCCAAAGGGACGTACCTAAAGACAGATGATGCTGGACTAATCAAAGTGGAGAGCTTCCTTTTTATATTTACATACACCAGAAAGGCGACTGGTATAGAATGGCTTGTGCAGTCAGTAAGAAAACTCCAGCAGTTTCGGTGTCCCAAGATGCCGACGAATGGCACAACCTTGTGGGGCTTGCATGCTTTTCCTGAGATGAGAAAGGCCCATTGCCAGCGGAGCAGGGAAACAGAAGGAATCCACAGATTTTGGAGAGTTAAGATGAACCAAAAATGGAGAATGGACTCCTTCGTTATATGGGAAAACTGACACACAATCTGATCGGTTTAGTTGTTGTGGAAAGGTTATCGCTCTTTTTCACTCCTCCTCACAGGCTGAGACAGCAACACCTGTGGTTTGTTGAGAGCCAGTTTGGTGTAGTGATTAAGAACGCAGGACTCTAATCTGGAGAGTCGGGTTTGATTCCCTGCTCCTCCCCTTGAAGCCAGCTGGGTGACCTTGGGTCAGTCACAGTTCTCTGGAGCTCTCTCAGCCCCACCCACCTCACAGGGTGATTGTTGTTGTGGGGATAATAATGACATACTTTGTAAACTGCTCTGAGTGGGCATTAAGTTGTCCTGAAGGGCAGCATATCAATCGAATGTTACTATTATTATATTATTATTGAGGGAGAGAGAGAAAACTGTTCCCCTTTGCGGTGGTTTGTAGGCCTTCCACCCCAGCACATAACCTTAGCATTTGCGCTCTCCTGCTTTTGGTGACGAAACATTGAGATGGCCTGTCATGGAGTAGACTGGATAAGGACCCACAAACACACATACATACACATACTCCAATCACTTCACACAAGCAAGGAGGGGCACCTGTGGAAGTCCTGAACTGGAGATGGTAATGGAGATGGATGAGGGCCAGTAAACTGAAGCTCAACCCAGACAAGACTGAGATGTTGCTGGTCAATGGAGAAGCTGCTTGAGGACTGAACAGACTGGAAGAATAGACTGCCTGCTATTCGGGACCCGCTAACACAGAGATGTCACTTTGCAGATGTGGCAGCAGCTATGCAATCTCTTGAGGCTTCCCAGCAACCACGACAGGTGCAAACAGCAATAGAGAAGCCCACGTGGTTATTAAGGCAACCTTACAAATAAGGTATTAAATTTACTTGCCCACACTTTTTTTTGTGTCTCACCTACCCACACGTACCCATGCTGGTCACATCAACTAGACCTACTAGCTACAAGGTGATGGAGAAATGATGCGGGGTGGGCGTTCTTATTTATCCTAGTTTTAGGTAGGCAGCTGTGTTGGTCTGCAGTAGAACAGTGGCACCTTAGAGATCAACAAGATTTTTCAACGGTATAATCTTTCAAGAGTCACAGATCCCTTTTTCAGATTTGAACACTGAAAATCTTGTTGGTCTCTAAGGGGCCACTGGACTCAAATCCCGCTTATTCAGCTTACTCCAGCGTTCCTCACCGAAAGCAAGAGAACCCAAATATGCATCTTTCTCTGTGTGTGTCTTGGGATGAGTGTTTCTTTTCTGTCAAAAGTATTATTTCTGGTTTTTTTTTTCTTTTTAGCATCTGTTAAAAAAATTAACAGGGCTGTCCTGTAGAATTGCACCTTCTTTGTATCGGCAGCAGGAAAGTTTCTTTACGGGAAGAATATTTAATATGCAGAGAAACTACACTTGCTTTGCTGGTGCTTTTTTCACTGGAGTTTCTTTAAGCAGTCAATTTAATGAAAGTCATTTCTCAACTTGCAGCTGTGAATACAAACATTGGCCGAGTCCGAGATGTGTACTTTTCCCACAGATGTTGCCTGGTTAAATTTATAGTGGGTAGATACAGTCTGGCACTTGGGGGAGGGGGGGTCTGCTGTGGACTTTTGGGGGTGGAGAGAGAGAATATAACGGGACTATATGAGTTCATTCGCTCGCTCTCTCACACACAAATAATTCTGAACTTGGCTTCAAAGAATGGATCGAAGAATCCACACAATGGGGTCAGGTTCAGAAAAGGGTTTGCTAAAAAAACAAAAAAGAATAAGGTAACTTTAAATGTGGGTCTTTTAAAAACCACAATGCAGAGAATGGCATGTAACGTAACTTCAAAAAAGAAAGATGTGGTGAGATCAAGGTTGGCATTATGGGTTTAACTACCAATCCCACACAACAAGATTTTCTTTTTAAAAAATAAGTGAAGATCAGCAGAGGAGAAGACAACAGAGCAGCAACAGCGGCAGTAAGAAGGGTTCAGAGGGCGAAGGAGAGAGCAACGATGGGCAAGAAACAGCAGCGGGATGATGGTTGTTGTGGGTTTTCCGGGCTGTATTGCCGTGGTCTTGGCATTGTAGTTCCTGACGTTTCGCCAGCAGCTGTGGCTGGCATCTTCAGAGGTGTAGCACCAAAAGACAGAGATCTCTGAGAGATCTCTGTCTTTTGGTGCTACACCTCTGAAGATGCCAGCCACAGCTGCTGGCGAAACGTCAGGAACTACAATGCCAAGACCACGGCAATACAGCCCGGAAAACCCACAACAACCATCGTTCTCCGGCCGTGAAAGCCTTCGACAAAGCAGCGGGATGGTTGGAGAAAGTGGAGGCAAGTAACAGAAGAGGAAGTGGGGGAATAATTCTCATTTATTTATAGTCCGCTTTTCTCACTGAGAGTCAAGGCGGTTTACCTGGTGTCGGTCAATACAATCAATGGCTGGGACTTCAGTAAACAACACAACAGTGTAGAGATTGCAGAGATTTGAAAACAAGCAGGAATCCAATCAGGGTGGATAAAAATCATTTATTTTTTTAAAAACAATCCAAAAAATCAGATTTTAAAAATTTAAATAGGATGTTTTTGATTTAAATCAGATTTTTGTAATAAAACATTTTTTGTGGAAAAATCTAATGATAGTTTTCTCTTTAAGATACATTATAGTCCAAAGGTTATCATCACGAAATAAGGATTAGTTTTTAATTACGTAGCATGTCGCATGAAACATTCACGCAATGTTTAAATTTTTTGGTAAACGAATTCCATTAATTCATTCACAATGTCACGCTCTTCCAGAGGTTTCTGTAAGATTAGATAAAGGTGTGCAAGCACCGAGGCAGTACTTTGGCTTGGTAACTTATCACCTGTGTAGGAAAGCCCTCTTGTATAATTCAATTTGGCATCGTTTGTGGAAAGCCAAGAAAATGGGAGCATTCCTGACCTCTGCAGGTAAGCTATTCTGTAAGGTGGGGGCCAATACAGAGAATGCCCTGTAAGGGCAGCTCTTGATTTGGTCCATCTTCTACGCAGTGCCTGCAGAAGGCCCTATTCGTTCCTTTGCCTGCAAATCCTCACGGGTCCCATTCTCTAGGACGTTTCTCCCACACTTTTGCACTGGGGGAATCTCAAATTCCTTAATTAAAACAAGGTAGGCCATTCTTCCATAATTTATTCTGCTTCTGAGGCCTAGTTCACACATGCAAAAGGATAAGGTGGCAGTTAGGAGGGACAGACCTGAGGAGGCAGAACGGAGTACACACTTCAGATAGCAGGTGGATGATTCCAGCTCTGAGGTGTTCCATGGCATAAGCAATTCCATGCAAATAGAAAACTAGAACTGAAGAGATGAAAGGTCTAACTTGCCCACAGCTCTGTTTTCTGCATGCAAGGGCAAACGATGCAAAACTGAATTATTCAAAAAGGCTTTTTTACTCAAAGAGGAGAGCTGTATTGTAGAGAGGGGGGTCTCAGATGCTTCATTAATGAATTAGGGACCATAAACTTCACCACTCTGTTGCTTTAAGTATGTGGTCTTATGTGCTACCTGTGCTTCAAGTATGATCCTACTGGGTAGTTAATGTTGTCTAATGTCAGTCCTAACATTGCTTATGCTCTGTTTCAGCATTTCTTCAACTCCGTATTGCTAATGCTAGGTCTTTGTAAACTTGTGTTTATTTACTCTACTGTATTGTTAATGGAAATGTCCTTGATATTGACTGTACTAATCTCCCACTGCGTAATCCGCCTTGAGTCTCAGTGAGAAAGGCGAACTATAAATTACATAAAATAAATAAATATTTCAAAATTGGATCCTTCTATATTCCTCCACTGATGCGGTGCAGTCCAGTCTAAGACACCTGAGCATTGCAATTTTCTTGCACGTATGAACCTAGCCGAACACTTTAGAACCTCTGCTTTTGTGGCATCCTGAAAGATACAAATGTCCCAAGCCACTTATAGACTTTATAAAGCCATAGTGCAGTCTTCCGTTAACAAGACTGGCCTCGGAGCTCAGGGAACCCTCCAGACATTGGCGCTGCGATTTTATCAAAGAAAAAACAACTATATGTTCCGCTAGCGTCTCAGGGCTTCAGAAATCTTTCCCTGTTTCCCTAATACGGAAACTAAGACTGACTTTGTAATAGGTAAAACAGAATTACTTCTTTACCGCAAAGGAATGTCCTGAGGACAAACGAGCTGTACAACATGTTGTATGTTAGAAATATTGAATATCAGAAGGTACCCTAATCCAAGTCAGACTATCTTAGCATTTTGGTGCTACACCTCTGAAGATGCCAGCCACAGCTGCTGGCGAAACGTCAGGAACTACAATGCCAAGACCACGGCGATAACAGCCCGGAAAACCCACAACAACCATCGTTCTCCGGCCGTGAAAGCCTTCGACAATACTTCGACAATATATCTTAGCGTTATCTGTTCTGTCCAACAGCTGCTCTCCAGGGCCTGAAGTCTCTCCCAGCGCCTAAAACTGTCATATATGCCTGTCTGCATATCTGCCATGAATGTATTCTGTGTTATGTACTGGTCCTCTGAGGGCATGAGAAGTTTCTTATTGATGTTAAGGCAGGAGGTTCTCACACAAGTATTTACTTTCTCTTTCCCCGCTGCCTCCCACAAGTGTCCTTGAAGGCTGGCTGTGGCCAGCTTGAAATGTATCCTTCTTGGGAACAGAGATGATTTCATTCTTTGTTCTGTCTAGCCTAAACCTAGCTTCTCCCTTTTACCCCCGCCCCTGGTTCTTTCGTGCCCAAAACTTTAACGGTCCCTATCCTGATGGCGGGAACCTTTCCTATAACTAACACTACCAATGCAATCTATGTCACTTCTGCCAATTCAGTTGTCTGAGCACCTTGAACTTGATGGATTTCTAATAAAGTTACATCAACCAATACACTTGAATGCTTGCTGTGCAGAACTTGGGGATTCTACCTGCCAAGGACTGACAACAACCTGAGATGCCGGAGACCTTCACCATGCAAGTTGACTTATTCTACCACTAAACTATGACCCCTTCTCAAATTAACACTATCAAGCATGCAAAATGCTCTGCAATATTTACCGTGTTCTTCCCCATGAGAAACTACTTTATCTCAAGACCTTAGCCCAGTAATTGCCCTTTGTTCAGTAGTTACCGACGGCCGCTCTCCAAAGATCTCACATAGATGTATTCTCCCAACCTTGCTATGCAAAACCTTTTGATCGGACATGCCAAGGATTTCAAGAATTCCCTTTTCCAAGCAAAGCCCGCATTCCTGTTCTAAGCTGTGGGCTCGCCCTGTGAGGTAAGTCATCAATATTCCCATTTTCCTGGTGGAAAACAAAAGAGCAGAGATGTTGACTTACCCTCAAGGCTACAAAGCAAGCGAACGGATCCCACAGTAGCTGTGATGCATATTATTAAAAGTAACATGCATTTTAATGAAGCTGTTGCCATGTGAGCCCGGCAGTAATCAGAAACATGAAGGGGTGCCTGCAAGACAACATGCAGCAGAACCGGGGCTTCCACTGACATCTGAACCATGCCCTGCACCCTTCTTCGCCAGACTATTGACTTTGACTATTTTTGCATCTGCGCTAGGAGAGCAGCTGCCACAGCAGAACCACCACAAAAGCTCTCTACCACTTTGGATAGCACATGGCGGAATATAAAAGGATCAAATTTTAAAGTGTCCTCACATGCAGAAAACAGAACAGCAGGCAAATCAGACCTTTCATCCCTTCTGTGCTAGTTTTCTATTTGCATGGAATTGCTTATGCCATGGAACGTCTCAAACCTGGAAATAGCCACCTGATATCTTGAAGTGTGAGATCCAAGGCATACTTTCTTCATCTGTATACAACGGTCAGATCGGGCATATACTGAGTGCGCATGGGAAAACACGCACACACTGCAGTTTTATACAAAGCAACCACACGCCATTGGCAGAGGCAGGGGAAAATAAAAGTAAAGATCTGAGATTTCTCCCCCCATTCCCCGCCAACAATCACCATGCCCCCGTTTTCTTCTGGGACTTGCTGCCTTTCTAATTGTGGCATATTCAGCACTGGAGAAAGCGCACACATTGTTTTAAAAGACTCTGTGTCCCTGAAAAAATCAATTATCAAGCACAGTCCCCACTGGGCACTCCACATCAGTATAGCAATCGTCAGGTGCAGAATCTGCCCTCGGTACCATCCTGGCAGATACCACGGACAGCCAAAAAAACAAGTAAGTGGGTACGAGATCAAATCAAGCCTGAATTCTCCCTAGAAGCTAAAATGGCAAAACTGAGGCTCTCGTACTTTGGTCACATCACGAGAAGACAAGATTCTCTGGAAAAGTCAATAATGCTAGGAAAAGCGGAAAGCAGTAGGAAAAGAGGAAGACCTAAAACGAGATGGCTTGGCTCAATAAAGGAAGCCACGCCCTCCAGTTTGCAGGATCTGAGCAAGTCTGTTAATGATAGGACGTTTTGGAGGTCCTTCATTCAGAGGGTCGCCATAGGTCGGAGGCGACTTGACAGTACATAACACACACCATTCTGAAGCCCGGGACCCGCTTATCGTAGCCTATCTTTCCTCTTTGATGTTGCAGGAAACCCGATGCCCAGGCTGCAGCTCTTCAGACTTGCAAGGGGGAGCTGGTGCAGTTAAATGCTCCTTGCTGGTCAGGACAATGCCTTGCCCACTTTTCGTGCCATTCTTCACGACGGCAGCACCCCCTGAAGTCAAAACTGACCATCCTTCCATACTGCTCGTGGCTACCTAGCCTTATTCTTTCTCATACCGCTCACCAGCCTCTGCAAACGTGCTCCTCGAACCCACAAATACCTTCCCTCAAAGCCACCCCCCGTGAGCTTCACCACCGCCACCTTCAGAGATTGGCTTGGGATCCTTCAGAGAGAGGCGACAAACGCTTTGTTGGCACACCTGAAATGGTCACTGCCATTTTTCTACAGCATCATCTCTCTGTGGCTTTCAGCTAAGAGGAGGGATATGGCTGTAAAGCAGAGACCTTGATGTAAATGGAAGAGCCAGTTTGGTGTAGTGGTTAAGAGCAGCAGGACTCTAATCTGGAGAGCCGGGTTTGATTCCCCACTCCTCCGCTTGAAGCCAGCTGGGTGACCTTGGGCCAGTCACTTAAAAGCGGCAGGACTCTTATCTGGAGAGCCAGGTTTGATTCCCCACTCCTCCGCTTGAAGCCAGCTGGGTGACCTTGGGCCAATCACTTAAAAGCGGCAGGACTCTTATCTGGAGAGCCAGGTTTGATTCCCCACTCCTCCGCTTGAAGCCAGCTGGGTGACCTTGGGCCAATCACTTAAAAGCGGCAGGACTCTAATCTGGAGAGCCGGGTTTGATTCCCCACTCCTCCGCTTGAAGCCAGCTGGGTGACCTTGGGTCAGTCACAGCTCTCTCAGAGCTCTCTCAGCCCCACCCACCTCACAGGGTGTTTTGTTGTGGGGATAATAGTAACATACTTTGTAAACCACTCTGAGTGGGCATTAAGTTGTCCTGAAGGATGGTATATAAATCAAATATTAATATTAATATAATATTAATATTAATAATAATACTGTTTTGTGAAGGATACAAAGAATAAGAACAACAACAACTGTGCTTACATACCACTCTTCTAGACAGATTTATGCTCCATTCTGACCGGTGAACAGTGTTATTATTATCCCCACAATGCAGCTGGGAAGCTGGGCTGAGGGGGGGGGGCTCATCCAAGGCCACCTGCTGAGCTCATGGCAGGAGTGGGAGTCGAACCACCAGGCAGCTGATTTGCAACCCAACCACTTAACCACTATGCTACAGCAACTCACACAGCACTGTGCTTACAGACAGATGAGTGCCCCACTCAGAGTGGTGAACAAAGTCAGTGTTGTTATTATCCCCAGCTGAGGAGCTGTAGCTGAGAGAAAAGGCTTACTGAAGGCCACCTGCTGAGCTCATGGCAGTAGCGGGATTCAAACCAGCAGAGTGCTGATCCACAGCCCAACCACTATGCTACAGCAGCTTATTGACATTATTGACTTTTCCAGAGAATTTTGTCTTCTCATGAGGTGACCAAAGAGCTATAGCCTCAGTTTTATCATTTTAGCTTCTAGGGAGAATTCAGGCTTGATTTGATCTACTACCAACTTATTTGTCTTTTTGGCCGTCCATAGTATCCGCAAAACTCTCCTCCAGCACCACATTTCAAAATGAATCAGTTTTCTTCCTGTCATTTTTCTTCACCGTCCAACTTTCACATCCATACGTAGTAATGGGGAATACTATAGTTTGGATTATCTTGATCTTGGCCCCAAGGAGAGACATCTTTATCTTTAAGGATCTTCTTCTCTAGCTCCCTCACAGCTGCTCTGCCGAGTCTCAATCTTCTGATTTCTTCACTGCAGTCTCCCTTTTGGTTGATGACTGAGCCAAGGAATAGAAAATCTGGAACAGGCTTGTTGTGGGCATAACATGGACGAGAGAGAACGGTGCAAGATACTTTGAGTCCCCATTGGAAAGATAAATAGAAGTAAATAAATAAATAATAAGCAAATTGTGCTTAATTCGGACAAGTTAGCTTTCCTTGAAGTTGCAGTCATTGAAAGTTCAGTACTATCTTAGTGCTCTCGGTTGGATCTTCGCCCCATTGTCGCTGGCCACGTGGACAAAATAGAGTGCCTAGGTAAAGCTTAGTTCTTCGTGGCTTGCGCCCATTCAAGGAGCTGGAGGCTAAAACAGCTTCTTCTCTGTGTCCTGAGAATTTATAATCTGCATTGGGAGAATCTATCCCTTTCTCTGAAATCATTCAGATTCTCTTATCCCACAAAGAACAATTTGGCTGTTTTCCCCTCTGTCCCTACGTGTCACCTTGCCGCAGGGTGTGGGGTGGGCAATCGTTGCCCTGTGGTTGACGCTTGACAGCTCCTTCCTCCAAGCCCTTTCTGCCAGCTATGAGCTTGCAGTTGGGTTCCAGCTCATGGACAGAGCTCTGTCCCAAATGTTGAAATATTGGCATGAATTCTTGGGAGGAGGACATTTCCTTCACCGTACATAACAGACAACAGTTCATTAAAATTCACTCCAGAGCTCCTGGATGTTTTCTGAGCATAGTTCTACCCAGGCTCTTGTCTTACTGTTTAATATTTTTAGATAGCTACAGCCCCAACAGAGAAAATGTACCATATAAAATCAGCCCCATCATAACAGCAAGTTATAAAAATCACAATTGCCTCTAGTTATTCATTCGCCATCTGCAACCGCATAACTTTCCAAACGCTAAAACATTTAAAGTCTGTTATTATTATATTATTGATAATAGCTAGAGCAGACAGAGCCTACAGGCCTTGATTTTATACTGTTATATACCATCCTAAAATAGATTCTACCAGGCAAAGCTGCTGTACAATCTTCATTAATTTCCTCTAACAGAACAGTATTTTTTTTATTGTCTATACAGAACAGTGTGTTGGTTGTGAACCTAAGAGCCACTAATTGGGGAAAATAGTAAGAGTCCATTAGCACCTTTACGACTAGCCAACTTTACTGTAGCATAAGCTTTCGAGAACCACGGCTCTCTTTGTCAGATGCATCTAACACAGACTAACACAGCTAACTCCTCTGGAACTAATTGGGGAGAAGAGCTCTCATGCATTTCCTTGGTTTTGTATGCACAAAACCGGAAAGATAACATGCTTCAGTGTTGCTGTGCAACTAGTAATAAGGCATTCTATAATTTAGAAGTGTTAAAAAAATCTTTATAATCATGATGCATTAGAAAATATGGATACACTTTAGTCGTGTCATCGTTTCAGCAACCTTCCCTGCAGCTTCTAAAATATTCTAAAATACACAAATCTCTTACTTTTTCTCTTTACATTCCGACTGTTAATGTTACACGTTCATCTCTCCATCATCTGACCACGTTGCTTCCACGCTTCGGCCGTGGCATCTGCAACTCACTGCTGAAGGATCAAATTCGTGCTTCGGCTACCGAAATACCAAGTGTACGTTCGGCTGCCAAGCCAGAGATCTCAGCAGGTTATCGCTGTCAAGGGCAGTGGGAGGTTATCATGCTTATAAGACCACCTATTGGAGCAGATGAATGAGTGGGCTCTCCAGGGGGCAGAGGGGCTCCCCGGGGGTCGCTAGCGCACAATACCCAACAGCGGCAGATGAGAAAAACATGATCTCAAGGAGGCCAAACCATAGAGACACAGTAGACAGACAAAAGCACTGACAAGCCATAGAGCTGTGGAGCTTGCTGCTCAAAAGGCAACTTCCAATCTATGAGACACCACCATTTATAGTACACTGACAATGGGATACACACAGATACATGGCAAGAAAGATTCCCACCATCTCCCATTAGAAGATCTGTACTGCGCACCCTCCAAAGAGCACTACATAATCTTCAGCACTTTGTGCCCCAATAGTAAAACTGACTCACACAGGAGAGACGGCGATCGTGAAAGACAACTCCACCTCCACCCTCCCAAAATAAAAAGACCCAAGGCAAAGCAAAACAGAAATAAACTTCAAGAACATGAGTCATCTGAACTGGGAGGAACTGGCATAACGCGCCGTATGCTAAATAAATGTGGGATTTTTACATTCTTATTTCTAGTCCAAAGGCCAAACACGCTCCTCTAAGTTTTGGCACATGCTCACAAAATGTCCTGTGATGATCAGATAAAATGACAGGCGCCAAGCGAGCTTGTGATGCCGGCCGGGCCGCAGCCCGGCATCACACGGCTCCAGGAGAGAGGGGGCGAGGCAGACGCCAGGTGACCTTGTGCTGCAGCGACAAGTGACGCCTACACTCCCCATCAAAACTTGAGGGAAACTGACATGTGTTCAACTCGTGTCAGGCGTCACTTGTAGCTTGGCTCTGTCTTACAGGCAGGAACAATCAAGTCTATTATGAGCAAGATTCAGATCCAGGAGCATCTTAAAGTCCAACTAGATTTCCAGGGTATGAGCTTTCACAAATCAAAACTCCCGACTGGGCCCAAATCTTGCTCTTCTACTACAGAACAACATGGCTACCCACCTGAAACAAATCTATTAAGAGATCCAGTACTGTCACTTAACGGGACCTTCTTCCAAGCAAACAGAAATGAGGTTGGATACAGATTTTTTTAATAAAATGTGTTTTGAGGAAAAATCTATCTAAAGATAGTATTATATTTAAGGTACATTATAGTCCAAAGGCTATCATCATGAAATAAGGATTAGTTTTAATTATGTAGCATGAGGCTCTATATTCATGCAATGTTTAAAAATTTTGGTAAACGAATTCTATTAATTCATTCACAATGTCATGCTCTTCTAGAGGTTTCTGGAAGATTATTGGGCAACTTTTCCTGCTAGAAGATATTATCACAGATGCTTGGTTTTACAGTTCTCAAAACTGTGAATTTGCGTCTGCAGAGATCACGTCTCTTCTTCACAGCAAAACGGTTATAAAATAAACATACACAGTTGAGAATTAGACCTTAATCTCATTGTTCCTTTGCAAATCTTTGTACACAGAACCAACCCCTTATTTCTTAAGTACTAAGTTTCAAAAAATTCAATGAATAGAAGATGGTTGAGAGTACGGTAGATCTGAGCAAGAAGCTAAGTGCGGGGAGTCCTTATGTAGAAAAGAATGAGTCTTTATATAGAAAACCATGATTTAAATCTAGTCTTACCGACTAGTGATTTAAATCGTGATTTAAATCACGATTTAAATCGTGATTTAAATCATGATTAAAATTGATTCAATTTGGGTTGTAAGAATGAGAGCAACTGTTTTTCCAACCATGGTCCAGGTTGAAATTCCTCCAAAGCTTATCAGAAGTTCTTTCTTTCATGTATAGATCAGGAACAGAAGACAAGTTCTATAGCACATGCTCACTGGCGAAAACAAGACCCACCAGGCCTGTTGACTGCCCCGTATAAGTCAAAGTGCAGAAAAGATGCTGTGCCCAGGGGTCATTTCGTAGAAAAAGAGATGGAGGAACTCATTAGCATAACTCATTAGCATCACTCATTAGCATATGCCATGCCCCTGGATATCATTGGAAATGTGTCATTAGCATAACTGGTTTGCATATGCCACACCCCCTGACATCACCTATCCTGGCTATTTTGGACCCAATCCTGGCCATTCAGGGCAGAAATTGGGCCCAAAATGGCAAAAGGGGGCTGAAAATGGCCAAAAAGGGGCCCAAAATGGTTAGGATCGGGCCGCTGCTGAGCGGGAGAGTGATCCACCACCCGTCAGAGGCCCGATCCGGGGCAAGGCGACCTGACGTGACCTCTTTGGGGAACTACCGGAACTGTGTTCCTGCACGTTCCCCCTCGAAATGAGCCCTGGCTGTGCCTAGGGCATTATGCCTCTAAGCAGATGGCTCTCAACAACTAAAACAATGGGGAACAGCTCCCCTGAAAGCCAAAAGTTTGACGAATACTGGATTGGAGCGAGGGTACGAAGCCGGCCAACTGTAGCATGGCACCTGCAAGGCACCTAGAGTTGTGAAGACTCAGAGGGAAAAAAATAGAAAAATTTGGGGAGGGGGTCCCCCCACTTTTTCCAACGCCTTTTAATCCATTTTTTCAATTGAAAAATTGGAAATGTAGAGAAGCACAGAAAAAAATCCCATGAAATATTATCTTTTCTAGAATGAGTGAAATGCTTTTATTCATACATCTCAGAACAGTCTGGTGGATGATGTATTATAGTAGAATAGCAGCAGGAACATCAGATTCTGCTGTCATAGCCCTAGTACTATCATAGCCCTAGTATCATAGCCCTAGTAGTCTTCCACTCCAGAGCCAAGGTTTCTGTATGTATATTACATGTATATTACAGCCAGCCTGCATGTGATGTTCTAAGCAGTGAACAAGTGTTATAATCAGGGGTCATTTTTTAGAAAAAAAGCTGGAGGAACTCATTAGCATAACTCATTAGCATAACTCATTAGCACATGCCATGCCCCCTTGCCATCACTGGAAGTGTGTCATTAGTATGACTGATTTGCATATGCCACACCCCCTGGCATCACCTATCCTGGCTGTTTTGGACCCAATCCCGGCCATTCAGGGCAGAAATTAGGCCCAAAATGGCAAAAGGGGGCTGAAAATGGCCGAAAAGGGGCCCAAAATGGTCAGGATCAAACCACTGCTGAGTGGGAAAGTGATCCACCACCCGTCAGAGGCCCAATCCGGGCCGTTTCGGCCCCAATCCAGGCTGAAATGGACCCAAAATGGCCGAGTCAGGTGGGCAGGGCCACCTGACATGTGACCTCTTTGGGGAACTGCCGGAACTGCGTTCCTGCGCATTCCCCCTCGAAATGAGCCCTGGTTATAATGATAGTATAGTTTTTTTGAACATCTCTAATACAACAGAAGAGACCATTAATTTAACCCAATCATCTATTTGTTGGAAACTTCTGGTACTGTTTCCATATTGTTATTTATTTCTGACTTTGTGATGAAATGTTTGCTTTTTTGGAGTGTCCACAAATCTGTGATCATAATAAAAAATATTTTAAAAAAATAGAATGAGTGCGATACTTTTAATGGCAAGGTGGGCATGCTGTATTTGACAGCTCTGAAATCCAAGGTACATTTCCGCACCTGGCGGGATCCCTAATCTTTATAGTGGGAGCGCGTAGGGCTTTGTGGCTTCTCACAACTGATGCAGGCCTTCTGTTGGCCTTTCGACCTGACTCTTCTCTTGTGGTTGACCTTTGCACCTCTCGCTCAAGCTCCCCGCTGTGACACATTTACCCGCAGATGGGGTTACAAGTAGCTTATTGCTTGCTCTACCTGGCTGGAAGGAAAAAAAGATTAGTTGGAGACGGGACAGAAAATGCACCAGTGCCTCAGAGGAAAACTCTGAAAGTTTCACTGAGAACTAAGTTCTCTCTAACCAGTAGGAACAAAAGAAAACAGAGAGCATCTAGTTGGAACTAAACCTAGCCATGCAGATACTCTAAAAGTTTCAATTTATTGTCAATTCAATCTAAAATTGTATTCCTGGTTTGATCACTGTTGTTTGAAGATATATTTTATGTTATTGACCGCAAAGCTTGCGCTTTCTGTTTAACTCCTATTTTGTCTGCTTTTCAAATAGCTAAAATTAAGTTACGTGGGCAGTTTTCTCTTAAGTATGGGGCATATTTGCAATTTTGCTTGTAGAAAACTAAAGCACTGATAACTTTTCAATTCCATAAATACGTCAAATATTGCAACTGCGTATGATAAATAAGTTATAAATGATGCACTTTGTTTTGTTAAAGCAGTAATATTAGTTTAGGTTTGATAGCACACTAAGAATTGCATATATTTAAATTTTCCCCCAAATTCCCAATCCCCCCCCCAAAAAAGGAAATAAAACAGTTTTTCTCCATGGCTTCAAAATTTCTGGAAATTTTACATCTCTAAAGGCACCTAAATTATCTACCTAGACACATCCCATCTCAGTGCTGACTATTTACCTTAGCACGTTTAAACGCCTTTCCATCAAGGGTGCTCTCTGGCAGGTTCAGGCAAGTACCCCTCCAAAACAGGATATGTCCTTGTGAATTAGGAGTCCTCGACTCATTGTCCCACATTATTCTAGAACGCCCTCTCTTTGGTCTGTTACGCAAACAATTTTTAACTGAATACCTTCAGCATAATAATTCTATTAAAGGAGGAATTTTACCTCACCTTTTAGAAGATCGTAACCCTTGTGTTACTTCAAGTGTTGCAAAATTTCTAGCAGAAGTTTATAAAGTTAAATCCAAGCATATAGCCGCACCTGATTGCTGAATGTCTATTAATTTTATTATTAACTGTTACTAATTGCTTGTTTATGCTTATGCTTATGCCTATGCCTATTTCTGATTGTCCCTATCTCTGACTGTAGACTATTATTATTTCTAATGCCAATAAAGATTATTATTATTATTATCATCATCATCATCATCATCATCATCAGCATCTACCTAGACAGGTTTATTCCATCCTTTTTCCAAGGAGTTCAGGGCACCGTACATACTTCTCCCTTCCTCTTTATCTTCACAAACACTCTGTGACTGGCTGACAAAGAACGACTGGCTAAAAAAATCACCCAGAAATCTTAATAGCTCAGAGAAGGATTGGAATCCAGGTCTTCTAATCTCCCCAACCTTCATGACACAAAGCAAATTATGCAAAGCAGCCTTTTAGGTCTTAGCATGTCCGCCATGACCCTTGCTACTGCAGTTGTTGATTATGTTTGCATTTCCCCAGAGGCACAGCCTTCTCAGTAGCAAACATTTCAAAACTGCACCCGGTCGTCATGAATTCTTACTCATGAAGACCGACCAGTTACCTAAGTAACCACCTGGAAGCTCAAAGCACAGGAGAATGGGCTGGGCACTGGGCTAATTACTCAACCATATGGGAAACGCTAAACCAGATCTGCCGAGGATAAAAAGCGTAGATTAGCTAGCATATTACAGAAATTAACCACAACAGGAGACCTTTGAGTCAAGACACTCAGAGCGATTTCCATGAGAATAAAATCACAGGACTTTACGAGTCCTGCGGATCATACCATCATTAAAAACAAACAACCCATTTAAGCAACTCTTATAAGATAAAAAGAGCATTATTGTATTTATTGTTCCATCTACTGCGGCGGAGAGGTTGAGACTGAACGAGATCGTTTACCAGAAGGAGCAATTTCTAGGAAATTGCAGTTCAGGCTTCCATCTTATTACTCTCTTTGTGATGTGCAGAAAGAGTCCATGGGAAAGATGAGAAGGAAATCTATACAGAGCAACACGCATAAACTGGCCTCTTGTGTCGCAGCATCGGCAAGAGCAAGAGCTTATTTTATTTCATCAATAACCATATCTTCATATAATATAACTTAAATCTGAACAAGGCTGTATTAGAAAAAAAGACGAAAATGCTAGCTTAGTTGGTTGTCAGAATTTATTCTCTTTTGGGAAAAAAAGCGCAAACAGCTTTAGACGTATTGCAATATTTAGATATATTTAGACAGACGACTGATTATATTGACTTGCGTTGTGTAATCTGCCTTGGGTCTGAGGGAGAAAGGTGGACTATAAATAAATTAAACAAACGTTCAAAAATGGACCAACGGTGAGTGAGTGAGTGAGTGAGTGAGTGAGTGAGTGAGTGAGTGAGTGAGTGAGTGAGTGAGTGAGTGAGTGAGTGAGTGAGTGAGTGAGTGAGTGAGTGAGTGAGTGAGTGAGTGAGTGGTTTATTGCACATTTCTTTCCACCTATCTGTTACATGACTCGTCTGTATTTTTCTTTTGTTTGGTTGGTTGGTTTCTTCCCTCTTTCTTTTGCTGTGATTCTAAACTTAACAGGAGAGTTTAAGATACAAATATTTGGGGAGGTGGTACAAAGATTTTGGGATGACGCAAAACTAAATTATTCAAAAAGGGGTTTTATTCAGATAGGAGGACTGTATTGTAGAGACAGGATGCTTCACTAAAAAATTAGGGACCAGAGAATTCACCATTATGTCGCCTTACGTCTTATCTGTTGCTCTAAATATGTGCTCCTATGAACTACCTGTGCTTCATGTTGTCTAATATTAGCCGTAGAATTTCTTATGCTCTGTTTCAGCATTTCTTCAACTCTGTATTGGATTCTTACTAATGCTATGTCTTTGTAAACTTGTGTTTATTTACCCTATGGCATTGTTTATAGAAATTATTATTATTATTATTATTTTATTATTAATTACATTTCTAACCCGTCCTTCCTGCGAGCAGGCTCAGGGCGAGGTACAGCAGTTATAAAACACAATACAAATATTAAACAACAGTTCATAAAAACAACAGTTCAAATGTCCTTGATATCGACTGTACTAATCTCACACTGTGTAATCCGCCTTGTGTCTCAGTGAGAAAGGTGGACTATAAATGACATAAATAAAATAAAAATAATGTCAGCCCGAGAATTGCTTGTGCTCTGTTTCAGCATTTCTTCAACTCTGTATTGGATTCTTGCTAATGGCTACATCTTTGTAAACTAGTATTAATTAACTCTACGGCATAGTCTATGGAAATGTCCTTGATACTGACTGTACTAATCTCACGCTGTAATCTGCCTTGAGTCTCAGTGAGAAAGGCAGATGATAAATGACATAAATAAATAAATAAATAAATAAATTGTATTTTAATTGTATAAATTGGATGTTTTCAGAATTGTTAATTATAACAACTGTTTTATATATTTTAACCTTTATGTATTTTGTAATCCGCCCTGAGCCTGCTGGAAATGTGGGGAGGGCGGAATAAAAATCGAAAACAAAAAAATAAATAACGGCGATGATAATAGTGTAAATTCCTGGCTTCTTAGCAAAGGACTTAGGAGCCTGTATATATACAATGTTGGTTATACTCCCTACTTTGTTTGGATTTATAATATTCAAAATACTTAAAGCAGTGATGCTCCATGGCTCGGGACCACATACGGCTCTCTGACATGCCTCTTGTGACACTATCTCCAATGTGGCATCCACGCCCTTTCAGGAAAGTGGGCCAAGCCCTTGCCTAGCAAGGATTGCAGTTGGCGGTTGGCCCCTGCCTTGAAAGAGCGGTTGCCACCGGAACAGGGGAGACGCAAACCTCCCTAAGTGCAGGCTTCATTTATTTATTTTATTGTATCGTACTTATCATCCACTCTTCCCGCAGTGGGCTCAGAGCGGAGCACAACAATGATCGTAACAGAATAAAACATGGTCGTATAAAACAAGATAAAAATACCTATAATACAGATTACTTAAAAACAGCAGCGCACATAATTGCACAACTCGTTGAAACAGAATCCGTGTGGCTGGGTGGCCAGCTACGGATGGACAGGCATGGCAGGAGGCCAGTTAGATGGCCTGTCTGCCTCGACCATCATAAACCAGGAGGAACAGGCCAGGCGGAAAAACAGCAAATCCTGCCTGACCCAGGTCTCCACAGATCGAGAGTTTCACCAGGTTGGAGCCAGGACCAAGAAGGCTCTGGCCCTGGACGAGGCAAGGTGGGCCTTTTTGGGGCCACCAAAAAAGTAAATGCCAGAGATGGAAGAAAATAATAACAACATTCAATGTATATACCGCCCTTCCAGACAACTTAATGCCCACTCAGAGCGGTTTACAAAGTATGTCATTATTATCCCCACAACAAAACACCCTGTGAGGTGGGTGGGGCTGAGAGAGCTCTGAGAGAGCTGAGACTGACCCAAGGTCCTCCAACTGCCTTGAGTGGAGGAGTGGGGAATCAAACCCGGCTCTCCAGATTAGAGTCCTGCGCTCTTAACCACGACACCAAACTGGCTCTCTGTGACCCTCTGTGAGATGTGGAGTGAGTACCACTGAGATAAACATTTAAACTGCCCCGGGTGCTAACTCCTCTCACGTCTAGCAGGTAAGCCATTACCGGATGCTGAAAAGCCTATAGGTGGCTCTGGTTTAAAGTACTTTCTCCTTCAGAAGTGCAAGATGAATGGCCAGCACTTGCTGCTCTCTATGGGAAGATGAAACTTGGGCTAAGGACAGTCACTCGGGCTCTTCTCGGCCTGGTACACAATTTTACCTGTCCCCATCTGTGGGCATCGACAGGCAACAACAGTAAACGACAGACAGCTTTAAAGGGGAATTAGATTCATGGAGGACAGGTCTATCAGTTGCTACTAAAAGGAAACTCCACATTCAGAGGACGTCAACCACTGAATCGCAGTGCCAGGAGGAACCTTCAGGGGCAGGCCTTGGCCTCTATGTTCTGTTGATGGCATTGGCCAACATGGACTGATCCAGCAAGGTTCTTCTTATGTTCTTGACACCAACAGAAGCCCGTACACGGGCTTTCTCTGTGGTGGCCCCTATCCTTTGGAATGGCCTGGCTGAGGAGGTCAGGAGAGCCCCCACCCTCCTGGCTTTCCGCAAACGATGCAAAACCGAATTATTCAAAAAGGCTTTTCACTCAGATAGGAGGGTGGTATTGTAGGGAGGGGGTCTCACGTGCTTCACTAATGAGTTAGGGATCATAGACTTCACAACTACTTTGCCTTACGTCCTATCTGTTCCTATGTGCTACCTGTACTTCACGTTGTCTAATGTTAGTCCTAGAACTGCTTATGCTCTGTTTCAGCATTTCTTCAACTCTGTATTGGGTTCTTGCTAATGGCTATGTCTTTGTAAACTAGTATTAATTAACCCTATGGCATTGTTTATGGAAATGTCCTTGATATTGACTGTACTAATCTCACACTGTAATCCGCCTTGAGTCTCAGGGAGAAAGGCGGACTATAGATGACATACCCCAACCCACCTTTCTGAGTAGATATAAATCACCTGCAAACTTCTCCTCCACAGTTTGACACTGAGAGATCCCTGTCTTTTGGTGCTACACCTCTGAAGATGCCAGTCACAGCTGCTGGCAAAACGTCAGGAACTACAATGCCAAGACCACGGCAATACAGCCCGGAAAATCCACAACAACCATCGTCCTCCGGCCGTGAAAGCCTTCGACAATATATAAATGACATAAATAAAATAAATTTTAAAAAATAACAATCAGCAGTACTGCAAATAGCAAAAGACAACCTTGTACTGATTTGTGGCCTAGGTCAAACAGTACAAAAACTTCTTATTTCATTATTAGCTCAACAGTATAATAGCTTTATAAAACGCTACAGACGGTGCTTGGCCAACTTCTGAGCTACAAGACAAGACATCATCTTAAATTGCCTGGAAAGAATTTCTAGGAGGGCATTATCATCTCTGCAGATGGAAGAGGGCTGGAGGAACTTTATTCCCATTCGAAGACAATTACAGTTTTTTTCCCCTCAGCTTTAGTTCTGCTGTGGTTTGTTAATGCACTCAGATGTGACACTAATGGCACAGTACGGCGTCCTAAATTAATAGCAATTCTGTAAAACAAAATCTAGCACAGCAAATCCATAGTGCTTACATTATATATAATGAAGTTTCTAATTCCACTCTGTACTTAACGAACACAAACTGGCATGAGTTCGGGACCATAGACTTCATAACTATATTGCCGTACATATTATCTGCTGCTTTAAATATGTACTCCTATGTACCACCAGTGCTCCATGTGGTCTAATGTTAGTCCTAGAATTGATTATGTCCTGCTTCAGTATTTTTTCTACTCTGTATTGGATTCTTGCTAATGCTATGTCTTTTAAACTTGTATCTATTTACCCTATGGCATTGTTTATGGGAATGTCCTTGATACTGTATTGAAATGTACTTGATATTGATTGTACTAATCTCATACTGCGTAATCCACCTTGAGTCTCAGTGAGAAAGGCAGACTATAAATGACATGAATGGAATGAATGGAATGAATGAATGAATGAATGAATGAATGAACGAACGAACGAATAACAATCATATCAGTTTGGAAGAGTTAAAAAACCCAGTAAAACAGAATCGCATTTTTTGTCAAATGATAATACTTGAAAGATTCCTGGGACAATTCTATCAAACTTTCCCTGATTCTTATATAACAGAAGTTAATTCATCTGAAAGCAATGAATGAACCCCATAGGGAAAGTCTATTTCTCCCTCACACAAGACATTCAAGCAGGTGAACATAACCAAATAATGCTTTTGGCATCTTCCATCAGTGCCTGGAGACGCAACTTCTTTCTTGTTGGCCACCCTGAATCTCTGGGAGTGGCTGTCTTTGCTTCATCTATCGGCTGCCTTTCTCACCAAGATTCATATCTGCGGAACTGCCTCTCTTCCTATGCTCTGCTATGACACCTTCGCTCATGTGCATTCCCTGTACTGGCCCCCACCTTATGGAATGGTCTACCAAAAGAGGTCAGGAAAGCTCCCATTCTCTCGGCTTTCCACAAACCATGCAAAACTGAATTATTCAAGAGGGCTTTTTACATCAGTCATACAGCTGTGCTGTAAAGAAATGGTTCAGAGATGCTTTGGTAAAGTGATAGGAACTGTAGACTATACTACTATATACAGAACGTGCTGTTACTTATGCTATTGTGTAATTTCTGCATTGTTTATTATGCGACGTTAATGCATCTGCTTTCTTTCAGCTCTGTGCAGATTTCTGATTGGTTTCAGACTTCTGCAGTCCAAATCCTACGGCACTATTTACTGCATATCCCATCCTGTTGGATATCTTGTAATCTGTCTTGATTCTCAGTGAGAACGGTGTATATAGACAAATAATAAATAAGGCAAATTACTTGAATCATAAGAACAAAGAAATAAAGACTAGTATAATACATACAACACAAAATGTAATAAAACCGGAGGATAAAATTAAAGAATAATGAAGGAAATACAACATAATACATCCAATAAACAGTACAATATAAAAGGGGGGCTGCCTATAATTTTCATAGGCCAGTAAAATGACAAGCTGTGTGCAGCTGCCCTTGAATCTACGCCTAGAGGACATGAAAGTCCCTGAAATAAGCAGCCGAAGCTCGGACAAGAAAACACGGAGACTGAAACACAGATTGGATCAGCCGGTGAGCATGACGATATACATATATATGTGTGTGTGTGGTGCCCTCAAGTCATAGCTGTCTTATGGCAACCCCTGGTGGCGTTTTCATAGCAAGAGACTAACGTGCTTTGCTATTGCCTGCCTCAACAACTGTGATCTTTGTTGGAGGTCTCCCATCCAATTACTAACCAGGGCCGACCCTGCTTAGCTTCTGAGATCTGACGAGTTCAGGCGTACTTCGGCTATCCACCTAGCAAAGCACAATTGAGTACCGTAGGTTCCAAGGCCCCACAAGCAAAGGGGACTCCCTAGATGATACACCTTGAAAATGAGTCCATATACCTCCACCGTCTCGTGACTTTTCAAAACATCTTTGCAGTTTTAGGCCAGCAGGGTCAACCCAACGCATAAAATGAAAGCACTTAAACCAGCCCAGTAAATGAAATGTGCTTAAAGCACTACTATGTTGGAATAGGACCAAACTATTTATTTATTTATTTCATTTCTAGACCGCCCTCCCCATTGGATGGGCTCAGGGCAGTGTAACAACATACAATTTATAACATACAGTTTAAAACAATAAAAACATTATAAATAGACATTTAAAACATTATTCCTCGTGCATGTGCACATGGAATAATGTGCAAATTTCCATGTGCAAATTTCTCAAACGCTCCAATCTAAGACCGGGAGCCAGTGCTTGCCTAGATTTTTTTATGCCAGTAAGACTAACCTTTCTGCTGCAGATGTAGTTCCCTGTTCCCCTAATAACTCTTTACAAGTGAAATCAAAAAGAGTCCAGTAGCACCTTTAAGACTAACCAACTTTATTGTAGCATAAGCTTTCGAGAATCACAGTTCTCTTCGTCAGATGCAGTTCTCTTCATCAGTTGGTTAGTCTTAAAGGTGCTACTGGACTCTTTTTGATTTTGCTACTACAGACTAACACGGCTGGATCCTGTGGGTGGAGAAAACATCTCCTGAGCTAGCACCCCCCCCTCCACCTGTCCTCACACCATTACTGCACGTGTGAACTTGGTGGTCGCTTTGTTTCCAAATCAATCAATGAAGGCACAAAACTGGGGTCAGCCAGCATAACGTGGCCAATATATTCCCCATTCCTCTACCGCTAGGGATATATCCTGGGGTATAAGGGATAGCACAAGTGTCCAGTCCTCACCAAAGGCAGATAAGGAGGTTGTTCTAATAATAAAGACCCTCTCCTACCCTACCCGTCACCCTATTCCAGCTTCCAAGGGTATCCACGCACATATGTCTCACTTCAGCAAGATGATGGTTATTGCATTCCAATCCATTATCAACTGGAAGTATCAGAGATCCATAAAGGCAGAATGCAAATCAGACCCATTCAAACGATCTAACTCCTCTTCCAACTCTGTATTTGCGGCCTTAGCATACAACAGGAGAGGTCCAAAGACCATAACCTGATCCGAGAAACACTGTGCCAGTGATGTGAAACATACCAGCATTGAACCGGGACTGAACATCACAAACACAGCTCAACGATTCTGCTCTGAACAGCCACAGAATACAGGCAAGACTGTCATCTTTAAATGGATCGCTAACCGTAGGCTACATTCGCACTTACGAAGGTGATGAATGAAGTTCGCCTCTAAGGGCCTACTTTGGGTTCTTCAGAGGCAGACTAAATTTCAGTTATATGGGGGAAATGTTCACCAATAATATTTGAAGCCACGTCTTTTTATTAATGAGGACAATTATATGAATCTCCTATAAAACATTAGACGTTATGAATTCCATGTTACAATTTGCAAGGAATCTCTATTTTATTTTATTTTTTGTAAATTATAATTCTGTATAATAAATAAAGAAGCTGACAAAGCTACCGTTCCCCGACTAGTAAACTAGGAAAACTTATATTCACCAACAAGACCTTCTCTCAGATGCCTGCATAACACAAGCAACTCCCATTTCAGACCTTTAGTCTATAAATGAGTTTAAATTTAAGCATACTCTTTTAATTGGATTGTGGATCAATTAACTGGCTTGTGGCTCTACCGGACAACGTAGTCCAGGATCCAAGGGCAATGATGATGGAGAGCTTATTAGGATAACATCCAGATGAGCAACGAAGTCTTAACAAACTGGGGGGGGGGGGAGGGTGTTGATTTGCCAAATAGTTACCAATTCACCAACTCTCAGGAAAACTATAGTATAATCTACTCCCAGGTTACTGACTGCATTAGAATTGCCAAAAGACTCTTTCTTTGACTTAGAACTACTACATACTACCACATCATCTTAAATTATCCCCCGTTATATGTTTCAGACAGAGAACTTCTAAAACTCAGCCCATATATCAAAAGTATCCACAGTGACATACCAACTGTAAGGCAAAATCCATCACACTGTGATGTGTAAATACGGCCCTGGGGCTGTGTGCTTCCAGGAACTTTCTCCTCCATCAATTATTTGGGGAAAGATATCATAATGAAGAGATGCCAGGGTGTTGAGCGGGTACAAACTGCAAGGTTACAGGATGATCAATATTGTACCTACCAACATGCAGAAAGCTGCGCCCGGCTGATCTCCAGAGGCAAGTTTTTGTATCATTTCGCTGCCAGTTTAGGGGCTACTTGGTGTTTTCTATGATTTTTTTACTCATAATGTTAATGCATTTGGGAGGGATGCTTTGTTCTGTTAGGAGATTTGCTGTTAGATATAAATTGTTGTGAATAGAAGTATCCAGTCTAAAAGATGTAGTTCTGTAACAAACAGCACATAACGCACAAAATTATTGCGCTATTGTGGCTGGTTGGGTTTTTAATTAAAAGTTTTATATAATTAAAAACAAAACTAAGAAAACTACAATTACACATATACGAATAAAACAAATAAAAACAAAATCAACATACAAAAACATACATAATACAGGAAAAGAAAAAAACAATCTAAACTAAAAGGTTTCCGATTTTCTCCAAAACAAATATTCGTATCATGTCAAATTTACACTTTCTATAAGTAATGATTAACAGCTGTCTGTATTGTGCTACTGTGGCTGATGTTGTTTTGATGCCTGGTTTTACTGTTTTAAGCAGCGCCTATTTTTTGTATTTTTATTGTTGTTTCTATCAGCTACTTTGAGAGGTCTGTTTTTGGATTAAAAAGCAGCACAAACATTAAACTATTTTTTTTTAAATTATCCCAAAAATCTTCTTGAATACATTGAATACATCCACTGTATGTTATACCCTTTGCATTAGTAGATATGCATTAATTTTGCAAAAGTATTTTTGAATGCTGCTGTTAATTTTCACCCCTCTAAAGGACAGGCTTTAAAAAAAAAATTCAAGGAACCCTACTCACTTGGGCAGACTCGAAACAAGAAACAGGGTGTTTTGTTGCAGGGATAATAATAACATACTTTGTAAACCGCTCTGAGTGGGTGTTAAGTCATCTTGAAGGGCGGTATATAAATTGAATGTTGTTGTTGTTGTTATTTGAGAGGATCTACATGCTAAATCCGGTGGCTTATTATTCCCCAGTCTTTAGAAGACCTTCTAGTGCATCTCTGTTATTGCAGCAATTCAAAGAGAGGACAGACATCGAAATACATCAAGATAAAGGTCAATGTGATCAGCTCTTCGCCACAAAGAAGCTACAGAGGTCAAGCTATCATCCAAAGCAACAAGCGAATTCCCCTGTCCTCAGTCACTCGTAGTCCAAGACTCATCAAACCAAGTGTCCAACGGACACCGCTTATGATATGATACCTTGACTAAACGGAGGCCCCCATTTCTAAGAGGAGCACGGCTAGTTGGGGTACAGAGGGAAACTGCTCTGAACGTCCCCTCCCCAGATGCACACTGCAGTTGAGTTAAGCACCGAAGAGTTTTGTGTGGCTGGCTTTGCATTCTTCTTCCTACTGCTGAGCTTTGTGGCAAAAAATATTCTGTCATTTAGCCTCCTGCTATCTGCATTGTTTGGGTTTAATTAACGGCGGCATAGTTTTGTCGTTGCAAGAAACAAAATTTCCTAAGATCATCACAACGCTAGTCAGAAACTGCCATGCTCCAAGGGCAATGATGAGGGCGAGGGGGGGGGAGATCTGAACAGTCATTCCTACGCAAGAGCGCTCGGCGTTCTTGTTCAGCTCAAAGACCCAATGTGCTCCTCTATGACTGACTGTGGTCCCTCTCTAAGCCTTTCCCACTCTTGCAGATTTAGACTGAAAATTAAAACACAGCCTCTAGCCAGTCCCCCGAGTTCTCATTTCAACTAGGTATCATTAAATGAGCTATTTATTTATTTTAAAGATTTAGTTTAAAGATTTCCGCCCCACCTTCTGATCCAACGATCCTCAAACAGCAGATTAAATATAATATCGATAGAACCACCATATTTCTGAGCAGGCTTTAGCTAGCCACAAAGGCCACGGCATCTTTCCCAATGACATCACCTGTTCTGGCCAGCTCACATTCGAGGAGAGTGTTCCTTATGGCTCCCCGAAGCTGCTACTCCTTCAGCCAACAGTAGTAGCCAAGCCAGTCTTGGTCCTCCCTTGGAGACTGTGCTCTTCCTGGAAGGAAGGAGGTGCAACCTCCAGGTGGCCTTCTGACCTCTGGCTGGTAGCAGAGGCCAAAGCAGTCTTCCTCGCTGGCGTGATTGCAATTTTATAATTAATAATAATTGCGCGCTTATATGCCGCTCTACTAGACAGATTAGTGCCACATTCAGAGCAATGAACAAAGAAAGTGTTATTGTGATCCCCACAATACAGTTGGGGAGCTGGGGACGAAAGGAGTGGTTCGCCCAAGGCCACCTGCTCAGCTCATGGCAGGACTGGGAGTCGAACAAGCAGAGTGCTGATTTGCAACCCAACCACTTAACCACTATGTTACTGCAGCCCACATAACAGTGCACTTATATACCACCCTTCTAGACAGATGAGTGCCACAGAGCAGTGAACAAAGTCAGTGTTGTTATTATCCTCACAATGCAGCTGGGGAGCTGGGGCTGAGAGGAGCGGCTTAGTCAAGGCCCACCTGCTGAGCTCATGGCAGGAGTGGCAGTCAAACCAGCGGAGAGCTGATTCACAACCCAACCACTTAACCGCTATGCTGTATAGCAGCTTTTATCAAGTCCTAACAAAATACTCACCAGCAGGGCCTGTGATGAATGCATGAAACTATGCAAAACTTGAATCATTCAAGAGGACTCTTGACTCAGATCGGAGGGCTGCACTGTAAGGAAGTGGTCTCAAAGAGACGTATCAGTAAAGAGGTTGGGACCACAGACTTTACTATGTACTGTCTGCTGCTGTAAGTATGTTCCTATTGGGTAGCTTCTGAGTTGTTTAATACGTCAGGCTTCACATTGCTTATGTTCTGTTTCAGCATTTCTTCAGCTCTGTACTAGATTTCTGCTGGCTTTAAATCTTTGCAAATGTGTTTATTGAAATGTCTTTGACATTGACTGCACTGACTCACACTGCATAATTCACCTTGAGTCTCACTGAGAAAAGTGGAATGTTAATGACATAAACAAAATAAACAGAATCACAGAATCGGAAGGAACATCCAGGGTCATCTAGTCCACCCCCCTGCATAATGCAGGAAATTCACAACTACCTCCCTGCTACACCCCCAGCGACCCCTCTTCCAGGCCCAGAAGATAGCAAAACGCCATCAGGATCCCTAGCCAAACTGGCCTGGGGAAAATTGCTTCCTGACTCTAAAGTGGTGATCGGCCTTACCCAAGACATGTAAGAAGGGAACACAAGAACTAAGCACTGATGTGACCCTTCCTGCCCTCTCTCTCATGCTCTGCCCAGGTTCTCAGAATCAGCACTGCTGTCAGATGGCCATCTAGCCTCTGCTTAAAAACCTCCAAAGGAGGAGAGCCCACCACCTCCAGAGGAAGCCTGTTCCACTGAGGGACCGCTCTAACTAAGACCAAGGCCATTGCTCCAACTAGTTCAGTTCTGCCTGCTCTGACCAGCTGCCAGTGCTTCAGGGTGTCATGGAGAGAAAATTTTCTTCCCAGCCTTTAAGACCCTTTCACAGAAAATGCCAGCGGTAGAACTTGGGGCTTTCTGCTCCGCCACTGAAGCACACAGCCTCCCCAGTGCCCTAGAGGGGGCTGAGCTGGGGCAGGTTTCCATACTATAAGACGCTTCGAGTTGCCGTCTCTCTCCGTGCCCAGACTCACGCTCTACCCCATCGGATTCGTGCAGAAAGGACAGGCCAGCCCTGCAATAAAGGGAGAAGACAGGCCATGCCCTCAACGTCACTGTGTTTCCAAAAGCAATGCGTTTACCTTTCCACCAAACAATCACCAAATCAAAAGGGAAGAGAGAGAGTTATGGTAACAAAATCAAAAAGAGTCCAGTTACAGTAGCACCTTTAAGACTAACCAACTTTATTGTAGCATAAGCTTTCGAGAATCACAGTTCTCTTCGTCAGATGCATGGAGGGCAAGAAGAAACTGGTCAGATATATAGGTGGAGAGGGGAGGGCGGAGTAGATGCAAACAGTAGCTTCTGATATGAAGATCAGTTTGCTTCTGTTAAGGAAGTCAGTTACTTTTGATAATGAGATAAACGTTCATAGTCTCTATTCAATCCCAGCCTGACTGAGTCCAATTTACAGAAGCAAACTGATCTCCATATCAGAAGGAGCTGTTTGCATCTACTCCGCCCTCCCCTCTCCACCTATATATCTGACCAGTTTCTTCTTGCCCTCCATGCATCTGACAAAGAGAACTTGATTCTCGAAAGCTTATGCTACAATAAAGTTGGTTAGTCTTAAAGGTGCTACTGGACTCTTTTTGATTTTGCTACTACAGACTAACACGTCTAACTCCTCTGCATTTAGGGTAACAAGAAGCCAAAGAAAACAAAAATCTGTCTAATTAACAAGATCCGGTATACATACAATGCAATAACAATATTATCTTCTTAACTGGAGTAGATAATTAAATCCAACCAACAGCTTCCAAAGTCAAACACATTTATATCACCATCCGATTGACGTTCTGTAAAGTGACCATGTGCAGCAAGAAGGAATAACGATACACATACAATTAAAGACTATAACAGTCAAAAACCACAGTGATGTACACTCAAAGAATCCAAAGATCAAAAGTCAATCCTATGCAGATAGGTCCAAGCTCAAAGATTCACCAGCAACCGTGCGAAGAAACCAAAATAGTGGAGACTCATCCGGTTCCTTGCTACTAGTAAAACTGAAAATCTAGTTTGTCCTTAATTGATTTTCTGATTCTTGGACATCTTCCAAGTATGACAAGATGAAGTGAGGTTTGTTGCTACCTATTGTCTACTGTCACCCAACACTACGGTGCGATTCTACAGTCTATTCTAATCATCGTACTCTACGTCCAAAAAAAGTTCTCTTATATTTTGCATCTTGTGCTCTTTTATATTACAGTCTTAACAGTTTACAGCTTTCCATTTTCACTGCCTCCGTTTTCTTCGCAGGTAGCCCAATTTAATAACCAGTCAGCAGTCCACAAACACTGTTTTGTATTTATTACACCGATCCTTAATTAGGGCCTAGTTTACACAGAGCCCACAAAACCTGGAACCGGGCCTGCCTCCGGCTGTGACAGCAAACAAAGCCGAGCCCTCTCCAAATTAAAAATAGGGAGGAAAAAAATAAGCAGCACAGAAATCTCTGGAAGCAAGCTCAAACCAAGAGCTTCTGATATAAAGGCATTCCCTGAGAACAAATGAAAAGCGTAAAAACCGGGAGAAAAGGGCAGGCAGAACACTCGGGAAGGAAAGCACAAAAAAACAGCACTTCCCTTCTCACGGCCACATCATCTCCAGCTACCTTGGACTGCATGAAAGAAGATCAAAAATCTAGCTACAATGGTCGTAACTGCAAGTGAGTCAGAGAAACGGCTGTCAGGCTGAAACGGATACGCAGCCTGCCTAAGCAGGGTGCTTCTGCAATTGTGGCCATTTTAGGGCTTAGCTTCATCTCCAAGACCAATTAGAATGGATGAAATTTAGCACTACTTGGAGTCGACATACCGCGGGGCTGCAGGAACACAGACAATTTACAGAAATATCTGCGGCTGTTGCCTAAGAGATGTTTGGGGAGAACGGCGATGATGTTTGTTCATCGCTAAGAAATCCCAACGAGAAAGAGAGAGCCAACAATGCCGCTCATTTCTTTTTGTGCATGCGACCTGTTCAATATTTCACCCCCCCCCCAAAAAAATCTTCATTTCAGACAGTTGATTTCTTTGGACGCACTCCAGTCAATGCTCAACCTGACACACGGCAGCACAGGAACAAAATGACAACTGCATTGTTCGGCTTCGCCAGAGAAAGATAATCAAATAGGTATCTCGAATCACGTTCTGTGTCCCACAGCCATTTGCAAACAATATTTTCCGAAGCTGCTAACTGCTTATATATCAAAATGTTTCCTGCCTGCTTTCCAGAAAAACAAAAAAGGTTCGAGCTGCTTTTAGGAGTCCTTTTTTGGAGAAAAAAAACAAGACGTCCGATTAAGATAATCAGGTTACAGCTAGATGGGTTTCGACGGGAACGACCCCGTATCTATAAATCCATTTGGTAATAAACCGCTCCGAGTATATGACAGAAAAGCGGTACAGAAATAAAGCGCAGAATCTTAAAATCAGTAATACACTCTTTGAGATCACAAGGGACAAAGCAAGGGCAGGTACAGGCAGCCGTGAAGGAGCAAAGCCAGGAAAGGGCCAAAGGTACATGCCGAAGGTTAGGAGCGATGGAAATAGCCCTTATAAACCAAGCCAAGCAGGTTCAAATCCATTATTTCAGCCAAGAAATGATGAACGGCAGGCAGCAACAAAAAAGACCAGGAGGAGCTATCACTCCAAAGAGGAAACAGGACAGTTGGTGTTACTGGAAAACTACCAAGCCAACATCCAGAAGTCCTATCTGTAACCCAAACGGCAACGACTTAGCCAGGAACAGCTAATTGTGGCTGGAGAAGAAGGCATTGAGAAGATGGTACTTAGCACCTCTACAGCTTCACTATATTAGGCCTACCTTACAACCACTCTGTTGGAGACAGTGTGGTCAGATTGGAGATTATATCCATCGCTGGTGGCAATGTCCCAAAATCCATACATTTTGGAAACTCATCATTTCACACATCAAGACAATTACTGGCTATACTGTTCCAATGCAGCCTGCTTTAATGAGAATATACCATCCATCTCATCTTATGGATAAAATCTCAGATCACCTCTGGTTATAAAGACAATCCCTCATACCAATCTACTTCCTTTGAGCAACGGCTACCTTTTCAAGATCATTTCAATAATTCAGAGCATACAACTCCTTACAATTCACTTATCAACAACTACATAAAACAGTCTTAATTATCAATAAGTGTATTGATTGTTAGGCATTATTTTTATTTGTCTTCTAACAAGTAATCCGTCCCATGACAATTCTGAAATACGTATACTAAGATGTTATACCAGTTCTATGTTTGTTTATTCAAAGAAAAGTTACAAAAATAGTTTTTTTTAAAAAAGGAGACAGTATTAGTCACTGATATAAAATTAAAAACACCACAGCTCAACTATTTTTCATGCGCTGAGGTCACTTGTGGACCTGCGTGGCGAAAAATCGGGTTCAAGACCAGCTCTCCTGGCAGATGCTTTGGGCATGAAGGAAGCGCTAGTATTTGGATCCTAAATCGGGTTAGTAATATATCCGGAGATAAATCCCACGGATTCCAATAGCAGCTGCTAATCCGAAAAACTACTTCTAGCATACATTAAACGTTACTTTGCTATAGCATTATGACACATAATGGCAGAAGGCAAAAAGAAGGAGGGGAATCAAAATGGATAGGCCTTTTAGAAGCTGAACGGCTTCTGGTCTGCCGGCTGTGCCGGGCTGCATTATCCGCTCCTCCACTTCTACCCCAAACGTCTCCTAATCAGCAGCCACTTCACAGTTAACATTTCACCAAATAACGCTGTTGATTCAATCAACCGTTTTCCCTCAAGATGCTTTCATGGTCTGCATTCCTTGGGAGGAGGGGGGGTGGGAAACCCCGTACTGCCTTTCTCCATCGCAACTTCTCTGCAAGAATGCGCACACCGTTGCATCTGAAATCATATTTTCATTAAAACATAAATGGAAACCATTTCCGTCCCCCTCCCTCCATCCCTACGCTTTGGTTAACAAAACATGCCTTTGTCTGGGGGGGGGGGGAGAAAGAAAGAAACTCACCCCGTTCATTTTCCCACATTTGACAGTTTTCAGCGCAAACTGAATTCCGTCTGGATGAAATTCAATCAACAGGAAATACAAGCTATAACCTGAATGCTTATCACCAAACCCGAGCGCAGGGGGGAGGGGAGAAACAGCCGGCGCGAAAAGCCTTTGCACAATGAATACTTATTGTATCACTGTATTTCACAGCTCCTCTCCGCTTGCACCGAGGGCTACATTCTCCCCGACGCTATTAATGTGCAATATAATGATAAACTTAATTGCCCTTATTATTGCAGCCTCCATAAATGAACTCTTTACACTGATCTTTTGCAAGAAGGGAGGAGGGAAACACTCTGTCGGGCTGTCCAATTCATGACAGCAAATCCATGCAGCCTCGCTTCCCTGGGCCTTGCAAATATAGCTGCTTTCAGGCCACGGATGTTATGCGTGGTGACATCCCCCGTCCAATCCAATCCAATCATCCTAAAACTTGGGTTCCAAAACAAACACAAAAGAGAGAAACGACGCCAAGTTACACAACGCCAGTCCGTTGCCGTTTTTCTGAATGCAAGCCGGCGAAGAAGCCCTCGCGATGTGTTTAAGCAAGCCTCCAAACGCTGATTTTTATTATTTTATTTAGATGCCGCACACGCCGCTGTTCGTCCTGGGCATGCAGCTTACAGAATAGAGGCGGCAGCACGGCACAAGGAAGAGGCCTGCCTATGAAAATAATTCCAGAGTCAGTTCTATGAAATAATAATTCCAGAGTCAGTTCTATGAAATAATTCCAGAGTCAGTTCGGACACCAAAAATGAGGATGACAAAGTTCGTAACATTTATGATGCGTGAACAGGGAGTGACCTGTGCTTATAATTCCCCGAAGGGAAGCGCACAAATTGGAATTTACCTGCTTACCTTCCCCGTACCCTTGCCCGCTGCACGAAGGTGTGCGTGTAGATCTCCTCCCAACCTACTTTGGGGTGGCCCTCCACACCCCAAATTTTCTCCCTCTCAAAATTCCCTCCCTGACAGCTGCCCGTGCGCCAGTATTATGGTTCTTCTAAGGTTGCCAACTCCAGGTTGGGAAATTCCTGGAGCTTTGAGGGGGGGAGCTTGGGGTGGGGAGACTCAGCGGTGTATAATGGCACAGAGTCCACCTTCCAGCCATTTTCTCCAGGGGCGCTGAACTCCGTAAGTCTGGAGAAAAGTTATAATTCCAGATCTCCAGGCCCCACTTGGAAGCTGGGAGCCCTACTCAGATACACGATGCTTACTAAACACAGGCCACTGTGGTGGCTTGCTGAAGACACACAGACTAACACCCACTCCTTAGGCATCCCCTGCTGTTGGCTTTGCGTTCTACTTCTCCTTCCCTATTTTCCAACAGTCTCCTGCCCCACTTCCGCTGCTCCTCCACAAATGTCCTTCTCCCAGTCTCAACCCTAAACGCCCTGGAGCTGCTGCCAAAAAGGCCCTGCAGGACAGAATGCATATCTGGATAAGCCATTCCACTCCAGGCCTCCTTCCACCAGCAGGCAACGCCGAGTATTTCCACTCCAAGCTTCCCCTCTGGCTTCCAACATGCTTTATCTCTCGCCTCATCTCTCACTCTCTCCCCAGCCAGCCCAGTTTCAAATATTTCCATGCCTCTCCCTTTCTGCCTAGGCCAGAAACTGGACTTGATGGTGCAATGTCAGCCTCCCACCAGCCCCCACCACTCTTGCTATCATCCGCCATACAACATATGCCGTCACTGTGCAATTTCCCAGGGACACCTGCCAATCTCAGCTTGCACATCCCGCGCCCCTCCTTCCACAGTCCCCTCTGCTGATTTTCTTCCCCCTTCCCTTCAAAGTTCCTTTAGAGCTGCCATCGGAATGTTGCCCTGGAAAAATTCCCTAGGCCTTCCCCATATTCTAGCGCTATGTTCCATTCCGGGCCAGCCACCTGCACGCCCCAATTGGGCGCCTGTCACCACCCACCTCATTTTCACTCAACAACCCATATACCATTCTTAAACAACATAGTAAAGAATCCAGTAGCACCTTTAAGTTTAACCAACTTCATAGTAGCATAAGCTTTTGAGAATCACACAGCTCTCTTCGGCATCTGACGAAGAGAGCTGTGGTTCTCAAAAGCTTATGCTATTAACCAACTTCATAGTAGCATAAGCTTTTGAGAATCACACAGCTCTCTTCGGCATCTGACGAAGAGAGCTGTGGTTCTCAAAAGCTTATGCTATTATGAAGTTGGTTAGTCTTAGAGGTGCTACCAGACTCTTTACTATTTTACGACTACAGACTAACACGGCTAACTCTTCTGGATCCATCTCTAAACAGGCACCCTCATTTATTTCACCTCCTCTGCAACACACAAGTATCCCAGAGCTATCTCCAGAGCCATATGTGTCTATACCCCCCACTTTAATTGCTACTCAATATTTATGCCTTTTGCTCTTCTCCTCTGCCCCCACCTCATATATGCAAATGTTCTTTTTCAATCTTCCAAGCATCCACGTTCCCTTCTCATACCACGGCCATTGCCCTCTTCCCACACGTTGGTGCTCTCGATGCCCTGTGCCAACCCTTCGTTTCCACAAGCCAGGGCCAGATGTGCTCACTCCCTTCTCCCCCCCACACACACACCACCAAAAGCATACCCCACACTAACGCATGACGCTTTGCTAACACGATCCACACTGTGACACACTGCCACGTCCTGAGACTGGCACCTGAGCACAAGCCCACGTTCTTTTTATCCACCCCCTGTCCCCCTCAACACAGATGATAGATAGATAGATAGATAGATAGATAGATAGATAGATAGATAGATAGATAGATAGATAGATAGATAGATAGATAGATAGATAGATAGATAGATAGATAGATAGATAGATAGATAGATAGATAGATAGATCTAAGACCAGCATCCTGTAGATCGATAGACAGATGGACAGACAGGCAGTTTCAGGTGGGTGGCCGTGTTAGACTGCAGTAGAAAAGCAACACGTCAGTCCAGTTGTAACTTAGAGGCGAACCAGATTTCCAAGGGATGGAAGGACGGGCACTTCTAAAAGTGGCATCACATAAACAGATAGACACGCACACACTTCTAAAACTGGCATCTCATCCAGAGACAGACAGACAGACAGATTCAGGAGGCAGCTGTGTTGGTCTGCAGTAGAAAAGTCCGATTTCAGTCCAGTTAGACCTTAGAGACCGACCAGATTTCCAAGGGATAGATAGGCAGACAGACACTTCGAAAACCAGCATCCCACAGAGAGACAGACAGCCTCCCCTCCTCCTCCTCCCCCCCCCCGAGCCTTTTCTTCCGCCTGACGAAGCCCCCCCCACTCCCTCCAGTGCCCCCTATGCCTCCCGCCTCACCCTAAAGGCTCCTGCCGCTTCCCTCCCACCCTCCACCCTCCACCCTCCCTGCCGCCGGTGCCACCTCCTCCCGGAGCCGACCAGAGGCATCCCAAGGGCAACTCCCCCCACCACCTGCTGCCCCACACCGAACAGCATGGCCTCCCCCCCCAATCCTCTCTGCACAGGAAAGCGCCCCCCCAGCATTGCATTGCATTGCATTCACTGCATTGCATGCACTGCCCCCTCGAAGAGCCTGGCTTCCCCGCACAGCGGGGGGCGAGGACACGAGCGCTTGCCAATCCACCCCTCCCCACGGCGAGTCTTCGGCGCCCCCACCGCAAAGGGCTCCCACCTGCGTGGTTCTCCGCCTGGGCTCCTGCCTGCGCTCTCGCGGACTGGCGGAGGGAAGGGCGGGCGGGCGAGCGGAGAGGGAAGCGCAGCCCGGCTGAGGCGGAGCGGGAACGTGCAGCCGCCGCAGACGAGCCCACCGCCAGCGAAGCAGCTGGACGAACCGTTAGGGAACCCGACGCCGGACTACGACTCCCAGCAGGCCGCGCGGCGCTCCCTCGGCCCGGCCGGCGGGTGCCTTGCCGAAAAGCATCGCGGGTTTTGTAGTCCTGGAGGCTTCTCCGCGCACAGCCGTCTCTCCTCCTCTTTCCTTGTCGGTCGCCGTCGGGAAGGACGCTTGGAGGGGGCGGTTTGGGGCGCGCGCGGCATGCTGGGAGTTGTAGTAAGCGGGCCTGGAGAGGGAATGCGTTGGGTGCCTCTTGATTGCCAATTTCCAGGCGGGCCCTGGAGATCCCCCGGATTTGCAATTGATGGGAATCAGTTCCCCTGGACAGAATGGCAGTTTGGGAGGCTGGATTTTAGGGCATTTATACCCCAATGAGGTCCCTCCTAGGTTGCAAGCTCTAGGTTGGGAAATTCGTGGGAATTTGGGGGAGGGTCAGGACCTCTCATCAGGGTAGAAAGCCGCAGAGCCCACCCTGCAAAGCAGCCATGGGAACTGATCTCTGACACCTGGAAATCAGTTGCAATTCTAGATCTCCAGGCCCCGCCTGGAGGTTGACAATTCGTTCTCAGCAGATGTAATGCCACCGTGTTAGCCTCCAAAGCAGCCATTTTCTCCAGGGGACTGATCTCTGTGGCTTGGAGACCAGTTGTAATTCCAGATCCCCAGCCACCACCTAGACGTTGGCAAGCGTAGCTCCCCTCCCCAAACCATGCACTTCCCAAGCTCCGCCTCCTCATCTCCAGGAATTTCCCAACCCAGAGTTGGCAACCGCAGCTCCCATCCGTCTGCAGCAGACATTCCTGTTTAGTATGCTTGTACCAAAAGTAAAGAGTTTTCTGGCACCTTGTGGGTGCCTATGCAAGAAAAATATAGCGCAGGGGGCCCTAAATATAGCACGCGCGGGATGAAATGGACAGTGCAATCCTAAACAGAGTCACGCCAGCCTAAACCCATTGAAACCAAGCCGCTTCGGGATTGCACGTAACATGCAAAAATCCCTCAGCCCTCCAGAGCAGTGACCTGCTTTGCTAAAGGAGTTCGCCGCTGCCTTGGCTGAAAAGTCCCGTGTTTTACAACGGGACCGACTGCAATAACGTTAAGCTGCCAGAGTCGCATTTTTTTCAGAAATGGCTCCCCAAGTGACTCGCCCGACCAATTAAAAAATAATAGGAGACGCAATGTGCGGTGACGCTTTTGCAAAAAATAAAAGGACGCACGTGCAAAGAAGGAGCGGGCGGGGGCGAGCCTTGGCTAGTCCGCTCTTTGTGCACAGAGAGGCGGAGCAGCAGAGAGAAGCTGCGGTTTATAAACTGGAAGATTTTTTTACATATCCTAAAAAGATTTTCTCTGTTTAGGAGTAAATCTGTTTAGGATTGCGTTGTTGGTCCACGGGATATCTCTCCCCATTTTTTTCCAAGACACACCGATTGCATTTGCAAGCGCCACCCGATGGGAATTCAATGCACCCGGACTCGACCCCCTTTGGGATTGCGCCGGCTATGAGACGATCTCGCGTCCTTTCCTGGAGCAATAAGGCTGCCCGCATTTACCGAAGTGCAGAGCTTGATGGGAGTTGTAGTTCTGCAAAAAAAAAGGGAGGGTTAAACTGGAGAAAGAGTGGCATGCTGGGACTTGTAGGAATGTCTCTCCAACGTTCCTGCTGCAAAGTTTTTTTATGCATCTCGGAACTGTAGTTCCGAGGCCGGCAAGAGACTGCAGAGGGCAGCAGGGAGCAGAAGCAAATATTGCAGCAAAAATAAAACCAGAGGCTGGTGGAGCCTGGAGGCTGAGGAAATGTATTCTGTCGGGAGATGCAATGTTAGCCAGGAAGCGTAGTTTAAAAAGACAGAGCCGGCAGCAGGGCAAAGGCTTTGCTATACACTGGAGCTGTGTGAAGGGGCTGTGAAATGCCAGAAGGGAAACTTCAGCCCATTAGAACCTCTCTAGGTCCAAGTCCAGCTCTGGAAGGCAGCTCCAGCCCATTTCCATTCCTGGTTGTGATCCCAGGCAGTTTTAGACTGGAGAGGTGAAATTGACAGAGCCTTTGAGGAGGCGAAGATGAAATTAACAAACCCTCTGAGGAGCGATCTCCGCTGGCGCTGTCTTTTTAAACTATGCTTCCTGGCTTACATTGCGTCTCCCTGCCGTTGACGAACACGTGCTGAGGTGTCTCGTGTAGAGAGACTCAGAGATTGGATGCATGGAATATAGAATTTTATTTTATTATTAATTTTCAAACAAAAAAAACAGGAAGAAAAACAACCATGGTCTCAATTACAAACATAGAAAACAAAATGACAAAAAAGAACACGTAAGAAAAAACAAAGACAGACAATGTTAATTAAATTATTGACAGAGGGAATTATAGAATATATAGATTTTTATGACACTTTAAAGATTAATAGATTTGTTATTTATACATGTTTATAACAGATTTGTTATTTATTTGCTTCATCTATACCCCACGTCTCTCTTGGGAGCCTAAAGCAGCTTACATCGCTTTCCTTGTCTCCATTTCATTCTCACAACAATCCTATGAGGTAGGTTAGGCTGAGAGTGTGTGACTGGCCCAGAGTCACCCAGCGTGGCTTTTGTTGTGCATTCCTTCCTTCCTTTTTTTCCTCTTATACTCCACCTTTTAGGGGCATTACAGAGTTTAAAAAATGCAATCAGAACAGTATACAAATAGTCAACAAGGCAATTAAAAGGAACTGCAAAACTAGAAGAAGTTGCATGTAACATTATACTATATAAATAAAATATTATAATGTATACAACAAACAATGAAACAATACTGAGTTGCAGGGTATATGTGGCAAACAAAGCAATGGCGAAGAGAGCTGTGGCTCTCAAAAGCTTATGCTGCAATAAAGTTGGCTAGTCTTAAAGGTGCTACTGGACTCTTTCCTATTTTGCTACTACAGACTAACACGGCTAACTCCTCTGGATTTAAAGCAATGGTAGTTTCCTAAAACTTCCACTTTGTGCATTCTGCAGAACGTTGAAAGAAAGGGTGTTTTCCTTACCTCATCAGGCAGGTCATTCCACCAGGTGGCCAGCTCAGGTTTGCCAGGTCCCTGTACCCTCATGGCAGGAGGGGTGGACCTGCCACTTACCACGTGCCTTCAGCATGGCCCTCCTCATGCACGCACAATGCGCGAACGCATTCCTGGTGCACGTGAGATGACGTTGCTTCAGGAAGTGATGTCGTTGCGCCCCCTGGGAGCATGTGCAGGACACGTGTTCCAGGGGTGCCTCCAGGGGCTTGCCACCTCCCGCTGATCACTGGCAGATCGATGGGCAGTGGGGCAAACCCCCAGGTAAATCCCCCTAACTACAATCCTATGTCTGAGAAGCAGCCCTATTCAATAAATTGGACATTATTTCTGAGTATGCTTTTTTAAAAATCTGTGTGTTTTAATAGCTTTACCTTTGGACCTTGTATTTTAATAGTTTTGTTTTATTAGTTGCAAGCCACCTTCAGGAAGTCTCTGGAGAGGCAGAAGATCAATTTTCTCAATCAATCATCAATCAATCAATATTTAAGTATTTTCAGGGCTCATTTCGAGGGGGAATGCGCAGGAACGCAGTTCTGGCAGTTCCCCAAAGAGGCCACATCTCAGGTGGCCCCGCCCACCTGACTCTCGGCCATTTTGGGTCCGTTTCAGCCTGGATTGGGGCTGAAACGGTCCAGATCGGAGCTCTGACAGGTGGTAGATCACTCTCCCACTCAGCAGCGGCCCAATCCTGACCATTTTGGGCCCCTTTTTGGTCATTTTCAGCCCCTTTTTGCCATTTTGGGCCCAATTTTGGCCCTGAATGGCCAGGACTGGGTCCAAAACAGCCAGGATAGGTGATGTCAGGGGGTGTGGCATATGCAAATCAGTTATGCTAATGACACACTTCCGGTGATGTCAAGGGGTGCGGCATATGCTAATGAGTTTCTCCAGTTCTTTTTCTACAAAATGACCTCTGAGTATTTTTATAGGCTTTTCTCCCCCACTAGGGCCTCACAGCAGCTTACAAAATGCAATACGCACATACAAATAACATTTAAGTAAAAATATACAACCCAACAGATCCATAGTCTATATACTCAGAAAAGCATATGTCATAACAGATCTGCTTTAAGAATCCGCAAGATTCTTTAGAGGTTTTCAGGTATTCCTTGATATCACCTGGCTAGCCATATTTATCTCCACCAGTAATATAAAACAGGAGTCCAGTCGTTTGGTATTTAGAGATTAACAAGATTTATTCCAGAATAAGCATTTGTGAGTCAGGGCTCCCTTGATCAGCTGAATGCAATAAGCTCTGACTCACGGAAGCTTATGCTGTTTTATTAAACTGTTGACTGGTAATCTCTTTTTACCAACCATAGGACACGAGAGCAAACTTTGCTGCTACTTGTCCTAGGATAGCTGCTCTGGAGGAGGAAAAACTGGACATGGTGAAACTCTCTCCTAACAAGCATGTATTAAAGAGGAAGGTTCTGACTTCATCTGCCACATATAGAGTAAATTTAAGAGATACGAGGTATGAGAGCCAGTGTGGTGTAGTGGTTAAGAGCATCAGACCAGGATCTAGGAGACCCAGGTTTGAATCCCTGTTCAGTCATAGAAGCTTGTTGAGTGATCTTGGGCCCATCACACACTCTCCTCCTAAGCAACCTCACAGAGTTGTTGTGAGGATAAAATCGAAAAGAGGATAATGCTGTAAGCTGCTGTAGCATAGTGGTTAAGTGGTTGGGTTGCAAATCAACACTCTGCTGGTTCGACTCCCACTCCTGCCGTGAGCTCAGCAGGCGGCCTTGGGTGAGCCCCTCCTCTCAGCCCAGCTCCCCAGCTGTATTGTGGGAACAATAATAACACTGTTCACCATTCTGAGTGGGGCACTAATCTGTCTAGAAGAGTGGTATATAAGTGCACGGTTATGTGAGCTGCTGTAGCATAGTGGTTAAGCGGTTGGGTTGCAAATCAACACCCTGCTGGTTTGACTCCCACGACTGCCATGAGCTCAGCAGGTGGCCTTGGGCAAGCCACTCCTGTTCCCCACCATGATTGAGGGGATAATAATAACATTTTCTTTGTTCACCACTCTGAGTGTGGCACTAATCTGTCTAGAAGAGCTGTATATAAGCCCACTGTTGTTGTTGTTGTTGTTGTTGTTGTTGTTGTTGTTGTTGTTGTTGTTGTTGTTGTTGTTGTTGTTGTTGTTGTTGTTGTTGGGAGAAAGGCAGGATATAAATAAAGTAAATAAATAAAATATGAAAGGGGGGAATTCTCTTGAAGGAATTGTTAGTCCTGGTTGTAGTCTTAAGCAGGGCTTTTTTTCTGGGAAAAGAGGTGGTGGAACTCAGTGGGTTGCCCTCAGAGAAAATGGTCACATGGCCGGTGGCCCCGCCCCCTGATCTCCGGACAGAGCAGAGTTTAGATTGCCCTCCGCGCCGCTCGGCAGCACGGAGGGCAATCAAACTTCCCTCTGTATGGGGATCAGGGGGTGGGGCCACCAGCCATGTGACCATTTTCTTTCTTTTTTTAAATTTTATTGGTGAGTTTAAATTTCCAATTTAATACATACATTCCCCTTATATCTCATTTATTCTAATCCCCACCCTTTCCCTCCCCCCTCCCTATTGACTTCCAACAGCTTTCCAACCCTTACCCCCTCTTATTACTTAGCTCTATTTCACTTGTATTTTTCTACAACACATATATCATAATATCTCTTACTCTAAGCATATTCTAGTTCTTTTATACATATACTCTATCAAATATACTATCAATATAGTATTTTTTTTGTATACTATACCATACAATATAGCATAGCATACATTATAACATAACAGCCCAATATAGTATACTGTATGATGTACTAACACCATACACCATAGTACGTTGTATATAATATATAGTATGCATCCTCTAATATATCTGTTTTACTCATCCTTTGTTAAACTGTATGTTCTAAATCAGATTTTCTTAAACATAATACTATCTTAGATTGTAATAATTAAATTTCCCCCTTGATGGTAAAGTCACTTCTCTCTTCTGTTTACAACATCACACTTTGGAGACATATATGAGATGGTTGGGGGAGCGCAGCGCTCAGGGGCTGTCATATGATCACACACCCCAAGTAGGGCTGAATAAAAATAGCTTAGGTGTGCCTGGCTCATGGAAGATGGAGTCTTGGCAACTGGCACCAGGGTGGCTGAACTGGGCAGGAAACAGGGGTATCCTTCCCTGTGTGCCATGTATGGATCTGACTTACAGCCCCTCTTGCTTTTGTATTCCCTAACTGCAGCTTACCACAACAGCAACTTTCCAGAGGAATGCCCCTGTATAGATCAAGGGTGCGGCTTAATTTGAACAGTGCATGCGCTGTATCTCAAAAAGGACATTGCAGAGCTGGAAAAGGTAAAGAAGAGGGCAACCAAAAGGGGTCGGAGCAACTTTCCTATAAGGAAAGGCTGAAGAATCTGGGACTTTTCAGTCTAAAAATAAAAGGCAGCTAAGGGGAGACATGATAGAGGTTTATAGAATTAAAACATGGGGTGGAGAAAGTGGATATAAGAGAGCTTTTTCTCCCTCTCCCAAAATTCTCAAGAGCATCTAGTAAAGTTGATGGGCAGTAGATTTAGGACAGTTAAAAGGAAATACTTCTTTACACAAACAATGATGAAAATGTGGAATTCACTGCCAGAGGACGTAGCGATGGCCGTGGGCTTAGACAGCTTTAAAGGGGGATTAGACAGCGTTGTCCGGGATAGGTCTATCAGGGGCTACTAGCTATGGTGACTGAAGAGAGCCTCCACATCTAGGAGCAGTCCACTGAATCCCAATGCCAGGACACAACATGAAGGGAAGGATTCAGCTTCTATGCTGTTGACCCTTCAGAGTAACTAGTTGGGCAGTGTATGAGACAGCTCGCTGGACTAAATGGAACATCATTCTGATTGAACAGGGCTCTTCCAGAACTTTCAGGGTATGAAATTGCTAAAAAAGAAGGAGTTTCCACAGTGGAAGCCCCCTGTGGAGTTACACTGGGTGAGTTCACAAGAAAGGTTTTAATTGCAGTCATTCAAAGGGCGAATGAACCAGAAAGCATCTCAGAAGGAATGCATGCCGTTTTGCTGATGATAATAGTTACCAAAGTTTGAATTAAATCCGAAAAGTATACTCTTAAGCAGGGTTTTTTTTTCTGGGAAAAGAGGTGGTGGAACTCAGTTTGTTGCCAGCACAGGGGGAACTCCTGGCAGGAGGTGGTGCCCCTGGGACCACATGCACACAAGCAAAGTGCGCGCATGCTTCCGAGACCACGCAATGACATCACTTTTGGTCAGCTGGAACAAGGGGGGAATTTTTTTAAGTTGAAATCACCCTCAGCGAAAATGGTCACATGGCCAGTGGCCCCGCCTCCTGATCTCCAGACAGAGGGGAGTTAAGATTGCCCCCCATGCCGTTCCAGTGGTGCAGAGGGCAATCTAAGCTCCCCTCTGTCTGGAGATCAGGGGGCAGGGCCACCAGCCATGTGACCATTTTCAAGAGGTGCCGGAACTCCGTTCCACTGCGTTCCGGCTGAAAAAAAGCCCTGCTTTTAAGTATTTTACCAACCCATAACAGAAGTCTGCCAAGAAAATGTAGCGATGCAACGTCCCCCCATGAGTCAGTAATGACTCGGTGCTTGCACAGGGGACTACTTTTACCTTTTTTTAACCTGCTGTCCATTATAAATTTCCCTTCTACCACTTACCCAAATATAATCCAAGTCACCAACCACAGTGATATAGCGAAATAAGACTTTTATTGTTGTATTGTCGAAGGCTTTCACGGCCGGAGAACGATGCTAATGGCAGGAGGCTTCACTGTATCCTGAGGAGGTTCTTTTGCATATGGATTGGTGCTTGATGTGCTAATCTTCTCTGCAGGGCTATTGTCGGGTGTGGAGTGTTTTGTTAGCCTGGTGTTTTTCAGAACTGGAAACCATGCTCTGTTCATTCTTAAGGTTTCTTCTTTCCTGTTGAAGTTTTGCTTATGCTTGTGAATTGCAATGGCTTCCCTGTGCAGTCTGACAAACACCAGGACACCAAAATACTGAACAACACTTCCAACTACTTTGTCAGGCTGCACAGGGAAGCCATTGAAATTCACAAGCATAAGCAAAACTTCAACAGGAAAGAAGAAACCTTAAGAATGAACAGAGCATGGTTTCCAGTTCTGAAAAACACCAGGCTAACAAAACACTCCACACCCGACAATAGCCCTGCAGAGAAGATTAGCACATCAAGCACCAATCCATATGCAAAAGAACCTCCTCAGGATACAGTGAAGCCTCCCGCCATTAGCATTCCACACCCTGGGAAACTCTTACAGGATGACTCAGCTCAACCCCACCCCTCCTGAGTAGATATAAATGACCTGCCACATTTTTTCCACACTGTGACACTGAGAGATCTCTGTCTTTTGGTGCTACACCTCTGAAGATGCCAGCCACAGCTGCTGGCGAAACGTCAGGAACTACAATGCCAAGACCACGGCAATACAGCCCGGAAAACCCACAACAACCATCACTTTTATTGTTTCCAAATAATGCTCAAGCGCATATTGTCCCTCTGGCTCATATGCATAAAGAACAGTTACATCAGAGAATCTTATATACCTTAGCAATAATTGTTTACAGAATAAACGATCAAAAAGATTAATAAAAGTATCCCTTCAGAATTACATTTTCCCAGAATACATGGCACCAGACAACCTTGAGTGACAGGTCAGTCATACAAACATTTCAAAAGCCGGAGCCATATTTTTGTTACGAGTTTGAAATACTTCTGGAAAGTAATCACTTCCAATGCCGAAATCTTAGTTACGGAATGAAAACACGAAAAATGTTTACAGTTGCCCGAACTTTCTCACTTGTTTTTAGATTATGCTCACCTGCAACCTAATCCCTCAGCAGAGAAGGAGAAGAAATTTGCCACTAAAGCAAATCGGCTTTCTGTGTCCATGCCTTGCTTGAATGAATGCTCACACATGATTTTAGAAGAGGGGTCCCTGGAAAGAAAACCCTTAACAGAAAATTAAGGCACAGAACATGCCGCCAACCACAGCCCATTCTTCTTTGAGAATGCTGAGGGGTGGGCACCATCTGTTTGTTGCAATGTCTACCATCAATTTATTCCAGACTTCAGCATGTGCTTTCTGCTGCTAAGAAAACAAACAATTCCAGACTGATGGCAAATCTTGCAGACTTCGAGAAAGGGCTGAGAAGAATTAGACCAAAACACTGAGAAGAATTAGACCGAAACACAGTTGAGGTTCAAGCTGATACTTACCAGATTGCCTGGAATGGATCAAAATTCCTGACAAAACTCAAGCACTTTTTTCCCTAGGGGAGAGACTTTAATTATGGCTATATATTCAGTTCAATACTGAGGAGGGAGAATGCGGAGACTTTTAGATTAATTCTAAAAGATGCATCTAGACAAGATTTCAGGGACATCTGAGAGGAAAAGAATTCCTTCTTACCGAAAGATACTTCGCCGACCCACCCCAAAGATACAATCAAATTTTACCCTTTTTGCAATCAACAAACATGTTGCTGGAATAATCTAATTCCTTGTGATGGTTTGACTTGCCCACTACAGCCCTGCATGAAAAGGGGGAAAGATTTAGAAAGCAGAAGTATTGCCTGGAACAGAGGGGGTTATGTGTTTAAGGGCTGCCTTGAGCTTATTAAACAACTTTATTATCAAGTCAGGCTTTGAGTGACTCTAAATAAGCCCTCCAGAGAATTAATTTTGAAGGCTCGGAAGCAAGGCGGGCAGGGGTTCTATACAAACTTCTGTTGGGTAAAAAGAGTCCCAGAGATCCAAACCTGGGGAAAAAATCATGAAATTACCCTTTATCAAGACTGACCAAAATATTACAATGTAGTACATAATCTTTTGAGCAGCTGTGCGGCACTTCCAACTAGAATAAAAAATGCAAGTCTTTAAAGTGCTGCTGTTCATTTCTGCTGCAACACTCACAGGGTGGAAATACACACATGAAGTACCGTGAGACGCTCAAGCGAACCTCATTTCATGTGTCCCCCCTCCAATGTCCCATGCACTTGCTCGCACAGAGGCTCAAAATGGGCCCAATCTGCGCCAAAACGGGCCCATTTTGAGGCGCTGTGGAGTGTAGGAGCACCCGAAAATGGGCCCATTTTGCCATGGATCGGGCCCATTTTGGTGCTCTACAGCACCTCAAAATGGGCCCAATCCATGGCAAAACGGGCCCAAAACTAGCCCGATTGTGCCCAAAACGTGTCCGTTTTGAGGCTCTACGGAGCACAGGAGCACTCCTGAATTCTGCAGTGGCCCCAGGTAAGTGGGGGCGGGGTGTGGGGAGCGGGGGTCTGGCCTCCCTAAATCCCTAAATCCGCCTTGAGTCTCAGTGAGAAAGGCAGACTGGGATGGATGGGTGGGTGGATGGACGGACGGGCGGGCGGGCGGGCGGGCGGGCGGGCGGACAAGTGAGTGATAATCTGGGCTTCCTCTCTTTCAGAGGAGAAGTGGGGAAGCTTGAGAAATGGTTCCCACATCCAAGAAAGGCATCGAGCATGCAAATTATGCACTTCCTTGCTTTTACATCTGACCCGAATGAAATAGTGATGGGCTGAAACTGGATTCAAAAGACAGTGATATTGATGGTGTGTGTGTATTAGGTGTCATCCTGTTCTAGGAAGAGCTGCATTCCTTCTTAAAGAGCAGGTCTACAATTGTTGAGCCGCATTCTCTCCAGCCATTTTCTCTGGAAGAACTGATCTCTGTAGTTTGGAGATCAGTTGTAATTCTGGGAGAACTCCAGGTAGGTAGGTAGGTAGGTAGGTAGGTAGGTAGGTAGGTAGGTAGGTAGGTAGGATGAGAGAGAGGGACTACGAGCCTCCAAAGTCAGAATAGCAGTGCCAGCAGGCAACAACAATGCAAGGCCTCAGCCTCTGTGCCCTGCCTGTTTGGCCCTATGGAGTAACCGATGGGCTGCTGTGTGAGACAGGATGCTGGAACAGATGGGCCACTGGTCTCAACCAACAGGGCTTCTCTTATGTTTTTATGACTAGCCCACCGTGTATAACTGAGCTTCAGGACCAGATGGGGATTTGAACCTGGGGAGTCTGTGAGCCTAGTCTAGCACTCTAACCACTATCCCATCCTGCTCCACACAAGAAAGTAAAAGTCATCCATATACCAGCGTGATCTGGACCGTCTCTCCCCATATATTCCCCAGAGGACACTCCGATCTGGGGACAAACAGCTGTTGGTGGTCCCTGGCCCCAGGGAGGCCCACCTAGCCTGGACTAGAGCCAGGGCCTTTTCGGTCCTGGCTCCCACCTGGTGGAATGCTCTGTCTGCTGAAATGGCCTGCAAGACAGAGTTGTTCCGCCAGGCATATGTCTGAGGCTGGGCCTCCACTGGTCTGGAAAAAGGGGTGTATAAATCTTAAACCTCCCCGTGAATGCTGTCCGCCATCCTGGTTTAAGTGTGTTGTTTTTAACATAGATGAATTTTTTAATTGTATTTTTAATATGTTATCCGCCCTGAGCCCACTCGTGGGGAGGGCGGAATACACATCTGAAATAAGTAAATAAATAAATAAATAATCTCTCTGAATTATTTACGACGTGTGTTTCCCTTTGATAAGCTGAGTCAGAGCACCTTTGCGCGGTTCTGTCCCTTGAGCTTCAGTAAGGCGTGTTGCCTTTTTGTTAATTAAGCCCCGAGAGGAGCATTTCGTGTATTCCCCCGGCAAAAGACACATTCACAACTTGACACGCAAGGCCCTGCAGCAACAGCCTGGATGAGTAGATAACATCTGAGCTAATTTGTAGAATTAATGGTTGACTAGAGTGGATAATTTCTGGAGAGATGGAAGAACAGAGGCTAGCCTGGAACTTACAACCTGCGAGCATGTCCTAAAGTTGCCAGCATTTTACCAGTTCCTTCTCCTGTGCCGTTAACAACTTGATTTCCAGGAACTGGTGGCAGAAGATGCCCTCAGGTCATAGCTGACTTATGGCAACCCCTGCTGGGGCTTTCAAGGCAAGAGGCTAGAGATTGCCTCTGCAACCCTGGTCTTCTCTGGAGGTCTCCTGTTCAGTTATTAACCAAGGCTGATCCTGCTTAGCTTCTGAAATCTGATGGGATCGGGCTTGCCTGGGCTATCCAGGTTAGGGCTTCCAGACGTTAGCGTGTGGAAAATATATCGCCATATCACAGAGCTGTTTTCTGAAGGATTGTGCTGCTGGAAACGGCACAGTAGCAGGCCAGGTGATTTTGTTTCTCCTGGTCAGCCAGCGGGCCGATCCTTTCCACGTAATCCCCAGTACTGCAGTTAGGGTTCCCAACCTCCAGGTGGTGGCTGGAGATCTCCTGGAATCACAATTAATCTCCAGAACACAGAGATCATTTCCCCTGGAGAAAACGGCTGTGTTGAAGGGGGGACTCTATGGCATTACACGCAGCTGAGGTCCTTCTCCTCCCCAAACCCGGCCCTCCTCAAACTGCTGTAGCACAGAGATGAAGTGGTTTGGCTGTGAATCAGCACTCTGCTGGTTCGAATCCCACTCCTGCCATGAGCTCAGTAGGCGGCCTTGGGGAAGCCACTCCTCTCAGCCCCAGCTCCTCAGTTGTATTGTGAGGATAATAACAACACTAACTTGTTCACCGTTCTGAGTGAGGCACTAATCTGTCTAGAAGAGTGGTATATATGTGCAGTTGTTGTTATATCTCCAAAATCTCCAGGAATTTCTTAACCTGGAGCTGGCAACCCTAACTTCAGCGCACAGCACATGTTCGTGGCATGAATATAATTCTCAATTTATTAATAATTATTTTTCTCCAATTATTCTCCAATTACTTATCTCCAATTGAACTAAACTCAGTGGGGATGGATAGCATCCCTACTTCCAGCTATGCTCCGTTCTTTTGTAGCACACAGGCAGATTTCTACACTCTCTCATTAAGCTCTGTTCAACACTAAAATCAACATGCCCTGTTTTCTCCGAGAAAGAACAGCTTGACTGTGGCTTGAAGTTCAGGGAGAAGAAGTACAACTCCCCTGGAGTCTCATTCACACACACGTTATAAACAAACAGATGGCTTCGGAGTCTGTTGGGAGGAAGGCATGATCAACTGTGTAGTAAATGCTACAAAGAAGTTCTTCAGAGATTCTGGAAGAAGAAACTGCTCGCTCGCGATTTGCTTCTGATGGGTAAGCCGAAAGACTTTTCCCTCCCTTGGTTTCTGTTGTAACTTATACTGGGTGCCAATGAGGGTATGACTAAGGAGCCACGGAGACTGAGCTATTGGGCATTTGCTTTGGGAACCAGGACCCTTCTGGTGTTTCTGTGGGTTATGTGCTGTTGAGTCGCTTCCAGCTTATGGCAACCCTATGAATGAAAGACCTCCAAAATGTCCTATCGTAGAATCATAAGGTTGGAAGGTACCTCTGGGGTCATCTAGTCCAATCCCCTGCACAATGCAAGACATTCACAACTATCTCCACACACACACACCCAACGACCCCTGCTCCATGCCAAGAAGATGGCAAAACACCGTCAGGATCCCTAGCTAAACAGGCCTGGGAAGGATTGCTTCCTGTCCCCAAGGTGGTGTTAGCCTGGGCATGTAAGAAGGGGCCACGAGAACTAAGCCCTGGTGTAGCCCTTCCTGCCCTCCCTCTCATGATCTGCCCAGGTTCACAGAATCAGCATTGCTGTCCGATGGCCATCTAAGCTTCTGCTTGAAAACCCCCAAAGAAGGAGAGTCCACCACCTCCCGAGGAAGCCTGTTCCACCGAGGGACCACTCTGTCAGGAAGTTCTTCCTAACATTTAGCCAAAAACTCTTTTGATTTAATTTCAACTCGTTAGTTCCTGTTCGACCTTCTGGGGCAACGGAAATCACCATTAAAAGGTTCTTATAAAATCTCCAGTGCCCACTGCTAGAAAAGAAACTTTCCCTTCCAAAGCTGTCTGAACTTCATACCGTACTGGGGGAGAGATGACCCAAAGGTGGAGCCGTTTATGTTTCTGATTCAGGATGTGTTTAAATGACTACCTTGAAAAAATATATTTAATTAAGGCTCCAGAGAAAGATGTACCTCTTTGCCTAGTTTCCCCCTGAACGTTGTTTTGAGTTTGCATCTCCCCCTAAACAGATGGGGAGGGGCTACACTCAGTGGCAGAGCATCTGCTTTGCATACAGAAGGTCCCAGGTTGAATCCCAGTATCACCAGTAAAAAGGACCAGGAGGTAGTTAATGTGAAACATCTTTGCCCCTGGAGAGTCACTGGCAGACAGAGTAGATGATTCCGCACACGTTGGATAATGCACTTTCAATGCACTTTATCAATCGTTTGAGGTGGATTTTTTGTTTTGCACACAAAAAAAATCCGTTCCAAATGATCTATAAAGAGGATTGGAAGTGCATTATCCAACGTGTGCGGAATCACTCACAGAGTAGTCAACAGAGTAGACTTTGATGGCCCTGTAGTCTGATTCGGTAGAAGGCCGATTGATGCATTAGCGTGTCCAAAGATACCTTTTTATAAGGAAGAGATGCTGACTTGTTGTTTTTTTAAAAAAGCTGGTACCCTGCCTTTTTATTTGCTTAGGTTGCTACTGGTTTTAATTGGTTTTTTAACAGACTGCCGCTGACTTGGTTTTTAAAGGAACTCATTGTCGAGTTTTAATTCCACAGCACAAAGCATGTTTTCTTATTTTAGATATGTATTGTGGAATGCATGGTGATTTTCTTGGCTCGGTATTATTGTTTGCCTTGGGAACCATGGACGAGTCATCTTTCATGGGGATGTTCAAGTGTAGGGAGACGCATTGTTAGCCTGGAAGCGTAGTTTTAAAAGACAGAGCCAAAGATTCGGTCAATTCGGTGTGTTAATTTCATCTTCACCTAGGGAAGGAGAGGTGAAATTGACAAAGAGTTTAGGAGGTAAGTGCCTTAAAGAAGTTATCAGGAACCAAATGCTGCAAACGGAGAACTTCCGCCTCACCCACACTGATCCCCATAACACTTGGGACTTTCACATCAGACATCTGAATGTCCAATTGGAGGCACCATTCAGCCCTAAACCAGCGTGCAGTTTCATTTATTACATATTCAGTGCATGTTTATCTCGCTTTTCTTCCTCCACGGAGCTCAGGGTAGCACATAGAATCAGAGAATCATAGGGTTGGAAGAGTGAAGGGTCATCTAGTCCAACCCCCTGCACAATGCAGGAAATTCACAACTACCTCCCATCCCCCCTACACACACCCCATGACCCCTGCTCCATGCCCAGAAGATGGCAAAAGACTGTCAGGATCCCTAGCTAAACTGGATTGGGGGAAATTTCCTCCTGACTCCAAAGTGGCAATTGGCATTATCCCAGGCATGTAAGAAGGGGCCATGAGAACTAAGTCTTGATGTAACCCTTCCTGCCCTCCCTCTCACGATCTGCCTAGGTTCACAGAATAAGCATTGCTGTCTGATGGCCATCTAGCCTCATCTTAAATACCTGCAAAGAAGGAGCGCCCTCCACCTCCCGAGGAAGCCTGTTCCACTGAGGGACCACTCTGTCAGGAAGTTCTTCTTAATGTTTCCCAAGGCAAACATGCAGTTCTCTAGTTTGTCCTTGCAACAACCCTCTGAGGTAGGTTAGGCTGAGAGGGTGCGACTGGCCCAATAAGTTCCATAGCAGGCAGAGATTTGAACTCAGGTCCTCCCTGGCCTAGCCCAACGCTCTAACCATTGCTCTACACTGTCACCGCATTTGTTTTGTGCCGTACATTTTTTCTCACCCCCTATCCCTCACCCGTACCAGACCAGGAATGTATTTAATCTTTCTTTCCTGCTGCAAACAGAATCCTGCGTTTTTAAAAATGCATCTAACACCCCTCAGCATTTTGCAAACCAAGCATTTTGGGCAAGTCCAGCCATGTCACATACAGAGCCAGGCAAAGTAATTGCTTTGGGCGGCACGTTCCAAAGGAACGCCGTTTTCCTGATTCCTCGCTCCATCTTTGTTTTCCTTTGAGACAAAGGAAGACAGAGCCACATGTCATACATGCCGCGGTCCCTGCACACTTCAGCTAGCATTGGTTTGAGACCCCGTTCAGACGACAACTTCAGTGCTGTGCATTAGTTATATTTATTTTAAAAATCTATATCCCACCTTCTGACCCGAGACTAGTTATATTTATTTTAAAAAATCTATATCCCACCTTCTGACCCGAGACTCAAGGCAAGGAACAAGGTAGCAACACTTTGTCAGAATATACAAACAGAATTAATAAGATAAGAACAAACGTACTTTTTAAAGAATCAATAAAAAAACAAGGAATAGCGTCGCCATTTTTCTCCTCCTCCTTCCCCTCCCTGCTACATCCCTTTAGGTAATAATAATAACAATAATAACATTCAGTTTATATACCGCCCTTCAGGACAACTTAATGCCCACTCAGAGCAGTTTACCAAGTGTGTTGTTATTATCCTCGGAACAATCACCCTGTGAGGTGGGTGGTGATGAGAGAGCTTCAAGAGAACTGCGATTGACCCAAGGTCACCCAGCTGGCTTCAAGCGGAGAAGTGGGGAATCAAACCTGGCACTCCAGATTAGAGTCCTGCTGTTATTAAGTGACTAGCCCAAGGTCACCCAGCTGGCTTCAAACGGTGGGGAATCAAACCTGGCTCTCCAGATAAGAGTCCTGCCGCTCTTAACCACTACACCAAACTGGTACTGCTACCATTGGAAGAAAGGTTGCTAAGGATGCAGAGCAGGGCCTTTGGGAAGGTGGCACCACTTTCAGGGAGCTCCTTTCCTCAGGTTGACTTTCTGGCTCAGTTGCTTGACATTTTCAAGAGGTCTCCTGCCTAGAGTAGTTCGAAAGAACTTTGAGCCGTGCAGTTTTATGGATTTTTTGTTTTTATCGTTCTTTGCTAATTGGATTATATTTTTAACCGTAACTTTGCAATCTGCTGTGGGCCTAGCCACGTGGGAGAAAGGCAGGACGGAGACTTTAAAATAAAACAAATCAACGAAGGAGCAAGAAAACCAGGATGTGCCTTGATAGGGAGATGCCGGCATCTCATTAAAAAGCCAGGTTTTTCTGGCCTGTCTCTAGTGGCCTGTCTCTAATGGACTCAAATCCTGTTGTGTTTATTTGAAGAAGTGAGCTGTGACTCCCGAAAGCTCACACCCTACCACAAATTTTGTTCATCTTATAGGTGCTGCTGGACTCCTGCTCTTTTCTATCTGAAGAAGTGAGCTGTGACTCCTGAAAGCTCACACCCTACCACAAATTTTGTTCGTCTTATAGGTGCTGCTGGACTCCTGCTCTTTTCTATCTGAAGAAGTGAGCTGTGACTCCTGAAAGCTCACACCTTACCACAAATTTTGTTCGTCTTATAGGTGCTGCTGGACTCCTGCTCTTTTCTATCTGAAGAAGTGAGCTGTGACTCCTGAAAGCTCACACCTTACCACAAATTTTGTTCGTCTTATAGGTGCTGCTGGACTCCTGCTCTTTTCTATCTGAAGAAGTGAGCTGTGACTCCTGAAAGCTCACACCTTACCACAAATTTTGTTCGTCTTATAGGTGCTGCTGGACTCCTGCTCTTTTCTATCTGAAGAAGTGAGCTGTGACTCCTGAAAGCTCACACCCTACCACAAATTTTGTTCGTCTTATAGGTGCTGCTGGACTCCTGCTCTTTTCTATCTGAAGAAGTGAGCTGTGACTCCCGAAAGCTCACACCCTACCACAAATTTTGTTCCTCTTATAGGTGCTGCTGGACTCCTGCTCTTTTCTATCTGAAGAAGTGAGCTGTGACTCCTGAAAGCTCACACCCTACCACAAATTTTGTTCGTCTTATAGGTGCTGCTGGACTCCTGCTCTTTTCTATCTGAAGAAGTGAGCTGTGACTCCTGAAAGCTCACACCCTACCACAAATTTTGTTCGTCTTATAGGTGCTGCTGGACTCCTGCTCTTTTCTATCTGAAGAAGTGAGCTGTGACTCCTGAAAGCTCACACCCTACCACAAATTTTGTTCATCTTATAGGTGCTGCTGGACTCCTGCTCTTTTCTATCTGAAGAAGTGAGCTGTGACTCCCGAAAACTCACACCCTACCACAAATTTTGTTCGTCTTATAGGTGCTGCTGGACTCCTGCTCTTTTCTATCTGAAGAAGTGAGCTGTGACTCCCGAAAACTCACACCCTACCACAAATTTTGTTCGTCTTATAGGTGCTGCTGGACTCCTGCTCTTTTCTATCTGAAGAAGTGAGCTGTGACTCCTGAAAGCTCACACCCTACCACAAATTTTGTTCGTCTTATAGGTGCTGCTGGACTCCTGCTCTTTTCTACTGCTACAGCCAGACTAACGCATCTACCCATCTTGATCTTGCTGTGTTTATGTTTTTATGTTTGAGTTTATTATTTGAAATAATTTTTTTAAAACCCTATATTATAAAATCCTGCTGTCCTATTGCAGACCAGTACAGGTCCCCACCTAAACCCTGCCTCATCTGGTGTTCAGATTTTCCACTTCCCCAGAACCTTACGTAAGGGGAGAAAATATTCCGACAGTGAGCCTCTGGCGGTTTGGGGGTTTTGTTTGGTTGGGTTTGGCACATCACTCCAGCTTTAAGCAATAGGGAAACCAGACCCAGGAGCATCATCTGAGCTCCTGATGCGCTGAAGCGCATCACTAAAAATAGGCAGCCGAGCCACATGACACACACGGCGTGGTCCCTGCACACTTCAGCCGGCTAAGCCCAGGCTGTGGCTTTCCACCTTATAAAACTGCCAGAGAAGAGACACAAAGAGGGCAAGATTCGCAAGCCAGTTTTCTGATTTCTTCCCAAGCGAAGCTTTATCTGCCCTAGGGACATTCCTGCAATTGCAATGGATCATTTTTTTAAAGGGATAGGAAAGGAAAATAATATGCAAACACCTGGTCCCTGGGGGAATTCACCAGAGCATCTCCTGCATTCTGGGGGCTGTAGTCTACCTTTGCCTGCAATGCCCTGAGTGGCAGGCAGGTTGCAAACTACAACTCCCAGAATGCTGTTCACTCAGAGGTGGCGAGGAGGGGAGGGTGCTCGGTGGTGTTTGCATCTGCCAGGGGTTGGATTGTGATGCCCCACGCCTCACGGGTAAGGGGGAAAGCTGGCTGCCCGCTGCCGGGGTTGGGTGGGCTGCTGCCAGGTAAAAGCATGGGAGGGGGCAGCTTTTGCTCTGGGCAACTCTGATCTGGGGGGGTTGGAAGAGGGAGGAGGTGGGATGGGGACGCTGCCAGGTGCAGAGGAGTTTGTGGTACCCAGGGTCAGAGGATGCTGTCCTCCAGTTTGCAAAGAGAGGAGATCATGCCTGGTGCCAGGCTGGGTGGCGCCTTTCTAGAGATCATTGGATCTGATAATGACAGGATACTGGACAGTGAAATGATCTGGGAGAAATCCAGGGGAGAGAAACAGGATCTCTCTGCTAGGGTGCTAGCAAGCACGGCGGTTGTTTTCAGGGAAAGCGCGTCCCTTCCTCCAGGTCTAGAACTTGCACAGCTCAGTCCTGTTGCTTGTGTGTGTTTTTGTTTCAAGAGCGGATAAGAGCGAAACAGCCGCCTTGTGACTTTGGGGGAAGAAGTGCGGGATGGCAACGAATGAAGGACATCCCCACAAGCTCCCCCCACCACCACCCATCTCTGTCAAAATGTAGAGAGAGGGGGGCAAATCTGGATTTTGTTCCTTTTTTTTATCTGGCTGAGCATTGCCCGATCTTTCCTCCCCACCCACCTCGTGGATTCTTTAATCTTTCTTGATTGCTCTCTGGATACTGTCTAGGCAGCCCATCTTAAGCAGGCACGTTCTGAAGTCACCCCTTGAGTTAAATAGACGTGCCTCTCCCAATAAAGGTGCAAAGGACCACAGCCTCTCCTGTAGTTTTTTTTTGGGGGGGGGGCGTTATGTTGGACCTTCTGTAGGATTCATCATCTGTTTTTATTCTACCTGCTTCAATTTGCTTCAGACAAACGGAAAAAACGCTTCATTTATTCCCACGCAGGGCTGGGCATTTTCTGATATGCTGGATTGGAGGCTGGCAGCACCCTAGAGACCAACTAGATTGTCAGGGTTTAAGCTTTCAAGGTTTCTAAGGTGCCACTGGACTCCAGTCCAGCTGTTGTATTGCACTGCACACCAACGCAGCTCCCTACCTGAAACTGTCTGATATGCCCACTGACTGCTGCCTCTTTGCAATTTCCTTGCCCCTTCCAGCTGCAACCTTTTCTCATCCAGCCAGCTCCCGGGGGTGTCTTGCCAAGGTAGCGCCCCACCCTCCGTGCCAGGGCACTCTGTGTTTGCTTGCATGCCTGCATCAGGGCACCTATTTGCACCGCTTAAAACTCCCCTGCTGTGTGTACAGGGTACACAAATTAGGCAAATCATATGTTTCTCGTCGCCTTTCTCTATTTGCACAGCAGAGCTGATGTTGAATGGGAAGTGGTGGGTGGGTGTTTACTCCCCTTCTGCTTGACTACAGTCAGCGGCGTCTCTCCAGCCGCCTGATGGTGTTGCTATGAGAAGCCTTCTGTAACCCAAGGGGAGCATGTGGTAATGAGAGCTGGGAGATAAATGAGCACCTTTAGGGAATCTTCCAGGGTGTCGCTGGCTTCAGGTAGGTTCTAGATGGCTTCGGTTAAACATAGCCTGCAAATGCTAATCTCTAAATCCCACGAAGATTAACTGGGCCAGGAAAAGTAGTTGCCGTTTCTCTCCCTCCCACTCACCCCACTGATAATTTACATAACCGAGATTATTCCAGAGGAGTATCTGGTGAGTTTTTTTTTTTAATCCGGTTAGCACAGACTTGTGCCTCTATTTAGGGTTCCGATGACCCCGATAGCCACTTTTCTTTTCTGAGAGGGAATCTCGCATGTGTGTGGAAAATCCCCGTTAGAACAAAGTTGTTTTCAGGGAGAGCGGATCAGGGGAGGTGAAGAGAAGCGACAGCTTGTTCTAAAGTCGTCTTAAACTCCGTCTTGGTGTTCTCTCTCTCTCTGTAATTCTTCTGCCTTCGTAGATTTGTGTGGAAACGTCTCTGCAGAAATGGCCGTGCTGAAATGTGGCTGGCTCTGGAGGCAAAGTAAGTTGGATTCTTGGTGTGGGATAGAGAGTCTGTGGAGACAGGGCTTTTTTTCAGGGGGAACGTGGGGGAATGAAGTTCCGGCACCTCTTGAAAATACTCGGCAATAGTGCATGAAACTAAGATTATTTCAAAGAATCCCATGTGTTTCTTCCTCATTTCCCTCTTGAGAGTTCCACCACATCTTTTCCCAGAAAAAAAATCCTGTGTGGAGATATTAATTTCCTTGTGTGATGGTTGTTGTGGATTTTCTGGGCTGTACAGCCATGGTCTTGGCATTGTAGTTCCTGACGTTTTGCCAGCAGCTGTGGCTGGCATCTTCAGAGGTGTAGCACCAAAAGACCGAGATCTCTCAGTGTCACAGTGTGGAGAAGGTGTTGGCAGGTAATTTATATCTACTCAGGAAGGTGGGTTTGGGCTGAGTCATCCTGTAAGAGTTTCCCAGGATGTGGAATGCTAATGGCGGGAGGCTTCACTGTGTCCTGAGGAGGTTCTTTGGCATATGGATTGGTGCTTGTGTGAGTTTGGTTCCCGATAGGGTCTCTGAGAGACAAGTGAGTTCTTCTGCCTCTCGGCATATTCTGGATCCCAAGTGCTTAAAAAGAAGATGTTTACTCTGGGAACTTTGTTTGCATTGCACAATACTGTCGAAAGCAAGCCAAGGGTGGGCCTGAGACCTTTGGGCACCTGTGGCCAAAAAATCCAGATGTAGTCCTTCAGAATGCGTAATATTACTATAATTATAGGCAGCCCAAAAGGGCACCCTGGGATCTGCCACCTGAAGTTTGCAGCCGAATGCCCTGACCGGTCCTCAAAGCAGCATTTGGGGGCAGGGCTCCAGAAGAATTCCCCTCCGGTTTCCAAACGCTGAGCCAAAAAGACTCGTTGTCCCTTGGAGGTTCTCTCCTAGAGGGCTAGAAATGTTGCCTTTGAAAAGAAGGAGGTAATAAAATCCAGGTTCTTGGTACTGTGAAGGTACATCTGATTATTTTTGGAGGCCGTTTTAAAAAACTGTAAACTGCCTTGTGGACACCGTGGCCAGTGAATACTTCATTGCGGGGCTTTTTTTCTGGGAAAAGAGGTGGTGGGACGCAGTGGGTTGCCCTCGGAGAAAATGGTCACATGGCCGGTGGCCCCGCCCCCTGATCTCCAGACAGAGGGGAGTTTAGATTGCCCTGCAAGCAGCAGCACGGAGGGCAATCTCAACTCCCCTCTGTCTGGAGATCAGGGGGCGGGGCCACCAGCCATGTGACCATTTTCAAGAGGTTCCGGAACTCCGTTCCACCGCGTTCCAGCCGAAAAAAAGCCCTGCTTCATTGCTGCAAATTTGTAAGGCGCTAGTCCACGTGCCTTTTTTTGGTTGTTTCTCCTAGATAACTCCCCCCCTTCCCCTCCCCTCCTCCAAAGCGTCAGTGAGTCAACTGAGTTGACCAATTGGCACAGATATTTCAGCTGGCTAACTGACCCCTGAATGCCCTGGAAAACAACACCTTTCTTGATAAAAGAGATCTTTCATATGGAAGGTGGGTTTGTCTGAATATGGCTGCTTGATGAAGAATGGGGTACCCCCATTTTTGTCTTGTCTGTTGATAAAATGAATTCCTAATATGTCCATGACTTCTAAATCCTCGCATCAAGGGCTGGATTGATGCCTTCCTCACATGTAGAATAGTATAGAATGGAAACACAGAGCTGGACGGTACCCCCAAGGGTCATCTAGTCCAACCCCCTGCACAATACAGGAAACACAGCTACCCCTCAATGACCCCTGCTCTATGCCCAGAGGAAGGCAAATAATCTCCAGGATTCCCAGCCAATCTGGCTTGGGGGAAATTCCTTCCTGACCCCAAAGTGGCAATTGGCATTGCCCTGGGCCACGAGAGCCAAGCGCCAGCTCATCCCTTCCTGCCCTCCCTCTTCCAATTTGCGTACATTCGTATTGAGTCATAGAATCATCATGGCTGTCAGGTGGCCATCTAGAATAAGTACAAATAATAAGAATAAGTACAACTGCTGGTGCTAACTAAAGCTAGGCAGCTGTTATGCAAATGAGTATGACATGCAAATGTTTTCCCTGTTAATGGAATGGTCCCTAAAAGTGGTTTGACCCATTGCTTCCATTATCTCTTCTGATTTGTAACTTTGCAAAACTCTAGCTGACCTGCATTTCTACTCAGTAACCAAGATGTTAGGGTTAGTCTGTCTGTAGCAGTAGAAAAGAGCAAGAGTCCAGTAGTACCTAGAAGAATAACAAAATTTGTGGTTGAGTATAAGCTTTCATAAGCCACAGCTGAAGAAGTATCTGAAGAAGTGAGCTGTGGCTCATGAAAGTTTATACCATATCACAAATTTTGTTAGTCAGAGCCAAGCTACAAGTGACGTCTGACACAGGTTGGACACTTGTCAGCTTCCCTCAAGTTTTGATGAGAAATGTAGGCATCCTGGTCTTGCAGCTGTAATGGAGAGCCAAGCTGTAAAACCAGGACACCTTCATTTCCCATCAAAACTTGAGGGAAGCTGACAAGTGTCCAACCTGTGTAAGGCATCACTTGTAGTTTGGCCCAGAGGTGCTACTGAACTCTTGCTCTTTTCTACTCAGAGGTTGCTCAGGAAACCAACTCTGGCCCTTTACTCTGGATGGAAGCACCATTATTAGCAGGACAGAATCCCAGAATCCAACCCGTTACTTGGAAGTAAGTCCCACCGAGTTCAGTAGAACTTCCCAGAGGGCATTCTTAGGACTGCAGCCTAGACTACAATTTGCTCTGATCCATTCTGTTTGTAGGGTTATCCACTCGAATAAGTGCTGGAACTACTGAGACAGAAACCAGCCCCCCCCCCACCTCCCCAGGCATCTTGAAGATCTGTCCCTAGCAACTCTACAAAGTGCTGCAGGAGGAAGACATTAGCAATATTTAAATTTCCCTATCTGCCCTGGATTGTTGCTCCATGAATGAGTCAATAAGCCATAGACTTGTTGACTTCCAGGTGAGGCCCTGGAGGTCTTTGGCATTCCTCAGATGGATATTTGGGATTCATTCATTCATTCATTCATTCATTCATTCATTCATTCATTCATTCATTTCTTGGCGCTTGTTAACAGGCTCAGAGTGGATCACATCAAAATGTAAAACAAGGTAGCTTCATAATTAAATGGTCATAGATCCAGAGGAGTTAGCCGTGTTAGACTGTAGTAACAAAATAGAAAAGAGTCCAGTAGCACCTTTAAGACTCACCAACTTTACTGTAGCATAAGCTTTCGAGAATCACATGCATCTGATGAAGAGAGCTGTGGTGCTCGAAAGCTTATGCTACAGTAAAGTTGGTGAGTCTTAAAGGTGCTACTGGACTCTTTTCTATCATAATTAAAAACCATCTCAATCAATAAAACACTGCTCCATAAAAATCGGTCATGGCTCACAAGCTTCCCGGTTGCTTCCTGTGGCTAATCTTCCCTGCAACTTGCAAGTGCCGAAAGAAATTTTGTGGGAAGTGCTGCACATACAATGTATTGTCGAAGGCTTTCACGGCCGGAGAACAATGGTTGTTGTGGGTTTTCCGGGCTGTATTGCCGTGGTCTTGGCATTGTAGTTCCTGACATTTCGCCAGCAGCTGTGGCTGGCATCTTCAGAGGTGTAGCACCAAAAGACAGAGATCTCTCAGTGTCACATACACTTGGGGCAAAAGTGAGTCTCAGCAAACCTTGCCGTTGTGTAGGTTATAAATGATAGAACATGTCCTCCACCTCATTTGCAACATAGGTTGTGAGTGACACAAAAACTGAGGAGGAAAGGGTTCCCTAAAGACTGACAAACCACTAACTGTTTGAAAACTCAGTATGAGTATAGTGGCACCTGAGACACCAACAAGATTTTCAGAGTATGAGCTTTCGAGAATCAGAGCACCTTTCTTCAGACATGAGTGATTCCGCACATGTTGGATAATGCACTTCCAATCCTCTTTATAGATCATTTGGAACGGCTTTTTTCGTGTGCGGAACAAAAAATCCACCTTAAATGATTGATAAAGTGCATTGAAAGTGCATTATCTAAGGTATGCGGAATCAGCCCATGTAGTATCTGCAATTTCTTCTATTGCCTACTTCATTCTTACTTACTTCATTGATACCCCACTTTTGTCCCCAATGGGGAACTGAGGCAGCTTACATCATTCTTCCCTCTTCTATGTTATCCTCACAACCCTACCTTCTTCTGGTCTCGCACACACCACACTTAATATCAAAGGATTTCCATGCCCTTTGGTGATATGCACTTTAATTCTGGGATTTTCAGCAGCGGGAGTGTTTAGTATCAGTATCTCAAACATACCCTCTTTGTCCAAACTCCTAAATGAGAATTAGTTTTCTACCATGTTTCCCAATCATTGTTTTAGCTCCATCTGGTCTTTAAAGTTACTTCTCTCTATTTCTTTTAAAAGACAAGTTTCTAGTCCTCATAGTTGTGGGGGACAAAATAATTTGTCAGTTGCTCTCCCTTTTTTCTCCACACTGAAAATTCTCTGTGCTGTTGTGGTTAGAGTGTTAGACTAACAATAGAATCCTAAGCAGAGTTGCTCCATTCTAAGCCCATTGATTTCAATGGGTTTAGACTGGAGTTACTCTGGTTAGAATTGCACCATAAAACTACGAATATCTGTTTTCAAATCCATACACTGCCGTGAAGCTCCCTGGACGATCACCAGGGCTGTTGTAAGGATAAAAAAGCGGCTCGAGTATATTGCTGTGAGCTGGTTGGAGAAAAGGCAGGATAAAATATAGTAAGATTGCTGGATAAAGGTTATATCAGGGACATATTCCCAAGAGCACCTGCCTATTTGAAAAGGAAGCCCAGAGTCTTTTAGTTTTCCGCACTGCATTGTGCGTTGTTCGACAGTCCCTCTGCAACTATAATTCCCCACCACCACCGAAAGACAATATTTGCATGTGTCTCTCTCCTTTTGCCTCTCCATTGATCCAGCCCAGCTTCAAGCTGTTTCGTGTCTTGTTAAAAGAGATTTTGACTGTATCCGATATTAGGGTCTTAGAAATCTAGCAGACAAGGCAGTATAAGAGACGGAGTGTCTGGGAAGTGAAGTCAGCAATTCCGGAGCCCAAGAACGTCTCCGGTACAAACCCTGTTGAAATGAAAGGGGGGTCGGACAAGGGAACCTGCCCAGTCCCCTTCCATTTAAACAGAACTAGCTCAGGGAATGTTCCTGGCAGAACAAATCCTCTGTTTACATGCAAAGCAAACCTTACTGCAGTACCAGGTGGGGGATTATTGACCTGTGATTCAAATGCCAATAAATAGGTGCAGTGACCTCTCAGCTCTAAGGGAAGGGCTGGCAGAAGAACTGACGTATTAACATATCGCTTGCTCATCTTGTCTGCTCTCCTTGTCTTCTTCCTTCACTTCGACCTACCCATCTGGCCCTTTCTCCGGGCTTCCACAGGTTCCATTTTGCGACGCTGGAAAAGGAACTGGTTTGTCCTTTGGGTAGATGGCAGCCTGGTCTATTACCAAGATGACTCAGGGCGCGACATGGAAGGGCGCATCAACGTCAAATTCAACTGCCGGGATGTCAGGACAGGGCGCGAGTGCAGAGGTGGGTACGTGGCTGCTGCTGGCCAATTGCGCATGTTCCAGAATTTCACGGTTGTGCGATGTTTTTCTGAAAATTTAACTTTATTTAAGAGCCTCTTCAGAGCTGTGAAGACAGATGGTGTCCTGAAAGGATGCCCCCTTTTCACTAGACTTTTCCTATATTGTCATTTCCATCTTTTGATACCTTTGACCACGGCTCATTTTGAGGGGGAACGCACAGGAATGCAGTTCCGGCAGTTCCCCAAAGAGGTCGCATGTCAGGCAGCCCCGCCCACCTGACTCTCGGCCATTTTGCACCCGTTTTGGCCTGAATTGGGGCCAAAATGGCCCAGATCGGGCCTCTGATGGGTGGTGGATCACTCTCCTGCTCAGCAGCGGCCCGATCCTGACCATTCTGGGCCCCTTTTCGGCCATTTTCAGCCCCTTTTCGCCATTTTGGGCCACATTTCAACCCTGAATGGCCAGGATTGGGTCCAAAACAACCAGGATAGGTGTTGTCAGGGGGTGTGGCATATGCAAATCAGCTAGGCTAATGACACACTTCCGGCGATGGCAAGGGGTGTGGCCTATGCTTATGAGTTATGCTAATGAGTTATGCTAATGAGTTCCTCCTGCTCTTTTTCTACAAAATGACCTCTGGCTTTGAAGCACGAGGGCATGGCCAAACTGCTCACAATTTCCTCTGTGCAGTTTACCAAAAATCAGAAGATATCCTCTTATATATCTACTGGGAAATAAGTCCTCTACGTCAAAGTCCCTTCTTTCTACAAATTTTCCCTCTGTTCCATTGTTTTTGGCCTAAAAATTACTTCTGTTCTCTCAGAACTGTCCTGATTTTTTTTACGCATGAATAAATGGTTAGTTATCATTTTTTTCTCCCCTTGTAGAGGTAAGGGCTTGCCGTACTTCTCACATCACTGCCCATTTTTATCATTGCTTATGATCGTAAGAGCACAATTGCAGAATAACAGAGATGAAAATAAAAATGAGCCATGCGTTTGGCTGCCTGTAAAGTGAAAATGATGCATAAGTCTCCTCCCTCTTCGTCTTCCCACAAGATTTAAAAATCAAGCATTGATTCTGGAATGCTGAGAGAAAGACAGACTATCTACAAGAGAAACATCCATTCATAAACTGAAAGAATAAGGAAGGGAGTAGAATGTAAAGGGAGAGAATCGCCCTTTGACTGTCCACATAGGACTGCCGGTTGCTACAATTCCATCTTAAGCGTAACGTAACTATCCCAAATCAGGCCTACAAACAAAAAAGGAAAACACTGAAACGCAACAAGTTGCAAAGAAGGTCAACCGGTTGATTCATTACAATGGAGTGAACAAATAATGGCAACCTGATAGCCAGTGTTGTGGATAGATTCAGGTGGATAGCCGTGTTTATCTATAGTAGAAGAGCAAGGTTCGGGTTCGTTAACACCTTAGAGACCAACTAGATTTCCAAGGTAGGAGCTTTCGAGAGTCAGATATCTGATGAAGGGAGCGTTGACTCTTCAAAGCTCCTATCCTGGAAATCTAGTTGCTCTCTAAGATGCTACTGGACCCAAATCTTGTTAGAACTTGGTACTGAAATCCACTATTGCCTCTTATGTTCACTGGATGATCTTGGGCCAGCCAGTCTTTCAGCTTAGCCTACCTCACAAGGTTATTGAGAGAACGAAAAGAGGGAAGAGAAAGCTGTTTACACCACCCTGAAGGCTGGGGTGAAACTATGATGTGTAGAGGATTCCGCACTAAATAACTGTTGCACATTGACCTAGGGTTGTGTGTGTTATGTGTTGTCAAGTCTCCTCTGACCTATGGTGACCCTATGAATGAAAGACCTCCAAAATATCCTATCATTAATAGACTTGCTCAGATTCTGCAAACTGGAGGACGTGGCTTCTTTTATTGAGTCAAGCCATCTTGTTTTAGGTCTTCCTCTTTTCCTACTGCCTTCCGCTTTTCCTAGCATTATTGACTTTCCAATATTACCAGGGGTTGGATCTGCCTCCTCCTCAGATAGGGCCTGTCTTTCAGAGTTGTCTGTGTAGTTAGCCTCAATCTTGTCTAGCTGTCATGCAGACATTTGTGTGCAACCTCTGAGGATGCCACGTTAGGGTGTGTACATGTAGGTTTCAGGACACCATAGCGAAAGGTCTGTCCTTGCAGCACAGAGAGACTAACTTTGCAGAAAACGCCATGTGCTTGGAATGAATGCCTGTTTCCCTGAAAAACTCCCCAACTGCTGTAAATGGGATAGATCAAGCCGTGTTAGTTCATCTATAGCAGTAGAAAAGAGCAAGAGTCCAGTAGCACCTATAAGACTAACCAGGGCTTTTTTTCAGCTGGAACCCGGTGGAACGGATTCTGGCACCTCTTGAAAATGGTCACATGGCTGGTGGCTCCGCCCCTTGATCTCCAGACAAAGGGGAGTTTAGATTGCCCTTCGTGCCACTCCAGCGGCGCGGAGGGCAATCTAAACTCCTCTCTGTCTGTTGATCAGGGGGCCACCAGCCATGTGACCATTTCTGCCGAGGGCAATTTAAACTTTTAAAAACTCCCTCCTTGTTCCAGCTGACCCAAAGTGATGTCATTGTGCGGTCCTGAGTTCCAACACTGAGTTCCACCACCTCTTTTCCCAGGAAAAAAGCCCTGAGACTAACAACATTTGTGGATAGGGTATGAGCTTTCATGAGTCACAGCTCACTTCTTCAGATACCTTCAGCTGTGAGTCACGAAAGCTCATACCTTACTACAAATTTTGTTAGTCTTATAGGTGCTACTGGACTTTTGCTCTTTTCTATTGTTGTAGATGGGTGTTTGTAAAAATTCCAGTGACAGAGCCGAGGAGAATTCCACCACCGCTCCTATGTGTCACCTACTAATTGCGTAGCCTGGTGGCACAATGAGCTTTTTTAGGGCTGCAGGAGCCCTGAACTTCCTCGGTGCAAGCTGTGGCTCTTTTTCCTGTTTTGCCAGAGGGAACATCTCGCCCTCCCCCCCAGCTTTGTTTGTCTGTGTGTTGCTCTTGCCCTGCGTGGTACCGTTGTGCTGAGTCACCGAGAGCATTCTCTTGTAGACAATTGGTAGCAAAGGAACGAATGTTGCAAACAGAGGGCTGGTTCATGAGCTGCAGAATTTCTTTCTGAGCCATCCCATACAGAGAATGCAGTGCTCTGTGGTTCTGCTGTTAGCTGCTAAGCCCTACCAGGGTCTGGATTCCGGGATATCGATTCTTTATGTCCGGATAAGATCTTGCAGGGCTCTGTCCGTCTTTTTTTGCTCCCTGGCAACGACCAGAGCTGAAATGACCTTGGTGGGGAATCACTCTCCTCTTTGATTCGATTTGCTTGCAAAAATCCAATTGATATTTTCCTAATTGAGGGGTCGAACAGCCCTAATAGCCTGGAGTAAATTGATCTTCTCAGAGCTCGGATGCTAAGCAGGGTTGACCACTTAGTACTTGGGTAGGAGACGACCAACGAAGACTGGGGTGCTGTGCAGAAGAAGACAACAGCAAACCACCTCTGTTCATCTCTTTCCTTGAAAACCCCATGAGATGGAACTTGTGACTCGACAGCACGTTTTCTTTTATTTAATGGAGTGGATGCTGTGGCCCTTGAACATAAACAGTCCGTCATGGAATACTGACAAACAGTCTAGCATCTGTGGGAGAAATGAAAGGTCAACAACAACACATTCCCTCAGACTCAGGGCTATATGCTGTTGATAGTCAACTCTAGGCTGGGAAAATTGTATAGCTCTGGGGGCTAAAGCCTGGGGAAGGCATAGGTTGGAGAGGAGAGCGATATCATCAGGTTATAACACCATAGAGTCCACCATCCAAAGCAGCCATTTTCTCCAGGGGAACTTATCTCTGAAGCCTGGAGACTAAGTTGTAATTACAGAATTTCTCCAGACTCCACAGTGATTTTAGTGTGTGTACAATAACTCAAGGTTTTGTGGTTTGGGATTCATTGTAAAAGTGTGTTCTGGATCCTTTACGGACTTTATTTGAGCGAGTGTTTTTTCCATGTTGTACTCATGTTTTGGAAATAGTTATAAAGTATTGAATTATGGATGTACTTAGGAATATTTATATGTAACAAATGTGTATAATGGAGAGATTTTTGTAATTTTCTCATTATAACCTTGTTATATTGTTATTATAAGTTATATTGTTGTCAGGGGTGTGCAATTTGGGTTTCTGATTTGGGATAAATACTGGAATCTGACCCAATTTGTAAAGATTTGAGATTTTCGAATTGGGCACAGCATGCTGGCCCCAATTCAGAAATGCCAAATCAAAGCTTCCCAAAGCGATTTGGGTCGCTTTGGGAAGCTTCAGGGTGCTTTCAAACCCCAGCTGGCTCCAGCTGTCCAGCAGAGGAGAATCCCCCACTGGCCAGCTGGAGTTTAAAGTGCCCTTTCCAGGCTTCAGCTGACCCACAGAGGGCCCTTTCTCTGCCGTGCAGAGTTTAAAGGGCCCTTTTTCTGCCACGCAAGCGGTGGAGAAAGGGCGAGGGAGATTCTCACCATGGGCCAGCTGGAGTTTAAAGGGCCCTCTCTCTGGGTTTCAGCTGGCCCATGGGGGAATTCCCCCCCGTGGGCCAGCTGAAGTGCAGGAAGTCCTGCTACTGCTTATTTCACTACATGGGAGGGGGAGGAGGGAACCCCCTCCTCCTTCTCCCATTGGGTGAAATAAGCGGTGGGGCGGGAAGTTTCGGTGTGCTTCGAATCTTCACAGAGTATACCGAAGCAGGGCGATAAGCAGTTTCTGAAGTGGCTTGCCACTTCAGAAATCGCTTATTTCCAATTCTTTTTCCCTCTTTGGAAATTCCGAAGCAGGAAAATGGAATCTTTCCTTCTCTGCACACCCTTATTTGTTGTTACTATCTATTATGGTCAGTTATTGCAATGTTTTATTATTTTTGTTTCCACTTGGATGTTGGCAACCCTAGTTAGGGATCAATAGAGAGCCAGCATGGTGTAGTGATTAGAGTGTCAGACTAGGATCAGGAAGACTCGGGTTCGAATCCCCCTCTGCCATAGAAGCTCGCTGGGTGACCATGGGCTAGTCACACACTCTCAACCTAACCTACCTCACAGGGTGGTTGTGGGGATAAAAGGGGGGAAAGGAGAATTATGTAAACCGCCTTGGGATCCCATTGGGAAAAAAGATGGCATATAAATAAAGTAGATGAATAAATAAAATAAGGGTGTTGTACAGCTGCCTTGAGCAGTATGATAAGGCAGGATGTAAATATTTTAAATAAATCAAATAAGGCATGGAGAGGGTGGAGGAAGGGGGCAGAGCAGGCAATGAGCTTAGAAGCAGAGCCATGGTGGGGTGGGATGCCTTGAATGAGCTTGGTGGAAGGGAATTTGCCGAATGAAAGATGCACAGCGTGTCGAGGATAATATTTAGATTATTTTGAGCAGAGTTATGACGAACAGCCACAAAGATGAAAGCACCATAAATTATTTTTCTATGAAGATGTCCCTCTCACCTTTTTCACTTTGGTTGTTTAGTTACGCCTCCAGGGGAGCTACGTAAAAAAAACTTATAATTATTCTAGTCTGTAAACAGGTTTGTTCTGCATCCAGGGCTGGGGTGGGGGAGAGAAGTGAGAACAAAGGCCCTTTAGCAGTCTTACAGGAGGGGAGAGGTGTGCGAATACACCCCCGAGAATTTGCAAGCACAAAGCACTTCTGTTCCAAACCCAGTCTGGGCCAACTTGCGGTGCCGTGCCGGGTTGCTTTTTCCCATCACCGCCGACACATTCCAACACTGATAGGGGCCACAGCACAGGCCGTGTGCATTTCTAAATGCTGTGTGATGCAGCTGAGCTGTGCGACACCTGAGCCTCCCATTGTGTGACTTTCCACATGAGTTGAAGGAACGAAACATACGGCAGAGGAGAAAGCTCAAGACCGTTCAGGTTGCCCAGGGCAACTGAAAAGCATCTCTGCTCAGTGTCTAGCAGCCAAAGCGGTTACGGGGAGAGGTTCCGTTTTTGTCAGGGGGCTGGAACCCCTTAATGCGTCTCCTTTAGCTATTTCAGGGCTTTTTTTCTGGGAAAAAGAGATGGTAGAACTCAGCGGGTTGCCAGCACAGGGGGCAACTCCTGGCGGGAGGTGGCGCCCCTGGTACCACATGCGCATGCACAAAGGGTGTGCACGCTCCCAGGACCACACAATGATGTCACTTTGGGTCAGCAGGAACAAGGGGGGAGTTTTTAAAAGTTTAAATCACCCTCGGTGGAAATGGTCACATGGCCGGTGGCCTCACCCCCTGATCTCCAGACAGAGGGGAGTTTAGATTGCCCTCCACGCCACAGCACGCCACAGCCACAGCCACAGCGCGGAGGATGATCTAAACTCCCCTCTGCCTGGAGATCAGGGGGCGGGGCCACCGGCCATGTGACTATTTTCAAGAGGTGCTGGAACTCTGTTCCACCGCGTTCCAGCTGAAAAAAAAGCCCTGAGCTATTTTATGCAACAAACCCTGAGTATGGCATGTAAGAAGGAAAAGGGGCAACAGCCAGGCCCTCTCACCTGCCTGGATCTTGCTCCAGCTGAAAGCACCTCTTCTCTTGGCTACCCCTAGCCATCAGCAAGGCCAGCGAGAGAAAAGCAGAAGTCTTCTATGGAGCCTAGAGCAAGAAGCCCATTCCCAAGTGTCTTTTAAAATTCTACTTTAATCTCTCTTTTTTTAAATGCAGAATTTGGGTCCAGCGGCACCGTAGAGACCAACAAGATTTTCAGAGTATAAGCTTTCAAGAGTCAGAGCTCCCTTTTTCAGTCTCTAAGATGCCACTGGACCCAAATCCTGCTGTCTGATTGCAAACCAACATGACTACCTACCTGAAACTCTTAAAATTGTACCTTTTATTTTAAGAAGTCTGTAAATGCCTACGGGAGCCAGTTTTTGAGCTGAGAAATGGAGGCAAGCACATGCCATATAAATAAATGGTGCTCACATTTGCTTCCTGCTTTCTTCGCCTCCCCCTTCCCCCTTTCGCTGTGTTCTCCTCCCAAGATCACCAAACTATACACCCAGGTCCCTTGGGGCAGAGCGTTTCCTTGTTGCTTTTGTAGTACACCTGTTGGACTATGAAAACCATAGGGTTTACTTAAGAGTTGTGATTACTGTAGAGCAGTTTGGAGTAGTTTATTGTGGCTTTATTGTTGATGTATATGTCTGCTATACTGTTGTTTATTTATATACTCATAGAGTTTATTGCATTTTGTGAATAGACACCAAATATTCATAGTTAGTAAATGGTACAGTAATTAGTTTCACCGTACAGACTTGCTTATTTCCTCCACATGTGTTTTTCCACCTACTTTGTTAGATAGCAAAACACCATCAGGATCCCTAGCCAAACTGGCCTGGGGTAAATTGCTACCTGTCCCCAAGGTGGCGATCAGCCTTACCCTGGGCACGTAAGAAGGGGGCACGAGAACTAAGCACTGATGTAACCCTTCCTGCCCTCCCTCTCATGATCTGCCCAGGTTCACAATGCTGCGTTTACTAGCATAATGGGCCTTGCCTCTGATCCTGTCTGCAGCTTATTCTTTATTTACTCCATTTATACTCTACATTTATTTTATTTTTATCTACTTTATTTTTACCCTGCTTTTCTCCCTAATGGGGACCCAAAGCGGCTCACATCATCCGTTTTATCCTCACAACAACCTTGTGAAGTAGGTTAAGCTGAGAGAGTATGACTGATCTAAGATCATCCAGCAAGCTTCCATGGGAGAGCGAAGATTCGAACCTGGCACTCTTACCACTACACCACACTGGTTTTCTGACGTGCTGTTCCTAGTCTGGCCTTCTGACCGCTACACAACTTACAGTGCAATCCTAGGAATAGTTACACCAGTCTAAGCCCATTGAAATCAAAGGGCTTAGACTGGAGTAACTCTTCTTAGGATTGCATTGTTAGACTTTAGGCTTGGTTGCTCTCTTTCTGCCGTGGGATTGCTCCAGAGCAGCACACATGCACGCGGGTGCACAGAGGCACACTGGGAGCACATAGAGACATGCACCCTGTGTCAAGGTGATATCAGAATTGCCCGTTTCCTGAAAACCTAATTGACCATTTTGGAAACACGGGCATGTTGGGACGTGTGGCCTCTGAATTCCAGTTGCTGCAGGGGAAGCCATAGGTGGGGGGCTGCTGCCTTCATGCGCTGCTTCTCAGCTTTCTAGAAGCATGTGGCAAGCCTCGGTTGGAAATCGGATGCTGCCCTGATTATCCCCTTGGTTGGACCCAACAGGACCCTTTTTATGTAAAGGTGATGACCGTTAAGTGTCTCCCCTGCTTTCCCCCTCTCGACCCGTCACAATTCAACCCGACTCCACTCGCCTCCAGCAGTTAACATTTCATAATTCTTAGACCGCTGGGCACATTCCAGAAGCCTTTGTGGAAAGCTAATTTTCAAGGCCGACTTTTTAAGAAATGTACAAGTGGGATAATAACCCCTTGATTAATTACAAGATTGTTTTAGTCTGACATGGTTCCCGAGCAAAGAAACGGAAAAGCTGAATTACTAAGGATGTTAAAACTAGTAACTTTAATCAGTGCTTTCAACGTCGTTTAATGAGCAGTAGGCACCATTAAGCAAAATGCAGATTTTAATTTTTTTTAAAAAGATTGCATTAAGCTGATTGCTTCCAAGTAATGGTAAGTTAAGGGTGGATGAAGACTCTTTCTTCTTCTAGAATGGGAGGAAGAATACTAGTTCATGCGACTCGGGGTGGGTGGGTAAATCAACTGCTGCCATTTTAAATTTAGTTTTGGAATTATGTTTACATTTTCTCTTACTGCTAGTTGCTCAAAGAGGCGGAAGGCATTTAACTCTGCTTAAGAGGATCTAGGGAGCTGCTTTATCCTTGGCCCTATAGAAAAATTAAAATTCAGTTCCAGAGAAATTCTACATAGGATTTGACTGTCCGTTTGTATATCAAGAAAAGTTGGGTTTCTGTTGCCTGAATGAATTACTCGAACTGAAGAAGTTTTTGAATGAGATTCTCATATTTTGCATAATTCTACAATTTCATTCATGCGCTGCTATTCACATTAATTGGTGGAGTCTCCCTGGGGGGGAAAAACCCCTGGAAGTGCCTCATACTATTTAAAAGCAAAAAACCACAAGCGATAAGCAATGATCACAGCAGGAAAACGACGAAGCTAAAAGCGGTTTTAGTGCAGAATAGAAAAGCATTATAAATGTTGGAGAAAACAAACAACTTAAACCGAATACCTGGGTGAAGGTTGGCACCTGGAGCCTGGAATTCGATCCACTGACAGGTGAGCCACAGGTTGGGCCTACAATATAGTTTTTTCCTCCATTTTTTCTAATTATGGGAAAGAAAAATGAGCTCTGTGGGGATTCAAAACCCTGCCTGCCCCCATGGGACTGGATATCTTTTTCAGACACCCTTTTAGCTTCTGAAATGCCATCCAGTATTGCCTGTGCAATTTGCAGTCATAAGGGCTAGAAACTTTATTTTAAAACATGGAGATTCTCACGATGCTGAGAATGAAAACCAGTATGAAAATGCAAGGCCTACAGTGCCAAGGGATGCAAAAACCAAACAAACCACTGTGTACAGCAAAATATATATATTAAATGCTAATAGTATATAAATATTCTCTAAATATGCTAATTATATCATGGAATATCTACACAATAGCAATTTACAATAATAATAACAACATTTGATTTATATACTGCCCTTCTGGTCAATGCCACACTCAAGAGTGGTTTATAAAGTATGTTATTATTATCCTCATGACAATCACCCTGTGAGGTGGGTGGGGCTGAGAGAGCTCTGAGAGAGCTGTGACTGAACCAAGGTCACCCAGCTGGCTTCAAGCAGATATTGATAACAATATCAAAACAATAATCCTCCAGTGAACCACAAAACATGAAAACCAGGACTGTTCCCCCTCCCCAGCTGCAGCTGTTCTAAGGGCTAAAATGCACAGTGTGTGTGACATAAGACACAGTTGCCTGACCCAACTTGTAGTAACGCATATGATTGAGGGAACTCCCCTTTGAAGCAATCCATTGCTCTGTTTGGCTCAGAAGGGTTGTGAGTGGGGGAAGAGGAGCTTCAAACCTCCCTTCCACGCCATTTTTGCCTACAGAAATGGGCTGCTTCCACACACGTTGGATAATCCACTTTCAATACTCTTTAGTGAACATTTGAAATTGATTTTCCATGTGTGGAACAAAAAATCCACTTCTAAAGGATTACGAAAGTGCATCGAAAGTGCATTATTCAACGTGTGTGGAAATGGCCCATGGTGTGGAGGGGAAACCTGAAGCCTCTTCTCACTTCACCGCGCTCCTGAGCTGAACTGAGCAATGAAACCCTTTGAAGGTGAGTTCCCTCTAACATAAATGTGGTTACAAGTCACATTAGGCACTAAAGTTGCCAACTTTGGGTTAGGAAGTTCCTGGAGATTTAAGGGTGTAGCCTGGGGAGTGGGTTTGCCAATCTCCAGGTGGTGGCTGGAGATCTCCCAGAATTCCAACTGATCTCCAGTGATTAGTTCCCCTGTAGAAAATGGCTGCTTTGGAGGGTGGATTCTACGGCATTGTACCCTGCTGAGGTCCCTTTCTTCCCCAAATCCTCCCCTCTTCAAGCTTCACCCCAAAAATCTTTGGGAATTTCCCAACCTGGAGCTGGCAACTCTACTGGAGAAGGTGGGATTTGGGACGGGACTTCAGCAAGATATCCTACTATAGAGTCTGCCCTTCAAAGATGGCATTTCCTCCAGGGGAAGTGATCTCTGTATTCCGAAGATCAGTTGGAATTCTGGGAGGTCTCCAGGACCCACCTAGAGATGACGGAAAAAGAGAATCATAGGAAAAAAAGTAGATCAACAGGTGAATCGTGACAAACTAACTGTGCAAACTAGTTAACAAACATTCTAGTATCAAAATCTAAAGTCTTTATAAAGTGCAAAAATATACAATTACTAAAGTACTCAAGTATTCAAGGTTGCACAGTCAATACTTCTGGCTTAATTAGCGTTAACAAACTGCAGTCCCACTGAAAAAAAGAGTCATAACAGACAAAACATTTAACCAGTTAACAGGAGTTAGCCATGTTAGTCTGTAGTAGCAAAATTGAAAGAGTCCAGTAGCACCTTTAAGACTAACCAACTTTACTGAGCATAAGCTTTCAAGAATCACATGCATCTGACAAAGAGAACTGTGATTCTCGAAAGCTTATGCTCAGTAAAGTTGGTTAGTCTTAAAGGTGCTACTGGACTCTTTTCTATTATGCCACCATCTTGTTTCTAAGCAGTATGGACTAGCTTGTCCAAGTACAACACAAACCGTCTTTCAGTGTGGAAATAGTACAACTAAAAGCAAAGGACATATTAGGCTTATAGTTGAAGGAATCGCTGGAAAACAGGCCAGCTTCATTGTCCCAGGAGCCAGTTTGCATGCCTGTTTCAGACGGACTTTCCTCAAGGGATTCAGCCAAGCCAACAATTCATGCCGTGTATATCATATCATCACTCTCAATCTCATTCTCCCTGTTAACTAGTTTGCATAGTTAGTTTGTCACAGTTCACCTGTTGTTCAACCTGGAGGATGGCAACCTTGTTGCAAAATAGAAAAGAATCCAGTAGCACCTTTAAGACAAACCAACTTTATTGTAGCATAAGCTTTCGAGAGCCACAGCTCTCTTCGTCAGATGCATGCATCTGACGGACAGAGCTGTGGTTCTTGAAAGCTTATGCTACGGTAGAGTTAGTCTTCAAGGTGCTACTGGACGCTTTACTATTTTGCAGCTACAGACTAACATGGCCAACTCCTCTGGATTTGCAACCTTGTTAGGTGCTCGAGTCATGACTCAGTTCACACGCACTGTGCATTTTGGCCCTGAGTCTTTGTCAACTCTGCTACTGGAGATGCACAAACTGGCGATGCCAAGGATTGGAACTGGGGCCTTCCGCATGCAAAATGCGTCATGTCCTCTGCTAGTAAGCACCAAGATCTTGTCCGCAGCCCTTTCTCTTACCCTCCTTGAGTGTCTCTGTGTTTCATCTTCTAGATGTTCAGCTTCCCGATGGGAGGACCCGCGAGTGTTTGATGTGCATCATGCAGAGAGATGGCTCCAAAACCCTGCTGTGTGCCGAAAGCGAGGACGACGCTGTGTGAGTCGCGGGTTGTGGTGGGCGAGCTTTCCCAGGGCGAGATGAAGTAGGAGGCTGTATAGTTTATGCATAGGAATACTCCTTTGCATATAAACTACTTTCTATTGAGCCAGGCCACGGGCCTATCGACCTCAGTGATGCCTACTCTCCAAAATCCCAGGCAGAGATTCTTTCCCATCACCAGCTACCTGGTCCTGTAACTGGAGATCCCAGAGATTAATCTGGACCTATGGTATGATTCTGGTCCAGAGCCCGAGCCCTCAGTCAGAATCCGTCCCACGGCAAGGCTTTTGGTTGGATAAATTTAGTCGCAAAGTAGAGAGTTTGCACAGCAGATAAAGAATCACAGACACATGTGTGTTCAGCTCCTAAAATAAATGTTTACTACATATAGGGAAAAATAATAAAGGTTACATTGGAGATAAAGTAAAGTAGAGCTGACTTAGTTCCTACATCCTGGAGATAACGGTCTAACTAACTGGAGAGCAATGGTGTCCTGGACAAAGGGAAGAATGTTAATTGCCCCCCCCCAATAAACCTGGTCAGCCAATAATCAATCCTAGATCTGTTCATTAAGCATGCAACTCCCCTTTACGCTGGCGGGAAGGACAACTCGACATCTAACTAGTCTGCAAACTGGTTATCTCTAACTAAACACAAACTAACTCTTTCATGACTGAAAGAGAATGACACTTGTAAAAATCCCAACACTTTTACTGGTTGGCAGGTGGTACCTTTACCTGATTTAATGCTTTAATGTGTAAAATTTGCACTTCCTATCATAGGCATCCAGTCAGTCCTACCCTACAGGTTCCACTTGCAGGCATGAGTCTGTGGAGGTCTCTCTCTCTCCCTGTCTCCACTTCACCTTCCACTGCCACCTGAAATATTCGCATAGAGGTTTGGAACACCCCTATGCTCTGGTTAACAGACACGAGTCGTGAAAGTTTGGTGTTCTTGATCTATTCCTCGTGTTTGGTATTGCTTGGTCTCTCCAGCCCTAAGTGGCTCCCAAGTTTTGTTTTCGCACCGAGAGGTCCTCTAGAGCTCAGCATTTTGCCAATTGTGCTTGGTTGGAATACCCCCCTGAGGAGGCTGCCTATTGGACCTGTAGGATCTGCATTCCAGCAGATCTTGGAGGAGGCAGAAACAACGCCCCCCTAGAACTTATACAGTCCAGAGAAAGAAAGAGTGGCAACAGAAACATGAGATTATGCCTGTTTTAAAGTTCCTACTATGCCACAGACTTACTGTGCGGAAGTCTTAACCTCAATACGTTCATTATTATCCCTGTTCGTTGCTGATAGTAATGATACTATTGATAAGTCTGATCATTTGCAAGTTGTAATTTTTAAAAAAAAATGGCAGAACACCTGCCATTGAGACACTACGTCCCTCCAAGGCCTTGCACTCTGCGGATAACCAACTCTGGGAGGTCCCTGGCCCACAGGATATTCGTCTGACCTCAAACAGGGCCAGGGCCTTTTCAGCCCTGGCTCCAGCCTGGTGGAACGCAATCCCGATTGAGATCCAGTCCCTGCGGGACCTGTTACGGTTACGCAGGGCTTGCAAAACGGAGATGTTCCACCTGGTCTTTGGTTGAGAGCCAGCGAATTGTCCATCTCCTGCCTGCTACGTCCCGTGCTCTGTTGGCGGCTGCCCTGTGCCTGTGCCACAGCTATATCCAAGGTTTTAAGGTATTTATCGTAGCTTGTATTGTCTGTGACACCAGTTTTGTATTAAATTTAGTTTTTAATTTTCTGTGTTGTTTTTAATTATTTGTATATAGTTTTAAAGTATGATGAATGTTCTTGTTAGCTGCCCTGAGCCCGTTCGCAGGGAGGGCGGGATATAAATCTAAATAAATTTAGAAGGCTCCCAATTCAATCCTTGCTGTCTCCAGTTCAAGCTTCTCCGTAGCCACTGGTAGGAAAGACCTTTCTGTGCTTGAACATCTGGAGAGCTGCTGCCAGCTAGAGGAGACCAAGACTTTTTTTCAGCAGGGACACGGTGGGACAGCGTTCCGGCACCTCTTAAAAATGGTCACATGGCCGGTGGCCCCGCCCCCTGATCTCCAGAGGGAAGATCTCGCACGACGTCGCGCAAAACTCGCGTGAGAAAACGCAATATTTCGCGTTTTCCCCGCAAGATGGCGCAACGTTCCAGAGGCAGGTAAGCCGTCTGGAAACGGCCCTGGAGGAGACAATAGATGGTCTGGCTGGGTGCACAGCAGCTACTTCATGTGGTGGAAGGCAGCTCTGGGGTCACAAGTGTGCAGTGTCCAGTTTGGGCTATGAGCTTGCGATGCGATCCCTCTGTGGACAAGGTGGGAGCACAGAGCTGCGCTGCCCAATCCGATTTAAAGGGCTGAGGGAGAAGTGAGCACGGAGATGCATTTCTCTTTGCAACCCAGACCTGGAGTGATTCCGCACACGTTGGATAATGCACTTCCAATCCTCTTTATAGATCATTTGGAACGGATTTTTTTTGTGCGCGGAACAAAAAATCCACCTCAAACGATTGATAAAGTGCGTTGAAAGTGCATTATCCAACGTGTGCGGAGGCAGCCATCCAATTGCCCTGATCATCTGCCTCGTGCAAGCAGAGAGACGCCAGGCAAGACCGGGCTGTACAAATACAGCCCAGCCAGCTGGGCGTAAGCGTTGTGGCCGTTCAGATACAAAGGACAAGAGATAAGGCTGCCGGAGTCCCAGTGGGTTGTGCAAATGGAGGTCCTTCCATTCTCTGCCTCTCGCATGTGACTAGAGAGAGCTCAGATTATTTTCCCGGCTTCCCTGGCGGAGGACCTCAGACAGATAATTCGAGGCAACTTGCAGGGCACCCCTCTCTTCTGTTGGAGTCATTTGCTCTGACGAATGCTGCTAAGAAGTGTTGCTCTCAAGTGCAATCCTATTAGAGAAATCCCCTTCAGAGGTTCTGCAGCCTTGTTGACTCTTCCACCGTGGTTGCCAGACACGTCACCGGGAAGCGGACACGTCACCGGGCATTGCGCTTACAATCCGCTCTGCAATCTGCTCGCTCTTCCTTTAGTGTCTGGCTATGGGGAAACTGTAGGGTGGAGGTGTGTGTGATTCAGGTCACTTCCATTTTCCAGCTTTTCTCTCCTGTCTCCGGAATATTGTTTTTTCTCTTCGGTACTGTTTCCCACATTCACAATTTGGCAAATGCACAAGCAGGATGCCCCAGTAATGATTCTTGTGGCTGAACTTAGGGGCTCTTTGCTTCTCACATAACACTTGAACATCTGTGATATGATGTCTCCACAAGCCATGTGTGACACTGCCTTCATCCCCAAACAAGTGTGATTTTTGGGATTCTGGCAGGCCAGGGACTCTGCACCTCCAAAAATCGGTCCCCAAGGAATGGTGCCTGTCTTACAACTGCCAGTCCAGTGACGATCTACGGGCCCGTCTCTCCCCATATATTCCCCAGAGGACACTCCGATCAGGGGACAAACAGCTGTTGGTGGTCCCTGGCCCCAAGGAGGCCCGCCTACCCTCGACTACAGCCAGGGCCTTTTTGGTCCTGGCTCCCACCTGGTGGAATGCTGGACCTACTATCTTTTCGCCAGGCCTGCAAGACAGAGTTGTTCTGCCAGGCATGTGGCTGAGGCTGGGCCTCCGCCGGCCTGGAAGAAAGGGGTGTATAAAACCCTCCCTGTGAAGGCTGTCCACCATCTTGTTTTAAATGTGTTGTTTTTAATGAATATGAATTTTTAATTGTATTTTAATTGTATTTTTAATATGTTGTTATCTGCCCTGAGCCCGCTTGCAGGGAGGGCGGAATACAAATTTGAAATTTAAAAAACACTAAATGTGGAAGGGCCATGTGGGAGGGCTGCAGCTCAGTAGCAAAGCACGTGTCCATGCAGAATATTTCAAGTTCAGTTCCCAGCTTCTCCAGATGCCAGGACTGAAAATGGCCACCTAAGAGAACTTTGGCCTACCAAAACCCACGGCGCTGGGCTTAATGGATCTGCTGAAAGGAGGGCTGCACACTGCTCCTGGTTTTGCACAGGAGTTCCATTGGCTGTTGGAAAGCCTCTCTCCTTCCACAATGCTCCAAAGGCGTGAACTACTCCAAAGGCGTACGTAGAATCTGTGTGCACATTAACAGAGATAGCTTTGCTCAACAGCAGCGCTCTTGTAAGTGCATGAAGTTCAGCAGCTTGTGCAGGCCAGGAAGCAGGCAAGGGTTCAGCTTCCACTGTTTCATGCTCAGTCACTACAGAATAACCTGCATATCTCTTTCCTTCTTCCATGAAGCTGCTGCCGTCCACAAAGAACTCGTTATCAGCATTTTCTATGGGCAACATCTCCTCTTGTATTTCTAGGGACTCTTTGGGACGGTATGCCCACAGGAACTGCAAGTCTGGAGTCCATCAGGCTCTTCCCAGCCTAGAGAAAATATTTCAAGAAGGGTGGGAAGAAGCCAAGCCATTTCCTTGTGTATTTATTCACTTCTGTGACTTAAAGCCGAAGCAATTCAAAGACATCCTGAAACTATGAAAAAAGAATCTCACATCACTTAACACGTACAAGACGAAGTATATCAGTACCCAACTATAACCCCCACCAGATAAACTCTAGGTAGATAACTAAAACCAGAATATCATACATCCGGAATAAAATGCATTAAGGGGTGAAAACTGAACCTTAGACGTTGTGCTGGATCGTTTTTGTCACCTTCGCGGCAGGTTCAGAAAAGGATACCACCAAACGTGCCTTATCATTTAATAACCGGAGGGGAGGTTTTAATGGAATCGTCACGGCAGAGATTCTATCTAAAATTGGTAGCAGCAATTTGCCTCCTCGGAGCAAGAGGAGGAAAGTATTTGTCAGTGTGGCAGAGGATTTTCCCAGATCGCAAAGGTGCTGAGACCGTTATCGCCTCTCCTGAGTTTGCCTTGAGATAGGAAAGGAGTAACCGTATTATTCTGTTACAGCAAAATAGAACACAAGTCCAGTGGCATCTTCTAGACGAATGACGTTTATTTCTACATGAGATTTCATGAGTCAGAGCTCGCTTCTTCAGATATGTGAAGGGAAGATAGAATTCTTATAGAATTCTGTGGCCATCGTCACACGGGGCCCATATTTCGTCAGTTTTGCGCTAGAAATTGTTTCTTCTGTTATCATTATTAGAATGGATTCTCCCATCTTTTGATGACTGCTTGCACTTCCAGTCAGTCACATTAAAAGGGAAAAGCGCAATTTGACGGTCAGTCAAAGTGCCTCTGGAAACGGGGCCCTAAAAATCCTCCCCTTTTTTTGGTATTTTTTACGCATATTTGAGCTATATCACTCTTCTATTATACCAATGTTGTGCTGGGCCAACCCAAAAGCCTACTGTGATAGGTAGCAGAGGTTTCCCACCCATGGCAGAATAGTGCTATAGCGCTATAAGGCTGATGTTTAAAAAAAAATTACTTTGAGGCTTAATTGCGGGTCGTGCTGGGGCTTGTGGGAGTGTAGGGCAGGAGAATCAGTGTTAGGTGAGACAGATGATCGGGGGGAATGAGCGTTTTGGCGTTGCAAAGCGTTCATAGTCGATCCAGGGCATTCACATGGAAGTGGCTAAAGACAACATAAAGAGTCACAAAGCGTGAATTGGGGAGAATGGCGAAATCGCAAGAGAGCCGGAACAAGGTGAGCATTCAGCGGGAGATGGCGCTAGTTTGGCGCTAAATTTATGGTCGTGTGACGGCGGCCTATCTTATCAATTCAATCCTATCAATTCAATCTTATAGAATTCATCTCCAGATAAGCAGAATTCCAAGTACGATCTTACCTCCACGATTTGAGCTTTTGTGAGCTGAGACTCACAAAAACTGATATTGAAATAAATGGTGTTAATCTATAAGGTGCCACTTGACTTGTTTTGTTTAGCTGTATGGTAGCCTGGCATGTGTCCTGACCTGGATAGCCCAGGCAAGCCAGATATCATCAGATCATCAGAGCCACAAGGAGAAGCTTGCTTTCTTCCACAAACTCGACTCAATTAACTAACCCCGTCTTCTTGACTAGCCAGGTTAGTCTTCCCCATTGGTCTCTCTGGGCCTTAAATCTCAGCCTGGAGGGAGAGAGGAAAGCCAATGTAATGTGTTCATTTGTTATTCATCTGCAGCCGGAGGCCAGCTTCCTTCCGGTGCCACGATTTGCAAAAGTGGAACGGTCACGCTGTTCAGTGTCAAAGGCACATTTATCTATTTACGTATTCATCCTTTTAGTTTACATTGGACCATTTTTAAAAAGACACTGTCGGGAGTTGGACAGTGCCAATATCTTGATATCTCTGGCACCTGCCAATCAGTACTGCGCACAGTTGAGTTTTTACAGCACACTTGCAGAGCAAGATCTTTTCCAGCTTCTCTTTGTTCTAACTCTTTATACAGTCCTTCACGGACTGGGACCTGCATACCTGTGGGACCGCCTTTTCCATTACGTCCCTTGCAGGGTGTTGTGCTCTGCAGACAAGCAACTCCTGGTGGTCTCTGGCCCAAAGGACATCCGTCTGGCCTCAACCAGGGCCAGGGCCTTTTCTGCCCTGGCCCCGGCCTGGTGGAACAGTCTCCCGCTGGAGATCCAGGCCCTGCGGGACCTGTTACAGTTCCGCAGGGCCTGTAAAACAGAGATGTTCCGCCGGGCGCTTCGGCTGAGTGCCAGCGGGTGTCCCCCTTCTTCTATCTAAGACCAAGCTTCTCCTTGTGGCTCCCTGGATGGCAAAGCCCATGTGGTTGTGAAGGAGTGGGTTGGCCTTCGGTTTGCAATCTCTCTCCTATCAGCAGGGAAAATGGTGAAGGCTCGGCTCCACCACCCTCCATGCCGGTCATCTCAAAGAGCCTGCTGAGCTCCCAGATTCCACATGCAGTTTGTGTGGGCGATGCCGGGGTGGGTGGCAAAAGAATTTGCCTTGCAAACTGGTTTCTTTGTAATCCGCAGTCGCCAGAGTTAAAAGTACGCACTTGTTTGGAAGTAATGTCTTCCCACTTCCACAAACATGCCCTGGAAGCTCAGAACTGGGCACGTTCTGGAGTCCCGGGAACGTTTGCTTTCATTAAAATGAACATCAAGTTTCTAGTCCTTAAAGCACGGTTTCTTTCTGCAGCAGCCTGGGGAAGGGAGGAGATTAGTGGCCTTTAAAAGTGTCTGGTTCCTTGGATACTGTTTTGCTTAAACTCTCGTGTGCTGATTTTGTTCACAGAGCTTGGAAGATGGCAATTCTGGAAGCGAAGGCAACGCAGGTGAGTCTCTTTTGCCACCCATTCCTTGAGTGAGTCAATGATTCCTATCTCTTGAAATGCCCCCCAAAGGCTCGAATTGCAGCTGCCTGCTACTGCCCCATCTCCCCGCATTCGTTTCTGATGAGAACATTGAAGATTGTAGGGAATTTCCCAAGATTCAAGGGGAATTCAGCTCCAAAGTTCAGAGTGGAAAACTGAACTTGTGAATTGAACACACAAGATTTGTGTTCACAGGTTTTTAAACATTTTTAGGGGGCAGGAGAATATCCTGGAGTGGATCCCCAAATTTAGTCTTCAGTTCCCCAGGAATCTGGTTTAATCAAAGAGGAACCCACATTTAACCCCTTCCTCCCTAATTGGGCAGCAAAGGAAGGAAGGAAGGAAGTTGTCTTCGGTTAGGATTAAGAAACTAGCATGCAGAGAGGAATGCCCCTTCTTTCCTTTTCAGTTTGTTCTGTGGAGATGTAGACCTTCTTTCTTTTTAGTCATGTTTTGTTGGTGCAACAGGGGCAAAAACACTTCAAATGAAAAACTGGTCAACACTCTCTAGTTAATAGCATCGTATGAATTAATGTCTGCATTCTCGATATAGCACAACAAGGAGAGAGAATCATGGTGAGAACTGGCAGAAACAAAAACAAGCTAGCCTGCGATATACTGACTAAGATGTAATAAGTCACAGTCAATACAGCAATAATGCAAAGAAAATATGTGGAAAATATTCTAATATAGAAATGTATAGTTCTATGTCTGTCATATAAGGTCTTACTGTTGGACTCATGTTTGATTGTTGGATATGCTCTATAGACAAATTCTGTTATATGCTGCTATTCATGCACTTTAATATTACATCTTAGTCAGTATATCGCGGGCTAGCTTGTTTTTGTTTCTGCATTCTCAATTTGCCCACAAAGAAAACCAAGTTCAGGTAAGCAGATGTCTGCTTGCAGTCTTGGAGACACTACATGAGACGAATTATACGAGGACGCACAAGCGAAGGGAGATGCAATGTTAGCCGGGAAGCGTAGTTTGAATTTCACCTTTCTACAGAGCTGGCAAAGATCGCTCCTCAGAGGGTTTGTTAATTTCCTCTTTGCCTCCCTGAAGGCTCTGTCAATTATTAACAAACTCTCTGAGGAGCGATCTCTGCCGGCTTTGTAGAGAAAAGTGGAATATAAACTATGCTTCCCAGCTAACATTGCATCTCCCTTCACTTGAGCGTCCTCGTGTAATTTGTCTCGTGTAGTTTAGCTGGGTCCAGGGGACATAAATCTGGTGGGATCCTGCAATTTCAGTTTTGCAAAAGTAGGACAAATAACCTTTAAAAGGTAGGCACCAATAGCAGCTAACAGCACTGGAACCTGGGGGAACCGGAGGCGCTCCCTACAGTTTCTCCCCACTCCATGCTCCTAATGCTTCCTTGCCCTCATTTCCTTCTAGAATTCAATGACACTTGTCTCTTGCCCCAAAGAGAATAACTCGCTCAGCTGGGAGACCCCAAGGAACAGCTGTTGAGAGAGCTGCTTCCAACAACTCGTGCATTCTGTTCCTGGTAAAGCTAGAATGTGGGGTAAAGGTTTTTTGGGGGGGGGATTAACAATGTGGGGGTGCATTTCCTGGGTGAACTGCTTCCTCTTGCTATCCACCTTGCCCCAGGCCTCAAACACTGCGCACTGAGGGTTCATTTGAGAGGAATCTTATAGTCTCTCTCCTGCAGCCTGAAAAGGCTGGTGTGTGCCTTCCCCCCCAAACTGCATTGCCAAGCCCCTGGCATCATGCCGACAGGATCCCTGAAGCTTTGATCAGGAGTTGCCCGCCTCATTTCCTCTAATGCGGCTCTATTTTTAACTAAGCGTCTTTCCAATTTCCAGGCTTGGCCTGGCACCGATCAATACGCGCGGTCTGGTTGCAAATCAATTGCTCTGGTGTAGCGTTTCAGGCAGGTACAAGAAAGAAGAGCTTGAAACCAAAGGTTTAACTGCTTCATTTTGAAGCCAGGCAGGAAATCTGCAATGCAATGCAGAGTCATTCCACTCTAAGCCCTTTGAAATCAGTGGACTTAGACTGGAGTAGATCTTCCTAGGATGATGCTGTCATTTTTATCCCATCTCCCCAGCATCCTACAACTGTACTTTCATGGTGTATGAGGTTTCCTAAAGGGATGTTCCCCTTCCTTCATTGCAGATGTGCTGGTTTGTAAACATTCTGACTGAAGTATTGTCGAAGGCTTTCACGGCCGGAGAACGATGGTGGTTGTGGGTTTTCCGGGCTGTATAGCCGCGGTCTTGGCATTGTAGTTCCTGACGTTTCGCCAGCAGCTGTGGCTGGCATCTTCAGAGGTGTAGCACCAAAAGACAGAGATCTCTCAGTGTCACAGTGTGGAAAAGGTGTTGGCAGGTCATTTGTATCTACTCAGGAGGGGTGGGGTTGAGCTGAGTCATCCTGTAAGAGTTTCCCAGGGTGTGGAATGCTAATGGCGGGAGGCTTCACTGTATCCTGAGGAGGTTCTTTTGCATATGCATTCTGACTGAACATTTTTTAACATTCCTATTTTCTTTATTTATAGTCCGCCTTGCTCACTGAGACTCAAGGCGTGTTATGCAATGTGAGTCTGTACGGTCAATTTCAACGACATTTCAGTAAACAATGTAACAGGGTACATGACTGCAAATTTTCAAAGACTTAAACCAGCAGAAATCCAATACAGGGCTGAAGAAATGCTGAAACAGAACAGAAGCCATTCTAAACCTGATATATTAAACAACACAAAACTACCCAGTAGGATCATACTTACAGCAACAGACAGTACATACTAGTAACTAGGGATGTACACTTCAGGTTTCTGATTTGGATTTTTAACCCGAATCAGGTCCAATTTGGAAAGATTTGGGATTCCCAAATCAGCCTCAGCGTTGCTGAGCCGATTCGGGAATCCCGAAGCAAAGCTTTCCGAAGCGATTCGTATTGCTTTGGGAAGTTTTGGATAAAACAGCAGCAGCCACAACACATTTCTACTGTTTGCATTTGCAAACAGCAAGAAAAGTTTCAAAGTGGCAGAGCGGGAAGTTTGAAACTTTGAAAGCAACACTTTTCTTGCTGTTTGCAAGCGGCAAGAAAAGTGTTGCTTTCAAACTTCGCCCACTGCTTTTTCACCTGATGGGAGGGGGAGGAGGGAACCCCCTCCCCTTCCCATTGACTGAAAAAAGCAGCAAGGTGGGAAGTTTGAACTTTGAAAGCAACACTTTTCTTGCCACTTGCAAACGGCAAGAAAAGTGTTGCTTTGAGCTTCGGTATGCTCCGTAAAGATTACCGAATTTTTATGGAGCTTTCCGAAGCGTTTAAACACCCAAATCCCAAAATGTTTTGCCGCTTCAGGATTCAGGTTATCCCAAATGATTTTCCCACTTTGCGTAAACCTGAAGCAGTTTCTGGTGCACACCCCTAGTAGTAACTTCTGTAGTACCTATCCCTTTTCTAATGAATCTCTTTGAGATCACTTCCTTACAGTATCCCTCCTCCTCAGCAGTTAAGATGTTTGTGAACATTCTGTGAAATGATGGTTGTTGTGGGTTTTCCGGGCTGTATTGCCGTGGTCTTGGCATTATAGTTCCTGATGTTTCGCCAGCAGCTGTGGCTGGAATCTGCTAGCGAAACGTCAGGAACTACAATGCCAAGACCACGGCAATACAGCCCGGAAAACCCACAACAACCATCATTCTCCAACCGTGAAAGCCTTCGACAATACATTCTGTGAAATATCAGAAACTCTGAATACACCCCACAATGTTCATTGTCCTTCTTTGGAGGAGGAAATTTAAGGACCAGGAAGGGTTCTGCAGGTTAGGAGAGGGGCTTTATCAATTGTGGAGAAACCCTCTTTTTGCAAACAAAGAATAAAGACTGGTCAGATCTCCCCAGATTTGGAATGGATGGCACAGTCATAAGCCTCCCAGAGGCCAGGGATGGACAGGGCAGGGGCTTAGGTGTAAGTAAATATAGGCTGTAGGATGACAGGATATAGGATGTGGCTTGCTTCCCTTCTGCCCAGTACAAGTCTCTGTGAAGGATGCACCCCCCCCCCAGACCTCTACCATTGCAGGAGCTGGCACACATTGAGCTCAGAAGATGCCTGCCTCTTCATCCCCCAAGCCCAAGGATTTGAGCTAATCAGGCTTCAGGGCCATTCACCCAGAAGCCACAGGTGGGGGTGTCAGTTGTCTTGTGGGCAAGCTGGGCTCAGGCCAAGCCAGGCCACCCAGGAGACTGTTTCAGGTGGCACAATGAGCCCCAGCCATCGGTGGCATGGGAGGCAACCAGCGTTGCTTCCTGGGCTGGCACTTCTGCAAGCTGGGTCATAGCGCTTGCACCCAGCCAGCGGCAAAGCCTGGCTTGGGGCAACAAATGATGTCAAATTGACCCAGGGCTCATGGCTACTTTTCCCATGAATCCCTCTTACGATAGGTCACGGCCTTAACAATTGACGTCAACAACATCTGGATTATAATACAACAACCACAGCAACAGTAAATACCTCTAACATATACCATACAGTTTTATAACGGTCATTAAAACCACAACAAGTTAAAACTAAAACTAGCATCAATTTGAGCAATTCAGTCAGTCAGCAAAATAAAACGTTTATCCATCAGCCACAATGGCAGTAGACAATTTTGACAACGCCTTTCTCACCCTGGCAATGAACTTTGCCATTTGCATGGTTATCCATTTGCTTTTGTCGGCAAGTAGTATAATTAGTCTATCATTATCTGCTCTCCCAGGATATTGTAATAAAATATCCTCAAGGTATCTTTCACATACCAATGCAAATCCTGGGCAATAGAAGACCGCACGGCCTAAGTCTTCAATAGAATTTTATTCACAAAAACAGACACTTTTTACATATGGGATCACATTATCATGAACCCCTCAAGTGATGCGTGTTTGTGTGCGTGATGAAAACATGGGAAGGGAGATGGGGTAGGCTTCCTTTTTGCCTACACCCTCTCCTCCTGTGTATCTCATTGCACACCCCCTTCATATATGAGATTAAGGTATTTATACTGCTTTGCAAAAAAGAAGTGCTTTAATGCACCGTGCATGCTTGAAAAAGTCCCCAATGCACACCCGCCATTCCCCTCCCTTCTCCCTAGTCAGAACACAAGTCCAGTCATGGAACAGATTTCCCTTGAAAACCTTGCCCCATCCCTCCAGCACTAATTGTATGGTTCCTAGGAGAAAATGTGCAACCTCTGTTCCTACAATGGACATTGGAGATGGCTGCATAGCATAGTGGTTAGGGTGTCAGACTAGGATCAGAGACGCTCAAATCTCCACTGTGCCACGGAAGCTTGCTGGGCCACTCAGGTTCTCCCAGCCACACCTACCTCACAGGGTGGTTGTTGTGAGAAATAAGTAGAGAAGGATGTCGTAAGCCGCTTTGAGTCTCTTTGGGGAAGAAAAGTGTGGTATAAGTAAATATAGGCTATAGGATGATAGGAAGCAGAGGAGAAGTTACGAGTTCGTGATAAGCAGTGGGGACCTGGCTATGGCAACCGGGCATGGAAAGTAGGGTTGCCAGCTCCAGGTTGGGAAATTCCTGGAGATTTGGGGGGTGGAGCCTGGAGAAGCCTGGGTTTGGGAAGGGACCTCAGCAGGTATCATACCATAGAGCCCACCTTCAAAGAAGCCATTTTCTCCAGGGGAAGAACTGGTCTCTGTGGCCTGGGGATCCAGTTGTAATTCCGGGAGATCACCAGCCACCACTTGGGGTTTGGCAACCCTAAGGAAAGGTGATGGGCCGGAGCTTCTTAAGGAAAGACTTGGGTGGGGGGCTTGGAAGAAGAGATTGAGGGGGGCACATTCTGCACTCCTGGACTGCGGCAGCTCCAGTGAGACGGGAGTTCTGCCTTTCACATGGGAAGCCGCCACAGAAGTCCACGGACAGAGCTCTCACCTCAGAATCAGCTCTTTTCAACAGAGGCCATTTCCACATGTGCAGCTAGGAGTCCTGGACCAATGGTGTTAACTGTGTGATACTCTGTAGACAACAACCTGAAGATTTTCATGACCAAGTCAACACAAGAAGGAGATTGTCTCAAGATAAGAGGAGAACTCGGTGGAGACCCAGCTCCGCCTGGGCCAAAATCCATTTCCAAGTAGGGGACAAACCCACAAGGAGGGGGATGGCCATTGCCTCTTCCACCTGCTGTTGCCTCCCAGAAACCGGCATTCAGAGGTATACTACCTCTGAACCTGGAGGTTCTATCAGATCTCCATTTAGTTCTCTCCTGCACAGGAGATGTAGAGATGGGAAGAAAAAGTAAAAGACGAGGACAAGAGAGGAGATTTTTACTGCATCGGATCAAGGTTTGCCTCTGGTTTGAACGCACAAGAGACACCTTCAAGAGGGGATTGGATAAACATATAAAGCAGAAGTCCATTAGTGGCTATGAGCCACAAGGTATAGATGGAACTCTCTGTCTAGGGCAGTGATGCTCTGTATTCTTGGTGTTTGGGGGGGGGCAATCAGTGGGGGGGCTTCTAGTGTCCCTTCCCCACTGGCAGACCTCCTGAGGACACCTGGTTTTTTGGCCGCTGTGTGACACAGAGTGTTGGACTGGATGGGCCATTGGCCTGATCCAACATGGCTTCTCTTACGTTCTTATGTTCACAAGGACTTTGGTTAAAAATTCCCTTTGTTGAATCATTCATCGAAGTTTCGTTTTAAAATCCCTCCACCTGCAGAATTACACAGATCTCCTCCTCCTCTCCCGGGTTCCTCCTTTGATCATTCCCTGCTCCCCCTGAAGTGTGCACAAGTCATGCAGAGAAACACCGAAGGACTCCATCTCCTGCTGAGTGCATGGCTGATGCGCCGAGCTTTCTGTGGCTGGATGCGAGTGGAGAGTGTAGTATTTTTTTTCTCTGCTGGGTAGCTGTTGGATTGTTAAAAGTTCTATCTGGTTAGTAACAGTCAAATATTGGGAATCTACTGGAGAAATTCACCATGTAGGTGCACATGACAGGAGCAAAGTCTGCTTCTCCCAGGGCTGTGTGCATGCGTGCGCATGTGTGCGCATGCATGCGCAGACTTAGAGGCAGTCATATTCTGCAGCAAATTGAAACAGCTGCCTTACGTTTGGGGTGCCCTTGTTATGCACAAAAGATAATACCGCAGGTGGCCCAAACCAGCTTGCTGCATCAAATCAGTTTTCTACAAAAGGCTCTCTGGTACTGATTTCTATTGGAATCTATAGAATAATATAACACGTATGTGTAATATTTTATAAGTGCAGCCCTACAAGCAGTATATCAGTTCTTACAGAGTTTCAAGTCTTCTTGTTTCAAGTGTCAAATTCTTACAGGTTGCATTACAAGTACTACTTTGGCTCCTGAGCATAGAAAAAGTGCAAAGCATGTAATACTGAAAAAGCATAGGTTTAGGATATAAAAACAAGTATATAAAAACCTCCAAATCTATATCCATCACCCTGAAGGGCAAGGGAGTGGGAGATGGCAGATCCTAACCATGGGCAAAATCCGTGGGGAAGCTATCCCATGCAGGCTTCACGGAAATGACTGAGAGGTGCTCTCTTTCTCGGCTCCCATTTGGATGGTAGAGATAAACGCAGAGCTGGATTTCCAGCCATTGGAAGGAAGGGCCGCAATGCCATTGGTGGTGTCCCTCCCCCCCCCCACTCTCCAAGACCTGCAGATGTGTGCAGATATATGTATATTTGCGTATACAAATAGCAAAACTCCATGTTCTTGACACAGAATAGAATAAAGAAAGAACTGGCACAGCCCTGGCATTGAGGAGGTGCCTCCTGTCTGCATGGATGACCTTGACTGTATTCCTTTCCCTTTGAGCTGCTGCAGCTCTGCTGGAATTCTGCCTCTGTGTGTGTGTGTGAGAGAGAGAGAGAGAGAGAGAGAGACAGAGACAGAGACAGAGACAGAGAGAGACAGAGAGAGATCAGCAGAAATGTCTGTTCCGCTCAGTCTTCAGTTGTCAAATTTCACCAATTAAGAGCGAAACTGCATCACCCGTCTGAGCCTAGAAGTGGCAGCGGGCTCTCACCAGCCTCAGACTTCAGAGTCTTGACCCAGTCTCCTTGAAATCACTGCGGACTTGGACCTCGGGGAGAAGGGAGGCCACACCCATGCAACGAAGCCAGGTTGCAACTAGCCTCTTTAAGCATGCACACACGAAATCGCTTTGAGTGCATTAGTTCCCTTTAAGGTCCTTTTAACAGCCAGACTGATAATGGGGTGGACTTTCCTCTCCCCTTGCAGTGCCTGCTTGGGTGTGAAGTGAGGGGTCCAGTCTGGATGAAGCAGTTGGGCATGTGCGTTTGGCCACTTTATTCCAGAATTCAGGATTCCCAAATATACTAGGGAAAAATACCAGTAAGATATTTTTCCGGTATATATTCAGACCGGATATATTGAATCTCGCACCCCTATTGTGGAATATTTTGGCAGATGAGCCTTTGCATCACTCTTAGAAATGAAAAACATGTTTTTTTCTTGCTTTTTCTTCTTGATCTACTTTATTTCCATCTTACGTGTATGCATGTGCTCAATTTTAGTATGTACAGCTACCTTAGATACTGGGTCAGGCCATCATTTAACAAGGTCTATATTGTCTACCCTCTGACTGGCAGCGGCTTTCCGCTGTCTTAGGCTGGAGTCTTTCATGTCACTCTTCTCTAGATCCTTTTAACTGGAGGTGCTGGGGATTGACCCCCATTTATTTATTTATCTATTTGTTTATTTATTTATGAGAGTCAGTTTGGTGTAGTGGTTAAGAGCAGCAGGACTCTAATCCGGAGAGCCAGGTTTGATTCCCAGCCCCTCCGCTTGAAGCCAGCTGGGTGACCTTGGGTCAGTCACAGCTCTCTCAGAGCTCTCTCAGCCCCACCCACCTCACTGGGTGATTGTTGTGAGGATAATAATAACACACTTTGTAAACTGCTCTGAGTGGGCATTAAGTTGCCCTGAAGGGTGGTATATAAATCGAATGCTGTTGTTGTTAATATTTACAGTACTGCCTCTAACAAGGGATTCACCCTAAGAACCCAATGCAACACTACCAGGTGTGTACAATCTCATTTAGTAATTAAAGTGCAAGTGCTCGATACTATCTATTCCACACAATAATTACAAAAATTCATAAATACATGATTTCATAGTCAATATCACCAAAGTATTCAGGCCTGAATATTTTCCAATGTATAAACAAGGTATTCAGTCCCGACTATTTTCCAGTGTATAAAGTCCCGTATTTGGTGAATTGCATCAGGTTGCAGTAATTCCATTAATGTTCAACACACGCAGCCAAGTGGTTGCCTAGGATTTTGCAAGCTTCTTACACACTGAAGATTCCGGGGAGCAGTTACGCTCGAAATAGCTGAAAATCTCCAAGTGGTTAATGGCAAAAACGGGCTGAAAATGGCTGAAAGGGGGCCCAAAATGGTCAGGATCGAGCCACTACTTAGTGGGAGACTGATCCACCACCCATCAGAGGCCTGATCTGGGTCGTTTCGGCGAAACGGTCCCAAATGGTCCCCAAATGGCTGAGAGTCAGGTGGGCGGGGCCACCTGACATGTGACCTCTTTGGGGAACTGCCGGAACTGCATTCCAGCGCGTTCCCCCTCAAAATGAGCCCTGGGTATCACAGATGGCCAAGAGTGGGCAGCCCCTGTTCTCCCCGCTCTGAAAGATAGGACAATAAGTCAATATTGGAGTGCTTTCGTAGGGATCTGAGAGGATGTCTTTCGTGACCAGACAACGCAAATCCTGCATATGTCTTCATCAAGGAAGACAAATGGATGTTTCTGTATGAAAATAGTCTTTCTTCTTAATAAACTGGGACCACAACAGGCAGGCAGAGTATAAGCCATGCTAAAATGCCCTGTTAATCCCACAGACAACTATTATTGTGATGATACTACTTAACAATTTTCATATCAGTTTAAATGTCTAGTTAATTGTCTCACCCCAGGCAAGCCGCATGTGATGTAGGGGGAAGAAGCGAGTAGGAATGTGTGATAGAAAACTTGGAGATCCCTTGCCAAAGTACAGTTCTGAGAATTCTTTGGCAGGATATGGGGAAGCCACGGGGGTTCTGATGGCATTGATCCATTCCAGCATTTGTTTGGGGAACTGAGATGGCTTTTGAGTGTTTGCTGATTCCTGCCACAAAGTCGAATCCTTCCAATGGGACTGGATGCTTTGGACCAGCTTGCGGTGGGCTGAGATTGGCCATACCATACTTCTTACAGCCGCAATGCTCCCACAAACTGCTACTTTATGGAGATTCTTCTCTTATGATCAGCGCTGGGTACATTCTGTGACTAAGTAATCATATAACCCAGATGTAGAGTCTGTATATTCCCTGGCCAACTCTCCGGGTTAGATTTGCCAGGTCCAGATTGTGAAATTCCTGGAGATTTTGAGGGTAGAACCGGAGAAGGGAAGGGTGGAAGGGATCTCTGTAAGGTGTAATACTAAAGAGCCCCCCTTCCAAATCACTCATTTTCTCCAGGGGAACAGATCTTTGTCATCTGGAGGTGAGTTATAATTCCAGGAGATCTCCAGCCACCTCCTAGAAGTTGGCAAGCCTAGACTAGGCAGCCTTGCATTCGGAGAATCACTGCTGCAGGGCTGTTATTTAGTTGAAATGTGGGACAAACCAGCCATACCCTTGGCCACTTGCTTTCCAATCCATCTGCAGCTTGCGGTGTCAGAAAGAGGAAAACTGAGCCCAAATCTCCCAGTGAGCTTTATGGTAGAATAGGGATTTGAACTCAGGTCCCTGAGAGCTAGCTGGAATGGATTAGCAGCAGGTGTGAAGAACACTTCTTACCAAATAGTAAAGCACAGGCAATAATAGAGCATCGCGCCTGGAGATTAGGGGGTGGAGCCTGAAGAAGGCGGAGTTTGACTCCAAAGCTGCCATTTTCTTTTGGGATAATGATTTATGTGGTCTGGAGACAAACTCAAAGCTGGGGAAAATGCAAGAAAGATCTTGCTGCTAACGCATCGCTGTGCCTTGCTTTGCCCTTTTAGGTCCATTTGTATGACCCTTACAATGACGACTACTACCAGACGGTGCCCCTCGACTCTCACCAGGCCATGTACGTCAGCTCCGATTACTACGGCAACCAGTTTGGAGGTATGCGGACATCCCAGGCAGACCCTCCCTCCCCTTTAGCATCCCTTCCTGCAAACTGGGTTGGCCAGAAACTTTCCAAGCATTTGCTGCAATTTGCACGAAAGCCAGCAGTTCACGGCGCTGGTGCTTAAAGCATCCTCGAAAGCAGAGCTGTGGGGGCTTTTCTCCCTGCATGCCCATGCTCGGAGGGACAGCGTTGGGCTTAGGGCTTGCATCATTTGAAGCGGCCTTATATTGAATCTGGCCATCAGTCCCTCAAGGTCTGGGTTGAAATTAAATCAAAAGAGTTTTCGGCTAAACGTTAGGAAGAACTTCCTGACGGCGAGAGCGGTCCCTCAGTGGAACAGGCTTCCTCGGGAGGTGGTGGGCTCTCCTCCTTTGGAGGTTTTTAAGCAGAGGCTAGATGGCCACCTGACAGCAACGCTGATTCCGTGAACCTGGGCAGATCATGAAAGGGAGGGCAGGAAGGGTTACGCCAGTGCTTAGTTTTTGTGGCCATTCTTACAAGCTCAGGGTAAGGCTGATCACCATTCTGGGGTCCGGTAGCACTTTTCCCCAGGCCAGTTTGGCCAGGGAACTTGGAGGTTTTTTGCCATCTTCTGGGCATGGAGCAAAGGTCTTTGGGGTGGGAAGTAGGTAGTTGTGAATACCCTGTTTTGTGCAGGGGGTTAGACTAGATGATTCTGGAGGTCCCTTCCAACCCTATGATTCTTCTACATGCCTTTTGATTTTTTAAAAACTTGCTTTTTAATAAATACTGATTGCGCAGTCTTGTGTGTTTGTGAGTGGCATTTTAATGGAGTTGAGCAATTGAGCCTCCAGTCCACTTTGGGGACAGGTAGCAATTTTCTCCAAGCCAGTTCAGCTAGGGATCCTGATGGTGTTTTGCCATCTTCTGGGCATGGAGCAGGGGTCACTCGGGGTGGGGTGCGGGGGTAGTTGTGAATTTCCTGCATTGTGCAAGGGGTTGGACTGGATGACCCTGGAGTTCCCTTCCAACCCTATGATTCTATGATTCTGTGATCCGCTCTGAGCCCGCTTGCAGGGAGAGCGGAATATAAATTGAATAAAATCAATCTCACCCAACAGCCATCTACATATTCGATGAACCTGTTGGATCTCTTTTGAGAGTCATCTCACATATCATGATAGCCTGTTCGATCAATGAGGGATAGTATATTCAGTGTATGAGTGCTTTCTTTTATTAGAAGAATTTTTGTATGTCACAATTATATATATATTTTATTTATTTATTTATATTTCAATTTGTATACTGCCCATCCCCAGGGGCTCTGGGCGGTGAACAGTTAAAATCGATAAAAACAAGAACTAAAATCAATATACAAACAATAAAACAAATTAACAAAGTGCAGTGGTGGGGAGAACCCTCCCCCACCCCAAAGGTGGGAGGCCGACATGGCACCGCCCCCTTCAATCACCGAACGCCTGGCGGAACAGCTGTCTTACAGGCCCGGCGGAACGATAATATGTCCCGCTGGGCCCGGGTTTCCATTGACAGAGCGTTCCACCAGGCTGGGGCCAGGACTGAAAAGGCCCTGGCCCTGGTTGAAGCGAGGCGGGCTTCCTTAGGGCTGGGGACCACAAGTAAATATTTATTCGCTGATCGAAGCGATCTCCGGGGAACGTACAAGGAGAGGCGGTCCTGAAGATATGCCGGTCCCAACCCGCTCAGGGCTTTAAAGGTAAGAACCAACACTTTGAACCTGATTCGGAATTCAACCGGAAGCCAGTGCAGCTGGCGCAGGAAAGGTGTGATGTGTGACTGGTAAGGTATACCAGTCAGGACCCACGCTGCCGCATTCTGGACCAGTTGTAGTTTCCGGATCAGGCCCAGGGGTAGCCCAGCGTAGAGTGAGTTACAGTAATCTAGCCTGGAGGTGACCGTTGCATGGATCACTGTAGCCAGGTCCTGGGGCGTCAGGTAGGGGGCAAGTTGCCTGATCTGACGAAGATGGAAAAATGCAGACTTGGCAACCGCCGTGACCTGGGCCTCCATCGATAGGGAGGCATCCCGGAGCACACCCAGACTCTTTACCACTGGCAAAGTTGCCAGTGGTGTCCCATCCAGGGCAGGGAGCTGGATCCCAACATCTGGCAGCCCCCGTCCCAGCTGCAGGACCTCCGTCTTCACTGGGTTCAATTTCAGCCTGCTCTGTTCCAACCATGCCGTCACAGCCTCCAAAGCTCTGGCCAGATTGTCTGGGGCCGTGTCTGGCCGGCCGTCCATCAACAGAAAAAGTTGGGTGTCATCCGCGTATTGATGACAGCCCAGCCCAAACCTCCGCACCAACTGGGTGAGGGGGCGCATATAGATGTTAAATAACATCGGGGAGAGTATCGCCCCTTGGGCGATGTGAGATGCTAATGGCATTTTTCCTACGCAGCTGACTGTGTCGGGAATTTCTGCCTGGTGTGGAGTAATCCCGACAACGGCTTGGGCAAAGGCCCCCTGCAAAAGTTGTGCCGCCTCTAGAAAAAGCCCACTTTTGTTTGCAAGTCTCCAGAGAAAAAGGGGTTCCATAGTGTTGGCAGGAAAGGCCCTCTTCCTGTCCCTTGCTGCTTGAACGTGGACCAGAGCTGGTAGTGGCACGATCTGGTCCCGTCTTCACTGGGGCCACATTCAGCTGTTCTTTTGCACTCCAACGCCACCCAGACTGTACATCATGTGCAATTCCAACCTCTCTTACTTAGCGGCATCCTCAAGGCTACGATGACATCTGGTGGCATCAAGTGTGAATTGCCTGCCTGGTTGCTGTGCTCTTCTGTCACGGCCCCAAGGAATGCTGGTTCCTTCCCAACTTGTCCCACTTGGATCTGATTTCTCTTTCCTTCACTGAGCTATAGTTTTGAGACCTAAATCATTTTCTTTATATTTGGCCATTCTCAGCCGAGAAATGTACAGAATTAGGCTAGGGAGGGGAAACTTTCGATTCGTACAAATGTAAACCTCACTTCAAAGGTTTAGCTCCAGTCTACCAAAAACTTGTCCTTTTCAGTCTCAGGACACTGGGGAATTACAAACAATTTGGTTTAAATGAAGCATTTTAAGGTCCTACTGATTTTGAGGGTACAAAGTTGAGTATGGATTTAACTCTCCCGCTGAAAATCAATACCTGCAAAAATGCTTTACATATTTATTTACTTAGCAGTGGAGAGAGTGTCCTCAAGTCATAGCTGATTAATGGCAACCTTGGTGGGGTAGTTATGGCAAGAGACTAACAGAGGTGGTTTGCCATTGCCTGGCTCTGCAGCCCTGGTCTATGTTGACATCTCCCATCCAATTACTAACCACGGCTAACCCAGCTTAGCTACTGAGATCTGACAAGGGCCGTTTTCACACTGCTTACCAGCCATGAAACATCACACCAAGCTCCCAGAACAATAGCGTCTTCCTGGCGTGATTTCACAGGAAGACGCTTTCATTCCAGGAGCTTGGCACGATGTTGCATGTCCGGTAAGCAGTGTGAAAACAGCCAAGATCTGGCTCACGGGTCAGGGCATTAATTAACTTACTTACGTTTAATTTTAGCAAGATGATACCCATAATATTAATGGTACCCATAACATTATTTTAAAAATTTCACTCTAAATGGTTTTAAATTAAATCTTTGCCTCTTTTGTCAAAGTTAGTTCTCGGACACATGAAGCAAGGAAGAGGAAGGGGAACGCTTGTTTCTTGTTGATACCTCAGGGCATGCGATCGATCACCTCTGCCCTTACGAATCTCTGTGTGATCTCAGTTGCTCACCTGAGGCTCTGCTCCACTTACCCACCTTGACAGAAGTGAGACTGGTTATTCCCAGACTCTGGCGCTCTCCCCACCAAGCAGTCTGCCTTGCCCTCTCACTCCAGGCCTTCTAATGTCTAGACTTCTAAAAACATATAGTTCAGAAGGTATTTGATCTACCAATTTTTGGATTTAAAAAAATGATGAAATATTTTTATTATTATTATTATTAATAAATATTATTATTAACAACAACAACAGCAGCAGCAGCAGCAGCATTTCTAACTCGCCCTTCCCGCAAGTGGGCTCAGGGCGAGGTACAGTGGTTATAAAAATATAATGCAAATATTAAAACAATTCCTAAAACAACAGTTCATCATAAAATCAACAGATAATAACTGTCCCAAGATGGGGTCAATTCCAGATTCCTGCCCATCAACATACAGGGGGAGGGAAGCGGACAGATAACGCAACCCATACGTGGGTCAGCAAACGGATGGGCACTACATAGCCCTGTGCTGTACCCATATGTTGGGCAGCCGGCCAGTGGACACTGTGTAACCCCACACTTAGTGAGAGGCTGGTGGGAGGCTCAGTGAGGAATTCATGCTGGCCCTTGTTTTGGTTTTATTGTCACCCACTACTTCACTCATCAATAATCATCTCAGTCATACGTGAACCTAAACATGACATCTACATTCTATTAAAAATATAATGAATAAACTTTTATCATTTAAATCATATTGTCATCTGTTATATCATATATCTATATAAAACTTGCTTATATACATTCATAATTTTTCACTTCTATCTAAATATCTTTCTGTCTTCATATTTAATAATAATTGTTCTTAATTATTCTTAATTTTCAGCTACGTCATCAAAAAACGCTTTCCGTTTTTCTTGGCATTCTGAAATCGGCCTGTTATGTATGTAAGATGTTAATTTGGCCACTGACACGTATCCATACAGCTTATTCTTCCATACCAGTTTTCTTTTACTGCAGTTTTCTTTTACTGAGCTGCCTCAAGTGCTGCAACACAGGCGAGGCGTTGTCAAATAAATACAAGAATAAACATGTCTTTCGTCTCCTTCCCCACAGCACCCGGAATGACCCACGTTATTATCCGTGAAGACCCGTACCGTGTGTCTGGAGACCAGATGGCCCTGGGCTTGCTGGCAGGAGCCGCCACTGGCGCGGCGCTGGGGTCGTTCATGTGGATGCCCTGTTGGTTCTAGGACTCGTTCTTCTGTTTCCTGCCCCCGCAGGCAGCTGCTCGACCAAGAAGCCTCCATCATTTCCTTGGTGGGCTCGAGAAGATCGGCTCTATATTGTAGACTCTTGTAAGATTCTCTTCTGTGCACGCGCACACACATAGTCCCTCCACGGCTATTCTCGCACTCCCCTCGGCATCTCCTGACTATGCATATTTACAGTGTCAATTGGTCTTCTTGGCGTCTTGAAGATAGCAGTCAGCTTCGTTGCCCTGCCGTACCACCCGAGTGCCCCCTTTTTATCAGCCTTGTTCTGCCAATGGGTTGAGGGAGAGCAGTGATAGCAGGGGACGAGATATGTACCCGTCTCTACCTCTGGCCCGTACCCAGAATCCTTCCTCCTCCCTCCCTGGAATTAAACCAAAGGGATTTCAGGCCTTAGTGGAGTTAGGCTAATGTATGCCACATATATTTTAATCCTAGAGAATCCCTTTAATTTGCTACAGAATTTCCTGTGAAATCTGCACAACTGTAGACTACAGTGACCTATATTGCAGCCAATCTGAGGAGATACTTTCTGGTTCTCTGTTAGAACCCTTTAAGCCGAATTTCCCCTTTTCCAGACCCAGGTCTTGAGTATAAATCAGGGCTCATTTCGAGGGGGAACACGCAGGAACGCAGTTCTGGCAGTTCCCCAAAGAGGTCACATGTCAGGTGGCCCCGCCCACCTGACTCTCGGCCATTTGGGGTCCGTTTCAGCCTGGATTAGGGCCAAAATGGCCCGGATTGGGCCTCTGACGGGTGGTAGATCTCTCTACCACTCACAGCAGCGGCCCGATCTTGACCATTTTGGGCCCCTTTTTGGCCATTTTCAGCCCCTTTTGCCATTTTGGGCCCAATTTCGGCCCTGAATGGCCAGGGTTGGCTCCGAAACAGCCAGGATAGGTGATGTCAGGGGTGTGGCATATGCAAATCAGTTATGCTAATGACACACTTCTGGTGATGTCAAGGGGCATGGCATATGCTAATGAGTTGTGCTAATGAGTTCCTGCAGCTCTTTTTCTACAAAATGACCCCTGGCATAAATATTCCTTCTTGCCCCTTGTAGAAAACCGCAAAGGAGAGAAAGCAGAGGCCCCTTGGGGTAAGCCAGTTTCTATTGGCGAGATTTTGCAAGGTTCGTGATTCCTGATGGATGGGTCAGTGTGTTGTGGAAGCTTGGAAGCTTGCACATTCCAACAATCCGGGCCAGCCTTATCTTCTTCACTGCCCAAGGATGTGCTTCCAAAGTGACTCTACACACACAAATGGTCTGCTGGCTTCCTAGAGCTGCTGCTTTGAATAAGGTCGCCTGACTTCTGAAACACGGGGGACCGTTATGTTGCCCAGCCAGTGGCCAAATGTTGCCCCACACACGGATTTCCTCCTCACACCTTGTCAGGCTCCATAGTGAAGCTGGCGTCATATCTAGCAGGTAGAGCTTCTCAGCTATGGATCCATAGCATTAGATCCAGTACCCAGAAGAGAAACGTGAGATTGAAATGTGGAGTTTCTCCATTTCTAATAATCCTCCCCTACTCTACTTTCTTTCATGAGTGAAACTGCCTTGATTGAAATTTAGGAGGCCTGTTTACTGGTGCCCAGTTAAAACGGCTCCCAGGGCCACCAGTTGGGTGGCCCTGCAGTATGAAAGCCAGGAAGGAGCATTGCTGGTTGAGAACTAGCATCTCAGCCATTCGCAGAGCATCCCTGCTCTCTTCCTGTGGGCATGGCCTCCCCTCTTCTAGAAAAATCATCGGTTGCAAAAACGACACTGGTTTGGTGAGCATGTTTATGGCGCATCTGACGCAATTCTTCATCGGCCTGTCGACAAATCTGTTGGACTGATTCCTGTGGCTGATGCCACAGCTGTGGGGCACTGGAGAGTGTGCAAGGCTGTTTAATGAACGACAGTGGGGCCTGGTCCACAGCTTGTACCAAGCTCTTTTGAGTCCATTGGGCGGGAACGATACAGCTCCATGCACACGCTTCTGTTTGGAGGCAGGCATGGCCAGGGCAGGAGGTGAGAAACCAAAAGAGGATTTTGAAGGAATTCAGACTCGAGGGGAGAGATGATGGGGGGAATGTCAGCCCCTTGCATTGTAAAATTGGGATGAGTTCACTTGGCTTCTATCTGCATAGAGAAGTAACAGTTTTCATAAAACTGCAGTTATGATGGAAGCTCTTTCTAATCCCAGCCACAACCCACCTGGCATGCGCCGATGATGTGCAGGCCTCATTTTGTGTGCAGCTGAATGCAGTGGCAAGATTGCTGAGGGGGTACATGGTGTACTCCCTTGGTATTGCGAAACCTTTGCTTGCTTCTTAGAAGATGGGAAGGGACCGTCTTGTCAAGGCACCAAGGGCAACCCACACCGCATGGCAGAATCTTCTGTACTCCAGCCCCCTCTCTGTTAAATCACAAAATCCAGACCGTGCGAATTGGTAGTGCAGTCCTGGGACAGAGGAATCCCTGCTGAGGGCCTGATCGGTACTGAACTGATTTTGCACCTAAGAACTGGAACGATAGTACAGCCCTGCTAGGATGCCTATAGTTTGGTGTAGTGGTTAAGAGCAGCAGGACTCTAATCTGGAGAGCCGGGCTTGATTCCTCACTCCTCCACTTAAAGCCAGCTGGCTGACCTTGGATCAGTCACAGCTCTCTCAGTCCCACCCACCTCGCAGGGTGATTGTTGTAAGGATAATAATAACATGCTTTGTAAACCACTCTGAGTGTGGCATTAAGTTGTCCTGGTGGTATAGAAATTGAATGTTGTTGTTGTTACAGAGACCGCCAACGGGCTGAAGCAAGTAGCAGATGCTAGTGCTAGCCACTTCGTTTCTGGCAAAGTCCCACTTCACCGAACAGGCAGAAATCCAGCAGGTTAAGTCCCTCACATACACACACACACCTGTTGTAGTTGTGAAAGTCACAGGAACCCTGCTAAGGAAAGAAACGTGGTCTCCCCTTTCATCACCTTGGACCAGTTCTTCCACTGAAATGAAGGGCTTAGAAAACAAAGTTGTCGGGGAAATCGATTCCACTCCTTATTTACCCGTGAGCAACTCTTGTTGCTTTGGCAAGCACACTCTGGGCGCAATTTTTGCATAGGGTGGATCCGCTCTGGCAATGAAACTTGCGGGCATCTTGCTTGCAGTCACAGTGACTGCGGCTTGGTTCCTCCAGCTGGCTGCTCTTCAGGTTCGACTTCGGCAGGGGAAATGCGCTGGCTAGATCAGACCCATTTGCCGCTGGACAGAGCAGCATTAATTCCTTGCAGGCTGGAGGAATGAATGTAAAAGGCAAACGACAACGACAACGACAACAACAACGTTTTATATCCCGCCCTTCAGGACAACTTAATGCCACACACAGAGCGTTTTTTTGGAGGTCTTTCATTCATAGGGTCACCATAGGTCGGAGGTGACTGGATGGCACAACACACACATGACAATCACCCTGTGAGAGAGCTCTGAAAGAGCCACGATGGACCCAAGCTGGCTTCAAGCAGAGGAGTGGGGAATCAAACCTGGCTTTCCAGATTAGAGTCCTGCCGCTCTTAAGCACTGCACCAAACTTGCTGTTGAGTGTCTCCTACACACCTAAAAAAAAGAGGGAACGGATCAGTGCACCCTATACATTTCATCAGTGCACAGAAGAGCGGGGTGGGCTGTGGACGCACACCCAAGGGAGGCAGTTAATTGCTTTAATTCTGTAGCCCAGTTGCATGTATGGACACCCTAGAAGGCTGGTGATGATCTGTAGCAGGAAGAAGTCAAAAAGCACAGTAGAGACCAGCTTAGGGAATGAGCAACATGTGGCACAGGCAGCAAGAGTTTGTGGTGTGTCTGGGTGGAAGAAAAGGACCCGGCTGTGAGCTACCGCAGGGCTTGGCTGTCTCCACATTCAAAGGCAGCAACTATTTGAATATGAGCAACAGGCCTGTGGTCACACCATGCGCTACTTGTGGGTCTTCCAAGAGCATGTGGTCAGCTGCGTGTGAAACATAATGCTGGACTACATGGAGCATTAGCAAGATGGATCGTTGGTCTGATCCCCCACAGGTGCTCTTATGTTCCTCAGTCCCATTTCAAAGGTTCCCTCTCAGTGCGGGAGTCAACATAAAACGGTTAGGACACAGTCTGTGGGTACGTGAACAGGTGCAAAAGAGAGCATCATCGGTGCGCCAGCGTTTCCACCATGCACTATTTTTTTTGGAGAAGGACAGTTTTTAAATTTTACTTTTAAATTGATTTACCATATTTTTTTTCCATACGTGTGTTCAAAGTATGGGGGGGGAGGACACTGCCATGTATGAGTTGCAGTTCTGTGGATGGATCACAGAACTGGGAGCCAGTTTGGTGTAGTGGTTAAGAGCACGGGGCTCTCATCTGGAGAGCCGGGTTTGATTCCCCACTCCTCCGCTTGAAGCCAGCTGGGTGACCTTGGGCTAGTCACAGCTCTCTTGGAGCTCTCTCAGCCCCACCCACCTCACAGGGTGTTTTGTTGTGAGGATAATAATAGCGTACTTTGTAAACCGCTCTGAGTGGGTGTTAAGTCATCCTGAAGGGTGGTATATAAATCGAATGTTATTATGATTATTATATCAGCAGGGGGAACTGCTTGTCACACGGAGCAATCATAGATGGAAAAAGACTAGGATGAAGTCTTTATGGGGCTCGCTGCCTAAAATTGAACAGGCTTTCCGCTCTGACTTCCGATGTAAAGAATATAAAGCTCTACCATAAAGTGGCCAAAGACGACATTCAGGCAACATAACAGCCATAGAAAAATCATAGCCGGTAGCTGTCACACAACCCACTGTCCGATGTATTGTCGAAGGCTTTCACGGCCGGAGAACGATGGTTGTTGGGGGTTTTCCGGGCTGTATTGCCGTGGTCTTGGCATTGTAGTTCCTGACGTTTCGCCAGCAGCTGTGGCTGGCATCTTCAGAGGTGTAGCACCAAAAGACAGAGATCTCTCAGTGTCACAACTGGGAAACTCTTACAGGATGACTCAGCCCAAACCCACCCCTCCTGAGTAGATACAAATGACCTGCCAACATCTTTTCCACACTGTGACACTGAGAGATCTCTGTCTTTTGGTGCTACACCTCTGAAGATGCCAGTCACAGCTGCTGGCGAAACGTCAGGAACTACAATGCCAAGACCACGGCAATACAGCCCGGAAAACCCCCAACAACCAACCCACTGTCCGTTTTCACTTTTCGGTGTTTAACCAACATATAAACAAGTCTCTCCGGTTGGAGGGTTGCTTCTCATCTCACCACCCGCAGCTCCTTCCCTCTTAAAGCTTCCCTTTCAAGTTTAGGAGTCTGAGCCTAAGTGAATTTTTCTTATCTTTTTTCCCCTCTATGGTTCGCCTAATCTTTAATACAGAGAACAGATCTGATACACGACTTATACGCTCAAGCGTATTCAGTTTATAAGGGTGACGACTTGTTTCCTTCCCTCTCCATTTTTAGAGGCGGTGTAAGTTATCAGACCTGGAAGGTGTTTTACGCTTGGTTGCTTCTGTATATATTCTGCGAGGAAGGTTAAACTTGGAAAAAATAACCAGACAAGCTTGAACTCTTTACTGATATTCCCGAAGACCCCATTAGATTCCCTCCCTGCCTATCTCAGGAAAACTCCAGCCTGCTCAAAGCCCACAATTTTCTTTTTTGAATCTAATTGTTGCAGCTTCTTGCAGTTTTAACCATGTGTGTCATGAGTCTTTTTCCAGCTGTAGCGGAACAGCCAGAGAGCTAACCATGACTAAGGCTTCAGGTGGGGAGCCATGTTGGTTGGGAGTAGAACAAGATTTGCACCCAGTACTCAAATCTTGCTCAATGACTAAGGCCGTTACTGGTGAAGGGAGCAGCAGTACCAGCTACATTTCTGCTTGCCTGGCCTGGAGATAGGATTGTCAGGTGTCCAATTTCCCCCTGGACAGTCAGGATTTTGACCATAGGATCCGGGGTAGGGTTACCAAGTCCCCTGGGGCCTGACCAGGGGATGGGAGAGTCAGGGGGTGCACATGGGGGGGAGGAATTACCATGGGTGAGAGCTTCGCACAAATGCTCCAGAGCCTTCCTTGCTGTGCCGAGAATGACCTTTCCCCCCGCTGGCCAGAGAAGAGGCAGCGGGGGACGGTGGCTGGGAGCGGGGAATCCCCTGCTCCCACTGGGGACTGGGAACACTAGTCCGGGGGAAACAAAGTTCAAAAACTGGACACGTGTGTGCATGCACCCGGGGAGGCAAGCAGGCTGGCCTGCGCATGCCCGGGGAGTGGCTGGCCCACTTGCCTGCGTGGGGAGCAGCCGGTCAGTGGACCCAACCTCCTGGCCTGCTGCACTCTCACGGAGCGGCTGGCCTGTGAGCTGATCCACCTTGCCTACTGAGTGGCGCACAGCTGGTCTGCTTGTCTGAATGCCTGGCCTGCTGCGTGCCCAGGGAGTGGCTGGCCAGCCCACCTGCTTGGCCTCTTCCTCTCCAACCGGCCCATCATGCTGGGGTCAGGGGAGTGCACACACGCTTTGCATGTACACGAAGGGGGGGGAAAGCTAAGTGCCAGGGCCCCCATCCAGTTGTGGGGGGTGGGGAGGAAGCCATCTGGCAATCTTCTCTGGAAGAGGAAAAATTCCTTTATGTTTTTTCTCAGCCCTCCTTTCCCAAAAGCACACAATATAGTCTGATTCAGGTAATAGGTGCAGTCTTTGACAGATAATCTGATTTAATTTCTAGGAACCCGTGCGATGGATAGATTTAGCACTGCCAAATTAGGTCTCGATTTTTAACTAAAGGCCACTGCAACTCAGATAATGTAGTATATTTTGAATCTGGGTGCAACAACGGAGTACACGCTGTGTGTATTTGAAAGAGGGAGCCATCCAAAATACATGCACTTGCCCCTCCCAGGCGACGTATCACGTACGTGTCTTGCGCTGTGTTGTAGCCGAGCCGAAAAATACCTTTGGTAGTGAGACGGTGGTAAACTCTGAGCCGTGATCAGCAGTTTCCAGTTTCAGGATTTCACAGGCAACTTCAATTTGCACATGGGAGAAGAAAGGTGCGCTGTGAGCTCTCCTCCAGAACCCATGACCCGACCCAAACAAAGCCTTGCTTTGGTTAGCTTCTCTCGCCCCATTTCAGCTTCTGGGTTTCATGTGTCAATTGCAGAATTTGGTTCTGTCAATGTTGTTCTTTAAAGCACTAATAATTATGTATATTTTGGAAGGAAAAAATGCTATTTAATGATAATAAAAGTTGCTTTTCACTGCAGTGTATGAAACTGAGTTCCTTTTTGTCCACATGCTAAATCTAAATAACCATGAACAAATTTAATACTCAGTAGTGGTGGATAGTTGTAGGGCTACCAACTACTTTTAGCAAAACTTTAAATCCATCTGACTCACTTTCTGGTTGAAGGTTATGTTAAAATGACATGAAAGGTACTCCTGCATGAAACGACGGTACAGTAATCCTAGGTTTTGGTGGTAATTATGAGAACACAATCAGGGGGAAGCATTTATTTCCGATTAGTTACTCCCTGAATAATCAAGCTTCATATTACATGATACAAAAGGCGTCCCCACCCTCGCTGGTATAGTTTTTGGCAAATTGGCTGGCCTTTTGCCTTCTCTCCTAAGTTTCCTTTTCAGGTAATTACGTGAAACTCAGCCCAACCATCTTGACCCGCTGTTGCCAGCCAATCCGCTAGAAACTATTCTCTGTAATATGCAAACTCCCACTGCAAACTTTACTTTTTAAAAAAACAAAATTAATATACATTTCTACAGCCCCATATTTACAGGGGTTCACAAGAGATAGCTGGAACGATGTTGCTAAGCATCTCTGGAGTACAACAGCACTTGCTTCGAATCACATCACTCAATCAATCAATCAAATAAATGTAAGTAGGAAAGCAATAGCAGAGTAAATGTAGGTGCAGATTTTTGCATGATGCGGTAGTGAAAATTATTGGGCGAAGAAGTTCCAGGCTCAAATTATGACTCGCCATGATATTTATCGGGTGACCTTGGTTCAGTCTTTCTCTCGCCACCTGGTCTGCTTCAGAGGGCTGTGGTGGAGCTTCTCCTCTAGACCCCAGCAGGCTACCTAAACTTAAGGCCCCCTTTGGTAACTTAGCCATTTTCTCCTGGCAAAATGGGGCTCTTTAATCCCCTCCTTTACAGTGTTTGAACAATATACATCTAACCCTGGATGCACTCTAACTCCGGATGCACAACATACATCTAACACTGGATGCACTCTAACTCTGGATTCACAACATACATCTAACCCTGAATGCACTCTAACCCTGGATTCACAATATACATCTAACCCTGGATGCACTCTAACTCCGGATGCACAACATACATCTAACACTGGATGCACTCTAACCCTGGATTCACAATATACATCTAACCCTGAATGCACTCTAACTCTGGATGCACAATATACATCTAACCCTGGATGCACTCTAACTCCGGATGCACAACATACATCTAACACTGGATGCACTCTAACTCTGGATTCACAACATACATCTAACCCTGGATGCACTCTAACTCTGGATGCACAATATACATCTAACCCTGGATGCACTCTAACCCTGGATTCACAATATACATCTAACCCTGGATGCACTCTAACCCTGGATTCACAATATACATCTAACCCTGGATGCACTCTAACTCTGGATGCACAATATACATCTAACCCTGGATGCACTCTAACTCCGGATGCACAACATACATCTAACACTGGATGCACTCTAACTCTAGATTCACAACATACATCTAACCCTGGATGCACTCTAACCCTGGATGCACAACATCCAACCCTGAATGCACAACATACATCTAACCCTGGATGCACTCTAACCCTGGATGCACAACATATAACCCTGAATGCACTCTAATCCTGGATGCACAACATACATCTACATCTAATCCTGGATGCACTCTAACTCTGGATGCACAACATACATCTAACCCTGGATGCACTCTAACCCTGGGTTCACAATATACATCGAACCCTGGATGCACTCTAACTCCGGATGCACAACATACATCTAACCCTGGATGCACTCTAACCCTGGATTCACAATATACATCTAACCCTGGATGCACTCTAACTCTGGATGCACAACATACATCTAACTCTGGATGCACTCTAACCCTGGATGCACAACATACATCTAACCCTGGATGCACTCTAACCCTGGATGCACAACATACATCTAACCCTGGATGCACTCTAACCCTGGATTCACAATATACATCTAACCCTGGATGCACTCTAACTCTGGATGCACAACATACATCTAACTCTGGATGCACTCTAACCCTGGATGCACAACATACATCTAACCCTGGATGCACTCTAACCCTGGATGCACAACATACATCTAACCCTGGATGCACTCTAACCCTGGATGTACAACATAATCTAACCCTGGATGCAGAACATACATCTAACTCTGGATGCAGTCACCTGCTGTGGAAGAGATGGCGCAAGATGGAAGGAAGTAGGGATCAGGGATTTCTTGTGGATCCTGCTCTTTACACACACACAATTCACCGCCACACAGACATTTTCACTGTTTATGAGGAAGAAACCTGGTTGTTAAGCCGATCTGCAAATCAGACACAGTCAATCTGTTTTGCTGCAGGGGAGAGAGACAGACGGACAGCATTTGGATTAACAAGCAATATCAAGAAGCAAGAAACAGCAAGTCCCTGCCTCTCTTGGTTCATTCTGGGCCGATTGCCATGGAGCCTCTACTGAACAGCCCACAATTTTCAACTCCATAAGGATCTCAAGCCTGAGAGATCTTCCAAACAGCGGCAGCTTACATACTCTATTCCATCCCTCCCTTCCTTTCAGTCATCGGCTAGCAGACTACCCAAAAAGTCGAACGCTCTTGTTGACTGGAGGGAGGCGCCCTTCACATGTACAGGCACTTCGGTGGATGGAATACTCAACATCAGTGCAGCCCAGGTGAACACATGAACTGAAAAACAATGGGAGAGACCCCCAGAGTGGTGACTTCCTCTGGTGCAAGAAGCCTTCCACTGGCACTCGCATTGGAGGAAAGTGCCACTGTTAGAACAGATTTCTGGAATCCAGTCCACTATCTGAACTCTTTCACACAGCTCTGTCCAATAAATGGACTGTAATGGCTTCACAAATGGCCCATGCCATTGTGGAGCCAAGAAATCAAAATGGCATTTGCCCAATGACCATGGGAGCGCACTCTATCGTGTTTTCCTGTGGCTTGCACAGGAGAAAATCTGGATAGATTGTACCTCACATGACAGACCTGCCTCCCCCGCTCTCCTGCTTTTACGACACCACTTTCCAACTACTTAAGCAGAGGCTAGATGGCCATTCTGACAGCAATGCTGATTCTGTGAACTCAGGGCCAAGCTACAAGTGATGCCTGACACAGGTTGGACACTTGTCAGCTTCCCTCAAGTTTTGATGGGAAATGTAGGCGTCCTGGTCTTGCAGCTTGGCTCTCCGACTGCTGTCCAATGGACTTTTCAACTGTCACTTGTCCAACATTCTGCCCAGCTGCCTACATTTCCCATCAAACCTTGAGGGAAGCTGACAAGTGTCCAACCTGTGTCATTTGTCACTTGTAGTTTGGCCCTTAGACAGATCATGAGGAGGAGGGCAGGAAGGGTTGCATCAGTGCTTAGTTCTCATGTCCCTTCTTACATGCCCAGGGTATGTCCTTTGGGTACCTGACTTTGGGGGTCAGGTAGCAGTTTTCACCAGGGAAGTTCAGCTAGGGATCTTGACAGTGTTTTGCCATCTTCTGGGGTCACTGGGTGTGTGGAAGGGGAGGTAGTTGTGAATTTCCAGTTTGGTGTGGTAGTTAAGAGCTCAGGACTCTAATCTGGAAAACTGGGTTTGATTCCCCACTCGTCCACTTGAAGCCAGCTGGGTGACCTTGGGCTAGCCACAGCTCTCTGGAGCTCTCTCAGCCCCACCCACCTCACAGGGTGTTTTGTTGTGGGGATAATAACATACTTTGTAAACTGCTCTGAGTGGGCGTTAAGTTGTCCTGAAGGGCAGTATATAAATCAAATGTTATTATTATTATTCCTGCATTGTGCAAGGAGGTTGGACTAGATGACCCTGGAGGCACCTTCCAACCCTATGATTCTACTTTCCTCGTAGTCATAATGCGCTGGTTTATTCTCAAATGAAAGTGATCTCTTATGCTGCAGTGACAGAGGCAGTCGTGAACCAACCTTAGAACAGCCATTCTCTCTAGCTAAGGACTAGCAGTCCTTGTAAAGGACTATTAGTCCTTTACTAGTCCTTTACTGGAATTAATGCCAGTCTTACCTCTGTGGGATGCTGAATGTTCACACAAAGGTTGCTCTAAGTAGCCCTGTCAAAGGAACCAACGTGTTGATTACAGTTAAGGATATTCTGCCTTGCCTTCGGGAGTTTTATCTTGACGGACTTCATGGGATCAGTTCTAATTCTAAAGCAGAAGTTTTCAACTTTTGCTTAACACAAGGAATGCCCAAACACAGAAATGCAGTCTCCTGTTTATTTTGGACACAGCAGATAAACGGGACTGCTCCACCCAGATCTTTATAAGGGCAGGATTTCTTCTGATGAAAATTAACAGTGTCCATTCCTTGTGGTTCAGGTTTCTGTAAGGCAGAATTTGCTGCAATGCATCTTTTTTCAGGTTTTAAAGATTGTTCTGTTTCTCTGGTCACGTCACACTTTTGGGTAATAGTGTATACGAAAGAGATCTTGGGGTAAGAGTGGACTGTAAATATGAGCCGTCAGTGTGACGCGGTGGCAAAAAAGGCCAATTCAATCCTGGGTTGTATCAAAGGGTCCATAGCATCGAAATCGCAGGAGGTCATAGCCCCTCTTTATACTGCCTTGGTCAGGCCACACCTGGAGTATTGTGTGCAGTTCGGGAGGCCTCACTTCAAAAAGGATGTGGACAAAATCGAGAGGGTGCAGAGGAGAGCGACGAGGATGTTCAGGGGTCTGGAGACTGAGCCCTACGAGGAAAGGCTGAGGGCCTTGGGAATGTTTAGCTTGGAGAAGAGGAGGTTGAGGGGGGACATGATTGCTCTCTTTAAATATTTGAAAGGCTGTCATTTGGAGGAGGGCAAAGAGCTGTTCCAGTGGGCAGCAGAGGATAGGACTCGAAGCAACACACTTAAATTACATGCAGAAAGGTACCAGCTGGATATTAGGAAAAACATTTGCACAGTCAGAGTAGTTCCAAGGTGGAACCAGCTGTCTAGGGAGGTGTTGAGCTCCCCTTCACTGGCAGTTTTCAAGAAGAGGCTGGATGAATACTTGTCAGAGATGCTTTAGGCTGATCCTGAACTGGGCAGGGGGTTGGACTAGAAGTTCTGTATGGCCCCTTCCAAGCCTGTGATTCTATTTCTCTGGTCATGTTGCACTTCTGCCACTTGGAGGAGCATCTAGCAGAGCAAGATGGCATGGAAGAATTACAGGGACTTCTCACCATGTGGTGGAGAGTTCCCCATAAAGGGGGAAATGATATGGACTTACTATGCGAGTCTCTTCTTCTACACTTTGCCTTCCCATAGCTAGCTCCTTACAGAAACATACTAGTTGGTTCCAGGGCTGCAGAGCTCTGATCTTTTAGTCTTTATGGGTAGCAATCTCCCACCAGAATCCTCAACAGTAACGCTCTGCCATCTATTTCCCCTCCGGTTCAGGCTGCTCCAGTGTCACAGGGGAGGCAAGAAGGGGTGTCTGATGAAAAATCGACTCAGGCATTCTTCTTGCTTTAACAAGACAGGTGCAGCCACACGCGCCCCATGTGTGTGTTGTTCTTGGCTGGGCAAATAAACTTGCCTTTCTTCATAGGGAGCTACATTAGATCTTCGCAGATGAAGAATTACCAAGCTGCATTGCTTTGCAGAGCAAGGCAAGGCCGTATTCTAAACTACCCATCGCATTTGAGGAGATGGTGTGTGTGTTTTTCCTTTTTATTTAATGCTAATCTCTTTCATTTCTGTCTACAGTGCCAAAACTCAAATCCATTACAAAGCGTTGTCTGGACTGTGGCTATTGAGTGAGGAAGGAAAAGCACTTTGGAGAAGTTTGAGGGGGTCTGTGTAACTTTCGTTTTGCCCAGTGAATGATTTCAGTAGCAGGGAGTGGAGCCTACGCCAGAGGACAGAATCAGCAAAACAGTGGTATGAGCCAGTAATAGTGATTCAGCAGCAATAAAAATATGCCATCTTCGAATAAACTTCTCCTCTTGGAGGAGATTGAGGGGGGACATGATTGCTCTTATTTGAAAGGCTGTCATGTGGAGGAGGGCAGGGAGCTGTTCCAGTTGGCAGCGGAGGGTAGGACCTGAAACAATGGGCTTAAATTACATGCACAAAGGTACCGGCTGTGTATTACGAAGAACTTTTGCACAATCAGAGTAGTTCAAAAGTGGAATCAGCTGCCTAGGGCGGTGGTGAGCTCCCCCTCACTGGCAGTTTTCAAGAAGAGGCTGGATGAATATTTTTCAGAGACGCTTTAGGCTGATCCTGCACTGGGCAGGGGGTTGGACTAGATGGTCTGTATGGCCCCTTCCAACTCTATGATTCTATTCTATGGAACGTGGCATGATTTTTTAATTTCTTTCCATCTCTATGGCAGAGGTGCATTCCAAACTTGGTTTAGGACACGTTACGGACATGCCTGAACTAGCAAGGCACTCTGACCCTTTTCCGGCATGGGTTTTCTTTCTCTAGGATAAGACACCCCTTTATTTCCTCCACCATGTACAGTCAGGGTGTGCAAAGTCAACAATGTGCTAGTCCATAGCACGACAGCTTAGTCGTACCCACAAATGCTCACATTTTAGCTTGATGTTTGCATATTGTAATAAAGTGAATGACTTAACTCAGTGCAACGTATGCAGATTAGGTAACTTTGCCTTCAAGCACTACTTCCAAGCCTAGGGAGCGGAAAAGAAGCCACTTTGTGAAGCTGAGCCTCCGCTAGGGGGGATATTAGCAACATACTGAGACTCTAGTAAGGATTCTAACCGGCAAGCATGAGTCAGGAGTTGTCCTAATTTTGCCCCTGCAAGTTGAATGAGCAACCAGGTGTTGTAAGGAATTGCCAGTAAAGGCCTAGGTTTTGTTACAAGTGACTGGACTTTATGGCCTCTTCCAATTCTGAGATTCTATTTCTCTGGTCATGTTGCACTTCTGCCACTTGGAGGAGCATCTAGCAGAGCAAGATGGCATGGGAGAATTACAGGGACTTCTCACCATGGGGTGGAGAGTTCCCCAAAAAGGGGGAAATGATATGGACTTACTATGGGAGTCTCTTCTTCTACACTTTGCCTTCCCATACTGAGCTCCTTGCAGAAACACACTAGTTGGTTCCAGGGCTGCCGAGCTCTGGTCTTTTACTCTTTACGGATAGCAATCTCCCACCAGAATCCTCAACAGCAACGCTCTAACATCTATTTCCCCTCCGGTTCAGGCTACTCCAGTGTCACAGAGGAGGCAAGAAGGGGTGTCTGATGAAAAATCGACTCGGGCATTCTGCTTGCTTTAACAAGACAGCTGCAGCCACACGCGCCCCACATGAGTGTTGTTCTTGGTCTGGCAAATAAACAAACTCTGCAAGTTGAATGCGCAACAAGGAGTTGTAAGGAATTGCCAGTAAAGGCCTAGGTTTTGTCACAACTGACTGCACTTTGGTTCAGTGTTGTAAGTCAGTGGAAGCCCAGTTACCGGCCTAGCTAGAAGAAATGTGCTGGCTGGGCTTATTTTAAACACCTGTAGACCAGTCTCTGTTCTATGAAAGGTGGGGGGGCTGGCTACGGTTACCAGGTCCCTCTCACCTCCCGCTGGGAGGGTAGGGACACCTGGTGCTCACCGTGTGATGTCCACAAGGATATTCTGCGTGTGTGCAGGCCCCACAGCTGATGTGATGACACCACTTCAATAATATAATAATATAACAACATTCGATTTATATACCGCCCTTCAGGATGACTTAACACCCACTCAGAGCGGTTTACAAAGTATGTCATTATTATCCCCACAACAAAACACCCTGTGAGGTGGGAGGGGCTGAGAGAGCTGGAAGCTGTGACTGACCTAAGGTCACCCAGCTGGCTTCAAGCAGAGGAGTGGGGAATCAAACCTGGCTCTCCAGATTAGAGTCCTGCGCTCTTAACCACTACACCAAACTGGCTCTCAGTTTGGTGTAGTGGTTCCGGAAGTGATGTCACCGAGCCAGCCATGCAAGCGCTCCCACGCTACACATGGGGCCAAATCAGCCCCAAGTGAAGCGCAGGAACACTCCCGCGGCCAGTACGACGTCTCTTCTGGACGTTGAGTCTTTAGTTCTTTGACGTTCTCCACCCATTTTCTCCACCTGCATACGAAAAGTAAAACAGAATTTATTCCATTACTGTTTGAGAATAACGTTGTGTACCTTTATCATCAGTGACTGTAGATTTCTTTTGGTCTGCTCCGGCATCTTCGCACCTACTATTAAAAGAACTTTCTCAGAGGATTGGATATGGACAGGAATTTTGGCCGTTTGCCTTTTAAATGTTACCGTATATCCTCACATTTGCTAGCAAATACTGTTATGAAATTGTGTGTTGTATTTTCCATGCATTGTAAATTACTGTATTTATTGTTATTATAAGCACTTAATCACTTTAAATCACAGAAAATAATATAAAAAAGGAAGTCAGAAGAGCCCCCCCTCTCCTGGTTTCCGTAAACGATGCAAAACCGAACTATTCAAAAAGGCTTTTTACTCAAATGGGAGGGCTGTATTGTGGGGAGGGGGTCTCAGATGCTTCACTAATGAGTTGGGGATCATAGACTTCATCACCATTTTTGCCTCACATATTATCTGCTGCTTTAAATATGTACTCCTATGTACAACCAGCACTCCATGCTGTCTAATGTTAGTCCTAGAATTGGTTATGTTTTGCTTCAGTATCTCTACTGTGTCTTGGATCCTTGCGAATGTTGTCTTTAAGCTTGTCTATGTTTACCTGATGTTATTGTATTGAAATGTACTTACTTGATACTGATTGTATTAACCTCATACTGTGTAATCCGCCTTGAGTCTCAATAAATAAATACAAATATTTATATTTTCAAATTACTATTGTTATTATGTCTCTATAGAGTCCCTTGGATGTGGTTTTCCACTTTGCATTTTGGTTGCTGATACTAAGGGTGCTTCTGCTTTTGTTTCTCCCCTCTCGATCCCAGCTGAGTGAAGGGGAGGTGGGCATTGCTACCTGCTCCGCTCTTGATCCCAGCTGTGTGAAGGCAGGGGGCGGGCTTTGCCACCTGCTCCGCTCCTGATCCCAGCTGGGTGAAGATGGGGGACAGGCCTTGCCACCTTCTCCACTCCTGATCCCAGCTGGGTGAAGGAGAGGTGGACATTGCCACCTGCTCCACTCCTGATCCCAGCTGAGTGAAAGGCAGGTGGGCATTGCCACCTTCTCCACTCCTGATCCCAGCTGGATAAAGGCAGGGGGTAGGCATTGCCACCTGCTCCGCTCTTGATCTCAGCTGGGTGAAGGTGGGGGATGGGCCTTGCCACCTGCTCTGCTCCTGATCCCAGGTGGATGATGGGCATTACCACCTGCTCCCCTCCTGCTCCCAGCTGCATGATGGGCATTGCCACCTGCTCTGCTCCTGATCCCAGGTGGATGATGGGCATTACCACCTGCTCTGCTCCTGATCCCAGCTGGGTGATGGGCATTACCACCTGCTCCCCTCCTGATCCCAGCTCGGTGATGGGCATTGCTACCTGCTCCCCTCCTGATCTCAGCTGGGTGATGGGCATTGCCACCTGCTCTCCTCCTGCTCCCAGCTGGGTGACGGGGGCATTGTCACCTGCTTCCCTCCTGCACCCAGCTGGGTGAAAGGCAGGCGGGCATTGCCATCTTCTCCACTCCTGATCCCAGCTGGATAAAGGCAGGGGGAAGGCATTGCCACCTGCTCCATGACTGATCCCAGTTGAGTGAAGGTGGGGGCCAGGCATTGCTGCCTGCTCAGTGGCCTGATCTTGGCCTGGGCTTCCTGCCGTGGCATGCTCTCTGGAGGTCTGGCTGCCTTATCTGGGCTTCCCTCCACAGCAGCGCCCTTTGGTGGCGCATCAGGGTAGGAAGTGAGTTGTCTTGAATACGCTTGGCCTTTTATATAGGAGGAGGATACAGTAGGAGATAATTTAGTTAACATAGGGGCCATCTATAATTCACGATAAAAGTTATTTTTTTATTTGATCTCTAGAGCACACTCTGTTTCACTGCTGTTTTTATCAAGAAGGTAGTGCGATGATTCTGTATCCGCCGCTTATGAGGTTTTCTACATGTCCTCCTTTGGAAATCACCAAGCAGCTTTTATCTGACATAAAACCACAGTTTCCATGTGCGTGTGCCAGATTTCTTGCTGTAGTGCATAGAATCCAGAAGGAACGACTACAGAAGGCACTGGATACATAAGAGTCTCCCATGTGGCTTATGTTTTATTTGCTCATCTTAAGCTTGGCTTTTAAATTTTATACTACTTTTGTCTTTATTCCTGCAAATCTATTTGAGCTGACACCTGGAGGCAGGTTCCTCAAGGCCTATGTTTTACATGTCTATTCTGAGCCTCGTTTTAAATTTATAATGTTTTTATATGCGTTTCTGTAAACTTATTTAGGTCAATATGTGCTGGTTACAGACTGTAATCAATACTGAGGATGATAAAAACTTTAATGAGGATATCTCAGTATCATATGGGACAGAGAGGTAACCGCTTAGGGGGCTGCATTCAGGTGCGCGAGCATGAATACTCTACAGTAGCAAGGAACTGTTATTTAGTATAGGCTGGACTGGTTGGAGGTCTACCTAAACCTTCCCAAATCACACTCATTAAACCAGCTGACCTCACAACTCAGCAGCCCAACTAGGAAGATTTTGCAAAGTTCAACAAATACTACAGTCCAGTAGCATCTTTAAGTCTAACCAATTTTACTGTAGCATAAGCTTTCGAGAACAGAGTTCTCTTCGTCAGATGCAACAAATACTAGTAATTTCATGACACCTTGTCCTTTGCAAAGTGGAATCGAGTTACTCCACGCTCATCCTCCAAACAAAGTAGCTGGAGAGGGGAGGCTCAAATTGGCAGGAAATTAAATGATAACAGTAATTTCCCCCTCACCAGCACTATTTGGGCTTGAGAGATCGGAGAGTGTGAAGACAGATTGTACAACAGACCTTCGCTGCTAAGGTACGGCTTTAAGCATCCTTGCACTTTACTGATTCTCACGTGTCTCTCTGCTTAAACACATGCGCATCACACACAGTCATGTGGTGTGTGCTACGGTTTTGCATCCAAGCAGCTTGACTGAGAAAGCTACTGCTGTCCTTAGCTAGTTAATGATACATCAGATTAATTCACCCATTGGAAGAAACTGCTCTCTGGCTTCCAAGACGTTGTGTATGTGACCAGACTGAGCTATTAGCCATTTCTCACCATTCCGTGCAATAATTGCAAACGAGCCACTCACCCTTTTTCTCCCCCAAACTTGCAATGCAAGTAGCTGTGCAGGATCCGACCAACCCCCTCCACCGTAAAACACTTCTGCATTATTCCTTTTCCTACATTTATAAGTGCGCCTAGGCTGTTGGTGCGGCATGCAGCTTCATCTTTGTTTCTCAGGACTCACCTTTCAGGGTGCTACGTACAAATGCCTCTGAATTCTGATCTTGGGTAAGCGCTGAACGCTTCTGCCGCTAACGGAAAGGGGCTGGCAGCTGTCATTCTTCAAAGGTCTCTTGCCTTTTTCTCTGGCACAGAGGCTAAGCTTGACACATGCAACCTTCTTCTGAGAAGGAAGGGTGCTGGCTTGGGAGGCGAGGAAGAGGAAACAGTGGCTGTTTCACTCTTCTAAAAACATTGCATTTTTTACTAACAGCCTGACAGCCATTGAAGTAAGTTTTCCACCACCGAGCTCCATGAATTTAAATTAGTTTTGCAAGAGAGGCTTCCAAGAGTACGGCTTGTCAGACACGTACACACCTGGGAACCTGAGCATGAATGTACTAGAGAGAGAAGGGGGAGCTTTGCCCTTTTTCTTGCAACTTCTACGTAAAGTCAAGTACAAGCCCCCAAAGTGGTATATATACATCTTTGCATGATATTTTTCTGAGCCAGATTCTAGACCCTCCAGGGCATATCAGCCTTCACTTAATATGGAGGCCTCATTATGCCCTCTCGGAAGCATTTGGGTGGCTAAGCTCCTTAGCATGCATTGATCCGAAGTTGTGAGTCAGGGCTTAGGGATGAAAAGTTGGCTACACAACAGCAATAGCCTGGGTGCAATTCTGAAGGTCCACAATTTCATTTGTCTTCTGATCTTAACATCATAACCAGCAGATGGCATTACAGAGATGTCTAGCGACACTCTGGGGTTAGTATGAGCAAAACGGGTAGTTTGGCAGCTTTCGACTTCAACAGGAAACACCACAGCAAACGAATTGGAGGCCCAAAATGCATCTCAGAGATGCGTCAGTGCTCCAGCCACATGATACAAACACTATTCAGACCAAAGTGCAAACACAAAAGCCACAGAGTCTTTTTTTTAGGACCAACCCAAATGACAAAGCTGTGCAAGCTTTTGAGTTCTCCAGACCTCTTAATCAAGCTGGATGTTAAACAAAAAAGAGAGGAGGGCAGAGAAAGTTAGATTTTCAGGCAACTATTTCTCTCTCCTCTGCCTTTTTAACGTATAGCTTGATAAAGAGCTCTGGAGATCCCAGAAGCTTGCACATTCTTCAGTATCTTAATTTTAAAAAGGGGATGGATTTTGGAGTTTCTCTTTGGCCTAATCAGGCTTGAATGAATAGGTGGCATTAAGAGGCACCTTCAGCCATGGAGGAATAAAGAAAACCAGCAGCAGCGTCCAATTCACAATGTGAAAACCAGCCATTTCCGATGTTCCTCTATCACCAAATGGAGACACATTGGAAATGACTGGTTTTCACATTGAGCAACCTCAACTGTGTTTCTTCACATCAACGAGTTGGTCTCCACCTTTTCCTCTTGGAGGATTTTGTTGTCTGGGGAAAGAGAAAGCTGTTGGGAACATGCAAAATTCCACCCGTCTCACAGCCCTTGCCACCACGTCCAGGGTCCCAATTTACCTTCCTCCCTAAAAATTGCATAGAAGTGCCACACTGTCTGAAGGAAATGTCTGTGTGGCAGATCTTCTACCAACCCTCCCATTTTAGACTTTGTCTACACACACAGGAGAATGAAGTGGTAGAAGAGACGCCACTTTGGAATGGAGGCCAGATTATAGCATTTTTGAATGCTTCCACATGAAGCCGCCATGAACACAAAAACTTGAATCTGAGAGAAAGGCTCTAAGCTAGCCTGCCCTGATGCCCTGGATTTCTATTTTAGGGAGTCTTTTTATGGTGGGATCGTACTCTTCCCCCTGCAGTCTGAAGTGGTAAAATCTATTCATCGAATGAGCCTTCCTACTCGTCTTCTACCAGCCGGGGGGGGGCTATATAGTCATTTATATAGTGAATTGCCCCCCACGCACACAATGTCACAGAGCAGTATCAACTCGCAGCTCCCCTCTTTTATGTTTGGTGGGCAGGGAAGTGTGAAGGGGCCCCATCCTGGGACGTCGGAATCTATATCGCCGAGATTGTCAATTCTGAAAGTTATACTCTTTTGAGACTTGTGTTTTTATTGTTTTATTCCTTGTACTTCTATTATTATTGTAACCCGCCCTGAGCCCACTTGCAGGGAGGGAGGGCTAAAAATCAAATGAACTAAACTATGCTTCCTACCACCAGCCCTTTTTGCATGCCTGGTCAGCATTTCACACTAAGGTGGCAGTTCTCAAACTTGGAAGCGAAGCCCAGTTCTAGACTTACTGTACTGTTGGGGACCCACTTGCAAAGTAACTGCTTCCTCTCCCCCAACATAAAACTGCGGGAGTCTCACATCAGTTAATCATGAACCTGGCTCCCACGTGGATCAAAAAATACAGAGGACAGGACCTGGTACAGCTGGGAGGGTATTTCTTTACAGACCTGGGAGACGCCCCCCCCCCCCTGCCAAAAGGTTGCAGAGAAATTTTTAAAAGTAGCGAGTAAAATTTAAAGTTTTAAGGAAAAGACTAAGATTTTGTGATACTACATGATAAAATCTCAGCTGCCATTTTGGAAAAGAGAGGAGCGGCCACCTGAGCCCAGTGAGCAGGGGGGAGGGGGAGCCACCGTGTGAGCTGTTGCCCCCTGCCTCAGTGTGATCCAAATAGAGGAGGGGGGAGGAGGGGGAGCCTCTGCCCCCTCCACTGATGCAGCGGCTGTGCAAGCCAAGCAGTGGGGTAGCAGTGGCACTGCAGATGGGTGGTCTGCCTACCCTAGCAGGCCTGGGAGGAAAAATAGTGAACGAGGCCAATATAGCAGGAAAAACCAGAACCCGGCTGTAATGATTCCAAGTAAATGGGTGCATGTGTCTTTAAATGCTTGGTTTGAGCTAGGTGAGAGAGGGATGAGTGAGTGATATGATTGGTTGATGACTGAGTGTGGGCGGAGCGAATGCAGTTTGAGACTGACAATAGGGAGAGAAAAGTGTCAGTCAGAGGAAAGCAGGCTAGCTGTGTGCTGCCTGAATATGTTGAAGTGTTTATGAGAGAAATATGACCTGTGTGGACCCTGAACTGAGCATGTTTGTGAAAGGACACTCAGTCAGGGAAAGAGAGCCCGGCTGTGGGCTGCCTGAGCAGGTTTAAGCATTTCTGTGAGACAAATATTGAGTCAGAGAAAGAGGCTGACTGTGTGTGAAGCCTTAGAGGAGATCAGTGTGAATGAGGTTATAGGAAGTAACTTTAAGAACCGAGAACTACATTTAGGAAACCGATACGCTTCTTGACTAAATAAAAGTTTATTTTTGTTTTGTTATATCCCAGAGTAGCTGTCATTGCTATATTCCATTCCTATCCTCAGGGCCACATAGAACCACGAAGGAGCCTGACGCTTAGGCACGTTACCAAAGGGAAAACTTGAATAAAAAATATTGGAATACAATATTTCTGGTGGCAGCAAACTACCCAGAGGGTGTTAAGGGAAAGATTAAAGGAAAAATCTACCCCAAGGAAAGTAAAGATCATAACCCCGACCACTACAATCTTACCCTCCACTTCATTCGTCCCTGCTATACTTGTCAACTGCAAGGGGTGGTGGGACCCCCGGGCTTGGAGAGGGCCAGGTGCCGCCTTATTTCCCTCTGAAAAGCGGAACAAAACAAGCAGACGCTACCACTTGTTCTAGTGTTTTGATTAGATACTTTATTGGAAGCAAAAAATTCTGTGCATGTTTTAAAAAAATCCAACCCGTGTACACATTTTCATTGCTTTAAGAACCCAAGCCACGGAAAACTCAATATTAAAAAGCAGCAAGATGGATTTTTCTTTGCACATTTAAGGATACAACAATACAGGAAAGTAGCAAGGTCTCCATTTCAGTTCTTTTCAAGGAAAGAATGTCATCTGTCACCATGTTTAAATGAATCTTTCCGGACGTGCTACTCCAAAAGAAAAACAAGGTCACCTCATTAATATTGCATCGTAAAGCATTTTAATGTCTTATTCTGCCCCTTAACATGACGTTAGTGGTATATGCAAAGTTACTGGAAACTCAGGTCAAAATAATGCATTTGCCATTCCGATCCCATAATGCAGGAAAATGTACACCTGAAGCTGGGATACTTGGGGAGGGGGGGGCGGGGGTCTGCCCCAAGGTGGAGGGCATTCAAGGAAGGTCTGGGAGAAGAATCCAATTCCTCTCCTACTTTGCCACTCAACGCCTACCCTGTGTCATACCCCTCCCCACTGGCATATACCTTTCCCGCAAAGAATGTATTTACAAATCGTGTTCGTTAACTGACACAGCAATTTCACAAGGACTAGTACAGAAGATGAAGAGTGCACTTCTAGAGTGTGAAAGCGAGTGTGCGTGCACGTCTCAGTGTTTCTCTGGTAGCTACAGCTTGTGACATCAGCAAAAGCTCTAAACGGATTAACGAATTCTTCAACGATGATAAAAAAAAAATCAAAGCAAGAGAAATAAATACCGAAAGAAACCACGGTTGAAGTGTAGTTCAGTTAAACGTAATACTAAACAACGGGTTATTTAACCAAACTACGCAGAATCAACAAATAGACTAGACTCAAAAGACCCTACATTAAAAAATGCTGAAATAAAGGCAAAAAGTCTGCATAATGGTAAGGTTGTTTCCGTGAGATGCTCCCCTTCCCTCTTCCAAGGGCCTTTCAAATCTACTTCTTACAAGTAAATGACCCCAGTTCTGTTTAAGGAACAGTCTCTCCCTCCCTTCCTCCTCCTCATTGCGCACTAACTTTACACCAGAGCTTTACAGCTTGGCAGCTCGCACACCATTATCTTTCGGAGACCCTGGCTGGCTTAACCAAACTGTCTTTAATGGTATAACTTGCATAAAACTTCTCCATTCCTTGCCCACTCCCAAATTTAAAGACATTCCTCTCCAATACAACAGTCAAAAGACACACTGCTAATTAATTTTGCTTATTGTGTAGGACTTCGAGAGGGAAGAGCCAACCAAGCTTTCTAAATTCCGTCTGCGTGGCGTCTTTCTAATCCGAAGACCACCCCTCCGATCTCCCCTTTTGCCCCCTGCTAAGCATCTCCAAAGGCATATGCCAGAAGGCTGCTTATCCACAACCAGAAACGGAAACGAAAAAATAAGATGCGATAGCCAGGCCTGCGTTGCCAAAAGGCTACAGTTTAGAAAAAGGGTCAGAGGATCTTAGCTTGAAAAGGCAGAGCAGGTTTTTATTTTTTGGTTCTGCAGACGGAAAGGCTCAAAAATTATGATCGCTCTACACTGCTTGTTTTGAGGACTGGCTGGTTTTTCCAGTTAAGTATTACCCTGCACACCCTTTGTTCGCCACATCCAAATCATAGCTATTCCCATTTCCATCATTTTAAAAAGTGCAACATTGTAAATTTTTTTTTTTTAAAAAGGAACAGAGATTCACCAAATTTGAACCTATATTTTTTTTCAGGTTACTGGAATACATTAGGATCAGTTTGGCTTGTGTGTGTGTGTGTGTGTGTGTGTGTTTCCTTATAAATAACGAAGACACTGACTTTCTCTTTTGTGCTTGTGAAGCTAACAGGCCATCTTCACGAGACAGGCAGCAAGGATGAACCGCACTACGTTACTGAACAGGGGAGGGGGGGGGGAGGGAAGGGGCAAGCCAAGAGTCACATTGCCGTCAATGAGTCAAGGGGAGGGAAGAAGCAGAGATGGTCTGGAGAAAGGGAAGAGAACAGCCACACGCTATTAACAGGAACAGCCCCCTTCGCTGACTGGCTGCTCTTGGGGCTTTTCAAGTTTGATGTCAATCACTGGGGGGGAAAATAGTTAAGGGAAACAAAACAGAAGAGAGAGGCCCAGCATGCAACAGAGCTAGAGTGTCTCGCCCTCGGCTGCTTTAGAGGCTGACTGAAAAGCTCAGGAATAGAATGTGGTTCCATCGGATGTGGCACTACCTCAAAATGCACATGGGCAGAGAGGCTGCCTGGATGGAACGGTCACTGCACCAGGATCCATCTCCTAGGCCCATTGTCAGGAATGTTACGTTGTGGGCAGTGAGTTAAACCAAACCTGAATCCTAGTCTGAGTCATTCCCTCTAACATAAAAACTCACCCCCTAATGCTAGATACATGGGGGTAAATGCTGTGTAGTGAGGGAAAGGCACGCTGTAGGACGGATCCCACAGAGGATTTCCGTGCATGGAGTGCAAATTTCTCACCTCCCTTCATCCACTGCAGCCCCAAATCTACCCCCCTCCCACGGAGGCCTGCAATGGGAGAAGGAGTTGGGGCAAGGTGAAAATGCCCCCCGTTTCTGTCCTCTGAAATCCTCTGCTGGGCCCAACCCTGTACATGCCCAGGAGGGCCCCAGTGCCAGAAACAGGTCCTTATTTGAACAAAGAATCCTAAAGCAGAAATATATTTCTTTACAATACTCAACAGCTGATCCTTCACCCAGACCAGACAGCTCCCGTCCGGACCTCTAACAGGTGAAGAACTTGACACTCTGTGATGACGGCACCCAGAGGGTGTCGTCGGCCCAGGACTTTGAACCTCGACCTTCCTGTGGCAGCATTTCAAAAAGGTCTCCCTTATCAATCTGATTAGAATAAACTGCACATGACCCGGACTGGGGCCAACGCCATAAACAGACTACCCGACAGTCGTGATGGAGCAGAAATGAGTCAACTGCCGCAGACTGCGCCTCTTTAGTTCATTCATACTTCCAAGGACAAGATCGGATTCATCAATCTTGCACTATCTGCATGAAGCCCAGTTGTAAGTGGCCTTTGAACAGGGCGTTTGAGGGCTAAATTCATTCCTGCTGGCTTTGGTCAACATTCTAAACACCACCCTGTTGGGTCACAGGACAACCTGACATACGCTATCCCGATGTCTTAGTTGGAGCCTGAATGAGTCAGGAAGGGGCGTCTTCGGTGACTCAGCCTTTCAGTTTCCCACTCCAACTACATTTTCCTTAGAGAAGTAATGGGCAAGATTTGCTTTATGCTCCAAGGAATAATGGTTAAGAAGGAATCTTCCCCCAAAGTTAGACCAGCTAAGTGAATTTGCAACCTTTTAGATCCGTGCAAGATGTGCCCTGGCTCACATGTTTGAGTCACCTGCAAGTTCCTTAGCACTGCAAGTATCTTTTTCAATGCGCTCACGGGCATGACGTGTCCTACAGATGCTCAGCTCAAGGGCCTGAGCGTTATCAGCTGGAAAGTTCCCTTTTCTTAACTCTTCTGCAGGAATAATTCTGCCTCGGTCCAAGTTGCTTAACCTAGGACTCACACCCCAAATCCAGGGAAGTCACAGTTCTCAACACCCACTGCCTCACTTAATTCCCCTGGGAAGCATGACATAAACCAAGGATACTGTCTTCTCTGCTTTTGTCTTGCGTGCTTTCCATTCCAGGCAAGGCAGCAGCCACACGTCGGAAAAGCTGGGAGGGGGAAGAACCAGAAACACACAGTTAAGAAACACAGCAGGCAACAGCACGGAGAAGAGCACTGCATTTGCTTTTCTTGTCTGAATGAAGGCAGCCCCCCCCCCCTTGGGCTTCAGAGCTCTCTTCCAAGCTGCTTCTATGCGCACGCGCGCACGCACACACAAAGAGATTGCATGCAATCGCCAAATCTCTTGACACGTTTGCATCCAGACAGAGAAAAGGGCCTGACACACACAACTGTCGTCATAGAACTTCAGTGCAACAGGACTGAAGTCCATTCTTCCTAGCTCGCCTGTTAATTGAAGAGGATTTTATATGTCTACATTGCTTCATTGGTCTCCCATCCCCACTATCACATCAATGCTGCTATCACATCAATCGCCTGTCCTGAGTGTGAGCAGAGGAGCAGATTTGTGCAGCCCCCACAGTTGCCTCCCTGCTTAGGAGAAGTGGGAAGACGTGCGTATTTTTTTCAGGGAGGCATGTTTCATGAAAGCTCCGAGCAAAGGAGAAAAGCATGAGGGCCACACCAATCAGAGAGATCAAAAAGCACGCAAAAAAGCTGACGGCGCAAGTAAGGAAAATAATCCAAAGGAGGGAATAAACCACTTGCTGATTTAAACAGGTGGATCTTTTAAGTGTTTTTTTAAAAAACTGCTAACGATGCAAAACCGAACTATTCAAAAAGGCTTTTTACTCAAATGGGAGGGCCATATTGTAGGGAAGATGCTTCGCTAATGAGTTAGGGACCATAGACTTCAACGCTATATTGCCTTACGTATTATCTGATGCTTTAAATATGTACTCCTATGTACCGCCAGTGCTCCATGTTGTCTAATGTCAGTCCTAGAATTGATTATGTTCTGCCTCAGTATTTTTTTCTACTCTGTATTGGATTCTTGCTAATGCTATGTCTTTTAAACTTGTATCTATTTACCCTATGGCATTGTTTATGGAAATGTCCTTGGATACTGTACGGAAATGTACTAATTGCATACTGTGTAATCCACCTTCAGTCTCAGTGAGGTGGACTATAAATGACATAAATAAATAAATATACCATTTTACATTTGATATTGAGTATAATTTTATATTTTGTCTCTTATATAACTTTTATACGTTGATTTTATTTATGGGAACTCTGTGCTTATAATTGTGCGTTGTATCGCGTTGTTGATTCCCCTGAAAAAGCCTTCTTTGCAAAATTGCACAGGGAATTTTAATCTGAATAAACAATTTTTTTTCTTATTTGCACCATCGGATTTTCTGCCTGCTTTTAACAACCACCTCAGTCAATCAGGCGATCGGCTTTCCAAGAAAGGGAAGGACATCCCATGCCCAGTTAAGCACGTGGTGCAAATGAAAAACTCATCCAGTTAACCAGCATACACAGAATCTGTGGAGGGTGCCACGTTGGCTAATAACTGGTTTTTAATAGCTATATTCACATATGAACGTGACTGTTCATAAAGATTTGCCATTTCCGGATTCTGCTGCCACTTAAATTAAGGAGGCGGTGAGCAGGGACACGGCCTTCTTGTATTCCAGAGGCACCGTCCGTGACACAACCAATTTCCCAGGAGGTCACCCTGATCCTCTCATTACAGGCACCTAAACACCAGGGCAAAGACCATTTTGTCAGGCAATTAGTTGACACGCTTTGCTTTTTGCTTTGGTCTGCTGGATTTGCATTGGTTTATACTGTGTTTCACTTTAACTTCAGTCAGCACGGGGCGGGGATCAGTATTGAGGCACGACCCGGGAAACCTGGGTGGCCATGAAGTTTGCTGGGTGACCATGAGCCATTCTCACCCTAACATACCTCACAGGGCTGTTGTAGAGATAAAATGTGCAAGAAGGGAGAACCACGTACACTAATTGAGCTCATTGAAAAGAAAGGGGAAGGGGGGATTAAAATGTATTTGGCAGCTTTATTGATTTGTTTTGTTAGGTATCTCCCGTTTTTTCCTTGTAACTGTGAAATAAATAAATGGAATAAGGTTACAGAAGACTGCTGTGCGGACTGACGTGGGCCTTCCATATGCAGGGTATTGCCAACACATCCTAGCCCGAGCCCAGCCTGCAAGCTGCTCTTGCAGTCAAAACTGCCATTAGAAACATTTCAGAAGGCTTTTGATTTTTAAGGCACTTGTGTCCTCCAATTCCCGTAGTGTGCGCAAAAGCAACGCAATGTGAAGTGCAAGGGGGGACTGGCCATTATAGCCACCAGGACTCCTCCTGGTGGCTGATGGCCACAACTCTGCCCCCTGGGCCAGGCCAGTCAGCTCAGTGCTAAGAAGAGCCTACCCAGGGAAGCCGGTGCCTGAGTCCCATCTGGCCATTGGAAAGAGGCGTCTGGCCAGCTGCTTCTTTTCTCCCTTCCTTTGGAAGCGGACTGCCGGGGCAGGGCAAGCAAACTGCCTCCTCCCCTTCTTTAGGGGGAGGGCAGGGCCAGGGTGGGGCCAGTTTTCCTCTCCCTGTCCGCTCCTGATGAAGTGCAAGAAGGGGGAGGCTAGCCAAAATAGGAGAAGCTGTATCGTTCGGATAAAACAGACAAAATAGTCCAACAGAACCTGACACCATTATTCCAAGAAAAGAATGAATATACCCACATATCACTTCCTTTTCATTACCAGTGATGCTGAATTTACCTTTAGCCCATCAAAGGATGGTGGGCTAAAGACTGCCTCCCTCCTTCCAGTTCAGGTCTTCTTCTCAAGCCCTGCTTTTTGCACTCTGTCCTGCAGAGGAGACCCGATGACTATGCCAAACAGGGTTTTTTTGGTGGCAGCACCGAGACTACGTCCTTTCCCTTTATTAGAGGGCAGCCAATTAAGGAATTGAGGGTGGGAAGCCAGGGTTGGTAGCTGGACCAGAGCCTAAACCAAGGCAGGCGGAGGCTGTAATCTGGCATTTCAACCCAGGGCAAGCAAGGCTCAAGTCCAGCAGCACCTTAAAGACAAGCAAGATGTTCAGGGCATAGGCTTTCAAGAGTCAACGCTCCCTTCATCAGATACTGGAGTTTTGAGACTCTTGGGAAGCTTATACCTTGAAAACCTTGTTGGACCAACATGGCCACCCACCAGAAACCAGAACAAGCACATTAGGCAGTCCCTCTGGTATCTGCCTGCCTTAGGAGAGGCTGGAGAATGATAGAGTGCCTGGGTACAGAAAGGGCCCCTGGCCCCGGGTTCCATTTTATGGTTTGCTCTCCTTCTCCAAGGACTGTTGTATCAGTATTATTTTAGACTGCTTTTATCCCCTAGCTTGCTTTCCTGACGTGTTCTTATTGTCTGGGTTGGTTGTGTTTTATGTTTTCGTTGCAAGCCGCCTCAAGCAGGAGTATACACATTTTCTAAACAAACCCGCTTGAGGCCCTGGCACCACAACACCCTCACCCCAGGCTCACAGCCCCAGCGACCAGTTTGAACGACGGCACTCTAGGACCTTCGCAGCTTCATTCTCGGCCTGCTGCACCTGAATAGCTCCTTCCTCCAGCCGCCTGTGCTGCAGAGCTCCCTTTGCGTTTAAAAGATCGTGGCTAAAACCGGAAATCTCTTTTTGAGAATTGAAAGGCACTTGGCAGGCACCAAATGGATTACGGCATATAAACCCAGCTGACAACAAAGGCATTCTAAAACATACAGTAATCGCTTCTTTATACTGGAGCAGGGAACAAAATTATGGCCTGGGCTAGGTCCTTTGCCTAAATTGCTGGGCTTCAAAGGGGAATTTGGCAAGCAAGTTAAGTCAAAGTGGATTTAACAGCCAGAGCAGGCAGGAATAAATCCAATTAGGGAAACATTACAAAAAGCTGGAAAGCCGCACAGGGAATTTGAGGCTTTCGCATTCCCGTTTTCTTCCCTCTCCTTATCCTGGTGCCTGCTCCACTGAGCCTCCTCAAGAGATTTCACAAAGCACTTTTCACAGGAGGAGGGCACACAAGCACAGTGGGACAGGCTGCCTCCTTCATGGGCACCTCTGCCTAGCATGTCACAGTCATTTATAGTTTATACCATCACTGCACCGGACACCTCCACACCCCTGCCCTACTCTTCCATCTGGCAGCTTTTCAATATGCCATGCCGGACAGCTTTTCAATATGCTGACTGGCCAGTCCGCTCGCTACTCCCAAACCAGAACTTTGCTCTTAAGTTATCCTCTTCTAACAGTTCCACTCTTATTTCATCCAGGTCAAACCTCACATGGTAGTACTAGAACAAGTTCTGGGCTCCGCATTTGAAAAAGGATGTCGACAAGCCGAGGGCCTCCAAAAGAGCCCGACCAGGACGGTGAGAAGTCTAGAAGCCAAGCCCTGTGAGGAAAGCTTGAAACAGCCTGGCATGTTTGGCCTGGAGAGGAAAAGATGGAGACATGATTGTGCCCTTCAAATATCTGAAAAGCTGTTGTGTAGATAATGGAGCACGTGTTCTCTCTTGCTCTAGAGAGGATTAGAAGTTGTAGTAGGCGCAGGGCTTTTTGTTCTGGGAAAAGAGGTGGTGGGACTCAGGACTGCGCAATGATGTCACTTTGGGTCAGCTGGAATAAGGGGGGAGGTTTTTTTTAAAGTTTAAATTGCCCTCGGTGAAAATGGTCACATGGCCGGTGACCCCACCCCCTGATCTCCAGACAGAGGGGAGTTTAGACTGCCCTCTGCACCGCTCGGCGCAGAGGGCAATCTAAACTCCCCTCTGTCTGGGGATCAGGGGACGGGGCCACCGGCCATGTGACCATTTTCAAGAGGTGCCGGAACTCCGTTCCACCGTGTTCCCGCTGAAAAAAAGCCCCAGAAGTAGATTAGAGCTAGATGTTGTGGGGAAAACTTCCTAATGTTAGGAGCTGTTTAGCAATGGAAGAGGCTACCTCAGGAGGTGGAGGATTCCCCTTCACTGGAGGCCTTTAAGCAGAGGCTGGACGGGCAGCTATTGGAGATGCTGTAACTGCATATTTCTGCCCTGAGCAGGGGGTTAGACTAGGTGACCTCCAGGATCCCTAACACTAGGTGACAATGCCTTTCCCTGAGCTGCTGGGAAGGCTACGGATCTAAGCCACCCAGCTCTAGTGATGTCAATGCCCTACTTCTCAAACTTGTACTTCCGGCAATATATCCTATTGATCCCAATGCCACCGCCTGCCACTGACGCATGTGGAAAAATCGCTGCCGAGGTCACCTCTCATCCCAGCTGAAATGAACGTATAACAAACAGGCCAGAGCGTGAGCAATCACCAAGGCAACCCTTAGAGGCTGGGATGGAGCACGGCTACTAGAACGGCTGTGCCACTCTATAACAGTCTTTTCATAGATAACATCAAGGAGGGGGAGAGAAGTCACTGGAGCCCAGGACTGGAAACGCATGTGCTCATTTGGGACTGGAACTTAGGAATCTGACACTGGCTCCTAAGCATTTGATGCTGGCACCTAGGAGGCAATCTGCAAGAGTATGCGAGCTACCTATTAATGCGGCCGATTATCCATTTGACTTGGCGGGGGGGGGGGTAGTCTTCTGGGGAGAGGCAGCAATAAGAAGAAGTCCAGCAACCGCACTCCACTCCTGATGCCATCTTGCCCAGGCACCTGGCCAACTCCAAGGCATGGGCTTGCTCAGGGCTTTTTTTTCTGGGAAAAGAGGTGGTGGAACTCAGGACTGCACAATGACGTCACTTTGGCTCAGCTGGAACAAGGGGGAGTTTTTTAAGTTTAAATTGCCCTCGGCGAAAATGGTCCCGTGGCCGGTGGCCCCGCCCCCTGATCGCCAGACAGAGGGGAGTTTAGATTCAGCGGTGTGGAGGGCAATCTAAACTCCCCTCTGTCTGGAGATCAGGGGGCGGGGCCACCGGCCATGGGACCATTTTCAAGAGGTGCCGGAACTCTGTTCCACCCCGTTCCAGCTGAAAAAAAAGCCCTGGGCTTGCTTCTATTTGATCGTTGTTTTAAAAGATTATGGGCAGGCTACATCTTTACTGCTGCAGAGATATGAAGCTTGGAAGGGAGAAGAAAACAGTTCACAGTCAAAATTCACCTATGTAATTGGTAATTGTAATTACCAATGATACCCCACAAAGTGCTTTGAAGCCTCTTTGCTAGGTCGTTACAGATACCTAGCAAAGAAACTAGTTCCTTTTACTGGTAAGGACTTTAAAGGTCCCATTTGACATCTGGTGCAGTGTGGAACCTCATGCATGTTAGAGCTTCGGGTAATGCTGCAGAAGAAACAAGAAAACCTGCCACACAGCGGCTTCCATGTCTGCTTTTTGTACACTGTTTTAAATGAACATGCTTCTTCTCTCGTTTGCCCCAGCACGCTATCCAACAGCCACAGCTAACTCTGCTCAAACAGCAAGTGAATCCTGAGCTGAAACTAATCCTACACATTAAAAAGGTACGGTAGCTTTTATGGCTAGGAACGATTAGCCTGCTGCCAAACAGAAAACATTTATCTTCAATGAAGCAGGCAGAGAGACTGTCACTGAAAACGTAGTAGCTCGGTGTTTAAATGGTGACGTCTTGCCTTGCGATGTAAAATTGATTGCCACCAGCCTCCAAAAGGAGACCAAGGCTGCTTTACCTTAAGAGATCATCCGAACACACCAAAGAGATAAGGCAAAGCACCCTTATAATTAGCGGTTTAAAAAACCCAATGTGGCCACAAGAGTACTTTCAGAGAACAGAAACCAGGGTAGCTCCAGCCAGGCTGCATCCACATGATCAAAGGCACACAGTACCGGCAGTTTTTTGCAAAGGTTGCTTAAGAGGGCCTGTCATGCTTCCCCACCTCCCCCCTCCCACACTTGCATGTTCCATATTCAGAGTGGCATTGAGAAAATCCCCGAATTCTCTGCCCAGCTTTCTAGAAAAAAGTAGAGTCTCTGTAGAGACAAACAGGTTGGGTTGGGGAAGCTCTAAGCTTCTAAAACATCATCTGCCGAGGTCAGAAGGACGTTAAACACTCCTGATCCATGGCTATTTAACTCCTCCAGCAGGGCTGCTGCACACTTTTCATAGCAGATCATGTTTCAGTGAAGTCTCTGTGGTTATTCCCATGCCTGGTTGTGGCTCCCCATTTACAGAAGCGTGTCTCTGGGTTCAACAGAAACGCAAACTACACCCAACACTGGTGCAAGAGGCAGCCAACGGTAGGCAGCTCACTGCGAGTGATTTTTTTGCTTCTTCTCAGGTATTCCTTGGTAGATGAGAAAATGACAGGAGTCTTAATCACCATCTTGAATGACACTTCTATCAAGTTGTCAAGACACAGCTGATCTGGCCGCCTGGATCCACGCCACAGTAGCATCAAGACTAGATGACTGTAATGCACTCTACATGGGTCATCCCTCAAAGTCAACCTGCAGACTCCGGTTGGTATAGAACAGCACAGCTCACTTATTATCAGAAGCTGGGAGGTGCGTGCATATTAATTCCATTCTGCAGTTACTCCGTCAGTTACTGGGCTCAAGTCAAGGTTCTGGCTGTCTCATACAAAGCCCTTCGTGGCCTCTCTCCTTCCGCTTTACCACAGCAGCTTTGCTCGTCTGATAAAATCAACAACTGCCCTCCCTACACATTCTCAGCTTGCTTGAGGAGGCCGGAAAAGTTCCCACTCTCCTGGCTTCCCATAAAGTGGAATTATTCAGGATAGCTGCACTGCACGGAAATTATTCTGAAAGATGCTTGGGCAAAGGGATAGAACTGTAGACTATACTACTGCGTACTGTCTCTTGCTGTAAATATGCTTCCACTATACCACCTCTGTATTGTGTGGTTTGCCGAGTTTAATTACTTACGTTTTATTTCAGCATCGTTTTAGCTCTGCATCAGAAGTCTGTTTGCGGTCAAAAAGACTGCTCGCTAAACAACCCTGTGAGGTAAGGTCAGCTGACAGAGCATGTGACTGGGCCAAGGTCACCTTGCATGCTTCCATGGCGGAAGGGGGATTTGAAATTGGGTTTTGTTCACAGATTCTAATCTGAAACGCTAACCAATGTACAATTGCTGGCACTTAAATGCAAGATGGGATTTTCAGACCCACACAAGGACTGTATGCTAGCTCGCTAAATTAAGGACCAGTTGTTCAACTGTGCTACCAAGGGATGACCGATTATTTGTTCAAGCACCCAACTGGCACTGTGTCATGCATGCAGTTGTAAGAGAGATGGAGTCAAAGAGAATTTTCGTAAATCACAAGCATTATGCATATCAACTCTGCTTACTTTAAAATATGGCTATTTCAGACCAACTCAATTTCCAGGGAGTGAGCTTTTGAGAGCCAAAGCTGATTAAGGGAGCTCTAACGCCTGAAAGCTCACACCATGAAAATCTAGTTGGTCTCTAAAGCGCTACTGGACCCAAATCTTGCTCTTTTACTACAGACCAACACAGCTAACCCACCTGAAACTAAGATTTTGGAGGGTTTTTTATGCTGGAGATAATCCAGACACAGAGGGACACAAAACAGAACAGAACAAGGTTCTGTTAAGCAAAATATTATTTGCGAAAAATAAGGAAAAGAAATACACACGGTGGCTTACACTTACTTAAAATAATAAAACATCAATCCAACTGTCAATATAAATTGATAGAAGGAGCAGGCATGGTAAATAAACTTTCAGACATCTCCACGCATGCACATTTAGGTCTTCTTTTCCACAAGACATGACTTTAGGACCCTCTTTCGCCATCACTTACCTGTTTTACATTGTACCCTGCCTTTGCGCTAGTTTCAATAAACATTACATTCAGCTCTTTGGCTTTCCTCTCCCCTTCTTCAATAGACACTTGCCTGGAGAAAGAAGAAAAAACTATCAGATACAAGAAAGAGCATTCCAGGCACCTAACAACCTTGCCTGCCACCCAGGAGCCATCTTCCACCCACATCCCCATAAGCAACGTCCCGGAAATGCCACCCCCGGTGTGCACCTGCCACATTCCAGGGCATCTCAGGACAATTTGAGCATAGCATTTGAGCACAGGCTAATACGGTTTGCGTTTGTTCGCTGAACACTGTCCATATACAAAGAACTTTATTGAGTGGCATAAAAAGGTATGGGTCCTGCCGTGAACAGCTTACACCCTCAATTTTGCCAGGACAGAGAAATGAAGGACCGTTGAGGGTTTAAGCTGAAGGCTTCACTACAGAAGGGTGTTTTGATGGGCCTGGATGGAGACAGGGTGGCAGCGCGCACACAGATGTCCGAGGTGCACAGGACAGCGCTGCTTAAGAGAGCGGGAGGCTTTGAGCAGAACAGGGTGACAAAAGTGAAGGCGTACAGCTCTCCCAGGTGAGTGTGTAGTAGGAGCAAGGGCAAAGAGGAGAGGGACAGCAAAGTCACAAGGAGATCTGCAAGAGGCAACGGCAAAAGGTTGCTATGGATGCGGAAGGTGGCAAGAGTTTCTCATTTGCATTATCTTGTCGGCAAACCATCTCCAGGAAAGCTTGCTTGCTAGCTCTCTGCTGGGAGTTTTCATTTACGGTTTTCAGCCAAAACTTAGCTCCCAAAGCAGATCGCAGGAATCAAAGGTCAACACAAAAGACATTTGGTGGTTGAAGTGGGCGGGCCTCTTTTTGGCCTCCTACCGAGGGGGGGGGGAGAACCCCCCTCCTAGTTTTACCTCATTGCTGTATATTAGCCTCCGCAGACCCAGTGATCTTGCAGGACTGTGAAATCCACTGTCTGTTTAAATTTTGCTGCCAGTTTCAAATTGCTTTTAGCTATAGGTTATTTATTGTATATTGTATTGTGTTTTAATCAGGATGTGATCTGCTCTGAGCCTGCATTGCGGGGAGAGCGGACTGTAAGTCTAACAAATAAAATAAATAATACATAAAATAATTAAAACTGAATCAAAATGATCCTTGGGGAAGGCAGCTCAGCTCAGCCGGACGCTTCTTGCCCCAGCTCTGACGGAATCAAAAGGTGGAAGGAGAAGTCCCTTCGAGCACCCACCTTAATCATTTGCTTTTGTGCCTGTCCCCGGCCCCCTTTTTTAAAAATGAAACAATTCAGTTCAGAAAACGTCTTTTTCAGAACATACCTGGAGCTCATCCAGACACAGAGGGACACAAAACGGAATGACAGAAAGAAGAAAATTCTGCTAAGCAAATTATTATTTGTGAAAAACGGGGGGGGGGGGGGATCATCTAAACATGATGAAGCAGTTCTCCATGACTGACAAAATTAAAGGGCCCTGATAAAGGTGTTCAAACTCCATGTGAATTTTAATTAGCCGTCAATATTTTCCTGTGGTAACTGTCTATAATCTCAAACTTATTTGAACCAAGGTTACTAGGCATAGTTTGTAGACTAGTTTAGCCGACAGTACGGCTTAATCTTTCATTTGAGCCGTGTTTTCATTGGGAAGGGGGGGGGGGTAGAATGTCAATTTCTTTTTCAAAAATGTTTAAATCGCTACGCTGATCTTGCAACACAGATTTATGTGGAGACAACAGAAACTAAATCCCGAAGAAACACTTTTAGTCTGACCAGCTTACTGTACATTTCAATATCAACTCATTCAGTCAATAGAAAATTCTAAAAGACACTGCAGAAAAAGGGGGGCTTACTTCCTTAATCCCAGTGCCCCCAAAGAATGGAAAAAAGATATCTATTGAAGAGGAGTTTGGCATATTGGGAAATAGTATACATCTCCTCTAACAGACTTATGGAACAGCCTAGTACAAGGTATGTGTGTGCATGAGTGAACGTTCTTCGTTTGATGTTTTAGCACAAAACTTTATGGAGTACTCGATGTATTGTCAACGGCTTTCACGGCCGGAGAACGATGGTTGTTGTGGGTTTTCCGGGCTGTATTGCCGTGGTCTTGGCATTGTGGTTCCTGACGTTTCGCCAGCAGCTGTGGCTGGCATCTTCAGAGGTGTAGCACCAAAAGACAGAGATCTCTCAGTGTCACCAGTGTCTCAGTGTCTCTCAGTGACACTGAGAGATCACTGTCTTTTGGTGCTACACCTCTGAAGATGCCAGCCACAGCTGCTGGCGAAACGTCAGGAACCACAATGCCAAGACCACGGCAATACAGCCCGGAAAACCCACAACAACCATTTATGGAGTACTATTGTCCATTTCCTCAGCCATAAAGGACAGCATTTGGCTTTTTATTTAAAAAAAACCTTTGCTTTTTATAAAGAAAAAGACAGAAAGACAGAAAGAACAAAGTTCTGCTAAGCAAATTATTATTTGTGAAAAATAGGGGGGGGAGTCATCTGAACATGATGAAGCGGTTCTCCATGACTAACAAAATTAAAGGCCAAATTCAGCGTCTCAGGATTCTAACTACAGCCGCGGAGTACCACAGAGCCACAGTTGGGCCATACTTTGCTCCCCAACTGCAGGACACAAGAACCAAGGCGGGTTTTTTTAGACACGAGCTTGGATTGGCCAGGAAGCCAATGCACGGCCGACTCTCCTTACCTCTTATCGGCTAGGTCTGTTTTGTTTCCTACTAGCATGATGATGACATCACTACCCCTTTCCGTTCTGACATCATCAATCCATTTTGTGGTTTGCTGGAATGAGTTTACATCTAGGAAGGAGAAGACAAACAAGGGGATGAAGCTCATTTTACAGGGCTCCTGCGGAGGTCAATACATTCACATGTGCTGCATCAGGTCCTCAGCATCTGTCATCTCTGATTTATGTGAAGCTTTATCTAGATTCTGGCAAGTCGCAGACTCTACTAGTGGGCTTCTCTGTGTATCCAGCTAGAGGTGGGCATGAGTTTACAGTACGAAATATTTCTTTACACCCCAAAGGAGAACTTCCCTTTCATTATGTTATTCCAGCTTTTGCATGTTCTTTATACCCTGAGGTGCCTTACTTCAGAATTGTTTAAGTTCCTCTACGAGAATCTTCCCTAAAGGAGAAAAGGGTCCCCTTAGCTAGAGATTATAATCTGAAGCATTTGGTTTCCTTCCGTGCTAAAAGCTCCCAAGGTGTAAACTGAAGACACAAAGGGAAGGGGGAGAGAATATGTTTGGGGGGGGGAAGGGACTTATTTCAAGAGAGATCCTGTCTCCCAGGCCATTCCATGTGCGCATCCTGGATGGAGGTAAGAGAGGAACGGGAGTAGCGTGGACATCTTTAGGGAGGAATCACAGCCATGCAAGCATGGCCGCCTGTTCACATACAGCAGAGATTGCAGCTCACTATGCAGGCGGCTTATCATGAATCACAGCTTTTGAGAAGCAGTTTATACTCTCTGCTGCTTAATCATTTGCTAATTTGTGTTTAAACAAGGTTATTCCCTCTGGAGTAACTAAGCTGCATAAACTATAGAAACTACTTCCACTGCTCACTGCGGGTTTCAAATATATGGCTGAATGATCCAGGTGATTTTAAATATAAGGTGTTGGTGGGGGGGGGGGGTCGGGAACAGAGAAATAATCTAATCCTTAGCATTTTACTCTGCAGCTCCTCATCTAAAGCTGCAATCAGAACTGCACAGACTACGGAAGTACAACTGGCACAGACTTATTTCCAAACCTCTTCCTAATCAGTCATTTGCTTTATGTTTTGTTATGTTTTAAAACCGCATTCCAGACAACTGGTAGCTCCTGATGTGGTCCACAGCAATTAAAACACAATTACAATTAAAACGCAATGCGCAGCGTTACCAATGGGAAGGCACTTTCAGGTTGTAGGTGAGATCGCCATTTCAATGAGATACTGAGAAAGGCAGACTACAAGTAAGGCAAATACATAAATATTTAAATAATTCAGTGTCCCTAGCTTTTTGAGCAAGAGAGACGCCATGTTCTACGGTGGCTTTCAGTGTGGAGTTAACTGTGGCCCGCAGTTTCTACAGTAGGTAATCAGAGGGTGGCTGGTTCACGAAATCTGGAGGAAGTTCACACAACAAGGAAACGTCTTACATCATCAACAGCACGGACTCTTCCATCCTACTGGCGCAAAAATTTTGGTTTTCATGCTTGGGGACGCTGGGCTCATGAGAACCTGATGACGACATCTAGTGATGTCATTCAAATAAAGCTTAGTTGTCTGACAGCGTTCATTTTGTGTGAAGTACTCAATTTATCTGTTCCAGCACACATGTCTAAAGCTGACTCCTTTGGAACTGCATGCAATTCTTACTTTGCTCATCTGTACCATTCAGACTGATCTGACAGAACATACAAAATGTTTCATCTTCTTGTGACAGATCTAAACACCTGTCAAGGATCTGCTTATATTTTTCAGCAGTCTTCCAGGTGGACGTAAAGTTTAGTTCTTAAAAACGTACGTACCTTAGTAGAAAATGAAAGAGCAAATTGATTAGGGGATTTTTTGTTGTTGCAAAAAATTAGAAAGGGATGGTGCAGTCCTTGGAGATCACACCCAGTTATTGGGAGCAATGGAGCAGCAAAAAGCAGATTACTTCATTGGGAGAGCGCACCTGGGAATTCAGCTAGGGTTGTTAAGAGAAATTCTCTTAATTTCTCTTTACCCAGTTTCTCCCTGAAATCCATCAATCCTTCTCTTTCCTTCTTTTTAGGAATTTGGAGTCAGTCTCTAATCATTTCCTTTTTGATCAAAGAGAAATGCTCTCGAAGAAACTAACATCACAAATCACAAAAAAATCCTATTGTACATGTTAAGATTTGATGTTGAAAAAAAGTTATATTTGTTATATATGTTGTTTAGAAAATGAAAAATAAAGTTTTAAAAAAAGAAATTTGAAGGAGGCAGGAAGGAAGTTTCCGTAAATTTTCAGAATTTCACTCTGTGGCCGCTCAGAGGCAGGCAATGTTTTCCCAAGCTTTCCTATCTTCTTGTTAGAGCACCACCCTGGTGTATATAACATTAAAACAACTGCAAGTTACAAAAGGGCACCTTGATTTCTCTTCAAAGAGAAATTGAAGAGAAATTAAGCTTTTAAAAGAGAGAAAAAGAGAATCGGAGGAATCAATGGCTGTATCTCAAAAACTGAATTTCTGAAAAGGAAGTTCCTTACCCCGTAACAACCCTAGAATTCATGATTTGTAAAAGAAGCCAACACTTGACGGTGACGCCCACAGAACAGCAGACAGCAAGTAAGGTGGGAATGAGGGTCAGCCACCTTTCAGAGATGAGGGTCACCTACTTTTCAGGAGGTCTGAGGACAAGGGAAATGAGAGGCGGAGCAGGAAATTCTAACACACCTGGGTGCAAAAGCTTTATTTTTTGCTCCAGAGGGTGGAGAGTACACCACGTCTGAGAGACCAGCCGACAGAGGCTTAATTTATCAAGTCAAACGCGAAAGCTCAAGCCCACTCCAAGTGGCAGCTTTAAACACAGAGTTCTCTCCTCCACCCCAATTTCCCACGTGTTTGTGTTGTTGAATCAGTGATGAGGAAATACATTCTGCACGTGCCCAATGAACATAAACAATCCTTTGTACATTTGCAACAGCAAATCCAGGCTATACAGGTCCTGGGGCTCAGCTCTGCTTAACCCCAGGTCAAGGTTTTTTTCGTGCACACAAAACATTTGGAGGGGGAAAAAAGATATTAGAAACAAATTGTCTCCCGTCTAAAGTTCCAGACCAGAAAGTTTTCATGCTACAATGAAAAAAAACAAATGACTGTGATATGGCATGCATGGCTAGGCTGGAAGATGAGAGAGAAAGAAAGAATGAATACCAGAAAGGCAGAATTTCCCCCCACTCACTTGTGATATCATAAACAACAACTGCAACAGTGGAGTCACGAATGTAGCTAGGAATCAAGCTCCTGAACCGTTCTTGACCTGCCGTGTCCCACAATTGCAACCGTACCTAACGGAAATTGGTCGAAACAAGCAAGAAAAAACAAAACACAGGGTCAACGCCGGAGCAAGAGATACCTACTTGTGATATCGTAAACTACTACAGCAGCAGCAGAGTCACGGATGTAGCTGGGAATGAGGCTACGGAAACGTTCCTGACCCGCAGTATCCCACAGCTGCAACCTGATCTGTGGGATGGGAGAAAATTAAAAAAAAGCCAAACTGCCACTAAAAATGAATAAAATTTTGATTGCTTTTTTTTTAAAAAAAGAAAAAGGCTAGGTAAAAAAATTATATAAAACTCATGCATGGAAGGAATTGCTTTAGGTAGTGAACAGAAGCAGACTGGTAGGATTTTTCCCATCGGTGAAGGAAGTTCAGAGGCCTTCCTCTATTTGAAGGGCAGGAAACTGAACGTGCCATTGCCAATGAACACAGCCAACTTGCTAATCTCCTTCAGAGGCAGTCCTTCGAAGGGTGTCCTGCCACAATTTGCTGGGATGGCTCTGAAGAGCAACCCTCGAGGAACAAGGGAGCAGCGGCTGTAAGCAATGGCTGTTAAAACAGGTAACGTGGTGATCAACATGCTTTTAACAACGAAGCCAGCCACCATGTACAGGGTACAACTCATGAAAAGCGGCACGTCAAAACACAAAATTCATGGCAAGGGTGACAGCCACTCTGGGGTGTATTCAGGAACAAAAGAAGCAATTCAGCAATAGCCCACAGAGGCCTTAGCAGGGCTTGGAAACAGAAGCTGAGTCTCACCTGTGGGTAACCACACTGCTAGAAGCTGGCCTAGTGCTACAGGTAAAATTTTGCATTTCATTACTATGAATATGTTTTGCGTATACATCTACTTGGTACAGGCAAGTTGATGTTAGCAGTACCCCCCCCCAAAAAAGTTGCAAAATGGTGGAGAGGGAGTGGATAGAATCCTACTGCACAAAAGCATAAAAAGTTTGTATGACCAGATCCTCTCTATCTTCCCCCAGGGCGGGGGACCAGCCTGAACTAACCTCAATGAGGCAGAGGGGCTGCGATAAGGAGGAGGAAATCAGGAAAAGCCCCCCACCCAATTCTTGTGCTACTGGAGCAAATCGTAGAGCTCTTGTCAGCTCAAACATGGTAGGATTCAATCCTATGTTTAGAACTGAACGTGGGAAACTCCATTCAAGTGCTAACCTCACAGTGACCTTGGGCTCTACATCTACCCATAGTTCCCATATGTGAAAACAGGAAATATTCACCAACAGTGCTGCTGTGAGAACATTGTACAATATGCTTTAAAATTAAGAAGAGGCAGCTTGTGTTTTTATTTTAATTTGGACAAACTTTCCCCAGTGAAATAGAAAAGACGCTTCTTAAATCGAAGGGAGAACAGACCCCCCGAGACCGAACAATCAACTTTACATTTCATACAAGGAAGGAACAGGATAATTCCAAAGCTTGCACTTCCCTCGACCAAGCACAGCCTACCCAGTGACAATACACTTATTTTGCATCTCTTATGATACTGAGGACATGCCCACTCACTCGATTAATTTCTAGCAAATGGGCTGGTTTACTTAAATGAGGTTGTTTTCATTATGCAAAAAAGCCAATTCACAAGAAGTTTCTGCAAAACCTCGAAGTGTTTCAATGGAAAGACAAGTCCAAAACTGAGGTTTCTGTCTTTCCTTAAAATTTATCCTGCAAGTACAACCAGCCACATATCTAAGCTCCCAAATGTACGTCAAAACCAGACATTTCCCCAAGCCCACACAGATGGGCGACAGAGTATTCTGTGAAGCTCGCCCCGACAAATCCTGGCTACTCTTGAATTTGGATCATTCCGAGTCTCCCCTAAGGAAAATGTACTGTTCTCTGTTCTCTGTATGGTTCCTACAACCCTACTACAGTCTGGTTACTTATGAAACTCTTACTCACTGTGCGATCCTCCAAGTACATGGTTTTCGATAAGAAGTCAATGCCAATCGTTGCCTGCAAAACAAAAGTTTCATGGGTGAGCAAGTATGTACAACCATTCTCATGGGACACCGGTGTTCCCAAGAACGTAAAGACCTATCCCACCATCGGTTCAGCTTAGGTGCTCTGGAAATTGGGTCCCATTGATCTTGGACACAACACTAGATCCAGTGCTGCCACTGATTGGTGAAGCACAGAAAAAATTTTGCTCTGTTCTCAAATTCATAATATGCTGGGTATCTATAAATCTACATGTGTGCTACCATGACTTGAATATGAAATTTCTCTTCTACCAGGTACCAGAAGAATTAAAAACCACAAAACTGAATTTCAAGATCAAGCTTCTAGAGCAGACCTCACGGTTGCAGAGGAAAGCACCATCTCCTCCCATACTACCCAGCCTGCCCGTTAAGATCTGCCTCTCAAGCCCTGCTCTCTGTGCCCCCCCCCCCCTTTAGAGGTGAAGCATGCAGTGACTAGAGAGACGGCATTTTCTGGGGTAGCGCCTTGCCTTTGGAATGCCCTCCCCCTTGAGCTGGCTCGCCTGGCGCCTACTTTACTAGGTGCCAAGTCAAAGCATAAGTTTTTATCCAGGCTTTGGGGGAAGGGAGGGGCTTATCTTATTAGCACTTTAATTAATCTGCTACTGTGGCATGACAGTTTTTATGCTGCTTGTGTCCAGTGGCTTGTTTTTGATGGCTTTTTAAAAATAAGGTGATGTTCTTAATTTTAGGCTGCCTCAAGAAGGAAACCTCCTACTTAAAGTTTTAAGAATAAAGGGTTCCCAAAGACTAATGGATCACATATCTCAGTTCTAGCCTGCCTTCATGACTTCAATCATCATCATCATCATCATCTCTAAATTTCAATGTGGCCAAATCTGTGAATACTAAAATTTGAAGAACGGAGCCAAGAACAGACAGGACAGATTTTTTTTACAAATGTGGATAAAAATTTGCATAAAATTTTTTGCATAAAAATCTGAAAAACAACAACAAAAAAACATTGTGGGGTTTAAGAATGCTACCGTCTGGATTAGGGAACTTCCGAAGCGGCACCCTCAGGTGCCACGATGCCTGCAAATGTATTTCCTGGTGCCGCTGGCTTCCCCAAGCCTTGACTTCCTGATGCCTTCTGTGCTCTGTCTTTATCCCTTTTTCAAAATCCTTCTTTGAATGTCTTGGCCTCATTCATACTCCATCCCCTTCTAGTCTTGGCTTTGTCACCCTCGCATTCCTTCCCTCTGTTTGTCTGTAACTACTACCCCACACCATTTCTCTGACTGGCTTCGAGGTGTGCCAAGGACGGTGGGAAGATGGAGAAGCTGTGGTGACGCCAATGGGGCTGATGGGAGAGGGGCAAGTTCCAGCCGTCTCCTGTGAAGTGCAGGCACTACCTGTGGTATGAAGGCTTACAGCTACCTGAGCTTGCCTCTGTTTGTCTTCATTCGGGGAGTGTGTTTGCTCAAAACTACTTTGCCACAACCACAGCTCCACCACCAACAGAAATAGCACAAGAGACACCCTCATTATGAGAAGAACCAAGGAAAGAGGAGAACAAAAAATTACTTTCCCCGAATCTCAGGAATTCTATTTCCACCTCCTAGCACCTCCCATATCCAGAGTATCTTTGCACACGCTCCCCAAATAACATCCCTTGTACAAAGTACTGCTTTAACTGGATTTTCCCATCAGAGTCTTCAACTTCACAAAGGTGACTAAGAGATGGTAAGGTAATCCCCTACAACTTATTTCAACTGAATCTATATTACTAGCAATCTCTGGCAATTACAGATTAGATTAATTAACATTAGATTAATGTTTTCGTGGTTCCCTATGAAAACTGAAGTCTCCTTTTGTTTCTCTGAACATTTCACTTAACTGAAATTTTTAAAAAACACAATGTACAGCGAAGGCTGAGGGTCACCTGTGCCAGCCTTTTTGTGGAGGCATGCTCTACCCTCCCAAAATTTCAGAAGATCCCACAGGCTCGACTAGATCTAGATTGTGCACATTACTTTATTTAGGGATCTCAGAGCAGATCCTACATAAATTTAGACAACGTGACCTTCAGGTCATGAATGGCAATCCAACATTTCATTAGAAAAGATACCCCGTCCACAGTCAAAGCTCAATGCGCTGGCAAAATCTCAGCCATACAAATATTCCCCTGGGGCCAGTCAGTCGGTATCTGCACAAGTAGATGGATATTCTGCAAAAGAGAAAGGGGAACAAGGTTCCTTCCTTAAGTGGTCGTCTGACCCCCTTCCTTTTGGACTGCACCAGGGGCCAGCCATTCCGGAGGAAGGAAAAAGAGAATGCAAGGCCCTATCTTACGGCCTGCCTTTACCAATGTGTATGTGTTATATGTGTTCGCTAGCTGATTCTTTTGGGAAAGGTGTGATATAAATATAAAACAGTCACACTTTCTTCTATGCCGCCCTGGGCACTGAAGTTCAGCCAAAGGGTTTAACAGAATTCTTTGCAAACTCACTAATCTACAAACGGTTAACTAGAATAACCACATGCAGGTTGGGGTTTTTTTGCACAGGTATGCTTTCAGGCTGCTGATCCGGTAGACAAGCAGGTAAGCAAAGTGGATATTTGACTGCTGCCAGGAGTCAGGGGTCTTGGCCACTGTAATGTTCCTCTCATATGTTCAAATTAACCCATTTTCCAAGGTTTTGTTACTTTTTTTCAATGACAGCCATATGCAAAACTCTCTGCTCAACACCAAGCTGCAGGAATCAATCTTCACTAAACTGCCCCTTTTCAGGGCTTCCATGTACCCCTCTGCCTCCCTCTAAGGTGTCCCATTTTGCTAGGATTACACATGCAGAGTGGAAAACCTTTTTGCAGAATTACCAAGAGTTTTGGCTCTGCATGGTTTCATTTTGCATGCCAAAGCCTGTCAAGTTAGCAGAATGAGCCATTTTTGGCACAAGGTATGTCTGCGCAAGCTTGGGGACATGTTAGAGAGTACACAAATATCACCATGAAAAAGCCCGGCACATCTTGAAAGTTCTTACCATGGTACTAAAGGCTCCATATCCATGAGACACTGTCTATTCCCGGTGTGTGCCATTTCATCTCCTTCAGCTTTTCCGACACTCAGTAGGAAATGCTGCACTGATTTGCAAGTCTGCACCACTGCTACTTTCCTGAAGCGGGCTGATTAATAACTGGTGGGCAACTGCTGAATTCCTACGAAGCAACTAGCAAGCACGCAAACAAATCCTGGCACAGCCCGTTTCAAATACAAGCTTTCTCATTGTTCCAGCACCTAACAATATGCAGGTAACCAAAAAGGCAGAAAGCAAAATTTGCTTTCGTTTTCTGAGCCATCTCCTTTTCCACTATCAACACCTGAACAGGCGTAGCTTTTTAAGTAGAAGGAAGAGCTGGTACAGAAAGAACATCCTCAGGGAAAGCAGCAAGCAAAATCCTATTCCTGTCATTGGATAAGTGCTCCAAATCCCTTCCCCTCAACAATTCAGATAGCAGATGACAGTTCTCAGTGGGACGCCCACTCCAAGTAAACAGCAGCTCCAAGCCCTTCCACCATGCAGGGGCATTACCTGGACAAGAACAAGAGCCACTGACTGTACCCAATTTAGTCGATGACTGAAGATGGTGTCTGAAGAAGGGAGCTCTGGCTCTTAAAAGACTGAAAAATCTTGTTGGTCTCTCAGATGCCACTGGACTGCAAAGCAGCAGGGAAAGGGGCAGTTTAAATGGCCATTTCCCCGCCGCCTGGAGCAGTGGGGAAATGGCCATTTAAACTTTTCCTGCCTCTTGCAAGTGACGGGGCCCTTTAAACGGCCCAAAGCCCACAAACCCCAGCCCCCTACACCCCCCTGTCCCAGCCCCCCACTAACCTTGGCTCTGCTGCTGGGGTGGTGGAGTCTGTGGCCTTGCTAACCTTGGCTCTGCTGCTGTGGCAGTGGTTCTGGCCTTCTCTACTGCCCTGCGGGCCTGCAGCCTCCTCCCCCTCCTCCAGGAATGGGCGGGAAGGGCGTTTTTGGCCTCCGCTGCTGCACGGGCCCACAGGGTGGCAGAGGAGGCCAAAAAGGGCCTTCTCACCCCTCAAATAGTCACCGTGGGCCCGCAGGGCAGCAGAGGCCGAAAACGCCCTTCTCGCCCCTCAAATGGCCGCTGCTGTGGCCATTTGAGGGGCAGGAAGGGCCTTTCTGGCCTCCTCTGCCTTTAAATTATCAAATGCCCCTTTCCCTGCCACTGCTAAGCAGACGGAAAGGGGCATTTAAACCCCACAAACTGGTTCGTGAACTTGCCCCAGTTCATGGGGGTTCCTGGTTCGTGAAAAGCCACGAACCCCATGGTTTGGTTTTTTTGCGGTTCGTGCCCATGCCTAATTGGATCCTTGCTAATGCTATGACTTTGTAATCTTGTATTTATTTACCCTATGACATTGCTTATGGAAATGTCCTTGATTCTGACTGTACTAATCTCACACTATGTAATCTATAAATGACACAAATAAAATAAATAAAATAAAAATAAATAAAGGCCTTTCTATGCAAAATTCAGGTGATCTGACTGTAATTCCTCCCCTTCCCCGCCCCCTGGCAACGAGTTTCCTTCATGCAGTCTTTTCCCCTTCTCCTTTGGCAGAAAGGACACACCATCTTACTCACAGTGTCTGCACAGCACCTGAGCATGTGTCATAAAAGCATAAGGCACTGTAACACTTCAGCCAGACCGACACTAAAGACAATTAAACTGGCCTTACAATGAACTGTGCAGCAGATACGCCTCTCTTCCCACTCAGCAGTTCTTCTCTCCCCTCACCTGCTATAGCAGGTTCGTTTTGGCGTGCTCATAACCACTCTTCCGTTTCCTCTCATCAATATAAAGGGAGGGAGCCCCCCCATCAAGAACTCTAACCCTGCTGCACTTCACTAGCAAGCAGACGGAGAAAAAGCAAGGGAGAAGCAGCTCACGTGACTAGCTGCACTGTGATTCTAAACTCAGGGCAAGACTGGAAACAGTGGCTGGTGTTAGTGGGGGTGGGGGTGGGGGGAGATCTGCTACTTGTCCCATGTGAATAGCATACTGGAAGAGAGCATAGCTGATTCAGAAACGCCCCCCCCCGCCCCCTCCACTTGCCATGTTATGCTTTTGAGTTATTTGCTTGGTTTGTTACATTAGACTTCCCTTCCGTGGAGACAGCCATGTTATGATAAAGTGCTGGGGGAGGAGGGGTCAGAGTTCCAGGTAAAAACTAGGGCACATACTCAGAGAAAAAACAAACTGAAAGAGAACCAGGAGAAAGGCAGATGATTACATAAAAACTGCTTTAATGACTCGGTAATTACAGCAGGCAGAAATGGAAAGGATGTTTGCTCCGCTGGGAAGCCGGAGGCACATTTGAGTTGTCCCGCTCTGCAGAGGCTTCGTTAATTCTGCTGACCCAACAGGAATTTTTATTGGTCCATTAGGCCAAATGATGCTGAGGTTGGAGAGAGACCCATTCATAACCGCAAGGATACAGAATCTTCACACAGAATTTTAAAACAAAGAAAAGCATTTCAGCTGGTGTACAAAAGAGAGGAAGTCTCTTCGCTGGAGTTGAAGTCCTGGAACCGAGCAGTTCAATGCCACAGGGTTTAGCGAGGGTCACTCATTCACTTGGCTTTAAAAGGGGATTAGACAAATTTACGGAGAACTAGTTCCAGCAACAGCTTTGTCCCTTGATGACTAAATGGAAATTCCATGTTCAGAGGCAGCAGCTCTCTGAAAACCTGTGCTGAGAGGCAAGAAACAGTGGGTTCTGTTGGCCTTCTAGGGCACCTGGTTGGCCACTACGTGAAAGAGGATGCTGGACTACATGGATCAGTGGCCTGATCCACAAGGGCTGCTCAAAAGGTTTAGAGAAAGAAAGGTTCGACTGTATGTGACTAGACCAGCATGCCAAAGACCTTCGTGCATTTGGTTAAGTGGCCTGACAGGAGCTCGGGATTGCTGGTGTCTTACTTTACCCAACAGGTGCCTAAAATAAATTGAGTCCCACATAATAGGAGTTATTTCCTCACCAAGCGTGTCAATCTCAACAGCGAGCACACAGAGGCACATCCCCGGAGCCTGTAACTCGGAAACACTTGCCAGAATCAGAGTCGTTTTCAAGCATTACAAGCTATTTCTATTTTGACAGATTTTTGGTGGCCATAGTTTTATCTGCAGGCTTTTTAAAAGGCTTTTAAGGCTGTAATTACTACCCTTGAGCCTTTCAAATGAAGAGGCTGCAGATCTAAAATCTAGACACGCCGGCAGAATTAGCGCTCTCAAGCATTAACCAATTTCTTAGGAAGCCGCTCTTCTTCATCACAGTAAAGTCCCATGACTTAGCTTTGCAGTGACAATTCCTTAAAGACTGACGTATGGATATAGGCAAATGGTTTCCAAGTTTAGATCCTATTAAAAAACAGTGACTTTTTTTGCATTCCGGACCACCTAAGTTCCCTTCCGTTTAATAAAACGGCATGCTCCCGTTCTTTTCAGGGACTGGCAAGGCAGGCCGTCCTAAAGGCAGGTCTGCTTCAGTTAATGAATTCAGATGACAAAGATTCTACATAACAAAGGTTTGAGAGGGGCTGTGCTATGTGACTAGACCTGTGCAACTCGAGCCTTACAGTTTACAACTTAGGCGCATCAGCTTTGCCATAACTGGCCTCCTTTCTTCCCCTAATACATTCACTCAGTGAGAGGTGACAACTCCCTGCTCTGGCCAACAAAAGTTTCCTCCTAAAGCACAACTACACAATTAAAAAGCGAAAGCAACTAGTGAAGTCTAAATCCCCACTCTTGGATACATTCAAAGTTAACTCGCAAAAAAAGCAATTTCATAGAATAACAGGGTTGGAAGGGACCACCAGGGTCATCTAGTCCAACCCCCAGCACAATGCAGGAAATTCACAACTACCAATTTATTTTGAAATCATCTACTGCGGGGTTTGGGGGCATTGTTTGTTTTTGGGAATTACTATCAGTGAGCAGTGCATACACAATAACCTTTTAAAGCACAATTTGCTTTCTAGCAGACACAAGTCCATTTCTTCATAACTGTAAAGTCATGAGGTGTGAGACTTAGGTGGCCCTGAGAAATATACCCATGGTCTCTCTTATGCCCCCTCCTCCATAAGCAGGCCCTTCCTAATTCAGTCATCAGTTTGTTGAACGGACAGGGTCAAAGAAGGAGAAACGTGCCAGCAGTAGCACCTTTCAAGAGAGAAGCCCTGGCCTACCATTTTCTCTGCTTATCCAGTCACCCAAGGTGACATACTTGAGCCCAGCATGCCTAAGACCTCTCTGCAGCTCTGTCACCACGCCAGGTTCATGGAGTATATCTTATTTCCCAACACAGCCAGTTACATTAAGTCCATCTTGCTGTACTCCCAAGTGTCATCACAGCTTTCCATATGCCAGCGCACTTCAGTCATACTTCAAGATCTTCTGAACTGCCTTTCATATTTGCCCCACTTCCCCAATTATGCCTGTCAGTCTTTGGGACCAGCTTACGTCATTGGATGATAGCCCCAGCAAAAAAGAAAAGAAAAGAGGCTAGAACGGGTGAGTGAAGACAGCGGCTCCAGGAAGCCATTGGGTCCCACCAGAACTTGATTATCATTGGAGGAGAATCCCTCTGCAACCATAGCACTGCTACATGGATGCTCTAGCTATTAAGGAGGCCATTTGACCAACGCCTTCAATGAGAATGAATTTCAAGGTCTTACCTGGTAGGTGTTGTCAAAACTGTCATACATGAACCTGGTGATCAGCGAGGTCTTCCCCACTGAAAGAAAAAAAAATCAAGAGCTTAAAACAACGCAACCTAAGATAAATTCTAGGTGTGTCAACTGGAAGTTCTAGCAATAAGTTCCATACAACTGGAGGAGGAGCCAACTGACCAGTGTTCGAATTATGAAGCATCTTGGGAGCTAGGGCTAACTGCCAGTTTAACAATGTTCACATTTACAGGAATTTAAGCTAAAGGCACCGAGACGTGGACTATTATTACCATCGTTGAATCCATTTAATGCTTCCTCTCCATTAGTTCATTGCCAACACTTCACTGCTTCGGCATAATGAACCTGCAAAAGGTTTCCATCTTGCCACTGCCCTTCACTTCCCTCGGCATTTTTACGGCGCTGCTTAACCAACATGTTCTTAGGGCGGCTTATAAAAGGATTCAATATTCAATCTCTCTTTTCCTTTTTGTACAATACTAGAAACCCACCTAGCATCGTGCAGTGATGTGGGGTGGGCAATTTTGATAGACTCTGCCAATAAGCTTGTGTTACCACATCCCTCTATCACTGCTTGAGAGTCACACCTTGCAAGGAGAACTCTTGATTACACCCATGTCAATGAATTTCTGAAGACGCTGGTCCATTAGGATGTTTGTATTTATATATTTGATTGGTTTAAATATTATTGATATATTTGTATTTTAAACACCACTTTAATGTTTGAAATGTTTTTGTTTTAATGTTTGCTGCCTTTGGGACACTAAGTTGGGTGGAAAGGTGGCATGGAAATGTGCAAAACAGAAATAATGGTTTTAAAGTAGTATGACTGCCGTTCAAATAACCCCTAGTCTTCTTCACAGCACCGTCGGAGAGAAGAACTGGCAATTTACCCAGCTGGCCTCTGTCATTAAAACTGCTGGCATATCCGGCCAGAGTACACATCAATCTCATTGATTTCGCTGGTTGTTTATTCTTATTTACCAACAACAGAAAACTAGATACTGGACAATAAGAAAACAGACAGCAAATGCACTCGACTCCACGGTGTAACTTGATGAACGAGGCTAAAGCATCAGGAGTGGCAAAAGGAGGAGGCGGAAAAGAGACTCTAAAACAACAGCGAAGAACCCCAGTTTGGAGAGATCTTACTCTTGCATCCCGCCTCCCAATGACTTCCTGGACGTATGAATAGGAAGTCATCAAAATGCTACTGTTATCTATCCCACATCTGCAGCAGGGCTTTAATTTCAGACTGAAAGCCAGGGGGAAATGTCTAAAATGACGGGCCCTAGACGCCAGGGGTCATTTAAACTACCTACTCATTGCAGCACTTCAACCACATTGCATCTGAGTTTTCAAGGTTTTGATCTGCAAGAGGCATCAAGCTGGTTTGAACCAACGTAATGGTCATCTGTAGGCTCCATAGGGGATGAAGGATTTCTCTCGTGACCTCACCAGGACAGCCTCGGCACTCTTGCTGTTTTAACTCCATGGTTACTATTAACATGCCGGCTCGCAAAGCACACTTTGCTGAGATTATGAGACTCAACAATAGCCACTTCCCACTGTGCTTATAATTACAGAGAAGCAGTGGGCCCCACTCTCAACACGTACAGATTCATATTATGCAAGAACTCCCACTCAGAAGTTCAAGGAGTTCTCACAGCAACGGGATTTGAGAATTCAGTTACACTTAATACATTCCTCTCCCTTCAAAACATTCCACCCTTTGTTACAGGATACCAGCAAGTAGGGAAAACAAATAATAAACTCTGTACCCACCTTACCATGATTATGCTCACGGCGCTTGTAAAGGCGAATAGAGTTCTATAACAATATTGTATTCTGTCGCACTTTCTGCCTTGATTCACTAGAACCATTACATTTACTGAGAACTCCCCTCCAACACATATGCTGACTCATGTGCCCCTGAAACCCTACGCAGTTGCCATTAAGTCCCTAAATACGGCAGAGGATCCTGGAAGCGTTCTAGGGTGCACTGACAGTTCACACCAGATTCTGGCCACCTTGAACTACATATGAACTCTAGTATACACCCAGTGCCTCATGTGCATATTGTAAGGGAAGAGGTGGCCAAGCGGACTTTGAGGAACGCTCTTCTGCACTTGTTGACCTTCTCTTTGAGGAACTTTACAGAAATCCAGCGTTCCTCAGAATACAACATGCAAAGTACTGCTCTAGTTCTTCAGAAGTATCCTTGAAGACATGCAACTGGTTTATAGTGAATCAGCCCAAAACCAGTATTGGCTACTCAGTCTGGTAGTGGCTCTCCAGGGTCTTAGAAACATAATGCTGGAAGGGACCCCCTCGAGTCATCTAGTCCAACCTTCTGCACAATGTAGGAAATTCACAGCTACCTGTTCCCCAGTGCGCCCTCACTTTATGCCCAGAGGCAAGCAAAAATCCTCCAGGATCCCCCGCCAATCTGACCAGGAGGAAAAATCCTTCCTGACCCCAAAGTGGCAATTGGCATTACCCTGGGCATATAAGAAAGGGTCACAAAAGCCTAGCACTGACTAATCCCATCATGCCATCCCTCTCCTGATCTACATACATTCATATTGAGTTACAGAATCAACATTGCTCACAGGCAGCGGTCACTCATTGCTGTCAGTTAGAGGTCATTTACCTACTATCTGGTCCTTTTACCTGGGGAGGTTGGGGATTGGGAAATAAAAAAGGGGGGGACTCAACCCCAAATAGTGAGTGAAATAGGAGGTCCAAGCTACCCATACAAAAGTGTTACAAAATTTACATATATTTATTATAGAGTGTACACATATAGATCAACTAAAAATTTAAAAAGTCTGAAGATCAGACTGCATAACAAATACATGCAATATGAAAATATTTCATGCAGTGATAGATTACCCAGTGACCAATACAAGTACATTCAGATTTAAAATATCCCATAGACAATGGATGGACTACCAAAACCAGATAGCCCAAACGTGTTTTGTCCCCTAAAGGCCTTCCTCAGTGGTCAATATAATATTGTGTAAAAAGCACATCCAGGAATATACCAGTAATATACCAATAATAATTATAAAAATTAAGAGCCAGGTGTTGCTGTCTACAACTTAAATGATGTGTAGTTACTTAAGGTTTATACATATAATAGACTCTCATGGTAACTTCCCACATATCGGAATGTTCTGCTCAATAATATTCTGGTGTAAAATATCCACTCACACTGGATGTGTGAAGACTCCATCAAAAGTTGCAATCAAATGGGGATTGGGCCTGGGACCTTTTTACACACCGAACACGTGCTTTACCACCACTCAGCCACAGTGCATCCTTTAAAGTACAACCGCCTAGTGGTTGCTTCCCACATCTAACAGTCTGCCGACCTGTCTGACTGTGCTCTGGATTCCTTGGCCAAGGGTCTTGAGGCTGTGACAGTATGGTTACGTCAGAGTCGCCTGAAATTGAATCCCTTGAAGACGGAGGTTCTGTGTCTGGGTCGTGGGGCAATGGGGTTGGGGACCTGGCTCCCAGCCCTCAGCAGGGTACAACTGAAGCCTTCGTTGATGGTGAGAAGCCTGAGTGTGACCTTGGATGCCACACTTTCAAGGGAGGCCCAGGTCACGACCATTGCCAGGTCTGCCTTTTTTCACCTTCAACAGGCCAGGCAACTGACACCCTATCTCTCACCTCAGGATCTGGCCACAGTAATCCATGCAACGGTCACCTCCAGGCTAGATTACTGCAACTCACTCTATGCTGGGCTGCCCTTGGGCCTGACTCGGAAGCTGCAGCTGGTCCAGAACACCTATTCGAGCACATATCCATCCTATGCTGTGCCAGCTGCACTGGCTTCCAGTGGAGTTCCGGATCTGGTTCAAGGTGTTAACTTTGGTGTTTAAAGCCCTCCATGGACTGGGACCAGCATACCTGCGGGACCGCCTCTCCCATTACGGCCCTTGCAGGGCGCTACACTCTGCAGATAAACAACTCCTGGTGGTTCCTGGCCCGAGGGACATCCGGCTGGCCCCAACCAGGGCCAGGGCTTTTTCTACTCTGGCCCCAGCCTGGTGGAACACTCTCCTGATGAAGATCCGGGCCCTGCGGGACCTATTACAGTTCCACAGGGCCTGAAAAATGGAGATGTTCCACCAGGCCTTTGGTTGAGGACCAACAGGTGTCCCCTTTTATCCTATCTAAGATCACTACCTCTTCTATGACTGCCCTCGGCTATGCGTTTTACCCACAGCTATGACTTACACAGGTCTTTTATTAGTATCCAAAGTAGCCTATGTATAATGGCACTGGAGTATTTTAATATAAGTTTTTAAATCTGTTTTAAAAGTTGACTATTAATTTATTGTGTTTTAATGATGATGTGAGCCGCCCTGAGCCCATTCATGGGGAGGGCGGGATATAAGTCAAACAAACAAACAAACAAACAAACAAACAAACAAACAAATAACAGCTTAAGAGCTTATCAACATCAACAGCTATACAAAACAGAAATGGGAAAAGCCATTAGTATAAAACTGTCTTTCTGAAGGCAATGCTCCCTATATGAAATTACTAGTATAGATAGACAGGAAGGTCTTTGCTCAGCACCTAAAAATGTCAACTTCAGAGCCAGGCATAAGAAGAGCTATGCTGGATCAGACCAACAAACCATTGTTGACCACACATTGACCAGATGCTCCCAAAAAGTCTACAAGCACAGCATCGAGGTCCAAGCCTCCCCCAGGTCTCAGAAGCCAGGGAGCAATTCCAAAGAACGAACACGGCTACATTCCACTTCATCTGAGTAAGAAGAGAGTTCTATGGTCAGGGGTGGCACCCCAGAGAAGGCCCTTTCTCCATAAAGAAGGGTTCTGACCAAAATCTTTTGACAGACAGGTTCTTATGAAAAAAGCAGCTCTTAAACCAAACGATTTGGTGCTAGATTAACACATTTATATACTGCTACAGCTGATATGCTCTCAAAATTATCTTAGAAATCCATGCCAGCATTCTGAATTGTGTTAAGAAGAAAGACTAAGAGACAAACTAAAGGACTAAGACAACTCCTTCCAAAAAGTTACTAGAGCTTAGATAATGGTGGTAAGATCAATGCTGTCCAAGAAGGGGCAAAGCAGATGCATCAGCAGAAGCTGGTGAGGCTACCGGACTGCAAAGCCAAAAGGCTCCACCTAAAAATTCCCTAAAGGGATCCCCCCTTAAGGAAGGAAGTAAAACCCTGTCAAGAACATGAGAAATACTATTATCCTGGGTTAATGAATGACTCAGGTTTCAAACGCGCAGGACAAGATGAGGACCACGCTCTCATTAGGTCCCTAAAACACAAACTGCAAGCTTCTGCAGCCTCAATTTGTCTCAGGGTCATGCAAGGAAAAAAGAATATGCTTAACTTCTTAACTTCCCACTCTGTTTCACTGTTCAAAATTCGGCTTCCTGTTTTATTTTAAAGGAGAAGCACACATTTTTCCCTTTAAACACTCCTCATCATTAATTCTATAAAAATCCTCAAAACTATTGAGTTGCACAACCAGGCACAGATAACTGGTTTCATCCGGAAGCGTCTGGAGCTATGTGGCCACCACCCACACAACTTGCACATATTTTTCTCATTTACAAAATGGAGCATGGTATCAAATCTGTAATTTGAGTGGGGAAATTATAGGCAGCTGAGCATATCTAATAGCAGTGTCAGTCTCTCAGCCTAAGAATGGACTGGGTTAGGACAGTTGTTTCCAACCCTTTTTAAGTCTCCTTTATAACATGAAAAAAAATTGTGGAAACCCCCGCCCCCCAACACACACACACGACAGTTGTACTATCCATTGATTCAAACAATACATAATGACAAAAGATCAAAATGGCAATGCATAAGCATACATATGGATCCAAGAATACTTTGCAATAACTCTGTAGCCCCCCAGGGTCCCTAGCCACCAGGTCGGGAACCACTGGGTTATGATTTGGACTGGGAATTTTTCAGCCACAACCCACCTATTCAACAGCCCATATTCTTCAGCTGATACCACAGTAGTCAACAAAATGAATTTTATCCTTGGCTGTTGCTCCACCCCAAACACAAGAGTTAACCTACCCGTCCACCCCCTGAACTCATTTCTCCAAATATGTTTTCTGTTCCTTTAGACATGGAATATTGTCCCACCACCTCCTTGTTCCATCTCTCAAATCCACAAAGTTATGCTAGGGAGAGCCAACCCTTCCTGCAACCCCAGGCTTCCCATCTTCTCTTGGGAGCTTTGACCAGACATGCCTCTCTTAAGCCCTGGGACTGCTGGTGCTTTGCCAATTAAGAATGTGACTGCTGTTGCTATAGCAGCATTCCCGGTGGTCAAGCTGCATTGCAGCTACGTTAACGAAACGTTGCTCAGGGCAGTGTCTAATTTTTTTCCAAAATGCTCTCTGTACACAGTGCTAGAAAATTCAGCGGACGATGTGATTCTGGATTCTCCCATTGTTCAGGAAAGTTCCCTCCTCGTCATAGTTAATCAGGCAATTTAAGCTGTAATAGATCTAAGATGCTGCTTTATTCTGACAGAAATATTCCTGTGGCTTTCTATGAAAAGCCTTACTTTAATAATGTTATCATACCGAAAAGCCTTTTTATTTTTCAGTTCAGAAATGTGATGACAAACTTGAGGGCTTAATCAGGCACTGCTTAGTTTCAGATAACCGTTTGGAGCTTGGAGACCAAGTCCTATGAGGAAAAGTTGAAGGAGCTTGGTATGTTTAGCCTGGAGAGGAGACGACTGAGAGGTGATATGGTAACCATCTTCAAGTACTTGAAGGGCTGTCAGATAGAGGATGGCACAGAGTTGTTTTCCGCTGCCCCAGAAGATCAGACCAGAACCAACGGCTTGAAATTAAATCAAAAGAGTTTTCGGCTAAACATTAGGAAGAACTTCCTCTTTTTTTTAAAGTTTTTTATTTTTCAATATCTAACATACAAAACTACAATAACAGTAACTACAAAAGACTACAATAGCACAAGGGAAGGAAAAGAAGGGAGAAAAAAGAAAAGGGGAAGGGGGGGTGGGAAAAAAGGGAAGGTAGCCTACAAACACTAAACGCTACACTTCAATGCTTTCCCTTCATACTACCAAAATAAGAAAATAGCTTAATAAAGTAGTGACGGAGTGGTTGATCATACAAATTACAAATTACAGTTCAAGTTAAATCTTTTTCCCTCCCCTGGGCCTCGGACGCAGTCCTCTCTGAGCAGCTGCCGCCGCAGCGCTCATTGCCTCCCCCCTCCCTTCAGGCTTCGGATCCTCTTCTTTTTGCTTGGTGTCTGGTCCAAATTCTGGATTTTTTTTCCACAAAATCCCTTAGCTGATCTTCCGAATTAATCTTGTAAGCTTGATCTTTATAAGTAAACCCGATTCCTTCCGGGAGTAGCCATTTGTACTTTATGTCACATTCCCTCAAAAGAGCTGCCAACTTCTTGTACTTAAATCTTCTCTTCCGAACTAAAAATGGAACGTCCCTCAATATCTTGACTTTATTTCCCAGAAAGTCCAACTCCACATTGTAAGAGTTATATAGGATACTGTCCCGGACCCTCCTAGATGAAAACTCAATAACAATCTCACGAGGCAGCTGCCGCTTCGTTACATATTTTGAAGATGCCCGACGGACTCCCAAAATGGCGCTTTTCACTTCTTTAGTTGCCCTCGCAGGTGTCACTAAAAGTTCTGAGGCAAGATCCCACAAATCCTCGTTTTCCTCCTCTTTAACGTTCTGGAGACGCAAAATGGTCTGTGTTCGCTCCACTTGCAGTCCGATCAGCTGGTTTTCCACCAGCTTCAGCTCCCTGTTCGTTGCTCTCATAAGTGACGCACTTTCCCGGGCAGACTTCTCTGCCCCCCCCCCGGCTGCTTCTTTAATGGCTTTCACATCGCTTTCAATTAAGCCCACCCTTTGATCTGTTTCATTCAGCTTGTCAACAAAGGGTTTTATGGCTTCCATAACCGCTCTTTTAACCAGTTCCTCAAGCGTCTCGCCCCTCTGCAAGGCCGCCGTAACTGACTTGCCAAGAGCAGGGCTCTGCTTTTTCGCTGCCATTTTAGGGAGGGGGGAAACCGCCAGTCTTCCGAGACTCTACGAGGGGGGAAAAATCCGAGTCTTCTGACCTTCAGACCCCACCACTCCTCACATACGCTTGTAGTAACAGAAGGGATTCGCTTACTTGCAGGCTTTCGCCTAATCCTGTTCCTTGCCGTTTTCCATGGCCCGGCAGCACACTAGGTGCCGCGCTCGTCTGCCGGCCTCCATAGGGACAAACGGGCAATTTACCCCCTGCCTCGATCTGTCAGAGGGCTCTTCCCGCCGCGCCCCGGACTCAGACTCCCTGCCTGAGAGTCTGGGGGCTAACCTTTGCAGATCAGCCGCCCAGCCAGGCGGCTCAGCCGCTTCTTCCTGGACCTGCCAAGAAGAGCGTCCGACATGGCCGTGAAAACGAAACCGAATCCCATTAGGAAGAACTTCCTGACAGTGAGAGCAGTCCCTCAGTGGAACAGGCTTCCTCAGGAGGTGGTGGGCTCTCCTTCTTTGGAGGTTTTTAAGCAGCGGCTAGATGGCCATCTGACAGCAATACTGGTTCTGTGAATCTGGGCAGATCATGTGAGGGAGGGCTGGAAGTGTTACATCAGTGCTTAGTTCTCGTGGCCCCTTCTTGCATGCCCAGAGTAATGCCGATTGCCACTTTGGGGACAGGTAGCAATTTTCTCCAGGCCAGTTTGGCTAGGGATCCTGATGGTGGTTGTTGTGGGTTTTCCGGGCTGTATTGCTGTGGTCTTGGCATTGTAGTTCCTGATGTGACACTGAGAGATCTCTGTCTTTCGGTGCTACACCTCTGAAGATGCCAGCCACAGCTGCTGGCGAAACATCAGGAACTACAATGCCAAGACCACGGCAATACAGCCTGGAAAACCCACAACAACCATCGTTCTCCGGCCGTGAAAGCCTTCGACAATACATCGATCCTGATGGTGTTTTGCCATATTCTGGGCATGGAGAAGGGGTCACTGGGATGTGTGGAGAGGGTAGCTGTAAATTTCCTGCACTGTGCAGGGGGTTGGACTAGATGACCCTGGAGGTCCGTTCCAACCCCGTGATTCTATATTTCAGTCCCTTGGATGCACACAGGAAGTGGGAGGAAGGCTCTCTTTCCCATCTGGGGATAGAATACTACCAAGCTACTCTGTTTTAGATCTCTAGACTGCCCTATCCAGGTAGGTTATAATGTCTCCTCATTTTTAACCTAATGACTGCTCCGAAGTGGGTTAGGGTGAAAAAGCCCACCCAAAACCGCACATGCAATGCCAAATAAGCCTAAGCTCAAATAGCCCATTTGCGGGCACACTCAGAATTAGAATAAACCTGACACTCAAACGAATGCTCAGGAACAGTTATTAAGTGTACTGCGTGTTTATCCCTCCACTCCTCCAAAGATTTAAGGGATTGCCTAATTTGTTCCAAGTGATCGTGTGGCCTTTCCCCCAAAGCAATCCAAAAAGCTTCAAGACTGAACACAGATCCAAACCCAGGTGGCCCTGATCCATGTTTAACATTCCGTGCACTCCATCACACTGGCTCTCTCAATGCAGGCATTCATAGCTCACTCGGCTGTGAGTTTAGCCGAGGTTCAATGCAGAAATTTAAATCTACTTTGCTGAAATTTTCAAACCAGAGCTTCGACTGTCATCAGACCTTCTGAGCGAAAAGATATTGTTTGTTTGCCAGCTTGAAAAAGGTTCCATTGCACAGCATACTGGAGAGCCAGCCACTCCACAGCCTGACACTAATGAAAGTGGTTAGCAAGAAGCCTCTACAATTCCTCTCTGCCGTTCCTAACGGATGATGCTTCCACATCTGCAAGAGGTATTTTTACTGTAATGAGGCACAAGGGAAAATTGATAGGAACTTGAGATGGAAGAGACCTATTAGATTATGCAAAAAAAAAAAGTTTCCATCTTATTTTTAAGACTGATTAGAAGTTGCTTGTTGCCAGGTAGTGCTTGGTACAGAGTTTTTATCACAAGTGATGAGCAAAGAAGAACGGTGATTTACTATAGTGAAGACTTTGAATAGCTTTTCCCTCTCCCCAAGAAAGTTTCCCTTCCACATAAAGCTAGACTGAAGCTTCTATGGACTTTGTAGAAAAGCTATTAATTGCACCAACTGCTGAAATGTTACGCTGAATAACATGCTGAAGAGAGTCCCGAGGCAATAGTTTAATTTGTAAGTGGCCAAACAGCAGTCTGTAGGCCAAATGTGGTCTCTAAAGTTTCATATGGCTCTACCAAAAACATTTTCAAATTGTAACAGGGACACCAAACTTTAATACTCTCTTTCTTCTGGATTCTGTATGCCGCGTGAGCTGCCCTGCTCCAACGTTCCTGTTTCCATCTTTGGTGCACTCAACACTCCAGCAGTATATAACTGGTACATACGGGAGGGAGAAGGAGGGAAGAAGTGGAGATTTAAAAGGGAGACTCCAACATGAAAGTACTGTATTAGAATTAATCAGGAACTGACAATGGGTGATCAAGGCTCAGTCTTGATTATGGGTTCTAACACTGTAGGTTCATCCTACAACTGTTAAGTCTAGCCTAGCTGGACTTGTAACTATCTCCACTCTTGTGAACGGCCACTGAGCTTATCTTCTACACAACACAACTGTCTCAGTCTGTACCTCTTGCATTTCATTGCCTTTTGACCCCACTGTTTACGCTGAATCCCTCTATGCCAACGTATGTGCATTTGCAGACCAAGGGCATTTCACTCCTTGGATGAAGCAAGCTGTGATCTACCACAGTTTATGCCACTGTAAGTGTTCCGAAGTTCCAAGAGACTTTAGTTTTTCCTGAAGGCTGGAAGAGTTGGGTGAAGACTGGAAAAAATATAGATGAAATAACCAGGCACTTGTATTCAACCATCCCTTCCAAAAAAGGGTGGAGGGGGGGGATCTAAAACTCTGTAAAGCCAGAACGCCCACACATTTCAGCCAGTCTATTTAGGAAGTGCAATTGCAAGAAAAAAGATAATACTGAGAAGTAATAATGATACACAGTGAGCCAAGGAGACATCTCAAGGTGCCCAAAAGGATTACTGTCAGGAGATGTCTTGGCAGTAAAATAACCACTTGATGCCTACAAATTACGATCCGTTGGTGGTATGGGTGGTGAGAAAGGTGCAGTTGTCGGGAGTGGTGGTTACAGACACATTCACACTAGATTCCGGCAATCAGAACGCCAACTATCACCCCACTGGAGTGCTCAGGGATGCAGGCCGATAAGCTGGCAAGCAGAAGCACGTGGGGGCACCCCAACTGCAGCTTCAGCTTGGCTCAAGAGCTGAGCTGCTCACACCAAGCGGCTGGAGCCTGAGGCTTTACAGGATCCGATGGAATCTAACTGATCCCCTTGCATCAGATGACAACGGAGCTGGTCAAGGCGGCCCCTCAAGTGATGTTCTCTTCTAGCTTGTAAGAGCTTCTAGCTCCTCTGCCTTGTATCTGTGGGGCTGCTTTCCACTGTGGAGGTGGTCGACTGCTGCCAGACAGCGCATTCCCCCAGCATGAGGACATTCCCATTCCTGCAAGACCAGTGTCTCTCAATGAGCCCAAAAGTAACTAGCACAAGAGAAATATGCCCCACAGCAGAGGTCTACAAATACAGACGGAACACTGTACTGCAGAAGCAAGACAGAGGAAACCCGCTAGAGAGTAAAGCACTTGAGTCCAGTCACCTAACTTCCACCTGACGCTAAAACAGACAAGACTTATCTGTAAGGTAAGTCGAGAAGGCGACTTTCAAGCACAGTCTACTACATACTACCCATAAGCTGTCTCTATACTTAAGCCTACCGTTTGCCTTCATATAAAATGAGCAAATTTACAATTTACCTAGAGGGAAAAGCACAGTATCCCAAAGCTAAATATCAGTTATTTAAGAGTATTTTCTGAAAGCTATTTCTGGTACTGAGCTGTTGCCCACATTGATCCAAGTAGCGAGGAACATCACGTTCTACTAGCAGCGGTGGAAGACTCGCTATGCTTCAACCTTCTGACGAAGGGAGCTTTGACTCTCAAAAGCTTATACCCTGAAAATCTTGTTGGTCTCTAAGGTGCCACTGGATGAAAACCACGCTGTTCTACCTCAGAACAAGATGGATACCCTCTTGAAACTATGCTTCAACCTTGGCAAGGTGTCTCTTCCATTCTTACGTTATCTGAAGCACGCAGGGTTGGATCCTGTATATCCATGCCGCTAAGAGGGGTGCTTTTGTTTGGTGAAAGGAGCCTTTATGGGGTGGATACTGCATGTATACAAGGTCTGTACTTAGCTGAAATGAAGTTGTTTATTACACACACACACACACTCAGAAAGAACCGTGTGTGTGTGTGTGCACGCACATATACACACACAAACTGTGTGCTACAGCAGCAGCCTGGCAGACATTTGAAAGGTTCATTTGGTATTCTTGAAGCGATCTATGTCCACAAACTATTTCTGATTTTTCCAGAAAGCCTTTTCTTCAGTTATTCTGCTTCTACCCCTACCATCCTAGAGCTTGAATTGTATGCCAAGGACAAGTATGTGGGTGGGGAAAGGCTCTCTGAGGACGTTCCTGTGAAGAGAGATCACTTGATCCACTTAGATCACAATCAGCGTACTCTATCCACATCACCCTACACAAAAACATCAGGTTTGCCTATGCACACATCCCAAACCTGCATTTTGAAAGCACAAAGTTGGAATTTTCCCAGGTTTTTTGTCGCATGCCTTTAAGTAAGGTAGAAAACAATTTATCTTAAAAGTTGATAACTTTTAGCTGATTCTTCCTGCTTGACAGCTGAAGCCCATGGAAAGTACCCACTAATTGGAGGAGGAGAGGTTATTTTTGCCAATTACCTCCCCCCCCCCCACCGCTGCAGATTTCAGGATTCCCGTCATGCTGCTCCCCTGGGACGCACGAGATAAGCAACATTTTCCAGGGACCACTGTGGGCTTCAGCAGGAGGAGGGCAGTGAGGAAGTCCTAGCTCACTGACAGAAATCCCTTTTGGCAGCAAATATATATTGTGGGATCCAACAGCTAGAACAGACTGCACAGTTTGGAATCCTTATTGGCATAAAAGTTTAGAAAAAAATATTTAATTTTCCAAATTTGCAATAAATGTTTTTAAGATACATTTGGCATTAATGGAGTGTCAGAAATGGAGAGAAAGATAATGAGCTGCAGGTTGAAGAAAGCAGAGGAGGGGGCATTGGCAGCAACTCACTCAGGGTCAAGCTAAATGAGGTGCCTGGTATGAGTTCACTGGCCACTAGGATAAACCCACGCCTGGCACCTCATTTAGCTTGACCCTAAGTGACTTGGGAGCTACATATGGCTCTGTGACTGCCATCAGTGGCTCTTCCAGTTCCCCAATATGGGACCGGCCCCAGTTTCCAGGAGAGTTGGCAAGGCACTTCTGTAGTAGAGCTTTGGTTGGCAGGTGACTGACACCTTGAAACAGTCCCTGCCAAGGGACAAGAATGCTGTGAGGCTCCCTGTCAGTCCATGGCAGGTAAACCCTTGAAGCCCCTCCACAGTGAACACACGTTGGTTCCAGGAGAATCAGCTTTATTAGGATCTACGCAGTTCAGGTCTGTTCTCCATCACGGAGCTTGACAGAAGTGACAATTCAAATCACGCAGTCTTTGTTATAATTGATTTTCCCGCGCTCCAAATGACAGTTAAGGTTTTGGCGCACAAGCCTACGAGAGTTCTGTGAGAATCTATTCAGTTATGACTATGCATCAGGTATACCATACATAATTCCCAGCATCTGGGAAAAGGAGTGAAAGCTGGCATCTAGACACACCAAGGTCACGGCTAGCTGAGACTTGCATATTTCTCTAAGATAACGCTTTCTGGGTCCCAAGGAAATAACGTCTGCAATAGGGTTACAGATGATCAGAGAGAGTTACACATCAATTTAGTAATAAAGCAATATAGCTTCAGCCTATTGTGGCCAACCATGGTGGCTGTACACAACAGACAACCATGGAATGGCTGTACACAACAGACAACCATGGAATGGCTGTACACAACAGACAACCATGGAATGGCTGCACACAGACATGACACTCCCTACAGGTCTCACACCAGGGATGGGAATAAGCCTGGCTTTTCTGTTTGATGGTAATTACAGAAGCGGCTCCCCGTGAGATGCAGAGCGAGTACCACTGTTACAGATGGAACAGTCCAATCTTGCCCATGGCACAATACCAATGAAAGCACACAGTGTGAAGTCTTAGCAGACATTAGCTACGTCCTTCCTAAACTATTACCAGAAACTGAAAGCTGTTAAACTTACTACACCACACCAAGTACCGAGCGTAAAATAGAGCAGCAAGAGGAAGAGAAACCTGCAATGGCTTGTCTCTCTGATCGCAATGAGACCATCCTTGAAGGTCCACGACTCTTGAAAAATTCCCAAAGTACACAAATGTAAGAACTCTGTTCACTACTTCACTGGGCATAATTTAAACTGCTTTTCACTAAGGTTTAACTGCACAATCTAAATCCCAGATTTCAGCAATAGAAAGTGCTTTGAGAACATATACCAAGGGTTTTTCACCACCACCAAGCAACCACAACCAAGTCTCAGCACATCAATCATACAGGATTTGGAGGACTTCCGGGACAGAAAGTGATGCAGCAACAAGTGGACTAGAACTGCAAAGTTTCCCAGATTAGAAGGGAACTAGCAGGCTCGTGTGTGTGTGTATGTGTGTGTTGTGTGTGTGCGCGCGCGCACGAGAGAGAGAGAGAGAGAGAGAGAGAGAGAGAGAGAGAGAGAGAGAGAGAGAGAGAGAGAGAGAGAGAGAGCATGCGTGCACACGCGCATTATGTGCCGTTAAGTCGCCTCTGACCTATGGCAACCCTATGAAGGAAAGACCTCCAAAACGTTCTATCATTAACAGACTTGCTCCGATCTTGCAAACTGGAGGACGTGGCTTCTTTTATTGAGTCAAGCCATCTCATTTTAGGTCTTCCTCTTTTTCTACTGCCTTCCACCTTTCCTAGAATTACTGACTTTTCCAGCGAGTCTTGTCTTCTCATGATGTGACCAAAGTACGATAGTCTCAGTTTTGTTACTTTAGCGTCAAGGGAGAATCATAGAATCATAGAGATGGAAGGGATCTCTAGGGTCATCTAGTCCAACCCCCTGTACAATGTGGGAAATTCACAACTACCCCCCTCCTGACTGCCCCAGTGCCCCCTGCTCCATGCCCAGAAGATGGGAAAACACCTCCAGGATCCCTAGCCAAACTGGCCAGGGGAAAATTGCTTCCTGACCCCAAGGTAGGGTCTGGGCTTGATTTGATCTAGAACCCACTTCTTTGTCTTTTTGGCCATCCATGGTATTTGCAAAACTCTCCTCCAGCACCACATTTCAAATGAATCCATTTTCTTCCTGCCAGCTTTCTTCACTGTACAACTTTCGCATCCATAGATAGTAATAGGAATACCATCGTTTGGATTATCTTGATCTTGGTTCCCAGAGAGACATCTTTGTCTTTAAGGATCTTACCTAGCTCCCTCACAGCTGCTCTTCCAAGTCTCAATCTCCTTCTGATTTCCTTGTTGCAGTCTCCCTTTTGGTTGATGAGCCAAGGAACTGAAAATCTTGAACAATTTCAACTTCCTCATTGTCAACTTTAAAATTGGACAATTCCTCAGTAGTCATTACTTTTGTCTTCTTGATGTTCAGTTGTAATCATGCTTCGGCGCATTCCCCTTTAACCTTCATCAGTAGTCATTGCAAGTCTTCACTATTTTCTGCCAGTAACGTGGTGTCATCTGCATATCCCAAATTGCTAATATTCCTTCCACCAATTTTCACTCCACCTTCTTCTAGATCTAATCCAGCTTTCCTTATGACATGCTCAATATAGTGGCTGAACAGGTGGGGAGATAACATGCCTCCTTGTCTGACACCTTTGCCAACTAGAAACCATTCTGTTTCTCCATGTTCTGTCCTCACAGTAGCCTCTCATCCAGAGTACAGGTTGCGCACCCCCATTTCTTTTAACACTCTCCATAGCTTTTCATGATCCACACAGTCAAAGCTTTGCTGTAATCTATAAAACACAGGCTGATTTTCTTTTGAAATTCCCTGATATGTTCCACTAGCCATCAGAAATTTGTAATGTGATCTCTAGTGCCTCTTGCTTTTCTGAATCCAGCTTGAACTTCTGGCGTTTCTCGTTCCATATACGGTAAGAGTCTTTGCTCTAGAATTTTGAGCATCACTTTACTCGCATGGGATATCAACACGACAGTTCAACATTTGCTGCATTTTGGGGCATCTTTTTTTAATTGGAATGTAGACTGAATGTTTCCAGGACGCAGGCCACTGTTTTGTTTTCCATATTTGTTGACAGATCCTGTAGCTTGAAATAGCATTATTGGTATTCCATCTACTCCAGGTGCTTTGTTTCTCCCAATTGCTTTGAGTGCAGCTTTTACTTCACTTTCTAAGATTTCTGGTTCTTTTTCAAAAGATTCTTCTTCAAAGGTATCTCTCATCAGACATTTTATTTCCATGTTGATCTTTCAGCATCTCAAGCCGTGGCTTGAATTTCCCTTTGATTTCTGGCTTGAATTTCCCTTTGATTTCTCGCATCTCGTGGAACAGATCTTGTGTTTATCCTTTTCTGTTGATCTCTTCTATTTCTTTGCACTGGTTATTATAACAGAGTTCTTTGTCTCTGTGTGCAAATCACTGAAAAGCTGCATTTAGAATTCTGACTATGTCACCTTTTGCTTTTGCTTCTCGTCTATCTTTAGCAATTTTAAGAGTTTCTTCAGTCATCCATTTAGGTTTCTCCTTTCTTTTGGCTACAGGAACAGTCTTTGCACATTTTTCCTTAATAATATCTCTGAGTTCAGCCCATAGTTCTTCTCGTTCATGATCCATTAAAACTTAAATCTGTTCTTTACATGGTTTTTAAATTCTTCAGGAATATTATTTAGATTGTATTTTGGCATTATGATTCTTTTAGTGTTTCTCTTCAGCTTTATTCTAATTTTTGATATTAGCAACTCGTGATCAGTATCACAATCAGCTCCTGGTCTTGTTTTAGCAGACAAAATAGAGCTTCTCCATCTTCTGCTTCCAAGTATATAATCTATTTGGTTCCTGCATTGGTCACTCAGTGATTTCCATGTATGCAATTGCCCTTTTGGTTGCCTGAAGCATGTGCTAGCAATGAACAGGTTGTTGGCTTCACAAAATTCTAAGTCCCTCTCCTGCTTCATTTTGTGATCCTAGTCCAAATTTTCCAACAATGTTTGTTTCTGCTTTGTCTCTAACTTTGTGTTCCAATCACCTATGATTATTATCATAGAAAACCCTATGATGAGCAGGCTCCTACAAAGAGATTATCTTCAAGACTGCTGCTATGCTCAGAATGAGAAAAGGCTTCAGTTCTGTCCACACATTCATTCAACCGGCCTGCTATCCAGAGGGAAAGATTTAAACAAGGCACACACGTATACACACACACCTACTTGATTTCCACAAGCCCAGAAAAGACAGGATCTTCTACAGTCATTTGACATTTAAAGGTATAAGACAGTACTCAAAGAGACCATCCATAGCTCTGTAAATAATTTCATTTTTTTTCCCAAAAAGGTTGGTGTGTATAAGTTATCAGGAGGCTAGGACCGGGCTCCCCGGCATCTCCTCCAGCTTGTGCCACCATTCTCCCACAGCACAAGGAGGGGGGGGGGGAATCCCAATTTCAAAGGCACCCATGCGACTGAGATACACAATTAAAACACACCAGCTGGAAACGCACAACCTGCTTTTCTCACTACTGACTGGGCCAGCTTCCTTGCTGTTCTTCTCTCCTCCTCTTTCCAATGCACAAAGACCTCCTCTCTCACATGTCAAAGCATACATTACTCTTATATAGGGTTGACAGCCTCCAGGTGGTAGCTGGAGATCTCCTGGAATTACAACTGATCTCCAGGCAACAGAGATCAGATCCCCTGGAGAAAATGGCTGCTCTGAAGGGTGAACTCTATGGCATTACACTCCATTGAGGTCCTCCCTTCCCCAAACCCTGCCTTCTCCAGGCTCCACCCCACAAATCTCCAGGAATTTCCCAACCTGAACCTGGCAACCCTACTCCTATAGGCTCTCCCCCTTCAATTTCTATTTGCATGCTCTTTCCCCTGCTACTCAGCTATCTGACAGTATGAAGCTTCAGCAATTGCTGTGTATGTGGGGGGATCGGTGCTGTAATGGCAAGTCATTGGCATAACTGCTCTGAGCAGCAACTTCAGGAAGTTGAGGGGTGGGGGAAGGAGAGAATCAAGAGAGTAAAAACTGGAGAGGGACAGTAGAAATTTCTCTGCACAGGTTGCTTTGCTGTTAAGCTCATTAGCTGATACTTCAGACAACTCTGCCTCAAGTTCCAAAAATGACCCTTTAATTGCTTTTTTTAAAAATAGTCCTGCCATTTGCCTACAAACCAATAAAGCCGCGATTCAGCCAGAAATGGCGACTGTTCCAAGCCCAGGCTGGCTCTTTACAAATACTTCTCAGTGTTCGAATCCCTTTACCCACTTCTTTTGCTCTGCATGTTGCCTCTCACTGAACTGAAGGCAGATTGAGAAGCCAATCATGAAATGTCAGTTTTGAAAAGACACCAGGAGGTGCAGCTAGAAACCCAACACCCAGCTTTTCTGTTGTTGTTGTTGTTGTTTTTAAACACAGCATATCAGGATTATATACTACACCATGTAAACAGAGGCACAACTGAGATCCTTTGGCAACTGCCCACTAAATTCACTGCCTTAGTGTTTGATTCCTAGGAGCATTTTTCCCCCTTGATTCTTCTCAAAAATTATCCCCCCACCCCGTCAGCTCCTGGGACTAGGGGGCAGCCATCCTTCACGAAACTGCAAGAAGCCCAGCGAGTCCCAGCATCCTGTCCACAGCCCGTGCTTTTTAGGCAACAGCGATGCTTCCAGGCTACCTCTAAGCCCCTGGCAGCGAAGGCTATATCAGGAAATCTTGGAGCCTTGGGAGAATGCTGCCGGCCAGGGAAATAATCCATGTTTTATACTAGACACCCCACCCCTCCACTGGACATAATTCATGGGCATATCCAACAAGGAAATATCCCTTTCACTCCACTCACAGCTCACTGAAGTGCCAGGACAGAGTTCCTCCTGCAATATCAACAGCAGCACATACTGAGGCTGTAACACCTTGAGGAGCTAGCGTTCAAGATCTGAACTCGCTTAACAGCTGTTTTACACCATGTAGCTTCATATTAAGTATATAAACCCATTTTAAATGACCGGAGGGCAACTGGAATTTTGGCCTCTCCTCCCACCCAGCTCTTCTGCTTACCACGGCTAGTGTTTCATACAGCAACCCAAAATGCCCACCTGAACCCCAGCAGATTCTTTCCACATGTCTATGCACTGTTACCTTTTTTAATGTGGGAGAGAGAGTTAATCTTAAAATTAAGGTTTTTTTATTGTTAAGGTTTTTCTAGAAACCTGGAGTTTTCTAGAACTACTGATGTGCCTACCTTGGGTGTCAGATACAGGGACATAAAGAGGACAATTCCAGATACAAAACTACAGTCCTGCAGTGCTTCTGTCCCTCCCCGAAATTTGATATGGCCCTACATTAGATCACCCAGAGGACTTTTTGCACCATCGTAAATGTGGCCAACTCAAGAGCCAGCGTGGCATAGTTAGAGTGCCGGACTACAGTCTCAGCTGCCCAGGTTCAAATCTCCACTCAGCCATGAAAGCTCTCTAGATGACCTTGGGCCAGCCATACCTTCTCAGCCCAGCGTACCCTCACGGCGCTGTTGTGAGGATAACATGGAAGAGATGGAGAAGAAGATGTGAGCCACTTAGGTTCCCATCAGGAAGAAAAGCAGGGTATAGATAAAGTCAATAAATAAGATCGTGATAGTCAAGACTCTTAGCACGAATGAGCCATGCCACTGTTTGTGCTGCCTCTTGAACCTGCTCCTTGCTTGGAAGAGCCAAGGCTGCAACACAAACCCGGCAGAAGGAGCTGGGGCGGGCAAATGAGAACTGCAGGCAAGGGGAGAATTGCTCTTAAATGAGGACCGTTTTATTTCGAGGACTATTTCACAAAAATCGACTGAACAGGGTCCGAAGGCTCATTTTAGCATCAGAACAAGAACATCCTTATTAGGCCTCAGAGCAGTGTGGTGTAATAGTTAGAGTGTGAGACAAGGACCCGGGAGACCCAAGTTTGGATCCTCACTCTGGCATGGAAGCTTGCTGGGTGATACTGGGCCAGCTGGCCTCTCCCAGCCTAACCTACTTCACGATGATGTTCTAAGGATCAAGCGGATGAGGGGAGAATGATGGTGCAAGCCACTCTGGGTTGCCATCGGGGAGAAAAGGAGGGTAGAGGTATTTAAAATAAGTAGGTAAACGGCAGGGGAGGAGAGAGGCTTGATTTTCTCCTCCCATATTCCTCCAAAGCATCTGTATCTCAAAATCCCTGCTACATTCTCACCCCAAATGCTTATCTCTGTGACTCCACCTACCTTCTGACAGACATGCAAAGTTTAACGTGGGCTCCTGAAACAAAGGCAGAGTCCGTGCTCTTAGGATGTGTCATCTCGGCCCTCAAGGTGAAACAGCAGGACGTGACAAGGTACAGTCCAGGCAAAACATGAATATTTAAGAGTTCAGTCTATCCTGTGACTTGCATGTTAAGAAGGGAGTGGGGATGCTGGGAAGATTGCAATAAAATTTAAGTGCACAGGAAAATGAGCATTTGAAAAACCCTAGAATAATTATTCAGATGCAACAAATGGTGGTTAACTTCGGAGTATCTTCCAAACACAAAGCAAGGTTTCAGCCCTCAAAGCCCCCTGGGTGTTCTCAACCACAAAGCCAGAGGCTCAAACATTAGCTCACTGGGCTAAGGCAAAGCCCCCCTTTTTAAAAGCTGGAACAGGCTATCAGCTAACTACACAAGACAGAAAGGATGAATGAAGCCTGCATGAATATTTATGACTGTCTGGGGCAGAAGAGGCAGGAAAGGAAGCTCTACGGAGGAAAGTCAAATGGGATGAAATGAGGAGGAACAACAACATGCGCCTAGCTTCTGAGAGCATCCTTCACAGACATTTTGTTGGGGGTGGGGGTGTCAACTCCAGATCAGGCTAAAGAAGTGCATTAATACCAAAAGAGAACAATTTCCATCTTGGGTATGGGGATGCATTTGTTTGGTTCTCATTTTACAGGGAAAGCACTGGTCCTACTCCCCTTTCAACTGTGTCCTAGATCGTAATCCATTTCCTTAGCAATATAGCGCTCATTGGGGGATAGGTAAACGTAAAGGGGCAAGCACTGAGTCATTACTGGCCCATGGGGGGAACATCACATCACAATGTTTTCTTGGCAGACTTTTTGTTAAGGGGTAGTTTGCCAGTCATCTACACTTTAGCCCCAGGAAACTGGGTACTCAATTTACCAACCTCGGGAGGATGGAAGGCTGAGTCAACCTTAAGCCGGCTACCTGAACTCAGCCTGTGCCAGGATCGAACTCAGGTTGTGAGCAGAGCTTGGGCTGCGCTACTGCAGCTTTCCACTCTGCACCCCCGCCCCAATTCACTTCTTGCTCCACTTGACTGTGATGAACCAAGGAATTGGCTTTAATATATAGTACATTCTAGTTTGCTTAAACAATGGCATTTTACCTTATCCAAATGCCTGCATTTCATATGGAAGTAAACAAATATTTAAAATCCCCTGACCCGTGCATGCTAAGAAAATTCCCTTGCTGTTCTTATCTGGAGTAACGGTGCACATTTCCAAAGCAAAGGTATACAGAAGCACCTCACAGTAATACAGAAATCTTTGGACGTTGACTTATAACACGCACAAGCTTCCCAGGCAGTCTCCTGTGCCGGGTTTACTACAAAGCAAACTTGAGACATCGATAAGCACAGGGAAGGAACAGATTCTATTCTCCCATTACAATCTGTCTGCCACCAGGTGCAGGCTGAAAGGGTTTAGTTCCGGTTGTGTGTCAGACGATAACCAGCATAAACAAGCCTTTTCATGCTTGCTTGCAGCGGGTTCCAAAGAGCTCCCCTAGCTCAGAAAGCACTGCCAGTTTATTGTCTTTATACTAGCCAGAAGCCAAAGAATCAGTAGTCAGATCACACCTTTGTGGAAATTATGGCCAAGGGAAGATGCCACGTGAATGTGAAAGATGCTGGTACTGTGTGGTGTGGCCTCTTGGAATCTGCATATGTGGCTCCAGCCAGGGAAACACATTCTACAGTTGCCTTGGGGACTCAGAGGCTAGAAAGGCAGCGTACAAACCAACGGGGAAAAGAAAATCTGTTTTCAAAATCAGATACTTAAATTTAGTGTGCTTCACTTTTCATTCAGCACCTACAGTTTATATTTAAGAAATGTAAATTTTAAGCAAGGGAGATATACAGATATGGGAGAATAAAACGCTCAGTGAGACCTTATGTTACAACCGGCTTTCAATTTACATCCTGCATCGCTTTCATCACGGAAGGTGAGGAAGTTAAGCAGGACTGGGCGGCAGGATTAGAAACCTCTCGGGAACCCAGTGAGTGCCATCTTGAGTTCCATGAAGGAAGAAAGGCAAAATCAGCATAATAAATAAAACAGTGACTTTAGAACTTGAACATGTTCTATTCGAAGCATTTAGGTCATTCTCACATCAGTTCTCTTTCCAACCAAAGCTTAAAATGTTCCAAACGAGAAAGCAATGGTTCTCAGCCTCTCTCTAGACACTTTGTAAGGAGACATCAAATACTGTGTTGACCAGTGAAACCTGAAATAATCTTCTTAGATCATTGGGGTAAAATTAAAATTCTACAAATCAGACAGGACCACCTTATAAGAACCCTATTAGCACCTGCCAAAACAACAACAACAACAACAACAACAACAACAACAACAACAACAACAACAACAGAGAAATGGAAATCACAAAAAACACCTACATTAACAAGCTGGTATAATAAAGTATGGGAACATTTCATAATTGAAAAAGGAACAGATGGCGTCACTAAAGCTGAGATCTACCCCAAACCAACTGACTTCACAGAGAAATAATACCCATTCTGAATTCATCACAGCCAATGAGGTACAACCAGAAACACAAATATATTGTTCACATTTGATAAAGTATGCAGTTTATCAAATAACACTACTCAAGATGCCAAAAGGTTTCACAAACCAAGGACTGCCTAACCAAGCAAATAGTTTAACACAGTAGAGCATAGAATTCTCTCTCTCAAAAAGCTCTTGAAGAAACGAAAATCTCAAATCACAAAAAAAATCTTACTGTAAGTGTTAGACTTGATGTTAAGAAAAAGTTATGTATTATATCTGTTATATATGTTGTTAAAATGAAAAATAAAGTTAAAAAAAAATACTGAGTCAACTCCTAAAACCTGCCATGTTTCTACAGGACGGAACTACAGCTCCCTTCCACAACTGAATTAATGCAGTAGTAGTACAGATCTAATTTTTGACAAGATTTCAGACAATCTAACTTGAGCAGAAAATGGCATTATGTAATACAATCTTGTTAGATAAGTGGAAACCCGTATTAGATAAAATTTGTGATATCTCACCTGAATATGCTAATTTCAATACCAAACAAATGCAAGAAATCTTTGTGTACTTTTGAAGGAAAATTTTTACTTGTTTCGATGATGCCGCACAATGTGGACACCTTACATAATAGTTTTTGTTATTATGGTTATGCAAATACCTTGTTATATACCGTTACAGTTTTATACTGTTGTAAGTTAAAGATATTTAGTAAAATTGTTTAAAGCCTTTTTTAAAAATGCAGTACAGGGGGGCCACACATTCCTCCTAATTTTGCAGCAGGAGTACGCTGCTAGGTCCATAGGGAAGGCGCCAGGTGTTCTTCTGATCCGGGCCCGACTGCTTTCCTTTGACCTGCCTCTTTCTTCTCATCTGGGACATGAGCGAACTCAGGATCCTGACGGCTACTGGCGGAGACAGGATGCTGAATTAGACGGGTTGCTTAATTTGATGCGGTAGAGCGCTTTTCATGGCTCTGGATTCTCAAAGTACCCCATTCTCATTTAAAATATTTGGATCTTTCCATCTAAATCCAGAGGGCAGCTAAAAAAAATTAAGGACCAGTTACAACAACTAAAATTTAGGCGGGGGGGACAATAGAAGAGCACAATGGGCAAGATTAAAGAACAGTACAAAAGGACAGCAAGATGACCCTCGGCGCACAAAGCAGAAAATGGCAGCAGGTGAATCGGGGCTCCGAAAGCTCTCCTGAAGCCTGCCCCCTGAACGCCATCAAGGAAGCAGCAAAGCAAATCTCTCTGGGGAAGAGGTGCTTAGTTGAGAGCCAATGTGATGTAGTTGCTAGAAAGACGGACTAGAACCTGAGTGATCCAGTTTCGATTCCCCACTCTGCCATGGAAGCTCGCTGGGGGACCTTGGGCCAGTCACAAAGGCTCTGCCTAACCTTCCTCCCAGGTTTTGTTGCAAGGCGGGGGGGGGGGAATGGAGGAGTACAAGTACAACTCACTGTTGAAAAAGGCTTATTTCCACATAACCACCTACTGAGCTTCTAACTGAAGGGACACACAGAGGCCTCTAAACAATATATAGGTATAAAACAGGAGCATTTAGGAGAGCCGGAATACAACAGAATGATTCAGGACAGTTATTTTATAAGGGTATCGAATCACAAGGCTAGAGCCAGTTAGCAATCTTGCCACTATACTCTGAACCATGTTACGTTTCAAAGACTGCTCCATTATGATAATCTAACCAGGACATAACTAGGGCATTTGTTCAGTGTCAGGAAAGGGTGTGGCTGCTGACTCAGCATGAGCAGGTAAGACGTGGCCCTGGCCTCTACCACAACTTGCATACGCAGGAATACTTGGGGATCCAAACTCTGCAACCCTACCCAGCACAGAATGTACATTAGCCCAGAACAGAGATAATCCACATAATATTTCTTCAGAAGAGTTAGCCGTGTTAGTCTGTAGTTGCAAAATAGTAAAGAGTCCAGTAGCACCTTTAAGACTAACAAACTTTATTGCAGCATAAGCTTTCCAGAGCCTCAGCTCTCTTCGTCAGGCACATCTGACCAAGAGAGCTGTGGTTCTCAAAGCTTATGCTACAATAAAGTTGGTTAGTCTTAAAGGTGCTACTGGACTCTTTACTATAATGTTTCTTACCATCTTTCCTTTGCGACTGCCTAATTCTTTCTATGTTTGACTGATGTCGTCATGCTGACGAAGCGCTCTGACTATGCAAGCTCTCTCTTTTCTATCTTTGTGAATCTGGGAACCTTTCGTACAAAAAATATGGCTAAGATCCAACAAGCCTCTTTTTGTGTTGCGTGAGCCTATGAGACCATTTGTGTGATCATACTTTAACACTATTTTGATTGAAAGTAGCTTACATCAAAATCTAACCACAGAAAGGCCGTTTCCACACACGTTAAATAATCCACTTTCAATACGCTTTAGTGCACATTTGTAACTGATTTTCCATGTGTGGAACAAAAAATCCACTTCTAAAGTATAACTAAAGTGCATTGAAAGTGCATTATTCAATGTGTGTGGAAACGGCCAAAAACAGGAAGAAAAAAAGACAACAAGTAGCTATCCTTTCAGGAGATTTGCTGGTCTCTTAAGATTATTCTGATATTAGTTCTAAATGTTGAAAGGTGCAGAAGGTTAATAGGTTTAATAATGTATTGACACTCACTAGGGGTTTGTGCCACAACTGTTTTTAGTGGATGAGTGAAAACATTAAAATCACGCTCATTTTATCGTGTTATTTGGTCTACAGAGCACAATAACAGAGATAGTAGCATGGAACAAGAAAAACTTTTAGAAAGTCTTTTAATGTCATGGGTAATTTCAAGGAGGACTTTTTCCACCCCAGAGTCTGAAAACTGCATATATTATAATTTCCCCAAAGATAAGAGGAAGAGCTAATCAGCAATTACAGGCAGCAAATGCCAGACATAAGGACTCCAGGAGCATCTCAGAGCTGCACCTGCCATTGTATCCTAAGAAGCCCTGCACTAGCAATGCAGACGTCGCATGCAATCACAACGTCTGCCGCTGGTGAAACATTCCGAGCTGATTCTGCAGCTTGCAGAACTGCCCCAGAGAAGAAAATGTACATGAAAAGTTATTCCGATGTTAACGTCATAGATATTACCAAGTATTTACGAAAGTCCTTCAAAGAAATTGTGTGAGTAAAGCATCAGCCGGCCCTAGACCACATGATGTACAGAAGAGCTAGTAGCCACTGACTGGTGGCTGACCACACAAATGATTATGCCGAGCACGTAGCCTCTCAGAAGATTTCCTTTCTGATGGCCTCTTGAGATTCAAATGCTGTACTACCAAGCAAAGGTACTTCTATAGGTCATAAGCTACTCATCGTAAAAATGGGTGAGGTTTGCTATATGGTAGATGTTAAAGATACATTTCAATGCCGACTCTCAGCATTTTGAAACTAGAAAAGAAAGCTGAAACGCGTGCTCAAGAGTAAGCATTAATGAAAACTGAATGTAAAATCTCTTCCCTACTACTAGGTTGTCGCTTGCAGGCCCAGCTTGTGGGCTTCCTTGTTGCGCCTGTCGGGCCCATGTTGGAAACAAGGTGCTGGATGAGATGGCTCACGGGTCTGAGCCACCGGGATCACTCTCGTGATCAAGTAAATTTCATTCACGCGCTAGTTTTGAGAGAATTTTGTGCCTTTTGGTCAGTAACCAGCACATTTTAGGATGTATTCAAACTGGGAACGGCCACAGGATATGCCCCACTAATGAAATGGAAGATCCGATCTATTTTTATCCTGCCCTTTCTCCAAGGAACTCAGAGCAGCATACACGGTTCTCCTTTCATCCATTTTATTCTAAAAACCCTGCGAGGTAGGCTAGGCCGAGAAATAGAGACTGGTTTCAAGTCACTGAGCAGGCTTCAGCTGAATCGATGAAGGAGCCCTAATTCAAGCCTCTACACAACTGAAGCTTGTTGGGTCACATGGAACCGGTCACACACACACACACACACACACAGCCAATGGTAATCTGTCAATAAGGTCTGGAAGAGAGATCCAACTTCTTCCTGTCCTCGAAACCACAGCCATACACATCCATTGCTCAGGTCTCCTCCATGGCATTGTAGTGCCTTTTATCAGCTCCGGCTGGTTTGCCATCTACAGCCATTCCTCAAAAAGCATGATTTGGCCACAATGATCCATGCTCTGGCCGCATCCAAGTTAGATGATTCAGAAACTTCCCCTAGTCCAAAATGCAGTGGCCACATTACTGTCAGGGATTAGTTACATGGGTAGATGGCTACCCGTCTGTTTCTAGTCACAATTAAAAGTGCTGGTTCTTACCTTGAAGGGCCTAAATGTCTTGGGACCAGGGTACCTGAAGGACCGTCTCTTCTCATACTATCCAGCCCACCAGTTAAAATCGGCTTCTCAAGGCCTACTCTGTGAGTCTCTCTAAACAAGACGCATTACATGCGGATGCTCAAGTGAAGGGAGATGCAACGTTCGCCGGGAATTGTAGTGTAAAAAGACAGATCGGAAGGCTCTGTCATTTTCACCTCTTTAGAGCCCGCACGGTTTCCACCTCTCTACAAAGAGCCGATTGCTCCTCTTTGGAGGGTTTGTTAATTCCCTCTTCTCCGAAGGCCATGTTAACTTCACCTCCCAGTGGGGAGGCAAAGGAGAAATAAACAAACCCTCCAAGGAACGATCTCTGGCTCATTGTAGAGGTAAAACTGATGAAGCTTTCGGCATTGTCTTTTAAACTTTTATAAACTGTCTTCACTTGAGCGTCCTCGCGTAAGAGTATTGTCTAGAGATACTCTGTGTGCCCCTGCCATCAGAAATGAGGTGGGTGGTGACTAGAGATGGGGCATTTTTGTGGTGGCACCTCACTTTTTGAATGCTTCCACCTTGAGATTCGCCAGGCTGAAAACATATTTTTACACAGTCTTTTAATTAAGGCTGTTATCTTTTCAGCTTTTTAATGGTCTGCTCTGTTTTATGGACATTTTTTATGCTACTTATGTCTAATAGCTTGTTTTTTTAATTGTGAACCACCTCCGGAAGGGCTCTGAAGAGGCAGCACAAATATTCTAAATCAATAAATCTCATTTTGGGTCTTCTTTTCCTAGCATTATTCACTTTTCCAGAGAATCTTGTCGTCTCGTGATGTGACAAAAGTACGATAGCCTCAGTTTTGTCATTTTAGCTTCTATAGGGAGAATTCAGGCTTGATTTGATCTAGTACCCACTTATTGGTCTTTTTGGCCATCCATGGTATCCACAAAACTCTCCTCCAGCACCACATTTCAAATGAATCAATTTTCTTCCAGTCAGCTTTCTTCACCATCCAACTTTCACAGCCATATGTAGTAATGGGGAATACCATAGTTTGGATTATCTTGATCTTGGTTCCTAGAGAGAGATCTTCATCTTTAAGGATCATTTCTAGCTCCCTCACAGCTGCTCTTCCAAGTCTCAATCTTCTTCTGATTTCTTCACTGCAGTCTCCCTTTTGGTTGATGATTGAGCCAAAGAATAGAAAATCCTGAACAATTTCAATTTCCTCCCATTCCTCTAATGGAAGGCGAAGATAACTGAAAGATGGGGCAAGGATATATGCCTGCTGAATGCCAATTACAAAACTCAATTCATCTAATTTTCTTTTCCATTTCTAAATGCTCTGTCACAGGCTTTTGAAAAAAAAGGCAGGGTCCCAACTGGAATTTTGTTATGAGGTGAGTCTATGAATAACAACATTCGATTTATATACCGCCCTTCAGGAAAACTTAACGCCCACTCAGAGAGGTTTACAAAGTATGTTATTATCTCCACAACAATCATCCTGTGAGGTGGGTGGGGCTGAGAGAGCTCTAGAAGAGCTGTGACTGACCCCTAGGTCATCCAGCTGGAGGAGTGGGCCATTTTGAAGTTCTGTATATGTACATACATTGCAATCCACACTGTTCTTCTCTTGTACGGTTTCTACGCACGGAACATTTCATATGGAATGGTATCTAGAAACTGGTGTCTGTTGTAGCTGATTACAAAAAAACCCTACTGCCTGATTGTGAACATGCATTTTATTTGTGATTTAAAGTGAGTGTTTAATCTAAATTTGTTCTGTACTGTAGTGTAGAACAATTTGGTATGAGTCATATATCCATGCTATGTGCTTTGTAATTGTCAGCTCATCCATAACAGAATCTGCAGCATACTTGAAAAACTGTGAAAGAACGATCATGGGGATGCAAAAGAACAGCCATTATTGTACTGAAGTAGAGCTCTGGAACGCTGGAGGACTGCAGTTCAAAGACCTGAATCCTGCAGATACAACCTAGAATCTCCGACCGAGGAGTGTATTAAGGATCTCACCCCAAATTCTTCAATGTCATTGCTTTCAATGAATGACTCAGTTTTTGAGCTGCGGCCAGCATCTTTCCCCTGCAGGATCTCTGCAAGTTTCCCAGTAGCCTTAAAAAAGCATCAAAGAGTCATTTTTGATTGATAGAACACCACTCCATGCTGCTCTACTTAACGGAGTGCCGGGAGCAGTGTCACAGCTTTCTGGAAGCCTTCCAACCGGGAACTGGTTTGCATAGGATTTTCTCAAAGCGAGGAAGGGATCTGTTAGAATGGACTGATTTCAGCCAAGTTTTCTATTCATAGTTCTATCTTAAACAAAAACGCATACTGGGGCTGAAACGCATACTGGGGCTGAAACAAAAACGCATACTGGCTGATAGTAACTGAAATGTTAATCGAAGGAGCAGGAAGAGGCCACAGCTCTGTTCTTGCTTCCCACATCACAGCACTAGAGAGCTTGCTCTAATCTTCTGCACTGGTGGTGGAAAGTGCCATTAAGTCATAGCTGACTTATGGAGACCCCCTTGCTGGGGCTTTCACGGCAAGAGGCTAACAAAGGTGGTTTGCTATTGCCTGCCTCTGCAACCCTGATTTTTGTTGGGGGTCTCCCATCCAATTATTAACCAAGGCCGACCCTATTTAGCTTCTGAGATCTGACGAGATCTGGCTTGCCTGGGCTATCCAGGGCATCTTCTGCCTTACTGAACTCCCATTTTAACACCTGGATAGCCGAATCTGATCATTTGGGTTTCATTTGTTTAAGAGGTTTTTTTATACTGTAAGTTGCCTAGGGTGCTGCTGGTGGGCCAAAAAGCCAGATGTAAATGCAAACATAAACCACAGCGTGCGCGCATGCGCACGCACACACAGATAAAAAACAGAAGCAGAGCAATCAAGCCAGCCACAATGTAGCAACTGATGAGTGGAATCATTACACTTCAGGGTACTTTACCGCATATCCAAGCAGAGTATTTCACAAGTTTTGAGTTTTCCTCCCCTGGAAAGAGAAACACTTGACCACTAAAACAATACAAGCAAGGAGAAGGATGGAATTAATTATCACGGGATATACTAAAGGCCACTGCTGCAGACATTTTTTTTTAAAGGGGGCAAATTTGGTCTCGTGCACACAACAAAAATCAACTATTTAAACAGAATCTGCCAGGTTCACAGACAGTATAGCTACACAAGATGCTGGATTGGGAAGAATAATGGGAGCTCCTAAAAGGTAGTTGTGAATTTCCTGCATTGTGCAGGGGGTTGGACTAGATGACCCTGGAGGTCCCTTCCCACCCTGTGATTCTATGAACTGGGTGGCAATTGTTGGAAAAATTGTTGGGAGCACTGGAGGGGTGGGAACCTGTGTATGACTATGAAATATTTTCTCTTTGAGCAAGAAAACCGTTGTGTTACAAAGAATTTCGATAGTTTCAATTTGTATAGCATGAAAAAATCTGAGGATTTCCCCAATGGAAAAATTGGGGAGCGCTGAAAAAACGTAATACAGCAGCAATATGCTATAATACTTTTTAATGATAATAAACTATTAAGGAGTTCAGTGTTTTCAATGTTATAAAATTTAGCTTAATATCCAAACATGCTGGCAAGCCCTACCTATAGACTCTATGGAAAGCAGTCTGCCCAAACAATACACTTTTTTTGTGTTTTACATAGCAAGTTATAAATGATGCATTTTATGTTCTTCAATGGGTTAAAAATGTTTGTTTGGCAAGTAAGTATTGCATATATTTCCCCAAAATTTCCATTTCCCCCTCCCAAAAATGGACTTAAAAATGGTTTTCCATAGCTTTAAAATTTCCAAATATTTTACATCTTTAGATCCTATGCCATTCCAGATACCAAACAATGCCCGGCTTGTTCAAAACATGGAACTTTCAGTCTCTAGCTGGGCTATCCTTTAATACCGACAGTCAGTGTGGCACTCTTGATAAAAGCACATCAAAACAAGAGTGTTATTCTCAGCCAAATAAAAGAGATCACAGATTATGACCTTCAATTTGATCCTCAAATTATCCTCCTTGGTTTCTGGCAGAATTCGAATGTTCCATCAATCAGGTGTGAATTAATTGATCGCTTGCTGGTGGTGGATAAAATGCTGATAGCATCACGATGGAACCAGAAAAATATCCCAAATATAGATCAATGGTACGTTAAAGTCTGGGATAAATTCATATTAGAAAAATTATCATATGTCATACGTAAAAATGAAAACCTCTCTTTCAAATCATTTTTCTCTGAAAAATGCTGGCCCTTCTTTGAATTTATTGCTAGCAAAGATATGTCTCCTCCGAATGAATTATATCAGACAATTCTTGACAGTTAATCACTCCGTCTGTAAGCATATATAGTTAAAACTGTATTTTATCTTTGTTGCTGTTACTTCATGATGTTAATGTTATTGTTCAACTTGTTATTTCTTCTTCTGTAGTTATAGCTATTTGTTTCTCAATAAATAATTTTTAAAAAAAGAGTGCTATCCAGGAAGGATCACCTCTTTGTAAAACTAGAAACTTGCAGTCTTCAGAATCTTTCAGTTCTATGACGACAAGAAGTCCAGATCTCCTTATTGCAATAAACAACAAAAGTACCATCTCCACGCCCAATGCTTCCTTACTGCTAGGGGTGGTGGTGGAAGGGGGAGAATTGGAATACTGCAATTTAGCAGCCCCGGAACTTGCAGTCTGAGTTGCTATTTTGCTCCAATGCCATTTTCTAGAACATAAAAATGGCACAATTTCATGCAATTAAGCGGAACCAAAGGAGCCAAATGCTTTTAAGCTCCCAGCATACAATACTACATCTAATTAATTAGCACAATACTTTTCAGGTGACCTTGACTTTAATTCAGACCCCGCAAACATAAAAGCCACTGTGTAGAGAGGATAATTCAAAGCAACCAGCTACGAAATTGGTTTTGTGTCATACCCCAGTTCAGAGTTTTGTTAGGTAAACAATCTCAGTGAAGCTAATCTAACCAAACACACATCTAAAATTTAAACAGGAGTGTTGTGGCACTTCCAAGGCAAATACATTTTTTATTCCAGCACAGGCTTTCGTGGACTAGATCTCACATTTTTGGAAGTTTTAGTGCCTCTCCACAGTGGGTGGGGATTAAAAGCAGTTGAGAATAAGATTGTATTTACGGTGCTAGTGGAATAAAAGCAGTTGAGAATAAGGATGTATTTATGGTGCCAGTGAAAAAGCTGTTGGAATTCCTTTCTTCAAAAAAATGGTCATAAGCCCGACGACATCTCCCATCCCGGGCAGAGCACCTGTGCCTCAGGGCAGACTGTCTTGAACGCAGTGCCTGACAATAAGGGAAATTAAGGTCCCTTTAACTCTTCTTGAATTGTGGAAATTTAATCCATCTTAAGGTTGTAGGGTTTTTTAAAAATTAAAAAGCTTCTGAAAAGAGTCAATACATGTCATATACCAAGATTTTAGTCAGCAGTAACAAGCCCTTACCATATTACGGAACTGGCCGGGCCTGGCTCACGGCCTTGTCAAGCATCACCATATTTTGAATTTAAAAGCTGCTATTTTAATATTTTTTTTATTTATACTCAGCAAAGCTCATTATACCATTTCCAAAGCAAGCATAAAAGAAGACATTTTAAAACCCAGTTTACAACCCTCAACAAAGCTCTGCTCGTCTCATTTTTGGGTCAGACCTTTTCTAAGACATTTTAAAACCCAGTGTACAACCCTCAACAAAGCTCTGCTCGTCTCATTTTTGGGTCAGACCTTTTCTAAGACATTTTAAAACCCAGTGTACAACCCTCAACAAAGATCTGCTCGTCTCATTTTTGGGTCAGATCTTTTCCTCTGTTTTTTCTGCCTTTGGCAAGTACTCCTAGTCAGGCACTAAAACTTGCAGGATTGCCCTCTTTATTTTGTAGCCTGAGCTAGTTCTATTGTTTAACAGATCCATTCATAATTTTACTGTTTTCCTTCCTGCCCATGCGCACATGCACACACTTGTCCGGCAGTGATGTGCAAAAACTTTTCCACAGGCATTTCGTTTACTGTGCTGGACAACCAAGCAAAAATGCTTCAATTCTCTGAAGCCCAAGACATTGTATTTGGACAATATTTTTGCAGGAAGTCACGCAGCCTGCAAACCAGAGGATGCCGACATGAAATTCCACCTGCATCTAATTCTCTCTGTTTCATCATCCTGAAGACAAGCTATGAATGTCTGGCCCAAAGAGGTAACTTCATCTTCACCCCTTTATATTCTGCTTTCTTACCAGGACACAAAACAAATACCATGACGCCCCCCCTTCCTCCCTCCCAAATTATTCTAGCAGCCGTAAGCAATGCATTAGAAGCTAGTTATATGAGAGAAGACCACATTGCATTTCCAGGCTGCATATCTGCAAGAGCACCACCAAGCTCACATTAGTTCTTTAAGTGATCATCTTCTATGGAAACCTCAAAACAAGTTTGAAAAACACAAAATGACTATTTAAGCCATCAGCAGAGCACAGCAACATCATTAGAAACGTTTTGCCTTTCCCCTTGCCAGTAGGAAATGTGCATCATCATACACTTCTAAGTTTGCTCTGATCTAAAGGGCGTTATATGGATATATGAATTATGGCAAGTGCCGAGAAATTAAGAGATTGACACCCATGAAGCAGAGCAAGGATCAACATGGAACAAATATTTACAATCTGTAGAAAAGCAGGTGACTGGTATGTCTGCAATACAACCAGATCTCTTGCAGCCTAGATTTGGCAGGGAACTCCGGTACCTAGAATCCTCATGAAAAGAAAATGGAGAAAGGCTGAGACCTATTTTTGAAGAAAAGTGGCTTATAAACGCCATACAAAAATGAGTGAGTTATTGTGGGAAGGAGAGAGGGACTTTGAGCAACTAGCTGCTGTATGAAAATATTTCAGGAAAGACTTAGAGCTTTCTGTGTAGCAGAACTTAATACCTCTCCCTCATTGCTTCTCCAAGTACCTGCTACAATGCAGAGTGGAGTTGAACTATGCCCCTCTAGTCACAAAACATCATCCTGATTTAAATACAATTTCTGGCAGGAAGAACATCGTGTTCGGTGTCCAGAATCTCTTCCAAACCATGTTACTCTGCACTCTATGTTCCTGTGCAGGCTATATACATTACCCACAGGCTAGCATGCACCCGGGAATTCCGGCTTAAAACAAGAAACTGGGCATACGCAGCTTTACACGGGGAGGCTATTCTTGCCCTCTGGCATCATGTTTAAACAAGCACAAGAACAGAAACTCCCCATTTAAGGAGGACACACAATTATAGGTGGCTGGTTTGTCAAATTTCTAAAGTATGCTTTCGGTCTCCGGCGCCATTTTGCAGGAATCGGGCAAGATGACCAATACAAAGGGGAAGAGGAGAGGGACTCGTTATATGTTCTCGAGACCCTTCCGCAAACATGGTGTTGTCCCTCTGGCTACTTACATGCGTATTTACAAGAAGGGTGATATTGTAGACATAAGACATCAAGGGCATGGGTACAATTCAGAAAGGCATGCCCCACAAATGTTACCATGGCAAAACAGGAAGAGTATACAACGTTACCCAGCATGCTGTGGGCATTATTGTGAACAAGAAAGTTAAGGGTAAAATTCTCGCCAAGAGGATTAATGTGCGTATTGAGCATATTAAGCATTCTAAGAGCAGAGACAGCTTCTTGCAGCGTGTGAAGGAAAATGAAAAAAAGAAAAAGGAAGCAAAGGAAAAAGGCACTGGGTTCGAGCTGAAACAGCAGCCTGCTCCTCCAAGAGAAGCACACTTTGTGAGAACCAATGGGAAAGAGCCAGAGCTGCTGGAACCAATTCCATATGAATTCATGGCATAATGTATATGGACAAAATAAAATCTTTTAGAGAACTGAAAAAAAAATTCTAAAGTATCATTACAGGAATGAAGAAACCAGGGGCTTCAACTGCTTTTTCTCATTGACAGAATTTACTAATCCAAACCTTCAGTCCACTTCCTGAAATTAATTAACTTTAGCGTCATGTGAGCAAAACTGTAGACAGCCGACGGTCTCATTAAAAAAATGCCGGGTTTTCTTTTCTGATGAAAAATCTTTTGCTTGATCTCAAACAAGTCCTCACATTTTTGGACTTTAAAGACCGCTCTTATCAGCCCAGCAAGGAAAAAACATTCACTGCAACACCAAAGAATTGGATGTATTACCCAAGGCAGGTCATTCCTGCAGATAACCAATCACAGCTCTCTGCTATCCGTCCAGCATGATTTCCCAAACACAGGGTATCCCATCCTGTCACATGTGAGAATTGTCCCAGCTCTCTTGGGACCGTAGCATGCGCTTGGAAGTGCAACACTATACACATCAGTAAAGAGAGGCAATGGTCAGGGCTCATGTGTAATTATTAGAATAAGCTGGGAGCTAGACATTTTCAGTTAGAATTTTACACCATCCAAACTCAAGCAAGCCATCGCTAGTTAGCCGCAGCCACCTGCAATCTGAGAATACCTCGACAAATCAAGATGATACGTAAAGTATTTAGCATTTAAGATTTGAATAGCCATTTTTTCTTCAGTAGTATTATGATCATGCTAAGAGCTGTCCAAACTAAGTTATTTTTTTCCTGAAATATGATGAAAACAAATTTATGTTCAAAATAGTAAAGAGTCCAGTAGCACCTTTAAGAATAACCAACTTTACTGTAGCATAAGCTTTCGAGAAAACAGGGTTAACATACCTGTAACTTATGTTCATCGAGTTCTTCTGTGCTGACACACATGGGGACTGCGCAGGCGCAGGCCAGCCGCCGGAGAATTTTCCATAGCTTCTATAGCTCCGAAGGGGCCGTTTGTCGCGCGCCTCAGCGACCGTTTTCCCCGCCCAAACGGTCACGTGCTTCTCCAGTGACCAACGGCCCCTTCCCTCAGTTCTCCTTGCCGCCGCCTAACCAATACACATAGTCACCACCTGCATGGACGCCAATATTTGTTACAGCCCACACAGCAGTGTGCATTGGAGTTCACAGCGGGGTAGGAGGGAGGGTTGTGTGTCAGCACAGAAGAACTCGATGAACATAAGTTACAGGTATGTTAACCCTGTTTTCATCTTCGTTCTTCTGTGCCTCCACACATGGGAGTGTACCAAGCTTCACACAATAAGGAAGGTGGGGTGAAGTCCAACACAATTTTATTGTATCACACAAGAACCATCAACAAGTGTAAACAACATATAACTATACACAAATATACATACAAAAATAACACATATATACAATATACTCCCATATATACACCACTTGTATAAGGATATATTCAATAAATATATATAAGCATATATACATATAAAACATACAACTACAAAATTGTAGCATGATAGCGTAGCATCCCAGAACCCCTTAGGAAAAAAGGGAATGCAATACAGCCCTGGCCACAGCCACATCTCGCCCTGTATCCACATCCACAGCATAATGCCTGACAAAGGTGTCAGCCGTGGACCAGGTGGCTGCCCTACAGATGCTAGCCAACGGAACCCCCCGGAGGAGAGCCGAAGAGGCAGCCTGGGACCGCGTGGAATGGGCCCTAACCTGCAGCGGGCAACTCGCCCCAGCCAGGGAATAGGCCTTACTAATGGCCGTCACAATCCACCTGGACAGAGTCTGCGAGGAAGCCCTATTGCCCTTGTCCTTGGCCCCAAAACACACGAACAGGTGAGGACACTTTCTGAAGCCCTTTGTCCTGTCCAGATAGAAAGCTAGCGCCCTCTTCAAATCCAGAGTGTGCAGCGCCTTTTCCCCCTTGGAAGAGGGGTGAGGAAAGAATGCAGGAAGCGATATCTCCTGCGACAGATGAAAAGTGGACACTACCTTAGGCAGGAAGCCCAGGCAGGGACGCAATACTACCCTATTGGGATGGAATAAAAGGAAGGGGGGGGTCAGACCTTAGCGCAGAGAGCTCACTGACCCTCCTGGCAGAGGTTATAGCCACTAGGAATGCCACCTTGTACGATAGCAGGTCCAAGGGGCAGGTCGCCAAAGGCTCGAAGGGAGGCAACATTAGCCGTGCCAGCACCAAAGACAGTGACCATTGTGGTACAGGAGGCGACACTGGTGGGTAGAGGTTGAACATTCCCTTAAGGAACTGGCGGGACTTTGGGTGGGAAAAAACCGTGCTACCATCAACTCGAGAGTGGGTAGAAGAGATAGCTGCCAGGTGAACCTTGAGGGAGGTAACCCTTAATCCCTGGTCCCTCAGGAGGCACAAATAGTCAAAAATCAGCCCTAGGGAGCTATCCGTAGGCACCACCCCTTTCTCACGTGCCCAGGTCTCAAACCTCCGCCACTTGGCCTCGTAAGAGCGCCGGGTAGATGGCTTGTGGGCATTCAGGAGGACCCGTTCCACCTGCGTAGAAAAATTCAATGAGGAGGGACGATCCGCCAAGCTGCCAGATGCAGCTTCCCGGGGTCGTGGTGAAGAATGTCCCCGTTCTTCAAAAGATCCTGCCAAGGGGGCAGCCTCACATAGGTCTGCTGAGATAGCTGCAGGAGCCTTGGGAACCAGACTTGCCTCGGCCAAAATGGGGCCACTAAGATGCAGTCTGTCCTGTCCTCCTCTATTTTGCACAGGACCTTGGCTATCAAGGGGAAGGGCGGAAACATGTAATGCAATCCCTGGTTCCACGTAAACAGGAAGGCATCCCCAATAGAGAGCGGGTCGCTCCCTGCTCGGGAACAGAACGTCTGGGCTTTGGCATTCGCCGCTCTGGATGACGACGAGCGCGGCTTAGCCACCGGAATCGACCCAGCCGTCGGTTCCGACCGAGGGCTCGGAACCACGATCTTCGGTCCTGAGGCGGCAGCTCTCGGATCCGACGCGGTGGAAGAAGCGCTTCGGGGCGGCCGCGCCGAACCCTGCGCTGGAGAGGTTGTCTTCGACGCTGCGGCACTTGCGGGGCGTGCAGACCGAGCGGAGGACACAGAACCCGCCCTCGAGCGCCCTCCGACAGAGGGGCTTGGGCCAGCCTTGGGGGAGGGCAGCGGTATTGCCGTTGACATGACCGCTTTCCAGAGGGAGGAATTCAGCCGGGCCTGCCGATCCTGACGGGCCTTATTCGTGAACCCCTGACAGATCTTGCAGGCGGTCACATTGTGGGTCTCCCCCAGACAAAAAAGGCACTGGTCGTGGCCATCGGTCTGTGCCATTTTAGTATGGCACTTCAGGCAACGCTTGAAGAGCGCCTTTGAGGCCATCTTCAGGGGCGCGCAAATAAGAGAGGTCAACCAGTCCGAGTCAGAAACCGTCCGTTAATTACCGTCCAAATCAGTATCCAAAAGCGAAGTCCGAAGTCCAAACCGATGTCCAAATAAACCAGAAGATCAATCACAAGCAATAAGCGCAGAGCAACGAAGCTAACGTTCTCTCCCAGCGGCAGCAAGAAGAGAACTGAGGGAAGGGGCCGTTGGTCGCTGGAGAAGCACGTGACCGTTTGGGCGGGAAAACGGTCGCTGAGGCGCGCGACAAACGGCCCCTTCGGAGCTATAGAAGCTATGGAAAATTCTCCGGCGGCTGGCCTGCGCCTGCGCAGTCCCCATGTGTGGAGGCACAGAAGAACGAAGATGAACCACAGTTCTCTTCGTCAGATGCTACAGTAAAGTTGGTTAGTCTTAAAGGTGCTACTGGACTCCTTACTATTTTGCTACTACAGACTAACACGGCTAACTCCTCTAAACTTATGTGCGTAATTCAAAAAGAGCTGTGGTTGAGCCAACACACTTCAAGACTGACCCTAATATTTTCCAGAAATGCTGCCTACATCAGCACACACCCACAGAAGGGCAATCCTTTTGGGACCCTCTCCCCAAACTTCAGTCATCCAACTGTATCACCCCTAATGAGGCAGACGGCATGCCTCATTAGAATGATTCATACAGCAGAGATTAAGATAGATGGAGCTAATAGAGTTAGACATCTTCCACGTCTGCCTGCCTCCACAGAGATCTAGTGCACTTTGACCCGAGAGGCCTGGCTTCAGAATTCCACTTCCCAATGGACTTGTTTGACCTGGGAGTTGGCACTGTGCACCCTTGTTAACAAAGCGTATGAGAATACAGGCTGTTGTGAAGAGAAGTTGTTATTTTAGCAGGGTCATAAGAGTCCTGACCCTAAACACTGATGCTGCCTCTTGGGTATCCATGACAGTCTTGCTGTGAATATCTACAGAGAAAGCACCATGCTCAACTTTCAGAAACACTCGCTTGCAGTTGCACCCAACTGGCAATCCAGTTCCTCAAGAGCCATTTTCTACCCATTTCAAAGCCTCCTTGAAAAGGATGTGTGCAAGTATCACTGTGAGGGTGGACTGCAGGAGAGTCTGGTGTGTGTGAGTGTGTAAACACACCAAAGGAAACACATGAAGCTGCCTTGTACTGAGCCACATCATCGGTCTGCCACGGTCAGTCTGGTCTACTCAGACTGGCAGCGGCTCTCCAGGGTCTCAGACGAGGTCTTTCAAATCACCGACTGCCTGGTCCTTTTTAACTGGAGATGCTGAGGACTGAACCTAAGACCTTCTGCATGCCAAGCGGATGCTTTATTGCGGCGCCACAGCCCCTCCCCCTAAGAGGGGGAGTGATCTGAGATGCAGACGCTATTGTTGCTTGCCAGAGACTGTACTCATCCATTTGAGGCAAGAAAGTTGTATCTAGAAAAGAAAAAAGAGGTTTCTATCCAGAGAGAAGACTTTCAGATCTTTTTATCGCAAACATGGTTTAAACAGCGGACTCTAGGCCTCTGCTGGAGATAAGCAGCTTCAGTCCACTGAGCCGGCCACTCAGTGCAGGTGGAAGGGAGATAGAGGATCCAGCCTGGAAAACCCACAACAACCATTGATCCATGAATTGCCATATGACAGAAGTCCATCTGAAGCACATTTGGGGGCTGTATGGAACTTGTGGAGGCTGTAAACCATGTAGCATTGATAAGAGATAGATTGTCGAAGGCAATCAGAGACAGCTTAGATCACTGGAGTCCTGGGAAAGGAAAATGGATTGGCAATTCTGGAGTCTAGGAAACCCTTTACACACCAAGAGGGAGGAATGAGAATCAGCCCTCGCTTGCCTAGAGCCCAGAGGTGGAGAGCACACTGCAAATGTAGTTTGTCTCTGAAGAGAGCTTGCTTAAAAATAGATCCAGAGGAGTCAGCCGTGTTAGTCTGAAGTCTCAAAATAGCAAAGAGTCCAGTAGCATCTTTAAGACTAACCAACTTTATTGTAGCATAAGCTTTTCAGAACCACAGCTCTCTTCATCAGATGCATCTGCTTCTGAGAACCACAACTCGAGAACCACAGATGCATCTGACGAAGAGAACTGTGGATCTCAAAAGCTTATGCTACTGTAAAGTTGGTTAGTCTAAAAGGTGCTACTAGATTCTTTGCTATTTTGCTTAAAAATAGGTGATTATATGCAACTGTCAAATCCATCACCCAATAAGCACTTAATATTACTTTTGTGATACCTATAGGAATAGCCGCTTAGCGCACCAGGATACCATTGAAGATCCCTGGATTATATGAATGCTACTGGACTAATGCAAGATGCCACACAGCAGCCTGCACTAAGAGCTCAAATGAAACACAAAAAGAGTAGCAATAAAGCCGTTCTTTCACTGACCTCTCCAAGCAGAGTCACAGATTAAAGAAAATAGTCCCTGCCATTGGTCAGGGAACGATTCCAGTCTTAAGAGACACCAGAGCTGTGTCAAGTCAGCTGAAAACAGAGCCAAGTTTTGAAGAAAGGTGACACAAATTTGGTGGCCTGGAAGTTATGCAAATCACTTGTTTTGGAATAACGTGTTCTGCATCTTCTAGCTGTGAAAGCAAAAAACAGAGGGGGAGGTTATCTTCATACCCCCACCAGCTGCAGCTTCTGCTATTGCAGCAGGAACTGCCCATGTGTTTTTCAAGCTCTGTAAAGCAAAGGATCCCTAGATACCAACCTGCTCCCAGTATCAAATGCCACATTTGCACAGTGCAATCACGCAAACGGAGGAATACATACAAGCCTTAATATCAATGAGAGCCCAACCTTAGCGCTTCTGCAGAACTAACCAACCTAACATAAGCCTTGCAAACTAGAGATCACAGAAGATCACTTCCAGTTCCTAGTCAACAACTAAACAGGTGGTGGATCTAATGACAGAAATAACAATCTGTCTTTCCTGAAAGCAGTTACTGACAAGCTAGCAAAGATAACCGTGCAGCTCTCTTTCTTTATTCTACTATTTCTAACAGCATGGGGGCAGAAAATTTTCTGGTGCTGTATTTTACTGTGGAAATTTTTCTCCTCACATATGTAAATATAAAAAAGAGTCCAGTAGCACCTTTAAGACTAACCAATTTTATTATAGCATAAGCTTTCGAGAATCAAGTTCTCTTCATCAGATGCCTGATCAAAACTCGAAAGCTTATGCTATAATAAAATTAGTTAGTCTTAAAGGTGCTACTGGACTCTTTTTGATTTTGCTACTACAGACTAACACAGCTAACTCCTCTGGATCTATGATATGTAAATATAGGCTCTGTATAACGACAGCTGTTAGGGCTGTTGTGCTGTGAATCAATCATATAAGATGGACTAAATGTAGAAGCATGGACAGACCCCAGTGTATGTACATGGTCCAGGCTTGTACATGGCACATTTGCTTTCTTTTCCTAATATTTAAATTTTGCTAATGGTACTTCAACAATTTATTTGAATTTGAATCAGTAAATTTTGCAACTTTTCCTAGAAGACCTGCATGGCTGATTATTACAAACTAAACATTGCACATACTTTGTTAGTGTATGCATGCTGTGTTTTGTGTACCTTTTTCGTGGTGCAGAATTTAGTTGCGAGAAGGACTTTATGGAGAGCCAAGCATCTCTTCTTGGAAGACCTCAGGTAGTAGGACTGGGAAAGGACCTGTGTTACGACCCTTACTTCTCTTGGGTAGATTTTACCTTTAATCTTTCCGTTACACCCTCTGGGTAGATTGCTGCCACCAGAAATATTATATTCCAAGATATTTTATTTAAATTTTCCCTTTGGTAACGTGCCTAAACATCAGGCTCCTTCGTGGTTCTATGTGGCCCTGAAGATAGGAATGGGATATGGCAATGACAGCCACTCTGGGATATAACAAAACAAAATAAACTTTTATTTTTCAAGAAGCATATCGAAGTAGTTCTCGGTTCTTAAAGTTACTTTCTATAAACTCATTCACACAGATCTCTTCTAAGGCTTCACACACAGTTAGCCTCTTTCTCTGACTCAATATTGCTCACAGAAATGCTAAAAGCTCCTCAGGCAGCACACAGCTGACCTCTCTTTCTCTAACTATTATTCACAGAAATATGAAACCTGCTCAGGCAGCACACAGCCGGCCTCTCTTTCCCCTGACTCTTATTCACAGAAATGCTTAAACCTGCTCAGGCAGCCCACAGCCGGCCTCCCTTTCCCTGACTGAGTGTCCTTTCACAGACATGCTCAGTTCAGGGTCCACACAGGTCATATTTCTCTCATGAATATTTCAGTATACTCAGGCAGCCCACAGCTGGCCTCCCTTTCCCTGACTGAGTGTCCTTTCACAGACATGCTCAGTTCAGGGTCCACACAGGTCATATTTCTCTCATGAATATTTCAGTATACTCAGGCAGCCCACAGCTGGCCTCCCTTTCCCTGACTGAGTGTCCTTTCACAGACATGCTCAGTTCAGGGTCCACACAGGTCATATTTCTCTCATGAATACTTCAATATACTCAGGCAGCCCACAGCCGGCCTCCCTTTCCCTGACTGAGTGTCCTTTCACAGACATGCTCAGTTCAGGGTCCACACAGGTCATATTTCTCTCATGAATATTTCAGTATACTCAGGCAGCCCACAGCTGGCCTCCCTTTCCCTGACTGAGTGTCCTTTCACAGACATGCTCAGTTCAGGGTCCACACAGGTCATATTTCTCTCATAAAGATTTCCATATACTCAGGCAGCCCACAGCCGGCCGCCCTTTCCCTGACTGAGTGTCCTTTCACAGACATGCTCAGTTCAGGGTCCACACAGGTCATATTTCTCTCATGAATATTTCAGTATACTCAGGCAGCCCACAGCTGGCCTCCCTTTCCCTGACTGAGTGTCCTTTCACAGACATGCTCAGTTCAGGGTCCACACAGGTCATATTTCTCTCATAAAGATTTCCATATACTCAGGCAGCCCACAGCCGGCCGCCCTTTCCCTGACTGAGTGTCCTTTCACAGACATGCTCAGTTCAGGGTCCACACAGGTCATATTTCTCTCATGAATATTTCAGTATACTCAGGCAGCCCACAGCTGGCCTCCCTTTCCCTGACTGAGTGTCCTTTCACAGACATGCTCAGTTCAGAGTCCACACAGGTCATATTTCTCTCATAAAGATTTCCATATACTCAGGCAGCCCACAGCCGGCCGCCCTTTCCCTGACTGAGTGTCCTTTCACAGACATGCTCAGTTCAGGGTCCACACAGGTCATATTTCTCTCATAAAGATTTCCATATACTCAGGCAGCCCACAGCTGGCCTCCCTTTCCCTGACTGAGTGTCCTTTCACAGATATGCTCAGTTCAGGTCCACACAGGTCATATTTCTCTCATAAAGATTTCCATATACTCAGGCAGCCCACAGCCGGCCTCCCTTTCCCTGACTGAGTGTCCTTTCACAGACATGCTCAGTTCAGGGTCCACACAGGTCATATTTCTCTCATGAATATTTCCATATACTCAGGCAGCACACAGCCGGCCGCCCTTTCCCTGACTGAGCGTCCTTTCACAAACATGCTCAGTTCAGGTTCCACACAGGTCATATTTCTCTCATAAATACTTCAACATACTCAGGCAGCACACAGCTAGGCTGCTTTCTTCTGACTGAATATTTTCTCCCTACTCTCCTCCGCCCACACTTCTCCGTCATCAACCAATCATATCGCTCACTCTTCCCTTTCTTTCACCCCCCACTCTTCACCTATCTCACCAAGCATTTAAAGATACGTGCACACATTCACTTGAAATCATTACAACCTGTGCTCAAGAGCTGCCAGATAAATAAATGGCTCAATAGCCTGATAGCATACAGCCCCATGTGATATTGGGGGTGGTGTCAAGTATATACTACCACAGCCTCCTAAATCCTAAACCATTTGCAACGACACAAAGACAACCTCCTCATTCATCTCTGGCTATGAGTGCTGAATTGGTGAAGGGCCAGGAGACAGAAACGTACATGGTCTCCGAAAAGACGAAACAAAAAGAAATGACTGCTCAAAAATCAAGCCACGGAAGCTTTTACTGAAAGAAACAGAGGACTGGAACGACGTCTTCCTGAAGGGCCTCTAAATTACGTTTAAAAGGGAAGCTTTATGACCTCGACAAGCCTGAAAATGCAGCAGTTCCATCACAGCTAAGTCGACATCAAGCAACCAGGCTTCTGAGAGGTTGAAAAGGGCCCCTATCAGTGGGAGTCTTCTCTTTTCTTCTGTACAAAAAGAAAAGAACATTGTGTGTTCCTGCCGCCTAACTGAGGGGCTTCGTGGAGTCGCGATGAGCTTCCGGTTTCTGCAATTATTCCAAAATTCTGGAACTGCCTAAACAGCTTTACATTAGAGAATGGGGGAAAGGGACTGAGGCTTATGGAGGAATGGGAGGGGACTGAGAAATCAAGCCGCCTCCGAATCTTCTGCCAAGTGCCCATAGAGCATCAGGCTTGCCTTTTAAGTAGGCATCAGTCTGCTAAGCTGCCTTATACTGAGAGCCCAGCTACAAATGACGAATTACGCGAGGACCGCACCTGAAAGGAGTCGCAATGTCAGCTGGGAAGCTGAGTTTTAAAAGAGATCGGAAGGCTTTGTCAATTTCCCCTCTCTACAGAGCCCAGAGAGGTTCCTCAGAGGGTTTGTTAATTTCCTCTTCATCTCTTAGAACAAGATGAAACTGACAGCCTTCTGGAGGCACAGAGGAAATTAACAAACCCTCCCAGCAGCCATCTCTGGGCTCTGTAGAAAGGGGAAATTGACAAAGCCTTCCGATCTCTTTTAAAACTCAGCTTCCCGGCTAACATTGCGACTCCCTTCACGTGAGCATCCTTGTGTAATTCGTCATTAGTAGCTTGGCTCTTAATCAGATGACTGGTCCATCAAGGGCAGTACTGCCTAGCCTGAGCGGTAGCCGCTCTCCAGGATCTTCTATGGAGGTCTGTCGCATCACCTACTACCTGATCATTTCCAGGTAGGTAGTCTGCAACAGAACCCAGCGGCACCTTAGAGACAAACAAGATTTCAGAGTATGAGCTTTCAAGAGTCGGAGCTCCTTTCTTCAGATACAGGGAAGAGATGCTGGGGTCTGACTCTGGGCCTTCTGTGTGGCAAGCAGATGCTCTGCTACTGAGCCACAGCCCATTCCCTACCTATGAAAAGTATATTTAAATGTTTATTGACTTCATTTATATCCCACATTTTTCCCCAACAGGGACCCAAAGTGGTTTACATTGTCCTCCTTTCTCCCATTTTATCCTGACAACAATGCTGTGAGGTAGATTAGGTTGAGAGTCTTGTCCAAGGTCACCCAGGGAGCTCTAGCGGCAGAGTGGAGAGTTGAAAGAGGGTGTCCCAGATCCTAGTCTAACATTCTAACCACTATACCCACACTTGCCATTTAAGAACCAACCACTTTCAAGATTCTTCTGAAGCTGCCGAGATGGAACTGAGCAAAGCAGTTCAAGCCCATCACAGACACAGGTTTGGAAAACCGCCAGTTAACAGAGATCATGTAAAAAGAAGCAATACCTCTCTCTCTCTCTCTCTCTCTCTCTCTCTCTCTCTCTCTCTCTCTCTCTCTCTCTCTCTATCTCTCTCTTACAGTTTTAAATAAAGGCTCAAAGTAGATTACAGCATTTTAAATGTAAAAGTTCCTAGGTACAGATGATAATTCCCACAGTGCTGCAGTTACACCACCCCCCAGCTCCAATTCCAGCTCAGCATGACTTTTAGCCCAGTTAGGCAATAAGGCTTTTGCAATACTTCCAAGGAATAGCTCTGAAATGCCATTTGTCTCAGATGGCCAAAGATGCTTCCCTGGATGCCACTGGATCCTAGAGATGAGTAACAGTCATGACGGTGTTGTATAATTCTTTGACAGGACAGGAACTGAAGAGATACAGGTGACTGCTTCTACCCAGGAGGCGAGAGAGGTTTGATCTGTTTTTCTGGCAGTGCAAGTGAGCCACTTCGAACTGTTGTCCTACTGCAATCTTACACACGATGCCCCTGTTCGAGATCCAAGAATCAAAGATAAAGCTTGGTAGCGGGTCTCAAGCAGCCTTTCCATTAATTCTCAGGGGTATGTTTGACAGTAACTTGCTACAGACTTAGCAGTTTTACACAATAGGTATTTCACAACCTGGTATTTCATCAGCCTTGTGCTGCTCTGCCAACACTTTCACTCAACAAATTCAGCTTGACATTTCTTTATCGGTCACACTGACATAAGTTTAGGGTCCAGTCCTTTACTTAGCAAAGAATATCTAATTTGTGCTGATTACTTAATGGCTGGTTTTTTTAAAGAAAATGGACCAGGCAGTGGCTGTAAAGAGATGTGCAGCTCTCTTATTAATAAAAGCCAGACATCTGATGTGTGCCTTTTTAAGTCCTTCCCTTATATAACTGGACTTGATTTTAAGATACGTCCGAGTTCAAACTTCTAAAAGTCAAACACATTAGAAGTCAGTCTATAGAAAATCAACACAATTTTATAACCATGTACCTTCATTCCATCTTTACTTTAGGTAAAGGTAGTCCCCTGTGCAAGCACCGAGTCATTATTGACCCATGGGGGGACATCACATCACGACGTTTTCTTGGCAGACTTTTTGTTATGGGGTGGTTTGCCATTGCCTTCCCCAGTCATCAACACTTTACCCCCAGGAAACTGGGTATTCATTTTACCGACCTCGGAAGGATGGAAGGCTGAGTCAACCTTGAGCCAGTTACTTGAACCTGGCTTCCGCCAGGATCGAACTCAGGTCATGAGCAGAGCTTCGACTGCAGCTTACCACTCTGTGCCACGAGGCTCTAAGTGTTTGGAAATTTCAATTGTGCAGAATGCTGTAGCCAGAATGTTAACTGGATTGGGTTGTACAGGCCCTATCAAACCAGTCTCGGCCCATCTACACTAGATCTCAAACTGTTTCTGAGCACAATTCAAGGTGTTGACCTTTAAAGCCCTATATGGCTTATGAACCTACTTGACTGATCCAGTCATCTTCTGAGGTCCAGCTTCCAGTGCAACCCAGGAGACAGTGGGGGCACTGAAACTTTGGAACTAGAAAGATTCTCTTGTCCCCTTATATTGCGATCTTCCACCAGCAGGGGAAAACTTTTTTTGGTTTCATCTGCTATTTCCTCAGTGATCCCTCTTGCCTGTCAAGTTTTTAACTGTTGTTTTTATGTATGGGTATTTTAACTTGGCTTTAATTGTTTGAATGTTGTTTTGTTTTAATAGTTTTTAAGATGTGTTTTTATTATGTTTATAATCTGTTAGTCCTGTTGGTGGCCCTGAGGAAGAAAGAAAGGGTATAAATTTTACTAATAAATAATAAATGAAACCTCCCTGACTTCCAAGACACAAATAAACCTAAGTCTGGCAAATTTCCAGAACATGGGTAAGCAACCTTTTATAATTAAAGAGCCAAGTGCCATCAACCGTCCAAGTAAGAGATCAAAGAACAGGTATAAGAAAGTCCATTTGCATAGCTGAAGGCATACAATTTATTACTAATAACTGAATGATCAATAATCCATAAAGTCTGTGCTGCTCAACCACTGGTTGTTACAAGTCTTAGTAGGAAGTGGCACACACAAGGTCTCACAGTAATATACACAGAAGCACCTTGCGTAATTGTGTTAGCAAAATGGCATAAATCTACAAACAGTTTGCACTTGGATTCCTAGCAATGGCTCCCCTCTGTTATTTCCCTTTCTGTAATGCATTTCTAAGCAGCCCTGTATTCCCATATATTCCCACTTCCTGGCCATTTCCACTGATTATTCTAACATGCCACTTTCCATTCCAATGCATCTAACACTTCATTAAAGAGTCATATTTAGTTCCACACCGAACTACATTTTTCTGTAGAGCCACAGGATGCAAAACTCTGCTCCAGAAGATAATCAGACAAGTTCTGCATGTAACAATGCTTCAGACATCAAGACTGACCCATCTGCGTCTCTACAGAGTGTTGCCAAGTAGGCCCCCTCCCCTGCTTTGAAGCCTGCTATGAACTGTGTTAGAGTTTCCTGCATCACTGTTTTACTGCTACACCAAAGACTGCTTTGCACGTGTGTGTTCTGATACACGTGTCAGTTTCCTGCCTGCGTGTCAATTACCTTGCTGCTGCAATAGACTGTGTAGTTTACTGACTCCATGTTTGGGTAACTGCACAAAAGGACTCTCTTTCTGGGCAGCCCTGCCCTGACCTGTATCTGGACTTCCCAGTGTGTGTTTGGACTGTGTTACAAGTGTGCCCCGTGCCTGCGTTGCCATCTGCCACGGACCGTGCCTGTTCCCTGCTTTGGACTGTGTTTTAAAGTGCTGTTCCCCCTGCCTCCATGGAAGCCTGCCTCATATGGGCCCAAGCCGCTGCTAGCAGCCGGGCGCCTGCCGGGGAAACCTCCAGCGAGCCTGGCTAGGCGCTCCCTGGTCAGTTCCCGCCTGGAGCCTCCCGCGGGCCGGTCCCCGAGCTTGCCCTTGCTACCGGGCAGCCTGCTATCCAGCCCCAGCTATGCCCAGCCGGCATCCATGTTCTCAGGCACCCAGAAGACCCTGGGAAGAAGACTGCTTTGAGAAGCCATTTCGGCGAAGCGGGCACACCACGTCCGCAGCGAGAGCCCCTCGCCCCGCTCTGCATATCTTAGGAGCCGCCCCGGAGAAGGAACTAAGTGCTGACCATCCCAAGCACTTAGAGAATGCATCTCAAAGAAACCTCCGCATTCCAAAGCTGATGACATCAGGACAAGCCCTGTCCGCTGGAACATCCTTTCAGCCCACTTGGATTTCCCCCTCCCTCTTTTGTCCCCTCTTCCTGAGGTGTCACTTATCACAATCTGATTACCAAAGTGGCCCATCCAAGCCATTCAGTGACCCATTAGACCCTTTGTTTTAATCTGTGAGAACCACCAAGTACAGCACCAGCCCCAGGGTACGTTGTGGGGTATTTAAGCTGGTCTCCCAGACCACTCGGTGCTTAGGCCATTCCTATCCAGACTTCCTTGCTGTCCGTCTGTGGTCCCAGTGCTGGCATTGGGCCACCTCGCTGCTGCGTCTCTGCTTCGCTCCAGGATAAGTGAGTATTCCCCCTATCATCGTTGGGAACCAGCTAATGCGAACGTCTCTGTATTTCCTACTCTGTATTTCTTAGACCTTGTATGTTCTTTGTATGATTGTGCAAGCTAGGCTTACGCTACACTCAATACACGTGTTTGGACCTTACTCCTTGTCTGCCTCTTTTTCACTAGAGTGTCTGGGATCGGGACCTCCGTAAACATAGGTTATGATCCTCGCTTAATATTAATAGTTACAGACTGCTACAGCTAATTCCCCATTATAATAAAGAGCAGTTCTGGTAACAAGAGAGACAGGTGATAAAATGGTCATGTAAAGTTTTCACTTGCTAAACAGACTTGCTAAATGGATTTTAATCATATTTGGGATTCAATTTAAGGAAACTGCCCCCATTTTTAGTCTGGCTCTTCCCTAACGTCATGTGATCTGCACTCACTGTTCTAAGGAGAGTCTGGTTTTCTCCTTGACCTATTCTGTGGTCTGCAGTTGTTTCGGTTAATCTGTGGATAGGTAACAAGTCATGTACCCTATTCACAACAGTTTGGTGGTCTGGGTGACAGGATCCTGTGATTTCTGATGAGGGCCTTTTTGCTGTAGTACACAAACTGCTCAATTTCCACTTTCTAAACCCAAGAAGGCATGTTGGGTGGGAATGAGTATCTGGCAAAAGGTTAACTTACGACTGCAATTATAAGAAGCAAAGAACCACCCCAGTGTTGGTTAATAGTTCTTGCAAGAGACACTCACGTCCTGTTTCAATTCATTCATTAGCTGCTGATGGTAAGGCTCGATCTTCACAGCCCTGGGCACTGTGAAATCTGGCACCAAAACAAAATCTCACTGCTTCTTCAGAACTCCAACATGATATACTTTGCATTTCCACTTCTCAAGCTGATTGAATAAAGTCAGAAATCATTGAGGCAGAGCCTGCTCCGGGTTCAGAAAGGGTACGTCTTCCAATACTCGGCGAGACGCTCTTCACTTTATTCAGCTCAGGACACTGGAGGCAATTTTACGTGAGCTGGAAGACAGGTGTTCCTGCTCACTGGGCCAAACTGCAACTAAAACAGCCTGAATCTACCTCAGTGTAAAGAGCGCAATTTAGCTCAGGGAATTAAAAGTGTGAATGTGTGTGGCTCTAGCGAGCATTTCTATCTTGTGGGTTGGCTTTTCCCCCATTTCCTCCTTCAGCCAGTTTTGGACTACTTGCCTTTTGTGGTGCACCGCGAGGCCCTCCAGCCGTTATAACCGGTGTACTGTGGGTGAGGACCTCTGAACTGGTGAAGTTCCTGGCCACCTTCCGGGCCGCCTAAACGCGTCTATGTGGGTGGGATCCCAGAAGTAGGCTCTATAGATTTATATATATCCTGAAGCAGCACATATAAAAATCTCTTCTGCCCTCCCCCGTCTCTCCTAAGTCCGTCCAAACCCCGTTCCTGCCAGCACTTAGGCTTCAATCCCCGCTCCGGAGGAAACGTGAAGGGATCGATAGTCTGTTCGTTCAGTCAGTTTAGCTTTGGGAATCTAAAGCCAGGTTCCTGAAGCCCCGCGGCAGCCGGCCGCACCGTGCTTAAGAGTTTTAAGTTAGACTCTTGGGCGCCTTTCCGCTTGCGAGTTGTAAGTCAGACTCGTGAGCGCACCTCGCTTGGGAGTCAGTGGGACTCTTGGGCGCACCCTGCTTGGGAGTTGTTAGAACTCTTGAGCGCACCTCGCTTGGGAGTACAGTAAGCTTTACTCCTGGGCACTTTCGCTTGGGGACTTGCAGAGGCAGTCCTTGAGCACATTTAGTCTTTTGGTCTTGGCTTGGAGACAGTTTAACCGTTTGTCTCTGAGCACGAGGCCTGGGGACACTTTGAGTTTAGTTCTTGGGCAGAGAGCTTGAGAGCATTGTTGGCTTCTGAGCAGAGGCTTGGAAGCACTTCAGTTCCTGAGTAGAGGCTTGGGAGCATTTCTGGTTGCCTAAGCAGAGGCTTGGGAGACCCCTTAATTGCAGTTTCCGAGCAGAGGCTTGGGGACACCTTTTGGTTTCCGAGTATAGGCTTGGGAGACCCCTGAGCTTTAGCTTCTAGGCAGAGGCTTGGAAGCACTGAGCGTTTTTGGTTCTTGGGCTTAGAGAGCTTGAGAGCACCCTCTGAGCCAGTAAACTTTTCCTGGTCCCGTGGCTTGTAGGCAAGCTTGAAACGGGAATAGGAATTCTTCCTTCTCCCCCAGTGGAGAAGAACCGAGTGTAGGACCCTGAAATACCCTTGTGACCCTAAAAGTAGAACCTTAAAACCCCCTGGTAAAAACCCTTGAGGACCTGAGGGAAGGATAAACCTCCCAAAGGAACATAGAGAGGAAGAAGTTGTTAAAACCCTTGAGCAGCTTTAATCGCCCCACCCCTGGTGTCGCTGATCTACTCTTTAACCTCCCCCGAGATCAGCCCTAAACTAAAAAGTAAAATGTACCGGGCAAACCCCACCGTGCCTCGCCTGGAGAAGTGGCTAGTTAAGAAGGGAGATTGCCCTTGGGAAGCCGGTTCCTTCAAGGGACCCGACCCACTCCAGATAGTTAGAAGCGCCTTCCAGGACTTCTGTGACAAGGAGAAACCTAGGTCTAGCAAAAAGGACAGATATGGAGCCTGGGCACTTTTCACCGCCCTGCAGGACAGCGTGTCCCTAATTAGCAAGTTGCAAACAGCACAGGAGGAGTTAGAGGAGAGGTCAAAACGAGAGCAGGACGCCTTGCGCCTAGAAATCCAGACTCTCAGGACCAAGCTAACCGACCAGGAGAGAGAACATGAGGAGAAAGCAGTTGAGTGGCGCGCCGAACGCGTCAATTTCATATTAGAGAAGCAAGGACTAACTACCGCCCTCCAGGACGCTCAGCACAAGGCTGAAGCGGCCACCGCTCGTGCCGATATGGCTGAGCACGCATTAACAGAGGGACAAGAAGAGATTACCAAGCTCACCCATGCCGCCCGGTTCATGGCGGACCACAACCAGTCTAAAGCCGCAGCCGCGGACCATTCAGCTTGTAAGAGGGAGCTAGAGGCCCTAAAGCGACACTTGGGGATGCAACAGGCCGTAATTTCCGCCGTGCACCCCTCAGCCCTCTTGGCCCTCCCAGAAGATAGTAAGGATAGCTGGACATCTCAATCGCCCCAACCCGAGGAAGCCCCACAGCCCCTCCATCCAATAGCTACTAAGGAAATAGTATCCATGGACGAGGATGGCAGGAAGACAGACCGGGTCGTTAAAGAAACCCGCAATTGGAGGCCCGACGAGCTCCAAGCCATAGCAGATCGTATGGGACCCCTAAACCGAGACACGGCCATCCAGTGGTTCACCCATGTGACCACCTCCCAGCCCTCCGCTAGTGGTTCCGATGTGGCCCAGCTGGCCCGCCAATGCGCTGCCCCTGAGATAGTTTCGGCCCTCAATGCCTATATTTCTAACCGACGGCTAGCCACACGCAGCCAGTATGGAGCAATTAAAGAGATCTGTGCATTCCTGTGGCCCACCAAAAGCTTGAAAGCCCTGTACATTGCAGAGTCTCAAAAACCCGGAGAGGACCCAGAGGCATACTTAGCTAGGAAGCAGCTTCTAGCTGAGCTAGCAGACGAAGTGGACCTAGATGCAAGCGATGTACCCGACTTTGACGAGTTAGAATTCAGGAGAGCAGTCTTAGATGGACTCAATAGTACCACCCGCCTAGCACTAGCAGGAGTGGAGCCCGGGAGCATCTCATGGGGAGACCTGGAAGCTCGCATCAGAAGCATTGCTGGCCTGTTGCGAGAAACCGGCGCCATCCGCCATGTGAAGCCCCCGGCCTCTCGTAGGAAGGAGAGCGAGCCGATAAGTGCAGTCACCTATGCCAATCATGGCCCCCACTCTCAATACCGACCACAGGGACGCAGCCCGTACTCCGAGGCAAGGGGAGGAATCCTGAGGGGAAGGAGCGGCAGCTTTAACCGGGGAAGGGGACCGAGGGACTACCGCCCGGGAGTCTCCTTTGCGCCCGCCCCGAGTTACAGTTCCTCCTCCCAGCAAGGACCCCACGAGCCCCGACTACAGGATGCACCCATAGCCCCTTCTCACTCGCGAGCATCGCACCCGTACCACCATCAGGTCTACCCGCCTCCAGATCAGTCTAATGCTTGGGGAGCATCGCAGGGCGACCACGAGGGCTACCGGGACCGCGGCAGCACGCCCCAGTCCAGGGACTCCCTCCGTTGGGAACTTTGGATGCGCCTCAAAAACATTGGAGCGAACATGGAGCTCTTCGACGGAAAGCCCACGTCCGTTCTAATGAAGGCGATCATGGAGTGGGAAGACCAGCAGCAGCCCCCAGTACCTCCGTCGGCGCCCCCGTTACCGCCAGACCCTCCCTTCTCGAGTCCCCCGATAGCTGCGGTCCGGGAGCGCCCGAGCCCCAACAACCCCTTTAGAGGAAGCGCCGCTTCCACCGACCAGAGTGCAGGATCAGAATAGGGTTGCCCCGAGTCCCAGTCTCCCTCCGTGGGCATAGTTGCCAAACTAAAGCCGGACACATGGGGGAGACCGACAGTGAAGGCAGGGATCGGGACTCCCGGGGAAAAGAAGAAGCCTGCCACCCTCCTCATAGATACCGGAGCCTCACTTAATATACTCCGGCCCACCTTAGTCACAAAGGGAACTCAGACCCCCACAACCATGCAGCTCGCCGGTTTTGGAGGCGGCACGCAGGAATCCCCAGTCTGGCAGGATATCCCCCTCTCCGTTGGGAACCTGGCCACCCGGATTTCGGCATGCGCAAACCGGGGAGAAGACGATGGACTTTTGGGCATGCCATTTTTCCGTGCCGAGGGACTGACCATTGACTTAGCAAACGGGCTCCTGTGGCGCATCCCGGGAGGCCCAGACTTTGTTAATGCGGTCCATCGATGCGCAGCCCTCAAGGCCCCCCTTCCTCTCGCCCCCATCACAGGAGACCCCTGGGTCCAGGACTTTCCCGAAGTGTGGGTGACAGATAAGGCCGAGTGTGGGATAGTGAAGGGCGCCTGCGTCCTAATTGAAGGAAAGGACCCCCCTCCCCAAAGACAGTACAAGTACCCAGCAGAAGCGGAGGCAGGGATAGCCAAGACTATAGAAGGACTCCTTGAGTGGGACGTCATACTCCCGATGCAGTCCATCTGCAACGCCCCATTGTGGCCAGTTCTGAAAGCAGATGGAGTGACCTGGAGAATGACGGTAGACTTCCGTGCCCTGAATGCCACCACCCCTCCAGTTGCCCCGGTTGTGGCCAAGTATAATGAGATCCTAACGGCCATTGCCGCTGGGTCCCGGTTCTACTCGGTCATAGACCTGGCCAATGCTTTCCATTCTATCCGGTTGCATGAGTCTTGCTGGTACAAGTTCGCGTTCACTTTCCGCGGCCAGCAATACGCATTCAAGCGGACACCCCAGGGATTCCACTCCAGCCCCAGCATTTGTCATGCCCATGTAGTTCAGATGTGGGAACGCCTCCAACCCTCCTCGAGGCCCCACGTACTGAGCTACGTGGATGACATTTTAGTCCACGCCCCCACGGAAGAATTAGCCCGCCAAATCACCAGGGAAGTCCTGGAACTCCTCCGCGAGACTGGGTTCAAGGCAAGCAGGGAAAAGGCCCAATTGGTTCAGACCAGCGTCAAGTACCTGGGTCTGACCCTGGGACCCGAGGGTCGCACCCCGGACGCCCAGCGAATGGAGGTCATTTCCAAGCTGCCTGCACCCACCGATGTCCCCTCCCTCAGAGCCCTTCTAGGAACTTTTAACTTTTCCCGAGACTTCATTGAGTCCTTTGCAGACAAAGCTCGCCCCCTTTATGCTCTCCTCAAGAAGAACACTCCCTGGGAGTGGGGACCGGAGCAACAGACAGCCTTAGCCGAGCTAAAGCGCAGCCTGGCCGCAGCCCCGGCCCTAGCCCATCCGGATGTTACCCAGCCATTCTTTATTCAGCTGGCAGTATCGGACAAGAGCATAGGAGCCACGCTCACCCAGCAGCAAGCGGGAACCGCTAGAGTAGTAGCCTATGCCTCTCGCAACCTAACCGCAGTAGAAGCTAAGTTTAGCCCATGCGAGAAGACATGCCTTGCTCTGGTTTGGAGTCTGACCCATTGGGAATTTATCATAGGAGGCTCCCGCACAATAGTTCAAACTACTCACACGCCCCTCAAATATATTCTGTCTGGCAAGATACAAGACGGACAAGTTTCAAACGCCCGCATAGCCCAGTGGACCCTGGCCCTGGTCAACCGCGGAGTAGAATTCAAAAGGGAGACCACTGAGCCACCAGCCCCCTATGGCCTATTGGTAACCGGGACCGAGCACGAGTGCCCCCTGGACCCGCCACCACAGGTTGTCTGGCCAGTCACTTGGGGAGTCCCGCTAGAGGAAGCCCGACAGAACGGCTTCACATGCTGGTTCTGTGATGGCTCCTCCTTTCACGTTGGAGGCTCCCCTCGGACAGGCTACGGCGCCGTGCGAGTGAGCGACGCCCATACTCTCAAAGGTCCAGCCCGCCCCCATTCCAGCCAAGCGGCTGAGGTGCAAGCGCTTCTGGCAGTGCTTGAGTTTGAGCCCCCAGAAAGCCCACTTGCCATTTATACAGACTCGGATTGGACGGCCAAAGCCGCCACGGTCTGGCTCCCGGTGTGGCAGAATCAGGGGTGGAGAGCTAGCGATGGGAAACCCGTAGCCCACCTACAGCTATGGCAGCAGGTAGCAGCACTCCTCCAGTCCCGCTCAGGCCCAACGCAGGTGACCCATGTCAAGGGACACCAGAAGACAAATTCAGAGACCGCTTATTGGAATGACCAGGCAGACCTTGCAGCCAAGGCAGCCGCCACTGAAAATGCTCCCCTACCGGAACCAGCCACCGATTGTCCCCTCCGCCCTGTCATCACTCGGGCACAAGCCCGCAGCCAAGCTCAGGGAACCGCAGGAACACTAGACCTAGCACAACTGCAGCAATCTGACCCAGAAATAACTGACCTCCTAGCCGCAGGAAGGGATCAGACAGGGAGACTCATGATCAGAGAAGAGGAAGGCATAGTTTGGGCAGTAGATGCAGCCGGCGAACGCCATTGGGTAGTGCCATTGGAAGTTAGGGCTGACTTAATTCAGTTTGTCCACGAGCAGGGACACCGAGGCAAGGATCTGACTCTGGAAAGGGTAAAAGAGGTTGGTTGGTGGCCTGGCATGCGCACCGAAGTAGCGCAATGGGTAGACAACTGTCTGTCCTGCGCTATGGTCAATGCAGACCCCACCGGACCTAGAGCTCCCCTCCAGCATCAGAGAATTGACGGACCCTGGGCTCGCATACAAATTGACTTTATCGGCCCCCTTCCCCCCACTGCTCGCGGCAATCGCTACTGCCTCACTGTCATAGACCCCTTTAGCAAATGGGTCGAAGCGTTTCCGTGCAAGCGCAACAATGCAGCCACCACAGCCAAACTACTGTTCAACAATGTCTTTTCAAGATGGGGCATTGTGCGAGTCATGGACTCCGATTTAGGCTCACACTTTATCGGAGAAGTTACACAGGAGCTTTGTAAAGCACTGGGCATCCAGCAGCGGTTCCACATAGCCGGCCACCCTCAGGCTTCAGGCGCCATAGAAAGAACCAACCGGACCCTCAAGGAGGCTCTCCGCAAGATGGTTCGCTCCTCCGGGAGAGACTGGGATGAAAAACTCCCCATAATCCTAATGGCCATTAGAGGCACTACCGCAGTTCACGGGCTCACGCCCCATATGGTAATGACAGGGCGAAGAATGCAGCTCCCGGAAGCCTTCTGGCTAGATACGCAGCTCCCTTCCGATATGCAGCCCGTAGTGATTAATGACGCTTGGGTCCAGGACCTGCTCTCATCCATACACGCCGTCCACATGCAAGTGGCCCAGAAGTTGGGCACAGCTCAGAAGGATATGGACCGCAAATTAGGATGGGTCAGGAACCCCAGGCAGTGGGAAGAAGGACAGCTCGTTCTGTACAGGAAGTTTTCGCAAAAGGCGCACTCACTAGCAGCCAAATGGCAAGGCCCAGTCCCTATCACAAAAAGAGTCTCCCCAGCTGTCTATCAGGTAGCCATCCAGAGAAAGACAGGAGGAACGTGGCTAAAATACTTTCACGCCTCTCAATTAAAAGAATGGAAAGGGAAGCCGCTGCAAAACGCCCCTCCTGTGTATGACCCTGGGGGAACCTCCACCAGCCCAGCCCCCCTCTGCCCAGTGATTCGCCAGATATCCCTTCACCCTGGGCCAGAGATACCCTGTGTCCCCTTGGATAAGACCTTTGTAGCTTTAGTATAAAAGAAACAGTAGGATATGTAGATGTAAGAGTTTTTCCAGTTCTATTCTTTAACTTCACTAGGCGGGCCCCACAGTTGGGACCCTTAGGGAAAGACACGGCAATCAAAGCCAAATAGGACCACCACCGAAAGTGATTCTTAATTGGATTGTAAGCCGCAGGTTCGGGAAAAAATTGCACAAGCAAAAGAGATTTGCTGTGTGAAAGTGGTTGGAGAGGCTTTAGCCCAGGGTGCATACATTCTTTCGAACATGGTGGAACCACCAAAAAAGGTGATCCCTGTATTCGAAAATATATCACCCGCCGTGCTGGTGAAGATCCCGCATCTACGTAGATTCGGGGTCTCACCTGCCAGACCCACGCTTTCGCATGATGGTCGGCTTTGGCTTTGAGGGCCGTGCCTCCCCTGGAAAAGGACACCCCGAAGACCCAACATCCCTCTTTTACTAAGGTTCATATTCGTCATGGTGAGTTGCTATACGGCGCCACCATCTAGTACGCTTTAGTGCAAAGGTAAAAGACCCGCCAGTATTTTGTAAATATGTACCCTCTGGAATATGTTATTGGGGTACGTTCGCCACGCACAAGGGGCAGCGTACCTCATTTACATAGCCAGGATCCCCCGCGCCAAGATGACCCCCGATTCACCCAGACTCAGTGGCGCCGACAGATCTCGGCCGCCTCCGCCGCTTTTCGATAAACGCTGCCGAGCACCTTCGGCTCCACTTCGGCCCTTTCCGCCAGCAGCCGCCCGTCCCACGTAATCTTTTCCCTTGCCCATACCGTACAAGGGAAAAGAAGGGGGGGAGACATATTGAAGTTTTAATGAAGCCCTGCCAGGCCTTCCAAGGGAGGGCAACCCAAAAGTACCCCACACCCGTATGCCTCTTGCTCCATGTGTTTTTCTTTTTTTTGCTCAGTGCATTTTTCTTTTGCTCAGTATATTTTTCTTTTTGCCCGGTGTACCTTTTTTTTTTAAACCAGAAAATGGGGCCTCCCGAGGGAGTCCCCCCCCAAAAATTGCTAGTCCTGCAAACATATGACGAAAGCCCATTTTTAGGAAATTAAAGCGAGGGCCCCCGTCTGCAGCAACCCTTATAGTTAATGGAAACCGCTCTTTAGTTTTCTTTTCTTTTTAAAACGGCAAGGCCAGGCCAAGCCGGACCGATAGCTCTCAGCCCGCAAAATAAAAGCAGCCCGCCGCCAAGCAAGGGGCACCTGAAGGCCACATAGCCTAGGCACCCAGAGACCCCTGGGGCGAGTTTGCATAATCCCGCCTAACGCATAGCCGACCCTTGCTCGACGTAAAGACGTCCCCCCTGAAATATACACGCTTTAGAAAGAAACCTTCGCACAGGAGTTCCCCAGAGCAACAAGCTGGAAGGCTCGCTTAGTGCTCTGGGACTTCTCGTTCGAACCCCGCTTAACATACAGTGCTGGCAGAAATACGCCCTCCTTTTTCCCCGCTTTACTTTATTTTATTTTTGCTGCAAGAAACTCAGGGAGCCTGTACTTATATCCGCAGGTCTCCCCAGGATATTTTCACTACAGAAAGGAAAGGAAGGCCAGGAGATGAGGCACCTGGCTACTCTGTGTTTGCTCGTGCTGGCAGGCACCCTAATAGAGGGACGCCCGTCCAAATTAATGCCCTACCCCCACTGGAGATGCATCAATACCCTGGCAGGGAACGAAATGATGGTCTGCAAGGTTGTGCAGCAGAGCAATATTACCACCCCCATGGATCGCACAAACTTCCGCAGTTGTGAAGAGCAGTGGATCCGACCCCCAGAGCTTGTTATTTTATGTGTGGGAGTGAAGACTCTGTCCCAAGAATTAGTATGTTACTCGCCTACTGACACAGTGTCACCACTTGCTCCGATTCCTTGTATGTTTCTTCCCCGTATCAGGCCAGCCCCCACCGTAGTCCCGGTGGTAGACAAATATACCACCCCTGCCAATTTCGAAACCTCGCCATTTGTCACTGAGGCTCTCGGACCATACTGTGAAGTTATTTTAGTGTCGGCCGCAGTATGGAAGGCAGGAGACCCCTTTAGAATGACCATCCTACTAGGCACCACTACCATTGAACCTGCATCAGTCACTATCACGCCCCCTTCAGGCACGGCTCTCTCCTTTGCTATAGAACGCTGGGAGAACCTGACCTGGATTGTAAAAGAGGAAGATCTAGCCAAACATGGCCCACCCGATTGGATTCTGGTTCAACAGACGCCCGAATGCCAAACCAAGCCCCTAGTAGAGAAATTCCACCGGCTTGGGCTGCTCTTTGTAAATTTGACTCACGAACCAGGCAATTATTCCCTGCTGATCCGGACCCAGGAGACCCACACCATCCAAATTGACCCTTTGATTGCTAGCAATGAACAATTAAGCCAAGGCGGCACGCATATAGTGGGCTCCCATGTTTTGAAAACTGACATTCGAGAGAGAGTTCTAGTCCGCCCGCAAATGTCTTTAAAAGAGATCCGCATAGACTTAGCTGAGCTAAATGTAACCCAGAGGCTGCCGCAGTGCGCTCCCTATCTGGAGGCCGGTAGCAAGGGTTGGAATGCATGGCTACAACTGTGGATCGATCCCTCCCCCTCTCTCTCGCGTGCCAGACGAAGCATTGCCGACTGGACTGCTCCTGCAGCCGGAGGCTTAGCAATCATGGATTCGGTCAACATTGAGACTCTCGCTAATAAGTTTGCCCATGTCACGACTAGCATCTCCGACTTAGGTAAACCGGTGGTGCAGTCCCTAAATTCCATTTCAAATGGGCAACACGAGATCAGCTCCATTTTAGTTAACTGGGAGAGTCAAATTGAAAGAGATTTTTCTCTGCTGCTCAAAGGAACACAGTCTGTGGAACGCAACATGTCAATAGCCATGGCATGTATGCAAGCCCAACAATTAAATCAGGCTGTGGCCATGGGGCTAATTCGGCAAGCCACGGATGGGCATTTGCCCCTGGAAATTAAAAGATTGATTATGCCCAAATTGTCACCCATAGAACTGGAGCTTGAATCCTGGTGGTCTCTTGTAAATTCCTCATTCTCACCGACCACCCAGGAGCTTAAACTATTTTTATTAACGGCCAGTGCGCACGAGTCATTCCACGTGTATCCAGTCGTGCCTCTGGGACTCCAAGTCAGCGACACCGAAGTCCTCTACGCCCGCCACCCTGACCATTGGGCCCGCTTCACCCCGACCGGATGGCAGCTCGTCAGCCTCCAAGGGTGCCAGCATCGAGACCAGACCGGCTTCATTTGCCAGGGCCAAGCCTTTGCACCTCATCACCCCTGTGTAGCCCCGCAAGTCGACGCCCTCAACGAGTGCCCCTTCGAGGTCGTCCGGGAGAACAGCTCCGCTGTGGTCTACCTTGGGAAAGGATGTGCCTGCGTGCGAACGGCCTGCGACTTTGTGATCCTGAATTCGTTCCAGCTTAAGCCCGTGATCCCGGGAGTCAATCGCTGCTTTTGCAACCTGTCTTCGGTGGCAGCCTGTGACTTCACCTACACGGTACCGGTCTGGACCCAAGAAGAGATCCTGGTGACACCCTCCATCTATCGACATGTGAAGCCCATCTCCCTTGGCATCGGTCTGGAGCTAATCCACGAGCTCCTGACCCACCCCCAGCTCCACCGCACCCTCCAGAGCATCCAGAGGGACGGGGACACCACTGCTTTGGTTGTGTCCCACAACGGAAAGGAGATTTTGGATCTTGTCCAGCGGATTAAGACCACCGGAGAGCACTCGTGGTGGGAGACCCTCTTTGGTTGGAGCCCCACTGCCACTGGAATTTACAATTTGGCTCTGCACCCGATCGTTGTGATTTTGGCTTTTCAAGTTCTACTATGTGCCTCACTGCTTTATTTGGGCTGTTGGAGCCGCCGACAGCTCCAGCAACTCCAACTGTCCTACCGTTTGGATCATTACAACCCCGACCTCCTCTTGCCCTAAAGGTTATTCTTGGCGCCCTCCTTTAACCCTTGTTTGTTTTATTGCTTGTGCCGGTATGGACTATGATTATGTTTATTACTATGTGTACGGATCCTGCACCGGCCCCATGGACGCTCTGCTGCCGGACGCCGCTCCGAGGCCCTCTTGTGGACTAGGGGGGGACATATTTCTCTGCCTCCCAGCCCACGGCCCGTCTCCAGACGACCGCCAGCAGCGCCACTTCCATGAGGACTAGAACTGTGTGTCTGAAGCCCTTCTCGCCGCCCAACCGACCCTGCTCTGCGGATTGATGCAGACAACAAGGGGGGGTGGAAGTGTGTTCTGGAGCACATGGACTAAGTTTGCTTGTTCTTGTATATATGTAACCCAGTCCAGCAGCTGTACTGCAGACTGAGCCGTCTGTGATCTGTGTAGCTCTATTGTTTTATGAATTTCTTTCCATTGCTTTTATGAATTTTAACTCCCATGAATTTAGCCCCGAACTAGTCCCTCTCTCTATCTATTGCAAGTGCGCCCATGAACTTTATCCCGATGAATTTGGTTTTAACCTTTTGAATTGCCTTCTTAACCCGACTCCCTCCGCCGAGGCAGTTCTAGTCTATGAATTTGATTTTAATCCAGCCATATTGATTTGGTTTTTAATTGCAGAGTGTATTTTTCTGGCCCCCATGAACCCTTCCGCCGCTTACCCCCCCATGAATTATTTCTCCGCACTTGCTTTTACTATTGCTGCTATCATCTATGAAATCGGTTTTAACTTCCTGAATTATCATTTTAAACCCTATGTATCTATGTATCTATGATTTTAACCACTTATGAATTAGCCTACCCTCAATGAATTATGCCTTGCTTGCACATTTCACTTTACCTTGTATGAATTGCTTTTAATCCTACATTCATGAATTGAACCATGAATTGTCTTTGCTTTTAAATCTTATGCTTATGAATTAATCCATGTATATGAATTGCTCCTGGTTTTTAATGCTTTTAACCCATCATGAATTCCGTATGAATTACCCTCATCCATGAATTAATCAATGTACACAATTATGAATTATTGCTATTTATATGCATGAATTGATCATTGCTGCCTATCACTATGAATTACTATTGCTATGAATTATTACTATTTATTCTGACGGTTGCACTTAGCACACCCCCCGGTGTGAACCCAGAGACCTGCAGCCCATTGGCTGATCTAAATTGCACTTATTCGGTTAGGTGGTTCTCCAAACTAAATTTTTGAGTGACGCCTCCCCCTCCTTCCCTTCCCACTCCTTCTTCGCTCGAAGCTCGACCACCGGACATTGCCGACCACCTCGCCTTTGAAGTCAAGTTCGGAGACCCGCGCGCCTGACGTCCCGGGGTCTCCGAGGGGGGGAATTGTTGCCAAGTAGGCCCCCTCCCCTGCTTTGAAGCCTGCTATGAACTGTGTTAGAGTTTCCTGCATCACTGTTTTACTGCTACACCAAAGACTGCTTTGCACGTGTGTGTTCTGATACACGTGTCAGTTTCCTGCCTGCGTGTCAATTACCTTGCTGCTGCAATAGACTGTGTAGTTTACTGACTCCATGTTTGGGTAACTGCACAAAAGGACTCTCTTTCTGGGCAGCCCTGCCCTGACCTGTATCTGGACTTCCCAGTGTGTGTTTGGACTGTGTTACAAGTGTGCCCCGTGCCTGTGTTGCCATCTGCCACGGACCGTGCCTGTTCCCTGCTTTGGACTGTGTTTTAAAGTGCTGTTCCCCCTGCCTCCATGGAAGCCTGCCTCATATGGGCCCAAGCCGCTGCTAGCAGCCGGGCGCCTGCCGGGGAAACCTCCAGCGAGCCTGGCTAGGCGCTCCCTGGTCAGTTCCCGCCTGGAGCCTCCCGCGGGCCGGTCCCCGAGCTTGCCCTTGCTACCGGGCAGCCTGCTATCCAGCCCCAGCTATGCCCAGCCGGCATCCATGTTCTCAGGCACCCAGAAGACCCTGGGAAGAAGACTGCTTTGAGAAGCCATTTCGGCGAAGCGGGCACACCACGTCCGCAGCGAGAGCCCCTCGCCCCGCTCTGCATATCTTAGGAGCCGCCCCGGAGAAGGAACTAAGTGCTGACCATCCCAAGCACTTAGAGAATGCATCTCAAAGAAACCTCCGCATTCCAAAGCTGATGACATCAGGACAAGCCCTGTCCGCTGGAAAAACAGGGTTTCTCACCTGTAACTGTTGATCGTCGAGTCTCTTCTGTGCAGACACACATTGGGACTGCGCAGGCGCAGGCCAGCCGCGGAAAAGATTTTTCTAGCTCTAAGAGATGTGAGGGGGACGTTCGGATCCACCGCGCATGCGCGCCGGTGTTCCCGCCAATTTTGAATGCATATATATCCGAACGTCCCCGGCATTCCCTCAGTTCACCTGAGCCGCCGGAGAAACAATGGAAGAAACCAAGCACTCACAGCGGGGCAGGCGGGAGGGAATGTGTGTCTGCACAGAAGAGACTCGACGATCAACAGTTACAGGTGAGAAACCCTGTTTATCGTCTTCGTCCTTCTGTGCAGCCCCACATTGGGAGAGTAACTAGCATCTCACCAATGGGGGCGGGTGTGAGTGTCTACTTGAACAAGGACTGCAGGACAGCTGTGCCCACAGCCGAGTCACGTCGTGCATGCACATCCACAGAATAGTGCTTGATGAAAGTGTCTGCAGTGGACCATGTCGCAGCTTGGCAGACGTCCCGGAGCGGCACTCCTCGTAGGAAGGCAGCAGAAGCAGCTTGCGCTCGAGTGGAATGAGCGGTAACCAACAAGGGACACTGGACTCCAGCATGCTGATAGCAAAGTTTAATCGTAGACACAATCCAGCGAGAGATGGACTGGGCAGAAGCAGGTGAGCCCTTGCGAGGGCCAGAGTAACACACAAACAGGGCAGGAGACTTCCTGAAACATTTGGTGCGGTGCAAATAAAACAATAAAGCACGCTTTACATCCAACGTGTGTAGTGCTCGTTCCCCTGGGGATGAAGGTGTTGGAAAAAAGGAAGGGAGGAACACCTTTTGCTGTAGGTGAAACCTTGAGACTACCTTGGGCAGAAACTCCATGCTAGTGTGGAGCATGACAGTACCAGGGAAAAACTGCAGGAAGGGAGGGTCACACCGCAGGGCAGACAGCTCCCCAACACGCCTAGAGGACGTGATTGCCACCAGGAAAGCCACCTTCTGAGTGAGCAAAGGCAGGGGACAAGAAGATAGAGGCTCAAAGGGCTGGAGCATTAGCTGGGAGAGAACCAGGGAGAGACTCCATTGTGGAATGGGATGGGCCCTAGGAGGGAAGGTCTTGAACAGGCCCTTCAGGAACTGCTTGGAAAGCCAGTGAGTAAAAACTGTCTTCCCATCAATCTGCTCATGGAAGGCAGAGATTGCAGCCATGTGGACCTTAATACTGGAAAACGCAAGGCCCTGGGAGCAGAGATCCAGGAGGTAGTCCAGGATGACAGGGAGCGGGCAACTAAAGGGAGAAACCCCCTTTTGGGCCAACCACCGGGAAAAACGTGACCACTTCCTCTGGTAGGACAACCTGGTGGACGGTTTCCGGGCATTCAAGATCACCCCAAGCACCCCAGAAGAGAGGTTCATTCCCGGTTGCCCAGAAGCCAGGCAGCCAGATTCAGTACAGCCACATCGTGATGCCACACCCCGTCCCTGGTTAAGAGGTCCGGGGCGTGAGGCAGGGGGAGGCATCGCCCCTGGGACAGGGAGAGCAAAAGGGGGAACCAATCCTGGCGAGGCCACCGAGGGGCAACGAGGATACAGCGGGTTCGGTAGGCCCTGACCCTGGAAAGAACCTTGTACAGGAGCGGGAAGGGCGGGAAGGCATAAAAGAGCCCTGGGGACCAAGGTATTTGGAAGGCATCCCCTAGGGAGTGGCGGCCAATGCCGGCCCGGGAGCAGAACAGCGGGGCCTGTTTGTTGCGGGCAGTGGCGAAGAGGTCGACCAACGGCGTGCCCCATGTGCGGAAAACCTGGTCGAGGTAAACCCTGTTTAGGGACCACTCGTGCTGAGGCAGAAACACCCTGCTCAGCGCATCCGCCGAGGTGTTGAGATCCCCGGCAATGTGCACGGCTCTGGGAAGGACGTTGTTGACCATGGCCCAATTCCATAGAGTCGTTGCCTCCTTGCAGAGCTTGAGCGAGACCGTCCCTCCCTGCTTGTTGAGGTAGTAGCAGGCCGTGGTATTGTCCGACAGGACCTGAACCCTCCTGTTCCGAATGGCATCTGCAAAAGAAGCGAGGGAGTAACGGATCGCCCTAAGCTCAAGAAGGTTGATATGCATGGATGCCTCAGATGGGGACCAGATGCCCTGAGCCGAAAGCTGTCCACAGCGCCCCCCCCATCCCAAGTTGGAGGCATCGGTATAAACCGTGACCTCGGCTAGGAAGGGGCCGAAAGGACAACCTTCAGACAGGTTCCCAGGGACAGTCCACCAGGCCAGAGAGCGCAGCACCACCCTGGGGATGGAAAACCTCTGGTGCTGACCCATGGTGAGGGGGTTGTACCTCCGGACAAACCAGTTTTGCAGAGGCCTCATACGCAGGCGCGCAAAGAAAACCACCCCTGTGGTGGAGGCCATAAGGCCCAACAGAGTCTGAACCAAAAGGGCAGTCTGATACCGGCAATGCATAAAATGCCGGGCCAAAGCGGAAAGCCTGGCCAACCGGTCAGGGGGCAGGTAGGCTCTACCCAGCAGGGAATTGAAATGGACCCCAATAAACCTAATGGCCATGCCTGGGGTCAGGATAGACTTATCCCCATTAACCACCAAGCCCAGCCTAGCCAGCACGGACAAAGTGAGGGCAATATGGGCCTGGAGAGAGTCAGGCGAGGGTCCCACCAGGAGCCAGTCATCCAAGTACGGGTAGATAAAGCAACCCTGGGACCGCAGGTATGCCACTACGGTGGCCATGCACTTTGTGAAGACTCTGGGTGCAGAGGCTAGCCCGAAGGGCAACACTGTATATTCATACACAGAATCCCCATACACAAACCGCAGGTATTTCCTGTGGCCCTCAAATATAGAAATGTGGAAGTAGGCATCCTTCAGGTCTAGAATGGCCAGCCAGACGCCCACTTCCAGGAGTTCCATGACTCGCGCCAGGGTCAGCATGCGAAACTTCTCAGCCTTCAAATAACCATTGAGGCCTCGAAGGTCTAAGATGGGCCGGGAACCTCCACCTTTTTTATCCACGAGGAAGTATCTGGAGTAAAATCCCCATGGGGAAGTAGAGACATTGACCACCCGGACAGCACCTTTGGTAACCAACTCCATAACATTATTGTGTAACACAACATCACAACATGGAGAACAACGGGGAGGGAGAGAGAGAGGGGGTGCATCCGTAAACATTAACTTGTAACCATGGGCCACAATGGACAGGACCCAAGCGTCAGAAGTAACACGTTGCCAACAGGGCAAAAAAGGTCGAAGCCTGTCCAGAAACTGGGCAGCAGAGGAAGCACCCTCGGAGGCCAACGGGGGAGCGTTCAGGCGCAGTCAGAAGACCGAGGGCTTCTGCGCCGAGGTCGAAGGCTTGGGCGAAGAGGGCTGTTGCCTGCCCTTGGACCGGCCGGAGCGCCTGGAAGGGTGACGCTGCTGGGCAGAGTAGGATCGGTGACCGTAGGACTGGCCCGAGAAGAAGCGCCCTTGACGCTGCTGGTAAGGCTGGTAAGGGGTCTGGTAGGATCGGAACCGACCATAGCGATACCTCGGACCCGACGACTGGGCTGAGGGGGCGACCCCGAGGGACTTGGCCGTCTGCTGATTCTTCTTCATCAGGGAGAGGGACTCATCCGTCTTCTCCGAGAAGAGCTGGGGCCCCTCGAACGGGAAGTCCTCCACCTTCGCCTTCTTCTCTGGAGGCAGGGCCGTGGACCGGAGCCAGGCGTGGCGACGCAGGACCACCGAAGTTGCCATCGCTCGCGCTGCAGAGTCGGCGGCGTCCTTGCCAGCTGTCATTTGCTGTTTTGACAGCTTCACTGCCTCGGCTTGGAGGGCCTTAACCAGGTGGCGGCGATCCTCCGGGAGGTCGGAGAGGTAAGAAGACAGCCTCTTCCACAGGAATAGATTATAGGATCCCATTATGGCCTGGAAGTTGGCAATACGGAATCCCAGAGACGCGGATGAGTAGAGTTTCCTGCCCACGCCATCCAGCTTCCTGCCTTCCCGGTCCGCCGGGGCCGACGAGGAACCGGAACGGAACCGAGCCTGACCCTCCTCAGCCACGATCGACGAGGGTTTCGGGTGATTGAAGAGGTACGGGCAATCATCTTGCTTTAAACGGTAGTACCGTTCCACCTTCTTTGCCGTCGCGGACAGGGACGCCGGCGCCTGCCAGAGCGCGAGAGCGTTATCAACAAAATCCTCCACAGGGGGAAACGCCACCGACGCGGGGGACCCGGAATACAGCGCCTCCAGCAGCTTACTCTTGGGCTTGGAGGTCGTGGAGGAGACGTCTATCTCCAGCGCGGCGGCCATCCGCACCATCTGTTCGGAGAATAGCCTGTAATCGTCATTTGGGGACGATGAGCGGGGCCCACCCACGGTGTCATCCGGGGAAGGATCCGAGGCCGCGTCTGAAGAGCACTCCGACGGTGACGCCAGACCTTCCTCATCCTCGGAATCTGAAAACTCCGGCGAGGTTTGCGTCGGAACCGAAGACCGGTGAGCGGTCGGGGCCGACGGATAAGTTGCAGGAACCGGTGGTCGCAGAGGTAAGCCCGGAGGTGGAGGAGCGGGTGCTGGGAGCCCGACTGGCTGAGCCGGAACGGAGACCATCGGAACCGACGGATGTTGCAGGAAGGGCAGCGACTGCTGAAACCACGCCACAAAATCCTGCCAGGAGGTCATGTTCCCAACCCCCGCGACCGGCTGGCAAGGGGGCAGAGGAGCAGGCACCGGGGCAGGCCAGCGAAGAGGCATCGGAACCGACGAGGTAGACGGCAGTGGAACGGAGGCCTCTGAAGGCGCCGGGGCGGACGGCAGGGAGCGCTCAAAAGATTGGAACGGATCCGGGAAAGGCGGAAACGGCACAAATTCCTCGGGAACCGACGGAGGAGGCGTGCAAGGAGGCGACGGGGTGTGGAGACTCACCACATCGTCGGGTATCAGGACTGGTTCGGCCGGAGAACCAGGCAGCACAGTCGGAGCTGGGGACAATGCACGGTCCTTGGCCCTCGACTTCGCCTTGGCCTTCTTGGACGGGGGCTCCGAAACAGCCTCCGGAACCGAAGGCTTGGAGGAGGACTTCGGCTTGGGCGCGGAACGCTTCTTGGCCTTCCGGCTCGAAGGACGATCCCCGGAACCGGAATCAGGACGGGCCTCCGGAACGGGTTGCCCCGTCGGTTCCGAGGGGAGCGGCTCTGGCGACTTACGAGACGGCGCCGGTGACGGAGCGGCGGAGCGCGGCCTATCTCCCGAAGAGCCTGACGGCTTGGGGGGGAGAAGGTTGGCATCCCACAAGAAGGCACGGAGCCTGGCCTTCCGATCACTCCTTGCCTTCGGAGTGAAGGACATACAAATGGAGCAGCGCTCGACAACATGCCCCTCGCCCAGGCAGATGAGGCAGAGCTCATGGCCGTCCGAATGGGTCATCTTAGTGCCGCATTTATGACACTTTTTAAACAAAGATGTCTGCGACATAATGAACGGTATCTCCCGACAGATGACAAGGGGAAAATACCGACCAGCAGAAGAAACGATCCAAAACTCCGAAGAGACGCTTGAAACGAACGCTAGACAATAAGAACCTTTTCGACGGCGGCGAAAAAGGAACTGAGGGAATGCCGGGGACGTTCGGATATATATGCATTCAAAATTGGCGGGAACACCGGCGCGCATGCGCGGTGGATCCGAACGTCCCCCTCACATCTCTTAGAGCTAGAAAAATCTTTTCCGCGGCTGGCCTGCGCCTGCGCAGTCCCAATGTGGGGCTGCACAGAAGGACGAAGACGATCATCCTTTCAGCCCACTTGGATTTCCCCCTCCCTCTTTTGTCCCCTCTTCCTGAGGTGTCACTTATCACAATCTGATTACCAAAGTGGCCCATCCAAGCCATTCAGTGACCCATTAGACCCTTTGTTTTAATCTGTGAGAACCACCAAGTACAGCACCAGCCCCAGGGTACGTTGTGGGGTATTTAAGCTGGTCTCCCAGACCACTCGGTGCTTAGGCCATTCCTATCCAGACTTCCTTGCTGTCCGTCTGTGGTCCCAGTGCTGGCATTGGGCCACCTCGCTGCTGCGTCTCTGCTTCGCTCCAGGATAAGTGAGTATTCCCCCTATCATCGTTGGGAACCAGCTAATGCGAACGTCTCTGTATTTCCTACTCTGTATTTCTTAGACCTTGTATGTTCTTTGTATGATTGTGCAAGCTAGGCTTACGCTACACTCAATACACGTGTTTGGACCTTACTCCTTGTCTGCCTCTTTTTCACTAGAGTGTCTGGGATCGGGACCTCCGTAAACATAGGTTATGATCCTCGCTTAATATTAATAGTTACAGACTGCTACAGCTAATTCCCCATTATAATAAAGAGCAGTTCTGGTAACAAGAGAGACAGGTGATAAAATGGTCATGTAAAGTTTTCACTTGCTAAACAGACTTGCTAAATGGATTTTAATCATATTTGGGATTCAATTTAAGGAAACTGCCCCCATTTTTAGTCTGGCTCTTCCCTAACGTCATGTGATCTGCACTCACTGTTCTAAGGAGAGTCTGGTTTTCTCCTTGACCTATTCTGTGGTCTGCAGTTGTTTCGGTTAATCTGTGGATAGGTAACAAGTCATGTACCCTATTCACAACAGTTTGGTGGTCTGGGTGACAGGATCCTGTGATTTCTGATGAGGGCCTTTTTGCTGTAGTACACAAACTGCTCAATTTCCACTTTCTAAACCCAAGAAGGCATGTTGGGTGGGAATGAGTATCTGGCAAAAGGTTAACTTACGACTGCAATTATAAGAAGCAAAGAACCACCCCAGTGTTGGTTAATAGTTCTTGCAAGAGACACTCACGTCCTGTTTCAATTCATTCATTAGCTGCTGATGGTAAGGCTCGATCTTCACAGCCCTGGGCACTGTGAAATCTGGCACCAAAACAAAATCTCACTGCTTCTTCAGAACTCCAACATGATATACTTTGCATTTCCACTTCTCAAGCTGATTGAATAAAGTCAGAAATCATTGAGGCAGAGCCTGCTCCGGGTTCAGAAAGGGTACGTCTTCCAATACTCGGCGAGACGCTCTTCACTTTATTCAGCTCAGGACACTGGAGGCAATTTTACGTGAGCAGGAAGACAGGTGTTCCTGCTCACTGGGCCAAACTGCAACTAAAACAGCCTGAATCTAAGAAAATCCTCCTTCCACTGCCCCTCATTCATACGCTAAAGGAGATGCTGCCTTAAGTTCTATGCCAAGCTTAAAGGAGTACACATAATAAAGGATCCACTGAATAAGCCGTAAGGCTCCTCTAACAGTAGCAACAGTGGTGGCAGCACTTATATACCACCCTTCTGGACAGATTAGTGCCCACTCAGAGCAGTGAACAAAGTCAGTGTTATTATTATTCCCACAATACAACTGGAGAGCTGGGGTTGAGAGGAGCGACTTACCCAAGGCTGGCTACTGAGCTCATGGCAATAGTGGGATTCGAACCAACAGAGTGCTGATTCGCATCTCAACCACTTAACCATTCTGTCACAGCAGCTCTGCAAGTTTGGAAGAAGCGCTGAGAAACCAGGCAGATTGAAAAAATGTTTGAGGGGAATTATATAATGATCCTGGCTGCAGAATTAGCCAAGTCACACAGTCAAAATATCCAGCAATAACAGACAATACTAGAACATCCACTAAAAGGAACCAAATATTCCAAGCACCCACATACTATGCACAATAGTGTACTCAAGAAGACAGGTTGAGCAAGAAGGCAAAGCATTTAGCATGCAAGTCCAGCAAGAGCTCCATTCAGACTGCAAGTAATCAAAACATAACCAAAAGACAAAAGGCAAGTGCCATGTACATCCCAGCAGATGAGAACTTTAGCAGCTACATAACATGGATGTTTCAGAGACAGTCAAAACACGTTTGGGGGGCAGATCCTACCTCCAGTTACAGCTTTTCTTTCCAAGTATACCATAATTTTGGCCTATGTGGCTACCTTCAAGGTCTAGGAAGATTGAAAATAGGCAAACAGAGGGGAGGTTTCCAGACAGAGTAAGTTTGCCTACCAACAGGTTGTCCTGGTTTGATCAGTTTACACGGCTTTGATGGGAAACTCAAACATTCTGATTTGGGGCAGCTTGAACACTTTGTGGGGAATGTAAGTATGTTCTTTCTTTGGCAGAATGCTAAAGCAACAAGACCCTTTCATCACACACAATTCACCAGAAAGGCCTTGATTAATATTCTAAAGGCTAGGTATTAGGTGAGGCTCCTCTTTGGAACTGCTATTTTTTTGTAAAGTGTGAGATTAGGATGCAGCCCAATTCATTCTTCTGGCCCTCTTGCAGTACCAGCCCAAAATTTGTTATCTGGGCCATGCAAAGATGGGGCGAAGACAAGCTGATCCCAGCACCGAGAAGGGGAAGGGGCAGAAAGACTAAAATGGAGTCAACAGGAGGGATGCGAAATACAACACAAAGTTAACTGCCATGTGGTATCCAACAGACAATACTACGCACACAGAACACTTATATAAGTTGCTGGCTGCAGTGTGTACTTTACCAAAGAGGTTTTACCACTTGTATTGTTGAAAGCTTTCAGAAAGCTTCGTTTCTACGGCTACTAAAACAAGGATAAGCTTTCTATTATTGCATTTTGTATAGATCTTCCATCCCTGAACAGAAACACCGCCATTACACCGCTTGAGCCTCTTGGGACCTTTAATAGGCTTCACTTATTATACAGCCTATATTAATGAGAAGAATTTATGACAGCACCATAAACTTGGATTAAAGCGCAATCATCTCCACGCTGTGACTCAGACAGCTTAAAGCAACCTGCTGGGTGAACTCAGATCCAGGGACCGCTTCAGCACATTCCAGCAAACCTTGGCATGCTGGATCCACAAGTCTGACCAAAGTCTACAGGTCAAGAGGAGCTATGTTCATAGCTATGTTCATAGCTTCTGCTGTGAGCCCGCTGTGCAAGCACACTCACTATCACATACAGCTTTCTCACCCAGACTGGGTTCAGAACCACCACCTCCCAAGCCCATTCACAGAACAGGCTGAGTAAAGCACCTCCTGGGCTCCCTGTCCATCAAAGCCAGCTTCCTTCCTATCCAAAAATGATTTTAAAGCCATTAAACCCCCAAAATAGCCCTTTCTGAGTGCACAAGATAAGCATTTGATTAGGGGGACATACTGGCAATTTGATGAATACCTACAGTGGACAATCTCTGGGGAAGGGAGAAAAGAATAAGAAAATCAGAATATGCTGTCAGTGTGTCTTTACAGTAGCTCAGGCAGAAGGGGAGGGGAGAAGGGGACACAGCTGTAAACTAAAAACCATACCCCCCCACTCCTGTTCAGATACATCGGTCTGTCCAAAGGCAACAGAATTCTTCACCTTAAGGCAACTAAAGACTTCTCAGATACCTAAAGAGCATGAAGCAGAAAAAATGCTTTTCAACCTGAAGCAACCATAACCTACAAGCATCCAACATGAGGCCCACTGGCTAAGTGTGGCATGCATGACCACGGGGTGCAACCTTTATGAGACTGTAAGCAAAAAATTTTTAATTCCAGTATATGAAAAATTACAGACAAAAGGAAACCAGCTATAAATAAAGCACTTAACCCATAGTAGAGTCACATCAAATACTTGTACGCCAAACACAGACCCTACTGACTGTGATGTTCAGCAATGATGCTGCCACGAGTTACTTGGTGGCTAAGACTGGAAATGGACACATGGCAAAGCCTTACAGATTATGCGTCCCACTACCAAAAAAACCTCTTTGGTGCCCCTGTCATAAGCTATCTTCAATATTAAAAAAACACAAGAAGATCCTAAAATGAAAGATTCTGGTGTGCTCTGCACTTGTCAACCGTCTCCAATTTTCTCCTTGCTCTTAAAATGTATAGTCTGACACTTGAAGTGTATGTAACAAAGGAAGGTGCGCAATGAGAAAAATATGGAGCAACTAACCGGGTCAAAAACGGGCATAACTTCTTGTTGCGATTTGCAGCTTTCATCTCAATCTACTACATAACATTCTTTTAAATCCTGCTCTTCTTCCAAGGAGCTTGCATGGAGCACATCGTTCGCCCTTCTTCATTTTATTCTGACAACCTCAGAGGCTGGGCTGAGAGTGTATGACTGGATCAAGAAGACGCTCACAAACTATTATGAATCATTTGGTTGGTTCTGATATAAGGAATTATCTGGATTGTGTTCTGGTTTTCTGGATTTAAATTTTGACTCGGTATTGGGCAGAATATTACTGAAGACTTTCAAGTTTGTATTGCATCCATATATGCATCCATATATGTTAAAAGGACACAGAACTAATATTTTTAAACGGATTGGAAGTTCAGTTATCCATCTAAATAATGGAGTATCTTATTTGGAATTATGCTTTTACCTATAAGCCTTTACCTATAAGCCTTTTTCGTTTCAATGGAACACCATAAATAATCTTTAATACAAATAATTTAGACCTGCAGTTTGAAGGTGTTTTTCCTCACTCACCTTGGGCAAAGTTACTCCCATAGCCAATCCACACTGGCTATATATATATATATTTGTGCTACATCTTGGGAATGCTGTAAGGGTAACCACAACAGTGCTTTATATAACCAGACACACACAGAAATGCTTAACCAAGATGATGCAATTGCTCAGCAAGAGAATAAAATCTATTAGGATTCAACTAATACAATACAATACATCAAACGGAGGACAGTACACTTCTAAATACCAACAACAGTACGATGAAGGTAACCAAATCTGGAGGAAACACAAGAATCCCTCCAATCCCTTCAGAAATATCTCAAGAACCCTGACACACACAGCTACAAGCACAGTATCCGCAGTTATATTTCAAGTTCGTACGGCTGACACATTCCTACAAGGAAAGAATCCAGTCTATGGATTTTCTTCCGTATTTTAAAGGAGCCTTCCCCCTATCACTAAAAGTAAGCCTGGAAGAGGCCAGTTTTGATCCCTGCACAGCCATGAAACTTGCAGAGTCAATCACACTCTCGGTGCAACCTACCTCATGGTTGTTGCAATGACAAAACGAGAAGATATAATCATGTATGTCGCCCTGAGCTCCTTGGAGAGGTAAAAAAAGGTAAAAGTAGTCCCCTGTGGAAGCACCGAGTCATTCCTGACCCATGAGGGGACGTCACATCACAACGTTTTCTTGGCAGACTCTTTGTATTGGGGTGGTTTGCCACTGCCTTCCCTAGTCATCCACATTTTACATCCAGGAAACTGAGAACTCATTTTACCGACCTCGGGAGGATGGAAGGCTGAGTCAACCTTGAGCCGGCTACCTGAACCTGGCTTCTGCCAGGATCGAACTCAGGTTGTGAGCAGAGCTTGGTCTGCAGTACTGCCGCTTACCACTCTGCGCCACGGGGCTCTTGTCCCTTGGGGGAAATGTAGGATAAAATGTTGAGTATCAGCAAGAAAGGCAGGCTAAGGAAAAACAAGCACCAGAGGAAAATATTTAGAAGATGCTTTGAAAATTCAAAGTGCTTTACATAGATTTTAGTGATCTTTATAGCAACCTTGTATGTGGAGGGCAGGTGTTATCCCCGTCTGACGGGGAGGGCGGACTAGAAATGTGATAAAATAAATAAATAATGCAAGTGAAACAATAAACAACAATGGTATTCCAAAAGACATATAGCAAGTATACGGCTGAGGCAAAATTTTAGCTGAACTTTCAGATCACCAGTTTAAATGCCATTTTTAAAACTGATCTGTGGTTGGAAAAAATCTTTCTAGGAGTGAGGAAGCCTGTTTGGCATTTATTTAGATCCTTTGCAGATCTTGTTGAGGTCACAGTGGTAGGAAGGATCAAGGCAACTACTTTACCAGAATTCTGATGCTCTGAAGTTACGTCTTAGGTTATGACTGTAACAGGTGGGCATATGCAGGTCCTCAACATATATATCCACTACTGCTATAGCCTTTGGGGCCTATGCTCTTGACGCTGTGTGCATCAACAAAGCATGCCACAAGGAGCCAAAGCCAAATTCACTTCCCTGCCCATATTTCAGCAGGGAACATGTTAATTTGTGTGTATATCAAACATTATTTTCAGCAAGTACCAATGCAAACCTAGCATGCATCTGTAAAAACTGTAACTTATAGCAATGTCAACTGCACCATCAGGCAGCCTTCTTTTGCAAAGCAATTCCCCCCGTTAAGAAAAACACACTTAGATACTTGAACTTCCTCTTTCCCATTCAAACAGAGAAATTAATGTCAGCATTTCAGGCTCCATTCTTCTCTACTGATCTGGGAATAGCCTCACAAACCAAGAAGAGCTATCCTGGCGCAAAACTTGTTATAAAACATCGGTTCACTCAAATGCACAGAGCTCTTCTCCCCAAGTTCAAAGAGCTTGCAGACAGAACTAAGACAATCGGGCTTCATCTGACCTGGAGCAACACATTCCAAGCATGTAGTGAAATAGAGGCAAACCTGTGAATAAGATTCTGTTCGTAGCAAGACATCAAGCATGTCTGACTGCTACAGTCACCACCTCTCTTAAAACCAGAGCCATCCAATGCCTGACCTCATCTGCCTTTTGTAATTACTTACCATTAGAGTGAGTGTGCACTTGCACACTTCTTCAGTCAAAGGCTGATCAGAACTTCCACAGTTGATCAGAATTTCTGGTACCTAAAGAATGGATTACGTTCCATTTTCAAAACAGCCATTTCTCTAGCATTACCAAATTCTTCACGTTTCTTTTGCTGCTGCCAAGGTTCACTGCATTGCCATTATGAAATTACACCCCACTGTGCTGCTCAATTTAGTCGAAAGGCAGGTTACTAATGACAGCTAAGGAGTGTGGTCACCTGGTAATTGACTTCCTCCATCATCCTGAGCCATCTCAAAGCTTAACAGCTCCGGTTTCTTATAGCCCAAGAAAACAACTGCCGAAACATCATTCCCTGAAACAGTGAAGCAAGTGTTCCCATTCATACCAACAGGACTGCAGGACTGGGGCACCCACAAAGCGTTCTGCATATCCAAGAAAACCCCAGATATGTGGAAAAACTGATTTAAAAAGACCCCCCCCCAACTGGAAAATGGGAGGTTGCACATGCATACTGTCTTCATACTATTAGGAATATATGTCTGACATGCAGCTCTTATGCTCAAGGGAGTTCACTGCTTGCTTGCAAAAAGCCCAACAGAGAGGAGAAAACTGGTGCTGCAGGATACACAACAACAAGCGGTTGTTGCCTGCCTGCCATGGATTTTTTTCAAGTTGGACAGGGATTAGAGGAAAAGTTGCTTCCTCCAGTACAAATCAATCTCTCTCAGGGACTATTTAACCTGCAACTGGACAAAGCCCCTAACAATTCAAAGGACCACGGGATGGGGGAGTGGGATTTAGGTTCAACAGATGCATTCCCCAAGACCAGTGCCCCCGGAACACTTTCACATAATCCAAGGAGGAAGAGGAAAGTAAAAACAGCCCCACTCTTAGTGCCAGACCACCAGGATCCAAGGGCCGCCTATCCCAAAACTTCATTTAGTAACCCAAGTTCGTTAGATGGGTGGGATAATTCTCTGCTTCAGCCCCTACACTATTTCATGCTAGGCAAGGCGGGGAGCAGTGATGTTTTTCTTCCATGCTGACGCCCTCATCAGTGCTAAGTCTGGGAGCCTATTAACTACTACAAAGCACTACTGGCTCAGGTGTACAAGTGTAACTCCTCAGCTGGTTAGGGCTAAAATTAGGCAGATTCAAGCAGCATGTCACCTGCAGCTTGGGACGGGGAGGAAGGGAACGGAAGGTGCCCTATGGCATGAATCCTTCCAAGGCCAACTTCCTCCCCGCTTCAGTCTTTTAACTGGGAAAAAGATTTCTCTCTAGCAATTAAAAACGCTCGCAGGGGACTGGCCTTGAAAGGCACACTTCCTCCAAGCTATTTTCTCAGGTCCCCTTTTTGTATTTTTCCTTAAGGTGTGACACCATCTGTTTTTGTTGCAAGAAGCTTAACACGGTTACTCCCTGGAGTTTCGCCTTGCTTTTTACTGCAGATGACCACAATCCTCCTTGGTCACACGTGCCAACTGCCAGTGAGTCAACACTGAACAGGCCAGTTTGCAGGGAGGACTATGCCCTTTCAGATAAGAGCCATATGCAAATTGGGAACAGCGCCAGTTAAGTACTGAGTATGCTACTGGATCGATCCTTTTCGCTAAAAAACTAAATCGCTGTGCAATGGCCAGGAGTGGTTTTTACCACTCATATTTAGCAAAAAAGAGGCCCACTTTAGAATCAGCGTGCCCAGCAACACCGACCTACACTGTTGCCTCAGGCTAGACTACTATAATGTGAGGTACTGCAAGGCTTGACAAATCCCAGATGCCAGCTCGCCTATGGAGCCTAGAAATTTCATTGCTGCACCTGGCATTAGAAAATTAAGACACAGAGTACTGACAACGGAAGCAGACAGCTCCTAAACATTTGGGGCTGGACCCTAGGCCAAAGAAAATTGGTCAGAGATTGCTGTACCGTGTCCCTAAGGACTCCAAAACTTCAACTGGCCAAAAATATAGGCGATCGATGCTTACCTTGGGCAAGCCACTGTAGGCAGCGTATTCCTGTTTGAGATTCTCGCACTGCTTTCCTGTTTGTTTCCAGGCTGAATTCAAGGCACTAGATATATTTAAAGCCCTTTATGACCTGGAACCCACATACCTGAAGGCTGGGCTCCCTTGACATGAACCCACAGGGCAGCTCTGGTAATTCCACTGGTGTGTCTCAAGACACAGGCAGGTGAGAACGACTACTGCTTGGGCTCAAGCGTTTGCCGTGGCTGTGCCCAGACTGCGGTATGCCTTTCAAAAGCTGTGAGGAATGTAGCTATCCTGGTAGATTTTAGAAAGCTACATAAAGCAAAATTATTAATGAGGGCATCTGAAGGGGCCTAAATGACACTTTTTGCAGCTTTGTGCTGTGTTGTTCACTATGGAATGTTTTCACTCTATAATGTGATGGTTTTAAATTTGCTGTACGCTATATGTGGTCATGTTTGATCATGGCTGGCCCAACTATTTGGGGCGCCCTGGGCAAGGGTGCCCAAGCCCCCCTCCCAATGCCACAGGGATGCTAGGAGATTGTCCCTGCCCTTCTCCCCCTGACTGAAGCGTTAAGCTTTTGCCCACCCTCCTTGTCCCCTGGCGGCTGGATGAGGAGGGTAGAGCTGTAATGAAAAACCATGGGTTTGCAGCGAACTACTAAGTAGCTAGCAGTATGAGAGGGAGGCATGATCAAGGCAGGAAACCCGCCTTGCAGGCTCGCACATGTAGCACCAAGCCACGGCTTCGAGTTACATCTGAAGAAAGCCTATACGCACACTCAAGAGGGGACCAGCATTTGTCATGATCAAGCTATACAGAATCTGAACGCTCGCTTTTTTCATCGCATGGCTGAATTCTGCATAACTGCAACATGTTGTGGAATTCATTCTTCTGAATTTGCAAATTCATTCTTCTGAGTAAATCAGCCATTTTTAGTCATTATTTTAGTGTTCAAACCATATGTAAAGGGGCCCACAACCCTCCTGATATCCATCGTTGTCATTTTATGGGAATTGAGCAATCTGCATATTTTCTCACTTCGGTAGTCACAAACGTGTATTCTCTACAAACCTGGGTTTCCAGTCAGATGTCTGAAAGCTGGAATTGCATGCCTTGTCCTATTCGCACAAAATGGCAAGCATGCATATCAACAGGATAGCGGGAAGTATTATCTGCCCTTGTGCACCACAATTATAATGACTGAAAAGGCCGACTTGCTTTCTCCAGCCACATTTAAGGGGTTATTTAGAAATAAAAATATGGCTGTTTTGTGACTATGGGGTAAAGTGCAAAAACTGGAAGAGACAATTAGAACAGCTAAATGATGTCCACTGCTTTGAAAAGAGCTGATATAAAGAAGAGATAATAACCAAGAGGATGTGCCTTGTGGCACCTTGGACTGATTTACTGTGGCATCAGCATTTGTAGACTTGTAATATAAACAGAGGCTTAGCCTGTAATAAAGCTGTTACTCTTTAAGGTAGCACAGGACACTCTTGTTTTTGCTACAGTAAACTCACACACCTATCTCTCTGTAACATTCCGCAACAGCCAAAGCATACCATGCCACACCAAAGGCCCTTATCAAAGCAGACAACAAAAACGCATTCCTGGAAGTGCTACAGACCTATTGCAAAATTAATTTAGATGCTGAAGACTCCTCTGTTCAGCCATTTCAGCCCGAACCCCTTTTTCGAAATGTCTGCAGACATGCATGGATCTTCTGCTAAAGCACCGTGCCAGCTTTGCAAATGCTCTGGCACCGGATGAGTTAAAGTATACCAAAGGCCTGCATATAAGAAAATGTCTAAGTATTTAGCATCATGTAGCCAGATTGTATCATGGTAGGAGAGCTGAGTGAGGTAAAGCTCATCTTCTCAACTAGAGATAAGGGGAATTAGATCAAATACACGTAGTTCTGCCTGCTTGTCCAACGGGTCCATTCCAGTCCTCTGTCTGTGCCTCAGATCCCACCAGTCTTCACCCCACCCCTGCATTTTTCCATAACAACCAGGGAGAGGCAGCAGAGCTATGCCAAACTCCCTCTTCCAGCAACTGAGCATGCCAGGATAGCTCTATGGTGTTCTTCCCTGCCTGGAGATAAACACGGAGTCCCCTCTCCCCTTCCCCTAGGCTATAAAGAACAGCAGCCTAAAACAGGACAGCAAGAGTCTTTAGGCAATGGCGAAGACTAAGAGATGGAGAAGTAGAACATTAAGAGTAAAACAAGGTGTTTAAGCAACACCAGGAGGTGAAAACAGTAAGAGCAAAGGGCTGAAGTGTTGCCATAAAACTGACATGGGGAAGAACCCTCTAAGACCACAGATGTACTTCAGAAACTCCATCGCCAGGAAAGCAGCAATGTTGTTTCTCTCAATACAGAGCCTGTTACTGGTCTTTAAACAGAATAATCAAGGTAAGAACTCCCTTCTCAAGAAATCAAACTCACTTCGCTCTCTGTTTCTATGGGCTGATATGGAATGCCATGGAAGGGAAGAAGTACAGTCACTCTCATGATCGGGGCACAAAATTAAGCAGAAAAACTTTGTCATCCCGACATCCCATCCCAACCTCAGCGCACAGGTGCATCCAATGCTTCAAGGCAATACTGCAGTGGCAGATTCTCGTCTTCTTAGCCCACTCTCCCTGCCCGTTTGATTTGGCACGGTAAGGCTTGACAAATCCCAGGCACCAGGTCACCATGGCACATAGGAACTTCATTGTGGCCCCTAGTATTTTTTATGGTAGCAATAATAAGAAAATATGGTCACACGTAACCCTGAAGGCTGAAATAGGAGTCTGGCTCCAAAATATTTGGGCTGGCTTCCACAGCCAAAAACAAACAAACAAGTCAAAACATCATGGACAAAAGGCCAGGAAAGATAATCAGTTCTTTGCTTGTCGCATTCTGGAGTCCTGAGAATTGAAACAGGGATGCAGGATCTATTAGGCAGTTTGGCGTTTAAGAAGAGCCCTGCTGGATCAGTCCAGTGGTCCATCTAGTCCAGCATGCTGTCTCATACAGTGGCCAGTCTGTTAATCTGGAGAGCCACCAACAGGGTGTAGAGGCTGAGGCTTCCCTCTGATGTTGCTGTCTGATATTCAGAGATTTGCTGCCTCTGGATGCGGAGGCTCCTTTTAGTCACCGTGGCTAGTAGATACTGATGGACCTGTCGTCCATGAATGCATCAAATCCCCCTCTAAAGCCCTCTATGCCTCTAGCCATTACGACATCATCTGGCAGTGAATGCCACATGTGAATCCCTCACTGAGTAAAGGGTATTTATTTACTTCGTCTCTATTGTGCCTTTCTCCCCGATAGGGACCCAAAGTGGCTGACATCATTCTCCTCTTCTTTTTGTCCTCGCAACAACCCTGTGAAGTAGGTTAGGCTGAGAGAGAGAGAGAGAGAGAGAGAGAGAGAGAGAGAGAGAGAGAGAGAGAGAGAGAGAGAGAGAGAGAGAGAGACTGGCCCCAGATCACCCAGCAAGCTTCCAGAGCAAAGTGAAAATTTGAACCCTGTTCCCACTGATCCTAGTTTGACTCTCTAAAGCACCATACTGTAACGGATTTTTATCCAAGTCTAACTAAGGCTTCCACTTTCTCAGACTAAAGATTTATCTTTACTCTTGGACGGCTTTCAGCACTTAGTTAAGACCTGCAAAACAGTGCTTGCTTTTTAAACGAGGCTGCTTATCAGTGCAAATTGTTTACTGGATTCTTCTTGCAAAACTTTTCCCCATCAAGACACACAGAGTCCTTCTAGAGTTTATTTCTTTTATTGAAATACACTCTAATCTTTTTAAAGAAACAAGATATCCAAACATACAAGATTATTAATATAAATCCTACAAAGACGCAACACAGAAAAGCAATAAGAATTAGGTTTGCTAACATTTCCAAATAAACTCTAAGTTTAAAACAATCAAAGTTTCTATGAAATGCATTAAGATTCCCATAGTATACAATACAATGATATGATTCTCACCAAGGTCCTCATGAGATTTCTTTCAGTCAAAATTCTGACATACTATCTGAGAGTTGGCACTTTTTATGGGTTATCTTATGAAAAAATCTAAGATCTTTTTCATGTGATAGGTTTAATGCTTAATTAATTATTCACATTTTCAACTGTATCACATTCTAATTAGCCAAAAAGTGACATTATATCCAACTTGCAAAATAAAATTATAAATCTGTGAAAAATGACAGGAAGATCAGCATGGGTCTATTCTATGATTAGAGGACATTAATCTAGATACTGTCCACTACCTTTAATTAGCTGTCAAGAGATGAAAGAACACCTGTGATGTTATTCAACAAGTTAGAAAAAAACCACAACAGATTTCAAGCAGAGTTCAGAAAGTTCACTAGAATACATGTGTATTATTTGGTATAAGGAGCTATAATCCTTATATCTGTGACAATATTACACTGGCTCTCCTTCAGTCTACCTAGAATCCACTGCCTATCACCTCGAAGGGGCAGCCCTATCCTCTGTACCCCATGCGTAGTTTTAGAAACCTCAAGATTGCTGCCTTATGCCACAATTCTCGTACTGGCCTAAAGGTAACTGTCTCTAAAACCGTCCTGATACAAACACATGCAAGAAAGTGAGCAAGTACGAGACATTTAGTACAGCGCCAGTGGCATCCACTTCTCCCTGACAACTTCAATGAAGAACAGATGACACGTAGCCAGAATGAAAGGAAATGCCCACGTACAACAGAGCAGCAGCAAAAGCCACTGCACATTTACAACACTGGACCATAAGGCAGCTTTATTCCCATAAGCAAGGGAGATTTACACCATTTAGTTGGAAATCTAAGCCCCAATGATAATTGCTACATTTCCTGACACAAGAGATTAAGCAAGACACTTGGGTGTGTGTGTGTGTGTGTGTGTGTGTGTGTGTGTGTGTGTGTGTGTGTGTGTGTGTGTGTGTGTGTGTGTGTGTGTGTGTGTACGCACGCACGTACGTACGTACGTACGCTGGCTCTCTCGGTATCAACTCCCTCAACACAAACTCGATCTGTTTAGTAGCTTTTAAATCAGCAGCCCCCAAGTAATTCAATTAAGTCTGGTATCATGTTCAATTGTTTTAGAGCCAGTACTGCCTAGTGGTTAGAGTTTCAGACTCGCATCTGGGAGACCCAGGTTCGAATCCCCACTTTGCCAGGTAAGATTGCTGGGTGAAATATACACTCAGCCTAACCTGACTCACAGGGCTATTTGAGGATAAATGAAGTAAGTAAATAATTTAAAACAGGGGTATTAATTGAGCAACAGCCATGTTCTCAGTCCAAGAGTGGGCAACTTGTTCTCACTGCAGACTAGAGAGCACAGCTGACAGTTGAAGCTGTTTTCAATGCATATACACCAAGAGCTGAAACTCCTTCCTCTTGCCCCACCTGCACTGTCCTACGAATGGAGGCACAACAGCAGTGTTTCTATAGTGTGGGATGCACTGGCTCCCACTGGTTGCTCCCAGGATGTTCCAAAATGTTTCAGTTGCTGCCTACCACATGGCTACAGCTCTAACACCTCCCCTAGAGGAGTGAGCAGAGAAGGAGCAGAGCAGGAAATGGACGTTCGGGCACAGCAATACCAAAAGGCTCTGGGGCCATGACTGCTACTAGGTGAATGACACCCCTGGAGGAACACAACACAAAACTACGTTCACAAAACTCCAGATTTCTAGCTGCAGGAACTCAAAAGCTTGTAAGTGACATGCCTTTTCAACCCCTGGACAAAGTGTATGTGGCCTGAATTGGAATTCCTCCCATTATTTAGGAACAAATTTTACCTTATCCAGCCCGAGTTAGCATGGCATAGGGGACAGTGCTGGAATAGGATGCCGGGAGACCTGGCACTGAAACCCTATTTCGACCATGGAAGCTCATTGGGTGAAGTTGGACTAAACACCTATTCATCCTAACCTACCTCACATAGCTGTTCTGAGGAAACGGATGAGAGAAAGAAAATTTTAAGCTCCTCTGAGTCCTCACTGGATAGAAAAGTGGGATTAAAATAAATCAATGCAAACGCATGCAGTCATATCTCAAAATATGCCACAAAAAGGCTATGACAGTAATGTCAAAAACAAACAACAGATATAGCAGCGGATAAAGACTGGCAGCTAAAGTGAGCAAGTTGTGGCAAACCCAGAGAAGGTTTGAAATCACTGTATAGGGCAGGGGTGGGCAAACATGCTTAATGTAAGAGCCACATAGAATGAACATTAGATGTTTGAGAGCCACAAGACACGATGCATTGAAGTGACTTCCGAGGAAGAGGTGGGTTTGGGGGAGTGTCCTGAAAATTACATCACAGGAAGGGGTGGGGATTTGGTGCAGTATGCTGGAAGTGACATCACAAAAATGATGTCACATCCTTGATAGGCTTCACCCCCAAAGTCCCCAGGTATTTTCTGAGTCAGACCTGGCAACCCCAATATTTTTATTTTATTTTATCGTATTTATATTCCGCCCTCCCCGCAAGCAGGATCAGGTATTGAAAATACGAAACTCATGGAAGGAAAGAAAAAAGGAAAAGGGAGGGAAAGACATGGAAAGAAAGAAGGAAAGGGTGGGAGGGAAAGGCATGGAAAGAAAGAAGGGAAGGGAGAGAAATAAATTAAAATAAAATGTATGGCCATGGCAATAAGAGACCTCTGGGAGCCACACAATATGTCTAGAAGAGCCACATGTGGCTCCCGAGCTGCAGTTTGGCCCCCCCCCCGGTATAGGGAGTGTAAAGCTTATATGCCATTCAGCAGCACCTGAAGCAAGACTGTAATACTACACCTTCATCTAAGACACAGGATATAAAGGTATTGCTTTAGCAAAAACATGAATGCGAGAGATGCAAAAAAAAAAAAAGCAAGAAGATAGCAAGGAATATTTTTGTATTTTGTCAGAAGCAATCGCGTATTTCTACAACAGAAACTCCTGCAGCACAGAAACCACCCCCCGTAAGAACTGCTGCAGTCTAAGCAGACAGAGACAGGAAAATGCAACGAACACAAAGCAGATGCAACTTGCATCTCCAAGTACAACATGGTTCTATTTCAGAAATACATATAAAAATAGAATTTCTGCAGAGCCTCCAGTCTCAGGCAGCACCCTGGATCACATGATCTCCACCGTGCAAACATTTGGGGCCTTAACTTTAAGAACCAAAAGAACAGCAGTTATGATTAATGGAAAGCTTTACGCAGTCGGCACAAGAGGGCTGATCACCACCACGGCACACAGCTTCGGAACAGCTCTCCGTCACGTTGCTGTCACTTCAGAACGGCAAATGGAACGCTACGATGCAAGAGCCGCGTTCTGCTTCCTTAGGAGCAGCAGGAGACAATGGCTTCTTGACAGAACAGAATTTTAATTAGAATAGAAAAGCAAACAGATATTCCAAACATAAGGCCCCAGGTTTGATTTTCACACACACATTCTGCTTTGTTAATGGTGTAAACGGTTGTTTAAGGTACTGTGAGGTAACTACAACGGTCTCAAAATTAACTACGTTTCTGTAGTGACACAGCGTATGGCACACAGCCATTACAGGTAAGTTTTTAAAGACAAGCCTGCAGAGGCTAGGCTTACCAACAGCTATTACGGCTAAAAGGAACGTCTATGTTCAAATGGGTGGGTGGAGGGCTCCTGTCTTTGCGCAGCTTTTAGGCTCCCCAGATACATCAGGCTGGCTACTCTTAGCAAAAAGATGCTCGATTTGATTTCTACGTGAGTTAGATCCCGCAGGGATCTGTTCTTATTGATTCATAGGAACGATCATTCAGACAGAAAAAAACATTGCAAATAGGTGTTTGAATCAAGATGCCAGCATAATCTCCTCCCCAACTGCATTTCAGACAGCCCATAGTTAACTTCTCATTCGATAATCAATGCAGAAGCCATGTGGAGTTCCTTATATCTTCTTCACATGTAATTTTAAAAAATGAAACAGAAGAAAAAGCTACACTGTAAAGTCTATTCTGACTGCCGTACACTGATCAATGTTATACAAAACCTCCGTCATTTACTCGCTTATGTTGTTCAACCACCTATTCATCTCAGAAACAAGCAGTGTAATATTATACAAAATTCATTTATAGAATTCATTTCAGATTCCCTCAGAAGGTTTGTAAATATGCCTGTTTCAGCCTGCATAAAAGCTGAACTCATGAAGCTACCTTCTACTGAATAATAACAACAACAGCATTCAATTTATATACCACCCTTCAGGACAACTTAATGCCCACTCAGAGCAGTTTACAAAGTATGTTGTTATTATCCCCTCAACAATCATCCTGTGAGGAGGGTGGGGCTGAGAGAGCTCTGAGGGAGCTGTGAAGGACCCAAGGTCCCCCAGCTGGCTTCAAGCGGAGAAGTGGGGAATCAAACCTGGTTCTCCAGATCAGAGTCCCACCGCTCTTAACCACTACACCAAACTGGCTCAGGCCATAAGGCTGGTGTTGTCCCCTCAGAGACTGGCAGTGACTCACTAGGGCCTCAGATCAAAGTCTTTCACATTGCTTACTGTCGGATCCTGTAGAAAAGAGCCCAGTAGCATCTATAAGACTAACAAATAGGGTATGGGCTTTCATGAGCCATAGCTCACTTCTTCAGATACCAAGATTCAGATTCGGGTATCTTCTTCAGACACTGGATACTGTTAACTGGTGATGTTGTGGATTGAACACGGGACATTCTACACACCAAGCAGATGATCTACCACTGAGCCACAGCTTCTCCCTTTTGGTTAACATCTAGGCCAGCTGCCTATGTTTTTGTTTTGTTTTTTTAAGTGGGTTGAACATGCAAATACAAAATACAATAAACGATATATCAAGTACAGTCTTTGGGATAACACTTGTTAACCATATACATTGCTTTTATTGGACTTACTAAAATCCTATATAGTATGACTATTATGCTATAGATGTTGGTATAGCTGGTTTGGAGTTTGAAGATCCTTTTTGCTGATATGATCAAAAAAAGACATCAATTTGTCGTAAAATTGTGTTGTGGTGTTTAGTGTTTTAGAATGATGCAGGTTGTCAGTAATTTTTTCGATAATAATTTAACCCCATACTCTGGAATACCATCCAGCTGTCCATGGTAACCACTGCCTTGCATAGGGCACCATATGCTTTGCCATCTCTTTCCATCAAGTGCAGTTAATGTACATGACATTTTCCAGGACTTCTCTAGCATTTACTGTGAGGAACTGGATTGGGCAAGGCCAATCCAAGAACTGAGAAAGAAACCAAGATCTATTTGGCAAGAAAAAAAACCCGCTAGAGGCAAAAATGTTTCTTGCAAGCCCACTGAAGAAAAGCTTCATACCACATATCACATCTCTGCATCCAAATCAGTAAGGCAACTTGCACCTCAAGGGTGACCAGGCAGCAGGCTGGCTTCATTTTAATCTGTATTTATGTAGTGGCACAAATGTGAGTCTGTCCTGAGGACCCTATAAAATGGCTTGTGAAAGAGCTCTTTGCCTATCCAAGGAGTGAGCACCACAGGCAAAATCAAAGGGATAAAACACAAAAAACATTACAGGCTATTTCTTTCCAGCCATCTCAAAAGGTGAAAGGTAGATTACTAGGACAGAAAAGGGTAAGATATATTCCTGTTTGAAAACAACATTTTAAATATGAGCACCTCTACATAGCCAGACTTAGAAAACTGCCAACATTGCAAATACCCTCCTGTGGTTGGAAACAAACATTTTAACTCTTCCCAACTGCATCCCTAAGGGACTCCGGTGTGAAAGCAGTGCTGATCTATATGACAAGATCTGTCATGAAACAATGTTTGAATATACCAACCATCTGAAGCTACCTTATAGCAAAGGAGTCCAATGACCCGTCTCATCCAGTACTGTCTATTCTGACTGACAGGAACTCTCCAGGGGCCAGGGCGGAGTTAACCCGAGGCCTTATGCATGCAAAGCATGTGCTCTACCACTGAGCCAGTCTCATTCTAAGAGAACGAAACCTGGATTTTGTACTGCATTGGAGGAGAGACCAAAACCCTGTCTCCTAGGGAAGAAGTGGGCATTTTATGTAGGGAGAGCAGGGCAGATAAATTGCAGTAAATGTATAAACTACTACAACCACGTAATGGGTTTTTTCCTGCAAAAAAAACCCCCCAAAACCCTGCATTTAAGTCTGAAAACATGTATTTAAGAAAAATTGCCAGCTCTCTCACTTCATTTAGAAACTCAGTAAAAGCACAGACTGATGAATCAGCACCTTTACCAAAAAAAGCAGCTTCTGTATTATTTTCCATGTCTTCCTTACAGGTATAAAATCCAATTATACAGAGAGAAATGCCTGAGATTGGTAGCCATTCCACCAAGCACACGAGGATTCCTGCCATCTCTTATGTCGACAGGCAAGAACAATACAAATAAAGAAAGAGCCAACCCTTTGCCAAGGAATGAGCAGGAATATCTCTTTTTCCAGAGCAGTAAATTTTCCCTCTCTCTTTACAAAAGGTGTACCTGACCAGACCTTTATGATAGACCTGAATCAGAAAGTCAACCACAAAACCATGAATTGCTCCCTCCTTAAAAGCCCTTGTTAACGAACTGCCTTTCATGAATCCAGTGGGGAGGCTTCGATGTAAATATTCTTCAGCGAGCTTACAGAGAGCCCACTCACACAAAAATGAAGTTTCTGTTCAGAGAACTGGGTCAGAACTACAGTATCTCAAGGGAGCATATTAAGAGCACACAAGGAATAATTACACTACTCTTAACGGACGGCGGTTTCTACCCTCCACATCCATTGACCAGATTTTGAGCATCACATTGGTTTGAAGAGTTTTCTTAGCTTAGTTCAAGTTATGCAGCCTGAGATTATTTTGAGATGGAGAATAACAAAATGTGCCACGATTTTCTGCACAAAAGACGCATCCAACGGTTATGGGACAAGACGTACAGAGAACATACGACTACATCATTAGGCCTGAAGTTCATTCTCCAAGGAAACTGTGGAACCAGTGAAAGCAGGAATTCACCGTTCTCAGGTATAGCGAACAGACTCAATGAACACAAGATGATGCTCACAATCAACACAAAAGAGGGATCAGGAGACTATGACAAGTGTTTTCTTCACACATTTACGTCAACTTTGCAGTCAATCTCTGCTCCATAACAGAAAGACTCTCAGAAAAAAAGAATTTTGCTTGGACTAAGAAGAACTCAACACCCACCACTCCCATTTGAATCATAGCCCTTTTTTTGACAAAAGGAAAAGACAGGGCAGGCAGGACACCTGGATTGTGTTCCAGAAGGCCTTTTAAAATCTATTTATTTATTATTTAAGATGCCACAAGGCTATTATTTAATTTTTGCTGCAAAACCAGCAGGGCTGCCCCTTTGTGTTACCTATACTCAAGAATAAACCTATTTTTATTTATCAGCTCAAAAGGGAAAATCTGATTATAAATATTCTAAACAAGGCGTATGTAGTATGCCATGATACATTATGCTCTCACTGGCATGCTCTAAACGAGTGAATTGACAAGGGAGGGCTTCAACCAACCGAACCTTACACAGGACTAAAAACTTGTGAAAACCTTTTTCGGCACTACAAGGTTCCTATATATTTATCTATTATGATGTTTGTTATTTTTAGTCCACCCTTTTCACCCAGACTCAAGGCAGATTACACTGAGTGAGTCAGTATAGTCAATTTCAAAGACATTTCAATAAAGAGCATAACAGGGTACATCAAAGATGTAAAACCAGCAGGAATCCAATCCAAAACTAAAGAAATGCTGAAACAAAGTATAACCCATTTTAAGCCAGACATATTAAAAAACACAGAAGCTACCCAGTAGGATCTTACAGACAGCAACAGACAGCGCACAGCAGTCAAGTCTACAGTCCCTATCCCTTTACTGATGCATTTGAGACCACTTCCTTACAGTACAGCCCTCCTATCCGAGTCAAAAGCCCTCTATTTCTTGCTGCAGCAAACTAAATACCTCAACCTCTCTAGAATGATTTTCAGGGTGGGAATGCAGAGGAAAGGGACTGGTCTACCCTTCGCCCCATTTCTTTAGGCAAATAGGAGAGGGCAATGATGTATTATTAGGGCTGGAGTCTTGGCAAAAGGGGGACAATGAAATATTTTTCTTTGGGTTGATATAGCAAAAGAGGGGGCAATGAAATATTGTTATTATTATTGTTATTATTTGAGCTGGAATCTTTTTGCAAAAGGAGGCAATGAAATCTTATTTGTGCTGGAGTCTTTTAGCAAAAGGGAGAGCAATGACATATATTATTGGGGGGAGTCTCGGCAAAATGGGGGGGGGGACAATGAAATATTATTATTCATTGAGATGGAGTCTTTTGGCAAAAGGGAGGCCAATGACATATAATTAGGGCTTTAGTCTTTTGGCAAAAGGGGCAAATTATTATTATTATTACTACTATTATTATTATTATTTGGGCTGGAGTCTTTTGGCAAAGGGAGGATAATGAACTATATTATTAGGTCTGGAGTTTTTTGGCAAAGGGGGGGCAAAGTATCATCATCATCATCATCACTGGAGTCCGGCAAAATGGGGGAACAAGTAGTAGTAAATGTTATTATGGTCCACGACCAGATTCAAGCTTATAAAACAGAACATTATCTGGTTAAATGGGGGGGGGGACAATGAAATATTATTATTATTCATTGAGAGAGAGTCTTTTGGCAACAGACAGGGCAATGGCATAATTAGGGCTGGATTCTTTTGGCAAAAAGGAGGACAATTAAATATATTATTAAGGTCTTTGGCAAAAGGAGGCAAAGAAATATTATTAGGGCTGGAGTACTGGCAAAAGGAGGGGACAATGAAATATCATTATTCATTGAGGTGGAGTCTTTTGGCAAAAGGGGGGGGGCAAAGAAGTATTATTATTATTCTAATTATCCAAAACACAATCAACAATAAGCAGAGGTGACATGTTATTATTGATTGGCCTTGCTAAGCTGATACAAGTTTCCACCGGCGACCTGATGAGGATGATGATGATGATGATGATGATGGCTAGACTCTTGGCAAAATGGGGGGGGGATGAATTATTATTATTTATTGAGGCGGAGTCTTTTGGCAAAAGAGGGTCAATGACATATTATTATCAACAGCAGCAGCATCATTAGGGGCAGAGTCTTTTGGAAAAGGGGGGGGGATGAAATTTCACGATCCTCCTCCCTACTCCTGTCAGGTCAGGGTTATATTGAGGAGGAGCCGAGGGGGCTCCCTTTCCGCCCCCCCCCCCATAGCTCTGATGAGAGGGAAGAGGAGGAGGAGGAAGGAGGCCCGTGCCTGGATCGGGGCCAGACCCGAAGGAAGCTGAGGCGGGGGGGGGGGAGCAAAGGCTGAGCGTGAGCCCCCCTCCCTCCCTCCCTCCCTCCCTCCACTCACCGCTCTGCTCCCCGAGGAAGACCAGCTTGAATTTCCGCAACGGGTTGCCGAAGTCGCCGCCCGCCGACATGATGATGAAGAGGAGGAGGAGGAGGAAGGTGGGGAGCGGCGCCGCCGAGAGCCGAGAGGGGCGGGGGAGGAGGGGAAGAGGAGGGGGCGGAGGAGGCCGCAGGGCCCGCGCTGCTTCCTCCCCGGCGCTCTTTTCCCTCACGAAGGGCCCGAGAGGGGAGCCGAGGCGGCAGCAGCGGCGGCTGAGGCGAGACTCTCCCTCCAGTCAGTCAGTCAGTCAGCCACGACGCAACGTCGCCTGCGCCTCTGAGGCAATCCGGGCTCCGCCTCCCCCGGCCGGCCTCTCCCTCAGCCGCGGCCACGCCCTCTCCCCTTCGCTGCGCCTGCGCGCCCGTCGCCCGGCCCCGCCCCTCCCGCCTCGCGCCCAGCCAATCGGGGGAGGGGGAGGAGCACGTCCACGCCCGCGGCCGAGCGCCGCGTCGAAACGATCATTGCGCAAGCGCGGAGGGAGGACTGAAGGGGGAAGGAGGGGAGAAACGTGACCGGCGCGCCTCTGGATTGGCTGAGATCCCTTTGGGAGGCGGGACTTTTGTTTGTCTTCCGCTCTTGTTGTGTCTGGCCGGCTTGGCCAAAGAAGAGCAGAAAAGACGTGGTGCCTGAACTTCCGGGATATAGCTGATGGAATGCCAATGGACGGGGTGGGTGTCAGTCACGCACAGAAACGCGCACAAGCACCTATACATACACAAAATCAAAAACAAAAAGAGTCCAGTAGCACCTTTAAGACTAACCAATTTTATTATAGCATAAGCTTTCGAGAATCAAGTTCTCTTCATCAGATGCCTGATGATATAACTCTTCGAGAACTTGATCGAGAACTTGATTCTCGAAAGCTTATGCTACAATAAAATTGGTTAGTCTTAAAAGTGCTACTGGACTCTTTTTGATTTTGCTACCACAGACTAACACGGCTAACTCCTCTGGATCTTTATACATACACATACACACATGTATATAGACAGCTAAGCAGGGTCAGCCTTGGTTACTAATTGAATGGGAGACCTCCAACGAAGACCAGGGTTACAGAGGCAGGCAATGGCAAGCCACCTCTGTTAGACTTTTGCCATGAAAACCCCCACCAGGGGTCGCCACAAGTCAGCTCTGACTTGAGGACACTCCCTACCACCACATACGTAAGTGTGTGGGAGCGGGTAATCAACGATTTTAAATGTTTTAATATACTGACCACCTATGCCAATGTGTTGCTTATTCAGTACATAGCTATATTTTAATATATGAATATATATTCTACAGCAGTGGATCCCAATCTTTTGGGTATGGTGACTAGGGTTACCAGTCCCCTAGTGGGGATGGGGGATCTAGGGTTCTCAGGTTCCTATACCCTCTCGGCAGAGAGAGAATGTGAGTGAGAGAGAGACGGACACGCACGCAGAGGACATACTGGTCGCAATCTTGTGTATGGGCTTGATGCACGCAGGCACCCAGAGCAGTGTGGTTATGTCACTTCCAGGAAGTGACATCACTCCACAGGCATGCTCCCTCAAAGCACAGGAGCATGCCTGCGGTCAGCACGACAGCATTACATCAGGAAGTGATTGGATGAGAGGCAGGGCTGCTGAAGGAGCAGTGCCAAGACACAACCTACACGCAAACACACCTCTTTCACTTTTCCATGTGCTGAACAGTTCATACTTACGCTCCAACCTTTCCCCCTTATTCCAGCTACTATCAAATTTAGTAGTTGCTGGCTTTTTTCTCCCTCATTATTGTCACAAAGGGAAGCAAAAATGGGAGACACTGGTAAGGAAGAAGAAGAAAGAAACAGAAAGGGTACAAAGGGCAGGAGTGACCATTAGGAATGGCTGGTGTGCAACACACTTGTGGGTTCCAACTCATAGATTCTAGAACACAATGTGCACTCTAGAGTGAGTGTATGTTCATATATGTTATGCTCTGGAAACAACCATTTCCATAATATGTTAGAAAAGAGCAAGAGTCCAGTAGCACCTATAAAACTAACAAAATTTGTGGTTGGTTATGAGCTTTCGTGAGCTGCGACTCACGAAAGCTCATACCCTACCACAAATCTTGTTAGTCTTACAGGTGCTACTGCGCTCTTGCTCTTTTCTACTGCTACAGGTAGACTAACACGGCTACCCATCTTGATCTATCACAATATGTTAACACATGAATATATATGTATATATCAACATCTAGAATGCCTGTTTTCTTACTACATTTGTAATCTACCTTGAGGCTCAGCGTTAGCATTGCCAGCTTTCAGGCAGAGCCTTGAGATCTCCCCAAATTACAATCTCCAGACTACAGAGCTCAGTTTCTCTGGAAGAAGTGGCAACTTGAGAAGGCAAACCCCGTGGTATTCCATCCCCACTGGATTCCCTCCTTTCCCCAGACTCTGCCCTCCTAAGGCACCACCCTCAATCTCTAGGAATTTCCCAAGCTGGTGCAGGCAACTCTAATTCTGAATCCAGGTGTTTGGGAAAAATGCAAACCTATCTTAAATGGACCTAGGGTCATTACCAAGGGTACCCCAGAACCTCTTTTAATTGTTAAAGCTCAGCCCTGGGACATGTGAAATAGACAATGCCTTTGAGTATGTAAGTGTGTTTCTCCCCTTGCCCACACCACCATGGTATTCAGTAATCACAGCCAAGCTGATCATTATTTTCTGACGTTTGACCAGAATCAGACACAAGAGTTGCCAAAGGACAAGAAAATCTGGCCTGTCCTGCTGTTGTGAAAAAATCAGCAAGTGAAGCCTTTTGGAGTACAGAGATAAGCATTAACTGCCCATCACGCACAGCTACAGTGGCCTACTGAATAGCTGCTACTTCTAAGAGTGCAGTCTATTGATTTATTAAGAATCTGGAAACCATCCAATGTAATTACTGTTCCTTATACCTGATGTGAACAGACAATAAAAGCTTGACTTGTCCATAAATACACACACACACACACACACACACACACACACACACACACACACGGCTGCAGCTGTGGCTGCAATGGGGCTTTCTTTGAAAAGCAAGAGCTTTCTACTTTCCTTTGCAAGCATTCCCAAGGTGGCCTGAATTGGCAACAGGAAATATTTACATTATTTGTGACTAAAGGTTTTTTAAGTGCCTTCTTGGAAGTGCTTTCACTCATCGGGTGTGAGGGAGCACAAGTGTTGTTAGCTGAGCAATTAGACACGCTGGATTGAGAGACTCCAGCACTTGCCAGGAACCAAAAGCAGAACAGAACTTTAATGGGGAAAAATTGTCTTAATTAACTGTACTTTCTCCCCCGCAACCAGGGAAGTCCTTCCAGGATTCCCTTTGACCAATGAACCAAGAACTCCTTTCCCATATTGTCTCAAAAATATTTTTTCTTTACTTTTTAAAAGATGACTGATAGTTAAATTCTAATCATTTTATTCAAGTCCTACAAATCTGTTCTTTGTGACGGCTGAACCTCTTGACCACTTTTTGGTCAGTATGAAAGATCAGCGTTCTTATTTAACTCCATCTTCACTGTTTTGACAACTGCCTCCATGAAGATATTGCTCTGAAGAAACTGGGACTGGAGGTTTGGTGTTGAAATCTGTAGTCTCTTGTGAATGTCTGGAATTCTGATAACTTCACAGGCAGAAATTGAGGACCATTATTACTCCGGTCTAGCTCAGGGACTCCATGTCTTGTGAAAACGGGCTTACAGTGCAGGATTACAACACTGACACTCAAACTGTCCAGTTTATCCATTTCAGGGAAATGAGAGTAGTCATCTCTAATTAGAAGAAACCAATTCCTCTGGCACCCTGATCTGGATAGCCCTGGTAAGCCTGATCTCGTCAGATTTCAGAAGCTAAGCAGGGTTGGCCTTGGTTAGTAATTAGATGGGAGATCTCCAATGAAGAACAGGGTTGTAAAGCAGGTGATGGCGAACAACCTTTCTTAATCCCTTGCCATGAAAACCCCACTAAGGGTTGCTGTAGTTATGACTTGAGGGCACTTTCCACCACCAATTCCCCTGGTATTGAAACAGATTAAGTTCCATTTTCCCCCAAGGTTTCTCCAGAAACTCTGATGGCATTAATTATTTGTAATGAACAGTAGCCTCTAAGATGCAGACAAGGAATCTCTATGCCATTTCCTCTATTTCAGCTGAAATCCCTGACTACCACATTGATTGCCTTCCTCGTGCCTGACATTATGCAATACTCTGGTGCCACACACAGAATCAGTGGGCATACTCTATTGCACCATACCCCCTCCGAACTCCCTTCACTCCATAAACTCTGTCCCCCAGTCACCACAGCCAACTCTCTAGGGATTTCCCAAGCCCAAGTTGGCAATATTATTTGTTTCAGTGGGACTTGGGTTGTCAGTACTGCCTTGGCAAATGCCAGGCAATTTTGAGCGTGATGCCTGTGAAGGGTAGAGTTTAGGAAGGGTGTGATTTCATTTCCAGATGACACTCTAGGAATTTTCCCTAATATTTATGGTAAATATCACAGAGACACGAGGAAGCTCCTAGAGTGCCACTATGGAGACCAATTTCCAACCATTTTTCTTCTCCCGTCCCTCAGTTTCTTAAGAGCAGGGGTTTAGGGCTGAGGCTGGGGTTTAACCTCCGTGGGCAGGTAAATGGCAAGCTTGGGCTTGCAAAGGCAGAGTCCTGGGAGAACTGTGCCCAATAGTTGAATCATTCCGCAAATTTGTCAAGCAGCTCTCTCCAAGAACATCCAAGCAGATCTACTCATCGACAAACGTCTATATGCTCTTTTCCATTAGAAACAGCCTGTGATTTGTGCCTCTAATGTTACGATGTTGTCATGTCATGTCATATGTCTTGTCTCGTCATATCATATTCCCCCATTCTTTTATTGATGAGACTGTGCGTCGGTCTAATCCAGAAAACCCTCTCTCGTTTTCCTGTTAACATCTTTAAGGTGCTGGGCAAAGCCCCCCCTGTCTGCCTATACCTGCAATTACCTATAGGCACTTTTGCTTTCAGAAATATACAATTTTATGGCTGGATTTTCCATTTCTATTTGTATGGCTGCTTTTTGATAGCTGTTTTGACTGTTTTTCAAGTGGAGAAAACAGGATAGAAAGCTGTTGGATGGGTGTAGCAACAAACAGTAGACGGTTGTACTTCTGAAGAAAGACAGCAATGCCTTGCACGATGTATTCTGGGGAAGTCTCTAGTTCTGTAGAAGAAGTTCCTCAAAGAGATGATTGACAATTGCAGAAGAGCTTTCCTGGAAAGCAGCTTGCCCACCCTGTAAAAGGGCACTATCATGCCGTGCCAGTTTTGATTCCTGATCATTTGGGAAATGTGCTAACCCAGTGGAAATAAGAGAGAAGAAGTGAGTCCTTTATCTCTTGTCTCAGAGGCCAGAGCTCTCTGTTCAGGGAGGGGTTCTTCTTACACACAGAAGAACACCTTAATCATGGCTGACGCGGTACAAACCAGGATCGAATCCTTCAACATATAAATAAATTAGGGTGGAATACGCGTAGGGCTTTTTTATCTGAAGAAGACTGCACTAGTAGACAGATGAAAGGTAAGCTGTATTGTTTTCCTGAGTTCTAGCTGCGCGACCTATTAAAAAACTTTTGAAGGTGTCCATTCTGCATTTATTTATTTTTAAAAAATTTATGCTACCGTTTCACCCAGCTTAGTGTCCCCACGGTGGCAACCCTAATATACATGCCTTTGACCATCGTCTACAAATGTATATCTTTACATTTTGGCCTATATGTGGAAAGAAAGAAGAAGAAAGAAAGAAAAGAAAAAGAAAAAGAAAAAGAAAAAGAAGAAAGAAAGAAAGAAAGAAAGAAAGAAAGAAAGAAAGAAAGAAAGAAAGAAAGAAAGAAAGAAAGAAAGAAAGAAAGAAAGAAAGATGGAGCCCCTGGCCTTGATGAAAGGGATCCCTCCCTATGTTCCTCCACGGCAGCTTTGCTCATCTGAACAGGGTCTTCTGCAGGTGCCAGGCTGCACACGAGTGAAGTCAGCAGCAACCCATATATGGGCTTTCTCTGTGGTGGCCCCTACCCTGTGGAATGACCTGCCTGAGAAAGTCAGAAGAGCTCCTACTCTCCTGGCTTTTTGTAAACAATGCAAAACCGAATTATTTGAAAAGGCTTTTTACTCAAATGGGAGGGCTGTATTGTAGGGAGGGGCTCTCAGATGCTTCCCTAATGAGTTAGGGACCATAGACTTCACCACTATGTAATATCATCTGCTGCTTTAAATATGTATTCCTATTTACCACCTGTGCTCCATGTTGTCTAATGTCAGCCCTATAACTGATTATGTTCTGCTTCAGTATTTTTTCTACTCTGTGTTAGATTCTTGCTAATACCATGTCTTTTAAACTCGTATCTATTTACCCTATGGCATTGTTTATGGAAATGTCCTTGGACACTGTACGGAAATGTACTTGATGCTGATTGTATTAACCTCACACTGTGTAAATCGCCTTGAGTCTCAGTGAGAAAGGCGGACTATAAATGACATAAATAAAAGAAAAATAAAATAGGTTTTTAAGTGCCATAAAATTCCTGTTTGTTTTCACTGCAGCAGGGATTTATAATCCAGGACTGCCAACCTCAAGGTAGTAGCTGAAGATCTCCCAGAATTACAACTGATCTCCAGACTACAGAAATCAATTTACCTGGAGAAAATGTCTGTCTTGGAGGTGGACTCTACTCCACTGAGGCCCCTCCCCTCCCCAAAACACGCCCTCCCCTTCCAAATCTCCAGGAATTTCCCAGATTTCTTGATTGATGCTTTTGCAACCCAATGACAGAAGCAAAGTCCACCCACAGTGGTGCTAGGCCGGACCTCTGGTACTCTATACCTCCTTTTTCCTGTCATTCAAAGGTCCCCCCCCTTTTTTTGTTACTAGGGGGTAGGTGGGCTGTGCCAGTTTGGCCTCATCTCTGGCATTTGGCCACACTGTGAGAGGCCAGTAGTTGCCACAGCCCCGTTTCTGCCTTCTGAACTGCTGCACCCCGGCCACAGGCAGAGCGACCTGCGGCATGCGTCAGGCGAAGAAATGCATAAAGTCCCTGCAGAGGGAGGGAGGAGAGCTGCCGTCGCAGCTGCTGCAGCTGACTCACTGAATCCCATTCCAACGCTGCTTCCATTTACTGTGAATCACTCACCGCTTTCCAATTTCAATAGGATCAATTGACATCTAAGGCGGCTCCGTAAATAACGGAGAAGAAAAGGGGCCCACTGGCTTTGGGAAGCCTGCGCTGCCTCCATGCTGAGAATTTTCTGTTCCCATCTGCAGCTTTCACGGGCTACTGAAGAGCAGACATCTGCCAGAGCAGGGCTTTTTTTAAAAAGAGAAAGAACGGGAAGATATCTCGCCTGGTTTTCTACCCATAGAGAGAACTATCCCCCTGTAGGGAAGCCTACACACATCATACTTCCATGTGCCACCAAGAGATACATGACTCATTCCGTCAATCAGGCACTGCTCAGATGTATAGCCCACCTGAAGAGCTCGGAGTAGCATGCGTGGCGGACCAGGTGGTTCCAATTATTCCCCCTTGCCGTCGTCAAAAGCATACCCCTCCTTGCCTAAAGTACAAAGTGCCAGCCCAGAGGAAGGCAAAACAAGATGGTCCCACACAATCCCAGGGCCCCCATTCAATTATACCTACAGAGAAATTAATTTCCCCAGATTTTACGATCGTGCATAACGGAGAAGCGGTTCAGTGAACCGTTTGTTTACTGCCCGCTGCGCTATGAACATTCCTGACTGCTAAGGCCCTTATTAGAGGGTTTTTTCTGAGTGCCTCCACCTCCTGGGATTAGGCAGGTGGCTGTTTATCACATTTGCAACCCACCTTTCCTCCAAGGAGCTAAGGTACACAGTTCTGCCCTCTCGATTTGGCCTTCACAACAACCCTTTGAGGTAGGCTAGGCAGGTGGCTAGAGGGTGGCCAGCTCAGGGTCACTTGTGAGCTGTGTGGTTAAGTGGGGGAGAAAAAGGAGATTTATAATGCAATGCTAAGAACATTTTCCTGGGAGTAAGTCCCACGTAACAGACCCGAATAGGATTCTGAGTAGACCTCCTCTCGTTCTGTCTTTCGAACACCACTGGGAGCCTCGCTACAAGTGACATCTTCCACGCGAACGGCACTTGATCATTTTCGCAAGTCTTTCTGGGTACTGAAGTCCCTCTCCCACACCCCTTTTCCTTCTGTTCCTTCCCCTCTCTGTTAGCACGGCTGCCTGAAGAGACGGAGAAAGCCTACGACAGCAGCTTTTGCAAATCATCTTGCTGGGGGGTGGGGAATGCTCTAGAGAAAGCTGACATGTGAAGTCCTCCCCTCTCTGTTAGAACTGTTAGGATCGCTGCCTTAAAAGTCAGAGAAAGCCTGCGTTTGCAAATCGTTTCTCTAGTCGCAAGCCTGCTCTCAATGATCTTTGGGGGTGGGCAGCTGCAACTTCCTTAGCTTTCTCTAGAGTATTCCCCCCCTCCCCGAGCTGCCCGCTGCAACTTTGCTAATCATCTTGCTCGGGGAGGGGGGGAAATACTCTAGAGAAAGCTAAGAAAGTTGCAGCTGCCCGCCCCCAAAGATCAGTTTGGTAAAGTGGTTAAGAGTGCAGGACTCTAATCTGGAGAACTGGGTTTGATTCCCCAGTCTTCCACTTGTAGCCAGCTGGGTGACCTTGGGTCAGTCACAGCTCTCTCAGAGTTCTCTCAGCCCCACCCATCTCACAGGGTGATTGCTGGGAGGATAATAACAACACATTTTGTAAACCACTCTGAGTGGGCATTAAGTTGTCCTGAAGGGCGGTATATAAATAGAATGTTGTTGTTGTTGTCGTTGTTATAGATTACTATTCTCAAGACTTCCTCCTTGTCGTGACATCCTCATTCTCTCTCTTCTCTTTCTGGCTTCCTTACAGGCGCCATCTCTCTCTTTCTCCTCCCTCCATCTTGCAACCATGGATGCAGGACTTGTCATAGCATCCATGCCCATCCTTAGCCCAGATAGGTAGTTAGGCTCTGTCTCTCCTCCTTTCCTATCAGAGTATGGAGTTCCTACAATAAAGGAGAGCGAGTTTGGTGTAGAGGTTAAGAATGGCAGGACTCTAATCTGGAGAGCCGGGTTTGATTCCCCACTCCTCTGCTTGAAGCCAGCTTCGTGACCTTGGGCTAGTCACAGCTCTCTGGAGCTCTCTCAGCCCCACCCACCTCACAGGGTGTTTTGTTACGGGGATAATAATAACATACTTTGTAAACTGCTCTGAGTGGGCATTACATTGTCCTGAAGGGCGGTATATAAATTGAATGTTGTTGTTATTAGAACTCTTATTTCCTTTCTAAATATAAACAAGCGTATGCTTTGTTATCTTCTCTCTTGCACACAAACCAGCTAGCAGAACCAGCTCACAACAACCACCTATAATCTCGCTTCCACTGCTAAACGATAAACTCTGCTAACAGCCAAAAAAATGGAATCCTTTAATTAGGTTTTTGGGGCCAACATACAATTTATTTATCAATTTCTGTAGTCATACCTCATTTATAGAACTGTCTTATCATGCATCTATCTACTGCCTATATTAACAACCTTTATGACCTAGGTAAAAATCAGGGTTTTAAAATATTTTTTAAATTATTAATATTTTATAAAGAAAAAATGTATTTTGAAGGATACACCCCCCTCCATTTTAAAATACTAACAGCAGAGTTGGGCAACTGGTTTCAATGCTTGAAACCAAGCCGTGCTGTTTGTTTGGGCTTCTGAGAACTTTCTTCTGGTCTTTTGTAGCCTTTTTCTTTGTTTATTGTTTTACTAATGTTTTAGTATCATTGAAAGCTGCTTTGAGGATCTGGTGTTGAAATGCATATGAAATAATCAATTAACCACGCACTGCAGTATAACTGGCTTCTCCAGCATGCTTATCTTTTCCTGCTGCAACGGACGCACAAACATTTTTGGGTACATTGTATTCTTTTGGAACGGAGTCTGCCTTTCTATGCATGCCTAAATGGGAGCAAGATCAAATGAATTCACTGGGATTTAATTTTCACAAGATATGCCTAGCCTAGGTGAGATCAGATAGTTATAATTTATATCATCATCACATTCTATTAAACAATTGTGGTCTTCAGATACAATCCATGGATCAGGACCTCACCAATCAAGGGAGATTTTTCTGCAAACTTGGGGGGGACTCTGAAGGTTTGCAGAAAAATCTGAAAAGTTGAACAAATGGAAGGGAGCTTTAAATCCCGCCCCCCAAAGACATGGTGGTGTGTGAGGAGCACAGCCTCTCACAGAGACACGCAGCACCAATGGCCAGGCTCTCTATGTCCTCTTCACCATCATGGCTGGGCTCCCTACTCCCTCCTTCTTACCCCCTCCTCTGTTAGCAAAGCTGTGGGCAGGTGAGGAAGTCACCTCTGAGCTAGGGTTGCCAGCCTCCAGGTGTGGGCTGGAGATCTCCCAGCATTACAACTGATCTCCAGGCAACAGAGATCAGTTCCCCTGGAGAAAATGGCTGCTTTGGAGGGTGGACTCTACGGCATCTTACCATTCTGAGGCCCCTCCCCTCCCCAAGCCCCGCCTTCTCCAGGCCCCACCCCCCAAATCTCCAGCAATTACCCAACCAGGAGCTGGCAACCATAAGCCCAGCAGGGCTCTGTAGCTCACCACAGAGACAGGGTACCAGTAAGGAGGCCGGTCCACTCTTCCCTAGGATGGGGGTGAGTGGGCGGGCAGAGTGTTGGGGAAGGGGGAGAGCCATGCCACTACGGAAGTGAAGCTGCGGTCAGGTGGGCTGGGAAGAGAGCTGCCACCATGGTGAAACTGTGGGGGGCACAGGTGGGGGAGAATGGTTGCCCCCTCCCTGCAATTCTTGCAGGTCCCCCACTTGTATAGCCTAATTCTCAAGAGCCAAATTTGAGGATAGTGAGACTGGATACTGAAGTTGTAAATGGACAGGTATGATGACAATGATGATAACGAGAATAACATTCAATTTAGATACCGCTCTTCAGGACAACTTAACGCCAGACTCAGAACAGTTTACAAAGTCAATGTCATTATTATCCCCACAGAGGTAGGGCTGAGAGAGCTCCGAGAATCTGCGACTGACCCAAGGTCACCCAGCTGGCTTCAAGCAGAGGAGTAGGGAATCGAACCTGCCTCTCCAGATTCGAGTCCTGCCGCTCTTAACCACTACACCAAACTGGCTCTCAGCTGCTTTGGGCCCCCATTGTGGAAAAGGGCAGGAATAAATGAAGTAAATAAATAAATAATAAATATAGCTGAAGATGGGGAGACAGATAAAAGGTCAGTTAGTTTGTGGTGGGAAGAAGAAGAGGAAGCAGGGAAAGGTGAGGCTATGAGGGTTGTCAGGATGAGGGCAAGAGGAAATAGAGTGAAGGGGATACAGTAGGTTGCCGGGCATGTTCCTGGGGCGACCTTCGGGGGCTTGCCACCTCCTGCCAATCGCTGGTGGATCAGTGGGCAAAGGGGCAAACCTCTGGGAGTTTGCCCGTCACTGGTGGTTACCTGGGAACCCTATGGGCCCCCGCATGTCCTTGCTGGTTCCCTACCATATGACTGAACCTGGCCCTGGGCCATAGTTTTCCTGGGTAGAGGCTGCTGGGATGGGAGCGGGGAGGCTGAAGATGAGGGGGCAGATAATGGTGGGTTGGCTGGTGGGTGGGAAGGAGAGAAAGAAGCAGGAAAAGGGGGAGAAGCTGTGGAGGGTTCCAGGGAAGGGAAAGAGGATATAGCGGGGAGGGAAACATGAGATACTCCTGCTAGTCCTTGCGGGGGCCCCACTTGTAGCATTTCTAATGAGCAAAGCATTGTGTTTTACGTGCTGTCAACTCGCCTCTGACCTATGTCCACCCTATGAAGAATAGACCTCCAAAATGTCCTATCATTAACAGCCTTGCACCGATCTCACTAACTGGAGGTTGTGGCTTTCTTTATTAAGCCAATGCAATGCATTCACCAATCTTTATTGTGCACATCCTCAAGTGCTTTTTCCCCCATGTGTAAAATGAGGATAAGTTTATATACACAAAATTGTAAGGAAGATGCTTGATTGGATGTAAATGCTGATTTGGGGGGCGGAGGTTGAGGGAAAGGGTTGTGACTCAGTGCTAGAGCATCTGCTTGGCACACACAAGGTCCCAGGTTTCAATCCCAGCATCTCCAGTTTAAAAGGGCCAGGCAGCAGGTGATGTGAAAGACCTCCGCCTGAGACCCTGGAGAGCCATGGACAGGGGCTGTGGCTCCGTGGAAGAGCATCTGCTTGGCACGCACAAGGTGCTAGGTTCAATCCCCAGCCTCTAAGGGCCAGGCAGCAGGTGATGTGAAAGACCTCCACCTGAGACCCTGGAGAGCTACTGCCAGTCTGAGAAGACAAGACTGACCTTGATGGACCAACTTCATATATTCATGAGTTTCTCCCATTCCATGTTTAGCTTTAAGAGATACATCTAGAACAAATGTTAAATTTTAAAACAAGCAAGTCATCGGATCTGGATGGCACATATCAAGGGGCTCCTAAGAGATGTGAAATGTGTTTGTTTGTTTGTTTATGTCATTTATAGTCCGCCTGTCGTGGGCTGGGCCAGCCCAAGCAGGGTGGTTCAAGTCCAAACCTTAAGGCCAAAGTCAAAGGGGAGTTCCAAGAGCAAAAGCCAAGTCAAACCGGTGGCCAGAGCACGAGATAAAGCCAGGAATGAGTCCAGAGTCCAAGAGTGAGGTCAGGCACAGTCCAAGGTCAGTCACAGATAGTGTCAGGTCCAAAAGCAGGCACGGGCAAGGTTCACGGAACACGGAGCGGTTGCAGGCAGTAGACACGTTGCTTCCACGCCCAGCGGTTCCTCCAGACTGGCTCTTATAGCCAGGCGTGGTTTTCAGCCAGCTGCTGGGGCTCCATCCTGACGCTACTCATCGTCACTCTCCAGCAGCTGGCGTTGGCTCAAGAGGCGAGCACTGCGCCGTCTCTCCTGCAGTTCCAGTCTCTGGCGCTGCCTGCGGCGTTCCTTGGGCATTGGTGAACCTGGGGGGGTGGAGGCTCTTGGCTGCGCTGCACCTATAGAAGTCCCTGGCTGAGCTTCCTCTGTAGTATTGGAGCTAGAGGGTGCTGGTGCCTCAGCTGCTGGCTGTAAGCTCTGATCAGCCAGCAGCTGTTGCTCCTGATTGATGGCTTCTACTGAATCAGGGCTAGGGCTGGCTACACAGGGCTCCTCTTCTCCTGAGGAATCCTGGCTGGCTACACGAGGCTCCTCTCCTCCAGAGGAGACCTCACTCTCAGACTGGGCCATGACACCGCCTTTCTCACTGAGACTCAAGGCGGATCACACAGTGTGAGATTAGTACAGTCAATATCAAGCACATTTCCATAAACAGTGCCATAGGGCAAATAAACGCAAGTTTACAAAGACAGCATTGGCAAGGATCCAATACAGAGTGGAAGAAATGCTGAAACAGAACACAAGCAATTTGAGGGCTTACCTAGAACCACATGAAGCATAGGTAGCTCATAGAAGCATGTGTTTAAGACAACAGGTAGTACGTAAGGCAACACAGTGGTGAAGTCTATGGTCCTTAACTCATTAGCGAAGCATTTGAGAGCCCCTCCCTACAATACAAAAGCCTTTTTGAATAATTCGGTTTTGCATCGTTTGTGGAAAGCTAGGAGAGCCGCTCTCTTGACCTCCTCAGGCAGGCCGTTCCACAGGGTAGGGGCCACCACAGAGAAGACCCATGTACAGGCTGCTGTTGATTTCGCCCTTGTGCAGGGTGGCACCTGCAGGAGACCCTGTTCAGATAAGTGAAGGTGCAGTGGAGGAACATAAGGAGGGAGGTGGTCCCATAGGTATGCTGGACCAAGGCCGTGAAGAGCTTTTAAAACTCCCCTTTCTCCCCAAACCAGCATGAGTAGCCCAAATTGGCCTAAGCTCATCAGGGCTGGGGAACTAAACAAGATTGGCCACAATCAGTACTTGGATGAGAGAGCACCACGGAAGACTGCGGTTGCTCCATGGAGCAAGGCAATGGCAAACCCCTTTTGCTCATCTCGTGCCTGCAATGCACTGCGGAAGGGTCGCCATGAATCAGTTGCAACTCGATGGCATGTTCTTCTCTCTCCTGAAAGGACTGGAATTGTTGATCATAACGTGCAACTTGTCGTTAAATGCTGCATCATTTCCCAAACACTCAAAATTAGCAGCATGGAATTTTATAAACAGATCTAGAAAGGAGATGAGAAATTACAGGCCGATTAGACTGACATGTTCTGGGTAAATTGCTGGAAATTGCCATTAAAAATAAAATGATTATGCATAGAGAGAAACAAAGCCTTACTGAGGAAGAATCAATATAGCTTCTGTGGGGAAGTCCTGCCTCCCCAGTCTTTTATAGTTCTTTGATTAGGGCTCAACAAACATGGGGATAAGAGAGAGCAGGATTCTGTTTTTATTCTATGGGTTTTGAGTGGTGTTTTTCATCTTGCACAGCTCCTTGGCTTTTTTTAAGCACTTGAGAAATTATGACGTGAATAATAACGTGTAACAAATAAACATTTGTCTCCTCTGTGTACCAAGCTTGCATGTCAAACTAATATATTTCCCAGTGGCTAAAATTCCAAAACTAAGTATATATTTAGGGTTGCCAGATCCCTTGACATCCCCGGCGGGCGATTGGAAGCCTGGCACCTACCCTGCCTTGTCCTGGGTGTTTTTCACGCATGCACTCCCGGGGTGTGTGATGACATCACTTCCGTGAAGTGACATCATCACACGGGTCAAAGGTGGCCGTGCGGGGCAAAGGGTACTCCCCCACGCTCTCTGAGCGGCACAATTCGGCCCCAAATGAGCCCATTGTGGGGCACTGCGGGGCGCAATTCGGGCCACTGTGGCTGCGGGAGTGTGCTGAACTGCTGGGGGGCACGCCGCGCTGCCAGGGGGGTGCCCTGGGGAGTGCGTCCCCCCACAGGCCAAGTGAGTGGGCGTGGGGGAGGGAAGGGTGGGAGCAGGGGATCGCTCACCCCGAGTGGGGGAATGGCAGCCCTATATATACTGTTAAAAAAGAATTAAATCTTTGCATTGGTAGCAGCCCAGTTTCAATGAGATGTCATCATGTGAGGGCAAAGTTCCTTGAAAGAACGTGTTTTCCTTAGCCAGCATCACATTTAAATCCAGACTAGAGGAAAGGCTCGTGGCTCACTGGAGGTAGAATATCAGCTTTGCATGAAGAAGGTCCCAGATTCAACCCTGGCACCTCCAATTATAAATATGATGTATCCGATGATGTGAAAGAGCTCTGCCTGAGACCCTTGTACCTTAAGTCTTGACGCATGATCCGATGACAGTGATCCAAGCAATGGTCACCTCCAGATTAGATTATTGTAACTCGCTCTATGTAGGGCTTCCCTTGGGTCCGGAAGTTGCAATGGGTCCTGAATGCGGCTGCACACGTCCTCATGAGGACATCATACAGGGCGGATGTAACACATGTTTTGCGTCAGCTGCACTGGCTCCCAGTGGAGTTCCAGATCAGGTTCAAGGTGTTGGTTTTAACCTATAAAGCTCTTAACGGACTTGGAGCAGCGTAACTGCAGGGCCGCCTCTCACCATATGTTCCCTGGAGAGTACTTAGGTTAGCTGATAAATAATTGTTGGTGGTCCCTGGCCCAAAGGATACTCACCTGGCCTCAACTGGGGTCAGGGCCTTTTCGGTCCTGGCACCCACCTGATGGAAGTTTCTGTCTATAGAAACCAGGGCCTGGCAGGATTTACTATCTTTCTGCCGGGCCTGTAAGACAGAGATGTTTTGTCAGGCATATGGTCAAGGTCGGGGCTAAGTGAGCTCTTCTTTGCCGTTCTCCTGTAGATCAGGGAATGCAACCCCCTCCTCCTGTTTGTCTGCCGACCCACCACCCATCCCATGGGATCTATTAGGTCAGGTTGGCATATGAGTCGCTGTGAAGAGCTACTGCCTTCTTGCACTGATTCTTATGTTTTAATGTATTTAAATGTGATCAGTGTATTTAATGTATTTAATGTTATTTTATTGATTGATGTTACCTGCTCTGAGCCCGCTTGCAGCAAGAGCGGGTTTTAAAATTAAATAAAATATAAATAAATTAATAGAGAGCGGCTGCCCCTTTGAGTAGACAATACTGAACTTGATTGGCCAATGGCCTGACTGCCATTGAGCATGTGTGAAAGTGGTAGGCACATCAATACATCAAGGTATATATAGCCTGAACATTAATGCATCAAGGTGTGGTGTGAGCTAGCCAGCTTTGTGCAAATTTGCAGATTTTACTGCAAATAAAAGTATGACTAGAAACTAGAGAATCCCTCTATGAGGGGTTATGGAGGGTCCACTGCTGGCTGCCCCGAAAAGGGGTACAGTATCTGTCCGCTACTACCTCCCCTTTTTGTATGTGGATGGGCAGGAGTGCCAGACTGCCCTGTCTTGGAATGGTTTTATTGATTACTGTTTTTATGCTGCGATTATGGTTTTTTTGTTGTATTTTAATCAATGTTGTACCTCATCCTGAGCCCGCTTGTGAGGAGGGCGGGTTAAAATATAATTAGTATATAAATAATAAATCCGTCTCTTCCCCTGCCACTCTCAGCGCTCCATCCTTAACCAACCACAGCAGCAGCTGGGAGGATTAACAGCAGAATTTGAGTCCAGTTGCACCTTCGAGACCAACAAGGCCTTGAAAAAAAGTATATGTTTTAGAGAGTCAAAACTCCCTTCAAATCTGAAGAAGGGAGCTGTGACTCCTGAAAGATTATACTGTTGAAAAATCTTGTTGGTCTCTAAGTTGCCACTGGACTCAAATCCTGCTGTTCTCCTGCAGCCAAACATGACTACCCACCTGAAACTATCTTAATGGGAGGATAAAGTCACTGACTGGCTGATGCTGTCTCCCCCTCCCCCTCAATTGGAAGGCTTATCGAGGCAAGTGTGTGTGTGTGTGTGTGTGTTTTATGTGCCATCAAGTCACCTCCGACCTATGGTGACCCTATGAATGAAATACCTCCAAAACATCCTATCATTAACAGACCTGCTCAGATCCTGCAAACTGGAAGACGTGGCCAGCCATCTCATTTTAGGTCTTCCTCTTTTCCTACTACCTTCCACTTTTCCTAGCATTATTGATTTTTCCAGAGAATCTTGTCTTCTCATGATGTGACCAAAGTACGATAGCCTCAGTTTTGTCATTTTAGCTTCTAGGGAGAATTCAGGCTTGATTTGATCTAGCGCCCGCTTATTTGTCTTTGGCTGTCCATGGTATCTGCAAAACTCTCCTCCAGCACCACATTTGAAGTGAATCCGTTTTCTTCCTATCAGCTTTCTTCACTGTCCAACTTTTACATCCATACGTAATAATGGAGAATACTATAGTTTGGATTATCTTGATCTTGGTCCCCAGAGAGACATCTTTATCTTTAAGGATCTTTTCTAGCTCCCTCACTGCTGCTCTTCCAAGTCTCAATCTTCTCCTGATTTCTTCATCACACTCTCCCTTTTGGTTGATGACTGAGCCAAATAATAGAAAACCTTGAACAATTTCAGTTTCCTTATTGTCAGCTTTACAATTGTGTGATCCCTCAGTATTCCTGAGGCCTGGGGGGAACAAAATCGCACCGGAACTCTACATGACTGAGATTACGGAGCGGGAGGGAAGTCATCTGTCAGAGCACTGAAGTGCTTAGGGGGACGCATTAATCTGGCGGACCCATTCACTTTCGTGTTTCTCCGAAGGTGTCGCCGTGGTTACCGCCAGGAGGGTTGCTTGGACTCGCGGGGGAGAGCATGAGTGCCGCTTTGAGCAGAGTACGTACCTCTTGGGGAGGGAGGGAAGAAGGGGGCGAAGGAAGGAGGAGGAGGTGGTATGAAATCTCAAGCTCTGTGTCGTCATCCCCCCACCAATACTTTGGCCGTCCTTGTGGTGTCCTTTACGCTTCCCACAATTATTTTCTCCTATATATGCGATGTGTGTGGCTGTTCCCAGAATCCTTTGTGGTTCCCTGTGCATGATGACAGCCTATAGTAATGATAATCTATAGTAATAAAGAGGAGGCTTGTTGTGGTACCATAAAGACCATTGCAAAATAAACTTAAACACCTCACCTTCCTTCTTATTTTATGCACACAAAAATACGGCCAAGGGTTATAAAATGAAGGAAGCACAGATTAAAATGTAATTGTGTAAAATTCCGATCTAATCAGAAATTTTACATAATTGCCTTTCATTATTCACTGTGTGCCTTGCGTGGAGAGTTGCCAGCCTCCAGGTGGTGGCTGAAGAGCTCCCGGAATTCCACCTTTTCTCGAGGTGACAGAGATCAGTTCCCCTAGAGAAAATGGCTGCATTGGAGGGTGGACTCTATTATACGATTCTGAGGCCCCTCTCCAGACTCCCCACCCTTTCAAATCTCCAGAATTTCCTTTATTGAGACATAAGCTTTTGAGAAGCACAGCTCTCTTTGTCAGAATTCTGCCTGAGACCCAGGAGAACTGCTGCCAAGCTGAGAAGAAAAGACTGGCCTTGATAGACCAAGCGTCTGACTGACAATGCAACTCTGTGTTTGTATGTGTATTCATTCTCAAATAAGGTTCACAGAGTATAAGGAATTGTGAGGGATCCATTAAGAAAAGGCAGTGCAGCTTTGCAATACCTGTTTGTTTGTTTTTAATGAAGACTAACTGAATTGTCGAAGGCTTTCACAGCTGGAGAACAATAGTTGTTGTGGATTTTCCGGGCTGTATAGCCGTGGTCTTGGCATTGTAGTTCCTGACGTTTCGCCAGCAGCTGTGACTGGCGTCTTTAGAGGTGTAGCACCAAGAGACAGAGATCTCTCAGTGTCAATTGAGAAAGATGTCTTTTCTCTGTCTTTTGGTGCTACACCTCTGAAGATGCCAGTTACAGCTGCTGGCGAAACGTCAAGAACTACAATGCCAAGACCACGGCTATACAGCCTGGAAAATCCACAACCACCATCACTAACTGAATTGTCCCAAAATCATGAGACATTTTTTGAATTCCATTGAGGTGTATATCAGAATATCAGGGTGGATTAAAAAACAAAACAAAACAGGAGCAGGGAAGGAGAAAGAAAAGTGTCAAAGCAATATGGAAAAGTTCCCAGACTGCAGATTTAGAGGAGTAATTATGTTAGTCTGCTGCAAAAAAACCCAAACACCCTCCTCTGACTTTCAAAATGTAAAAGCCAGCTGTTAATACAAAGTCTCCTTGGAGAGAGACTGACATCACCACCGCTCTACTACATAGCACATTTCACCAGTGTTGATTTGGTGTGCTGTTTCTTGTAAGGCAAAATGGGGTCATGCAGCGATTGCATGATGGATCCATGCTCTTTTTGCATCCTGAATACACAACTGCGATGCACTGAATGTGTGGTGGGCTCTCAAAGTGTTTCTGAAGTGTCAGTTGATGCAAAACGTGACAGCTATCTGGGCTCTGCTTTTAGAGAACATGCCTTTAACATTCCTAAATTGCTGGTTTGCTTCTGGGTTGCTGCAAAGTGCTATAAGATGCTTGTTCTACTACTACAGACCAAGATGGCCACCCACCTGAAACTCTCTGCAAAGTGCTTGTTATCAGACCCAGATATTAAATAAAGGCTTACTCTTATATATACCCACATGTCAGTTATAATCTTTTTTGGGATTTCTTGTGACCTGAGGTAAGGAAACTTAATGATAGTAACATGGCCTTTCTTATTTGTAAAATAGTAAAAAGTCCAGTAGCACCTTTAAGACTAACCAACTTTATTGAGGCATAAGCTTTCGAGAACCACAGCTCTCTTCTCATCTGATGAAGAGAGCTGTGGCTCTCAAAAGCTTATGCCTCAGTAAAGTTGGTTAGTCTTAAAGCTGCTACTGGACTTTTTACTATTTTGCAACTACAGATTAACACGGCTAACTCCTCCGGACCCTTTCATATTTGTGGCATCCCAAATGTGAAACACCCTCCTCCAACCAGCTATTTGCATGGTGCCAAGCCTTTGACCTTTCAGTACCTGCTCATGCAGGCTTATTGATGATCTTTTTATTCTCCTGCATTCCCCCCCGCCCAAACCTTTGAAATTAGATTTTATATATCCTGTTATCTCTTAATATTTTTATCTCCTGTTTTAACCGTAGTAAATATTTCATTCTGTTAGACTTCTATCAATCTTGCAGCCTTAGCTTTTAAGTTTTGCTCTTCTTATGTTTTAAAAAAGTGCTCATAAATTTCTTTTCACTTTTTATCAGAGCTGTTTATATTGTATTATTACAGTTTTTTGTTTTGTAATTCATTTAGTACGCTGCTCTGTGTGTGTGCGTGCGTGTGTGTGAGAGAGAGGCAAAGTGCTTTTCTACATTTTCGTAATTAGTTTCTGCTATTGGATAGTTTAGTTTCAGGTGGGTAGCCACGTTGGTCTACAGTGGAATCTTAAGGACCAGAGATTTTCCAGTGTGTAAGCTTCCGGGAGTCAAGCTCTGATGAAGAGAGCTTGACTTTTGGAAGCTTATATCCTGAAAAACCTTATTGGAGAGTTTAAAATATCAGCTCTGCTGTAAAACACATACTTTTGATGCAGGTTCAGTCCTAGCATTTCTAGTTAATGCTGTCTCAGGTTATAGGTCCTGAAACTGGAGGGCTGCTTTGGTCAGAGCAGATAAAGCAAAATTAGATAGTTAATGATATGGCTCCATAGAAAGCAGTTTCATATGTCCTTTGTGCTTTTGAAAAGTTCATCTAATAGTTGAAGTGGACATAGGTTGGATTTTCCATTTGGTATAAATCTTGGAGAATATTTCCTACTTTCCCATACTTTTGATTGTGCTCATGTTACGGTGCTGCTCAGCTGCATTCATTATTGATTTCTTGAGTTCATTGATTGATGTATTGATTTCTTCCCCGTGTATGATGTACTGGGACCCTCCACCCCTCCCCTCCAGTACTGAGAACCAGTTTTGTGTAGTGGTTAGAGCAGCAGGACTCTGCTGAACTGAATTTGATCCCCCACCCCTCAAAGCCAGCTGGGTGACCTTGGGTCAGTCACAGTTTCTTGGAGCTCTATTATTATTGTTGTTGTTATTACTACTTGACAGAAGGACATTGGACACACAGACAGGCTAAGATGGAGCTTGGTAGCTTACAATGAAGCCTCTGTGATGAGTAGACATGGAGAGATCTATCTTCCATGCTGAGTTTCTCTAGCCCTTTAAAATGCTACATGCCAGTGGCCATTGTAACACCTTGGGGTCATGGATCCAACACGCTAATTGCCACGAACTGTCCGTCAATCTCACTAGGTGACCCTGCTGGGTCAGTTTGCTGTCCATTGTCATTTTCTTTCTAAGCTAACGGACCCCAGCTGCATAAGACTTCAGATGTTTCACTGTCATGATCATTTTGAATCGCTCCGTGTTACATTACTTTTCCAAATCTGCTTGCTTCTCTTTTTGAGCCTGAAATCCACGGGGTGGCCTTTCAAGATGATTTGAGGGTGTATTTGCGTGTCCCTCTGAGCTGAAGACAAGTGTGCAGCATCAAGAATGAATTCAGCCGAGCGTACATTTTTTTCCCCTCCCTGAATATTATGCTGTCGGAATGCACATGTACAAGTGATGGAGTGCGCAAGAGAGAAATTGCAGTCATCCATCTTCCTGCCTTTCTCTCAAGAAAGCCGGGCTTTGGGGCTTCTAATAACTATTTGAAATGTTTGCTGGTGGCCTGGAAACTTGATGTAGGAGAGGTGGGCTAAAATGAATTGCCCAGGAATAGCCCATTGCCTTGAAAACTCCAAGTAATCTTTATTGCATTTTGAAGGGGGATTTAAACTTTTTCTTTCTCCCCACCTCCAACACTAGGCGTTTCTCCTGCGAACAGAACCCTTTTTAAAAGAGATGGCTGCTGGACGACTTATCAGGTAAAATGACTGAAGTTTAACTGAGTCGACCTGGTATCCTTGTTCCAAAGATGTTGGTTAGCACAGCAGTGGGGGCAATATTAAGAATCCAGTCTAGAGATGGGCTCGAACCAGGAAAGTGGCATTTTGTTGCAGTTCATGGTTCGTGTTTCATGAACCATGAACTGGCATGAAATTGCCCGGTTCACGAACCGGTTTGTTTGATTTGTGAATACATCACTTCCGGGCAGCAGAAGGTCTGCAGAAAGCCCACCCACCCCCTGTTGCCTAGGAAACTGATTGATCGGTGCCAGGCTGTCTGCAGTGACGAACCGAAAAACGAACCGGCCTAAAAATTGTTGTGGTTCATTGCAGTTTGTCAGAAATGCCCTCCGACGACCCGCTGATTCGTGAACCAAAAAACAGCCCGGTTCGTGACAAACTTTGGTTCGTATTTCGGTTTTTGCCCACCTCTAATCCAGACACATTTAGATTGTGGCCCCGTTGTCAGCATGATGGACTTTCCAGCCCTTCTTCTTTGGTGCTTTAATGCACATCCCCAAACTGTACCATGGCAAGAGAGCAACAATGCTCTTCTTTTTCATAGAATCATAGAGTTGGAAGTGGCCATACAGACCATCTAGTCCAACCCCTTGCCGAGTGCAGGATCAGCCTAAAGCATTTCCTGTGTACCGGACCATATATCAGCTCTTGTCAATGAGATGGCACTTCTTAAAAACCTGATCTTATTTTAAGCTGCTTTCAATATCGTACACGGGAAAGGGCTAATAAAAAATGGTAAAACAACTGCAGATGAATGCACAAAGGCTTTCTGTTCTATGTGGAGCCTCTCATTTGGTAGGGGTGTCTCGCTTGTATCCCCGCTATGTGGATTATTGAGGGAGTGGGGAGATCAAGAAACGGTCTCATTGTTACAGGGGCGCGGTTATCATTGAAAGGCCTCCATACAGTGTTGAAATATTCTGTAGACAGACATATCAACGGATTTTAATACTGAACTTCATTTTTTCTCTCTCTAGTCTTGCCTTTGAAACGTCCAGAAAGAATCCTCTCTGTTCCCTCGGTAAGAACATTTTAAAAAACAAAAAACCTCTGTGTTATCCGTGGAAAGAGAGTTGAGTTTAGTGACCCCATCCTGAGAGTATTCTGTTTGGCTGTCTGGAAAGGGATTTTTTCTCCCTCTGCAACTGGATAGGAGGAGCCCTACCCTGATAACATCCGTATGAACAAACAGCTCAGCAGTAAGGGTGTCGCAGTAATATAGACTAAAGCACATTGCAGTAAACAATACTAAGCAGTATAAAGCAATACACTAGTATTCCAGATGCATTTCTTCACTTTGCATGAACTGTTTTTTTTTCTTCAGAATGTTAGGTGATCAAAACAGGTGTGCTTTCGTCTTTGACAGTCAATTAAAAATAGTGGAGTCTATCTAGATTAATGTCTGTCTATCAGAAAGTAGACCAGTAGCGATCTACCAACTTAACTCTTTCTGTCATTTCTCACTGGTTTATAGTTTAGCTTTGTAAATTGGATATAATGTCATTTTTTGGCTAATTAGAAGGTTATACAATAGAAATTATGAATATCTAATGAAGCATCAAACCAATCATAGTTTATCTATGCTATCGCATGAAAAAGATCTTCTGTATTTGCATAAGATAACCTATAAAACATGCAAATTCAGATAGTATGTTAGAGTTCTAATTGGAAGAAATCTCGTGAGATTCCCTAAGTGAGAATCTTATCTTTGCATTGCATACTACGGGAATCTTAATACATTTCATAGCAATTTTGATTGTTTTAAGCTTAATTGGGAAATGTTAGCAAACCTAATACTTACTGCCTTCCTGTGTTCTGTTTTTGTAGGATTTATATTAATAACCATATATATTTTGATACCTTGCTTCGTTAAAAGACTAGAGTGTAATTTCAATAAAAGAAAGAAATAAACTCTAGAAGGGTGCCTGTGTACTTTGACGAGAAGAAGCATTGCAAAAAGGATCCTATATAAATAATGTACTGATGAGCAGAATTGTTCAAAGAACAGTCCTGTTTTACAGGCCTTACTAATTGCTGAAAGCTATCCAAGAGTCAAAGAGAAATCTTTCTTTTGAGATAGTAGGATCTTTGGTAAGGTGCAGATAAGAGTCCGTTATAGGGGTCAGGGCTCATTTCGAGGGGGAACGCACAGGAACGCAGTTCCGGCAGTTCCCCAAAGAGGTCACGTCAGGTGGCCCCGCCCACCTGACTCTCGGCCATTTTGGGCCCGTTTTGGCCTGGATTGGGGCTGAAACGGCCTGGATCGGGCCTCTAACAGGTGGTGGATCACTCTCTCGCTCATCAGCAGCCTGATGGTCAGCCCGATCCTGACCATTTTGGGCCCCTTTTCAGCCATTTTCAGCCCCTTTTTGCCATGTTGGGCCCAATTTCGGCCCTGAATGGCCAGGATTGGGTCCAAAACAGCCAGAATAGGTGATGTCAGGGGGTGCAGCATATGCAAATCAGTTATACTAATGACACACTTCCGGTGATGGCAAGAGGCATGGCATATGCTAATGAGTTATGCTAATGAGTTCCTCCAGCTCCTTTTCTACGAAATGACCCCTGATAGGGGTACATACTCCGGTTTAAAGCGCCATCTGCCATCATCCTTCACTTCAACTCGTCTTTCAGGGACGGCAGGATGGACGCTAAGGTCTATTAGTTGCTGATTCCTACGCGTGTTTGCTTGAACCCAATGGAGTTGCTTTTGGATAAACGTGCAAGTGACGGGGTACACAGCTTCAAGCATTTGTTAAACTGAATGCGGGTGTTCTGATTGGCAATGACCCCCTGCCCACGGCAGTGGGTTTAAAGGGTTATTGGAAAGCAAGCGGTTTTACACGGAGCTCCACGCCAAAGAGCCCCTGCACCTTGCAGAGGATTCTGTGTGTTCTCTATGGTGAGCTAGCAGACCATTTGCCAAGCCTGCCTGCCTCTTATCTAGCTTGAACTGAGAAGATGGCTTGCACCACAACCTTCCCTTTGCAACCGTGCATTTCAAGGGGGAGATAGAAGCTGTCTTTCAGGGCCTTTCATTACTGATCTTCTCAATTAATAACCTACAACAAACTTTCAAGAGGCTTCAGTGAAAACTTTGGGCCACCGCAAGAAGCTTTATCCCAGAGAAGCAGCAAGGAATTATGCTCAGTAACTTTAAAAAAAAATGGGGACCAAGTTCCTTAAAGCAGCCCAGCACTGGCTGTATCTGTATTTGGAGGCTGGAAAGACCCCCCATTGTTGCTTCTTCTGCGGAGAAGTCTTGAAACCTTTAAGGGAGGAGCTGCAGCAGTAGAGGTCCCAGGTTGAGTCCCATTTGGAGGATCTTGGGTCAGAGGAGACATTGTCGAGCTTTATAAACTAGCAGTCTGACTCTGTATAAGGCAGATGTGTTGCTCCTTCCTGTTTTCTACAGGTAGCCCACTGCTGAGCTGCCTCCGGCACTACAGGTCTCAGCCTACCCATGGCATCGGACGGTACCAACATCTCTTACTGGAGGTAAGCATTTCTGATGTTTACTGAATTCTTCAGCTTCTTAGAGGTATATTTCCAGAGACGGATGGAAAAGCAGCACAGCATAAACAACTTGTTAAGAACTGATCGAAGCCCGAGAGCCCCTGAGTTGGAAAGTGCCTGTTGGAATTATTTCAGTGCTCCACCTTGGGCCACGAGTTCCAGAGGTCTGATTTCCTGCCGTGGAGAAGGTCCTGCTGCGAACCCAACCAATTTTATTTCATTTTGTTCAGCTTTTACCCCGCCCTTCCCGCAAGCGGTCTCAGGGCGGCTTGCAACAAGAACGTACGATCAAAAACATCCTAACAGCATGAAGACCAGCTTAACCCCTAAAATCCAGGCGTCTCTAAACAATACCAAGCTACTGCAAGACTACTATAGAACCATGGGAGTGCCCTGATAAAGGCCCAGAGTGGTTGCAGAGGGGGCATGGCGATCAGAAGAGGCGACGAGACGCTGGCTCCTAGTCAAAGGTCCAGTGGAATTGTAAAAGGTCCCACAGGGCCCAAATCTCCATTGGGAGAGCATTCCACCAGGCTGGGGCCAGGACAGAAAAGGCCCCGGCCGTAGTTGAAGCCACCCAAATGTCCCTCAGGCTGGGGACCACCAGAAGCTGGTTATCCACCGAGCGCAAGGCCCTGCAGGGGTCTTAATGGGAGAGGCGGTTCCATAGATATGCAGATCTCACTCTGTGAAGGGCTTTAAACACTAGATCCAATATCTTCAACTGAACCTAAGTTTCATGTCCTGTTTGGAATGGTCTCTCAGCAGGGTTGCCTTGTTGATCAGCAAGTGTGAGTGGGGCGGGGTGGTCACCCTTCTTCTTAGAAAGGTTAAAGTGCTTGGGGCTCTTTAGCTTGGAGAAACGACGACTGAGGGGTGACATGATAGAGGTCTACAAGATTATGCATGGGATAGAGAAGGTAGAGAGAGAAGTATTTTTCTCCCGTTCTCACAATACAAGAACTCATGGGCACTCAATGAAATGGCTGAGCAGTCGGGTTAGAACGGATAAAAGGAAGTACTCCTTCACCCAAAGGGTGATTAACACATGGAATTCACTGCCTCAGGAGGTGGTGGCAGCTTCAAGCATAGACAGCTTCAAGAGGGGATTGGATAAACAGATGGAGCAGAGGTCCACCAGTGGCTATTAGCCACAAGGTATAGATGGAACTCTCTGTCTAGGGCAGTGATGCTCTGTATTCTTGGTGTTTGGGGGCGGGGCAATCAGTGGGAGGGCTTCTAGTGTCCCTTCCCCACTGGCAGACCTCCTGAGGACACCTGGATTTTTGGCCACTGTATGACAGAGTGTTGGACTGGATGGGCCATTGGCCTGATCCAACATGGCTTCGCTTATGTTCTTATGTTCTTCTGCCTTCCTCAGTATGGATGGTCTAGGCCCGTGGTTAGGGGTGCTGACTGAGGAATGGATAGGCTTGAGTTCAAGTTCCACCCCTGGTAGATGGATGCTGTTTTTTCCCTTCATTCCGGCACCTATCCGTTTCGCTGTATGGACAGCCCTGCAGTTCTTTCAGCTGGTCCAAATAGTTAATGCTGCTCTAGCTGAGCCCCAGGCTGCTAAGCTGAGGCCTGAAAGGAGCCGCTCTGAAACTTGGCAGTGGAGCAGGATCTTGAAAAACGGGGGCCGCTTGTAATTTGGGAAGATAATGAGGCAACAATTCATCTGGGCAGGGTGCCTTGAAGGCAGAAGTTAAAATAGAAGCAATTTGTCCTAGCTTGTCAAAGACCTCTAGGCAGAAGGGACTTTTAATTGTGGTAAGGCGTTTTATTTTTCCCTCTAATATCAGAAGTCCCCTGAAGTGTGGCTCCTGTTAAGGTCTGGGTGGTAAGGCTGGGTGAGCCAAGTAACAATCTGGATCCAGCAATCCCACCAGGTAGTGATCCGGTCACTGAGGGAGCATAGTTCTTCATTTCAGGAACAAAGCGGGCCATCAGGCCCGGAAAGAGGGTCGTATGAACACACGAGGCCGCCTTAGACCGAGCCAAACCTTTGGGCTGTCGCATTCAGGGTTGCCTGCTCTGAGTGTGTTGGGGGTTTAAAGTTGCAGAGTTTAATATTAGCGCAGTAGAAATAAGTAGACAGGCTTCTGTGGCTTTATCTCCAGAAAAATACTTTTACTACGTAGCAGGGAAAAGGGTACATTTGGTGAGAAAATGAAGAACAGCTAACTAACTACATTGAGAGTCTCTGTACATGAGACGCAGTAAATGAGGATGCTCAATTGAAGCGAGATGCAGTTAGCCAGGAACTGCAGTATAAAGAGTGGAAGACTCTGTCATTTTCGCCTATCTCAAGCCATTACGGCACTGCACGGCAAGATCCTTCTCAGAGGGTTATGTTTATTTTCTCTTCGCCTCCATGAAGGCTCTGTCAATTTCCCTTCCCTTTCAGGCCATAGCCGCATGTGGGCTAGCTCTGAAAATCAGGGAAGGGGGACCTCACCTGCTCCAAATCCCAGGAGGTGGATTGGTTACCCCCCGCCCAGCACTCCTTAATCTCCTACCCTGGTTCACAAGCAGAAGGGAACAGCGCCTTTCTTCCAGCCTTTTACAAAGGGGCTTACTGAAGCCATTGGGAAGCGAAAGGTGGACGCCTGCAGTGGGTTGATAAATGTAGAGGGCCGAGGAAGAGGCATCATGCGCCGAGGGAGAGGCATTCTGCAGAACAGCCCTCCCCGAAGCCAGAGGTATTCCAATTAGATACACATAGATCCTTTTAAAAGTTTCCCCTTCCTTTCCCGGCACAACCTCGTTACCCCCAGACCTCTCTACCCATTCGCCTGGCGAGGATGTAAACACTCCCGAGAGCTCCAGCACCTTTCTTCACGGCCTGGAGGGAGATTGCATTGAAATGTACTTTCTTGACACTGATTGTATTAACCTCGTACTGTGTAATCCACCTTGAGTCTCAGTGAGAAAGGCGGACTATAAATGACGTCAATAAAAATTAAAAAATTAATTTAAAAAAATTAAGGGGAGGGGAAATTGACAGAGCATTTAGGGAGGCGAAGAGAAAATACATCCTCTGAGGAGAGATCTTGCCGTGACGGCTCTGTCTTTTTACACTACAATTCCCAGCCAACATTGCTTCTCCCTTCACTTAAGCATCCTCGTGAACTGCATTTCATGTACAGAGACTCTACATCTTGATGATCAGACTAGAGGAGAAGAGAGACTGAGAGTGGACTGACTTAAAGTGGACAAAGAGCAATTAAACCTTAGTATATGTAGCAAGTTAATCACACACACACCTCGCCCGCAATAAACTGGTTCATCCAATAGACAACCCTAGATCCCTTCATTAAGACTAAAGACTCCCCTTTCTATGGCGGGAACTTTTACTCGACAGCTGAGTGGTCTGATGCTAACTAGCTATCTAACTAAACGAATAGAACAACAGTTTAACTCTTTCAGGAGTGAATATAGGACACTTACTAAAATCCCAACAGAGTGGCTGTTGGGTAGAAGGCTTTCATGTTGCCTTTTAACTGGAGATACCAAAGATGGAGCCTCGGACTTGTGCAACTACTCTACTCGGACTCGTGCAACTACTTGGACTCGTGCAACTGCTCGGACTCGTGCAACTGCTCGGACTCGTGCAACTACTCGGACTCGTGCAACTACTGTTCTCTAGCCTTGAGCCGTGATTCCTCTGTGGTCCATTCCCAGGGAGGCTGATAAAGTGTCTGTGATCAAGTGATTTCAAAACTTTGCAACAGAATCCCACAAGTTACCTTTGCAGGACAGCAGCGAGCTGCCTCCGCGGTCTTTTTCTCTCCTCGCACGTGGCAAGAGCAAGGGCAACCCACAACAGGCCACTTTTGCTTCCTCGGCTGGAAAACGCAGCGCCTCGTGTTTAATGCTGTCGGGTGGCAAGCCAGGTGATTCCCTCTGGGCTTTCTAAACTTTGCCACCGGACCCGAGGCAGTTTTGGATTCTCCTGTTGGTTTTGTTTCACGGGACTGCTTCAGTAGATAGGGGAGGAAACGGAGACAAGACGCAGGGAGAAGACACTGCAGTTCTGTGGGAATCACCAGGTGGTGGTGGTGGTGGTGGTGGTGGTTGTTAATGTTATTTATAGTCTGCCTTTCTCACTGAGACTCAAGGCGGATTATACAGTGTGAGATTGTGAGATTAGTACAGTCCATTTCAAGGATGTTTCCCTAAACAAGGCCCTAGGGTAAATAAACACAAGTTGCTGTCTTGCATGCCATGCGTGCTTCTCTGTGCAGAGGGAGTCTCACTGGAGCTCTGGGAAGCTCCCTAGGAGCTTGATTTACCGTAAGGTATCTTGCCACCAGCACTGCTGGTTGAGCATGGGAGCAGTGGCCACAGCCAATAGGCAGAGCCCTGTGGAATTTGCTGCCTTCTGATGCGGCAAGAAAAGGAGCTGCCCTTGGTTGGCTCTTCATAAGGGGATAGCCTCATATTCCTCCTTGCGTGTGATGCAGTCCCTGGGATTGCTAGGCGGAAGGGCATGGCGAGAGGCCAGGTGCCACTTTGGGAATGGCAGGGCCTATCCTGACACCACATGAGCTGAGCTCTCTCTTCTGGCAGGTATAAGAAAATCCCTTTGATAAAAACATTGGCAACCACAAATTATACAGCTCCTGTGGGGAAGAGGCATTCCAGCTCCATAGGGAAGAGGCATTCCAGCTTCAGTGGGGAAGAGGCATTTCAGCTTCAGTGGGGAAGAGGCATTCCAGCTCCATAGGGAAGAGGCATTCCAGCTTCAGTGGGGAAGAGGCATTTCAGCTTCAGAGGGGAAGACGCATTCCAGCTCCATAGGGAAGAGGTATTTCAGCTTCAGTGGGGAAGAGGCATTCCAGCTTCAGTGGGGAAGAGGCATTCCAGCTTTAAAGACCATCTACCCTTTCCTTCAAAGATGAGTTCATACTTCATGATGAACTTATACTGGATCAGACCATTGGTCCATCAAGGTCGGTGCGGTCTACTCAGACTGACAGCACTCTCCAGGGTCTCAGGCAGAGGTCTTCCACATCACCTACTGCCTGGTCCTTTTAATTGGAGATGCCGGGGATTAAACCTGGGGTCTTCTGAATGCCAGGCAGGTGCTCTTCCACTGAGCCTCCCCCCTCCCCGAACAACCCACTGCTTGGGAACAACCCAAGGACAGGCACCACTGCTGGAGCCAGCAGAGCAGGCAAAGGTAATAAGCTTGGCTTATGCCCACCGTTACTTCCCAGGCCTGCACAGCTGCCAGCAAGGCCTAGGGCATATCCCTGACATGGCTCGCCCCAAGCATGGCCAACTACAACCCTCCTCCTTTATGGCTTGCCTGTGCAACAATATCTTCGCGGGTAGATGGTGCATTTTTTGGGTCAAAAAGGTTGTGTGTACCATACTGGCTATCTTTCTCGCGATGCTGTGGCCTGTACCATTAGCGCACGTGCACACGTCCCAGCTCAGGCAAGGATCTCAGTCAACCGCCGAGGGTCCCACCCGTGTTGCATGGAACTTCTCCCAGCAGGTGACCAAGAAGAAGCGGGACAGAGTGCAGATGAAGGAGATTGACCCGGGGACAGAGCACACGTACGGCTTCTTGAACATTGTGGTGACAGCCTACGACATGGCCCTTGTGGAACACTATGCTCGGTACATCCACAAGCTCTGCAACCAGCTGTCTGTCAGAGTGGAAGAAAGGTACAAGGCTGTGTTTTGTGTTGGATGCTGATACATTGTGTGCCAAACTCTTATGGCATTGGTTTCTGAGCGCTGGTGGTTGCATGCTGCGGACTCATGCGATGTGTGTTTGCTGGAGTGCACTGCTCCAGCAACTACAGCGGGTTGGAGTCTTTTTGCATTTTCCTGGATGCATTTCCCTTGCCTCTCCCTGCCCCGCCCTCGTTCATTTCCTGAAAATGTAGCTAGTGCAATGCAAACAAGGCTAGGTTGGGCACTTAGGCTAGTTTTGTGTAGTGGTTAAGAGCACGGGACTCTAATCTGGAGAGCCGGGTTTGATTCCCCACTCCTCCACAAAGCCAGCTGGGTGACCTTGGGCGAGTCACAGTTCTCTTGAGCTCTCTTAGCCCCACCCACCTCACAGGGTGATTGTTGTGGGGTAATAATAACACTTTGTAAACCGCTCTGAGTGGGCATTAAGTTGTCCTGAAGGGCGGTATATAAATCGAATGTTGTTGTTGTTGTTGTTGTTCATCTAATGCTAAAGATGGAAGAAGCCAGTCTAATGTCTTCACAGGCAGGAGGACCTCCAGAAAGCAAATGCCAGAATTCTTCTGCACCTTATTGAATGTAGCCACTGTGAAGGAAGAATTCCCAAGCAAGGCTTTTATGGTTGATCTTCATGACTGAGGAGATGTGACATATCTCCTGGGCAGACTCTTGGGGAGATTTTCCAGTCTCCTTCATTGGACGTTTCAGAGAGGTATCCATGAGTGGGTGGGTGGGGTCCTGTAGATGCAGAGAATCCCATATTGTAAGAGCAAAGTACTGGGCACCCGGGTACCTTTCCTCTCTATGATTCTTTCTGTGCACACCTATGCAGAATAGAGATGGGCACGGACCGAAATAAGAACCAAAATTAAGTACGAACCAGGCCAGTTCGTGGTTGGCGAACCAGCAGTTCATCAGATCCCATTTCTGATGAACCGCCACGAACTTTAGGCTGGTTCGTTTGGTTCGTTTTTTGGTTCGTCACTGCAGACAGCCTGTTGCCAATCAATCAGTTTCCTAGGCACCAGGATGGACTTCCTGCAGACCTTCTGCTGACCCGGAAGTGACCTTCTGCTGACCTGGAAGTGATGATTTTCTGACTTGGATGTGACGTTTTCAGGAACCAAGCGAACTGGTTCGCGAACCAGGGGCAGGATTGTGAAAGTTCATGGTTCGTGAAATTTGACGAACCACGAATCACATGGTCCAGTTTTTTTCCGGTTCGTGCCCATCTCTAATGCAGAATAGCTCCAGTCTAAGAGCATTAGAATCAGTGAACATAAACTGGAATAACCCTGAGCTGCTTATCATGCTGTGAGCCTGCCCCCCAGTTACCTCTGGCCCTACTGTTCTCCTATAATGAAAAATCCTTGCACCTGCCAACATGCCAGTGCTTGGTCGAGATCTCCTTGGATTCTAACAGCGGCTCCATTTTTGCCTCTTGTGCTGTGTCTCTTCATCCTCTCCGGAGTTTTAATGGTCCAGCAGGGTTGGGAAATCAGTCTTGCCCCCTTTCCTCAAAGCTTTTTTGCCTCTTAGTCTCTGGATTGAACGATGGTACAACAGAAAAGGCTGAGTTTTTAGTCTGGACCCACGACCCACCAAGCAACTGTGGCCTCCCTCTTGTTTATGAAAGTTTGGGGTGAGGAGGGGGTTTTCCTTGCATCACCAAACCTGTTTTAAGCCCCCACCCTTTACAGTTATTTGCAATTAACCTCCAGTGCTGTTCTGAGCATCCTGGGAAAGAAAGGGATGTGCATGTTCAGTTTGCATGCGCGTTCTTTTTTTTTTCAATTCTGAGGTTCGTTTATTGTGTAGATAGATTATTCTCCCTCCCTGCCCTGCCGTTGAAGTTGAGGTCTCCGATCAGCTGCCACAACGCGATCCTTTCCCCGCCTTATCTTGGCACTTTAGAAATATCTGGAGCACCACTGAGGTCAGATCAGGCGGAAAAGCAAAATGGCTTTGTTCTGCCTTAATATGAAGCCTTCTAAAAATAGGATGGGGTAGTCTGAAAGAGACGGGTTGGGATGAAGGAGATTCATAAAAGTGTAGAAAGGAGTCGGGACAAGACGGGTTGGGAAGGGGCTGTTCTCCTTTCCACTAAGAGAAACGTTCCATTCTCTTCTCCTATGCAGCTTTAGAACACTTGGATTTTTTTCCCAAGCTACTTATTTTATCTAATTTACCAGCCCTTTTCCTGGCCTTGTGAACTGCATTTTATCAGAATGTGGATTGCGAGTCTATAAAGAGTCTTCAGTGGGGGTTTTAGGTAGGTAGCTGTGTTGGTCTGCAGTAGAAGAGCAGGATTTGAATCCGTTAATACCTTAAAGGGCAACAAGATTTCCAGGGTATAAGATTTTGAGAGTTGAGCTATCTGAAGAAGGGTGCTCTGACTCTTGAAAGCTCATACCCTGAAAATCTGCTTGGTCTCTGAGGGGCCAATGGACTGAAGTCCTGCTGTTCAGTGTAAGTGAGTGCCTGGATATGAAAATGAATGGGCAGGTGGCTGTGCAAGGCACATATGCTCCAGTTTTTGACCACTGGAGACCAGGGGTGTGCACCCAAAAAAGATTCAGATTTCCCATTCAGGTTTACCCGAAGCGGGATAACAATTCAGAATAACCCGAAGCGGCTTGCTTCGATGTTTAAACCATTTTGGTATGCTCTGTAAAGATTCGGGAATCTACGGAGCGCACCAAAGCTCAAAGCAGCACTTTTCTTGCCATTTGCAAACAGCAAGAAGAGTGTTACTTTCAAACGCCCTGCTGCTTTTTTCACCAGTTGGAGGGGGAGAAGGGGGTTCCCTCCTCCCCCTCCCATCTGCGGGGCATTTGAAAGTGGCGGGACATTTGAAAGCAACACTTTTCTTGCCGCTTGTTTTTTTTACCAGATGAGGGGGGGGTCCCTCCTCCCCCTCCCATCTGGTGAAAAAAGTGGCGGGGCATTTGAAAGCAACACTTTTCTTGCCGCTTGCTTTTTGCAAATGCAAACAATTAGAAAAGTGCTGCGGCTGCTTCCGCTTTAGCTGAAGTTTTCCAAAGTGATACGAATCGCTTCGGAAAGCTCTGCTTCAGGATTCCCGAATCGGCTCAGCAATGCTGGAGCTGATTCAGGAATCCCGAGTCTTGCCGAATCAGTCCCGATTTGGGTTAAAAACCCGAATCGGAATTTCGAAGCGCATATCCCTACTGGAGACACAGACACAGTCTGTATAGTTTCAGGCCTGCTTCTGCAATGATAAGCTGTGAGATTCTGGGCAATCCAAATTCTTTCTTGTTGCCTGCTTCTGTGTGGATCCTGCACACCCCAAACCAGAGACGATGAATAACTGTGGTTTCTTAAATTGACAGGAACAGGCTGAGACAAAGAGCAGGGTGAACAATACGTGTACGCATTTGTTTTTCAAGTGATCGAGAAATGCTCAGTTGTTACCCAGCTGTTGCAGGGGAGCCAAACATCACTTTTCAAGAGAGCACAAAATTCATTTTCTGGGAACTTGAACTTTCAGTTAAAGAACTAGAAACTTTCTTCTTGGGTGGTGAAAATAGACTGGAAAAGATCCAAGTAATCCCTGGTAAAATCTCTTAAACCAAAGTGAGGGACTTGGTGGGGAATACTAGAGCTTATTGTATTGTCGAAGGCTTTCACGGCCGGAGAACGATGGTTGTTGTGGGTTTTCCGGGCTGTATTGCCGTGGTCTTGGCATTGTAGTTCCTGACGTTTCGACAGCAGCTGTGGCAGCAGCTGTAGCATCAAAAGACAGAGATCTCTCAGTGTCTTTTGGTGCTGTGTCTTTTGGACACTGAGAGATCTCTGTCTTTTGGTGCTACACCTCTGAAGATGCCAGCCACAGCTGCTGGCGAAACGTCAGGAACTACAATGCCAAGACCATGGCAATACAGCCCGGAAAACCCACAACAACCATCACTAGAGCTTATTGTTCTGCGTTCCCTGTGACTCCCGGAAATAATAGAACTTGTACAAAATAGCTCTACATTTCCAACATCACTACACATAGTAAAACTCTGCTTTTCTTAGCATAGGAATTGGGGGCGGGGCGGGGGTTAGAAAAATTAACACACCTTTGACCCAAGGCCATCCACTGAACTTCATAGCTCAGCGGGGATTCCACAGTCTCATCTCCAACAATTAGATTGACATCCGGACATGCGCTGTAATACCTTTTAGAGAAATCTTTGATTTGCACCTTTAATTCCTTCCTCTTCCTGCCCTGAGCCTTTGAGATGCACGTTGAGCGCATCGTCCTGATTCTGCAAATTCCATTTTCCCTGCAGATCTTGCATCTCGTTAGAGCAGAAGTCGGCCTTTAGCTTGAACGTTAGTTCACTTCATTATTTAATTAATCCAGAGCTGCTTAGCTCCGTTTAACTGGGCTGGCAGGCCTTGTTTGCATTGCTAATTTTGTCTTGAAGGCACCCTCTCGAGTCTTATTCCCTGGGGTTGAAAGTTCATTTCTTTCTGGTGAATAGGACAGAAGAGGTCCCCCCCACCGCCCCCGCTCCTTCTGGAATGCTAATGGCTGACTCTGTTGCTGTTTCCACAGCTACGCCATGCCCACGAAAACCATGGAGGTGATGCTAACGCAGGAGCAAGGGACCAGGATGAACCTGGATGCTGTCCTTACAATCCACCAGCGCATTGTTCAGGTAGGAAACTTCTTGTTTCTGAAATAGGACTGTGGCATCATGGAGTCAAGAAGTCCTTCACTGGCCTTGTTAGGGCCCAGAAGAGAGGCTGGGAGATTGATTGGCCCAGGGCATGCCTGTGAGCTCCAGGGCTGTGGGGGAATCCGAACCCAGGTCCTCATCCATCTGATACTGTAACTGATATACCGATATCGGATCAAATTCCCAGACAGCCATGAAGCTCAATATGGTCACTTTTCTTTGAGATGCATGTTTGTTTGTTTACTACATTTAGAGCCAGTTTGGTGTAGTGGTTGAGAGCGGCAGGACTCTAATCTGGAGAGCCAGGTTTGATCCCCCTGTTAGAAGCCAGCTGGGTGACCCTGGGCCAGTCACAGCTCTCTCAGAGCTCTCCCAGCCCCACCCATCTCACAGGGGGATTGTCAGGAGGATAATAATAACACACTTTATAAACCACTCTGACTGGGCGTTTTGTCCTGAAGGGCGGTATGTAAATCGAATGTTGTTGTTATTGCTTTTCTCACCAACAGTCAGAATGGATTACACAGTCTAAATCAATACGATCAAACTGAAAGGATATCCATTTTTAAAATTTATTTATTTATTTACATCATTTATAGTCCGCCTTTCTCACTGAGACTCAAGGCGGATTGCATGGGTGAGTCAGTACAATCAATATCACGACATTTCAGTATACATGTCATGGCTATATACGTGCAATGTGCCAGATTTAAAGAGAAAGAACGAATGAAAAGAAAGGTTTAAGATTTAACAGGGTTGAAACAGAGCATAGGCAAATTCCATGGCTGATACCTGAAACCACATAGAAACTATCCAATAGGATCATACCATTTACAGCAAGAGTAACGAACTCCACGATCCCTCATTGTATACAGAAATAGTAGCAAAGTCTTTGGTCCCTTCTTATCCCTTTACTGATGGATCTCTTGAGGCTACTTTCGTCAAGTACAGCCCTCCCATCTGAGCAAAACGCCCAGTTGAAAAATTCGGTTTTGCATCGTTTATGGAAGTCCAGGAGAGTGGAAGAGTTCCCAATCAGCAATGTACTAGGACCGGGATCGCAGAAATCGGGATAAGCATAGTGTATTGGGCATGATCCAGGGGGTAGATACAGTGCACAAAAATATTAAATCAGTAAAAAAATCAACGGGAGGACAGTGGCACGGTATAGCCCAGTCTCATCAGATCTGGGAAGCTAGGCAGGGTCATTACTTGGATGGGCGACTGCAGAGGCAGGCACTGGCAAACCACACTTACTTGCCTTAAAAGCCCCTTGCTGAAGTTGCAACGTAACAATACATGTACACACACTCAAACCCCACTGTAACGACAGTAGTCACCTTGGAGCAAGGGAAGTATCTATCCAAGCAGAGAGAGTGCAGCGTGCGAGTCTTGGCTTTTTGTTATGCTGGGGACCCTCTTCTGCTGTAAAGGGTCTAGTTTGCCTTGGTGGGGGGCATTTCTGACAACCATTTCACTTGACTTTTCCCCCTCCATCCCCAGATCAGTGGTTTGAGTGCAACGTTTGCTCCCGTCCTCTTGGAAGTCCTTCAAAGTCACCAGCCTGAAGGCCTCCATCTGTTAGTGAAAGAGGTAGGCAAGTTCTTACGGAGACGTGCGCGTTTAGGAACTGCAGGTGGTCATTTCCTTCGGTTCTGTTGTGTGAGCAAGACCTGACAGAGGCGGAAAGATCTGCCCGCACTGATTTGGATATGCGTGTGATGCTTCTTTAGGATCAGATCCTCAGCAGGCGCGGGATATACCGGGTCTGTACTCACCAAGCAAGAGAATCCATTTCAAACTTAGCATTTACCTGTTCTTTTATATCCCAGCTAGAGGGCTTATTCACACCTGACCCCTCAAACAGGTTCCAAAAGTACCAAATGTGGTGACTGGCATTTAAATGTCCCGTTTTTTTCTGCTGGAAACCGACGCCTTCCCAATTGCTGCATTTTCTGTGGTCGTTGCAGGATTCTTATCTATATAAATGTTTGTGCACCATCTACAATTAATAGTGCCTTTGCCCGTGTGGCGAAGACATAAACGAGACGGCTTGACTCAATAAAAGAAGCCACGTCCTCCAGTTTGCAGGATCTGAGCAAGTCTGTTAATGATAGGACATTTTGGAGGTCTTTCATTCATAGGGTCAACATAGGTTGGAGGCGGCTTGACGGCACATAACACACACACGTTTTGATACTGTGAATCGGACCCATGTTCTCAAACCGCAAACTCATGTTCTGTACTCCAGAATCAATCTACATATTTGCACCTCTTTACTGAGATTTCCATTATAATAAAGATGGATCCTTACCAACTGTGCGAACGAGGTTAAACTGAGAGGTGCAGCATTTTGTCACTGGATGGCTTTGAAAAAGGGCTAGGACCTTTTTTTCTTGGTGTCTTAGCCTGAATGGCTAAATGAACCCTCCAGGTTTTGGAGTCAGTGACTCTGAATTTGAAATACTAGAAGCAAAGGGCAGAGGAGGGCTGTTGCCTTTCTTGTGTCTAGCCAGCCACTGTCGGAATTAGGGTGTTGTTGTTGATAAAACTTCTGTTGATAGAAATGTTCCTATATAGAGACAATGGCACGCAAATCTTCTTGGTCATCCTGGCTGTACAGGGAATTGAACCTGGGCCGTTTTCACATGTCTTTACATGGTGCAAAGCTCTCAGAACGAGGGCGTCTCCTTGGCACGATTTCTGATGTCATCGCACCACGATTCTGTTTTTGTGGTGCAATGACGTCAGAAATTGCACCATGAAGACACCCTCGTTCCGTGAGTTTTGTGCGATGTAAGACATGTGACAGCAGCCCAGGGCTTGATTGTTCAAAAGCTCCTTGTTTTTCTGCACTACAACAAATACATTTCAGAACAGACGGAATAAATGACCATAATGGCGACCCGTAAAATAAGTGTGCAGTCTTAGGGATTGGCATAACTTTACTCTCTGAGGATAGACTTGGAGTTTCCCCTTTACTTTAACAGAGCTTTTCTTCAATTAAAAAAGAAAAAATAAGGAATTGGTGCAGTATCGAATTCTCAGTTCTGCATGTCTGAAACCAGAGGAGATGGAAAGCTCTGGCAGCTGCCTTGGGTTCTAGTTCATGAGATTAAAAGTGTAGCTCCTCTGCCTGGGAATTCTCCTGCGTAAGATTTATTCAAATGAAAAAGAGTAAAGAAGAGTCCAGTAGCACCTTTCAGACTAACCAACTTCATTGTAGCATAAGCTTTTGAGAACCACAGCTCTCTGCATCTGATGAAGAGAGCTGTGGTTCTCGAAAGCTTACGCTGCAACCAAGTTGGTTAGACTTAAAGGTGCTACTGGACTCTTTGCTATTTTGCAGCTACACAAACGGCGAACTCCTCTGGATCTTTGAAATAAAAGAGAAGTACTTCTGCACCATTCCCGATCTTTTCAGTGGGGCTGGTATAGGAAAAACTCCCCGGGGAGGAGTTTTCCTTTGGACCCTTTAGTTTACTCCTCTCTATCTCTGTCTCTCTCTCCCTCCCCAAAGAAATGATGTTCTTTGGAATTTTGCCTAGGAAATCCTGCAGGCCAGCCCTACGTTGCAGCTGACAATTTATGCACCATCATGCATCCCTTTAGCTGCTAAATCCCAGGCATTCACATGGAGCAGAACTGTAGCGGAGAGAAGGGTGGCTGGCTGGCTTAAAAGCTTTGGGGAAGGAACAGCTCAACAGCGGAGGTTCCCGAGCACACCGAGAGGCGTCGTCAGCCTCCCCTCGATGGCTCAGGCCTGCTGTGTGGTTCAGGAGATCGTAATCCTGGGCGTATTCGGTGTCTGCATTTGGTATAAAGAAGCGAGTCTCGTATCCTGAAGCCACGACACGTGTTGAAGAATCTCTGCTTTTGGTTTTAAGTACTTTCGGTCTCAGTGTCTCCTGGAAACCTCGTGGGTCTCTAAGGTGCCGCTGGACCGAAAACCTGCTGTTCTACTGCAGACCAACATGGCTACCTACCTGAAAGTGTCTCCTAAGCTTCTAATAGCTAAAGGGTGCATTTTTTTCTCCTGAATTAATATCGGCAGCACCACGTGCAGGCTGGGAGGCAAAAATGCTCCATACCTCCTCCTAACCGAAGGAGGAAGAGGACTTCCCCCCGCCCCGATGGGGGGAGTAGAGGAACAGGCTCACTGTGGCTTCCATCTGGTTGCATTTGCCTGAATTGTGTGGGGCAGGGGCTGTGATGGTGGTGGTTCCCGCTCACTTTGTGCCACGTGGGGAGCTCTGGTTTGCGGTAGCAGTTTGCAGTAGCAGTTCTGTGTAGTGGATAAGAGCAGCAGGACTGTAATCTGGAGAGCCAGGTTTGATTCCCCACTCCTCCGCTTGAAGCCAGCTCACTGACCTGGGGTCAATCACAGCTTTCTGGAGCTCTCTCAGCTTCACCCACCTCACAGGGTGATGGTCATGAGGATAACAACAACACACTGTGTAAACTGCTCTGAGTGGGTATTAAGTCATCCTGAAGGGCCGTATATAAATATTATTATTAGCAGCAGCCCTTCCCTATCATGGGAGCAGCCAGCTCATAGCGGCTCCTGCCCACTTTGTGTGGGGCTGCCCTGGGGTTAGGTGTCCCTGGTCGGGGAGACCCTTGGCCTTCTGGGACTTCTCCGGAGGTCTTCCTCACCAGTCCACCATCAGGCAGCACACTGCATTCCTGTAGTCCAGCAGCTTACTTTTAGAGAACGAAAGGATAAGGAATTGGATCTTGGTGGCTCTGCCTGAACTATTTGGTTGGTTAACACTCAGAGCTCATCTGTGGCATCATTTACCCGCCCATCTGATCAAAAAGAAATCAAACCGTAATGGGGACTCATGCAGAGTTGCAGTGGGCAGCCTTCTTGGTGGATGGTTACTTTTTTTCTCTGTAGTACACAGTGGGTATTATTATTCTGACCCTTTGTGGCTGTGAATGGAATCCCTGTAACAGGCATGGGGGCAGAACAAGGCAGGGTAGAATACTTTTCCCCTCCAGACTGTTGCACGACTGCTAGTTCTTAGCCTTGCTGTTGCTTGTCATGAGGCAATTTGGCCACAGCCCTACTGAGAACAGAGTTCTTGAATATGGTCAGCTTCTAGGGACATGCAACTGTCTTGTTTATAATACCTTGCAGTGCTGCCGTTCTTACCATAAGCCCATTTTCTCTTTGTTCCCTTTAGCATACTGAGGACGATTTCAAGGTTCGACTGAAGGCTCGTCCGGAACTCGAAGAACTTCTTTCCCAGATGAAATGAGCCTGTCGCTTCTTGTTGCAAATCTCTACTCTGAAGTTTCGTTCAGGCTTCCATAGGCTCCTTCCACGCTGACTCGGTGAAAATGAACCTATGTGCCGGAGCAGTTTCCTGCGCCATTTTCACAATGACAAAGTTAAACTTCAGTGGTGTACTGCAGCGTAATGTGAGACTGTGCCCAAGAGAGAGAACGCTGCTTGCACAGGTGTTGCTAACCCTCATGCCTTTGCACTGATTCCACAGGGATTGTGTCTCTCCAAAATCTCTCAACTAAATGATTTTTGAAGAATTAAAATACGATTCCCCTTATTAAAAGTGCATGAAGTTTGCATATATCTCAGTCTGCCCGTTCCTTCTCTGTTCTGCTGCAAATGGCTTTGCTTTGCAAAGCAACACAAGGAAAAGGCAGGTCTCTGCCCCGCTGAGATGACAGGGACTGAGGCATTCTTGCAATTGGACGCTCCGATTAAGGGAGTAACTGAAGTCTTTATGGCAAGTTTTGATTTTAAAGGTTTTTATCGCAATTATGTGGTATATCCAGAAACCACCGTGGCTATTTTACATGAAAAGGCAGGATATAACTTTTCAAAATAAAATTTTGCTGGAAGGCACACACATGGAAAGTTCTGCACACCAAGGGGAGGGCCAACAGGCCAAGCCACACTAAACGTTGCAACTGTATTAGGGAGATTCACCCCCCTCCCCAGAGGGAGAAAGCCCATAAACTGTCATAGAAATGGAAAGATACCACTGGGTCATGGCAGCATATACTTTATGCCCTACTTGGCATGCACAATACCTCCCTGGGTAGCTTCTAAATACAGGGTAATCAAGTAAGATGGTTGTTGTGGATTTTCCGGGCTGTATAGCCGTGGACTTGGCATTGTAGTTCCTAACGTTTTGCCAACAGCTGTGACTGGCATCTTCAGAGGTATAGCACCAAAAGACAAAGATCTCTCTGTGTTACAGTGTGGAAAAGATGTTGGCAGGTAATTTATATCTACTCAGGACGGTGGGGTAGATATAAATTACCTGCCAACATCTTTTCCACACTGTGACACAGAGAGATCTTTGTCTTTTGGTGCTATACCTCTGAAGATGCCAGTCACAGCTGTTGGCAAAACGTTAGGAACTACAATGCCAAGTCCACGGCTATACAGCCCGGAAAATCCACAACAACCATCATTCTCTGGCCGTGAAAGCCTTCGACAATAAATCAAGAGTTTACCTGCATTCCAGTTTCAGATTCCTAGTTTCAGAATTTGGGAATTCTGCAACTGGAATCCATAAGGAACTTTATGGGAATATTGGCAATACAGTAAATTTATGTTTTTCAAATTTCTGCAAGGCATATTGTTTGCTGAATATCCCAGCTGGTGATCATATTGACTTACACTGCATAATCCACCTTGGGTCTGTGAAAAATGCAGACTACAAATATAATAAATACAGCTCTCCATAGAAGAGCCTGGCCAGCGCTCTCTGTAAAAATATTTTTAGTACTTGAGCGCCCTCTTGTGGCTGACAAAAAGGACAACCTGCCAAAGGAGGCAATGACAGATTCTGGCCAAGCCAGTTGAATTCCTTGAAATCCTGTTACCTTGGGACCAAATCTCATTACTGATGGGCAGCAAAAAACCAGCCAAGAGACGTTCGCCCTTTTCTACCATCACTACCAGCTTGCAAGATAGGGGCCCAGGTCCTTCTACTTAAACACGGGCAGCCCAGTAAACTGCGGCTCCTCATTCTACCACTTCATGTCCAGACATCTGGCCCTGCCATTTCTTCTAGTGACTGTTCTGCGAGATGCTTCCTTCACTTTAATTTGGAGACAGTTTCACATTATGAAAAGTCTTTTTTCAAACAAAACCAAACTGTTCAAAGAAGATCCCACCTCAGACTTCTGCGCCCGTCATTATGTTTCCTCAAAGGTAGTTAATTCTGTTTCAGGTGGGTAGCTGTTAATCTGTAGTAGAAGGGCAAGATTCAAGTCCAGTAGCACCTTAAAGACCAACAAGGGTTTCCACGGTATCAGCTTTCAAGAGAGAAAGCTCCCTTCCCCAGATACCTTGACTCTCAAAAGCTTATGCCCTGGAAATCTTGCTGGTTTTAAAGGTGGTAGTGGGCTCGAACCTAGCTCTATTTCTACTGTGTTTCTGCCATGTGATCCAGTCACATTCAATGCAGAAATGCAATGGCACAACCCAGTCTCAACATTAGCAGAAGGCAAGGCCAGAGCAGTTGATCATGCAGAGATGCAGTGGCCAGGCTCCCAAGGAGTATAGAGTGGGCTTACAGGAGCTTTTATTGTGTGTCTTTTTCTTGCGGAATGTAATTTATGCACTACTGCCTTAATTCCAGAAAAAAAGAGAATTGTTTCAAACAGTACACGGAAACCAATTCAACTTTACTGGCATATATGTGATAGGAAGGTGTAATCTCTGCCAGCAGGAAACAAGAGTCGTGATAATCCCACATGTAGGAAAAGTACATTTGCTGTGAAGTAAGGTGAAGCTGTGCAGAATCTCAGCTCACAGCTATAAGGCCGGTAGAAAAGAGCAAGAGTCCAGTAGAACCTATAAGACTAACAAAATTTGTGGTAGGGTCTGAGATTTCGTGAGTCACAGCTCACATCTTGCTGTGGCTCATGAAAGCTCAGACCCTGCCACAAATTTTGTTAGTCTTATAGGTGCTACTGGACTCTTGCTCTTTTCTACTGCTACAGAGAGACTAACACACCCATCTTAAGTTATAAGGCCAGTTTGCACAACTCTAGCCTAGATTGCAGACAATGCAAATTGAGAGCTACAGTGGATTTTGGCTTCGGCCTCTGTTGATGGCTCTCCAGAATAATTGGTTGGCCTCAATTTGAGATGGGACGGTGGACTTTATGGCCCATTGGCCTGGTCCAGCAGAGCTTTTATGTATTCATCTGTTGAGAGTGTTTCCGGCAAGACGACCCAATTCAACCTGTCCTGCTTCAAGCTATTTTTGGAGAAACTCAATTATAACCTTGCTGTTTCAAGCACCCCAAGGGAAAAAGACCTCCTTGGCTTCAACATGAAGCTATCCACCCCTGGGAACAAGCAGCTCAGCTGGCAGAAGGAGGAAGGTTTGTCACCTGCAGCGGTGAATACCAAAGAAATGCTTGCAGCTCTCTCTGCAACTTGTCTTATCCTTTCAGGATTGCATCTCTAGAACACCCCAAAAGTTTCAAAGAAAGAAGAGTATATTTATTTTTGGGAGAAAATTGATTGACATCTCTGGTTTTAAAAACAGTAACTCAGTGTTCAGAGTATGTGGCCTCTGCAATGGGCCCTCCATTGTCCATGGGGGAGATGAGGCTCTTCCCAGCTTCCTTGGAAATGGAGCAGGACCCCTAGAAGGCCGTTGCAGCCTACTTTGAATTTATTTCTGCTTACGCCACGGAAGGTGGTAGCCCGTCTTGCTCATCCCCCTTTGGTCAGCTCGCGGTTTGGCGCAGCTTCCGGAGCTCTTCTGCCCGCTGCTTCTGATGTTTGCTCATGCAGTCCTTGAAGCTCTGCACCTGCTGCTGACATTTGCGCCAGTCTTGGTGCTCTGCCATGCACTCCTGTACGGCGTAATGGAAAGCGGCGCAGCCCGTGCGGGAGATCATTTGGTCAAGGGGATCCTCTTCCTCCTCTGTGTTTGGTTTTCGGTTCCAGTCGTGACCTGAAGGGCGGGCACTTGACATCTTCCTGGATGTGAAAGAAGGGAGGAAAATGGAGAATTTTTGTAAAACGTGTATGGTGGGAAAGGGGGAATCTCAGAAATGTTTGTTGCTTTGTACAGCATGTAGGTTCTGTAAGCATGCAGCTAGAGGGCTCCATGTCATTGGGCTTCCCCTGGTCCTCAGAGATGTGAATCCTTATGACTCAAAAGAGTAGGAGAGAAGACATGATGCGGATTGTCACAGCTATTCACTCCCCAACTCCTGTCCACCTCCCCCCCATGATGTGTGGCATATTTTCAACAACTACATGATGTGATGGACAGCGTGGAGGAACAGTTGGGTCTGCCTTCTCTCTGGTTGGATCAGGAAATTTATTTCACTTCGTTTATATCCCACCTGTCTCCCAAAGACAGGTGTCCCAAAGACACCTGTCTCCTCCATTTATCCTCACAACAACCCTGCAAGGTAGAATAGGCTGAGAGTGTGTGACTGGCCCAAGATCACCCAGCAAGGTTCTATGGTAGTGTGATTTTTGAATCTGAGTCTCTCAGATCCTACTCTAACCACTACCCCGCACTAGCTTAATCTGATGCATGTTGATTTAAGAATAAGTATTGAACTTTGAAGCTAAGCAGGGTCAACCTTGGTTAGTAATTGGATGGGAGACCTCCAAAAAGGCCCAGGGTTGCAGAGGCAGGCAATGGCAAACCACCTCTGATAGTCTCTTATCATGAAAACCCCACTGGGGGGGGGGTCACCATAAGCCAGCTGTGACTTGAGGGCACTCTCCACTCCACCATTGAACTCAATGGTTCTGATTTCTAATTAAAAGCACATGGCGGGGGTAAGAGATGTTCCATAAAAATGCTTGTTTCCTTTTATTCTAAAGAGCCATAAATATGAATCATGGTGCCTAAATAATCTCATTTGCTTCATTTATATATACCACATTTTACCCAGCAGGGACACAAAGCAGCTTACAGCATTCTCCCCTTCTGTATTAATAAGAATCACCGTGTGACAATTGTTGAACAAAACAAATCCCAAGAATAGCAGGATTTGGGTCTAGCAGCACCTTAGAGACCAACAAGATTTTCAGGGTTTAAGCATTCAAGAGTGTGACTGAGGAATCTGACGGAATTTGAGGAATCGCATCTGACGAAGAGAACTGTGGTTCTTGAAAGCTTATGCTACAGTAAAGTTGGTTAGTCTTAAAGGTGCTACTGGACTCTCTACTATTTTGCTACTACAGACTAACACAGCTAACTCCTCTGGATCTATGACTGAGGAAAGGAGCTCTGACTCTTGAAAGCTGACACCCTGAAAATCTTGTAGTCTCTAAGGTGCCGCTGGACTTAAATCCTGCTGTTCTACTGCAGACCAACACAGCTACCCACCTAAATTATCCCAAGAATAGTCTGTAAGGGAAAGGTGCCTGGGACATCTAACAATATGAATCCAGCTGCTCTGTTCTTATAAAATGGCAATGTTTGATCTGGTAATTAAGGAAATGCACCTCTTTTGATCGAACTAAAAAGATGTCCCTGTTTAATCAGACAGACCATTTTAACAGCCTTGCTACCAGTGCTTAGAAAAGTCAAGAATGGTGGGTGCCATCTTAGAAGAGGAATTTCCCTTTCTCATATAGAAGGGAATACCTCTTCCACGCTGACACCTGCAGTGATGTGTTTGAATCACTTAAAGACAAAAAGTTGGTGTTCTCTTCAGATCTATTGTTTTATTCATGACCAATGCTGAGGTAATCAATGGATGGAGGGTAATCTGAACCACAAAGAAAACCAAGAGGCTTAAAAACTGGAGGCTGGCACAGTGACAGAGAATGTGTGTGTATGAATGTGAAATGCAATGCCTGATTATCTGAGCCCAGTATTTTAACTGTGCCCAACAATTGTAATCAAGCAGGTGGATCAAATAAGAACTTCAGAAAGAGACTCCTGCAGGAAACTGATGAATTAACAATCACCAAGAAATTTAGCACTATCTTAACAACAATCTGTACTAAAAATCCAAATGAGCACAAGCGAAGATAGGCATGATACAGAGTATAGATATAATGAAGAAAATAGCTTGATATCTTTGGGCTTTATACCTTGAGAAGGCATTAAATGGAGAGAGCAGGACAGGATTGCATATTTAATTTATTTAGCATGTTTTATCCTGCCCTCGGTCTAGGGGTCTCAGGGTGGGTGATATGGTTCTCCCCTTCTCCATTTTATCCCCACAACAACCCGGTGAATCTCAGGCTTGTGGATGGGTGGGCTTACCTAAGCTCACCCAATGCATTTCATGGCAAATTTGCAAACCAGCAGCCTCCAAGGTGCCAATGGATTCAAATCCTGCTGGAAATTAGTTGTCATTCTGAGAGAATTCCAGTTTCCACCTGGAGATTAGGTCCAGAGGAGTTAGCTGTGTTAGCCTGAAGTTGGAAAATAGTAAAGAGTCCAGTAGCACCTTTAAGATTAACCAACTTTATTGTAGCATAAGCTTTCGACCACCACAGCTCTCTTCGTCAGATGCATCTGACAAAGAGAGCTGTTGTTCTCGAAAGCTTATACTACAATAAAGTTGGTTAGTCTTAAAGGTACTACTTACTATTTTCCACCTACAGATTGGCAACCCCATGGGAAACACGGAACGCCATGAGCAAGCGCCTCTCCCCACCGCTGCGCTTCGCGGCGCCCATCCAAAGCCCGGACCGCGGTCGCTCCTGCTTAGCTTCCCTCCCGCGTCAAACGCCCCGCCCACCACGCCACGCAGGCAAAAACAGGCCCGCCCGGCCTACCTCAGCCCCGCCGCCTCCGCTTCCCACCTGGGCCTGCGGCTCCTCCGGGCCCGGCGACCCTCCCAGGGCTCGGGGGGTGAGAAAAGCGGCCTAAGGGCTTCCCCGGCGAGCGGCGGGCGGCTCCTGACAGACCGGGGAGGCGGCTTCCGGGGAGGAGCCAGCCAAGATGGCGGCGGAGGCGGTGGTGCGAATCCAGAGCGACTGGGACCAGGTGTTGAGGTGGGGGCAGGGCCAGGCCACGCCCCCTCGTCGCCCCCCCAGCCTCCCCCCCGAGGGCTCCCCATAGCCCCTCTCAGGTTTCCTCCCCTTTCCCTCTGAAAGACTTCAGCCTTCCTCAGTTTCCCCAAAGGAGGGTTGCCAGCTCCAGGTTAGAAAATTCCTGGTGATTTTGGGGGTGAATCCTGGAGAGGGCAGGGTTTGGGGAGGCCAAGGATCTCAGCGGCTTAGAATACCATAAATTCTACCTTCCAAAACAGCCATTTTCTTTAGGGGGACTGATCTCTAGGGCCTGGAGATCAGTTGTAATTTGGGGAGATCTCCAGCCACCACCTGGAGGCTGACAACCCTATGAGCCCCCTTCCCCTTTCAGAGATTGACCTGAAGCCTCCCCCTTTTCGGGGTCTCTTGACATCTCAGGGTTGGGGGCCAGATTTTAAGGGGGGGGGCTGTTTTCTGCCTGGTTCTTCTGCCCCTGGTTGGAAGGATGCCATCTTCTGCTTAGGGGAGGCAACCTCCACGTGGTGCCTGGAGATCTCCCAGAATTACAACTGATCTCCAAGCCATAGAGATCAGTTCCCCTGGAGAAAATGGCAGAGAAATTGGAGAGTGGAGTTTATGGCATTATATCCAGCTGAGATCCCCCCTGTCCCCAAACCCTGCCTTCTCCAGGCTCCCCCTCCCCAAAATCTCCAGGAATTTCCCAACCTGAAAATTGGCAACCTTATACCAATTGGAAATTAGTATATTAATATATGGCATTATACCAGTGAGGTCCATTCCCTTCCTAAACCCCACCCTCAAAATCTCCAGGAATTTTTCAACCCCAAATTGAAAACTGTACTTCTGCCCCACTATCTCCTCCTCAAGTATTAGGAAGTTAAAGTCTTTTGATCTGTCAAGTATCATCTCTTCATTCTCAGGTTCTGTCCCCAGAGGTTCAGGGGTGAGCCTCTAAAGCCCCATCAAACCTTTTGCTGCACCCTAACAATTTCCTTTTTTTCCCTGCCCCTTTTCTAAATGCACATTTTTGCTCCCTTCCCATTAAGAATCTCAGTAGAGCGGTGAAGGTGGCCCTCCCAATGCTTTGGCCACTGTTCTCCCAGTTAGAGTGAGTGCCTATCACCTGCTTCCACTCAGGATGCCTGCTGCTGCTTCTTTCTCTCCCCTCCCCAAACCCAATTATTTGATTTCATTGTTCATCACCATCAGCCCCACATGATGAACCTCTGAGATGAACTCACTTGGTGCGTCCTCCCATGAATTTGCTCTCTTCTGATCTTGGCTTTTTTTAAACCCTCAAATGCTTGCCCTCAATAACCTATCTGGTTACTCTGCAGTAAGCCTCAAAAGACCTTGGGCTCTTCTGCCAGCATGCTGCAATGTGCATGTTCATACCATCCTCAGGATGGAGTCTAGAGTTCTCCCGAAATTACAACTGATCTTCAGACTACAGATCCAGAGGAGTTAGCCATGTTAGTCTGTAGTAGCAAAATCAAAAAGAGTCCAGTAGCACCTTTAAGACTAACCAATTTTATTGTAGCATAAGCTTTCGAGAATCACAGTTCTCTTCGTCAGTTCTTCTCTGACGAAGAGAACTGTGATTCTCGAAAGCTTATGCTACAATAAAATTGGTTAGTCTTAAAGGTGCTACTGGACTCTTTTTGATTTTTTCAGACTACAGAGATCACATTCCCTGGAGGAAACGGCAACTTTGGGGTTGGGAATGGGGGGGGCATACTTTATGGTATCACCGCCCCACTGAGATTTCTTCTCTCCCCAAACTCTGCCCTTCCTCCAAATCCCCCAAGAATTTCCCAAGCCACAGCTGCCAACCCTTCTCCCAACACCTCCCCTGCGTCACCCTTCAGTCTGCTTCTCAGTTCAGTGTTTTTGCAGTCCATGTCAGGGAGCATTGGGATTATTTAGGGGCTACTGACCTTTATGCTATGTGTTTAATTTATTTTAAAAGAGTTTTGTCCTAAAATGGCATAAAATGTGAAAATAAAGTGTATTCTAAGCTGCCTTTCAGACTGCCCAAGTCAGTGTATCCTTCGGGCATTCTCTTTAATACTAACTGGATTTTGTCATCTTTGCAGGAAGAACGAGGGGGAGGCATGGCTGAGCTGCAGGAGTCCGGGTAAGCGCAAAGAGCCACCCGCTCCAACTGTGATGTCAGGGCTCAGTTCCATCACCTTTTTATCAAAACCTTTTTTCCCATAGACATTATGCTGCTCCTAGGACTCAAGAGGAAGGCAGTAAAAGGACAGGAACTCTGTTTTAGTTCCTGGATATTTTTTTGTGGTTTTCTTTTTCAGTTTACTTCAGAGCTCAGTTCTTATTTCAGTCCTGAGAGCTGTTTTAGACACTAGACTAGATGATTTTAGGCAAGCTGCTTAATCGCTCAGTCTTTAAAGGAAGTGTAGTAAACACAGCTTACCTAACAAGGCTGTTGTAAAGATAATTGTGACTCTGCATGTGAAGACCAAGCATTTGATTGGTATTGATGCTTCTAATCCGCACAAATTTAATGCACACTTAGGAAGTGCTAAACTTGAAATACTGAAAATGAAACTTTAAACTCAACTTTTTAAAAAAGCAGCCTAAATAATGATCACTGTTTTGCTGGAGTAATAAAATGCTGAACTGTTTTCTCTCTTATTGTGTTCCAGGAAAATCTACTTTGTATGGGACCCTGACCTGCCAGGGGGTGGGCATGGATGGAATTCCCGAAATCACAGCCTCTGAAGGATTTATAGTAAAAGAAATAACGAAGGTATTGTCTTCTCAGTCTTTGTGGTTGAAAGATAAGACAGAGCTAGCAGAAGATACTAGCCAGCTAGCAATAAAATTTATGACTGTACAGGTACCAGTTTATGAACTGGACTTTAGTATATGGTCTCATTCATATGCTTCTTGTGATGTTTCCTTCCACATCCCCAACCTTATGGAAGTCCAGCGGCTCTTCCATTTGCTTATGTGGATTTAAATCCTACCCCTTTGACAATTTGGGGACCCCCAAAGCAGATTACAGCATTTTAAAATACAGCAAATGAGATCTTGCACATTTGTTCTTTAATGGCAGTGCTTTCCTCCAGTGCAAGCAGCCTTCTGTTGACATGAGAGGAATCTTGCAACAGTGATTTCAGGAGTCTGCACTTTGAATGTTAAAGAGCTCCAGCAAAGTGTAAACATCTTGTTGAATGAGGTTGTCTTTCAGACATGGGCGATTTATGTTAGGTGGTTTTAACATGTCAGACTTAGAGCTAAGCTACAAGAGACGATTTACACGAGGAGGAGCACGTGAAGGGAGTCGCAATGTTAGCCGGGAAGCTGAGTTTTGAAAGAGATGGGAAGGGTTTGTCAATTTCCCCTCTCTACAGAGCCAGGGAGAGGGTTTATATCCTCTTCACCTCTTAGAAGAGGAGGTGAAACTGACACAGCCTTCAGGAGGCAAAGAGGAAATTAACAAACCCTCTGAGCAAGGATCTCCCTGGCTCTGTAGAGAGGGGAAATTGACAAAGCCTTCTGATCTCTTTTAAAATTCCCAGCTAACATTGCAACTCCCTTCACGTGCTCCTCCTCCCATAATTCGTCTCTTGTAGTTTGGCTCTAAGGCTTGGGATTCAGCTGAGAAATTCAGTGTGTGACCTTGGGCCAATCATTCTCTCTGAGCTTAAACAACCACACAGGATTGTTGTGAAGGTAAAGTACAGGAGAGGTGAACCGTGCCCACTGCACTGAGATCCTTGGAGGGAGCGCAGGATAACATTATGACAGAGAATGATTTAAGGGCCTGGGCTTCTCTCCTCTAGCAACTGTCAAAGCCTGCTGTGGCATGAAATGCCTGAAGACAAAAGGCAGATGGATGGCGAGCAGGTGGTCACATCCATTTGGAGCAATAACGACCACCCGTTTGCTCTCATAGTTGGCATTTGCTCTTTGGTTGGTCTCAGCACTTTTCATAAACAGCTCAGGTTTGGGGCAGGTGAAAACGAAGTATTCTGGTCTTTGATCAGTTTTAATACACTGTCTTTTCTTTTTCTGCCTGCTATAGAAAAGTCTGCTCGTTTCTTGCCCTCGCGAGAATGCCTCCACCAGATTTCTGGCACCATACACAGCCTTTTGTAGAATCCATCAAAAAAGCGTAAGTGTTTTCGGAAGAGCTGGTTTGAAACGGAGGTGCTCGAGGCAGGAGTTCTTTGACAGGTCCTTAATAGCTTTATTCTAACCAAGTTAAAATTAGAAGAGCTGGCTGCCTGCTTCTGTCCTTATTCCATCAGCTTCTTGACAGTGAATGTGTTCATTCAGCATGGCCCAAATTCTATGAAGGAAGGCAGTCCTCATTCTGTACAGAGAGACCCTAGAAAATTGTATTCTTTGTCCACCCGCCTGCGGCTTCCAGCAAGTGTTTAAAGCAACAACTCATTGCAATTATCCATAAACACAGAAAGCCCAGAGAAAAAGGAAATTGGTCTTTGCCTCAGTTTTACACACCCTTCGGAAGGCCTTGAGGGTTCCTGCTTTCCACGCAGCAAAGAGATGGCCACTGTAATACCCAAAGGCTGAGCAGGGGCAGTTTTCTGATGTCTTCTGGAGAAAAAAAATATACCACATATCATGCTTCAGACTGCAGCACCTGGTTTACCACAACTCTCAGCTTTGGTCTTTTTCCTCCAAAGAGCAAGGTAGCAGCGTGCCTGCCTGTAAACAGAAATTCTCTGCCCTGAGCCCCACAGGTTCTTTAGTCAGATGAGTGAAAGAGGAATCGAAAATCTTGAGAATTTGCAGGAGACATACCAAGAGAAAGCTGTCTCTGCTATATGACAAAGTCACTGACATTTTGTATCAAGAACAACAAATTTGTGACTTGGGTTTTGAAAGATCGCTGAATTGTTTGTTAATGTTGCCCGTAAGCAGATGCAAGATCAAAATGAATGTTGCCTATTCTGGCCCAAGCTAATGCTCTGTTGACAAAATTATGTGTCATCATCAACACAATAAGTACCATTCTTTGGTTATGCAGGTTTCAAAATTAGAACTAGTAGGCTGCGGGTGTCAGTTTTTTGAACAACGCTATCTGTTTATTATTATTATTTATTTGTATCCCGCCCTTCCCGCAAGCGGGCTCAGGGAGGGTTACAACAGAAGATAAAATATACAAGATAAAATCACAATAAATTTAACACAGCTTTCTAATAAAATACCTACTCACCGTATAAAACCATATAACATCTGATGGTGGTGGAGGTGCAGCTTAACCATGCGTGGTTGCTCATGTATGGGGGGTAGGTGGTCAACACCCCCTACAGACATAGAGGAGACCGGGAGAGAGGCTCATTTGGTGGAAGCCTTGATGGCCTCAACCATACGCCTGGCGGAACATCTCCGTCTTACAGGCCCGCCTGAAGGAGACAAGATCTTGGCGGGCCCGGGTGTCCTCAGACAGAAAGTTCCATCAGGTCAGGGCCAGGACCGAAAAGGCCCTGGCCCTGGTTGAGGCCAATAGATTCCATAAGTATGATTCCATAAGTATTTGGTTTGGTTTTTAATATGTCTCCTTGGAAATCCTGTATTTTGTTGAATTGGCAGCATGCTTCTATATCTTTGTGTCTGGCTTGTGAAATAATGCCATCTACATTGTGATGTTGTGGGACTGTGTGTTTGTGTTCCTTCCCTCTCTCAATTTTAGGTGACTTGTCTGGACATTTCCAGTGGTGGTGGTCTTGGCGTGTCAACCAGCGCAGATGGGACTATGAAAATCTGGCAAGCTGCTAATGGAGAAATCCGAGTAAGAACCAGATGCATTTGTGAAAGCTCAAATACTGACATTTTGGACCAGTGTCCCCGACTGCTGATAAAACTCAACCCCACTCAACCATGCGCCTCTGTGGCATGCCCCAGCGCTGTCCATTTCTGGCCCTCATGCTGGCACCAGGTTTACCCTGGCAGGGCATCAGTGGAAAATTACGCCTGTGCATTGTGCTGGGGCTTACTTGCCGTTTACAGAACAGCATTATGGTTGTGTTGTCGATCTCCTGGACAGACAAGGCATTAACATGCCATCTTTGTACTTGGCCTAGAATTTTTTAAGCCTTGGATTGATCATAACTTCATTGATGGACCCTCTCTGATGGTTTCTGTTACAAAGAAATGATGCTTCCTAAGGGCATGCCAATTCCTGTTGCCATAGAGATAAGTTCACCCTGGTTTTGGACTTAACAAATAGGTAAATGTGGGCTGCTATTTAGCACTTAATGAAGGATGACTTGAGAATTGTGGCAGTGGCTCTAACATTGATTTTCCCCCTCCCCCCTTTTTTAAAAATTAAATTTTTATTTAAAATAAAATAAAACTAGTACAGACAAAATTCTAATATACAAACAACAAAACTTGTTACGAATCATCAGTTATGCAAGCTCAAAATTAATTTCTCATTCTTGACAGAAAGACATTCTATTTCACAAATTTATCAAACATTTGGCTATGTAGTAAACAAGTTAATTTACATAAACGAATACATTCCACTAGTTTCTTTAACCAATCCTCTTTTGGAATTATGTTCTTCTTCCAATTCGGAGCAAAAATTAGCCTTGCAGCTGGTATGGCATTAAGAACAAATTCACAAACGTCTTTAGAAGGGAATTCAACATGATTTAATTAAAAATTCTTGAGAGGATAATGGTAACTTTTTCCTTATACCTTTAGAAATAACCATAGCGATCATGTTCCAGAACTCTGCTGCTCTGCTACACTCCCACCAGATGTGCATAAAATTGCCGTTGGTAACCCTACATGGAAAGAGCCCTGTGGCACAGAGTGGTAAGCTGCAGTACTGCAGCCCAAGCTTTGCTCATGTCCTGAGTTCAATCCTGGCGGAAGCCAGATTCAAGTAGCCGGTTGAAGGCTGACTCAGCCTTCCATCCTTCTGAGGTCGGTAAAATGAGTACCCAGTTTCCTAGGGGTAAAGTGCAGATGACTGGCAAACCACCCCGTAACAAAAGTCTGCCAAGAAAACGTTGTGATGCGACGTCCCCCCATGGGTCAGTAATGACTCGGTGCTTGCACAGGGGACTACCGTTACCTTTTAAAACTCCGCATACCCAACAATCCCAATTAGCCCCTTGATATATTTTTGCTAATTTGTAGGGAGGTAGATGCCACTGATATAGCAATTTTATTCAATTTCCTTTGACAGAAAGGTTTACTGAGGCTTCTCAACATCAATTTTTTTCTCTCTTTCCAGAGACGTTTGGAAGGACACGTGTATGATGTGAACTGCTGCAGGTTTTTCCCATCAGGCATCGTGGTCCTGAGTGGAGGAATGGATGCCCAGCTGAAGATCTGGTCGGCAGAAGATGCCAGTTGCGTCGTAACGTTTCAAGGTCACAAAGCAGGTAACAGAGAACTGGAAGTCAACCTGCTGTTGCCTTTAGGACATGAGGATTTAGAAGGTTTAAGGTAGTTTCCACGCCACCGACGAGGGTGGAGTTCTGGCTCAGCGGAAGGGGCTGAATATCTCTGGTTCAGTCCGGCATCTCCTGCCAAAAGCAGTAGGTGATGTGAAAGGCTTTGGCCTGCAGAATATCCCAAGCTCAGTCCCCGGCTCCTCCACTTAACAGGATGAGGTAGGAAATGATGTGAAAGATCTTCACCTGAGACTCTGGAGAGCCGCTCCCAGACTAAATAGACAAGACGACCTTGATAGACCGAGGGTCTGATTCAGCATAAGGCGGCTTCGTGCGTCTGATGCTGCTGGCTTGGCTGTATCTTGCACATCCACCTTGCGTCCATCAAGTGGTGGCTGCATAGTCCCCTCCTCTTTTTCCTTCACCCTCAACTCTGCCTTGTGCACCCACTGCACTCCCCCGGGCTGAAGCCTCCACTGAACTGTGCCTGTCTTGTTGCTTTCATGTCTCTGTGTGTACTGCTGCCAGATCAGCAGGTTATGCTGCCCTGATCGGAACTTTATATAGGGGCTTCTGCTCTCGACTGCTGTGTTTCCATAATGGCATCTGTCCCAAAGATGTGCTCTTGATGGATGGAATAATGCTACAGTTTCAAGTAAATACAAGAGCCCCGTGGCGCAGAGTGGTAAGCGGCAGTACTGCAGTCGAAGCTCTGCTCACGACCTGAGTTCGATCCTGGCGGAAGCCGGGTTCAGGTAGCCGGGTCAAGGTTGACTCAGCCTTCCATCCTTCCAAGGTCGGTAAAATGAATACCCAGTTTTCTGGGGGTAAAGTGTAGGTGACTGGGGAAGGCAATGGCGAACCACCCCGTAACAAAAAGTCTGCCAAGAAAACGTTGTGATGCGACGTCCCCCCATGGGTCAGTAATGACTTGGTATTTACTTTTCAAGCAAATACCTCTCCGACCATGGCTGTACTTTTCAAGCAAATACCTCTCCGACCATGGCTGTACTTTTCAAGCAAATACCTCTCCGACCATGGCTGTACTTTTCAAGCAAATACCTCTCCGACCATGGCTGTACTTTTCAAGCAAATACCTCTCCGACCATGGCTGTACTTTTCAAGCAAATACCTCTCTGACCATGGCTGTACTTTTCAAGCAAATACCTCTCCGACCATGGCTGTACTTTTCAAGTAAATACCTCTCCGACCATGGCTGTACTTTTCAAGCAAATACCTCTCCGACCATGGCTGTACTTTTCAAGCAAATACCTCTCCGACCATGGCTGTACTTTTCAAGCAAATACCTCTCCGACCATGGCTGTACTTTTCAAGCAAATACCTCTCCGACCATGGCTGTACTTTTCAAGCAAATACCTCTCCGACCACGGCTGTATTGTAGGGATATGGTTTCAAAGAGATGCTTCACTAACAAGTTAGGGACCATAGACTTCACCACTGTGTTGCCTTATGTCCTATCTGTTGCTTTAAGTATGTGCTCCTATGTACTACCTGTTGCTTTAAGTATGACCCTACTGGGTAGTTCTGTGTTGTCTAATATCAGTCCTAGAATGGTTGATGACTCTGTTTCAGCATTTCTTCAACTCTTTATTGTCTCGAGCTGTTGACGGCTATGGTCATTAGATTTGACTGAATTGGATTATCTTGGAAACCTGTCTGTCACTTTCTCTTGTTGCATCTGTTATTGCAGATGTGAAGCAATGTACCTTGCAAGAAATTGGCACCTGAGAATATCCACTTAAAAGCAGTTTTTTAGATCTTACGGGCGTGGAGTCCAGTGTCACAGTAATTTAAAGGGAAGGTCCTTTGTGCAGAACCCCTGTGTGGTGGCACCTCTCTCACTTTCTTCAGATCCTCTCTCAACCCCCCCCCCCTTTTATGAGAAACCTTTAGCACAATTTCTCAGTTCCCATTTCCTGCTGCAGCTGAGCCCAGGCTAGCCCAATCTCATCAGATCTGGGAGGCTAAGCTGGGACAGCCCTGGGTAGTACTTAGTTGGGAGGCTATCAAGGAAGTCTGGGGTTGTTATGCAGAGACGGGCAATCCCAAATCACCTCTGTTCACCTCTGGCTTTGAAAACCCTAGGGGGTCGCCATGAGTCCGCTGGCACGCAAACCCTTAACAGTGGGCCTTGCTGTATAGTCAGGTTAGCTGAAGTGGGGGGTCTGTTTAGGGGGATTGTGTTTTTCCTGTGCTTCCTCCAGGGCCGGATCTAGAGGGGGGGCAGGGGGGTAGTCTGCCCCCGGCGCCGACAGGGAGGGGGCGCCGGAAGCAGCTCCCAGAGCGTGCAGGCGGCAGCATGGGCAGCCGTGCTGCCTTTTGCTTGCCCCGCGGGACTGGGGGCGGCTGGTTTGCCGCGCACCCCCTGTCCTGCAGGGCAGGAAAAGGGCAACGCAGCCGCCCACGCCATTCACTTGCCCTGCAGGAGAGGGGGCAGCCGGCCGCCCCCTGTCCCGCGGGGCAGGCACATGGCGCAGGCCGCCTCACAGGCTCCCGCGCTGCCTTTTGCTTGCTCCGCGGGACAGGGGGCGCGTGGCAAGCCGGTCGCCCCCTGTCCCATGTGGCAGGCGAAAGACAGCATGGGGGGCTGCAAAGCCGTCCGCACCATTCGCTTCTGAAGCGAATGGCGCGGGCAGCTTCTCAGCCCCCCACGCTGCCTCCAGCGCGCAGCGTGATGATTTCATCAAAATGACATCATCACGCCGTGTCAGGAGCGTGCGCGCGCTGTGCGTGTGCGCAAGGGCTGGCAAGCGTTGCACCGGGTGCCGGGAGCGCTAGATCCGGCCCTGGCTTCCCCATTTATCTAACCTCACCACCTTTGCTCCTGCCCAAGAGCCAGAGAAGCCAATTCTAATTCCCTTCCAGCTTTCCAATCTTCCTTTTTCCAATTTTTATTTCTGCATATGCAAGTGATATATTAAATGCGTGTAGTAACAGCAAAATATGATAACAGGAAGAAGAAAGGCAAAGAAGTAAAAGGCGTAATTATGCTATTTGTTTTACACTTTAACAAAATGTTGCTACAGTTCTGTTAAAAGCACGAGTTCTTATTTATGTTAGGTTCTCAGCAATGGATTGCTTCTCAGACTTTTGCAAAACTATAACCACCATTTTTTTGGATCTCTGTTGCCCTGGCAAAGCAACTAAAATGGTGTCCAGACTCTCATAGACAAGATCCACTTTTCTCATGAGCGATTCCTTTGTTCTTCTGCAGGAATCCTGGACACAGCCATTGTGGATCGAGGAAGGAACGTGGTCTCCAGCAGTCGGGACGGCACTGCCCGCCTTTGGGATTGTGGGAGGTCTGCATGCCTGGGGATAGTGGCAGACTGCAGCTCCCCCATCAACGGTATCGCCGTGGGAGAAGCAGATAACACCTTAAATTTAGGATCACCTGAAAAAATACCCAGTGAGTAAAATCAGGTGAATGTCAGTTCTTAGGGAGAGAGCGAGACATTTCAGATCTATCGCTCATAAGATTAGGTTTAAAATGCATGCTTGGGTGTGGGAATTGTGGATGTGTTTTGTGTGTCATTTGTTGGAGGGAGGGAGAAAGGAGATCAGGGAAAATTTTGTGGCGCCTGATTAAGAAGAGTCAGCAAAATGGAAACGCTATAGCTTGGCAGCAGTACAACTCACTTGACTTGGAGGAGGTGCAAAGGTCCGCTCTTCAATATTTGCAACTTAAAACTGTCTCGGATCAGCTGAACCTGGAAAGAGCCTCCTCTACCAGAGACTCTGGAGCGGTCAGTTCGTGAGCCGGTTAGTTGCAGAAAAGTCCTAGGTGGACTCTGCATAAGGCAGCCCCTCTTGTGCTCACCTGTCAGATGCAATAGTTAAAAGGTTTTAAAGATAAGAAGAGCAGTCCTAATACTTACCTGTGTCTCATTTATGCATGCAGCAGCATGCTCCAGTGTTTTTTAAAAACACTGTGCTAATACTAAGTTTTTAAAAGTTGGTAAGAGTAACAAAACATGTATCCAGCTGCTCTTTTCTGAGAGCAAGGGACAAACTTCAAAACTTATTATTATTTTTTTTTAAATCAGTGATTCCCAGACTTTTTGAAGTGGGGCCCACTTTTGCTCTGCTTCTCAGGGCCTGTTTGCAAAGGAACTTCGTGCTCCTCCCCGCAAAAGCATAACATCTAGGAATCTCAATTAACTTTGAATAAATATATCCTTATTTTTTCATTGTCAATATTTCTAAATATACTGAAGTACTGAGTGGCAGGTTGTGTTGTAAACCTACATTTGCGAGTCAGTCCTCCCAAAGCTCCCCTCCCAGTTCACCTCGTTCTTCCTCTACTTTGGGGGTCCTGACCCAAAGTTTGGGAACCAGTGCTTGAAGCCATTTCCGCCCCACTTTTCCATTTTTTAAACCTGTCAAGACAAACCATAAGATGATACCAAGGGGAGAGGCTGTGGCTTAGCGGGACAACATCTGCTTGGTGTGCAAGAGGTTCCAGGTTCAAGCCCCAGCGTCTCCAATTATATGAATTGGGCAGCAAGTGATGGAGAAGACCTCCACCTGAGACCCTGGAGAGCCGTTGCCTGTCTGAGTAGACTGTGCTGGCCTTGATGGACTTTTTTTTTAGTTTTTATGTTTTTTAAGCTTTTTTGTTTTTTAATTTTTATGTCTTTTACTTTTTAATATATAATATTTATTCTGGATTTTAATGTTGTAAACTGCTTCAGGCCTCATTTTGAGGGAGAAGCAGTCTAAAAATCTGATAACGTGTGTTCCTGTCCTCCAGAAGCCACCTGAGCCCTCACACACACACCCTCCCAAGCTGCGAACTTGTTGTTTAAAGGTCAACACAGCCCTTTCCAGTCCATGCTAAATTCATCTGTGACCCATGGAAGTCCATTCCAAGATCCCCTTCTCTGCCGCTGCATACAAGCCCCGATATTTAGCTGGAGGGGAGATTTGGAGGAGAAAGCAGCTGTGTTTGAAGAATAGGGTAGAGGATACACCCCACTCAAAAGCATCTCTTCATGAAAAAAATCAGACACTCTTCCCCTTCTGTATATGAATGGGACAGATGTGAACAAGAAATGTGGCTGATCTAGTTTAGTTTGGCTCCAGCTCTGGCCCAAGAAAACTGGTATCTGCCCCTTTATCTATTTGTACCCCTTCAAGGAGCTCGGCAGTAGACATCGTCCTCCTATTTTATCATTATGACAACCCTGTGAGCTAGGTTAAGAAGAGGGGAAGTGACTGGCCCCAGTTCATTCAATAAGTTTGTTTGGCTGAGCAAAGATTCGAAACTTGAGTCTTCCAATTCCTGGTCTGGTGCTCTGACCTCCACAGTTTGGTGTAGTGGTTTACATTAGATTGTTTCATGGTGTAGTGGTTTACATTACATTAGACTCTAATCTGGAGAGCCAGGTTTGATTCCCCACTCCTCCACTTGAAGCCAGCTGGGTGACCTTGGGTCAGTCACAGCTCTCTCAGAGCTCTCTCAGCCCCACCCACCTCACAGGGGGATTGTTGTGGGGATAATAATGACATACTTTGTAAACCGCTCTGAGTGGGCGTTAAGTTGCCCTGAAGGGCAGTATATAAATTGAATGTTGTTGTTGTTGTTATCCACCTTCCAAGGGGAATAGCCACTGACGGTGGCCGTGCTTCTTTCCAAACCAGGTGAGCGTGAAATCGGAACGGAGGGGAAACTCTTGCTGTTGGCTCGGGAAGACAAGAAGTTTCAGGGGGTAGGGCTGCAAAGCCGGCAGCCGGTAAGCCGTTTCTTTCACTACGTTGAGCACAGTTGGATGCAAAGAAGGTTGAGTGTAGCATATATGTTTTCTTAATAAATAAGTATCTTTAGCAAGATCACAGCTTTTTCCTAGCCATATTTTGCTTCAGCCCATCTCTCCAACTTCCTTTTCCTTCCTTCCTTAGGTTTTCCTCTTTGTTGGCTCTGACGCGTTCAATTGCTGTACATTCCTCTCTAGCATCTACCTCCTGGCAGGGGCACAGGATGGGAACATATACCAGCTGGACGTCAGAAATACCAAGTGAGTGGGCTTCGAGGACGTCTGTATTGTTGTGCGACCCTAGCCAGTCCTGTTGCCTTTTTGGTCTGGCTGTTTTCTATGCCAGTTAGAGAATTTATGCAATTTGGAGTGTAGAGGTGAGAGAATTACGTGAGGGGATTATGATCGGGGCCCTTTCTTATGCCTTTCTAAGTTCATTTCAGTGAGGTTGCTATGTTAGTCTGCTGTAGCAAAACAAAACAGAAGTCAAGTGGGGCATGAAGAAATGCTATAGAAAAGAGCAAGAGGTCAGTAGCACCTGTAAGACTAACAAAATTTGTGGTAAGGTATGAGCTTTCGTGAGTCACAGCTCACTTCTTCAGATACCATATTCAGAAAGTTTGTACCTTACCACAAATTTTGTTAGTCTTAGAGGTGCTGTGGACTCTTGCTCTTTTCTACTGCTACAGACAGACTAACACGGCTACCCATCTTAATCTATCAAGAAATGCTGTTGTTATAAATAAATACTGTTAGGGTTTAAGGCACCACTGGACTTCTGTTTTGTCTTTCTGAGCCAGGGTTGGTTTAAACAAGGGTGAGCTTAAAGAGCCCACCAAGGGACTCGCTTGGCACCTCACTTAAAGTGGGCTGCCACATCTGTAGTGGCTTTTCATGAGCAGCTGCCCAGTGTAACTGAAGCCATGTAAGAGCAAAGTCCCACGGCTAAGTTATTTTGCCTTGCTGACTTCACATTTATAGCCGCTCTTCGTTCTATATTTGATGACTTGCAAAGGTATGACTGACTCTGTAGCTAAGACTGGATTGTTCTTGCTGTTCTCTGTAGGGCTCCAGTTCGGATAATTCAAAGATCTGGAGCACCAGTGCTTTCCCTGCTTCCGTACAAGGATGGATTTATTGCCAGCCAAGGTAGCACTCCCTGCCCATTGTTAAGCTTTTAAAGATACTTCCACTATTGATTTTCAGTTAACTATGAAGAGGAAAACTGTATAAGGTCCCAAGGGGCCAAGGCTTCACATTTCTTTAAGGAGGCTTCCTCCTAAGGATAGAGTGGGTTTTATAAGATTCACTTCTGTGGATCTTGTGGTGTTAGTTCGGCAAAATGTAAGGCCTCTAATAAGGTAAACCACAGAAGAATCTCATCTTTTCAAACTGTGCCCATTTCCTGCACCTATTTCCAGGTGATGGAACCTGTTTCGTTATGCAGCAAGATCTCGATCACATCGTTGAACTCACTGGCGCGGACTGTGACCCTGTGTACAAGGTAGTGTGTTGTTTAAAGTGCAATTATTCTGGTTTGAGAGAAGTGCCTTTGAACAAGAGCAAAAGGGGAAATGATACTTTAAAGGATGAAGCACAAAAGGGAAAAGAGGGGTGACAAGATAGAGGTTTACAAGATTATGCATGGGATAGAGAAGGTAGAGAAGGAAGTATTTTTCTCCCCTTCTCACAATGCAAGAACTTGTGGGCACTCAATACAATTGCTGAGCAGTCGGGTTAAAACGGATAAAAGCAAGTACTGCTTCACCCAAAGGGTGATTAACACATGGAACTCACTGCCACAGGAGGTGGTGGCAGCTTCAAGCATAGACAGCTTCAAGAGGGGATTGGATAAACATATGGAGCAGAGGTCCATCAGTGGCTATTAGCCACAAGGTATAGATGGATCTCTCCGTCTAGGGCAGTGATGCTCTGCATTCTTGGTTTTGGGGGGCGGGGGCAATCAGTGGGAGGGCTTCTAGTGTCTCTTCCCCACTAGCAGACCTCCTGAGGACACCTGGTTTTTTGGCCACTGTGTGACACAGAGTATTGGACTGGATGGGCCATTGGCCTGATCCAACACGGCTTCTCTTATGTTCTTAAAACAAGGTGGACGTCTAACTCCCACTTCTTGTGATGGAGGAAGATGCTGCTGTTCGCTGAGCTGGAGTGTCAGAATACAGCAGTCTGTTTCCACTATTTGAGTAGACAGAGTCTACTCGGTTCTGTTCTCACTTGCAGGGACTCTGTTTGTGTAAAAGTGCAGTATTCTGCTTTTCCCTGATGCCACCCTGACTGTGTAGTGGAGATTGTTTCATGTGGATTCCATAACACACTGTAACCAGCCAGTGTGGATCACCATCAACAGCTTGGCAAAGCCCCCCCCCTCCCCCGCGTGTCCTTGCATTTTGGGCTGGCAGGAGAAACACCAGCTGTGATGTCATTGCATAATACCATAGAGTTTCTAGAGTGTCAGCTGACGTGCTGGTGTCACATCCAGGTTTTGGCCTGAATGTTATGTCAGCACATAGCTCAGCATCATTTCCACCCCTGAAGCTCCTGGGAATCACAGAATCATAGGGTGGGAAGGGGTCCCTAGGGTCATCTAGTCCAACCCCCTGTGCAATACAGGAAATTCACAACTATCCCCCCTGACTGTCCCAGTGACCCCTGCTCCATGCCCAGAAGATGGCAAAACACCTTCGAGGATCCCTAGCCAAACTGGCCTGTGGAATGCTAGGCTGCCACCTGGTATTCCTAACCTGATGGTTAAGGGGAGGGGGGTCAGAAAAGTGAAATACCCTTTTCCTCTTCTCCCCCTTTGGGGACAGGGGTGGATTGACTGTGATCCTCTTGCTGCAATCTTTCTAGGCAGCTACATGGGAGAAGCAGATCTATACGTGTTGCAGAGATGGGCTAGTGAGGAGGTATCACCTTTCAGACCTCTGATCCAGAAGGAGCCATGAATCCTGGACTACAAACACCAGACTTCAAATGCCGGTCATGTTTCAGAGTTTGCTTGAAAAACACATTTTCGACAAGCCATACCACAGCTGCGTTTCCTGGGGTTTGTTCAACAGTGTGAATGAAACGTGTATATTCCAGCAGCCACGTTAAGAGAAGAATCCTAGCTCAAGCCATAGGCAAACTTCCTGGTAGAGGATCTGAAAAGCAGAAAAGCTTCTGAAAGTTTACACCGTTTTGTTGTACTGTGTAGCTCAGCAAGCCTGCTGGCATTTAAGGTCTTTTTTTGTACAAGCAAAAGTTTGTTTGCTGTGTGTTGTGTGACCTTGTCAGTTCTTAAAAGGGAGGCCTTAGGGGTGGAGAATCGAGGCCAGCAGACTTCAATAAAGGGATGTTTTTAATAACTCCTGTCTTGATTATTTTTCATTTCCTGCCTTCCTACAGAATTGAATTTCCAAAGTGCTTCCCTAGCAAACAGTGCCCCCCCTTAAGTTTAAAATGAAGTTGCTTTGATCTCAAGCTGTTTTTTTTTAAAGTTAAATTAATTTGTTCCGCCAGGCCATTTATTGATTTATTTTGAATCCTCCATTCCGGCAATTCTCTGGTTTCTGGTGACAATGACAAAGGAAAGATGTGTGCGTGTATTTTGTCTTGCTGAGTCTTTCATCTTTCAACAATAAGAAATTGGTGTGAAGCCTTCCGAACTGTTCAACTAACACAAGCATAAAAAATCACTTCAACTTTTACAGATGATATTTTTACTTGCCAAATGTATAGATTGCACTACACAAAAGAGAAGTACAGATGCACAGTATCTCTCTGAAATGTGATTAAAATCCAAAACAGTAATTAAAAACAAAAGATTAAACATTCATAATTTTTTTCTTACTGTTTTTAAGCTCAGCCTCACAAGATCAGTCCCATTAAAGCCCCATTAAAGAGAATTCTTGTTTCTGTTATAGATATGTAGGAATCCATAGGGGGAAGAACCCTATGCAATGTTTCCAGTTGTTTTCTAGGTGTTCACACCTCTACTCTGGACTTAAAAGCATACAGGGGGAGAATTTGTCTGTACGTTTTTGCCCAAACATGCGTAGCTACTGTGTGGCTGAAGTGTGCCTTGTATGGAGCAATCTCTGGGGAACAAAGGTTAAATATGTTGAGGGGAAAGGGTTAAAAATAGTTGAAAATCAGAGGTGCAATGGATCTTGAATCAATAAAGAATCAAAATGTCAGTTTGCTTTTTAAAAACATTTACTTCTAAAGGAAAAAGGTACACAGGATTGCTACAAAATAATAAAACCTATGAGCTACATCTTTACTGACCACGAGTACAAACAGATAATAGCAACGAGCAGGGGGTTTTTTTCTGGGAAAAGAGGTGGTGGAACTCTCAAGAGGGAAATGAGGAAGAAACACTCGAGTTTCTTTTCAGAGGAGTTAGCCGTGTTAGTCTGTGGTAGCAAAATCAAAAAGAGTCCAGTAGCACCTTTAAGACTAACCAATTTTATTGTAGCATAAGCTTTCGAGAATCAAGTTCTCTTCGTCAGATGCCTGATCAGGTTGGTTAGTCCAGGTTAGTCCAGGTTGGTTAGTCTTAAAGGTGCTACTGGACTCCTTTCGGGTTTCTTTGAAATATTATTATTTTCAAGCACTGTTGCCGAGTACTTTCAGGAGGTGCCGGAACTCTGTTCCGCCATGTTCCCCCTGAAAAAAAGCCCTGGCAATGGGATTCTTCCTGTATCTTCTTGACCCTGAACTATTGACCAATAACTATTTGCAAACACATCTCAGAGCCAAGCTACAAGTTATGCCTGACACAGGTTGGACACTAGTCGGCTTCCCTTAAGTTTTGATGGGAAATGTAGGCGTCCTAGTTTTACAGTTTGGCTCTCCATTACAGCTGCAAGACCAGGATGCCTACATTTCCCATCAAAACTTGAGGGAAGCTGACAAGTGTCCAACCTGTGTCAGGCGTCACTTGTAGCTTGGCTTTTCATTTCTGGGGCTTCCAGGCTATTGGCTCTGTGCAAGATTCTCTTCCAGGTCAAACCAAAAGAATAGCACAGTGAGTAAATACATTAACCCCATAATGACTGTCAGACGTCGCAACATATATTCCAACAAAATAGGGTATGCGTTCAAGAGCTGGCCGTGCATTCTTCCATAGCTCCCAGGCTTAAATGGTCCTGCTTTTCCCTATGCACTTCAAGCACTAGACTCATGTATGCCTAGAAGGGAAGGACATTGTACTCCCAACTTTCCGTGGGATGCAGTTTATCCTTGCAGACTTTGTTAAAAGCTTAGGGGTTATACTGGATCCAGCGGTGCTGCCAGTGAAACAAGTTAATGCAGCTGCAAAAATGTCTTCTACCAACTCAGTCTACTTTGGAAGATGACTCCCTACCTTGACACAACTGATCTGGCCACATGGATCCACGCCACGGTAACATTGAGAGTAAATGGCTGTAATGCACTCTGTATTAGTCTCCCCCTCGAAGTCAACTGCAGTTGGTGCAGAATGCCTCAATCCAATTATCAGTTTGGTGTAGTGGTTAAGAGCGCGGGACTCTAATCTAGAGAGCCAGGTTTGATTCCCCGCTCCTCCTCTCTGACCTATGGCGACCCTATGAAGGAAAGACTTCCAAAACGTCCGAACATTTACAGACTTGCTCAGATCCTGCAAACTGGAGGACGTGGCTTCTTTTATTGAGTCCAGCCATCTCATTTTGGGTCTTCCTCTTTTCCTGCTGCCTTCCACTTTTCCTAGCATTATTGACTTTTCCAGAGAATCTTGTCTTCTCGTGATGTGACAAAAGTACAATCACTTCAGTCTTGTCATTTTAGCTTTTAGGGAGAATTCAGGTTTGATTTGATCTGGTACCCACTTATTTGTCTTTTTGGCCATCTGTGGTATCCACAAAAATCTCCTCCAGCATCACATTTCAAATGAATCCATTTTCTTCCTGTCAGCTTTCTTCACCGTCCAACTTTCACATCCATACATAGTAATGGGGAATACCATAGTTTGGATTATCTTGATCTTGGTTCCCAGAGAGACATCTTTATCTTTAAATATCATTTCTAGTTCCCTATCAGCTGCTCTTCCTAGTCTCAGGTTTCTTCTGATATTTTCATTGTAGTCTCCCTTTTGGGTGATTATTGAACCAAGGAACAGAAAATCTTGAACACCTTCAATTTCCTCATTGTCACCTTTAAAATTGTGTAGTTCCTCAGCGGTCATGTTCAGTTGTAATCCTCCTTTGGCACTTTCCCCTTTAACCTTCATCAGTAGTCATTTCAAGTCTTCACTATTTTCTGCCGGTAACGTGGTGTCATCTGCAAATCTCAAACTGTTAATATTCCTTCCACCAATTTTCACTCCACCTTCTTCTAGGTCTAATCCAGCTATGAAAGCTCATCCCCTACCACAAATTCTGTTCGTCTTATTTGGTGCTACTGGACTCTTGCTCTTTTCTATCCTAGGCTACTAGCCTTGATAACTCAATGGAGCCTCCATGTACAGAGGCAGCATGACCTAATGTCAGTCGCTGGGAAGCCACAGAGTTGTGTGTGCTGCCTTGAAGTCAGGCCAGATACACAACAGTGGGTCACTTAATAAGGATTGGCATGTCTGTTTGGTAGGCTTGGCTAATGCAGGGAGCTAAGCCCCTGGTTCCTTAGCCCCTTCAGGGAGGCGGGACTACAACTCCCAGGATGCATCTGGGCCGGCAGGCGGAAGGCGGCGGCGTCCCTAGCAACGGGAGCGCTTGGCAACGGAGCGGGCCTGCCCAGACAAGGGGCAACAGCCGCCGCCATGGGGCAGGACTACTACGCGGTGCTGGAGCTGACCCGCAGCGCCAAGGACGCCGACATCAAGAAGGCGTGAGCCCCGGGATGAGTGGGGGGCGGAATTGGCATTTATACAGCATTAAAAGTTTGTGAAACGTGGGTTGCCAACCTCCAGGTGGGACCGGGAGATCTCCCGGAAATGCAACTGATTTCCAGTTGATAGAGATCAGTCCCCCTGGAGGAAAGAGGGCGGACTCTATGGCATTAGATCCCCATCGAGTTATACCTCCCCTCCCCAAATGCCACCCTCCCCCAAATCTGCAGGAGTTTCCCAGCTTGGAGCTAGCATCCCTAGGAAAAAGGAAAGGTACTCCAGAAAAGATTATAATGCTTGTACATGTATGTATTCGTGTTTCTATGTACATGCATAAAATTGTACGGAGGTGCTTTGTGCATATGATAAAAGAATGAAAAAAATGGAATCCTGCCCTCAAGTCATAGTTGACTTACAGCGACCCCTGCTGGGGTTTGCATGGCAAGCGGTGGATTGCCATTGCCTGCCTCTGCAGCCCTGTGTATGGCAGGTTTTAAAATGCACTAGATAAGAAAGGAACAAGAGTCATACCCTACCACAAATTTTGTTAGTCTTGTAAGTGCTATTGGACTCTTGCTCTTTTCTACAGACAAGACTGACACAGCTACCCACTAGGTAAGAAAGGGAGAGATTTACTTATCCTGGGTATGAGATCAGGATAACCTGATCTTGTCAGATCTTAGAAGCTAAGCAGGGTTGGACATGGTTAGTAATTGGATGGGAGACTTACAGTAAAGACCAGCATTGCGGAGGCAGGCAATGGCAAGCCACCTCTGTTAGTCTCTTGCCATGAAAACCCCACCAGGGGGTCATCATAAGACAGCTATGACTTAAGGGCACTCTCCACCACCAATATATACACACAAGTATTTACTCATACACATAAACACAATATTTACTCAAATACAAGACTAGGGGTGTATGCATCTTACATTTGCATTCAAGTTACAGTTTTGTCCAATAATAATTTTTATGTATTGTCGAAGGCTTTCACGGCCGGAGAACGATGGTTGTTGGGTGTTTTCCGGGCTACATTGCCGTGGTCTTGGCATTGTAGTTCCTGACGTTTCGCCAGCAGCTGTGGCTGGCATCTTCAGAGGTGTAGCACCAAAAGACAGAGATCTCTCAGTGTCACAGTGTGGAAAAGATGTAGGTCATTTGTATCTACTCAGGAGGGGTGGGGTTGAGCTGAGTCATCCTGTAAGAGTTTCCCAGGGTGTGGAATGCTAATGGCGGGAGGCTTCACTGTAACCTGAGGAGGTTCTTTTGCATATGGATTGGTGCTTGATGTGCTAATCTTCTCTGCAGGGCTATTGTCGGGTGTGGAGTGTTTTGTTGGCCTGGTGTTTTTCAGAACTGGAGCCCATGCTCTGTTCATTCTTAAGGTTTCTTCTTTCCTGTTGAAGTTTTGCTTATGCTTGTGAATTTCAATGGCTTCCCTGTGCAGTCTGACAAAGTAGTTGGAAGTGTTGTCCAGTATTTTGGTGTCCTGGAATAAGATACTGTGCCCTGTTTGCGTTAGGCTATGTTCAGCCACTGCTGATTTTTCAGGCTGTCCAAGTCTGCAGTGTCTTTCATGTTCTTTTATTCTTGTCTGGATGCTACGCTTTGTGGTCCCGATGTAAACTTGTCCACAGCTGCAGGGTATCCGGTATACTCCTGCAGAGGTGAGGGGGTCTCTGCTGTCTTTTGCTGATCGTAGCATCTGTTGTATTTTTCGGGTGGGTCTGAATACTGCTTGAAGGTTATGCTTTTCTATAAGCTTTCCCATCTGATCAGTAATTCCTTTGATATATGGCAAAAACACTTTTCCTGTAGGTGACTGTTTTTCCTTGGTTGTTTGATTCATCCTGGGTTTGATTGCTCTTCGGATTTCATTTCTGGAGTAGCCATTTGCCTGAAGTGCGTGGTTTAGATGATTAATTTCCTCATTGAGAAAGCGCGGCTCACATATCCGTCTTGCACGATCCACTAATGTTTTCATTATGCCTCTTTTCTGTCGGGGGTGGTGATTGGAGTTTTTGTGTAAGTACCGATCAGTGTGAGTTGGTTTCCTGTAGACCTTGTGACCTAACTGAAAGTTTGCTTTGCGGATGACCAAGGTATCCAGGAATGAGAGTTTTCCCTCACTTTCTTTCTCCATTGTGAATTGTATGTTCAGGTGGATGTTGTTGAGATGATTCAAAAACTCCCTCAATTCTTCCTCCCCATGGCTCCAAATGATGAATGTATCATCCACAAACCGGAACCATACACTGGGTTTGTGGGGTGCTGATTCTAGAGCTGTTTTTTCAAAATGTTCCATGTAGAAGTTTGCTATAACTGGGCTGAGTGGGCTCCCCATGGCCACCCCATCCATCTGTTCATAGAATTCGTTGTCCCATTGGAAGTAACTGGTTGTCAGACAATGATGGAATAAGGCTGTTACATCCTCTGGGAAAATCTGATTAATCAGTGCAATAGTGTCTTTTACTGGAACCTTGGTAAACAGGGATACAACATCAAAACTGACAAGTATGTCTTGTGGATTGAGTTTCAGAGAACTGATTTTGTTGATGAAATCTGCTGAATCTTTGATGTAAGACGAGGTTTTCCCGATGTGGTCCTGCAGGAGATCTGCCAGATGTCTAGCTAATTCATATGTCGGTGAACCAATGGCACTCACAATGGGTCGGAGTGGGACTGAATCTTTATGTATTTTGGGGAGTCCATATAGTCTAGGTGGCTGTGCTTCAGTCTTGCATAGTTTTCTGTGCGTGTCGGGATGTAGTGAGGAATTCTTGATCAGCGCATTTGTTAGCCTGGTGATTTTGCAAGTGGGATCTCGTTTTAGTTTTTTGTAGGTGGAGGGGTCCAGGAGTTCCTTAATCTTCTTTTTGTATTCCTCCGTTTTCATGATCACTGTAGCATTGCCTTTATCAGCTGGTAGAATGATGATGTCTGGATCTGCATTGAGGGTCTTGATGGCATTTTTCTCCTTGCGTGTTATATTGCTGGTGGGAAGCTTTGCCTTTCGTAGAATCCTGGCTGTCTCTCCTCTTATTTCCTCAGCTTCCTCTTCAGGTAGATGACGGATGGCAGCTTCTACATTTGCAATGATGTCTTCCACAGGAATTCTGGTGGGGGTGACTGCAAAGTTTCCTCCCTTTGCCAAGATGGAGGTTTCATCTGGTGAGAGTTGACAGTCTGTCAGATTGATGACAATGCGTGCATTGTCGAGCATTGGGCTTGTCTGTCTTTTTTCCTGTAGTTTGTTAACTTTTCCACACTGTGACACTGAGAGATCTCTGTCTTTTGGTGCTACACCTCTGAAGATGCCAGCCACAGCTGCTGGCGAAACGTCAGGAACTACAATGCCAAGACCACGGCAATATAGCCCGGAAAACACCCAACAGCCATCAATAATTTTTATGTCTGTGCATAACATTTTTTAAGAGGGTTGCCCAAATAGCCCAGGTTAACTAGAGCTCATCAAAACGTGAATGTTAAGCAGGTTTGGCCGCAGTGAGTTACTTGGATGGAAGACCACCAAAAAGACTGTTAGTGAAATCCTAAGAGTTACTGCAGTCTAAACCCCTTGATTTAAATGGGTTTGGACTGGAGTAACTCTGCTCAGGATTTCATAGTAAGGTTGCTACCTGGAGGAACACAAAACCACCTCTGCTCATCTCTGTGGATGGGGTCATGAGTTGGTTGCAACTCAAGAGCACATTTTTCTTTTTTACATTCAGTGTTATCTTCCTTTCAAGTAAATATGGTGTATGTGTGTGTGTGTATACACTCACACATTTATATCCCGCTTTTCTCAAAAGTAAAATGCAGGCTCACAGGTTGTGCGTGTTTGTGTGTGCACAACACTATTGGCAAATTGTAGAGAAAAAAACTCAAGATTACTGCACACACAGAGCTCCCATTAATTCTGATGGAGGCAGCAGAGGAAGTGGACATGCAGGTATAAAAGAATTTGTATATGGATTTAGGCCCTGTAATAGAACAAACAGAGGTGGTTTTCCAGCGGGTGTGGGTACATGATAGCCCCTGGTGCAGTCGATCATTTTGGCACCCCCTTCACAGAAAGAACTTATGTTCAATATCTTAATTAATAATCCACATTTTAGTGGCATATGTGTACTGCTGGCATTAATTTAACATATTCAGGCCTCTGGCAAAACATAATTCAAAAGAGCAAGATTCGAGTCCAGTTGTACCTTAGAAACCAACTAGATTTCCAAGGTATGAGCTTTCTGGAGTCAGATAATTAAAAAGATAATGGGGTTAAATTCTCACTCTTCCATTCTACAGATGGCAGCGCCTTCCTCTGCTATAGAGTCTTCTACTCACGGTGACAAGCTCTGTGTGTCAGAGGAAAACACTAAATGGTTTAATGGGGTCCAACCATTAAACTTATCTGTTCGGGTAAAAAGAAAAAGAGAGAGAAAATGAAACCCTCTGTTGTGTTTTACAGCTACCGGAAACTGGCCTTGAAAAACCACCCTTATAAAAACCTTGAGCCATGGGCCCCGGAGAAATTCAAGCAGCTTGCAGAAGCCTATGATGTCCTGAGTGACCGTAAGTGGAGGCCTCGTCATTTCTCTTCGTCCTGTGAATCTGTCCCATTCAAAAAGACTGCCAATAGGAAGTCCTGCGTGGTTCCAGGCAGATGTAATGTCAGAGTACTGAGTAATAATAATTTTTAAATTAATTTTTAAAATTTTAAATTTTTTATGGATTTGTGCAGAGTAAAAAAAAAAGGAAAGGAAAAACAACAAATGAAACAATGGTGAATCTATACATAATCTATTCAATGGTGAATCTATAAAAGGTCTCCAAATCTAAAAATAATACCTGCACTTATATACTGCTCTTCTAGACATATTAGTGCCCAGTGAACAAGATCAGCATTATTATTATCCCCACAATACAACTAGGGAGCTGGGCTGGGAGGAGTGGCTTACTCAAGGCCGCCTGCTGAGCTCATGGCAGGAGTGGGAGTCGAACCAGCAGAGTGCTGACTCACAACCCAGCCACTTAACCATTCTGTTACAGCAGCTGTTGTCACACAGGTCTCAGTCAGTGCTCAAAACACATACGAAAATGAGAGTCAGCATGGTGGTGTGATTAGAGTGGTAGAATAGTATTGGGGACGATGAGAGTTCAAATCCTCACTTGGCTAGGAAATTCACTGGGCGATGCTGGGCCAGTCACTCTAGCCCTGTTCACCAGGGCTGTATTATTCATAAGGCTGATTAGGCTAAAACCTAGGGGCCTCGCAGGGACTAGGGGCCCATCAGGTTTTTTTGCTGAGGCACACCCCCACATAAATTACAATTAATTGATTCTCTTATGTAATCTCTATTAATAAGGTAATTAACTGCTTTCTTATTGAAATGAAACAAATTGTCTTTTATATTAAAACAATGATCCATAAATTATATATTTTAATAAATAATAAAAATGTTATTCACTTCAAAATATTACAGTATTGAACAATTATACCCCCAAAACGTGCTTTCCTGAAGAGTTCTACTCGCGCAATAAAAATATTTTTAAAATTGTGAATAGAATTCTTCAGGAAACCCTCAAAATGGATATAGGGCTACACACTCAGTCTAGTACCTGCCGTACCAGGGTCAGGCTGTCAGGTGGAGTGGGGTGAAAGACTGAAGTGCTGGAGGGGGCCCAAAATACCTGAAAGCCTAGAGGCCCGGCCATGGATTAATACAGCCCTGCCGTTCACAAGTTACAGTGAACACACGTACAGTCTGTGTTGATTTTTCTTTATACAAGCATTGAATAATTCTCATGTTACATTCCATGCATGCATAGCTGAACATGTAATTTAAACTCCACATTTATCCAGGCATGGGTCCCCGGTTTCATTTGCAAAGTGAACCCACGTCAGCTGTTTCTTTCAAACAGATGCACGCACATACATGCAAAATGTGCATGCATTGACTGTAACATGTGAACAGGACTTCTGTCTCAGACTAAAATGGAGGAGTTGCTCCTGAACTCCTTGAAGAAAGGGCGTTAGTAAAATGTTGGAGACAGATAGGTATGTGGGTTTGAAAGGAGCTCCTGTCTACTTCTAAAAAGTTTCCAGAAACCATAAGTGTCTACCAGCTCTGTCTATTGGTTCTTACGTTAGCTTAACAGCCGTATCACGTAAAGGCTTTGCATAAGAGGCCGCCCATGGAATGCAGCTCTGGCCTCAGCCATTGGTTGTCCCCCAAAAGAAGAGGGTGGCTAAAAAGTGGAGGAGGGAGGGAGGAAAAGAGGAAGCATCAGCAGTGGGAAAACTAAGACTAACTAAACTCCCTTAGGATTAACTAAAATCCCTTAAGGACCACTTACTCTGTTAAAGATAGGATGTTTTGGAAGTCTTTCATTCATAGGGTTGCCATAGGTCGGAGATGAGTTGACAGCACATAACACACACACACCCATATGAACCAACTGGACCGCACATCCTCTGAGGCGGTACTTCTGGTGTTCCTGCTATCTGAGGCTGGGGTGACAACTCAAGAAAGGACCTTCTCAGAGCCAAGCTACAAGTGACGCCTGACACAGGTTGGACACTTGTCTGCTTCCCTCAAGTTTTGATGGGAAATGTAGGCATCCTGGTCTTGCAGCTGTAATGGAGAGCCAAGCTGCAAGACCAGGACGCCTACATTTCCCATCAAAACTTGAGGGAAGCTGACAAGTGTCCAACCTGGGTCAGGCGTCACTTGTAGCTTGGGTCTCAGTCGTGATGCCAAACCTTTGGAACTGTCTCCCCAGGGGTATATGTCTGTTCCTTTCCATCACCGTCTTCCACCAGCTGGTGAAAAAGTTTCCGTTTTGTCTTGCGTTCCGTTAATAACTCCATCTCCCTGCCATGTGTTTTTAACTGATATGTCTCCATTTTTATACATAACGTATTTTAATTATGGTTTTTAGTTTGTTTTAAGATGGGTACTTACGCTACTTTCTTCAGTTGAAAAGAGCAAGGATCCAGTAGCACCTGTAAGGCTAACAAAATTTATGATAGGGTATGAGCTTCCGGGAGTCACAGCTCACTTCTTCAGATACTGTGACTCACGAAAGGCCATACCCTACCACAGATTTTGTTAGCCTTATAGGTGCTACTGGATTCTTGCTCTTTTCTTCTGGTACAGACTGACTAACACAGCTACCCATCTTGATCTTTTTCAATTGTTAGCCTCCTTGGTGGCTCTGATTGGGCTGAAAGATGGGATACAAATCTTCTAAATAAATAAATAAGATGGGGTTGGGTGAGGAGGAAGAGGAGAAGGAAAGTAGAGGAGAGCAGAGGCGGGTGGCAGGTGCCTTTGTGTGTTCGGCCAGAGATGGGCATCTCTGTGCCTTACCCATCCACCCTGTCTGGTCCCCTATAGATTCCAGCCTGTCTACAATATGTTCTTACGCAAAACAAATCTTCAAATGTGCACCATCCCCTTTATTCCTTAGCACTGAAGAAGGCTGTTTATGACAAATTTGGAGAAGAAGGCCTTAAAGGAGGCATCCCATTGGAATTTGGGAAAGACAGTCCCTGGACGGAAGGCTATGTGTTCCATGGAAATCCTGAGAAAGTTTTCCGGGAGTTTTTTGGAGGAGACAACCCCTTTAATGGTAGGCACAAGCATTGCATCTGGTTGGAATATTGTTTGTTTGTGTCTGGCTCAAAGCTTGGTCTGGTTTAAAGGGCAGGGCAGGGGTGGGGCAGTTAAGGTGCAGCAGCAGCCTGCAAATATCTCGAGAATCCAGACGGCGCAAGAGATGTGCTCAGGGCTGCTTCCTCTTTCCAGTATTCGGTAATGCTATTACCACGCACATGCCTTTGGCTGGCTTCTCCCAAACCCAGGATAACACCATTGGTTATCAGTTATAGTAGGTTCTGGTTTTGACATTTAAAACCCTTAACAGTCTGGGACCAACATAACTGCGGAACTACCTTGCCCAGTATGTCCCCTGGAGGGTTTTGTTCTCAGTTGACAAGCAGTTGTTGGTGGTTCCCCGAATGCACCATTTTCCCAGCCTGGTTCCAACTGAACCCAGGTGTACCTGGAAACTCGAATTCAACACGAAACGGGCAGCACATTGGTGTTCAGCAACCAGGACAGAACAGGGCAGGCGTGTAAATAGTGTAACACGTAGTTGGACCCTAAGATTAGTTACATTATTTTTTTTGTAAGTAATTAAAAAAACCCTATGAGTTGCCTTCCACTGTCTTTTTCTTGCTTAGAGTTCTATACTGGTGAAGGGGCTGAAGTCAACATGGCATTTGGGGGGCTGCGAGGAAGGGGGGTGAAGAAGCAGGACCCCCCGATCGAGCGAGATCTGTACCTTTCCCTGGAAGACTTATTCTACGGATGCACCAAAAAAATAAAGATTTCCCGCAGGGTAAGTGTGGGCCACGGGAGGTTTCGTGGCATAATTAAGGAAGGGATTCTGCTTTCACACACACACAGAGATGGAGAGAGAGGATAGAGAAAGAGAGGGAGCCAGTTTGGCGTAGTGGTTAAGAGTGGCAGGACTCTAATCTGGAGAATCGGGTTTGATTCCCCACTCCTCCACATGAAGCCAGTTTGGTGACCTTCGGTCAGTCACAGCTCTTTCAGAGCTCTCTCAGCCCAGCCCCACCCACCTTGCAGGGTGATCACCGTGAGGATAATAATAAGACTCTTTGTAAACCACTTTGAGTGAACATTAAGTTGTCCTGAAGGGCAGTATATAAATCAAATGTCGTTCTTGTTGTTGTCATTGGTCTACTGGGTTCTGAATTCCTAGTTTTCTTTCTTTTTTTAAATTTAGTCTATAGCTTTTTCTTTGGCAGAGACCTAGCTCTGTCATGGAAATAGCCAGAAATATAGGGGAACTGTTGCTGGATTTAACCAAGAAGATCATAAAAGGTGTCTCTGCATACAGAAACAGGGCTAGCATGGCCCCACAGCTTGACGTGCCACAAAGGGAGTCTAGAGGCCCAGAATAGAACAAAGGAGTATTAAGCAAAGGAGTAACACAATAGTATGGCCTTGTGTAGATTAGTAGCCATCTAACCCATGTTAATAAATATTATTTGTTGAGGCCCAGCTACAGAGAGTGTCTGAGAATGGCAGGAATGTCCAACTCCACAGAAGTAAAGATATAACTCAAGGATGGGTGTATTGGTTGAGGGCCAAAAGATACTCATATATATGAGAAACACGCTCTAATTTTATATAGACTTTGTTAATATAAAAAGTAGCAAGAACGAACTAATAATCTTCATATATTTTAAGATGTTGTTTCAGGTACAGATAGCCTTGTACGGTGTTTGACGTTATAAGATAATTAACTAGCCAAGAACATATGCCCTTCTCAAGTGGGACAGTTAGCTATTGTTAGGGGATGATGCAAAATATAATAAAAACTACAATAGATGCATAAATAGAACCAGTTCAGTTCAGTAAAACATCACCCCAAAATGGCAACTATACATGACGGTGGCAGAGAAAAAAATTTGCTACCAATTTTAATTGTTTTAGCTTTGCACTACCTATTTATTGCACACTGTATTGTATTTTTAATCCGGATGTGATCTGTTCTGAGCCTTCATTGCAAGGAGAGCGGGCTATAAGTCAAACAAACAAATAAATAAAATCAGCATTCTGCCAGTTCGACTCCCACTCCTGCCGTGAGCTCAGCAGGTGGCCTTGGGTGAGCCCCTCCTCTCAGCCCCAGCTCCCCAACTGCATCGTGGGGTTAATAATAACACTGACTTTGTTCATCGCTCTGAGTGGGACACTAATCTGCCTAAAAGAGTGGTATATAAGTGCACTGTTGTGTGAGCTGCTGTAACATAGTGGTTAAGTGGCTGGGTTGCAAATCAACACTCTGCTGGTTCGACTCCCACTCCTGCCGTGAGCTCAGCAGGTGGCCTTGGGTGAGCCGCTCCTCTCAGCCTCAGCTCCCCAGTTATACTGTAGGGATAATAATAACACTGGCTTTGTTCACCGCTCTGAGTTGTAGCACTACTGTATCCAGAAGCAGTTGTTGTTGTTATTACTGAGGCAGGGGAAATGGCACCAATGTGGACGGGACCAGGAAAGAGATGGACTTTCACATCCACATGGAAGGTGTGTTATGATCTTTCCAAAAAGATGGTAATGAAGCAAGTTTTCGAAAGTATGCAAAAAAGCCAGGAGGAAGCTGGCACAGAAGCACCCCAAAGCTGAGTGGAGGTGTGTGAAAAAAAAGCTGCTTCCTAGGAGCTCCTAATGCATACCCAACTAATTGGTGCAGAAAGGATGCTTGAGGGCGAGCCCTGGAGTCTGCTTTTCACTTTAAAAAAAGGAAGTAGAACAGAACTGCCCATCACCAAGTTTGGATCTGAGAGCCAGTTTTAGCTTGTTATGTAAGTTTCGTATTTCTTCCTAACTCCACGTGCTAAGGTAGGGCATACTTATTTGGATCTAAGTTAAATAGTCGGTTAGTGGAAGTGTGCGTGTGGGAGTGCAATTTCTGCCAATTTTCCCCTTCTGCTGCCCCCTCATGCTGGTGTGAGGGTCCTTAGCCCCCAGGAGCAGCATTTCAAGGGATCAATTGCCTGCTGTTGAGGAGGGGGGTGGGCGGAAATTTCCCTCTTGCAAACAGAAGCGCTTTCCTTAGCAGAAAACTGATAGAGGAATTTTTAATAGTACGCTTCTGACAATTTATAAGTTCTCCTACTGCCACTTACCAACATATATTTCAAGACTCCAAGACACAGTATTTATTACAAAAGAAAAATAGGTTTATTGTTTATAGAATAAGCTCATGACTCCTATCAACTCTCTGTAGGCTAATATGTGTAAAGACCAGTCACATCAGAGAATCTTATATACCCTCAGCACTGATTGTTTACCGAATAATTGATAATTGTTTACAGAGTAAAAGATCAAAAAAGATTAATACGAACAGTTCTTCAGAATCACATTTCCTCAGGATACATGGCACCTGACAAGCCTGATTGACAGGACAATCAGATCTCACTGTAATATAAACACCTCGGTGCTGAAGTCGTACTTTTGTCATGGGTCCGAAATTCTTCTGGGACGTAACATGTTAAAGGTTAAAATCTTCGTTGCAAAGTGAAAACAAGAGAAAATATTTATCGTTAAAAGGAACTTTCTCGGCTCACTGCACGATTGGGCTGACCTGTAGTTCAATCTGTAAAAGTTAGAATTGTCTACCGAGTCAAAGTTGCCTCTTGTGTGTGTGTGTCTTTTGCTTGAATGTGCTCACACACAGATTCTAGAAGAGGGCTCCTAAAAATCCCTTAACAAAAACCAAGTCATGCTTGGTTTTTGAGAATCCTGTAAGTTATGACAAGATTCTGTTGGATGAAACATCTTGGTTATCCGGCTCGGGCTGAGACCGTATTTACCTTTTTCGAAACTCCTCAGGTGATGAATGAAGACGGCCATGCGTCCACCATTAAAGATAAGATCCTGTCGATTAACGTACAACCTGGGTGGAAACAAGGGACGAGGATTACCTTTCAGCGGGAAGGAGACCAGGTGACGCATAGCGGGGCTTCTAAGATCTTCCGCCATCTAGAGTGAAACCCACACAGGCTGGGAGAAAATTAGCCCTGTCACAGGGAGGGGTTGTGCTAAGTTTGTGCGGGATCATTGTCCTGAACCATTGCCATTACGGGGTGTAGGCTGTGGAGAAAAGCATGTGTCGGAGAACAAACTAGCCATTGCAATAAATTGGCAGAAGAACGCACAGTGCAATTCTTACCCGTCGCTTAACAAGCTTTTTCCCAAGGGATGTTGAAAGGTCTTACACTGCATGTGGTTCCCTTTAATCAGGGAACCTCCGCTAGAAACCATGTGACCCACATCCCCCCTCACTTGCTTGGCCAGTTAACCGTGGTGTGCCACAGATGACGTTACGGGCAATCTCCTTTCAACTGGGCAACCGGCACTTTATTTTTATTTATGTCACTTACAGTCCGCCTTTCTCACTGAGAGAAACAAACAGCCAGTTCTTACAAACAATCAAGTCGAGGTACATGATCTTCTGAACACTGTAGATTGACAGGTCACAGCCAGGAATTAAAAGGAACACAGTAAGAATAACATTCTCGGATGGCACCATTAATTTCAAAACACAGCTGGGAAAGGATACACCCAAGGCCGGAGCTAAATATCTCTGGATATAAACAATTTTTAACCGTCAGTGTATAGTGGAAGCCAACTCGCGGTGCCCTTTTTTCATGGCCTCCATGTTATAATGTGATAAAAACCATTGCAGGAACAGAAATGCAAAATATAGAGTATAAGAAGGATTTTCTCACAGGTCTTTGGGCAGCCCAGATCGATGAGTTTTAAACTGAAAATCAGGGGGCTACCCCAAAATTCCCTAACAAATACTTATACAGGCTGATTCCGCACACGTTGGATAATGCACTTTCAATGCACTTTATCAATCGTTTGAGGTGGATTTTTTGTTCCGCACACAAAAAAAAATCCGTTCCAAATGATCTAGAAAGAGGATTGGAAGTGCATTATCCAATGTGTGCGGAATCAGCCACAGAGTCATGATGAACTCTGTATGAAAAAAGCATCCGAGATGTCCATTAATTCAGATTCTCTGTTTCCTTCTAAGGCAGTCAAAGTTCCCTCTGGAGCAAAACATCTGGGAAGGAAAGCTATTCAGTAACTGAGCAGCTGCTTCCCCCACCCCCTCGTGCTTCCTGGTAGCAGAAACAACTGGGGGGGGCACTCATCTCTGCAGGGGGACAATCGCTGTCTCTCTACCACCACCGTCCTGATTATCTGCCTTCTTCTCGCAGGGTCCAAACATCATCCCAGCCGACATCATCTTCATCGTGAAGGAGAAGCTTCACCCCAGATTCAAGAGGGAGGACGACAACCTGATCTACGTCGCCAGCCTCCCCCTTGGCAAGGTAACCGAAGCGCTGCAGGTGACTCGAGCACCTGCCAGCCCCTCTTTGCTTCTCAGGATGTGTTGCATCGAGGTATCGCGCTGGCTGGGGGAAGCCCAGGAGCATCGTAACACCCGAGCCGGACAGAAGCAGCGCTCATGGAACATGTTCAGGAGATGCCATGGACTTGTGCACTGGACTCGGTCTCTACTGAGAGCTAAACTACACGAGACGAATTACACGAGGACGCTCCAGTGAAGGGAGACGCAGTGTTAGCCGGGAAGTGTAGTTTGAATTTCACCTCTCCCTACAGAGCTGGCAAAGATCGCTCCTCAAAAGGTTTGTTAATTTCGCCTCTCTACAGAGCTGGCACAGATCTCTCCTCAGACAGTTTGTTAACTTCCTCTTTGCCTTGCCAAAGGCTCTGTCAATTACTAAAAAATCCTCTGAGATGCCATCTTTGCCAGCTCAGTAGAAAGGTGAAATTAACAAACCCTCTGAGAAGGGATCTTTGCTGCTCTGTAGATAGGTGAAATTAACAAACCTTTTGAGGAGCGATCTTTGCCGGCTCTGTAGAGAGAGGTAAAACTCAAACTACGCTTCCTGGATAATATCGCATCTCCCTTCACTTGAGCATCCTCATGTAATTCATCTCATGTAGCTTAGCTCTGAGGCACCTTGGTCTCAGCCTATTTGTTTCCAGCTTCAGTTGGCCTCCTTTGCAGTCAAGCTAGGGTGGCCAGCTGCCTGCGCAAAAAAGAATGTCCTGTCCCTTTAACAGAGGTGTTAATAGGATGTTCTTTACCATCGTGAGATGAAAAACTTGCAGTGCCAAGTTCTACACATTAAGCCTGTATTAACAGAATATTTTTCTACCGGCAACTCTAGTTCAGGCCTTGGGGCGCGCACGCACACTCCAGACCCTCTCTTCTGGTGCAAACCCACGTGCCAGCTTCATTCTTTTTGTGGCACCATCTTACAGGGTGGCATAATCACAGCCCTTTTTTCAGCCACCCCTCTTCTCCCCAGATCTGTGGAAGAGGCTATCAGAGCAGCTAAGGGGAACACACTTCCTCCTGCCCTTAAAAAACACGGCTAAGCAACATCATTTCGAAGAGCCTTCAGCTCAAGTTTCAGGTTTCTAGTGGCACCTTAAACCAAAGATCAAATCTTGTTGCAGGCTGTGCTAGATTATAGGCCATTTTTCACACGCTGGGTTTTACTTCCCTGTCGGCTTTTGATTTTAAACTGTTTTGCTTTACATGTCCTCTAAGCTGCCTAAACCCTCTTTCTTCAGAGAGATCATTATTTTAAAGTAGGTAAGTAGACTGGATTAGAGAAAGGCACTTAAGCCTGTACTGGAAAGGTCAGGCAATGGCTTGAGTGTCCTAGATTTCAAACGCAACACCTACCTGCAGCAAGACAGCCGCTGCTGCAGAGAACTGGCTGCGTTTGGTGCATGAAACAGATTGGTTTGTTTACTGAGAACATTTTAAACCTGCTTTTCCCCCCACACCTGGGCTCAAGGCAGATCTACAGCAAGAATTGGTTCTGGGCATGTTTGCACATGCATTCTGTGCTAATTTTACAGTTACTCCTGAGAGGCAGTGGGGAGGGGGGTTGGATAGGGAGCAGAGACCCCCATATTCAAATCCCGTCCTTGTTCTATTCCTTTTGTGCCTTCTCCTGCCCTTCCTTCCAAGGAGTTCAGAGCAGCATACTACATCTCATTCTTCCCTCCAATTAATCAACACTACAACTCTGTCAGGTAGGCTAGGCTGAGAGCATGCAACCGGCCCAAGTTCACCCAGCAAGCTTCCATGGCAGAGGGGGGATTCGAACCTGGATCTTCTAGACCCTCGTCCAGCAGTAACCACTACACTACACTGGCTGTCATGAAGCTCACTAGATGACTTTGGCTCACTCACTCTCAGCCTATCCAACCACATAGGGCTGTTGTGACATTAAAGCAGAGAAGGGGGAGAACTTGGAAGGGACTTGAAGGGGGGGAATTAAAAAGGCCCCAAATAAATTCTGAGCCTGTGAACTGTGTGCTTTTAACAAAGGGTAGTTGTCATGTCTCAAGCCTACCAGCATTGCTGAGGACAGCGACTCATGCTGCTTCACAGCAACGGGTTCCTTTAAGAGCAAGGAAGGACACACTCTGGCTCTCAAATGGCTCCCCACTCCAGCCTCACCCTTTGACCCTCTCTCCTTGCAGGCTCTGATCGGCTGCACTGTGGACGTGCAGACGCTGGACGAGCGACTGCTCAATATCCCCATCAACGACATTGTCCAGTAAGTGCTGCTGTGGTCTGCGGCTAGGGGAGGGCAGCACCCTCCCTTGCAGCAGCTGCCCCTTCCTTTACTTAAGGGGAACTGGGGCGGTGTGAATCCCACCCCCCCAAGCTTGCTCACGTGGGTCCGCCTCTCATCTTTGCAGCCCCAAGTACTTCAAAGTCGTGCCTGGCGAAGGAATGCCTCTGTCCAAGGACCCCACCCGCAAGGGGGACCTCATCATGTATTTCGACATCATCTTCCCGCCGAGGCTCACCCCAGCCAAGAAGCAGCTCCTGCGGCAAGCCCTCCTGACCTGAGAGGGGCACGGCCGGCTGGCCTTGGTCGCCACCGAATGCATCACAGGAGCAAAGCTTTGTGCCATTTCTCTCGGTTTTTAATTCTCAACAGGAACAGCAAAGCGGCAAACGTGGTACCCTGCTAGGCTGTGTGAGAGCTGGCAGCAGTCACGGCACTTAGCAGTGCCACACCAGCAGAAGCCCTGTGCACCCAGAGGGAGATGTGCGTCTTCTAAGCACACTGCCATATAACTTCTATTGAGCATCTCAGTCTGTAGTTAGGAGAAGGGCAGAGTGCAAAGAGCCACTTTGAATGCTTTTGAGTCAAACAAAGTAAACATCTGAAAACACGGCAGCAGCCGTCTCGTCAGAACTCAATAAATGAAACTTTTGGAACCATTCCATCCGTAGTCTTTTTTCCCCCATTTAGGATTCTGGCTAGCATGGGACTCAGAACTGAATGCAGTGGCCGTAAAAGAGGCAGGCCAAGCAGAGCTACAATTCTGGTTGAGGGATTTAATCTCAGCCATAAAGAACAGCGCTTGATGCTCTTTTTTGGGGTCACAGCTGGAGAACACAAGTGACCCTCCTTACAGAGGGAGCCAGTGGAGTGTCAGAATCACAGGGTTGGAAGGGACTTCTAGGGTCATCTAGTCCAACCCCCTGCACAGTGCAGGAAATTTACAGCTGCCCTCTCCACAAATCCCAGTGACCCCTGCTCCATGCCCAGAAGATGGCAAAACACCATCAGGTTCCCTAGCCAAACTGGCCTGGAGAAAATTGCTCCCCAAAGTGGCAATCGGCCTTACCCTGGGCATGTAAGAAGGGGCCACGAGAACTAAGCACTGATGTAACCCTTCCTGCCCTCCTTCTCATGATCTGCCCAGGTTCTCAGAATCAGCACTGCTGTCAGATGGCCATCTAGCCTCTGCTTAAAAACCTCCAAAGATGGAGAGCCCACCACCTCCCGAGGAAGCCTGTTCCACTGAGGGACCACTCCCAACTGCCAGAAAGTTCTTCCTAATGTTTAGCCGAAAACTCTTTGTGAATTTCAACCTGTTGGTTCTGGTCTGACCTTCTGGGGCAGTGGAAAACAACTCTGTACCATCCTCTATATGACAACCCTTCAAGTACTTGAAGATGGTTACCATATCACCGCTCAGTTGTCTTCTCCCAGGCTAAACATACCCAGCTCCTTCAATCTTTCCTCATAGGACTTGGTCTCCAGACCCCTCACCATCTTCGTTGCCTTCCTCTGGACTCGCGCCATCTTGTCTATATCCTTAAATTTGTGGTGTCGAAAACTGAACACAATACTCTAGGTGAGGCCTGACCAGTTTAAACTGGCACTTGCAAATTCCGCCAAACTCCAGTCCTTTAATCCTAGTTCCTTTCAGTACATGCGCTTGGTTCATTCTCAGTTGCATTTTACTGTCAGTCTGGCAAAGGAAAAGAATCACCATGCAGTCCAGAAGAGGGCTTGCTTCCTACTATAGCTTTATTTTAAAAGACATGCACAAACATAGACGTTGACATTTTAAAACAGATTCATTACAAGTTTGCAACCATGACTTCACAGGACACTCGCTTGCTAGGCCTAGAGGTACAATGTTTCTTCTGAAGTTAATATAAAAGGGGCCAGGAACTAATATCTGGTTGAGTCCTGCAGAAATTGTGTTCATCGTTGCTTCCAGACCAAAAAATTAGTAGGGCTGTCTACCCTAAGGATCACGATGACCGCAAGACTGCAACTCAAAAAGCTGTTTTTATACACCTGCAGCAAAAGACGGCTTCCACCACACCTCCAACTACCAAAAATGGAATTAATTTGGTCTTATGGTGGGGGAGCAGGGGGAGCAGCTAACTGCATCCCCTGGAGCTCAAACACGAAGTGCTTACTGCAATTTGGCAAACTTAACTGAGGACGTTCGCATAAGGACACTTCTGCCCACTGCCATGTCAAAGAAAGCGCATCTAATATACATGACCAAGAGAAAACGATGCCTGATATTATAGGAGTCCCTACTCTGGCATACGGCTCATTCACAAGTTACCCAAAGCCACCTCCTGTTGCCAAAGAGGTAGGAAGCCTACAGTAAGATTCCACCTTGACTTGCATGTCCTAACTTACATCCCTGCTCAGTGTACCCCTGAAGTGTTTACCGCTACCATCACCACCCCACACCTTTTCAAGTCAAACATTTCCATTGCTGAAGATGTGGATAGGTTACACGAGTATCTTAGGAACCAATCACCAGAACTTTTCTTGCAACCCAGATGTTTACATGAAGGAAGACAGATGGGCTGCTTCATTTGGCATAAGCCAGAGTTCTGTGGTTAGTTTAAAGGGGGTACCCTGATTTGCTGGGGTAGCCACACCACGGCAAGGTGGAGCCTCAATAGGGCTGATCGGTGAGGAATTACTGAAGATCTCGGCTCTGACAGTGCTAAAACTTGGAGGCAGACAACAGCTTGACAAATGAAGGTCATCATCTTAGATGTACATCACTCCCCAGTCTATACGGACACAGACCTGTCCCACCGCGTGGTTTCTGAAACAAACTTATCTACTCGGGACAAGAGACACTGGGGTCTATACTTCTTTCATATCACTTAAATCTATAATGAAAAGCTTTCGGCCAAAGATTCTTTGCTTACCGTGCAATCCTATACAGAGTTACTCCAGTCTGAACCCATTAAAATTGATTGTTTAGACTGGAATACATCTGTGCAGGACTGCACTGTTAGTTCCCCAACATTTTAGAACAATGCCTCCTAAATTTTCACACATGCTATCCAAGGTGGGTTGAAGTTAAGTCCCTAGCTCAGGCCAGCAACCACGTGGGACGCCTCTGTTCTCCCTTAAAGTTAGATTAAGAGAGTTGTGATATGAGAACTTCACACTGATTTGCAATAGGCAATTTTTATACTAGAAAATCCTAATGAAATTTGATAATGCCCTCTGCACGTAACCCTACTAAAAATAGTGCTTTAAAAAAAAAAGCCACAAAGCTGTTTTTCCTTCAAGGAAGGCAAAAATTGAATGCTCCTGAGCTCAATGACACATAGGTTGGATCAATCACGCAGTAAATCCAAGTTACAAATTTATCACAGACTTACTGCAATAGCTTTAGAGAAAGAGGGGAGTGATGCTAGAAAACAAAGAGGTGGGTCACTTAAACCATGACTGTCCCCACCCCCAAATTGTCAGTTACTCTGGTCTTTGGATTGTGGTTCAGGTCATACGATGTAGTCTTTAAGGGCAAACCTTGACCTGTATGTAAAACATGAACTATAGCAGGATGAAGGGGTATGATTTAAAGCATAACCCGGTCAGGTGGAGGAGACACCAATACTAAGTCAAGATTTCAACAGCTCCTAAAAAGAAAAAATCTTATATGACTATCACCTGGCCTCCATTAACAAACAGAACAGGAACACGGCAGGTAACCCCAAAGGCCTAAAATTCTAAGATCTGATTCCTGAATGGGAACATTATATTGAGGAGGGGGGGAGGGGAGCGTGGCAAAACAGACAGCAATATTTTATTAAAAAATCACTTAAAAAAGCAGCCAAAAATTCCTGCTCAAAGCGATGGTCCCATCTCCATATCACCTGGCACAAAGGAAGAGTTCAAGGTTAGGTTGGACACCCAAGACCAACTAACAAGCAAGACGAAGCCACAAAACGTTACGTAATAAATTAAAAAGGCACGAAGACTAAAGGAGGAGATTCAACGGAGAGGTAGAGAGGCAGGAAAAACTCCAAGCAGTGGATTTTCTTTTGTGCACGAGGATCTGTAAACTGCACCCGTCCGCTGGCTCAGAAGGGGGCCTCCCAAGAGCCGCGGGCTGCCATCATGGCCCGTTTCAGCTGCTCGTAGGTCACGAACATCACCACGTTCCAGGATCCCAGCCGCAAAAACGAGGGAGTAAAGCTAAAAAGAGAGGCAAGGAGAAGAGAGACATTTAGACGCCCTGCAGGAGAGGTTGCGTTTCAGGGACAGCATAAGGGTGTTATCCAGCTGCAGATACTGGGGAGCAATGAAGTTGCATTCAGTGTTGCCCGATATCCATTGCAAGTGTAAATCTGGGAGTCATACCTATGCAAACGTTTGGGGCTAGATGAATAATAATAATAATTGCACTCTTCTAGACAGATTAGTGCCCCACTCAGAGCAGAGAACAAAATTGGTATTATTGTTATCCCTCCACAATACAGCTGGGGAGCTGGGGCTGACCTTGGGTCATCTGCTGAGCTCATGGCAGTAGTGGGAGTCAGACCACCAGAATGTCGATTCGCAGTCCAATCACTTAACCTCTATGCTCTAGCAGCTCCCAGAGAATCTCCCCTACAACACTAGAACCCAGTAAAAACTCACAGGCAGCAGGATTTGGAGATATTTTTTTAAAAATTTAAAACACTTCTATGATGCCAACTCAGGACTGCCAAGGTGGCAAACATTTCAAACACTAAAACAGTGTTTAAATGTGTAATTAGAAAGAAATTAACTGACAACACTCAGTGATGGCTTTTAGTTCAGGCATGGTAGCCAACTAGAACCTCCAGGTACAGAGGCAGGATACCCTAGCTATTTTAACTGGAGATGCTGCCAGGGACTGACTCTGGGATCTTCGGCATTCGAAGCAGATGCTCTGGCACTAAGCCGTGCCCCCTCCCACAAAAACCCACAATCTGAAGTCTTTACAGTGCATAAAGACTTTACCATAAAGTTTTGCAAATAAACGAGGAAGCAGAATGTGAGTTTTGGAATCAAATCCGAGTGCACGGAGAACAGGTGGACGCTGCGCACTGGACAGCTGTCCAGTTCTGAGAATTTCTGTTCTTGGCAGTCACACAGCCCATTTTTAGCACACGGCTGCTCTTTGGCTGCACGCAAGCTGAAATGCAGAGACTCAAGGAAACTGCGGCACAGCACAGAATAGCACAAACCAAGGATTTGCATCAACTCCCAGGTCCTCATAAGCTCACGCCCCATAAAGCCCCTCGCTCTTTATTCAGAAGGCTGAGACTCACCCTTTGTAGAAGGCCAACGGCCCCTCCTTGCGGAGCATGGTGAGGGCACAGTTTACGGCACTTCCGTATTGACCAGGGGCAGAGTTCATGTATCTCGTCTTCACTACATCAACGGGGGAAGCAATGACGGTGGTGCAGAACCCGGCGCCAAATGCGGAGGTAAAGTGGCAGGGGAGATTATCTGCAAGCGAGAAACCAACTCGAGTTGGACAGATTCACAGCCCATGTGAGCATTCTTTGGCACCTGGTAAGGGGGTCAAGGCGGATTTAAGCAGGCTGGGCCCCTGGCGTGCCCTATCAGAAAGAATCATGCTTGAGGGAGGCCAACGCCAATTATTCTCTCACGCTAGTGGCCAGGACGGGGCTATTCAATCCATTTTATATTGCATGTTGAAAGGATTTTGATTTTACACACCGCTAATCCACCCTCAGTCCCAAGGATCGGGCAGGAGTGTTACGACCCCCACTCCAGGCCATTTGCTGCCCCCATACACGAGAGCTCTTCTCTCCCAGCAAAGCAGCAGACCCGCCCTCCCGCCCCGATCTCCAAAGCATCCGTACCAGTCATGAGGTTGTATTTCAGAAGAGCATCCTTGATCAGATCATAGGTCACCAACTCCGCACAGTTCACGAGGGCATTGCGAGTTATATTAGGGGATGTTCCTACAGAGAAAGGACACAACGGAATATTGTGAGTGTGGAACTTGTGGTGGTGGTTCAGGAAAAGGGGGCACTGCGACACAGGTCGTAATGATAATGATGATAACAACAACATTTGATTTATATACCGCCCTTCAGGACAACTTAACGCCCACTCAGAGCAGTTTACAAAGTATGTTATTATTATCCCCACAACAAACACCCTGTGAGGTGGGTGGGTCTGAGAGAGCTCTGAGAGAGCTGTGACTGACCTAAGGTCACCCAGCTGGCTTCATGCGGAGGGGCTGGGAATCAAACCTGGCTCTCCAGATTAGAGTCCTGCCGCTCTTAACCATGACACCAAACTGGCTCTCAGTTAGTAGCAACAGTACTGGAATCAGGTCAGGGAAGAAATTCTGTTCCCAGTTCAGTCACCAACTCATTCTGAAACGTTTAACAAACCACTCACAGCTGCTTCATACAAGAGTTCAACATCATACAATTTTTTAAAAATCGCAGATTCCTGATAACAACACTTGATTTATACACCGCCCTTCAGGATAACTTAACACCCACTCAGAGTTGTTTACAAAGTATGTTATTATTATCCCCACAACAATCACCCTGTGAGGTGGGTGGGGATGAGAGAGCTCTGAGAGAGCTGTGACTAACTCAAGGTCACCTAAGTGGAGGAGGGGGGAAATCAAACCCAGTTCTCCAGATTAGAGTCCCACCACTCTTAACCACTTCACCAAACTGGCTCTCAGTCCTCAAGGAACAAAGAACCAATAATTAGGAACGGGGGGTCTCCACAGGCTGCCTCTGCAAGATCTCCACAACCTCTTGGACTTCTGACCAACCTTTCCAGAGGCCTCGGACACCTTCCTCCCGCGCAATGGTCTTGTAGGCATCCAACGTCCCCTGGTACCGCTTGCCGCCTTCCGTTCGGGCTTGTGCCTGGAACCTCACTTTGACCACATCCGTGGGCTGGGCCACAGCGACAGCCATAGCCCCTGTGGTGCAGCCAGCAAGGAGGCGGCTGCCAATACCAGCATCTGCAAAAAAAATCAGCAACGGGCCTGCTCAGGGACAAACCAGACATCCACAATCTTGCAGAAATAAAGTCCCCAATTAAGCAATTCTCTCTCAGCAACACAGGTCTGCGTCACTGTGCAAATTGGTCCATAAACGTGAGCCGTCCACAAAAATAGCACCTGCAGGCCACCAACCATTTGTGGAATATCAAATGCCATTCCAATTATTATCCCCCAGTTCCATTCCACCAACAGCAGCACTTGCCTTGGCAGTGCAAGTAACCTTCCGCGAATGCAATGGCTCTCCTATCAGCGGGCTCCTCGAGCCTTGGAGGAAAAGTTAGGGGTTCGATGTACCAAGCCCAACACCCACTTACGCTCAGAGCCCTTGGTGTAGAACTGCTTCACTGAGTCATACAGCCCGATGCGGACAGAGGCAAAACTCATCTGGCGCTGGAGGCCGGCCACCAGCCCGTTGTAGAGGCTCTTGGGCCCCTCGTTCTTCACCATGGTGGCGATGGTGCCAAAGACGCCCTTGTACTGAGCCGACTTCGCTGCGACGGCCAGCTTGCTTTCTCCTTGGATCTGCACAGGGGAGAAGCGGGAGGAGACGAAGAGGCTTTAGAGCAGAACAGAGCCCTGCCTGACCCCATTCACTAAACCAGCTGAAGAAGGGTACACATTGGAAGGCCATTCAGGTTTCGTCCATAAGAGGAGAGAGTGTCATGTCTTTACCCCATCCATGCCATTATTTTCAGTCACCATACTACTGCTCTGTGACTTGTTCTACAGCGCCATTGTTAATGCTGTACCTTGATGTCATATTGCCAATGCCATAACTTGCCTTGCTTTCACAGGCCTATTGAAGCCGCAGGTGCCTTATCTAACTGCTTTGAAGCTCTCAGTGCTTCTGACCTCGTACACTGTCCGTTCTCATGAATCACTGTGTTTCACTTTTAATCTGCTGCCTGCCCGGTGTCTAGACTTGATATGTAAACTATGCAGAGGAGTTCTCAAGACTATTTTGCACCAAAAGTTATGTTGTGCTTTTGGGAGCGGGGGAGAGTAATTGTGCTTTATAAAAAGAATGCTTTTCACACATTTAGCTATTCCTGTCCACTTCCTGGTCAACCTTTGCACCCGTCTATGAACCTGACATGATTCCTGAAGTAAAGCCTTTTCAGCCAAGACCATGGGAGTGCTTGCTGTGAGGGTACAGGGGTCTATCTGCCATAGCCTGTCATCCATAGAACTGACAGAGAAGAGGAATTTCTTTTCACGTTCTTGACTAAGAACAAGATTGTACGTGGAGGTATGAGTTGGGAGAAAATCTGCAGAACACGTTATATGCAGCTGTGTGTTTTTGGAACTTTCCTAATTTTAATGTTATTTGGCCAATGGGGCAGGACACTGAGCTAAGCTACAAGTGACGCCTGACACAGGTTAGACACTTGTCAGCTTCCCTCAAGCTTTGATGGGAAATGTAGGCATCCTGGTCTTGCAGCTGTAATGGAGAGCCAAGCTGTAAAACTGTACATTTCCCATCAAAACTTGCGATAAGCTGACAAGTGTCCAATCTGTGTAAGGCGTCACTTGTAGCTTGGCTCAACGAGAGTGAAGATCATATGCAGAAAACCTAAAACAGTCTTTGCTGGTACAGGAAAATGCCTATCACCTGGCACGTTCTATAACATACAAAGGCCACTTAAATTCGACTCCAGTAGCACCTTAAAGACCAAAACATTTTATCAAGTATAAGCGTTCCATGTAAAACCACCTTTGGGCTTTCCTCTATAGAATGGCTCACCTGCAGCCTGACTTTTGCTGTATCCAGCGGGAAGGTGACCAGGTCTGCAATGCAGGCCGCTGTTCCAGCCCCAAGGAACTTGACTGTGGCGGTCGGAGGGACATCGGTGGGCTTGAATCCAACCATTTTCTTAACTCGGCACTGGTTTTGTGGAGATGGAGGGCCAAAGAGCAGCAAGGAAAACCCCTGGAGCCAGATGTAGCGAAAAGGTCAAGACGGATGAACTCTGCCCCTGTCTGGAAGAAAGAGGAACCTGTAGTGAGCAATCCCAGTACATGGCGTCAAAGTTAACACTGTCCAGCCTTTCCAAGAAAAAAAAAAACATCCATTTAAAGATGCAAAGAGAGCCAAGTGCTGTGTTTTATTAGGGTAATGGAATGCAATTGCCTTGACCTGGATAGCCCAGGTGAGCCTGATCTCGTCAGATCTCCGAAGCTAAACTGGGTCAACCTTGGTTACTAATTGGATGGGAGACCTCCAGCAAAGACCAGGGTTGTGGAGGCAGGCAATGGCAAACCACTTCTTGTTTGTCTCTTGCCCTGAAACCCCAGCGGGGGTCACCATAAGTCAGCTATGACTTGAGGGTACTCTCCACCCCCAATGGGATGCAGTTATGTATATAAAGATGTCCAATTCACAGACCCTGCAAACTTGCAGAGAAACCTAAACCCATTGGAGCAGATCCACATGTTATACATCAACAAACCTGAGTTTGTCACAGTGATACTGCAGTACTGCTCCACCAATTAAGATTGCCAAGAGGCTCTTCTCTGGGCAGCCATGGGGGACAAGGCCTTTTCTGACATACCCCATCTTTCAAACTCTCCCTCTGGAGAGAGTCTCTTGGGATATTCCATGGGGCTCCAACAAGCAAGGATCGCCTGTTATCCCCACCCTATTGCATTGCTTATTTGATGTCTCACCCTATTGATTGCATCAGGTTAACACAGCATAATCCACCCTGAGTCTCAAAAGGAGGATTATAAAGGAAATTTAAAAACTAAAACAACAAATATATTCTAGCCCAAATGCAGTTCAGACTCATTTTATATTAGATGAAGATTTATTTTGTTGACAAAAAAAATACCATCAGTTTTTAATAATCCAGATTTTCATCGGTCAAGGTTGCAAATTTTACAGCTTGGTAGGGAGCCCGTTTTCCCACTGAAGCATCACATTTCCTCTCGCCAAAGGGACACCTCCAAAACATTTTAAAGCTCTGTTCTGCTGCAGACCTGTTGCCCTAGCAACAGACATTTCCCACGCCAAGGTGGCCACAGCTCACAGCCCATTGGCTGTTCCTAAGCAACAGCCAGCAGTGCTGCAAAATCACCCGTTATCGAGACTGCGGTTGGCAAGCAACCTTTGGACCTTGAAGGACGAGAGCAGCATCGGCTGGTGGCTGGCCAAATTCGGGGATTCCTGAACAAAGTGGATTGTTCGGATCCGTTCCAATCTGGTTTCAGGCCTGGTCACGGGACTGCATTGGCTTTGGTCACTGGGGAATGACCTGCGCCAGGAGATGGAGGGGGGAGTGTGACCCTCTTAATTCTCTTGGACTTCTTAGCAACTTTTGATACCGTCAGTCATGGTGTCCTTCTGGACCACCCTTCCGGATGGAACCAGGAGGCGCTGTTCTGCAGTGGTTCCGGTCCTACCTGGAGAAGATGCTATGCACCCTCTGGCTTACCAAGTCCCAGAAGGGTTATTCATCACTAAGCCGGTTATCTAGAGGTGTTCAACGTCCAGAAACCGATATTTGGTTATGAGAATCAATCATACAAACATGTATGCATTGGAAGTCTGGGCTCAAATCCTCAGTCCTGAAAATCACCAGCCGACTGCAGATCAATCATTCACTCTCTCAACCTGATCTGCCTTGCAGGGCTGTTGTGAAACACAGTTATGCATACCGCCTGAGCACCTTTGACGAAGGGTAGGATAAAAGTGAAAATAAAGTGTATTTATAGGATACATTAATACGGAGTTTAAAACCAACCTTTTGTTTTAAAGTTCCAATTGGTTTACAGTAGCCAAATTTCAAATGGAACCTAGATAATTGTTGTGGTTATAACCTTGCCAAAATAGTTGACATATTTGGTACTGGTGTGCAATTGTGTTTGCACTATTAACTGCCATGGGGGGTGGGAATCTGCATTTTGAGAGCAAATATTGAAGCGTGTTCATGTATTATGAACTTTGTACTGGGGGAGCCAGGGACTAGCAAGTCATCAGTAATAATAACAACAACATCATTTGATTTATATACTGACCATCAGGACGACTTGACACCCACTCAGAGCGATTTACAAAGTACGTCATTATTATCCCCACAACAGCAATCACCCTGTGAGGTGGGTGGGGCTGAGAGAGCTCTGAGAGAGCTGTGCCTGACCCAAGGTCACCCAGCTGGCTTCAAGCAGATTATAAGAATACTTTCAGGAGGGTCAAATCTCATGGGCCATTTTCATCTGCATGAGCCCAGACGGGCATATAAAAATGCAAGTTATTTCTCAACACCGGAATAAACATATCAATGCACTTTTCCATACCGTGTGGTGCAACGACAGATGCAACAGGTTTATGGGAAACACAGATTCAAATGCCCACTTTAGCCGAAAGGATCTTTGGGTCGCTTTGGGTCACACAAAAGCTGAGCCTACCTCGCAGGGATGGTGAGAGGATTTAAGTTCTATTCTGAACTCCTGTAAAAGGGTGGCTTACTATACAAATACAGACTAACATATCTTCAGTTAGGTCATGAAGGAAGTGGGTTCCCAGACACCCAGGCAAAATTCATACGGGTCAAGAGAGCCACACCCATATCTTTCACCTGGCACAATTAAATGACTGCAACGCCAGCCAAGCCGCTAGCTTGAGCAGGTCTTCTGCTACAGTAGCTTGGGTTAAAAGTTGCGTACCAAGGAAGATCTCAGGGTTATCATTCCATTCCCAGAACTGAGTCAGCAGTAACGGGAATCCGGCTGAGTCACATATTTTACATGCAAGCGCTGCAGCTTTTCATAGTAGATTTTAATAGATAAGGTGAAACGATGTTCGGTAATTGTTCAGTTTGCACGAGGAAGACGACACACATTGGGATGGTTTCTAACCTTCTGATCCTCTCTATTCCAGCCCTCCTAAAATGACAGAAGTGGACCCCCCACTCCACCCCCCCCAGAGTATTACATACCCCCAAAGCCCTGAGTGACCTTGTCAGCTAGAAGACCAAGATGCCTTCGTATATTTGTCCCCCCTACCCCAATTCACTGTTTCTTTCTACAACATACTGTGCAATCACTGGAGGGAGACGATACAATGTTTTTTAAAAATCAAGTGCACAGAGTAGAAATATAGCACTGTGTGTGTGTGTGTATGCACATGGCAGTGGGGGAAATCACACATTAACCGACCCCCTCTCCCTCTTTATATATATTTAAACCAATATACCTGGGTGACTTCTGAGCCCAGACTTCTAGAGAAAAATAGTAGTTTACAGGCCAGCAATCGACATCAGCACCATTAATAATCAAGTCAGCACTTTTTAGCTTCTCAACCACTTTAAAGACATTACCCCTACAATAACCCTGTAAGGTAGGCCAGTATTGTCCCCAAGGCCAGTTAAGAAGTTGTGGCAGAAAAGAGGTTCAACCCGGGGACCTTTCTAACTGGCAGCAAGAGGCTGTTAAAAGGACAGAACCACAATGGTGCAGACCACGCATTTGTCCCTTTAAGGCACCAACCTCTTCCTTGCAGTATTACAAGCTTGATAAAACAAAGGTATCGGTATGGTTATTATGCCACACCCTTCACCATGCATATATTTTGTAAGGATAAGACTACTAGAAGCCGCACCAAGCCTGGCTTCTGGCAAGTGTGAAGGGGCAGGAAACAACAACACTCTAGTTTGGAAAACCAGGACTCTAGCAACAGTCCCTTGGGCAACTGAGATGCCCCCCTACCCTCTCCGAGAGGTCTCTGAAAGAACTGCCAACGTTAGGCTTCAGGTTTACTGTCCCAAGTATTTAGAGGGTTTCAGCCCCTGAGAACTGAGTAGTATATTGCAGAGAACAAGCTTAGTCTATTGGCTACCCTGGCAAAAGAGAAAATTGGTTTATTCAGTATGGTGAAAGAGGGCCTTAAGGTTCCCCAACACACTTTCCAGCCAAATCGAGGTCCTCCAACAACAACAAAAAAGCTGAAGTTTGTATCACGTGGAACTATTCTGCTAGTGTGGAGGACTTGTTACCCAGGGCAAAAAAAAATCCCATCCCCAAAGCATGGAAAAAAACTGCACCCACACACACTTGGCCAAGCTCTTAAGATCACACAACATGGAATGCTCTTGAGCTTAAGTGGTACGTAAAATTCTGCAGCCAATTATCAGTTTCTGCACCTCTGCAATCCAGTCCTAGAATTGCAAATATTTGTAAAGCTCAAGAGATGTTTTTTGGCAAACTGGGAGCGAGAAACGATTTTGAATCTGTCCTTTTCTATCATCCAGGATTTTGTACATCACCATAACAAGCAAAGAGCAATGCGAGACACCGAAGCCCACCCCTTAAGCATCCTTTTCCAGCTTGAGATTTTACTCGTACACTTTTTACCCATACACCTTCAGGACTAGAAACTTGCTTTATAGAAAAAGCACACCTGAGATTCGGGAACTTCATTTCGCACCCAATTCTGCATTTTTTTCCACACCGGTGGAGAATTCCACTGTATCACCAAGACCACGCAAAGTTGTGACTCAACCTTGGAAGCGGTTGTTACCTTATTCAAGTACGTCAGGATGCTGGCAGTTTGATCAGGATTCTCTAAAAGTATCCCGTTCATCAAATTTGTTCAACGCCACCGCAATCCGACTCCCTTTACTTGCCATAGAAAGACAGGCTGAAAGACGACACTTAATAATCATAATACTTATCCTGCAGAGACAAAAGAGGGAAGAGAGTTGTTTGAATGCAAGGCAGGAGCTCTGGGTCTTTTTAATTTCCAGGATTACAAAGCAGTGCACAGTCCAATCCCTGAAACATCAGCCAATACCCAGGCCTTATCTGGCCATCCCACACACCAATTTGCATGAAAAGCCAATAAGCCTCCACAGCTCAATGCATCCAGCTCCCCCCGCCCCAAGAAAACCAGTTCAGACTAGCAGGAAAAAGAGGAACATCTTCGTGACAACCAAAGAAAGCAAAGTACACCAGGAAACAATCTCTCCATCGACCCCTAGATAAGAATCGGTTAAGTGAACTTCACAACTAGATCGCATCTAGAGGACAAGCAAGAACGCACTGTGGGTGGATCGTCCTCTTGTGCCTTGTGCAAGTCAGAAAAGCTACTCTCGAACCTGTTATGCTGCCCTTTGGAGCCACTGAGAGTCAATTGGGAGATTATAAACAAGCATACCTCCTTAGAAGACACTGCAGCACGCACACTGCAGTCCTAGCATCTGAAGAAGTAAGCTGAGATTCATGAAAGCTCCTACCCTACCACAAATTTTGTTAGTCTTATAGGGGCTGCTGGACTCTTGCTCTTTTCTATCTGAAGAAGTGAGCTGTGACTCCCGAAAACTCATACCCTACCACAAATTTTGTTAGTCTTATAGCTGCTGCTGGACTCTTGCTCTTTTCTAGTGCAATCCTAAGAGTTACTCCAGTCAAAACCAGTTGATTTCAATGGGCTTCGACTGGAGTAACTCTGCTTAGGATTGCACTGTTAAGGTGTTCGGATAAGACTGGGCAGACCTAGGTTCAATTCCTCACTTGGCCATGGAGCTCGCTGGACCTGTTACTTTCGGCTTAACCTACTCTACAGGGCTGTTGTGAGAATAAAACACGGAAGAGAACCTCATAGGCTGGAGGGCAGGATAAAATGGAAAAGACCGTTTCAGGTGGGTAGCCGTGTTGGTCTGTAGTAGAAGAGCAAGATTTGGGTTCAGCAGCAACTTAAAAAGTCAGTAATGCTGGGAAAAGCAGAAGGCACTAGGAAAAGAGGAAGGCCCAAAATGAGATGGCTTGACTCAATAAAAGGAGCCACGTCTTCCAATTTGCAAGATCTGAGCAAGGCTGTCAATGATACGGACATTTTGGAGGTCTTTCCTTCATAGGGTTGCCATAGGTCGGAGGCGACTTGATGACACAGAACACACACAGCACTTTAAAGACCACCTAGATTTCCAGGGTATATATTTTCAAGAGTCAGAGCTCCTTTGTCAGATACAAGGAGTGGAAAAAGGAAGGGGTCCTTATAATACAAGCAGAGGGTGGGAGAAGCATTATAAATTAGAGTGTCAGGAAGCTAGCTATAATACATGTTGTAATTAGCTTGACAGAGCATGGGTGTAAAGCGCAGAAAATTAGCATATGTAATGCAAGAAAAATCCCATGTCCTGATTCAACCCAGGGGGATCCATTGTTACAAATTTGCAACTAAACTCAATTTCAGCAACCTTGCCCCAAAGCAAGCCGCAGTTTCTAAGAGGTATTTTTATTTAGATCATTTATAGTCTGCCTTTCGCATTGTAAATAAACTAAAAAGCTTGTAGGTTTGAGTTTCTACAGAGCTCTGCTCGCAGGACGGCCAGAACGAGCTCTTCCCTCCCCATTCAAGATGGATCCAATAATTTGGAAGGAACAAAGGAGGAAATTAGACACCATCAGGGCCACTAAAAATGGTGGCAGATGTAGAAAAGGCACTGGAACGGAAAGAAAAGACAAAGAGCGTACAGCCTCTCCAAAATTCGAGAATTGTATAATTCTTGCATCTCAAGGTACACACATGGGAAACTCAAGAGGGGTGCAGCAAACTACGAGGGAAGGACTGTTTGTTGCTCCAGTTCCTAGCCGGCCCTGGGCAAGAGGGCTTCGCAGCCCCACCCCCCAAATCCTCCACTGCCCTACCTTGCCCCATTGTAGAGGTGACTTTTGGCTTTATCAGAATCAGGGCCACATAAAACACGGCCCTGAGCCAACCTCTCCTCTTGTTTGCAGATACGTAATTCTAAAAATTAAGAGATTCAACTAATTACCATCCTAGGAAGTAAAATTGAAAGAAAGAAAGAAAGAAAGAAAGAAAGAAAGAAAGAAAGAAAGAAAGAAAGAAAGAAAGAAAGAAAGAAAGAAAGAAAGAAAGAAAGAAAGAAAGAAAGAAAGAAAGAAAGAAAGAAAGAAAGAAAGAAAGAAAAGAGACTTTTCTGCCTTTTCAACTGTTTGCATCCCGATCAGTATGTTTGCACAATATTTTACCAAGCGTCTCCAATTAAGAATGCCTGGGAAAGGAAGCAAAGCCGCCCTATCAGCCAGAGACCCCTTCCCAGGATGGACAACCTCCATACAACGTAGCACCATGCGCTCATGTGCCACCTCAGCTTTAGGGATCAGTGCTGATCACCAGCAGGCTCTAGGAGAATACCCCTACCCCCAACTTCTCTGGAGAGAGAAACAAGACTCTTATGGAACCCTAAAGACTAGCAAGTCTACCTTCTAACATAATCTTCTGAGGATGCATTCAGGTTGATCTGCAGTAGAATCATATGGTTGGAAGGTACCTCCAAGGTCATCTAGTCCAACCCCCTGCACAATACAGGAAATGCAGTTACCTCCCCCCCCCCGCACACACCCAGTGATCCTGAACGCATGTCCAGAAGAACACAGAACACCATCAGCATCCCTAGCCAAACTGGACTGGGGGAAATTGCTACTGGACCCCCAAGGTGCTGACTGGCCTTACCCTGGGCATGTAAGAAGGGCTGCGAGAACTAAGCGCTGATGTAACCCTTCCTGCCCTCCCTCTCATGATCTGAGCAAGAATCGAGAAGAGCAGCACCCCAGAAGAGCAAGATTCCAGCAGCGTCTTAGCGATCAACTAGACTTCCAAGGTATGAGCTTTCAAGATCCGAACCTCCTTTTGTCAGATATCCAACTCTTGAGCGCTTTCACCCTGGAAATCTAGCTGGTCTCTAAGGTGCTGCTGGTCTCGAATCAAGGTCTTCTGAGGATGGGAGCCCACCTAGACACATTCTGGGCAGACAGATTTAAGAGCGCAAAAGAGAATCGCTGAAGCCGCTTAGCATACAAATCAAAGGGAACAAACAAGCTTTCACCCCCATTTTTTTTCCCTGGGGTAGAAAGGTGCTAAGAGCAAGGAATTGGGGAAGAGGGAGAAAGAGGAAAGGAAGCAGACAGACAAAGATCAGACAGAGTCATGTCCTGGGGACAGAGGAGCTGTTAGAAGGAATCGAGAATTGGGTCCCTGGCACAAAAGCCCTCGCTATGGAAGGCGTGCCAAAGACTGCCCAGCTGAAACAGGAGTCACCAACAGCTTGAAGGAAAAGTGGCAAAGGGGACAGAAGGGGGGGCTGAAGGTGTGGGGCTGGGGATCAGCTCCCCACCACCACTTCCCCGTGGGGGTGTAAAATAAGGGAAGGGGGTCTTAGGAGGACACAGACCCCAGGAGGAATGTTATGGGGAAGGGCAGACTATGGAATAACAAGACATATATGGGGAGCAGATTGGGTATGAGGAGAAGATCCGGAACCCGAGACACAGATTAGCATAAGACTGGAGGATCATGGGTTTGAGTCCCTGCTCACCACAGTCCTCCTTGCTCAGCCAGGCCTAAATTTTAGGGTTGCCAACTCTGGGTTGGAAAATTCCTGGAGATTTGGTGGTAGAGCTTAAGGAGGGCCAGTTTGGGATGAGACCTCAACGGGGTCCAATGCCATAGAGCCCGCCCCCCTCCAAAGCAGCCATTTCCTCTAGGGAAACCGACACCTGTAGTCTGGAGGTCAGTTGGAATTCCAGGAGATCTCCAGCCACCGCCTGGAGGCTGGCAACCCGATGTGAGTCCATAAGTGAGACCCATTCGAGCCTCGTTGGAGGAAGGGCAGGGCAAAGAAAAACTCGTAAGGAGGGGGGCTACTGCTTCTTACACAAGGCATAGACCGAGATCGCAGCATGGAGAGGGAAGCAAAAGAAGAGATCCAGAGGAGTTAGCCCTGTTAGTCTGTAGTTGCAAAATAGTCCAGTAGCAGCTAAGACTAACCAACTTTATTGGAGCATAAGCTTTCGAGAACCACAGCTCTCTTCGTCAGATGCATTGCCAGCTTTCAAGAGCCACAGCACTCTTTGTCAGATGCATCGTCAGCTTTCGAGAACCACAGCTCTCTTCGTCAGATGCATCTGACGATGCATCTGACGAAGAGAGCTGTGATCCTCGAAAGCTGACGATGCATCTGACGAAGAGCGCTGTGGTTCTCGAAAGCTTATGCTCCAATAAAGCTGGTTAAAGGTGCTACTATTTTGCAAAAGCAGAGAGACTCCCCCCGCCCCATAACTGAACAAAGCCCCCGGGAAGCGGAGCCCCCGATGACGCCCCTTCCCCGCTCACCTGATCCCGAGGAGGAGAAGCAAAAGCCCGCAGAGGGAAGCGGAGGAGCGCGGCGAGACCACAGGGCGCAAGCGGCGGTGGAGATGAGCGCGCAGCGGAGGAGACCGGAGGAAGCGGGCGCGGGAGGCGCGGCCGGCCCTTATAGAGGTGCCGCCGCCCGCGGAGGGAGGCGGCCCGCCCCAGCTCCGCCCCGGAGGGAGGCGCAAGCCCGGCGCGGACTCGCCCAGGGCTGGGAAGGCAGCCCCGGAGCGTGTGCAGAGTGCTGGCAGGAGTTGCCCGCTGTGGGGCGGGAAATTCCTGGAGGTTGGGGATGGAGAGTGGGGAAGGGAGTAGGGCATAATGCCATAGGACTCCCCCACCGTCCCAAACCTGCCCCTTTCCTCCAGGGGAAACGGATCTCTGCAGTTTGGAGATCATCCAGAGATCTCCCGGCCCCGCCTGGAGGTTGGCAACTCCCTTAATGTCGCGCCAGGGTGGGGAACAACAGCCCCAGGAGGGAAGGGGGGGGGCTCTTCTCTAGAATTAGTAAATGCCACTCGAGTCAATGAGGCTTACTTTCGAGTAACGCACGCCCCAGGTTCCTGAGCAGCAGCTTCACCCCCGCCTGAAGGAGCGGACTCAGGTCCGACCCCAAACCTTCTGTTGCTTAACCGCGCTTTGCAACTGGATTTTACTGCGTCGAACGGCGAAATCCGCCTGCAAACAATCAATGAAGGGCCTTGAAAGCGGACTGAAAGCGCCTTGTTCCGCGCGCGCGGAAGCAAAAGCCTGCCGAGGTCCCGCTGGACTCCCGCAGCCTTCTCGCCCCCAAAGCGCTTCTTTGCTGAGCTTCGTTCATCGCTCGCCTTTTGTGCCCGGGCTCGAGCCAAAATCATCCAGTAGGGCTAGGATTGCAAAAGGCGTCTGACCAAATGCAGAAAACGGGTTGCAAAAGAAGACGAGGCAGGAAAAGAAAGACAACACGCAGGACAAATGCAAAGGTTGCCATCCTGTGCCCTTACAAAAATCACCCTTCTGAACTATTTCAGTATTCTCCAGTGGCTTTTTTTGATTCAAAACGCCCCCTTGAACAGTTCCCCTTTACAAGCCCAGAGCTGTCCTGATCAGCTGACTTTCCTCCACAAAATGGGGGCCACCCCAGAGAACTTGGTGGGGGCCACTTATATTTATTCATTTGCAAAGTAACACTTTCCGAAGGCTGCAGGTGAGCAAAGCTGTCACTGCAAAGCTCAGGGGGAAAGGCTCAACCATACCTGTATATTTTAATCTATTTTTAATCTATATATAAAATATAAAAAATATATTTTCTATATAAATATAAATATATAAAATGCTACTTCCCCCCACCCAAGAAAAACCCTGATCACCCTTTTATATTATAGGAATATCAAAAGACCCATAGTGAGAAAGGAAAAAAAATCTGTACATGTTCAGAAACCCTCTTTTTTCCTAATTGCACCCTATATTCTATAGCTGCGCACTCTCGGTCTCCTTACCACCATATATACAGCAGACTCCTACAGATGGATCCTTTCCAAATGCAACTCTTTTTACGACAAAGGTAGAGGACAAACACAGTTTCCCACAGCTCCCCTTTTTAGTCTGCAGACTCTAGCTGGTCCAGTTCCCAGCAGAATTTGGGTTTCCAGTAACCTGGGAGGGGACAGTTTCCTGTCCCTTTAATAGAAAGTTAATGGGCTATTATTTACCAGGTGGTGTTACTTACCCCAATACTATGAAAAGCTTCACCTGCCACACATTAAGGCTCTGTTAAAGGAACAGGGCATTATTTTTGTCCAGGTTGTTGACAACTCTAACCCCGAGGGCTGCTTGGGGGATGTATCCTCTAGTCAGGGAGGGTTACACCAGTGCTTAGTTCTCCTGGCCCTTCCTTACATGCCCAGAATAAGGCCGATCACCACCTTGAGGTCAGGTAGCAATTTTCCCCAGGCCAGTTTGGCTAGAAATCCAGTTTGTCTAGAGATCCTAGCCCAACTGTGTTTTGCCATCTTCTGGGCATGGAGCAGGGGTCACTGGGTGTGTATGGGGGGGGGGGAGATAGTTGTGAATTTCCTGCATTGTGCAGAGGGTTGGACTAGATGCCCCTGGAGGTCCCTTCCCACCCTATGATTCTATGATTCTGCTTGCAGGCCACCTAATTTCATCCTTCATGTATCAGATCTGATTTTCTGCCCCACCTCAACACACACCTGTCTATGCAACAAACGCCAAAGTAGTTTTAACTACCAGGGGGTCCAAATCCAAAGCACAGATTTTCTGAAAGTTCACAGACATTTTTTTAAAAAATGGGATGCCCACATAGGTACAGTGATGCAAGTCTCACACCAAAGAATCCCATGCTGTCGCTGCCCCAGTGAGAAACATCACAACAGAACATTGGCAATAGCCTTTCCAAATCTCTGAAGTGGGCCCTTTAGTAAACTGACCTTAATAGTTAGTTGTTGTAGATTTTCCAGACTGTAGTTCCTGAAACGTCAGGAACTACAATGCCAAGACCACGGCCATACAGCCCGGAAAATCTACAACAACTAACGTTCTCTGGCTGTGAAAGCCTTCGACAATATATTGACCATAACAGCTTCCTTTCTGAAACAAAGAATGTTCAATAGAATGTTTGATCTGACCATGAAGCCCGTCGTATCTATTATCATTGTAGCATAGTGGCTAAGTAGTTGGGCATGGGTTCGAATCTCGCTACTGCCATGAGCTCAGCAGGTGGCCTTGGGTAAGCCACTCCTCTCAGCTCCAGCTCCCCAGCTGTATTGTGAGGACAATAATAATACCGACTTTGTTCACCATTCTGAATGGGCACAAATCTGCCCAGATGAGCAGTATGCACAAATATACTGATATTCAGGGCTTTTTTTCTGGGAAAAGAGGTGGTAGAACTCAGTGGGTTGCCAGCACAGGGGGCAACTCTTGGCGGGAGGTAGTGCCCCAGGTACCACATGCGCAAAGTGTGCGCACGCTCCCAGGACCACACAATGATGTCAGTTTGGGTCAGTTGGAACAAGGGGGGAGTTTTTTAAAGTTTAAATCGCCCTCGGCAAAAATGGTCACACGGCCGGTGGCTCCGCCCCCTGATCTCCAGACAGAGGGGAGTTAAGATTGCCCTCCACGCCATGGCGTGGAGGGCAATCTGAACTCTCCTCTGTCTGGAGATCAGGGGGCGGGGGCCACTGGCTATGTGACCATTTTCAAGAGGTGCCGGAACGCTGTTCCGCCGCGTTCCAGCTGAAAAAAAGCCCTGCTGATATTATAGCAATCTATCTAATTTTTCACATGGCCAAATCAGTTGAATAGAAACGGCTGGATGAAGCTTTTTACAGCATGGAAGAAAAAAAACATCCCCTGGTAACTAACATCTCATTCAGCCACCGTTAAAGGAACAGGACATTTTTTTCTGCAGGTTGTCGACTCCTCTAGTAAGGCCCAGCGCTGCCAGCAGGACAGACTTCTGCATGGCCTAAAGGGATGGAATTGTCCCAGCGATCATTTAGACTCTCCTTATCTCCGGAAAACTTGTTTCATTGTTAGAAGTGGAAAACCACCAGACAAAGGGGAATTCTGCGAACTGAAAAATATACCAGCCCGCAAGGGGCCATTATGCCCAAGGAGGCTTGCATTGAAACTGGCAAACAATGGAATATTTTGGAGACGCCGGAGCTTATCATGCACCTTGCTGGAACAAAATGCCAGGATCAGTCTCCAGTGAAAGGATCTGGGCGAGGGGAAGCAGAGCTGGGAAGAAATTTGGTTTGGAAACCTTCGAGCGCAAGTGAATGGCAAGTGAACAGGGAGAAATACGTGTGAGTCTGTTCACTTACCAGGCAAGTGTCATTCGTCACTTGTAGTGCGACCCATAGTTTCATATGGCTGCAAGTGCATTTGAAGCTCTGGCCCTGTTTGGTTACTGAAAGGTACTAGCTTGTAGCCCACTTCTCCACTCCAGACAAAGTCTAGAGACTTTCTCTGACATATTTTCCGGTGGGTAGCTGTGTTGGTCTATAGGAGAAGGTCAAGATCTGGGTCCAGTAGCACCTTCAAGACCAACTCCAAGGTATGAGCTTTTCAGAGCCTCGAAAGCTCATACCCTGGAAATCTCATTGGTCTTTAAGGTGCTACTAGACCCAAATCTTGCTGTCCTTTGTCGGATAGAAGTCGTTCTCCTGCTAGTGTCCCATGTGATGTAGTGACAGATTGGGAGACCCGGGTTTGAATTTCCATTCTGCCCTGAAGCTTGCTGGATGACCTGGGCTGTTCACCCAGCTGAGCCTACCTCACAGGGATGTTGTGTGGATAAACTGAAGACAGGAGAAATTATGTACAAAGCTCCCAATAGAAAGAGCAGGATAAAAATACACTAAGTAAATGATGTTGTAAATTTGTAATTTAAAATGTTGAATATAAATGTATCTTAATATAAGCAAGCATCACGGTATCTCAGAGACGGGACCACCTCTTCCATTACGTCCCCTGCGGGGTTTTGCGCTCTGCAGACAATCAACTCCTGGTGGTCCCCGGCCCGAAGGACATCCATCTGGCCTCAACCAGGGCCAGGGCTTTTTCTGCCCTGGCCCCGGCCTGGTGGAACGCTCTCCCACTGGAGATCCGCTGTGGTGTAGTGGTTAGAGTGTTGGAGTGGCATTTGGGAGAACCAGGTCTGAATCGCCCCTCTGCCATGCAAGTTTCCTGGGTGACTTTGGGCCAATCGGTCCTACCGCACAGGGCTGTTGTTGTGGGGATAAAATGGAGGAGGGGAGAATTACGTGAGCCACCTTGGGTCTCCAGTGGGGAGAAAGGCGGAGTATAAATGAAGTAAATAAAAACGCTCCGGTCCAGATTCTATCCCTTGAACCACGTTGGATTTTTATTTTTAGTTAATGTCCTGCTGAGAAACCTGGTGCACTGGAATGAGGAGGAAATTGTGACAGGGGAAGGAAAATTCCTCTGGGGGTATGGTGGCTAATCCCACGCCCCCCCATAAAGTTCATCCCTGCCATTTTTTAGTGCTCTTCTTTTGCTTTAACCCTCAATTCAGCAAGAGGAAAAAGGAGAGAAATGTCGGGACCGCTGCTGCATTAAGTGAACTTGAGATGGAACTCAATGAGACATTCTGCAAAATAGAAAAATTTTATTTTTAAAAAAAGCTACAAAAATGGGAACATGCTGGAACATTTGCGTAGATCTCCTCCCCTCCCTATGACAGCAGCAGGCTGGCTTCTTCTTCTGGGCTCTCTTTACATCGCACTTGGTAGTGGGAATTCACGAGGTTGGTCTCAGGACAGGTATGGAGTTCCGTGGAAGGCAGCTCTAGGTAAAAGAAAAAGGGAATCAGGTTAGCCCTATGAAGGAGGGGCCCAGCAAACAGACACACCTGTCCCCACAAGGCCTCCTAAGTGCCAAAGGACCTCCATAGCCAAACAACAGCCGATTCCCTTGCCCCACTCATCAATTGCAATAAACGCACAAAATGTTCGGCTTTAGATTCCTGACACTACGGAATCTCTTCCTATCGAGCTCTAGCTTTTCTCCTTCCTTGAAACTGATGCATCTTTAGACACTTCCTTTGTACAAGTGCTTTCTCTCCTTAGGCACTAGCTGCCTTTTCTCCATCCTCATTTTTGCTTGCAATTCTTCCTGGTTTCCTAGCACCCATTAAAATAATTAGTATACCCCTATTCTGGATCATAGATCCAGAGGAGTTAGCCGTGTTAGTCTGTAGTTGCAAAATAGTAAAGAGTCCAGTAGCACCTTGAAGACTAACCAACTTTATTGTATTGCATCTGATGAAGAGAGCTGTGGTTCTCCAAAGCTTATGGTACAATAAAGTTGCATCTGTCGAAGAGAGCTGTGGTTCTCCAAAGCTTATGGTACAATAAAGTTGCATCTCTCGACGAGAGCTGTGGATCTCTAAAGCTTATGCTACAATAAAGTTGCATCTGATGGAGAGAGCTGTGGTTCTCCAAAGCTTAAAGTTGCATCTGTCGAAGAGAGCTGTGGTTCTCCAAAGCTTATGCTGCAATAAAGTTGCATCTGTCGAAGAGAGCTGTGGTTCTCCAACGCTTACGCTACAATAAAGTCAGTTCATCTTAAAGGTGCAACTGGACTTTTTCCTATTCTGGATGAAGACTAAATGAAACCACACGATATCTCATGAGGACAATACAATACTGGTGAGAGTCACCCTTGAATTTATTTACTGATATTTACCAGTCTGCAATATCATGTTCCGATCAATTAGGCAGAATCTTCCAAGTAAGGTGGCATTAGAAGCCACGGCTCATGACTGCTAGTAAAAGCGTTCTTTGTTGGCTTAAGTATTATGCTGCGTTGAGCTGCTCAGTTTGTTTTGAAATCATTGATATTTACGTCCGGCCTCCCCCGACGAGAACGGCTTCTTAAAGCTCACTCCGGCAGGCAGTTCCCATCCGAAGCCACATCTCACGTTTTTCTCATAGCGTTGCTCTTGGGGAGTACTTGGCACGATCCGCCTCGACCTTTTCAGCCCAGAGACAGCCCCGTGTGGTTTCAGAACGGGGACTCCCAGGCTACCTGGGCCAGAACCATCATCCGTTTCAGCTGCTCGAAGGACACGAACATCACCACGTTCCAGGAGCCCAGTCGCAGGAATGAAGGCATGAAGCTAGGGGGAAAAAACCAGGGAGCCGGTGAAGCCACAGAACGCCCTGAGAGCTCTCTCCATCCTCAACATTCTACATGCTGCCATAATCCAGATTTTTTGACTGTACGTTTTTACAACTGACATCTAATTATTTTACTGTATTGGGGTAGTTTTGTGCAGGTTTGCCTGTTATACACAATTTATTATTGCCACTGAATGTTCTGTGGCCTTTTCCCCACACTAAAGTCTGTATTTTTTTTTAAAAATCTCTGCAATCTATCTACCACATTTTTATCCTGCCCTTCCTAAAGGGCTCAGTCAGGTGTACGTGGTTTTCCTCCCCTCTCTTATTCTCACAATTACCTTGTGAGGTAGGTGAGGTCGAGGGAGGGCGGCTGGCCCAAGGTCACCTAACTAGCTTCCATAGGCAGATGGGAATTTGAACCCAGGTCTCCTAGTCAGATACTCCAACCATGACTTTGTAAACCACTCTGAGAGGGCGTTAAGTTGTCCTGAAGGGCAGTATATAAATCAAATGTTATTAATGTTATTATACACCACACTGTCTACGCTGTGAAGTAAGTTAGTGGTAGAAAGTGCCGTCAAGACATAGCTGACTTACGGCAACCCCAGTGGGGTTTTCAAGGCAAGAGACTAACAGAGGTGGTTTGCCATTACCTGCTTCTGCAATGCTTGACTTACTTGGACGTCTTCCATCCAATTACTAACCAAGCTGATCCTGCTTAGCATCTGAGATCTGACTTGCCTGGGCTATCCAGGTCAGGGCTGTAAGGTAGGTTAGGCTGAGAAAATAAGTAGCTAACATAATCAGCTTCACAGCTGAGCCAAGATTTGAACCCAGGACTCTTTAGCACAAGCTCAATTCTCTTACGCATCACTGGCCAACAAAAATGGTGGTTGGAAGATTCCATTCAACACCGTTAGCTAAAAATACAAGAAGCACATCGGGTGGAGTGTTTGTTCGTCTAGTTTTGTACCAAACTCCTAAACATGCCCACATTCACTCTAACTGTTAGAGTCTAACATCACCCACAAAGCCCTCTTTACTGTTTGTGTGTTTTGACGCTGAGAAGTACAGTGTTGTATAGTGGTTAGGACCAGGCAGGTTTGGGTTCAAATCCTCACTGAAGCATGAAGCTCATTGGGTGACCTCTCTCTCGGCCAAAAATACCTCACAGGGTTGTTGTGTGGATACGTAAGCTATCCTGAGCCCCTGGGAGAATGGGTGGGGTAAGAACATAATAACACACAAATGTGAAACTGTTGTCATGTGAGAAAACATGCTTACCCTTTGTAAAATGCAGTGGGGCCTTCCTTCATCACCATGGTCAGCGTACAATTTAGGGCGTTTTTATACTGCCCAGGAATGGAGTTCATGTATCTCGTCTTGACGACGTCCACTGGTGACGCCACCACGGTCGCGCAGAACCCGGCTCCAAAGGCGGCAACAAAATGGCACGGGAAATTATCTGCGGGTGGCAGAGAAAGACACCAGATGTTCAGGGTCTGAGGGAGCCAAAATGGGGTGATTTCCTTCCTCAGAGAGCTGCCCCCCTCCAGGCCCATTTCTCAGGACTGAGAAGCCAAAACTGAGGGTCGGTTGACACTTGTTTATTTATATGCGACAGAGTCAAGATGCACCAGCCGGAAAACAGAAGAAGTGTGACATTTCTGCACATATCCTGACACTGTTTTAAAAAGGCAAGATGATGATGATGATGATGATGATGATAGATTTATATACCGCCCTTCAGGACAACTTAATGCCCACTCAGAGTGGTCTACAAAGTATGTCATTATTATTATCCCCATAATAAAACACCCTGTGAGGTGGGTAGGGCTGAGAGAGCTCTGAGAGAGCTGTGACTAGCCCAAGGTCACCCAGCGGAGGAGTGGGGAATCAAACCCGGCTCTCCAGATTAGAGTCCTGCCGTTCTTAACCACTACACCAAACTGGCAGACTGTCATTTATCTGGACCAGGGAGCAGGAAATAATTTCAGGGGAGTGGCTAAATTAGTAAGCTGCAGAAAAAACAAGCAGGCGGCTGGTGGCACCTTATATGTTAACTAGTTCAGAAGAACTGGGGAGACTGCCCGTGACTCCTGTGAATGGTCACCGTACACATCTGGATTATATTTTACACCCTGTACTTTCTGCATTGCATGACTCCTGGATCCCGCTTATATGAACTGTTTTCCTTCCATAAACTTATGTGTGTATACATCACACGCAAATCTACCCTAGCGAGGACACACAACATGCATCTAATGTGGTCTCTAGTTGACAAAAACATAGGCTAGACTAAAAATGTGTTAGTCTACAAGGTTCTAGAAGACTCCTGTCTATTGCTGCAAGAGATGGAGATTGTCCTTGCGACGACAAGGTGGTTGGAGCAACTGAAATAAATTCAGACATTGTAAGGTAGACGTGTCCCAGAAGCAATGCCCCCAAAGGAGATCTTCCACTCTAACAGCCTGAGAGCAGGCTGTGTGTGTGATAGCGTAAGGGTCTTGGATTATCTGACCAGATCACTGCCCAAGCCTCCTTCTTCCCAACAAATGGGATCCAGTGGGAAGTCTCCTCACCTGTCATGAGGTGATATTTCAGCAGCGTTTCCTTGATGAGGTCATAGGTAACCAGCTCCCCGCAGTTCACGATGGCATTGCGGGTGATGTTGGGCAGAGTGCCTGCACAAGACAGGAGAAGAAGCAAAGCCTTAACCGTAGAATCATCGGGCTGGAAGGGACATTCAAGGTCATCTAGTCCAACCCCCTGCACAATGCAGGAAATTCACAACAACCTCCCCCCCACACCCACAGTGACCACTGCCCCATGCCCAGAAGATGGCAAAACACCTCCAGGATCTCTGGTCAAACTGGCCTGGGGAAAATTGCTACCTGACCCCAAGGTGGCAATCGGCCTTGTAAGAAGGGGCCATGAGAACTAACCCCGATGTAACCCCTCCTGCTCTCCCTCTTATGAACTGCCTAGGTTCACAGGATCACCATTGCTGCCAAATGACTACTTAGCCTCTGCTTAAAAACTTCCAAAGAAGGAGAGCCCACCACCTCCCGAGGAAGCCTGTTCCACTGAGGGACCGCTCGGACTGCCAGGAAGTTCTTCCTAATGTTTAGCTACAAACTCTTTTGATTTAATTTCAACCCGTTGGTTCTGGTCCGACCTTCTGGGACAACGGAAAACAACTCTGCGCCATCCTCTATATGGCAGCCCTTCGAGTTCTTGAAGATGGTTGGAGTGGAGATTCCTAATCCCCTGACTGGATTCCCATAAGTCAGGGGTGGGCAATTGTTTTGGCTCGGGGGCCACTTTGTGGGAGCGGAGGTTAGCAGAGGGCCGCACCTTTTAAAATGATTGCATTCATTAGTTAACTTTGCATTTCAGAAAGGGTATAAATTGTATCATAAAAATCAATAAATATAAATTAATATAAATTAATATAAATTAATATAAATATAAAGTGGTAGTTTTATTCAATGTATTTATTGTGCTAATTTCTATAGCTGCAAGCACATTTAATTTTAGAAGGAAATCTCGGTTCAATGCGGATTTTTCTGACTGTCTTGGCGGGCCACAAAAAACTCTGTAGCGGGCCGCATGTGGCCCACGGGCCGCAATTTGCCCACCCCTGCCATAAGTGGCTGGCTAAGTGCTCGAGACAGGGAGCAGGCGTATGAACTTGGTCCCACCTTAAGAGGAACAGATTCAGCCACCATACCTTTCCACAGGCCTTTGACTCCTTCCTCCCTAGCGATGGTTCGGTACGCGTCCACAGTCCCGTTGTACTTCTTGGGTCCGTCAACCAGTCTGATGTGTGCTTGGAAGCGCACTTTAACCACATCCGTGGGCTGGGCGCATGTTACAGCCATGGCTCCCGTGGTACAGCCAGCAAGCAATCGGGTCACAATGCTAGTATCTGAGAGCCATGGAGACAGAAATCAGAATCCATTTCCTGTTTGCAACTTTTATACATCTTCATCTCTTTGTAGACTGAGAGCCAGTGTGGTGAAGAGCTTAAGGCAGACCCCTTCTCAAATCTCAGCTCAGCCAAAGCTCACTGCCCAGCCTCTATATATATATAGCTATGTAACATCTGTATACAGTTGCAGGTGGATAGCTGTGTTGGTCTGTAGAAGAGCAAGAGAGCCAGTTTGGTGTAGTGGTTAAGAGTGGCAGGACTCTAATCTGGAGAGCCAGGATTGATTTCCCACTCTTCCACTTGAAGCCAGCTGGGTGACCTTGGGTCAGTCACAGCTCTCTCAGAGCTCTCTCAGCCCCACTGATCTCACAGGGTGATTGTTGTGGGGATAATAATAACATACTTTGTAAACTGATCTGAGTGGGCATTAAGTTGTCCTGAAGGGCGGTATATAAATCGAATGTTGTTGTTGTTCGTCCAGTAGCACCATAAAGATCAACAAGATTTCCAGGGTATAAGCTTCCGATTGTCTCTTCATCAGATACCTGATATGAAGAAGGGAGCTTTGACTCTTGAAAGCTAATACCCTGGAAATCTCGTTGGTCTTTTAAGTTTCTGCTGGACAAATCTTGATTAACATCTGTATATATAACCTTCAGGGCACAGTTGTTGTACCCTCACATCCAAAGCTGCTCTGACATGTCTACTGGTGGCAGCTGACTTACGGTCTGACCCTTTGGGAGTGTAGAACTGCTTCACCGAGTCATACAGCCCGATGCGGATGGATGCGAAGCTCATCTGGCGCTGGAGGCCGGCCACCAACCCGTTGTAGAGGCTCTTGGGCCCTTCCATCTTCACCATGGTGGTGATGGTGCCCAAGACCCCCTTGTATTTGACGTTCTTTGCAGTCTTGGAAGTTTTCGATTCTCCTTGGATCTTCAAAAGAAATTATGCTTCGTCACTGGCGAGTCTATGCTGCAAACACATACTAGTCTAGCTGTTAAGGCTTCTCTAAACCCACCGGTAATGGTAGTTCAGCAACAGAGTAGAGAATTCTTTGGCAGTTGTCCCTAGCCTCCTCACAGAACTACATTTCCCAGGTTTCCTGGGCAAAACCAGATGATTATTAAATCTGTTCACATCTGGCAGAAGGACACGCCTTCAGTTTCCTGAGGTTTATCTTGAAATGCTCTCTGTCCTGCCTAGATAGCCCTGCGGTTTTGTGGCGAATAACTTCCTGAATCCTTCAAATCTTCTAGCGCAATCTGTTTTTTCTTAAATTTTGGCAGAACTTCTTGGTTTCGAACTGTACCTGTGTATCCTGGTCTACTATCAATGGGGTCTTTAGCCTTAGACCAGAGGTCCCCGACGTGGTCCTGTGAGCGCCAGGGCACCCGCTGCCACCAGGGCACCCGCCAAGTGTTTTAGAAATAGGTGGGGCCAGATGGGGCTTTCGTCCAGCAGGGCTTCTGATTGACCCCTGGAAACCTGATTGGCTGTGCAGATCTTTAAAAATCTGGCTTTGGCAACAGCTGCCACCACAACACAAGGATCTTCACTGTGTGACTGATAGTAATCTGTGTGTACGCACAAAACAATATGTTCATTTTTAAAAGTATCCTGTTAAAAAGAGCTTCTGCCTGCTACGTTGAAGATAAGGCTGACAACTTCCAGCTGCTGGCTGGAGATTTCCCGGAATTAGAACTAATCTCCAGACTACAGAAATCAGTTCCTCTGGAGAAAATGGCTGCTTTGGAGGGTGGGCGTTGTGGCATTCTACCCTCCTGAGGCCCCTCCCCTCCCAAACCCCCACCCTCCCAGGCTCCACCCACAAAATCTCCAGGAATTTCCTGGCCTGGAGCTGGCAACCCAAGTTGAAGAGTTACTCTTAGAGTTATGCATAACCTCCCTGACATTCTGTGGTTGGTTATACCCAGGGGTCATTTCGTAGAAAAAGAGCGGGAGGAACTCATTAGTATAACTCATTAGCATATGCCACGCCTCTTGCCATCACCGGAAGTGTGTCATTCGTATAACTGATTTGCATATGCCACACCCCCTGACATCACCTATCCTGGCTGTTTTGGACCCAATCCTGGCCATTCCGGGCTGAAATTGGGCCCCAAATGGCAAAAAGGGGCTGAAAATGGCTGAAAAGGGGCCCAAAATGGTCAGGATCAGGCCGCTGATGAGCAGGAGAGTGATCCACCACCCGTCAGAAGCCCGATCCGGGTTGTTTCGACCCCAATCCAGGCCGAAACGGGCCCCAAATGGCCGAGAGTCAGGTGGGAGAGGCTACCTGACGTGACCTCTTTGGGGAACTGTTGGAACTGTGTTCCTGCGCGATCCCCCTCGAAATGAGCCCTGGTTATACCTCTTGCATCAGCCGTTTTCTGCCTGAGCCCACCACCCTATGTCAAAATTCCGCAGGTGCCTGCATCCGCAACCAAGGTTGGGGACTCCAGCCATAGCCCAAAATGGTTTTTTTCTCTTCACCTTTACCAGGTTCCGATTTCATTTCAGCCCTTCCCATCAAGAACCCCTAGTATTCCAGAACTCACTTGAAGCCTGACTTTGGCTGTGTCCAGGGGGAAGGTGCACAGGTCGGCTATGCAGGCCGCCGTCCCGGCACTGAGAAATTTGATGGTTGCCGACGGGGGGATGTCCGTGGGCTTCAGTCCAACCATACTGCTTTGCGGGACTGAGGAGTTTCGGCTCCGAAGAAAAGAGAGAAACTTCTTGTGCAGCTACATTCAGGCAGCGGCTGCTGATTGAGAAGTAAGTTGGAGGATATGAATAAGCCTGGAAGGAGGGGAAAAAGATAAACTGAATTGTATCTCCTGGGTCTATACGGAATGACTTACAGTTATAAAATGGTATATGCTTTATTTGTTTATTTACTTCACTTATACCTTGCCTTTCTCCCCAGTGGGAAGCAAAGCAGCTTACATCGTTCTCCTCGTCTCCATTTTATCTTCACAGCAACCCTGCCAGGTTGGTTACGCTGAGTGTGCGTGATGGGCCCAAGCAAGCTTCCAGGCTCACACTGTAACTACTACGGGAGGCTGGCTTTCAAAATTAGGCAAAGTGGAATTGAAAGCGATGACGAGATCTTCCAGAATTACAATTGATCTCCAGACCACAGAGATGAGTTCCCTTGGAGAAAATAGATCCAGGGGAGTTCGCCGTGTTAGTCTGTAGGTGCAAAATAATAAAGAGTCCAGTAGCTCCTTTAAGACTAACCAACTTTATTGTAGCGTAAGCTTTTGAGAATCATAGCTCTCTTCATCATATGCATTTGATGAAGAGAGCTGTGGTTCTTGAAAGCTTACGCTACAATAAAATTGGTTAGTCTTAAAGGTGCTACTGGACTTTTTACAATCTTAGAGAAAATGGCAGCTTTGGAGGGTGGCCTTTATGGCATTATACCCCACAGAGACCCTCCCCTCTCCAGGATCCACCCTCAAATCTCCTGGAATTTCCTAACCTGGAGTTTGTTTGTTTGTTTATATTCTGCCTTTCTCACTGAGACTCAAGGTGGATTACATTGTGTGAGATTAGTACAATTCGTGGCAAGGACAAAGGCAGGCATTTCCATACAGTGTCGAGAACATTTCCATAAACAATGTCATGGGGTAAAAGAATATAAGTTTACAAAGATATAGTATTAGCAGGGATCCAGTATGGGGTTGAGGAATTGCTGAAACAGAACACAATCAATTCTAGGACTTACACTGAACAACATAAAGCACAGGTAGGATATAGGAGCACATATTTAAAGCAACAGATAATACGTAAGGCAACATAATGGTGAAATCTCTGGTTTCTAACGCATTAGCGAAACATCTGGGACCCCTTTCCTACAATACCACCCTCTTAGCTGAGAAAAAAGGGCTTTTTGAATAATTCAGTTTTGTATTGTTTGCGGAAAGCCAGGAGGGTGGGGGCTCCCCTGACCTCCTCAGGCAGGCCGTTCCACAGGGTAGGGGCCACCACAGAGGAGGCCCATGTACAGGCTGCTGTTGGCAACTCTAGGGACAAAATGAAGGCTGATTTTTGGGTTGCATTGGAACAATGAACCCTTTGTCTAAAGGTGCCTGGAACAGATCTCTAACTAAGTCCACTTGCATGGAGAAGGAAATGAAAAAATTTGCCTGACCTGACAGGCTAAGAGACTGGGGGAGGAGGGGGAGAGAATTTAGATTTAGCTGAGCCTGGAATCGTGGCAAAGGGTAAATGAAAGGTTTCCTGCTGCCTGTGTTTACACCTACCTCTCCATTATAATACATGCTTGACCTGAATGCTTACATATAAGCAGATTATTGCACATAATGTCTCTCTCTTCCAAATGATGCAGGCATTGTAAAGTCTGCTAGAGACTTCCCAGCAGAGAATTTAATTCTTGGCTCAAAAGCGATCAAGTCCAGGTAAGACACAAAACCCTCATATATTAATCCACGTTACCATTATTTATTCTTACATGAACTTGGCTCAAGATCCAGATGGGTAGCTGTGTTAGTCTGTCTGTAGCAGTAGAAAAGAGCAAGAGTCCAGTAGCACCTCTAAGACTGACAACATTTGTGGTAGGGGATGAGCTTTTGTGAGTCACAAAATAGTAAGGAGTCCAGTAGCACCTTTAACACTGACCAACTTTATTGTAGCATAAGCTTTCAGGAGCCACAGCTCTCTTTGTCAGATGTAGTCACAGATCACTTCTTCAGATACAGCTAGAATGGAAGTCCATCTGTCCTTATATCTTGGAGAGTGGAGTGATTGCAGATGCCAAATGACAATAGAAGGCATGATTGGATCATTGCAACTGATAACGAAGCTCAAGACAATGCATCTACCTGGATTGACTCGAGACCTTGGCTTCCTGTCTCATTACGAATGCTGATTTCTCCTCACCCGCCACCCCTCTGCATACCCCATCCTATCCAATCACGCCTGCTTTTGTCATTCACCGGCTTTTGTCACTCGGCATCTGAAATCACTCCACTCTCCAAGATATAAGCACAGATGGGACTCACATTCTAGCTGTATCTGAAGAAGTAAGCTGTGACTCATGAAAGCTCATACCCTACCACAAATTTTGTTAGTCTTATAGGTGCTACTGGACTCTTGCTCATGAGCTTAGCTTAAGTTTGTGCCCTGTAGAAAGCAGAGACAAATGTGGCAAACTGCTCAGGGAGTACTTTACCAGCAAGGAGCAAGATGAGTCAAACAGCGGCATGCTGTGTGGGGGCTACTCCCGGGCTCCTCTCGAGGAAGAATCTTTTCTGACACCCCCTCCCCAGTACAGTGATGTGTTCAAGTAGAATTGCCAATAACTTGGAGAATAAAAATTCTTGTCCCTTTAAAAGAGGCCTAATGAATGGAAATTGGCAGGTGAAGCTTTTTAGGGCACGGAGATAAGTAGTGTCACCTGGTAAATAACAGCCCATTAAGCCTCTGTTAAAAAGGCAGGACACTTATTTTCTCTAGGCTGTTGGCAACTCCAGTTTCTAAGATCACAGAAAGATGTCCATGCAGAATGCAGGAACAAAATAAAAGGGTGCCTACAGAGGAAGCATTTTTGCAGACATTTCTAGCATCGTGGTTCGGATAGATCCTTTCCATAATCCTAGCAAGAATTCCTGTGGACTAGCGCCTTGGTTTTGTGCCGAAGGAGGAATACAGGCAGCATTCCAGGAGTGGGTTGGCTGGCATCTTGCACAGTGACCTGATAACCTCTAATCTTTGTAGCGTCACACCTTACTGTCCCGTTTCTCCAAGGATCTACTTGCTAGAGTTGCCAACTAGCCTAGAGAAAAATGTCCTGTCCCTTTAATATGGGCTTAAGGTGCAGAAAAAGGCATTTGAAGATTTTTACTGCATCAAGGTCAATAACATCTCTCGTTAAAGAACAGTTATGCATCTATTAAAGGGACAGGATATTTGTTCCTCTCCGGGCCAGTTGGCAAGCCTATGTAACAAAAGCTATGAAGAGTCCTGCCGCATCCGAAAGACTAACCCATTTATGGAGGCATGGCTTTTTGAAAGTTAAAGGCCTTTTTATTAGGCTCACAAAAGGCCCCGGGATGTGGAACTTCTTGTATCGTTCCAAATAAGTCTTCGCTTCTGGAAACTCATACCACAATAAATGTAACAGACTTCAAGGTGCCACAGGACTCCTCATTTTTTCTAACGTTTAGCATAGGACTGAGCCAAGTTCCTGGAGTTGAGGGCAAGGCAAAAGCCAATTCCTCTTCTCTCCCCTTTCACAGCAGCTCCCTGACTTTGAAAATGATATTTGGATAGATACTAAAAAGGAGCTACATCCATTAACTGTGTCAAGGGATATTATTTACTGGATATTCTTGGCAGAATCTCTTTGTTGGCTGTGGAAAGCTCTCATCAGTCAAAGGAAGCAGGGCATGTCTGAGAGAACTCTTTCTTGTCTGAGCTGGCTACCAAAATGCTGGTTCTTTGACTGAGCCAGTGCGGTGTGGTGGTTAGAATGTCCAACTGCAACTAGGGAGATCTGAGTTCAAATCCCCTCTCTGCTATCAAGTGTGCTGTCTCAGCCTTAACTACCTTACAAGGATGTTGTGAAGATAAAACGTGGGGGAAAGGAGCCATGATAATTGTACTGAGTTCTACAGAGGATGGTTAGGATAAAAATATGATAGACTGAAAATTCTGGTGTACAAGATGGAGCTTACGGATCTAGTAGGGCCACCAAAAAGTTTATGCCGGGAAAAAAGTTTCGTGGACAAGAGCTTATTTTGTGTGATATTCATTGTGAGTCCTCACTAAGCAGAAATTTATATATGAGATTATGAAGGGATAAAACATCAGGGTCAAGGGGCTATGAAATGAAGGAAGTACAGGCTGAGATGTACGTAAAATTCAAAACTGATTAAAACAAAACAGAGCGCTTTCACAAGAGCAGTAACTGGCAGCCACCCTAGTTTTGTTAAACTGGTTAACACTTCTAATAGCTGAAGAATTCCAAGCCTCTGCTCAGCCCTCACAGGTAGGGAGATTTTGTCATAATTTTCAATATCAATATTTTGATTATTCCTATATATTTACAGTTTGATTTTTGCAAATTGGCTAACAATCAAATCTGAGTTTGTCACATGATGGAATAAAGAAAACAAAAAAGGGGAGAAATACAACCCCACAAAAGAACGGTAACCAAAGAGGTTGTACCAAAATAACAAATTAAAGTATAACAATACAAATCAATATAAGATAGGTATATAAGTTGATCAAACAAACAGAAGTGAAAAAATACACAGCTGAAGACACTAACAGTGGTTGAACATATTAGTATATGACCACTGTATATTCAAATAAACAATTTTCAAATATACAGGCACTATTGTGTACGTTTTTCTCCATATGTATAGAACCAGAACCAGATGTGTTTCGCCCCAAAGGGCCTTCCTTAGTGGAATAATTTCATACAAACCACCCCATAAGTTCAATAAATTTAATACAATGTGCCTGACTATGCACAGAATAGACACAAAGATGTTCTATTAAACAAGCATGGAGTAAATCCATTCAAATCTTCCCACGAAATATCTTAAAATTCCAAGGTGGGCAACTCATCAAGAAAGTTTGTAATTTGCCCATCGATCTCCTTTAGCCAGGTCAGGAACATTCATACCACATAAAGAGAGCAAAGCCTTAAGAAGGACTTGATTGTTTTTAACAGCAATTGCTGTAATACTTTGATCTGAATGGCCTGGGCTAGCCCACTCTTGTCAGATTTTGGAAGCTAAGCAAGGTTTATTGTCGAAGGCTTTCACGGCCGGAGAACGATGGTTGTTGTGGGTTTTCCGGGCTGTATTGCCGTGGTCTTGGCATTGTAGTTCCTGACTGTGACACTGAGAGATCTCTGTCTTTTGGTGCTACACCTCTGAAGATGCCAGCCACAGCTGCTGGTGAAATGTCAGGAACTACAATGCCAAGACCACGGCAATACAGCCCGGAAAACCCACAACAACCATCTAAGCAAGGTTGCTTCTAGTTAGAACCTAGGTGGGAAACCATTGAGGAAGTTCGGGGTTGCTAAGCAGCATCTCACACACACAATTTCTGTAATTGTACTGTACAAGACATGCATTAATCCTTTTTTAAAATTCTTGAATTTTGATATTTAAGATTTCCCCCAAAGAGCCCCCAGCATTGCCCGAGGAGACACATGCAACCCGCATCAGAGATTCTAATCTGTGGGTGAGACTCCACATGTGCGTCAGTGTGCATGGAGTATGCGCCGGCACGGAATTAAATCCAGCCTCCTGTATGGATGTTCCATCCCAGCCACATCTTTAGGTGTTTATTTGTGTGCAGGTGAATTCACCAGGTCTGGATCCATGATCATCTAATCGCAAGTCCCTTTCAAATAAATGAAACTTAAGTGTTCTCAATGGAGGGCCTTGGACTTCAGAGTCTGCCCTTTTTATTTTGAAAATATTAAAAAAAAAAAACTGGGGTTCCAGGGGGAGGCCAAACCCTTTCCCCAGTCTGTAGCCTGAAGCATTTTTTGTGACCCAGCTCTCCAAACCTTCCAGCATGCAGAAAATAAATAGTGTTAGTGGCTAGCATGTTAGGGTTCAGATCGCCACTCAGCCATGAAGCATGATATGATCTTGTCCAATTACTTGCATCTTAACCTACCTCACAGGGTTGTTGTGAAGATAAAATGGGGGCGGGAGCTTGAGCTCCTTAGAAAAATAGTGAAATAAAACTGTACCAGACAGACAGACAGGCAGGCAGACAAAATGCAGCCCTTACTCAGGACAGGAAATCTTCGTCCTGGAAGCTATCTTCTCAAATCCCGACTGACCAGCTTTAAGAATATTCCTCTTGAAAGGTGGATCCAGAAATGTGGGAAATATAGAAGTTTTCAGTTTGGGGGCGAAGCAGCTTTTCCCTCCATGTCAGGTATCCTTTGGTACTCCAAGTCTCTTCGCCCATCCTTTTATCTGGCCCCTTATTTATAGAGAACTGCCGGGGTGGGGGTTAGAGCTGGATGCAGACCGGTGAAAACAGGGATCATTTCGCAGGGTCAGGAAGTCCTAAGAGCACAAACATGACTGTCCCTCCCCACTCTGCCAACAGGTTTAAAATAGAATTGGCCTTTGTAAACGTAGTAATATTCTCAGGGATATTACTGGCTTTTTCCACCGTGTGTACTGTTGGGAGGGGTGTGTTTACCGCAAGCGTGCCAGAGTTTGGGGCGAAATATCCAAGCCTCGCAGCATAGAGGGGAGAGTCCCATAACCAGTTTTCATTTGCGAAGTGATTTATAGTCTCCGTTGATTCTGGCGTTACAACAAGCTTGTAAGGTAGGCCTCCACTAATTCCGTTTTGCTGAAGCTAAGAGCTTGTTCAAAGCTTTCCGATTCGATTGCTCCATAGCAAAGAGAGGGCTTGAATCCAGACGATGAAGGCTTACTTTTTGTTCAAAGGATTAGTTACCAGCTTTAGGTTGGGAAACAGATCAAGGATAACAGCTTCTTCTCTCATGTTGATTAAGTCATCGGTTGTGTTACAGATCAATAAAATTAGTGATATGTAAAAAAGGATGGGCCAGGCTAGCCCAATCTTGTCAGAGCTCAGACGCTCATCGGGGTCAGCCCTGGTTAGTACTTGGATGGGAGACCTCCAGAGAAGTCCAGAGTTGCTACGAAGAGGCAGGCAACGGCATGAACCATCTCGGTGTGTCTCTTGCCTTGAAAACCACATGCGGGTTCATTGTAAGTCAGCTGCGGCTTTATGGAGCCTTACACATACACAAAAGGATAACAAGGGATGAATGTTTACGAATGCCATCATATATAATCAGAGGAAAGGTCTGCAGCTGGCGAGGAAACCTCCAAATGCAGAGGCAGTATACCTCTAAGCCCCAGAGATGCTGAATTAAAGAATGGAGGGCCGTCAGCATTATGTGTTTATCCCATTTGTATCGCATCTGATAAGCCCAGGGTAGTGTACATAAGTTTCCTCCTTTTGTTTTACCCTCACAATAATCTTGTGAGGCAGGTCAGGCTGAGAGAGAATAACTTGCCCCAACACACCCGGTGAGCTTCCTAGCTGTGTGGGGATTTGAACTGATTCCCCACTGCGCGTCCAACACTCTAACCACTACACTGCACTGTTTATGACCATCCCAAGGCACCTGGCTGACAACTCATAGAGAGAACATGCTGGAGCAGATAGCTGTGTCCATCTTCTGGGCATGGAGCAAGGGCTGCTGGGTGTGTGGAGGGGGCAGAGGTAGTTGTGAATTTCCTGCATTGTGCAGGGGGTTGGACTAGATGACCCCGGAGGTACCAACCCTATGATTCTATCCGACAAAGCAATTCTCATGTGCATAGATCCTAACCTGGATGTCTATTTCACACACTCCAAACACCTTCTGTAAACCTGGTGGGAGATGCTGCTCAGCTGCAGGGGAAGAGAGGTTGTTTCCTGATCTCTAGGCGGGGACAACGTCCTCTCTTGACTTGGGGACTTTTTAGCAAAGGCCAGCCTATCTCTACAACCTGCTGACTCCGAAGGGTACAATCTCCTTTTATGCAAGCCTCGGAGGTGTCTGGTCTAGTCGCCCCCAGTTGGTATATTAAAAATAAACTTTGTTGAGTTGAAGGGACCGGGCATTTAGCACCTGCTTCAGCTATTTACAGAAGCTGCCTGGGTGAAGTGGGCTGGGACGACGGACACCGGGGCTAACAGGAAAGGAATGGACCTGCAACCCTCCAGGAGAAACTGGGTTCATGTGCTCTTTGCACTTGGCCGGCTCACCCCAGCCACATGCTCTTGTGGCACATGTATTAATAGCTGGGGACATAACCAAGAAATTAGGGTACTGATGATCTTTCACCTACTCACGGGGACCTCCCATGACCTGCAACATTGCTGAAATATGCCTATGACAGAATGTGGCAATAGAAAAGAGATGGAAGAGACTAAGAATCCATCATTCTGCAACACACAAGGCCTCCCTGCGTATGCACAGAGCTCTGCGTCACCATAGCAGGAGGCGATCATTGGACCTCCTCAGCACAGAAGGATTCCTTGCACGCATTGCCAAAATCTCTGGAGGCCTCCCCTCCTAAGCAGAACTGGAGTTTGTGCTCTGCAACCAAGAAGCAGAAAGTGTTGTGCCTTTTAAAAAAGCAACAAAGCTGCCTTATAAACTGTCGCAAGAGTCCAGTAGCACCTATAAGACTAACAAAATTGGTGGTAGGGTATGAGCTTTTGTGAGTCACATCTCACTTCTTCAGACACAGCTAGAATGTGAGTCCATCTGTCCTTATATCTTGGAGAGTGGAGTGATTTCAGATGCTGAATGACAATAGCAGGTAAATGACAAAAGCCGGTGAATGACAACAGCAGGCATAATTGGATATGGTGGAGTATGCGGGGGGGGGGGGGAGTTGTGGAGAAATCGGCATTAGTAACGAGACAAGAAACCTAGGTCTCAATTCAGTCCAGGAGGATGCATTGTCTTGAGCTTTGTTATCAGTTGCAATTCAGCAGTCTTTCTTTCTAATCTCCCTTTGAAATCCCTCGGCAGGATAACTGATACTTTTAGGTCAGCAACTGAATGTCCCGAAAGATTAAAATGCTCCCCCACTGAATGTTGTGGTTTCTGATGTCAGACTTATGTCCATTAATTCCTTGTCAAAGGGACTGGCCAGTTTGTCCAATGTAGAGAGTATCTGAAGAAGTGAGCTGTGATTCACGAAAGCTCACACCCTCCCACAAATTTTGTTCATCTTCTAGGTGCTGCTGGACTCTTGCTCTTTTCTGCTGCTACAGATTAACACGGCTACCCATCTTGATTTATAAACCATTGGTCCATCTGGACTGGTATTGACTGGCAGAAGCTCCTTCCACCCCTCCTGATAAATGGGATGCCAAGGATGGAACCCGTGACCTTCCACATGCCCAGCAGGTGTTCTGCTACTGAGCCACATCAGCCCCTTGGTTTGATGCGGATTACAAGACATTCCCACAGATACATAAACATGAAACTGTTTTATACTCAATCAGTCCCTTATCTCCTCTGACTGATAGCAGCTCTTCAGAGTCTCAAGTGGAGGTCTTTCACATCACCCACTGCCCAGTTCTTTAACTGGAGACACTGGGAATTGAACATGGGACCTTCTACATGCCGTGCAGAGGCTCTTTCATTGAGCCACATCCGCTTCCACCCTTCTTCAGCAAGCCCACCACATTGCCTTTCCCTTTCATCGAAGTCTCCTGTCCAGTTGGCCCAGAGTCCAGTAGCACCTTTAAGACTAAGTAACTTTATTGTAGCATAAGCTTTTGAGAATCACAGCTCTCTTTGTCAGATGCAATCTCTTTGTCAGATTGCATCTGACAAAGAGAGCTGTGGTTCTCGAAAGCTTATGCTACAATAAAGTTGGTTGGTCTTAAAGGTGCTACTGGACTCTTTACTGTTTTGTAACTACAGACTAACACGGCTAACTCCTCTGGATCAGTTGGCCCAGGACATCTTGACAGAAATCCTGCTCGTGGCTCACATTATAGTTGCTCCTCGAGTCTCTCTTTTAGCTCTCATTGATTTTCCACAGCAAGCTGCTAGTCCTCAATATTCAAACTCTCTTCCCTTGACAGAGCCACCTCTCATTTCTTTCTGCCTTCCTTGCTTTATTAAACTTTCCTTCCTTTCATTACGACCCTGACGGCAGTTTCTATCTCTCTACTTGGGCTTCCACTCCGCATCAACAACCTTAAAAGTTTCTATCCCACATTTTTCATGGCTTTTCCCTCTTGGATGTCGACTCTTTGCTGTCTTGTGTCCTTTTGCACAAACTCACCTGTTGTCTGCCCCTTCTTTCTTTTCTGCCGCTCAGCTGCTATCCTGCACCCACAACTGCCTCCCCGCTTCACTTTGGCTGCGCATCCACAACAGGCTGGGGCTTTTGAGAACGTGGTACAGTTTGGAAAGCAATTCTGAGGGCAGCAGTCGGCCTAGGCAAGCTGGGCAGGAGGCGCTGCCTGTTGTCCTGAGTTAGCCCTGAAGTTTATTTATAAAAGGGGCTGTGTTTGAGCTGAGCCCTAGAAAGGGCTTTCAGTGGTAAGGATCTTTCCAGCACTATGCTTCTCAAGTGTTTTGAGACGGCTCCTTCATTCTGATCTACCTTCTGCCACCCCTGCGGCTAAGGTTGCCAGCTCCAGGTTAGGAAATTCCTGGAGATTCTCGGGGTGGAGCCTGAAGAGGGTGGGATTCGGGGAAAGGAGGGACCCCAGCACGATACAATGCCATAGAGTCCTCCCTCCAAAGCAGCCATTTTCTTCTGGGGAACTGATCTCTGTTGCCTGGAGATGAGTTGTAATTTTAGGAGATCTCCAGCCACCATCTGGAGGCTGGCAACCCTAGGGCCCAGGCCAATATCAGCCATCCAGGCAGATATCACAAGAAAGCCCACACGCAGGGCCCATTGGCAACAGACCTTTTGTCTATTGCCTTCACCTAATATCCCAGACAGACCCTTCCTCCAGAGACGGATGCTCCATTTAGCCAGCCATTGAAAGACTTCATCCTCCACGAACTGGATAAACCTTTTGTCAAGCTTGTAGTGGTGAGTGGCCTTCGCAACATCTGGTGGCAGGGAGTTCCACAAGTTAACTGTGCCTTATGCGAAGGGTTTTCTTTTGTCTGCCCTAAATGTGCTGTCTGTCAGTTTGGGAGATGACGAACATATTGTTGTCAGAGAGGAAGATACTTTTCCATCCATTTTCTACATATCACATGTACATTATAGAAAAACAACCCCACGCCCCCCCAAGTGCTTTAGCTTCATGTCCTTGGGCTCATATGCTGGCAGGACCGGCTCTGCTTTTGAGCTTGGCCATCTCAAGGTGCCATCTCGCAAGTGGGTAAGAACAGCCTGCTGATCCATTCTCAGTAGCGGCTCTTTCCTTCAGGAACGGCCTGCTTGAGGAGGACAGAAAGGCCCTACTTTCGTTTTGCAGAACATGCAAAACAGAAATGTTCAGGAAGGCAAGTTTATAATATTAGATCTGCAGAATAACGGGAGTCTCTTTTATAAAGGAACAGGATTATAATCTCTTGCAATGCTTATTGTATGCATTTTTTTTGCTTTTACTGCGTGCTCCTGTACCTTTGTAATTCACTCTCTGCATTGCTTGTGGTTTAGGAAATCATGCATCATTATTTTCTTTGTCTAATTTTTATAATCCTAGTCTTACTGCATTGTTACTGGATGTCTTGTGCTGTCTGACTGCATTGTTTTCTGTCTTTTGATCAGCCTTGAGATCTCGTAAAATTGGCCTACATACAGACACAAATACACACACCCCTACCTCACAGGGTCGCTGTGATGATAAAACGGCAAAAGGAGAACTACGTATCTCATCCTGAGATCAAAGAAAGGGCAGGATTAAAATGCACAATTGTCCCTACAGGGTAGTATGAGAACAGTTCGTTCCGCCAATTTACAGCTAACTGGAGGCAAAAGGATAGCGTATCTGTAGCTACACCCGTTGCAAAGTTTCCCTACAATGAACGTCTCTGCTCCTTTTCCCAGTAAGTGTCGCAACTTTGTTCTGAGGTCAGGGCCCTCGCTTGCAAAAGGCAGGAAAGGGTGAGTCTGGGGCTGGACCTGCCAGCCTCTTCTTGGGTTTCTGGGTCAGCAAGTGCATAAGGAGAGCGTCACTTGTTTACAGAACATTCTGAGATATTTGATAGTATCAGGGCCACCCGCTCTTGTGCCGGAGAAGGCAGCAAAATATAATCATTACGCTGTTTAGGCAGCAGCAGGTCCCGAAAGCACTCAGCGCGATGGCGGACGTAAGAGATCCAGGAACGGTGTACCTGGGCATGCGTGTCCAAGTTGCAGAATTGCGACAGGTGCATTTGAGCGACTCAGAAGTTGTAGTCCGGTGCTTAAGACTGTCTCGGACAGAAACAAAAGGCATAGCAGAGGCTCTTTGCACTTTATGTCTAGCAGCTTGGGAAATCAATACTCTTGCAGTGTCAATCGACCCTTTCTTTCCATTTTTATCCCACCTTTCCTCCACAAAGCTCAGGGCACGGTTCTTCCCTCCTCTTTTGTCCTCTCCACAACCCTGTGAGGCTGACATCGACTGGCCCAAGTTCTCCTGGTGAGTTTCCTCAGAAAGTTTCATGCCTAAATGGGGATGTGAGCTGGAGGCTCCCAGGTTTTAAGCAGTTCTACTAAGCACAACGTCGGTTCTCTGATTTCCTCCACCCGACCCTCCCATCTACATCCTTCTATATTATGAAATACCAGATCAATAGTGAAACGCAAGCGATGCTGCTCTTGCCTTTTGAGAATAGGAGGGTAGCTACTGGAGACAAGGCCTCTTCTGTGGATCTCCTAGAGAGATCTGCCTGGGTCCATCATAGCCAGCATTTTGGTACCAGATTAAGGCTGCTTTCTTTCTGGAACATTTATTTATGAATTTATCATAGTCAAAATTGGATTTTATGCTAGAATTGAAACGGAAGCTTGTTTTACTGGTTTTTGTTTTGCAATTTTAATATTGCAATGCAAGCCTGAGGTTTTTTTAAAAAAAGATATTTGACATACATATACGTAAACCACTGAGAAATGGTCTTGACTTTGCTCCTCTGCAAGATAGCGTTGGGTCATCTGTCTTTTTCTGAGATGGAACCACTCATTTCTACAAACAACTCCGTACGCAGGGGGCTGCTTGCGAGACAACAGCATAGCACTTTGTCTGAAGAACTGTCCGTTTTGTTATTATGCCTCTCAGCACACCTGTGCAAAAGTCCTCCCAGCAACAGAAAGAAGAATGAACTTAATGGCTGTCTTTCTCTGAATTGTGCTAGGCCAGTAAACAGACTGTCCCCCGCAGTTTAGGGTTGGTGCCTACTCAAGTTTGTGCTCACCAGCTTCTCAAGGGAACCTAAACAAGCTAGATGCCAGCTTCCTCAGCATATGGGACCTTCTTAACACATTTCCACCTCTTATAAAAGAGGACTGCCATGTGGTGACTGCCTTCAAGTCATAGTTGACTAATGGCGACCCCTGGCAGGGTTTTCATGGCAAGAGACTAACAGAGGTGGTTTGTCATTGCCTGACCAACCCTGGTCTTCGTTGGAGGTCTTCCAAACAATTACTAACCAAGGCCGACCCTGTTTAGCTTCTGAGATCTGACAAGATCAGGCCCACTTGGGCTATCCATGCATGTATACTTGGTGTTGGAGACTGTCCTCGAGTCATAGTTGACTAATGGCGAGCCCTGGTGGGGTTTTCATGGCAAGAGACTAACAGAGGTGGTTTATCATTGCCTGACCAACCCTGGTCTTCGTTGGAAGTCTCTCAAACAATTACTAACCAAGGCCGACCCTGTTTAGCTTCTGAGATCTGACGAGATCAGGCTCACTTGGGCTATCCAGATCAGGGCCTGCATGTATACTTGGTGTTGGAGACTGTCCTCGAATCATAGCTGACTTATGGCAACCCCTGGCGGGGTTTTCATGGCAAGAGACTAACAGAGGCGGCCTGCCATTGCCCGCCTCTGCAACCCTTGTCTTCATTAGAGGTCTGCCATCCAATTACTAACCAAGGTTGACCCTGCTTAGCTTCTGAGATCTGACGAGATCAAGCTCACTTCGGCTATCCAGGTCAGGGCGCCCCAAATTTTACATTGCAAAAAAATAATTCAAGTTCACAAAAATAGAAATTCTTTTTTATTGTAAAAAAAGAGAGAGACATAAGGACTATAGCTCTGTAAAAATGCTGATAAATAAATTCACATGGTTTCCGTCAAGATTCATTAAAAACAGGTTTAAAAGGAGCATTATAGACAGGATTAACAGAAATAATTTATATCTACAAAACTGCATACTGTAAACAAAAAGTGCCGTCGTCCCTCCATGTAGTCACCATTTTTGACCCAGCAGGGCAGAGGAAGGGAACACCCGGGATTCGAATGTGATATTGCAATTGAAGGCTGATTTGATGGAGCATTTCACAACCCTGGAAAGAACGGAGTGGCTCAAGCATGTGAGTAGAGAAGCCTCAGACGGCTTTTATTTTGGGCCAGCATCCCTTGCTGCCCTTCATTATGTCATTGGGGTACCCCGAGAAATCTCAGTGGGGACCGTAGCCTCGTGAGAAGGAGGAGAAAATTAAACAAGGTATTTGCTGTCTGCTCAGCTTTGGGGCCGGAACTTTGAACTGTGCGACAAAGGACGGCAGGAATCAGAAAAACAAAATAACATCTTTCGCTTTCCTTGCTAGCCTATGTGAGTTTCTGTCCTCCTGCCCTCAAAAGAATTCCAGAATGAGTTGGTGGTTTTTTCCCCACTGTTGGATTGGGGAAAATAAAGGTGCAAAAAGAAACCCATTTTTAAAAAGGCTTTTGAGATTGATGAGGAGGAAGAGTTAACTGGAAAATCTTAATTGTGGCGGGGGGGGTGGGGGTGGGAAGGTGCAATAGGGAAGGACAGGGGCTGGCTGTATGGGAGAGGCAGAGATTTATAGCACAAAGGCCCGGCACTCACAACTCCAAGGCAAGATGGGAGCCAGGGTAACATAAGAAAGCCTAGGCCGTGGGGGAAGAACCCACACGGCAACTCCTGCTCACATCCGAATGGCCTTTGGGAAAAAGAGGTCTCCCTTCACGGGGAGGAGCCCAGCAGGCCTGTGGTTTGGGACTACCCTGGGCATCTATTAGCACAGAAGGGAGTGACAACACCCACATCACCAGAGTCACATAAGAATCCAGCTTCCGGGGAGCAGCTAAACACAAACAATGAGGCACAGGGCTCCGGCACGACTGGTGGAAAGAACTTCAGACTGAGCATGACACAAGGCTGTCTGGTTACCACCCTTTCCAGTAATTGAATGGCCCTGCTCCTTTGAATCATTCTGCACGGCCTTACAGAGGGATGGGTGGCCATGCCCCGTGGATCAGGAACACAGGACGGGCTGGATACTCAGGGCACAACATTTACAGCTTTTTCCCAATCAGCTGCAGGATTTCCACTTCCTCCATTCGTTTTGCCACGGGGCTGCCGATGTGAAGACTCCTGCTTTCCCACACACACCTCTGAGAAGGCAGTTCTCAGAGCATGGCCCGCCTGCCCTCCCTGCTGGACAGTTCAGAATCCGAGCCAATCTCGCTGCTCCTCCGTGCTCAGTGTCTCTGCTACCGTTTGGAGAACTGCGCAGAAAATATTCTCGCAATTCTTTTTGTTTCTTCTTCTGGCAAGTCAGCTGGCGCCAAGCTTGGTTTGCGACGGCTCGGCTTTCGGCAAAGAACTTCCCCCGCAGTGGTGCCGCGTCCAGTCTAAAACAGGAGAGAGTAACTTCATGCAAACTGTTTTACTATCCATGCAGCAAGAGCCTAAAAGGAGAGTCTCTTCTGGATTTCGGGCTTTGATTCTCATAAAGGGAACAGTGCTTGTTAAATGTCTATGAAATTTTAGACAAATACAATTTCAGTGTTCATTGTATGTATTTATACTGTGTGGGGAGTTTTGTTTAGGATGAAAGTTGTGCCAGCTGCATTCCTAATCACCCTCCCCTTTTCAAAAAGGAAGCAAGATGCGCACTCCCGAATTGGAGGCGGCGCACATCTTGCTCTTCCTGCCCTGGAGCTCTGCGGCAGTGCCCGCCTGCCGCATCTTACAGTCCAAAGCTAGAGAGAGGACTGACAAAGCTCTTTCAGCAGAAATGAAACTGATAAGGGAGGGCTGGGAAGCTAGGAAACGTGCTGTCGCTTACTGTCTCTGTCATAGTTTTAAAATAAAGCAGAAGGAGCAGTGACACGGCTAAAATTCCAGCAAGCCCCTTGGCCCTTCCCACGACTGGCAGGAGCAGAATTTCAACACAAAACAACCCAAGAGACGCATACAGAGTTTTGGTGGCACAACGGTTTCAAAGAAGGAAATGGCCCGTTCAGATCCCAGCTGGAGCCACCATCTGTCTTTGCTAGTAAAGGGGCAATTATGTTGACCCGCCTGCCAAGGCTGTTGTGAGAAAAGTGTGTGCGCACATGCGCGCGCACGCACACACACGCAAGAGTTTTCGATTCCTGTTTACTGATGAGTTTTTGTGTTTTTATCACTTTGGAAGTTTAGTTGCTCCTTGCCCCTCTGAAAAAAGGTGGGGTGCAAAGAAAAGTAAACATAAGGAAAGATCCAATGCAAAGCCCACCGCCCCAGAGGGGTGGTCACAAAGCAGACATGGAAATCAGGCCTGGCTAAGCAGCTTCAAACTGGAGGAAGCTGCTATTCCCAGAGAGTGGAGGAAGCCGGGCTGCTCGTCACCGCTAGCTAAATGCAGATGTGGGCCGTCTCACCTTTCACCTACCTAGCAGTGTGGCTGCCTCTTTCTCTCTCTCTCAAGACTGGCATGTTTACACCTAAAGAAAGGCCACTGGCTAGTAGGGAATGCTCATCTCATCAAATCAAGGCTGCTTTGAAATTCTGTCTTGATTTTGTGGGATCAAACCCCCTCCCCTCCCCTCCTCTGGCACTGCCTTGTGCCAAAATGTTTAGATTTCTGCTGTTGTGAAAAACACCGCCATCCCAAGGTATGCTATCTGCATCTGGGTCATTGTTTGGACCTGTCGACTCAGAGGCGTCACCCTCGCCTGGTTTATGAATTCATTTCTCCGCAAGATGCCCTGTAAAAAGCAGGGCCGGCTTTCTAAACACATCTTGCCCGCTGCTACTGTGGATCCTCCCTGCCCGTCTTGGCTGGCCCTATGCCCTGCCTGCGCCCCCATTATGGTCCGCGATGGCCTAGGAATCGCTCTTACAGGGGTCAGTTCTTGTTTTGTTCGGTCTCCCCTCAAAGTCAACTTGGGAGACTCCAGCTGGTGCACAACTCCAGCTGGTACAGCTCATTTATTATCCAGAGCTAAGCGAAGCGTGCATATTACTCTCATTTCATAGTCACTCCATTGGCTATCCATCAGCTACTGGGCGTAATTTGGCGATCACGTAAAAAGCCCTTCATGGCCTTGTCCCTTCATATCTGCGGGGCTGCCCCTCCTCTATGCTCCACCAGGGCAACTTCACTCATTTGGATGGGACCTTCTGCAGATACCACCCTGCAAGCTGGGCAAGATCAACAGCTGCCCATCCATGTCCATTCCCTGTGATGCCCCCCCGCCCCCACCTTATGGAACGGCTTGCCTAAAGAGAGCAGGAAAGCGCTCACTCTCCTGGCTTTCCACAAACTATGCAAAACTGAATTACTTAGGAGGGCTTCTTGACTCCGGCAATAGGGCTATGCTGAAAGAAATGGCTCAGAGAGATGTTTGGGTAAAGGGACAGGGACTGTAGATCATTCTACCGGGTACAGTCGGTTGATGTAGATATGCTCCTACCAGGAAGTTTCAGCGTTGTTAAAGATGTCGTGTTTAGTTACTTATGCTTTGTTTCAGCGATGTTCTCTCTCTGTATTCAGACTTATATGCTTGTTTTCTGCAACCCATATCCTATTGCATTGGTTCATTGAACGTCCTAGCTGTTGATCGTATTGACTTGAACTGTGTAACCCGCTTCGAGTCTCAGTGAGAACAGCGGACTATAAATAACATAAATAAGTAAAATTTAGACCCTGCTTTTCTCCCCAACAGGGATCCAAAGCGGCACGCATCATTCCTCCTGCCCTGCAATTTAATCTCGCAGCAACCCTGTGAAGTAGGTACTGCTCAGTTACTTTAAATGCTGCACCCTTGAATAGGTTGAGTTAAAAATAAAAATACCATTTTCATCATTTTTCCAAGCACCCCATCTTCATTGGCTTAATGGAAGCAGGGGCACTTAAAATACGAGCTCTTTCGCACAGAAGGCATGTATGTCTGTGCTGTTTGTTTCCTCCGGGTTTAGGGGGGGGCCCAAACTCCAGGGAGCTGGTGCACTTTGCCCTCGGTAAGTACTGATTTTCTGCTCTCGTCTGCTCTGAGCTGGGCGGCAGAAGCTCCCTCTGCGTCGTCGTCACAGAATGAGAGCCACCCAGGGTAACAGCTGAAACAGGAAAGCTACAGCAAGCGCAGCCAGCTAAAGCCGGCTGGGTGCCTGTTGTCTTGACCTTTGTACAGCTTGAATCAGCAAGAGGAGTGGAACACACAGAGAACCGCTGACTCAGACTTAAAAAAAACCCTTCTGCCTGCTTCTGAGAGCCAGTGTGGTGCAGTCGCTTGGCGTCTGATTAGGATCAGGGCCCAGGTTTGGATCCCCACTCAGCTGTGAAACTAATGGGTGACACGGAGCCAGTTTCTTGCTCTCGGCCTGACGTATCCACAGGGCTGTTGTGAAGGTAGCATGGAGGTGAAAGGGCCGTGTGTGAAAAGCTGATCCAAGCAGGTTGTGTTTCTGGGGGATTTAAACTGGCTGACCTCCAGCGGGGGCAGCCGTGTGCTCTTCTAAGACCGCTGCGCTCTCACTTCTGACTAAAGTCGGTGACTTGGCGACACAGTGTGCCAGAAGCCATTGACAGAACAAATGTATTCAACGGTAAGAAATTCCAAAAAAGGCAACGGGACTCTTTTACAGCCTAGAAAACTGAAGGTGAATTGAGCCTTTTGGTATAGAAAAAGCTACCAACTCCCGCTGGAGGGGAAAAAAAATCTGTTTTGCAAGGTAAGATTAAAAGACTAGCAAACATCCCTCAAGCAGAGACACCACATACAGGCCACTCCTCAGGAGTGAGATGCGATCGCTAGGTGCCCACAAGCCCAGGCACACCCAGCCATCTCCATGGAGCTCAGTTGGCATGAATCCACCTGCCCGGCAAGGCAGTTGCCATTCAGAGAGCCAGTCCAGGTTTCTCTCCAAGCCAAAAGGAATTCTGTCAAGTGGGCACTGAGTGAATCTGATGGAGGGGATTCTACTACAGGAAGAGAGCCTGGGCTATCAAGGTCCCTCCAAAGGCATACCCACCCTGCGGGACACAAAAAGATGCGAGAGGCCCAAATGATCGTACAGAAGAACGATTTCCCCATGAGGTATAACCTCCGCTCATATCAACGGCCAATTACTTTAGCTCCCTTCAGATGCGAACTACAGACGGGCCTGTGAATGCTAAACATGAGAACAGCTCCCAACTTAAGAGTCCCTCTACACGAGACATCTGACATGTGAAGAACACGTGTCGGGTGATGCAATGTTAGCCAGGAAGGGTAGTTTAAATAAACAGAGCCGACGGCGGGGCAAAGGCTTTGCTATACACTGAAGCTGTGTGAAGGGGCTGTGAAATGCCAGAAGGGAAACTTCAGCCCATTAGAACCTCTCCAGGTCCAAGCCCAGCTCTGGAAGGCAGCTCCAGCCCATTTCCATTCCTCACTGCCCTCTGTTTGCAATCTCACACAATTGAGACGGGAGAGGTGAAATTAACAGAGCCTTTGGGAAGTGAAAATGAAGTTAACAAACCTTCTGAGGAGTGATCTCCATGGGCTCTGTCTTTTTAAACTATGCTTCCCCGCTAACACTGCACCTTCCTACACTTGACGAACAAGCGCCGAAGTGTCCCGTGTAGAGAGACTCTCAAACACATGCAATGCCCAGAGGCTGGACTTTTCAAGCATTTAGGTAGTATTGGGCTTCTGCAGACACAGAACATACATTGCTCCCTCTGGACTCACTGGTAAATGGAATGTGGGAATGAGTACTAGGCTCAGATGCATGCATGGGCTGTCCCCCCTGCACTCATGTGCCGAACATCCCTTTACACATGCTCTGTATGCTGAAAAAGGTGGACAGACCACATGCAACAGGGCCAGTTATCATGATATTCTATGTGTGGTGGTTGAGGGGGTGTTTGAGAGCTCAGGATTCACCCCTATGCAGAGTCCACACAGTAGGAAGCCTGTGTTAACAAGCCCTGGTACATTTGTTTGATGAGGTCTAGAAATATGCTTTAAAACTGTTCGCATTACTCTTCCGCACTGGATGAGCCACAGACAAGAATCTAATAAAACACAAATGCAGAGGACGTAGTTATCATTTTTATAGTGGCCATCTAGACCTCTTGGCTGTGCCCATGAGTACTCAATGTGTGTTAATGCACATTTCTTCTTCCTGGAAAAGCATTATGATGGTTCCAGGAGGCTGTCCCTGATTTTCCTTAGTTTGGTCTGAAATTACAGCCCTGTCCTGAGATAACTGGAAGGCACGGTCAGGATTTTCTAAGTGCTCTCCAAACAGTTGCGTTTGTGTTCCAGAGGATCAAGCGATTCAGAGGTCTGTGGAGGCAGATGGAGGCAGTCAAGGCTCACGGGAAAGGCCTTGACATTCATACAGCAGGGGTTTTACTCTGTTAACATGAAGAGAGCTGTGTAAACCCCAGACTGTGTCATAGTTGGAATAGACCCATCAGGCTTTTTCCAGTTTGAGGGTTCTGCAATTCGCCTCCCCTGTTCTTTTGGTTCCCCCACTGAGTTTCCTTTTGGGTCAGCACAGCAGCTGCTCTCAGTTCCTCTTTTCTTACACATATGAAAATCCAGAAACCATCATCATCAGGAAACTACCATGGCTGCCTTATTCTGTACTCTTTCCTTCAGGGTTATTAGAGTCTGTCTCTAGCTGTCTCCGTTTCACCCAAGCAAGACATTCCCTCTCTTCCAAATGCTCTTTATAGATTTTTTTCCACTTCAAGAGGTCAAAGGGAGGGGAAATGAACCCATTAGACTCACTTTCTGCTACGACGGGCAGCCAAGAAGTCCAGGTACTAGAACATCATCTTCTGGCCCAGTGAAATTTATACCAGGTCCCTCAATTTATGGGGACGACGTAAACAACGTTCAGACGCAGACTATTAAAAAACTCAAGATGCCTGACGTGAAGAAACGTTTTTAAAGATGCCAACTTCCCCATTCAAAACAGGAAGTCGACAAGTACCTTTGTGCACTTAGCAACCAAAATGTGTATTGATATATTATTTTATAAGCAACGATTCTTTCTGTGGTTTTAGCGCTCCCTCTTTTTTAACAGCCCATCCGCCCTCCTTTTCCGGAGGCTTTCTGCTGTAAGGTCACTTCTGAAAACCCCTGACTGAAGAGTCAAGAGGAGGATGCAAGCTTATAGACGGCTCCCCCCACTGCCAATTCACACGCATCACAAAACCCATTCTGAAAAGACGAGCTGAAGCAGCTGAAATTCTGAGCCAAGAAACTCTGCATATTAAAGCAAGCTGAAAAACGTAAGAACTGCTCTGCTAGATCAGACCAAACATCCATCAATTCCAGCATCTCTTCCCTGACAACAGACAGCCAGGGGCTTCTGCGAAACTCACAAGCAGGGCAGGAAGGAAACAGCCCTTCTCTGCTCTTTGCCCCCAGAAACGTTCACAGCTTCAGTACGGGGTCAATTTGGGGATCACGCCCGATAGCCACTGACGGGCCTATTTTCCTATGTGTATTGATTTTGTACAACTTCTGTTATTTGTCACAGGCGACAGACAACAGCCACGCCGGGTACTCCCTGGCCCAGTGGAAAATCCCATGTTTGTGCTTGCATGAGCTTATGCAGAACATCTGGTTGCACATTGGTAGGACAGGGCAGAGAGGAAAAGCAGGGACCTTATGTACATGCACAAATTGCCTTCTGGGTGGATTTTTTAATAGGGAGCACAGCTATTTTGTTTGTGGGTCATGCCACCCTGAGTCACAAGCATGGCTACTTCTCCCATGCAGATTCTGTTTTTGAGCCATGGGTGATGCTAAACATAAAGGAACCCGCTATCGGAAACAGGGTCTGTCCTTTCCACGACAGGGGACTCTCAATCACATAATGTTAGGTGACCCTGTCCCCCTACCCGTTTCTTACACTTTCAGCCAGCCCTTCTGTCACTCAACAGACTCCAGCCCATCTCAGCTCAGCCGAAAGATCAGAAATGCCACCCTATCTCTAAGGGGCTACGGGACTCAAATCTTGCTCTTCTACTACAGACCAACATGGCTAAACACCTGAGATTGCCCTACACTGAGTCAGATCATTGGTCTACCAAGGTAACTACTCTGACTGACAGTGGATCTCCAAGGTCTGAGAAAGAAGATTTTCACATCGCCGACTACCTCACCTTTTAAACTGGAAATGTGAGGTTTACATGCAAAGTAGATGCTTGACCACTGAGTCACTGCCTCTCTCCTAAGTGAGCTCAGAAATGACACCTGCTGTAGTACAGTGGTTAAGGGGTTTGGCTGCAAATCAGCACTCTACTGGTTCGAATCCCACTACTGCCAGGGGCCTTGGGTAAGCCACTCCTCTCAGCCCCCGCTGCATTGTGGGGATAATAACAACACTAACTTGTTCACTATTCTGGGTGAGGCACTCATATGTCTAGAAGAGCAGTATACAAGTGCAGTTATTATTATTATTATTATTGTACCCACGTTTGCCTCTTTTCTATACTGAAAACAACTACAATGAACCGTAAAAAGCCCTGAATAGAACAGCAGTATATAAATGTTGCAAACAGATAAATAAAAAGCTCGCTTTTGAAAGAATTCCCAGGGGTGCCGAGTTCCGTGCCTTATACCCAATTCCACACTTTTGCAGTGTGACGGTGGACACACACAATCCTGGGCCGATTCCAGATGGCCAGAAATTGCGGTTTTTCTGCGGAAATAATCGCTTACCGGCCACGCATTCACTTTCGTCTCCATCCGCTTTGTCTCGCAGCGTGCCGTGCCGTCCCGCTTCCGGATGTTCGCACGCCCAACTGAGGTACCCGGGATTGGTTGTTTCCTCCCCGTCACAGTTGACGTCAGGGGCCTTCATTGGTTCGCATTTCGTTTTTTTAAAAAAAATTTTTTACGTGTTTTGCGCAAATGCGCAGGTATGCGAATGCGCAGTGTCGATGTTTGTGCGCTTTTGTGCATTTGTGCATTTGTGCGCATTTGCGCAGTTTGATGTGCGGAAACGTGCGACTGTGCAAATGGCACCCGGTTTAAAAAAAAAAATTAAGGGAATATTGTTGCCGGTCCGCCGGCAAAGGAATGAGGGAAAGGGGAGGGCCTCTCCGCGGCGACGAAGCGTCCAGAAGTGTGCAAACCCACCATACTGCGTTCACACTGTCCGCTTATATAGCGCAACCGAGCGCCATGGACTGCAAGTAAGCCGGGACGGGAAATTGCGGGTTTTTACGAGTGCTGTCGCTGAAAAAGCGAAAGCACTCGCTTTATTTGTGCCCGTCTGGAATCGGCCCAGATTGAAAAGCCCTAAATTGCTCAGCCACTGCATACCATGGAGAGCTCCTTTCCCTTCGCCGCCCAGTTTCTAAACATGTTTGCTTGGAAAGCTGCTGCACTGACTACAGGAAGGCTGAAAATTCAGGGTTTCAAAGACAGCCCAAAGAAGGCACTTACTTTCGCAGCGGTGGTCAGCGGAGCCGCAGAAACACTGAGTAGTCTCAGGGAGGCTTCCAGATGTTGTGGTGGAAGGAAGAAGTTGGGGACCACAACCGGGTCGGATCTGAACAGCAGGGTTAAGGCGACTACAGCAGGTTGTGATGGGGAACAGCTTGTGTTGCAGGCATTTGGAATGCGAAATGAGTTTCCCACCCAAAGAGATGGGAGACGGAGCAGCTGTGGGCAGGCCGCTACACTTACGTGGATAAAGTGCATAATACGTTTCTGCTCATGAACAACCCGACTCCTTGACTAACACCTGAGGACCGAGGAGCGGACGGTTCACATCTTCCTCCCACCTACTTCACAACAGTTGCTGGGGAAAGGCGGGAGCCACAGACTCTCCATCTACTTGGGTGAATGGAGTTCTCGTCCCACACAGGGAGCAAAGCATCTGGTCCAGCCTGGCCCTGGTTATGGGATGGCAACCTGCAGGAGCTATTCTCTTCTGGCCACTGCCGAGCCTTTAAATGGTGGCAGGTGCGGCAAGGAGAAAAGGGAGGGTCAGGCACTGATTTTGTATTTACTGTCTCTCGTAAGTACAGCCTGCTGGATCCATCCACTCCAGCAACCTGCTTCACACAGCAGTTGAACCACCTGCCCATCCACTCCAGCAACCTGATCCATCCACTCCAGCACCCTGCTTCACACAGCAACTGAACCACCTGCCCAGGAGGGCCAAACAAACAGGGCACAGAGGCCAAGGGCCTTCCTTGATGCTGCCTCCCCACAGTGGGATCTAGAGGTTGACTGCCTCTGGATGTGGAGGTTCCCTACTAGTGGCCATTGATGGACATCTCCTCCGTGGATCTGTCTGATTTTTACAGCTATCTATGCTCATGGCTATCGCTGCCTCCACCGGCAGTGAATCCACAGATTAATTACTCATTGTGTAAAAAAGTATTTTCTTCTGTTTGTCCTGTACCTCTTTCCCAACTTCTAACATTATGGGAGAGGGAGAAAAAGGTCCCTCTATCTACTTTCTCCACCCCATGCATAATTTTATAACCTCTATCATGTCTCCTGTTAGCCTTCCCCCCCCGCCCCCCCAGATGAAGAAGTCCCAGACTCTGGCCTTTCCTCATAGGAAAACTGCCCCAACCCCCTAACCATCTTGGCTGATCTCTTCTGTATTTTTTCCAGCTCTGCTATGTCCTTTTTGAGTTACAGTGCATGTGCTATTCCAAATGAGGCATTGCAAGGGCATTGCAATATTGGCCACTTTATTCTCAGCCCTTTCTCTAATAATCTGTAACATGGAGCCCGTCTTTTTCATTGCTGTGGCACACTGGACTGACATTTTCACTGAGTTTTCCACTACAACCTCAAGATCTCTTTCAATCTCAGTCTCAGCCAGCACAGACCCCCATCAGCATCTCAGTTTTTCTCACCTTGGAAGCCTGTTGCCAGCCAGCCAGAAGGCATAAAAATACTTCGAATGAACACGTTTTTAGCCCACCACAGGAGTTGAGGGCAGCAGACATTGCTACCATAACCCTCCATTTTATCCTCACAACTACAGTGGGTTGTTTAACTGAAAGAAGGAAGCGTTGAGCCAGGGCCCCTGGAAGTGCCAAGCAGGGGCTGAACCGAGTTGTGTTGCCTCCCTTCAATTAAGCAGTACAACAGACTTGTGTAGCTTGAATGTTTGTCCACTTGTATTCATAAAGCTTAGTCCAATATAAAGATACCCCTTGTCTATTTTTCTATAGAATCCAGTGGCAATACAAGTCCACATCATTTAAAAACCAACCAACCGACCATGCAAAGATAGGCTCGTAGGGTCTTTTAAGACTTCAGTGATGGGAAGACTCATCAGAGGTGAATTTTAAGAGTACTGCTGACCTGTCTGAGATAAGATCTAGCAGTCCTAGTTTAGCTTTGATGTCAGATAAAGGGAACAACTTTATTCCCTGCAATACACTGAGAACACTTGGCTCTATTTCACAGAACGTTAAAATTTAACTTGAGAAAGGCAGGATGCTCTTACGCTACGTAACGCCTCCTCCCAAAGGACACAAGACGCGCTTCATAAAAAGCGAAAGACGGAATGGACCGGTGTTGCCACCCATAACAAGTTAGCAGTGAAAGTTGCCTTCAGCTGATAAGAAAGCAAGCAGACACAATGAGGGCAGACCCGGAGAACAAAGATGCTCGGCCTTCCTGGCCGCCCTGCCTGTTTTTTCATCTGTTGTCCTGAGAACAGTTTCAACTCTGACTTCTAGCTCTATGGCTGCACCTTCCCTGCACAGCCTCAGTGCCAGGCTGCTGGGCTTTCTGCAAATACACACGCGTGGATGGGAATTACACGGCCACCACTGTGTATGTCTGAATGACTACAGCGCACTTCCGGCTACTGTGGCTCGCGGCAACCCCAAAGCTTCCTTTCCAAAGTCCACATGCTAATGTATATCACAGGGGTGGCCAAACATGCTTAATGTAAGAGCCACATAGAATAAACGACAGATGTTTGAGAGCCGCAAGACGCGATGCATTGAAGTGACTTCAGATGAAGAGGTGGGTTTGGGGGAGTGTCCTGAAAGTGACATCACAGGAAGGGGTGGGGCTTAGGTGCAGTATGCTGGACGTGACATCACAAAATTGATGTCACATCCTTGCTAGGCTTCACCCCCAAAGTCCCCAGGTATTTTCTGAGTCAGACCTGGCAACCCCAACATTTTTACTGAAAATATGAAAGTCATGGAAAGAAAGAAGGAAGGAAAGAAAAAAGGAAAAGGGAGGGAAAGACATGGAAAGAAAGAAGGGAGGGAAATAAACTAAACTAAACTAAAATGTATGGCCACGACAATACTCAGAGACCTCTGGGAGCCACACGATATGTATAGGAGAGCCTCATGTGGCTCCTGAGCCGCAGTTTGGCCACCCCTGGTATATCACATAGTGTGGCACGCAAGACACTGAAGAGGTTATGTCTACCCCCTACCGGCCACAACGTGATGGGTTAGAGGAAAATGTGCCTGGCACATTTACTGGAATGCGAAGGGGGTTGCTTGCTTCGTTAGATGAAAAAGGATACAGCACTGCCCTGGGCTGTAGAGGCTCACCTGAGTCCTCAGGTGGGTCTTGGTCACCCTCGTCAGAGCAACTGCCTGGCTGCTGTGCAGGTTCTGACAGCCCAGGAGAACACCGGAGCTCCTCCTCACTGGAATCAGCTCCTTCCGCATCTTGGGGGTCAGGATGTGAAGCCCCGTTTCCCTCTTCTGCCTTGGGAACAGCATAACTGGTAGCAACGTCTCCACCACCCAAGAAAGCACCTGGTTCTACCTCTGCCTCTTTGGTCTGGATTTCCAGGGCTCTTTTCGGACCAGTGTCATCTTCTTCTGCACACCTGTCATTTGGGTAATCTCTGTTTATGGCCTGGGCAGACTGGCACGGTTCTTCGGGGCTGCCTTCAAGGGCTTGCCTCCCCCCATATTCGCCACCCGCTTCTTCTCGGGACGGGCTCGTGCTGGATCTAACGGTGCTGGGTACGCTCAGGGGGTCCTCCTGGGTTACACTGGACAAGGAACTACTTCCGGCTCTCTCCCCCGTGAGTTCTTCAGAGCCAGGTGGCCAGCGGGTTTCCCTTACTTTTATTGCTTCTTGGTCAGGTTCCTCAGAGACAAAGCTGGACCAGGGGCTGGTTTTGTCTGTCACGGTGGTGATTTCGTTGAGCGTTCTTGGCTCTACGATGTCCTCTTCGTAGTCATCCTCACTGTGGGACTCGGCAGCTCCTTCCGAAGGGGTGCTTTGGGAGCCGGCTTGACCAAGGAATTCATACAGCATGCCCCCTCCACAGGAGGCCTCTTCCAGGGGGAAGGCAGCCTCTTCATCTACACCACCACTTGAGGCTTCGTTCCTCAGGAGGTCTTCTGGCCCGTCAGCAGTCCTGGCTGCCCCCTCCCTCTGATCTAGAGGGGCATCCAAACGCGAAAAGAGCCCTTCGCAAGCATTTGATGGCTCCGTGGCATTTTCTGTTATATTCTGCAGGCCTGATGCCGGAAAACAGACGTTACCAAAACAAAAGGGAAAAAAGTGATTTCAGTATTCGTGCATAGCTCAATCATATTAACAATGTGTGTGTGCCACTAGAATACTATGTTCAAAATCTCTACTCTGGCATGTTGGGCAGGTTAAACCCAACACACTCTACTTAAATTGGGCTCAGGAAGGAAGAACAATGATGACATGTTGCAGTAAGAAGGGAGCAAAATACAAATGCCACCTATTTGATGGAGAGACTGGTTGCCAAGGACGTTACAAAGCAACATCCCCCCCCCCCCTTAAAGTCACAGTTTATTGACTGAATGAGACAGTCTGTTTAGTTTAGGTGAAGTCTCATTTCCTCTGGGTGTTAGCCAGGTGGCCTGCATTCAGCTGGAGGTAAAGATAAGGGTAGTCCCTTGTGAAAGCACCAAGTCATTACTGACCCATGGGGGGACATCGCACCATGACGTTTTCTTGGCAGACTTTTGTTACGGGTGGTTTGCCATTGCCTTCCCCAGTCATCTACACTTTACCCCTAGGAAACTGGGTATTCATTTTACCGACCTCGGAAGGATGGAAGGCTGAGTCAACCTTGAGCCGGCTACCTGAACCCGGCTTCTGCCAGGATTGAACTCAGGTCGTGAGCAGAGCTTGGGCTGCTGTACTGTTGCTTATGACTCTGCACCACAGGTCTCCTTTTATTCAACTGGAAACAGGCCCCAAAGCATCACAGGGCTTGAAAGGAGGTGTTTGGTGGCAGCAGGCACCAAGAAGTTGGAAGGGCCATTCCAAAAATCAAACCACCCCACCATGTAAATGGAAGAAAAGTCAGAGAAGCAGAGTTTGGGAAAGAAGGTGGTGGAAGCACGTTACAAATGCCTTTGAGAAGAAGCACCCGCCCACAAACGTTTCTTAATGGTTCATGTCTTACCATTAATCAAGTTGCTGACTTGAGACAGCAGATGGTTGGACTTCTCCAACAGATGGCGCCCTTCAGAATCGACCGTTCTGGAGGCCGGACTTGGGCGTCTGGCACCGAGAGCACCCGTATTTCTATCTGGAGCGCCCGTGTCAGGGAACGACCTGGTTAGCTTTTGATTGAAGTACCTCTTGATCTCATCCAGCTCATTCAGGTTTTTTCTGGAAGGAGAAAAATCAAGCAGGAAGTCATTCTGACCTGGTGGGCTTGTAACAGTTTTTTTTATTTCAGAAGGCTTGGGGGCGATTAGTGGAGGGAATTACTGGTTTGTATCATTCAATATCTACAAATGGAATAAAACTTTCCTGCCTCTCCTTCTAGCCCGCTGAGGTCCCCAAATTTCAGGAACGCAAGTGGAGTTCTGCAGTGGGAGGGGTGCTTGGCACTAATTTCCTCACATTTATGGAACTACCTTTCCATCTTCAGAAACAGACCACAGCTAAGAATCCCCATCTGGTGTCATTTCTGTTGCGTTCTGCGGTGACGTTATTTTTCTATAACGGCTGGTTATCTTTTAAAGTTATCGTCTCGGATGAACTGCTTTCAGGGCCTGCTCAGATCCAAAGACTGAGCATAAAGTGGAAAAAGAAAAATCCAAACCAATGAAATGAACTTTGCCTGTTCTACTTGAGGACAAGCTGGAAACTAGAACTGCTTCAAAATACGGCAGTTTGGTTATCGGCAGAGGCTCGCTACCGGAAAACTTCTCAAAAATTTTAAAACAACTATTGGCGGCCAGTTTGTTTCTAAGTTCCATTCAAGGTGCTGGTTGTGATGTTTAAACCCCTTCGCAGCCTGGGGTTTCACATCAGTGTAAAGGGCCACCTCTGTACATGCCCCCATATGCCAATTTTGCCATATTAGTTGTCACTTTCTGAACATCCCCCCACCCAGGCTTGCTTGCCTGCCTATTCCTCTTCAATGGTGCCTTCCCACTTCATGGAACAAGCTCCCAGAGAAGTTAAGAGGGGCAACCTTTTTGGAGGTCTTGAAAAAGTGCGGCAAAGCTAGGCTATCTGTGAGCGCATTTAGTGGGACCTGAGCAACAAGCACAGGTCTTTCTGTCGAATGTCTTTATGAATTTATTCTATGCTTATGGTTTTACTGGTCCAAATTGTAAGGCACTTTGAGCCACAAATGGAAAAGCAGGATATAAGTCAGTAAATAAATAAAGTGCACCCCTGCTGCCCATTGGACTCTCCCACCCCTATCCCTGACTCATCCTTTGAGTTCATGACCTCTGCTGCTATGCTTGTCTCATCAACCTAACATAAGGTTGTAAATATGCCGGACTGCACCATTTCTTTCCAAAAAGTCATGCAGCAGCAGAGCAGACGGAAAGACAGATCATCCCCCCCCCCCCGCACCTGCCTGCTCCTCCAGTGACAGAGAATTCCAACATTCCTGGACTAGCATGGGCGCCATTACAGCAATCATCAATATAGACTAACTGTATCCTTTTGTGAGATGTAAGATGGAAATAATGCTTAATCAACCCCAACAATGTGCAGAAACTCATGGCTAAAATGCAGTTTTTACCTGAGAGCCCGGAGAAGCGAAGTGCGCGAAGCCTGGGACAGGGAATCCAGCCTTCCGGCTCGGTGCGCATTCCCTTCCGCTTGCTGCAAAGACTCGTGGAATCTGCGGATGTTTTGCACGTGTTCTTCGTGACGAGGCATGGAGAAAGCAGGAGATCCAGATCTGGTAAGGAAGGGATGGTGTTGATTATTCTCAGGACTGGGCATCATCGGCTTCTCTCCTTCTTGTTTCAAAGGCCCATGCCTATTGTATATTTTCACTGATTGTCTTAACTGTGGTTCGTTACTGTACTTTGCTCAGTGAATGTCCTAGCTGTTGATTCTGTCATCATCATCATCATTTATAGTGTGCTCTCCCTGCAAGTGGGCTCAGAGCAGATCACAATTAAATTACAGCCCTGCTTGCCCCCATCTTCCCACCAATGCAAGATTATACACTCTCATGTAAACAAGCATAACGGAGGGCAGTGGAGAAAGGGAGAATCCGGAATAGGGGAGGACCACCTGCTTTGCAAATGTCCCCTTGTTGCTGGGGTATCAGACCCTCCAGGTGTAGGCAACTGCACCCTGCACTGAACCAATCAGGCCAAATTATTAACTCCCAAATTAGTCTTAGTATATTGCTCATTCAATGTCTCCTCATAGTGACTGTATCAACCTACATGCCTCTTTGTACAGTCTTATTGTTTTACACGCTATAATCCGCTTTGAGTCTCAGTGAAGAAGAGTCCAGTAGCACCTTCAAGACTAACCAATTTTATTGTAGCATAAGCTTTCGAGAATCAAGTTCTCTTCGTCAGATGCATGGTACAGAAACTTTGCCCATTGGACATTGGAGTTTCTGTGCCATGCCTCTGACGAAGAGAACTGTGATTCTCGAAAGCTTATGCTACGATAAAATTGGTTAGTCTTGAAGGTGCTACTGGACTCTTTTTGATTTTGCTACTACAGACTAACACGGCTAACTCCTCTGGATCAGTGAAGAAGGCAGACTATAAATACAGTAAATAGATAACTTAAATAGTTAATAAATAAAATAAATACTACCTTTGATCGCGAGAAATACCAGATCCAAAAGCCCTATCTTAGGGAGTTTGAGGATCAGAGTCAGTATTTCAAATGCATCTGATTTGGAGACGGTGCCCTGTAAGCTATTACGGGATATATACTGTCTCACCTCTCGTCCACTCGAGCAATCTCTTTGCCCATTTCCTATTTTTTCTGAAAATGGCTGCCTGGTGGTCAAGACAAAGGTTCTGCAAGTCATCTGGCCAGTTAGGGTGAGCTGGGACTGTTAATCTGTGGGAACTAGGTGGGAGTTTTATCAAGCTGTTTGTGAAATCTTATTCTAATCTTCTGCAGCGCTTAGCTTTTAAAGTGTCGCAACTTGCTTTGAGCTGAAGCACTGTAACAAATCCAAGAACAATGCTACATGTTGTATTCCAGCGGCTCGCTCTCTGTATTCAAAGCTGCTTTAATAAAGGCAGGGAATTTAGAAAGAACCATTCGAGGAGTCTAAAGGGTCCTTTAAATTTCAGCCTCAACAGCGGAGAGATGTGCCATTCAGGTGATAGAGGGGATTTTGCTAGATCCTGTTCTCTCATAACCTGCCCCTTTTCCCTCAGGGGCAGAATTTCCAGCCTTCTCAAGCGAGTTGAGGCAAGAAGAGCCAAGCGGCGGCTCTTCTGGGGTGCCTTCAGCTCAGAAGACACAACGCCGGCTTCTCCCTCAAGCAATTCCCACTGCGAGCTTCAAGCCCTATTAATTAGAAGGCGAAAACAAGGTGGACTCCCTCAACACCTGCGTTTAGGAACAACAGAAACTCCTGCCAGGTGATTGAGAATCTGTTTGAGGTTAGCTTGTGGGCACGTGCCTAGTCCAGAAGCGCAGAACATCCATAGAGAGGAACAGTGAGGACCCCACGACTGTCAGAGGCAGTGACGCCCATTCACTGGTGCCTGCTGCAGGTGGCCCGGCTGAATTGCAAAACGATATTGCTGGCCACGAATGGTGTTGCTCTCAAGCATCTTTTCCTACTGCCTAGCAGTTGCAGATTTCCTGTTCCCAAATAACAGATAACGGAATGGCCTTGCTGTCAAGAGTAATGGAATCCGAGAGATAAGCCACGTGCACGTTTGTTATTTCACAACTCTTCCTCGTTCTTTCTATTTTGAATGACAAACTATAAACATATAGCAAAATGGCATACCACCACTATATTTAAAAATATTTACCATTTTGTCTTCCATGGACAATTGGTTGGTTTCTTAGATGCGCTCTAGTATTCCTTCTTTTACTCCCTCCAACAAATTGTGCCTACTCCAGTACTGAATGAATGGAGATCATTTCTTGCTAAAATTGATCTGCGATCATTTCTCCCTTTCCCCCATGTATTTAGAAGTTGGAAATTTACCCATTAACATCACTTGCTATATTCTTTGTAAGCGTTTCTTGCTACTTGGTATATAGTTTGCTGCCTCCATGTCTGTGCTACTGTCATTCTCGATGCCATTATTAAACGTATTACCAAACTTCTATATTCCTTTTGTATTCTTTATGAAAAAATCGCTTAATAAATTACTGGAAAACATTCACATTTCTGGCTTATCATTTCTTTAATATCTCTATGCACCATACATAGTTTCCACACCGTTTATGAAATAACGTCTCTTTTACTCTGCCACATTTCCAATAGACAATGTGTTCTCCAGAGATCTTTGTTAATCTATCTGATCTATAATGCCAATGGAAAAAAACGATTTCCACTAATTTCAACATTCAACGAATATTCTTTTAATTTCTTGTATTACTCATTCCGATTTCAGTATTGAGACTCAGATAGGTCCTTCCCCCACTTCCTTTTATATTCCCACTGCACGGTGTCTGATGTCTGAATAATTAAGAATAACTTTGACGTTAAACTCTTTTGTGGTTTTAATAAAGACAACAAATCAGAAGCAATCAGAGCTGATGTGTGCTCTAGCACTGGATGGGGGAAATCTACGATCTTCAGGGAAGTAAATGAAACATGCCTAATTTAAAAAAATTAAGAAAAAGCAAATAACACTCTCAAAGGTTACAGATTGGTGGGGGGGGGGCGGGGGTGAGGAGGAGGAGAAGCAGCACTGTTGGCCTACAGGGATATGACTGGCAGCTTTCAGCGGCTGGCCCTTCACAGAAACACATTCCGCACAGCGTTTGCACTAGCAATAAATGCAGCGGCAGAAGGCAACGAAAGAGAATTCCTTTTCTCTTGCAGCATTTGACTGCTGTAGAAGTGCTGGGGAAATGTGACAGCCACACAGTGGAAGATATTCTCGTTGAAAAATAACCGGTTCTTGCAGAAAAGGGGTAACTGTTACTGTGCAGAAGCAGACCCCCTTGCCATTGTCTGGAAAGAACAAACGTCTCCTATTTTGCCCCTACCTCTCATGTTCAGTGTCCACAGTGCCATTCGATGAAGGGTTAAAGAGTTCTTCGGCGCCTCTTGTGGAAAAGGTGGAGAATGCTGCACACAAGCCTCTCGCCTGGAACGCAAAAGGGCTTGTGGCTGGAATCTGCAACAGAGAAACGGTAAGACACCTTTCGGAGCTCTACCTGTGCTCATCACACAAAAAACAGTGGTCGTGAGCCCTGGTTTGTGCCTTGCCTGGCAGAGCCCCAGTGGTTATCTCAGGGGCCGGTGGCAGGGGCTCACTTGCAGGACCCGGCAAGGTGGCCTCTGCGGAGTATGATCAGCAGGTGCCTCCGCAACAACAAGCCCTCCCTGAGCCCACTGGTCTTCCTGGTTCCCTGGCCCCGGTTCCTTAGGCTCTTCCTCTGAGCCCTCCAAGGAGAGTCACAGGCCTCATCACAGGAAACTTGGGCAGTAGTAGTAGTAGTAGTAGTAGTAGTAGTAGTAGTAGTAGTAGTAGTAATAATAATAATAATAATAGTATGCAATTTATATACTGCCCTTCAGGACAACTTATTTTTATTATTTACTTATTTAATTTAAACCCCGCCCTCCCCACGAATGGGCTCAGGGCGGCTCACAACACGCATGCAATACAGTAAGTTAATCATAAAAAAACATAAAATCAGAGGTAATTCAAAACAGTCATTAAAACTTAACGTCCACTCAGAGCACTTTACAAAGTGTGTTATAATTATCTCCACAACAATCACCCTGCGAGGTGGGTGAGGCTGAGAGAGCTCTGAGAGAGCTGTGATTGACCCAAGGTCACCCAGCTGGCTTCAAGTGGAGAAGCAGAGAATCAAACCTGGTGGTCCAGATTAGAGTCCTGCCGCTCTTAACCATTACACCTAACTGGCTCTGCACCACTGTATCAAACTGGTTAACCGGGGCCAGTTTGGTTATGTTTCAAAGAGGGAGGCCAAAAGGTTGAAAGGGAAAAAGAATATGCTTTCATTATGTCAACTGCATTGAAATCCCACAAGAACAGGAAAAATAATTGCTTTAGGATAGGCGGCTGTCTATCTGAAATCAGGACACCTCTGAGAAGAAGGTAAGTTACCCCCAGATAAAAAACGAAGCAATTCTCAGAGTATGTAATAATACTGAAGAGCTGCAGTCCACCCAGGGTCGCTTCAGCTCAGAGCAGAACTGGGAAAGAGATCTGTCTGAGCCGCCGCTAGCCAGAGCAGACAATACTGAGCCGGTCTAAGAGATCTGATGTGGGATAAGGCAGCTGCTTTCATTAATACTTGACAAATGCTCACGTAGAGTGAGACGGGGCAAATGGGAACTTCTGATACGTGTAACCTTGCTCCGGCCTGACATTTCTAATACGGAACTTTCAGAGTTGCCTCGTCAGACGAGCAATCAGAACTCCAGTCAAGGAAACCAGGGAATGCACATACTGCTGATCCTGGGGGCTTTGTCCTGCTTCTGGCCTGCCTCTCTTCTTTGAGATGAATGATATTTTCGAGGGGCGAAATGGCTACTTTGATTTGCCCTTGGCACTGCCCGCTGAAGTCCGTGATGTTGTACCAGCCACAGACTAACTGGAAGCCCGAGAGGAGTGGGGAGAGATCGACAGATGCAAAGCCTATCACTCGTTCGGCGTCTGCAGAGAAACAGAGGGCACAACCGCACGTCAGCTAGGAAAAACTGGTTAAAATTCACACCCGAGTAGACCGTCGCAGTAAAACATCTTGAGTATTCTGAACATCCAGAGTTGTGAGGCTGTGAGCCCCGAGCCCATACCGAAGAGGGCAGACCGCTGCAAACGATTACGGACTGAACCGATTGCAGCAGTTCTAGGTGAACCAAACCTAGTTAGAAGGATACTACCAAATGTAACTCATGTGTCCAAAGACAAAACCTTCTGCACTCCAGCCCCACAAGTGCCAGGCTGTACAATCCAGCCCCCAACAATGTGCTGCAAGCATAAAGTAAGCGTATTACAGGCAGGGAGTGCAGAGCAAATTCCTCTGCACAGCTCATGTAAGTGAGCCAGACCACATGCTAGACGGGGAGGCCACCACCCTCCTCTTCCAATTCCAGGGCCTTTGGTTATCCCACAGAAATATTGCATACTTTTGGATACTCAGTAATCTTTTAACAGCAGTCCTATAAAGTAGGCCTGAATCATTCTTCCTAGAGAGGAATTAGAGTATCAGGAATGCAGGAATTAGAGTATTAAATTAGGAACTGGGAGACCTGGTCTGCCACCCACCCACCCACCCCTGCCTCACTAGGTGACTCTGAACCGATCTGCTCTCTCTAATGTATTTCAACAGGTTCTTCTGAGGATAACATGGAGGAGGGAACTACCTTAAGCCCTTTGGAGGAAAGGTGGGGCAATTTATTGAGTTCTCCTCTCCAGAGAACTGCTTGAGGCAACGTACAGGTTCAAACACACACAGACACACGTGCGCGTGCGCAAGCATGAATAAAACAACAAAAACAATTAAGAACAATTTAATAATAACAACTGTGCTTATATACCGCTCTCCTAGACAGCTTAGTGACCCACTCAGAACAGTGAACAAAGTCACTGTTATTATCATCCCCACAATACAGCCGGGGAGCTGGGCTGAGCGGAGTGGCTCACCCACTGAGCTCATCGCAGTAGTGGGAGTCAAACTAGCAGAGTGCTGATTTGCAGCCCGCCCATCTAACCACTATGCTATAATCTGCTACAGCATTAAAAAAAAATCAAAAAGCAACCAGCACAGAACAGCAACCGACAGAACAGCTAAGGCTACCGTGATTTTTAAAAATGGGCTTAGGCTTGGTGATGGTTGGCAATATGGGAAACTCCGCATCTGGAGAATACCTGCTTTATGCCATACTTTGAAGACCAGAGTTTGCTGGGGATCCAACAGAAGTTCGTTGGAGAGCCTGAGGGGAAGAAAAAGAAAAATCAGAGAGGCTGGTAACGTCAGGCGAGCAGGACACAACATTGCTGAAATGCCACCAATGGTCAGCCTCTCACAGGTAAAGCTAGCTCTTGTGGTGCACGGGATGGCGATGGTGGGCATACTGGAAATGGCTGCGTACATCTCAGGCGATCTGGCATTTGTTTGCCAAATGGGACAGAGTGTTTATTTCACTCCCATTATTCTAACAGAGTTAAAAGGGTCACAACAACAGAGGGAATGGGGTCCCAAAGGTTAAAGTAGGGCTATTTAGTAGCTGAAGGCGACACAGGCAGGGCTATTTTTCAGCCAGAATGCAGCGGAAGGGAGTTCCGGCACCTCTTGAAAGTAGTCACATGTCCGGTGGCCCCGCCCCCCCGGATCCTGTTTCCTCCCGTACACAACCCAAGGCGTCCAGCTCTTTAGCTTCGGGCACAGAGCAACACTTCTCTAGCCGCTTACAAGCAGCAAGAAAAGTGTGGCTTTCAAAGCTCGCTGCTTTCAGAGCCTTGCCTTGCTAGGAAAGTGTTGCTGCTTTCAAAGGCCGCAGCTTTTTTCAGCTGACAGGAAGATTCCTCGCCCGTCAGCTGAAAAAAAGAGCTGTTTTAAAATTCCAGCAGCTTTTTCAGCTGAGGGAAGAGGGACACCCCCCCCCTCCGCCTCAGCTGAAAAAAGCAGTGGGGCATCTGGAAGCAGCAACACTTTTCTTCCATGCGTTTCTCCCTCATTCCCCTCTTGAGAGTTCCACCACCTTCCCCCCCCCCAAAAGCCCCGGACACAGGTTACTGGGATGGGTGAGAAGTAGTGGTGGTGGCCACCCAGTAGAAAATGCTCGTCCCCCAGGCAATCCATGAGATTGTTTGCTGAATTTCTGATATGTCTTGAACTGCAAACAGCTAATCTTGCAGCTACCAGCATATTTCAATATTTGCCTTCACACTTCTAAAAATAACGGCTACCCAGCAGCCTAAATATTCACTGATAAGATTTTCAGTGCCTTGGACCACTGAGTACCACAATACGGCCCACTGCTTTTCTACTTACAGATTGTTTTTAATTGTTATGACTTAGGGAATGCCTTCCGGCTGTCTAGAAGGTCTAAACACAACAGTGGAGTAGCCAGTTCAGGCTGCTGAGCTCCAACCGCTCTTCAGTGCTTGAGACTAGACTTTACGCACCAAAATATAACTGTTCCAAACTCAGCTGCTCCAAGGTCAGTAACTAAGACTCTGAAATTAAATGGCAACATCTTTTTAAAAAATGCCCACACTAGGTCAGACCAATGGCCCATTTAGTCCAGCATCTTGTTTCCCATAGTGGCACAACCAGATGCCCCCAAAAGGTGTACCCACAGGGCACAGCGACCCAAGCCTCCTCGGCTGCTGCCCTACAGCCCTGGTATTCAGACAGCTACTTACAGCCATTGATAGGCCTGTTCACCATGAACTTGTTTATTCCCCTTTTAATGTTATCTCAATTAGAAGCCATCACTCCACCACGTAGCAGTGAATTCCACAAGTTAATTTACTCTTTAAGAAGTACTTCCTTTAGATCATCCTGAACTGATCTTCCATCAACTTCACTGGGTGCCAGCAAGTACTAGCGTTAGGGAATAGGGAGAAAAAGTTCTAAAAAGCTCCAAACCCCACAAGTGAATAGGCAGGATTCGGTCCCCGTCCATCCCTAACTATGACTCAAGAACGCATTTTATTTATTTAGAAAATTTAATCCTCTGGCTTCCTGTGAAAAAAAATCATCAGCAACAAAAGACTGTTTGCCAGGGCTTTTTTTCAGGGGGAACGCGGTGGAACAGAGTTCCGGCATCTCTTGAAAATACTCGGCAATAGTGCTTGAAAATAATATTATTTCAAAGAAACCGGTGTGTTTCTTCCTCTTTTCCCTCTTGAGAGTTCCGCCACCTCTTTTCCCAGAAAAAAACCCCTGCTGTTTACAAAATTCATCGTAACACACTGCCATAAAAACACACAACCATGAAAAGAGTAAGTTAAACTTTAAATAACGGCAATTAGAACTAGCAAGCAACTGTATCAGTATTAGAATCCAGAACAGCACTGAGATCCTGAAACGAACCCATAAATCTGAGCAGCAGCATAAAACAAATCCCAGCTAACCATTTCAGCTCACTCATCCCTCCACGTGTTTTCCAAAATTAAAATGTCTTAACTAGGTGTCTGAATGAGAAGTCTAAAGGGGCCAGTTGAACATCACCTTGGGTGATACATTTAGCGCATGCCAGAGACACAATTATTGGCTGCCTCTCATGGTTTTGTTCTTGTGATTCCAAGATAAGACCTGCTGGAATATAGCTGGAAGTCCTAGAGTTGTTATTCACAGACTTTTTGAAGTTGGACCTACTTCTACACTTATTGTACAGTTTGGGACCCTCTTCTAAATGTGATGTGGAGAGAAATCATCTCTACATTGCTGAGCACTACACTACTGCTGTCGTATAGTGGTTAAGTGGCTGGGCTCCAAGACAGCACTCAGCTGGTTCGAATCCCACTCCTGCCATGAGCTCTGCAGGTGGCCTTGGGTCAGCCCCTCCTCTCAGCCCCAGCTCCCCATCTGTACTGTGAGGATAATAATAACGCTGACTTTGTTAACTGCTCTGTGTGGCACTAATCTGTCCAGAAGAGCGGTATATAAGCACATGGTTGTTATTATCATCGTTGTCATCATCACTCAAGAATTCACCTCAGCACTTCAATTATTGTGACTGCACTCTGTTCATGGGCAGGAGCTCAGTTGCAGACTAGAAGCTTGCAGAAAAGAGGAGACTGGGGGAAGAAGCCCTCAAGCTTCAAGCGCAGACCCCCTCCAGTTCTTCATTATGCTACAGACTTTAGATTAGCAGAATACTGCTTTACTACCCACACCCTGCTGGAAGGCAACACCTAAAAAAGGATAGAGACTGTTTTGGGGGGGGGGGGGTGGAGGCAGGAAGATCCACATGACTTCCAAGTGGGAGAGACTATAGTGGGAGGCACAGCAGCTAGGCTGAGCCTTTGAATAGCGACACAGAAACAGAGTAAAGGTAAAGGTAGTCCCCTGTGCAGGCACCAAGTCATTACTGACCCATGGGGGGGACGTCGCATCACGACGTTTTCTTGGCAGACTTTTTTATGGGGTGGTTTGCCATTGCCTTTCCCAGTCATCTACACTTTACCCCCAGGAAACTCATTTTACCGACCTCGGAAGGATGGAAGGCTGAGTCAACCTTGAGCCGGCTACCTGAACCCAACCTCTGCCGTGATCGAAGTCAGGTTGTGAGCAGAGCTTGGGCTGCAGCACTGCCGCTTACCACTCTGCGCCACTGTTTAAGCAGGAGATACTCTGAGGCTTTGGTGGCAGCAAGTATTCGAATTGCCTCTCAGGGGCATTGGTAGCAGTGGGTGGATGCTGGTTTGTTTGTTTTTTGGCACATCAGGGAGTAAGAGATGGTTGCAGGGTTTTTCCAACCTCTTGGTAATCAATCAGAAAGAACAGAAGGGGCCTGCAAGGCCATTCCTTCACATGATTTACTAAGATGTTTGGGCCTTTTTCATGTTTAGTTTTTTATCAACACTCCTGAGCAAGAGGCTGCATTCCGTTTTGATTTGCCGTTCAGCGTCCTCTTCCAGCTCACCCTGTTTGCTTATTTATTTAGAACATTTTTATTCCTCCAGTGGTGTAGCGCTTAAGTTTCATGGGCAGGAGAACCAGGTTCGAATCCTCATTCTACCAAGGAGACTTGCTGGATGACCTTGGGCCAGTCACCTCCTCTCCGCCTAACCTACCTCACAGGGTTGCTGTGAGGATAAAATGGATAAAGGGAGAATGTTCTAAGGGTCGAATGCACAGCCCATTTACCACAGTGCACGTTCATTGACCCCCCTCAAATTGTGACCTTGGGAAAAACAAGGGGATGGTGAATTTTTAAAATGTGCTTATGTGTTTTAAGAAAACGAGAACTGCCGCAATTTCCCCCACCCAAGTCAATGATCACAAGTGACTCCATGGTACAGAAATGGAAGCAAAATGACCAAGAGCTGATTCTTTGGTTCCTGAAGACAAAAAGAAATTGGGATGAGAGAAACAGCCAGACACTCTTAGGCCCTTTAAAGAATAGGTAAACTTTAGCATTAAAAGCCCAGCACTTTCCCCATTGTAACTCTTCCTTCCCCATCCAATCCCCCTGCAAAATACTGGACCCAGGCACTCTAGATCCCTGATGGTGATGGGCAGGGGGAAAGTGGGAGAAGTTAAGCGTGCTTCCTCCACACCACTGCTCCCCTGCTGCAGAGAGCTGGGCGAGGAAGCAGGACCTGGGCACACAACGTGCGATTCTCGTTGCCCTGAACTCTTCCGCTGGGGAGTTCCGTCACAAGAAACCAGTTTTGCCAACTAGTGACCAGGTGGCAAAACCCCGTAGCTCTACAAGCATTGCTCTTGAAAAGGCCACATTTCATACCTGGTCTGCAGCTGAAAATCCCAAACGGGCGAGTCTGTTTTTTCAACGATCTCTGTCGAAATAGGGCTGTCGGTGTTGGCGGTAACGAATGACACGCAGCTGCTGGGGGCCGTCACTCCACGTTCGGTGAGGGGGCTTCCTGAAACACAGGAGCCGAACAAGCGGAATGATATTACAAAACTGGGGGTAACTTTGGAAACAGAAGACCTCTTATGACAAAACACTTCCAGTAGTGCCATAAAACAGTTATGCTTCGTGATGAGGATTAATAAGGCAATGAGAAAACAATGGCCCTTTCCTGGGCTCCCACAAGGAGGGAAGACACAACCCTTACCTTTGAGTAAGTCTTCCAAAAGCACAGCCTTACAACCAGATACACAAACTAGAATCAGGAGGCTGAAGATGTTGCTGCCGCCTGCACACAGGCCGTTCAACCGTGAACAACCCCAGGAGAAGCAGTGACACAACCTGGGCATGCTTCATGGATACGATGTGCATGGACCTTGATAAGTCTTTATAAATCTCACAGTAAGGAGAGCTTTAGCCACAGAGGAGATTCAGCCACAGAGCTTGGCTACTCTGTGACCCTCAAGTTGGTGCTTAGAACTTCAGCCCAGATGTTGGCAGCTCAAGGAATGGTACAGCCTGCCTTCTGCACTAAGCGCCAGGGGCTGGAGGGGCTGAAACAGCCAAAATTCATAAAAAGAAGCCTATGGCAGGAAGGTTCGCGTGGCCCGGTCTCAAAGAGAAGACACCCACTGGATCCCATCCCCTTCTGAGCTACGAAGCACAGGAGCATAGCAGCCACGGAAACTGAGCTGCCAACTTCAGGGAACACAGCGAAGGCAGGAGGAAGACAGCAAACGACTGCATTATGAACGGCTGAACAACTTCAGCAAAGGGGACTCAGGAAAGAACTATCAACAAAAGTGCAGTTTATACTACCCCCTGCCCCCAGCAGGCCAATGCCTGAGAAAATCTGGATTGCTTAAACCTCCCTGCCACCTCTCATGTATCAAGGGATCGCAAAGGCCGTTTTTAAAAGTTCCATTTTGTATCCCGTATGCATTGTACTGGAAATGAACTGGGCAGGGTACCAAAGCAGCTCCTTCTAAACACTACAAATTTTGCTCTGCCCTCCTTCTGAGATTTTGGTAGGCCTTGCACAGAATGCCCTTCCAAGCCTACCTTAGTGCTCTTAAAGGATAGCAACTTGCAAGTTTTACGTTCAAGCAGAAAAAGCAACGCTCAGGACGCTCAGTTCTGCTCTCACACCCCTGATTTTGCACTTGTGCAAAGCGATTGTAGCACATAACCCCAGTTACGCCGTGGGGCCTCCCTCCTTCGGATGCAAGCATGCTAAGACAAAAGTGACTATCGTCAAAGGATCCATCTGTACTTTTGTCTGGAAGCTTCAAACACACTGCTGCAAAGCAGGGGCAGTTGTGTCCCTGAAAAGACCTTGCCCCTGGGCATTCCCCACATCTACCCTGGGTTTCAGTGCCTCAGACCATCTCAGAACAATTTTGCTTTCCTAATAAAATTACAATAACAATAACAATAGCAGCAGCAGCAATGGTGTGCTTATGTATCACCCTTCTGGACAGATTAGTTCCCCGCTCAGAGTGGTGAACAAAGTCGGTGTTCTTATTATCCCCGTAACGCAGCCAGGGAGCTGGGGCTGAGAGGAGGGGTGTACCCAAGGCCGTCTGAAGAGTTCATGGCAGTCATGGGATTCGAACCAGCAGAGTGCGGATTCTCAGCCCAGCCACTTAATCACTGTGCCACAGCAGCTCTCCTACCCCTTTCCTGGTTCCTGTCCTTGCAGTATAACTATCCTCAACTTTTATGCTTCTCAATTTCTTCTTTTCCTCTAAAGCTCTGACAAAAACATTAATAATAATAACATTCGATTTATATACTGCCCTTCAGGACAACTTAACGCCCACTCAGAGCAGTTTGCAAAGTATGTCTTTATTATCTCCACAACAACAAACACCCTGTGAGGTGGGTGGGGCTGAGAGAGCTCCTAGAAGCTGTGATGGATCCAAGGTCACCCAGCTGGCTTCAGGTGGAGGAGTGGGGAATCAAACCCGGCTCTCCAGATTAGAGTCCCACCACTCTTAACCACCACACCAAACTGGCTCTCCACTACACCAAGCATGGCAAATTCTTTGGAAGCCTAAAAGAGAAGGTTGCCAGCTGTTTCCAGGCATAAGTCCCACCGCTGGGTCTTATCTGTAAAGTCCTAATTGGCTTGGGGCCACGGTACTTGAAGACCCACCTCCACCCATACTGTCCAGCCCACCAGTTAAGCCCCTCTCCTGAAACCCTGCTCTCTGTGTCCCTGTCTTCAAAGGTGAGACAGGTGGCCACTGGATACAGGGCTTTTTCAGTGGTGGCACCTTGCCTGTGGAATGCCCTCCCTGTGAGATTTGCCTGGTGCCTATCTTATTTTCTTTTAGGCACCAGGCTAAAATAGTCCCTTTTATTCAGGCTTTTAGGTTAGAGTCTTTAGTCTTTTAAATGTTTTATGGTCTGCTTCTGGCATGGGGATCATTTTATCATGTTTGACTGCTCAGTGTGGATTTTAAGCTGTTTTATTTATTTATTTTGTTTGGATTTCTATTCCGCCCTCCCCATGTTATGCCCTGGCTTATTTTAAAGGCACTGGCTTTTTTTTACTCGGTCTGTTTAATGCAAAAAAGAGGAAGAGCTGGCAAGAAAAGAGATTAGCCGATGTTAAGGAGCATGACCTGGTTTGTCTGCTGTTCAACAATTTGGCTACTGCTGTGCCTTCAATGCCGAGCAGCAAGGTCATGCCCGGGAAACTGCTTCTGCACGGCTTCAAAGAGGAAACAATGTGGAATGTGAATCCCACGGCCATTTCCTGTGGAGGAGGCGATCCAGAGCACAGGACCGCCTGAATCAAGGTTAGAACAAAGAGCGTATGGATGGAGGTACCTTCCAGGAGCAATTTGTTCGAAGTTGTATCCCTTCTTCTCAGACTCGTTGCACTGAAATCTCTTGCATTTTGTGATACTTTTTTCAATCGCCTAAAACAAAAGCTGTGAAATACCTTTTACGGGGACTGATCATTCAGTTGGTCTTTTAAAAAGATGTAACAGGGCAATAATATTTTTACATTTTGCTTTGGACCAATATGGCAACCTGCCATCTCAGTCTTTATTAACCACATCCAGTCAATTAAGACTGACTTGTTTTCTTTAGTTCTTTCCATTGATAATGCAATCTAAAAGCCAAAAAAAACTCATACACACCATTTAAAAAAAAATCAAAATATAATTTACACGAAATTAAAAGAATTGAACCTGCCCAAGAACAAGGGAAGAGTTTCAAATCTAGATGAAGCAGCAGCACCTGGTCTGCGTGCTAACACCTACGTTGAGTATGACCAAGAACACTCGTGCAAGAATTGAAGCAGGAGCACAAAATGCATCTATTCATAGCTGGACAAAAACATGCACAAAAGTCACCAGGAATAATTCCTGGCTATGCCCCACGGGCACAGATGGGGGTATGGAAGAACAAGGAAAGCCCAGAGCCATGGGGCAAGACAATAGGAAGCTGTTTTTATACTGAGACGGGCCATTGGCCCATCAAGGTCAGTATTGCTTATTCTGAATGGCAGCAGCTCAGCAGGGTCTCAGACTAGAGGTCTTTCACGTCACCTGCTACCTAATCCTTTTAGGTGGAGATGCCGGGGATTGAACCTGGGGCCTTCTACACATCAAGCTGATGCTCTGTCCCTGAGCCACAGTCCCTCTGCTAACAGCAGTGCTTTCTTCTCACACAGAAATGTAATGGCAGTGTCTTTCAAGATCTGCTAATTCTGCTGCACCTACAACCGAATGATCAAATCATGTCTGTCAGAGTCCACAGAAAAATTTCTATTATTGTAGCCCACCTTTCTCACTGAGATCCAAGGTGGATTATAGAATGCAATTGAAAATACAATATAATCAACAGCTAGGACATTCACTGATCAAAGAACAATAATGAACAACAGAGAGGACATTCTGGGAAAGAGATACAGGAGGCAAAGACAAAACAGCAAATCACACAGAGAATCAGTCTCTCCACATGAGACATCTCACATGAGGACGCTCAAGTGTAGAGAGACACAATGTTAGCAGGGAAGCACAGTTTAAAAAGGCAGAGCTAAAGAGTGGGCAGAGATCACTCCTCAGAGGGATTGTTAATTTCATCTTTGCTTCCAGGAAGGCTCTGTCAATGAAATTAACAAACCCACTGAGGTGCCCATCTCTGCAGGCTCTGTGTAAAGAGGTGAAATTGACGAGAGTCTTTTGAGCACTGTCTTTTTAAACTATGCTTCCCGGCTAACGTTGCATCTCCCTACACTTGAGCATCCCTGTGTAAGATGTATCGTGCAGAGAGACTCTCAGTGAGCTGCCTCTTCTGAGGGTGGATGCTGTGAACTCAAAAGAGCATTTAATTACATTTAATTGTGGCACATCAAAGTTTCTTTTATGGGACAGTAATGAGCCCTGGTAATGAGCCCTGGTTTGGGCTAGTCCAGTCAGTCACACACTATTTTTTACAAAAAGATAAGTTAAGCCACATGAGACATCTGCGTTCTTCACAAAAAGATGACACGCATAAAACCTGAATGCTAGAAGTAAGCCCCCCAAAGGCCAAGACAATACCGTCTCTGGCCACACAATGCCTCTTTGTGAATATTCTTGATATCACAAGAATAGCTTGTTCCTCTTGTTTTCAACATTGGGGAGTGGGGGGGGGAATAATCTAGAATCAACTCTGCCCCAGACTTAACAAAAGAAACATTTTGCACTGCTGTAGCAACTTCCTGAACACACAATCCAAATAGCTGTGAGCTGTATACATCTCACTGTTCAAGTAACACTGCAATCATATCTCAAGACCATTTTGAAACAGGCTTTCCATGAAACAGTTTATTAAAAATCATTTCATTCCTTTGGCAAGCATGCAGTTCACACCACCTCAACTACAACGTGCAACTAAACATTCTGCAGGGCAGTTGTTAAAATCTTATCCTCAGACATGGAAGGCTGAATTAAATTTGTGCTTGGCATTAGCTAGAGTACTGGAAAACCAACTGGTTGGGAAAACTCATGGCTACTCTGTGACTAATATTTTCCTATGTGGGTACCACTTCTGTGAAGGGATGGGGGGTTGTACCATGCATATACTCATACCACGTAAAAACTCTCTTGTGATGAATGCATATCTGTGGGACCGCCTCTCCCCGTATGTGCCCCAGAGGATGCTCCGATCAGGAGATAAGCAATTAGTAGTGGTCCCTGGTCCCAGGGTGGCCGCCTGGCCTCGACGAGAGCCAGGACCTTTTTGGTCTTGGCTCCAACCTGGTGGAATACTCTGTCAAATGAGACCAGGGCCCGGCAGGATCTGCTATCCTTCCGATGGGCCTATAAGATGGAGCTGTTCTGCCAGGCGTATGGTTGGGGTTGAGTCGGCCCCCATCGGCTGAATAGAGGACATTGAGTCCCTCCCTGTATAGAACCATCCACCACCTAACGGCTGCTCTGCTGAATGTGAACTATTGATTGATGGGTAAGTGATGGATTGTTTTGGTGCTGCCTTAAATCGATTTTTTAAATACTTAAATATTGTATTATTGTTTTAAGTGATTTTAAACGTATCTAATGTAAATTATTATTGTGTGTTTTAGATGTACGTGATCTGCCCTGAGCCTGCAGGCTGTGGGAAGGGCGGAATACAACTTGAAATAAATATACATATACACTACTTGGGGCTACCCTTGAACAGCTTTTAGAAGCTGCAGCTGGTGCAGAATGCTGTGGCTAGACTGCTGGTTGGGGCCCGCTATCAGGAGCATGTGGCCCCCTCGGGCTGGAGAAGAGCTTCAAACTTAGCCAAGAGGAGAGACAGGAAATGAGCCACCGAGGGCAGAACGGTGCACCCAGCAGAAGATGCTCCTGTTGCGTTTCCTCCCATAGAAAACGGAGGAAGAACTGGTGTCCTTTGAATGACACCCCTTTGCAGCACTCTAGCAGCACCTAGAGGATCAAAATGAACACAATCCAGCATTTAACTAGCGACAGAAAGATAACCACACGCACGGATCACATCTGCTTGCCCGGAGGTCCGCGAACAGGGGCTCAGTGGTATGTATCCAGTCGCACGGTTCCTCTGGCGCACGGCATTTGCATTTGTGGAAGAGGGGGATGGTGGTTTCTGCTGACTTCCCCCTCCAGCTGCAGCCCCCCTAACCTTTCCCCCAGTGCTGTTTCTGAGAGGCTGCTGACTACCAGGAACAACATTTCAGGGGACTCAATGGGCTGCAGCAGGTGTGGGAAGCGGGACAGCCCCTCTCCACAAAGTCCACGGACAGACGGCTCCCAGCAAGCCACGGCAAAGTGGGGACTGGAGGCTGGGTCTCCCCAGATCCTGTTTTGGCAATCTAACCTCTACACCACACACAGGCTCTCACAGTGCCGTTTTGCAAATAATCACCTTTTGTATTTCCTGTTATTAAGACAAATAAGTGGGTACTAGATCAAATCAAGCCTGAATTCTCCTTAGAAGCTAAAATGACAAGACTAAAGGTGGTCACGTCATGAGAAGACAAGATTCTTTGGAAAGGTCACTAATGCTAGGAAAAGTGGAAGGCAGCAGGAAAAGAGGAAGACCTAAAACGAGATGGCTTGACTCAATAAAAGAAGCCACGTCCTCCAGTTTGCAAGATCTGAGGAAGTCTGTTAATGATAGGATGTTTTGGAGGTCTTTCGTTCATAGAGTTGCCATAGGTCAGAGGCGACTTGATGGCACATAACACACACACAAACACACACAACCGTCCTGGGGTTTCTCTAGGGAATTTGCATTACTCTGCAAATGACAGTGGAAATTAAATAAAAAGGACAGACCTTGCCCTTCGAACAAATGGCCAAGAGGAGGGGGGGGGGGAATGCCGCCATCTCTGCCTACCTGCCTATACACTTTGTGGGATTTCATCTTACTCGCCCTTCTCTCCTGCAGCCCCAGGACACTTCCAGCTTTGCTCACCTTTCAAGCTTAAGTGCATGGCTCTTTCCACAAGGATACTAACAGCAAATGTCTTCTGGGGATCCACCGCGGGGGGAGACTCCTCTGGGGGTTTCTCAGGGAGAGATCCCACGACCGAGGAGTCCGGCTTGTGGCTCTGAGATTCCAGGTCTTGCTGGACCACCACCGGCTCCTTCCTTTCTTCTCCACACTCGCTGCTGCTACTGCCATCATGTTCGGCAGGTTCGAGGCTGCGGTGGGGGGTGGAAGAAAGTGCAATGTGAATTCGCACGGCGGCTCCCGACAGGTTTGAAGCACTGCGTCGGAACAAAGGGTAGACACCTGCAACAATGAGAGCAGCAGAGAGCAGCATGTTATATCTCTTTGGAAAGTCGCAGAACTTTATACACTTAAATCAGCCAAGTACTGTTTTGGGAAACCCTTATCTGTGCGGATCTGGACTTGTGCTTTGTTAAGAACAAAAGTGATTCCTAGGCAGAGCAGAGTAAAATCTGGATGTTTCCACGGGCACTGGAAAGCCAGTTTTCCTAACGTGTCAAACCTGGGGCCTTCTGCATGCAAATCACGTGGGACACTGACATTTGCTCTCTTCCTGAGGCCTTTCCTTCCTTTCTAGCTGCGAATTTAATTTTTGGCATGGTTTTGTAAAGCCCCCCGTCGCAGGATTTTATGATGTCCAGACCAAACATTAACTGATGCATTTAGTTCATACAAAATGCAGCCACTACGGCGGTCTTTCAGCTGCTGTGATAAGCAAGAGAGCCCAAGAACGTGAGGAATTCAGGAACTGCCAGCACCCTTGGGGGGGTGCAGCCTTTTGTTCTACCACCAGTTAGGTGTTTGCAAAAGTTCAGAGTTACGTGGGAAGCGGCATCCAAGCAGCCCTACCCTAAAGACACCCTTGGCTTTTTGAAACACCAGCTGGACTTCAGGCGAACAGCAGACAACTCCATACAGATGTTTTCAGCTGTGCAGCAACTGGGGAATCACAGGACATCACAACACGTACTAGGCACAGGGCGCCTCCCTTCCAAACGACAGCAAAGCTCTGCAGTTGCCGGATGAGTCAAGTTTATCAGAAAGAGGCAGATGAGGTGTACCCTCAGGGACTCGTACTGAAAGATGCAGGCGGCTTCCTGCCTCCTTTTTCTCCCCCCAGAACTGCCCCCTTCCCCAGCTACGTGATTCTAGCCTACAACATTGAGAATTACGCTGCCTTTGAAAGTGGAAAATCTATTCTTAAAGATCAAGGCCAACAAATCAGAGTAACGTCCTCCCAAGATTTGTTGTTTTGAAAAAATGCCACTTGGAAGCCTGTCTATGGTAGAAGCCTCCACCAGTTCTTGTGGCAATTGCCCAGTAGGGGCAAATACTATTTGGAGAATCTAATAAATGATGATAAAAGATGATGGGGTTAAAATGGGAGGACTACAGCTTGAGTGGAAGCCATCGGACTAGACCCAAAGGCTGCCCCGGCTGCTAGGAAACATACCACTGACTGTTCTTGTTTTTCTTGAATCTTCCCCAAGCGCTGAGAGATCCACGTATGCCGACCCAATCAAACGATCTGTATCCAGCGGTCTTTCCATGGGCCTTTCGTTCCCATAAGCTCGCCACACCTGGAACTCCAGTCTCTCCTCCCGGAAGTACCACAACAGAGCTTGGCTCCTTGGAAGGTCCGCTTGTCTGCTCTTGTTAAAAGCCACAGTCACGTGTTTCTGGTCTTCAGCTAACCTCGGCCTTCTGGGGGACGTCCATGTGGCTTCTTGATCATACAGCTTATAGCGAAGGTAGAAATAGGTGCCTTTGTTGACATGCGTCTGTCCTGCAAGTAATGCGCAGTGCACGGGTAACCACAGTCTAGGGATCGAAACGGTCACTGTGGCAGGATTTAGAGGAAGAGGAGATTCACTGTCGCTGTTGTCCTGTGGGCTTTCCCCAAGGGTCTCCTCCCAGTTCCAGCCCAAAAGGGCAGCAGCCTCCAGGACGCGCTCTCGGTCCCCAGGGCGAGCAAAGGTCACAGAAAGCTCCAGGCCTCCAACGATGGTTTGCACGACATTGGCACAATGAGAAGGGACCAAATCATCCGGTAGAGTTATCGGGTACCAGCCTCTAATACCTTTAACAAAGCACAGAGTCTGAGAGTTGGTTACATAAAATTTGGGATCACTATATTCAAGAGAACATTTATGATAATATTTACCAAACACAATATTATCTGAAAGAAACTGACTTCCTACCTAAACGGTACCCGTTTTTTGAATACTTAACGATCAATGACTTACATCCTCCCAAACATTTACTTTATGTGTCTTTATATCACTGAACATTGAGGGAATAACACTCTATACAGTACTTTTAGTCGTTAGTCGTTATACAAAATAAGTGTTTATTTTATAACTTAAAGTTTTATTGTTATCTAAGCAAACTGTATTGGTATTATTGTATGTTTTACAACTTTTAATTTGTGAAATTCAACATTGTAACATGTAAATGGCATAATTACTTGCATTGTATACGCATTTGTAATTTTTAATAAAAAAATATATTAAATGAAAAAAACAACAAAGCACAGAGTGAGAATTTTAATGCGGGGAAACCCCATTAATCATAAAGCAAAGCCGTTTCATGCACGACTGACAATGGGACCATGGGATATACAACGGGATCCTTACCCGATCTTCTGATCAACAGTTCTCTGGTAGGCATTTTGATCGTTCCCAGCAAGTAATCTTTTGAAGCTTGTGCTGCTCGGGGAGCTGTAAAATTGAGATGAAATATTTTACATTAATAATGGGGAAAAAGAGTCCAGATTCATCACATTGGAAGAAATCAGAACAGTAGGAGTAGAAACGGTGTGCATGACAAGCAGCTCTCACCCTATGCAGAAACGGGCTCATCGCAGGATGAGCTTACATGAATACAGTCAGCGGATATAGTGGTTAAGAGTGCTGAACTAGGATCTGGGAGACCCAAGTTCGAATCTCCACTCTGCCGCGGAAGCTCGCTGGGTGAGCCTGGCCCAGTCACACGCTCTCAGCCTAACCTACCTCACAGGGCTCCTGTGAGAATAAAATGTAGATGGGAGAACCAAGTATGCTGCCACTTGAGCTTCTTGGCGGAGGGGTGGGATTGAAGCATACTTGAGAGACAGATAATCTGGTCCTATGGAACTGGAAAGGGTTGCCCTGCTCAGCAGCAGGTCAGCTGTTCTGCGGTAATCCCCTAAGCTTGGTGGAGGTCCCTCTAGAAGGTCTAATGCTGTGCTTGGTTACCCAGGTGCAGTTATGCAGCTGTGTGCTCAGTCTTGGCGTTTAACGCTAGAGGCCTATCACAGCTAGGGTTGCCAAATGGCCTGGACAAAAGCATTAATCCCTTTTAAGACTCTATTCACACAATAGAAAGGAGCAATTGAGGCTTCTCATGGCATGAAGGAAAATAAGACTCTATGAAAAGAGGGAGGTCTTTCGTCAGACTGTAGGCAACCTTAGCCACGGCTCCTAGAGACAGAACATGGCATACGAATACAGACTGAAATGCACAAAAGCAAAGCAGCCTCGTGGACTCCGTGGAAGCCCAGGTAACAAAACAGAACGCAATGGCTCAGGCGCTGCGGCTCAGCGGAACAGCCTCTGTTTGGCGTGCAGAATAATTTTTTAAAAAATCTTGCCCTCAAGTCATAGCAGACAGATGGCGACACCGCCCACCCCCCAGTGGGGATTTCATGGCAAAAGGCGAACAGAGATGTTTGCCATTGCCGGCCTCTGCAACCTTGGTCTTCACTGGAGGTCTCCCATCCAATTACTAACCAAGGCCGACCTTGCTTTAGCTTCTGAGATTTGACGAGCTCAGGCTCACCTGGGCTACCTAGGTCGGGGGCAAAATAACAACAGTGTGCTTATCGGTTCAATCGGCGCGCTCCCAGGTTCAATCCTCAGCATCTCCAGTTAAAAGGACCAGGCGTTAGGTCATGTGAACGTAAGGAGCTGGAGAGCCTCAGCCCGTCTGAGCAGACAATATGGACTTGGATGGATTGATAGTTGGGTACAAGGCACCTTCGTGTGGCAATCTAGTGATTTGATGCTGCAGTGTTGCTGACGCTAAGCTGGTGTGGTAGGGAGCCTGTCATGTCTGCACCTCGTCCATGCCATTATTTTAAGCTGCACAACAAGAGAGGAACCCACGCAAAATGAGAGCAAGGAAGGTGAAAACGCACGAGCAGGAAGTAAATGAATTAAAAAAATCAAAACAGTATATTGGAGTATAGAACTCTCAGTACAGTCAAAGAGTCACAAAAATAGTGGTCACAATAAATCATACATCAAAGTCAAAACTTAGTGCACATATGAGAATCACAAAACAAAGTGTAGTGCTACGTGGTACAGTAAGGAAGACATCCAACAGGTAAGTATCCTAAATAAAGTCAATAATTTTAATATTCTCTCTTTCCAGGTGGAGCTGTAGCCGGTGGGAGGCAGCTGACAAAGCCCACGATGCCCGACATGCAGCGCCGGCTTGATCCTGCTGTTTCGTATCTACAACCTCCTCAGGGGCGAGATGTATCCACCACAATAATAACAAATCAAAAGTATTCATTCATGTCGCTCAGTACAGTCAATCTCTGAATAATCAAAACGAGTCTCATCTGGCGTCCTCATGCACCTGGTTCAGGGACCCAGTCAATTCCATAGATATAGGCTTGCTATGGACATATCTATGGAACTGATTGGATCCCTGAATAAAACCTTTTCAACCAAGATCGTGGATCTCTTGCTGTGAGGGTACAGGGGGTTTATCTGCCATAGCCTGTCATCCATAGACTGACACAGCCAGTTAGGCATCCTAGACCAGAGACCAATGGGGGACCCATATTTGAGTGGGATAAATATAACGAGTAAGTAAAAAGTAAAGGGGATGTACAGTTTTCCTATATTCACTTGTGCTTCAAAATTGCAGCAGAAATAGAGAATACAGCAGCTATGCACACAGAAAGGGCTTGGTGTCAGAGTACTAAGGCCGCACTGTACACAGCAAGCAGGGAACATTCTAGGATTGACTCCTATATAACTTTTACTGATGCAAGTGGAATAGCTAACCATCTAAATAAGCATTATTCGGGCCTTCCCTTGGTCCATTCCTTCCTCACCTTCTGTTCATGCATGGTTAAAATGCAAATGGATGAAGTTAAGTCAGTTATCATTAACTTGGTAAAACCTTGGCCTACTGCCTTCCCGTTGCATACCTGAATTCAAGTTTTGGTGGAAAATGGAGAAGATGGCCTCTGAAAACTGCAAGAGCTCCCCCAGACAACACGTTTCGCCGCTGCTTCTCTGGATCACGAGGCTGCACGTGAACTCGGCATGGTGCTCAAACTCCGGGCAGAAAGTGCGTGCCACGGTTCGTGTGCTGCGCCTCTCGCCATCAGGGAGGAAAGGAAAGTGCACCATCACGTAGGCATTTACTCCAACTTCTGCACTGTATTGCACTGAAGGGTTCTTTTCGGCCAGTGCCCTGAGCAAAGGAACACACAAGGCGAGGTTATGCTAACATAACATAACATAACATAACATAACATAAACATAACATAACATAGCATAACATAACATAAGCTATGCAAGGCTATGCTATAACAGAAGCATTTGCAAGACCTGTTCTGCTAGATTAGATGGAAGCTTCCCATTTCCAACGATGGCCAGTCAGATGCTTCTGGCAACTGGCCAAACAGAGCATGAAGGCCACAGCTTTCCATCACTGCTCGCCCTAACAGCTGATAATGGTGTACTTTGCCACTGACTATGGAGTCTCCATTTAGCAGCAGCTATTGAATCTCTGCTCCACGGATTTGTCCAGTCCCCTTCTAAAGCTATCCAAGACTAGTGACTATCACCTCACCTGGAGCCAGTGAATTCCATCAGATAGTTAAGCACTGAGTGAAGAAATTTTCTCTTTCCTCCATCCTGAACCTATGTTTCTTGAGGAGGCTTTGTGTGGCTGTATTTAATGTGGATACGATCTAGGTTTGCTAAGCAAAAACGTTTCCGTATCCTCATAACATAAGGCCACAGCCTTGTTAACTGAAACTTGCCTCCACGATCTCATGCCTGATTATTTTTTCAGCTGTTTCATCGAAATTTGTAAGGTATAACCCCAAACATCTGAGGACTGTTAAGCCAATCTGACCTTTCAAAGCAGCAAAATTTACGCCAATTATCTTGTGCTGAACCGCCTGCCTGCAGTGAGGCAAGGGGGAGGCTATCAAACGTTCTACCTTCCGTCAACCCTTTCCACATCAGTTGGGCTGCCAAGGAACAGGTCAGTTACAGAAATACTTTGCTATGAGATTGTGGAGCCTTTTGTAGGCTGCACGCTCGGCAGAGATAGAGTGGCCCTTTTAACTTGTGGGGAAAGCTGCTGTGGGCTGCTGCCCACCAGGGCTGCTGGAAGTTAACAGAGAGCTGAATCTCACTGCTGCTAGCAAAGGGCAGCCACAGCAAGCCAATGCTTGTCACCACCAACAACCAGTTTGTGGGAGACAACCTGAATGGCCCTTGCAGGGCTGCCAGCACCACAAGAGGGCTGCTTCACCACTCACGGAGGATCTAAAACATCAGAGAATAGAATTATAGGATCATAGCGCTGGAAGGGACCTACAGGGTCATCTAGTCCAACCCCCTGCACAACGCAGGAAATTCACAGCTATTCTCACCCCCAGTGACCCCTGCTCCATGCCCAGAAGGTGGCAAAACACCATCAGGATCCCTAGCCCAACTGGCCTGGGGAAAATTGCTTCCTGACTCTAAATTGGCGATGGGCATTACCCTGGCCGTGTAAGAAGGGGCCATGGTAACTAAGCACTGGTGTACCCCTTCCTGCCCTCCCTCTTATGATCTGCCCAGGTTCACAGAATCAGCATTGCTGCCAGATGGCTGTCTAGCCTCTGCTTAAACACTTCCAAAGAAGGAGAGCCCACCACCTCCCGAGGAAGCCTGTTCCACTAAAAGAAGTTCTTCCTAACGTTTAGCCGGAAACTCCTTTGATTTCAGAATGTGCTCTCACGAAAGCAGCAGCAGGTCTGCTTTTTAAGAGCTGTTTAACAAGAACCTCTCCCTTGGAGCATTTGGATCCGTCTTACCTGGCAGCTGCTTGCAAACCAGCCGCTCGGTGTATTTGAATGGAAATGGAAACAACTTGAGCTGCGAGGACTCCTTCGGCCGCTTTGAGGGAGCACCTGTACTTGATGCTCACATCCAGCAAACCTGGAGAAAGGCAGAAGAACCAGGTTCAGCCTTTTTTTGGGGGGGGGAAATCTGAACTGACGCTTCATCAGCATTTGGGATATGAATCAAATGGCTCCATGCATGCAACAGGAGACAAAAAGTGGGCACTTCTTAAGTAGTGATGTGCTTAATGCTTAACTTAAGTAGTGATGTGCTTAGAGCCAGTTTGGTGTAGTGGTTAAGAGTGCGGGACTCTAATCTGGAGAGCCGGGTTTGATTCCCCACTCCTCTGCTTGAAGCCAGCTGGGTAACCCTGGATCAGTCACAGCTCTCTCAAAGCTCTCTCAGCCCCACCCAACTCACAGGGTGTTTTGTTGTGGAGATAATAATAGCGTACTTTGTAAACCACTCTGAGTAGGTGTTAAGTTGTCCTGAAGGGTGGTATATAAATCGAATGTTGTTGTTGTTGTTGTATTATTATTAGCTCACCTAGATTATGCTAAAGACACAACTCTGTATGAGTAAGGCCAGAAGCTGTGAAAGAGAAGTAGAATAATCCAGGGGACAAAGCCTGGTTTAACACCCTACGTTCAGAGTCCTCTTTGGACGTGAACTTGCGATGTGGCTACAGGCAAGCCACTCTTCTCTCTCTCATCCTCAGGTATACCCAGACATCTGGGGGCAAACAGACTTTCTAATCATAAGCCTTTTGCCTTAAATGCTAATATCAAGATGGGGGAGAGAATCCACGTGAAGGAGGAAGGCTGTTCACCCGTTTCCCCTGTATTCCAGTTCTCCCCATCTCAGCAGGCTCCTCCAGTTTTCTCCCTAACCAGCTCTCAGGCTAGAAATAAGCCTATCTGTGGGGGAAAGGGCTGCAGGCAACAGTGGGGGGAAAGGCTAAGAGTCCTCGTGCCTGATTCTATTCTGCAAAGGCCATCCCCTTCACCCCCACCATTCGCAGGCAAATGTGTTTTGAAGATAGTATATATAACAGCAGCAAACACCTAAGTCCCACCTTCAGTTTCCCATGTGTACAATGGGAATAAGACGTGCTTTCTGTGATTGTTGGGAAAGCAATCTAAAGCACGTAAAAAGAATATCCGGCAACAACATGCATTGAACAGATTAGTTCCTATAAAAGATCTCCACTTGTGTATCCCGCCTTGCATATATCCTGTTCTTCAAGACAAAAAAATATGTAGAAATATCTGACTTAATTAAACAGGACTTCACTGGGACAGCTATTTTTACATCTTTTTTTTAATTTACTTCATTTATACCCTGACCTCACCCAAAGCGGCATACGTCATTCTCTTCTCCACCATTTTATCCTGACAAGCCTGTGAGGTGTCAGGTTCAGAATGCTTCTCTATATGTTGTAACCAAAGAGACTCCATTTTAATTCTTTTAGTGTTCTGAGTGCTTTCTTTACAGGTGCCAAGATGTTCCCTAGCAGCTATCTCTCAGAGGAGGAATGTTTTGGCTACAGCTTTTCCAGCCCTGGGAAACTTTCACTCTCTCAGCTTCAAAGGGATTGTTTTGAGAACTGTGGGGGGAGGCTCGGCCTACTGAGTCTTGATACTTTGTACTGTATTCTTTGCCTCTCATTCGTAACAATACACGTGTACCAGTTCAGATATTGCATCTGGACCAGTGGACTATAATGGTTGCTTTTTTCAGTAAATCTTTTGAAAACAACGGACTCTTGTCTGATTGCAGAAGGTAGTCTGGATACAACTATTATTTAGCCACAGATCTGACATGAGGTATGTTAAGCTGAGAGTGTGGGACTGGCCCAAAATCTCTCAGCAAGCTTTCATGACAGAGGAAGGATTCGAACCTGGGTCTCCTAGGCGCTAGTCTCACTCTCTAAACCACAACACTCTGGCTCCATTACAGGTACCTGTTTTCCTAGGATGAGGCCTCTCACACTTATTCTAACCTCTGATTTCTTTATTAATTCAAGGAGATGGCAGTGAACTGAAGACACATTTCTGTTGTTTGAAAAGGGAGGCCCCCCCCCAGGGAGTTGTTTGCTGGCTGAGCCCCACATTTGCTCAAGAGCACGAAGGCCACGTCTTCCGTTACCTGAGGATCGGGGTTCTCCGGAGCCCTCAGTCCTGGAGATCAGGGGCAGACTAAAGGTCTGGATCCCCACTTCTTCTCGGCGCTGCATGGTCACCATGGCACACAGCCGGGCCAGCGACAAGGTTCCTCTGGCGACCATCTGGTCCCGGACATTAGGGTAGTAATACCTGCACAGGAGGGGAAACAGAAGAGGCATTCAGAGGTCCTATAATCAGCCTGTCTTGCGGTGGGCCTCCTGAACTGCAGTCTGCTGCTGCCCTGGACTGCTCCATGCAAAGGGTGGGCAGTGGAGCACAGCCCCCCAATGGTGGCGGGGGGCTGTAATGGGGCCAGCTCACTGAAGCGGGAGAGTGTGAGGGCACGGAACCCCTCCACTGCCTTCCATTAAGCATGCCCCAGCACTGCCCCCCTTCCCAAGGCCTCAGACAGAGAGGACAGCAGGTATGTCGCACCCTGCTTCTACCGCCTCTCCCGAGCAGCCTGGCCCTTGCACTAGGGAAGGTCCAGGCTCTTCCTCCTCAGCCAGGCCTCGTCCAGCCCCTTAAATAAGGGCCATGCATCCCACACAAGCCCTGTGATCGCTCTCCCCCCTTCATGAGGGCTGCTGCCCCTCCCACTGGCAAGGATGTAACAGCCAAGAGCTGTCCTGGCGAGGCTGGCTTCCAAGCCTGTTTACTTAAGCTGATTTCAGTCCCGCCCCTCCCTCATCACACTGGCCAACTGAGTCCTTGGTCACACTTCCTGGGCTGGCATTGCTGTGCTGCCCCCACCCCCACCCCCCATGCTGCCCCCAGTGACACTGGGCTGCTCGAGATCATCTTGGGTAAGGCCTCTGTGGCTGCCATCCTTGTAAGAAATGCCAGCTGCACAGGGGTGAGTCAACACCCTCAGCCACTGGGAACCAGTCCATGACCCCAGGTCTCCCAAGTCTCTACACTGGCATCTTGAATGCTGTAAAAGAAGCAGGGAGGATGGAAGCTCCACGGTACATACCTGCACCAGATTTCAAACTGGATTCCTCCCCCTCCAGCTAACCCCTGCTCAGAGACAGCACTGAGAAGGAGCCTCTGGACAGGCACGTCAGCAGGGACCAGCAACGAGTGATGCCGCTCATCGTTGAAGGTGGGGTCAGGGACGCAGAGGGTCGTGGCTGAGCGGAAGGGCTTCAGCCGGACACCTGCAGAAGGGAAGCCGAGTGATTCAAGTGCAGGAAGGGGGGGTTAAACAGCAAAGAGGGTTAGCTGGCTCAAGGGATACACGCCCAATAAGGCAGAAGGGGACAGAGAGTCGAAATAATTTGAAATAGCAAGGAGTCCAGTAGCACCTTTAAGACTAACCAACTTTATTGTAGCATAAGCTTTTGAGAGCCACAGCTCTCTTTGTCAGATGCATCTGACGAAGAGAGCTGTGGTTCTCGAAAGCTTATGCTACATAAAGTGGGTTAGTCTTAAAGGTGCTACTGGACTCTTTACTAAAATCCTTCAAGGTTCAGTTCAGCAGGGGTTGGGGAAAAGCCTTTTTCTGACAACAGCTGTGCTCTGGCTCCCAACATAATTCTAAGGACCACTAGAGCGGGTTGCAAAAGGGCATCCCTTTGGGGTTCCTCACCTGCCCCATTTCTTAATTTAGAAAGCGTACATAGGCTGTCTCTCCAGGGATCTGCTCAGAGTGGCTTGCAATGTAAAAACATACTGTAATGTTATCAAAACAAAATATTATCATCAAACCATGAGCTGTGAAGTGTCCAAGTTCTTGATGGCTTACAGGTGAAAGCTGGAGTCAATAATTCTAGTAGTTTAACCAAAATTAGAGGAGCGTTTTCCATATTCTGAACAAAATATCAACATTTAAAACGTCATAAAAAACAAATCAGGGGCTTAAAAAGTGCACCGAGCAGTCCAAAAAGGATACCCATAAGACAGTCGCTCAGGCTAGAGTCCAACCATAAAGATAGCCGGGCTGGGGGGGGGGGATGAAGCCCAGACCTGGCACCCAAAGGATGGCAGAGCAGGTGCCAAGGGAGCCTCCAGGAGGAGAGCTTTTGAAAGGCAAGGTGCCACCCCTGAAAAAGCCCTGTCACCCACTGTGCCTTCACAGGCGAGGAGCGGGGAAGAGAAGACGCAGAGGAGCAGGGCTACGAGAAAACGACGTTAACTAGCCCTAGCCTGCCAAAAACAAAAATTATGCTGTCTCTGGGAAATAATGCAAACCACCACCGTATTTCTTTTTACCTGACCTTTTTCCTGCAAAGCAGGACCCAAGGCAGCTTTCAGTTCTTTAAAAGACCACATTAAACAAACTGTGCTGTACCACAAACAGCACTGAAATCTCAATATGACACAACTCTGTACGAGTAAGGCTGAGCTGCTGGTCTCTGATTTGCTGCCACCCAAACCCACCTTCTGGAAAAAAACGCTTGTGAACAAAGTGCCCAGGAACAAATTCCACAGCCAGATTCCACTTTTGTTTGAATACCCCTTTCAGTGAGAACAGAAGAGGAATCAACCAACGTGGTGTGCGGTGAGAATGTGGCCTTATGACGAAGTCACAACTAGTCCTGCTCTCCTGCCCCCACCCCACAACAGAAAGCTAAAACAGTGTTACGGGGCTGAGTATTTGGGGATGGAGCAGTATAAAACCTTTAGGCTACTACTTGCTGATGTTTCATTCTGTTTTAGATCCTCAACATGGAGCAGGGGTCACTGGGGGAAGTTCCTGCATTGTGCAGGGGGTTAGACTAGATGACCCTAGAGGTACCTTCCAACCCTATGATTCTATGATCTGATAAACTAACAGTACATTCCTAAGCAGAGTTACTCCAGTCTGAGCCTATTGACTTCAGTGGGCTTAGACTGGAGTAACTCTTCTTAGGATTGTTCTGTAATTTTATTAAACTATTGACACTGGGCCCTGTGGATATTTTCAGTGGAAAGTCAGGATATGTTTTTAAAAAAATAAGTATTAAAACAAGTCTACCTCAGTGGGGGGTGGGGGTGGAAAATGCCATCATGTTATAGCCGGTTTATAGGCAACCTCTGCTGGGGTTTTCAAGGCAAGAGACTAACAGAGTTGGTTTGTCATTGCCTGCCTCTGCATAGCAACCCTGGTCTTCCTTGGAGGTCTCCCTTACTAACCAAGGCCGATCCGGCTTAGCTTCTTAGATTTGTGCAAGATCAGGCTTGCTTGGGCTATCCAGGTCAGGGCCTGCCTAGTTTAGAAACTCACATATTAGTCCCTCGCTACAGAAAGCTCAGCCAAGAAACTGGAAAGGAATATTCAGGAACCGACAGAACGTTATCAAATGGCAGGCGGGCCTTATGCGAACCAAACCTACTGCTCTCGTACGCTTCTGTCCCACGCAGCACGCTGGTCTCGGACTCCTGAACTGGGAAATGATACTGGACGTAACAGTCGGCCTCTCCCCAGACTGTGGACTGGAGGGGTGTGAGCCCTTTCACGCTCTCAATGTGGACCTCAAAGACGTGTTCCATGAGTCCTTCTCTCTCAGACTGCTACCCAAGACAAAAATGGAATCCTCATGAAACAGGGCAGTACGACTCTCCCTTATGTATGAGGTTTCTTTTAGACTGCCTGATCTCAGAGCAGGTCACAGCACATTCACACACACAAACACAAAAAAGCCAAACAAAAACAACTGTTTTGAATTTCCCACTGAAATCAAACAGAAAGCTGTCCCAGATTCAGCAAGGCTTGGTCCTTGAAAGGCCTCCTGAGAAAGGGAGTTCTAGAGTTTGGGAGCAGTTATGAAGGACACTTGTCTCTTTGAGAGAGAATTGCGACATGCTGCACATGTGCCTCACTCTTGTGAGCTCCCCTAAAGGCATTAAGTTCAAAATTGAATGCTGGATTAGATGGACATGCCCCAACAGGGGTGGGATGTCCACTGGCACCAAATGCTATGGGGTGGGGGGTTTGCTTTGAATGGTTTCTGAAAGAAACACATGAGCTCCCCTTTACTGAGTTAGATCGCTGGTCCACCTAGACCAATATTGCCTAGTTTGATTGGCAGTGGCTCTCCCGGGTCTCAGAGGTATTTCACACCGCCTCCCATCTGAGCTTCTAAGGACAGATGCCAGGGGCTGAACTTGAGATCTTCCACATGCAAAGAACAGACTTCACTATTGAACTATATCCCCCTTCGTAGCTATAAAACCGAGAAGAGTTTTGAAACTTCGTCCCGCTTCTTGCTCTTAAATATCCCAATATATCACTCAGCATTACCTTTGTATGATTTCATGTTATGCGCGATTCTGTAGGAAATGGCCAAGACTCGTCTCATTTTGATATTCCAAGATGAATTCCTTCGAATAAACTAAATTTGCGTGCGTGCACACACACCTGCATGTACACGCATATGTGCACACACATGACTGCTTTTGTTACCTTTCAAGAGAACTTCTTGCATCTGCAAATCAGCCAGAGGACTTCACGCTGAAAGAATGTGTCACCTTTCTTTCACTAGCATGGTGGTTAAGTAGCTGGGCTCTGAGCCAGCACTCTGCTGGTTCGACTCCCACTCCTGCCGTGAGCTCAGCAGGTGGCCTTGGGTGAACCCCTCCTCTCAGCTCAGCTCCCCAGCTGTATTGTGGGGATAATAATAACGCTGACTTTGTTAACCGTTCTGAGTGCGGCACTAGTCTGTCCAGAAGAGCAGTATATAATCACATGGTTATTGTTGTTATTATTACTAGGCAGACCAACAACAAGGAAGTTACTTCTTCCCTAAAGCATCCGTAACTAATGGGATTAATTAGCACAGCCTAACCTTGGGGACACAAAAAGTGTGAAGGACAGTCATTCAGTGTGAATGCTAAAAAAAAAGGGTGGGAGGAGAGAACAAGCCAAGAAACAGTTATCAGAAAATACCTTTGGAAGAGGCATTTCCGGGGGGTCCAGGGAATGTGCGGAGCGTGGCATGCTGGGAGGCACGGCCCCTTCTTCATTCTTCAGCCTCTGCAGAGCCACAATTTGGTCCGCTGAGCCCATGGCCAGAATGACCTTCAGGCTCCCATTTCTGCTGCCGGTGAAGACATCAACCACAGGCAAAGGGCCGTCCACAGCCACCACTGGATACTGAGCCTGAAGCAGCAGGGCGGAGATCTTGGGGTCTCTGGGGAGGGAGGAGCAGAGACAGGTAATGTGACAGGGGCCATACTCATTCGCACCTGGCTTCGCAATCTGAAGGACCACCTGCCATGGGGTTTCACAGAACCTTCTGCAGAGAGAGAATTCTGAATGCTAACAAAGAAAAGAGAGGTGAACTCCAGCTGGAGTGGCACTTGAAAATCCAGCATTTTAGTGAGAGACTCCACTTAGGCAAATATTACTTAGCATTTAATATAATTCTGTAGAGTCTCCAAACACAATGAAAAAATTATCGGAGTAATCCTTGCAACAGCCCTGTAAATTAGGCAGTTATTATTATCCCATATTGGGGAGGTGTAGGGGGAAGCTGAGGACAAGAGAGGGAGAGCAGAGCGCTGATTATTTCATGGCCGAGATTTGAACTGGCAGCCTCCTGGAACACAGCACGGCTTTCCTGTGGTAAACGCTGTGCACATTTGCTACATACGTGCCTCCCTCCCCCTTCTTCAAGTCCTCTTCACTCTTAGCTACTGTGATGTGCCAGAGTGGCGTAGTGGTTAGAGTGCCGAACTAGGAGCTGGGAGAACCAGGTTCGAATCTCCACTCTGCCATGGAAGCTTCCTGGGTGATCATGGGCCAGCCACACACTCTCTCAGCCTAACCTACCTTGCAGGGCTTTTGCAGGGATAAAACGGAGAAGTATGTAAGCCATCTTGGGTCCCCATTGTGGAGAAAGGTAGGGTATCAATGAAGTAAAAATTACAAAGCGATGCATACAAGGGACTGGCATTGCCACTGCTTTGCACTGCTGGACCAACTGTCACTTGGACGAAGGGGCGTGGAGGAGGGATGCTGCCCAACTCTCAGCCCTTCGGCCAAGTTGCTATTGCTACAGCGCGAACAAGGGCTGGGCCCATACCCTGCTGGCTTGCTCGGGCTGTAGAGAAGGAGGAGTGAAAGAACTCAACCCCGTCCTATGCAAAGTCAGCTTAAGAGAGATGATTCCACTCAAGTGTGTGTTCTTTTTTAAATATTTAAGATGTTTTATTGGTTTTAAAGATATTGTATTTTATATTATTCTATTAATTGGAATCCGCCCTGAGCCTGCTGGTGCGGGATTGGCAGAATACAAATTGAATTAAATAAATAAATAAATAGACACAGAGGAAGCTTGATCAGGGTGGTCTCAGAGAGGAATAGTCCTCCCCGACCCTTCCCAGCTAAGACAAGCCACATCAGCTGCCCCAATCATTTCAGAGGGGCAGCAGGCACCCTCGTGGGCCGCAGCAGGAGACAGGCACGGCCAACCTCCATTCAGACACAAAAGCAATTGGGTGGCTTCGTACATGTTAATGCCTCTTCCCAGAATCCATAGGGTCGAAGGCATTGACATCGATAGGTTCAGAAGTAAATCTGCACAGGATTGCGCTGTCGGGCACACTCCCCTGCTGGGACAAACACTAAAATTTGGAAGAACAATCAACACTTCATAACCATTTCAGGAAGATAATTCACTTCACACCAGCCCTAGTACTCCTATATACTACTCGTGCTTCATGTTGTCTAATGTCAGTCCTACAATTGATTATGTTCTGTTTCAGCAATTCTTCAGCTTCGCATTGGATCCTTGCTAATGCTATGTCTTGTAAACCTGTATTTATTTATTCTGTGACACTGCTTATGGAAATGTCCTCGATACTGTATGGAAACGTCCTTCCTACTGATTGTACTAATCTCACACTATGTAATCCACCTTGAGTCTCAGTGAGAAAGGCGGACTATAAACGACATACATACATACATACATACATACATACATACATACAGGGCTCATTTCGAGGGGGAACGTGCAGGAACACAGTTCCGGTAGTTCCCCAAAGAGGTCACATGACAGATGGTCCCACCCACCTGTCTCTCAGCCATTTGGGGCCCGTTTCGGCCTGGATTGGGTCCGAAATGACCTGGATCGGGCCTCTGATGGGTGGTGGATCACTCTCCTGCTCAGCAGTGGCCCGATCCTAACCATTTTGGGCCCCTTTTCAGCCATTTTCAGCCCCCTTTTGCCATTTTGGGCCCAATTTCGGCCCTGAATGGCCAGGATTGGGTCCAAAACAGCCTGGATAGGTGATGTCAGGGGGTGTGGCATATGCAAATCAGTTATGCTAATGACACACTTCCAGTGATGTCAAGGGGCATGGCATATGCTAATGAGTTACACCAGCTCTTTTTCTACGAAATGACCCCTGCATACATACATACATACATACATACATACATAAAAAGGGATTTAAGAGGAGGCTCTTTACTTGAATGACATGTAGAACTGATGCAGTGGAAGCTTCACCAGCCCTAGGAGCTGGTCCCCTCCAGGACTGGGCCTCTTATTCCAGGCCTCTATGACCATGACGTTGTTCTTCAGCCTCTCCAGGTGCTTCGAAGTCAGGGAAATAGGTGTTACCTAGAGAGGCAGTCAAATCATTAATCAGGGAAGTAGCCTATGTACAGAAGGCAGGAGCCAATGATCCGTGAGAATGAATTAACAAAACACATCCTCTCCCCTTCCCCCTCCTGCAGACCCACCCCTAAAAGTTAGCTGCTGAGAGTTGGGGGAACCCCAGGAATTGAAAGGGGTATAAGGCAGAGTGGAATGCAGCAGCAAGAAGTGAAAGCCTGGCAGACCCTCCCCTCTCATTCTCGTAGGTGACAGAAAAACTCCCATAATAGGAAAGTAAGGTAACTCCCCCACTTGAGCTATAGACACGCACTGCATCTCAGTCGGTTCCCAAGAGCTTCCCAGCTTGCAGGTCAAACTTTCAGGGGATGTATTCGGGGAACTTGTTCGGTTTACGGATCACGAACCTTTTATTTAGCCTTTATTTCAAATCAAAGCGCAGACAGCATATCTTTTCCCCAGGCCAGCAGGACGGATGGATCCTGTGCTCATGCACTGTGCCTCGCTTTGGGTTTTGTGAGTGGCGTTTTAGGACACAGTTGTGTGCGTGTGACCCATAACTAAGAAGCCGTCTTTGGAAAGTAGAGTGGATCTTACGGGCCAATCATAAAGCAGCATGAAGAAACACTCTCCGCCCCATCTTGAAATTTCGTTAATTAGGGCTACCCTTTATGCATGCACCCAGAGGCTACAATGCTAGAAAAATGCTGGCCAAAGGAAAACGACAGGTGAATTATCTCCCTCTCCCAAGCACAGAGCCCCCCCAGCTCTTAGTTATAGCAATGGCTCTGTCCAGAGTAAGCACAAAAGGGACAGAGATTTGACAGCCAAAAGGCTAGATAGGCAGGAAGATCAGAATGACCCCAGAGGGAGCTGGACTCTCAAAGGGGAAATGATACGTTCTCAGGACATGGGTAGGAAGCTCGCTTCTCCTCTGGATCTCTTATCCTTGTTCATCTTCCTTGGATGGGCACAAATGACAAAAAATGCTGCAACTTTCAAAAGTTACTAGCCTATCGTACTGATAACAGTGCTAGAATAAGCATAGAGTTTAGGGTCAGAAGGTTGCAAGTCTTCACATTTTCTTTGTGTCCTTGCTTACTCTGAAGGTTAAAAAGACTGTGTGTACTCTTTTAAAATGTCTTTTTATCAAACTTTTGTATATTTTGAAAGCTTGAAGCTTGATCTCCGTAAACACACCATGTCTATTTGGCCTCGCTATCGAAAGACTGGTAAAGGGGGGGGGCAACAGGTGAGCTTGCCACCCCTTGAGTGTGATAGTTCAAAACTGCAAAGGTGTGCTAAGATTATCCTCGTGCTAGTTCGTCCGAGCAAAGCGGGAGACGCAATAAATAGGAGCCTCTAAATAGCAATGCAAATACAGAGTGCTAGATGTGAAAATCCAACTAGCAGTAAATACTCTCAGCTTTGCTGGCAGGAGCGGTTACTACCTAGAGAGGAGTTTGGTACCCTGGCACAAAGGAAAAGCGGTAGCATCACCATGCAGAGACCTGGGACGGTCATGGGTTCCCCCCCACATCCCAGCACCTAAGGGGCATGGGGCTTTCGAGTCTGTTCCTTCGCAAGCAGCAAAATACATTTTGGCTTGTGGGCCACTCCCTGTACGAAGAGATGTAGAACTGAGGCCAAGAAAATTAAGAGCTCTCACAAGTCCAGAGGCTAATCTAGACTTGAGCTGAGGTTCGTCAGATGAAAGCTGATCACACCGGCTTTCACTGTCCAGAATTTCCAATGTGGTCATCAGATGCAAATCGGCTCTAGCCTTGTGGCATACTAATGGTTTCTCACTTACTGCTTGGGTAAATCTGAGAAGTGCTAAGGGAGAGTTCCTAGCTCTTTGCACGGCTTACGTGGAGAAACCCCGTCACCCCATTACAAACTGAGCCCTTTAACGATAGTTCCAGCATTACAGGACTGGACAACACCAGAAAGAAGAGCCATAGCTTTGCTTGCCTGAGAAAAACGGAAGGCAGGCTGTCTCGTGCCCCACATGACGGCCGATCTTGTCACTGTGTCTGTGCTGAAGAGTTTGCAGTTTAAATATATGTTACAAGAGCCATGGGGTCCAGCATCTCTGGGAACAAAGTCCTTTCCCTCTGGCACCATCAGAAGGACATGCAGCAGCAAACCCTCTTCTTCCGACGCACTCGTCTGGGTCAACAGGCTACGGGACACAGACGCCGGCGCCTGATTCGCACGCACACCAAGTTTTGTGGAAGCTGTGGGCAAAGGCTCTTGGGTCTTTGAGAGCCGAGGGCTTTTGGCAGGCGTGATGTCCCCAGGGGCGTCTTGCAACTTTACCCCAGGGCTTCTGACAGAGTAAACCGGGGCTTGTGATGACACGTTTGCTGCCCTTGCAGTGGCGCTGGAGAAGTCTTTGTTATCAGCAGCAAGCTCCAACGATACCTGTGCCAGAAAGTAAGAAATATCAGGCTGCCTGACTTCTCAGAAGGGTACAGGTCTTCTACAACAGTGGTCCTTAAACTGCATTCTGAGAAAACCTGGGAAGATGTTCTGGATTGAAGGGCGGTCTATAATTGTGCTAAATGGTCTCTACCAGAAGGGGTTGCAGGGACTACATGGGAAGCGACGCCTCTCCTCCTAATTCTGGGCTCTGAACACAGCCACTCCAGCAATCAAGCAGGTGGGACATGTTCCCTTTGGGAGGGAGGGGGAGAATGAAAGCTCTTCCTTGTCTAAAGGCTTGGCTTTCCAATCTCTGGTGTTCGTATCTGGGGTGTGCCCACATCCGAGTCATGAATTCCAGACCCAGCTTAAATAAAAGTTAAGTTGATTAGCTTAAGGAGAGTTTGCAAAAAGCATACAGCACTCTCGCACAGGCAACAAACATGAAAGTAAGAAAACCTTAACGTTGCTACATAATAAAACCTGCCTATCTAAAACTTGAGAGCTAGCTGCCTAGGCATCTCTGTTTGGCATCCTTTGTTGCTTATCTCACCCGTCTGTTCAAACGCAAGCCCTCTCCCCTGCCTAGCTGCTTCTTTACAGGCTGAGGTAATAAACAGCATGCCGCTTTCAGCTTCTCTCTGGCATGCTTGCATCGTGGTCGAGGCTTGACCAAAGAAAACTAACTGACTCCCTGGGTGAGCTGAGAAGCCATCTTTTTCAGGATTCGGTGAATCTACCCGGCAACTCAAGAGCCAATCAGAGCTGAGCTGTTAATTAGCATTTTTGCTATGTGAAAATCTACGCGTAAACATGGACCTTTGTGAGAACAGTCTCTCCAAGGTCTGGGGAGCTTAGAAACTGCTCCACAGGTGTTACTAATCAGCTCAACAACCATATATTTGAACTAGGCCAAAATCTGACAATACTTAGTTCTGAACCTAAGTCCAGCCATTTTCTTTCACAGTCTCAGGATCACAACTGCCTTACATGCCACTCCAGTCTTGTTCCACCTATGTGGGCTCCCAATTTGTTTCTGGGCACAGTTCAAGGTGCTGACCTTTAAAGCCCTGCATGGCTTGGGACCAGATACCTGAAGGACCACCTACTCACAATGCTACAATCGTCTTCTCAAGCCTCAATTCGGGTGCCCCACCTTCTGAGATTAGGCAGGTGCCAACCCAGGAGAAGGCCTTCTCGGTCAGGGCACCAAAACTCTGGAATTCTCTCCACAGGGAGACCCACCTGCCCCCTTCTGTTGCCGTCTTCTTCCAGCAGATGAAGACTTTTCGGTTTCATCTGGCATCCCCCTCCTTATTGCCCTATGTTCTAATTGTTATTTTAATGTTTGTGTATGTATGTTTTAGCTTGGTTATAAATGTTTAATGATGGGCTTTTGTTTGGCTTTGGGGCTTTTAAATCCATGTTTTAACAACAACAACAACATTTGATTTATATACCACCCAGCTGGCTTCAAGTAGAGGAGTGGGGAATCAAACCTGGCTCTCCAGATTAGAGTCCTGCCGCTTTTAAGTGACTGACCCACGGTCACCCAGCTGGCTTCAAGTGGAGAACTGGGGAATCAAACCCGGCACTCCAGATTAGAGTCCTGCTGCTTTTAAGTGACTGGCCCAAGGTCACTCAGCTGGCTTCAGGTGGAGGAGTGGGGAATCAAACCTGGCTCTCCAGATTAGAGTCCTGCCACTCTTAAGTGACTGGCCCAAGGTCACCCAGCTGGCTTCAGGTGGAGGAGTGGGGAATCAAACCTGGCTCTCCAGATTGGGGTCCTGCCGCTTTTAAGTGACTGACCCAAGGTCACTCAGCTGGCTTCAAGTGGAGGAGTGGGGAATCAAACCTGGCACTCTAGATTAGAGTCCTGCTGCTTTTAAGTGACTGGCCCAAGGTCACCCAGCTGGCTTCAAGTGGAGGAGAGGGGAATCAAACCTGGCTCTCCAGATTAGAGTCCTGCTGCTTTTAAGTGACTGACCCAAGGTCACCCAGCTGGCTTCAAGTGGAGGAGAGGGGAATCAAACCTGGCTCTCCAGATTAGAGTCCTGCTGCTTTTAAGTGACTGACCCAAGGTCACTCAGCTGGCTTCAGGTGGAGGAGTGGGGAATCAAACCTGGCTCTCCAGATTAGAGTCCTGCCACTCTTAAGTGACTGGCCCAAGGTCACCCAGCTGGCTTCAGGTGGAGGAGTGGGGAATCAAACCTGGCTCTCCAGATTGGGGTCCTGCCGCTTTTAAGTGACTGACCCAAGGTCACTCAGCTGGCTTCAAGTGGAGGAGAGGGGAATCAAACCTGGCTCTCCAGATTAGAGTCCTGCTGCTTTTAAGTGACTGACCCAAGGTCACCCAGCTGGCTTCAAGTGGAGGAGAGGGGAATCAAACCTGGCTCTCCAGATTAGAGTCCTGCTGCTTTTAAGTGACTGACCCAAGGTCACTCAGCTGGCTTCAGGTGGAGGAGTGGGGAATCAAACCTGGCTCTCTAGATTAGAGTCCTGCCGCTTTTAAGTGACTGACCCAAGGTCACTCAGCTGGCTTCAAGTGGAGGAGTGGGGAATCAAACCCGGCACTCCAGATTAGAGTCCTGCTGCTTTTGAGTGACTGGCCCAAGGTCACCCAGCTGGCTTCAAGTGGAGGAGAGGGGAATCAAACCCGGCTCTCCACGTTAGAGTCTCACACTCATAATCACTACACCAAACTGGCTACATGTATATTTTCAATCTGTTTAGCTGCCTTGGTGGCCCTGCTGAAGGCAGAAAGGCAGGGGATAAATTTTGCAAAAAAAAAAATAAACAACACAAGCAAGCAAGTTTTCTGAATGTTCCTCAATGACAAGGTAAGTAATGGCAAACAGGATTCCTGGAAAGGCACCTACTCATTGTTATGATCTCCTCCTACTGCGTACAGACAAACACACACCAAAACACACGTGAAGCTGCAGTATACGGAGCGGGAACGTTGGTCTAGCAAGCTCAGAACTGTCTACAGCCCGGCAGCAGCTCTCCAGGATCTGAAGCAGAGTTCATTCCCATCACCTCTGACCTGCTCCTTTTAACCGGCGATGCTGGGGATTGAACCTGCGACCGTCTGCGTGCCAAACAGATGCTCTACCACTGCAGTATGGGAGGAGGCACAGGGCACTCCTTGCATGGGCCAGCAACATACCTCGAACCGGCCCTACTCCTTGTGACTTCATGCTGACAACTTTAAAAAGGAAATGAGGCGATGGCCAAGCATTTCAGAAAGGGATTTTTTAAAAATTCAGAACAGAATAGAAACAGTTTATGTACCTTTAAAGGTCCCAGCTGAGCTGAACCACCTTCTTCTTCCACAGGTAACTCACGACTGACGGTTAGTTGCTCTGATTGAATTACACCTCGCAGAGGAAGAACAGCAGAGCCAATCAGCAACGGCTGAAAAACAAGGAAATGGGGGTGGGGGGCGGGAAGAGTGGCTGTGCATTTATGTTTTCATCATCTACAGCGTATTAAACAAGCAGCAGTGAAGCTTTGGACTGTGAATGGTTGAGCTGGGATGGAATGTTTACAAACATTCCAACTTCTCAGGAAATGACACTGACAAACTGTTCAGGGCATAGCTTCAGTCAGGGAAAGGATTAAAACCTGACACAGGCCCAGCTTTGTGGGGCAGGTCAGAGCCTGGGAATAGATCAGAGCAAGCTGGGAGGCTAAGATGACCGAACAAGAGTAGGTGATTTACCTAGGAAAGAGGAAGGGAGGGTAATGGAGGAAAAGGCCAGGAAGAAGAGGCCAGGAAGGAAGTGGTTAGCATGGGACATTTGGAGGGTTTGTGGCCACTGGGCTTCTAGCACCCTCCCTCTACCTGATATAGAGATATGTTGAGAAAGTCTAAATCTACATAAATAAGTACCTTTCTTTGTGCGCCTTTTTTCAAGTAGATATTGAATGCAAGGTCTGAGTTCCACCAATGGGTTATCATCATTCCACTGAAATGAACAGGAAACACATACCGCTGCTGGAATTTCACCACTGCAACAATAAGGAATGGGATGCAGGTTTATTTTACTTACTTCATTTTAAGGCTTCCTTCCATGAAGACACTCGAGATGAATTACAGGGGAAAAAAACAAGCAAACATCTAAGAGCCAAGCCACAAGTGATGCCTGACACAGGTTGGACACTTGTCAGCTTCCCTCAAGTTTTGATGGGAAACGTAGGCGTCCTGCTTTTACAGCCTGGCTCTCCATTACAGCTGCAAGACCAGGACGCCTACGTTTCCCATCAAAACTTGAGGGAAGCTGACAAGTGTCCCACCTGTGTCAGGCGTCACTTGTAGCTTGGCTCTTACTGTTACATTAGTCTAAGATGTGTTCCGGTGTGGTTAGTAAAAATAACGGGTATGACCAACAGCAGAAGTCAAGTAATTTTAAGGCTTATTCATTCAGTAGCAAAGACTTAAGCATGGGCTTAACTCTCATTCTCTCTGAAATCAATGTGCGTAACTTGTGCTGGATTATACCCATTTTTAAACGCTCCATGCTGAAGTTGCTATCTCAGCTCCTGGACAGGGTTCTTGTCAATTTAATCAGAACGCCAGGGCAGCAAGGGTGAGATGCCTTCGGAATTCATGTCTTAATTCGCAGCAGCCTAATGAGAACCATACACTCAACCAGACGCACCGGCTTAATAGCAGACTTCAAAATAGAAGAGACCTAAGACTGGAGGCAGCAATGCTGGATGCCGCTTAAAGCTGAAAAAAAAAAAAACAATTACAGGACATCCCCTTGTTACATGAGAATATAAGCTTAAGACCCAATGCTGAAATGTTAACCGTATCATAAGATAAGCAGCGTCGAAACACAGTGCGAAGGCTGGCCGGAGAGAATGGGAAAAGGACAGAAAACTTTCAGTCTACATTTCAAGCACAAGGCGGAAGAAAGGGGGCGTGGTTTCTGAAGGCCTGGAGGAGAAAGAGCAAAACGACGGCGTTGATCTTGAGAAAGGAGCCTTGCTCAAGTAAGTTGTGAATACGGGTGCTTGCTCTGATGTACAAGCCAACGGGCAAACAGATGCCTTTTAGTTCCTGAAGTAGCTATTTATCTTTGTTCAAGGTTTTTCATCAATAACAAGGCAAGAAGTAATTACAACAAGAGGGGGAAAAAAGAGGTGGGGGAGACTGAGAGCGTCATCCAAAGCCAAGTTAGACCCTCCTAAACCAAAGGACTTAGAAGGTTATAACTCTGCTTTGGTGTGCACTCCTCTGCTCACTTACTTGAGAGTAAGGGCTCCTGAATATAATGGAACTTGGGTCTAAGTAAACATGCACAGGGTTGGGCTGTAAGACATTCAGAAATAAGTCAAGTGGTACTTTTGAGGCAGCGTGAAGCTGACCCCGGGAAACACCCTGATAACTCCCATTCTACCTAAATGACAAAATTTCACAAATGTGGGGCCTGGAAGGTCCTGGTTCTATTGCCGATGCATGAACTGCACAGTAAGCTGGTACGGATTTCTAACGTTGTGTCCGTTGCAATCGCTTGGTTTGAATGCTAGGTCGGTATTTCAAGGAGACAGCTGGAGAGAGAGGGAATATCCCTTGCAGTCTGAGATAAAAATCAATTAAATATAGTTGCTTCCTCCTATCTTTACAAGTCCTATAATTAAGCATTAGGTATTCTTCAGAAAATATTTTGCATGAATATTTGTAAGAGAAAAACACATACAGTATGATATCCTTATACTGAAAAAAGGTGTGTGTGTATGTTTGTATAAAAAAAGGAGAAGGGCATTTCAAAATTCATACACCTCTCCTGCCCGTATCTCACCTTCATTTGAGATTTTACTTGAAGCTACCCGAATGATCTCTGTTGTTATGGCGACCTGCCCTATTCCATTCTTCGTAGCTTTCACTGGAAAGTGATACTCGACAAAGAACGTCCTAGGAGCAGAATACAGAAAGAAGACAGAGTAGCTTAGTGATTATCCCCAAGGTGTTGTGTTGGTGTAGTGGTTAAGAGTGGCAGGACTTTAACGTGGAGTGCCAGGTTTGATTCCCCACTCCTCCGCTTGAAGCCAGCTGGGTGACCTTGGGTCAGTCACTTAAAAGCGGCAGGACTCTAATCTGGAGAGCCAGGTTTGATTCCCCACTCCTCCGCTTGAAGCCAGCTGGGTGACTTTGGGTCAATCGCAGCTCTATCAGAGCTCTCTCAGCCCCACCCACCACACGGTGATTTGTCATGAGGATAATAATAACAAATTTTGTAAACCGTTCTGAGTGGGCATTGTCCTGCTGGTATATAAATTGAATGTTATTAAATTGAATGTTGTTATCCTGTGGATTTGTTCCCTTAACAGCAATACTTCCCTATGACATAAAGAACTTTCTGCTAACATCAGCAGGAAGTACTGCAATTAGGGAAGCTCATGTGTGAGATCCAGCCCCTTTTGTATACAGTTTATTAATGGTCAAAGCTGTGTATGCAAGGTGCAGTCAAGTCACAGCTGACATGGCGGCCCATAGCGTTTTCAAGGCAAGAGAGGAACAGAGGTGGTTTGCCATAGCCTGTCTGTGTAGCAACCTTGGATTTCTTTGGTGGTTTCCCATCCAACTACTAACCAGGGTTGAACCTGCTTAGCTTCCATGATCTGATAAGATTGGGATAGCCTGGACCATCTAGATCACGGCTAAAAGGCCTTTCTTTGCCATAGGAGGCAATTAGAGGGTGGGTGGGTGAAAGGGTCCATTCAAGGACTGCTTTCTCCAGCGACGTCTCACTGAAGTGTATTTACGATATTTTATAAGCTGCTTTTCAGCTTGCACGCCCAAAATGGTGTACAAAAAAACAACAACCAATGAAAAACTACCAAAAAACACCATGTAAAAGAACAAGATTTTAAGTCCCAAGTATTTGATGAAGGGAGTGACGACTCTCGACAGCTCATATCCTGAAAATTTTATTGGTCTTTATGGTGCTCCTGGGCTCAAATCTTGCTCTTTTACTGCAAACCGACATGGCTACCGAGATGGCCACCCACAACATAACAAGATCATCTTTACTGATCTAATTAATATTATTAAAGAGAAGCACAGCCTGCACAAGGATAGTTTATGTGGGTAGCTGTGTTGGTCTGTGGCAGAACCGCAGGATTTGAGTCCAGTGGCACCTAAGAGACCAACAAGCTTTTCAGAGCGTAATCTTTCGAGAGCTGAACTGAAGAAGGGAGCTCTGACCCTGGAAAGCTTACACTCTGAAAATCTTGTTGGATTCTAAGGTGCCGCGGGACTCAAATCCTGCTGTCCCAGCCTGCACAAGAGCATTCTGAGGCTGTGGGGCTACGGACAAAAAGGCCCCGCTCGTTGTAGAAGCTACTCTGCTTCCCATGCAAGATGGAACCCAAAGATCCCAGTCACTGGTTTCTAAAGTTGGAGCTGTTCACCTGGGAGGTCTGACAAAAACAAAAAAAAAGGGGGGGGGGTTCACTTCCACTTAAATAATACACCAAGGAAAAAGTAGTGAAGAGGCACAATTATGAAAATGCTCGTAATTTACATATATACACCAACTCCAATTACAAAATCTCAGTCACTACAAGATAAACACTCAGAGTCCCGGTAACAGTCAATCTTTCATCACAATGGGTAGGTGTCCAGTTCATAAAGGTACAAGCTGTGACGTGACGCGTTGTCCAAGGACAGCGCTCCAAGTAGGTAAGTGGCAAGGTAGGTGGATGGCAACGAGTACGAGCTGGCAATTTCTTCGCTCGTTTCAGACCAGAAATGTCTTTCTTCAGGCCACAATGTAACAGCAGGAAAATTAATTCAGTTCAATCACCATTCTTCATCGATTGCTCCATAGATAATCAAGTGACTGTTTCCGGGACTCTGAGTGTTTATCTTGTAGTGACTGAGATTTTGTAATTGGAGCTGGTGTACACCTGGGAGGTCTGTCAAGGATATGTTTTATTTTTATTTATTATTTCGATTTATAAACCGCCCATCCTCAGGGGCTCTGGGCGGGGAACAACAGTTAAAATCAATTAATAACAAGAAAACAATAATTCTAAAATCAACATACAATAAGCAATAATAGAATAAATTAACCAAGTACATTAAAGCGCAACGGTGGGGAGAACCCCCACCCCCACCCCAAATATAGCCATGAATATAGGGGAACATTAGCTGATCTGGACCAAAAGGATAATGGGGAATGATGTTTCTGCACGCCAGAAACACAGCTGACCTAGCCTCTCAGCTACAACATGTCAAAAAGGGAGTTTAAGAGACCCAGAACAGAATAGATTGGAGAGTGGCAAAAAAAAAGGAGTAAAAGTTACATGGGCTACACTAGAAGCTCGTCTAATCCGTATCAATAGATATCGTGTGCTGAGGCCCAGATGCGGAAGAATCTGATAATGGCAAGAAAATCTGACTTCACAAAAGCAAAGATATAGTTCAAAATTTGAACTATTTTGGTTGAGGGCCAAGAGATATTCATATATGCATGAGAAACTTATAATCACTATTCTTATATAGACTTTATTATGTTAAAAAGTAGCAAGCGTAAACTAAGTTTTTTTCCTATATTTTAAAAAGATATTCAAGTATAGGTAAATTTGTATGGCGTTTGAAATTATAAGATAATTAAGAATGTGTGCCCTTATCAAGTGGAACAACTAGCTACTGTTAGGAGATTGTTTAAAAACCCATAAATACGGGAAACTAAATTAATTGGGAGCTTCTTCTCAGAAGGGGCTCCTTACTTGCTTATTTTGGGGAATGATATTTTTATGAACTTAAGTAATTGCTCTCCCTTGATTATCCACGTAGAAGTAATGTATGGTAGAATTTTATTTTGAATTAACCAAGTATTAAAGATAGAAATTAGTTATATTGGAATAAAAGCATAAAATGGAAGCAAAGGTTCTCTAACAGAACAACTTGTGCACGATACTCATAACAAACCAAAAACGTTGTTGAGGTGTGCCACTTGACAGGAATTAAATGATCTGAATAAGGAATAAGGATGGCAACCCCCTACTGGGGGGCAAGAGATCCCCTGCCCCCGCCTTTTGCCCCCGGCCCAGTTCTCCTAGAGGTAGGTTGGGAGCCACCAGAGCACATGGCAAAATTGTCTGCGAGCTCCAGAGGCCCTGAGGACATACTTTGAGTTAAAAACGGGAAGCTGCAGGGTCTCAGCGGGGCCGAATCAGCCCCGCACATAGTAAAAATGCTACGTTTGGGGCCAATTTTGGCCCCGCTGAGATCCCATCATGTCATTGGACCATCTGGAGTGCACGTGCAAGGAAAGTGAATCACTCCCCTGCCTGCCTAGCAATCTCACCTGTTGCTTGCTGTTCAGTTAACAGTCACACATCTACAGATTATGCAGACAATTACCAGCACTGAGGCCAAGTCCTGGGCGAACGCGTACTTTCAATGCAATGAGATTTCTTACCTTTTTTGAGCCATTGTTGGCTTGGGTGGTTTTCCCACAGAGCTCTTTCTGCCTGGGGTGTTCTGAGTGCTGCCTTCCAGTGGGACCCTCAAGCTGTCAATCACCACTCTGGCTAAATGGATCCGACCCAGCATCGCCAACCTGTCGAGATTCAAGTTGACGGCACCCATTTCGTCTCCTGCGGGTTCTGTGGCTGTTTCGTGGAGAGGGAAAGGCCTTCCAGGAGAACTGCTAGGAGGAAGAACACAAACAAAGAAGGGTTAGAGAAGGTCGAGAAAGATGTGTTTTTCTCCCTTTCTCACAATACAAGAACTCGTGGGCACTCTATGAAATTATTGAGCAGTCGGGTTAGAACAGATAGAAGAAAATACTACTTTACACAAAGGGTGGTAAACACATGGAATTCGTTGCCACAGGAGGTGGTGGCAGCTACAAGCATTGCCAGCTTCAAGAGGGGACTGGACAAATATATGGAGCAGAGGTCCATCAGTGGCTATTAGCCACAGGAGATAGATGGTATTCTCTTTGTGGGGAGGTGGTGCTCTGTTGTCTTGGTGCTGGAAGGAAGGCAGTGGGAGGGCTTCTGGTGTCCTGGCCTCACTGACAGTCCTTTAGATGGCACTGGATTTCTAGCCACTGTGTGTGACAGAATGTTGGACTGGATGGGCCACTGGCCTGATCCAACATGGCTTTGCTTATGTTCTTATGTAAAGAGGGGGTAACGTATTCTTCCGTAAGGGCAGCCCCTCGGAAAGTAGAATACATTCTCGAAAAGGAGAAATGTCATGAAACCTCTCGCATACACGATTCTCCGGCTCACTTAGCAAGAATCCCTTGTTCCGGCTGCAGCTGAAGAACGTAGTGAAATAAATGCTTCTACAAATTGGTGATCAAACATAGCCTCCGAGACAGACAGCTCATTCTTGCAAGGGCCCTGAGTAAGCTGAGTGTGCACAATGCTCTAAAAATAAATAAAAATAGCATGCATCTGTTGCCTTGAACAGAATTTGGCATGCTAGGAATCTCCTGTTTCAATTAATTAAAAAGTCTTTCCCCAACTCCTCATGGTGCTGATGCCCGGAGTGTATTTCTATGCACTAGAGCTCAGCACCATGCCAGAAAGTGCCCTTTTTGCTCTTATATCGCTCTCTTATCACCACTCCTACTTAGAACAGACCACTGAAGCTCCAGAAGAACACTGACAGCAGACAATCTCAGCCACATTTTCCTGAGTGCTAGTGTGATGTAGTGGTTAGAGACGATCGGGGAGACTCCAGTTAGAATCCCCACTCTGCTATGGAAACTTGCCAGTTGAATATGGGCCAGGCACACGGTCTCAGCCTAACCTACCTCACTGGGTTGTTGTGAGGACAAAACGGAGGAGAATGATGTAAGCCACCCCATTGAGGAGAAAGGTGGGGTATAAATGAATTAAATAAACACGACATACAGCACTTGTGCGACAACATATGAAAAAGGTCTCCGCAGCAACTCGGAACAAGGCCGAGACAAAGAGGCAGTAAAGGCAGCAGGAGGCAGGTGAAAGAGGGGCAGAAGGGCCTCCTGGGGCGTCTCTTTGGGTTTCCAGACTGGAGGTGAACTGCTGGAAGGGTGAAAAATAAAACAGAGACTTATTCCTAGAGCCATTCTACTCACCGCATGGGAAAAAATCTGAAAAATGCACCTTTTGAATGAGGGAAAGGAGCCAAAGCTTGCAAGCGCCTAAAGAAAGTGAAGCCACCGTGATACAGCCGCACAGCCAAAAACACGTACCTGGCTTTTGCCTCCGCGGCCTTCCCTCTCTGCTCTGCAGAAGCAGACTCTGGCGTGATCTCTGATGTCTGGCGTTTTTGGCGTTGTTTGCAAGCGACGGGACCCTCCTCATCGCTGAGGAAGTCGCTTAAGCTGCTATCAGACTTCTGAGGAGGGCAATTGAGGAAGTTAAATGCCATCTGACATGCATCTGAGGAAGAGAGATCCAACTCACACAAAGGCTTTCCCCGGAATAAGTTTTGTTGGTATATAAGATGCCACCGGACTAGCTAAACAGTTCTGGGGAGATATTTTAGAAGCTATTAATGAAATTTTACAATTTTCAATAAAAAAGAACCCAGAACTGTTGCTGCTGAACTTGAATATGGAAGAAATCCCTATGCAATACAGAACATTACTATTTTATATGACAACAGCGGCAAGAATTTTATATGCACAGAAGTGGAAAACACAAGAAGTACCATCGATTGAAAATTGGATGCAAAAATTGCTGTACATGGCAGAAATGGACAAAATGACGAGAAGGTTGAGAGATGAGAATCCAGAAGAATTTTTTTAATGACTGGGGGAGACTAAAACAGTACTTAGAGAAAAAGTGGGACGTAAAGGGGAAATTATGGTTGTTAGACAATTGTTAATTTTGTAGAATGGAAGAGATATAGATCTTTACTAGAGAAGAAGAAAGATAAACTATAACTTATTATTAGACGGAGGTTAAGGTATGTTGAAATTATTAGATATTATCCAGTATAATATTAGGATATGTAATAAAAGAATAGAGATGTAGGTAATAGAATTTAACAGAGGGTTGGAAAACTGTTGGAAGTCCTAGATAAAGGGGGGGAGGGAAAGGGTGGGGGGTATTAGAAATAAGGGTATTAATGGAAAATTTGTAATTGCAATTTATACTCACCCAATAAAAATTCTTAAAAAAAAAAAAGATGCCACCGGACTTTTATTTTATTTTGCCGACACCTATCTATTTTGGATTTAAAATCCATGGACCACTTCAATGACAACACACGGCTGCAGTCCCAACAAAATCAGGCAAGACAACACCTACTTCTAAACTTTGCAAGATTCTCTCTCTTTCCTGTATGCCCCCCCCCCCCAAATAAGCAGCCACAGGCTGCTCCAGGTGGTTCTTATCACGAGGTTGCAAACTCCAAGGCATTTCCCCTGTATACATTTACTGACCCTGTACATTGCCAGGATACCTCAAGCAGTACAATAGAGTTGTGAATACTTAATAAAATCCATTTCTACCAAGATATTTCAAGTCAACAATAAAGATTATATCAAAAGTATTTGTGAATTATTTAAGGTGATATACACTTATTATATATACTTATATTTATTGAAATATCTTGGTAGAAATGGGGTTTAGAAAGTTTTCACGACTCAATTGTATTAGATAACCTTCTTTCGTGATACTCTCATTGTTGTGCTAGGCCACTTCAAGCTTCAAGACAGCCACCTGTTTTTGAAATACAGATGAGATGCACTAGAAACTTGACCCCAAGAAATCTGTCCGGAGGACACCCCTGCCCCTGGTACTGACCTGAGCTTTGTAGAACAGGTTCTCTAACAGGCTCTGGTCATAGTGGGGATCGTTCAGGTCACTGGCATACACCTCGCTCCCAAGGGAGACGGATCCCGGAGGGGAGACTGAACCATCCAAAAGACCCATGGGGAGATCGTCAGAGCTGTGGGAAAAGGCAGAGGAAAAGTTACACAGGCACCGTGTGTGTGCATAGTTGTCTTTTCATGCACGCAATGAGCTGGGCCTTATGTTTTCTTCTGTTCTTGAGCATGATACTGTGATGCAGTGCATACTTCCTGTGCTTTCCATTCATGCAGGACGTAACACCTTGCATGAACAGGAAGCATCTAGCACCAGAGCATACTCTGCAACAGGACTGCACTGCGCAAGCCGAAGGAAATCTACAGGGTTCAGCCCAGAAATATTACAGAGAGAAAGGCTGGGGCTTACAATGATGGGTATAGGTGAAGACGTAATCAGTTCTGCTGCTTGTGTGAACAAGATCAATTTCTTGCAGGAATTAGATTGTGTCCTTCCTTGCTAACATTTTTACTTTTAACTCTGGTGGAATTTACGGTCTTTGCAGACTCAGCGTTCTTATAGTTTTTGGCTGTGCTATTTGCTGGCAGCTGCATAGGTGAAACACGGCGTACCAATGAATAAACGAGACTCACACAGAGCTCGTGGGATTTATTTCCAAATTAACAAGCACAGGATTTGGCTGTAAGTTTGCCGGTGGGGGAAAAGAGATCTGAACAACATGGTAGCTCTCTGAAGGCAGCAGCCCGTTGACTTTCATTACACACACACAGCCTGTTTCATAAAAAACGCATCGTCTCCCATCCCTTAAAATAAAAGAGTCCCCCAAATAAATCTGAATTCACAAGAAGCGTAACAATTGGCGGATTTCCCACACTTTTCATAAGTGTTGCACCAATATAGATAAAAGCACATGACAATAATCAATACTGAGCAATACTAGGCCAAGCACTTGTATTCTAGATGAACTTTCAGACTTTGCATGAATTGTCTGTGTGTTTTTTTCTGTGTGTTAGGTAATTCTAACAGGTGTGCTTTAATCTTTTGACAGTTAATTAAAATAGTGGACTCTATCGAGATTAATGTTCCTCTATCGGAGATTCAACCAATGGTGATCTCTCAACTTACTTTTTTCTGACCCTTCTCAGAGATTTATAGTTTTGTTTTGCAAATTTGAGTATAATGTAATTTTTTACTAATTGGAAGGTTGTACAATAGAAATTATGAATATTCAATGAAGCATCAGACCAATTATCGTTTGTGCTATCATGTGAATAGACCTTAGATATTTGCATATGATGACTTATAAAACTGCAAACTCAGATAGAGTGGCAGAGCTCTGATGGAAGAAATCTCTTGAGAGAATTTAAGTGAGAACTTATTTTTACCTATGCATTTCACAGAAACTTTGATTATGCTAAACTTGGAATTTATTAGGAAATGTCAGCAAACTTATTTCCTATTGCCTTTCTGTGTTCTGTTTTTATAGGATTTATATTAATAACCATTTATATTTTGATCACTTGCTTCATTAAAAAACTAGGGTGTATTTTTAATAAAGGGAAATAAACTCTAGACAGGTATCTGTGTGTTTGATAAAGAGTTGCAAAGCAATACTGAACCCTGATAAACAGGTGGTTCAAAGAACTTATCTGTTTGACAGGTCTGAGAACTAATTGCTGAAAGCTTTCCAAGAGAAAAGATACACCTTTCTTTTGGCTAGTAGAAGCTTAGTTTCAGACATGGGCAAAAGCTCGTTACATAAGCATGGTTACAGCAGTGATCCACAAAGCTGGTGCGGTGTCTTAAGGTCAGGCTAGGACCTGGGAGATACAAGCCGAGATCCTCTTTCATGGACCTTGCTGGGTTAGGGTGACCACAGGCCAGTCACTCTCTCTCTCTCCGCGTAATCTACTTCACAGGGTTGTTGTGGAGAACAGAGTAAGGGAGAATAAAAATGCATTAGATGGACAGACATTTCACAGCCTACCTGCCCAACAGGAGCTGGATTGCTCTGTTTTCAGCATGCAAATCAAATTCCGAGTTGTCAGGTAGAGGCTGAAGAGGATCCTCACCGGTAGAGACAAGGACAGAATTCAGGTTTTCCAGATTCCTGGGTAAGACATCCCAACAGTGATGAAGAGAGGAAGGAGCACTGAATCAGATCATCAAGAACAATCGTGACAGGTTTGCTTTTTGGCATTTAAATGGGAACGAGACTATTGTAGAAAACAAGATATACTCTCAGATCTGAGGGTTTTATTCAGACGAGGGCTCACAGCGGGCGTCCAGAATCAGAGCAGGCGGGTGCACCAGGAAAGAGCCCCCATTCAGCTTACAGCCTCTTGCGGGAGCAAAATTACAGCAACCAAAATCCACAAGGCAGCCGAGTACCATCTATAAGCAACGGACTTTTGATTCTGGCTGCTTGAACAACAGTTCTGAAACTACGTTACCTACAAGGAAAGGCAATTGCAGAGTAGACTGCTGTAATGACCTGATGCTGTGCATGGTATGATCACACACACGCACAGACACCCAGTTTTCATATATATGTATCTATGCACACATACATACACACAGGATTCAACTCCTTCTCTGTGTGTATCTATGTGCAGGCGCTCACCCATTGCATTTTACAGGCATTTGATGAAGAATATCCATTTTACAGCTTTGAATATTCCTACGCCAATATACGTTGGTCCAATAAAATACATTTAGGTGTGCCCAGTTTGTCAATCGTACAGCTATTCTGAAATTTGTGATTTGTTCCAAGCCAGAACATTTGCCAACAATGCGGGAAGGGCAGACTACAAATAGAATATAAATAAATAAAATAAATAAAACAGCTACAAGGATCAGAATGAGTTCATGGAAATTCACTGCACTCTCTTTCACAGCTGTTCCTGAAGGCCGATGTTGTATGAGAATAGCATGGAAACATGGCAGGGGGTGGGGGCTGCAACAGGAAGGGGGACTTGGACAGAAATCATACTGAAGCGTCTCCTGAGCGCAGCTTTAGCACAAAGTCCCCTCTGTTTACAACTCTTGGGATTTTAGCTGTTGACAACCACAATATCATGAATATGAACCACCTACCCACCCAAACTCACTTTCCTGCCGCTCTTGGATCTTCAAGATTCAGGGAAGGATGAGTTTCATACGATTCTGTAACAGTGTCCGGACTGGATTTCATAGCGGATGCAACCATGGCGTTTCGAAGTTTTTTGCCTCGATCTAACAGGGCTTGGAGAAAGAGCACAAGAATTAAGCTTTGGAATTTCTTTAAATGCAAACAAACAAATGCACAGAGGTTTCCCTAAACACCCTTAGAGATAAGACACACTCTGATTATTTCTAGAAGGAGGAACTAACAAGTGCTTGTATCCTGTAACATAAAACTTGGGTTTTACAATCGTTAACTGCTATTTTGCATACCTGAAAGGAGGTCTTTTGAGGCTGAGTTCTGCCAAGAGAGAACATGGACAGGATTTGGGCTTCTGCTGCCTTGTCTAACTTGAGCCTCGTGATCAGAGCTGCTGGAAAACAGGACTTTGTGTTTAGGAGCAGTCACGCTCAAGGAATCCTCCTGCCCTAGAATGAAGCCCTCTCTGATGTGCTCCGAGTTCTCTGGAAAATACAAGTGATCCTTCCCCCTGTTTCAAGACACAACAGAAAGCAGAACGTGTAACTCACGGCAGATCTCCTCAGCGTGCCCTGTTGGATTGCTGTACGTGCATGTCAAATATATATGAGGGGTGGAGGGGAAGAGGAGCAAGAATTGGGCTGTGAGCGTCTTTAACAGTATGCATAACTGAAGCCAAGCAGTCTGTAGTCCAGGACAGCACTAATAAAATTGCTGGCACAAAATGGACGCTCTTCACACGAGGAACTGACACCTATCTTTATGCTACTAACCAGATCTGGTTTATCAGTGAATGTCAGTTTAAGACACTTGCTTCCATTCAGATGTGTCTGAAATACTGGAAGAGTAGCTCAAAAAATAGCAGGTGCTCCAAGTCTGCCGTAAATAACTCCACCACTAGAGGTTAGCATAGGTCCACTGCTACTTGATGGCACTTTATAATAATAACTGCACTTATATACCGCTCTTCTGGACACAACAGTGCCCCACTCAGAGTGGTGAACGAAGTCAGTGTTATTATCATCTCCACAATGCAGCATGGAAACTGGGGCTGAGAGGAGGAGCTTAGCCAAGGCCACCTGCTGAGCTCGTGGCAGGAGCGAGAGTCGAACCAGCAGAGCACTGATTCACAACCCATCCACTTTACTAAGAATTGGAAGAAGTCAGAAATGCTGTGAAGATTCCAGTATTGATTAGATCTGGAGTGACTCTGGAGAACGTGAAAGACTACTTGGATGCAAATGCCTCAATCACGGGTTCACATTTCAAGAAAGAAGGCTACTAGGCAAATGGCTTCAACTCAGATTGCATGAAGAGGTTTATGGATCATATTGGTAAACTAAGAGAGAGAAATTGTTAGTATCTTCTGCTATTAATGTTCTAATTGGGTTGTACTACACAGTACCATTGAAGTTTTTCAAGTTGAGGAGGTCCGCTCTGAGCCTGCTCGTGGGGAGAGTGGACTACAAATTGAATAAATAAATACAACAGCCGCCATGGCAGAGCATAGGGAAAGAAGTGGTCCTGTGTTGAAGCTTCAAAGCTCCTGCGAAGCAGGTGCATTTGTGCCCCTGAAAAGGCCTTGCTCCCTTTCCCCTGGGCCATCTCCACACCTACACTGGGTTCCAATGCCCTGCACCATCCCAGAACAATTTTGCTTTCCTACGTCTAATAATAACAACAAGTGTGCTTATATACTGCCCTTCTGGACAGATTAATGCTCCACTCAGAGCAGTGAACAAAGTCAGTGTTATTAATCTCTCCACAATACAGCTGGGGAGCTGGACTGAGAGGAGTGGCTCGTCCTAGGCCACCTGCTGAGCTCATGGCAGGTGTGGGAGTCAAACCAGCAGAGCGCTGATTCACAGCCCAACCACTTGATTACTCTGCTTTTACACACACAATGGGCAAGGACAGTCAGCCTTGCCATGCTAGATGTACAGCCTGTCTAAGCTGCTTCTGACTAGGTAATTTTTTCGATGAAATGTAGAAACTTCCATGCATTTAAATGCTTAACCACAATCAGGCACTGACGTGAGTCTGAAGGCAGCAGACTATCAGTGTAGTTTGTGTTAGTGTTTCTGCTGAAGCAGAACGTTCTTTGAGCCCTATTAGCACCCTTCCAGGCGCTCTGACTCCTGTTCAGCCCTGACACATCAGAAAATGGAAGACAACACGATTATGATGCTGGAGAGGCCACACCACTTTTCTCCCATATCACTCCTTAGAAGAGAGGCATTTTTCTCTGACCCTGCAAAGCCACTCCAGGGCCACCACGTCACCTGTCAGTTGAGGGGTTCGGAACCAATGAACCCAATTCAAACAACATGGCCTTTTACCTATCATAAGCAGTGGCAGCTCTCTTGTCGTAAATTAAATTGACACAATAGGCATACTGCAGGACGTAAGCAGGCTTTCCCAGCCCCACTTCAGGGCCTGCCTTCTGCAGATACAGAGGCACTGGAAGCCAGAAAGAGTCCAGTAGCACCTTTAAGACTAACCAACTTTATTGTAGCATAAGCTTTTGAGAACCACAGCTCTCTTCGTCAGATGCATCTGATGAAGAGAGCTGTGGTTCTTGAAAGCTTGTGCTACAGTAAAGTTGGTTAGCCTTAAAGGTGCTACTGGACTCTTTTCAATATAAGCATTGTGTTGTCGTCGTCATCCTCATTATTAAGAAGACCGAGGCGCTATGCAGAGGCATGCAATGGCAAGCCGTATCTCCTCCCCTCACCTTGAAAACTCCATGAAGGGTGGCCGTGGGTCAGTTGCAATTTGACAGTGCTCAATTATCATTATATGTTATGTTAAAAACATATGTTATGTTATAAACATGTATGCATGTTTATAAAGAGAGAAGTCATAATAAATATATCAATAAATGTGTGATAAATATATCTACGATACGCGGAATAGATGCGTAGTGATTGAGATGAACGTGTAAAGCGGCCTTAAACAGATCAGAATAGTGAAGAGTCCAGTAGCACCTTTAAGACTAACCAACTTTATTATGAACTTTAAAGTCAGAGACGAAGAGAACTGTGATTCTCGAAAGCTTAGGCTACAATAAAGTTGGTTAGTCTTAAAGGTGCTACTGGACTCTTTTTGATTTTGCTACTACAGACTAACACGGCTAACTCCTCTGCATCACTAGAAACCAGGAAAGCTGAAAATTTCTTGTTCGTAGTTCCCCCTTCCCCACCCCCCCACCCATGACGGAGCGGCATTCACAAAGGAGCCAGAGGATCCTGCGAACACTTTCTAGGGAGTAAGCCCCATTGAATAAACGTGCTTAGGACTGCTCTTTCAGCATGCGCCCTTAAACAGGAAAACACGGAGAGCTCACAAGTTAGAGGAGGCCAGCTGAGAATACCCTTGTGAAGAGACAGTAAGACAAGCAAGTCCTCTAGCCAGGACATATATGCTGCACAGATCTACCCTGAGGATGCTGCAAACTGACTGTCATTTAAAGATCAAATGAGATCAACTGAAGCCAAAAAAATGACCTTGGTGTAGGAGCCCTGCTGCTACTGATGGATTCGCTTCCGATGATGCTGGGAGGTCTGTACAGCTGAGACGGGGCAAGGAAGCGGCTGGGATCAGTTGCCTCTTTGGTTCCCTGAGCTGGCAAGCTAACACTGAAGCTCACGTCCGTGTTTGGAACGGAGCTGCTGCTGTCGTAGGTTTCAGACAGAGGTTCCAAAACAAGCGACACCTGGAAGAGAGTGATTGAAAGGGCTTTTCTCAGCCAAGTAAGAATAATACAGATTTACTAATAAATACTCAACATTTATATAATGCTTCAAGCACGTGGGAGACTAGGGTCTTGGGAGGCCCAGGGTCCGATCCTCAAACTCCCATGGGTGACTCTGGACCAGTCACGCCCTCTCAGCCCAACCTATCTCGCAGGATTGTTGTGAGGATAAAAGGGAGGGGAGTAGAATAATAAAAGTCACTGTGGGTCTCCACTGGGGAGAAAGGCAGGGTATGAATGAAGTAACTTAGTAAATAGTATGTCGTTTCAATAATGTGGAGGAGGAGGGAGCTCAGACATAGAGCGGAACCACAAGTGACGCCTGACACGGGTCGGACACTTGTCAGCTTCCCTCAGGTTTTGATGGGAAATGTAGGCAGCTCAGCGGAATGTTGGACAAGTGACAGTTGAAAAGTCTATTGGACAGCAGTCGGGGAGCCAAGCTGCAAGACCAGGAGGCCTACATTTCCCATCAAAACTTGAGGGAAGCTGACAAGTGTCCAACCTGTGCCTTTTGTCACTTGTGGTTCTGCTCACAGTAGCTCCCTTTAAGACTGGGACTGGGAACATCCCCCCTCCCAACTTGCATTTTCTGCCACAAACACAACCCATTAAAAGTGCCTGCGTTGCTAGCCCAGCATTCAGGATTATAAACAAATATTTGGAAAGCAGAGAGCAGAGTTGGAAAAGTCCTCTCAAAGACTTATTCCCTACAAAATTATTTGGAGGGAATCTTCTTAACTTGTCTGTCAATTATTAGTGCTACCGATTTGAGATCAAGATGAAATCTTTGTCAAAAGAGAGAGACTTCAACGCAGAGGTCCTAAATGAAGAACCAAATCTGCAAACTTCCGATACACACAGGAGCTCAAAGCAGCTCATCTGTGTTAAACAAAGCAATGGAATTCATTCAAACCCCAAACCTGCCACCCTATTGCTGGCTGCTTTTTATCGAAGAGGGCTGACCAAGCCTCACAAGGGTCCAGTGGCGAGTCCCATCATCCCTCCTGACTGGTTTTCCCCTGAGACACACAGCTGCCACATACTAGGCTGTAACCATGGCTGCTTGCTGCCTATAAAACATCCTACTATATAAAAGGCTAAGCGTATTCAAGACAACTCACTTCCTACCCTGAAGTGCCTCCAGAGGGCGCTGCTGTGGAGGGAAGCCCAGATAAGGCAGCCAGACGTCCAGGCAGCCAGACCTCCCTGAAAGGCACATCCGGGTTTTGGGATGGATATGACATCATCCATAGCCAGATGTCATTTCCAGTCCAGGCTGCATGCAGAAAGCTCCTGGGGATGCTAGCTAGTGTCCTGGCATCCCTAAGCCATCCCCATGTTCATAGATGGCCAACAAGTACAGCGCCAAACCCTCTTCCTCCAGTTGACCCTAGAAGTGGTACTTAGAGGGTTACAGCCTCCGAACATGGAGTTCTACGGTTCTTCAGTCGGTAAACTGGGCTGCTGCACTAGAAACCCCTTCCGAGAAGTTTCTTTCCCTTTTGCTACAATATTTGCGTTCTGAGCCCCACTCATCTCCAATTGGAGCTCAAAACACATGAGCAAATGTTCAGAAAAACATTAAGTCGGAAAAGATTCCAGGGCTACCTGAAGCTCTCCCATCTTCTCAGATGTTGGTGAAACAATGGTGAAAAATCCACTGATGGGGTGGCTTGGAGAGAGCTTCGAAAGCCCACAGATCTGAACGCGCCCGATGGGAAGGTGGTCTGGTCTGGTCATTACTTCCAGTACAAGAGCACCCATATCTACAGAAGACAAAGGGGGGAAATGGGTGGCTGGCTTGACACAAAATATAAGGAATGAATTTATCCTCACAAATGTAGAAACTGACAATTAAAATATCCCAGTTACCATCTATATAAAAAGCTACTTCTTTGCATCTGTCTGTTAAACATCCCTCTACTGTGCCCATCAAATCGACAAGTCACTGCTAACAAGACAGTATGTGCTTTTTGCACAAAGTAGTAGACTTCATTAAGAGATGTTTTCATGACAGATAAAAAATAGCGTATCTGTCGTCAATAAAAAATAATTTCAATTTTTTTTGCTCTGCCTTTTCTTAAGCATTTATTTATTTATTTTTATAGTGCTTCTCTCTGGTTAAAAACTCAAAGTGATTCACATCAATCAATTACATCAGTTATGAGTTGATATGACAAATGTATAGAGTGGGGTGTTGCCTCAGAGGCACAACACATGGATTGTGTGTTAAAGGTCCCAGGTTCTTAGGCAGAAAGGCTGGATAACACTTCTGCAAGAAACAGTGGAGAACTGCAGCCAGCCAGTTCTAGGCTAGGCGGACTATCACCCTGTTTTGGTATACAATGGGCTTAGACTGGAGTAACTCTGTTTAGGATTGCACTGTAAGCCCCATACAGCAAAGCTAAATACATTGGTGAGATGCAACTTTATTGTAGCATAAGCTTTCAAGAACCACAGCTCTCTTCGTCAGGTGCATCTGACGAAGAGAGCGGTGGTTCTCGAAAGCTTATGCTACAATAAAGTTGGTTAGTCTTAAAGATGCTACTGGACTCTTTACTATTTTTCCTTCTGTAACTCCCCAACCAGCAGACATATTTATTTTTCAAGGACTCAGCACATACCTGTCAAGTAGGAGGTAAACTGTTTTGGGCCACACCGAATTGGATAGCGGGTAGTGGTTTTAAATGTTTTCTGTTCAATCTGTGAAGCGCCTTGGGGGATGAAGATGGTGCCATCTGAGGTTTCTCCCCACCACCTCACTCGGACAACGAAGGAAGTTGGAGGTTTGCTCACCGTCCACATGATTTTGCTAACAGTTAATTTCAGAAAGCAGCGCAGCTGGCCTTCTACCAGAGGTGGCAAGCTGGTGGAGGGGGAGACATCACTGAGGTCTGTGGAGAAGAAAGGAGGTGTTAAAGACTGGCTACAACTAAGCAACAAAGATTTGCAATGGTTTTGCACACATTGGTGCTGCAACTACACACCTATGCAAAGGAACTGCTCTGGAGCAAGGTGAGTGGGAGATACAGCTGGTGGGAATGAGCCACCAGTAAGTTATGCTGTCCAAGCCTGACTTAAATAAATACAGAAATAAGGAGGCTTCTGAAATATTGGCTCTCTTATGCTTCCTCAAACTGATTAACAGACTTTTAAAATATTTTATTTATAGTCTGCCTCTCTCACTGAGAGTGTAAATACATGTTCTGAATTACCTAGGGATGCTCAAGCACAGGACTTTATGTTCAGTCCTCAATTCACATGCAGGTTCTTCTTGCTCGGCACATGTGAATACCGCTTTCATGGGCCCTTCATGTGACTGCATCTCAGCTCTGTTTTCGCTGTGAGAACAAGTACTGTAGGCACCTTTGACTTCCCAATTTGCATTTCTTAAGGTGTGAATAAACGTCAAGATCTGCATTTCAATGAATGGATGTGGGATTTGGAGGAAACCCAGGTACTTTTAGCAGTTGAGGAGGAATTGATATGTATTCACTCAGAGCAAACTGAAGTGTGACTGCAACTGGGCTATATTAAAATTCAAAGCTGATTGGAAATGCTCCCCAATTTATTTTCATCTATCCTACCTGAAAATGTTTGAACCAGCTAAACATCTCTTCTACTTAACAGTTCCAAAATATGGATGCTCTTTCACTTTACTCAGATGCAATGTGTTACCTTCTGCTGAGATGAAGGGCCGTTTTAGAATTCCCCCTGAGAAGCCCTATTGTATTCATTGTACGGCTCAAGTTGATCCAACTGCCCATATCCCTTTTAGCTGCCTCGGTTACAATTTACTTCACAATCAATATATTATTTCCTGGACTGAACGTCTACAGAATATTTCTGAACAACAGAAATGAAAGATCTTGCTATCAGGCCAGATAAAAAAATGTACATGTGATCTAGCCATATCTATCCATGGAGTTATAAAATACTTGACTTATGGCTTGTAGGCTGTTAAGTTACAGGGAAAGGAAGTGTGATTGTGTGAGCGAGTGCATGGAAAGTTGGAGGAGGGAGGGACACATGAAATGAGGTTCACCTGATGGTCCCTAGGTACTTAGCAATGTGCATTTCCACCCTGAGACTCAAGAAAGATTACAGGCTGCTTTCACACATGCTGGATAACGCACTTTAGCAGAAACAGGAAAATCCACTAGCAAACAACTGTTGAAATGAATTGAAAGTGCATTATCCAACATGCGTAAAAGCAGTCCAAGTCAATACAATTAATAGAATGAGGCATCTCTTTCCACGCATGCAGAACAAATTACACTGGCTCCGGGCTTCCGAATGACAACTCACTTGTGGGTACTACAAGATTTGAGTCCGCTTGCCTCTTAGAGACCCACAAGGTTTTCAGGATATAATAAGCTTTCAAGAGTCAAAGCTTCCTAATTCAGAAAAAAATGAAGCTTTGACTCTCCAAAGCTTATACCCTGAAAATCTTGTTGGTCTCTACAGCGCCACTCAAATCCTGCGGTGATCAACAGGTCTTAACAGTTTTGTTCAGGGAAGTGAATGAATCAAGATGAAAATCTGGCCCATTCAGACCTGCCAGTTTTTATGCAGATACACCCTAACAAACGTCACTATTTTGAAGTTTCTTCCCTTCACTATTTTGAAGGGAAGAAGAAATACAAAGACACCAGCAATCAAGGTTATGGCTTTGACTAAAAATTGTCACCGCATAGGTCAGTGCTGGCAGTTTTTCCCCAGAGACCACTTCGATCAGCGGATAAATGTTTACTGGTGGTCCCCGGCCCTAAGGAAGCCCGCCTCGCTTCAACCAGGGCCAGGGCCTTTTCAGTCCTGGCCCCAGCCTGGTGGAACGCTCTGTCAATGGAGACCCGGGCCGAGCGGGACATATTATCGTTCCACCGGGCCGGTAAGACAGAGGTGTTCCGCCAGGCGTTCGGTGGTTGAAGGGGGCAGTGCCATGTCGGCCTCCCACCTTTGGGGTGGGGGGGTTCTCCCCACCATTGCACTTTAATGTACTTGGTTAATTTATTTTATTATTGTTTATTGTACGTTGATTTTAGAATTATAGTTTTCTTGTTTGTATTGATTTTAACTGTTGTTCACCGCCCAGAGCCCCTGAGGATGGGCGGTTTATAAATCGAAATAATAATAATAATAATAATTTTACAACCCTATTTCAATTTTATTCGTCAAGCCCAAAAGAGAAGGAGGAGATTTGGGTTGCCAACAGACCTGGAGAGACTTAATGCAGGGACATGGGGCAGGCAAAGTTTTTCAATGTCCTTGATACTGACTGTACTAATCTCACACTATGTAATCTGCCTTGAGTCTCAGTGAGAAAGGCAGACTATAAATGACATAAATAATGTCAAGGACATTTCCATAAACAATACCATAGCGTAACTATATACAATTTTACAAAGATGTTTGTTTTTATTTATATCTTTTATAGTCCGCCTTTCTCACTGAGACTCAAGGCAGATTGCACAGCATGAGATTATCACAGTCAGTATCAAGTACATTTCCATAAACAATGCCATAAGCCCAATTTTATAAAGACAGAGCATTAGCAAGAATCCAATGCAGAGTAGAAGAAATGCTGAAGCGTCTATTTAAAAGCAAAGGAGGCTTTTCCTTCAGGTTGTTGGCAACCCTTGGAGGAGACTCTTAGGAGAGCATCCCCTTCTTTCGTTCTCAGTCAACCTACCTAGTATATTTTTATTTTTAGTGGGTAGCCATGTTGGCTTGCAGTGGAACAGCAGGATTTAAGTATAATGGCACCTCAGAGACCAACTAGATTTTCAGGGTATGAGCTTAGCATAATACACTTTTATTTAGTATTTTCTTTATATAGTCCGTCCTCCACGCTCAAGACAGTATCTGCAGATTCCCCCTCCGCTCCCAACAACCCTGCAATTATGTTCGCCTGAGAAAAGCTGCAGGGCCGACCGAGGCGCTCCGTGGCAGAGCCGGGATTCGAACCCGCGACCTTCCCGCTCACCCTTCCGTTTGCGTCCAAGCCCGGTTCGGGCCGAGCTGCTCTTGGGCTTCTTCTGCTTCATCCTCTCCCCGGGCCCAAAGTAGGCCCAGGGCCGCTTCCCGCTGCTTAGCAACAGCCAGCCCCGTAAGGCCCTCTGGGAAAATGGCGGCAACGGGGAAGAAAAAGCCGCGGTCTTCGAACTACAATCCCCAGGGGGCGCTGCGAAACTCTGGAAGAAGGGAAACATTCGGCCGTTGGAAAAGGCAATTCACTTCTCCATGGCAACAGAGAGGCCCAGAGGAAGCTGCAGGAGGAAAGGTGGGAGCTAACTTCCGGTTATCCCTTCGTTGATCATCACAGCCTCAAGCGGCCCGCTCGGCATAACGGGAGTCATTCCCACAATGCACTTTGCATTCTTCCACAGAAGCAGTCTCTTTTCTAAGCTTCAATTGCCTGGCCTCGTCATTCGCGTTAACTTTTCCTCGCGTTTGCTTGACATATAGTTTAGCGACGTGTGAACTCTATTTCCCATAGTGCTCCGCGAACGCTTCCGGGTAAAGGTCACACAACCCACTCCTGGCTTTTTCTCCCTCCCTTGCAGAGACGGAATAGCGGGACTACACTTCCCGTGGGGCCGCGCGGCTTAGTGCCGAGCACTTCCGGCGAGCGCGCAGGGGCTGCTGGGAGCGGCTGGCCGGCGGCTCCTTCTCGGCGGGCGGGGGCCGGATCCTGCCCGCCCCTCCGTCTCCGCCCGGACTGCGCCTCTCGCCATGTCCGCTCTGGAGAAGCAGCTGCAGCTGGGCCGCCTCCCGCCCCGCCCGCCGGGCCCCGCGGGGGTCAGCGGCCAGGCCTTGCCCAAGATGCGCATGGGGTGAGCGGGGGGGGGGCGTGACGTCATCGACCGGGGCGGCAGGTGCGGGGGGACCGAGAGGGGCGTGGCTTCTGTTAAAGAATGACGTCAGGGGGCGTGGCCGGGGCGCTTTCCAAAGCAATGAATAGGGGTGCATGTAAAGGGGGGGTTATGTGGGGGGGGGCTGTTCCCAAAGGGGGAATAATTTGGATGATGGATGTGAAAGCATGCACAACAACCCTGCCAGGTAGCAAAATAGGGGATGTTTGCTTTTCGTTGTTCTTTTATTAAGCAACAGGGAGTCCTTAGTCTTTCTTTTCCTTTTATTAAGCTTTTATATTCATTTTACAAAGCAAGGTGGTCCTTGCTTTTTCTTTTATTAAGCAAGGGAGTTCTTGCTTTTAACTTTTATTCTGTTACCCAACCGGGGAAGGGGCTTGCTTTTTATTTTTATTTTCTTTTAAGCAAGGGAGTCCTTACTTTTTATTTTGCTAAGCAAGGGCGTACTTGCCTTTTATTAAACAAAAGGGTTTTTGTTTTTTATTTTTCTTTTATTATGCAAGGGGGTCCTTGCTTTTTATTTCTGTTCTATTTATTGAGTTTAATCAAGTGTCGGCTTTTGGGAGTCAGAAGGCAAGCTCTCACTTTAGCAAGGCTGATTCTGGAATAAAATGTGAATCTTGAAGGCGTGCCCTAGGCGCCGTGCTTAACTTTTGCAGTAAACTAGGCTGATGTGGTGACTCGATTACCTGCAAGGTAGCTCAGCAAGATCACTGTCTTGCGTGTGTACATGGGGTGGTGGCGGCTTAAGGCTGAAAAGGCAGCCTTGGTTGATGATTCTTTCTCCTTTTCCTACGGCTGTGACACCTGCAATTTGTCCTTAATACTAACCTACCTTACAGGCTTGACATGTTGCTAACATGATGCTTTCTCTTAATTGGAAGCCTGGCCCTTTGATCCTTTGCTTGTGATGCGGAGAGTGGCTTGCCTGCGGCTACCGAGAGAGTCAGTGGCGGAGGCGAGTCTCAAACCAGGGAACTCCCCATTTATAGTTCAGTTGTATAAGCAACGTGCTGTAGCTTTAGTCACAAAAGAAAGGCAGACAATGAGGGAATGTGTTAAAATACACGAAAAGGACATCTGATAGACTAGGCAGAAGAGAATTGCAATAGAAAATATAGCCGTTTGCAAAGTTTGGTTGTGCTGCCGTACTGTCAAAAAGAGCAATTTGAAATATCACGAATCAGACAAACCTCAGAAATGTCTTTTTCGTCCTTAAGATCTCCTGATCTTATACTCAGACATGCCTGGATTTATTGGAACCTGTCTGAGCATTTTAAAAACTGTTTCTTGAGCAGAATATCTTAACATTTTATTGGCTGGGCTGGACTGAAGAATCACTATATTTGTCGTTCAGTTTTGTTCTCTGCTGTGAATAGACAGGGCGAGATAAAGTCCTGTGTATAATTTGCTGTGATAAATTCAAACCCTTCTTATTGTCTGTAAAAATATAATTCTGGGTAGCGAATTAATGTTGTTTGTTCTGCTTTTATATGGCTTTTGGGCTGTATTAAAGATTGATGGAGTGAGGGTGTTTTTCCCTGAAGGGTGAGAGATGCTGCTCTTAAAGAAAGGGGAGGGAATTGTGTGCGTGGCTGTTTCAAAATATGAATGGGGGGTAGACTGCTGGTTTGTCTATTTTTTTCTTCTGTTGGGAGATTTTGGTAGCCTGAGTGGACCTCTTAAAATAAAAGGGACACAGTGTCGTTCATCCTCCCTGTTTATCTAGAAGTTTAAAAAGTCTACCAAAACCTGTGTGTTGGAAACTCACTCTGCAAGAAAGGGGGAATTAAAATGTGGAATTTGCTGCTAGAGGGTATAGTGGTGGCCAGAGGCATAGATAGTTTTAAAAGAGGATTAGACAGATTCCTGGAGGAGAGGTCTATCCATGGCTACTAGCTGTGGTGATTAAGAAGAACCTTCCCATTTAGAGAAAAGTCCAGTAGCACCTTTAAGACCAACCAACTTTACTGTAGCATAAGCTTTCGAGAATCACAGTTCTCTTCATCAGATGCATCTGACAAAGAGAACTGTGATTCTCGAAAGCTTATGCTACAGTAGCGTTAGTTAGTCTTAAAGGTGCTACCGGACTCTTTTCTGTTTTGCTACTACAGACTAACGCGGCTAACTCCCATTTAGAGGCAGTCAACCCTCTGAATCCCCGTGCTGGGGGCCAAGATCAGGGGAAGGCCTCGGCCTGTCTGCCGTATTGGTGGCCCTCCAGAGCAACGGGTTGGCTGCTGTGTGAGATAGGATGCTGGACTTGGTGGGACATTGGTCTGCGCCAGCAGGGCTGCTCTTATGTTCCTTTGGGAGCTGGCAGGAGACGGGTGGGGGGTCCCGGGGGGTCCCCCCTGTGACACATGGGGGGGGGAGAACCCTTTACACTTACTACGGCATGCTTGACGTCTGGGAACTTGATAGGGCGGCCCTATTTTGTTTCCGTGATCACACAAAGGGACCAGAGGTATCATATTTGCTGGGGCAGTGAATGGTCGAGGTGCAGCATGAGTTGATGTTCAGCCAGTGGGACCGGTTGCAATGGACCGCTCGGATTGCTTTCAAGATGGAAGGCTGCCCCCTTCAAGTGAAATGTTTGGCAGGAAAGTCATATTTTGGGGGGGGGGGTTGAGTGTCTTGCTGACGACTCACTCCACAGGGCTTTTGCCAGAGAAGGGAACAGCAGGTGGAAGAATCTCAGAGGTGGGCACTCGGAGGTGGCGACGGAGAGAGCGTCTGGCAGGATAAATGGCTTCTCTGAGGGTGGAGTTGCATGCTGAAAAGTTCTGGATCAGTGCAACTGGTGAGCCTGTCTGCAGCAGGCCTTGGAGTGGCATGTGGCACGCGGGCAAATCCAACAGGAGCACTCCTAGCCACACAACTGAAGTTAATCCTGGCAAGTTCGAGGGATCTGAGGCTGCAAGAGCAGAGGAGGTCAGCAATGCAGCTACGAGGATTCTCCCCATCGGGACCACATCTCTCTTGGACTAATGTGCCTTGCCCGTGTTTCTCGCATGAGGTTTCATCTCAGTGCACCGCAGAAGCACAGCTGGAGTTGAGGAAACCATCCCGCCCTGTCCCCTGGCTCTTCTGAGCTCTTGTTTTCTGTTTATTTCTCTTGCCTGAGATGCAGGCAAGGCCAAAAGTGCCCTCTCTTGGGGCTTGGCTCTCACACGGCACCTCCTTAAAGCTAGAGCATAGCTGCTTTCCACGGGCAGCAGCCCACTTTGAATAAGGCACTTATGCCGACTGCCTGGAATGAGCATTTCCTGCCTTCCTCGCGTCATGTTTGAATCGAGCCTCTAACAGCTATAGACAACCCCTTGATGTTTTGCCCTTCCACGAACGAGATTCTGTATCAGGTATTCAAGACCTGCTTTCCTCGGCTGCCTCCTCCCGCCACCGCATCTGCCCTCTCTTGGTCTCGAGAAATGCACGTGTTGATGTCTCGGGAGAGGTTCTGCTTTGTGCAACTTCTCGGTCATCTTTTCTCAGCCTGCATTCCAGTCCTGAAAGCGTATTTAGAGTTGTGGTAATAAAGTTGTTTGATTAAGACATACTGCCTTGATGCAGCCTTTGGCTGCGTGCTCATGCTACGAAATGAACTCCTTGGTCGCTGTACCTCTTGACAGCAACCAAAGGAAAGGGTTGATTGACAGGTGGTGGCAGGATATCCAAAGCAAGGTGTAGTCACCTTTTAATAATTCCTGATTTTGGGAATGGGTGCTGTGCTCTTACAACGGAGGGATAGGGACTACGGCGCTGCCTGACTCTGGAACTCACGCCATGCCATCTGCAACCGTCGGGCACCAGTGGGGGTCCAGGATTTCTCACTTTTGAGTGGGTGGCTCAGCAAATGAAGAGTGGCAAAGCGTGGCCTGTGTTAATTGCGGAGGATTCCCAGAGGTGGGATAGCCCAGTGACAAAGAGAGTGAGCCCAACAGCCCTGGGGAGTTGCGAGTTCGAGTCTCCTCTCTGCCCTGAACTTTTTGAGCCTGGCATTCTTTTGCTGACTTTCTGCAACAAGGAAGTAATATATTGTCCTACTGGACAGGGCTGTTGTATGGATTGCTGTGATAAATACGTGATGCGCTTTTATCACTGAAGGTGCTATGCAGATGCTAAGCGTTATTGCTAATAATATTGCACAAGGTGTTTTATTGGAAGATTTGCAAATAGCTTGGCTTAAAAAAAAAAAGCTCACTCAGAATTCTTGCTTGCCCCGAATCTTTGCCAGGTGTGTTTAGGACAAACGAAGTGTTTCTAGATCGGGGGGAAGAGGTCACCACATCTCTTGTGTTCTGGTTGAGCTCTTGGATCAGTCACGGAGATCTTGGATCAGACATGGAGATCCTCTTAAGTTGTTAGTGCAGTGTTAGAAGACTAACAGCATTCAAGAGGCCTTCTTGGAGGTGGCAGCGCCTCAGTTCTAGATTTAGGGTTGCCAACCTCCAGGTGCGGCCTGGTTATTTCTCGGAATTACAACTGATCCCTAGGCCACTGAGATCAGTTCCCCTGCAGAAAATGACTGCTTTGGAGGGTGGACTCTATAACATTATACCCTGTCCTCCACACCCTCAAATCCTTTGGAATTAACCAGCCTGGGGTTGGCAACCCTATCTGGATTCTTCGGCCTGAACTTTACCAGACCCTGAGCTTTTTCCACAGAAGACAACAAGCTGCTGTCTAGCAGGCACAGATAAACATCATTTGTTCCCTGATTTTATTTACGCTCCTCATTTTCCAAAACCTGGCTGCAAGACGGTTAGCCATCCCGGGTCTCTGGAGAGACGTACTTTAAAAAGAGAACTTACGTGATCAGTGTGCAGCAACACAGGCATGTGTGAAAAGGTGGACTCCCTAATCCAGGAGGGGGAGCAGTTAGAGCGTTGGGCCGGGGAGACCCGGGTTCAAATCCCCTCTCAGCCATGAAGGTAGGAATGAAAGCACATCCGTTCAAAATCGCCACACCAGGCAGCAAAAAAGGCAAACGCAGTTTTAGGCTGCATTTGTAGAAGCAGGATATCTTGAGCCAGGAGAGGAAATCCCATAATTCCAATTTATTTTGTATTAGTCTGCCTCCTCCAGAGAAAGAAAGGCGTAGGCTAATTGGAATAGGTCCAGAGGAGGGCAGGAAAGATGGCTGGGGGTCTAGAAAACCTGCGCCAAGGAAAGGTGAATGGAACCGGGTATGTTTGGCCTGTAGAAGTCCAAGGGGAGACATGATTGCCCTGTTCAAATACCCCACGGATTGTCACGTGTAGAATGCAAGGATTTGTCCTCTGCGATTCCAAAAGGCCAGCCTAGATCTCATGGGCCAAGTCCCAGAAGGGCAGATATTGGTTGAATATTACGGGGAAACCTCCTGACGGTAAGTTTGGTTGACAATAAGGCAGATTAGAAGGGGACGGTCTCTTCCTTGCTGCAGGTCTTTAAGAGAAGGCCAGACAATCATCTGTCAAGGATCGTCTTGCTTTGGACGCCGTGCATTGAGCCAGGGGTACGGGGTGGACTAGATGACCTCTAGGCAGACCACCAACACATGCAGAAATACAAGTCACACTTAAGTCAAACTTGTTGATGTCCAGAATTATAACCTTTAGAAGTATAAACTGAATAGAAGCACTGGCACAAGAGTTTCCTGTGATGTAATTCATGGGAGTACACCCCTGTCGTGTTAAACCTGTCTGTAAGCGGGTGGGGTGGCTCATTAATAATATTGCTAGCGTTTATTAGCAAATACAAGACAGAATACCCACCTTACTAATGAGATTTGTTGTTATTCCCTGCATAAAATGTCTGAGTTAAAACACTGTTATCTTCTTTTGCAGGCCTGGGCGGAAGCGTGACTATTCTCCTGTCCCCTGGAGCCAGTACTTCGAGTCAATGGAAGACGTGGTGGTGGAGAGCGAGTCCGGCAAGGATATATCCTTTCTCCTTCCACACGCATCCCTTGTTTAATTATGCCTGTCATGGGAACAGTAGAGAGTTCTTTCCAAGAACAACAACTCCCTCTCTTGTGTAGTGGTTTGGTGTAGTGGTTAAGAGCAGCAGGACTCTAATCTGGAGAGCCAGGATTGATTCCCCACTCCTCTGCTTGAAGCCAGCTGGGTGACCTTGGGTCAGTCACAGCTTCTCGGACCTCTCTTAGCCCCACTTACCTCACGGGGTGATTGTTGTGGGGCTAATGATAACACAACTTTGTAAACCGCTCTGAGTGGGTGTTAAGTTGTCTTGACAGGCGGTATATAAATTGAATGTTGTTATTAAAATGCTATGTGTCGGTGCAGCGGATCATTTCCGCCACTGCACTGCCATCCACGTTGACTAACCATGGCTTTCTAGGAGGCCCTACAGGGGAACTGTGGCCCTGATTTAAAAATACATTTTGCATCTGTTATTCTGTCTTTTAGCTTTGAGAGATGATATAGTTGTATGCAAATAATCATAGCATGCATTGAATAATCATAGCCTGCGTTATTCTGAGGTTGCAAAATGTTTTGCCTATATTCTCGGTCGTTCGGTCTCCTTTCTGTGAGTTCTGATGGGTGGTGGTAAGTCTGAGACTCCCTGGAGAGCGGTCTGTAGCTGAATCTGAGTTTTCTGGTTTCTGGTCATACCTGCTGCTCTACACCCATCTCTAAATCTTACCAAGTGAGAATGGTGTTCCTTTAGTGCAGGGGCGGGGAACCTTTTTCCCAGCGAGGGCCAACTTTATGTTGTCCCGCGTGGGGAGGGCCGTTTCTCCCGCACGCGCACACAGAGCATCGCTCCCAGAAATGATGTCATCACATGCCATGCTTGATGATGCCACTTCCGGGAGCGATGTCATGTGTGCGGGAGAAAGGGCGCTTGCGTCCCCTTTCTCCCTGCTGCCACCGCTGTTGTCTGCTCGCGGCAGCAGCAGCAGCTCTGGCGCCAGCGCCCCCCATTGTTGCCGCTCTGACTGCAGTGGCACAGGCCGTTTTCGCTAGCGCTGCAGGTTGCAGCAGTGGGCAGTGCTAGTAATAATAGGTGGCGGCAGCAAGAGCGGTCTGCTTTTGCCACCGCCTACTCTCGCAGTGCAGGAGCACGCATCCCCCCCCCAGGGAAGGGGCGCCCCAGGGAGCATGCCCCCCTGCCAAGTGGGTAAGTGGGAGCGGGGGGGGGGAAGGATGGGATCGGGGGGTTCGCCCTGCGCGGGCCAGTCCAAATGACTTTGCGGGCTGTATACGGCCCGCAGGCCGGAGGTTCCCCACCCCTGCTTTAGTGCAAACTGCACATCCCTTCTGCGCCTCCAGCGGTGCTGGACAGGTACTTTTTTTCTGAGGATGTCTCCTCTTGGCGAGCTCCTGTTCACTTTAGAGGGGCAAGAGGTAATTCCGCCCGGATGGTGCTTCTTGTTTTCGCCTTCATTCGGTCCCAATTTGAAGAGCAATGGCTGAGGATCGCAGACCACTGACCTGCTCGTGTGGGGCAGCCTGCTACAGCATATTTCCTTGAGGCCAAACATTCCTGGGCGTGTTTGGGATGCAGCCTGGCGATGGCTCGCGATACCTTCGACCTAGACGAGATGGATGGCGTAAAGCATGCTGAACATTAATGCTCTGTCAACATCGTTAAAGTGAAAAATGCCTTACTGTCGGTGTGAAGACATTGGCCCAGGGGCCTCAGGTCATGGAGAGGGGCTGTAGCTCATGGGGCAGACCACATTCGTTGCAGCGCTGTGTGGTAGAACTGGACAGAGTGGGCCAGCACGCCTGATTTGAGGAAAGAGGTTTGGTTAGATTTGGGGAAAGGCAGTGCTCTGTCTTTAAACTAACCCAGTGGCCCCTCCCATTGGTGTAGTGCCATCAGATAGAGAATTCCTGCAATAACTGGCATGAAAAGAGGTCACATCCTATCATTTGCTTGGATATGGTCCCTAAAATGTCCCATTTTAGAGGCACTTAAACTTTCTGCTCTCTGTTCCGCTCCCACGTCCAACCAATACCCAGTTCTCCCTCTGTCCCAACTCCTTGTCCCTGCTCCACAATGTGTGGCATAATTCATAGACACCCCCTTGCTAGTGCCATGAAGCATCCTAGATAGATGTCCCTTCCCTGGACTCTTGTGAGATACACCCCGTGTATCTGCCATGATTGTCTGTATGCTTAATGTTCTGAACCTCTGAGAGTGTATAAGGGGAACATAGTTGCTACTTGGCTGTTAGTTGCTTATCTTGCAGGTGCTTTGCGTTCACTTTCCCAGCCGGCTTGAGAACGTGGCCTTGAAGTACCAGCCGAAGCCAGTCCTCCCTGAGAACTGTGATGAGCTCATTCCTCCCTTATCCCATCTCTCCTGAGCTCTGGCCACTTCGCACCCAAACTCTTAACGGTCCCCCTTTCCCAGGGACGGGAACGTCCCCTATAACTAACCTTGCTCGCCCCTCTTGCGTCACTTCTGCCAGTGCTACTGTCTAAGGAACTTGATACTGATATGTCTCTTCAATGAAGTTACTTTAACTCATACACCTGAGTGTTTGCAGTGAAGGGCTTGGGGAATTATCTGGCAAGACCAGACAGATTGCGATTTTGGGCTTAGTGGTCGTTCCTGAATGTTTCTGGGATTGTGAAGAGCCAGCTGTGCCCCCGAGTTGGGTGGGAATATTATGTTTGAGTGTAGAAGCTGTAAGGCTGGGCAAGTCTCAGAGTCTCTCTACACGAGACATTTTACACGAAGACGCTCAAGTGTAGGGAGACGCAATGTTAGCCAGGAAGCATAGTTTAAAAAGACAGAGCCGGGCGGAGATAGCTCCTGAGAGGGTCTGTTCATTTCATTTTTATCTCCTGGAAGGGGACGTGAAATTGACAGAGCCTTCCCGGAGGCGAAGATGAAATTAACAGACCCTCTGAGGAGTGATCTCCGGCTGTCTCTGTCTTTTTAAACTACACTTCCCGGCCAACATTGCTTTTCCCAACACCTGAGCGTCTTCGTGTAAGATGTCTCGTGCAGAGAGTCTCTCAGTGAAGAATCAAAAAGGGTGCAATTTGCATCTTGAGTCAAACCTCTTTTTTTTCTTTCGAAAGCATGTCCTTAACTGTTCATACACTTTTCGAATTTACAAGAGTGGATCTGAAGGCCCCGTCCTGCTCCTACTACACGGTGGAGGCCATTCTGCTCTTTCCTGGGCTGTGTTCACTGTAAGTAAACTCTGAGGAATGCGCTGTTGTGAAGTTCTCCGTGGCAAAATAGCCCTAATGATAACCGACAGATTTGTTGTTACGCTAACGTGTATTGAGCGAGGGTTTACTTTTCAGAGCAGGAGAGCTGCTTTGAACGGTCAGGCTCTCGGCATGGAGAAGGTCCCTGGCTTGGTCCCTGGCATCTCCCGTTGAGAGTGCAGGTCCCGGGAAAAATTCTGCCCGACCTTTTGGAAAGCAGCCACCATTTGAATTCGATCAGCGGTTCTCACACATTTTGAAACGGGACATATTTCTCAATTGACTCTATTTTTTGGCTTCCCCTCCAAAGTTGTGCTCCTCTACTTCCCCCTCCCCAATACGAAGTGCACGAATCTCCCATCGGTTTATCTTGAACCCCTTCTTTTTTTCATTTTGGCTCTTTGCAAACGTATCTCATTATTGAGTGAGAAGCTGTATTTGGCCGTTTGTCACTTGACGCAGAGGTCATCAGCCTTCCCAGGCCCCCCTTTCCCTGTTTCCCCTTCCTTCCTTTGCAAGAGAGTCACAACCCAGTCTGGGGTCCCAGTCCGCAGTCTGAGTACCCCTGGAAAAGAGCAAGAGTCCAGTAGCACCTATAAGACTATCAAAATGTGTGGTGGGGTATGAGTTTTCGTGGGTCATAGTTCACTTCTTCAGACACAGCTAGAACGTGAGTCCATCTGTCCTTATTATCTTGGAGAGTGGAGCAAGTACGACTGGATGGGTTGGTGCTAAGCTGGCAGTCGGGTTCATCATTGGACAACTTCTTACGTGTTTTCATTGGTGCCCTCGTTTTGTAAGTTAAGGCACCCATTTGGACAGGCTTTGTGATTGGTATAAGTTCAGCTGATGCAGTTCTTGCAGCCTCCGTTGTATAGTCCTTGAATGGGACTGTCATCTCAGCACTTTCTTGCCAAACAGTAACAAGCCTTCAAAGGAATCTTCTTCCCAATAGATCCAGAGGAGTCAGCTGTGTTAGTCTGTAGTTGCAAAAAAAGAAAAGAGTCCAGTAGCCCCTTTAAGACGAACCAACTTTATTGTAGCATAAGCTTTTGAGAACTACAGCTCTCTTCGTCAGATGCATGCATCTGATGAAGAGAGCTGTAGTTCTCAAAAGCTTATGCTACAATAAAGTTGGTTCGTCTTAAAGGGGCTACTGGACTCTTTTCTGTTTCTTCCCAATAATGCTGCTTTACACCCGAGTGCTTATAAGATTAAAATATATATATATTTCTTCAACATCACCTTGGCTGTCAGAAAGGCTGTTCTGTGTAGATAGATTTTTTTTTTTGTGGGGACTTCTTATTTGTTAAGACCCCTTCCACAACCATTCCTCTTGCAGCTCTGCAAGGTTTTTTTTCCCCTACCCAATTGATTTTCTGGAACAAAAGGTCTACTTTAAAAAAAAATGGCTTTCAGCACAGAACGCCACTTAATCACCACAGTGCCAAAAATAAATACATTTACATAAAAGCGTTAGATGGTGGGAACAAAGACTGGAGCCTGAACTTATTTTCAGCTGGGTGTCTCCTTTTCAAAAGCGCCCTCGTTCAGGAGCTCTTGAGGGAGCGTGCTTGTGTGTGCAGGGTGGGTGTGTTGTGAAAGAACCGTTAAGGCTGTGAAATGTCACTTCGTAAAGAACTGATCCAGGGCAGCTAATAAATGATTGCTGCACTTTGCTGCCTGCTGAGAATAAGATGCTAATTTAGGGATGTGTGGTTTTTTTCAAAGAGGAGTTGTTAATGCATGCTCCCCAGAATAAATAAATCACTGGTTCTGTGCTGTAATTCTGTGATAAAATGGCACAAACGCTGGACAGTTCCTAAATATAATGTGAAACTTGCTCAACAGTAGTTATGTCCTTTCTTGTTTTCTGTTGCCCCAGAAGACCAGACCAGAACCAGTGGGTTGAAATTAAATCAAAAGAGTTTGGGGCTAAACATTAGGAAGGACTTTTTTGACAGAGCGGTCCCTCAGTGGAACAGGCTTCCTCGGGAGGTGGTGGGCTCTCCTTCTTTGGCGGTTTTTAAGCAGAGGCTAGATGGCCATCTGACAGCAACGCTGATTCTGTGAACCTGGGCAGATCATGAGAGGTAGGGCAGGAAGGGTTACGCCAGTGCTTAGTTTTTGTGGCCGTTCTTACAAGCTCAGGGTAAGGCTGATCACCATTCTGGGGTCCGGTAGCACTTTTCCCCAGGCCAGTTTGGCCAGGGAACTTGGAGGTTTTTTGCCATCTTCTGGGCATGGAGCAAAGGTCTTTGGGGTGGGAAGTAGGTAGTTGTGAATACCCTGTTTTGTGCAGGGGGTTAGACTAGATGATTCTGGAGGCCCCTTCCAGCCCTATGATTCTTCTACATGCCTTTTGATTTTTTAAAAACTTGCTTTTTAATAAATACTGATTGTGCAGTCTTGTGTGTTTGTGAGTGGCATTTTAATGGAGTTGAGCAATTGAGCCTCCAGTCCATGTTTTTTAGACAGCCTACACAGCCGTGATGTAAAGGAGGATGTAGGGCAGTCACCAATACCCCATTGTCATAGATCTGGAGGAGTCAGCCGTGTTAGTCTGTAGTTGCAAAATAGCAAAGAGTCCAGTAGCACGCATCTGATGAAGAGAGCTGTAGTTCTCAAAAGCTTATGCTACAATAAAGTTGGTTCATCTTAAAGGTTCTTCTGGGCTTTTTAATACAGTACCCCATTGTCATTGGTGCACCCCAGTGTCCATCAACCTGAAGCACTCTTTCCCCCGTTCCCATATTCTCCCTGTCTTCTGAGTGCTGGTCACTGCTTTCTGGGGTCCTGCTATCGTTCAGGAGCACGGGTAATTTTCAGCACCTTCCGCTCCCCTGAGAATTCAGAAGGCCCGGCTTCTCGTCCTCCAAGTTCTGAGGGTCTGCTTGCAAGGGTGTGCAGGATACATGTGGCAATCACAGGGGTGGCCAGAGAGGGACAGAGCCTCTGTAGCATGTCGATGTGGAAGGAGCAGGGAGATTTAGCAAAACAGCAAAAATTGCAGAGTAAAGTGTGCAGAACGGTGATGGGAAAATCTGTTTTTCTCGCATCATTCTGGTCACAGAATCTGGCCAGGCGTTTCTTTCCCTTTAAGAATCGAGTCCCCTGAACTTTGGACAGTCCCGTTTTGTCCTTCCAGGCTGGAGGCCTGACAGGAAAGTCGCCTGCTCCCAGGGCTGCTGTTCCTGTGCCCTCTTTCCGCTGCATTGATATTCCGCACACCCACCTCGGAGCCATTCCTGGACTCCATGCCAACCTGCCTTCCTTTTGTCCGAACCTGCTACCACGGGCCAAAGGGCCACCCGGCTAGCGAGCGCTTCCATTCCCCCAATCTGGCACAAAGAGCCTACCTCTGAAGCTGATGTAAAGCTTTTTTGCTGGAGGGAAGCTCCGTGCGCCCGAACGTGCCCGACACATTTGCAAGAGCCAACTCTGTGTTCTGTCCCTCCTTGCAGTCCGCCATCATAAACCGGATTCAGTGCAGGATCGTGGCTCTGGACCTGAGGGGACACGGTAAGTCCGTTCATTTCGGGGGAAGTACCTCCCAAGCTTTTCTACGGCGGAAGATTTCACGCATGCACACCCTCACCCAAGATTTTGATTTTGTGTTTTCCTTTTGCAGGCGAGACGAAAGTTAGGAATCCGGAAGACCTGTCTGCAGAAACCATGTCCAAGTACGTCACCCCGTAATATTCTTTTGTTGTGGTCGGCCTTTGAAAGCCCAGTTGGAAAACCACTCGATTCTGACCAGAACCAAGCTCTGTTGGCTCTCTAACACACACCCTAGTGTAACCTCTGCCCGTTGGGAAGCAGTGCTTCGATCGCTCCTTCTCATGTAGAAAATCACAGCCGCCGCTCTTGCCTGCTGGATATTGATCCAGGCCCTGAGAGGGGGAGAGAGAGCCACTGAGCGTTCACGTGGCCTATTTGTGGCCAACTGTAATGGGTTGCTGCTTCTGGGTTGTGCATTGCCGCTTCTGCCTTGGCCATCTGGCATCCTTGGCTTTCTCAGATCAGCTGCGCTTGCATTCAGCTTGATGACGGCATGCCTCGACGCACCTGGCATTTGAGCATATGGTCTGTAGGGCCTGTAGCATAGCTTTTTCCGTTATTTTTTGCTTTCTACCTGCTGGACCGCCTAGGGCTTTCCCCTTTTTTCTCTTTCAGAATAACCTTCTTTTTTTCTAGCATCTTTTGTATCTGGTGTAGAGACTCTGTTTGGGGCTGGAAAGGAGGCATAGCAGACCACTGCTATGGAGCAAGATGGCTCTGACGGCAAGACTTGCCCCTCCACTGCTTATGGGAATTGCCAGTTTGGTGTAGTGGTTAAGAGCGGCAGGACTGTAATCTGGAGAGCCAGGTTTGATTCCCCACTCCTCCGCTTGAACTCACAGTTTCTTGGAGCTCTCTCAGCCCCACCCACCTCACAGGGAGATTGTCATGAGGATAAAAATAGCATATTTTGTAAACTGCTCTGAGTGGGCATTAAGTTGTCCTGAAGGGTGGTAGATAAATGTTATTTTTATTATTTACTATTATTAATTGGGAGGAGTTTCTCCTGCTGTAGAAAGCCATCCGGGACTCCAGTATCAGGCACAGCAGCCAACTTCCCCCTTCCTAAAGAAAAGGGCGTGCTGTGCTGAAATGGGCTGGAAGCAAAGGGGCTGCAAGCAAATGTGGGCAAGTGGAGGTGGTCCGTTGCTGGAAATGGAACGCAGAAACGGGAACGCCAGCCATCAAGGCCTGGGGCAAACGGAAGCCAGCTCTACTTTTTACGAAGAGGGAGCGTGGAAGTTGCATCAACCTTCCAACCCTTTGATGGGCATCTCGTAATCACAATCATAATTAGTATAATAGCATGTTGAAAATCTTTGAAATACTTTGCAGGCCTCTGGCTTGGTTCCTGTGGCAGGTGTGCGTAAGGATGTTTGTGACCCTGAGTTGGGCGGTGGAAGAGGGGATTGCTGCGTCGTTACGTTCACACCTCACGGTCTCCAAGCCATCATCCTGGTAACGGTTAACAGAAGTTTTATAAAGTTGGCTGGTGTAGACGGGGCTGTCCAATGATGCGGGGGCTCACCTGAGGCTACCTGATAAGATTTTAGCTAAGGGCCTTGCAGCCTGCACTTCTTACTGCTGTATAATTCTGCTGCAAGCTGGTTCCTTTTGGGTTCTCCTTTTGAAAAGGGATTTGTGTTTGTTGTGTTACAATAGCCTCCGTGTCCGTGTCTCTGTACAATTGTTTCTCGTCCCCCCACCCCATCAGTTGAAATTCATCTGATTTCTTACACAGCTGTAGAAATCCACCTGGTGGACCCTGATTCCCACCCACCCCCTGATACCAATTCCTGTACCTTTTAGGGCCCCTGATGGGGCACTCTGTGGACCTGGGTGGCGATGGCACAAGGTGCCCCGATGCACTCTTGACATGTGTCTGCAAAGTGGCCGAGATCCCCAATCCCTTTTGCAAACGAAGATCCCTCGTTTTGCTATTTCGTCACCTGGGGCAAAAGTTCGGCGTGCCTCGCTCTACATCTTTGGATACCACTTGTGGGGGAAATGCGCAGTGTGCATGATTGAAAGCACAGATGTGGCAGCTTCCGCCACAGCGTCTTGCTTTTAAGAGCACCATGCCCTTCTTTTGGCAGGCTGTTAGGAAAGCAATTATCAGCTCCCTGAAAACACGTCCTTCTGTTCCCGTTTGGAGCAGAGACTCCAGCGTGGCACCGTTGAGTCGTGAAGGTGAACGAGTCCTTCGTGCAGACGGAGGCATTAGCCTCCCTGCAAGGGAGCCCATCTGCGAAGGCACCTTCTGCTCGCTGCTCATTGTGTGGTGCCAACTCCTGCTTGCGCGCATCAGGGCCTCGTGGAGACGCTGCACGCAAAGGCCGCTTTCCTAGCTTTGGCAAGAGCTACGGGTTGATTGAAACGGCTCTTGCTGTTTTTAAAAAAAATATTTTTTTCCCTGAAGCCCATCTACCTTCCAGTGAAGCTAGACAACTATCTTATCAGAACTATATGCAGGATCGCATATTTGCTTCCTGTTGAAGGGCCTCAGGCAGCAGAAGCTGGAAAAGCCTGAGAGCTGTGAGTCAGAGTGGACAATTCTGGACGAGATAGGCCAGAGGTCTGACTCTGTACCGGGGAGCAACTTCTGATGTACAGTGGCACCTTAATTTAATTTATTGAATTTCCGGCCCGCCCTCCCCGCAAGCAGGCTCCAGGCGGGTAACAACAACAAGGAAGAAAAGGAGGCGTGGGGGAAGGTCCCTGTCCTGTCTGTACCCCTACATCCATTCCATGGCTCTCTGTATCGAACCATTGCTAATGCTGTACCTTGATTTCATTTTACAGATGCTCTAACCGTAGCTTTCGTTTCCTCCGCAGCCTGAGAACCCAGCTGCCTTACCTGTTCTTTGAGGCTCACCAACGTGACCTTGCGATGTCTGAAATATTGTAGTTCACTTCCCTGCATTCCCAGAACAGTTTCCGCACTAATCTGTGGTCGAGGTGGGAGGGGGGAAATGAGTGGGTATTTAGAGTTTGTACTTTCTTCAAGTTGCTGTTCCTATCAAGGAACTGTGTACTGCTAGATGGGCTTTTGCCTCTTACGGACATATATATGGTAAAGATTGGACTTCTGAATGAAACCGTTTACCCAAGAGCTTGGATTTCTTGTTGCAGTGGTACAGAGCCCTGTCTACCGTATCCTGTCATCCATAGCCTGACAGTCCCCACAAACTCAACCCAAACAATACATAAATACAATAAAAAATTAATAGTAACAGTACTAAGTACAAAATACAGTTTAAACCCATAAACCATTAGCAGCAAAGTAGTAAAACAATATACACCTCTTCAGCATCCTGGAAGGGTGGGGCAGGCAGCTTATAGATGTATCAGATAAATAGCAGACCCAAGGCCACAGCAGAGAGGCTGACCAGGTAGTCCGCCCAGACCTCAACCACTACCATAGGCCTAGCGGAACATCTCCGTCTTAACAGGCCCGACGGAACTGCAGAAAGTCCCGCAGGGCCCTGGTCTTGACAGAGAGAGAGTTCCACCTGGCCCTAGGTGAGACTAGGCCTTGAGGCCAGGGACCACCAAAAGATGTTGACTGGCTGAGCAAAGAACTCTCTGGGGAACATATGGTGAGAGGTGGTCCCTTTGCATACACACGTCACGCGTCACTGCTGGGGTCTGCAGTCTTGGGTGGTGCAGCTAGAGGGAACAGCTGCTTCAAAACACGCTACCTGGTGCGAGTCAAACCAGTAAGGAGAGTATTGCGGTAAACCGTAGTTATGCAGCAAAGAACACTTATTAAGTATCCCTTTGAATGATGACAATAAACATGAAAAGAGTCCAGTAGCACCTTTAAGACTAACCAACTTGACTGTAGCATAAGCTTTCGAGAATCACAGTTCTCTTCAATGTGTCTGACGAAGAGAACTGTGATTCTCGAAATCTTACGCTACAGTCAAGTTGGTTAGTTTTAAAGATGCTACTGGACTCTTTTCTGTTTTGCTACTACAGACTAACACGGCTAACTCCTCTGGATCTATGACGATAAACAAAAATCATACAACAAAGGTTGAATTATTTGTGTTTATTGTCATCATTCGAAGGGATACTTAATAAGTGTTCGCGGGTTCTTTGTTGCATAACCTGGTGCAAGTCAGCAGGAATGAATATTTCTAGCCGTGTGTGTGTTCGGGGTGGGGCTTTCTCTGACGTCGATTAAGCTCTTCAGAACAGTTGCTGTGCCCCAGCAAAAGCTCCTCGGCAAGATGGATGGTGTTATCCATTTAGAGATGCGAGAGAATAATCCTGTTTGCGTGTCTTTGTTTGCAGGGATATCGGGAATGTGGTAGAAGCGATGTACGGAGACCTCTCTCCCCCCATCATGCTGATCGGACACAGCATGGGAGGCGCCATTGCTGTGCACACGGCAGCATCCAATGCGGTGCCCAGTTTGTTGGGCTTGTGTATGATCGATGTAGTGGAAGGTAAGGTTCTCAGTGGTGTCTGCCAATCAACTTTTCTCTTCCTCGTAGTTAGCTGTGAACATAGCAGGCTGCTCCGGTTGTAGCTTTGGGTATATCTTATCTCTGTCAGCTAAACCTACCGTTTCATGTATCGTATGAACTGGGTTCTGGCCCCCCAAAACATCTTCCGCAACTCTTCCTAATTTCACAGTAATTTAAATTTATTCCAGTGTCCTTGTGACTTTCCTGTATTCAGTTTTGAAGTTTACAATTAAAGGATACAAGCCTAAAACATGCCATTCTGTTTCCTGTGTCCCAGGGCTAGAAATTTCTCTGGGCGACTCAAATGGCCAGAATTATTCTAGAGCAACTCATAACCCTTGCACGTTGAAATAGGATAATCTGCTTTCCAAGTGAAATCCGATGTGGAATAACTGTCCCTACTTGGAGGAAATAGAACCGGTTTAGTTTATTCTGGGTGAAATTAAAGTAGAGATGCAGAAGGCATAGAGTGAAAGCAAAGGGCGGAGAGAAGCTCCCTGTGCAGCTAGAAGGGCTAGTCGGCTCCCTCATAATTTCCTATTTTGGCCTGTCTCTGGACATTGTGGTATTCCCCTCCATCCACCCCCCTCGATTTTGAGGGCTACAAACGTGTAGTTCTTTTTAAAAAGTCATTTGTGGTTATTAGTATCGTGTATTGATGTGCTTGACTTTTTACCCTAATCACAGCTATACAGCTTTTTACTCCCGCCCCGGAGTCCTGTCTAACTCTGCAAACTTGCTTCATGCTAAATCTCCTTTTGTCGGCGCTTGGTAGGTACCGCCATGGACGCCCTGAACAGCATGCAGAATTTCCTTCGGAGTCGCCCCAAGACGTTTAAGTCTCTCGAGAATGCCATCGAGTGGAGGTGAGCAACTTCCGGTGCCTTCTTGGTGGGCGCAGCTGTGGTGAGTTTGCTTCAACCAAGTGCCACTGGAAAGTGGCGGCTGTGACACATTCTCCTTGTAATGGTTGCTTTCCTTCTCCGCAGTGTGAAAAGTGGACAGATACGAAATCTGGAATCTGCCCGAGTTTCAATGGTTGGCCAAGTCAAAGAGTAGGTGGCACCTTTTGACGTTGCCTTTTAGTTTATCAATGCTCAGTTCTTGCACATGGATGAGAAGTAGGTAGGAGGGGCGGGAGAATGATTCTTTTTTTGGGGGGGGGGGCTTTCCCAGTAATTACATCACAACTGCATTTTAAAATCCCAAATGTTCTTTAATTTTTCTGTAGAGAGGGAGGAGCCAATTAATGCAAGGGCATATTTGAGGAGTCTGTTTATTTAGGTCATATATGTGGAGCATATTAGAGAGAAATTCAGTTTTAGCATTGCTTCTCTCCCTGACTTTTGTTCTTTTGTGTGGTGAGACTTTTGTCTGAAGGATAATGCAGTCCCATGACACCCCCATAGTCTGCAGTGGTACAGTCCAGGCACAAGTTTGGTGTAGTGATTAAGAGCAGCAGGACTCTAATCTGGAGAGCAAGGTTTGATTCCCTACTCCTCCGCTTGAAGCCAGCTGGGTGACCTTGGGTCAGTCACAGCTCCCTCAGAGTTCTCTCAGCCGCACCCACCTCACAGGGTGATTGTCGCGAGGATAATAATAACACATATTGTAAACCATTTTGAGTGGGCGTTAAGTTGTCCTGAAGGGAGGTATATAAATCAAATGTTGTTGTTGTTGTTGTTGTTGTTGTTGTTGTTGTTGTTGTTAAGTTGCTCATCTCAGGAAAACTTGGGCCTTGAGTAATGTGGCTAGCAGTAGAATTTGAGCCTAGCTGTAACAAAATGCACAGCCAGCAAAAACACCTTCTGCATCCTACAAAAGCAAAGCACGCTGGTAGTTGCATCAAGTGCTATGACTTAGTTTTCCTGTTATTTATTTATTTACATTATTTCTAGTCTGCCTTTCTCACTGACACTCCAGGCAGATTACAAAATGTGGGTCGGTACAGTCCGTTTCAGAGACATTTCGATGCACATGTAATAGGGGTGTATTCATGCACATTTGCAAAGATTTAAATCCAGCAGAAGTCCAATACAGAGTTGAAGAACTGCTGAAACAGAGCACAAGCAATTCTGAGATTGAACCCAGTAGCAAGTTTCCTTTAGCGGTTAAGTCCAACTCAGCCATTATGCCTGGTCTTAAAATGCAAGCAAGCCAGCCTTTATTGGCATATATAAAAAATATAAGATTTTAAATACAGACATGAGTCCATAGTCTTAAAATGTTTGAAATGGGAAAGGAATTGACTGTGTGTGTGTGTGTCTGTGTTAGGTGTGAAAGCGATGCGAGCCCGGGAGGCCCCAAAGCCATAGTGGAGGGGATTATAGAAGAGGAGGAGGAGGAGGAAGATGAAAATGATGAGGGAGAATCTGTGAACAAAAGGAAGAAAGACGACGACGCGGAGGTGAGGACTCTTGACTTTCATCACGTTTCAGATCTGTTGCGTGTCTTGATCTCAGATGCGCCGAGCAGGCCCTGTCGTTTCCCGCTTCAGCAGTGGTAGGGCTGCTGGGTTTAATAGATTAGGCTGGTTAAAAATATAAATTTGACTGAGCAGTAGAATTTTAAAAATTACATAGGTTGGATCCCGTGGCTTTATTCTGCAAACGGTGGCACTATCCTCCGGCGCAAAAGGCCTTCTGCCGATGCCAGAACTCTTCGTTGGTGGCTCGTACGAAAGCACAAACTATCCTCCATCACGCAAGCAGAAGCCTGTAACTGGATCATCCTATCGGGAGGGAGGAGGGAGCCCAAGAGCCTGAACATCTTCCAGGCTCGTTCCCGTTAACAATAAATTGTGTTTTGAAGACTGCCCTCGTTTTCCGCTTGTGGAAGATACACTTGCGGAAGGCATGTGGAAAAGCAGGGAGGCGTGTTCTGACAATTCCCCTCCCACCACAGGCCTCCATTTTGCCCTGTGGATCCCTTGACAACCCCACCTCACCCCTGAGCACAGGATTTCAGGAGGCACAGCAAGCTGCAGTGGTGGGGGAAGCAGCAAGGTTGCCCTTCCTATTCTGTTCATGCTAGATAGGATCCAACCTCAGGTTTTGCCCTTACGCCTGAAATCCGCCAGCAGTGGAAATACTACTTCTAGCCATCCCCCCCTATTGTTTGTGCTCTGGTGTGTCATTCTCTTTTGGCCATTTTAAAACTTGTTTTCCTTAGTTTGATTTGGTCACTCGGATCAGAAGTGCAGATCACAGAACAGTAAATCCATCTGAGGGTGGGCAGTGCTGTGTAATGGTTAGAGTATCAACCTAGGACTTTAAGTCTCCTTTTCTGTCCATTGTTCTCTCTCAGTCTAACCTGCCTCACAGAGCTTTTGTGAAGTGCCCTGAGCTCCTCTGGAGGAACCCCTGGGTTGCTTGATGGATAAATGAGGCATATGATAGATGAAAACTCGACTGTCTCTAGTCTTATAGTCAAGATTTGTGTTTATGTGATAAACTTTCACAGCATGCTATAAATTTGTATATAGAGATTTGTTCTGCCTCCTTTTTAGTATGATACTAACAATTTTAAAGTTTGTATCTGTGTATTTTAAACCTTATGATGCATTTATTATATTTTATATTTTGGAAATTTAATGTGTTCCCCATTTCTCTGGGAATGCTGCAACTATGTATCCATGATTCTTAATGGTCATTGGCCGAAAATGAAAGAAAGGAAACGAGCGTTCAGCAGAGAAGACCCTACCGAGTATGTGAGCACTTCTTGCAGCTCGTACTCAGGCCAGCTAAAAAGCAACCATTATAGGAATTAGTTCCCCTTTTGTGAGATTGGGAGGGGGGGGTTCTAGGCATGCTAAGCTGTGCGTAGTAGTCGCTACATTGAGCAAGCCTCTCCTGTTGCCTCACAGACCAAGAAAGAGCCAGTATACACGTGGCGGATCGAGCTGGCCAGGACGGAGAAGTACTGGGATGGCTGGTTCCGGGGCCTCTCCAACCTCTTTCTCAACTGCCCTGTTCCCAAGCTGCTACTCCTGGCTGGTAAGCCTGTTTCGCCGTTCCCCCACCCCAGTTCCTTGCCAAACAGTCTTCAGCTGCCTGAAATTGCCTTGAGACTGGCTGTTGATCGCCTTTTGGTAAGGTGACATGGTGTGGATTCGCCCTTTCAGGGGCGTTTATGCAGCTGTTCTCCTGGTGTGGTGATGGTGGACTGGAATGCTTAGAAAGAGGGGAGTTATCATTTCTTTAAACATACGTTGTTACAGTTCTGTTAAAACCCAGTATCACATTTTGATTCCATAAGTTACAGAAATTATCCCTGAAATTGAATGTATGCTCTGACCAATTGTATCACTTTAAAATGGTTTAGTAACTCCCTTTCCACCACCATTGAAAGGCACCAGGCTTTTCGGTATAATCTTTTTTGTGTATTTGTTCTGAATATGAAGAGATTTCCTTTTTAACCATTTCTTTTTTAAGGCTCACAAAATCTCTCAGTACATATATATTCTGATAAACTAGAAGGCATCGAGGGTGGATTCAAGTCCTTGCCGCACCTTGCTGGAAGCGTGTGGGGTGGAGGAGGCTGGGGCAAATTGATCCAGCCGGCAAAGTGTGGCAGCTTTTGTTGCTTCGGACTTCGTGCTAAGAGCTGCGTTTTGGAATGCTTCCTGATGTTGGGGAAAATCCCTGCATGCAGAAAACCAGGGAAAGGCTGGGTTACTCCCTGATGTGCTAGTTTTCTATGTGTAAAGGATTTTTGCCGTGGAAGAACATAATGTAACCTGAAGCTTGGAAAATTGCTTTACCTTGTGATGCTGCTGTTTGCTGCATAAATTTGCCCATGGAATCTAGTATGGCAGGTCACCCTTCTTTAAATTGAAGTACGGCCGGTGAATTCTATGCCCCTGGCAACTGCTCCTCTGGTAACCTGATTCCAACAAGTTCTTGGTGCTTTTCTCCGCTGTTTGGTTTGCACGCTCTCCCATGAGGCCCAGGAGTCACTCTTCCTCATATCCCCCTCTTTTTTTTTTTTTAGGTGTTGACCGGCTGGATAAAGATCTAACCATTGGCCAAATGCAAGGTAACCTCCAAATATTCCAGGCTGATTGTGTTGCTTCACAAGGGGTCAAATAGAGTGCTGTGCAATTGCGGCTGGTTTCAGGCTTCATAGTTACTGATAATGTCGTAGGGTGAATTCACTGAATGACTGAAGAGCTTGAAGCCACAGGCAAGGTTTGGGTGTGCATGCTCCAGCTGTGGAAGGTCAGAAAGTTGTGCGCTATGAGAGTGGATGCAGACCTTAGAGGGAAACGGTCCTGCAGGGTTCCCTTGGTAATGTAGTCTTACAAAGAACAGCTGCTCCTTGAGAGTATCTATCGGGGGAAGAGCGGTAGGGGGATTCTCGTGCAAAAAGTCTCCACTTGGGTTTTCTTCTGGGAGCTCAGAGGCAGATGTGTGTGTGGACGTAACAGGAGGCAGGAAACCCAGGGCGGCTTTTTGCAAGAGAGAAAGAGAATCTGCGGTGCGATTCTCCGCCAAGGAGAAGAGCAGTGTGTGTGTGTGTGGGGGGGGGGATTCTCTCCCTCTTTCCCTTGCAAAAAGCCACCCAGGATTTCCTGCCTCCTGTCATGTTCACACACACACCTGCTCCCAGTTTCCCAGAGGAAAACCCAAGCGGAGGCTTTTTGCAAGAGACAGAGAATTTTGCAAACCAAGTTGCATAAAATTATGCAGAATTTGGACTTCTTGAGGGCCACATTTTGATTTTTGTGTGTGGAGTCCACGTAGCTAGCCCTGCATATTTTCTCAGGCAAGGCTAGACAAGGCCCAGGTGCCAGTTCACCATGGTGCCAAGAAATTTCATTGTGGCACCTAGTATTTAGAAAACGCAGCCATAAAAATACAAAACCATGAAGACTGAAAAATGAGTCTGGCTTCTTCGTTTTGGGGCTTGCTCATAGAGCCAAAGAAAAATTTTCTAGGCCTAGTCTAAAATTTGTGGAGTCAGGGAAAGCAAAAGATTCTTGGAGGTCATCCTGCTCCCTCCCTTCTCCACCCTACAGGAAAATTCCAGATGCAGGTCCTTCCTCAGTGCGGCCACGCGGTTCACGAAGACGCTCCTGACAAAGTGAGTGGCTTTCGAGGCTTGACATTTCAATGTCTCACAGTGGGATCTTGTTAAAAAAGGGAAGCCCGAGCAAAGTTTGCTTAGACAGATTCCAATTCGGTGACTCTTAATGGCTGCTTCAGTCAGTCATAAGTCTGACTAGGCCGAAGCCTAGATCAGGGCTGTAGTATTCATAAGGCAGACTAGGCCAAAGCCTAGGTCAGGGCCATATTATTCATAAGGCAGACTAGGCCGAAGCCTAGATCAGGGCCGTATTATTCATAACGCAGACTAGGCCAAAGCCTAGGTCAGGGCCATATTATTCATAAGGCAGACTAGGTCGAAGCCTAGATCAGGGCCGTATTATTCATAAGGCAGACGAGGCCAAAGCCTAGGTCAGGGCCATATTATTCATAAGGCAGACTAGGCCGAAGCCTAGATCAGGGCCGTATTATTCATAACGCAGACTAGGCCAAAGCCTAGGTCAGGGCCGTATTATTCATAAGGCAGACTAGGCCAAAGCCTAGATCAGGGCCGTATTATTCATAAGGCTGACTAGGCCGAAGCCTAGGTCAGGGCTGTATTATTCATAAGGCTGATTAGGCCGAAGCCTAAGGGCCCCGCAGGGACTACGGGCCTGTCAGGCTTGTTTACTGAGGCACACCCCTACATAAATTACAATTAACTGATTGTCTTATATAATCTCTGTTAATAAGATAATTAACTGCTTCTTTATTGAAGTGAAACAAATTGTCTCATTAAAACAATTATCCATAAATTATATATTATTTAATAAATAAAAAAAATTCATTCACTTCAAAATATTACAGTATTGAACAATTATACCTCCAAAATGTGCTTTGCTGAACAGTTCTACTCGTGCAATAAAAATATTTTAAAAATTGTGAATAGAATTCTTCAGGAGACCCTCAAAATGGATATAGGGCTATGTACTGCGGTCTGGTACCTGCCGTACCAGGGTCAGACTGTCAGCTGTAGTGGGGTTAAAGATTGAAGTGCCGGAGGGGGCCCAAAATACCTGAAAGCCTAGGGGCCCGGCCATGGGTTTATATGGCCCTGGTACAACCGTGTCCTGTGCTTTGGAAGACAGCATAGCAATTGCCTGCCTGTGAATACGAGCCCTTAAGTGTTGAGCTTAAGGAAAGGAGGCGTTCCATCTTACTCTCTGGCTGCTTTTCTCCTCTCTTTCAGGTTGCAGAGGCAGTTGCCACCTTCTTGATCCGTCACAGGTTTACAGAACCCATCGGTGGATTCCAGTGGTGAGCCTCAAGCGGCGGGCAGTGTGGTTGGGCGGGGGGGGGGGGGTCATGCTCCCTTCTTGCTCAAGCGTTCCTGCCTCAAGGCACCACTTCTGAGCTGTCGAGTGAGGGTGGCAGTTCGTTGAGATAAACACAAATGGGAAGGAAGTACCTTTTTAAAAAAATAACTTTTTATTTATAAACACAACAATAAAAATACTAAACGATAACAATACAACTATAACTTCGTTCCAGATGTCAGTACAATACTAGTTATATGAGAAATAACTTAATTACAAATCCAAAATGATTAATATAAATAAAAATCAATATATTTCTTAGGCACAGTAGTCTCTTTAGAGGTATATTTTGTGATGTAGTGCAAAAAGGGGAGCCCAAATTTTTAGCATCCATTGTCTAATAGTAGGAATTTTATCACACTTCCAGTTTTGGCCTATTGTTGTCTTGGCTGCTGTTAACATTAATAGCACCAAATCTATTCTCTGAGTTGGTACATTATTTTTCCAAAGATTCAACAATATTGTTGTATTGAGTTGCCTATGGAAGGAAGTACCTTTTATGGTTTTTTTTTTTTACAATGTATTTTTATTTTGAAAAACAAAATAATAGTAGGAAGGGATACAGAAAAAAGGGATTGTATAACATAGTTTTGTAAATCAGAGATAGTTTTATATAACAAAATATATAAAACACAAAATATTTCTCCCTAGCATCCCTTTCATTAAATTTCTTAAGACACTTTCTATGAGATACTATTATAGTTACTTATATTAAGATGCATTTATATTCAACATTTTCATTACCAATCTGATAACTAATCTATTTTACTGATAGTTGTTCTTAGATCAGGATGGGTAGATGTGTTTGTCAGTAGCAGTAGAAAAGAACAAGAGTCCAGTAGCATCTATAAGACTAACAAAATTGGTGGTGGGGTATGAGCTTTCGTGAGTCACAGCTCACTTCTGTAGTTGTTCTTAGTTATTCTTCTTTTTTCTTTTTTTTAAATAATTTTAATACTTTTAATAACATTAACAGCTATCATCAAACTAAACAACAATATACTCAAATTAAAACCAAAGATGGATACAAGTTTGTCAGTATCAGTACAAGAAACCATTAATACTTATTTTAAATATGTAACAAACAGAACAGTCTTAACAGTAGAGATGTTAATAGTAACATAACAATCTGCACAAAAGGTCACCACAAACCCCACATTTCCATATCAATAACTTCTTGGTAAGGTAGCTTTGTCAAAAGTAGATCATTTTTAGAAAGAAATTCGAGGAAAGGCTCCCACTTAACATAAAAATTCGAAGTACCAGTGGGGTTTTTCTGTAGGTATAGCTTTTCTGTTATTTTTTCCATTATTAGAAAATCCCACATCTTGTTGAACCAGGTGTTAATTGTAGGAACTGATTGTGACTTCCAAAATGATTTAGCTGCATGAAATAATTCTTAGTTATTCTTAATTTACAGCTACATGACCAAAAAAAAATCTTTCAGTTTTTCCTGAAATTCTTTTATGTTGAGGCAAGACCTATGACATTTGTGCCTCTTCCATCCTCCGAGGAGCTTAAGGCAATGTCTAGTTGTCCTCTGTTTTATCCTCACAATAACCCGGTGAGGTAGGCTAGGCTTACAGTGGGGCTGGCCCCACGTTAACCAGCGAGGTTTTGCAGCCAAGCAGAGATTTAAACCTATTCGTCCCCAGGTCTGGTCCGAAATTCTGACCGTGACACTTGTTGCTCCTACATGCAGTTAGCTCATTAACATCGTGTTATGTGAGCACCGTAACTCAGTAGGGTGTTGCATCACTAATTCTCCTGAGGGCTTACCGGGCTTTCTTTTTTTCCCCCTTTTCTCTTTCTCTGCAGTGTCTTTCCCGCTTGTTAATATCCCGACATCCTCCGGCACCAGCTCCCGTTGTAAATAAAACTGCACCAGAGGCCACTGTGGCGTATTCTGTATCCTTCTCATCTCCCCAGTTTGGCAACAACTCATTGGCTCACGACTCCACCCCAAGAATTTGGTCAGCGGCTAGGTCTCCCCTTTCTCCTCGTTGTCCACAGGCAGCTCCCCCTTGAAACAGTCAGGTTCCATCTGTTACTTGGCCGGGGAACTCTCTTCCCTCAGTCCAAGGAAGCCATCTTGGAATTTTGCGGTCGATCTTTGTGAATTCACCGATGTCCACCAGTCACTGTGTTGAGTCCCTCCAGAACTGTCTTCACACCCATATCTGAAAATGCTGTGGCTTGGAAGATCATATCCAAGGTCCCCTTCCTCCACTGTCTCTCATGTTCTTACCCAGTAGGGGTGATGCTGCCATCTTGGAGAACCTGACGTCTGCCCGGTCAATGGTTTTTCCAAGCCTTTAGGTATTTGGAAGTTCAGCTTAGACAACTTTTCTCCTATAGGTAGTAGGCGAATGCATTTGCGCAGATCTACTGTACTGTGTGATTCATTGCATGGAACACATCTCACCAGCTTGCATGTTGTGCCCTGCAGGGTGCGGGTCAATCCCCCAGTTTCAGTAGTACCAGTCAGCCAAAACTGGTACACATAGTCCCCATTTGGGCTTACCCCTAGCTGATGGGGTAAGTTGGACTTGGTGATTGTTTGAGAACATCTCCATTAGGGGATGCCAGAGAAGTACACCAGGTTGAGCATAAAATCCAAGGGGTGGGATTTTGCAGCCAAAGATTCAAGAGCCTTCCAGGTGTACTGTGTTTTTTTTCAAACCTTCCTTAGGCTGTGGAATTTAGTTCTTCCCACTTAAACCGCATGGAACTGGTAGGAAGGAAGACCTTGGAGAGGGGGGTGGAGTCGCATTGAGGGTGGGGGGCCAAGGAAGACAGCAGGCCTTGGATCTTCCTTGTGCTTCAGGGCCCCAGATCAGCAGCGAGGCACTCTCAGCCGAATCTTTCCTTCCTGCATCGTGGAAAAACCTTAAAAGCAAGCCCTGCTTTAAGTGTCTGTTCTCCAGTTTAGCAGTTCTTGTGGGAAACACTGATAAACTGGGAGATGCCTTTTCCTTTTGGACTCTTTCCCTCTAACCACCACTCACACACACTTGGAACACACCTTGAGCCATTTGCAATAACCAGATGCCAAAAAAAAAAAAGGAATTCATTCAGTGTCAAGTTGGAAACTGTGACTTGCAATAGAGGCTGCTAAGAGAACCTAGACAGCTCCGGGCTGGCTCGGATCTTTCTCCTGAATTTTGGTGGCGGCGTAAATATCCTCTGAGGAGACCCTTAAAGAGTAGAGTCAGCAAGTTCGGGCCATGCAAGCTCCGTCGCACGGCCTCCTGTTTGTCCCAGCAGAGGTTGTACAAGAGAGCTTCCCGATGTCCACGAAGTGAGCAGCTTTTGCCATATGGAGATGGAGTGGATCACCGGATCTACCCAGGCTTAGGAAAGCTGCTGCTATCTGACAAGGCCCACAAGCTGAACCAGGCTTTCCTGTCCTCCTCGTAGCTGAGTCCCTGAAATTTTAGTTGGGGGAGGCCAGCAGGGGACCCTTATAAACCAGCATAGGGGGCAAACTGGGTGTCTGCAGCAGGTGGGGCAGTCAGGATGCGCGGACACACTCCCTGGATGGAAGTTCCCTGCTGTTGTCAGACACAGACTGTAGGATACAAGCCGCTACCTTTCTCACAGTCTGAGCGGTTCGGGATATTTCCTATAGTCAAGTACGCAGAGGTCTGAGAATCCGTGCAGAGTTTTGCATTGAAGGTTTCTACGCGAGCGAATGCATTCAAGCCTTTACTGCATCCATCATCTCCCGGGTGGGTGGCCAAGCGTCGTCCGTCGGCTCTGCGTGATCCCCGAGAGCCGGGTATCTTTTCTGTGCCATTCCAGCTTGGAAGCCCCCTGCTTTCCCATCATGCTGGTGGTGAGAGGGAAGCCAGTGCCTAGGGTCTCCATTGGCCTTCACATCCCAGAAGATGCTGCTTTGACCTCGTGCTGGAACGCTGGACGTGGTGTAAATCAGGATCGGGGAGTGGGGTGCATCTTTCAGCAAGATGCTTCCCCCCCCCCCTTATTAGCTGTGGCTTCTGGTGGCAGCAGCAAGATCCGGAGCGAGGGCAGCAGGGAGGGACTTTCTTGTCCTCTTCGCATCACCTTGCCCCGGGGCAGCTCAATCCCTGCTCTAGTCAGAACAGTGGAAGGGGAACTGGGACAGCATCTTCCTCCTCACAGGTCTTGAGAATGCTTAGGAGTTTGGTGCGCTTCTTTGTGCAACCGAGTTCTGTTTTGCTGCCTTGGACCAAGCCCTCTTTGTGGGGGGGGGGCAGGGGGAGGGAGAGGGAGGAACATATGACTGCAAATTTTGTTGCTAATGATTTTTTAAAACTAGGTTCAGTTCCCCTTTCGACCGCAGGAGTTTCCCTTTTTCCTCCCCTTGATGTGTGTATGTATATATGTAGTGATGCCCTTTTACGTTCTGCACCCCACCCATCCACCCTCGGCCGCCTTTGGGAGTTGGTGCCCCAGGGACAATCCATCATTCACACAGCACAAGCCAACAGTCCCTCCCTCCCCTGTGTTGAGCTCCTGGGTGGGGGGCCTTTGCCGCTTTGCGGGGCTGCACACGTTGCCTCCGTTTCCTGCTGAGCCCGACTTCGGCCTAATGCCCCCCTCGCCTGCCACCCTCGCAGGGAGCCGTGCCTCAGACTGGTTCCTTCAAGAGCAGATTCCCTGTTACTCTAAACCCCTTAAGGGATTTCACATGTTCAGTTTTCTGTTTTCACTTATTGTACTGTTGGCTTCTGGGGAGGGGGGGGATTTTTTTTTGTTACCCACTGCTAACGACGACCCTTGTTTTATGAAAATAAATATTTCGCTACCTGCCGTGCTGTGCTGTGGTTATGTTTTATGGCCTGGTTCTTGCTGGGTTGAACGGGGCGGGGGGCGGAATTGAACAAAGGGCGGGAGGAGGACAGTTGCAGCCAAAGGGTTGGAATCGGGGCCGCACTGCTGCAGCTGTTTTTATCCGTAAAATAAAGTACAAAATACGTGGCTATAACAAATCCAGTATTGTTACTATTGAAAGTAGAGTTGTGAACTGGTTTTGTTACTGCCTTAAAGTTCTCTCCCAATAGAAGAAATGTGGAATTTCTACGCTTGATACAATATCATTCGATTTATATACCACCCTTCAGGACAATTGACACCCATTCAGAACAGTTTACAAATTGTGTTGTTATCCTCCCAGCAATCACCCTGTGAGGTGGGTGGGGCTGTGAGAGCTCTGAGAGAGCTGTGACTGACCCAAGGTCACCCAGCTGGCTTCAAGCGGAGTGGAGAATCAAACCCGGTTATCCAGATGAGAGTCCTGCCGCTCTTAACCAGTACACCGAACTGGCTCTCAAACTGATAGGTTATTCTTGAGGAGGGGAACCTGTGCATTTTGATGGTTTGGACTATATGAGTTTCAGTTTATTCAGCTTAACAGCCCAGAGGCCATACACTCTAACAAAGTTTAAGAATGAAAAATAATAGTTACAGGTTGCCATGTCTGCAATGCAGCTTTTACAAAGGCTACTCAGTTTTAATTTTGAGGAGTCGGGAATGTTCGAATGCATTTTTTAAAGAATCTCTGGCTAGTTCGTGCTTTGGACAGTGAAGGATGGGACATACACAGTACATCACTGTATGTTACTTCACAAGTTATAGGGATTATTAAATTGTTCTTAATAGTTAGTATTTGTATCCTACAGCCATGTACTTCGTACATTATTTACAGGTCTAATTGTGGTTGGGCTACTGCCTTTATCAGCAGCTGTTTTTATGCCACATTTTCATGAAGGGGTCAGGGCCGCAGGCATTAGCCTTCCCTCTATTTTATTCTCACAACAGCCCTGTATGGTAGGCTAAGTTGAGAGAGAGAATGACTGGCCTCAGATCATCCGTGTGTCTTGTGGGGCAGAAAGTTCTTGCGCTAAATTAGTGCAGTGACGGTGGAGGCCGGGCAGCCTTGATGTGTGTTCCCTGGCATAGCAGAATATGTTTAAAGATTTACCTTCTGCTCGGACTATTCTAACCAGCTAATGAAAATAGCAGGGAGATTACGTTAGCTTCCTCTTACATTTATCAAGTAGCAGGTACCTTTGAATTACTTGGGAATTCAGGTACTCAAATTACTTGGGAATAGCTTGTGTGTGTGTGTGTCATTTAGTCACCTCCGACCTATGGCGACCCTATGAAGGAAAAACCTCCAAAATGTCCTATCGTTAACAGACTTTCTCAGAACCTGCAAACTGGAGGGTGAATAAATTAGTGTTATTATTATCCCCACAATACAGCTGGGGCTGAGAGGAGTGGCTTACCCAAGGCCACCTACTAAGCTCATGGCAGTAGTGGGATTCAAACCAGGAGAGTGCTGATTTGCAGCCAAACCACTTAACTACTGTGCTACAGCAGCTGCATGTGTTGTATGCTGTCAAGTCGCCGGCAACCCTATGAAGGAAAGACCTCCAAAATGTCCTATCATTAACAGACTTGCTTAGAACCAGCAAACTGGAGGATGTGACTTCCAGGAATATCTAGGCAGAGACCTAATAAGGGTCTCTGAGGGCCAAGCTACACATGACGAAGGACACTTGAACGGCAAGTGGATTGAGTGGAGGGCAAGTGAACAGGGAGAAATACACTTGCTGTTCAAGTGTCATTCGTCATGTGTAGCTTGGCCCTCAGACGATGAACACCCTGACATCTCTAACTGTTAGTCTCTTGCCCTAGGGATCGGCATAAGTGAGCTATGACTTCACAGCTCTCTCTGTAAGACATGTGCGTGGGGGGGGGGGGGCAACCCTATGAAGGAAACACAACCTATCTCTAACAGGCTTGCTCAGATCTTGCAAACTGGAGGACGTGGCTTCTTTGAGCCAAGCCATCTCTGTTTAGGGCTTCCTATTTTCCTACTGCCTTCCACTTTTCCTAGCATATAATAGGAGTATCGAGTTTCCTAGCATTACTGACTTTCCCCTAGATAAGATGGTGATCAACAGATAATTAAAACATTAAAATTACGTTTTAAATACAAAAGAACAGTAAAAAAATGGCCATATAAACATGTACAACCAAGGAAGAGAGACAATATGAGTTTACTGGGGGTACCTAAAAAGGAACAAAAAACGTTTTCACCTGGTGGAAGACAATGATGGGGGGAGACAGGCAAATCTCCATGGGGAAGGAGTTCCAAAGTTTTGGCACCCCAACCAAGAAGGCCCTTTCTGAAGTTGCCCTCCATCTAGCTGCAGTGGGGGGATCTGAAAGAGGGCCTCCAAAGATGACTGGAGTTGATGGGTAGGTTCATATGGGACAACGTGACTCTTAAGGTATGCTGGTCCCATGCCATATAAGACTTTAAATGTCAATATCTGCAACTTGAATGGGGCCCGATAGTAAACTGGGAGCTAGCCCAGATGGAACAAGACTGGAATGATACGGCCCCTATGAGCCGCTCCAGTCAACATTCTGGCTGCAGCAATCTGTACCAGTTGCAGTTCCTGGACAGTCTTCAAGGGCAGCCCCACACAGAGCTCATAGCAGTAATCTAGGTGTTACCAAGGCATGCACCACAGTCGTGAGATCTTTTCCTGCCCAGGAAGGGCTGCAGTTGGCTCACCGGCCAGAGCTGGTGAAAGGTGCCTCCAGCCCGGGTTTATTCAACAGGAGGCCCAGGTATAGCACCCCCCCAAGCAAAAAACAAGCTCCTTTTGGGGGGAGTGCAACCATATCCAGAACAGGAGACCCCCCCCCATTCTTGGTAGCTCCATTTTGTCAGAATTCAGCTTATTCGCTCTCCTCCACCTACCAGTGACCAGACGGTGGCAGTACTTTCCTGCCTATTGGATTTGTTTGACCATTTCCCTATATTTTTCAGCATCCGGCTTTCCTTGGCAAGTTGCTACAGCAGGGTTTCCAGGAAGAACACTGTGCAGTGGAAATAATGTAAAATGCTAACCTCTGCAGTCCTTTCTTGGTCTTTCCTCTGTGGGCCAAGCTAGAAGTGATGAATTACGTAGTGATCGAATGGAGCGCAAGTGAACAGGGAGGAATACATGTGAGTCTGTTCACTTGCCATTCAAGTGTAATTCGTCACTTCTAGCTTGGCCCTGTGTGACTGTCACACTGTTAAACAACATCTGTTCTGGGCAGATAGCTGATCTCACCTGTGCAGAGGTTTTAATGGACTCACCAATTACGTTCTGAGAAGTTTTTTTTTTAATAAAAAATGCTTTCATCTTTGTTCTTGTTTCTTTTTCTTTTTTTACTTATTAAAATTAATTTAATACATGTCCCCTAGCACAAGAAATCTTTTTATGCTTGGGGTAATTGAGACTGGGAAATCCATCCTCAGTCTCGCCCCCATGTATCATTATGACTCTACCTGGCTGAGGCCAGCTGACTGGGCCTCTGGCTTGGTTTGGCTTTATTTTTATTTACTTATTTATTTTATGTCATTTATAGTCTGCCTTTCTCACTGAGACTCAAGGCAAATTATACAGTGTGAGATTAATACAGTTAATATCAAGGGCATTTCAATAAACAATGCCATAGGGTAAATAAATGCAAGTTTACAAAGACATAACATTAGCAAATATCCAATACAGAGTTGAAGAAATGTTGAAGCAGAGCATAAGCAATTCTAGGACTGACATTAGACAACATAGAACTGTCCTGTAGGATCATACTTAAGGCAACAGGTAGTACATAGGAGCACATACCTAAAGCAGCAAATAGGACATAAGGCAACATAGTGGTGAAGTCTATGGTCCCTAACTCGTGGGTGAAGCATCTCTTTGAGACCACTTCCCATCTTACAATTCCTACACAGGATCTCTTTTTAACAAGCTCAGTGTGCCTGATATACTCGCCTACAACCCTGCGGATTTGATCGAGTCAGTTCTTCACAGTCTCTTGCTGTTCTAGAACTTCAGTTTCTCCTAGTCTCTGTATGGTGTACTACAGAGTCCACCAGCCGAAGCTGCGTTTTTCCCAGGGGAACTGAATATCTGTAGCGTGGAGTTCAGTTGCAATTCAGGGAGAACTCCAGGTCCTACCTTGAGCTCAGTAACTGTGGCAACGGTGTGCATGTGTGTACATACACTTTCTCCTCTCCACCTATGCACACGTTCACTGCAGAAATTGTCGATACAAGAGGACCACGGTGTTCTCAGGCTAGTATAAATACAATTACCACCATGCTCAAACTCAAATCCAAATATTTTTAGTGATCTCTACCATACGTTTGTGTTCAGTACAATTATATTGTGCTGGACAGCCAAAAAGACAAATAAGTGGGTGCTAGATCAAATCAAGCCTGAATTCTCCCTAGAAGCTAAAATGACAAAACTGAGGCTATCGTACTTTGGTCACATCATGAGAAGACAAGATTCTCTGGAAAAGTCAATAATGCTAGGAAAAGTGGAAGGCAGTAGGAAAAGAGGAAGACCTAAAACGAGATGGCTTGGCTCAATAAAGGAAGCCACGTCCTCCAGTTTGCAGGATCTGAACAAAACTGTTAATGGTAGGATGTTTTGGAGGTCTTTTCTTCATGGAAAAGACCATGGGTTGGAAGCGGCTTGGTGGCACATAACACACACACCATTATATTCTTACAAGGATATGCAGTTCCTTAAAGGGATAATACACAATTCCAAAGATACAAACAGTTGTACACAATTCCAAAGGTAAATGTGAAGTTAACCAAAGTCTCGTAATACATTATCTTTTCCCCCTTTTCCTTCCACATGCAAATATGCAAATCAGCTATGCTAATGACACACTTCTGGCGATGTCAAGGGGCGTGGCATATCCTAATGAGTTATGCTAATGAATTCCTCCAGCTCTTTTTCTACTGAAAGACCCCTGCATTTAACATACACAAAGGAGGATAAATGCCTCCAAACATACAGGCAACTGTCTGCTTGCTAATATAATGGCTCAGATTGGACAGGCATAAGCTGTATCCCCATGATTGCTCATGTGCTTGTGTGAATGTGTAGACAGCCACTGGTTTGGTTCCTGCGTGCTCTCTCCGTGAATTAGCCCTGAGCACTGTTGCGTCATGTAAGATGGGCTCAGAATTCTCTGTTCTGATTAGCAGAAAATCTCCAGACTCTCAGGAGAAAGACCTCCCCCTGCCCAAAACTTGTTCGCTTGAAATCTTTTTACTGGAGAAGCTGCTGGTTGAACTTGGGAACTTCCATAGGCAAAGCCAGTGCCTTTCGACTGAGCCACAGTGCTTGAATGAATGAATTGCTCCTGCTTTGGCCCTTAGCGGCTGCCTCTCTTGCCATGGCGCCAGCTGTTGCTGAAGGTCCAGCTTTCTGCCTCTCTCATCCCTGTGCCCATCTACCTGCAACCGCTGGAACAAATGCTGCTTCTGTGTGTGTGTTTGCGTGTGCACGTACACACACTGCTCTTTGGGGGGACTTATTTACACTCAGTCCCATGAAAAATGTTGGAATTTTTCTCCAGAAGGGCAAGCAGCCAGTTCAAGCCCAACGAAAAGCCGGCATATCCAAGAGGATCACGAGTGTGTGGCTGCTTCAGAGGGAGATGGAGGGGCGCTCTGCATGATCTCTCAAGACACGTACAGATTCTCTGCTCCTTGGGTTTAGCATGCATAGACAGGGGCCTCTTTCTAGGCAGCTTGTGAAAAGCGATTTTGTTGCAGAGCCAATAAATTGAGGCTCTTGACAGTTGGGTTGCTTGCGAATCCTGCTCCTTCCCATATTCCAAATTGTAAAAAAGCATTTTGTGTCAACCTCGATGGAATACCATTTGGTATTTGTAAGGCGCGTTTCTAAAGTGCCTGGGAAAAAAATGCATTCAAAAAGGTATTTTTCCCCTTTATCTCCTACTTAAAACGTTTACCTAGTAAAGTTTCATTTATCTGAAGCAATGGGGTTTATTCCACAAAAACCTGTGCTGGAATAAAAATGTGCTAATCTTTAAGGTGCCGAAGGCCACCTGGCTATTGATGCAACTTTGAGTGGCCAGAATCAGAAATATGATATTCACAGGAGCAGACGCTCTGGTTCCAAGAAAGTTTGCACATTTTCCTTCTAAAGGTTATTGATCCACTTGCTCCATTTAAAACATTGAAGTGGCAGATTTGAGAGAAGAGCTTCCAGGTAGGGTTGCCAGCCTCCAGGTACTGGCTGGAGATCTCCTGGAATTACAACTGATCTCCAGGTGACAGAGATCAGTTCCCCTGGAGAAAATGGCTGCTTTGGAGGGTGGACTCTATGGCATTATACCATTCTGAGGCTTCTCCCTTCCCCAAACACCACCATCTCCAGACTCCCCCCCCCCCCAAATCTCCAGGAATTTCCAAACCCGCACCTAGCAACCAGGTCAGAGGGAATAGACTGAGGTTTGGTTTGAACTCTACAGCTGATGAATTTCCACTTCACACAGCTAAATGCATATCATGGACAGCCAAAATGCAAATAAATGGGTTCTAGATCAACTCAAGCCTGAATTCTCCCTAGAAGCTAAAATGACAAAACTAAGGCTATCGTACTTTGGTCACAACATGAGAAGACAAGATTCTCTGGAAAAGTCAATAATGCTAAGAAAAGTGGAAGGCAGTAGGAAAAGAGGAAGACCATGGCCGATTCCAGACGGCCCTCTGCCTCCCGAAACGTTGCGCGTCGTCGCATGGAAAACGCGAAATATTGCGTTTTCTCGCGCGAGTTTTGCGTGACCTCGCGCAAAACTCGCGCGAGAAAACACGATATTTCGCGTTTTCCGCGCGACGACGCGCGACGACGCACAACGTTTCGGGAGGCAGAGGGCCGTCTGGAATCGGCCCTAAAACGAGGTGGCTGGACTCAATAAAAGAAGCCACGTCCCCCAGTTTGCAGGATCTGAGCAAGTCTGTTACTGATAGGACGTTTTGGAGGTCTTTCATTCATAGGGTTGCCGTAGATCGGAGGTGAATGGACGGCACATAACACACAGCTAAATGCGGTGCATTCCATGATTATTTGTCTGCAAGCACTTTCCCTAGACAGTTCAGCCGTGAATAATTCCTGAGGGTACGGCCGTGCAGAGGAAATACAGTTTCACCTGTTGCAGCTGAGCCAGGGGTGTATGGATAGAGATGAGCAGGGCTGGGTTTGGTTATATCCTGCCCAGCAGTGGAAGATCTGAGAAGCCTCTGCTTTAAAGTCCCAGGAAGAAAGCGAGGATAAAAACAAATCGAGTGATTCCGCACACGTTGGATAATGCACTTCCAATCCTCTTTATAGATCATTTGGAACGGATTTTTTTGTGTGCGGAACAAAAAATCCACCTCAAACGATCGATAAAGTGCTTTGAAAGTGCATTATCCAACGTGTGCGGAATCAGCCATTGACAACATCCTGCTGCAGCTGCCCAGTGGTGATTTGTGTAAGTGTCGCACTAGGAAAAAAGGAACCTCCTTGTTCTAAGGCAGTGTACTTCCAAATAACAGATCCCGGGATCAATTATAGGGGACTTCTTGCCCTGCTTCTCTGAAATACCTGGCTGACCTCTGCTGGAAGCAAGATAACAACAACAACATTCGATTTATATACTGCCTTTCAGGACGACTTAACACCCACTCAGAGCGGTTTACCAAGTATGTCATTATTATCCCCACAACAATCACCCTGTGAGGTGGGTGAGACTGAGAGAGCTCCAGAGAAGTGTGACTGGCCCAAGGTCACCCAGCTGGCTTCAAGTGGAGGAGCGGAGAATCAAACCGCCTCTCACGCTCTTAACCACTACAACAAACTGGCTCTCAGCCACTGCACCAAACGTCCGCTCAGAGCTGTTTACAAAGTTTGTTATAATTAACCCCACCACAACAATCACCCTGTGAGGTGGGTGGGGCTGAGAGAGCTCTGAGAGAGCTGTGACTAACCCAAGGTTACCCAGCTGGCTTCAGGCAGAGGAGTGGGGAATCAAACCCGGTTCTCCTGATTAGAGTACACTGCATTTAGCTGTGTGTTATATGTGGGAGTAGGGGTACTATTGGCTTGAGTCAACAAAGCAGTTCTTGTACTCCTAAGATTTGTGTTGGATACTTCTAGCTGGATGCTGAAGAGAGATGAGCAAACGTTTTCCCGTGTTCGTTTCTTCGAATTTACCTTCACAAATGTCTGAAAGGCAGAGTCACAGAAACGAGAACGAGTGAGAGAGGAGTGCTTGCGTGTGAAGGGAGAATCGTGCCCTGCTTAACCACAATTTCCCTATTTCAAATATTGATTTGGCTGGCTTCAGGCCACCAGGGAGAAGCGCAGACCGCAGCTCCCTCGCCAAAAGACATCTCTTCTTTCACTCCCCAACTTGCGGGGGTTTGGGCTGTCCATGCCAGTGACCACCTTTTTAGGGACAGAGGCTCTCAGTGTCTGAACGGCTGCTTGACAGGCAGAAATCCACAGGCAACGCTTTCCCCAGTGCTGGACTTCTTGGCCAAGAAAATCTGCATGCTTTAAAAGGACAAAATACCTTGCTGATAGCTAGCAAAAGGAAGCCTCCACGTTCAGACACAGTTGGGCCACTGAATACCAATTGCTGAGGAGGGGGACACAACGAGGATGAACAGGGGTCTGGACTCGACTGAGCCCTATGAGGAAAGGCTGAGGGCCTTGGGAATGTTTAGTTTGGAGAAGAGGAGGTTGAGGGGGGACATGATTGCTCTCTTTAAATATTTGAAAGGCTGTCATTTGGAGGAGGGCAGGGAGCTGTTCCAGTTGGCAGCAGAGGGTAGGACGCGAAGCAATGGGCTAAAACTACATGCACAAAGGTACCGGCTGGATATTAGGAAGAATTTTTTCATCGTCATAGTTCAAAGGTGGCATCAGCTGCCTAGGGAGGTGGTGAGCTCCCCTTCACTGGCAGTTTGGAGGAAGAGGCTAGATGAATATTTGTCATGGATGCTTTAGGCTCATCCTGCATTGGGCAGGGGGTTGGACTAGAAGGTCTGTATGGCCCCTTCCAACTCTGTGATTCTGTGAACAGTCAGAGGAGCCAAAGAGGGGGCCCCAGGCGTGGCTGCCAGCCACCAGGAGCACACCAGAGCTGGCGGTGGCAGTGTGGGCAGCTGAGCACAGGGTTGGGAGGCCTTCCGCCTGCCCCGCCAATGGGGCAGCTGGCTAGCCGTGCATGCAGGACAGGGAGCGCGCGGCAAGCCGGCCGCCCCATCAGCGGGGCAGGTGAACTGCGTGGAGGGTCTCCCAGCCCTGTGCTCAACCGCCCACACAGCAAGCCAGCTGCCCCAGCGCCCACCCGTGCTGCCGCTGCCTGCTCTACAGCACACCGTGCACTGGAGCGGCTGTCTTGCTGGCACGAAGTGATGTCATCACGTAGCGCCAGGAGCGTGTGTGCGCTGTGCGCATGCAGGGAAAGCTGGGCAAGGGTTGCCCTGGTCACCAGCAACCCTAGATCCGGCCCTGGGAACCAGAGGAGTTCGCCATGTTAGTTTGTAGTTGCAAAATAGTAAAGAGTCCAGTAGCACTTTTAAGACTAACCAACTTTATTATGGCGTCAGCAGAGAACGCTCTTATTCACCTGCAGTCTGAAAAGATGGCATCAACGAGCATGAAGTGGGCGGAGGAAGCTGGAAGAAATCCTATTTCCCAGGGGGAATAGTTCTCCACGTGTGCGGGAAGACAGTCGCAGAAGCATAAATGACAATCAGGGAAACCACGCATCTACACAACTTCCAACCTTTTCACATCTGGCAAACTCAACCCTCCCACCACCTCTTAAAGATACTGATTTGGATGCTGTTCTGGCAGGTGCGTTCCCAGGATGCAAGATCAAGATGGGTAGCCGTCTTAATCTGTAGCTGTAGAAAAGAGCAAGAGTCCCGTAGCACCTATAAGACTAACAAAATTTGCGGTAGGGTACGAGCTTTCGTGAGTCACAGCTCACCTCGTTGGATATCTTGGTATCTGAAGAAGTGAGCTGTGACTCATGAAAGCTCCTACCCTACCACAAATTCCGTTAATCTTATAGGTGCTACGGGAGTCTTGCTCTTTTCTCCTGATGCAAGACTCTCCAAAACTATTGCCTTTAGTTGCAACATGCGGCCAATATTATTTTGGATCAATGTGAAATTGGGCCCTCATCCACTCTCTCGCTGTTCTCTGCCTTCCCCGTCTGAGGTGCCACATTTCCTTCTACCTCCCAATCCTCCTCCAACCTGTGATCCTTCCTGACATTCAGTGAGTCCCTCCTGCCTCCTCGCTTCCCCTTTTTCCTCCTCTCCCCGCCTCCCATCCACTCTGCAGCATTCTGCCTCTCCCCTCCTTAGGCTCCAAAACGATGCTTTCCTCTCCAGCCAAACAGAACTCACACTTTAATAACATCATAACATTTGATTTATATACCACCTTTCAAGATAACTTAATGCCCACTCAGAGCAGTTTACAAAGTCTATTATTATCCACACAACAATCACCCTGTGAGGTGGGTGGGACTGAGAGAGCTCTGAAAGAGGTGTAACTGACCCAAGGTCACCCAGCTGGCTTGAAACGGAGGAGTGGGGAATCAAACCTGGCTCTCCAGATTAGAGTCCTGCCGTTCTTAATTACTTCACCAAACTTTGTCATTGCATCTGTTGCTCATTTCCACACTCCTATCAATAGTTAAAAAGCTTGTGACAATTCTGTAACTTCATAGCAACTCAGCCAATAGTTCAGGGAAACATCACAGATTGGCATCAGCCAAGTACACCCAGTTGCTCCTTTCTCTCCTTCTCTGCGGATTGTTGCGTTCTCCTTTTCCTCACCTGGTAGTCTTCAGACCAAATAAATGACAGCAGAATCTTGCCAAGACACATTTTGGCAATGGCTCAACGGCCCAGCTGCGTCAGCATGGGAAGGAGCAAGTTTCAGCTACTCTTCCTCTCCCGCTGTGATCCACCACATCCTTTTGCTCTGGACTGTCTCCCAAACCTAGCAGAACGTTTGCGTTCGCTAATCTTCTGGGTTGGTGCTGCACGGTCTCCGGAACTCTTGTCCATATTCGTGGATCCATTTGTTTGCCACTGTACAAGAGAAATGAGAAGGGGATTGACAAGAGAGAGTCTTTTGTAATTTGCAAAAGTCATGTGTGCCTCATCTCACCATAAATTGGATGAAAATAAGGGATGCTATTCAATTCATGGCCTGACCTGGGTGGCCCAGGATGGTTCAGAACCTGGAAGCTAAGCAGGGTCAGCTCTGGTTAGGTCTTGGATGGGAGACCACAAAGGAAAGCCAGATTTGCTTCATAGAGGCAGCCAATGGCAAAAGCCATTTAAACATCTCTTGCCTTGCAAACCCTATGGGGGTGCCATTAGAGATGGGCACGAACCGGAAAAAAACCTTAACCAGTGGTTCATGGTTCGTCAAATTTCACGAACCACGAACTTTCACGAACCTGCCCCTGGTTCGCGAACTGGTTTGTTTAGTTTGTGAAAACATCACATCCAGGTCAGAAAATCGTCACTTCCGGGTCAGCAGAAGGTCTGCAGGAAGTCCATCCCCGGTCGCCTAGGAAACTGATTGATTGGCACCAGGCTGTCTGCAATAACAAACCAAAAACGGAACCAACCGAACCAGCCTAAAGTTCGTGGCCAGAGCAGGGTCAGCTCTGGTTAGGTCTTGGATGGGAGACCACAAAGGAAAGCCAGATTTGCTTCATAGAGGCAGCCAATGGCAAAAGCCATTTAAACATCTCTTGCCTTGCAAACCCTATGGGGGTGCCATTAGAGATGGGCACGAACCGGAAAAAAACCTTAACCAGTGGTTCATGGTTCGTCAAATTTCACGAACCACAAACTTTCATGAACCTGCCCCTGGTTCGCGAACTGGTTTGTTTAGTTTGTGAAAACATCACATCCAGGTCAGAAAATCGTCACTTCCGGGTCAGCAGAAGGTCTGCAGGAAGTCCATCCCCGGTCGCCTAGGAAACTGATTGATTGGCACCAGGCTGTCTGCAATAACAAACCAAAAACGGAACCAACCGAACCAGCCTAAAGTTCGTGGCGGTTCGTCAGAAATGGGATCTGACAAACCGCTGGTTCACGAACCACAAACCAGCCTGGTTCGTCATGAATTATGGTTCATATTTTGGTTCGTGCCCATCTCTAGTTGCCATAAGTCCACTGTGACTTGATGGCACTTTACACACACCCTGTGTCCTCAGCTTGTGGGCACCTTACATTCCCTTGCAAGACCTTTCAGTCAGGAAAGGAGTTAGCCCTTCTCACAACTGAGGAGCTCAGTACACTTGACAGTGACTTCCTTTTTCTCTTGCAAATGCAGCCTTTGAGGTGGCCTTATCCAGGAGAAGGGGGCAACTTAAATTATTTCCTTCCTTCCTGTTTTCTCGCTTAGAAAAAGCCACCCCAGATGCTTTTTCTCTCCTGGAGAAAACTTGCTGGTCATTTAAAGGAAAAACTCTGTCCCATATCGGGGCTGTCAAGCTGGCGATGAAACCTAAGCTCAAACCCTCTAAAGTCTTTTCTGGTACTATGATTTTAGTACCAAAAAAATCTTTCCTCTGCATTTAAACCCCACAATATCTGATTCCTCAGGAGTAAAAAAAAAGAAACACTCCTCCCCCACCACCACTGCAAAGAACTAGCATTTCGCCTGTGATCATTGATGAAATAGGTAAATCAGAATTTCCATCGTTTTCCATGCCTTGGACATGGGGTGGGGTGGGGAGGGCAGCTGCGTCTCTCTCTGTGTGTATGTGTAACTGTCGTGACAGTAAGCTGCTTCTCTTTGCCTAAGGTGGGAATGCCTCCTAACTTCTCCTCTGCGTCTCTTGGGAGATTTCTTCTCCTTGCCTCATGGCCTTCCAAAGGGAAAGGATGTATGTCTGAGATCTCCTGCCATGAAGAACTCATCCACATACCCGCATCCAGGCTCGATGCCAGACAAACTGGCCATTGGTATATAGGGGAAGTAACTCTTTAGACTAGGACTGTCTCCTTCTACTGCAAGATATTACCATGAATGGAACCGACCTCAATAAACTATAAATTCTCTCTTTCTACAGTTTGATTGCCTGAGGATTAATGCTTCTGACTAAGTAACTCTGCTACCAAATGAAATATAATTATTTCTAATAATTATCACCTGTGGTTGTTGTGGGTTTTCCGGGCTGTATTGCCGTGGTCTTGGCATTGTGGTTCCTGACGTTTCGCCAGCAGCTGTGGCTGGCATCTTCAGAGATGTAGCACCAAAAGACAGAGATCTCTCAGTGTCACAGTGAGTGTGACAGTGAGTCACAGTGACACTGAGAGATCTCTGTCTTTTGGTGCTGCACCTCTGAAGATGCCAGCCACAGCTGCTGGCGAAACGTCAGGAACTACAATGCCAAGACCACGGCAATACAGCCCAGAAAACCCACAACAACCATCGTTCTCCGGCCGTGAAAGTCTTCGACAATACACCAATTATCACCTGTGATTGTCCAAGAGTCATGGGAAGCAGAAGCAGAATTTCCCACTACCTGATACATTTTGTGCATCTTTCTAAAGGTTTATTCTTTACGTCAAAAACAACTGTAAGAGACTGATCTCTTCCACGTTGATGCATTCAAGCCCAGAACCTTCAGCTTGGTCCTTAAATGACTGCACCAAAAAGATTTCCACTCCCATCATCATAATCATAGTTATGCATTCAACTTTTCCTGTTTTTTGGGGGGGTCAGAAATCACCCATCCACACACATCACCACCGTTTAAGGGTGGTTCTTCCATCTACAAGTCCACAGGGCTTGGCTTGCCATTGGCAGCGTGGGAGGTAATAGTCCTCAGTGCTGTCAAATACTCAGGGCCATGACTCAGACCTGGCTAGCACTAGCGCTGGAAAAATAAAATAAAAAATAAGTGCCCTCAAGTCATAGCTGACTTATGACGACCCCTGGTGGGGTTTTCATGGCAAGGAATTAAGAGAGGTGGTTTGCCATTTCCTGCCTCTGCAACCTTTAGAGGTCTCCTATCCAATTCCTAACCAAGGCTGATCCTGCTTAGCTTCTGAGATCTGATGAGATCAGGCTCACCTGGGCTATGTAGGTCAGGGAAGCATAAGGGAAGACCTCTGAAAGATAACCAAGAAAGAAACAGAGCTGTGTCAATTTCACTCTCCTCCTTTTGGAAGGAGGGTAATGAAATTGTCCCGGCTTTCCCATGTGAAGCTGCTGTATAGTGAATCAGACCATTGGTCCATCCAGGCCAGTATTGCCTATTCTAACAGGCAGCAGCTCTCCACGGTCTCAGGCAGAGGTCTTTCACATCACCTGCTAGCATCTAATAATCCTTGTAACTGGATATGCTGGGGATTGAACCTGGGACTTCTTGCATGCCAAGCAAAGTCTCTTCTGCTGAGCCACAGCCCCTCCCCTAGCTCCTCAAGTCACGGCCTGTATCTTGCCTTAGAGAAGCTGGACATACCATTATGAAAGAGAATCATGTGGACAAGCCTTTGGCCAGATTATTTTTCCCAGTTAAAGCTCAAAAAGGATTATTGGCATGAGTGCAATGATGTCTCCTTTATACACTTAGCAGAGATTGCCAGATTTTTATGTTGACAGCTGGGCTGGTTTCCTCACCCCATTTATCTCCAGCAAGCACCGGGCAACCAGCATGGAGGGTGTCTCCGTTCCCCTCTCCGTTCCTGTGAAGGTTCCACCAAAAAAGAGCCGCATTCTGGGAAAGAGAGTAGAAGCCAAGAATGTCACAGTTTAGCCACAAGAGAAGATTCTGCTCTGCAATGTACACCTGGATGTAGAAAAATGTGTTCCTGGAAACAGCGAAGGGGGGCTGCACCAAGACAAAACGAAGGGAAAAAGAGCAATTGGTGCAAAGAGAAGAAACTTTAATAATTGTATAATTATAATAATTCAGCACTCTGCTGAAGTGCGTGTACGGAAAAGACACTAAAAGGAAGATTCCCCCGATGAAGCTGTATGCATATGTATGGAACGTGTTTGCACGTGTTATGTGCTGTGAAGTCACCTCCAACCTATGGCGATCCTATGAATGAGAAACCTCCAAAATGTCCTATCATTAACAGACTTGCTCAGTTCTTGCAAACTAGAGGATGTATCTTCTTTTATTGAGTCAAGCCATCTCGTTTTAGGTCTTCCTCTTTTCCTACTGCCTTCCACTTTTCCTAGCATTATTGACTTTTCCAGAGAATCTTGTCTTCTCATGATGTGACCAAAGTACGATAGCCTCAGTTTTGCCATTTTAGCTTCTAGGGAGAATTCAGGCTTGATTTGATCTAGCACCCACTTATTTGTCTATTTGACCGGCCATGGTATCCGCAAAACTCTCCTCCAGCACCATATTTCAAATGAATCGATTTTCTTCCTGTCAGCTTTCTTCACTGTCCATCTTTCACATCCATACATAGTAATAGAGAATACTATAGTTTGGATTATCTTGATCTTGGTTCCCAGAGAGACATCTTAATCTTTAAGGATCTTTTCTAGCTCCCTCAAAGCTGCTCTTCCAAGTCTCAATCTTCTTCTGATTTCTTCATGAAACATGTAGGGGTATACAATTCTTAGAGATTCTTCCCTTTGCACCAATTGCCCTTTTTTGCTTTGTTTTTCCAGGAAACAGCAGAATTTCCTCTATATGTTGGTAGGATGGTCCTTTTGTGCAATCTGCAGCTCTAATCCCGGCCTTTCAGTCATCCCCATTAATCCTATGGACTCATTCCACTGTGACTCAGTTGGCCAGGTGGCTTAAATTCACTTTCTCCATATTTAGGCTGTTTGAGATTTTGCTTTGACCCATTGAGATCAAAGGGGTACAATTCATAATTAACCTATTCCTTTTTTCAGGGGTCATTTCGTAGAAAAAGAGCTGGAGGAACTCATTCGTATAACTCATTAGCATAACTCATTACCATATGCCACGCCCCTTGACATAACCGGAAGTGTGTCATTAGCATAACTGATTTGCATATGCCATCACCTATCCTGGCTCTTTTGGACCCAGTCCTGGCCTAAAATGGCAAAAAGGGGCTGAAAATGGCCGAAAAGGGGCCCACAGTCTCTTCATCAGATGCATCATCAGCTTTCGAGAACAACAGATCTCTTCGTCAAATGCATCATCAGCTTTTGAGAACCACAGCTCTCTTTGCCAGATGCATCGTCAGCTTTTGAGAACCACAGCTCTCTTTGTCAGATGCATCGTCAGCTTTCGAGAACCACAGTCTCTTCATCAGATGCATCATCAGCTTTCAAGAACCACAGCTCTCTTCGTCAAATGCATCATCAACTTTCGAGAACCACAGCTCTCTTCATCAGATGCATCTGACGAAGAGAGCTGTGGTTCTCGAAAGCTTATGCTACAATAAAGTTGGTTAGTCTTAAAGGTGCTACTGGACTTTATTTTGCAACCACAGACTAACTTACCTAACTCCTTGGATATATGTTTTATTTGAGGTTCTCTCTCTCTGTTTAATTTTTCCTTCTTGACTGCTGGGTCCCAAAATAATTACCCCAGAGACCTGATCAGACCCTACATACGTAGAGGACGCTTTACACATTACAGACCTGATACTTATACCAATCTGGGTAACATGGGAAAGGACAAGATGGATAGGGAGGGGGCAGGGCGGTTGCCGGAATGTTTTTCAAAATGATTAGCTATGAATCTTTTTTGAAATGGCTATAAAATTTAAGAAAAAGGGGATGCCAATAGCTCTTTGGATAAAGCAATCTTTTACCTTGACCACAGGTATGCTGAAATTTGCATAGATGAAAGCTGTGGACCCTCCAGCTTCTACGGAACTCAACTGGGGTGGGGGGAGAAACATATACGAGTGATCATTGCTGCAGAACCGTGTGCTCTGAAAATATTTAAGATTAAAATTCTGCATCCCAGTGACGCAGGAAAGCTAACTTCTAAAAACAAAGCTAACCTTTACAAACATATTGTTTCATGTTATGCAAATAGAAGTTTATATTCTGTATTTTTTTCCAGCTTCTGCCTGACGTGAAGAGGACCATGGAGCTAAGCAGGTAGCGAAGCCCTGCCTTCTCTTCGCCTGTGAAATCCAGGCATGCAGCACCTTGGGCGATAAAATAACTAAACAATAATGAATGCCATTATCTAATAATCTGCACAGTGGTTAAGTGGTTGGGCTGTGAATCAGCACCCTACTGGTTTGAATCCTACTGCTGCCCTGAGCTCAGAAGATGGCCTTGGGTGAGCCCCTCCTCTCAGCCCCAGCTCCCCAGCTGTATCGTGGGGATAATAATAACACTGACTTTGTTCACCACTCTGGGTGGGGCACTTATAACAACAACAACAACATTCTATTTATATACCGCCCTTCAGGATGACTTAACACCCACTCAGAGCAGTTTACAAAGTATATCATTATTATCCCCACAACAACAAACACATTGTGAGGTGGGTGGGGCTGAGAGAGCTCCAGAGAACTGTGACTCGCCCAAGGTCACCCAGCTGGCTTCAGGTGGAGGAGTGGGGAATCAAACCCGGCTCTCCATATTACAGTCCTGCGCTCTTAACCAGTACACCAAACTGACTCATCTGTCTAGAAGAGTGGTATATAAGCACAGTTATTATAAGTGGTTGGGCTGTGAATCACCACTCTGCTGGTTCGACTCCCACTCCTGCCGTGAGCTCAGCAGGTGGCCTTGGGTGAGCCGCTCCTCTCAGCCTCAGCTCCCCAGTTATATTGTAGGGATAATAATAACACTGACCTTGTTCACTGCTCTGAGTGGAGCACTAATCTGTCTAGAAGAGTGGTATATATGTGCAGTTTATTATTATTATTATTAGTAGTAGTAGTAGTAGTAGTAATAGTAGTAGTAGTATATTATAGTTTGTTATTCCAGGGTAACCAGCAGGTTGAATAAGCTTTTTTAATTATTATTAAATGAAGCATTAAAATAAACAGGTCTAAAAGGAAGGTTACAGGCTTTGTCTCCCCAAGCAAGGCATACTGGTAACATTCTCTTGAGTCTCTATATAATATATTCTAAAGCATCCCTCTTCACCACCCCCCACCTGAGCTCAAACACAAATCTCAGCCAAGAGGAAATACTTACATAAACCATCACTGTGGCTATTCGGTTTCCTGATTTCAATCGGTAAAGGGGACTTTTTCTTGACTGCATCAAAAGAACAGAGATGCTTATTCACGGAGTATCAGATGGTTGCATTATTCATAGCTGAGGGTGGTCTTAGCTTGTATCTTTGGAAGTTTTGACTAGGTGGTATGAAGCGTTGCGGGTAACATCATTAAACAAGACGCTTACCAAAAAATCTCAGTTATTTATGCAGTCCATAAATATATCTACAATTTGAAATGTGTTTAATTATTATAGCCTGGCCCAACCCTATACCATCCCTAGCCATCTGTAAGCGGGGTGACTAAATGTTCTAACTGCCAAAGTGGTTTTAACAGCTGTGTGACAGTAGAAAACCACCGCTATAACTTTTCACAGAATGAAGACACAGTAAGGTGGAAATATATATTACTAAGTGCCTCGGGGCCCTGTCCTGGATAGCCCAGGTGAGCCTGATCTTGTTAGATTGCAGAAGCTAAGCAGGGTCGGCCTTGGTTAGTAATTGGATGGGAGACCAGGGTGTTGCTATGCAGAGGCAGGCAATGGCAAAATACCTCTGTTAGTCTCTTGCCATGAAAACCCTGCCAGGGGGTCACCATAAGTCAGCTATGCCTTGAAGTCACTCCCCACCACCACCACCAAGTACCTAGGCATGGTCAAGTGAACCTCATTTCACATGTTCCCCCTCCAACTTCCCATGCACTTGCTCATATTCAATTTGCTCCCCATTGAGTACATTCACACATTTGATATCAGTTCCTCCTCAACTGCTAAAAGTATCCATTTCTCCCTCCTCCATATCCATTCATTGAAATGCAGATCTTGACACTTTCTCACACCTTAAAGAAATGCAAATTGGCAAGTCAAAGGAGCCTACAGTACTTGTTCTTGTAGCGAAAACAGAGCTGAATTGGTGCTCTGCCCTCTGGACATACTTGCAGATGCAATCACACAAAAGGATTTCCTGTAAAAGCAGCATGCATGTGCACCAAGCAAGCACAACCTGCACATGAATTGAGAACCACATATAAAATCCTGCACTTGAGCATCCCAGGTAATTTGCAACATGTATTTCCACTCTAATAGGAGATGAGTCTCCTGTTAAATTTAAGCCTGCACAGGCCAGAAACTGCCAGATTTATACTACGTAAATGGTACTTAAGCAGCCAGGACTCATAAGAGACCCACAATTCCTTTTGGGGAGGAAGAAGTTGCAGTTAAACTGATGCAAAATGGATTTAATTTACATAGAGTAGATGGGGCTTAGGGTTTGATTGTAGGTAACTCTCAAAAGCTAGGATTGGCAGAGTAGAAATGACTTCAACGAACACTCCGAATCAATGGAAAGACTCTTCTCCCTGCCTCTCATGCTGTTCATTTCGAAGTCCAAACATGGTTGTTTCTGTTTGTTGCCAAACCACAGTCACATCCCACTAGGCTTTCGTCTTTACATCCAGTGTACTCACAGTCGCATGGTCGAAATGGGGTTCATAGTGACCCCCTAGACCGTAGTTCACAACCTGCAGATATTCTGCATATGGGTGCCGGATGTTCAATCCAGTCAGGGCTGCGATCCGCCAATCTAGTGAGACAAGAAGTGGATCCACAGTTTCTTTCAACCAGGCACTGAAACACAGACAAAGGCAATATGTTGGCTAGCAGGTAAGAATTATTTTGTTTGTTTAACTCCGTAACTGTCTCTCTAGGGAGACACATCTGTTTTCTTCTGTTGCCATCTTCGGCTAGCAGGTGAAAAGTTTTCTTGTTTCATCTGGCATTCCCCCAGTAAGCCCTCTTTTTTGCCCTGTTTTTAATTGCTGTTTTTACATATGTGTAATTCATTTTATTGTATGTTTATTTTAATTTGCTAAAAAAGGTAAAGGTATAGGTAGTCCCCTGTGCAAGCACCGAGTCATTACTGACCCATGGGGGGACATCGCATCACGACGTTTTCTTGGCAGACTTTTAACGGGGTGGTTGGCCATTGCCTTCCCCAGTCATCTACACTTTACCCCCAGGAAGCTGGGTCCTCATTTTACCAACCTCAGAAGGATGGAAGGCTGAATCAACCTTGAGCCGGCTACCTGAACCTGGCTTCTGCCAGGATCGAACTCAGGTCGTAAGCAGACCTTGGGCTGCAGTACTGCAGCTTACCACTCTGCGCCATGGGGCTCCTTTGCTTTTAATTGTTTTCATGAAGTGTTTGCTTTCAATGGTTTATGTGGGTTTTTTTATGACAGTTTAGGTGATGTACATTTTTAACCAGTTAGCCAACTTGGTAGCAGAAAGGTGGGGTATAAATTTTGTAAATAAATAACAAGGTATGACTGGGGAAGGCAATGGCAAACCACCTCGTAAAAAGTCTGCCAAGAAAACGTCGTCATGTGCCGTCCCCGCATGGGTCAGTAATGACTCGGTGGTTGCACAGGGGACTACCTTTACCATTTTAAAGACTTTAAATGACCAACAAGATTTCCAAGGTACGAGCTTACGAGAGTCAAAGCTCCCCTCATCTCCCTTCCTCTTCTGATGAAAGGGGCTTTGAGTCTTGAAAGCTCATGCCTTGGTAATCTAATTGGTATTTAAGGTGCTACTGGACCCAGATCTTGCTCTTCAATGGCAGTCCAACATGGCTATCCTCCTAAAATAAAGCACAACACATTTGATGCTGTGCTTTCCCTTGAAAACGTTGAAGACAGTTCACAATGGTAAGTGAAAATTTAGTTGTGTTACTGCATATTTTGAATATGCTTTTCTGTTGTAGTCTAAATTTAGCATTCTATATTTTGTATAATTGTCTATGCACTTTCTATTGTTATTTGTATTCTTCTTTTCAAATATATTTTTAAAAAATTATATATAAAAAAATAGTAAGTGAAAACATGGGGCTGGATCCCATAAACTACACGATGTCTGCTTCCTCAGCAGTCCCCCTTGATACCGGGAAATGCAGCACTGATAGTCAAGGGACATTTATGGACAAAATGCCATTTGGCCCTTAACTGACTGAGGCAGCTCCTGCTGGGTAGCTGCCCTGAAGGACCACCTGGCAACTGCTTGTTCCAGGGCTCTTTTAACATCCCAGTCCACCCCTGTCAATAAGGAGAAGAAACCTGACGAGATCCCCCCTCCCTCTTTCTTGTGCCACTGGAGAGCTTGATCTCCCAGCAAAGGAAGCACCACCATTTCTGACCAGTGGTGACTAGAGATGGGCACGAACAGCAATACGAACAAAAAAAAGCCACGAACAGCCCAATCAGCTGTTCACGAGCAAGCTGTTCGTGAGGCCCCGTTCCCCACGAACATGTGTTCGTTCCAAGCCCTGCTTGTGGTGTTTGTCTGCCATTCATAAAGCCAGACAGACTGGCACCTTCAATCAATTCCCTTGGCAACGTAGGCAGGGACTGTCTGAACTCTGTCTGAACTCCTTCTGTTGCCCTGGAAACCCCAATTGAAGCCCAACTTACCTTGATAGGCAGGTCTCGCTTCCAGGCTCTGGGGCCAAGCTATTCTTTATTATTAGTACCTGTCCTGCTGCCTGCTCAGGTCAGGTTTCTGGGTGTGGTGGGGTAGGGCTCTACCCCCTACCTCAGGTTCCAGGGCTGCTGCCAGGCTCTGGGGCCAAGCTATTCTTTATTATTAGTACCTGTCCTGCTGCCTGCTCAGGTAGGGTTTCTGGGAGTGGCGCGGTAGGGATCTACCCCTTCAGGTTCCAGGGCTGCTGCCAGGCTCTGGGGCCAAGCTATTCTTTATTATTAGTACCTGTCCTGCTGCCTGCTCAGGTCAGGTTTCTGGGAGTGGTGGGGTAGGGCTCTACCCCCTACCTCAGGTTCCAGGGCTGCTGCCAGGCTCTGGGGTCAAGCTATTCTTTATTATTATTACCTGTCCTGCTGCTTGCTCAGGTCAGGTTTCTGGGAGTGGTGGGGTAGGGCTCTACCCCCCTCAGGTTCCAGGGCCGCTGCCAGGCTCTGGGGCCAAACTCTTCTTTATTATTAGTTCTGACCCCCCATGAACATCCAACCATGAACATTTTCGTGAACAGGTCATGTTCATCGATGTTCGTGAATCCCTGTTCGTGGATGGCAATGAACATCGTGTTTGGGTTTTTTCCCTGTTTGTGCCCATCTCTAGTGGTGATGGCAGAATCCACACATTTCTGTATACATGATATGATCATTGCACTCGGGCAAACATTCCTGAGTTGTCTTGTCCACGCAGCCTCTAAAGCAAACAACAACAACTGCTGCTGCTGCTGCTGCACTTACATACCGCTCTTCTAGACAGATCAGTGCCTCGCCCAGAGCGGTGAACAAGTTAGTGTTATTATTATCCAATAAGTAATTGATTCAACAATTCCATTCCTTTTATTCCCTTAGAAGCTCATTGATTCATAAATCTTGAACAGTGGAAAATACTTATTCCTTATCTTTTTTGGATGCAAGGGCTAAAAGGACTGAGACATATTTTGCAATTGCTAAGGTAAATTTAGGATCCTTACTGCTAGGCAAAAGAGTCAGGGTATCTGGAGTATAAGGAGATGGTTGATTAAGGGCTTAATATAATAATCCCTTATATTTTCAAAGAACCTACATTCAAGCAAGGCATGAAAGGTTGTATCAGTCCTATTAAGGCCACAAGGGCAAATTCTGTTGGAATAGAGCCTATTCAAAAATCTCCCCTGTAAAACCATTGTGGGTATAATATTCAATTTTGCAAAGAAAAAAGCTCTGCAGTATTGTGGGATAGTCAGATAGTACATATGGGGGTATTGCTTCTTGGGAAAGAAAGTCCAAAAGATAGGAGTGAACAAACTCTGTGGGCTCTTGAAATCAAGCGGCTACGGTCGATGATTCAACAATTCAACCAGATAATCAATCTACTTGCAATTCCTCAACTGGCGAATGCTTTGTTAAGATGACATCTGGCATTTCAAGCCAGTGGTCTTTGTGATTCCCCACCCCCCTAAAACAAGAGTAAAAGCTCACTCCTCCCCTGTTGTTCGAAAGCTGGGAATGGAATTCCAGTTTTTAATGGGGTGTCTGGGACAGAGATTGCAAAGCTGAGCGATGAGATCATCCGGAAAAATATTTGCCAGCTCTGCAACCCGACCACAGAGATGTGTCATCCTTTGTGTGAAGACTGCGGATTGAAGTCCATTTTGCGAGAGGCTTCACGAAGTCATTTCTCCCGACCCAAAAAGCCTGTCACAGGGGAATAATAAATGTAGCTTTGGGCTATAAATTCTCCTGTTTAGCATCAGACAGAAAAACAAGCGGCTATTGTAACAGGCGAAGGCAAGGGCCGGAAACAAACCTTTTGCCTTGAGGTTGCAGACATAAATTCAGCACAAGGCAGGCAGGTTATGAGGTTATGATAATCAAATGGTACCCTCATCTGGACTGGGATGTTAAATTTGTCCAGGAACCAACCAAGCTAAGCAGCAGTCATGGCTCTGCTGCATTTGGCTGGTGGCATCCATAACTAGTAGCACAAACTTATCCGGTGTCTCCTCCTGTGCCATCAGTTTCACGTAACAAAATTGCTCAGGGTTGATTTGAAGCCTTGACGTGGATTGCGGACATGCACACCTCCCCTCTCTAGATCATTTATTCATTTACAAAATGTATGTGCCGCCTTTCTAGAGATAAGCTGTAATACCAATAACTACTGTTTATGCTGAAGAAAACAGAGATTCCTGCATATGGCACATATCAGGAAGGGAGAGAGGAAATTTGGTTCATGCTTCACTCTTTCTGAAGCAGTGTCTATCTATCTATAATTAACATCTTTTTAAAATATTATTTTTTAAAAGTGCTGATCATACAAACGAATGCAAATAGAGCCAACACCGTATAGTGGTTAAAGTTTTAACGTCAGGCTGGGTTAACTCTCCACAAAGTGGGCATGGCATTTGAATACTGCATTTCTGGGAACAATGCACGGTACCTGTGGCAGAGGCCCATGTCTAGGGGTTTCTCAAACAGCATGCACCTTGCATGGGGATAGCATCCTGTAGCATTTAAACGGGCTCTTAAGGCTAGTTTTCCAGATCTCTGCTGTTCCAAAAGGGCGTAGGGTGTGCAGATGGCTATAGCAACCAGTTAAATCGTGCCTGTTGTGCCCTTGATAGATGCCTCATCAGGAAAACCTGTGCAGCATGTTCAAGGCTACTGTACACCAGATGCGCATCAAGTCTCCTATTCAGGCTTCAGCAATAGAGATGGGCACAAACAGCAATACGAACTAAAAAAGCCATGAACAGCCCAATCTGCTGTTTGCGAACAAGCTGTTCATGAGGACCCATTCTACACGAACTCTAAACTTTGCAAGCCTCGTTCGTTGCTGTTCGTCAAGCCGGACAGTCTGGCACCTGCAATCAATTCCCTTGGCAACCGGAGGCAGGGACTGCCTGAACTCTGTCTGAACTCCTGCTGTTGCCCTGGAAACCCCAATCTAAGCCCAATTTAGCTTGATAGGCAGGTCTCCCATTCAAGTGTGGAGCTCCAAATTTGTTACAAGGAAGCAAAGAGCAGGGGGGAGAGGGGCTCCCAGCTCTGGTTTTGCAGACAGTGGAGAGGGAGAGAAAGTTGCTTTTCGCATTTTGAGAGAGAGACAGGGAGAGTGCATTGGAGCTTGAATTTTCTTCGTGTGTGATGGGAGAGGGATGTACCTCTCCAAGTTCCAGGGCTGCTGCCAGGCTCTGGGCCAAGCGATTATTTATTACTGGTACCTTTCTTGCTGCCTGCTCAGGTAAGCTTTCTGAGAGTGGTGCAGTAGGGATCTACCCCTTCAGGTTCCAAGGCTGCTGCCAGGCTCTGGGAGCTAAGCTATTATTTATTATTGCTACATTTCCTGCTGCCTGCTCAGGTAGGGTTTCTGGGAGTGGTGTGCAAGGGATCTTGATAGCTGAAGGAGAGCCTGCTGGCCCCCATGAACAACGAACAACGAACATGTTCGTAAACAGGTCATGTTCGTCAATGTTCGTTGTTCATTATTCGTGGATGGCAATGAACAACGAACACCATGTTCGTTGTTGTTTTTTCTGTTCGTGCCCATGTCTATTCAGCAACTCTAGGACATGAGAGTGGTTTTATGTGGGACAGCCCCTTCCCCCTACAGAGACATTGTTCTTTCCTCTGCAAGGGAGAGCAATTACCTTTTGCTTATCCGGTATTCTGCTTTCTGCTGTCTTTCTCCCGAGGCAACTGCTGACCTTTGTAACTAGAAGGGAAGAGGCAGAGAGAAACCATGAGGCTGTAGTAGGATAGCTAGCACCCCACCCCACCTCAAGAGCTAAGCCTTAGTTAATACATGCCATTGAACTGAAGGCTTACTTGTCTTTTGTTTATCCACCACTTCATCTTCCTCCCCTCCTTCTAATGTCTAGTCTGATCAGTTTTAGACTGTAAGCACCTCAAGGCAGATACTTCTGTTTTTGCTGTTACTCTGTTTCATATTACACACGTACTGCCCAGGTTGAAGAAATAAAGGAACCATCTGGCCATGTAAAATCAGATTTGAGGAATGTTTTTGATTTACAAGGAATGATTTTGATTTACAAGGAAGAGCATATAGGAGGGTGGGTGGGGGACCAAAAGCTTTATACATGAAATTGTGTCAGGGTTTGAATTTCATCAAGATTGAGGAAGGAGACCAAGTAGTATTATAGTATGAACATGTGTTAATGGCAATTTTTGTGTGTGTGTAATAGAACAATCTTAGAATTTCAGAAAAAAATAGAGACTTGCTTTTTTGATAGTAAAAAGTCCAGTAGCACCTTTAAGACTAACCAACTTTATTGAGGCATAAGCTTTCAAAAACCACAGCTTTCTTTGTCCGATGCACGTATCTGACAAAGAGAGCTGTGGTTCTCGAAAGCTTATACCTCAATAAAGTTGGTTAGTCTTAAAGGTGCTACTGGACATTTTACTATTTTGCAACTACAGACTAACACAGCTAACTCCTCTGGATCTTGCTTTTTTGAATAGGTAGCAGAAATTTAAGAAAAAACTAAGAATGGCTACTGTCGAAGAGGATCAATTGTAATGTTAAAATTTTTAGAATGTTGAATAGAAAATGTTGAGTATATGCAAGTAATGAGATGTAAAGAAGAAAGAGTCTGTTCGTTATTGTCATGTAACTGCTCTTTATTTTGTTTGCATTGTTCCATGCACTGTTTATCACTCTTCTGTTGTTTCCTATTCATAACAATGTTAAATTGTGCAAGGTTTACTATAATACTGTAATACTGTCCACTCTCTATTTCTCCTAAATATAATCATTTTTTTAAAAGATTGAGGAAGGGGTGCTTTAGAAAAGTAAAAATCCCACTGAGGGATTGATTAATTGATTTGGTGTATTTTTAGATTGTTGACTCAGGATTTAAGGTGTTCTCTAGGACTGCCAGGTCCCCCTGTGGGTGCAGGGGATCCCCCGATCCCCCCCTTGGCCACCACTCACATGGCTGGTGGGGGGGGAAGGCAAGGGAACAGGATTCCTGGGCACGCTCCTCCTCCTCCTCCTCCTCAAATTGTAATCCGCTCTCCCCACTTCCAGGAGTGATGTAACTGCACAGGCCCTGGGAGCTCTCCCACACTTCGCACCAGGCTGATTTGGGCCCAGTGCGAAGCGCAGGAGCGCTCCCAGGGCCTGTGCAGTGATGTCACACCTGGAAGTGATGTCATCGTGCCACCCCAGAGGCATGGCATGCTTCGTTCAAATGCAAAGAGATGAATAAGGTAAGTGCTGGGTCCACCCCCCCCCCTACACTGAGAGGGTAAGGGTAGCTGGCGACCCTAGTGTCACCTGATCTGGATGTGGTTGCACTCCTCTTGATGCAAAAGGTTTGGGGGTAGTTTGGGGGTGCTCTTAGAGACAGGCCTACTGCTGGATAGACCAGTCCTATAGCTTTGACTGGTTAACCAGCTGTGGCCTCTCTTGGGCAGATCTGCCACTGTGGTGCATGCCCTAGTAACATCTAGATTAGACTACTGCAATGAGCTCTATGCAGGGCTGCCCTTGAAGGTACTCAGAAACGTCAAAACGTACAGAATGGTGCAGCCAGGATGCTGACAGGAAGGGGTTGTAAGGACTATATCACTCCAGTCTTGGCCAATCAACTCTGGCTCTCAATCAGTTTATGAACCTACCCAGCTACTAAGATCGGCTTCTGAGGCCCTGCTTCAGAAATTAGACAAGTAGCAACTCAAGAAAGAGCCTTCTTGGTCATGGCACCCAAACTGAGGAAGTTCTCCCCGGGGATATTTGTCTGTCACCTTCTGTCATTGTCTTCTGCTAGTAGGGGAAGACCTTTTTTGTTCGGCCAGGCCTTCCTTCAACAACTCCTCTTTCCTGCTCTATCTTTTAACAATAGTTAATAATAGTTGAACAATAGTTAAAAGATAGAGCAGGAAAGAGGATTTGTTGAAGGAATTTGTTTTTACAAATATAAGTTAATTTGGATTTTAGTTGTTTTTATTATGCCTTGTTTTATCTGTTAGCTGCCTTGGTGGCCATGATTGAGTAGAAAGGTGGCATATAAACTTTGTCAATAAAATAAATAGTACAATGAATTAACGGGACTCTGTGGGTTCGCCACGCCAGAGGAAAGAAGCATTTCTTTCCACTCCCTTTAAAGCTTTCGGACTCCCAGATACTACGATACCGTTAGGAGCAACCCTGAGTGGAAATCGGCCCAGCCCTGCGAGTTCCCAGAAAGTCCACAAATGTGAGGGAATCAACAGAAATGCTGCACAATAAGACAGCCAAACCGGTTGTGGTGAGCACTGACAGCCAAGAGCAGGCCGAGTCTGGGAAAGACAGATGGAGCAGCGTTCATGTCTGGACTGCGCTGCTGAGTTAATGGGCTCCACATGGGCCAGGTTGTGTTGGCAGTTGCCAGGGAAGAAATCACTGGAGGATGGAGAACAAGATCTTCTCTTCACAGGGCTAGTCTAGATGTGCGGAGGGGAAGCCTCATTTCTCATTTGCATACAAAGCAGGGGCAGGGAGTAGAGGAGGTCATGAACTGAAATACAAAACCAAAGTTTGGCACAAACTGAGTCGGTTCGTGGTTCGCGAACTGGTGGTTCGTCAGAGCCCATTTCTGATGAACCGCCATGAACTTTAGGCCGGTTCGTTTGGTTCATTTTTCAGTTCATCACTGCAGACAGCCTGGCACCTATCAATCTGTTTCCTAGGCAACAGGGGATGGGCTTTCTGCAGACCTTTCGCTGACCTGGAAGTGGCGTTTTCATGAACCAAATGAATTGTTTCACGAACCGGGGCAGGTTCATGAAAGTTTGTGGTTTGTGGTTCGTGAAACACGACAAGCCGTGAACCGCATGGGTTCCCCCCCCCCCCATTTCATGCCCGTCTCTAGTGAGGAGCCTTGAAAACTTACAACCCTAAAAGCCCATGAGTGCGAGGACTTCAATCCCCTCTCCGCCTAAAGAAGTCTGAAGAAGGGAGCTTTCACTCTGAAAAATCTTATTCTCTATGGTGCCACTGGACACACAAATCCTGCTGCTCTCTGCCGTATCACATTGTGCACCCTAGAGCCACGTTTGTAATCCAGTAATGGGCGCTGCACCCTGGCTGTTTGCTGGAGCTTGGCTGTAAGTTCATAGCTGGCCAAGACGGATGTGCAACATGCAGGGCCAGTGTCAGAGTTTCTGGCACCTGAGGCCAGGGGCAGCTTCAGGGCTGTTGCTGCCCCCACGCGCATGTGCAAAGCGCTCACACGCGTGCACCTGGACTGCATGATGATGTCACTGCGTGTGACATCATCACACAGCATGCTGCTGTGAGCCAGCCCCCCGCTCAGTTGCCTTGCACTGCCCTGTGCCGCCTGGCCCTCAGCTGCATCCCAGCAGTGGTGGCAGCATGGAGCAACTGAGCGGAAGGGCTGGGAGGCTGCCCACTCAGACTGCCCCGCACTGCTGCTGCCAGCATGAGCTCCCGGCTGGGCACAGCCCGGGCCAGGCATGGCAGGCAGCCAGGGTGGCACGTGGGTGGCTTCCCAGCCCTTCCACTCAGCCGCCAGCGCTGCCACTGCCAGCTCCGCAGTGCGTGCCCCCACCCCTGGTGCCCCCTCCAGCGCTTCCACGCTCGAGGCGGCTGCCGGATCTGCCTCAATGGACGCGCTGGCCCTGGCAATATGTCGTGCCATCTTCTGGGCATGGAGCAGGAGTCACTGGCTGTGTGTATGTGTGTGCGTGCATGTGCATGTGCACACACGTGCACGTGTGCATGTATACATGCGTGCCTGTGCACGTGCGTGGGTGGGTGTGAGGTAATTATGAATTTCCTGCACTGTTTAGTGAGTTGGACTAGATGACCCTAGAGCGCCCTTCCAACCCTATGATTCTATGAAAGTCATTAAACATATCAAGACTTACAGATACCAATGGCTCTGGCTGGAGTGAGAGAAGGGTTTAACATCTAACATCTTAGGTAGAATGATAGCTCAAGGGGAGGAGAAAGTAATTTTCCAAACTTGAGTATGTCCTCTCTCCCCACTTGCCACAATCCTGATCTGAATTTGGACAGTATGTCTGCCAAGAGGACATGATGGGTCTTCGTAATGAATACATGTTTTGGCCCTTAGGTGATTCCCTCTGGAAAGTGCTGCCAAGTTTTTTTTTCCAGAGTAAACACATGGGATTCGGATGGTGTAGGAAGGAGAGAGTTTAAGCCCCTTACTGTTTTCCCCACACAAAGTGACCCTGTAGAGCTGCTATTTGTATCATTGGGGTAAGCATTCAAGACCTGATCAAGGTAGAACATGAGGAGGTGGTACCGGAGCACAAAATTCTGGGGGATCACAGCAGTATACTTATTGTATGGAGTCTTATGAATGGGGGAGCAGGGGGACCCAGAGGGAATCTTTGCTTAGGGGCCCACGACAGCTCTCGGCCAAGGGCAACCCCCCCCACATACACACACACAAAAAGGCAAGACCCACACTACATCTGACATGCTCACCCAAGGAGCAGCCAACGCCTTGATTTTCTTGGCTTCTGAATCGCTGACAAAGTCGTGGTAGAGGGCTATGTAGGGTCGCAGGTGGACGATTTCCCTCTGCAGCGGCTGGAGGATCAGTCGAGGGTCCCCATTTGCTTCGTAGGAGCAGTAGAGGCCAGCCTCCTGGTACTGAGTGGGCTGAAAGAGGAACAGAAGGAGGGCGCTGTGAGACATCTGCTGGCGAACCGGCCGAGAAAAAAGGGGGTATCATTACCTGGGGCGATTGTGCCACCAACGCACCTGGCACTTTGCAGAACAAAATGAACAGAAAGAGAGCAGATGTGCTCCCTGCACCCAAGGTGTAGACACTCTGACTTTTATCAGTGGAGGAAACATGGGTGCATGAAGGTGGCCTAATCCTGTCACTCACTCCTGTCTAAAATCATAGGGTTGGAAGGCCTCCCTAGGGTCATCTAGTCTAACCCCCTGCACAATGCAGGAAATTCACAACTATCTCCCCCCCAACACACACACCCAGTGCCCCCTGCTCCATGCCCAGAAGATGGCAAAACACCATCAGGATCTCTAGCCAAACTGGCCAGGGGGAAATTGCTACCTGACCCCAAGGTGGTGATTGGCATTTCCCTGGGCATGTGAGAAGGGGCCACGAGTGGAGTAGCCAGAGTAGAAGAGGTCTACTCTAGCTGACAACTTCTCTTCAGGGGCCATTCAGAGAAAGGCCTTTTCAGGACTTTCTACCTTGAGTTGAGTTCCTCAATAGTCTTAAAAAACTTGAGCACACATGAAGCTGACTTCTGGATTGGACCATTGCTCCATCAATATCAGTCTTGTCCTTAGACTAGTAGCACATCTCCAGGGTCTTAGGGAGAGATCTTTCACCTCACCTATTGCTTGGTCTTTTTAACTGGAGATAGCTGGGAATCGAACATGGGACTTTCCGTATGCCAAGCAGCTGCTCTACCACTGAGCCACCTAACTCATTTACCTTTTCCAAATGCAGCTGCCAGAGCTGTTTTCCTGAGGGGAAGAACGGTGTGAGTGGAAGGACTGCTAACCCTAGGCCAGAGGTGAATGAATGAAATCCTGCCCTCAAGTCCTAGCTGACTTACGGCGACCCCTGGTGGGGTTTTCTTGGCAAGAGACTATTAGGGGTAGCTTGCCATTGCCTGCCTCTGCAACCCTGGTCTTCATTGGAGGTCTCCCGTCCAATTACTAACCAAGGCCAACCCTGCTTAGTTTCTGAGATCTGACGAGATCGGGCTCACCTGGGCTCTCCAGGTTAGGGTAGGCCAGAGATAGTCGGGGCAGGAAGTAATCTGAACTGGAGGCAGCATTTTAAATAAGGTGACCAGTTGTTCCTTTGGATCTACGGCCCACAGAGAATGGCCATAGATCCTCCTCGCACACACCTTGTAAGGATTCTCATCCTTGCAGTTGAAGAGAAAGGCCTGCCGATGATTTTACCACCCCCTGCTCTTTTGCCTTTCACTAGGGTTGCCAGTTCCAGGTTGGGAAATTCCAGGAGATTTCCTAGAGAGGGCGGGGTTTGGAGAGGGGAGGGACCCCAGTGGGGTATAATGCCATAAATCCCACTCTCAAAAGCACCCCTTGTCTCCAGAGGAATTGATTTCTATGGCCTGGAGATCACTTGTAATTCCAGGAGATCTCTAGTTACCACCTGGAGGCTGGCAATCCTATCACAGCAGTTTCATCCTGTTAGAAGAGGAGCACCGAGCACTGTCCCTTTCCTCAGGTTTCAGAGGGGGACAAACCAAAGAGTTAGAAAGATAGAGAGGTCAAGGCATCTATTTACTGTATACTGCTCTGACTATCCTTTAATGTGTAGATTGCTGTTCACAGGACTTCCTCCTTGTGACATCCCACTAATCCTGACTTTGTAACAGCCACTCCACACTTCTCCCTTTCCCTCCATCTTGCAACCATGGATGCAAGACTTGTCCTGCCATCCATGTCCATCCTTAGATTAGATAGGTAGGTAGGATCTAGCTCTCCTCCTTTCCTATCAGAGTATAGAGTTCCTATAATAAAGAACTCTCATTTCCTTTCTAAATATAAGGAACTGTATGGTTTCTTATTTTCTCTCCTGCATTCGCACCAGCATAAAATAATTACACTTTCACTGCAAATGATATACTCTGCTAACGGTCCAACTCTGGAATCCTTTAATTAAATAAACCATTTATTTATCACACCCAATACTATTTATTCCCGTTGTCTTCTTCTCTGGGAAGCTGGGAAACCAAACTCAAAAGAAGAAGGGAGGTGGGGCTCAGAAAATGCTGGATTTTGCTGGTCGTGTGGTTGTTAAAGGCAGAGAGCCCTTCCAGACTCAAAACAAAGGCGGTATTCAGTATCATTTCACAATGAGAGGTTGACCTCCTGGCGGAGTCTCACCAACCTGAGATCCCAAGGTCTGGCACAACTGCTCATAAATATCTCTAGTCTTTAGGTGTGTCACGTTCGGCCTTTGCAGAGCCGGAGCTTCCTTGCCGCTCTCAGAGGACTCCATCAGAAGTTTCTCGTACTTCAGGACGTTTCTGGCGATCCGCTTGTTGCTGGGATCTAGCAGAGATCAGGCTTCAACCCACAGTTCCTCCAAACATGATCAGAACTACTTGGATTCCCTTTGCACCTTCTCACCTCCTCCCCTCCTTTGTGGGAAAGAAATGCCTAATGGACCCTGGTTTGTGACACATGTACATCAGGAACATGGGATACGATGCTGCCTTCTACCTACATAGGAATCTTCCATTCATGGAAGGAGTCTTCCAAAATTCCCTTCTCCCTACAATCTTCCATTCATGGATGGAGACATCCAATGTACCCTTCTACCTTTCACAGGAATCTTCCATTTGTGGAAGGAGTCTTCCAAAGTGTCCTCCCGCCTATAGAGGAATCTTCCATTCAAGATTTCTTCAGAGATATAAGGATACCTTGGAAGATTATATAGGTGGAATGGAAGCTTTTGATCCAACCCGCTGTTTATTTTTGTGATGCCTGACCCACCTTAATGATGTGAACAAAATAGTGGGTGGGGATATATACTATGGGGCCAAATACTTAAATGTTTCCGAAATCTATCCCAAAGAGCACAGTAATAATTTGACCTTCCACTAGTGAAATTGAGTGAGGTCATCACTACAAAGACAGCAATGATTCCAGGTTACCTAATCCCAAATAATTTTTTTTAAAAATTAATACAATGCTCACTTCCCCCTTGTTCAAGCAATAACCTTTTACTCTACAGGAGAAAATACTTCAGATGGCTTGAATGATGATAATTTCCCATCTACTGATGTCCCAGGGAGTGGAATTTATTAGGAACCTCTCTAATCCTTTAAAGCTCCTTGGTTAAGAATGATAAACAGCAACATTTCAGATCCGGACATTTTCTTTCCAGAAGAGACACGTACCATAGTGGAGGAATTCTTGAGAAAGGCTTAAGGCATGAGAAATGTTTCCTGCCTTAAAAAATAAGATAGAGAAAAAGAAAGGGAGAAGACAATGCGGTTAACATTCAAGAGAAATAAAGAGAGAGAAAAAAGAGAAATAGGCATTTGGTGGCAGCTGGAGATCTGGAATTTCAACTGATCCCCAGGTCACAGAGATAAAAAATGGCCGCTTTGGGGAGTGGAGTCTATCGCACTATACATTGCTGAGGTCCCTCCCCCACCAAACCCCAGCCTTTCCACGCCCCACCCCCCAGATCTCCAGGAATTTCCCAATCCTAATCCAAAATCAGGTAAAGGTAGTCCCCTGTGCAAGCACCGAGTCATTACTGACCCATGGGGGACGTCGCATCACGATGTTTTCTTTGCAGACTTTTTGTTACAGGGTGGTTTGCCATTGTCTTCCCCAGTCAGCTACACTTTACCCCAAGGAAACTGGGCATTCATTTTACCGACCTCGGAAGGATGGAAGGCTGAGTCAACCTTGAGCCGGCTACCTGAACCTGGCTTCCACCAGGATCGAACTCAGGTCGTGAGCAGAGCTTGAACTGCCCCATGGTGCAGAGTGGTAAGCAGCAGTACTGCAGCCCAAGCTCTGCTCGTGACCTGAGTTCGACCCTGGCGGAAGTTGGGTTTGGGTAGCCGGCTCAAGGCTGACTCAGCCTTCCATCCTTCTGAGGTCGGTAAAATGAGTACCCAGTTTCCTGGGGGTAAAGTGCAGATGACTGGGGAAGGCAATGACAAACCACCCCGTAAAAAGTCTGCCAAGAAAACGTCGTGATGCGACGTCCCCCCATGGGTCAGTAATGACTCGGTGCTTGCACAGGGGACTACCTTTACCTTTTTAATCCAAAGTCAAATGACTTCTCTAAAGCTGCAGGTTGCATCTCCTGACCTGGGTACCAGTCCACCTGCAGTGATAGGCAATCTCCCACCCCCTCGCTCCGGCTCCCACCCTGCTTTGTGGAGTAGCAGGAGGGAAAAATGGGAGGAGGTTGGTGCAACGTTGTGACATCCGGCAGCTCGACCAGAAGTTGCATCATGGCTTTTGCGATGTTCCACCTCCCCAGGCTCCACCCCTAAGTGGCTCTCAGAGATTGCGAACATAGCATCAGACAGTGACCCTAATCCCTGGCTCACCTTAAAGTAAGAAAAGGCCAGGTGGTCAAGAGCATCTTCCAAGCTCCCCTCATCCTCCGTGTTCCAGTTCCCATAGGAGACCCGGAAGAGGTTGACGGCTTCCTCCAGCCATGCAATGGAGTGGTAATGATCCTCCATGTCGTAAGCAACCTGGGAGGAAGAGGAGGAGATAAGTCAACTGTAATGGCAGCTGGAAGAGAAGACGGACTGGAAATGCACATGTGCACATAGATCCTTGTATACTTTGGTCCAGGGCTTTTTTTCAGCTGGAACGTGGTGGAACAGAGTTCTGGCACCTCTTGAAAATGGTCACATGGCTGGTGGCCCCGCCCCCTGATCTCCAGACAGAGGGGAGTTTAGATTGCCCTCCGCGCCACTGGCGCGGAGGGCAATCTAAACTCCCCTCTGTCTGGAGATCAGGGGGCGGGGCCACCGGCCATGTGACCATTTTTGCCCAGGGCGATTTAAACTTTAAAAAACGACCCCCTTCTTCCAGCTGACCCAAAGTAACATCATTGTGCGGTCCTGAGTTCCACCACTGAGTTCCACCACCTCTTTTCCCAGAAAAAAAGCCCTGCTTCGGTCCCTCTTGGCTAATGCTTTCTAGACTACAATTCTCTTGGAGAAAATGACTGCTTTGGAGGGTGCCCCGAAGGCTGTGTCAGTTTCACCTCCCCTTCTGGGGGCCGGGGAGGAAATAAACCCTCTGAGCAGCCATCTTCTTTGCGGGCTCTATAGAGGGGGAAATTGACAAAGACTTCCCATCTGTCTTTTTTAGAACTCGTCTTCCCAGCAAGCATTATGCCTCTCTTCACTTGAGCCTCCACGTGTCCTTTGTCTCGCTTAGAGACACTCTGAACAAAGAGCAATAAAACTTCAGTATATCTTTCTAGCTAATTGCTCCTCGCCCCATATACTGGTTGCCAAATAGTGAATCTCACATCTTCTTAATTAAGCATAAAGACTCCCCTTTCTATGGCGGGAATGCCATAGACAGCCGTAAACATAAACTCGACAACTAAGTGGTCCTATGTAAATAAGTTTACTAACTAAGTATTACAACAGTTTAACACTTTTGTGACTGAACAAAGAACACTTGCTAATTCCCAACACATCAACAGCGGCAGCAGCACAAATTACAGAAGGTTAGTGGAAGTATCCCAAATTTAGTGAGGCTTCCTCCATATAAAGGGGGTGCCGTGCCTAGGCCATGACTGCTGCAACCTTTGTTTCTAGGCCCAAATTGTTCCCTCTGCTTCCATTGGGATGGTCCCACATCTATGGTTTGGGAGCTCCCAGACTTTTGCTGGGGGTGTTTAGGCTTTGAGTAACAACAACAACAACAACAACAACAACAACAACAACAACAACAACAACAACAACAACAAAATTGTGCTAATATACTGCCCTTCTAGACAGATTAGTGCCCCACTCAGAGCAGTGAACAAGTTAGTAGTGTTATTATTATCCCCACAATTCAGCTGGGGAGCTGGGGCTGAGAGGAGTGGCTGACCCAAGATCACCTACTGGGCTCATGGCAGTAGTGGGATTCGAACCTGTAAAGTGCTGATTCGCAGCTGAGCCACTTAACCACAGCACTACAGCGGCTCAAACAATCCATGTGCTACCCAAACTCTTTCTCAAACTGCCCACCTTGCTTGCCCACCACCACTCTACCCGCAGTTATATCCCAGCGTCACAGGCACTCGCTCACCTTGCCTATGTGGAAGCAGTCATCGGCAGAGAGGGAGAAATCCTGCCCGGAGCTGTACAGGTCTGGGATGGGAGCGTTGCTGACCCTCTGGAACTTGCCTTGGGCCAGCCCCTTAACGCTGAGGGAGTAGACGTCCTGCAGCCGCATCACCGCACGGGCTGCCCCCTCCAGGTCCTCAAAGGCAGGCAGGCTGTTTTCCAGCCTCTGGTAGCCATCTTTGAGAGCTAGAAAGTCAGTCACAGCAGGATAAAATTAGCCATCTTGCTATGAATGGTGGCCGGTAAGAGTGATACTTGTCTTAGCTGCCCACGGGTCCTGTTTCTGGAGAAAGGTGGATCAAAAATGCGATGAATAAAAATAAGGTGAGTTTTGTTCTGCAGGTAGCAACAAGACCTCCTTGGCACTGGGGGCTCCTTTTCCCCCTTTATGGTTGCCCCCTTGTCTTGCATGGCATCTGCAAACATGCATGATTTGAGGAGTGGGACCAGGGTAACATTTAAGGGTAATAGATGCAGAGGAGTTAGCCATGTTAATCTGTAGCAGCAAAATCAAAAAGAGTCCAGTAGCACCTTTAAGACTAACCAACTTTATACTACAGCTTATACTACAATAAAGTTGGTTAGTCTTAAAAGTGCTACTGGACTCTTTTTGATTTAAGGGTAAGCAACTCTGGTTACTCCTTGTGGTGCCCAGTTCGGGGGTACATATCACAGGCTGTACCCTGAACTGGATCACCCAGGCAAGCCCGATCTCGCCAGATCTCAGAAGCTAAGCAAGGGTCAGCCTTGGTCAGTAACTAGATGGGACACCACCAAAAAAGACCAGAGTTGCTATGCAGAGGCAAGTAATGGGAAACCACCTCTGTCAGTCGCTTGCCTTGAAAACCCCAGCAGGGGTTGCCATGAGTCAGCTATGACTTGACAGCAGTTTCCACCTTCATCAGGGGCTGTATGCTACACAGTTCACTCAAAGAGAACCAACAGCTTGTTTTCATTCGAACACTGAACCCCTTGGCTAGTGTTGCATTAATGAGTGTGTACGTGTTTAATTCCTGGGGGAATTTGCCCAGTCCCAACGTGAAGCAGTGGGAAGCAGTTTACTCATCTTCCAAACCATGCCAGGAATAACGGGCCTCTCTGAATAAATGGGAAAAGAAAAGGAAAACTAAAGTGTTGGAGATGCCAAACAGACCAGTGAACTACAAACTCTGGGGTAGTGTGCAATGGAGAATGTGCTCATGCATGCTGTATGATAAGGAAAGTCATGAGCCCATGCTAGGAAATAACAGTCATCCAGGCTAACACCAGGCTAACAAAATACTCTATACCCTACAATAGCCCTGCAGAGAAGATTAGCATATCAAGCACCAATCCATATGCAAAAGAACCTCCTCAGGAAGCAGTGAAGCCTCCCCGCATTAGCATTCCACACCCTGGGAAACTCTTACAGGATGACTCAGCCTAAACCCCCCTTCCTGAGTAGATATAAATGACCTGCCAACATCTTCTCCACACTGTGACACTGAGAGATCTCTGTCTTGAAGATGCCAGTCACAGCTGCTGGCGAAACGCCAGGAACTACAATGCCAAGACCACAGCTATACAGCCCGGAAAACCCACAACAACCAACAGTCGTCGAATTCTCTAGTCCCAAGGAAAGCACTGAAGTTAAAAGAGAAGTCCAGCCTTTGTAGATCCGCGACTCAGCACAGACAGACAGATTTCATAGTTTGCAACATTGCATCTGAGGGACACATTGCCGGGAAGGGGCTTTGCTTCAGATCAGGCCGTAGAAGAAACCGCCGCAGGTCCTTGCACAAGGGCAGTCAACAGGACACCAGGAGAGTGAAAACTGGATCTACTTCCTTTTTATGGTCAGCAACGACAGGGAGTGGAGCACTTGCAGAGCTCCAGGGACAGCACTATCGCCAAAAGGATTTGATGCTGATCTTATATTTATTATCAAATATACTTCATTATTTAGATAAGGAGACCTTTGTGGATAGAAATGCATTGGGGGGGACCCACTGCTGTATGCCCCAGCCCATAAAACATTCAAAGCTGAACAAATTTAGGGGGAGGGGGATTGAAGTTAATCCTTTCCTGGGATCACATTCGATATGGGGGCCATTTTGAACGGGCTTTTGAAGTACTGCACTCTCTACTTTTGTTCAAATATACAAAAAAATTATTCCACATATCTGCGCATAGGCTGGTTGTGCACAGCTCTGATTGGCTGTGGCCTGTGCCATCCCCATAGCATTTCGACACCCCCCCCCCCCGGGGGGCAATTTTTCAACAATTTTCAAAATTGTGCTTGTTTTTAAAAGGGATGAATGCATTTTCAGTTGAATACATTTGCACCCAGCAGTTTATAAACAAATAAAGGCAAATAGCCATCTGACACGTGGGTGGGACTGGCAATGTACAAACCGAATTAGTACTCGAATTCCTGACAAGTACGCCTGTTGTTTGCATTGTAAATTTTGGGAGGATTCCAGGCTTAGTCAAAGGGAAAAATTATTGTGCCGTGGCTGCGTTGATGGCCCAGGCTGAAAATGAAGGAGAGGTTGGAGAGCCATAATCACACATCTCTTGTCGCTTTAAGCTTGTGTAAATAGAGCCCTGGTTTGGATTCAGATCACGGTGTGGCTGTGAGTTTTTCTGTTGTAAGTTGGTTTCCTGGAGGTATGTTTTGCCCAAACATTGAAAACGTACATTTCTTCATAGGTTTTTGTATACAATCCAGAAAGCAAAAAAAACCTCACATAAACTTTCTAATAAACCAGTTATAATACACTCTTATAAAGTATTTTAAACACAATTCATGAATCCCTTAACTGCACAGTAGAACCTTCAGAAGTATAATGTAAGACCCTTTTAGTACTCTAACTCACAACAGGAGTTACAATTCATGCAAGCGCTACAACATGACAGACCCCACGATATTCAGTAAATATTATACAGAAAGTGCTGGTGCTTAAAGTGCTATTATAAAAATATATTATTCCACATACATCCTAAAGCGCGAATGCGTAATTAGCACCATGAAAACATAACTTCTTTAAATGCAGTAATCAGGGGTCATAAGGACTATATATCCAAGTAGTATTTACTCCAACGGAGACAACTGCCAGTGGCTGTGATGTTCCCAAATGGTAAAGATAATCCTTTTAATACTCTTCCTCTGACAGGTTGTCTAGATCATGGTAAATCCTATTTCAAAATTCCATCTTTCTCAAAGGGTACACACACAGTCAAAATTTCCATTCAAGACAAAATGTCTCATAAACCAATTGGTATCTTCATTCAGTAGTATCTACAGTGGGAGTTGTCTCCATTGAAGTAAATACTACTTAGACTCTCTCTCACTATTTGGATGCATCTGACAAAGAGAGTTGTGGTTCTCAAAAGCTTATGCTACAAAAAAGTTGTATCCAACGAAGAGAACTGTGGTTCTCGAAAGCTTATGCTACAATAAAGCTGCATCCGACGAAGAGAGCTGTGGTTCTCGAAAGCTTATGCTACAAAAACGTTGCATCTGATGAAGAGAGCTGTGTTTCTCGAAAGCTTATGCTACAAAAATGTTGCATCCGACGAAGACAGCTGTGGTTCTCGAAAGCTTATGCTACAAAAAAGTTGCATCCGACGAAGACAGCTGTGGTTCTCGAAAGCTTATGCTACAATAAAGTTGCATCCGACGAAGAGAGCTGTGGATCTCGAAAGCTTATGCTACAATAAAGTTGCATCCGACGAAGAGAACTGTGGTCCTCGAAAGCTTATGCTACAATAAAGTTGCATCTGATTAAAAGAGCTGTGTTTTTCGAAAGCTTATGCTACAATAAATTTGCATCTGACGAAGAGACCTGTGGTTCTCGAAAGCTTATGCTACAATAAAGTTGCATCTGATTAAAAGAGCTGTGTTTTTCGAAAGCTTATGCTACAATAAAGTTGCATTTGATGAAGAGAGCTGTGGTTCTTGAAAGCTTATGCTACAATAAAGTGGCATCCGACGAAGAGAACTGTGGTTCTCGAAAGCTTATGCTACAATAAAGTTGCATCTGATTAAAAGAGCTGTGTTTTTCGAAAGCTTATGCTACAATAAAGTTGCATCCGACGAAGAGAACTGTGGTCCTCGAAAGCTTATGCTACAATAAAGTTGCATCTGATGAAAAGAGCTGTGTTTTTCGAAAGCTTATTCTACAATAAAGTTGCATCTGATGAAAAGAGCTGTGGTTCTTGCAAGCTTATGCTACAATAAAGTTGTTTAGTCTTAACGGTGCTACTGGACTCTTTACTATTTTGCAACTACAGACTAACGCAGCTAACTCCTCTGGATCTACAGTGGGAAAGCGGCATGCAGAAGATGCTTACCCTCCCCTTTCCCACCACCACATTCAAAAGTTTTCAGTTGCTATTTACTGAACCTTTGACAAACACGCAATCCATCTCTGGCATTATCTCCCTCAACAATCATTTTGAGATGAGTTTGCAGATTCCAGTCGCCTTGCTTTATCGCAAAGTGTACATTACTTGGAAAAGAGCCAATCTTAGGACTGTACTGAGAATAAAGGACACGGTCTCTTTCTGCGCAGCGGTTTGACCCCTCTTGAGCATTCAACAGTGTTCAGACCCAGCATGGTTGGCCTTATACTTTCCCCCCCACTCCTTGGTTAGTCACTTGCCCTGAGCCCCTTCAAAGTACCTTGACTATTCTCGCTGGCCTCCATGCTGTAGACCACATTCAGCCAGTCAGACTGCAATCTCTTGATCAGGGTGTAGGCCAATAAAGGGTTAACCACGGTGCTTCCCACTCCTTGATGCAAGGTCTGTATCTTTGTGTAGAACCTGGAAGATGCAAATAGAAAAGAGGGAAAAAACCCAGATAATATTGTGTTAATAATAACCCCCCAGATCTTAGCCCTGGTTCCCTCTCTTGAGTGATATGTGGAAGAACATGGGCTTGCTAAAGCTGGAACCTTTACCTGGTCAGCTTTTGCACAAATCAGTTTAGATTTAACAGTGGAAAAAAGAAATTGAGGGATCTTGTAGAGCTGAACTTGAGCAGAGCATGCACAACCTGTGTGCTTGCTGCTGTGCCCCACAGTACCTACTTAACTCGAACTTGTCAACAGCTCCTTACCTGACTTCTTCTGATTATTAAAATGTATGTATTTATTTTTTTCAAACATTTATATGCCACTTTTCTATCCAAATAGGGTCCCCAAGGCTGTAAACATCATACATTAAAACATTAAAATAACATTTTAAATCCTACTATATAAAAGGCAATCCGTATTGGTGACGACTCACTTTTTATCCCTGCGCAGGCACACTCTTGAGTACTCCTGCGCTCCCCATTGGCTCGATTTCTACCCGCTTGAGGCCAAATCGGGCCAGTGCAGAGTGCAGGAACGCTGCCGGGGCAGCGCAATGAGCACTGGAGTGCTCCTGCACTCTGCACCACTCCGATTTCCGCCTGTTTGAGGCTGAATCGGGCCGGTACAGAGCGCGGGAAAGCTGCTGGGAAGGCGCATGCCCTCACAGGGCCCTGCTATAGCCCATTGTATTGTTAAATACAACGGGCTTTGTTGCTAGTGTAAATATAAATACAATAAAAACGTACACATCAAAAGACAAATACATACACAAGCAACCAGGGAAGAGACCAACAAGAGTTTATTGGGGGTATGCCAAACAAAAAAGTCTGTACTGGCTGACAGAAGACAATGACGGGGAGAGAGGTGAATCTCCCTGGGAGGAAGTTCCAATGTTTTGGAGCCACAACCAAAAAGGCCCTTTCTCAGGTTACCACCCATCTAGCCTCAGGTGGTAAGGGAACCCAAAGCAAGGCCTCTGAAGATGACCAGAGTGGATGGTTAGGTTCATATGGTAGAAGGTGGTCCTTAAGATATGCTAGTCCCAAGTCATATAGGATTTTATAGGTTAATACCAACACTTTGAATTGGACCTAGAAGCAAATTGGGAGCCAGTGTAGATGGAACAAGACGGGAGTGATATGGTCCTTATGATGCACTCCAGTCAACAGTCTGGCAGCAGCATTCTGTACCAATTGCAGCTTCTGGACAGTCTTCAAGGGCAGCCCCACATGCGGCACATTGCAGTAGTCTAATCTAGATGTTACCAGGGTATTTACCATCAAATGACCAGGCAGAGAATTATATGTAGCCTGAGCGCACACACTTCTAACTCCATGAAGTTTCTCTTCCAAAATACTAGATGGGCAGTAGATCCAGGACAGACAAAACAGTTCTTTACACAATGAGTAATGAAAATGTGGAATTTGCTGCCAGATAGGGTTCACAGTTGTCTGCTGGTGGCAGGCAATCTCCCCGGGGGTTTGCCCCATTGCCCGTCGATTGCTGGCAATTGGCGGGAGGAGGTAAACCACCAGGCAATCGGCCACCAACAGTAAGCAACCTGGGAAAGCAGGAATGGGAGTGCTCCTAGCGAGGTGCAACAACGTCATTTCCTCAAGTGAAGTCATCTTGCCGGTGGTGGGCATGCTCCTGCACTTCGCAGGGACCAATTTTGGCCCCAAACGGGCTGAATTGGCCCAACACAAAGTGTGTGAGCACACCCATTGCTGGTGTGATGACATCACTTCCTGAAGATAGGTAAGTGCTGGGTTTCCCCCCCACCCTCGCTGGGTCTACTCTTTTTCCGGGACGGTATAGGAACCTGGTAACCCTACTGCCAGTGAAGTTCGTGATGGCAATGAGCATAGATGACTTTAAAAAGGGGTTAGACAGATTCATGGAGAACAGATCTACCAGTGGCTACTAACCATGTTGATTAAAGAAAATCTGCTCATTCGAAGGCTGTAAACCTCGGAATTCCAGAGCTACAAAGTAGGGGGGGTGGAATGCCTTGGTTCTATGCCCTGTTGTGATTCCTCTAGAGTAACCAGTCGACCACTCGGTAAGACAGGGTACTTGCGTAGGTGGACCACTGGAACAGATAGTTGTCTAACTAGTCTGTAATCTCCTGGTTTCCCTTTGGACCCCTTTTGAAAAACTGGTGTAAAATTTGATACTTTCCATTCTTCTAGTACAGTGGTTATCAGGGCTTTTTTTCAGCTGGAAAGCGGTGGAATGGAGTTCCGGCACCTCTTGAAAATGGTCACATGGCCGGTGGCCCCGCCCCCTGATCTCCAGACAGAGGGGAGTTTAGATTGCCCTCCGTGCTGCTGCTATCTAAACTCCCCTCTGTCTGGAGATTAGGGGGCGGGGCCACCGGCCATGTGACCATTTTTGCCTAGGGTGATTTAAACTTTAAAAAACTCCTCCCTTGTTCCAGCTGACTCAAACTGACGTCATTGTGCGGTCCTGAGTTCCACCACTGAGTTCCACCATCTCTTATTATCTACAGTATACAGCAATGGGAGCGGGGACGAACCCTTAGAATATTTTTTCACATCTGAAAGCACATTTCTTGCCTGCTGGTGAGCACAAGTTTTGGGCTCCGCATTTTCTTTTCCTTAAAACTGAATTGTGTTTGAAGCTGTATGTTTTGGAGACAGCGAATTCACCCATAAACGGAAAGGGGAACAGTTGCCAAAGTTTCGTTTCGGATTACAACATTCCTTTGTCAGCTTCTCAGTCCAGAAATTCTGTGGGGAAGGATTGATTTCCACCACCAGCCCTCGAGTCAAGAGAGCAACAGGAACCTGGCGATAGGAGGTTGGATTTGCAATGTGACATGAATCAAAGCGAGGGGGCTGTCTTTGGCAGCCGATTTGGGATGCCTGTCAAACTAGATCCTCCTAAAATGAAGATTGTGTGCGGGAAGGGAATTCATAGCCAGCAAGCAGCCGCCCCAAAATCTCTTGGCTATCAGAACAGCAAGTGAGCATTACTCAACTCTCTCTGACTGGTTGGTACTATGGTGAGCCTTCGCTGGTCTGGCAAAGTTCCCTCTTTTGAGCATACTGGGCTGGCGGTGCCCAGGCTAAATCCCCAGTGGATACTCCTCAGTTCAGCCATTCAGGACCCGCCAGGTGGTAGCAAAAAAATTAAGTAATAAGTGGTATTACAAATTGGGTATAACAACAATAACCACGTACGTGCTTGTAACAACCACAATGGTATATTTAATTATACATGTACATAAATCACATCACACAGTAAAACACGTAACACAATAAAACAACTATTTATACAAGTAGTTCTACACTTCACACATGGAAAACCATTAATACAATTGCTATAATACAGGTACCTCAGGATAATAAAGTGCTGCTGCTACAAATTGCTACAAGAATTCATTGCACACATAACAGTTAAAGTGCAAGTGCATAGTAACAACCCAGATGCAATAATTACTGTGCCTTTAACATGGGGTTTTCTTGAATACATTTCCCTTTAAGAACTGATTGTTGGTCTATTAGGGCGTGGAGTGACTGACTATATGAAGCTTGTTACTGAGTAATGTTACACAGTAATTATTGAATGGTTTTCGTGAATAAGTACTTGTGAATAAGACTGAGGAAGGTTTTATGTAAGTAGTATATTATATTTGTATTTTATATAAATATTGCATATGCATTTTGGATTTTAGTGACTGTGTGCTCTTGGACAAAGATTGTATGAAACGGGTCACAGGAGGCTCTAGATAACCCGTCGGAGAACCAGACCAATTTTATTGGACTCTATCCCACACAGCTGTTATGGAATAATAAACAAGAAGGACTGACTTTATTTTACTGGATATTCTCACTCACTACTGGACTTTTGCTATCTAGGACCCGTGAAATAGAATATGCTGGGTTGTTAGGCACTTGCACTTTAACTGTTATATGTGCAATGAATTCTTGTAGCAATTTGTAGCACCAGCACTTTATTATCCTGAGGTACCTGTATTATAGCAATTGTATTAATGGTTTTCCATGTGTGAAGTGTAGAACTACTTAGAACTACTTGGAACTACTTAGAACTACTTGTATAAATAGTCGTTTTATTGTGTTATGTGTTTTACTTTGTGATGTGATTTATGTACATGTATAATTAAATATACCGTTGTGGTTGTTAGTTAGGCACGTACGTGGTTATTGTTGTTATAGCCTCCAGTTGGTAGCTGGAGATCCCCCCCAAATTACAACTGATCAACACAGACCAGTTCCCCCCCAAAAAATGGCTGCTCTGAAGGGTGAACTCTATGCATCTGACAAAGAGAGCTGTGGTTCTCGAAAGCTGACGATGCATCTGATGAAGAGAACTGTGGTACTCGAAAGCTTATGCTAAAGTTGGTTAGAATTAAAGGTGCTACTGGACTCTACTATTTTTCTATGGCAATATACCCCACTGAGGTCCCTCCCCTTCCCAAACCCCGCCCACTCCAGGCTCCACCCCCCCAAATCTCCAGGAATTTCCCAACCTAGGCCCTATGACAATGAAAGGGCATCCTGCTATTATGAGAAGCCACTAAGTGCCTGAGTCAGCCCGAACAGATAGCATTACCTGCGTCTCATATCTTCGTTCCTTTATGGCAAAACGGCCCATCAACCTGATTCGGAGGCTTGATCCTTACATAATGCTGGTGAGACACAAGCATGCGCCCCACAGCATGCTCCTGCAGGGGGTTGGACTAGATGGTCTGTATGGCCCCTTCCAACTCTATGATTCTATGATTCTCCTATGGGACTTGGCGTGCACATGGCACCTTGTTGACGCTGAAGTGTTCAGGGGCCAGTTTCAATGAGATGCTGCGTGCATGAGAAGTCCCACGAGAGATGACGGGATGGTGAAAATGATGGAGTGAGCGGAGATGGCTAAACTTACAGCTTTGATCAGAGATCAAACATTTTCTCCATTTATAGTAAATTGAAAACCCCTTATTGACTTTCTGCGTGAGATGAGAAAAAAAAATGAACGGATGATTTATGGATTTGATTTCTAAGAAGATAAATTTGGGGAAATTACATAAAAGGGGGGGCAATACTGAAAAGGTCAATTTTGGAGGTACTAAAACTACAGCTATGTTTGTAAAGATATGATAGGTATTGTAGAGAAAACTGAAAATGATTTCTTATACATGTATTATTTTTCTTTCTTCTGTGTTTTTAATTTCTGTTCTTTTCTTTTTTTTCTGCCTCTGTATTTTTTTTTTTGTTTCTTTCTCTTTTCCCTCTTTAATGGGATTTTAAACTTGTCAATAAAGTAAAAAGTATTGTGGGGGGGGGGAAGAGAAGTCCTATGGGAGAGGGCTTTTTACCTCACCGGCATCAAACTGGAACCAAGCCTGAATCTCTTGTTTGTTTGTTTGTTTGTTTGTTTGTTTGTTTGTTTGTTTGTTTGTTTGATTGATTGATTGATTGATTGATTGATTGATTGATTGATTGATTGATTGATTGATTGATTGATTGATTTATGACCCGCCCTCCCCACAGATGGGCTCAGGGCAGCTAACGACAATCAAAAAATACATTAAAAGTCAAAAAACCATAAAATCAATAATTTTTAAAAAGTCATTAAAATAGTCCAGGAGCAGGCTGTTTAAACCGATTTTGGAATGAAGGTGTTATTCTCACAAAGAGACAGTTGTTTTCTCTCAGGTCTTCAGATCTATCGCTAGTGTTGCCAGTTCCGGATTGGGAAATTCCTGGAGACTTTGGGGGTGGAGCTTGGGGAGGGTGTGGTTTGGGAAGGGGCGCTACCTCACCTGGGTATAATGCTAAAGAGTCCACCTTTTAAGGCAGCCATTTTCTCCAGTGGAACTGATCTCTGTCGCCTGGAGATCAGTTGTGATTTCGGGAGGTCTCCAGCCGCCACCTGGAGGTTGGCAAATCTATCTGTGGTGGGCCTTTAGAATCACAGAATCCTAGAGTGGGATGGGGTCTTAGAGACCATCTAGTCCAACCCCCTGCCCAATGCAGGAACAGCCTAAAGCATCCCCAACCAGTATTTGTCCAGCTGCTCCCTGAAGACTGCCAATGAGGGGGAACCCACCACACCCCTAGGCAACCGATTCCACTTCTGAATTACTCTTATTTTTCTGCTTCTCCTGTTCTGGCCGGCTCAGCTTTGGCTCTGAGCTTGCTCGTATGCCTTCAGCACAAGCAGAGATCTTTCAGTCTCTGCTTTTCATACAGTAAAACGACGGCAGTACTGGCCGATACACCACGTGGAGTAATGCATGTGGAAAACATTACATTGGAATGCAAAGATCTGGGAGGGAAAAGGCAAGAGCGGGCAGGATCCTGGTTCGAAAGCCTTTCCTGAAAAGTCAGCAGGGAACAGCCTTATTCTGACTCACTCGCTGCTTTCCAAGATCTCAGGGAAAGCGCCGTCACAGACCTGAAAAATAGTACAGAGTCCAGTAGCACCTTTAAGATTAACCAGCTTTATTGTAGCATAAGCTTTCGAGAATCACAGCTCTCTTTGTCAGATACATCGTCAGATGCATCTGACAAAGAAAACTGTGGTTCTTGAAAGCTGATGCATCTGACGAAGAGAGCTGTGGCTCTCAAAAGCTGATGCATCTGACAAAGAGAGCTGTGGTTCTCGAAAGCTGATGCATCTGATGAAGAGAGCTGTGGTTCTCGAAAGCTGATGCATCTGACGAAGAGAGCTGTGGTTCTCAAAAGCTTATGCTGCAGTAAATTGGTTGGTCTTAAAGGTGCTACTGGACTCTACTATTTTGCGACTACAGACTAACACGGCTAACTCCTCTGGATCTTTACAGAGCTGCTCTGTGCAACCCATTCCTGCTACCTTACCGATAGTTAACACACTGTCAGGGCCAACAGCACATGGCATGTATGAAGCCACCTGTCTGTTTAGTGCATTTTTGTCCCATTCTTCCAAAGTGCATGGAGTGGTGAGGGTGGGCCTGCCTTCCCATTGTATCTCCACAACAACCCTGCCAGGTAGGTTAGGCTGAAAGGGTGTGACTAGCTCAAGATCACCCTGGGAATGGCTGAGTGAGAATTTCCACCCAGGGGACAGATCCTCACTGGACACTCTAACCCTTACACCCTACTGGTTCTCTATATCACAGCTGCATATACTGGGCCATACTTTGATCCTGGCCTAGTATATAGTTTGCCTCAACTGGCAGCATCTCTCACGAGCTTGGGAAAGGGTCTTTCTTAACCCTGAGGAGTTAGCCATGTTAGTCTGTAGTTGCAAAATAGTAAAGAGTCTAGTAGTACCTTTAAGACTAACCAACTTTATTGCAGCATAAGCTTTTGAGAACCACAGCTCTCTTCGTCAGATGCTGTGGTTCTCGAAAGCTGATGCTGCATCTGACGAAGAGAGCTGTGGTTCTCAAAAGCTGATGATGCATCTGACGAAGAGAGCTGTGCTTCTTGAAAGCTTATGCTACAATATAGTTGGTTAGTCTTAAAAGTGCTACTGGATTCTTTACTGTTTCTTAACCCTGATACCCAAGACCCATTAATAGGCATCAAACCTCGTGCATAAAAACCTTGTGTCCCCAATGAGAAATGTACTATTGTGAAACAGTAAGTGAAACATTTTAACTCTGATACAAATGTTGGTGTTTTTATGGAATTATGAAAATTACGGCAATAGTAATCTTCTTAATTTCATGATATAGAGTCAATTAAGCAGATATATATGTCATATAATTGATTGGTATAGTGTAACTTAAAATAATTTATATATAATTAGTTGTAAGTGTAAGATGACATTATTATATCTTTTGGAAATATTTTAAAATCTTTGTTCTTTTTCAAACCAGTAAATAAAAAGTAACTTGTAATAGTGAGATAAATAATTATTTTCATTTTCATCTAATTTGATGATATAGTTTAATATTTTACATACCGGAAAATGTTATATAATTTGCTGCACTTCAATAATCCTTGTAATAATTCTTGTAATGTGTATCTATAGTCTTTTTTTCCTAACTTAAACCTTTTGTTCCCTTTCTCTTTTTTATCTGTACCCGATTGTTTAAAAAATAAAAATATTTATTCAAGGAAGGAAGGAAGGAAGGAAGGAAGGAAAAGAAAGAAAGAACGAACGAACGAACGAACGAATGAACGAACCACGTGTACCTGTTAGGGGTACCTGGATGAGGGTATACCCATGGGCCTAAAGTGCCAGGCAAATAACATGATTTGCTTTTCTATCTAATTTAGGTTCAGCCTGGGAAGGGCAAGGAAGCTCCTTGCTGGATCAGACCAAGGGCCCAGAAGGAAACTGTTTGTGGCTCTCAGCAGCCCTGCATTTGGGGGTCTCTGATGCCCGAGCCCCGTTCACTCTTACCTTTGGAGGTCTTTAAGCCTGCTGGTCTCTTCTTCGAGGTACGTGTGCAAATACTGCAGGAGTTCTCTCTCAGTCGCCAATGCTTGGTGGATGCTCAGCATGGATGTGAACGTTTCTGCCTCCAACCCTTGCAAGAGTCCAAGGAGGGCCACCCCAACAAACCACGACATCATCCTCACCCAGAGAGAACTGTCCTGTCTTAGCCCCGACCTTTCCCCGGGGCTTGGTGCCGGACTCTTCCTCTCGTCCTGAAGCTGAGGCAGCCCAGCTGTTTTCAGAGCCATTTCGCCGGCCTCACCTCTGCTCCTACGCTGGGATCTCGTCCACAGCTGGGAAATCCATCTAACAAGAACCTTTCCATGAGCGAAACGAGAGGAATAGAAACCAGATGTGCAGGGGCAGCAGAAAAGCCCACCGTGGCGGGTCTGCGCTCCAGGCACCACAACGCTGTGACGATCTGCTCTGCAGCTTTCCCTTGCACACCAGTGCTGAAAATGTGATTTGTAAACAGAGGAGGAGAAGGAAGCCACACCAGCCAGTCTCTGGTGCTAATGAGCTGTGCAGCCAGTTCGGGAAGCAAAGGAGTTGCAGCCAGACTTTTCTAGGGCTTGAAGTTGATGGCAGAATTCAGGCGATGTGGAATTGCTCTGCAGTGAGTCAGAGGCTAGGGAGGTTGCTCTGCCTGCTCTGGGGGTTGGGGGCCCTCCCGGGCGTCTCCTGGAGGTCAGGCACTGTTTAGTATTTAGTGGGTGTTTGGCAGGCCTTCCAGGCCTTGGGGATAAGGTTGCCAGCCTCCAGGTGGTGGCTGGAGATCTCCTGGAATTATGACTGATCTCCAGGTGACCGAAATCAATTCCCCTGGAGAAAATGGCTGCTTGGGAGGGTGAACTCTATGAGGCCCCTCCTCTCCCCAAACCCCACCCTCTCCAGGCTCCACCCCCAAATCTCCAGGATTTCCCCAGCCTGGAGTTGGGACTTCCCTGTAGGGGAGTGGAGTCAGCCAACTGTCGTTTGGAGTAGATACCTACAAGAGTCTTTTTTTAACCCATAGCAACAGGAATACTTGACAGATAGGGTTGCCTGCCTCCAGGTAGTGGCTGGAGATCTCCCAGAATTACAACTGGTCTCCAGGCCACAGAGATCAGTTCACCTGGAGAAAATGGCTACATTGGGGGGCTGGACTCTATGGAATTATGCCATGCCAAGGTCCTTTCCCTCCCCAAACCCCCATTTTCTCCAGGTTTCTCCAGGTTTCACTTCCCAGATCTCCAGGTGTTTCCCAACTTGGAGCTGGCAACCCTATTGACAGACCAGTGGTTGGTTTTATTCCCATGGGATTGTTTTTTTGAGGGGGGCTCTCTGGGGTCCCAAATCAGGGCCTTATTGAGAAACCTTGAAAATCCTTGTTCAGGCCCACAGGAAAAGCCAGATTTGTTAAACAAAATGTTATTCAGTGGCTTCTTTCTCCAACTGACCTTTGGAGTGTTCCTGAATTACCTACAGCAGCCCTAAGACAGAAATCAAGTGTCTCGGGGAAAATGAAATGCTCCCACCCAGGTTTCTGTATCCCCCCCCCTTCCCCCAATTTTAATGACCGGTTTGTGCCCCGTTCATTCTTTAGCAGAGGGACTTGCGCTCTGTATGATCTAAGGTATTCCTGGGAGGTACATAAAAGGAGGAGGTGCAAATGTAGGCAAATGTGGCTTTGATAACTGGCCAATGCTGCAAATTTCTTTTTGTTTAAAAAACAAAACTTTTTGTGCAGTTCTCCTTTCAGGTCCAAAGAACAATTCCTATACTGCCATCTAATGGAGAATTCGAACATGACAAGCAGAGGGTCCACAGCTCAGTGAAAACTGCAAACGAAGTGTGTCTGAAAGCCAAGCTACAAGTGACGAATGACACTTGAACGGCAAGTAAAGACTCGCGTGTATTCCTCCCTCTTCACTTGCGCTCCACTTGTGCGCCACTCGATCACATCAAATCCAGCTGAAGCCTGAAGGATAACAACATTCAATTTATATACCATCCTTCAGGCAACTTAACGCACACTTATTATTATCCCCTCAACAATCACCCTGTGGGTGGAGCTGAGAGAGCTCTGAGAGAGCTGTGACTGACCCAAGGTTGCCCAACTAACTTCAAGCAGAGGACTGAGGAATCAAACTCGGCTCTCCAGATTAGAGTCTTGCCACTGTTAACCACTACACCAAACTGGGTCTCAACTAGCAGGCACGAGCAGCTGATATGCTCTGAGCCAGGGAACCAAGTGATCTCATTGCATTTTGTTCAGATGTGCATAGTTTTGCTTGCAAGAACACATCCATGCCCAAGGTCCTGTCCACATGACAGGAGATGTGTCCGTTGATGGCTATTTAGTTCTCCAAGGCACTGTACAGAAATGAAGGCCTGGAGACTGCAGGGTCACTCCTCTGATGCTCCGCGCTTTTTTTCTGGCCCCTTTTTGACTCATTGAAAGATGCTGGCCTCATTTATTTATTTATTAAGAGGATTTCTATGCCACCTCTTCAGAGGCCTGCTCTGAGCAGCAGCATCAAAACGGTGGGGGGAATGGACCTTGAGCCACGCTGCGACATCACTTCTGGGTGCACCGGAAGTGACGTCACAGCACTGTGCAATGCCAGTTTCTGGTGTCTCCCCACCCCCAAAGCTCCCTGGGGTTGCCAGCTGAAGGCAAGCACTCTTACTGGAGCGTAAATACTGTTGACCTCAGTGGAATTCACTTCTGAATAAACGCGTCCAGGGTTCATGCCTCCCAGAGCCAACGTTGTGCTTAATCCAGCTACTCTCAGCTGTGGTGCGGCAGGACCGCGCCAAACCCCTCCCTTGTGCAACGAAAAGGGCAGAGCTGCATGCCGGTCGGCTGCAAGGGATGGACAGAAAGGCAGCGACCAGGCAGCGCTTCATCATGAAGGTCTTAGGGCCAGGAATTCTCCTGCTTCTGGCGCTACTGGGATTACTTTGTAAGTAGCCTCAGGTGATTGAATGCAAAGGGACTCCTGAACTACGGGCTGTTCTGTAAGGAAGTTTGTTATGCAGGGATGGAGGGGGAAAGCAGCACCCGCGTGGAGCTCGCTCTGAAGGTATCGAAGATCCAAAGCCTTTGAGCTAGGCTTAGTGCCACCCAGGTGAGCCGGTGCAGAGAGCGCCAGCCACTCAGCCAAGTTTTGGGGTGTCTGTAGCTGCTGTAAGATTACCAGCCTCCAGGTGGGGTCGGGAGATCTCCTGGAATTACAGCTGATCTCCAGGCAACAGAGATCCCCTGGAGAAAACGGGTGTTTTGGAGGATTGACTGTACGGCATTCTGCTCTGTTGGGGGTCTGTCCTCTCTCCAAACCCTGTCCCCCGCCACGCTCCACCCCGAAACCTCCGGGAATTTTCCAACCCAGTGCATTCCAAGATTGCTAACAATGTAGGGTAGGTTTGGCCTGTGTAAGCATTACCGTTGTTCTACCGGCCCTGATTTCGTGCCTTTTAAAAGGACTCCCGAAACATCATTTTTAAAAAAGCTGGCAAAATTACACCGGTTTCATATCTTTGAACTGAGCTACCACTAAAGACAGAAATCAATGCTGGCCACCCTGTTGTGTTAGGAAGTCAAGCACTGTTGCCCTTGGTAAGCTTAGTTTGTTCTTTACGGCTGAGATTCGCTGAAAATGCAGATTCTGTTTAAAGTGGGTACAATCAGTGTATGTGTGCGGGGATCACAACTTTTGTGCACAGAAGCTGCCTGCACATCAATTCTTGATCCTGAATTTGCACTTTTGCAAAGCAATGTTAGACTTCCAGGATTTTGGGCTGAGTACTAAATCCCAGTCTTCATAATTATTGCTACCTTATTGAAAGAAATTGTCCTGTATCCTATTACTCCACACAATTCCTGCAATTCCTGAGGCTGGAAAGCCTTAAACTTTGCCGAATGGAATGGTAGATTGTTAATGGAACTGCCAGATTATAATTGCTGGTAGTAGTCTTATTACAGAACTCTGGTATCTTGAAAGAAATACAAACACATAAGAAACTTCTCTTAAAATAAGAGATGTCTCGAAGCCATGTTAATTAAACCCACAAAACGGATATATTGAGATACTTGTATCCTGAAAACAAGAAACAGCTCATTTTTGGAAAAATGGTTCTATGGAATATGAGATTTCTTGACTACCCAAACAAACGACACTTTGATTCATCTGCGAAACATGTTGTGGTTGCAACCCACTTTAAGGAAGTCTATGCCGGGCTAAAGTTATCTGCAAATTTCAGCTAAAAAGAGCAAGTTTTAGCAATCAAGATGCAATCTTGACAGTGTTCATGTCCCCCAAAATCCATCCTCTAGGGCAGAAGAGTAAAGAGTCCAATAGCACCTTTAAGACTAACCAACTTTATTGTAGCATAAGCTTTCGAGAACCGTAGCTCTCTTCGTCAGATGCATCTGATGAAGAGAGCTATGATTCGATGTATTGTCGAAGGCTTTCACGGCCGGAGAACGATGGTTGTTGTGGGTTTTCCCGGAAAACCTGGGAAACCCACAACAACCAGAGCTGTGATTCTCGAAAGCTTATGCTACAATAAAGTTGGTTAGTCTTAAAGGTGCTACTGGACTATACTATTTTGCAACTACAGATTAACACAGCTAACTCTTCTGCCTCTAGGGCAAATCTACATGCAGCCGAACCACATTGTCTGCCTGCCAGGACCTTGCTGAAAATGGACAAATCACACTTTGTACCATAACAATTCGGGGAGCAGCAGCTGAAAGACAGATCAAGCCCTGGCATTGTGTGTTAATCCGTGGGATTTAGTTGGGGCAGCATCAGGTCAGCTCAGGCATCCAGGATCGCCACATGATCCCGTTCCACGTCAAATTTTGCCAACGAGGTTACACGTTGGTGAAATTGCTTGCAGGCCTGGCCCACCGATTGCACAAGAAAGACATCTGCCCCGATGTTACCTAGGAACACTCAAAATACAGGTGTTGATTGGCAGCCCTGCTGTCCCAGCTGTTCTGCTATCCCCCCTTCAGTCATTATGCTGGAGGCAAGAGAGGGGGAAGCATTGCCTTGCTGGCAGTCCCTCAGGCATCTCCGGCCCTCTAACAGGGCTGGATCTAGGGTTGCCAGCGCCCAGGGCAGCAACCCAAGTGCAGCCTTTTGCATGCGCGCATAGCGCATGCGTGCTCCTGGCGCTGCGTGATGACGTCACTTCTGTGACAATATCATGCAGGGCGGAGCATGCCGCCCGTGCGCTAAGCTGGGTGCCCCAGCACACCATGGAGTTGGCGGAGGCAGTGTGCGGGGCTGGGAAGCCACCTGCGCCATTCACCTGCCCTGCAGGACAGGGGGTGAGCAGCTGCCCCCTGTCCTGCGGGGCAGGTGAATGGCACAGGGGCCTCGCAGCCCCGCACGCTGCCTTTTGCCTGCCCCGCAGGACAGGGGGTGCACGGCGAGCTGGGCGCCCCATCCTGCAGGGCAAGCGAAAGGCAGCGGGGGAGGCTGTGAGGCCACCTGTGCTGCCGCCCACGCGCTCCCAGCAGCTGGCAGCTGTGCCCAGCACCCCCTCCTTGGCGGCGCCAGGGGCAGACTACCCCTCCTGCCCACCTCGATCTGGCCCTGCCTTCTAAACCCTGCCCTCTCCAAGTTCCACTTCCAAATATCCAGGAATTTTCCAACGCAGAGTTGGCAATCCTATTTAGTCTTTTTTTTAAAAAAAAAGTGTGGTGCAAGATTTTAGAGTGCACACCTGAAGCTTTTGCTCCAGGCTGGCTCTCCAGATAACGCACCTGGGCCACTGCCTGGGGTGGCACAAAGAGGAAGATGCTGAAGCCCTGCAGGGGTCTGATGGCTACCCACCATTGGTGGCACAGGGGGGAACTGACATCGCCTCCTGGGTTTGTGACATTGGTGGCTGGGTGGGCCCAGCTGGGCAGCACAGGGTGGGTTTCCGGGTCCAGGTTGAGAAATGTCTGGTGATTTGGGGGGGGGTGGAGCCTGGAGAAGGTGGGGCTTGAAGAGGGGAAGGACCTCAGCAGGGCATCATGCCATAGAGCCCCCCCCCTCCAAAGCAGCCATTTTCTCCAGGGGAGCTGATCTCTGTCACCTGGAGACCAGTTGTAATTCCAGGAGATCTCCAGCCCCCACCTGGAGGTTGGCAACCCTATTGGAATTCTGACACAGGATGGTGGGTGCAACCGCAAAAGGGATGCCACAGGCAGCAGAGCCAGCCACAAAATGGCTTCTGCAGCCATTTTCACATACTGAAAATCCTTATTCTGTGGTGGCAGTTGCTACCAAAGCAAGTTTTAAAACATCTTCACAATCAGAAGCTTTTTGCTGGGCAGAAGCACCACCTCGCCTTCCCTGCTTTCTGAAAAATATTCGGTGGTCACCAGGAAAGGTGTCAGTGGGCGCCACGTTTCCCATGGGCACTATATTACAGACCCACGCTTTGGCACATGCCCCAAACTAGAGTTTCAGATGAATGCTAGAGTGTCACCCTGATGCATTGACATCACTTCTGGTTCATGCTGGAAGTGACGTCGTGATGCGAGTGATGCTAAAACTGGTAGGTCTTTACCCCCCAGATTTCATGCTGGTTGCCTGCTTCAGGTTTGCACCCTAGTTGGGGACAAAGAATCTCACTATAAGTCTTTCACGTGTGTTCCATGAAGGAGGTCTGAGGTTCCCTCCTGTCGCAGGATCCAGATAAACAAGTGATTAAGCAGGATAAACAACTGATTTTCGAGTAAGCCTGCCATGTATTAACCATCCCGTTTGCGTACTACCCTGGCCCAAGCTGGACAGAAGGTGGCCGTTCCACTGGCCTCACGTACTTGTGCCAACCAGATGGGTGTCTGCCGCCGATTCTGCTTGACTCACGAGACCAACATCGGGATTTACGGCTGCCCGCATCGCTACAGGTAAAGACCAGCTCTTGTTGGTGCTCCCGCAATACACTCTTGGGCTATCTTGATAGCATTGGGTCTTATTACATCTCAGCAACCTGCTTTATCGCAGCCAAATCGATTGTTTGTTTGTAGTTACAATAAATACGAACTTACAGAGTAACCACAGAAATGCTGTTCAAATGAACTGCTCTGATATTTATTTGCAATTTAATCTGGGATATATGAGGGAGAAGCTTTAAATGTGATCGAGACCCCTCTCCGCAATCATGACATTCCTTCTTCCCCTTCTGAAATCTGAGTGCTAAACTACAAGAGACGAATTACACGAGGATGCTCACGTGAAGGGAGTCACAATGTTAGCCAGGAAGCCGAGTTTTATCAGAAGGCTTTGTCAATTTGTCAACTACAGAGCAGCAAAGATCTTTCCTGTTCACCTCCTAGAAGGGGAGCAGGCAAAGAGGAAATAAACCCTCTGAGGAATTATCTTTGCTGGCTTTGTAGAAAGGGGAAATTGACAAAGCCTTCCGATTTGTCTTTTAAAACTCAGCTTCTTGGCTAACACTGCAACTCCCTTCACGTGAGCATCCTCGTGTAATTCGTCTCTTGTAGTTTACCTCTGAGACACCAGTCCTGCTTACTCCAGGAGTTTTAAGAGGATTAAAAATCTCTGAATTCCTAGAAGGGTTATTTTGTAAGCTGCCTGCCCTGGAGAGGTGGCATAAAACTTTTCTGAGTAAATAGGACAGCAAGATTTGAGTCCAGCGGCACCTTTGAGACCAACAAGACGGCTTCTTCAGATACTTTGTGGGTCCACTAGATTCAAATCCTGTTCACTCCCACACCCACCCACAAACTTCACATCCACAGGCAAACGCATGCACAAGTGCACTCTCACAGAGACGAGTTAGATGTGTGTTGGGGACCAACAAAATTTTCAGGGTATAAGCTTTTGAGAGTCAGAGCTCCCTTCTTCAGATTCCGCATTCTTCAGATTCTCTAAGGTGTCACTGGACTTAAATCCTCCAGTTCTACTGCAGACCAACACAGCTGGCTACCGATCTGAAACTAGAGGAAGGGAAGATCCAAATGCAGTAATCTCATACTGCCAATAAGGACCCCCATTTCCAAATATGCAGGACGGGACAGGGGCACTGTCTGAAGTAGGCAAACCATCTAGCCCCAGTACTGAGTGCTGCAAACAGCCACACAGGGTCCCACCTTCTTAGAGGGATATACCCCACCTGTTTTGTATGAGACTCACAGGTCTCTGGGTTCTTTATCTGGGGGGCCTTGCACACAGCAAGTCAAGCACTCGAGACACAGGCATGAAACGGAAAAGCAGGCACTCTCAATGCAGAAGCAACGGCAAACAAAACTTCATTCTAATCTAAGCTAAAAACTAACTAGACCAATGACTAACTTGCATACTCCGGTAGCTCAGGTGCTCACACTCACGGCCTACCCCTGGGCTGGGCTGGAAGGAGAAAAAAAAAACGTAAGGAGTTAGCTTTTAAAACATAATCAACCGATCAGAGCTCAGTGTGATAGCAAGGTAGCTGGCCAGAAACAGAAGCCGTGCAGAAAGCAAAGCTTTCTGTCTCTCAAGGCCCCCTAGTCAGAACACAAGCACCGGGTGCACTTAATTAGCTGAGCTATTCTAGACAGGCACTACAGGACCCTCTACTCTTTTCTGCATCTTCAACTTATGGTGGATTCTAAGGAAAAACGTTGTGTATTCCTGTACTTAAAACTTGTGTGATGGGAGTGGCAGTAACCCCGGCAACAGAACCAGATGCTCCTTATCGTCATGTGAACGGCTCCGTGATTTCTTTCTCTGCCTCTTGCCACTGCAGGCAACAAAAGGCCCAGGTGGCTGTACAGAGTGAATAGGGAGCAACGGCCAGGTGGGCCCTAGCTTTAGACGGCCTTCAAAAGGCAATCAGACAATTTTGCGGAGAGGCTTTATCAATGGCCACTAAGTGTAATGGCCAAATGAAACCTCCATGTTCAGTGGCAGTCTACCTCTGAATAGCAGTTGTTGTGGGGAACCAGGAGGTGGCTTGGGAGCGTCTGTGGGAAGCGGGATAGTGCGCTAGATGGACTACTGGTCTGAACTAGCTCTGCCAATCTTTCCTAAGAGTAGGTTGGACCTTACCACGTGATTCTATAGCTATGATTTTGAAAAAGCTTCTTCTTCCTTTACTCCAAGGTGCTGCCTGCCGAGGATATAGCATCTGCAATGGCTGAACTTCATCCACACATTCCAATCCTGAGAAAGACTGTACAGGTGCCAGCTATGCAGAGGAACAGCGTCTGCCCCTCCACCGTCATTCCAGCCAGAGTTCTGCAGACTGTCGTCATCTCCTGAAGGCCGTGTAATTTTCCAGTTAATACAGGAGTTTTAGTTGTAGATTTTCCGGGCTGTATTGCCATAATCTTGGCATTGTAGTTCCTGATGTTTCGCCAGCAGCTGTGACTGGCATCTTCAGAGGTGTAGCACCGAAAGACAGAGATTTCCCAATGTCAATGTGTGGAGAAGATGTTAGCAGGTAATTTGTATCTACTCAGGAAGGTGGGTTTGGGCTGAGTCATCCTGTAAGAGTTTCCCAGGGTGTGGAATGCTAATGGGATACAGTGAAGCTTCCCCCCATTAGCATCACGCACCCTGGGAAACTCTTACAGGATGACTCAGCCCAAACCCACCTTCCTGAGTAGATATAAATTGCCTGCTAACATCTGCTCCACACATTGACACTGAGAGATCTCTGTCTTTCGGTGCTACACCTCTGAAGATGCCAGTCACAGCTGCTGGCGAAATGTCAGGAACTACAATGCCAAGACCATGGCCATACAGCCCGGAAAATATTACAACTAACATTCTCTGGCCATGAAAGCCTTCAACAATATATTAATACAGGCTTGTTTATAGAATGGTTCTTTGGTAGCAGATACCTATTGGCTCTTCCCATCACAGTATCACTTTGCCAGGTGAATTTAGTCCACAATTCCGTGTCCTAATCCAGTTTTGCAGAAATCTTAAGAGAAAGAGCCTTTTTACCCCCGAAGTCCGGCTGCCCCGTGAAATTCTCTGCATGTGGTTCTTCAAATTAGGAACGATGGCTGCCTGTTGCCGATGCAAGATTTAAGGCCAATAGGGGTAGACTAGCTTGAAGTCTGTCACTTCTTTAGAGGAAAAAATGATATAAAATACTGCCTGTTTATGGAAGCTTCTCAGACCCTTGAGGATGGAGCAGAATGCATCTTGAATAATTAAATTATTGCCCTTTTCTTGGAGATCTGTCGTCTAACACTGTATTTTCCCAGAAGTGAGGTAAGGCTATGATGAAACGGCTGGCCTTGGGTTCCAGAGTATAACGGGAATATGGTTATTTTATATTCCGGAGTATATTCCGGAATATTTTATATTCCAGAGTATAACGGGAATGTGGTTATTTTATATTCCGGCGTATGTTCAGTTCTACGAGCACCATCTGATTTTGAAGGGTTGGAACTTGTCAACCGCACCAAGGCTATGAAGATGAGCTAGTTAGGAGTCATAAATTTTTAAAAATTCTATCATACGCACACTCTTTCTCCCCTCAAAAAAGGAACAGGGGCAGAAGGCAAGCGATCCAGAGAATTCTTATTCAAAGACACCATCTTCCAAAATATGTAACTGTTCCCACACTGTTTCCTGTCCAATACATACAGCCCATAATTCACAAGCTTGTTAAAGCTGAGCACTTGAGAGTTAGAACTGATTCTGTCTCCAGAGGCATGCAATGGGCTTCAAAGTGAATTCTTCGCCTTAGCTAGCCTGCACAGAACAGCCCACGTCTCCCTCTAATATCAGGAAAACACAGCATGTAATGGAAGGCCGGTCCAAAAATTATTGCAAAAGGGTAGTGACAGTCAGTTGTAGCAAAGATCAAGATGGGTAAACGTGTTTGTCTGTCTGTAGCAGTAGAAAAGAGCAAGAGTCCCGTAGCACCTATATGACTAACGAAATTTTGGTAGGGTATGAGCTTTCGTGAGTCACTGCTCACCTCTTCAGATACAGCTCGAATGAGAGTCCCATCTGTGCTTATATCTTGGAGAGTGGAGTGATTTCAGATGCTGAGTGACAAAAGCCGGTGAATGACAAAAGCAGTAATGATTGGATAGGGTGGGGTATGCAGAGGGGTGGCGGGTGAGGAGAAATCAGCATTGGTAATGAGACAGGAAGCCTAGGTTTTGATTCAGTCCGGGTAGATGCATTGTCTTGAGCTTCGTTATCAGTTGCAACTATCCAATCACACCTGCGATTGTCATTCACTGGCTAGTCATTCGGCATCTGCAATCACTCCACTCTCCAAAATGTAAGGACAGATGCTCACATTCTAGCTGTATCTGAAGTGAGCTGTGACTGCATCTGACGAAGAGAGCTGTGGCTCTCGAAAGCTTATGCTACAATAAAGTTGATCAGTCTTAAAAGGTGCTACTGGACTCATTATTTTATGACTCACAAAAGCTCATGCCCTACCACAGATTTACTCTTGCTCTTTTCTACTGCTACAGACTGACACAGCTACCCATCTTAGTTTTTTTAATATGGTTGTCATACCTTACACAGGTTCTGTTTGCATTGTTTCTCAGTTCTGTAATTCCACTTCTACTGCCTTGTTTATTGGATGTTTTTATCTTGCATGATCAAATTCCTTTTTTAATATGTCATATACCCTTGGCCAAATGGTACACTCCTATCTGGGACAGCTGTCTTCTTCCAATAAGCGCACAGGTTCAGGCAGGGCATACATGGAGCAGTGAGGGAGAAAGGGGACACCCGCCTAGCCAGCCAGCTCAATCTTGGCACTCAATAGGGTGACAGATGTCGCTGCTACATCAACCCTCCTTGAATATCAGCAAGAAAGGCAGGCTAAAAATGAGTGTAAGAATAAAATAAATATGCGAGAGTTCTTGCATGGAGTTAAACTTGCACATAAAGGCTTAGGACAGCCTTCTTTTAAGCGTGCTGGTTTATTGCCTGTAAAAGTTCAATACACGGGGAGCAATTAAAAAAAATACAATTCCTCTCTGCAATGTGAAGTCCCCATTAGCTGCTTCCATGTGAAAAGGAAAAAAGCGTTTGAATCACGCTCTTCCAAACAGTCATAAAGCATGCAGATTTTGTTGTGCTCAGGCACCCGCACTCTTAACTCTGATGTGCTGGTAACGATTTTGGGTTTGTGTTTTGAGCAGACTGCGAAACGTTTATTTAAAATTGGAAGCAGAAATGGAAGGGAAACGATGCTTGCTGACAGCATAGCAAGGGAAAAAAGAGGCGGAGAGGGGAGACGTATGACAGCCAGTTTGGTGTAGTGGTTAAAGAGCGTGGGACTCTAATCTGGAGAGCAGGGTTCGATTCCCCACCCCTCCACTTGAAGCCAGCTGGGTGACCTTGGGCGAGTCACAATTCTCTGGAGCTCTCTCAGCCCCACCCACCTCACAGGGTGATTGTTGTGGGGTAATAACAACAATAATAACAATACTTGATTTATATACCGCCCTTCAGGACAACTTAATGCCCACTCAGAGCGGTTTACAAAGTATGTTATTATTACATACCACTCTGAATGGGCATTAAGTTGTCCTGAAGGGCGGTATATAAATCGAATGTTGTTGTTGTTGTTATGTTAAGCAGGGCTCATTTGGAGGAGGAATGCACAGGAATGCAGTTCTGCCAGTTTCCCCAAAAGGTCAGTCAGGTGGCCCCACCTGACTTTTGGCCATTTGGGTTGAGGGAACCCTCCCCTGCCTGGCATCGACCCGATCCCAGTCGTTTTGTCCCCGATCCGGGCCCAAAATGGCCATTTTCGGCCCATTTCCGCCAGGATCGGGGCTGAAACGGCCCGGATCGAGGGCCATTTTGGGCCTGTTCTGGGGCCAAAAAGGCCCTGATCGGGCCACTGCCAGGTGGGGGAACACTCCCATGTCTGGCAGCAACCGAATCCCGGCCATTTCGGGCCCGATCAAATCAATTATGCGAACGACACACTTCCAGTGATGGCAAGGGGCGTGGCATATGCTAATGAGTTCCTGCAGCTCTTTTTTTCTACGAAATGACCCCCGATGTTAAGAGATGCTTTGACAAGGACTTTACAGGCAAGCAGCGGACTATGGGCATTCTGGGGTTCCCCAACTACCCTTCCAACGAATGGAGCTGCTGTTGTGTAACACAAAGGTGGAGTAATCTATGCGCTGTTTGTTGTAATTGTTGGACAGCCAGCCACTTCTATGCAACTCAAGGACATTCTCTAATGGAAGAAAACAGGAACATATTTGGCAGGGGGGCGGGATGTCATAATATGATCCAGTGAGCAATTCAAGACAATTCCATGAGGTCTGGAGACACGCTGTCCTAAAAGCACGTTTTCACATGTAGATGTACATTTTTACCGATACACAAATCGTTTCCCCACAATAGGCACAGGATGTGGAGAGCTGCCTCTGTCGAGATGCTTTCTGTAGCACAGCTGTTATAGGCAAAAGACTCTCGATCAGGAACCCAAGAGAAAGCCACAGGACGGGGCTTGGATGGAGGGAAGAAAGAGGAGGGTGGGGGAGCAAAGCACAGCCCCCGTTCCCAAACGGACAGACACATTCATACACATGAAAAAACAAAGATATTGCACAGATTATACGTGGACTAGCTGGGAGGTTTAGGCAGCAGGAGAGAGAGTCTGGTGAGAAAAAGTATTTTTGCAAAATTTTTAAGACAGAAGGAAGCAGCACACAAACCACAGTTACTGGCAACAGCCTCAAGGGGGAGACACTATCATATCCTGTGACCAGAGAACCAACACAACTATTTCAGTACCGGAAAACAAAGCCCCAATCTGGATAGCCCAGGTGATCCTGATTTAATCAGATCCCAGAAGCTAAGCAGGGTCAGCCCTGGTTAGTACTTGGATGGGAGACCTCCAAAGAAGGCCAGGGTTTCAGAGGCAGGCAATGGCAAACCACCTCTGTTAGTTTCTTGCCTCGAAAACCCCAGGAGAGGTCTCCGTAAATTCGCTACGACTTGATGGCACTTTCCATCACCACAGTATTGAGAGTATTTTAAAAAAATGAGATTGTGTGTTAACTTGACAATGTATTTAGTATCTTTTTAGGCTGCCCTGAGAACCTGAGAGAGAGAGAGAGTGGCTTATGCCAAATAAATATTTTTTAAATAGCCATTTCACAGGGGGAGGGGAACAATACCACAAAATATGGCACGTCATCAGTAACAACACTAGAAAGAAAATCACTTTCTGGTAAGTTGAGATGTAATCTACACAACTGAATGGCCATTCCTCTCAGACAGGTGTGAAGATATCAGCCTGCATCCTTACGAAAGCATAAAATTACTGATATATGGAGACAACTACACGAAGGGGAAAGAGATTATACGTACTATTCCCAAAGACACAACACATACACTAGAATTGATTTCATATTGATCTCTAATTCAGTGATTGATCAAGTGACTGATTCAGATATTGGTTCAAGCACATGCTCTGACCATTCTTGGGTCAATGTGTTAATAACAGCAGAACCACATATTCAAGGCTTTAAACAATGGTGTCTGCCTAAGCGTTTGATTTATAACCAACAGTCAGCTGAAGAAATAGGTAAAATATTAAAAAGGACCATAGATGAGAATATGTCAGAAAAAATAGGGGCTAGCACTCTTTGGGACACGATCAAGACTGTGGCTAGAGGTCATATTATAGCTTTGTCATCAAAAATAAATAAAGAAAACATGAGGAAAAGGAAGGAATTAGAAGAGTCCATTAAAATATTGGAGGAGAAACATAAACTAACAGGAAATAAAAAGACATACATGGCTCTAACGGCTCAACGTAAAATCTTGGAGACGCTAGAAACAAATAAAGTACATAGAAGTTTAATTAAGACCAAGCAAAGATACTGGTTTAATACTCCAAAAGCTTTAAGGATCCTATCGAAAAGAATAAAGCAGAGGAACACACAGAATGATATCCATCTTCTTCAAGATGTAAACAAGGTTAAATTTCACAATTCCAAATCAATTCTAAAAATTTTTAGGGAATTTTACATGAACTTGTACTCATCAACGAACCCTAATCAATCTAAAATCATGGAGTTCTTACAATCCCTCAAAAATGTCAAAAAAATAGAAAGTTGCCATAGGACTCTCTTAGACAAACCTGTCTCTTTGCAGGAAACATTAGAAGCAATCAACTTGGCAAAAAATAACAAAGCTACAGGACCGGATGGTTATCCATCAGAGTTCTATAAAAAATATGCGGTTCTTTTAGCTCAACACTTAACCAATGCATGCAATGTAGTTTTGAATGAATGTAAAATGCCCCCTACTTGGAACATGGCTGACATTATCGTAATACATAAGCAAGGGAAAGACCCATTAAATGCAGAATCATATAGACCGATATCACTGCTCAACCATGATTATAAAGTATTCACATCCATTCTAGTCCGGCGTCTAAACTCATTCATAAGCAATTATATCCACCCCAACCAGGCAGGTTTTATCCCAAAAAGAGAAATCACAGATAATATCTACAAAACTCTGTCTTTGATAGAACATTGCAAAAACAACAAAATTGAAGCCTTATTTTTGTCTTTAGACATTCAAAAAGCTTTTGACTCTGTGGAGAAAAATTACTTGAGTAGTACCCTCCAATTTTTTGGATTTGGGGAAAAATTTTTGAATGCTGTAGGGGCTATATACTCACACACCTCGGCCAACATCAAAATTAATGGGTTACGATCAGAGAAAATTGTAATAAATAGAGGTACCAGACAGGGTTGCCCACTATCGCCCATACTTTTTGCAATTGCCTTAGAACCACTTGCAATAGCATTAAGGGAAAACATGGACATTCATGGTATTCCCATTAAAAATGAGTCCCTTAAATTATCCCTCTTTGCGGATGACATGCTTATTTATCTATCACATCCAGTAAATTCTTTGAAACATCTCCATCCCTTATTATCGGAATTTGGTAATATCTCTGGCCTGAGGGTTAATCAATCAAAATCTCAAATTCTCCCCATAAATATAGCTAAAAATTTAGAAGATCAAATTGGCACACAGTACAAATTCCAATGGGCATCATAATATCTAACATATCTTGGCATTAATATTTCCTCCAATTTAAATGACATTATTAAATTAAACCACCAAAGGATAGAAAAACAGATCAAGATTGAGATCTCTAATTGTAACAAATTACAACTTACCTGGTTTGACAGATACCAACTAATAAAAGCATTCATTTTACCCAAATTTCTCTTCATTTTTAGGGCAATCCCAGTGGTAATTCCCATAACTCTAATCACTCAATGGCAGACATTAATTAATAACTTTCTATGGCAAAATAAATACCCCAGGATCCCATTCTCCACTCTATGTCGGAAATCCAGAGATGGTGGTTTTAATTTCCCAGACCTCAACCTATACCAAACAGCAATCAGGCTTCTCAATTTACTTCAACTTATCTCCGTAAATAATACAGCAGGCTGGGTCACTCTCTTCAAGACGCTTTTAGACACATACACTATTAACGATCTAATGTGGAATAAGCAAACAAACAGGCCCAATGGCATTCATAAAAATAGGTTTTTATTAGCAATACTGAACTCATGGGATAAACATAAAAATAAACTGGTTCCAGACATATCCAGATTCTCTTCCTTCATAAATCAAACCTGGTTTTCTCCAGGTAAAGATCCAGTTTTCCAAAACATTTTTCGACAAGCCAATTTGACAAGATTAATTGACTTAGCGTCACCCGCGGCTCTGCTGGGAAAACTAGAACTAGAATGTAAACTGAAACAAAAACTGTTATGGTTCAGATATCTACAGGTTAAAAGCATGTCAGAACAAATAGGTCTGAAGTCAATTATGAAAGAACCATTGACAGAATTTGAAATGGTGCTACGCTCCTATACAACGCAAAAAAAGGGTATGATATCAATACTTTATTCTATCCTTCTAAACATGGTGAACAAAAAACAGATCTCATGTCAGTCCAGCTGGGCCAAAGACAGTAAGGTAGACCAATCCTTGGAAACCTGGAAAAAAATTTGGACATCAGACATTTTCAAATCAAATGTCATTTCAACTAAGTTACAATCTTTCAAGATTGTGCACAGGTGGTATCTTACCCCTAAGAGAATATCACATATATACCCATTGGCTTCCCCACAGTGCTGGAAGAAATGTGGAGAGGTAGGAACGTTCGCCCACTGTTGGTGGGAATGTGCACTTATTAAAAATTATTGGGGTAAAGTGCTTGAAAAAATCAGAGTAATAACAGAGTATATAATCCCGTTAGACCCCAAGATTATCTTCTTGAATCAGTGGGGTGATTTACCTATACCTAAAATTAGAAGAGATCTGATTGCAACTTTTCTTGTAGTAGCAAAGAATGAGATAGCTTTGGTTTGGAAGAAAAACTCAGCTCCCTTAATTGAAGCATGGTTGGAAAAAGTGTGGAATTATTTCATTGTGGAAAAAACACACAACGATCTCTATGTAGCAGAGAAGTTTCCGGTGAGCTCTAATTTTGTGGAGAAATGGTTCCCGTTTTTTGAATATGTTGAAAAACATAACATTCAGTCGAAATCAAAAATCCTTCAAACAATAACTATGTCAAAGGGTTTTACACTATAAAGTTCCACAATGTATATAACTTTGTTGGCATGTGCTGACTCTCCTTCTGTAACAAAATTCCATGCATTGAATTGATTGTTTGTTTGTTGTACATGTTCAAGTTTGTATGTTGTAATTGTTTTCGTTTAATAAAAAGTTTATAAACAAAAATAAATAAATAAATAAATAAATAATCATAAATATTCATCAAGCGCCCAATCCATCAAATCCACTTTGAGTAATAAATTCCAATTTCCAGAGTTGTAAACTGTATTTATTTTCTTCTTCTTCTATTTCAGAGCTGTTAATATCTGTGTGGAGTTTAAGAGCTATTGATATCTTTAGCTATTTAGGTGTTTGCATGTAAGATGCAGATAGACAGAAAAGGATAAAATACATTGGGGATGGCGAAGGAAAACAATGGGGAAATGGAAGATTCTGTCACTTACCGTGAAGCTTCTTTCTCTGTGGTCCGAGAGTGGGGCAGTCAGTCATGACTTGTGGGTAGCTCCTCCTCCTGTTCAGCAGGGTCGGACAAACATGCGATCCTAGGGGGGGAGGGGCTTCCCTCTGCTCTCCAGTTCGTTTTCAAGCCCGGAATACCCCTCCAGACACTGTGCCTGTCAGTACGTGAACATACACCAACATACATCCAAAGAAAGGTAACACAAACAAGAAAGAACTTCAAAAACACAACCTTTAATTTGTCTTTCTCCTTCACAACTTCGGTAGAACAGGTGAACATTTCAAATATTCCTGCAACTACAAAATAATGCTAATCTGAATCTAGGGTGGGATTGGACTGCCCCACTCTCGGACCACAGAGAAAGAAGCTTCACGGTAAGTGACAGAATCTTCCATTCTCCCGTGGTCCTGAGAGTGGGGCAGTCAGTCATGACTTGTGGGATATACATCTAGCAGTAATACTCAGGGCGGGAATAACTGACCTCTCACAGAACGTGCTGTAGAACACGTCTCCCAAAGGCAGCCTCAGCAGACGCCATCTGATCTATTTTATAGTGTCTAGTAAAGGTATGAACGGACTTCCACGTGGCCGCCCTACATATTCTTTCCAGTGAAGGAAAGGACCTATAGGCGGCCGATGTCGCCGCCCCTCTTAGAGAATGAGCCGTGATCCCCGAGGGCAACTCCACCTTTCTAGCCCCATATGCCAACACTATACATTCCTTAATCCACCTACTAAGCGTGAAGGTCGATACCTTGTCCCCCATAGAAGAGGCCCTAAATGATACAAACAGATTCTCAACCTTACGAACAGGCCTGGTTCTGTCTATGTAATAACTCAGCGCCCTCTTTACATCTAACTTGTGCCACTCCTTTTCCTTCTCATGCTTTGGATTGTTACAGAAGGAAGGCAGAATAACCTCCTCTTCCCTATGGAATGGAGAGTTCACCTTTGGAACAAAGGAGGGATCTAACCGAAGCACAACCTTATCATTATGAAAGGAACACAATTCCCTATTCACCGACAAGGCTCTTATTTCCGACACCCTCCTAGCTGAAGTTATTCCCACCAAGAAAATCGTTTTCAAGAGTCAAAATTTTAAGAGAACATGTTGCCATAGGTTCAAACGGTTCCTTCGTAAGAGCCTGAAGCACTAAATTAAGGTTCCACGTCGGAAACCTATGAACCGGTGGGGGAGTCAATAACGCAGCCCCCTTCAGAGATCGTTTCACATGTGCATGTTTCGTGATCGATGTCCCTCTCTCGGAACCCTTCATGCCGACAATGCTGCTACTTGTCTCTTTAATGTGCTGACGCTGAGACCTTTGTCCAGTCCATCTTGCAAAAACAATAAGATTTGCGTGATTGACGCTGTCACCGGGTCTATATCCCGGTCTGCACACCATGACTGGAACACTTGCCACGTGTTGTTATAACTCCTATTCGTCGAAACTTTCCTTGAAGCCAACATTGTAGAAACGACAGAGTCATCATATCCTAAGGCCTTCAACTGGATGCGCTCAACCTCCAAGCTGCCAGTCTTAGTGTTCCCGGATTTGGGTGACATACTCCTTCTTGAGTTAGTAGATCCTCTCTGCACGGGAGCCTCCACGGTTCCATCTGTGAAAGCCTCCACAGCTCCTGAAACCATGGTCTCCTGGGCCAGAATGGGGCGACCAGGATCACTTCCGCCTGTTGTTCCACCACTTTCTGAACCACCCTGTGTACAATCCTCAGCGGTGGAAAGGCGTATAGAAGACCTGTTGGCCAGTCTGCATTCAGTGCGTCTATTCCCTCTGCTTGCTGTTCTGGCTGTCTTGAGAAGAACCTCGGAAGCTGGGCATTCCGAGCCCTCGCGAATAGGTCCACCTCCGGATTTCCAAATCTCTCGCATATTTGGGTGAAAACCCGAGGATTCAGTCTCCATTCGGCCTGGTCTATCAGGTTCCTGCTCAGCCAGTCCGCCAGATGATTCTGCTGACCTGCCACATGCACTGCCTTTAGAGACTCCAGGTTCACCTCTTCCCAAAGGAGGATTTCCCTTGCCTCTGCGTTTAATGCCTTGAATCTGGTGCCGCCTTGTTTGTTCACATAAGCCTTGGCCATCATGTTGTCGGTTTGAACTAGAACATGACGTCCTTTCAGCCAACCCTGCAGCTCTCTTAAGCCGTTCTTTATGGCTCTTAACTCTAGCAGGTTTATATTGAGACACTTTTCTGTTTGACTCCATAAACCTTGGATCGCTTTGCCCTGCATATGCGCTCCCCATCCCATCAGACTGGCATCTGTGGTCAGAACTATCCTCTTTGGTTCTCTGAGAGGAATGCCGTTCACGAATCTGACTGGATGTGTCCACCATTCCATTTCCTCGGACAAAGAGTCCGGAACTTCCACCATCTTGACCCGTCTGTGTATTATAAATCTCAAGTAGGGTCTCAGAAAACTCTGAAGTGGACGCGTGTGAAATCTGGACCATTGGAGCGTCTCCTGGCAGGACACCATCATTCCCAGCAACTGTGCCAACGTCATCACATCCACTTGTCGTCTGTCCTGCACTTCTTGAATCATCCCTACCAGTTTCTGCCGCCTCTCCGAGGAGACAAAGGCTCTGTCCTTGATCGTGTTCACCACGACTCCCAAGTGGGTGATTTCCTGCGTCGGTGTCATAGTACTTTTCTGCCTGTTGATGACGAATCCGTGTCTCTCCAGGCAATCTATCGTTGTCTCTACTGCCCACTGAGCTGACTGTAGGGATGGAGCTTTTATCAGGATATCGTCGAGGTATGGAGACAGGGCTATGCCTTGGGTCCTGAGAAAGGCCACTAGGGTTACTAGGACCTTGGTGAAAACTCTGGGTGACGACTTGAGACCGAAAGGCAGAGCTCTGTATTGAAAGTGTTGTCCGTTGTAAGCAAAACGCAGATACTTCCTGTGAGACTTTCTTATGGGGATGTGCAAATAGGCCTCCGAGAGATCTATGGAAGCCATAAAGTCCCCCTTTTGGATGGCCTGTACAGTGGACTTCATTGTTTCCATCTTGAACCTGCGAGACTTCACATGTCGATTCAACCATTTGAGGTCCAAAATGGCTCGTACGTCCCCGTTCTTCGGAACAATGAAAAACACTGAATACACGCCCTGCCTCTGTTGTCTCTCTGGAACCGGTTCTATGGCCTTTATCCTCAGGAGATGTTGTATGGCTTCCTGTATTTTGCAGTGATTTTGTTGACTGGGATCCCGTGTCAGTTGAATGAAGCGGTGTCGAGGGAGTCTGTCGAACTCCAAGGAATAACCCTTGGATACTATGTCCAGCACCCATCTGTCCGAGATCGTTAGGTACCATTGATTGCAGAAATGTTGTAGGCGTCCTCCAATCTGTGTGTCCATCGGCATATAGTCATGCTTGAGTTCCCTTCTTTTGGCCCTTTGTTTGAATGGCCGATTTTCTGAAGTTGAAGGGACGATGTTCACTCCTTTGTCTGGATTGCCATCGGTTCCTGAAAGACCTGTCAGGTCCTGGTCTCGAGTTTCTTTTGTTATCCCGAAAGGACTGTCTCCCTTTGAACTTTACATCCCTCTTTCTGGAGGGTAGGACCTTTTTCTTTTCTGTGTCTTCCACTAGATACCTGTCCAAGGCATCTCCAAAGAGCTTACTCCCGGAAAAAGGGATCGCTGCCACTCTACTTCGTGCCTGAGGATCCACGTCCCAATTCCTGAGCCAGGTGTTACGTCGGGCAGCAACGTTATAGCCCATGGCCCTGGAGGACATCTGAAAAGAATCTAGCGTGGCATCCGCTGCAAATGCTGATGCAAGAGCTATCTTTTTTGCTTCATTTTTAATCTCCTTGGGAACCTCACTCCCTGCTGCCGCCAGATCTGAGGCCCAGGTGTATGCTGCTCTGGCGAAGAGGGAACCCGTAGCCGATGCTCTAAGTACTGCAGATGATGCTTCATAATTTCTGCGGAGAGCCTGTTCTATCTTTTTGTCCGAAGGGTCCTTTGGTACTCCTTCTGCATCCATAGGCAGGATTGATGAGGTAGCAAGGATGGAGACCGGATCATCCACAATAGGCAACTTAACCTGCTTAGCTGAGTCAGACGTTAGGGAGTAAAATTTATTAAATACAGACTGATATGCTTTAGGCTTAGCAGGATTATCCCATTCTGTCTTGAGAATTCTATGGAAGGCAGCTGGAAGGGGCACCCCAGACTGCTTGGGTCCCATCTTTGGGAGTGCCCTTTCCAAGCCCTGTGGATAAGACTGCTCTGAATCCTGAGATTCTGTATGAGTCTGAGAGATCTCCAGAGTCCTGAGCACCTTAGTCAACAGCTTATTGTAAACCTCTTGGGGAAAGAGCCTGGTCTGCAAATGGCCCATGTCTTCCTCCTCCTCATCAGAGAGTTCTCCCTCTTCACTCCCTGAAGATTGCCCCTGGCAGTCTGATCCCGAAAGGGACTCTTCTGATACGCTGGAGTCACCCCTTAACCAAGTTTCTGTCTTTTTTCTTTTTGGTTTGGGGAGTGCCGATGGTCTTGCCTGTCTTTTTCTCTCTGCAAGAGCTTTCCCATCTTTCTCAGTACTGGGGGTTATAGTCTGTTTTCTGAGATCTTTCACCGCCCCCTCCGGTCCTTTTTTAATCTCTGATCTGATCCAAGCCAGAATATTAGCCTTGGCTTCATGGCCAGAGAGATCAGGGTCTGATCCCACGTTTCCCCCGTGGGCCAATCGTGGTGACAATGGTGAGCCAGGGGACTCCATATCACTAAGGGTTGCTTCCACGTTTTTGCCCTGAGACGCAATTGGCTCTGCCGCCATTCCCGCCAAAACTTTCTTGCCTGGGAAAGTGAAAGCACAAAATGCGGGGGGTTTAATAATAGAGCTTAGCAACCCCCAGAGGTCTGCTTCCAAGCCCCCCCCCCCCCGTAGTGCTCCAGCTGGTATGCACACACTCCCCCCCCCCGAACGATATTTCCTACCTCTCTCAGCCGTTCCGGCGCGAATTGGGGCTTTGCCGCTTGTCTCCTGGCGCTGCTGCTGCGTTCTGCTGCAGCCGCGGCTACGCTGATTGTCGTTTTGGCGCCAAAGCGGACGTCTTCTTTTCTGCAGCTGCCAGGGGCTCCCCCTGCGCTTTGCCGCTGCCCCTGCAGAACCGGGTCCCTTCTGCTAAGGGATCGTCGGTTCTGCCGCTCGCAAACCGGCTCCGCTTTCCTGCGGCTTCTTCCGATGGGGGGGGGGTTTGGAGGAACAAGTCCTTCCTTTCCCCTGCGAGCCTGCACCGTTCTAATGAAAATGCTTCCCCTAGGTCGATTTTGCTCTTCAAGAGCAAAGCTGTCCGTCTCCCTGCCACAGCAGGGCCGGAAAAAACTGGAGAGCAGAGGGAAGCCCCTCCCCCCCTAGGATCGCACGTTTGTCCGACCCTGCTGAACAGGAGGAGGAGCTACCCACAAGTCATGACTGACTGCCCCACTCTCAGGACCACGGGAGAAAAACTGTGCAGCACATTAAAGCCCTGGCCTTGCTCATCAACAGCCAGTGCGGCGCAGTGGTTAGACAGACAAAGTTCTAGAAGACCCAGGTTCGAATCCTCACTCTGAAAAGACTAAGAAAGGGGCTTAACCCCAAAAATTGAATTAAGAACCTAGAAAGTTAAACAAATCCAAATTAAAGGGCTCAGTATTAAAATTGCTGAATACAGAACATAGCTATATATCAATATACAAAAATATAAGTATTCATTACAAATTAGTTTTAAAACAATTACAGGCTCAAATATAGATTGAGGCCTGTAATGGTTTTAAAACAGATTTGTAATAAAGACATGTATTTTTTGTATATTCATATTTATCTATGTTCTATATTACAATTATGGGCTTAAATACAGCCTCAGGCTATTTTTGGGGCTGTAATTGTTTTTAATTTGTAATAAACACAAGTATTTTTGGACACTGATATATATCTACAATCTATATTCAGCAATTTTAATCCTGGGCCCTTTAATTTGGATTAATTTAACCTTCTTGGTTCTTAATTCAAATCCTCATTCTGCAATGTATGTAACTATGCTATGATATGTAACTTATACATCCTTTACCATGTCATATCTGATCTGTTTGTCCCATCCTGCAGATTGTATTGATTTAACACTATGTAATCTGCCTTAAATCTCAGTGAGAAAGGTGGATTATAAATAACATAAATAAATAAAAGCTTGTGGAGTGATCTTGGGCTAGTTGCAAATTCACAAAACTCATTCTCAGCTTAACCTACCTCACAGGGTTGTTGTGTGGATAAAGCCGAGGAGGGAGGAATGAGGGTGAAAGCCGATTTGGGACCCCATAGAGGAGAAATGTCTAAGTAAATGAAGCAACAAATCTGGAATCCACCTAGATTCTCAGCAAGAAAAGCAGGCTCTACATGATAAAAATAAATAAGCGGGTTGTTCTCCTTAACCCATCTCCATCTCCATCTGCTGAGATCTCACTACGTTTGCCCAACCAACTTCAAACTGTTTTTTCACGAACTTTAGAACTACAATACCAAAGAAGGGAAGATTAAGAGTCGAGCAGCACCTGTAAGACTAACAAAATATGTGGTGGGGTATGAACAGTGGCTCACGAAAGCTCCTACCCTACCACATATTTTGTTAGCCTTATAGGTGCTACTGGACTCTTGCTCTTTTCTACTGCTACAGACAGACCAACATGGCTACCCATCTTGATCTATCTCCAAAGAAGGAAGAGAGCAGATAGCACCGTTCAGGCCTCAGGTACTTTCAAGTCAAGGCCAACCTATTTTGTGATTCGTGTGAGCTGGCAGACAGACTTGGGCTGCAAATCTGGAAGTAAAAAATATCACAACAAAGGGAATCTTTGAACTGCAGAGAACCAGATCTCCCTTTCGTGCTTACGGATGTGGAAGCGACAAGTTCTCTGTGCTCTTTACCAGTGAGGTAGTGTCATAGTACAGCCAGAGCTTGACGAGTCCTCTGAGGAGGAGGAACTGGAACAGCTGACGCTTGCTGACAGCCTTGCTCCTCCTGAGGAGGAGCAGCCTGTCTCCCAGCAGCCGACCACAGCTGAACAGTCAGAGGCTGAATCCCAGCCAGAAGCTCCCCTTCCCCACCCAGAGCCACCGGCCCAGATGCAGCCAGCTTCCTTATCCCCTCCAACATCTCCAGACTATCGAGAGCAACGTCGGCGTAGCAGGGACAGAAGAGACTTACAGACCCGACGTCAATCTGCACGCCTCCGGGCTCTGAACTGGCCAGCCTTCTCAGAGGAAGGAGGGGCTTCAGAGGAGGAGACTTGAAGCAGCTGTGCGAGCTGACCGAATGCCCTTAGAGTATAAAAGCCAGAGGGAGGGCTCCCTTCAGCGTGGCTTCAACGAGTTCTCTAAGCTGCTATTGTACTGCCTGTGTTTGCTCCTTGGAACTGTCTCTCTGACCTCCGACCCGGCCTGTCCTCGACTACTCCCTTGATTTACGGACTTTGCACATTCCTCGCCTTGCCAGCTGGACCTCGTTACCTGTCAGCAGCACTCTGCAGACTCGGCAACCTCTGGAAGCAGGACAGGTAGACGGGAGGGCCCCCCGGGTGACGCCATTTTCTAAAACCTATGCCTCAGAGCTCCACACCAATAACTAAGCAGAGATCGGCAGAAGCCAATAAGGTCTTCTGTCCATATCCGTGACTTAGGGCAGCTGCTCTTCTGAAGGAGAAGCGCAAGAGCAGCTTTCCCTCACATTCCTCAGGAGCTCGGCATCGGTGAAAAGCTGGAAGGCGATCTCTTCACATTCGCTGGACACTCCACATTCAAACAAACAACAAAAGAGCAGCGACTGGCCCTCCGTGCACACGGCTAGGTCCGAGTAGCCACAGGGGCCTTCGTACAGCACCCAGGGGGACTTCCAACAGCCCTTGTCAAGCGGAGAGGTGTTGAGGTAGATGCCCAGATTGACTCGTTTACGCCTACTGGTGGGGTGGGAGAAAACCAGCCACGACCCGGTGTTCTCAACGGAGGCCGAGGAGAAATGAATGCCCAACAGATGAGTTGATTCACCTGGATTTTTCATTCGACCCAGCTCCGAGGGTTGCAGCGCTGGGGAGAAACTCACCACGCTGCCCTGGCAGCCGTTGGGCGGCTCACACAATTGCTTGCATAGGAAGGGCTCCTCGAATCGGTCTCCATGGTCCATGCTGAAGGCCTCAACACGGCTCTTGTCCGGACTGCGAGCGCTACAGTACAATACTTGGCTCTTGCCCTGGCAGGTCACTTCTGCAACTTGGCACTCTGATGTCCTCAGGTTCCTGAGGAGTTGGCCCTGGACCCACTTCTGCCCAAGGTCATCACTGAAGATAGCGAAGCAATGAGGCTTGGTCCAGCACAGAAGAGAATGGCCAAACCAACGTTTGTGGATATAATAGGTATAAGCTGGAATCACTAGGCGCCCAGAGCTCATTTGCAACCCGTGGCCAGGCCCAACAGCAAAAGTGGCCCAATTTCTCAAGTCATCTCCGATCACCTGATCGGTTAAATCGGTCGTCTGGCTCCATGTGCGGCCGCCATCTTGGCTGGAGACGTAACAGAGCCTGGCTGCGTTCCTCCCCGACTTTATCTGCTGCCATTCTGTGACATGTATCTGGACGCAGATAAAGAACAGGAAAACTCTGCCGCTTTTCTTCTCGTACACAGGGCAAGGGTTCATGGTGCGGCGGCCAGGCAAAATGGCGGTCATCAGGCTCTCTTGAGGCCCCCACTAGAGAAAGACAGAAAAAAGGATCAAATTGTTGGCCAATAAATTTCTCTTTCGCTCTAATACAGGGCATATCTTCATTATATATTTAAATAGATATTAAACTGGGTTACTTCTTGTCATAGTCCCCAACCAAGAAACAAAAATTACAAGACAGTTATTAAATGGAGGAGTCTAGGCTCAGAAATGCATCATGGGAAATGTAGTCTTGACTCCAGTTCTATAACTTTTCTCTCCAGCCAACCTCAACTAAAAAGCATTCCCGCCCATACAATGTTTCTCCCCTATCATTCTTCCATTGTCTGATGTTTCATGTATCTGATATCTTGAAGGATGTCACGAGAGGATTTCCTACAGTAACTGGTGCACCACTTTCGCCCCCAGCCACTGCTCACCTGGCCAGTGGGGAGGAAAGACAGAGAATGGGCCTCCCAGGGCCAGTGTGACAATGTCACTGACATAATTGTGCCACCCTCTCTGATGTCATCGCACCATCCTGAGAGTGCTCCCTTGCTTCGCAGTGGGCTGATCTGGGCCCCAAATTGCCTGCTGCAAGGCATGCGTGCACTCCCCTGCTTTGTGTGATGACATCACTTCCTGGAAGTGATGTCATCACATTGGGAAGCCTGCTGGGAGACATCGCCTTGGGAGCACGCTGGGAACATCAAGAAGGTAAATGCCACGTCCCCCCACCACTGGGAGGGTAAGAGAACCTGGCAAACTTAGGTTCACACTTTACCAAGTTTTCTTTTCTGCAGGAAATAATGTCCACCCTGCAAGTGGAGAAATCGCACTGGTCTTTCATATGTACACACAATATACATGTTACAGAAAAGCCCCAGCCCTGCCTCACTTCCCTGCACTTGCTTCTCCCATAACACGGACTATTGCCAAACAGCTGAAGAAGTGAGAAAGAATCAGCAGTAGGCTGAGAGATGGATGGACAGAGAAGAAAGGGAGAAAACAAAGCCAAGGAAAAGCCCAAAATGGGGTCTTGAAACAGAAAGAGATTTCTATTTGCTGTTGGGAGGGAGGGAGGAAGAAAGATAATGGTGAGTTGGAGGTCTTGAGTCATAGGCTCAAGAATTTTCCATACGAGTCTGAAACAAATCCCCCCCAAAACAAATCCTTAGCTATTCAGGTGCTCGCATGGATATTAGTTGTCTCATGAGTGAGTTTTTGTGTTGAGAACAATCTGCCGGGTTGGAAGCGGTCCTCGCACATCTGTTGGTTTCGGTGTGCCTCAACCTTTTGCATGTTTGGATGAATTTCCCCCTTGTCACGTCCCTATTTTTAATATGGAAGACAAGCATATTTAGGCTGAGTGTGTGGTCTATTTTTAGGCAGCTTTAAATAGCTCTCGCATGCCGCCAGTCCTCCAAGCCCGAGAAGCTTTGCCTTCAAGATGGGCAGCAGTCAATCAGGAATTGACTTTTAAGGCAGTTTTTCCGTCTACACCCGTAACAAAAGAGCTGCTAAAGCCCTGCTCTTTCCCCTGCTGCTGGGGTAACAAGAGAAGGCTGCGGCTATGTGTGAAAAGCCTGTGCTGCACCTTTCCCCCAAGAGAGCTGTTGTGCCATAGTGGTTAAGTGCTCGGGATGAGAATCAGCACTCTGCTAGTTCGAATCCCACCCCATGAGCTCAGCAGGCAGTCTTGGGTAAGTCACTATTCTCAGCTCAGCTCCCCAGTTGCATTGTGGGTAGACTAACAACGCTGCCATGTTATCTTGCAGAGAAATTTCAAAGGGAGATTAGAAAAAGAGATAGCTGAACTGCAACTGATAACAAAGCTCAAGACAACGCAACCTCCTGGACTAAACCGAGACCTAGGCTTCCTGTCTCATTACAATGCTGATTTCTCCACACCCACCACCCCTTTGCATATCCCACCCTATCCATTCATGCCTGTCTTTGTCATTCGGCATCTGAAATCATTCCACTCTCCAAGATATAAAGACAGATGGACTCACAGTCTAGCTGTATCTGAAGAAGTGAGCTGTGACTCATGAAAACTCATACCCTACCACAAATGTTGTTAGTCTTATAGGTGCTACTGGACTCTTTTCTAACACTGCCTTTGTTTGCCACTCTGATCTGTCAAGAAAAGTGGCATGTAAGCACAGTAATTAAAATGGTGCCATCTCATGAAGTACCAGCCACAGTGAGCTCACATGGGGACCCCAACGGAAGGCGAGGATTGGATACAATGCATAACACACACACACACCCCTCTCTGTTGGCAGAACTATGTATATTAGGTAAGGATAAACACAGACTGGTGCAAGAAAAAGCAAAATTTAAACCTTTTAAAATACAGCTACCGAGGGTGAAGAATTCTGCATTTTCAAAACTGGTAAATTTTAATGGCTCTCTCTCTTTGTAAAAAAAGGCTGTGTATGTATGTACCTAGAGATGAGGGCTTGCGGCTCCATTACCTTGGGCCATTCGACAAGACCATCATACCTAGTTATTTCAAAAGGTGAGCCCTAACCGACCCGCTTGTTGTCATCCTGGAATCTCATTTAACATTGTACTTGTTGACATGCGCATGTGTGTGTTTTCTGTTATTTTCATGTGGATGTCAGTTAAATTTGTTGTATATTTTCCCACTTTTCCCACCTCTCTTTTCATACTTGGGTACTTCCTTTGTTGGTACGGCAGGTACATAGCCCTATATCCATTTTGAGGGTCTCCTGAAGAATTCTATTCATAATTTTAAAAATATTTTTATTGCGCGAGTAGAACTCTTCAGGAAAGCACATTTTGGGGGTATAATTGTTCGATACTGTAATATTTTGAAGTGAATAAAATTGTTACTATTTATTCAAAATATATAATTTATGGATAATGGTTTAATATATGAGACAATTTGTTTTACTTCAGTAAGGAAGCAATTAATTATCTTATTAATAGAGCTTATATAAAAGAATTAATTGTAATTTATGTGGGGGTGTGCCTCAGTAAAAAAAATTGATGGGCCCTAGTCCCTGTAGGGCCCCTAGGTTTCAACCTAATCATCCTTATAAATAATACGGCCCTAACCTAGGCTTCACCTTAGTCTGCCTTATGAATAATACGGCCCTGATTGAGGCTTCGGCCTAGTCAGCCTTATGAATAATACGGCTCTGACCGAGGCTTCGGCCTAGTCAGCTTTATGAATAATACGGCCCTGACCAAGGCTTTGGCCTAGTCAGCCTTATGAATAATACGGCCCTGACCAAGGCTTTGGCCTAGTCAGCCTTATGAATAATACAGCCCTCAGCACTGGTGAACTATCCTGCTGTCCCTCTGGTCTGGCTCTGCTCCGTTTTCTGCTGTTTTGGATCTTGGTGGATCTCTGCCCACTATCTAACCTCAAAGTATCTCAACTGTTTACTTGATCTGTATTTTAAAGCCTGTATCTTGGAGCAATTTTGTTTAATTGTATTTTATACTGTATTTTATAACATATTTATTTATTTTGCTTATTATATATGTTATATTTCTATGTGATTATGATGATGTAACTGGCCCTGAGCCTACTTGAAGGGAAGGTGAGCTAGAAATTGAATAAATCAAATCAAAATCAAATCCTCCAGGCCCAAATGCCCGGGGATCCTAGAGGTTTTTTGGCTTCCTCTGGGCATAGAGCAGGGGTCACTGGGGGAGGTGAGCGGGGCAGATAGCTGTGAATTTCTTGCATTGTGCAGGGGGTGGCCTAGTTGGCCCTTGGGTTCCCTTCCAGCTCTATGTTTCCACTGCGGAAGAGATAGGATATCAATTTTGAAAAATGAAATCAAGAACAGCCCAACTGCGTCCAGCCTCTCACTGCAGGAAAGCATTACCTGAACAGACATCCCCTCCTTGCACCCTCGTCTCATCACCAGGAATTCAGCATCTTCATCCCTGACTGACGAGCGCTTCTCAGCAAAAGCCAGAAAAATGGACTCCTGGGGCAGGTACAGCAGGGCTGGGATGCGATAGGTGATCCCCCCTGGTGCTTCCTGGCAGAAAAGGGCCACCTTCCCAGAGCCCACCCGAGCTTCTGCCATGTTTTTTGGAGTGCAAAAATAAGTCTGGGAAGAGAGGGGAAAAGAAGGAACATCAAAAGAATCAGAGTAGTGAAGGAAGATGGCAACTGTCGGAGAGCATGTATTTCTTTGGGCTCCTGTGCCGGCTCTGTATCCGGGGCTTAATTGCCAGCTAGGGTGGGAAATTCAACCCTAGTTCCAAATTGTACACCCTTGGGGAACTTGTGCACGACCGTGTGGTTGCACCTGGCATAAGTACTCAATCCTAACTGGATAACTGTAATTACTAAGTTCAGCAAAACCACGTCCTCCAATGCAAAGCAGGGGCCTTGGTTCAGAGGTCGAGTGCCTGTTTGCATGCAAAAGGTCTTGGGTCCGTTCCACGGCAGATGTTAGGAAAGACCTTTCTTTCCCAGAGATTCTAAAATTGCTGCCAACTGAGTCAACGATAATGGTTAGAATGGACCTGTACTTGGATTGATGTTCTGTACTCTTTGTTCTTCTGGCTCTAAGGCCAGAACTGAGTGACTCTGAGTAAGGTGCCAGAAACAAACCAAACCAGACTCGTTGCCAAAGAGGAAATAAAGCAACATCTCTAAACAGCTGCATTTTGATCATTTCTGAATGCAACATGACCTTTAACCTCAAGATGATGCCTGGATAACGCCCAATCTCCACCATCCAGATGAGTGCAGCATTTCTGCTTGCAATCCCCTTTAGTCCATAACGGCAGGGAGACACCACATGAAGCCATTGTGGACTTCACAAGCAACCTGGTAGACACCATAGGTCTTTCCTCCTCACAAATCCAAGCTGAACTTTCTCTCCAGACAGGAGTAAAAATGAACTTTCCAAGATGTCTCTAATAAGCATTTACCTAGAACCCACCTTCTTTCTGAAAGTTACTTGCTAACCCATCAAAATCAGTCAGTGTTATTATTATCTCCACAATGCAGCTGGGGAGCTGGGGCTGACAAGAGTGGCTTATCCACCTGCAGCGCTCATGGAGGGGTGGGAGTCGAACCAGCAGAAGACTGATTTGCAACCCAACCACTTAGGCCACAACAGTATATGCTACAATATCCTTCCTAGTTCTTTCTGTAAGAGACTAACATGGTTAGCACACTAAAATAGGACATGATGGCTGGTCCAGGAAAATTTATATTTTGATGCACAAGGCACAAGCATTCTTCAGCAGGTCCTGAAATATCAACGAGAGTGATATTGGAGCACTTCTGCTTTCACAGGGAATTTGTGCCGAAAAGCATCCCAACAGACCCTAAATTTGCACCCTGCTTTTCTACTAGCATGCTCAGGGTAGTTTTTAAAAAATGAACAACAGTAACCATGAATCAACATTTCACAATGGAATGATTCCATGTCTTTACAGAATTATTATAATAAAGAACAGCACATTAATTTTTTCCCTTACTGTACAGGAGTGATGCTAATTTCTGCCAGTGTATGTCACACCAGTGGAAGAGGGGAATTTTTTTTTTTTATAAATTTCCCCCTCTGGCTGCTACCCACTCAGCTCTCTAAAATGTGGTTACTTTGTGGACAGGAGATCCACACAAGCAGCGAGGGGGTCTGCAGTGGGAAGGGGAATAAGCAACCACCCCCATCACTGGTGGAACACTGCCTTTGAATTCTGCCCAAAGGATTAAAGATAGAATCATAGAGATGGAAGGGATCTCCAAGGTCATCTAGTCCAACCCCCTGCACAATGCAGGAAATTCACCACCACCACCACCACCACCACCCCGACTGTCCCAGTGACCCCTGCTCCATGCCCAGAAGATGGTGAAACACCTCCAGGTTCCCTGGCCTAACTGGCCTGGAGAAAATTGCTTCCTGACCTCAAAGTTGCAATTGGCATTACCCTGGGCATGTAAGAAGAGGCTGAGAGAACTAAGCACTGATGCAACCCTTCCTGCCCTCCCTCTCATGATCTGCCCAGTTTCTCAGAATCAGCACTACTGTCCGATGGCCGTCTAGCCTCTGCTTTAAAACCTCCAAAGAAGGAAAGCCCACCACCTCCCGAGATGACTCAATGTGTGCTTGTTACTCCTTAATTTGCTTCTTTGCCAGCTTTCAGGCGGGCAGCCGTGTTGGTCTGCAGTAGCAGAGCAGGATTTGAGTCCAGCGGCACCTTAAAGACTAACAAGATTTGCAGGGCATTCGCCGTTGATCGTCAAAGCTCTTGTTTCTGTTTAAACTGCCTTAGACTTTTATTACAACTCCTCCTTACATTACCTTAAACTTTTATCTCAGGAGGGCCTTGGGTACAACCAACACTCCTTTTATGTTCACCCACACAGAGCTTCAGGTGTTCTCTACTATTCCCTAAGCTTTTCACCTGGAGAATATCTTCCCTTTGGAGTTTGAATCCCACCACTCACACCCACAAACAAGGCAGGGGTCTCATACCTATCGGGAGGATGTTTGAAGGTATAGAAAAGTATGATCCAGAACTCTTTGGAACGAGGTTAGGAAAAAATGCACTACAAGGATGGATTGCAATAACACTATTCACAAGATATCCAGCTAGCCTGCCACCAAAACTCAGCACTCTGCTTATATCTGCATCACCCCCTTTGGCATGCAGCAGGCAATGTCCTCAGACAACTCAAGGGCTGCTTCTGACAGGGGGGTAGACTAGATGACCCTGGAGATACCTTCCAACCTATGATTCTGTAACAGCCCTTCCATCCCGTTCACCTCCCTCCTCGGGGTGCTTAATACCATGGACAACTCGCATTGGCTGGCTGGGGTGGGGAATCAATTCAATGGGACATCGCCCGGTCCGAAGGGGGAAAGCCCGCGGGGAGGGGGGGGGGGGAAGAGGGCCAGCCTTGAGCTTTTGCAAAAAGCAGCCCACCTTGGGGGAGAAGGGGGGGGCATACATGCAGGGCTGATCTCCAGGGCTCTATATTAAGCTGGAAGGCGCCGTCTCCATTGTCCTTGGTGCTTTAGCAAAGCGGGTGGGGAAAGGACAACGCGGCTTTTCGGCCCTGGCTCCACCCCCAGCACTCACCGCGCAGCGGACTCCTCGGAAGGGGAGGCGAGCGGGAGCAGGATCGGCCCCGTCTTGCCTCCCTCTCCCAGCCCCAGGGCCTGGCACTGCCCTAAGAGGCGAGCGGGCAGTGCCAAGGGCGCATCGCGCTCCCTCCTCCCGGGCTGCGCTTTGCAGCAGGTTCAGCCTCGAGACGTTCAATGCAAAGGGGGGGGGGAAGACCCGCCCCCTCCTTTGGCCACACCCCCTCGCCCCGGCTGCTTTCGTAAAGGCGCAGAGGCCGGCACACGCGAAGGGGAACGGGGCGCGACTCGCTTTCCCGCAGCCGAGCAGGCGCGCCAGCTTCGGCCTCTTTTGCAGCGTCACGTTGGCGTCTCCGCTGATCGCCCCGTCCAAAGAAGGAACGGTCACAAATGTGGCATCGCGAATGGCAGCATAGTTTGCTCGGGGGAGAAGATCCCGATCCCGCCCGCGTGCTCTGTCCTGTGCCAACCGGGCCCTGCTCTGCATACCAACTTTACTGCTGCATAAGCTTTCGAAAACCACAGTTTTCGTCGGATGGTTGCCAGCTCCAAGTTGGGAAATACCTGGAGATCTGGGGGGTGAAAACTGGAGAAAGTGGGGTTTGGGAAGGACCTTGGCATGGCATAATTCCATAGAGTCCACCCCCAAAGTAGCCATTTTCTTCAGGTGAACTGATCTCAGTGGCCTGGAGACCAGTTGTAATTCCGGGAGATCTCCAGCCACTACCTGGAGGCTGGCAACCATACCCTCCATGCATCGACGAAGAGAGCTGTGGTTCTCGAAAGCTTATGCTACAGTAAAGTTGGTGAGTCTTAAAGGTGCTACTGGACTCTACTATTTGCTACTACAGACTAACAGGGCTAACTCCTCTGCTTCTCTTCATATGACAAACAGGATGGTCTCTTCATGAAAGAAAGAAATGGACATCAAGAATCACAATGTGCAGAAACCGGAGAGAGAACGTTTCAATCTGCGTGGGGAAAGTGGTTGGGTTGTGACCAGCCCTCTGCTGGTTCGACTCCCATTGCTGCCATGGGCTCAGCAGGTGGCCTTGGGTCAGCCACTCCTCTCCACTCCTCTCCAGTAGTGATGGCAACACTGACCTTGTTCAGCATTCTGAGTGGGCACTAATCTGTCGAGAACGGTACATAAGTGCACTGTTATGTGAGCTGCTGTAGCGTAGTGGTTAAGTGGTTGGGCTGCGAATCAACACTCTGCTCGTTCCACTTCCATGACTGCCACAAGCTCTGCAGGTGGCCTTGGGTAAGGCTCATGTGTGCACGCCTCTCTGCAATTTTGCTGTCTCTCTGCTGACAGCTTGCAACAACGGGTTGCCTTCTCCAGTCTTGATGGAAATGAGAGCCAGTATGGTACAGAGGTTAGAGTGTTGGGCTAGGATATGGGAGACCCAAGTTCGAATCCCACTCTGCATTGGAAGCTTGCTGGGTGACCATGGGCCGCTCACACACACTCAGCCTAACCTGCCTCACAGGGCTGTTGTGAGGATAAAATGCGGGAGATGAGAATGATGTAAGTCATTTTAGGACCCCATTGGGGAGAAAGGCAGGGTATTAAACAACAAGAAGTGTGCTTATTACGGCACCTCTGGACAGATTAGTGCCACACTCAGAGCAGTGAACTAAGTCTGTTATTATAATCCCCACCATACAGCTGGGGTGCTGGGACAGAGAGGAGGGGCTTACCCAAGGCCACCTGCTGAGCTCATGGTAGTAAATGGGAGTCAAACCAGCAGAGTGCTGCTCCACAGCCCAACCACTTAACCACTGTTCTACAGCAGCTCGTATAACAGTGTGCTTATATACGGCTCTTCTAGACAGATGAGTGCTGCACTCAGAACAATGAACAGGAGAGCAGACAGGAGAAAACAAAGTAGAGAAGAATTTAAATACAGGTATGGCACCAGAGATGCATAAAAGTTAAGCGATATGTACATGGATAGTGTGCAGCTCTAAGACCCAATCAGACACCATCCTTGTTGCAGAAAGCTGCATTTATTCAACTTCCATTTATTCAGCATTTATTCAGCATTCAAACTGAGCTGTTGCAGTGTTGAGTGCAGTGGTTAGAGAGTCTCACCAGGGAGACCTCGGTTCACATCCCCACTTGGCCATGAAGTTTATTGGGTAAGATTAGGCCTCTCTCAGCCGCAACTACCTCTCAAGGTTGTTGTGAGGACCCGAGGAGGACAACCATGTATATGGCCCTGAACTTCTTGGGGAAGGGTGGAAAACAAATCTGATAGAGTGTTGCAAAAGAGTCAGTTGCCTCCATGATTTGACCTGACAGTTCTAGGGGCAGGAGCTCCAAAGGTGCTGCAATTATCTGGAAAGAAAACGTCAGACTTGCAAAGATCAGATCTGCTCCATTTGAAGCTCTCTGAGTGAACCATCAAAAGGCCATCAAAGGGCAGGGCCATCAAAAGGGAAGGTGATATAAACGCCTGTACAATATTTCTTAAAAATTTTTATTCACTATATTCATAGCCTTTCTTACTGAGACTCAAAGCAGATTACACAATGTAGTAAGTCAACGCACACTGTGGAAATAAAAAAAGCCCACATCAACAGCAGGATTTGAATCCAGTGGCACCTTAGAGACCAACAAGATTTTTCAGAGTATAAGCTTTTGAGAGTCAAAGCTCCCGTCTTCAGTTTCTCCAGTCCTTACTACGAGATATCTAGGAAGCACAGCATAGGTCAATAAAATCAAGGTGAGCGATATACTAGGACTACTGAAATGAGCATAACACATTAGACACAATAAAGATTGTGAATATACTGAAAAATAGTACTACATCAGTAGAAAACAATGAAAAGACAGCAGGGCAGTATATGTGGTAAACCAATAATGACTTCCAATATCCACAGTTCCTCTCCCCTTTTAAACCACCCCGCCAAATTATTCAGCCATTGCATATATAACTATTAGTGGTGGAGAATGCAACGCCTCAAGTCATAGCATACTTATGTCAACCCCTGGCAGGGTTTTCTTGGCAAGAGACTAACAGAGGTAGTTTGCCATTGCCTATCTCTGTAACCCTGGCCTTTGATGTAGGTTTCCCATCCAATTAGTAACGCAGACCGACCCTGCTTAGCTTCTGAAATCTGATGAGATTGGACTCACCTGGGCTATCCAGGTCAAGGTGTAGATCCCTATTACCTTTATCAAAAATCTCTCCTGAATGACTCTATTTTACATAGTCCGTGGAACAACAGGAATGTGGGAACCTTCCTGACTTCCTGTTTGGGATCCATGGAGGTCTAACGCAGCTCCACTTGCGGAGCTGACCGGACTGCCGTTTTAACCGGCCGGCGGGGTGAAAATAGCCCGCGGCCGACTGCTCTCAGGCGGGGAGCAGGCAAAGAACGCTCAAGACCCTAGGGTGAGCTAGATCTCGGACGAGGGGGGGCTCTACACAACGAGTCTCCCCCCGATCCTTGAGGTCCCACCTTGCGACGGGTCGGCTATAATCTCTGCGGCAGTTTTGGGGCCAATTCGGCTGGCATAAGACCTACATACCCAAGCATCGATTGGGGGAAGAAGCTGAGAGGAGAACTTAAAATCGAAACAGCGATTACAACCCGAGAAAAGTGAAGAGAAGGTAAAGATCATTATCTTCTGAGACGGGACAGATTGATAAAAACAGAGAGGAAAAAAAGTAGATTTTTAAACTGCAACAGACTAGTGAAAAGGAGGGGAAGACTCGGCAGGAATCGAATTTAAAAAGAGACTAAGTTTAAAGAAGTTATTAAAGAAATGGGACTATTGTTTTGAATACCTGTGGCTTTGGAGCTGTGAGAAAAAGACACCATCGCGAGATCTGCTGTGGGAAGACGGGAGACAGGAAGTGCGTAATAACAATAGAGTGGCTGGAGAGAAGCGGCCCTTGCTGGAGGGCAGGAAGTAGGGAATCGCCATTTTTGAAAGGGGAAGGGTCGCGGCTTCAGCGGAAGAGGAAGTAGGCCATCTTGGATTACAAAATCATAGAGAAACCATAGAGAAAAGACGCCCGACATTTTGGACTCTTTAAAACTTAATTTCTATAAGAAGACCGGGACATTTAAAATAGAAAAACGTTAAATTTTACGCCACGGAGTTAAGGAAGAGAGCGGATTCGTGGGAGCGAGCTAAAGCAAGCCCCACGATGTCAAAAAAAGAGTGGCAATCGGCAATAGAAAACCTGGATAAAAACCTGGACAAAAAACTTTTAGATATGATTAAAGAACTTAAGGACACGAAATTGGAGCTGATAAAAGAGGTTAAAGAGGTTACACAGACAGTAAAATCGGAGCTGTCAGAAGTGAAAAAAGGTATGGAAACAATACGAAGTGAATTACAAGGAACGCAGCAGAGAGTTAAAACAGTAGAAGACGCGATGGAGAATTTAGCAGACACGCAACAAACAGAGATGAGATTGGTGAAGGGGAGAATGTCAGTTGCAGAAACTAAACATATGGAGAAGCAGCTACCTTTTCGTGGCTTGCCAGAAGTGGAAGGAAAGTCAGCGCAAGAACAGATGACTGAGGTGTTGGCTGAGTACCTGGGGAAGGAGGAGGAGGAAGTTGTGGCTATCCTAGATGTGGCATACCGTGTGAATTCGAGAATAGCAACCCAGAGGAAACTACCAAGAGATGTGATTGTGCAGTTTACAACACGAAATATGAAAGAGAGGATTGTGACAAAACAGTTTCGAGATCCATTGGAGATTGATGGCAAGACGATTATTATAATGAAGGAACTGCCCAGATCAGTGTTACTGGACCGGAAAAAATATAAAGTGCTAATTCAGATTTTGAAGGACATGAAAATCAGGTACAGATGGGAGTTACCGGAAGGAGTGTCCTTTGAGTTTGGAGGGGCCAAAAAACGCATCAGATCTGAGCGAGAGATGGAGCGATTTATTAAGGACAATGAAAAAGACTTACCAACAAGATCATGAGTATGGAGTGTAAAGTATTATCTTGGAATGTAAATGGACTAAACTCACCGAATAAGAGGAAAAATACTTTTCACTGGCTACTAAAACAAAAATGTGACATTGTTTGTTTGCAAGAGACCCATATCAGAAAGCAGGATGTAAAATATTTAAAATCTGGAAAATTGGGCAAAGAATATGTAGCGGCCTCCAACAAGAAAAAAAGAGGAGTGGTGTTGTACATAAAAGAGGAGCTACAGCCAAAATTTGTTATGAGAGATGTGGAAGCTAGATTTGTAGCAGTGGAATGTATTTGGAATTTAAAGAGAGTGTTGGTAGTCGGACTTTATGCACCTAACGGTGCAAAAGAAAGCTTCTTTGAGGATTTAAGGAAGCATTTAGACGATCTTGCATACGACCAGATAATTCTTGCTGGAGACTTCAATGGAGTGACAGACTTGGAACTAGACAAAAAGACTACAACGGCACAAAAGAAAAGAGGACTATTACCAAAGCTTTTTTTTGAGTTGATTCAACAAGAGACTCTTGAAGATGTATGGAGGAGAGAATATCCTAAAAGCAGACAGTTTACTTTTTATTCTGCAAGGCATTCTACATTATCAAGAATTGATATGATCTGGGCCTCAAAAGACTTAGCATTATGGACTAAGGAGGTAGAAATAATGCCTATGGTAGGCTCAGATCACAACCCAATTATGTGGAAATTTGGAAAAAAGAGAAAAAGGAAAGCATGGAGAATAAATGAGGACTTGTTACAGGAAAGAGAGAATATGGAAATACTGAGAAGAGAGACAAAGTTTTTTATACAATACAACGTGAATAAAGAAGTACCAACCAATAAAGTTTGGGATGCTTACAAGGCGGTTGTAAGGGGCATACTAATGGACTTAAATGGTAGAGCAAGAAAGAAGAAAGAGGAGAAAAGACAAGAGATTGAGGAGAAAATAAAAGCCAAAGAAATACAGCTAAAAAAGAGACCAGGGAAAAAGAAGGTATACCAGGAAATTAAAATACTTCAAGAACAGCTAACAGCAATGAGCAATAAAGAATTGGAGTGGAATCTCAAAAGACTGAACCAAAAAGCGTTTGAGGGTGCTAATAAACCTGGGAAGTACCTGGCATGGCAATTGAAGAAGAAAAGGGAAAAGAAGATAATAAATAAAATTTGCGAAGATAACAAAACGTATTTGGAGCAGGCTACCATTAGTAGAGCCTTTTATAAATTTTACGCTAAGCTGTATAATAAAAAAGAAGTAAACAAAGAATCAATAGCGTCATATTTGGAGAAAACCAAACTTCCAGAAATCTCGGAAGCTTGGAGAAATAAGTTGAATAGTGAAGTAACTGACGAGGAAATAAGTAAGGCAATACAATCTGCAAATCTAGGAAAGGCGCCAGGGCCAGATGGACTTACGGCTAAATTCTATAAGACAATGGCTAATGAACTGGCACCATTCCTAAAAGAGGTGATGAATGGGGTTTTAAGGGATCAAAGGATTCCAGAAACTTGGAGTGAAGCGAATATATCATTGATCCCAAAAGAGGGCCAAGACCTGACTAATGTGAAAAATTATAGACCTATATCGCTACTCAACAATGACTACAAAATTTTTGCGAAGATATTGGCGGAGAGATTGAAGGGGTGGCTCTCGGAAGTCATAGAGGAGGAACAAGCAGGCTTTTTGCCAGACAGACAAATAAGAGACAACTTAAGGACAGTGATCAATGCTATTGAATATTATGACAAGCGTTGTGACAAAGAGGTTGGTTTCTTCTTTGTTGACGCTGAAAAAGCGTTTGACAATTTAAACTGGGACTTTATGTTTGCCACTATGGAAAAGCTACAATTGGGAGAAAGATTCATCAGAGCAATTAAGGAAATTTATAGAGACCAGACTGCAGCAATTGTGGTGAATGATGAATTGATCAAGAAATTGACGATAAGTAAAGGAACAAGACAAGGTTGCCCGTTATCTCCATTGTTGTTCATTTTAGTATTGGAGATTCTGATGATACAAATACGTCAAGATGATGAAATTCGTGGAATAAAAATAAAGGACTATTCATACAAGGTCAGAGCATTTGCGGATGACATAATGTTAATTGTAGAGGACCCATTGGAGAACATGCCAAGAGTGATAGATAAGATCAAGGAGTTTGGAGACTTGGCAGGTTTCTTCATTAACAAAAAGAAGTCAAAGATATTATGCAAAAATATGACTAAGCAGAAACAACAATTGTTAATGGAAACAACGGATTGTGAAGTAACAAGTAAAGTGAAATATTTGGGAGTCGAATTAACTGCAAAGAACATAGATCTATTCAAAAACAATTATGAAAAACTATGGACTCAGATAGAGAGAGACTTGATTAAATGGAATAGATTGAATTTGTCATGGTTGGGCAGGATTGCAGCAGTTAAGATGAATGTGTTACCAAGAGTAATGTTTTTGCTACAGACAATACCAATCATCAGAGACTCCAAACAATTTGAAAAATGGCAGAGGAAAATATCAGATTTTGTTTGGGCAGGCAAGAAGCCTCGAGTGAAAGTGAAAGTTTTACAAGATGCAAAGGAAAGAGGCGGAATGCAACTGCCCAATCTGAGACTTTATCATGATGCAATCTGCCTAGTTTGGTTGAAAGAATGGATGACATTAAAGAACAAGAAACTATTAGCCCTAGAGGGATATAAAAAAATATTTGGATGGCACGCATATTTATGGCATGACAAAGTAAAGGTCAACTCGATGTTCCTGCATCACTTTGTTCGGAGAAGTCTATACATAATCTGGAAGAAGTACAGAATTTATCTACAAGAAGGAACCCCTTTGTGGGTGGTTCCATATGAGGTGATAGACCCGAGAGCTGTTGATAATGAACAACAATGTTTAACGTATAAAGAAATAACTAAAACTGAAGCATCCAAACTTAGAATAAAGACACAAGAGGAACTATCACCTAACTACGATTGGTTCCAGTATAGACAGATCAGAGACTTATATAATTCGGACTCTGTAAAGGGAGGTATACGAATAGAGAATTCGGAACTAGAGCAGACCCCTCTTAAAGAAGATAAGAAAAGAATATCCAAGGTATACCAAGTACTGTTGAAGTGGTATACCGAGGATGAGATAGTTAAAACACAAATGGTGAAATGGGCTATAAACTTTAATAAAGAAATAACAATGGAGGCATGGGAATACTTGTGGAAAACTACAATGAAGACAACGACATGTATTAATATCAAAGAGAACATTTATAAAATGATCTACCGTTGGTACATGACACCAAAGAAGATTGCGCTAGGGAATTTGAATACTTCTAATAAATGCTGGAAATGTAAGAAGCATGAGGGCTCCCTCTATCATATGTGGTGGTCGTGTGAGGTAGCCAGGCAGTACTGGGGGGAAATAATAAGAGAAATGAGTGAAATTTTACAATTTCAAATTAATAAGAACCCAGAACTCCTGCTACTGAACTTGGGAATGGAGGGAATTCCAGCCCAACACAGGACGTTGATATTTTATATGACAGCAGCAGCTAGACTTTTGTATGCGCAAAAATGGAAAGTACAAGAAGTGCCAACTATTGAAGATTGGACTTACAAATTGCTGTATATGGCTGAAATGGACAAGATGACAAGAAAATTGAGAGATCTGGACTCAGGGCAGTTCAACACAGACTGGGAGAAGCTGAAACAATACCTGGAGAAGAAATGGGAGGTGGGAGGAAAACTGTGGCAGTTTGAGAACTACTGAAGTATTGAAGTAGAGGGGGGAGACTTTACCGGGGGGAGAAGAGATAAATGTGAATTAATAAGCAGTCAGATTAATAGATTGACATATATATATATATATATATAGGTTAACAAACAGAACATAGAGAAAATAATTAATTATAAGGACTAAATATAAGGAGCGATTAACTAACAATATTTTCTTTTTTTTCTGACAAGTTTTGTACCAAACTGAATGTCTGAAGATATAGATGGGTCAAATTGATTGACTACGTGAGGAGAGATATATAGAACTATTATAAAAAGATAGAATGAGTAATATATAGAGAGAATAAGTCAAATTGTTTGATATAAACGAATGTATGATCTATATGGTTTATGATATATAGAAATACCTGAAATTGAAAAATTGGGATAAATTGTTTATCTAAGATGGAAACAAAGGCTTACAGTTTGGGCATATAATGTTAAAAATAGTTAAGGATGTACTGCTTAGAATAATGGAGAATATATATTTGTTTTAGATAGAGGAAGCTAATAAAAGTAAGGGAAAGGGGACAAAGAGTTGGAAAGCTGTTGGAAGTCAACAAAAAGGGGGGGGAAAGGGAGGGGGTTAGAGATGAAAAAATTGGGGAAAATTGAATGTAAATGTGGAAATAATGGATTCTAACTCAATAAAAATTTTTCAAAAAAAAAAAAAAGGAATGTGGGAACCTTCCTGACCAGGGCCAAATAAACCCATGGCTGGGCCCCTGGGCTTTCAGGTATTTTGGGCCCCCTCCGGCACTTCAATGTTTCTGTCTCTGACTGCTTCTTTCAGTTCCTTCATGTTCAGTCCAGTGTCTTTCATGATGGTGTCCAGCCAGCGGGTTTTTGGTCTTCCTCTCTTCCTCATTCCCCTCACCATTCCTAGCATCATTGATGTTTCTAGTGAGTTGGCCCGCATTACGTGCCCGAAATAGCTGAGCTTCTGCTTTGTAATCTTCCCCTCCAGAGACATGTCAGGTTTTATGCGTTCCAAGACAGCTTGGTTTGTTACTTTTGCTGTCCAAGGGATCCTCAGGAGTCGTCTCCAACAACACAGTTCGAATGAGTCAATTATCTTATTAATAGAGGTTATATAAGAGAATCAATTAATTCTAATTTATGTGTGTGGGGGGGGGGGTGCCGCAGGAAAAAAAAATTGACAAGCCCCTAATCTCTGCAGGGCCCCTAGGCTTCGGCCTAGTCAGCCTTATGAATAATACGGCCCTGACCGAGGCTTCGGCCTAGTCAGCCTTATGAATAATACGGCCCTGACCGAGGCTTCGGCCTAGTCAGCCTTATGAATAATACGGCCCTGACCGAGGCTTCGGCCTAGTCAGCCTTATGAATAATACGGCCCTGACTTAGGCTTCGGCCTAGTCAGCCTTATGAATAATACGGCCCTGACCGAGGCTTCGGCCTAGTCAGCCTTATGAATAATACGGCCCTGACCGAGGCTTCGGCCTAGTCAGCCTTATGAATAATACGGCCCTGACCGAGGTTTCGGCCTAGTCAGCCTTATGAATAATACGGCCCTGACCGAGGCTTCAGATTAGTCAGCCTTATGAATAATACGGCCCTGACCTAGGCTTCGGCCTAGTCAGCCTTATGAATAATACGGCCCTGACCTAGGCTTCGGCCTAGTCAGCCTTATGAATAATACGGCCCTGACCGAGGCTTCGGCCTAGTCAGCCTTATGAATAATACGGCCCTGACCGAGGCTTCGGCCTAGTCAGCCTTATGAATAATACGGCCCTGACCGAGGTTTCGGCCTAGTCAGCCTTATGAATAATACGGCCCTGACCGAGGTTTCGGCCTAGTCAGCCTTATGAATAATACGGCCCTGACCTAGGCTTCGGCCTAGTCAGCCTTATGAATAACACAGCCCTGTTCCTGACCTCATCAACAAGCAGGTGAACGGGTGGCTGTTGATTTTGCCCATTTGCTGCCCTTCGAGTTGTTTTAAAAGGTAGTTTTATACTGAGGGAAAAGGCCCTAAAGATAACATCAGTCACCAGCTCAGAGACACAAAGAGCTTTTCAATGGATGTGACTGTAAAGAACATTCTATACAACAAACTGTGGCGATTTGGCCCAGGGCTGGAGTGCCATTTTTAAAAAATTTATCGATTTTCTAAAGGCCCAGGGAGTCTCTCACATATGCAGATTCCTGCCTTGTCTGTGGACCACATGCTGCCCTCCTGAAAGGCACAGAGTGGAAACAACAACAACATTCAATTTATATACCGCCCTTCAGGATAACTTATCACCCAATCACAGCAGTTTACAAAGTATGTTATTATTACCCCCCCAACAATTACCCTGTGAGGTAGGTTGGGCTGAGAGAGCTCTGAGAGAGCTGTGACTGACCCATGGTCACCCAGTTGGCCAAGCAGAGGAATTGGGAATCAAACCTGGCTTTCCAGATTAGAGTATTGCCGCTCTTACCCAATACACCAAACAGTAATGGCAACTGGGAAAAGACAAATTTTTGGGAACCAATTATTTTCCCAGCACTTCTGGAAACATATAGATACAAGAATAAGGAGAAGCATAAAAACCGTCAGGGTGGGAAATGAAGGCAGGGGAAGAAAGCCTGTGTCCCAGTTATGGAAGTTCTCCTTAGCCTGCCTTCTGCTGCTGAGATCTCACCAAACCTTTGTCCAGCCAACATTAAGCTTTTCGCCCACGAGGTTTAGAAAATGGCTTCTTTAAAACATTGAGGAACAAAGTGGCAGAGGATCAAGCGTGTGCCAGGAATATAGTCCAGCTTTAGGCCACGTCTGTTATGGAATTCTTGAACTGCAGGGAATGTGTTTACTGTTATCTGCTTGGAAAATCTTTATTGTTATCTTCTTAAAGATGTGGCGGCAGGAGGTTCTCTGTGCTCTTCACAGGAGGGCTTGATGGTTGAGTAGCAGCCATTTTCTGAAGTTTTAACCTCAGAGCTCCAAGCCAATGACTGAGAGGACAGGCAGGAAAACAAAAAGGATCTCGTTTTCTGTTGCTGGTTTCTTAATGTCAAGGAATTAAGGGCAGAAACACATCCGAGGGAACAGGGACTCCAGATCAGTCTTCTTTTACATTTCTCAGGAGGTCAGCATCAGTGAAGAGTTGGAAGGCAATCTCCTCAATTTCGTTGGACACTCCGCATTCAAACAAGCAACCAAAGAGCAGCGACTGGCCGTCCTCGCACACGGCTAGGTCCGAGTAGCCACTGGGCCCTTCATACAGCACCCATGGGTCCTCCCAACTCTCCTTCACATGTGGGGAAGTGTTGAGGTAGATACCCAAATTGATTCGCCTGTGTCTGCTTGCGGGGTGGGAGAAAACCATCCATGGCTTAGTGGTCTCTAATGCAGATGTATTTTCTCTTCGATCCAGCTCTGAGGGTTGCAGCACTGGGGTGAAACTCACCACGCTGCCCTGGCAACCAGTTCCTGTCTCGGGCAACTCCTTGCATAGGAAGGACTCCTCAAATTCGGTTCCATAGTCCACGCTGAAGGCTTCGACCCTATACTTGTCCGGACTACGAGCGTTGCAATATAACACTTGCTCGTTATCTTGAGAAGTGAGCTCAGCGACCTGGCATTCTATAGTGTGCAAGCTCTTGAGGAGCTGGCCCCATGCCCAATTCTTCCCATGGTCATCACTGTAGAAAATAAAACAATGTGGTTTTATGTTATTAACAGAAGAGGGGGCAAAGAAACTCCAGTGCATGTAGTAGGCATATGCAGGAATCACCAGGCGCCCGCAGCTCATCTGCAATCCGTGGCCAGGCCCAACAGCAAACGTGGCCCAGTTTCTCAAGTCATGTCCAATCACTTGATCGGTCAAATCAGTCAACTGGCTCCATGTGTAGCCGCCATCTTGGCTAGAGACAAAGCACAGCCTGGCTGCGTTCTTCCTCGACATGATCTGATGCCATTCTGAGATGTGTCTCTGCACACAGATGAAAAACAGGAAAACTTGGCCGCTCGTTTTCTCATATACCGGGCATGGGTTCATGGTGCGGTGACCGGGCAGCAAGGCTGTCGTCAGAGGCTCTTTAGGGCCCCACTGAAGCAAGGTGGAGAGAAGGATCAACAGGTTATTGTCAGATACAGGGCAGGGCAGGCATGTTACTCTGCAGCAGTCACTCCACTGTCTCCCCATCAGTTACCAGGCTCAATTTTAGATACTGGCCATCACATACGAAGCCCTTCACGATCTTTGTTCCTCATATCTATTGTACTGCCTCTGTCTCTCTACAGCTGCTTCACTCATCTGAACAGGGCCTTCTGCAGATGCCTCTCTGCAAGTAGGCAAAACTTGCACGTACACGTGCCTTCTCTGTGGTGGCGCCCACCTTTTGGAATAGCCTGCGTGTGGAGGTCATAAAGGCTCCAACCGTCCTGGCATTCTGCAGACTACGCAAAACTAAATTATTCAGGCGGGCGATTTTACAAAAGTCATAGTGCTGTATTATAACAGAACAGATCCGGAAGGTGCTTTAATAAAAGGAAAGGGTCTGTGGACTATACTACTGTGTATAGCACATACTATCTGTCACAGTATTTATTATTTCATTGACACTCTGCCTTTCTCCCCTGTGGGGACCCAAAGTAGTTTACATCATTCTCTCCTGCACTTTATCTCTGAAATAACCCTGTAAGGGAGGGCGTGATTGGCCCAAGGTCACTCAGTAAGCTTCCATGGCAGAGTTGAAGTTCAAACCTCAGTTTCCCAGATCCTAATCTAACGCTCTAACCGCTACAACACAATGGTATTATCCTATTATGTGGTGGTGGAGAGTGCCCTCAAGTCATAGCTGATTTACGGCGACCCCTGGTGGGGATTTCATGGCAAGAGACTAACCGAGGTGGTTTGCCATTGGCTGCCTCCTCAACCCTGGTCTTTATTGGAGGTCTCCCATCCAATTACTAACCAAGGCCAACCATGTTTAGCTTCTGAGATCTGATAAGATCAGGCTCACCTGGGCTATCCAGGTCAGGGCATCCTATTATGTCGTTTCTACATAATTTAATATGCCATGTTAATAATGTGCTTTGTTTCTGCTTTGTGTCAAATTTTTACTTGGTTATAATTTCTGCAATCCTGATCCTATTACATTGCTTATTGGATGTCCCATCCTATTGATTCCATAGATCAGTGATGGCGGACCTTTTTGAGCCCGAGTGCCCAAACTGCAACACAGAACCAACTTATTTGTTTCAAAGTGCCAACACTGCAATTAAACCTGAATACTGAGGTTTTAGTTTAGAAACAACGACTCGTACAGTTGTCCGAACTAATTAACATATTTTGTCTTAAAAGAAAAACACAGTAAAAGAGCTGTCAATGCAGGGCCGGCGCGCCCATGGAGGCCAGGTAGGCGGTGGCCTCGGGCGCGCGGGCACTGGAGGGGCGCTGGAAGGGGTGTTGGGGGGTGGAGACGCGCGCAGCGAAGCTGGCATGACTTGGCTGCAGCTACTGCTGCAGCCAGTCAGCCAGCCCCTTGCTGCCATGACCGCTGCCACACACCCCAGCCGGGCGCAGCCTCTGTGCGCCGCTTGAGCCCCGCTGCCGCCGCCACACTTCCCAGCCGGGCGCAGCCTCCACGCACCGCCCCAGCAGCGGCTCGCAGCTTCTGCTCCCGGCTGGGGCGTGTGGGGGCGGCGGCGGTGGAAGCACGGGGCTGGCTGGCTCCGTTGCGTGCTCCTCCGCCCCAGCCGGGCGCAGAAGCCGTGAGCTGCTGCTGGGGTGGCGCACGGAGCAGCCTCCGCGCGCCGCCCCAGCCCCGGCTCACAGCTTCTGCGCTCGGCGGTCCTCCACACGCCGCCCAGCCCCCCTGCGGCGCGTGATGACGTCTGCAATGACGTCATCACGCAGTCCGTGGCGCGCCCGCGCGCACACGCCGCCGCGGGCGCCAAAACCTCTGGCACCGGCCCTGTGTCAATGATATAGTTTTTAATTGAAAAAAACATCAACTCTAGTAAATGAAAAAAATACAGTAATACATTGTACACATAGCCTGAAGCCAAGTAATTTATATAAACTTTTAAAATAATTACGTGCATGCATTTTTGGATAAGGGATACTCGCAGGGCTTTTTTTCTGGGGGAACGCAGGGGAACGGAGTTCCGGAACCTCTTGAAAATGGTCACATGGCTGGTGGCCCCGCCCCCTGATCTCCAGACAGAGGGGAGTTGAGATTGCCCTCCGGATGGCAATCTAAACTCCCCTCTGTCTGGAGATCAGGGGGCGGGGCCACCAGCCATGTGACCATTTTCTCCGTGGGCAACCCACTGAGTTCCACCACCTCTTTTCCCAGAAAAAAAGCCCTGGATACTCGTAATATGAATATGCCAGACTGAAATTGTATGGGGCAAGCCTTACTCCGGGTCCTTTCCTTGCTTCTACAGGTGTTGGATTAGTAAAAGTAAAAGTCAACCTGTATTAGGATGAGCAAGATAAACAAGAAAACTAAACTTGCTTAACACACTTTAAACAACTCCTAAACGAATGTCTTGGACTGCAAACGCTGCTTTAGATAAAAATTTGCATTTGGCATGCTTTTGCACAATTAATGTGATTTTTGCTGTTGGATGCATGCTGATAATTTGTCAAACCTTGGCTCATACTCCGTTAGTTTGAGAGCAACACATGCAGCACTCAGGTCATCTGTTAGTCTGTTTCTGGTATCGGATTTGATATAATTCAAAGCTGAAAACAGCTGCTCACAAGCATTAGATGACCCAAACAAATTTGGGGGCAGGATTTGGTTCTGTGAGTGTCTTGTGGGGAGGAACATATGCCGTGGTCTTCAAACCATACTGCTCTTGATGGGGAGAGAATGACTTTCCAGATCTTCCACCAGCCTTCTTACATCAGAAATTGAGGGGGGGGGGGGTGTTCCTAGTTTTGAGGGGCTGCAGAACTAGGCAGTACAACTGTTGCAGCTTTTAAAGCCCCCCACCCTTACTTCTCTTTGTGCCCTCCCCAAACCTTCGGACCGTCTGTTCTCGCTCCTGCTCTGGGAAGGAATATTCATTTCAGCTTTTCCAAACCGAAATGATATTTCTTCTCTTTAGCCAGAAAAGAAAAACCAGCAGATTCCTCTCCCCCCCCGCCCCCGCCCCCAGCACTTTGGATGTTTCCCCACTGTTGACCATGGAGGTTTTTTATATAGCCAGGATTCCCTTCCTGCTCACCCACCCCCATTACTGAACTATTTTACTGTCTGTAATTAAAAGATGTTAAAATAAAATTTTTTGAATATAGCTCTGGTGAAGTGGATGTTTAACCGACAGTGAGAAAGGCTTTGTTGACAGTACTAGTTTATATATTTTACATGCTTCAGGAAAGTATACAGTAGTGGAAGCTTGTTGAGGAAAAAAAGGACATTGGACTTGGACCAGCATGGACTCGGACCCACACCACTGGACTCACCAAATCGATACAGAAGCTGCTTGGCGGCCTTCTCCTCCACCTCCCACCGCTGCTTCAGCTGGGATTGATGAGGAGGCTTCTTCACAGCAAAGAAGCCGCTCACGCCGCTGCCTTCTCCAGCTGGCAAAGGAGCTGCACGGGAAGCACCAGCACGTCCTTCTCCAACTCCCGCCGCCGGCACAGAAGCAGCACAGGTTGCCACCTTCTCCGGCTCCATCCCCAGCCGGTAAAGGAGTTGTGCAAGAAGAAGCACCGCACGTGTTTCTCAGACTCCCACGCCGGCAAAGAAAGTGCGCGCTCCACAGCTTTCTGCTCCTCCCCAGCTCCTCCCAGCTCTTGCTGCCGGGACAGAAAGTCTGCTCCGCAGCAGAGAGAATGCGCAGGACAGGAAATCTGCTTGGCAGCCTGCCCTGGCTTCCCGAGCTGGGAGTCCGGGACAGAGAGGGAAAGGGCAACTCTCTGGGCTGGGCTCCTCCCGTTGTGCACTGGCTACTAAATTAAATGCAGCTTTCTTTCCTTTGTAGCCCAGCCAGGAGGAAAAGGAATCACGTGGGCGAGGCCAAAACCCACGCCTCCAAATGAGCTCTGGCTCACGTGCCCACAGAGAGGGCTCTGCGTGCCGGCTGTGGCACGCGTGCCATAGGTTCGCCATCGCTGCCATAGATGTACACTGTGTAATCCACCTTGAGTTTCTTGAGAAATGCCACCTATGGATAATGTAAGTAAGTAAAAATAAGTAAGTTTCACACGGGGAATACACTGTTAGGCAGAGTACATATCGGCACAGTGGAATTGCACTTGCTGCTTAGGAAAGCAAGTTCACACAAAGGTTATCTTTTATTTTAGTTGATTAATATGAGTCCTTTATTATAAGGTTCAGGATAGGATAGACAGCATTCTAAACTAACTAGCTTAACTAGAAAAGACAGAGATACAGGAGGGCACATCTTGTTTTCACGGTGGTAAGATGGAGGAGAGAGGAGGAAGAGGTGGAGTCAACTGGAGGAAGGAAAGAAGGAAAGGAAGATGTTCCACCAGGCCTATGGTTGTGGCTGAGACACTAGCAGGGCCATATGAACCCATGGCTGGGCCCTGAGACTTTCAGGTATTTCGGGCCCCCTCTGACACTTCAATCTTTCACCCCACTACAGCCAGACCCTGGTACAGCAGGTACGTAGCCCTATATCCATTTTGAGGGTCCCCTGAAGAATTCTATTCATAATCCTACTATATAATTCCCTTAGTGAGTTTCTGACGACTCACATTGATGCTGGTGCGCCTGCGCGAGGCGCACCAGCATAAAAGGGCAGCGGGGAAGGCCGCGGGCTAGCTAGCCCAGCTGGAGGAAGAGGGCGGTGCGGGAAGAGCTACGCGCTCAAGTGCTGGTGGAGCCTGGGCAATGGCGAAATGCCCGTCCCCCTTGGAGCCCCGCTGCGCTGCGCCGTGCTGCTCTCGGCGGGGCCTGAGCAGGCAAAACGCCTGTCCCCCTCAGAGCCCCACTGAGCCACGCAGTGCTGCTCTTGCAGGGGGCCGAGAGGAGGCAAAATGCCGGTTGGCCTCGGAGTGCTGTCGAGCCGTGCCGCTCTCGCTGGGGGCCGGGCGGACGCAAAATGCCCCTCGCCGTCCAAGCCCTGCAGAGCCGCACCGTGGGCGGGGATGGGAGAGGCGAAGCACCCATCGCCCTTGGAGCCCTGCTGCGCCGCACCGCGGTGCTCGGCAGGGCCCGGGTGGGTGAAATGCCCCCAGCAAGAGTGGCGTGGCTCCGAGGGGGACGGGTGCTTCGCCTGCCCGGGCCCCGTTGAGAGCGGCACTGCTCAGCGGGGCTTCAAGGGCGATGGGCATATTGCTTGTCCGGGCCCTACCAAGCCATGCCGTGCCGCTCTGGGCGGGGCCCGGGCGGGTGAAACGCCCATCCCCCTCGGAGCCGTGCTGTGCTGTGGCGCTCTCAGCAGGGACAGGGCAATGGGGCGGGAGCAATGCGCCCATCGCCCTGCGAGGCCCACTGGAGCCGGGCATGCGGAGGGAAGAGCGAACTCACTCTGCCCTCCCTCCCTAGCTCCACACCCCGCCTTCCAGGCCTGCCCACACCCCTCCTGCCTTTCCACCCTCCCCAAACCCCCACTGCCTCCCTACCTGCCATCTCTCCCCAGACCTCTCCTGCATTTCCACCCTTCCCAAACCCCCATTTGCCTCCCTACCCACCATTCCTCTCCACACCCCATCTGCCTCTCAGCCCTCCCCAAACCCCCACTGCCTCCCTACCTGCCATCTCTCCCCAGACCTCTCCTGCATTTCCACCCTTCCCAAACCCCCATTGCCTCCCTACCTGCCATCCCTCCCCAGACCTCTCCTGCTTTTCACCTCTCCCCAGACTCTCCTTGCCCCCCACCTGCCAGCCCTTCCTAACCACCTTCCCCCCCACAGCCCTCCCCAGCTTTCTAGAGCCCGTTGTATTTATTTGCACAACGGGCTGTGTTTCTAGTTTTAAAAATATTTTTATTGCGCGAGAAGAACTCTTCAGGAAAGCACATTTTGGGGGTATAATTGTTCGATAATGTAATATTTTGAAGTGAATAAAATTGTTACTATTTATTAAAAATATATAATTTATGGATAATGGTTTTAAAATAAGAGACAATTTGTTTTACTTCAGTAAGGAAGCAATTAATTATCTTATTAATAGAGCTTATATAAGAGAATTAATTGTAATTTATATGGCGGTGTGCCGCAGCAAAAAAAATTGACGGGCCCCTAGTCCCTGTAGGGCCCCTAGGTTCCGACCTAGTCATCCTTATGAATAATATGGCCTTGACCGAGGCTTCGGCCTAGTCAGCCTTATGAATAATACAGCTCTGACCAAGGCTTTGGCCTAGTCAGCCTTATGAATAATACAGCTCTGACCAAGGCTTTGGCCTAGTCAGCCTTATGAATAATACGGCTCTGACCAAGGCTTCGGCCTAGTCAGCCTTATGAATAATACAGCCCTGATCTAGGCTTCGGCCTAGTCAGCCTTATAAATAATACGGCCCTGACCTAGGCTTCGGCCTAGTCAGCCTTATGAATAATACAGCCCTGACTGAGGCTTCAGTCTAGTCAGCCTTATGAATAATACAGCTCTGATCTAGGCTTTGGCCTAGTCAGCCTTATGAACAATACAGCCCTCAGCACTGGTGAACTAGCCTGCTGTCCCTCTTGTCTGGCTCTGCTCCATTTTCTGCTGGTTTGGACCTTGGTGGATTTCTGCCCACTGTCTAACCTCAAAGTATTTCAACTGTTTACTTGATCTGTATTTTAAAGCCTGTATCTTGGAGCAATTTTGTTTAATTGTATTTAATACTGTATTTTATAACTTACATTTATTGATTCTGCTTTTTATATATGTTATCTTTCTATGTGATTATGATGATGTAACTGGCCCTGAGCCTACTTGAAGGGAAGGTGAGCTAGAAATTGAATAAATCAAATCAAATCAAAATCAAATCTTCCAGGCCCAAATGCCCGGGGATCCTAGAGGTTTTTTGGCTTCCTTTGGGCATAGAGCAGGGTCACTGGGGGAGGTGAGCAGGGCAGATAGCTGTGAATTTCTTGCATTGTGCAGGGGCTGGCCTAGTTGGCCCTTGGGTTCCCTTCCAGCTCTATGTTTCCACTGCGGAAGAGATAGGATATCAATTTTGAAAAATGAAATCAAGAACAGCCCAACTGCGTTCAGCTTCTCACTGCAGGAAAGCATTACCTGAACAGACATTCCCTCCTTGTGCCCTCGTCGCATCACCAGGAATTCAGCATCTTCATCCCTGAATGACGAGCGCTTCTCAGCAAAAGCCAGAAAAATGGACTCCTGGGGCAGGTACAGCAGGGCTGGGATGCGATAGGTGATCCCCCCTGGTGCTTCCTGGCAGAAAAGGGCCACCTTCCCAGAGCCCACCCGAGCTTCTGCCATGTTTTCTGGAGTGCAAGAATAGTCTGGGAAGAGAGGAGAAAAGAAGGAACATCAAAAGAATCAGAGTAGTGAAGAAAGATGGCAACTGTCGGAGAGCATGTATTTCTTTGGGCTCCTGTGTCGGCTCTGTATCCGGGGCTTAATTGCCAGCTAGGGTGGGAAATTCAACCCTAGCTTGTCTCTTAACAGATAGGAGGGGCTCCAGTTGTCAAGTGCAAAGAAAGATCAGAAGATTTTGGGTTTCATTTTATTAGAAGATTTAGGGATCTTCTCTGTCCTATGAACATGGTAACTGTAGGAAAATATAGCAGAGTTTGTGCAAAGATTGTGCATTGGAAGTAATGAGAATAGATTCACACACACACTCCAGTGTAGCTCTGTAAAATTGCTTTACTAAAGGATAAAAAATTAGGGTTACATTTGGAGAAAATAATAAATTGCTAAACTGACTACATCTTGCTAGATAAGAAGTAAGTAAGAGAGTGAGTGAAGTGAAGTTGAAGTGAAGTGAAGGTGAACAAAGAGCAATAAAACTTCAGTATATAGCATCAATTAATTGCCCCCAATAAACTAACTGCCCAATAGAAAATCCTAGTATTACTTCATTATGCTTAGTGACTCCCCTTTCTATGGCGGGAATCTTATTCAAAGCTCTAATGGTTACATTCAAAGTATGTTTACTAATTAAGTAGGTAACACAAACAGTTTAACTCTTTCATGACTGAAATGAAAACACTTGCTAAATTCCTACAATCCCCTTCTCAGGTGTTGGAGTGGAAGTCATGAAGGTTCATCTTCTTGCGTAGGTGTTCAAGCTTTGCTTTGTTGAGCGGCTTGGTCAGTATGTCAGCAACCATCTCATCAGAAGGACAGTATTTAATGTCTATTAGTCCTTGCTGTTGCAGTTGTCTCACTTTGAGATGTTTCACTACTACGTGTTTGGTCTTTCCTTTGATGCTCTCACTCTTGGCTAAAGCAACACAGGATAAGTTTGTCCGGGGTCTGGGTCCCAGCCCCCAGACTTGGTAGGAGGGAACAGCAGGTCAGCCGGGCTGATGGGCAAACAGAGGGGGCAGCCAGCAGACAGCAGGTCAACTGGTCAGCCAGCTGACAGCAGGTCAACTGGTCAGCCAGCTGACAGCAGGTCAACCGGTCTGACTGGCAGGCAGAGGGGGCAGCTGGGGGACAGCAGGTCAACCCCTCCCACAGGCAAATGGAGCCAGAACCTGCCGGTGCCAGGGGCAAGGGGCAAAAGCCCAGGGCCTCAGGAGGCAGGGGGAGACAGAGAGAGGCCAGCGAGTCCCACTCCCCTAGGGAGGGAAAGGAGGCTAGGCAAGGCGGAAGGGGGCAAGGGCAGAGGGATTGGAAGCTCAGCAGTCACCCACCCAAAGACCTTACCTGAGGAGGAGAAGCAGCAGCAGCCCCAACAACCCAAAGCCACGCCCCAGTTAGAAAATAGTAGCCTGGCCCAGGAGTTGCCAAAAGCCAAGCCACTCCAGGTGGGGCTATTGGAGGCACTCTGCAGGAAGCCCTGGGCAACCAGCCAAGGAGCCACAGCTGGACCCACCTTCAGCCATCAGCTCAGCCAGGGAGGCCGGGCTGCTAGCCAGGGGACTGCAGCTGGACATGCCTTCAGCAATCAGCCAAGGCAGGGAGGCTGGGCAGCCAGAGAACAAGGCACAGCTGGTGCTGGTCAGTGGGGCCAGATCAGCTACCCCAGCTGCAACTGCTTGGTGCAGCCAAAGGCCAGGCTGGAAGAGGGGTGGGGCAGTAGGAGGAAGCCCTATAAAAGCTGGCTGGGAAGAGCCCTGTGGTGGTGGGTGTGAGTGAGGAGTGATGATGTGGAGTGAGAGCAGTAAGATGCAAGGGTGGAGGCTTGGAGGAGAGTCCTGGAAGGAGAAGATGAAGGAGGGCGCAGAGGGTAAGCAGGCCAGGTTGAGCAGGCCAGCGAGTGGACTGAGAGGGAGTCTGGGTGAGGTATACCGCCCCTCCTTCCACAGAGCAGGGTCCTGCAGATTCCCTGGCCCCCCTGTGACGTCAGGAGCAGACCGCCCAGTGCCACGCCCAGCGGCAGCGACGGCAAGCCCTGACAAAGTTGTCTTCAAATAGAGTGATGGGTCTTGGTTCTTCTATTCCAAAGTCTTTCAGTAGGTTGATAATCCATCCAAGCTCATCACAGGCTTGTGCAGCAGATACATATTCAGCTTCAGTGGTTGACGTAGCGATAAGAGTTTGTTTCTGGCTTGTCCAGCTGATCAAGTTGTTTCCATAGAAGAAAAGGTATCCACTGGTTGACTTGTAGTCATCTATCTCCTCAGCAAAGCTGGCATCCATGTATCCCACTAGGATTGGGTGATCACATGGTGAAAATTCTAGTTTCAGGTTTGCTGATCCAATCAGGTATCCGGCTACCTTTTTACTGCTTCCCAGTCAGCTTCGTTGGGTGCACTTGTTTTTCTGCTCAGGATCCCAACCGCTGCGCATAGATCTGGTCTTGACACTTTACTCAGGTAAAGAAGCTTTCCAATTACTTCTCTGTATTTGACATTGTCTCTTAGTGGTACTCCATCATGGTATTTGATATAATTTTGATCCAGTGGTGTTCCCTTTGGTCTGGCATCTTGCATCTCTAGTGATTCCACGAGTTCCATGATCTTGTGTCTTTGGCTTAGAAGAAAACTTCCATTCTGGGTTCTCTCGATGAGCTTTCCCAAATAACTGCTGGGTTCACCCAGCTGCTTAATCTCAGTGTCCTTATTTAGTTGATTAACAATTTCTTTGGCTTGTTCACTGCTGTCACAACATAGTATTAAATCATCCACAAAAGAAAGCAAATATTGATATTGTCCATTTATAATCCTTGTAAATAGGCAAGGTTCAGCTTCACCTTGTTTAAAATTCAGTTGTGATAGTAGCTTTCTTAATTTCTCATTCCAAGCTCTGGCAGATTGACGTAGTCCATAGATGCTTTTGTTGAGTTTGCAAACTAAAGCCTCTTTGCCTTTTTCTTTAAATCCTTCTGGTTGAGTCATGTAGATTTCTTCATCTAGCTCTCCGTTGAGAAAGGCTGTTTTAACATCAAGGTGTTCAATATGTAGACCTGTGGAAGCTGCTACGCTTAGTAGGATTCTTACTGTTGAATGCTTTGTAACTGGTGCAAAAGTTTCAGAAAAGTCGATTCCAGGTTTCTGTGTATATCCTTTGGCAACGAGACGTGCTTTGTGCTTGTCAATGCTTCCATCTGCATTGTGTTTCACTTTGAATACCCATTTGCACCCAATGGGTTTTCTTCCAGGTGGCAGTTTTGTTAGAGTCCAGGTTTGGTTCCTGTGAAGTGAGTTGAACTCTTCCTTTGCAGCATTAATCCATTTGTCCTTTTCGTGTTCAGGCAGTTCAAGCATCTCAGCCCAGTCTGCTGGTTCATCAGCAGTTTGCACTTTAGCACAAGATTCGTATCTCAGTGGTGGCACACCTTTGTTTTCTTTTGCTGAGCGCCTCACCTTGGTCTCTGTCTCTGTGTCATCTGGCCAGGTTTCACCTGTCTCCCCTTCTGGTGGTAGGATCCCTGCCTCTGCCCCTTCTGAAGGTGAGGCTTCTTTGGGTCCTTCCTGGAGACTGGCATCAGCATCAGCAACAGGCAACCTCGAAACCAGATCACAGAAGAATGGACCTTCTATTTCACGGCTTGGTGGCATTGCTGAATCAGGTTCTTTGTTCCCTGTGAACACATGCTTCTCATCAAAGAATATAGTGTTAGCAACTTTTATTTCAAAGGTTTTGGGGTTTAGGATTCTGTACCCTCTTGGTGCATAATCCACAAGGATTCCCAGTTCTGGAGGGCAATGCGCACGCGCTAGCGTTTGGACGCCTTGTCTCCACTCTCCCGAGGACATCCAAGTTAACAGCTTTAAAAGAATGTAAACTGCTGATTGAAACTGCTGAAACTGATTTATGAGACGTCTGGCACAACAAGAAGAAGCTTGGTGAAAAGAATAGGTGAGAGGATAACAGAACTTGTTTAGTTTTAAAAGGGAAGGGAGGACGAGCCGAGACAGATAACATGGCGGCTACTGTGAAAGGCTTATCAGAACAACTGGCACAATTTCAAGCACTAATGCTTGACTCCCAGACCAAAATACAAACTTCTTTAACTGAGCTAACAGCAGAAATGAGAAATTTGGGCTCAGAGGTTAAATTGGTGGCAGGCATTGCATCGGAAGCCAAGGCTCTTGCGCAACAGAACAAAGTGGAGATTGATTCATTGAAAAAACAATACGTAGACTTATCCGACCGTAATAGGAGGGGGAACATTATTTTCTTTGGTATTTCTGAAGAAGTTAAAGCATGTGATTTAGAGCGGACCCTGGTGGGATGGTTATCACAACAGGAGCTGGAAATAGAAGAAGAAGATATTGAACGTGCCCACAGACTCCAAACAAGAAGAATGGGGGGGGAACCGCGCCCGGTGATAATGAAGCTTGTGAGGGAGAAGTTACAGCAGAGGATATTCAAAACACTCAAGAAAAATAAAGAGCTGACATTTAAAGGCAGAAGGGTTTATGTGAAGGAAGATTTTTGCAAAGAAACGCTTTATCAAAGGACTCAAATGAAACCTTTTGCACAGAAACTTAACCAAAGCAACATTAAATTCAGCTGGGCGTACCCAGCATCCCTGGTTATTTACCAAGAGGGGAGGAGGCGTTGTGCGAGGAACCCTGAAGAGGCACGGGACCTATTAGAAACTTTGGGAGTAAATGTGAGGAATACTGAGTCAATCCCGATGGATGAAACGCATCAACCTCGGCCACAGCAACCGGACTCTGAGGAAGGTCCATCTAACCGTCAGGACAAGAGGCCAAGACTGTCTCGAGACTGAGACATATTAAGGGAAGTATACAAACAAAATTAAAATAGTATTAAAATGGTTATTAATATAACTCGGGGAGTGGAGGGTGCGCTTACCCCAGATGTGTAGAGAAGGGATGAGTACTCATCCCCAGCTCATGGCTCTACACAAGGGAAGGGGAGGGGGAGGGAGGGGGAAGGGAAGGGAAGTTGGGTATACAAAGGGGAATATCAAACTAAATATCGGGCCAGGGGAACAAAGGGAAGGTAAATCTGAGTTTGAAAATGGATAAAACGCTACAGGTGCTGACACTGAACGTCAATGGTCTGGGTTCGGATTTAAAAAGGTATAAACTTCTTAGATTTCTTAAACAACAGAATATAGATATAGCATGGCTCCAGGAAACACATAAATCAAAGAAAGATAAAAGACCTTTATTCAGAGACCCTAATTGGGGGATCTTGGCAGAGGCACGTGGATCATCAAAATCAAGAGGTGTGGCAATTCTGGCTCACAAGAGGAATGATATAAGAGTAATAGAAGTGATAAGAGATGCTGAAGGGAGGTTCATAATGGTTAAATGCCTGGTTGAAAATAGATTAACAACATTGATAAACATATATGCTCCAAATATGGGACAGAAAACCTTTTTATTAAAGGTATTAAAAAAAGCGCGTAGCTTCTCTGAAGGAGAGGTAATTTTGGCAAGAGATTTAAATAAGGATTTTAATAAAGATAACATAATTAATTGGAAACAATGGGATCTGACTGAAGTACACAAAGTTCTTAACCTAGTGCCCAAACCCACATATTTTTCAAGTAGACATAAAACCACCTCATGTTTAGACTATGTACTTATAAATAGAATGAGTACCTGGGAGGTAAAAAGAGTAACCACCCATCCAATATGGATTTCAGACCACGCCCCGGTAAGTGTAGAAATAATACTAATGCATAAACAAGTTAGAAGACCATGGAGATACAACAACATGATTATGGCTAGGGAGGAGGACAAGCGATATATTACGGATCAAATAAAGCTATACTTCAAAGAGAACAGAGGAACAGTGGAGACAAATACACTATGGGATGCGGCTAAGGCGGTAATTAGAGGGCAATGTATTATGAAAGAAAAGGAGATAAGGAAAAAATGGCATGCCGATAGGGAAGGGAAACTACAGGAATTAAGTAAGTTGCAAGAGGATCAAATAAAGAAATTTTGCCCCAATAGACATAAATTAATTAGGGAACTGCGGAAAAAACTGGATGTTCTTGACTCCATGGCATTATGGAAAAAGCAGGTTATGGTAAAAAACGAATACCAGAGAAATACACTTAATTCAGCCAAGAGATTAGCAAATTACCTGAGAAGGGAAAAGGAGAGACAAAGGGTGAGGAGTATTAAGATAAATAAAAAGGTGACACAGAATCCAGAGGAGATAAAAGGAGCATTTGAGAAATTTTATAAAAGTTTATATGAGGAAAAAGAGGTGAAGGAATTTGAGGAAGAGATAGGGACAGTGTTAACGGAAACTGAACGAAGGAGGCTTGAGGAGGATGTAAAGTGTCAAGAGATTGAGCAGGCGATAGGTAGCTTAAAGCCAGGTAGATCTCCAGGGTTAGATGGTTTTTCAGCTGAATTTTATAAGGAAATGAAAGAGGTATTGATCCCTGAATTACAAGAAGTATTTAATAATATACTAAAAGGAGGAAAGGCCCCGGATACCTGGAGGAAAGCAGAAATAACGGTGATTTTGAAACCTAAGAGAGACCCCCAAGAAGTGGGTTCATATAGACCGATTAGCCTGCTGAATCAGGATTATAAACTCTTTGCCAAAATATTGGCAAATAGACTTAAGAATATTATTCGGAAAGTGATAAAAGAGGATCAATACGGTTTTATGGAGGGTAGAAACATTGCACACCCAATAAGAAATTTAATCAATGTCTTGTGTCATAGTAAATTTAGGAAACTGGCTTTATTAAAATTAGATGTTTATAAAGCTTTTGATACACTGTCATATCAATTTTTATGGACAGTTATGGCCAAATATGGAATTAGTCAATCAATTATACAAGTATTCCAGGAAATATATAGAGAAGGCACAGCGGTAGTTAGACTCAATGGGGAACATACCTCACAATTCTCAATTCAGAGAGGAGTTAGGCAAGGATGTCCGCTTTCCCCGTTCCTCTTCATAATGGCTATAGAACAACTAGCTCAACGTATTAGGAACTCTGGGAGGATAGAGGGATGTCAAATAGGCAAGGAAGAAATTAAATTAAACTTATTTGCAGATGACCTGATCATAGTTATATCTAATCTGAAAGAAGGAGTCAAAGAGACAAAAATTATATTAGAAGACTTTGAGTTAAACTCAGGATTAAAAGTTAATATGGCAAAATCAGAGATAATGTATATTAATGTGAGGATGGAAGAAAGGAAAGCGATACATAAATGGACAGGAATAGGTTTAGGGGTCAAGAAATTCAGATATTTAGGGATAGATATAGTTAAAAATGTTAATAAGATGGTAGAGAGGAATTATAATCGGACGTGGAACACAATATTGAAAGAAATGAGGAGGTGGGGCAAGAAGACATTAAGCATAACAGCTAGGATTAATATAGTGAAAATGTTCTGGACCCCAAAGTTATTATATTTGTTTCAAATGATACCTTTAGAAATCAATAGACAAAAAATTAACAGTTGGAATGCGAGAATAAAAGAATGGGTCTTTGGCAGTAAAAAAAGTAGGGTTTCTAGATATTTCATATATGCTCATAGATCTGACATGGGATGGGGTGTCCCAGAACTGGGAAATTATTATGAAGCATTTCAAATAAAAACATTAATGGAAATAGGGGAGAGAAGTGAACAAAAATGGGTTAGAATCGAGAATGAGGCAAATAAAGGGGTTGGAAGATTTGGAGTATTTACAGGAGGAAAGTTTAAATACAGTATGTTAGAACCGGGACCGAGAAAAACAGCATTAATGATTTGGAGGAAATGGCAACCGAAATGGTTAAAGGGAGTATCTAAACAAGTATTATTAGAGGCATTGGATGAGGAGGAGGAAGATGAGAAGTGGTGGAGATTACTTAAACAGAAAGGGTACACTAGATTGCAAGATATACTATGTGGGCAGTCACTTAAACCATTACAAACATTACATGATGAAATAGGAAGGCAATATTGGTTGAAGCTAATAGGTTTACATAATAGACTTAAAAAGATAATCGAAAATAGGACTCTGACGGCGGGGGAACCAATGGAGGAGTTATTAAAGGTGATGATAAACACAAAAAGAGGATTAGCAGGCAAGATATATAGAAGGATGATGTCTGATAAAGATCGGACAAGAACCCTCCTTCAGGGGAAGTGGAGCGTAGAAATTAGTCTAGCGGATAGAAGGGTTGACAGAATTATAAAAGGTATACAGGAGATAAAAGTGCATAAATTCAGAGAGCTGGAATTGAAATTCTACACGAAGTGGTATAGAACCCCGGCTATATTAGCTAATATGTTCTCAAGACTAAGTTCAAACTGTTGGCACTGCAGAAACGGGAAAGGATGGTACTCCCATATGTGGTGGGAGTGTGCAGAAGTTAAAGCTTTTTGGGAGAAGGTAACAGAGCAACTTTATAAGTTCTTCGCAATAAGACCAAAGATAGACCCAGAATTGATGTTAGGTAGTACTTTAGGTCATAAAGATATCAGAAAAGAAGGACAGGACTTATTTAAAGCAATGGTGCTAGCCGGTAAAGCAGTAATAGCATTTGGTTGGAAAGACAAAACTAAGTGGACGGAACTAAACTGGCAGGATTATTTATTTGAATACATTCAATCAGACATTATAGCCATAATTAATCAGGATGAGTCATGGGAATTAAGAATAGGAAAGATTAAGGAAAAATGGCATTTATATTTAAAATGGGTCATGGAGGATCAACAACGGGACGTTCGGTGGAAGCTCCTAAGCTTGTGCCCCTGGCTAGAAAGGATGAGTAGCTAAAGGGAGGGCGGGAGGGATAAGGGTATGGAAAACAAAAGTAAAAATAAAATTAAAGAAAAAAAAAAGGATTCCCAGTTCTGCTCTGGGTTCCAACTTGCCCCTTCTTTCCTTAGGAATGAATGAATAAGCTTTAGCACCAAATGATTTAATATGCTTTAATCCTGGATTTTTCCCATACCAGCGGAAAAATGGAGTTTGTCCAGTTACTCTGTGTAGCGTTCTGTTATACAGGTAAGCTGCAGTCATTACTGCTTCTGACCAGCACAAGTCAGGGAGCTTTGATTGAAATAAAAGACTTCTGCCCATGTTTAGCAGAGACCTATTAAATCTCTCTATTGCCCCATTTTGGTATGGGCTAAATGGAACTGTTCTCTCATGTTTTATTCCTTCTTGTTCAAGAAATTTCTGGAATTCAGTGTTACAGTATTCACTTCCATTATCAGTATGCAAGATTTCTGGAGCTTTCCCAAATTGATTTCTCACAGTAGCCACAAAGTTCTTAAATTTATCTATTGTTTGATCTTTAGTTTTTAACAGGTAAACACTTGCAAAACGACTGTGGTCATCCAAAAAGGTTAAAATATATCTGTGTCCATCTATCGAACTCTTAAGTGGACCAATTAAGTCTGAATGAACTCTCTGGAGGAGTCTGGTAGCCTCAACTTTCTGATGCGGCTTGCTGTTTGGCTTGGTAGCCTTTGCCTGTAGGCAAATCTCACAGGTTTCCTCAATAGCCTTGCAATCATCATATACAATTCCATTGTTCTCTAATAGCCTTTGAATAGAGTTAACATTCTTATGGGCGAAATGATGATGCCAACCAAAAATGCAGTTTCTATGCTGACAATCTTTCTCTTTCAGGCTTGCAACTTTATCAACTTCGGTTCTCAGGTACAAACAATTTTTCAATTTCACAATAGGAATCTCAGCATCATGTCCCTTTAAAATAACCTTTGAGGTTCCGGTACGGTTTGTTTCTATCCTGATCCCGGCACTGAGCATCTTGCCAAGGGAAATTATTCGCTCGGTAGCTTTGGGCACATATAGGCAGTCTTTGAGAGTTAGGAAATTAACATGCCCATTAAGATCAATTAGCTTTAAATTCACAGTACCAGTGCCTTCCACTTGGAGCGCACTTCCATCAACTTGGTGGAGACTAACTTCAGGTTGATTATTAAAATTAATAAAGCTATCAAAGTCTGGACATAAGTGGTATCCAGATCCAGAGTCGAGTAGCCAAAAATGATTCATATCTGCATCATATTCATCATTAATCATACAAACATTGTGTCTAGAATTAGAATTCCATCTTTCTCTGCTCATAGAAAAGCCTTCTCTGCGTGTCTCTCTATCAGCACTGCGACTCCTAGCTCTGAATGACCCCCCCCCCGACCACGTGGTCCTTTGTGGTGATAATGGCTGCCTCTTTGTTCTCTGGGCGCATCTTGGCCTCTGGGCAAATTGTCTCTCATCCTGCATTCCCTTGCAAAATGCCCTTTTCTCTTGCAGAAATTACAAATTACATCACCTCTGTTTCCTCTCTCTGATACTCTGAAAGCACGAAAACTTTCGCTCAAGTTACTCGCTTCCTTTTTCCTTGCTGCATCCATCAGACTCTTAGTAAGAGATGGAATGGTCAAATTTGGAATACTTTTCAAGACTGTAACATGGCTCTCATATGATTCAGGGAGACTTCCCATTATAGCTGCAAAAATTTCGGACTTAGGCACAGTACTGCCCGCAGCCTGGAGTTGACTAATAATTTGGAGTATTCTGTTAATGTGTGACTCCATGTCTTCTCCATGTTTATATCTGATCGTGTACAAACTTAATCTCAGGTCTCTAATTTGATCATCAGTTTTGCCAAGATTTTTCTCTAGGATTGCTTCATATAGCTCTTTTGCAGTTTCATACTGATCAACCAATGGACTGTAAGTCTCATTTAGGGAGGTAACAATCATAAACATCACTTTTGCATTTTTCGTTGAGTATTCCTCAAATTGAGGATCATCGCCGGGAGGCGGATCTTTAGTTAAAAGGTCAAGCATTTTGTTCGCCTTGAGGGCTAGCTTTAGACTATTGTTCCAAATTGTAAAGTTGGTTTGATTCAAATTAGGTATTTTAAAGGAATTTATCTCCTCACCAATTTTTGAAGTGGTGGATGCGGCAGCTGCTGCGGCTCCGGTACTCATCTTTCCTTTGATGTGGACGACTTAGATGTCCTTTCTTTTCAGTTGCACGTTTCTTTCTTTCCTTGGGCCGAAGTTGTCAGGGTGATTCCTCAAGTTGGCTCCCGAAGCTCCACAGCAAGAGGGAGTGAGCGCAGAAGAGAGGAGACCTTCAAACTTACAAAAGCCAAAAAGGAATATTTCTTCTTTTAGCTAACACATGGAGTTATTCTCATTATTTTATCTGTAGCCCATAACCTTGTAGGAAAATATAGCAGAGTTTGTGCAAAGATTGCACATTGGAAGTAATGAGAATAGATTCACACACACACTCCAGTGTAGCTCTGTAAAATTGCTTTACTAAAGGATAAAAAATTAGGGTTACATTTGGAGAAAATAATAAATTGCTAAGCTGACTACATCTTGCTAGATAAGAAGTAAGTAAGAGAGTGAGTGAAGGTGAAGTGAAGTGAAGTGAAGGTGAACAAAGAGCAATAAAACAGTATATAGCATCAATTAATTGCCCCCAATAAACTAACTGCCCAATAGAAAATCCTAGTCTTACTTCATTATGCTTAGTGACTCCCCTTTCTATGGCGGGAATCTTATTCGAAGCTCTAATGGTTACATTCAAAGCATGTTTACTAATTAAGTAGGTAACACAAACAGTTTAACTCTTTCATGACTGAAATGAAAACACTTGCTAAATTCCTACAGTAACATCAAAGCAGAGTAAGGCTAGCTAGAAGGCTGAATAAGTTTGCAAGCGGAAATGCTGCACTCATCTGGATGGTGGAGATTGGGCGTTATCCAGGCATCATCTTGAGGTTAAAGGTCATGTTGCATTCAGAAATTATCAAAATGCAGCTGTTTAGAGATGTTGCTTTATTTCCTCTTTGGCAACAAGTCTAGTTTGGTTTGATTCTGGCACCTTACTCAGAGTCACTCAGTTCTGGCCTTAGAGCCAGAAGAACAAAGAGTACAGAACATCAATCCAAGTACAGGTCCATTCTAACCATTATTGTTGACTTGGTTGGCAACAATTTTGGAATCTCTGGGAAAGAAAGGTCTTTCCTAACATCTGCCGTGGAATCGACCCAAGACCTTTTGCATGCAAACAGGCACTCGACCTCTGAACCAAGGCCCCTGCTTTGCATTGGAGGACATGTGGTTACGCTGAACTTTAGTAATTAGTTATCCTGTTAGGATACTTACGCCAGGTGCAACCACACGGTCATGCACAAGTTCCCCGAGGGTGTACAATTTGGAACTTTTCACAAGCAGAGACCTCAAATAGTCAATGGTTTTCACTTTAATGTGACACTGTTCTCTTAAAACGCAAGGGGTAGATAGTTGTGTTTTATTTTATGGAGAGCAGTAGATTTTATTAGCTTTCTCCATTCAAACAGGAAAATAAAACAGCCTGTAGCTTCTAGTTCAGTCCAATAGAGCCCTGTGGTGCAAAGTGGTAAGCTGCACTACTGCAGCCCAAGCTTTGCTCACAACCCGAGTGTGATCGTGGCAGAAACTGTGTTCAGGTAGCCGGCTCAAGGTTGACTCAGCCTTCCATCCTTCCAAGGCTGGTAAAATGAGTGCTCAGTTTCCTGAGGTAAAGTGTAGATGACTGGGGAAGGCAATGGCAAACCATCTTGTAAAAAGTCTGCCAAGAAAACATCATGATGCGTTGTCCCGCCATGCGACTCGGTGCTTGCACAGAGAGCTACCTTTACCTTTTACTGAAAAGCAAGACATGGTTTTATAAACTGGATTTTGTGCCTTTCTGGATTAGACATGCACCACCGCCCCTTCACACACACACACACTCTTGACATTCTTCAGCAAATCGTCTCTCCCAACCCAACTAACCTACCTCACAGGGTTGCTGTGCTTCCTTGTTGGAAGGATGGGTTGCACATCTAATAAATTACAATAATAAAGATAACACCATTTCCCTCTTAGCCAAAAGAGTTCTGCAGACAGGATAAGAAGTATCGCTTTTTAAAAATACAACCCATTTACACCGTGTCCCAGCCCACCATAGCCGGCAGATCCTTTTCGCTGGAATTGATCGTAACATTATTCTGGCAGTAGCCCAATTCTTCTCCTATATGACTAAATCTAGTAGATAGCCAGAGTTACAGCCAGGTGGTGTCAGTTACAGCCATCATTATTATAATTACTTGTTAACATTATACTTGCTTTCTGTCCTTCTGTACTGTTGATGTTCGAGACTGTAGTCCTAAGAGCAGAGAATAAAGAAGGAAACCCATTGGCACCAAAGGCAAGGTGAGCCAACAATCCAAAGCCTTCCTCCCCATAACTGTTTCTGAGAACCTGGGCAGATCATGAGGAGGAGGAGGGCAGGAAGGGTTACATCAGTGCTTAGTTTTCATGTCCCCTTCTTACATGCCCAGGGTAATGCCCAACGCCACCTTGGGGTTAAGGTAGCAATTTTCCCCAGGCCAGTTCGGCTAGGGAACCTAGAGGGTTCTGCCATCTTTTGGGCATGGAGCAAGGATCACGGGTGTGTGAGGGAAAGGGAGGTAGTTATGAATTTCCTGCATTGTACAGGGGGTTGGACTAGATGACCCTGGAGGTCCCTTCCAACCCTATGATTCTATGATTCTGGGCATGGAGCAGGGGTCATGGGGTGGGGGTGGGGGGCAGTTGTGAATTTTCTGCATTGCGCAGGGGGGATAGACTAGATGACCCTGGAGGTCCCTTCCAACCTATGATTCTGTAACAGCCCTCCCATCCCGTTCACCTCCGGGTGCCTAATACCATCGATAACTTGCATTGGCTGGCTGGCTGGGGTATGGTATCAATTCAATGGGACATCGCCTGGTCCGAAGGGGGAAAGCCCGCGGGGAGGGGGGGGGAAGAGGGCCAGCCTTGAGCTTTTGCAAAAAGCAGCCCACCTTGGGGGAGAAGGGGGGGGCATACATGCAGGGCTGATCTCCAGGGCTCTATATTAAGCTGGAAGGCGCCGTCTCCATTGTCCTTGGTGCTTTAGTAAAGCGGGTGGGAAAGGGACAATACGGCTTTTCGGTCCTGGCTCCCCCCCAGCACTCACCGTGCAGCGGACTCCTCGGAAGGGGAGGCGAGCAGGAGCAGCTAACCTTCCTCCTCCCCCGTCCAGCCCCAGAGCCTGGCAGTGCCCTAAGCAGCGAGCGGGCAGTGCCAAGGGTGCATTGCTCTCTCTCCTCCCAGGCTGCGCTTTGCAGCAGGCTCAGCCTCGGGAAGTTCAATACAAAGGGGGGAAAGGGGGGGGGGAAGACCCGCCCTCTCCTTTAGCCAGCTCCGGCCTCTTTTGCAAGGTCACATTGGCATCTTCGCAGCTTGCTTTGTCCAAAGAAGGAAAGGTCACAAATGTGGCATCTTTGCAGCTTGCTTTGTCCAAAGAAGGAAAGGTCACAAATGTGGCATCACGAATGGTAGCATAGTTTAGTCAGGGGAGAGGACCCCCCCGATCCAGCCAGCATGCTCTGTCCCATGCTAACCGTGCCCTGCTCTGCATACCAACTTTACTGTGGCATAAGCTTTCGAGAACTACAGTTTTCGTCGGATGCATTAGGGTTGTCAGTTCCAAGTTGGGAAATTCCTGGAGATCTGAGGGGTGAAACCTGGAGAGAGTGGGGTTTGGGGAGGGAAACGACCTTGGCATGGCAAATTCCATAGAGTCTACCCCCCAAATAGGGTTGCCAGCTACAACTTGGGAAATTCGTGGAGCTCTGAGGGGTGAAACCAGGAGAAAGTGGGATTTGGAGAGGGAAAGGACCTTGGCATGGCATAATTCCATAGAGTCCACCCCCTAAAGTAACCATTTTCTCCAGGTGAACTGATCTCAGTGGCCTGGAGACCAGTTGTAATTCCGGGAGATCTCCAGCCACTGCCTTGAGGCTGGCAACCATACCCTCCATGCATCACTGAAGAGAGCTGTGGTTCTCGAAAGCTTATGCTACAGTAAAGTTGGTGAGTCTTAAAGGTGCTACTGGCCTCTACTATTTGCTACTACAGACTAACAGGGCTAACTCCTCTGCTTCTCTTCATACAGCAAACAGGGTGGTCTCTTCATGAAAGAAAGAAATGGACATCAAGAATCACAATGTGCAGAAACCGGAGAGAGAACGTTTCAATCGGCGTGGGGAAAGTGGTTGGGTTGTGACCAGCCCTCTGCTGGTTCGACTCCCATTGCTGCCATGGGCTCAGCAGGTGGCCTTGGGTCAGCCGCTCCTCTCAGTCCAGCTCCCCTGCTGTATTGTAGTGATGGCAACACTGACCTTGTTCAGCATTCTGAGTGGGCACTAATCTGTCGAGAACGGTACATAAGTGCACTGTTATGTGAGCTGCTGTAGCGTAGTGGTTAAGTGGTTGGGCTGCGAATCAGCACTCTGCTCGTTCCACTTCCATGACTGCCACAAGCTCTGCAGGTGGCCTTGGGTAAGGCTCTTGTGTGCACACCTCTCGCTGCAATTTTGCTGTCTCTCTGCTGACAGCTTGCAACAACGGGTTGCCTTCTCCAGTCTTGATGGAAATGAGAGCCAGTATGGTACAGAGGTTAGAGTGTTGGGCTAGGATATGGGAGACCCAAGTTTGAATCCCCACTCTGCATTGGAAGCTTGCTGGGTGACCATGGGCCGCTCACACACACTCAGCCTAACCTGCCTCACAGGGCTGTTGTGAGGATAAAATGGAGATGAGAATGATGTAAGCCATTTTAGAACCCCATTGGGGAGAAAGGCAGGGTATAAAAACAAGTGTGCTTATATATGGCACTTCTGGACAGATTAGTGCCGTATATAAGTACAGAGCAGTGAACTAAGTCTGTTATTATAATCCCCACCATACAGCTGGGGTGCTGGGACAGAGAGGAGGGGCTTACCCAAGGCCACCTGCTGGGCTCATGGCAGTAAATGGGAGTCAAACCAGCAGAGTGCTGCTCCACAGCCCAACCACTTAACCACTGTTCTACAGCAGCTCGTATAACAGTGCGCTTATATACGGCTCTTCTAGACAGATGAGTGCCGCACTCAGAACAATGAACAAAGTCAGTGTTATTATTGTCTCCATAATACAGCTGAGGAACTGGGCTGAGAGGAGTGGCTTGGCCAAGGCCACTGGCAGAGCTCGTGGCAGGAGTGGGAGTCAAACCAGAAGAGTGCTGGCTCAGATCCCAGCCACTTAACCACTATGTTACAGCAGGGTGTAAATGATAAAAGTAAAAGCAATAAATATCATCTTCTAAATTTTTGAACAGACAGGAGAAAACAAAATAGAGAAGAATCTAAATATAGGTATGGCACCAGAGATGCATAAAAGTGATATGTACATGGATAGTGTGCAGCCCTAAGACCCAATCAGACACCATCCTTGTTGCAGAAAGCTGCATTTATTCAGCTTCCATTTATTCAGCATTTATTCAGCATTCAAACTGAGCTGTTGCAGTGTTGAGTGCAGTGGTTAGAGAGTCTCACCAGGGAGACCTCGGTTCACATCCCCACTTGGCCATGAAGTTTATTGGGTAAAGATTAGGCCTCTCTCAGCCGCAACTACCTCTCAAGGTTGTTGTGAGGACCCGAGGAGGACAACCATGTATATGGCCCTGAACTTCTTGGGGAAGGGTGGAAAACAAATCTGATAGAGTGTTGCAAAAGAGTCAGTTGCCTCCATGATTTGACCTGACAGTTCTAGGGGCAGTAGCTCCAAAGGTGCTGCAATTATCTGGAAAGAAAACGTCAGACTTGCAAAGATCAGATCTGCTCCATTTGAAGCTCTCTGAGTGAACCATCAAAAGGCCATCAAAGGGCAGGGCCATCAAAAGGGAAGGTGATATAAACGCCTGTACAATATTGTCAGGGCTTGCCGCCGCTGCCGCTGGGCGTGGCACTGGGCGGTCTGCTCCTGACATCATAGGGGGGCCAGGGATGCTGCAGGACCCTGCTCTGTGAAAGGAGGGGCGGTATACCTCACCCAGACTCCCTCTCAGTCCACTCGCTGGCCTGCTCAACCTGGCCTGCTTGCCCCCTGGGTCCTTCTTCATCCCCTCCTTCCAGAACTTTCCTCCAAACCTCCACTCTTGCATTGCACCGCTCTCACTCCACATTATCACTCCTTACTCACATCCACCACCACAGGGCTCTTCCCAGCCAGATTTATAGGGCTTCCTTCTACTGCCCCACCCCTCTTCCAGCCCAGTCTTGGGCTGCACCAAGCAGTTGCAGCTGGGGTAGCTGATCTGGCCCCACTGACCAGCACCAGCTGTGCCTTGTTCCCTGGCTGCCCAGCCTCCCTGCCTTGGCTGATTGCTGAAGGCCTGTCCAGCTGCAGTCCCCTGGCTAGCAGCTCGGCCTCCCTGGCTGAGCTGATGGCTGAAGGTGGGTCCAGCTGCGGCTCCTTGGCTTGTTGCCCAGGGCTTCCTGCAGAGTGCCTCAATAGCCCCACCTGGAGTGGCTTGGCTTTTGGCAACTCCTGGGCCAGGCTACTATTTTCTAGCTGGGGCGTGGCTTTGGGCTGTTGGGGCTGCTGCTGCTTCTCCTCCTCAGGTAAGGTCTTTGGGTGGGTGATTGCTGGGCCCCCAATCCCTCTGCCCTTGCCCCCTTCTGCTTTGCCTAGCCCCCTTTCCTTCCCCAGGGGAGTGGGACTCGCTGGCCTCTCTCTGTCTCCCCCTGGCTCCTGAGGCCCTGGGCCTTTGCCCCTTGCCCCTGGCACTGACAGGTTCTGGCCCCATTTGCCCATGGGAGGGGATGACCTGCTGTCCCCCAGCTGCCCCCTCTGCTTGCCCGTCAGCCTGGTTGACCTGCTGTTCCCTCTTGTCAAGTCTGGGGGCTGGGACTCAGACCCCGGACAAATATTTCTTAAAAATTTTTATTCACTATATTTATAGTCAGCCTTTCTTACTGAGACTCAAAGCAGATTACACAGTGTAGTAAGTCAACGCACAGTGTGAAAATAAAAAAAAAGCCCATATCAATAGCAGGATTTGAATCCAGTGGCACCTTAGAGACCAACAAGATTTTTGAGAGTATAAGCTTTTGAGAGTCAAAGCTCCCATCTTCAGTTTCTCCAGTCCTTATGAAGAGACATTTAGGAAGCACAGCCTAAGTCAATAAAATCAATGTGAGCAATATACTAGGGCTACTGAAATGAGCATAGCACATTAGACACAATAAAGATTGTGAATATAATGAAAAAATGGTATTACATCAGTAGAAAACAATGAAAAGACAGCAGGGCAGTACATGTGGTAAACCAATAATGACTTCCAATATCCACAGTCCCTCTCCTCCTTTAAACCACCCCGCCAAATTATTCAGCCACAGCATATATAACTGTATTAGTGGTGGAGAATGCAATGCCTCAAGTCATAGCATACTTATGTCTGTTGGGAAAAAAAGGTTAAAAATAGCTTTAAATCATAGGTGCAATAGATCTTGGATCAATAGAGAGTCAGCACACGAGTTTAGCTTTAAAAAAAACATTTACTTCTAAAGGGAAAAGGGTCACAGGTTGCCTACAAAACAACAAACTCCTGGAGCTACATTTTCTCACTACTGCTTACAACAAAGAGCTGGGATAATGGAAGTGGAGAATCTTCTTCTTCCTCCTTCTTCCTGACCCTGAAAGGACAGTCACCTGACCTGTTGACCAATAACAGTTTACAAACACTCTCAAGTTTCCCGGGCTTGCAGATTATTGGCTTTGTGCCAGGTTCCCTTTCCAGGTCAATCTAAACAATAGCATGGTAGGTAAACACATTAACCCCCTAATGACTGAATCTCAGACCTTGCAACACACATATATTCCAACAATGTCAACCCCTGGCGGGGTTTTCTTGGCAAGAGACTAACAGAGGTAGTTTGCCATTGCCTATCTCTGTAACCCTGGCCTTTGATGTAGGTCTCCCATCCAATTAGTAACCCAGACTGACCCTGCTTAGCTTCTGAAATCTGATGAGATTGGACTCACCTGGGCTATCCAAGTCAAGGTGTAGAGATCCCTATTACCTTTATCAAAAATCTCTCCTGAATGACTCTATTTTACATAGTCTGTGGAACAACAGGAATGTGGGAGCCTTCCTGACCAGGGCCATATTAACCCATGTCCGGGCCCCTATACTTTCAGGTATTTTGGGCCCCCTCCGGCACTTCAGTCTTTCACCCCACTCCAGCTGACAGCCTGACCCTGGTACGGCAGGTACCAGACCGCAGTACATAGCCCTATATCCAGTTTGAGGGTCTCCTGAAGAATTCTATTCACAATTTTAAAAATATTTTTATTGTGCAGTAAGAACTTTTCAGGAAAGCACATTCTGGGACGAAGCTGAAGTTGGTTCCCAGTTCCCAGTTCCTTATTCGCAGTTCCTTATTCCTTATTCGTTATTCGCAAAGCGGCAAGGCCAAAGAAAAATATTGTGGGAAACTGAAAAGCTACAACTCCAAAATGAAGTTTGCAGGGGCACATATTATACACCTCCATATTAATAAGACTCAGCACTCTAAGGGGACCTATACTGGGTCGTCCTACAAAACCCAGATCTTGAGTAAACAGCTTCAAAATAGGATGTCGCCAGAACAATTCAATAAGAAGAAAGGGGCGGCAGCTGCAGCAGAAAAAAACTTTTGATCACCCCAAATCACACACCCCTGAACTCCAGAGACTGTCCCCTACAAGAGGACATATGCTGGTGCTGATCCAGTCTCTGGTTCTGGACCTAAGCCCTACTATGTGGCCTGTCTCCAAGCACCCTGTATTAGACATGGCTTTGAATAAGCAAGTGGTGAAAATATGAGCCCTCTGAAACCCAAAACAATCTTTGGATCACCCCAAATCACACACTCCCGAACTCCAGAGACTGTCCCCTACAAGAGGACATGTGCTGGTGCTGATCCAGTCTCTGGTTCTGGACCTAAGGCCTCGAATGTGGCCTCCCTCCAAGCACCCTGTATTAGACATGGCTTTGAATAAGGAAGTGGTGAAAATATAAGCCCTCTGAAACCCAAAACAATCTTTGGATCACCCCAAATCACACACCCCTGAACTCCAGAGACTGTCCCCTACAAGACGTCATGTGCTGGTGCTGATCCAGTCTCTGGTTCTGGACCTAAGTCCTCGAATGTGGCCTCCCTCCAAGCACGCTGTATTAGACATGGCTTTGAATAAGGAAGCGGTGAAAATATAAGCCCTCTGAAACCCAAAAAAATCTTTGGATCACCCCAAATCAAAAACCCCTGAACTCCAGAGACTGTCCCCTACTAGAGGACATGTGCTGGTGCTGATCCAGTCTCTGGTTCTGGACCTAAGTCCTCGAATGTGGCCCCCCTCCAAGCACCCTGTATTAGATATGGCTTTGAATAAGGAAGTGGTGGTAATATAAGCTCTCTGAAACCCAAAACAATCTTTGGATCACCCCAAATCACACACCCCTGAACTCCAGAGACTGTCCCCTACAAGAGGACATGTGCTGGTGATGATCCAGTCTCTGATTCTGTACCTAAGTCCTCGAATGTGGCCTCCCTCCAAGCACCCTGTATTAGACATGGCTTTGAATAAGGAAGTGGTGAAAATATAAGCCCCCTGAAACCCCAAGTTGGCAACTACTGTAAGGAGGTGCTTCAGACACTCAGTTGCCAATACCCAATACCACCATTGTCTCCAATTTAGGTAAAATAGGACATATGAAGTTCAGCTGAAATGGAGGGAGATCTCCAGGTACGGCAATCATAATATGGAGGGTCCTCAATGGGGTATAATTCCACAGGAGCCACACTCCAAAGCCACCATTCTGTTTGAGACAATTTAAACTTGTCATTTGAAAGTCATTTGTAACTCTCAGTGTTCTCTAGGTTGGTTGACATCAATTGTCAGGTAGTACCTATGTGGGGTATAATTCCACATAGGCCAGCCTAAGAAGCCTCCATGTCTTGAAGAATGTTAAAATCTGTCATTTGGAGATCAGTTGTAATTTGTGGGGATCTCCAGGAGGGTTGGCAACCACAGTGTCATCAAGACAGGTGGCCTTAGCATGGACCTGCCTGCTGCCAGACCTGCCACTGTCTCCCAAAGAACCCCAGGAGCAGCGAAGGCTGAGGGTAAGGGCAGAGGCATGGACCAAGCACAGGAGCGCATGCCTGGCAGCCCATGGCCTTCCCCCTACTGAGGAAATGTCAGGAGAGCCAGTACAGGATCTGATCTACTCCTCCTGAGTAGCAGAGATGAGCCAGCTTGGAGCAAGAAGCTTAATGAACCCAGCCTCACCTGTAGGAGAAACTCCCTTTATAAGGCTGCAGCTAGCATGGGATTAGCTAGTCACAATTGTGGTATTCTGGACTTGGCTGTTGGTGAGCTCTTAGGTTCTGGCTGCCTGAGCCTTGGTGGGTCACAGTCTTTGATTTTGGAATCTGTTACTTGACCATGGAGTTTGACCTGAGAATCTTTGTTGTTGGCCCTGTTGTCGTCAGAACTTGCCTCCAACCTGGTGAGCAGGATACTTTTAATCCTTCTGTTTCTATTTGTTGCTCTCCATTATACTCTTAGATTATGTTGCTGCTGTTTCTGTGGGTTTGTCATGAAAATATGGTTTAGAGCACATTATACTAAGTGATACATGTGTATTCTAATGAACTTTGTTTTAGAATTTCATTAGGCTGTCTTGGCTTGGGGCATAAATTGAGCCAAATGTGTAAGTTTGGTTTTCTATAGTGCCTTTAATAAATATGAATCTGCCTTTCGGATCTCTTAGTGTATCTTTACGTTGGAAGGGTAAATATTTTTACTTTACCCTTCCAACATGAATCTTAAATTTCAGGCATTGGAGAGACGGAGCTCTTTCAATGTGCTATCATTCTCTTCATCACCAACACCACACCCTCCACTTTTCTCCATTTCTCAGCTTCTTCTGGTGGTAGCTAGGATAATTCACCCCATGAAGTAGGTTCAGGTATTTCTGCTGTTCTTAGTGCAGAGGTAGTCAAGTCAAGTTTATTATTACAGTCTGTGACCAGTACATATAAAACCATTTGCAAATCAGTTTAAAAACAGTCGAGACTGGATACAGGGGAAGAACGATGAATAAATATAAGAGTAAAAAATAAGATCATCATAAATTAGTTGTTTTAAAGGTTAAAATACATTCAGTCTGCCTTATGCGATTTACGTTGCTTGTAGACCTGGCCACAGAATCTTGCTACTTGATGTGTTGTCTGGTGATTCCAATCAGACAAAAGATAATCAAGTTTGATTTTATTTGAACTTCCAGGGCATCTTTCTACTAATGGACTGATGGTTTCCGCTCTAATTTTACTATGACTTGGGCAGTTAAAGAAGATGTGCTCCATTGAGTCAATTTCTCTTAGGGGATAGGAGCAAAGCCTAAGAGAGTAATGGACAGCTTTAAACTTTCCTTCCAGAACGGCAGAGGGTAGAGTTGAACTTCTAGCCCTTCTGGAGTTACTGGATTCAAGAAAGTAAAAGTAGGCTGCAGGAGCGGCAATATATTTAGTAGTATCTGAAGAAATAAAACCTGGTGCTCTAAGTAAATCTGTTTGTCTTTCAATGTCTGTCGCTCTCTGCTTAATGAGTGATTTTGCTCAGTCTAACTCCATGACTAGCAAACTTTGAGGGGAAAGACCCAATTTTCCCAGGGATTTCAGAGTCGCCTTTTGCCAATTAGATTGAAATTTGTCTTGGAATAACAGAGGGAGCAGACCTTGCAGGTTTAGACATCCTGACAGCCATTTGAAAATTGAAAGGATGGTGATTCTGGCCTCTACCCTTAACATTTCTGTTTCCAGTCTAACCCATGAGTTAGGCATGCATTTGGGCACTTGTAATAGGGCTCTAAGGAATTTGGACTGCACTCTCTCAAGTTGAGAGAAAGAGGAGGATGGCAGCCCTAAGAATGATCCATATACTAATTGGGCCAATGGTTTGGCTTTAAACAATCTGAGTGCAGCCGGTACATACTGCCCCCCTTGTGATCGATAGAATTTCAGTATACTGTGTGCTGTTTTTTCTCCCACATCAGCAATGAAGCTGCTATGTGTTATTTTGGAACCTGAGGCTTGCAAAACTACACCCAAATATTTGAAGCTGGTAACTTGTTCTAACTGATGCCTCTGAAGCTCCCATCATCTGATCTTTGGATTTTTATCGAAAGCCAGGATCTTAGTTTTTGGTAATTAGTTAGAAGGTGTTCAGTATCAGAGAATTGGGAGAATTTTTTTAGGGCTCGTTTCAGCCCTATGGGGGTCCTAGAAAGTAATACAGCATCGTCTGCATAGAGCAGTACGTGAATGTGCCTATTTGCTAATTTGGGAGGATGCAATCCAGAGTCATTCAAAAGGTTTACCAAATTGTTGATGTAGAAGATAAACAGAAAGGGGGCTAGAAGGCACACCTGCCTGTAAGTTTGAATGGGGTCAGTCAAATCCCCAATTCGGCTGCACATTACTCAGGGCAGTTTGCTTGTGCATAGCCCCAAAAAGGAACAGCAGTCGCCTATCAATAGAGGAGGCCTGCAGTTTCCTCCAAAGTCTATTTCTAGAGACTGTGTCAAAAGCTGCTTTTAAATCAACAAATGCCCGGTAAAGTGATGCTTGGTCTCCTGTAGCATATTTCTCTACAAGGTGTTGCATTACTAGGCAGTGATCTATTGTTGACCTGCCAGCTCTAAACCCAGCTTGCTCATCAGCAATTATATCCTCCTGTTCTAGCCAGTCTGAAAATTTCTCCAGCAGATGTTTTGTAGACAATTTGCTTACAATGCTTAGTAAGCTGATGGTCCTATAATTGGATGGATCCTCCTTCTTTCCCTTCTTATGGAAGGGGACTACTATCGCCATTCCCCAATCATTGGGGATGTAGCCGGTTTCATCAATATAAGTAAATAGGGAGGCTAGGAAAGTTGCCCACCAGTCCTTATTTGTTTTTAGTAATTCTGGAGATATTCCATCAAGCCCAGGGGCTTTTGCATTCGTTAACTGGCTAATATAAGCTTTTACCTCTTCGGCATGAACTGGGGGGCATTTGGCCAGATTTTCTATTGTTAGGGCAGGAGGGGGTTGAATAGGATCATCATACATTTTTTGGAAAAAAGAAGTCCATTTATCTGGGGGGATACAGGAAGCCAAGGAGGAGGCGGCTGTGGAGGCGCGGTTTGACACTAGTTTCGAGAACACCACTGTTTTTTTGCTCATAGCTGCTTCAATTATATTGGCCCACAGTTTTCTGGTATGTTCTTTCTTATAGCGGGCAACCAGTGATTTATATTTCTTTTTTAAAAATGAAAGAGAACGATATGCATCCTGTCTGGTCTTTTCATCAGCTCTCAGTGCTAGCTTATAGGCATAGATTAAAGCATTTTTAGCACAAATACAGCTTTGATCAAACCAAGGTTTAGATGACAAATTGGTCTTGACCAGTTTTCCCTCTCGAGCACCTACTGAAAGTGGCCTTAAGGATTGGACGAGGTCATCATAACTCTTTAAAGGATTTTCAGATTTTGAGGAAACCTTAAAAGCTTGACTATATAGTTGTAGGTTCTAGTGCAGAGGTATTTTTCCCTGCACTTGTTCCTCTGCAGCAAGTATGCTATGCGCATTGCTACAGCAGAATTTCCCTACTTTCCTCCCTTTTATTGCAGCCATGAAGCTGACTTTCTGCCCATTTCTTTCCAGACACAGCAGAATAGCTGTGAAGATTTAGTGTTTTCCACTCTGCCGCTTCTCTTGGTGTTGCTGGGATACAGTTTGCTCTATGAAGTGGGGTTTTTTCTTAGCTCCGGAGGCAGTTTCCCACCTTTTCCCTTTTGTTTTCCTTCTCACTTCTTGCTTGGCTTCCTCAAGTTGCTGAAAAGTTTCTTTTTGTAGCATTGGAAGCTATTTCCCCACCTTTTTCCTAGCTGGCACAACAGAGTGTCTTCTACTCCCACCCCCTTCTCATGTTTGCTGTGAGACAATGAGAGAGAGAATTATGTTGTACTTGAAAAGGAGATACTTTTGTCTGCAGTTACTTTGTTTGTTTGCTTTCTTCTTTTTAGCTGGCTCTCTGGAGAGCTAAAAAGGAGTAGTTTCAGTAAGGATTGTTCCTCTCAAGTTGACTGAGACTTCTGAGATAACTTTGAGTCTCCTAGACTATTTTGAGATGCAGCAATGACTGGCAGTATTATCTGAAAGCAGGATGATATAACTCATAAGGTTTGCCTTTTTTGAGAGTTAATGATCTCATATTGCCTATCCAAAGCCATACCATACTGCTGTTATTCAAAGAACAATATACACGAATTGCTAGCATCTTTTTCACCTTAATAATTACTTCAACTGGTCCACTTGGTTGGGGAAAAGGGTTAAAAAATAGCTTTTCTTCAGAGGTGCAATGGATCTTGAATCAATAGAGAGTCAGCACACGAGTTTAGCTTTTAAAATCATTTACTTCTAAAGGAAAAAGGTTAACAGGATTGCCTACAAAATAACAAATGCCTGGAGCTACATTCTCACTACTGGTTACAAACAAAGAGCTGGGATAACTGAATGGAGAATCTTCTTATTCCTCTGTCTTCTTGACCCTGAAAGAAAATCACCTGACCTGTTGACCAATAACAGTTTACAAACACTCTCAAGTTTCCCGGGCTTGCAGATTATTGGCTTTGAGCCAGGTTCCCCTTCCAGGTCAATCTAAACGATAGCATGGTAGGTAAACACATTAACCCCATAATGACTGAGTCTCAGACCTTGCAACACACATATATTCCAACACATTTATGGTACAGGTTTCTCATATTTGTTTTACATATTGGGAAATGTCTTGTTGGGGTAGTGGTGCTCATTCGAGAGTCTTTCTCCATCAGGCTGCTCCCCTTGCCAAAGATTGCTGGCATTGATGTATTGTCGAAGGCTTTCACGGCCGGAGAACGATGGCTGTTGTGGGTTTTCCGGGCTGTATTGCCGTGGTCTTGGCATTGTAGTTCCTGACGTTTCGCCAGCAGCTGTGGCTGGCATCTTCAGAGGTGTAGCACCAAAAGACAGAGATCTCTCAGTGTCACAGTGTGGAAAAGATGTAGGTCATTTGTATCTACTCAGGAGGGGTGGGGTTGAGCTGAGTCATCCTGTAAGAGTTTCCCAGGGTGTGGAATGCTAATGGTGGGAGGCTTCACTGTATCCTGAGGAGGTTCTTTTGCATATGGATAGGTACTTGATGTGCTAATCTTCTCTGCAGGGCTATTGTCGGGGATAGAATGTTTTGTTAGCCTGGTGTTTTTCACAACTGGAAACCATGCTCTGTTCATTCTTAAGGTTTCTTCTTTCCTGTTGAAGTTTTGCTTATGCTTGAGAATTTCTTTGTCAGACTGCACAGGGAAGCCATTGAAATTCACAAGCATAAGCAAAACAGCATTGCAAAGTTCTTGTTGCTTAGAATTTAGTGCTGTTAAAGCTACAGAGGTGGCATTAATAGTTTTTGCTAAGTTGCAAGCTAAGTACCTTACATTGTTAGTATTAAGTATAGCAAGGGTTGGAATCCCTATATGAGAGGCTCCTAAAACAACAGTTTTAGCTTTATTAATGAGAAAAGTTTCTTCAGAGCATGTAGCATTAAGAGTAACTGAGTGATATTCATGAGAAGCAGTAAGCATGGCTTTGGAAGTTAAAACAATAGCAAAATGACTTAAACAGCAGAGAGAGTCAGACAAATTAGCAGGTATGTAATTAAAAGTTCTTGAGCCACAGATAAAGAACCAACCTTGGGGTAATTGAGTAAATGCTAATGCAAAAGAAACATTTTCTGTTTTTTGAACAATTAAGAACATTTGGTCCTACAGAAAGACAGTGAGGTTTGGATTTGTGCTTGGTGCAGTTCACTATTTGAGCAGACAGTTTGATTTTGTGATGAATTGGAAACTACATAAGGAGTGTAAATAGACATTGCAAACAATGGAAGTTGGGGCACAGTTGTACCCCAATCATACATTTGAGTATATTTCATGTTACTACTGTTTAAAGATGTATCATTCAAAAGCAAGGCAATAAGTTCATGTCATGTCAAAGGTGGAACTGTTCATTTGTGCAGCAAGCCGTTTCCACAAATTGTACTGAAGACAGTCCTGCAGAGGCCGGGTGTCAGTGTGTATAGTCATTGGCAGAGAACAGAGAAGCACACACAGAATGAGTGTAGAATTTGCAGTAATGTCCACAAAGATGGCAGCACGATTGTCCAAAGCAGCACGTCTGAGCTCTATGAGTTCAGCATTCAGGGCAGCAATTACAATAGAAGTTGCATTCATTGTCTTAGTCAGGCTGCAAGCTATTTTGCTAAGAGTTCAATGGTTCACAATGGTGAGCACTGGAAGACCAACATAGAGAGGCTGCAAGAGCCAAGGCCTCTCATCACTTAGGAGATTCACTGTAGAGTCACAGCTGGAATCTAGCATAGCACTTTTCAACATAGAGCAGAACCACAAGTGACAAAAGGCACAGATTGGACACTTGTCAGCTTCCCTCAAGTTTTGATGGGAAATGTAGGCAGCTTGGTGGAATGTTGGACAAGTGACAGTTGAAAAGTCCATTGGACAGCAGTCAGAGAGCCAAGCTGTGAGACCAGGAGGCCTACATTTCCCATCAAAACTTGAGGGAAGCTGACAAGTGTCCAATCTGTGCCTTTTGTTACTTGTGGTTCTGCTCAGAGAAGCAATTAATCCGCAGACTCCTCAAGGCAAAAGGTGAGACGTTAAGTTGCAAGGAAGAAAACAGCACGGCACACAAGGAATGAGAAGTGAATTTGCAGTTTGAAGCTTTTTCCATCTGAACTTGTTCCAGGCTGACTTTTTTCCATCTCGGGTTGGACCCACAAAGGACCTGTGGATAAAACAGAAACACACCCTTTTCCCCACGTTAACAGGGGGCTGGCCCCTGCCAGGTCTTATCTAGCAGGCTTCGATAGTACACCTGAGGGGTAGGTAACTCTGGTTTCTGCCAGAAATGTCTATCAGAGGCAGAAGCATTTGAGGAGGCAGCAGCTTGTGGCTGCAAAAATTAAGCTGATTGTACATGAACAAACATTTAACAAACATTTGTGAATTTGCTGCATAGTCATTCCCAGCATTGGTAGTTGGGACCCTCCTCCCCCCTTGTTTTATTTGTTTAGAGAGGAGGGTTTTAATAGAGCGATTGGCATGTTGTACAATCGCCTGACCTGTAGAATTGTAAGGGATTTTTTGAGTAAGAACAATGTCTGAGTTGCTTGGAAAGAGTGGCTGGCAAGCTGAGAGTCAAGCATCTCCCACCTCAGGAATGTTCACTAACTTAGCTTTGTTTGTGGAAGTGAGGGGGAGAGGGGGGGTGAGAAGAAAGCAGGCTGGCTGTGCGCTGCCTGAATATGTTGAAGAGCCTTTAAGACTAACCAATTTTATTATAGCATAAGCTTTCGAGAATCAAGTTCTCTTCATCAGATGCCTGTTCTGATCAGGCATCTGATGAAGAGAACTTGATTCTTGAAAGCTTATGCTGCTGCTGCTGCAGCAGCAGCAGCAGCAGCAGCAGCAGCAGCAGCAGCAGCAGCAGCAGCAGCAGCAACAGCAACAACAACAACAACAACATTCGATTTATATACCGCCCTTCAGGACAACTTAATGCCCACTCAGAGCGGTTTACAAAGTGTTATTATTACCCCACAACAATCACCCTGTGAGGTGGGTGGGGCTAAGAGAGCTCAAGAGAACTGTGACTCGCCCAAGGTCACCCAGCTGGCTTTGTGGAGGAGTGGGGAATCAAACCCGGCTCTCCAGATTAGAGTCCCGTGCTCTTAACCATTACACCAAACTGGCTCTGACTAACCAATAAAATTGGTTAGTCTTAAAGGTGCTACTGGACTCTTTTTGATTTTGCTACTACAGACTAACATGGCTAACTCCTCTGGATCTATGAATATGTTGAAGTGGTGATGAGAGAAATATTATCTGTGAATAAGAGTTAGAGAGGATAGCTGTGTGTAAAACCTTACAAGAGATTTGTGTGAATGAGTTTGGATGAAGTAACTTTAAGAACTAAGAACTATTTTTATGAAACCAATACGCTTCTTGAAAAATATTTAATTTTGTGATATCCCAGAGTAACTGTCAGTGTTATATCCCAGGAGATGGGAAAGAACATGAAATGCAGTTTTTCTCCTCTGAGGAGTGGTCTAATAGAGAATTCTAAGTCTATTTCATGAAGAATAGTGGTGGGAATCCTCACTAGAAATTAAGTGGTTACATGCAAATAAGTAACACAAACAGTGGAACTTTTATTTCTTTTGACTGAAAGTAAACACTTGCTAATTCTTAAAACTAGGCAGGGTTAGCTCTAGTTAGTATTTGGTTGGAAGAATGCATGCATAAACCTTATGCTTCAAAGCAGTAACCTTTTGAGACTTTGAGAGGAAGGAAGAGCTGCTTTAGAGATTTAAGATTTTAAGGAGAACATACAGACCCATGCTGTAATTCACTTGGAGTTTTAGTGAGAAAGACAGATTAGAAATAATGTGAATAATTAACGAACAGACAACCAATCAAACCAAAGAAGTTTTTTGAGGCAGATGACTTGGAGCTTTCAGAAAATTTCTTAGGCTCTGTGTACTTTGATACCAGGATTTCTATTGATCCTACAAGGCAGAAGATTTTTAAGACAGAATGTCACTTATAACAGTGAAAGAAGTGTAGAAACAGAGTCATAAGATTAGAATTGATAGGGGGTGCTAAATGAGCATCAGGAAGACAGCTGATTAGTTTATAAACATAATGTGAGTTAGAGATGAACTTGAAGAGAATATTTAGTAATTCAGTGACCTTCGGTCTGAAAAACATAACTTCTTTGGAGCGGCTACTGTTAGAAAAAAAACTGTGCCGGCTGTGGTGTGCAGCGGCTTAGGAAAACAGGCACTTGATTGTAGGAGAGAGAAACTATTATCTTTAGGTAACTGAAAAAAGACATCTCCCACAAAGTTTGCAAGAACAGTCTGAAACTTGCACAGAATTACACAGGAGGTGATTGAAATCATTTTTTTTCTTAATAACAAAAACAGGAGTATTCCATGGACTAGAGGAGGGCTCCACATGCTGAGCTTGTAGCTGTTCCTGAACTAAATCATGTAATGCATTAAGTTTGTCCTGAGGAAGGGACCATTGATCAATCCAAACAGGCTCATCAGTTAACCAAGTAAGTGGAATGGCCATAGAACCTTATTCTGTAAAAGAGAGAGAAGCTTGTAGCTGGGATAACAAATCCCTGCCCCACAAGTTCACATGGACTGGAAGAACAAATGGACGGAGAGGCACAGTCTGTGCTGAACCAGGTAGAGAAACTTGGACAAAATTAACACTCTGCCGTGCTTTCTGCTGTCCTCCAACCCCCCAAACAGTTGGACAGTCTTCTAGCGGCCACTCTGGAGGCCACTGTTGTGCACAAATTACAGTAACATCAGCCCCAGTGTCAAGAATACCTGAGAAGGAGCAGCTGTTAAGAAAGAAACGCTGTTGTGGGCGAGCTCTGAAAATGGATGCTGTAAGACCCACCAGTGTTGCTTGAGCCTGGTCCGTGGACCCAAAGCCTCCCTCCCCACGATCACGATCTTGTCCCCCTGCGGGGAGAAAATCGGGAAGGAGAATCAGCTGTGCCACAGAATCACCAGCTGCTAAAGACTGTGGCAAATTAGTCCAGAGCTGAATCTGAATTACTCCTTGATAATCACTATCAATGACCCCTGGGACTACAAAAATACCCCGTTTAGAACTAGAGGACCTAGGAAGAACTAGACCCACAGTTCCTGATGGAAGAGGTCCTTTTAGTTGAGAAGGAGTAACCAAGACTTCTCCTGGGAATTTGAAAGTTAGAGCAGTCTGTAAGAAAAGATCCAGACCTGCACTTCCCCTGGTTGCTGACTTTGTTGTAGAAAGATGGGATGGAATTAACCTAGGGTCAGCTCTTGCACTGCCTGATCCAGTGCTGTCTCCGTTTGGACTGGGGCCAGAGACCAAAGGCTCGGTCTTGAGTTTCCCGACTGGGACAGACCTGCAATCACTAGTCCAGTGAAAACCTTTTCCACATCTTCTGCATTTAGTTTTTGGCTTTGGAAAAGACTGATTGAATCGTGGATGACTTCCATGAGGATGGGGCTGAATTGCTCCCCCTCCTTTGGCTCTGCAATCCGCCTTAAAATGACCAGGTTTACCACAATTAAAACACCTCCCTGCTGGTTTATTAGCTTGACGAAGTGCTGCTGCCAGCAAGGTCGCATTATGAGAAGCAGAGCCAATATCCTGACAAGCTCGAATCATCTCAGCCAGTTCAGGATTGTATCCTAAGCCTTGAATTGCTCGTCTACATTCAGGAAGAGCATTTTCCTTAGCTAACTTAAGCAATAGTTCAGTCTGTGCCACTTCATTTTTAAGTTGCCTTTTGATTGACTCTTGGAGGCGATCAACAAAGTCAGAGTAAGATTCATTTGGTCGCTGTCTGACCGTGGAAAAAGAAGGCTGAGATTTCCCTGATGTTGGAACTCGCTTCATAGCATGGAACGCAGCCTGAGCTGACTGCTCCAGCGTCCCTACAGGCAAAGCTATTTGCGCATCAGGCTGAGCAAAAGCCTCATATCCATAAAGTTGAGCTGCTGTGTAAGCTCCACCTGAATTAGCTCCGCGAAGAGCGCATTCCTGCCTGAACTCACTCTCCCAGACTACATATTGAGCAGGGGTTAGAAGCATCCGGAAAAGATGCTTCCAATCCTCTGGAACCATACGACTGTTTCTGATCATTGCTTCTAGAAATCCATGAGTGAAAGGAGAGTTTAAGCCTGTATCTCGTATAGCATTTTTTAACTGAAGAAGAACTTTATACTGAACTGGTCTGTACTCTACAAATTCATTTCCAGCAGCGTCTCTGTTCCCTGTAAAGTGTACTGGGCAGATAGCCAACATTTCTGTGAGTTCCCTAGTATGCTCCTCTGAAGCGTCCTCCAGAGCTGATTGCAACCTTTCTCTGAGATATCCTCCCTTAGGTTGAACAACCCCAGCTACTTTTTCAGGGAACTCCCTGCTTGAAATTCCAGCTTCAAATGTTTCAGAGTTAGAATCTTCGGCTTTAGGTGCCGAAGGAACAGAGGCGGAAGAAGGTAGGAGGTGAGGGGGAGACGGAGGCAGGACTTGAAGAGGACAGTACTGAGGAGTAAAAGAAAGAGAAGCTCCCGGGTGTTTTGAAAGTGGGCCAAGATGGTCCACTGCATGGCGACATTGGTGCCAAGTGTGTAGCATTTGAACAGGTGCCCTAGGCTCTGTATGTAGAGTTCTGCCCACCTTTTCCCAGTCTTTGACTTTTAAAGATCCAGCCTCCGGGTAAGCTGGACAATATGTAGCTAGGTGGCGCAGGAGACATGCAATCTCTCCAAATGTGGTAGACCCTCCTGACTTTTTGACTAAAAAACATAATTCATCCGCATGCCTTCGCTGAAGATGCGTCAAGGATGTACCCATGCTTGCCAGTTGAAGAAGGGGAGTGCACTCGATAAGGGGCCTATTCCAGGCGCTAGTAGATGGGGGAGGGTCCCTGGCTGTTCAGGCGAGAGTTTTATTCACTTGCATTCCTTCCCTTATTGCTTTAGTAATTCCAAAACCACATCCTGCTGCATATTCAGTTACCACTTCAGTATCTAGTTACCCAGCCTCCTGGTTTACATCCTCTGATGATGAGGATGAGGAAGACTGCTCTTGGAATGATGCAGAGAACGGCCCTTTGTTGCCACTTTAATTAAATAAATAATAAAGAGTGAAGTGTAGGCTGGAGTAGGCATGCCACACAGCCTCCATTAATTGCTCTTTACATTTCTACATTCCTGATCTCCTGGTCAGTTGGCATGCCACACGGGAAGACTCAGGGAGTAGTTTAAATGTGTAACATTAAGTCTCTCACGATTCACAGAGCACAACATTCTCATACACTCTAAGTAACATTCTCCTATGCTCAGAGGCTCATGATGTACCTTTCTCTCTGTTATGCTTCCTAGATAAGACAAAAGTCTGAACACAGCAATATTGTGCTTCGTTGGCTGAGAATGGAATGTGTAACTTGTAACTGTTGCTATAACCATATTTGGGCATCTGGGAGTTCCTGAATACAAGTGAATAAAACTCTCGCCTCCATGTTGGAGGGGCAGACTTTGCCTCGTGTCGTTACTACAGTGTAGCACCAAAAGATAGAGATCTCTCAGTGTCACCACTGATCTTTATCCTTTGGTGCTACACCTCTGAAGATGCCAGCCACAGCTGCTGGCGAAACGTCAGGAACTACAATGCCAAGACCACGGCAATACAGCCCGGAAAACCCACAACCATCATTCTCCAGCCGTGAAAGCCTTCGACAATACAAAGGGGACAGCCTTGTCTAGTTCCCCTTGCTATATGGATATCTATCAAATGTACATTGCTGGTCCTAACTGTAGCTTTTGTAGAAAGATAAAGAGCATTAATGGCATTTTAGAATTGGTCGCCAAAACCCATTTTTGAAGTAAAAGTTTTAGATATGGTATTTCCACTTAATTGAATGCCTTCTCTATATCAAAGGCCAGAAGTAATGCAGGGATTTTGTATGCTTCACATAAATTAATTATAGTTAAAGTGTTACGTGTATTGTCAATAAGATTCCTTATTGGCATAAAGCCAGTCTGGTCAAGGTGAATGTAGTTGGTTATTTAAATTTAGAAAATCTTTTGGCAAATATGCTGGTAAAGATCTTTTGGTCTTGATTCAGTAAGGGTATTGGTTGCGAAGATTTAGTATTTGTAATATCGTTGTCCTTTTTTGGAGTAACTACTATTTCAGCCTCTGACCAAGATAGAGGGATGCTACCTCCTATCATAACAGAGTTGCATGTGGCAGTTAGTGGAGTTGAAAGTAGGTGAATGTATTTTTTTGTAAAAATTTGGCAGGGAATCCATCCCTGTCTGAAGCTTTGTTATTTTTTTCAAGGATTTGATAGTGACTGTAACATCTTCTGTTGTGATTGGTTGGTCAAGATATTGTTTATGTTCTTGTGAGGTTTTTTTGCAAATAATTTCCTGTGACGATAAATAATTTAAAATATGATTAGTGTCAGGATTGTCTGATGTACAAATGGTTTGGTAGTATTTACAGAATTAGTTTGAGTTTTTCCTGGGTGCCTTTAATAGCTTGTATAGAATGTGAGGAGGTTTTTTCCTTTAATTTTCAAGCAAGGAAGTTTATAGATTGGGTGGCCTTTTTTGTGTTCATCTTCTAGTTTTCTTATTCTAGATATCATTTCATTTCTAATGTTTTCTTTTTGCTCTTCATGACAGGAGGCAATGGAGATGAATTTCCCTCTAAGTACCACTTCCATAGCATCCTACACGTGGATTTGAGGAATGCCACATAGTTTGTTTCTATTGTTTAATTTCTAAAGAGACTTCAGAAGAAATTTATTTGTTAAATATAAGTGATTTATTTAGTTTTCAATTTGTTTGATGTCATTTATTCTCAGTGTACATTCTGTCCAAGCATAGTCTGTCCACAACTTGTCACCAATCCTTGATGTAAGAGTTTGACTAATTAATTTAGGAGATAAGAATATGTCATTTAAATATGTAATTTAGAAGATAAGAATATGTAATCAATCCTTGTGTATATATTGTGGATAGAAGAGAAGTATGTATAGTCTGTTACCAGTGGGTTTTGAAGATGTCACTAGATCAATAGATAAAGCCTAAGAGCCATTAATTGATCTTAGCAGCTTAGTAACTGTATTGTTAATTTTAATTGCTTTGACATGATAGGCAGTAAAATTTAAAAGGTCATTCAGAGAGGAGTGATACAAATGTTTACTGCTGACACATTGATTTACCCATGCTGAACGAAAGCAGAATTGAAAGCCAAGAGAATCAAGTGTACTCTGCATGAAGACAGCTCGTCAGGTTGTTTTGATCTACAAGCAGCTCTCCACACTGAAAGCAGTGAAAGCAGCTTTCTCAGTAATCATGCTTTGCGGTATTATCCAATAAAATTTTTAAAGTTTGTATATGTACACTCACACATTATGCAATGCATTTATATTTTGTATCACTTTCATATTTATCAAAATACTTAATTTCACAGGTCAAGAGATGGCGTCATGGAAATATAAATAATAATAATAACTGTGCTTATATACCGCTCTTCTACACATATTAGTGCCTCACCCAGAGCAGTGAACAAGTTAGTGTTATTCTTATCCCCACAATGGAGCTGGGGCTGAGAGGAGTGGCTGACCCAAGGCCACCTACTGAGCTCATGTCAGTAGTGGGATTCAAACCAGTAGACTGCTGATTATGGTTTAGAACACATACTTAGTGAAACATATGCATTCTAAATAACGCTGTATGAACTTCACTGTAGTTCGTTTTCTAGTACGGTGTATAACTGGTGCTTCTTTATCTTTGACAGCCAATTAAAAATAGTGAACAGTATCAGATAAATGTTCTGTAATTGTTAGCAGAGACCAAGGATGACCTGGTCATGTAACTTTTCCTGTCATTTTTAATATCCATATCTCTTACCTTGCAGCTGGGCATAGTGGTACTTTTGGCTAGGTAGAATGTCACATGATTGGAAATAGTAAAAAAGAATTAAATTATGATTGGTTTGATATTTATCTATGTTATCATATGAAAAGATCTTAGATTTCCGCATAAGATAATATATAAAAATGGTAATCCAAATAGCAGATCAGGGTTTTGGCCAAAAGAAATCTCATGAAGATCTAGGCAGGAAACTTATCCTTGTAATATGTGCTACGGTAACTTGAATGCATTTCATCGTTAACCTGATTGAGTTAGATTTCATTAAAAAATGTTAGGAAACTTAATTCTTGTGTGCATCTGTTCTATTTTTCTATGTTTTATTTAAATAATCATTTATATTTTGATACCTCACTTAATGAAAAAGACTAGCGTTTGTTAATGAAAGAAGCCATTAAACTCTTAGGAGAAGTCTGTCTCGTGGTTGGGAGAGTGCAACAAAAACATCCATCCTGTTTATTTCGTACTGACAAATAGTTTCTCTAAAACAGAGAAACATGTTTTCAGTTCTCACTTGAAGGTTTCAAGCTGCTCAAGATTTAAGATAAAACTACCGAGTATTTAATACTTTTTATATAATGATTAAAAGTTATGTTTAATATTTATGGCTAATATGATTATAGAAGCAATACTGTTTGAATTATATATATACTTATTTGAGTTGGATTGTTAGTAAAATTACAATTTTATGAAATTTTTACCTTTTTATAACATTACAACATTGTACCACAAAAGTTTTAAGTTTTGCATGAAGAGGTTGCCAAAAATAAACATCCCCATCCCCATCCCCATCCCCAGGCGGGCGGCGGGCGGCGGGCGGCGGGCAGCGGGCGGGAAGACGAAGACAAAGACAGCCGGGCCCCCGGGGGTCGCGGCTGCGCCGCTCCCCCCGACGCCCCCCGCCCCGCCTCCAGTCACCAGCTCAGAGACACAAAGAGCTTTTCAATGGATGTGACTGTAAAGAACATTCTATACAACAAACTGTGGCGATTTGGCCCAGGGCTGGAGTGCCATTTTTAAAAAATTTATCGATTTTCTAAAGGCCCAGGGAGTCTCTCACATATGCAGATTCCTGCCTTGTCTGTGGACCACATGCTGCCCTCCTGAAAGGCACAGAGTGGAAACAACAACAACATTCAATTTATATACCGCCCTTCAGGATAACTTATCACCCACTCACAGCAGTTTACAAAGTATTTTATTATTATCCCCCCAACAATTACCCTGTGAGGTAGGTTGGGCTGAGAGAGCTCTGAGAGAGCTGTGACTGACCCATGGTCACCCAGTTGGCCAAGCAGAGGAGTTGGGAATCAAACCTGGCTTTCCAGATTAGAGTATTGCCGCTCTTACCCAATACACCAAACAGTAATGGCAACTGGGAAAAGACAAATTTTGGGGAACCAATTATTTTCCCAGCACTTCTGGAAACATATAGATACAAGGATAAGGAGAAGCATAAAAACCGTCAGGGTGGGAAATGAAGGCAGGGGAAGAAAGCCTGTGTCCCAGTTATGGAAGTTCTCCTTAGCCTGCCTTCTACTCCTGTGATCTCACCACACCTTTGTCCCACGAGGTTTAGAAAATGGCTTCTTTAAAACATTGAGGAAGAAAGTGGCAGAGGATCAAGCGTGTGCCAGGAATACAGTCCAGCTTTAGGCCACGTTTGTTATGGAATTCTTGAACTGCAGGGAATGTGTTTACTGTTATCTGCTTGGAACATCCTTATTGTTGGTTGTTGTGGATTTTCCGGGCTGTATAGCCGTGGTCTTGGCATTGTAGTTCCTGATGTTTCGCCAGCAGCTGTGGCTGGCATCTTCAGAGGTGTAGCACCAAAAGACAGAGATCTCTCAGTGTCACAGTATGGAAAAGATGTTGGCAGGTAATTTATATCTACTCAGGAAGGTGGGGTTGGGCTGAGTCATCCTGTAAGAGTTTCCCAGGGTGTGGAATGCTACAGCTATACAGCCTGGAAAATCCACAACAACCATCGTTCTCCGGCCGTGAAAGCCTTCGACAATACATCTTTATTGTTATCTTCTTAAAGATGTGGCGGCAGGAGGTTCTTTGTCCTCTTCACAGGAGGGCTTGATGGTTGATTAGCAGCCATTTTCTGAAGTCTTTAACCTCAAAGCTCCAAGCCAATGACTGAGAGGATAGGCAGGAAAACAAAAAGGATCTCATTTTCTGTTGCTGGATTCTTAATGTCAAGGAATTAAGGGCAGAAACACATCTGAGGGAACAGGGACTCAAGATCAGCCTTCTTTTACATTTCTCAGGAGGTCAACATCAGTGAAGAGTTGGAAGGCAATCTCCTCGTATTCTCTGGACACTCCGCATTCAAACAAGCAACCAAAAAGCAGCGACTGGCCCTCCTCGCACACGGCCAGGTCCGAGTAGCCACTGGGCCCTTCATACAGCACCCATGGGTCCTTCCAATTCCCCTTCACCAGTGGGGAAGTGTTGAGGTAGATACCCAGATTGACTCGCTCGTGTCTGCTTGCGGGGTGGGAAAAAACCATCCATGACTTAGTGGTCTTTAATGCAGTTGTATTTTCTCTTCGACCCGGCTCTGAGGGTTGCAGCACTGGAGTGAAACTCACCACACTGCCCTGGCAACCATTTCCTGTCTCGGGCAACTCCTTGCATAGGAAGGACTCCTCAAATTGGGTTCCATAGTCCACGCTGAAGGCTTCAGCCCTATACTTGTCTGGACTACGAGCGTTGCAATATAACACTCGGTGGTTATCTTGAGAAGTGAGCTCAGCGACCTGGCATTCTATAGTCTGCAAGCTCTTGAGGAGCCGGCCCCATGCCCAGTTCTTCCCGTGGTCATCACTGTAGAAAATAAAACAATGTGGTTTTATGTTATTAACAGAAGAGGGGGCAAAGAAACTCCAGTGCATGTAGTAGGCATATGCAGGAATCACCAGGCGCCCGCAGCTCATCTGCAATCCGTGGCCAGGCCCAACAGCAAACGTGGCCCAGTTTCTCAAGTCATGTCCAATCACTTGATCGGTCAAATCAGTCAACTGGCTCCATGTGTAGCCGCCATCTTGGCTAGAGACAAAGCACAGCCTGGCTGCGTTCTTCCTCGACATGATCTGATGCCATTCTGAGATGTGTCTCCGCACACAGATAAAAAACAGGAAAACTTGGCCGCTCGTTTTCTCATATACCGGGCATGGGTTCATGGTGCGGTGACCAGGCAGCAAGGCTGTCGTCAGAGGCTCTTTAGGGCCCCACTGAAGCAAGGTGGAGAGAAGGATCAACAGGTTATTGTCAGATACAGGGCAGGGCAGGCATGTTACTCTGCAGCAGTCACTCCACGGTCTCCCCATCAGTTACCAGGCTCAATTTTAGATACTGGCCATCACATACGAAGCCCTTCACGATCTTTGTTCCTCATATCTATTGTACTGCCTCTGTCTCTCTACAGCTGCTTCACTCATCTGAACAGGGCCTTCTGCAGATGCCTCTCTGCAAGTAGGGAAAACTTGCACGTACACGTGCCTTCTCTGTGGTGGCGCCCACCTTTTGGAATAGCCTGCGTGTGGAGGTCATAAAGGCTCCAACCGTCCTGGCATTCTGCAGACTACGCAAAACTAAATTATTCAGGCGGGCGATTTTACAAAAGTCATAGCGCTGTATTAGAACAGAACAGATCCGGAAGGTGCTTTAATAAAAGGAAAGGGTCTGTGGACTATACTACTGTGTATAGCACATACTATCTGTCACAGTATTTATTATTTCATTGACACTCCGCCTTTCTCCCCTGTGGGGACCCAAAGTAGTTTACATCATTATCTCCTGCACTTTATCTCTGAAATAACCCTGTAAGGTAGGTTAGGGTTAGAGGGCGTGATTGGCCCAAGGTCACTCAGTAAACTTCCATGGCAGAGTTGAAGTTCAAACCTCAGTTTCCCAGATCCTAATCTAACACTCTAACCGCTACAACACAATGGTATTATCCTATTATGTGGTGGTGGAGAGTGCCCTCAAGTCATAGCTGACTTACGGCGACCCCTGGTGGGGATTTCATGGCAAGAGACTAACCGAGGTGGTTTGCCATTGGCTGCCTCCTCAACCCTGGTCTTTATTGGAGGTCTCCCATCCAATTACTAACCAAGGCCAACCGTGTTTAGCTTCTGAGATCTGATAAGATCAGGCTCACCTGGGCTATCCAGGTCAGGGCATCCTATCATGTTGTTTCTGCATAATTTAATATGCCATGTTAATAATGTGCTTTGTTTCTGCTTTGTTTCAAATTTTTACTTGGTTTTAATTTCTGCAATCTTGATCCTATTACATTGCTTATTGGATGTCCCATCCTATTGATTCCATTGATGTACACTGTGTAATCCGCCTTGAGTCTCTGTGAGAAATGCCACCTATGGATAATGTAAGTAAGTAAAAATAAATAAGTTTCACATGGGGAATACACTGTTAGGCAGAGTACATATCGGCACAGTGGGACTGCACTTGCTGCTTAGGAAAGCAAGTTCACACAGAGATTATCTTTTATTTTAGTTGATTAATATGAGTCCTTTATTATAAGTTTCAGGATAGGATAGAGACAGCATTCTAAACTAACTAGCTAAACTAGAAAAGACAGAGATACAGGAGGGCGCATCTTGTTTTCATGGTGGTAAGATGGAGGAGAGAGGAGGAAGAGGTGGAGTCAACTGGAAGGAAGGAAATTTCCGTGAGAATATCAATTTAGAAATCAAAGGAACAGCCACCAGAGCAGTGAAACCAGAAGGATATGCAGGGTCCTCCTGACCCCTCTCTCTCTCTCTCTCTCTCTCTCTCTCTCCAGTTGGGCTGTATCTCAAAAACTGCAGAGGAGACAGGCACCCATTTAAAAAAAACCAACAGCAGTCCCCCGGTGTCCTCCCTGTCGTTATGAAGACCTGTTACCTGGACAGACTTTCCTTCCTTCTGCCCCCGTCTCATCACCAGGAACTTGACATGTCCGTCTCTGGGTGAGGAGCGCTCTTCTGCAAAGGCCAGGAAGAGGGACTTGTCAGGCAAGAACAGCAGGGCTGGAATTCTATAGGTGATGCCCCCGGGCGCTTCTTGGCGGAAGAGAGTCTCCTTCGCAGAAGAACCCACCTGAGTTTTAGCCATGTTTTCTGGGGGTGCAGAAATGTTCTGAGAAGAAGGGGAATAAAAAAAAGAAACATCAGAAGATCTGGAAGAGGAATTATGTAGAAACTAGAACCTGGCGCAGGTGAACAAAGAGGAAGAGCCTTCAGAACCTGTGCTTCGAAAAGGCTTTGAATCATAGATCTCCAAGGGTCCTTGTGCACTCAAGGCATTGCACATTGTCAGGGCATTTCCAAGCCTCCTTTGATTCTTGCAATTACACATGCAGACTAGAATAACCACCCCTCCCCCCCCCCCCCGCTGGGTTGACTTCTGTCAGAACTGTGGCTAGATAATGTCCTTACTCCAGACTACCTTCTGCAATCAGACAAAAGCCCGTTGTTTTCAAAAGTTCACTGAAGAAAGAAAGCATTATAGTCCACGAGCCTGAATACAATATTCAGGGTGGTACATGTGAATTGTTACCAATGACAGGCAAAGCATAAGGTACAAAGTAACAGATCTCAGCAGGCCCAACCTCCCCCCATAGTTCTCAAAACAATCCCTTTGAAGCTTGGAAAGCGAAAGTCCTTTGGGGCTGGAACAGCGGTAGCCAAAACATTCCTCTTCTGGAGATAGCTGCGTGGGAACGTCCTGGCACCTGGGAAGAAAGCACTCATGATACTGAAAGGATTAAAATGGAGTCTCTTTGGTACTAGTATACCTGAACATAGCATAGCATATTCTGAACATGACAACTTCCTCCCTTTTTTATTGCTGCTTTGCGCAACCATCCACAGTGCGTTTATTATGGAGAGCTCTTTTTGCACTCTTTTAAAGAAGACCTCTTTATGGGAACACTGCCTGCAATTTTTGGCTTAATGCCGGCTCAGAGTGGCACGTGTCAAATTTTGCTTATTGCCAATATGTTGCTGTTCTGTGCAAATCCCAGGCAAAAAGAGAGAGAGAGTCACGGAAAGCAACAGTAAACCAAGAAAAGTGCTGTGATAAACTTGCTAAGTCGGCCAAATGAACTATGTTGTAATAACAATAAAGGAAGAATATAATCAGTTCAGAAGTGTTGTTTGTAATGAATCGGTTCCAGGGGTTTTTTTCTAGGAAAAGAAGTGGTGGAACTCTCAAGAGGGAAATGAGGGAGAAACACACGGGATTCTTTGGAATAATATTATTTTCATGTGCTATTGCCGAGTATTTTCAAGAGGTGCCGGAACTCCATTCCACCGCATTCCTGCTGAAAAAAAAGCCCTGCTCAGTTCCAAAGAATGCACACAAACATTTACACTCAGAGCAAGTGGCCATTCAGGCATCAATGAATACTCAAAAATATTTCTAAATCTTGCAAGGCAACCAATCCAGCAATGCAGTAAGGATATAAACATGAATTTCTCAAGTTCAGTAGTTGATTTCCTCAATCAGAAATTTGTATCCAGCTATAGCAGCAATTCTAAAGTTGATGTTATAAATAGTATATAAATACAACAATGTGCTTTATATTCAAATAAAGATGCAATACAATGTAAAGAAGGAACGTGTCTTCCAGCAAGCAAGGAGTGGGTGGAGGAACAGGCAAAGCAGAGATTGTTTTACCTAGATGAAGGCTGGACAAGATAATTCCTCTTGATAATCTGGGTTTTGATTTGCTAAACTCATAAATTTAAGAGTTGTTTTGGATGCTGTTCCGGAGATAATATGAATATATGAAACTGCCTAATTCCAAGTGAACAACACACATATGAAGCCGCCTTCCACTGGGCCATCTAGACCAGTCTTGTCTACTGGCCAGAGCCTCGCTACAAGTGACATTTTATACGTGAAGGACACTTGATCATTTTTGCAAGTCTTTCTGGAAACTGAAGTCCGTCTCCCCCACCCCTTTTCCTCCTGTTCCTTCCCCTCTCTGTTAGAATCGCTGCCTGAAGAGACAGAGAAAGCCTACAGCAACAGTGGCGTTTGCAAATCATCTTGCTGGGGGAGGGGGGACAGGCTTTCTCTGACTTTTCAGGCAGCGATTCTAACAGAGAGGGGAAGGAACAGGAGGAAAAGGGGTGGGGGAGAGGGACTTCAGTTCCCAGAAAGACTTGCGAAAATGATCAAGCATCCTTCACGTGTAAAATGTCACTTGTAGCGAGGCTCTCAGACTGACAGCTCTCCAGGATCTCAGATGGGGGAGTTTCATCTGTTCTTTTTAACTGGGGATGTGAGGGATTGAACCTGGCACCTTCTGCATGCAAATAAGATGCTCTACCACTGAGCCACAGCCCCTTCCCTTCTGCAATAAACCAAGATGCCAACTCTGTTCCCATATGCACTCCAACGACACAATCACTGGACCTAACCACACCGGATAGACCCTCTCAGGTTCATTCACGTGTTCATCTTCCAGTTTTATAGATGTCGTGAAGTCTCAGCAATGCCTGTCCACTCTCAACATCAGACAAACTGGTCAGTCCGTACGCGAAAGAATAAACATAAATCTGATGTTGAAAATCAAAGCACTCAAAAGCCCTTGGGAGAACATTCGAATCTTCCAGGACGTTCCATTGCTGACCTAAAAGTAGGTAAAGGTAGTCCCCTGTGCAAGGACCGAGTTGTTACTGACCCATGGGGGGACGTCACATCATGATGTTTTCTTGGCAGACTTTTTATGGGGTGGTTTGCCATTGCCTTCCTCAGTCATCTACATGTTACCCCCAGGAAATTGGGTACTCATTTTACTAATCTCGGAAGCATGGAAGGCTGAGTCAAACTTGAGCTGGCTACTTGAACCCGGCTTCCACCGCGATCGAACTCAGGTCGTGAGCAGAGCTTGGGCTGCAGTACTGCTGCTTACCACTCTGCACCACGTGGCTCTTAGGACCTAAAAGTAGCAGTCCTCAAATGCTCTAAGGGCAGGTTACAACATGAGATGCTGCACTTGAGTTCAAATACAAGTTCGGAGCAGGGGGACCCTCAGGACTAAATAGAGAAATAGGATTCTTATTTCACTAGAGATGCTAATTTCTGCTCTAATCAAGCTGCATTTTACCTTTACATCCTGGCTTCACCCCCCTTCTTTGCTTCACCCCCTCACACCTCTATAAAGGTTCAAGGATCTCTACTTCTCCTAGTATCTGAAGATGGGAGCTCTGATTCTCAAAACCTTATACCCTGAAAATCTTGTTGGTCTCGAAGGAGCCACTGGACTCAAATCTTGCTGCCCCCGCCCAATGGACTCCTAGGCCATCACACTCAACAACCCAACTGGCAGTGGCTCTCCGAGGTCTCTTGCAGGAACCTATCTGAAACTTACTCCCAAGGAGTTACCTTTTTCTTTCAGCCTAGCATCCTTCTTAGACATCACACAACCTCTAAGATCTTGCTGGTGTGACTGAAGCATCTTCCAGCCTCCACTTCTCTATGTGCAATTCAGAATGTGAGACTACAGATCCGGGAAGACAGGTTGAAAGAATAAGGAAGAACCCCACCCTGTCCCCCCTACACCCAGATGTCAACATGGCAAGGTTGTGAAAGCTGGGCAGCCGGAGACGTGGATCCCATAGCACCTCAGAGGAAGAGGAGGATGCGGTTTATGAACACACAAAGCTGGCTTAAACCAACTTAGACCATTGGTCCCCCTGGCTTAGCACTCAGAGGGCAGCTCCTCAAGGCCTTTGGCAGGGCAAGACGGGGAAATAAAAAGGAAAAAGAGAAAAAGAAAGAGAAAAAGCGAGACAGCTCTTTTCCAGTCCTACTACCAAAGATGCAGGGAAACTGGACACTGAACTTCGGACCTTCTCCATGGAAAGGATCTTCTCTGACATGTCTGTCTCCTAGCTAGGCAACTGTTCACACACCCCATTGTTAGCGATGCAGAATTCCAGGGAAGGGACACACAACTATGGCTGCTGAGCAAGAATTTGCAGCTTCTATGGAATCAGGAACCACCTTAAACACCAACCTGTTAGTCCTTCCAAATGTTTACTTACTCCCCCATCAACCTGCCCAACCGCTTTGATCATCTTGGGAGGTTCTGCTTCCGGTGTCCCTCCCATTTGAGGCCGGATGGGCGGCAACCCAGGAAAAGGTCTTCTGGTTTAGGGTGCCAAAACTTTGGAACTCCCCTCCTGGGGATATTCATCTGTGCCTCTCTATCATGGTCTTCCTCCAGTGAGTGAGCTTTAATAACAACAACAACAACAACAACAACAACAACAACAACAACATTCGATTTATATACCGCCCTTCAGGACAACTTAATGCCCACTCAGAGCGGTTTACAAAGTGTTATTATTACCCCACGACAATCACCCTGTGAGCTCCAGAGAACTGTGACTAGCACAAGGTCACCCAGCTGGCTTCGTGGAGGAGTGGGGAGTCAAACCCGGCTCTCCAGATTAGAGTCCCACGCTCTTAACCACTACGCCAAACTGGCTCTCTTTGTTTTGTTTGGCATTCTCTCACTAACACATTAAGCCCTCCTCCTTCATTGTGTGTTTTTAATGCATTTATGTGTTTTAATTAGTTTAAATTGGATGCCCTCAAAATGCAGATGACACCCAGATCTATATCTCGCAATCCAAATCACTGTGGGATGCTGTAGTCAAGTGGCTGAAAGAGAACAAACTGATACGGAACCCGGGCAAGACGGAAGTGATGTTGGTTGGGACAGTGGAGATCTTAAAGGACATTGTGCTTCCAGTTTTCAGCTAACCCTTGCGGACGGAGAGTCTGTCTAGATGAGACATCTGACACGTGAAGAACACATGTCGGGAGATGCAATGTTGGTCAACAAAGGCAGTTTAAAAAGACAGAGCTGGCAGCAGGGCAAAGGCTTTGCTATACACTGGAGCTGTGTGAAGGGGCTGTGAAATGCCAGAAGAGAAACTTCAACCCATTATAACGTCTCCAGGTTCAAGCCCGGTTCTGGAAGGCAGCTCCAGCTCATTTCCATTCCTCACTGCCCTCTGGTTGGGATCCCACACAGTTTTAGACTGGAGAGGTGAAATTGACAGAGCCTTCCGGGAGGCGAAGATGAAATTAACAAACACTCTAAGGGGCGATCTCCACCGGCTCTGTCTTTTTAAACTATGCTTCCCAGCTAACATTGCATCTGCCTACACTTGACGAGCATGTGCCAAAGCATCTCATGTAGAGAGACTCTCAGTTAAGAGTCTAGGGGTTATACTGGATCCAGTACTAGAGAAGCATGAAAATGCAGTTGCCCCCCCAAAAAAGGCCTTCTTCATACTCTGTCTAGCCCGGAAGATGGCCACGGCTGATCTGGCTACACCATTGTAACATCAAAACTAAAGCGAGAAAGATGGAGACAGACAGACGGATGGACAGACAGCTAGAGACAGAGAGAATGCATGAGAGAGTGAATGCTGTATTTAAATGCTTGAAATGTCTTAATGTTCGCCGCCTCAGGGCCCTGAATGGGTTGGAAAGGTGGCATAAAAATGTTTAAAATTAAAAATAAATATTGCATGCTCCTTTCTTTCATTTTTCTCCAGCCTACAGCAGGTATAAATATCCCTTCCTGCAAACTACGGGGCTACCTAGGACCGAAATCCTCTCCATGCCCCCTTCCCTTCTTTTTAAAATATTAACAATGACTGAAGAAGTAGACAATCACCCAGGTTGATCTGCCATGACTGTTTTGGTCTGCGGTGGGGATTTAAAGTTGAGCCCAGATTCAGAGATTTGCCTTTGGCATGAGGCAGACGTTCTGGCTTTGCAGTGACTTCTGTAACAGCCATTTGGCCCCAGGACTCAAACCTTGAGAAATTTCACTGCAGCACCACCACCGAGAGTGATCATTCTGAATTTCACGTCATTGCTCCATGCAAGTCCCTTCGAATCCGTGCGTGATTCATGCCCACTCTCCCTACGGTTATTCCCACAGTCGGATAATACATCTCAGACTCTCTTTGGCGAGTCACAAGCATTACCAAATTTCTGGCAGTTCCTAAGAAAGGCAGACAGAGATGTGCAAAAATTCCATTGGCTTTACACACTGGCGCATCCCTCTTTCTTCTGCTTGACAAAGATGTTCTCAAAACAGAATCAATAATATTAAATCCCTTTAAAAATTTTTTTTAAAAAAACGCTTCCATCCTCGCACTCCATTTGTAGGAAAGAGGCAAAGAATAATTCTGAATCGGCAGTGCTGGAGTCTCTCTCCCTCATTTCCATCCTTGATTCTACTTGAAGCTGTTGAAAGTGTGGGGTTGGGCAGCTACTTCTATAAAATTAGAGCTCAGAAACTCCTTGACCTATGGGAAAAAACATGAGGAAGAAGGAGCAAAGCAGGAAGATCAAGATGGGTAGCCGTGTTTGTCTGTAGCAGTAGAAAAGAGCAAGAGTCCAGTAGCAACTATAAGAATAACAAAATTTGTGGTAGGGCAGGAGCTTTCGTGAGTCACAGCTCACTTCTCATTCTAGCTGTATCTGAAGAAGTGAGCTGTGATGCACAAAAGCTCATACCCTACCACAAATTTTGTTAGTCTTATAGGCGTTACTGGACTCTTGCTCTTTTCTATCTGAAGAAGTGAGCTGTGATGTACGAAAGCTCATACCCTACCACAAATTTTGTTAGACTTATAGGTGCTACTGGACTCTTGCTCTTTTCTATCTGAAGAAGTGAGCTGTGACACACGAAAGCTCATACCCTACCACAAATTTTGTTAGTCTTATAGGTGTTACTGGACTCTTGCTCTTTTCTATCTGAAGAAGTGAGCTGTGATGTACGAAAGCTCATACCCTACCACAAATTTTGTTAGACTTATAGGTGCTACTGGACTCTTGCTCTTTTCTATCTGAAGAAGTGAGCTGTGACGCACGAAAGCTCATACCCTACCACAAATTTTGTTAGTCTTATAGGTGCTACTGGACTCTTGCTCTTTTCTGTCCGAAGAAGTGAACTGTGACACACGAAAGCTCATACCCTACCACAAATTTTGTTAGTCTTATAGGCGCTACTGGACTCTTGCTCTTTTCCACCAAAGCAGGTTGCTCTGGGGAGAGGCACATTTCTTCCTTATGGGATCATGGGATTGGGAAGTTTAATTTGCAAAGCACACCATTACGCCCCACAATAAAACAGGCGACCAATCACTCTATTACATGAGAGCATTCTACCGGCTAATTAAAGCCGGTAACGAGGCTTGGTACCTCGTTAAAAAAAGGCTATCGGACCAGCTTGCTTCCCACATAAATGTTGAATTGCAAGCAAGAAGAAGATAACTTCAGAGGAAGATCTACTGAGAATAACTTCTGAGGAAAGTCCTCTACGAAACAGGCTTACATCTAGATGCTCGTCTCACATTTATGTATTACAAAAACCGCTTCGGTATATCACAAGGATGGGACTTTTAAAATTGTGATATGGGATCACAAATTTTGTTGCAGCGATTTTCTATTATCAATATAACATGCAAGGGTTACAAGTAATTAATGTTATTACAAAGTTTATAATATACAGTAGCCATAAATCATAGTAACTGGTTGCCTTTTTTTTTTAATATTGTGATCCCAGTTTGTTTTACTGAGTATTATGCCCCTGAGTCACCCCATACAATCTAGGATGCCTGATCTATTTTAATAGAAATCTCAATGTCTTTAAGGTCCCACTGGGCTTTAATTATATTTTAGTTTGACAACCTAACACGACTACCCTTCTTTCTTTACTTCATTTATACCCTTTCTCCTTAATGAGGATGCAAAGAGGCTTCTATAATTCTCTCGCCTCCATTTTAGCCTCCAACAACCCTGTGAGGTGGGTCAGGCTGAGAGATTGTGGGTGGCCCACAGTCACTAGCAAGGTGGAGATTCGAACCTGGATCTCCCACAGCCAAACCCAACATTAACCACTATACAACACTGCCTCTCCATTTAAAGGAGCCTTTTGTATGGTGTCGTGTCCCCCCCCCCCCCGGATTCTTCCTGTCCCTCCAGCCTCTTGGCGTCCCATCACTCACCGGGCAGCAGCTTTCTTGAAGCGCAGAAAAAGATCACACACGTGCAAATGTGCAAACTCCGCACCCGGCCACAACTAGTAAGGGGGAGAAGGAAGGAAGGGGCGTTGCCGAGCTAATCCTTCCCTCTCCCCTACTCCTAACCGCGCCGCTTGACACCACTTTGCACAAGGCAGGATTCGAACTCACAGGCGCGCCGTCATGGGGGAAAGCACGTTCTCCAGCAGCCCCGCCCTTCTCCTTTAACCACGGCTGTCTTTGCGCTTGCACGTTCTTTAAAGAATCAGGCGCGCGGGTTCCCAACCCGCTGTTTCAAGTGGGAGGAAGTTCCAGGGGACAACGCGAGTTTCTTTTCCTTTGGAGGTGAAGCGAGGCCAGCGGGGACCTGCGATGCCTTGACTTGAGTTGCTTGAATGACAAATGCACAGGAAAAGCCGGAGTAGGATAGGGAGGGAGGCTCTCCTATTACTGGTAGCAGCAACTCCCGCAAGCACTTCCGAAGAAGGTTGGCTAGAATTCCAGGGCGCCTCTCCCGTCGCACGGTAGCCAAGGGGAGGGGTGTGTCTCCTTCTCTGATGTGCAGCTCAAGGAAAGAAGCGCTTGAGAGACAGCCCCAGCGATCAGGAGACAGGGTTGCTAACCTCCAGGAGCGGGCTGGAGATCTCCCGGAATTGTAACTGATCTCCAAGCCACAGAGATTAGTTCCCCTGGAGAAAAGGATTGCTTTGGAAGGTGGACTGTATGGCGTTATACCCTACTGAGGTCCTTCCCCTCCCCAAGTCCTACCTTCTCCAGGTTCCGCTGCTCCCCCACCCAAAAAAAAAAACCCTCCAAGAATTTCCCAGCCTGGAGCAGAGACCATTGCTTAACCATCAGCTCCTTCCAATTGATGAGCTATCAACCAATCTTCCAGAAATCAGCCTTAATAAAAGCTTTCTGCTGCCCTGGCTAAAATAAACACTTGGTTCCCCCCTTCATCTAGGGTTGCCAACCTCCAGGTGGAGATTTCCCAGAATTACAACTAACCTCCAGACTTTAGAGATTGATTCCCCTGGAGAAAAGACTGCTTTGACAGGTAGACTCAAAGGCATTGTCCCTCTCCAGGCTCCACCCTCAAATCTCCAGGAATTTCCCAACCTGGGGTTGGCAACCCTAATTAACTGGCAGCTGGAAAATTTCTCCCTGTCCTGCCGCAGTTCAGAGGGGTGGGCGGTGCATCATATCACAACCATCTGCAAAGAATATTTATACGCTTACACACAACTGGTATCAATGCTGTTCTACCCCTTAGGCAGAATAAAGAATAATAATTTTGGACTGTATGATTTTAGACAACAGAGATGTACAAGAATTTGTGTGGATAATTTTTTTTAAGTCAGCCTGTTGCCTCTACAGGGAAACCTACATACTATAAACCAGTGAATCAAGAAGACCATTCAACTTCTCCAGACTCTAGTATAATGTTTTAGACTAACAGATTGTTTAATAATGGAGAGAGATCAAGATAGGTAGCTGTGTTAGTCTGTCTGTAGCAGTAGAAAAGAGCAAGAGTCCAGTAGCACCTATAAGATCAGTGGTAGGGTGTGAGCTTCCGTGAGTCACAGCTCACTTCTTCAGATACAGCCTGTATCTGAAGAAATGACCACAATTGGTGGTATCTGTACCACCAATTTTAAGTCTTATAGGTGCTATTGGATTCTTGCTCTGTTAATTAATGGCTGGGGGGAAGAGAAAATAAAGCCTACAAACAGCAACAAATCTGGAGATGGAAAAACTTTCCAGAGAGTTTAGCTTTTGGGATACATGTGTTAAATTGTTTTAATTATATTCCAGAAGTCCAGTGGTATCTTAAAGACTAACACGACGTTCCTTTCAGTGTGAGCTTTTGTGAAACGCAGCCCACTTTGTCTGATGTCTGATGTAAAGAGAAAATCATACTGGGAAATTTTATGGGGAAGGTTAGGGGATGGAGCAAGGCTCAGTGTGAGTTATATCACGAGTTTTTCTAGCAGTCTTTTCTGCTGCATAAATCCAGAGGAGTTAGCCATGTTAGTTTGCAGTAGCAAAATAGCAAAGAGTCCAGTAGCACCTGTAAGACTAACCAACTTTATTGTAGCATAAGCTTGCAAGAACCACAGCTCTCTTTGTCAGATTGCATCTGACAAAGAGAGCTGTGGCTCTCAAAAGCTTATGCTACAATGAAGTTGTTAGTCTTATAGGTGCTACTGGACTCTTTGCTATTTTGCTTCTGCTGCATAGATCTCAGCAAGGTTTGTCCAACCAACTTCTGGCTTTTCTTTCCAGTATTAGAATTTTTCTTCTTTATAATACCAGAGAATCTGAACTGTAAAAAAACAGATTTCCCTTTGCCATTTCTGCCATTTCTTATAAAGGATGTGGAAATAGCAGCTGCTCTGTGTTCTCTGCAGAGATGTAGACAAAAAAGCCCTGTTGGGTGTGTGTCACCTAGACTGGCATCCATTTTTTTAATTAAATTTTATTAAGATTTTTTTTAGAGCCAAAAGATAAAAACTAACAAAAAATTGAAAACAGAAAAGAAGATAGAAATACGAAGCTGAAGAAAAGAAATAAAAAAATAAAAGAAAAAATATAAAGAAGGGCGTTTAAAAGAATTAATTGTATTAAGAATTTTTAGATCCAAAAGATAAAAACTAACAAAAAATTGAAAACAGAAAAGAAGATAGAAATACAAAGCTGAAGAAAATAAAAAAATATAATAATATAAAATATATACAGAAATATAAAGTGGCTTTTTAAAATGAGAATGTTATTAAGAATTTTTAGAGCTAAAAGATAAAAACTAACAAAAAATTGAAAACAGAAAAGAAGCTAGAAATACAAAGCTGAAGAAAAGAAAAAATAAAAATAATAAAAGAAAAAATATAAAGAAGTGCCTTTTAAAAATTAATTGTATTAAGAATTTTTAGATCCAAAAGATAAAAACTAACAAAAAATTGAAAACAGAAAAGAAGATAGAAATACAAAGCTGAAGAAAATAAAAAATATAATAATATAAAATATATACAGAAATATAAAGAACTGGCTTTTTAAAATGGGAATGTTATTAAGAATTTTTAGAGCTAAAAGATAAAAACTAAAAAAAATTGAAAACAGAAAAGAAAAATATACAGCTGAAGAAAAGGAAAAAAATAAAAAAATAAAATAAAAATATAAAGAAATATAGACTTTTTAAAAATTCACATTTTATTATTTTTAGAGCCAAAAGATCAAAACTAACAAAAAAACTGAGAACAGAAAAGAAGCTGAAGAAAAGAAGAAAAAATAAAAATATAAAGAAATAGAATGACTTTTTTAAAATTAAATTTTATTAAGATTTTTTCAGAGCCAAAAGATAAAAACTAACAAAAAATTGATATCAGAAAATAAGATGGAAATACAAAAGTGAAGAAGAATGGCATCCATTTTCTGAAGTTTTCACCTCAGAGCTCCAACTCAGTGACTGGGCAGGAGGAAATAAAATTAAAAAGTTCTCATTTTCTGTTGAGGTTAGTTCAGGATAGCAGCACTTGACTTCTAAAGGAACAAATGTCTCACATGCTGCAGGAGCCCGACATTGGTGAAGAGTTTGAAAGCAATCTCCTCATATTCTCTGGTCACTCCACACTCAAATAAGCAGCCGAAAAGCTGTGATTGCCCCTCCTCACACACGGCCAGGTCTGAGTAGCCACTGGGACCCTCGTATATCACCCAGGGGGTCTTCCAGGTACCTTTCTCCAAGGGGGACGTGTTCAGGTAAATGCCTAAATCCACACACTTCTTTGTGCTTGTTGGGTGAGAGAAAACCAGCCATTTCTTGGCAGTCTTGAGGGTCAGTCTGAGATGAATATTCGGAAAAGGAGTCAATTCACCTAGCATTGTTGTTAGGTCGAGATCTGAGGGTGGCAGTGACGGGGTGAAACTCACCACACTCCCTTGGCAACCCTGGGGAGGCTCGGACAACATGCCTAGGAAGGATTTCTCAAATCGTTTCCCATCATCCCTACTGAAGGCCTCAGCCCGGTACTTCTGTGATGTTCGAGCGTTGCAATACAGCACTTGAGTTTCATCCTGGCGGATTAGCTCGGCAACCTGGCATTCCGTTGTCTGGAGTCTCATGGCAAGATGTCCCCGGGTCCAGTGCTGGCCCCCATCATCGCTGTAGAATGTGAAGCAATGCGGCTCGATAGAATGGGCAGGTGGGGTGGAAGAGTCGTGTTTGTGGATGTAGTAAGCATATGCTGGAATCACCAGACGCCCGGAGCGCAATTGTACCCCATGGCCTGGTCCGACCGCAAATGTGGCCCAGTTTCCCAATTCATCTCCAATCACTTGATCAGTCAAATCAGTCAGCTGACTCCAGGTGCGGCCACCATCTTGGCTAAAGACGTAGCACAGCTTGGCTGCATTCCTTCCTGTTGTGATTTGCTGTTCTTCTGTGACGTGGTTCTTCACGCAGTTAAAAAACAGGAATACTTTGCCGCTCTCTTGCTCATACACTGGACAAGGATTCATGGTGCGGTGATCAGGCAACATGGCTGTCATCAGAGATTCTTGAGGGCCCCACTGGACAAGAGGGAAAAAGAGATCAACGGAGTTAACCACACCATATCCACACAATATATTGCACTTAAACCCCTTTCCCCTGTCATGGTGCCCAAACAATATATAAAGCAAGAGATGGAAGTTTGGTGAGGAAGACTGACCACCATAATTCATAATGGGAAACATTTAGGTTTGCCAGGACAAGACTGGAAGGGGGCTGTACTGGCAACATAATAAACATCGCTGGCGACATCACTTCCTGTGAGCCCAGAAGTGATGTCAGTGTGTTGCCAGGGATGCTCTAGCATTCGGGCAAAACTCTATGATTTAACCATCAAGTCTTGCCAAAATGCTAGAGTTTTACTAGTTACATGCTGACATCCCTTCTGGTTGCACAGGGATTGACATCAGCATGTTAGGACACTGTTTGTTGCTCCACCTTCCTTTCCCCCACCATTTCCTCTTGTCACTCAGCTGAGCACTGGCAGGAAGTGCCTGCTGGCAGCAGGGGATCCTCCACCACCAGCAGGAACACGGCAAGCCTGGAAACATTATCCTAACCCTAATTCTGAAACTGTCCCCAAAAGCATATGGACCAAGGGAGCCTATGGCTAAATGGCAATACTGACTCGGATTGACCAATAGTCCGGTTTAGTCGAAGGCAGCTTCAGCTGTTCAGTCTGCTCACACCGAGCACCCCAGATTTTTTATATCTCCTCTTAGATGTTTTGAAAAACCATTTGAGATGTATTACATCTCTGCGTTACATTCAGATAAATAAGGTGCGTCTGATACTGTCTGGCCATTGGTCTGTGAAGATCAGTATGTTCTACTTTGACTAGCAGTTGCTCTCGCAGGTAGAGGAGCTTCAGATCACCTGCTAACTGGTTTTGTTTAACTGGAGATACCGGAGATTAAACCTAGAACCTTCTGCAAGCAAAGCAGAAACTCTACCGCAGACGCTGTTTATGGTATTTCCTTTTATCTGTCTATTGCCCATCAACTTCCCCGGTTGCCTGCAAATTTTAGTATTAGGGTTGAGGGAGAAAACATTCTCTCTAGCAACTTTCTCCACTCCGGCATACTTTTGTGCAGGGCTTTTTTTCTGGGAAAAGAGGTGGTGGAACTCAGTGGGTTGCCAGCAGAGGGGGCAACTCCTGGCGGGAGGTGGTGCCCCTGGTACCACATGCACGTGCGCAAAGTGCACGCACACTCCCAGGAACGCACAATGATGTCACTTTGGGTCAGCTGGAACAAGGGGGGAGTTTTTAAAAGTTTAAATCGCCCTCGGCGATAATGGTCATATGGCCGGTGGCCCTGCCCCCTGATCTCCAGACAGAGGGGAGTTTAGATTGCCCTCCACGCCACTTGGCACCATCGAATTCCATTCTGCTTCATGTGTGGTTTATTCTATTTTCAGATATCCCCTCCCTCCTCTTTCTTTCTTTCTTTCTTTCTTTCTTTCTTTCTTTCTTTCTTTCTTTCTTTCTTTCTTTCTTTCTTTCTTTCTTTCTTTCTTTCTTTCTTTCTAGCCCATCTTTCTTACTGAAACCTGAGGTGGATTTCCCAGTGCAAATGAAAATACAATATAATCAACAGCTAAGATATTTGCTAAGCAAAGAGTGTTGATTAGGTTGAATTTATTTATACAGCTAGATCAACTATTTTGCATAAGTATTGCATTCACTCCGGTTTGTATCTTCATTTTGCAGGGTGTTAGTGGCGGTACCTGGACAGATGTTCCTTCCTTCTGCCCTCGTCTCATCACCAGGAATTTGGCGTCTACATTTCTGAATGTCGAGCGCTCCTCTGCAAAGGCCAGGAAAGTGGACTCGTGGGAAAGGCACAGCAGGGCTGGGATGCGGTAGGTGAGGCCATCCGGGGACTCCTGTCGAAATAGAGTTACCTTTCCAGAGCCAACGTGAGTCTCCGCCATGTTTTCTGGGGAGTATAGAGAAATTCTGAAAAGAGATGGACAGCAAGAGAGATTGAAAGTGCAAAGAATAGATGGGCAAGCTCTTCTCGTTGCCCACCAAGAGGTCAGAAAACCCTGTGGCTGTCCCACAGCTGCCTGCTAACCTTCTCCAAGCAAATGCTGGGGTGATCTATCCTGGCTTTGCAATTTAGAGCTGTCATCATGATCCGGTGGATTACCCCTACCCCTGCCTGTTTCCACTTTTCAGATAGAAAGACTGAATAGGCGCAGTGTGGTCACAAAGATCAAACTCAAGATCAGAGAGCATTCAAGATATAAGAAAGTCCAATTTGCTCCACACGAATAAATTCACACATTCAATATCAGTTCCTTCTCAGCTACTAAAAGTATCCCATTTTCCCTGCCTCTCACCTCCAATCATTGAAATGCAGATCTTGACACTTTCTCACACCTTAAAGAAATGCAAATTGGAAAGTCAAAGGAGCCTACAGTACTTGTTCTTGCAGCAAAAACAGACCTGAATTGTCACTCTGCCCTCCTGACTCACTTGCAGTTGCATTCACCCAAAGGGAGCTTCTGTGAAAGTGGCATGCATGTACACTGGGCAAGAACAGCCTGCACGTGAATTGAGGACCACACATAAAATTCTGCACTTGAGCATCCCCAGGTAATTCACAATGTGTATTTCCACTCTAAGAGCGGGAGGGATCTGTACTTGGAGCTTGAGACTCTTTTCTTCAACCTGCTCCTTTCTGCCAGCTGCTAGGCTGCAGTTGGGCTCCTGTGCATGGACAGAGAGCAGACACAATCATTGAAATATTGGGATGAATTCCTGAATAGATATGGGCACGAACAGAAAAAAAAACCATTCGTTGTTCGTTGCCATCCATGAACAATGAACAATGATGAACATGACCTGTTCATGGGGGCCAGCAGGCTCTCCTCCAGCCATCAAGATCCCTACCATACCACTCACAGAAACCCTACCTGAGCAGGCAGTAGGAAATGTACCAATAATAAATAATAGCTTGGCCCCAGAGCCTGGCAGCAGCCCTGGATGGATAGATCCCTAATCCCACCACACACAAAGAAAATTCAAGCTCCAATGCACTCTCCCTGTCTCTCTCTCATAATGCCAACCGCAACTGTCTCTCCCTCTCCACTGTCTGCAAAGCTAGGGCTGGGAGCCCCCCTCCCCCTGCTTTTTGCTCCCTTGTAACAAATTTAGAGCTCCACACTTGAAAGGAAGACCTGCCTATCAAGCCAAATTGGGCTTAGATTGGGGTTTCCAGGGAAACAGCAGGAGTTCAGACAGAGTTCAGGCAGTCCCTGCCTAAGTTGCCAAGGGAATTGATTGCAGGTGCCAGACTCTGTGGCTTGACGAACAGCAATGGACGAGGCTTGCAACGACCACCTGTTTGTTTAGAATGGGGCCTCAGGAACAGGAACAGCCCAATCTGCTGTTTGTGGCTTTTTGTAGGTGGTATTGCTGTTCGTGCCCATCTCTATTCCTGAATGGAGGGCATTTCTCCACTGAAAGAATTGGAACAGCTGTGATCCGTTGCAAAATTCTGCCTTAGGAGCGTATCCAGATAGCTGTAACACGCTGAGCCCAAGAATGTTGGTTCAGGGCTCCTTTCCTCCAGATCCAAAGTGCACGCACCATTTCAGAGCATGCTAATGTCACACTAATATAAAGGCCACATCATAGGTGACGCTGTTTACGAAGCCACTCTGTTTCTGCGTCAGGCCTGTCAAGCGGATGTGTGTTGGGAGTTCTCTATTCGAAAAGGTTCTCAGGGAGGACTGTGGAGGTCGTATTTGGACGGAGACCACAGCATGCATCGGTACATACAAATTTCACCATCAGAACAAATAATGACTCCCCTTGGAACCAATCAGGTTGGGAAAATGATGCAGGGGGAAGGCTTAAAGACCCTTTCCTACAGGGCTTTTTTCTGGGAAAAGAGGTGGTGAAACTCAGTGGGTTGCCCTCGGAGAAAAAGGTCACATGGCTGGTGGCCCCACCCCCTGATCTCCAGACAGAGGGGAGTTGGGCGGAGGGCCATCTAAACTCCCCTCTGCCTGGAGATCAGGGGGCGGGGCCACCAGCCATGTGACCATTTTCAAGAGGTTCCGGAACTCTGTTCCACTGCATTCCAGCTGAAAAAAAGCCCTGCTTTCCTATATGCCAAGGTCTCAGTCCTAACTAGGTCCCTAATGTGGGGATGTCTGGTTGCCTGCTTCGGCAGGGAACCTGCAGCCCTTTACCCACTGCTTCTCCTCGAATGAGCACTGGGAGCGAAAAGGGATGGGGGAATAGCATCACACAATACTCTAATATCACTTGTGGTTGAAAGCTCAGAAATAGTGGCATCGTGCCCCACAGTGCTCTAAGAATTTACCAGATCGCTATTCTTTTACTACAGAGATGTGGTAAATTCCTAGAGCATCACACAACTCGGTGCTATCACTTCTGTGTTTTCAATTGGAAGTGACGTTGCGGCATCCAGCAATGCCATTCACTCCAGTCTCCACCACCCATGGGCTCCTGCCTGTTGCCAGCCATGGTCTTCTCAACAGGAAGCAGGCAACCATCGTCATGTGAAGATTTGCTCTGGCTGACTTGGAGAATATAGAGCCAAGCTTAGAGCCAAATTACAAGTGACGCCTTACACAGGTTGGACACTTGTCAGCTTCCCTCAAGTTTTGACGGGAAATGTAGGCGTCCTGTTTTACAGCTTGGCTCTCCATTACAGCTGCAAGACCAGGATGCCTACATTTCCCATCAAAACTTGAGGGAAGCTGACAAGTGTCCAACCTGTGTCAGGCGTCACTTGTAGCTTGGCTCTTAGTTTCTTGGAATGCTATCTATCAGGTTTTCTCCCTCCCTGGATCGGCCTGATCGCCTCTTGACCAGCTGGTCTATATTTAAAGAAAAAAACACCTCTATTGCTCTCAATGAACACCTCCCAAAGTTGACCTCACCATCTCCCTGCAGCTATCTCTCCCGCTTGTGAACTGACCACGTCTTCTTCAAGACAAGCTTACTTTTGCTTGTCGTCAGCAGGATGTAGCAGTACCTAACCTCCCCTCTTCCTCTTCCTCTTGACTATTGCTACAAGCAGCAGTTTGTATTCTGGTTATCGCTTTGCATAAGCCGTTCTCCAGTTCTCCAGTTTGCGCAAAGGGAACTTCTGAACTCTGGCCAATCTATCAACAGGTTGCTTAAACCTATCTCTTGCTTCTAGATAACTTACCAGAAGATCTTCCCGTAACTCTGTCCAGTTTAAGCAATACTTAGCAAATCGTCTCAGCCTGTCAGCCTGCTTTCACTGTTGGAACTCTTCCCTTTTTTCATTTATAAAGCCTTTTGAGTTTTTCACCCCTTAGCTGAGTCCAGACTTGTTTCCCAGATGGGAGTTCTTGGCCGATAATTTTCGGGGGTCCCATGTCACACAACACTGCTCATGGTTGGATATGAGCCAAGCTGTTATTCTGCACCCCCCTCTTTGTGTCTCCCCAAGTAGTTATTTTGGTGGCTTGGCCAGAAAACTCTCCCTGAGACGAGGGCAGAAACCTTGAGCAGAATTCATTATAACTTGACACCAGTAAATCCTTCATCAGGAATCGAGGCATGCCAAAGATTTTCTGCGCTGCCACCTCCTCTTTCAGAGATTTATAAGACTGCTTACATGCAGACGTGCTCTGACCTGGATATCCCAGGTGAGCCTGATTTCGTCAGATCTTAGAAGCTAAGCAGGGTCATCCTTGGTTAGTAATTGGATGGGAGACCTCCGACAAAGACCAGGGTTGCAGAGCCAGGCAATGGCAAACCACCTCTGTTAGTCTCTTGCTGTGAAAACCCCACCGGGGGGGGGTGCCATAAGTCAGCTATGACTTGAGGGCACTCTCCACCACCATAGCTTTGACACCTGAAAATCCCTTGGGGGGTTTTGTGTGCTAAGACAGCAAGCAATAGACAAGGGCAACCATGATGATTGGGAGCTGGAGCGCCTTCCTATGAGGAAAGGCTGAAGAGTCAGAGACTTTTCAATTTAGAAAAGAGATGACTATGAGTGGAAATCCATATTGCAAATTACCTGAGGATGTGCAAGTGCAGGATTTTATGTATGCTCCTGAATGCACATGCAGGCTGTTCTTGCTCAGCACATATGCTTGCTGCTTTCACAGGAGCTGCCTTTGTGTGATTGCGTTTGCAAGCGTGCCCGGTGGGCAGAGCGCCAATTCAGCTCTGTTTTTGCTGCAAGAACAAGTACTGGAGGCTCCTTTGACTTGCCAGTTTGCATTTCTTTAAGATATGAGAAAGTGACAGGATCTGCATTTCAATGAATGGATGTGGGGGAAACTGGGGTACTTTTAGCAGTTGAGGAGGAACTGATATCGAACATGTGAATGTACTCACGCGGGGCAAACTGAAATGTGACTGTGCGAGTGAGTGCATGGGAAGTTGGAGGGGGGACATGTGAAATGAGCGTCCCTAGGTACTCAATAACATGTATTTCCACCTCAAGAGGAGACATGACAGAAGTTTATAAAATTATGCATGGGCCAGAGAGAGTGGACAGAGAGAACTTTTTCTCCCTCGCTCAAAATACCAGAACTCGAGGGCAGCCGATGAAGCTGATGGGCAGTAGATTCTGTCCAGACAAAAGGAAATATTTCTTTACACAATGGGTGATTTATATGTGGAATTCACTGACTGCCAGAGGATGTAGCAATAGCATTTCTGCCCAGGAATGTGCTGGTTTTAAGGTGCTTCCAGCAATCACACCGTCGGCTAAAGGGAACTGCTTCTTTTTTAAAAAAAGAGAGCTCAAACAAGCTGAGAATGACACCACAAGAGAAGGGAGTGCTCCTGCCTTCCCCCAAGCCATTTTCCTGTGTGATGCAGCACGGGGCGGGGGAGGGGGGCGTATTTTCCCAACTTTGCTGTGCTGTGCACAGATTCTCCAAACGGAGCTCCAAAATCAGTGAAATATCTCCCCCTCACATGCAGTTTTCATGTGGGAAAACAGCATTAAGGGGAGGGCAGGAGCTTTTCCTCCCCCTGCGGCACCCTTCTGAACTCATTTTTTAAAAATAAGCAGTTCCCTTCAGTTGACGTGTGGCTGCAGGGAGCCCATTACAACCAGTGCATACCCGTGCAAAAATGTATCGTCTAGAGAGAGCCAGCTTTAAAAGGGGATTAGATAGAGTTATGGAGGATAGATCTATCAGCGGCTAATAGCCATGGTGACTGAAGGGAGCCTCCTCATCCAGGAGCAGTCAGCCTCTGAATCCCAGTTCTCTTGCACCAATATAGATAAAAGCACATGACAATAATCAATACTGAGCAATACTAGGCCAAGCACTTGTATTCTAGATGAACTTTCAGACTTTGCATAAACTGTGTTTTTTTTTTCCTGTGTGTTAGGTAATTCTAACAGGTGTGCTTTAATCTTTTGACAGTTAATTAAAATAGTGGACTCTATCGAGATTAATGTTCCTCTATCAGAGATTCAACCAATGGTGATCTCTCAACTTACCTTTTTCTGACCCTTCTCAGAGATTTATAGTTTTGTTTTGCAGGTTTGAGTATAACTTCATTTTTTACTAATTGGAAGGTTATACAATAGAAACTATGAATATTCAATGAAGCATCAGACCAATTATTGTTTGTTTGTGCTATCGTGAATAGATCTTAAATATTTGCATATGATTACTTATAAAAATGCAAACTCAGATAGAATGGCAGCGCTCTGATGGAAGAAATCTCTTGAGAGAATTTAGGTGAGAATTTATCTTTACCTATGCATTTCATAGCAACTTTGATTATGTTAAACTTGGAATTTATTAAGAAATGTTAGCGAACTTATTTCTTACTGCCTTTCTGTGTTCTGTTTTTATAGGATTTATATTAATAACCATTTATATTTTGATCACTTGCTTCATTAAAAAACCAGGGTGTATTTTCAATAAAGTGAAATAAACTCTAGACAGGTGTCTGTGTGTTTGATAAAGAGTTGCAAAGCAGTATCGAACCCTATATAAAATAAATACACTGATAAACAGGTGGTTCAAAGAACTTAGCTGTTTGACAGGTCTGAGAACTAATTGCTGAAAGCTTTCCAAGAGAAAAGATACACCTTTCTTTTGGCTAGTAGAAGCTTAGTTTCAGACACGGGCAAAAGCTCGTTACAGTTCCAGGAGGCAACATCAGGCCTTGGCCTCTGCTCTGTTGTCAGTCCTCCAGGGTAACTGGTTGGCCACTGCGTGAGACTGGACGCTGAACTAGATGGACCACCACAATGACCCAGCAGGGCTCTTCTGACGTTCTTATGACAAGTACAACCTTAACATTCCCTCCATCTCCCTTGCCCACCAGGCTCCTCTTTCTTTGCAATACCCTTCTCTTCCAGTTTTGTGTTGCTCCACAAAACCAGCCATGGGGCTCGCAGCTGAAAAGCTTTCTCATCCATCTGCTGGGTTTGAATGCACAGGAAAGGGTTTAGAGGCTGCCATACAAATATAGTAAAGAGTCCAGTAGCACCTATAAGACTAACCAACTTTATTGTAGCATAAGCTTTCGAGAACCACAGCTCTCTTCGTCCGAAGCACCTGAAGATGCCATCTGACGAAGAGAGCTGTGGTTCTCGAAAGCTTATGCTACAATAAAGTTGGTTAGCCTTAAAGATGCTATTGGACTCATTCAGGGCTTTTTTTCAGTGGGAACATGGTAGAACGGAGTTCCGGCACCTCTTAAAAATGGTCACATGGCTGGTGGCCCCGCCCCCTGATCTCCAGACAGAGAGGAGCTTAGATTGCCCTCCATGCCACCAAGCGGTGCGGAGGGCAATCTAAACTCCCCTCTGTCTGGAGATCAGGGGGCGGGGCCACCAGCCATGTGACCATTTTTGCCAAGAGCAATTTAAACTTTAAAAAACTCCCCCCTTGTTCCAGCTGACCCAAAGTGACATCATTGTGCAGTCTTGAGTTCCACCACCTCTTTTCCCAGAAAAAAAGTCCTGGACTCATTATTACTTTGCAACCACAGACTAACACGGCTAACTCCTCTGGATCTATACAAATATAAATCTCTCTTCATTGTGTGAACTGCACCTCTCATTTTAGCCACTCAAAAGGTGGCTGTCTGGTCTCTTCCCACTCAGCTTATCTTTCCGATGCCGTTCAAATGGAGATAGAAGCTTCTTATTAGAAATCTACTAACGTACCGCTCATTATCTCAATATTTACCTAATCCAGAAGTACAGTCTTGAGTGCAGAGGACCGTGATCTGCAGCTTAGCCTGTATGGCCAGAGACCATCTACATAGCACAGCCTTTCTTCCAGTCTTCAAGATGGAGAGTCCAAAGTATTCAGGGTCTTTTATACTAGGGGGTCTTCTGAACTGGGCTTCGTGGGTGCCGAGTCCGTGGTTAACCGTGCCATTGGTCTAAATCTGCATTAACTTGTCCATGTCACTTGGAGAGTTATTCATTAGGTGTTGTGATTTGCATCCATAACCTCACTTACCAATATTGCTAAAGAATATTGCTAAACACGTCTGTTATTTAACCTCTTGACTGTGAAAATCCTTAGTAAGTTGCATGACTGTGTTGGCTATCAGTAGGTGTTATGTGTGTAAGTTGCATGACTGTGTTGGCTATCAGTGGGTGTTACGTATGTAAGTTGCACAACTGTGTTGGCTATCAGTGGGTGTTATGTGTGTAAGTTGCACAACTGTGTTGGCTATCAGTAGGTGTTATGTGTGTAAGTTGCATGACTGTGTTGGCTATCAGTGGGTGTTACGTATGTAAGTTGCACAACTGTGTTGGCTATCAGTGGGTGTTATGTGTGTAAGTTGCACAACTGTGTTGGCTATCAGTAGGTGTTATGTGTGTAAGTTGCATGACTGTGTTGGCTATCAGTGGGTGTTACGTATGTAAGTTGCACAACTGTGTTGGCTATCAGTGGGTGTTATGTGTGTAAGTTGCACAACTGTGTTGGCTATCAGTAGGTGTTATGTGTGTAAGTTGCATGACTGTGTTGGCTATCAGTGGGTGTTACGTATGTAAGTTGCACAACTGTGTTGGCTATCAGTGGGTGTTATGTGTGTAAGTTGCACAACTGTGTTGGCTATCAGTAGGTGTTATGTGTGTAAGTTGCATGACTGTGTTGGCTATCAGTAGGTGTTATGTGTGTAAGTTGCATGACTGTGTTGGCTATCAGTGGGTGTTACGTATGTAAGTTGCACAACTGTGTTGGCTATCAGTGGGTGTTATGTGTGTAAGTTGCACAACTGTGTTGGCTATCAGTAGGTGTTATGTGTGTAAGTTGCATGACTGTGTTGGCTATCAGTAGGTGTTATGTGTGTAAGTTGCATGACTGTGTTGGCTATCAGTGGGTGTTACGTATGTAAGTTGCACAACTGTGTTGGCTATCAGTAGGTGTTATGTGTGTAAGTTGCACAACTGTGTTGGCTATCAGTAGGTGTTATGTGTGTAAGTTGCATGACTGTGTTGGCTATCAGTGGGTGTTACGTATGTAAGTTGCACAACTGTGTTGGCTATCAGTGGGTGTTATGTGTGTAAGTTGCACAACTGTGTTGGCTATCAGTAGGTGTTATGTGTGTAAGTTGCATGACTGTGTTGGCTATCAGTGGGTGTTACGTATGTAAGTTGCACAACTGTGTTGGCTATCAGTGGGTGTTATGTGTGTAAGTTGCACAACTGTGTTGGCTATCAGTAGGTGTTATGTGTGTAAGTTGCATGACTGTGTTGGCTATCAGTAGGTGTTATGTGTGTAAGTTGCATGACTGTGTTGGCTATCAGTGGGTGTTACGTATGTAAGTTGCACAACTGTGTTGGCTATCAGTAGGTGTTATGTGTGTAAGTTGCACAACTGTGTTGGCTATCAGTAGGTGTTATGTGTGTAAGTTGCATGACTGTGTTGGCTATCAGTGGGTGTTACGTATGTAAGTTGCACAACTGTGTTGGCTATCAGTGGGTGTTATGTGTGTGGGGGTGGTAAAAAACAGCAGTGTTAAAAAGGGGCAGTTCTTATCAGGGCTGTGCGGCATTGGGCAAGGGGGCACACTTTCTCGCTGTGCTGTTGCCGTGATAAAAATGGCCTCCTCAGCCTACAATAACTCCAATAAGGGAAAATAGCAAAGAGTCCCGTAGCACCTTTAAGACTAACCAACTTTATTGTAGCATAAGCTTTTGTTACCAGAACTGTTCTTTATTATAATGGGGAATTAGCTATAGCAGTCTGTAACTTTAATATTAAGCGAGGATCATAACCTATGTTTACGGAGGTCCCGATCCCAGACACTCTAGTGAAAAAGAGGCAGACAAGGAGTAAGGTCCAAACACGTGTATTGAGTGTAGCGTAAGCCTAGCTCGCACAATCATACAAGGAACACACAAGGTCTAAGAAATACAGGGTATGAAATACAGAGACGTTCGCATTAGCTGGTTCCCAACGATGGTAAGGGAAATACTCACAATCCTGGAGCGAAGCAGAGACACGGCAGCGAGGGTGGCCCAATGCCAGCACTGGAACCACAGACGGACAGCAAGGAGGTCTGGATAGGGAATGGCCGAGGCACCGAGTGGTCTGGGAGACCAGCTTAAATACCCCAAAACGTACCCTGGGGCTGGTGCTGTACTTGGTGGTTCTCACAGATTAAAACAAAGGGTCTAATGGGCTACTGAATGGCTTGGATGGGCCACTTTGGTAATCAGATTGTGATAAGTGACACCTCAGGAAGAGGAGACAAAAGAGGGAGGGGGAAATCCAAGTGGGCTGAAAGGATGTTCCAGCGGACAGGGCTTGTCCTGATGTCATCAGCTTTGGAATGCGGAGGTTTCTTTGAGATGCATTCTCTAAGTGCTTGGGATGGTCAGCACTTAGCTCTTCTCCGGGGCGGCTCCTAAGATATGCAGAGCAGGGCGAGGGGCTCTCGCTGCGGACGTGGTGTGCCCGCTTCGCCGAAATGGCTTCCCAAAGCAGTCTTCTTCCCAGGGTCTTCTGGCTGCCTGAGAACATGGATGCCGGCTGGGCATAGCTGGGGCTGGATTGCAGGCTGCCCGGTAGCGAGGGCAAGCTCGGGGACCGGCTCACGGGAGGCTCCAGGCGGGAACTGACCAGGGAGCGCCTAGCCAGGCTCGCTGGAGGTTTCCCCGGCAGGCGCCCGGCTGCTAGCAGCGGCTTGGGCCCATATGAGGCAGGCTTCCATGGAGGCAGGGGAAACAACACTTTAAAACACAGTCCAAAGCAGGGAACAGGCACGGTCCGTGGCAGATGGCAAAGCAGGCACGGGGAACACTTGTAACACAGTCCAAACACACACTGGGAAGTCCAGATACAGGTCGGGGCAGGGCTGCCCAGAAAGAGAGTCCTTTTGTGCAGTTACCCAAACATGGAGTCAGTAAACTACACAGTCTATTGCAGCAGCAGGGTAATTGACACGCAGGCAGGAAACTGACACGTGTATCAGAACACACACGTGCAAAGCAGTCTTTGGTGTAGCAGTGAAACAGCAACGCAGGAAACTTTAGCACAGTTCATAGCAGGCTTCAAAGCAGGGGAGGGGGCCTACTTGGCAACACTTTTGAGAACCACAGCTCTCTTCGTCAGATGCACACGTAACTTCTCTTTACATGGGTTCTATGGGGCTTAGAAAGCAACTTTCACAAAGTTTTAAGAAACAACTTTTTTTCTTTTAAACTTTTTAACAATTAATAAAATACAACTTTAACAAAAAATTAACTTTTAAGTACAACCATACAAAAAAACCCCTCCAAATGTCCTTGAAAAGGCATCCAAGAAGTGATGATGTGTCCTCTCTCATCCATTTGAAGCAGCTGTACCCAGGCTTCAGGCTTCTGGTTGGGAATTATAGCCCTGCAAAAATAATACAACCCCAGTAACACCAGCTACATACAATACACAAACACCACTTAATTCATATTTTACATAAAATATTTGATTACCTTATTCAAGGTGATAAGAGCTTATAATTTATTAAGCTCCCCTGCAAACAGCCTCCTCCTCAGCAGCCTGCCTCTAGCTTCTGACTCCACCCCACTGGGCTAAACCAATTAACCTCACAGGGGTTACAGAGGCATCTGCTGAAGAGAGCTGTGGTTCTCGAAAGCATATCTTACTATATAATTCTGTAAGCGGGTTTCCAACGACTCACCTTGATTCCACAGCGCAGGCGTAATTGTGCGCCCCTAGCGGGGATGAAAGGTGAGTCCTCATGGCTGGCCTGCTGCCTGCCCTCCTCCCTGCTGTGGTCCCTGTGCAGGAGCGCCTTGGTGAGCCACCTGCCACCCTCCCTGGCCCTGCTTGAGCTGGGCAAGGGATGGGAAGGGTGAGCCACCCATCACCCTCCCTGGCTTCGCTTGAGCTGGGCAAGGGACAGGAAGGGCAAGCCGCTGCCGCCCTCCCCGGCCCAGCTTGAGACATGGACAGGCGAGAAGGGCAGGGCACCCATTGCCCTCCAAAGCTCTGCTTGAGCCGGGGAGGGGAGGGCGAGCCCCCTGCCAACCTCCAAAGCCCAGATCCCCAGCCCCCCCTCTGCCAGCCCTCCCCAGCCCCTGCCTCTCAGCCCCCAGCTCCCCCTCCATCAGTCCTCCTCAGCCCCCAACTGCCAGCCCTCCCCAGCCCCGCCTCTCAGCCCCCAGCTCCCCTTCCTTCAGTCCTCCTCAGCACCCACCTGCCAGCCCTACCCAGCCCCTCACCTGTCAACCTCCCCAGCCCCCCCCCCGCTTGCCACCCCTTCCCAGATTTCTAGAGCCCGTTGTATTTTTTCCTACAATGGGCTTTTTTGCTAGTGCTACAATAAAGTTGGTTAGTCTTAAAAGTGCTGCTGGACTCTTTACTATTTCGCGACTACAGACTAACATGGCTAACTCCTCTGGATCCAACAAGCGAAGAAGCCCTTCTGGCTCTAAATCAGAGCACCGGTGGTCACACTATTAACCGGTATGCACAGAAGTGCCCCATGCATTTGAGGGGTGGGGACTGGGGAAACGAACACTGTATTAAGGTTGCTTAGCTAGTGCCACGTGGATGTGCTCAGAGGTGTCCAGTCCTCCGTAGTTGCTCAATGCAACCCCCTAAGAGGTTGCTTGCTTCATTCTTACGAGCTGAAGAGCAAACTTGCCCACTTCTGCAAGGGGAACCTTGCTTCATTTCCCGGCCTTGGAATGAGTTAGTTAGCAGAGACGTATCTGGTCCGAGTCCGTCTTTCCCAAAGAACCTTATCTCTGTTACATCTGCAGTACTTGAGGTTCCCTTAGTTATGGGCTGGGATGATATGCCCACTTTGCACCAAGGTCTGCCGGAAGTCTCCAGATTGCATCAGTCTGAATTCCAGAGCTCAATGCAATCTGTGCCCCCTCCCCAAATACTCCACCTCCGTAATAACGCAAAGAAGCCAGGGTTGAGAAACACCAAACAAAACCACTCTTAAAATCCAAGCAGAAATAAACAGGAAAGGAACAAGCGATCTGTTAAAAATGGATAATTAAGATCTCTTTCCTTTTCCTTCTCTTAATTTGGCCCAGGAAGCTGAGTACCGTGTCAGCTTAGCACTTCTCTATGCATTAGCCTGGTTCATATCAGGTAGGACTGCCAACCCCCAGATGAGATCTGGAGCTTTCGCAGAATTACAACTGATCTCTGGACTACAAAGAGCCAAGCTAGAAGTGACAAATTACACTTGAATGGCAAGTGAACAGACTCACATGCATTCCTCCCTGTTCACTTTGCGTGGAGCGCAAGTGAACAGGGAGGAATACATCTGAGAACCAAGCTACAAGTGACATTTTTCACGTGAAGGACACTTGATTGTTTTCACAAGTTTTTCTGGGAACTGAAGTCCCTCTCCCCCACCCCTTTTCCTTCTGTTCCTTCCCCTCTCTGTTAGAATCGCTGTCTGAAGAGACAGAGAAAGCCTGCGGCAACAGCAGCTTTTACAAATCATTCCTCCAGTCACAAGCCTGCTCTCAACAATCTTTGGGGGCGGGCAGCTGCAACTTTCTCCCTTCCCTGGGCGTCCTGCTCAGCTTCACCGACATGTCAGCTTTCTCCAGAGCAGCTCCCCGGGAGCAAGACGATTTGCAAAAGCTGCTGCTGCCGCAGGCTTTCTCTGGCTCTTCAGACAGCGATTCTAACAGAGAGGGGAAGGAACAGAAGGAAAAGGGGTGGGGGAGAGGGACTTCAGTTCCCAGAAAAACTTGCGAAAACGATCAAGTGTCCTTCACGTGAAAAATGTCACTTATAGCTTGGCTCTGAGGGCCAAGCTACAAGTGACGAATGACACTTGAACAGCAAGTGTATTTCTCCCTGTTCACTTGCCCTCCACTCAATCCACTTGCTGTTCAAGTGTCATTCGTCACTTGTAGCTTGGCCCTGAGAGCCAAGCTAGAAGTGACGAATTACATTTGAATGGCAAGTGAACAGACCCACATGTATTCTTCCCTGTTCATTTGTGCTCCACTTGATCACATAGAGATCAAATGGAGCGCAAGTGAACAGGGAGGAATGCATGTGAGGGCCAAGCTACACATGACGAATGACACTTGAACGGCAAGTGGATTGAGTGGAGGGCAAGTGAACAGGGAGAAATACACTTGCCGTTCAAGTGTCATTCGTCATGTGTAGCTTGGCCCTGAGTCTCTTCACTTGCCATTCAAGTGTAATTTGTCACTTCTAGCTTGGGTCTGAGATCAGTTCCCCCAGAGGAAACGGCAGCTTTGGAGGGTGGGCTGCATGCATAATACCCCACTGAGGTGCCTCCTGTCTGGAAGCCCAACTCACCCAGGCTCCATCCCCAAATCTCCAGAAATTTCCCAGTCTGGAGTTGGTAACCCTAATTGCAAGTTTCTGTTTCACTGTTAACACCCATGCATTTAAAAATGGAAACCTTTGCTGTATGGTTCTATATGGCAGACTTAAAGAACTTTTGTTCAAAATTAATTTGTCTTTCGAGTTTTATTCCTGATTCGGCACCATAGAAAATAAACAGGCAGATGTCTAGAGCTGCTTAGTTTAGGGAAGCGGCACATGTGAGGGAGAAATGGTAGAACGTCAGACACCTTTCACGTTCTTCAAAAGCTCAATGTTACTGAAGAGCTGGAAGGCGATCTCTTCATATTCTCTGGTCACTCCACTCTCAAACAAGCAACCAAAGAGCAGCGACTGGCCCTCCTGGTACACAGCAAGGTCTGAGTAGCCACTGGGCCCTTTGTGCAGCACCCAAGGGTCCTTCCAGTTGCCCTTTGCCAGTGGGGAAGTGTTGAGGTAGATTCCCAGATTGACTCGCCTGCGTCTGCCAATGGGGTGAGAGAAGAGCAGCCATTGCTTGGGAGTCTTGAGGGATGCTGAGGAATTAATATCAAGCGGTTGACTTGGTTCCCTTGCACCTTCCGTGTGGTCCATCTGTGAGGGCTGCAGCACTGGGGTGAAGCTCACCACACTCCCCTGGCAACCTTTTGCTGTCTCGGGCAACTTCTTGCAAAGGAAATACTCCTTAAACTGGTTCCCATTGTCTGTGCTGAAGGCCTCAACCCTGTAATTTTCTGGACTGCGGGCATTGCAGTATAATACTTGGCCACTGTCCGGGCGGGTCAACTCAGCAACTTGGCACTCTTCCATCTGGAAGCTCATGGCAAGCCAGCCCCGGGCCCAGTTCCGGCCTCCGTCATCGCTGTAGAAAGTGAAGCAATGAGGCCTGGTTTGGAAGAGGATCGGCTTGCCAAAGAAATGCCAATGGATGTAGTAAGCATACGCGGGAATCACCAGGCGTCCAGAGCGCAACTGTACCCCGTGGCCAGGCCCAACAGCAAAGGTGGCCCACTTCCTCAAGTCATCTCCAAGCACCACATTGGTCAAATCAGTCAACTGGCTCCATGTGCGGCCGCCATCTTGGCTGAAGATGTAGCACAGCCTGGCGGCGTTCTTTCCTGTTATGATTTGATGCCATGTTGTTGTGTTGGACCGGACACAGATAAAGAACAGAAAAACTCGGCCACTCTCTTTCTCGTACACCGGGCAAGGGTTCATGGTGCGATGGCCGGGAAGCCTGGCTGTCTTCAGAGACACTTGAGGGCCCCACTAAAGGAAGACGAAGAGATTGATCGAAATAGTTAACCAATAGTCAGTTCAATCTTTATTAAAACGGTCCTAGACCAGGATAAAACATGACAGCATTCTTATTCTCAAGAGATCAAAGGTAAAAATTATTAGCTCCCACATTACTTAAAATGTTACACAAAATTAAAATACAATACAAACATTTCATTGCATATATTTATATCTTCCTTAACTTCCGGATTTTGTAAGCTGCCACACACTATAAGCTTTGGTTTTTCATCTATTAACAGCATTCTGGTATACTCAGATTCTGAGTGGCTGGGGCACCTATTGATTATAGAGGAAACAAACTTAAAGCAAATTTCTTGATAATAGAGGCAATGTAGTAATACATGTTCTATAGTTTCGATTCCCCCTATTCCACAAGGACACAACATATCTTCCATCCAAACCATTTCTGTATCGCCCCTCTAGAACTGTAGAGGGGAGGGCTTCACTATCCTAAGGTATAAAAGGCATGCCGTATTGCCGACGACTCACCTCTTATCCTGATGCGCCTGCACAGGAGCACCAGGATAAAAGCTGAGATGTCACCAAGATAGCCTCCAGAGGGCGCTGTGCCACAGGAAGGACAGGAGAGCAAGCCCGTTCCTCCAGAGGGTGCCACCGCCATGGGTTGGCATGGCTGCCTTGTGTTCCCTTCATTCAGATCAGGTGCAGAGGGTGGGGCAAAGCCCAGGCCGGCCACCCTGCGCTCCCCCTGCCCAGACTGGGCATGGAGTAAGGGGCAAAGCCCAGCCCAGCGGTGGGCCTTTTCTAGAGCCCGTTGTATTTTTTGCTGCAATGGGCTTTGTTGCTAGTAGTTAACTAATGGTCTTTGCCTCTCAGCCTGACACAGGGTGTATCCACACACTACATAATTAAATCAGTTTCAAATGTGCATAATTTTCATAGCTCCCCACTACAGAATCAATTTAGCATCCAATAGCAATTCCCTTGGGGGATTCTGGGAAGCATTGTGGTAAATGCAGTTCTGATTTTAACAATGCTTCCAAGACAATATCTCCCAGGAAGAACTCCTGTCAGCACCATCCAAGCCGCTCCCTATCGCACTGTGTCCTGTCTCAGATATTTTACATCTCCCATATTTTGCAATATTCTAAGCGAGAGAGTGTTCAATCTGCAGAGCTTTCCAGGTGCGTCTCAACATCCATCCAAACAAGTCTCTTTTCTGAAGAAAATAATGTGCAGCCCAATGGTACAGCACTTCCATAACATGAAGTAGTAGTAACAACAACAGCAGCAACATTCGATTTATATACCACCCTTCAGGACAACTTAATGCCCACTCAGGGCGGTTTACAAAGTATGTTATCATTATCCTCCCAACAATAATCACCCTGTAAGGTGGGTGGGGCTGAGAGAGCTCTGAAAGAGCTGTAACTGACCCAAGGTCACCCAGCTGGCTTCAAGCGGAGGAGTGGGGAAACAAACCTGGCTCCCCAGATTAGAGTCCTGCCGCTCTTAAGTGATTGACCCAAGGTCACCCAGCTGGCTTCAAGTGGAGGAGCGGGGAATCAAACCCGGCTCTCCAGATTAGAGTCCCGCGCTCTTAACCACTACACCAAACTGGCCCAGGTTCACAGCTGGCATCTTCCGTTTGAAAGATCAGTTAGGAACTAACGTGAAAGACCTCTCTCTGAGACCCCGGAGGGCCACATCCAGTCATAGAAGGCAAAGCCAGCACTGATTGTGATAGACAGACCAAGGGCCTCGTTCCGTATCAGGCAGCTTCCTCTGTTCAATGTAAGTAAGGATTTTTTTTCATCATGTGTACATGTGATCTCTGTACACTAGAAAGCTGCAGCCAACCACAGCTTCCAAACATGTGTACAAACTATCGCGTATCTCCTTTCCTATCCTATCCATACGTTTTAATTCCACCCTTCCTCCAAGGAGATCAAGACAGTTGACATGGCTCTGCGATTTATTTTGCCCTCGCAACAATTCTGTGAAGTAGGCTACGCTGAACGAGAGTAACTGGTCCAAAGTCAACTAGTTTATGAAGTATTTGAACCCTTTTCTCCCAGATACTAGTCTGTCAGTGCGCACACTGGCTCCTACACAGGTGTGTCTATCCAATTCCACTTTGTTCTGAGTATACCTCTGCAAATGAAGCTGGTATTACTGATCAGTCATTGTAAGTTTCGACTACTGTCCAATGCAAAAGAAAATTAAACTCTAGAATTCTGTCTCTGGAACATCTTGAAAAAGATGTGATTGAACATGGATAAGTGCCAGTTTCCCCACCCGGGTAACAAAAATGCAAAGCGTGCATACTGGATGAGGGATATATTTCTTGGTAGCAGTGTGTGTGAACAGGGTCCTGGGGTACAGGTGGATGGGAAGCTAAATACGAGCACTCAGTGTGATGCAGCAGCGAAAAAAGGCGAACACAGTCTTGGGATGTATCAACAAAGGCATAACATCCACATCACAGGGTGTCATTATTACACGATGTACCGCATTACTCAGGCCCCACCTGGAGTATTGTGTGTGGTTCCGGAGGTCTCACTCCAAAAAGAACATGGACAAACTGGAAGGGGTGCAGAGGAGAGCAACCAGGATGCTCAGGGGCCTAGAGACCAAGCCCTGTGAGGAAAGACGGAGGGACCTGGGAATGTTCAGTTTAGAGACATGTTTGCTCTCTTTGAGTATATAAAAGGCTGTTGTTGTCAGAATTTTGTTAGTGGGTCAGAACCAGGCCTTTTTGGCCCATGTTAGAAATAAAGAACCAGCTATAGTTTGGAAAAAGAAATCTTCCAAAGGCTCTCTGTCGCTGCAAAATAAAGTTGCGTTTCCTGAGAAGGTTTCACCCTCTGTGTCAGATAAAGCTATAAAAGTTGTTAATTGTTGGAGACCTTCGAAGGGTCATCTGGCCGTTGCATGTAAATCACTAAGAGGACACCAGGACAAACAGCAAACAGCTTATCTTCAGGAAGAACGGGATAACCGATAGCTAGTGGTGTGTGAACATTCCTTTGCAAATTACAAATGCATATCAAAGATGCAGTCTATCACAGAGGTAAAGGATGTGTAGACTTGTGTTTACACGAAAGACCCTCAACGGAACTGTCTTTCAAGAACAAAGACAATGTAATTGATTAGGATGTTAACAAGCCTTTGATACCTCCCTATAAAGGAAGGATGAACCAGATACTCGGGACCCTTCTCTTGTTAGAGGGTAGGGACCTCAATGGTCCCTGCTCTCTGCAATGGAGGGGTCTCAAGGATCCTTGATTGGGGGGAAAAGATATCTTAATTGTTTTGCATTATTGTTATGTCTAACTAATGATTTTGTACTCTGTATCTATCTCTGTAGTGTTCTAGTGTTCAGCAGAGGTGAGGCCCTGAACTGGTGCCTCGTTTCTCTGCTTGTATTCTCCTTTGCCTTTTGAAATAAAAACTTCCAGCTTTGCTTAAAGATCTTCTTGCTGCTGGCACATTATTCTTAGCAGAGACATCAGTTTAGTACTAGGGAAAGATCAATTGAGGTTGCACTCTTTACATGCCTACGGTAAGAGGCAAACCCAAGCAACTGGTGGACTAGTCCCCGGTTGCAGAGCAACAATTTCCACAACAGCTGTCACTTAGAGTAGGGAAGGGAGCTGTTCCTGTTGGCAACAGAGAATAGGACTTGAAACAACGGGTTTAAACAACAGGAGGGAAGGTACCGGCTGGACAGTAGGAGAAACTTCTTCACATTAAGAGTAGTTCAGCAGTGGAATCGGCTGTCTAGAGAAGCGACGGGTTCCCCCTCATTGGCCGTCTTCAAGGAGTGGCTGGACAAACAGGAGATTTGTTGCAATTCTGGGGGATCTCCAGGTTCTGCCAGAAGGTTTTTATTTTTATTTTATTCAATTTATATTCCGCTCTCCCCGCAAGGTTGGTGACTCTATCTGATTTTCACCAGCACAGTTTTGGGATTGACTCCAGCTTAGATGTGGTAGATATATTTTTAAAGTTTTTTTTTAAAAAAAACTCAAATAAAGGTCAACAGGCCATTTCCTGCCCCTTCCCAGTGTTACCTGGATAGACTTCCCTTCCTTCTGCCCTCGTCTCATCACCAGGAACCTGGCATGTTCATCTCTGGGTGAGGACCGCTTCTCCGCAAAAGCCAGGAAGAGGGACTTGTCGGGCAAGAACAGCAGGGCTGGAATTCTATAGGTGATGCCCCCGGGCGCTTCTTGGCGGAAGAGAGTCTCCTTCGCAGAAGAACCCACCTGAGTTTTAGCCATGTTTTCTGGGAGCCCCACCAAAGTATTCTGCCAAGGGAAAAATAAACCTGGGAGAACATCAGAACAGTAATAATAGCACAGAAACCAGCTTGTTACTTGACACACAAAGACACACAAAGCGGACTTTTACCAAATCAGATCATCAGTCCATCAAGGTCAGTATTGTCTACTCTGAGCAGCAGCAGTTCTGCAATGTCTCCGGTTGGGGTCTTTCACATCACTTATCACCCAGTCCTTTAACTGGAGATACTGGGAATTGAACCGGGGACCTTCTACATGCCAAGCAGGTACTCTGCCACTGAATCACAACTCCACTCCAAAAGCAGAAGTGGTGTTACGGGTTTGAGCCACCTTAAATCTCATTGTGACACAGCCGTGGGCCACAACTTACCAGCAGAAAACCAACAGAATAGAGGACACAAGAGTGGGCCATCGGACGGGATTTTGTGGTCCTTTTCATCTCGGCGCATGAACTGGGAATGAGATGGAGATTCTAGGCAGCCCATCGTTACGAAAGGCCTTGCAAGCGCAAGGATTCAGCGCCACTGACTGGGAGGAGCCCAGCGCTGTCAGAATGTTCAGGCGCAGGGCGGTTAGTGGGAAAAAAACGGACAAACGGTGCCTGAGACAAGGGAAAGAAGACTGAAAGGAGAGACGAGGGAAGAAAGAAAAGTTTTATTAAGTGGATTAAGCCTTTGAAAGCATGATTCCCCTTACATTTTCTGTAGTATTTTTTAGGTATTCTCAGCTGTTGCAATTGTGGGACACAGCCCTGGCCTCCCCTAAATTCTGAGTAGTAAGCAGGGGCCCTCAGAGTCCCTGAGTGATATTTTATGCAGCTCTAGATATAGCACAAACACGTATCAGAAAGAGGACTATATGAATGTAGAAGTAATCATGTTTTATGATTTTTGTCTTTACACACTAAGAGAAGCCCCTTACCCATCTTTCTCTTGTCCTTGCAAGATAACAAAACTGCTGAGAGTAGAAAATAAATGTCTAGAATCTGTGAGAACAAAACAATTAAGATCCAGGCCTGTAGAATCTCAGTTCCCTCATTGGCAACATTGCAAGAGATAGATGGTCATCATCCTGCCATAGATTGGGGCACTTGTATTAAAGCCTTTGTTTCAGGAATGCTGGGAAATGTTCTTTGGCCAGCACCTATATCATGTAATGGAATGAATTAGCAATGGGTAGTTGTCCTGCTAGTTACATCAAGGATGGGAACAGATCCGGGCTAGTCGTGAAAATGACACACATCTGCCCAATGGATACTTGAACTGATATCAGAGTTGCCAAAGAAAGTTTGTTCTTTGAGATGATAAACAATTTTTACAAGTATTAATTGAGTAAGGGGAAACCCCTAATTATGCTAAACCAATGGAATGATGCTAAGTCATATGTACATGCAACTAACTCAACCGATAACTTACTGAATACATAATGAACCCAAGGTGATAAAAGTTGATGTAATATTTCTCAGACCTCTGAGGAACAATTGGTCTTCCCTCTATTCAAATAAAGTAACTCAGTTTCCTCTCCTCATCGGACTCTGTCTGCTTCTTCTGAATTGGGCCTGAGGCAGAACAGGCCACGGATTTGTGTGGTTCACAATGGTTATATGTGACAATTTGATGTGTTGCATCTTCTACTTTTTAGCTATCTGGGGCAGATCCTTACACCTTGCAGCAACGGAGCTGTACCTTATGGAAGTAGAGGTAAAACTCTTGCAAAACGTATTTCTGAAAACATCTCATTACCTGCGTAAGAAAGCCCTCCTGCACATCTCAGTTTGCATAGTTTGTGGGAAACTAAGAGAGCAGAAGCCCTCCTAACCCTGCCAGGGTGACATTACATAAGGTGGGTGCCACCTCGGAGAACGTGCATGTATGGGCCATTGTTGATTTTGCCCATTTGCAGTGTGGCACCTGCAGAAGGCCCTGTCCAGATGAGTGAAGCTGATTTGGTGGAGCGTAGGGGGAGAGGCATTCCTGCCGGCATGGACCAAGGCCAGGTCTGTGATAGTCAAAACCTTGAATTGAGCTTGGTCACTGATGGGTAGCTAGTGGAGTGACTGCAAAATGGAAGTATTATGCATGGTCCCCCTAGCTCCTGATAATAATTGAGCTGCAGCATTTTGTGCTAAATGGAGTCTCTGAATTAACTTTAAGGGGAGACCTATGAAGAGCGCATTACAGTAGTCTAGTCTTGATGTTAAGGACATCCAGCTCTCTCTCTCCTTATCCAGATCTCCTGATGATGGAGTAGAGGTCCTGAATCGCTACCTGACGGCTGTGGTTAAATGGATGTTGAAACTGAATCCTGAGAAGACAGAGGTAACGATGTATTGTCGAAGGCTTTCACGGCCAGAGAACGATGGTTGTTGTGGGTTTTCCGGGCTGTATAGCCGTGGTCTTGGCAATGTAGTTCCTGACGTTTCGCCAGCAGCTGTGGCTGGCATCTTCAGAGGTGTAGCACCAAAAGACCGAGATCTCTCAATGTCACAGTGTGGAAAAGATGTTGGCAGGTCATTTATATCTACTCAGGAGGGGTGGGGTTGAGCCGAGTCATCCTGTAAGAGTTTCCCAGGGTGTGGAATGCTAATGGCGGGAGGCTTCACTGTATCCTGAGGAGGTTCTTTTGCATATGGATTGGTGCTTGATGTGCTAATCTTCTCTGCAGGGCTACTGTTGGGTATAGAGTGTTTTGTTAGCCTGGTGTTTTTCAGAACTGAAAACCGTGGAAACCATGGTTCTGAAAAACACCAGGCTAACAAAACACTCCACACCCGACAATAGCCCTGCAGAGAAGATTAGCACATCAAGCCCCAATCCATATGCAAAAGAACCTCCTCAGGATACAGTGAAGCCTCCCGCCATTAGCATTCCACACCCTGGGAAACTCTTACAGGATGACTCAGCTCAACCCCACCCCTCCTGAGTAGATATAAATGACCTGCCAACATCTTTTCCACTCTGTCTTTTGGTGCTACACCTCTGAAGATGCCAGCCACAGCTGCTGGCGAAACGTCAGGAACTACAATGCCAAGACCACGGCAATACTGCCCGGAAAACCCACAACAACCATAGACAGAGGTAACGCTGGTTGGGAAGGCAGAGATCTTGAAAGATATCGTGCTTCCCACTTTTGATGGGGTTCAAACGACCCTCACAGATTTGGTTAAGAGCCGAGGAGTTATACTGGGCTCTGCACTACTGCTAGAGAAGCAACTTAATGCAGCTGCAAATAAAACCCCACTTTCTTCCAACACAATTCAGCCTGTAAGATGGTGCCCTACCTTGACGTGGCCGAGCTGGCCGCCTGGATCCATTCCACAGTAACACTGAGACTAGACTACTGTATATACAGGAAGAGAAATGTGTCCTTATATGTAGTGGTGCGCAAGTCAAGTGAGAAAGTCAACTCCATGAGGTCTAGTGACACGCACCAAAGAACTTGTTAAGTACCAGTATTTAAAACAATATCTAAAACGGATCCCTTTCTATTATCCCCAAAACACATTTTCACATTTAGATGGACATTTTATTTATGTATATATTTTATTTATAGTCCGCCATGCACGTTTTACTGACACAATTCATTCTCCAACATGGATACAGGATGTGGAAGGCTGCATCTGTTGAGATTCTGCAAGACCCTCTGCCAGGAATCAAAGGGAAAGCTTTAGAGAAGGGGAAGGAACCCGGATGGATGGAAGAGAGAAGACTGAGGAAGAGTTCCCAGGGAAGAAAAGAACAAAGAGGGGAGGCAGAAGGTTTATTGGCATATGCAAGATCTGACCTGGGAGTCTGGGCAGTGGGAGAGGAAGCCCAGAGGGAAAAACATCCCTAGTAGAAAAGCAAACTTCGTAAAGCCAGAAATAAAGAGGTGGATTCGAGTGGTGGCCACTGGAGGGGGGCATTGCCACTTCCTGAAAGACCATTTATGCTTACAGGGTTGTACATGGTCGTAGTTTTAAAGCTGACAAAACGTGGTATGATAGGTGTGCTGTTAGCCACAGCTTAGAAGCTTGTATTAGCTCTATCAGAAATGTGTGTTGCCTCTTTAAGGCTTTGAATGATGGGAATTGTAGTCTACACTGCCACCAACAGGGCAAGGGATATTTGAATCCTTTAGGTGTGTTCCTGCTTTAGTGTGGTTTTTACAACCTCTCTTCCTCCCTTTGTCTGTACTGAGCATCTCCCATGAGGAAGGGGAAAGATGACCACTTATTCCGCAGCTTTAAATAAACTACTGCTATAATACGCAGGAAGCATCTTTCTCTAGGCTGAACTGTAAGTTGGTTCTGGGTCATTTGGAATGGGATCCCTTGGGTCAGCCGGTAGCTTAAGAGGAGTGGTAACCTGGTACTCCAGGATAATAGGGTTTCCAACTCTAGCTTGGGAAATTCCTGGAGACTTGAGCCTGGAGAGGGACCTCAGCAAAGTTTAATGCTATAGAGTCCACCCTCCAAAGCAGCCATGTCAGAGAACTTTAAACAGAGAGGATATCCTAAATGCATAATAGACAGGGCATGCAATAGAGCCACCCTAATTGGCAGGACAGAACTATTACAAGCTAAACCCGATCAGAGAATTCACTGGGCAGTTGAGTATACTATACTATCCTCGAAAATTAGCGGGATTATTAAACGTCACTCGCACTTAGCAGAACACCTGCCAGGCTGTGACAAAACACCTTTTGTTGGTTACAGATGCAACAGCAACCTTCAGGATATACGGGTGCATTCCGATATGCAGGAGCCCGAAACTCGTATGAACCGCCCGACAGGTCATTTCAGTTGCGGTCATTGTAATGTCTGTGGATTGGCCTTAGAAGGGAATGGTATTAAAATAGCTCAGGACAGAACAATTACATCGAAGCACTTCTCGATGTGCAATACTGCGGGTGTCATTTACATCATAGTGTGTCCCTGCCCAGCAATTTATATAGGAAACGCTATGAGAACAGTTCGTCTTAAGATTCAAGAGCGCTTGTCAAAGATTAGAAGACATGCCATGGAGGCACCCTTGGTGACTCATTGGGGGGAATCTAGACATCAGGAGAGAGACTTACGTTACTCTGTACTAGAGGCAAACTCACACTAAAATTCCTGTTACAGTGTGAATCTCTACCGGATAGTAGAACCAAGGTTTCTTTCAGCATTAGGGCAAATCTTCCCTGTCCCTGAGCTAAGGTCCTTGTTTTAGGTTCCTAGTTAGGGGTTAACTAATGATAGTGTGTGGCTCCGTTAAGGGATCCCCAGAGCTGAATGACCATGCAGTGAACGTAGGGACTCCTTGGCCAGGAGCAAAGCTCCTATCCCGCCTAAAACCCCTTCGCAGAAATCTACCAAAATGTTTAAGCGGGGCCCTAGTTTAGACAAACTCAAAAAGTGGGTCGTTAAAAAAGGTCAAAACCCCATGGGCGTTGGGATCTTTTAGATCTCCCAACCCCCTGCAGACACTGCACAGTGCCTTCCAGGCGCAGTGGGAAAGTAAAAAGTTGAAAAGGTCGAAAAAAGAGGCTCGTGCAGCTTGGGGCTTTTGGGTAGCCCTGAATGACCATGTAAGCCTTGTTAGGGAAGCCCAAGCAAAACCTGAGTTAAAAGATCAGGAGTTAGAGAAGTTACGGGCAGAGAAATTGGACCTGCTCTCGGATAAAGGCACCTTTTTGTCTGCCGTTGAGGATGCCAAGTAAAAGTTCAAGGAGGGTTTAGCCCGCGCTCCAGCCTCCTAGCAGACAGTCGCAGCGGTAGAGCTCCTAAGCCCAGGCCAAAATTCTCCCAAGATTGTTTTGAGGTACCTGGGGCTGCCCCAGGTGCTGGCAACCCACATAACGCCGCTGCACAGACACTGAATTAGGTATGCCCACATTTTCAGACCCAGCCAGCCGGGGCACATGGTTAATTTGAGGAGAGATGGAATGTGTACATGTCAGCAGGAGACAAATTTAGAATGAGAACGTTTTAACAGCTGTTTTGCTACATTCTCTGCTGATGAATTCGGGAGGAGGCATCCCTTCTTTGTTGTTTTGCTACAGGAGGCACCCACCGATGGCACACCACAAATCAGTATCGTAACTTACACCATAACTTAAAAGTGCACCAAAAATTGGTATAAAGTGTACATTAAAAATTAGGCATTTAAAGAGGTATCAAAACGGGCATAACAGTCATATTAAAAACGAACTTCGTCAATACAAGCTTCAGTTGTATGATATGTGGAGGTTTAAGACTTACTCTGGTGTCCAAAAGGCACGGTGGTGTTCCTGTTCCTTATTCAGGTATATTTGGTATAATCCAAAGATTGCTTTGGGGTGCAGCCAGCCCCTTTTCTGCTTGTTCGTTTGTCCTGGGGGCAGCTCGCTTTGGAGCAGTTGGCACAGGAACTGGGCCTTGGTGCCGGAAGCATCATAGTTCCACTTGGAGAGCAGATCCCCCTGACTGTCGGGGTGTATGACATTTTATTTATTTATTTGATTGTTTGTTTGTTTATATTTTTAACCCGCCCTCCCCACAAGTGGGCTCAGGGCAAGGTAAAACATTGATTAAAATGCAACATAAAACCAATAATTCCAGCATAAAACAGCAATCAATAAAACCATTCCAAGACAGGGCAGTCCTGCACTCCTGCCCGTCAGCATACAAAAAGGGAGGGGGTAGTAGCGGACAGAATACTGTACCCCTTTTCAGGGCAGCCAGCAGTGGACTCTCCATAACCCCTCATAGAGGGAGACCTGTGAAAGGCTCGGCAATGATGGACTAAAATTAGCCTCCACCATATGCCTGGCGGAACATCTCTGCCTTACAGGCCTGCCTAAATGATACAAGATCCTGGCGGGCTCGAGTATCTTCTGACAGAGAGTTCCACCAGGTTGGGGCCAGGACCGAAAAGGCCCTGGCCCTGGTCAAGGCCAGCTGAGCCTCCCTAGAGCCAGGGACTACCAGTAGATGTTTTCCGGTTGAATGAAGCGCTCTCTGGGGCACATACAGGGAGAGACGGTCCCTTAGGTATGCTGTTGGAGTAAGCCTCATTTGGGGGTGCAGAGGGCATGTACCTGTTCCAGTTTCTTATTGACAACACTTCCCAATACATGCTTCTGGGAGGCAGCCCAAATAGAATCTCTTTGCGCCGGAACCATAGTTCCTTTTTCAGGAACAACTTCAAGTAACAGACTTCAGCCTTTCTGTTTTTCTACTTACCATACTTACAATATTTTTTCTATGAATGTATGACTATTCATTGTAATTACTGTATTTATTGGGCCAATGAGGATTGTTGATGGTCATTGAATGTTTATATATGAAATGTGGTTATACTGTTGCTTTAAGGACCTCCAGCAAAAACTATTCTAAGTCGGTGGCTGATGTTAAAATTGATCTGTGAATTTGCACTTACTGTTTATGCACTTGCACTTTAAAAAAAAATATAGGTTAAAATTATTGCATACTTAGTGAATCTTTATGTCAATTATGGAAACGGTTGTTTAGTTTTGATTCCACTCCTGATTCCAGCTGGGTGAAGGCGGAGGAAAGGAATTGCCACCTGCTCCATTCCTGATCCCTGCTGGGTGAAGATGGGGGATGGGCATTGCCACCTGCTCCGCTCCTGATCTCAGCTGGGTGAAGGCAGGGGGCAGGCCTTGTTGCCTGCTCCGTGCCTGATCCTGGCCTGGGCTTCCTGCCATGGCATGCTCTCTGGAGGTCTGGCTGCCTCATTTGGGCTTCCCTCCACAGCAGCGCCCTCTGGAGGCGCCTCAAGGTAGGAAGTGAGTCGTCTTGAATACGCTTGCTCTTTTATATAGTAAGATGTAGTAATATTGAAACCAATAATGTAGTTGCAAAACAGATTCGTTATGAAATTTGAGACCTAAATGTTGAATACAAATATATTAAAAACAAAAAGTTTTGCCTTCTCATTAAAGGTGGGCATGGTCCAGAAAACGGACCAAAATTTTGCACGGATTGGCCCGGTTTGTGGTTCGCGAACACACAGTTCATGGGACTCAGCATTTTCATGAATTTTGGTCCGTTTGGGCTGGTCTGTTGATCCCTGGTCCATGAGTCCAGACATCCTGGCACCGATCAATCAATTTCCTAGGCAACGGAGAGGACATCTGCAGACCTTTTGTAGCCCTTAAAAACTTAATAGGCAGCACTGCCTGCTAAGCAGAGAGCACTCATTCTACTCTATGCAAGCAAGGAGGAAGAATTAATTCCCTAGGCAATGGAGGGGTGGACATTCTGCAGCCAATCTTAGCCCTCAAAACTTTGATAGGCAGCTCTGCCTGCCAAACAGAGAGCTCTCATTTAGCAAGGGAGGGGTGGATGTTCTGCAGCAATCTTAGCCCTCAAACCTTGATAGGCAGCTCTGCCTGCCAACCAGAGAGCTCTCATTCTTCTCTATGTGAGCAAGGAGCAAGAATTAATTCCCTAGGCCACGGCTGGGAAGGTGTCTGTGTGGTGAGTGAGGAGGCTCTTCCCCACCCTTTCCTGTTTGATTTTGCCTCATTGCAACTTTTTGGTGCTGCTAGCCAATGCAAGTCAATTGGCATTTGTGACTCCAGTATCTACCGGAAGTTTCCTGGGGGCAGCCACTTTGGAGGTCTTTAACTTGGACGTCCAAAATGCAATCTTGGCCAAACATGGAGGGTGGCTAGAGGAGAGGCTGCTGAAGATTCTCGGCAAGTTTGGACATTCTGGGTGTGAAGGGGTGAAGCCAGGGCTGCCAGAAGTGAGAGACCATGGACCAATGAACCGGTCCGTGAACGGGGCTGGTCCGTGAAAAGCTGGTGGTCCGTGGTCCATGAAAATCAATGGACCACGAGCTGGTGGTCCATGAGGTTTTCCCGGTCTGTGCCCACCTCTATTTCTCATCATCTCCTTGGCCCCATCCCGACTCCATGGGTCATACAAGTAATCCCTGTACACTCTTCCCCTTGGTGTATTTATATATCACCGTTATATGATACTGATGAAGAAATTTCTTTTACCCAACTGGGAGTTTCTGGGAAGGGATCAAAATGAATAATAATAATAATAATAATAATAATAATATTGAAGATGTCGCTTCAATAGCAATGATGCTACATCATCGGTCAGCACTTAACTAAACCCAACAGGATCAAGTTTAGAAAAAGGGCTTCAACATTCCTCTAGGCACACCAGAATATATATAACCTCTCTTTATCAGTATAGCTGTCATCATCATCATCATTATTTGCAACCCATGTAATATAATAGCATTTCTTATCCAACTGGGCATCGAATCACTTTTCTAGCCAAAGGTAGTTCCTGGCATAAGTGTAACTTGTTTATCATGTGTACATACCTACTAAATACAAGTCATCAATCTTGAAGGTTATCACGAAAGCACGTTTACAAAGGACGGCATGTGCCAGCAGTTATTGCTAGTAGCTTTTCATTCTTTTCCCCTTCAGTACCCAGCATTTTGCAAACGGCAGTATGTGCGGCTCCCATACTTTTAAATGGTATGATACCTTCGCTGCCAAAGTAAGCTGCCAGATTTATGGATGGAATTCCACAGTGCGTGCTGTTTTTATATCCTGTTCCCCTGCCAAGCCCCCTAGCCTAACAATGGAGAAGGAAACCGGAGCTTTAACCATAGCGGCCATTCAACTGGTGGGAATGAAAGCTGTTAGTGGCAGGAGAAATCTGATCGCCCTAACCACTCCTCTAGCAGGCAGGATAAAGAAGGAAAGCCTGAAATATCAGCTAAATAGGGAAACGGATTTAACCAGGACCTTAGGAGATTTGTATGGGCATAATTAAGGAAAACAGGTATAGCTGTTTTCCTTAATCACTGTTAGGGCAGTGAGGCTCTGTATTCTTGGTGTTTGGGGGGGGGGGCAATCAGTAGGAGGGCTTCTAGTGTCCCTTCTGCCCTGGCAGACCTCCTGAGGACACCTGGATTTTGGCCACTGCGTGACACGGATTGTTGGACTGGATGGGCCACTGGCCTGATCCGACACGGCTTCTCTTATGTTCTTATGTTTTTATGTTAGCTATGGCTCAGTTTGATCAACAGCCCAACACTACCCTTCTCAGTGCTCTCAAAAGGGCAAAGTCTTCTAAAATGCCAGAAACTCCAGTGTACCATCTCTGCCCCCCCCATCCTCTGATTATCAAGATAATTCCTAGGAAAAGGAATTCCTAGGGCTGCCTGAGATCTCACCCCCTTCCCTCTTAAATCGCAGCCAAACTTCGGTTCAATCCTTGGGAATACCAAATGTTAAAGGAGGCATTGGGGTCCCTGGGGAAAAACCTGAAATGCTACTCAAAGAGTTTCGCTAAACATTCTAAGACCAGTGTTAGCACAGGAAGGCGCCCCCATCATGGAAAGTGGAGTCCTTGTAAAAGAAAAAGAAGCTGCCTTAGAACTAATTTGGACCCAGAACCAGGAAAAGATCCCAATGGATATCAATTCAGCCAAACACACACCCCCATTAAAGTGGAAAAACTGGTCAGAGCAGAATTCTGACCTCAGCACACCTCTTCCTTTTGATCTCTCCCAACTGAAAACCCTAGTAGTCCAGACTGAATGGAAAGCTTGGCCTGAGAGCCTCCTAAGTCAGGAGCAGTATACCTGGGAGCCCTCTCCACTCTTTATACAAGGGAGAGGAGAGTAGTGTACTTCTTGGGTTGGACCTTGTTACACTGTTGACAGAGTCAACCCGAATGTTTATGGAGATTCCTGGTGGGAAACCTGGACAACCCTGGCATAAGCGTTTCCACTGTACCCAATTCAGAGTTTGGAAATGTGCACAGCTGCACCCCCTGCGTTTTCTTCTCCAATATGTAAACCAGTAATAAATCCTGAATTAGTGGGAGAATGATGACTGGACTGGGTTGCAAAATGAAAAAAGTCAGCAAATGATGCTTAAGAAGGAACCCAGGCAATGAGAGCAAGAGCAATGCGTACAAGCAGAAGGAATCCTAGAAGCAGGGCTTTTTTTCAGCTGGAACGTGGGGGAACGGAGTTCTGGAACCTCTTGAAAATGGTCACTTGGCCAGTGGCCCCGCCCCCTGATCTCCAGAAAGAGGGGAGTTGAGATTGCCCTCCGTGATGCTGGAGGGCAGTCTCAACTAGAGATGGGTACGATCTGCATTACGAATGAAAAAAAACCACGATAATGGCGATCGCGCAATCGTGACCCAGTGGATCATGATCGGCCACGGCCAACGATCCAGCGATCGGGAGAGGCCTGGATCGTTGCGTTCGGGCTCGGATCAGGGATCCAGACACTCAGGCACCAGCAATCTATTCCCCTGGCAACGGAGCCAGGGGAATGCCTGAGCTCTGTTTGCCCTCCTTCTGTTGCCTTGGAAAGCCGAATGGAAGCCCAGCTTTCCTTGATCATCAGGGCTTCCTTCCAACCACGGAGCAGCAAAGCAGTCACAAGTTGGGAGAAGACACCCAGGGGAGGGAGGGACAAAGGGATGTTCTGTAGCCATGGGCACTCCAATCTCATCCCTGCAAACCCTGATAGGCAGCTCTGACGGCCAAACACAGACCTCATCGCTGCCTCCCCATGCCTGCCAGGCCCGGCAGCCGCCGGCACCATCCACCTTCCCACATAATACCAACGTGGCCCGCTTTGGCCTCCATGATCCATGATACATGTCTCGGGAACGGGAGATGATCGGCACGGGTCGTTAATTCGGGATCGTTGTTGGCGCCGATCCACAATCCGCTGGATCGTTAAAAATTTTTGGATCGTGCCCATCTCTAATCTCAACTCCCTGCTGTCTGGAGATCAGGGGGTGGGACCACCAGCCAAGTGATCATTTTCTCCAAGGGCGATTTAAACTTTAAAAAACTCCCCCCTTGTTCCAGCTGACCCAAAGTGACGTCATTGTGCGGTCCTGAGTTCCATCACTGAGTTCCACCACCTCTTTTCCCAGAAAAAAAGCGCTGCATAGAAGGAAGTTGTATATTTAAGATGGTATTCTAGGGAGCGAAAGATAAGGAAGCAAGATGGGCCTAGCCCTACGAGACTGCAGCTCACAGTGCTAAACGAAGTAATGATTAAGGTTTTTTATATATTGTTGAAGGCTTTTTTTGAATGTGTGAAGCTGGATTGTGATTACAGTTGACAGGTCCCCTTACCCTCCCAGTGTATGTGTGTGTGTGTGTGGGGGGCACTTACATTCTCTTTGCTCTTCATGCGCGCACAAAGTGCACATGTGCTCTCCTGAGACGGCACGATGACATCACTTCCAGAAAGTGATGTCATTGCACAGGTCCCAGGAGCATGTGTGTGTTTCACAGCTGGCCAAGTTGGGCCCCAAACAGGACTGGGAGGCCTGTTCCCCCGCCTTTCCCCCCGCCAGCCAGGTGAGTGGTGGCGGGAGGGGGGGGGAGGATGGGACCAGGAGATCCCTAATTGTGATCGTAAGGTAGAGATTGAAACTGCACTGCAACCCCTGTCCTCTTAATTGCTAGCAACTTGCCTTAAGATTGGCCCAAACAGTTTTCTGCCCCTGATCTATTTAAGAATTCTTTATTGTTGCTCTCGATGCTTTTAGCAATGTGTGTATGCGTGTGTGTTATGTGCTGTCAAGTTGCTTCCAATTTATGGCAACTCTATGAATGAGAGACCTCCAAAACGTTCTATCATTAACAGACTTGCTCAGATCCTGCAAACTGGAGGACGAGGCTTCTTTTATTGAGTCAAGCCGTCTCGTTTTAGGTCTTCCTCTTTTCCTACTGCCTTCAACTTTTCCGAGCATTCAACTTTTCCTAGTATTATTGACTTTTCCAGAGAATCTTGTCTTCTCATGATGTGACCAAAGAATGGTAGCCTCAGTTTTGCCATTTTTGTTTCTAGGGAGAATTCAGGCTTGAGTTGATCTGGGACCCACTTATTGGTCTTTTGGGCTGTCCGTGATATCCGCAAAACTCTCCTCCAGCACCGCATTTCAAATGAATCCATATTCTTCCTAACAGCTTTCTTCACCGTCCAACTTTCACATCCATACATGGCAATGGGGAATACCGTAGTTTGGATTATCTTTATCTTTGTCCCCAGAGTGACATCTTTATCTTTAAGGATCTTCTTCTCTAGCTCCCTCATAGCGGCTCTTCCAAGTTTCAATCTTCTGATTTCTTCCTTACAATGGTTGATGACTGAGCCAAGGAACAGAAAATCTTGGACAATTTCGATTTCATTGTCAACCTTAAAATTGTGTAATTCCTAAGCAGTCATTACTCTTGTCTTCTTTCTCTCAGTAGCTGTTTCAAGCCTTCACTATTTTTTGCCAGGAACATTGTCTCATCCGTATATCTCAAATCCCACTCCTGCCATGAGCTCAGTAGGTGGCCTTGGGCAAGCCACTCCTTGCAGCCCGAGCTCCCCAGCTGTATTGTGGAGATAATAATGACACTAACCTGTTCACCGATCTGGGCGAGGCACTAATCTGTCTAGAAGAGTGGTATATAAGCACAGTTATTATTATTTATTATTATTATTTGCAGTGAGAAAAATAGACACCAAGGACAACGGTTCTAGCCTGGCCTTCTCGCAGACATTCTGTTATGCAGGGGTCGTTTCGTAGAAAAAGAGCTGGAGGAACTCATCAGCACAACTCATTAGTATAACTCATTGGCATATGCCACACCCCTTGACATCACCGGAAGTGTCATTAGCATAACTGATTTGCATATGCCACGCCCCCTGACATCACCTATCCTGGCTGTTTTGGACCCAATCCTGGCCATTCAGGGCCGAAATTGGGCCCAAAATGTCAAAAAGGGGCCCCAAATGGTCAGGATCGGGCTGCTGCTGAGTGGGAGAGTGATCCACCACCCGTCAGAGGCCCGATCCGGGCCGTTTTGACCCAAATCCAGGCTGAAACAGGCCCCAAATGGCCAAGAGTCAAGTGGGCGGGGCCACCTGACATGAAACCTCTTTGGGGAACTGCTGGAACTGTGTTCCAGCGTGTTCCCTCTCAAAATGAGCCCTCCTGTTACGTATAGGAATTTTTCATGCAAGGAGGAACATTCTAAGACATACGATTTCGAACCACTCCTCCGCAGATTGAAGACGGACAGTTTCCATGCAGTGAGAAATTAATGAGTTTTATATTCTGTTTGAATGCTGAGTTTGAAAATGCACCTCTTTTGTATGAGGGATGGATACATTACTCGTCCAAGTTTTGCAGCCAGTCCTTTAATTGTAGGCTGTTGGATCCACCGAGAGCTTCAGTCCCAACAATTTTAAGAAATAAAGCTACCCTTTGCGTGTCTTTTTGATCATTGGCGCTTACTGCAAGCCAAGACAGTGACAAATGCTGTTTGAGTCTTTCCCAGTTTTTATTAATTTATACCCCACCTTTCTTCTTGGCTCAAGGCAGCTTACAGGTTTGTTCTTTTTCATATTTTATATTGCTTGGGAATTTTCTTGAATTGTTCTTGCTTGATTTAAAATTTGTCTGTGTTCTGGCATAAACTTTGTAATCGGGTTGCCTTTTAAATAATCTCTTATTCCACTTTCTGAAACAGACTTCTTCTTGTATAGTCCTGAAAAAAAAATTAATAAATTGCTCTTGTATTTCTTTTTCTGCATATGGAATTTGATCTCCTTTCTTTATACATGTTATGACTTATTTTTCTCTCCTTCCTAAGGAGATCAAATTACAGAAATTCAAAATGTTTCGGATGAGGTTCTCGTAAAGATTTCACAACCTCGTGTCTGATTGGGTGGGAAAAAGAAAGGGCGGGCTCCAGGCCTCTATTTAAAGTTCAGACGGCCCAATCAAGCAGGGTATCTGTTGGAAGAAGCTGACTTGCTAAGCCTTAGCAATCCCAAGTGGAAGCGCTACAGATTTACCAATGGAAACTGTACGTTGTCTTTAGAGGGGTGGTCTAGGTGATGATCTGTAATGGTGATCCTCGACAGTTTACTGAATTTGAACTGTTGTATATCAATTGTGCTCTGCAATCTGTGTCGAGTGGTTAGGTGTAATGGGTTATTACTAAAATGCCTGTCGGTGGGAGGAACGGGCAACTCTGAAGTAGTACCTAGAGAGTGAATGGAAATCAGAAGGAAGTCCCACTTGATTCAGTGATGCTTCTTTCTGGGTAAAGATTGCAGCCTTGGCCTGCTATGGCCAAAGTAAAAGTCCGCTGCTGTAGTGAAACTTCCTAGCCAGATTGTTGCAAAGGTCCCGGGCAAAACCAGCCATGGTATTTTCTCTTCCTCCAGTGCTGTGTGTTTGCAGGTAGTGCAGCTCAATAGCTATACTACCTGAATTTCTTTTTCTCGAATTACTACAGAAGATTGCTGGTAGCCTCACATGGGTGGATTGTTGAGGAGACCACTCTCTTCTGTGTGGGGTGGGTCATGGCTTGTTCCCTATGGCCCCTGCTAAAGGGCTAGCCCATACTTGTGTGCCACAGCTCATTAGCGGATGTCTTGCTGAGGGGGGAACAAGAGCCTTTCTGCATCTTAAGGACCAAAAGGCTTTTGTATCAAGTGTAACATTTTGTGGCATGGCACCTGCATGCACAGATGGATGGAGGATGGAGGAGATGTTTGATGGAGATTCTGGGGCCAGAAATCTTTAACCCCTTTCCTAGGGAAATGCGTGGGCGTTTGTGTCACCAGTTTCTCCACAGGCTAGAGGGCATCCATCTATTAATAAGCAGGGCTTTTTTTCAGCAGGAATGCGGTGGAACGGAGTTCCAGCACCTCTTGAAAATGGTCACATGGCTGGTGGCCCCGCCCCCTGATCTCCAGACAGAGGGGAGTTGAGATTGCCCTCAATCTAAACTCCCCTCTGTCTGGAGATCAGGGGGCGGGGCCACCAGCCATGTGACCATTTTCTTCGAGGGCAACCCACTGAGTTCCACCACCTCTTTTCCCAGAAAAAAAGCCCTGTTAATAAGCTCAGTTAATACTCTCTATGCACAAGGAGGCAGTAATTAGATTTGTGTGGGTTTTTTTAATTTAAAAAACTCTCCCTGAACCGTACTATTTTGTATAACTTGCAGTCAGTCTTCAGTCTTCCATTAATGCGGAAGGTGGTAGAGAGAGGATGGTTGCTTCTCAGCTCCGGGGGTTCTTGGAAGGGACCGGTTTTCTGGATCCCTTTCAGTCTGGCTTCATGCAGTGATTTGGAACAGAGACTGCGTTGGTCACCTTGGTTGGTGTTCTCTACTGAGAACTAGACAGGAGGCCCGCTAGGCCTGCTGGATCTCTCAGCGGCCTTTGATCCCATCGACTATGGTATCTTTCTGACCCACCTCTCAAACTTGGGACTAAGGGGCACCGTATTACCGTGGTCTAAATCCTATCATGGTGATCGGTCTCAGAAGGTGGTACGGGGGACTCCTGTTCTACCCCATGGCGTTTGATCTATGGCTCAATTTTATCCCTCGTGTTATTTAATATTTACATGAAGCCCCCGGGAGAGGACATCCGGAGGTTTGGGCTGCAGTGTCACCAATATGGGGATGGTACACAGCTCTAGTTTTCTTTTCCATCTAATTCCAAGGATGCTGTTGATATTCTGAACCGGTACTTGGAGTCAGTAATGGGTTGGATGAGGGCAAACAAACTGAAACTTCATCCTGGCCAGGCAAAGGTTCTCTGGGTTAGTAGAAAGGGTGACCAGTGATCTGAGATCTTCCCTGTCTTGGAAGGGGTTACATTCTCCTTGAAAATTCAGATTCACGGCTCAGGAGTGCTGCTCGTCACAGAGGTCACCTTAGAAAATCAGGTGGCTGCGGAGGCTTGGAGTGCTGCATCAGCTGTGCCCATTGCTGGCTCGGTCACTCATGCCTCAGAGCGGGACCACAAGTGACGCCTGACACAGGTTGGACACTTGCCAGCTTCCCTCAAGTTTTGATGGGAAATGTAGGCAGCTTGGCGGAATGTTGGACAAGTGACCGTTGAAAAGTCCATTGGACAGCAGTCGGAGAGTCAAACTGCAAGACTACGATGCCTACATTTCCCATCAAAACTTGAGGGAAGCTGACTAGTGTCCAACCTGTGTCAGGCGTCACTTGTGGTCCCGCTCTCAGTTACATCCCAACTGGACTACTGCAGTGCATTTTATTTCAGGCTGCCCTTGAAGACAGTTCAGAAGCTGCAGCTAGACTGCTCTTCGGGGCCAGCTTTTGAGAGCATGCATCCCCAATATTGCAGCACCTACCCTGGCTAATGATTTGCTCACAAGCCCAATCCAAGGTGCTGGTTTTATCCTTTGAAACCCTACATGGCTTGGGACCAAGGTATCTGGAGGAACATCTTCTCCCATAGGCTCCTGCCCCAGAGTTCAGATCAGCCCTCCTGACTGTCCTATCAACCAAAGATGCTCGGTTGGTGGGTACAGGTGAGAGACCCTTTTTGGTGGCCGTCCCATGATTGTGGAGCTCAGTCTCCCCAAAGTGGTGTGCCTGGCTCCTTCGCTTTCGATCTTTAGGAGGTGGCTGAAGACTGTTTTATTTGGGACAGCTTTTGCTTAATCACTGTTTAATGTATTTTACCAGTTTGTTTTATATTTATGTTTCTTTATACTTTCTATCTCTCTTGAGTTCCTTTTTGTTGTTGTTGTTGTTACTATTATTGTTATTTTTTAAAAATATCTTTTTATTCGAGTTTTTAGCATCTGTTACATATGCAGCTTACATTGTTCGTATATCATTTCACATTACCTTTCCCCCACCTTCCTCCCCCCTACCTCCTCCCTTGTCCCTTATAGTCACTAGTCTTTTTCACTAGGCTTCAACTATTATTGTTATTATTATTTCGATTTATAAGCCGCCCATCCTCAGGGGCTCTTGACGGGAAGGCAGCTAATAAACATTTTGAATGAACGAACGAATGAACGAACGAAATAATGCTGTTTTCCCTCTTGTGTAGACACTGCTTATCCAGAACTTGAACAAGAAGGGCAATTCGATCATTGTGGAGGGGAAGGTGGTACGAGGAGCCAAGAGGTTTGTATTGGTGGGTTAAAACTGGGTATGTCTGTATCTTGGGAAGATTTGAGAAATGGTCTGAGTTCTGTCTCCCATATTAATTGCTGAACACATCTGATATGTACTTATCTCAAAACATTTTTATTAAATTCTGAAATGAGGCATGGCCAGTGACTTCCTCCAGTCATCTAAGGCACAAACCACACTTCCTTCCTTCCTCTGCCCCTGCTTCAGCCCCCAAGTAAGTCAGTACAAAATCAGTACAACAAGATTTCCAAAAAGAAGCTGCACGCATGGGTGCAGCATTCAGGGCACGCAATTACCCCAGCTGGACTGTGAATCGTGCTCTTAAAAAAGCCGAACAAACCCCCCGATCCCACCTACTCACCTACAGACCCCGAGACCGGAATTTGGACAGGATTACCTGGGCTATTGACTTTACCCCTATGTCAGGAGCTATCACTAATGCCATCAGAAAAAATTGGAACATACTTAGTAATTTACCCGGATGTGATGATCTACCCCAAATAGGCTATCGGAGAACCGAGAGCCTGCGTGACCTATTGGTGCACTCTGACTTTACAGATACGATGAAGGAGAATGACCTTCCCATAGGCCATTTCCCCTGCGGCCACTGCAGTGTGTGTCATCTCAGTATTGACCTGAAATATATTTCCCATCCGTCTAATGGCAAACAGCTCTATTCCAGGTCTTTTCCCACATGCAGCACCCCTAATGTCATTTACCTTCTTCAGTGTAATTGTGGTCTCCTATATGTAGGATGTACCACTCGTCCGGTCCGCCTTCGTATCCAGGAGCATATCTCCAGAATTAAAAATCACAATTTGGATACACCTCTTTACCAACATTTTCACTCAGTACATATGTCTGATAGCACCTTTAAATTTTCAGTTTTGGAGACTATACCGAAACCGGGCTATCAACTTAAGGCTCTCCTTCAAGCCGAGATTAGATGGATTTTTCGGCTGAACACCACGATTCCTCATGGTCTCAACCATGATATTGAATTCTCGTGCTTCTTGTGAGTTACCTCCTCAATGGGTCTCTGCCAAAACAAGTTCTTGTATATTTCATTTTGTCTCTCGTTGTGTCTTGTGGCCCCTTGTTTCCCCTCCTCCCCTTTTCCCCCTCCCTCCTCCCTCCCTGATTTTTCCTCGTTGTGTTTCCCTTGTCGCCTTTCCCAGAAAAGAAAATTTAAAACTTAATGTATGTATTAATTGGGAATAAGTGCAATGGGACTTTAAATTGATTTGGGCGTGTTCCATCTAACGAGTTAAATGGAGGGAAGGGGTTAGGGAACCTATTCATTATCTACCTGATTATCCATGGAGCAATTGATAAAGAATGATGATTGAACTGAATTAATTTTCCTGCTGTTGTAAGTAAATGAACGGTGTGTGGTTATATAATATTATTGTATTTTTGGCGTGACTGTTGTAGTATTACTGTGTAGTGTCAATTTCAGACATTGCGGCCTGAAGAAAGACATTTTTGGTCTGAAATGAGCGAAGAAATTGCCAGCTCGTACTCGTTGCCACCCATCTACTTGGCTACCTACTTATCTGGAGCGTTGTCTTCGGACAACGCGTCACGTCACAACCTGTATCTACATGAACTGTATATTTATACATTGTGATGAGAGATTGACAGCTACTGGGACCTTGAGCAATTATATTGTAGTGACTGTAGATTTTTCAGGATGGCCAAGTCTGCAGTGTCTTTCATGTTCTTTTATTCTTGTCTGGATGCTACGCTGTGTGGTCCCGATGTAAACTTGTCCACAGCTGCAGGGTATACGGTATACTCCTGCAGAGTTAGTGAAGCATCTGAGACTCCATCCCTACAATACAGCCCTCCCATTTGAGTAAAAATCCTTTTTGAATAGTTTGGTTTTGCATCGTTTACAGAACTGCATATGATATTTCATTGTATACAAGTGCATTACGATACTGGCTTATTGTTTACAGTATTGTAAACAAGGTCAGTATTGTTTACTCAGAGTGGCAGCAGTTCTGCAAGGTCTCAGGTTGGGGTCTTTCACATCACTTGTCACCCAGTCCTTTAACTGGAGGTACTGGGAATTGAACCAGGGACCTTCTACATACCAAGCAGATACTCTGCCACTGAGCCACAACACTCTAAAAGCGGAAGTGGTGTTACGGGTCTGAGCCACCTTAAATCTCGCTGTGACACAGCCGTGGGCCACAACTTACGAGCAGAAAACCAACAGAATAGAGGACACAAGAGTGGGCCATCGGAAGGGATTTTGTGGTCCTTTTCATCTCGGCGCATGAAGTGGGAGTGAGATGGGGATTCTAGGCAGCCCATCGTTACGAAAGGCCTTGCAAGCACGAGGATTCAGCGCCACTGACTGGGAGGAGCCCAGCGCTGTCAGAATGTTCAGGCGGAGGGCGGTTAGTGGAAAAAACGGACAAACGGCACCTGAGACAAGGGAAAGAAGACTGAAAGGAAAGACGAGGGAAGAAAGAAAAGTTTTATTAAGTGGATTAAGCCTTTGAAAGCATGATTCCCCTTACATTTTCTGTAGTATTTTTTAGGTATTCTCAGCTGTTGCAAATGATTATATCTGACAATTTGATGTGTTGTTCTGCACATTGCATCTTCTACTTTTTAGCTGTTTGGGGCAGATCTTTGCACCTTGCGACAATGGAGGCTGAACTTTATAGAAGTAGAGGTAAAAGTCTTGCAAAACATATTTCTGAAAACATTTCATGACAGTACAACCTGCGTAAGAAAGCCCTCCTGCATGTCTCAGTTTTACACAGTTTGTAGAAAACCAGGAGAACAGAAGCCCTCCTAACTTCATCAGTCTGACATTACATAAGGTGGGTGCCACCTCGGAGAACGTGCAGGTATGTATTACACAAATGGTGCCCTTCTGCTCTTGCCCAGATTCTTCAGAGCAAAAGGAGGAGACAGACAAGTGCTTCTTTTCAATGATTATATTGACTATTGCAATATGGGTACCCAAGAGCTTTCAAAGGAGCCCTGGGTACCCAAGAACATAAAGCTTACAAGCAGTTTTAGAATGATTCTGCACAAGTTGAATAATGCACTTCCAATCCTCTTTATAGATCATTTGTAATGGATTTTTTTGTGCGCGGAACAAAAAATCCACCTCAAACGACTGATAATGTGCATTGAAAGTGCATTTTCCGACGTGTGCGGAATCAGTCTTAAAGACATTTTTTTCAGTACAAAAGGAACTGCCTGCAGATTAATTTGCAATTGGTCATTACATACATCTGACCTCTACAGTTCTTTCAACTGGCTGCTACTCAGTTCTCTAACTAGTCTCGCGATCAATGTACCCTTTTCGTTCCGCTTATTTGGTCATTACCTATTGCTGACTCTGAATTTCTCACTTCTCATGAGTCATATGTGCAGTTGTTAATTTTGCCTATTTGCAGTGTGACACCCGTAGTGCAGAGTGGTAAGCTGCAGTACTGCAGCCCAAGCTCTGCTCATGACCCGAGTTCGATCCTGGCGGAAGCCAGGTTCAAGTGACTGGCTCAAGGTTGACTCAGCCTTCCATCCTTCCGAGGTCGGTAAAATGAATACCCAGTTTCCTGGGGGTAAAGTGTTGATGACTGGGGAAGACAATGGCAAACCACCCCGTAAAAAGTCTGCCAAGAAAACATCGTGATGCGATGTCCCCCCATGGGTCAATAATGACTCGGTTCTTGCACAGGGGACTACCTTTACCTTTACCTTTACCTTTACCTTTACCTTTACCTTTACCTTTACCTTTACCTTTACCTTTACCTTTACCTTTACCTTTACCTTTACCTTTACCTTTACCTTTACCTTTACCTGCAGAAGGCCCTGTTCAGATGAGTGAAGCTGCTTTGGTGGAGCGTAGGGGGAGAGGCAGTCCTGCCGGCATGAAGGACCAAAGCCATGTAGGGCTTTGAATGCGACATTTTAGTATTTATTTATAACAATAAATTGTGTATTTTACTAATGCAAATCGTTCTCCAGCACGGACACAGGATGTGGAGTAGGGTTGCCAGCTCCAAGTTCAAAACTTCCTGGAGATCTGGGGGGTGAAACCTGGAGAAACCTGGAGAGGGATTTGGGGAGGGAAAGGGCCTTGGCATGGCATAATTCCATAGCGTCCGCCCCCCCAAAGTAGCCATTTTCTCCAGGTGAACTGATTTCTGTGGCCTGGAGATCAGTTGTAATTCTGGGAGATCTCCAGGCACTACCTGGAGGCTGGCAACCCAAATGTGGAGTGCTGCTTCTGCTGCAATTCTGCCTGTCATACAACTGATATTGGCACAATACCCTCTGCCGGGAATCAAAGGGAAATCCGTAGAGAAGGGGATAAGAAGACCTGGATGGAAGGAAGAGAGGGGAGGGCAGGGGAGTTCCCAAACAAGCAGCCCAAGGATGAAAAGCACAAAGATGAGAGGCAGCCGGGAGGCAGAAGGTTTATTGGCACATGCAAGATCTGGCCTGGGAGTCTGGACAGAGGGAGAGAAGGCCCAGAGGGGAAAACATTCCTAGTAGGAAAGCAAACTTTCTAAAGACAGGAATAAACAGGTGGATTGGAGTTGTGGCCACTAGAGGGAGCCATTGCCACTTCCTAAAAGACCATTTATGATCTCAGGATTGTACACATAGTTTTAAAGCTTACAAAGCATGGTATCATAGGGTTCCCAACTCCAGCTTGGAAAATTCCTGGAGACTTGGGGATGGAGCCTGGGGAGAGACCTTACCAGGGTCTAATGCCATACAGTCTACCCTCTAAAGCAGCTCTTTCCTCTGGGAGAACTAATCTCTGTAGTCTGGAGATCAGTTGTAATTCTGGGATATCTCCAGGCCTCACCTGGAGGCTGGCAAACCCAATCATGAGCCATCCCAGAGACCGATAAAATTTTCAATGATCTTGGGATTAGGGCATCTTAAACTGGTTTGATAGGCTTTGGATCTTCAACAATTTTTTTTCACAGCATCACCAAACAACAGTTCCCAAGTGAGGCTGATTCGGCACACGTTGGATAATGCACTTCCAATCCTCTTTAGAGATCCTTTGGAGCTGAATTTTTCAAGCGTGAAACAAAAAATCCACTTCCAAATGATAGCTAAAGTGCATTGAAAGTGCATTATCCAACGTGTGCAAAAACAGCCTAAGTTTGTAGGAGACCATACTTTTTAAACTGGTATGAATCTGATACATATATTTATAGTACAAACATGCCTTACAAGGTACGCATTTTCAGACAGGCAGCAGAAAGATCTATATGCCAGCAGTTACTGTGGATACCTAGAGACCCAGTAAAAAAGATTTTGGCACAAGGTGGGAGAGCTAAGACCCCGTGCAAGGTCCCATCCATTTCCACACCCCACCCTCCATAGATAGTTGCCTAAAAATCAGATAAGAACACCAACATCCACCCCCACCCCCCAACTTTTGGAATTTCTGCTGAAGAAGAATGGAAGAGCGCTTTTTGTGACTGATGGCTACAGCAGAATTTTGTTCCTGGAACCAAAACATTTGCAATATTAGCAGATAAGCCAAAGGAAAGGATACAGCCCAAGCGAACATTCGTGGGAGGTGGAAAGGGGGGAAATGGGCAGGCACTGTTGATTCATGGAATTTGAACAAAGCCTGCCGGCAACTGCTAAGATCTCATCAAGCTTTGCCCACTCAAATTTAAGGTTTGCCTCTAGAAGCTTTAGAAACTTTCTTCTTGAAAGTACTAGCGAAGAAAGTGCCAGCGAAGCAAATGAGCGCCAGAACCACAGTTCAGGCCAGTTCAGGTTCCAGAGCAAAAGCGACACCAATTAAGCAACGCTTATTCACTGGTTGACAGATATGGGCTACAAATCCTGAGGTAATAATCAAAACCCTCTTGAATATAAGAGAGCATATTTGCTACTATTAGTTTCAAGATGTGGCTGCAGCGGTTTCTCTGTGCTTTTTCCGGTGAGGTAAAAAGGAGGGCTTGTTGGTTGAGTGGCGGCCATTTTCTGAAATCCTCACCTCAGAATTCCAAGCCAATAACTGAACCAAGATTAGCAGAAGGAAAAATTTAAAAACTGTCTCATTTTCTGTTCTTGGGTGCTAAGCATCGTTTAGGGCAGCCCAAACTCCTAAGGAAGAGTCTGTGTGAGATCAACTTTCCCTCAGATTCTTCAGGAGTTCAACATTACTGAAAAGCTGGAAAGCGATCTCCTCCAACTCACTGGACACTCCACTCTCAAACAAGCAGCCAAAGAGCAGCAACTGGCCCTCCTCGCACACGGCCAGGTCTGAGTAGCCACTGGGCCCTTCATACAGCACCCAGGGGTCCTTCCAGCTGCCCTTCACCAGCGGGGAAGTGTTGAGGTAGATTCCTAGATTGACTCGCTTGTGTCTGCCTGTGGGGTGAGAGAAGAGCAGCCATTGCTTTGGAGAGTCAAGGGATGCTGCAGGATTAATATCGAGTGGCTGACTTGATTGCTTTGTACCTTCTATGTGGTCCGTCTCTGATGGCTGCGGCACTGAGGTGAAACTCACCATGCTGCCCTGGCAACCTTTTCCTGTCTCGGGCAACTCCTTACACAGGAAAGATTCCTCAAATTGGTTGCCGTCATCTGTGCTGAAGGCCTCAACCCTGAACTTTTCTGTACTGCGGGCATTGCAGTATAATACTTGGCCGTTTTCCTGGTGGGTCAGCTCAGCAACCTGGCACTCTCCTGCTCGGAAGCTGGTGACCAGCTGGCCCTGGGCCCAGTTCTGGCCACTGTCATCGCTGTAGAAAATGAAACAATGAGGCTTGGTGCAGCAGCAAATTGGAATGCCACAGCTACGCTTGTGGATATAATAAGCATACGCGGGAATCACCAGGCGCCCAGAGCTTGTCTGCAATCCATGGCCGGGCCCAACAGCAAAGGTGCCCCAGTTTATCAAATCATCTCCGATCACCTCGTCAGTCAAGTCAGTCAACTGGCTCCATGTGCGGCCGCCATCTTGGCTGAAGATGTAGCACAGCCTGGCAGCGTTCTTCCCTGACTTGATCTGGTGCAGCTCCGTGACATGACACTCAACGCAGATAAAGAAGAGAAAAACGTTGCTACTCCTTCTGTCATACACCGGACAAGGGTTCATTGTGCGGTGGTCAGGAAGGACGGCAGTCACCAGGGCTTCTTGAGGACCCCACTGGAAAAAGATGCAGGAAAGGGTCATCGGCTTCTCTCTCAGGATATCTGCACTTGACTGATTTATTTAAAAATCTGTGTCCCACACTTTGTCCCGCAAGGAGTCTCAAATTACCTCCATGATCTACTAGTAGAAATTTAAATTTCTAGTATAAATGTAAATTTATCCTTACATCGACATTTTACAATTGATAGGAACTAAACAGAGTTATGGTGGGAAATCGCACCAGGAAGGTGCGTTGTTCCGGGAGTTTTGCACGATCGGTAAGCAGTGCGAAAATAGCCAATGTGTAAGAAGAAGGAGACTGTTACACTGTCCCTTTCTCAGGTTTTAGTGGGTAGTGACAGAGGTCAAGGACGTGTTTATCCTTGCGTCCTACAATCCTGAGACTATCCTTTGAAGGGCAGATTGTATTCTCGGGGGCTTCTTCCTTCTTGTATCACCACAACTTCCTGTCTTTGTCTCTTCTTCACTATCTTCCCACCATGAGTGCAGGACATGCTGTCCTAATCCACCAGCATCTTAGACTAAATTACTAGAAAGAAATCTCTCTCCCCCCCCTTTCCTATCCAGAATGGAGTTCCAGTAGTAAATGGACTCGTATGTCTTTCTAAAGCTTAACCAAGGCTTTGAGTGTGGGTTTGTTTCTCTCCACGCACACACTCTGTAATGCAGGCTTATACTCACATGCATATCTGTATACTAGACAACTCTGCTGACATAAAGCCCAATAAAATAATTATCCACACTGAAAACTGACTCAGCCCCATACTTTCTCCTAAAAACGAGCAAAGAAGATCTTCAGACTTCCTCCTGGAAGCCTTTCCAAACTTTCTAGGGCTTATTATGGAAGAAGTTGAGGCAGTTCACAGTGATATATATGAGATGTTCAGCCCTTTATGAAGTGATCTACTTTTATGGGGGAGGGACCATCCACTTGCTCCGCTATAATTATTTCTTCACCCAAAATTATCCACTTTCTTTATAATTTTGTAAAACTGCTCCCTCTTCCCCATTCCCCACTCTTCTTTTCTTCTCCACCCCACCTTCGTTACCTGGACAGAGCGTCCTTCCTTCTTCCCTCGTCTCATCACCAGAGACTTGGCGTGGTCATCACTGGGCGATGAACGTTCCTCCGCAAAGGCTAGGAAAGCGGACTCAGAAGGCAGGTACATCAGAGCTGGGATGCGGTAGGTGAGGCCTTCTGGTGATTCCTGGCGGAAGAGAGCCACCTTCCCAGAGCCCACATGAGCTTCAGCCATCTTTGACCTGTGTAACCCAAGAACTTTCTTGTCATTTGAGCTTCCACCAAAGGACCCAGAGTGAAATATTTACTATATACTTGCTTTCCTCCCCTTTCTTTCCCAGACGTTGTATACATGCAGTTGTACTTCCTTTAGGTGGTATGTTGTTCTGGTAAGCAGCTTCTCGTTTGGAGAGCTGTCTGGACCAAGGACTGCCTACGCCCAGCTTATGAATAGAAGGCTTCCAAGAAAGAGCAAGATTTGAGTCCAGTTGCACCTTAGAGACTAACTGCATTTCCAAAGTATGAGTTTTGACTTTCGAAAGCACACTCTGGAAATATTGTTGGTCTTCAAGGTGCAACTTGACTCGAATCTTGCTCTTTTACTGCACACCAACATGGCTACCCACCTGGAGGAACTCTTTTTCTCTCTAAAAGCTTCCTTCACCCTTGGTAGCCATTCTGGTCACCTCTTGGACTTTGTACTAACTTTCCAGACCTGTGGTATACATTCCAACTGAGCCTATAGTACTGAGGCTTCAACTAACCACAAAGCCTTGTCAAGAGATTTAACCCTCTTGACTGTCCCTTTCAACTTCCTTTTTACCAGATTCCTCATTTCATAGAAGTTTCCTTTTTCGAAGTGAAATCAGACCATGTCGGAGTTCCCTGGCAATCCAGGGCACCTTAGAAACTGACAAAACTTCCCAGAAAGCTTTAATGAGCCAAAGCTCACATCATCAGATGCGTGGTGTGTCCATCCATGGCTGCTAAATGTATATCAACACCAAAGGGTTGAATTAGACTTCATCAAGTTTAAAGCACCCACCTCTCCCAGCTCCTGCTTAACTAAGCATCCAGTATTAACTTGTGGGGAAATGAGGACATCCCCATAATCCGAAAAGATCTGATTTCAATTATGATCAGTGCGGCCAAAGCCATAATCACAAAATCATGGAAATCCAAAGTCCCACTCACAATACAGCCTTGGATTAATAAATTATGGGGATTTCTCACAATGGAGAAAATCACAGACCGTGTCTCAGCCGCTGAGAACCAGAACTTCCGATCCATTTTCTATGAGAAATGGTGGCCTTTTCTGAACTATATGGAAAAGCAAAACAAATACTTGAAGTCAATACCTGACAATCTCAAAGTTATAGCAATTTATTAAATGTTATGTTCTTTCGTTGTCTTTACCACATATATTGTAAATACTGCCAAGGCAATTTATACACTGTCCCAAGCACATGTTTATATTCATACTGTTTATATAGTTATATGGTTATATATTTGGTTTTTTACTTTGCATATTGTCAAAAAATTCAAAAATAAAAATTAAAAAAACCAAAAACTAAGCATCCAGTAGTGTATGAAGAACAAGTCACTCACTGAAGATTAAGAAGAAATATTTGTATCACCCTGTGTCAACTCAAAACACAATACTTTTTCAAGGGAGCCACTGATACATTCAGCCACCAGTCTTTGAGAAATCAAGGAGAAAAAAAGATTTGGGTTTAGTAGCACCTAAAGTCCAACTAGATTTCCAAAGTGTGAGCTTTCGAGAATCAAAGCTCCCTTCATCAGACACAGGGAGTGGAAAAAGGTAGGAGTCTTTAAAATGTAGGTGGCAGGCAGGGGTATTGCAAATTTGATTGTCAGGAAGCTAGCTATAATACATGTTGATAGATCAAGATGAGTAGCCGTGTTGGTCTGTCTGTAGCAGTAGAAAAGAGCAAGAGTCCAGTAGCACCTATAAGACTAAGAGTTATTTCACACTCACACTTAGCAGCGTATCTGTCCCTGGTTTGCATCCCATGTTTTCAGATTTTTCACATTAGCAAGGCATCCATGGGACGCGGAGCCGCTGTCAGTCCGGGTTATCCCCGATTTTTCTCACTGCGGACATACCGCGAATTTTCCCATAATCCGCTGCCAACTCAATGCTGATCCAATAAATCCCAGTGTGAACACTTTTGTCCCTTTTTTGCTTCTCTCTCTCCCCCCCTAATTCTTGTCATCGGAAGCTGATTGGTCTGCGTCTCCGGCTCCCCAAATGCTTCGTCCGCCATTTTTTCCCCGCTAACTGAATGTTTCAGCGGTACATCTCCATTGGCGCCATCTCTATTCTTCTCTCCCCGTCTTTTGCATCCTGATAACTTCGTGTTACGCACCTCACATTTCCAACCCCCCCCTTAAAAAAAAAGTTTGCCTAGCGGTGAGCGATTGTGGTCATGATGAACCAAACGTTTCATTCCTCGGTGACAACCCCTCTCCACCCAAAACTCTCTGCATTTTGACAATTCAATCAGGAACCACCATCGACATTTTCCAGTAATGAAAAATAAAATTGGCCATAACGTTTCTGCGTTCTGTGGATGCAAAGGTGCATTGGGACATCTCCACTTGTGTGATCTACATATTTTGACTCCTTTTTTCGGGATGGGAATGAGGTTGGGGCAGCGGGTGGTGCCCTCAAACGAGGTTCAAACTCACCCCTTCTGGGATCACGTGATTTTTGTGGACCAATGGGGTGCCATTATTTGCTGGGCGGGAAATTCAACTCCTGCGATCTGTGCCACCTCCGCACACTGCTCAACGGTTGCTCAAGGAAATGGCTGCACTAAAACCAACCAGCGGGAGAGGGGTCTCCTGGAGGGAGAAGGAGACATTGGACCTCATTGAATTTTGGGGTGAGGAGAAGGTGCAAGAGGCACTATTGCTCTGTCATAGGAACATTGATGTTTTTGAGCGCATCTCAGAGCAGATGGTGGCGAGAGGCCATGCAAGAACCGCACTCGAATGCCGGACAAAAACAAAAGCTTTGAGACAGGAGTACAAGAGGGTCGCGGCACACAATGGAAGATCGGGAAATGCCCCTGCAACATGCCCTTTCTATGCACAGCTTGCAAGAATTTTCAGAGGGGATGCAAGCATACGGCCACAAAGGGTGGCAAGAAGTCTTAACCTGCAGTCGGTGAGCAATGCCGACCCCATGGGGGAAGATCTGTCGAACCATGGCGTTCCCGCTCCATGGGAGGGATCAGAGGAACTATTCACACATCCAATGGTCACTCTACATCTTCAGGCGGTCCCCGCTTCCACTCCCAATGATTCAGGTGAGCATGCAGTTTTGACCGACATGACTGGTCCTTGGTTGGGGTGGGTTCGCTGTGCCCTCCAGTGTGCCCCGCCTGGGCAGAACTTTCCCGGAGTCTCAGGGGCATTTTTTCCTTCTGCTTAGGATTTCGGGGATATGCTCAACGGATTGATTGTGTTTGGGTTATCACTGCAGGAGAGGGATGAGGCGCAAGTGGGGGGGGGGCATTTCCCTGATTTAACTTTTGTGCGTGGAACGCTTCCAAGGATGTGTTGTTTATTCTGCCTATGGGGACGTATAACCAATATTGTGGAAATCCGCTTCTCAAGGCAAGCTAGCGGCGGGAAACGTTGTTTTTTACTGGGGCTGGTGCAGGTTTCAGCAGAGAAGGGCTCTGTGAAAGGAGAGGGGGACTTCACCTTGATCAGCAATGTGCAAGGTATCCCAAAGGTGGGTGGGTTATCTTCCACCAAGCATTAATCCACACCTGACAATGGTCTGTAACGTCACCTCCCTTTTTCCCCCCCTGGAGAACCATGGTACATTAACTGTTTACCAGCCTATCACTTGTTTTCAATTACTGCAGGTTCTTCCACGGAACAAGAAACATCAATCGGAGAAGCCCCCCCCCCATGGCCATGACCGATCCAGAGGATGAAAATGCCACAGATGGTAAGATACAGATAGAGTGGGGTGCTTGTGGTCAACAATCAATGCTGCCCTCCCAATGAGCCCTGGTATGCTCTGCTTCATGAGGAACATGGCTCTAGACTCAAAATAATTATCTGTTTGTGGGGGTTGGGCTACCATGGCAAATATTGGTGTAAACATCGTTCTGCTGATGTCAAGAAGACTTCTGTGAGCATGAATGAAGAAGATCAACTCATTCATTTTACAACCAAATCTTTTATTTCCAAGATCCAGATTTAACTCAGATAGAGGAGTTCCCGGAGGTGACAGGACAGGGCGCAGAGGATCCGCAAGGTAGGAAAGAGCTGAAATTGTGACCTCCGCAAACTCCTTTGTAACTACTACTTGCATAACCACTGTCCTTTCCGACAGGAGATCTGAACAATCCACCAGCAGTGGAACAACCGCAGGTCCCCACGGCACAACTGTCTCCTGCTACGCGCTTAGAAAAGGCACGCACCAGAACCAGGCGCGTCTCTGTCCTCACCAACGTTACAGAGAGAATGCTATCTCAGGCACAGAGGGAGGAACAGAACAACAGAAAGGAACGTGGAGAAATTCTGGAGGCAACCAGCCATTGGCGTGCAGCCATGGAATCAGAGACAAGATGGCACGAGGACATTATCAGGGAGGCAAGAGAGGATCGTAGGGCTTTTATTGAGGCACAGTCACAAAATATGGAGGGGCTTAATAGGGCTGTTGGTGCCCTCAGCTCCTTGACTGAACTCTTTGTCAGGGAGCAAAGAGCAGGCCCGGTTGCAGAAACTTTCCAAAATGCCAACAGCAAAACACGCGATAACGATCATGATAAGGCACCACTAAGAAAAAGGGCTCGGATCATTAAAAAGAGAGAAAGATATGATCCATCCCTCTGAGCCCCACATGTTTCTCCGGTGCAGCATTCGGGTTAGAATCTGCATATCACACGTATCATTGCTGTTGAAATTATGTTTGTCACAGCTGTAATTGTGTTTTTCGATGTTGGCGAGGGGTTGACAATGGCCATTAAAAAAAATTGGTTTTTGTTACCCACCGCAATCCAGGTGCGGTTTGCCAGATCTATTTTTTGACCACGGTTGTTTGAAATGTTGACCCACGGGAGAAACTTCACAGTTTTAAATTTGTTTTTTATTCTTTTCAAAACTTGAAAGATTACATGTGAGGCATCATATGGACACTTAACTAACATGCATGTTAAATAAATCTTTTCTACATCTCCTTAAACCTTGACAGCACATTATCAATGTCGGACCTCAATTTCTTGTTCTCCTCATTCAAATTCCTCACATTGTTTTCTAGCTTCTTCACCAAGGCCTGCAGGCTGTCCATCCTTCTGTTGGTTTTCTTTGCTGTGGAAATAAAAGGTGTAAGCGCAGAGTGGCCACTTCTGTGTTCACAAACATAGTAAGTCATTGATGGTTACTTACCGCAGCTGAGGCATGCTCCCACTGCCTTGTGAACAGTCTCCAGTATCTCAAGGGGCTGTTCCCTTGCCAAAGATGTAGAAGGCACATTTACAGTGTGTAGTGGACACCGCGCTTGAATGCATTCCTCACAGGGGTCACCTGAAAAGGGGGTTTGGAGAACTTGATTTAATTTTGTTCATTATCATTACAGAGCACGTGTTTAACATGCGGCAGAATGACGGTGTAGTTAGTTCCATTTGTGTACCTGAATGCTCAGTCAGCTGTTCTGGTGGAATCACTGCTTGCTGAGGTGTGACTTCTTCATTGAACTCGGAGCTGTTTCCCTCTTCTTGCTTCACTGCCTCAGAACTGGGTTGCAAGGCCATTTCATCCATTGGCACGGTCACCTCTGAGCCTGTTTCCTCCGTGGGCTCCTCCTCCCCCTCATGTCTGTATGATGTTGCTGGAGAAACACATGAAGAGAATTAAAACATCAGTAAGAGCAGTATTGATGGAATGCTGTGAACAAGGAATTCTGACTAATTCAAACACTGGGGCAAGGGAATGTTGAAATGCTGATCACCCTAGGCAACCGATGCTGTATCATGTGTAGGGATATTGGGAATGCCGTTTAGATTAGAAGGCCGGTTTGGGACCTTGGGCAGGGGGGGGGGATTACCCGTGGAGAAATGATAAGGGCTGAGGTGTGTGGAATGCTGTTTTTACTTCCCGCACAGTAGTCAAGTCATCTTTAAGAGAACACATTAAAAATATGTGCCGACATAAACCATAAACCTTTCCCAAAGAACAGAAATAAAACAACTTTTAAACATGGTGGGATAGTCTTCAAGGACAGGGCACGGTCCCAGTGCCGTTCAGTGCCACGTGTTCCTGTGTTCCGTGTGCTGATCCCAACACAATGTCAGGATCCGAATGCTCTCTTGTGTACTTTTGCTTACCCGACTCCATATTTAATCCTTTCAGTGTTCAGTGCCTTCTTCCCCAGGTGCAGAGGTTCCCAGGCAGCTATCTCACAGACCTGCATTGTTTTGGCTACCGACGTTCCACCAAGAACCGGCCTTGGGGAAGCTTTCGCTCTCGCAGCTTCAAAGGGAATGTTTTGAGAACTATGGGAGGAGGATGGGTCAGCTATGGTATTTACTATGTATCTCTTGCTTTGCCTGGCATTGGTAACAATGCATATGTACCAACCTGGATATTGCATTCAGGCCAGTGGACTATAATAATCTTTTTCTTCATTAACTGCTTTTTGGAAACAATGGACTTTTGTCTAATTGCAGAAGGCAGACTGGAGTAAGGATTTTATCTAGCCACAGTTCTGACATTTTGTTACCAATCTTCTTTCCAATGCCTCAACCGGATCAAACGGATTCCAAAGCTGTCCCGTCCAGGGACCCTTTGTTCGACCCGTATGTCTCTCCCGGTCCTCGAGGCTCGGAATCTTCTCAAGTTGTACCAAGGGGACAAGGATCCATGGTTACAACCATTTTTACCCTCGCTCCCAGTTCTGAGAGAACGAGGCCCAGCGCGTCAACCGTTCCACTATTCAGCGTGCCCACCCCGACTCAGTGGGGGGCCCGGCCCAGAGAGACGAGGGAGCGGAGGATCAGCGTGATGTTTACCCAAATACAGTTGGATAGCCGGTGTAGTCTGGGGTCTATCCCGGAGCAAGCTGAGGGCCGTCCGTGGCTGTTCTGGAATCGGACGGCCGAACAAATGGAAGGGGACACCTCCCAGCGAGGGGCTCTGAGCTGGGACTATGCCGAAGTCACCCCGAGGGTGGGGGAACCCGATGTTGGAGAGCATCATTGGGCACAGCTCCAGAGCAGGACAATTGCCATTGATTCTGGAATTTCAGCAATCACTGGATTAACCAAAGGTGTACTTGCGGCGCGGTTGCAGGAAGAACAAGGGGTGGAAGCACCCCTGCCGTGGCAACAGACGCTGAGCACGGACCACCCGCCAACCCCTCCAACTACCGGGGATACAGGGGATCCGCAGCAGTCTACAGACAGAGTACAGAGGTTGGAGAATAGACTACAGAGTATGGAAGAGAGTCTAGCCAACGCAGTACATCTGCTTTCAGTTTTAGTGGCGGGGGACAAAGACAGGGCCCCGCCAACAGGCCTGCCTGGCATTAGCCAGAGTCTGGCTAACTTGCAGGACCAGATATGGCCGCAGCAACCGTCGGAAACGGGTGAGGAGATTGGGGCCACTGGAGGGGGGTCCCTCATGGCGGGAGAAGGAGGAGGACCGTGTCCGGAGGACCTGTACACAGACCAGCCCGCAACCACAGATACCAGCAGCAGCGAGGAAACGGAGGAGGAGGAGGAAGAACCGCCGGCCCAACCACGCGTACCAGCTTCCCCTATAATTCCTCCACCAACCACCCAAGCGAGCCAGCCAACCACACCGAGGGTGGTTCCAGGAACTTTACCGGCACAACCACAAGGGCCTCCTTCCCCTATAATTCAACCGCCGACAACCCAAGCGAACCATCCAATTACGCCACGGGTGGTTCAAGGAACTCAGACCTCGCTGAGGGAACCTCGCCCCACCCGACCAGCACCAACCCGGCCGACGCCGAGACAGCCGACGCCGAGGGGACCCCTGCCGATTCCTGGGTCGATACCGTCAATGGGGCCGGTGGCCCCTCCACCCCTGCAACCTCTACACCCGCAGCCGACGCCGAGACAACCTGTCCCCCAACCTCAACCGCATTCCCATCCGCGTCAGCCACCACTGCAACTGGGGCCCCTGGACGCCTGTCCCATGCCAGTCCAGACCCCCAGACAGGATCTACCCATGGGATGGGTCAAACTGGACGCGACTTTTGATGGAGACCCGTCCAAGTTGGGATTTTTCCTGGTACAAGTGGTGCAATTTTTTAATCGTTGGGGACACCTGTTTGGAAGCGAAGCCAGCCAGATAGAGCATCTGGGATCGCGTCTCCAAGGTAAAGCGGCTGACTGGTATGTGGGACTTTATAATGTGGGGGCCCCCGAGCTGGAAACTCTCCAGGGGTTAGTGGATGCTATCCGGGCGCAATATGAGGATCCCTTGGAGGAAACCAGGGCTAGAACAGAGTTGCAAGCGATTAGGCAAGGCAGTATGTCGGCTAGAGACTATGCTACACAATTCCGACAGCTTGCTGCCAAATGCCCGAGGTGCGAGGAGTCCAACAAGATCATTTTGTATAAACAAGGGTTGAACCCGAAATTACTAGACCGAGCGCTCATGCAAGACAACCCGCCTACACTGCTAGGATGGATACAGTAGACTTGCGAAGTCGAAAATCGACTTCTAGAAGTTCGCCTAGCGGAGCAACATCAACAACCCCCGAGCCAAAGATGCTCCTCCACACCATTGTCTTTGAGAGGGAGCAGGGGAACTGGGTATGCCACCCGTGGAGCGAGAGATGCTAGATGGCAACAGGGATTGTGCTTACAGTGCGGCCAGGGTGGCCACTTCGCAGCGCAATGCCCATATCGGCCTGTGCAAAGACCTCGGCTCCAATTACGACGCCCAGCTCCCCTAACCAGCCCAGCACTGCCGCGCCCTACTCCTGTACCCAGACCTGCCCCGAGAAGTAGGGGGGCGCCAAGAAAAAGCTTCCCAGACAGAGGACTGGAGTTGGAGGAGATCACCGAAGACGATCAAATAGCCCTGATCGGGGGAGGGAATCCCGAGAGCCCGGAATCGGGAAACGAAATGGATCTGTCGTAAAAGGACCCAAATGGCAGATCGCACGTCAGTCTGGTCCGGTGTTAAACTGACCCCCGGGGTCCATACTGTTCATTCCTGTAACGTTAGTAAACCCTGACAAGAAGATGCACATCCGTGTGCAAGCCCTGATTGATTCGGGCCGCTCGAGAGACATTATTGCACCTGCCTTAGTCAATGGGCTAGTGCTTCCAGTAAAAGACTTGGATATACCTGTCATTTTTCAGTGATCAATGCTATTGAATATTATGACAAGCGTTGTGACAAAGAGGTTGGTTTCTTCTTTGTTGACGCTGAAAAAGCGTTTGACAATTTAAACTGGGACTTTATGTTTGCCACTATGGAAAAGCTACAATTGGGAGAAAGATTCATCAGAGCAATTAAGGAAATTTATAGAGACCAGACTGCAGCAATTGTGGTGAATGATGAATTGACCAAGAAATTGACGATAAGTAAAGGAACAAGACAAGGTTGCCCGTTATCTCCATTGTTGTTCATTTTAGTATTGGAGATTCTGATGATACAAATACGTCAAGATGATGAAATTCGTGGAATAAAAATAAAGGACTATTCATACAAGGTCAGAGCATTTGCGGATGACATAATGTTAATTGTAGAGGACCCATTGGAGAACATGCCAAGAGTGATAGATAAGATCAAGGAGTTTGGAGACTTGGCAGGTTTCTTCATTAACAAAAAGAAGTCAAAGATATTATGCAAAAATATGACTAAGCAGAAACAACAATTGTTAATGGAAACAACGGATTGTGAAGTAACAAGTAAAGTGAAATATTTGGGAGTCGAATTAACTGCAAAGAACATAGATCTATTCAAAAACAATTATGAAAAACTATGGACTCAGATAGAGAGAGACTTGATTAAATGGAATAGATTGAATTTGTCATGGTTGGGCAGGATTGCAGCAGTTAAGATGAATGTGTTACCAAGAGTAATGTTTTTGCTACAGACAATACCAATCATCAGAGACTCCAAACAATTTGAAAAATGGCAGAGGAAAATATCAGATTTTGTTTGGGCAGGCAAGAAGCCTCGAGTGAAAGTGAAAGTTTTACAAGATGCAAAGGAAAGAGGCGGAATGCAACTGCCCAATCTGAGACTTTATCATGATGCAATCTGCCTAGTTTGGTTGAAAGAATGGATGACATTAAAGAACAAGAAACTATTAGCCCTAGAGGGATATAAAAAAATATTTGGATGGCACGCATATTTATGGCATGACAAAGTAAAGGTCAACTCGATGTTCCTGCATCACTTTGTTCGGAGAAGTCTATACACAATCTGGAAGAAGTACAGAATTTATCTACAAGAAGGAACCCCTTTGTGGGTGGTTCCATATGAGGTGATAGACCCGAGAGCTGTTGATAATGAACAACAATGTTTAACGTATAAAGAAATAACTAAAACTGAAGCATCCAAACTTAGAATAAAGACACAAGAGGAACTATCACCTAACTACGATTGGTTCCAGTATAGACAGATCAGAGACTTATATAATTCGGACTCTGTAAAGGGAGGTATACGAATAGAGAATTCGGAACTAGAGCAGACCCTTCTTAAAGAAGATAAGAAAAGAATATCTAAGGTATACCAAGTACTGTTGAAGTGGTATACCGAGGATGAGATAGTTAAAACACAAATGGTGAAATGGGCTATAAACTTTAATAAAGAAATAACAATGGAGGCATGGGAATACTTGTGGAAAACTACAATGAAGACAACGACATGTATTAATATCAAAGAGAACATTTATAAAATGATCTATCGTTGGTACATGACACCAAAGAAGATTGCGCTAGGGAATTTGAATACTTCTAATAAATGCTGGAAATGTAAGAAGCATGAGGGCTCCCTCTATCATATGTGGTGGTCGTGTGAGGTAGCCAGGCAGTACTGGGGGGAAATAATAAGAGAAATGAGTGAAATTTTACAATTTCAAATTAATAAGAACCCAGAACTCCTGCTACTGAACTTGGGAATGGAGGGAATTCCAGCCCAACACAGGACGTTGATATTTTATATGACAGCAGCAGCTAGACTTTTGTATGCGCAAAAATGGAAAGTACAAGAAGTGCCAACTATTGAAGATTGGACTTACAAATTGCTGTATATGGCTGAAATGGACAAGATGACAAGAAAATTGAGAGATCTGGACTCAGGGCAGTTCAACACAGACTGGGAGAAGCTGAAACAATACCTGGAGAAGAAATGGGAGGTGGGAGGAAAACTGTGGCAGTTTGAGAACTACTGAAGTATTGAAGTAGAGGGGGGAGACTTTACCGGGGGGAGAAGAGATAAATGTGAATTAATAAGCAGTCAGATTAATAGATTGACATATATATAGATATATATAGGTTAACAAACAGAACATAGAGAAAATAATTAATTATAAGGACTAAATATAAGGAGCGATTAACTAACAATATTTTCTTTTTTTTCTGACAAGTTTTGTACCAAACTGAATGTCTGAAGATATAGATGGGTCAAATTGATTGACTACGTGAGGAGAGATATATAGAACTATTATAAAAAGATAGAATGAGTAATATATATAGAGAATAAGTCAAATTGTTTGATATAAACGAATGTATGATCTATATGGTTTATGATATATAGAAATACCTGAAATTGAAAAATTGGGATAAATTGTTTATCTAAGATGGAAACAAAGGCTTACAGTTTGGGCATATAATGTTAAAAATAGTTAAGGATGTACTGCTTAGAATAATGGAGAATATATATTTGTTTTAGATAGAGGAAGCTAATAAAAGTAAGGGAAAGGGGACAAAGGGTTGGAAAGCTGTTGGAAGTCAACAAAAAGGGGGGGAAAGGGAGGGGGTTAGAGATGAAAAAATTGGGGAAAATTGAATGTAAATGTGGAAATAATGGATTCTAACCCAATAAAAAATTTTCAAAAAAAAAAAAAAAGATATACCTGTCATTTTTGAACAAATGGATGGCACTAACATGAATCCGGTTACCACAGAAACTACTCCGATCATAACCGGTATGGGGTCACATTGGGAAACCAGATCCTTCGTCATTAGTGCCACGGCCAAATATCCCCTGATACTGGGAAGCCGATGGTTGTGCGATCACAACCCCCACATCGACTGGGCAGAAGGAAGTATTACTTTCACCCATGAATCCTGCAAAATTCATCGTTGGGATCAGAACTGGGGAAGAAATCCCACTATGTCTGAGTCAGCTCTACTCACCCAAGAAGAAATTAACCAAATACCTAAACAATATAGGGCATTCACTCAAGCCTTCACAGAAGAAGAGGCCAATACCCTCCCTCCGCATAGGAGGATGGACTGTGCTGTGGAAATTTTGCCAGGGGCCACACTGCCCAAGGGTCGGTTATACCCTATGAGCCCCAACGAAAGAGACGAACTTCGAAAGTTCATCGATCTCAATTTGCAAAGAGGGTTCATCCGCCCAGCTAATAGTCCCCATGCAGCCCCAGTGTTATTCATGAAAAAGAAGGATGGGGGCTTGAGACTGTGTACCGATTTTCGGGGACTAAACGCGGTGTCCGCTAGCAATGCCTACCCCATTCCACTCATCAAAGATCTACTCAACGTCGTGGCCCAAGGTAAGATCTTTACAAAATTGGATTTAAAAGATGCTTACTTCCATGTTCGTATTCGAGAAGGGGACGAATGGAAAACTGCGTTCAATACCCCACTCGGACAGTATGAATATTTAGTAATGCCTTTCGGCTTGACTGGCGCCCCCTCGGTTTTCATGTCCATGATCAATGAAGTCCTGCATGAATTTCTGTACCAGGGGGTAGTGGTGTATCTTGATGATGTGTTAATTTACTCAGAAACGGAGGAAGAACATGTGGAACTTGTACAAAAGGTCCTAACCACACTCATGAATAACAAACTACCTATTAAACTCTCGAAATGTGAGTTCCACAAACCTAAACTCACCTATCTGGGCTATTGTATATCGTCAGAGGGTTTAAAAATGGACCCAGAAAAAATACAAGCAGTGTTAAATTGGCAGGTCCCCTCAACTCGCAAAGAATTGCAATCGTTTCTAGGGTTTGCCAATTTCTATAGAGAATTCATTGCTAATTTCGCCCAGACCACGCTCCCCTTGACTGAACTGTTAAAAACGAAAGACAAGGGGGAACAAGCAAAGAAACCTGGGGCGAAGCTATCATGGACACCCGAGTGCGAGGCAGCATTCAACCAGCTAAAAGAGCAGTTTGTCTCAGAACCCGTGCTACAACACCCCGATGAAAACCGCCCATTCATAGTACAGGTCGATGCCAGCGATACGGCAATTGGGGGTGTGTTATTGCAGCGAGGGGAGGACGGAAATCTCAAACCTTGCGCCTTCCTTTCCAGAAAGTTTTCTGAGGCAGAGAGGAATTGGAACGTGTGGGAAAAGGAGGCTTTCGCTGTTAAGGCGGCGCTCACAAATTGGAGGCATTGGCTAGAAGGAGCCAGACATCCGTTCGAAGTCTGGACGGATCACAAAAATTTGGAGGCCCTGTGCAGCCCTCGCAGACTAAACGCCAAGCAATTGCGGTGGGCGGAGTTCTTCTCGAAATTCAATTTTACCTTAAACTTCCTCCCAGACAAAACTAATTTCCTCGCTGACGCTCTATCATGCATGCCTCAACATAAGAGCAAAAGGGAGGAGACCATCGACACAGTGTTTTTGCCTACGCAATTAGGAGGTGTGGTGACTACGCGCAGCCGCGTTAAGCCCTCCCCTTCACCCGATCAGGGCTGGAGGGAAAAGCTGAAAGCCGAAGTGGAGAAGGAGGGGGGGGCGGCGCCCAAAGACAAACTGCAACAATCCGCCAACGGGGAATGGCTTTGGGGAGACCAGTTTTATGTGCCTAAATGTATGAGGAAGGAAATTTTGCAACGTTGTCATGATGCCCCCACGGCGGGACACAACGGCTACTTGAAAACGCTCCACCTAGTGCAACACCAATTTTGGTGACCAGGCATGCACAAGGACATCTCCCAATACGTAGCCTCTTGCCCCATCTGTCTCAGCGCCAAATCCAGAAAGGGCAAACCTCCAGGGCTCTTGCAACCATTAGAAACGCCAAGTCGACCGTGGGAGATTATTTCTATGGACTTTATTACCGACTTACCCCCCTCTAAGGGACATAACTGTATTTTGGTTGTGGTTGATCTGTTTTCCAAACAAGCACACTTCATACCGTGCACCACTATCCCCTCCGCTAGAAAGCTAGCTGATATTTTTATGAAAAACATTGTGAAAATACATTCTTTTCCATCCAAGGTGATTTCGGATCGCGGCGGGCAATTCGTTGCCAACTTCTGGCGGGAGCTTTTACACCTACTGGGGATTGAACAAGGGCTCAGTTCAAGCCATCACCCAGAAACAGACGGACAGTCCGAAAAAACTAATGAGATATTAGAACAATTTCTACGCTGTTACATCAACTTCCAACAAGACAATTGGGTTGACTTGCTTCCGTTGGCAGAGTTCTCCTATAATAACAGTGTACACGCGTCTACAGGAGAAACCCCTTTCAAAGTAGTTTATGGCTTCCACTTCAAGCCGTTCCCATTTGAAGCGCTCCCCCCTCCAACGACAGCTTCTCAAGACGTCACTGAGTGGTGGGGGGAAGCAGCTCACCAATGGACTCAAATCAAAAAGCATCTCGACAAAGCCAAACAAGACTACAAGAAGTACGCCGACTGCCACCGTGCGGCGGAATGGGATTTACAGCCTGGCGATCTTGTTTATCTGTCTACAAAAAATCTGAAAATATCCCAAACTAGCCGGAAACTAGCCTTAAAATTTTTAGGACCTTTCCCAGTGCGCAAAGTAATCAACAAAGTGACTGTTGCTTTAAATTTACCAAAGAACCTCCGTTATGTGCATGATACTTTCCATGTCAGCCTCCTAAAAAAGGCTCCAAAAGACAACCAATGGCATATCAAAGGCCCCCCAATTCCCACGTTAATCGATGACCAGACCCATTATGAAGTACAACAAATACTGGACTCAAAAGTTAAACGTAATCAGCTGTTTTACCTGATTAGATGGAAGGACTTTGATTCTGGGTTTGATTAATGGGTCAGTGCTGTGCACGTCCATGCCCCTAGACTGGTAAAGGCGTTCCACTCTCGCTACCCGCACAAACCGGGAAGGGGGGCTTTTTAGGGGGGGCAGAATGTCAGGATCCGAATGCTCTCTTGTGTACTTTTGCTTAACCGACTCCATATTTAATCCTTTCAGTGTTCAGTGCTTTCTTCCCCAGGTGCAGAGGTTCCCAGGCAGCTATCTCACAGACCTGCATTGTTTTGGCTACCGACGTTCCACCAAGAACCGGCCTTGGGGAAGCTTTCGCTCTCGCAGCTTCAAAGGGAATGTTTTGAGAACTATGGGGGGAGGATGGGTCAGCTATGGTATTTACTATGTATCTCTTGCTTTGCCTGGCATTGGTAACAATGCATATGTACCAACCTGGATATTGCATTCAGGCCAGTGGACTATAATAATCTTTTTCTTCATTAAATGCTTTTTGGAAACAATGGACTTTTGTCTAATTGCAGAAGGCAGACTGGAGTAAGGATTTTATCTAGCCACAGTTCTGACACACAGTATGCCTGTTCTGGGTTTTTTCCTTGAAAACTTCCATCCAACATTCCTCTCATTCAGGAAATTGGTGCCTTGTACCAACATACATTTCCATCTTAGTGAGGGGACTGGGATGGGTGAGGGGTGGGGGGAAGACCCGGTGTTTGATGATGGTGCAAGGGGGGCCCCATCTCACTTAAAGCATGGTGAAAACATTTTTAGAGGTGTGCCTTCACAAAATAAACATCCCACATTACTTCATTTACCTTCATGGTGGCGATCCTCCCAGCGTGGTCTCCCAGCAGCTATCCACAAACGCATCATTGAGTGATGGTGTGGGATCCGCCCGCTGCAGCTTGGGATGCCTTGGCATGCCTCAAGGGATGCCATGAAGTCGCATTTCAGCCTTTTAAATTTGGTCCTGCACTGGTTGGCATTTCGGCTATAACCAGCATGAGTCAGCTTCCTCGCAATGGCATGGTACGCCCCCCTGTTGCGCTGGTGTGTGCTCGACATAAAATCGGCTGCAAAACCAAGGCGCAGAACAATTTTCAGAAGCAGGGACACCTCCTCAAATTGCCAAAAGGTGCCCCTAGTTCTCCGTGGTGGCATGTCTGGAACCCGGAAGTGTCGTGGAAACGTTTCGACGCTTCCACATTGACTTTTGTTAAGATTGAAATCAAAACTTTCCACTATTTCCTGTAGTCCTGGGTTCCCCGGTCGAAGAGGCCAATCCTGATTTGTCAGAGACATCATATTCCGACCAAAATAAACGTCTCTGATTGGCTGTGTCAGGGTTAATCATTGCGAGCAATTTTTTTCCAAAAAAAAAATTCCGCCAAAATAAAGGGTTGCCATTTCTACACACAGCATGAGTGCAGGGGCGAATTCAAATACAAATGTTTCCCACCTTCGCCGAAATGCTTGATAAGGAAGAAAAGGTTCATGCGTACATCGGATTGCTGAACAAAGCTACTCAAAACATGAGCTGGAAATATTTCGGGGATAACAGTAGGGGTGTGCAGGGCCCGCCTGTCTCAGCTGTATATATTTGGTTTTAAGAATCAGGAATTCTTGTCAGTACTCGGGGAACACCGACACGGAAAGCCACCACAGAACCAGCTTACTGGCAAGAATCTCGATTCCGAAACCTTCTGCCAGAGTTAGCAGAGCTTGGGGCAGGGGGTTTCTGACCAAATCCAACACAAACCGTTGGAGACTTTCCCTTCCGTCTCCACATGAATTTCATAAAGATTTTATGGCCTCCCAAACAAGGTGCCCCATTCTTCAAACAATCTCCATGTTTCTATATGGGGAAAAAGGAATTCATCTTCCCAGGTAGTTCAGGGGTGGCCTTTTGTAATCAAAATGCTGCCAACTTTCATGGTGCCTGCTCCCACCTGTCCTAACTTCCTCCAACATGGTTCAGGCAGATGCCGGTTGGGTGGTCCTTTTAATGGACTCAAAAATATGTTGTTCTTGGCACCCTCTTTCTCCATCATCTCCCACGTTGAAAATAAGAGAGGCTGGTCGTTCTGGGGTTAGGAATATTGCATGAAAGATGCCCAGTAACATCAGGGGAACGTTTCCTACCTGTCCTCCAACCCCCCAAGCAAGCACCAAGGCAATCCAACTTGGAGGGGGGGCATTTGGTTCCACCTCGAAGGGCGGTTCTCATGCCACACCACTTCGTGCCTTTAACTGTGCGGTAGACCAGACACCGTCTACATTGGTGGTGGGGGAGAACACCAAAGGGCATCTGGAGAGCCGGGTTTGATTCCCCACTCCTCCACTTGAAGACAGCTGGGTCACCTTGGCCGAGTCACAGTTCTCTGGAGCTCTCTCAGCCACACCCACCTCACAGGGTGACTGTTGTGGGGGAATAATAACATTTAGTAAACCGCTCTGAGTGGGCATTAGGTTGTCCTGAAGGGCAGTATATAAATCGAATGTTATTATTATTATTATAGGGGAAAATAGGGCACAAGTCACTTCACCTTACAGAACAACCCAAAACACAATTGCTATAAGAAAGGATTTTTTATGTCACTTGTTTGAATATAAAAACCAGCGGGTGCAGACCTAAGGCCGTGACAGCATTCCCTCAACCCGAGAGATAACACTACGCAATTCACACACAATAATCCCCCGATCAAAATTGCTGGCAGAATTTGTGCATGCTATTTGTGTTATTTGGTGTTGTAGGCTGCTTTCGAGTCCTGTTGTGCCCGCCAAATGGGAACCCGAAAGACCTTAAAGAAATAAAGTTTTTTTATTTCCTGTGATAGAGTTTGGTTTAATTCTGCACAGTATGGTTAGTTGTGTTATGTACTGCCCGTGTTATGTCTCACACTGTCCTTCCCAATTTTAGTTTGAAGGAGAGAATGGTTTTTTTATAATAGAGTACTTTGGTGTGTAGTTGTCATTTTTCCTTTGTTCTGTAGGTGGTTCCCATCGCAGGGAACACTGTGGCTGGATGCCAAGCCATATCTGTGGGTGGAAGTGTGACTTTGGGGGAGGGTGTTTGTGGATCAGATGCTGTTTCACACGGACAAGCTAGCATTCAACAGTGTGCTGATCATCTTGGTCCCCCTGGGCTGTGCAATGATGAACCCTTTTTTTTCACTTTCCCTCTTTGTGGAAACCCCTCCTGCTCACTTGATGCCCACCGAACAGAACATTTCTTACCATGATGTTATAAAAATTTATTTCAAAACAGGAATGGAACAATGAGAATTCACTCATTAGGTCATCATTGAATCTCTAAACAAAGCTTTCTAACAAACCATGTTTCATAGGAGTCCAACACTTGCAACTGAATGCATGACACATCCAATCAAGGCAAAACCAACAAGAAACATTTTTTGAAACCGTGAGTCCAACCTCTGAACATGCAACAATCGTTTCTTAGTTCAACCAGAGATTTTTTTACAATCAGACTGAAGAGCTTTTTATATTGTTAGATTTCTCTGATTCGAAACATGTGGCGTGCAAGGGCATTGCGCACCAACTTCCCCTCATCCCGGTGCCTTCTGTCTCCCACAGGGAGTTCCAGAGATTCCTCGTCCACCTCCACAGGCCTCACAGGAGAATCATCCTCTGGAATGCCATGACCTTTCAATTCACAAATGTTATGTAGCACCACACACGCGGTAGCTATGCAGGTCACATTCTCCTCCGCAACCATAAGCTGTGACCTCAAACACCTCCAGCGCCCCTTCAAACGTCCGAAACATCGTTCCACTATGGTCCTAGCTCTGGTGAGGCAGCGGTCAAAGTATGCTTCTGCGGGAGTGTGGGGCCTATTGAAGGGCTTCATCAGCCACTTTCTCATGGGGTAGGCTGCATCAGATATGATGAGTGGTGGCATGGTTACACCCTCTATTGTAAGACAGGGGTTGCCTGGCACAAACACCCCCGCATCCATTGCCGTACAAATTGCGGAATTCACAAAAACAAAGGCGTCATGGTTCCGCCCACTCCAGCCAACCTCTGCATCAATGAATCTTCCAGTATGGTCCACCGTGCCTTGGATGAGAATGGAATTGAATTTCTTGCGGTTGATGTACTCCCGTCCACAGCCTTTAAATTTGCAAATGGCAACATGGGTGCCATCAACTGCACCAATGCAATGAGGAAAGCCAAGTTTCTGAAATCCAGACATAATCTGTAATGAAAGAGAAATGAACAAGATTGCTGTTAGAGAGAATCCCCTCTTTCTCCCACCGCCTATATTCATAATCTTCTCACTACAGCGCCGAGGCAGTCTCACATCTCCAGAATCCAGAGGAGTTAGCCGTAGTCTGTACTAGTGAAATAAAAAAGAGTCCAGTAGAACCCTCAGCACTTGCAAATTTTACTGTAGCTCAAGCTTTTGAGAATCACAGTTCTCTTGTTCAAACACACAAGAAAAAAGGGAACCGCGACTCTCGAAAGCTCATGGCACGATAAAATTGGTTAGTCTTAAAGGTGCAGCTCATCGCCTAAATGTCAGCAACATAGTTTTTCGTGCTTCAAATTGTAATCTTTGACCGGTACAGTTTGGATGGAGACTATTACTCTGGGAGATGAGTGCGTACTCACCCTCGCCACATCAGGTCCAAGGCACACGACTCTACTGAGTAGCTCCAATTTTATCGCCAAGCAGACCTCCAAGACTATTCCTGCCACTGTTGAAAGACCCACTCTGAATTGGTTCATGCATTGACGGTAAGTCGAACAGTTGGCAAGATACCAAAGTGCTATGGCGACTCTCATCTCCACAGAGATTGGATTGCGAAATCTGGTGCGCTGACGGGACAGGCGGTGCCCTATGGAATGAACCAATTCATTGAAATTCTCCCTGGTCATACGAAAATTTTCAATCCACAGCTGGTCATCCCATATGGCAGTGACGAAATTGTCCCACCAGTCCCTGCTACGGGGATAAATCCAGTAGCGACGGGGGACTCTGATTCCGGCTACAGCGAGAAAACGTGCTCTGTTCATTGCTGTTCTCCTTGTTCTCCATAAAGGCGGAGGTATGCACCTCAGTGCAAGTGATTTCCTAAGCATTCTCCTTCTTCTAACCACTCGCATCCAGTAACTGTTGCAGGCATCGATCGATCGCTGAATATAGATAAAGATGATGTGAAGCAAGGCCAGTGCCAATGCTCGGACCGCAGACATAATTTAGCAGAATAAAATCGGGCTCAAAAAATCCTCCGCAATTCCAAAGTATGCCGTGAGAGAAATGTGTTCACAAGAGTGGAGAACGCACAGTTCCAAGGAAAACTCCCGCCCAAGTTGGCCAGCCTATCATCGTGGCCACATTTTTGGCGGGAGAAAAATCATGACTTCCTGGAGGGGAGGAAGGACATTTGCTAGGGATAGTTGTGCTTGTGTCTTTTAGGGCAAAGAGTACAGAGTAGACTTGCAGGAGCAGATTGACCAGTTCTTCCACTCAAATGTCGAACTAAAGCGATGACTGCACATGTGCTGGAGCAAAATTAAGACGGGTGGATTACAGTTGATTGATGTGTTGACCCCCTCCCCAGTCTACTTTTCCTGACTCTGAACCACCTATCAGGAAAAAACATGGCGGTGTGTATGTTTTGTGAAGAAGCGCTTTGTTTTATTTTAAAAAAAGTACTCGGTCCAGTTTTTTTCAAGCACAAGGAATGCAGTCAGTATAAAGCGTTGTGTGATTCTTTACCCTGTCAATTCACACACGCGCCACTGTCTTGTTTGGTTCCCACAATTTCTTTCCCCTTTACTAGTCACGTGATGGAAAAGAACTCGAGTTTCACGTTCATCCATCCAAGAAAGAGTAAAAAACGGTGCGGTCGGGTAAGAAATCTTGTCCTAGATTTTTTTTTAAAATGGTTTATCTGTGTTCAGCACGAATAAATCAAAATTAAACTTCAATGTCACAATCACAAGTCCACACGCTTCTGAGAAATTATCATAAGCCTCTACTTGATCTGTCCACCAAAATAAATTTTGACTTGAGAACATTCCATGTTTTTGGCGGCCACTTAGACGATTGGCTAAAAGCATTGAGGGGGCGGACGGATGAAATGGGAGACCAATCACTCTTGAGAGAACTTTCTGGAATTTGTGCGTGGTGCAGTTCACTTGGTGCAAAATGATTTCCCGGCGTCGTGGAAATGTCTGGGAAGTGGAGGAGGTATCTCTTCTTCTGAGGGTTGTTCGGAGGAGTGGGCATGCATCTCGGTTAATGGCCAGCACGCAATCAAGTAATCGCGGCATCTATCGATTTCTTTCAAGAGTGCTACGCAGTCGCGGATTTCATCGAACGGCCAACCAGTGCCGAAGCAAATTCCAAAAACTGAAGTCCGATTTCATGTCATCAATGGAGGCGCTGCAATGCATTCCTAGAAGCAGTCGTAGAGTTAGGGTGCACAACGCGATGATGCTAATCTGTAAGGCGGCAGGGAGGCCTCGATGTCAAGAAAGACCTCATGATGGTGAGTTTTTTGAACCCCCCCCCTGTTCCACGGTGGACCATGCAACTCTCCCATGTTTACTGACACCTTTTTAGTGGCATGTTCTCAAAGAGACTTCATTCCTCATTAACAAATGTTTTTTTTTAAAGTCAACCTTCAGTTTGTCACGTTCTGATTTTAATCTTTGAATTATTTGTCACGATTGGAAAGCCATAGAGTGTTCTTAGAGAAATACCATCTCCTCAAAAGCATCTTTCATGTTAATATGCAATTCCCCCGGTCACCACTTATATACTATGCATTCTGTTTGATCCCCTTAACTGAATGCCTGGATCATAAAAGGCAAAGTAAGTAAAGGGAAACATTATCGGGGCGATCATTCCTTTTTTTACCATTGTTCAAATGATTTTTCATTTCAGAGATTATCTGTGAAAGAGCAGTCAAGATTGAAGAAACTTCATCTGAGGATGATGAAAATTCAGAACCTGTTGCAGTGGAATCATCAAGTGCAGCAGAATCTGATGCGCAAGCCTATGCACCTCTTGGGGTGACAACTGAAGACCCAGCAAAGATCAATACAGCAGCATTTCCTCAAGGTAAGTTTAACTTTTTATGTGATTGTTAGCTTACTAGAGTTTACCCATGGCAAACTAATTCAAAAACCATCGGCAGGATTCTTAGGAAGTCATGAAATCCAAACACAGCCACCATTTTTAATTTGTTTTTTGATCCATCATCACATCAGAAAATGGTGCAATTTTAAAAATTTGCTTTCTTGTCCAAGTACTTTGAGAAGTGAGTGGTGTATTCCATGTACCAATAACAAGATCATTAATTGGAATTCTGCTGTATTAAATCACTAGCTTCAGAGAGAGAAAGAACAGATGACAGTGGATCTCATCGCCTAGAAACTGAAGAAACCGTAATCGTTATATCTTCCGGCAATAGTCACGAAGAAGCAACTGATGACATGACTGCTCCTGAAACCATAATGCCCGGAGTTGTATCTCCACAACCGAGTACCTCAGGTAATTTTTTGTGTGGTTCACACGTGCCATCAAGAGCTGCTCTGAAAAATGTGGGATTGCATGAGATTCTGCAGGAATGAATGGCCATTATTTTGCCAATCAAAGCACTATTGCCTGGGCAAAAAACCATCAAAGTAACCAGATCCACTCTCAGCGAAAACAAAACATATTTGTTCTCCATGATGACTCCTTTGAAGGTGAGAGGAGTACAACTAACACCTTGTCAACATTTCTTGAGTGGTACGTAAAGTGAACACGATCTCTTGATATAGCTCTCATCAGTAGAAAACAATTTCAGCCTTTATTTTTCAAGGGTATTTAGCAGTGTTCCCGTTATCTTCTTTCCTTTGTTTTTTCCTGTGCCTAAGGCTGTTATCTTCTGCGCGGTTTCTCCGGCAGAAAAAATTGTCTCTGTATCAGCAGTCCAAAGTCTTGATAACCCAAAGTAGTGACTTATCTTCCATCCTTCATCATCGTGAACGTAAACAATGCCCAACATGTGGTGATGAGGAGATCAGTGCATTCCTTGAACAAAACACACTGTGGCTCTAAAGATGTCAAGCCTAGGCTCAAACTACAGCCTTGCCAACACTTGCACAACCTTTAGATGTGGGATTCCTCTGGCAATATCTAACAAAACCTTTTCTCTTTCTAGCTTCTTTAGCAACACACAGTGGTGCCGCAGTGAGAAAGTATGCCATGAGCGCCGAGCACAAACTTCGCATTATTGTAGAAACAACTTCTTCTGACGCTGAGGATGAGGACAGAAACGCCGTTGAGGAAGGCAGAACGGAGGATGCAGAGGGAACTCCAGTTCTCTCATTTTCCCCAGGCACGTTTTAGCTATGCCACATTTGAGTGGAGATACATTTTCCGCTGATTTCTTTTGCTGGGTGACACTGCAGTATCTGCCTAAAATATTGACTGACTTGAATTTTGCAGGTGATACTTCAGCGGGAGGTTTGCGTGACATGATGCAAAATAAAGACCAATCTGCCGATATTGGCGAGATCTATCGTAATATGCGGGGAATACAATCTCTATGTCTATCAATAAGTAAGTATGACTATTCCAAGGAAAACTTGAGGCAGGGTTTGGTGTGGTGTTTCTGATCACGCGGCTCAGATCAGGCGTGACAGTACCAATCCCACATCACGTATGGAAGTCAGTAGGGAAACATTCACCGAGTCATTGATCTGTGGATTCATAGATCCAGAGAAGTCATCAGTTTTAGTCTGCGGTCACATAATCAAATAGTGTCCGTTCAAAACTATTGACATAACCAATGTAATTGAAGCACAAGATTTCATGAATCACTGGACTATTTGGCAGATGCAAGTAGGCACAAAGGATACATTTTTCATAGGTTTTGAACGCGTGGTGGGTGCAGGGTGGATTCAAACAACTCCTTCCAACATGTGGATGCAAACATCTCCCCCTGGTATGCAGATCAGTCTATCCCTGTAATGGGTCATAGGAGTGGCCACATTAGTCTGCGGTTGCAGAATAAAAGAGACTCCTCCGGCACCTCCGAGAACAACCACTTCCAATGTTGCGGATTCCTTTGATAACCAGGGCTCTCCCCACCAGATAAAGTTTGACAAAGAGAACTGTGAACACCAAAAGCCAAAGTATCGGCTTTCGTGGAACACACATCTCTCCGTCAGATGCGTCCAGTGGTGAGAGCTATGTTTCTCCACAGATTTTGCTGCATTAGTTTCGGTTGGTCTGGGAGGTGAGGCCATACTCTTTTGCAATTTGCAAACATGTAGTTATAGCTTGGCTTCCATGTACCTTATCATGGGCAAAATGATCTCAATATCATAAGAATATGGTTGCATCGGCATATCAGATGGAAATGTAAGCATCTACCCCGCAGTGTCCACTCCTTTTATGCACCTAACCATTATCTTTTGACCCACTATGCAACGTACAAAGAGCGCAACTCATAACGACAACTTACGCTTAAATTAAATGGGTCAGTATCAAGGGTACAACTGGACTCTGTTTGATTTTGTTCTCTGGAGCCATCTCAGCACCACCAACCGTACCTGGTGATTGTTTTGTGGATATTTTCAAACCTTGAAAAATGCCAGGAATGGCCTTCAAGTTTTCCACAAGGATTAAAAAAAATTGTTTGTCACTGGTGTAGTTTTGATAACCGCAAAGTTCTCGCAATGTCGAAACCCATCCCTTCATGAAGAAATAAATTTTTTTGCTGTTTCTCAACAGTGGGAAGATACCATGAAAGAATATGCCGATTGGAGAGAAACAATAGAAGCCTTCACAAAGAACTGAGTTCTCTACAGAAAAAGGTTTCTGCACTTGAGCGAGGTCATCGTAGCTCAGGATCAGAGCAATCAGGAGATGACAAGAAGAATTAGCCAGTGTTATGTCAACTGGAGGAATGTTTAAGCAATATTTTAGTTTGTTTCAGAAAGAAAAAAAATGTATGTTTAAAGATAACGTAATGGAAGGAAAGATTACAATTGACAACTCTCACATGTCAATTATTTCCAGTGCTTTATGAATCATGTTGAAGTTGTTTGCAATGTGGATAATAATTTCTCATGAACAGCAAAAGCAAGATCTTATTTTCGTTTTTTTCTAATCGCTGTGCGGTTCTAATGTCATGCAAAATTGGAATTTCGAATCAGCGACAAGATTTTTGTTCCTTGGTGTTGGGAAGTCTGTGTTATTTGCTTCTGATAAATAAATCTGTTTTCGATGTTAAAAAATAAGACATTGTGTGTGTTAAACGTTGTTATGGACTGAGAATTTTTCAGAGGTGTCCCCGCAGCTCACGAGCAATCTATTTATTATGCTTGACACTTAACATCTATCATGGCTCGGTTTCAATAGTTGACAAGGCCATATGTGTCTGTGATGGGTAAACATGAGAACACCTCAAGATGTTACTTAATTGCAGCAGTTAGGCAACCACCCCACCGGTCCCTATCTTGGGGAAAAATTGAAAAAGATGCCCCACAGACTCATTCATAACATAGGTTTATGTTGTTTCCTGAACTATCAGTCCAGTGGAGCAAGCAAACATGGAACAGTTGTCAAGGTGAAAATCTATTGACATACTGTTACTGCATGACAGAAATCCAGGGAGAAGCCGCAGCTTGCAGCAGACTCTAGAACCATAAGTTGACAGACCCACACGTCACCTCCCCTGGCATCCTCATCTTGAATTTATCCACACGGTCAAAAGAAGCCTGTTCCCCTGATCACACTAGATGCAATAGCATCTTTCATGTTGTGGATCAAGTCACGTAGCAGAAACAAAGAGAGGACCCACAAGTCACAAAAGGCACAGATGGAACCAATGGTCATATGACATTCTGCTTCGATGCAGGAAGTGGGAAAGCAAGTCTTGAAGCATCTCTGCCTCATTGCTGTCGAGTGGACTTTTAAGCTGTCTGTCGTGTGGCAGAAAGCACAGTCTGCTGCATTTCACATTGTAACATGAGGATCAACAACCTTGGTCCAATCTGTGCCGTTTGTCAGCTGACGTTCCATGTCCACTGGTAGTAAGAACTGACAGATGACTTGGTCATTAGCAACCCCCCCTCCCCCTTTCTGGGCAGAGTGGGCAGGAGAAGGTGGTTGAAAGTATAACTTCTAGGTGGGAGGGAACAAATATGAGACGTTCCACCACACGGGGTATAAATGCGTTATTGCTGGGACATTCTCCCCAAAAGCATCCAACAGAAGTTGAATGAATGGCCTGTTTGATGAACCCGGCTCACCAGGAGCATTACGGGGATGATCCGCAGACACACTTTTCAAGGTTCTCTGAATAAGTAACCAGGATCATATTTAAACCTTGGTCGCTGTACTGTGATGTCTGTTTTCAGCATGCACTCACACACTTTTATTGGGCGCCTGCAACTCACGTATGAATCCCACCCGTGACCCAAATTAAATGAGCAACCATGCACGGGGGACTCCTCTCAGCTAGATTCCACCTCTGTATTAAAGGGGGGGGGGTTAATGAGCTCTCTTTGGCAAGAGGGGCACTAGCTAAAGAACGGCGCGCCTAAGAAGACAGCGGCTATAGCTGGGAAAACAGAATAAAGCGTAGGAAGAGAAGACTCAAACCCTTCTCTAGCTTGCCTGCTGACGCCGCAGGCGCGGTATTTAAAAAAACCAACCCCCCCCCCGGCGAAACGTTTCCACGTATGCGTGCTTTTTTTGTTAGTTTTGTTTTTTTAATTGAGAGCCCGGAAATTCCGCGGCTAAGACGGGGTATCTCTGGTAATGTGAAAAAAATCTCGGGAGGCTGATTCGGGGATTCGTACAAGTGTGAAAGGACAGGGGGGAAATCCGCAGCCACCTCCATCGGCGTGACTTCTACTTGACGGCGCGGTAAACACCGAGTGTGAAATATCTCTAACAAAATTTATGATAGAGTATGAGCTTTCGTCAGTCATGGCTCTGTTGATATCTAAGTGTCAAAAGCCAGTGTGCAGAGGCTTTAGATCAGAACGATCAGTATGACAGGTAGACACATCAGGTGACATAGAGTCAGATGGTTAACTTAAGAGTCAGGAGACCATGAAGTGAATGACTCAGCTAAACTCATGCATGTATCTGATTGGGTGTCTACATGTATATATAGCTACTATGTACAGTATGGTAGAGGCTTCTTGCAAGTCCAGGTGTAGGCGAAGCACTTTGTCTCTCTGGACTATAAACTTGTATATATTGCTCTTAATCCACCTATAAATAAATTGTATTATACACCTTTACTAAACAAACAAGGTGTGGACTCTTTGTGGATCCTCCTTAAGCTGGTGCAGTCACGCTCAATACACACTATCCAACAGGGTTATGGGTCCAGATAGACTGCGCCAAGCTAAGGAGGCTCTACTGAAGTAGAGACGCAGCAGAGTCGGCGGTGGATGTTGGCACCTGACGGCCGCGGTCCCTTGGAGGAGGAATTATTGGCGGTGGAAAGTGTCAGTGACCAGGAGGAGGATGAGGCAAACGAACTCCCTCAGACCGGTGCAGAAGCAAGTATGGCACAGAGTACGGTAGTGTTGGTGGGGAAGCTGACCTCCGTGAACTACTCCATTTGGTCGTTGCGTATGGAGCATTTTCTAAAGAGAGAGGGGCTGTGGAAAAGTGTCAGCAACCCCCCAGCAGCCCCCAATGATGCAGAAAAGATTGCAGATGAGCGTGCTTTAGCTCATATCGTGCTGGCTGTGGGAGATGACCAATTGCTTCACATCAGGGACTCAGCTACCAGTGCAAAGGCCTGGGAAGATTTGAAGCTGATCCATGCCAGAACATCTGCAGGGTCATTAATTATGCTGACACGTCGCCTCTACAGACTTGCTCTCAAGCCGGGGGAGAGCATGCAGAAGCATATAAACAGTTTGACGGAATGTTTCCAGCAACTGGCTGCTCGTGGAAAGCCCACGGAGGACTCTGATAAGGCATACATTCTATTATCAAGTGTGCCTGATGTATATTTTCCTCTTATTGCAAGCCTTGAGAGCCTGGAGCCAGATAAACTCACTTATTCCTATGTTACATCTCGTCTTCTTGAGGAAGAGGCTCGTGTTTCAACATACGGAGGCTGGCATTCAAGGACAGAGCAACGAGCAGACGGAGGGGCCCATCGAGGGGTTTCAGCCACTGACGGCGGAGGAGTTGCCAGCAAGCAGCGGGAGGTCACCCAGTTGGCAGCAGCAGCCGTGAGAAGATGTTACAGCTGCGGCTCCACTTCTCACCTTCGTCGTTTTTGCCCAGACAGGAGAAGAAAACAACAGAAGCAGAAGCAAGGACGTGTACAGGAGCCTCGAATTCTGGATGAACATGCGAGGCTGGACACTGCATCTACTGCAGATACACGTTGCCAATGGATTTTAGACAGTGGCGCCTCAGACTCTTTTTCCCACTCGGAGGAGGTGCTGTATAATTTACAACAAAGCAACCTGCAGTCCGTGTTGTTGGCAGATGGGAGAGAATCTTCAGTGAGTGCTATGGGAACTTTGCGGTTTACAGCTCTGGAGGAGGACTTTGCACCTGTGTATTGTGTTCCCTCTTTGGACCATAATCTATTATCAGTAAGTAGGTTGACCCAAAAAGGGTTTGAGGTCCGGTTTGTGGGGGACAAATGCCAAATAAGCAAAGCTGGCAAGGTTCTGGTGAATGGGGAACTGAGAAACAATGTTTATATTGTAGAGAATAGGCAGGCAAAGGCTGACACGGTTACAAACAAGTGTAGCCATGACAATTGTGTGCATTTATTGCACAAGCGTTTAGGGCACGCTAGCTTTGGGGTTATAAACAAAACTCTAACACTCCTGAAGGGAGAAAAGGTGTCAAGCTGCTCAGAGTTCCTAGACTGCACTGTTTGCAAAGCAGTCAAAACAAAGGCATTCCCTGTAGCTAAGAAAAGTGGCCGGGTGTCTACAAAGCCACTTGAATTAATTCACATGGATCTGATTGGTCCATTCCCCAAAAGCCATTCTCAAAATTGTTATGCCCTGGTCCTAACGGATGATTTTAGCCGGTACTCATGGCTGTATGTTATGAAACACAAGTCTCAAACTTTTGATTTGTTTAAGGTTTGGGCAAAAAGGGTACAAAAACAGTTGGGGCTGGACATAAAGGCCATCCAGTCTGACCAAGGGGGGGAATTCATGTCTGCACAATTCTCTCACTGGTGTGATAAATATGGTGTTTTGCACAGGGTAGCAAATACAAGTGTACCACAAGAAAATGGTCTGGCAGAAAGGCATGGTGCCATTATACAAGAAAAAATGGCTGCTATGTTAGCTGATGCTGGTTTGCCAAAAACTTACTGGGCTGAGGCAATTATCTGTGCCTGTTGTGTGGTAAATCGTCTGTGGTCCCGTGCTGTGAATGAAATACCTTTTAGGTTACTTTTCAACAGGGACCCTAATCTAAAGTTACTAAGGGTGTTTGGCATGACTTCTTGGGTGCATATCCCTTTAAAACAGCGGAGAAAAGGGGGGCCAAAAGCCTCTAAGATGATATTCATTGGATACCAGAGTGGCATGAAGGCCTACAGGTTTACCAATGAAAACAAAAAGGTATCTTATAGCCGCTCCGCAAGTGTATGTGAACATGGGAGTTGGAAAAGGCTTCACGGGTATGAGAGTGAAAGCCAGATTGTGTTACCAGTTACCGATGAAATGCCTGAAACAAGTCCAGAGGGGGATGTGAGTGTGAAAGAGGAGATTAGTTCTCCAGCCAGGCAGGTAACACAGGACACACAGAGGTCTAGTCCTCCCATACGTGTGTCCAGTCGTCCTAATAAAGGTGTCCCACCTCAAAGGTATGGTTTTGAAGCTGCAGCAAACTGTGTGCTGACTAAAGAGCCAGCTAATTATTCAGAGCTTCTCACTTATGAGGGGGAAGAGAAAAAGGCTTGGCTCGAGGCCATGAAGGCCGAATATCAGTCTCTAACTGACCATGGAGTGTTTACAGTTGTACCTAAGCCAAAAGACACAAATATTATTGGTTGTAGGTGGCTGTATAAGGTGAAACGACTTCCCTCAGGTAATGTGCAGAGGAAAGCTCGCTTGGTAGCCCGTGGTTTCTCTCAGGTACAATTCCAAGACTATGACCAGGTATTTTCTCCTACTGTTAGGCCTGAAACAGTAAAATTAGCCTTATGTAAGGCAGGGGCTCAACACAAAAACATTGATCATTTTGATGTCTGTACAGCCTACCTCCATGCTCCTATACAGGAATGTTTATACATGGAGCAGATACCAGGGTATGAGGTGTCAAATAAACATATGGTGCTCAAACTAAACCGAGCCTTGTATGGGTTGCGTCAATCAGCACGAGCTTGGTTTCAATACCTGTCACAATCACTAAAAGCAGCAGGCTTTGAGCAGGGCAAAGGTGATGCCTGTATATTTACAAAAATGGTAGGAGGTTCAGAAGTCCAACTCCTTATTTTTGTAGATGATATATTGTGTCTATATGAAACAGAAGAACAATTATGTTGGTTTAAACAAATAGCCAAGGACATTTGCAAAGTGAAACATTTGGGCCCTATCTCCAACTATTTGGGAGTGCAAGTGTCAAAAACCCAGGACAGTTTTTTCCAACTGAATCAGAGAGATAAAATTACAAAGTTGCTCTCAGAGTATGGATTAACTGAAGCACATGGTGTGTCCACTCCTATGACTACAGGGTATATCAGGGAGCCAGATGATTTTCCCTGGGAAGATGTACAGAGATATCAGTCATTGGTGGGCAGTCTTTTGTATCTCTCATGTTGGGGCCGTCCAGATATAACACAAGCAGTAAACATGCTATGCCAAAGGTGTGCTAAGCCTTTCCATAGGGATTGGATAGCAGCAAAACGCGTCTTAAAATATCTAAAGGCTACTCTCTATTTCTCTTTGGTTCTAAAAGCCACTGAACCTATGCAGATCACTATGTTTTGTGATGCTAGTTGGGCAGATCGCCCTGACGGTAAATCCACTACAGGACTAGCCATATTTGTAGGAGGTGCTCTCATTGCACATAAGACATTAAAACAGTCTTTGTTGGCACATTCATCTTGTGAAGCAGAGTTCTCGGCCATGAGTCAAGGTATCTTAGAGCTAGAAGTGATACAACAGCTCATGTCTGACATGAAAATGCATTGTGCAGTACCTATTGCTGTTTATGGGGATAATACAGCAGCACAACAGTTAGCCCAAGATGGTGGAATCAAAACACGCAGTAAACACATCTTAATCAGGTATTTGAACGTAAGATGTGCTGTAGAGCAAGGATTCATAAGATTGTTTAGATGTACATCTGGTGACAATATAGCAGACATGTTCACAAAAAGTCTGTATGCTGTACCATTTGAACGATTACATGATGCCTTAAACTGCTCTCATACTGGCTTGGAGGAGTGTTGATATCTAAGTGTCAAAAGCCAGTGTGCAGAGGCTTTAGATCAGAACGATCAGTATGACAGGTAGACACATCAGGTGACATAGAGTCAGATGGTTAACTTAAGAGTCAGGAGACCATGAAGTGAATGACTCAGCTAAACTCATGCATGTATCTGATTGGGTGTCTACATGTATATATAGCTACTATGTACAGTATGGTAGAGGCTTCTTGCAAGTCCAGGTGTAGGCGAAGCACTTTGTCTCTCTGGACTATAAACTTGTATATATTGCTCTTAATCCACCTATAAATAAATTGTATTATACACCTTTACTAAACAAACAAGGTGTGGACTCTGTGGATCCTCCTTAAGCTGGTGCAGTCACGCTCAATACACACTATTCAACAGGCTCATGAAGAAATGAGCTGTGACTCATGAAAGCTCATAAAGGTAAAAAAGGGCCCCGTGGTGCAGAGTGGTAAGCCGCAGTACTGCAGCCCAAGCTCTGCTCACAACCTGAGTTCGATCCTGGCAGAAGTCAGATTCAGGTAGCCGGCTCACGGTTGTGATCAAGCGGAGCACAAGTGGAGGACAAGTGAACAGGGAGGAATACATGTGATTCTGTTCACTTGCCGTTCAAGTGTCATTCATCACTTGTAGCTTGGCCCTCAGCCTTCCATCCTTCCGAGGTCGGTAAAACGAGTACCGAGTTTCCTGAGGGTAAAGCATAGATGACTGGGGAAGGCAATGGCAAACCACCCCGTAACAAAAGTATGCCAAGAAAACGCGATGCAACGTCCCCTATGGGTCAGTAATGACGCGGTGCTTGTACCTTTACCTACCTATAGGAGCTACTGGACTCTTGCTCTTTTCTATACTGCATGCTGTAATTAGGGTGATAGAATGTGTAAACCGCTCTGAGTGGGCATTAAGTTGTCCTGAAGGGTGGTATATAAATAGAATGTTATATTGGCATTGTCATTGTCATTGTGCATGGGACAGCTACCATTCAGAGCTGACTGATAGTGACAGTAATATGTTTTGGGAGAGGTGAACAGTGCACTGCTAACTAAAATCCTTCAAATCCCACAGGCTTCAGTGGACTTGGACGCTTGTAACTCTGCTGAGGGTGGCACTTCAAGCCAAACAGGAGCCAGCTATTTTGCGCCTGTTGCATTTTCATCCGCTTTCAATAAGAAAGCGGTCAGTTTTGCTGGTGACCTGGGATTTTAAAGGGAGGGGCAAGCACCCAGCAGACTGCAATACATGGCTACTAGGCTGCATTCGGTGTGCGATGTCCCATGTTGTTCAAGCCTGACTTACACAGAGACTTCATAATACCACACACACACTCACAAACAAGCCTGTGCAGAAATTTTATTAATTGTGCAAAGGTGTTTTTTGTTTAAGAATTCTGTGTTACAAAAAACCTTGCTCCCTGCGCCATTGGCTCCATTTCGCTACCGAATTACAGCGAAGTAACTCCTAAACCCATTTAAAATGGTGTTTAGGGGGAAGTGGGTTATTCTATAGAACTATGCATTGCAACAGAGCAGGAAGATAAATGATTTGGGAGACCCCTGAGATTGCAGTGCAAAATCTGACCTGCTGGCTGGGTAGATAATCCCTATTTGGTTGGAGCCTGAAGAGAAGGGGGTGCTCTGCCGGGCAGCGTTATGGCATCTTGGGAACAACTGGCATCCTGCAGTCTGTGGGTTCCACTTTTAATGTGGTTCTATGCAAAAATGTGGGCGTGGGTGTGTGTGTGGAAAGATCCTTGATCTCTTCCATCTGAGGAAGGGAAGCAGCATGCCTGGACTCAGCTCCAGCCCTGAATAACTTTTTAAAAAAGTGAATCATTTTTTATGTTGAGAGGAGTTCGCCATGTTAGTCTGCAGTTGCAAAATAGTAAAGAGTCCAGTAGCACCTTTAAGACTAACCAACTTTATTGTGGCATAAGCTTTTGAGAACCACAGCTCTCTTCGTCAGATGCATCGTCAGATGCATCTGATGAAGAGAGCTGTGGTTCTTGAAAGCTTATGCAACAATAAAATTGGTTCATTTTTTATGTTAGATTTTGATTCTCAAGGAGCATTGCAGGTGCCAACTTTTGGCTCAGAAACAGCAACAAAAAAGTTTCCCATGTGCTTTCGTAACAGTACTCGGTAAGATATTTGATAACATATACTTAACATTTTTAAGTATATGGTAACAGCTGTGAGAGTTGCATATGCAGCAACATGGAGGACAGAATTTTGTCCAGATGTGATTGAATGGATGAATAAATTGTATGAATATGCCTCTGTGGCTAAATTAACTTCTTATATGCACAACAGACAAACACAGGAATTCCAGGAAAAATGGAGAGATTTCTTTGAATATGTAGCTGGAAATTAAGAAAAATCAAGAATAGTTAACATGGATATAGATCAATCATAAAATTAAGATCTCAAAAATGTTGAATATAAAATGTGATGTATATGATTGAATACAAAAGATTGAGTATAACAGTTTGGGTATAGATAATTAAGGAGAGGGAGTGGAGCAATATTATGAAATTTAGCTATGTTGTTATATATCTTGCTTATATTTTTGCTGTAGCTCAAATCTATTCTGTATTCTGTTCAAGATTCTTTATGCACTTTCTATTGGCCTTTTTCATCTTTAATTTTTTTTTTTAAAAAAACAAGACAACTACAGAGAGCTAAGAATGGCCTATATATCACTCTACAAGATAAAAACAGTAAAGGAATATAATAGGCATAACAGCTGCATTTTATTGTATTTTGTATGCCATTAAAGGTATTTGAATTTGTATTTTGTATTTTAATATGTTGTTATCCGCCCTGAGCCTGCTCGCGGGGAGGGCGGAATAGAAATTTGAAATAAATAAACAAACAAATAAATAAATATTAATCCATTACAGTTTTTCGCCTACAACACTACCTCCTTTATTATCAATCAGCTTGTGGTCTCATTAATATCTTTTTTCTGTGTCTCCTCATCTTGATATCTCAGAACCTTATTCTTAAAAATCAAAACCACAAATCATTAATTCATTTTTTCTTCATCTCTTGTAGATAGTCCATAAAGGGTTTCTAATTTGCCATGAATTCTGTAAGTTTGGCCATCTCATGCTTCACTTTCCTTCTTTCGCCCTGTTTTAACTTTTCTGCAATAAGGCAGTTTGGTGTAGTGGTTAAGAGCACGGGGCTCTAATCTGGAGAGCCAGGTTTGATTCCCCACTCCTCCGCTTGAAGCCAGCTGGGTGACCTTGGGCGAGTCACAGTTCTCTGGAGCTCTCTCAGCCCCACCACCTCACAGGGTGTTTTGTTGTGGGGATAATAACGACATTCTTTGTAAACCGCTCTGAGTGGGTGTTAAGTCATCCTGAAGGGCAGTATATAAATCGAATGTTATTATTATTTATTATAAACTTTTTAAAGTTATTTAAAAAATCAACTAAATAGGTAGGCTGCAGAGGAGATAAGTGCGTAAAGGATGCTCCGCCATATGGCCAGGGGACAGCCAGGGCTTCTGTCTGGGAGAAGCAATGGGATAGAAGCTCTTGCGTTATGGATCCCTTCCAAGGGCTACGGGAATCTTTCCCTTTGCAAGGGCAGGAGGGGGGCAATATCCTGCACATCTTGACAGATGTCTCCCCCACCACCGACACTGAGAACCAGATGTGTCCAGATGTGTCTCTTTTTTTCTTCCAGGGGCGAAAGGCTCTATAAATAGCACCTTAATTGATTTCTTTAATAAAAAAAAAACTCTTGAAAAGAATCCTAGAAACCCAGACCAGGATATATAATCTGAATCCCAAAGGTCTCTGGTGGCACCTGGAAGATGGTTATGGTGGCAGACCTTTTTGCAGGCTACAGCAGGCTTGATCATGGAGTAGCCCGGGGCTCACTTCCTCATTTATGGGAGCGCGCGCGCGCGCGCGTGTTTGGGGGTGAGGGGGGATCAGCCATTGCCCACAAATACTGCAGGAGCCTTCCCTCCACCCTCTCTGCATCTTTGTGTTGCAATTCCCCTCCGAGGCATGGGAGGTATGGAAAAGGCAAAACCCTGCTCTAGAAGAGGGGAGGGGGTTTATTGCGTGCTTTGGGGAGGGAGATACTGCAAAGCAGGGATTTGGGAGGGGGCTGCACACTAAGGGGGGACAGGCGGCTTTAACGGCACGAAGCCTTCCATTCAGAGCTGTTTTTGAGGGTGGGGGATTATTCCCTGGATCCCCCCGCCCCAATTCTCCATCACTCACCGCGCAGAGGTTTCCTGGGCGCAGAGCAGAAGGAGGAGCGAAGGGAGTCTGGGGAGGTCTCCGAGTGCAGGGCCGGGGGCTTGCCACAGATTGCAGCGGGCTGGAGGCTGCGGCCGGAGCCACCCTTGCTCACGAGGAGGGGCAGCCCGGGGTGGGGGCATGAGAGAGGGGAGTGAGAAGCCTCCGCAGCCGGGCAGTCTTCTGCGGGTGGAGGGCTGCGAAGCACCCGGGCTGAAGCAGCAGGGAAAGACCGAATATCTTCTTGGTTCCTTACCGAGCGTTGATCGGTCCCCGGCAGGTCCCCACCGGGCTTCCAGTAAATAAATAAATAAGTAAATAAATAAATCAGTGTTGTTGTTATCTTCATTTATAGTTCTCTTTTCTCAGGTGAAACTGATAAGAGAATTTCATTCCCCTCTAGTTTAAAAAGACAGAGCCGGCTGAGATCGCTCCCCAGAGGGTTTGTTCATTTCAACTTGGCCTTTGGGAAGGCTCTGTCAATTTCACCTACCTTCAGGAAAGCGAAGATGAAATTAACAAACCCTTTGAGGAGTGATCTCTGCCTCTGTTGTTTTTAAACTACAATTCCAGGCGAACATTGCCTCTCCCTACACTTGAGCGTCCTGGTGTAAGATGTCTCCTGTAGAAAGACTCTGAGGTTCAAGGTGGATTACAGAGTGTAAGTCAGTATGATCTAGGGCTGAGACATTCAATAACAACAACAACAGTAGCAAATCCTCAAAATTACCAACCTGTAGACTAGGCATCAAGATACTTGGGGAAGTCTTTGGGTCCAACACAGTCAAGTCTGTGAAGGCTGGAAGGCTGTGCTATCCAGCCCCACATTTTGTGCTTCAGGAACTGGCTGGCTAATAGGAAATCCAGACCCAACTCTTTAAAAACCTGCCCCTCTAGTGAGAGCCTTAGAGCCAAGCTACAAGTGAGGAATTACACGTGCCTGGCAAGTGAACAGACTCACGTGTATTCCTCCCTGTTCACTTGCCCTCCACTTGATCACATAGTGATCACATAGCACAAGTGGAGCGCAAGTGAACAGGGAGGAATACACGTGAGTCTGTTCACTTGCCAGGCACGTGTAATTCCTCACTTGTAGCTTGGCTCTTAGTGCAGCTGTTTAAAGATTACAGAGCCGCTGTTCATTAAAAAGGCAGCGGCCATCTTGACCGGACTTGCTTGCAACCGGACAGCCTCCAGGGCAGATGGCTCTGCAGGCACATACCCTTAGCGGCATCTCTGCCTGTTCCATGTTTGACATCAATACACCTTGGTTAGATGTTTGAGGTTTCTATGATGGGTGGAGAAGATTCACAGCAAGGTTCAAACTTGTCCAAAAGAGGTGTGTGTGTGCTTTTTTACAGAGTATTTGTCACGGTTCCTTTTTAAAGAATGCAGGGGAAGAGCCTATAGCACCATAGGAGAGTGTATGCTTTGCACATAGAAGGCCCAAAGTTCTATTTTTATTCAGCTTCTTAGCTAAAACTCGGCTCCCCAAATAGCAAAGCTTGAGTTGGACCCCACCGATCCCACCCCCTACATGCTAGAGCTTTCTGTGAGATCCTGATAATTTTAAACCAATACAGGTATCGATTTTACAAATGTTTTGAGAAAAGGGTTCTTAATAAGAGAGCCAGTTTGGTGTAGTGGTTAAGAATGGCAGGACTCTAATCGGGAGAGCCAGGTTTGATTCCCCACTCCTCCGCTTGAAGCCATCTGGGTGACCTTGGGCTAGTCACAGCTCTCTCAGAGCTCTCTCACCCCACCCACCTCACAGGGTGATTGTCATGAGGATAATAATAACATGCTTTGCAAGCCACTCCGAGTGGACGTTGCCTTGAAGGGAGTATATAAATCAAATGCTATTATTATGTTATTATAAGGCCAGACATGCTTGCTTGGCTATTGCCGTTCTTTTTCTTGCCTCAATGTGGGGTAGTGGTTAGGGCGTCAGCCTGGGTACAGGTCCCACTAAAACTCAATGGGAGATCTTGAGACATTCACTTTCTCAGGCTACCTTACCTTACAAGGTTGATTATGAGCTCCCTGGAGGAAGGAGAGGGTTTTATTATTTATTTACTTCATTTATACTCCACTTTGTTCATCAATGGGGAGCCAAAGTAGGTTATATCATTCCTTTCTCTTCCAATTCATTCTCACAACAACCCTGTGAGGTAGGTTAGGGTTAGAGTGGGTAACCGGCCCAAGTTCTCCTGACAAGCTTCTACAGTGGAGTGGGGATTAAAACCTAGGTCTCCCCGATAAAGAAGCGTCAAACTAGATGTGCAGTTTTTAAAGAACTGGGTCCAAGTTCCCCAGACCCAGCTTGGGTTCCCCGCAGCCACACAGCAGCTGAAGCGAATGGCTGTTAAAAAATAAAAGAGAGCCCAAACGGCCTCAGATTGCCATTGCAGGGGGAGGAAGGGTTCCCCCCCCCGAAGCCATTTTGCAAAATAGTGAGCGGGAAGGGGGGGGTCTTTGCTGCTCCATGTGGAGTATTCTCTGCATGTGGAGCAGTAAAAATAGTGGACCCCCCAATGCTATTTTAACACAGGGAAACAGCTTATGGCGGGGGGAGTAGGAGCTCTTTCTCTCCCCCCCCACCGTGATGGCATTCTGAGGCCGTTCGGGTTCTCCTTTAATCTTTAACAGCCATACCTAACAGCTGCTGTGTGGCTGCGGGGAACCCGAATTAGGCCGGCGGAACATGAACCCAGCTCTTGGAAAACCTGTACCTCTAGTTTGACCTTAAAGTGGCAAATAAGAACAACCACAGGTGGATGGAAACCAGTCTATAAGAACAGATGGGATTTCTGTGTGGCCTCTGAGGATCAGTCGCTTATACTGTGCATTAACAGCCAGAGCTCTGAGACTGTGATCTATCCGCACAGGGGTGCTCTGTGAAAGCCTACATGTGAAGGGAAGAATGTGAGCTTTGATTCCAGTTGCTCATAGTACAGGCCACAGAAATGCATTGACAGCAAAAACAAGGGGGCTCCATGTCAGCCCTACAGGAACAGCCTTAGGATGCCAGCAGCCCCAAACACATCGGACACTGTAAAGATTCTACTTTGCATTCAGAGAAGGCTCTTCCTGGATTCTCGGGCACATCCCATTGGCAGACTTCATAAAAACCCCTTTATAATAGATATGGCAGGAGACTGGTAATTTCTGAGTCTTCCTTGTAGAAAACCGAACAGAACTTGGGGGAGAAATTTACAGTCTTGCTTGGAAGGATATCCTTTGAATAGTCAAAGAAAGAGAGTAAATTCTCATGGGGAGGAAGAAATGCCAGAGAGTCCTCTCGGACCACTGAACAAATCATCCCTTTAAAAAATAAAGCCCAGAGAGAAATTTCCCGTGCAAATTTGGGGAAAAAGCAGGTTTTCCTCCCCATTTTTGAAAAAAATTCCCCCCACCCCCGCATGTGTTGCAGAGAGAACGAGCGACTGCCTTCTGCTATTTAAAACTAGAGTGACCAGCCCGCGCTGGTAAGAAGGGCGGGGCGAGAGCCCCTTAGCGAATGAGATTGGCAGTGTGTGTTGGGAGGGGGAGAAGGAAAGCCTATGAAAGGCTGAAAACGGGGGCCCATTCCACGTGTCTCCAGAAAAGCACCCCTCTTCTCTCTGAATGGGGTACACAGTGTGTGAAGTCTTCCGTTGCACCCCTTTTTTGCTTTTTGCCTGCTTCACACCCCTCCCCCACTGAAAGTTGCTGAGTCAGGGAGGAACCCTTAAGGATCCCTTCCTCCACTCCTTCTGAGGCACAGAGCTGTGTTCCAGCGCGTCAGTTTTAATCATGCAACCCCCCCCCCCACTCTTGCCTGCTTCATCCAGGCTGTATCCTGTTAAAAAAGCACCCGGATGAAATAGTAAATTTGCACCGAATACTGGCGATGTCAAAGACATGTTCAGACATGTATCTTATGATGAAATTACGCCCCCCACCCCCATCCCCGCATTAGGATTACTTCTGAATAAAAGATACAGGGGTGCTTGTATTGCAGATAGGGAGGGAAAATGCCCAAAGCGTTTTCTGTGTTGTGGTATAGAGGGGTGGCCTAGAGAGCCCCAATCTTCTCAAGAGAGATGGGGGAGACCCAGGAAGTGATTTTGGGGTGGCAGGAACCATTTTGGTGTTTTTGAGGCGCGCCAACCTTGCAGGGCGGGACTGGTTATGGGGTAGCTTTTTGCCGGTTTCGGGGTATGTGTGAGGTGTCTATCAACTCGTCTCGATGAGGGGAACCTCATGGCACCATTTTGGGGGCGATTGGGGGTGTTTTGCGAATTTTGAGGTGCGCCAACCCTGCGAGGAGGGGGTCACTTTTTGCCGGTTTGGGGGTACGTGTAAGGTGTCTATCAACTCGTCTCAATGAGAGGAATCTGTTGGTTCCCTCCCCCACCCCACGGGGCATATCCAGTGTCTTTTAAACGCACCAATGAAGGCGGAGGGGCATGGACGGAGTTTCTCTTTAAAAATGGCAGCGGCATCCGGCGTCCTGGAGGGCGTCTGCTGGTGTTGCTGCTGGGCAAGCTGTCCCGTGGAAGAAAATGGAACCTGTGTTGACCACTCCAGCTGCTGTTTACGAGCTTGTGAATCCCGGGGCACCGGTGAAGAAGAAGACCACGTTGAGAAGACGAAAGCTTAGTAGGGACTCTGACAAGGAGAATGTACTGCCCGGTCTTTCCAAGAGGCTTTTTACTTCAGAGGATGAAAAGGAAGAGGAAGGAGTAGAAAGTCACACACCAAACAAGAGGTGTTTCTGGGATGCTGAGAAACCCACTACCTCCAGGTGTGTATAAAAGAAATTGTCACAGCTTTGGGTTTTTGTGTATGAAGAGGGCTTTTGCGTATTGCTCACTGTTTTTTTTTTGTCTATCTTGTTTATTTTTTAGAAATGTCACCTCATGGATTTGGCAGGGAGTCCTGACCCCATTCACGTGGTCTTGCAAAAATATGCAGGATTGGCTGAGGAATACATCTCTCCGGTAGCAGGACAAAACCAGCGATCGGCCATGAGAAAGCTGGTCCTGGCAAGCGTCTGTGGAGTTGTGAAAAGGTGTTTCTACGATCTGTGCTACTCTAAATGTGAAGGCTGCGTATTAGATTGCGAGGGGGGGGGCAGAAATCTCACGAGTGTTTAACATGGAGCCAAGAGACCTATGACCAGAATTAAAAATATGTGTGCTGTAATCGGAACACAGGCCCCATGTTGTATGTGATAACTGTGATAGCGTGTTCCCTGCAATGTTTCAGTATGAACAAGAATCACCTTCTAACTCTGGGTAAATTCCTTGAGTCCATAGCTACAGCTGACAGCGCCTTTCTCTGAAATGTGACCCATTCTATATGCTCATTGTAGACCAATTTCTATCCAGTGCATTCCAGACTAGAGACCTTTTGTCAGTGTTTTTGTGAATCTCTGTAAAAAGATTGATCATAAGTTTATGAGGGGGCTTTACTCTGTATATAGAATTTAAGAAAATATTCAGAAGTCTTGTACTGATGTGTGAAAATAATAAAAAATCCATGGTCTGCTTCAAGTCCTGTGTTCTGTATCTCTGTAGAAAAAAGCATAGCAAGCAAGCAAGCATTTTTTAGACACCACTCTACATTCATGGGGGTGGAGCACAGTGCTCCGTGGTTGATAAAGGGGTGGGGGCAAGTACCAGGAGTTAAGAGTGTGTGGGGGGGCACCCTGTTTTATCAGTACAGGTGTTAGTCTGGATGGGTTTTTACAAGAATTTTATCAGTGGCCAGTACAACACTTTGGTCATATACCCATGATGCTGATAAAGAGCCACTAGCCAAATGAGTGCTAAAGGAGGTGAAAAAATGATGCAATATAAATGAGGATTGCAGCTCTCTGGAAAAATGTGTATAAAAGTCTTTAGAAGGCTTATTTTAATACAGTAATTCAACAACCACTAATTTGTTCAATATACGTATACAGGGGTGAACCACGAAACAGCTCTTGATAAGCCAGTGCTGCCTTAAAAGAGGAGAATGTACAGCCAAAAATCCCCCTATTTAATTCAACTAAAGCATACATATATACAGCGTATCCCTAATTTTACCAAATCTCTCTCTCTCTCTCTCTCTCTCTCTCTCTCTCTCTCTCTCTCTATACATATATATAGTATTTGACAAGAATGCATTTATATAGGATAGATGTTTTCTTTCACCATGACATCAAATGAGGAATATTGATGAGATTAGGTATGTAGGGATTCCAAAATTAAAAGCTGGTAGATCCCCCAATGAGCTTTTTTAGTTATGATCATTGCTGGAATATTCAGAGGATTTTAAAAGGATGGTTTTTTCTTAAAGGGGGAGGGGGATCAGTAGGGGTTTCTCCACCCTTTCCGGACAAAATAGATAACGTGATAGCCTTCAGGGATAAAAGGTCAGCACCACGTGGGTGTGAAGACGGTGCATTTTGAAAGAAAACGTGGCGGGGGTTTCATTGCCACCTTGTGTAGAAGAATTCCCGAATGAATACCGTCGATTTAGAAGATCTGACAGGTAAGAAGCCAGATTATGTTAAAATACTTTATATTAATATATATCAGAACAAGAGACCTCTCCCATGTCCCCCCTTCCCCCCCCCCCAGAATTTTTAAATGAAGAAATGGATGGAAATATGCCCATTCAGCCCATCTCCCATGGCAATATGGTAGGAGAATTCCAGCACGTTGTTGAAACTGAGGCCATAATTCATGCAAACCCCCAGAATATCATACCAGTTGATGAAATAGGTAAACTTTATTGAAAATGTTTTTAATACGTGATAAAAGAGGTGTCTGGGTGGCAGCTCAAATGATGACTGAGTATACAGCTCAAGCCAGGCCAATGTCCCTGAGTATACATCCAGGTAAGATTTTTTTAAAAATGGTCTTTTAAAAAGTAATAAGCAGACATTTTGCCCCCCCCTCCTGTTTTTTCTAGCTGGCCCCCTTTAAACCAACTGCTAGTAATATAAGAGAGGGGTCAGAGGTTATGGACTGTATACGAGCTAAGGTATAATTCTGAATCATGATATTAATAATGGCAGCTGTTGATTTTAGATATGCAAGACACAGAGGTGTGTTTTGATGGGGGGGGGGTTATTCATATGTTCTGGTATATTTGAAACTCCCTTAAAATCCCTTGTAGAGGGAGAGTAACTTATTTAAATTTAATATCCACTAAGAGGAAATGGAGGGAAGGGGAAATATTTATTGTTTCTATAGGGTTTTTTTTCATAGATGCAGTGCCAGGGACTTCTGGGAGACAGGCGGCCGGTAGTCTGCGGAGGCGCCCGGCACCATCTAATGGAAAGAGATCTCTCTCCATTTCCTAGATGGGTATGCCGTGGTGAAGGGTCAGAAAACAGCTTTTGAATTTAACGGGTGCTATTGGCACGGCTGCATTCATTGAGTGATTCCGCACATGTTGGATAATGCACTTTTAATGCACTTTATCAATTGTTTGAGGTGGATTTTTTGTTCCGCACATGAAAAAATCTGTTCCAAATGATCTATAACGAGGATTGGAAGTGCATTATCCAACATGTGCAGAATCACTTATTGTTACGATCCTCTCTGGTTCAATAAAGTAGCGGGGAAATCTTTTCAACACCTTTACTGCGCTACCAGACAGAAAAGTGATTGCCTTAAAAAAATGGGCTATCAAGTAAGGAGCATTTGTTAGCATGAGTGGGGTCACCTAAAAAACATGGATGATTCGGTGAAAGCCTTTCTTAAAGCAGCTCAGTTTCCAGATCCCCTAGTTCCCAGGGAAGCTCTGTTTGGGGGGGCGTACTAACGCCATTACTCTCTACTACAAAGTGGAGGAAGGGGAAGAGATCCACTACTACGATTTCACTGTACCCCTTTGTGAACGCGAGGAAAATTTATCCTCTAGGGCACCCCAAGATCATCCAGAATAATTTCGCACCTCTCACAGAATATTTTGGATTGGCCAAGGTTAAAGTGTATCCCCCCAGGGGTCTCTTTTTCCCTGTGTTGCCTTCCAAGGTGGGGGGGGGGAGTTATTTTTTACACTGTGCAGGACGTGTGCTGAAAACAAATAGCAGGAAAAGTGTCTACATACTGATGAGGAGAGGTCTCTGGTGGGGACGTGGGTCACGGTGGAATTGCAATTGGCTCTGGTAAAAGGCTAGTCTTGGGTGTTTTTCACAAAACTCAGGACCATTCTATCATTCTGCTCTGGGTTGGGGGAGTACATCTTCACGACGGTCTCGAAGGGGGCGCCTCTGCAACGATGATGAAGAAAGAACAGACAGTGGTGGCCGCAGGTGGTAGATTTGGGTCCTTGGAGACGGTTCTGCTGGAAACGGATCTCCTCTGAGTTTTTGTTTTAAAATGTCATGATGGCTTTGGGGAAGAGGCGACTAGTGGGTGGGTTCCCGTAAGAGTCAAAAAACTCGGCCGTGTCAGGGTCTGGGAGATATATCGCCAGCCAGTGTTCCCCGGGGAGGTAGTGAGAGTGGGTGTTCACCACTAGAGATGCGGCCTCCGATTCACTCTTTTAACGGGGAGTTGATCGCTGGGGAAGATGTCCAAGAAGGTTTTCTGTGTGCGAGGATTGCCAAGTAAGGCCTATGATAACTGGAGCGTGTCCATGATCTCTATGATGTTATCAGACATGCCGTACATGATCAAATTAACGGTTCGGGGCGGCGTAACTCCCCTGTACAGGAACACAGCGTAGAAGGGGCACTGCTGTGTCCCCCACCAACTGGTGTTCTATGATATCTGTGTACAGGTACAGGGTATTAAACCCCCCTGTAATATCTCCGCAGTTGTAGATTCTTTTGACTGGACCATTGGGGGGAGCCCCCATCACGTGGGCTAATTCTTCACTCATGTGACAGTGTAAATAGCAGAGCCGCTAAATCTGACCATCGCCCATGTTGGATCATAACTGAATTGTAGATCAGGGGGGGCCTGCCCCTGTCTTTGGACGACATGATTCATTTTTTCTGATATGACATGTAGGTCGCTATAATATCCAGGACACAGCTTATACTCCCGCTTATTGGACCCATCAGAAATCTCAAATGAAGATGTCTTGGTAAGTGTGTACCAATTGCGGGGATACTGAATTTCAACCAGGCCCACTTCCCACTCTCCCCGTAAAGCCAGAGGCTTAAACAACTGCACCGTGAAACAAGAGCTGGTATTTTCCGGAAAAAGGTCCTTAGAAGCGTTGCTAGGGAGCGTGATGTAAAACCCATCATCTTCCATCCTGCTCTGCGACGTCTTTAGCAGCCACCCAGCTGTTAAATTTAGGTGGCCACCCTCTCCACTTGACTAAAAAAACCTTTTTCTTACTGCTTCGGGCTTTTATAATTTTCTCGATCCTGTATGTTCTGTCTTTCCAATTGTTCACTTCCTGCCATTCTTCCCTGTAAAAGCCCCCTAGGACTGGCTCTCCATCAAAATCTACCAGGCGGTACATAGGCCTCTCGCCCCTTCTGACTACCTCATCTATAATAAAAATTTCATCGGTGAAAGTCTGTTCATAAGCCTTCTCAAAAGTACCCCTTGTTCTAGAGACCCTGAGAGGGAACTCTGGCTGGTTTTGTGTGCTTAAAACGTTTTTGGCTTCTTTAAAAAACGGGGCTTTGTAGGAGAAAGGGCTTCTTTTTCTGTCTCTCTGTTTTAAAGCAGTTTTTAAAACACTGTATTTTGTGGGGGAAACCTCATTCGCAGCTCTGTGTGTGTGTGTGTGTGTTTAATATAGGCTTTTGGAAGACTGGCTGCATGCTTTTAAAAATGGGTGGAGAGGAATGGAGAATTCTGTCCCTGCTTTTGTAAAAGCCGGCTGAAACATGCTGGCTGAAACATGCTGCCGGGCTCTCTCTCTTTCTCTCTTTTGGAGAGGCGGCGGGGGGGGGGGGGGGGGAACGGGGTTAAAAAAACTTTTTTTCTCTCTGCTCTAACCATGTGTCTGTGTGTGAACGTGATCCATTACTTTCAGTGCTGAAAACTTAGGGGGCACGCCGCTTTTCTTCCAGCAAGAGGCTGTCCTGTTTATGTGAAAAAACAAAAACATACACTGGCACCTTTCTCAATAAAAATACCCCTTTCCCCAACACTGTTTTGCGAAATCACCAGGCTCACAGACCCATGACATAGTCACCAAGCACCCTGTTTCATTTTTCCCAAAAGCACAAAAAAGCAACAGCTGACATTTCCCCCCCCTTCCCTTTGCCCATCCCCCAACACGGCCGCCGATAATATCAAGACGCTCCTAATTCTCGGGGGTGCAGAGCACCACGTGGAGGGGAGGAGGGGGGGACTAAGGGCACTCAAGCACACGCTTCTAATTCTTGGGGGTGGGGGAGACGGGACTAAGGGGAACTCAGGCACCCAACAGGAAAAGGGGCGGGGCAACTGTCACTTTTGGGCTTTGACAAAAGGTATGTATATATTCTTCTCATAGAAGAACCATCTATTGGAAAGCAGGGGAAAGTTCTGCCCCAAAAGCTTCCTAAAGAACTGTTTGTGTGAAAATCAGATACTCTATGCCCTCCATGCATCTGACGAAGAGAACGTGATTCTCGAAAGCTTACGCTACAATAAAATTGGTTAGTCTTAAAGGTGCTACTGGACTCTTTTTGATCTGGAATCTACTGTACTTAAATATTCCTGATATAACTTACATTCCAGAACGGTCTCTCTAGCCAGTCCCCAATGGAGGGAAGGTGTGAAGCAGCTCATACATGAAAACAAAATAGAATCTCCAAAAGAAACGCAAAATTTTATGACTACTGACCATTCACCGGCTTCTCCTGAGATCAAGATCTTTACAAATAGAAGTGTCTCCAGATAGAGAAGAATTGTCAAGTGCACTTCCAGCAGGAAACTAATTACTTGTTGATCTCTCCACAGGGAACGATCATAGCATCTAGTTAGTCCAGTTCACAGTACCTATAAGGAAAATGCTTCTTTTGAAAACCCTGCCCCATTCCTCTCATAAATATTTATATCAAAGGTTTAATTCCCTCACCAAACAGCTGACAAGATTCATTTTTTAAAACTGTGAGCCACCAACTGCAAGCAACGCTCCCTTAAGAAAGATTATTATTATTCGCTTTAGCAATCTCTCCCCCCACCCCCCCACGCTTCTACCATTTTGCAGTGCAAGTGAGAATTGTTCAGGAGGGCGTTCTTATAAAGGGCATAAATCTGTAGGACAACAGATTAGCGCAGGAGGATGCTTCCATAAGGGAACAGGATTGTCTATTGCGATGTTTCTTGTAAATTTCATCTTGCTTTTATTGTGCTGTCTTCTACCTGCGCACCTCACTTTCTGCACGGTTGTATGTCAGTGCTTAGTTCTTGTGGCCCCTTCATACATGCCTAGGGTAACGCCGATTGCCACTTAGGGTCAGGTAGCAATTCCTTCCTCCCTTCCTTTCTCTTTCCATGTCTTTCCTTCCTTTCCCTACTTTCCCTCCTTTTTTCTTTTCCTCCCTCCCTCCCTCCCTCCTTTCCTTCCTACTTCTATATTTCAAAGCATTTAAAAAAATATACTTATAGAACTTTTTTTTCTAAAATAACCATAAAAACAACCATTAAAAATATGATGTGAACATATCAAGTATCAAATATGTAACAACTGGCCTACAAATGCAGCTCTAAAATCAATGAATGTTGAGTACAGGGAACGGAACGTGTCTAACACATATATGCTTACCAGTGTTATCGTCTGAACCCATTCTGGTGCAGAAGTCCATCCGTCCCCCCTCCTCCTCCACCACTATCGTAATAGCTTGAGGGTAGCGACTTTGTAAATCCAATAAATAGTCTTCCAAATCAGCCCACTGGGTATCAATATCAGTCTTGGACGTTTGGGGAGGAAAATAATTGACCAGCAGGACATCTTTGGGGCCGGTGGGAATCTTAATTGCCATTGCCAGATTTGCGGGGAAGGAGGGAAGAAGAAATCGTGTACCCAAGTTCTTTGAAATAAAGCAGAGTAGGCCCCCTTGGGGGTGCCCTTTTTGCTTCCCTGCAGGTAAGTGAAAGGAACTATACCCATTCAAATCACACAAGTTGCTTGCATCATGAAGCAGTTGAAATTTGCCAGGATTTGAAAGGTTTGTTAAGACATCACCTGCCTCTAAGCATCTGCAGAGAGAAATTCCGAAATTTTGCAGAACTGCCCTCCCTTCCCATGTATCTTTTGAAGTAGATGTATTAAGAGAATTTCTCTAACAATCCTGGGTGGAAGGAGGAAGTGATTTTTTCCTGCAGAAGCCTTTCCTGAATGCAAGAGTATCAGAGGAAGCCTCCTTCTCAGCTCTGGGTTGTGAAATTCTTGGAGATTTTGAAGGTAGAGCCTGGGAAGGGTGTGGTTTATAGAGATGGGAGGACGCTCAGCAGATTATAGTGTCAAAGAGTCCACTCTTCAAAAGAGCAATTTTCTCTAGGGGAACTGATCTCTGTCATCTGGAGCTCATACAGAATTCCATGCAATTAACAATCCATCACTTTACACTTGAGTAGCACAAATTTCTAGCTGCTTAAGTTAGGTATGTTGTATTATGGTGCTCAGAGATGAATGATTTCCAGTTGCTGCTGCTGTTTGTGCTGTAAGAATTGTGTTTATAAAGCACTTTGAAAATTGTACAACTGGCAGTAGAGCATAGAAGACGTTTTGCTATAAGACAACGTTTATTGTATAAATTATTTTCCAGTTCGCATAGTTAGTCTTTCATGGCTTTTGTTTATGTTACAGCCTGGGAATTGGCAACCCTACCTTCCAATAGATGAAAGTGCCTTGGCTGGTGGAATGACTATGCAGGATCTAGGTCTGACCACCAATTTCCATGCAGGTCTACAGTTCCCAAGTATCCTCCGAACCTTGCAGTGGGGGGAAGTGCAGGGCAAAAACAGAATCTAGTGCCTGTCAAGGAGGCAGAGCTCTCACGTAAGGACCTGCACAGAGAAGGGAGTTCAGTCCTTGCAACTCAGCAGCAGTGAGGCTTTCGTGGGGAGTGGATTAGAGATGGGCACGAACCGGAAAAAACCTGAACTATGCGGTTTGTTGCATTTCACGAACGACGAACCACAAAAGTTCACGAACCTGCCCTGATTTGTGAACCGGTTCGTTTGGTTCATGAAAATGTTACATCCAGGTCAGCAAATACTCACTTCCGGGCCAGCAGAAGGTCTGCAGGAAATCCATCCTCTGTTGCCTAGGAAACTGATTGATCAGTGCCAGGCTGTCTGCAGTGATGAACCAAAAAACGAACCAAACGAACCAGCCTAAAGTTCGTGGCGGTTCATCAGAAATGGGCTCTGATTAACTGCTGGTTCGTGAACCACGAACCAGCCTGGTTTGTCACAAACTTTGGTTTGTATTTCGGTTTGTGCCCATCTCTAGAGTGGATTCCTTGCCCATAGAGGGGGGAGCGTGGCTTTCTGGGATCAGAGAGTTCAATAGAGTAGGGACCAAGTAAGGTGGTCATCTCAGGGAGCTTTCTTGTTTTCTGGTCGTTTTGCCCTGTATCAGTTCTGCTCCGTTTGTAACATTTTCCTATTTACTTATTTGCTATAATAGTGTTTTGACCTGGATAGCCCAGGTGAGCCTGATCTCATCTGATCTCAGAAGCTAAGCAGGGTGGGCTTCAGTTAGTAATTGGATGGGAGACCTCCAACAAAGACCTCATGTCCTTAAAATAGCGCAAGACTCACCGAACGCTGGCGGCTCTGTTTTACGATTTCTGATATCACTCCATCATGATGTCGTTTTTGTGGTGCCCTCATAGCTGCCTGCATCCAGATGATCGTGAAAAAACCTGGCTTTTCCCGATGTAACACTTCCAGAAATATAGGTCCTAAGACCAACGGGAAAACAATTATTTATCAATCATATATTACATATACATAATCATTCTTTTAATATCGCATATCACAATATTGCAGCCAATTTTTATCTTCGTTTTACAAGTTTCAGCATATAACTTATATTACATATGTCATTCAAGAATCCTCCCCAGGAGGATCCAGGGGTGCAGCGGTAAATTAATGACTTGTACTATATCAAAGTCCTTTTAGGAGCTGGTTAGACAAGTTCATGGTTTGTTCCAAGATGAAAAGTGGAACCTTCAATGGTGCCCGGAACTAAGGCCGGCAATTTCCAATTAGTTCTTCGTCCCCACGGACTTCCTCAGGAGCAACCATTTACAACTACATAAAAATGAGTAAATATTACATAAATTCATTTTGGCTCATTTATATATTCTCCAATAGTACATTGATTGATTATTTTATATATTACAAATTACCAATGGTCTTGCTAAAACATTTACATATGCTCACCCATCCAAAGTCATTTAACAGGCACACCGTCAGTTCACCCAATGACGTGGAAAACTCCTACGTGATGCACTTCCTGGCGTTCACATTTTTATACTAGCACTGATCAAAAAAAGATTTACAATACAGGGAGATACCAATACATCCATGATCTCATCACAAATCGGTGACACCTGCAAGTTACAACCTCAATTTCTCAGTATATCCTGAAATAACTTACAACCTGTAATGACATAATGCCTATACGGGTTACTAAAAGCAATGTGGATTCCATTCTACAAAGGCACTATACTCAAACCAGAAAGCTTTTCAGTGGTAATTCATTATTAAGTCCCCGTGGTGATAAGGTTTTTAGCATATGAATCCACCTCGCCTCCTTTCTCAATAGAGTTAGTTGCGAGTCAGATTCTTTGGTGGTAGTAAAAAGTCCTGCTACTTTTATCTCCTCTGCCTTGTTTCTCATCTAAAAAATGTTGTGTTAAACGGGCTTCCTTCACCCCATTACGTATTCTGGATACGTGTTCCAGAATACGTACTCTCAGAGGTCGGGTTGTGCTACCCACATATAACTTTGGGCAAGGGCATATTATTAAGTACACCACTCCCACAGTTTGACACGTTATGAATTGTTTCAAATTAATTACAATCCTTTTACTTGGTAAATCCACTGTCTCCCCCTGCAGCATGAATTTACAAGCTGCACAATGAGCGCAGTTAAAAGTTCCCCGAGGGGGTGGTAACATACCCAATGAATAATCCTCACTTTCAATCTCCTGTAACCCAGAGTGGACCAACATATCCTTAATGTTTTTTGTACGTCTGTATCCAATGTTTGGTGTCATTTCACATCCTGGGATGTCATTAATGATGGGCCAATGTTTATTAATTATTCTCCTAATTTGCCTTGATAGTGGAGTATAATCCATTGCCCATGTGAGCCGGTCTGTTAAATCCTCACTTTTCCTACAAAATAGTGAGTCCCTAGGAGTATCATTAGATCTTTGTACAGCTTCATTAATGATTCTAAGTGGGTATCCCCTCTGGCTGAAACGTTCTGCCATCCCTGCACAACCTTTATGAAACTCCTCCAAGGAAGTGGAATTCCTCTTGATCCTCAGCATCTGGCTGTAGGGAATGTTTCTAATTAGATGGGGCGGATGGAAGGAATGATATTCCAGGTAAGGATGACAATCTGTGGGTTTACTAAAGGGTCGTATATTTAGCTTATTGCATCCAGATGATGTCAGAAATCGCGCGATGAAGCCGCCAGCATTTGGTAAGTCTTGCGCTATTTTAAGGACGTGGGGAAACGGCCCTGGGTAGCAGAGGCAGGCAATGGCAAACCACTTCTGTTAGTCTCTTGCCATGAAATTTTCACCAGGGGTCACCATAAGTCAATTATGATTTGAGGGCCGTCTCCACCACCACCACAATATTGTTTAATAAACCATTTCTTGTCTATTCTAATGGGATCTTCACATCTGAAATCCAGCCATACATCAGGGCTCACCTTGACTAAAGAGGGTGATGCCTGGAGGCAGAGATGGTACCCTAGAACCAGAGTTAAAGCCTTGGCCTGCTCCAGGCTTGAATGGGGCGGGGGGAGAAGAAGAAGGGGTGTGTGGAGCAGTAATGATCCTTGGAAGGGATATCCCACCTGTGGCGAATCTACACGGCCATGCCCCCGTCCAGTCCATAACGGTTCATTTTAGAGGCCCTGGCATTAAAGGGCTGAAAAGAGTGTCTCTACTGTCTTTTGCTGATCGTAGCATCTGTTGTATTTTTTGGGTGGGTCTGAATACTGCTTGAAGGTTATGACCCCCTCACCTCTGCAGGAGTATACCGTATACCCTGCAGCTGTGGACAAGTTTACATCGGGACCACAAAGCGTAGCATCCAGACAAGAATAAAAGAACATGAAAGACACTGCAGACTTGGACAACCTGAAAAATCAGCAGTGGCTGAACATAGCCTAACTCAAACAGGGCACAGTATCTTATTCCAGGACACCAAAATACTGGACAACACTTCCAACTACTTTGTCAGACTGCACAGGGAAGCCATTGAAATTCACAAGCATAAGCAAAACTTCAACAGGAAAGAAGAAACCTTAAGAATGAACAGAGCATGGTTTCCAGTTCTGAAAAACACCAGGCTAACAAAACATTCTATCCCCGACAATAGCCCTGCAGAGAAGATTAGCATATCAAGTACCAATCCATATGCAAAAGAACCTCCTCAGGATACAGTGAAGCCTTCCGCCATTAGCATTCCACACCCTGGGAAACTCTTACAGGATGACTCAGCTCAACCCCACCCCTCCTGAGTAGATACAATGACCTACATCTTTTCCACACTGTGACACTGAGAGATCTCTGTCTTTTGGTGCTACACCTCTGAAGATGCCAGCCACAGCTGCTGGCGAAACGTCAGGAACTACAATGCCAAGACCACGGCAATACAGCCCGGAAAACCCACAACAGCCATCGTTCTCCGGCCGTGAAAGCCTTCGACAATACATGTTTAACAGAATTTTGAATTGTAGTAATTTCAATTGTATAACCATGTATTGTGAGAATTGTGTTACATATAAGTATGGTCTTCTGCATCTAGTAAATCGTGTGCCCCTGAGGAAGCACAGTGTGAAGATACTACATGTGAAACGGAAACGGCCGATTTTCCGTAGGGCAAGGACGTCTGGGAGCAGACGCCAGCTGAAGGACATTACACCACCTGCCGTCTATTTTGCACTTTCTGCACTTTATTGACTGTATACATTTTCAGACAAGTGGTCGGTTACCGTATCTGTCTGAGGCTGTATGAATATTGCACATTTATTTATGAATGGTATATTTATAAACCAGATGTGATTTATGCATTTCATGCACCTTGAATTTGAATAATTCCCAGCTGACTGGTTAATTTTGCAGAGGGGACTCTATTATCCTCAGAAGAATGTATGAATGCCAAAGCTTGCAGTAACCCGAAACCTGATTCTGCTTAAAATCTGTGTTTTCCCTCTCTATTTATTTGGTAACGTCTACTCTAACTAAGAATTCTGGAGAACTTAAAAGTTTGCCCATATATAAAGAGATTATACAGATTGTGTTACTGGCTTTTTGGATGTGATTCTTGGAGCAACATAAAAAAACTTACCCCCTTGAAGAGGATTTTTGTGATTATCAGACAAAATCAAACCAAGAAAGACTTTTGGCGAGCAACAAAAACAGAGTAAATAGCAAATGTCAAGTAAATATGCATCACTAAAGGGACAGGAACTATAGACTTTACTATTATGTACTGGCTGTAGCTGCAAATATGATCCTACTGGGTTGTTTCTACGTTGTTTAATATATCAGGCTTCTAGTTGCTTATGCTCTGTTTCAACATTTTTTCCAACTCTGTTGGATTTCTGCTGGTTTAAATCGTTGCAAATTTGCATGTATATACCCTATTACATGTTTATTGAAATGTCTTTGAAATTGACTGTACTGAGTTCACCCGCCTTGAGTCTCAGTGAAAAAAGTGGACTATAAATACCATAAATAATAATACAGCAATAAATACCTTTGGCTTTCCCATGACCCTCAAGATCCAGGGAGCAATTCACATTTATGAAGCATTCCGTCTATTTAAGCAACAATCTTTTGCTGTCTTGGGCCCTACCCCTGCAGAGGCAAGGACCCCGTTGCATACAACAGTAACAACAGTGTGCTTATATACCACACTTATAGACATATGAATGCCCCACTCAGAGCAGTGAACCAAGTTGGTGTTATTATCCCCACTAGACAGCAGGGGAGCTGGGGCTGAGAGGAGTGGCTCACCTAAGGCCACCTGCTGAACTCATGGCAATAATGGGAGTCGAACCAGCAAACTGCTGATACGTAACCCAACCACTTTACTACGCTACAGCAGCTCACATTACAATGTGCTTATAAACTGCTCTCCTAGACAGATCAGTGCCCCACTCAGAGCAGTGAACAAAGTCAGTATTATTATTACAGCTGGGGCGAGGAGTGGCTTACCCAAGGCCACCTGCAGCGCTCAAGGCAGGAATGGGAGTCGAACCAGCAGTGCTGATTTGCATCCCAACCACTTAACCACTCTGCTACAGCAACTTATCATGTTGTATACTGTAACACAAATACCTTGGGAAGAACGAGGACCCGTCAAGACCCTTCTATCTTACGAGGGTCTGCTGACTCGGCCAACTTCCAACTTGTTCTTTAAATGCAGCAAGTTCAGAATCCAGTAAAGGACTTGGTTGGAAAAGCCCGTCATGTATGCCTGCCTGCATACCTGCCATTAATGTGTTTTGCATTTTGTGATCATAAATGTTTGCTGAGGTTGTATTCTGTACACTGTATTGATCATCTGAGAGTTTGTAAACTGCTAACATGGAATGTACTGAGCCAGTGGGGGTTCTCTGTTATCTGTTGAAGGTATTTACTTTCACTTCTGCAGCAAGTGTCCTTGGAGGCAAGCTGTGGGCAGCGAGCGATGTATCTTCTCTCTTTTTTTGATGTAATTTTATTGGATGGGTTAACATACAATCAAATTAAAAGCAACTACATTTCTTTTCAGTTCCCATAGGTATATGTTCCCCACCCCTCCCCTCCCCCTTTTCAATATTGATTTCCAACAGCACTCCAACCCCCCGTTTTCTAATCATATTTCTACACTATAATTATTATTCTGTTACTACTGGTAAAGATCTAAAGTATCTCTTATCTTATTTAATATACTTCAAAAGACCACAATTGTCCTTTAACATCCCATTTTCTTTCTAAGTACTTTCTCATTTTCTTCCAATCTTCGCAAAATCCCTTTGGATCTTGATCTCTCAGTTTTCTCGTTAATTTGTCCATTTCAGCCATGTACAACAGTTTTCGTATCCATTCTTCAATTTCAGGTTTCTTCTCTCTTCCAGTATTGTGCATATAATATTCTTGCCGCTGTTATCATATAGTACAATAATATCCTATCATTTCTATTAACGTCTTCCAAATGTAAAGATAATAGCAACATTTCTGGATTTTTAACAACATTATACTGGAGTATTAAAGACATCTCGACACATATTCTAGCCCAAAAGTCTCTAGCCTTGCTGCAAGTCCCCCACATATGAAATAGAGAACCTTCATGCTCCTTACATTTCCAACACTTGTTAGACAGCTGTTTATTAGCTATGGCTAATTTTTTCGGTGTTAAATACCATCTATATAACATTTTATAGCCATTCTCTTTAATACTGGTACATGTTGAAATTTTTAAAGTATTTTTTATTTATTTATTTATATTTCAATTTATATACCGCCCATCCCCAGGGGCTCTGGGCGGTGAACAGTTAAAATCGATAAAAACAAGAACTAAAATCAATATACAAACAATAAAACAAATTAACAAAGAGCAGTGGTGAGGAGAACCCTCCCCCACCCCAAAGGTGGGAGGCCGACATGGCACCGCCCCCTTCAATTACTGAACGCCTGGCAGAACAGCTCTGTCTTACAGGCCCGGCGGAACGATAATATGTCGCACTGGGCCCGCGTTTCCATTGACAGACCGTTCCACCAGGCTGGGGCCAGGTCTGAAAGGGCCCTGGCCCTGGTTGAAGTGAGGCGGGCTTCCTTAGGGCCGGGGACCACAAGTAAATATTTATTCGCTGATCGAAGCGATCTCCGGGGAACGTACAGGGAGAGGCGGTCCCGAAGATATGCCGGTCCCAACCCGCTCAGGGCTTTAAAGGTAAGAACCAACACTTTTGCACAATTGCTCCCATGCCTCCATCGTTATTTCATTATTACAATTTATCACCCACTTTATCATTTGAACCTTGACTGTCTCATCTTCTGTAAACCACTTTAATAACAGTTTATACATTTTAGAGATTGCTTTATTGTTATTCCCTAACAAAAGTTCTTCTAACTCTGAATTTTTAATTCTAAAACCTGTCTTCCTTTGATCTGAGGCAAATAAATCCTTGATCTGTCGATATTGTAACCAGCCGTATTTGAATGGCAATTCCTCATTTGGTCTGAGTTTTAGCTCCTTATCTTCTGTTTCTGTTAATTCTTTAAGGGTAAGCCATTCTTTTCCTTTGTATTCCAAGTTCGGGTTAATCACTTCAGCTGGTACAATCCACAATGTACTTTTTATATTTCAGCCAGGTTAAAAACAAACTTCTTCTCAAATAGTGGTGCTGGAACATTGCGTCCACACAAGTGTTTGTCGTACCACAAATATGCATGCCATCCAAAAAGTTTATTATAGCCTTCCAATATTAACAGTTTATGATTGGATAAAGACACCCATTCTTTTAGCCATACTAAGCATATTGCCTCATGGTATAGTCGAAGATCAGGTAACTGCATTCCACCTCTTTCCTTAACATCACAAAATACTTTCATTTTTACTCTAGGTTTCTTTCCTGTCCACACAAATTCCGATATTTTCCTCTGCCATTTTTCAAATTGTTTTTTGTCTTTAACAATTGGTATCGTTTGCATTAGGAACATAATTCTAGGCAACACATTCATTTTAACTGTGGCAATTTGACCTAACCACGATAAGTTTAATTTGTTCCATTTTATCATATCCCTTTCAATTTGTGTCCAGAGCTTTTCATAGTCATTTTTAAATAAATCAATATTTTCAGCTGTCAGTTTTATTCCCAAATATTTAGTTTTGTGTACCACTTCACATTCTGTTACTTCCCTCAATTCTTGTTGCTTATTCTTAGTTATGTTTTTGGTTATTATTTTAGACTTTTTTTATTTATATAGAAGCCTGCCAAGTCTCCAAATTCTTTAATTCTGTCCAGCAATCTTGGCAGAGTTTGTAGTGGATCTTCTACTATAAACATCACGTCATCTGCAAAAGCTCTTAACTTATATGAAGATCCCTTTATTTTGATTCCTTTTATATTCTCATCCTCTCTGATCTGCCTTAATAATATTTCTAAGACCATAACAAACAACAGCGGTGATAGTGGACAACCTTGTCTTGTTCCTTTTCTTATTTCAAACTTCTCTGCCAAGTCAGCGATGTATCTTTTCTCAGAGTCTGAGATGATTTCATTCTGTACTATGTCTAGCCTAAACTATTCAGTTCCCATGTAACTCTTTGGGGCTTTCGCACCAGAATGTTAACGGACACCAAGGGTGGGAAGTTTCCCTATAATTAACACTATCCCTTTTTGAAGTCACTTCTGCCAATGCATTCGTATAGATCACTTGAACATGGGCGATCCTATGAATGAGAGAGAGCTCCAAAATCTCCTATCCTTAACAGACTTTTTCAGATCCTGCAAACTAGAGGATGTGGCTTCTTTTACTGAGTCAAGCTATCTCGTTTTAGGTCTTCCTCTTTTCCTACTGCTCTCCACTTTTCCTAGCATCTCTAATACATCTCTAATAAATCTTTAATTAGATCTCTAATAAAAGTTACTTCAACCAATGCCCCCGAGTGCTTGCTGTGAGGGACCTGGGGATCTACCTACCAAGGACTGACAGCCCCCTCTGTGCTGGAGAGCTGCTGCCAGTCAAATGATCAGTACTGAGTCAGATGGAGGGGTCCGATTCTACAAAAGGCAGCTTCATGTGCTAATTGACTAGATTCCAGCGTACATTTGGCCTTGAACGAACACCTAGGTTGGTTGAGTTACTACAAATAGGAATTTTCTGTCCTTATTTTCTGTCCCACTCCCAGATCCAGCTAGGGATGTAGACATATCTCTTTCCTCCCATTATCATATCAACCAATCCATGCACCTGACAAAGCAGGCCTTTGCCTACAAGGGCTTGTGCCCAAATACATGCAGGCATTAAAGTGCCCAAAAGATTCTCTGCAAGTAAATAAGCTGCCCCTAAAAGGGTGCATGTGTGTTATGTGTCATCAAGTTGCCTCCGATCTATGGCGATCCTATGAATGAGAGACCTCCAAAATCTCCTATCATTAACAGACTTGTTCAGATCCTGCAAACTGGAGGATGTGGCTTCTTTTATTGAGTCAAGCCATCTCATTTTAGGTCTTCCTCTTTTCCTACTGCCCTCCACTTTTCCTAGCATTATTGTCTTTTCCAGTGAGTCTCATCTTCTCATGATGTGACCAAAGTATGATAGCCTCAGTTCTGTGATTTTAGCTTCCAAGGGGAATTCTGGCTTGATTTGATCTAGTACCCACTTATTTGTCTTTTTGGCTGTCCATAGTATCCACAAAACTCTCCTCCAGCACCACATTTCAAATGAATCCATTCAAATGAATTCTTCCTGTCAGTTTTCTTCACCGCCCAACTTTCACATCCATACATAGTAATGGGGAATGCCATAAAATACCTAAAAGGGAATTCGTCACAATATACTCCTTCCACTTTTAAATGTATGTAACGCAAAGATCACACAATGCATTCTTAGGCAGTGATGATACTAGCAAAAAAATAACCACTCAACAATGCTCCTGGGATACCCCAACCATTAATACGGCCGTGCTCTTTTCACAGTAGTTTTCCTTTTATTGGAAAAAAAATATCATTTTAGAAAATGGCAGTTATACAAGGGATAGAAGGAACAGATATTTCAGCATGGAAAAAAAATGCACCATATGAGACAACACACAGGTGGAGCGAATTTTAAATGACCCTCTTTCTTCAAAGCTTGGCAAGCTACCTTCACCCTGGAAACTTATCTTTCTTTCTAGACAGCTTACTTCTCTCACCCCCAATCCCTCCCCAAATAAAACATTTTCTATTTAAAAAAACTCTCTCCCTTTCCTGATAAATATAAAAATAAAGAAAACTTGCTGGCAAAGAGAACTGGATTGGGAACACGGTTGCCCCGAATTCCGAATGTAAAAAGTAACATTCCCCTCCCCCCACATCAGCCATGTCTATGTGCTGAACCCTACAGAGGTCTCTTAAAAACACAGCATTTTTCAAGAAATCATATACAAGATCGAGCGGCACCTCTCTGTCCCCAAAGTCCTTGGCAACTCTATGGGAACAAGTCAGGTAAGACATTTAGACCCATAGCAAGGCAAAACAGGCAAAACTCTTGCTCCTGTTTTTCTAGAGGGAGGGGAAAGGGAAAAGAGCTGATGGAGGGGTTCAGGACAAAAACAGAGGCTAACATTCGTTGCTATTTTGCTTTATTGGCTTAAACTCAGCCCGCGCCCAGCAGGAAGGCAGAGACTTGGGTACGGCCTACTTGGTCTTCCTTTCCGAAAGCAGGCTGTCGTGAAGCTTGGAGACTTCCGGCTCAAAGGCCTCCATAACTAAGGTGCCGTTGCAATCTAAGAATTTGGCGATGGACCTGGTGAACTCTGCCTCCCTCTGCTGCTTGGTTCTGCCACTGATGAATGTCATCTTCAGGGTATATTTATCGTCGAACCTGGGGAGGAAGGAATTTAGAGTAAGAGGATGCCTGGGACACAGCAAGTGTAACGCAAGTCACTAGAGATGGGCACGAACCAGAAAAAAAGCGAACCATGTGGTTCGTCAAATTTCACAAACCACGAACTCTCCCGAACCTGCCCCCCAGTTCGAGAACCAGTTCGTTTGGTTCATGAAAACGTCCCATCCAGGTCAGAAAATCGTCACTTCTGGGCTAGCAGGAAGTCCATCCCGTTGCCTAGGAAACTGATAGATTGGCACCAGGCTATCTGCAGTGATGAACCAAAAAACGAACCAAACGAACCAGCCTAAAGTTCGTGGTGGTTTGTCAGAAATGGGATCTGACGAACTGCTGGTTCGTGAAGCACGAACCAGCCTGGCTCGTCATGTATTTTGGTTCGTGTCACCGCAAAAAATGCTTTCTATGAACTCATTCTAACCTGGAAGATGGCTTCTTACGTCAACATGGCAACTTGGCCACCTGGATCCATGCTACGGAAACATCAAAACTTGACTATTATAATGCACTATACACTGATCTCCCATCAAAGTTAACTATGAGGGTCCAATTGGTGCAAAATGCTGCGGCTTGACTGTTAGCAGGAGCGAGCAGGAGCATGAACATCACTCCTATCCTACAGTCACTCCATTGGCTACCCATCAGTTACCGTGCTCAGTTCAAGGTATTGGTCATTACATACAAAGCCCTTCACGGCCTTGGTCCAGCATACCTACGGGACCACCTCTCTCTCTCTATGTCCCTCCATGGCTTCACTCATCTGAACAGGGTCCCTTGCAGGTGCCAGGCTGCACATGGGCAAAATCAACAGCAGCCCGTGCATGGGCTTTATCTGTGGTGTACCCTACCTCGTGGAATGGCCTACCTGAGGTCAGGAGCCCCCACTCTCCTGGCTTTCTGTAAATGACGCAAAACCAAATTATTCAAAGAGGCTTTTGTATTGTAGGGAGGAGCTCTGATGCTTCGCCAATGAGTTAGGGACCATAGACTTCACCACTGTTGCCTTACATATAATCTGTTGCTTTAAATATGTACTCCTATGTACTACCTGCGCTTCATGTTGTCTAATGTTAGTTCTAGAATTGATTATGTTCTGTTTCAGCATTTCTTCAACCCTGTATTGGATCCTTGCTAATGCTGTCTTTGTAAACTTGTATTTATTTACCCTATGGCATTACTTATGGAAATGTCCTTGATACCGGCTGTACTAATCTCACACTATGTAACCCGCCTTGAATCTCAGTGAGAAAGGTGGACTATAAATGACATAAATAAATAAATAAAAGTTGGTCTGGCATCTTCAGGAACTTCATTCAGACCTCCCAGAAAGTTCACACTTTAGTGACCGTACTTACGTGCACTCCCCCTCTTTCAGGCTAGCCTGAAGATAAAAGTTTTCATTTAATTCCAAATTAGGTGAGACATCTGAACAGGCAGGCTGTCTCCGATTGCTTATACCAACCACGATGAATCCAGGTTAAGAATTCCAGTTGGTGGGTAAGGTGGGAAACTCCAGCTTGCTCAGAAGCCTCTGTTCAGATGAGACAGCTAACTGGGAAGTAGTAGAAGACTTTCACCTATCGGCTCCATACAATGGAAGGGAACCCTCAAAGCCGGTGGTTTACCAGCAGAGCTTTATTTCTGGGAAAAGAGGTGGTGGAATTCAGTGGGTTGCCCTCGGAGAAAATGGTCACATGGCTGGTGGCCCCGCCCCCCTGATCTCCAGACAGAGGGGAGTTTAGATTGAGCAGCGCGGAGGGCAATCTGAACTCCCCTCTGTCTGGAGATCAGTGGGCGGGGCCACCAGCCATGTGACCATTTTCAAGAGGTTCCGGAACTCCGTTCCCCTGCGTTCCCCCTGAAAAAAAGCCCTGTTTACCAGCCTGATGCCTGTTGGGAACAAACTCAAGATCTGTTTGCGATGTCTTACCTAAGCCCTGGCCTCTCAGTGCAAAGGGGCAGCCACATAGAAGGCCCCTTTCACCCCCCCTTGCATTGCATATTGGATGTCCCACCTTGTTGGATATATTGACTCACACTGTGTAATCCGCCTGGAGTCTCCATGAGAAAGACGGACTATAAAAATGTCAGCAAAATAAAATAAATACAAAGTATCAAATCGACACGCGGAAGTGCTTTCGAGGGAACCAGAAATCACCCAGCTGGCTCTTGTGGCAGTGGTAGGGAAGATCTAACCAGCATTCTACTGAATCAGACCTTTGATCTATCAACTCTCTGGGATCTCAGACAGAGATGTTTCACATCAACTACTACCCCGTCCTCAAGTGGAGATGCCAGGGGCCTTCTGCAGGATGCTCTGCCACTGAGCCACAGACCCTTCCCACAGCTTCTCTGCTGATAAAAAGGGAGGAAATGGAAATATGCAAAGTTCTGAAGTGTGCCTCCCTTTTCTGGCTGGTGAGATTTCAGGGGACATTGATTGTCGTTGCATATGGAAGCCCATGTTGGCAGTCATAAGGGCTAGAACAGCAGGATCTGAGTCCAGTGGCACGTTAGACATGCACAAGATTTTCAGGGTATGAACTTTTGAGTCAGAGTTACCTTTTTCGGATATCTTCAGATATCTGAAGAAGGGAGCTCTGTTTTGAAAGCTCATATTCTGAAAACCTTGTGCATCTCTAAGGTGCCACTGGACTTAAATCCTACTGATCTACTGCAGACCAATATGGCTGCCCACTAGGGGTGGGCACGAACCGTGAAAAAAATGAACAGTGTGGTTTGTGTGTTTTCACGAATCACAAACTTCCCTGAAGTGGAGCAAGTTGGCAAACCGGTTTGTGGTTTGTAGGGTTTAAATGCCCCTTTCCATGCCGCTGGAAAGGGGCATTTAAACCGTGGATCAGCTGCTTGTCCGGGAGATCCCCGACAAGCAGCTGATCATTTAAACTGTGGGGCTTGGCTGGCCTGCCAGGAGTTTCCGGCTGGGCAGCCAAGCCCCACCTGCAGTTTAAATGGTCATTTTCCCACCGCTTGGAGTGGCGGGGAAATGACCATTTAAACAGCAGAACTTGGCTGGCCAGCCAAGCCCCGCTGTTTAAATGATCAGCTGCTTGTCGGGGATTTCCCCAACAAGCAGCTGATCCACGGGTTTAATGCATACCAGTTTGGAAGTTCATGGAAAGGAGCTTCCATGAACCGCTGATTCGAGAATCATGAACCGGGTCGGTTTGTGGTTCTTTTTGGTTCGTGTTCCGTTTTGTGCCCATCTCTACTACCCACCTAAAACTATCTTCATAAGGGCTAGAGACTTGCATCATAGCTGCTGGGGGCCACCTGCAGAAACTTGATACACACCCCACCCTGAAATCCAGCAAGAAGGCTCTTGGGAGAGCCATACCTCTTCAGGCTTGAGGACAGCTGCCAGATGTCATCGGGATCCATCCCCGCCGGATCTTTCCTATGTGCTACCAGGAAGATGCTCTTCTCCTTATATGAGGTATAGATGGTGAGAATGCCCATCATCACGAAATATGTGCAGCAACGTTAAAGAAAGGCACCGAGCAGCGGCAGAGGAGAGCTGGGAAAGAGGCCATCCAGTCCTGGAAGCTCATGTCACAGTCCAGGGCCTCGGCTCTGGGTGTGGCTGAAAGGGCCAGGGAGCTGGAACCCCTTGCAAAAGTCACAAATCCAGTTTCTGAAGGCACACAACACACGACAGGGCGGAATCCATCATGGGCAGACTGGTCAGTAACTTTTACATCAGCATTCATATACACACGTCACCAAGCTTAACAGGTGATACTGCCCAAGAAACTCTATCTTTGGCTCTGTCAAATGTATTAAAGGTTTTCCTATTAAATTTTCAGGTGTGAGATTCTAAAGCCATACCCTCAGGATCTCTTTTCTGGTCAGATTCCCTGCCTTAGGCCAGCCCTCCCAGCCACTCTTTCCCCCTGGAAGCCATTTCTCCCCTAGCCTAAGGGCATGCAGGCTCCAAACCCAACATTTGTAAAACATTTAAGTAATAATAATTCGATTTATATGCTGCCCTTCCGGACAACTTAACACTCCGTCAGAGCAGTTTACAAAGTGTGTTATTATTATCCTCATGACAATCACCTTGTGAGGTGGGTGAGGCTGAGAGAGCTCTGAAAGAGCTGTGACCGACCCAAGGTCACTCAGCTGGCTTCAGGCAGAGGAGTGGGGAATCAAACCTCACTCTCTCGATTAGAGTCCTGCCACTTTTAAGTGATTGACCCAAGATCACCCAGCTGGCTTCAAGCGGAGGAGTGGGGAATCAAACCTGGCTCTCCAGATTAGAGTCCTGCTCCTTTTAAGTGACCGACCCAAGGTCACCCAGCTGGCTTCAAGCGGAGGAGTGGGGAATCAAGCCTGGCTCTCCAGATTAGAGTCCTGCCGCTCTTAACCACTACGCCAAACTGGCTCTCTGTGGCTTTGCACATGCTCAAAGTAGCTCTTTGCAACTGCTTCCCACCTTCTGCCTTTAACATCATTTGGATCCTAACACAGATTCCTGTGATTTAAAACAAAAAGATAATCCACGGCAATTGGCTCCAGGCACAGCAAAACTGTGTAAGAGACGTTGAAGAGGAAGCCAACGCAGAGCAGTTTGATGACATCCCTCCATGCACCACCTAGGCCCAACCTGGACAGCCGAGCCGGGAGACGCGGCTCCTGTGACACGCAGGCCTGTGGACGCCCCTGGCAAAGGATATGATATGACACAGACCGCGAGGACGGGCTTCGATTCGGGGAAGGGGTGAAGGTAATCCCATATTAAAGCCACTATGGCAAACAGGCAGGAGATGGTGCAAATGATGAGGCGACCGTCTATCAGGCAGAAGTTCTCCACGTACTTATACTTTTCCAGGAGAACCTGGTGGAGAGAAAAAGAAACACAAACACACTCGTAGGCGTAGGTGGGCAAGCAAAAGTGCAGAAAACACAGCCCTGATCCAAGACACGAGCCTGCTAGGCCGCTCGGCTCGGCTGGTGCCTCATTAATTTGCAGGCTTCACTCAGCAAGATGGCCTGAACCAGGAGAAATAAGGAAGAGTCCAGTAGCACCTTTAAGACTAACCAACTTTATTGTAGCATAAGCTTTCGAGAACCACAACTCTCTTTGTCGGATGCATGAGCTACTGGACTCTTTACTATTTTGCAACTACAGATAACACAGCTAACTCCTCCGGATCTATGGACTAGGAGAAAAATCCTTTGAGATTAGTCTCACCCCCACCCCCTGCTCCAAATAATAGTAGTTAGGTTTTGACTCTGATGTTGAGCTTTGGGGGAGCCCAGAGTGCACTGGAAGCTAAATCCATCACTTCCCACTTTTTCAGGCGTACGTTTTTATCCTTTCCCTTCCTCCAAGGATCTCAAGGAGGCATACATGGAGCTCTTTCCCGCTGCTTTATTTTCACAACATTCCTGCACAGTAGGTCCTGGGCAAAAGGCGGCGAGTGGGCCCACGGTCTGAGGATGTAGACAGGGTCCTTGGAGATTTGAGGCCCACCACCTGCCTGTATGACCGTTGCCCTTCCTGGCTACTTAAATCTGCCGGGCTGTGCGTGAGAGTCACTGTTTGAATGGTTTTAAACGTGTACTAGCTGCCTCGGTGGCTCTGATGAGCGCAGAAAGGTAGGGCATAAATTTTGAAAATAAAATAAACAAGTAAGGTCATTCAATGACTTTTGTGCTAAATCAGGACTTGAACCCAGGACTTGCTACTCTGTATAGAACCAGTAAAAATGGGACAAATACAAGCAACAAGGATTAATTCACCTAACATTGAGACAAAATCAAGTTTTATTATGAAATGCATTGATTTCCAATGAGCCCAGAGACCAATACAATTTTCTCATCTAGATTTTAATGAGATTTCTTTCGGCAAAGTCCCTGCTCTATTACCTGTGTTAGCACCTTTTATAATAATTGAGATATGATATCTGCAAAGAAATCTAAGATCTTTTACACACGATAGCAATATTGAATTATGATTGGTTTTCGGTTTAGCTAATCATTCAGATTTTCAATCATGTGATATTCTCCCTTGCCAAAAAGTGATGCTATGTCCAGCTGCAAGATAAGCTATTATAAATCATTAGAAGGAGACAGGAAAAGTTAAGCGAGCCAATCACTGTTGGTCCATTCTAACAAGTACAGAACCGTTCATCAACTACTGTCCATTACTTCTAATTGTTGTCAAAGATGAAAAGAACATCTGTGAGGTTACACAGCCTGTTAGAAAAAAATTCCCATTAATGTTCATATGGAGTTTACTAGAAAACACGGGCACCACTAAGGTGTAATGTGCTCTAATCCATATTTCCGTTAAAGGGAGGAGAAGAGATGCTCATGGTGGCAAAAGAACCTCAGGTCAACTGAGCTGATAGGATCCATGCCAGGGGCAGAGTGTCGTAAAAGAACAAATAAAGATGATTAGTCTTAACGTTGCTGCTGGACTCTTTACTATTTTGAGAAGGGGAAGAAGCAGAAACTGGAGTTGAATCCATAAAGTATTGTTCTGTACTCGCCACTTCCCTGATGCTGCTGGGTTTGCCCCAATCTGTCTTTGCATACTTTGGGATAACAGACAGAAAAAGAGAGAGAGCACCCAGAGAGGAATGAAGGTATTTGGGTATTATTGTGTACCAATCTTCAAGCAAGAGCAGGAGAAGATTTTTCACTCCCTGCTCAGCCAACATCAGATCAACAAAGAGACAGCGAGAGATTCTGCACCTTCCTACAAGGTGTTTCTCTTGCAGCCCGCTTTCTGCTTTCCCTTTCTGCCCGTTTTTTCCCCCTCTCCTGCAAAATCCAAACGGCTTCCGCTTTACACACCCAATTCCTCCTCTCTGCAAGCTCTGATGGGGCCTAAATGCTTTAGGCTGATCCTGCACTGGGCAGGGGGTTGGACTAGATGGTCTGTATGGCCCCTTCCAACTCTATGATTCTATGAAGCTTGGAGTAATACTGAGGGAAGGCCCTTGGGGAGAAAGGTGATAGGATCAGAGCAGCAGAATTTAAGCACAGTGGCACCTTAGAGACCAACAAGATTTTAAGGGTGCGAGCTTCCGAGAGTTAGACTCATGTCTGAAGAAGGGAGAGCTCTGACTCTCAAAAGCTAGCTCCTGAAAATCTTGTTGGTCTCTAAGGTGCCACTGCACTGAAATTCTGCTGTTTTACTGCAGACCACCTTGGCTACCCACCTAAAAGGATCAGAGCAAAGCAGAGAAACCAGAGCTTGATAAAGACATTCTGAGCTGACGGGAGTGAAGAGAAGCAGTTGGGGGATCTCCTTGCGAGTTGGGGAGAATTCGCGAGCAAGGAGAGGCCGCGAGAGGGGATAACGAGCAAGATTTTCAATCAACGTATACAGGGATCGTTCTTCTAGAGAACTCTTAATAAAGACAAGTGGATGTCCATCTGGTTTTTATTAAAGGGACAGCAACGGCAAATGCACAGAGAATAGCACACAACATACAACCAGGGCTGAACTAGAAATCAACGAGGAGGGGGGACAAAGATTCAGGGTTGGGTTATATTCACCAGTCCGGAAGGGGAGGACGTCCGTAGAGAAGAGTAGAAGAAGAGGAATCAGTGCAGCCTACAAGAGGTGACCAGAACACAGAGGAACAATCAACGCATTGGGGGGGGGGCATACCTTTTTGGCAGAATCATCCAAAGAATTCTTCACCGCTGACCCATCCCACTTGTCCACTTTCACAGGCTTATCATCGATCTTCCACTGCAAGGCGTATCAAAAAGGGCATTACTTCCAAGCACGCTGCTTCCTGCATATAGTCCACTTTACTGACATACTTGTACCACTTACGTTGAAGTGCTGATCCTCCTCAAAGGAGACAGGATTACGCCTTGTTCCCTGGTGACACATCTATCCCACCACCCACCCCGTCCCCTGGCAGGATCAGGCCTGCTCAGCTTCGGCAGGGGTACCGCCCCATATGCTTTTAGGCGTTTGCCAAGAGTGCATGCAGCTAGGAATAACATTTATGAAGGCAGGTGTTACTTTTCTAGACGGATTAGAGCCGCACTCAAGAGTGCTGAACGAAGTCAGTTATTGTCCCCACAATACAGCTGGGGCTGAGGGGAGAGGCTTACCCAAGTCCACCTACTGAACTCATAGCGGGAGTCAAACTAGCAGAGCGCTGATTTGGAACCCAGCCACTTAACCATTATGCTATTGCAGGTCTCAACTTTACAGAGATCTGAAAAGACTCCAACTTGCTCTTTTTTTATTTATGCTTGTCCAGTTTTTTGATGATTTGATCCCCAGTCCACACAACTGCATTGGTTTTATTTCAATCATTATTTTCTTTCCTGATTCTGTTTTATGATACAATTCTGCTAAGGGTTTATTTATTTATACTATTTCTACACTGCCTTTCCATAAAATGTATTTATTTAAATATATTTTATTTAGAACATGTACAAGCCCACCTCCCTCTCAGGCACCCAAGGAAGGAAACAAACAAAGCTATAGAAGAGTATTGCAATAAATATTCTTTTATCAACAACTATTTTTAAAAAAATCAAACTTCACATTTCCAAAAACACACTATAACAAAACAATAATACACAAGGCAATAAAGAAAACACAGTAGCAACCAGAGGCGTGCACCCAAAAAATATTCGGGTTTCCTGCTTCAGGTTTACCTGAAGTGGGAAAATAATTCAGAATAACCCAAAACCCAAAGCAGATGCGAGTGTTTAAACTGCTTCGGTATGCTCCGTAAAGATTCGGGAATGGTGTGCTCCGTAAAGATTCCCGAATCTTTACGGAGCATACTGAAGCTCAAAGCAACACTTTTCTTGCTGCTTGCGTGTTGCTTTCAAACTTCCCGCCCTGCCGCTTTTTTCACCCGATGGGAGGGGGGAGGCCGCTTGCAAGCAGCAAGAAAAGTGCTGTGGCTGCTGCCCGAAGCTTTCTGAAACATTCTGAAGCTTTCCGAAAGCTTTGCTTCAGTATTTCCGAATCGGCTCAGTAATGCTGGGGCCGATTTGGAAATACCAAATTTATCCGAATCGGAAACCCGAAGTGCACACCCCTATTAGCAACAACAGAAAGTGTAATGTGCCATCTAGCATTTGAATCTGGTGCAACTCAGGCTTTTTTGCAATCACCTTCCCCTCAGAAGACTAAAAAGGAAGAACAGAGATTTTTAAAATAAAAATTTATCACTTTTCTTACCAGTGATGCAGAGCAGAAAATTTTCTAAAATATAAATTTTTCTGATGCTATATTTTGATGTGGAAATTGTTCTCCCCACATATGTAAATACAGCCTCTGTTTATCTACAGATGTTGGGGCTGTTGTGCTATGAATCAATCATGTTACACGGGCTAAATGTGGGGTAGGAAGCATGGAAAAACCCCAGTGCTTCTATATGGTCCAGGCCGGTACATGGTGTGTTTGACTTCTTTTGTAACATTATTTAAATATTTAATTCATTTATTTAAACTGGAAAATTTTCTTGGGAAAGTCACATTGCTGCTTCTAAATACATTGTAACTTCTAAATATATTTTAAACGCAAGGGTAGCCGTTACACTGAATGTCACATGGTTGTGCCCTGATCCTCCAGGGACAGGACAGGTTGAAAGAGTCAAAAATATCTGCTACTAAGAGTGAAAGACCTACTAAGACTGAACTATACAGCTGAGAAGAGTGCAAAGATGATGCAGTTTCTATATTCATGTCTTCCAGAGGTCTACACCTGAGAAGCTTCAAGATAATCCCTGAAACTCCCTCCTGATATCCCAACAACGGCAACAGATGTATCTAGGGATCAATCCCTTCCAATCTGCCAGCATTAGGGGCTTAAATCTACCCCAAAGTACTTACTCTTCCGAAATCTTTGCCCTCTGTGGCCACACTGTGACTATACAGTGATTGAGTATGTGAGAATGTACTCTGCACATGCTCAGAGACACTGATCCATTAAGGGCTTCAGTACAAAGCACTGGAACTGAAAACTGGTCATGCAGCTAAACTCTCTAGCAAGTTCTGGAAGCCGTCTGCTGTAAACCAGTTTTTTTCCAGGACAACCATGCTAGACATAAAGCGGACAGGGCCTATCGCTCTTCCTAGATGTGCTCTTTCTGCGATCAGCAGGTGCAATTTTTCTTCAAAAACAGAAAAGGCGGTGGAAACCGAAACAGTGGAAAATATACTGTGGTTAACACACTCGAAATACTACTACTAAAATGGACAGGTCTACCGACCACATTTTTACCCCGGCTTCCTTCAAGGTTCTCTTCCGTTTCAGCATCATAAAAACCTGTGAGGAAGCTTAGACTGGGAGAGTGTTACTGGCCAAAGGGCTCCCTTAGAGCTTCACGGCAGAGCGGGGATCGGAACCCAGCTTGACCAGATCCCAGCCTGACGCTCTGACCGCAACACTGCACTGGTTCCCAGCCCCATGGCGACTGCGGAAGAAAGAAAGTCCATTGCAAAGTGAAACGGCGAGGTGCCGCTTATGACAACTTCCGCCTGCAATTCAAGGCAATGAAAAAACAATGTGCCGCCCCCCCCCCCAGAAAAACTCCCTGCCTTCTCATTAACAAGAACAATAACGACTGTGCTCACATCCTGCTCTTCTAGACAGATTAGTGCCTCATTCAGAGCAGTGAACAAAATCGCTGTTATTATTATCCTCACAATACAGGGTACAGGAGATGCCCACCAATGCCTAAACCATTCAAACAGGAGAAGCCATGGCTTGGGGGCAGCAAAGCGCCTGTCCTCAACGCAGGAAACTCAGGGGCCCACTAGCTGGAACAGGTTGTAAGGAAGACCCCTGCCTAAGATCTCAAGATGAGCTCATGCCAGCCAGGACGGAGAACTTGGTCATGAGATGCATAGATGTCCATGAAGCTGATCCCCTGCTAGCCAACAGAGCGCCGACTGTAGAAACAAAACATTATGATACTTGGGGCTGAGAGGCAATCTAGTGTAGTGGTTACAGCATCAGTGTCAGATGGGAGACTTGAGCTGTAATCACCACTGTGCCATGGAAGCTTGTGGGGTAACCTTGGGACAGTCGAACACTCTCAGCCTACCCTGCTTCACATGTCCCATTTTTGCCTTGAGGATCTCAGTTTATAAGATTGTAAAGCCAGCTAGGCTCTAATAAGCATATTTCACCAGCAGTAAAAGAACTGTTCTGGCTTCCTGCTGGTTTCTGGGCAGAATTCAAAGTCCTGGCTCTGACTTCAGAAACTCTGAACTGCATGAAACCAGAAAACTGCCTTCTCCCATAAAAACCTGCTCATCTATTAAAATACTCCAAGAAGGCCCTAGGTCTTTAGAGTTCAGACGAGTGGCAGCTGGGGAGAGAGCTTTTCTGCAGCGGCATCTCATTTATAGAATTCTCTCCCAAGTGACACCTGACTATCGGTATCTCATTTTTTTTTCTTTGCATTCGATCTGGAACAAACGTTTTAAAATGCCCCTATATTTTCAAAAAGTCGAGGACAGCTTAAACGCTGACGTTCAGAAAAAAAGAAGAATAAAACCATCAAGAAACAGAAGTACCAGGGAGGATGCCAAAAAAAAAGAGAGAGAGAGAGTCACACCTGCAGAGGATGCAAATTAAGGGCCAACCACAGCAGGCAATTTCCACATAATAGACCACCCCCTTAACGGAGGGGCAGAGACATTAGGCAGCTTTGGTGTACGTATCCTGATTTGGGTTTGCTAGGCTGTGAAGCTGACCTATCGCGATCTCTAGAATTCTCAAAAAAAAAAAAAATCCAAGAGGCAGGTAAGTGAAGTGTCCCCAAGCTTCAGTTTCCAGCACAAGTTTCTTGGAACAAGAACATCCCATGCTTTGAAATGGAACCCTCTGGGTAGTAGGTAATAGGATGAATCAGGTAATAGGATGAATCATTGGTTGCGATCCTATCAAGGCAGCTTCCACAGGATCTTCAGCCAGTCCTCTACACCCACCAAGGCACCAGCCAGACCCAAACCTGCTTAAACTTCATCATTTGCCCTCCAGCTATATCCTCAGGCACTGAAACACCCTCCAGGGTGCTGGCTGTTCCCCAGGTGGGCCTCCCACCTCCCCCACACTTCTGCATGCCACATGCCATAATCTACGACAGGCTGGAAAGAAGGGCACATGAACCTAAATGAGTCAGGGGATGGAAAAGGCAGCCACTTGGGCTGGCTTTTAGACACTGCTGCCCATTATTCGTTAGCAGTGGTTATGTGATTTGCTTGCAACTCAGCACTCTGCTGGTTCGAATCCCCCTGCTGACATGAACTACTAGGTAGCCTTGGGTAAGGCACTCATCTCAGCCCCAGTTGCCTAGCTGCATTGTGGGGATAATAATAACACTTAACTTGTTCACCGCTCTGAGCGGGGCACTAATCTGTCTAGAAGAGCAGTATATAAGTGAAGTTATTATTATTTACTGCATTCCTATAAAGGCAGCTGGCCAAGATTCCAATTGTATTCTATTTTGTTGGGGAGTCAAAAACAATCCCAGGTTGGGAGGCAGAATTGCCTGCAAGCCCAATGAGAGCAGAGCCCACGTGGCACAATCTTTGGCTCCAAAGGCTAAATTACAAGCACTACCAGCTAAACCAGAGACTTTGTGGAATATTCAAATTTCCACACAAGCAATGTGCATGGGTAGGTGAAGGGGCTGGGATGCTGTACTGAAGGAGGGTGTTGGATTTTCCAGTGTGCATGTGGGTGGGGGGAGATAGATAACAGATCTCTTTTTCAGATGAATGGGAGTGCAGACAAGAGTCTTTTTACCAGCAAATCTAGACCAATCTCTGGTGCCTGAATGCTGAGGGGTTACAAATGCCCAAGGATTGGGAATAACAGTGTATTCCACAACCGCATCTTGTCCTGCTTCCTTATCCCCCTGGAGCTGACACCAACCCCCAGTGCTGCAAAACAGATGTGCACTTTGTGCATACCAACCTCAGGCTGCCACGAGTTTGCCAATGTGAATACGTGCACTGCACACACACATTACATAAGAACACACATTCGCCACAGGCAAAATATCTGTTTAATCCACGACTAGTCCCGATAGCCTGCCCTAAATCAAGGAGGCAAGGAAGCCCCAAAATAAAATAACAGTACTGAATTCATAAACAGAATGCCAGGTGTTTTAAAAGCATGTCCTTGCTAAAGCACCGTATTTGGCAACAAGGGCCCAGCACAGGTGAGAGAAAGTACAGAAGTGGAGAAAGGCAACAGTGAAATCTTACTACAAAATAAATAAATCATATAGTTGAGTACCAATTTTTTTATATACAGTATAATGCAAAAAATATTGAACTATAACTGCATTTCTTATGTACTATGAGAGAATCACTATGTGCACAAATGCTCCTTTCTCCACTTCTGTAGTTCCTTTTCTGTAATTCTTCTTCTACTATACTACTGGAGGAGAGAAAGGACAAGAGAGCCCACAAAGGAGCTGCGTCCCAAAGCCTCCTGGCAGGATCAGGGCAAGGATCCATCAGCATCCTAACAGCTGCTAACGTATTTATGTCATTTATAGTCCACCTTTCTCACTGAGACTCAAAGCAAATTTCAACTTGACCTTGGCAAGCTCACCACTGAGCAGTGGAGGCAAAAACCTTTCTGTGCCATCACTCCTGCTCGAGGCAGCTGGTGAACAGAAATGTGCTCCTATGAGCCACCTGTGCTTCATGTAGTCTGTCAGCCCTAGAATTGCTTATGTTCGGTTTTAGCATTTCTTCAACTCTGTATTGGATTTCTGCTAATGCTCTGTCTTTGTAAACTTGTGTTTATTTCCCCTATGGCATTGTTTATGGAAATGTCCTTGATATTGGCTGTACTGATCTCTCACTGTGTAATCTGCCTTGAGTCTCAGTGAGAAAGGAGATCTATAAATGACATAAATAAAAAGAAATAATAAACATAAAATAAATATTTTGAAAGCATTTTTTATAAAACGCAGAGCAGCCCTGCTGGATCAGTCCCAAGACCCCTGCATTCAGCATCCTCTCTCTCCAGCAGTGGCTCAACCAGATGCTTCGACAGGAAGCCCCCAAGCAAAGCCACGTTGGCAGCCTCCTTTCGCTGCGGTCACTGTCCCGTGCTTGGGAACTCCGCAGGAGCACTGCCTCTGAACCGGGAGGTTCTATTCCACAGATCTGCGCCATTCTAATCCCCCCTCTCCCTTTATTTCTGGCTTCCCAAGACACAAAACAACCATTTTCACCCGTTTGGGGGCAGTTCCTACAAAGATCCTCATCCTAGAGCAACGCCAACCCTACATCCTGTGGCAGGGAGTTCCGCAGGCTCAGCCCGCGTTGGGTGCAGGGCTGCGCCTGTCGAACTCCCCCGGGCGGCCTCTTCACCCCTGCAGCCAGTAGAATTCTCGCCCGGGCCTGCCCTCCCCGCTCGGGCCCGGGCTACCTTGTCCAATATCCCATTCCTACTCGCGCCGCCGCCGCCTCCTCCGCTACCGCCGCCGCCTTTCGCCGCCATCTTGTCTCCTCCTTCCCACTTCGCGACCTGTTCGCTGCCGATTGGCTGAGAGGGAGCGGGGAAGACTCGCGCAAGGGGCGACGGGGGACGTAGTCCTGAGGGTTTCTGGGTGCGCGAATGGGATTGTGGGCAGGCACAATAGCGGGCTGCGGCCGCGGCGTTCTGGGAAATGTAGTTTCCGTGGTGCCTCCGGAGAAGCGCATCCCTGTTGTCATGGCGACCGAGGAGGAGGGCGAGGAGGTGGCGATGGCGGCGCGCCTGTAAGGTGGGAGAGGAGGAGGGGGAAGGGCGGGAGTGGGGAGGGACCCCATACCCAAAGGGGGGGGGAAGGGGTCTTCCCCAAGGGGGACAGATAGCTGAGGGCAAAGGACGGCCCCTCTAGCCCCTGGAGGACCTAGAGCTCTATGGTGGTTTTTAACTTTTCTGCTCCTCTTTCCATCAGCTTCACATGGCTTGCCTCTACTTAGGAGCCCCACCTAATATATACACTGAACTCCTAGCTGTGAATGACCTGGGTTCAAATCCCCCTAACAAGTTAGGGTTGCCAACCTCCAGGTGAGGTCTGGCGCTCTTCCACAAAAAACGAATTGATCTCCAGACAAAAGAGTTCAGCCCCCTTCCCCCACCCCCGAGAAAATGATTGCTTTGGAGGGTGGGCTCGCTGTAGGCTTGCCAGCTCCAGGTTAAGAAATTCCTGGAGATTTTAGGGGTGCAGCTTGTAAAGGATGAGGTTGGGGGATGGGACGGTTCTCTGCAGGGTATAATGCCATAGAGTCCACCCCCACAAAGTAGCCATTTTCTCCAGGGGAACTGAACTCTGTGGCCTGGAGATCAGTTGTAATTCTAGATCTCCAGCCACCACCTGGAAGTTGGCAACCTCAACGCTGACATTTTATACCCTTCTTGATGACCCTCCTCTCCCCAAAGCCCACCCAGTTCAGGCTTCACTCCCAAAATGTCCCAGAATTTCCCAACATGGAGTTGGCAACCCTACATTATACTCTGCTTGAAGGCCTTCCCCTCCCCAAACTCCACCCTCTTTAGGTTCTAGCTCCAAGTCTCCAGAAATTTCCCAACCCAGAATTGGCAACCTTAACTCTATCACAGGCAGCCGGGTAACCTACCTTACAGGGTTGTTGTAAAGTTAAATAATAATAATAGCAACAACAACAACATTTGATTTATATACCACTCTTCAGGACAACTTAATGCCTACTCAGAGTGGTTTACAAAGTATTATTGAAGTGACACTCAGTGCGACGGCAACTCCCCCCCCTCGCCTGGCCCAGCCCCCACAGAGTGACACCGGGCTGCACCGGGAGAGCGGGAGGAAAGGCTCCTGGAGCATGCTGCATCTCCCCTTCACTCGCCCGGCCCCCACCAGAAGCTGCGCAGCCCAGAACTGCGGGGACTGGGCCAGATGAGGGAGGGGGGGAGATGAAGTGATGCTCAGTGCGAGGGGGGGCAGAGCACGTGCGGCTATGTAGCTCCGGGCCACGCAAGCAGGGGAAGGAGAAATGCAGCGATGCACCTGCAAGAACGCCTACACTTCCCGTCAAACCTTGAGGCAAGGAAACCCAGGTTGAATTGAGGTAACTCGTCACGTCTGTTTCGGCTCTTAGTTAATCAATGTTGGAAACACACAACGTGCAAGTAAATTCATCATTGCCTAAAATAACCCCTTGGTCCTTAGAAAGTGTTCCATTTGCTATGGAACAAAGCATCTGAATTGTGTATTGGGAACAATTGACATTGGCAGCCTTAATTAAAAGCACGTTTAAAAGTGCAAATAAAAACCAACAACTGAAACGACCCGCCTGTTTCTTAAAAATCTTACATTACCACCAGAAAATATGAGGGCTATGCATTCGGATAAACCTCCCAAGAAAAGAAATTCTAAAGCTGGAGAAGAGACGTCGTTGCCCCTGGAACTTTATTCTTCTTTGAAGAATTAAGCATGGTGGTGTCTCTTCCCTGTGGCTCGGGGTATCAGCAGCTCCCAACGACAGTCTCCGGGCCAAATTACACAGTGAAATTATACATGAATCCTCCATAAGAACTTTTAGCCATATTGTGGCCACAGGTTCCCAATGGGAAGTCAATTTAAAGGTGCTGTTGGTCTGGGGCAAACAACACCCTCTGGCGCCATTTTGGGTCAGAAAAATGATGCAGGGAAGAAGGAAGGAGCCCCTCTTCTCTTCCCACGGCACTTTTAAACAGAGTTCTGACTAGGAATTTGCAAGTGCAATATAGCTACAAGTCCCAGTGCCAGACTCATGTATGCTGTAAAATGTAGTTTGCCCCCCACAGATTACCAAAAGAAGGAAAATTCCCTTTGGAGCTCCCATTCAATGGGGAGTAGGATTGGGAGAGAGCCCGTTCAGTCGATCATCTATAATTGGAACTCTGTGACCCTGGCTGAGAATTCCATGCATCAAATATTCATTTCTTCAGCAGGATTTGAATTCAGTGGCACCTTGGAGGGAGCTTTGACTCTCGAAAGCTTAGACCCTGACAATCTTTTGGGTCTCTAAGGTGCCACTGGACTCCAGTCCTGCTGTTCTACTGCAGACCAACACAGCTACCCACCTGAAACTATTTTCATTCCTTCAGCACTCTCAATGTACGCGGAGCTTTGCAGCATTTCCTAACCCAAAAAGACAGGTCTCTGGCCCCAACAAGCTTACAGTGGTAAGCTTATACCCGCATATCCTTAGACGGGGGGGAAGGCAGAACGCCTGGAATAGGAGATGCTCCTACTCCAGAAGGAACAGATAAATAGAGTCTCTCCTTCAAGGCGCAAGCCACCCTGCTCTTCTTGAAGGAAAGCAACAATATTGATGTGATAAATACCAACGTCGTCGAAACACTCGTGATTCTAAGACCTAGGGTTGCCAGCCCCCAGGTTAGGCCTGGAGATCTCCTGGAACAACGAGTGATCTCCAGATGCAGAGATCAGTTCCCCTGGAGAAAGTGGCTGCTTTGGAGAGTGGACTGTGTGGCACTGCATCCCTGTTGAGGTCCCTCCCCTTCCCAAACCCCGCCCTCCCTGGGCTCCACCCCCAAATCGTCACGAAATTCCAAACCCGAAATTGGCAGCCCTACCAAGAACAAACTCGCAGCTTTGAACTCGGGGCCTTCAAGAAGATCGAAGGTCTGAACCCTGGACATTAGTTGGGTGGCCTTCTACCCCATCCCCTGCCGTTGCTTCTGCTTACTTTCTTCCTGGCCAAGGTGTCTTCACACCCCGTGTACCGTGAGGGTGTGGTTTGCCGAGGCTGGCACTGCGGGCGAATGTGGTGGCATGGCTGCAGCTGAATTTTAACCCTCACGTCGCCATGTGTTACCCGCATTGCTGATCTTCTCCCATGGTCTTTTGTGCTCTGCAAGGACAGGACATGCTGGGAAAGTGAGCCTGTGTTGTGTCACAGAAGATCTTACTGCTTTGCTCAGCAAAGACCTCATGATGTCTCTTAAAGTGACAATAGTGTCCAGAACTGAAATGCAAGATTTGTGTCCAGTAGCACCTTAGATTTCCAGGGTATGAGCTATCGAGAGTCAGAACTCTCTTTGTCAGATACAAAGCTCATACTATGAGCTAAGCTACAAGAGACGAATTACACGAGGAAGAGCATGTGAAGAGAGTCGCAATGTTAGCCGGGAAGCTGAGTTTTAAAAGCCATCAGAAGGCTTTGTCAGGTTTCCCTTCTCTACAGAGCCAGGGAGATCCTTGCTCAAAAGGTTTATTTCCTCTTTGCCTCCCAAAGGCTCCATCAGTCTCACCTCCCCTTCTAGGAGGCAAAGAAGAAATTAACAAACCCTCTGAGCAGATCTCCCTGGCTCTGTAGAGGGGGGAAATTGACAAAGCCTTCCGATCTCTTTTAAAACTCAGCTTCCCAGCTAACATTGTGACTCCCTTCACGTGCCCCTCCTCGTGCAATTCATCTCTTGTAGCTTGGCTGTATGGCAATCTAGTTTGTCTTTATGGTGTTACTGTTCCTGAATCTAGCTCTTCTACTGCAGACCAGCATAGCTACCCACCTGAAAAAGAATTGAAATGGTTCTTAAGTTAGGGGAGAAGAAGGCTTCTCGTAACAAATGTCCTGCAATTTTCGAGTACCCAGGAATAAAAAAAAAATGCCCAGTGGTGGTTTACTCATAAAGGATGGAATGTTGGGTTTGATCTTTGCTCCCCAATGTAAGCTTATTGAGGGTTTCAGTCTGGAAGGAAATGGGCATCAAATCAGAATATTGTGCAATATGTCTGTTGATTATAAGAATAAGGATACAACAGTAGCCATGCTGGATTAGACCAATGGTCCATCAAGGCTAGGGTCCTCTCTCACAGAGTGGCCAACCAGGTAGCTCACCCTGAAGGTCCACGAGCAGAGCACAGACGACAAGGCCTTTTGCTATTGTTGCCCCTGAGCATACATATTCATAGGATTACTGCCTCTGAATATGGAAGCCCCATTGAGTCATTGTGGCTCATGGCCACTGATGGACCTTGGTTATGGAAATGATATAATCAAATGCTGGCGAACACTACGGCTGTCATCCAGTGAAAATGCTCTTAAGTTCATTAATCCATTACATTTAAAGGTGCACCTGGCCAAAACCTCAGTTAAATAATGTTAAGGGTACTGGAGAAACTATAGAATTATGTTACAGATCCAGAGGAGTTAGCTGTGTTAGTCTGTAATAGTGAAGAGTCCAGTAGCACCTTTAAGACTAACCAACTTATTTGTAGCATAAGCTTTTGAGAGCCACAGCTCTCTTCTGCATCTGACGAAGAGAGCTGCATCTGGAAATACAATTACAGGACCCAATGGCATCAACTACATTATCTCTGGCTCTTACAGCTGCTCATCCTCCAACGTGATATATGTCTTCATGTGCCAACAATGTCTATCTGCTCTGTCCATTGGACAAACCAACCAACCTCTGTGCAAAAGAATAAATGGACACAAATTTGACATTAAAAATGGCAACATATAGAAACCAGTGGGAGAACACTTCAGTCTATCAGGACATTCCATCAAGGACTTAAAGGTCACTGTAGTTCAACAGAAACCTTTCAAAAACAGAATCCAATGGGAAGCTGCTGAATTGGAATTCATATGTAAATTTGACTCAGTCAGACTTGGATTGAATAGAGACTATAAATGGTTATCTCATTATCAGAAGTAACTGATCCTATTATCAGAAGCTACGGATTGCATATACTCCCCCCTTCCCTCACCACCTATATATATCTGACCAGTTTCTTCTTACCCTCCATACATCTGATGAAGAGAGCTGTGGTTCTCGAAAGCTTATGCTACAATAAAGTTGGTTAGTCTTAAAGGTGCTACTGGACTCTTTTCGATTTTGCTACTACAGACTAACACGGCTAACTCCTCTGGATTTATGAAAACAGATTCCAAGCAACATATCTTCAGAAAATACCCAGTCTGCTTGTTTCTCTTGGCTTTGTTAGTCCAAGTTTGCTCACACCTGTGGAAATTTCCCCCCAATTCAGTTAATCACTGAACACTTTAATTGACTCATTGACGCGCAGTAAAGCTTGCAGAGAAAATATTGGCAGGTTAATTTCATGAATTTGTTTCTCCCTTTTGTCCCTTAAGGGTTAGAACAACATCATGGCTGCAACGGGAATATATAAATTGGATGATGGGAACAGTTATGCCACCAACTGCTTCCCAGCCAGAAGCCTTTTGCGACCCCTCTATGAAGAAGGTGACATATCCTGATTTCATCCCAGTGCTGGTACTCCATCCAAGTGACTTCTTGGGGTGGCAGATGGAAGAGACACACCTCAGGGGCTCAACTCTCTCCCAACCTTCAGTAATGGGGAAGTGACTTGTATCACTTTTGGGACCCACAATGCCCCTGATGACTCCAAGCCAAACCCCATGTTATCGTGGGCCAGTAGGTGATGTCTAGACTTTTCTTGGGAACTGCACCACAAAGAAGGTCGTTCCTCAAGTAACTACCTACCTAACTCGTGAAGGAGAAAAGCATCCCACAAAGGTTCAAATGGGAACAAGTGGTTCTTAAGATAGTCTGGTTCAATTTGGACCGGTGATCTGCGAGCCAAGCTACAAAAGATGAATTACACAAGGAGGAGCACGTGAAGGGAGTTGCAATGTTAGTTGGGAAGCTGAGTTTTAAAAGCGATCAGAAGGCTTTGTCAATTTTCCCTCTCTACAGAGCCAGGGAGATGGTTGCTCAGAGGGTTTGTTAATTTCCTCTTTGCCTCCTAAAGGGGAGGTGAAACTGATCGAACCTTCTTGAGGCAAAGAGGAAATTAACAAATCCTCTGATCAAAGATCTCCCTGGCTCTGTAGAAAGGGGAAATTGATGAAGACTTCCGATCTCTTTTAAAACTCAGCTTCACAGCTAACATTGCAACTCCCTTCACATGCTCCTCCTCATATAATTCGTCTCTTGTAGCTTAGCTCTCAGTCTGCTCTGTTAACGTTTCTGCTACCTATACACATTTTTAAAAAAAGTTTAAATGTTTTAAAAAATGCACAAATATTACATATTCGGCATTTTTCATAGAAAGGGACTCTCAGATTCCCCATCCTTTACACACTTGGGTGGTGATGATGATGATTATGATGATGATATTCAATTTAGGACAAATTAATGCCCACTCAGAGCAGTTTACCAATGCGTTATTATTATCCTCAGGTGGGTGGGGCTGAGAGAGCCACAGCAGCTTTGCTCATCTGAACAGGGTCTCCCGTAGGTACCAGACTGCTTTATAGAGCAATGGCCTGACTCCATATAAAGCTGTTTCACGTGTGTTGCTGGAAGGATACTTAGAGTTTGACTGTGCTGTTCTATAATGACTGTGCAACTCTGTAATGGATCCCTGCTGGCAAAATCAACAGCTGCCCTTACAAGTGCATTCTCTGTGGTGGCCCCTACCTGATGGAATGGCCCCTACCTGATGGAATGGCCTACCTGAGGAGGTCAGGAAAGCTCCCACCCTCCTAGCTTTTAGCAAGCAGTGCAAAACTGAATTAATTCAAGAGGGCTTTTTACTCAGGTAGGAGAGCTGTACTGTAAGGCAGTGGTCTCAAAGAGAGGCATCAGTAGAAGGATAGAGAGGGGCTATAGACTTTTGCTTTAAGTATGATCATACTGGGTAGATCTGTTGTCTAATAGATCAGTCATCGAGTTGCTTATTGTTGGGATTTTACAAGTGTCATTCTCTTCTGCCGTGAAAGAGTTAATCTGTTTGTGTTTAGTTAGGCACAGCTAGTTTAGCATGAGGCCAGTTAGATGTCGAGTTGTTCTTCCTGCCAGGGGAAAGGGGAGTTGCATGCTTAATGAACAGATCTAGGTGATTCTCGAAGGCTTGTGCTGCAGTGGAATTGGTTGGTCTTGGAGGTGCTACTGGACTCTTTTTGATTTTGCTCTACAGACTAACACTTCTAACTCCTCTGAACCTTTACAGAAGCAAACTGATCTCCATATCAGAAGGAGCTGTTTGCATCTACATATCAGAAGGAGCTGTTTGTATCTGCATATCAGAAGGAGCTGTTTGCATCTAACCCATCCTCCCCTCTCCTCCTCTATATCTGACCAGTTTCTTTTGGCCCTCCATGCATCTGACGAAGAGAACTGTGATTCTCGAAAGCTTATGCTACAATAAAATTGGTTAGTCTTAAAGGTGCTACTGGACTCTTTTAGATCTAGGATTGATTGTTGGCTAACCAGGTTTATTGGGGCCAATTAACATTCTTTCCTTTGTCCAGGACGCCATTGCTCTCCCGATAGTTAGACCGTTACCTCTAGCATGTAAGGATGTAGGAACTAAGTTAGCTCTTCTTTATTTTATCTCCAATGTAATCTTTATTATTTTTCCCGGTATGTAGTAAACGTTATTTTAGAAGCTGAACACACATGTCTCTGTGATTCTTTATCTGCTGTGCAATACTCTTCTCTGCTAAAAATAAATGCTGCTCTGTTTCGGCATTTCTTCAACTCTATAATGGATCTCGGCTGGTTTTAAATCTCTGCAGATTTGCATGAATATACCCTATTGCATTGTTTACTGAAATCTTTGAAATTCACTGTACTCACACTCTGAGTCACATTGTCTTGAGTATCAATGAGAAAGGCGGACTATAAATAAATAAACAAAGAAACAAACAAATAAATAAAATAAATAAATACATAAGGACTTGAAATTTTTACAGTGGTTTAAAGGAAGTCTATGGCAACTTCCATTCCAAAACGTAATTTTAAAAAGTTCATAACTCAGCAAAATTTTCTGTACTAAAACCAGTATTGGTTGTTATTTATAATTTCTTAATTTTGTCATTGATGCAATTCTCTATATTCTGCACAAGGCACTAGGAAGTTCTGTCCTTTTCCAATACACTGCTATGTATATCCATGCAGCTAATGATGAGTTTAATATCATTCCAAGATCTGTATTTTGCTGGCAGTTTTTCGGGTAACATAATAAGATAACCTTTGGTCTGGTGGGACACACTGTCCCATAGTTTCCTGAATTAATTCTAGCACCCGAATCCAAAATATTTGAATCTCTGGGCAAGCCCACCCCCCCAAAGTTGAAACTAGCTGGCTATTGAAGAATGATGGCACCAACATATATCTACAGGGATCTTTTATATTTTTGCTATTTTATGAGGTGTCAAATCCCAACCAAAAAACATTTTGAAATACTTTTGCTGATGCCAACTTTCGTTTTTCCCTGTGTAATGGGTCAGGGGCTGGTCACTGGCAAGTGGCTCGTCAGACTGCTGAGCAACTGAAGACTGGATGTCCGTTCAGCTCAAAATCCACCCGGGTCAAATGGAGTGGGCCACATAGGCATGCGAGCGAGAAAACCCTCAACAGGACACTTCTGGTGAGCGCCACCGTTAAGATGCTATTATTCTGTTATATGGTTGGCATGTGCTCAGATTGACTTTAAGGGACCTTCTTAGGCCATGCAGAAATGCGCTTGATTTAGAATCATAGACTCATAGGCTTGGAAGGGACATCCAGGGTCATCTAGTCCAGCCCCCTGCACAATTTATGTATTTATTTATTGGATTTCTATCCCGCCCTCCCCACAAGCAGGATCAGGGCATGTTACAACAGTAAAAACATAAGTTGCATTTAAAACATCAGTAAAACCGCAAAAATCCCATTAACCCTGCCCCCAGACAGCAGCCTTGAAGCCCAACTCCTCCCAGCAAAAACACAGAGGGGTGGGTAGAAGAGGGGAACAGGCCTTTCCAATCAGGCTATGACTCACATGGGGGGCAGATGATCAACTCTAACTCATAGAAGGGGACCAGATGGCCGTACGGCCCCTCTCCTGGGAGGCCAGTTTGGAGACTTCGAGGTGACTCCTGACTTGGCCTCAACCATATGCCTGGCGGAACATCTCAGTCTTGCAGGCTGTAATGACGAAAGATCCTGGCGAGCCCACCTATCCTCTGTTAGAGGGTTCCGCCAGGTCGGAGCCACGACCGAGAAGGCCCTTTCCCTGGTCGAGGCCAGTCTCGCCTCCCTGGGGCCAGGGACCAGCAGTAGATGTTTCTTGGCTGATCTCAGCGCTCTCTGGGGCACGTATGGTGAGAGGCGGTCCCGCAGGTATGCTGGTCCCTGTCTGCTAAGGGCTTTAAAGGTCAACACCAACACCTTGAATTTTATCCGGAACTCCCCAGGAAGCCAGTGCGGCGGCTGCAAGATGGGAGTAATATGCGTCCTATATAGAACACCAGGAACGACGCGCACAGCAGCATTCTGGACCCGTTGTAATTTCCAGGTCAAACCCAAGGGAAGCCCTGCGTACACTGAGTTAGAGTAGTCCAGTCTGGAGGTGACCCTTGCATGGATCACTGTCGTTAGGTCCTGGGTTGAGAGATAGGAGGCGAGTTGCCTGGCCTGCCCAAGATGGAAAAAAGCAGACCGAGTCACTGCTGCAGCCTGGGTCTTCATTGACTAGGAGGCATCCAGAATCACTCCCAGTGTCACGGGCTGGGCCAGCCCAAGCAGGGTGGTTCAAGTCCAAACCTTAAGGCCAAAGTCAAAGGGGAGTTCCAAGAGCAAAAGCCAAGTCAAACCGGTGGTCAGAGCACGAGATAAAGCCAGGAGTGAGTCCAGATTCCAAGAGCGAGGTCAGGCACAGTCCAAGGTCAGTCACCGATAGTGTCAGGCCCAAAAGCAGGCACGGGCACGGGCACGGGCACGGAACACGGAACACGGAACACGGAACACGGAACACGGAACACGGAACACGGAACACGGAACACGGAACACGGAACACGGAACACGGAACACGGAGTGGTTGCAGGCAGTAGACACGTTGCTTCCACGCCCAGCAGTTCCTCCAGACTGGCTCTTATAGCCAGGCGTGGTTTTCAGCCAGCTGCTGGGGCTCTATCGTGCCACTATTCATCGTTACTCTCCAGCAGCTGGCGTTGGCTCAAGAGGCGAGCACTGCGCCGTCTCTCCTGCAGTTCCAGTCTCTGGCGCTGCCTGCAGCGTTCCTTGGGCGTGGGTGAACCTGGGGGGGTGGAGGCTCTTGGCTGCGCTGCACCTGTAGAAGTCTCTGGCTGAGCTTCCTCTGTAGTATTGGAGCTAGAGGGTGCTGGTGCCTCAGCTGCTGGCTGTAAGCTCTGATCAGCCAGCAGCTGTTGCTCCTGATTGCTGGCTTCTGCTGAATCAGGGCTACACAGGGCTCCTCTTCTCCTGAGGAGTCCTGGCTGGCTACACGAGGCTCCTCTCCTCCAGAGGAGACCTCACTCTCAGACTGGGCCATGACACCCAGACTCCTGACCGTCGAAGAATGCACAAGTGGCGCCCCGTCAAAGGCCGGGAGCCAGATCCCCAAATCCGACGGCCCACGACTTAAGTGCAGAACCTCCATCTTGCAGGAAATTCACAGGGATTTTTGGATTTTTTCCCACTGTGTTTCAAAATATTTATTTATTCCACTATTTCTCACTGAACCCCTGATTCTGCGGAACCCCATGGTTCCGTGGAACCTGGTTGGGAAAAACTACCATAGTCACATCCCAGCCAGTTACAGTTGGAGAGTTTCAGCTGCAAGGAGTCCTAAAACTGGCCGGGATGCTGTTGTTGTAACAACAAAGAGGTGTGATGCAAATGCAACCCTGATACGCTAACCTTACTACAGCACATGCAAAGTAACACGCTCCCAAATAATTTTATACAAAGTAATTTCATATATTTAAATCGCCCAGTGGCTAATAGTGATATCCAAAATTCTTACCAATATTATATAAACAAGAATTTTACAAAGTTCGAACATCTAAATTACATATGACGACCCATGTCCCTTTAAGGAATTCCCGCAAAGGCAATCCAGCCCTCTGGTTCTTCTCGGCTTTTCTCCTTTTTTCTTCATATTCTCCGCAATAACCTACAGACTGGACGTTGTTTTTGTTATCCATTCGCAACTTCTACTTGGGAGCCTGCGTTTCTCGAAGAAAGGAATATATGTGTTTGAGAGGGCTTGATTGCCTTTGCGGGACTTCCTTAAAGGGACATGGGTCGCCATATGTAATTTAGATGTTCGAACCTTGTAAAATTCGTGTTTGTATAATATTGGTAAGAATTTTGGATATCACTGTTAGCCACTGGGCGATTTAAATATATGAAATTACTTGGTATAAAATTATTTGGGAGCGTGTTGCTTTGCTAGTGCTGTAGTAAGGTTAGCGTAATGGTGCTTGCAGCATCTCTGTTCAATTCACAGATGTTCCCAGGGGTGGCTGAGGTGGAACAATGGCAGCATCTTGGCCTGCCAGAATGAGATCTAATGGGGAAGAAGGAGACTGTGAATGCTGGTGCCATGAATCACCAGGGCCTGCTTGGGAGCTGCAAACCACATGTTGGGCGTCCCCTGGTGGTAGAACTGCCTCTTTGCCCAGTCGAATACGCAGGACCTATTCCTTCTCTTGATTTATTTCCAGATGAAGCTCCACCACGTGAAAAGCCCTTCGGATCTCTGCTCGGTGAACATAAGCAATCAAAATTTTGTCACAGTAAGTAGGACTCTTCATTAGGTTGGGCGCCAACTGGAATCCCAGGTGCAAAGCCATGCCCCCAAAGGCTGGAACAAAGATTCCCCCTTAACTCTGCCCTGCAACCTTTAGCTGTCTTGGAGGGGCTCGTGGCCTGATCCTGAAAACACACCTCTGTGTGGCTGCTGTCAGGCCATACAGTGTGGCCTGACACTGTCTGTCACTTCCATGACTGGTGGAGCTGGTGGTGGCGGTGCGGGCGTGCACGGGCCTGCTTGCCGTGCAGGCAGCTGAACACAGGGCCAGGAGGCCCTCTGTGCGGTTCGCCTTCCCCGCTGCCCCAGTGCAGGCGTGTGCTGGGGTAGCCGGCTTGCTGCGCGGGTGGCTGAGCGCAGGGCTGGGAGGTCCTGCATGTGCGGCAAGCCAGCCGCCCCATCGCTGGGGCAGGTGAAGGTCTCCCAACCCTGCACTCAGCCTCCCACGTGGCAAGCCACGGCACGCTCCCAGTGGCTGGCAGCCGCACCCAGCGTCCCCTCTTTGGCAGTGCCGGTGGCAGGCTACCCCTCCCTGCTCCCCCTCGATCCAGCCCTGCCAAGTTGTATATCTTACTTATGTTTTTAAATAGGTTTTATTCATTCTTGTTTATCCACTCTGAGTCCATATAAGCAGGAAGAGCGTAATACAAGATCAATCAATCAATCAATCAATCAATCAATCAATCAATCAATGATGCATGCTTTTTTTTTTTCTTTAAAAAAGAGCTTGTTTGCAACGGCATTGCTGGAGTCATTTCCTTTCCCGTTAACACAGGCTAAAGAAGAGGACTTTGAGCAATTTGACTCTGTCGCCTATATCAATGCCGCAGAAAACCTGCTGAATTTAGGTGAGGAATGCGTCAGGAAGCCAGTTTGGTGTTGTGGCTAATGTGTTGGAAATGGGAGGTTTGAATCCCCACCCTGCCACGCCAGCTTGCGTGGTGACCTCGGGCCAGTCGCTCTCTCTCAGCCCAACCTTCCTCACAGGGATGTTGTGAGGATAAAAGCGAGGAGACGAAAACGATGTAAACCAATTTGGTTTCCCATTGAGGAGACAGATGGGGCATAAACAAAATATGTAAATAAAGGCTGGTGGCGGGGTTTTGTGGGCTGCTGGAGCACAGAACGTCCAGCGGCTTCTCCATTGGGGTTTCCCCCACCACCCACCCACTGCAGCTATGAGGGAGTGGAGTATGACTGCCAGGCACGGTTCCCCTCCTTCCAGTGTTTTCCCCCACCAGGAAACGGGAGATTGCTCCAGAGGCCCTTGCAATATTTCAGAGGTTTCTCGGGCCAGCTCCTGTTTCCCGGTGGGAGGGTTGCCTGGAAGGGGCGGAAGGGCAAATGGTTGGCAGTCAAGTTCTTTTGCTGTCAGCTGATCAGCCTAGCCTCTCGGATTGGCAGTGGCCCATCTACTGTGTACCTTGGCAGATGCCCAATTGTACATACCCCTGATGCTGGCCCTGGAATGCCCGGAGCTACATTGGCTAAAGTGCGGGGACTTCATCTCAGCTGGGTTGTGGACTGAGAGTTGAGACCGTACCGGCTCAGAGCTCTACATTTGATCGGCTTGCCTTGCCTGGCCACCATTTTCTGTTTCAGTCACGTATAAGATGGAGGCAGGAGGGTCTGATTATTAGAGCAGAAAGGGCACACGGGTATCTATATTCAGTGACAGCAAACCTCTGAATCCAGCAACATCAGGGGAAGGCCTCAACCTCTATGCCTTGCTTTTTTGGCCCTCCATAGAGGGCCAGTTTGGTGTAGAGAGCCAGTTTGGCCCTCCATAGAGAGCTAGTTTTGTGTAGTGGTTAAGAGCACAGGACTCTAATCTGGAGAACCGGGTTTGATTCCCCACTCCTCTGCCTGAAGCCAGCTGGGTGACCTTGGGCTAGTCACAGCTCTCTGGAGCTCTCTCAGCCTCACCCACCTCACAGGGTGATTGTTGTGGGGATAATAATAACATACTTTGTAAACTGCTCTGAGTGGGCGTTAAGTCGTCCTGAAGGGCAGTATACAAATCTAATGTTGTTGTTGTTGTTGTTGTTATATGATTGGCCCCACAGTGTGAAACAGGATGCTGGACTCGATGGACCACAGGTTGATCCAGCAGGGCTCTTCTTAGGTGTGTGGAGGGGCTAAATAGTGGGCGGTACGCTTGTGCCAAAACTTAGAGTATCTCTACACAAGACATTTTACATGAGAATGTTCAAGTGTCGGTAGATGCACTGTTAGCTGGGAAGCATAGTTTAAAAAAGAGCCAAAGGCTCTGCCAATTTCACTTCTCTACATAGAGCTGGCAGAGATCGCTCCTCAGAGGGTTTGTTAATTTCATCTTGACAGAGCCTTCCTGGAGGTGAAGATGAAATTACCAAACCCTCTGAGGAGCAATCTCCGCAGGCTGTGTAGAGAGGTGAAATTAAACTATGCTTCCTGGCTAACATCGTGTCTTCCTACACTTGAGCATTTTTGTGCAAGATGTCTCGTGTAGACAGACTTTTAGTCACCACTGCATTAACCTGCCCAATTAATATTTTCCTTTCTTTAAAAAAAATCTTTTTAGAAGCATTTTGTAAATTTCCTGCTCTACGGGAACTGGAACTTTCCTTGAACGGCTTAAGAAATCTTAAAGTCAACACTGGAGATTTTCCACACCTGGAAGTAAGAACGAGGGGGATCTCGGGGTCTGGTCACACGCATGCTAAACTTGTGTGCGCTTGGGGGAAACCCCAAATCTCCTCGAGTGTAACCTTCAAAATGGTTTTGGGGAAAGGGAAAAGGGCCCCCATGTGTGTGCACGGAGCCAAGAGTGGCTTCGCCTGTCCTTGATTTCCACCCAGTGTGTAACGATATCTGTATTCTTGTATTTTTTTGCTCTGTTTTTTAATTAATGATTTTATATTGTGAAGGCCTATGGCCACATACAATAAATTCGCAGTGTGTTTTGCAGATAGAAAAGAGCTGTGGGGGTAGGCTCTTTCTCTTACTGCCTGTTCCACATGTCTCCTGGGCAAATACAAGGAAAAGAAAGAAAAAGAGGCCCCCACCCCCCAGCTCTTTGCTGTCTGGCACCTTAAAGAGTAGAAATGTTTATTGCAGCACTGCTTCTTATGTAGGTGGCCCTGTCGGAGGTGATAGCCTCCGGGCCACGGAACTCTTTGCTTTGCTTCCATTGCAGATCTTGGACCTTTCTTACAACAATCTGTCTCCTGAGGATACCCGGGTCCTGGGAGTTCTGTCCCACTTGAAAGTTCTCCACCTCACTGCCAATGGACTCAGTTATCTCCCTCTTAATCTGACAGTCCCTGATAGGTAAGGCTGAAGGGAGACCAACTGGGCATGCAGTACTCAGTAGGGGTGCGTTGGGGCTACCAAGCTGGGGTCCTACCAGCAGCCTATGTGAGGCAGAAAGTAGGCAAGATTTGGGCTTCCCATATGCATGGCCCATGTGATGAAGCAGAAGATTCTTTTGCAAGAGGAAACGGGTTGGGGGAAACCAGCAGGACTCTTTGTATTCCACGCTGGGATGGCGTTTGTTGTCTTGATGCTCAGGCATTGCCGAGTGAACCCTAGTGGTGGTGGAGAGTGCTGTCAAGCCATAGCTGATTTATGGCAACCCCTACTGGGGTGTTCAAGGCAAGACACTAAATGAGGTGGTTTGCCTCCACAACCCTGGTCTTCTATGGAGGTATCCCATCCAATTACTAGCCAAGGCCGACCCTGCTTAGTTTCCAAGATCTGATGAGATCAGGTTTGCCTGGGCTGTTGAGGTCGGGGCAATTGAACCCTACCAGCATTTAAAAAATAGAATCCATGTAGGGATCCAATTCAGGGCAGAGCTGAGGGGAGAAAAGATTAAATCTCACCCTGGTTTTACCTATCAAAAAGTCCTCCCCATGATATTAAACCCTAGAAGAGGAGGGAGTGCAACAGTCTTTTTTCCCCCTTTGAAGACTAATAGTACATTTAAAATTAAAATACTCATGAAACACACGATAAAGCTTCCTTATATTGGGCCTGGTCATTGGTCTTTTAAAGTCAATCTTGGGGGTTGGACTAGATGACCCTGGAGGTCCCTTCCAACCCAATGATTCCATGATTCTTGTCTATTTTGACGGGCTGATCCTTTTAACTGGAGATGCTGGGAACTGAATCTGGGATATATACCAAGCAGTTGTTCTAGCATTGAGCCACGCTCTCCCCTGCCCCCAAAAAACTTGAGAACACCCCGTCCTGGGTCTCCCAGCATCTTCTCTAATTTAACTCTCAAATGAGAACCAGATCTAACTCTCATTTTTTAAAAAACCCAACAAGTTTAGTGTTTGTAGTCCTCATTGTGTTGAAGGAAATCGCAACTCTGTCTCTATCCATTTTCCCCTCCGACGTTTCTCTGTCGCTCGCCCAGCTGAAACACACCAAAAAAGAGGAGAATTCTAAAAAACATGCAGATATACAAAGTGTGCGTACTTTTTGAATTGTATTTGTATTTGCCCGGAAAAGAACGGGCAAGCGCATTGAATGGCGTTGTGTTGACTGTTTGCCAGTTTAAAGCTACCCATGCTATGTTGGACTTCAGCCCCGCTTGGTGGTGTTACTTCCGAGTAAAACCAAGCAGGATCAGGCTGCAAGCAGTTTGTGGAACTCCCAAAGGAATCTGAAACTGTTTCCGTGCCCCCCTCGGTCCCCACCCTCTCCACCCTTGTCTAAGTTATGTGTGGGGCGATGGTTTTGTCTTTCCAGCAACGACACTGGCGGCGTGATGTTCCCGGCTCTGGAAGTCTTACTTCTGGATGACAATCAACTTTCTCACCCCAACGTCTTTGTCAGTCTAGCTAACCTCCGAAGGTAAGCGGCCACCCCAGCATCTTCTGGAACAAGCTTGCAGACTGCCCCCCACCCCGCCAGCTCAGCTTGCCAGCCACATAGGGTGGCCCTCCAGGTGTTCGGCAGCCCCCTTCTTTCAGCAGTCCCAGGCAGACTGCAAAATCTTTTGGGACCACCAAACCTGACTTGGTGGGGGAGGGCGCGGAGTGACAGGCCCATCCCCAAACAAGAACTACACGCTGTAACGCAGCTCACGGGAACCTAGATTATGTCGCTGTCTTATTGACTGGTGTCACAACAACCTGCATGGCAGTGGCCTCAGAGGGCCAATGGTCATTGTCCACCCAACAGGCAGTATCTCCTGGTAGGGTGCTACTCATCGTGGACTGGGCTCATCAGATCTGGTTCCCTGACCTGCTGCCCTCCCTAACACTTCTGCCCCTCTGATGGGGGTATCCACGGCCACTCCTCCCAGGCTACCTCGCACAGGTGTCCATGGCTACAAATTCTGCTCTCCTTGGCCTCAAACTGACATTTTCTGTTGGTCAGTCAAAAGGTTACCCACTTTACTCTGCTTTCAGCTCAACTCTGTGGAAAGCTCTGTCTTCCATGGTGCTGTGACAAGCTGATATCGCCCCTAGCAGCTCCAGACCTTCTCTGGCCCTCCCCGTTACTGCACTTCAGATAGCAAGACCGTAGTGCGGTTGCAAAGATCAGACTCAGAGAATTCAAAATATAAGACAGTTTAATTAATAAAAGGAATACACAAGGTCAGTCGAAGCATTTCAGACTGAGCAAGGGGACAAAGAAAAGGTGAAAACACGCAGTCTCCTCTCCTGGTCCTACATTTGGTACTTATTCGAAGTGATGTTTAATTAGGACAGGCTGGGTGTAATAATTTCAAGTAAATGGGTGCATGTGTCTTTAAATGCTTGGGTTGAGCTAGGTGAAGAGTGGGGGTGAGAGAGGTATGAGTGAGTGATGTGATTGGCTGATGACTGAGAGTGTGGGCGGAGTGAATGCAGTTTGAGACCGACAATGCAGAGAGCAAAGTGGCAGTCAGAGGAAAGCAGGCTAGCTGTGTGCTGCCTGAGTATATTGAAATACTCATGAGAGAAATATAACCTGTGTGGAACCTGAACTGAGCATGTTTGTGAAAGGACACTCAGTCAGGGAAAGAGAGGCCAGGTGTGTGCTGCCTGAGGAGTTTAAGCATTTCTGTGAGAGAAATATTGAGTCAGAGAAAGAGGCTAACTGTGTGTTAAGCCTTAGAGGAGATCTGAGTGAATGAGTTTATAGGAAGTAACTTTAAGAACCGAGAACTATGTTTATGAAACCGATACGCTTCTTGAAAAATAAACATTTATTTTGTTTTGTTATATCCCAGAGTAGCTGTCATTGCTATATCCCATTCCTATCCTCAGGGCCACATAGAACCATGAAGGAGCCTGATGCTTAGGAATGTTACCAAAGGGAAAACCTAAATAAAAAATATTTGCATATAATATTCCTGGTGTCAGCAAACTACCCAGAGGGTGTTAAGGGAAAGATTAAAAGAAAAATCTACTCAAAAGAAAGTAAAGATCGTAACACTGGGATTACTTGGAGTTGCAGTAATTTAAAGTTCAGCATTATCTTAATTCTCTGAGGTGGGACTCCTTCCCATTGCCCCTTGCCATATGGACAAGATGCAACAGACGGTCATGAGTGAAAATATAGGAAGGGTGAATTAAGCGTATCCTCTGATCAATATCCATGAGAGTTCAGCTGTTCATAATGTTACCTGGAAAACAGCGGTGTGTGCGAATGAATGCCTTCTGATCCCACTTTTGTGCTCCGCTTTGAAAAGCAGATCACTCTCCGTCCATGTGTTTGTGAGAACTGGCCTTTTCGGTGCTGTCCTTGCCTCCTTAGCTTGAAGCAGTTAAACCTGGATAGGAACGGCATCAAAGAAGTGCCATACCTCCATCATGTTGAGAACTCGCGCTTCTCCATCCATCCTTTATCCGCAAAGTCGGGCATCAGGGAAGGGCTACGCACGCGGAAAAGCGCAGAGATACAACGCAAGCGAGATACGTTTTCTGGGGTCAGCGAGCAAATGGACCACGTCATTGCGCAAAACAACAAGGATCCAGATGGGACAGGTGGGTTTCAAGGAGACATTCATTCTCTTGCCCGAGATGGGAACACCCTCCACCTATGTATGAGACTCAAAACAGATGTGACGAAATACCTAGATTCAACTTGTGTTCTCTTACCTAAAGGTTTGTCGGGAAGTGTAGGCATCCTTGCAGCTTAAAGTTTAGCATTTACAGAGCAGCAGGGAGAGAAGTGCAGGTGTCCTTGCAGCTTAAAGTTTAGCATTTACAGTGCAGGCGTCCTTGCAGCTTAAAGTTTAGCATTTACAGAGCAGCAGAGAGAGAAGTGCAGGTGTCCTTGCAGCTTAAAGTTTAGCATTTACAGTGCAGGTGTCCTTGCAGCTTAAAGTTTAGCATTTACAGAGCAGCAGGGAGGGAAGTGCAGGCGTGGGGCGCCTTTCCTCCCACTCTCAAGGTGCATCACGGCATTTTCCCTTCCCCTCACCCGGCCTGGCCCTGCAGAGCGACGCCTGGCTGCACTGGGAGACTTTAAGCTGCAAGGACGCCCACACTTCCCTCTCTGCTGCTCTGTAAATGCTAAACTTTAAGCTGCAAGGACACCTGCACTTCTCTCCCTGCTGCTCTGTAAATGCTAAACTTTAAGCTGCAAGGACGCCTACACTTCCCGACAAACCTTTAGGTAAGAGAACATGAGTTGAATCTAGGTATTTCATCACGTTTGTTTCGGCTCTCAGTTTAATCATTTTGGGCAAAAAAAGCCTTCACCCCCGTGAGTCATTTTCTTGTTCCCCTGCAATGCCAGTTGACCCATAATATTTGGAGTGCCTTGGCTTGCAAAGAAGGGGTTGGTCCCCGCATACCTGTTCGATTAACAAAGGCCTTTTCCTCTGTCTACCTTCACCCAGATCCAACATCCTAATATCTTCCATCCTAATATTTTTTTAATCAACACATTTCTTTCTTTCTCCTTTTTTTTTTAAAGCAGAGGTTCTCTTTCAGTCCTGTTCTCCTAACCCATCAGTACTGGTAAGATTTTATTCTTTGGGCCAAAAGAATGTTGAAAAGTTCTGTGTTTCTGTTGACCTGTTTTAAAGAGAGCGATGCTAAGAAAACCAGAGATCAGTTGCTTTATATGACTGTGGCCGTTAAGCTAATTCATATTAAGCACTAGAAATCTCCAGGAATCCCACAAATCAGTGAATGGCGTATGAAACGATGCAGGGTGAAGTCGCCCTTTCACTTAGTGGGAAAGATCCTGGTGGACTCCAATCCATAGAGGGCCAGAGGTGGGCTGTGCAAAATAGTCTCTATGGTGCTGGCAGCACCCGAGTGGGCTGTGGTAGCAATGATAAGAGATGATATACTGAAGGCTCCTCAAGACCGTGGGTTCACTTCCCACCTGGCTCCCAAGAGAGGAACGCAAGGCTCCCAGAGTTCCCTGATGCAGCATGTCCAAGAGTGTCTCTACACGAGATGCCTCAGTGCCTGTTTGTCAAGTGTAGGGAGAGGCAATGTTAGTCAGGAAGTGTAATTTAAAAGACAGACCCGGCGGAGATCACTCCTCAGAGGGTTTGTTAATTTCATCTTCGCTTCCCCTAAGGCTCTGTCAAATTCACCTCTCCAGTCTAAAACTGTGTGGGATCTCAACCAGCGAGGAATGGAAAGGGGTTGGGGCTGCCTGGAGAGGTTATAATGGGCTGAGTTTCCCTTCTGGCATTTCACAGCCCCTTCATACAGCTCCAGTGTATAGCAGAGTCTTTCCCCTGCCGCTGGCTCTGTCTTTCTAAACTACCCTTTCCAGCTACCATTGCATCTCCCAGCACGTGTCACATGTCTCCTGTAGAGAGAACCCAAGACAGCAAGGGGCGCACCCCTCGAGACGCTGAAGAGCATGGCGGCACAGTTCCCCCTGCTGTAACGATGCATTACTTGCTTAGCTCGGAGGGACGCTGCTGCAGCAACCAGCCGGGGACTGGAAGCTCCGCCACATTTTTGTTTCTTGCAATGGCAGGAGAGTAGAAGCCTGGCAGCAGCTGCGATTTAGGATCCCGTGACGCCACTCCCTAGTATTGAAAGGGAATGAATTACATTGTCACTAATTGAATGAAGTTCAGTTTCTTGCCCCTGAGGAAGTCGTCCGACGAAAACTGAGAGAAGCAAGCCGGCCCCGGTTCGGGCAGGGCACGGACAGGCTCGGATTTTTCCTTTTCGTTCGTTCCACGCGGCTTTTCCTGCAGATGGAAAATCATCTGAAATTGACATATGTTTCATGAGGAGCCTTTTCTCCCGACTTGGTTATAAAAAATATTTTGGATGTTTCACTGGGGAAGGCAATCTCAGTCAGGTTGATCCTTGTATGTTACATATCTTGGAGTTGTAATTGTATATGAATGTGTGTATTTATGAATTGGCAATTGTCTATTTTTCTATGAGGTTGTATTTATTGTATTTATAATTCTGTAGAGCACTTCGTATTAGCACTTAGTCACTTGAAGAGTAAAGTTTACTATATGGACAGAGCTATATTCTCTGCACTCCTGATTTTTCTTTTCTAGTAACTTTAGAGTCTGAAGCTCAGCAGTAGCTCACCACGCTCCCCTTCTTAGGCGACGCTCCCAAATCTCCAGGAATTTTCCAGGCCGGAGTTGGCAATCCAACCTGCATAGCTTGGGTGCCCCCCCTTCCCCCACTGCCAAACACATCGCACGTCAGCCCTGCATCGTGGTTCCCCAGGTGCTCAGTTGTGATCTAACCAAGAGTTCTCTCTTATTCTGTGTGCTGCATCTAGTCCACGTGGGCACACCCAAATGGGATCTTGTGGCTGGTCAAAGACGGTAGATGTCATCACAGTTTGACTGCACAGACCCATCCAGGCACTGTGCATTTGAGGCACCGCTAGAGGAGCGTTCTTTCTGAGTGCCGGATTCTGGGTTTCCTTGCAGGATCACAGAGCAGAACTGGTACTCTTGCATGGCAGTACTTGACCCAAACTCAGCGCCCGCTTTGGTTCTGGGGTTTCGCCCCATCTCCCTTCTGTGAAAGAGATCTTGGTTGTGCCTCTCTGCGGTTGAAATGTTCCAAAAAGGAACACTTGTCCTACGTGGACTGTACCACTTGAGAATGCAAGGGGGAGTCACACGTCTGAATGCTGTCACTTACATGCCAAGCACGGCCTCTGTAAATCTCTCTACGCAAGACATTTGACACATGAAGAACATGTGTTGGGTAGTTTTAAAAGACAGAGCTGGCAGCATGGCAAAGGCTTTGCTATACACTGGAGCTGTGTGCCAGAAGGGAAACTGAGCCCATTATAACCTCTCCAGGTCCAAGCCCAGCTCTGGAAGGCAGCTCCAGCCCATTTCCATTCCTGGCTGCCTTCTGGTTGTGATCCCACAGTTTTAGACTGGAGAGGTGAAATTGACAGAGCCTCCAGGGAGGCAAAGATGAAATTAACAAACCCTCTGAGGAGCAACCTCAGCAGGCTCTGTCCTTTTAAACTATGCCTCCCGACTAACTCTGTGTCGCCCTACAGTTGACGAACATGCGCTGAGGCATCTCGTGTAGAGAAACTCCATGTGGAGCATTTTGTCATGTGGGGGGAGCACTTGGGCAGGCAGGCCTGCCGCCCTTTGCATTCCGAAGTGGGACAGTCCCAGGATGACTGTGCCGTGCTTGTGAAAGGAAGAACCGTGAGAGTTAATGGGACAAATTCTGAGTAACATCAGCAACAACAACAACAACAAAGATGACTAATATGGATTGTGCCACGTTTTCTTTCAGGAAGATACGGCTTCACTCCGTCCTGAATCCAAGATCTCCTCGACCAGCTTCAGCCAAGAGTTCGTTCTTCCCTTAGCAGAGCTGCGGTACCTCAGTCTGGCCAACAACCAGGTAATCAAAGAGTTACAAGCCAGGTGTCTCTTTCAGAAACCATTGGTGGCGAGCGGGGTGTATTTAAACAGCAACCGTCTTGCGCTGCTGTCTTACATAGCCCAGTTTCTAGTGTTCCAGTTTGAAATCCCTTTAAGCTGATGGATCTGTTAGGGTCAGAGTTCCCCACCTTTTTAAGCCTGTGGATACCTTTGGAATTTTGAGCGAGGGCGGTGGGTGCAACTAGTTCCTAACTGGGGCTAGTTCTGTCACTCTACACGTTACTTTTTTTAGGAGTTCTCCACAGAGCCAACCCATGCTTCTCACGGACACACATTATCTCAAGCAGGGGTCATTTCGTAGAAAAAGAGCTGGAGGAACTCATTAGCATAACTCATTAGCATATGCCACGCCCCTTGCCACCACGGGACGTGTCATTGGTATAACTGATTTGCATATGCCACACCCCCTGACATCACCTATTCTGGCTGTTTTGGACACAATCCTGGCCATTCAGGGCCGAAATTGGGTCCAAAATGGCAAAAGGGGGCTGAAAATGGGCAAAAAGAGGCCCAAAATGGTCAGGATCGGGGTTCTGCTGAGCAGGAGAGTGATCCACCACCCGTCAGAGGCCTGATCTGGGCCGTTTTGGCCCCAATCCAGGCTGAAACGGGCCCCAAATGGCCGAGAGTCAGGTGGGCGGGGCCACCTGACATGTGACCTCTTTGGGGAACTGCGTTCCTGTGCGTTCCCCCTCGAAATGAGCCCTGGTCTCAAGCATTGGCTTCTTTTTTAAAAAACGAGCGTGCAAATAGGCTCAGAAAGCTGCCTCCGAGGGAGGAAGAGCTCCTGTGTTTCTCCCAAGCTGCTTTCCCTGTGCAAAAACATTGCAGAGGGGAGACATTTCTCCACTTCTGCTGTTCCACGTGGAGATATTTTGTGCACGTGCGGCAGCAGAAACGGAAAAACTTTCCTTCTCCACACTGTTTTTGGAAGGGGGCGGGAAGCTTGGGAGAAACGCCGGAGCTCTCCCTCTCCCAGCAGCAGCTTTCTGAGCCCATTTGCACTCTTGTTTGTTTTATAGAAGCCAGTCCCGGGAGCAGAGACACAGGTTGGCTCCGTGGAGAACCCGTAAAAGAAGTAACGTGTAGAGTGTTGTCTATGCGAGAAGGGAGGGAGGAAGCAGGCGTGAGATACACATGAGCCAGGAAACAAGTTGAGCTCAGGCACACCCTGACTTAATATTGGTCAAAAGTGACATCTGAAAAATGGCACCTCCTAGTCCCTGGCTGACCACCGCAGCGGCTCAGTCCCTTTCCCAGCGGCCATTCAAAGATCATTCTGTGACGCCTGGATTTTTTTTGCTGTGTTCTGGTTTGCAGATCGAACACGAGGAGGACTTGCTAGCCGCGGCTCTCTTCCCGTCTCTGACCAAGCTGACCTTCTACGGCAACCCGTTCACCACTGCACGGAGCGGTAGAATCCCCCTATTAGGAGTGTTAGGGGTTTTAGTTAGGCATCCGTAAGGCAGGATAATGAGCAATGCATTGTTTTGTGCTCCGTTTCCAGAGCGATGGGAAGTCCCTGGCAATCTTTGCAGGCTCAGGCGCTGTTCTGAATGTCAGGACTGGAAATCTATGCTTAAAAAAAAAAGAAAAAGAGAAAAGCTACCCTCCCTCTACAACCTCGCAGAGAGGAGCTTTTCTTGGAGGAACTATTCAGCAAAACTCTTATATCTTTTATTTAATTTTTGCCCACCCGCTTTTATCCAAGGTAGGACAGGCTGAGAGACAGCAAATGACCCAAGGTCCACCGGTGACCTTTACAGATTTGAACCTGGGTCTCCGAAGTCCTGGTACAGCGCTAACTGTTGTGCCACTCTGATGTTTGTGCCTATTTGTCTTCCTTAAATATGATCCTTCTTGCTAGGGAGGGAAGAAGCAGTGGTTGTCACCTTCTATGCAAAGGGTGTGAACTGTTCCAAAGAGAGCAAAGGGAGTCCTTGACTCTGTACTAGCAGGACCTTGGAGCAGAATTCGAAACCTGCAGAAACGTCAGGGCTGCATATATGTTGCAGTTCCATGCAAATGCAGACTTAAGATACTAGATGCAGAACTCGGCATCTTCAGGGAGAAAAAGACACTTCCTTTATGATTCCAAAGGTGTGTGTGAGCAGCGTTTGCTGAAATCTTAGAAGGCAGGGGGATATAGAGTTGCCAACCTCCAGGGGGCGGCTGGAGATTTCCCAGAACTACAACTGATCTCCAGGCCACAGAGATCAGTTCCACTGGAGAAAATGGCAGCTTTGTAGGGTGGACTCTATGGCATTGTACCCCAACGAAGGTTTCTCCCCTCCCTATACCCCATCCACTCCAGGCTCCACCCCTAAAATCTCCAGGAATTCCTGAACCTGGAGCTGGCAACCCTAGGGATGGATGAATAAAAGCTAAGCTAGACACGATAAGGCAGGGGTCCCCAACCTTTTTGAGCCTGTGCACGGCCTTGGAATTGTGAAATGGGGCGGGGAGCACTACCCCAAAACGGCTGCCACAAGACATAGCGCCAGACCCAAGTTGGCTGCTGCACAGTGCCTCCCTTCTTGCTTTGCCAAAGAATTGCGGAAGGGAAATAAAAAGAATAAAAAGGGTGGGGGCAGAACGGGAGGAAGAGAAGCAGGGATAGAAAGAAGCAAAGCTAGAAGGGGCAGTGGAACCACAAGTCTGGGGGCTCACCAGTTCTCCTGATCCTTCGGGGGCCGCAGCTGCTATTGCAGAGTAGGAACCCCTTTCAATCGAATGAGAGCAGCCAATAACAAGCCTTGCCTTGCGATGCCCCACCCGCTTTCTGAAAAGCTTGCCGGGTACCAAGGGAAGTACTGGTAGGTGCCAGAATGCCCACGGGAGCCACGTTAGAGAACTATGTGATAAAGGAGCCACATCTCCGCATTCGCATGTGAAGAGCGGGAGGAAAGAGGCTATTTTTCACGGTATTGGAGCGCACGGGTGAGAGGGGCCATACCCAGCCTGCTCCATTGCTTTCTGCATTTTTCTTCAGGCCAGGCTTGCTAGATCCCCTCTATCAAAATGCAAAGGGGTGACAGGTACCTCTACCTGTGCGTGTGCTTTTGCACATGCCTGTGTCCCCCACGGATTATGTCATTTCCAGCACAGCCCAGAAGCAAAGGATCACGCTGGGGCCAATTTCTTGCTGTTTGTGGCTGATTTTTAAAAACTCCACCCCCTACTCACAGCCTGTTGTTTCTGGGTTGTGCCGGAAATAACATAATCACCAGGGGATGTGGTGTGTGCATGCCCATTTTGGCCACATGCCTGCGTCCCCCCTTTCCCAATGCCACCCCCCTGCTGGCCAGAGGAATGACGGTGGGGGTGACAGCTGGGGGCAGGGAATCTCCCACCCACAAGGGGGGGCTGGAACCCTTCTTCCAGTCCAGCCCCAACAGTGGAGGCAAGCAGAACGGAAAGAGAGGTTCTGAAAGCAACAGAACTCGGGTCAGACGGGGCGAATCAAGGCAAAGCTGTATGTTGTAGTTGTTAAAAACTAGCCCACTCATCCCTTGCTTTAGCCATGAAGAGGTGGATTCTAATCCATTAAGACCTAAGACTTCCAGTCGAGCTGGGTTGGGGGCATACTCGCCTCTCCCCGTGACTAGCAAAAGCCAGAATGAAATGTGTGAAATAGTTTTTTTAAAAGGAGACCTAATTATGCACAGTGGCCCATTTTGCATCGACGTATTGCAAATAAAACAACAGAAAATCCCATGATATGAAACGATAGAGGCAGCGGAGCTTGTACGGTACTGAATGGGAACTTCAATTGAATCTTCAGAACAGGCCTTTTGGCTTTTCTGAATTTAAACTAAGCTCTGTAAATGTTGGATGCTGCTGAATATTTCAGAGGGTTTTCTCTGAAGCAATGTTTAATACGAATCACTTAAGCCCCTGGGTCTGAGCCTACTGGCCAAGGGTCTGAATTTCGTGTTGCCATCCTCCAGCTGAGGCCTGGAGATCTCCCAGAATTACATCTGATCTCCAGACTACATTTCCCTTGGAGAAAGTGTCTGCTTTGGAGGGTGGACTGCACGGCATTATAACCCACTGAGGTCCCTCCCATCCTGAAACCCTGCTCCTCCCGCCAGAGTTTGTCCCTAAACCTCCAGGCATTTCCCAACCCGGAGTTGGCAACCTTATTTGACCCACAGGAATGATGAAGGACCCAGATTTGACACCATCGCTAAAAAATGGAAATCTTTTCCTGCACCCATGCAGGTGATCCGCCGTTACTAACCGGCTTCCTTCAGAATAGACTGGGGATTAAACTCGTGAGAAAGAAAATATCTAAACTGGAGAAGCCGCGGGTCTTTATTCCTATCAAGGAGGACAGAAAGGTATTAATCGTTGCAGAAGTCTGCTACAGAAAGGTTAACTGAACGGGTGCAAGATGTTACTTGATGCTCTGGTACTTGTAGTGTGCTTTTCTGGGCTTTGGGGGGGGGGAAGACACCAGGAACTCCTGCAAGTAGCAAAAGGAAACCGACGCCCCGTGAACATCTTAAAGACTAGCAGCACTACTTTCAATAAGAGCTTTCTTGGGTCAAAGCTCAGTTCAGGTGGGACTCGCAAAAGCTCGTATTGAAATAAACGTTGCTGTTTTTTATGGGTGCCCAGTGGACTTCTTTTCCTTCGTTCTCTCCCAGGTGTAAATTTCAGCCTCCCATCATCCTCTGTTACTTATCCAACTTCTCCGGTCTGCAGTCCTGCAGTTTCCCTTTGCAGTTTGCTGTCCTCCTATCAGCAGCAGCGTCTTCTCCTCTCCCCAAGCCCTTCTTGAGGCATTTCCTCCAGCTCCTGTGTTCCAGTAGAAAAGACCAAGAGTCCAGTAGCACCTATAAAACTAACCAAATTGGTGGCAGGGTTATGAGCTTCCGTGAGTCACAGCTCACTACTTCAGATACAGCTAGATGTGACTCATGAAAGCTCATACCCTACCACCAATTTTGTTAGTCTTAAAGGTACTACTGGACTCTTGGCCTTTTCTACTGCTACAGACGGTCTGACACAGCTACCCATCTTGATCTGTCTCCTCTGTCCATTCATGCTCTCCATTCACTTCCACACCCCACAAATCTTTGTACGTTGAACACATGGACACAGAAAGCTGCCTAATTCTAACACGGTTGGTGATTTGACATTTTGGAGGTTTTTCATTCATAGGGTGACCCAGGGCTTTTTTTCTGGGAAAAGAGGTGGTGGATCTTTCTATCTCATGTGCTTGCTTGCACTCTGCTGGTTTAACTCCTACTACTGCCATGAGCGCAGCAGGTGGCCTTGGGTGAACCACTCCTGGAAACACACAATGATGTCACTTCTGGTAAGTGACATCACTTCCGGGAAGTGACCTCGCGATTGTCCCCCCCCCCAGGCGCTCCTCCTTCTCCCTTTGAAGCATTTTTCTAGTGCAGTGTATGAACGCAAGCCTTTAGTCTCCCCCCCTCCCCCGCACTCGGGGTAGAACTGCAAAGAAAAATGCTTCTAAGCTAATTTTGCTTGCATTTTCAACCTTCCTCTCCACAGCGATCCCAAGTGACTCTTTTAAAACTACAGTTCCCAGGAAACATTGCATCACCCAACACTTGAAGAACATGTGCCAGATGTCTCGTGTAGAGAGATTCCCAGACCCAGCTGTCCAGATTGAAAAGATTCCTGCATTGGTGGGTCATGTCCTGATCTACCTAGGATTGCATTTGTAGTAGAATAATTTCCCCCTAGTTTATTTTCTGATTTTTTAAGAGAAGGGGAAAGCGCTGTTGACACAGAAACTCAGAAAAGTTTTTTTTAAATTTATTTTTATTGTGGAAAAGATAAAACAAAAGAGGAAATATAATAAGACAACTACAAAGGGCCAAGATATAACAAAAAGACATCTACAAAAGGCCAAGAATGGCCTACAAATCAGCCTACAAAGTAAAAACAGTAAAAACAGTAAAAAATATAATAAGCATATTATTAATCCATTACAGTTTTTCGCCTACAACACTTCTTCCTTTATTATCAGCCAGCTTGTGGTCTCATTAATACCTTTTTTCTGTGTCTCATCTTCTTGATTTTTCAGAACCTTATTCTTAAAAACCAAAATTACAAATCATTAATTCGTTTTTCTTTGTCTCTCGCAGATAGTCCATAAAGGGTTTCCAATTTGCCATGAATATAGAGAGTGTTTTATCTCTAATTAATGCTTAGGTTTAAAGAGGGCCCGGTGTTGCCATTTGGGGTTAAATTCCAGCTCTCGAAAGGTGGGAGAAGATGACTTTACAAGGGTGTTGATTTCAAACCGCCTCGGGCCATCTTTGTGACCGTTGCAGGTGGAATCGTCATTGCCCAAGGTGCGAAAGCTTCCTCTGATGTTAGAAGCCCCTCTTGAAATCACCTTCTGGCAACTGTGGAGTGGGACGGAAGCAAATCTTCATCGTGGTGCCAGTCTGGATGAATCTGAGCCTCTTCCGCCGATCTGCCAGTTTGCAGTTGAGAAGAAGTCATCCGTGTCTTTGCAAGACGAGTCGGAATCTGAACTGGATTCTGTGGACTCGTTCCCTTCTCGAGACGACATACTCGGGCTTGTTCCTGAGGTCGAAACTTCATTTGATAAGCTGTTGCCTGAAATCCCATCTTTGGAGCAGGTGCTGTTTACATCTCTGCCACCACGCACATCATTTTTAGGCGAACCGAGTCAATCAGGACTGACTGCTCCAACTGGGTCAGCTTCAGCGGAGCAAAGCTCATCCCAGCCTCTTATGCCGACACAAGAAAGGAATCTGTCGGAAATGAATACTCTGGTCAGGTTACCTTCAACAGAACAGAAACCACAGGGACTTCTTCTATCCCCCAGCTCATCCGGGCAAGAAGCAAAGCTGTCGGAATGTCACCCACCAACTGGGCCACCCACACCAGAGGAGGATCTGTCCAAAGTTCTTCAGCCTGCTAGTTCTGCCTCAGGTCGGCTGCAACCAGCACCTAATTTGCCTTCAGAAGAAAAGACTCTTTCAGAACCCATCCCATCAACTGGATCTCCTACAGGAGAACACGATTTGGCCGAGTCTCTTCCATCAGTCAGATCAGCGGAACAGGATCTGCCTGAGACCTCTCCACCAACTGGATCACCAGGTCAGTTGGAGCCCATAGCTTCTCTCACCTTCCATGCCCATAGGCTGAATTTGTCAGGACACATCTTGTGGGGGAGATCTCCGGAAATAAATCTGTCTGGCCTTGGGTTACCAACCAGTCGTCTTTTAGAAGAGCAAGACCGGTTAGAGCGATCTCCTACACACACCTTTCCAGGGACAGAGTTTATCAGAACCTGTTTCATAGGATCTCTTTGGGATCACCCCTCCAACTAACTCTTTTTTCCCCCTTCGTGCCAGGTCTCTTAGAACCACCTCCGTGCCGATTGCCGCCCCAAGCTCAGGATCTGTCGGAGCCCTTGTCTCCACCTAGATCATCCGCAGAGGGCCAGGATCTGTCAAAGCCTCGCCCTCCAATCAAGACCCCTTTAGCAGAGCAAGATCTGTCGGAATCTGTGCCTCTTACCAGCTCGTCTTTCCAAGAACGGGTTCCGTCCGAGCCTTTTCCATCAAGCGCAGATCCTGCGAGGAATGAGGATGTGGCTCTTCCACCTTCAATTGAGCTGATACCATCAGAGGCCTCTCCATCAGAACAAGATTGGATGGACTCTCTCCCGTCTACAGTCCTAACGTCCCAACAAGGAGTGAATCAGTCAGAAGCTGAACTGCCGATCCAGTCGTCTTCGGTACAACAGGAGCCCCCCAAGCTCCTCTCAGAGACCAGCACCCTTTCTTTGGGTCAGAGCTGGGTGGACGGTGTCTCGCGGGTCAGGCCCGTTCCCAAGGAACAGAGTGCACCAGAGCTCAGCAGTCAAGTCCAGCCATCTTCCAGTCATCTGTTATTTAAACGTGGCTCGTCACTCTCCTCTCCTTCCGGAGAATATAAAGGCAGTTCCAGTGATTCTCTGATGGCAGAGCAGATGGAATCTTTCTTCATGACCCAGGTGGGTGAGCTGACAAGCGACTTGTCTAGGACATTTTGATCCCGCCCTGCTTCCAAGAAGTTCAGGGCGGCAGGAATCGTTCTTCTTTCCCCATTTTATCTTCACAAAACCCCGTGAGATAGGTAAGGCTGGGAGAGAGAGAATGTGTGTGTGTGTGTAGCTCAGGGTTACCCAGTGAGCAGGGATTAGAACCCAGGACTCCCCAAGCCCAGTCCAACATGCACATAGTTCTAGTACAAAATTAGAGACTCTTAAGATCAGAGTGAGAGTTGCAACTTTTTTTCTTTTTCAGGCCACGCCACAGAGGATGAGTAGGAAGAAAACGGGGAAGCCCCCCTCCTCCAAGCTGAGTCAGTGCAGTGTAGTGGTTAGAGTGCGAGACTGCCTAGTCCCGGGTTCAAATCCCCTCACCCAGGAAGGGGCCCCGGGCTAGTCACTCCCTCAACTTAAACCCACCTCCCCGGCTTGTTGCGATGAGTAAATGGAGGAAGGAAGAACACACACACTGTCCTGAGCGCCTTGACAAAGAGGCAGGATACAAACATGATTGATTGATTGATCAGATAACTGTCCTGTCCTACTGCGCACGAAGGGCAAAGTATAATGTTAAAAAATGAGCATTGATTTACCTATAAAACTATGAAACAATTTCAAAACCGTATCAAAACAGCAAAAAGGATCCCATAACTAAAAAACTCAGCAGAAAAACTGAAAGCAATATTAATAACAGCGCTATTATCCATAAATTACACAGCCTGCCCTTCAAGTGGCTTGCCAGCCGTTTCCATCAGCACAGTCAGAAAGCCGACCAATACTCTTCAGAAGGGGGTGGATTTAAGTTGCGGGCTGCTAGTTGCTGATCCTTTAACAATCCTAAGAAGAGTTAGAACAATGTAACTCTATTTATGATTCCAGTTTAAAATTATACATATTTTTGATGGCATTCGATCTTTCTCTCTTCCTCCAAAGATCAGGTGGCAACAAAGATTAGGCGCTAGCCTATGGCGTTGTTACTACAAGCCTGTGAAGTAGGTTAGGGTTGAAAGAGTGACTTTCTCAAAGCCATCCAGTGAATTTCATGACTGAGAGTGGGAATACATGTTACTAAGTACCTGGGGATGTTCAAGTGAACCTCATTTCATGCGTTCCCCCCTCCAACTTCCCATACACTCACTCCCACGGTCACACTTCAATTTACTCTGCATGAATACATTCACACGTTGGATATCACTTTCTCCTTAACTGCTAAAAGTATCCCTGTTCCCCCCACCTCCATTCATTGAAATGCAGACCTTGACCCTGGCTGTTTCCACACGGCTTACCTTCCCTTGGGACGACCCGGAACATTGCACAAAAAATGCAGAAGATCGCGTTTTCTCGCGCGAGATTTACACAACATCGCACTAATCTCGCGTGAGAAAATGCAATCTTCCGCGTTTTCTGCGCGATGTTCCAGGTCGTTCCAAGTGAAATGGCCACTTTCTCACACCTTAAAGGAATGCAAATTGGCAAGTCAAAGGAGCCTACAGGACTTGTTCTGACAGCAAAAACAGAGCTGAATTAATACTCTGCCCTCTGGACTCACACAAAGGGAGCTTCTGTGAAAGCGGCATGTACGTGCAGTGAGCAAGCCTGCATGTGAATTGAGGACCGTACATAAAATCCCGCACTTGGGCATCCCCAGGTAATTCGCAACATGTATTTCCACACTGAGAGGGGATGTGATCCCAGGTGCCTCCGATCCAAGCTAATGCTGACAGTCGACTGAGCTTGAATAAATGAATGGACGGAGACAGCTGCTGCAGTTCCTGCTTCTACTCCTTCCCTCTTTGCAGTCTCCATGTATAAATGCCCCACAAAACCCAGGTCAGATTCAAAAACAATCAAACGAAGTGTTTTCCTCCTCTGGGATTTAGAGTCTTGCCTAGCTCTTGAGACTGCCGCCTTTTCCAGACGGAAGGATACGATGAAAACATTCCCGCTTTTCTTCTGGTGTCCAAGGTGGAAGAGGCCTCTTGTTCGCTTGAGAACCTTGAAAAGGAGGAAACCCCATTCAAAGAAGCAAGCAGCGAGCAGGAGAGAAAGCTCAAAAAAGTGCCCAAGAGATACAGGGGCTATGAGGAGCTCCTTGATGGCCCCACGGACCCAGATTTCATTGAGCCGAGGGGTGAGTTGATCCTTGCTGTAGAGTTTCCGGGTAGCCTATCCTCCCCCCCACCCCGGGCACCGGCAACCCTAGATCCGTCCCTGCCCACCAGGCCCAGTTTGGAATCGTCGTGAGATAATCGGTTGATGACTGAGATTGCAGGCAGAGTGAATGCAGTTTTTAGCTACTGAGCAGAGAGAAAAGAGGCTTTCTGGTTTAGGCAGGCAAGCTGTGTGCAGCCTGAGGGTGCATTTCAGAGAGAAATATTGATTCCAGTTTAGACAGGCAAACTGTGTGTTTGCCTGAGAGAAAGTCTATGTATATTAGAGTGAGTGATCAGTCGATCTGAAGCAGGCAAACTGTGTGTGAGCCTGAGAGAGAAAGCTTATGCAGATCTGTGTGACTGAGCCTATGTAAAGAAGCTTTAAAAACTATCTTTAATAACTGTCTTTGAAACCATCAAGTTTAAGTACTAGTGTGAAATCAATACACTTCTTGTAAAAATAAAAGTTCCCACCCCCATGCTAGAGTATCTGTTATTCCCATATCCCATCCCTATCCTCAGGGCCACATAGACCCGCAAAGGAGCCTGACACTTGGGCATGTTATTAAAGGGGAAATTTAAGTTAACTATTTTGGACTATAATTCCTGGTGGCAGCAATCTACCCAGAGGGCGTAAGAAGAAGAGGGTTAAAAGCAAAACCTGAGAAAGAAAGGGAGTCGTAACAGTAAGCATCGGGCATTTGGAGAGAGAAGGGGTTGGATTCCTTGCCAGCTCCATTTCGCTTCCCTCCGGTGCAAGGATGCCAGCGGAAGGTTCCTTGTGCCAGAGAAAACCACTGCTATTAGTAGAACTGATCCGCAGGATCCAATCCAAGATGTCTGTTACAGGACAAGACGATTCTGAGCACTCTCAGTTTGGTGTAGTGGTTAAGAGCGCGGGACTCTAATCTGGAGAGCTGGGTTTGACTCCCCACTCCTCCGCTGACTGCAATTATCAGTTGCAATTCAGCAGTCTCTCTTTCTAATCTCCCTTTGAAATTCCTCTGCAGGATTCTTCTGCATGAAAGCTCATTCTCTACCACAAATGTGAGTTTGTTAGAACCAGTTTGGTATAGTGGTTAAGAGCGGCAGGACTCTAATCTGGAGAGCCAGGTTTGATTCCCCACTCCCCCACTTGAAGCCAGCTGGGTGACCTTGGGTCAGTCACTTAAGAGGGGCAGGACTCTAATCTGGAGAGTCAGGTTTGATTCCCCACTCTTCCACTTGAAACCAGCTGGGTGACCTTGGGTCAGTCACTTAAAAGCGGCAGGACTCTAATCCGGAGAGCCGGGTTTGATTCCCCACTCCTCCGCTTGAAGCCAGCTGGGTGACCTTGGGCCAGTCACTTAAAAGTGGCAGGACTCTAATCTGGAGAGCCAAGTTTGATTCCCCACTCCTCCACTTGAAGCCAGCTGGGTGACCTTGGGCCAGTCACAGCTCTCTCAGAGCTCTCTCAGCCCCACCCACCTCACAGGGTGATTGCTGTTGTGGGGATAATAATGACACACTTTGTAAACCGCTCTGAGTGGGCATTAAGTTGTCCTGAAGGGCTGTATTTCAGTTGAATGTTATTATTACCTCAGCTGTTCCAGAAACATTCTCACCTAGCTGGTTTCCTTACCACTCCCTTCCTCCGAGGAGCTGAGAGCAGCACGGGTGGTTCTCCTTACCTCCGTCTTGTTCTCACAATGACCCTGCGAGGTTGGATAGAGCGATGGCTCCACATCAACCAACGAGCTTTGGGGCTGGTTGGAGACCTAAGTCTCTGACTCTCTATCCACTGTGCCCCATGGAGGATTTGAACCCAGGTTTCCACAGTCCTAATCCTGCTGTTATACGCACACCAGGTCGTTGCCACTCATGGAGCCAGGAGTTTTGGAGGGCTCGAAAGTTTCTGCACTGTTTTGTGTCATTTTGGCCTTAATATAGAGATTTCATGGCTTTTTGTTTGAATTTTGCTTTGGAACAATGTACATACATATGTGCCATCAAGTCACAAATGACTTATGGTGAACCCAGCAAAGGGGGGGGGGCGGTGTTCAAAGCACGTAAGGAGCAGAAGGTGGCTTGCCATTGCCTTTTTCTGCAATATAGTAAAGAAGAGTCCAGTAGCACCTTTACGACTAACCAACTTTATCGTAGCGTAAGCTTTTGAGAATCACAGCTCTCTTCATCAGATGCAACTTCGTTGTGGTGTAAGCTTTTGAGAATCACAGCTCTCTTCATCAGATGCAACTTTACTGTAGCGTAAGCTTTTGAGAATCGCAGCTCTGTTTGTCAGATGCAATGCCTTTTTCTGCAGTGTCTTCCTTAGGGGTCCCCCCACATCCAGTACCAACCCTGCTTAGCTTCCCAGAACAGACATGATCAGGTATATGTGTCTAGAACAGCGAATAGTTCAGCTAATGGAGTGCACCTGGTGTTGTGCTTAGATTAGATGGCTCCTCCTCCTGGCTAAAATAAAGGCTGGCGTGGGTGGGGGGGGAAAGCAAGCAAGCAAAGCCGAACCACGGGGAGCTCGCTGGTTTAGTAATCGCTTGTCTAGATATTTTTAGGTCAGGTTAGACTAATTTTATTTTTTTCTTGCCACTGTTCTTGTCTTGAGAGTGGCCTCTGTTGTTTTTATAAACCCTCTCTTGACCTAATAAATAATTATTTTGCCTGTGGCTCGAGTGTCTGACTGCTCCAGACTAGGAACCCAGAGAGGGTCTCGTGTGAAACAGGTGAGGTTCATCCCTCTAAGAGGGCGCTTAGAATTCAGGGTGGCTGTTAGCAGCACCCAGGACGGGGGCCAGACCTACTCCCGACAATATGTTAAGGAAATTAAGTGAGACAAGCTGACCCTCAAAGGGGGGAATCTGTTAAGGGAACTTTTTACAGCTTTAAAGTTTTTAGCTGTAGGCCTTTCAATCTTGGTTCCTTTCCTAGAGCATTTTAGGAGTAAGGCTTAGCGGCTTACTTCCTAAATTGCCCTTTTTCCTAATTTCATTGTTTCTTTCTAGGATTTGCAACGTAGGTAAAAGTAAAACAAAAGAGGTGTTTGGAGTTACAAAAGGACATAGCTTCCAAAATGTTTGGACATTATAGCTTTGATATGCCAGCATTCTCTTACCAAACTACAGATGTGCCCCTCTTAAAGATAACCAGAGATGTTAGACGGGTGGCAAACGTACACCTTTATCTAAATGACCTGCCAACTTTTTGACTTAAGCTTGTCTTTTGTGAAGTATTGTGTTTTTAAACAATTTTTTGATGATATTGTTTGTACAAAAGTATAAGAATGGCTGATTTCTTTGTGAGATACGCACTTTGTCAGACCTGTCTGGAGTGCATCAGTTTATTTGAGTCCTTTCCTCTAATAAACTTTCCTTTCTACTTCGCCAGTATCTGCTGCCTTGGATGAATTGAGATCTAATGGCTTGGGAAGGGGACCCCATTATTGGGACCTGGGGTTTTCCCCTCACACGATACCATGCTGCCTTCTCTCCCTTGGAACAATGTGGCTATCTGTGAAATCACAAGGCAGCCACACTATTTGCATCAAGAAAGCCCGGGGGGAGGGTCTCGTTCAATTGACGTGCGTGCGTGCATGCACACACCCACGCTCACATTTTCTGTGTTTGTGTGTAGGGATACAGCAAAACGTCAAGGCTCTGGAGAGGGCCCTCCGGTATCCTCTGGTGTACCGTGAACCAAGAGCCAGGCTGGACAGCTTCCAAAAGCCGTACGTGCCCATGGAGAAGAAGGTCAGTATTTCAGAGCAGTCGCTTGGCTCTTGATTGGAGCTCAAACTCTTGCATGGCTTGACGTCTGTGAGGCACTTAGGGCCAAGCTAAAAGTGACGAATTACACTTGAATGGCAAATGAACAGACTCACGTGTATTCCTCCCTTGCCATTCAAGTGTAATTCGTCACTTCTAGCTTAGCCCTTAGACTGTTCTCTCTTGCCCTCAGTTTGCCATCTATGAAATGGGAAGGTTGAGGTAAAAAGAATAAAAGCAAGCCTCCCGGGATCGTTGAGAGACTAAGCTCTTTTGCAAAACATAGATGCTAAACCAGAGGGACGTTGCATTCCAAACGCTGGAGGTCGCTCAGATGTTATGCACCAGTCAGAAGCCGAAAGACCTAGTACTGTTCTGCTTTGCAGTTAAGAACATCATTTCTAACCTTGCTGTTGTGGCTTCTCCTGTAAAGGTCAGGAGGGTGGTGACCAGCAACAGGGCCTTTACGGTGATGGTGCCCTAGCTGTGGAATGGCCTCTCCCTTGAGGCTCACCCAGTGATTGCCTCCCTCGCTGTCTTTTAGGCACTGTGCTAAAGCGTTCTGCCCAGGGCTTTTTTTCTGGGAAAAGAGGTGGTGGAACTCAGTGGGTTGCCCTCGGAGAAAATGGTCACATGGCTGGTGGCCCCGCCCCCTGATCTCCAGACAGAGGGGAGTTTAGATTGCCATCCGGAGGGCAATCTCAACTCCCCTCTGTCTGGAGATCAGGGGGCGGGGCCACCAGCCATGTGACCATTTTGAAGAGGTTCCGGAACTCCGTTCCCCCGTGTTCCAGCTGGAAAAAAAAGCCCTGGTTCTGCCTTTTAGTGAATTGCAAGAGCAATTCAACTGCTTTTGCAACTGCTAAGCTGGGGAAGTTTGTTCTATCCGATGAAGGGAGCTTTGCAGGATTTGAGTCCAGTGGCACCTTAGAGACCAACAAAATTTTCAGGATAAGCGCTTGAGAGTCAGAGCTCCGGCTATCCTGAAGAAGACAATTCCTTGGGGGTGATGGTGGCGATTATTGACATCCTGAAAAGTATGGCATACGTCCGACGAAGCTAAGGCACCAACCTGGCCCTGCCAAAAGCTGCTTCAAGCGGGAAACTGTGCGAGGCAGAAAGGAAAGAGGGCATCTCATCAAAACCAAGCAAAGGCTGTGAACGAGCCACTCCCTTTCATCTGCTTACCTTCTAGGTCTTGAGGGTCCCGGCCCCGTCTGTTCAAAAGACCAAAGCGCAGAAACTGGAAGAACTGCTCCTGCAGATGCGGACCCCCACAAACATTGTGGAGGTCCCACTAGGTATGTCCTTGAGGTCGAACCCAGAGCTGCCCCAAGCTGCGGCTGGCCAAAGGTGGACTCTTGAGGTCTAGTGACTTTAAGCGATGGGCCGAGTTGCTGGAAAAGCGGAGGAACTGCCCACGTGCCAGCCCTCGTGGGGTGCGCAGGGGCGTGCCACCGGCTTCCTGGGCACAGCTGTCACGCTGTCCCCACATTACACACACCAGGCCACTGTTTTCCAGTTCTGGGGGAGGAGGGGGAAAGCGAGCCGAGCACGGGCAAGCACTTTCCAGGCAGAAAGCGGCTGGAGAATTGCTGGGCAAGATGCTTGCGCAGCCACAAAAAACTGATTATCGCCAAATAGGACGAGGGGATGAGGGGGAAACGTGCCTGCATGGAGGAAGGAGGCGCATGCATGAGAACGGGGGGGGGGGGGCTATTCCTGGCAACTGTGAAGAAATCAAGAATCTCGGAGCACAACTGCCCTCCCAGCTCAAAGCAGAAAATCCAGAGCTAGAGCACCCTCGACAGAGGGCTGTCTAAGCATCTGCTTAAAGACCTGTAGCAAGGTAGATCCCGCCCCCAGGTAATCAGCTTCCCTGTCAAATCGCGCTTACCATTAGGTTTCTCCTAAATTTCAATCAAAACCTACCCATGAGATCTAGCCTTGCCCTCTGGAGGCACAGAGAACGAGTCCTACTCGTGATAGTCCTTAGGGGTGTTTGAACATGACAATTTCTTAGGAAATTGCGCAGGTGATGCTGTGAAAGTGCCTCGAGAATGAATCAGTCCACCAGTCTCATTAGTTCAGAGTGTCTCCTCTAACTGACAGTGGCTTACCAAGGCCTATAACCCCAGAATCTTTTCACCTGGAGGGGATGAGGCCTGCATGAACCTGGGACTTTCTGCTTGCTGCGCAGGTGCTCTCTTGCTGGGCCACACCCCCTCCCCACTGACCTTAAAGGGAAGTCTTGCTTGACACATTTTACAAGCAAGAGAAACATCTAAACTGCCTAAATGTTGCAACCAAATAATGTCAGACCGTTTATTTGTGAAGATCCGGCCTTTTTTTCTGGGAAAAGAGGTGGTGGAACTCAGTGGTGGAACTCAGGACCGCACAATAATGTCTGTGCTGTTAGCCACAGCTTAGAAGCTTGTATTAGATCTATCAGAAATATGTGTGGCCTCTTTAAGGCTTTGAATGATGGGAATTGTAGTTTACACTGCCACCAACAAGACGAGGGATATTTGAAGCCTTAATGACCTTGTTCCTGTTTTTAGTGTAATGTTTTACAACCTCTCTTCCTCCCTTTGTCTGTACTGAGCATCTCCCACGAGGAAAGGGGGGAAATGACTGCGTTTACCGCGATCATCTTAAATAAACTACTGCTATAAGACACAAGAAGCATCCGTCTCTTGGCTGAACTGTGAGTTAGTTCTGGGTCAGTGGGAATAGAATCCCTTGGGTCAGCGGTAGCTAAAGAGGAGTGGTAACCTGGAACTCCAGGATAGTAAACGCAATCAAAGCTTCTCTCCCTTCTCCTAACGAGGAGAAGTGCAAAGGGATGGAATTTTAGAATTCTCCACCCACCGCAGATTAAGTCAGCATGTTCTCTGCTCTGGCATCAGAAAGCATCACGAGAAGCTCCCAAAAGTAAAAGGGGACGGAAACTAATATATTCCCCAGGGACCGGGAGGGAAAATGTGCGTCTGCGTTGCATGCTACCTTCATCCACATCGTTTTGCTTCACTGCCAGTAAAAGGGACGGAGGAATCCCTTCCCAGCAGAAAGTAACTGCTAATGATTGCCTTGTAAAGTTTGTCTGTGATGCAAATTGCTCCATTTACTAACCGCTCAGCACAACTCAAGAGCCACTGCCGGGCTGCAAGCCCTTTCCCCCTCACCCAGCGGCGTAAAAGTGCCAAGGATTGAAGTCTTTAGAGATATCTCCTAGCAGCACAGATCCCTCCGAAGCCCAGAGCCAGACAGGAAAATTGTGCAGCTTTACAGATACCTAAAGGATAACCAATCTAATACTTGTTGCTGAAGAAGAAAGGGAGAGGAAGCTGGCTTAAAGCAGGAGACTGAAGGGTTAAAGAGCGCACAGCGACATCTAGTGGTCAGTTCATGTTACTACAGTGAATTTCCACCCAGAGCAGCAGACAAGCCAAAGCTAGACAGGCTGCTGCAGCACCGTCACAGCGCCACCAGTGGATCCAAGGCGACATTGCAATGGGAAATTCTTCTGAGAATCCATCAGATAATGTCCCTAACCCCAACCAAATGGCGCAAGATGAGCAAGAAGCAGAGCCTGCTCTTGGTTCACGAAACAGAGCCTTGACAGCTAAAATGCGTGAACACTTGTGTGCAATGAAGGCAGAAAGATATAAGAAGGCAGAGACGGAATGGATCAAGCTAAAGAAAGAGCTGGATAGCCTAACAGACGTCTGTGAGCCAGAGGACCTGTCCTCTACCCGGGCACGTCTGCTGTATCGTATAGCCAAATGGGCTTCTAACAATGAATTCATTGTTAGCACCTTGAAGAGGTTGGACACGGAAGAAGCATGGGAAGAGCAGCTACACTTTGAGGCCAAGGTTGATGAACGAGAGCGACTTGTGAACTCCTGCATGGTGGTCCACTGGAAGCAGAGTCCAGTCTCGCTGCGCTGGAGGTGGAAGATGCGTCCCATCGAGTCCTGTCCTACGTGAAGGACCACGCGCACCCACGCGAATGCAGGCCGCTCAACCCCACTGCTCCAGTTTTCTTCCCACGCAGACTGATGGCAGCGCGTCAGCCTATGCCCAGATCGCCTCTGTCCTTCACTCCTGTCCCTAGGAACTGAGATCCAGCGCAACATCCGCCTCTGTCCTTCACTCCTGTCCCTAGGAACCGAGATCCAGTGCAACATCAGGAACCTAAGGTTAGTGAGGTGCCTCGGAGAACCAAAAGGGACCTCATGGACCGTGGTGTGCAGAAGTTCTCGGATTGCCCAGAGGACTACATGATCTGGAGGGCATCTTTCCAGGCAGCAATCAGGGACATGATGCTTCAGGCCGATGAAGAAATCACCCTCCTGACCGCATGGCTGGGACCTGAATCTGCTGCACAGGCAAGTCGCATTTACAACGCATACATCGAAGACCCCTGGACAGCCCTTGACTTGATTTGGGAACGCCTTGATGAGCGCTATGGAACATCTTGGCAAATCGAAACCTCATTCCTGTTGAAACTGAAGAAGTTTCCCAAGATACCCGCCTCTAACCCTCGTAAGTTATGGGACCTGGCTGATCTCCTTGTGGAGCTAAGGAATGCCATGCGCAACCCAGCTTTACCAGGGCTGGCAACTCTTGATCAGCATTTAACACAGAGGGAAATCACGGAAAAGTTACCAGCTCCACTACAAGACAGATGGGGCGACGAAGTTTATGCCTATAAGGCTGAAAATGAAGGGCAGTATCCTCCTTTCTCACTCCTGGTGGACTTTGTTTGCTGGCTGGCTAGGTCACGTAATGATCCACAGTGCGGATATGCCGTGCGCACTTCTGAATCCCGCATCGAGAAGGCACCTCTACGAGACAACAAGCCTAAGGCAGCGGTCTCCGTGCTGAAGACGGGAGTCTCAAGCGCTGCAGCAAAATCCTACCCTGGGAAGAAACCAGCTCACCAGTCACACGCTCAGGAACCACCTGCACAGCAGTACTATTGTCCACTTCACAAGTACAAACACCCGGCGAATAGATGTAAGGCTTTCAGAGAGATGCCTCTGGTGGCACGGACGGCCCTGTTAAAACAGCACAAAGTGTGCCCCAAGTGTTGCAAGACTCGGGATCACACAGCTACAGATTGCAAGGCCAGCGTCAAGTGTTATGTATGCAGTAGTGACGCGCACCCGACTGCCATGCATCCAGATCCTGACCTGGAAGCGGCACCCACATCTACAGCCACAAGCCAAGAGGACACATCGGGCCAAGACAAGGTCGTCGCAGCCCACTGTACTCAAGTTTGCGGCAATGGGAAAAGTGACCGCTCCTGCCATCACATATGTCTCGCCAAGGTCTACCCTGCTGGTCACCCGGAATTGGCCCAGAAGATGTACGTAGTCTTAGATGGTCAAAGCAACCGGTCCTTAGCCAGCCCGGAGTTCTTTGAGCTCTTCAATTTACAGGGAGACGAAACTCCATATATCCTCAGGACGTGCGCTGGGGTCCAGCGCACGGCGGGGAGGACAGCTATCGGGTTTCAGATCGAACCACTCAATGGCGGCAACCAGTTCTCCCTACCAACATTGTTAGAATGTGATGCCCTACCCGGTGATCGCGACCAGATACTGACACCAGAGGTGGCAATCCATCATCCCCATCTACGACCGATTGCAGATCAAATTCCTGCCCTAGATCCAGATGCACAAATCATGCTTCTGCTCGGAATAGATGTCTCTGATCTTTTGGCCTGCCGTGAGCTGCTCATGGGACCCCCTGGCACTCCACACGCCCAGAGGTATGATCTGGGGTGGGTCATCATAGGGAATATCTGTATTGATCGTCTGCAGATGCCAAGCCAGGTGAGTGTCTTTGCCACAACTGTCCTAGATAATGGGAGAGCCTCACACTTGAAACCATGTCTAGAACACTTCACGCTGACTGAACAGGACTATGACTTAGGAGCTACAGTGTTCCAGACAACCAAAGAGGACAACATGCTCGCCCCATCTAGAGAAGACAAGCAATTCCTGCAGTTAATGGAAAGGGAACTTCAGCAAGACGACTCCGGGAGTTGGATCGCCCCACTTCCTTTCCGCACGCCTAGACAGCAACTACCCAACAACCATGAACAAGCCTTATCTCGACTCAATACCTTGCGCAGAACCCTGGCAAGAAAGCCCGAGATGAAAGTCCATTTCGTGGAATTCATGGACAAGATGCTGCAGAATAACCATGCAGAAATTGCACCTCCACTACGAGAGGGAGAAGAATGTTGGTACCTGCCATTCTTTGGGGTGTACCATCGCCAAAAGCCTGGCCAGATCAGAGTGGTCTTCGATTCCAGTGCCCAATACCGGGGCTTCTCGTTGAACAAGGCCCTCCTAACTGGACCAGACCTGACCAACAGCCTACTTGGCGTACTCATCCGCTTCAGGAAAGAAGCCGTAGCTGTCATGGCAGACATCCAGCAGATGTTCTACTCCTTCCTTGTCAGAGAGGACCACCGCAATTACCTACGATTCTTATGGTTTAGTGACGAGCAACACAGCCAGACCGTCACAGAATATCGCATGAGAGTCCACGTGTTTGGCAACGGACCATCCCCAGCAATTGCTAACTATGGGTTGCATCAAACTGCACGCATAGGAGAAGGGAGGTATGGCCCGGACGCAAGGCGATTTGTGGAACGGGACTTCTACGTGGATGATGGGCTGAAGTCCTTGCCCACTCCAGAGGAAGCCGTGGACCTGCTAAAGAGAATGCAACAAATGCTGGCTGCAGCTAACCTAAGGCTGCACAAAATTGCATCCAACAGCGCGAAGGTGTTAGAGGCATTTGCTCCGGAAGACCACGCCAAGGGGTTACAGGATCTGGACTTGGGTGGTGATGCTCCCCTCCTCCAACGCAGCCTTGGACTGAGTTGGGACCTGAAGAAGGACACCTTTGCCTTCCGAGCACCAGCCCAAGAGAAGCAGTTCACACGACGAGGAGTCCTGTCAGCAGTAAACAGCCTATTCGATCCCTTGGGGTTTGCTGCACCAGTGACCATCCAAGGGAAGCATCTCTTACGTACTCTCTCCCTAGGTACCAAAGACTGGGATGAGCCTCTTCCCCCTGACCAAAGGAAGGAATGGGAGGCCTGGAGAGACTCGCTCAGCTGCCTGCAAGCCATCCACATACCACGCACCTACGTGTCAGTATCACCTGTCGCCGCCTCACGCAGAGAGCTGCACATCTTCTCAGATGCGTCAACGAAGGCTATCGCAGCCGTAGCATATCTACAGGTTGTCGGCGGGGAGAACCACGTCCACGTGGGTTTTGTCCTGGGAAAGGCCAAGCTAGCCCCTCAACAGGGACACACCATTCCACGCTTGGAACTATGCGGTGCTGTGCTGGCTGTAGAGCTTGCAGAAACAATAGAGAGAGAACTGGACCTTACGTTTGATAATACTACCTTTTACACGGACAGCAAAGTAGTGCTCGGATACATTCACAATCAAAGCCGTCGGTTCTATGTGTATGTTAGCAACCGAGTAGAACGCATCCGGCAATTTTCACGCCCTGACCAGTGGTGACATGTCCCTACGGATCAGAATCCGGCAGATCATGCAACGCGGTCTATTCCTGCCTCTCAGCTGGCTGGGTCCTCCTGGCTAAAGGGACCTGACTTCCTCCTGCATCCAGACAACTTGTTATGGCACGAGGAGGAACACTATGAGCTCTTAGACCCAGACCACGACAAGGAGGTACGGCCTCAAGTCACTTGCATGAAAGTGGAAATACAGACCAGCTGCTACCTGGAAGCACGGCGATTCGAACGCTTCTCCAAATGGACGCCACTTGTACTAGGAGTGGCATGCCTCATCCACTTCACTCGTCGCTGGAACAAAGATCCGACCCTACCAGAAGCGCAACGCAGGGCGGAAATCCTGATCCTCCAGAGTGTACAACACGAGTTCTACTTGGAAGAACTTGACAGTACCAAAAAGGAATTACCTATACCCAAGAACAGCACGCTACTCAAGCTGAACCCCTACCTTGATGATGATGGTCTGCTTCGGGTAGGAGGACGCCTTAGGGCGGCTGATGTGGCCCCTACAGTAGCGTATCCAATCATCCTTCCAGCTCGACATCATGTGACTGTCCTCTTGGTGCGACACCACCACAAGCGGGTACATCACCAAGGACGCCACTTCACAGAAGGAGCCATCAGAGCAGCAGGTCTATGGATTGTAGGAACAAAGAGATGTATTGCCACAGTCCTACAGGCCTGTGTACAATGTCGGAAACTCAAGGGTCCCCATCAACAACAGAAGATGGCTGACCTGCCACCGGAACGACTCAGTACTGAGCCCCCTTTCACCAATGTTGGACTTGACGTGTTTGGACCCTGGAATGTGGTGACGCGCAAAACCAGGGGAGGACAGGCCAACAGCAAACGATGGGCAGTGCTTTTCACATGTCTGAGTATCCGAGCCGTGCATATTGAAGTGATCGAGTCCATGGATACCTCCAGCTTCATAAATGCCCTCAGAAGATTCCTTGCCATACGGGGACCTGTCAAGCTATTGAGGTCTGACCGTGGAACGAACTTTGTTGGCGCCTGCAAGGAGCTGGGAATCAATGGAAGCACAGATCTTGATCCAACCCTCAGCAGCTACCTGAGTGACCAGAATTGTAAATGGATCTTCAATCCTCCCCATGCCTCTCACATGGGAGGAGTGTGGGAACGCATGATTGGCATTGCACGCAGAATATTAGACTCTATGCTAGCAGGAAAACCTTCTCTCACTCATGAGACCTTAACCACCCTCCTGGCAGAGGTGTCTGCTATCATCAATGCCAGACCTTTAGTTCCAGTATCCTCTGATCCTGAGAACCCTACCATCTTAACACCAGCCACCTTGCTGACACAGAAGACAGGCAACTGGCCTGCACCTCAGGGAGACTTCATCTCTAAAGATATGTTCAAGCAGCAATGGAGGCAAGTTCAACTCCTCGCTAACACCTTTTGGAAGCGATGGAAGCAAGAGTACCTCCCCACTCTACAATGCCGACGCAAGTGGGAGAAGTCCGAGCCCAACTTACGAGAAGGTGACATCGTCCTCCTGAAAGACAAGGACGCCCCCAGAAACTCATGGCCCATGGGACTCATAGACCGAGTTCTGCCCAGTGCAGATGGGTTAGTCCGCAAGGTTGACATCCGTGTCGCTAGACATGACGGCCCGAAGATTTTCACCAGACCAGTCACCGAGGTGGTCCTGCTTGTACGGAAGACTGATCTTGAAGACTGAATCTCAAGCTTTGCATGTCACTGTTTTGCTTATCTTAGCCTGTAGAGTAGCATGCCTTATATACTCAGTTACGTATGTAGTGCATGTAGTATATGCTTAGTATTCTACTAGCCTTGCATGTTGGGGTGGAATCCACAGGATCCCAGGCGGGGAGTGTGCTGTTAGCCACAGCTTAGAAGCTTGTATTAGCTCTATAGCTTAGAAGCTTGTATTAGATCTATCAGAAATATGTGTGGCCTCTTTAAGGCTTTGAATGATGGGAATTGTAGTTTACACTGCCACCAACAAGACGAGGGATATTTGAAGCCTTAATGACCTTGTTCCTGTTTTTAGTGTAATGTTTTACAACCTCTCTTCCTCCCTTTGTCTGTACTGAGCATCTCCCACGAAGAAAGGGGGGAAATGACTGCGTTTACCGCGATCATCTTAAATAAACTACTGCTATAAGACACAAGAAGCATCCGTCTCTTGGCTGAACTGTGAGTTAGTTCTGGGTCAGTGGGAATGGAATCCCTTGGGTCAGCAGCGGTAGCTAAAGAGGAGTGGTAACCTGGAACTCCAGGATAATGTCACTTTGAAATGGGGGGGGGGGTTAAAGTTTAAATTGCCCTTGGTGAAAATGGTCATATGGCCGGTGGCCCCACCCTGATCTCCAGACAGAGGGGAGTTTAGATCGCCCTCCGCACTGCTGGCAGCGCGGAGGGCAATCTAAACTCCCCTCTGTCTGGAGATCAGGGGGCAGAGTCACCGGCCATGTGACCATTTTCAAGAGGTGCCGGAACTCCGTTCCACCGCGTTCCCACTGAAAAAAAGCCCTGGTGAAGATCATAGTTCAGAATAGTCAACTGATGTTTCTCCGTGGGCCCTAATTGCTAGCAGATGTCCCATCGGTGACTTAGTGGAGTACCCATCACAGCCTGGAGGTGGGGTGGGGTGGGTGAGAGGAGCTTGAGTCACATGATGATGCCTTTTGCCAACTCAAGACTCTTGGTCCATCCAGGCCAGAATTGTCTACTCAGACTGGCACTGGCTTTCCAGGGTCTGAGGCGGAACTCTTTCATGTCATCTACTGCCTGATTCTTTTACTTGGAGATGCCAAAGTTTGAACCTGGGGCCTTCTGCATGACAAGTGGATGCTGTACCACTGAGCCACAACATGGCACAGCTTTATGCTATGTATATTTTATCGGGATAGTTTATCTTGAATTATCTTGGGATTGGATGTTTTCATGATTTTATGACAGCTTAAATTTCGGTTGATGTAACTATGCAATTCAGCTTAAGACCTATGGTCAATTGAGCTTGTAAATAAAGGAGCCTGGTACGGGGTGGGGTGGGGGGAAGAGGACAGAGTGAGAGAGAGAGAGAGAGAGAGAGAGAGAGAGAGAGAGAGAGGTCCAATAGTCATGGGCTAAAGGATCTGTTTCACTGGGCACCTGATAGGGGTGTGGGTCTGCTGCCCCTCTGCATCCCCCCACCCGCTCTGCTTTTATTTTTGTCTATAAAGCCAATGTTAACCATCCACCATAATTGTCAGTCTCCAGTGTTGCCTCTCACCCTGACCTGGATGGCCCAGGCTAGCCAGATCTCAGAAGATAAGCAGATACCTGGTCCCTATTTGGATGGGAGACCAAGGCAGGCCAGGGTCGTTACGCAGAGGCAGGCAATCACAAACCACCTCCGACAATCTCGTGCCTTGAAAACCTCAGTAGGGGGTCACCATAAGTTGGCTGGGACATGACAGTGCACACAAGTGCCGTGTCTCATGCTGAAACACCCAGACTTGCCTGCACTGCTCCAGAACTCCTCGCCATTTGGAAAAGTGTGTCGCACATGATGATACAATGCATGCAACAAAGTGCGTCGCGGCCCAATTTCTTCAACATGGGGAGGAGGGCCACTGTCTGTTCTTTCTGAGGGGGTCCAACATTCCACCAACCTGACCATAATATTATACTGTGTTCAGGGAAAACAAGTATTCGTGCTACCAGATGTTGAATTAGAACACGCCCCCCTCCCCCAGTAAAGGTCTGGCTGTGGAGTCTTGCCTTAAGCACTGAGAGATGATGAGTAATTTTAAAGAAGAGTTTACAATAGTTCCATCGCTGAACTTGTTTCTAGTCCTTAGAAGATCCTGGAATCAGCAATTTGCATGTGTAGTGGTCACGTTTCTATGTCCCCTCTTCTCCCGTTGTCCCTGTGCTGTGTAGCCGGCAGAAACATACCATACAAGTCCAATCTATTTGCTTGCTTGGTATAACTTATTCAGACCACAGAGCTGCAAAACAGCATTCATGCAGCCGTCGCCCTCCGTTATTCCCAAGGTAGTGAGACGATGGTTGTGTTCTTTGCAGCATGCGTCTTGCGGAGGAAGACGTCCAACTGGCGTGAGTATCGGGAGGCCTTAGGTTTGCTGAAGGAATTCCGGAAGAACTATAAAGCTACAGTCGCTGCATACTGTTCAGCTAACGAGCCCAGGGCACTCCAAAAAAAGCCGAGCAAGAGAGACAAGCAAAGCCAAAATCAGAGCCTCGGAAGCCTGGATGGAGACACAATGAGTGGGCTGTGCGTAAAAGCTCCTCCAGCTCAGGTCACCAAAGATGGCAAAGGGCTATGATCCCTCTTACGGGACAAAGACTTTCCTCCTCCTTTAGGAGACAAAACCCTATTTATTGTAGATTTTGAAGCAGCGCCTGTTTTGAAAGCTCAAGCAGCATTGTGCGAAGAGCCCAAGGTGACCTTCGCTTCCAAACCTCCTCATGATCACTCCGGCTCTTACAGGAACGCCCAGCAACGCGTCGAGAATCGTTTAGTCCCATTTGAAAAAGCAGCAGAAACCCGCTGCACACCTCAAAAGCCCGTCTCAGAACAGAATTTCCACCTCGCTCACGTTCCTCGAAGTGCAGGTACTGGCCGCTCGCTGCAAAATAAACAGCTGTGCTAGAGCCGAGTCTCTGGTTTCATAAAGCGATTCTGACCCAAAGTGTGTCTGATAGAAGAACCTCCTCTTTGGACTCCGGCAGAGGAGATCCAACAAGAAGGCACGGCAGGGGATTTCCACAGGAGCACAAGGAAGCACACAAAATTAGTCCTTCTCAGAGCCAAGCTACAAGTGATGCCTTACACTGGTTGGACACTTGTCAGCTTCCCTCAAGTTTTGATGGGAAATGTAGGCGTCCTGGTTTTACAGCTTGGCTCTCCATTACAGCTGCAAGACCAGGATGCCTACATTTCCCATCATAACTTGAGGGAAGCTGACAAGTGTCCAACCTGTGTCAGGCGTCACTTGTAGCTTGGCTCTCAGTGCCTCCTGCTATGATTCTGGCAACCTCCACTGCCAAGCAGTTAAGCTGGAAGTTGTCTTGAGTTGCCACGTACCAGGAGAGCTCAAGCAAATCCCAATGTGGCAAACAATGTAGTTTGAGAAAATGATTTTTTAAAAATCTTTGCAATTTCAGTGATACAGTTATGCGCTCACTTCCTTTCCCCCCATGCATGACTTCAGAAAATTAATGCAATTATTTTTTTTTAGCATTAAGATACTTAGCAATTAGCATTCTGATATGTGTAGCTTTTGCAATCTGCTTTTTCAGCACCAGAAAACAAACGTCATGGGCGGGCTTTCAGGTTTCTGTTAATTAACACTCACCCACACGCTAAAAAACAAGGAGTGTTGTGGCCGTCTAAAGACTAACCAAGTTTATTATTTAATCAGCTGATGCATTACACTTGCACACACATGGAAAAATGGTGGACAGAAGGCTTAAAAGACCATGAAATGGAGGAGAAACATTGGGGCTTGATAGTTAAAAGTTTTGGCTTCCACTTTCTTTAGTAGCAGTTGGCTTTTGGCTGAAGCACTGCTGAGATGTCAGGTGTTGAAGAACCGTGCAAGTAAGCAGGGCCGAGGATCATGCAGTGTTCTGTCCACCTCCAAATTATGGCCAGGGGTGTTAAGAGTTTTAAGCTAGCCCATTCAGGTTCTTTTGGTTCCAAGATCCCTCTATTGGAAACATTTCTAGCTCACAGAGGCTCGTTTGTGCCTTCAGCATCAAAGTATTTTGCCACAACTTGCACGACTGCTGTTTCACAGTCCCTGAGTCTGCTATATTACGCCTGTAGTAGTTTTTACAGGCACAAGGGGCTCTCACTCTCAGCGATGTGATATTCCACTTGAGCAAAGAGGCCTTCCCGGTCAGCGTGCTCTTCAAGGCAGCAATTTCCCCGGCTTTTAAAGGCAGCAAGCAATACACAGGATTTGGTTTTGTGCAGATCAAGACTGCTGCCGGGCATCTTTTTTACAGATCTCAGAAGTGACTTGCCCTGATATGCATATTAACAAGAAGCAAGAGACAGCGACTTACTGATGATAGCTTTTGCACGGCCCTGGGGATTAGCTATTGAAGGGTAATTAGTTCTCCTTAATTGCTAGTAAAGATATGCTGGCTGGAAGTCAAGCCACAAAAAGAATCTGGTGTTCCTTGTCCGTATCTTCCCATTTGTGAAGGACAGATTTTCTGGGAAAGATAAATGCCTGGTGGACATGCATTAAATGGTGCAGTATGTTATGTATTTTAAACCCACCGATTCATTTTCTTCATACACCTGATGCCGGGTTCTAGTCCTCAAAGATCCCCATCACAACAGCCTTGTCTTTTAATGGTAAACACAGAACAGCAATTTATGGGCCTGAGAGCTAAGCTACAAGTGATGCCTGACACAGGTTGGACACTTGTCAGCTTCCCTCAAGTTTTGATGGGAAATGTGGGCAGTCTGGTCTTGCAGCTTGGCTCTCCATTTAATTGAAGTTTACAGAGCAGCAGTCTATGGAAGGGAGAACATGCGTCTGGGGAGGAGAGTGCAGGCATTGGGCTCTCGCTGGGTGCCCCCCATCCCCTCCGCTGGGTGTGTGTGTGGGGGGGGTTCTATAAACTTCAATTAAATGGAGAGCCAAGCTGCAAGACCAGGACGCCTACATTTCCCATCAAAACTTGAGGTAAGCTGACAAGTGTCCAGCCTGTGTCAGGCATCACTTGTAGCTTGGCTCTAAGTCTGCAGTGCAACCACTATTTCAGTAATGCCAGCGCAGTGCAAGCACCATTTCTCAAAAAGTCCACTGGAAAAAATGGCAGCTGCGTGGGGCGAAGATGGGCTTCTGCTGTTACCCAGCAGCTGCCCAGAGGAAGCCACTAAGCACCAATTTGTATAAGCAGCAAGCTGAGGCTACGGGGAGCTGGCCCAAGAGCGCTCAGCCAGGTGGGTTTCCAACCCAAAGATCTGCGTGGGATGGGTGGGGTGGGGAGAGCACAGATGCAAACATTTCACAAGGTTTGAAAAGAGCGAGAAGGCAATGCAGCGGTGCCTTCCTTCCAATGAAGCTCTGGCCCCACTTTTACTTTTTGAAAAATGTGAATCAAACTCTTTGTCTGGGTGCCTTCAATACTAGAAAAGCTTAGTGCCGTTTGACTCAAAAAGTTATCCCCCGCAGAATATGTGCTTGTGAACTGCTCGCCCAATTGCCCCTGTAGCTGACTGACTTTTACTGACTTAAGAGCAGCGCTGATGGATCAAGCCTGTGCTCCAGCATCTCTTTCACACAGTGGCCAGCCAATTGCCCAAGAGGGCCCCGAGGCCAAGGCCCTTCTCCATGATGCTGTCTCTGAATATGGAATTTCCCTTTCCACATCAAAACTGATGTGGCCCCAGAAACTGAATTAAAGGATTCCATGTTTGGAGTCTATCGTTTAGCAGAGGAAGCGTGATTATAGGTGGCTGTGAGCTGTTTCTGCTGGCTGGTGTGTGTGCAGGAGAGGAAACAACAAAGTATATACTTGCTCATACTTAGAAAGGAAATAAGAGTTCTTTATTGTTGGATCTCTATACTCTGATAGGAAAGAGGGAGACACAGATCCTAACCACCAATCTAGTCTAAGGATGGGCGTGGATGCTAGGATAATTCCTGCATCCATGGATGGAGGGAGAAAAGGGGATGATGTCTGGAACAAAGCCAGGAAGAGAAGAGTGAGGGGGAGGAAGTCGGGAGGCAATCCTGAGAATAGCAATCTACATATCAAAGGGACAGTCAGAGCAGTAAACAGAGTGCCCCTACCGCTCTATCTTTCTAACTCTTTGGTTTGCCCCCCTCTGAAACCTAAGGAAAGGAACAGCGCTGAATCCTCCTCTTCCAACAATAGCTAGCAGCTACTGCTGGATCTCTCCTCCATGCGTCCCTTTTGAAAATCACCCAAACTTGGGGCCATCACTACGTCAACAGGCAATGAATTCTACAGTTTAATTATTCATGGCGTATAGCAATATTTCCTTATATCTGTCCTGAAGCTAGCGCTCGTCAATTTCATTCGGTGCCCTTGAGTTCTAGGGTTTGGGGAGAAAAATCTGCCCCCTTTCTGCATCCCACAATTATATAAACCTCTATCACCTCCCCAATATAGTCAGCTTCTGTGCAGGACATCTACAGTACAATTCTTCTAAACCCGTTGACTTTAGTGGACTTAGAAGCGTGTTAACTTTGCTGAGAAACGCACTGCTGATCGACATAAGCTAACGTTCTTGTTCATCCACCAAGGAGCCAATGGCTTCTTTAGGAGAGGGGAAGAAGTGACTTGGCCAGGAAACTGGGGGCAGGAGAGGCAGGGGCAGTGTTCTTCTGACACCCGGCCTTATCCTGAGAATGGCCACTGTGTATCAGACGATAGAAACTTCTTAGGTATGACTAACAGAGGAGGGGACAGGCAAGCTCCGGTTTCCTCCAAGCCTTATTGAGGCTACTTCTGCAAGCGGATCCATGCACGCCAAGACCTCCCTTTCCTCCCCGCGGCAAATACAGCCTCTAGTCCTTCCTCTTTCACGCCCAGCTCCTTGGGAGTAAAGCCAGAAATACCACATATGCCCCACAACCTCTGGACTTTTTTTTGGGGGGGGGGGCTGTTCTCATTTCTCTCAAAGCACACTGCTTTCTCGCACAAGTTTCCATGGCAGAGCAGGAATTCGAACCTTGGTCTGCCGGATCCTAGTCCTGCGTTCTATTCACTATACTGCACTCCACTTCCCGCTTGTCCACTTTCTGGTTCAGACAAGATACTGCTTTTCTTGGGGGGGGGGGGATTCAAGATTGCACAATATCACGTCTTCTCTTTTGTGGCAAAAAGAAAAACATAAGAGACTGGTGTACTTCCGCTAACAAAGACACAGACACATTCATTTTTTCAGTAAACGTATTTCTTTTATAAAAATCTGATGAAGCCACAGTGATTCAGTTGCAATCTCAAAAATGATGCTTTGCGTCATACTGCACTGGTTTTCAAGTACCAAGCGGAGGATACACATCAAAGCACAAATGATTTAAAGCATACTGGGGGGGGGGGGTTGAGTTTAGGAGGAACGCAGCAACATCTATTTTGCTGGAAACAGTCTGACTACACAAATGAGGACACCAGGTGTGCGTGAGCGCACACAGCGCCATGAACTGTAACCAAAAATTGGGGTTGGTTTGCATAGTGAGTAGCTAATTGTATACCAGTTTGCAATGTTTTTAAAAAGCTAGGGGAAAGAAGGAGGGATCTCCAGGCTCCTAGACGACAACACTGAGAGAGCCGGTGGTGCCAGCCAGCAAAAGTTCAGTGGGCCTCGTGCAGTTCTGGCTTCTCTGTGAAGATCCCGGAAGGAAGATCTCGCACAGCAACTCAGTAGTGTGACGGACGCCCACATCTGCGTCTTGGGCAAAGAATGCCGCTTTAAGAGACTTCCGCAGATCCTCTCCATGAGCTGAAACTCAGCTTGAACAAGGTCTTCCTGAAGGATTAAGTTTCCTGTCCGGCCATCCATTAAAAGCCAAAATACAAATATGATCCCAGAGACCCCAACAGGAAGCACGGCAAGCCTACACTGAAGTAATGCTCCAAGGCCAGTTTTGCAAACAGCAACACATCGTCATCTTTAAGGCTTCGGTGCTCTTTGCTTGCATCAAGGAAAACAGGACCAAGCATCTCTTCAACCCCCAGAATACAACTGAATGCAGTACAATCGTTTTCTAAACCCACTCCCTTTTGGCACTTCCCCTTCAATTCTTTACCAGCATCTGTAGCAATGTCACCCAGGAATATTTATATTGTTAAAAATATCTCCAGGGGGCCAGAGTGGATTTTCCGAGTCGGATGATGTCTTTGGCAGCTGCCGTCATTCAGATACTGTCACGTCTTTACCCCCTCCCCTTCCTGCTGGGCCACAAGGAAGAGTTTCTATAGCTGCGCAACCCTCTGACTGTGGTTGTATGCTACTTGTATGTGGGCTAGGCTGTATGCAGAACCCTTCATTATAGATCCCCCCCCCCATTTAATAGGAACACTTCTTTTAAAAGAAGGCAGATACACAAAGTTGGCACCTGCAGATATCAGGGGCAAGACTCTCCTTGACTGTTGCGGGCTCAGGCCCAACCCTTGCTGAGGAAACAAGCGAGGATTAGGGCCGGGCAGAGTCAAAGGCCTAAACAGAAAGCCGATCTTACAAGGAAAGGGTGGTGGAAGAAAACACTGCACGCATTTTTAGGCTACGAGATTAGCAGAGGTCCTTGAAACATTAAAGTCAGCCTTCCTGGAGCTAGAAACCTTATTACATATAAAAACGGCATATGGTTTTTAAGGCCCCCGCCCCTCCTATACAGAGCAAGAATCGCCCTTTCAATACATTCAATAGCCTGGACAGCCAGAGAGACAGATTTCTATCAGGGTCAATACACCCAGAGGGGTCTCCATGTTCAGACACCTGGGCTGGTCGCCCAGAACCACAAGTAAAGCAGCTTCCTGGGCTGAACCACCTGAAGAGCCAAGCCATAGTCTTCTTCTACGAGATAAGCTGCTGCCACCTTCCCAGGCTCACACCACCACCGCCCTTTAGGTCTCCCAGGCCTGGACAGCCAATGATGGCAAGTGGAGCAGCCTTGCATCTCTGGCTGGCCGAGGCAACGCATAACACATCGTTGCGTTCCTTGCACAGGGTGCTGCAAGAGAACAGAGAGGTACGTGCAGAGAGGTGGCAGCTTTGTGCCTTTGAACATCCACCTCGGCTGTGCCAGAATGCTCCCTTCCCTTTACATTCCTCATTCTGGTACATTCATGTTTGCAGGCCTCACGCACAATACTGCAGACGGGCACTCGAGCCGGCGTTCTGTCCCACAGGCCAACTGTGCTCATTCATAAAGAGATCCAGAGGAGTGAGCCGTGTTAGTCTGTACTTGCAACGTAGTAAAGAGTCCAGTAGCACCTTTAAGACTAACCAACTTTATTGCGTGCATGCATCTAACGGAGAGAGCTGCTAGTCTTAAAAGGTGCTACTGGACTCTCTGCTATTTTGCATTCATAAATAGAGCCACTTCAGCAAGAGCTCGCTTCAAGCAGGGAAGTGTCCCTCAGGCTCTCCTTCAGACATTGGTCTGGATCCAAAGGGCTGTATGAGCAGCTCAGGGCACTCAAGGGCAGTTTAGACATTTCCCTCAAAGAGCAGCCCTCCTGTGCCACAAGGAAAAGCTCCTTGAAACTAAGGGGAGCTTCACACAGTTTGCAAGGGTCTGCAGGTCAAAAGAAAAAGCCCAATGTTGCCCTGGTTTCCCCAAGGCCATAGGCGTGCTTAAAACGGCTCTCCAGTTCCCCCACCGTACTGAGGCAGTTAGACTGGGTGCCCTCTCAGCTTTCTAGGAGCGTGCCTACCTAAAAATGTGCGAACAAGACAAGGAAATGTCATGCACACACGTCTTCAGAATGGGAGATATAGCTGTGTGCACACTCAGGTTTGCGACCCTATGCGTGGAATGGTTCTGTGTGAGATGTCGACTTTCTCACAACAAAGGAAGGGCAGCCATAAGCTGGGACTCACCCCAAGCTGAGCAAGAAGGCGGCACAGAACTGCCTGGCGCATGGTCTGGCCGGAGGGGGCCACAGGGACCGGGCTGAGCTTGCTGCTTGCAAAGAGGCAGTTGTTACACTCCGGCGTTATCAGTGTGAAGCCCCTTCTGGGAAGGGGCTGCAATCTACGGGTGTGAGCAACATGCCGTCTACTGCCCCCCCCCCAGAAAGGCAAGACAGAAGTGTGGGCCTCCCCCTCCAGCCATGGTTAAAATGGGGGAAAAAAGCATCTACCAGTGGCTCTGAGTTCAAGGCCAGCGTAATATCTGGCATCCATGGGATGACGCTGAAGTGATCTCTTAACTGCATCTGTGAAAAAGTGGGGGGGGGGGATCCTAACTGCTCCTCTACATCAGTTTTCCAAAGCTGATCCTGTGAGCAGGACTGTAAACCTCCCATCAAGGCCACGACCACCAATTTGTCCACAAATTACGTCAACGCTTCTTGTCCATGGATGAAATCACTTCAGAGGCTTTGCCAAATATTTTGCCAGCAGAGGCACTGACCCGGGCTGGAGTCACTTCTGTTTTTTTTAACGGCCTTTTAAAATCTTAGCATCAGAATACCTTCCCCTGGAGGTACTGAGGCCCGAGGATCACCCCCAACTTCTCCTTCACTAATAGGACGCCGGCTTCACAGCTGTGCCCTGCAGCTCCTCCACCATGCTGGAAAAGGCAGCCTCAAAAGCCTGGTTCAGACACAACTATCCAGAGATGGCAGCTACATCAGCAAACCAATTTATGCACAATGGGCAATCTATGGCCATCTCTATTTAGCTGGCTGTGCGCGAAGACAGCAAGCGATGGGATGGGCGAGCGCGTCATCATGAGCTCCACCCCCATCTTGTTCCCGTAACAGCACAATATGAAGGCTGCTGCTTCCGAACCAAGCCAAGATTTTGGTATTAATAGTTTGCCTTGCTGCGCACGGACAATAGTGCTGAGTTTAAGAAAGAAACGTGAAACTAAATATTCACTGCCGTTCCTAGCCCCAACGTCAAATTCAACAAAATGCTTTCGACTGAAATTCTTTGCATCCTTACTAGGAAGAAAGCCCCACAAATCAATGGGAACTACTTCTAAGTAAATATGCTGAAGATCAGTCTGTTTAGGTCATTCCAACGCAAAGGAGTCAACCACAAAAGTAAAGCCCAACACAATTCTCCGGACCGGTAACCAGAAAGGCAGCGTGATGCAGGCTTGCTTCAAAGCCACTGGGATGAAGGCAAGAAACAAAGATACTCGTCACTTCGACAAGCTGGCTTCAGAGAATGCCTGGAGCTCCAGTTCTGCTCAGCCCAAGTAAGGCTCGGAGCTCATTCTCAGCGACGCAGTTGGCAAAACCTCCACTGTGCAAGCAGCTCCCAGCACCGCCATGGAAAACATCTTAAGGCAGCATTGAAACATGCTAGGCTATGAGGCCCTTCCGGGCAGCAACCAAAAACATTCTGTGGTGTGAGTTACATGAAGGTCTTGAGAAATGAGCGCCATTTTAGCTGCCCCCACAAAAGGGAGAAGTGTGCGCACGCTCCAATACGAAATAAAAACTTGTGCCCACAATTGCTCTCTGAAGTGCTAGGCCTTCTTTGAACTGCAGCCTTCTTTTAGAGACGGCCAGATTTTCTCCCAATGGAGAGTTTAAGTGCACTGGGTGTACCTAACCTTTACATACCGATTCAAATGTTTAAAAGCCGCCTTGCGTACTTTTTGCTTTTGTGCTGTATTAACAGCAGCAAACAGGCAAAATAGCTCTCGAGCCTTGCAGGATACCTGGAATTCCAAGGTTTTAAAAACACGACTCTACGGTGGGCTCAGATCAACCGGCTGCAGCAGAGTCACCAGGCAGCAACCCACCCCCCCCCAGCAAATCCATATAATGGATCCAGACGGTGACAGGCCTCCTACATGGGGAAGTCACAGCTTCCCAGATCCCCCAACATATTAAGACGCCATTTATGTGCCATCTTTCCACTGTGAGGAAGCTTTCAAGAGCTGCCTCCACGAAAACAGTCCTATGGCCCAACCACTCTCCAGTTCGAATCCTACTTGGAATGGCCCCTTCAGTGCCCTGGGTTTTTTTTTGGGGGGGGGGGGGGGTTCGACAGGGATCCACAAAGGCTTCTCCTCAGTCACACATCTGCTTGGGTGGCTTGTCACCAAAACCATTCTCAGAATTGCTACTCTCCTGGAAAAGTTAACGTTTGAATCCACTCTCCGTGTTGGTGACTACAAGGAGGAGCTACAAGGAGGAGACCGCAAGCAGCAAGAGTGTGCAACTTGAGGGAAAAGAACTGGTGTACTTTCCCCCATCGCCAATTCTATCACGTCCAAACCGGGCTGTCTTGCATTTTTGCACTGCTGGCCTGACTCAGCCTGTACCACCCACTGCAAAGCTTTCTGCCCTGGGGCAACCAAGCTGCACCCAGAAAAACAGATGGGCAGCTACAACAAATGGTTATTCGTTTGGGTTCAGTATAAGCCACTTGTCCAAACTACACATTCAGATACAATACACTGTATATTGAAATACATTTCTGTGTATCCACGGGGCTGGCCTCCCTCTGGACTGAAAGGCTGCTCCTGAGGCTACAAAATGCCACTCAAAGCAATTAACCTTTGAAACGAGAGCAGCGATTCCAAAAGAACCGATCGATAAACCAGACCTGGCCAAACTGAGAATTCTGGAAGCAGGTTTGTGTGCAACTTGTCAGTAAATGCAGGTCTCGATCCTACTGACCTAAGGACTCTCGCCGGACGGCAAACTGCACACACGCTCTCGTGAGTGAAATCTGTAACGTCAGAAGCAGCTTCAGCAAGAGGGATGAAACGCGGCTTAGACCTGTGCAGACCCAGGCTCCAGCATGAACTGGATTTAACTCCTCTAACCATGAAGAAGAAACGTGTACGTTGGCAGTAGCATAAGGAAACGGCTCTTCTTCCTGCCCAGATCCTTCTGATCCGCCTCACATTAGCCAGAGAAGGCAAAGTTGTTTGGCAAGTGCTACTTGGCACCCAGGGTGCTCTTTGACCGCAAGAAATACTGATCCGTTCTCCCTTTCCGCCTCGCCACTCTCCTGTTTTCACTGTCAAACTTCCACTGAAGCTGCAAAGCCAGCCTTCGGTCTTCCTCCTCCTGCAGCCGCTTCTGCTCCGTCTGGCTTCTCCGCAGGGGCTCCGCTGCAACCAGCGTGCCCTGGCAGGCCGCCTGCCTCAGTCTTTTGACGGAGCAGCTCTGTTCCAGATGCTTGGTTTTGCACTGCCTCTTCCGGCCCCGCCTCAGAGGTGGGGGCTCCTCGCCTCGGACTCTCTCGAGGCAGACGCCGTTTGGCAAGTTGCTCAGTTCGCTTTCGTTCAGGTACTTGAGCTGCTTCTTCCCCACTGCCTTGACACAGCGCCCTCGTGTACCGTTCTCCGGAAATGCCGAGTCGACTCTAATCGCTTTCCGGGTTACCATTTTTGAATCGGAGCTGAGGCCGGACCCAGGCAGGCGCAAGGCTGGGTTTGCATCGGAGACCTCAGACGGCCGGAGGTAACGGGTCGTCTCGATGGTTCTACCCGTCTGCGCTGCAAGGCCATCGTCCGCTGCTTCCAAGTCTCTCTTGATATTGCTGGAGCTTTCAAGTTTTGCTCCACAGATGGAAGGGAAACAATCTAACTCTGCCCGTGTGCGCGTTGTGCTATCAGGGGGCAGCGAGTCATTTGACATTTGCAGGGGCTCTTTGATGATATTCAGGGAATTCACGGTAGGAACAAGAAAATCTTCCCCCATTTCTGGGGCTGAAGATGTCAGGGTGGCTTTGGAGAGTGTCTTTTTCATCTGGCGCTCCTGAAATATCTGTTCCCATTTTCTCAAAATGCGAGGGCTTGCTTCATAGGTGGTGGGCTTCTGTAGGCTCCGCGTCAGGTTTCTCGGAGTTGACTTGATAATGAGAGGACTGAGAACGCGGCCATCAGGAAGACGCTTTGGAGGGGTGCACGGCGAGCAGACAATGGGTTTGAAATGATTGAGCTCTTCCGAGATGCTGTCGTTACTCTCGGGACTGATGGACCGCTCGGGCTTTGGGAGAATGGAAAGTGGAGCAGCAGCACCGAGGCTCGCCCGCTTGTCAGCTGTCAAGTCTGGGGCAGAGAGGCAGCGATTGTTCTGGGTGGACGAGAGAACTCCAGCTACGGGGGTAGACACGCTCACCAACGGGTTGACCTGCAAGACAAGTGGCCACTTTTTAGTCCTGTTGCTACCAATGTAAACTGTGTGAAAAGAACATCTGACGCCAATAAGAATGCCAATTCACAAAGCACGTGTGAATTATAGGCAGGTAGTGTCTGCTCAGGGCAATTACGGTTCTCTTCAAAGACATCATCTAACGCAAAATTGCTGAGTTAGAATTTGTTAATAAATTCAAGGTAATTCCCCCGCCCCACCCCGCCCCACCCCGCCCCTAGGGCTTCAAAGGGACCTGGGATTCCAAACTCACTACACTTGCTCTTTCTCACACAATTCCAAGGGATAATCATATGAAAAATATTAATCATAACTTTGAAACTGCCAAGCTTGCCTAACATATCAGCAATAGCATCTGTCCACTGTTATTCGTTTTATGAAACAATGAACTTCTCAAAATGGAAAGAAATAAAGCACTGGAAAGTTTTTTAATCAAAAATTTTCAACCCACCATCCAATACATTTTAGCACCAATGGCAACACCGAAGAGAAGATCCAATGAGAAGAACAGTAAATAATTTCACTTAGGATGCTTCAGGAGCATCCACACATTTTAAAACTCAGAAGCACCAAGGAAAGGGAAGAAAAGTAGTTATTTTATTTATTCATTTCAAATATTTGAAAGACTGCTTTTGTCATAACATAGCTGGGGCTCAGGAAAGGTTAAGAATATATAAATTCATGTAACAGCAAGACAATTAAATCTACAACTAAAAATCGCTGTCAGCCAATATGTAGTTGGCAGAAAACTCGTAGAAAACTCGAGCATTCTCAGCTGTGTTTTCAGTCCAAATAGTGCTCACCCAGCTCCAAACCCTCTCATCAGCAATCAGTTTCACAGTCTCTACAGAATGACAGCCCTGACCTGGATAGCCCAGGTGAGTCTGATCTCGTCAGATCTCAGAAGCTAAGCGGGGCTGGCTATAGTTAGTAATTGGATGGGATTCCTCTAATGAAGACAAGGGTTGCAGAGGGCAGGCAATGGCAAAACACCTCTGATAGTTTCTTGCCATGAAAACCCTGCCAGGGGATGCCATATGTCAGCTATGACTTCAGGGCACTCCCCACCACCACAGAAGCACAAGAGGATGGCAGCCTTCCTCACATGCCCTGGGAGATGATTTCCACAGAACAAGCCACAGATTAAGAAGCCTGTATCCAGGCAACAGCTTGCCACATCCTAGCAAGGGAGGGGATAGTGAGAAGGCAGAGATGTGAAGAGTGGAGCTGCCAGGTGGGCGCATGTAGGAAGAGGTGGTCCTTCAATTATTAAAGGCAGAGGTGTAAAGAGCGGAGCTGACAAGTGGGCGCATGTTTGGTGAGAGCCAGTTTGGTGTCGTGGTTAAGAGCGCGGGACTCTAATCTGGAGAGTCGGGTTTGATTCCCTGCTCCTCCCCTTGAAGCCAGCTGGGTGACCTTGGGTCAGTCACAGCTCTCTCAGAGCTCTCTCAGCCCCACCCACCTCACAGGGTGTTTTGTTGTGGGGATAATAATGGCATACTTTGTAAACCGCTTTGAGTGGGCATTCAGTTGTCCTGAAGGGCGGTATATAAATCAAATATTATTATTATTATGTAGGAAGAGGTGGTCCTTTGATTATTAGAATCCCAGCTCACAAAGGGCCTGAAAAAGTAAGTGCCAGAATTAGGCTGAGAAGCAAGTAGCCCATGAAGAGGCCTAAAGGCGGAAGCAACATACTCGCAACGTTTATCTGTGCCGACAGGCAGAGTACCACATTGTGCACCAGCTAAAGCTTGAGCCATCGTCAAGAGCAGCATCGTGTACTAGAGGGTACGGTAGCAAGGATCAGTGTGGCAGAAAAGGAGCAACATTCTGAAGCGTATGTAGCTGGAGGGGAAATGCACTTTTCGCCACCATATTCACTTGCTTCTCCAGCAAGAAGGCAGGATCAGGTAAGATTCTTAAACTCTTTACCAAGTCCTTCCATGAGTTCTGCACTCTCATGTATCGTGGGAAGCAGAATCCCACGATACATCCCACGACACATGGAATTCGTTGCCACAGGAGGTGGTGGCAGCTACAAGCATTGCCAGCTTCAAGGGGGGACTGGACAAATATATGGAGCAGAGGTCCATCAGTGGCTATTAGCCACAGGAGATAGATGGTATTCTCTTTGTGGGGAGGTGGTGCTCTGTTGTCTTGGTGCTGGAAGGAAGGCAGTGGGAGGGCATCTGGTGTCCTGGCCTCACTGACAGTCCTTTAGATGGCACTGGATTTCTAGCCACTGTGTGTGACAGAATGTTGGACTGGATGGGCCACTGGCCTGATCCAACATGGCTTTGCTTATGTTCTTATGTTCTTAATCCCTCCCGAGGTGGCAAAGTACATCTGGGTACTAATTCTTAGGTGATGGTTCCTTAATGGCCAGTTGGAATAGCCAACTCTGAGTCGAGTCAAGGGGCAACTGGCTCCACGCAGTCTGAGGGGCCCTTGCCGTCTGAACTCTCCCTCTGATGCAGCCGGGTGAGACGGACTGAGGATGGCATTCACCTGACAGCGAGGGCTCAGACTATTCCGCTTAGTTGGTCTCTAAGGTGCTACTGGACTCAAGTCTTGTTGTTCTCTTAGCAGATGCCAGGTTTCCTCAACTTCTCACCTACCGGAACACAAAATGCCACCTTGGCACGTGCCAAAGAATGCAAGTCTCTAAAAACCCTCCAGCTTTCCATCTTTTGCTGTAATGCTGCAGGGGCCAAGAGGGAGTCAGGGCGGCACGATGGAATCGGCCATCTCAACACAGCCAAGCACAGGAGGCGACCAAGAGCTTCCTCCTGTTTCAGAATGTGCAAGCGACTTCGTTTTTAACTACTGTGACCTGCCATTCATCCCCCACAGTCTTTTGCAGCAGTAAAATAATCTGTTAAGGTACCAGGATAGAACGTAACAAACCAGCATGTGCAACGCACACACACAATGAAGTCAGAGACACTTTGCAGGCTGTTTCCAGGCAACAGAGGCCCACGATGGCTTCTACAGCAGATTCAAAACCATTCCTAGTTACCTTTGTTCTTACTGGTGCTGATCTCTGTCTGCTCTTAGATCTCTCCCGAAGGGTGTCATTGCAGCTCTGGCTCCGTTCTACTCTGGAGCTCAAGTTTCTACAAATATTAAAAATAAGACGTTATGTTCATTATAGGGAGGTGTTAGCAAGTTTATTAAAGCCACCAAGATACCAAAATCATGCTATTCAGATAGAAGATATAACATGCATGATAAATGTGCGTATGTGTAGGGGGGAGGGAGATCAGCATGGACTCTGTTTACAGGGGAACTGGAGGTGCGCACTAAGCTCGACAGCAGTCGGGCTTAGTCATACATAGCCCTTGCGTTTCTAGCTTGGAGTAAATCTTCTTACAGGGAGTGCAAGACATTCTTGACTCCCTGTCTCTCCTCCCAGGGATCACAAAGGGGCTGTGAAATCTTTAGATCCAGACGATCTCCAGTCCCTGTGGCTACCAAAACACATCTGAAACCAGGCACACAAAATGCTGTTTAGAAACCAAAGGCGTCCATCAGGTGTTCCTTCACACAGCACAATTTCGATCCTACCAGTCCCTGAAAGACTCCTTTCCTTAGCCCTTGGCTTAAGCTCCACAACACACATGCACAAATTTACGTATGGCCTTTGCACACATCCTTCTATTTTGCAAATTTTATTCCAACAACAGAACCTGGGCCTTTTAAGACAGCATCCTGTTCATGCTCCTATTCCCTGCCGGCACCTCTACCTCCCTTCTGGCCACTGAGTCTGATCTAGCACTCACCCTGACAGCAGCGCAAACGAGTAGGTGCTCCCCTTGGAGACAAAGGCTGATCGATGGCCAGATTTACCCTGGAATGGTTCCTCATTCTCAGAATCGGAGAGATGCTCAGGGAACTGAAGTTAAATCAAGGAAAAATTAGCTGACATTTTGTGAACACAGATCCAGAGGAGTTAGCCATGTTAGTCTGTTGTTGCAAAATAGTAAAAAGTCCAGCAGCATGACTAACCAATTTATTGTGGCATAAGCTTTCGAGAACCACAGCTCTCTTTGTCAGATGCATCTGATGAAGAGAGCTGTGGTTCTCGAAAGCTTATGCTACAATAAGGTTGGTTAGTCTTAAAGGTGCTGCTGGACTCTTTACTATTTTGTGAACAGTCTCACTCCAGCAATACGCTGCTTTCAACACCCTTGTGGAACCCCCAGAAAGCCCAGAGTGGTTACACTGGAAGCGCATAATGGAACAGAGTCACGAATTTGTCAGGAGCAGTCACCAAATTTAAGGCAAGATTTCTCTATCTGAGAAATGCGTATGAGGAAAAATAAATTAGGGATCTTAAAGTACTTTGGCAATAATAAAAACTGACAAAATACAGAGTAAAGCGTAAAAGTCATCCCACCTGGATCCTTATTTCATCCACATCCTACTCGAAGGTGCCTGGTACCTCCACTTCCTCCCTCTGTTCCTTAGCACGGCATAATAAGCACTGTGCAGATGCAACCGTGTGCTGAGACTCTAAACACCCATATTTGAAACCACATCCTTATGAAATCAATGGGGCTTACTTCCAAGGAAATGCGCCTGCTCTAAGGGTCCAGTCTGAAAGCTGTCCCTTGGCCTTTTCCAGAAACAATCAGGGTCCACTTTCTTTTGACAGCACAGACCTGGGAGTGCGTTCAGTGCCAATTCATCTTCCTCCCCCAACCCATCACCTTTCTCTAGCCCATCTCTCTTCAGGCGTGCTGACAAGCTTCTAAGTAGAACAGGATTCCGAATCCCTAGTTAGAAAAGGGCTGGAAATAGGAATCCTGTTCTGACCCTCTTGGACACCGCCCCCAACCCCCGTCCAAATGCATGGAAAACTTTATTGTGTGCTAATTTACATGCCTGAGCAAAAACCCCAATTCATCCATGAAGCTGGCTTCCCAACACAAGAAAGGGCCTGTGTCACCCCAGAAGACAACACTATTCTGGGCAGAGTTGAAGAGGCACTGTGTTTGGATGTGCCCTTCCATCAGATGGCCTCTTTCTGCACAGCTCCTAGCATGTTCGACAATAAGAACAGAAGGTAAGACTTTTGCCTCCTCTTTAAAGCAGCTCTTTTTTCTACAACCCTTAATGTATGTCAGGAGTAAGTCCCGTTTGAGCTGAGTCAAGTTTTGGAGGCAGGGAAACCACATGCACACTTCCTTGGCAATGATGGCTACGGCACGGCCATGAGTCACTCACATGTTCTTGTGTCATCTTGGCTGTTGCAGACTCCTCCTTCTTCTGATCTTCTGTTTTTCTCCTCCCTGCTTCAATATCCTCAAAAATTAGCTTGTGAATAAGATCCTCGGAAGCTCTCTCCTCCTGCAATTTTTCATCTCTCAGCTAGAAACAAGTGACAGTGGGGGCAGTTTTACTTGCAAGCAAATAAGGGGTTCAAAACATATCCTCCTTGTGAATCATTTAACCACGGGGCTTGGTCCCCAGCCCAGCCAAAGAGGCTGTAATTATTTGCCCTTGCACTGGCGGCCTTAATTCCTTCTAAATATTATCAATTGTTAAGCCCCCTTGGTTGGTAAGTGCTGATGGTCTACAGGCCCAGTGGGAGAAAAAGAACCTTCCGGCACAGCAACTCAGATGAAGGCCTTTGCCTCCTTTGCAGGAGGCAGAGGGAGAGCAGTTAAGGAGGATAGGGCCCCTCTGACAGATTGTCCTGTTTATAGCATCAAAAACTGAAACTGGATCAGAAGAGCAGCCTGAGCAGACAAATTCTTGACTGCAAAGATGCAGAACTGCTGCTTGAAAAGCTGCCCCAGAACAACACAAGTACATTCTGACCTGTTGTCATTCGGTGTTTGTGTTATGGAGCGACTTCACTACCTCCCAATGTTCCTGGGAAAGCTACAGACCAGCACTGCCATACATTTCCTTGCAAGATCTCAATGTGGAAAGAGGACAAAAAGGCAAAACAGTGTGTGACTGAACTGTTACGACTTCTTACAGAATTGCCTGTACTGTGGAACTACTTAATATACATCTTCCACAGCCTCCTGCACCTAACCTTCTACTATGAGCATCTTCGCAACCCCTCCCCCCCACTATACATACAAATTATGATCTTCGTTTTGAGATGCACGTAGTGTAATAAATGGGGGGGGGGACCGTCTTTCAGAAAGGAACCCCTTAGCATCACATTAAAGAGTACAGCACATCTCACTGTATAGCTACTTGTCAGGTAACAGTTAAAACTGAAAACACTATTAGCAATGACAGCCAACATAGGAATGACAGCCAACATAGGAAGCTGTCTTATACTGATCGAGCCCCCTGGCTCACTTAACTTGGTAACACCCACTCAGATTGGCATAGCTCTCAAGTACAGAAAGGTCTCTTTTTTAAAAAAATATGTATTTTATTTTATTAAAAACAAAAGAGGAATACAGAAAAAGAAAGGGAACAAGTAAAGCAAATATAAAGCTGTGTGCTACAAGGACTGCTTGTACAGAATACAAAAATCATAACTTTTATAGATATTAGAATAGTAATTAGAATAATAAGGCCTATTTAATGGATATTTTTCCAAATAAACAACACGTGTAGAATTCAAACCTATTTCTACTCCTAACTTTAAAAAAATAATAAAAAGCCCATTATTCCATTATTACCCCATCTTATCATTACCTTTTCTTAACAATAACAATTGTTAACAATAACAATGCTTATTACTTAATATAACTAATTGTCATAAGAGGGTTCAAGTAAAGTAATATTGGGAATTCCAACCTGTTTCTACTCCTTATCTTAAAAAATGAGGAAGGTCTCTGTTGATACTCAAGATTCTTAACTGGAGATGCCAGGGAGTGAACTTGCACACAAACCAGATGCTCCACCACTAAACTGTTATCAGTAGCCAATTTAATCTGTCATTTCTGGAATCAGCTGTAAGTAATTATTTTAGCAGCAACTTTTCAATACTTAACCACAACGCTTGGCAATGACCGACTGAAGAATTTAGACACTGAATATCTGTTCTTTTGGGACAGAAATTTAGGAGCTGTCCCAAGCTCCACTCCCCCCACCCCCAAAGTTGTTCAGAAAGGGTGAGAGCAGCGGAGAATGCGTATCTTGGATCTGCCAGTAATTTTAAAGAGGAAGAGAGAAGAGCCAGCAGGCTAAATAGGAAATGGACAAAAAAAATCCATCTCCAACCCATACACGTGGCACAATCAGAGTTCCAGGAACTTTTAAACATTTGCCCACATATTTGATGCAACAGAAATCATGTCAGGGAACTACAGCATCATGAAAGCCTTACTGCAGCTTAAAGAGGAAAAACGCAGAGGAATTCAGTTTCTATGCCCTCTTTCCTCAAGATGATTTAAACTAAAATCACAGTTTCTCTATAACTCATTAAACTTTTCATTTTTGTAACATTTTGTACATTAATCCCAGTTTCCCCAGAGGACCACTGCTCTACCCTATAATCAGGCTTTTTTTCTGGGAAAAGAGGTGGTGGAACTCAGTGGTGGAACTCAGGACCGCACAATGTCGTCACTTTGGGTCAGCTGGAACAAGGAGGGAGTTTTTTAAAGTTTAAATCTCCCTTGGCGAAAATGGTCACATAGCCAGTGGCCCCGCCCCCTGACCTCCAGACAGAGGGGAGTTTAGATTGCCCTCCACACAGATGTGAGAGGGAAATCTAAACTCCCCTCTGTCTGGAGATCAGGGGGCGGGGCCACCAGCCATGTGACCATTTTTAAGAGGTGCTGGAACTCCGTTCCACCGCATTCCTGCTGAAAAAAAGCCCTGCCTATAATCCTTTGTAACAAGTTTGGAAAACACTGCCTTATGTAATTTTTTAGCTTCCTCTTACCAGTTCAGATCAAGTTAACAGAAAACAGCTTGCTTTTCTACGGAAAAAGTTCTCCTTTCGTCCTAACAAGCCTACTTAAGCTGCAGAAAGGAAATGCATATATCATGTCCCTCTAGGTAAGAGAAGCAGGCACTTTAAACCAGGCCAAGGAAAATTTAAGAATTCTATGATGCCTCCCTCCCCATCTCATTTGTAAAGGTCTCAATGCTTAGGAGTCATAGTTTAAGACTCATTTCAGACTTGTAAAGAGAAAATGAAAATAGGATTGCGTGAGAGCAGAGAAAATCTGTATAGCAAAGAAGGAAAAAAGGGTCTTAAAAACAGCATATGCACCCGCACTGGCTCTCTAAGTTGTTACTCACTGCTGTGCAGAACACAGACTACACATTGTCTTCAACATGGAGCCAAATACTTGCTGGTTGACACATACTAGTTGCTACTAGCAACTGCCTTAAACATTAAGAGTCACAGCCCTAGCAGATGATGCAGTAGTGATTTAACACAGTACACAACATACCTTTCGGAGTTGGCATCTGTATTCCTCGTGAAGCTCTCCGGGCTTGCTTAATGTGATGGGCGCTCTGAATATGAAGTCTGCAGAAAGAGAGAGAGAGATAAAACACACAGTCCCAAGGAGTACTAGCTAAATTGTTTGGCTGTCCTGTTCCAAAAATCCACTCCCTTCGTATCTATTTTATCGCTAAAAGCATGTGTGAAAATGCGGGAGCTAGCAGAATAGCATAATATCGACGCAACACTTCTGAGCAATCAGAACTAGGAGGCACTTTAAATGCCCAGAAATGCTAAGTATGTAATACATTTCCCTGCCACAGGGAAATGGACCCACCTGACATGTGCATGCCAGGGAAAAAGTAACATACGAGCTGCCCTTAGACTCAAGAAAACGCAAACACCAGAAGTATAAGAATAGTAGCCTTCAGCTACATACACAGTCTAATCTGTTTCATGGCAGAACAACAAAGCACCCTTAGCACACAGGATGAGCATTCTCACAGGTTTCATTACCTCTCATGCATCTCTAATGAAATTTCTAACAGCAGCTTTAAGAGTCACACCCGCTTTGGCAAAACACATGCCCAGGCAAGTTACTCTGGAATCAAAGAAGCCTTTCAGAGGAATTCAAGGCAGAGTTGTCTGAAGAACCACTGGACTTTAATCACTGACACAGTGAAAATACTCTAAACATGTATAGCTCCTTAACAGAAGACTGAAAAAAACATTTCCATACACTCCACAGTTTTTTATATTATGAAATGCTGGACTCATTCCAAGATGACGCAGACCTGCTTATTTTCAAATACAGGATGCACGTGGATATGATGCTACAAAGGCGGCAGCGTGCGGGTCTAAATAAGGCATGAAGCCACCCCAACTGACTGCCATCTTCCAGTATTACCCAGGCACGCCCTTACCGACTCACTCGTTCCTTAAATTGCAGGGGTGAAGCGATGACAACTCAAGAGTTCGGCAAGAGGCAGGCGTGATGACAGGGCAGGACCCAGAAAGCCCTCAGCTTACAGATGCCAAGAAGGGTGGGGCCCTGGAAGGGATGCTGAAAACTTCAGAAGGAATCTTTTAGCAAAACAAAACACCTGCTTCACTCCTGATACACATCACATGCATCATGTCCTGCCAATGGGAATGCATCGGAAAGCACCTGTTTGAACTTCAGATACGCAAGATGGGACCTTGCTAGTTAACGTGAACGATTCAAGTTGATTAGGGGACGTATGCTCACTGTTCTTTTCCACTTACACATTTGAAAACAAACAGTTATCGGATAAAGTGTCCGCTCTCTGCCTACAATCACTGCTCTCGACTTGCTGTCACCTGCAGAAGAGAAAGCACAATAGCTGGACTGTATAGCTACAACCTCCTTCCAGCGAATCTACCCTTGTGAAAGAGGGTAGATTCACACACAGGCCAATTATTTTCACACACAGGTCAATTATTTTCTCTGGAAGGAAAGTAGTGATAGAAAATTCAATCGGCTTACTTTGTCTGGGGTTCACCTTACAAGGCTGCACTGTAAGATAGGTATGTAAAGAAACTGCACTCCTGGACACTGGTGGAAAGTACGGAAAATCTTTTTAAATAAAGACAGAATGAATCACTTCCAAGGCCAGGTGAAGAAAGCTTGATTCTTTTAGACCACAGATGGCCAACACAGGTTGTGTATAGGAAGGCAGGCTGGTCAGAGGGTAAACAGACAACTAACGTGTGCGTGTGTGTGAGGGAGGGAGGGGGTTACAAGGCTGCTTAAGGCACAGCAGCATGCCACCATGACAGAACTCGCTCCAAAAGAACCTAGTGATGTCATGTTAAATGAGTGTGCCACAACTGCCAGCAAAAAAACAAAAACAAAAAACCCACAGGCCAGTTTCTCTTCCTCAAGACTTACTTCCTAAATACCATTATTCTTCCTAAATAGCATTTGGCCTACGTGATCTAAATCTATGTTTTACACAGAAAATCCTTTTAGGTGGTAGGCAAAAGACCATGATATCTTCCAACAAAAAGTAAACTAAAAGCATATTATAAGTTGAAATTCAAGTTGCCTCTCATATCCAAGAATTAAACTGACACTACATTGTTGTGGGTTTTCCGGGCTGTATTGCCGTGGTCTTGGCATTGTAGTTCCTGACGTTTCGCCAGCAGCTGTGGCTGGCATCTTCAGAGGTGTAGCACCAAAAGACAGAGATCTCTCAGTGTCACAGTGAGACACTGTACTCACTGGTACTCACCCAGGTACTCACTGTGACACTGAGAGATCTCTGTCTTTTGGTGCTACACCTCTGAAGATGCCAGCCACAGCTGCTGGCGAAACGTCAGGAACTACAATGCCAAGACCACGGCAATACATCCCAGAAAACCCACAACAACCATCGTTCTCCAGCCGTGAAAGCCTTCGACAATACATGACACTACATTGTTGTGGGTAACTCGTTACCTTCTAACCACAATCCTTCTGAAATATTAACAGGTTACCCAATTATGTTACCTTGTGTACCCCGGAATCAGCGATGATTTCTGCCTTAAGGGTAACTTAACACAAAAGGCAGCTTAACACTCCGAAGGGCCACTGGTCCTTGTTGCTTCGACCCACACATCCCCAGGTACTGACTAGATACCTGGGAGTGACAAATGCTCAATATATTACATAAAGGAATATAAAGTAGCCCGTTTGAATGAAACTGTAGTATTGCTTCCGACTTGCCAGCCAACTTAATGCTGATCATTACTTGATTATTTTCAGTAGCTGGGTGACAGACCAGAATAGCCCGAAGCTGTGGAGATAAGGGGGAAACTGCAGAACTGCAAGGAAGCCTTTTGCAAAGTGGATGGAGATCGATAGGCAGGCCAGGTAGAGATTCTATTGGCAAGCGCAAAAAGAGTCAAGTGGCAGCTTTAAGACTAACCAACTTTATTGTAGCATAAGCTTTCGAGAATCACAGCTCTCTTCGTCAGATGCATGGAAGGCAAGAAGAAACTGGTCAGACCTTAAAGGTGCTACTCAACTCTTTTTGATTTTGCTACTACAGACTAACACGGCTAACTCCTCTGCATCTATTGGCAAGCGGTATCTAAGCCATTTACCAGATGGCATAAGCTTTACTGTGGCAAGTGACAGGGTGTGCCCCCTCCAAACGCAGACTAGGCTACCGAAAGGCAAATGGCTAAACAGGAGCCCAGATAGGTTAACAAGGAAAGGCAGGGTACAAAGCTACCTTGATGTCCTTTCAGGTCCTCTAGACAGCATCATTATCAATTTCGTTGCCTAACCCAAACTCCACTCTAAGGGCCAATTCACACATCAAAGTCCCTGTCTCCAACTCCCCAGGGCCATTTCAGGTTGCAAAAATGATTATTATTTATTAAGTTTTTACCCTGCCTCTCCCTCCAATGAAGCCGGAGACGGTTTACAACAACTGAAAACTATTAATCAATCAAAACAATAAATATGATCTGTTAAAACGAAAAACATAACACTGCAGTTAGGTGGGCCCAGAAATACAAGCAGTGGTAAAAACAACAACCGGTTGGCAAAGATTCCATGATGCAGCACGGAAGGCTCACTTCCAAGCACACAACTTCTAGACGATGCCTGGGGCAAACAATGTGGGGGAACACAAGGACTTTGTAATGTGAACTGGCTCCACCTTAGCCATTCCCTAAGCAGGACACCCCCCAGCCACCACTGCACTTTTTAAAACCACCCCTGAGAGCAGTCAACCCGTTCACACACTCAGCAGCGGAGGGGCAGGGCAACTCCCTGACTCCACCCATCCTGTCTGAGTGGCTCAGCCAAACTAAGTCATTTGTTTTATTCCTTTAAAAGAGGTATACCCCACATGTCTATTAACGGTCTCCAAGGCGGCTTATACAAAAAGGAAAACAGCCACCAGCATTAACCAGAGACAAAACCCACAAACAGTAATTCAATTCTACCACAACTTTGAAAGGACGCTTTTGACCCCAAAGCCAACAAATGCGAGCGAGGAGAGAGTTTCTAAGAGCCAAGCCACAAGTGACTCCTGACACAGGTTGGACACTTGTTAGCTTACCTCAAGTTTTGATGGGAATGTAGGCGTCCTGGTTTTACAGCTTGGCTCTCCATTACAGCTGCAAGACCAGGATGCCTGCATTTCCCATCAAAACTTGAGGGAAGCTGACAAGTGTCCAACCTGGGTCAGGCGTCACTTGTGGCTTGGCTCATAATCAGGATGCCAACTTGAAGTGGGCCATGTCCTTACCGGATGCACTGAAGGTGGGGACACGTAGAGCACTGTAACCTCAGAACACAGGTAAATATGGTTATCAGCAGACCGCAAACACTTGGTCATCTCTACCAAATAACTAGCAGCTTTGGGTGTGATGGAAAACACCATTTGTAAGGGAGAAGTCACACATTGGGGGGAAGCGTACAGCTTTTCTGTTCCTCTGCACTCCCCCAGACATTTTTCTTACAGCCACAGCTAGACGGGGAAGTGGGCAGAAGGATTTAGCTCTCCTTCCCTACCTGTTTTTTCCTTCCAAATCATACTCCTGCTTCTTTTTAGATGGCCTCAAGCCTTCCACCCTGATCTGGTCCTACCAGTTCAACCCGCAGTCCATAAAGCCTAGGAATAAAAAGTGGCCAACACAAGCAATAAAACTAAAGCGCATGCGCTTTAAAGAGTCCAGAGGTTCCCAGGACACACTTACAGAGACTATGCGCCGAACTCACTCTACCAGGCCCCAAGTACAATATAGTCAGAGAGCACATCTAGCATCATGTAAAGCAGTTACCTCCTTTTCTGAACACAAGTGTTTTGTTTGGGAGAAAAGCAGTCTAAAAACATTTGAGTAAATGATCACACACACACTTTTCATAACCCATATTAATGATTCATAGCACAAAAATCGCAAGGCAGCAGTGATTTCTTAACAAAGAATGAACAGGCAGTTAGTCAAGTTAGAAAAATGTGATTTCAAACACAACACTACACACCTCTCACAAGTGTCACTACAACTCAGTGCAATAGAGAGGTTCAAACACCACCTCTACTGCGTGACTAACTGTATGCACGGCCAGTAATTGTATGCACGTTTATATGAGCTTTATGGAGAAAGGCTATGGCTAAAGGGCAGACAATAAGGGAGTACCATACCAAGTTCAAACCCTGTGGCACAGAAGTAGTGTTACTTAGTGGTTAGAGTCAAACTACAACTAGCAGTAGAAAAGAGCAAGAGTCCAGTAGCACCTTTAAGACTAACAAAAGCTTGTGGTAGGGTATGAACTTGTGTGAGTCAGATGACTACAAACTACAACTAGGATGACATGGGTTCAAAGCGTCATGCAGGTGTAAAACTCGATTATACCAGCATCATAACCTTGCACAGGCAAAATAGTAAAATTTTGTGGAACCTTAAGGCCATGGCTTTATTATATTTTTATGCTGTCTTTCCTCCAAGGGGCTCAGAGTGGTACACCTGACTGTCCCTATTTTATCCTTACAACAGCCCTGTGAGGCAGGTTAGGCTGAGAGAGTGTAACCGGGCCAAGGTTACCTGAGAAAACATTTGAGTCCACTGGCATCTCAGAGACCAACAAGATTTCCAGGATATAAGCTTCTGAGTCAAAGCTCTCTTCTTCAGATACAGGGCATAGTTGGATGATTAGGTTACCTGTGCAGCGTACCTGCTTGCTGGGCAGATGCTTGAGGGTTCTCCTGGGATGTCAATTAAGTTATGCTGGGGAGTGGAGAAGGTATAGCCAACTTGGGAGCCTCAAAGGATTTGAGTTCAGCTCTTCAGACTTTGAAGAAGGGAGAGCTCTGACTTTTGAAAGCTTATACCCTGAAAATCTTGTTAATCTCTAATGTGCTACTCGGCTCAAATCCTGCTGTTCTACTGGGGACCAACATGGCTGCCTACCCGATACTAAGCAAACTTTGTGATAGTGTAGGGATTTGAACATGGATCTCCCAGACGCTGGTCCAACAGTCCACTTGGTTAGAGATAGGACAACCTGACAGGGGTGTTCCAAGGATAAGGTGGGGAGGGGAGCCTTATCAAGTCACATAAATATACTGTGATGTATGCATTCAACACTGACAGTTATTAACACAGATTATGTCACTGGAGCCTCAGAACTGCAAGTCATCTCTCATCCCCCCCCCCCCCCCAAATTTGGTGTTCTTTATCCATGATACCCACAGGTTGGCGGAGCAGGTAGCACCACAGCCAGGTGGGTCACACTAGCTTCTTAGGTAAGAGAGCAAGATTTGGGTCCAGTAATACTTTAGAGACCAAGGGTATGAGCTTTCAAGAGTCCAAGCTCTTGCGCTTCTACTACAGACCAACACGGCTACCCACCTGAAATTATCATCTAGATGGTGCTAATCTAGCCGTGTTGGTCTGCAGTCAAAGAACAAAATCCTGGTCCAACAGCACCTTAGAGACCAACTAGACTTCTACGGTGTGAGTTTTCCAAAGGACTCTCAAAAGCTCATACCCTGGAAATCTGGTTGATCTCTACGGTGCTACTGGATCCAGATCTTGCTCTTCTGTTACAGACCAACAGGGATACATACCTGAAACTATCTTCTAGATAGTGCTGGTCTAGACAGGAAGAGCAAGATTTGGGTCCGACGGCATCTTAGAGACCAACTAGACTTCCAAGGTGTGAGCTTTCAAAGGAAGCTTCGACTCTCCACAGCTGATACCCTGGAAATCTGACTTCTCAAGAGTCTGCAAGACATCTTATGTGGGGACGCTGAAGTGACTTACTTTCTGTGCAGTCTTACATTCTGTCTCCCTAGCGGTGCACGCGTATCCGCAATGGGGGAACAAGTGTCAGATCTTTCACTGGAGCGTCCCCGTGTAAGACGTCTTGTGCAGACTCTCAGGTGCGCATCTAAGACTGAAACGTGGGACGCCTCCCTTGCGGCTGAAATGTTTGCAAGGCGAAGTAAACACGCACACACACACAAAGACACACTCCTCTGGGCCACGCACAACACTTGCCCGCAGGGAGGCCACTCGAAGACACGCGTCAGCCCCTTCACACGCGCTCAGTCCCTGCCCAGTTTCCAGCTTGCCCGCCAGAGGCGCGCGCACGCACACGCATTCACACGATACGCGTGTCTCCGCATTCGCGCGGCTCAGCACCTCGGGCGGGCGAAGGCGGCGGCGGCTCCCCTCCCGAGGCAGGCCGGGTTGGCTGCTGGAGTCGGCCGAGGCTGTCCGGGCGGCTGCGGCAGAGCGGGCGGCAGGCGCAGCGGCCTCCGGGCCCGCCGGCCTCCCTCTCCGCCTCCTCCCGCTTCTCCTCGCGCCCGCCCCGGGGGCGTCGCCTCCGCCCTCGGCCGCGCCGGAGCAGCGGCGACCCCGAGCCCGCGGCCCCAACGCCCAGCGCCGCCGAGGCCGTCGCCGCCGCCATTTTCTCGCGGCGCGAGGGGAGGGACGCGGGGCCCGGCCGCGGCCACGCCCCCTCATCCATAGTCATGAGCCGCTCGGGACGCGCGCCAGCCGCGGCCGTTGGCGCCGGCCCCGCCCCTTTCTCCCTCCCCGCGGAGGCAGCCGGGCTCGCCCCGCCCCCTCGCCGCCGTTTTATGTAAGCTAGAAGGAAAGCCACGCCTACTCAGCCCAACGGGAGCGCCCAGCCTCCTCATTAATATTAATTAGCATGGGGAAAAAACCGCTTCCCGCCTAATGTTTATTTTTCTCCCTCACGCGCCGACGCAGTGTTTAAAATTTGTGTGAGGGGAAGACTGCGAGAGTGCATTCATGCTTTTTAAAATATATTATTTTCGAACTAGTTTTAAAAAACACGAGGCACCTACTGCCAGTAGGTTGAGACTTACGTTCAATAACGTAGAATGAAGTCAAAAACAGCCAAACGCCTCACAATATTTATTTTGTACAGTTGTTTTTCTTTCACACACTATATTGTATTAATGTGCGCGCGCGCGTGTTAATGCTTTTTAAAATATGAATTAGCAGTAAAACAGCTCCGAAGTTCTGTGTTCATGAAAGAATGTATTTTTCATGTGTTTTTAAATGTATATTTTTTCTAATCAGTTTTAAACAACATAAGGTACACATATTGCCAATAGGTTGGGACTTAGAGTAACATACTGAAATAAACTCAAAAACAGCCCAACACCTCGCGATGTTTAATTGGTAAAGTTATTTTTCTTTCACACACTATATTATATTAATGTGTGTGTGTTCATGCTTTTAAAATATTAACATTAAAACACTTCACAAGCACTGTGTTCATTTTTCTCTCACCCGCATAAACACAATATTCAAGTTTGTGTGAGGGAAAGTGACTTTTTCATGCATTTTCACATATATTTTTTTCGAATCAGTTTTAAACAACTTAAGGCATGCTTCCAATTGGTTGGGACTTAAAATAACTTACTGAAATAAACTCAAAACGGCCAAACACCTCGCAATGTTTATTTTGTAGAGTTATTTTTCTTTCACACACAATGTTATGCTAGCAGGATTTTTAGAAACCAAAAAGATTTTTCAGTGGTATAAGCTTTGTACTTTATATTAATTTGTGTGTTTACTCATGCTTTAAAAACATATATTCAGTTTAAAATAACATAAACTACTATGCCAATAGGTTGGAACTAACCGTCCTCAAGCACCAAATATGGGTGTATTAGATAGATAGATAGATAGATAGATAGATAGATAGATAGATAGATAGATAGATAGATAGATAGATAGATAGATAGATAGATAGATGATTGTAAGTAAAATCTATCTTCCCTAGCCTTTTCCAAATGTACTCTTGAAGTAGGTTACAATTGTAAAGAAGACAGCCCTACAAAATACTGATGCCAAAATGTTGGTGATTACATAGGGTTGCCAACCTCCAGGTAGCGGCTGAAGATCTCCTGGAATTACAACTGGTCTCCAGGCCACAGAGATCAGTTCACCTGGCGAAAATGGTTACTTTGCGGGTGGACTCTGGAATTATGCCATGTCAAGGTCCTTTTCATCCCCAAACCCCACTTTCTCCAGGTTTCTCCAGGTTTCACCTCCCTAGATCTCCAGGAATTTCCCAACATGGAGCTGGCAACCCTATGTATAAATGAGAGAGACAGAGATATGCCCTCAAGTCGTCCCCAACCTATGGCGACCCTATGAATGAAAGACTCCAAAATGTCCTATCATTAACAGACTTGCTCAAATCTTGCAAACTGGAGGACGTGGTTTCTTTTATTGAGTCAAGCTATCTCAGTTTAGGTCTTCCCCTTTTCCTACTGCCTTCAACTTTTCACAGCATTATTGTCTTTTCCGGATAGTCTTGTGTTCTCATGATGTGACCAAAGAACAACAGCCTCAGTTTTGTCATTTTTGGGAGAATTCAGGCTTGATTGATCTAGTACCCACTTATTTGTCTTTTTGGCTGTTCATGGTATCTGCAAAAGTCTCCTCCAGCACCACATTTCAAATGAATCAATTTTCTCCCTGTCAGCTTTCTTCATTGTCCAGCTTTCACGTCCATACGTAATAATGGGGAATACCATAGTTTGGATTATGTTGATCTTGGTCCCCAGACACACATCCTTATCTTTAAGGATCTTTTCAATCAGATATTGTGGCATCCCCATTTAACACCATCTATAGCTTTTCATGATCATCACAGTCAAAAGCTTTGCTGTAATCTATAAAACATAGGCTGATTTTCTTCTAAAATTTCCTGGTTCGTTTAATTATCCACCATAAATTGCTAGTGTTCTCTACTGCCTCTTCCTTTTCTGAAACCAGCTTCAACATCTGCCATGTCTTGCTCCATATATTTTAACAGTCTTTGCTGTAGAATTTTGAGCATGCTTTGCTTGTGTGGGAAATTAACATGATGGTCTGATAGTTACCACACTCTTTGGCATCCTTCTTTTTTGGAATTGTAATGTAAACTGAGCATCTCTGGGCTGCGGGCCATTGTTTCGTTTTCCATATTTGTTGACAGATTCTTGTTAAGATTTTGATGGACTCAGTTTCTGTAGCTTGAAATAGCTCTATTGATATTCCATCAACTCCAGGTGCTTTGTTTCTCCCAATTGCTTTGAGTGCACACATTGCAAAATACCCTGCACATTATCATATTTATATACCATCTTTCCTGCAAAGAGTTCCTGTTGCTATACATGAATATGGTAACTACTTTTCCCCCACAGTTAGGCAGAGAAACAAGAACAGGCTGAATGTAAGCTGCTGAGATTTTGGCTGAGGAGGAGTAAGTCCTATTATTCTGCTTAAGTCCTATTAAGCTACCCAGTTTAAGTCCTATTATCATCAGCTCCAGACACCTAAGAAAGTCAAATGCCCTTTGAAAAAGAGCTGCCACCACCATTTTCCTAAAGGTGAAGCTGGCAAGATGAGGCTTCTTGGATAGAGTCAATCTTAGGTCTACATGGAACATCACTACACATAGGAGGGACCTCAGAGGAGTTCGCTTACAATCAATGGGCTTAGACTGGAGTAACTCTGCCTAGGATTGCACTGTTAATTTATTTTAATTGCATCACTGCTTTTGTGTGCGGTAAAATAGAGATAATGTTCTTTTAAGAAACCAGTGGCAAGCTGCAGGGCCAATTTAAGGTATTTAGTCCCTTGAACAAGTCCTCCTTGTGCACTACTACTGCAGGCATTGCCAGCAGCTTGGATGTCACCTGGCCAGCAGTGCTGCATTCTCAAGAGATTATGCAAAGCCACCCTCCCCATACTGTCAGTGACTAGGATAAAGCCCAGATCTTGCAATATGTCACCTCCAGACTAGACTACTGTAGCATGATGTTCTTGGGGCTGCCCTTGAACACACCCTGCAATCTTTCACTGATATGAAATGTGAAATCTCATTATCTGGGATACTAACTGCTTGTATCTACTTCTCCAGGCTTGAAATTCTTGCATTGGCATGGAAGATCTCCAGGTTAAATTCAAGGTGCTGGTTTTTGCCTTTAATGACCTAGGTCCCACCTACCCAAAAGACCATCTCTCCTGGTATGAACTTATCCAGCAGCTCCAATCACCCCAGGAATATATTTTGTCCAACCCTTTCTCTAGACTCCTGAGAACTTCTCCTGCCTATATTTTGAATTTGACCTCTCCATAGGGTTGCCAGGTCCAGGTTGGGAAATTCCTGGAGATTTGGGTGGTGGGGCTTGGAGTGGGTAGGGTTTGGGAGGGGAGGGGCCTCAGTGGGATTTAAGGCCATAGAATTCACCCTTCAGAGCAGCCATTTTCTCCAGGAGAACTGGTTTCTGTTGCCTGGAGATCAATTGTAATTCCAGGAACTCTCTAACTACCCTACATTTTATTTTATTTATATTTATATTTCAATTTATATACCGCCCATCCCCAGGGGCTCTGGGCGGTGAACAGTTAAAATCGATAAAAACAAGAACTAAAATCAATATACAAACAATAAAACAAATTAACAAAGTGCAGTGGTGGGGAGAACCCTCCCCCACCCCAAAGGTGGGAGGCCGACATGGCACAGCCCCCTTCAATCACCGAACACCTGGCGGAACAGCTCTGTCTTACAGGCCCAGCGGAACGATAATATGTTCTGCTGGGCCCGGGTTTCCATTGACAGAGCATTCCACCAGGCTGGGGCCAGGACTGAAAAGGCCCTGGCCCTGGTTGAAGCGAGGCGGGCTTCCTTAGGGCTGGGGACCACAAGTAAATATTTATTCGCTGATCGGAGCAATCTCCGGGGAACGTACAGGGAGAGGCGGTCCCAAAGATATGCCGGTCCCAACCCACTCAGGGCTTTAAAGGTAAGAACCAACACTTTGAACCTGATTTGGAATTCAACCGGAAGCCAGTGCAGCCGGCGTAGGACAGGTGTGATGTGTGACTGGTAAGGTATACCAGTCAGGACCCGCGCCGCCGCATTCTGGACCAGTTGTAGTTTCCGGATCAGCCCCAGGGGTAGCCCAGCGTAGAGTGAGTTACAGTAATCTAGCCTGGAGGTGACCGTTGCATGGATCACTGTAGCCAGGTCCTGGGGCGTCAGGTAGGGGGCAAGTTGCCTGATCTGACGAAGATGGAAAAAATGCAGACTTGGCAACCGCCGTGACCTGGGCCTCCATCGATAGGGAGGCATCCAGGAGCACACCAGACTCTTTACTTGGTGTCCCATCCAGGGCAGGGAGCTGGATCCCAACATCTGGCAGCCCCCATCCCAGCTGCAGGACCTCCGTCTTCACTGGGTTCAATTTCAGCCTGCTCTGTTTCAACCATGCCGTCACAGCCTCCAAAGCTCTGGCCAGATTGTCTGGGGCCGGCCGGCCATCAACAGAAAAAGCTGGGTGTCATCCGCATATTGATGACAGCCCAGCCCAAACCTCCGCACCAACTGGGTGAGGGGGCGCATGTAGATGTTAAATAACATCGGGGAGAGTATCGCCCCTTGGGGAACCCGGCACACCAAGGGGTGACGGGGCGATAGATCTCCCCCAAGCGCCACCCTCTGTCCCCGACCCTGGAGAAAGGAGACCAGCCACTGTAAGGCTGTCCCCCTAATCCCCACGTCGGCAAGGCGGCTGGCCAACAAATCATAGTCAACCGTGTCAAACGCTGCTGTGAGATCAAGTAACACAAGCAGCGCTGACCCGCCTCGATCCAGATGCCTCCCCAAAGTTATGGAACAGCCTTCTGAATATTGTCAGGAAGTAGGCTTGCCAATTGCAGTTTGGAAAGTTCTTGGAGATTTGGGGGTGGTGCCTGGGGAGGGCAGAATTTGGAGGTGGGGGAGCTCAGAGGTGATGTGATGCCATAGAGCCACCTTCTAAAACTGCCATTTCCTCTCTGCGATCTGGAGATCAGTTCTGGGAGATCTCCAGGCCCCGCTTGGAGGTTGACAACCTTATCAGGAAGGCTTCCATCCTCACAGCCTGTAGAAAGAAGGGCAAGAACAGATTGATTACTGATTGTTATCCTGGGCATCCAAAGCAGGTTACAACATGGTTCGCTTCTCCTTCACCTGATTCTCTCAAAAATAATCCTCTAAGATCGGTGGAAGAGTGTCACAGGCCCCAGGTCATCCAGCCACAACCTTCCGTAGCAGAGTAGGGGTTCGAATTGGCTTCTCCCAGATCATTTGAAATCTGGATGATCCTCCCCCCACCCCCACCCCCCCACCCCCCACCGACACGAACACAAGCTGCATCTGGGCCATGCTTGCTTGTTCAAAATGCAAAGAGAGGCTGGTGTTTCAGGACAATCTACTCTAGCACCACCTGCCTCATGCTGGTTGCCCTCTGAAAAGCTGACTACCAAAGATGGAAGTTTTATCACCTTAATGCAAAACTGAATTATTCAAAAAGGCTTTTTTTACTCAGATAGGAGGGCCGTATTGAAGGGAGGTAGTCTCAAAGAGATGTTTCATGAAAGAGATAGACACCATAGATTTCACCACTATGTTGCCTTAAATTCTATCTGTGGCTTTAAGTATATGCTCCTATGTGCTACCTGTGCTTCAAGTATGATCCTATTGGGTAGTTCTATGTTGTCTAGTGTCATTCCTAGAATTGCTTGTGCTCTGTTTCAGCATTTTTTCAACTGTATTGGATTGTTGTTAATCTTTTTTTTCCCAACTGTATTGGATTGTTGTTAATCTTATGTCTGTGTAAATTTTGATTTATTTATGCTATGGCATTGTTGATTGAAATGTCGTTGATATTAATCTCACACTATGTAATCTGCCTTGAGTCTCAATGAGAAAGGCAGACTATGAACGAATGAATGAGTGAATGAACGAACAAATGAGATAGATAGATAGATTCGGTTTCGTTTTCTCAGCCATGCCAGACGCTCCTCTCGGCTGGTCCGGGAGGAAACGACCGGGCACCCTGACCGGGCGGCTGATCCGCAAGGATTAGCCCCCAGGATTCCCAGGGAGGGAGCCAGGGTCCGGGACGCGGCGGGAAGAACTCCCCGAAATCAATGCGGGGGGGGGAATTGCCTGTTTGTCCCTATGGAGGCCGGCAGACGTGCGCGGCGCCTCGAGTGCCGCCGGGCAACGAGAAACGGCAAATAAAAGAAACAGGCGGAAGCCCATAAACAAGCGAATCCCTTCTGTTCTACAAGCGTTTGTGAAGGAGAGGTTGATCTGAAGAAGACTCGTTCTTCCCCTTCGCTGAGTTCCAGAATTTTGTTGGCGCCCCCCCCCCCAAAATGGCAGCAAAGAAGCAAAGTCCTGCTCTCGGTAAGTCAATCTCGGCTACCTTGAAGGGGGAGTCGCTCGAAGAGTTGGTGCGCAGGGCGGTGGTGGAAGCCATAAAACCCTTTGTTGACAAGCTGAACGAAACTGATCAAAGGGTGGGCTTAATTGAAAGCGAAGTGAAAACCATTAAGGCAGCAGCGGGGGGGGGCAGAGAAGTCTGCTCTGGAAAGTGCGTCACTTGTGAAGGCTACAAAAAAGGAGCTGAAGCTGGTTGAGAACCAGCTGATCGGGCTACAGATGGAACGAACGCAGACAATTTTGCGTCTCCAAAACGTGAAAGAGGAGGAAAAAGAGGATCTGTGGGAGGTGGTCTCGGAACTATTGGCGATACCCGCGAGGACGACTAAAGAAGAGGTTAAAAGCGCCATTTTGGAGGTCCATCGGGCTTCTTCAAAATATGCAACAAAGCGACAGTTGCCTCGTGAGATCATTATTGACTTTTCATTTAAAAAGATTCGGGACACCATCCTATATAACTCATACAATGCGGATTTGGACTTTATGGGTTTGAAAGTCAAGATTTTGAAGGACGTTCCATTTCTAGTCCGGAAACGGCATTTTAAATATAAAAAGTTTGCAGCTCTTCTGAGGGACCATGGAATAAAGTACAAATGGTTATTCCCGGAAGGAATATGGTTCAGATATAAAGATCAGGCCTATAAGATATTATCAGAAGATCAACTAAAGGATTTTGAGAATAAAAACCCAGAACTCTGCTGCACCGAGAACGAAGAAAAGGAGGAGCCGGAGGGGGGGGAGGAGGAGAGCACCGCAACAGCGGTTGCAAAGAGAGAACTGCGTCCGGGACCTAGAAGGGGGAGGAAAGTTTAATCAGAATTTGAAATGTTTATTCTCTGTATGATTAACCACTCCATCATTATCCTATGGAGCTATTTTTGTATTATGACAGTATGAAGGGAAACATTGAAGTGTAGTGTTTAGTGTATTGTCGAAGGCTTTCACGGCCGGAGAACGATGGTTGTTGGGGGTTTTCCGGGCTGTATTGCCGTGGTCTTGGCATTGTAGTTCCTGACGTTTCGCCAGCAGCTGTGGCTGGCATCTTCAGAGGTGTAGCACCAAAAGACAGAGATCTCTCAGTGTCACAGTGTGGAAAAGATGTAGGTCATTTGTATCTACTCAGGAGGGGTGGGGTTGAGCTGAGTCATTCTGTAAGAGTTTCCCAGGGTGTGGAATGCTAATGGCGGGAGGCTTCACTGAATCCTGAGGAGGTTCTTTTGCATATGGATTGGTGCTTGATGTGCTAATCTTCTCTGCAGGGCTATTGTCGGGTGTGGAGTGTTTTGTTGGCCTGGTGTTTTTCAGAACTGGAGCCCATGCTCTGTTCATTCTTAAGGTTTCTTCTTTCCTGTTGAAGTTTTGCTTATGCTTGTGAATTTCAATGGCTTCCCTGTGCAGTCTGACAAAGTAGTTGGAAGTGTTGTCCAGTATTTTGGTGTCCTGGAATAAGATACTGTGCCCTGTTTGAGTTAGGCTATGTTCAGCCACTGCTGATTTTTCAGGCTGTCCAAGTCTGCAGTGTCTTTCATGTTCTTTTATTCTTGTCTGGATGCTACGCTTTGTGGTCCCGATGTAAACTTGTCCACAGCTGCAGGGTATACGGTATACTCCTGCAGAGGTGAGGGGGTCTCTGCTGTCTTTTGCTGATCGTAGCATCTGTTGTATTTTTCGGGTGGGTCTGAATACTGCTTGAAGGTTATGCTTTTCCATAAGCTTTCCCATCTGATCAGTAATTCCTTTGATATATGGCAAAAACACTTTTCCTGTAGGTGACTGTTTTTCCTTGGTTGTTTGATTCATCCTGGGTTTGATTGCTCTTCGGATTTCATTTCTGGAGTAGCCATTTGCCTGAAGTGCGTGGTTTAGATGATTAATTTCCTCATTGAGAAAGCGCGGCTCACATGGATCGTGGATCGTGCAAGACGGATTTGTGAGCCGCGCTTTCTCAATGAGGAAATTAATCATCTAAACCACGCACTTCAGGCAAATGGCTACTCCAGAAATGAAATCCGAAGAGCAATCAAACCCAGGATGAATCAAACAACCAAGGAAAAACAGTCACCTACAGGAAAAGTGTTTTTGCCATATATCAAAGGAATTACTGATCAGATGGGAAAGCTTATGAAAAAGCATAACCTTCAAGCAGTATTCAGACCCACCCGAAAAATACAACAGATGCTACGATCAGCAAAAGACAGCAGAGACCCCCTCACCTCTGCAGGAGTATACCGTATACCCTGCAGCTGTGGACAAGTTTACATCGGGACCACAAAGCGTAGCATCCAGACAAGAATAAAAGAACATTAAAGACACTGCAGACTTGGACAGCCTGAAAAATCAGCAGTGGCTGAACATAGCCTAACTCAAACAGGGCACAGTATCTTATTCCAGGACACCAAAATACTGGACAACACTTCCAACTACTTTGTCAGACTGCACAGGGAAGCCATTGAAATTCACAAGCATAAGCAAAACTTCAACAGGAAAGAAGAAACCTTAAGAATGAACAGAGCATGGGCTCCAGTTCTGAAAAACACCAGGCCAACAAAACACTCCACACCCGACAATAGCCCTGCAGAGAAGATTAGCACATCAAGCACCAATCCATATGCAAAAGAACCTCCTCAGGATTCAGTGAAGCCTCCCGCCATTAGCATTCCACACCCTGGGAAACTCTTACAGGATGACTCAGCTCAACCCCACCCCTCCTGAGTAGATACAAATGACCTACATCTTTTCCACACTGTGACACTGAGAGATCTCTGTCTTTTGGTGCTACACCTCTGAAGATGCCAGCCACAGCTGCTGGCGAAACGTCAGGAACTACAATGCCAAGACCACGGCAATACAGCCCGGAAAACCCCCAACAACCATTGTAGTGTTTAGTGTTTGTAGTTCATTCCCCCCCCTTTTTCTTTTTTTCTTTTTTCACCCCCCTTTGTCCCTTCCCTCTTCCCTTTCCTTGTGATAGTCTTGTGTAGTGCTGTGTAGTGTTTTGTAGTTATGAAAAATAAAAAATACACAATGAGATAGATAGATAGATAGATAGATAGATAGATAGATAGATAGATAGATAGATAGATAGATAGATAGATAGATAGATAGATGATAGATAGATAGATAGATAGATAGATAGATAGATAGATAGATAGATAGATAGATAGATAGATAGATAGATAGATAGATAGATAGATAGATAGATAGATAGATGATAGATAGATAGATAGATAGATAGATAGATAGATAGATAGATAGATAGATAGATAGATAGATTGATAGATAGATAGATAGATAGATAGATGATAGATAGATAGATAGATAGATAGATGATAGATAGATGATAGATAGATAGATAGATAGATAGATAGATAGATAGATAGATAGATAGATAGATAGATAGATAGATAGAATAACATCTGATTTCCCTATTGAGGATTTAATTGTACTTGTGCAGTAAATCTGGGAAGCAGGTATCCACACTGAAGCACACGCTTTCAAATATTTTGTTCTCCAGCAGATGTCTCTGTTGCACAGAGATAAACGGTTCATGGTTGAGTGTTAATAGTTAGGAAGGACCCTTCAACCAGTTCATTTCAGTTGATTGCTCTTCAGGACGGGTAAGGCCAGCAAAGAGGGTGACAATTCCCCATCCCGATGTATGCCTACTATGGATTGTGATAAACCTGTTCCCCCGGCCCGTTCCATCCCATAGTCAACAGTTGGGGGGGGGGGCTCATATGGTGGAACGCTGCTCCATTCAAATTAAGAAAAAACCCAGTGCAGAAAGGTAGCTTGTCAGGAAGCCTTAAGATACAAAATTGTGTGTCTGACAGCAAAACAACACATCTTTGAGTCTCTTTACACAAGACATGCGGGGATGCTCAAGCGTCTTACTTTCTGTGCGGTCTTATATTCAGTTGTACGCTGACTCCCTAGCAGTGCATGTGTATCAACAATGGGAGAACTAGTGTAGGATCTTTCACTTGAACATCCTCATGTAAGATGTCTTGTGTAGAGAGACTCTTTCTTTATGGAAATTTGCCAGACCTTTGCTTAACGAGATAAACACAAAGAATATTACAAAACCAGGAGGTGGTAGTGATGGGAATATGTTTGGGCTGAATGTGAGCTCTGTTCACACAACCAAAAATAGCTTATGCACTGTACAAAGGGGGAGACCATGCTATCTGTCTGTGCATTTTTGTCCCCCCCACCCCTTCCTCTAAAGAGCTCAGGGCTCCATTTTTCTGTTGTGTTTCTCTCTCTTGTATTTTATGGACTCTGCAAGTTCCAACCCTTTAGGCAAGGCTTGGTGGGTAGTTACTGCTTTGAACAACTCAGGGACATATTAAAAAATAATAAAGATTTCTTCAGGGAGAATAATTTCTAGCACATCAAAAGAAACATGTCATAGCATTCTAAATAGCAGCTAAGTGAACAAGAGTTGGAGATACTCACTTAAATGCTACAAGATCACAGTCACCTTGGCCCATATTGGACAAGAAGAGCAAGTTTGCCTTTCACCAGCTAAGTGAATAAGCCTAATCAGCCCGGTCAGTTAAAATAGCCATGTATGAGGCATGGCTCCAGATGCTAAAGTAACATCATCCTTCAAAGGGCAAAACTCACTCCAAACAATCATTAATTTAGGATAGTCCTTCTTGGCTGGGAAATTATATGTTAGAATCTCATTAACCTGTTCAAAGGGTTTGCCATTGTTACCAATGAGAGCTTTTTATAGTGATGCATTAATTTCACTTGCCAAGATTAGGTGACAAAAGAAACACATGCACTGATTTTGTATCTCAGACAGCCTTTGTGGTGTTAAATACCCTCAATGCAAATTCATCCATTCATCAGCCTATTTTATTCTCCATGTTACAGAAGCAGCCGGAAAGGTTGTGATAAGAGGGAAGAGTCTGGATGGACAACGCTACCCCATATTGCATTGCCATTCTTGCGCTGGAGGAATGCAAGCCTCGTTGAAGATTCGTCTGACACCCCTTTATGGATGCTGGTTTTTCACAGGTATATTTCAGAGTGTGGTGTCAGGCTGACGAGTTCCCTTTACGCAAAGTGAGTGTCCTGTGAAGTTATTTCTTTTTCCGCATTCAGGAGACGAGTTCACCTCTTGGCATTTCCTGTTAAATGGATTGTTGTTCAGCCTCTGACCTCAGAGAGCCAGATTATTGAGCTAAATTGGCTAATGGATCACCCAGGATATGGTGGTTTCATATATTTTTCTTTTTAAAAAAATTTTTTTTATTGGTGAGCATAATTTCAAACAATATTTCAATTAAACCCTATCTGATTAAATCTAACCTAACCCCCCCTTTCCGCCCCTCCTTCTTGACTTCCATCAGCTTTCCAACCCTCTACCCCTTTTATTACTTAACATATCCTATATTAAACAATCAAGCATCCCTACATAACAATCCTTACTCTAAGCCCTAATTACTCTATAATCTATACATACTATATTAGTTTTACTGATATTTCTTTGCAAAATTAATAACATACTTATCAAATTAATTTTACTAATACTTCTTCCCATAATTAACAGCATACTTCTCATATCTTATACTTAACCATAATTCAAACTTAATGATAACTACGTTAGTATTCTAACTTACTAACATTTATTACTCTAAATAATTTCCTCTTCCCTTACTATATGTATGCTATATTACTTTTTCTAGTGTATCAATCCCACTTCTAAATATCAGTTATAAATTCTACCCCTCCTATAGTTAACTATAATCCTAGCTTAGATTAATATAATGTTTCATATATTTTTCCAAGGGAGGCCAAGTTTTCATTCAGCAGTCAACCTGTGCCTGGGCTATACCACCACAGACTGCAGGTGCTGGGCTGTATGACCCGATAGTCTTACATTCAAAAACCATCCTGAAGGATTCTATCCAGTCTGTCCTTCTTTAAGATATGCTTGTTGCCTGTATGTAGAAATCTTTTTCTTCCCCCACATCTAGGGGGGGGGATTTCAGTAGGGTTATCAACCGCCAGGTGGGAGCTGGAGACCTCTTGGAGTTACAACTGAGCTCCAGGCCACAGAGATTACTTCTCTGGAAGAAAATGGCTGTCTTGGAAGGTGAACTGTATGGCAGTATTGTCGAAGGCTTTCACGGCCGGAGAACGATGGTTGTTCTGGGTTTTCCGGGCTGTATTGCTGTGGTCTTGGCATTGTAGTTCCTGACGTTTCGCCAGCAGCTGTGGCTGGCATCTTCAGAGGTGTAGCACCAAAAGACAGAGATCTTTTGGTGACACTGAGAGATCTCTGTCTTTTGGTGCTACACCTCTGAAGATGCCAGCCACAGCTGCTGGCGAAACGTCAGGAACTACAATGCCAAGACCACGGCAATACAGCCCGGAAAACCCACAACAACCATGTATGGCAGTATAGCTTGATGAAGCCCCCTTGCTCCCCAAACCCCATCTTCTCCAGGCTCTACCCCTCAAATCTCCAGGAATTTCCCAACCTGGAGCGGGCAAAAGTCTCAAATAGTACACGTTGGAAAATGGTTTTACTATTTCATGGAGAACTCACCTGCTTATTCCTTGCTCTGCGTCTTTATATATTTTAGTGATCAAAATTATTGCAAGCATCCCAATACTATTTACTGAGCTGGAGCCATTATGCTAAGGGTAGTTTTATTGATTGGGGTTAAGGCAATGGCACCCACCAGGAGTAACAGTTTCTCTCTCTGCCCTAGGGTGGCAGATCGGAGTCTAGACTAGCTTGCCCTACAATTTAAAATTGAGGCAATGCTCTCCTAAGGAAGTTGAGCTTCCGAGGAAGGCACATATGTTGGCAGGGCAACTGCTTTGCAAGTAGAAGTTTCCAGGTTCAATTCCTGGCATTTCCAGCTAGAAGGATGGGGTATTTGGTGATGTGAAAGACCTCTGCCTAAGATCTTGGAGAATTGCAACCAGATACAGTGCATAGTACTGACCCTACATGAGGATGGTTGTGCCCTCAAGAAGCCTGGCTTCTGAGATTGACTCAGCTGGACATAAGCAGAGTCCTGTTGGATCAGACCATTGAGTTCAATGTCCTCTTTTTAGCTTTGACCAGATGGATGCTACTGAACTGATATGCCCCGTTATTTAGTCCCAGCAACTGGTATGCTAGTTCCAATATTGGAGCTTGCATTAATTTATTGTGGCTCATAGCCATTGAAAGATCCATCCTCAATGCATGTTCTATCCTGATCTTTTTTTCAAAAAGTAACTCTAGGCATCAGCAGATTTTTCCCAGTTTTGTGCTTTGACAGGTCTGTATTTTTATTTATTTATTTATTTACAAAGACAGATAAGTGGGTACTAAATCAAATCAAATCTGAATTCTCTCTCGAAGCTAAAATGACAAAACAGAGGCTATCGTACTTTGGTCACATTATGAGAAGACAAGATTCTCTGGAAAAGTCAATAATGCTAGGAAAAGTAGAAGGCAGTAGGAAAAGAGGAAGATGTGAAATGAAATGGCTTGACTCAATAAAAGAAGCCACATCCCCCAGTTTGCAAGATCTGAGCAAGTCTGTTAATGATAGGACGTTTTGGAGGTCTTTCATTCATAGGGTCTCCATAGGTCGGAGGTGACCTGACGGCACACAACACACATTTGATTATAGCCCACATTTCTGTCCTCAGGACCATCAAGGCAGCTAACAAATAAAAATTTGTACATCATAAAAACTACATCTTCAAAACCATTAAAACCAAAACAAAAAAAATATTAAAACAATTAAAACCATGTTAAAATATGCATACAATATAATGAAATACACCTATATAGAAACAACAATTAAGAACGGGGCAGAAGAAGGGCTCATTGAGGGAATGCCGGATGAAATAAACAAACAAAAATCCCCTCTTCACATCCTGGCAGAAGATGGCAACATAAGGGGACAGGCAAGTTTCCCTGGGGCAAAGTTTCCAGAGTTTTGGTGCCATGACTGAGAAAACCCTTCTTGGGTTGTGACCTACCTGATCTCAGAAGCTAGGGGCATCCAAAGCAAGGCCTCCAAAGATGACTGCAGCAGTTGCATAGATTTGTAAGGGAGTAGATGGTCCTTCTGGTATGCTGTTCCCTGTCTACCAGTCTTCCCATATTCTGGTTGAACAAGGAGAATTTCTAATGTAAATTCCAGAATGGGGGTATGTACATCTGTCCCCTTACCCAGGGCTAGTTCAAAGGAGTTCATCCGTCCAAGCATGGCCCCAACCATTGTCTCTCCCATGCCACTGAAGCACAGCTCGGATTAGTGGCATAGGCTTAGGAGGCAACATCCATCACATCCCATACCACTAATAGCTACGCAAACTCCTGTGGTGCATAAGTATCCTTCTCTCCATACGACTGATAGCTACCCAAGCTCCTGCAGTGCATAAGTATCCTTTTCTCCATACCACTGCATAAGATGGTGCATAAGATGGTCATTAATAGGAGGAAATCCTGGCTTAGTGTGCAGAATCCTAGATAAGTATTGTTATAATTTGATAATATAAGGTAATTTGAATTTTAGGTATTTATATTATGTACATTATAGTAAGCTACAATTTTAATGATTGCCTGGATATTTTAAGTTTATATTGTTGCCAAATAATTATGCTTTTAGGACTGATCAATTTTATAAGTAAATTTTTAAAGGTTGTAATTTGTTGAAATATGTACATTTTAAATATTTATTTTAAAATGGTGTGTGTCTCATTGATGTGCAGTCTTGCAATTTTGAATTGATTTCAAGAATGTGATGGCCTCTGGCTAATAAACTTTCTTGTTGTTGTTGTTATTTGCCACTGATAGCCACCCAAGCTCCTGTGGTGCATAAATATCCTTCTCGCCATACCAGTGATAGCCACCCAAGCTCCTGTGCTGCATAAGTATCCTTCTCGCCATACCACTGATAGCTACCCAAGCTCCTGTGCTGCATAAGTATCCTTCTCGCCATACCACTGATAGCTACCCAAGCTCCTGTGCTGCATAAGTATCCTTCTCGCCATACCAGTGATAGCCACCCAAGCTCCTGCAGTGCATAAGTATCCTTCTCTCCATACCACTGATAGCTACCCAAGCTCCTGCGGTGCATAAGTATCCTTCTTGCCATACCTCTGATAGCTACCCAAGCTCCTGCGGTGGATAGGTATCTTTCTCGCCGTACCACTGATAGGTACCCAAGCTCCTGCGATGCATAGATAGATAGTTTATTTTTCACGGTCAATGACCAGCAATTAAAAAAGACACCAATAGAAGGTACCACAGAAGGGAATAAAACATCAATAAAACCATTCGCAGTACATGGATAAAATCATTCATAATACAATAGTATAAACTTTAAAATTCTCGGTGATACAATAAAATCATTCACTTAGACACTAAGGATTTCCTGATCCTTGAGGCAATCCAGCCAAATTTGGCTACCTGGTGCGTGATCTTAGGGTGTCTTATCTCAAAAGAAACCCCTCAGAATGCATATTCTTTGGCTACAGGTAAGGGGCAAAGTTGAAAAAAGAGGAAGAGATTTGCGATGATTGCTATACAACTTGCAATCAAATATAATGTGTTCTAATGATTCTATCCCTTCCTCACAGCAGGGACAAATCCTGTATTCATAAGGGATTTTTTTAAACTTCCCTTCGAGGACAGCCGAGGAAAAACATCCAGACGCATTTGTGTAAAAATTCGTCTGTACTCCTGATTTGGTAGGTTGAGGAGATAAGGCACTGGTGTTACCCTATTGGGGGAATCCAAAAGATCTCACCATTTCTCTATTCTGTTTATGTCATGTTGCCTTGCAATATCTAATATCCTCTGTTTTACTATATCCTTAGCTTTTTCATAACCCATATTGTTTGGAAAGACCGTGTAGAAGTAACTTCTTATCCAGCGCCCTAAGCAATGTGGGGCGGGGGCGCAAAGGGATCCAATGTTATTAGACTTGTGAGCCCTTTGGGGAAAAAACTAACTTTAGCCAGTACAGGGTTACTGCAATCCACAACCCTGCCTCTACTGTAATCATACCAGTTTCAGTTCTGATAAGTGCATTTGGGACACCGTGGGGCACTTGTAAGATTGTTCTCAGGAATTTAGATTGAACTGTGACCAGGGCCGTTTCCACACAGCTTACCTGCTTGTGTTATGTCCTGGCAGATTGCTCAAAAAACGTGACGTCGTGCAAATCTCGCACGAAAAAACGCGATCTTCCGCATTTTTTGCATGATCTGCTGGGACATAACACAAGCAGGTAAGCCGTGTGGAAACAGCCCTGTATCCTTCTTGCCGTACCACTGATAGCTACCCAAGCTCCTGCAATGCATAAGTATCCTTCTCACCATACCACTGATAGCCACCCAAGCTCCTGTGGTGCATAAGTATCCTTCTCGCCGTACCACTGATAGCCACCCAAGCTCCTGCGGTGCATAAGTATCCTTCTCGCCATACCAGTGATAGCCACCCAAGCTCCTATGCTGCATAAGTATCCTTCTCGCTGTGCTGCGCCAAGCAGTTGTGTAGCAGGCTTGGCTAGCCAACCAACCATGCTTGTCTACATGTTACATGTGCACAAGATTCTTTTTGTACAATAGTTTACAGATGCATTGATGCAATTCTAAGCATTGTCACATCAAGACTGCTTTGGGTCTTTCCCCCCTGCAATCTTTTATCCAGCCATTCTCCAATGCCGTTGGTCTGCTTCTGTACCCCCACCCTGCTCTCTTATCCATCACTGAGACCAGGTTGGTGCATTGGCTAGGGACTCTGAAATTACTCTGAAGCTGTGACGGTCTTTGGCAAGCATTTCAATCTATTCTATATTGCGGGGGGGGGGGGGGAGCGGGTAACGTTGCTGATAAATTTTCTAAATTAATACTGGTGTTTTGTTTAATGGATACCAATTTATTTTTAGGAAAAAAGCAAGCGAGGAATGAATTGGAAGAAAAGAAGGACGAGAGAAAAAGAAGAGATGAAAGAGAGAGAGAGAGAAGGGAAGGAAGTGGAAGAAAAGAAGGAAGAAAAAAGGTAAGGAAGGAAGTGGAAGAAAAGAAGGGAAAATGAAAAAGAAAGAGAGAAAGGAACAAAATGAAAGAAAAGAAGGAAGAGAGATAATAAAGTTGATAAAGAGAGAGGCAATTCCTAGGGAAGGAAGGGTTAAAGTGTTTCAGTCTTCAGCCCCTCCTGCTTCTTTGCTTAAAAAAACTTAAGGGTGGGGGAGAGATTTTAAAAGGCTGGTGTTCCAAAATTGCAACCCACTTCTTTGTTTTCCCTGAAGGAGGCGTCTTTGAAGAGCTTTGGCATAAGAGGCAGCTTTGGCTGAGGCACCCATAGAGCATCAATTTTGCTTTTCCCAAGTGTCTCTCTACAGGCTGATTCTGTAGCCACTGCTTAGTGCTTTCTCTGCCCTTTGGGAATTCTTAGGAGAGAAAGTGCTTGGATTCCTTTCCCCCACCTCTTCCTCTCTCCTGTTATCCCACCTTGAATGGAAACATGTTTGCAGAAGTGAGAGAGATTATTTTTGGCCTGGGATTCTTGCTTCTTTCCTTGACTTCGGATGCAACAGCCAGTAAGTAACAAGAACAGGATGACTGAAAGGTGATGGGGTATGAAGGGAAAGGATGTAGCCCATTGATAGGAGGAAAGCAGAGAATGTTACATGTCTACCCTGCATTGCAAATAGCATTATTTGACTGCATTTAGCAGAAACAAGAACTTGGAAAATGCTTATCTAGTGGCTTTATATTGTATTGAGGAGACAGCAAGGAATGCCTCTTAAGAGCTCTGTCAAGTCACTTCTGTAAGTCTCTTCCAACAATCCCAGACTCGCTGAAATGAATGCTCTTCCATTCAATTCATCAGCGATGCCTCTGGCAATCTTGGTGGGTTGTGCTGTAAATGAGCAATATGCATTTCTGTCTGTTACTCACCATTGCGACGGTCCTGTCATAAACAGCAGAACGTTAATAACTGTGGATTTGTGGGTCAGGAACTGGGATTCAGACTTTTGTTCAGCTCTTTCTGTTTTGGGGTGGAGGAATAACCTTGGTCCTATTGCTTTCTTTCCTTTAACCTCATCTCCCCAGGGCTGGTTTTCCAGCCAACCACCCATGTGGCTAGAGTGGATGCCCCAGGACCGCGAGGACAGCTCACTCTCAGCCACCAGAGGCACTGGAGGCAACTGGCTTCTCCTTTTGGCAGGAGTGGTCTTAGGGGTCTTGGACAAAAGTCCAGCATGGAGTCCCAGAATCAGTGACATTCCCACCAGCCCCACCCACCCCCTGCCAGAACCAAGCAAGGGCAGCCTTCACTCCATCTGCGGAGGGTAGAAGTCATTGCTGGCAGCCACCTCCCTAAGCCCCAGATGGGGCAGGCCCAAGTGGCTATTGCTGTGAACCGGTGGCCCAAACCCCAGACAGGATGAGTGCAAATGGTACTGGGAGCTGACTCTTTTTCTTCTTTCCCGCTTCTGTTGGGCATGGGGCGATGGGTGATCAGCCCTCCACCCAGCACAGGGGCCAGGGCAACTGCTCATGTCGCTCATTGGCTAAGATTGCCCCTACCTCCTAGGCGGCAGTGTGGGCTCAGGTGGTGATGAGTGTAACTGCAGCTAGGGATGCCAGTCTCCAGGTGGGGCCAGGAGATCTGGAATTACAGCACTCTCCAGACCATAGCAATCAGTCCCCTTGAAGAAAACGGTTGCTTTGAAGGGTAATCTCTATGGCATTATATCCTGCTGTGGTCCTTCCTCTCCTGAAACCCCACTCTCCCCAGGATCCACCCCCAAATCTCTAGGAATTTCCCAGTACAGAGTTGGCAACTGTATTTGCTGCTGCTGGTCTGGAATATATATGCCACTGCTGAGATGACCACGGAGGCTGATTTGTTTTCTGCATGCCAAAAAGGGGTTGGACCTTTAATTCCTAACAACATTCTTCCCATTTTATCCTGGATAGCCCAGGAGAGCCTGCTCTTGTCAGATCTCAGAAGCTAAGCAGGGTCGGCCTTGGTTAGCAATTGGATGGGAGACCTCCAATGAAGACCAGGGTTGCAGAGGCAGGCAATGGCCTCTGTTAGTCCCTTGCCATGAAAACCCCACCAGGGGGCGCCATAAGTCAACTATGACTTGAGGGCAGAATTTCATAGATTTTTCAATTTTACGCTTTGGGGCAGGGTGCGAAAGGGAGTCGTGGTGATCTGCCCAAAGCCAGCCCACGTCTCTTGGAACCAAAGGCCAAATTCAAGATGAACATCTCAGCTGCAGAACCCAGAGAGATGACAATGCGCACCCTGAGCAGAGTTCCTCCCCTCAAACCAGTTGATTTCAACAGACTTAGAATGTTGTAACTCTACTTCGGATGGCGCTGCAAAATAACCCAGAAGAGTTTTGTCACGCTTGGGTGGCTTGGTTATCAATGTTATCCTGATTAAGTGGGAGACAGAATTTTTTGCCACACAATTTATGGCAAGGAAAGGCAAAACATATAATAAAATGATTGCTAGAAAACAACTGGGAGAGAAAGAACTGTATTGGTTCTGGAGTCCCTTCTGGTTCTGGAGTCCCTTCTGGTTATTGTTTGACATGCCTACTTTGGAGACTCCCACTCGCTGCAATTTAGGAAGATTTGCTTCCTTCACTCACCTATGGGGCTTCTTCCCTTCCCATTGAGCAGTTGGGAACGACCAGATGTGCAGCCTGATGCTTACCCAGAAGTAAATCCCAATGAATTCAATGGGACTTAAAGGCTTGTGAATGTGTTTAGATGTGCATCCTTAAAGGTGGAATGAGATAAGGACTTAGCTTTCAATAACATTCAGTGAATGGATCAGGAATAGAGACGGGCATGAACCAGGAAAATTCTAAACTATGTGGTTCGTGGTTCATTGCGTTTCATGAACCACGAACCATGAACTTTCACGAACTTGCCCCGGTTTGCAAACTGGTTCATTTGGTTTGTTGAAATGTCACTTCTGGATCAGCAGAAGGTCTGCAGAGAGCCCGTCCTCCCCATTGCCTAGGAAACTGATTGATCAGCGCCAGGATGTCTGCAGTGACAAATCGAAATATGAACTAAATGAACCAGGCTAAAATTCATCACGGTTTGTGAGAAATGAACTCCCAAGAACTGTTGGTTCACGAACCACGAACTGGCCCGGTTCGTGACAAGCTTCAGTTCATATTTCGGTTCGTTCCCATCTCTAATCAGGAAATATTTTTTGCCATGAATTCTTGCTGAACTGCTGGCTTTCTGTGGTTTCTTGTCTGGCTTGAGTTGCAGTCACATTGCTCCTCCAGGAAATCATAGTGCAATATAGATTTTGTGAGCTGTTGTGATTTGGGTTGTGGTAGTTACAGGGTGACTATGCAGATGGTATTGTTTTGTGTGTGTGTTGATGGTTTCTAGTTCTTTTTCAGTCCTATACATCTTTACTGTTAAAGTTTTAGACCATAGTATTTCTCTGTTTGCCTGACCTGGATAGCCTAGGAGATCTCAGAAGCTAAGCAGGGTTGGCCTTGGTTGGTTAGTAATTGGATGGTAGACCTCCAATGAAGACCAAGGATGCAGAGACAGGCAATGACAAACCACCTCTGTTAGTCTCTTGCCATGAAAACCCCAGCAGGGGTCACCATAAGTCAGCTATGACTTGAGGGCAGGAATTCATTTTTTTCAGTTCTCAGTCAGGTAGTGCATCTTGTCCTCTTCCAGTCCAGGACCAGTAAATATCAGCTCCAGTTCTCAGCTACACCTGTAGAAATGGGTGCCTTTCTCTGATGCAACTTGGAAATTTGGTGATTTCTTTCTGGTGCACTAAACTAGATTTCAGCAACTTACTTTGTACCATACTTGTTTGTTTCTTTAATTATAGTCTGCTTTTCTCACTGAGACTCGAGGTGAAATACACAGTGTAAGTCAATGAAATCATAGGATGAAACATCTAATATGCAATGTGCTAGACTTGAATTACAGAAATTTGAAACAAGCATATAATATTAGTCATGATATACAGAATGTAGGTACAATGCAGAAAATGGTATTTCATTAGTAGATAATGCAGTAAGAGAAGAATAGTCCATTCAGCAAACATATAATATGTCCTATAGTCCACAGTCCTTTTCCTTTTATAAGTACTTTCTATCCATTTTTATGTAAAGTTGCCTTATACAGAGAGTACATCCAATGGAAAACCTCCAGTGAAGGCCAGGGTTGCAGAGGCAGGCAATGGCAAACCACCTCAGTTAATCTCTTGCCATGAAATCCCCAACAGGGGTCGCCATAAGTCAGCTATGGCTTGAGGGCACTCTCCACCGCCACATCCATTCACACGTCAGCTCCATCACTGCAATATAACAATTGTTTAAACTGGTTTGTCTTGTCTACACAGGAACATTTACAGTGCAATCCTGAGAAGAGTTACTCCAGTCAATGGGTTTAGACTGGAATAATTCTTTTCAGGATTGCACTGTAAGTTGTGATTGACAGTCATAGCAGAAGGATAAAGCAGCCATCCAGTTTGTTTGTTTTAATTATAAAATTTATACCATGCCTTTCTACCCACATTAAGGGCCATCAAGGTGGCTAACAGATTTTTAAAAATCATTAAACATATCTTAAAAAGCATTAAAACCAAACCCAAAATGCATCAATCGAACAATTAAAACCAAATTAAAATACACTCGCAATACAATAAAATATACATAATAACAGTTCATTTGTATACCTCTCTTCTGGACAGATTAGTGCCGACTCAGAGTGGTGAACTAAGTCAGTGTTGTTACCCCCACAATGCATTTGGGAAGTTGGTCATGGTTTATTCAAGGCCACCTGTCGAGCTCATGGCGGTAGTGGGAACTGAACCAGTAAAGTGTCGTATTGCATCCCAGCTTCTTAACCACTTCGCTATACCAGCTATCCAGTTTGCTTGCCTGTTTTTTCCCTCTATTTACAGAAGTGATACCCTGCCCTTTTGCCCTCATCAAGGACCACCAAGGCTCCTAACCGATTAAAAAACATCCTACTTTGTAAAAGGCAAGCCATATTGGTGACCTCACCTCTTATCCCTGCGCAGGGGCACTCACATGCCTCTCCATGGGGATGAAAAGTGCCACTCCTGGGTCCCACTCTCCACCTTACTCCCGCTTACCTGGCCAATGGGGAAAGGTAGGGGAACGCACCTCCCAGGTGCGCTCCCTAGTTGCACAGCATGCTCCTGCATACCATACTAGGCCGATTTCGACCCATCCACCCCCGTGCTCCTGACCCTGCAGCCACCCGATCCAGCCCGGACTAGGGCCGGATTAGGCAGCTGCAGAGCACAGGAGCGATCCACCACCCTTTCTGTCCCCCCTCCGTGCTCCCGGGCCTCCAGCTTCCTGATCCGGCCCGAATTGGGGCTGGATCGGGCATCTGCAGAGCACAGGTGCGCTCCTCCACCCTTTCTATACACACACACACACACACACACACACACACACACACACTCTTGAGCTCTCAGCCACCCGATCCATCCTAAATCACATCCGATCAGGTGGTTGCAGACTGCAGAAGCACTCCACCTAGGGTTGCCAGGCCCCCTCAATCTCCCAGCGGGAGATTGGGGCCTGGCTCTTACCTGGGGGGGGGGGTATGCGCGCGAAGCGCACGTGCGCGCACTCCTCCAAGCATGATGACGTCACTGTGCCAAAATGCGCCAAAATGGGCGCGGATTGGGCCCGTTTTGGCACGGATCGGGCCCGTTGTGGGCCCCTGCGGAGCGCAGAAACGCTCCTGTGCTCTGCAGTGGCCCCGATTCAGGCCAAAACAGGCATCCTGGCAGCAGCTGTGCACGAGGGTGCGCAGCACCGCAGGAGGGTGCGCATGGAAGGTGCGCCCCCCCGCTGGCCAGGTAAGTAGGCGTGGGGGTGGGAGGGTGGGGGCGGGGGATCTCCCACCCCCACCGGGGGGTCTGGCAGCCCTAACTCCACCACTCATTCTGCACCCCCCCTGCTCCCAGGCTCTGCAGTGACCCGATTCAGCCCGAATTGAGCCCCTTTTGGCTCAATTCTGCCCGTTGTGGAGCGCAGCCAAATGTTTTCTAGAGCTTGTTGTTTTTCCCTCTGCAATGGGCGTTGTTGCTAGCATATCATAAAACACATCTTAAAAACCATTAAAAACCAAACCAAAAATGCATCACTCAAACAATTAAAACCAAATTAAAATACACGTGCCATAAAATAAAATATGCATAAAAATAATTAGGTGTGATGACTGAGGGAATGCCAGATGAAACAAAAAAAGTCTTCACCTACTGGCGGAAGACAGCAACAGAAGGTAACAGGCAAGTTTGGGGAGAGAGTTCTAGAGTTCCAAGGATGCATGGTAGCAACCAGAGTGAGGCCATTGGTCTGTCGAGCCCAGTTTTGCCTGCCCTGGCTGACAGTACCTCTCAGACAGAGAAAAGTCTTTTCCAAAACCTGCTACCTAATATTTTGAAGATGCTGGGGTTGGAACCTGGGACTTCCTATGTACAAAGTTGATGCGTTACCACTGCCCTAGGGCCTTTTGAAACCTGCGTCAGGACTTCAGGGCCTTGGTTTGCTCTCACCATGGGAGAGGATGGGTATTGTCTCTAGGGCCTCTGCCATTACCAGCCATGTCTGAGCCAAGCACCCGTGCCTGAGGAACTCAGATCAGACCCAGTAGGTGGGGCCACAGCACGAGGCGACAGGTGAGCTTTGTGTGGAGGGGGCAAAATCCTACGAACAATCCCGGAGAATCTTCTAGTTCAGAGTCCTCAGCTGAGACCCAGCACCGATTTCATTACAAACTAAGCATTGATTGCAACAGAGAACTATCCCGTCTTCTTGTCCTACTTACTTACTGGCAGACGATATTGCATTCAGATTTGGCACTTCTTCAGTTCACATTGTGCAGCCAGAAAAATGCAGACTCCGCCAGTCGCTAGAACACATGCAAATGCGCAAGTTCTGCGTAAACTTGTTCCGCTGGCACGTGGCATCCTCTGCCCGATAAGTCCATCATTGAAGAATCTGGGACTTTTCGACAGGTGGCTGGTGCAGCTTTGGTGGAGTGACTCATGTCTAGACCACGTGTTGAACCTGGCTGAAGTGTCAGATTTTCTGAAAAAGGAAACCTGGGTGTTGCATTACAGGTTTGTGAGCGTGTCTGCTAAGCTGAAGAAGGGCCGTCAGATTATCAGACTAAACCCAACCAGGCTTAATCTTATGCCTCTAACAAGATGTTTGCTCTGGAGAAATTAAGAAGTTAAGCTTTTCTTAGCATGGAAATAAAACATAAATAACGAAAAAAAACCTTGCAGCCAGCCAGTGTCTATATACCAAAGGCACCGTTACAGGAGGTGGTTTGAAAGTTGGCCTCCATGTGTGTCTTATGTGCTGTCAAGTCGCCTTTAACCTATGGAGACCCTGTGAATGAAAGACCTCCAAAACATCCTATCATTAACAGACTTTCTCAGATCCTGCAAACTGGAGGACGTGGCTTCTTTTATTAAGTCAAGCCATCTCATTTTAGGTCTTCCTCTTTTCCTACGGTCTTCTACTTTTCCTAGCATTATTGACTTTTCCAGAGAATCTTGCCTTCTCATAATGTGACCAAAGTATGATAGCCTCAGTTTTGTCATTTTCAGGCCTGATTTGATCTAGTACCCACTTATTTGTCTTTTTGGCCGTCCATGGTATCCGCAAAACTCCATAGCCTTAGCATATAATTGAACACATGACTGCTTTATATTGTTCTTTATATTGATCATCCATCTGTCAAGATCAATATTGTCTACTCAGACTTACAGCGGCTCTCCAGGTTCTCAACACCCTTGCAAATCTGCAATTCTCAGGGATTCTTGGAGAAAGTAAGTACAGTAAGATGCATTGAAACCCAGTTGGAACTGGCCTCCTATGGAGTCTGTCAAGGCCAGTAGCGTCTGCTCTGACTGACAGCCACTATCCAGGGTCTCAGGCTAAGGACTCATATCATCTACTATCCGATTCTTTCAACTGGAAATGCTGAGGATTGAACCCTGGACCTTCTGTATGCCAAGCAGATGCCCTAACCACTAATCCACATCAATACATTCATCCTTTATACCTGAAGATCAGTAGGAGCTGGAGGGCCACTGGAGACTCTGCTGAAGCCAGTGAAAAATGAAATGGAAACATTGTTCCATTGGATTCTGGGGACATTCTAAATGCATTCAAACAATTAGATAACAGGTTGGATTGTGTGTGTCTGTTGCACAAACAGAGTGATTCTGCACACGTTGGATAATGCACTTCCAATCCTCTTTATAGATCATTTGGAATGGATTTTTTTTGTGTGCGGAACAAAAAATCCGCCTCAAACGATTGATAAAGTGCATTGAAAGTGCATTATCCAACATGTGCGGAATCAGCCATTGTTACTTTCTTCTGGCACCAGGAATCTTCAGGGAAGCTCAGGTGATACATATTTCTGACACGTATTTGCCCCATTTGTATAAGTAAACTTAAAAGACCTCAGGTGTGCTCCTCAGAAAAAGTAATGTGCAAATCAGAGTGTCATAAATTCTGTAGCCACGGCACCTACTCAGAGCATCAGTTAAGCTGGTCTTCACCAAGGGGGTCATCCCTGGAGCCTGGTTTCCACTTGTGGCTTGGACTCAGACACTGATCATGCAATGAAACTTTAAAAAACCCAGAGATTTGTTTAGAAAGGCCTACAAAGAGATGGTTCCCCCCCCAATTTGCAGAGTCGTGGATGTCCAAACTAAATAGCACCTGACTAGTTTTACATTACGCATCTATCTGTTGCAGTCTGTTTCATACCACGAGATTGGTGGCTGTACGATAACTCAGGATGGGAAATAATCGCCTCCTTTTTCAGGGTTGATAGTCTTCTTCCTTACTCCCCACTTTAAAACACTGATCGTGCATAGCCATCTTTCTCCTTTTTCTCGCTTCCTCATTCTCTCTCTGTATGTCTCAGATTTTTTCTTTCCTTTAGGTTCTTAAAAGAGGCAAGGAAGATATTTGCCAAATGGTGGTGGAGAATGCCATCAAGTCATAGCTGACTTATGGCAACCCCTGGAGGGGTTTTCATGGCAAGACACTATCAGAGGTGGCTTGCCATTGCCTGCCTCTGCAACCCTGGTCTTCAATGGAGGTCTCCCATCCAATTACTTACCAAGGTTGACCCTGCTTAGCTTCCCAGATCTGACAAAATCAGGCTTGCCTGGGCTATCATAGACCCTCTTTATGCATTGACAGCGAGTATATACAAAGCAGCAACGAAGATTCCCAGATATATAACTCTCTCACCCTTCTACTGAGAAGCTTGGGGCAGTTCCTTCTTTTTAATACTCACAACAACCCTGTGAAGTGGGTTAGTCTCAGAGACTAAGGTCACGCAGGGAGTTTTATAGCAGAGGTGAGATCTGAAGCCACATCCTACTCTAACCACTATACGGCAGATCAGATTTGCACATGGCTCTGGGAGGGGAAAAAGAAAGTGTCAGAAGCAGAGGGGAATTGCAATCGGGGGCTGTGTCTGGGGGTTTCCCCTCTTTTCCAGCTGAATTCAGCACTGGACATCAATTCAGTTGATCTTCCTATATGCTGCGCTTACTGCAGTAATTAAAATCATAAACAATAGCCAATGATAAAACAATAAATAAAATTAAGACAAAACATAGAAACATAGCAACAGCGCTGTATTTATTAAAATGTCTATTTTTCCTTGGTCCCTAAGGCTGGTGCCAGATGAAGGGCATTCCATTCAGGGGACCCCCACAGAAAAATCCCTGTCTCTGATCGTCTTCTTTTCTTTTTTCTTTCTCATGTTTATATCCCACCCTGCACTTTTCCAAAACACACACTCCCAATGGCTAGTCATTCCTAGAGGGGGGCAGCCCTTGCTCAAGGTTTCAGATCATATAATATCTAAATAGGAGACAGATCAAATCTTCTTAAAATCTCACACAGAGAGGCGTTTCAACCTTGTGGTGACTCTTAATTCCCTCCCTCCAATCTCTGTGCCCCATTGTGCAGAAGCACACCTGGGCCGATTCCAGACGGCCCTCTGCCTCCTGAAACGTTGCGCGTCGTCGCGCGTTGTCGCGCGGAAAATGCGAAATATCGTGTTTTCTCGCGTGAGTTTTGCGCGATCTCGTGCAAAACTCGCGCGAGAAAACGCGATATTTTGCGTTTTCCGCGCGACGACGCGCAACGTTTCGGGAGGCAGAGGGCCGTCTGGAATCGGCCCTGGTTTCAAAATATGGTTGCCAACTAGGTGGGGCCTTAAGATCTCCTGGCGTTACAATTTTTTAAAATAATTTTTATTTTATTGGAACAAAAAGGGGGTACAGAAAAGAAGGGGAGAAAAAAAGGGGGACAAGCAAGACAGATATGTAGCTGTGTGCTACAAGGATTATTGAGATACAGGATACAAAAATCCCCTCCTGGCATTACAATGAATCTCTAGACTACAGAGATCAGTTCCTCTGGAGAAAATGGCTGCCTTAGCGGACAGACTCCATGGCATTATACCCTGCTGAGATTCCTCCACAAATTCTACCCTCCCTGGGCACCAGCCCCTAAATCTCCAGGAATTTTCAAACCGGAATTGGTAACCATATTCCAGAAGGCCAAAGGGACGGGGGTGAAGGAAGGCTGGGAAGTTAAAATGGCCCCGGAGCTGGCTGAATGGTGTGATGGCAAATCCCGGCTTAGCGTCACCCATCACTTCCTTCCAGGTTGCAATGGGATGGGGATGGGGGTGGTAACAGCCAAGCCTTATGGCCAGCATCGCCGCTGCCGGGGTGGGGCCACATCAGAGCTGAGAAGCCCCTTTAGCATTCCCTGCTGGGGCTTAGGGGCTCATCTCAGCTTGCTCATGGACATCAACAGCCATCCAGGCACCTGAAACCTTCCCAGAATTGTTCCTTCCCTGACAATGGAAAAACTCTCCTCCAGCACCACATTTGAAGTGAATCCATTTTCTTCCTATCAGCTTTCTTCACCGTCCAACTTTCACATCCATACATAAGTGAAATAAATTGAAATAAATAAATAAAATAAATAGAATAAAACCTCCCACAACCAGGTTGATGAAAGAAAGAAGAAACTCACACACCCAGCAGCAGTCTAAAGTGGCTGCTAAAAGCACCAGCCGGCTAGGCAACAGAACAGAAAAATCACACCCATACATAGTAATGGGGGAATACCATAGTTTGGATTATCTTGATCTTGGTTCCCAGAGAGACATCTCTATCTTTAAGGATCTTCTCTAGCTCCCTCACTGCTGCTCTTCCAAGTCTCAATCTTCTTCTGAATTCTTCATTGCAGTCTCCCTTTTGGTTGGTGATTGAGACAAGGAATAGAAAATCTTGAACAATTTCAATTTTCTCATTGAAAATAACTTAAATGTCTAACCAGTACTGCCTCTCTTGGGGAAGGGGGAATCAATGCAGAAAAAGGAAAGTCCCTTGTGTCTTGGACACTTTCTTTCCAGCATTCTGTGCCAGCCCTTGCCGGGGTATTTTCACTCTTCCTGCAGCTATGGGCACTTCATGAGTCCAGGGCAGGCCCGATCAAGCCAGAGGCAGCATGCTTCCCTTTACTGAGGGCCTTGATATTTTCCAGTTTTTGCAGCCTGAGGAAATGAATCAAGGCAGCTTTATTGAGTTCTGGCTGGGCCACTATAGAGGGTCTGCATTTTCCTTCATGGGTCACACAAGTGAAGCAGGCCTGACTTGCACTGGTCCAGTAGTGCCAAGTGCTTTTCTGAATGGCTAATCCTTGCCCCAAAGTCTTGGGATCTGTATTCGACCCGGGCATGTTGTGCGGGCCAGGAACTGGCAAACGTGGAGCCGGGAAGGAAAATCAATCCATGGTATGCAAAACTGGTGCTCCTGCGCTATGTAGGGGGAACACCTCCTTCCCCAAAGGAAAAGGCACCAAATAGCTGACATCAGAGCTGGCTCCCTATTTGTCAATGGAGGAGCGCCGGAGGCTCTGGGGAAGCCCTTAGTTCTGGGACATGAACTTTGGAACTCCCAGAAGGCTGGGGAAGCCCTGTGCAATGGAGCATGGGAATATATTTGCTTATTACTCAACTATTTGATCAGAGTGCAGAACATTTAACGCCACCCAAAAGCAATTTCTCACAAATTCAGAAGGCTCCGATATCACAGAGCATGCACACAGAAAATAAAATCCTACCCGATTAGGTTGTTTGAGGGGGGAAGGAGAAGTTAGGAGCTCCTCACTCCTCAAAACCTGAAATCGGTACGACATTCCACTTTTTACAAAAGCACAAGATAGTCATGGCAGCAGAGGTTGGATCAGGGTGGAAACCTAGTTAGTGTCAGATTAGGAGACTCAAGTTCATGTGAACACCTGAAGCTGCCTTCTGAGTCAGACCATTGGCCAGTCAAGGTCGACTACTCTGACTGGTAGTGGCCCTCCAGGGTCTTGCACATTGCCTACAGCCTGGTCCATTTTACTGGTGATGCCGGGGATTGAACATGGGACCTTCTGCGTGCCAAGCTGATGCACTGCCAGTGAGCCACAGCCTCTCCCCTCAGAATACTGAATGCAAATGCAAATTCCACATGGGTGGAACTATGGATGCCTGTCTGAGGAAGCATGGAGTTAAAAGGTATCCAACAGATGAACGCTTATTTTTCAAATTTCTCATTCTCAACCATGGAGCCTCGGGGCACAAGCGTGTGCTTGGCTAAACTGTAAGTAAATTCATGAGGAGGCTCAGTCATTAGCCAGGCCTGGTGGACTTGTACCCCACCGTACATCTTAGAACATACCCGTGCTCTCTTGTGGGTGGGGCTGTGGAGGGCAAACTTGTCTTCCAAGAAAACTTGTCTACTATGGTTCATCATTGCCTTGAGGGAGCATTCAAGGAGTCCCAGTTGAAAAGCGGCCGTATTAGCACAGGAGAGGGATGTGGAGATTTAGGTTTGCATCCCATTAATGAGATCCAGGGCCCTTTTCACACTACTTGCCTGCTTCCAGAACGTTGCGAAACATCGCTCAAAAAAACACGGAAGATAGCGTCTTCTTGTGAGAGTTTTGCGCGATGTCGTGCAAAACTCCCGCGAGAAGACGCTATCTTCTGTGTTTTTTGTGCGATGTTTCTCAACGTTCCGGGAGCAGGCAAGTAGTGTGAAAAGGGCCCATATGTGCTAGAGAGTCTCTGCTGTGGAGTGTACTTCCTCTAGCATTTGTGCAAGATCAATGGTTTTCAATGATCCCTTGAGCAAACAGAAGTGCTAGAGCGAGGCTTTCGTGACCCTTTCTTGCGTGCCCAGGGTAATGCCAGTCACCGCTTTGGGGTCAGGAAGGCATTTTCCTCCAGGTTAGATTGGCCAGGGATCCTGGAGGGTTTTTTTTGCCTTCCTCTGCGCATAGAGCAGGAGTCACCGGGGGAGTGAGGTGGGGAGGTAGCTGTGAATTTCCTGCATTGGGGAGGGGGCTGGATTAGACAACCTCTTGGATTCCCTTCCAGCTCTATGTTTCTAAGACAAAATGTGCTCTGCAGCAGAGTCTCTCTAGCACACACAAATCTCGCGATTATTTATTTTTAATATTGTGAAAGATAGAAAGTGCAGTTTTGTGCATTCTGGGCTAAGCACATTTGATTGTTGCTTTTAATGGTATGTTTGGGTGGGGTGGGGAAACAAAACCCATAAACTTCAGATGCTGTTGAACATAAGCAGGCAACGTTGCAGTGACCTTTGTATCCAGCAGGGGTCTCGCTGAGACACAGCTGTACAGCTGTGCCGTTTGTACCAGTTGTCTGATCGCAAGCTACAAAGACATTTTGGGAGAGTTGGAGGGTCCAGCCAGGGGCTTACAGAGGGAGTCAGTGACCTTAACATGATGCATTTGAAGTAGTGCAAAGGAGAGCATCAGAGCACGAGGGACCCTGGATCCTTCCCTAAAATCTACAAGACACAGAGCAAGTCTAGTGTGCAACAAAGTATGGGACTAGGATCTGGGAAATCTGGGTGCTGCTATAAAGCTTGCTGGATGACTTTGGGACAGTTACTTGCTCTCAACCTAACCTACCACACAGGGTTGTTGGGGGAATAAACTGAGGAGAGCCACATATGCCACTTTTAGCTCCTTGGAGGAAAGGTGTGATAAAAATGTATGATCTCATTCATTGAAAGGTTTGTAAGTAAAACAATCCCCCCCCCCCCCGCACCTCAAGACACATTCCAGCAGGGTGATGATAAATCCAGTCCCTGTATGGTGGTTCTCAAACAGTGTAATGCAACATGGCAAGGGAAGAGTCTTAAAATGGGCTCTGGTGATTGGTTGGAGCTGTCTAGGGTTAATGTGTGTCTGTGGGTAGTCAGAGGGAAGAACCACAAGCTTTAAAAGATCACAAACGTATCTCCTCTCCTCTTTTAATGAGTAATTCCCACACTAACCCATCTGCGTGTTTATGGAATTTGTGGTGGCTGCTGGCTAGGATGCCATTGATAGGGGGGATATAAAGCTTGATTCCTATCCTGACTGCTGCCTAGAGAAGTCACCAAGGCTAGACAAAACAGCAAACATTCCTTATTGTTGCAGTTGGCTGCCGAAGTTCGCTAATTATCTCCACCTTCAACTTTAAGCAGGCAATTTTTATCAGTAGAAATGTCCCTCTCCAGCTATTGTGTGACTATCCCACCCCCCGCCTCGCACAAACATATTTTGTATGTGCCATTGCTTCCTCTGGCTCTCACTGTTTGAGTCCCGTTTACCCTTGCCTGCTACCCCTGCCTTCTCCTTCCTGGATTACTCATGTGGGTGATCCTAACCGATTTAAGGATGCTAAACAGATGCAGAGGAGTTAGCCGTGTTAGTCTGTAGTAGCAAAATCAAAAAGAGTCCAGTAGCACCTTTAAGACTAACCAACTTTATTGTAGCATAAGCTTTCGAGAATCACAGTTCTCTTTGTCAGATGCATCTGAAGGATGCTAAACAGGATGACATAGCAATGCTACACAGCCAATCAGATTTGGTTAAGTGATTAGGATCAGTGAGGGTGATTGAGGGCAAATGAGGGCAATCTAAATGTATAAGGCAACAGTTCGGGAAGGGTAGATGAAACATTTGCTGAAAGGGAGAAGTAAGGTTTGGCAGATAACCACAAGTATGTCTGACTCAGCTCCACTTTGTCAAAGTAGTAGAAATGTGAGTTTCAGTGGCGGCACATCATCGCTCCCAGCAGGAGCTCCATTTAGTGTATAGCCTTGTCTGAATAAATTATAGTACAAAGTCATGCAAGAATTGACTTTGGGCAGAGAGAAGCCGGCTGCTGCTGCTCAGATCCTGAAGGAGCAGTGAACAGGGACGTGGTGTCAGAAGCCTGAGGAATGAAAGTTGCCTGGGGAAGGCTTCGTGGCATGGGAAGGAACCGGCAAATAGCTTAGAAGTGGCCCATCAATCAGTGCAACGGGTTCAAGTTTACCGTTATGGATGCTCAGACATCCATCAGTTAGGCGCATGTTGATGTCCCTTTAATGTGCACCTGAAAAAGTAAGCTTTGGCTCAGGAAAGCTGTGCTGGAGTGAATTTTCTTTGTCTTAAAGGTGCTATTGGACCTTCTGTTTTGTTCTGCTGCAATAGATTAACAACAGCTGATATCCTTTTTGCCGGTACTAAACAGGGAGCCGGTTTTTTTGATCGACAGTTCATCCATTCATCCAGTTGTGGCTGTTTGGCAGGTGGCTTTATCATATTCCTTTCTCACAGCACAGCACACAGCAACTGGCTTTTCACATCGTGACACAGCCAGACCGAGTTCTTCCCTCTCCTTCCTTGATGTCCACTTGGCAGAAAATTGTTTAAATGGACAGTTAAATCAGTCACAAATCATAGAAATCAGTTGTCAATAAACTCTTGTGTTTTAAAAAGCGCCCACTGTTTAGTGTTGGCCGAACTATTTCTAGTGACTTTTAATGGCTGCTGATCTGTTTGGAGCGGCAGGATTTTTGAGCATCTGCAGTCTTGAAAAAAGCCAACGCAAAACTCTTTGGCCCACATCCAACTCGTTCAGTGTGAATGGACTGGGTGATCCACTCATGTCTGACTTTTACAGCTGAATGTGGTAAGCTTGTCTGCTGAACAGGTTTGCCACAAATTCAGGGCACACCGATTTACGATGCTAATACAAACAGAAAGGGCCCTTTGAACATTTTTGATGGGCTGTGTAGGCTGCCAGATCTCATAGTTTGTTCACACTTTGTTTACTTCTGTTCCATAGAACTCATGGTGTGTAACACAAACATGGGCCGTTTTCACACTGCTTACCCAATTGCGCAAAACTCCCAGAACAATGTGCCTTCCTGCCGCGATTTCCCACGATAACTCTGGTTATCGCGGGAAATCGCGCCAGGAAGGCGCGTCATTCCAGGAGTTTCGTGCAATCAGTAAGCAGTGTGAAAACGGTGTGTAACACATCTTTAGGTGTTTACCTAAAGATGAAGAGGAGTGGACTCAATGATTAGTGAGGAACTCTTTCATTGATTCACCTATGGGGAAAGGAAGTGTGTCTGGGAAAGAGCAGGCTGCAGTTCTACATGGGTGACTTTGCGCATCGCAATGCACCACCAGAACTTTTTAATTTACAAAGCAAAGTGCGAATGCAGGATGTCTTCAAGATAAAGCAAGACTAGCGTGTGTTAAGAGCTCCTGAATCAACATCCTTATGCTCAAGAACAGAAGACTTGCCTTGTGCAGTATCATTTACAAGAACCCCATCACTTGAAGGCCTATTGAAAGCCTGTTGAGAGAGGGCTTTGGCAGCGCCGGCGTTTTGCTTTCAGAATGCCCTTCTCCTGGAGGCTAGCTTGATGCCTACCCTACTCTCTCTCTTTTTACCCATGCTTGAAACTGAAGAGCTTGCTTTTTACTGTCTGCTTCTAGTACGAGTCCTCTCTTACAAAGCTGCTAATGTATGCTTTAGGTTAATGCCTGTTTTTATGGTCTGTTAATTTTAATGATTTTTGTGCTGTTTTTATCATTTGATCGTGTTTTACTTTGTGATCCGTTTCGGGCATGTCTCTGCAGAGGCAGCGTATTCATTTTCTAAATAAACAAATAAAACCCCTGTGTTTGATTTCCAGATCCGGATATTTTCTGTTTGTTTAATGGGCAGAGGTACAATCCAGGAGAAAGTTGGCATCCTTACCTGGAACCACAAGGCGTGATGTACTGCATCCGATGCACCTGTTCTGAGGTATCACTCGAAGGTCACCGTGTGATAACTAACACTAACCCTATCTCTGTCCTAGGGATTGCCAGATGTGATTTTATGATGAATGGTACCACGCTGAGTGAACAGGGCTGAGTGAAAATATTCTTTTGCCTCTAAGGAAGTTCCCTCCATTGCTTTGTCCTATTCCACCAGTCGCTATATCCAGCTTGGCTTAGACACAGCCAGTAGGTTTGCCAACGTCCAGATAGTACGAAGATCAGTTCCCCTGGGGGAAACAGCAGCTTTGGAGGGTGGACTTTATGGTCTGATACCCTGCTGAGGTCCCTTGCCTCCACAAACCCCTCCCCCCAGGCTACACTCCCATCTCTAGTTAATCGTCAGGTAAAGAGCTGGAAAACAAGTCACAGCAAAATAACTTACCTTTATTCTTTTTTTGTTTTTTTGCATTTTCAACAAACTCGCTGATGTTCTTTGCTGCCTTAAAAAACCTCTCTCTCTCTCTCTCTCTCTCTCTCTCTCTCTCTCTCTCTCTCTCTGTGTGTGTGTGTGTGTGTGTCTTACTCAGACACACAGCTTTGAAGCAGAATTCAGGACACAATTATACTTTCAGTAAAAAACATGGATAATCTCAGGCTGTCGTAGATTTTCCATTTATTATGGCCAGAGCTCATTCTGACTACAAGAAACAATACTGGGAATATACAGTCAAAATTTTTGGATTTTTATAACAATATATTGGTGCAAAATGTGCAAAAGTGCAGTGTCAACAATAAATACAATCTATAATAAATACAATCTATAATAAATACAAGGTAACAATTATACAAGGTAACAGTTGTTTGTCCGTGTTTTTGTAATGTTCATAAAGAAACGTCTGGGTGAGAGCTGCAGTAGAGCCTTCTTAGGAATGTAGGCAGACAGTCCCACAGAGGAGGGTGACCACAATCCAAATCAAATGAAAATATTGATGTGCCGACGGGATTATGCTTGCATATTATACCATTCCCGTTTCGTATACACAACTTCTTCCTGGGCACAGTTATTGGATGTACACCTTCCTAATGGTCTTCAATTAGAACAGCTCACCACATGATATTTTCATTACTGGCATGAACCACCATTTCAGTGCAACGGACCAACGGGAATGGTATAATATGCAAGCATAATCCCGTCGGCACATCAATATTTTCATTTGATTTGGATTGTGGTCACCCTCCTCTGTGGGACTGTCTGCCTACATTCCTAAGAAGGCTCTACTGCAGCTCTCACCCAGACGTTTCTTTATGAACATTACAAAAACACGGACAAACAACTGTTACCTTGTATAATTGTTACCTTGTATTTATTATAGATTGTATTTATTATAGATTGTATTTATTGTTGACACTTTGCACTTTTGCACATTTTGCACCAATATATTGTTATAAAAATCCAAAAATTTTGACTGTATATTCCCGGTATTGTTTCTTGTAGCTTTTGACTATCCGGGGTTTCCCTGCTTTGTTTCAGAGCTCATTCTGACAGCGGGTTGTCCCTTTCTTCACCTAGGATACCAATGTCAGCTGCTATCGAATTCAGTGCCCTGTTCTTCCATGCCTGAACCCCATCACTGACCCTCAACAGTGCTGTGCCAGGTGCCCAGGTGAGTGGATTTTAAAGCAGGCAAGGGGTCCTCCTGTATTCTCCCCTACCGTACCTTCGAACCAAGATCTTTTCTCCTAGCCTAGCTCTAACTGAAGCCAAGGGGTGTGAGGCGAGGGAAAGGTCCAGCTTCACTCACCCAAGTGTCCCTTTTTTGTATTAAAATAAGGCCCCCACCCTATGCACAAAGAAGTACATAAAGAAATGTCACTGTCCCCACTATGTTAAGTTTTGCTCTTAGTTAGAACCTGCAACTTCAGGCATGCAAAGCGTATATTCTTCCCTTATGCCATGGGCCTTCCAGTGCAATTTGCTGTGGGGTGCTGGCGGTGGCCATTTTGTTTATTTGTGTAATTTATACCACTCTTTTATCTCCAATGAGAACCCAAAGCAGCTTACTTTGTTCTCCTCTCCTCCATTTATCCTCACAACAACTCTGTGAGGTAGGTTAGGCTGAGAGTGTGTCACTGGCCCAAGGTCACCTAGCGAGCTTCTGTGGAACCTGGGTCTCCTACAGGGCTTTTTTTCAGCTGGAACGCGGGGGAATGGAGTTCCGGAACCTCTTGAAAATGGTCACATGGCTGGTGGCCCCGCCCCCTGATCTCCAGACAGAGAGGAAGTTAGATTGCCCTCCGCGCCGCTCCAGTGGCGCGGAGGGCAATCTAAACTCCCCTCTGTCTGGAGAATAGGGGGCGGGGCCACCAGCCATGTGACCATTTTCCCCAAGGGCAACCCACTGAGTTCCACCACCTCTTTTCCCAGAAAAAAAGCCCTGGTCTCCTAGATCCTAGTCCAACACGCTAACCACTAGGACACGATTGCTCTCTTTAGAAAAGCTTCTAATCAGGTCATCGCTTTTCTTTCTGCTTCCTGCTCCTCTTTCTCTGCAGAAATTTACAGTCAGCCTGGATTCGAGGAGCCCATCGATTCCTCTTGCCAATACAACGGAGCGACATACCAACACGGTGACATTTTTACTGCCAGTGAACTCTTCCCTTCCAGGCAGCCAAACCAATGCACACAATGCAGCTGCTCGGTAAGTGGATCAGGACACAACGGGGAGCAGCTCCAGAGCAGAGCAGGCAACCAGAAAAGTTAAAAAGGAGAGGGTGAGATCTGAGCCAGGCAAAAGAAGTGGTAGCTTTTTCATAGCAGTTGTGGGCCAGGGCGGCTGCCGCTACATGTGGCAAGGGAGGCAGGGGGGCATTGCCTGTTCTTCCTGGAGAGCATTGCTGGGTAGAGGAGGTGGGCTTGGACTTCAAAGATGAGCTCCTAGTGCCCACCAGGACAAGCAATACTGGTAGCAGAGCACTGAGCTGTATTCCTAAGCTGCAGGTGTGAATGACCAAGAGGAGGTCCAAAGTCCACCAGCTGAAGTCAGTTTTATCAGGATTTACCTTAAAATAATTCCCCCAAATTAGTTCACAAGCAGCACAAGACATGAGCCATGGGTTTGTTTTGCCAGGATGACATGGTGTTCTAGAATCAGGGCCCAAACTAGGGTTGCCAGCCTCCAGATCTCCAGATGACAGGGATCCGTTCCGCTGGAGAAAATGGCAGCTTCAGAAAGCAGACTTTGTGGTATACTATAAAGTCTAGGAGAAACGGAAGACCTTGCTCCAAACACCAGGAGTTCCAATCCTAGCCAGAGCATCGTTTCTGGGATCTTGCGAACACTTACAACATCCCATTGCATAGTGTTTTGACGTATCAAGAAAATCTTGACATATCAAGCCTATCTCCTGCATGCTCTTCCTCTTCTCCATTCTTCTCCTTCCTCCAGAGATCCAGAAAAGATGCTCTGTTCTGGTTCCTACCCCTTTTCAAGATTGTGAAGCAAGCTCTTTAGGCAAGGGAACTGACCCGGTGGTGATGGGCCTCCTTAAACTGGTGGACTTTGGACCTCCTCTTGGTCATTCACACTTACAGCTTAGGAATACAGCTCAGTGCTCTGCTACCAGTATTGCTTGTCCTGGTGGGCACTAGGAGCTCATCTTTGAAGTCCAAACCCTCCTCCTCCTCTACCCAGCAAATAGCACCCAATCTCTTGCAAGATCAGGGGGATCTCACAAGAGTTCAAGGAGATCGACAGGGTGTGCATAGCTCACCATCCATGGATGAAAGAGATGGGAAGCAGATGAAGAGAATGGGGTCAGGTTCTTGTTTGAAGGGTGAAGGACAAGAGTGGGACAGAGAGCCGGAGGGCTCTCCTAGAAGATTGTTCTCGGGACCAGTTCCCAGGATTGCTTTTGTGAAGCCATGACAGTTAAAGCGGTATAAAACTGGTATAAGTTTGTAATATAGATACTCCCTGTGCAAGTTCAGTGGATTGTGTAGCGTTGCTAACCTCCAAGTGAAGACCTCCCTGAATTACTGCTAATTTCCAGACCACAGAGATCAGTTTCCCTGGAGAAAATGGCCACTTTCGAAGACAGACTTTATATGATATCACATTTCTGCTGAGGTCCTTCCCCACTCTCCACCCCCAAAACTCCTAGGAATATGTGGCCCATTTAGTCCCCTCCCCTGAGAGCAAGTGGAAGATCTTTAGAAAGGGGATCTCTCTGCTGGTATCTGGTGCTTTGAATGATGTCTGGGCTCTTCTCATGTTTCTCAGGAAGGCCAGATTTACTGTGGCCTGGTGACCTGTCCAGATCTATTCTGTGACTCACCCCAGACTATCTCCGACTCCTGCTGCCCAGTCTGCAAAGGTAAGATCTTGACTTTATTTCTCAAATGACATTAACGGACCGCACTGTAAGGGACTGACAAGACCCTCCGCCCATGGAGCGATGGAAAATGGCAGCCAAAGCCCCTCCCTAATAGCTGCATGGCCATTTCCAGGTGGCGTTCTCTGCTAAAACTCTCCCCCCTCCCTGTAATTGGCTGTGTTTACAGGGCTGGCTTGAATTAGTTTGCTATCCTAGGAGAAAATGCATCTGGCGCCTTGCTTGCATTTTGTTGTGTGGGTGGAGGAGCCATCCATTTCCCCTCTCGGTGATGGTTTGGAAAAGGGGAGAGGTAGACACCTAGCCATAAGCCTGAGAGCAGCCTCACTCTTCCCCTCAAGGAACAGCATATCTCCTCCAGTCCCCTCTGGCTGCTCTCAGTAACCCTACAAATTGTCTTAGGTTGCCAGCTCCAGCATCCTTTCTTGCACAGTGGCCAAAGAGTTGCCCTGGAGGACCAACGAGACAGGGCTTAGAGGCCAAGGCCTTCCACAGATGCTGCCTGCATGTAATCACTTAAATCTCCACTGGCATTTTGTTTTTGTTTTTTAGTGCTATCGTTTTTAAAAGCATCACAACACTGCTCTGTGAATGGCAGGAGGGGAGGGAAGGGGAAAGATGGGTTTATAAGCCCTGTTCACCATGAATGCATGTACAATTTGTGTGATAGATCAAGATGGGTAGCCGTGTTAGTCTGTCTGTAGCAGTAGAAAAGAGCAAGAGTCCAGTGGCACCTATAAGACTAACAAAATTTGTGGTTGAGTATAAGCTTTCGTGAGTCACAGCTCACTTCTGATACAGCTAGAATGTGAGTCGGTCTGTTCTATTGTCGTTCACCAGCTTTTGTCATTTGGCATCTGAAATCGCTCCATCCTCCAAAATATAACGACAGGTGGACTCACTAATGAAGTTCAGGGTTGCTACCCAGAGGCAGGCAATGGCAAAATCACCTCTCTTGTCTCCTGCTGTGAAACCCCTATGGGAAGGTGGGGGTGGTGCCATAAGTCAGCTGTGACTTGACGGCGCTTTACAAATATGCCCATTAGGGAGACCACTGCCTGTTGCTGAGCGGACTGGACTCCTATAGACAGAAAAGGAAAAAGCAGAGGGAGAAATGGAAAGAAAGATGGAAGAGAAAATAGAACAGAACCTGTAAGAAGGACAGAGAAGCATAAAAACTTGTGCAAAGAATCCGGCCTCGTGCTGTCTCCTTGCCCGCATCAAACTACAAAAAGGGGCTCCACCACTCAAGTAATATCTTGTTCAAATGCAGTCTTTGTATGTTGGTAAAGAAGTGCATTCACATCCTGCCCGATATCTGATTCCTGGTAGTTGATGGAGATGACTAGCTCCAGCCCTGTGATAGGGGGAGCCTGAACACCTTCATAGGTGAACTGGGCACAGTGATTTCCAATTAGTGTCCGAGAGGGCATGGCATGAATGCCCAGGGTTAGACGGTCCTGCCCAGCGCCGACCCTTTCTTTTCTTTTTGCAGATAGCTCCTACGACAGCTTGACAGACGATGAACCCCTGCAGCTGAACAGAGATGTACGTGAAGTTTCCATTCTGTGAATTGCAGCTATGATTTTTAAAATTCATTAAGATGCTCAGCCTCTGATCTTTGGTGCCTGCACCTAGCACATAAGTGCATTTGTGATATTCGGTTGTTGAACTGAGCATACGAAGCTGTCTTATACTGAGAGCCAAGCTACAAGTGGCACCTTACCCAGGTCGGACACTTGTCAGCTTCCCTCAAGTTTTGATGGGAAATGTAGGCATCCTGGTTTTACAGCTTGGCTCTCCGTTACAGCTGCAAGACCAGGATGCCTACATTTCCCATCAAAACTTGAGGGAAGCTGACGAGTGTCCAACCTGTGTCAGGTGTCACTTGTAGCTTGGCTCTGAGAGACACTTGCCCCATCTACCGCAGCGTTGCCTAATCAAGCTGACAGTGGTTCTCCAACAAAGGCCTTTCCCAAAGCCTGCCACTTGAAAGATCGAACTACACGTCACACTTCCTCATGTCCTCCTGGTGGTCAGATACACAATGTGTGTTCCATGCACAAAAGTGTATTTCCATGCCCATTGAAGGGTGTGTGTGTGCTGATTCTTTATCTCTCTTAACCGCTACACCAGTTTTGTGTAGCAATTAAGAGCAGCGGGACTCTAATCTGGAGAGCCGGGTTTGATTCCCCTCTCCTCCGCTTGAAGCCAGCTGGGTGACCTTGGGTCAGTCACTTAAGAGGGGCAGGACTCTAATCTGGAGAGCCAGGTTTGATTCCCCTCTCCTCCGCTTGAAGCCAGCTGGGTGACCTTGGGTCAGTCACTTAAGAGGGGCAGGACTCTAATCTGGAGAGCCAGGTTTGATTCCCCTCTCCTCCGCTTGAAGCCAGCTGGGTGACCTTGGGTCAGTCACTTAAGAGGGGCAGGACTCTAATCTGGAGAGCCAGGTTTGATTCCCCTCTCCTCCGCTTGAAGCCAGCTGGGTGACCTTGGGTCAGTCACTTAAGAGGGGCAGGACTCTAATCTGGAGAGCCAGGTTTGATTCCCCACTCCTCCGCTTGAAGCCCAGGTGACCTTGGGCTAGTCACGGCTCTCTCAGAGCTCTCTCAGCCCCACCCCCCTCACAGGGTGATTGTTGTGGGGATAATAATAACATACTTTGTAAACCTTCTGTTGTCCTGAAGGGCGGTATAGAAATTGAATGTTATTATTATTGTTGTTGTTGTCATCATCTCCCTCTTCCCACTTTCCTTCCCCCCTTTCCCCCCTTCCTTTCTTGTTCAATGCCATGGGAAATGAAGATATGACATCCCACCAGCAGCATGTTAAGTCATTGCATTAGAGGAGGGGCTGTGGCTCAGTAGGAGAGCCTCTGCCTGGCACGCAGAAGGTTCCAGGTTCAATCCCTGGCATCTCCAGTTAAAAGGATTGTGTAGCAAGTGATGTGGAAGACCTCTGCCTGAGACCCTGGAGAGCTGCTGCCAATCAAAGTAGACAATAATTAGCTTGATTTAGTATGGGGCAGCTTCATGTGTGTGCATAAGTGTTGAGCCAAACACCTCCATTTGCCCAGGCGTCACTGCCAAATGCTGTTCCGATCGTTACATAGAATCGGGTCAGCTAAGTAGACCCCTTCAATTTTTTATTTCTTTGCCAAATAATTGGAAGCAATCACTTCTGGCAAAGAGAAGTTACAAAATAGCATAAGTTGCTGTAAGAGGTGGCAAACCTAACTGTTGTACATGCCTGGTATCCTAGGGAAGTGGGGTGCCAGCGCTGGCACACAAGTGGCTGGCAGGAGTAGTTAAGTGCGTGGGATGAATGAGCATTGGCTAGCAGGCCATCCAGGGGAGCTTCCACACCCGTTTGTTCACACTGTTCTAAATGATAGCCGATCTGCTGAACTGACTGGTCTCTCCTTGTTGCCTCCAGAGTGAATCGCGGTGTGCAGGGGAGGCGAGAAATGAAGATCCCCTGGAAGCAGCAGATATGCCAACCGGACCTTCGCTAGAGTTCATCCCTCATAGCAGCAAGCTGAGAGGGGGTGGCACGACGGTCAGAATCATTTTGAAAGAGAGGCACAAGAGAGGTAACGTGGGTTCAGATTAAGCACTCTCACATTCAAGCTACTGTGGCTACTCTTGTCACACTCGCCAGATATGAGCAGGGAGCCGCTTGTGCAGCCAGATGTTTGGTTTTCGGTTGCCAGTTCTGAGATGGGGAATTCCTGGAGATTTTTGGGGTGAAGCAAAGGAGGCTGGCGTTTGGGGAAGGGAGGGACCTCAACAGGGCATATTGCCATAGAGTCCACCTTTCAAGGCAGCCATTTTCTCCAGGGGCATACACCAAATGTCTGAACCGGTGGTTCCTCTCGTACTGAGCAGGAATACTATGGCAACAACTATCATCTCCAGGGGAACTGCTCTCCGTAGCCTGGAGATCATTTGTAATTGTGGGATCTCTCTAGGGTTGCCAGCCCCCAGGTAGTGGCTGGAGATCTCCCGGAATTACATCTGGTCTCCAGGCCACAGAGATCAATTAACCTGGAGAAAATGGCTACTTTGGGGGGTGGACTCCATGGAATTATGCCATGCCAAGGTCCTTTCCCTCCCCAAACCCCACTTTCTCCAGGTTTCTCCAGGTTTCACCCCCCAGATCTCCAGGAATTTCCCAACTTGGAGCTGGCAACCCTAGATCTCTACAGCAACCACCTGGCGGTGAGCAACCCTAGTTTGGATGTGTCTGTTTGCAGGATTATGCCACTTTCCACATATTTCAGTGTTGTAGTTTTTTGTAGCCCCTCCCCAACTTGTCTCCCACTGCCTCGAATTTTAAAAGACACACAGTCACATGAGGGGGGGGGGGAATCAGTTTATTATTTTTGTATTGAGAGCTACTACTAGTGTCTTTGTGGGCCTTCTGTGCCTGTCCATGAACCTGGCTAAATTTGCAGTCATTTATTGCGATCATTTCTTGAATAGATACCCCTAATTGTGCAGGTGCAGAAAGCAAACAATAGTTGATATTGGTCCTTTAAAGGACGCATCCAACTTCACAGGCGTATAAAGGAAACCAACTGCAAGTGATTCCTTGCTTTATAATAAAAGTAGTTTACTTTATAATACAAGTTGCTATAATGACTCAACCCTGGCTCAAGGGGATACATGCCTGTATGATAAAGTTGTTTCTCGGACTGGTCAAAAGCAACCAAAAGCTTGGCCCTGTTGAACAAAAATTACTGTACAAGTGCCAAGCTTCTCGATCCAGTTTTTATTGTGCACTGGCTTTAATTTGTTGGAGACTTACGATGTTGTGTCCTTTTGCTGCTTTGTTAACCACCCTGAGTCTTAGGAGATAAGATGGGGTATAAATATTTTAAATAAATAGACAGACAGACATTATAAACCGCCATGGCGGTTATAAGCCATTTTGAACGCCTACTTGGGTGGGGGTTAGGATTAGGGTTTTTTTAAGTGTTTCCTGTTTCTATTTTCTCCTGGAACCCTTTTCCTCTTCCTTTAGCTTGTGCCTACAACGGGAAGACCTACTCCCACGGGGACGTGTGGCACCCAACCTTCCGTTACTTTGTACCGCTGCCTTGCATTTTGTGCACTTGCAAGGATGGGGTCCAAGACTGCCAAAAAGTTGTGTGTCCCGGAGAGTACCCTTGCGAAGAGCCTCGGCATGTAGAAGGGAAATGCTGCAAAGTATGCCCAGGTGAAGTAGCCTCTTCTCCCATCTGAGCAGTTTGTGTTACGGCTGCAGGGTAGCGCAGCTGCCGTTGGGACTTAGTGGGCAGAGCAGAGGCCCAGGGTGTAAATGCCAGGCATAGAGAGCTTCTCCTTCCGATACCCAAGAAGACTGCCTGAAACACTTCAGGGATTCATTCAACAGATTTCTGATGATAGGAAAAATGTTTATAATGCTTGGAGTGAATGCCTACGCAACATCTCTTTGTACCAAGCACAGCTGTACTCCAGAGGAGGCAGTAGACAAGTCAGGTTCCTCTTTCTCTCTTCTGTCGCTGTCTCTTTGTTTACCCAGATTGCTATTCTCAGGGACTTCCTTCCTTCCTTCCGGCTGTCTGCTTCTCTTCCTGCCTCTCCCCTCCAACCTCCAGGACAGCAAGATGTGCTCTCAGCGTCTGTCTCCATCCTTTAGTCAGAAAGCTGGATAAAGCGAGATAGAATGCTTCTTCTGCCTTTCCTATCACAGCGTGGATTTCTTTTACAATAAAGATTATCCGTTTCTTTCCAAAAACAACCAGTCTTGTGTGGACTTTATTCAAGCAGCCTCCGTCCTTTCGCTGCACAAAACTAGCTCTAGTCCATCGTGTTTGACCAGAGGTAGACAATGGTCTGACTCCACATCAAAAGCTTACATCAGACAGTTTTCTATACTCATGGGGGCCAAACCAGATGTGATCCTGAGATTGCCATCTCTGGAGCTCCGAGGATTTATTTTTTAATTCAAACACCAGGGCCGTTTCCACACGGTTTACCTTATTCTACAAAATAATGAAATCTTGCACGAAATCTCGCGAGAAGACGCAGTTATCGCGTGAGAAGACGTGATAACAGTGTCTTCTCACGAGATTTCGCGCAAGATTTCGCTATTTTGCAGAATAAGATAAGCCATGTGGAAACGGCCCTGGGTGCACTGGGGCTCCATTTGTCGTATCTGGGCACTGATACGGGTCTTCCAGGAAGGAGCCAACAGCCATTCCCTGGAACCATTTTTCCTTCAGCAAATTACATAGTAGGTTTAACCCATCCTTCCCTTGTGCCGTGCTCCCAATTGAAACCAGGCATCTGTGCACCAAGTAATCGAATTTAAAAACAGCCTGGAGCTCCATTCACAGAACTCCCAAGATCTCATCTGGGAGGGCCCCCCTCCAGGAACTAACCAGACTGAGAGCCAAGCTACAAGTGACGAATTACACTTGCCTGGCAAGTGAACAGACTCACGTGTATTCCTCCCTGTTCACTTGCCATTCACTTGCACTCCAAGTGGATTGCAAGTGAATGGCAAGTGAACAGGGAGGAATACATGTGAGTTTGTTCACTTGCCAGGCAAGTGTAATTTGTCACTTGTAGCTTGGCTCTGAGAGCTGCAAGTAACTTTTTTCACGCATAGAACACTTGATCATTTTCGCAAGTTTTCCTGGGAACTGAAGTCCCAGTGTCCGTCCCCTCTCTGTTAGAATCGCTGCCTGAAGAGCCAGAGAAAGCCGGCTGCATCAACAGCTTTTGCAAATCCAGAGCAGCTCCCTGGGAGCAAGATGCCCAGGGAGAAAGCTGCAGCTGCCCGCCCCAAAAGATCGTTGAGAGCAGGCTTGTGACTGGAGGAAAGATTTGCAAAAGCTGCTCCTGCAGCCGGCTTTCTCTGGCTCTTCAGGCAGCGATTCTAACAGAGAGGGGAAGGACTCTGGGACTTCAGTTCCCAGGAAAACTTGCGAAAACGATCAAGTGTTCTACGCGTGAAAAAAGTCACTTGTAGCTTGACTCTGAGACTCTTGTAGCTTCAATCAGGAGGCTATGCCACCTGCCCTCAAACAGCTTCCTGAGGCCATTGGTCAAGATTGTCCTCTACTACTGTGCCATATTTGAACACTTGGGCAGCTGAGTGGCTGAAGGTGTGAAGTCTCAAATCTCGTCTCAGCTGTAGGCTCCCAAGGCTGCTTTGGGCATGCCCCATTCTCCCTGCATCAGCCCACCTCACCAACATTCACAATATTGAGAAAGCAACTTGCTGCATGAGGTTCTTGTGAGAGTTCTGGAACTGATGTATGTGGCCTTCATTGGTTGCCACAGCCAATAGAATTGAGCAGTAGGGGCAAGCGAAGCCAAGGACAGTAACAGCAAAGAGGGAGAAAGCGGGAACCAGAGGAATAAAAACATGTCAAATTATGCTGGAACAGCATGGATGTTTGGTGAGACAAACGTCCGCTCTGTGATTAGGTGGGTTCCAGCACAGCAAAAGAATCTTCTCCTGAGATTTGGGTTGTTGCCGCTGGTCTGCCATCATGAACCTGAAAGAGGTTATAATGCAGAGTTTTTTCAAATGACTACTGTTGAGCAATGCCTCAGTGAGAAAAGCGCGGCGAACACAATCATGCTGTCTGGAGGAATGGACTCACGGCTGTCAGTCTCTCTACACGTTGCGAATTACCTGGAGACGCAGTGCAGGATTTTATGTGTGATACTCAATTCATATGCAGGCTGTCCTTGCTCAGTGCATGTGCGTGCCGCTTTCACGGGAGCTCCCTTGGTGCGATTGTATCTTCAAGTGAGTCCAGCTCTGTTTTCATTGTGAGGCTCCTTTGACTTGCCAATTCTCATTTCTTTACGGTGCGAGAAACTTGTCAAGATCTGCATTTCCATGAATGGAAGTGGAGGGTGGGGGAAACGGGGATACTTTTAGCAGTTGAGGAGGAACTGATATTGAATATGTGAATGTACTCATGGGGAACAAATTGAAGTGGGACTGTGCGAGTGAGTGCATGGGAAGTTGGAAGGGGACACACACACACATGAAATGAGGTTTATTTGAGCATCCCTAGGTAAACAGTAATGTGTAGAGACTAGAGAGACTGTGTGTTCTGTGGGTTAATATGCCAACATCCAAACACTGACTTGAAATTACACCACAAGAAAAACGAAATGTTAACAGCTTTGGGACGGATGGGAGTGCTAGAAGCTGTCTCTGGACCTTTGGCTGGTTAAGAATGAACATGCCAAGGCCCAAACCAGGAATTGTGGGTAGGAGAGAGTTCAGCTAACATCTTGGTGTATGGATGTCAGGAGGCTGGGGGCAGGACTTCATTCCTGTACTGGAGCTTAGGCTGCGGAATTGGCCAAGCCCTGGACCGTTTCACACGGGCTCATTGTCCCATCGGCTAAAGAATGTATAGAATAAGAGCTGAACCAGACTGGTGACCCGTTTAGTCCAGCATGCCATTCCCCACATTGGCCAAAGCGATGCCAGCGCACCAGCTAGTCATGAAGGCGATAGCTCTCCCCTGCAGTGGACGTTCAAACGTATTATGTTTCTGAACACATGGGTTCCGTCTGAACACACACACACACACAAAATCAGTACTGTCTGATTTGACTGGCCATGAGTCTCCAGGACCTCTGGCCGTATCCTTTTAACTGGAGATGAAAGGGACAGACAAGGCGGACTTTGATACACCAGTGGTTTGACTCATTTGGAAGGCGGCTTCATGCATATGTACAAATGCATTTACATGGAGCTCCAAAGCAGCTTACATTGTTCTCCTGTCCTCCAGTTATCCTCACAACAACCCTGCGGGGTAGGCTAGTCTGAGAATGTGTGACAAGCCCAAGGTCACACGGCAAGCTCAAGCTTCCAAAACCAAGCGGGGATTCGAACCTGGGTCTCCCCAGATCCTCGTCCGACACTCTAACCATTACTCCATGATGGCTTTCACTAGTGCGTCAGAGAGAAAGGTTTAGTGTACCTCTCACCTGACGAGCTGGCTGAATACCAGAAGGGCTGCACATGGTGCTCTCTTCCTTTTCTACCCTCATGGTAATTCCTGTAACTTTCCCTTCTTGTGTTCCTGAGAAGCTGCTCACATTGACCCTGGGGTTTGTGTACTTTCAGACGACGAGACGATGCTCGCCCCAGCAATCAACACCAACAAATGCAGAGTGTCTGTCTACATGTTCATTGCCACCTCCTCTGAGAACTTAAGGAAAATCGCCATAGAGAGGGAATCCTCGGATGATGTGGAAATCTATATCTGGAAACCAGTGAAAGGTATGTATGCGTCTTTGGCGCACATCCTGTGGTGTTCAGATGGGTCTTTTCAGTTGCTCGCTTTGTAGCAGTATTTACTTGGGTGAGAAGTTCTGGCTGAGTGAGGGGGAGCACCCCCAAGAGGAAGCACCCCTGCACTTTAGATGAGACGCTATCAGTGGAGCAGGGAGAATCCATGTGCATGTGAGCAGGTGCGCACGTTAGCGGGAATACTGCTTGGAGTCAGGAATGTTAGAGTCTCGTACAGATTGCCATCTAAACATGTGAATAGCACCACCACTCAAGTAACTCGAAGGTGTCAGATCACTGAGTGGACGTTACTTTAGTGGAGCTCTGTAGTCTAGCTTCCAGGTGTCAGTAGTGGGATCTGCATGGATTACACAAAATCGAAAAGAGTCCAGTAGCACCTTTAAGACTAACCAACTTTACTGTAGCATAAGCTTTCGAGAATCACAGTTCTCTTCGTCAGATACAAGAACTGTGATTCTCGAAAGCTTATGCTACAGTAAAGTTGGTTAGTCTTAAAGGTGCTACTGGACTCTTTTCGATTTTGCTACTACAGACTAAGCCGACTAACTCCTATGGTTTATACAGGTTCCCTATGTGGAACAGCTGGAAGTCAGGCTGCAGTACCTTAGAAGAAAGGGGACAGCAATCATACACATGCCTGGGAGCGAGCTTTCAGGTGTCAGCGGTGGGATCTGCATATTACCCTTGACTATGGATTATACAGGTTCCCTATGTGGAACGGTTGGGACTGGCTTCAATACCTTGGAAGGAAGGGGACAGCAGTCCTGTACATGTCTGGGAGGGAGCTATACCTCCACAGCATATCAGCACGCTCCTCTTCCTTACACAGCCTCAAGCAGTTGCTTGGAGGGATTTGGCTAAAAAAACGACCCTGCTTACGTTTTTACCCCAGGTTTGTCCACTCTCTAGACCCTTTGCAAAGCCCGTGAAGGTGAAGAACTGTTAATGACTTGTGCATTTGAACGGCTTATGTGTTTTGTTGTATTGTTGCTTTTTATTGTTTTTCTAATCTGCATTTTTTAAAAAAACTTGTTTTAAAGTTTTTGATTTTTCATCACCTTGGGGACTGTAAGTTGGATGGAAAGACACCATAAAAATGTTATAAATAAAAAAATAAATAAGAAAAATGAAACTACAGCAGAAAAAATCGTATGTAACAAGGGGTTGTCAAATCGTGTTGAGCCAAAGAGTTGTGTAAATTCAGAGTTAGCAAACCAGCCAACTCAGGCAGTCCTTTGGCTTTCCAAGATGGGTTCAGTGGTGACCGAATTATTCAAAAAGGCCTTTTTACTCAGATAGGAGAGCCATATTGTAGGGAGGGGATCTCAGATGATCTGCGAATGAGTTAGGAACCATAGACTTTACCACTATGTTGTATTGGATTCCTGCTAATGCTATGTCTTTGTGAACATATGAACCCTGGAGGACTTTTCATTCTAATGGTAAACATCTGTTGAAGGTCCCTGGCCTCAGGGGGGCCCGCCTGGCATCGACCAGGGCCAGGGCTTTTTGGGTCCTGTCCCCATCCTGGTGAAACGCTCTGTCTAATGAGACCAGGGCCTGGCAGGACTTGCTATCCTTCCACTGGGCCTGTAAGACGGAGCTGTTCCGCCAGACGTATGGTTGGTGCTAGGTGGAGCCCCCCTGTCCGGTCAAGTATGGGTCGCACACTCCCCGCTAGTGACATCCTCCATCTGTTGAATATCCTCTGTAATGCTCTGGTGATGTTGGATGTTTTACAATTGATAAATTAAATTAGATTTGTGAACGTGTATCTATGTACCCTATGGCCTTGTTTACGGAACTGTTCTTGATATTGTCCGTACTAATCTCACACTGTATAATCTGCCTTGAGTCTCCATGAGAAAGGCGGACTATAAATGAAATAAATAAATAAAAATAAAATAAATAAAAGGGCGTCCTGATATTCTAGTACATGAGCAGGAAATTTCGCACGCAATCTGCTCATACCCTTCTGTGTGCTCGTTTTCAGGTATATTTCATTTGGTTCAGATCAAGAAGGTCAACAAACCGGAGTTCAGGCAAGAAATGGAGAATTTCCGCTTGGTCTCCCAGACGAACGAAGGTAAAAATAATTCAGTGGAAATGATTATGGGTGGGTTGGGTCATGTGGATGTGTTGCAGACAGGCATTTGGTCAAGCCAAGCAAGGTGTGTCTGTTTATGGGTTGCCAACCTCCAGGTCTAGCCTGGAGAGTGCCCAAAATTTCAACTGATCTCCAGACTACAGAGATCAATTCCCTTTGAGGAAATGGCAGCTTTGGAGGGTGGACTTCATGACATCACATCCCTGCTGAATTCACTCCCTTCACCAAACCCCGCATTCCCCAGGATCTGCCCCCAAATCAGGTAACCAAAAAGGTGAGAAAAACAAACCAAAATGAAACAAATGCAAAGGATAGGCCAAAAACAGAAAAACGAACACAAAAATATTTAATAGAATGTGGAGCAAATAAGAACATGTATTTAAAACAGTATCTATGTATAAGGTTCCACAGTTGTTTAATATTGTTGTTATAGTTATTTATTCTTTTCATTTCATTTCTATACAACTCATAGCCGAAGCTCTCTGGGCGGTTTACAACAAGTATAAAACAATGAAATACAATAAATAGACATTAAAATTAAAAATTAATATACAATAATGTAAGAACATGAAAACAGTAGAAATAGTAAAGAACAATTAATAGAGGCACCCAGCTGACCTTAATAGGTCCCTAAATGACCAAGCAGATCTTTAAAGGCAATCGTGTCGCTTGCATCACCTCTAAAGGGAGCAAAGGAGTCTGAAATGTTGTTCCTCCTACTGAAGTTTGTCTGTGCAATCCATTCAATGTTTTGGAAAGGGGTTATGCAATTTAGGAGTGGGGAGGAGGGCAATCCACTCCCCTCTCCCCACATATTAAAAATTGCTACTGCAACATTCTGATAATAGTCATAATATGCTAATAGCGTTACCAGAGGCTGCAAGAGCAAAGAGTTCAGAAAATAAAGAACAGAATTCCGCCCCCAGGGGGTTATGTTTAGAGATGCTTCCAACCTTCTCATCCAAATTTCCCACCCAGATGTTGGGAGTTCTGAATAACTTCTTTCTGGAGTGCAACTGATGCCTTAGGAATTCTCCCATGCCTGTTTTGATTTCTGGAATTTGTAGAGAAGGCTGCGCACATTGAGTTTGTTGCCACGTTCTGTTCCAAAACTTCTTTTCCTCCTTCTGGGCTTGGGATGTGCATCAAGATTTTTGTTGTGTTGTACTTTAACAGTGTGCAGGGTGGTGCACTGTGGATTGCTAAAAGACAACACAAGAAAAACTCAATGCAACTGTGCAGTATGGTTGCCGTACATTGCATGTGCATGGAACCACATCAACACCAGGGAAGAGAAGAAAAGCTGGAAGAACAGACCGCAGGACCACACTGCTTGCAATCCAAAACCAGAGCTAATTTGAGAAATTCTTTTAGCCAAACCGAGTTCAAAAGTGGAAGTTGGTGTGAAGAGAAATCCCAGCAAACAACTGGGAAATCCTCTTAGGAGTCCACAATTTCTTTGGCTGAAAAGGATTCCATCTTGGTTCCCTAAGATTTCACGATGCCCGGAAATACAGCGCTACAATGCTGTTTACAAATCTCAGAAAGGATCTCAAAGCACTGGATGGATGAATAGGCATTGACATGTGTAGTTGGGCTACTGGCTAACTGTAATTTTAAACATAATTTGAGAGTCATCAGGAGACAACCCTTTTCCATAGAGGGCATGAAATATATTCCGTTGGAGCAACATTTTGATTATATTACTATAAAGACATAAAAGAACTCTGCCCTCACTCCATCTCCTGAAAATGCAGGCTGACGGGGTCAACTATTCGTTAGTCTTTCTTCCATGTTTATTTTAAATAATTTTTTCTTTTGCAAATACTGCCTCCAGGATTGCTTTATCTAAGAGAAGAGAATGGTAGGGGAGCTTTAAGCCTTCCAGTTTCCCTCATTGTTCCTGACTGGGTAAAAGATCATCAGGGATGGCTTTCTCCTTGATAAAGCAATCCTGTCAGCTAAGTTTGCAAAACAAGCAAAGGACGACGATTTAACCCATAGAGGAAGCTGCCTTCGACAGCATCTATCAAGACCAGGGCTCTTTTCACACTACACACCTGCTTCCAGAACATCGCGAAACGCAGCACAAAAACCACGGAAGATCGTGTCTTCTCGCGAGAGTTTTGCGTGATGTCGCGTGAGTTTGCGCAACATCGTGCAAAACTCTCACAGGAAGACGCGATCTTCCGCGGTTTTTGCGCTGCGTTTCGTGATGTTCTGGAAGCAGGTGTGTAGTGTGAAAAGGGCCCAGTTTTGCCTTCTCAAGGCAGAGGTCTTCCACTTCACCTCCTACCTGATCTTTTTAACTGAAGTTGTGGGGATGGAGTTTGGGACCTTCTGCATGCTAGCAGATATTCTGCCACTGGACTCACAGCATGCCTCCGATTAAATCAATTTGAAAGGAATTGTAATGTATAGTCAAGGCTTTAGTATGTTAGAAGAGGACTGCTAGTCCAGAACTAGGATCTATCTACCCTGACATCCTGTTTCTCATGTTGTCCAACCAGGTGGGCGTAGGGCTGTGGCTCAGTTAGAAAGTGTACGTTCTGTGTGCAAAAGGTCTCAGGTTCAGTCCCCAGCATTATTAGTCAAAAGGATGGGGAAAGAGGTGATGTAACAACAACAACTGTGCCTATATGCTGTTCTTCTAGACAGATCAGTGCCCCACTCAAAATGACAAACGGAGTCAGAGTTATTTTCCCTACAATGCAACTGGGGAGCTGGGGAATTGGGGCTGAGAGGAGCGGCTTCTTCTCCAAGGCCACCTGCTGAGCTCACAGCAGGAGAGGGATTCGAACCAGCAGAGTGCTGATTTGCAGCTCTCAACTGGAGACCCCAGAGAGCCACTGCCACTCAGAAGGGACAAGGTCTGACTCAGTGGGAGGCAGGTCATGTGTTCACGAGATGCTTCCAGGAAGCTCACAAACAGGGCATAAAGGGAACATCTCTCTCCCTATATTTTTCTTCTCATATTCTGAGATATGCGGCCACTAACATGGATTTCTCCTCTTCCCTAAATGTTTCTAGTCCCATTTCAAGTCTCCCTGATCCATCACTACATCTTGGGGTATGGAATTCAATAAGTTAATGCCCTTCGAGCCTCAGCGAGAAAGGTGGATGTAAATAAATAGTTGGCTGAAATCTATTTTTCACTGGTCTTACAATTCCACTATGTCTTTCTTGCATTAAGGGGTGTGGGTGGAGAGGAGAAATAAATTCTTTTCTCAAAAGATCCAGAGGAGTTAGCCGTGTTAGTCTGTAGATGCAAAATAGTAGAGTCCAGTAGCACCTTGAAGACTAACCAACTTTATTGTTGCATAAGCTTTCGAGAACCACAGCTCTCTTTGTCAGATGCATCATCAGAAAAGATGCGTCTGACAAAGAGAGCTGTGGTTCTCAAAAGCTCATGCTACAATAGTCTCAAAGATGCTACTGGACTCTTTACTATTTTTATTAAAAGGAAATTCATCAAGAAAAGCTGTCACTGCAATAAATGAACCTTTAAAGATTTGCAGGATTCTTGACTTTATTTCTTGCTGTTGGGTTCTTTTTCCTGACAGAGGGATAAAAGTCTGTAAATTGTGTTTTGTCTTTGTGGATATGGATTCCATGGGAATAGTAACTAATGAACTTTCTCTCATCTCTCTTCTGTTTCTAGCCCACTGGAACACGTTTCTGGTGCAGGGGCAAGAAGTGAAGCTTATGGAAAGTCCAGACAGAGAAACGAGGAACTTATAAGAAGAAGGACAGAAAGAGAGTATATTATATTAATATATATGACCAACTTCATTATTCAATCATCTATCGCAGCAATGAGAGGACACGCAATCTACAGCCAGCTCTACAAAAACACCAGCAAACACCACTGCTAAGAATAATCCGGCCACTTGGAGTCCCAGTTCGAATTCCCACGGAGAGGCAGATGGACTTTTGAAATGTTCCAAGAGGGGGCAGGTTGCCAACTCCAGGGTAGGAAAATCATGGAGATTTGGGGGTGGATCCTGAAGAGGGTGGAGTTTAAGGAGGGGAGGGGCCTCAACAGGTTATAATGCCATAAAGTCCCTGGTACAAAGCAGTTCTTTTTTTTCCGGGGGAACTGATCTCTGTAGCCTGGAGATCAGTTGTAATTCTTGGAGATCTCCAGGCCTGTCCTGGAGGTTGGCAACCATAAGGATGACACTTCTTGTGCAAAGGCTCCTAGGCCTATTTTAGTGTCTGGGCCGCTTGGAGTTTTAAGCCTTAGGGCTCAGTCCTCTGAGAAAGTCTTACCACCAAGCTCTTTCATTGCTTCTGTGCAGGAGAACTTCTGGCCGCCTCTTAGAGCCTTGCTACAAGTGACATTTTACACGTGAAGGATAAAGGATAATTTTCGCAAGTCTTTCTGGGAACTGAAGTTCCTCTCCCCATAAACACATGGAATTCGTTGCCACAGGAGGTGGTGGCAGGTACAAGCATTGCCAGCTTCAAGAGGGGACTGGACAAATATATGGAGCAGAGGTCCATCAGTGGCTATTAGCCACAGGAGATAGATGGTATTCTCTTTGTGGGGAGGTGGTGCTCTGTTGTCTTGATGCTGGAAGGAAGGCAGTGGGAGGGCTTCTGGTGTCCTGGCCTCACTGACAGTCCTTTAGATGGCACTGGATTTCTAGCCACTTTGTGTGACAGAATGTTGGACTGGATGGGCCACTGGCCTGATCCAACATGGCTTTGCTTATGTTCTTATGTTCTTACCCCTTTTCCTTCTGTTCCTTCCCCTCGCTGCCTGAAGAGACAGAGAGAGCCTACGGCAACATCAACTTTTGCAAATCGTCTTGCTGGGTGGGGGGGAATGCTGCGGAGAAAGCTGAGAAAGTTGCAGCTGCCTGCCCCAAAGATCACTGAGAGCAGGCTTGTGACTGGAGGAACGATTTGCAAAAGTTGCTGTTGCCGCAGGCTTTCTCTCTCTCTTCAGGTAGCGAGGGGAAGGAACAAAAGGAAAAGGGGTGGGGGAGAGGAACTTCAGTTCCCAGAAAGCCTTGCGAAAATGATCCTTTATCCTTCACGTGTAAAATGTCACTTGTAGCTTGGCTCTTAGCCTGTCAACAGCCAATGAGGCCAAGCATCCCCCCCCCCCAGCAATAGGGCAGTCTTTAGGGCAGTTGATTGCAACTAACTCTGGTCTTGGGTGACTCAACTTTAGCTATTTATTTATTGGAAAGCCAAGCATTAACTCCTAACCACCATTGCAACCCCCTTGACTGACAGATTTAAGAACCAAGGTTGAAAAGAGAGATCAAATATTGTAAATAAAATAAAGTAATTATCCTGTAAAGCAATTTTGATTTCAGAAACTCTTTTTCTTTTAAGCACAGCAGTGATGAACACTTGTGCAGACCAACCACTCAAGAATACTTCAAGGGATGCAGGGAGACGAGCCCTGACTGGAATAATTTTTTGTATTTATTTAATGTAGTACCAAGCGACAATATTCCCCATTACTATGTACGGGTGTGAAAGTTGGAAGGTGAAGAAATCTGACAGGAAGAAAATGGTTCCATTTGAAATGTGGTGCCGGAGGAGAGTTTTGCGGATACCGTAGAAAGCCAAAAAGACAAATAAGCGGGTACCAGATCAAATCAAGCCTCAAGCCTCCCTAAAAGCTAAAATGACAAAACCGAGGCTCTCGTACTTTGGTCACATCATGAGAAGGCAAGATTCTCTGAAAAAGTCAATAATGCTAGGAAAAGTGGAAGGCAGTAGGAAAAGGGAAAGACCTAAAATGAGATGGCTTGATTCAATAAAGGAAGCCACGTCCTTCAGTTTGCAAGATCTGAGCAAGTCTGTTAATGATAGGACGTTCTGGAGGTCTTTCGTTCATAGAGTTGCCATAGGTCGGAGGCGACTTGACAGCACATAACACACACATAATGCATGCAACTTCTGAAATATGCACAGCCATAACAAACGGCATTCATGCACCAGTGCTAGCCTCCTTGCAGATTGCCAGTTCAATCCTAAACAGTGTTACATTTAGAGCCGTTTTCTAATAATGTCCGGCAAAGAGCTTGCCATTTTCACTGCTACAGCACGCTGGATTGGCCCTTTAATTGAACTGTCCACTACGACCCTAAAGTCTCTTTCTCTCTTAGTTTCAGCACGTTCCAACCCCATCAGCATATACTCAATTTAACAGAACTGGGATTTTTTTGTTTCAGTGTATATCATATTACACTTACTAACACTGAACTTCATTTGCCATATTGTTGCCCACTCACTCCTGGAGCTCTTGACAGTCGGTCTTGGTTTTCACCATCCTGAATAATTTAGTCTCATCTGCAAACTTGGCAACCACACTGCTCACCACCCCCTTTTAAGGTAATTTCTGAACAACTGAAATAGCCCAGCCCCAATACTGATCTTTGTGGGACCCCTGCTTACTTCTGTCCTCAGAGCGGGACCACAAGTGACACCTGACACAGGTTGGACGCTAGTCAGATTCCCTCAAGTTTTGATGGGAAATGTAGGCATCCTGGTCTTGCAGCTTCGCTCTCTGACTGCTGTCCAATGGACTTTTCAACTGTCACTTGTCCAACATTCCGCCAAGCTGCCTACATTTCCCATCAAAACTTGAGGGAAGCTGACAAGTGTCCAATCTGTGCCTTTTGTCACTTGTGGTTCTGCTCTGAGAGAATTGTCCATTTATTCTTTTTTGCTTCCTGTTATTTGACCAGTTTTTAACCCATAAGAGGACCCATCGTTTTATCTCTTCACTGCTAAGCTTACCCAGGAATCTTGGCCAACGAATCTTGTCAAAAGCTTATTGAAGTCCAAGTATACAGTAACCGGGTCTTTGTTATCTACATGGTTGTTTGCTTTCTCAAAGAACTCCAGAAGACGTGCTGATTTTCCCTCAGCAGGCTTTCTTCCTCTATGTGCCTAATAGGGGTGTACGATTCAGTATTGGTATAGCAAATACATACCTGAATAATGGGAGATTAGGCATTCTCTGAGTATATCAAATAACATTAGAGAATCCCAAATAAAATGGGATCCTAAATACATTTGGGTTTATTCCGCAAACACAGAGAGTCTCTCTACACAAGACATCTGGCATGTGAAGAACAGATGTGGGGAGTTGCAATGTTAGCTGGGAAGGGTAGTTTAAAAAGACAGAGCTGGCAGCAGGGCAAAGGCTGTGCTATACACTGGAGCTGTGTGAAGGGGCTGTGAAATGCCAGAAGGGAAACGTCAGCCTCTTAAAACCTCTCCAGGTCCAAGCCCGGCTCTGGAAGGCAGCTCCAGCCCATTTCCATTCCTGGCCGCCCTCTGGTTGCCATCCCACACAGTTTTAGACTGGAGAGGTGAAATTGACATGGCCTTCAGGCGGCGGAGATGAAATTAACAAACCCTCTGAGGAGCGATTTCTGCCAGCTCTGTCTTTTAAAACTATGCTTCCCGGCTAACATTGCATCTCCCTACACTTGATGAACGCATCTCTATATGAGGCATCTCTTACTTCCCCCCTTGTGTTTGCCAAGGTTTCTAAGGCTTTCCAGGGCTTTTTTTCCCCAGGTGAGCAGGGAATGAGGAAGGAGGAAGGGAAAGTGAGTGAGTGAGTGAGTGAGTGAGTGAGTGAGTGAGTGAGTGAGTGAGTGAGTGAGTGAGTGAGTGAGTGAGTGAGGTTCCCCCCCTTTGTCTGGTAATGGTTTGAAGCTGTTGATTCTCTTGGGCTTGCAACAGTGTCCTTGCTTCAGTTTGGTTTTTTGACATTGGTTCTGGTGGGATTCTCTGGGTTGGGTTTGGTTCTGTTGCGGCTGCATTGGTCCTGGCTTCTCAAAAATTGGTGTAAGAGTTGCTAGTATCCAGTCTTCTGATACAGCGGCCGATTTTAGTGATAAGTTACGTACATGGGTTAGGAGATCAACAGTGCTCCCCCCCTGAGCCGTGGCCCCTTCCAAGATTGTGTCAATTATGGTTCTGTGAACAAAGGTTTCTTCTGGGGATGGAACTCATTGCTACTTGATATCCACTCTTAGAGCCTCTTTGCAACACTCACAGCCATTTTCATATGAGGTTTCTGCACAACATCAACCTGCCGTCATCCAACTCTTGCATTTTCTCTGACTCCACTCTGCAGTTTCTCAAACCTGTTTTGGTACAACCTGTCACACACATGTGAACACCTGAAGCTACCTTATATTGAATGAGGCCATTGGTCCATCAAGGTCCGTACTGCCTACTCAGACTGACAAAAGCTCCCCAAGGTCTCAGGTCGAGGTCTTTCACATGACCTATGACCCAGCTGGGAATCGAACCTGGGACCTTCTGTGCATGCCAAGCAAATGCTCTACCACTGAGCCATGGGCCCTCCTGTCCTTAATGATCACACCTAAAGCAGATTTAGAGAGAGTGTGGATAGGAAGGTGTAGATTCCCACACCTCCCCACCTACATCTGGTACCATTTCCCCTTGCACTCACCATTCCTCTGCTCTGGCCACCAGCAGACTTTTTTAACATTTCAAAAAGACATGTGTACGGCAGATATATTGCTATAATGTCCTACTACCGATTAAAACTCACGCACACATATAAAGCCCACTGAAGATGAGGGATGGGAATGGTGCATGTGAGTGATGGAGTCTGTTTTGTTGTTAATGGGGTCCTACGGATCCAAGGCCCTGACCTGGATGGCCCAGGTGAGCCTGATCTCATCAGATCTCAGAAGCTAAGCAGGGTTGGCCTTATTGACATTCAATAAACAACACAAATGGGTACGGATTGCAGAACTTTGAAAACAACCAGAAATCCGATATAGAGCTGAAACAATTATGAAACAGAACAGAAACAATTTAAGATGATACGGAAACTAGCCAGTAGGAGCATACTTACTTACAGCAACAGACAGTGCACAGTAGTATAGTCTACAGTCCCTATTCCTTTACCAAAGGATCTCTCTGAACCATTTCATAGAATCACAGGGTTGGAATGGTCCTCCAGAGCCATTTAGTCCAAGCCTCTGCACAATGCAGGAAATCCACAACTACTGCCCCCCACACCCCCAGTGACCCCAGAAGACGGTGAAACACTGTCAAGATCCCTAGCCGAACTGGCCTGGGGAAAATTGCTACCTGACCTCAAAGTGGTGATTTGGCATTACCCTGGGCATGTTAGAAGGGGCCACGAGAACTAAGCCCTGATGTAACCCTTCCTGCCCTCCCTCTCATGATCTGCCCAGGTTCACAGAATCAGCACTGCTGTCAGGTGGCCATCTAGCCTCTGCTTAAAAACCTTGTAACAGGGTTTCTCTATAGCACAGTCTTGTTACCTGTGTAGAAAAGCCCTCCTGAATAACTTAGCACTTTGCAAGGGCAAATCCAAGCATCTCTTCCCATATCCTTCGTACTACACACATAGGAGGGGTGAGCCTCCTAAAGAGGAAAGTGGAACCACTTCGTGGCAAGAGAAAAGTATGCCAGTCGCACCTGCGTTCCCACCCACTGGCTGCAGAGATCCATGCAGTGATATCGTGACTTATCCCTGGTTTAATCAAGGCTGCTGTTTGGATAAATCTATTTGGAGATTCGTATCTCTACCCAACAGGTTGGATCCAACTCATTTTCGAAGCCAAACATCCTTCTCAAGTGCTCCTGTTTTTTAATGTGTTAATTAATCCTATTTTGATCCAATCTGTCTTCCAAGGAGCTCCGGGCAAGGTACGTAAGGCCAGGGAACACGGCCCATTTAATCTCCGCAGCTACTCTGTGAGGTAGGCTAGGCTTCTTAGATCTTCGATCATTTCCAGGGTGTCTTATTTATTTATTTATCTATTGGATTTTTTGCCTGCCCTCCCTGCAAGCAGGCTCAGGGCAGGTCACAATCATAAATAAGCTACAATAAGTAAAACCAATAAAATAACATCTCATGGATATCCACATTCCAGATGGGGCACCCTTCCCCCTTCCCCTGCCCACCATACACAAGGGAAGAAAAGGGTGGAAGTGTGGGTTGGTGAACCTCTAACTCTTCAATTAACTAAGAAGTTTTCTGAAGTCACCGCTGAAGGTGTGAGAAATCGGCAATTCTATATTTCACATAGTGTTGCCAGCTTTCAGAAGAGCTCCCAGAAATACAACGTATCCCCAGACAACAGAGATGAGCTCTTGTGGAGAAAATGGCAGCTTTGGAGGGTGGACTCTAGAGCATTATGCCCCACTGAAGTCCCTCCCGTTTGCAACAGCCACCCTTCTTAGGTTCCTCCCCAAATGTCCAGGAATTTCTCAACCTAAATTTGGCAACCCTAATTTCACATGTCAACAAACAGATTTTCTGCGATAGATAATAATAACAGCAACAACAACAGCGCTTATATACTGCTCTTCTAGACAAATTAGTGCCCCACCCAGAGCGGTAAACAAATTAGTGTTATTATTATCCCCACAATACAGCTGGGGAGCTGCTGGGGCTGAGAGGAGTGGCTCACCCAAGGCCATCTGCTGAGCTCATGGCAGTAGTGGGATTCGAACTAGCAGAGTGCTGATTTGCAGCCCAACCACTTCACCATTGTGAGAGATAGATAGATAGATAGATAGATAGATAGATAGATAGATAGATAGATAGATAGATAGATAGATAGATAGATAGATAGATAGATAGATAGATAGATATCCAGTTTGGTGTAGTGGCACAGGACTCTAATCTGGAGAGCCGGGTTTGAGTTCCCACTCCTCCACTTGAAGCCAGCTGGGTGACCTTGGGCTAGTCACAGCTCTCTGGAGCTTTCTCAGCCCCACCCACCTCACAGGGTGTTTTGTTGTGGGGATAATAATGACATACTTTGTAAACCACTCTGAGTGGGCATTCAGTTGTCCTGAAGGGTGGTATATAAATTGAACATTATTATTATTGATGTATTGTCGAAGGCTTTCACGGCCGGAGAACGATGGTTGTTGTGGGTTTTCCGGGCTGTATTGCCGTGGTCTTGGCATTGTAGTTCCTGACGTTTCGCCAGCAGCTGTGGCTGGCATCTTCAGAGGTGTAGCACCAAAAGACAGAGATCTCTCAGTGTCACAGTGTGGAAAAGATGTTGGCAGGTCATTTGTATCTACTCAGGAGGGGTGGGGTTGAGCCGAGTCATCCCGTAAGAGTTTCCCAGGGTGTGGACTGCTAATGGCGGGAGGCTTCACTGTATCCTGAGGAGGTTCTTTTGCATATGGATTGGGGCTTGATGTGCTCATCTTCTCTGCAGGGCTATTGTCGGGGATAGAATGTTTTGTTAGCCTGGTGTTTTTCAGAACTGGAAACCATGCTCTGTTCATTCTTAAGGTTTCTTCTTTCCTGTTGAAGTTTTGCTTATGCTTGTGAATTTCAATGGCTTCCCTGTGCAGTCTGACAAAGTAGTTGGAAGTGTTGTCCAGTATTTTGGTGTCCTGGAATAAGATACTGTGCCCTGTTTGAGTTAGGCTATGTTCAGCCACTGCTGATTTTTCAGGTTGTCCAAGTCTGCAGTGTCTTTCATGTTCTTTTATTCTTGTCTGGATGCTACGCTTTGTGGTCCCGATGTAAACTTGTCCACAGCTGCAGGGTATACGGTGTGCTCCTGCAGAGGTGAGGGGGTCTCTACTGTCTTTTGCTGATCGTAGCATCTGTTGTATTTTTCGGGTGGGTCTGAACACTGCTTGAAGGTTATGCTTTTTCATAAGCTTTCCCATCTGATCAGTAATTCCTTTGATATATGGCAAAAACACTTTTCCTGTAGGAGACTGTTTTTCCTTGGTTGTTTGATTCATCCTGGGTTTGATTGCTCTTCGGATTTCATTTCTGGAGTAGCCATTTGCCTGAAGTGCGTGGTTTAGATGATTAATTTCCTCATTGAGAAAGTGCGGCTCACATATCCGTCTTGCGCAATCCACTAATGTTTTCATTATGCCGTCTTGTAGGGCAGAGTCTCTGGAGTGTGGAGCTGTGTGATTTGGAGTGATCCAAAGATTGTTTTTGGGCACAGAGGGCCTTTATTTTCCCCAGTTCCTTATTCATGGCAAGGTCTAATAGATTGCTCTGGGAGGCAGTCCAAATAGGAGGCCTTAGCTCCAGAACCAGGGACCGGATCAGCACCAGCACATGTCCTCTTGCAGGGGGCAGTCTCTGGAATTCAGGGCTGTGCGATTTGGGGTGATCCAAAGAGTATTTTGGGGCACAGAGGTCAGTTGTGACTTGATGGTACACACATACACATATTAGTCCTCTAAAGCAAGAGTTTGGAATAATTGGAATTATTCAAATCCACCCCTATTACTAGCCCATTGCAGAGTGAGGTAAGGAGATCTTGCATGGTCCTTTCCATTTCATATATCAATTGAAATCCTGGTCATAAAGATTTGTCAACACAATTTGATCCAAGAAATTAACTACTTGGGCCATATTGCAAAATTATGCTATATCCAGGTGATGTATTTATTCTGCAAGTTTCTATAAAATCTGTTTCAACCTTAGCAGAAGTTCTGGAAGATTTAGTTATGTTTCTGAATATAAGATAAATTGCATTATTTATTTATTTATTTATTTGATTTGAGTTGATTTATACCCTGCCCACCCCACAAATGGGCTCAGTGATATTAGAGATTAATATCAATCATATGGATAAACAGCGGGTATGGTAATTTCATTCATAGGGTCTTAATAGATCGGAGACGACTTGACGGCACATACACACATAGTAACTTCCACAGAAACTTGACTCTGTGAGCCATAATTTACAACATTCCTAGAAAAAGTAGCAATATGTACAGTAGACATAAGTGGGAGAATCAAAAAGAGTCCAGTAGCACCTATAAGACTAACCAACTTTACTGTAGCATAAGCTTTCGAGAATCACAGTTCTCTTCGTCAGATGCGGGGAGACGAAGAGAACTGTGATCCTCGAAAGCTTATGCTACAGTAAAGTTGGTTAGTCTTAAAGGTGCTACTGGACTCTTTTTGATTTTGCTACTACAGACTAACATGGCTAACTCCTCTGGATCTATGATAAGTGGGAGAGAAAGCAATGTGCCTAAGAGGTTTTTTAAAAAACCTAACAGCTGTATATTTGTTGGATTAAAATATAACCAAAGAAGAAGGTACAGAAGGAATATTATGTGTATAATAGTGAAATCCTAAGAAAATTTACTCCAGCCTAAACCCATTGAAATCAGCAAATCTGATTTCTGTAAATCTGATTACTGAGAAAGGTCGTTTCCACACGACCTTAATGGGACGGCTTGCTAACAGAAATTTGGTGGGTTATTTCACTCATTACGTACATCATCATTTCACATCACAATGATCCCGGTTTTTAAGCGTTTTTTGTGAAACTTGTTTTGTTCCGTTTTCATTTTTGATGCTGCTGTTTTCGCGCAATTATCTACTGTATCGATGCACCTGGAGGACTTTTTTTCACTTCAGAAGAGCCCTCCCACAAATCCCCAATCCCTCCTCTCGCTATTACTCCTCCTACCCCGACACATGTGAGTGTCCGGCTCGCATGCACAATCGTATAAACCCTCCCCCTTTTAAAAACGTTTAAAACCAGTCCTTGCACTATTACGATAAAGGGAATCATACTGCAGTGCTTGCTACATTGGATCACTTAGCAATTGGATTGTCAATTACAACGGGCCCTAGCAGCACTCCCCTCCCCACGCCTCCCACAGCGGCATCAGTCGAAGAAGGGATGGGGGAAGAGATCAGGGGCTGCTCTTCCTCTGGCCCCTTAGCCGCCGCTCAGCTTGTGCATGACCCTCCCAAGGCCCTGTGGAGGCGGGGGGGGGAGCCCTGCCCCTGGATGCTGCAGGACCTTGGAAGGGTCTTGGAGCCACACTGAGCCTTTGAGCCAAGCCACAAGTGATGCCTTACACGGGTTGGACACTTGTCAGCTTCCCTCAAGTTTTGATGGGAAATGTAGGCATCCTGGTCTTGCAGCTGTAATGGAGAGCCAAGCTGTAAAACCAGGATGCCTACATTTCCCATCAAAACTTGAGGTAAGCTGACAAGTGTCCAACCTGTGTCAGGCGTCACTTGTGGCTTGGTTCTTTCTGTGTCTCTGGAAACCCAAGGAGGCAGCAGGGAGGCAAACCGTTTTGCCCCCGACTTGCCTCTTATCCCTGCGTACTACGCCTGCATGTGGATAAGGGGCGAGTGGTCAGTTTGCCTTTTATATAGTAGGATATGGAATCACGTGACTGCACTACTCTACTGTTCACATATTTATGAAACACTTTAGCATTTAAAACTTTGAGTGGGAAATCAATGGTAGAGAATGCTGTACTACGCGTGCCCACTTTCTACAGAAGCTGAAAGACGGGACAATGGTATAGCGCAATCCCGTATGCGCTTTTTAAAAAAAGGGAAAGTTGGGTGGGAATGCGCCAATGTCATTTGTGATGAGGCGCAGATAAAGAACACATTTTCTGTTTTGGGACTCTTTTTGTGTGTGCAATAAACACCCACAAAACACGCATGAGGGCGATGCATGTGAAAGATGAGTTCTCAAAGCAGTTTGGGAAGACGCGGCTTTGGGAAAGGGAAAACCCCAAAAAATTGGAGCATGTGTAAGTGACCTAAAACTGGGCCGATTCCAGACGGCCCTCCGCATCCCGAAACGTCGCGTGTCGTCGCGCATCGTTGCGCAGAAAATGCGAAATATCGCGTTTTCTCGCGCGAGTTTTGCACAACCTCGCACAAAACTTGCGCGAGAAAACGCGATATTTCACGTTTTCCGCGTGACGATGCGCGACATTTCGGGATGCGGAGGGCCGTCTGGAATCAGCCCTGCTTAGGATTTCACTGTAACTAATATTGTATTATGTATTCTTTTTATTATTATATGTTTTTCATTCATTACCTCTGAACTTTCTTAGGCTGTTTCCGCACATCCGTATAGGGATGGCCCACTCACGGAACACTGGCGACTTTTCTCCAGGAATCCAGACACCTCTGTTTACAAAATGGTTGCAGGCTGTTTGGGTTCCATTTTTTGGCACCTTTTCTGGGACCGCAGGAAATTATGGATTTCTTTACTATTTGCACCTTTGTAGGATAAAAAAAATTACTCCTCCCCCAAAGTTGTGACTTTTTTTTTTAGGCACAAAGTTGTGGTGGAGTGGAAACCTGAGACGGGCAGACCCAAAGAGGAATACTTGTTTTATTTGTCTAGTTTCTATCTGCTATATGTGATTGATTTTTTTTTGGCAGAGAAAACTGGGTAGAGCATCAGAGACAGCCTGCATTCCCTCTGGGTTCGCCCGTGGGGGAGTTGTGCTCCAGCCACATTCCTCCTTTCCACCATCAACTGCTTTTGCTTTAGTGCTTTTATGTTCCTAATGGAGTTGGCCTTATGGGTAGACTCTCAAAAGCCATACTGTGGTACAGGAGTCCGTTTACCCAGAACATCACAGCCGGTCTCATCCGGCAAAACCCCGCCTTGTAACCAGCAGTGTAAATTAGGAAGGAAGAGAAAAACAAATTATTATCTATTGTTGACATGGTGCCCATTTTTTTAAATGATTATCCTTAACGTTACACAATCTTATATAATCATCCTGCAGGGCTGCAGCATTTAGCCAAGTAATTGATTACATTTACCAGTACAGAAAATTGATTAAAAAGTTGTCCTAGATTTCATCTGGCACCAGGTATTTTTTTAAAGCTAATTATTTTTTATACATGTACATATAAAAGCAAGCTGGCAGACACCAGTTTGGCAGAGAACCTCTCATGCCTAGAGGGGATGCCTCCTTTAATTTCTCACGAGGAGGGGGAATGCCTCTTCCATGGCGACATTTCCAATGATACATCGAACTGTGGATCTTGGATTGGACCAATAGAAGAGTGCTGAAGAGGATCACGGACTTGGAAGGATAGACAGAAGGTACTGTGACAGTGTTCTACCTAGAGAAGAACACATACAAGAAATAGTAAGGAGTCCAGTAGCAGCTTTAAGACTAACCAACTTTATTGTAGTACGAGCAACAAAGCCCGTTGTGGGGTGAAAATACAACGGGCTCTAGAAAAGGGAGGGCAGGCAGGTGGGCATTCCCTCCTCCTCTGTCACTGATCCCGGCCGGATAAAGGCAGGGGAGGGGGCGAAGATGGCCACCTCTGCATCTGTTCCTGGCCGAGTGAAGGGGGTGTGGGCATTGTCACCTGCTCCGCTCCTGATCCTGGTTGGCTGAAGAAGGAACGGACATTGCCGCCTTCTCCATACCTGATTCCGGCTGGGTGAACGGGGGGCAGGCATTGCTCTGCTCTGCTCCTGATCCTGGGCAGGTGAAAGGGGCGGGCATTGCACCTGCTCTGTTTCTGATCCCGGCTAGGTGAAGGGGAGCAGGCATTTCCTCCTGCTCCATGGATGACCCCAGCTGGGTGAAGGGTGGTTTGGGCTTTGCCACCTGCTCCGCTCCTGATCTTGGCAGGATAAAGAGAAGAGCAGGCATTGCCACCTTCTTTGCTCCTGATGGAAGCTGCGTGAAGAGGGGATGGACATTTCCATCTGCTCCACTCCTGATCCCACCTGGGTGATGGCAGAGGAAGACATTGCCCCCTGCTCCACACTTGATCCCATCTGGGCAAAGGGTGGGCGGGCATTGCCACCTGATCTGCTCCTGATACCTGCTGGTGGAAGGTGGGGGTGGGGATTGCCACCTTCTCTGCTCCTGATCCCAGCTGGGTGAAGGGGGGCTGGGCATTGGCACCTGCTCCCCTCCTGATCCCAGCTGGGTAAAGGGCAGGTGGGTATCACCACCTATTCCACTCCTGATCCCAGCTGGGTGAAGCCGGGGGATGGGCATTGCCAACTGCTCCCCTCCTGATTCCGGGTGAAGACGGGGGATGGGCATTGCCACCTGCTTTGCTCCTGATCCCAGCTGGGTGAAGGCAGGGGGCGGCCATTGCCACCTGCTCCACTCCTCATCCTAGCTGGGTGAAGGCAGGGGGTGGCCATTGCCGCCTTCTCTGTTTCTGATCTCAGCTGGGTGAAGGCGGGGAGCAGACATTGTTGCCTACTCTATGCCTGATCTTGGCCTGGGCTCCTGCCATGGCGTGCTCTCTGGAGGTCTGGCTGCCTCATCTGGGCTTCCTTCCACAGCAGCGCCCTCTTGTGGTTCACCAGGGTAGGAAATGAGTTGTCTTGAATACGCTTAGCTTTTTATATAGTAGGACAAGCTTTCGAGAACCACAGCTGTCTTTGTCAGATGCATCACAGCTCTTTGTCAGAGCTGTGGTTCTCAAAAGCTTATGCTACAATAAAGTTGGTTAGTCTTACTAACTGCACTCTTTACTATTTTGCAACCACAGACTAACACGGCTAACTTTTCTGGATCTACATACAAGAAATGTTGCTGGTTTGTGCTGTCCTATCTAGCACTTCTCTCAGGGTAAATTGCATTTCCCCATGTTCTGACTGCAACACTTTGTTGTTGGAGGTGATGTTGGTTCTACACATGAGAACACAACAACACAAGATGAGTTCACCTGGAACAAAACATTCCATCTAGTCCAGCATCCCATTTCCCACAACGGTCAATCTGTTGTCCTGGAGGGATAATGAACGGGGCATAGAGGCCAAGACATTGATGTGATGTTTCCTCCTAAGGTTGCCTGCCTCCAGGTAGTGGCTGGAGGTCTCCCAGAATCACAACTGATCTCCAGGCCATAGAGATCAGTTCCTTTAGAGAAAATGGCTGCTTTGGAGGGTGACGTCTATGGCATTATACCCTTCTGAGGTCCTTCTCCTCCTCAAACACTGCCCTCTCCAGGCTCCACCCCCAAGATCTCCAGGAATTGCCTGGCCTGGACCTTGCAACCCTACTCCTCGTGCTGAGATCCAGAGGTCTTCTGTCACTAAATGTGGACGTTCCCTTCAGTCACCTTGACTAGTAGCCTTAGACTGACCTTTCCTCTTTGAATCAGTCTAATCCTTTTCCAGCCATTTATTATTATATCCCCCGGTAGCGAATTCCACAATTTAATTACTCGTTGAGTGAAGAAGTACTTCCTTTTGCTCATCACTGTTTACAAGTACATCTCCTATGTTGCAAGTCGTTCTGCTCACATGACCAATGTATGAGGTTCCTTGCACACCTGTGTGCGGTTCCCCGTACTTTTTCGATGACCCATTTCCTCACTGAAGCTGTTAAAACCTGTACACTGTGCCAGTTATCCCAGTGAGAGAACAGATTCGGTTGCTTTTTCTGGGAAATGTTATCGGAGGCAGATGCACCTCACCCAAATCCTGCAATCGTAATTCATCCTCCCCATGAATTCTCGCCCTTGGTAGATTACAATAAATAATTATTATCTCTTGAGGAATTGTTTTGCACCTGCCGTTTTATCTAAGCCACCATCTGACAATTTGGCTATTTAATGTTTTGCAGGTGAGGATTTCACTTCCCCTTCAAAAGAAAACAGAGAAAGGAGCTTGTCTGGACAAGACTGAATCCATCTCCACAAACCACTGAATCTTACAGATGCGTGGTGCAGAACTTGGGATGCTGCAATAGGAAGGTGTTGGACACGAATTTATTTTTATTTAATTTATGTCATTTATAGTCTGCCTTTCTCGATGAGACTCAAGGCGGATTACACAGTGTGCCATTAGTATAGTCAGTGTCAAGGACAATTTCATAAACAATGCCATAGGGTAAATGTGTGTGTGTGTGTGTGTGTGTGTGTGTGTGTGTATGGTGCCCTCAAGCCAAAGCTGACTGATGGTGACCCCTGGTGGGGTTTTCATGGCAAGAGACTATCAGAGGTGGTTTGCCATTGCCTGCCTCTGCAACCCTGGTCTTCGCTGGAGGTCTCCCATCCAATTACTAACCAAGGCCAACCCTGCTTAGCTTCTGAGATCTGATCAGATCAGGCTCACCTGGGCTAGCCAGGTCAAGGCCCCATAGGGTAAAAGAGGAAAAGGTAGTCCCCTGTACAAGCACCGAGTCCTACTCATTACTGACCCATGGGGGGATGACGCATCACAACATTTTCTTGGCAGACTTTTTATGGGGTGGTTTGCCATTGCCTTCCCCAGTCATCTACACTTTACCCCCAGGAAACTGGGTACTCATTTTACCGACCTCGGAAGGATGGAAGGCTGAGTCAACCTTAAATAAACACAAATTTACGAAGACATAACATTAGCAAGAATCCAATTCAGAGTTGAAGAAAATGCTGAAACAGAACATAAGCAATTTATATCTGACCGGTTTCTTCTTGCCCTCCATGCATCTGACGAAGAGAACTGTGATTCTCGAAAGCTTATGCTACAATAAAGTTGGTTAGTCTTAAAGGTGCTACTGGACTCTTTTTGACAGAAAGGCAAGATCTTAGAAATCAGTTCTCTGTTAGACTTGGGAAATTCTTCTGTTTTTTATGCTGCTTTTTGTTTCGGTTTTGCCAGTCAACATCTGTCCATGCTGTGATAAAGTAAAAGCAGACTCTATGTTTTTACACCATTACATTCGGAGAAGCCTCTTCACAATATGGAAAAAGTACAGAGATTACCTACAAGAAGGAATTCCCTCCTGGGTGGTTCCTTATGAAGTGATAGATCCGAGAACTGTTGATAATGAACAACAGTGTTTAACGTATAAGGAGATAACACAAATAGAATTTTCTAAATTAAGAATAAAGGCGCAAGAAGAGTTGTCTCCAAACTATGACTGGTTTCAATATAGACAGCTCAGAGACCTTTATAAATCGGATTGTGCCAAGGGAGGGATAAGAATGGAGAACTCGGACTTGGAGGAAGTAATTTTACAAGAAGACAAAAAGGAAATTTCAAAGGTCTATAAAGTGTTGTTAAAATGGTATACTGAAGAAGAGGTAGTTAAGGTGCAAATGGTGAAGTGGGCTATAAATTTTAATAAAGAAATAACAATGGAGGCGTGGGAATACTTGTGGAAAAATACTTTGAAGATTACGACATGCACTAACATTAAAGAGAATGTCTATAAAATGATCTATCGTTGGTACCTGACACCAAAGAAAATTGCGCTAGGGAATGTGAACACGTCTAATAAATGCTGGAAATGTAAAAAGCATGAAGGATCTTTGTATCATATGTGGTGGACTTGTGAGGTAGTCAGGCAGTACTGGGGGGAAATAATAAGAGTAATAAGTGAGATTTTACAGTTTCAAGTTAATAAGAACCCAGAACTCCTGCTACTGAACTTGGGAATGAAAGATATTCCAGCACAACATAGGACATTGCTTTTTTACATGACAGCAGCGGCTAGACTTTTGTATGCGCAAAAGTGGAAATTACAAGAAGTGCCAACTATCGAGGACTGGATTTACAAATTGCTGTACATGGCGGAGATGGATAAACTGACAAGAAAACTAAGAGACCTTGATCCAGGACAGTTTAACACAGATTGGGAGAAGCTGAAACAATATTTGGTGAAAAAATGGGAGGTGGGAGGAGAACTGTGGCAGTTTGAAAATTATTGAAGAAAAACAAAAGAAGAGAGAAGTGACTATACCGGGGGGAGGAGAGTTAAAGAAGAATTACTAAGCAATTATTCTATTTGATTATTCTATACAGTATTGAGTAATAGTTATTATGTGATATATAAGAATAGAAATTAATTAATTAATTACGTTGCTGGCAGATAGGGGTGTAATTGAGAATTAACAGAATTAAAATTCATGAATACAAGAAGGGGGGGAATGAGAAGTAGCATATAGAATATAGGTTAAATTGATTGACTTATGTTGAATGTATATTGTGTTTATAGTTATATTTAGAAATGTGTAGAAAACGAGTCAAATTGATTGACTTTATGTTATAAAGATAAGAGATATAAGAGGAAGTAAAGAGTAACATATAGAGTATAAGTTAAATTGGTTGACTTATAAATGTATTCATCACTTATGAGTACTCAAGTTATGTATAGGGAGGGATAAATTGTTTGTCCCATATTGATGACATTAGAATGAATAAGTTAGAGTACAGGATATTGAGAATATTACCAGTATTATTACTATTGAATAATATGCCAGGAATATATCAGTTAGTTGATAAGTGAAGGGAAACTGACTTAGCACTGTGTTATAATAGATTAGCTTAGAAGAGTGTGAAAGTATATGTTTAATTGACAAAATAAGTTGAAATGAGTAGGGGAAGAATAGACAAAGGGTTGGAAAACTGTTGGAAGTCAACAAACGGGGGGGGGAAAGGGAGGGGGTTAGAACTGGAATATTAGAGTATTTTGATTGTTATAAATGACCAAATATTTCTAATTCCAATAAAAAATTTTATAAAAAAAAAAACAAAACATCTGTCCATGCTGCATTTTCAAAAATGTTCATGGACTTCGCTTATTTTGAAATTAGAGAGGTGGGGACACAGTAACTTTCTCGGGTCACTTTTCTTTGACAGAAAACAGGATCAGAGATGTGATATTTCTGGAATCTCTGCTGATTTACAAACATAGCAGTGTAAAAACTGAACAGGTAAGACACCAGTTGGCACACAGCCAGTGCCCAGACTATTTCGCAAGCAGCGGCAGTTTTGCCCATGCTGCTGATCCGTTTCTGAGGTCGGCTCAAGGGGCTCAGGGATCACCTTTATAGCCCTTCACTCCTCGGAACCGAAGTTCCTGAAGGAACGTCCAAGAAGGGCCGGGGCTGGTAGACAGCACCAGGCCCGTCCGCACAAGGAACCTTGTCTTATGAGCAAGCTTGCATGGCTGGGCGAGGCATTGCCAACCCTTCTGAAGCCAGGTAGTACCTTGCCTGTACCATCCTGTACCTTGCCAGTACCATCCTGGGCCAGGCAGTACCTTGCCTGCCTGAGAACCATGTAGGAGACGCTCCCAGCCTTATATGGAATTGGTAAGAGGGGGCAGGCAAGCTGCCTCTCCACCTCTTCCCCCTTTGGGAGGGTGGAGGTGGGCCTCTTTTCCAGACCTACCTCTTTCCTAATTTCCTTTCCTAATTTCAATCTTTCCTGATAGCCTTTTCTTACATGCCCAGGGAAATGCCGATTGCCACTTTGGAGTCGGATGCTGGTCTTTTTGGTTTCCTCTAGGAATACAGCAGAGGTCACTGGGGGAGGTGAGATAGTTGTGAATTCACTGCATTGTGCAGGGGGTTGGACTAGATGACCCTTGGGATCCCTTCCAGCTTTATGTTTCTATGACACTTCATATCTATCAGCATGTGTCCCTGAGTGGAGACCCATCACCAGTTGGAAAACCGGGTCAATAAAACAACGGAAGTGAACACTACTGAAAGGTAGTAGATTAATCCGAGGGCCCACAGGATGAGCTATACACGCAGTATAGAATAGGCAAATTCCTCTATATCTGAGAGCTAGTTTGGTGTAGTGGTTAAGAGCACAGGACTCTAATCTGGAGAGCCGGGTTTGATTCCCCACTCCTCCACTTGAAGCCAGCTGGGTGACCTTGGGCTAGTCACGGCTCTCTGGAGCTCTCTCAGCCCCACCCACCTCACAGGGTGTTTTGTTGCGGGGATAGTAATAACATACTTTGTAAACCGCTCTGAGTGGGTGTTAAGTCATCCTGAAGGGCAGTATATAAATCGAATGTTGTTGTTGTTGGTATTATTATCATTATGCCAGAGCAAGTACCTCTGCTGCCCCCAATACTACCTGTCTCTTGCCGACGTGTTCACTGTAACTGCAGGTCTCCATTCCGTCCAGGTGCTCCTGGAGTGTGAGAAATGACAGCTAAACCCACACAGAGCTCCATAAAGTTTGGCTTTCATCCTGGATTATGCTGTAATAACATTCAATAATAATAATATTCAATTTATATACCGCCTTTCAGGACAACTTAATGCCCACTCAAAGCGGTTTACAAAGTGCGTTATTATGACGATCACTCTGTGAGGTGGGTGGGGCTGAGAGAGCTCCGAGAAGCTGTGACTGACCCAAGATCACCCAGCTGGCTTCAAGCAAAGGAGTGGGGAATTAAACCCGGTTCTCAAGATTAGAGTCCTGCCTAGGGATCCCAGACCCCCAGTGGGGGCGGGGGATCCGCCGCCCCTGCTCCCCAAACCCTGCCCCACTTACCTGAGCACTGGGGGGGGGGTTGCGCACCTTCCTTGCGTGCTCCTGTGCGGCGCGGCATGCTCCCGTGCACCACAGCTGCTGGGATCGGGCCCATTTTGGCCCGGATCGGGGCCACTGTGGAGCACAGGAGGGCTCCTGCGCTCTGCAGCGCTCAAAATGGGCCCGATCCACAGCAAACCGGGCCCGTTTTCAGCAGCTGCGCTCCACAGCGCCCCCAAATGGGCCTGTTTCAGCATGAATCGCAGGAGCGCTCCACAGTGCCCGAAAACAGGCCTGCCCAGGGGCCATGCAATGACATCACTCCTAAAGTGATGTCATCATGCCTGTGGGGGTGCACGCGCACACGCACGCGCACTCCACGCATGCTCACCCCCCCTCCCCAAAGGTAAGTGCCAAGCCCCTGTCCTCTGCCGGGAGGTTGAGGGGGCCTGGTAACCCTAGTCCTGCTGCTCTTAATAATAATAATAAATAATAATTTATTCGAATTCTACCCCGCCTTTCCAGCAAGCGGGCTCAGGGTGGGTTATAACAATGTAGTTATACACGTCTCTCAACCACATCTACAGCATAAAACCATTAAATACATTAAAACCAGATCATCAATAAATACGTTTAAAATCCAGCCATAATACAAATGAAGGGGGGAGGGGGTACACACCGATGTCATCACTGTGACTTCTTGGGGGGGGGGAGATGTTTTGTAGCCCTCCTCCTCGATGGGACACCAGTTGGGAGGCATGTCCAGAACATCTAGACCAGCCTCATCCATACGCCTGGTGGAACATCTCTGTCTTACAGGTCCATCAAAAAGGTCTTGTCAGGCCCGAGTGTCCTCTGACAGATAGTCCACCAGGTGGGGGCCAGGACTGAAAAGGCCCTGGCCCTGGTCAATGCCAGCCGAGCCTCCCCGGCGCCAGGGACCACCAGTAGATGTTTACTTGCCCATCTTAACGCTCTCTGGGGTACATACGGGGAGAGGCCGTCCTTCAGTTATGTTTGTCCCAGTCTGGTTAGGGCTTTGAAGGTTAAAACCAAAAACCTTGAACCTGATCTGAAACTCCACGGGGAGCCACTGCAGCTGCTGTAAGATCAGAATAATATGTGCCCTGTATGGTACCTCTATCAGGACCTGCGCAGCGGCATTCTGGACCCACTGTAATGTCCGAGTCAGACCCAAGGGAAGTCTTGCGTAGAGTGAATTACAGTAGTCTAATCTGGAGGAGGCCATTGCACGGATCACTGCAGTAAGGTCTTGGGCTAACAGACCTCTTAACCACTACACCAAACTGGCTACCACTTTCCCCCAGAACAGACACTCTGAGAGCCAAACTACAAGTGACGTCTTACACAGGTTGGACACTAGTCGGCTTCCCTCAAGTTTTGATGGGAAACGTAGGCATTCTGGTCTTGCAGCTGTAATGGAGAGCCAATGCAGAACAAAATGGCTATTCCCTTATGAAACAGCAAATAGAAGAGGGAAAAAAACAATCCACAGGGAATACAATACTAGTCTACAAAATTACAAAAATGTATTCAGAGTGCAAAGGCTACAAAATTTCATCACTGTGTTCAAATAAATACTCTTAATACAATTTCCAGGCACATACATGAACAATACAATACTTTTTACATAATCATATAGGGCACATTGCAGTGGACATCCACAGTTTCCACAGTCTTTTTGAAATAATTATAACAATTCTTTCCAGGGCTCCCCTTGGCAAGTGAATGGTGAAGCCCAGCCGTGAAGCAGACTCCAACCCACGCTCAATCTGGGGCCGGCTATCTGTGGCAGATATCGGAATCCTTCATCAGGAGCGTGTGGAATGCTTTACAGCAGAAAAGGAAACTTCCAATGTATTCAAATCCTGCATGCCCAAAACATAAACTTGAAAATCTCTTATGCGTGTGAGATTTTCAAGTTTATGTTTTGGGCATGCAGGATTTGAATACATTGGAAGTTTCCTTTTCTGCTGTAAAGCATTCCACACGCTCCTGATGAAGGATTCCGATATCTGCCACAGATAGCCGGCCCCAGATTGAGCGTGGGTTGGAGTCTGCTTCACGGCTGGGCTTCACCATTCACTTGCCAAGGGGAGCCCTGGAAAGAATTGTTATAATTATTTCAAAAAGACTGTGGAAACTGTGGATGTCCACTGCAATGTGCCCTATATGATTATGTAAAAAGTATTGTATTGTTCATGTATGTGCCTGGAAATTGTATTAAGAGTATTTATTTGAACACAGTGATGAAATTTTGTAGCCTTTGCACTCTGAATACATTTTTGTAATTTTGTAGACTAGTATTGTATTCCCTGTGGATTGTTTTTTTCCCTCTTCTATTTGCTGTAATGGAGAGCCAAGCAGTAAAACCAGGGCGCCTACATTTCCCATCAAAACTTGAGGGAAGCTGACAAGTGTCCAACCTGTGTAAGGCGTCACTTGTAGTTTGGCTCTCAGAGTGGTCCTTCTCCCATTGGGACTGTTGTAACTACCAACTTCACAGAGTCTTGCTTGGGAGAAATCCTCCCGAGCCAGCTGCCCTGAAATAGTTCCTGGGGATTTCTTGGTGGAGTCAGGGAGGAGATGGATATAGGGAAATGATGTGGTTCAGAGACATGTCTTCTGGAGCAGTCTGGTGTCGAATCGTGTCCCCGGAAAAAACTATCTGGCAAGATTCCCTAATCCCTAGCAGTGTGCCAAGAAAATACTATACCCCTGAAGAAGTCGTATTACCACCTGTGGAACCTCCCAGATCAACAAGAATTCTCCGTCTGAGCAGGTGTCAGTGAAAACCCCTTAAAGAAGAACCTGCTAAACGAGGAACAGGGAAGTCTGCTGTTTTCATGAGTAGGATAATGCGTACCCTGCACCCTATAAACTGTATTGAAAATTGGCCCATTTTCTTGCATCTACAAGGAACAGGAAACTGGGACTCCATGGCGTCCTTTGGAATAGTGCCATAGTTCCTGATTCCAGCAGTTGCTGAGATATTAAGAGGAGGACTTGGTGATTTGTCAGGCCCCAGTTCTCCTTAAACTTGTGTAAAAGGAAAGCCTGTCGTTTTGTAGGTTGCTTACTCCAATGTGGCATAGTAGTTAAGTGGTTGGGCTGCAAATCAACACTCTGCTAGTTCGACTCCCACTACTGCCACAAGCTCAGCAGGTGGCCTTGGATAAGCCACTCCTCTCAGTCCCAGTTCCCCAGCTGTATTGTGGGGCTAATGATAACACTGACCTTGTTCACTGCTCTGAGTGGGGCAGTAATCTATTTAGAAGAGTGATGTATAAGTGCACTGATATGTAAGCTGCTGTAGCATAGTGGTTATGTGGTTGGGCTGCAAATCAACACTCTGCTAGTTCGACTCCCACTCCTGCCATGAGCTCAGCAGATGACCTTGGACTCCTCTCAGCCCAGCTCCCTACTTATATTGTCAGGAGAGCCAGTTTGGTGTAGTAGTTAGGAGCATGGGGCTCTAATCTGGGTTTGATCCTCCACTTCTCCGCTTGAAGCCAGCTGGGTGATCTTGGGTCAGTCACAGCTTCTAGGAGCTCTCTCAGCCCCACCCACCTCACAGGGTATTTGCTGTTGGGATAATAATAACAGACTTTGTAAACTGCTCTGAGTGGGCATTACGTTGTTCTGAAGGGCGGTATACGAGTCAAATGCTGTTCTTGTTGCTGTTGTTATTATTATTATTATAACATTGACTTTGTTCACCACTCTGAGTGGGCATTAATCTGTCCAGAAGAGCAGTACAAATGAATTTTTGTTTATTATTATTGTTGTTGTTAGGTGATGTTATTACAGTCTTGTCTATGGTTATGTAGCGAGACGATTGCTGAGCAGAAAATGAGCTAGTGGCCTTTTGGATTGTTTTCACTATGAATCACCAGATGTGTTGCGTCCCATGAGCTAGTCAGTTCTGAGAGGTCGCCATTGACATCTCTGCACACAGCCAAAGGCAAACCCAAAACTCAGGAGGAATGCGAGCCCTTCCTGAGCGTAATGGAGGACCATTGCTGGCCTCCGCTGTAAACTGAAGTGAAATGGAGCCAGACCCTCGGTCCATCGAGCACCTAGCATTGTACAGCCCGACCGACAGCGACTCAGATAGAATTATTTACATCTGCTGTTCTTTCCCTTTAAGGCCAGGCCAAAAGTGACTATCTCAAAGACATTAACAGTGCAATCCTAAGAAGAATTACTTCAGTCTAAGCCCATTGAGTAACTCTTCTTTGAAATGCACTGTATGTAGTGCTACAAGACTTCAAGGAAGGGCTGGGAGACCCCATTCTCCAAAAAAACCCACCAGGCTAAGGACTATTGTTCCCTCTCTGATCATTCATCTTCCTCTGTCCAGGAGGAAGACTCTAAGAGGTCAGACCCTACTAGGAGAGAGCCAGTTTGGTGTAGTGGTTAAGAGGGTGGGACTCTAATCTGGAGAGCTGGGGTTGATTCCCCACTCCTCCACTTGAAGCCAGCTGGGTGACTTTGGGTCAGTCACAGCTCTTTCAGAGCTCTCTCAGCCCCACTCACTTCACAGGGTGTTTTGTTGTGGGGATAATAATAACACGCTTTGTAAACCGCTCTGAGTGGGCCTTAAGTTGTCCTGAAGGGCAGTACATAGGGCTTTTTTTCTGGGAAAAGAGGTGGTGGAACTCAGTGGTGGAACTCAGGACCACACAATGACGAAACTTTGGGTTAGCTAGACCAAAGGGGGGGGGCGTTTTTTAAAGTTTAAATTGCCCTCGGCGACAATGGTCACGTGGCCGGTGGCCCCAACCCCTGATCTCCAGACAGAGGGGAGTTTAGATTGCCCTCCGTGCTGGCGCGGAGGGCAATCTCAACTCCCCTCTGTCTGGAGATCAGGGGGTGGGGCCACCAGCCATGTGACCATTTTCAAGAGGTGCCGGAATTCCGTTCCACCATGTTCCTTCTGAAAAAAAACCCTGGTGGTATATAAATCGAATGTTATTATTATAATGTAATTATTATTTATTCCCTCAGCCTTTGGAAGAGATGGGCATCCATCATCCCTAGACTTTCAATGTCCTTCAAACTACCCCTCTTCCCCATGCCCCATAATAACACACATGGAGCACAGCATGGCAGATACTTGCCCATTCTTATGCAACCTATTGCTTCAGCTCACTAGCCATCCCATTTGGGTTTTGCGCACGGCTTCACGTGCCACAGCTTACACCGCCGGAAGGTGCCTGAACAGGCACAAGAAGCCTGACCCTCCAGCCAAGATGTTTCCTGCAGCGTGACTGATGAGCAAGGCGCAGCTGGCCGGCTGCCAGAGAATCTTCCGCTGGAAGGAGTGCAAACTTGCCGAGAACAAAGAGACTTGGGCTCTGTCACTTTGTTCTGCCTTCGCTCCTTTACCACCCTGGGCCAACGGCCCTTCCCAGCAGGGAGCCGCTGGGAGAAACTTACCACCAACACAAGCTTCACAGCATGGGGCTTGCCTGGAAACCAGCTGGGAACAACGGGGCCTTAACGGAAACAGACCTGGTTCCATTCAGGTGTGATTGTTTGGAAAGCGGGAGGGTGCTGGAATCTCTAACCTCTCTAGCCTTGGGTATTTTCTGTTTGGTACAGGTGCTGTGCAGGAACAGCGTGTACAATCCACACTCCCTCCCAAAGTTCTGATCCAGCAGATCAGATTGAGGACCGCTTAGCATTCAGTTTCCCGCTGCCAGATGCCCCAGAGAGCTTGCAAGTAGACCACAAATGGGGTAGCCTCTGTCTCTACTGTGAGGAGGGCATCACTATTTTCTGGTACCCACCCTTGGTAAAATTCTGCCCTTCTTTTGCTCTTGGATGAGGGGCTGGATAGTTTTTAAAAAGTAATTTATGAAAGCCCTGAGCTGGATAGCCCAGATGAACCTGACCTCATCAGATCCCAAAAGCTAAGCAGGGTTGGCCTTGATTAGTAATTGGATGGGAGACCTCCAACAAAGCCCAGGGTGCAGAGGCAGACAATGGCAAGCCACTAGAGATGGGCACAAACCGGGAAAATACCGAACCGTGCAGTTCGTGGTTCGTTGTGTTTCACGAACCATGAACTTTCATGAACTTGCCCCTGTTTGCAAACTGGTTCTTTTGGTTCGTCAAAATGTCACTTCCAGAGCAGCAGAAAGTCTGCAGAAAGCCCCACCCTCATTGCCTAGGAAAATGATTGATTGGTGCCAGGCTGTCTGCAGTGACAAACCGAAAAACGAACCAAACGAACTGGCCTAAAGTTCGTGGCAGTTAGTCAGAAATGGACTCTGATGAACTGCCGGTTCACGATCCACGAACCGGCCCGGTTCATGACAAACTTTGTCATGAAAGGCAAGAGGTGGTTTGTAGAGATGGGCAAAGGTGGTTTGTAGGGATGGGCACAAACTGAAATACAAATCAGTTTGTGCCCATCTCTACAAACCACCTTTGTTAGCCTCTTGCCTTGAAAATTCCACCAGGGGTCGCCGTAAGTCAGCTATGACTTGAGGGCACTCTCCACCACCAATTGATGAGCACAAACATGCAGTTGGGCTCTTTAGGTTTCCTCCTTTCCCCCTAGGTAGTAGGGAGGCTTATAAGACCGACCCCTCTTGACTAGTGCATGTACTTCTGTAGACTTCTATAACGTTGCCCCGGGTTTGACTGGAAATGCCAGTGTTTTAGCCTTCTTCACAGGATGCAACAGAAGAAGGTGATAGAAGGCAGATGAGGTGATAGACCACATCTGACTGCATTTTTCATTTTTTGCACATCCCTCCATGTGAAAATGCCCTACAAGCAAAAAAATATCACCTGGCTTTCCCCCTGCTGTTCTAGTTTTCTGGTTGCATAGGGTTGCCAGGTCCAGGTTGGGAAATTCCTGGAGATTTGGGGGATGGAGCCTGGGAAGGGTCATGTTTGGGAAGGGGGGCCTCAGTGGGATATAATGCCATAGAGTGCACCCTCCAAAGCAGCCATTTTCTCCAGGGGAACTGATCTTTGTCACCCGGAGATTAGTTGTAATTCCAGGAGATCTCCAGCCATCAGCTGGAGGCTGGACACTTTAGGCACACATGGCAGGACAAGCAAGAAGGCGGACAAACAGATAGATAATGGGAAGCAATGATTCCCAATGACTATAATACATTTATTTATTAACTTCATTTATACCCCGCTTTTCTCCCATTGGGGACCCCAAGTGGCTCATAGCATTCTTCTCTCCTCCATTTCATCCTCACAACAACCTTGAGAGGTAGGTTAGGTTGAGACTGACTACCCCGAGAACATCCAGAAAAGCTGGATGAATGGAAACCTTTTATAGATTTTTACATGAAATAGATAATAATGATTTGATGGTATGTTGATTTATGGATTAAGGATTTATGGATTAAGGATTTATTTATTTATGGATTACGAACTTTAGAAAAAAGAGAGCTTTTTTTCTTAACATAGAGCAAATGAAAATTTGACAATGATACACATATTTGTCGCAGAGAAAATTGGAACCCTGCTTGTAGTTTAATTAGTATTTTTCTCTTCTTTTATTTTCTTTTTCTACATCTTTCTCTTCTTATTTTTCTACCTTTCCTTCTTCTTCTTCTTCTTCTTCTTCTTCTTCTTCTTCTTCTTGTTTACATGTATTGCTAGTTTGGTTTGTTTGTTAGATGATTTTGTTTTATCATTTATTTATTTAATTAATTTATATTCCGCCTTTCTCACTGAGAGTCAAGGCGGATTACACAGTGTGAGATTAGTACAATCAGTGGCAAGGACAAGGGCAGGCATTTCCATACAGTGTCAAGGACATTTCCATAAACAATGTCATAGGGTAAATGAATACAAGTTTGCAAAGACAGAGCATTAGCAAGGATCCAATATGGGGTTGAAGAATCACTGAAACAGAACACTTATGTATCGTTTACAGTTTAAATAAAAAATATATTAACCCAGCAAAGCTTCCATGCCATATAAGGATGGGCATGATATAAGGATTTATATTCGATGTGAATTTTGCCAGTAAATGGTATTTATTTTGGATTGCATATGACCAGCTGCATTGATTGTGCGAACAGTAGACTACACGAGTCATTGATAGGTTTGTTACTAGATACTTATGACTACTTACCCTTATATTGTTTGGAATTTTCCAACTCCATGGTTGCAATTGTTGTTTGTCTTACATTCAACTATGTGGCCCTTTTTGCTGTAGATTGAATCTTTGAAGCGGCAGGAAAGCACCACATTGACCCAAAGATCAATGCATTCCCTGTCACAGCAGTTCTGGTAACAAATTGACGTTGGTGGCAAGCATTACGATCCCATTATTGGAGGAGGCTGGCCCTTTACGATGACTTGTAAAATGCCCAAGGCACCTGCTTCGTCGTCCAATCGTGCGGGGCAGAAAAGTCGTACAAGGAACACCTCTCGCCCTGGGCGCTGCAGCATTCCTGAAGTTCTTCGGTGAACGGAACTGGAGAGAAAGGAGAAACATCTCCCACGTGCCTTTTGCCATACTGGTCCCCTCCAGCGCTTGCCGGTTACAAGCTGGGGTGTGCCGCTGAGCGCAGGTGCACCGTTGCGCAATGTGGCCTTCTCCCCGTTGCGCCAGGCTGCGCTGTGGATTGTCAGCAGCTCTCGTGTTGTTCTTGGAGCTTGCTCCAGTTCAAGGTTTTCAACGGCACGGGGTGGGGTGCAGGTACAAGGGTAACACGCCCGCTTGTGGTTTGCGAACCTGGCTGGTACACCCTTCGGCAGCACTGCTCAGAGCCAAGGGCTGGAAGGGGAAGCATTGTTGTTGGTAGGAGAAGTTTTAACCCACTTTGGAGTTAACACATCCCTCTGCTCTGCACCTGAGCAATACCTCGCTGGATCATACCCAAATCTGTCCCATGTCTTATTTCCCGTCATGGCAGCTTGGATGCCCCTGGGAAGCTCCCAAGCTTCTTTCTTCTCTATTGCCTATTTCAGAGATCTGGCCTTGAGAGCCAAAAAAGTAATACATGGCTCTATTTAAAAGGGCACCGATTGTAAAGCAGCCACGGAGGTCTCCAGGAAGGGAACTGGCGTGTATGTTAGCCCATGTATTTTGGATACTCATATATTGTAATCAACACCAGTCACCACATTATTTCAATAGTATTACAGTACCATGTTATCAGAGTTTTTTTCTTGCTAGAATGAATTCACTTCCACTTACTGTCTTACACGGACGATTTATAGGACAAGAAAGGGGATCTAGAGTTGGTATCTGAGATAAATCTTCGGTAGGAACAACTGAGCATTTCTTCTTTTTTGTCGAGAGGAGTTAGCCATGTTAGTCTGTAGTAGCAAAATATAAAAGAGTCCAGTAGCACCTTTAAGAATAACCAACTTAACTGTAGCTTAAGCTTTCGAGAATCACAGTTCTCCTCGTCAGATGGAGAACTGTGATTCTCGAAAGCTTATGCCACAGTAAAGTTGGTTAGTCTTAAAGGTGCTACTGGACTCTTTTCTTCTTTTTTGTGTAATTTATTTGGTCAGCTGAACCCCATCGAAGATGGGAAGTTCAACGTCCTTCAATATTCCTGTTTTTCCAATCCACATCACCTTCATGTTGTCAGGATGTAGTTTCAATTTATTCCCTCTTAACCATTTAACCACTGCTCAGGGCCTCTACTGCATTATCAGGAGATTTGAAAAAGGAGATATAAACCTGGGCGTCATCAGCACGCTGTCTGTAACTAATCTCCCATCTATGAATGATTTGTCCTAAGGCTTTACATAAAGATTGAATAGCTTGGGGGATAGAACTGCACCATGTAAACCACCCAGGACAAATTCTACACTGTTGGCAACTGGTCTCCAATCTTCTGCTGCTCCCCAGGTTCTCTGCCTCAATGGGCAGGCCTCCCTGCCACCTGATTCTTGAGTGTTCCTCTTTCATATTCAGTGAAATGAGTCTCTCTAGCAAGTGAAAGCAAAACACAGATATGGGCGGGAAGCAGACAGCTCTGGGTGCTGAAAGGATAGCTGCATCTCTGCCTGGCCATGGTTGCATAGAGTAGGTGGCTCTTTATGCAGCCTTTTGTCCCTGAGGAGGGCTTTCAGCTTGCACAGTCATTTCTGAGCGTGGAGCAACTTCTCAGCACATGGTGAGCATCAAAAGGGATTTACAGGGCAAGTGGCATGAAATCCGTAATCCTGACACACCGTTTTGAACAAGATAATGAAAAAATATTGGGAAGAGAAAACAACAGACACCAGGACACCCTTAAACCACAAAGAGGGCATTGACTAGGCTTAATTGGCCACTCTGAAGTGTGGCATAGTGGTTAGATTGTTGGACTAAGACCTACGAGATCAGGACTGAAATGTTCACTTAGCCGTGAGACTCACAAGGTGACCTAAGCCAGTCCCTTGTCTCTCGTTCTACAGTACCTCACAGGATTGTTGTAAGGACATGGGTGGTGGGGGGAGAGGACTGAATAAAGATTGAAAATAGGCTTCAGCCATGGAGTCAAGCATAAAATATGCTGGTAAGCAAGCGGCAGCCTAGTTCCACAGCGTTCCTGAAGTTCCCATAGTTTATTTTATTCTCACAACCACCTTATGAGGTAGGTCAGGCAAAGAGAGAAGATGACTGGTCCAAAGTCACCTAGCAAGTTGAGTGGGGATTTGAACTCGGTTCTTCCATCAAAGCCCAGCACCCCTAACCACTGCTCCGCAGTACTGGAGTAGACTAATAACAACCACCGGGTAAAATTCACCATCATTTCTACTTCAGTTCCAAATGCCCTATGGCATAAAAAGGTCTTCACCTGTACAGACCTAAAGGGCAAGTTCTTTTGGAAGGGAGTTCCCCAGATCAGGTGCCACAGCAGAAAAAGGTGTGCAGAAGTTGGATTACGAGAAAGGGGGAGCAGAGTTTTAACTCTGTGCCCCTCCAGACAAGCCCAAGTCCACATCTGTCAGTTGTCAAGATGGGCACGGGAACAAAAATGAACCATGCGGTTCGTGGTTCGTCACATTTCACAGATGACGAAGTTTCACGAACCTGCCCTGGTTCACAAATCAGTTTGTTTTGGTTTGTGAAAATGTGACTTCCGGGCCAGCAAATCACCACTTCCCGATCTGCAGAAGGTCACTTCCAGGCCAGCAGAAGGCTACTTTCGGGTCTGCAGGAAATCCATCCCCTGTTGCCTAGGAAACTGATTGATCAGTGCCAGGCTGTCTGCAGTGATGAACCAAAAAACGAACCAGCTTAAAGTTCATGGTGGTTCATCAGAAATGGGCTCTGATGAACCGCTGGTTCACAAACCATAAACCGGCCTGGTTTGTGCTGAATTTTCGTTCATATTTTGGTTCATGCCCATCTCTAGTCAGTTGGAAGCGCGACAACCAAAGATCCATCTACCCAGTATCCTATTTCCAACAATAATCAGCCAGACCCCTCTAGCAAGCCAATGAAAGATGTGACGGTAACCTCCCTCCCTCACTGTAAGCCCCTCCCCAATATTCATTCATTCATTCATTCATTCATTCATTCATTCATTCATTCATTCATTCACATAGTTCCATGGACAGTTCCGTCTCTGAATTTGTCTAGCCCCTTTCTAGTACACGTCAGCCAAGGGCCGTAACTGCATCTTTCATAGGCCAGCGTTCTATCCATCACACCGCACAGGCTCTCTTGTGGCAATGAGTTCTGTAGGATGACAACGAATTTTGTAAAGTCCTTTGTTCCGTCACTTCCGGCAGATGACCCTGGGTTCTAGCAATGTATTTCTGGGCCACGGAGGAATTACTGTCTGCACAGTGAATAATTTTCTAGTTGTGCTGAAGGGAAGGGGTTTTCATGATGAGCAGGAAGAATACAGAGGTACCTGAGAGACTTGGCATGTCAACATCCAAAATGGCAACCTGTTTTTGGCCAGATGCCTGTTAAGGGTGTGATACAAATTCCTTTGAATGAATAAGTCTGGCAGGATTGGAACAGAAGCCATTGGGAGCTTGGGAGGCGTAGCAATGGCTACACTATATAGGAAATCCCATCGTTTTCAAGGCCTTCCTACTAGCAAACTGTCAGAGCGCCCTAACCTCTCAAAGAGTACGTTCAGCCGGCACTGTCATATGCACCTGGCTGGTTGCGCAATGCTGGGCGGGAGAGGACCTGGATTCTTCCTTTAATGTTGCTGGCAAGCACCGATCTTCTTTCTAGTTTCTTGGATCCTCTCAATCGGTAGCTACCAAACCATGCAATCACAAAGGCTTGGCAAGCGGGGCCTTTATAATTGAATTTTATTTTATTGAGCGGTTTTAAATTTCCCCCCCAATCGTTAGAACTTGTTTGGAGGAAACAAGCTTCTTGCTATCAGAGTCTAAAGGCTTCAGGGAATGGCAATTGCTCACTTGGCAAAGATGCAGGTGTCATGTACCAGCCTTGAATTCCTGCATATAGGAGGAGAGGCAGAATGGGACACTGCACTGCCCCCTTTTGGCCACCCTGGGCTTCCATGCTTTTGGGAACTGGAATCAAAACACGTGTTTGGAAAACGTTACATGTTGTAGCCCACCTGGGACCACCACCACGTCAGAATGCAGGTGTGGGACTACATTACTGAACACTGTGTTGTACTCCAAATAAATAAATAAATCCCTGCTTGTAGAAAACTTGTCAAGGGTGAACATCAGGATTTGAGTCCAGCGGCTCCTTAAAGACCAACAAGATTTTCAGGCTATAAGCTTTCAAGAGCCAGAGCTCCCATGACTCTCATAAGTAGAGATGGGCATGAAACGAACCATGGAACAAAATTCCGTACAGAATGGCCGGTTCGTTTGCACCGAAACACGTGTTCTGTGGGAACGTGTTTTTCCGGAACAAACGAATTTTTCTAGCCGTTCTGTGGCTGGTTTGGAGTTTCACAGACCCCATGCTGGTTTCAGCCCATCGCTGAACCCAGCACTGGGGCTGTGAAACTGACAGCCCCTTTCTCCTGCTGCACGGGCAGCAGAAGAAAGGGGCTGTCTGTTTCAAACACCCCGCACCAGCTTCAGCAGCCAGTGCAGGGCGGTTGAAATGCCACGGAACCACGAACTGGGAAAAGGTCAGAAGTTTGTGGTTCGAGGTTCTGTGAAATGCTACGAACCACGAATCACATGGTTTGGGTTTTTTTGTTTCATGCCCATGTCTACTCATAAGCTTACACTCTGAAAATCTTGTTCGTCTCTAAGGCACCACTGAATTCAAATACTGCTGTTCTACTGCAGACCGACATGGCTACCCATCTAAAATTATTGTCAAGGGTGAAAATTTTTCATTTCTCACATGCTCACTTTCCACAAATGGGGAACAGCCTCCAGGTGGTGTCTGGATATCTCCTGGAATTACAACTGATTTCCAGGCCGTAGAGATCAGTTTCCCTGGAGAAAATGGCTGCTTTGGAGGGTGGAGTCTATGGCATTACATCCTGCCGTGATGCCTTCTTTCCTCAAACCCAACTTTCTCCAGGCTCCACCCCCAAAATCTCCAGGAATTTCCCAAGCTGGAGTTGGCAATTCTAGGAACGATTCAAACACTCAGCACTACTCAAGCATTCTGAAGTGGGACAGGTGCATGGTGGCCTTTTTTCTTTTCTAAACAGGACCTGTTGCCAAGAAAAAAACCAACAGAAAAGTGCTGTGAACCGGTGTTTTCCTCACCTAGCCAAATCCTCTGAATATATAGTTTTTGTAAAAATGGTGGGATTACCCTTCTCCACCAAAATTCAGCATCTCTGATAATCAAGCCAGTTTGGTGTAGTGGTTAAGAGCGGCAGGACTCTAATCTGGAGAGCCAGGTTGGATCCCCCACTCCTCCGCTTGAAGCCAGCTGGGTGACCTTGGGTCTGGCACAGCTCTCTCAGAGCTCTCTCAGCCCCACCCACCTCACAGGGTGTTTTGTTGCGGGGATAATAATAGCATACTTTGTAAACCACTCTGAGTGGGCATTAAGTTGTCCTGAAAGGTGGTAAATAAATCGAATGTTATTGTTATTATTAATATCCCCACCCCCCACCCTGTGCAATTAACTGACAGGAGCAGCAAAAATTATGAAAGAGGGAAGTCAGAGCCAGCAGTTTAATCGATGTATTATGGGGTTTCCTGGAATGTGCTTGCAATACTTCTGTGATCCACCCAGAAATGGATTCCTGGATCTGAATCAAACAAAAACAGTCGCTGATCAGACTCCCCGGTCTTTGGATGAGGCCATCTCAAGGTGATGAGAGTTGGTAACGGGCCCTGCAACAATCTGCAGGGCCAATCAGAGGCCAGACCTCACCCATCAATCTCTGTCAGTAATTTACACCCACCGTTTGGAACCTTAGTGTGTTCTAGGGTTGCCATCCTCCTGGCAGGGCCTGGAGTTTCCCCAGAATTACAGCTAACCTCCAGATATCAGTTCCCCAGAATAAAATGGCTGATTTGGAGGGCAGATTCTCTGGCCTTATATCCCGCTAAGGTCCTTCCCGTCCCCATATACTCCCCTTCCAAGCTCCACCCCCAAATCTCCAGGAATATCCCAATCCTGAGCTGGCAATTCTAGCTGAGTTCCTGTTCACCAGTGCGGTAGAGCCAGTGCCTTCTACCTGAGACGTCTAAGGCGACAGAGACAGGATTTTTTCTGGGGTGGTACCTTAATTACAAAATGCCTTTCCTCTAGCAATCTACCTGGATTGTTAAATTTTAGGTGCCATGTGAAAACATATTTGCCCAGGTGCTTTGCCCAAGCCTTTCCCCCTTGTATGTACATGGCTTCACTTTGTACTTGCCACTTTTTCATTTTTTGTTGCCCCGCCACAGGTTTTATGGCTGCTTTTATTTGGTGGTTCTATCGATGTTTATATAGAGAGTCGTGTGAATTTTGACAGCTCTGTGATGCCTTAATGGTCCTGTGTACCGCCTCGAGCATTGTTATGGAGAGAACAGCCGGAAAATATTTCTAACGAACAAATCAAATGTAACCTGGAATAACTCTGTTTCCTAGACTTTGGAAACAGTCCCCATCGCCCCCGCTTTTCTACAGAAGTGAAACTTGCACCAGGCCTTGATTCAATAGGAACTGGCTCAAACTGCATCAACCCACAAGATTCCAGCTGACCAACCTGGAGCAGAAGCTACCCCATCAGCTAACTAGGCTGCAGGCTTCCTCGGGAGGTGGTGGGCTCTCCTCCTTTCTTTGGAGGTTTATAAGCAGAGGCTAGATGGCCATCTGACAGCAATGCTGATTCTGTGAACCTGGGCAGATCATGAGAGCGAGGGCAGGAAGGGTTACATCAGGGCTTAGTTCTCGTGGCCCCTTCTTACACTCCCAGGGTAAAGCCAATAGCCACCTTGGGGCCAGGTAGCAATTTTCCCCAGGCCAGTTGGGCTAGGGATCCTGACGGTGTTTTACCATCTTCTGGGCATGGAGCAGGGATTACTGTGGGTGGGTGGGGAGGTAGTTGTGAATGTCCTGCATTGTGCAGGGGGGTTGGACTAGATGACCCTGGAGATCCCTTCCAACCGTATGATTCTATGATTCTAAATGGGTAAATTGGTGAAGGATTTACAAAGGACTTACAAATAGGTGGTAAATTCTGCTTTTTGGGGCTTCCTGAAAATTCTAAAATAACTATGCTCTGACTTTCAGATATGGCTAGATGTCACCATGCCAAGCTTTGAATGTGGCAACCTGGAAATATAATCCAATGAAAACTCATTAAGTGCTTAGGAAGGTAGTCATGTTAAGGGCTTGGGCAAGGGTTTTTTTTCCTGGGAAAAGAGGTGGTGGAACTCTCAAGAGGGAAATGAGGGAGAAGCACGCGGGATTCTTTGAAGTAATATTATTTTCATGTGCTATTGCCAAGTATTTTCAAGAGGTGCCGGAACTCCGTTCCACCGCGTTGCCACTGAAAAAAAGCCCTGGGCTTGGGGAACAAGATCTCTCCCCACCTTCCTGTTCAGGAAAGAAGGATTGAATGATGGGACTGTTTTTATGACAGTTGTGTTATTCCACCTGGGCCGAATGCCCAGGTAGTTGTTGGACCGGGCAACCAGTGTCTAATTAAAATCATAGGCCAAGGAAGAGTCCAGGAGCTAAGCACAAAGTAGGTCTTCACCAAGAAGCTGATCTGCTAAGCAGGGGGAAACCAGGTTGGGGGGGGGAGATGAAAGAGATGATAGCAGGGTTGCCAACTCTGGGTTGGGAAATTCCTGGAGATTTGGGAGTGGCACGTAAGAAGGGCCGGGGTTTGGGAGTAGGCTATAATGCCATACAGTCTGTCCTTCAAAGCAGCCCTTTTCTCCTGGGGAATTGATCTCTGTAGTCTTCAGGTGTAATTTTGGAAGATCCAGGGCCTGGAGCCAGGCAATCCTACGTACGAGTCTGAAGTCAAATGTGTAGGCCAGGGGTTCCTAACCCTTTTGAGCCTGTGGGCACCTTTGGAATCCCGATACAGGGCAGCGGGCGCAATTACAAAACGGGTGCCCCAGGAGGCGGAGACAACCAGAAAAAGTCAGGGAATGGGGTCATGCCCACCTCTGAGAGTAATTTTTCAACATTTAAGGCAAAAGCTCCACTTAACAGGATGCCTTTTAAAATGAACATGTTGTTTAATAATATTTTCTTGCATATACCCAGCTTGCAGTCATGCAGTGAAGATAGGGATCCCATTTCTCTGGTGGGGGAGGGGATCTCCGCTCCCACCCTCTGCCCCCCCACTAAGCTGGCCGGCCGGTGGGGGGGGGGGAAGGCATGCTTCCAGGGTGGTGTCCTGGGAGTGATGTCGTTGCGCTGCCCTGAGAGCCCTCCTGCACTTCGCAGTGGGCTGGTTTTGGCCCACTGAAAAGTGCTCGCACCCCCACACTTGCACAGGAAATGTCATTGTGCAGGCACAGGGGTGCCAGTGCACTTTGTGCATGCACAAAGAACACGATGAGAGCGAAGAAAAGGTAAACATTGGGTCCCTCCCCTCCCACCAAGAGGATAAGGAGACCTGGCAACCCTAAGTGAAGATATTTGTGCTGTGGTGGCGCGAAGGAATATTTTTAAAAAACTGCAGAGATAATCAGAAGTTCTACAAGGCAAAAGCCCCCCGCCTTTCTAAAAACACTTAGCGGGTGCCAGTTGAAGGGGGACCGCTCATTTAAGCAACATGTGATCTGAAAAGTAACTCCACAGTAGATGTGGGCCTCCAGGTCATGTTTAACGGCAGTGTGATGTTCAGCAAGTTAATCTACTGCTACAAAATATATGATCTCCTTGAGCTATGCATTTCCATTACATACCTAACTGCTGGTGATGGGGCAACCACGGATTGGCATGAATCTATAGTAGTGTTGCCAGGCCTGGCCTAATCACCAGCTGGAAACCAGAGGGGAGCAAAGGCAAAGGGGGCAGCTAGCAGCAACACATCACTTCCTGGAAAAAAATGGAAACGACATCATGCCTCTCTAGGAATCTCCAGGAATTCTATGGCAATACCATAGTTTTCAATGACTCTTAGAGGACTGGCATCACGTTCATGTTTCCTTTTGTGTAAGGGGGGGGGGTAGTGATTTTTACCGATTCCTCACGGCTGACCCCCCCTTTGCCCCCTAACGTTATTGCAGAGGATCCCCCAGGTTGGTTGGTGAACTGTGGTGCAGCACAAGGGGAAGAGGGAAAAGTCCTGCTCCACAAAATCCACAGATGGTTGAACACACCCCATTGTGTGATATCACACATTTTTAGAAAGAGGGGAGAAACACAAATCCACACATCTTGTACCACCATCTTCTACCCTCAGGCACTCTAGCAGATTGAAGTTCTGAAACAAGTCACCTCCTCTTCTTGCTGTTCTTCTCTGGACTCCTCATCCCAGTCCACATTAGCAAACCTTTGCGATTTCCCAGAACCGAGTCTGAGCACTCGTTCAGAGAGAGGAGAGCTTTGTGTTTTTCTCCTTGGCCTTTTCCTTTCCTGAGGAGGCCTGTGGAGTTTAATGAGGCCCCGCTGCTTTCATCCGTAAGGGGAGGCTGAAGTCAGCCAGGCCGAGTAACTTGTCTCATGGAGAAGTCACTCTTAAGCAGCAGGGGATGCGGGAGGCTATTATGGTACGCTCGAAAGAAAAATTATGTAACAGCGTTCACGACAAGCACAAAGCATCCATTAAATTTATCGAAACTGGAGAAGCTTAAAGAAAACTGTTCCTAATTAGTATGTCTATGGAATTTAAGGGGATTTAGATGCTTGAAAACCAGGACCCCCCTAGCTAACTGCAATCATAAAGAGCAACAATTACTTTCCATCTTATAAATCGACTCTTCACTGAAACCGGTCCAAACCAACACAGACAACCAAAAACCTTCAGGGTTATTTTAAATTGCTATCCCTGGAAGTTTCGTTGCTGAATGCTTATTCTTCCTTGGTCCAGTTCTAGCACTGCACCAGGTCACCCATTCCCATGCAATCCTGACAGGCGTGTCAGGCAGGGGGCAGGGTTCCCCTCAGAGTCTGCCTCACCCTCTCCTCAGCCACAAGGCAATGGCTACGACCAACCTGCCTCCCCTTCTCGGCTGATAATGATGAGTGAATTATGCTCGGCTTGCACGTGATTGTTGTCATAAAATGTGGTGGTGGTTTCTTAGGGCATTGAGCCAGATCCATCTGGGGGGAGACCGCGCCAGCTGGCTCTCACCACAGTTTTGAGTCCCTTTAAAGGATGGCTGGGGACCATCTTCCAGCTTTGCTTCCAGGTGGCTGGGTAACCACAGGGGTGCAGGCCAGGTGGGGGATCCCAAGACAAGCCATTTTACAGTTGCCTCTCAGCAGGTGGGCTAGGAAGGATATCAATGGATGGCAGTCAGATTGTTCAGTGCCCAGATTCATCCCCAATGCCATGCCAGTGCTCCAATGGCTATAATCTATAAATGTGTGGCTCATGTTACAGGTTGGGAGAAAGTGAGTTGTTTGATGCTTGCTTCTCAGTTCTCGAGAGAGGCAATAACAGATAATTTGGGGAAACTGTTCTAGGACTGTATCGCTTTAGACTGCAGGTGGGAGGAAATCACATGTCTGGATGTTCCTTGACATATTATATTTTGAATGTACATTTCCTCCAGCACAGCAATTTACTGCAAGCTGTTTGAGCTTTAGGTGGCCTAAAGCAGGCCTTCCATTGATTTCCCCTCTCTTTTCCGTGGCATTTCTTGTTTCCTAAATACTTATATGATGGCCCCGATTTATGCTGCAGGAATTCAAAATTGCTGGTTTGATCTCTGGTCTTGCTGTTGGTTTTATGATAATTGCTTGCTATTGTGTACCTTAACTTTTTATATTATTGAAAAATGCCTCAGGTGCAAAAGCTAAGGGGTATATATTTTAAAAAATTTAAACTACATGTTGAGAAGGGTTTCGATGTATTCGATGTACTCTTCGTCAGAAGCATCTGGCGGGGAGAGCTGTGATTCTCGAAGGCTTGTGCTGCAGTGGAATTGGTTGGTCTTGGAGGTGCTACTGGACTCTTTTTGATTTTGCTACTACAGACTAACACGGCTAACTCCTCTGAACCTTTACAGAAGCAAACTGATCTCCATATCAGAAGGAGCTGTTTGCATCTCCATATCAGGAGGAGTTGTTTGCATCTTCTCCGCCCTCCCCTCTCCTCCTCTATATCTGACCAGTTTATTTTGGCCCTCCATGCATCTGACGAAGAGAACTGTGATTCTCGAAAGCTTATGCTACAATAAAATTGGTTAGTCTTAAAGGTGCTACTGGACTCTTTTTGATTTTGCTACTACAGACTAACACGGCTAACTCCTCTGGATGTATTCAAGTGTATTTTTTTTTAGATTCTAGATGGCCCAGTCTCATCAGATCTCGGAAACTAAGCAGGTTTCACCCTGGATTGTACTTAGATCAGAGACCACAAAGAAATCCCAGGTTTACTAAGTAGAGGTAGGCAACGGCAAACCACCTGTTCGTCTCTTGCCTTGAAATTGCTATGGGGTCATCACCATTCGTAGGCTGTGATTTGATGGCACTTTACACACACACAAATTCAGGTTCACTTAATTCCAAACGTGAATTGCCTTGGTAAAGAATTCCAGCGCACGCCAAACTATATTCCTCTCCAGGTATAAGGCACCTCTTTATATTTGGGATTATAACCTCGGTGCTTTAAAATAAATTTCACACCATCGTGCTATGCTGTTAAAACTCTGGCTGCAAGGAAAAATATCTTCATCTTAAAGGAAAATAAAATACATCATCTTCCTATGGCACAAACTAAATCCCTGAACGGTATCTGGCTGGCATTTTTACAAGATTCCCTCAAGGCCAAAGTGTCTCAATGGGTTTTCTATCTGAGTTTTATTATCTCTGTGCATAATTTTACTGTTCCGAGAGGTCAAACGAATTTTGGCTATGCAAGGAAGAGGTCTGTCTTCAGCAGAATAGGCACAAACCAAAGTGTCAATTCAGAAGACGTTTTGGATCGATTCAGACCAGGGTAACAAAAAGCCTCTGCTATACACCACAGGGAACAGCATCAAGACAAACACAAAAGACAGTTAAACTCTCAGAACGTGGGTGGCACCACCATAACTCAAAGGACAAACTTTTCAGAGATATCTTTAAGGCTCCAGGACAGGTCCCCCTTGAAAATCTTCCTAAATGGTCCTATTTATTGCTGAAGGGTCTGTCAGGTTACCTCAGAAAATTTTGTAGAACGAGAGAAAAGAAACAAGGTGCGCGGGGTGGGCAGGGAATAAAAAAAAAATCAGTGGATCAAGGCATGAATCCCATGTCCACAATTTGGAGGAAAAATGATCCTTCAGAATATGTATATTATTCATTAGCAGAACATCTCTGTCAGACTCCTATGATGGGATAGTTTCAGGTGGGTAGCCATGTCGGTCTGCATGAGAACAGCAGGATTTGAGTCTGGTGGCACCTTAAAGACTAACAAAATTTTCTGGGTATGAGCTTTGGAGGGTCAGAACTCCCTTCTTCAGATGATGGGAGACTTTGTCAGTTGAAAAGGGCTTGGGGTGTGTGTGTGTCTGAATATGCATACAGTGAGCCTCTGCCAAGTCCCTGGGCCACCTAATGGCCATAAGAACATAACTAGAACTTGGTGGGTCAGACCACCACTTAATCCAGCATCTATAAAGACCAACAAGGGAAAGGCCAACCCGTCTCTTGATTTCTGGGCCCAACTCTGGTACTGATGTTTGATGCCACTGATTAAGGAGGCTCCCTTCAATCACCACAGCTCATGGCAATCGATGGATCTCTCCTCCACGAATCCTTCAAAGCCACCCAATGCTTGTGGCCGTTGTTAGAGTAAGGTAGCACCCTAGCTTAGATACAGCAGGGAAAACGGGCACGTTTGACCAGAGCCTGAGCTGCAAGCCCACAATAGGGCTTCTTTAGAACATGGTAGAAATAAAACAAAGTTTGTCTTTCACTCCCAGCGACTGTATTTGTGTGCTGGACCGGGAGAGTTTCAGAGGTTACACCAGGGTGATCGGAAAAGGCTGTGGCTTTCACCATCCTTATACACCCCTTTATTGCACTAGGACTGTCTTCTGACGCTGTGCTTAGTTCTCGTGGCCCCTTCTTACACAACCAGGGTAATGCCGATCGCCACTTTGAGGTCAGGAAGCAATCTTCCCAGGCCAGTTTGGCAAGGGATCCTGACGGTGTTTTGCCATCTTCTGGGCATGGAGCAGGGGTCACCGGGGGTATGTCGGGGGTATGGAGTTGTGAATTTCCTGCACTGTGCAGGGGCTTGGACTAGATGACCCTGGAGATCACTTCCAGCTCTATGATTCTATGACTTCTGTGTGCGTCACTGCTGACCTTCCAGCCTCTTTCCCCATCCCAACTCAAAATCATCTGATTTTGGGTCCCGGACCCCTACCGAGGCCTGACGAAGCTTCCCAGCAAGTGCTCCCGTAGCAGGCCCCGTGCAGCCGTGGTCAACATGCGTCAGCCCCGAGTCCTGCTGTTCGTAGTCTGGGGCTCCAGACTTGCCAGTCTGCAATTATTCTATCCTTGTTCAGTCGGTGGCTTCCCCTCTCCCCCCCTCTTGATATCATAACACAGAGGTTAACTTGGAGCAGTTCCCAGAGCTTGGGAGGAGGAAAACAGCTTGACCTTTCTATTAGCGAGAAAGCCAGCTGCCTTTCAGGTGGACAACGGCCAGGCCCAGATGTCTAAGCACCCTGGAGGAAACCGAGGCCCGACTTCTTCTCTTACACATTGACATGGAGACAAATGACCATTAACCAAGTGGGGAGCTAGCACCCCATCCATGTCACCAGCTGGTAAGGCGGTCAACTCCACCAAGCCATGATTCTGCCCCTAATCCCGCTTCCTGCCAGGATCTCTCGTTCCTTCGGCAGGGCGATACGGACAGATCTTGGCGCGGCACTTTCACTAGTACACAGCTCCGGGTCTCCTAAAGCTTGTGACACGATAAATACATTGGCTAGCACCTCACCCAGACTTTTTCATTTTGCTGCAAAAGACTGACACAGATACTGTGCCCTGGACAAATTTCAAGTGGCTGCACCCCAGGGGGCCCTCGTCCCCCACCTCTTTGAAACTGCCTTCCTCACTCTCTCTGGGGCAGGGCTCAGTCTTCCTTGCTTACAAGGATGGCGCTATACAAATCTCAATGCCTGGAAGGATTTCTTTGCACTGTCAAAGATGGGAGCCTGTTACCTTCCACTCCGCCCAGGACGGTCCTCCTCCAACTTAAGCAGAAGAGACGCTTACTAAAAGTAGGCTTCAAACTTCACTAAATGGAGTTGAGGGATACAGTCCAGCATCCGTCAGGTTTTGCTGCACCCACCCCAAGAGGAAGAAGGTACTGCTAAGCAAATAAACACCAACCTACAAGCACGACACCAAATTATTTTCTTGTTTCAGCCTTGAACATATAACCATAAAAAGGAACCATTTGCAATATATGTGAGTCCCCTTTTGTCATTCTAGTCACTGATACAGGGTGACAGACTAGGATCTGGGAGATCCAGGTTTGAATTTCAACTCTGCTACAGAAGCTTGTGGGGTGACCTTGGGCCAGTCTCACTCTCTCTCACACACAAAACACACAACACACAAAGTGTAACCTACCTCCCAGGATAAACTGAGGATAAAAGGGACGAAAGGAGAACAGCGTAAGCAGCTTTGGGTCCCCAATGGGAAGGAAAGTGGGATAATAAATGAAGTAAATAAATACTTGAACCCATAAAGGGTCATTAGCTCACTGCCCCAGATTCCCTCCTGCTGCTGAATCAACCTCATGGGACTGCTTTGGTGGGCACATTTATTCTTTTTTGGCTAAAACAGAAATGCACAAAGCAACAGGGAGAGCTGCACTGATCTACTCAGAAGGCCCAACCAAGTTAAACAGGATTTGTTTCTTAGCAGAGATGCTTTGGTCCGCGGCCTTTGAAGCTATTGGCAGCCATAACCTTTAGGACCAAAGATACACAGCAGGGCCTTGAGGCCAGTGCGCCTTTTCAGCTCTCCTACAAGAATGCAGTCACTGGCCTGCCTCTAAAGCTCCTCTGAAGACGTGCACAAGGCAGAAAGTTGTCCCACACATTTAAATAGTGCCACGTAAGAGAGGGAGCAAGAGCCAGTTTGGTGTAGTGGTTAAGAGCAGCAGGACTCTAATCTGGAGAGCCGAGTTTGATTCCCCACTCCTCCGCTTGAAGCCAGCTGGGTGATCTTGGGTCAGTCACAGCTCTCTCAGAGCTCTCTCAGCGCCCCCATCTCACAGGGTGATTGTCGTGAGGACAATAGTAACATACTTTGTAAACTTCTCTTGAGGTGTTAAGTTGTCCTGAAGGGAGGTATATAAATTAGTTGTCATTGTTGTTGTTGTTATAAGAGAGCGTGACTGAGCACATGAGAGCAGGTTTCACACTCCGCAAGCCACTCCGGTCACAGTTATTTAAGCAACGGCTTAGCTCCCCTACCTCTGCCCAGGTTGGCAGCATTACCAATCACCATGATAAGACTGCATCCTACGGCAGAGAGCAGAACAGGCGGTAAAAGAGAGAGTGTCGTCTGAGGGCCGGTATTTATTGACCTACCAATATCTTCTGCCTTTCAGCACGGGGGAAAAAAAGTCCTGCAGGGCCTCTCATTGAACAGCCCCTTCTGAAACCCCAAAGCTGCTTCCCAACAGGTCATGAATTCCAGGTGGATTTTTTTTTTTAAAGGAAACTTATTTTGGAAGTCTTCACCTGCATGAAATATCTTAGAAGGCAAAATTAAAATATTTTAAACAACAAATTACAGCAACTGCAGCTCTCCAGGAAGAATACAAAATATATATATATATTGTTTTTATTTTTCCCAGCATAAACTGCTGAGCGCACCAAAGGAAAAAAAAAAAACGGAAGTGGTGTTTTAATTTTTAGAAAGAGACAGAATACTTAGAAAAAGCCAAACCAGGGTTTCCCGGCCTCTCGTAGCAGAGGCCCCCATTCCGTTCTTAAAAACAACACACAGATGAAAAAACACAACAACACTGTCCCAAGGACACAAAGCCTTCCTCAGCCATTACACTGAATCCCACAGATGATGCCAAATCAACTTTCCTGTGTGCCTGTTTATTACAATACGTAAAGGTGAGAGGAACTTGGACTTAAAATGCAGAACGGATTTCTCTTTCGGGCAAGGTCTGGAAAGAAATGTAGACAGACTGCAACCGACTTTAGAAAGCGGGCTGACTTGACACTGGCCATGCGAAGTCTTGGGAAAAAAATATATATATTTTTGCAGTTTGTGGATCGGAACACCAAATCCCAGCTCTCCTCCCTTGTCATAGCAGATACACGCTCTTCTTGTGCAGGAGGCCTTAATACTTTTAAAATCTCGCTTTTAAAGCTAGCGCCTTTTCCTCGCGGCGTTTGCAACACAAGGGTGAGAAAATCTAAAAGGCTCCGTTGATTTGTTGCCTTTGGTTGTACCTGGCAGCGACTGACGAATGGATGCTGAAGCTGACACTAATGTACGCGCCCATCACAGCTGAATGCAGAAGAAATCAAGGCACAACTGCTCCCCAGCTTCAACCAACCAGGCACATGCGCAGTTGTTTTTTAAAAGGAGGCCTGTCTTACGGTGGAATCAGGACTCCCAACCTTGATCTGAGTCTTTTGGCTCTCAGGGAGACGTGAAGGGCTCTCCTCCAAAAGGAGTCAAGCGATGCAGCCTTGTTCCAAGGGACTTTTCTGGGAAGCGCCTTTCAGAACTTCCCACCTCTTGGCAGATCTGAATCTCGGTCTCCCCCCAGTGGCAGCTTGACCCCACAGCACTCACGAAACAGCCTCTAAAGCCACACTTGCCAGGACGAGCCATTCCAAGAGGTAAAGGGAAAGGGGGAAAGAGATGCTAGTGACGAGCCAACGGGAGAAGATAATTCATTCCTGGAGCTAGCCTAGACAGGGAGAGCTCAAAGGCTAGCCTTCAAAAAAAAAGTTTAAAAGGCCATCATGCAGTAAGGCTACACAGTGGAAACTGAAACCCGCCTGTTGCTTCCGGCGCCTGCTATCTGTGCAGTCCGCTTTCCAGACTGCGGAAAGGTCCAGAACTCAACTCGCTCACTCGGAAATTACTGTGTCACAGAAGGTGGGGATTGACTCTGCAGAAATCTCTCAGGGGGCTCTGGGTCACTTCTTCTGGAAAAAGCCCATGATAGATGCTTGCTTGTTCGCCTTGTTGGCTGCAGCCGCCCCCTTCTTTGTGCCTTTCCTGTCCTCTTTCGGCTCCTTCCTCGCAGTCCCAGCTGGAGGCTTGTGGGCTGCAGGGGGCTTGGACCGGAAGTCTTCTTCGCTGTCCGAACAGGACTCGCTCTCGTAAACCTTTTCGGTAACTGGAAATAAGGAGAGTGGCAGAGGCAGTTAGGTCATGCACAAGGCCCTCCTTTCGCTCAGACTTTGCACTGGTGGGCAGCCCTCTTTCAGACTGACCAAGTCAATGTTCTTGCTGGATCAGTTGCAGGCAGACACGGCACCCACGCCAGGGTCTTCTCAATACTACCCTGACCCACCTCCCACGCCACCCACCCTTATCTCTTCTTCTTGGGCTGTGCCTCACCCTTGAACAGCCCGTCATCTATCCTGGGTGCCAGCCTCTGAGGACATTATTTGGGAATTTCCACCTGCTGGCCTGGCAATAGAAGTTTGTCAAAAGGGAGAAATTTACCTCTGAGAGGGGCTTCTAAGAAACACAGGATGGCTCAAACCCCTAAGTTTCTCCCCTAAACTCAATCCCTCTTCCTCTATTGGCTAAGCCAGCTCTTTCTGTCCTAACTCTTGACTAATACATATATACAAACATTTACAAATACGTTTGCAAAACTTCAGTCTCGGAAGTATGGGTAAGACTTCTGCCTTATCCAGTAGTTCCCCACTACAATTTTATTGCATCCTCTTCCTATATCAAACTATCTGCCAAGTACAGCGCAAGGCTGGGCGCAGCTCTATAATGAACTATATCGCGTCTGGATTGCCTGCTCAAAGAGTTGGCATTCTGCAGGAGACCATTTAATCCCATTCCTATGTGGGAGAGGCGAGCTTCCGAAGTCTTGACATGTTTAGAGAACAACAAACTTAAAAAATATCCACTTTTGCAACTGTGAGCTGTGGATACAGGCCTGGCTAAGGGGGTGGGCTGGGGGGGGGAGGCTGGCTAGAGAAAGGAGGGCCTTTTGCTTTGCGGAAGCCTGAAGTCTGTCTCGAGGCCGGAGCACACGTCTCCCACGTCAGGCGCTTTGCCAAGCTTGAAGAACCAGATCTTTAAACAAATCCCATTTTTAACTTGACAAAGCCCAGGGCTAGAGGATTGCAAAAGTGATGCAAAGACCTCCTCAATAGCCAGCCAGCCTCTCCTTCCTCCATGTCTTCTTCCCAGGCCATCCCTCTGTCACCACTCAAATGCAATAAGCTGCTTCACAAAGGAAGCCTACACAAACCCTCAGGAGTCCGGCCTTGTCATGTAGGCACTTAAGGTAAAGTCAAAGTCTGAAGAGGCCTAAAGAAAACCATGCGACTCCCCCACTGTGCTCCACTACCGCTCTGCTTCAGACTCTCAGTTCACTCTCCATTTAAAGTCCTCAGGAGACCCCTTGCCTTCTTGAGGCAATCTGCCCCACTGCTTAAGCTGTGCAACAATGCTCTTTCCTTTATTCAGGGACAACAGACCAACCGCCATGTGTTTTCGCTTTTACAACAGCCATGTGCTGGGTGAGCACCCGGCTTACAATGCGGTGGCTGGCTTGTCCTTGAAGGGGACACAGAATCATAGATTTGTAAGGGACCACCAGGGTCATCTAGCCCAACCCCATGCACAATGCAGGAAATTCACAACTAACTCCCCCGCACACCCAGTGACTGCTGCTGCCTGCCCAGAAGATGGCAAAACATTGTCAGGATCTCTAGCCAAACTGACCTGGGGAAAATTGCTTCCTAACTCCAAGGTGGCAATCGGCATGACCCTGAGCATGTAAGAAGAGGCCACGAGAACTAAGCCCTGATGTAATCCAAACCTTGCCCTTCCACTCATGATCTGCCCAGGTTCCCAGAATCAGCATTGCTGTCAGGTGGCCATCTAGCCTCTGCTTAAAAACCTCCAAAGGAGGAGACATGGCTGGAGGATAGAGAGAGCTGCCTTATAGACCAAGTCCAAATTCACTGGTCTTTTTGTTGCCCAAGGTTGCTGTTCCTATCTCAAGTTGGTTGTTCCAGGATGTTTTCTAACAGACCTTTTCTGCTGAAAGCGGATCTTCCACATACAAAGCACGTGCTGCTCCTCCTGCTGAGCTTTGGCCCCTGCCTTTGCAAACAGCAGCACAAGAATAGGGGAGACTAACCCGGTTAGTCAGCTCAACAAATTACAAAGACCGGGAATCAACCAATTAACCAGTTCACACTGGTGTTTTAGTAACAAGTGCAAAGTGCAAGTGCAAGTAATGTAAACAGTGTACAATAATAAATATTCAAAGTCCATATGAGCAATGCATAAATAGTCCACAGTGGGAGATCCAGAGGTAGGGGAGCAGTGTGCCAAGATGCCAGTTGAATAGTTCACAATCCACACAGGGATGGAGAATCGCCGTGCCGACGGGCTAGTGCGTACATATATTTTTCAATTCCCGTTTCGTGTTAAAACACTTCTTCTTGGGCACATCAATCACTGAAAAATGCAGATCTCCTGGTCACATACCCTCCTGGATCATATTCTGTCTCTACTACAAGCTTTCCAACGGACTGTTTGCTAACAGCAGGGCAGCTTCTAAGCCACCCCCAGCCTCTGGACCTGCTTCAGAAGCTTTGCATCTCACTCCACAAGAAGGCCTGCTGACCAAAGTAGGGCGGCGATGTTTCATTGATTAATCCGTTAGATTCAGCTACTAATCTGCTGACAGACCGAAAAGGTGCTCCTGATTAGTCTGGTAGCATAATTTTCAAATTCTGGAAAATACAAGCCTTATCTTGCAATTCTTTGCTTTTACTTCCATGCAAACCTATGCAGATATAATCTGTTAACTTAGGAGAGCTCTTAAGATTAAAGAACTACATTTCTTTGATTAAGTAGTAAAGCATCGAGTAGCACCTTTAAGACTAACCAACTTATTTGTAGCATAAGCTTTCGAGAACCACCGCTCTCTTCATCAAATGCAGGGAGTTGCGGTCCTCGAAAGCTTATGCTAAGTTGGTTAGTCTTAAAGATGCTACTCGACTCTTTACTATTTTGCAACTACAGATTAACACGGCTAACTCCTCTGGATCTTCGACTAAGGGACAACCTGTTGCTTACCCATACAGCCTTCCTCATCAACAAAAGTTTTGGACTTCAGCACTCGCTTCCGTTTCCGCTTCTTTCCTCCTGCTGAAGCCTGAAAGATGAGAGAGGGAGGCAGAAGTAAGAACGGTGAACAGGGAGCAAACCTCGCCGTGACCATGAGATGCTCTCACCCCTTGGAACGATTACAGAAGACTGGAGGAGTAGAAAGCGTGGGCAAGACTAGGCGGCCACCTCTGATTGAAGAGGGGCTTCCATGTGATGGAAGCTTCCTTAGCAAGACTGACTATTTGGGCCTTGGGGGCAGGAGCAGGTCACAGATCACAATATCCAGCTTTGAAGCTACAGGAAGAAAGAGCACAGGTGGTCTTCTCTGTCGAAGTCTGGCCGGCAACGAGCCGCTCACGTCTCTCCCAAAGGGAACTGCCAGTTGGTCCCCTGCTCTCTTTGGACCACTCCTTGGCACCACCCCCATCAGATACGCCTGGGGCTACAAACCTCAACGGGTACCAAGTGTCTTGGGAAGGAGGGAAAAAACGGCCGTTTCTTCTCTCTGGTTCAAATATGGAATTGAGGATTTGAGTCCAGGGAATTGAGTCCAGGGGCACCTGTCACTGGACGCAAATCCTGCTGTTCTACTGCAGACCAACATGGCTACCCACCTACATTTAGGGCTATTATGGGATGCAAAACGAAGGGTGATTGCTAGGCAATTTTGAATCTGGCCAACCACATATTCAGAGCCAGTTTGGTGTAGCGGTTAAGAGCGCGGGACTCTAATCTGGAGAACCGGGTTTGATTCCCCACTCCTCCACTTGAAGCCGGCTGGGTGACCTCGGCTCAGTCACAGCGCTCTCAGAGCTCTCTCAGCCTCACCCACCTCACAGGGCGATTGTCGTGAGGACACAACTGCTCTGAGTTGTCCTCAAAGGCGGTATATAAATTGAATGTTATGTTATTATTATTAAAAAAGCATCAGAGAGCTCACAAATCCCAGGAATGCAGGTGCAAACAGAGCCAAAGGGACGTCAGCCTCAGATCTCAAGGGAACGCCGGCAGACCTGCCTCCTTGTCTTCCTTTGGCAGCCCTTACACGTACGAAGCTACAAGGGCATTCTCCCCATCTACCTGCTCCTAGCCTGCAACCTGGAACTACTCAAGTTCTCTCCACCTTCCCACCCACTCCAAACCTTCTGAGACCCACAAGGCCGTCCTTTGCTTCAAGTCTTTTACTGGTCAGGAAACACCACAAGGGCTGCACTTCAGCTGCCCTGGTTAACCTGCCCCCTCTTCATACAAGTCTTCAATAGCACGGCTGTGGTCTACAAGCTCCATAAAATCTCGACTGAAGCGAGCAGCCATGCAAAAGGCACACGAAGCAGCTACAAATGGGTGGAAAACCGCTAGTCTTGCACTCCGTTCTTAAACCTTCTACTGAATCAGACCATCAAGGTCTGTATAGTCTGCTCTGACAATGATTTCCCATACATCACCTGCTACTTGATCCTTTATAATAATAATATCTCCTTTTAACTAGAGGTGCCAGGGATTGAACCTGGGACCTTCTACATGCCAAGTCAGATTCTCTACCACCAAGCCACAGCCCCTCCCCGTTTTTAGTTCTGCCACTGTGACGTCTCTCCGCTACCGAGCTACCTTTTGGGAACCAACAAGTTTGGAGTTGTAGACCAAAAAGATAAAAAACCCAAAAACATGTCTGAAATTTCTAATAAGCCTCTGGAAACTAAATTAGGTATGGGTAAGGGCTTCCTCTTAAGACTATACACCATAACGTTCTCTAACGGTGTATAACGTTCTCTATTTTTTCCTCACTTCAAATTAAATTCTTGCAATTAATTTACAACAGTATCTAAAAACTGGAAATCTCTACTAGAGATGGGCACGAACTGAAATATGAACTAAAGTTTGTCTCAAACAGGGCTGGTTTTTGGTTTGCGAACCAGCAGTTTGTGGGAGCTCATTGAACCGCAACAAACTGCTATGATTTTTAGAGCAGTTTGTATGGTTCGTTTTTTGTTTTGTCACTGCAGACAGCCTGACGCTAATCAATCTGTTACCTAGGCAATTGGTGTGTGTGTGGGGGGGGGGGGGAATGAGCTTTCTGCAGACCTTCTGCAGCCCCGGAAGTGAAAAACCGACAAACCAAACAAACTGGTTTGTGAACCGGGCAAATTCGTGGCAGTTCATGGTTTGTGAAACGTGACGAAACACAAACCATAACGAACCGCCACTTTCCAGGTTCGTGCCCGCCTCTAATCTCTACCCCCACCCCTCCCAATTCCAACATCATCTTATACAACGCAAACACGCTATGGAAATTTACTTAACTTACCCAACTTAATATGGAATTTCTGATCACAGACCCAGCTGCTTGGAATAAACATAAAGGGAGCTACACAAATGAAGAGTTACCTCCACGGGCACAGGGTCTGGCTGTATCTTCAGGACTGGCTCAGGAGAAAAATCTTTTGCTTCAGGAGTTACGGGTGATGCTGGGACATCTGCATGAAGAAAGGAGTACAATTTTATTTGTTTATTTATTTGCTTCCTTTATACCTCATGCCTTTCTCCCCAGTAGGGTGCCCTAAGCAGCTTATATCATTCCCCTCTCTTCCATTTTATTCTCAGGGCAACCCGGTGGGGTAGGTTAGGCTGAGTGTGGGTGACTGGCCCAAGGCCACCCAGCAACCTTCCATGGCAGAGCGAGGCTTTAAACCTGGACCCCCCAGATCCTACTCTGACCCCCTAACCACTATACCGTGCAGGGATCCCATCAAAGATTCCTGGCATCACCACATCAAGCTGTATCTATTAGCACTTCTTCAGCTAAAGCCAAGGCCAAAGGCTTCAGAAGGGACTTTCTAAAATTAGCCTTCAAAATGTTGCCTGATTTTTTAAGGGAGTCTGATTTTCAAAGATGCTGCCGCGGCCTCTGGACAAACATGCTGGGAAACATGGAAACTCATCATCTCCAAAAGCCAAAGAATTGTTTACATGTTAATTTAAGTCAAGCCGAGAGGCCAGTGTTTGGGCTCTTAAAACGATTTGATTCTGTGCACAGTCAGATTTTGTGCTGTTTTTAATGGTGCCGCCAGGCTAAGGGTTCTTGAACGTCAGCTGCACTGACTGAGGGCACAAAGGGACCCCAAGTCAGACAGGGAAAACCCAATCCCTGCATGGACCTCTGCAAGTCAAAGCCACACCTGAAAACGTCGGAAAAGGTAACAGAGAGGGACTGTGCCTATTTTTTGCAAGGGCTGATTCCGCACACGTTGGATGATGCACTTTCAATGCACTTTATCAATCGTTTGAGGTGGATTTTTTTGTTCCGCACACGAAAAAAAATCCGTTCCAAATGATCTATAAAGAGGATTGGAAGTGCATTATCCAACGTGAGTGGAATGCTTCAATATTGCTACCTGATGAAGTCCTTGGATGTGTAGCCAGCAGTGTGGGAAGTCACCGACTGCAAGCAGGATGTAGCAGAAACCGTGTACGTGCAGGGTCTCCTCTGAACCATGAGTACTCGAAACTTGCTTTATTTTTTAACCCTGTTTACTTAGTAGACTTAAGGCATGTCACAGGAAGTCATGGTGGCTATGATGTACCATCTGCACAGACACCAGCCCATGCAGCTGTTCAGTTTCACAGGCCTGCAAAACCCGGGACTTAAGCCAGAAAGTGCCCTGACCTGGAAAGCCCAGGTGAGCCTGATCTCGTCAGTTCTCAGAAGCTAAGCAAGGTCAGCCTTGGTTAGTAATTGGATGGGAGACCTCCAAGGAAGGCCAGGGTTGCAGAGGCAGGCAAACTAACTCTGTCAAGTCTCTTGCCATGAAAACCCTGCCAGGGGTCACCACAAGCCAGCTATAACTTGAGGGCACTCTCCTCCAAGCTAGAATGCAGTTCACACCGTTTTAATTGTGCCATCTGCCTGGCACCTCAGTGAGAGAGGCAGACTCTATATGAGGTTTGTAAATAAGTAAGAAACTGTGTTTAAAAGTTGGCAAGATGGCAGTCTTCTAAATTCCACTGTCAATACAGATGGTCCCAAGATCGCCACTGCTAACAAAAGAAGTATAAAAAAGTAGTTTGAAAGTGTTTATCGATGTCTTCTTCAAAAACTTAACCCATTGCTTCTGGGCAAATAAATGAGAGGCGTTCACAGAGAATTTGTGGGCTTTCCCTAAAGGGAATGAAACAGTCGAAAGGAAGAATGTTCAGTTAGACCTAAGGCTGCCAAGTGCCAGGTGAGGGCGCTGCCACTGCACCCAAGTGCAGGAGGGAAAAGGGGTGGAAATGGCAACACTGAAGTTATAATGACCTTTCTTGGGGAAGAGATCCCCAATGCTCTAGGTACTCCACTGATCTCTATGGCCTTTATCTTAGAGATCTGCGGAATCCCTAGAATATCACACTAGGAGGGCTGTGATATCAGTCACACTGTCAACCCTATTGAGTCTAGAACTATTTGAATCCCGGGGAGATTGACCCTGCAGAAAATAAGGAAATGGAAAGAGATTGCCAGCTCTAAAGTGGCGGTGATGGGATCCACACACACACACCCATCCCACTTCTGAAAGAATCAGTTTCACAGCCCCCAGTAGAGATGGGCACGATCTGCATTCCGATAAAAAAACCCCCCACGATAATGGCGTTCGTGCAATCAGGACCTGGTGGATCGTTGTCTTCCACGGCAAACGATCCAGCAGTTGGGAGGGGGCTGGACGGGGTGATCGTGATAGGATTGGGAAGCTAGACATTCAGGCGCCAACAATCTATTCCCCTGGCAACGGAGGCAGGGGAATGCCTGAGCTCTATTTGAAACTTGATAATATTTCCCCTAGCAAGGAAAAGCAAACAGTTGTGAGTGAAAAGGTGGCTTCCTGAGAAAAATATAAGCAAAGTGATTTGGAGAGGAAGGGGTTAAGACTTAAGAGAGAGAGAAAACAAGCGAGCCGCTTTGAGCGCGGCTATCAGCAGAAGCTGTTTTGCGCTCCTATCCTGAGTTCATTCAGTGCGTTGAAAGAGTTAACAACACTGAGAAGAGCTCTCTCCTCCTGACTGAGTTCATTCAGTGCATTTTGGAAGACTGGCTGCTTGCTTTTACAATTGGGTGGGGAGGATTCTATCCCAGCTTTTTTTTAAAAGCTGGCTGAAACTTGTTAACGGGGTGTCTCTCTCTCTATTTGGAGAGGCAGGGACAGGTTAAAAACTTTCCCCCCCTCTGCTCTACTTGTGTGTGTGTGAGTGAGAGAGAGAGAGAGAGAGAGAGAGAGAGAGAGAGAACATCCCCTCCCTGAGGGGAGGCGGCTCGTCGCTGAGTTAAAAACTCCCCCCCCTCTGCTCTGTGTGTGGGGGGGGGCACCCCTCCGCTTTGGCCTCCCCGATCCCAGATCGGAAACAGGACTTGATCGGAGTGAATCGGAGATCTGGGGTCATCACCAGCGCAGATCCACGATTAGCTTGATTGGTTTTTTGGGGGGGATCGTGCCCATATCTAGCCCCCAGCCTAAAGTCTTATTTCATTGTATGATAAAATCAGTTGTGGTTCTTGCAAAAAAAAAAAGGAAACTCCAGCAGTGGATCACAAGTTAGACCCAGCGAAGCAGCAGCTCTTACGAAGAGAAGAGAACTGACAAAGAGAACTGTGGTTCTCGAAAGTTTATGCTACAATGAAGTTGGTTAGTCTTAAACGTGCTACTGGACTCTTTACTATTTTACAACTACAGACTAACACGGCTAACTCCCCTGGATCTAGAAACGCTGGAGGCAGTGAAAGAACACCTGCCAAGCTCCCCTTCCTGCCCTTTCTTGGCCAGCCTGCAGTTCTGCACTCGGGCTGTAGACACAACACAGCACACATCAGAGATGTGAAACCAGTCTGGCTGATTAGGTCAGTGTTGGGAATTATGTCTGTGCCAGGCATGAAGCCAAGCGACCTTTGGAAGGTTAAGTAGGGCTCAAATCAAAAGGTGGCTGGCTTCCAAGCCCTGAACAACGGGTGACTCTAGCTTTCTTAATAAGCAAGCTGTAGAAACACAAGAAGCGAGAGAACTAGCAGGATGCAAGAATCTCAAAAAACAAAAGCATTAACATTTACTGCAGATTTGGCAATATGATGGTTGGGGAACCTCAGAGCCAGGCAAAGCGGCCGCATCTTTTTGAGTCTGCGCGTGGCAACTACGGCAAGAATCTGGATTTCTGAGAACCTGATTTCTTTTTGCTTAGCTTTTTTTAAGCATCTAGCCCTTCCGGCTGAGGGGCAACACTTGAAAAAAGAAGATGCTGGTGATAACTGCAAAAAGGCAGCGATGTTCAGCGCAGTAGACCTTCTGTGCTGAATGTCACAGGCCCTAAGGGAGGTGGTTTTGGTTGGGAAGGACACCCGAGTAAAACTGTGTATGTTTAAAACCTTTTCCGACCCCCAGGAGAGCTAAACATGCTCTCTGCCAGAAGAAATAAAAAGGTCTGGTCTGTGTGTAACTTTTCTAAATATTAATTAGGTTTATTGCAGTAACGGGGCTGTTTTTTTTTTCAAACGTGGCTGTAGGGATGGGGGGGGGGGGGAGAAAGCAAGCAGGCACATGTCCATTTCAGTCTTTCTGGTTTTCCTTTAGTAGGGACAAGGGTAGGACTTTCCATACAACAGTAGACATTGTTTTGACTTTAGTTTTTCTGCCAGAGATGAGTTCTGAGTAGGACAGCAGACATCCTGGACACAAAATCAGACCTTGACTGGCATTGTTATCTTGTCTATGATGCTAGTAGAGATTCTGTTGAACAGTAAAAATGGTAGTCTGGGTCACAAGCACAGAAAATCTATCAAGGTTTCAAAATGTAGAATCCATCATGCTAGCGTGGCTGCCTCTCCCTCCCTCAGGGAGAAACTCACATAATGGATCGAACCGTATGGATCCATTCCATGAACAGTGCTGCCTCCCTCAATGGAAAAGGAACAGGCCAGTGGGATCCAACCCATTCTGTTTCCTTGCTTATTTAAAAAACACGCATAGCATACCTTTCACTCCAGAGACCATACTAAGAACCTGGGCTGCTTTTCCTCGCTTGCCTACACTCACCGTCATGTATGTTTAGCACAGAACAAAACCATCTTAGACTCTGCCAAGCAAAGATGGATTTAGCAGCATAAATTACGTCCATTAATCTTCAAACCGCAAAGGGAAAGTGTTGTCCTTGAGGTTAAAATATTAGGTATAGCAGAGAACATCAAAAGCTCTTTGTGTGTGGGGGGGAAAAAAGGGTGTTGGTTGTAACCAGGGATCTCCTAAGGGAAAAGTTAAAAGGAACGTAAAGAGGAGCTGCGGTAAAGGTCCAAGGGAAAGCTTAAAACAAAAACCTTGCCATCGCTGTGTCATTTACTTCTACAGCACTGCAGGTATGCTCAGTATCAACTTCAAGCTACCAGCCACCTTTACCAGCGGTCGTCTGCCCAGAGCTTCTCCCCCTTCGCTTACCCTCCTCACTGCTGCTCTCGGAACGAGGGAGTTTGATTCGACGCCTCTTTCTCTTCAGACCTTCAGCCTCTTTCTCGTCATCCGACATCTCGACCCGCTTTGTTCTGCAAAGAAACAAGATGTGTCAACTCAAATGTACTTGGGGGATTGCGGAGGGGGAGGAAAATATTACGTTATTAGTCAGCAAAATAGCAGAGAGTCCAGAAGCAGCTTTAAGACTAATCAACTTTATTGTAGCATAAGCTTTTGAGAGCCACAGCTCTCTTTGTCAGATGCATACTAAATGCCGCAATAAAGTTGGTTAGTCTTAAAGGTGCTACTGGACTCCTCGCTATTTTGCTACTGCAGACTAACACGGCTAACTCCTCTGGATTATTAGTCAAGAAGCTCATATTTGAGAGAATTTAGTAAATACCTGGCACCTGCACAATTATGTCTGAAGAGCTTCACATACATTATTTTGCAGAGGAGTTAGCCGTGTTAGTCTGTGGTAGCAAAATCAAAAAGAGTCCAGTAGCACCTTTAAGACTAACCAATTTTATTGTAGCATAAGCTTTCGAGAATCACGCTTATGCTACAATAAAATTGGTTAGTCTTAAAGGTGCTACTGGACTCTTTTTGATTATATATTATTTTGTAATTTTAAAGAAAAATATAGTACAGCCATTTACACTACTTTCAGCACATCCATGTACGCTGGACATGCGTGGCCTGCACTGCAACGGTAAGCGATAGCCCAAGCCGAGCACTGTGTACGTTCTGCATTTTTTTTAAAAAGACACACAATTCTGCATCATGATGGGACATTCTTGGGTTGGGAAGGACGCGTGTGCAGACACGTGGAGAAGTGGGCAGGACGTACTATCTGCTGGAGGAAGGCAAGGGAGGAAGGCCAGGGGCCACACTCACAAGTTCTGAGAATGAAGCTGCAGCCCGCAAGCCGGGAATCAGGATCAACAAGGTGTGGCCGTGACCTGCCTGGCTCACAAAAGACTGTGAAACAGGAACAAACGGGGGGTTACAGTTGGTGGACTACAGGCAGGACAAGGATAAAGCTCCAGGTGCTCTTAGCCCCTGACGGGAGACTAGCAGAGGCAGACGGGGGCACGCTTCTCTCATAGCGGTTCCATGTGCTCTTTCCCAAACAAATTAGCCCACATTCTCCGCTGACGAGAGCTGAACGTGCAGCATGCGCTAACCGGCTCCGTAGCTTTGAGCACTAACTACTGGCAAGAGCTCTCTAGGACGATACCTGACTACAAACAGAAGGCAGCAGCTCACTTCCTTTGCATGGAGGGATGGGAGAGAAGAGAGGGTGGGGGAAAAAATACCGAAGTAATCTTATTGTAGCTCCACTTGCTGGCCACTCTTTTGTCCTTTTCATAACATCTTTGTTCCTCTACCTTTTAAAATCTTGTGAGCGAGTCTAAACGGGGCCTGACTATAGGATGGTTCTCTATCAACTAGCGAACGGCTTGGTATCAAATCAGGGAGCCGCACTCCTAGCCAGCCCTGTATTACCTGACTTCGTATGACATTATTTATCGTCATCTTCTATCAATTTTAACTGTTTTTGCCAATGCCTGCCCTGACAGTGAGGATAAGCAGACGTGCTTAGCACGCAGCTTGCTTTGTTCGAATTACTGAATAGATTTTGTTAACTGGGGGTACGTTATTTTGGCTGCTTTACGTGTTCTTCTGTGCGTTCTAATCAAGGTGGCCACACGGAGACTTCGGGTACCTTTTCTTGTCCTTCTGCTGAACTTTGGCAGCCTCGGCTTTCTTGCCCGTTTTCTTGGGTGCCGCGGGGTCAGAGAGCGATTTTGGCTCCGCTGGAGAAATGGGAGATTTCGCGGCTGCTTTTTCCTCCTTTCGCTCTTCAGGCTCAGTGTTGGCTTTGCCTGCACATGCCATAAGAGGGTTTTTTTTTAAAAAAAGAGAAAGCTATAACAAATGGATACATAGGAAAATGATGCACACTCATAGATCAGCATGAAGTCAGAATGGTTCCAAACGCCACCATCAGCCGATGTATCAGGGCCAGAAGGTGCAGGCAGAATTGCATTTAAACCGCCCCTCCCGCACAATATTCATGCTCCACCCACTGCAGCTGAAGCCTTCCTTTTTTCCTATCAACAGTCTGAACCCTCACGCTTCTGAATTTCAAAGCAGACTGATATGCAGTAGGCAGGTCAGCTGCTCCACAAGAGCAAGCTTCCTTGGACTTAGAGGTTTAGTGCTGTGGTCCTTCACATCGCAGCTTCCGTTTTTACCGAGTCCAGCACCTCCAAGGTCCCCCTGGTGATCTCCAAGAGGGCAGCTCCTCACGCTACACTGTTGGGGCCAACTCCAGAGTGAGAACATTTCTGCTAACTATCATGTGACAAGCTGAAAATCCATGCAAGTGCACACTTAAAAGTGACGTCAACCGAAGCAGAAAAAAATGTCCCTGGCTTGAGTCTCAGCGAGGAAGGCAAACTGTAGCTAAATCAATCAATCTGCCTTCGACTGAATCATAACACTGGTCCAAAGTCAGTGTTGTCTAACCCAGTGGTACTCCGTGGCACATTGAGAGCCACATTTACAATTACCATCAACCCAAACATTTACTGCCATCTGCGGCATGAGGCCTGCTCAAAGCTTACTCCTTTCCTTTGGCTGATGTTTCAAGGTGGGGAACCACCTGCCAACCACAAACCACACTAGGCAAGAGCCTTGCCCACTTTCTTGAAATATGGGGCAGGTGCCACATTGGGGAACTTGAGATACTGGGGATTATTAACAACAACAACAACAACAACAACAACAACAACAACAACAACAACAACAACAACAACAACAACAACAACAACAACAACAACAACAACAACAACAGTGAGTTTATATACTGCTCTTCAGGACTGATTAGTGCCCACTCAGAGCGGTGAACAAAGTCAGTGTTATTATTATCTCCACAATTCAGCTAGGGAGCTGGGCTGAGAGGAGTGGCTCACCCAAGGCCACCGGCTGAGCTCATGGCAGGAGTGGGAGTCGAACCAGCAGAGGGTCAATCCGCAACCCAACCACTTAACCGCTATGCTATTGTCTGCATGCTGTGCAGATGTTCTAACATGAGGCCACAGCCCCACCCATGTGAACAGCCATCCACTTGCCTGTCATGAAGCAGGGTGCAAAGACTACAGGTAAGATGTATTGTCGAAGGCTTTCACCGCCGGAGAACGATGGTTGTTGTGGGTTTTCCGGGCTGTATTGCTGTGGTCTTGGCATTGTAGTTCCTGACGTTTCGCCAGCAGCTGTGGCTGGCATCTTCAGAGGTGTAGCACCAAAAGATAGAGATCTCTCAGTGTCACTGTGACACTGAGACCTGTGACACTGAGAGATCTCTGTCTTTTGGTGCTACACCTCTGAAGATGCCAGCCACAGCTGCTGGCAAAACGTCAGGAACTACAATGCCAAGACCACGGCAATACAGCCCGGAAAACCCACAACAACCATCACTATAGGTAAGCATGCAGGAAAAAACTGCAAGCGTTGGTTCTTCCAGACTACAAAGGACTCAGATGTGTGATAGGTGGAAGGGCCAGAACATATCTGGGTGGCCATTACTTTTGAAGCAGCTATAACAGCCCTCCGATTGATACGGTTCTAAATTTGTCTAAGCCAGGCAGAAGTTGCACAACTGCTCTGGCATGCTCCACCTCGGAAACCATTACACACCTGCACACCTTTCATCCCCCCACCACCCCACAATTCCTCATACTGTAATGTTTCTAACCTTTTTAAAAAATACACTTATAATTGTACTTTTAATTCCTGACCTAGCACTAACATGCAAAGTAGCTGACTGCAAGAAATAACTCTCAGTGTAGTAAACACACTGGAGGCCGCAGTCCTAAGCACGGTGAGGTCTGGTGCAACATGCAGAAGAATGAGATGACAAAATCTTGAAATGGTTTGATTAAAATGGATCACTTCAAGCTGCAAGTTAGAAATGCCATTTTTAAATGCTCCCCGTGGGAAATCTACCCCATGAAAATAAGAATGTAGGACATTATGTGTGAACTATCTATCACAGCACATTCCCTGCTCTGCTAGTTTTCTACTTGGGGGTAGTTTTATTTTGTTTTTTAACCTCTGCGCTTCTACCAGCAGTCTCTACTGGTGGTGCAGATTGCCCTGAAGTCATAGCTGACTTAGGGCGACCCCTGGTGGGGTTTTCATGGCAAGGGACTAACAGAGGTGGTTTGCCATTGCCTGCCTCTGCAGCCCTGGCCTTCGTTGGAGGTCTCCCATCCAATTACTAACCAAGGCCGACCCCTGCTTAGCTTCAGAGATCTGATTAAATCAGGCTCACCTGGGCTATCCAAGTCAGGGCGCAGTCTTTAGTAGCACAGTCCATTCTACCTGCTCAGGTCTTTGACACAATATTCTCATGCCTGGGTAGCCCTTGTAATGTCACACTGAATTAAGCAAAAGTTGTTCCAAAATATATATGCCTAGAAATAGACTACAAGCCCCTTGGAGACGGGGAATTAACTTTCAAGTGGTACAACCTGCCATTAGCCCTTAGGACCGAGAAGACAAAAAAGCAAGGAGCTTATAATCCTTACTCATAGCAGCTTTTCCAAAGAAGTTGTTCAGCACATTTCCTTTAGCGACTGGCTTGCTGCTTGCAGCGGAGGCCTGGAAATAATTAAGAAAGCCTGTCAGGAAACTGTTGTTACCCAGGTGCAGTGTGAAGCCAAGGCTACAATTCTCTGTGTGTCCCAGTGAGACCAAGAGGATTTGTGCAGCAATCTAGACATGCCCTTTGCCAGCCCTTCCACGTGACTTAGGCAAGGGATGTTGCTGGGAAAAGGTGTCTGAAGCGGATATTCATTTTTGTTCACTGTTAAGGATCTCTCTGCAAGAACCTGTGTTACAAAGAAAAGGAACTCTTGCATTCTTCAATAATCTGCACGACACGTACTGTTTGTCTGTGTTCCCTGTTCTGTAGACAGGACAATTTGGGAATTTGCACAACCTCGTTTAACGCAGAAATCTTTCAGAACAAACATTTAAAACTCACAAATGTTCTCTGTTGAAACCTCAGAAACTGCAGAGGACTTTAGTCAGTGGGTGGGTCCCTGCAAGGCTGGATCGAGGGGGGGGGCAGGGGGGTTCGCTTGCCTCCCGGCGCGGCCAAAGAGGGGGCGCCGGGCGCGGCTGGCAGCCGCCTGGGAGCACGCTGCAGCTTGCCATGCGGGAGGCTGAGTGCAGGGTTGGGAGGCCCTCGTCAGCCCCACTGATGCGGCGGCTGGCTTGCCGTGCACGCAGGACCTCCCAGCCCTGCGCTCAAGCCAGCTGCCCCAGCACACGCCCTCGCTGCTGCTGCTGCCAGCTCCACGGTGCTCCATGCGCTGGGGTGGCTGGCTTGTCGCGTGCGATGCACAGGGCAGCGGGGCACGCGAACCGCGCGGAGGGCCTCCTACCCTGCGCTCAGCCGGCTGTGCAGCAAGCTGGCCGCCCCAGTGCATGGTGAGCCACGGAGCTGGCTGGCTTGCCACGTGGGTGGCTGAGTGCAGGGCTGGGAGGTCCCGCGTGTGCGGCAAGCCAGCCGGTCACCCCAGCGCACATCCGCGCCGCCGCCAACTCCATGGCTCACTGGGTGCTGGGGCGGCTGGCTTGCTGCACGGGCGGGCACGCCTCCTGCCCTGCGTGATGACGTCACTTTCATGATGTCACCACGCAGCGCCGGGAGCGCGCGCGCACTATGCGCGCACAGAGACCCAGGCAAAGGTTGCACCGGGCGCCCATGCCCCTAGATCTGGCTCTGGGTTCCTGTTCTCTCATGGCCCCCTGTCCCCCATCTCCTAAAACTGAGGAAGCAAGAAGCACTCTAATGCTTGTACTGAAGCAAAACAGATTTGTTCTAGCAGTTCTCCACGCTATCCAGAAACACAAGCTGATAAGGGGCCTCAAAACAAAATTGAAAGAGTTATTAACACACTGCCCGATCCCGGATACTTACACTTGGTGTTTCTTTAGCCTCCATTTTGGATTCTTTGTGTGTGTCTTGGGATTTGGTAACAGGTTTTGTGGCAAACATTGCCATAATGCCTTTGGCCTGCTGGGAGGTCTGCTTTGAGGCAGCACTCGAGGCATGACCGTTGACCACAGAAGCCATGCTGGCATTTGTGCTGTGTGCCGGCTGGGAATCCACATGCGCCAGAGTTTCAGTCTGAGATGTTTCGGCAGCCGTCCGGGCAACTGCAGCAGCACAGTGAATAGCACTAAACCTGGATGGGTCGGTGAGAGAGAGAACAAAAACTTTAGTTATCAACTTAACATTTCCTCATCCACCTACAGTTCAGTTCCCCTTTCTGAAAGTACCTAGTACTCCAGGCTTTGCTAGAGATCCGTTGACAACTGAATAAAATATTTTGAACACAGGCCCAAGGAAGGTTTACATGCAAAGGGAAGCTAAATAGCTGCTAAACATGCCTTAAAAGGGCACTGCCAGAGTACCACAGTGCAGACAGGAAGCAAGAGCAGCTACTTCAGTTAAGAAGAATTAATCACAAGAGAGGTGCTGCTTTAAGCATAGTATTCCTTTAAGTGAGTCTGATACAGCAACTAAACGAGAACACAGCAGTTCAATTCATACAGGGAGCAAGAAGAGATAAGGGGGGAATATAGTCGTTAAAACAGTCGGCAGAATATCAGCACTGCAAGGGGGAAAAGAAGCCCAGACTTCTTCCTAGTCTGAAATAGTCATCTAGAACTACAGAAGAAGGCATGGCCAGGGGAAGGGGCCATGGCTCAGGGGAAGAGCATCTGCTTGGCATGCTGAAGGTCCCAGGTTCAATCCCCAGCATCTCTAGTTAAAAAAACAAAACAGGATGAGGTACCAGGGGATGGGTGAGATCTCTGCCTAAGGCCCTGACAGCCACTGCCAGTCTGCGTAGACAGTTCTGACCTTGATGGTCCAATGGCCTGATACAGCATGACGAGCCTACAGGTGGCAATAAGCTACAGGTGAATCCCCCCAAGCCTCTAACAGATCCGTCACATAAAGGCAGAGCTCACTTGCTGCTGTTCTGCAGGTTCGCCTTGACGATGTCATAGTCTGTGTTGTAGAGTGGGCCGCTGTCCTTCAGCATGGCTTTCTGGATGCTGTACACGTGCACGCTGGCAACGGTCGCCAGCTTTGACTTCATTGCTGAAGAGGAAAGAAAAGGATATGCTAATTTCACCCAGGGAGGGTTCATGCTTGATGGGAGCCTGTCGGGGAAGCTTCTACGTATAATTGTTGTGATTTATGTGAGCAAAACAAAGAACTGGATGGAATAGATATTCCTAATTCAAATATTTTATGAAAATTGTATTTACATTCCTTCAAATACAATACATTTAAAAAAATTCACAGAGTTCCATAATGTATTTTCAAACTAAAATATAGGCAATCTGTGGGCAACAATGATCTCAACCACCCGGCTGTACTTGACCTGTTCCTTGTTTGACCAGTAAAGCCCATGAGGTTCCTTAACGGCAGGAAGATGCAAAGTTTGATATTTATTTCATTTATACCATGCCTATCATCCCAATGTGGACCCAAAGCGGCTTACATCATTCTCCCCTTTTTCCGCACAACAAACCCTGCCAGGTAGGTTAGGCTCCGAGTGTGAGACTGGCCCAACGTCACCCAGTAAGCTTCCATGGCAGAGTGGGAAATCGAACCTGGATTGCCCAGATCCTAGTTCATCACTCAAGTCACTGCACCACACCGGCTCTCACTGTGGGTTAAGGAAGAACTACTATTCCACTAGGACAGAGGGCGGGTTCAGATGGGGGAAGGGGGCTGCTCCCTCAAGGGAGAGGAGTAGGTGGGAGGGAATATGGAGCAAGATTAATCCTAGCAATAAAGGAGGATATAGGCAATAAATGAATTAACAACACAACAACACTTGGGGAAAGGAGAAGAAATTAGGATGGGGGCAGCCCCCTCCTCTAGGTGTGGAATGGGCTGAGAATTTAGAAACTTCCGCGGCCAACAAAGGGACGGTGCTTTGAAATTTTAGGTTAGCCAAATTTTAAGTGTTTAATTGCCATCCTTCTTGAGCTTCTGAATGTAGCTGGATATGAGAAGGGAGGAACGGAAAGCAAGACAACCCAACTCCATGCTGGGCCTCTTACAAGGCCTAGGCAGCTGCTAGAAGTCAGCCACTTAGAGACATTCACCATCTTTCCTCCAAGAAGTTCAGGGAGGCATTTCATCCCCAACAAGAACTCTATGGGGTAGGGAACACCAAGAGAGTGAGTCACCTAATATGAACAATGCCTGGCAAATACTGGCCCCAGGCTCCCCTCCACTGCAACTGCAGTTGTGAACCCCCCAAGCACTCTTGCATCGTTCTGGGGGTAGAGCTCCTTCAAGAATCTGAATTTTTAACTAATACTTAACACAGAGAGAAAGAGTATGCACGCAACAAGCAACACAGCACTGAAGTGCTGCCCCCTGCAACAGGAAATCTAAGATGCAAAGGTACAGCCTTAATTCCTTCAATGCAACTTAATTTCCTGAATATCCTGTTGCAATTTTCCGCTCCCTGCCCGTCATCCTGTAACTGCGTAACTGAACTTGGTATCCCAAATTAATTTATCGTGAAACGCTGTGCTCTCCATGTCTCCTTTCAGATGCACTGGCCTTTTCAAGAGTATCTGGATTTTTAACAGTATTCAGGAAACTAACTACCGATTCTATCAAAACTCGTAAGGAGACCACTACAGGGTGCCTGAGTGCCACCTACAGACAACGGAGTCGTGTTCCTGAGATTACCACAAAACAACACTTTCGTTCTGCGCAGCCCTCCTCTCCATGCACCTACCTTCTAGCTTATCCTCTCTCACTACTGCGACCTTGTGGCTCTGCAAAGAAAAGACATTCATCACCATAACGGAACACACATTTTTCGTGACTGAGCCGGTAGATCAGCATGCCAATCCTCAATACATCTAATCCAAAACCAAGCCTTGTGGATTGTTACTGGAACTTACTTCCAAGGAAGCCATTTAGAACTACAGCCTCCCCCTATTTTCCCTGAACGTCAAGGCTTTCTACAGCCATACATATGGAGTAGGGTTATCTAAACATTTTGTCCTCAGTAAAGGGATTCTTTTGCACATTCAGGGGGCTCCCTACCTCCCTTATCAGACTGGCTAGCGACTCCTCCCCCGTACACACACAAGTCCCCCCTCCACGTAGCACGTAGCTTGGTTCATAGATGTTTGAGCTGATCGGACTGATGAATGGTAACAACAGCTGTTCCAGAATGACTTAAGCACTGATGGTTTGCAATGTGGCCAAACGCTGCTTCTTAGCTCTGAGTACCTGGAACTGGCAGTTCTAGCGACAACGAGGAGGGGGATTTCCATTCCACTGTTTTGCGAGTCCTAAGTTATTTGTATAATAATTTCAGGTGGGTAGTCATACTGGTCTGCATTAGAACAGCAAGATTTGAGATCAGTAGCACCTTAAAGACCAACAAGATATCCCGGGTTAAAGGTTTCAAGAGTCATGTCCCTTTGTCTCTCGAAAGTGTGCACTTTTGAAATCTTGTTTATCTTTATGATGCTACTGGACTCAAATCTTGCTCTTGTATAACAATGTAATTGCACGATGAGATCGCTGTAAAAACATATACATCATAATCTATATAAATTACCAGAATTCAGCCCCCCCGCCCCAACTGCCAGGAACTGCATCTTTCAGCAGTGTCTGCACAACACCTGTCAGTTTGCAACATGCTTCATTCATGCAGCCAGAGGATTCCCGCACAACAGTACAAATGAGATGCGAGAGTGCAGCAGAAGGCCGAAGTTGGGAAGCACTTCCCTGAATCGGTCAAGTCTACGGTTCAGTGGTGGGATGGAGACTAGCGGGGGGGGGGGGGGGCTCTCACCATTAAGACCAAAGCCAACTTTCAAACTCCCTCCTTGAAAGTAAAGGCTGAAGGTACACAGTGCATCCTTTGCCAGCCTCCACGGGCAACAGCAACATGCACCAGCCTTATCAGAGCACAGTGCATGGAAACACTTCACCCCTGGCCTGGCCCGGGTGGGTGTACAATGGCTTCCAACCTTGTAAAAGGGACCACCTTGTGCTAATGGAAGCTCTACAGAGCTCAGAGGGAATGATTTAACGCAATATAGGTTTCGCAGCACATTGCTACCCTCCTCTGGATAAAGTAGATTACTGCAACAGTCTTCAATCATTGTTTGTTTCCTCCTCATTCAAAGACACTACGCCAAGAAAATCTTGATTACCACTAACCTTCCAAAATACATTAACCTTCCAAAAGTTCGTAAATTCCATTGTTGGTCTAGAACCATGACAGCTTTTGTGCTAAGCAGAACCCCGGATAGTATGGTGCACAGTTACTTATTCGCAAAGTAATGTGGCTTACAAATGCAACCATTTTGATTTGGTTCCATTTTTAGACTGCACCCCCGCCCCCCGAGCAGGCTCTGGGCAGTTACAACATAATGGTCACACCCAAAGATAAAATAAGCATATATAAAATCAAAACCAATGCAGGCACTTTGGACACACAGGAATCTAAATGCCCGCACTGTTTCAAGCCCACGGTGAAGATTACTGACAGCCAAGCTGTCCTCTTTTCAAAACACGCTCCCGACTGCTCATTTTGCTTGAGAAACTGTTTAAGAGACTTAGCAGAAGTCTCCAGTTCCGGGTGATCCAGCACTCATTTACGTTTGTCCCGTTTCTTATTCTCTGCTGCTGCCTGGAGCACCCAACTTGCAAGCGAGGCTCTCCCAAGCATGCTGTATTGGGTGAAGTTTGGTGGGCTGCTGCCATCGCAATGTTCCCTCTAAGCTTTGCAGTGTTGTGAGCTAAAAATCTACTTTGTGAGCCGAAACAACAACTTTCATTAAAGTTTTGAGTGCACCTTTTTTAAAAAAATCACAATCAAATTATTTTGATTACAATCAAAACAATTTAACAATAAAAGCCATTCGGTGAAAGGGCCACAAAATCAGAGTACGCTTCTGTATAAAAATGGATATGTCCATGCTGATTACAAAGGGGTAGTTGTATTAGTCTGTTGCTACAAAATAAAGCAGACACACAATGGCACCTTAAAGACTAGCACATTTATTTCAAGATGAGCTTTTGTGAGTCAATGCTTACTTCTTCAGCCTCCTTCTGCGCCAAGGCCAAGTTAAATGACGCCTTCACCATGGTGGCAGCTGAGGTGCTACCTCCTCTCCTCTGCTGTCTGGGGCTGAGGGGATCCTAGCGATTTCAGGCTGCATGGGTCAGGCCAGACCCAATCACTCAGCTCTGCTCTGTTCCCCAGCTAGAGAGCCAGCAGTGGCTGGAGGTGCTGTCTGGCACCACCCTGGGGGCCAAACCAGCCACAGCCAGGAAGGGAGGAGAGAAGTGGGATGAGGCTCCATCCCAGCTCCATCCCTATAGGGCCCACCTGCAGATGCTGGCTGAGTGGGAGGGTGTGGCTGCCTGAGGGTTAGTATCTGTGAGCTACAGCTGAGAAGCTGTGAGCAGAGGAGTCAGAATCTGTGAGCGATTGCTCACATGCTCACATTAGCGGGAACACAGCTGTCATGGCCCCTCTAGTCTGGAATTCTGTTCAGTTCAGCACACACAGTTACTTTTATCTAAATGTTGCAGGCAGCTGCCACCATGCTGTAAAGCATTTGCACTTCCGGTAGAAGAACTTGAGCACTCACCATGAATCCATTCTGAACAAGGTTTCCTGCCACTAAGTAGATGACGTGCAGCTGGGCTCCGGAATTCTCCTTTCGCTTTCTTTCCACGTAGTCATATAACATCCTGGGAAGAAAAAAAAAACCCAACCCAAAGCCATTAAGAAGGGCCGAACCCTTCCAATTTCCATTCAATGCCTCGGTGACTGTTCATTAACAAACCAATTAAATCAAATGTGATTTAGCTTGATTGATCTTTTAAAGCTCAGAAGAAAGACGCTGCAAAGTCTTTAACTCTAATCCAAAGGAGAACTCTAACAGCAGAGGACATAGCCGGACTGTTTCTGGACACTACTGCTTCAGATGGTGGGCAGAGGCTCACATGACTTAATGCACCTCTATAAAAAGAAATTGTCCCCATATGGTTTTATTTAACAAAATTTACACCCCGAACTTCTGTCCTCATAAGGGGCCACCAAGGCAGCTGAGCTAACATATTACAATACACATAATAGCCATTAAAACCAACAAAAATCTCACTTCATTACAACAATTTTAAAAGAGCTAAAATACATGCAAAAACATAAAACAATCATTCCACCGACTAATTTTCAAGGTGGCCTACAACCATCTATATTAGCAAAGAGAGACTAGACATATGTACATCTCTGAAGGGAGGAGTCTAGGAATCTGATAATTCTAGTTTTTCAATCACCTTTTCAGTCCTAAATACAATTATAAGATCCTAGAAAAAGAAACAAAATTATGGTTTAGAAGACTGCCTGCTCAATCGCTGATACAAGATTCATCATTTATTTAGAAAATTTGTATACCATCTCTGCTCGAGGTGGTTCACAACAATAAAACAAACCAAGTACAATAAAAACAAACAATAAAAACCTAATAAAGCAATCCAAGTCAAAATAAAAATAGCAGTAAAAATTACCACTAAAATCAAGCCAAGTTATAAAAATACCTAGAATAACAGAGCAGTGTCAAACAATGTTAAACAGCTCTTAGGTTAAGAGCTAAAAAAAGACAGAACCCCTTAAGAACATAGGAGAAGCCGTGTCGGATCAGGCCAATGGCCCATCCAGTCCAACACTCTGTGTCAGACAGTGGCCAAAAACCAGATGTCCTCAGGAGGTCTGCCAGTGGGGAAGGGACACTAGAAGCCCTCCCACTGATTGCCCCCCCACCCAAACACCAAGAATACAGAGCATCACTGCCCTGGACGGAGAGATCCATCTATACCTTGTTGCTAATAGCCACTGATGGACCTCTGCTCCATATGTTTATCCAGTCCCCTCTTGAAGCTGTCTATGCTTGAAGCTGCCACCACCTCCTGAGGCAGTGAGTTCCACGTGTTAATCACCCCTTAGTTAAATGCCTGGGTAAACAGTAATATTTTGGCTCGGCAACTAAAAGAAAATTTAGTAGGTTCCCGGAGAGCCTCAAGGGGAGGGCTTTCCCAAGTGAGGGGCCATTACCCCCAAAGCCTGGTCTCTGGTCACCTCTGAAGGTGGGGGGTGCAGAGAGCAGGGTTTGAGAGAAGCATCTCACGTGGTGGGCTGGTCAGTACAGGTACCCTAGGCCCACCCTTTGGGGGCCTTAAAGGTAAAATCCAGCACTTCGAACTGGACCAGAAAAGGATGGGTAACCAAAGTAGATCTTTCAGTACAGGAAAAATGTGCTGTATCCAGCCCCTGACAAAAACTAGGCCGCCGTATTCTGGAAAAAATGAAACTTCTCAACAGCTGTCAAAGGCAGCCCCTCATTTGTTCTAATTTTATTCACTACCAAATACAGGGCACAAAACACATCAGTACTTACTGCTTAGCCTGGTTGACATGCACTCCTAGCGTATAGCTCAGCCACTTGTACGTCACCTACAACAGAGAACATCACCACAACTCAGTGACAAAGGGCCAGCTTTATTCCCATTACCTCCACAGACCTCCTTTTCAGCAGCAGTGTTATTTCTGCACTCCATTCAAGATTATTATGCTCATCCCTTTAAGACAGGGATGATCAGAAGTTACGCTGTGACTACCAGTGGACCACTGGTCAATTACAAGTAGCCCATATACCCCCTCCCAGCTGCTAGGACTCTAGTAAAGAATGCTGGAATAGGGAAAAGCTTGGGCTGACTCTGCAATGTAGTTCTAATATTTTTTTTAGCAAGAGTGCAGTCTTTGGTTCGCTTAACACGTTTGTTATGCCTACCCTGCTACAAGAACTTATGCATGAACATTTGCTCTGAAAACGTGGGCGGCCTGTGGGGATTTTAGGGTTTTGTTTCTTAAAGACTGACTTTAGGGAACATGTTATTTACCACAATTTATCTGTTAGATTTACATTCCTCCTTTCCACTGGCACGCCGGAGACTTTTTGGAAGGATTAAAACAATTCAGCACAGTATTACAGTAAATATAGGAACCATTCTACGTGGAAGACTATTCTCAACAGAGACTAAAAATGGCCAGTGCCAGGCAACTGGTTTTTGCGTGATGAAAAATGGAGGCCTGGCTTCCTCAGTTTGTCCCTCTAGTGCTAACACAGCCAGGGAGCTTCCCACTTTACTCATCCCCAACCACAATCTCCTATACCTCAGGGAGATCTTCTGTTCCTCTGCTCTGATGCTCCTTCCCCAAACTAGCCCAGGTGAGGAGTTCGCAAAATTCAGCTCATGACAGGCACTGGTTCACCCTTGATGAACCCCTCTGTGCCTCTCACTTGCTAAACTGGATTTTCTCATCTCAAGTTACGTTTCAGCCCACGACATGGCCACAGCTCCGTAGCCGTGCTCTGCTGGGCATGCAGAAGGGCCCAGGTTCAAACCCTGACATTTCTAGCTTTAAAAGGACTGGGTAACAGGTGATGTGAAATCACCTCAGCATGAAATCCTTGCGATCTGCTGCTGATCCTACTAGATCTCTGGACAGGCAGCATGTGACCTTTTCTAAATGGACAACGGGGAGGGGCTGTGGCTCAGTGGCAGGGTGTTTGCTAGACATGTAGAAAGTCTCAGGTTTGATCCTCAGGATCTCCAGCTAAAAGGATCATGTAGCAGGTGATGCGGAAGACCTTTCAGCTGGCTCCCCGGAGAGTCACTGCCAGTCTAAATAGGCAATTCTGACCTTGACAGAGCAATGACCTGATTCAGTTTAAGGCAGCTTTACCTGTTTATTTCAGTCTCCATGCACCTTTCATCTCAATCGCTATGCACCTATTCAGAATATCGTAGATATATTTATTGCTACATTTGTTACAACTTCTCTCTTTACAAGCACACACACGTGCATAGCGTGTGTATTTTTAACATAACATATAATGATAATTGAGCGCTGTCAAATTGCAATTGAGCCATGGCCACCCCTCATGGAGTTTTTGAGGTGAGGTGAGCAGACGTGGCTTGCTATCTGCACAGCACCCCAGTCTTAATAATGAGAACAACAACAACAGGGTGCTTATCTAACACCTTTCTGGGCAAATGAGTGCCCAGTCAAAGCGGTGAATGAAGTCAGTGTTATTATTATCTCCACAATACAGCTGGGGACTGGACTGAGAGGAGGGGATTCCCCAAGACCTCCTGCTAAGCTCAGGGCAGAAGTGGGAGAGGAACCAGCAGACAGCTGACTTGCAGCCTAACCACTCAACCACACTGCTGCAGCCATCCAAGTCCTAAATAGGGCGGACACTGGCTTCTAAGCTTTTAAGCTCTGCCAAGTTCAGGCTAGTCAGGGCACATCACACAACCTAACATCTGTGTTATGGTGCCTGAAGAAGGGAGCTGTGAGGCTCGAAAGCTGACACCTGCAAAGTCTTGTGGGTCTCTCAGGTGCCCCCAGACTCAAATCCTGCCCTCGTCTCTATATCTCCTTTCAAGAAGCCATATCCATTTTCTGTGCGTTTTATTTGCACGGGGAAGAAGGCAGGCCCTGAATTGCTTTAAATATGCAAACGCTACTGCCTCTGTGCCTAATAAGAGCGGCCTGCTCTTTCCCCCAGGCTGCTGGGGGGGGGGGGATACAGGGCTCTCCTCCCCACCCGGCCATCCTCCTAACAGCCCCGCAAGGCAGGCCGGGCCCAGAGAGAAAAGCCCGGAGCTGGCACGTGCCGAGGCCCAGGCGGGGATCCGGGCCCGGCCTCCTGTTCCGCCTCCCCTCCTGGCCACTCACGACTCGGTTCTGGTCCGTGACGAACTCGTCGATGTTCTCCAGGTAGAGCTCGTCCTCCATGGCGGCCCCGCTCGCCTCCCGCCTCAGCGCCCCCCGAGCCCCGCTCGCCGGGCCTCCCTCGATGCGCGCGCTACGGCGGCCGCCCGGAGACACTCCAGCTGGGATCTCCACGGCAACGGGGCAGCGCTCCCTCGTCCGCACGCCCCCGCTACGGCAGCCGCCTGGGGACACTCCGGCTGGGATCTCCACGGCAACGGCGCAGCTCTTCCTCTCCGGCACGCCCCCGCTACGGCAATCGCGGCGGACCAAAAAACAACCACCACCTCAGCTTCGCGTGCCCGATTCCTTCCGCCGGCGGAGAAAACGGCTGCTTTGAAAGGGGCATTATTCCTGGCTGAAATTCTGCCTCTCTTCAGACCCTGCCCATTCCAGGCAATACTCTCAAATCGCCAGAAATTATAGGGTTGCCAACTCTGGGGCGAGAAATTCCTGGTGATTCGGGGGTGGATCCTGCAGAAGGCATAGCTTGGAGACGGGAGTGATCTCACTGGAATATAATGCTGCAAAGTCCACCTTCCAAAACAGCAATTTTTCTCCCACCAGAATTTATCTCTCTCACATGGCGATCAGTTGTAATTCCAGGAGGCCAGCATCTTCTACCACCTGGAGGTTGGCAACTTGATGAGTCCACCCTCCAAGGTGGACTCATCAGTTTCCTTTTCTCTAAGGAAACTGATCCCGGCGGCCTGGAGAATCTCCAGCCACCACCTGGAGGGTGATAATTCTATTTGTTGCCTGGAGAATTATGGTACTTGTGTGCCCTGAATCCGCTACCAACATAATTCAACTTCACTTGGCTATGAGGATTTAACAGATGAGGGACCAGAGAGATGCAGTCATACATTTTTTGGAGGAAACATGGGATAAAACATTAATAAATTAGTGTGGGAAGACATGCAGAATTACTTTGCAGGCCACATATAGAAACATTCACTCAGAGGTTGGGAAATTTGAAGGTGGAGCCTGGCAAGGGTGGGATTTGGGGAGGGGAGGGGCCTCAGCAGGGTATAATGCCAGAGAGAGTCCACCCTCCAAAGCGGCCATTTTCTCCAGAGGGACTGATCCCGGTGGCCTGGAGATCTGTTGTAATTCCAGGACATCTCCTGCCACCACCTGGAGTCTGGCAACCTTATTTCCCACTCATTTCATAATTAAACTGGTAAAGCTAGATGGCATCCCAGTAAATAGGCAATAACCGCTCTGACAGGCCACATCTAATGGAAATGTCTTGTTCAATAGGTAGCCAACTGTAACTTGGATTTTGTTCCAGGGGCTGAAGGTGCACTGAGGCCTTAAATACTCCTACAAGGAGGAGGCAGAGATACAAGCCCAGGTCCAGGTCGGGAAATTCCTGGAGATTTTGGCAGCGGAGCCTGGAAAGGGGGGGGTTTGAGGAGGGGGGGACCTCTGTGGGGTATAATGCCAGAGAGTTCACCCTTCAAAGCAGCCATGTTGTCCATGGGAACTGATTCCAGTGGCTGGGAGATCAGTTTTAATTCTGGGAGATCTGCAGTTACCACCTGGAGGCTGGCAATCCTTCCAGGCAGGGGCTCCAATGGGGCTGGGGGGGTCCTCAGAGAGATCTTGGGTGCTGCAGCAGTGGAGGGTTCAAGGGCCCGGTCAGAAGGCAGGGGGTGGCTCAGAGCAAGAGAGAGAATTCATCTCCTGGGGCTCCTCTGGCACACCAAAGGTGTCTCACCTAACTCCATCTTAGAGTGGCCAAGTCCAGGTTGGGAGATTCCTGGAGATTTGGAGGACAGATCCTGGGGAAGGCGGTGTTTGGGGAGAGGAAAGACCTCAGCTGCGTATGATGCTACAGCATCCACCTTTCAAGGCAGCCATTTTCTCTAGGGGAACTGGTCTCTGTCACCTGGAGATCAGCTGTAATTCTGGAAGATTTCCAGCCACCCCCTGGAGGTTGGGAACCCTACTGTGTTTGGGGTGAGAGTCATGTCTGAGGCTTTGTTCTGTCTGCCTGACATGGAGACATTTGGTCTATGGCTGAAAGGACACATTTGGAGGCACGGCCAACTACCCTGCTGCAAGCGGTGCCCAAGAAACGACTCAGATGCCTGGAGAGAAGTTTATTTTTGCTAGAATTATAAAGTTGCATTTTGGCTTAACCAGAGTAACTCTGGAGTTGGCAACAGGACAGGCATTTTCATGTGACTTGTTCTTCAGATATTCAGCAGAACTTCCATCAGCCATTATCTTGCTGCGGTTTCCAGGTCTCGATCAAAGGTGCATGCGTCTGCAGCAGCTGCCAATCGAATGCAGAAGCCGTTAGAATGCACCGCCCACCCCTGGCAAATATGAACCCCACAAGTGAATGTGATACCATTTAAAGCCTCGTTCTTCTGAATGAACATTTTGAAAACATAGGGGATTGGTGGGGAGGGCGCATGGGATCGAATTCTACTATTAGATGCGTTGACTTGAGAAAGAAAGGCACTGCCCCCGTTCACCAGATCCTTGCACTTCTGCCTAGAGCTGGTTCTTCAGAGGAGCCCCCTAAGCAATTCCTTGGGGCGGCAAAATGAGAGGGGGACAGATGCAGCCCAGAGACTCAGGTGGGTCTCAGCCATCAGCAGAAAGGAAGGTGGCTGGTACCCTCTCTTGGACCCGTGATGCCGCTGGGAGTACCATGCTTGTGTTAAAAAAAAAACCTTGAACCTGCGCTGACCCGCCCATATCACCATTTCCTTGACATCCATCCTCTAGGACATATTACCTGGTTTGGCTCCCACTGACTCTTTCCCTAGTGTAACCCCGCACACCTCCAGCATTGTTAATAAGAGAACCGTCATCATTCTCTTTTGTGCTGGAGAGTCTGTCAATGGTTGCTTTTCGCATTCACAAATGGAAATTGCCAAATTTCCCTCCTCCTTCTTTAGTGCAGTGACTCGGCACAATTTGAAACCAGTTCTGCACCCAACACCATGTAAATAAATCCAGTTTGGCTTGAAGGGTGTCTTCTTTTATTTATGTATGTACTTCATTGATTCTCTGCCTTTCTCCTCAATGGGCACCCAAAGCGGCTTGCATCATTCTCTCTTCTATTTTATCCTCACAACAATCCTGTGAGGTTGGTTAGTCTGAGTGTATGTGACTGGCCCAAGGTCACCCACTGTGCTTCCACAACAGAGCGGAGATTTGAACTTGGGACTCTCACATCCTAGTCCAACCATCTAACCGCTACATTTAAGACTCCAACTGCAGAATTTTGTCTTTGTCACTAAGCCACGCACTGATCTGTGACGCACAAAGTTTTGTGGTGTTTTAATCAGAATAAAAGGTATAACTTTTAAAAAATGTGTCTTACCTGTGAATCTGCGTCATTTGTATTTACCCTGCCTCCCTGTTTCTATAATTTATGTTTATATTTTTTTTTAAATACATCCCAGTGAGTTTGTCCTATTGTCAGTTGTAGCTGTGGTCAAGAAACAAGATCCTATTGTCCGGGGTCAGCAGCCCAGCCCCCGGACTTGCTGGCAGACAGCGGCAGGGGGCAGCCGGGAGACAGCAGTTCAGCTGCTCTGTCTGGCAAACAGAGCCAGACCCTGCCTACTCCAGAGGGAAGGGGCAAAAGGCCAAAGCCTCAGAAGGCTGGAGGGAGCAGGGAGAAGCCAGCTAGTCCCACCCACCATGGGGGAGAAAGGGGGCTAAGCAGGCTAGAGGAAAAGGGCCAAGGCAAGGGGAACAGGGACACAGCAACAGCCCAGACAGAGCCCTTACCTCCCAAGGAGGAGAAGCAGCCACCACAGCCCAGAGCCACACCCTGGCTAGAGGACAGCAGCCTGGCTCAGGAGGGGCTAGGAGCCAAGCCCCTCCAGGTGGAGCTGCCACAGGCATTCTGGGGGAGGAGATGGGTAGCCCCTCCCAGCATCAATGAACAGGCAGCACAGAAGCTGGCCAGGGCAGCTCCTCGCGAGCAAGGCCAGACAGGCTCAGCAGCACAAAAGCTGGCCAGGGCAGCTCCTCGCGAGCAAGGCCAGGCAGGCTCAGCAGCACAGAAGCCGGCTGGGGCAGCTCCTCGTGAGCAAGGCCAAGGAGACCTCAGCTGGGGATGGCTCGCATTCAACCCCACCCTGCCAGCAAGGCAAGGAAGCCAAGAAGGGATTAGTGGTAGGAGGGAAACACCTGAGGGAAGGCACAGCTGGGCCAAGTCAGGAGAGGGAACAAGCCTAGAAGGAGGGCAGGGCGGGGAAAGGAAGCCCTATAAAGGGTGGCTGGGAAGAGCTCTGCGGTGGTGGGTGTGAGTGAGGAGTGATGATGTGGAATGAGAGCAGTAGGATGCAAGGGTGGAGGCTTGGAGGAGAGTTCTGGAAGGAGGAGATGAAGGAGGACGCAGAGGGTAAGCAGGCCAGGTTGAGCAGGCCAGCGAGTGGACTGAGAGGGAGTCTGGGTGAGGTATACTGCCCCTCCTTCCACAGAGCAGGGTCCTGCAGAGTCCCTGGCCCCCCTGTGACGTCAGGAGCAGACCGCCCAGTGCCACGCCCAGTGGCAGCCGCGGCAAGCCCTGACACCTATAACATTCTATTAGCGTGTTTCGGGCGACGCACATTTATCCTGGTACCCCAGACAGTGCCGGCCAGGTAAGTGGTGCTTTTAACATGTTTCTCAAAGTTTTAGTAGTATGTATTAATTGTCTAGAGCTGAAATCTTGCCTCACTTATTAGGAAGAGGGTCGACAGGAGATCCCCAGGTCCCTGGACTCTCCCGGGGGGGGGGGGGGGTTCGGAGCTGGCACTTACCCCGGCTTCCCGGCTCATGGGATGATGTCACTTCCAGGAGTGATGTCATCACCGGGGGGTTCAAAAGGGCTCTTCTCTTTCCCAGCATGGCCCACTCTTATTTTGCGCAAATGTGGTGAGAGCCGCCACTGCCCGCTCTCGTGCTGTAGGAGCACGTCCCCTGCCTGGGAGCACATTGCACCTCCCGGGGAGAGGGGCCCCCAGGGAGTACACCCCCCCCCACCGGCCAAGAAAGTGGGCATGGGGTGAAAGGGTGGGATCGGGGAATCCTCCACTCCAGGCAGGGGAATGGGAACCCTGATTAGGAAGCAAACCTCCTTGAGTTCCAGTGCAATCCTATGCAGAGTTGCACCGGTCTAAGCCCATTGAAGTCAGTGGCCTTAGACTGGAGTAACTCTCCATAGGATTGCACTGTTCTTCTTTTTTTTTAGTGTGGAAAAGTTAAAAGATAGAACAAGAGAAAGACAGGAAAACAAAGCAAACATAACAAAAAGGACAATCACAAAGGGCCAAAACCGGCCTACCCATCAATCTACAAAGTAAAGACAGTAAAAGACATAATAGGCATATTATGAATCCATTACAATTTTTCGCCTACAACACTTTCCCCTTTATTATCATTCAACCTGTGGTCTCATTAATGTCTTTTTCTGGGTCTCATCTTCTTGGTATGTCAGAACCTTATTCTTGAAGATCAAAACCACAACTCATTTCTTCATTTTTCTTTGTCTCTCACAGGCAGTCCATAAAGGGTTTCCAGTTTGCCATGAACACAGTGAGTGTTTTATCTCTAATTAATGCGGTAAGTTTGGCTGTGGGACTTACTTCTGAGTAAATGCGTAGGGTCGGTCTTATTTTTCCTGATTCTGTAACTATCCCCAACCCCTTTTTGTTTTCTGTATGTACCACAAGTTTATGCTAAAGGACTCGTGCCTTTCCTGGGGACATTAAAAAGGGATTTTGCAAGTGAAACTGGGAACGTTGTAGCGCTGCCCAGAGGAGAAAAATTGCAGCTGCCAAAATTCTCTCTTCTGCTTCCTCCTATGTCTTACAATCAGCAATATAGTGTGCTCCTGGACTGGTTCCAAAAATGAAAAGCAATTAATACTGTAATTATAACTGGCGAAAAATATCACAGAATCGTGTGCATGCTTTGAAGTTGTCTGGAACTCTTCACTAGGCTGGGTGCTCTGTCAAAATAAAAAGTGGAGAAAAGTACAGGCAAAGACCTGAGTCTGCAGTTGCGGTCTTAAAACGGAATACAAGAGGCTAAAGTGGCTGGGATGTAGCTGTGTTTAAAAGCAATTTTCATCCATGCCTGAACCCCCAGGGAAATTTCCCCTTTCTGAAGATCAAAAGCAGCAGCCAGTTAGTCCCTGCTTGCGCGAGACAGCCAAGCCACTTGGAAGGTGAATAAGGGTGGTGGGAGACACACAGTGATCTTTGCAGTACCCAAACTAGAGATTAAAATATCACAAAATTGAATTTAATTCAGGTAGTTTTACCTAGCGAGTGGAGGACGAAGGACAGGGTGGGGGAGAGGAGGGGAGAATGAGAAGCGTTTGAGAATGTAGGAATTATCTTTCTATGTAAAGAACAATGAAAATATCTGTCTTTGGAGGGGAAGCATGTATATTTTATTAAAATACTAGCAACCAAGCCCGCTTTTTAAAAAACAGGCTCTAGAAATGGAGCGCCCCCCCCCCCGAAAGGACGGGCCACCTTGCCTGGCTTTCCTGCTGCAGCAGCACCCTCTGGATAAAAGGTGAGTTGTCACCAATACGGCTTGCCTTTTATATAATACGATTTATACCTTGCCTCTCCTCCCATTGCTTCCCTCATACAACAAAGATCCTAACAATGTTGGGATCTAGTAGATATCCATATAAACTTCTGATCTCATCTTCGTAACCATGTATTTCTATTCTTTGCCGTTTACCTAATCTGCGCATATTACTAAGTTTGGAAAAGTTGAACATTCATGAATCATCTCACCATTCAAATAAAGCATACAGTGACATGCCAAACCATTCTCCCTTTTGCTTTTGTGTCCTTGTTCGTGTGCAGAGGCAAAGAGAAAATCGTGCTTTGATTTTTTTAAAAAAATGCAACGCATTAGGGTAATAACCATCTATTCTTGTTTGGCACAACATGCAAACACTTGTCTGTTAAATAAATCAATGCATCATCTGTCATTTTCCTTAATGATACTAATATCTTTTCATGTACTCTTACAGTCTCTTTTCTTGTAAATCAGCATGTTGCAATGGCCGGACGAACCGTTTCTAGCAGGACTACTAGTTGAGGGAAATGTCTCAATTACAAAGGGAAAACCTGATTTAAAGCAATCACTTAAATTCTTCGGTTTTTCTTTGGTAATTTTCACCAGAAGGTCAAAACAGGAATGAAGAAAGAAACTTACTGATGGCGGACAGGACAGTCCATGCGGCCCAAGTATATTTCCATGGGGAAACAACGAACTCGACAGTTGCCGTCATTCCGCAAACAATGCAGCGATGTTCTATCGGAGATGCTCGGGCCTGTTTTTTTAATTTAACAGAAGTATTTACGCAGCTTACCCCCCCAAAGGATGTACTTTTATACCCAATTTCCCACAAAACATTCGACAGCCATCCTCAGTAGACAAAACGTCACATATTAACAGCCACAATTCAAGTATCGTGAATTTTGGTGGCTGGATAAGAGGACTAATCTGATCAAAGAAAAGGACCAGATGTACCTGTGATTGCCCAGTTCACAGGGGACATTTGCACACACAGGTGTACTCCTGGGTGGTAACCATTGTGGGCACCAGCCGGTAGAAACAAACGCTAGTGAACGAGATTGCCCCCTACTTACAGACAGTGGTTGCCAGAATCATGATCACGATCAGAAATAAAAACTTGAGGCTTTTCGAGGGAGCCATTTGCTCTGAGGCAGTCCTTGGAGATGAGCCTTGAAGTCCAGGTGGAGCAGTGGAAGGAGAATATGCAGCAGAGGCAACGGGGCTCTGATATTTATTCTGCAGGGAAAGACATCCCAGAGAGTGCCTGGGGCGGGGATTAGATGAGGAGTCGAGGAGGTGCGACAAACTATTTAAAGAAATTTTAGCTGTCTCCTGTATTGCTAATCTTAAAAAAATCTATCAGAAGCTTCTGAAAATAAGGGTTCGCTTTGAGATGGGGGCGAGATCTCCTGATTAGATCTCCTGATTAAAATGGAGGGTGCTTTCAATCAACGTGTGGATGCCCCTGGCAAAAGCAGACCTTGGCTCACACACGTCTCTCCCACAAGACTTTTGTTAACTTCTCAGGTGCCCTGACAGAGCTTGGCTGCTTCTGGTTCAGCACACTGATGTAGAAACACTCTGGAATTAATAACGTGATTATATTGATGGGAAGGAGTGAGGGAAGGTTACTCTAAGGGGTGGGTCTCCTTGGGAGTTAGGGATTAGCATTCAAGAAGACACAGCGACAGCAGGGTACTCCGCCCTGGGCCTGCCAGTTCGGGAAGGGCAGAATAGAAATTGAAGATAAATAAAATAAATATAAAAAACCACGATCTCCACCAAGATACATCTGCTTTAGAGAACTCTCAAATGAGTAGGCAGTTGTTTAACAGGAAAGGTTTCTTCATTAACAATGGGATAATAGGCAAGCATACAGAAAGAACACAGCATATACAACACGATAAATCAAGAAAACAGCGGGAAAACGGGAAAGCAGTTTCAAGGAGGGTGATAGTTACTGGTCTTGAAGAAAGAGGAGTCCATAGATGCAGCAAAATATCCAGCACTTCACAGAGAGGGCTCAGACATAATCGGAGGGTGCGTGGCTGGGTCCCAGAACACACAGAGAGCATATGGCTGGGGGCCGTCTAAATGTAAGGCAAAATGCATCCCAGGGGAAAACTGATGTCTCTGGCTCAAAGACAAAGGCATGAGGGCTCGTCTGCAGGTTGGGACATTAAGTTTAGGAGAGGCTTAATGGCTCTACCTACAGTAGGCTAAAGATGTGAATAGTGCTTGATGACTTGGTAAATATTGGACAGGAAGGCTGAATATGCTTAATTGGGTAAGTGGGAGAGGAGAGGTGAAGGAAGGCATTGATGAGATTAGGCAGAGAGTTTCGCTCAGGCAGCCTCTACTTTCTGGGCCATGCGGGCTGCCAGTCAGGCATCCCCCTATGACTCACATCCTGGTAAATTTCCTGGCTGGCAACCGTTCTGCCTTGCTAGGAAGTGCCCTGGGCTTATGGCATATGAGGAAGGGGTTAACGATGTGTTATATCCACAAACTGCCCCTTTCAATATGAGAGAGGGGTCTGACTGCTAATGGGATCCCCTCGGGGCAAATCCCAGGACACTTGAATCGAGGTGACAAAGTAGTGGCAAACGCTGAATCACAACCAAGCCATACGATCTTTGGTTCAGTTTTGTGGGTGCCGTGACACCCATGCACAGCAGATGTGTTGGATTGAGGCAGGAGATCAAAGCGTGGCTCTTGCTGTGATTGTGGTTGTTGTTTGCTCTAGGACCATCCAGTATTACTGTCAGTCTATGGTCACAGGGTATGGTAAATCCATCTCTACTCCTTGCAACAGGAGACCCAGGTCTTGAGTACAAAGGTGTTTATTAGAGATCGATAAATGCCAATACAGATGTCCATGAAAATTAGGGTTGCCATCTCCAAGTTGGGAAATTCCTCGAGATCTGGGGGGTGAAACCTGGAGAAAGTGGGGTTTGGAGAGGGGAAGGACCTTGGCATGGCATAATTCCATAGAGTCCACCCCCAAAAGTAGCCACTTTCTCCAGGTGAACTGATCTCTGTGGCCTGGAGACCAGTTGTAATTCCTTTTTTTTTTTGAAAGTTTTTTTATTTTTCAATACCTAACATACAAACTACAATAACAGTAACTACAAAAGATTACAATAACACAAGGGAAGGAAAAGAAGGGAGAAAAAAGAAAAAGGGAAGGGGGGGTGGGAAAAAAAGGGAAGGTAACCTACAAACACTAAACACTACACTTCAATGCTTTCCCTTCATACTGCCATAATAAAGAAATAGCTTAATAAAGTAATGATGGAGTGGTTGATCATACAGAATACAAATTACAATCGAATTCAAATTAAGTTTTCCTCCCCCTCCTGGGTCCCAGACGCAGTTCTCTCTGAGCAACTGCAGCCACAGTGCTCGTTTCCTCCCCCCCCCCTCCCTTTCTTCTTGCTTGGTGCACTGAAATTCCAGATTTTTATCCTCAAAATCCCTTAGTTGATCTTCTGATAATATCTTATAGGTTTGATCTTTGTAACTAAACCTTCCGGAAATAACCATTTGTACTTTTTTCCACGTTCCCTCAGAAGAGCTGCGAGCTTTTTATACTTAAAACGTCTTTTCCGAACTAAAAATGGGACGTCCTTCAGTATCTTAACTTTGTTACCCAAAAAGTCCAAATCCGCATTGTATGAATTGTATAGGATAGTGTCTCGGATCCTTTTAGATGAAAAATCGATGATGATCTCTCGAGGCAGCTGACGCTTCGTTGCATATTTTGAAGAAGCCCGGCGGACTTCCAAAATGGCGCTTGAGACCAGTTGTAATTCCAAGCGATCTCCAGCCGCTACTTGGAGGCTGGCAACCCTAATGAAAATGCAGACCCCAAAGAAGCGTCTGGCCGAACATTAAGTCCTTGTTAGGAATGACAGGCTAGGCCACAGCACCCACACATCCGTTCTCCCCCCTCCCCACGCAAATAACATGAGAGCAGACAGTGGCAGCGAAAGGCCGGAGTTTCAAGGCCCCTGGAGCAGGCGTTAGATAAGAGCGGCTTCTCTCAGGCTTCCGGAGCTGAAAGAGAATAACAAGAAGATAATACAGATGCCACCTGGGCAGGGGAGAAAATATGGCTGGGCTGACAGCGTTAGTCCTGACCATTACATTCCTTCCTTATATCTGGGATGGGAGGGGGGTAGATAGAGACCCCCCCCATCTCCCATAGTACCAGGTATCATGGGTACTCAGTGAAATAGATGGCCCAAAGAATAAGGACCTCTTCACTCAAAGAGAATTCAGTTATGGAACTCACTGCTGCAGGATGTTGTCATGACCACAAGTTTTAGTTGGGTTCATAAAGAGATTAGACTCCTTCATGGAGGAGAAGAACTTCAGTGGCTTTTGGCCATCAGGACCTCTCTGAATACCAATGCTGGGAAGCAGGCCCTCCCTGCCCTGTTTGAGGGCTTTCTCGTGGCATCCGCCAGTCCACTGCTGGGTGCTGGAGCAGGAGGACAGTTGCTCTGATCCGGCATGGCTGCTCTTCTGTTGCCACAGCCCCTCTGCCTGTTTTTGCCCATCATCAAGATACCTGCCAAGTCTCAATTCCTTTTCATGATGTGTTTACTGAAAAGCAAGCCCTGCTGAATTCAGAACGATCTGTACCATTTGAAAGGGGAGTTTTAGCTGACGCTGCTTGTCACATTTCCATGCCGTAGAGGAGAGAGTGGTCATTTCCACACACGTTGAATAATGCACTTTCAATGCACTTTTGCAATCCATTAGAAGTGGATTTTTTGTTCCACACATGGAAAATCAGTTTCAAATGTTCACTAAAGAGTATTGAAAGTGGATTATCCAACATGTGTGGAAGCAGCCAAAATCTGCTCCTGTCAAAACTCCCTCTCTGAAACCGGTGACCCCCAATAAGTGAGCTATTTCCTCTTATACAACACCAACGTGCCAAATATTTGCAGGAACTTTGCAGCTTTGAAAGTACATGAGTGTAATGCTGCCTTTAATAGGAAACCATTCCTCAAATTCAAATCGGGAAACACATGGGATGAAAAGAGGCCTTGAGGAAAGATAGAGGCAAGCCAGATGCTCGGCCCTGAATCCTATGTCCATACAGCATGGCGCTGGAAAACGACGCCCCATGCATAACAGGACAGCAGTGTATCTTTAAAAAGGTAATGGGGAAATGAGATGTTTGCAGGCTCAGGAGCAAAGGTCACCTCTTGGGAGCACGAGAGGCAGTATATTCCTTGCAGTGATTTTAAAATCTGGCAAATTTTGCATCCTTCCCAATTTCAGCATCATTCAGAACAATGTATTGTATTTTTTAAAAAAATGCAATCTGTTCCATTCTAAAAAATGGATCATATTTCAGTGAAAAGAGAGGACTGGTGTAGAATATGAAAAAAATAGCAATTTGACTGCTCTGCCACTACATGCGTATGCGCATGCTCGCACACACAAACACACTTTTTTCAGTCCTTTTGTACGGGGGACTGTTAAGGAATTTTTTTGGGGACCCCACTTTTAGATCCCATATGCAAACATTCAAGCAAGACATGCACACAGAAGGCAAACTTGCATCAGTGGCAAAATTCTTTCTCCTTCATTGTTGCGATTTAGCTGTGGGTCAGCGTAAACTCAGAACAAGTGAGACATTTTCCGGCAACTCTAAACATCCTTTTGTTTTCGTTCCATATTTACGATTTCATCATCGCAAGCGTTCCTTCCCAGAAGTGTTTTGGAATCATAACAAAAGTTTGCTTTCAGGTGTTTGCATTATAGTGAGACCCAAGCTCGTACGGTGCTGTGTATTCTGGGAAAGATAACGCTGAAGAGATGTTTCTATATTCTGGATCTGAATAATCCTGTTTGGATGGATGTTCCCTTGTTGGACATAATCTCCCTTGTACACAGGCCCAAGGAAGGTTTGCATGCAAAGGGAAGCTAAATAGCTGCTAAACAGGTCCTACAAGGGCACTTACCAGGATACCAAAGTGTAGACAGGAAGCCAGAGCAGCTATTCCAGTAAAGAAGAATTAATCACAAGAGAGGCGCTACTTTAAGCACAGTATTCCTTTAAGTGAGACTGATAGCGAGAAAACAGTAGTTCAATTATGTGGGTAGCAGAAAGAGGCAAGGGGGAAAATAGCTAATGAAGCTGTAAGCGGAATATCAGCATTGCAAGGATGGAAACAAGCCCAGACTTCTTCCGAGTCCAAAGTAATCATCTAAAACTACAGCAGAAGGCATGGCCGGGGAAGGGGCCATGGCTCAGTGGATGAGCATCCACTTGGCATGCAAAAGGTCCCTGCTTCAATCCCTGGCAGTTTAAAATAAAAGTAGAAGTACCAGGTGACAGGAAAGATCACTGCCTAAGGCCCTGACAGCCACTGCCAGTCTGCGTAGACAGTTCTGACCTTGATGGTCCAATGGCCTGACACAGCATGACTGGAGCCTACAATGGCAGTAAACTACAGGTGAATCCCCCCAGGCCTCTAACAGATCCATCACGTAAAGGCAGAGCTCACTTGCTGCTGTTCTGCAGATTTGCCTTGACGATGTCATAGGGCCAAGCTACACATGACGAATGACACTTGAACAGCAAGTGTATTTCTCCCTGTTCACTTGCCCTCCACTCAATCCACTTGCTGTTCAAGTGTCATTCGTCATGTGTAGCTTGGCCCATAGTCTTTGTAGTGTTGTAGAGCGGGCCCACCGCACGGCCAACTAAGAGAGGTGTGATGGATTGCCGCTGAAGTTGTAACAGCGAGAGAAAGAGACTGAGAAGGGGAGGGATGGCAAACCCCGTTATAATCTGGTATGTAAGAAAGGACAAGCCCACGGGGAATACAATGAAACAATGCTTCACAAAGTGTTAAATTTTTAAAGTGCCAGTGCTATATAATTCATACATTCATACATATTTGTGCAACTCTTTCAGGAACAAGAATAAATCCATCATACAAAAAGTGCATTCATGAATATTGCAACATGTCTGGGTGTAATAAAGTCAGTACAAATTCAAATCCTTGCATTGGTCTCTTTCCTTCTTTCTTGTGACCTTTCCATGCACAGAGCAAACACAGAGGTGTCATAGAATCTTTTCATAAAAAGTGTATCTTATTCTCTCCCAAACCTATACTAATGCCTTCCTTATCCAATGATTGAGCACAATAATCTTCTTAAAACTTAGTTTGAGTAGTCACAGATCTTAAAAGAGAGAGGCTGGTAGTTTCAGATGTAACTTACATTCACAAGGTTCCTTCCTAGATTTCACTTTACAGCTTAGGTGTTCTGATGTCAACACAGCACTCTTTCCCCTTTACACCACACCTGGGTTCCTCCTCAGAACCAATCCCCCCTTCTTAGCTCCTGGGCAGGAATTATTCTTTTCCAAAAGACAAAAATTGGCTGAAGGGGAGTCTCCTTTCACTGCCGCTTTCTCTGCCAACAACATGCCCCCAACTCTATCTTGTCTGTGTAAATTAGTGCTGGCTTCCACACTCAAGTACTTTAACTAAAAGTTTTCCATAAACCTAAAGCTACACCTTCAGGGGAAACTTTGTTTTTTCCCCTCTTACACAGAGGTCTATCCCTCCTTGTCAGACTCCAAACTTCAGCTCCCTCCAACAATCCTGTCAGCACCAATTATTACCTACTCACTGGCCCATCACAGAGAGGAGGGAGCAGCCTGTCAATCATTCTCCCTTCAGGCAGTTCTTTTAACCCTTTCCCATCCAATCCCGTTTAAGTAACAGGTAAAATCCAATGCATCCAATGCCTGAGAGCGAGCCGGTCCGCCCTCGCGGCCTGCGGTAGTCCGCACCTTATGGTCTAAATAATGCATTGGATTTTACCTATTATTTTTTATTTATTTATTTTATCATATTTATATTCCGTCCTCCCTGCAAGCAGGCTCAGGGCAGATAACAACATTAAAACATTTAAAACATTTCATATAAAACATTTAAAAACATTGTACAAAGATATTAAAATAGCAGCACTCTTTTCTTGATGGCGGCAATACCGTGGAATACAAAAAGTGCAACAGTGCAGTTGAACATAGCAGCAGCTTAAGAACAGTGGTGGGCAGCTCTCAAAGGGAGGGGACTTATGAGAATAGTTATGAGAATAAATTTTGGATGGAATATAAAATTATAGGCTACAGTTCCTTTTAAGGGAACGAGTTTAAATTGCTTCATTGTAGAGGAACTGCCTGCAGTGTTAGACCAATGGTGGTGTGAGATTGAGTGAAGCATTTGTTGTGAATGAAGTATGCTGGCAAAACCCATAGACATGGCACCTTACAGCTCTACAGCTTTGCAGCTTCAACAACTCTATCAAGCAAGCCTACAGCTGCAGATTTTACTATTATTCAATTATTCGATTTGAGTGCCCTTGTGCACCGATATGAATGAATTGATGAATCAACTGTGTTTGTAAATTTCTCCCACCATTTGGATATTGTAAAAATAGCTTCTAGGGAGGATTCAGAATTCATTTGATCTAATACCCACTCGTTTGTCTTTTGGGCTGAATGCCTTTTCTTCGCAGTGCCACATGGTCGCAGTAGTGAGAGAGGATGAGCTAGAAGGTAACTGAACGAAGAGCAGGACTGCAAAGAATGCAATTGTTTTGGTGGGAATCTCGGGAACATGATTCTGTACTATGTTGGTAGCTCTTGGACACTCCCGTAGCGGTCTCCTTACGAGTTTTGAGAGTATTGGTTGTTAACTTCCTTACTACTGTTAAAAATCCAAACCCTCTTGAAAAGGCTGACACATCTGAAGGGAGGCATGCCAAACACTGCATTTCATGATAAACTAATCTGGGATACCAAGTTCAGTAACATTCTTACAGGGAGGCTGAAAAAAGCAGGAAATTGAAACGTGACGTTGCAAAGAAGGAATTAAGACTGTACCTTTGCATCTTGCAGGGGGCAGAACTTTTGCACCATGTTGCTTGTTGCGTTGTTAAGTATTGTTTAAAAATTCAGTTTCTTGAAGAAGCTCTAACCCCTGAATGATGCAAAAGTGCCCGGGGGGTTGAGATCTGCAGTTGGAGTGGGGGGTTCTGAGGTTAGTATTTGCCAGTTTGGTGTAGTGCTTAAGAGCGGCAGGACTCTAATCTGGAGAGCTGGGTTTGATTCCCCACTCCTCCACTTGAAGCCAGCCACATTTTCTTCTGTATTGAAGTGTTTATTTTCCATCCTTCTTGATCTTCTGAACATAGCCGGATATAATCTGAGGAAGAGAGGAAAGGAAAGCAAGACAACCCAACCCCAAGCCGGGCTCTATACCATGTCTGGTCAGCAGCTAGAAGTCAGCCTCTTAGCCAGCTTCAAGAGACATCTGCCATTCTTCTTCCAAGAAGGTCAGGGAGGCATCTCAACCCCAACATGAACCCTTCAGGGTAGGCCTGGCAGAGAGTGCCATAACAACAACAACAACAACAACAACAACAACAACAACAACAACAACAACAACAACAACATTCCGTTCATATACTGCCCTTCAGGACAACTTAATTCCCACTCAAAGCAGTTTACAAAGTATGTCATTATTATCCCCACAACAATCACCCTATGAGGTGGGTGAGGCTGAGAGAGCTCTGAGAGAGCTGTGACTGGCCCAAAGTCACCCAGCTGGCTTCAAGTGGAGGAGTGGGGAATCAAACCCAGCTCTCCAGATTAGAGTCCTGCGCTCTTAACCGCTACACCAAACTGGCAAATACTAACCTCAGAATACTTGCCAGCATACTTCATTCACAACAAATGCTTCACTCAATCTCACACCACCATTGGTCTAACACTGCAGGCAGTTCCTCTACAATGAAGCAATTTAAACTCTTGTTCCCTTAAAAGGAACTGTAGCCTATAATTTTATATTCCATCCAAAATTTATTCTCATAACTATTCTCATAAGTCCCCTCCCTTTGAGAGCTGCCCACCACTGTTCTTAAGCTGCTGCTATGTTCAACTGCACTGTTGCACTTTTTGTATTCCACAGTATTGCCGCCATCAAGAAAAGAGTGCTGCTATTTTAATATCTTTGTACAATGTTTTTAAATGTTTTATATGAAATGTTTTAAATGTTTTAATGTTGTTATCTGCCCTGAGCCTGTTTGCAGGGAGGGCGGAATATAAATACGATAAAATAAATAAATAAAAAATAATAGGTAAAATCCAATGCATTATTTAGACCATAAGGTGGGGACTACCGCAGGCCGCGAGGGCAGACCGGCTCGCTCTCAGGCATTGGATGCATTGGATTTTACCTGTTACTTAAACGGGATTGGATGGGAAAGGGTTAAAAGAACTGCCTGAAGGGAGAATGATTGACAGGCTGCTCCCTCCTCTCTGTGATGGGCCAGTGAGAAGGTAACAATTGGTGCTGACAGGATTGTTGGAGGGAGCTGAAGTTTGGAGTCTGACAAGGAGGGATAGACCTCTGTGTAAGAGGGGAAAAAACAAAGTTTCCCCTTAAGGTGTAGCTTTAGGTTTATGGAAAACTTTTAGTTAAAGTACTTGAGTGTGGAAGCCGGCACTAATTTACACAGACAAGATAGAGTTGGGGGCATGTTGTTGGCAGAGAAAGCGGTAGTGAAAGGAGACTCCCCTTCAGCCAATTTTTGTCTTTTGGAAAAGAATAATTCCTGCCCAGGAGCTAAGAAGGGGGGATTGGTTCTGAGGAGGAACCCAGGTGTGGTATAAAGGGGAAAGAGTGCTGTGTTGACATCAGAACACCTAAGCTGTAAAGTGAAATCTAGGAAGGAACCTTGTGAATGTAAGTTACATCTGAAACTACCAGCCTCTCTCTTTTAAGATCTGTGACTACTCAAACTAAGTTTTAAGAAGATTATTGTGCTCAATCATTGGATAAGGAAGGCATTAGTATAGGTTTGGGAGAGAATAAGATACACTTTTTATGAAAAGATTCTATGACACCTCTGTGTTTGCTCTGTGCATGGAAAGGTCACAAGAAAGAAGGAAAGAGACCAATGCAAGGATTTGAATTTGTACTGACTTTATTACACCCAGACATGTTGCAATATTCATGAATGCACTTTTTGTATGATGGATTTATTCTTGTTCCTGAAAGAGTTGCACAAATATGTATGAATGTATGAATTATATAGCACTGGCACTTTAAAAATTTAACACTTTGTGAAGCATTGTTTCATTGTATTCCCCGTGGGCTTGTCCTTTCTTACATACCAGATTATAACGGGGTTTGCCATCCCTCCCCTTCTCAGTCTCTTTCTCTCGCTGTTACAACTTCAGCGGCAATCCGTCACACCTCTCTTAGTTGGCCGTGCGGTGGGCCCGCTCTACAACACTACAAAGACTATGGGCCAAGCTACACATGATGAATGACACTTGAACGGCAAGTGGATTGAGTGGAGGGCAAGTGAACAGGGAGAAATACACTTGCTGTTCAAGTGTCATTCGTCATGTGTAGCTTGGCCCTATGACATCGTCAAGGCAAATCTGCAGAACAGCAGCAAGTGAGCTCTGCCTTTACGTGATAGATCTGTTAGAGGCCTGGGGGGATTCACCTGTAGTTTACTGCCATTGTAGGCTCCAGTCATGCTGTGTCAGGCCATTGGACCATCAAGGTCAGAACTGTCTACGCAGACTGGCAGTGGCTGTCAGGGCCTTAGGCAGTGATCTTTCCTGTCACCTGGTACCTCATTCTACTTTTATTTTAAACTGCCAGGGATTGAAGCAGGGACCTTTTGCATGCCAAGTGGATGCTCATCCACTGAGCCATGGCCCCTTCCCCAGCCATGCCTTCTGCTGTAGTTTTAGATGATTACTTTGGACTCGGAAGAAGTCTGGTCTTGTTTCCATCCTTGCAATGCTGATATTCCGCTTACAGCTTCATTAGCTATTTCCCCCCTTGCCTCTTTCTGCTACCCACATAATTGAACTACTGTTTTCTCGCTATCAGTCTCACTTAAAGGAATACTGTGCTTAAAGTAGCGCCTCTCTTGTGATTAATTCTTCTTTACTGGAATAGCTGCTCTGGTTTCCTGTCTACACTTTGGTATCCTGGTAAGTGCCCTTTTAGGACCTGTTTAGCAGCTATTTAGCTTCCCTTTGCATGCAAACCTTCCTTGGGCCTGTGTACAAGGGAGATTATGTCCAGCAAGGGAACATCCATCCAAACAGGATTATTCAGATCCAGAATATAGAAACATCTCTTCAGAGTTATCTTTCCCAGAATACATGGCACCGTACGAGCTTGGATCTCACTATAATGCAAACACCTGAAACCAAACTTTTGTTATGATTCCAAAACACTTCTGGGAAGGAACACTTGCGATGATGAAATCGTAAATATGGAACGAAAACAAAAGGATGTTTAGAGTTGCCGGAAAATGTCTCACTTGTTCTGAGTTTACGCTGACCCACAGCTAAATCGCAACAATGAAGGAGAAAGAATTTTGCCACTGATGCAAGTTTGCCTTCTGTGTGCATGTCTTGAAAAGGAGCAGGCATTGCCTCTGATTTCATACCTGATCCTGTCCAGGTGAAGGCAGGGGGAGCAGGCATTGCCGCCTACTCTGTGCTTGAGCATGGTCGAGTGAAGGAGGGAGTGGGCATTGCCTCTTGCTCTGCTCCAGATCCCTGCTGGCTGAAGGGGGTGGGCATTGCCTCTTGTTCCACTCCTGATCCAGGCTGGGTGAAGGGGATCAGGCATTACTGCATGCTCTGTGCCTGACTCCAGCTAGGTGAAGGGGTGGGTGGGCATTGCCTCTTGCTCTGTGCCTGATCGCAGCCTGGGCTTCATGCCGCAGCACTGTCTTGGGAGGCTCACTAGGATAATAGCTAATTAGTATGGCTTGCCTTTTATATGATAGGATGTTTTTAGCTCGGATGTAACAGTTTTAATTATGTATTGTTGCTGCAGTTGTTTTGGTTGGTTTTAACTCTTAAAATATGGACTTACTATTTGGCCCATATAAAAGTAGAAAGGTGGAGTATAAATTTTGTTAAAAGATTAAACTATATTTATATTTCATTGCTTAACTTTTTGAAATAAAAACTGAGAGCAGAACCACAAGTGACAAAAGGCACAGGTTGGACACTTGTCAGCTTCCCTCAAGTTTTGATGGGGAATGTAGGCATCCTGGTCTTGCAGCTTGGCTCTCCGACTGCTGTCCAGTGGACTTTTCAACTGTCACTTGTCCAACATTCCGCCAAGCTGCCTAAAAGCACCCACTTACCTGGCTGGCACTCCCTGGGGCACCAGGATAAATGTGCGTCGCCCGAAACACGCTAAGAGAATTATGTTATAGGATTTTGTTTCTTGACCTCATCTATAACTAACAATAGGACAAACTCACTGGGATTTATTTAAAAGAACTATAAACATAAATTATAGAAACAGGGAGGCAGGGTAAATACAAATGACGCAGGTTCACAGATAAGACACGTTTTTTAAAAGTTATACCTTTTATTCTGATTAAAACACCACAAAACTTTGTGCATCACAGATCAGTGCGTGGCTTAGTGACAAAGACAAAATTCTGCAGTTGGAGTCTTAAAATGTAGCGGTTAGATGGTTGGACTAGGATGTGAGAGTCCCAAGTTCAAATCTCCGCTCTGTTGTGGAAACACAGTGGGTGACCTTGGGCCAGTCACATACACTCAGACTAACCAACCTCACAGGATTGTTGTGAGGATAAAATAGAAGAGAGAATGATGCAAGCCGCTTTGGGTGCCCATTGAGGAGAAAGGCAGAGAATCAATGAAGTACATACATAAATAAAAGAAGACACCCTTCAAGCCAAACTGGATTTATTTACATGGTGTTGGGTGCAGAACTGGTTTCAAATTGTGCCGAGTCACTGCACTAAAGAAGGAGAAGGGAAATTTGGCAATTTCCATTTGTGAATGCGAAAAGCAAACATTGACAGACTCTCCAGCACAAAAGAGAATGATGACGGTTCTCTTATTAACAAGCATATTCAGCCTTCCTGTCCAATATTTACCAAGTCATCAAGCACTATTCACATCTTTAGCCTACTGTAGGTAGAGCCATTAAGCCTCTCCTAAACTTAATGTCCCAACCTGCAGACGAGCCCTCATGCCTTTGTCTTTGAGCCAGAGACATCAGTTTTCCCCTGGGATGCATTTTGCCTTACATTTAGACGGCCCCCAGCCATATGCTCTCTGTGTGTTCTGGGACCCAGCCACGCACCCTCCGATTATGTCTGAGCCCTCTCTGTGAAGTGCTGGATATTTTGCTGCATCTATGGACTCCTCTTTCTTCAAGACCAGTAACTATCACCCTCCTTGAAACTGCTTTCCCGTTTTCCCGCTGTTTTCTTGATTTATCGTGTTGTATATGCTGTGTTCTTTCTGTATGCGTGCCTATTATCCCATTGTTAATGAAGAAACCTTTCCTGTTAAACAACTGCCTACTCATTTGAGAGTTCTCTAAAGCAGATGTATCTTGGTGGAGATCGTGGTTTTTTATATTTATTTTATTTATCTTCAATTTCTATTCTGCCCTTCCCGAACTGGCAGGCCCAGGGCAGAGTACCCTGCTGTCGCTGTGTCTTCTTGAATGCTAATTCCCTAACTCCCAAGGAGACCCACCCCTTAGAGTAACCTTCCCTCACTCCTTCCCATCAATATAATCACGTTATTAATTCCAGAGTGTTTCTACATCAGTGTGCTGAACCAGAAGCAGCCAAGCTCTGTCAGGGCACCTGAGAAGTTAACAAAAGTCTTGTGGGAGAGACGTGTGTGAGCCAAGGTCTGCTTTTGCCAGGGGCATCCACACGTTAATTGAAAGCACCCTCCATTTTAATCAGGAGATCTAATCAGGAGATCTCGCCCCCATCTCAAAGCGAACCCTTATTTTCAGAAGCTTCTGATAGATTTTTTTAAGATTAGCAATACAGGAGACAGCTAAAATTTCTTTAAATAGTTTGTCGCACCTCCTCGACTCCAGGCCTGAGTCTAATCCCCGCCCCAGGCACTCTCTGGGATGTCTTTCCCTGCAGAATACATATCAGAGCCCCGTTGCCTCTGCTGCATATTCTCCTTCCACTGCTCCACCCGGACTTCAAGGCTCATCTCCAAGGACTGCCTCTGAGCAAATGGCTCCCTCGAAAAGCCTCAAGTTCTTATTTCCGATCGTGATCATGATTCTGGCAACCACTGTCTGTAAGTAGGGGGCAATCTCGTTCACTAGCGTTTGTTTCTAACGGATGGTGCCCTCAATGGTTACCACCCAGGAGTACACCTGAGTGTGCAAATGTCCCCTGTGAACTGGGCAATCACAGATACATCTGGTCCGTTTCTTTGATCAGATTAGTCCTCTTATCCAGCCACCAAAATTCATGATACTTGAATTGTGGCTGTTAATACGTGACGTTTTGTCTACTGAGGATGGCTGTCGAATGTTTTGTGGGAAATTGGGTATAAAAGAACATCCTTTGGGGGGTAAACTGCGTAAATACTTCTGTTTAATTAAAAAAACAGGCCCGAGCATCTCCGATAGAACATCGCTGCATTGTTTGCGGAATGACGGCAACTGTCGAGTTCGTTGTTTCCCCATGGAAATATACTTGGGCCGCATGGACTGTCCTGTCCGCCATCTGTAAGTTTTTTTCTTCATTCCTGTTTTGACCTTCTGGTGAAAATTACCAAAGAAAAACCGAAGAATTTAAGTAATTGCTTTAAATCAGGTTTTCCCTTTGTAATTGAGACATTTCCCTCAACTAGTAGTCCTGCTAGAAACGGTTCGTCCGGCCATTGCAACATGCTGATTTACAAGAAAAGAGACTGTAAGAGTACATGAAAAGATATTAGTATCATTAAGGAAAATGACAGATGATGCATTGATTTATTTAACAGACAAGTGTTTGCATGTTGTGCCAAACAAGAATAGATGGTTATTACCCTAATGCGTTGCATTTTTTTAAAAAAATCAAAGCACGATTTACTCTTTGCTTCTGCACACGAACAAGGACACAGAAGCAAAAGGGAGAATGATTTGGCATGTCACTGTATGCTTTATTTGAATGGTGAGACGATTCATGAATGTTCAACTTTTCCAAACTTAGTAATATGCGCAGATTAGGTAAACGGCAAAGAACAGAAATACATGGTTACGAAGATGAGATCAGAAGTTTCTATGGATATCTACTAGTTTCAGGGACTGGATCCCAACATTGTTAGGATCTTTGTTGTATGGGGGAAGCGATGGGAGGAGAGGGAGAATATAAATCGTATTATATAAAAGGCAAGCCGTATTGGTGACAACTCACCTTTTATCCAGGTGCGCCTCCAGAGGTTGCTGCTGCAGCAGGAAAGCCAGGCAAGGTGGCACGTCCTTTCGGGGGGGGGCACTCCATTTCTAGAGCCTGTTTTTAAAAAAGCGGGCTTGGTTGCTAGTATTTGAATAAAATATACATGCTTCCCCTCCAAAGACAGACATTTTCATTGTTCTTTACATAGAAAGATAATTCCTACATTCTCAAACGCTTCTCATTCTCCCCTCCTCTCCCCCACCCTGTCCTTCATCCTCCACTCGCTAGGTTAAACTACCTGAATTAAATTCAATTTTGTGATATTTTAATCTCTAGTTTGGGTACTGCAAAGATCACTGAGTGTCTCCCACCATCCTTATTCAGCTTCCAAGTGGTTTGGCTGTCTCGCGCAAGCAGGGACTAACTGGCTGCTGCTTTTGATCTTCAGAAAGGGGAAATTTCCCTGGGGGTTCAGGCATGGATGAAAATTGCTTTTAAACACAGCTACATCCCAGCCACTTTAGCCTCTTGTATTCCGTTTTAAGACCGCAACTGCAGACTCAGGTCTTTGCCTGTACTTTTCTCCAATTTTATTTTGACAGAGCACCCAGCCAAGTGAAGAGTTCCAGACAACTTCAAAGCATGCACACGATTCTGTGATATTTTTCACCAGTTATAATTACAGTATTAATTGCTTTTCATTTTTGGAACCAGTCCAGGAGCACACTATATTGCTGATTGTAAGACATAGGAGGAAGCAGAAGAGAGAATTTTGGCAGCTGCAATTTTTCTCATCTGGGCAGCGCTACAACGTTCCCAGTTTCACTTGCAAAATCCCTTTTTAATGTCCCCAGGAAAGGCACGAGTCCCTTAGCATAAACTTGTGGTACATACAGAAAACAAAAAGGGGTTGGGGACAGTTACAGAATCAGGAAAAATAAGACCGACCCTACGCATTTACTCAGAAGTAAGTCCCACAGCCAAACTTACCGCATTAATTAGAGATAAAACACTCACTGTGTTCATGGCAAACTGGAAACCCTTTATGGACTGCCTGTGAGAGACAAAGAAAAATGAAGAAATGAGTTGTGGTTTTGATCTTCAAGAATAAGGTTCTGAGATACCAAGAAGATGAGACCCAGAAAAAGACATTAATGAGACCACAGGTTGAATGATAATAAAGGGGAAAGTGTTGTAGGTGAAAAATTGTAATGGATTCATATTATGCCTATTATGTCTTTTACTGTCTTTACTTTGTAGATTGATGGGTAGGCCGTTTTTGGCCCGTTGGGATTGTCCTTTTTGTTATGTTTGCTTTGTTTTCCTGTTTTTCTCTTGTTCTATCTTTTAACTTTTCCCCACTAAAACAAAAGAACAACAGTGCACTCCTATGGAGAGTAACTCCAGTTTAAGGCCATTGACTTCAATGGGCTTAGACCGGTGCAACTCTGCATAGGATTGCACTGGAACTCAAGGAGGTTTGCTTCCTAATCAGGGTTCCCATTCCCCTGCCTGGAGTGGAGGATTCCCTGATCCCACCCTTTCACCCCATGCCCACTTTCTTGGCCAGTGGGGGCTGTACTCCCTGGGGGGCCCTCTCCCCGGGAGGTGCAATGTGCTCCCAGGCAGGGGACGTGCTCCTCCAGCATGAGAGCGGGCAGCGGCGGCTCTCACCACCTTTGTGCAAAATAAGAGTGGGCCACGCCGGGAAAGAGAAGAGCCCCTTTGAACCCCCCCGGTGATGACATCACTCCTGGAAGTGACATCATCCCATGAGCCGGGAAGTGCCGGCTCCGAACCCCCCCCCCCCCGGAGAGTCCAGGGACCTTGGGATCTCCTGTCGACCCTCTTCCTAATAAGTGAGGCAGGATTTCAGCTCTAGACAATTAATAGGTACTACTAAAACTTTCAGAAACATGTTAAAAGCACCCACTTACCTGGCCGGCACTCCCTGGGGCACCAGGATAAATGTGCATCGCTCGAAACACGCTAAGAGAATTATGTTATACGATTTTGTTTCTTGACCACAGCTACAACTAACAATAGGACAAACTCACTGGGATGTATTTAAAAGAACTATAAACATAAATTATAGAAACAGGGAGGCAGGGTAAATACAAATGACGCAGGTTCACAGATAAGACACATTTTTAAAAAGTTATACCTTTTATTCTGATCAAAACACCACAAAACTTTGTGCATCACAGATCAGTGCGTGGCTTAGTGACAAAGACAAAATTCTGCAGTTGGAGTCTTAAAATGTAGCGGTTAGATGGTTGGACTAGGATGTGAGAGTCCCAAGTTCAAATCTCCGCTCTGTTGTGGAAACACAGTGGGTGACCTTGGGCCAGTCACATACACTCAGACTAACCAACCTCACAGGATTGTTGTGAGGATAAAATAGAAGAGAGAATGATGCAAGCCGCTTTGGGTGCCCATTGAGGAGAAAGGCAGAGAATCAATGAAGTACATACAAAAATAAAAGAAGACACCCTTCAAGCCAAACTGGATTTATTTACATGGTGTTGGGTGCAGAACTGGTTTCAAATTGTGCCGAGTCACTGCACTAAAGAAGGAGGAGGGAAATTAGGCAATTTCCCTTTGTGAATGCAAAAAGCAAACATTGACAGACTCTCCAGCACAAAAGAGAATGATGACGGTTCTCTTATTAACAATGCTGGAGGTGTGCGGGGTTACACTAGGGAAAGAGTCAGTGGGAGCCAAACCAGGTAATATGTCCTAGAGGATGGATGTCAAGGAAATGGTGATATGGGCGGGTCAGGGCAGGTTCAAGGTTTTTTTTAACACAAGCATGGTACTCCCTTTCCCTCTTAGACCCATCCCAGCGGCATCACGGGTCCAAGAGAGGGTACCAGCCACCTTCTGCTGATGGCTGAGACCCACCTGAGCCCCTGGGCTGCATCTCTCCCCCTCTCATTGTGCCGCCCCAAGGAATTGCTTAGGGGGCTCCTCGGAAGAACCAGCTCTAGGCAGAAGTGCAAGGATCTGGTGAACTGGGGCAGTGCCTTTCTTTCTCAAGTCAACGCATCTAATAGTAGAATTCAATCCCATGCGCCCCCCACCCCAATCCCCTACGTTTTCCAAATGTTCATTCAGAAAAACGGGACTTTAAATGGCATCCCATTGACTTGTGGGGTTCAGATTTGCCACGGGTGGGCGGTGCATTCTAACGGCTTCTGCATTTGATTGGCAGCTGCTGCAGACGATGGCGCCCTTAAACGCCAACCATGGACCAGACAACCCCAGCGACTTAACGGCTGATGGAAGTTCTGCTGAACAGCTGAAGGAGCTGTCACGTAAAAATTGGTGGTGGGTGTCCTGTGGCCATCACCAGAGTTACTCTGGTTAAGCCAAAGTGCAACTGTATAATTCTAGCAAAAATAAACTTCTCTCCAGCCATCTGAGTCGTTTCTTGGGCACTGCCTGCAGCAGTATAGATGGTGAGTCCCCTAGAAGTGTCCCATCTGCCATGTACCACGCTTCCATGTCAGGCAGACAGAAGAAAGCCTCAGGCATGACCCTCACCCCAGACACAGTAGGGTTCCCAACCTCCAGGGGGTGGATGGCAATCTCCCGGAATGACAGCTGATGTCCAGGTGACAGAGATCAGTTCCCCAGAAGAAAATGGCTGCCTTGAAAGGTCGACTCTATAGCATTATACCCAGCGGAGGTCCTTCCCCTCCCCAAACACTGCCTTCCCCAGGCTCTGAGCTCCAAATCTCCAGGAATCTCCCAACCTGGAGTTGGCCACGCTAAGATGGAGTTAGGTGAGACCCCTTTGGTGTGCAAGAGGAGCCCCAGGAGATGAATTGACTCTTGCTCTAAGCCAGCGCCTGCCTTCTGACTGGGCCCTTGAAAACTCCACTGCTGCAGCGCCCAAAGTCTCTCTGAGGACCCCCCTGCCCCATTGGAGCCCCTGCCACCATAACCAGGTGTGGCCCCAGGGCCGGGCTGGCATCCCTGCCTTCTTAGAGGAGCACTGAAGGCCTCAGTTCACCCCCAGCCCTTGCAGGAACAAAATCTAAGGTATAGATAGCTCCAGTAACTGGTTGCCTTTTGAGCAAGACATCTCCGTTACATGTGTCCCGTCAGAGGGGTCATTGCCTGTTCTTTGAGATGCCATCCAGCTTTACCAGTTTAATTGTGAAATGCATGGACATAGGGTTGCCAGCTTCTAGGTGGTCAAAGACCGGAGTACACAATGTAAACGATTTATAGGATTTTATAAAGTGCTACGAGTTCCAAAGTGCCTAAGTTCATCAATGAATAGTAAAGAGTATAATAAATAATGATATACAATAAATATCAGAATTTCTATCGCAACATTCATAAGATACAACAATTCAATACAGTTTTTACAACAATATCCAAATGGTGGGAGAAATTTACAAACACAGTTGATTCATCAGTTCATTCATATCAGTGCGCAAGGGCACTCAAATCGAATAATCAAACAATAGTAAAATCTGAAGCTGTAGGCTTGCTTGATAGAGTTGTTGAAGCTGCAAAGCTGTGGAGCTGTAAGATGCCACACCTATGGGTTTTGCCAGCATACTTCATCCAACCCCGTTTTGTACCAACCCTTCTTCACAGGCATATTTCTATTCACAACAAATGCTTCAATCAGTATCATGCCACCATATCGGTATTCTTAGGACGGTCTGACACCGTGGGCAGTTCCTCTACAATGAAGCAATTTAAACTCTCGTCCCCTTAAAGGGAACTGCAGCCTATAATATCATATTCCATCCAAAATTTATTCTCATAAGTAATAGGTAAAATCCAATGCATTATTTAGACCATAAGGTGGGGACTACCGCAGGCCGCGAGGGCGGACCGGCTCGCTCTCAGGCATTGGCTGCATAGGATTTTACCTGTTACTTAAACGGGATTGGATGGGAAAGGATTAAAAGAACTGCCTGAAGGGAGTATGATTGACAGGCTGCTCCCTCCTCTCTGTGATGGGCCAGTGAGAAGGTAACAACCTTCTGCATGGTTAGCTGATATAGAAAAAAAAATCTCTGTAATCAGGCTTTGCCTTGATGAACTAGTTTTTCTTTCTGCGAGGTCTGCATTTGCTTTGATAAAACAAAGACTTGTAGATATTGAGATGCAAAAACTTAGGAGCCTCACCTCTGGTAGTTGTTCCCCTATGAGATGGGGGATTTCCTCTAATGGTTCTTTGGCAGAGTATTTTTCTGGTTTGACTTCCCCTCACCTTCGGAGAGCATTTATGTTAGCGCACTTTAATGTTCTTCCTTCTCTGGTACTCCATGGGAGGTTTAAGAAAATTCCTTACTCCACAAGGTATTGTGCCTGTGGCTTGAGGGATGTAGAAAGTACTGAACATGTTCTCCTGTACTGCTTATTGTATTGTGGTATCTACGCCTTGAACCTTTGCTTCAAAATCATGAAGGTCAGTCAGACGACAGTAAGACACGACTTTTACTATCCACACATAATGCTGGGATCATTGAGTCTGTGGTTAAATTTCTTTGTTGTGCATTGAAGAGAAGAATGGTTTAAATGATGGGGCAAGAGATTTGTTGTTGTTGTTGTTGTCTCCTTGCTCACTGTGCTTATGTATGTCCTGTTATGCCAATAAAGGTATTCGATTTGAGAAGGTAACAATTGGTGCTGACAGGATTGTTGGAGGGAGCTGAAGTTTGGAGTCTGACAAACTGTGTAAGAGGGGAAAAAACAAAGTTTCCCCTTAAGGTGTAGCTTTAGGTTTATGGAAAACTTTTAGTTAAAGTACTTGAGTGTGGAAGCCGGCACTAATTTACACAGACAAGATAGAGTTGGGGGCATGTTGTTGGCAGAGAAAGCGGCAGTGAAAGGAAACTCCCCTTCAGCCAATTTTTGTCTTTTGGAAAAGAATAATTCCTGCCCAGGATCTAAGAAGGGGGGGATTGGTTCTGAGGAGGAACCCAGGTGTGGTGTAAAGGGGAAAGAGTGCTGTGGTGACATCAGAACACCTAAGCTGTAAAGTGAAATCTAGGAAGGAACCTTGTGAATGTAAGTTACATCTGAAACTACCAGCCTCTCTCTTTTAAGATCTGTGACTACTCAAACTAAGCTTTAAGAAGATTATTGTGCTCAATGCTTGTGAAATATTCAGTTCTACCATCAGAATTTACCTCAGGTTTCCTTTCCCTACAAACCTATATTCCAACCCTGCCTGTTTAATAAACCTGCTGTTCTCTTTTGAACTTTACTCAGCTTCTAGGACCATTTCATTTGAAGAAGACGTGGGCTCTTGTTTCTCCTCTAACAAATATTTGGGCTGGGATATAAGCCATAAATAAACATGCTTAAAAAGTGGGACAAAAAGACCTTTGAATTACCCCACAAGACACACTACCAGAGGCTGCCCAGCCACAGCAAGCAATCTTGACAGTTTTGGAGGGGAAATCTGCCTCACAGTGAGGGAGTCAGCAGGGCTTATATCATAGCATGGTATAAATGAAGTAAAATAAACTTGAATTATGTGTCTCCCTGTGATTAAAGACCTTCCTCTTTGGTCAAACAAGGAACAGGCCAAGTACAGCCGGGTGGTTATGATGATTTTTGCCCATAAATTGCCTGTATTTTGAAAATACATTTTGAACTATATGAATATTTTTGGATATAGTATTTGAAGGGATTTAAATGCAATTTTAAGAAAGTACTTGAATTAGGAATATGTATTTCGTACGGTTCTTTGTTTTGCTCACGTAAATCACAACAATTATACATAGAAGCTTCCCCAACAGGCTCCCATCAAGCATGAACCCTCCCTGAGTGAAATTAGCATATCCTCTTCTTTCTTCTTCAGCAATGAAGTCAAAGCTGGTGACCGTTGCCAGTGTGCACGTGTACAACACCCAGAAAGCCATGCTGAAGGACAGCGGCCCACTCTATGACATCATCAAGGCGAACCTGCAGAACAGCAGCAAGTGAGCTCTGCCTTTATGAGATGGATCTGTTAGAGGCTTGGGGGGATTCTCCTGTAGTTTATTGCCACCCGTAGGCTCCAATCACGTTGTCTGCCCCTCCTCAACCCCCCCCCCCTTTCCAGGCTCCGCTGCCAAAATCTCCAGGAATGTCTCGACCTGGACCTGGGCTTGCATATCTGCCTCCTCCTTGTAGAAGTATTTAAGGCACCTTCAGCCCCTGGAACAAAATCCAAGTTACAGTTGGCTACCTCTTGAGCAAGACATCTCCATTAGATGTGGCCTGTCAGAGCGGTTATTGCCTGTTTACTGGGATGCCATCTAGCTTTACCAGTTTAATTATGAAATGAGTGGGAAATAAGGTTGCCAGACTCCAGGTGGTGGATGGAGATGTCCTGGAATTACAAGAGATCTCCAGGGCACTGGGATCAGTCGCTCTGGAGAAAATGGCCGCTTTGGAGGGTGGACTCTCTCTGGCATTATACCCTGCTGAGGCCCATCCCCTCCCCAAATCCCACCCTTGCCAGGCTCCATCTTCAAATTTCCCAACCTCTGAGTGAATGTTTCTATATGTGGCCTGCAAAGTAATTCTGCATGTCTTCCCACACTAATTTATTAATGTTTTATCCCATGTTTCCTCCAAAAAATGTATGACTGCATCTCTCTGGTCCCTCATCTGTTAAATCCTCATAGCCAAGTGAAGTTGAATTACGTTGGTAGCGGATTCAGGGCACACAAGTACCATAATTCTCCAGGCAACAAACAGAATTATCACCCTCCAGGTGGTGGCTGGAGATTCTCCAGGCCGCCGGGATCAGTTTCCTTAGAGAAAAGGAAACTGATGAGTCCACCTTGGAGGGTGGACTCATGAAGTTGCCAACCTCCAGGTGGTAGAAGATGCTGGCCTCCTGGAATTACAACTGATCGCCATGTGAGAGAGATAAATTCTGGTGGGAGAAAAATTGCTGGTCTGGAAGGTGGACTTTGCAGCATTATATTCCAGTGAGATCACTCCCGTCTCCAAGCTATGCCTTCTGCAGGATCCACCCCCGAATCACCAGGAATTTCTCACCCCAGAGTTGGCAACCCTATAATTTCTGGCGATTTGAGAGTATTGCCTGGAATGGGCAGGGTTTGAAGAGAAGCAGAATTTCAGCCAGGAATAATGCCCCTTTCAAAGCAGCCGTTTTCTCCAGGGGAGCTGAAAACTAGTCTGGAGATTGGTTGTAATTCCGGGAGAGCTCCAGGTCCCCCCGAGTGGTTGGCAACCTTTCAGGCTAGCGGCTTTTCCACCGGCGGAAGGAATCGGGCACGCGAAGCTGAGGTGGTGGTTGTTTTTTGGTCCGCCGCGTTTGCCGTAGCGGGGGCGTGGCGACGAGGAAGAGCTGCGCCGTTGCCGTGGAGATCCCAGCCGGAGTGTCCCCAGGCGGCTGCCGTAGCAGGGGCGTGCGGACGAGGAAGAGCGGCCCAGTTGCCGTGGAGATCCCAGCCGGAGTGTCCCCAGGCGGCTGCCGTAGCGGGGGCGTGCGGACGAGGGAGCGCTGCGCCGTTGCCGTGGAGATCCCAGCCGGAGTGTCTCCGGGCGGCCGCCGTAGCGCGCGCATCGAGGGAGGCCCGGCGAGCGGGGCTCGGGGGGCGCTGAGGCGGGAGGCGAGCGGGGCCGCCATGGAGGACGAGCTCTACCTGGAGAACATCGACGAGTTCGTCACGGACCAGAACCGAGTCGTGAGTGGCGGGGAGGGGAGGCGGAACAGGAGGCCGGGCCCGGATCCCCGCCTGGGCCTCGGCACGTGCCGGCTCCGGGCTTTTCTCTCTGGGCCCGGCCTGCCTTGCGGGGCTGTTAGGAGGATGGCCGGGCGGGGAGGAGAGCCCTGTATTCCCCCCACCCTTCCCAAGCAGCCTGGGGGAAAGAGCAGGCCGCTCTTATTAGGCACAGAGGCAGTAGCGTTTGCATATTTAAAGCAATTCAGGGCTTGCCTTCATCCCCGTGCAAATAAAACGCACAGAAAATGGATATGGCTTCTTGAAAGGAGATATAGAGACGAGGGCAGGATTTGAGTCTGGGGGCACCTGAGAGGCCCACGAGACTTTGCAGGTGTCAGCTTTCGAGCCTCACAGCTCCCTTCTTCAGGCACCATAACACAGATGTTAGGTTGTGTGATGTGCCCTGACTAGCCTGAGCTTGGCAGAGCTTAGAAGCCAGTGTCTGCCCTGTTTAGGACTTGGATGGCTGCAGCAGTGTGGTTGAGTGGTTGGGCTTGGGCTGCGAGTCAGCTGTCTACTGGTTCCTCTCCCACTCCTGCCATGAGCTCAGCAGGAGGTCTTGGGGAAGCCCCTCCTCTCAGTCCAGCCCCCAGCTGTATTGTGGAGATAATAACACTTTGTTCAGCGCTTTGATACCTTCTGGGCACTCATTTGCCCAGAAGGGTGTTATATAAGGTTTTAGCCATCAGCAGAAGGGGAGGTGCCTGGCACCCCCTCTTGGTCCTGTTCTGCTGCTGGGATTGGGCCAGAAGGGAAAGGGAGCACTGTGTTTTGATCTCCCTCCACTAGGTAATATTACCTAGTTTGGCTCCCATTGACTCTTTACCTAGTGTAACGCTGCACACCTCCAGCATTGTTAATATGAGAATCATCACCTTTCTCTTTTGTGCTGGAGAGAATGTTGACTAATGGTTGCTTTTCACAGTCACAAAAGGAGGTTGCCACATTTCCCTCCCTTACTTTAGTGCAGTGACTCGGCACAATTTGAAACCAGTTCTGTACCCAACATCATGTAAATAAATCCAGTTTGGCTTGAAGGGTGTCTTTTTTATTTATGTATTTACTTCATTTCTTCCTTGCCTTTCTCCTCAATGGAGACCCATAATGGTTTGCATTATTCTGTCCTCCATTTATTCTCACAACAACCCTGTGAGGCAGGTTAGGCTGTGTGTGACTGGCCCAGGGTCACCCATTGTGCTTTCATAGCAGATTTTGGCTTTGTCACTAAGCCATGCGCTGATCTGTGGTACTGTTTTGTAGTATTTTGATCCGAATAAAAGGTATAACTTTTAAAAAATCTGTGTTATCTGTGGACCTGTGTGTTTTGTATTTACCTTGTCTCTGTAGTTTAGGTTTATTGTTCTTTTAAATAAATCCTAATGAATTTGTCCTATGTGTCAGTTGTAGTTCTGGTCCAAGAAATTGAATAAAGACACGTTTAATGTACAATGTTTACTTTAATATGTTTCTCAGTGTTTTATTAATACCTGTTAATTGTCTAGAGCTGAAATCCTGCGCTCACGTATTAAAAAACAAACCTCCTAGAGCTCAGCGGGTTGTGAGTAAATGTGTAGGATCAGCCTCATTTTTTGTGATTCTCTATCACCCAACCCCTTTTCTTTGCTGTATGTACCACAGGTTTGTGCTATAGGACTCATACCTTTCCAGGGGACATTAAAAAGGGATTTTGCAAGTGAAACTTGGTATGTTGAGGTGCTCCCCAGATGAGAAAAAGTGCAACTGCCGAATTCTCTTTTCTGCACACCCCTATGTCTCACAACCAGCAATATAACATTTTCCTGGACTGGTTCCGTAAACAAAAAGCAATTAAGACTGTAATTAAGACTGGCAAAAAAATACCACAGAATAGTGTGCATGCTTTGAAGTTGTCTGGAACTCTTCACTAGTCTAGATGGTCTATCAAAATAAAAAGTGGAGAAATGTTGAGGCAAAGTCCCATGTCTGCAGTTGTGATCTTAAAATGGAATACAAAAGACTAAACTGGGTGAAATGCAGCTGCGTGGAAAAGCAATTTTCATCCATGCCTGAACTCTCTGGGGGAATTTCCCCCTTTCTGAAGATAAAAAGCAGCAGCTTGTTAAAGTCTCTCTTTGGGTGAGACCGTCCAGCCACTTGGAACATGGAGAAGCCGCATGGTGGGAGAGACACACTGATCTTTGCAGTACCCAAACTGGAGATTAAAATGTCACAAAATGGAATTCAATCCAGGTAATATTACCTAGTGGGTGGAGGGCAAAAAAACGGTTGGGAGAAGAGGATGAGGAGAATTAGAAGCACCTCTGAATGCACGAAGTACCTTTCTATGTGAAGAACAATGAAAATGTTTGTCTTTGGAGTGAGGAGGCATGTACCTTATTTCTTACTGGTGGCCCTAGATTAGTAGATCTCACAGATTTTTTATTTTATTAAAATACTAGCAATACTCTAGAAAATGGAGTGCTGTCTGGAGTGATAGGCCACCTTGCCTGGCCTTCCTTCCGCGGCAGCACCCTCTGGAGGTGTACCAGGAAAAAAGGTGAGTCATCATCAATACAGCTTGCCTTTCATTCATTCATTCATTCATTCATTCATTCATTCATTCATTCATTTATATTCCACCTTTCTCACTGAGATTCAAGGCAGATTACATAGTGAGAGATTAGTACAATTAGTGGCAAGGAAAAGGGCAGGCATTTCCATACAGTGTCAAGAACATTTCCATAAACAATGTCATAGGGTTAATGGATATAAGTTTACAAAGATACAGTATTAGCAAGGATACAAGACAGGGTTGAAAAATTGCTGGAATAGAACATAGTTAGTTCTAGGACTTACATTAAATAACATGAAGCACAGTAGTATATAGGAGTACATATTTAAAGCGACAGATAATATGTAAGGCAACATACTGGTGAAATCTATGGTACCTCCTTAGCGAAACATCTGAGACCTCTTTCCTACAATACCACCCTCTTAGCTGAGAAAAAGGCCTTTTTGAATAATTCAGTTTTGCATTGTTTGCGGAAAGCCAGGAGCATGGTGGGGGGGGGGGGCGGGGAACCTCTCCTGACCTCAGGCAGGCTGTTCCATATAGTAGGGGCCACCACAGAGAAAGCCGGTATACAGGCTGCTGTTTTGCCCATTTACAGGCTGGCACGTGGCCCTGTTTGGATGAGCGAAGATGCCGTGGAGGAAAATAGGGAGGGAGGTGGTCCTCTGGGTATGCTGGACCAAGGCCCTGAAGAGCTTTTCCCCCCATTGCCTTCCCCACAGAACAAAGATCCTAACAATGTGGGGTTCCAGTCCCTGAAACTAGTAGATATCAGTAGAAACTTCTGAGCTCATTTTCATATTCCTGTATTTCTATTCTATGTTCTTTACCTAATTTGCGCATATTACTAAATTTGAAAAATACGAACATTCATGAATGACCACCCCATCCAAACAAAGCATGCAGTGACATGCCAAACCATTCTCCCCTTTCTTCTGTGTCCTTGTTTGTGTGCAGAGGCAAACAGTAAATCGTGCTTTGAATTATATTGAAATGCAATGCATTAAGTTTAATAACCATCTAGTCTTGGTTGGCACAACATTCAAACAAAACCTGTCTGTTAAATAAAGGAATGTGTCTGCCATTTTCTTAAATGATACAAATATATTTTGTGTACTCTTACACTCTTTTCCTGTAAATCAGTACGTTGCAATGGCCGGATCAACCAGGGGCAAATCCACGTGGCCTTGGCACGTCCCGGCATTGCGCTAAACGTTCGCTAAACACCCAGAAGTATGGCATCTTTCTAGCGCGATTCCAGAAATCGTGCTAGAAAGATGCTATATTTTCGAGTGTTTAGCGAGCATTTAGCGCAATGCCGGGACGCTCCGAGGGCGTGTGGATTTGCCCCATTTCTAGCAGGACTACTAGTTGAGAGAAATGTCTCAATTACAAAGGAGAAACCTGATTTAAAGCAATTACTTAAATTTTTAGTTTTTTCCTTGGTAATTTTCACCAGGTCAAAACAGGAATGCAGAAAGAAATTTACTGCATGCGATAACAACCGTGCAGGGCGTCCACAGATATTTCGTCGGGCAAACAACGAATTCGACATTCGCCCCCGTTTTGCAAACAGCTCGACTATCTTCTATCCAAGATGCTCAGGCCTGTTTTTTGAATTAAACAGAAATATTTACGTAGTTTACCCCTGGGGGGTGCACTTTCAGGCCCAAGTTCCCACAAAGCATTTGACAGCCATCCATCATGGACAAACATCACATATGAATGGCCACAATTCAAGTGTCCTGCGATTGCCCAGTTCACACAGGATGTTTGCACGTACAAGTGTACTCCTGGATGGCAATTATTGTGGGCATCAGCCATTAGAAACAAGCATTAGTGAACGAGAGTGCTCCCTACCTACAGAAAGGTGCTGCTAGCATCAGTACCACGATCAGAAATAAAAAAGGCATTTTGAAGCAACCATTTCCTCAGAGACAGCCCTCAGAGATGAACGTTGAAGTCTGGGTGGAGCAGTGGAAGGCGCTTATGTGGCATAATAAATAATAATAAATATCAGGGCTCTGATATTTATTCTGCAGGGAAAGACATCCCAAAGACTGCCTAGAGGGGGGAAATAGACTTGGGCGCGGACTAGGGAAGGTGCAGCTGACTAATTTTTTTTTAGCCGTCTCCTGTATTGCTAATCATAAGAAATGTATCAGAAGCTTCTGAAAAGAAGGAATTCTTGGGAGATGGGGAGAGATCTCTTGAGTAAAATGGATGGTGCTTTCAATTAATTTGTGGATGCCCCTCACAAAAGCAGGCGTTGGCTCATACAAATGTTTGCCGTAAGACGTTTGTTAACTTCTCAGGTGCCCTAGGAGACCTTGGTTGCTTCTGGTTCAGCCGACCGATTCTGATGTATGAATATCCTGAAAGTAATACTGTGATTGTATTGATGGGATGGAGCGAAAGAGTGTTTCTCTAATGGAGGGGGGGGGTCTCCTTGTGAGTTTGGGGAATTGGGCTTCAAGGAGACTAAACGAGAGAGGGGTAACTAGAGACAGTCACCGATATATATCAGGATGGTTCCCTTAGAGAACTCTCAAAGGAACAGGCAGCTGTTTAAAGGAAAGGTTTCTTTATTAACAGAGGAATAAGAGGAAAGCACACAGGAAACACACAGAGCATACACTCCAAGCTAATCCAGAAAACTGGATATGAGGGCGATCTGGCTGTGACATCTTGTCACCCATTGATCACCAGGGTTGATTTGGCTGATTTGCGTGGCTATGCGGGTGTCCCCTTCCTCACCACGCCACGTGTGTTCCTCCCGAAGCTGCACGCTCGGTGGAAGAGGACGACCATCCCAGATAGAAGGAGTGTACCGTTCTTCGGTCAAGGGTATACGATAGCTGTGCTCCCCTGCTAGAACCTCCAAACAAGCTCGAGGTCCATTTGTAGGAGAAGAAAGCGAGGAAACAGGAAAGCAGTTTCTGGGAGGGCTATCGTTCCCTGTCTTGAAGGAGGCTTCTACAGACACAGCAAAACAACCAGCGCTTTGTGGAAGGGGAAGAGAGGTCTCAGACGCAATCGAAGGGTTCACTGTGCAGAACAGAGGAAGGGCAGTTGGCATAGGCCTACAATTTTGAGGGAGCATACTCCAAGAAAGTTAAGGGGCAGATAACTGAGAAACGAACTCTGTGCCAAATTTAAGTGACAATTCATGGAAAACAAGGGAGTACAGAAAAATGTTGATGAGATATTTGGTGTTGGTGTTACACCGGAAGCTAGGGACAGCAGCCATCTTAATTTTACAGCTAAACATCTTGTAACTATTTTCGATTCTCCACTATTTCTAACAGTCAGGGGTGGACTACGGTGGTCATGGGACCCTAGGGCATAGGATATTAATTGTAGCATAAATGGATGACATATTGTACTAGTGTTGCTACTAGCAACTAGCTTTTTACCAATTGTGACGTTGCATTTGTTACAATAGTGAGACAATCAGACAGTCCACGGCAATCAGTCATGGAAGAACTGGCAGGCAGGGGGGCATAGAAGGACTGGCAGGCAGCCCCACACAGGCGCACCAGGATAAAAGTGCGTCGTCTGAAAGACGCTAAGACAATTATGTAGTAGGATATTGCACTGATATCTCAGGAATCATGTTTCTTACCGAGTATTAATATTTCTTACAGACACACAGAAACCTAGGTGCGGCCGCTGTTTTATGAAATTGACTTAGCATATTGAATGTGCTGGATGGGCCCATTGGTTGTCCCTGAAGAAGTCATTTGATGAAACATTTAAGTTTCTGTAGCTGGCCCTGTGTTGGTCGGGCAGGCAATGTTGCTTTGGCCTCCCAACATGGATGGCACCACCTATGGGAAACAGAAGAGAACTGTGTTAACTTATTCATCGAGTACTGTGGGAATTTCCCTTTGTGGACGTCTTCCTCAGCTCTGATTCCTCTACTGCACCTACAGGATAAAAAGACTGATTAGTATTTTCAAAAATTGCTTAAATGTAAAGGTAGTCCCCTGTGCAAGCACCGAGTCATTACTGACCCATGGGGGGACGTCGCATCACAACATTTTCTTGGCTGATTTTTTGTTATGGGGTGGTTTGCCATTGCCTTCCCCAATCATCAACACTTTACCCCCAGGAATCTGGGTACTTATTTTACCGACCTCGGAAGGATGGAAGGCTGAGTCAACCTTGAGCTGGCAACCTGAACCCGGCTTCCACCAGGATCGAACTCAGGTCGTGAGCAGAGCTTGGCCTGCAGTACTGCCGCTTACCACTCTGCGCCACAGGATTCCTATGTTGCACATATATTGGCGGTTTACATTGTCATTCATGTATATGTCTGGTTATATGATGGTATTTCTCTGAGTGAAATGTTCCTTGTATTTTTGTACACGTGTCTTTTATATTTATGCATATTTACTAGAGCACTTTGTCACTTTCATAGATAGCGCGTTTACAGAATTTCAGAATCAGAACAATATATTGTATTGTAAAAAAATGCTATCCATTCTATTCTAAAAAAATGGATCATATTACAGTAAAGGGTGAAGAGAGACTGGTGCAGAATATGAAAAAAATAGCATACACACAACCTCCCCCCCCCACACACACTTTTTCAGTCCTTGTGTGTGTAGGACTGTTAAGGGATTCTTTTTGAGGCCCCACTTTTAGCATTCATTCAAGCAAGACATGCGCACAGAACGCAAACTTGCTTCAGCGGCAAATTCTCCTTCGGTATTGAGATTTAGCTACGTGTCAGCATCAACTCATAACAAGTGAGAAAGTTTCTGGCAACTGTAAACAGACTTTTTCCCCCATCCTATAATTAAGATTTCAGCATTGGAAATGTTACTTCCCCGAAGTGTTTTGAACTCATAACAAAAGTGTGGCTCCAGCATTTGAGGTGTTTGCATTATAGTGAGACCTGACTGACATGTCACTCAAGCTTCCACAGTGCCATGTATTCTGGGAAATGTAATTCTGAAGAAATGTTCGTATTAACCTTTTTCGATTGTTTATTCCTTAACCAATTGGTGGTAAGGTGTTACATTAGATCTACATCTCCCCTCAGAGCCGTCTCTCCCTCAACTGTCCAACCGACTCACCAACCGACTCTTTCCCTCGCTGGAACTGGCCTCTCCCCTCTGCAGCCCATGAAAAGTTAACTCCACAAACAAAAGGGCGTTTCTCCACAATATAAATTTCCAAAAAAAGAAAATAGCCATGTCAGTGAACAGTAGCAAAACAGATCAATTCCAAAAACAGTACCTTACTATATAAAAGGCTAAGCGTATTCAAGACAACTCACTTCCTACCATGGTGCACCACCAGAGGGCGCTGCCTCGGAGAGAAGCCCAGATAAGGCAGCCAGACCTCCAGAGAGCACGCCATGGCGGGAAACCCAGGCTGGGATCAGGAGCAGAGCAGGTGGCAATGCCTGCCTGCTGCCTTCATCCAGCTGGGATCAGGCATGGAGCAGGTGGCAATGCCCACCCCCTGCCTTCATGCAGGTGGGATCAGACACTGAGCAGGTGGCAATGCCAGCCCCCCTTCACACAGCTGCGATCAGGAGCAGAGCAGGTAGCAATGACCCTCCTTCACCTGGCCAGAATCAGGTGCAGAGCAGGAGGCAATGTCCGCCCGCCTTCACCCAGTCGGGATCAGGAATGGCTCCTGTGGCAACGTCTGCCCCCCTGCCTTCACCTGGCTAGAATCAGTCACGGAGGAGGAGGCAATGCTCGCCCACCCATCCTCCCCTTTCTAGAGCCAGCTGTATTTTTCCCCACAATGGGCTTTGTTACCAGTACAGTGTAAAACAGCAATAATATAATGTAAGGGGAGAGAGAATGAGTCATGGCTCATGAATTGCTGTACAGGGAGAATTCTGGGAGGTCATTCCGTGCATTCTACGGACATTCCTTGAAAACACGGCGGGAGTTCTCATCCTGCTCCTTCTGCGTATTTGCTGACCCCGGAGCTGTATTTCTGAGATGGGGAGGGGGAGAGAAGACAACAGACGGAAGTTCTTGTTTGTTTCTGACTTTGCATCTTCACGCTCTACAGGGAGCATTAAGGAAGCCGGCCAGGAATTCCTCCCACAGCACATGCTGGGACCCGGAAAGCGGAGAGGAAGAAGCAGGTTGCAGGTCAGAGCAGCTTCTGCTTCACCTTGCTTTGCAGGATGGTGCTGAGTGCAACTTTTCTTCTGAACACTGGACGTAGGAAGAAGATCTGTACCTGTGGATCAAGCCACACATGAATTTCATCTCATGCCATCTTAACAGCATATGTTCAGGATCTGAATAGTACTGCTTTTCCAGTATTTGTTTGTTGGTTATAATCTCACTTGATGGGCTCCCAAGCATGGCTGGTGCAGTTTTGTGTTTCATAAGCCAAATGCTACTCTCTCTAAAGGGCTCCCAACCTTTTCCCCTTGACACTGAGCTTATATACCGCTCTTCTAGACAGATTAGCGCCCTGTAGTTCCTGATGTTTCGCCAGCAGCCGTGACTGGCATCTTCAGAGGTGTAGCACCAAAAACAGAGATCTCTCAATGTCAAAGTGAGAGATCTTTGACACTGAGAGATCTCTGTTTTTCGGTGCTACACCTCTGAAGATGCCAGCCACAGCTGCTGGCGAAACATCAGGAACTACAATGCCAAGACCACGGCAATACAGCCCTAAAAATCCACAGCAACCATCACATCACACAATTTTAGCAATTTTCATGAATAAACTTGGACTGGGAAAACTGGCCACTAATAATTGTTATGATCTTTCCTTTTGCAGCCATTTCAGCTTCCAGTTATTATGACCACATAGCAACACTATATATTGTATTAGCACAAAATGACTTACTGTTACTAGACGGGGAAATTTTTAAGTCTAATGGTACGCATTATAAGTCTGCGCTAGATTTCTCCAGACTGCAGGTGAGGGCTCATGCGACTGGACACTCCTGGACGCCATGCGCACACACATTTTCAAGAAAATTCCCCGCACTCAGAAAACTAGCCTGTCAGGGACAAGCATCCTATTTTTGGCCTTCTTACTGGTATGCTGGTTTTCTACATGAAGGGAATTTTTCTGTAGAGGAGCAATCAAATATATGAGCCCCTATTTGTGAAGAGCCAAAATACACCAGATCTCATGGCATGTAATCTTAACTGTAATCATAAGTTTGTAGGTGGAAATGTAGATTTGGATAAGACTCTGGTGCTTTCCCCCCTTTCATTCCTTCCTCAACAGAAACTGCGCCCCCTCCATGATGATGATTTCCTCTAGGAAAAAACAGGCAGGGACCCAAGTGGGTTCTTTTTCCCCTGGTGGAGCTAAAAGGAGCCAGAGAGAGGGATGCTCCAAGTGGAAGACGATGCAGAACTTCCTTCCCAAGTCCAGCATCCTGGATTCAAACCAGCCCCCCCCCTAAGACTTTTTTATAAAAAGGATCTAATTAAAGATTCCTGGGATATTGGATAGCACGCTCATTACTAGGGCCCATTCTCTATATATGTCCAACAAGTCCTAAGATGCTCAGGAGGAAAGCAGGCATATAAATATTTGTGGGGGGGGGGGAATTATCTATACAATCTGATGAAATGCTTTGCAGAGGTTGGCTACCTCCCGAGCATCACCAGTCTGAGAGGCAGCTGGCATCACTTCCTGGGCTTGCACCAGCACTAGCAGGGTCCAAGCCAAGGCCCCGAGGCTTGAGCCTGGCTGGTAAGGGTGACAGTCCAGCCAGTACTGCGCTCAGGACAACAAAACACCTTGAAGTGGCATGGCTTCTCGTTAGTGTTTGCTGCCTCCTTTCCAGCATGTTTTTTAAAAAATAGAAGGCTGAATTATATCAGTTTGGATATGCAGATATTCCAAAATTTGGAGCAGAGCCTTTTCAGTGGTGGCCCTGGAGCCATGGCATGTGGTCCCCCAAAGAGAGCTGTGTGTGACTGTAGGAGTCAGTATATCGTAATGGCTAAGAGCAGGGCTCATTTTGAGGGGGAACGCACAGGAACGCAGTTCTGGCAGTTCTCCCAAGAGATCACATGTCAGGTGGCCCGTTTTGGCCTGGATTGGGGCCGAAATGGCCCGTATCGGGCCTCTGATGGGTGGTGGATCACTCTCCCGCTCAGCAGTGTCCCAATCCTGACCATTTGGGGCCCCTTCTCGGCCATTTTCAGCTCCTTTTTGCCATTTTGGGCCCAATTTTGGCCCAGAATGGCCAGGATTGGGTCCAAAACAGCCAGGATAGGTGATACCAGGGGGTGTGGCATATGCAAATCAATTATGCAAATGACACACTTCTGGTGATGTCAAGGGGCGTGGCATATGCTAATGAGTGATGACCCCTGGCTAAGAGAATCTGAAAGAGCGATTTAAACCTTGCACCTGCTTGGGTAAAGCACACTCCGTCTTAGCCCTGCATCTTCCATGTGGAAACAATACTGCCTACCTTACATGGTTGTTGTAAGGAAGACAAGATAATGTTCAATGGAGATTTTTTTGAAAAGTTACGTAGTTTTGATTGTTTCATATGCATCGTGTGTCTCATCCCATGAACTTTTTAAAGTTGAAATGCAGTCTAGAAAGATTGCAAATAAAGAAATACCTTTATGAGAACGGAATCATCCCGGCTTCGTCTATGCCCTTCCACACAGAGAAGCACAAGTTCCCCTTCACTGCCAGGTCCTGAACCTCGTCCGTGTCCCACTGGCTTTACAAGCAGGATGCGGGCAGTAAACTTACACCCGAGACCCCGCTTGCAGCGGCTTGTTTTCCAAAAGTCCTGACCTGTTTGCTGCACCGTCTTCCTGCTGTTACGTGGGCCCTTGCTGTAGCAAGCCAAAAAGGAAAAACGTTCGTCTTTGATGTTCCGAAATGAACGCAAGACTTCCTTGAGAAAGAAGGAAATAGCCAGGCACTAAAATACCAGGTGGCCTTCTCAGAAAAACACCTCTCTCTCTCTCTCTCTCTCTCTCTTATTTCTCTTCAAAGAGAAATCAGGGGGACCTTCTGTAACTTCAGCCTTTGCAGCTTTTTTAAATATTATGCACCCCAAACCGGTTCTCTTAACAGGAAGATTGGAAGGGTTGGGAAGACACTGCCCGCCTCTGAGCATATACAGAGTGAAATTCTAAAGTTCTGCAGAACCTTGCTTTCTATCCCTCCTCTCTTCAATTCATCAAAAAGGAACTGAGTAGAAACTGACTCCAAATTCCGAAAAGGAGGAAAGGAAATTGATTGTTGAAATTTCAGGGAGAAACTGGGTCAAGAGGAATGAAGAGAATTTCTTTTTAACAACCCTACGGAACCCTTAGCAACCCTCTGCTAGTTGCAGCCTTTGTCCTGGGTTGGTTGAGGTCTAGCGATTGTGCTTAACAGCTAGCAGTCAAAAGGTGCCTGCAACTTCCCAACCCTAAAGTGTCGCCAGAAGGGGGCAAACAGAGAGCTTCAGGCTTTAGTACCAAAACAGGTGTGAAAAAGAGTCGATTGACACACCTGTGCAACTGCAATTTGGTTCAGGGTTGCATGTGGAGGAGAGAGGGAATTTAACCCTACAAGAGCCTCTCACTTTGATATCAAAATTGAGCTTCCCACCCTGGCATTGATTGCATTTTTAAGGGTTCTTTTAAAACCTGCTCCAAAACTCACGGACCTGGAGTCCCTCGACGGGATTCCCAGGTCCCTGTAGTCTCCCGGCGGGGGATTGGGAGCTGGTACGTTTGCTTGCTCACTCTCATTTGTGGCACATGGGCTGCCGCGGTGAGAGGCAGCAGTGGTGGCAGTGGCAAGAGCCAGCAGCAGTGGCGGCAGCGGCAAGAGCTAGCGGCAGCGGTGGCGGTGAGAGCGAGCGGCCATGCTTCCAGGGAGAGCCTACTCTTGCTGCTGCCGCCACCGCCACCCACTCTTGCAGCATGGGAGTGCGCCCCCTACCCGGAGGTGCACTGCACTGCCCGGGGAGGGGGTTCCCCAGGGAGCACGACCCCCTGCCAGCCAGGTAGGTGGGTGCAGGGGGTGGAATCTAGGGATCCCCCACCCCTGGTGGGGGAACGGCGGGCAACCCTACCAGTAGCAAATAGGGAAGCCTGGTTAGCAAAAACAATCTTGGGCTGAAGGGTCAAATCCCTCTTTGGCCTCCTTCCAGGGCCCTAATCTGAATGAAGTCTGGTGGCACACACTTCCCTATTTTACCCTCATGACAGCCTTGCAAGGTAGGGCAGGCTGAAGGTCATTAGTAGGGTAACCAACCTCCAGGTGGTGGCTGAAGATCTGTCATGTATGCCTGCCTACGTAGCTGCCATTAATGTGTTTTGCATTCTGTGCCAATCATAAATATTTGCTGAGGTTGTATTCCGTACACTGTGTCGATCATCTGAGAGTGTGTAAACTGTTAACATGAAATGTACTGAGCCAGTGGGGGTTGTTTGTTATCTGTTGAAGGTATTTACTTTCACTTCTCCAGCAAGTATCCTTGGATGCAAGTTGCGGGCAGTGAGCGATATGTCTTTTCTCAGAGACTGAGATGATTTCATTCTGCACTATGTCTAGCTAAAACTAATCAGTTCCCATGTAACTCTTTGGGGTTTTTACGCCAGAATGTCAATGGACCCAAAGGGCGGGAAGTTTCCCTATAATTAACACTGCCCCGATTTGAATAGTCACTTCTGCCAATGCATTCGTATAGATCACTTGGACTGTATAGATCTCTAATAAAAGTTACTTCAACCAATGTACTTGAGTGCTTGCTGTGTGGAACCTGGGGATCTATCTGCCATGGACTGACGAGATCTCCCAGAATTACAACTGATCTCCATGTAACTGAAATCAGTTCCACTGGTGAAAATGGCTTTTTTTGGAAGGTGGACTCTATGGCATTATACTGCACTGAGGTCCCTCACCTCCCCAGACTCCATCCCCCCAAATCTCCAGCAATTCCCAACCTGGAGTTGGGAACTCTATCAAGAGAGCTTAATGCAGAGTGGATTTGATCCCAGGACTCTGTGATCTTAGTTAGATCCTACGTAGCAAATGTACCCTTTACTTTTTCCCCCCTAGGTGAATGCACTCCACTCCAACCATTCCAGTTTATCTGGGACAGTCCCTTTTTGCTGGTTTTTGCATCGTGATGTGGGTGTGTCAGCAGGAAGATTCATTTGGAACTGCGGGTAACATATTCTAACTACTATCTCATTGATAACATATAATAATTATCTTTTCCTGGCATATCTTTGAGCAGAAGAACACCCTTTCTTATTCCTCGCCGGGAAGCGTGTTGCAAATTGGCGTGGATAAACCATACAGCTTGCAGATAAACAACAATTACAAGTGGGTGGGGGGATACTCTTCTGGGCAGTAGTATATGTGAAAGGGATCTTGGGGTAAGAGTGGACTGTAAACTGAATATGAGCCGTCAGTGTGATGCGGTGGCAAAAAAGGCTAATTCAATCCTGGGTTGTATCAAAGGGGCCATTGCATCGAAGTCGCAGGAGGTCATAGCCCCTCTCTATACTGCCTTGGTCAGGCCACACCTGGAGTATTGTGTGCAGTTCTGGAGGCCTCCCTTCAAAAAGGATGTGGACAAAATCGAGAGGGTGCAGAGGAGAGCGACGAGGATGATCAGGAGTCTGGAGACTGAGCCCTACAAGGAAAGGCTGAGGGCCTTGGGAATGTTTAGTTTGGAGAAGAGGAGGTTGAGGGGGGACAGGATTGCTCTCTTTAAATATTTGAAAGGCTGTCATGTGGAGGAGGGCAGGGAGCTGTTCCAGTTGGTAGCAGAGGATAAGACTCGAAGCGACGGGCTTAAATTATTTATTTATTTATTTATTTATTTATTTATTTCAAATTTCTATTCTGCCCTCCCCGCGGGCGGGCTCAGGGCAGATAACAACATATTAAAATACAATAAAAATTCATCTACATTAAAACATTATTTAAACAGCAGTGTATTTCAATTAATACACATTAAAACAGGATGGTGGACAGCCTTCACAGGGAGGGTTAAGGTTTTATACACCCCTTTTTTCAGGCCGGCGGAGGCCCAGCCTCAGCCATATGCCTGGCAGAAGAACTCTGGCAAAAGAAGAACTCTGTCTACCCTCCTTCCAAAGGGCTTTTGCACAAAACAAGCCCTCCTTGCTTATCAAAGGAGAGCATTTTGCTAGTTAAAAGTATCATCGGGAGTGTTGCCAACTCCAAGCTGGGAAATTCCTGGATATTTGGGGGTGGAGCCTAGGGAGGGTAAGGTTTGGGGGAGGAGAGACCTCAGCTGGGTATAAGGCCATAGAGCCCACCCTCCAAAAAGCAGCCATTTTCTCCAGAAGATAGTTTCAGGTGGGGATCTTGAAAAAAAACTTTTACCCTGGAAACTCTTCTCGGTCTTTAAAGTCTTGAACCTTGCTCATTTTCTCCAGAGGAACGGATCTCTGCAGCCAGCAGATTAGTTGTAATTCTAGATCGCCAGGCCACACCTGGAAGTTGGCATCCCTATCAATCTGTTCTGGCATGGGAAGGCAGTGAAACTATCGGAGGGGGCGTCTCTGTTGTCAGTCACCTGGTTTGGTACATTATGTTTGTTTACTGATGCTCGTGTACAGTCATCTCATAAACTGATTTATGGTCTTTGGCTACCGCCCTCTTTTTTTAACTAGTGAGAAAGTCAACATGGATGAGAAAGAGTTCAGAGCACCTTCTCCTTGTCTTGGTTCTTTTCGTTGCTCCGGTGCGATGCTCTTTCAGGACACAGCAGAAAAGCAAGTCGCTTCGGGTCCGGTTAACAATCACACTCACCTCGTGCGTCATAAAGGTTTATAAGATTTCGCATGGGATAGAGAGAGTTGGACGGGGAGAACTTTTCCTCCCAAAATAGTAGAACTGCAGGGCGGAAATCACTGCCAGCGGATGCAGTGATAGCCAAGGGAATTGAACAGAGATTCATGGAGGAAAGGTCGATCAGTGGCTACTATCCGTGATGACTAAAGAGAGCTTCCACATCCAGAGGCAGTCAACCTCTAAACCCCAGTGCCAGGAAGAGACTTCAGGGGAGGTAGTTGTGAATTTCCTGCATTGTACAGGGGGTTGGACTAGATGACCCTGGAGGTACCTTCCATCTCTATGATTCTAAGGCCTCTGCCCCTACGCCCTTTAGTGGACCCTCCATAGCAACTGGTTGGCAGCCAAGTGAGACAGGATGAAGCACCAGACGGGCTTCTGCTCTGATCCAGCAGGGCTCTTCTGATGACCTTATGACATGGGAAAGCCCTTTTCCTGCAGATGCTACATACGGGACGCGTTGTTCCAAAACAGTCTCTACCAGATGTACAGCCAACCCCCACGTGCAGCTTTTGAATGTTGTTGTGTTTCCTCCTAATGGAGGAATTCCAGATCTTGCTAATTAACATGGGGCACGATCCACCGAGAAACACTCCTGTACAAGATGTATTGTCGAAGGCTTTCACGACCGGAGAACGATGGTTGTTGTGGGTTTTCCGGGCTGTATTGCCGTGGTCTTGGCATTGTAGTTCCTGACGTTTCGCCAGCAGCTGTGGCTGGCATCTTCAGAGGTGTAGCACCAAAAGACAGAGATCTCTCAGTGTCACCTGACACAACAACCATCATACTCCTGTACAAGCCTCACTGAAGCGAACAGAAGCTGTCGGGAGAGCCCCCCCCCCTAGCTTTCTGCAAATGATGCAAAACCGAATTATTCAAAAAGGCTTTTGTATTGTAGGGGGGGAGGGGCTCAGATGTTCCGCTAAAGTCAGGGACTTCACCCATAGAATTCACCACTATGTTGCCTTATGCACTATCCGTTGCTTTAAATATGTGCTCCTATGTCAGCCCTAGAATTGCTTATGTTGTGTTTCAGCATTTCTTCAGCTCTGTATTGGATTCTTGCTAATGCTATGACTTTGTAAACTTGTGTTTATTTACCCTATGGCATGGTTTATGGAGATATCCTTGAAATGGTCTGTACTGGTCTCGTAATGTGTAATCCACCTTGAATCTCAGTGAGAAAGGCAGACTATAAATGACAGACATAAGAACATAAGAGAAGCCATGTTGGATCAGGCCAATGGCCCATCCAGTCCAACACTCTGTGTCACACAGTGGCCAAAAACCAGGTGTCCTCAGGAGGTCTGCCAGTGGGGAAGGGACACTAGAAGCCCCCCCACTGATTGTCCCTCCGCCAAACACTAATAATACAGAGCAGCACTGCCCTAGACAGAGAGTTCCATCTATACCTTGTGGCTCATAGCCACTGATGGACCTCTGCTCCATCTGTTTATCCAATCCCCTCTTGAAGCTATGTTTGAAGCTGCCACCACCTCCTGTGGCAGTGAGTTCCATGTGTTAATCACTCTTTGGGTGAAGAGGTACTTCCTTTTATCCGTTCGAACCCGACTGCTCAGGTTTTATCCGTTCGAACACGACAGACAGAAATAAATAAATAAAATTAATTTCAGTGGGGCTTGGGCAGGCAAACTCCCCAGGAAATTGGGGGAGACCTCTCTGTTGCTTTGCTGCTTTTAACGATACTCACAATCTACAACCTTGTTGACTCGTGGCAAGGTCACTGCTTCATTGCTGCAGGATTGTTTTCTTTTTCAGTGTTACGCATCACATTCTGCCAGGAGGGTTTTCCTACACCTGCATGGGGAATAAGAGCTGCAGAATGACCTGCTCTCAGCAGCTGAGATCATCTGGTGAAACCATTTTCGGTTACCTAATTTTAGGTACCAGGTGAAGATGTTCCTTCCTTGCCCTGTCCCTCCAACAGACTTTTAGATTCCCCCCCCCCAGTTGACGAGGGGTCATTTCGTAAAAATAGAGCTGGAGGAACTCATTAGCACAACTCATTAGCATATGCCACGCCCCTTGCCAGCACCAGAAGTGTGTTGTTCGTATAACTGATTTGCATATGCCGCATCCCCTGACATCACCTATCCTGGCTGTTTTGGACCCAATCCTGGCCATTCGGGGCCGAAATTGGGCCCAAAATGGCAAAAAGGGGCTGAAAATGGCTGAAAAGGGGCCCAAAATGGTCAGGATTGGGCCGCTGCTGAGTGGGAGAGTGATTCACCACCCGTCAGAGGCCCGATCCGGGCCATTTCGGCCCCAATCCAGGCCAACACAGGCCCAAAATGGCTGAGTCAGGTGGGCGGGGCCACCTGACCTGTGACCTCTTTGGGGAACTGCTGGAACTGCACTCCTGCGCGTTCCCCCTCGAAATGAGCCCTGCAGTGGACCCTGCTGGCTGGTTTTACGCATCAATCGTTTGATGAAATGTTCAGGTCTTAGCATGTAATGTACATAGGGTGTGTTTTATTATCAATATTTTATGATATAGTGTTCAATTATTGCTTTTATTGCCGTTCTTAAAGTATTTTATAGTTTTAATATTCAAAGATCTTTCTAGGCTAAGAGTGTGAGGTACAAAACTGTATTTGCACAGAGTTGGGTGCAATCTTCACGCACAGCGCCTGTTCATTCCATTATACACCATGCCATGCCTATCGCAAGAGGCCCAATAAAAGATTTATGAAAACTTCTTTGAACTACAGCTCCTTAGCAACTTAATGCAACTTTCATTTCTACAGCACGGTCATTCAATGCTGTATTTGGATTTTTAAAATATGCTTTCAAACTTTAAAAAAAATGATTAACTTCAAGCTAGTTGAAGATTTGTTCTTTGAGAACAATGTACCTGCTTGGGAATCCATAAAAGGTTGTTATAAAACAGAAGAGAGCAAACATCCCAAAAGTCACACGTGGCTTTGACTTTTTGCATAGTAGATTCAGAGATGTTATTTGAATGCTGAGTCTTGACTGCCTTTTGGAAAAGCACTTTCTAGTCCTCGTTATTGCAAAGGCAAGGCCTGGTTTCAGCCTGACCTCAAAAGAACTTACCCGTGTGACTTAAATTTGCACACTCATGCATGCCAAAGGGCTACATGTGCAGAGTTTGCACACCAGTACAACAGAACTCTGGTGCACTACTATTGTGGCTCTTTGGTCTACATCACGTTTTAAATCAAGCTTTGATTGCAGAATATGAGGGATGTAACTTAAAATTCTGTGGGTCACAATCCATGCAAGGATAAATTCACACCTGTCACAAAATCCATCTGCCTAGCATATTTATATCTCACCCTTTCTACAAGAAACTCGAGCAGCATTACCAAATCCCTAAATTCCATATAGGAGTTGCCGGTGTTAAATGGGGGATCAGTTCTCAAAACTGCATTTCAGGAATTCCTGGAATTTCCTGACAATAAACAGGAGTCTTTGGGCACCTTAAAGAATAATGTATTTTTATTCTATCAGAGCTTTCCACGAGAAAGATTCTGCTAGAATAAAAATTCACTTGTCTTTAAGATGCTATAAGATTCCTTTTGCTTCAGCAGATGAAGAGTCTTACATAGGGACATTCAAGCGTATGGAGACGCAGTGTTAGCTGGGATGTGTAGTTTAAAAAGACTGAGCCTGCAGAAATCGCTTTTCAGAGGGTTTGTTAATTTCATCTTTGCCTCCCCGATTGCAACCAGAGGGCAGTGAGGAATGGAAATGGGCTGGAGCTGGCTTCCAGAGACAGGCTTGGTCCTGGAGAGGTTATAATGGGCTGAAGTTTCCCTTCTGGCACTTCATAGTGCCCTTCACACAGCTCCAATGCATAGCAAAGCCTTTACCCTGCCGTTGGCTCTGTCTTTTTAAACTACCCTTGCCTAGAGGGGTGAAATTGACAGAGCCTTTGGGGAGTTGAAGATGAAATTAACCAACCATCTGAGCGATCTCCACTGGCTCTGTTTTTTTAAACTACGCTTCCTGGATAACATTGTATCTTCCTACACTTGAGCATCCCCGTGTAAGATATCTTGTGTAGAATCATAGAAGCATAGAGTTGGAAGGGACCATACAGACCATCTAGTGAATATGTTTTGGCTTTTTCTTACAAACAGGTATACACATGTACATACAGGATATACGTGTATGTTCACTGTCACATGTGAAAAGGGCGGCCTGGACTCTGGGACACCTGGGTCCTAATCTCCACTCTGCCATTAAATTCAATCCGCAAGGGAGGTTTCACCTTCAACTAAACAAATGGAGCACTTTTCCCCATAGGTGAGTAGAGTAACCATTCACCTAATCGCTAACATTTTACTGATGAAACAGGGACATCTGGGGAATGGGGATTTTTTGTAATCCATTCCCCACTGCATTTTTTTAAGATCATAGAATCCTAGAGTTGGAAGGGGCCATACAGACCATCTAGTCCAACCCCCTGCCCAGTGCAGGATCAGCCTAAAGCATCTCTGACAAATATTCATCCAGCCTCTTCTTGAAAACTGCCGGTGAGGGGGAGCTCACCACCTCCCTAGGTAGCTGATTCCACTTTTGAACTACTCTGACCGTGAAAAAGTTTTTCCTAATATCCAGCCGGTACCTTTGTGCATGTAATTTAAGCCCACTGTTTCGGGTCCTACCCTCTGCTGCCAACTGGAACAGCTCCTTGCCCTCCTCCAAATGACAGCCTTTCAAATATTTAAAGAGAGCAATCACGTGTAAAGAGTCTCAATAATGATTACCTTTCTAGAGTTACTTGTAGAAAAGAGCAAGAGTCCAGTATCTGAAGAAGTGAGCTGTGTCTACCACAAAGTTTGTTTCTCTTAGAGGTGCAACTGGACTCTTGCTCTTTTCTCCTGCTACAGACAAACACGGCTACCCATCTTGATCTATGCCCATAGAGTTACTTGGAAACTCAGTAAGACTAGGAACGGTGGAGATGATTTCCTGAATGTCAGTTTGCTCAACAGAAACGATTGTTCCATGAAGCATGACACAGCACACTGTGGGAGCTGTTCTCCGTGGCATGCTTTGTTCACACACATCAATTCTGATGAAAGATCATATTGAGAAAAAAATGTTGCTAGTCTTTAAGGTGCCAGTGGGCTGTTTTTGTACTTTGCTATGACAGACTAACACAAGTACCTCTTTGCACCCAACAGGCCTGGCAGGTTCCTTGCATAATCTTAAGTGTATATCCTGGAAAGTACCCCAGAATCTGCTGTAACACCACAAATCTTCCCGGTAGATGAGCAGGCGTTCCTTCTTTGGGAGATGATTCAGTAAAAGCAGAGAGTTTGAAAAACATTAGTATCGAGCATTGTGCTGCATATGCTAGATTTTGGCTTTTTAATTCCTGAAATTTCAATATTCTGACCGAAAAGCAAACTTGCTGTGCTCCCACAACAGCTTTTAGAGGCAAGAATTGCTAGGGAACACATGCTATTAAATAGTAGGGGAAATAAACACCACTGGACACACTAGATAGTTCCCAATTTTGTGAGTAACACAAGTTCATAGATCATCTGTTTTTTCTTTTACAGATGCAAAGAAGATTTTGCGAGTAACACAAGTTCATAGATATCTGTTGTTTTTTCTTTTACAGGTGCAAAGAAGATTTTGCGAGTAACACAAGTTCATAGATCACCTGTTGTTTTTTCTTTTACAGGTGCAAAGATTTTCTGTTGTCGGTTATATGAAAACGAATGATCTCAATGTCTGTCATCAATCTCACCAACTGGCTGCTGATGCCTAGTGGAGAGTGTATGAAGTACTGCGGTATGTAAGTACATCAGGGTATATTCTTTGATGGCACATTATCTGTATATTTTTGATTGTAACATGTTTGCGATATATTCATTTATAGCCCTTGTTGCATTTGAATTATGCCTTTGAAAAAGTATTAACTATGAAATGGGAGCATAATGCTGGCAAATGCCCGTCAGGCTCCACCCATCGGATTGCAAGCCATTTTGAATACAGCAACATCGAGTCTGCAAGAAAGGCATTATTGTTTACAGCGCTTTTGGACGTTGAGATCATTCGTTTTCTCTTCATATACCCGACAACGGAAAATCTTCTTTGCATCTGTAAAAGAAAAAACAACAGATGATATATGAACTTGTGTTACTTGCAAAATTGGGAACTACCTAGTGCGTCCAGTGGTGTTTATTTCTCCTACTATTTAATAGCTGTTGTATTTATACTGAGTGTCTTCATATTATCACGTCATAAAATATTTTGTCATTGAGCACTTATGCACTTTAAAGATAATACTTTGGTTTAAATGCATAAAACTTGTAGCAAACCCTTTTCCCCCAGTGAGGCTTTGCCTTTTGTTGTCGTGTTCTCCTCTGAGGAGTTCCCCCTCTTTGTATAAGGAACACACGCTGGCAAAGATCTGATGTCATATTATGACTTTGGTATTTTGAAACCAATGTGTCCATCTATGAGAAAGGCCATGATTTAGCAAGAGAGCATCTACTTTGCAGGCGGAAGGTACCGGGTTCAATTCCTCCAGTTAAAAGGGCCGGGTAGTAGGTACTGGGAAAGACTTGAACCTAAGAGCCAAAACACACGTTAAGAAATACCTAGGTTCAGCACGTGTTCTCTTACCTTAAGGTTTGCCGGGATCTGTAGGCGTCCTGGAAGCTTAAAGTTTAGCATTTACAGAGCAGAAGAGAGGGAAATACAGGCGCCTGTATTTCCCTTCCCCTTTCTGCTGCTCTGTAAATGCTAAACTTTAAGCTTCCAGGACGCCTACAGATCCAAGCAAACTTTGAGGTAAGAGAACAAGTTTAGCATTTACAGAGCAGCAGAGAGGGAAATACAGGCGCCTGTATTTCCCTTCCCCTTTCTGCTGCTCTGTAAATGCTAAACTTTAAGCTTTCAGGACGCCTACAGATCCAAGCAAACTTTGAGGTAAGAGAACAAGTTTAGCATTTACAGAGCAGAAGAGAGGGAAATACAGGCGCCTGTATTTCCCTTCCCCTTTCTGCTGCTCTGTAAATGCTAAACTTTAAGCTTCCAGGACGCCTACAGATCACGGCAAACCTTGAGGTAAGAGAACACGTGCTGAACCTAGGTATTTCTTAACGTGTGTTTTGGCTCTAAGACTGCAGAAAGCTGACGCTAGTCTGAGTAAACAACACTGTACTTCATTTATGGCCCCCTTTCTTGCAGAGACTCTGGGTGGATTACAACCTTGATGGACCAATGCTCTGATTTAGTATGAGGCAGCTTTATGCATTCATGTGTGCCTGCAGGTGCCAGCCAGCATGTGGGCAAAATCAACAGCAGCCTGCACACGGGCTTTCTCTGTGGTGGCCCCTACCCTGTGGAACGGCCTGCTTGAGGAGGTCAGGAGAGCCCCCATTCCCCTGGCTTTCCGCAAATGATGCAAAACTGAATTATTTAAAAAGGCTTTTTACTCAGATAGGAGGACTGTATTGGGGGGGGGGCTGACCTGGATAGCTCAGGTGAGCTTGATCTCGTCAGATCTCAGAAGCTAAACAGGGTTGGCCTTGGTTGGTAATTGGACAGGAGACCTCCAACGAAGGCCAGGGCTGCAAAGGCAGGCAATGGCAAACCACCTCTGTTAGTCTCTTGCCATGAAAACCCTGCCAGAGGATGCCATAAGTCAGCTATGACTTGACAGCACTCTCCACCACCATTGATGGGAGGGGGTCTCAGATACTTCGTTAATGAGTCAGGGGACATAAGCTTCACCATGTTTCCTTACATCTTATCTGCTGCTTTAAATATGTACACCTGTGCTTCATGTTGTCCAATGTCAGTCCTAGAATTATGTTGTTTCAGCATTTCTTCAGTTCTGTATTGGATGTTTGCTAATGCTATGTCTTTGTGAACTTATATTTATTTACCCCATGGCATTATTTATGACACTGTATGGAAATGTCCTTGATACGAATTGTACGAATCTCACACTATGTAATCTGCCTTGAGTCTCAGGGCCAAGCTACAAGTGACAAATGACACTTGAACGGCAAGTGGATTGAGTGGAAGGCAAGTGAACAGGGAGAAATACACTTGCCGTTCAAGTGTCATTCGTCACTTGTAGCTTGGCCCTCAGTGGGAAAGGCGGACTATAAATGACATAAATATCATAAGACTTTAGGACAGTGTACATGGTTCACCCCTCCTCTCTCTTATCCTTGCAACAACCTTGTGAGGTCGGTTAGGCCGAGAGTGTGTGACCAGCTTGAGTTACAGTTAGTTTCATGGCTGACTGGGGATTAGCAATTATTCTCCCACTCTAACCACTATACCATGTTTGCTTTCCAGCATAGTACGTGACTTGTTTACTTAAACAGGGCTTTCTCCCAAGCAAATGTGTCAACAGTTGTGGCCTCCATAGGAAAGCTAAATCACAGCTTAAAAATCAAGTAACAGAAGCTGGAGTACAAAAACCATCCTCTCGGCCAGGGTGGTATAGCGATTACAGCATCCCTGTTCACAAGTTACAATGAAGAAGGGGGGGGGGGGGGGCTGCACCAAGGCAAAACAAAGAAGAGGCAAATGGTGCAAAGGGAAGAGTAATTGTACAACCCCTATGTGTTTTGCATGCAGCTTCATTGGGGGAATCTTCCAAATTCTTTTTAGTTCGGGAAGTGAATTAAAAAGAATTTGGAAGATTCCCCGACAAAGCTGTATGCGAAATGCATAGGGGTTGTACAATTATTAAAGATTTTTCCCTTTGCACCATTTGCTACTTCTTCGTTTCACAAATTACAGTAAACACACACACAAACTGTGCAGTGTACACCTGATTTTTCTTTATCCCTGCAGTGTACAATTCTCATGTTATGTTCAACTTGCGTACATCTTGACATGTGATTTAAACCCCACATTGACCCAGGCACCAGGTGACAGTGAATGTGTTTTGGCTTTTTCTTACAAACAGGTATACACACATGTTCATACAGGATATACGTGTATGTTCACTGTCACATGTGAAAAGGGCAGCCCGGACTCTGGGACACCTGGGTCCTAATCTCCACTCTGCCATTAAATTCATTAGGCGACCTTGGGCAAGCCCCTCTTTCTGAGTCTCACCTACCTCGCAGGGTTGTTGTGAGGATAAAATAGGGAGAACCACACCTGTCACCCCGAGCTCCTTCAAGGAAGGGTGAGATAAAAAACATATGGTTAGACTAGCAACAAAGCCCGTTGTGGGGAAAAAATACAACGGGCTCTAGAAAGGGTGGGTGGGCAAACGGGCTCTAGAAAGGGGAGGGTGGGCAAGCAGGCATTCACTCCTCCTCCGTCACTGATTCCAGCTGGTGAAGTAGGGGGTGGGCATTGCCATCTGCTCCATGCCTGATCTCGGCCATGTGAAGGAGTGGTGGGCTTTGCTACCTGCTCCATGACTGATACATGCCAGGTAAAGGGGGGGTATTGCCTCCTGTTCTTCACCTGACTATGGCTGGGTGAAGGAGGACAGGCATTGCTGCCTGCTCCGAGCCTGATCACAGCTGGGTGAAGGGGATGCGGACATTGCCACCTGCTCTGCTCCTGATTCTCGCAGGTTGAAGGGGAGGCAGACATTGCTGCATGCTTGGCTCCTGACTCTGGGGAATAATGCATTATTGCTGAACTACAGAGGAAGGAGGAATGCATTTCCGTATGATGGGTTGCATGCATGTAGCTTTTCTTCTCCAGAGGAAGAAGGGAGACATAGCCCTCCCTGCAAGTGGGCTCAGGGCGGGTCACACAACACAAATATATAATACCAGGAACGGATAAAAACTTAAAAGCATACAATAGATATGAATAAAATACAGTTACAACCAACTGTTATCCACTCCCATTTGCGGGGAGAGTGGGCTAAATGCCAAAGAAACAAAATCAAATAGAATAAAATCAACATAATTTAAATCCCAATCATCAAAGATGCAGCCTTGTCAGATGTGTGCAGTGTCCCAATCCGCTGCATTTACTCCGAAGTAAACCTAGGCTTACCAGCTGCAGGGCGGGCGATTCCTGGAGATTTGGGGGGGGGGGTGAAGCCTGGGGATTTGGGGGGGGGAGGGCGTTGGGGAGGGACCTGAGAGAGGCATGACGACGGGTTACTGTTGAACTGCAGAGGAGGGAGGGAGGCCTTTCCCCTGAGTTACTGACATTGTAGGGTTGCCAGCTGCAGGGCAGGAGATTCCTGGAGATCTGGGGGCATGAAGACCTGGCTGCTGGCTCCCACAGCACCAGCCACCCCACCACCTAGATTTGCCTTCTGCAGGGCAGGAGATTCCTGGAGGTTTGGGGGCGTGAAGACCAGGCTGCTGGCTCCCAGAGTGCCATCCAGCCCGCTGCAAGGGTTGCCATCTTCAGGGCGGGAGATTCCTGGTGCTTTGGGGGCGAAGCTGTGAGGAGTGATCCCAATGGAGGGAGTCCCCCGTCAAGCCTCTGGGTCTCAGTTAGGCCGAGGCAGCCAATATGGGGAGGGCTTAGAGAGGGGCCTAACGAAGCCTTATGGTTGACCTGCAGGAGGAGGAGGAACGTCTCCCCCCCCCGGATGGGCTGAGTTTGCAGGGTTGCCAGCCGCAGGGCGGGAGATTCCTGGAGCCTTGGGGGGCAAAGCTGTGAGGGGCGATTCCCATGGAGGGAGTCCCCCCCCCCGCTAGGCCAAGACAGCCAATATGGGGAGGGCTTAGAGAGGGGCCTAACGAAGCCTTATGGTTGACCTGCAGGAGGGGGAGGAACGTCTCCCCCCCCCGATGGGCTGACTTTGCAGGGTTGCCAGCCGCAGGGCGGGAGATTCCTGGAGCCTTGGGGGGCGAAGCTGTGAGGGGCGATCCCCACGGAGGGAGTCCCCGCCAAGCCTCTGGCTCTCCGCCAGGCCCGGGCAGCCCACCTGGGGAGGGCCCGCAGAGGGCCGAAGGCCTCAGAGCCGCCGCCGCCGCCTCTCCTCCCCGGGAAGCCCCGCTCCCCGCGGCCCGGAGGCGGCCCGAGTCCTGCGGGGAGGCGGAGCGGCGGCGCGGGGATGCGGGCCGGGCCGGCGGTGCGGCTGGTGCGGCTGGGCCGGGCCTCGTACGCGGCCTCGCGGGCGGCCCAGGAGCGCTGCGTGCGGCGGCAGCGGGCCGAGGCCGAGGCCGCGGCGGGGGCCCCGGCGGGCCGGCTGGTGGTGTGGGAGCCGTCGGGCCCGGTGTTCACGGCGGGGCTGCGGGGCGCGGCGGAGGCGCGGCGGCTGCGGGCGCTGGGGGCCGGCTTCGAGCGGGCGGGCCGCGGCGGCCTGCTGACCTTCCACGGGCCCGGGCAGCTGGTGGCCTACCCGGTGCTGGACCTGCGCCGCCTGGGCCTGCCGCTGCGCGCCTACGTGGCCGCCCTGGAGCGCCTGGGCCGCGCCGCCGCCGCCGCCCTCGGCCTGCCCCACGCCCGCGCCCTGCCGCCGCCCTGCACCGGCGTCTGGGTGGGCGACGCCAAGCTCTGCGCCATCGGTGAGCCGCGGGCGCCGGGGCCGGGGGGCGGGCGGGAGGCCTCGGCGCGGGTCCCCCTTACTCCCGAGCAAGCCCATCGGCAGCCAAGCAGGCCCTTCCTCTCCCCCCCCCCACCCCGAGCCCGTGCTTCGCAGTGGGTTTGCTGCCCAAAGGAATGGCTGGGTGGGTGACTTTGCAATGCAATCCTAAGCAGAGTGACTGCAGGCTAAGCCCATTCATTGCAATGGGCTTCGACTCGTGTAACTCTGCCTGGGATTGCACTAGAAGGCTGCAGTCCTAAGAACGCCGTCCTGCTGCTAAGCCCCATTGACTCTGATGGTACCCACTTCTGAGGTTTGCCAGGGAGTAACGCTGCCCAAAGGCATGGGTGGTTAGGTGACTTTGCAATGCAATCCTAAGCAGAGTGACTGCAGGCTAAGCCCATGCATTGCAATGGGCTTCGACTCGAGTAACTCTGCCTGGGATTGCACTAGAAGGTGCAAGATAGGTGGTGGCATCTTGAAGATTGACAAGATTTTTATTCCCATAGAAGCTTTTGTGGACTAGAGTTAAGAGTCCTCGGCACCCACTTCTGAGGTTTGCCTGGGAGTAACGCTGCCAAAAGGAATAGGTTGGCAGCAGGGTTGCCAACCTCCAAGCGCTGTCTGGAGATCTCCTGGAATTACAACAGATCTCCAGACAACCGAGATTTATTTACTTGTTTGTTTATTTAATTATTTGATTTCTACCCTGCCCTCCCCGTCAACGGGCTAAGGGCGGCTTACAACATAAAATATGCATTGGGGGTGGAACGTGCCCTCAAGTCATAGCTGACTAATGGCGACCCCTGCTGGGGCTTTCATGGCAAGAGACTATCAGGGGTGGTTTGCCATTGCCCGCCTCTGCAACCCTGGTCTTCCTTGGAGGTTTCCCATCCAATTACTAACCAAGGCCGACCCTGCTTAGCTTCTGAGATCTGACGAGATGAGGCTCACCTGGGTTATCCAGGTCAGGGAAAAATATACATTAAAACGTCATAAAATATAAAACTAATTTAACAAAGCTGTTGCCCTGGAGAAAATGACTTCTTTGGTGAGTAAACTTTATGGCATTTAACTCCACTGAAGTTCTTCACAGACACAAACTCTACCCTCGCCAGGCTCCACCCTCAAAATCTCCCAGGATTTTTCACAATCTCGAGCTGACAACCTTAGTTGGTAGGTGACTTGCGGCTGAAAAAAAATAATAAACGGGTGTGGCATCTTGAAGACTGACAAGATTTTATTCCCACAAAAGCTTTCAAATGCATGTTTTGGGGCCTCACTAGGCAGATAATTAGAGACGAAGAAAAAAAGCTATAAATAGCAGTTCAAAGGGCCATGCGATACCTGAAGTTATACATTTAAAAACCACTCGGTGTGTATGTATGCCTATTGAAAATTCATGGCTGCATGCAACCATGAAAATACAGGAAGTTTACAGCTGTCCCCCCCACCATATAACCTTGTTTGTGTGTGTTTTGTCTGCTTCTCTGTTGTGAACTCATGATGTGTATGTGATGTAGGTCTCCGTAAGACCTTATGGCTGAGTAAAATCTTCAGTCTTCAAAGTGCCACAAGATTCCTTTGTATTTTTACTCAGAAGAAAGTCCCATGGAATTCCCTCGGTCTTTCTTCGACATAAGTAGCATTGCAGAATTCCCCAACGGGGAACTAAGCCTTTTCCAGCCTCAAAACCACAAAAACCGCAGTCACATTAAAAACAAACAAAAACACTAAAAGGTCATCAGTTCCATGAAATCGTTCACATCTGTCTTGTGCAGAGCTTGCATCTAAGTGTCTAAAGCGTCTTGCACAGATTACCTGGTTGCCTGCCTTGCAGGCGAGATAAACATATGGAAACAATATGGAGGAAGATAGAAATACTTGAGTGCTTGTCGAGGTTACATGTGAAATACGCCTGAAATTAAGGAGAGAAACAGAGTAAGCACAATGTTTCAGGCGCTATCATAAAGACTAACCAATTTGTTGCAACAGGAACTTTGAGAGGTCAAAGAAGGGAGCTTTGACTCGCGAAAGCTTACACCCTGAAAATCTTGTGGGTCTTTAAGGTGCCACTGAACTTAAATCCTGCTGTTCAGGTGGGCACCACTGCCCACCTGAAACCTTGTCAGATAAAACAGCCTTATCTGGCAGAGTTGGGGGGGGGGGGGGTGTTCTGAGGCAGGGTGTGGCTAGCTTAACGCCACCAACAAATTATAAGGAGTTCCAGCAACTTAGAAAGCTAGATTCAAGGAGAAACCTAGCCTGGCTCAGATCCCTTCTTGACATGCTACTCTTCTGCATTTAGGGAAGTTTCTAGTATAGAGGGGTGTTCAAGCGTGCGAGCCCCTGTTCCGCCAGAAGATGAAACAGGGCGGGCTTGCCTCTTCCGTCCAAAAATGAAAATGTGTTTAGTACTGCAAAGGACCTAATGTAAGTTTCAAACCATTTCTCCCACCCCTCTGGCGGGACTTTTGTGCTTTTTAAAAAACCAAACTGAAATCCAGGTTAAGCTTTTCCCACTCTCCATATCCAAATTTGGACAGTAAGAGGTGGTTCCTGGAATGTAAGGATGTCACCCCTACTGAAGAGATGGATACGGGAACCCATGCACAGGGTAGTGTTCTGCCGTCCCTGTTGAACGCAGCCTTGTAAACTTTACAGAAATTCCTGGTGGCTTTTTACAAGAATTGTGGCTTCTTAACAAGTGTTTTGTGGTGTCCCTTTTTAACTTTGGCAGTAGCACAACACCGGCTGGCCCTCTCCTGGCACTGTGTTTTGGCCTGTGTTCACATGAACAAACCCTGTGGAATAAGTTTCTGGAAGGTGATACGCAGGTGCCAAATCCGCCCTTGGTTTACAAGCTCTTTCTTTTGAAATGTGCATTCCTGAAAGGACTCTTAAAAGCAGTTTACGTACAAGTTAGTGATATAGTTTGAAACTTTCATGCAAAACTAGTAGTCCAATGCAAATTAATGTGCACAACTGTTCTCTGAAATGGTGCTTCTCGGGACACTTTTTCTCTGCCCCCTTCCTCCCGTTTTTTTCCCTTAAAAATATTTGCTGGCATCATTCAAAAGTTTGTGACTCTCTTCCTCTTCCTGTAGACTCCGGATCTCCACTCTTGCTGGACAGTTGTCCCTATCCAGTCAGTGTAATGTATCTTTTGCAACTTGCTCTCTAGGTGTCCACTGTGGGAGGCATATAACGTCGCATGGCCTGGCTTTGAACTGCTGCACCGATTTGACGTGGTTTGACCACATCGTTCCTTGCGGACTGGAAGGAAAAGGGGTGACCTCCCTAAGTCAAGAACTCCAGAGGCATGTGTCTGTTGAAGAAGCCACCGAACCTTTCTTGGATGCTTTTCAGGAGGTGTTTAAGTGCACTTTAACTGACTCTGAAGAACCTTTGAGCTAGAGAGATTTCAGCAGCCCCTGTTTTGGAGAGTAATTTGTGGTCGTTTCTAGGTATATTGTGGCACCCAGGCGGCTTTTCCCTACAGAAGACACTAAAACTTGAAAGGAAGTATATACATTGTGTACAAGGGGGCGCGTTACACATTTTAAATGTCAGAGCATCTGGCCCAAAGTATCCTGGGAACTTTGTGGAGAGGAATAGAGAATGTTGACTTTCTTCAATAAAACTACAGTTCACAGGCGTCCTTCCAGAAAGCATTAATCACTGAAGCCCAGTGAGAAAGGTAGACTATAAATGAAAATAAATAAAACAAACTGCCCATTTTTCTGGTAAATATATGTAAAAATGAGTCAGTTGCCTTTAAATATATGTTGTGTTCAAACATCAGTCTATGTATGTCATTAATGTGAGGGGGTTGGGGGGAAATGATAACAAGGGAAGAGAAATGCTTTGCAGGTCGCATGGCTAGTAAAAGGTAGAGGTGGTCCCCTGTGCAAGCACCGAGTCATTACTGACCCATGGGGGGACGTCGCATCACGATGTTTTCTTGGCAGACATTTTACAGGGTGGTTTGCCGTTGCCTTCCCCAGTTATCTACACTTTACCCCCAGGAAACGGTACGCATTTTACCGACCTTGGATGGAAGGCTGAGTCAACCTTGAGCCGGCTACCTGAACCCAGCTTCCGCCAGGATCGAACTCAGGTCGTGAGCAGAGCTTGGGCTGCAGTACTGCCACTTACCACTCTGCGCCAGCATGGCTAGTAATGCGCCCAAATCAGAGAATGCAGTCTACGGCTTTGGTTGTCTGAAGCGTGTCCGGATTTGGCCAAGTGCCTGGGTGTAGAACACTTGGAAACGTCCTGTACACGGCCTTTCGTTCCATGTAGGATCATAAATGGAAATGCATACAAATCTGGTAACCTGTGCAGAGTTTTTGGAATCATCGTTTTCATTTGAAGAAGGTGTATAACCCTTGGTATTAGAGGGAGAAAAACGGCAGTGACATGCAGGTGATTTTTGCATAAGGTTTGGGGCAAATAACACCAGATCGCTTAACACCGTTTGGTTCCCCTCGGTGTATTTTTTTTTGAAATATTGGGGGTTTTTTGGTGGGGGATATAATAATTACTTGATCTCCCCCCCCCCATAAATTAACAGGATAAATACTGTGAATATTTTTCTTTTGGTGGCCTATTAATAACTGACTTCATTCAGCTGAGATGCTTACTTGGGGATATCTGTGGCCAACTATGGCTACTGTTAATTTACTCAAGTAAATTTGCCTTCTGTTTTTGATGGTGTAGGGCAGGGGTCCCCAACATTTTTGAGCCCGAGGGCAACTATGGGATTCTGACACAGGGCGTCATAAAATGGCCACTGCTGGATGAGGAACCATACACACTGGAAGCCCAAGAACGGCAGAGAAGCAGTTTCAAAACATACGCTGGGAAACAGGAGTAAGAGAATAAAACCCACAGTGGTGGCAGCTGCTGCCAACACAACGTAACTTTAATCTGCATAGCCAATCCTCTCCATCAGAAGCCTCATTGGGCAAGACCCCTACCTGGCCCCACCCACTTCGCAGGTGCCAGGAAAGGTGCCAGCGGGCTCCACAGGCACCGTGTGGGAGATCCCGGGTGTAGGGTTTCCGGAGACAAGGCGCACAGAGTTTTTCCTCTGTTTCTCTCTGTTCCTATAGCCCCCATATCCACCAGAAAGATCGTTCTTGGGGTCACAGAATCCATGCAGAGGAATAGCCGTGCATGTTAGTCAGCTGGGCCCCTTCCCTCAGCAGAGCTGTGGCGGTGGAAAAGGAAAGACTAGTGATTTAACCCCTTAGAGGAGGAGGATTTAATGGTTGTCCCTTAGGTTTTAGAGCGGGACAAACGAGAAAGAAAAATAAACAGGTCAGGGCATCTGTTTACTGTTAACTGCTCTGAAGTATCCTTTGAAGTGTAGATTGCTTCCTCCCTGGATCACACAACCATCTCTTCTCTCCATCTTGCACCATAGATGGAGGATTTGTTCTGCAATCCATGCCCATCCTTAGACTAGATAGGTAGGGATCTCTCATTTCCTATCAGAGTATGGAGTTACTATAACAAATAACTCATTTCTTTTCTGAACCTAAGCTAAGTGTAAGTTGGTTATTTTCTCTTTCACACACCAGCTAGCAAGCTCCAAAACACCCATCATGTTTTCTCTGCAATTGATGCTACTCTATTGCCCTACTGCTGGTTTATGGAGGCCCACTTCTAATAGGTTCTGGGCCCAGTTGTTTTATGTGTTTTAATATTTTGCCTTTCACTCCCTCAATCTAGCCTATTATTTCTCCATGCTGGTTCCACAGCTCAGAGAATGATCTTTTGGGGCCCAGAAAGGGTCACCGAAACAAAGAGGGATGTAGGAAAACTCTGCATTCTGTGCAAGGCATGGATGGATCCCTGCCTGCAAATGTTTTGTCACAATTGCCATAGCTTGTGCCATACTGGTATATTTCCTCCAGGAAAACCGGAAGTGAAAGCATAACTTTATTTATTTACGTCATTTATAGTCCGCCTTTCTCACTGAGACTCAAGGCGGATTACACAGTGTGAGGTTAATATGATCAGTGTCAAGTACATTTCAGTACAATACCATAAGGTAAACAGATGCAAGTTTAAAAGACATAGCATTAGCGAGGATCCAAGACAGAGTAACCTTTTCACAGGCCAGATGGGTTAGAGAGCAGCAACTAAATTTGTTCCGTACTTTCAAAGCCTGCTTATTGTGAGTGAAATTAATTTAAACCTGAGAGCCAGTAGCGATTTTAGAGTTTCCCCATGAATCCAGAATGAATGGGTTTTCTGCATATGTGCCCTTGGAAGCCGGAAGAAAATGTTGAGAGGGGAAAAAAAAACTGGTGGAGGAAATATTGGGAGTGGTCCCCCTAGAGCCACAAGAGCAGAGTCTGGGTGTAGTGGTTAAAGTGCTCCCAAGAGCCTGGCTTTTTTTCTGGGAAAAGTGGTAGAACTCAGTGGGTTGCCAGCACAGGGGGCAACTCTTGGCGGGAGGTGGTGCCCCTGGTACCACATGTGCGAGCACAAAGTACACACATGCTCCCAGGGCCAATGATGTCACTTCGGGTCAGCTGGAACAAGGGGGGAGTTTTAAAAAGTTTAAATTGCCCTCGGCAAAAATGGTCACATGGCTGGTGGCCCCGCTCCCTGATCTCCAGACAGACGGGAGTTTAGATTGCCCTCCACGGTGCAGCACAGCACGGAAGGCAATCTAAACTCCCCTCTGTCTGGAGATCAGGGGGCGGGGCCATCGGCCATGTGACCATTTTCGAGAGGTGCCGGAACTCCGTTCCACCACGTTCCAGCTGAAAAAAAGCCCTGCCCAGGAGCATTGGGAGGTCTTCGGCCAGTCCCACGCACTCAGCCTAACCTACCTCACGGGGTTGTTGTGAGGATAAAATGAATGACGATGATGTAGGCTGCTTTGGGTCTTCCATTGGGAAGAAAGGTGGAGTATAAATGAATAGATACATTCCCCCTGCAGTATACTGAGCCCTTTGATCTGTCTGGCAGTAGCTCTCAGGAAGAGGTCTTTCACATCTCCTATACCCTAATGCTCTTTAATAATAATAATAATAATAATAATAATAATAATAATAATAATAATAATAATAATAGATTTATATACCGCCCTTCAGGACAACTTAATGCCCACTCAGAGCAGTTTACAAAGTATGTCATTATTATCCCCACAACAAAACACCCTGTGAGGTGGGTGGGGCTGAGAGAGCTCTGAGAGAGCTGTGACTGACACAAGGTCACCCAGCTGGCTTCTTACCTGGAGATGCTCAGGATGGAATGGGAGACCCTCTGCATGCCCCTCAGGTGCTCTGCCACTGAGCTTCTCTATGCCCCAGCAGAGGGGTTTGGGGAATCATGTCTCTGCTGGGTAAGGCGTTGCAGCCTAGGAGGGTGAGGATCAGGCTTGGTATTGCAGTGGAGAGCCCATCCCAGTGCGTAGCAGACCTGCTGGCCTACACGAGCGCACTCCAGGCACGTCCGCACCGGCACCATCTTTCGTCATCTCTCTGAAAAGTGACAGGGTTCTATTATCTCTTGGGACAGCCCGGATTTATGACTTAAGGAGACTGCAATCCGAGGGCCTTCGGGCAAAGCCTGTGCCCACGCCCAGGACATCTTGCATCAGTACAGGGCACGGTCCTTCTGCGGTGGGTGCCTTTGACCTTCCCTCCGAACAAGACGGGTGATGTACTTGAAACCATAAATAGGACACAATGCAATGCTGGATCTTCTGGTACAGAAAGTCAGGGGGATGAAAGAAATATGGGCACATGACATGTCTCAGGGAAGGAGCCCTTCCCAGCTGCAACAGCGTTCCAGGTATTGGGGATGTGTCCGGCTTTGACTGAAACCAGGGGCAGAAGCAAAAGTGTTGTGAGATTTGTATCCTGGGGAACAGAAACTTTTTGCACTACCTACAATGCCCGCCGAGGATCGGCAGGGAGCAAATTGAGCTGAGAAGTCCCTTTCTAAATTATGAAAGATACAGGAAAACTTTGCTCGTGTTCAGATATTGGACACATTTCCAGATCCCTCCCTCATGAGGAGGAGGGCAGGAAAGGTTACATCAGTGCTTCGTTCTTGCTGCCCCTTCTTACATGCCCAGGGTAAGGCCAATTGCAACCTTGGGGTCAGGTATTTATTTATTTTATTTATTTCAAATTTGTATTCCGCCCTCCCCGTGAGCGGGCTCGGGGCAGATAACAACATATTAAAAATACAATTCAAATACAATTAAAAATTCATGTTAATTAAAAACACATTTAAAAGAGGACGGTGGACAGCCTTGACAGGGAGGGTTTTATATACCCCTTTTTTCCAGGCCGGCGGAGGCCCAGCCTCAGCCACATGCCTGGCGGAACAACTCGGTCTTGCAGGCCCGGCGAAAAGATAGTAGGTCCTGCCGGGCCCTGATTTCAGGAGACAGAGCGTTCCACCAGGTGGGAGCCAGGACCGAAAAGGCCCTGGCTCTAGTCGAGGCTAGGCGGGTCTCCTTGGGGCCAGGGACCACCAATAGCTGTTTGTCCCCTGATCGGAGTGTCCTCTGGGGAATACATGGGGAGAGACGGTCCCGTAGATACGCTGGTCCCAGTCCGCACAGGGCCTTATAGGTCAATACCAGAACCTTGAATCTGATCCGGTACTCCACTGGCAACCAATGCAGCTCGCGTAAGAACGGTGTTATATGCGCCAGGTAGCAATTTCCCCCAGGCCAGTTCAGCTAGGGATCCTGACAGTGTTTTGTTATCTTCTGGGCATGGAGCAGGGGTCACTGTGTGGGGGGGGGGGAGGAAGGGGAGGTAGCTGTGAATTTCCTGCATTATGCAGGGGGTTGGACTAGATGACCCTGGAGTTCCCTCCCAACCCTACGATTCTATGATTCTAAACAACAGACTTTCCAGACCATGATGGGAAAGTTAGTGCCACAAAGCTGTTTTGATGGTCATTCCTTCTTCCCAGAGAATGTCGGAACTGTCACTTGGGGAAGAAATGTTCAGGGTTGCTAGCCGAATAGGCTCACCACGCTCAGTTTCCCAAGATCCTTTGTGAAATCCCCAGGGTTCTTTCTGAACATTTGACCACACTCAAGGAAGAGGCGATCAGTCAGAGCACCTTCAACTGACCAGTTGTGATCAGTGTGCTGGCCTTGCTCAGGAATGCATAGCCCAAGCTGGTTAGGGCTCTGCCATAGGTCAAAACGTAAGTCAAGAAAGAATGCACAATTTTCATGTATGCCAAAATATGAGAATTGTTACAGATGACCCACTGAGAAGTGATGGCTAGAAGTTTTGAGATATGCAAGCAGACTTCAGGCTGTTTTCAAACACATGGGATAAAGCACTTCAGCTACTGTTTGCAAGTGGATTTTCCGGGATGAAACAGGAAAATCCACTTCCAAACAATTGCAAAAGTGCATTGAAATTGCATTATCCAATGGGAATGAAAGCCGCCTTCATGGGTCTAGGAATTAAAGCATTTTGGTGGAGGCTACAGTTTATTAATCCTATTCACGCTCCACCATTCTCCAGGAAGGCGTGTGTTGTGTTTGTCAGTCACAACAACCCAGAGAGAGACACCCCCCCCCCCCAGACTGGTAGAAAAGTGATACCTGTTTTCAGAGGAGACACACACTTCTTCCAAGCCCTCATCTTACAAAGTCAGCGGCCAGAGAAACAGGGAACACGATGCTTATGATATGCTAAGGAATGTACTTTTCAATCCTTATATACGTCAAGGAAGCCTAGTCGCGGTGTGTGTGTGTGTTTGTGTACATAAGCGAGTACATAACTAACTGAGAGTGGTAGGGAATTATGTACCCAAGCGTTTCGTCTTCTGCTTTTGTTGATGTCACTGGCACTCATAAAAGCGGCAGCCAAAACATTTTACGAAGTTATATTCGGCCTCTTTCTATTTGGTCAATTAGTTCCTTCTTTACATGTGAAGTTTTATGCCTGGCAATATTCTGCCCAGCTCCAGAGCCTACTTGCGGGCTACGCTGTTGTTTCTCCAAGTGTCCCTCTTCCTTAGCTACCAGCCTGGCTGTTTCTAAACAGGTTCATGTAGGCCCGGAGATGAGAAGGCCCAGGGGAAAAAAATAATTTTGGGGGTGGGCAGCCCCCATTTTTTCTATATAGTAAAGAGTCCAGTAGCATCTTTAAGACTAACCAACTTTATTGTAGCATAAGCTTTCGAGAACCACAGCTCTCTTCGTCAGATGCAGTTCTGGAAAGGTGATGCATCTGATGAAGAGAGCTGTGGTTCTTGAAAGCTGGTGCATCTGACAAAGAGAGCTGTGGTCTCAAAAGCTGGTGCATCTGACGAAGAGAGCTGTGGTTCTTGAAAGCTGATGCATCTGATGAAGAGAGCTGTGGTTCTCGAAAACTTATGCTGCAATAAAGTTGGTTCGTCTTAAAGGTGCTACTGGACTCTACTATTTTGCAGCTACAGACTAACATGGCTAACTCCTCTGGATCTATGACCATTTTTTCTATGACTGTTTTAGGAAATTTTGTGGAACACATTGAAGGGGGGGGAAAATTCCTGTAAACTATTTTTTTTTTAGGCTGCACATCAGTTTGAGGGATATTATGTTCCTTTTTAATTAAAAGTTTTATTTCATTAAAAACAAACCTTAAAAACCCTACAATTACACATATATTAATAAAACAAAAACAACGATTCAACATACAAAAACATACAACATACAAAAATAATAATAGAAAAAAACAACAAAAAACAAACCGTCTAAACTAAAAGGTTTCCCATTTTCTCCAAAACAAATATTCGTATCATGTCAAATCTATACTTTCTCTAAGTGATGATTAACAGCTCTCTTTTTCTAATGTCGGGAAATCCCTTAATCCAGAAATCATGAAATCGGTATCTGTTTCATACAAATAGTCCTGTGAACTATTTTTGACTATTCTCAGACAATGCAGTCTAGGATTCTTTGTGATGCTTTGTAGACACTGTTTTTCTCACTCAAAACATACAGAATAAAAATGTCTGGGCACCTTTTCAATGTTTCCAGTAGAAAAACTGGGGAAATTGGGGGGAGGCATTGAGAAAAAAACCCTTATTTTTTTCTCCTTTTGAAATGATTTCAATGTTTAAAAGGCAAAGTTTTACCCAAAACATGTAAATGTTTTTATCTAAAACAATCTCTAGCATGAAGCAATGATGATTCCTGTGTAGACATATACAATGTATCTTTATAATGTTTTATTGTTTAAACAACAATTTTGGAAACAACTGATGTGCTAGATCCAGAGGAGCTGGCCGTGTTGGTCTGTAGTCACAAAATAGTAAAGAGTCCAGTAGCACCTTTAAGACGAACCAACTTTATTGTAGCATAAGCTTTGAGAACTACAGTTCTCTTTGTCAGATGCATGATGTGCCAGAAGGATGTGCCAGAACTGATGTGCTAGAACGTGTTTAATGACAAAGTGTTATTTAAAAGTTGTGTGTTTTCAATGTTATAAAGTAGGAAAATTTCATATCGAAATATGCTAGTAGTCCTACCAACTGTGACTGTATGAGGGTGCTTGTGTCTAAATAATACACTTCCTTTGTTTACTACAGAATTTATTTTCTACCTTCAGCTTGTATTTTTCCCTGCCTCTCAGATGGCAAAATTAAGATACCTTTGTTAAGGACACAGGGTGCAGTAGTTTACAACTCTCTATCAAGTATTGGGTATATTTGCAAATTAAAATAAAAAACAAGACCTTCAAAAGTATATAATTCTATCAATATGACAAATAGCACACTTTTTATATGTTAACTGAATTAGAAAGGATGAATTTTATGTGGTCAAATTAGTAAAATAGATTTAGGTTTGATTTATTTTATTTATTTATTATTTATGTCATTTATAGTCCGCCTTTCTCACTGAGACTCAAGGCGCATTACACAATATGAGGTAGTACAATCAGTATCAAGTACATTTCCATACACTGTCAAGGACATTTCTATAAACAATGCCAGAGGGTAAATAAATACAAGTTTACAAAGACATACCGTAAGCAAGGATCCAATACAGAGGAGAAATGCTGAAACAGAACATAATCAGTTCCATGACCAACATTAATAAGAAAATAAGTATTGTATATCTTTCAGTTTTTCCCAGTTTCTACCCTTCCTATGGCTTTTTTGTGTGTGGCAATTTTACTTCCCTAGGTAGGCTTTCATTCTCAATGCATTCACCACTTCCCCTTCTGCAAAATAAACTTTCCTTGTAACATGTGGTGCCACACACAAACTCAAGCAGGGGGGCAGCATGAAGCATTCATGTCTTTAAAACGTGTGAGGAGTAGGGTGTGGCCTCTAAGTGAGTTTGGACCTCCAGTGCTTGCAAACACGGCCTTGATACCTCCAACTATTTGTGCTTATTGATCAAGCAGGCCTGAATGTGCAAAGTTGCGCCACGATGCCGCATTCATGTACAAGCGCAGTCACTGGGATATTATTAACTGTGGCCCCCGCCCCCTCTTTTCTTTACATTATGATTAGGGAAATTGGAGGGGGCCACCGCCTGAGATGCTGTTCCTTGCGTATTGTGTTTTTTGGATTTTTAAATGTATTTATATGTTTTAAGGTGCACTGAGCATTTTATTGTAGCCTGCCCTGAGCCCGTTCGCAGGGAGGGTGGACTAAAAACCAAATAAATAAATAAGCTCTTTGCACATGTTCACTAGCGCTCTTTCTTTGGAACCTCCGCTTCAAAGACAGCTGCAATCCCAGGCATATGTATTTGAGAAAGAGCCAGACTGAACTCCTGAGGTTAACTTGTGAGTAAACACAGGAACTGCCAATGCCTGGAACATGCAAACACCACATCCGGAGGCATTCCCACCCCCACTGCGTTTATATGGTTTCTACCACACATGGAATGTCTCTCTATCTCCGCCCATAGACAGGGTCACTCTCGGCCTCAGCTCCCCATGTGTGAACTGGCAGGAAGAGCCACTGGCCCTCCTCACAGGCTAGTAAGCTGCTTGCAAGCGCCCACTGCACATGGCACTAGCCTTGCCTGCCCAGCTTGTGAGCAATGTTACTGCAGGGCCATTTCGCGCAGCCCAGAGAGTGGCAGTTGGCTATGGTGGCGGAGACCTTGGCGGTCCTTGTTGCACTGGAGGGGTGCAAATGTTTAAGCTCGTGGGACTGCAGCGTTCCCTGGGGGGGGGGGGGGGAACGGGTTTGAAGCTTTGTCACCAGCCTCTGGTATACTGCCTCTGTTCCTGCAGTCTCCATCTGTGTTTTGTTGTTCAGAGTGAACCACAGATGGACCTCTTGCCCTTCAAGGCGTGGACTCCTTCTCAAAAGTGGCTGGTCCAAACAGAAGAGCAGGATACGAGTCCAGTGGCACCTTAGAGACTAGCCAGATTTTCAGGGTGAAAGCTCTGGAGTCAAAGCTCCTGTCTTCAAATAGGTCCAAATAGGGTTGCCAACTCCAGGATGGAAAATTCCTGGAGATCTGAGGGCAGAGTCTGGGGAGGGCAGGGTTTGGAGAGAGAAGAGACCTCAGCGGGGTGTAATGCCTTAGAGTTTACCCTCCAAACCAGCCATTTCCTCCATGGGAATTGATCTCTGTAGTTTGGAGAGCTCTTGTAATTCCGGAAGATCTCCAGGCCCTACCTGGAGGTGGCAACCCGACTTCCAGACGAAGCCACGCCTTGCGGGGGTCCCGAAATTGGCACCTTTTTCCGTTGCCCCCTTCAGACCAACCTGCTCTGCTCGACAGTGAAGAGCGGGCAGGGCAGGGCAGGGCAGGGCAGGTTGGCCCGCCCCGCAGGGCAGGCCCGCCCCGGCCACGCTCGGTGCAGCAAGCGAAGCGGCCGGCCAGCAGGAGCTGCGGACGGGGCGCCCGGCGGTGCTGCAGGCGAGGTGAGCGCGGGAGAGGCGCACGGGAGACGGCACGGCTCATGCACGCGGGTCGCCCATGCACACGTGCAAGCGCGCCCCGGGGGCGGCGGAAGGGCAGGCTCGCTTTGCATGCGCGAAAGGCGCGCTCTGGTGCCTCTGAGCGCGTGCAGAAAGCGAGCGGGTTCCGGGGAGGCTGGAGGGCACCGGGTGCCGGTCGAGCCTCCTGGGACTTCTGCACGCTCCCGGGGGGGGGGGGGGGCGGTACACGAGTTCTCCTCCGGCTGGAAGGAGAGGCGCCGGGGGGCGTCCTAGAGGGGGCCCTGGAAAGAAGGGACAGCCCGTTGGGGGCCGGGGGCGTGAATCCCCGGGCCGGCCCGCTTGGAATAGGCGTGCATGGGGAGGGTTGGGACCGGGGGGGGGGGCGAGAGGGAGACCAGACCCGGGAGGGTGGGGGGGGGGGACTAGAGGTGTCAAGTTTGCAAGCCGGAGGGGGGGAAACACCCCCCCCCCCATAGAAATTTGTGGGAAACTGAAATGACATGCAGGTACCTCCTTCTGCAGCCTAAACTTCACCTACTGCTTTAGCAACATAAAATGCGCCTCTAATGGCATATGACATGGTCCTATTGCAAAAGTATAAGGGCTTTCCTTGTGCACAAGCAAAATTGCGAGCGTACCCTGGCAAAAGAGAGCAGCGGTCAGTTGCGTTGCATGCTCTTAGCAGGCCCTTGCATCTGTTTCAGCGCTTGAAAAAGGGCGGGGGGGGGGTCAAGATGGTCTGCCCCCCCTGTGCTGTGGGCCCAATCCGGATCGGGCCCAAGTTCACCTCTAGAAAGGGGCAGCATCCAGGGGCAGGACTCAGGAGGCTGTAACGTCTAGTTTGGTTGCGTTTGTTATTTAAGAGGTAGGAAAAAACAAAAGTTGGAATTAGAAAGCATAGGTTTGGTAGCAAATAAAAAGAAGTTTATGATTTGGACTACCCCAGCTTCATTGGCTTCACAGGGGGACAAGCACCCTTTTTGAATAAAGAGTTGAACATTGAAACATTCCTCCATGGGAACTGATCTCTGTAGTTTGGGGAGCTCTTGTAATTCCGGGAGATCTCCAGGCCCTACCTGGAGGTGGCAACCCGACTTCCAGACGAACCCACGCCTTGCAGATTACCCAAAGTAAGCCGATACAAAAAACAGGATGAGACAACTAATAAGCAATGCAATCTTCTTTCTGCACTATCTGAGTAAGCAAAACCTTTGGAGGCATTTCATTCATTGCAAAAAAAGAAAATACTTCATAGGAGACTCCCCAGTTCTCCAGTTTTTAACATTGGATTTTATTTTATTTTTAAGTCTGGAGGAGGCACGTTTCTGCTTTTTATCTCCAGGCATTCACATCTCTATGGGAGGCTGCTCTTGCTTGCATTCCAGATATTCTGTCCAGTTGAGTGATTTTGGAAGCGGTCACTTCTTCCTTCTTTCCTATGACTGATTCTGTATTACTCTGTGAGTGGATTCCAACAGTTGTTTTCTCTCCTGTCGTACTTGGTGGCTTTTGCAGTAAGTGTTTCCCTTCCACCCTCCAAAAGATCTCAGGGTTGTAGTCGAAACACTTGTTGCCTGTAGGGCTGGATTTTGTGGTGCACTTTTGATGCAATGTTTAATTTTCAGCACAAGAGGCACCCGAGAAGAAGGAAGTCACGCCCTTAGGCTCGGGAAAACTCCCTGCCGGAATCCCAGTGGATTGCAATTCCTAAGAGGTGAGTCAAAGGCTCCACCTGTTCCCTGCTGACACTTGGCCCCAGTGAAGCCATATTCTGTTGCCCTGATGCACCTGTCTGCTGTTTATCAAAACCCACTGCGATGTCCCCCACCGGTTGAATTTTGCTGCACTGTCGCCAACCTGCAGAAGTCTCGTTTAGGTGGGTAGCCGTGTCGGCCGGCAGTAAAACAGCAGGATTGGAGTCCAGTGGCACCTTCGAGACCAGCAAGATTTTCAGAGTGTAAGCTTTCAAGAGTCAGAGATCCCTTCCACAGAAGTCTTGCTTATTGATTATGTGATAACATTGGGCTCTAGCAGGATATGCAAACTTTCAGATTACACAGAAGATTTAGTTGGCTGGAGGCTAATCGCTGCATAGTGTGGATTATATAATTCTGATTCAAGGAACAGTCCACCAGAGGGAGCTGAAGATGCACGTTATTTTGTTCTTTATCTGAGCCAGGGTTTCTGTCCGCGCTACATAGATCCAGAGGAGTTAGCCGTGTTTGTAGTAGCAAAATCAAAAAGAGTCCAGTAGCACCTTTAAGACTAACCAATTTTATTGTAGCATAAGCTTTCGAGAATCAAGTTCTCTTCGTCAGATGCATCTGACGAAGAGAACTTGATTCTCGAAAGCTTATGCTACAATAAAATTGGTTAGTCTTAAAGGGGCTACTGGACTCTTTGATTTTGTCCGCACTACAGACTTCCATCAATTTTATACCAGTTAATATGTAAATATGTTATGACCATATAATCTTTAAAAATCATATCGGAGTAGAGGTATGGGGGGGGGGGGGGAGGCAGTGAAGCTCGTATAGGGCTCCCATTAATTTTTTTTTACAGTTCTTTAAGTTTGGTATAGATTTAGATACCAATAGTCTATAGGGTGTATCACTTAGGCTACAGGGAACTGTTTAGCATAATTTAGACCATAGTTTATTTATCAGTCTGTAAAATATTCATTATTTAACCGATCTAGGTATTAATATCATTGAAAAAAGAGGGGGATTAGGGTTAAGTGTGGGAGGGGGGAATGAAGGAAGGGATTATCTTAGTTAGTTAATAAGAGTTCTAATAAAAGCTACAAATCAAAGTTTTTCTTTTAAGAAGGAATAGAGTTAAGAGAGGGAGGGGGAAGGGAAGGCGGGATTAGTTAAGCAGGTTATTAAGTGTTTGAATAATGGTTACAAATCATTGTTTCTTTTCTTTTTTATATATCATTTTTGATAACCGATCTACTGAAGATCTGGCACTATGACGATCCTTTTTTCAATAATAATGGCAGGCCTTTGGATTACGCTTAAGAAAAAATTTACTCATTTATTTAACTATTTTTTTATAGGTAGCAAACATTGGAAATAAAACTAATAATATTATTGTATGCTAACTATCTTTAACATCTGTAATAGAAGACTTATTTGATATCATTGTACAATATCTATATTATATTTGTAACTGTTTATTAAGCATAATTTAAATTAAAAAAATATTTAAAAAGAATTTATACCAGTTTAACTCTCATGGCACAGCACCGACTCCTGGGAATTGTGAGCGAGGGTGCTAAAAATTCCACTTGAGGTGGCTCTTCAGCCCCATTATTGAAAGAGATTAACCACGAAAGCAGTTTGCATGCTTAGAGTCCGCCTTTCCCAGGGCCAAGCTAGACGTGCAGGTTTTTACTCAACTTTCCTGCAGCTGCACAGCACATGGAGCGGTGAAAACGGGTGAAAAACTCCCTCCTTGCTATTCTGACACGGGGAAACGGCTTCAGGGGGGAGGGGGGAGCCTTTACTCCCCCCTTGGAGACATTCTGAGGCCATTTGGGCTCTTTTTATTTTTTAACAGCCATTTACTTTTTAACTGCTGTATGGATGTGGAAACCTGCACTGAGTCTCATCCTCCACTACTATCGTGACTCAAGGCAGATTACACAAAGTAAGCCGATACAAACGACAGGACAAGACAACTAATAAGCAATGCAACAGGACAGAGATTGGAGGAATCTTAACTTTGCTGTGTGAAAAATGCAGGAGTTAGAAATCTTCTGTCGATTATAGCATTGGGTGCCCAGAGACGGAGGCTGCGATGGCTTCAGTAAGTTTATAGCAAAATAGCAAAGAGTCCAGTAGCACCTTTAAGACTAACCAACTTTATTGTAGCATAAGCTTTCGAGAGCCATAGCTCTCTTCATCAGATGCAAGTAGGCTTAGAGCAAAGGGAAGTTTGTTGGAGCAGCCGGATATTTCGAAGTGAGAAAAAACTGCCTGCTCAAGTTCCCTTTGCTATAACTCTTAAAGACACAGGAGCTTCTCTGGTCTCCCTTAAGGCAAGCATAACTTCTGCTGTCCTGTAAAGGGCCCTGAGGGAGCTTGCAAATGCCCAGCTGAAACATGCGAAACCTGAGCATGTCCCTCATGCCACCGATGGAATGAAACAGGAGAGCTCTGTTTGAACAAATCAGGAAAAACACACAATGCCACTGTTGGCCCTTGAAATATGCAATTAATTCACTTGTGTAAATAACCAAGATAAGAGGGCATGGGAGGAAAGAGGCTGATCGGATCCATGCAGTTCCCGGATTTGGAAGTCAGACAGGAGGCAGCTGCAGAGCTTTTGCCACTGCGAGCGATGCTGCTACCTTGTACAGTCTGAGAGGTGCCTCCACTGCCCCTTTGCATTGTCTTAGAGGGTGCCTGGGTTAGAAGAAGGGATTCTGGGGTAACTCAGAGGGTCTTGGAGGGTGGTCGGGTGCAATGTTTGTGCATGGTCATAGTCTTGGATGACTAGAAGGAATTCTGGGGTAACTCAGAGGGTCTTGGAGGGTGGTCGGGTGCAATGTTTGTGCATGATCATAGTCTTGGATCACTTGAAGGAATTCTGGGGTAACTCAGGGTCTTGGAGGGGGCTCGGGTGTAATGTTTGTGCATGGTCATAGTCTTGGATGACTAGAAGGAATTCTGGGGTAACTCGGAGGGTCTTGGAGGGTGGTCGGGTGCAATGTTTGTGCATGATCGTAGTCTTGGATCACTCGAAGGAATTCTGGGGTAACTCAGAGGGTCTTGGAGGGGGCTCGGGTGTAATGTTTGTGCATGGTCATAGTCTTGGATGACTAGAAGGAATTCTGGGGTAACTCGGAGGGTCTTGGAGGGTGGTCGGATGCAATGTTTGTGCATGGTCATAGTCTTGGATGACTAGAAGGAATTCTGGGGTAACTCAGAGGGTCTTGGAGGGTGGTCGGGTGCAATGTTTGTGCATGGTCATAGTCTTGGATGACTAGAAGGAATTCTGGGGTAACTCAGAGGGTCTCGGAGGGTGGTTGGGTGCAATGTTTGTGCATGATCCGAGTGTTGGATCACTAGAAGGGACTCTGGGGTAATTCAGAGGGTCTTGGAGGGTGCTCAGGTGCAATGTTTGTGCATGATCCAAGTGCTGGATGACTAGAAGGAATTCTGGGGTAACTCAGAGGGTCTCGGAGGGTGGTCGGGTGCAATGTTTGTGCATGGTCATAGTCTTGGGTGACTAGAAGGAATTCTGGGGTAACTCGGAGGGTCTTGGAGGGTGGTCAGGTGCAATGTTTGTGCATGGTCATAGTCTTGGATGACTAGAAGGAATTCTGGGGTAACTCGGAGGGTCTTGGAGGGTGGTCGGGTGCAATGTTTGTGCATGGTCATAGTCTCGGATGACTAGAAGGAATTCTGGGGTAACTCGGAGGGTCTTGGAGGGTGGTCGGGTGCAATGTTTGTGCATGATCATAGTCTTGGATGACTAGAAGGAATTCTGGGCTAACTCAGAGGGTCTTGGAGGGTGGTCGGGTGCAATGTTTGTGCATGGTCATAGTCTTGGATGACTAGAAGGAATTCTGGGGTAACTCGGAGGGTCTTGGAGGGTGGTCGGGTGCAATGTTTGTGCATGGTCATCGTCTTGGATCACTCGAAGGAATTCTGGGGTAAGTTAGAGGGCTTTGGAGGGTGGTCGGGTGTAATGTTTGTGCATGATGTGAGTGCTGGATCACTAGAAGAAATTCTGGGGTATCTTAGAGGGTCTCGGAGGGTTCTCCGGTGCAATGTTTGTGCATGATCCGAGTGTTGGATCACTAGAAGGGACTCTGGGGTAACCCAGAGGGTCTCGGAGGGGGCTCCCCTAGGAAGAGTGGGTGTCCAACTCCGATCCCTGCAAAGCAGGCTGACTGACCCTTAGGCTGGAAGAACACCCATAATTTAGGGGATGTTCCGGTGCATTGGGTGGTCTCTGTGGTCATGCAATGACCCAGGACATGGATTCAGGTGAGTAGCTGTGTTGGTCTAGAGCAAGATTAGACTCCAGCAGCACCTTAAAGACCAACAGGGTTTCCAGGGTTTGAGCTTCGGTGAGTCAAAGCTCCCTTCATCAGTATCTGAAGAAAGGAGCTCTGACTCTCAAAAGCTTGTATGCTGAAAATGATGGTGGTCTTTGAGGTGCCGCTGGACTTGAATCCTGCTCTCCCAGGAAAGAGGGTGTTCACGGACTGTGGATGAGATAAAGTGGGACAGAGGGAAGACTTCGCACACCAGTACTGCTGTATAGGAATGACTTCTCCTCCCCCAAGTTGTGCAGTGGGCTGTTCACACCAGCCCGTCGACTTCAAAGAGCCCAGTGGAATCTGATCTTCTGGAAAAAAGCAGTGGTATTCACGTGGGAAGAGGCGAGGCTCGGGGAAGATCATGTTTCTGCCACGCACCCAAAACAAGCAAGGAAATGATTTCTTGTTTATGGCCCAGGGCATTGTAGAAGGGAGGGTGGCGTAAGACGTCTGGCAGGTCGAGGGCAGCCTGGCTTCTTGCTTGGCGACTTACAGTGCAATCCTAAACCCGGTTACTTCAATCTAAGCCTATTCGAATCAGTGGGCTTAGACTGGAATAACTCTTTTTAGGATTGCACTGCTAGTTGTTGGAGGTCTCAGGTATTCTGGCTTGTCTCCAGTTGGACACCAAACAATAGAGGCATTCACAAAATGTAGAGGAGGTGTTTTGATAAGACGGGATCAGGAAATAAAGGGTGTTTGCTGGAGAATGGGGCTGATATGGCAAGAAATGAAAGAGCCCTGCGCTGTTTCCCGTGGGTGGTTTTTGGAAGAATGCAGGGCAACTGTGTCGAAGAGGGACTTAGCAATGCTGGGGTCATTCTTGGCTCTCTTTAACAGGCCTCGCAACATTTCATTGAACGTCAAATTTAAAAGGTATCTGTCATTCAAAAATGCAAAAGCGCCGGTTGTTTTTATTGTACCGACAAAGGGATGGGAGGCAGGTGCCTTCCGAGAAGAGACGACCTTGCAGGAGGCATTGCGGAGGTGGTGCCTTCCTTTATCATGCTAAAAATAGGATGCATCTTCTCCCCCTAGCTCAGTAATGTCATATCAGGCTGCGGTCTGCAGCAGAGGGTGGTCTTTCTTAACTCTTGGCACCTACGATCATTAACTGGGGACGCCGGGGATTCAACCTACAACCTTCTGCATGCAAAACAGGCTCTGCGCTGGGACCCCTCCCCCCTTCAGAATTTCTGGCCTTATCCCCTAAAAGTGAAGGAATGCTCCCTCGGCTGGAGGAAAGCATCCAGCTTTGCTGAGCGGAATGGGGAGGATACATTCCCTTTGGTTACCGATGCAAATTTATGCAAATTTAATTAAGTGATTAAATGCACACAATACATGGATTAAAATGTCTTCAGTGACAGTCCTTCCTTTCAGAAGTGGAAGACGCAAGAAGTACCATCTGTTGAAAATTGGATCCAAAAACTGCTGTACGTGGCAGAAATGGATAAAATGACGAGAAAGTTGAGAGAACAGAATCCAGAGGAATTTCTTAATGACGGGGGTAAACTGAAACAGTATTTGGAAAAGAAGTGGGACGTTAAGGGACAATTGTGGTTGTGAGATAACTATTAATTTTGCAGAAAGGAGGAGATACTGATCTTTACAAGAGAAGAGAGGAGATAAGTTAGAAACATAATGTAACTGATAGTTTGATGTTAGGTTTTGTTCAATCTAATATATATTATCTATTTTACTAGTGTGTTAAGATAGTTAAGAATAGAAAAGGGGATATAAGTAGTAGATTCAGACAGCAGGTTGGAAAACTGTTGGAAGTCTTAGATTAAGGGGGGAGGGGAAAGGGTGGGAGAATATGGAAGTGAGGTTTTTAATTGAAAATCTGAAATATTAATTTTTACTCACCCAATAAAATTTCTTTTAAAAAAAAAGTGCCAGTCCTTCTTTTCCAAAGGCACGGTTTCCGCCCTGCATGCTGCGTTCAGCCCACGCGCCGTCATCTCTGGATGCCTTCTGCCACAGGGAGGTGTGTCTTGTGTGCCGGAATCTCAGGCAGAAGTTCTGAGACATTAGAAGGACAAGCGCTGGCCAGTCAAGTTGCTTAAGCCCTTTGTAACTAGCCCCCGGGGACCTGGTTTTTACATTCATGAAAGCAGTCTGGATTCTCCTGCCACGGGAGCAGCTGTTTGCGTGGGGCTTCGGCTAGTCAGCTGGCATGGAGGCATGGACTGTGACATCTGTCTCCCTTTTGATAGGAGCAGAAATCATGCCATTGCGAACCTGTGCTAGAGCCCACAGGAGGCTGCCAGCAGAGGTTGAAGGATTTGATGCTGATTATCCATCGAGGTGATTGGCCCTGAGCTGATACCGACGGATGCTAAAGTGCAGCCTCAAACCAACTGCTTGTCCTGTTTGAACTTAGCGCTTCCCTCAAGCTCCGGGGTTATTATCTGTCTGTCTTGAAACACAAGCAAGGAAGCCGCATTTGTTCGTGTTTGCAAAGCCCTCTGCGATCCTTGCGTGAGCTCAGCTATGGGGCTGCAAAGGAACAAATCCCTCCTGTTGCATTCCCGGTGAAGGAGACGGAGGCCATTTCCACACGTCCATAAAGGCACAGCTCACTCACGGAATGCCGCCAGCTTTCCCCCTTCACTCCACACGTCTCTGATTTCAGAACAGTAGCAAGCTGTTCGGCTTCTGTTTTTTTGCCACTTTTTCCCATGGTCCTTGAAAAGGCACTGACAAAACGGAAGCCAAACAGCCTGCTACCATTTTGAAATCAGAGATGTGTGGAGTGAAAGAGAAAAGCTTGCAGCGTTCGGTGAGTGGGCTGTCCCTTTAAGGACATTGGGAAATGGCCTTAGCTGTGACCCTTCGGCACATGATTTTGTTCTCTTTCTTAAATGTACAGAGCAAGCTTCCAGTTCTCATGGTACAGATCAGGGACTCTTAAAAATTTCAAATCTTGCTGTTCTACTGAGACCAACACAGCTACTCGAAACTATATAAAACTTTGATTACAGTTACCTGAATGGCTTGAGAGTTTGTCCCCTGGCTTCGCAAGGCTTCCCTCTGAGCACATCCAAAGTGCAAACCAAAACAAACATGAAGCAGCCTTAGAGCCAAGCTACAAGTGACACCTGAGACAGGTTGGAAACTTATCAGCTTCCCTCAAGTTTTGATGGGAAATGTAGGCATCCTGGTCTTACAGCTTGGCTTTCCGTTTAATTGAAGTTTACAGAAACCCACACTCACACATGCAGCGCAGGGGAAGGGGGGCGCTCGGTGAGAGCCCGATGCCTGCAATCCCCTCCCAACCACATGTTCTCCTTTCCATAGACTGCCACTCTGTAAACTTCAATTAAATGGAGAGCCAAGCTGCAAGACCAGGACGCCTACATTTCCCATCAAAACTTGAGGGAAGCTGACAAGTGTCCAACCTGTGTCAGGCGTCACTTGTGGCTTGGCTCTTAGACAGGGTCCAAATACAGGTTGGTCTAAGCCTGCATCATCTACTCTGATTGACAGCTGCTCTCCAAGGTCTGTTCCGGACCCTTCAGACCATTTTAAAGTGGAAACTGATGGCTTAATCTGTTGTTTTTTATTCTGCCCTCCCTCTGAAGAGCTCAGACCAACATCCGTGATTCTCTCCCTTCCTCCATTTTATCCTTACCCAAACCCTGAGACTTCCAGGAAGCTTTACGGGGGGCTTGACATCAAATCAAAGCATTTCACGGCGAAACAGAAGGGAGTGTGAATCCTGACCATAATAGTTTCAAGTTCAAGGGCTGGCACGGGACTTCATGCTCCTGCCAAGCACGCCTGTTGTGGCTGGTGCAACTCTGGTAATTACCCTAATTATGATGTTTTATAGGAGATCACCTGGAGGTCGCTTGGCAGCACAAAGTCCTGGGGATTTTGAGAGACGCATCTTCCATTTGTGATAACGGCACAATAGGGGTTGTGGTCTTGCCACTGTTGGTTGAGGATTCTCTGATCTGAACCAATGTTGCCAGAGAGTTACTTTCAGCCTGGAATGTCCGTCTGTATGTGGGGTGCTTTTAGAAGTGACAGTAGGGGCTGTTCACATGATGAGTAGAGGACTTCAGCATCAGGTGGATGTATTGCATGTGAGCACGGGAGAGGCCAAACAGATCAAATGCCGCAGACCAATGACGGAGCATTCGTTCCCCCTTGTGTGTTTTCCGGCTTTGGAACGGAGTTAACCATCCGTTGAAGAATGCGTGCATGAGTCAAGAAGGGAGTGAGCTCTTAACCTTGAGAATACCGTGGGGCGAACTTCCTAGCTCGGTTGTGTAGTTCATAGAACTGTAGTTCTGCAATGGGGTTTAGGTGTCTCCAACGGAGGGTTTTCAGCACCTTTACAAAATTGCTTCCTTTTGGAAGAAGCAGTGCCACGGTTAAACCAGTTCACATTGGTAGCATAGTTAGACTGTCTAATAAGAACTCTGGGGACCCAGCTCTTCTGAAATTGAGTCCAGGAATTGAGTCCAGCGGCACTTTAGAGACCCACAAGATTTTCAGGGTGTAAGCTTTAGAGAGACAAAGGGAGCTGTAACTCCCGAAAGCTTACACACTGAAAATCTTGTGGGTCTCTAAAGTGCCACTGGACTCAGTTCCTGCGGTTCTACTGCAAACCAACATGGCTACCGAGGGCCAGATTGGAGGGGGGCGGGCAGGGAGGGTAGTCTGTCCCCAGCGCCATCAGGTAGGGGGCGCTGGGAGCAGCTGTCAGCTGCCGGAGCACACAGGTGGCAGCACAGGCAGCCTCGCAGCCCCCCATGCTGCCTTCCGCCTGCCCCGCAGGACAAGGGGTGGCTGGCTTGCAGGGCAGGCAAAAGGCAGTGTGGCCGCCCGTGCCATTCGCATGCCCCACTTTGCTTGCCAGCCGCCCCCTGTCCTGCGGGGCAGGCAAATGGCACGGGCATCCTCGCAGCCCTCCGCACTGCCTTTTGCCTGCCCTGCAGGACAGGGGGTGCATGGCAAGCCAGCCGCCCCCTGTCCTGTGGGGCAGGCAAAAGGCAGCACGGGGGCTGCGAGGCTGCCCGCGCCATTCGACTGCGGGAAGGCAACTGGCACGGGTGGCTTCCCAGCCCCGCACGCTGCCTCCGCTGCTCCGCCCCTGCGTGATGACGTCATCACGCAGTGCTGGGAGCGTGTGTGTGCGTGTGCAGGACAGTCGGATTAGGGTTGCCCTGGGCGCCGACAACCCTAGATCCGGCCCTGTGGCTACCCCCTTAAAACTGTTCCAAAATTGTGTTTCTTTTTGTCTTTTCACCAGCAACAGTGTCTCCTGGCAAAGACAATGTTGGCAGCAAACCTGACGGACTCCTGGTTCAGCCGCCTCGACTCGGTGGTGAGGGCTCTGAACCAGACATTCTACCACACTGATCCATGCGCCCAGGAACCAAAACACAGAAATGAAGAGGACGAGAGCTATGCCTACATGTACATTCTCTTCGTGATGATTCTCTTTGCTATAACAGTTGGGAGTTTGATCTTGGGATACACCAGATCCCGGAAGGAATTTGATAAGCAGAGCGACCCGTACCACGTTTATATCAAGAACCGAGTGACCATGATATGAGGAGAGGCACCGAGAGAGAGACTACGGCTGCTGTGGAGATGTATAGTGGCGCTCTCCGAAAACGGAATATCTTCCCTAGATCTTTCTGGGCTCTTCCTTCAGGAACTGGGATACCTCTTGGCAGGCTGAACGACATGGGAGGAGACAAGGGGAATGTGCCAATTTTGGGGGGGGGGGCTTAATTTTTTAAAAAACAGTTTAACGTTGATTCCCCCCCCCCACACACACACACAATAAATAGGTTGCTGTTCAGGGATGGATCAAGATATTTCAGCGCTTGAACGGGGAAATCCAAAAGACAGTCTCCTCTCATCGCTCAGTCTGAATGAGAAGTTCTCTTACTCAAACCCAATTGGAAAAAATGGGACAAAGTGAGGACAGGTTCTTGCGCTGGCCCCATTCCCTTCACTGGGGCTTGAGCGTATGACTGCAGACTCATGTGTACTCATGCACCTCGGGGAGACACAGCAGCCTGACTTTTACCTTCCACAATATTTGAAAAATGGTCAACCATAGATGCAGGGCCAAGATCAACAGATGACTTGTACATCCCAACAACAACAACAACAACAACATTCGATTTATATACCGCCCTTCCGGACAACTCAGAGCGGTTTACAAACTATGTCATTATTATCCCCACAACAATAATCACCCTGTGAGGTGGGTGAGGTTGAGAGAGCTCCGAGAAGCTGTGACTGGCCCAAGGTCACCCAAATGGCTTCAAGCGAAGGAGTGGGGAATCAAACCCGGCTCTCCAGATTAGAGTCCGGTGCTGTTAACCACTAAACCAAACTGGCTTTCCCCTAAATCAGACAGGCTTCAATAAATTATCTGTGGAGTCTGGGGTTACAGATGGGGTTACATATGAAAGGCATCTAGAAACTTAACCTGGTTTGAAAACACAGCAGCCAGGTTATTAACTGGGACTTGCGGTGTTAATCATATCGTGCTTTTGAAGGGTGCAATCCTGATCTTGACCTATGGAGCCTAAAGAGCTTGAGGTCAAGGGGTGGGCAACGCTGTTCCCCTCCCCAGTACCTTCCCATGTTCTGGGATTGCCAGGTGAGGGTCTGTTCCAGGTGTCCCCACCTTGGGAGTTCAGGTGTGAGGCCACCAGGGACAGGGCCTTCTCTGCTGTGGCACCCTGATTATGGAATGTTCCCCCCCACCAAACACATTTTGATGCTGCTGACTTCGCTATCTTTTAGGCCTGAGGTGAGAACTGTCCAATTCCCCCAAAAGCTTTTGGTGGGATAGAGTTAATCGTCAGTGGGTTGGCCGCTTTCTTAATGCTGCTGCTGACTGAACTCTACTTTGTTTTGTATTCTGTCCTTGCAGTGTTCAGATTCTTATAGGCAAACTGCCTTGGAGGCCATTGGTGTAAACATGGGGAACACATCTTTGTAAGAAATAAATATATATTTAAAAAAATGAAATTTGTGACTTAGCAACAGTTCAGCTGTGAAGTTCCTCCTTCCCTCCCTCCCTCCCTTTTCCATATCTCTAGTGCCTCAGCATAGATTCCCCTATTTTTACATCGTGTTGATGTATTTATTTTAAAACTAGCAACAAAGCCTATTGTAGCAAAAAAATACAATGGGCTCTAGAAAGGGCAGGGGGGGGAGGGCTGGCCACTGTCCCCTCCCCAGCAACCTGATCTGGGTTGAGGAAAGAGGGCAGGGTGGGGTGGCTGCCCATTGCCCTCTCTCCAGAGCCACTATCTGGAGGTGGGGAGGAGGGCAAAGCGGCTGGACTGGGCATTGCCCCCTCCCCAGAATCCCTATCTGAGGCAGGGGGGGGAGGGCAGGGTTGCCTGGATGGGCATTGCCCCCTCCCTAGCACCCTGATCTGGGATAAGGAAGGGGGGCAAGGGGGCCTGACGGCATTGCCTCCTCCCCAGTGCCGTAATGAGAGGGATGAGCTCCTGATGGGCTCCTGCACCTGGCAGTGACCACCATGGGTGGGGAGCATGCGATGGGGGTGGCTCCAGTTCTTCTGTCCTGCAGCCACTCGGATCGGGGCTGTTGTGGGCAGGGAGTGTGTGAGGGGGCAGCTCCAGCTCCTGTGCCCAGCAGCGACTCATTCTGGCCCCATTGGCCCATGGAGCAACTCCCCTCTTCTCCCACTAGGGGCACACTAACACGCCTGCATTGTGGAATCCCAGTGAGTCCTCGGAAACCCACTTACAGAATTATGTAGTAGGATAGCCTGCCTTTCAGGGATACGCTCAAGACTGAACTTTTGGTATCTCTGTAATTTATGACAAAATACAAAAACAGAGAGACAAACCCTACAGCATAGATAAGAAGAATAACAACCGGTAACTGCAACAGGTCAAGAACAGAAATCGGCAGAAAAGTAGCTGCTGTCCCCAGTCCAAATGCCCATTGAGAAAAGATGGTCTTTACGTGTCTTTTGCAATTCAATTCAAGACCCCAGTGAATAACGTTTCTCCAAGCGGCTGTTCCCGCTGGATGTCCCCTGCGCCCAGAGGCAGGTAAAGCTGTCCTCCTCCCTCCCGGGCTAGCCCACACTTCCCTTTCTTTGGCCCTACTCGGCAACTTTATCTCTCATCCCATCACTTCCTACAATTCTAGAATGGGTTCTTTTATCAGGCCGTTACAGCAGAATGGGTTGTACTTGCCTTTGCCAGCCGATGTGTGTGCAATCGGCCTTGCTTTTCCCACACAGTGAGACATGTTTGCTCAGTATTGTTTCACAACAAGCTGTGCAAAAAGCAGGCAGGCTTGCTTTGTAATTATTTTCCTCTCCTGTCTTACCTCTTGAAGCCTAAATCTACCTGTTGGCGCCTGGGAGAAAAATGAAATCCGGCCCTCAAGTTAGAGTTGACTTATGGCGACCCCTGGTAGGGTTTTCTTGGCAAGAGATGGTAACAGAGGAAGTTTGCCATTGCCTGCCTCTGCAACCCTGGTCTTTGTTGGAGGTCTCCCATCCAATTACTAACCAAGGCCGACCCTGGTTGTTGTGGGTTTTCTGGGCTGTATTGCCGTGGTCTTGGCATTGTAGTTCCTGATGTTTCGCCAGCAGCTGTGGCTGGCATCTTCAGAGGCAGCCACAGCTGCTGGCGAAACGTCAGGAACTACAATGCCAAGACCACGGCAGTACAGCCCGGAAAACCCACAACAACCATTGTTCTCCGGCTGTGAAAGCCTTTGACAATACAAGGCCGACCCTGCTTAGCTTCTGAGATCTGTACCTGGGAGACCCAGGTTTAAATCTCTGCTTTGCCATGAAGCCCACTGGAAGACCTTTGGCCAGTCCTATTCTCTCAGCCAAACCCGTCTTACAAGTTTGTTTATTTTATTTATACCCCACCCTCCCCACAAATGGGCTCAGGGCAGCTAATAACATTCAAAAAACACATTAAAAGTCACAAAACCATAAAATCAATAGTAATTTTAAAAAAGTCATTAAAATAGTCTGGGAGCAGGCTATTTAAACAAATATTGGGAGTCCGTATATGAGCACAGCAGATGGCCGAGGGCAGCCCCAGAAGAAGTGGTGGTCTTAGATGGAAGCAGGAGGACACCTGCTGGCACTCAGCCAAAGGCCCGGTGGAACATCTCCGTTTTCCGGGCCCTGCGGAACTGTAACAGGTCCCGCAGGGCCTGGATCTCCAGCGGGAGAGCGTTCCACCAGGCTGGGGCCCGGGCAGAAAAAGCCCTGGCCCTGGTTGAGGCCAGACGGATGCCCTTCGGGCTGGGGACCAACAGGAGTTGCTTGTCTGCAAAACGCAACACCCTGCAGGGGACATAACGGAAGAGGCGGTCCCGCAGGTATGGAGGTCCCAGTTGATAAAGGGCTTTAAACACCAAGGTTAACACCTTGAACCGGATCCGGAACTCCTCTGGGAGCCAGTGCAGCTGGCACAGCACAGGATGAATGTGCGCTCGGATGGGCATTCCAGTAAGGACGCGTGCTGCTGCATTCTGGACCAGCTGTAACTTCCGGGTCAGGCCCAAGGGCAGCCCAGCATAGAGTGAGTTGCAGTAGTCTAGCCTAGAGGTGATCATTGCGGGGATTACTGTGGCCAGGTCCCGGGGCGAAAGATAGGGCGCCAGTTGCCTGCCCTGTCGAAGATGAAAAAAGGCAGAACCTGGCAACGGTCGTGACCTGGTCCACGACTGAAAGTGTGAGGGTAAACCAGGGAAAAGTGGGTCACGCCTGAGCAACCCTTCCTCCAGAGAACTTAGGACTCCATACATGACCCTCCCTCCCTCCATTTTAATCCTCAAAACAACCCTGAGTAACTGGATTAAGGTCATCAAATGAGCTTGGATGCCGAAAGGTGAATTGCAGTCCGTGGGTGCCACATTAGATCCTACAACAGCCCTGGAGAGAAGGCTAGGCGCAGAGACAGCGGTTGCAGTCAGACATCACAAGCAAACCTTTTTGTTGAGACAAAAATAACCTGGGAAGCCCTCTGGGTAATCTGGGATGCTCCTCTGGCTGCCCAAAGTTATCCCAGTGGTCCTTGCAGAGTGCAAATCTTTAAGTTCACCCTTCACCTTGGGAACTACAGCTTCCCCCCACCCCCAGCTGGCCTTAGCAGGGGTCAGAGCAGGACGAAAACCAACATGGGCGGGTTTCGCACAGCATGGAGATTCAAGTGACAGGGAGTTCCACCTCCTGAGAACTGTCCCAGCAGGGAAGCGGTAAAGACACAAGTGTCCTGGCAGGCAAAAAAAAAAAAAATCTGATTCAGCCGGAGCCGATCAACTTGGGCCGTAGCAGGGAGGGGGCAGCAAGATCCCTCCCCATTCACACAGCCTCTGCCCTTTTTGTTTGTGGTTGCAACAAGAATGAGATACACGTTAGCAGAGTAGCAGAGTTTGATAATAGCGCCATGGAAATAAGTAGACCGACTTCTGTGGTTCTAGCTGTATAAAAATACTTTACTACATAATAGGGTAAAAAGGGCACGTTTGGTAGGAAAACAACAAACAGTTTGTGACTACATCTTGGTAGCGAAACTAGGTCCGAGAGAGAGAAAAGCTGAGATTGCAAAGAGAAGTCGACTGAGCTTAGACTGAACAAAGAGCAATAAAACCGTAATATATGTTGCTAGCTCATTGCCCCCCAATAAACTGGCTCATCCAATAGACGTTCCTGGATCCCCTCATTAAGACTAAAGACTCCCACTTTCTCTGGCGGGAACTTCTCTGGAAGCCTAAGTGGTCCTATGCTAACCAGCTATCTGACTAAACAAACAGAACAACAATTTAACTCTTTCATGACTGAGCGTAGGACACTTGCAAAAAGCCCAACGCTTTTCAACCTTCAGCCCCAATTGGCAAACCATTATGGGACCTGATTGGGAGGTCGCTCATAATACGTAATTAAGGTAATTGCCAGGAGAGATCTTGTTGTAAGGGAGGAGCTTAGCAAGAGGATATTGCCATGAAATCCCCTCCCTCGCTGACCTTGGGCCAGTCACTTTCAGACTGACCAACCACGCAGGGTTGTTGGTGAGGACAAAGGGTGAGGGGTTCGGCAGCCGTGAGCTGGGCTTCGAGAGGGAGCTGAAGGTACGAGGAAGCTAAACGGAGAGCGTTTTGTGCATGCCTAGAAGGAAAGCAGAGCTGACGCTTGGTCACGCTCCCCAAGGAAAAGGAGGCAGAATGGGCTATTCCTTGCTGGGTGGAACACCATCCTTGGAGTACAGTTGGCCAAGATGTCTCAGGCTGGGCCAGCCCAGCTATCGGCGGTGAAGCACTTGCGGTTTTCTTGAGCTGAGACAAGTAGATGGCAACAGGGAGAGGACAAAACGCTCCTGCCTGTCTGGAGCAGGATGACTCCCATGAAGCAAAGGGGAGGATTTTTACTTGGCACTCCTTTGGTCATAGACATTCCTTCCTGCCCGTTTATTTTATTATTTATTTATTTCTTTTATATCATTTGTAGTCCGCCTTTCTCACTGAGACACACAAGTGGGATTACACAGCGTGAGATTAGTAACAGTCAGTATGAAGGACATTTCCATAAACAATGCCATAGGTAAATAAATACAAGTTTACAAAGAAATAGCAGTAGCAAAAATCCAATACAACAGAGTAGAAGAAATGGGCCCTTTTCACACTGCTTACCTGCTGCCACAATGATGCGAAATATCGCACAAAACCCGCGGAACATCGCGTTTTCTCACGCGAGATTTGCGCAACTTCGTGCAAATCTCGCACGAGAAAACACGATGTTCCACGTTTTTTGCGCGATATTTCGCATCGTTGCGGCAGCAGGTAAGCAGTGTGAAAAGGGCCACGGTGAAACCAAACAGAAGCAATTCTAGGGCTGACATTAGAAAACATGAAGCTCAGGTATCACCTAGGAGCACATACTTACAGCAACAGGTAGGACATAAGGCAACATAGTGGTGAAGTCTGTGGTCCCTCACTCATTAGCGAAGCATCAGAGACCCCCCCCCCCTCCTGACAATACAGCCCTCCTATCTGAGTAAAAAGACTTTTTAATAATTCGGTTTTGCATCGTCTGTGGAAAGCCAGAAGAGTGGGGGCTCTATCCTTTGAACAATAACTTTGCATGTTTGTTAATGGGGTCGGCGCAAGAGAGCTTCGGGGCCTCTGAGGAATAGGGGCGGGGAAATAAATGGCGAGGACATTTCCTCCTGAGCCCCACTGCCCACTTTATACGCTCTGAGGGCCTCAGACTTATATGTCCCACTTTCCTTCCTCGCTACTAAATTGGAGCTTGGCTGCCCTTAACATTCTGTTCCTTTTGGAGGACCGTAGTTGAGTCCAACCAGATTTCCAGGGTATTTGCTTTCAAGGGTCAAAGCTCCCTACTGGACTTGAATCTTGTTCTACTGCAGGTCAGCATGGCTACAGGTTCCCTCCCCTCCTGATAATTATCTGACCAAGATCTTTGATAAGCCAGTTTGGTGTAGTGGTTAAGAGCGCGGGACTCTAATCTGGAGAGCTGGGTTTGATTCCCCACTCCTCCGCTTGAAGCCACAGCTTGGGTCAGCCACAGCTCTTTCAGAGCTCTCTCAGCCCCACCCGCTTCACAGGGTGTTTTGTTGTGGGGATAATAATGGCATACTTCATAAACCGCTCTGAGTGGGCATTAAATTGTCCTGAAGGGTGGTATATAAATTGAATGTTGTTGTTGTTGTTGTTATTATAGTGGGGACAAGCCAGGGGTTCATAAAGCATCATGAGACAGGCTGATTTCCCCTCCCCCTTTCCCTGCTCTCTGGCTCTCAATGGCTCATCGATTCTATGCCCCCTGGAGCATGCCCAGTTCTTGAACCCCCACCCCTGTCAATTTGCAGGCTCACCTTTTTCTGCATGCTTGGGAGTTCTCCGAGGACACAAATTTGGCTGCTTTGTCTGTGGGTGTCCCAGTCTTGCTGCTTTTGAGATTGGAATGGAGGACTAGCCGGTTTTGTATTAGCTGTCGTGATGACAGCTTGATGGAGTGTGGATTGCTAAGAATATTTGTCATGGCAGACATGTTTAGCGGACCACTCATGATTTTCCTATGAAATATGCAGCTGCTGGGGGGAGGCAGTAGCCAGACGAGTCATACAGAGATGGAGCCTGACTCTGTCTGGGTGCTCCCTTTACTGCAGGCATTTCTCTGTTCATGCAGGCAGATATCCTGGTGTGGAAACAGCTTAAGACTAATTCACACTTGGAAACACCACTCCAAATTCTTCTTAACGGAGCAGGATTTCAACTTGGGTCTTCCTGCTTCTACTCAAACTCCACCTGCTTTAAAAAATTCAGTGTTTGTGTTAATGGTTGTTGTGGGTTTTCCGGGCTGTATTGCCGTGGTCTTGGCATTGTAGTTCCTGACGTTTCGCCAGCAGCTGTGGCTGGCATCTTCAGAGGTGTAGCACCAAAAGACAGAGATCTCTCAGTGTCACAGTGTGGAAAAGATGTTGGCAGGTCATTTATATCTACTCAGGAGGGGTGGGGTTGAGCTGAGTCATCCTGTAAGAGTTTCCCAGGGTGTGGAATGCTAATGGCGGGAGGCTTCACTGTATCCTGAGGAGGTTCTTTTGCATATGGATTGGTGCTTGATGTGCTAATCTTCTCTGCAGGGCTATTGTCGAGTATAGAGTGTTTTGTTAGCCTGGTGTTTTTCAGAACTGGAAACCATGCTCTGTTCATTCTTAAGGTTTCTTCTTTCCTGTTGAAGTTTTGCTTATGCTTGTGAATTTCAATGGCTTCCCTGTACAGTCTGACAAAGTAGTTGAAAGTGTTGTCCAGTATTTTAGTGTCCTGGAATAAGATACTGTGCCCTGTTTGAGTTAGGCTATGTTCAGCCACTGCTGATTTTTCAGGATGGCCAAGTCTGCAGTGTCTTTCATGTTCTTTTATTCTTGTCTGGATGCTACACTTTGTGGTCCCAATGTAAACTTGTCCACAGCTGCAGGGTATACGGTATACTCCTGCAGAGGTGAGGGGGTCTCTACTGTCTTTTGCTGATCGTAGCATCTGTTGTATTTGTGTTAAGTCACTCAGAACAGCCACCCCTCCACAGTGATTTCTAGTTTGTGTGTTTGCCACAAAGGCCTGTGTGTTTATGCACAGGTAAGGCCCATTATGCTTGATGGGACATTTTAAGGACTGTTGGAAGCCTGACACACATTTTTGTTGTACTTATCTTAATGAACTCAGTAGACAGGGGAAAAAATGCACGCTTTCAAGGAGCAGAGGAGCTGCAAGCTAAGTGAAGCTTGGGAAAATAGTACCCAAACTGGTATTCGAATGATAAGGGCAAGCCCAAGGATTCTAGAAAGAACAACCATGTCTAGAAAGAGGACAAGCTCAGAAAGATGTCAAGAATCAAATGCTGGTTTATTTGCAGATTTATTTGTAGCCAGACGAGAGGCACAGGGTGGCACAAGTGAACTCATTTCATGTCGATAGATGTGGCCTCGAAGTCACCTTTCACTGAGATGGACTCAATGTGGTCCAGCTTGACTTCGCTGTTGAAATGGAATTGATGTCCCCCGGGATAACTGACGGTCACCTTATCGCCATTAAAGTTGAAAGTGATCTGAGGAGGAGAGATCAAGGCGTTAGCTGGTTGCTGATAGATACCCCAACTCCAACCAAGATGGGAAGGACCCCGTCTCATGGGCAGTGCAGTTTATAGAAGGATATGACCAGGCCACACTCAGGGCCAAGCTACACATGACGAATGACACTTGAACGGCAAGTGGATTGAGTGGAGGGCAAGTGAACAGGGAGAAATACACTTGCTGTTCAAGTGTCATTCGTCATGTGTAGCTTGGCCCTCAGTCCTGCCTCAGGAGCATCCATATGTCTTGGCTCCTTATGTAGAGCAGTCTCTGGTCATATCTCCTAAGTGGGTGTAGTATGTATTGTCGAAGGCTTTCACGGCCGGAGAACGATGGTTGTTGGGGGTTTTCCGGGCTGTATTGCCGTGGTCTTGGCATTGTAGTTCCTGACGTTTCGCCAGCAGCTGTGGCTGGCATCTTCAGAGGTGTAGCACCAAAAGACAGAGATCTCTCAGTGTCACAGTGTGGAAAAGATGTAGGTCATTTGTATCTGATACAAATGACCTACATCTTTTCCACACTGTGACACTGAGAGATCTCTGTCTTTTGGTGCTACACCTCTGAAGATGCCAGCCACAGCTGCTGGCGAAACGTCAGGAACTACAATGCCAAGACCACGGCAATACAGCCCGGAAAACCCCCAACAACCATGGGTGTAGTATATTTATTGTATGTCTGTCTGTATGTAATTGAACAATCTGCTCCTTCCCTTGAGAGCCAGTTTGGTGTAGTGGTTAAGAGCGCGGGACTCTAATCTGGAGAGTGGGGTTTGATTCCCCACTCCTCCACTGGAAGCCAGTGGGGTGGCCTTGGGTCAGTCACAGTTTCTAGGAGCTCTCTCAGCCCCACCTACTTCACAGAGTGTTTTGCTGTGGGGATAATAATGGCATACTTTGTAAACCACTCTGAGTGGGCATTAAGTTGTCCTGAAGGGCAGTATATAAATCAAATGTTGTTGTTGTTATTAAAAGGACAGGACATTTTTTTCCTGGGCTGCTGGCAACCTGAGGTCCCTGACACTGTTTTGAAAATTCTGCTTCTGGGCCCAAAATGCAAGGGCTAGGCCTTCTAGGAACTTCCATGTTCAGAATGGTGGGGGGAGCTATTTCAAGCCCACTTTACACTCCCAAAGCTCTTCTCCCTGGGGCAGTTCCAGAGGGCATCAGGTTGTCCGGTTCCCAGAGGCAACACCCCAAACTGCTTCCACTGTAACTCAGCATGGTGTGCCCCAAAAGCCATGACTGTGTTCTTTTCAGGCTTCTCCTTTAAAGGCACCCTGACCTGGATAGCCCAGGTGAGCCTAATTTCATCAGATCTCAGAAGCTAAGCAGGGTTGGTCTTGGTTAGTAATTGGATGGGAGACCTCCAAGGAAGACCAGGGCTGCAGAGGCAGGCAATGGTAAAACACCTCTGTTAGTCTCTTGCCATGAAAACCCCAGCAGGGGTCGCCGTAAGTCAGCTGTGACTTCAGGGCACTGTCCACCACCACTTTAAGGGTGCCTGTGATGTTTATGAACTCGGAACACAGCTGCAGGTGGAACATCTCCTGACCAGTTCTCGGGAGCTTCTCTTAAAAAGGCAGATCTAAGTGCTAGGGTTGCCAGCCTCCAGGTGGAGCATGGATGTCTCCTGGAATTACAACTGACCTTCAGACTGCAGAGATCAGAAACAGAGATGGGCACGAACAGCAATACGAACAAAAAAAAGCCACGAACAGCCCAATCTGCTGTTCGCGAACAAGCTGTTCGTGAGGCCCCATTCTAAATGAACAGGTGGTCGTTGCAGCAAGCCTCGTTCGTTGCTGTTCGTCAAGCCAGACAGTCTGGCACCTGCAATCAATTCCCTTGGCAACTTAGGCAGGGATTGTCTGAACTCTGTCTGAACTCCCGCTGTTGCCCTGGAAACCCCAATCTAATCCCAATTTAGCTTAATAGGCAGGTCTTCCTTTCAAGTGTGGAGCTCCAAATTTGTTACAAGGGAGGCTCTGGTTTTGCAGACAGTGGAGAGGGAGAGAGACAGTTGCTGTTGGCATTTTGATAGAGAGCTTGAGCATTGAAGCTTGAATTTTCTTTGTGTGTGGTGGGATAGGGATCTACCCCTTCAAGTTCCAGGGCTGCTGCCAGGCTCTGGGCCAAGCTATTATTTATTATCAGTACCTTTCCTTAGTGAAATTTAGGGCATGCCTTCCACTGATACATGGGAGGAAAGCTAAGTTCAGAATGACTGACAACTACCACCCAAGTTGCCTTACAGGATTTCCGTCTCCTGCATCCTGGCTCAAGGAGGGGTGAGGGTGGCTGCCCAGCTTGTTCATTCACACTGGCCTCCCCTCTTCCCTCACCGGTGCCCCACCTCCATGACTGAGGCTCACCAGGGAGGTGGCATGACCTCTGCCCGTGAGCCTGGCCGGTCCATGCCTGCCAAGGAGGCAGATGCCCAAGGAGCACAGCTGTTACAGGGTGGATGGCTTCCAGCAGCCCATCAGACACTGTTGGCTGGGGTCCCCTCTTGGGCAGGGGAGAGAGAGCAGCTGCAGGTCAAGGTGCCTGGGTGCTCGCTCTTGCAACTCCCTGTCGACAGAAGGTGCACAACCCCTCAACTGTCTCCCTCGCAGGATCAGAGCTGCAAGCAGCTGCAGGAACAGACCATCCAGGTACAGACGAGGAGAACTTTCTCCCCAGAGGGGCATGCATCGTCTGGTTGCTGGAAGCCCCCATAGCAATGGGACCACCGCCGCCACCCCCAGCCATGGGAACCCTCCCAAGGCCCCTTGGCAAAAACGTGTCTGTTTCCCTTTCAAGCAGGTCTTGACCCATCAGGGAGGCCAAGGAGCATGGCTGTCCCAGCCCCCAGAGATCCTGGGGTCTCTGGGATTCCTCCCCCATGAGGTCAAACCACCCTCCCCTTTGCTGTTTGTGGAGGCAGGGATGGGCATGGGAAATCTGGTGCTGGGGATGGGTTGATGGCCCACGGAGCAGTTTCTCTGGTCCCACAGGCTGTCATTCCACTTTTTTGGGGGGGCTCATCCGAGGATCAGTGCACAGCTCTTCAGGTCCACCCCACATTCTCCTTGCAGTGATGTGTTTCAATGGAGCTGCTGCAATTTGATGGGCATTTGTCGCTCTCGCCCTCTGAGCGGCGAGGGAGTGTCACTGGCAGCTGGAAAAGTGGAAACGCGACCCGGCCCGTGGACTGCCTACACCTTTCCTTGCTACTCACGGCCTGTCAATTATAGCCCCCCTGCAATTGGTAGATTCTGCCAGCATTGCACGGGCAACTATGGCACATTCTCTCCCTGCCACACCTTGCCAGGCTCGGCCTGCAAGTGCACCTGTCCCGTGGAAGTCCTTAGGGAGCAAATGAGTGGCGCCGCAGTTATGCCAATGCTGAGCTGGGCCTCAGGATTGTACCATTCCATTGATGGGAAGGGGATCTACGTGCTGTTCATAACATCTTCATCATCATCAACAACAACAATAGGTGCTAGAAAATGATCAAGTCAAGATCTTGTGGGATTTTAGAATGCAAACTGATCGACACGTTGAATACACTGGACATAACAGTTGTGTGGAAAACCAAAAAGTCTGGATAATAGACACTGCAATTCCAGGGGATGCCAGAGTCGAAGAAAAAGAACAAGAAAAAATGATTAAATATAGAGATCTGGCAATAGAGACCACCCGACTGTGGATGAAGAAAACAACAGTAGTCCCCATTGTCATCGGGGCACTGGGAACTATTTCGAAAATTTTTGCAACCTATATGGAAAAACTGCAGCTTTCTGACATACCACCTACAGAACTGCAAAAGATGGCGTTGGAACAGCGCCCATATTACACTGATACCTGGCTGATACTTAGGTCTCTGGTGGAAACTCGTATCAGCTTAGCAAGGCCAATCAATGATAACGTGCAATCTTTATTTATTATTGATTGTGTTGCATGTAATTCGAATAACAACAACAAAGTCCAGTAGCACCTTTAAGACTAACCAACTTTATTGTAGCATAAGCTTTCGAGAACCACAGCTCTCTTCGTCAGATGCATCAATAAAGTTGGTTAGTCTTAAAGGTGCTAAAGGACTCTACTATTTTGCAACTACAGACTAACATGGCTAACTCCTCTGGAATATTAATAACTGCACTTATATACCTCTCTTCTAGACAGATTAGTGCCTCATCAAGAGCGGTGAACAACAACAACAACAGCAGCAGCAACAACAACAACAACAACATTCGATTTATATACTGCACTTCAGGACAACTTAATGCCTACTCGGAGCGCTTTACAAAATATGTTATTATTATCCCCACAACAACAAACACCCTGTGAGGTGGGTGGGGCTGAGAGAGCTCTGAGAGAGCTGTGACTGGCCCAAGGTCACCCAGCTGGCTTCAAGGGGAGGAGTGGGGAATCAAACCCGGTTCTCCAGATTAGAGTCCTGCCGTTCTTAACCACTACACCAAACTGGTGTTACTATTATCCCCACAATACAGCTGGGGAGCTGGGGTTGAAAGGACTGGCTAACCCAAGGCCACTTACTGAGCTCATGGCAGGAGTGGGATTCGAACCCGTAAAGTGCTGATTCGCAGCTGAACCACTGTGAATCAGAGCACTTTTCATTCAGCTCTTCCTGTGCAATGACATTGGCATTGAGTGGTTTGGAGGGATCAAATCTCAAGAAGTTTGCTTTGCGCGAGGAGGGAGCAGCAAATAGCACAGTGCTGTCAGTGCCAGCATAATTGATAAACTCATCATTGCCGATGCTTTCCTTGAACTTTTACGCACAATGCAAGGAAGGCTGGCAACTAGACATGGGCACAGAACAAAACCCCCCTGAACCACGAGGTTCATGGTTCGTGGGTTTCCATGATCCAGGAACCATGAACTGGAACGGAACTGGGCCCAGTTACAAACCAGCTCATGGTTCGTTGGGTTTAAATGCCCCTTTCTGGCCACTTAGCAGCGGCAGAGAAAGAGGCATTTGACAGTTTAAAGGGCCCTTTCCTACAGCTTGCAAGTGGCAGGTCCCTTTAAACTATCCCCCCCCTTGCCGCCTGACAGCTGATAGTTTAAAGGGACCTGCCACTTGCAAGCTACAGGAAAAGTTAAACTGTCCCTTTACAACCCGCATGAACCAGTAGACCAGTTTGTGGAAGTTCTGTGGGAAGGAGCTTCCACGAATCACTGGTTCGCAAACCACGAACCAGCATGGTTCATGTGTTTTTTTGGGTCGTAATTGGATTCGTGCCCATCTCTACTGGCAACATTCATGCAGGCATGCACGTTTGCACATCCATGCAGGCGTGCACATGTGCACATGTGGATTTGAGGGGAGAGGGGTCTCCTTCGCCTCTGAATCCCCGGCTGCTGCAAAGGCTCATGTTAGGCAGATTAGGGTGCAAATTGGAAAGAAAAAATTATTAGGAGCTCCCCACTGAGAAGGTTCCCCCCAGCATGTGGGGCTGGTTGATGCCCAACCCGTTCTGTGGCCTTCTGCTGCTGCCCTTTGCTTAGGGGCCAGGATAGCAGGGTCACTCACTGTGACTAAAGAAATGCTCCAATGACAGCAGGTCGAGAAGCAGCAGGAACGATTTCATCTGGCCCCGAAAGTCTTCTGTTTTTTTGGGCTTTTCTGATTAAAACTGTTAATCCAGCATTAAATGACAGAGAGCAGGTGTGTGAACAGAGTTAAGTGTTGCTTGATTAGGATCAATGGGTGAGGAGAGGTAAGATTAGTCAGGAGTTCCTTGGAAGACCCATTGTCCTGTGTTGTGTGTCTCTCTGGGGCGGGACGGGGCTGTCAGTCATTCAACCACTGTGACTCACCTTTGAAAATATTTTTCCAGGCACTTACCCGGCTGGCATCCATTTCCTGGGCCCAGCAGTGCCTTCTGTTTATGATATTTGAGGAAGGGTGTTTATGATGACATCCCATCTACAAACGGCCTTCTCAGCATGAGGAGGGGTCCAATGGAAGTCAACCTCTGAATCTCAGGGCCAGGAGGGACACCAGGAGAAGGCCTTGGCCTCGACATTCTACTGTTGGTCACTGTCAGTCCCTGGCAGTTAGATCCCTCAAGCCCATCCACAGGGAGCACACGGTGGTTCTAGCAGAAGTAGCTTCATTAGAATCTATTCAGTTCAGGTCTGTACTCCATCACAGAGGTTGGTAGAAGTAACAGTTCAAATTAATCATCCTAGTTATAGTTCAGTTTTCCCGCCCTCCAACGGTTAGTTTTCCCACGCATCAAATGTCAGATAGGAATTGGGCGCGAAAGCTTACAAGAGTTCTGTGAGAACCAATCTAGTTTAGACTATGCATCTGGTATACAGCATATTTTCCCAGCATCTGGGAAGAGCAGTGAAAACTGGCAGTTAGACACATCAAGGCCACAGCTAGCCGAGACTGCACATATTTCTATAAGATAACAGATGAGGCCTCTTTTAGGGTCTCAAGCAAATAGCGCTGCAAGTGTATGTGGGAAGGTTCACTGAGCATACAGTAGTAACACCGTAATAGTGCATTATAAAACCTTAAAGCAATAAAACATGGAATGTGTACTAAACAATAATGGCATGGATGTAGGCATACATGACAGTCACCATAAGTGGTTGGCCACGATGTGTGACAGGAAGCTGGAATAGATGGACCAAGGGTCCAACCCCGAAGGGGTCTTCTTACCTTCTCATTTGGCACAACTGGTACCAACTGTTTCCCAGTTCATAGTTCTTTATTCGCTGTTGCTAGTTCCTTATTCGCAAATCCAACCACAAATATTGACGAAAATTGAAAAGCTCTGCACCCCAAAATAAGGTTTGGTGCAGTGGATATCTTAAACCTCCATGTTCAGGGGACTCTGCCATCCAAGGGGACGTATGCTGGGCCTTGCTGCAAAGCCCAGTTCTTCTGCCCACTCTTTCAAAGGAGCGTGCCTCCAAAAATGTTACATGACCTGTATCACTGTTTAGAGTATGATGTTGACACGGTAGCTATATACTGTTCTGCAGTTACATAGACTTCCAGGCTACATGAGAAGTGCCCTACAGAGGAATGGTATCCCACCCCCCCTCATGCACATTCACCAAGAGAATCCCAGTCTGGCCTCTCAATCCCAACATAATGGATGCACCCTCAAAGCCGGAAGTGTCCTGGATGGGTCATCGTGCTAGGAGGATACAATCCTTCAATGGAGCTGCTGCAATTTGATGGGCATTCGTCGCTCTCGCCCTCTGAGCGGCGAGGGAGTGTCACTGGCAGCTGGAAAAGTGGAAACGTGACCCGGCCTGTGGACTGCCTACACCTTTCCTTGCTACTCACGGCCTGTCAATTATAGCCACCCTGCAACTGGTAGATTCTGCCAGCATTGCACGGGCAACTATGGCACATTCTCTCCCTGCCACACCTTGCCAGGCTCGGCCTGCAAGTGCGCCTCTCCCGTGGAAGTCCTTAGGGAGCAAACGAGTGGCGCCGCAGTTATGCCAGTGCTGAGATGGGCCTCAGGATTGGACCATTCCATTGATGGGAAGGGGATCTACGTGCTGTTCATAACATCTTCATCATCATCAACAACAACAATAGGTGCTAGAAAATGATCACGTCAAGATCTTGTGGGATTTTAGAATGCAAACTGATCGACACGTTGAATACACTGGACATAACAGTTGTGTGGAAAACCAAAAAGTCTGGATAATAGACACTGCAATTCCAGGGGATGCCAGAGTCGAAGAAAAAGAACAAGAAAAAATGATTAAATATAGAGATCTGGCAATAGAGACCACCCGACTGTGGATGAAGAAAACAACAGTAGTCCCCATTGTCATCGGGGCACTGGGAACTATTTCGAAAATTTTTGCAACCTATATGGAAAAACTGCAGCTTTCTGACATACCACCTACAGAACTGCAAAAGATGGCGTTGGAACAGCGCCCATATTACACTGATACCTGGCTGATACTTAGGTCTCTGGTGGAAACTCGTATCAGCTTAGCAAGGCCAATCAATGATAACGTGCAATCTTTATTTATTATTGATTGTGTTGCATGTAATTCGAATAACAACAACAAAGTCCAGTAGCACCTTTAAGACTAACCAACTTTATTGTAGCATAAGCTTTCGAGAACCACAGCTCTCTTCGTCAGATGCATCAATAAAGTTGGTTAGTCTTAAAGGTGCTAAAGGACTCTACTATTTTGCAACTACAGACTAACATGGCTAACTCCTCTGGAATATTAATAACTGCACTTATATACCTCTCTTCTAGACAGATTAGTGCCTCATCAAGAGTGGTGAACAACAACAACAACAACAGCAGCAACAACAAGACAACAACATTCGATTTATATACTGCACTTCAGGACAACTTAATGCCTACTCGGAGCGCTTTACAAAATATGTTATTATTATCCCCACAACAACAAACACCCTATGAGGTGTGTGGGGCTGAGAGAGCTCTGAGAGAGCTGTGACTGGCCCAAGGTCACCCAGCTGGCTTCAAGGGGAGGAGCGGGGAATCAAACCCGGTTCTCCAGATTAGAGTCCTGCCGTTCTTAACCACTACACCAAACTGGTGTTACTATTATCCCCACACTACAGCTGGGGAGCTGGGGTTGAAAGGACTGGCTGACCCAAGGCCACTTACTGAGCTCATGGCAGGAGTGGGATTCGAACCCGTAAAGTGCTGATTCGCAGCTGAACCACTGTGAATCAGAGTACTTTTCATTCAGCTCTTCCTGTGCAATGACATTGGCATTGAGTGGTTTGGAGGGATCAAATCTCAAGAAGTTTGCTTTGCGCGAGGAGGGAGCAGCAAATAGCACAGTGCTGTCAGTGTCAGCATAATTGATAGACTCATCATTGCCGATGCTTTCCTTGAACTTTTACGCACAATGCAAGGAAGACTGGCAACTAGACATGGGCACAGAACAAAACCCCCCTGAACCACGAGGTTCATGGTTCGTGGGTTTCCATGATCCAGGAACCATGAACTGGAACGGAACTGGGCCCAGTTACAAACCAGCTCATGGTTCGTTGGGTTTAAATGCCCCTTTCTGGCCACTTAGCAGCGGCAGAGAAAGAGGCATTTGACAGTTTAAAGGGCCCTTTCCTACAGCTTGCAAGTGGCAGGTCCCTTTAAACTATCCCCCCCTTGCCGCCTGACAGCTGATAGTTTAAAGGGACCTGCCACTTGCAAGCTACAGGAAAAGTTAAACTGTCCCTTTACAACCCGCATGAACCAGTAGACCAGTTTGTGGAAGTTCTGTGGGAAGGAGCTTCCACGAACCACTGGTTCGCGAACCACGAACCAGCATGGTTCATGTGTTTTTTTGGGTCGTAATTGGATTCGTGCCCATCTCTACTGGCAACATTCATGCAGGCATGCACGTTTGCACATCCATGCAGGCGTGCACATGTGCACATGTGGATTTGAGGGGAGAGGGGTCTCCTTCGCCTCTGAATCCCCGGCTGCTGCAAAGGCTCATGTTAGGCAGATTAGGGTGCAAATTGGAAAGAAAAAATTATTAGGAGCTCCCCACTGAGAAGGTTCCCCCCAGCATGTGGGGCTGGTTGATGCCCAACCCGTTCTGTGGCCTTCTGCTGCTGCCCTTTGCTTAGGGGCCAGGATAGCAGGGTCACTCACTGTGACGAAAGAAATGCTCCAATGACAGCAGGTCGAGAAGCAGCAGGAACGATTTCATCTGGCCCCGAAAGTCTTCTGTTTTTTTGGGCTTTTCTGATTAAAACTGTTAATCCAGCATTAAATGACAAGGAGCAGGTGTGTGAACAGAGTTAAGTGTTGCTTGATTAGGATCAATGGGTGAGGGGAGGTAAGATTAGTCAGGAGTTCCTTGGAAGACCCATTGTCCTGTGTTGTGTATCTCTCTGGGGCGGGGCGGGGCTGTCAGTCATTCAACCACTGTGACTCACCTTTGAAAATATTTTTCCAGGCACTTACCCGGCTGGCATCCATTTCCTGGGCCCAGCAGTGCCTTCTGTTTATGATATTTGAGGAAGGGTGTTTATGATGACATCCCATCTATAAACGGCCTTCTCAGCATGAGGAGGGGTCCAATGGAAGTCAACCTCTGAATCTCAGGGCCAGGAGGGACACCAGGAGAAGGCCTTGGCCTCGACATTCTACTGTTGGTCACTGTCAGTCCCTGGCAGTTAGATCCCTCAAGCCCATCCACAGGGAACACACGGTGGTTCTAGCAGAAGTAGCTTCATTAGAATCTATTCAGTTCAGGTCTGTACTCCATCACAGAGGTTGATAGAAGTAACAGTTCAAATTAATCATCCTAGTTATAGTTCAGTTTTCCCGCCCTCCAACGGTTAGTTTTCCCACGCATCAAATGTCAGATAGGAATTGGGCGCGAAAGCTTACAAGAGTTCTGTGAGAACCAATTTAGTTTGGTATACAGCATGTTTTCCCAGCATCTGGGAAGAGCAGTGAAAACTGGCAGTTAGACACATCAAGGCCACAGCTAGCCGAGACTGCACATATTTCTATAAGATAACAGATGAGGCCTCTTTTAGGGTCTCAAGCAAATAGTGCTGCAAGTGTATGTGGGAAGGTTCACTGAGCATACAGTAGTAACACAGTAATAGTGCATTATAAAACCTTAAAGCAATAAAACATGGAATGTGTACTAAACAATAATGGCATGGATGTAGGCATACATGACAGTCACCATAACTGGTTGGCCACGATGTGTGACAGGAAGCTGAAATAGATGGACCAAGGGTCTAACCCCGAAGGGGTCTTCTTACCTTCTCATTTGGCACAACTGGTACCAACTGTTTCCTAGTTCATAGTTCTTTATTCGCAGTTGCTAGTTCCTTATTTGCAAATACAACCACAAATATTGACGAAAATTGAAAAGCTCTGCACCCCAAAATAAGGTTTGGAGCAGTGGATATTGTACACCACCATGTTCAGGGGACTCTGACCTCCAAGGGGACGTTTGCTGGGTCTTGCTCCAAAGCCCAGTTCTTCTGCCCACTCTTTCAAAGGAGCGTGCCTCCAAAAATGTCCTTCTTTCCTCCGAGGCCTGCATTTTAAACAACAGCAACAACCTCAAAAACCCCGCATAAGCAAGCAGGAATAAAATATAAATGATTTAAATGCAAAACGTTACACGACCTGTATCACTGATTAGAGTATGATATTGACACGGTAGCTATATACTGTTCTGCAGTTACATAGACTTCCAGGCTACATGAGAAGTGCCCTACAGAGGAAAGACATCCCACTCTTCATGCACATTCACCAAGAGAATCCCAGTCTGGCCTCTCAATCCCAGCATAATGCATGCACCCTCAAAGCCAGAAGTGTCCTGGACGGGTCATCGTGCTAGGAGGATACAATCCTTATATAGAATACAGCCGCAGTTTTAGCAGGCCACTACAGTAAAATACCTAAGAACCAGCGCCTCTGTCCCTGTGGAACATCTGCAATTGAGGACTTACCTCATTATATTCTTAACTGCCCGTTGTATGCCCAACCTAGGACTAAATTTCTTTCTGAGATGTTGTCCAACCTTTGTACACACTCAGATCCTGAGAAGATTGCAGTTTTATTAGCCAACTCTGATGCTAACATATCCTACAAAATGGCTTTATATGCCCTGGCGGAAAAAAAAATACAGGCTAATGCTGTGCTTAAGCGATAACATTAACATTGAACACTGGGGATTTTTACTGTTTTTACTGTTTTAACTGTGTATGCTTTTATTGTCCTATATAAATTTGACAACCGGAAATGGTTTGATGGTTGTATCTAGTTTTAAATTTTAATGCTTTGACCACGTCACATCAATTTTATTCAAGCTTGCGTTTCTGTTTTGTTTGTTGTTTGTGACTTGTAATGGCCTATGGCTGAATACAATAAACTTTTTTATATCTATCTATCTATCTATCTATCTATCTATCTATCTATCTATCTATCTATCTATCTATCTATCTATCTATCTATCTATCGATCGATCGATCGATCGATCGATCGATCGATCGATCGATAGATAGATAGATAGATAGATAGATAGATAGATAGATAGATAGATAGATAGATAGATAGATAGATAGATAGCCAAACCACTTAACTACTGCGCTACGGCAGCTTGCACATGAACACACATCAGGTACTCAATTCTGATTCAGGACAGGTCTGTATGTAAAAACGTTCTTGCAATATTTGGGATGTATATTGGTACGTTTCATAGTATTTAACAGTCATTAAATTTTACAATGATTGCACCTTTTCCCTTGATAATATCTCTGGTTTCAACCCATAGTTCTTCAAGTTCACGATCGAGTAAACTTAATATTGCAAATCTGTTCTTTACATGATCTTTACATTCTTCAGAAATATTATTTAGATTGTATTTTGGCACTATGAATCTTTTAGTGTTTCTCTTCAGCTTTATTCTAATTTTTGATATTAGCAACTCACGATCTGTATCGCAATCAGCTCCTGGCCTTGTTTTAGCTGAGAGTATGGAGCTTCTCCATCTTCTGCTTCCAGTTATGTAATCTATTTGATTCCTGTATTGGTCACCGGGTGATTTCCACGTATACTATCATCTTTTTGCTTGCCCAAAGCATGTGTTAGCAACAAACAGGTTGTTGGCGTCACAAAACTCTATGAGTCGCTCTCCTGCTTCAAAAGGAAAGGGGGAATATTGGCGGGGAGGGACAGAGGTACGAGATGAGGTAGTGGGGACAGCAGGGTCAGAGGAGCCAGAAGGCCGGCCAACTTCACATCTGGGTTGGGCTTCCAATTTTTAGACCCTTTAAAATCTTTGCAAACAGACTAAAAGAGCTGGTGCAAACTCTCAGCGGTTTCCCTCTAATAAATCAATGCTGCGCCATTATCATCTTCAGATGAAAAATAGGGGTAGCAGAAAGAATCCTTTGGGGGTGAAAACCCCTCTCTCTGATATGCACAAACGGCTCGGGGAAGTTTGGCCCATGATGTGTGTGAACCAAATAACAGCTCTAAAGCATTACAAAAGAAAAGAAAAACAATAGGCGAGGAATGTTTGGAGAACGCCAACATCCGTTTGAGTTACTGGAACCGAGTGCACAAAATAAACATTGCTCAGCAAGAGCTTTTATTATGTGGCCCTATCAGGTGATATGTTTTCTTAGAGCACTCTTCTCACCTTTACAGAAATATGATGAATGTATTTACTTATGTATTTACTTACATGTTTAAACTGCTGAATCAATTTCTTGTGAATTTCTTGAAAACTTTTCCAGCTCAGATGATGAACGGATTAACTTTTTATTGTCTGAGGCTATACCTCTTATTATCCTCAAAGTGAACATTTTAATTTTTTTCTATACAAATATAAGTAAGAAATTAGTTTTTCCTATGTCTGCAAGAATTTTAGCTTCTGTTCTTTTCGGTTCTACGTTTTTAATTTTAAGTTTTTCTGTTGCCATGCAAATATACAATTATGTCTTAACCCTTTTGATGAGACATATTGTTCTATGTTGGTGCATATGCTGGAATGTTACAGCCTATCACTACAACAATAAACTGTTATTTATATTACATCTTTACACATTATGTTTTAAAATCAATAATAAGAAGAGAGGGACCTGCAAGGACGTGTGAGGGATGGAGGGGAAATGACATGCAGCCCTTGCCAGGTTGTACTTCCTGTAGGGTTGCCCATAGGATTCCTCTATGGGCGAGAAATGAGAGACCTGTCACCCTCTCTCTCACACAAAGTGCACATGTGCGCTCCCAGCCTACACGATGATGTCATTTCTGGGAAGTGACATCATCATGCAGGCCACGTGCTGCCCCAGGGAGCACTTCTGCGCTCTGCAGCGGGCCAATTTGGGGCCTAATTGTGCTGAAATTGGCCTACTGTGGCACGTGGGAGCATGCCGTGTCTCCCAGGAGTGCGTCCCAGGAGGTGCGTTTCTGTGCCTCCCCCCCCCCCCCACTGGCCAGGGTTGGAGGGTGGTAACGGGGAATCCCCCACCCCCAGCAGAGGAGTGGTAACCCTAACTTCCCCCCAGCCCCTACTCCTTCTCCTTCCTCCCTTGCCTCCTCCCCCGTCTGGTAGGAGACTAGCACAAGGCCACGTGTCACAAAACCTGACCAGATGTCAGTGCTATTTATTTCCTTTTTACTTACTTACTTATAGTCTGCCTTCTCACTGGGACTCAAGGCAGATTATCTACTGTAATTCAAATGCAATCAGCCCAATGGGACATCTAATAAACTATGTAATAGCATTTGGAATTGTAGAAATCTGGCACCACCCAGAAATCTGAACCTGTCCTGTGCCTGGGCACATGGTCTCCTCAGGAGTCAGTTGCTTGGCTGGCTGACCTGCAAGGGAGCTGGAGGCTTGGGGAAGGAAGAAAAACAGCAGGATATTCCAGTGAACCAGTCTGAGGCTCTGAAATGGAGTGAGAAAAGATACTGTTTTAGCATGCAAAAGCCTGGGGTTGAAAGGCCACGCTCCATGTCTTCTGTCTGGCTCCAGGTTAGGGACAGAATACCAAACTTCAGAAAAGAGACTGCAGTGCATTCGTTAACAAATAATTGCTGTACATTCAACCAAAGCCTCAATTGTCATGAGGCTGACATTCAGGGCTTTTTTTCCAGCAGGAATGCAGTGGAATGGAGTTCCAGCACCTCTTGAAAGTAATCACGTGTCTGGTGGACCCACCCCCGATGCTGTTTCCTCCCGTGTGCAGCCCAAGGTGTCCAGCTGTTTAGCTTTGGGCAAAGTTGCTTTCAAAGCCCACCGCTTTTCAGCTGACGGGAGGAGGATCCCCCGTCAGCTGAAAAAAGGCTGTGGGCCTTGAAAGCAGCAACACTGCTTTCAAACTCCCTCTTGCTTTTTTCAGCTGAGGGGAGGGGGAGGAGGGGGGTCAGCTGAAAAAAGCAGCAGGGCATTTGGAAGCAGCAACACTTTTCTTCCGTGTGCTTCTTCCTCATTTCCCTCTTGAGAGCTCCACCACCTCTTTTCCCAGAAAAGAAGCCCTGCTGACATTAATACGAAAGTGAATGAAGTGTAGTGCCTCAGCATCTTTTGCGACATAGGAAGCTGCCTCATACTGACCCAGACTCCCCTTCGGAGTCCACTTAATCCAGTATTGCCTGCTCTAACCAGGAGGGGGTCCAGCAGAGAAAGTCTTTCCTGGTCCTCCTATAATGATAATAAAAACAGTTGAATTATATACCGCCCTTCAGGACAACTTAATGCCACACTCAGATCGGTTTTAGAAAGTATGCTATTATCCCCACAATAATCACCTTGTGAGGTGGGTGGGGCTGAGAGAGCTCTGAGAGAGCTGTGACTGACAGCTGGCTTCAAGCGGAGGAGTGGGGAATCAAACCCAGCTCTCTAGATTAGAGTCTTGCCGCTCCTAACTACGACACCAAACTGGCTCCTGTCTGAGGGGATGGTGCTGAGGCCTCCTGCTTGCAACGTGTATGCTCTGTCACTAAGTGTTTGACTTCTTACACTGCAAGCACCGTCTCTGCTAGGGGGCACACTGCTTAATCTGTGCCACAGAGATCCTGCCACCCCACTCAGGGCCAAGCTACAAGTGACAAATGACACTCGCCTGGCAAGTGAACAGACTCACGAGTATTCCTCCCTGTTCACTTGCCATTCACTTGCGATCCGTTTGTAGCTTGGCCCTCAGGTTGCTTTCTTGCAGTTGGGTTGAGGCTTGTCGTTCAAAGCTGCTGGCCATTCACCTCTGGGTGCAATCTCCTGAACTGCCACACAGGGGCAGCCATCGGTCAGATTTTTAGAAACAAAACCTATGTAATACTTGTTTTTTTTAAAAAAAAGACCAAGCAAAACGAACACAAGATAACAACTGTTCATGTTCTCAAGAAGGCTTCATTCAGCAAACAAAAGGAGCACTCGAAGGCATGCACACGAGAGGCAGATCCAAATGTTGCAAAGTCCACGTGGACACACGGCTGCCACCAGGACTTTGGATCAAATGTGCCAGATGCACACGAGGCCCCGTTTGGATTGGGATGAGGGGAGGAGAGGCTGAAGCCACACTCAGAGCAGTTTTGGAAAGTATGCTATTATTATCCAATCATAGACTATGTTCTCCAGTCATAGAATGGACCAATGGTGATCTACTCACTTAACTCTTGTCATTTTTCACAGATATATAGTTTTATTTTGCAAGTTGGATATAACACCACTTTTTGGCTAATTAGAATGTTATACAATAAAAAATATGAGTATTTAATTAAGGATTAAACCAATAATCTTTTATCTATGCTATCACATGGAAAAGATCTTAAGTATTTGCATAAGATAACATATAAAAAAATGCAAACTCAGGGCCAAGCTACAAGTGATGAATGACACTTGATCTGCAAGTGGATTGAGTGGAGTGCAAGTGAACAGGGAGAAATATACTTGCCGTTCAAGTGTCATTCATCACTTGTAGCTTGGCCCTCAGATAGTATGTCAGAGTTCTGATTGGAAGAAATCTCATGTGGATCTAGGTGAGAATTTTATCTTTGCATTGTATGCTACGGGAATCTTAATGCATTTCATAGAAACGTTTATTGTTTTAAACCTAAGAGCAGGGCTGGCGCGTCGATTGAGGCGGTGGGGGCAACCGCCTCGAGCACTGAATTTAGAAGGAGGCACCGTCCCCGCTTGCCTCTCTGCCCCTTCGCTGCCGCTGCTCGTCTCGTCTCGGGTCTCGGCGAGCTGGGAGCCCTGGTGGCACAGCAGTGAGAGGGGAGGCGAGTGAGGAAGCGGGCCGCGTCCTCGCTTGCCTCTCTGCCCCTTCACCGCTGGTGCCTGCCTCAGGCGAGGGGGACGCTCCTGTGTGATGACCTCACCAGTGACGTCATTGTGCAGAGCCAGAGCGCGTGCGCACAGAGCAGGTATCTTGCCTCAGGCGCCAGAAACGCTGACGCCGGCCCTGCCTAAGAGTTAATTATGAAACGTTAGCAAACCTAATTCTTTTACTAAAATAGGATGATTGTATTTACTTATGTTGTGGTGCATCTTTGCATATTATATGTTTATAAATCATGAATATAAGAAAAAGAGGGAGGCCTGCAAGGGCTTGTGAGGGATGGAGGGAAAATCACATGCCGGCCTTGCCAGGTTCTACTCTTCCCTCCTCCGCCCCAACTCTCTCTCCTTCTTCCCTTTCCTCCTCTTCCTCCTCCTCCTTCTAGCAGGGGACCTCTTGCAGAAGACCGCAGGTCACAAAACCTGCCCAGATGTCAGAGGTAATTTTTTTTCTTTTTACTTACTTACTTATTTATATGGCTCAGTGTAAGTCAAATGCATTAATCTAGAGGATAATCACATGCTAAAAATTTATCTAGGCTGATTCCGCACACGTTGGATAATGCACTTTCAATGCACTTTATCAATCATTTGAGGTGGATTTTTTGTTCCGCACACAACAAAATCCATTCCAAATCATCTATAAAGAGGATTGGAAGTGCATTATCCAGCATGTGCAGAATCACTCCTAGATATGTTACTCTCTTTATAAAAAGTGTCCTGCAGAGAGATGACGATTACTGCGCTTATATACCGCTCTTCTAGACAGATTAGTGCCTCACCCAGAGCGGTGAACAAATTAGTGTTATTATTATCCCCACAATACAGCTGGGGAGCTGGGGCTGGGAGGAGGGGCTTGCCCAAGGCCACCTACTGAGCTCACGGCAGGAGTGGGATTCGAACCAGTAGAGTGCTGATGGCTCTGACAGATAAGATCTAGGTGAGATATTTGCATGGGTGTGTACATCTGTGTTTGTTGGGTTCGAAAACTTTCATAGCATTCCGGTGCTCCAACCTAATTGAACACTGTATGTGTTCAATTAGGTTTGAGAAATGTTAGGACATTGAATTTCCATTGCCTGAATTTTTTGACATGAAATATTTATTTTTTTATTTCAACATTAATTAACATTAAATTCAACATTAATTAACTTAATGAATTAATTTACTCATATGTCTCTTTTATGCTCTTGCCTAATAAAGAGTTGTTTTATTTCCATAAACAATCATTAACTTACTGAAAGTTTCTGCATGGTAGCTAGGGGAAAGATCAAACACTCAGAGCTCTCACTTTATTGGACTATAAAAGATATAAAGCCCTCTCAGCAGATCTATATAGAACCGTCTGAGGCCTCAGTCAGCTACTTGGCTAATTAACCAGTCTCATAGGCTGATTCTGCACACGTTGGATAATGCACTTTCAATGCACTTTATCAATTGTTTGAGGTGGATTTTTTGTTCTGCACACGAAAAAATCCGTTCCAAATTATCTATAAAGAGGATTGGAAGTGCATTATCCAACATGTGCGGAATCACTCTAAATCTGTTAACATCAGCTGCATCATCTTGGGGTCATCCACTCGCTTATACTATGTATGCCACCATGCATCAGCATTGCTCTATACAGAGAGCAGAAGAACAAACCGATCAGTCCCTATGCAAAAGAATAAACACACACAAATTTGACGTAAAAATGGCGGTGTTCAGAAACTGAAGCTGGAACACGGCTGTCTCTCAAGATCCTCTGGCGCTGACCAGAAAGTCACCATTATTCAACAACAAAAAACTCTAGAAGGGAAATTCCAACATGGGATTGCAGAACTAGAATTTATCGCAGAACTGGAATTGCACTTTCAATGCACTTTATCAATCGTTTGAGGTGGATTTTTTGTTCGGCACACGAAAAAATCCGTTCCAAATGATCTATAAAGAGGATTGGAAGTGCATTATCCAACGTGTGCGGAATCACTCATAGTTAGATGGTACAGACCCTTAATTGGATGCGAATAAAGTAAATTTGTTCCTGATGTACATAGGATTGCCAGCCTCCAGGCAGTGAACCTAACAATATAATACAAGGGCAAACAATATAACAAAAAATATAACAAAACTTAACAACATTTAATGTATCAATAATTAATAAAGTCCAAGGAATGAACCAGACATAAAAATAAGCCCCCACACAAGGGAGACACTGGCAGCAATAGTCCGCGTGAAACAGCAGCGTAGTAGGGTGCAAGGTAAGTGCAGTAAAGATCTTTAAACATCTTGTTTGAAGACAAAGCCTTTAATTCTTAATGTTGCTTGACTTGCGTGTTTTCTCTACAGGTGTCCATGACCAAACAAGGGGTACAAAGACCCCGACGACGTTACAAGAACTTGTTTCAATTTCTCTTCCTCAGGAGTCGAAAAAACAGAGGACCACCTTGAACACAGAGAAGCACCTAGAATCTCTACTGTGGCAACATGATGCCTACAGAAGTCAAAAAGCCCGGTGGCCTTGGGCCGTTCACTGCCTCTCAGCCTAACTTATCTCAAGAGGTTCTTGTGATGAGAAAATGGAAGAGAGGAGAACCTTGGAAACAGCATTCATCTCCTTCCTCGAAGGAAGGACAGGATAGAACTGAACCAAATGAATACATTCATAGATCTAATACACTTCTGAGGCACCCCCCAGGCAATACCATTCACACACCACACAGAGATAGTTAAGAACTATATCATGAGCCACCAAACCGTCGAAGAATCTGTACTCCATTTTGGGCAGTAATATATTTTTTATTGTTGTTATCTCATTAACCCTTGTATTTCATGTATTTTTAATTTAGCTTATTTACGACTTACTTGTTATTTAACCAAATGGTACAGACACAACACGGCGCACAAATAACCAGGGCTCATTTCGAGGGGGAACGTGCCGGAACGCAGTTCCTGTAGTTCTCCAAAGAGGTCACATGTCAGGTGGCCCCACCCACCTGACTTTCGGCAATTTTGGGCCTGTTTCGGCCTGGATCGAATCAGTGCTGGGTGGGGGAACCCTCCCCTGCCCAGCACTGACTTGATCTGGGCCATTTCAGCCCCAAATCAGGCCCCAAAGGGCCCAAAATGGCCACTTTCAGTCATTTAGGGCCCCTTTTTGCCATTTTGAGCCCAATTTTGGCCCTGAATGGCCAGGATTGGGTCCAAAACAGCCAGGATAGGTGATGTCAGAGGGTGTGGCATATGCAAATCAGTTATGCTAGTAATGACACACTTCTGGTGATGTCAAGGGGTGTGGCGTATGCTAATGAGTTATGCTAATGAGTTCCTCCAGCTTTTTTTCTACGAAATGACCCCTGTAAATAACATAATTAACATAGCATAAATAAACAACAGTTTAGTAGTCCATGCAGAGGTGGATCTACTGTGAAACTAATGAATCTTAAGTTTCAGGGCCCCTAATCCCAGAGGGCCCCTAAAGCAACTTTTTTTTAATGTGTGAATTTTTCAACAAAAGTTAATGGCGTTTTTAAAGTGTTTTAAAATTAAAATAAGGCTATTTTAGTGATAGAATCATAAGCCAATAGGTTAAAGTGGGTTGTTCCCAGCAGCCTAGATCTTGCTGTTTCGAAGCCTGTTTTAGATTATTGCAGGCAAATGTTTCGTAACCTGTGCAATTATTAGAGATCTTTTAAAACAAAGATGAAGTTACTTCTTGGGAAGTTATTAAGTGTTGGTTTGGAATTATTAAGACTTTTAATGGGAAATTCATATTGTTATGTAATGGGCTAGCTTTGAGTAAAGCGGGGCTCCTCAGGTCTACAATCCTATTGGGAAATAGGGTTAGCAGCAGCCAATCATTCCTCCCGGATTGCTGCCTTGTAAACATGTTACTTTTTGTCAGCACATGCAAATGAAGGATCCTTAGGGTTGCCAGCTCCAAGTTGGGAAATTCCTGGAGATCTGGGGGGGTGAAACCTGGAGAAACCTGGAGAAAGTGGGATTTGGGGAGGAAAAGGGCCTTGGCATGGCATAATTCCATAGAGTTCACCCCAAAAGTAGCCATTTTCTCCAGGTGAACTGATCTCTGTGGCCTGGAGACCAGTTGTAATTCCAGGAGATCTCCAGCCACTACCTGGAGGCTGGCAACCCTAAGGATCCTAGTTGTCTGTGTTCTCATTGGGGGGTTACTAAAAGGGGGCGTCGTTTGGGGTGTATATATCTGGCTCCTTCGGGAGCGCATGTATATAGAATTTGCAATAAAGTTGCTCCCATGAGCTGAAATCATTGCCTGGCTGAAATCACCATGGCCACAAGGCTCAATCCATAATACATATGATTGTGAAAAATATGTAATTTTATAGTTATTAATCCTTTTAGAACTGTGCAATACATCTTTCTTAGTATTCTATTTGTTACTGCTTCTGAGGAGTTCGGCCTGGTTACAGCACCATAAGGGTGGGGAAAGGCCCGCACAGATCTTGTTATTTCAAGGCCTGCTTTGGATTATTGCAGGTAAATGTTGGTAACCTGTGCAATTATTAGAGATCTTTTAAAACAAAGGTGAAGGGCGATTCAGGATTCAGAAGAACTGCAGCCTCCCAGGTACAGCCTGGAAATCTCATCTGCTGTTCCAGTATTGTGAGCGTTAACCTGGACATACAATATGTGTATTACTTATAGACTTTTTGTACTGTGCGTCTTTGTGGATGCTGAAGATATTTGTAGCCAATAATATCCTAAAGAGTCTTAATAACAATAATAATATTTGATTTATATGCTGCCCTTCAGAATGACATAACGCCCACTCAGAGCAGTTTACAAAGTATGTTATTATTATCCCCACAACAACAATCACCCTGCGAGGTGGGTGGGGCTGAGAGAGCTCTGAGAGAGCTGAGACTGCCCCAAACTCTCCCAGATGGTTTCAAGTGGAGGAGTGGGGAATCAAACCCGGTTCTCCAGATTAGAGTCCCGCACTCTTAACCACTACACCAAATTGGCTGTCTTGCTCTGAAGTAATAGCAACTGGACTGGAATGAACAAGGATTCCTATGATAATGCATCTAACATGAAGTGCTCAGAGAAAGGGTTGCAAGCACTCTTTAAAAACATTAACAGGTGTGCAGACTATGTAACATGGGCAGCCTATTCACTCAACCTTGGAGTAAAGGCAGTGTCTACTGTACCTGAAGTTGTTGACTATCTTGGCATTTTACAGGAGCTATGTTTTCTATTCTGGATCTCCACGAAGATGGGGAATTTTAAACTTTTAAAGAGTAAAGTGTAAAAAGAGCCCTGTGGCACAGAGTGGTAAGCTGCAGTACTGCAGCCCAAGCTTTGCTCACGACCTGAGGGCCAAGTCCTCTTGTGGATCGAAAACTGGCTAATTAATAGGAAACAGAGAGTGAGTATAAACGGGCTCTTCTCACAGTGGAGGGTGGTGAGCAGTGGGGTGCCACAGGGGTCGGTATTGGGTCCAATGCTTTTTAACTTGTTTATTAATGATTTGGAATTGGGATTAAGCAGTGAAGTGGCTAAATTTGCAGATGACACGAAATTGTTCAGGGTGGTGAAAGCCAGAGAGGATTGTGAGGCACTCCAAAGGGATCTGTCGAGGCTAGAAGAGTGGGCATCCATGTGGCAAATGAGGTTCAATGTAGCCAAGTGCAAAGTAATGCACATTGGAACCAAAAATCCAAAATATAAATACAAGTTGATGGGGTCTGAACTGGCGGAGACTGACCAAGAGAGAGATCTTGGAGTCATGATAGATAACTCACTAAAAACGTCAGCACAGTGTGCGACTGCCATAAAAAAAGCTAATGCTATGCTAGGGGTTATTAGGAAAGGGATTGAAAACAAATCAGCCGGTATCATAATGCCTCTGTATAAATCGATGGTGAGGCCTCATTTGGAGTACTGTGTACAGTTCTGGTCGCCACACCTTAAAAAAGATATCATAGCACTGGAAAAAGTACAGAGAAGGGCAACTAAAATGATTAAAGGGTTGGAACACTTTCCCTATGAGGAAAGATTGAGGCGCTTGGGGCTCTTTAGCCTGGAGAAAAGACGACTGAGGGGAGACATGATCGAGGTTTACAAGATAATGCACGGGTTAGAGAAGGTAGAGAAAGATGTGTTTTTCTCCCTTTCTCACAATACAAGAACTCGTGGGCACTCTATGAAATTATTGAGCAGTCGGGTTAGAACAGATAGAAGAAAATACTACTTTACACAAAGGGTGATAAACACATGGAATTCGTTGCCACAGGAGGTGGTGGCAGCTACAAGCATTGCCAGCTTCAAGAGGGGACTGGACAAATATATGGAGCAGAGGTCCATCAGTGGCTATTAGCCACAGGAGATAGATGGTATTCTCTTTGTGGGGAGGTGGTGCTCTGTTGTCTTGGTGCTGGAAGGAAGGCAGTGGGAGGGCATCTGGTGTCCTGGCCTCACTGACAGTCCTTTAGATGGCACTGGATTTCTAGCCACTGTGTGTGACAGAATGTTGGACTGGATGGGCCACTGGCCTGATCCAACATGGCTTTGCTTATGTTCTTATGCTTATGTTCTTATCCTGGTGGAAGCCGGGTTCAGGTAGCATGCTCAAGGTTGACTCGGCCTTCCATCCTTCCGAGGTCGGTAAAATGAGGATCCAGCTTCCTGGGGGTAAAGTGTAGATGACTGGGGAAGGCAATGGCAAACCACCCCGTAACAAAAAGTCTGCCAAGAAAACGTTGTGATGTGACGTCCCCCCATGGGTCAGTAATGACTCGGTGCTTGCACAAGGGACTACCTTTACCTTACCTAAGGGCCAAGCTACAAGTGACGAATGGCACTTGAACAGCAAGTGGATTGAGTGGAGGGCAAGTGAACAGGGAGAAACAGGGAGAAGTCTTTTGGTGCTACACCTCTGAAGATGCCAGCCACAGCTGCTGGAGAAACGTCAGGAACTACAATGCCAAGACCACGGCAATACAGCCCGGAAAACCCACAACAACCATCGTTCTCCGGCCGTGAAAGCCTTCGACAATACAGGGAGAAATACACTTGCTGTTCAAGTGTCATTCGTCACTTGTAGCTTGGCCCTCAGTGTAACTTAGATGGTCTGCACAATATGAAGCATTCTGGGAAAATAAATATGGATATACAGGTGTCAGGTCCAGAGGCGCCCCCTGGAGGCGGCGACGGCGGGTCGGAGCGGGGCGGCCTCAGCGGGTCCGTCCTGGGGCGGCGGGTAGGCTTGATGGGGGGGGGAGCGAGCTCCCCTCCCCTGGCGGCCTCAGATAGGGCGGCCCCTGTCTGTACCGGGGTGAGCTGGACAGCACGTAGCTCCACCCAGCCGGCTGCACCTTAGCTTCAGGGCAGCCTGGCTTCTCTCTCCTCCCCGGCCTGCCAGGGGAGTGCCCTTATATACCCTCTGGCTCCCTTCATCCCCACCCCCTTTCCCATGCTCCCCCACCCAAGGCCATCCCCAACACCTGGGCCAGGTGCGGCCATGCCTGCCAGCCCTGCCCGGTCCTAGCCCATTGGTGGGTGTCGGGGGTTCCTCCCGCCTCCCAGGCACTGTCGCCCTCCTCCTCTGTGACGGGCAGCGGGTCGAGCCTCTCCCGCTCGTGCGCTGCCCGGTCTGCTCTTGCCCGAGGGCCGGGCTGAGCCTGGTTGGCTCCTTCCCCCTCTCCCAGTTGCAGCCGCTGGGCACGGCCCCGGTGGGCGGAGGGCGCCTGCGCCGGCATCTGCCCGCCCGGCGCAGCCCGGCTCCACCTGCTCCCGGCCTTTCCCCTGCCCGGGCTGCGCCGCCGCCGCCGCCGCCGCCGCGGCAGCTGTTGGGACCGCCGGAATGCCGCGCCGGCGAACAGCCGCCCGCCCGGGCTCTCGGCCGGCGGCGGGGGTGGCGGGCGCGGCGGCGGGCGCTCCGGGAAGCGGCGGGCTGTCGCAGGGGCTGCTCCATCTGGCCGGCTCCGCGTCCTCCTCGCCCGGCCTTGCGCCGCGTCCCAGGTGAGCGGCGGGGTGCGTGCGGGGGCTGCGGTGGGGGCCGGGGGGGTGCGGCGGCAGCGAGTCTGAGGCCCCCGGGCCGGGCCTCAGACACACCCCCCCTCTTCGCGTTGCGTTGGGGTGTTCTTCGCCGACGAACATCCGCGACAGGAAGTCGGCGTTGGCATGCAACCTCCCGGGTCGGTGTCGGATGGAGAAGCTGAAAGGGAGAAGGGACAGGTACCACCTGAGTACTCTGGCGTTGTGGTCCTTCAGCCGGGACATCCAGACAAGGGGGGGCGTGGTCCGTCACGAGGGTGAAGGGATTGTTAGCGAGGTAATACTGTAGGGTCCCGACGGCCCACTTCACAGCCAGGGCCTCTTTCTCGACAACAGCATACTTCCGTTCGGCCGGTTGGAGCTTCCGGCTGATAAAAAGGATCGGGCGCTCCTGCCCTTCGTGCTCCTGGGCAAGGACTGCGCCCAGGCCGGTGTCCGAGGCGTCCGTCTGGAGTATGAACGGACGCTCAAAGTCCGGGTTGTGCAACACGGGGGACCCCGATAGGGCGGCCTTGAGGTCCGCAAAGGCCTCCTGCCGCTCCGGGGTCCACTGTATCTGGTTGGGCTGGGTCTTTTGGAGGCAGTCGGTCAGGGGGCTGGCTCGGCTGGCATAGCGGGCGATAAATTTGCTATAGTAGCCCACCAACCCGAGGAACCCTCGCAGCTACTTCTTAGTCCTCGGTTGTGGGCACGCCTCGACCGTGGCCACTTTGTCCGGGAGGGGCCGTAGCTGTCCCCGCCCGACCAGGAAGCCGAGGTACTTCAACTCCTGGAAGCCGAGGCGGCTCTTGGTGGGGTTGGCCTTCAGCCCGGCATCCCGGAGGGCTTGTAGCACCTGTCTGAGGTGGCGGAGGTGGGACGGCCAGTCGGGACTGTAGACGAGGATGTCGTCTATGTAGGCCGTGGCAAACCCTTGGCACTGGGCGAGGGCCCGGTCGACCAGCCGCTGGAATGTAGCTGCTGCCCCGTGCAGGCCAAAAGGCATGACCCGGAACTCGAAGAGGCCTTGCGGGGTGGCGAACGCCGTCTTTTCTTGGTCCCCGGGGGCCATCGGGACCTGCCAATAGCCCTTGGTTAGGTCGAGGGCCGAGAGATAGCGCGCCGCTCCAAGTTGGTCGATGAGGACGTCTGCCCGGGGCATGGGGTACGCGTCGAACTTCGCGACCTTGTTCACTTCCCGGTAGTCGACACAAAAGCGCACAGCGCCGTCTGGCTTCGGGACCAGCACGATCGGGCTCCGCCACTCGCTGCGGGATGGCTGGATCACGCCTAGCCTCAGCATCTCCTCCACCTCCCGGGCTACCGCGTCCCATTGCTTCCGGGGGAGGGGCCACCAAGTCGCTCGGGCCACCTGGCCCGGAGCCGTGGGGATGGCGTGCTCCGCTAGGTTCGTGCACCCTGGTCGGGTAGAAAAACAGCCCGGCAGACTGGCCAGCAGGTCTTGCAATTGCTGCCGTTGCCAGGGCTGCAGGGCCTCGTCGAGCCCGGGGGCGGTTTCCTCGGGTTGGCGGCCCGTCCATGGGAGGTCCCCGGCCGGGGGATCGGAGGGGTCGTCGGCCAGCTGACACTCCCCCAGCGGGCGGGTCTGCCAACCCTTCAGGTCATTCACATGCAGGCATTTGACTTGGCGGGGGGAAGGGCCGCACTGAACCTCGTAGGACTGGGGCCCGAGCACCCACTTGATGGGGAAGGGCCCCCGCCAGGGGTCACCCTGAGGGTGCGGCCCGAACACCCTCCGGCTGACCAGGACCCGGTCCCCCTCGCGGAAAGTCCTCAGCCGGGTCCCGCGGTCATAACGGGCCTTCTGTGCCATGCGAGCCTTCTCCAGGTTCTGGCCAGCCAGCGTCCGAGCTGTCTCGAACCGTTCCCGAAGATCCCGGACATGCTCTGGCGCAGGCTGCCCTGGCTGGGGTTGCGCGCAGGCCTGCTGTCCTTCCATCACCCCCAGGATCCCCCGGGGGTTGCGCCCATAAAGCAATTCAAAGGGGGTGAAGCCAGTCGATGCCTGGGGGGATTCACGGACCGCAAACAGCAGAGGGTCAACATAAAGGTCCCACTGGGATGGGCGGTCATGGGCCAGCCGCCGCAACATCTGCTTGAGCGTTTGGTTGAAGCGTTCGACCAAACCGTCGGTCTGCGGGTGGTATATCGTCGTAAAGATCTGCCGCACCCCCATAGTGTGACACAGCTGCCGGGTGACGGCGGCGGTGAACGGGGTGCCGCAATCGGAGATCACCTCCCGCGGGATGCCCACCTGGGCGAAGAACCGGACTAGGGCTCTGGTCACCCCGGGGGCTTGCATGGTGCGCAGGGGCACCGCCTCCGGGTACCGGGTGGCATAGTCCACCAAGACGAGCAGGAATCGGTGCCCTCGGGCGGTCCGTGGCAAGGGCCCAATAAAGTCCATGGCCACCCTCTCGAAAGGAGTGTGGATCACTGGCAGGGGGGCCAAAGGGGCCCGGGGTGGAGGCCGATTGGAGGTCCGTTGACACACGTCGCAGGTCCGGCAGTAGTCTTTCACGTCTTGGGACACAGACGGCCAGAAGAAGCGCGCCAGGACCCGGGCCAAGGTGTTGTTGGGGCCCTGGTGACCGGCCCAGCTGTGGTCATGCACGTGGGCTAAGACGATCTGCCGGTAGCTCCGTGGGACCAGGAGCTGTCGGGCCTCGTTCCCCCTCGTCATCGTGATGCGGAACCATACGCCCCCTTCTTGGATGACCCGGGGTGTTCGGCCCGCCCGCCTTGCGTCCCTCACCACCCCGTCACTCACCGCCACAGTGTCCCGGAGGCCCTCGAGCGACGGGTCGTCTGCCTGGCGGGCGACGAATTCCGGGTCCGTGGTCCAGTCTTGGGGTGGAGGGCTGGGCCTAGGCTGGGGAGGGCCAGCACCGGTGGAGGCCTCAGCCGGCAGCGCCTCATCCGCACCCCGGGCGTCCCGCAGGTGTTGGTGGAAGTTCGGGGTGTCGCGGCCCAGCAAGATCGGGTACGGTAGGGCCGGGACGCGGGCGAGTTCCACCTCCCAGGTTCGGCCACGGCACGTCAGGGGGACCCTTATCACCGGGTAGGTCTCTGAGTGCCCGTGGAGGCAGGCCACGGATGTCGATCGGAGGACGGAGAGGCCTGGGGGGAGCAGTCGGGTGCGGACCATGGAGACCGAGCTGCCGCTGTCCAGAAAGGCGGAGAGGCGGCGGCCGGCCACTTCGACCATTATCAACAGCGGGGGCGGCCGCGGAGGTCGAGACGTCGCCGGGTATGACTCCTCCCACCTGGTGTCGCATTCCATAAGGGGGCAGTCCCAGATGAAGTGCCCCCGTTGGCCACACTTAAAGCAGGGGCCGCGGTCCTCTAGGTCTCGAGCCCCCCTTGGGCCAGCCTCCGGAGCCGCGGCTGGTGGCGGGCGGCTCCAGGCCCCCTCCCTGCGGGGCCCTGGGGGAGGTAACAGGGCCGGCCCCGGCCGCGCGCCCGACCCGTCGCGGTTCCCTGCTCTGGCACGCCCTGGGCGCGGGGCCTCCTGGGGCTTGGGCGGGGGTCCGGCGGCCCGTAGGTTTGCCCCGGGGTCCCGGGGGGCCTCCCGCGGGTCGGCTGCGGCTGCAAAGTTCTCCAGGAGGGCGGTGGCCTCTTTAAGGCTCTCCGGGCGGCTGCATGCGACCCAATGTCGGGCCTTCGGGGGAAGGATAGTGAGTAGCTGCTCAAGGATCACCTGATCCACGATTTTCTTCTCCCCGTCCGTCGCGGGCCGCAGCCAGCGGTAGGCGGAGTCCCGGAGGGCGTTGACCAGGGTCCGGGGCCGCTCGATCTTTTTGTACGTGATACCCCCGGAACCGCTGCCAGTAAGAGTCCGGGGTCACCTCGTAGCGATCGAGGATGGCCGCCTTCAGGGTCTGGTAGTTGGCGCTCTCCTCCTTCGGTAGAGCCTTCAGGGCCGCCTGAGCCTCCCCTGATAGGTAGGGCCCCAGGATGAACGCCCATTGATCCCTCGGCCACTGAGCTGCCTCGGCGGTGCGCTCGAATGCCTCCAAGTAGGCATCGATCTCATCACTATCTCCCAATTTCGTCAGCTGGAAGGGTGCGCCCCGTCCGGGCCCTGAGGGGGTCCCGGCATGCCCCGCCCCCAGGGCCTGGGCCAGGCCACGGAGAAGAGCCGCCTGGGTCTCTTGCTGCTGCGCGGCCATGTCCCGCAAGAGCCGCACCTGCTGCTCAGCCATCCACTGGCCCAATTGGCCGAGGTCCAAGGTGGGCGGAGTCGTGGGTTGCCCGGCGCCGCCGGTGGCTCCTGCGGCAGCCTGATCCATTGTTGGGGTGACCTCCGTTGTATAAACGGGACTCTGTGGCCGAGGCGGCGAGTGGAAGGTCGCGGGGCGCAAATAGGCGCGGGCTCTCGTCCAGCCGGGCGGGGTTGGAAGGTGCGGTCGTGGGCGCCTCACAGCGGGATCCGTGCCTGCATTCTCCACCACAATGTCAGGTCCAGAGGCGCCCCCTGGTGGCGGCGACGGCGGGTCGGAGCGGGGCGGCCTCGGCGGGTCCGTCCTGGGGCGGCGGGTAGGCTTGATGGGGGGGGGAGCGAGCTCCCCTCCCCTGGCGGCCTCAGATAGGGCGGCCCCTGTCTGTACCGGGGTGAGCCGGACAGCACGTAGCTCCACCCAGCCGGCTGCACCTTAGCTTCAGGCCTGCCAGGGGAGTGCCCTTATATACCCTCTGGCTCCCTTCATCCCCACCCCCTTTCCCATGCTCCCCCACCCAAGGCCATCCCCAACACCTGGGCCAGGTGCGGCCATGCCTGCCAGCCCTGCCCGGTCCTAGCCCATTGGTGGGTGTCGGGGGTTCCTCCCGCCTCCCAGGCACTGTCGCCCTCCTCCTCTGTGACGGGCAGCGGGTCGAGCCTCTCCCGCTCGTGCGCTGCCCGGTCTGCTCTTGCCCGAGGGCCGGGCTGAGCCTGGTTGGCTCCTTCCCCCTCTCCCAGTTGCAGCCGCTGGGCACGGCCCCAGTGGGCGGAGGGCGCCTGCGCCGGCGTCTGCCCGCCCGGCGCAGCCCGGCTCCACCTGCTCCCGGCCTTTCCCCTGCCCGGGCTGCGCCGCCGCCGCAGCAGCTGTTGGGACCACCGGAATGCCGCGCCGGCGAACAGCCGCCCGCCCGGGCTCTCGGCCGGCGGCGGGGTGGCGGGCGCGGCGGCGGGCGCTCCGGGAAGCGGCGGGCTGTCGCGGGGGCTGCTCCGTCTGGCCAGCTCCGCGTCCTCCTCGCCCAGCCTTGCGCCGCGTCCCAGGTGAGCGGCGGGGTGCATGCGGGGGCTGCGGTGGGGGCCGGGGGGGATGCGGCGGCGGCGAGTCTGAGGCCCCTGGGCCGGGCCTCGGACAACAGGTATTTTACAAACTCTCAAACATATTTTGAAGACTCAGAAGAGAAGCTGGAATGTAAACAAGATGCAAAGAATTTATACCACAAATTGGGAAAGTTGGAATATGCTATTTTAACAGTTGTTTGGGAAGAAGTTCTTGAGCTTTTCAACAAAACAAGCAGGAAACTCCAAACCCCTGGTTTTGATATATTTGAAGGTTATCTTCTGCTATTGCCTTTACTTTTGTTTGTCAAAGAACTTCGCGAAAATTCAGCTGACTGGATTGCACCCTATGAATCAGAAACAAAAGGTTTGTGTGAAGATATCACCTCAAGTTATTCTGATGTTACCAAGAAATTTTCAGATGGAACGAGTGCTAGGGCTTCTTTAAAAGAAGCGGAAAAATTTAGGCTAGAAGTTCTCAATCAACTCTATGACTGCTTGGTAATCCAGTTAGGCAAGAGGATTGACCCATTTGAGCAGATTGCGAAAAGGTTCCTCTCAGAATCGGTGAACAATTCTGAAATTGATGAGGACAATAGTAAACGTATCGTATCGCATTACAAAGATGATATTGACCACAAATTACTAATTGAGGGCCAAGCTACAAGTGACGAATGAACAGCAAGTGTATTTCTCCCTGTTCACTTGCCCTCCACTCAATCCACTTGCCGTTCAAGTGTCATTTGTCACTTGTAGCTTGGCACTGAGCTATCAGTTCAAAGAATATTTACACCTTAGGAAATCCCAGAACATGTAATCTAAAATGCAATGCGCAGAAGTTCTTCAGCTTATTTGTGAGCACCACCTTTGAAGTGTTCCCTAACATTGTGCTTAACCTCTACTCGACAATGCCTGTCACTAGAGGTGGGCATGAATCAAATTACGAACCAAAAGAATGCATGAACCAGGCCATGGCCGCCATTTGAGGGGCAGGGAGGCCATTTTTGGAGGCAGAGAAAGCCGAAAATGGCCTTCCCACCCCTCAAATGGCTGCCGCGGCCACCATTTGAGGGGCAGGAAGGCCGTTTTTGGCCTCCTCCTCCACTCTGTGGGCCCACGTGGCAGCAGAAGAGGCTGAAAATGGCCTTCCCGCCCCTTGCGGGAGGAGGGGGAGGACACCACAGGCCCGCAGGGCAAGGTAAGTGTGGGGCTGGGGCTGGGACGGGGGGTAGGGTTTGGGCCATTCTCTTTAAACTATCAGCTGGCAGGCAGTGAGGGGGGATCCCCCCCTACCATCTGCCAGCTGATAGTTTAAAGGGACCTGCCACTTGCAAGGCAGGAAAGGGCCCTTTAAACTATCAAGTGCCCCCTTTCCCTGCCGCTGCTAAGTGGCTGGGAAGGGGCATTTAAACCCCACGAACCACAAACTGGTTCGTAAACTTGCCCCAGTTTGTGCCAGTTCATGGTTCCTGGTTCGTGAAAATCCACGAACCACAAACCTCATGGTTCATTTTTTGTGTGGTTCGTGCCCATCTCTACCTATCACAAGCTGTGAAGCAGAAAGGAATTTCTCAAACCTTTTCTTTATAAAGAACAAGTTTCAGTCTACCATGATGGAAGAGTGCTTAAATTCTTTATGCCTATTATCTCTAGAAAATGACATTGCAAGGAAGCTTTCATATGACAAAATTGTATGTGAATATCTTGCTAGAAAAAACAGAAAAAAGAGTATTTTGTAAAATGTGCTTCGTGTAGTATGTATTCTCATAGTTATCTAAAACAAAAGATTATATTAACTGTGCTCTTTGCTATGTTTTATTTTATCATTCTATCATGCATCATGCATGTATACGTTTCCCTAATTTTCATCCCCCATAACAGTGGTTATCCAGAACTCGTTGCTGGTGGGAAGGGGCTTACTGTATGGCCCATTTTTATGGGCTCCACCCCATTCTCTGCCATTTGGGCCTTGAGGTCCTTGCAAGGGCACCAAGGTCCTTTGGACCTTGTTGGATTTTGCCCTATTGTTGCTAGTTGGGCCCCCGTAACAGTTCAAGCTTCAGGGCCCCACAAATGTAGATCCACCCCTGAGTCCATGTAAATAACTTGTAACGAAATAACGAACAATGATATACATACATTAAACCAACAAAATGTAAGTGTTCCCCTCCTCAAGAATAACATATCAAGTATGAAAATTTCACTTTTCTTCCAATGGGAGAGAATCTTAAGGCAGTAGCAATTCCAGTTCACAACTCTTCTTTCAGCAATAACAATTCAGTACACAACTCTTCTTTCAACAAATCTTCTTTCAGCAGTAAAAAATCAGTTCATGATGCGTTGCGAGCTCCATTCCCATTTTGTGCTGATCTTCATCAGAGTTACTCTTATCTGCAAACAGAATGTACTGCCAAAAACAATCCCACAACTCTAAAGCTCATAATATATATTAGCAAAGAACAGCAAAAATTCCTCAAGTGCATCAATACGTATTCAATGCACTCAATTCAATTCCAAGTGCATCAACACATATTGCTTATCTAACATGAAACATTGTGTGTCGATATTTTCTGGTTAATAAACATTTGCCTTATCTTTTCCCCCGTTGGCTGTAAAGGCTGAACAGCTGGAAGCCAAGAACATTCTAGAGCCATTAATTATTGTGACTCCTGCGTTGGAGATGAATGTTGACAGGGCCAAACTACAAGTGACGAATGACACTTGAACAGCAAGTGTATTCCTCCCTGTTCACTTGCCCTCCACTTGCTCTCCGCTCAATCCACTTGCTGTTCAAGTGTCGTTCGTCACTTGTAGCTTGGCCCTCAGAGACCCCTCATGCCCTTGTTCAGCAAGGCAATGGAGATCTTGGTGTTTGACCCAACTATGTGTTTTTCATCACTGGAACAAGAAAACCCCCAGTGTGATTTCTTCATTTAAGACCCACTTCTTTCTCTCTTTTGGGACCCTGTAAGTTCTTCCACCAGGTATCAAATGCCAGCAGAGAGCCATGCTGTTGTGTTGTGGCAAAAAGCAAAACAGGAGTTGTATTGGCACCTTCAACAGATTGATGGAAGCTCAGCTCTGTGGTTTTGAGGGTGGAAGGTGGCGCTGAGCTTCACACACCTCTCCCCATGGTGCCTACGTTGCAGAATTCTCCTGGAAGTCCCCCTTGCAGCCACCCTACAGTTTCTCCTTTCCTTCAAAGAAAAAAGGCTTTATATTTGCTCTGGAGTAAAGGAGAAACTAAAGACAGGAGCCAGACGAGTTATGCAGATTGGCCTGAAGTTGTCTGGATGCTCCCTTCACTGCAGGTGCTTCCTGCTGTCCATGCAGGGGGAAATTCTGGTGTGGAAACAGCCTAAGATTTAAGTGGCACTGAGATACACCCCGCCCCCCTCATTCTTCACAGCAGAGCAGGATTTGAACCCCTTTCACTTGAACACTGTCCCCTTAAAAAAACACTGCTTATGCTAAGCCATTCAGAGTCGTAATTAGACAGTGGCCATTTCCACACACGTTGAATAATGCACTTTCAATGCACTTTCGCAATCCTTTGGAAGTGGATTTTTTGTTCCACACATGGAAAATCAGTTTCAAATGTTCACTAAAGAGTATTGAAAGTGGATTATCCAACGTGTGTGGAAGCAGCCATGGGCACGAACAGCATTACGAACAGAAAAAACCCACAAACAGCCCATTCGTCTGTTCATGAACAAGCCATTTGCGAGGCTCCATTCTAAATGAACAACTGGTCATTGCAAGCCTCGTTCGTTGCCTTCGTCAGCCATTTGTCAAGCCAGACAGTCTGGGGCCTTTCAATCAATTCCCCTGGCAATGGCAGGGACTGAACTCTGTCTGAACTCCTGGCTTTCCTTCTGGCTTTAACTCTTCAAAGTACTTCCAGCAGAGAGTCCCGTTTTTGCCACTGTGAAGAGAAAATGACAACAAAGGGAAGGACCCATGGATCATGCCTTTCCTGGGGTGCAATCTCTCTGAAACTTTGGGGGGGGGGGTCTTTGGAGGACAGTGAGGACTATTTCCCCTGCAAATTTGGTGGGTATTGGACATTGGGAAGGTCAGTTTGTGGGGTGTTTAAAGGGCCTTGCCCCTTGCAAGTGGAAGGAAAGGGCCCTTTAAACTATCAGCTGGCAGGCGGCAGGGGGGATCTTTATGGGGCCACGAACAATGAACAACTAACATGTTTGTGAACAGGGTCATGTTCGTTACGGTTCATTGTTCGTTGCTGTGGATGGCAACAAACAATTAACAGCTTGTTCGTTTTTTCCCCGTTCGTGCCCATGTCTAGTCGTAATCCCTCCTCAGTGATTTTGTACATTTGCTAAAATTCAATGTGTTTATGTACCACAAACACCTGTGTATTTAAGCAGAGGTAAGGCCCATTACGTTGCAAGCCTCACATATATTTTCTTTATACTTATCTCAATAAACTCAGTTCTCAAGGAAAAAAATGCATAGGATCAAGTTGCAGAGGAGCTGCAAGCCAAGAGAAGCTAGGCAAAATATCACCCAAACGGTATTTGAATGTTATGAGCAAGTGCAAGGGCTCCAGAAAGAAGAAACAGGTCTAGAAAGACGACAAGCTCGGACGGATGTCAAGAAGCAAATCCTGGTTTATTTGTAGGTTCATTTGTAGCCTGAACAGAGGCACTGGGTAGCATAACTGAACTCATTTGATGTCGATAGATTGGACCTCGAAGTCTCCTGCCGCTGAGATGTACTCGACATAGTCCAGGTTTATTTGTCTTTTGAAATCAAACCGATGGCCGTCAGGATAATTCACTGTTACCTCACCGCTGTTTAAGGTGAAAGTGAGCTGAGGAGGAGAGATCAAGATGTTAGCCAATTGCAGTTTTCTTGAGGACGATAGATACTTGTTCTCACTGGCAGGGCAGTTTATAGAAGGCAGTGACCAGACCACACAGAGTCCTGCCTCAGGAGCATCCATATGTCCGGGCTCCTTATGTAGAGCAGTCTCTGGTCATATCTCCTAAGTTGGAAGCTACGGCAGCCTATCTTTCCCAAGATTCCTGGACAAAGGCCGCTCCCTAACCAGCATTTTACAACCAGTGAAGTGCCTGACCCACACCGCCAAGCCTAGCCCGATTTTATCAGCTTGGAAGCTAAGCAGGGTTGGCCCTGGTGAGTGCTTGAAGGAGAATCTGCTAAGGAAGGCCAGGGTTGCTAAACCAAGGCATGCAATGGTAAACGATGTTGGTTCGTCTCTTGCCTTGAAAACATAAGCAGGGGTTGCCATAAATTTGTAGCAACTTGACAGCCCTTTCCACCTCCACCAAGAGCAGGCAACATAATTCCTAGGGGAACGAGGGCCAACCTACATCTCACAGTTGTTCACACATTTCATCTCAGTTCCTCAACCTGATTTTCATTCACTCAGTCACATATCAGTTTCCTGCGGGGAACTCAGTCCCCAAATGGGGTTTGGGCAATTTAAAGGGCCCTGCCACTGGCAGGTCCCCTTAAACTATCAGCTGGCAGGCAGTGAGGAGGGGATCCCTCCCCTTGGCGCCAGCAGATGGAAATGTGTATTTAAACCCCACAAACCACGAACCATGAATTGGTTCGTAACTGGCCCCACTTCCATGCCAGTTCATGGTTTTTGGTTCGTCGAAATCCACGAACCACGAACCTCATGGTTCGGGTTTTTTTTTGGTTCATGCCCATGTTTACTCTGTATTGGATTCTTGCTAATACTATATCTTTTAAACTTGTATCTATTTACCCTATGGCATTGTTTATGGAAATGTCCTTGATATTGTATTGAAATGTACTCGATACGGATTGTACTAATCTCATACTGTGTAATCCGCCTAGAGTCTCAGTGAGAAAGGCGGACTATAAATGACATAAATAAATAAAAAATGGCAGCTCTGAATGGTGGGCTCTATGACATTACACCCCACTGAGGTCTCTCCACTTTCACAAACCCTGCCCACCCCCAATCTCCAGCAGTTTTCCAATCTGTAGCTGGGAATTCTAGCATTCACTGAATGTGCCATGCCCAAGGATACCTCCCTTCCATTTTGGAGGCAGCCATCATGGCTTCTCCCTTGATTCCTTTCCATTTTCCACTCACCCTCGTGATTTCTCCCTGCTTGAATGGGAAGTGATGATCCCGTGTCTCTGAACCCCACTTTCCATCCTTCCTGGTGTTATACACAACCACATTTTCGTCAAAGCGAGGGTTAAAGTGAATCAGCATGTTTGAGTTATCTCGGCCCAAGTTGATGGCAAATCTAAAAGGAAAGGATACACAGGCAACACGTTTAGGCCTCTGATGTAACAGGAACTGAAATAAAACAATTCACGCAAACACTCTAGTTTTCTCTCTGTTTCTAGTCTGCGGCCCATCCAGTTCTGAAGTGTAGCTGCACCGGGCGACAATAAGCATTTAGTATCCAGACATAGCCTTTGTGGTGGGTGGTGGTTCGGTTTGTATTGTAAATATGCCTGACTGCTGGGAGTTCTGGAGTAGTCAGGAGGAAGAGACCACAGTTGAGGTTGGAGTTCAAGCAGAGGAAAAGACTGCAGTCTTACTTGGGGGCTGAAGCAGGGGTAGAGGAAGGAAGGAAGGAAGGAAGGAAGGAAGGAAGGAAGGAAGGAAGGAAGGAAGGAAGGAAGGAAGGAAGGAAGGAAGGAAGGAAGGAAGGAAGGAAGGAGAGAGGGAAGGAAGGAAGGGTGGTTTGTGCCTTGGGTGACTGGAGGAGGTCGCTGGCCATGCCCCGTAGACTATGGGTCTCACCACATGAGACAAAATACACTTGAATCACACCGGTAATTTGAGTGTATTTTGTAATTCAAGTGTATTTGAGTGTAATTTGAGTGTATTTTGTCTCGTGTGGTTTGACCCTACTTATGGGAGGCAGAACCCAGCCCATTTCTAAAACCTGCCCAGAACACACACGTGCCTAGTTTTAACCCACTAATACAAACCTCTTGGCTTCGGGCGCCACCTTCCCCTTCACAAAGACGGAATCGCTAACTCCGACCTTCTTCAAGTTGGTGACGGTCAGTTTCTGAAGGAGAGGGAAAGCAGGAGCATTATTGGTAGGTGGGTGCTCTCTAGCCTGTGGACAACGTGCCTACACCCATTTCTCTAGGAGAAAGGTTAAAGATTTCTGGCCCCAGAAACACCATCAACCGAAGAGGGACCTTCTCCATCCAACTATGCAAGCAGATGTCATCCTGCAAAATGTGACATCAGATATAAAAGCCTTTTAGTGCTCAGGGTGCTGCAAGGCCATTGTCCCCCCCCCCCAAGACGTCTGCTAATGAACTGTTGTAGATAAGTCATGCTAGTCCTTTAGCGAGGAGCATAGAGGACAAGCTGTGCCCCACCCCAGATAGAGGAAGAGGGCCATCTCCTCAGCAATCCCCTCATGTGAGACAACCAGCAATCTTCTGTAGTAATTCAAGACTTCCATTTTGTCTCAGAAAAAGAATTCTGGTAATAAAGCTATTGTGCGGCACTACCTGAAAACACACAACACTGGAGGAAATACCGTTGCTGGCTTTGTCCAGTACTTCTGCGAGAATCTGTCTAGAAGTTTCATTACAGCAGCAGATTTTTACTTCGGCAATAGCAGACCAAGGCCTCAATGCTTCTGAAAATCTTTACCTAGGAGGAAGCACCACTGAGGAAATATGCTTTGAATTCCATTCGCTCCCCAGGTACTGCTTCAGAGTTGCCCCGTTACCATTCCTCCAACTGAAAAGCATTTTTGTTCTAATAACCCACTCCGCCTAACCAAACGACAAGGATTACAGATCAAATGCACTAAGCTAAGGACCATCCCTACAGACTATCCACTAGACTGTCTTTTAATAGACAACTTACAGGTTCCATTGCTAAGTCTGTAGAACTTCCACTTGGGATCGATAAGGCTCAACAAGGCAGCTTCCAACCGATACTCTGCAATGATGCTTTATTGGGCTGCCTGAACTTTAAATAGAGGCCTGGAGCCCGCCCTTTCTCTTTCCCAACCAATCAGACACCAGGTTGTAAAATCTGTAAGAGATCCTCATCTGAAACATTTTGGCTTTCCACCTTATGAACTCAAGCCAGTGTTGCAATACCTAAATGTGTACCACACTGTTAGAGTTACAGATAAAGGCTCTTTAGGGGATGCAAAGCTACACACTACCACCTAGTTAACAACAACAACAACATTCGATTTATATACCACCCTTCAGGGTGACTTAACACCCACTCAGAGCGGTTTACAAAGTATGTCATTATTATCCCCACAACAAAACACCCTGTGAGGTGGGTGGGGCTGAGAGAGCCCCTAGAAGTTATGACTGATACAAGGTCACTCAGCTGGCTTCAGGTAGAGGAGTGAGGAATCAAACCCGGTTCTCCAGATTAGCGTCCTGTGCCCTTTTTACTGCTGTTGTGGAGTTAGGGGTACACAGAAGACCTGAGTGCGAGGGGAACAAGACTGCATTCAGTCCAAGGAGGCAGGTTACTTCAGAGGTTTCCTTTCTCAATTGCAGGGCTTTGGGGTCCAGAACCTTCGGAGAAGATTGGCTCACTTACTTTGGAGCCCACATGGGAGGGATTTTCAAAAGATGCCATTTCTATGGGTATGTGTGCATGCCCAACAAGGCAGGGATCCCTTGACATGGGGGGGCAAACATCCAGGGGTGTTGGCATGCTACGTAGCAGGACTCCAATGCCTACTTCACTGGGTAGTTGGAAGGAACAGCATGTGCTTCCTAACCTCAACTTCCCAGGTGGGGCAACATGCGAAGGGTTGCCAGATGGTTTCAATCCAAATACTGAACACACTTCATGAGAGCTGCTGTAGCATAGTGGATAAGTGGCGGGGCTCTGAGCCAGCACTCTGCTGGTTCAACTGTTACAACTGCCATGAGCTCAGCAGGTGGCCTTGGGTGAGCCACTCCTCTCAGGGTCAGAACACACGAGACGAACTTCACATGAAGAGCGCACTCAGGGTCAGGACACATGAGACGAACTTCACGTGAAGAGCACTCTCAGGGTCAGGACACATGAGACGAACTTCACTTGAAGAGCACTCTCAGGGCCAGGATATACGAGACAAAGTTCACATGAAGAGCACTCTCAGGGTCAGGACACACGAGACGAACTTCACGTGAAGAGCACTCTCAGGGTCAGGACACATGAAACGAACTTCACGTGAAGAGCACTCTCAGGGTCAGGACACACGAGACGAACTTCATGTGAAGAGCACTCTCAGGGCCAGGACATACGAGACGAACTTCACGTGAAGAGCACTTTCAGGGCCAGGACATACGAGACAAACTTCACATGAAGAGCACTCTCAGGATCAGAACACATGAGACAAATTTCACGTGAAGAGCACTCTCAGGGTCAGAACAAACGAGACAAACTTCATGTGAAGAGCACTCTCAGGGTCAGGACAAACTTCAACTTGGTCCTGTAATTTTTGCTGAGGATGATAGTCTTAAACCCCACCCCCCTCCGAGCAAAGTGGATTTTTTTGCAAAGAACAGCTGTTCAACTGAAGAGATTGTCTTTCAAAGAGATTCTCTCAAAGAGGGACTGATTCTCTTTCAAAAATCCAATTAGCTGGTTTTGCTTCAGCTCAGAGATGGCGGTGGGGTGGGGGGAATCCGAGGCGCAATTCCCTGCTGGGAGAATAAGAATCAGAGGGACGGGATTTCTCTCTCGCTCAGAAAAAAACCCTCAGCTTTTCCTGTCTCTTGTTATATTATTTTCCAACCCCATCCCAAATCTCAGAGGATTTTTGAAAGAGATTGTGTGTGTGTTAAACTCTCCCTCCCTCCCCAGCTGAGAATCATGTTGAGCGGATGGTTTTTTAAAACTACAATTCCCAGGGTTCATTGCAAGATTTGACACATGCCCTTGTGTATCGTGTGTTTTGTCCCTCAGCCCTGGCTCCCCAACTATATTGTGAGGATAATAGTTACAGTGACTTTGTTCGTCTCTCTGAGTTGGGCACTCATCTGTCCCGAAGGGTGGTCTTCTTGTTGTTGTTGTTGTTGATATTTACTTACACTGTGGTACATCTGTACATTTTATATATTTTATATGTTTATAAATCAATAAAATAAAATAAGAAGAGGGGGACCCACAAGAGCTTGCAAGAGAGGGAGGGGAAATCTAATCCCCCCTTGTCAGATTCTTCCCCTCCTTCTGGCCCCAATTCCCCCCTCCTTCCTCCCTTGCTTTGTCCTCCTCCTCCTGGTAGCCGAACTTCTACCACAAGGCCACGTGTCACAAATGCCACCCAAATGCCAGTGCTATTCATTTCTATTCATTTATTTATGTGTAGTCCGCCTTCTCACTGGGACTCAAGGAGGATTACACAGAGTAAGTCAAATGTAGTCAGATGGGACATCCCATAACCAATGCAGTAGGATTTGGATTTGTCGAAATCTGGAACCAACCAGAAATGTGAAACAGAGTTGAAGCAAAGCGTAAGAGTTAACAAAGCACATTAACTGAGGCCAAACATTTGATAGTAGGAGCAGTACAAACTATAGACCGTGGTACTAACCACGGCCCCTATCCCTTTACCCAAGTAACTTTCTGAACCATTTTGTTACAGCGCACCTCTATTACCTGTGTAGAAAAGCCCTCCTGAATAATTCATTTTTGCAATGTTTTGCACATGCACAAACATCGCTCGTAATGTTCTGGGGGTTTTGTTTACCAAATTCTATTAATTTTTGTGCAGAACTCTGACTGAGTTGTGGTCATGGGGTCTAATCTTATAGTTGTAGCCTAAATCTGAGATGCAGTCATGGCTGGTTCCACTGAGTGCGGAATTTTAAAAAAAAAATTCACACAGGCTGTTAGAAATCAGCAGCGCATGACATGGGATGGGTTTAGCATGCTTTTTCTTAGATAGAAAAGAGCCCAGTAGCACCTTTAAGACTAACCAACTACAGGAGCTACTGGACTCTTTTTCTATTTTGCTGCTACAGACTAACACGGCTAACTCCTCTGGATCTTTTTCTTAGATGTCCTGCTTGGCACCAAACCATAAAATTGTTGACTTAATAAACTGTTGAAGTTACCTTATTCCACACCCTTGGTCTATCCAGGTCAGTGCTGCCTACTTTGGCAGTCAGAGTGGTTCTCCAGGGTCTTTCTCAATGTAACCCTTGCCCACTAGAGGGAGATAGACAGTTGGGGTATTCCTTATAAGGAAAAAAAGGCGCAATTTTCCCTGAGAGACTGGAGGGCCTGAAGCGGCAGGGAGAAGCACTCTCTCCTCAGAAACGCCCCTTTCTATGAACTCTCTATTAATGTTACAGGTATGAGAATTTCTTATACTTATTATTGGAAGAGAGGATTGTGTTTATATTAATTGGCTGTTAGTTTGTAATTTGATTATTGTTGGGACTATTTGAAATGAATGTTACGTGTATAAATTTCCCCTGAGAGACTGGAGGGCCTGAAGCTTCAGGGAGAAGCACTCTCTCCTCAGAAACACTCCTTTCTAGGAACTCTGTATTAATGTTATAGGACTCCTGTGAAGAACAGAAGGCACCTCAACGTAGAGCACAGCTACAAGTTGCTGCAATTCAAGGGACTGACCACCATACAGAAGTCAGAAAGACTGAGGCCGGGGTCTGCTCGAGTAAACCAGGGCTGATTCCAGACGACTAACCTGAAGGCGCTGCATGCCGCCATGTTTCCCCGTCGCTATCCGGAACATGGCGGCATGCAGCGCCTTCAGGTTAGTCGTCTGGAATCGGCCCAGGCCTGTTTTGTTACATGATTGTTGTTATATATGTTTTATTATTGTATTGTTCCAAATAAGATGTTTTTTTCCCTCAAGTTTGTTCATTGTAATCTTTTATAAATGCAAGTGTCACAAGGTGGGATCACACTGTCATAGACATGAACTCTCCCAGTTCTCAAATTAGATAAATGTATTTATTTGATATTGCCCTTGAACAAAACAGGTTACATCAACACCGCTCACCTGGGCCTTTTCTAAACTGGTAGAATGGGCTGTTTCTTGCTGGGTGGAACACCATCCTTGGAGGATGGTTGGCCAACATTTCTCAGGCTGGGGCAGCTCAGCCATCGGCGGAAAAGCTCTTGGAGTTTTCTTCGGCTGAGTGCTTAGCTAAGGGGCATTCTGGAAGTTCCGGGCGGATGGCAAGAGGCAGAGGACAAAATGTTTTTGCCTATCTGGAGCAGGGTGACTCCGATCCAGCAAAGGGGAGGATTTTTACTTAATACTCCCTGGGTCATAGATGTTCTCTCTTGCCCATTTAGGCGAATCCTTCAAACAATAACTTTGCATATTTATTAACAGAGTCAGTCTCTGAGGAATCAGGGTGTGGGGGAATAAATGATGAGGACATTTCCTTCTGAGCCCCAGTTCCCCCTCTAGGGTGCTGTGAAATCTGAGGGACTTAGACCAATACCCCCCATTTTCCTTCCTCACCCCTAAATTGGAGCTCAGCTGCCCTCAACATGCTGTTCCTTTGGGAGGTCCAGAGTCAAGTCCAACAAGATTTCCAGGGGTATAAGCTTTCAAGGATCAGACCCCCCCTCTGGATTTGAATCTTGTTCTTCTACTGCAGGCCAGCTACCCATCTGAAACCATCTCTGAAGAAGACAACGAGCATGCTCTGTCCTTGTCAGGCTGGGGTGGGGCTAGATTACAACTTAATACTTTCAGCATATCTGGGGGAACATCCAGGTAAACAAACAACACATGGGAGAATCACAATAAAAACCACAGAAATAATAGATGATGTGCAGCTGGGCTCCTGAATTTTTGTTTTGCTTTCTTTCCATGTAGTCATATAACATTCTGGGCAGAAAAAAACCCCAAAGCAAAACTCTCCTCCAGCACCACATTTCAAATGAATCAATTTTCTTCCCGTCAGCTTTCTTCAGCATAAGAACATAAGAGAAGCCATATTGGGACAGGCCAATGGCCCATCCAGTCCAACACTCTGTGTCACACAGTGGCCAAAAACCAGGACTGTTTCCACATTACTTACTTTTACCCTGGACACTGCGGAACATGGCGAAGAAAACATGGAAGATTGCATCTCCTTGCATGAGTTTTGGGCAACGTTGCGCAAAACTCGCGTGAGAAGACGTGATTTTCTGCGGTTTTTTTGCCATATTCCGCAGTATCCTGGGTAAAGGTAAGTAATGTAGAAATGGCCCAGGTGTCATCCAGAGGTCTGCCAGTGGGGAGGGGATGCTAGAAGCCCTCCCACTGATCCCTCCCCACACCAAGAATACAGAGCATCACTTCCCTAGACAGAGGGTTCCGTCTATACCTTGTGGCTAATAGCCACTGGTGGACCTCTGCTCCATATGTTTATCCAAACCCCTCTTGAAGCTGTCTGTGCTTGAAGCCACTACCACCTCCTGTGGCAGTGAGTTCCATGTGTTAATCACCCTTTGAGTGAAGAAGTACTTCCTTTTATCCACTCTAACCCGACTGCTCAGCCATTTCATTGAGTGTCCATAAGTTCTTGTATTGTGAGAAAGGGAGAAAAATACTTCTTTCTCTACCTTCTCTGTCCCATGCATAATCTTGCAAACCTCTATCACGTCACCCCTCAGTCGTCGTCTCTCCAAGCTAAAGAGCCCCAAGCACTTTCACCTTTCTTCATAGGGGAAGTGTGCCATCCCTTCAATCATTCTAGTTGCACTTTTCTGCACTTTTTGCAGTGCTATAATATCTTTTTTGAGGTGTGGTGACCAGAATTGTACGCAGTATTCCGAATGAGGCCGTACTATTTTTTACTATTTTTACAGGGGCATTATGATACTAGCTGATCTGTTTTCAGTTCTCTTTGTAATAATCCCCAGCATAGCACTGGCGTTTTTTATTGCTGTCGCACACTCTATCGTGCAGAGAAGTTAGCCGTGTTAGTCTGTGGTAGCAAAATCAAAAAGAGTCCAGTAGCACCTTTAAGACTAACCAATTTTATTTTAGGATAAGCTTTTGAGAATCAAGTTCTCTTCGTCAGATGCCTGATACAGAGACTGGTCAAACACAGAAGAGCAAGAGAGGGAAGAGGCAATTAGGGGGGGAGGGGGAGGGAGCAATCAAAACATTCCTTTGCTAGTATATGTAAACATCTCCTTTTGGTGTGTGTATCAGTTGGCTTCAAAGGAGTTTGCCCTGTTAGTTTGTAGAAGCCAAACAGCTAGACCATCCAATTCCAATGCAGTATGGGCCTTCGATAACCACAGCTCTCCCTGCCAGATGCATCTGACAAAGAGATCTGTGGTTCCCGAAAGCCCACGCCAGGTACCACTGAGCTCCCCCAGACCCCACCTCTGTAGGAAATCTGTTACCTGTGGTAATGTGATAACCATTCATAGTCCCTATTCAGTCCCAGCTTGACAGAGTCAAATTTGCATATGAATTCCAGTTCAGCAGCCTCCCGTTGGATTTTGTTTTTGAAAGGTTTCTGTTGAACTACAGCGACCTTTAAGTCTTTGATGGAATGTCCTGGTAGACTGAAGTGTTCTCCCACTGGTTTCTGGATGTTGCCATTTCTAATGTCAGGTTTGTGTCCATTTATTCTTTTGCGTAGAGGTTGGCTGGTTTGCCACCACGACTCCAAGATCTCTCTCTTGGTCAGTCCCTATCAGTATTTATATTTGGGATTTTTGGCCCCAATGTGCATTACTTTGCACTTGGCCACGTTGAACCTCATTTGCCACGTTGATGCCCACTTGCCCAGCCTCGACAGATCCCTTTGGAGTACCTCACAATCTTCCCTGGTTCTCACCACCCTGAACAATTGAGTGTCATCCGCAAACTTAGATACTTCACAGCTTACTCCCAACTCCAAATCATTAATGAACAAGTTAAAAAGCTCTGGATCCAATACGGAGCCCTGCGGTACCCCACTGCTTACCGCCCTCCACTGTGAATATTGCCCATTTATACTCACTTTCTGTTTCCTATTTTTGATCCACAAGATGACTTGTCCTTTTACCCCATGACTATTGAGCTTACTTAGCAGCCTTTGATGAGGAACTTTATCAAGAGTTCCAGGTAGACAACATCTATTGGTTCCCCCTTGTCATGATACCAAAAAACCCCAAACAGATTAGGCCTGAACCAGCAATATCCCATGTGGAAAAAAAAAACAGTAACGATGCATAGTTCGTTTGGAAGTGCCAGATTCAAAACTGAAAAGGAAATTTTCTCAGTGCACACTCTGATGCATGACTTCCCTTAATGCAGTGGTGTTGCGTGGCTGCAGTGCGCCTGGGGGAGGGACATCCTCTTCCCCATGTGTGCTTTCCGTGTGCATGCTCCCGGGCCTATGCAATGGACCTACTTATTACTTAAATAATTTTCTTACTGGGAAAAAACTCCCATTTTTTAAGTATCTCAAACAGTAACATTCACATGCCACAATAGAAAGAGATGAGACCAAAAGTGATGCAGCGAACCTAAAATCCCCAAAGAACCTATTTTCTGGTGCTGATTCTATGTAGCAAATATTTCAGAAGAAAAATGGTCCGGTTCTCTGAGGCTGCTCAACCAATAAATCCAATGAGCTTCACTGAATTAGATAGAAACAAGTAAGGTACGTGAGAAATAATAACAACAAAATTTGATGTATATATCATCCTTCAGGACAACTAAATGCCCACTCAGAGCAGTTTAAAAATTAAGTTATTATCCCCACAACAAAACACCCTGTGAGGTGGGTGGTGCTGAGAGAGCTCTGAGAGAGCTGTGACTGACCCAAGGTCGCCCAGCTGGCTTCAAGCGGAGGAGTGGGGAATCAAACCCGGCTCTCCAGACTAGAGTCCTGCCACTCTTAACTGCTACACCAAACTGGCTCAACGAAGAGGTAAAAAACTAGGAAATTTCCCCAACCTTCCAAGATACAACCACCTCTTAAGGAGTTAAGCAAGACCAATTCCCTCTGCCGTCTCCTGTTTTCCTTTCTAATTTTAACTGATTTTCAACTGCTCCCCATATTTTTGCCTCCACGAGCCTGTTCAGTTCTCCAGACCAACTTGTATGTCTTCTTTTTGCAATGTACACACTTATTTTTTCTGGGCACCTCACAAATCCCCTGGGTAAATATGCCCATGCCCACTCCCCCATGCCATGTCTGTGGGTGGTCTAACCATGCCCTTCTAAGAGGCACTGCTGTCGGAAGACTTGAACCACAAAATCATAAACCACAAAACTTCTAAAGATTTGAACGAAGTCAATGATGGTCTAGTTTCCTACTCAATTGGTTTATAAATAAACAATACATTCCATTTGAGTGGGGGGCTGAACTATCTGGTACCCACCACTTCTTTCAAGTCTTTGGAAGTTTTAAAACATATTCCGAGGAAACATAAAAGCTTGCATTAAACAGCAAGAGCTGTCTGATACTGCAGGGCAAGTTCAAGGACACTCTGAAGTCTCTGGAGAAAGAGGGAGATAATCTTGTGGACTGAAAAAGGCTGAAGAACTGGGGAGCCAGGGGTACCGAGTAGGTAGTTCCTGTTATTGGGATTACGATTACTCATTGGAGAGCAGTACTGTCTGGAAGATTACTCTCATCCAGTAGACACAGCTCAAGAGAAAGAGAACCAGTTTGGTGTAGTGGTTAAGAGCAGCAGGACTCTAATCTGGAGAGCCGGGTTTGATTCCCCACTCCTCTGCTTGAAGCCAGCTTGGTGACCTTGGGTCAGTCACAGCTCTCTCAGAGCTCTCTCAGGCCCACCCACCTCACAAGGTGTTTTGTTGTGGGGATAATAATAACATACTTTGTAAAATGCTTTGAGTGGGCATTCAGTTGTTCTGAAGAAGCGATTTAAAAAGCAAATGCTGTTGTTATTGTTACTAAAGGTAAAGATAGGCCGATTCCGCACGGCTTACCTGAAGGCAGGACGTTGTGGAACATGCCGGAAAAAACGCGGAAGATTGCATTTTCTTGCGAAAGTTTTGTGCAATATCGGGCAAAACTCACACGAGAAAACGCAATCTTCCGCATTTTTCCCGGCATGTTCCGCAACATCCCAGCTTCATGTAAGCTGTGTGGAATCGGCCATAGTCCTCTGTGCAGGCACCAAGTCATTACTGCCACATGGGGGGACGTCGCATCACAACGTTTTCTTGGCAGACTTTTGTTACGGGGTGGTTTTGCCATTGCCTTTCTCTGTTGTTGTTGTTGTTGTTGTTGTTATGCTGTTGATATTTTTCTGCTAAACAAGCATATTTTCTATTTTTCCTCATTGGCAGTAGATGATGAAGAGCTGGGAACCAAGAACACTCGTCACTCGTAGCTTGGCTTTGAGCTTCACACACCCCTCCCTGTAGTGACTCCATGACAGAATTCTGCTGGACGCTCCCCACGCAGCCCCCCCTATGCTTTCTCCTTTCCTTCAGACAAAGCAGGGTTTTTATTTTCTCCGGAGTAAAGGGGAAACAAGAGACAGAAGGCAAACAAGTCATACTCCAATTAAGCTCGATGCTGTCTGGATTCTCCCTTTACTGCAGGCCAGGGCTTTTTCTGGGAAAAGAGGTGGTGGAACTCTCAAGAGGAAAATGAGGGAGAAACACATAGGCCCCCTTACAAAACGGCCATTTTGTCCAGGGGAACTGATCTCTGTCTGGAGATGGGGGGGGGAGCAGGACCACCAGTCACAAGAGGTGCCGGAACTCGGTTCCGCTGCATTCCTGATGAAAAAAAGCCCTGCTGCAGGTGCTTCCTACTGTCCGTGCAGGGGGAGATTCTGGAATGGAAACAGCCTGAGATGTCATTGGCACAAGGATACACCACTCCCAATTCTTCAAAGCAGGGCAGGATTTGAACTTGGGGCTTCCTGCTTTACTTGAATACCATCTACTTAAAAAAATGTGCTTGTGCTAAGCCAGCCAGTGTTTACACAGAGGTATGGCCCATTATGCTCAATGGGACAGTTCTAGGAATATTGTAAGCAGTTCCCGTCACACTCACACGCGTTTTTTTCATACTTCTCTCTCTCTCTTTTTTGGATGCTAGAAATTTTATTTAAAAGAAAAGATATAGCAATAGAAAGTGCATAATAAAGCTTATTCAAACGGTACATTGAAATTAATTTGAGACTTATACTAACATACAAATAGTGTGCTTAAAACTTGTACAAGCACTATATTTGAAATTGAATTGAACTGATAAAAATACAGTAATTTTTTTTTAACAGAACTTAATTGTGTAACAAATCTCTTTCCCTCTCTTTGGTTACTTATACAAACTTTAATTGCAACTATTTTGTTCATAGTGTTTTATCCTTTTATCTTTATACTAAGAGCAGAACCACAAGTGACAAAAGGCACAGATTGGACACTAGTCAGCTTCCCTCAAGTTTTGATGGGAAATGTAGGCGTCCTGGTCTTGCAGCTTGGCTCTCTGACTGCTGTCCAATGGACTTTTCAACTGTCACTTGTCCGACATTCTGCCAAGCTGCCTACGTTTCCCATCAAGACTTGAGGGAAGCTGACAAGTGTCCAACCTGTGCCATTCGTCACTTGTGGTTCTGCTCTAAGTTACCTGAATTAATGTTGGTTCTGTCCTAAGTAATCAAAGAAATCCCTCCATTCCCCCCCCCCAGATTCAGCCATTGGTCTATTGAGTACATAAGTAGCTAATGTCTGCATAGTTATCTCAATGAACTCAGTAGAATCAAGCTGCAGAGGAGCTGCCAGCCAAGAGACGTTTGGAACAGCAGGACCCAAACAAGTATTTGAATGAGGTCAGCAAGCAAAAGGATTAAAGAAAGAAGAAACAGATCTGTAAAGAGGACAAGCTCAGACCGATGTCAAGAAACAAATCCTGGTTCATTCGCAGACTCATCTGTAGCCAGAACAGAGGCCCAGGGTGGCACAACTGAACTCATTTGATGTTGACAGAGCGGACCTCGAAGTCTCCGTCCACTGAGATGTACTCGATGGCGTTCAGACATGTTTGGGTTTTGAAATTATATCGGGAGTTATTCGGATAAATCACGGTCACTTCATCTCTGCATAAGGTGAAAATGATCTGAGGAGGAAAGATCAAGGCGTTAGCCGATTGCAGTTTTCAGGGGGAGATTGATACTCCCCCTCCCCACAGTCCCAGATGTGCAGGGCATGGTCTCGCTGGCAGTACTGTCATGGGGTTCAGTGATAGCGAGGACTCCTCAGGAGGAGAGGAGCCTCGTGTAGCCAGCCTAGCCAGCCCTGACTCAGCAGGAGCGGATGATCAGGTGCCCATGATGTTGACGGCGTTAGACCGTCTGCTCAGACCAACATCGTGGTGATTCATTGGTGACGTTGAATATTTTGTTGTCTATAAATAGTGAAGCCTATGAAGAAGTGGACCATGAAACAGGATGGAGTATTGATGCCGGCACAGTCTGTAGGCGACATCTTTGTGATTTGTGACTTCTTCTACAAATATACAGTACACGGCACTGTCTACAGGATTATTCCTTGGAGAAACGTACCTTGATTGATATTGAAATACTGCATTTAAAACTTTGAAAAGGACTTTTGGATTTCTAAATCGACTTTTAGGTCTAGGAGTTCACACATAAACTCCACCTGTTGGATTGTAAAGTATATTTATAGACTTACTGATTGATTGCATTGGTATTCGAGTTCCTTGATCATTATAGCTGAGCACTGTTTGCACTTTAACATTAAAACTCATTGCATTAGTAGTGATTTCTACTCTGGGAAGGATTTTTTTCATTGTGTTATCATTTCCTAGAGTGCCCTCCATGGCTGTAGCCTTGAAGTGGGGCCTGGAGACCTCCCTGAATTACAACCAATCGGTTCCCCGGGAGAAAATGGCTGCTTTGCAGGGTGGACTCAGTGGCATTATACCCCACTGAGGTGTGATGTCATCACACATTCCTGGAGCACGCACACAGTTTTCCTGTGTGAAAAGTGAACTAAAGATAAATGTCAGACCTCCCACCTCCCGCCTCAGGGGAGACATTTTATGGTAGGCTCTACCTCCTGTAGCAGCCATTTTGTAGTTGTGCTGACCAACCTCTGTCTGAATTCCAAATGTGCCCGTCCACAAGCAGGGTTGCCAGTCCCCCGTTGAGGGTGAGGGATCCCCTGTTCCCACCCTCCACCCGATGCTCCCCGCTTATCTGCAGGGGGGTGCACCACTGGGCCACACAGCATTCTCTCGGGATGTATGGTGTGCTCCTGCGAGCCACAGCATACCAATCCATGCTGAATTGCTCCAAACTGGGGCCAAGTTGACCTGGATCAGGGCCAAATCAGGCCCAGATTGGCCCTGATTGGGATGCTGTGCTCCCCTGCTCTGAAGCAGCCCAATCCAGGCAGAATTGGGCCTGAATCAGGCCTCTGAGGAGCCCAGTTTGGCCCGGATCAGGTCCAAATTGGCCTGATTCATGTTTCTGCAGTGCATGTGAGTGCTCCCAGGGTGGCCCACACAATGATTTCTTGGAAGTGACCTCGTTGCACAGCCCAGGAGTGCGCCTATGTTCCATGCACATGAAGTGTAAACTACAGGTAAGTGCCAGGCCTCCCACCTCCTGCCCCAGGGATAGTGGGACCTGGCAACCCTACCCATAGGTTCAAAAAGGTTGGAGACCCCTGACCTAGAAGAAAGCACCACTGAATGAAATGGGACTTCCTTCTGAGGAAACAAGCTTTGAAATGCACGCTCTTTCTAGTTACTGCTTCGGAGTTATCTAGCTACCATTCCCTCCACTAACAAACACTTTAGCTCTAATAACCCATTCCACCTAACAAAGATTACAATGCACAGCTGACATCCAACAGTTCAAATACACTCAGTTATCTGTCAAAGACCATCCCTACAGACCCTCACCTAGACCATCTTTTTATAGACAACTTACGCGATCCATTGTTAAGTCTGCAAAATCTTCCCTTGGGATTGCTAAGGCTCGGCAAGGCAGCTTCCAACAGATACCCCGCAATGATGCTTTACTGAGCTGTCTGAACTTTAAATAGAGGCCTGGAGCCCGCCCTTTCTCTTTCCCAACCAATCAGACACAACGTTGTGAAATGTTTCAGAAATGCTTTAGTTTTCCAGCTAACAAACGCAAACCTGTGTTGCAATAGCTGAAAAAAAAACACAGTTGCATTACGAGGTCCCTCTCTTGAGTTTTCTGTAGGATGTCAACAATTACATGGTTCCAGCAGTATAATAATTGAATATGTCTGGGTTCCCCAGAACTGAGCCTCTGTGGAAATGTGAGATCTTTGGGCAGCAGTATTAGGGATTTTGCAAATATGTAATATTTTCATTATTATTATTAAGCTGCCTTAAGCCAAGAGTGATGCTTGTTGGGAAGGCAGAGATCTTGAAGGATATTGTACTCCCCACTTTCAGTGGAGTTTGTCTGAACCTCGCAGACTCAGGGCCAAGCTACAAGTGACAAATGACACTTGAACGGCAAGTGAATTGAGTGGAGGGCAAGTGAACAGGGAGAAATACACTTGCCGTTCAAGTGTCATTCATCACTTGTAGCTTGGCCCTCAGTTAAGAGCCTAGGAGTTATACTGGATCCAGTGCTACTACTTGAAAAACAAGTCAAGGTAGCCACAAAAGATGCTTTCTACAACCTCACTCAATCCTGGAAGATGGATTCTTATCTCGACATGGCCAATCTGGCTACCTGGATCCATGCTGTGATAACATCACGACTTGACTAACAAGGAGGCTCCAATTAGTGTGCAAAATGCTGCAGCTCGACAGTTATCGAGAGTGAGCAGGAGCATGAACGTCACTCCCATCCTACAGTCACTCCACTGGCTCATGATCAGTCACCGTACTCAGTTCAAGGTATTGGTTATTACAGACAAAGCTTGGCCTTGGTCATGTCATGGCCTTGGTCCGGTATACCTGTGGGACCGCCTCCCTCCCTATGGTCCCCCATGGCAGCTGTGTTCATCTGAACAGGGTCTCCTGCAAGTGCCAGGCTGCACATGGGCAAAATCAACAGCAGCCCGTACATGGACTTTCTCTGTGGTGGCCCCTACCCTGTGAAATGGCCTGCCTGAGGAGGCCAAGAGAGCCCCCACTCTGACCAAGAGACTTCAAAACCACTTTCAGAAGTTAAGAAACCTTCACTGGTTTCAGAGAAACCAGCACTTTATTCATAGTCAATCTTTCAAACCAGGAGTGAAGTTTTTGAAGATCAGAATTATAGATTCAAACTACATTTGGGCGGGCACAAAATAAATTAGATATCTCAAGGATTAAATCAAGTAAATCAAGAATCAAGGAAACAGTTCAAGAAATCTACTGACTTGGAAAATGGAAGTGAACGTTTACTTTTACTACAAGTCGGCCTTGAATTCAAAAGATACAATTCAGACTTTCGCTGAGATTATGTGAAGATCCAAGGGGACTTTAATCCAGGCAGCTCTCTGAGACCTTGAGGATTATAGAGGCAAAGAAGATAATGAGGATGTGTGTTTTGTTATGTCTATCTATGGTCAAATGGCTTATAAAACTGCTCTCACTTCATTTCACATACAATAAGAAAATTTTATTTGGAAGGCATTATGGATATCTTAAAATGCAATCTTGAATTTTGGTATTTATCAAAAAATAGTGATAAAATCAAATATTGGAATCTCTTTTTTCCTTTGACATAGTGCAAACCTTAAGATGATTTTTTTGTATCCTATTAAGGTTTAATTTAGTCCAGATGGGGCAGACAATCTAGATTTATATACTCTTCAAAGTAATTATCAATTTTCTTTGATCTAGATGGTCCCTCCTACTGCCATTTTAAAGATTATAAATCTAAAGAAGATATTGAGGATGTTCCTACATCCATTTATGGTCAATTGGCTCGCAAAATTCTTATCAATTTAAAACACAATAAGTTAATTAATCTTACTTGGAAAGCATAATGAATATTTTAAAATATAATCTTTAAGATTAGTATTTATAATAAAATATTAAAATTAGATTAAGAAGCAACAAAATAAATTAGTAATGCTAATATTAAAATTAAAACATTGGAGAGTCTTTTTAAATGTCAAACCTTAAGAATAATTTTTAATACTCGGTTAAGATTTGAAGGAGAATATCTATATTTATATACTCCTACAAAGTAATTGTTAATTTGCCCTCCTTTTCCCAAGAAATTTTGAAGCTAAGGAAGATTCGGAGGGTTCATATGTTAATTGCAGGGAATATGAACATTGCAGGAAGTAAAATTATTTGGGAGGGGTTTTTTAAAAAAAAATATCCCGTAGTATTTTAATAAGATTCAAGCTATTGTTGATGGAGGGGGAAAATCTCATTTTCACCTCAGCTGTTAATAGAGACTGTTAAATTCCTGATCTTTCTTTCTGAAATAATAATTTTATCTATTGTATTTTTACTTCTGCATAATATGTGTTTATTATTTCTTATTACCTTGTGTTTTATAGATTTAATTTTCTGGGCTCTTTAGTAATAGATGAAAAACATAATTAGTAACATTTAAGATTTTTGGTTTGTAATAGGGGGAGAGGGGCAATAGTATCTAATATATACCTAGCATGTACTTTATTCTGTTATCATTATCTAATTTACTGTATTATGTATAATCTCTCCGATTTATTCTATATTTTTACAAGGTTCTATGTGTTCTTAACTGTTTCTTCTGGGTGAGTCACACCCAGGCTGCACGTGGGCGAAATCAACAGCAGCAGCCCCTGCCCCATGGAACGGCCTGCCTGAGGAGGTCAGGAAACCCCCACTCTCCTGGCGTTTCGCAAAGAATGCAAAGCCGAATTATTCCAAAAGACTTCTGTATTGTAGGGAAGGGTCTTAGATGCTCTGCAAATGAGTTACAGACCATAGACTTCACCTATAGACTTCACCACAATGTTGTTTTATGTACTATCTATTGCTTTAAATATGTGCTTCTATGTCAGCCCTAGAATTGCTTATGTTCCGTTTCAGCATTTCTTCTACTCTGTATTGGATCCTTGCTAATGCTATGGCTTTGCAAACTTGTATATATTTACCGCATGACATTGTTTATGGAAATGTCCTTGACACTGTATAGAAATGAACTTGATACTGATTTTACTAATCTCATACAGTGTAATCCTCCTTGAGTCTCAGTGAGAAAGGGAGAGCATGAACGACATCAAATAAATAAATAAATAAATAAATAAGAGGAAAGGTGGGGTATAAATTAATTAATAACAATTGGAAAAAGACTCAAACAGCCTGTGTCACACTGTATTTCCTTGACACAAATGAAAAAAAAAAAGAACAGGTTGTTCATTGTTCGTGGCAGGCAACGAACATCGAACAGCCTGTTCTTCCCCCCCCCCCCCCCGGCAAACAAACAGTAACAAGCATGGCCAGTTAATGAACATGTTCATTGTTCGTTGTTCTTGGGGGCCAGAATGGCTCCTGTGGGGCTTAGAGAACAGGGAGTGTTCAGCAGGCTCTCCTCCAGCCATCATCCAAGTTTGGTCAAGATCCCTACCACACCGCTCCCAGAAACCTGACCTGAGCAGGCAGCAGGAAAGGTACCAATAATAAATAATAGCTTGACCCCAGAGCCTGGCAGCAGCCCTGGAATTTGGAGGGGTAGATCCCTATCCCACCACACACAAAGAAAATTCAAGCTCCAATGCACTCTCTCTCCCTCTCTCTCTCAAAATGCCAACAGCAACTGTTTCTCCCTCACTGTCTGCAAAAGCAGAGTTGGGAGCCCCCTCCCCCCTGCTCTTTGCTTCCTTGTAACAAATTTGGAGCTTCACGCTTGAAGGGAAGACCTTTCTATCAAGCTAAATTAGGCTTAGATTGGGGTTTCCAGGGCAACCGCAGGAGTTCAGATAGAGTTCAGACAATCCCTGCCTCCAGTTGCCAAGGAATTGATTGCAAGTGCCAGATTGTCTGGCTTGATGAACAGCAACGAATGAGGCTTGCAATGACCACCTATTCATTTAGAATGGGGCTCTCATGAACAGCTTGCTCGCAAATAGCAGATTAGGCTGTTTGTGGCTTTTTTTTTTGTTCGTACTGCTGTTCGTGCCCATCTCTACTCTTGAGCCAGTTCTGCAATTTTCGGGCATCAACAGATTCTTTGGTAAGTGACTGGATTGTATTTGGCATCAAAACTCAGAAAATGCTGACTCGATGAGATGCAGACTTCAAAAAAGCAGTCAGGGTCTGCAAATCAAAGGATGAGAACAAGGTTGCCAACCTCCAGGTAGGGCCTGGAGAGCTCCCAGAATTACAACTGATCTCCAGACTACAGAAATCAGTTTCCCTGGAGAAAATATCACTTTCCAAGGTGAACTGTATGGCATTATAGCCAGCCGAGGTCCCTCCCTCCCTAAACTCCACGCTCCCCAGGCTCTGCCCCAAATCTCCAGGAATTTGCCAACCTATAATTGGCAACCCTGGATAAAAGTGCAGGGCACAGAGTGGAGAGAATGGATGTATACCTGATACAGGAGAGAACTGAATATTGCAGAAGGAGTTGGAAGAAGTTACGGATTTCATATCTTGACGTGGCACAAACCTGATAAAAACAGCTTAATCCCGTGAACACATCCGAGAACTGTTCTTTCGCTTTTTGCTTAGATACGTAGTAAGCTGCAGTACTGCAGCCCAAGCTCTGCTCATGACCTGAGTTCGATCCTGAAGGAAGCTGGGTTCAGGTAGCCGGCTCAAGTTTGACTCAGCCTTCCATCCTTCCAAGGTTGGTAAAATGAGTACCCAGTTTCCTGGGGCTAAAGTGTAGATGGCTGGGGAAGGCAATGGCAAACCACCCTGTAAAAAGTCTGCCAAGAAAACGTCATGATGTGATGTCCCACCATGGGTCAGTAATAACTCGGTGCTTGCACAGGGGACTACCTTTACCTTTACCTACCTCTGTGTCTTTTGGGATCACTAGTCTCACACTGTTTTCCAGGCTCAGTTGTTTACTTGCCTTCCAGCCCAAAAGTGGTTTTGCATTTCTTTCCGCCATTCTGCAAAAACTAAGGACATGCATAACCTTATTATATTTGCACCTTAAGGTACATTTTCCCAACGTTTTTAATGAATTGCCTCCAGCTAGCTTATTGCTGCTCTCTGTATATTTTAAATTGATGTTTTATTGTTGAGCTCTTGTTGATTTTAAAGTATTTTAAGGTATACGTTTTTATTATAAATGTTTTTATTGATGTAATCCACCCTGCGCCTGCTCGTGTGGGGAAGGTGGAATAAAAGTCGAAAGTAATAAAGAATAATAAATATCCCCCCTATCTTGTCCAGGTTGGTGACCCAGCCTTTTCCAAATGTACATTTGATATCAGTTTGTGATGTATTTCAGCGGGTATGCAGTTGACATCAGCTCCTGTATCTAGTTTGAACTGAATCACTTCCTTATTTTCCATGCTTTTACGCCCACCAATATTCCGTGTCCTTTCTCGGCTATATTTGTGATTGCTGCTAAAAATACTGCATTTGTGTGCTGCAAAGCATTTCCAATGGTCCCTCTTCTTTTAATATCTCCTTCTCTTTCCTCGGGGTTTCCTTCTTGGCAGTCCACAGGATATTGTTTTATTTATTTTTTTTGCATTTATAGCAAACTTTCCCCCATCTTGAGCATTCCTTCCTTTTGCTGTGTTTCTTTCCACACCGGTTGCACAGTTTGGTCTCTCCTTGTCCAGAAACATACTTCTAGTGAAGACAGGTGACCTGTTTTACTGTTTGTCATTTCATAACCTAGGTCTTCCTCTAGCAGTAATTTCTGCAGAATTTCTTTTCAGTTGGATGATAAATCCCGTCTTTTGTCATGTCTTGCCATCAGGAAAACCACGATCTTTAGCACAGCTATGTCCCCCTCTCCTCTGCTGGTTCTGATACTCTTTGGTTAATTTACATTGAATTGAGTCCTTTCTTCGGGTATGCAGTATGCCTCAAACACTGTGAACAGAACTGGGGGTTTCTTTCTATCTTTTACAGATATTTTGCCACTAGCGTTCCTTGCGGAGGCCTTGCAGAGATGGTGAAGGCTTTCACAGCCGGAGAACATTAGTTGTTGTAGATTTTCCGGGCTGTATGGCCGTGGTCTCAGCATTGTAGTTCCTGATGTTTCGCCAGCAGCTGTGACTGGCATCTTCAGAGTTGCAGCACCGAAAGACAGAGATCTCTCTGTGTAAACTGAGAAAGATCTCTGTCTTTCGGTGCTACACCTCTGAAGATGCCAGTCATAGCTGTTGGCGAAACACCAGAAACTACAATGCCGAGACCACGGCCATACAGCCTGGTAAATCTGCAATGAATTCTGCTTTTTTGTTCATCATTGATTTGAAATGGTTGTACATCAGATAACTTGGCCGCTTCTGGGCCTGCAAATGTTCACCCCATGACTTCCCTCTGTGGGGCCCAATTCATAGCAACGTTCCCATGCTCAGAGTCCGTACGGGGACTTGCCTGCTGCTGGATGCCCCGCTGTCCAGTTCACTTTTCAGTCCGCCTTTACTTCTGACTAGGGGTGTGCAAGCCAAAAATTTTCGGCTATAGCCGAAAGTAGAAAGCCGAAAGAAGATTCTCTATCGTTAAAGCCGAAAGCCGAAACAAGAATCTCTTTCGGCTTTCGACTTTCGGGATTCTTTCGGCATTATTTCGGCATTCTTTCGGCTTTTTTCTATGGGAAAATGCCTCCGTCTTCCAGGACGCCTGGAGGAGGCATTTTCCCACCGAATAAGCCCAAAATTGGTGAGGAACTTCCTCTAACCCTTCTCTAACAACCACCCAAGTTTCAGACAGATTGGACTTTGGGGGGCCATGTTATGGCCCCCCAAAGCAGGTCCCCCCATCCTCCCATAAGAAAGCGAAGGAGCAGCATATTGTTAGCATGCTGCTGCTCATCTTTCTTCATTATTTCCTATGGGGAAAAAATGAAGAGGCAGGCTTCCTTTGCCAGGGGTGGCATTTTGCATGCAAAATGCCCCTTACCCTCAGGGGCCCTTCTCCCACCCCTCCTCCCACCCCCCACCAAGGCTCAGCCTGATCCCACTTGGGGGGGCCATTTCATGGCCTCCCCAAGTAGGTGCTCTCATCTCTACCACTGACAGCTGGGGGAGGCTTGTCTTGCCAGGGGTGGCATTTTGCATGCAAAATGCCCCCCAGCCCTCTGGGGCCCTTCTCCCACCCTTCCTCCCACCCCCCACCAAGGCTCAGACTGCTCCCACTTGGGGGGGCCATTTCATGGCCTCCCCAAGTAGGTCCTCTCAGCCCCTAAAGTCCACCCCTTACAGCCCCACACAAACCCAATTCCCCCCCAGCTGCCACACACAGACCCAAATCCCCACATTAGCCCCTCACAGACCCAAATCCACCCCCACCTGCCCCACACCCATAACCCCAGGAACAGGCTGGCAAAGGCCAGCCCTCTCCCTTTGTTCCCTATGCTGGGAACTTCTAAACTCTCTTTCCCTGGGCAATTCTGCACAGCCCAGGGGTGCCACAATGGTGGGCACACTTCTGAGTGCCAGCTGGTCCCTGTGAAAGAGCACCTGAACCACAGACACCCTCCCTCAAATTCCCCCACCACCTACAGAGATGGCTGGCCAGCCAGCCCCATTGTTCCCTATGATGGGAACCAACTGCACAACAAAGAATAAAACAAGAACAACACAAAATAAAGTTTTAAAAAAATTATTTTCTCCCTTCCAAAGTACAAGTAGGCAAAGCATTATGACACATTACACCCGCAGTCCCCCACACAGAAAAATTAAAACAAAACTCACTTAACATCAGAGAATCACAAAACACGATTCCTGTCAAAAACACTTTATTTCTTGAACAGCTTTAGGTTACACAGCAGGGGGGAACACCAAAGGGCATGGCAGCACTATCTTACACAAAAATAACACAACTCACTTAACATCAGAGAATCACAAAAGCACAATTCCTGTCAAAAACACTTTATTTCTTGAACAGCTTTAGGCTACACAGCAGGGGGGGAACACCAAAGGGCATGGAAGCAGTATCTTACACAAAAATAACACAACTCACTTCACATTAAAGAATCACCCCAAAAAATTGCTGTCAAAAGCACTTTATTTCTGTAACTGCTTTAGGTTACACAGTAGGAAGGCACCACAGAGAAGGAAAGCAGTGTACTACACAAAAATAACACAACTCACTTCACATCAGAGAATCACACAAACACAATTGCTGTCAAAAACGGTGAAGTGGGTTGTATTATTTTTTGTAGTATATTGCTATCATGTCCTGTTGTGCCCTCCTACTGTGTAACCTAAATGCCTCCCCCAGACGTCCGGGAAGACGGAGGCATTTTCCCATTGAAAAGCCGAAAGAAAGCCGAAAGAATCCCGAAACGTTTCGGCTTTTTTCTTTCGGCTACACGAAACGTTTCGGCATTCCCCGAAACGTTTCGGCATTCCCCTAAAGAAGCCGAAACACTTTTGTTTCGGCATTCTTTCGGCATTCTGAATGCCGAAACGCACATCCCTACTTCTGACACCAGGTTATGTATGTTGTCCTTCACAAAGAAGTGAGGCCTTAATAGGAACAGCAACGTCTTTATCCAGCCCTTCAGTATATACCCTTCACTGAGAGTAAGTAATCCTACTTCCCCCTCTTATCCACCGACAAACTGTACTTCCAGCATATTCTTACCAAAGATCCTTATGAAAGTGTTGTCCAAGAAGACAAAGTAGTCTCATTGCAACCCAAATGTGAGAGATTCAGGGGTATTGGACTGTGGCTACCTTATATAGGCCCAATTGACTCTCCAAAGCTCATCCCCTGGAAATCAGGTTTGTCTTTAAGGTGCTACTGGACCCAAATCTTGCTCTTCTACTACAGACCAATACGACTACCCAGCTAAAGCTTACATGACTTTATTAAACTATCTAATTTGCTTCCTCTAGAAGTGTGATGTAAGACACCTCTGAGCAGAGGACGACACTTTCCCAATAAATACTTGTTTCAAATAGGGTAATCAGTCTCCCGCTGGGGGAGCGAATTCCAGCCTCCATCCCCCATCCCTGCTTATCTGGCCGGCAGGGGAGGCATGGGCCTCCCAGGGGTGCGCTCCTGGGTGGAGCAACGTGCTCTTGTGAGCCCAATCCAGGCCAATTGAGCCGAAATCAGACTGATTTGGGACCAAATCAGCCCTGATCAGGCCCGAATCAGCCCTGGTCAGGCTACTGTGGGATGTGGTAGCACTCCCACACTCTATAGCAGCCCGTTCTAGGCTAATTCAGGCCAGATCTGGGCTGAATTCAGCCCGGATCAGGCTGCCACAGGGCATGGAAGTGCTCTCATGCTCTGCAGTGATCTGTTTCAGGCCGAGTTGGGCCCAATCCAGGCCAAATTCAGGCTGAATCAGGCCTGAATCAGTCCCCGGCAGAGCACAGGAGCGCTCCCAGGGTGGCCACGGCTCGCGTGATGATGTCACTTCCCAGAAGTGATGTCATCGAGCATTCCACGAGGGGAGGGCGATACCAGAGCAGGTAGGTGTCAGGGCCCCCACCTCCTGCCAGGAGGGCAGGGGGACCTGGCAACCCTGATTTCAAACTGCGTTCTAGTCATTCCATGAATTATTCTGGGCATAAAACATAAAGTCATTTATTCATCAACTCTCTTTCTCAAGATTGGGACAGCGAGAACATCGCTGAAACAGCAAGGAAGACTTCACGTTTGCAGATCTGAAATCTAAGAGGCAAGTTCTCAGCCCTAGACTCTATACCATGGAAGTCAAAGTCCAGGATGATGTATTGTGGTGGCATTTCCAGCCCTTCCTGCCGCGGAGTGCTCTTTTCTCAGGTACACATGCTCAAGGAAACCTGGTCAATCCAGCCACAGCATTCCCAGCATTTATTCAACTAGAGGACCAGGCCCTCTAGTTGAATAGACAGGTAGCAGCCATGGCCAGGGGTGCCATTCACCGGCTTCAGCTGGCGAGCCAGCTACAGCCCTTGTTGAGCAGGTGGGATCTTGCTACTGTGGCGAGTGCCCTGGTAACATCTGGATTAGATTACTGCAAAGCACCCCACATGGGGCTGCCCTTAGAGACTATCCAGAACAGCAGCTGGTACAGAACACTGCAGCCAGAATGTGGAATGGAGTGGGTTGTAGGGACCATAAGATTCCAGTCTTATCCTGTGTACGCTGGATCCCAATTTGCTTTAGTCCCCAATTCAAACTACCCCATTCTGTTTCCAATTCAAGCCGCCCTATATAGCTTGGAGCTAGCATTCCACAAGAACTGCCTTGTGCCCTATGAACCTCCATCTTCACTCTGGTCTTGGTCCCGGTTCGGGTGCCCCCACCATCTGAGGCCAGATGGGGGGCAACCCAAGAAAGGGCCTTCTTGGTTATGGCACCAAAGTTTTGGAACTCCCTCCCCAGGGAGATTCATCAGCCCCCCTCTATTACTGTCTTCCACCACTGAGTGAAGACTTTTCTGTATTGTTTGTCATACCCCCAATAATTATTACTGGCCGACCTCCCTGATGGAAGAGAAGGATCCAGCGCTGTCTCTCTCCTCAGGTTTCAGAGGGGACAAACCAAAGAGTTAGAAAGATAGAGAGGTCAGGGCACTCTGTTTACTGTTTACTGCTCTGATTGTCCTTTAATATGCAGATTGCTATTATCAGGATTTCCTCCTCCAGACTTCCTCCCTCTCACTTCTTCTCTTCCTGGCTTTGTTCCAGGCAACACCTCTCTACTTGTCCTCCCTCCTTCTTGGCAGCATGGATGCAGGCCTTGTCCTGCCGTCCACGTCCATCCTTAGACTAGATAGGTGGTTAGGCTCTGTCTCTCCTCCTTTCCTATCAGAGTATGGAGTTCCCGCAATAAAGAACTCTTATTTCTTTTCTAAATATAAGCTAAGTGTATGTTTTTGTTATGTTCATTCCTGCACACACACCAGCCAGCAGAATGAGCTCACAACCACCTATATTCACGCTTCCTGTGCCAAAGGATAGACTCTGCTCACAGCCCAAACATGGAATCCTTTAATTAGTTTTCTGGGACCAACATAACAATTTATTTATCACTCCCTGTTCTTGGTGTTGAATGTGCATTTTAACTTAATTATCGTTATATTATTTCAAAGGTTTTTAATTTGAAATGTAAGTGGTTTAAAATGTCATTTTGAACTTTTTAATGATTTAGTGTTCTCCATCGAGGAGATCGTATTTGGGTAGAAAAGTGGCAAATGAATGTTTTCAATTAATTAATAAATAAAATGAAATGGACTCAGAACAATAGATGCTTCCCGAGAAGTGAGAAAAAACCAAAAGTGACACAGAAAAGCAGAAGAATAAGTGGTGAAAATAATAGCAAATGCTTCCAGAGAAGTCTGAAAGAACCCAAAAGGCAGCCAGAAAAGCGGAAGATGTGAAGATAACCACAGGTGCTCTGGAGAAGTGCGAAGAACAACCCAGAAGGAACCCAGAAAAGCAAAAGAAGAAGTGGTGGAGATAACAGCACGTGCCTCTGGAGGAGTCTGAGAATACCAGACTGGAGGAGGGGGAGTCAGCCCCTTGCTTCCCGATGTTGAAAGATGAGAGAGAAACAGGTCTCTTGCAGATCAGTAAGTGCCAGAGTTTGAGGTTGGCAAGCTGACCCACTTCAGCTAAGATGCCTGTAAGAAACCTCCTTTGCTTTGTAAAACTTAAGATGGTTCCACTTCCCAGTTCCTTGTTCACATTCCCTGGTTCCTTATTCGTGAATCCAACCACAAATGTTGAAGATAATTTAAATGCTTTGCATGAAAACAATTTAAATGCTTTGCATGAAAAGTGGGGTGCCCCAGGACAAATTTAAGCTTTGCTTAATAGGTGTGACGACCTGTTGATTTTCTAACTTACAAGTACTACAGGCTTTTGCCAATAAGTGGGCAGAGAATTTGCCCCCCCCCAGTCGGAATGAAAGGCAGACACAGTATTTGGGATATAAAAATGGGCCGCTTTATTAACTTATTTACATTCAAACACCAACTACGGCAAGGGCCTAACTAGCGGTACAGGTCGGGCCCTGGGGTCACTAGGTTAAGATGGGAGTGGGCATTGCTACCAGCTCCGCTCCTATTACCGGCTGTGTTAAGGCGGGAGGTGGGCATTGCCACCTGCTCTGCTCCTAATATTGGCTGGATTAAGGTGGAGAGCGGGCATAGCTACCTGATTTGCTCCTGATCACATCTGGGTGAAGTTGGGGAGAGCATTGCCACCTACTCTGCTCCTAATAACAGCTGGGTTAAGGCAGAGAGTGGGCTTTGCCATCTGCTTCGCTCCTGATCCCAGCTGGCTGAAGGGGGGTGGGTATTGCCACCTGCTCTGCTGCTAATATCAGCTGGGTTAATGTGGGGGTGGGTGGGCATTGCTGCCTTCTCCACTCCTAATACCAGCTGGGTTAATGTGGTGGTGGGCATTGCCACCTGTTCCACTCCTAATACCAGCTGGGTGAAGGCGGGGGTGGTAATTTCTACCTGCTCTGCTCCTAATACCATCTGGTTGAAGGGGGGGCGGGCATTGCCACCTGCTCCACACCTAATATCAGCCAGGTTAAGGTGCGGGGAGGGCATTGCCACCTGCTCTGTTCCTGTTCCTGGCCTGGGCTTCCCAGCATGGCATGTTTTCTGAAGTGATATGGTGAGTTACCTCATCAGCAAATAGATTTAGTTTAATTTCTTCCTTTCCTACTTTATAGCCTTTGATTCTAACACTCTTCCTAATTCTGTCTGTCAAGGGCTCCATAGCTAACAGCATTGGAGATAGTGGGCATCCCTGTTTTACTCCTCTTTGAATTAATATTTCCCTGGTATGTCCATTGTTAATTTTACAGGAGATCAAAGAACTGGAAACAGTGAGGAACCACAAGACTATATATAGCAAACTTCAAAATGCAATTTAGTCAATAATATCCATATATAAAGTCAATCTGTAAACAAGCCAAAGTGTGACAAACTTTAAACTACATATTAGTCAATAACATCCATATGTACATTTTTCTGAGTCAATTGATACATATTAATTCACACAGTTTACATAAGACCATGTACCCTCAACCAGACTCTTCAGTGTTAACTGCAGCTTTTATCCTTCGTTGTAAAAGTTAAAAATAATTTGCTATGACTGCACACTGAAAATCCTTGCCAAATGGCTCAGACGGAGAGGGTCCCAATGATATAAAAGTCCAAATGGAGAGTTGGAGACGCAATCGATGTGAAGCACACCGTAGATAGATGAACCGGTACCGGGTGGGGTACAACACCGGAGCACCCCGGAGGGGTTCTCCGCCGCCCTACAAGCATCTGGTATTAACCGCTTGTTTCATGGTATCAACTTCCTCGGGGACAGTGTACAAGCCACCCTGATGTACAATCCTATATAAGCAAAATAAGACATGCTCACCATCAATCTAATCACAAAAATCTATCTCCAAGCATTGGCTAATTTCAACACTTACCCAACTCTCATGTATACAAGCTGTTTTTCGTGCCTACATTCAATGCACAGAAAGGAACGGTCGTGATCTACAAACCCCACCCTTCGCTGTAAATAACTCCAGCAATATCAAAAATTTAAAGCGATACCAACGAAATGCAGCTATAGATCAAACTGAAAACTTTATTCAATGTTATCTTTAGGTGCCCGTTCATTCAAGAAAGCATGAGAAATTCAATTCGGAATTGAGGCCCCCGGGGTATACAGTGCCTAGGCGATGTATCCAGACCTCCTCCCGTCTAAGTAAGTCTTTCTGTGTATCTATCTGCTCCTCCCTACGAGACACGTAGACTGTGGTGAACTGAAAGTCAGTGACCTCCGAATGATATTTACAATAATGTCCCACTAGAGGAGCTTCAACTATCTGATGTTTAATTCTAGATCGATGCTCACATACCCGTACGTGTATTGGGCGGGAGGTGCTCCCCACGTACAATTTATCACATGGGCACTTAATCAGATACACCACACTATCTGTTTGGCATGTTGAAAAATGATGGAATCGTATTTTCCTTATTTCCTCATCCATTTGAAAGTCTGCAAAGGGCCATACCAATGGACATGCGATGCAATGCCCGCAGGCATGATGACCTATCGGAAGGCCCTTGCTGTCTCTACTATTACTGGACCTTGTGTGCACTAAAAGGTCCTTTATGTTCTTGGTGTGCTTGAAACTAATAGTTGGTTCCTTTTCACATCCTTTGATCTCTGAAACTAAGTGCCAATTCTGTAGGATAGTCGATGTATTGTCGAAGGCTTTCACGGCCGGAGAACAATGGTTGTTGTGGGTTTTCCGGGCTGTATAGCCGTGGTCTTGGCATGGTAGTTCCTGACGTTTCGCCAGCAGCTGTGGCTGGCATCTTCAGAGGTGTAGCACCAAAAGACAGAGATCTCTCAGTGTCACAGTGTGGAAAAGATGTAGGTCATTTGTATCTACTCAGGAGGGGTGGGGTTGAGCTGAGTCATCCTGTAAGAGTTTCCCAGGGTGTGGAATGCTAATGGTGGGAGGCTTCACTGTATCCTGAGGAGGTTCTTTTGCATATGGATTGGGGGTTGATGTGCTCATCTTCTCTGCAGGGCTATTGTCGGGGATAGAATGTTTTGTTTTGTCGGGGATAGAATGTTTCTGAAAAACACCAGGCTATTCTGCTGAACCATGGTTACTGCTGTATCTTGATATCATATTGCCAATACCATCATTTGCTTTGCTTTCACAGGTATCCTGCAGGTGTCTGTTCTAACACTCCTTTGAAGCTTTCAGTGCTTCTGACCTTGTACGCTGCTCGTTCTCATGAATAACTGTTTCACTTTTAATCTACTGTCTAGACTTGATATGTAAACTATTCAGTGAAGTTCTCAAGACTTTTCCCGCTCAAAGGTAATGTTTTGTTGTTGGGAGGGGGGGGGAGAGTGTTTGAAAGCTATAAGAAGTATCCTTTTACAACTATTACTATTCCTGTCAACTTTCTGGTCAATGTGTGGACCTAAGTATGATTATGGTTTGATCCCTAAAATAAAGCCTTTTCAACCAAGACCATGGAGTCCTTGCTGTGAGGGTACAGGGGTCTATTAGCCATCATAGCCTGTCAGCCACCGAACTGACATTCTGATGGGTGGAATCAGATGGCGATTCCATCCCCTCAGGAGAGAAAGAGACACATCCGCTATGTGATCATGTGACACATGCCTTGAGGCAGGACTGCCCTAAAACAATGCCTTAATGGTTCTTCCCAGGGTGGGACATAGGACTGGGGAACTGTCTCTGAGGTGAGACAATAGCTGTCTCCAAGGTGGGACAATGAACTAAGAAGGTTTGATTAGGTCTTCCTGAGAGGAACTAGAGGTGTTAAAAGATTATTTGATGACGCACAATGGCTGGATGGGTGAAGCTATAATATATAATATATAATAGCGAAGTGAGTAAGGATAGAATTGGAAAGATGTGTGAATGGATTCATTCAAGTACTTCTGCAGACCTCCATTATTCAATGGTTATGCACAACTCTGGGGTGTGGGATTGAATTAGTCTTCCTTCTCACATTCCAGTGCTTTTCCATCTCTTGCCTAGCCAGGCAGCTTGTCTGTGTTTTAAACACATGAGCAGAGGGGCTTATGATATTGCCATAGTCATAAACCTTCTTAATATTGTGAGGGCAAATGTGACCACTTATACTATCATTAACAGACTTGCTCAGATCCTGCAAACTGGAGGACGTGGCTTCTCTTATTGAGTCCAGCCATCTCGTTTTAGGTCTTCCTCTTTTCCTACTGCCTTCCACTTTCCCCAACATTATTGACTTTCCCAGAGAATCTTGTCTTTTCATGATGTGACCAAAGTATGATAGCCTCAGTCTTGCCATTTTAGCTTCTAGGGAGAATTCAGGCTTGATTTGATCTAGTACCCCACTTATTTGTCTTTTGGGCTGTCCGTGGTATCCGCAAAACTCTCCTCCAGCACCACATTTCAAATGAATCAATTTTCTTCCTGTCGGCTTTCATCACTGTCCATAACTTTCACATCCATGCATCGTAATGGGGAATACCACAGTTTTCCTATTGTGTCCATTCTGAACCAGGTTTCCTGCTGGGCTCCTGAATTCTCCTTTCATTTTCTTTCCACATAGTCATATAACATCCTTGGCATCCCCCTCCCCCAAAAGCCATTAAGAAGGGATGAACTCTTAAAACTTCCATTCAATGCCTCAGTAATCAATCACCTACAAACTGATTAAATCAAATGTGATGTAGCCTGATCTTTTAAAGCTCAGAATAAACAGGTTGCAATGTCTTGAATTCTAATCCAAGAGAGAATTCTAACAGCAGAGGACATGGCCAGACTGTTTCTGGACTGTACTACTTCAGAGCGGAACTACAAGTGACAAAAGGCACAGGTTGGACGCTTGTCTGCTTCCCTCAAGTTTTGATGGGAAATGTAGGCAGCTTGGCGGAATGTTGGACAAGTGACAGTTGAAAAGTCCATTGGACAGCAGTCGGAGAGCCAAGCTGCAAGACCAGGATGCCTACATTTCCCATCAAAACTTGAGGGAAGCTGACAAGAGTCCAACCTGTGCCTTTTGTCACTTGTAGTTCCACTCTTAGATATTGGGTGGAGGCTCACATGACTAAATGCACTTCCATAAAAAGAAATTCTCCCCATATATTTATTTATTTAACAAAATTTATACCCCAAACTTCTGTCCTCATAAAGACCACCAAAGTGGCTAACAAATTAAAACACACATAATAAAACCACATCTTAAAAACCATTTAAACCAGCAAAACCTCACATCATTAAAATAATTTTTTTTAAAAAAAATACATACAAAAATAAAACAACCATTCCACTGACTAATTTTCAAGGTGGTCTACAACAATCTATATTAGCGAAGAGACACTATACATATGTACATTTCTGAAGGGAAGACTCTAGGAATATGATCATTCTAGACTGGTAATAATCTTTTCAGTCCTAATGGAAATTATTAGATCCCAGGAAAAGAAACAAAACTATGGTTTAGAAGACTGCCCAACCAGTTGCTGCTAAAAGATTTATTGTTTATTTAGAAAACCTGTATACCACCTCTGCAGACCTGCTTGAGGTAGCTCAGAACAATAAAACAAACCAAGCAGAATAAAAATGACTAGAGAAACCCAATAAAGCAATACAAGTCACTAATAATAAAAAAACCCAGTAAGAACCATTAAAAGCAAGCCAAGTTATAAAAATATACAGAATAACCGAGCAGTGTAAAATGATGTTAATGAAACAGTTCTTAGGTTATAGGAAGATGATGAAACAGCTAAAAAAAATAGAACCTCTCAGTTAAAAGTCTGGGTAAATAGCAGGGCTTTTTTTCTGGGAAAAGCGGTGGTGGAACTCAGTGGGTTGCCCTCGGGGAAAATGGTCACATAGCTGGTGGCCCCACCCCGTGATCTCCAGGCAGAGGGGAGTTGAGATTGCCCTCCGTGCCATGCAGCGCGGAGGGCAATCTCAACTCCCCTTTGCCTGGAGATCAGGGGCGGGGCCAACAGCCATGTGACCATTTTCAAGAGGTTCCGGAACTCCGTTCCCCCACGTTCCAGCTGAAAAAAAGCCCTGGTAAATAGTAACGTTTTGGCCCAGCAACTAAACGAAAAGAAAGTAGGCTCCAAACAAGCCATTTAGAACCTAAAAGATAAGATGAAGCAGTTTTAATTGTGCCCAGAAACAGATGGGTAGCCAAAGTAGATCTTTCAGTACTGGGAAGATAGTCAAGTCAAGTCTATTATTACAGTCTGCGACCAACACATATGAAACCATTTGCAAAACAGTTTAAAAGCAGCTGAGACTGAATACAGGAGAAGAACGGTGAATAAATATAGGTGTAGAAAAATAAGATCATCATAAATTAGTTGTTTAAAAGGTTGAAATATATTGTCTGCCTTATGAAAGTTGCATTGCTTGTAGACCTGGGCACAGAATCTTGCTTCTTGACGTGTTGTCTGGTGATTCCGATCAGACAAAAGATAATCAAGTGTGATTTTATTTGAACTTCCAGGGAATCTTTCTACTAATGGACTGATGGTTTCCGCTTTAATTTTACTGTGACTTGAGCAGTTGAAGAAGCTGTGCTCCATTGAGTCAATTTCTCTTAGGGGACAGGAGCAAAGCCTAAGAGAGTAAAGGACAGCTTTAAACTTTCCTTCCAGAACGGCAGAGGGTAGAGTTGAACTTCTAGCTAAAGTAAATGCCCTTCTGGAGTTACTGTATTCAAGAAAGTAAAAATAGGCTGCAGGAGCGGCAATATATTTAGTAGTGTCTGAAGAAATAAAACCTGGTGCTCTAAGTAAATCTGTTTGTCTTTCAATGTCTGTCACTCTCTGCTTAATGAGTGATTTTGCTCGGTCTAACCCCATGACTAGCAAACTTTGAGGGGAAAGACCCAATTTTCCCAGGGATTTCAGAGTCGCCTTTTGCCAATTAGATTGAAATTTGTCTTGGAATAACAGAGGGAGCAGACCTTGTGGGTTTAGACTTCCTGACAGCCATTTGAAAATTGAAAAGGATGGTGAGTCTGGCCTCTACCTTTAACATTTTCCAGTCTAACCATGAGTTAGGCATGCATTTGGGCACTTGTAATAGGGCTCTAAGGAATTTGGACTGCAATCTCTCAAGTTGAGAGAAAGAGGAGGATGGTGGCCCCAAGAATGGTCCATATACTAATTGGGCCAATGGTTTGGCTTTAAACAATCTGAGTGCAGCCGGTACATAATGCCCCCCATGTGACTGATAGACTGGGAAGATATAATCCCTGTATCCAGCACCTGGCAAAAACTTGCCGCCGTATTCTGGAACAAATGAAATTTCTCAACAGTTGTCAAAAACAGCCCATAATTTGATCCAATTTCATCCACAACCAAGTGTAGGGCACAAAACGCATCTGTACTTACTGCTTGGCTCAGTTGACACCAAGACCTAGCATATAGCTCATCCACTTGTACATCACCTACAACAGAAAACATCAAGCCTGAATTCTTCCTACAAGCTATAAGCTTGTAGACCTAGCATATAGCTCATCCACTTGTACATCACCTACAACAGAAAACATCAAGCCTGAATTCTTCCTACAAGCTATAAGCTTCCTATAAACATCACCACAATTCAGTGACAAAGGGCCAGCTTTGTTTCCATTACCTCCACAGACCTCCTTTACAGCAGCTGTGTTGCTGCCGAGGGTGAGGCTGAGGTGGAGGCATGTTATGGTGACAGAAGAGGAGAAGCAGCAGAAAGCCTCTTCCGAGGTGCCATTCCAGAGGTTTTCCCGCAGGAGCAGGACGCTTTCCTACCCACCCATCACTTCAACGGGATGGCCGGTGGGCCTGTCACAACTGTATGGGTTTGGAGGCATTGGGCCAGATCCTTAAGGGATCAGTGGGGCATTTGAGTGGCTCACCCCTGAGGAAAAGGGAGGCAAGGGCTTGCCAGCAGTGCTGGCGGCAGAACCCCACTAGCCGCCCCATAGGCCAGCATTGGGCTGGGGTGTTATGGTGTGATGCATCGAATAGCAAAGAGGCCTTTCGATCCCAAAAGGATCTGCTGCCCATGTGCAAATGCTCCCATCTGGCTGTAATCAATAGAGTTGTGGCCATTCCAACCAAATGGAACTATCTGTGTATCATTTGCCAGAACCCAGCCAGAATATAGCACATAGGTAGCAAAGGGCAAGCTTTGTTTCTATTACCTCTGTAGATAACCTTTTCAGTAACTTTATTATCTGCACTCCAGCCAAGCATATTACGGCCATTCCTTTAAGACAGGGATGATCAGAAGTTAAATTATGACCACCTGTGGACGACTGGTCAGTTACAAGTAGACCATATACCACCTCCCAATTGCTTGGATTCTTGTAAAGAATTTGGTCTGACCTGCTAGACATTTCCAATATTTTTAAGAAAAAGGGCAGACTTTAGTTTGCTTAAGACATTTGTTATGCCTATACTATTAGGAGAACCATATGGCTGAAAACTTGTTTTGTAAATTAAAAAAAATTTACAAGTGAAAAGGCCCTCCTGAATATTTCAGTTTTGCAGTTTGCAAAAAATCAAGTGTGGGAGCTTTCCTGAGTCCCACCAGGTATTAGTTATAGGATAACCAGGAACGTGAAGGAGATAGTTATGTGGCCATTGTGCCATGTGCCCATATATGATTGAGGGAGATTCCTTAAATATTCCTACTGCACAGATGAATGTCAGCATCAGACATTTTGCCACATGCCAAACATCAGCAGTGGTGTACCTCCTAATCTGCCCATGTCAGAAAAATCTATGTTGGTAATACAACCAGACCATTGAAGGTCAGAATTCTGGAACATATTTCCAGAATAAGGAACAAAGTGTTGGAAGCTCCTTTGACACAACACTTCCGGGATGCTCCTCGCACTGCGGTGGAAATTAAAGTAGCGGTTTGTTTGTTGCACGGCTGGCTCCGTCTTACTGTACCCCTAAAGAACTATTAAGACAAGAGGCTGAATGGATTTTATCATTTAAAAGCTTAAAACCAAGGGGTTTGAATAATGAACTTTCTTATCAAGGTTTCCTCGGTTAGGCTTGATAAGGAAATTGGAAAAAACTTCAGAGAGGTTACTGCATCTTTATGAAACAGTTTCTTGCTAATTGGAAGGGAGTGAGCATCTGTACATAAGAGAATAGGATACTTGGAGCGACACGTGAGTACTGATACATGTGTCGCTCTTTGGGTAGTGAGACAGACGTTTATGAGTACAGGGTAAGTCACATCTGGTAGGGTGATGTATAAAACTATGTAATTGAAGATGTATGATTGTGACTATGATCTTGAATTGTACATATGAAAGTATTTGCTGGTATTGTACATGGACTGGAGGACATGTGAATGGTTTATTTCAAATATTTTATTGCTTTTGCATCTGATTTAGTGGTCCACCAGCCCCTGAGGAAGTCATGAGGACGAAATCTGCCGCTTAGCCGGTTGCAGTTAGGGCTGCTTTTTGGTTGGACGCTACAAATAACATCTGGGAAGACACCTGTACGGAAAGAAAAGAGAAGAAAAGACGTCAAATATATTAAGGATCATAAGTGATTCATACTTACGGTCTCTTCTACCCACGGAGTACTTGCCTTGTTCCTAAGAGGATCGGAGCGGGGCATGGAGTTCCCTGCATGGTTTGGACTGTGAGAAAAGGACATTCTTTGAGATAATTAGAGTATATGAATGCACTGTTTGCACATTGTATGCATTTTTACATTACCTCCTGCTCCTTGTCTAATCCACACAGGCAAAGGCAGGTGGTGGGCTTTGCTACGTGCTTCGCTCCTGATCCCAACTGGGATCAGTCATAAACAGTCATTTTCATTATCTTATCTCTTTACAGGTGGAACAAGGAGATGATATACTTCCAGGACCGAAGACCCGGCAAGGAACCGGTCATTGCTAACGCTTGTTTCCAAACTGCATCCGAGGTCAACAGACCTTCTCCCCATGTATCTCCAAATGCTACAACAAAATGCATACAATAAATAGTACAGCTGCAATTTCAATACACTTAGTGTCAATATTCTCTAATCATTTCATGCATATACATAGCTCACCTACACTGCTGCTTACAGTCTTTCAGGCAGCAGGACGGCGCACCCTGATCTTTTTGGCTATGCGCAAATCATTAACACAGAAAGCTGTCTTTTAAAGCATGTTCTTAAAGGGAACATCCCCCACAAAAACCCTGAAGAACTATTAAAGATACATCCTCCCAAGCAATTACCATTCACACCAGCAGAGGGCATTCAATACTCAAAGACCAACAACCCATGTCCTATAGGTAACAAGACAGATTTAAATCATGATTTAACCCAGGTGGCTGTACACATTTTAAATAATGGATCCATCTAGCCTCCCACTGCAATAGGGGCCAAATCCACACCTCCTTTTTGTTTCCACACCTTTTTCGCAAGGGGCGCGCTATTCATGCAGATACTCACATGCTTTCCCATTCCGCATGTTCCCTGCCATCACTGTGCCACTATTACGCCTTTCCTCAAAACCCCGTGATATTGGCGGAAATCCGTTTTCTCTCCTTTTTTTTCACAGTGCATAAAGGTTGGTATACTGGTAAACCAACTGTAGTGAGCAGCGGTTTGCACGGGAAAAGAAATGGTCACTGGAGTCAAGATATTGGCATACTGAATAATTGACCCTTTAAAAAAAACAAAAGGGAAGTGACGAACGCTGTCAATTCTGATGGCGGAGGATGGAACCGCCCACTGTGATGCTTTACTCAGTGGTGTGTGGAGAACTGATTGCGCCATAAAGACGCAATGGAAGGGTGAATGTGACGATGCACAGCATGGTAGCAGAATGAACCCGATTGCCACGACTGCGCAAGATAAGCGGATGGTGAGTGAGTGTGGATTCGGCGAGGGTTCAGCTAACTGACTGCATTGTTCTTTTTGAAGCCACCTGCAAAACAGTATATTTAAAGTCCTGCTCCCTATGATTCATGGCTGCAAAATGGTCGACTAATGGGGCATCTGCCACCCTGTTTTTAATTCTTGAAATGTGTTCCAATATACGAACCTTGACAGGACGAATCGTATTCCCTACATATAATTTATTGCATGGGCATATAACCAAATAAACAAATGCCTCTGTCTGGCAGGTCGAGAAAGATCTCAGTTTTATGTTGTGTGTACCCTCATTAACACAAATTTCTCTCTCTGAAAAAGACAAGTGACAGACTCGACATCCGCCACAAGGAAAATGCCCCACCGTGATAGGAGGCTGCTCTGCCACAACTCGTTGATCAGAATGTACTAGCATATCTTTTAAGCTTTGTGTCTTTCTAAACCCAATGTTTGGGGGATGTTCACAGCCGGGGAGGTCCTGTAAAATGTGCCAGCGTCTATACACTATTCTTTTGATGACATTCGACAAGTGGGTAAAATCCAAACCCCGTCTAATTCGTGTATCAGGCACACGGTCTTTGATCTTAAATAACTCCTCTCTTCCTATATTTTCAGCCCTCTCCTGAGACTGTTGCAAAATATGTGCTGGATATCCCCTATTAAGAAAAGATTGGCACGACATGTGACTCTCCCTATGGTAATCATGGGGGTTCGTCGAATTGAGTTTCAGCCGCAAAAATTGCCCAAAGGGAATACTAGCCTTAAGACTCCTGGGGTGAAAAGAACCATACTCAAGGTAAGTATTGCGGTCCGTTGTCTTCTTGAAAGGTCTGACTCCTATCCGATCATCCTCAGTGTGGTAAACAGTCACGTCCAAAAAATTTACAGAATGTATACTGGCCTCCCAAGAGTAATGTATGTTAGAGTCAATAGAACTGAGCCAATTACCAAAGTCATTAATCAAATCTGTTCCCTCCAAAATGGTGAAAAGATCATCAATAAAACGCTGATAAACAATTACTTTACTATGAAAAGGATTATGAGATGGATCAAAAATGAAAGCATCATTCAAGTGCACCATATACAGATTAGCGACGCTGGGGGCAGCTGCACATCCCACAGTGATGCCTTTTATTAGTAAATAAAACTAGCACAAGAATTGAAAATAGTTATACTCAGGCATAAGATCTACAAGTTGCAATAAGAAGGCTGTTGTGGGGACAAGATTCTCTCTTTGATTTAAATAGATCGCTATTACCCTTCTGGCACCCTCTAATGGAATCGAGGTGTACAGTGATGTTATATCGAGTGTCAAAAAGATTTGATTGCTCCCTTTATGTTTACCTTCCACCTGTGTAATAAAACTCCTAGTATCCTTCATGTAAGATGGCACCGCTCTCACAAAGGGTTGGAGAAAGGAATCTATGTAAACAGAAAGGGGCTCAAGGACAGAATTGCTCCCTGAGACAATAGGTCTTCCAGGGGGCGGATGGATCTTTTGTGAATCTTTGGCAGGATACAAAAAAAACGGCACTCTAGATTCGGTTTCATTTTCGCGGCCATGTCGGACGCTCCTCTCGGCAGGTCCGAGAAGAAGCGGCCGAGCACCCTGACCGGGCGGCTGATCTGCAAAGGTTAGCCCCCAGGGCTCCCAGGGAGGAAGTCTGGGTCCGGGACGCGACGGGAAGAGCCCTCTGGCAGATCGAGGCAGGGGGTAAATTGCCCGTTTGTCCCTATGGAGGCCGGCAGAAGTGCGCGGCACCTCGTGTGCTGCCGGGCCATGGAAAACGGCAAAGAACAGGATTAGGCGGAAGCCTGTAAGTAAGCGAATCCCTTCTGTTACTACAAGCGCATGTGAAGGAGTGGTGGGATCTGAAGCTTAGAAGATTCGGATTTTTCCCCCCTCGCAGAGTCTCGGAAGATTGGTGGTCCCCCCCCTAAAATGGCAGCAAAAAAACAGAGTCCTGCTTTGGGCAAGTCAGTTTCGGCTGCCCTGCAGGGAAGAGGCGAGTCGCTCGAGGAACTGGTGAAAAGATCGGTTACTGAAGCCATAAAGCCCTTTGTTGACAAGCTGAATGAAACAGATCAAAGGGTGGGCTTAATTGAGAGCGATGTGAAAGCCATTAAGGAAGTAGTGGGGGGGCAGAGAAGTCTGCTCGGGAAAATGCGTCACTTATGAGAGCAACGAACAAGGAGCTAAAGTTGGTGGAAAATCAGCTGATTGGGCTGCAAGTGGAACGAACACAGACCATTTTGCGTCTCCAGAATGTTAAAGAGGAGGAAAACGAGGATTTGTGGGATCTTGCCTCGGAACTTTTAGCGTCACCCGCGAGGGCAACTAAAGAAGAAGTAAAAAGCGCCATTTTGGGAGTCCGTCGGGCATCTTCAAAATATGCAATGAAGCGGCAGCTGCCTCACGAGATCGTTATTGAGTTCTCATCCAGGAGGGTCCGGGACAATATCCTATATAACTCATATAATGCGGAGTTGGACTTTCTAGGAAATAAAGTCAAGATACTGAAGGACGTTCCATTTTTAGTTCGGAAGAGAAGATTTAAGTATAAAAAGCTGGCTGCTCTTTTGAGGGAACGTGACATAAAGTACAAATGGCTATTTCCGGAAGGAATCGGGTTTAGTTATAAAGATCAAGCTTACAAGATTAATTCGGAAGATCAGCTAAGGGATTTTGTGGACAAAAATCCAGAATTTGGGCCAGACATCAAGCAAAAAAAAAGAAGATCCGAAGCCTGAAGCGAGGGGGGAGGCAACGAGCGCTGCGGCTGTAGCTGCTCAGAGAGAACTGCGTCCGAGGCCCAGAGGGGGGAAAAAGATTTAATTTGAACTGTAATTTGTATTTTGTAAGATCAACCATTCCATCATTACTTTATTAAGCTATTTTTTTAATTATGGCAGTATGAAGGGAAAGCATTGAAGTGTAGTGTTTAGTGTTTGTAAGTTGCCTTCCCCTTTTTTCCACCCCCCCTTCCCCCTCTTCTTATTCTCCCTTCTTTCCCTTCCCTTGTACTATTGTAGTTTTTTGTAGTTTATTGTTTTAGATGTTAAAAAGAATAATATATATATATATATATAAAAAAAACGGCACTCTAGGTGACTGGTTAATCAGAGCTCTATGTAAACTGTCCGAAATTTGTCCGGCCAATAAGCCCTCATCAGCTACGATCTTAATAAGGCCTACTATCTTTTTTGTTGGATCCTCATTATTTGGTAAATAATTATTTCTGTCATTTAGCTGTCGGTGCACCTCCTGCAAGTACATCTCTGTATCCATGACAACTATCCCCCCTCCCTTGTCTGCTTGTTTTATAGTAATGCTGGGGTCCGAGTCTAATTCGGTAATAATTCTATGATCCCTTCGTGATAAGTTGTGTCAGACCCTTTTCTTTTGATGATTTTCCAGGTTCAAAACATCGTTATGGACCAAAAGATTAAAGGTTTCGATCCTAGGGTCAATTACATTGGGGATAAACGTAGATTTGGCTTTAATACTCTGGGTAGATAACAAAACAGTTGGGTGGTCTGCAAAGAAAGACTTCAACTTAATGGATCTAAGAAGTTTGAACAAGTCTAAGCTTGTTTGAAAAGAACGACAGGAAGGGGTGGGGACATAAGCCTTTACCCAAGATCACCATTTCCCTTGGGCTAAGATGGTGTGATGAAAGGTTAAACACTGACTCTTCATTCTGCCTCGGTATGGAGGGCAGTCCCCTCCTTTGCCTTTCCCCAAAAAAGAAGAAGAAGAGAGCAATGTGGATCCTGCCTTGGAGCCTGTGAATATAGCTTGACTCCTAAGTTGTTTAGAGCTCGGACCCACATCACCTGAACTATCGGGGGCAGAAGGATCTGTGGTGTCTGACATCCTCTCTAATGGTTTCGCCCAGGAAACCCGTCTCTTTCTTGTGTTACCAGTTTGGTCCCACCAAGAATAGACATGCCCTTTAGTGTAATCGTGGGCATACCGTTTGAATTTCTTGGCTTTAATATCACTGATTGATCTCTTAAATTCCCTCCCCGCTTTTTCAATCTCTTCAATCTGGCTGTTGAATTCATTTTTAGTGACTGTATTTTGCAAAAGATCTTTAACCCTATCTGCCTCATTACTGACTGTAACTGCTTTTTGTTGACACATGTCAATGATTAATACCATGAGATCAAATTAACACTTGTTGAGGATAGGTGACCACTTTGTTTTAAAATCCTCCCTATCTGCAAACATGCCTGGAGGCTTCTGCAGGGCTTTTTTTCTGGGAAAAGAGGTGGTGGAACTCAGTGGGTTGCCCTTGGAGAAAATGGTCACATGGCTGGTGGCCCCACCCCCTGATCTCCAGATAGAGGGGAGTTTAGATTGCCCTCCGTGCAGTGGTGCAGAGGGAAATCTCAACTCACCTCTGTCTGGAGATCAGGGGGCGGGGCCACCAGCCATGTGACCATTTTCAAGAGGTTCCGGAACTCCGTTCCCCCCACGTTCCCCCTGAAAAAAAGCCCTGGGCTTCTCTTGGAATCTGTTATGTCTGGTAATACTCATACAGGGTAGAGGCATGTAATTCCAGTTTCATAGGTTTGGACTGTAAGAATTATAAGGTTTCCCAGTCCTCCTTGGGGGGGGGGGCAGTAACATCCTGCCTCTTAGGTTTGAGGCTAGAGAAAATCTTAGATTTTTCTTCTTCTGAATAAGAAAAAATGCCCTGGTAACTGGACATGGCTTCACAGAAAACGTACCTCACCAATAAGAGAAGCAACCTTAGAACCAGAACGCTAACTGTCAGAGTGGAAATCCACATCTAAGGGAAAGAACAACAGAATATTTCAAAAATATATAAAGTTATTGTTAAGCATATAAAGTGGCACAGTGCATAAATTAACAATATTCAATAAATTACAAGTGTAATATAACAAATTTCATACATAGTATTGCACTACAATCTGGCCAACTGTAGAAATAACACTAAATCCAATGTAGGTGGAAGGACAACCGAGATAATAAAGTCAGCTCATTGAAGAACATGGAACAGAACTGTTTCTGTTGTATTAATTTAAACAGTCATTTTCATTATCTTATCTCTTGGAACACATTTTGAGAATTAAAACCAGGGTGGCAGATGCCCCATTAGTCAACCATTTTGCAGCCATGAATCATAGGGAGTAGGACTTTAAATATACTGTTTTGCAGGTGGCTTCAAAAAGAACAATGCAGTCAGTTAGCTGAACCCTTGCCGAATCCACACTCACTCACCATCCGCTTATCTTTCGCAGTCGTGGCAATCGGGTTCATGCTGCTACCATGCTGTGCATCGTCACATTCACCCTTCCATTGCGTCTTTATGGTGCAATCAGTTCTCCACACGCCACTGAGTAAAGCATCACAGTGGGCGGTTCCATCCTCCGCCATCAGAATTGACAGCGTTCGTCACTTCCCTTTTTTTTTTAAAGGGTCAATTATCCAGTATACCGATATCTTGACTCCGGTGACCGTTCCTTTTCCCGTGCAAACCGCTGCTCACTACAGTTGGTTTACCGGCATACCGACCTTTATGCACTGTGAAAAAAAAGGGGAGAAAACGGATTTCAGCCAATATCACGTGGTTTTGAGGAAAGGCGCAATAGTGGCACAGTGATGGCGGGGAACATGCGGAATGGGAAAGCATGTGAGTATCTGCATGAATAGTGCGCCCCTTGCGAAAAAGGTGCGGAAACAAAAAGGAGGTGTGGATTTGGCCCCTATTACAGTGGGAGGCTAGATGGATCCATTATTTAAAATGTGTACAGCCACCTGGGTTAAATCATGATTTAAATCTGTCTTCATAGATCCAGAGGAGTTAGCCGTGTTAGTCTGTAGTAGCAAAATCAAAAAGAGTCCAGTAGCACCTTTAAGACTAACCAATTTTATTGTAGCATAAGCTTTCGAGAATCAAGTTCTCTTCGTCAGATGCCTGATCCAAACTGGCCACATACAGAAGAGGAGGGGAGAGAGGGAAAGAAGGGGACATATATCACAAGAGGACAGGATGCAATTAGCGTGGAGGCAACGCAAACATTCCTTTGCTAGTAAATGTAAACATCTCCTTTTGGTGTGGAGTCAGTTTGCCGTGTTTGTTTGGAAAGTATCCAATTCCTATGTAGTATAAGCCTTCGATAACCACAGCTCTCCCTGCCAGATGTATCTGACAAAGAGAACTGTGGTCCCCGAAAGCCCACACCAGGCGACACTGGGCTCCCCCAGACCACGCCTCTGTAAAGGGAATCTGTTACCTGTGATAATGTGATAACCATTCATAGTCTCTATTCAGTCCCATCTTGACAGAGTCAAATTTGCATATGAATTCCAATTCAGCAGCCTCCCGTTGGATTTTGTTTTTGAAAGGTTTCTGTTGAACCACAGCGACCTTTAAGTCTCTTAAGATTCTACCTACTACCCAAAATCCACAAACCAGGTAACACAGGACGCCCGACTGTTTCAGGAAAATGCACCATCACAGTAGGAGTCTCGGGATACATGGACTCTATCCTCAGGCCCTATGCCACCAGCACACGCAGCTACTTACGGGACACCACTGACTTCCTCAGGAAAATACAGTCCATTGACAACCTACCAGATGACACCATCCTAGCAACCATGGATGTGGAGGCCTTGTACACCAATATCCCACATGCAGATGGACTGCAAACCATACGGAATATTATCCCGGACAAAACCACAGCACACCTCGCCACTGAACTTTGTCACTTCGTACTCACTCACAATTACTTCGAATTTGGTGACAACTTATATCTACAGGTTAATGGCACAGCCATGGGCACACGCATGGCACCACAATATGCTAACATATTCATGGCGGACTTAGAGCAACGCTTCCTCAGCTCCCATTCACTGGAACCACTACTATACTTAAGATTCCTGGATGACATCTTCATCATTTGGACCCATGGGAAGGAAGCCCTTGAGAGATTTCATCAGGACTTCAATAACTTTCACCCTACTATCAACCTAAGCCTGGACCACTCTACACAACAGGTACACTTCCTGGTCACCACTGTACAACTACATAATGGATGAATAAATACCACCTTATACCGGAAACCAACAGACTGATACTCATATCTACATGCCTCCAGCTTCCACCCTAAACATACCACTCAGTCTATTGTCTACAGCCAAGCCTTACATTACAACCGTATCTGCTCCAATGCTCTCGACCGAGACTCACACTTAAGAGATTTACAACAAGCATTTTTGAGACTACAGTACCCACCAAATGAAGTGAAGAAACAAATCAACAGGGCCAGACTAGTACCCAGAAACAGTCTGCTCCAGGACAAACCTAAAGGAACTAACAACAGAACACCACTGGTTGTCACCTATAGCTCCCAGCTCAAACCCATCCAACGTATCATCAGTGAGCTACAACCCATCCTGGAAAATGATACCTCTCTCTCAGAAGTCCTGGGTGGAAGACCTTTCCTTGCCTACAGACAGCCCCCCAATCTTAAACGACTTCTCACTTACAATCATGAATCGGCCAGCAGAGTCACCAGCACAGGTACCAGGCCCTGCAACAGACCCAGATGCCAGCTCTGCCCCTATATCTACCCAGGGAATACAATTACAGGACCCAATGGCATCAACTACACTGTCTCTGGCTCTTACAGCTGCTCATCCTCCAATCTGATATATGCCCTCATGTGCCAACAATGTCCTTCAACTCTGTACATTGGACAAACCAGCCAACCTCTACGCAAAAGAATAAATGGACACAAATCTGACATTAGAAATGGAAACGTCCAAAAACCAGTGGGAGAACACTTCAATCTACCAGGACATTCCACCAAAGACTTAAAGGTCGCTGTGGTTCAACAGAAACCTTTCAAAAACAAAATCCAACGGGAGGCTGCTGAATTGGAATTCATATGCAAATTTGACTCTGTCAAGCGGGGACTGAATAGAGACTATGAATGGTTATCACATTATCACAGGTAACAGATTCCCTTTACAGAGGCGTGGTCTGGGGGAGCCCAGTGACGCCTGGTGTGGGCTTTTGGGGATCACAGTACTCTTTGTCGGATGCAGCTGGCAGGGAGAGCTGTGGTCATCGAAGGCTTATACTACATAGGAATTGGATACTTTCACTGCTACAAATGAATACGGCAAACTGACTGCACACCAAAAGGAGATGTTTACATTTCCAAGCAAAGGAATGTTTTGACTGCCTCCACGCTAATTGCATTCTGTCCCCTTGTGATATATGTCCCCTTCTTTCTCCCCTCTCATCCCTCCTCTTCTGTATTTGACCAGTTCGGATCATGCATCTGACGAAGAGAACTTGATTCTCGAAAGCTTATGCTACAATAAAATTGGTTAGTCTTAAAGGTGCTACTGGACTCTTTTTGATTTTTCTGAGGAGAGAGTGCTTCTCCCTGAAGCTTCAGGCCCTCCAGTCTCTCAGGGAAAATTATACATATAATATCTATTTCAAATAGTCCCAACAATAATCAAATTACAAATGAACAGCCAATTAATATAAACACAATCCTCTCTTCCAATAATAAGTATAAGAAATTCTCATACCTATAACATTAATAGAGAGTTCATAGAAAGGGGCGTTTCTGAGGAGAGAGGGCTTCTCCCTGCCGCTTCAGGCCCTCCAGTCTCTCAGGGAAAATTGTGCCTTTTTTTCCTTATAAGGAATACCCCAACTGTCTATCTCCCTCTAGTGGGCAAGGGTTACATTGAGAAAGACCCTGGAGAACCACTCTGACTGCCAAAGTAGGCAGCACTGACCTGGATAGACCAAGAGTGTGGAATAAGGTAACTTCAACAGTTTATTAAGTCAACAATTTTATGGTTTGGTGCCAAGCAGGACATCTAAGAAAAAGATCCAGAGGAGTTAGCCGTGTTAGTCTGTAGCAGCAAAATAGAAAAAGAGTTCAGTAGCTCCTGTAGTTGGTTAGTCTTAAAGGTGCTACTGGGCTCTTTTCTATCTAAGAAAAAGCATGCTAAACCCATCCCATGTCATGCGCTGCTGATTTCTAACAGCCTGTGTGAATTTTTTTAAAAAATTCCGCACTCAGTGGAACCAGCCATGACTGCATCTCAGATTTAGGCTACAACTATAAGATTAGACCCCATGACCACAACTCAGTCAGAGTTCTGCACAAAAATTAATAGAATTTGGTAAACAAAACCCCCAGAACATTACGAGCGATGTTTGTGCATGTGCAAAACATTGCAAAAATGAATTATTCAGGTTTTTTCTACACAGGTAATAGAGGTGCACTGTAACAAAATGGTTCAGAAAGTTACTTGGGTAAAGGGATAGGGGCCGTGGTCAGTACCACGGTCTATAGTTTGTACTGCTCCTACTATCAAATGTTTGGCCTCAGTTAATGTGCTTTGTTAACTCTTAGGCTTTGCTTCAACTCTGTTTCACATTTCTGGTTGGTTCCAGATTTCGACAAATCCAAATCCTACTGCATTGGTTATGGGATGTCCCATCTGACTACATTTGACTTACTCTGTGTAATCCTCCTTGAGTCCCAGTGAGAAGGCGGACTACACATAAATAAATGAATAGAAATGAATAGCACTGGCATTTGGGTGGCATTTGTGACACGTGGCCTTGTGGTAGAAGTTCGGCTACCAGGAGGAGGAGGACAAAGCAAGGGAGGAAGGAGGGGGGAATTGGGGCCAGAAGGAGGGGAAGAATCTGACAAGGGGGGATTAAATTTCCCCTCCCTCCCTTGCAAGCTCTTGTGGGTCCCCCTCTTCTTATTTTATTTTATTGATTTATAAACATATAAAATGTACAGATGTACCACAGTGTAAGTAAATATCAACAACAACAAGAAGAAGACCACCCTTCTGGACAGATGAGTGCCCAACTCAGAGAGACGAACAAAGTCACTTTTACTATTATCCTCACAATATAGCTGGGGAGCCAGGGCTGAGGGACAAAACACACGATACAAAAGGGCCTGTGTCAAATCTTGCAATGAACCCTGGGAATTGTAGTTTTAAAAAACCATCCGCTCAACATGATTCTCAGCTGGGGAGGGAGGGGGAGTTTAACACACACACAATCTCTTTCAAAAATCCTCTGAGATTTGGGATGGGGTTGGAAAATAATATAACAAGAGACAGGAAAAGCTGAGGGTTTTTTTCTGAGCGAGAGAGAAATCCCGTCCCTCTGATTCTTATTCTCCCAGCAGGGAATTGCGCCTCGGATTCCCCCCACCCCACCGCCATCTCTGAGCTGAAGCAAAACCAGCTAATTGGATTTTTGAAAGAGAATCAGTCCCTCTTTGAGAGAATCTCTTTGAAAGACAATCTCTTCAGTTGAACAGCTGTTCTTTGCAAAAAAATCCACTTTGCTCGGAGGGGGGTGGGGTTTAAGACTATCATCCTCAGCAAAAATTACAGGACCAAGTTGAAGTTTGTCCTGACCCTGAGAGTGCTCTTCACATGAAGTTTGTCTCGTTTGTTCTGACCCTGAGAGTGCTCTTCACGTGAAATTTGTCTCATGTGTTCTGATCCTGAGAGTGCTCTTCATGTGAAGTTTGTCTCGTATGTCCTGGCCCTGAAAGTGCTCTTCACGTGAAGTTCGTCTCGTATGTCCTGGCCCTGAGAGTGCTCTTCACATGAAGTTCGTCTCGTGTGTCCTGACCCTGAGAGTGCTCTTCACGTGAAGTTCGTTTCATGTGTCCTGACCCTGATAGTGCTCTTCACGTGAAGTTCGTCTCGTGTGTCCTGACCCTGAGAGTGCTCTTCATGTGAACTTTGTCTCGTATATCCTGGCCCTGAGAGTGCTCTTCAAGTGAAGTTCGTCTCATGTGTCCTGACCCTGAGAGTGCTCTTCACGTGAAGTTCGTCTCATGTGTCCTGACCCTGAGTGCGCTCTTCATGTGAAGTTCGTCTCGTGTGTTCTGACCCTGAGAGGAGTGGCTCACCCAAGGCCACCTGCTGAGCTCATGGCAGTTGTAACAGTTGAACCAGCAGAGTGCTGGCTCAGAGCCCCGCCACTTATCCACTATGCTACAGCAGCTCTCATGAAGTGTGTTCAGTATTTGGATTGAAACCATCTGGCAACCCTTCGCATGTTGCCCCACCTGGGAAGTTGAGGTTAGGAAGCACATGCTGTTCCTTCCAACTACCCAGTGAAGTAGGCATTGGAGTCCTGCTACGTAGCATGCCAACACCCCTGGATGTTTGCCCCCCCATGTCAAGGGATCCCTGCCTTGTTGGGCATGCACACATACCCATAGAAATGGCATCTTTTGAAAATCCCTCCCATGTGGGCTCCAAAGTAAGTGAGCCAATCTTCTCCGAAGGTTCTGGACCCCAAAGCCCTGCAATTGAGAAAGGAAACCTCTGAAGTAACCTGCCTCCTTGGACTGAATGCAGTCTTGTTCCCCTCGCACTCAGGTCTTCTGTGTACCCCTAACTCCACAACAGCAGTAAAAAGGGCACAGGACGCTAATCTGGAGAACCGGGTTTGATTCCTCACTCCTCTACCTGAAGCCAGCTGAGTGACCTTGTATCAGTCATAACTTCTAGGGGCTCTCTCAGCCCCACCCACCTCACAGGGTGTTTTGTTGTGGGGATAATAATGACATACTTTGTAAACCGCTCTGAGTGGGTGTTAAGTCACCCTGAAGGGTGGTATATAAATCGAATGTTGTTGTTGTTGTTAACTAGGTGGTAGTGTGTAGCTTTGCATCCCCTAAAGAGCCTTTATCTGTAACTCTAACAGTGTGGTACACATTTAGGTATTGCAACACTGGCTTGAGTTCATAAGGTGGAAAGCCAAAATGTTTCAGATGAGGATCTCTTACAGATTTTACAACCTGGTGTCTGATTGGTTGGGAAAGAGAAAGGGCGGGCTCCAGGCCTCTATTTAAAGTTCAGGCAGCCCAATAAAGCATCATTGCAGAGTATCGGTTGGAAGCTGCCTTGTTGAGCCTTATCGATCCCAAGTGGAAGTTCTACAGACTTAGCAATGGAACCTGTAAGTTGTCTATTAAAAGACAGTCTAGTGGATAGTCTGTAGGGATGGTCCTTAGCTTAGTGCATTTGATCTGTAATCCTTGTCGTTTGGTTAGGCGGAGTGGGTTATTAGAACAAAAATGCTTTTCAGTTGGAGGAATGGTAACGGGGCAACTCTGAAGCAGTACCTGGGGAGCGAATGGAATTCAAAGCATATTTCCTCAGTGGTGCTTCCTCCTAGGTAAAGGTTTTCAGAAGCATTGAGGCCTTGGTCTGCTATTGCCGAAGTAAAAATCTGCTGCTGTAATGAAACTTCTAGACAGATTCTCGCAGAAGTACTGGACAAAGCCAGCAACGGTATTTCCTCCAGTGTTGTGTGTTTTCAGGTAGTGCCGCACAATAGCTTTATTACCAGAATTCTTTTTCTGAGACAAAATGGAAGTCTTGAATTACTACAGAAGATTGCTGGTTGTCTCACATGAGGGGATTGCTGAGGAGATGGCCCTCTTCCTCTATCTGGGGTGGGGCACAGCTTGTCCTCTATGCTCCTCGCTAAAGGACTAGCATGACTTATCTACAACAGTTCATTAGCAGACGTCTTGGGGGGGGGGACAATGGCCTTGCAGCACCCTGAGCACTAAAAGGCTTTTATATCTGATGTCACATTTTGCAGGATGACATCTGCTTGCATAGTTGGATGGAGAAGGTCCCTCTTCGGTTGATGGTGTTTCTGGGGCCAGAAATCTTTAACCTTTCTCCTAGAGAAATGGGTGTAGGCACGTTGTCCACAGGCTAGAGAGCACCCACCTACCAATAATGCTCCTGCTTTCCCTCTCCTTCAGAAACTGACCGTCACCAACTTGAAGAAGGTCGGAGTTAGCGATTCCGTCTTTGTGAAGGGGAAGGTGGCGCCCGAAGCCAAGAGGTTTGTATTAGTGGGTTAAAACTAGGCACGTGTGTGTTCTGGGCAGGTTTTAGAAATGGGCTGGGTTCTGCCTCCCATAAGTAGGGTCAAACCACACGAGACAAAATACACTCAAATTACACTCAAATACACTTGAATTACAAAATACACTCAAATTACCGGTGTGATTCAAGTGTATTTTGTCTCATGTGGTGAGACCCATAGTCTACGGGGCATGGCCAGCGACCTCCTCCAGTCACCCAAGGCACAAACCACCCTTCCTTCCTTCCTTCCCTCTCTCCTTCCTTCCTTCCTTCCTTCCTTCCTTCCTTCCTTCCTTCCTTCCTTCCTTCCTTCCTTCCTTCCTTCCTTCCTTCCTTCCTTCCTTCCTTCCTCTACCCCTGCTTCAGCCCCCAAGTAAGACTGCAGTCTTTTCCTCTGCTTGAACTCCAACCTCAACTGTGGTCTCTTCCTCCTGACTACTCCAGAACTCCCAGCAGTCAGGCATATTTACAATACAAACCGAACCACCACCCACCACAAAGGCTATGTCTGGATACTAAATGCTTATTGTCGCCCGGTGCAGCTACACTTCAGAACTGGATGGGCCGCAGAGTAGAAACAGAGAGAAAACTAGAGTGTTTGCGTGAATTGTTTTATTTCAGTTCCTGTTACATCAGAGGCCTAAACGTGTTGCCTGTGTATCCTTTCCTTTTAGATTTGCCATCAACTTGGGCCGAGATAACTCGAACGTGCTGATTCACTTTAACCCTCGCTTTGACGAGAACGTGGTTGTGTATAATACCAGGAAGGATGGAAAGTGGGGTTCAGAGACGCGTGATCATCAGTTCCCATTCAAGCAGGGAGAAATCACCAAGGTGAGTGGAAAATGGAAAGGACTTGAGGGAGAAGCCGTGATGGCTGCCTCCAAAATGGAAGGGAGGTGTCCTTGGGCATGGCACATTCAGTGAATGCTAGAATTCCCAGCTACAGATTGGAAAACTGCTGGAGATTTGGGGGTGGGCAGGGCTTGTGAAAGTGGAGGGACCTCAGTGGGGTGTAATGTCATAGAGCCCACCCTTCAGAGCTGCCATTTTTTATTTATTTATGTCATTTATAGTCCGCCTTTCTCACTGAGACTCTAGGCGGATTACACAGTATGAGATTAGTACAATCCGTATCAAGTACATTTCAATACAATATCAAGGACATTTCCATAAACAATGCCATAGGGTAAATAGATACAAGTTTAAAAGATATAGTATTAGCAAGAATCCAATACAGAGTAAACGTGGGCATGAACCAAAAAAACCCCGAACCATGAGGTTCATGGTTCGTGGATTTCGACGAACCAAAAACCACAAACTGGCATGGAACTGGGGCCAGTTACGAACCAATTCATGGTTCGTGGTTTCTGGGGTTTAAATACACCTTTCCATCTGCCGGCGGCTAGGGGAGGGATCCCCTCCTCACTGCCTGCCAGCTGATAATTTAAAGGGACCTGCCAGTGGCAGGGCCCTTTAAATTGCCCAAACCCCATTTGGGGACTGAGTTCCCAGCAGGAAACTGATATGTGACTGAGTGAATGAAAATCAGGTTGAGGAACTGAGATGAAATGTGTGAACAACTGTGAGATGTAGGTTGGCCCTCGTTCCCCTAGGAATTATGTTGCCTGCTCTTGGTGGAGGTGGAAAGGGCTGTCAAGTTGCTACAAATTTATGGCAACCCCTGCTTATGTTTTCAAGGCAAGAGACGAACCAGCATCGTTTACCATTGCATGCCTTGGTTTAGCAACCCTGGCCTTCCTTAGCAGATTCTCCTTCAAGCACTCACCAGGGCCAACCCTGCTTAGCTTCCAAGCTGATAAAATCGGGCTAGGCTTGGCAGTGCGGGTCAGGCACTTCACTGGTTGTAAAATGCTGGTTAGGGAGTGGCCTTTGTCCAGGAATCTTGGGAAAGATAGGCTGCCGTAGCTTCCAACTTAGGAGATATGACCAGAGACTGCTCTACATAAGGAGCCCGGACATATGGATGCTCCTGAGGCAGGACTCTGTGTGGTCTGGTCACTGCCTTCTATAAACTGCCCTGCCAGTGAGAACAAGTATCTATCGTCCCCAAGAAAACTGCAGTTGGCTAACATCTTGATCTCTCCTCCTCAGCTCACTTTCACCTTAAACAGCGGTGAGGTAACAGTGAATTATCCTGACGGCCATCGGTTTGATTTCAAAAGACAAATAAACCTGGACTATGTCGAGTACATCTCAGCGGCAGGAGACTTCGAGGTCCAATCTATCGACATCAAATGAGTTCAGTTATGCTACCCAGTGCTTCTGTTCAGGCTACAAATGAACCTACAAATAAACTAGGATTTCCTTCTTGACATCCGTCCGAGCTTGTCGTCTTTCTAGACCTGTTTCTTCTTTCTGGAGCCCTTGCACTTGCTCATAACATTCAAATACCGTTTGGGTGATATTTTGCCTAGCTTCTCTTGGCTTGCAGCAACTTGATCCTATGCATTTTTTTCCTTGAGAACTGAGTTTATTGAGATAAGTATAAAGAAAATATATGTGAGGCTTGCAACAGTCCTTGAAATGTCCCATCAAACGTAATGGGCCTTACCTCTGCTTAAATACACAGGTGTTTGTGGTATATAAACACATTGAATTTTAGCAAATGTTCAAAATCACTGAGGAGGGATTACGACTAGACATGGGCACGAACGGGAAAAAAACGAACAAGCTGTTAATTGTTTGTTGCCATCCACAGCAACGAACAATGAACCGTAACGAACATGACCCTGTTCACAAACATGTTAGTTGTTCATTGTTCGTGGCTCCTTAAAGATCCCCCCTGCCGCCTGCCAGCTGATAGGTTAAAGGGCCCTTTCCTTCCACTTGCAAGGGGCAAGGCCCTTTAAACACCCCACAAACTGACCTTCCCAATGTCCAATACCCACCAAATTTGCAGGGGAAATAGTCTTCACTGTCCTCCAAAGATACCCCCCCAAAGTTTCAGAGAGATTGCACCCCAGGAAAGGCATGATCCATGGGTCCTTCCCTTTGTTGTCATTTTCTCTTCACAGTGGCAAAAACGGGACTCTCTGCTGGAAGTACTTTGAAGAGTTAAAGCCAGAAGGAAAGCCAGGAGTTCAGACAGAGTTCAGTCCCTGCCGTTGCCAGGGGAATTGATTGAAAGGCCCCAGACTGTCTGGCTTCACAAATGGCTGACGAAGGCAACGAACGAGGCTTGCAACGACCAGAATGGAGCCTCGCGAATGGCTTGTTCGTGAACAGACGAATTGGCTGTTTGTGGGTTTTTTCTGTTCGTAATGCTGTTCGTGCCCATGGCTGCTTCCACACACGTTGGATAATCCACTTTCAATACTCTTTAGTGAACATTTGAAACTGATTTTCCATGTGTGGAACAAAAAATCCACTTCCAAAGGATTGCGAAAGTGCATTGAAAGTGCATTATTCAACGTGTGTGGAAATGGCCACTGTCTAATTACGACTCTGAATGGCTTAGCATAAGCAGTGTTTTTTTAAGGGGACAGTGTTCAAGTGAAAGGGGTTCAAATCCTGCTCTGCTGTGAAGAATGAGGGGGGCGGGGTGTATCTCAGTGCCACTTAAATCTTAGGCTGTTTCCACACCAGAATTTCCCCCTGCATGGACAGCAAGAAGCACCTGCAGTGAAGGGAGCATCCAGACAACTTCAGGCCAATCTGTGCATAACTCGTCTGGCTCCTGTCTTTAGTTTCTCCTTTACTCCAGAGCAAATATAAAGCCTGTTTTCTTTGAAGGAAAGGAGAAACTGTAGGGTGGCTGCAAGGGGGACTTCCAGGAGAATGCTGCCACATAGGCACCATGGGGAGAGGTGTGTGAAGCTCAGCGCCACCTTCCACCCTCAAAACCACAGAGCTGAGCTTCCATCAATCTGTTGAAGGTGCCATACAACTCCTGTTTTACTTTTTGCCACAACACAACAGCATGGCTCTCTGCTGGCATTTGATACCTGGTGGAAGAACTTACAGGGTCCCAAAAGAGAGAAAGAAGTGGGTCTTAAATGAAGAAATCACACTGGGGGTTTTCTTGTTCCAGTGATGAAAAACACATAGTTGGGTCAAACACCAAGATCTCCATTGCCTTGCTGAACAAGGGCACAAGGGGTCTCTGAGGGCCAAGCTACAAGTGACGAATGACACTTGAACAGCAAGTGGATTGAGCGGAGAGCAAGTGGAGGGCAAGTGAACAGGGAGGAATACGCTTGCTGTTCAAGTGTCATTCGTCACTTGTAGTTTGGCCTTGTCAACATTCATCTCCAACGCAGGAGTCACAATAATTAATGGCTCTAGAATGTTCTTGGCTTCCAGCTCTTCAGCATTTACAGCCAACGGGGGAAAAGATAAGGCAAACGTTTATTAACCAGAAAATATCGACACACAATGTTTCATGTTAGATAAGCAATATGTGTTGATGCACTTGGAATTGAATTGAGTGCATTGAATACGTATTGATGCACTTGAGGAATTTTTGCTCTTCTTTGCTAATATATATTATGAGCTTTAGAGTTGTGGGATTGTTTTTGGCAGTACATTCTGTTTGCAGATAAGAGTAACTCTGATGAAGATCAGCACAAAATGGGAATGGAGCTCGCAATGCATCATGAACTGATTTTTTACTGCTGAAAGAAGAGTTGTTGAAAGAAGAGTTGTGTACTGAATTGTTATTGCTGAAAGAAGAGTTGTGAACTGGAATTGCTACTGCCTTAAGATTCTCTCCCATTGGAAGAAAAGTGAAATTTTCATACTCAATATGTTATTCTTGAGGAGGGGAACACTTACATTTTGTTGGTTTAATGCATGTATATCATTGTTCGTTATTTCGTTACAAGTTATTTACATGGACTCAGGGGTGGATCTACATTTGTGGGGCCCTGAAGCTTGAACTGTTACGGGGGCCCAACTAGCAACAATAGGGCAACATCCAACAAGGTCCAAAGGACCTTGGTGCCCTTGCAAGGACCTCAAGGCCCAAATGGCAGAGAATGGGGTGGAGCCCATAAAAATGGGCCATACAGTAAGCCCCTTCCCACCAGCAACGAGTTCTGGATAACCACTGTTATGGGGGATGAAAATTAGGGAAACGTATACATGCATGATGCATGATAGAATGATAAAATAAAACATAGCAAAGAGCACAGTTAATATAATCTTTTGTTTTAGATAACTATGAGAATACATACTACATGAAGCACATTTTACAAAATACTCTTTTTCCTGTTTTTTCTAGCAAGATATTCACATACCATTTTGTCATATGAAAGCTTCCTTGCAATGTCATTTTCTAGAGATAATAGGCATAAAGAATTTAAGCACTCTTCCATCATGGTAGACTGAAACTTGTTCTTTATAAAGAAAAGGTTTGAGAAATTCCTTTCTGCTTCACAGCTTGTGATAGGTAGAAATGGGCACGAACCACACCAAAAAATGAACCATGAGGTTTGTGGTTCATGGATTTTCACGAACCAGGAACCATGAACTGGCACAAACTGGGGCAAGTTTATGAACCAGTTTGTGGTTCGTGGGGTTTAAATGCCCCTTCCCAGCCACTTAGCAGCGGCAGGGAAAGGGGGCACTTGATAGTTTAAAGGGCCCTTTCCTGCCTTGCAAGTGGCAGGTCCCTTTAAACTATCAGCTGGCAGATGGTAGGGGGGATCCCCCGTCACTGCCTGCCAGCTGATAGTTTAAAGAGAATGGCCCAAACCCTACCCCCCGTCCCAGCCCCAGCCCCACACTTACCTTGCCCTGCGGGCCTGTGGTGTCCTCCCCCTCCTCCCGCAAGGGGCGGGAAGGCCATTTTCAGCCTCTTCTGCTGCCACGTGGGCCCACAGAGTGGAGGAGGCCAAAAACGGCCTTCCTGCCCCTCAAATGGTGGCCGCGGCAGCCATTTGAGGGGTGGGAAGGCCATTTTCGGCTTTCTCTGCCTCCAAAAATGGCCTCCCTGCCCCTCAAATGGCGGCCATGGCCTGGTTCGTGCATTCTTTTGGTTCGTAATTTGATTCATGCCCACCTCTAGTGATAGGCATTGTCGAGTACAGGTTAAGCACAATATTAGGGAACACTTCAATCAGGTGTTGCTCACAAATAAGCTGAAGAACTTCTGCGCATTGCATTTTAGATTACGTGTTTTGGGATTTCCTAAGGTGTAAATATTCTTTGAACTGATAGCTCAGGGCCAAGCTACAAGTGACAAATGACACTTAAACGGCAAGTGGATTGAGTGGAGGGCAAGTGAACAGGGAGAAATACACTTGCTGTTCAAGTGTCATTCATCACTTGTAGCTTGGCCCTCAATTAGTAATTTGTGGTCAATATCATCTTTGTAATGCGATATGATATGTTTACTATTGTCCTCATCAATTTCAGAATTGTTCACCAATTCTGAGAGGAACCTTTTCGCAATCTGCTCAAATGGGTCAATCTTCTTGCCTAACTGGATTACCAAGCAGTCATAGAGTTGATTTAGAACTTCTAGCTTAAATTTTTCCGCTTCTTTTAAAGAAGCCCTAGCACTCGTTCCATCTGAAAATTTCTTGGTAACATCAGAACAACCTGAGGTGATATCTTCACAAAAACCTTTTGTTTCTGATTCATAGTGTGCAATCCAATCAGCTGAATTTTCACGAAGTTCTTTGACAAACAAAAGTAAAGGCAATAGCAGAAGATAACCTTCAAATATAGCAAAACCAGGGGTTTGGAGTTTCTTGCTTGTTTTGTTGAAAAGCTCAAGAACTTCTTCCCAAACAACTGTTAAAATAGCATATTCCAACTTTCCCAATTTGTGGTATAAATTCTTTGCATCTTGTTTACATTCCAGCTTCTCTTCTGAGTCTTCAAAATATGTTTGAGAGTTTGTAAAATACCTGTATATCCATTTTTATTTTCCCAGAATGCTTCATATTGTGCAGACCATCTAGTTACACTGAGGGCCAAGCTACAAGTGACGAATGACACTTGAACAGCAAGTGTATTTCTCCCTGTTCACTTGCCCTCCACTCAATCCACTTGCTGTTCAAGTGCCATTCGTCACTTGTAGCTTGGCCCTTAGGTAAGGTAAAGGTAGTCCCTTGTGCAAGCACCGAGTCATTACTGACCCATGGGGGGACGTCACATCATGACGTTTTCTTGGCAGACTTTTTGTTACGGGGTGGTTTGCCATTGCCTTCCCCAGTCATCTACACTTTACCCCAGGAAGCTGGATCCTCATTTTACCGACCTTGGAAGGATGGAAGGCCGAGTCAACCTTGAGCATGCTACCTGAACCCGGCTTCCACCAGGATCGAACTCAGTTCGTGAGCAAAGCTTGGGCTGCAGTACTGCAGCTTACCACTCTGTGCCACGGGGCTCTTTTTACACTTTACTCTTTAAAAGTTTAAAATTCCCTATCTTCGTGGAGATCCAGAATAGAAAACATAGCTCCTGTAAAATGCCAAGATAGTCAACAACTTCAGGTACAGTAGACACTGCCTTTACTCCAAGGTTGAGTGAATGGGCTGCCCATGTTACATAGTCTGCACACCTGTTAATGTTTTTAAAGAGTGCTTGCAGCCCTTTCTCTGAGCACTTCATGTTAGATGCATTATCATAGGAATCCTTGTTCATTCCAGTCCAGTTGCTATTACTTCAGAGCAAGACAGCCAATTTGGTGTAGTGGTTAACAGCACCGGACTCTAATCTGGAGAACCGGGTTTGATTCCCCACTCCTCCACTTGAAACCATCTGGGAGACTTTGGGGCAGTCTCAGCTCTCTCAGAGCTCTCTCAGCTCCACCCACCTCGCAGGGTGATTGTTGTTGTGGGGATAATAATAACATACTTTGTAAACTGCTCTGAGTGGGCGTTATGTCATCCTGAAGGGCAGTATATAAACAGGGCCGGTGCAAGAGGTTCTGGCACCCGCGGCGGCATGCGCACGCACTCTGCGCACCTGCACGCCACGGACTGCGTGATGACATCATCGCAGACATCATCATGCGCCGCAGGGGGGCTGGGCAGCTCGCGGAGCCCCAAGCACAGAAGCTGCAAGTTTTCTCTATTTGGGTGAAAATTGGAAAGATAAAATGACATAATATATGGCAATGGCCAAATTAACGAATGTCGTCGTAAGTAAAACACTTATTAAAGAATTTGAAAAGAAATGGGAAAACTACTTCACGTATTATAGATACAGATGAGAAATACAAGATATGAATTAATAATGTAAATTTGACCATGAAATTTGACTAACAGAGGTTATAGAGGTGTAGCACCAAAAGACAGAGATCTCTCAGTGTCACAGTGTGGAAAAGATGTTGGCAGGTCATTTGTATCTACTCAGGAGGGGTGGGGTTGAGTTGAGTCATCCTGTAAGAGTTTCCCAGGGTGTGGAATGCTAATGGTGGGAGGCTTCACTGTATCCTGAGGAGGTTCTTTTGCATATGGATTGGTGCTTGATGTGCTAATCTTCTCTGCAGGGCTATTGTCGAGTATAGAGTGTTTTGTTAGCCTGGTGTTTTTCAGAACTGGAAACCATGCTCTGTTCATTCTTAAGGTTTCTTCTTTCCTGTTGAAGTTTTGCTTATGCTTGTGAATTTCAATGGCTTCCCTGTGCAGTCTGACAAAGTAGTTAGAAGTGTTGTCCAGTATTTTGGTGTCCTGGAATAAGATACTGTGCCCTGTTTGAGTTAGGCTATGTTCAGCCACTGCTGATTTTTCAGGTTGTCCAAGTCTGCAGTGTCTTTCATGTTCTTTTATTCTTGTCTGGATGCTACGCTTTGTGATCCCGATGTAAACTTGTCCACAGCTGCAGGGTATACGGTATACTCCTGCAGAGGTGAGGGGGTCTCTACTGTCTTTTGCTGATCGTAGCATCTGTTGTATTTTTCGGGTGGGTCTGAATACTGCTTGAAAGTTATGCTTTTTCATAAGCTTTCCCATCTGATCAGTAATTCCTTTGATATATGGCAAAAACACTTTTCCTGTAGGAGACTGTTTTTCCTTGGTTGTTTGATTCATCCTGGGTTTGATTGCTCTTCGGATAAGCAAAACTCTTTCGGTTTTGTATATTCCAGGAAGTGGTTCCCTTTTGCTGGTTGAACTTGTATTTATTTACCTATGGCATTGTTTATGGAAATGTCCTTCATACTGACTGTTACTAATCTCACGCTGTGTAATCCCACTTGTGTGTCTCAGTGAGAAAGGTGGACTATAAATGATATAAATGAAAGAAAGAAATAATAAAATAAATGGGCAGGAAGGAATGTCTATGACCAAAGGAGTGCTAAGTAAAAATCCTCCTCTTTGCTTCATGGGAGTCATCCTGCTTCAGACAGGCAGGAGCGTTTTGTCCTCTCCCTGTTGCCCTCTACCTGTCTCAGCTCAAGAAAACTGCAAGTGCTTCACTGCCGATAGCTGGGCTGGCCCAGCCTGAGACATCTTGGCCAACTGTACTCCAAGGATGGTGTTCCACCCAGCAAGGAATAGCCCATTCTGCCTCCTTTTCCTTGGGGAGCGTGACCAAGCGTCAGCTCTGCTTTCCTTCTAGGCATGCACAAAACACTCTCCGTTTAGCTTCCTCGTACCTTCAGCTCCCTCTCGAAGCTCAGCTCACGGCTGCTGAACCCCTCACCCTTTATCCTCACCAACAACCCTGCGTGGTTGGTCAGTCTGAAAGTGACTGGCCCAAGGTCAGCGAGGGAGGGGATTTCATGGCAATATCCTCTTGCTAAGCTCCTCCCTTACAACAAGATCTCTCCTGGCAATTACCTTAATTACGTATTATGAGCGACCTCCCAATCAGGTCCCATAATGGTTTGCCAATTGGGGTTGAAGGTTGAAAAGCGTTGGGCTTTTTGCAAGTGTCCTACGCTCAGTCATGAAAGAGTTAAATTGTTGTTCTGTTTGTTTAGTCAGATAGCTGGTTAGCATAGGACCACTTAGGCTTCCAGAGAAGTTCCCGCCAGAGAAAGTGGGAGTCTTTAGTCTTAATGAGGGGATCCAGGAACGTCTATTGGATGAGCCAGTTTATTGGGGGGCAATGAGCTAGCAACATATATTACGGTTTTATTGCTCTTTGTTCAGTCTAAGCTCAGTCGACTTCTCTTTGCAATCTCAGCTTTTCTCTCTCTTGGACCTAGTTTCGCTACCAAGATGTAGTCACAAACTGTTTGTTGTTTTTCCTACCAAACGCGCCCTTTTTACCCTATTATGTAGTAAAGTATTTTTATAGAGCTAGAACCACAGAAGTCGGTCTACTTATTTCCATGGCGCTATTATCAAACTCTGCTACTCTGCTAACGTGTATCTCATTCTTGTTGCAACCACAAACAAAAAGGGTTGAGGCTGTGTAAATGGGGAGGGATCTTGCTGCCCCCTCCCTGCTACGGCCCAAGTTTATCAGCTCCGGCTGAATCAGATTCCAACATTTTTTTTTTTTTGCCTGCCAGGACACTTGTGTCTTTACCGCTTCCCTGCTGGGACAGTTCTCAGGAGGTGGAACTCCCTGTCACTTGAATCTCCATGCTGTGCGAAACCCGCCCATGTTGGTTTTCGTCCTGCTCTGACCCCTGCTAAGGCCAGCTGGGGGGGGACTGTAGTTCCCAAGGTGAAGGGTGAACTTAAAGATTTGCACTCTGCAAGGACCACTGGGATAACTTTTGGCAGCCAGAGGAGCATCCCAGATTACCCAGAGGGCTTCCCAGCTTATTTTTGTCTCAACAAAAAGGTTTGCTTGTGATGTCTGACTGCACCCGCTGTCTCTGCGCCTAGCCTTCTCTCCAGGGCTGTTGTAGGATCTAATGTGGCACCCACGGACTGCAATTCACCTTTCGGCATCCAAGCTCATTTGATGACCTTAATCCAGTTACTCAGGGTTGTTTTGAGGATTAAAATGGAGGGAGGGAGGGTCATGTATGGAGTCCTAAGTTCTCTGGAGGAAGGGTTGCTCAGGCGTGACCCACTTTTCCCTGGTTTACCCTCACACTTTCAATCGAGGACCAGGTCACGACCGTTGCCAGGTTCTGCCTTTTTTCATCTTCGACAGGCCAGGCAACTGGCGCCCTATCTTTCGCCCCGGGACCTGGCCACAGTAATCCCCGCAATGATCACCTCTAGGCTAGACTACTGCAACTCACTCTATGCTGGGCTGCCCTTGGGCCTGACCTGGAAGTTACAGCTGGTCCAGAATGCAGCAGCACGCGTCCTTACTGGAATGCCCATCCGAGCGCACATTCATCCTGTGCTGTGCCAGCTGCACTGGCTCCCAGTGGAGTTCCGGATCCGGTTCAAGGTGTTAACCTTGGTGTTTAAAGCCCTTCACGGACTGGGACCTGCATACCTGCAGGACCGCCTCTTCCGTTATGTCCCCTGCAGGGTGTTACGCTCTGCAGACAAGCAACTCCTGTTGGTCCCCAGCCCGAAGGACATCCGTCTGGCCTCAACCAGGGCCAGGGCTTTTTCTGCCCGGGCCCCAGCCTGGTGGAACGCTCTCCCGCTGGAGATCCAGGCCCTGCGGGACCTGTTACAGTTCCGCAGGGCCCGGAAAACGGAGATGTTCCACCGGGCCTTTGGCTGAGTGCCAGCAGGTGTCCTCCTGCTTCCATCTAAGACCACCACTTCTTCTGGGGCTGCCCTCGGCCATCTGCTGTGCTCATATACGGACTCCCAATATTTGTTTAAATAGCCTGCTCCTGGACTATTTGATGACTTTTTAAAAATTACTATTGATTTTATGGTATTGTGACTTTTTTTTTATTTTTTAATATCTAAGACAAAAACCTACAGAAAAAAAACTACAAAAGTAAATGGGAAGGGGAAAGGGGAAAGAAGAAAAAAAAAGGGAAGGAGGGCTGGGAAAGGGGGGGAGGTAACATACAAACAATAAACACTACACTACAATGCTTTCCCTTCATACTGCCATAGTTAAAGTTTTAAACCTTCATAAAGTAATGATGGAGTGGTTGACCTTACAAAATACAAATTACAGCCCAAATTAAACCTTCTTCCCCCCGCTAGACCTCGGACGCAGTTCTCTCTGAGCAGCCGCAGCCACTGCGCTCGTTGCCTCCCCCCTCCCTTCAGGCTTCAGATCTTCTTCTTTTTGCTTGGTGTCTTGCCCAAATTCTTGATTTTTATCCACAAAATCCCTTAGCTGATCTTCTGAATTTATCTTGTAAGCTTGATCTTTATAATTGAACCAAATTCCTTCCGGAAATAGCCATTTATACTTTATCCCTCGTTCCCTCAGGAGAGCTGCGAGCTTTTTATACTTAAATCTTCTTTTCTGAACTAGAAATGGAACGTCCTTCAGTATCTTGACTTTATTTCCCAGAAAGTCCAAGTCCGCATTATATGAGTTAAATAGGATAGTGTCCCGGACCCTCCTAGATGAAAACTCAATAAAAATCTCGCGAGGCAGCTGCCGCTTCATTGCATATTTTGAAGAAGCCTGACGGACTTCCAAAATGGTGCTTTTTACCTCTTCCTTAGTTGCCCTCGCGGGTGTCGCCAATAATTCCGAGGCAAGCTCCCTTAGATCCTCGTTTTCCTCCTCTTTAACATTCTGGAGATGCAAAACAGTCTGTGTTCGTTCCACTTGCAGCCCGATCAGCTGGTTTTCCACCAGCTTTAGCTCCTTGTTCGTTGCTCTCATGAGTGACGCATTTTCCCGAGCAGACTTCTCTGCCCCCCCCACTGCTTTCTTAATGGCTTTCACATCGCTCTCAATTAAGCCCACCATTTGATCTGTTTCATTCAGCTTGTCAACAAAGGGTTTTATGGCTTCGATGACCGACCTTTTCACCAAGTCCTCGAGCGACTCCGCTTTTCCCTGCAGGGCAGCCGAGATTGACTTGCCCAAAGCGGGACTCTGCTTTTTCGCTGCCATTTTAGGGGGGGGGGACCGCCAACCTTCTGAAACTCAGTGAGGGGGAAGAAATCCGAGTCTTCTTAACTTCAGATCCCACCACTCTTTCGCATACGCTTGTAATAACAGAAGGGATTTGCTTACTTACAGGCTTCCGCCTAGTACTGTTCTTTGCCGTTTTCCGTGGCCTGGCAGCACGCAAGGTGCTGCGCACATCTGCCGGCCTCCATGGGGACAAACGGGCAATTTACCCCCTGCCTCGATTTGCCAGAGGGCTCTTCCTGCAGCGTCCCGGACCCTGATTCCCTCCCTGGGAGTCCTGGGGGCTAATCTTTGCAGATCAGCCGCCCGGTCAGGCTGCTCGGACGCTTCCTCTCGGACCTGCGAAGAGGAGTGTCCGACATGGCCGAGAAAACGAAACCGAATCCATGGTATTGTGACTTTTAATGTGTTTTTTGAATGTTGTTAGCTGCCCTGAGCCCATTTGTGGGGAGGGTGGGGTATAAATAAAATAAAATAAACAAACTTGTGAGATGGGTTCGGCTGAGAGAATATGGCTGGCCCAAGGTCCTCCAGTGGGCTTCACAGCAAAGTGGAGATTTAAACCTGGGTCTCCCAAGTACAGATCTCAGAAGCTAAGCAGGGTCGGCCTTGGTTAGTAATTGGATGGGAGACCTCCAACAAAGACCAGGGTTGCAGAGGCAGGCAATGGCAAACCTCCTCTGTTACCGTCTCTTGCCATGAAAACCCTACCAGGGGTCGCCATAAGTCAACTCTAACTTGAGGGCCAGATTTCATTTTTCTCCCAGGCGCTAACAGGTAGATTTAGGCTTCAAGAGGTAAGACAGGAGAGGAAAATAATTACAAAGCAAGCCTGCCTGTTTTTTGCAGAGCTTGTTGTGAAACGTTACTGAGCAAACATGTCTCACTGTGTGGGAAAAGCAAGGCTGACTGCACACACATCGGCTGGCAAAGGCAAGTACAACCCATTCTGCTGTAATGGCCTGATAAAAGAACCCATTCTAGAATTGTAGGAAGTGATGGGATGAGAGATAAAGTTGCCGAGTAGGACCTAAGAAAGGGAAGTTTGGGCTAGCCCGGGAGGGAGGAGGACAGCTTTACCTGCCTCTGGGCGCAGGGCACATCCAGCGAGAACAGCCGCTTGGAGAAACGTTATTCACTGGGGTCTTGAATTGAATTGCAAAAGACACGTGAAGACCATCTTTTCTCAATGGGCATTTGGACTGGGGATAGCAGCTACTTTTCTGCCGATTTCTGTTCTTGACCTGTTGCAGTTACTGGTTGTTATTGTTGTTGTTCTTCTTATCTATGCTGTACGGCTTGTCTCTCTGTTTTTGTATTTTGTCATAAATTACAGAGATACCAAAAGTTCAGTCTTGAGCGTATCCCTGAAAGGCAGGCCATCCTACTACATAATTCTGTAAGCGGGTTTAAGACGACTCACTGGGATTCCACAATGCAGGCGTGTTAGTGCGCCCCTAGCGGGAGAAGAGGGGAGTCATTCTATGGGCCAATGGGGCCAGAATGAGTCGCTGCTGGACACAGGAGCTGGAGCTGCCCCCTCACGCACTCCCCGCCCACAGTGGCCCCAATCTGGGTGGCTGTCGGGTGGATGAGCTGGAGCCGCCCCCCTCACACACTCCCTGCCCAAAGCGGCCCCAATCCAGGTGGCTGTCGGGTGGATGAGCTGGAGCCGCCCCCCTCACACACTCCCTGCCCACAGCAGCCCTGATCCGGGTGGCTGTTGGGTGGATGAGCTGGAGATGCCCCCCTCACGCACTCCCCACCCACAGTGGCCCCGATCTGGGTGGCTGTTGAGTGGATGAGCTGGAGCCGCCCCCCTCACGCATTCCCTGCCCACAACAGCCCCGATCCGAGTGGCTGCAGGACAGAAGAACTGGAGCCACCCCCATCGCATGCTCCCCACCCATGGTGGTCACTGCCAGGTGCAGGAGCCCGTCAGGAGCCCGTCCCTCTCGTTACGGCACTGGGGAGGAGGCAATGCCATCAGGCCCCCTGCCCCCTTCCTTATCCCAGATCAGGATGCTAGGGAGGGGGCAATGCCCATCCGGGCAACCCTGCCCTTCCCCCCCCACCTCAGATAGGGATTTTGGGGAGGGGGCAATGCCCAGTCCAGCCACTTTGCCCTCCTCCCCACCTCCAGATAGTGGCTCTGGGGAGAGGCCAATGGGCAGCCCTCCTCCCCTGCCCTTTCTAGAGCCCATTGTATTTTTGCTACAATAGGCTTTGTTGCTAGTTTTAAAATAAATACATCAACATGATGTAAAAATAGGAGAATCTATGCTGAGGCACTAGAGATATGGAAAAGTAAGGGAGGGAGGGAAGGAGGAACTTCACAGCTGAACTGTTGCTAAGTCCCAAATTTCATATTTTAAAATATATATTTATTTCTTACAAAGATGTGTTCCCCATGTTTACACCAATGGCCTCCAAGGCAGTTTGCCTATAAGAATCTGAACACTGCAAGGACAGAATACAAAACAAAGTAGAGTTCAGTCAGCAGCAGCATTCAGAAAGCGGCCAACCCACTGATGATTAATTCTATCCCACCAAAAGCTTTTGGGGGAATTGGGCAGTTCTCACCTCAGGCCTAAAAGATAGCAAAGTCAGCAGCATCAAAATGTGTTTGGTGGGGGGGAACATTCCATAATCAGGGTGCCACAGCAGAGAAGGCCCTGTCCCTGGTGGCCTCACACCTGAACTCCCAAGGTGGGGACACCTGGAACAGACCCTCACCTGGCAATCCCAGAACATGGGAAGGTACTGGGGAGGGGAACAGCATTGCCCGCCCCTTGACCTCAAGCTCTTTAGGCTCCATAGGTCAAGATCAGGATTGCACCCTTCAAAAGCACGATATGATTAACACCGCAAGTCCCAGTTAATAACCTGGCTGCTGTGTTTTCAAACCAGGTTAAGTTTCTAGATGCCTTTCATATGTAACCCCATCCGTAACCCCAGACTCCACAGATAATTTATTGAAGCCTGTCTGATTTAGGGGAAAGCCAGTTTGGTTTAGTGGTTAACAGCACCGGACTCTAATCTGGAGAGCCGGGTTTGATTCCCCACTAGGGGTGTGCAAGCCAAAAATTTTCGGCTATAGCCGAAAGTAGAAAGCCGAAAGAAGATTCTCTATCGTTAAAGCCGAAAGCCGAAACAAGAATCTCTTTCGGCTTTCGACTTTCGGGATTCTTTCGGCATTATTTCGGCATTCTTTCGGCTTTTTTCTATGGGAAAATGCCTCCGTCTTCCAGGACGCCTGGAGGAGGCATTTTCCCACCGAATAAGCCCAAAATTGGTGGGGACCTTCCTCTAACCCTTCTCTAACAACCACCCAAGTTTCAGACAGATTGGACTTTGGAGGGCCATGTTAGGTCCCCCCATCCTCCCATAAGAAAGCGAAAGAGCAGCATATTGTTAGCATGCTGCTGCTGATCTTTCTTCATTATTTCCTATGGGGAAAAAATGAAGAGGCAGGCTTCCTTTGCCAGGGGTGGCATTTTGCATGCAAAATGCCCCCCAGCCCTCAGGGGCCCTTCTCCCACCCCTCCTCCCACCCCCCACCAAGGCTCAGCCTGCTCCCACTTGGGGGGGCCATTTCATCCCTTCCAAAGTACAAGTAGGCAAAGCATTATGACACATTACACCAGCAGTCCCCCACACAGTAAAATTAAAACAAAACTCACTTAACATCAGAGAATCACAAAGCATGATTCCTGTCAAAAACACTTTATTTCTTGAACAGCTTTAGGTTACACAGCAGGGGGGAACACGAAAGGGCATGGCAGCACTATCTTACACAAAAATAACACAACTCACTTAACATCAGAGAATCACAAAACACAATTCCTGTCAAAAACACTTTATTTCTTGAACAGCTTTAGGTTACACAGCAGGGGGGAACACCAAAGGGCATGGCAGCACTATCTTACACAAAAATAACACAACTCACTTAACATCAGAGAATCACAAAAACACAATTCCTGGCAAAAACACTTTTGTTTCGGCATTCTTTCGGCATTCTGAATGCCGAAACGCACATCCCTATTCCCCACTCCTTCGCTTGAAGCCATTTGGGTGACCTTGGGCCAGTCACAGCTTCTCGGAGCTCTCTCAACCTCACCCACCTCACAGGGTGATTATTGTTGTGGGGATAATAATGACATAGTTTGTAAACCGCTCTGAGTGGGCGTATATAAATCGAATGTTGTTGTTGTTGTTGTTGGGATGTACAAGTCATCTGTTGATCTTGGCCCTGCATCTATGGTTGACCATTTTTCATATATTGTGGAAGGTAAAAGTCAGGCTGCTTTGTTTGCCCGAGGTGCATGAGCACACGTGAGTCTGCAGTCATATGCTCAAGCCCCAGTGAAGGGAATGGGGCCAGCGCAAGAACCTGTCCTCACTTTGTCCCATTTTTTCCAATTGGGTTTGAGTAAGAGAACTTCTCATTCAGACTGATCGATGAGAGGAGACTGTCTTTTGGATTTCCCCGTTCAAGCGCTGAAATATCTTGATCCATCCCTGAACAGCAACCTATTTATTGTGTGTGTGTGTGTGTGGGGGGGGATCAACGTTAAACTGTTTTTTAAAAAATTAATTCCCCCCCAAAATTGGCACATTCCCCTTGTCTCCTCCCATGTCGTTCAGCCTGCCAAGAGGTATCCCAGTTCCTGAAGGAAGAGCCCAGAAAGATCTAGGGAAGATATTCCGTTTTCTGAGAGCGCCACTATATATCTCCACAGCAGCCGTAGTCTCTCTCTCGGTGCCTCTCCTCATATCATGGTCACTCGGTTCTTGATATAAACGTGGTACGGGTCGCTCTGCTTATCAAATTCCTTCCGGGATCTGGTGTATCCCAAGATCAAACTCCCAACTGTTATAGCAAAGAGAATCATCACGAAGAGAATGTACATGTAGGCATAGCTCTCGTCCTCTTCATTTCTGTGTTTTGGTTCCTGGGCGCATGGATCAGTGTGGTAGAATGTCTGGTTCAGAGCCCTCACCACCGAGTCGAGGCGGCTGAACCAGGAGTCCGTCAGGTTTGCTGCCAACATTGTCTTTGCCAGGAGACACTGTTGCTGGTGAAAAGACAAAAAGAAACACAATTTTGGAACAGTTTTAAGGGGGTAGCCACAGGGCCGGATCTAGGGTTGTCGGCGCCCAGGGCAACCCTAATCCGACTGTCCTGCGCACGCGCGCAAGCGCTCCCAGCACTGCGTGATGATGTCATCACGCAGGGGCGGAGCAGTGGAGGCAGCGTGCGGGGCTGGGAAGCCACCCGTGCCAGTCGCCTTCCCGCAGTCGAATGGCGCGGGCAGCCTCGCAGCCTCCGTGCTGCCTTTTGCCTGCCCCACAGGACAGGGGGCGGCCGGCAAGCAAAGCAGGGCATGCGAATGGCACGGGCGGCCACACTGCCTTCTGCCTTCTGCCTGCCCTGCAAGCCAGCCACCCCTTGTCCTGCGGAGCAGGTGAAAGGCATCATGGGGGGCTGCGAGGCTGCCTGTGCTGCCACCTGTGTGCTCCGGCAGCTGACAGCCGCTCCCAGCGCCCCCTACCTGATGGCGCTGGGGACAGACTACCCTCCCTGCCCGCCCCCCTCCGATCTGGCCCTCGGTAGCCATGTTGGTCTGCAGTAGAACCGCAGGAACTGAGTCCAGCGGCACTTTAGAGACCCACAAGATTTTCAGTGTGTAAGCTTTCGGGAGTTACAGCTCCCTTTGTCTCTCTAAAGCTTACACCCTGAAAATCTTGTGGGTCTCTAAAGTGCCGCTGGACTCAATTCCTGAAATTTCAGAAGAGCTGGGTCCCCAGAGTTCTTATTAGACAGTCTAACTATGCTACCAATGTGAACTGGTTTAACCATAGCACTGCTTCTTCCAAAAGGAAGCAATTTTGTAAAGGTGCTGAAAACCCTCCGTTGGAGACACCTAAACCCCATTGCAGAACTACAGTTCTATGAACTACACAACTGAGCTAGGAAGTTCGCCCCACGGTATTCTCAAGGTTAAGAGCTCACTCCCTTCTTGACTCATGCACGCATTCTTCAACGGATGGTTAACTCCGTTCCAAAGCCGGAAAACACACAAGGGGGAACGAATGCTCCGTCATTGGTCTGCGGCATTTGATCTGTTCGGCCTCTCCCGTGCTCACATGCAATACATCCACCTGATGCTGAAGTCCTCTACTCAAGAGAACAGCCCCTACCGTCACTTCTAAAAGCACCCCACATACAGACGGACATTCCAGGCTGAAAGTAACTCTCTGGCAACATTGGTTCAGATCAGAGAATCCTCAACCAACAGTGGCAAGACCACAACCCCTATTGTGCCGTTATTACAAATGGAAGATGTGTCTCTCAAAATCCCCAGGACTTTGTGCTGCCAAGCGACCTCCAGGTGATCTCCTATAAAACATCATAATTAGGGTAATTACCAGAGTTGCACCAGCCACAACAGGCGTGCTTGGCAGGAGCATGAAGTCCCGTGCCAGCCCTTGAACTTGAAACTATTACGGTCAGGATTCACACTCCCTTCTGTTTCGCCGTGAAATGCTTTGATTTGATGTCAAGCCCCCCGTAAAGCTTCCTGGCAGTCTCAGGGTTTGGTTAAGGATAAAATGGAGGAAGGGAGAGAATCACGGATGTTGGCCTGAGCTCTTCAGAGGGAGGGCAGAATAAAAAACAACAGATTAAGCCATCAGTTTCCACTTTAAAATGGTCTGAAGGATCCGGAACAGACCTTGGAGAGCAGCTGTCAATCAGAGTAGATAATGCAGGCTTAGACCAACCTGTATTTGGATCCTGTCTAAGAGCCAAGCTACAAGTGACGCCTGACACAGGTTGGACACTTGTCAGCTTCCTTCAAGTTTTGATGGGAAATGTAGGCGTCCTGGTCTTGCAGCTTGGCTCTCCATTTAATTGAAGTTTACAGAGTGGCAGTCTATGGAAGGGAGAACATGTGGTTGGGAGGGGATTGCAGGCATCGGGCTCTCACCGGGCGCCCCCCTTCCCCTGCACTGCATGTGTGAGTGTGGGTTTCTGTAAACTTCAATTAAATGGAAAGCCAAGCTGTAAGACCAGGATGCCTACATTTCCCATCAAAACTTGAGGGAAGCTGACAAGTGTCCAACCTGTCTCAGGTGTCACTTGTAGCTTGGCTCTAAGGCTGCTTCATATGTTTGTTTTGGTTTGCACTTTGGATGTGCTCAGAGGGAAGCCTTGCGAAGCCAGGGGACAAACTCGCAAGCCATTCAGGTAACTGTAGTCAAAGTTTTATATAGTTTCGGGTAGCTGTGTTGGTCTCAGTAGAACAGCAAGATTTGTACCATGATCTGTACCATGAGAACTGGAAGCTTGCTCTATTCATTTAAGAAAGAGAAAATCATGTGCTGAAGAGTCACAACTAAGGCCATTTCCCAATGTCCTTAAAGGGACAGCCCACTCACCGAACGCTGCAAGCTTTTCTCTTTCACTCCACACATCTCTGATTTCAAAATGGTAGCAGGCTGTTTGGCTTCCGTTTTGTCAGTGCCTTTTCAAGGACCATGGGAAAAAGTGGCAAAAAAACAGAAGCCGAACAGCTTGCTACTGTTCTGAAATCAGAGACGTGTGGAGTGAAGGGGGAAAGCTGGCGGAATTCCGTGAGTGAGCTGTGCCTTTATGGACGTGTGGAAATGGCCTCCGTCTCCTTCACCGGGAATGCAACAGGAGGGATTTGTTCCTTTGCAGCCCCATAGCTGAGCTCACGCAAGGACCGCAGAGGGCTTTGCAAACACGAACAAATGCGGCTTCCTTGCTTGTGTTTCAAGACAGACAGATGATAACCCCGGAGCTTGAGGGAAGCACTAAGTTCAAACAGGACAAGCAGTTGGTTTGAGGCTGCACTTTAGCATCCGTCGGTATCAGCTCAGGGCCAATCACCTCGATGGATAATCAGCATCAAATCCTTCAACCTCTGCTGGCAGCCTCCTGTGGGCTCTAGCACAGGTTCGCAATGGCATGATTTCTGCTCCTATCAAAAGGGAGACAGATGTCACAGTCCATGCCTCCATGCCAGCTGACTAGCCGAAGCCCCACGCAAACAGCTGCTCCCGTGGCAGGCCTCACCCAAGAGAATCCAGACTGCTTTCATGAATGTAAAAACCAGGTCCCCGGGGGCTAGTTACAAAGGGCTTAAGCAACTTGACTGGCCAGCGCTTGTCTTTCTAATGTCTCAGAACTTCTGCCTGAGATTCCGGCACACAAGACACACCTCCCTGTGGCAGAAGGCATCCAGAGATGACGGCGCGTGGGCTGAACGCAGCATGCAGGGCGGAAACCGTGCCTTTGGAAAAGAAGGACTGGCACTTTTTTTTTAAAAGAAATTTTATTGGGTGAGTAAAAATTAATATTTCAGATTTTCAATTAAAAACCTCACTTCCATATTCTCCCACCCTTTCCCCTCCCCCCTTAATCTAAGACTTCCAACAGTTTTCCAACCCGCTGTCTGAATCTACTACTTATATCCCCTTTTCTATTCTTAACTATCTTAACACACTAGTAAAATAGATAATATATATTAGATTGAACAAAACCTAACATCAAACTATCAGTTACATTATGTTTCTAACTTATCTCCTCTCTTCTCTTGTAAAGATTAGGATCTCCTCCTTTCTGCAAAATTAATAGTTATCTAACAACCACAATTGTCCCTTAACGTCCCACTTCTTTTCCAAATACTGTTTCAGTTTACCCCCGTCATTAAGAAATTCCTCTGGATTCTGTTCTCTCAACTTTCTCGTCATTTTATCCATTTCTGCCACGTACAGCAGTTTTTGGATCCAATTTTCAACAGATGGTACTTCTTGCGTCTTCCACTTCTGAAAGGAAGGACTGTCACTGAAGACATTTTAATCCACGTATTGTGTGCATTTAATCACTTAATTAAATTTGCATAAATTTGCATCGGTGACCAAAGGGAATGTATCCTCCCCATTCCGCTCAGCAAAGCTGGATGCTTTCCTCCAGCCGAGGGAGGATCCCTTCACTTTCGGGGGATAAGGCCAGAAATTCTGAAGGGGGGAGGGGTCCCAGCGCAGAGCCTGTTTTGCATGCAGAAGGTTGTAGGTTGAATCCCCGGCGTCCCCAGTTAATGATTGTAGGTGCCAAGAGTTAAGAAAGACCACCCTCTGCTGCAGACCGCAGCCTGATATGACATTACTGAGCTAGGGGGAGAAGATGCATCCTATTTTTAGCATGATAAAGGAAGGCACCACCTCCGCAATGCCTCCTGCAAGGTCGTCTCTTCTCGGAAGGCACTTGCCTCCCATCTCTATGTCGGTACAATAAAAACAACCGGCGCTTTTGCATTTTTGAATGACAGATACCTTTTAAATTTGACGTTCAATGAAATGTTGCAAGGCCTGTTAAAGAGAGCCAAGAATGACCCCAGCATTGCTAAGTCCCTCTTCGACACAGTTGCCCTGCATTCTTCCAAAAACCACCCACGGGAAACAGCGCAGGGCTCTTTCATTTCTTGCCGTATCAGCCCCATTCTCCAGCAAACACCCTTTATTTCCTGATCCCGTCTTATCAAAACACCTCCTCTACATTTTGTGAATGCCCCTATTGTTTGGTGTCCAACTGGAGACAAGCCAGAATACCTGAGCTCTCCAACAACCAGCAGTGCAATCCTAAAAAGAGTTATTCCAGTCTAAGCCCACCGATTCGAATGGGCTTAGATTGAAGTAACCGGGTTTAGGATTGCACTGTAAGTCGCCAAGCAAGAAGCCAGGCTGCCCTCGACCTGCCAGACGTCTTACGCCACCCTCCCTTCTACAATGCCCTGGGCCATAAACAAGAAATCATTTCCTTGCTTGTTTTGGGTGCGTGGCAGAAACATGATCTTCCCCGAGCCGAGCCTCTTCCCACGTGAATACCACTGCTTTTTTCCAGAAGATCAGATTCCACTGGGCTCTTTGAAGTCGACGGGCTGGTGTGAACAGCCCACTGCACAACTTGGGGGAGGAGAAGTCATTCCTATACGGCAGTACTGGTGTGCGAAGTCTTCCCTCTGTCCCACTTTATCTCATCCACAGTCCGTGAACACCCTCTTTCCTCGGAGAGCAAGATTCAAGTCCAGCGGCACCTCAAAGACCACCATCATTTTCAGCATACAAGCTTTTGAGAGTCAGAGCTCCTTTCTGCAGATACCGATGAAGGGAGCTTTGACTCACCGAAGCTCAAACCCTGGAAACCCTGTTGGTCTTTAAGGTGCTGCTGGAGTCTAATCTTGCTCTAGACCAACACAGCTACTCACCTGAATCCATGTCCTGGGTCATCGCATGACCAGAGAGACCACCCAATGCACCGGAACATCCCCTAAATTATGGGTGTTCTCCCAGCCTAAGGGTCAGTCAGCCTGCTTTGCAGGGATCTGAGTTGGACACCCACTCTTCCTAGGGGAGCCCCCTCCGAGACCCTCCGAGTTACCCCAGAGTCCCTTCTAGTCATTCAAGACTATGATCATGCACAAACATTGCACCCGCCCACCCTCCGAGACCCTCTGAGTTACCCCAGAATTCCTTCTAGTCATCCGAGACTATGACCATGCACAAACATTGCACCCGACCACCCTCCAAGACCCTCTGAGTTACCCCAGAATTCCTTCTAGTCATCCGAGACTATGACCATGCACAAACATTACACCAGAGCCCCCTCCAAGACCCTCTGAGTTACCCCAGAATTCCTTCTAGTCATCCAAGACTATGACCATGCACAAACATTGCACCCGACCACCCTCCAAGACCCTGAGTTACCCCAGAATTCTTTCTAGTCATCCAAGACTATGATCATGCACAAACATTACACCTGAGCCCCCTCCAAGACCCTCTGAGTTACCCCAGAATTCCTTCGAGTGATCCAAGACTATGATCATGCACAAACATTGCACCCGAGCACCCTCCAAGACCCTCTGAGTTACCCCAGAATTCTTTCTAGTCATCCAAGACTATGATCATGCACAAACATTACACCCGAGCCCCCTCCAAGACCCTCTGAGTTACCCCAGAATTCCTTCGAGTGATCCAAGACTATGATCATGCACAAACATTGCACCCGAGCACCCTCCAAGACCCTCTGAGTTACCCCAGAATCCCTTCTTCTAACCCAGGCACCCTCTAAGACAATGCAAAGGGGCAGTGGAGGCACCTCTCAGACTGTACAAGGTAGCAGCATCGCTCGCGGTGGCAAAAGCTCTGCAGCTGCCTCCTGTCTGACTTCGAAATCTGGGAACTGCATGGATCCAATCAGCCTCTTTCCTCCCATGCCCTCTTATCTTGGTTATTTACACAAGTGAATTAATTGCATATTTCAAGGGCCAACAGTGGCATTGTGTGTTTTTCCTGATTTGTTCAAACAGAGCTCTCCTGTTTCATTCCATCGGTGGCATGAGGGATATGCTCAGGTTTCGCATGTTTCAGCTGGGCATTTGCAAGCTCCCTCAGGGCCCTTTATGGGACAGCAGAAGTCACGCTTGCCTTAAGGGAGACCAGAGAAGCTCCTATGTCTTTAAGAGTTATAGCAAAGGGAACTTGAGCAGGCAGTTTTTTCTCACTTCGAAATATCCAGCTGCTCCAACAAACTTCCCTTTGCTCTAAACCTACTTGCATCTGATGAAGAGAGCTGTGCCTCTCGAAAGCTTATGCTACAATAAAGTTGGTTAGTCTTAAAGGTGCTACTGGACTCTTTGCTATTTTGCGATAAACTTACTGAAGCCATCGCAGCCTCCGTCTCTGGGCACCCAATGCTATAATCGACAACAGATTTCTAACTCCTGCATTCTTCACACAGCAAAGTTAAGATTCCTCCAATCTCTGTCCTGTTGCATTGCTTATTAGTTGTCTTGTCCTGTGGTTTGTATCGGCTTACTTTGTGTAATCTGCCTTGAGTCACGATAGTAGTGGAGGATGAGACTCAATGCAGGTTTCCACATCCATACAGCAGTTAAAAAGTAAATGGCTGTTAAAAAATAAAAGAGAGACCAAATGGCCTCTGAATGTCTCCAAGGGGGGAGTAAAGGCTCCCCCCTCCCCCCTCAAGCTGTTTCCCCGTGTCAGAATAGCAAGGAGGGAGTTTTTCACCCATTTTCACCGCTCCATGTGCTGTGCAGCTGCAGGAAAGTTGAGTAAAAACCTGCACATCTAGCTTGGCCCTGGGAAAGGCGGACTCTAAGCATGCAAACTGCTTTCGTGGTTAATCTCTTTCAATAATGGGGCTGAAGAGCCACCTCAAGTGGAATTTTTAGCACCCTCGCTCACAATTCCCAGGAGTTGGTGCTGTGCCGTGAGAGTTAAACTGGTATAAATTATTTTTAAATATTTTTTTAATTTAAATTATGCTTAATAAACAGTTACAAATATAATAAAGATAGATATTGTACAATGATATCAAATAAGTCTTCTATTACAGATGTTAAAGGTAGTTAGCATACAATAATATTATTAGTTTTATTTCCAATGTTTGCTACCTATAAAAAAATAGTTAAATAAATGAGTAAATTTTTTCTTAAGCGTTATCCAAAGGCCTGCCATTATTACTGAAAAAAGGATTGTCATCGTGCCAGATCTTCAGTAGATTGGTTATCAAAAATGATATATAAAAAAGAAAAGAAACAATGATTTGTAACCATTATTCAAACACTTAATAACCTGCTTAACTAATCCCTCCTTCCCTTCCCCCCTCCCTCTCTTAACTCTATTCCTTCTTAAAAGAAAAACTTTGATTTGTAGCTTTTATTAGAACTCTTATTAACTAAGATAATCCCTTCCTTCATTCCCCCCTCCCACACTTAACCCTAATCCCCCTCTTTTTTCAATGATATTAATACCTAGATCGGTTAAATAATGAATATTTTACAGACTGATAAATAAACTATGGTGTAAATTATTCTAAACAGTTCCCTGTAGCCTAAGTGATACACCCTATAGACTATTGGTATCTAAATCTATACCAAATTTAAAGAACTGTAAAAAAAAATTAATGGGAGCCCCATACGAGCTCCACTCCCTCCCCCCAATACCTCTACTCCTATATGATTTTTAAAGATTATACGGTCATAACATATTTACATGATATTAACTGGTATAAAATTGATGGAAGTTTGTAGTGGGACAGAAACCCTGGCTCAGATAAAGAACAAAATAACGTGCCTCTTCAGCTCCCTCTGGTGGACTGTTCCTTGAATCAGAATTATATAATCCACACTATGCAGCGATTAGCCTCCAGCCAACTAAATCTTCTGTGTAACCTGAAAGTTTGCATATCCTGCTCGAGCCCAATGTTATCACATAATCAGTAAGCAAGACTTCTGTGGAAGGGATCTCTGACCCTTGAAAGCTTACACTCTGAAAATCTTGCTGGTCTCGAAGGTGCCACTGGACTCCAATCCTGCTGTTTTACTGCCGGCCGACACGGCTACCCACCTAAACGAGACTTCTGCAGGTTGGCGACAGTGTAGCAAAATTCAACCGGTGGGGGACATCGCAGTGGGTTTTGATAAACAGCAGACAGGTGCACCAGGGCAACAGAATATGGCTCCACTGGGGCCAAGTGTCAGCAGGGAACAGGTGGAGCCTTTGACTCACCTCTTAGGAATTGCAATCCACTGGGATTCCGGCAGGGAGTTTTCCCGAGCCTAAGGGCGTGACTTCCTTCTGCTCGGGTGCCTCTTGTGCTGAAAATTAAACATTGCATCAAAAGCGCACCACAAAATCCAGCCCTACAGGCAACAAGTGTTTCGACTACAACCCTGAGATCTTTTGGAGGGTGGAAGGGAAACACTTACTGCAAAAGCCACCAAGTACGACAGGAGAGAAAACAACTGTCGGAATCCACTCACAGAGTAATACAGAATCAGTCATAGGAAAGAAGGAAGAAGTGACCGCTTCCAAAATCACTCAACTGGACAGAATATCTGGAATGCAAGCAAGAGCAGCCTCCCATTGAGATGTGAATGCCTGGAGATAAAAAGCAGAAACGTGCCTCCTCCAGACTTAAAAATAAAATAAAATCCAATGTTAAAAACTGGAGAACTGGGGAGTCTCCTATGAAGTATTTTCTTTTTTTACAATGAATGAAATGCCTCCAAAGGTTTTGCTTACTCAGACGGTGCAGAAAGAAGATTGCATTGCTTATTAGTTGTCTCATCCTGTTTTTTGTATCGGCTTACTTTGTGTAATCCGCAGGGTCAGGCTTGGTTGGTAATTGGATGGGAGACCTCCAAAAAGACCAGGATCGCTATACAGAGGCAGGCAATGGCAGATCACCTGTTAGTCTCTTGCCAAGATCCAGAGGAGTTAGCCATGTTAGTCTGTAGTAGCAAAATCAAAAATAGTCCAGTAGCACCTTTAAGACTAACCAATTTTATTGTAGCATAAGCTTTCGAGAATCACAGTTCTCTTCGTCAGATGCATGGAGGGCAGAAGGAAACTGGTCAAATATAGAGGAGGGGAGGGGGGAGGGGGGAGGAGAGGGGGGATGTAAACAACTCCTTTGATATGGAGAAGCAAACAGCTCCTTTTGATGTGGGGATCAGTTTGTTTATGTAAAGGTTCAAAGGAGTTTTCTTGCCAAGAAAACCCCACCAGGGGTCACCATAGGTCAGCTAGGACTTGAGGGTAGGATTTCATTCATTTCATTTCAAGCATATATTGAAATGTGACTAGTTTTGTCCACAAATAATGTATTATAATGAGAATGAAGAAAAATTCAGTGTTTTCAACGTTCAACTCTTTATTCAAAAAGGGTGCTTGTCCCCCTGTGAAGCCATGAAGCTGGGTAGTCCAAATCATAAACTTCTTTTTATTTGCTACCAAATCTATGCTTTCTAATTCCAACTTTTGTTTTTTCCCACCTCTTAAATAACAAACGGAACCAAACTAAACGTTACAGCCTCCTGAGTCCTGCCCCTGGATGCTGCCCCTTTCTAGAGGTGAACTTGGGCCCGATCCGGATTGGGCCCACAGCACGGGGGGGGGCAGACCATCTTGACCCCCCCCGCCCTTTTTCAAGCGCTGAAACAGATGCAAGGGAGGATGCGCGTGCTAAGAGCATGCAACGCAACTGACTGCTGCTCTCTTTTGCCAGGGTACGCTCGCAATTTTGCTTGTGCACAAGGAAAGCCCTTATCCTTTTGCAATAGGACAATGTCATATATGCTATTAGAGGCGCATTTTATGTTGCTAAAGCAGTAGATGAAGTTTAGGCTGCAGAAGGAGGTACCTGCATGTCATTTCAGTTTCCCACAAATTTCTATCTGGGGGGGGGGTGTTTCCCCCCCTCTGGCTTGCAAACTTGACACCTCTAGTCTCCCACCCTCCCGGGTCTGGTCTCCCTCTCGCCCCCCCCCCCGGTCCCAACCCTCCCCATGCACGCCTATTCCAAGCGGGCCGGCCCGGGGATTCACGCCCCCGCCCCCCAACGGGCTGTCCCTTCTTTCCAGGGCCCCCTCTAGGACGCCCCCCGGCGCCTCTCCTTCCAGCCGGAGGAGAACTCGTGTACCCTCCCCCTCCCCCCGGGAGCGTGCAGAAGTCCCTGCGGGCTCGACCGGCGCCTGGTGCCCTCCAGCCTCCCCGGAACCGGCTCGCTCTCTGCACGCGCTCAGAGGCACCAGAGCGCGGCTTTCGCGCATACAAAACGAGCCTGCCCTTCCGCCGCCCCCGGGGCGCGCTTGCACGTGTGCATGGGCGACCCGCGTGCATGAGCCGTGCCGGCTCCCGCGCGCCTCTCCCGCGCTCACCTCGCCTGCAGCACCGCCGGGCGCCCCGTCCGCAGCTCCTGCTGGCCCGGCGCTTCGCTTGCTGCACCGAGCGTGGCCGGGGCGGGCCTGCCCTGCGGGGCGGGCCAACCTGCCCTGCCCTGCCCTGCCCTGCCCGCTCTTCACTGTCGAGCAGAGCAGGTTGGTCTGAAGGGGGCAACGGAAAAAGGTGCCAATTTCGGGACCCCCGCAAGGCGTGGCTTCGTCTGGAAGTCGGGTTGCCACCTCCAGGTAGGGCCTGGAGATCTTCCGGAATTACAAGAGCTCCCCAAACTGCAGAGATCAATTCCCATGGAGGAAATGGCTGGTTTGGAGGGTAAACTCTAAGGCATTACACCCCGTTGAGGTCTCTCCTCTCTCCAAACCCTGCCCTCCCCAGGCTCTGCCCTCAAATCTCCAGGAATTTTCCATCCTGGAGTTGGCAACCCTATTTGGACCTATTTGAAGACAGGAGCTTTGACTCCAGAGCTTTCACCCTGAAAATCTGGCTAGTCTCTAAGGTGCCACTGGACTGGTATCCTGCTCTTCTGTTTGGACCATCCACTTTTGAGAAGGAGTCCACGCCTGGAAGGGCAAGAGGTCCATCTGTGGTTCACTCTGAACAAGAAAACACAGATGGAGACTGCAGGAACAGAGGCAGTATACCAGAGGCTGGTGACAAAGCTTCAAACTCCCCCCCCCCCCCCGGGGAATGCTGCAGTCCCACGAGCTTAAACATTTGCACCCTTCCAGTGCAACAAGGACCGCCAAGGTCTCCGCCACCATAGCCAACTGCCACTCTCTGTGCTGCGCAAAATGGCACTGCAGCAACATTGCTCACAAGCTCGGCAGGCAAGGCTAGTGCCATGTGCAGTGGGCGCTTGCAAGCAGCTTACTAGCCTGCGAGGAGGGACAGTGGCTCTTCCTGCCAGTTCACACATGGGGAGCTGAGGCAGGGAGTGACCCTGTCTATGGGCGGAGATAGAGAGACATTCCATGTGTGGTAGAAACCACATAAACGCAGTGGGGGTGGGAATGCCTCCGGATGTGGTGTTTGCATGTTCCAGGCATTGGCAGTTCCTGTGTTTACTCACAAGTTAACCTCAGGAGTTCAGTCTGGCTCTTTCTCAAATACCTATGCCTGGGATTGCAGCTGTCTTTGAAGCGGAGGTTCCAAAGAAAGAGCGCTAGTGAACATGTGCAAAGAGCTTATTTATTTATTTGGTTTTTAGCCCACCCTCCCTGCGAACGGGCTCTGGGCAGGACACAATAAAATGCTCAGTGCACCTTAAAACATATAAATACATTTAAAAATCCAAAAAACACAATACGCAAGGAACAGCATCTCAGGCGGTGGCCCCCTCCAATTTCCCTAATCATAATGTAAAGAAAAGAGGGGGCGGGGGCCACAGTTAACAATATCCCAGTGACTGCGCTTGTACATGAATGCGGCATCGTGGCGCACCTTTGCACATTCAGGCCTGCTTGATCAATATGCACAAATAGTTGGAGGTATCAAGGCCGTGTTTGCAAGCACTGGAGGTCCAAACTCACTTAGAGGCCACACCGTACTCCTCACACGTTTTAATACTTCATGCTGCCCCCCTGCGTGAGTTTGTGTGTGGCACCACATGTTACAAGGAAAGTTTATTTTGCAGAAGGGGAAGTGATGAATGCATTGAGAATGAAAGCCTACCTAGGGATGTAAGATTGCAACAACAACAAAAAAGCCATAGGAAGGGTAGAAACTGGGAAAAACTGAAAGATATACAATACTTATTTTCTTATTAATGTTGGTCATGGAATTGATTATGTTCTGTTTCAGCATTTCTCCTCTGTATTGGATCCTTGCTTATGGTATGTCTTTGTAAACTTGTATTTATTTACCCTCTGGCATTGTTTATAGAAATGTCCTTGACAGTGTATGGAAATGTACTTGATACTGATTGTACTACCTCATATTGTGTAATGCGCCTTGAGTCTCAGTGAGAAAGGCGGACTATAAATGACATAAATAATAAATAAATAAAATAAATCAAACCTAAATCTATTTTACTAATTTGACCACATAAAATTCATCCTTTCTAATTCAGTTAACATGTAAAAGTGTGCTATTTGGCATATTGATAGAATTATATACTTTTGAAGGTCTTGTTTTTTATTTTAATTTGCAAATATACCTAATACTTGATAGAGAGTTGTAAACTGCTGCACCCTGCTTCCTTAACAAAGGTTAAGGAACATTTTGCCATCTGAGAGGCAGGGAAAAATACAAGCTGAAGGTAGAAAATAAATTCTGTAGTAAACAAAGGAAGTGTATTATTTGGACACAAACACCCTCATACAGTCACAGTTGGTAGGACTACTAGCATATTTCGATGTGAAATTTTCCTATTTTATAACATTGAGAAAACACAACTTTTAAATAACACTTTGTCATTAAACACATTCTAGCACATCAATGCTAGCACATCATTCTAGCACATCATGCATCTGACAAAGAGAACTGTAGTTCTCAAAGCTTATGCTACAATAAAGTTGGTTAGTCTTAAAGGTGCTACTGGACTCTTTACTATTTTGTGACTACAGACCAATACGGCCAGCTCCTCTGGATCTAGCACATCAGTTGTTTCCAAAATTGTTGTTTAAACAATAAAACATTATAAAGATACATTGTATATGTCTACACAGGAATCATCATTGCTTCATGCTAGAGATTGTTTTATATAAAAACATTTACATGTTTTGGGTAAAACTTTGCCTTTAAAACATTGAAATCATTTCAAAAGGAGAAAAAAATAAGGTTTTTTTCTCAATGCCTCCCCCCAATTTCCCCAGTTTTTCTACTGGAAACATTGAAAAGGTGCCCAGACATTTTTATTCTGTATGTTTTGAGTGAGAAAAACAGTGTCTACAAAGCTTCACAAAGAATCCTAGACTGCATTGTCTGAGAACAGTCAAAAATAGTTCACAGGACTATTTGTATGAAACAGATACCGATGTCATGATTTCTGGATTAAGGGATTTCCCGACATTAGAAAAAAGAGAGCTGTTAATCGTCACTTAGAGAAAGTATAGATTTGACATGATACGAATATTTGTTTTGGAGAAAATGGGAAACCTTTTAGTTTAGATGGTTTGTTTTTTGTTGTTTTTTTCTGTTATTATTTTTGTATGTTGTATGTTTTTGTCTGTTGATTCGTTGCTTTTGTTTTATTAATATATGTGTAATTGTAGGGTTATTTAGGTTTGTTTTTAATGATATAAAACTTTTAATTAAAAAGGAACATAATATCCCTCAAACTGATGTGCAGCCTAAAAAAAAACAGTTCACAGGAATTTTTCCCCCCTTCAATGTGTTCCACAAAATTTCCCAAAACAGTCATAGAAAAAATGGTCATAGATCCAGAGGAGTTAGCCATGTTAGTCTGTAGTTACAAAATAGTGGAGTCCAGTAGCACCTTTAAGACTAACCAACTTTATTGTGGCATAAGTTTTCGAGAACCACAGCTCTCTTCATCAGATGCATCAGCTTTCAAGAACCACAGCTCTCTTCATCAGATGCACCAGCTTTTGAGACCACAGTTCTCTTCATCAGATGCATCACCTTTCAAGAACTGCATCTGACGAAGAGAGCTGTGGTTCTCGAAAGCTTATGCTACAATAAAGTTGGTTAGTCTTAAAGATGCTACTGGACTCTTTACTATATAGAAAAAATGGGGGCTGCCCACCCCCAAAATTGTTTTTTTTCCCTGGGCCTTCTCATCTCCAGGCCTACATGAACCTGTTTAGAAACAGCCAGGCTGGTAGCTAAGGAAGAGGGACACTTGGAGAAACAACAGCGTAGCCCGCTAGTAGGCTCTGGAGCTGGGCAGAATACTGCCAGGCATAAAACTTCACATGTAAAGAAGGAACTAATTGACCAAATAGAAAGAGGCCGAATATAACTTCGTAAAATGTTTTGGCTGCCGCTTTTATGAGTGCCAGTGACATCAACAAAAGCAGAAGACGAAACGCTTGGGTACATAATTCCCTACCACTCTCAGTTAGTTATGTACTCGCTTATGTACACAAACACACACACACACCGTGACTAGGCTTCCTTGACGTATATAAGGATTGAAAAGTACATTCCTTAGCATATCATAAGCATCGTGTTCCCTGTTTCTCTGGCCGCTGACTTTGTAAGATGAGGGCTTGGAAGGAGTGTGTGTCTCCTCTAAAAATAGGTATCACTTTTCTACCAGTCTGCCGGGGGGGGGGGGGTGTTCTCTCTCTGGGTTGTTGCGACTGACAAACACAACACACGCCTTCCTGGAGAATGGTGGAGCGTGAATAGGATTAACAAACTGTAGCCTCCACCAAAATGCTTTAATTCCTATACCCATGAAGGCGGCTTTCATTCCCATTGGATAATGCAATTTCAATGCACTTTTGCAATTGTTTGGAAGTGGATTTTCCTGTTTCATCCCGGAAAATCCACTTGCAAACAGTAGCTGAAGTGCTTTATCCCATGTGTTTGAAAACAGCCTGAAGTCTGCTTGCGTATCTCGAAACTTCTAGCCATCACTTCTCAGTGGGTCATCTGTAACAATTCTCATATTTTGGCATACATGAAAATTGTGCATTCTTTCTTGACTTTTGTTTTGACCTATGGCAGAGCCCTAACCAGCTTGGGCTATGCATTCCTGAGCAAGGCTGGCACACTGATCACAACTGGTCAGTTGAAGGTGCTCTGACTAATCGCCTCTTCCTTGAGCGTGGCCAAATGTTCTGAAAGAACCCTGGGAATTTCACAAAGGATCTTGGGAAACTGAGTGTGGTGAGCCTATTCGGCTAGCAACCCTGGACATTTCTTCCCCAAGTGACAGTTCCGACATTCTCTGGGAAGAAGGAATGACCATCAAAACAGCTTTGTGGCACTAACTTTCCCATCATGGTCTGAAAAGTCTGTTGTTTAGAATCATAGAATCGTAGGGTTGGGAGGGATCTCCAGGGTCATCTAGTCCAACCCCCTGCATAATGCAGGAAATTCACAGCTACCTCTCCTTCCTCCCCCCCGCTCTCCCCCCCCCACACAGTGACCCCTGCTCCATGCCCAGAAGATAGCAAAACACTGTCAGGATCCCTAGCTGAACTGGCCTGGGGGAAATTGCTACCTGGCGCATATAACACCGTTCTTACGCGAGCTGCATTGGTTGCCAGTGGAGTACCGGATCAGATTCAAGGTTCTAGTATTGACCTATAAGGCCCTGTGCGGACTGGGACCAGCGTATCTACGGGACCGTCTCTCCCCATATATTCCCCGGAGGACACTCCGATCAGGGGACAAACAGCTGTTGGTGGTCCCTGGCCCTAAGGAGGCCTGCCTACCCTCGACTAGAGCCAGGGCCTTTTCGGTCCTGGCTCCCACCTGGTGGAACGCTCTGTCTGCTGAAATCAGGGCCCGGCAGGACCTACTATCTTTTCACTGGGCCTGCAAGACGGAGTTGTTCCGCCAGGCATGTGGCTGAGGCTGGGCCTCTGCCGGCCTGGAAAAAAGGGGTGTATAAAACCCTCCCTGTGAAGGCTGTCCACCGTCCTCTTTTAAATGTGTTTTTAATTAACATGAATTTTTAATTGTATTTGAATTGTATTTTTAATATGTTGTTATCTGCCCCGAGCCCGCTCACGGGGAGGGCGGAATACAAATTTGAAATAAATAAAATAAATAAATACCTGACCCCAAGGTTGCAATTGGCCTTACCCTGGGCATGTAAGAAGGGGCAGCAAGAACTAAGCACTGATGTAACCTTTCCTGCCCTCCTCCTCATGAGGGAGGGATCTGGAAATGTGTCCAATATCTGAACACGAGCAAAGTTTTCCTGTATCTTTCATAATTTAGAAAGGGACTTCTCAGCTCAATTTGCTCCCTGCCGATCCTCGGCGGGCACCGTAAGTAGTGCAAAAAGTTTCTGTTCCCCAGGATACAAATCTCACAACACTTTTGCTTCTGCCCCTGGTTTCAATCAAAGCCGGACACATCCCCAATACCTAGAACGCTGTTGCAGCTGGGAAGGGCTCCTTCCATGAGACATGTCATGTGCCCATATTTCTCCCAGCCCCCTGACTTTCTGTACCAGAAGATCCAGCATTGCATTGTGTCCTATTTATGGTTTCAAGTACATCACCCGTCTTGTTCGGAGGGAAGGTCAAAGGCGTCCACCGCAGAAGGGCCGTGCCCTGTACTGATGCAAGATGTCCTGGGTGTGGGCACAGGCTTTGCCCGAAGGCCCTTGGATTGCAGTCTCCTTAAGTCATAAATCTGGGCTGTCCCAAGAGATAATAGAACCCTGTCACTTTTCAGAGAGATGACGAAAGATGGAGCCGGTGCGGACGTGCCTGGCGTGCGCTCGTGTAGGCCAGCAGGTCTGCTACGCACTGGGATGGGCTCTCCACTGCAATACCAAGCCTGATCCTCACCCTCCTAGGCTGCAACGCCTTACCCAGCAGAGACATGATTCCCCAAACCCCTCTTTATCCCCTGGCGCTAATGCTGGGGCATAGAGAAGCTCAGTGGCAGAGCACCTGGGTGGCATGCAGAGGGTCTCCCATTCCATCCTGAGCATCTCCAGGTAAGAAGCCAGCTGGGTTACCTTGGGTCAGTCACAGCTCTCTCAGAGCTCTCTCAGCCCCACCCACCTCACAGGGTGTTTTGTTGTGGGGATAATAATGACATACTTTGTAAACTGCTCTGAGTGGATATTAATGAAAATTAAAGATATCACAAACCACGACCTCCCCTTTAACCCAAAAATGATTTTTTTAGACTTGTGGGAAAACTCACACGTCCCCAAAATCAGAAAGGAGCTCATTGCCTCTTTTTTTGTAGCAGCTAAGAGTGCCATAGCGACAGTATGGAAATCAAAAAAACTACCAACAATCGAAAACTGGTTCTCTAAAGTTTGGAATCATTTCATTCTAGAAAAAGTAAGCAATGATATGCAAAATGCAGTACAACTCACAGAAAATACTAATTTTATTGAAAAGTGGCTCCCATTTCTGGAATACATAGAAAAGAACAATATGCAGCCCAACTCGAAAATACTACAAGTTGTAACAAACAATGGATACCTCTCCTTCTATTAAGCTGATAGTATAACTGTGTAATTACATGGAATTACTTTTTCTCTATGTTAACTATTAAGGATGTAAGTCTAACTGCGTATTGTATATTGGTTTTTGTTTCATTCAAATTTGAAATGTTGTTTGTTACTTGAAGGTTATTAGTTACATCTAATGTTACAATAACAATAAAAATTTAATAAAAAAAAAAATAAACTGCTCTGAGTGGGCATTAAGTTGTCCTGAAGGGCGGTATATAAATCGGATGTTGTTGTTGTTGTTGTTATTATTAAGAGCATTAGGGTATAGGAGATGTGAAAGACCCCTGCCTGAGAGCTACTGCCAGACAGATCAAAGGGCTCAGTATATTGCAGGGGGAATGCATCCATTTATACTCCACCTTCCCAGTGGAAGACCCAAAGCAGCCTACATCATCGTCATTCATTTTATCCTCACAACAACCCCGTGAGGTAGGTTAGGCTGAGTGCGTGTGACTGGCCAAAGACCTCCCAATGCTCTTGGGCACGGCTTTTTTTCAGCTGGAATGCGGTGGAACGGAGTTCTGGCACCTCTCGAAAATGGTCATATGGCCGATGGCCCCGCCCCCTGATCTCCAGACAGAGGGGAGTTTAGATTGCCCTCCGTGCTGCGCTGCACCGTGGAGGGCAATCTAAACTCCCGTCTGTCTGGAGATCAGGGAGCGGGGCCACCAGCCATGTGACCATTTTTGCCGAGGGCAATTTAAACTTTTTAAAACTCCCCCTTTGTTCCAGCTGACCCGAAGTGACATCATTGGCCCTGGGAGCATGTGTGTACTTTGTGCTCGCACATGTGGTACCAGGGGCACCACCTCCCGCCAAGAGTTGCCCCCTGTGCTGGCAACCCACTGAGTTCTACCACTTTTCCCAGAAAAAAAGCCAGGCTCTTGGGAGCACTTCAACCACTACACCCAGACTCTTCTCTTGTGGCTCTAAGGGGACCACTCCCAATATTTCCTCCACCAGTTTTTTTTTCCCCTCTCAAAATTTTCTTCCGGCTTCCAAGGGCACATATGCAGAAAACCCATTCATTCTGGATTCATGGGGAACTCTGAAATAGCTACTGGCTCTCAGGTTTAAATTAATTTCACTCACAATAAGCAGGCTTTGAAAGTACGGAACAAATTTAGTTACTGCTCTCTAACCCATCTGGCCTGTGAAAAGGTTACTCTGTCTTGGATCCTCGCTAATGCTATGTCTTTTAAACTTGCATCTGTTTACATTATGGTATTGTACTGAAATGTACTTGACACTGATCATATTAACCTCACACTGTGTAATCCGCCTTGAGTCTCAGTGAGAAAGGCGGACTATAAATGACGTAAATAAATAAAGTTATGCTTTCACTTCCGCTTTTCCTGGAGGAAATATACCAGTATGGCACAAGCTATGGCAATTGTGACAAAACATTTGCAGGCAGGGATCCATCCATGCCTTGCACAGAATGCAGAGTTTTCCTCCCTCCCTCTTTGTTTCGGTGACCCTTTCTGCCCCCCCAAAAGATCATTCTCTGAGCTGTGGAACCAGCATGGAGAAATAATAGGCTAGATTGAGGGAGTGAAGGGCAAAATATTAAAACACATAAAACAACTGGGCCCAGAACCTATTAGAAGTGGGCCTCCATAAACCGGCAGTAGGGCAACAGAGTAGCGTCAATTGCAGAAAAAACGTGATGGGTGTTTTGGAGCTTGCTAGCTGGTGTGTGAAAGAGAAAATAACCAACTTACACTTAGCTTAGGTTCAGAAAAGAAATGAGTTATTTGTTATAGTAACTCCATACTCTGATAGGAAATGAGAGATCCCTACCTATCTAGTCTAAGGATGGGCATGGATTGTAGAACAAATCCTCCATCTATGGTGCAAGATGGAGAGAAGAGATGGTTGTGTGATCCAGGGAGGAAGCAATCTACACTTCAAAGGATACTTCAGAGCAGTAAACAGTAAACAGATGCCCTGACCTGTTTATTTTTCTTTCTCGTTTGTCCCGCTCTAAAACCTAAGGGACAACCATTAAATCCTCCTCTTCTAGGGGGTTAAATCACTCGTCTTTCCTTTTCCACCGCCACAGCTCTGCTGAGGGAAGGGGCCCAGCTGACTAACATGCACGGCTATTCCTCTGCATGGATTCTGTGACCCCAAGAACGATCTTTCTGGTGGATATGGGGGCTATAGGAACAGAAACAGAGGAAAAACTCTGTGCGCCTTGTCTCCGGAAACCCTACATCCGGGATCTCCCACACGGTGCCTGTGGAGCCCGCTGGCACCTTTCCTGGCACCTGCGAAGTGGGTGGGGCCAGGTAGGGGTCTTGCCCAATGAGGCTTCTGATGGAGAGGATTGGCTATGCAGGTTAAAGTTACGTTGTGTTGGCAGCAGCTGCTTTATTCTCTTACTCCTGTTTCCCAGCGTATGTTTTGAAATTACCCCCCTTCTCTGCCGCTCTTGGCTTCCTGTGTGTATGGTTCCTCATCCAGCAGTGGCCATTTTATGACGCCCTGTGTCAGAATCCCATAGTTGCCCTCGGGCTCAAAAATGTTGGGGACCCCTGCCCTACACCATCTAAAACAAAAGACAAATTTACTTGAGTAAATGAACAGTAGCCATAGTTGGCCACAGATATCCCCAAGTAAGCATCTCAGCTGAATGAAGTCAGTTATTAATAGGCCACCAAAAGAAAAATATTCACAGTATTTATCCTGTTAATTTATGGGGGGGAGATCAAGTAATTATTATATCCCCCACCAAAAAACCCCCAATATTTCAAAAAAAAATACACCGAGGGGAACCAAACGGTGTTAAGCGATCTGGTGTTATTTGCCCCAAACCTTACACAAAAATCACCTGCATGTCACTGCCGTTTTTCTCCCTATAATACCAAGGGTTATACAATTTCTTCAAATGAAAACGATGATTCCAAAAACTCTGCACAGGTTACCAGATTTGTATGCATTTCCATTTATGATCCTACATGGAACGAAAGGCCGTGTACAGGACGTTTCCAAGTGTTCTACACCCAGGCACTTGGCCAAATCCAGACACGCTTCAGACAACCAAAGCCGTAGACTGCATTCTCTGATTTGGGCGCATTACTAGCCATGCTGGCACAGAGTGGTAAGTGGCAGTACTGCAGCCCAAGCTCTGCTCACGACCTGAGTTCGATCCTGGCGGAAGCTGGGTTCAGGTAGCCGGCTCAAGGTTGACTCTGCCTTCCATCCAAGGTCGGTAAAATGAGTACCGTTTCCTGGGGGTAAAGTGTAGATGACTGGGGAAGGCAATGGCAAACCACCCTGTAAAAAGTCTGCCAAGAAAACATCGTGATGCGACGTCCCCCCATGGGTCAGTAATGACTCGGTGCTTGCACAGGGGACCACCTCTACCTTTTACTAGCCATGCGACCTGCAAAGCATTTCTCTTTCATTGTTATCACTTCCCCCCAACCCCCTCACATTAATGACATACATAGACTGATGTTTGAACACAACATATATTTAAAGGCAACTGACTCATTTTTACATATATTTACCAGAAAAATGGGCAGTTTGTTTTATTTATTTTCATTTATAGTCTACCTTTCTCACTGGGCTTCAGTGATTAATGCTTTCTGGAAGGACGCCTGGGAACTGTAGTTTTATTGAAGAAAGTCAACATTCTCTATTCCTCTCCACAAAGTTCCCAGGATACTTTGGGCCAGATGCTCTGACATTTAAAATGTGTAACGCGCCCCCTTGTACACAATGTATATACTTCCTTTCATGTTTTAGTGTCTTCTGTAGGGAAAAGCCGCCTGGGTGCCACAATATACCTAGAAAGGACCACAAATTACTCTCCAAAACAGGGGCTGCTGAAATCTCTCTAGCTCAAAGGTTCTTCAGAGTCAGTTAAAGTGCACTTAAACACCTCCTGAAAAGCATCCAAGAAAGGTTCAGTGGCCTCTTCAACAGACACATGCCTCTGGAGTTCTTGGCTTAGGGAGGTCACCCCTTTGCCCTCCAGTCCACAAGGAACGATGTGGTCAAACCACGTCAAATCGGTGCAGCAGTTCAAAGCCAGGCCATGCGACGTTATATGCCTCCCACAGTGGACACCTAGAGAGCAAGTTGCAAAAGATACATTACACTGACTGGATAGGGACAACTGTCCAGCAAGAGTGGAGATCCGGAGTCTACAGGAAGAGGAAGAGAGTCACAAACTTTTGAATGATGCCAGCAAATATTTTTAAGGGAAAAAAATGGGAGGAAGGGTCCCGAGAAGCACCATTTCAAAGAACAGTTGTGCACATTAATTTGCATTGGACTACTAGTTTTGCATGAAAGTTTCAAACTATATCACTAACTTGTACGTAAACTGCTTTTAAGAGTCCTTTCAGGAATGCACATTTCAAAAGAAAGAGCTTGTAAACCAAGGGCGGATTTGGCACCTGCGTATCACCTTCCAGAAACTTATTCCACAGGGTTTGTTCATGTGAACACAGGCCAAAACACAGTGCCAGGAGAGGGCCAGCCGGTGTTGTGCTACTGCCAAAGTTAAAAAGGGACACCACAAAACACTTGTTAAGAAGCCACAATTCTTGTAAAAAGCCACCAGGAATTTCTGTAAAGTTTACAAGGCTGCGTTCAACAGGGACGGCAGAACACTACCCTGTGCATGGGTTCCTGTATCCCTCTCTTCAGTAGGGGTGACATCCTTACATTCCAGGAACCACCTCTTACTGTCCAAATTTGGATATGGAGAGTGGGAAAAGCTTAACCTGGATTTCAGTTTGGTTTTTTAAAAAGCACAAAAGTCCCGCCAGAGGGGTGGGAGAAATGGTTTGAAACTTGCATTAGGTCCTTTGCAGTACTCAACACATTTTCATTTTTGGACGGAAGAGGCAAGCCCGCCCTGTTTCATCTTCTGGCGGAACGGGCTCGCACGCTTGAACACCCCTCTATACTAGAAACTTCCCTAAATGCAGAAGAGTAGCATGTCAAGAAGGGATCTGAGCCAGGCTAGGTTTCTCCTTGAATCTAGCTTTCTAAGTTGCTGGAACTCCTTATAATTTGTTGGTGGCGTTAAGCTAGCCACACCCTGCCTCAGAACACCCCCCCCCCAACTCTGCCAGATAAGGCTGTTTTATCTGACAAGGTTTCAGGTGGGCAGCGGTGCCGTTCTGCAGTAGAACAGCAGGATTTAAGTTCTGTGGCACCTTAGAGACCCACAAAGATTTTCAGGGTGTAAGCTTTCGCGAGTCAAAGCTCCCTTCTTTGACCTCTCAAAGTTCCTGTTGCAACAAATTGGTTAGTCTTTATGATAGCGCCTGAAACATTGTGCCTACTCCGTTTCTCTCCTTAATTTCAGGCGTATTTCACATGTAACCTTGACAAGCACTCAAGCATTTCTATCTTCCTCCATATTGCTTCCATATGTTTATCTCACCTGTAAGGCAGGCAACCAGGTAATCTGTGCAAGATGCTTTAGACACTTAGATGCAAGCTCTGCACAAGACAGATGTGAACGATTTCATGGAACTGATGACCTTTTAGTGTTTTTGTTTGTTTTTAATGTGACTGCGGTTTTTGTGGTTTTGAGGCTGTAAAAGGCTTAGCTCCCAGTTGGGGAATTCTGCAATGCTACTTATGTCGAAGAAAGACCGAGGGAATTCCATGGGACTTTCTTCTGAGTAAAAATACAAAGGAATCTTGTGGCACCTTGAAGACTGAAGATTTTACTCAGCCATAAGGTCTTACGGAGACCTACATCACATACACATCATGGGTTCACAACAGAGAAGCAGACACACACACACAAACAAGGTTATATGGTGGGGGGGACAGCTGTGAACTTCCTGTATTTTCATGGCCCCAAAACATGCATTTGAAAGCTTTTGTGGGAATAAAATCTTGTCAGTCTTCAAGGTGCCACACCCGTTTATTATTTTTTTTCAGCCGCAAGTCACCTACCAACTAAGGTTGTCAGCTCAAGATTGTGAAAAATCCTGGGAGATTTTGAGGGTGGAGCCTGGCGAGGGTAGAGTTTGTGTCTGTGAAGAACTTCAGTGGAGTTAAATGCCATAAAGTTTACTCACCAAAGAAGTCATTTTCTCCAGGGCAACAGCTTTGTTAAATTAGTTTTATATTTTATGACGTTTTAATGTATATTTTTCCCTGACCTGGATAACCCAGGTGAGCCTCATCTCGTCAGATCTCAGAAGCTAAGCAGGGTCGGCCTTGGTTAGTAATTGGATGGGAAACCTCCAAGGAAGACCAGGGTTGCAGAGGCGGGCAATGGCAAGCCACCCCTGATAGTCTCTTGCCATGAAAGCCCCAGCAGGGGTCGCCATTAGTCAGCTATGACTTGAGGGCATGTTCCACCCCCAATGCATATTTTATGTTGTAAGCTGCCCTTAGCCCGTTGACGGGGAGGGCAGGGTAGAAATCAAATAATTAAATAAACAAACAAGTAAATAAATCTCGGTTGTCTGGAGATCTGTTGTAATTCCAGGAGATCTCCAGACAGCGCTTGGAGGTTGGCAACCCTGCTGCCAACCTATTCCTTTTGGCAGCGTTACTCCCAGGCAACCCTCAGAAGTGGGTGCCGAGGACTCTTAACTCTAGTCCACAACAGCTTCTATGGGAATAAAAATCTTGTCAATCTTCAAGATGCCACCACACTTACTTATTTTTCCTGCTGCCAGCCTTGCACCTTCCAGTGCAATCCCAGGCAGAGTTACACGAGTCGAAGCCCATTGCAATGCATGGGCTTAGCCTGCAGTCACTCTGCTTAGGATTGCACTGCAAAGTCCCCTACCCAGCCATTCCTTTGGGCGGCAAACCCACTGCAAAGCACGGGCTCGGGGCGGGGGGGAGAGGAAGGGCCTGCTTGGCTGCCGATGGGCTTGCTCGGGAGTAAGGGGGACCCGCGCCCAGGCCTCCCGCCCTCCCGCCCGCCCCCGGCGCCCGCGGCTCACCGATGGCGCAGAGCTTGGCGTCGCCCACCCAGACGCCGGTGCAGGGCGGCGGCAGGGCGCGGGCGTGGGGCAGGCCGAGGGCGGCGGCGGCGGCGCGGCCCAGGCGCTCCAGGGCGGCCACGTAGGCGCGCAGCGGCAGGCCCAGGCGGCGCAGGTCCAGCACCGGGTAGGCCACCAGCTGCCCGGGCCCGTGGAAGGTCAGCAGGCCGCCGCGGCCCGCCCGCTCGAAGCCGGCCCCCAGCGCCCGCAGCCGCCGCGCCTCCGCCGCCGCCGCGCCCCGCAGCCCCGCCGTGAACACCGGGCCCGACGGCTCCCACACCAGCAGCCGGCCCGCCGGGGCCCCCGCCGCCCGCGCCCCCCGCCGCGGCCTCGGCCTCGGCCCGCTGCCGCCGCACGCAGCGCTCCTGGGCCGCCCGCGAGGCCGCGTACGAGGCCCGGCCCAGCCGCACCAGCCGCACCGCCGGCCCGGCCCGCATCCCCGCGCCGCCGCTCCGCCTCCCCGCAGGACTCGGGCCGCCTCCGTGCCGCGGGGAGCGGGGCTTCCCGGGGAGGAGAGGCGGCGGCGGCGGCGGCCCTGAGGCCTTCGGCCTCCCTGCGGGCCCTCCCCAGGTGGGCTGCCCGGGCCTGGCGGAGAGCCAGAGGCTTGGCGGGGACTCCCTCCGTGGGGATCGCCCCTCACAGCTTCGCCCCCCAAGGCTCCAGGAATCTCCCGCCCTGCGGCTGGCAACCCTGCAAAGTCAGCCCATCCGGTGGGGGGGAGACGTTCCTCCCCCTCCTGCAGGTCAACCATAAGGCATCGTTTGGTCCCTCCGGGGTCCCTCCCCATGGCCTAACGCAGACCCAGAGATCCTGATTGAGATCCGGGGGACTCCATTGGGTTTGCCCCTCACAGCTTCGCCCCCCAAGGCTCCAGGAATCTCCCGCCCTGCGGCTGGCAACCCTGCAAACTCAGCCCATCTGGTGGGGGGGAGACGTTCCTCCTCCTCCTGCAGGTCAACCATAAGGCTTCGTTAGGCTCGTCTCTAAGCCCTCCCCATATTGGCTGTCTTGGCCTAACTGAGACCCAGAGGCTTGACGGGGGACTCCCTCCATTGGGATCACTCCTCACAGCTTCGCCCCCAAAGCACCAGGAATCTCCCGCCCTGAAGATGGCAACCCTTGCAGCGGGCTGGATGGCACTCTGGGAGCCAGCAGCCAGGTCTTCATGCCCCCAGATCTCCAGGAATCTCCTGCCCTGCAGCTGGCAACCCTACAATGTCAGTAACTCAGGGGAAAGGCCTCCCTCCTTCCTCTGCAATTTAACAGTAACCCGTCATCATGCCTCTCTCAGGTCCCTCCCCAACGCCCTCCCCCCCAAATCCCCAGGCTTCACCCCCCCCCCCAAATCTCCAGGAATCTCCCGCCCTGCAGCTGGTAAGCCTAGGTTTACTTCGGAGTAAATGCAGCGGATTGGGACACTGCACACATCTGACAAGGCCGCATCTTTGATGATTGGGATTTAAATTATGTTGATTTTATTCTATTTGATTTTATTTCTTTGGCATTTAGCCCACTCTCCCCGCAAATGGGAGTGGATAACAGTTGATTGTAACTGTATTTTATTCATATCTATTGTATGCTTTTAAGTTTTTATCCGTTCCTGGTATTATATATTTGTGTTGCGTGACCCGCCCTGAGCCCGCTTGCAGGGAGGGCTACGTCTCCCTTCTTCCTCTGGAGAAGAAAAGCTACATGCGTGCAACCCACCATATGGAAATGCATTCCTCCTTCCTCTGTAGTTCAGCAATAAAATTGATGAGGACAATAGTAAACGTATCATATCGCATTACAAAGATGATATTGACCACAAATTACTAATTGAGGGCCAAGCTACAAGTGACGAACGACACTTGAACGGCAAGTGTATTTCTCCCTGTTCGCTTGTCATTTGTCACTTGTAGCTTGGCCCTGAGACTCAAGGCAGATTACATAGTGTGAGATTAGTACAATTCGTATCAAGGGCATTTCCATACAGTGTCATAAATAATGCCATGGGGTAAATAAATATAAGTTCACAAAGACATAGCATTAGCAAACATCCAATACAGAACTGAAGAAATGCTGAAACAGAACATAATTCTAGGACTGACATTGGACAACATGAAGCACAGGTGTACATATTTAAAGCAGCAGATAAGATGTAAGGAAACATGGTGAAGCTTATGTCCCCTGACTCATTAACGAAGTATCTGAGACCCCCTCCCATCAATAGTGGTGGAGAGTGCTGTCAAGTCATAGCTGACTTATGGCGTCCTCTGGCAGGGTTTTCATGGCAAGAGACTAACAGGTGGTTTGCTATTGCCTGCCTTTGCAGCCCTGGCCTTCGTTGGAGGTCTCCTGTCCAATTACTAACCAAGGCCAACCCTGTTTAGCTTCTGAGATCTGACGAGATCAGGCTCACCTGAGCTATCCAGGTCAGCCCCCCCCCCCCCAATACAGCCCTCCTATCTGAGTAAAAAGCCTTTTTGAATAATTCAGTTTTGCATCATTTGCGGAAAGCCAGGGGAATGGGGGCTCTCCTGACCTCCTCAGGCAGGCCGTTCCACAGGGTAGGGGCCACCACAGAGAAAGCCCGCGTGCAGGCTGCTGTTGATTTTGCCCACATGCTGGCTGGCACCTGCAGGCACACATGAATGCATAAAGCTGCCTCATACTAAATCAGAGCATTGGTCCATCAAGGTTGTAATCCACCCAGAGTCTCTGCGAGAAAGGGGGCCGTAAATGAAGTACAGTGTTGTTTACTCAGACTAGCGTCAGCTTTCTGCAGTCTTAGTTCAAGTCTTTCCCAGCACCTACTACCCAGCCCTTTTAAAAGGAGGAATTGAACCCGGTACCTTCCGCCTGCAAAGTAGATGCTCTCTTGCTAAATCATGGCCTTTCGCATAGATGGATACGTTGGTTACAAAATACCAAAGTCATAAAATGACACCAGATCTTTGCCAGCGTGTGTTCCTTATACAAAGAGGGGGAACTCCTCAGATGAGAACACGACAACAAAAGGCAAAGCCTCACTGGGGAGAAAGGGTTTGCTACAAGTTTTATGCATTTAAACCAAAGTATTATCTTTAAAGTGCATAAGTGCTCAATGACAAAATATTTTATGACGTGATAATATGAAGACAGTATAAATACAACAGCTATTAAATAGTAGGAGAAATAAACACCACTGGACGCACTAGGTAGTTCCCAATTTTGCAAGTAACACAAGTTCATATATCATCTGTTGTTTTTTCTTTTACAGATGCAAAGAAGATTTTCTGTTGTCGGGTATATGAAGAGAAAACGAATGATCTCAATGTCCAAAAGCGCTGTAAACAATAATGCCTTTCTTGCAAACTCGATGTTGCTGTTGGTGTTTGGGGGGGGGCAATCAGTGGGGGGGCTTCTAGTGTCCCTTCCCCACTGGCAGACCTCCTGAGGACACCTGGTTTTTGGCCACTGTGTGACACAGAGCGTTGGACTGGATGGGCCACTGGCCTGATCCAACATGGCTTCTCTTATGTTCTTATGTCTGTCATTTATAGTCTGCCTTTCTCACTGAGATTCAAGGTGGATTACACATTACGAGACCAGTACAGACCATTTCAAGGATATCTCCATAAACCATGCCATAGGGTAAATAAACACAAGTTTACAAAGACAGCATTAGCAAGAATCCAATACAGAGCTGAAGAAATGCTGAAACACAACATAAGCAATTCTAGGGCTGACATAGGAGCACATATGTAAAGCAACAGATAGTGCATACGGCAACAGAGTGGTGAATTCTATGGGTGAAGTCCCTGACTCATTAGCGGAACATCTGAGCCCCCCCCCACTCCTTACAATACAAAAGCCTTTTTGAATAATTCGGTTTTGCATCATTTGCAGAAAGCTAGGAGAGGGGGGGGCTCTCTTGACAGCTTCTGTTCACTTCAGTGAGGCTTGTACAGGAGTGTTTCTCGGTGGATCGTGCCCCATGTTAATTAGCAAGATCTGGAATTCCTCCATTAGGAGGAAACACAACAACATCCAAACGCTGCACGTGGGGGTTGGCTGTACACCTGGTAGAGACTGTTTTGGAACAACGCGTCCCGTATGTAGCATCTGCAGGAGAAGGGCTTCCCCATGTCATAAGGACATCAGAAGAGCCCTGCTGGATCAGAGCAGAAGCCCGTCTGGTGCTTCATCCTGTCTTACTTGGCTGCCAACCAGTTGCTATGGAGGGTCCACTAAAGGGCATGGGGCAGAGGCCTTAGAATCATAGAGATGGATCTCTAGGGTCATCTAGTCCAACCCCCTGTACAATGCAGGAAATTCACAACTACCTCCCCTGAAGTCGCTTCCTGGCACTGGGGTTTAGAGGTTGACTGCCTCTGGATGTGGAAGCTCTCTTTAGTCATCACGGCTAGTAGCCACTGATCAACCTTTCCTCCATGAATCTCTGTCCAATTCCCTTGGCTATCACTGCATCCGCTGGCAGTGAATTCCGCCCTGCAGTTCTACTATTTTGGGAGGAAAAGTTCTCTCCGTCCAACTCTCTCTATCCCATGCGTAATCTTATAAACCGTTAAGACGCACGAGGTGAGTTTGATTGTTAACCGGACCCGAAGCGACTTGCTTTTCTGCTGTGTCCTGAAAGAGCATCGCACCGGAACAAGGAAAAGAACCAAGACAAGGAGAAGGCGCTCTGAACTCTTTCTCATCCATGTTGACTTTCTCACTAGTTAAAAAGGGCGGTAGCCAAAGGCCATAAATCAGTTTATGAGATGACTGTACACGAGCATCAGTAAACAAACATAATGTACCAAACCAGGTGACTGACAACAGAGACGCCCCTTCCGATATTTTCACTGCCTTACCATGTCAGGACAGATTGATAGGGCTGCCAACTTCCAGGTGTGGCCTGGCGATCTAGAATTACAACTAATCTGCCGGCTGCAGAGATCCGTTCCTCTGGAGAAAATGAGCAAGGTTCAAGACTTTAAAGACCGAGAAGAGTTTCCAGGGTAAACGTTTTTTTCAAGATCCCCACCTGAAACTATCTTCTGGAGAAAATGGCTGCTTTTTGGAGGGTGGGCTCTATGGCCTTATACCCAGCTGAGGTCTCTCCTCCCCCAAACCTTACCCTCCCTAGACTCCACCCCCAAATCTCCAGGAATTTCCCAGCCTGGAGTTGGCAACACTCCCGATGATACTTTTAACTGGCAAAATGCTCTCCTTTGATAAGCAAGGAGGGCTTGTTTTGTGCAAAGGCCCTTTGGAAGGAGGGTATTTTAGAGAATTTCGGGGAGCTCTGGATATATAGTACAAACCTTCCCACTCCACCCCGGACTACAATCTCCCTGCAGGTTCCCCGGCAGTAAGCCGGCCAGGCTACCCATTGTCAATCCGCAAGGAAGGTTCCACCTTCAACTAAACAAATGGGGCACTTTTCCCCATAGGTGAGTAGAGTAACCATTCACCTAATCGCTAACATTTTACTGAAGAAACAAGGACATCTGGGACCAACTCTGTTCTCACATCGGGATTATTTTCTGTAATCCATTCCCCACTGCAATTTTTTTAATTCATAGAATCGTAGAATCATAGAGTTGGAAGGGGCCATACAGACCATCTAGTCCAACCCCCTGCCCAGTGCAGGATCAGCCTAAAGCATCTGTGACAAGTATTCATCCAGCCTCTTCTTGAAAACTGCCAGTGAAGGGGAGCTCAACACCTCCCTAGGCAGCTGATTCTACCTTTGAACTACTCTGACCGTGAAAAAGTTTTTCCTAATATCCAGCCGGTACCTTTGTGCATGTAATTTAAGCCCATTGCTTCGGGTCCTACCCTCTGCTGCCAGCTGGAACAGCTCCCTGCTCTCCTCCAAATGACAGCCTTTCAAATATTTAAAGAGAGCAATCCTGTCCCCCCTCAACCTCCTCTTCTCCAAACTAAACATTCCCAAACATTCCCCTCTGCCTTTCCTCGTAGGGCTCAGTCTCCAGACCCCTGATCATCCTCGTCGCTCTCCTCTGCACCCTCTCGATTTTGTCCACATCCTTTTTGAAGGGAGGCCTCCAGAACTGCACACAATACTCCAGGTGTGGCCTGACCAAGGCAGTATAGAGAGGGGCTATGACCTCCTGCGATTTCGATGCTATGGCCCCTTTGATACAACCCAGGATTGAATTAGCCTTTTTTGCCACCGCATCACACTGACGGCTCATATTAAGTTTACAGTCCACTCTTACCGCAAGATCTCTTTCACATAGACTACTGCCCAGAAGAGTATCCCCCCACCCACTTGTAATTGTTGTTTATCTGCAAGCTGTATGGTTTATCCACGCCAATTTGCAACACTCTTCCCGGCGAGGAATAAGAAAGGGTGTTCTTCTGCTCAAAGATATGCCAGGAAAAGATAATTATTATATGTTATCAATGAGATAGTAGTTAGAATATGTTACCCCGCAATTCCAAATGAATCTTCATGCTGACACACCCACATCACGATGCAAAAAGCAGCAAAAAGGGACTGTCCCAGATAAACTGGAATGGTTGGAGTGGAGTGCATTCACCTAGGGGGGGAAAAAGTAAAGGGTACATTTGCTACGTAGGATCTAACTAAGATCACAGAGTCCTGGGATCAAATCCACTCTGCATTAAGCTCTCTTGATGGAGTTCCCAACTCCAGGTTGGGAATTGCTGGAGATTTGGGGGGATGGAGTCTGGGGAGGTGAGGGACCTCAGTGCAGTATAATGCCATAGAGTCCGCCTTCCAAAAAAAGCCATTTTCACCAGTGGAACTGATTTCAGTTACATGGAGATCAGTTGTAATTCTGGGAGATCTCGTCAGTTCATGGCAGATAGATCCCCAGGTCCCTCACAGCAAGCACTCAAGTGCATTGGTTGAAGTAACTTTTATTAGAGATCTATACAGTCCAAGGGATCTATACGAATGCATTGGCAGAAGTGACTATTCAAATCGGGTAGTGTTAATTATAGGGAAACTTCCCGCCCTTTGGGTCCATTGACATTCTGGCATAAAAACCACAAAGAGTTACATGGGAACTGATTAGTTTTAGCTAGACATAGTGCAGAATGAAATCATCTCAGTCTCTGAGAAAAGACACATCGCTCACTGCCCGCAACTTGCATCCAAGGATACTTGCTGGAGAAGTGAAAGTAAATACCTTCAACAGATAACAAACAACCCCCACTGGCTCAGTACATTTCATGTTAACAGTTCACACACTCTCAGATGATCAACACAGTGTACGGAATACAACCTCAGCAAATATTTATGATTGGCACAGAATGCAAAACACATTAATGGCAGGTATGTAGGCAGGCATACATGACAGATCTTCAGCCACCACCTGGAGGTTGGTTACCCTACTAATGACCTTCAGCCTGCCCTACCTTGCAAGGCTGTCATGAGGGTAAAATAGGGACGTGTGTGCCACCAGACTTCATTCAGATTAGGGCCCTGGAAGGAGGCCAAAGAGGGATTTAATCCTTCAACCCAAGATTGGTTTTGCTAACCAGGCTTCCCTATTTGCTACTGGTAGGGTTGCCCGCCGTTCCCCCACCAGGGGTGGGGGATCCCTAGATTCCACCCCCTGCACCCACCTACCTGGCTGGCAGGGGGTTGTGCTCCCTGGGGCGCACTCCCATGCTGCAAGAGCGGGTGGCGGCGGCAGCAGCAGCAAGAGTAGGCTCTCCCTGCAAGCTTGGCCGCTAACTCTTGCCGCTGCCGCCACTGCTGCTGGCTCTTGCCGCTGCCACCACTGCTGCCTCTCACCGCGGCAGCCCATGTGCCACAAATGAGAGTGAGCAAGCAAACGTACCAGCTCCCAATCCCCCGCCGGGAGACTACAGGGACCTGGGAATCCCGTCGAGGGACTCCAGGTCCCTGAGTTTTGAAGCAGGTTTTAAAAGAACCCTTAAAAATGCAATCAATGCCAGGGTGGGAAGCTCAATTTTGATATCCAAGTGAGAGGCTCTTGTAGGGTTAAATTCCCTCTCTCCTCCACATGCAACCCTGAACCAAATTGCAGTTGCACAGGTGTGTCAATGGACTCTTTTTCACACCTGTTTTGGTACTAAAGCCTGAAGCTCTCTGTTTGCCCCCTTCTGGCGACACTTTAGGGTTGGGAAGTTGCAGGCACCTTTTGACTGCTAGCTGTTAAGCACAATCGCAAGACCTCGACCAACCCAGGACAAAGGCTGCAACTAGCAGAGGGTTGCTAAGGGTTCCGTAGGGTTGTTAAAAAGGAATTCTCTTCATTCCTCTTGACCCAGTTTCTCCCTGAAATTTCAACAATCAATTTCCTTTCCTCCTTTTCGGAATTTGGAGTCAGTTTCTACTCAATTCCTTTTTGATGAAAGAAAAAATTGAAGAGAGGAGGGATAGAAAGCAAGGTTCTGCAGAACTTTAGAATTTCACTCTGTATATGCTCAGAGGCGGGCAGTGTCTTCCCAACCCTTCCAATCTTCCTGTTAAGAGAACCAGTTTGGGGTGCATAATATTTAAAAAAGCTGCAAAGGCTGAAGTTACAGAAGGTCCCCCTGATAAGAGAGAGAGAGAGAGAGAGAGAGAGGTGTTTTTCTGAGAAGGCCACCTGGTATTTTAGTGCCTGGCTATTTCCTTCTTTCTCAAGGAAGTCTTGCGTTCATTTCGGAGACGACCGTTTTTCCTTTTTGGCTTGCTACAGCAAGGGCCCACGTAACAGCAGGAAGACGGTGCAGCAAACAGGTCAGGACTTTTGGAAAACAAGCCGCTGCAAGCGGGGATCTCGGGTGTAAGTTTACTGCCCGCATCCTGCTTGTAAAGCCAGTGGGACACGGACGAGGTTCAGAACCTGGCAGTGAAGGGGAACTTGTGCTTCTCTGTGTGGAAGGGCATAGACGAAGCCGGGATGATTCCGTTCTCATAAAGGTATTTTTTCATTTGCAATCTTTCTAGACTGCATTTCAACTTTAAAAAGTTCATGGGATGAGACACACGATGCATATGAAACAATCAAAACTACGTAACTTTTCAAAAAAATCTCCATTGAACATTATCTTGTCTTCCTTACAACAACCATGTAAGGTAGGCAGTATTGTTTCCACATGGAAGATGCAGGGCTAAGACTGAGTGTGCTTTACCCAAGCAGGTGCAAGATTTAAATCGATCTTTCAGATTCTCTTAGCCAGGGGTCATCACTCATTAGCATATGCCACGCCCCTTGGCATCACCAGAAGTGTGTCATTTGCATAATTGATTTACATATGCCACACCCCCTGGTGTCACCTATCCTGGCTGTTTTGGACCCAATCCTGGCCATTCCGGGCCAAAATTGGCCCCAAAACGGCAAAAAGGGGCTGAAAATGGCCGAGAAAGGGCCCCAAATGGTCAGGATTGGGACACTGCTGAGCGGGAGAGTGATCCACCACCCATCAGAGGCCCGATCCGGGCCATTTTGGCCCCACTCCAGGCCGAAACGGGCCACCTGACATGTGATCTCTTGGGAGAACTGCCGGAACTGCGTTCCTGCGCGTTCCCCCTCAAAATGAGCCCTGCTTTTAGCCATTATGATATACTAACTCCTACAGTCACACACAAACCCTCTTTGGGGGACCACATGCCATGGCTCCAGGGCCACCACTGAAAAGGCTCTGCTCCAAATTTTGGAATATCTGCATATCCAAACTGATATAATTCAGCCTTCCATTTTTTAAAAAACGTGCTGGAAAGGAGGCAGCAAACACTAACAAGAAGCCATGCCACTTCAAGGTGTTTTGTTGTCCTGAGCGCAGTACTGGCTGGACTGTCACCCTTACCAGCCAGGCTCAAGCCTCGGGGCCTCGGCTTGGACTTTGCTAGTGCTGGTGCAAGCCCAGGAAGTGATGCCAGCTGCCTCTCAGACTGGTGATGCTCGGGAGGTAGCCAACCTCTGCAAAGCATTTCATCAGATTGTATAGATAATTCCCCCCCCCCCAAATATTTATATGTCCGCTTTCCTCCTGAGCATCTCAGGACTTGTTGGACATATAAATAGAGAATGGGCCCTAGTAATGAGCGTGCTATCCAATATCCCAGAAATCTTTAATTAGATCCTTTTTATAAAAAAGTCTTGGGGGGGGGGGCTGGTTTGAATCCAGGATGCTGGACTTGGGAAGGAAGTTCTGCATCGTCTTCCACTTGGAGCATCCCTCTCTCTGGCTCCTTTTAGCCCCTCCAGGGGAAAAAGAATCCACTTGGGTTCCTGCCTGTTTTTTCCTACAGCGGAAATCGTCATCATTGGGGGGGGGGCAGTTTCTGTTGAGGAAGGAATGAAAGGGGGGAAAGCACCAGAGCCTTATCCAAATCCACATTTCCACCTACAAACTTATGATTACAGTTAAGATTACATGCCATGAGATCTGGTGTATTTTGGCTCTTCACAAATAGGGGCTCATATATTTGATTGCTCCTCTACAGAAAAATTCCCTTCGTGTAGAAAACCAGCATACCAGTAAGAAGGCCAAAAATAGGATGCTTGTCCCTGACAGGCTAGGTTTCTGAGTGCGGGGAATTTTCTTGAAAATGCGCGTGTGCATGGCGTCCAGGAATGTCCAGTTGCATGAGCCCTCACCTGCAGTCTGGAGAAATCTAGTGCAGACTTATCATGCGTACCATTAAGCTTAAATTTCCAAGTCTAATAAGGACGAGTCATTTTGTGCTAATGTGAAGTGTTGCTTCATTGTCATAACTGGCAGCTGAAATGGCTGCAAAAGGAAAGATCATAACAATTATTAGTGGCCAGTTTTCCCAGTCCAAGTTTATTCATGAAAATTGCTAAAATTGTGTGATGTGATGGTTGTTGTGGATTTTACGGGCTGTATGGCCGTGGTCTTGGCATTGTAGTTCCTGATGTTTCGCCAGCAGCTGTGGCTGGCATCTTCAGAGGTGTAGCACCAAAAAACAGAGATCTCTCAGTGTCAAAGATCTCTCACTTTGACATTGAGAGATCTCTGTTTTTGGTGCTACACCTCTGAAGATGCCAGTCACGGCTGCTGGCGAAACATCAGGAACTACAGGGTGCTAATCTGTCTAGAAGAGCGGTATATAAGCTCAGTGTCAAGGGGAAAAGATTGGGAGCCCTTTAGAGAGAGTAGCATTTGGCTTATGAAACACAAAACTGCACCAGCCATGCTTGGGAGCCCATCAAGTGAGATTATAACCAACAAACAAATACTGGAAAAGCAGTACTATTCAGATCCTGAACATATGCTGTTAAGATGGCATGAGATGAAATTCATGTGTGGCTTGATCCACAGGTACAGATCTTCTTCCTATGTCCAGCATTCAGAAGAAAAGTTGCACTCAGCACCATCCTGCAAAGCAAGGTGAAGCAGAAGCTGCCCTGACCTGCAACCTGCTTCTTCCTCTCCGCTTTCCGGGTCCCAGCATGTGCTGTGGGAGGAATTCCTGGCCGGCTTCCTTAATGCTCCCCGTAGAGCGTGAAGATGCAAAGTCAGAAACAAACAAGAACTTCCGTCTGTTGTCTTCTCTCCCCCTCCCCATCTCAGAAATACAGCTCCGGGGTCAGCAAATACGCAGAAGGAGCAGGATGAGAACTCCCGCCGTGTTTTCAAGGAATGTCCGTAGAATGCACGGAATGACCTCCCAGATTTCTCCCTGTACAGCAATTCATGAGCCATGACTCATTCTCTCTCCCCTTACATTATATTATTGCTGTTTTACACTGTACTGGTAACAAAGCCCATTGTGGAGGAAAATACAACGGGCTCTAGAAAGGGGAGGATGGGTGGGCAAGCATTGCCTCCTCCTCCGTGACTGATTCTAGCCGGGTGAAGGCAGGGGGGCAGACGTTGCCACAGGAGCCATTCCTGATCCCGACTGGGTGAAGGCGGGCGGACATTGCCTCCTGCTCTGCACCTGATTCTGGCCAGGTGAAGGAGGGTCATTGCTACCTGCTCTGCTCCTGATCGCAGCTGTGTGAAGGGGGGCTGGCATTGCCACCTGCTCAGTGTCTGATCCCACCTGCATGAAGGCAGGGGGTGGGCATTGCCACCTGCTCCATGCCTGATCCCAGCTGGATGAAGGCGGCAGGCGGGCATTGCCACCTGCTCTGCTCCTGATCCCAGCCTGGGTTTCCCGCCATGGCGTGCTCTCTGGAGGTCTGGCTGCCTTATCTGGGCTTCTCTCCGAGGCAGCGCCCTCTGGTGGTGCACCATGGTAGGAAGTGAGTTGTCTTGAATACACTTAGCCTTTTATATAGTAAGGTACTGTTTTTGGAATTGATCTGTTTTGCTACTGTTCACTGACATGGCTATTTTCTTTTTTTGGAAATTTATATTGTGGAGAAACGCCCTTTTGTTTGTGGAGTTAACTTCCCATGGGCTGCAGAGGGGAGAGGCCAGTTCCAGCGAGGGAGAGAGTCGGTTGGTGAGTTGGTTGGACAGTTGAGGGAGAGACGGCTCTGAGGGGAGATGTAGATCTAATGTAACACCTTACCACCAATTGGTTAAGGAATAAACAATCGAAAAAGGTTAATATGAACATTTCTTCAGAATTACATTTCCCAGAATACATGGCACCGTGCAAGCTTGAGTGACATGTCAGTCAGGTCTCACTATAATGCAAACACCTCAAATGCTGGAGCCACACTTTTGTTATGAGTTCAAAACACTTCGGGGAAGTAACATTTCCAATGCTGAAATCTTAATTATGGGATGAAAAAAAAAGTCTGTTTACAGTTGCCGGAAACTTTCTTACTTGTTATGAGTTGATGCTGACACGTAGCTAAATCTCAATACCGAAGGTGAAAGAATTTGCCGCTGAAGCAAGTTTGCCTTCTGTGCGCATGTCTTGCTTAAATGAATGCTCACACCTGGGTTCTAAAAGTGGGGCCTCAAAAAGAATCCCTTAACAGTCCCACACACACAAGGACTGAAAAAGTGTGCGGAGTGTGTGTGTGTATATGCTATTTTTTTCATATTCTGCACCAGTCTCTCTTCACCCTTTACTGTAATATGATCCATTTTTTTTAGAATAGAATGGATAGCATTTTTTTACAATACAATATATTGTTCTGATTCTGAAATTCTGTAAATGCGCTATCTATGAAAGTGACAAAGTGCTCTAGTAAATATGCATAAATATAAAAGACACGTGTACAAAAATACAAGGAACATTTCACTCAGAGAAATACCATCGCATAACCAGACATATACTTGATTGACATATAACCAGACATATACATGAATGACAATGTAGACCGCCAGTATATGTGCAACGTAGGAATCCTGTGGCGCAGAGTGGTAAGCGGCAGTACTGCAGCCCAAGCTCTGCTCACGACCTGAGTTCGATCCTGGTGGAAGCTGGGTTCAGGTTGCCAACTCAAGGTTGACTCAGCCTTCCATCCTTCCGAGGTCGGTAAAATGAGTACCCAGGTTCCTGGGTGTAAAGTGTTGATGACTGGGGAAGGCAATGGCAAGCCACCCCGTAACAAAAAAATCTGCAAAGAAAATGTCGTGATGCGACGTCCCCTCATGCGTCAGTAGTGACTTGGTGCTTGCACAGGGGGACAACATTTACCTTTAAGCAATTTTTGCAAATACTAATCAGTCTTTTTATCCTGTAGGTGCAGCAGAGGAATCAGAGCTGGGGAAGACGTCCACAAAGGTAAATTCCCACAGTACTCGATGAATAAGTTAACACAGTTCTCTTCTGTTTCCCATAGACGGTGCCATCCATGTTGGGACGCCAAAGCAACGTTGCCTGCCCAACCAACACAGGGCCAGCTACAGAAACTTAAATGTTTCATCAAATGACTTCTTCAGGGACAACCAATGGGCCCATCCAGCACATTCAATATGCTAAGTCAATTTCATAAAACGGCGGCCGCACCTAGGTTTCTGTGTGTCTGTAAGAAATATTAATACTCAGTAAGAAACATGATTCCTGAGATATCAGTGCAATATCCTACTACATAATTGTCTTAGCGACTTTCAGACGACGCACTTTTATCCTGGTGCGCCTGTGTGGGGCTGCCTGCCAGTCCTTCTATGCCCCCCTGCCTGCCAGTTCTTCCATGACTGATTGCCGTGGACTGTCTGATTGTCTCACTATTGTAACAAATGCAACGTCACAATTGGCAAAAAGCTAGTTGCTAGTAGCAACACTAGTACAATATGTCATCCATTTATGCTACAATTAATATCCTATGCCCTAGGGTCCCATGACCACTTTAGTCCACCCGTTAGAAATAGTGGAGAATCGAAAATAGTTACAAGATGTTTAGCTGTAAAATTAAGATGGCTGCTGTCCCTAGCTTCCAGTGTAACACCAACACCAAACATCTCATCAACATTTTTCTGTACTCCCTTGTTTTCCATGAATTGTCACTTAAATTTGGCACAGAGTTCGTTTCTCTGTTATCTGCCCCTTAACTTTCTTGGAGTATGCTCCCTCAGAATTGTAGGCCTATGCCAACTGCCCTTCCTCTGTTCTGCAGTGAACCCTTCGATTGCGTCTGAGACCTCTCTTCCCCTTCCACAAAGCGCTGGTTGTTTTGCTGTGTCCGTAGAAGTCTCCTTCAAGACAGGGAACGATAGCCCTCCCAGAAACTGCTTTCCTGTTTCCTCGCTTTCTTCTCCTACAAATGGACCTCGAGCTTGTTTGGAGGTTCTAGCAGGGGAGCACAGCTATCGTATACCCTTGACCGAAGAACGGTGCACTCCTTCTATCTGGGATGGTCGTCCTCTTCCACCGAGCACGCAGCTTCGGGAGGGACGCACATGGAGCGGTGAGGGAGGGACACCCGCCTAGCCAGCCAGATCAGCCAACCCGGGTGATCAATGGGTGACAAGATGTCACAGCCAGATCGCCCTCATAGCCAGCTTTTTTCTGGATTAGCTTGGAGTGTATGCTCTGTGTGTTTCCTGTGTGCTTTCCTCTTATTCCTCTGTTAATAAAGAAATCTTTCCTTTAAACATCTGCCTGTTCCTTTGAGAGTTCTCTAAGGGAACCATCCTGATATACATTGGTGACGGTCTCTAGTTACCCCCCTCTTGTTTAGTCTCCTTGAAGCCCAATTCCCCGAACTCACAAGGAGACCCCCCCCCCCCTCCATTAGAGAAACACTCCTTCGCTCCATCCCATCAATATAATCACAGTATTACTTCCAGGATATTCATACGTCAGAATCGGTCGGCTGAACCAGAAGCGACCAAGGTCTCCTAGGGCACCTGAGAAGTTAACAAACGTCTTACGGCAAAAATCTGTATGAGCCAACGCCTGCTTTTGTGAGGGGCATCCACAAATTAATTGAAAGCACCATCCATTTTACTCAAGAGATCTCTCCCCATCTCCCAAGAATTCCTTCTTTTCAGAAGCTTCTGATACATTTCTTATGATTAGCAATACAGGAGACAGCTAAAAAAAATTAGTCAGCTGCACCTCCCCTAGTCTGCGGCCAAGTCTATTCCCCCCCTCTAGGGAGTCTTTGGTATGTCTTTCCCTGCAGAATAAATATCAGAGCCCTGATATTTATTATTATTTATTATGCCACATAAGCGCCTTCCACTGCTCCACCCAGACTTCAACGTTCATCTCTGAGGACTGTCTCTGGGAAAATGGTTGCTTCAAAACGCCTGAGTTTTTTATTTCTGATCGTGGTACTGATGCTAGCAGCACCTGTCTGTAGGTAGGGAGCACTCTCGTTCACTAATGCTTGTTTCTAATGGCTGATGCCCACAATAATTGCCATCCAGGAGTACACTTGTACGTGCAAACATCCTGTGTGAACTGGGCAATCGCAGGACACTTGAATTGTGGCCATTCATATGTGATGTTTGTCCATGATGGATGGCTGTCAAATGCTTTGTGGGAACTTGGGCCTGAAAGTGCACCCCCTGGGGGTAAACTACGTAAATATTTCTGTTTAATTCAAAAAACAGGCCTGAGCATCTTGGATAGAAGATAGCTGAGCTGTTTGCAAAACGGGGGCGAATGTCGATGAAATATCTGTGGACGCCCTGCACTGTTGTTATCGCATGCAGTAAGTTTCTTTCTGTATTCCTGTTTTGACCTGGTGAAAATTACTAAGGAAAAAACTAAAAATTTAAGTAATTGCTTTAAATCAGGTTTCCCCTTTGTAATTGAGACATTTCTCTCAACTAGTAGTCCTGCTAGAAATGGGGCAAATCCACACGCCCTCAGAGAGTCCTAAACACTCGAAAATATAGCATCTTTCAAGCGCGATTTCTGGAATCGTGCTAGAAAGATGCCATACTTCCGGGTGTTTAGTGAACATTTAGCGCAATGCCGGGACGTGCCAAGGCCACGTGGATTTGCCCCTGGTTGATCCGGCCATTGCAACATACTGATTTACAGGAAAAGAGAGTATAAGAGTACACAAAATATATTTGTATCATTTAAGAAAATGGCAGATACATTCCTTTATTTAACAGACAGGTTTTGTTTGAATGTTGTGCCAACCAAGACTAGATGGTTATTAAACTAATGCATTGCATTTCAATATAATTCAAAGCACGATTTACTGTTTGCCTCTGCACACAAACAAGGACACAGAAGAAAGGGGAGAATGGTTTGGCATGTCACTGTATGCTTTGTTTGGATGGTGTGGTCATTCATGAATGTTCGTATTTTTCAAATTAAGTAGTATGTGCAAATTAGGTAAAGAACATAGAATAGAAATACAGGATTACGAAAATGAGCTCAGAAGTTTCTATTGATATCTATTAGTTTCAGGGACTGGAACCCCACATTGTTAGGATCTTTGTTCTGTGGGGAAGGCAATGGGGGGGAAAGCTCTTCAGGGCCTTGGTCCAGCATACCCAGAGGACCACCTCCCTCCCTATGTTCCTCCACGGCATCTTCGCTCATCCAAACAGGGTCTCTTGCACGTACCAGCCTGTAAATGGGCAAAACAGCAGCCTGTATACGGGCTTTCTCTGTGGTGGCCCCTACTATATGGAACAGCCTGCTTGAGGAGGTCAGGAGAGCGCCCCCCCCCCCGCCATGCTCCTGGCTTTCCGCAAACAATGCAAAACTGAATTATTCAAAAAGGCCTTTTTCTCAGCTAAGAGGGTGGTATTGTAGGAAAGAAGTCTCAGATGTTTCGCTAAGGAGGTACCACTGTGCTTCATGTTGTTTAATGTAAGTCCTAGAACTATGTTCTATTTCAGCAATTTTTCAACCCTGTATTGTATCCTTGCTAATACTGTATCTTTGTAAACTTATATTCATTAACCCTATGACATTGTTTATAGAAATGTTCTTGACACTGTATGGAAATGCCTGCCCTTTTCCTTGCCACTAATTGTACTAATCTCACACTATGTAATCTGCCTTGAAGCTCAGTGAGAAAGGTGGAATATAAATAAATAAATGAATGAATAAAAGGCAAGCTGTATTGGTGATGACTCACCTTTTTTCTGGTATACTTCCAGAGGGTGCTGCCGTGGAAGGAAGGCCAGGCAAGGCGGCCTATCGCTCCAGAGGGCACTCCCTTTTCCAGAGCCCATTTTTTTAAAAAACGGGCTTGGTTGCTAGTATTTTAATAAAATAAAAAATCTGTGAGATTTGCTAATCCAGGGCCACCAGTAAGAAATAAGGTACATGCCTCCCCACTCCAAAGACAGACATTTTCATTGTTCTTCACATAGAAAGGTACTTCCTACATTCAGAGGTGCTTCTAATTCTCCTCATCCTCTTCTCCCAACCGGTTTTTTGCCCTCTACCCACTAGGTAATATTACCTGGGTTGAATTCAATTTTGTGACATTTTAATCTCCAGTTTGGGTACTGCAAAGATCGGTGTGTCTCTCCCACCATGCGGCTTCTCCACTTTCCAAGTGGCTGGACGGTCTCACCCAAAGAGAGACTTTAACAAGCTGCTGCTTTTTATCTTCAGAAAGGGGGAAATTCCCCCAGAGAGTTCAGGCACGGATGGAAATTGCTTTTCCACGCAGCTGCATTTCACCCAGTTTAGTCTTCTGTATTCCATTTTTAGACCACAACTGCAGACATGGGTCTTTGCCTCAACTTTTCTCCGCTTTTTATTTTGATAGACCATCTAGACTAGTGAAGAGTTCCAGACAACTTCAAAGCATGCACACTATTTTGTGGTATTTTTTGCCAGTCTTAATTACAGTCTTAATTGCTTTTTGTTTATGGAACCAGTCCAGGAAAATGTCATATTGCTGGTTGTGAGACATAGGGGTGTGCAGAAAAGAGAATTCGGCAGTTGCACTTTTTCTCATCTGGGGAGCACCTCAACATACCAAGTTTCACTTGCAAAATCCCTTTTTAATGTCCCCTGGAAAGGTATGAGTCCTATAGCACAAACCTGTGGTACATACAGCAAAGAAAAGGGGTTGGGTGATAGAGAATCACAAAAAATGAGGCTGATCCTACACATTTACTCACAACCCGCTGAGCTCTAGGAGGTTTGTTTTTTAATACGTGAGCGCAGGATTTCAGCTCTAGTCAATTAACAGGTATTAATAAAACACTGAGAAACATATTAAAGTAAATATTGTACAGTAAACGTGTCTTTATTCAATTTCTTGGACCAGAACTACAACTGACACGTAGGACAAATTCATTAGGATTTATTTAAAAGAACAATAAACCTAAACTACAGAGACAAGGTAAATACAAAACACACCGGTTCACAGATAACACAGATTTTTTAAAAGTTATACCTTTTATTCGGATCAAAATACTACAAAACAGTACCACAGATCAGCGCATGGCTTAGTGACAAAGCCAAAATCTGCTATGAAAGCACAATGGGTGACCCTGGGCCAGTCACACACAGCCTAACCTGCCTCACAGGGTTGTTGTGAGAATAAATGGAGGAGAGAATAATGCAAACCATTATGGGTCTCCATTGAGGGAGAAAGGCAAGGAAGAAATGAAGTAAATACATAAATAAAAAAGACACCCTTCAAGCCAAACTGGATTTATTTACATGATGTTGGGTGCAGAACTGGTTTCAGATCTTGTCAAGTCACTGAACTAAAGTAAGGGAGGGAAATGTGTCAACCTCCTTCTGTGACTGTGAAAAGCGACCATTAGTCAACATTCTCTCCAGCACAAAAGAGAAAGGTGATGATTCTCATATTAACAATGCTGGAGGTGTGCAGCATTACACTAGGTAAAGAGTCAATGGGAACCAAACTAGGTAATATTACCTAGTGGAGGGAGATCAAAAAATGAAGATATGAAAGAATCAGGGCTAGTTCAAGTTTTTTGTTACCCCAAGCACGGTGCTCCCTTTCCCTTCTGGCCCAATCCCAGCAGCAGAACAGGACCAAGAGGGGGTGCCAGGCACCTCCCCTTCTGCTGATGGCTAAAACCTTATATAACACCCTTCTGGGCAAATGAGTGCCCAGAAGGTATCAAAGCGGTGAACAAAGTCAGTGTTATTATTATCCCTACAATACAGCTGGGGGCTGGACTGAGAGGAGGGGCTTCCCCAAGACCTCCTGCTGAGCTCATGGCAGGAGTGGGAATCGAACCAGCAGACAGCTGACTCGCAGGCCAAACACTCAACCACTCAACCGCACTGCTGCAGCCATCCAAGTCCTAAACAGGGCGGACACTGGCTTCTAAGCTCCTAAGCTCTTCCAAGCTCAGGCTAGTCAGGGCACATCACACAACCTAACATCTGCGTTATGGTGTCTGAAGAAGGGAGCTGTGAGGCTCGAAAGCTGACACCTGCAAAGTCTCGTGGGCCTCTCAGGTGCCCCCTGACTCAAACCCCGCCCTCGTCTCTGTATCTCCTTCCAAGAAGCCACATCCGTTTTCTGCGCGTTTTGTTTGCACGGGGAAGAAGGCGGGCCCTGAACTGCTTTGAATATGCAAACGCTACTGCCTCTGTGCCTAATAAGAGCGGCCTGCTCTTTCCCCCAGGCTGCTTGGGAAGGGGGGGGGGCGGGATACAGGGCTCTCCTCCCCGCCCGGCCATCCTCCTAACAGCCCCGCAAGGCAGGCCGGGCCCAGAGAGAAAAGCCCGGAGCCGGCACGTGCCGAGGCCCAGGCGGGGATCCGGGCCCGGCCTCCTGTTCCGCCTCCCCTCCCCGCCACTCACGACTCGGTTCTGGTCCGTGACGAACTCGTCGATGTTCTCCAGGTAGAGCTCGTCCTCCATGGCGGCCCCGCTCGCCTCCCGCCTCAGCGCCCCCCGAGCCCCGCTCGCCGGGCCTCCCTCGATGCGCGCGCTACGGCGGCCGCCCGGAGACACTCCGGCTGGGATCTCCACGGCAACGGCGCAGCGCTCCCTCGTCCGCACGCCCCCGCTACGGCAGCCGCCTGGGGACACTCCGGCTGGGATCTCCACGGCAACGGGGTAGCGCTCCCTCGTCCGCACGCCCCCGCTACGGCAGCCGCCTGGGGACACTTCGGCTGGGATCTCCACGGCAACGGCGCAGCTCCTCCTCGTCGGCACGCCCCCGCTACGGCAAACGCGGCGGACCAAAAAACAACCACCACCTCAGCTTCGCGTGCCCGATTCCTTCCGCCGGTGGAAAAGCCGCTAGCCTGAAAGGTTGCCAACCACTCGGGGGGGCCTGGAGATTTCCCGGAATTACAACCAATCTCCAGACTAGTTTTCAGCTCCCCTGGAGAAAACGACTGCTTTGAAAAGGGCATTTATTCCTAGCTGAAATTCTGCCTCTCTTCAAACCCTGCCCATTCCAGGCAATACTCTCAAATCGCCAGAAATTATAGGGTTGCCAACTCTGGGGTGAGAAATTCCTGGAGATTCGGGGGTGGATCGTGCAGAAGGCAGAGTTTGGAGACGGGAGTGATCTCACTGGAATATAATGCCATAAAGTCTACCTTCCAGACCAGCAATTTTTCTCCCACCAGAATTTATCTCTTTCACATGGCGATCAGTTGTAATTCCAGGAGGCCGGCATCTTCTACCACCTGGAGGTTGGCAACTTGATGAGTCCACCTTCCAAAGCAGACCTTTTCTCCAAGGGAACTGATCCCGGCGGCCTGGAGAGCAGTTTTAATTCCGGGAGATCTCCAGCCACCACTTGGAGGGTGATAATTCTATTTGTTGCCTGGAGAATTATGGTACTTGTGTGCCCTGAATCCTCTACCAACATAATTCAACTTCACTTGGCTATGAGAATTTAACAGATAAGGGACCAGGGAGATGCAGTCATAATTTTTTTGGAGGAAACATGGGATAAGATAAAACATTAATAAATTAGTGTGGGAAGACATGCAGAATTACCTGGCAGGCCATATATAGAAACATTCACTCAGAGGTTGGGAAATTTGAAGATGGAGCCTGGCAAGGGTGGGATTTGGGGAGGGGAGGGGCCTCAGCAGGGTATAATGCCAGAGAGAGTCCACCCTCCAAAGCGGCCATTTTCTCCAGAGGGACTGATCCCGGTGGCCTGGAGATCTGTTGTAATTCCAGGACATCTCCCGCCACCACCTGGAGTCTGGCAACCTTATTTCCCACTCATTTCATAATTAAACTGGTAAAGCTAGATGGCATCCCAGTAAATAGGAAATAACCGCTCTGACAGGCCACAGCTAATGGAAATGTCTTGCTCAAGAGGTAGCCAACTGTAACTTGGATTTTGTTCCAGGGGCTGAAGGTGCCTTAAATAATGGTTGTTGTGGGTTTTCCGGGCTGTATTGCCGTGGTCTTGGCATTGTAGTTCCTGACGTTTCGCCAGCAGCTGTGGCTGGCATCTTCAGAGGTGTAGCACCAAAAGACAGAGATCTCTCAGTGTTACAGTGTTACATCACTGTACATCAGTGACACTGAGAGATCTCTGTCTTTTGGTGCTACACCTCTGAAGATGCCAGCCACAGCTGCTGGCGAAACGTCAGGAACTACAATGCCAAGACCACGGCAATACAGCCTGGAAAACCCACAACAACCATTGTTCTCCGGCCGTGAAAGCCTTCGACAATACATCGTGCCTTAAATACTTCTACAAGGAGGAGGCAGAGATGCAAGCCCAGGTCCAGGTCGGGAAATTCCTGGAGATTTTGGCAGCGGAGCCTGGAAAGGCGGGGGGGGGGGGGTTGAGGAGGGGCAGACAACGTGACTGGAGCCTACAATGGCAATAAACTACAGGTGAATCCCCCCAGGCCTCTAACAGATCCATCACATAAAGGCAGAGCTCACTTGCTGCTGTTCTGCAGGTTCGCCTTGACGATGTCATAGTATGTGTTGTAGAGTGGGCCTCTGTCCTTCTAACTTACCTTGAACAGGAATGAGGGGTCCTCACTGCTTCTCTGGTTCGCTATCTACGTTTCATCTCTGTTATGAACTCTGATATGAACTTGACTGCACCATTGAATATTTCCGAATTGGCTGACTTTAAGCTGTTCATTGTATATTGCTTGTCTATGTAACTTTATATGCTTATAATAGTATTGTCATTTAAATTATTTATATTGCACTGCGCCACTTTAATACACTTTAAGTTCAGAACCTGACTGGTTGTAGCCCTTAGTTGTGGGTTTCCATTTTGATCATTAGGGTTGTTGCTAAGGGAGCTTCTTTTTGTTTGATAGGGATCAGGCTTGGAGCAGGCAGCAATGCCTATTGCTCTTCACCCAGCCGTAATCAGGCACAGAGCAGAAGGCAATGCCTGTTTTTCTTTCACCCGGCTGGGATCAGAAGCGGAGCAGGTGGCAATGCCTGGCCCCCTTTACCTGACCTGTATCAGGCATGCAGCAGGCAGCAAAGCCCACCACCCCTTCACGTTACTGAGATCAGGTGCGGAGCAGGTGGCAATGCCCACCCACCCCCTTCACCGGCCAGGATCAGTGACAGAGGAGGAGGGAATGCTTGCCTGCCGGCTCTCCCCTTTCTAGAGCGCGTTGTATTTCCCCCTACAATGGGCTTTGTTTCTAGTGCTATGATATAAGCCCTGCTGACTCCGTCACTGTGAGGCAGATTTTCCCTCCAAAATTGTCAAGATTGCTTGCTGTGGCTGGGCAGCCTCTGGTAGTGTGTCTCTGGGGGTAATTCAAAGGTCTTTTGTCCCACTTTGTAAGTGTATGTATTTATGGCTTACATCCCAGCCCAAATATTTGTTAGGGGAGAAACAAGAGCCCACGTCTTCTTCAAATGAAGTGGTCTTAGAAGCTGAGTAAAGTTCAAAAGAGAACAGCAGGTTTATTAAACAGGCAGGGTTGGTATATGGGTGGGTAGGGAAAGGAAACCTGAGGTAAACTTTGATTGCAGAACAGAATACTTCATCAACATTGAGCACAATAATCTTTTTTTTTAAAGTTTTTATTTTTTATTAGAAATAGGGGTTAGAGAAGAAGAAGGGGTGGGGGACAGAGTTAAAATTAGTACCCATCTGTTACATTGCACCGTTCAATCTATTATTTTCATTACCATCTTATATCTTACAGGTCAGCTACTTGTTTACAAATTCTTCCCTTTTTGGTTTAATATTATCCATAAAGATCTTCATCCTATGGTAAGGTTAAATTTCTTCAGTCTTCTTTTGCATCCAGCTGTAGAAAGGCTCCCATATGTCATTATGTATTGTGATATCAATACACTTGAGAGTTTATCCATTTTGGCTGTCTCCAGAGTTCTTTCAATCAGATTTTTTTGTGTTGGAGCATCTGTCTTTTTCCAAAGTCTCGCATATAAAATCCTAGCTGTTGTATTTATATTCAAAATCAGGTGTTTTTGATTTTTGTTGAGTGGAACCATTATAAGATTTAGTAAAAAGAGTTCTGGTTTCACTGGTAAAGAGATTTTAAGTATCTGCTGAATTAGTCTATGGACCATCTTCCAAAACGCCCCCACTTTTTTGCATGTCCACCACATATGATAATATGAACCCGGCGTATTTTCACATTTCCAACACTTGTTTGACATATTTAAAGACATTTTAGCTATCCTAATAGGGGTTAGATGCCACCTGTAAAGCATTTTATATACATTTTCTTTCAAAGAAGCCGATTTTGTCATCTTTAAATTGTCTTTCCACATTTGTGCCCATTGTTCTAGATCAATTGCATGTCCCACATTCTCTGCCCATTTGATCATAGTATCCTTGACTTCCTCTCCCTGTAGTTTTACATTTATTAACATACCATATATTTTCTTTATCATTTTAGTCTTGGTGCCACACATTATCATATCAATATTCTCATCTGCATTGTAAAAACCCATTATCTTGTCCTTTTTGTATCTGGATTCCAGTTGTGCCTTACCCCACCAACCCAGCTCAATACCTAAATCTGCCATTTCTTTTGAGTTTCTTAATACACCACCTGCCTTCAATAGTATCTTATAGGTATGAGCTTTCCCCTCTTTTTTCAAGGTGGGTTGTGTGAATGCTTCAATTGGGGATACCCATAAAGGAATCTTATGGGAATAAGTGTATCTTATTCTCTCCCAAACCGATACTAATGCCTTCCTTATCCAATGATAGAGCACAATAATCTTCTTAAAAGTTAGTTTGAGTAGTCACAGATCTTAAAAAAGAGAGGCTGGTAGTTTCAGACGTAACTTACATTCACAAGGTTCCTTCCTAGATTTCACTTTACAGCTTAGGTGGTCTGATGTCAACACAGCACTCTTTCCCCTTTACACCACACCTGGGTTCCTCCTCAGAACCAATCCCCCCTTCTTAGATCCTGGGCAGGAATTATTCTTTTCCAAAAGACAAAAATTGGCTGAAGGTGAGTCTCCTTTCACTGCCGCTTTCTCTGCCAACAACATGCCCCCAACTCTATCTTGTCTGTGTAAATTAGTGCTGGCTTCCACACTCAAGTACTTTAACTAAAAGTTTTCCATAAACCTAAAGCTACACCTTAAGGGGAAACTTTGTTTCCCCCCCTCTTACAAAGAGGTCTATCCCTCCTTGTCAGACTCCAAACTTCAGCTCCCTCCAACAATCCTGTCAGCACCAATTGTTACCTACTCACTGGCCCATCACAGAGAGGAGGGAGCAGCCTGTCAATCATTCTCCCTTCAGGCAGTTCTTTTAACCCTTTCCCATCCAATCCCATTTAAGTAACAGGTAAAATCCAATGCATCCAATGCCTGAGAGCGAGCCGGTCCGCCCTCGCGGCCTGCGGTAGTCCCCACCTTATGGTCTAAATAATGCATTGGATTTTACCTATTATTTTTTATTTATTTATTTTATCGTATTTATATTCCGCCCTCCCTGCAAGCAGGCTCAGGGCAGATAACAACATTAAAACATTTAAAACATTTCATATAAAACATTTAAAAACATTGTACAAAGATATTAAAATAGCAGCACTCTTTTCTTGATGGCGGCAATACCGTGGAATACAAAAAGTGCAACAGTGCAGTTGAACATAGCAGCAGCTTAAGAACAGTGGTGGGCAGCTCTCAAAGGGAGGGGACTTATGAGAATAGTTATGAGAATAAATTTTGGATGGAATATAAAATTATAGGCTGCAGTTCCTTTTAAAGGAACGAGAGTTTAAATTGCTTCATTGTAGAGGAACTACCTGCGGTGTTAGACCAATATGGTGGTGTGAGATTGAGTGAAGCATTTGTTGTGAATAGAAATTTGCCTGTGAAGAAGTTTTGGTACGAAATGGGGTTGGATGAAGTATGCTGGCAAAACCCATAGACGTGGCACCTTACAGCTCTACAGCTTTGCAGCTTCAACAACTCTATCGAGCAAGCCTACAGCTTCAGATTTTACTATTATTCGATTATTCGATTTGAGTGCCCTTGCGCACCGATATGAATGAATTGATGAATCAACTGTGTTTGTAAATTTCTCCCACCATTTGGATATTGTAAAAATAGCTTCTAGGGAGGATTCAGAATTCATTTGATCTAATACCCACTCGTTTGTCTTTTGGGCTGAATGCCTTTTCTTCGCAGTGCCACATGGTCGCAGTAGTGAGAGAGGATGAGCTAGAAGGTAACTGAACGAAGAGCAGGACTGCAAAGAATGCAATTGTTTTGGTGGGAATCTCGGGAACATGATTCTGTACTACGTTGGCAGCCCTTGGACACTCCCGTAGCTGTCTCCTTACGAGTTTTGAGAGTATTGGTTGTTAACTTCCTTACTACTGTTAAAAATCCAAACCCTCTTGAAAAGGCTGACACATCTGAAGGGAGGCATGCCAAACACTGCATTTCATGATAAATTAATCTGGGATACCAAGTTCAGTAACATTCTTACAGGGAGGCTGAAAAAAGCAGGAAATTGAAACGTGACATAGCAAAGAAGGAATTAAGACTGTACCTTTGCATCTTGCAGAGGGCAGCACTTTTGTGCCATGTTGCTTGTTGTGTTGTTAAGTATTGTTTAAAAATTCAGTTTCTTGAAGAAGCTCTAATCCCTGAATGATGCAAAAGTGCCCGGGGGGTTGAGATCTGCAGTTGGAGTGGGGGGTTCTGAGGTTAGTATTTGCCAGTTTGGTGTAGTGCTTAAGAGCGGCAGGACTCTAATCTGGAGAGCCAGGTTTGATTCCCCACTCCTCCACTTGAAGCCAGCTGGGTGACTTTGGGCTAGTCACAGCTCTCTCAGAGCTCTCTCAGCCCCACCCACCTCATAGGGTGATTGTTGTGGGGATAATAATGACATACTTTGTAAACTGCTTTGAGTGGGAATTAAGTTGTCCTGAAGGGCGGTATCTGAATTGAATGTTGTTGTTGTTGTTGTTGTTGTTGTTGTTGTTGTTGTTGTTATGGCCCTCTCTGCCAGGCCTACCCCGTAGGGTTCATGTTGGGGTTGAGATGCCTCCCTAAACTTCTTGGAAGAAGAATGGCAGATGTCTCTTGAAGCTGGCTAAGAGGCTGACTTCTAGCTGCTGACCAGACCTTGTATAGAGCCCGGCTTGGGGTTGGGTTGTCTTGCTTTCCTTTCCTCTCTTCCTCAGATTATATCCGGCTATGTTCAGAAGATCAAGAAGGATGGAAAATAAACACTTCAATACAGAAGAAAATGTGGCTAACCTAAAATTAACAAGCCCCATCCCTTTGCACGCAAGTTTCTGAAATCCCCACCCCGTTCCACACCTAGGGGGCTGCCCACATCCTACTTTCTTCTGCCTCTCCTAAGTGTTGTTCCTGTGTTTATATTCCAATTAGTTTTTTTACTGTCTTTATTGCTAGGACTAGCAACAAAGCCCATTGTGGGAAAAAATACAATGGGCTCTAGAAAGGGGAAGGCAGGCAGGTGGGCTTTGCCACCTGCTCTATGATTGATCCCGGCCGAGTGAATGAGAGTGGACATTGCTACCTGCTCTACTCCTGATCCCTATGATGCAAAAAGGAGGGAGGTGAATCCCACAGGGAACAAAAGAATCAATTTCATGCCATTTATAATACAATGAGTCAATTTATAAGTGCAATTGAAAGTGCAAAGTGCTGACAATTCATAAATATTACCACAATATAACAAATTCATAAATATCCATTCACAAATGTCCATACAAGTCCATGCAAGGCAACATTTCATATATGAGCATTCTCCAAATAGTCCATAACTTCCGGGTAAATCCTTGATGAAACAGTTTTTTACTTTCTTTCCAGATCTTCCTTCTTATGCATTCATAAATATAAAGTAGAAAGGCTTTCCTGCCATGAGGTAAGTTATAAAAACAACAGTCAACCTTACCCCTGCAAAACACTCGTGGGGTGAGTTGTAAAGGCCGCAGTAAATCTCATTCCTGCGTAACCCTCAATCTGTGGCTGGCTGCAAGCAGATTTCGCGCTTGCTTCTTCAGGAGTCTATTTCAAAGCCCCCACGGGGAACACCCCTAAGCACTTAAATCACTCAACCCGGACAAGGCGGCGATGTTTCTTCACGCGCGTTGAGTGACCTGCTTCTTCCTCGCCACAGCTTGAGGGTTATGCAGGAATGAGGTTTACTGCTGCTTTTCACACTTCTCATACTTTTGCTTTCCAGGCAAGCGCCCTTGGAACAAGCTGTACCTGGCCCAAACGATGTCTTCCCTGGGAACATTCTGTCAATGTAGTCTAAACTGTGATATTTTTTGTCTCTGGTGTTTGTGCCAGAATTTCCACGGGCTTCTAACCTGCGGCGGGATTTTACCCTATGCTTAACCTATGCTTTCTCTTAACACGTCACTTCTGCCAATTTCACTGTCTGAGCAACTTGAACTGGTGGATCTCTAATAAAGTTACTTCAACCCAATCACCTGTGCGTTTGCTGTGGAGAACTCAGGGATCTAACTGCCAGGGACTGACACCCAGTTGGGTGAAGTGGGGGGGGGGCACGCGTTGCCACTTGCACGGCTCCGGATCCCGACCGTGTGAAGGCAAGAGGTGGGCATTGCCACCAGGTCCACGCCTGATCCTGGCCCACCTTTATATGCAAACCTTTCTTGGGCCTATATTCTAGTGAGATTATATCCAAGAAGAGAACACCCATCAAAACAGGCTGGAGTGAGACGAAATTCATGTGAGGCTTGATCCTAACACGGGTACAAATCTCTGTCCTACACCCAGTTTTTCGTAGAAAAGTTGCACTCAGTAATCGTCCTGCAAAGCAAGGTGAAGCAGAAGCTGACTTGGCCTGCAACCTGCTTCTTCCTCTCGGCTTTCCGGGCCCCAGCATGTGCTGTGGGAGGAATTCCTGGCCGGCTTCCTTAATGCCCCCTGTAGAGCATGAAGAAGCATAGTCAGACACAAACAAGAACTTCTGTCAGTTGTCTTCTTTCCCACCTCCCTTCTCAGAAATGCAGCTTTGGGGGGCAGCAGATACGCAGAGGGAGCAAGATGAGAACTCCCTCCATGTTTTCAAGGAACGATCCTGGAATGCCCAGAATGACCTCCTAGAATTCTCCCTGTAGAGCAAATTGTGGTTCGTTTTCTGCCTTTACATTATATTGTTGCTGTTTTCTACTGCGTACTTTTTTGGAATTGTTCTATTTTGCTACTGTTCACTGACGTGGCTATTTCCTTATTTTGGAAATTTATATCGTTAATAAATCATTCACTTTTGAAATGTCCTTACTCTCACTGTCTCCATTAAGCAGATGATGGGTGCTGATTGCCTTTTTTTATTCAAGAAATACGTGAACATCCCTTCCTCTCATCCAAAAGGAGACGAGCCTCTCTTCTGCTGTTCCACCTGGAACTTTTGACTGCTTCGGGGACAGTAAAATGCAGAACCCATAAATTGCTACATTGAAAAAGTCATATGGAAAAGACAAATCAATAATTCAGAACAAATCTTATTCTGCTAGCATCTTAAAGACCAAGCAAATTCCGTGAGTCAAAGCTCACTTCAGATACATTAGTAATTTTTTGAGCAAGTCACAGCGAATTTCCAACTTTCACCTGAGTCGAGCTTTTCAGACAAGTGGAAACAAGTACATATACACAATCAAACTGAACATAGGTTTGGGTTGTCCGACCCTTCATGGATCCGGTGATTTGGCCAGTCAAAAGAGATGCAAACTGCAAAACTGAATGACTAAGGAGGTCTTTTTTACACAGATAATATTGCTGTATCGTAAGAAAATGTTTCAGAGAGATGCATTGGAAAGAGATAGGGACTGTTAGCCACACTTCTGGGTACTGTCTGTTGCTGTAAGTTTGCTCCTACTGGGTAGTTTCTGCATCATTTAATATGCCATGTGATATTGCTTTATGTTTTGTTTCAGCACCGTTTCAGGTCTGTATTGGATTTCCGCTTGTTTTCAAATTTTTGCTATTGTAGTGTTTATTGAATGCCCCAGCCGTTGTCTGTATTGACCTACACTGTGTAATCTGCCTTGAGTCTCAGTGAGAAAGGTAGACTATAAATAAGATGCATGTTAAAGGATTTTTCGAGGGACCTCCCTTCTAAAGCCCATGTGTGAGCATTCATTCAAGCAAGACATGCACACAGAACGCAAACTTGCTTCCGTGGCAAATTCTTTCTCCTTCATTGTTGAGACTTAGCTGCAAGTCAGCATAAACTCATAACAAGCAAGAAAGTTTCCGGCAACTGAAAACACCCTTTTGTTTTCAGTCCATAACTAAGATTTCAGTCTAGGAAGTGTTACTTTCCAGACATGTTTTGAACTCATAACCAAAGTATGGCTCCAGCATTTGAGGGGTTTGTATTATAGTGAAACCTGATTGGCCTGTCACTCAAGCTTTGTATGGTACCATGTATTCTGGGAATTGTAATTCTGAAGAGATGTTTGTATTAACGATTTTGAGCTTTTATTTTGCAAACAATTAGTGTGGAGGTATGCAAGATTCTTGGATGTAATTATTCTTTATGCATATGTGCTAGAGAGACAATACGCACCAGAACATTATTTGGAAACTAGATACAAAGCTCGTTGTGGGAAAAAATACAATGGGCTCTAGAAAGGGGAAGGCAGGCAGGTGGGCTTTGCCACCTGCTCTGTGATTGATCCCGGCCGAGTGAATGAGAGTGGACATTGCTACCTGCTCCACTCCTGATCCCGGCCAGGTGAAGGCAGGGGGCGGGCATTGCCACTTGGTCTGCTCCTAATCCTGGCTGAGTTAAGATGGGGTGTGTGTGCACACATTGCCACCTGCTCCATGCCTGATCCCGGCTGGGTGAAGGCAGGGGGTGGGCATTGCCACTTACTCTGCTCCTGATCCTGGCTGAATGCAGACAGTGTGTGTGTGTGTGCATTGCCACCTGCTCCGTGGTTGGGTGAAGGCAGAGGGCAGGCATTACCATGTGCTTGGCTTCTGATCCCAAATGTTTGAAGGTGGAGGGGGTGCATTGCCACCTCTTCCGCTCCTGATCCTGGCCGGGGGGGTGCCCTTTGCCACCTGCTCCATGCCTGATCCCGGTGTCATGTATGGCTGCTTGCAATACATGCCATGTGTGTGTTATGCGTTACTTGCTAATCCTCTGACACTAGAGAGAGTTGTAAGTCCAACCTGCTGCTTGTTATTTGACAGTTCAGTGTGTTATCTCTCCTTTGAAGTTGAACACACGCACTCTCATACTTTTGCTTTCCAGGCAAGCGCCCTTGGAACAAGCTGTACCTGGCCTAAACGATGTCTTCCCTGGGAACATTCTGTCAATGTAGTCTAAACTGTGATATTTTTTGTCTCTGGCATTCGTGCCAGAATTTCCACGGGCTTCTAACCTGCGGCGGGATTTTACCCTATGCTTAACCTATGCTTTCTCTTAACACGACACTTCTGCCAATTTCACTGTCTGAGCAACTTGAACTGGTGGATCTCTAATAAAGTTATTTCAACCAAATCACCTGTGGGTTTGCTGTGGAGAACTCAGGGATCTAACTGCCAGGGACTGACACCCAGTTGGGTGAAGTGGGGGGGGGGCACGCGTTGCCACTTGCACGGCTCCGGATCCCGACCGTGTGAAGGCAAGAGGTGGGCATTGCCACCAGGTCCACGCCTGATCCTGGCCCACCTTTATATGCAAACCTTTCTTGGGCCTATATTCTAGTGAGATTATATCCAAGAAGAGAACACCCATCAAAACAGGCTGGAGTGAGACGAAATTCATGTGAGGCTTGATCCTAACACAGGTACAAATCTCTGTCCTACACCCAGTTTTTCGTAGAAAAGTTGCACTCAGTAATCGTCCTGCAAAGCAAGGTGAAGCAGAAGCTGACTTGGCCTGCAACCTGCTTCTTCCTCTCGGCTTTCCGGGCCCCAGCATGTGCTGTGGGAGGAATTCCTGGCCGGCTTCCTTAATGCCCCCTGTAGAGCATGAAGAAGCATAGTCAGACACAAACAAGAACTTCTGTCAGTTGTCTTCTTTCCCACCTCCCTTCTCAGAAATGCAGCTTTGGGGGGCAGCAAATACGCAGAGGGAGCAAGATGAGAACTCCCTCCATGTTTTCAAGGAACGATCCTGGAATGCCCAGAATGACCTCCTAGAATTCTCCCTGTAGAGCAAATTGTGGTTCGTTTTCTGCCTTTACATTATATTGTTGCTGTTTTCTACTGCGTACTTTTTTGGAATTGTTCTATTTTGCTACTGTTCACTGACGTGGCTATTTCCTTATTTTGGAAATTTATATCGTTAATAAATCATTCACTTTTGAAATGTCCTTACTCTCACTGTCTCCATTAAGTGGATGATGGGTGCTGATTGCCTTTTTTTATTCAAGAAATACGTGAACATCCCTTCCTCTCATCCAAAAGGAGACGAGCCTCTCTTCTGCTGTTCCACCTGGAACTTTTGACTGCTTCGGGGGCAGTAAAATGCAGAACCCATAAATTGCTACATTGAAAAAGTCATATGGAAAAGACAAATCAATAATTCAGAACAAATCTTATTCTGCTAGCATCTTAAAGACCAAGCAAATTCCGTGAGTCAAAGCTCACTTCAGATACATTAGTAATTTTTTGAGCAAGTCACAGCGAATTTCCAACTTTCACCTGAGTCGAGCTTTTCAGACAAGTGGAAACAAGTACATATACACAATCAAACTGAACATAGGTTTGGGTTGTCTGACCCTTCATGGATCCGGTGATTTGGCCAGTCAAAAGAGATGCAAACTGCAAAACTGAATGACTAAGGAGGTCTTTTTTACACAGATAATATTGCTGTATCGTAAGAAAATGTTTCAGAGAGATGCATTGGAAAGAGATAGGGACTGTTAGCTACACTTCTGTGTACTGTCTGTTGCTGTAAGTTTGCTCCTACTGGGTAGTTTCTGCATCATTTAATATGCCATGTGATATTGCTTTATGTTTTGTTTCAGCACCGTTTCAGGTCTGTATTGGATTTCCGCTTGTTTTCAAATTTTTGCTATTGTAGTGTTTATTGAATGCCCCAGCCATTGTCTGTATTGACTTACACTGTGTAATCTGCCTTGAGTCTCAGTGAGAAAGGTAGACTATAAATAAGATGCATGTTAAAGGATTTTTCGAGGGACCTCCCTTCTAAAGCCCATGTGTGAGCATTCATTCAAGCAAGACATGCACACAGAACGCAAACTTGCTTCCGTGGCAAATTCTTTCTCCTTCATTGTTGAGACTTAGCTGCAAGTCAGCATAAACTCATAACAAGCAAGAAAGTTTCCGGCAACTGAAAACACCCTTTTGTTTTCAGTCCATAACTAAGATTTCAGTCTAGGAAGTGTTACTTCCCAGACATGTTTTGAACTCATAACCAAAGTATGGCTCCAGCATTTGAGGGGTTTGTATTATAGTGAAACCTGATTGGCCTGTCACTCAAGCTTTGTATGGTACCATGTATTCTGGGAATTGTAATTCTGAAGAGATGTTTGTATTAACGATTTTGAGCTTTTATTTTGCAAACAATTAGTGTGGAGGTATGCAAGATTCTTGGATGTAATTATTCTTTATGCATATGTGCTAGAGAGACAATACGCACCAGAACATTATTTGGAAACTAGATACAAAGCTCGTTGTGGGAAAAAATACAATGGGCTCTAGAAAGGGGAAGGCAGGCAGGTGGGCTTTGCCACCTGCTCTGTGATTGATCCCGGCTGAGTGAATGAGAGTGGACATTGCTACCTGCTCCACTCCTGATCCCGGCCAGGTGAAGGCAGGGGGCGGGCATTGCCACTTGGTCTGCTCCTAATCCTGGCTGAGTTAAGATGGGGTGTGTGTGCACACATTGCCACCTGCTCCATGCCTGATCCCGGCTGGGTGAAGGCAGGGGGTGGGCATTGCCACTTACTCTGCTCCTGATCCTGGCTGAATGCAGACAGTGTGTGTGTGTGTGCATTGCCACCTGCTCCGTGGTTGGGAGAAGGCAGAGGGCAGGCATTACCATGTGCTTGGCTTCTGATCCCAAATGTTTGAAGGTGGAGGGGGTGCATTGCCACCTCTTCCGCTCCTGATCCTGGCCGGGTGAAGGTGTGTGTGGGGGGGTGCCCTTTGCCACCTGCTCCATGCCTGATCCCGGTGTCAAGTATGGCTGCCTGCAATACATGCCATGTGCGTGTTATGCGTTACTTGCTAATCCTCTGACACTAGAGAGAGTTGTAAGTACCATCTGCTGCTTGTTATTTGACAGTTCAGTGTGTTATTTCTCCTTTGAAGTTGAACACACGCACTCTCATACTTTTGCTTTCCAGGCAAGCGCCCTTGGAACAAGCTGTACCTGGCCTAAACGATGTCTTCCCTGGGAACATTCTGTCAATGTAGTCTAAATTGTGATATTTTTTGTCTCTGGCGTTCGTGCCAGAATTTCCACGGGCTTCTAACCTGCGGCGGGATTTTACCCTATGCTTAACCTATGCTTTCTCTTAACACGTCACTTCTGCCAATTTCACTGTCTGAGCAACTTGAACTGGTGGATCTCTAATAAAGTTACTTCAACCAAATCACCTGTGCGTTTGCTGTGGAGAACTCAGGGATCTAACTGCCAGGGACTGACACCCAGTTGGGTGAAGTGGGGGGGGGGCACGCGTTGCCACTTGCACGGCTCCGGATCCCGACCGTGTGAAGGCAAGAGGTGGGCATTGCCACCAGGTCCACGCCTAATCCTGGCCCACCTTTATATGCAAACCTTTCTTGGGCCTATATTCTAGTGAGATTATATCCAAGAAGAGAACACCCATCAAAACAGGCTGGAGTGAGACGGAATTCATGTGAGGCTTGATCCTAATACAAGTACAAATCTCTGTCCTACACCCAGTTTTTCGTAGAAAAGTTGCACTCAGTAATCGTCCTGCAAAGCGGGCAGGCAAGCATTCCCTTCTTCTCCTTCACTGATCCCGGCCGGTGAAGGAGGGGAGTAGGCATTGCCACCTGTTCCGCACCTGATTTCAGCAATGTGAAGGGGTGGTGGGCTTTGCTGCCTGCTGCATGCCTGATACAGGTTGGGTAAAGGGGGATAGGCATTGCCACCTGCTCCACTTCTGATCCCAGCCGGGTGAAAGAAAAACAGGCATTGCCTTCTGCTCTGTGCCTGATTACAGCTGGGTGAAGGGGGATAGGCATTGTTTCCCGCTCCAAGCATGATCCCAGCTGGGTGAAGAGGGGTGGGCACTGCCACCTGTTCCCGGCTGAGAGAAGAAAGGAGTGGGCATTATCTCCTGTTCCTTGCCTGATCCTGACAAGCAAAGGCAGGTGGTGGGCTTGACTACATGTTCTGCACCTGATCCCAACTGGGTGAAGGGGGTGGGGGCATTGCCACCTTCTCTGCTCCTGATTCCAACTGGTTGAAGGGGGGCGGAGATTGCTGCCTACTTGGCACCTGATTCCGACAGGGTGAAGACGGGATGGACATTGCCGCCTTCTCAGTGCCATATTCCAGTAGGTTGAAGGGGGCAGGCATTGCCACCTGCTCCACTTCTTATCCTGGCTGGCTGAAGGGCAGAAGGGAATTGCCTCCTGTTCTGTGCCTGCTCTCACCCAGGTGAAGGCACTGGGCAGGCATTGGCACCGGCTCCTGATCGCAGCTGGGTGAAGGGGATGGGCATTGCCACCTGCTTTGCTCCTAATACCAGCTGGGTTAAGATGGAGAGTGGGCATAGCCACCTGCTCCACTCCTAATGCCAGTTGTGATAAGGAGGGTGGTGGGCATTACCACCTGCTTCGCTCCTAATACCAGCTAGGTTAAGGTGGGGAGTGGGAATTGCCACCTGCTGTCCTAATACCAGCTGAGTTAAGACGGGGGTGTGCATTGCTGCTTGCTCCACTCCTAATACCAGCTGGATTAAGGTAGGGGCGGGCATTGCCACCTGCTCCGCTCGTGATCCCAGCTGGCTGATGGGGGGTGGATATTACCACCTGCTCTGCTACTAATATCTGCTGGGTTAAGCTGGTGGTGGCCGTTGTCACCTGTTCCACTCCTAATACCAGCTGGCTGAAGGGGGGACGGGCATTGCCACCTGCTCTGCTCCAAATATCAGCTGGGTTAAGGTGGGGGAGTGGGCATTGCCACCTGCTCCACACCTAATATCAGCCGGGTTAAGGCGCGGGGAGGGTATTGCCCCCTGCTCTGCTCCTGTTCCCGGCCTGGGCTTCCCACCATGACATGTTTTCTGGAATGATATGATGAATTACCTGGGCTTTCATCTGTGACCGCCCTCTGGTGGTGCACCAGGGTATAAAGTGAGTTGTCTGAAACACACTTACTCAATTAAATAGTAAGAAGATAATAAAATTCACATTTCTTTATTGGTCACTTTTTGGTGTCTTAATTGATTGACGGTATCGGCTAAAAGGGAAAGTAAACTGGCAATCAGAACACTTTGAAATAAATTCCCTTTCATAACTTGGTGCAGTGACCTCCAAAGTACCCTATCATTACGACTGTCTACCATCTACTCCCTTATGAACCTTCTTGACCACTGAGGTAATCTTTGGAGGCCCTGGTTTGGGTGCCTCCACTATCTGAGATAAGGCAGCAGCTGACCCAGGAAGAGGGACTTTTCAGTTGTGGCCCCAAAACTCTAAAACTCTCTCCCCAGGAAGATTCATCTGTCCCCTTTCCTTCATTGTCTACTGCCAGCCAGGGAAGACTTCTTTTGCTTTAACGCTTCCTCAGTGATCTCTTCTTCAAGCCCAATGTTTTTGATTGTTTTAAATGTTTTTCTTCATTTGATTTGATTTTCATTCCACTCTCCTTGCAAGAGAGCTCAGAGCGGATCACAGTATTTTAAAATGTACAATAAATAGGATAAGATGGAGCAGCAATATAAACATCAATAACAGCATAGAAGGGGCCCACGTTGACACAGACAGAGAGTTCCACCCGGTTGGGGCCAGGGCCGAGAAACCCTGGTCCTGGTTGTGGCAAGGCGAACCTCCTTGGGGCCAGGTGGTCACTGGCAGGTGGTCTGCTGAACGAAGCAGCCTCCGGTGAACATATGGCAAGAGGAGGTCCCGTAGGTACGCTGGTCCCAGTCTGCTAAAGGCCTTAAGGTTAGAACCAAAACCTTGAATCGGATCAGAATTCAACTGGTATTTTATGTGACTGGAATGGAGTCCCAGTCAAGATGTTCTTTTATATACTTCCCCTTGTGAAAAAAAATTACAATGAGTTCTAGAAAGTGGAGGGCAGGCGGGCAGGCAATACACCCTCCTCCAGGCCTGATCCCAGCCGAGTGAAGAGGGGCAGGCATTGCCGCCTATGCCGCGCCTGGTTCCAGCCAGGTGAAAAGGGGCAGGCATTGCCTCTGATTTCACACCTGATCCTGGCCAGGTGAAGGCAGGGGGAGCAGGCATTGCCGCCTACTCTGTGCTTGAGCATGGTCGAGTGAAGGAGGGAGTGGGCATTTCCACTTGCTCTGCTCCAGATCCCTGCTGGCTGAAGGGGGTGGGCATTGCCTCTTGTTCCACTCCTGATCCAGGCTGGGTGAAGGGGATCAGGCATTACTGCATGCTCTGTGCCTGACTCCAGCTAGGTGAAGGGGTGGGTGGGCATTGCCTCTTGCTCTGTGCCTGATCGCAGCCTGGGCTTCATGCCGCAGCACTGTCTTGGGAGGCTCACTAGGATAATAGCTAATTAGTATGGCTTGCCTTTTATATGATAGGATGTTTTTAGCTCGGATGTAACAGTTTTAATTATGTATTGTTGCTGCAGTTGTTGTTTTGGTTGGTTTTAACTCTTAAAATATGGACTTACTATTTGGCCCATATAAAAGTAGAAAGGTGGAGTATAAATTTTGTTAAAAGATTAAACTATATTTATATTTCATTGCTTAACTTTTTGAAATAAAAACTGAGAGCAGAACCACAAGTGACAAAAGGCACAGGTGGGACACTGGTCAGCTTCCCTCAAGTTTTGATGGGGAATGTAGGCATCCTGGTCTCGCAGCTTGGCTCTCCGACTGCTGTCCAATGGATTTTTCAACTGTCACTTGTCCAACATTCCGCCAAGCTGCCTACATTTCCCATCAAAACTTGAGGGAAGCAGACAAGCGTCCAACCTGTGCCTTTTGTCACTTGTGATTCTGCTCTCAGCCTAAGGGTTGAGGTGGAAGGCACGTTGGGGATTTTATACAAACTAGCCAGTAGTGTTCTTCACACATAGAAAATCAATAGAATTGGAAGAGGAATCGGCTTCCCCTCTGTTTGAGAGAAAAAAATGGAGCAAACTTGAAAAACTGGTACGTTTCCCCTAGACACAGGGACTGAAAAAAGTGTGCGTGTGCGTGCAGATCATTCTTCTGAGTTCAGCAGGGCTTGCTTTTCGGTAAACACGCCACGAAAAGGAACTGAGACTTGGCAGGTATCCTGAGGATGGGCAAAAACAGGCAGAGGGACTGTGAGAACCGAAGCGCAGCCTAACTCCCAAGGAGACGCCCCCCCTTAGCGTAACACTCCCTCACTCCTTCCCATCAATATAATCACGTTATTAATTCCAGAGTGTTTCTACATCAGAGTGCTGACAAGAAACAGCCAAGCTCTGTCAGGGCACCTGAGAAGTTAACAAAAGTCTTGTGGGAGAGACGTGTGTGAGCCAAGGTCTGCTTTTGCCAGGGGCATCCACACGTTGATTGAAAGCATGCTCCATTTTAATCTGGAGATCTAATTCTCGCCCCCATCTCAAAGCAAACCCCTCTTTTCAGAAGCTTCTGATAGATTTTTTAAGACTAGCAATACAGGAGACAGCTAAAATTTCTTTAAATAGTTTGTCGCACCTCCTCGACTCCAGGCCTGAGTCTAATCCCCGCCCCAGGCACTCTCTGGGATGTCTTTCCCTGCAGAATACATATCAGAGCCCCCTTGCCTCTGCTGCATATTCTCCTTCCACTGCTCCACCCGGACTTCAAGGCTCATCTCCAAGGACTGTCTCTGAGCAAATGGCTCCCTTGAAAAGCCTCAAGTTTTTATTCCTGGTCGTGATCGTGATTGTAGCAACCACTGTCTGTAAGTAGGGAGCGATCTTGACTTGTTCACTAGCGTTTGTTTCTAACAGCTGATGCCCACAATGGTTGCCACCCAGGAGTACACCTGTACATGCAAACGTCCCGTGTGAACTGGGCAATCACAGGTACATCTGGTCCGTTTCTTTGATTAGGGTAGTCCTGTTTTCCAGCCACCAAAATTCATGATACTTGAATTGTGGCTGTTAATACGTGATGTTTTGTCTACTGAGGATGGCTGTCGAATGTTTTGTGGGAAACTGGGTATAAAAGTACATCCTTTTGGGGGTAAACTGCGTAAATACTTCTGTTAAATTAAAAAAACAGGCCCGAGCATCTCCGATAGAACATCGCTGCATTTTTTGCGGTATGGGGGCAACTGTCGAGTTCGTTGTTTCCCCGAGGAAATATCCTTGGGCCGCATGGACTGTCCTTTCCGCCATCAGTAAGTTTCTTTCTTCATTCCTGTTTTGACCTTCTGGTGAAAATTACCAAAGAAAAACCGAAGAATTTAAGTAATTGCTTTAAATCAGGTTTTCCCTTTGTAATTGAGACATTTCCCTCAACCAGTAGTCCTGCTAGAAACGGTTCGTCCGGCCATTGCAACATGCTGATTTACAAGAAAAGAGACTGTAAGAGTAAACGAAAAGATATTAGTATCATTAAGGAAAATGACAGATGATGCATTGATTTATTTAACAGACAAGTGTTTGCATGTTGTGCCAAACAAGAATAGATGGTTATTACCCTAATGCGTTGCATTTTTTAAAAAAAATCAAAGCACGATTTACTCTTTGCCTCTGCACACGAACAAGGACACAGACGCAAAAGGGAGAATGATTTGGCATGTCACTGTATGCTTTATTTGAATGGTGAGACGATTCATGAATGTTCAACTTTTCCAAACTTAGTAATATGCGCAGATTAGGTAAACGGCAAAGAATAGAAATACATGGTTACGAAGATGAGATCAGAAGTTTCTATGGATATCTACTAGATCCCAACATTGTTAGGATCTTTGTTGTATGAGGGAAGCAATGGGAGGAGAGGCAAGGTATAAGTCGTATTATATAAAAGGCAAGCCGTATTGGTGACAACTCACCTTTTATCCAGGTGCGCCTCCAGAGGTTGCTGCTGTAGTAGGAAAGCCAGGCAAGGTGGCCCGTCCTTCCGGGGGGGGGGGCGCTCCATTTCTAGAGCCTGATTTTTAAAAAGCGGGCTTGGTTGCTAGTATTTTAATAAAATATAAAATCTGTGAGATTTGCTAATCCAGGCCCACCAGTAAGAAATAAGGTACATGCCTCCCCTCCAAAGACAGACATTTTCATTGTTCTTCACATAGAAAGGTACTTCGTACATTCTCAAATGCTTCTCATTCTCCCCTCCTCTCCCCCACCCTGTCCTTCGTCCTCCACTCGCTAGGTAATACTACCTGAATTAAATTCAATTTTGTGACATTTTAATCTCTAGTTTGGGTGCTGCAAAGATCACTGTGTGTCTCCCACCACCCTTGTTCACCTTCCACGTGGCGTGGCTGTCTCACGCGAGGAGGGACTAACTGGCTGCTGCTTTTTATCTTCAGAAAGAGGAAATTTCCCTGGGGGTTCAGGCATGGATGAAAATTGCTTTTACACGCAGCTACATCCCAGCCACTTTAGCCTCTTGTATTCCGTTTTAAGACCGCAACTGCAGACTCAGGTCTTTGCCTGTACTTTTCTCCACTTTTTATTTTGACAGAGCACCCAGCCTAGTGAAGAGTTCCAGACAACTTCAAAGCATGCACATGATTTTGTGATATTTTTTTGCCAGATATAATTACAGTATTAATTGCTTTTCATTTTTGAAACCAGTCCAGGAGCACACTATATTGCTGACTGTAAGACATAGGAGGAAGCAGAAGAGAGAATTTTGGCAGCTGCAATTTTTCTCATCTGGGCAGCGCTACAACGTTCCCAGTTTCACTTGCAAAATCCCTTTTTAATGTCCCCAGGAAAGGCACGAGTCCTTTAGCACAAACTTGTGGTACATACAGAAAACAAAAAGGGGTTGGGGATAGTTACAGAATCAGGAAAAATAAGACAGACCCTACGCATTTACTCAGAAGTAAGTCCCACAGCAAACTTACCGCATTAATTAGAGATAAAACACTCACTGTGTTCATGGCAAACTGGAAACCCTTGATGGACTCTCTGTGAGAGACAAAGAAAAATGAAGAAATGATTTGTGGTTTTGATCTTCAAGAATAAGGTTCTGAGATACCAAGAAGATGAGACCCAGAAAAAATATATTAATGATGACCACAGGTTGAATGATAATAAAGGGGAAAGTGTTGTAGGCGAAACATTGTAATGGATTCATAATATGCCTGTTATGTCTTTTACTGTCTTTACTTTGTAGATTGATGGGTAGGCCGTTTTTGGCCCTTTGTGATTGTCCTTTTTGTTATGTTTGCTTTGTTTTCCTGTCTTTCTCTTGTTCTATCTTTTAACTTTTCCACACTAAAAAAAAAAGAAGAAAGTACCACTGAACTCAAGGAGGTTTGCTTTCTAATCAGGGTTCCCATTCCCTTGCCTGGAGTGGAGGATTCCCCGATCCCACCCTTTCACCCCATGCCCACTTTCTTGGCTGGTGGGGGGGGGTGTACTCCCTGGGGGGCCCTCTCCCCGGGAGTTGCAATGTGCTCCCAGGCAGGGGACGTGCTCCTCCAGCACGAGAGTGAGCAGCAGCGGCTCTCACCACCTTTGTGCAAAATGAGAGTGGGCCATGCCGGGAAAGGGAAGAGCCCCTTTGAATCCCCCGGTGATGATATCACTTCTGGAAGTGACATCATCCCATGAGCTGGGAAGCCGGGGTAAGTGCCGGCTCCGAACCGCCCCCCCCCCCCCCGGGAGAGTCCAGGGACCTTGGGATCTCCTGTCGACCCTCTTCCTAATAAGTGAGGCAGGATTTCAGCTCTAGACAATTAATAGGTACTACTAAAACTTTCAGAAACATGTTAAAAGCACCCACTTACCTGGCCGGCACTCCCTGGGGCACCAGGATAAATGTGCGTCGCCCGAAACACGCTAAGAGAATTATGTTATAGGATTTTGTTTCTTGACCACAGCTACAACTGACAATAGGACAAACTCACTGGGATGTATTTAAAAAAACCTGTAACATAAATTATAGATACAGGGAGGCAGGGTAAATACAAATGACGCAGGTTCACAGATAAGACACATTTTTAAAAAGTTATACCTTTTATTCTGATTAAAACACCACAAAACTTTGTGCATCACAGATCAGTGCGTGGCTTAGTGACAAAGACAAAATTCTGCAGTTGGAGTCTTAAATGTAGCGGTTAGATGGTTGGACTAGGATCGGGGAGTCCCAAGTTCAAATCTCCGCTTTGTTGTGGAAGCACAGTGGGTGACCTTGGGCCAGTCACATACACTCAGACTAACCAACCTCACAGGATTGTTGTGAGGATAAAATAGAAGAGAGAATGATGCAAGCCGCTTTGGGTGCCCATTGAGGAGAAAGGCAGAGAATCAATGAAGTACATACATAAATAAAAGAAGACACCCTTCAAGCCAAACTGGATTTATTTACATGGTGTTGGGTGCAGAACTGGTTTCAAATTGTGCCGAGTCACTGCACTAAAGAAGGAGGAGGGAAATTTGGCAATTTCCATTTGTGAATGCGAAAAGCAACCATTGACAGTCTCTCCAGCACAAAAGAGAATGATGACGGTTCTCTTATTAACAATGCTGGAGGTGTGCGGGGTTACACTAGGGAAAGAGTCAGTGGGAGCCAAACCAGGCAATAAGTCCTAGTGGATGGATGTCAAGGAAATGGGGATATGGGCGGGTCAGGGCAGGTTCAAGGTTTTTTTTAACACAAGCATGGTACTCCCTTTCCCTCTCGGACCCATCCCAGCGGCATCACGGGTCCAAGAGAGGGTACCAGCCACCTTCCTTTCTGCTGATGGCTGAGACCCACCTGAGCCCCTGGGCTGCATCTGTCCCCCTCTCATTGTGCCGCCCCAAGGAATTGCTTAGGGGGCTCCTCGGAAGAACCAGCTCTAGGCAGAAGTGCAAGGATCTGGTGAACGGGGGCAGTGCCTTTCTTTCTCAAGTCAACGCATCTAATAGTAGAATTCAATCCCATGCGCCCCCCCCCACCCCAATCCCCTATGTTTTCCAAATGTTCATTCAGAAGAACGGGGCTTTAAATGGCATCCCATTGACTTGTGGGGTTCAGATTTGCCAGGGGTGGGCGGTGCATTCTAACGGCTTCTGCATTCGATTGGCAGCTGCTGCAGACGACGGCGCCCTGAAACGCCAACCATGGCCAGACAACCCCAGCGACTTAACGGCTGATGGAAGTTCTGCTGAACAGCTGAAGGAGCTGTCACGTAAAAATTGGTGGTGGGTGTCCTGTGGCCATCAGCAGAGTTACCCTGGTTAAGCCAAAGTGCAACTGTATAATTCTAGCAAAAATAAACTTCTCTCCAGCCATCTGAGTCGTTTCTTGGGCACTGCCTGCAGCAGTATAGATGGTGAGACCCCTAGAAGTGTCCCATCTGCCATGTACCAAACGCTTCCATGTCAGGCAGACAGAAGAAAGCCTCAGGCATGACTCTCACCCCAGACACAGTAGGGTTCCCAACCTCCAGGGGGTGGATGGCAATCTCCCGGAATGACAGCTGATGTCCAGGTGACAGAGATCAGTTCCCCAGAAGAAAATGGCTGCCTTGAAAGGTCAACTCTATAGCATTATACCCAGCGGAGGTCCTTCCCCTCCCCAAACACTGCCTTCCCCAGGCTCTGAGCTCCAAATCTCCAGGAATCTCCTAACTGGAGTGGGCAACCCTAAGACGGAGGAAGGTGAGACATGTTTGATGTGCCAGAGGAGCCTCAGCTGATGAATTCTCTCTCATGCTCTGAGCTACCCCCTACTGTTCTGTCCAGGCCCTTGAACCCTCCACTGCTGCAGCACCCAAGATCTCTCTGAGGACCCCCCCCAGCCCCATTGGAGCCCCTGCCACCATAACCAGGTGTGGCCCCAGGGCCAGGCTTGCATCTCTGCCTTCTTATAGGACCACTGAAGGCCTCGGTTCACCCCCAGCCCTTGCAGAAACAAAATCTAAGGTATAGATAGCTCCAGTAACTGGTTGCCTTTTGAGCAAGACATCTTCAATATATGTGTCCTTAGGTTTATTGTTCTTTTAAATAAACTCTAATGAATTTGTCCTATGTGTCAGTTGTAGTCCTGGTCCAAGAAATTGAATAAAGACACGTTTAACGTACAATGTTTACTTTAATATGTTTCTCGGTGTTTTATTAATACCTGTTAATTGACTAGAGCTGAAATCCTGCGCTCACGTATTAAAAAACAAACCTCCTAGAGCTCAGCGGGTTGTGAGTAAATGTGTAGGATCAGCCTCATTTTTTGTGATTCTCTATCACCCAACCCCTTTTCTTTGCTGTATGTACCACAGGTTTGTGCTATAGGACTCATACCTTTCCAGGGGACATTAAAAAGGGATTTTGCAAGTGAAACTTGGTATGTTGAGGTGCTCCCCAGATGAGAAAAAGTGCAACTGCCGAATTCTCTTTTTTGCACACCCCTATGTCTCACAACCAGCAATATGACATTTTCCTGGACTGGTTCCATAAACAAAAAGCAATTAAGACTGTAATTAAGACTGGCAAAAAATACCACAAAATAGTGTGCATGCTTTGAAGTTGTCTGGAACTCTTCACTAGTCTAGATGGTCTATCAAAATAAAAAGCGGAGAAAAGTTGAGGCAAAGACCCATGTCTGCAGTTGTGGTCTTAAAATGGAATACAAAAGACTAAACTGGGTGAAATGCAGCTGCGTGGAAAAGCAATTTTCATCCATGCCTGAACTCTCTGGGGGAATTTCCCCCTTTCTGAAGATAAAAAGCAGCAGCTTGTTAAAGTCTCTCTTTGGGTGAGACCGTCCAGCCACTTGGAACGTGGAGAAGCCGCATGGTGGGAGAGACACACTGATCTTTGCAGTACCCAAACTGGAGATTAAAATGTCACAAAATGGAATTCAACCCAGGTAATATTACCTAGTGGGTGGAGGGCAAAAAAACGGTTGGGAGAAGAGGATGAGGAGAATTAGAAGCACCTCTGAATGTACGAAGTACCTTTCTGTGTGAAGAACAATGAAAATGTTTGTCTTTGGAGTGAGGAGGCATGTACCTTATTTCTTACTGGTGGCCCTAGATTAGTAGATCTCACAGATTTTTTATTTTATTAAAATACTAGCAATGAAAAGCAACGAAAAAACGGGCTCTAGAAAGCAGAGTGCCCTCTGGAGCGATAGGCCGCCTTGCCTGGCCTTCCTTCCGCGGCAGCACCCTCTGGAGGTGTACCAGGAAAAAAGGTGAGTCATCATCAATACAGCTTGCCTTTTATATATATATATATATATATATATATATATATATATATATATATATATATATATTCTGCCTTTCTCACTGAGATTCAAGGCAGATTACACAGTGTGAGATTAGTACAATTAGTGGCAAGGAAAAGGGCAGGCATTTCCATACAGTGTCAAGAACATTTCCATAAACAATGTCGTAGGGTTAATGGATATAAGTTTACAAAAAATACAGTATTAGCAAGGATAAAATACAGGGTTGAAAAATTGCTGTAACAGAACATAGTTAGTTCTAGTACTTAAGTTAAACAACATGCAGCACAGTAGTATATACGAGTAAATGTGTCCGTTATATTTAAGCATATTTATTAGAGCACTTTGTCACTTTCATAGATAGCGCATTTACAGAATTTCAGAATCAGAACAATATATTGTATTGGTTGTTGTGGGTTTTCCGGGCTGTATTGCCGTGGTCTTGGCATTGTAGTTCCTGACGTTTCGCCAGCAGCTGTGGCTGGCATTTTCAGAGGTGTAGCACCAAAAGACAGAGATCTCTCAGTGTCACAGTGATAGCTGCACTCAAAGTTTTCTCTCTCTCTTAACCCCTTCCTCTCCCAATCACTTTGCTTATATTTTTCTCAGAAAGCCACCTTTTCACTCACAACTGTTTGCTTTTCCTCGCTAGGGGAAATATTATCAAGTTTCAAACAGAGCTCAGGCATTCCCCTGCCTCCATTGCCAGGGGAATAGATAGTTGGCACCTGAATGTCTAGCTTTCTGTTCCTACCACGATCGCCCCATCCAGCCCCGGTCCAACCCCCTCCCGACCGCTGGACCATTTGCTGTGGAAGACAATGATCCACCAGGTCCCAAATGTGCAAATGCCATTATCGTGGGGTTTTTTTAATCATAATGCAGATCATGCCCATCTCTAGTCAGGACACACGAGATGAACTTCACGTGAAGAGAACTCTCAGGGTCAGGACACACGAGACGACCTTCACGTGAAGAGCACTCTCAGGGTCAGAACAAACGAGACGAACTTCACATGAAGAGCACTCTCAGGATCAGAACACATGAGACAAACTTCACGTGAAGAGCACTCTCAGGGTCAGAACAAACGAGACGAACTTCACGCGAAGAGCACTCTCAGGGTCAGGACACATGAGGCGAACTTCACGTGAAGAGCACTCTCAGGATCAGGACACACGAGACGAACTTCACGTGAAGAGCACTCTCAGGGTCAGGACACATGAGGCGAACTTCACGTGAAGAGCACTCTCAGGGTCAGAACACACGAGACGACCTTCACATGAAGAGCACTCTCAGGGTCAGGACACACGAGATGACCTTCACGTGAAGAGCACTCTCAGGGTCAGGACACATGAGGCGAACTTCACGTGAAGAGCACTCTCAGGGTCAGAACACACAAGACGACCTTCACGTGAAGAGCACTCTCAGGGTCAGGACACACGAGACGACCTTCACGTGAAGAGCACTCTCAGGGTCAGAACAAACGAGATGAACTTCACACGAAGAGCACTCTCAGGGTCAGGACACATGAGACGAACTTCACGCGAAGAGCACTCTCAGGGTCAGGACACATGAGACGACCTTCACGTGAAGAGCACTCTCAGGGTCAGAACAAACGAGACGAACTTCACGCGAAGAGCACTCTCAGGGTCAGGACACATGAGACGAACTTCATGTGAAGAGCACTCTCAGGGTCAGGACACACGAGACGAACTTCACATGAAGAGCACTCTCAGGGCCAGGACATAGGAGACAAAGTTCACATGAAGAGCACTCTCAGGGCCAGGACACAGAAGACGAACTTCACATGAAGTGCACTCTCAGGGCCAGGACACACAAGACGAACTTCACGTGAAGAGCACTCTCAGGATCAGAACACATGAGACAAACGTCACATGAAGACCACTCTCAGGATCAGAAAACATGAGACAAACTTCATGTGAAGAGCACTTCACGTCAAGAGCACTCTCAGGGTCAGGACACACAAGACGAACTTCACATGAAGAGCACTCTCAGGGTCAGGACACACGAGACGAACTTCACATGAAGAGCACTCTCAGGATCAGAACACATGAGACAAACTTCACGTGAAGAGCACTCTCAGGGTCAGAACAAACGAGACGAACTTCACGCGAAGAGCACTCTCAGGGTCAGGACACATGAGGCGAACTTCACGTGAAGAGCACTCTCAGGGTCAGGACACACGAGACGTACTTCACGTGAAGAGCACTCTCAGGGTCAGAACACATGAGACGACCTTCACGTGAAGAGCACTCTCAGGGTCAGGACACACGAGACGACCTTCACATGAAGAGCACTCTCAGGGTCAGAACAAACGAGACGAACTTCACGCGAAGAGCACTCTCAGGGTCAGGACACATGAGACGAACTTCATGTGAAGAGCACTCTCAGGGTCAGGACACACAAGACGAACTTCACATGAAGAGCACTCTCAGGGCCAGGACATACGAGACAAAGTTCACATGAAGAGCACTCTCAGGGCCAGGACACACGAGACGAACTTCACATGAAGTGCACTCTCAGGGCCAGGACACACAAGACGAACGTCACGTGAAGAGCACTCTCAGGATCAGAACACACGAGACAAACGTCACATGAAAACCACTCTCAGGATCAGAAAACATGAGACAAACTTCATGTGAAGAGCACTTCACATCAAGAGCACTCTCAGGGTCAGGACACACGAGACGAACTTCATGTGAAGAGCACTCTCAGGGTCAGGACAAACTTCAACTTGGTCCTGTAATCTTTGCTAAGGATGGTAGTCTTAAACCGCACCCCCCTCTGAGCAAAGTGGATTTTCTTGCAAAGAACAGCCGTTCAACTGAAGAGATTGTCTTTCAAAGAGTTTCTCTCAAAGAGGGACTGATTCTCTTTCAAAAATCCAATCAGCTGGTTTTGCTTCAGCTCAGAGATGGCGGTGGGGTGGGGGGAATCCGAGGCGCAATTCCCTGCTGGGAGAATAAGAATCAGAGGGACTGGATTTCTCTCTCGCTCAGAAAAGAAACTCAGCTTTCCCCCCGTCTCTTGTTACATCGTTTTCCACCCCCCAACCCCATCCCAAATCTCAAAGGAAATTTTGAAAGAGATTGTGTGTGTGTGTGTGTTAAACTCCCCCTCCCATCCAGCTGAGAATCATGTTGAGCGGATGGTTTTTTAAAACTACAATTCCCAGGGTTCATTGCAAGATTTGACACATGCCCTTGTGTATCGTGTGTTTTGTCCCTCAGCCCTGGCTCCCCAGCTATATTGTGAGGATAATAGTAACAGTGACTTTGTTCATCTCTCTGAGATGGGCACTCATCTGTCCCGAAGGGTGGTCTTCTTGTTGTTGTTGTTGATATTTACTTACACTCTGGTACATCTGTACATTTTATATATTTTATATGTTTATAAATCAATAAAATAAAATAAGAAGAGGGGGACTCACAGGAGCTTGCAAAGGATGGAGGGGAAATCTAATTCCCCCCCACCAGGTTCTTCCCCTCCTTCTGGCCCCAATTCCCCCTCCCTCCTTCCTTGCTTTGTCTTCCTCCTCCTCCTCCTTCTGGTAGCCAAACTTCTACCACAAGGCCACATGCCACAAATGCCGCCCAAATGCCAGTGCTATTCATTTCTATTCATTTATTTATGTGTAGTCTGCCTTCTCACTGGGACTCAAGGAGGGTTACACAGATTAAGTCAAATGTAGTCAGATGGGACATCCCATAACCAATGCAGTAGGATTTGGATTTGTCGAAATCTGGAACCAACCAGAAATGTGAAACAGAGTTGAAGCAAAGCGTAAGAGTTAACAAAGCACATTAACTGAGGCCAAACATTTGATAGTAGGAGCAGTACAAACTATAGACCGTGGTACTGACCACGGCCCCTATCCCTTTACCCAAGTAACTTTCTGAACCATTTTGTTACAGTGCACCTCTAATACCTGTGTAGAAAAACCTTCTTGAATATACAGTTTTGCAATGTTTTGCACATGTACAAACATCGCTCGTAATGTTCTGGGGGTTTTGTTTACCATATTTTATCATCTTTTTGTGCAGAACTCTTGAGTTGTGGTCATGGAGTTTGATCTTGTAGTTGTAGCCTAAATCTGAGATGCAGTCATGGTTGGTTCCACTGAGTGCAGAATTTTAAAAAAAAATTCACACAGGCTGTTAGAAATCAGCAGCGCATGATATGGGATGGGTTTAGCATGCTTTTTCTTAGATAGAAAAGAGTCCAGTAGCACCTAACCTAAGACTAACCAACTAAAGGGTATAAAATGAGTTGTCTGAAACATGCTTACTCAATTATATAGTAAGATAAGCTTTCAAGAATCACAGCTCTCTTCTGAAGAATCCCTGAAGAGAGCTGTGGTTCTCGAAAGCTTATGCTACAATAAAGTTGCTTAGTCTTAAAGGTGCTACTGGACCCTTCTATTTTGCTACTACAGACTAACACGGCTAACTCCTCTGGATCTTTTTCTTAGATATCCTGCTTGGCACCAAACCATAAAATTTTTGACTTAATAAACTGTTGAAGTTGCCTTATTCCATACCCTTGGTCTATCCAGGTCAGTGGCAGTCAGTGGCTCTCCAGGGTCCTTCTCAACACCGCCCACCTGGGCCTTTCCTAAACTGGTAGAATGGGCTGTTTCTTGCTGGGTGGAACACCATCCTTGGAGGACGGTTGGCCAACATTTCTCAGGCTGGGGCAGCTCAGCCATCGGCGGAAAAGCTCTTGGAGTTTTCTTCGGCTGAGTGCTTAGCTGGGGGGCATTCTGGAAGTTCCGGGCGGATGGCAAGAGGCAGAGGACAAAATGTTTTTGCCTATCTGGAGCAGGGTGACTCCGATCCAGCAAAGGGGAGGACTCCCTGGGTCATAGATGTTCTCTCTTGCCCATTTAGGCGAATCCTTCAAACAATAACTTTGCATATTTATTAACAGAGTCAGTCTCTGAGGAATCAGGGTGTGGGGGAATAAATGATGAGGACATTTCTGTCTGAGCCCCAGTTCCCCCTCTAGGGTGCTGTGAAATCTGAGGGACTTAGACCAATAACCCCCATTTTCCTTCCTCACCTCTAAATTGGAGCTCAGCTGCCCTCAACGTGCTGTTCCTTTGGGAGGTCCAGAGTCGAGTTCTCAAGGATCAGAACTCCCTCTGGATTTGAATTAGGTGCTTCTACTGCCAGCCAACTACCCATCTGAAACCATCTCTGAGGAAGACAATGAGCATGCTCAGCCCTTGTCAGGCTGGGGTGGGGCTAGATTACAATTTAATACTTTCAGCATACCCGGGGGGAACATCCAGGTAAACAACACGTGGGAGAATCACAGTAAAAAACACAGAACAAAAATAGATGACATGCAGCTGCGCTCCTGAATTTTCCTTTTGTTTTCTTTCCAAGTAGTTATATAACATTCTGGGCAGAAAAAAAGCCCAAAGCAAAACTCTCCTCTAGCACCACATTTCAAAGGAATCAATTTTCTTCCCGTCAGCTTTCTTCAGCATAAGAACATAAGAGAAGCCACGTTGGATCAGGCCAATGGCACATCCAGTCCAACACTCTGTGTCACACAGTGGCCGAAAAACCAGGTGCCCTCTGGGACCCTTCTCCCATCCTTCCTCCCACCCCCCACCAAGGCACAGCCTGCTCCCACTTGGGGGGGGGGCATTTCATGGCCTCCCCAAGTAGGTGCTCTTTTCTCTACTACTTACAGCTGGGGGAGGCTTGTCTTGCCAGGGGTGGCATTTTGCATGCAAAATGCCCCCCAACCCTCTGGGGCCCTTCTCCCACCCTTCCTCCCACCCCCCACCAAGGCACAGCCTGCTCCCACTTGGGGGGGCATTTCATGGCCTCCCCAAGTAGGTGCTCTTTTCTCTACTACTTACAGCTGGGGGAGGCTTGTCTTGCCAGGGGTGGCATTTTGCATGCAAAATGCCCCCCAACCCTCAGGGGCCCTTCTCCCACCTCTACTCCCACCCCCCACCAAGGCTCAGCCTGCTCCCACTTGGGGGGGGCATTTCTTGGCCTCCCCAAGTAGGTGCTCTCAGCCCCCAAAGTCCACCTCCTACAGCCCCACACAAACCCAATTCCCCCCAACTGCCACACACAGACCCAAATCCCCACATTAGCCCCTCACAGACCCAAATCCACCCCCAGCAGCCCCACACCCATAACCCCAGGAACAGGCTGGCAAAGGCCAGCCCTCTCCCTTTGTTCCCTATGCTGGGAACTTCTAAACTCTCTTTCCCTGGGCAATTCTGCACAGCCCAGAAGTGCAACAATGGTGGGCACACTTCTGAGTGCCAGCTGGTCCCTGTGAAAGAGCACCTGAACCACAGACACCCTCCCTCAAATTCCCCCACCACCTTTAGGTTACACAGTAGGAGGGCACAACAGGACATGATAGCAGTGTACTACACAAAATAATACAACCCACTTCACCGTTTTTGACAGCAATAGTGTTTGGGTGATTCTCTGATGTGAAGAGAGTTGTGTTATTTTTGTGTAAGATACTGCTGCCATGCCCTTTGGTGTGCCCCCCTGCTGTGTAACCTAAAGCTGTTCAAGAAATAAAGTGTTTTTGACAGGAATTGTGTTTTTATGATTCTCTGATGTTAAGTGAGTTGTGTTATTTTTGTGAGGTGGAATGCTGGAATGCCCTTTGGTGTGCTCCCCTGCTGTGTAACCTAAAGCTGTTCAAGAAATAAAGTGTTTTTGACAGGAATTGTGCTTTTGTGATTCTCTGATGTGAAGTGAGTTGTGTTATTTTTGTGTAAGATACTGCTGCCATGCCCTTTGGTGTGCCCCCCTGCTGTGTAACCTAAAGCCGTTCAAGAAATAAAGTGTTTTTGACAGAAATTGTGCTTTGTGATTCTCTGATGTTAAGTGAGTTGTGTTATTTTTCTGTGTGGGGGACTGCTGGTGTAATGTGTCATAATGCTTTGCCTACTTGTACTTTGAAAGGGAGAAAATAATTTTTAAAAAACTTTATTTTGTGTTGTTTGTGTTTTATTCTTTGTTGTGCAGTTGGTTCCCATCATAGGGAACAATGGGGCATCTCTGTAGGTGGTGGGGGAATTTGAGGGAGGGTGTCTGTGGTTCAGGTGCTCTTTCACAGGGACCAGCTGGCACTCAGAAGTGTGCCCACCATTGTGGCACCCCTGGGCTGTGCAGAATTACCCAGGGAAAGAGAGTTTAGAAGTTCCCTGCATAGGGAACAAAGGGAGAGGGCTGGCCTTTGCCAGCCTGTTCCTGGGGTTATGGGTGTGGGGCTGCTGGGGGTGGATTTGGGTCTGTGAGGGGCTAATGTGGGGATTTGGGTCTGTGTGTGGCAGCTGGGGGGGAATTGGGTTTGTGTGGGGTTGTAGGAGGTGGACTTTGGGGGCTGAGAGCACCTACTTGGGGAGGCCATGAAATGCCCCCCCAAGTGGGAGCAGGCTGAGCCTTGGTGGGGGTGGGAGGTAAGGTGGGAGCAGGGCCCCTGAGGGTAGGGGGCATTTTGCATGCAAAATGCCACCCCTGGCAAGACAAGCCTCCCCCAGCTGTAAGTAGTAGAGAAAAGAGCACCTACTTGGGGAGGCCATGAAATGCCCCCCCCCAAGTGGGAGCAGGCTGTGCCTTGGTGGGGGGTGGGAGGAAGGGTGGGAGAAGGGCCCCTGAGGGTAGGGGGCATTTTGCATGCAAAATGCCACCCCTGGCAAGACAAGCCTCCCCCAGCTGTAAGTAGTAGAGAAAAGAGCACCTACTTGGGGAGGCCATGAAATGCCCCCCCCCAAGTGGGAGCAGGCTGTGCCTTGGTGGGGGGTGGGAGGAAGGGTGGGAGAAGGGTCCCAGAGGGTTGGGGGGCATTTTGCATGCAAAATGCCACCCCTGGCAAGACAAGCCTCCCCCAGCTGTAAGTAGTAGAGAAAAGAGCACCTACTTGGGGAGGCCATGAAATGCCCCCCCCAAGTGGGAGCAGGCTGAGCCTTGGTGGGGGGTGGGAGGAAGGGTGGGAGAAGGGCCCCTGAGGGTTGGAGGGCATTTTGCATGCAAAATGCCATCCCTGGCAAAGGAAGCCTGCAGCTTCATTTTTTCCCCATAGGAAATAATGAAGAAGAAGATGAGCAGCAGCAAGCTAACAATATGCTCACCCTTCCCTTTCTTATGCGAGGATAGGGGGACCTGGTTTGGGGGGCCATAACATGGCCCCCCAAAGTCCAATCGGTCTGATACTTGGGGGGTTGTTAGAGAGGGGTTAGAGGAAGTTACCCACCAATTTTGGGATGATTCGGTGGGAAAATGCCCCCCCCCAGGCGTCCGGGAAGACGGAGGCATTTTCCCATTGAAAAAGCCGAAAGAAAGCCGAAACAAGCAGAAACAAACCTGGAAGCCGAAAGCCGTTTCGGCTTTTGCCTGTATCCGAAACAGATTCTTGTTTCTGGTAAACCCGAAACAAGAATAACGAAACAGTGTGCCTTTGCACACCCCTAATGGGAACCCGAAACCCCTATGGACACAGAATTACATTTTCAGTGTTGGTGAGCATCTGCTGAGAGTTTATCAACCCCTTCCACTCCTTTGCATCATTGGTAGGTGCAGTGGGCGAGGGAACACCTGTCAAGGCAGAGAAAGAATCGTGTGGAGCACAAACCATAGCAGAAGCATCACTGGGTGATGTCTCCGTATTTGCTAATCTTGAGGCAATTAAGAAAAGCTGCTTGGAGACAAGTAAGAAACTATTGAGCGTCACTTTCTCATGCAATTTAAACATTAATGTGATTATTGCCCCCTCACAGAGTAATTAAATATACAGAGGACACAGCACCGTACCTGTTAAAATAACGGAATATGCATCCTCAGCCTACAGCTATGTATTTTGGTAAACACATGATATTTGTGGCGTTCTATGTCCTGCTGGTGCCATGTAAAAGTTTTTTTAAAAAGTTACCTAAACATCAGTGTCAGTGAGAGCATCAGTTTAAATAGGTTTTCTCAGTTCTCAGAAATTCAATCAGTAATTGGTGATTTCATTTTCAACAGTGAGAAAATTCAACAAAAGACAATGCACCATCGAGAAAAAGAACCGGCAACATCAAAGAAATATTGCTAACCTGAAAAGGACTTTTATCATTGGAGAAGGAGCTCGGGAGGCTGAGGGATGACTTGAAAAAAAATAATGGAGAAGAATGAGAGTACAAGACACACGCAGGTCACCACCATGGTTTTATGGAGAACTGGAAGGTGGACTTCCGTTAGGACAATTTTTTTTTTAGGATAACAAGCAATCTTCCCCCCCCCCCAAAAAAAAACACAGAACGCATGTGTGAGACTCAAATTTTAATTTTGTGGACTTATGACAATTATTTGGTGTAAAAAAAATTTTCAAACTAACATTTATATGGAAAAAAACCCCTAATTTTCAGTTAATAAGAATGGTCTCTCTTATCTAGGTGGACCTCTGGGGACTGAGGCGATGTCGGTTTTTTTCATGTTCTCAAAAAAATGGTTCCTTTGGTTCTGTTTAACAGTTCAATCTTTGGCAATAAAAAAGGTTCTGCAGTTGTTTAAATTGCTGTGATCATTTGTCAGCGTGATGAAAGGGAAGGCAATTGTTGATTGAACACAGTGTTCAGGTAATATGATGATGACTGTTAAGTTATTGATCCAGAGGAGGAAGCCGTGTTAGTATGAAGTATCAAAATTGAAAAGAGTCCAGTAGCATCGTGCAAGACTAGCCAATTTTATTGTAGCGTAAGCTTTCGATAGCCACAGTTCTCTTCGTCAGATGCATGGAGGGCAAGAAGAAACTGATCAGATATCTGAACAGTTTCTTTTGGCCCACCATGCATCTGACGAAGAGAACTGTGGCTCTCGAAAGCTTACGCTACAATAAAATCGGTTAGTCTTACACGATGCTACTGGACTCTTCTTGATCATGTTAAATTATAGGAAAATCTTGATTATTGTGGTGATTTAGCTCAATTCAATGTGTCTTTCCAAATGAGGAAAGTAAAGGGATTTGATTTCTGATTGCAATGAGTGGGAACGCCATGGGTTTTGGTTGTGGTTTTTAAGTAATTTGAATGATAACGCAACAGTGCCTGAAGTCAGGGAGTACCTATTCCATGTCAACCTTTGAAGTTTTTCTGGAGGAATTTTTTTTCTCCAAACAACCCTACCTCCCCTTTCTTTTAAAGCCCAGCCAGAACTAAGCAGTGATAAACACTGTTCGTCCCACTTATTGCCATTGATGACATAACACTTCCAGTGGTTGGACTCGGTCAATTAATGACATTTTTCAGTCCACCAGACATTTTAGCGTCGCCTTTTACGTGGAATGGCTGCTTTTGTTAATGGCAATTTCCTACGACACCTGTTCTCCTGAGTCGTGGTCTCAGGAGAGGGATCACCACGTTGTGAAGTCACCTAATGAATTGAGAGCCCTAACAGCATTCTCCATTGCATTGAGATTCTGGGTGAGCACCTCTCTAAACATCAACCTATCCTCCCTCACCTCATCCAGCATCTCTTTATGGCGGCGCTCAGAATGCTCTGTGAACAAATCCTGCCTGCGGGTCTCCTCGCGCACAGACTCCAGGATTGCACCTCTAAATTGTCCGTCCTCTGATTCCGACTGCTGAATCATGGACTGTGCCACATCGGTCAGAATCGACACACGACGCTTTCTATTTCTCATATTGTTAAGGCGTGTGGCAGGAGATAGCTCTGCCTTGGAGGAATGTTGAGACTCCACCACATGGTCTGTAAATGGGATAGGGGGTGGGTAAGATAACAGAAAACATTGTCTTAAAAACAAACACAAAATGAACAGCAGCATAAAGAGTTGTATACAATTCATGTATCATCCCGCTTGACCACGTTATGACCACTCATCGAGGCATGTAAAGCATGTCACTATTATCCACTCTACAAACTGCCTGTGCGTTGGATTTTGCTAAGAGAACTACAGAGAGCTGTGCCTCGACAAAGGTCATCAACCCGATATTCAAGGATGGGAATGGAAATGTATTTTGGGGCACAGAGGTCAGTTGTGACTTGATGGTACACACATACACATATTAGTCCTCTAAAGCAAGAGTTTGGAATAATTGGAATTATTCAAATCCACCCCTATTACTAGCCCATTGCAGAGTAAGGTAAGGAGATCTTGCATGGTCCTTTCCATTTCATATATCAATTGAAATCCTGGTCATAAAGATTTGTCAACACAATTTGATCCAAGAAATTAACTTCTTGGACCATATTGCAAAATTATGCTATATCCAGGTGATGTATTTATTCTGCAAGTTTCTATAAAATCTGTTTCAACCTTAGCAGAAGTTCTGGAAGATTTAGTTATGTTTCTGAATATGAGATAAATTGCATTATTTATTTATTGATGTGATTTGATTTATACCCCGCCCACCCCACAAATGGGCTCAGTGATATTAGAGATTAATATTAATCATATGGATAAACAGTGGGGATGGTAATTTCATTCATAGGGTCTTAATAGATCGGAGACGACTTGACGGCACATACACACATAGTAACTTCCACAGAAACTTGACTCTGTGAGCCGTAATTTACAACATTCCTAGAAAAAGTAGCAATATGTACAGTAGACATAAGTGGGAGAATCGAAAAGAGTCCAGTAGCACCTATAAGACTAACCAACTTTACTGTAGCATAAGCTTTCGAGAATCACAGTTCTCTTCATCAGATGCAGGGAGATGAAGAGAACTGTGATTCTCGAAAGCTCATGCTACAGTCAAGTTGGTTAGTCTTAAAGGTGCTACTGGACTCTTTTCGATTTTACAGTCTAACACGGCTAACTCCTCTGGATCTATGATAAGTGGGAGAGAAAGCGATGTGCCTAAGAAGTTTTTTAAAAAACCTAACAGCTGTATATTTGTTGGATTAAAATATAACCAAAGAAGAAGGTACAGAAGGAATATTATGTGTATAACAGTGAAATCCTAAGAAGATTTACTCCAGTCTAAACCCATTGAAATCAGCAAATCTGATTTCTGTAAATCTGATTACTGAGAAAGGTCGCTTCCACACGACCTTAATGGGATGGCTTGCTAACAGAAATTTGGCGGGTTATTTCACTCATTACGTACATCATCATTTCACATCACAATGATCCCGGTTTTTAAGCGTTTTTTGTGAAACTTGTTTTGTTCCGTTTTCATTTTGATGCTGCTGTTTTCGCGCAATTATCTACCGTATCGATGCACCTGGAGGACTTTTTTTCACTTCAGAAGAGCCCTCCCACAAATCCCCAATCCCTCCTCTCGCTATTACTCCTCCTACCCCGACACATGTGAGTGTCCGGCTCGCATGCACAATCGTATAACCCCTCCCCCTTTTAAAAACGTTTAAAACCAGTCCTTTCACTATTATGATAAAGGGAACCATACTTCAGTGCTTGCTACATTGGATCACTTAGCAATTGGATTGTCAATTACAACAGGTCCTAGCAGCACTCCCCTTCCCACGCCTCCCCCAGCATCAGTCGAAGAGGGGATCCGGAAGAGATCAGGGGCTGCTCTTCCTCTGGCTCGTTGGCCGCTGAGCTTGTGCATGACCCTCCCAAGGCCCTGTGGAGGCGGGGGGTGGGGGGATCCCTGCCCCTGGATGCTGCAGGACCTTGGAAGGGTTTCGGCACCACACTGAGCCTTTGAGCCAAGCTACAAGTGACGCCTCACACGGGTTGGACACTTGTCAGCTTACCTCAAGTTTTGATGGGAAATGTAGGCATCCTGGTCTTGCAGCTGTAATGGAGAGCCAAGCTGTAAAACCAGGATGCCTACATTTCCCATCAAAACTTGAGGGAAGCCGACTAGTGTCCAACCTGTGTAAAACGTCACTTGTAGCTTGGTTCTTTCTGTGTCTCTGGAAACCCAAGGAGGCAGCAGGGAGGCAAACCGTTTTGCCCCCGACTTGCCTCTTATCCCTGCGTACTACGCCTGCATGGGGATAAGGGGCGAGTGGTCAGTTTACCTTTTATATAGTAGGATATGGAATCACGCGACTGCACTACTCTACTGTTCACATATTTATGAAACACTTTTGCATTTAAAACTTTGAGTGGGAAATCAATGGTAGAGAATGCTGTACTACACATGCCCACTTTCTACAGAAGCTGAAAGACGGGACAATGGTATAGCGCAATCCCGTATGCGCTTTTAAAAAAAAGGGAAGTTGGGTGGGAATGCGCCAATGTCATTTGTGATGAGGCGCAGATAAAGAACACATTTTCAGTTTTGGGACTCTTTGTGTGTGTGCAATAAACACCCACAAAACACGCATGAGGACGATGCATGTGAAAGATGAGTTTTCAAAGCAGTTTGGGAAGACGTGGCTTTGGGAAAGGGAAAACCCCCCAAAATTGGAGCATGTGTAAGTGACCTAAATCTGCTTAGGATTTCACTGCAACTAATATTGTATTATGTATTCTTTTTATTATTATATCTTTTTCATTCATTACCTCTGAACTTTCTTAGGCTGTTTCCGCACATCCATATAGGGATGGCCCACTCACGGAACACTGGCGACTTTTCTCCAGGAATCCAGTCACCTCTGTTTACAAAATGGTTGCAGGCTGTTTGGGTTCCATTTTTCGGCACCTTTTCTGGGACCGCAGGAAATTATGGATTTCTTTACTATTTGCACCTTTGTAGGATAAAAAAATTACCCCTCCCCCAAAGTTGTGACTTTTTTTTTTAGGCACAAAGTTGTGGTGGAGTGGAAACCTGAGACGGGCAGACCCAAAGAGGAATACTTGTTTTATTTGTCTAGTTTCTATCTGCTATATGTGATTGATTTTTTTTTTGGCAGAGAAAACTGGGTAGAGCATCAGAGACAGCCCGTGGGGGAGTTGTGCTCCAGCCACATTCCTCCTTCCCAGTAGGGTTGCCAGCCTCCAGGTAGTGGCTGGAGATCTCCTGGAATTTTAACTGGTCTCCAGGCCACAGAGATTAGTTCACCTGGAGAAAATGGCTACTTTGGGGGGGGGGTGGACTCTTATGGAATTATGCCATGCCAAGGCCCTTTCCATCCCCAAACCCCATTTTCTCCAGGTTTCTCCAGGTTTCATCCCTCAGATCTCCAGGAATTTCCCAACTTGGAGCTGGCAACCCTACTTCCCACCATCAACTGCTTTTGCTTTAGTGCTTTTATGTTCCTAATGGAGTTGGCCTTATGGGTAGACTCTCAAAAGCCATACTGTGGTACAGGAGTCCGTTTACCCAGAACATCACAGCCGGTCTCATCCGGCAAAACCCCGCCTTGTAACCAGCAGTGTAAATTAGGAAGGAAGAGAAAAACAAATTATTATCTATTGTTGACATGGTGCCCATTTTTTTAAATGATTATCCTTAACGTTACACAATCTTATATAATCATCCAGCAGGGCTGCAGCATTTAGCCAAGTAACTGATTACATTTACCAGTACAGAAAATTGATTAAAAAGTTGTCCTAGATTTCATCTGGCACCAGGTATTTTTTTAAAGCTAATTATTTTTTATACATGTACATATAAAAGCAAGCTGGCAGACACCAGTTTGGCAGAGAACCTCTCATGCCTAGAGGGGATGCCTCCTTTAATTTCTCACGAGGAGGGGGAATGCCTCTTCCATGGCGACATTTCCAATGATACATCAAACTGTGGATCTTGGATTGGACCAATAGAAGAGTGCTGAAGAGTCTAAAAGGATCCGAGACACTATCCTATACAATTCATATAACGCGGATCTGGACTTTTTGGGTAACAAAGTTAAGATACTGAAAGACGTCTCATTTTTAGTTCGGAAAAGACGTTTTAAGTATAAAAAGTTCGCAGCTCTTCTGAGGGAACGTGGAATAAAGTACAAATGGTTATTTCCGGAAGGAATCTGGTTCAGTTACAAAGATCAAGCTTACAAGATATTATCAGATGATCAACTAAGGGATTTTGAGGACGAAAATCCGGAATTTCAGCGCACCAAGCAAGAAGAAAAGGAGAAGTCTGAGGGGGGGGGAGGAAAAGAGCGCTGCGGCTGCAGTTGCTCAGAGAGAACTGCGTCCGGGACCCAGGAGGGGGAGGAAAACTTAATTTGAATTGTAATTTGCATTTTGTAAGGTCAACCACTCCATCAATACTATACAAAGCTTTAATTTTTTAAATAATGGCAGTATGAAGGGAAAGCATTCTGTGTAGTGTAGTTGTTATATGTTGTTGTTGGGTTTTTTTCTTTCCTTCCCTTGTTCCCCTTTCTTTCCTTTGTATTGTTAGTTAATGTAGTTAATAAAAAGAATAAAAAATCTTAAAAAAAAAAGAAGAGTGCTGAAGAGGATCACGGGCTTGGAAGGATAGACAGAAGGTACTGTGACAGTGTTCTACCTAGAGAAGAACACATACAAGAAATAGTAAAGAGTCCAGTAGCAGCTTTAAGACTAACCAACTTTATTGTAGTACGAGCAACAAAGCCTGTTGTGGGGAAAAAATACAATGGACTCTAGAAAAGGGAGGGCAGGCAGGTGGGCATTCCCTCCTCCTCTGTCACTGATCCTGGCCGGATAAAGGCGGGGGGGGCGAAGATGGCCACCTCTGCATCTGTTCCTGGCCGAGTGAAGGGGGGTGTGGGCATTGTCACCCGCTCCGCTCCTGATCCTGGTTGGCTGAAGAAGGAACGGATATTGCCGCCTTCTCCATACCTGATTCCGGCTGGGTGAACGGGGGGCAGGCATTACTCCTGCTCCGCTCCTGATCCTGGGCAGGTGAAAGGGGCGGGCATTGCACCTGCTCTGTTTCTGATCCCGGCTAGGTGAAGGGGAGCAGGCATTTCCAGCTGGGTGAAGGGTGGTTTGGGCATTGGCACCTGCTCCGCTCCTGATCTTGGCAGGATAAAGAGAAGAGCAGGCATTGCCACCTGCTTTGCTCCTGATGGAAGCTGCGTGAAGAGGGGATGGACATTTCCATCTGCTTCACTCCTGATCCCACCTGGGTGATGGCAGAGGCAGGCATTGCCCCCTGCTCCACACTTGATCCCATCTGGGCAAAGGGTGGGCAGGCATTGCCACCTGATCTGCTTCTGATCCCAGCTGGTGGAAGGTGGGGGTGGGGATTGCCACCTTCTCTGCTCCTGATCCCAGCTGGGTGAAGGGGGCTGGGCATTGGCACCTGCTCCCCTCCTGATCCCAGCTGGGTAAAGGGCAGGTGGGTATCACCACCTATTCCACTCCTGATCCTAGCTGGGTGAAGCCGGGGGATGAGCATTGCCACCTGCTCCCCTTCTGATTCCAACTGGGTGAAGACAGGGGATGGGCATTGCCACCTGCTTTGCTCCTGATCCCAGCTGGGTGAAGGCAGGGGGTGGCCATTGCCACCTTCTCTGTTCCTGATCTCAGCTGGGTGAAGGAGGAGGACAGGCATTGCCACCTGCTTTGCTCCTGATCCCAGCTGGGTGAAGGCTGGGAGCAGACATTGTTGCCTACTCTATGCCTGATCTTGGCCTGGGCTCCTGCCATGGCGTGCTCTCTGGAGGTCTGACTGCCTCATCTGGGCTTCCTTCCACAGCAGTGCCCTCTGGTGGTGCACCAGGGTAGGAAATGAGTTGTCTTGAATACGCTTAGCTTTTTATATAGTAGGACAAGCTTTCGAGAACCACAGCTGTCTTTGTCAGATGCATCACAGCTCTTTGTCAGAGCTGTGGTTCTCAAAAGCTTATGCTACAATAAAGTTGGTTAGTCTTACTAACTGCACTCTTTACTATTTTGCAACTACAGACGGCTAACACGGCTAACTTTTCTGGATCTACATACAAGAAATGTTGTTGGTTGGTGCTGTCCTATCTAGCACTTCTCTCAGGGTAAATTGCATTTCCCCATGTTCTGACTGCAACACTTTGTTGTTGGAGGTGATGTTGGTTCTACACATGAGAACACAGCAACACAAGATGAGTTCACCTGGAACAAAGCATTCCATCTAGTCCAGCATCCCATTTCCCACAACAGTCAATCTGTTGTCCTGGAGGGATAATGAGCAGGGCATAGAGGCCAACAAGACCTTGATATGACATTTCTTCCTAGGGTTGCCTGCCTCCAGGTAGTGGCTGGAGGTCTCCCAGAATCACAACTGATCTCCAGGCCATAGAGATCAGTTCCTTTGGAGAAAATGGCTGCTTTGGAGGGTGACGTCTATGGCATTATACCCTTCTGAGGTCCTTCTTCTCCTCAAACACTGCCCTCTCCAGGCTCCACCCCCAAGATCTCCAAGAATTGCCCGGCCTGGACCTTGCAACCCTACTCGTCGTGCTGAGATCCAGAGGTCTTCTGTCACTGAATGTGGACATTCCCTTCAGTCACCTTGACTAGTAGCCTTAGACTGACCTTTCCTCTTTGAATCAGTCTAATCCTTTTCCAGCCATTTATTATTATATCCCCCAGTAGCGAATTTCATAATTTAATTCCTCGTTGAGTGAAGAAGTACTTCCTTTTGCTCATCACTGTTGCTTCCCTCTAGGCATACAGCAGAGGTCACTGGGGGAGGTGAGATAGTTGTGAATTCACTGCATTGTGCAGGGGGTTGGACTAGATGACCCTTGGGATCCCTGCCAGCTTTATGTTTCTATGACACTTCATATCTATCAGCATGTGTCCCTGAGTGGAGACCCATCACCAGTTGGAAAACCGGGTCAATAAAACAATGGAAGTGAACACTACTGAATGGTAGTAGATTAATCCGAGGGCCCACAGGATGAGCTATCCACCCAGTATAGAATAGGCAAATTCCTCTATATCTGAGAGCCAGTTTGGTGTAGTGGTTAAGAGCACGGGACTCTAATCTGGGGAACCGGGTTTGATTCATCACTGCTCCACTTGAAGCCAGCTGGGTGACCTTGGGCCAGTCATGGCTCTCTGGAGCTCTCTCAGCCCCACCCACCTCACAGGAGGATTATTGTGGGGATAATAATGGCATATTTTGTAAATTGCTCTGAGTGGGCATTAAGTCATCCTGAAGGGCAGTATATAAATCGAATGTTGTTGTTGGTATTATTATCATTATGTCAGAGCAAGTACCTCTGCTGCCCCCAATACTACCTGTCTCTTGCCGACCTGTTCACTGTAACTGCAGGTCTCCATTCCGTCCAGGTGCTCCTGGAGTGTGAGAAATGACAGCTAAACCCACACAGAGCTCCATAAACTTTGGCTTTCATCCTGGATTATGCTGTAATAACATTCATTAATAATAATATTCAATTTATATACCGCCCTTCAGGACAACTTAATGCCCACTCAAAGCGGTTTACAAAGTGTGTTATTATGACGATCACTCTGTGAGGTGGGTGGGGCTGAGAGAGCTCCGAGAACCTGTGACTGACCCAAGGTCACCCAGCTGGCTTCAAGTGAAGGAGTGGGGAATTAAACCTGGTTCTCAAGATTAGAGTCCTTCCTAGGGATCCCAGACCCCCATTGGGGGTGGGGGATCCGCTGCCCCTGCTCCCCAAACCCTGCCCCACTTACCTGAGCACTGGGGGGGGGGGTTGCACACCTTCCTTGCGTGCTCCCATGCGGCGTGGCATGCTCCCATGCACCATAGCTGCTAGGATCGGGCCCATTTGGGCCTGGATTGGGGCCACTGTGGAGCACAGGAGCGCTCCTGCGCTCTGCAGCGCTCAAAATGGGCCTGATCCACAGCAAACCGGGCCCTAATTCCTAGCAGTGTGCCAAGAAAATACTATACCCCTGAAGAAGTCGTATTACCACCTGTGGAACCTCTCTTATCAACAAGAATTCTCCGTCTGAGCAGGTGTCAGTGAAAACCCCTTAAAGTAGAACCTGCTAAACAAGGAACAGGGAAGTCTGCTGTTTTCATGAGTAGGATAATGTGTACCCTGCTCCCTGTAAGCTGTATTGAAAATTGGCCCATTTTATTGCATCTACAAGGAACAGGAAACTGGGACTCCGTGGCGTCCTTTGGAATAGTGCCATAGTTCCTGATTCCAGCAGTTGCTGAGGTATTAAGAGGAGGACTTGGTGATTTGTCAGGCCCCAGTTCTCCTTAAACTTGTGTAAAAGGAAAACCTGTCGTTTTGTAGGTTGCTTACTCCAGTGTGGCATAGTAGTTAAGTGGTTGGGATGCCAGTCAGCACTCTGCTGGTTCGACTCCCACTTCTGCCATGAGCTCAGCAGGTGGCCTTGGGTAAGCCACTCCTCTCAGCCCCAGTTCCCCAGCTGTGTTGTGGGACTAATGATAACACTGACCTTGTTCACTGCTCTGAGTGGGGCAGTAATCTATTTAGAAGAGTGATGTATAAGTGCACTGATATGTAAGCTGCTGTAGCATAGTGGTTATGTGGTTGGGCTGCAAATCAACACTCTGCTAGTTCGACTCCCACTCCTGCCGTGAGCTCAGCAGGTGACCTTGGACTCCTCTCAGCCCAGCTTATATTGTGGGGAGAGCCAGTTTGGTGTAGTGGTTAGGAGCATGGGGCTCTAATCTGGGTTTGATCCTCCACTTCTCCGCTTGAAGCCAGCTGGGTGATCTTGGGTCAGTCACAGCTTCTAGGAGCTCTCTCAGCCCCACCCACCTCACAGGGTATTTGCTGTTGGGATAATAGTAACATACTTTGTAAACTGCTCTGAGTGGGCATTACATTGTTCTGAAGGGCGGTATACGAATCAAATGCTGTTCTTGTTGCTGTTGTTGTTGCTGTTGTTGTTGCTGTTGTTGTTGTTGTTATAACATTGACTTTGTTCACCACTCTGAGTGGGCATTGATCTTTCCAGAAGAGCAGTACAAATGAATTTTTGTTTACTATTATTATTGTTGTTGTTGTTAGGTGATGTTATTACAGTCTTGTCTAGGGGTGTGCAAAGGCACCTCGATTCGGCTTTCCCGAATCGGGCATACCCGAATCGAGAAGCCGATTCGGGATTAGCCGAATCCCGAATCGCCAAGCCGATTCGGGAATGGCAATTCGGGATGATTCGGGATGATTCGGGAAAGCTTTTTCAATGGGAAAAAGCCTCCCCCAGGCTTCTCTGAAGCCTGGGGGAGGCAATTTTCCACTGAATCAACCCAAAATTGGTGGAGGACTTCCTCTAACTCCCCTCTAACAACCCTACAAGTTTCAGACCGATTGGACTTTGGGGGGCCATGTTATCCTCGCCTAAAAAAGGGCATAGCTTTAGTTTGCTGCTGCTGATCTTCATTCATTTTTTCCTATGGGGAAAAAATGAAGAGGCAGGCTTCCTTTGCCAGGGGTGGCATTTTGCATGCAAAATGCCCCCCAACCCTCAGGGGCCCTTCTCCCACCTTTCCTCCCACCCCCCACCAAGGCTCAGCCTGCTCCCACTTGGGGGGGCATTTCATGGCCTCCCCAAGTAGGTGCTCTTTTCTCTACTACTTACAGCTGGGGGAGGCTTGTCTTGCCAGGGGTGGCATTTTGCATGCAAAATGCCCCCCAACCCTCTGGGACCCTTCTCCCACCCTTCCTCCCACCCCCCACCAAGGCACAGCCTGCTCCCACTTGGGGGGGCATTTCATGGCCTCCCCAAGTAGGTGCTCTGTTCTCTACCACTTACAGCTGGGGGAGGCTTGTCTTGCCAGGGGTGGCATTTTGCATGCAAAATGCCCCCCTACCCTCAGGGGCCCTGCTCCCACCTTTCCTCCCACCCCCCACCAAGGCTCAGCCTGCTCCCACTTGGGCGGGGCATCTCATGGCCTCCCCAAGTAGGTGCTCTCAGCCCCCAAAGCCCACCCCCCACTGCCCCACACAAACCCAATTCCCCCCCAGCTGCCATACACAGACCCAAATCCCCACATTAGCCCCTCAGTGACCCAAATTCACCCCCAGTTCCCCACACCCATAACCCCAGGAACAGGCTGGCCAACCCTCCCCCTTTGTTCCCTATGCTGGGAACTTCTAAACTCTCTTTCCCAGGGCAATTCCACACAGACCAGGGGTGCCACAATGGTGGGGCAGGTGGGGATGGCCGAGGCTGAAGGGGCAGAGATGTGGGCTCTTCCACCACAGTCTCTGCCTCTTCCTCCTGCATCCTCTCCTCCTGCACAGCTGTGAGAGGCCTGCTGCTGGCCTCAGAGGAAACTGGGGTGGACCGCCCCAGGGGGGGGGTCTCACAGCCAGTTCCTCCAACATCCTCCGGGTTCTTGGGGTGATCGTGAGGGATGGAAAAGTCACATTCCTCACGTCCATCCCAGGAGACACCACATGCTGCCCCTCCTCCAGCAGCTGGCTCGCAACCACTGGAGGAGGAGGAGCCTCAGCAGCAGGCCCCTGCCCAGTGCCAGCCCCTGCCTCACGCACCTGGGTTGGGGGTGGCCCTCCAGCAGCTGCCTCAGGAAAGAGAGTCTTGCGAACCCTCTTCCTGTCACCAGAAGTCAGGCTGGTGAACGGCAGCAGCGCAGGGGAGGGCCTCCTCCGCTCAGATGGGGGGGCTGCCGCAGCAGTCCCCCTCTCCCTCCCCTCCTCCCATCTAGATTTCTCCCTAGCCTTTCCCCCGGGGCCCCTCTCTGCTTTCCTCTCTGACATACTTTCCTCTCCCAAAATCTACACTAACCACTCAGAAAACCTTGCGAAAAGACTCCCACCCAAATTATCAGGTAGGGGAGGGGGAGCAGGAGGAGGGTGGCTGTTGGAGTGTGGCATTGCTTTGCAAATGCAAAGTGCAATGCTATTGGCAAAGCACCTTGCAAGGCAAAGCAAAGAATTCCCTTCCCTCCCTTGCAAGAGGGGTGGGGGGTTGACAGAAGGAGTTTTATTATTTATTTATTTAATTTATATTCTGCCTTTCTCAGTGAGAGTCAAGGCGGATTACACAGTGTGAGATTAGTACAATCAGTGGCAAGGACAAGGGCAGGCATTTCCATACAGTGTCTTTTTTTTAAATAAAATTTTTATTAGTGAGTGGTAAAACAAAGAAAATTTTACAAATTTGACACAAATAATCCCATTTTACCCCTTGCTCTATCCCCCACCCTTTTCCTCCCCCCTCCCTATTGACTTCCAACAGCTTTCCAACCCCTAACCCTTCTTATTACTTAAATCTATTTCATTTATATTTCCCTACCAACTTTAATTCTTAACGTCTCTTATTCTAAGCACATTCTTATTTTTTACATAACCTCTATCAAACCTACTATCAATATAGTATATCTCAAATCAATATAACATACTAATATAATATATAGCAAGGATCGCCCTATCTCTTACTTTAAACTTATTCTATTTCTTTTCTTTTAAGCATATACTCCGTCAAAGACACTATCAATATAGTATATATCACAATAATATATTATATATATGTTGTATGCTATGCCACCAATGTAGCATAGCACACATCACCACACAACACAACCACATATTATGTTATAATGTAGAGTCTGATCTACTAACCCGTTATTTTATGTTATATATCATATATAGTATATCTCATTGAGATATCTGTTTACCCCTTCTCATTATCCCATATACTCAATATAAAATCCCCTTAAATATTATATTAGCTTAGATTATAATTACATTCCCCCTAAATGGTAAGATCCCTTCTCTCTTCTCATTGCAACACTATTCTTTAAAAATTTTCAAACTGCCACAGTTCTCCTTTTACATCCCATTTTTTTCCAAAAATTGTTTCAGTTTCCCCCAATCTACAATATATTGCCCTAGGTCAAGATCTTTAAGTTTCCTTGTCATTTTGTCCATTTCTGCCATGTACAGCAATTTGTAAATCCAGTCTTCTACAGTTGGTATTTCTTGTGTCTTCCATTTCTGCGCATACAAAAGTCTTGCCGCTGCAGTCATGTAAAATAACAATGTTCTGTGCTGCATTGGAACTGTCTCCATTCCCAAGTTCAGTAGCAACAGTTCTGGGTTCTTATTTATTTGTATTTGTAAAATCTCATTTATTACTTCAATTATTTCTCCCCAGTACTGTTTAGCTACTTCACATGTCCACCACATATGATATAATGATCCTTCATGCTTTTTACATTTCCAGCACTTGTCTGACATGTTGGTATTTCCTAGCACAATTTTCTTTGGTGTTAAATACCATCTGTAAATCATTTTATATACATTCTCTTTAATGTTCGTACAAGTTGAAATCTTCACTGTATTTTTCCATAGGTACTCCCATGCTTCCATTGTTATTTCTTTGTGAAAATGTATTGCCCACTTCACCATCTGGACTTTTACTGTTTCATCCACCGTAAACCATTTTAAAAGTAATTTGTAAATCTTGGATATTTCTTTCTTGCCTTCCTGTAATAACACTTCCTCTAACTCCGAATTTTCCAATCTTATTCCTCCTCTCTGGCAGTCCGCATTATAAAAGTCTCTCATCTGTCTGTACTGGAACCATCCATAACAAGGAGACAATTCTTCTTCTGTCTTTATTCTCAGTTTTGAATATTGTATTTGTGTAATCTCCTTGTAGGTCAAACGTTGCTGTTCATTGTCGACAGTTCTCGGATCTATTACTTCATACGGAACCACCCATGAAGGAATTCCATCTTCCATATACAACTTGTATTTTTTCCAGACCGTGAAGAGGCTTCTCCGAATGTAGTGATGCAAAAACAAAGAGTCCGCTTTTACTTTGTCATACCACATGTATGCATGCCATCCAAATATTTTTTTGTGTCCCTCCAGGGCCAGTAACTTACGGTTTTTTAAAGTTATCCAGTCTTTCAACCATACAAGACATACTGCCTCATGATACAGTCTTATGTTGGGCAGTTGCAAGCCACCTCTTTCCTTCGCATCTTGTAAGACCTTCATTTTCACTTGTGGTTTCTTGCCTGCCCACACAAAGTCTGAAATTTTCCTTTGCCATTTGTCAAATTGTTTGGAGTCTCGGATAATTGGTATAGTTTGCAACAAGAACATCACACGTGGTAAGACGTTCATTTTTACTGCTGCAATTCTTCCCAGCCATAATAAATTCAGTTTGTTCCATTTTATTAAATCTCTCTCTATTTGTATCCACAATTTCTCGTAATTGTTTTTAAACAAATCTATGTTTTTCACAGTCAGTTCAATGCCAAGATATTTTACTTTATTAGTCACCTCACAGTCTGTTATCTCCATTAGCTCTTGCTGCTTCTGTTTAGTCATATTCTTACATAAGATCTTTGACTTCTTTTTGTTCACATAAAATCCAGCCAGATCTCCAAACTCTTTTATTTTCTCTATTACCTTTGGCATATTTTCAATTGGATCCTCTACTATTAACATTATGTCATCCGCAAAAGCTCTGACCTTGTAAGAAAACTTTTATTTTCATACCTCGGATTGTATCGTCTTCACGTATTTGAATCATCAATATTTCCAAAATCAAAATGAACAACAATGGAGACAACGGGCATCCCTGTCTAGTTCCTTTACTAATTTTCAATTTTTTTGTCAAGTCCTCATTCACAATGATTGCTGCACTCTGGTCTCTATAAATTTCCTTAACCGCTTGTATGAACTTTTCTCCCATTTGCAGCTTTTCCATGGTGGCAAACATAAAGTCCCAGTTCAGATTGTCAAATGCTTTTTCCGCGTCTACGAAGAAAAAACCAACCTCTTTGTCACAGTGCTTGTCATAGTATTCAATAGCGTTTATTACTGTCCTCAAATTGTCTTTAATTTGTCTGTTAGGTAAGAATCCCGCCTGTTCTTCAGCAATGAATTCTGACATCCATCCTTTCAGCCTCTCTGCCAACACCTTTGCAAATATTTTATAGTCATTATTCAGCAACGAAATTGGTCTGTAATTTTTAACATTGGTCAAGTCCTGACCTTCCTTCGGTATCAGCGATATATTGGCTTTGTTCCATGAGTCAGGAATCCTTTGATCTTGCATCGCTCCATTCATTGCCTCTTTCAGGAATGGCGCCAGTTCGTTAGCCATCACTTTATAAAACTTTGCCGTTAGTCCATCTGGTCCTGGCGCCTTTCCTATCTTCGTTGATTGTATAGCTTCCTTTATTTCTTCCATCACTTCCTTATTTAGTTTCTCTTTCCATTTTTCAGGAATTGTCGGGATTTTCATCTTATCCAGGTATTCCACTATTAAGTCTTTACTCACTTCTTTTTTTGGTACAATTTTGCATAAAACTTAAAAAAGGCTCTACTAATAGCCGCTTGGTCCATAAGCACCTTATCATCTTCTAGGATTTTACTTATGACTTTCTTCTCCTTCCTTTTTTTTAGTTGCCACGCCAAATATTTCCCAGGTTTATTTGCACCTTCAAAAGACCTCTGATTCATCCTCTTTAAATTCCACTCTAATTCTTTATTGTCCATTGCTGTCAATTGTTCCTGCAGAATTTTAATATCCTGATATATCTCCCCCCCCCAGTCTTTTCTTAAGTTGTATCTCTTTGGCTTTTATTTTATCCAAAATTTCAGATCTCTTTTTCTCCTTTTTCCTCCTAGTTCTTGCGTTCAGGTCTATTAGTATGCCTCTTACCACCGCTTTATATGTGTCCCATACTTTATTGGTTGGCACTTCTTTATTCAGGTTATATTGCATGAAAAATTTGGTCTCCCTTCGCAGCAACGCGATATTTTCCTCTATTTGTAACAATTCCTCATTTATTCTCCATCCTTTTCTTTTATTATTTTTCCCAAATCTCCACATGATTGGATTATGATCTGAGCCTACCTTTGGCATTATCTCCACCTCTCGTGTCCATAACGTCAGTTCTTTAGAGGCCCAGATCATATCTATTCTTGATAGTGTAAAATGTCTTGCAGAGTAAAATGTATATTGTCTATTCTTAGGGTATTGTCTCCTCCACACGTCTTCTAAACTCTCTTGTTCCTTAAGCATAAAGAACGCCTTTGGTAATAGTCCTCTTTTTTTGTGAGCAGCTTTAGACTGCTTGTCCTCTTCCAAGTTTGTGACACCATTGAAGTCACCTGCCAGAATTATGTGATCATAGGTCAGTTCATCTAATTGTTTCTCTAAGTCCTTAAATTTTTTTTCTTTTGCACCGTTAGGTGCATAGATCCCGATCATCAATATTTTCTTAGAATTCCAAATAATTTCCACTGCTAAATATCTGGCTTCTGCATCTTTTAAAACTAGTCTGGGCTGCAATTCTTCTTTTATGTACAATACAACTCCCCACTTTTTCTTTTTAGAAGCAGCAACGAATTCTTTCCCCAATTTAACAAATTTCAAATATTTTTCGTCCTGCTTTCTAATATGTGTCTCTTGCAGACAAACTATATTGCATTTTTGCTTTGGTAGCCAGTGGAAAGTAGCTTTGCGTTTACAAGGTGAATTTAGTCCATTAACATTCCAAGATATAACTTTACATTCCATGATCACTTTCTTATAGTTTTTGGTAAGTCCTTTTCATTTTCCCTAATAAAAGTCTCCATCTCATGTCCAGATCTGACGCTCTTTCTAACTCCACCAAACTCAAATGTCAGTCCTTCTGGTATTTCCCATCTGTATCTGATTTTCAGCTCCTTTAGCATCTGAACCAGTTCTCTATACTTCTTCCGCTCAAACAACACCGATCTGGGAAACTCTTTCATAATTCTCACCACTTTTCCATCGACTTCTAATGGATCTTGAAATTGTTTGCTCACAATTAATTCTCTTGGGCTTCTAGTTGTAAATTGAACAATCATATCCCTTGGTAACTTCCTCTGAGCTGCAAATCTGGAATTGATTCTATACACCACGTCCAAGAAAGCTGCAATTTCTTCCTCTTCTTTCCCCAGGTATTCTGCCCAAATTTCTGTAATCTGTTCTTGGGCTGATTTTCCCTCTACCTCTGGGACCGAGCGAAATCTGAGTTGTTTTTCCATCTGTTTACTTTCTGCCACGGCCATTCTGTCTCTCATCCCCCTCATTTCAGTCTTTTGCACATCTGCTAAAGTTTCCACCGTTTCCTCGACTGCGTTGACTCTCTGCTGTGTAACTTGTAGGTCATTTTGTATTTTATCCATGCCTTTTGTCAGTTCTGCCATCTCCAATTTAAGGGTCTCTTTAAAGTCTTTTAATTCTTTCACCATCTCTAGCATCATGTCCTTAAGCTCTTTATTTCCCTCTGAAACTTTTTTATCAAGATTTTCTATCGTAGCTTGCCACTCTTTCTTTGACATCGTGGGGCTAGCTCTGCTTCGCTCCCACGTGTCTGCCCTTTTCCTTAAATCCGTGATGCTACTTTTTTACTTTCTTTTATTTTTAAAAGTCCAAATCCAGCTTATTTTTCTCAAATGCTGTTTTAAACTGTCCAAAATGTCAGGCGTTTTTTCTCTATGGTTTTATACTGAAGCGTTCGCCCTTACCTTCTTTAAAGATGGCCTACTTCCGTTTTCATTGAAGTCACCAGTTGCCCTCTTTCAAAATGGCGTCGCCCTACTTCCGGCGTTTAAGAGAAGGGCCCTTCTCTTCTGTCTCTTTATGGTTCTGACGCACTTCCTGTTCCTCTACGTTGCACAGCAGTTCTCGCGATTTTTAAGCTTTCTCACAGTCTATTACCTCTTCCCAGCCACAGGTATGTAAACAATAATCCAATTTCCGCGCTAGCTTCTCCTTACAAATTTACTTTTTCAAATTTTTTCTTGCCGGAATCTTCCCCTTATATAGCTAATCTGTTGCAGTTCTTAAATCCACTTTTGCCTCTTATTTCTTTTTAAAATCTGTCCCGTATTGAGAGATAGCGATCTTTACCTCCTTCAGCGTTTTCCTTGGGTTGTAATCGCTGCTTCTGTGATCTGTTCGAGTCCAGCCCCTTTGGTGTTTGACTGAAGCTTGGGCATGTAGGTCTTATGCCAAAATTTGACTCCAGAGCCACTGCAGAGATCTAGGCAACCTTTCTTCGGGTGGGACCTCAAGGGTGGGTGGGAGTTCATTGTGTAGAGCCCCCCCTCACCCGAGATCAACGCGCCCTCAGGTTCTCGAGTGTTCTCGCCTGTTCTCCGCCTGAGAACAGGTGGCTGCGGGCAGTTTGCGCCCCTCCAACCTCCAAAACAGCGGCACGGACAGCTCAGCTCCTAGAGCTGCATTAGACCTCCATGGATCCCAAACCGGAAGTCGCATTTCCATACAGTGTCAAGGACATTTCCATAAACAATGTCATGGGGTAAATGAATATAAGTTTGCAAAGACAGAGCATTAGCAAGGATCCAATATGCGGCTGAAGAATCACTGAAACAGAACACTTATGTATCGTTTACTGTTTAAATAAAAAATATATTAACCCAGAAAAGCTTCCATGCCATATAAGGATGGCCATGATATAAGGATTTATATTCGATGTGAATTTTGCCAGTAAATGGTATTTATTTTGGATTGCATATGACCAGCTGCATTGATTGTGCGAACAGTAGACTACACGAGTCATTGATAGGTTTGTTACTAGATACTTATGACTACTTACCCTTATATTGTTTGGAATTTTCCAACTCCATGGTTGCAATTGTTGTTTGTCTTACATTCAACTATGTGGTCCTTTTTGCTGTAGATTGAATCTTTGAAGCGGCAGGAAAGCACCACATTGACACAAAGATCAATGCCTTCCCTGTCACAGCAGTTCTGGTAACAAATTTACGTTGGTGGCAAGTATTGGAGGAGGCTGGCCCTTTACGATGACCTGTAAAAGGCCCAAGGCACCTGCTTCGTTGTCCAATCGTGCGGGGCAGAAAACTCGTACAAGGAACACCTCTCGCCCGGGGCGCTGCAGCATTTCTGAAGTTCTTCAGTGAACGGAACTGGAGAGAAAGGAGAAACATCTCCCACATGCCTTTTGCCATACTGGTCCCCTCCAGCGCTTGCCAGTTACAAGCTGGGGTGTGCCGCTGAGCGCAGGTGCACCGTTGCGCAATGTGGCCTTCTCCCCGTTGCGCCAGGCTGCGCTGTGGATTGTCAGCAGCTCTCGTGTTGTTCTTGGAGCTTGCTCCAGTTCAAGGTTTTCAACGGCACGGGGTGGGGTGCAGGTACAAGGGTAACACGCCCGCTTGTGGTTTGCGAACCTGGCTGGTACACCCTTCGGCAGCACTGCTCAGAGCCAAGGGCTGGAAGGGGAAGCATTGTTGTTGGTAGGAGAAGTTTTAACCCACTTTGGAGTTAACACATCCCTCTGCTCTGCACCTGAGCAATACCTCGCTGGATCATACCCAAATCTGTCCCATGTCTTATTTCCCGTCATGGCAGCTTGGATGCCCCTGGGAAGCTCCCAAGCCTCTTTCTTCTCTATTGCCTATTCCAGAGATCTGGCCTTGAGAGCACAAAAAAGTAATACATGGCTCTATTTAAAAGGGCACCGATTGTAAAGCAGCCACGGAGGTCTCCAGGAAGGGAACTGGCGTGTATGTTAGCCCATGTATTTTGGATACTCATATATTGTAATCAACACCAGTCACCACATTATTTCAATAGTATTACAGTACCATGTTATCAGAGTTTTTTTCTTGCTAGAATGAATTCACTTCCGTTTACTGTCTTACATGGATGATTTATAGGACAAGAAAGGGGATCTAGAGTTGGTATCTGAGATAAGTCTTCGGTAGGAACGACTGAGCATTTCTTCTTTTTTGTCCAGAGGAGTTAGCCGTGTTAGTCTGTAGTAGCAAAATATAAAAGAGTCCAGTAGCACCTTTAAGAATAACCAACTTAACTGTAGCTTAAGCTTTCGAGAATCACAGTTCTCCTCGTCAGATGGAGAACTGTGATTCTCGAAAGCTTATGCCACAGTAAAGTTGGTTAGTCTTAAAGGTGCTACTGGACTCTTTTCTTCTTTTTTGTGTAATTTATTTGGTCAGCTGAACCCCATCAAAGATGGGAAGTTCAACGTCCTTCAATATTTCTGTTTTTCCAATCCACATCACCTTCATCTTGTCAGGATGTAGTTTCAATTTATTCCCTCTTAACCATTTAACCACTGCTCAGGGCCTCTACTGCATTATCAGGAGATTTGAAAAAGGAGATATAAACCTGGGCGTCATCAGCACACTGTCTGTAACTAATCTCCCATCTATGAATGATTTGTCCTAAGGCTTTACATAAAGATTGAATAGCTTGGGGGATAGAACTGCACCATGTAAACCCCCCAGGACAAATTCCACACTGTTGGCAACCGGTCTCCAATCTTCTGCTGCTCCCCAGGTTCTCTGCCTCAATGGGCAGGCCTCCCTGCCACCTGATTCTTGAGTGTTCCTCTTTCATATTCAGTGAAATGAGTCTCTCTAGCAAGTGAAAGCAAAACACAGATATGGGCGGGAAGCAGACAGCTCTGGGTGCTGAAAGGATAGCTGCATCTCTGCCTGGCCATGGTTGCATAGAGTAGGTGGCTCTTTATGCAGCCTTTTGTCCTCGAGGAGGGCTTTCAGTCATTTCTGAGCATGGGGCAACTTCTCACCACATGGTGAGCATCAAAAGGGATTTACAGGGCAAGTAGCATGAAATCTGTAATCCTGACACACCGTTTTGAATAAGATACGAGAGCTTTTATTAATGCAGTGGAAGGGTTATCGATCCCACTGCGAGCTGTTTTTTTACTTTGGATGTGGCCTCATTATACACAAATATCCCCCATGAGGAGGCAATAGAGACTGTACGTACAGTCCTGGACAAAGGACTTCATCAAGTCCTCCTTCACATTTCTTATTGGCTCTTTTAGACATAGTTCTAACACATAATTATTTTTGGTTTCAAGACAGGTTTTTATTGCAGGTCCGCGGAGTGGCCATGGGCTGCTCCGCGGCACCGAGTATAGCTAATTTGTTCATGGGACGTTTGGAGGCTCTCTTTATACAAAACCCTGCGCAGAACCCTTACTTTAAAAATATCATATTCTATTGTCGTTTTATTGATGACCTTTTCTTAATTTTGGATGAGTTAAATTTGGTGGAGGGGTTGTGCTTCTGGATGAATTCACTGCATAATAATATTAAGTTCACCTGGACAACTAATGAAAATATAATTAACTATCTAGATGATGGTTGTTGGGGGTTTTCCGGGCTGTCTTGCCGTGGTCTTGGCATTGTAGTTCCTGACGTTTCGCCAGCAGCTGTGGCTGGCATCTTCAGAGGTGTAGCACCAAAAGACAGAGATCTCTCAGTGTCACAGTGTGGAAAAGATGTAGGTCATTTGTATCTACTCAGGAGGGGTGGGGTTGAGCTGAGTCATTCTGTAAGAGTTTCCCAGGGTGTGGAATGCTAATGGCGGGAGGCTTCACTGTATCCTGAGGCGGTTCTTTTGCATATGGATTGGTGCTTGATGTGCTAATCTTCTCTGCAGGGCTATTGTCGGGTGTGGAGTGTTTTGTTGGCCTGGTGTTTTTCAGAACTGGAGCCCATGCTCTGTTCATTCTTAAGGTTTCTTCTTTCCTGTTGAAGTTTTGCTTATGCTTGTGAATTTCAATGGCTTCCCTGTGCAGTCTGACAAAGTAGTTGGAAGTGTTGTCCAGTATTTTGGTGTCCTGGAATAAGATACTGTGCCCTGTTTGAGTTAGGCTATGTTCAGCCACTGCTGATTTTTCAGGCTGTCCAAGTCTGCAGTGTCTTTCATGTTCTTTTATTCTTGTCTGGATGCTACGCTTTGTGGTCCCGATGTAAACTTGTCCACAGCTGCAGGGTATACGGTATACTCCTGCAGAGGTGAGGGGATCTCTGCTGTCTTTTGCTGATCGTAGCATCTGTTGTATTTTTCGGGTGGGTCTGAATACTGCTTGAAGGTTATGCTTTTTCATAAGCTTTCCCATCTGATCAGTAATTCCTTTGATATATGGCAAAAACACTTTTCCTGTGGGAGACTGTTTTTCTTTGGTTGTTTGATTCTATCTAGATGTATCAGTTGTCCGTTCAGAAGGCAATGCAATACAGATATGCCCATATAAGAAACCTACAGACAAGAATGCACTATTGCACTTTCACTCCTTCCATCCCCTCCATTTACGTCATAATTTACCATATGGTCAGTTTTTAAGGCTAAGGCAGAATTCAACAACATTAAAGGATTTCCAGGCACATGCCATGCGTTTGGAAGATCAGCTGGTTGATAAAAGATATCCAACACAGGTGATAGCCCAGTGTAAGGCTCGAGCAATTAAAAGGGACAGGCAGGCATTCCTAAGAAATAGGGTGGAGAGACGGGAGAACAGGTTTTGTTTTGCCATGGATTACACTCCCCTAACGAACAGCATTAGGAAAATTATTTAGAAACACTGGCCTCTAGTGGCGAACCTACCGGGTTGCCAGGAGAAGCCCCTAATTGCATTACGTTGCACAAAAAGCTTTAGAGACCAATTAGTGCATACGGATCTTGCAAAGAAGGTTTTTAATAGGGGACTACCAACGGGACATTTTAAATGTGGAAAGTGCAATACATGTGATTTAGTGATGTCACCACAACAATTCAGAGACTTAGGTTTGTTCTGGAGAGAGTTCTCTAATTGTAATAGCCAGAATGTGGTATATCTGTTAATCTGTATATGTGGTAAAATGTATGTAGGATGTACAGGACGTCCAATTAAAACAAGAATCCAAGAACATCGGTCGAGAATACGGAGGAACGTGGAGGAGGCACCCTTGGTAGCACATTTTAGGAGTGTGGGACATAGAGATAATGATTTTGTATATACTGTACTGTATGTAAGCCATAATAAGGAACCCACGGTTGCCCAACGAGACCTTCTGCGACAAGAAGCTTGGTGGACTTTTAAATTACAATCTATGGAACTGAATAATACATTTGACTTGGCTGTTTTCTTATGAGGACATGACCAGAAGCACTAGCACTTTAAATAATATAATTGATGCAGAGCAACTTGATGATTGTGAGTAATATATAACATCTGAGGTGGGTGTAGGAGATTGCTGACGCCATTGAGCAGATTGCCACTTTGCACTTTAACTTTTGGAAAAATGTATTGAACTGCTACTAGTAAGTATTTGTAATAGTAATTTTAAAAAGACATATTTATAGGTCTTAAAAATTGTTTGAGAGTGTATTTATGTGGCTTTTTTATCTTACAGTATTTATTGAAATGTCATCCATCAAAACTGTTTGTGAGTATGTAGTAGTGCAATCATATGGTCTAGGGATGTGCGTTTCGGCATTCAGAATGCCGAAAGAATGCCGAAACAAAAGTGTTTCGGCTTCTTTCGGGGAATGCCGAAACGTTTCAGGGAATGCCGAAACGTTTCGGGTAGCCGAAAGAAAAAAGCCGAAACGTTTCGGGATTCTTTCGGCTTTCTTACGGCTTTTCAATGGGAAAATGCCTCCGTCTTCCCGGACGTCTGGGGGAGGCATTTTCCCACCGAATAAGCCCAAAATTGGTGGGGACCTTCCTCTAACCCTTCTCTAACAACCACCCAAGTTTCAGACAGATTGGACTTTGGGGGGCCATGTTATGGCCCCCCAAAGCAGGTCCCCCCATCCTCCCATAAGAAAGCGAAGGAGCAGCATATTGTTAGCATGCTGCTACTCATCTTCTTCATTATTTCCTATGGGGAAAAAATGAAGAAGCAGGCTTCCTTTGCCAGGGGTGGCATTTTGCATGCAAAATGCCCCCTCACCCTCAGGGGCCCTTCTCCCACCCCTCCTCCCACCCCCCACCAAGGCTCAGCCTGCTCCCACTTGGGGGGGCCATTTCATGGCCTCCCCAAGTAGGTGCTCTAATCTCTACCACTGACAGCTGGGGGAGGCTTGTGTTGCCAGGGGTGGCATTTTGCATGCAAAATGCCCCCAAGCCCTCAGGAGCCCTTCTCCCACCCTTCCTCCCACCCCCACCCAGGCTCAGACTGCTCCCACTTGGGGGGGCCATTTCATGGCCTCCCCAAGTAGGTGCTCTTTTCTCTACCACTGACAGCTGGGGAAGGCTTGTCTTGCCAGGGGTGGCATTTTGCATGCAAAATGCCCCCCAGCCCTCTGGGGCCCTTCTCCCACCCTTCCTCCCACCCCCCACCAAGGCTCAGACTGCTCCCACTTGGGGGGGGCATTTCATGGCCTCCCCAAGTAGGTCCCCTCAGCCCCTAAAGTCCACCCCTTACAGCCCCACACAAACCCAATTCCCCCCCAGCTGCCACACACAGACCCAAATCCCCACATTAGCCCCTCACAGACCCAAATCCACCCCCACCTGTCCCACACCCATAACCCCAGGAACAGGCTGGCAAAGGCCAGCCCTCTCCCTTTATTCCCTATGCTGGGAACTTCTAAACTCTCTTTCCCTGGGCAATTCTGCACAGCCCAGGGGTGCCACAATGGTGGGCACACTTCTGAGTGCCAGCTGGTCCCTGTGAAAGAGCACCTGAACCACAGACACCCTCCCTCAAATTCCCCCACCACCTACAGAGATGGCTGGCCAGCCAGCCCCATTGTTCCCTGTGTTGTTCTTGTTTTATTCTTTGTTGTGCAGTTGGTTCCCATCATAGGGCCTCTGTTGGAGCAAGCGGGCAATTTACCCCCTGCATTACTTCCAGAGGGTTCTTCCCGCTGCGCTCTGGATCCAGGCTCCCTCACTGGGAGTCCTGGAGGTTAACCCTCACGGGTCAACCGCCCAGTCAGGCTGCTCAGACAGTTCCCCCCGGACCTGCGGAGAGGAACGTCCGACATGGCTGGGAAAACGAAACCGAATCTCAATGCGAGTTCGTATCTTCATAACTGTGTGAGTGCTTCCCCCTGTCTCCTATGTCCTGCCCTGTGGTTGCCATTCCCAGCCTTTGACTGCTCTGACCACACATCCTGTTTCCAGTGTTAGCCAGTAAATGGCGCCTTCATTTAAAATTTTTACTGCTCCTTGGCATGGACAACTTTTGCAACATTCAGGATGCACCTTGAGAAAAATTCCGTTTCACTCTTGAATCTGGGGTTACCGAATGAACTCTGTATCGTGGTTGGTTTTTTCTACATGAGGCATTGCCAATTAGAATTAAAGGTACTACCTGATTTAAAATTTCTGCTTAGATCCTGGAGAGCAACACTTTGAAATTATCTTAAGAGGCAATTACCTACAAGATGGAATCCCCTCATGGGTGGTTCCATATGAAGTAATAGATCCGAGAACTGTCGATAATAAACAACAGTGTTTAACATACAAGGAGATAACCCGAATGGAATTTTCTAAACCCAAAATAAAGACGCAGGATGAGTTGTCTCCAAGTTACGATTGGTTTCAGTACAGACAGATCAGAGATCTTTATAATTCGGACTGTGTGAAGGGAGGGATAAGAATGGAGAATTCGGAATTAGAACAGGCACTTTTACAAGAGGATAAAAAGGAAATCTCTAAGGTATATAAAGTGCTGCTGAAATGGTATACTGAAGATGAAACAGTTAAAGTGCAAATGGTGAAGTGGGCTATAAACTTTAATAAAGAAATAACAATGGAGGCGTGGGAATACTTGTGGAAGAATACAGTGAAGATCACGACATGCACCAATATTAAAGAGAATGTCTACAAAATGATTTATCGTTGGTATATGACACCAAAGAAAATTGCGCTAGGGAATTTGAACATGTCTAATAAATGCTGGAAATGTAAAAAGCATGAGGGATCTTTGTATCATATGTGGTGGACTTGTGAGGTAGCTAGGCAGTACTGGGGGGAAATAATAAGAGTAATAAGCGAGATTTTACAATTTCAAATCAATAAGAACCCAGAACTCCTGCTACTGAACTTGGGAATGGAGGACATTCCAGCACAATATAGGACATTGCTATTTTACATGACAGCAGCGGCTAGACTTTTGTACGCGCAAAAGTGGAAAGTGCAAGAAGTGCCAACTATCGAGGACTGGATTTACAAATTGCTGTACATGGCGGAAATGGACAAAATGACAAGGAAACTGAAAGACCTTGATCCAGGACAGTTCAACGCGGATTGGGAGAAGCTGAAACAATATTTAGTGAAGAAATGGGAGGTGGGAGGAGAACTGTGGCAGTTTGAAAATTACTGAAATACAATAAAAGTAGAGGGAGGTGACTTTACCGGGAGGTGGAGAGGTAAATGAGAATTTCTAAGCAACTATTTTATTAGACTATTATATATAGCATTAAGTATTTTAGGTGTTATTACAAGAATTATAATGATAGAAACTAATTATAAGGATAGGAACTAATTAATTTCATTTCTGGCAATAATTGTATAATGGAGATAATTTTATAATTGCAATGAAGGAATTTAAGTAAGGTGGGAAAATATATATTAATGTATAGATCATGTATTAAATTGATTGAATTGGTTTGGAGGTATATATGGGTCAAATTGGTTGACTATTTTTGGTGGATAGTTGCATAATGAAAGAATAATGTAATTATATAATTAAAACAGTATGAAGATAAGATATGTAGAAAAAGTAATATATAGAGTATAAGTTAAATTGGTTGACTTATATTGAATGTACTGTTTATAGAAGTATCTAAAAATTATGCTAAATGAGGGATAAATTGTTTGTCCCATATTGAAGATGAGATTATAAGATAGAGTATAGAGTACCAAAATTAGCTAAATGATTATTATCAAAAGAAAATATGCCAAGAATGTATTATTTAGTTATGTATTATTTAGTTGTTAAAGCAAATAGGAAGACAGAAGGAGCACTGTGTTATATAGATAAGCTTAGAAGAAAGTGAAAGTTTACGTTTGATAGATAGAATAAATTTAAAATGAGTAAGGGAAAAGGGACAAGGGGTTGGAAAACTGTTGGAAGTCAACAAAAGGGGGGGAAAGGGAGGGGGTTAGAATTGGAAAAATTAAAGGAAACTGATTGTAATGTACAATTTAATGACATCTAATCCAATAAAAAAAAAAGAAATTATCTTAAGAGGCGAGCTAAAACTCAAAGAAGTTCATGCTTGCGGTCAAAACTGACACTTCATTTAACAACTATCAATGAAAGTTAATTTCATCCCAAAGTGGAGGTAAAATTGACAGAGCCTTTGGGTAGGTGAAGATGAAATTAACAAACCCTCTGAGGAGCGATCTCAGCAGGCTCTGTCCTTTTAAACTACCCTTGTGTAGAGAGGTGAAATTGACAGAGCTTTTGGCTCTGTCTTTTTAAACTACGCTTCCTGGCTAACATTATGTCTCCCTGCACTTGAGTGTCCCTGTGTAAGATGTCTTGAGTAGTTACATCTCTTAGTTACATCTCGACTGGAGTACTGTGGCATAGGGCTACCCTTGAAGACAACTTGGAAGTTCTAGTTCATGCAAAATGCTGCAACTAGACTGCTAGTTGGGGCCAGCAATTGGGACCATGCAACCCTGATATTGCGGCAACTGCACTGGCAACTAATCGTCTCCCAAGGCCAAATCAAGGTGCCAGTTCTATCCTTTAAAGCCCAAAATGGCTTTGGACCAGGGTATCTGAAGGACCCTCTTGTCTCTTACCTTCCTGCCTGGAAATTGAGATCATAAAGAGATGCCCTCCTGTCTGTCCCATCTGCTAAAAAAAACCTCAACTGTGGGGGGGGGGAGTACATGAGAGAGGACCTTTTCAGTAGCAGCCCCACTAGTGTGGAACAATCTCCCCAGGGAAGTGAGCCAGGCCCCCTCACTCTGGGCCAAGCTACAAGTTGTGCCTGACACAGGTTGGACACTTGTCAGCTTCCCTCAAGTTTTGATGGGAAATGTAGGCGTCCTGGTTTTACAGCTTGGATCTCCATTACAGCTGCAAGACCAGGATGCCTACATTTCCCATCAAAACTTGAGGGAAGCCAACTAGTGTCCAACCTGTGTCAGGCGTCACTTGTAGTTTGGCTCTCTCTGTTAACAGGAGGCAGCTGAAGACAGTTAGAATCAGGATAGCCAGTTTTTCATTTATTGACAGTCTAAAATTATGTTGATAAGCTGTGGTTTTGATTTTTTAAAAGGTTTGTTCTGTTGACATTGCTCTTAAGTAAGGTTAGGCTACGGGTGTGTGGCTGGCCTAGATTTGCCAGGTCCCCTTACCCTCCCGGTGGTAAACAGAAAACCTGGCACTAACCACCCTTCAGGACAACTTAACACCCACTCTGAGCACTTTACAAAGTATGTTATAATTATCCACACAACAGCGGTCACCCTGTGAGGTGGGTGGGGCTGAGAGAGCTCTGAGAGAGCTATGACTAGCCCAAGGTCACCCAGCTGGCTTCAAGGGGAGGAGTGAGGAATCAAACCCTGCTCTCCAGATTAGAGTCCCGCCACTCTTAACCACTACACCAAACTGGATCTCAAATTACAAAAAGAAAAAATCCAGGTTTGTCTGATGAGGACTGATCTGGGTGGCTGCCAGGCAGGGGACCTGGAGCTGCCCACCTCGTGTGCTCCCCACCCGAGAATGCCCCAATCCAGTGGCTGATGGAAAAGGAGCCAGAGGCCCCCCCCCCACACACACTCCCTGCTTGCAGCAGTCAATGCCAGGTGCAGGTGCTCATCAGGGCACCTGGTTCTGTCCCTCACATTGTGGCACTGGGGAGGGGGCAATGCCATTGGGCCACCCTGCCCTCCTCCCACCCCAGATCAGGGCAGTAGGGAGGGGGCAATGCCCATCCAGGCCACCCTGCCCTTCTCCCCCCTGCCCCAGATAGGGGTCCTGGGGAGGTGTCAATGCCCAGTCAAGGCATCCTGCCCTCCTTCCCCCACCCCAGATCAGGGCACTGGGGAGGGGGCAATGCCCAGCCGGGCCGCTTTGCCCTCTTCCCCACCCCCAGATAGGGGCTCTGGGAAGAGGGCAATAGCCAGTTGGGCTGCCCGGCCCTCCTTCCCCCAACCCAGACTGGGCCTTTGGGGAGGGGGCAATGCCCAGCCCCACCGCCCTGCCCTCCTTCCCCCACCCCAGATCGGGTTGCTGGGGAGGGGACAATGGCCAGCCTGCCCCCCCTGCCCTATCTAGAGCCTCTTGTGTTTTTTGCTACAACAGGCTTTGTTGCTAATCCTAGAAGATTGAGGAAATTTCCCCGTTTATTTTTTTTAATCCTCTGTGATGGTTCGTGCCTGGTTGTCACCACTTTTGTTCTATACTGTGACTGTATAGCTCAGGCCGTCACTGACTTTGTTTGTGGCACAGCCCTGATATAATGGGGGAAGGAGAAGGAGGGAGAGCTCTGAGCCCCGAGCCCCCAGTTTCCTCACAGGCCAGCCAGCCAAGCAACTGACTCTTGAGGAGACTATAAGCCCAGGTGAGTTTCAGAGTTCTGGGTGGCGGACGATTTCTACAAATCCAAATCCGATTGTGTTGTTTATCGGATGTCCCATTGGACTGGCTGCATGTGACTTACACTGGGTAATCTGCCTTGAGTCCCAGGGAGAAGGAGGGCTATAAATAAGTAAGTAAAAGGGGGGGAACAGAGCTGACCCCTGGGCAGGTTTTGTGACATGTGGCCTTGTGATAGATGCCCGCTACCAGGAGGAGGAGGAGGCAAGGCGAGAAGGAGAGGGAATTGCGGTCGGGGGGTGGGGAGTAGAACCTGGCAAGGGGTGCGTGTGATTTCAGCCCTTGCAGGTCCCCCTCTTCTTATTGTGTTATTAATTTAGAAACATATAATATGGAAAAATGTAATATAAATAACAGTTTATAGTTGTGGCTATAGGCTGGAACATTCTAGCACATGCACCAACATATAACAATATGCCACATTGAAAGGGTTAAGTCACAATTGTATGTTTATATAGGAGGATAAAACTTAAAATTTAAAACAAGAATGATAAAGGGTAGAAGCAGCAAAAAAGAAGCAGAAAAAAACATTAGAGGACATAAAATTCTTGCAGAATTAGCAAAAACTAATTTCTTCTTACATTTATTAAGAGAAAAATAAAAACAGCCATTTTGAGGATATCAAGAGGGATAGCATCAACCCATAAAAAGTTAATCCTTTCCTTGTATGAATTGGAAAAAATTTACAAGAAATTCACAAGAAATTGATTCAGCTTTTTAGAGATGAGTACATATATAAGTAAATACAATCATATTTCAGTAAAGGTGAAAAGGGCTCTCTAAGAAAACATATCGCTTGATCTGAGCACATAAGAAAATCTCTTCCTGAGCATTGGTTAATTTGTATGCTCAATTCCAGTAACTTAAACAGATGTTGACGTTCTCCAAACATACCTCATCTATCATTTTTCCTTTCTTTTATAATACTTTAGAACTGTTATTTTGTTCACACGCATCATGGACTGATCTTCCTTGAGCCGTTTGTGCATATCTGGGAGAGGGGTTTTCACCCCAAAAGGTTTCTTTCTGGTGCTCCTCTTCTTCCTCTTCTGATGAGGGTGATGTGGTGGTACATTCGGGCCTGCCAGGATACCCTGAGGACACTCGGGCCTGCCAAGATCTTCTATCATTTAGGCAGGCCTGTAAGACAGAGATGTTCCACCAGGCTTATGGTGGAGGCTAATTTTAGTCCATCAGTGCCGAGCCTTCCACCAGTCTCCCTCTATGAGGGGTTATGGAGGGTTCACTGCTGGCTGCCCCAAAAAGCAGGGCCGGATCAAGGGGGCAGGGGAGGGTAGTCTGCCCCCGGCGCTGCCAGGAAGGGGGTGCCGAGAGCAGCTGCTGCTGCCGGGAGCACACGGGTGGCAGCGTGGGCAGCCTCCCAGCCCCCCGTGCTGCCTTTCGCCTTCCCCGCAGGACAGGGGGTGGCCGGCTTGCCACTCGCCCCCAGTCCTGAGGGCAGACAAAAGGCAGCGTGGGGAGCTGCGAGGCCGCCCGTGCCATTCACCTGCCCCGCAGGATAGGTGGCAGCCACCCGCCCCCTTTCCTATGGGGAGGCAAATGGTGCGGGCAGCTTCCCAGCCCCTCACGCTGCCTCTGCTGGCACACCTTGCGGGCAGTACGCTCCACCCTGCGTGATGGATCACACAGTGGCAGGAGCGTGTGCAGAGAGCTGGGAGCACGTGTGCGCGCAGTGCGTGTGAGGGGTCAGACTAGGGTTGCCCTGTGCGCCGGCAACCCTAGATCCGGCCCTGCCAAAAAGGGTTACAGTAATATCTGTCTGCTACTACCTCCCCTTTTTGTATGCTGACGGGCAGGAGTGCAGGACTGCCCTGTCTTGGAATGGTTTTATTGATTGCTGTGATTATTGTTTTTATGTTGTATTTTAATCAATGTTGTACCTCGCCCTGAGCCCGCTTGTAGGGAGGGTGGGTTAAAAATATAATAAATAAAAATAAATACAGCATTGATTTCTTAGGAGGAAACTTCTGCCCTGGCTCTTTTACTCTTTTTGCAAAGACTTGAAAGGGCCTAAAAATGGGAAGCCTAACCCAGTTGTGAGGTGTGCTGCCTTCTGGTCCCTGTGACTCTGATGTGAAGAAAACAGCTTGCAGCACTTTTTGACTCACCTTGTTCGCAGGATGGGCAGAAGCGGAGCCGGAGAGCACTCCCTGTGTCTGGATTCTGTGAAAGAAAAAAAGAAAAACAGTTTACAAAAGATTTTACTTAATCCTGTGGTCATTTAACATTGTATATATATTTATATGATTGTTAAATTACGTGTATAGGATATGGCTGTTACTTATATATGACATATTTATTGCACATAGACACTTTAATATAAAGAAAAGCACTTTCTCTTTTGCATACCTTAAATATTGGCATATATAATATTGCATTAGAGCTGGATAAGCAGGCGGCAGCTGTGGCAAGAGGTTCTTTTTACCACCTTCAACTGGTTAGCCAGCTGCGGCATTTCCTGGGCAGGAAAGATCTGGCCATTGTGGCATGTGCTACAGTTTCCTCTAGGTTAGATTACTGCAATGTGCTCTACACAGTGCTGCCCTTGGGAAGCTCCTGGAGACTTCAATTGGTGCAGAATGCTGCAGCCAGGATGCTAACCGAAGTGGGCCATAGGGATCATAACATGACAGTCTGGGCTCATCTATAGTGGCTTCCAATTTGTTTCTGGGCACAATTCAAGATGATGATGGTGACCTTTGAACCCCTATATGAATCCCTACAGACGGGCATGAACCGAAATACGAACCAAAATTAAGCACGATCCAGGCCGGTTCGTGGTTCGCGAACCAACAGTTCATCAGATCCCATTTCTGCGAACTGCCATGAACTTTAGGCTGGTTTATTTGGTTCATTTTTTGGTTTGTCACTGTAGACAGCCTGGTGCCAATCAATCAGTTTCCTGGGCCATGTGAGATGGACTTCCTGCAGACCTTCTGCTGACCTGGAAGTGACCTTATGCTGGCCCGGAAGTGACCTTCTGCTGACCCAGAAGTTATGATTTTCTTACCTGGATGTGACGTTTTCACGAACCAAATGATCCGGTTTGCGAACCAGGAGCAGGTTCGTGAAAATTCATGCTTCGTGAAATTTGACGAACCACGAACCACACGGTTCAGTTTTTTCCCAGTTCATGCCTGTCTCTTTTGGGGACCAACCTAATTGTCGGCTTCTACTGCCATCTTCCTGTTGCTTTCTGCCCTGAGATTCAGAGTTTGACGGCCTCCGATGTTAGCAGGCAAACCCCTCCTGACACTGAGAAAGCAATATGTAGGTGGAACATCACAAAGACCCTTCCTCAAATATCACAAGTGCAAGGTCCTGCCTGGCCCAGGAAATGGATGCCAGCCAGGTAAGTGACCGGAAAGATATTTTCAGAGTTAAGCCAGAGCAGCTGTCTGATTGATGGCTCCTCCACGCCCCAGAGAGATGCATGATACAGGACAAAAAAACTCCTGATGAATCTCGGCAATGCCCGGCCTCACTTCTCCTCATCCATTTCGTCAAGGAACACTTAATTCGGTTCACACGGCTGCTCCCCGTCATTTAACACTGGGTTAACAGTTTTAATTTTAAAAGCCTGAAAAGTCAGAAGGCTTTTTGAACCAGATGCAATCATTCCTGCGGCTTCTCGACCCGCTATCACTGGAGCACTCCTTTAGTCACAGTGAGAGGCCCAGCTTCCAGGGGAAAGGAGAGGGGGGAGCACTGCACTAGGTTCACATTGGCATTAATCTGTTAGCCTGGAGTTTTTCAGGACTGGAAACCATGCTGTATTCATTCTTAAAGTCTCTTCTTTCCTGTTGAAATTGTGCTTATGCTTATGAATTTCAATGGCTTCCCTGTGCAGTCTGACAAAGTAGTTGGAAGTGTTGTCCAGTCTTTTGGTGTCCTGGAATAAGATACTGTGCCCTGTTTGAGTTAGGCTATGTTCAGCCACTGCTGATTTTTCAGGATGGTCAAGTCTGCAGTGTATTTCATGTTCTTTTATTCTTGTCTGGATGCTACGCTTTGTGGTCCCGATGTAAACTTGTCCACAGCTGCAGGGTATGCGGTATACTCCTGCAGAGGTGAGGCCTCTGCAGAGAAGATTAGCACATCAAGCACCAATCCATATGCAAAAGAACCTCCTCAGGATACAGTGAAGCCTCCCTCCATTAGCATTCCACACCCTGGGAAACTCTTACAGGATGACTCAGCCCAAACCCACCTTCCTGAGTAGATATAAATGACCTGCCAACATCTTCTCCACACTGTGACACTGAGAGATCTCTGTCTTTTGGTGCTACACCTCTGAAGATGCCAGTCACAGCTGCTGGCAAAACGTCAGGAAATACAATGCCAAGACCACGGCTATACAGCCCGGAAAATCCACAACAACCATTGTTCTCTGGCCGTGAAAGCGTTCGATAATATATCCTCCTGGTAAAGATAACTTCCAGAAGCATACATCCTGGATGAGGGATACACTTCTGGGTAGCAAGGTACGTGAACAAGATCTTGGGATACGGGTGAATGGGAAGCTAAATATGAGCCAGCAATGTGATGTAGCATCAAAAAAGGCAAAGGCAATCTTGGGGTGTATCGCCAAAGGCATTATATCCAAATCAAAGGTGTCATTGTCCCACTATGTACGTCTCCAGGCCCCACCTGGGGTATTGTGTGCAGTTCTGGAGGCCTCACTTTGAAAAGGATGTGGACAAATGGAAGAGGTGCATGCAGAGGAATGCAACCAGGATGGTCAGGGGCCTGGAGACCAAACTCTACGAGGAAAGGCTGAGGGACTTGGGAACGATCAGTTTGGAGAAGAGGAGGCTGAGGGGAGACATGATTGCTCTCTTTACGTTTTTAGAGGGCTGTCACTTAGAGAAGGGAAGGGAGTTGTTCCTTTTGGCAGCAGAGGATAGGACGTGAAACAATGGGTACAGGAAGGTAGCTAGTACCAGCTGGACCTTAGGAAAAACTTCTTCACATTAAGAGTAATTCAGCAGTGGAACTGAGTGCCTGGGGGTGTGGTGGTTCCCCCACATTGGCAGTGTTTAAGGAGCAGCTGGATGAATCCTTGTCGGGGATGCTTTAGGCTGTTCCTGCATTGGGCAGGAGGTTGGACTAGATGGTCTGTAAGGACCCTTCCCGCTCTAGGAGTCTGTCATCTCTCCTATTGGCAATGGAAGCAAAGGCTTACTCGTGAGAAGCTAGGAAAGGGTAGGCAGAATAGACAAGGTGGAAAATAGACCCCTTTCAATATAAAAGGGGATTTAACCATTTCCCTGATCTATCAGTGCCTGGGTAGTGTAGTGTTTGGAGTGTCTGACCAGATTCTAGGAGACCCAAACTGAATCCCACCTCTAGTATTTTATTTCTTCATTTTTATTTTATTTTATTTTATTAAATTTGTAGCCCGCTCTCCCTGCAAGTGGGCTCAGAGCCGATAACAACATCTGAGATAACAACAACCAGAATAGAAAATAAATTCTGCCAATTTGCAAATAGTAAAAGACTATCAGAATGTCGCGCTCAATATCACGCAATCCCAGACATACCGAGCCGGGGTGGGGGTGGAATGGTGTGATGTTTAAACAGACAGCAGGATCAGGAGGGGAGCTCAATGCCCCCCCCCCCACAAACACACTGGGAGGCCCTTGTTACATCCCGTTTCGCACTGCTTTGTCAAGCCAATCATTCACTGCCTAAAACACATGATACTTCTATGTGTTCACAATAAATACTATCATATAAAAAACTGGGAATCTCCATCAACGTCTGTGGGGACTGTCCCCTTAGAGAACTCTCTAATAAATTCAACCAGAGCACAGTGAAATTATTAAAAAAACACTCCTCCTTTAGTCACAAAGCCAATAAATTTTCCCTTGGAGTCGTACAAATCATTTTGGAATCCAACCTAGCCATCTTACAAAAAGGCAGAAATCTATTTCGTTATTCAGTCCTGAGGGGGCGAGACTGTCTAATTTAAAAATCCACTCAGCTTCAATACGTAACAGAAGTTTTTGTAGTGATATCACTTTAAGCCTTCATAGCATTAACACTGCATGATTGACATATATAACGTGTTGCCCTCATAATTGGTTAGGGAACTAGGAAGGAACTTACCAACGCTTGTTAGAAATTGCCTGTTAACAAATGAGTGAGTAGAGAGACAATGTTTGAACTACTGTGACCGTGAAAAAGTTTTTCCTAATATCCAGCTGGTACCTTTCTGCACGTAATTTAAGCCCATTGCTTCGAGTCCTACTCTCTGCTGCCAACTGGAACAGCTCCTTGCCCTCCTCCAAATGACAGCCATTCAAATATTTAAAGAGAGTAATCCTGTTCCCCTCAACCTCCTCTTCTCCAAACTAAACATTCCCAAGGCCCTCAGCCTTTCCTCGTAGGGCTCAGTCTCCAGACCCCTGATCATTCTTGTTGCTCTCCTCTGCACCCTCTGGATTTTGTCCACTTCCTTTTTGAAGGGAGGCCTCCAGAACTGCACACAATACTCAAGGTGCAGCCTGACCAAGGCAGTATAGAGAGGGAATATTACTTCCTGCGATTTCAGTGCAATGGCCCTTTTGATACAACCCAAGACTGTTTGCCTTTTTTGTCGCCACATCACACTGACTGCTTAGTTTACAGTCCACTCTTACCCCGAGATCTCTTTCACATGAGAGAGGTCAGGCCAGTGGGTTTCACCAGGGAGTCCCGGCATGGGCTCCTGCAGTAGATTAATGAGGGAAATTCGCCCCAATGGCTCCTCATTGTGGAAATGAAACTACAAAGCACAGGGAAACATTGCATAACAGCAGGACTCCAAGGGAAAATGTATTGGCTTTGTGACTAAAGAAGGAGTGTTTTTTAATAATTTCACTGTGCTCACAGGTTTTTTTTAATAATAAAACCTTTCCGGTTGAACGTTTGCCTGGCTTATTAGAGAGTTCTCTAAGGGAACAATCCCCGTAGACGTTGATGGAGATTCCCAGTTACCCCCTCTCGTTCCATCTCTGTAAGCTAATTTCCCCTGACTAATTAGGAGGCTGACTAGTCGGCTAACTCAGTTGGAGCGTGCCACTGCATTTTTTAAAGTGATTCAGAAACAGGCATAGAAGGAAGTTTTATACACATCAGAAGAGGTACAGGTGTGTGCGACTGTGCAGTTGGGTTAGATCGATTTAGGGCGGATAAGTCTGTCAACAGCTACTAGCCGTGGTGACTAGAGGGATACTAATCACAATAATGATAATAGTCATCGGGGTGAGCCCTCAGCCGAGGTGCCCACTGAGCTTGGCCCCAGAGCCTGGCAGCAGCCATGGAACCAGAGGGAGGGGCTAGAGCCCTAGCCCAGCACTCCCAGAAACCCGACCAGATCAGGCACTGATAATAATAATAGTAATAGTCAGTGTGAGCTCTCAGCCGAGGTGCCCACTGAGCTTGGCCCCAGGGCTTGGCAGCAGCCCTGGAACCAGAGGGGATAGATCTCTATCCCACCCACCACACACAGAAAAAAGCCCAGCTCCAATGCACTCTCCCCGTCTCTCTCCCAAAAGGCTATCAACAGCTCTGTCCCACTCCGCTGCTTGCTGAAAGTGAAATCCAGAACTGGGAGCGCAGTGCCCTTTTATAAGCAGAGGTCTCATTGAGAAATGCAGGAGCTCTGTGGTTGGCAGTCAGAACTGCCTAACAGAGTTTGCACGGATGAGATTGGAGTGCCCATGGCCACAGAATACCCCCCTCCTCCCTCCTTCCCTGCTGGTGTCTGCTCCCACATTACAGATTGTAACCAATTTGCAGCTCCACAGTTGGAAGGAAGATCTGCCCATCAAGCTAAGTTGGGCTTTGATTGGGGTGACCGGGGCGACAGAGGGAGTGCAGACAGAGCTCAGGCAGCCCCTCCCTCCGTTGCCGAGGCAAGTGATTGCAGGTGCCTGAGTGTCTAGCTTCCCGAACAGCATCCAAGCGCAACGAACGAGGCTTGCGACAACCACCTGTTCGGCTGTAGTGGTGCCTCACAAACAGCTCGTTTGCAAGCAGCTGAGTGGCCTGTTCGTAGTTTTTTTACATTTGTAATGCTGTGTGTGCCCATGTCTTTTCAGTATCCCTTCCCCTCACCAGGGGACTGGCAGCCCTTGTCTTCCTTCAAAGGCCAAAACAGCCCTGGAAAGGGCCCTGCCCCTCTCTCTGCCTTTTCCTGACAGAAACCAAGCCTGGAATACTGGCTAAACTGTTATGGCTGCGTAGCAGCAGATACTGAGGGCATCTGGTTAAAGCTATAGGCAATCTTTTTTATCATCTGGGGTTTTATTTTCACCCTACAATGTTTTTGGTTTTTTTTAGATTTCATATTGTTCTGCAAACCTAGGGCATTTTTCAGGTATCTGGGAAGATCTGTCCTGACCATTCATGGCTCCTACCTCCAGATTTAAGTATCCAATATCAGGGTCACTTGGCTGTTAGCAAGGGTTTTTTTCTGGGAAAAGAGGTGGTGGAACTCTCAAGAGGGAAATGAGGAAGAAACACATGGGATTCTTTGAAATCATATTATTTTCAAGCACTATTGCCAAGTATTTTCAAGAGGTGCCAGAACTCCGTTCCCCCGTGTTCCCCCTGAAAAAAAGACCTGGCTGTTAGTATGTTAGATAACATCTTAATACCTCCTCGAGGTTTAGTAATTAATGCGTTGCTATGAAAAAGTCAATGTTTCCTCAACAAGTAGAATAAAACTCCATACCAACATCTTCCATCTCTTTCTGGAATTGTCAGTTCTGTCTCCTGTCTCAGGTCTCTATCCATTTCTTCTGCTCTTTGCCCTGGACTCTCACCCTTTCCTTTGCAGACCCTGGAAGCTAAGAGCCTCACTACAAGTGACATCTTTCACGCGAACGGCACTTGATCATTTTCGCAAGTCTTTCTGGGTACTGAAGTCCCTCTCCCACACCCCTTTTCCTTCTGTTCCTCCCCCTCTCTGTTAGCACGGCTGCCTGAAGAAACAGAGAAAGCCTACGGCAGCAGCTTTTGCAAATTGTCTTGCTGGGGGGTGGGGAATGCTCTAGAGAAAGCTTCCCCTCCTCCCCGAGCAAGACGATTAGCAAAGTTGCAGCTGCCCGCCCCCAAAGATTATTGAGAGCAGGCTTGTGACTAGAGAAACGATTTGCAAACGCAGGTTTTCTCTGACTTTTAAGGCAGCGATCCTAACAGTTCTAACAGAGAGGGGAGGACTTCACCGACATGTCAGCTTTCTCTAGAGCATTCCCCACCCCCCCAGCAAGACGATTTGCAAAAGCTGCTGTCATAGGCTTTCTCCGTCTCTTCAGGCAGCTGTGCTAACAGAGAGGGGAAGGAACAGAAGGAAAAGGGGTGTGGGAGAGGGACTTCAGTACCCAGAAAGACTTGCGAAAATGATCAAGTGCCGTTCGCGTGAAAGATGTCACTTGTAGCGAGGCTCTAAGAGCAGAACCACAAGTGACAAAAGGCACAGATTGGACACTTGTCAGCTTCCCTCAAGTTTTGATGGGAAATGTAGGCACCCTAGTCTTGCAGCTTGGCTCTCCGACTGCTGTCCAATGGACTTTTTAACTGTCACTTGTCCAGCATTCCGCCAAGCTGCCTACATTTCCCATCAACACTTGAGGGAAGCAGACAAGTGTCCAATCTGAGCCTTTTGTCACTTGTGGTTCTGCTCTAAGTCTGCTTCTTATAGAGAAGCCTTTTCCTGAGCTTTGATAGTGTTGGCTGAGTGCTAAAAAACACAGTGGTAGCCATTCAGTACTGTTTAAAGAGTGAGAAAAGTTTATTTAGCAAATACATACTTGATAGTAAATAGAGAAAAGTGTCTAGCTATGTAGCTGGCTAAGAGGGAGGGTTTTTCATTTCCAGGAAGAAGGAGGATATTAAAAAGTGAAGTTAACCAGTTTCATATGCTGTTTGAATGCTGTGATTGAAAATGAACCTCTTTTGTATTAGGCCTACAGTACCCATCAAAGTTTTGCACCCTGTCCCTTAATTGTAGGCTGTTGGATCTACTGACAGCTTCAGCCCCAACAATGTTGTGACTGCAACACCGGTTTGTGTTTGTAAGGTATAAAACCCAAGTGTTTCTGATGAGATTGTCTTAAAGATTTTAAGAAGTAAAACTACCCTTTGTGTATCTTTTTGATTGTTGGCACCCTCTGCAAGCCAATACAGTCACAAATGTTGTTTTAGGTGCAGAGAAGTTAGCCGTGTTAGTCTGTGGTAGCAAAATCAAAAAGAGTCCAGTAGCACCTTTAAGACTAACCAATTTTATTTTAGCATAAGCTTTCGAGAATCAAGTTCTCTTCATCAGATGCCTGATACAGCTGATGAAGAGAACTTGATTCTCGAAAGCTTATGCTAAAATAAAATTGGTTAGTCTTAAAGGTGCTACTGGACTCTTTTTGACAAATGTTGTTTGAGTCTTGTATTAATTAATGAAGCTATTCAAACCTCAACTTTCCTCTTGGCTCAAGGCGGCTTACAAGTAACAATCAAAATATTACAGATTAAAAGAAAATAAAATCCAAATAACTTCCCCCTACATGATTCCACCTTTCCGCACTATCAGTTCTGGTGAGGCCTCGCTTTGTTCCATTATTTTGCATCTGGTACCACCTAATGGCCAACATCATAGAGAGGGAACTCACAAATGCAACGGGCTTATATTATTACTCAGCTATTGCAACACTGGCTTGAGTTCATAAGGTGGAAAGCCAAAGTGTTTCCAATGAGGTTGTCTTAAATATTTCACAACCTCGTGACTGATTGGTTGGGAAAGAGAAAGGGTGGGCTCCAGGCCTCTATTTAAAGTTCAGACAGCCCAGTCAAGCATCATTGCGGGATATCTGTTGGAAGCTGCCTTGCCAAGCCTTAGCAATCCCAAGTGGAAGTTCTACAGACTTAGCAATGGCTCACGTAAGTTGTCTACAGAGAGACGGTTTAGCTGATAGTCCATAAAGGATGGTCATTGGCAGATAGCTTAATACATTGGAACTGTTGGATGTCAATTCTGCACTGGATGTTTGTTCAATTCAGTGGATAGGAGGAATGGGTTATGGGTTAAAATGCTTGTCGGTGGGAGGGTTAACTCTGAAACAGTATATAGAGACCTAATGCAATTCAGACCACGTTTCCTCAGCAGGTAGTCTGGCCAAAGTAGTAGTCCACTACTGTATTGAAACTTCCTAGGTGAATTGTTGCAGAAGTACTATACAAAGCCAGCAACGATATTTCCTCCAGTGTTGTGTGTTTTCAGGTAGTGCATCTCAATAGCTATGCTACCAGAATCTCTTTTCTGAGACAAAATGGACGTCTTGAACTACTACAGAAGACTGCTGCTAGCCTCGCATGGGTGGCTTGTTGGGGAGAGGGCCCGCTTCTTCTTTGTGGGGTGGGGCACAGCTTGTTCCGTGTGCTCCCCGCTAAAAGGCTAGCCCAGTCTTACCTGTAACAGTTCATTAGCAGATGTTCACGACGAGAAATGAAAAAGTAGTCTTGCAGGACAAAGTCTTAAGGACTAAAAGGCTTTTATAGCGAGCTTTTATAGCTTTTATAGCTAGTGTAACACTTTGTGGCATGGCATCTGCTAGCACAGATGGATGTAGAAGATCCTCCTTTGGGTGAGGGTGTTTCTGGGGCTAGAAATCTTTAACCCTTCTCCTAGGGAAATGGGTAGAGGTGTCTTAGCATTTTGTCCACCTGCCTACCAATAATGTCCTGCTTTCCCTCTCCTTCAGAAACTGAGCATCACCAACTTGAAGAAGGTCAGTGTGAGAGATTCGATCATTGTGAAGGGGAGGGTGGCACCATGCTCCAGGAGGTTTGTATTGGTGGGTGAATATCTGTGTCCTGGGCAGGTTTTAGAAATGGGCTGAGTTCTGTCTCCCCTTTTAGTTGCTTAAAACATCTGAAATGCACTGGAATCAAAAAACCAGTTGATGGGGCATGGCCAGTGGCCTCCTCCAGTCACCCAGGGCACAAACCAAACTTTCTTTCTCCCTCTGCCCCCTCTTCAGCCCCAGGAAGATTGCAGCCTTACCCTCTGCTTTCCCTGTGCTTGAACTCCAAGCTCACCTGGGGTCTCTTCCTCCTGATTACTCTCGAAGACCCAGGAGCCCACCAGAAAGGCTTACTTACAGTTCCAACCACACCACTGCCCACCACTACGGCTGCATCTGGACAATAATGCTTATCGTTGCTTGGTGCAGTTCAGCTTCTTCTTTTTTTTTAAAGTTTTTTTATTGGATTAGAAATATTTTAATGTCCATTAAAATCAATTTCCTTTAAAAAAATTCCAATTCTAACCCCCTCCCTTCCCCCCCCTTTTGTTGACTTCCAACAGTTTTCCAACCCCTTATCTATTTTCCCCTACTCATTTCAAACTTATTTTACCTATTAAACCTATTAAACATATACTTTCACTCTCTTCTAAGCTTACCGATTATATCACAATGCTGTCTCATTTCCCTTTCCATTTAACTTAACAACTAGATAATACATTTCTGGCATATATTCTTCAATAATCATTTTGGTAACCTGTACTCTATCTTACTCATTCTGATCTCCTCTGTATTGAACAAACAATTTATTCCTCATTATACGTAACTTTAAGTACATTATAAACATTGCATACCTTCAATATAGGTCAATCAATTTAACCCATACTCCATATATTACTCTTTGTTTTATACTTTAAGCATGTCAATCAATTTGACCCATATTCTGTATATTACTATATATTTTCCCCTACTTTCTTGTATTCATTCATTTTGATTATACAGTTTCTCCATTATACCATTATCTGCCAGCAATGAGATTAATCAGTTTCTATGCCTAATAGTCAAATAAAATAATTGCTTAGATATTTTTCAACTCTCCCCCCCGGTATAGTCACTTCTCTCTTCTTTTGTTATATTTCAGTAATTTTCAAACTGCCACAGTTCTCCTCCCACCGCCCATTTTTTCACCAAGTATTGTTTCAGCTTCTCCCAGTCTGTGTTAAACTGTCCTGGATCAAGGTCTCTCAGTCTTCTTGTCATTTTGTCCATCTCCGTCATGTACAGCAGTTTATAAATCCAATCCTCGATGGTTGGCACTTCTTGTACTTTCCACTTCTGCGCGTACAAAAGTCTAGCCGCTGCCGTCATGTAAAATAGCAATGTCCTGTATTGTGCTGGAATATCCTCCATTCCCAAGTTCAGTAGCAGGAGTTCTGGGTTCTTATTAACTTGAAATTGTAAAATCTCACTTATTACTCTTATTATTTCCCCCCAGTACTGCCTAGCTACCTCAGCTTCTGAACTGAAGGCAATGCAGACTAGAAACAGACAGAAAACTAGCACATTTGCTTGAATTATTATATTTCAGCTCCTGTAAAATCATCGTCCTAAATGTGTCGTCTGTGTCTCCCCTCCTCTTAGCTTTTCCATCAACATGGGCCGAGATGACTCGACTTACCTGATTCAGTTTAACCCTCAGTTTCAGTGTCAGGAGGTTATTTACAAGTCCAAGAAATCTGGAACGTACAGTCAGGCCACGAGGGATACAGTCTTCCCATTCCAGCAGAATACAGATGTAGAGGTGAGTGGAAGGTGGAAAGGACTTGAGGGAGAAGACGGGATGGCTGGCTCCAAAACTGAGCTGACAATTGGCAAGACAATTCCAGTGGCTGTTAAGGTTGCCAGCTGCAGATTGGGAAACTGCTGAAGATTTGGGGGAGGACGGGGTTTGGGGAAGTGGAGGGAGCTCACTGGGGTATAATGCCATAGAGTCTATCCTTTGTAGCCGCCATTTCTCCAGGGAAGCCAATCTTTACAGTGCTGGAGATCAGTTGTAATTCTGGGAGCTCTTTAGGATTCCCCTGGAGGCTGGGAACCTAGGTAAGTGGTGTGTGGAGTGGCCTTTTTAAGAGATGCTCCTGAGAACTTCTTCTAAGGAGAAGCTTCACCTGGAGCCTAGAGCAGGAGGCGTGCTCTGAGTTCATAAAGGGGAAGCCCAAGAGCACACAGTCATGCCTTCTGGGGCATGCCGTGCCAAGTTCCAGTGACATCACTTGGGGAACTGCTCTGGGGAGAAGAGCTTGAGGACTTTAAGGTGGGCTTGGAATAACTTCCCACCCACTCACCCACCCTGCCACAACAACCAGAAGAATGTAATTCTGAGCATGGAAGTTCCTAGAAGGCCAAGCCCATCCAGTTTGGACCCATTTTCAAGTCAGAGACCTATTAGTAGAAGTCTGTGTGTGCAAAAGCACCAATTCCTTAGCTACTTTCTTTCTGAAATGGCAGCAGAGCATTGAATGGCTTCTCCTTGATTAGCCTTGGCTGCTCTCTTGCAAGGGTCCAATTGGGCTTGTGTGGTGGAGCCAGTGGCTGAGGTGAATCAGAGAGGACCCTCATAGCCTCTGTTGCAGGTTTCATCAGGGAAGGGGAGCTAAGGAGCTCTTTGCCTCTGCTTCTATCTTTGATGTGGCCCTCTTCTCCTGCACCCCCCCCGCCCTTTCAGGCAGCAATTTCCCAGCTAGGAACCATTCCCAATCATGTGTGGGTCTGATCTAGATTGGGACCATGGCCATGGAAGGAGCGGCATGTAGTTCATCAGGACATGTGTAGGCGCCTAACATGGCCAACAGCACTTCTTTTGGGGTCTGTTTGGGTCTGGAAAATTTGAATCAGAACTCCATGCATTTGGGGATTGAGTTTCAGCCCACAGCTGACGTGTGACTGACTGAGTAAAAGTCAAGCTAGGGAACTGAGATGCAACGTGTGTAAAACTGTGACATGTTGGGTGGCCTTCATTCCCCTAGGAATCATGGAAAGGGCCAGCAAGTCACAGCTGACTTAGGGCAACCCTTGCTGGGGTTTTAAAGGCAAGAAATGAACAGAGGGGCTTTGCCATGGCCTGCCTGGTTGTAAAATGCTAGTTAGGGAGTGGCCTTTGTCAAAGAATCCTGGGAAAGATACGCTGCCCTTCCTTCCCACGGAGGAGATAAGAGCAGGGACCTCTCTAAACAAGGAGCCCAGACATATGGACGCTCCTGAGGCAGGGCTGTGAGTGGTCCAGCCACTGCCTTCTATAAATTGCACTGCCCGTGAGACCGTGTCTTCCCCATCTGGGGGGGTATCTATCTCCCCCAACAAAAGCTGCATTTGGGGACTGAGTTCCCAGCAGGGATCGCACAGCTGAGGTGCAACTGACTGAATGACCATCAGGCTTGGGAACTGAGATGCAACTTGTGAAAAACTGAGCGATGTCGCTTGGCCCTCATTCCCCTAGGAATCACATTGCCAGCTCTTGGTAGAGATGGAAAGGACCGTCAAGTTGCAGCTGACTTATGGCAACTGCTGCAAGAGAGTAACAGAGATAGTTCGCCATCGCCTGTCTCTCTTTAGGGACCCTAGCCTTCCTTGATGATCTCCCACCCAAGTACCAACTGGGGCCGACCCTGCTTAGCTGCTGAGATCTGATAATATCAGGCTAGCCTGGGCCATGCAGGTCAGGCTCTTAGTTGGCTGTAAAATGCTGGTTGGGGAGTGGTCTTTGCCCACAGAATCTTGGGAAAGATACGCTGCCATAGCTTCCTACTGAGGAGATATGAGCAGAGACCCCTCTACATAAAGAGCTCAGACATATGGATGGTCCTCAGGCAGGACTGTGTGTGGTCTGGTCTCTGCCTTCTATATAATGCACTGCAAGTGAGATTATGTTCTCCACCTGAGAAGGGGGGAAGGTGTGTCTATTTCCCCAAGAAAACTGCAGTCAGCTAACGTCTTGATCTCTCTTCCTCAGATCACTTTCAACTTTAACGGCAATAAGGTGACTGTAGATTATCCTGGGGGCCATCAGTTCCATTACAGCAGTGATGTAAACCTGGACCACATCGCTTGCATCTCAGTGGACGGAGACTTCGAGGTCAACTCTATCGATCTGAAATGAGTTCAGTAGTGTACCTCTTTTCGGGCTACAAACAAGCCTGCAAATAAACCAGTATTGGCTTCTGGACATCTTTGTGAGCTTGTCCTCTTTCTTAGCCTGTTTCTTCTTTCTAGAATCCTTGGGCTTGCTCGCAACATTCAAATACCTGTTTGGGTGATATTTTGCCAAGCTCCTCCTCGGCTTGCAGCTCCTCATGTGCATTTTTTTCAGTGTCTACTGAATTTGTTGAAGTAAGTACAACAAAAATGTGTGTGAAGCTTGCAACAATTCTTGAGATGTCCCATTGAACATAATGGTGTTACCTCTGTGTAAACACACAGGTGTTTGTGGCAAATACATTGAACTGTAGCAAACAGACGAGCTAGAAATCACTGGGGAGGGATTACTACTGAGTGGCTTAGCATAAACACTGATTTTTTTTTAAAGTGGATGGCGTTCAAGTAGAAGCAGGAAGACTCAAGTTCAAATCCTGCTCTACTAAGAAGAATTGGGGTGGTGTAGCCTAGTGTGAATCAGTCTCAGGCTGTTTTCACACCAGGATTCCCCATGTATGGACGGCAGTAAAGGGAGCATCCAGACAAAATCAGGCTTAATCTTTGTATGACTTGACTAGTTCTTGTCTTTTGTTTCCCCTTTGCTCTGGAGAAAATATAAACCCCTTTTTCTGAGAAGGAAAGGAGAATTTGTAGGGTGGCTGCATGGGGCGCACCCAGCAGAATACTGCCATGTAGGCACCACGGGAAGGGGTGTGTGAAATTAAACTCCACCTCAAAAAAAAAAAACTCTTGAAGGTGCCACAAGGCTCAACAGATCAGCCCCATGGAGGGGTCTTCACTTCCTTGTTGCGCCAGGAATTACGACATTCCCAGCATGACAAGGAAGTGCTCTGTTGCATGCAGGCATGCCCTGTGGGTCTCCTAGATTGATTCCCCATGCCTTTCCCCCCTACAAGCCAGGTGAGAGATAGCAGAGGGTGGAGGCTGGGAGCAGCGGATAGTCTAACCACACCGAGGAATGGACAAAAAGATAGTATATGTAAAGATAATTATCAAAAAGCTTGGACAAGCATTATGGAAGATCTGCAAAGATGGTAAAAATTGAACATCTCATGGGTCAAATCCACATTACTCATTCTAAGTCGCATGTTCTCCGCATTCCCCACGCAATCCCGAGTGCCGGTCACATTACCTCATTAAACAGACGCATTTCATTCACATTTCTCCCGAATATGTGAAAAGGTCCTGCCCAAAAAAGCGGTTTTCGAGCGGCCGTGTGATCGGAGGGACGCGCGAGAAAGACGGATTGGAAGCAGGAATGTGAACGAAGAGGAAAAAATCTCGGATTGGAGGCAAACGGAAAATATCCGATAAACATGCGGGTAATGGGTGAATGTGGATTCGACCATGGTTGGGGAGAATCTGTTGTTATAATGAATATATTACCAAAATTGAACTTTTTGTTTTAAACATTGCAAATTCATAGAGATGAAAATATTTTAAAGAAGTGGCAGAAAAGGATAAATGATTTTGTATGGAATGGGAAGAAACCAAGAATAAGATTTAAAAAATTACAAGATGAAAAAAGTCGAGGTGGGCAGGTAGTACCAAATATCAAACTGTACGACCAAGCAACTGCATTAGTTTGGATATCAGACTGGACTATAAATCTGAATAGAATACATATAAAGTATGAGACAATAGATTCAAAGGAAGCAATTCACAACTACTTATGGATTAAGAAATAATTAAAAACGACTCAAAAGCAAGATGGCACCCATATTTTGAGGGATGGACTTTTAAGAATATGGTTCCAATGCAGAAACAGGTTAAGTCCACCAACATGGCCACTGGTGTCACCAATAGATGCCCACGATGATGTTACTACAAGAAATAAAACAGGCCATGTGAATTACGGATAAGTAAGGAAATATAAAAACTTGGTAAGAAATTCAGTCACAAGGGAAAAACATTTCATGATTGATGTATTATCTATTGGTATCCATTTATCTTTATTACTGTTTTTTTCTTTCAAATAAAATTTAAAATTAAAAAAAAGCAAGTGCTAAGGAGCACCCAGCCAGGAGTGCTCTGTGGGTTTACTGGCTCGATCCCCCGTGCCTTCCTGCCCCCGCAAGCCAGGTGACAGGTAGCACGGGCAGCGGAGGCTGAGAGCAAGAGATTCTCTGCCCACACCAAGGAATGGAATCCCTACCTTTGTCTGCCCCTCTAGTTTCACCTTCCCCCCTTCCCCCCCAGGCAGCCTCTCTCCTATCACCCAGTTGCATGGTGCCGGGTGAGCCAGGCCCAGTTGTGTGGTGGGGAAATTGCAAGGACTTGGGGGGGGGGGTACTTTACTTTTCCCTGTACCCCCCTCCCCATGCTATTTTGTCTTTCCCTCTTCTGGCAGCCCCTATATGCTGACCTTTCCCAACCCATTCTCTTTCAAAACCATTAAACAACTTACCTTTTATCTGTCCCCTATCTTCATCTGTAATTACTAATCCACCTCATTTATGTACTGCCTTTCTCGCACTGGGTACCCAAAGCAGCTCCCATCGTTCCTCTCACCTCCATATTATCCTCACAACGACTCTGAGAGGTAGGTTACGGTGAGAGTGTGTGGTTGGATCAACATTGATACCATAGCTAAATTGGCTTAATTACTGGCTAAATTGTTATGGCTGTGTAGCAACAGAGACTGGTATCATCTGGTTAAAGCTACAGGAGGTCCTTTTATCATTTTGGGTTTTTTCTAACCTCCAAAGTGTGTGTGTGTGTGTGTGTGTGTGTGTGTGTGTGTGTGTATTAGATTTCTGATTTTTCTGCAACTGTGGATAAATTTTCAGGTGTGTCGGAAGTTCTCTCTTGTCTGTTCATGGCTCCAGTCTCCAGATTTAAGTATCCACAGATCAGGGCCATTTGGCTATTAGTATACAAGACAGACATTAGTGTACATAAGTTTCCCCAATGGGGCAAATAGCTACTCCCAGGGCCGTTTCAGGTTAGAAAAACAGCAGGAAGCAGGGCCACTTGCCTTTGTGCAGTTGACATGTTTGATACAAAGCTCTGGTGGCAGCCACATGTCCTGCACACGTTCTTTGCAACCTCTGAATCTGCCTATTGTGTGCAAGCTTTTGAGTGCTTCTTTTTTTTTTAAATTTTCATTTTATTGAATATGAACAAGCAATATACATGTCAACAATATAAACTATTAACATTTGAACAAGTATTATTACAACTCTTCCAGTATAGTGGTGACATTGATATAGAAAGAGGAATCAAGACAATACAGTTTGTCATATTTTGAAATTACAGAATAAAGTTTCCAGATTGGGTTATTGCTTGAGATATTTTTGATTTGGGTTGGATATTATGCATATCTACGTAATCAAAGAAAGGTAGCCATTTTTCCATAAAATTAGAGTTCGTAGGGAACAGGGACCGTTTGGGCACGGTCCACTTGCAATCCTATTATTTGATTCTGCTACAATGAGGTCATTGTGAGTTTTTTCCACTATAAACTCCTGATGGTTGAGCAAAAAGTCTGTCAGCTGCGCTTCTGATGTAATCTTGTAAGTTTGATCCTTATATCTAAACCAGACGCCTTCTGGAAACAACCATTTATATTTTACATCACATTTCCTCAAGGAAGCTGCAAGTCCTTTATACTTTACGAGCCAAAAATGGAACATCTTTCAATATTTTAACCTTGTTGCCCAAATAATCCAAGTCCACATTATACGAATTATATAAAATGGTGTCTCGAGTCTTTTTAGATGAAAAGTCAATAATAATCTCGCGAGGCAGCTGATGCTTCATTACATACTTTGAAGATGTCCGCCGGACTTCCAAAATATCGCTTTTTAACTCTTCTTTAGTTGCCTTTGCGAATGGAGCCAAAAGTCCAGACACCAGATCTTTCAGATTTTCACTTTGCTCCTCTTTTACATTTTGAAGACGCAGTACCGTTTGGGCACGGTCCACTTGTAATCCTATTATTTGATTCTCCAAAAGCTTCACTTCCTTACTTGTTGCTTTCATGAGTACTGCGTTCTCGTGCGCAGACTGCTCTGCTCTTGTCGCTGTTTCTTTAATGGCTTTCACCTCGCTCTCCACTGAATCAACCTTTTGCCCCATTTCATTCAGTTTCGCTACAAAGGGCTGCACAGCATCGAAGACTGCTCGTCTCACCATCTCTTCCAAAGTTTCCCCCTTCTCCTGTAACGTCGCCATCACCAATTTACTCATTGCTGGGCTCTGCTTTCTCGTCGCCATCTTGGGGGGGGGGCGCCAACTAAGTTCCGAAACTCGGTGCAGGGGAAGAAGTCTGCGCCTTTTTAGCTTCAACTCCCACCGATCCTTCGCATACGCTTAAAAATCAGAAGGGATTCGCTTACTTACAGGTCTTCACCTTAAATCTGCTTATTGCCGTTCTCCGTGGCCCGGCAGCACACGAGATGCTGCGCAAGTCTGCCGGCCTCCGTTGGAGCAAGCGGGCAATTTACCCCCTGCATTGCTTTCAGGGGGTTCTTCCCGTGGTGCCCCGGATCCAGGCTCCCTCACTGGGAGTCCTGGGGGTTAACCCTCGCGGGTCAACCGCCCGGTCAGGCTGCTCGGATGTTTCCTCCCGGACCTGCGGAGAGGAGCGTCCGACATGGCCGGGAAAACGAAACCAAATTGATTTCCCTGGTTGTTTCAATGACTTTTCCCCAGAATTTTTTTACAAATTTACATTCCCACCAACAGTGGGCAAACGTGCCTATCTCTCCACATTTTTTCCAACAAAGTGGGGACGCTGATGAAGAGATATGGGAGAGTCTCTGTGGTGTAAGATACCACCTGTGGATGATCTTAAATGTTTGTATCCTGGTTTGAATAACATTTGAATTAAATATGTCTGAGGACCATATCTTTTTCCACGTCATTATAGATTGATCTATGGTACAATCTTTGGCCCAACAGGTTTGACAGGATATTTGATTTTTATTCAGTGTATTTAGTAAGATGGTATAAAGTATAGAAATCATTCCTTTTTTCTGTGACGTATATGAATGTAGAATCTGTTCAAATTCTGTCAAGGGAGTCTTCATTATTGTTTTCAGGTCTATTTGCTCTGCCATGTTTTTAAGCTGTAGTTATTTGAACCAGGGTAGTTGTTGGTTTGATTTATTTTCTATATCTGATTTTCCCAGTATGCCTAAATTTGAGGCTATATCGATTAGCCTTGTTATCTTGGTATGTTGTAGTATTAGATTGAAGGATGAATCCTGTCCTGGGGGAACCAAGCTTGATTAATAAAAGAGGAAAATCTAGACTTCCCTGGAACTATTCTGTCCTTATACTTGTCCCATACCTGCAAAATTGAAAGTAAAAATTTATTATTGTTAATACTTTTGGGTCTGTTTTTTTGTTGGTTCCAAATTAAATCATTGAAGGAAAATTTAGCTAACCAAGAGTGAGAGAGGATGACCCATTCTGCTGTGTTAGTTTCAGATATGAGTTGTAGTAAGTTTAATAACCTTATAGCTGCTTGATATAAATTAAGATCTGGGTAATTAATGCCACCATCTCTAGTTTTCTGTCTCAGGGTAGAGTATGCTATTCTTGGGTGTTTATTTTGCCACAAGAATCTATTGAGTATGATGCAGAGGACACAAATCTGACATTAGAAATGGAAACGTCCAGAAACCAGTGGGAGAACACTTCAATCTACCAGGACATTCCATCAAAGACTTAAAGGTCGCTGTAGTTCAACAGAAACCTTTCAAAAACAAAATCCAACGGGAGGCTGCTGAACTGGAATTCATATGCAAATTTGACTCTGTCAAGCTGGGACTGAATAGGGACTATGAATGGTTATCACATTACCACAGGTAACAGATTTCCTTTACAGAGGTGGGGTCTGGGGGAGCTCAGTGGCACCTGGCGTGGGCTTTCGGGAACCACAGATCTCTTTGTCAGATGCATCTGGCAGGGAGAGCTGTGGTTATTGAAGGCTCATACTGCATTGGAATTGGATGGTCTAGCTGTTTGGCTGCTACAAACTAACAGGGCAAACTCCTTTGAAGCCAACTGATACACACACTAAAAGGAGATGTTTACATATACTAGCAAAGGAATGTTTTGATTGCTCCCTCCCCCTCCCCCCCCTAATTGCCTCTTCCCTCTCCTGCTCTTCTGTGTTTGACCAGTCTCTGTATCAGGCATCTGACGAAGAGAACTTGATTCTCGAAAGCTTATGCTACAATAAAATTGGTTAGTCTTAAAGGTGCTACTGGACTCTATTGAGTATGGTTTGCCAATTGGTAATTTGTTCTAAAGGTATTGTTACTGGGATTGCCCTTAATACAAACAGAAATTTGGGCTTTTGAGTGCTTCTGACTTTGAGACATCTTTTTTGTTTGTTGAATGAAGCATTCTGGAGAAAATGAAAGTTTGCACATTGTGTTATGTTTATGTGGATGAGTCTTTTTAAAAATTAAGTATAATGTATCTTTTGTTTATTGAAATCTAAGAGATGGCTGCCCCTGTGTGGCCTGTCAAGAGATAGCACCCAGAGGTGAATTGCCAGTGGCTTTTAAGGACAAGTTTCAACCCAACTAAGCAAGCAATAGTGATGGAGCAAAAGGATCTCTAGGGTACAGGTTAAGTGGTGTGCATCCCAGTAGCGACAATGCTTGCCATATAGAGGCAAAACCTTAGGGAGAGAGTGTACACATTGCATGCGGAAGGTCCCAGCACCATCCCCTTGGACAGGAGGGCTGGGAAAGACCTTTTGTTGCTGGACACGCTCTATCTCACAGAAGATCTTACAAAAGATGCTGTGCAATTGCATATGCTATGGATGTCAGGCTCATGAGAACTGAGGCTTCAGTTCAATGTACAATAAATATTTGTTAACCAATGCACTGAAGTCTGTTTCCCAAAACTCAGCATTCTGTTACAAATCTGGAGCCAGACAGAAGCCACGGAGTATACCTTTTCAAGCCCAGTTTTTTGCATGCTAAAATGCTATGTTTCTTCCCTGGCTTCTGAATTTCACAGGCCGGTTAGCTGGAATAAACTGCTGCTTTTCTTCGTTCCCCAGTATTGGAAGTTTTATATTTCGGTTTCTTGGTTTGAACCTTTACAGTAACACAGCAGAGTTATTTAGGCAGAAGCGTTTAAATGAATGTATTAATTCATTTTGCATAGTTTGCTATTTAACAAATTTCTCATACTTTATTGATGTCGTTCTTGATTGATGTGACTTTACGGAGTAAGTATTTATTGATTGTTTCACTGCTTTCATTGCTTTTGGAATTGGTGGATAACTATTGTTTCCTTCACGTGTAGTTTTCTACTTTACTGCAAGCTGTAACACTGAAGGTGCCTCCTATTCATTGATCTGGCCTCAACTGCACGCCTGGCGGAACATCTCTGTCTTACAGGCCTGCCAAAAGGATATAAGATCTTGGCAGGCCTGGGTGTCCTCCAACAGAGAGTTCCACCAGGTTGGGGCCAGGACTGAAAAGACCCTGGCCCTGGTTTTTAATTAAACATTTAAGCCCTTCTTTGGTTATCATCTTTTATTTATTTATTTATTTTATTTACAAAAATTATGCCCCAATTTTCTGCCCTCACTAGAGCCAGCGTAGTGCATTAAAAATATAAATCTCAGACGGGGACAGGCAGGTCTCCCTGGGGAGAGATTTCCAGAGTTTTCGTGTCTGTGCCCAAGAAGGCCATCTCCTGGGTTGCCACCCACCGAATCCCAGAAGGTGGGGCACCCAAAGCAGGGCCTTGGAAGACGAGCATCGAGGTTGGGTGGGTTCCGAAGGGAGTAGCGGTCCTTCAGGTATGTAAGGCCCAAACCATATAAGGTTTTAAAGGTCAACACCAGAACATGAACTGTGCTTGGAAACTGACCGAGAGGCAGTGTAGATGGGCCAAGACTGGAGTGATGTGGTCTCTACGACCCACTGGCTGCAGCACTTTGCACTCACTGAAGTTTCTGAGCACTTTTCAACAGCAGGCCTCCATAAAGTGCAGTGCAGTGGCCTAATCTTGATGCAACCAGGGCGTGCACTGCAGCGGCCAGATCTTTTGAGTGCTCCTAAAACATTTTTTTTTTAATGAAGAATTCTGGAGAACATGGAAGTTTGCATGTTTTCTTCTGTTCATTTGGGTTGGTCTTTCTTAAAAATAAGTATTCCATAATATTCCATAGCTTTTGTTTTCCCTGACCTGGATGGAAGACTGCCAACGAAGACCAGGGTTGCAGAGGCAGGCAATGGCAAACCACCTCTGATGGTTTCTTGCCATCAGGGGTTGCCATAAATCAACTCTGTCTTGAAGGCAGCACACATACACAGCTTTTGTTTCTAAAAATCTGGCAGATGGCTGCCTCTGTGTGGCAGATGAGGGGATTGCACCCGGCAGTGCTTTGCCAGAGGCAGGGACTTTTAATATTGAGCCTCATCCAACTGTGAGTGCATGGAGCTGCAGTACCTTTAGGGAACAGGTGAAGCTGCTTGCACCCCAGTTGCAACAATCACTTGCCGTAGGGAGAGGCAACAGCTTAGGGGTGGAACGTACACGTTGCCTGCAAAAGGTCCCCACACTGTCCTGTCAGACTGCAGGGCTGGAAGAGACTTTTTCTCTGATGGCCATCATGAACCCCAAGAATAAATTGATTGATTGATTGATTGTGTCATGTCTGGCTAAAGACTCTCAGGGCCAAGCTACAAGTGACGAATGACACTTGAACGGCAAGTGTATTTCTCCCTGTTCACTTGCCCTCCACTCAATCCACTTGCCATTCAAGTGTCATTTGTCACTTGTAGCTTGGCCCTCAGACTATCCACTACATCAGACACAGCTGCATGAATTAAAGGTCTTTATTATGAGATTTTCACCACGGTAGTGCACCGTACAAAGCAATTGCCTGGAATACCAGAGCAAAGCCCTCCCAGAATAAAAAAGCACCCCTCATTCTCCTCCCCCTATTTCAAATGAAAGTCAGTTAGAATTGGCGCGCAGCTCCTAAGCGGGAAAAACCCAGGTCAGCCAGCTGGTTCTCAGGCAGAGAAATGGCAAAGCAGCTGTTCTATCCTCTAACCCTCCCCAATAGTAAGAAACCTCCATGTATGGCAGGCAGGCTGGCTTGCTAGCCCTGCCTGTGTCAGGTTCAGTGTGTATATGAGCTGTACTGACTCCATTTTCTAATGCTTCTAGTGTTTAAGTGCTTTCTCCACAGGTGCCCAAGTTCCCAAGCAGACTTCTCACCAAAAGGGATTGTTTTGTCTAACAACGTTCCACCCAAGATTGGCCTTGAGAGAGACCAGCTTCCCAAGTCTGAAAGATGTTGTTTTGAGAACTGTGGGGGGAGGCTGGTTCAGCTGGGAACTGTTACTTTGTACCTCATGCTTTTCTCTTCATTGGTAACAATGCTCTTGTACCATCCTGAATCTCCTATTCAGGCCAGTGGACTATAATGAACTATTTCTGCAGTAAAGTTTCCTTATTCAAACAATGGACTCTTGTTTGCTTGTAAAGGAGAACCTGTAGGAAAGACATTATCTAGCCACCGTCTGACAGCCTGCTTGCCTGCCTGATTGATTGATTGACCTTTCTCTGCTGGACACCCTCCCTGTCAGAGCAGGCAAGAGTGGGTCATATGGACTGGGAAGGGGGGGTCTGACCCACTATGAAGTAGCTCCACATCTTTTGTAAGCCTCCCATCTTACAAAAGATCTTACAAAAGATGCAGAGGTGCAACGCTTTGTTCATGAACGCAGCAGCAAGCCAAGAGCTACCCCCAGCACGCATCTTGCATGGTACATACAGCTGCTAGACCCTGCTATGGATGTCAGGCTCGTGAGAACCAAATCTTCAATTCAACGTACAGCAAGTATTTGTTAACCAGTGCATTGAGGTCTGTTTCCTGAAACTCAGTATTCTGTTACTTATCTGGGGCCAGACAGAAGCCACGGAGCAATCCTTTTTGACCCCTATGTTTCCCCCCGGTCTTAGGGCATTTCACAGCCTCAGACCAGTTAGGTGCAATAACCCGCTGCTTTTCTTCCTTCCCCAAGGATAAAGCTCCCTTAGTATTAACTGGCAGAACAAACAGTGGAAAACCACACCTAAGGGACTAAAACAATCAAAGAAGCTTAACAGGTTATACATTTTTATAAATATATATATATATATATATATATATATATATCACTTTTGTTGGGTCAGTGGCTGCTTGATTTCCATCTGCTTACATCCACCTGCAAACAAAAGAAAAAAGAGAATCTACCCTTTGGAAGATTAAAAGTGGATACTTACCTGTCTTTGTCTAGAGACTCCTTCGGGACTGCTCTGACACCTTCGCACCTCCATACAAGAGGATTTCAGTTTGAATGGAACATTGTTATATTGAATATCGTTTGGCCATTTGCCAAACAATAGGTATTTGAATGTCATCCCTGCAAGCAGTGTTTTGTATTGAGATTTTGTATGCAGCTTCTATGAAAAGAGATTTCAGTATTTATATATTTATTCATATTTATTAGCACCTTGCACCTTAGGTGTGGTTTTCCACTGTAAGTTCAGCCGTTCTTCCTTTCCCAGCCCGTCCAGGAGACAGCAGAACATTCCAATATACTGTGTCAATTTTATTGTGTTTTTAAATAAAGCTTCTACTTATCTTGCACTTATTTCCCTGTGATTTTTTCCTACTGCATCGACTGAGCTCTCTGCCTTTCCACGCAGAAGCTCAGGTTGGTCCATCGGGACATCTCCCTACTTTGAATGCACAACAGCCCCATGGGGTAGGCCAAGCCCTGTCCATTCACCCAGAAAACGCAAAGGCTGACTGGGGTTCGAACCTGGGTCATTTAGTTCTCTGTCTTTTAAAAAAATGTATTAGTGAAAAATGATAAAAAATTAAAAACAGACAACCCCCCCCCACCTGTTGGTTACAGCAACAGTGTTAGCAAATCCATACATAGACTTCTAGGAAAGGTTTCCAAATATCTAAAACAAACTCTTTATGCAAACAAGGGAACATACTTTTATTTTTAGTCTTCCTTGCTAGTGTTTATTGCTCACTTGGCTCTATGCAAACCAGGAAAAAGTCCCCTTTGCAATATTAACATAACTTCATCACTCCAACTTGTCCTCTCTGGAGAGACTAGGTTTTCATCGTTCCCCAGTAAATTGAATGTTTATCACTTTCCAACATTTCCTCCCCTTCTCCTGTTTGGCCAAAAAGGTATAAAAAGCCCCCAATATTTTTAGCGGGTTTGGAATCCCTTCTGTTGCCCCAACTTCCCAGTTGGCCTCTACTGGCTTTGTTGCCATTTCTTCCCCCCGCCTGGTCAACTTCCAAGCCCCAGCACTGTTTCACCCCTATCAAGGGATCCCTCTACCCCTTCCATGCCAAGATCAGGACTGTCTGTCTTGGACTCTCACATTTTCTTTGCCTTATAGACAAGTAGCTGTTAGGGAAAGGTTTTGAGTCTGCTCTTTTAAAAATCTCTCTCTCTTCCCCCCATTTTCATAACAGTTGTGTAATTCACCTTGTGTTATTATTTCAATAGAAGGCCCTTTCATTTGCAGAATGCTTATTTCCCCCCACCCCTCCCCATTCTATTGGATGCTGTGCTGAATCAACATCTTGGGATACACGGGCCTGACTCCATCTTTCAACATCTGGCAGCGGGGGTGGGGGGGGTTGGCTACCCCTGCTGCAGTCTGGTATCCTCAGACTTCTCTTGAAGTGTCTATTGTTACCTCTTTTTCTTCTGCTTTTCCGGGCCCCTCTGAGATTCAAACTGACCCTTTCTCAATAAGGCAGGTGATTTGGAATTGAGAAATCATAAAGGTTCCATTTTGTGGCTCAAACTTTTTGAATGGGTTGGTTGTGACAAACTGTTGTGAAGCTGTGTCATATGACTCACACTGTTGGGCCATTTAACTTCTGGACCATGTAATCTTGAGGGTCTCCCAGGGGTTGGGGAGTAGAAATTGATCTGAGTGGCGGGTACGGGGGATATGGCGGGGGGAATGTCATAAGTCTGCTATGACTCAACACCTGACCAGGATAGCCTGTCAGACTGTGGCATTCCAGCACGCTAGCTACTGCCCTCTTCCCTTCTGCAAGAAGACCACGTCTCTTGGTTCCAAAAGGTTTATTAGAAAACAGCATACATACTCTGGGTCCACACTCCAGAATTTTGACAGCTCAGGCCGACATGGGCTTTGCTAGGAATGAGGTACCTGAGGAACGCAATTACATTTCAATCCTCTCCCCCCTTAGAGTTCCCAGCTGAACCAGCCTCCCCCCATAGTTCTCAAAACATCATCTTTGAGGCTTGGGAAGTTGGAGTCTCTCAAGGCCAACCCTGGGTGGAACGTCGGTAGACAAAACAATCCTTCTCTGTGAGAAATCTGCCTGGGAACCTTGGCACCTGCAGAGGAAGCACTTAAACACTAGAAGCATTAGAAAATGGAGTCGGTACAACACATATGCACTCTGAACCTGACATAGCCAAAGCCAGTTTGATCTCCTCCAATCTCAGAAGCTAAACAGGGTTAATCGGTGGTTAATACTTTCATAGGACACCAGAAGAAAGTCTTGAGTCACGATGCAGAAGCAGTCTAGCAAACCACCTCTGAACATCTCTTATTTTGAACACCTTGAACACCTGGCTATAAGTTGGCTACAACTTGAGGGCACTTTACACACACACACACACACACACACACACACACACACACACACACACACACACACACACACACACACACACACACGATTTCTCACCTACTTGTACAAAGCATTTCAAAAGGGCATACAAAAATCAAGTACAACATCAAAACTAAAAACAGTACAACATAACTACAATATAATTTTTTAAAGTGCCATAAAAATAGGGCAAAGCCAAAGATAAAGGACCAGAATCAATAATGTCGATCAAAATGCAAAGGATGAAAGGTGGACTGAAACACCGATCTTTTCATTGCCCAATGCCAACGGAGGGGGTGGGGGTGGGGATTCCAACCTGTGGCTGCGGGCGGCTATTGAAATCCCCTTCTTGGCATAAGGCCAAAGTTGCTGGGTTCTCCTGACCCTAAGTTTGAGGGAGATGCATAAGGGGTTATAGGTGCTCCATAGGGAATTTCAGCTACAGATATTAGGGTTTTCAGGTCAAATTCTGGACATTCACAGAGGTTCAGAAACATTTGGACAGTCAGTGCAGTAACTTCAATGTGAGTTTGAGTGGTGTGAATAAATACATAGAATCACAGAATCAGAGAGGGGGAAGGAGCCATACAGTCCTTCTAGTCCAACCCCCTGCCCAATTCAGAATGAGCCTAAAGCATCCCTGACAAAGATTCATCCAGCCTCTTCCTGACAACTGGCCCAGTGAAGGGGAACTCCCCACCTCCCTAGGCAGCTGATTCCACCTTTGAACTACTCTGCCCATGCAAAAGTTTTTCCTGAGATCCAGCTGGTACCTTTCTGCATGTAATTTAATCCCATTGCTTCGGGTCCTACCCTCTGCTGCCAACTGGAACAACTCTTTGCCCTCCTCCAAATGACAGACTTTCAAATATTTAAAGAGAGCAATCATGTCCCCTCTCAATCTCCTCTTCTCCAAACTAAACATTCCCAAGGCCCTCAGCCGTTCCTCGTAGGGCTCAGTCTCCGGACCCCTGATCATCCTCGTCGCTCTCCTCTGCACCCTCTTGATTTTGTCCACATATTGAGAATTAAGTCGATGTAGGAAAATTCCCAAATTCACAGGAGGCGTTAGTTTGTAGTCCACCTTTCTCTCAGAGACTCAAGGAAGATTACACACTGCAAGTCAAAACCTTCAGTAGTGAAGATATTCAATGAACAATGCAATAGTGTATGGATAGCATGAATTTGAAAGAAAAGGCAAAAATCTGATACAGAGCTGAAACAATGCTGAATTAAAACCTGAGCAAATAAACATGACATCTTTGATGAGGCAGAAAAAAAACTAGCAGGAGCATATCTACATCAACAAACAGTACCCAGTTGTATAGTCTACAGTTCATATCACTTTATCAAAAGATCTCTTGGAGCTATTTCTTGCATCACAGTCCTATTGCCTGAGTAAAAAAGCCTTCCTGAATCACTCAGTTTTCCATAGTCTGTAGAAAATCAAGAGAGTGGGAGCTTTCCTGATCTCTTCAAGCGGACTATTCGATAAGGTGAATATTCGTTCTCCACGAGCAAAATGACTCCTGCTGGAGAGTGTGAGTAAAGAAGAGATCACATTATATGGAGTGCAAGAGCAGATTTTTTGAGCGAAACTTCCTTGAACCCAAGTCTTGCTCTTTTGCCACACCTGAAATGATCTTCATAGCCCTTGTGGGCACAAAGTGGGATACTTGGCAAAGCCTTGAAATACAGTGAGTGAGTCGGGGTCGACAGTCTGATCGACTTCATTGTGATGCAGCTAAGACGCCCATAACAAATCTCATTTGCTTTACAAAGCTGAAGTTCTTTCCAGTTACGTATTCACATTTCCTAGGTCCTTCTTGGTGAATCCATCAACAAATATTGAGAATAATGCAAAAGCTCCACACCCCAAAATAATTTTCCCTCATTCTTTCAGGTGCCTGCTGAATATGGATCTTGCACAGACAGACCTGTGGCTGCCCACCTTTGTGACTATGTCTTTCAAGCTTGGTGTGTGTGTGTATGTGTGGGGGGGGTAATGACCCCTCCTGCATTTTGGTATTCTCAGACTTCTCTGGAAGGGTCTATTGTGATCTCTTTTTCTTCTGCTTAAAAGATCCCCCCCCTCCCTGTGCCTTTCTCAGGTGGGCTCTGAGTGTTTTTATTTGCTTGAAACGCTGTCCCCTTATTTTATGAAATAAAAGCATTTGCTCTTCAAAGTTCTCCAGTCTTGGGGTAATCATTGGGCAAAAGCACCTGGTCAAAACGAACCTGCATTTTTGCAACATCTGGACAAGCAAGAATTTTGACAAGCAGCCGGTGGCCCCAGCATGTTGCTACGGCTGCTGATGTGCCGCGTGGCTGGCTGGTGTCTCAACATGTGGTAGGAGGGGAGGACAAGCAACAGCTCGGGCTCAGGCTTGGGCGATGCTTTCCTACCTCCTCCCTTCTCATCCCTGGGCTGCTGCCGAGGAGAGGAGAGCTTGGGCCTCACCTCCCTGCCTCCACCCCCCTCCTTTCCACCCAGCAGCCAGCTGACTGCCCAGAAACCTCAGCCAGTGTCACCTTCTCCATCTCATGGCTGCAGCGTGCTTACTCCGATGTCCTGTGCAATCCCCTTACCTCTTGCAACCCGCCTCCTTTCCAAGTTAACGGCCAGAGCGAGCAGTGGAGCCTGCCTGAGCCGGACAATTGACAGCGGTCGGACGGGGTATTGATATCCTTAACTCTCACTTTCCACCTTATCTTAACACAGGAAGATTTAAGCTTCTCTCCACTACACACCACCGCCACCAAATCTCAATGAGAAAATGTTCAAAACTCAAACAGTCCCTTCCCAAAGGCAGTTTCAGACTCCCTGGACAAAAGAGAGTATTGAAATTCAGATGCCCCGTGGCACAGAGTGGTAAGCTGCAGTACTGCAGCCCAAGCTCTGCTCACGACCTGAGTTCGATCCAGGGGGAAGCCAGGTTCACCTACCCAGAAAATGTTGTGATGTGATGTCCCCCCATGGGTCAGTAATGACTGGGTGCTTGCACAGGGGACTACCTTTACCTTTTACCTTCCCAGAGGGTTGCACCGCTTGCATTGCCTGCGTCTCCACATTATTCCTGGGAAATGTTAAAGCATCACATGACATCAGAATGAATGAAGGTGATGGAGAAAAGTTAGATGGGGGAGGGGGGAAAGTAGGTCTGAACTGGGGGCAGGGAAGAAGGGGAGGCACTCTGTACATGATTTGAGGCACCTTTTTTTCTTATTGTAGCATAACTGAAATAGACTGTGGCTGCAATCCTAAACTAGGCTGGAAGACCCATTGAACTCCAAGGGATAGTATATGCAGGCTTAGGGTAGAGCTCTGTGAGGTTGTGGGTGAAAATGCTGTGTTTGGGGCTGATTTTGACCCATCTGAGACCCTGCAGCTTCCAGTTTTCACGGGGAAGTGACGTCATTGGTGCCTCTGGAGTTCATGTGCAAAAGAAGCACAACAGCAATAACAGCAGCAGCAGCAGCAGCAGCAGCAGCAGCAGCAATAATAATAATAATAATAATAATAATAATAATAATAATAATAATAATAAAAACACTGTGCTTATATCCTGTCCTTCTGGACAGATTAGTGCCACACTCAAGAGCAGTGAACAAAGTCAGTGTCATTATTATCCCCATAATACAGGTCAGGAGCTGGGCTGAGAGAAGTGGTTTACCAAAACCAACGGCAGAGCTTATGGTAGTAGTGGGATTCGAACCAGCAGAATGGAGATCCACAGCCCAGCCATTCACTGTGCTAAAATAACTGCTCTTATATCCTGCCCTTCTGGACAGATTAGTGCCCCACTCAGAGCGGTGCAGTAAGTATTCTTATCTTCACAATCCAGCGGGGGATCTGGGGCTGAGAGGAGCGACTTACCCAAGGCTACCAGCAGAGGTCATGGCAGCAGAGGGATTCGAACCAGCAGAGTGCTGACTGGCAACCCAACCATTTAACCCTTATGCTACAGCAGGTCTCATGGAGTATTTGGACTGAAACTGTCTGCAACACTATATATTTTGCCCGACCTGAGAAGCTGAGATTAGGAAGCATATACTCTGCTCCTGCCAACGACACTGTGAGGTAGGCGCTGGACTCCCTTGCACAGCATGTAACCTCTGCTGGATGTTTGCCCCTGTACCAAGGGAACTCCGCATTGTTCCAGGGCTGCTGACCCCAAGGGGTATGTGGTAGTGCTGATTATGGTCAGGGGATGCAGATAAGCAAGGGTCAGCCATGGTTACTAATGGGATGGGAGACCTCCCAAGACGACCAGGGTTGCTATGCAGGGGCAGGCGGTGGCAAACCACCTCTTTTAATCCCTTGCCATGAAAACCCTGCAGGGATTATCATAAATTGGCTATAGTTGGACAGCACTTTCCACCTCCAAATAATTTATTACTCCAAAACACAACTCTATGGTAGATACAGGCAAAGAATCAGGGATACAGGCTAATGAAAAATAAAGACAGAGGGTATATATTAGCTAAGAGGAACATACAGTTTCTTCACAACAGCTCCAACTGTGGTGGCTGATGGATGAGTGTATTGCGATATTGGCCAGGACTTGCAGAAGAGAGTGGACACATACGGAGGAGATGTACACACAGAGGCAAAGGAACAGAATCTTGTGAGAGTCCCTCCCATGTGGGATGATCCAATCTGCTCCAAAGGTTCTGGACCCCAAAAGCCCTGCAACTGAATGGGGAGACCTCTAACATCACCTGCCTCTTTAGACTGAATGGAATCTTGCTTCTCTCGCATTCAGGCCTTCCGTGTTCTCCAGCCCCCACAATGACAATGAAAACGGGAGACCGGCTTTTATGAACTAGAGGGTAGCATGTGGTTTTGTGTTCCCTAAAGGGCCTTTATCTGCGACACTAACAATGTGGTACCTTGTTAGGTCCATTCCCTCCACTCTGTGCCCTGGACTCGCATCCTTTGCTATGCAGACCCTGCCTGCTGTTTCTAACAGTAAAATACTAAACAAATGTATTCTCGATGTATTGTCGAAGGCTTTCACGGCCATTAGCATTCCACACCCTGGGAAACTCTTACAGAATGACTCAGCTCAACCCCACCCCTCCTGAGTAGATACAAATGACCTCATCTTTTCCACACTGTGACACTGAGAGATCTCTGTCTTTTGGTGCTACACCTCTGAAGATGCCAGCCACAGCTGCTGGCGAAACGTCAGGAACTACAATGCCAAGACCACGGCAATACAGCCCGGAAAACCCCCAACAACCAAATGTATTCTCATCTAAGCCTATTTATGTCAATGGGCTTAGACTGGAGTAATTCTGCTTAGGATTTTACTGTAAGTCTGCATTTCTCAGAAAAGCCGTTTGATACCAATTACAATCCTGTCCCTTAACGAAGAATCTGTTGATGCCCCAGAATCGAAGAATTGGCTCACGAGATTCAAAGCCATGAGAAATGAACTGGTTTCATATTTGGTTTGAATGGTGTGATTGAAAATACACCTCCCTCGTATGAGGGCTTCAGTACCCTTCCAAGTTGTGCAGACTGCCAGTTAATTGCAGGCTGTTGGATCCACTGAGCTGCTCAGGCCCAGGAATTTTAAGAACTAAAGCTACACTTCGAGTGTCTTTTTGATTGTTGGGACCCATTGCAAGCCAATACAGTGGAAAAGGATGCTCGATCGTTTCCCTGTTTATATTAATTAATGAAATTCTTTATACCCCACCTTTCCTCTTGGCTCAAGGCAGCTTACAAGTAATAATCAAAATATTACAAATGAAAATAAAACAAAAACTCGAATATCTTCCCCTAAAAGATTCCACATTTCCACAGAGTATCAATTCTGGCAGGGATCAGCCTCGGTCTGTTTTTTCACTCCTGGTACCTGGTACCTGGTCAACATCATATAGAGCACTCAAAGACAGCACTCACAAGGCAACGGGTTTATTATTTAACTATTGCAACACTGCCTTGAGTTTGTACGGTGGAAAGCCAACGTGTTTCTGATGAGGTTCTCGTAAAGATTTCACAACCTGGTGTCTGATTGGTTGGCAAAGAGAAAGGGTGGGCTCCAGGCCTCTATTTAAAGTTCAGACAGCCCAGTCAAGCATCATTGCAGAGTATCTGTTGGAACGGAAGCCAGCTTGCTAAGCCTTAGCAATCCCAAGTGGAAGATCTACAGATTTCCCAATGGCAAACGTAAGTTTTCTGTAGAGGGACAGTTTAATTTATGGAGTGCAGGGAAGGTCCTTGCCAGATAGCTTAGTGCATTTGAACTGTTGGATGTCAATTGTGCACTGTGATCTTTGTTGAGTGATAGGTGGAATGGGTTATGATGAGAGCTCAAATGCTTGTTAGCGGGTGGAATGTTAGCTGGGAAATGGAAGCAGTACCTGGAGAGCTAATGGAATTCAAGGCATGTTTCCTCAGAAGGAAATCCCACTTGTTTCAGGGGTGCTTCCTTCTAAGTAATCGTTTTCAGAAGGACTGCAGCCTTGGTCTGCTGCAGCCCAAGTAAAAGTCTGCTGCTGTACCGAAATTTCCTAGCCAGATGGTTGCAGAAGTATGGGACAAAGCCATCAATGGTATCTCCTTCAGTGTTGTGTGTTTTTAGCAGAATAGGTTTATTATCAGATTTCCTTTTCTGAGACAAAATGGAAGTCTTGAATTGCTACATAAGACTGCTGCTAGCCTCACATGGGTGGAGCGTTGGGGAGATGTCCCTCTTCTTCTTTATGGAGTGGGGCACCGCTTGTTCTCTGTGCTCCCTGCTAAAGGGCTTGCACCCTAGTCCTTAGCACCCTAAGGACTAAAAGGCTTTAATATCTAATGTCACGTTTTGTGGCATGGCCTCTGCTTGCATAGATGGGTGGAGAAGTTCCTTCTTTGGTCAATGGTGTTCATGGTGGTGCCAGAAATCTTGAACGCTTCAAGGGAAATGGGTGTATTTTTTTTATTAATTTGCCCTCGGTCTAGAGAGCATCCACCTAACAATAGCACTGCTGCTTTCCTTTTCCTTCAGCAACTGAGCATCACCAACTTGAAGACGGTCCGTGGGGGTGACTCTATCCTTGTGCAGGGGAAGGTGCCACCAAATGCTGAGAGGTTTGTATTGGTGGGTTGAAACGGGCCATATCTGTCTCCTGGGCAGCTTTTAGAAATGTGCTTGAATGCCAAGCTTATCTGTGGTCTCTTCCTCCTGACTACCCCAGAAGATCCAGGAGCCCACTGGGATTATTTCCAATACAGACCACCCCACCCCCCACCTACTAAGCCTGTGTCTGGAGAGAAAATGCTTATTATTCCCAACTACACCTAGACCTCTGAACTGAAAGGGGCATGGACTAGAAAGAGACAGAAAACTACAGTGTTAGCTTGAATTGTTATATTCCAGCCCCTGTTAAATCACAGTCAGAAATGTGTTGTCTGTGTATCCTTCCGTCTTAGGTTTGCCATCGACCTGGGCCGAGATTCAAAGAACTACTTGATTCACTTTAACCCTCGCTTTGCTGAAAAGGTGATTGTGTACAACTCCATGACGGATGGTAACTGGAGTACGGAGACCCGGGACTTTCACTTCCCATTCAAGCAGGGAGAAGTCACCAAGGTGAGTGGAAGATGGAAAGGACTTGAGGGAGAAGCCGTGAGGGCTGCCTCCAAAATGGCGGGCAGGTGACCTTGAGCAAGGCACATTCAGTGAGTGCTTTCGTTGCCGGCTATAGATTGAGAAACCGCTGGAGATTTGGGGGAGGGAGGGGGTTGGAAAAGTGGAGTATACTGTCACAGAGCCCACCCTTCAGAGCTGCCATTTTCTCTGGGGAAAAGTGTACACAACACTCCCAAACTTTCACAACTTAAAAAAACATATATGAAATTAACCTGTATAATACGCTCAAGCCATTTCCACAGAACTTCAGGGAGAAAAGTGCCCTGGTCTGGTCCCTTCAGGGATACATGAGAGGCTCGAGCTGTTTTGTCATCTGTCATCTGTTATCTCAGGGCAAGCAACGCTACCGGGTGGGGTGTTTGGGGTCTGGAAAACTGTGGGGAGACCAGGGCAGAAAGCACTTCTCTCCGTGCTCAAATGCCTGCTTTTGAATCAGACCTTCAGGCCTTTGGGGATTGAGTTCCCAGCAGAAAACCCACAACTGACGAGTGACTGACTGGCTGAAAGTCAGGCTGGGGAACTGAGATGCAGCCCGTGAAAATCTCTGCGATATAGCTTGGCCCTCGTTCCCTTAGGGATAACGTTGCCAGGTCTTGCTGGAGGTGGAAAGGGCCGTCAAGTCACAGAGCTGACTCACGGCGACCCCTGCTGGGGTTTTCACAGCAAGGGACAAACTGAGGTGGCTTACCATTTCCTGTCCCTATTCAGCAACCTTGGATTTCCTAAGTGGTCTCCCATCCGACTCCTAACTTGGGCCAACCCTGATTACCTTCCAAGAGGTGACGAGTTCGGGCCATCCTGGGCCATCCAGGTTAGGCTCCTGGCTGGTTGGGAAATGCCGGTTAGGGGGTGGCCTCCCCCCACAGATCTCTGGGAAAGATAGGCTGCCACAGCTTCCCACTGTGAAGAAATGACCCGAGACCGCTGTATGTAAAGAGTCAAGAAGACACAGGAATATTCCTGAGGCAGGACTGTGTGTGGTCTGGTCCCTGCTTTCTGTACACTGTGCTGGGCCCTCCGCATCTGGGGCCTGGGGGATCTCTGCCTTCCCCAAGAAAACGGCACTCCGCTAATGCCTTGCTCTCTCCTCTCCAGGTCCTTTTCACCTTAGAGAGAGATGAAGTGAAAGTGACTTATCCCGATGGCTATGTGTTCGATTACAAAAGCAAATCAAACCTGGACTACGTCGATTACGTCCAAATGGCGGGCATCGAGACCCAATCTATCGACATCAAATGAGTCCACTTGTGCCAACCTGTGCCCCTGTTCGGGCTTCAAAGGAGCATGCCAATAAACCAGCATTTGCTTCTTGAAATTGGTCTCAGCTTGTCCGCTTTCTAGACCTGTTTCTTTTTTCTAGAATCCTTGCACTTGCTTCGCTCATTCGAATACTTGTTTGGGTGCTATTTTGCCAAGCTTCTCTTGGCTGGCAGCTCCTCCACCGCTGGATCCTGGGAATTTTTTTCACTGTGTACTGAGTTCATTGAGATAAGGGAACAGAAAATGTGTGTGAGGCTTGCAATAGTCCCTGAAATGTCCCATTGAACATAATGGGCCTAACTCTGCCTGAACAGAGAGGTGTTTGTGGTAGAGTTCTGCCAAGTAACTCTGAAAGACTTCACTGCATGAATCCGGGGTCTGCACGAGTTAATGCATTTTATGGGATAAGCTACTAGTTCATTCACTATTACATTCTTTGCCAGGAATGGCGTTTCTCTACAAGCACCTAACGTTTATCTGATTCTAAGCCCAGCCCCAGCCCCCTTCAGAGAACAGAGCTAAGGTTGCTAGCGGAACCGCAGAACAGAGCAGAGGAGATGTTGCATCTTCAAGGCCGTCAGGCCTTCCCAGGGGGAATGGAGAGCGCTATCTGGGGAAGAGATCCCAGCGGAGGGTTGCATTCCAGGCAGTGAGCAGCTTCTAACATCAGATTCACACACAGAGCCTGCAGAGTATCACAGGAGGTACACTAAACTGTAATAAATATACAAACTCAAAATCACTGGGGAGGGATTTCTGCCCTGAGTGGTTTTGCGTCATTCCTGTTGTTGTTTTTTTAACGGGCGATGCTCAAGAAAAAGCAGGAAGGCCCAAGTGCAAATCCTGCTCTGCTATGAAGAATTGGGGGGTGGTTTATCCCAGTGCCAATTACATCTCGGGCTCTTTCCACACCAGGATCTCCCCCTGCGTGGAGAGCAGGAAACGCCGGCAGTGAAGGGAGCGTGCCCACAGCCTCAGACCCAATCTGGCTCCTGTCTTTTGTTTCTCCTTCACACCAGAGAAAATATAAAGCCTGTAAGGAGAAACTGTACGGTGGCTGCAAGGGGCATTTCCAGGAGAGTTCTGCCATGTGGGCACCGCAGGGAGGGGTGTGTGACGCTCAGCGCCTCCTTCCACCTTCAAAACCACAGAGCTGAGCTTCGACCAGCCTGTTGAAGGTGCCGCACAGCTCCTTTTTTTGCTTTCTGCCACAACACAACAGCATGGCTATCCGCTGGGTCCATTTCAGTCCAGGTCCTGCCCTGGTCATGGGACAGAGACAGCACTGGTCACCCTGGATCAGGGTGGGTTGTCACTTCTGGTGTTATTGGACCTCATGGCAACGTTCAACAAGGTCGACTAAAAGTTGTTGACTCGCTGCCTTGCTGATGTGGGGATACATGAGGCGGCCTTGCAATGACTGCTCTCCTTTCTCCACGATCAGGGACAGAGAGTGGCGCTCAGGGAGTGGAAGTCCGCACGCTACCCATGGGTATGCAATGTCCCCCGGGGGGCAATACTCTCCTCAATGTTATCTAACATTTATATGAGCCCCTTCGCCCAGCTGGCTCGGAGTTTCAGTTTGGGGTGTCATTAATATGCACACGACACCCTGTTGTTTTTGCTGTTAGGTGGTCAACCGGATGCTGCAGCGGGTACTCTGGCCAGGGCTGTGGATGTGGCCACTGGGTGGTTGAAGCAGAGTCGATTGGAGTTGAACCCTACGAAATCGGAGGTCCTGTATCTTGGCTGAGGGTCAACAGGTTTGGGAATACAACTCCCAGCCCTGAATGGGCCACCGCTGGCATCTGTGCAGATGCTGAGTGTCACGGCTACGGGGCCCCGCCGTCTCGACCTAGCTGAGGGCGAAGAGCTGCACAGTGCCCTATGGGCCAGTTCGCACCAGTTACAAAACTGGCAATGATTGAAAAGCCACTCAATTGCCCTAGTAGGGTACTGCCATTCCCTTTGTCTACCCCAAGGCACAGGAGTAAAGGGACAAAGCTCCACGCCTGTCAGGTTAGTCTACCTTGCAAGGCTGTCTTGCAAGCAGGGTTCACAGAATGTTATTATGGTAGGTGGTTCATGAGGTTCACAAAGTGTGTTCAGCAGAATGCTTTGAGGCTTCAAGTCAAAAACCACAACAGAAGTAAAATTATAATTTTTTACTTTAAGGTGCAAAGTTATTCTAAATACACAAGACAGACTGTGGGGAGTAAAACAATCCATCTTAAAGTATGTCAGCTCTTGCTATACATACCACAGTATTCCAACGAAGGCAAAATGAACCTGCTGGTTTGGGGAGGGCGGAATATAAATCTAATAAATTACATTAAAATTAAATTAAAATAAGGTGTTGTCAAAGGGGCAGAAATCAAAGTCTCTAATCAAGAGGCAAAACATCTAGGCATCACAGCAAGAGGAAAAGAAGGTTGCATGAGTGTCCGTCACAGAGACTGAGCCAGGTTACCGTCTAGTCACTGAAACCCACCGAAAGCTTCAAGCTCCATGTTGGTTAGCTACTTTTCTGTCATTTGGAAACCCAAGTGGCCCAGGCCTGTTAGGCAAGCAGGAGTCCAAATGCTGATACCACCGGGCTTACAATATTCCTACAACTGTCCCATTGAGCATAATGGGCCTTACCTCACCAGGCTTCTAGCAAAAGGGGGGAGTTTTGCGCAAAAGGGATTTTCCTCGCAAGACGATTCTTTAGCACAAGTTTCAAGGAACACGGCTTCTGTATAAGTTAGGAATTTGGGGGGGGGGAAGGTTAAAAATAGCTTTTCTTCAGAGGTGCAACGGATCTTGAATCAATAGAGAGTCAGCACAGGAGTTTAGCTTTAAAAAAAATCATTTACTTCTAAAGGAAAAGGGTCACAGGATTGCTACAAAATAACAAAACGCCTGGAGCTACATTTTTCCCTACTGTTTACAACAAAGAGCTGGGATAACAGAATGGAGAATCTTCTTCTACCTCCTCCTTCTTGACCCTGAAAGAAAGTCACCTGACCTGTTGACCAATAACAGTTTACAAACACTCTCAAGTTTCCCGGGCTTGCAGATTATTGGCTTTGAGCCAGGTTCCCCTTCCAGATCAATCTAAACAATAGCATGGTAGGTAAACACATTAACCCCATAATGACTGAATCTCAGACCTTGCAACACACATATATTCCAACAAGGAAAAGAGCATTTTCTTCACAGCGAGGAGCCTGGGCATGGCCCTGGATGCCTCTCTCTCACTGGAGGCCCAGGTCACAGTAGTTGCCAGGTCAGGCAGCTCGTTCCCTTCCTCTTGACCAGCGAACTGGCTACAGTGATCCAAGCAACGAACATCCCCAGGCCAGAATGCTGTAACTTGGTCTACACTGGGCTGTCCTTAAGACTGCCATCTTTTGTAAGCCTCCCATCTTACAAAAGATCTTTCCAAAGATGCTGAGGTGCAACGCTTTGTTCATGAACACAGCAGCAAGCCAAGAGCTACCCCCAGCACGCATCTTGCATGGTACATATAGCTGCTAGACCCTGCTATGGATGTCAGGCTCATGAGAACCGAGGCTTCCATTCAACGTACAGCAAGTATTTGTTAACCAGTGCATTCCGAAACTCTGCATTCTGTTACAAATCTGGGGCCAGACAAAAGCCATGAAGTATACCTTACCAAGCCCGTTTTTTTTGCATGCTAAAATGCTACGTTTCTTCACAGGCTTCTGAGTTTCACAGGCCGTTTATCCGCAATAATCTGCTGCTTTTCTTCCTTCCCCATTATTGGAAGTTTTATATTTAGGTTTCTTGGTCTGAAACGATAGTTATGTGAAATCTTTATAGTAACACAGCAGAGTAACAGCAGAATTATTTAGGCAGAAGTGTTTAAATACTTAAAACGTGCATTAATTAGATTTCAGACAAAACCATAGAAAGATAAAACTTAGTTTTATTTAAGTAGATTCTTCCATAGCAACATCCTTTAGTAAAAAGGAAAGATCCTAATCAAAAGAGTTACATTTCCTCATTCTAAACCACGGCCTGAAAGTATAGGTGGTGAGGCTGAGTTGTAAGTCTGTGGGAAAAGGGGCTCTCATGGCAGAAATAGGTAAGAGAAGCGGCTGAATCCCGCAAATGTAAAAGGTTCTCGTGAATTTTTTGGTCTTTCAGGTGGAGAAGTGCAGATGAAGTGGGACCCTGGGGGGCCCCCTCCTCCTGTTCGCCCTACAAGCAGCCAGCAAAGATTAATCAGCTTGTTTCACGGATGTTCACTTCCTCAGGGGCCACCATACAATCCACCAATACAATAAATTTTAGATTTCTACAAACAAAAACATATATTAAACAGTGTCAGTTACCTTTAACAATTATCCAAAATTCCAAAACGATTTCAATCTTGGGGGCAGGGGGGGCGGGCTGCTGGCAGGTAGCAACCCCATGTGTCTGCCCACCAGGCCTTCTGGAGGGCACCTTCCGGAAGGTATAAAAGGTGGGTGATGTTGTTGGCCACCGCAGACCAAAATGACCCAGCCACAATCTGCTAAGAAAATCCTCCTCCAGCAAGACAAGTTGGTGTCTGTGGAGGCCTCGTACACACAAACACACAACCTGGCAGGTCAGGCACTGATGTACATTCACCAGATGCTGTACTTCACAGCATCAGGGCCAATGGTTTTGTCCACACTTTGCATGTTGTAGAGTCCAGACAAAACACACCAGCTGGACATCCATGAAACATTGGACGCCCCTCCAATGTCGAATCAGAGGCTGCCTCCAAGGTGACTCACCATCCTGCCTTTGTGGAAACGATGGAGTTGCGGGACCCATTCCCTCTTCCTCAGAGTGTTACTGGAACTGCTCTTTATTTGGATGGGGAACTAGCTTAGCAGTCCAGAACTAAATTTAGCGCGCATCTAACCAATGTATACCAAGGTCCTTTTTTTGGAAATTCACGTAATAAAGAGGCAGACTACAATTATTCAATCAATAAGGTGTATTTTCTAATAGTGTGGCGTAATCCTGAACTTACACACACATACAAGATTACATACAAGAGCTAGGAAATACAGAGTAGGAAAATTAGAGACGGATGCATGAGCTGGATACCACGATGACAAGGGCATACTCACAATCAGCAGGCAGGTCAGAGATATAGCAGCGGCGTGGTCCAGCGCCAGCACCGGAACCACGGAAAGACAGCAAGGGGGCTGGGATAGGAATGGCGCTCGCACCATGTGGGCTGGGAGGCCAGCTTATATACTTTCAAATTACCCAGGGGCTGACGCCCCGTTCAGTGGTTCTCACGACTTAAATCAAAGGATTTGGGGCTATCGGAATAGCCTTGGTTGGACACTGTTTGAAGTCTGATTGATATTATGACACCTTTTGGGAGAGGGGACGGGGGAAGGAAGGGGATCTGGGCGGTTTGCGTGTTCCCAGCGCTCATCCTGGTGCCTTCAAGTCTGGAGTGCAAAGGTTGCTTTGATGTGCACCCATTGATTGCCCTGGCTGACCGACGATCAATCTCCATTCTGGATAGGTGTTAAGATATGCAGAGGAGAGCGGAATTCTCTCGCTGTGTACGTGGTCAGCTCGCCTCCTCGAAATGGCTTCCCAAAGCAGACAGTTTCCCTTGGTTTCTTGGCTGCCTGAGAACATGGATGTCGTCTGGGCATGGCTAGGGTTTACCAGCAGACTGCCTGGCAATGATGGCAAGCTGGGTAACTAGCCCACGGGAGGCTCCTGGCGGGAGCTGGCCAGGGGGCGCCTGGCCATTCTCGCTGAAGGTCTCCCTGGCTGGCACCTGTCTGCTGGCAGTGTGGCTGGGGCCCAGGGTGAGGCAAGCTCTCATGACAGGCGAGGGAGCAGCGTTTAAGACACAGTCCGTGGTTGGCAACAGGGCAGCATCACACAGGAGAGCCCAGATATAAGCTTGAGCAGGGCAGTGCCACGCAAGGGGCCTGACAGCAATTGTCCAGGAAACTGACAGTCTGTTGCAGCATCAGATACGAAACTGACACGTGTATTAGAGGCACACGTGCAAGGCAGTCTTTTAGTGTAGAACTCAGACACAGTTCGTGGCTGGCCTCATGCAGGGGGGGGGGGCTGCTCGGTAACAAGAGGGAGCAGCAGGTGCCATTGATTGGGGCCACGGTGCAGGACAACTGCATGTGCCATAGTCCCTGAGCTGCCTCTGGTGCCCAAACCCAGCATCTGTGGACATGAACCACCTTCCTGCCTTCACAGAAAGGACATGAGTCATGGCGGGAGCCATTCCCCCCGGTCAGAGGGGAGAGCCAGTGCCATGATAGGGGACACTGTGTTGCACTACCATCTGCACAATAGCAGCTGAGCTGGCCCTGTTGCTGAGAAGCAGCACCAGCAGACACCAAACACATTCCTGCATTTGCAGAAAGGATATGATGGACGGGACAAACAGGAGAGGTTGCCAAATGGTCGGAGTCCAGAGAGGGAGAGGGAGAAACAGGGACCACGACTAATGCTCTGTGAGGACATTAGCCGCCTTCCTGCCATCACGGAAAGGATGGGATGGATGGGATAGACAAGAGAAGCCCCCTAAGGGTCAGTGTGGTTCCACACAGGGAGAGAGAGAAACAGGGACCATGAAATTGTCAAAGAAAGGGGGACAGGAATGGGTAGACCCCCCCCATTTGACAGCAGCTGCTGACATCAACCACAATCCTGCCATCATGGAAAGGAGGGGGCGGGGCGGGGCGGGGCAGGGCAGTACAAGTCATTGGGAAGGGTCGTGACAGTACCTGAGACGGAGAGGAGGGAAGAGGGAAGACGAAGTGGTCAGGGAGAGGGGGACCAAGGGGTTCTGACCGCAGTAAGGAGCCGAACCTGAAGACCCGGTGACAGGAACGGGAAGACCTTGATCCGACAGCAGCTGCTGACATCAACCACCTTCCTGCCGTCACAGAAAGGAGGGGATGGGTGGGACAGGAGAGGTTGCTGGGAAAGGTCAGAGTGTTCCAGAGAGGGAGAGGTATGGACCGGGAACTGGAAAGATCCCAAGTGTCCCGCTTCGTCTGCACGTCTCCACCTGAAAGACGTAAAAATTCACGAGAACCTTTTACATTTGCGGGATTCAGCCACTTCTCTTACCTATTTCTTCAATTTGAGTAGAGACTGGAACGGCGTTTCCCAACAGTGTTCGCCTACCTTCGTTGGATCTTCAACTACATGTACCACAGTGTGTCACATGATAAATGCACAAGAGGACTAATCTTATATTGAGATTGAAAGGACTTTGAGTTGTACACGCTGTTGGACCTAAGTGGTATACGGTCTGCTTATTGTATATTGAATGTAGCAATTTTGCCGAGAGTTGATGGTTTACTTACTTAAAATTGAATTGACTATTTTGTACTGACACGAGTCTTATTGAGCATTTCATTCATTTATTTAGAGTTGAGATATAGAGTTCAGCGGACATTGTCCCTGGGGAATGTTTTCATGGTAATTCAGATGTATTTCTTGGGGCAGCCTCTTCTTTTGATACAGTTCATAATCAGGCACATAGCAGAAGGCAATGCCTGTTTTTCCTTCACCCGGCTGGCATCAGAACTGGAGCAGATGGTAATGCCTGTCCCCCTTTACCCAGCCTGTATCCGGCATGCAGCAGGCAGCAAAGCCCACCACTCCTTCACGTTGCTGAGATCAGGTGCAGAGCAGGTGGCAATGCCACACATCCTTCACCAACCGGGATCAGTGATGGAGGAGGAGGGAATGCTTGCCTGCCTGCTCTCCCCTTTCTAGAGCCCATTGTATTTTTTCCCACAACGGGCTTTGTTTCTAGTTTAGAATAACTTTGCACCTTAAAATAAATTCTTATAAATTTACTTCTGTTGTGGTTTTTGACTTGAAGCCTCAAAGCATTCTGCTGAACTCACTTTGTGAACCACCTACCAGCGTTTGACACGGTTGACTATGATTTGTTGGCCAGCCGCCTTGCCGACGTGGGGATTAGGGGGACAGTCTTACAGTGGCTGGTCTCCTTTCTCCAGGGTCGGGGACAGAGGGTGGCGCTCGGGGGAGATCTATCGCCCCGTCACCCTTTGGTGTGCGGGGTTCCCCAAGGGGCGATACTCTCCCCAATGTTATTTAACATCTATATGCGCCCCCTCGCCCAGTTGGAGTGGAGTTTTGGGCTGGGTTGTCATCAATACGCGGATGACACCCAACTTTTTCTGTTGATGGACGGCTGGCCAGACACGGCCCCAGACAATCTGGCCAGAGCTTTGGAGGCTGTGACGGCATGGTTGAAACAGAGCAGGCTGAAATTGAACCCAGTGAAGACGGAGGTCCTGCAGCTGGGACGGCGGCTGCCAGATGTTGGGATCCAGCTCCCTGCCCTGGATGGGACACCACTGGCAACTTTGCCAGTGGTAAAGAGTCTGGGTGTGCTCCTGGATGCCTCCCTATCGATGGAGGCCCAGCTCACGGCGGTTGCCAAGTCTGCATTTTTCCATCTTCATCAGATCAGGCAACTTGCCCCCTACCTGACACCCCAGGACCTGGCTACAGTGATCCATGCAACGGTCACCTCCAGGCTAGATTACTGTAACTCACTCTACGCTGGGCTACCCCTGGGCCTGATCCGGAAACTACAACTGGTCCAGAATGTGGCGGCACGGGTCCTGACTGGTATACCTTACCAGTCACACATCACACCTGTCCTGCGCCAGCTGCACTGGCTTCCGGTTGAATTCCGAATCAGGTTCAAAGTGTTGGTTCTTACCTTTAAAGCCCTGAGTGGGTTGGGACCGGCATATCTTTGGGACCGCCTCTCCCTGTACGTTCCCCGGAGATCGCTCCGATCAGCGAACAAATATTTACTTGTGGTCCCCGGCCCTAAGGAAGCCCGCCTCGCTTCAACCAGGGCCAGGGCCTTTTCAGTCCTGGCCCCAGCCTGGTGGAACGCTCTGTCAATGGAAACCCGGGCCCAGCGGGACATATTATCTTTCCGCCAGGCCTGTAAGACAGAGCTGTTCCGCCAGGCGTTCGGGGATTGAAGGGGGCGGTGCCATGTCGGCCTCCCACCTTTGGGGTGGGGGAGGGTTCTCCCCACCACTGCACCTTGTTAATTTGTTTTATTATTCGTATATTGATTTTAGTTTTTGTTTTTATCGATTTTAACTGTTCACCGCCCAGAGCCCCTGGGGATGGGCGGTATATAAATTGAAAAAATAAATAAATAAAAAATAAAATAATAACATTCTGTAAACCCTGCTTGCAAGACAGCCTTGCAAGGTAGATTTCTGTTTAGTTCCCTGACAGGCTTGGAGCTTTGTCCCTTTACTCCTGTGCCTTGGGGTAGACAAAGGGAATGGCAGCACCCTACTAGGGCAATTGAGTGGCTTTTCAATCATTGCCAGTTTTGTAACTGGTGTGAACTGGCCCATATGGCACTGTGCAGCTCTTCCCCCTCAGCCAGGTCGAGACGGTGGGGCCCCGTAGCCGTGACACTCAGCATCTGCACAGATGCCAGCGGTGGCCCATTCAGGGCTGGGAGTTGTATTCCCAAACCTGTTGACCCTCAGCCAAGATACAGGACCTCCGATTTCGTAGGGTTCAACTCCAATCGACTCTGCTTCAACCACCCAGTGGCCACATCCACAGCCCTGGCCAGAGTACCCGCTGCAGCATCCGGTTGACCACCTAACAGCAAAAACAACAGGGTGTCGTGTGCATATTAATGACACCCCAAACTGAAACTCCGAGCCAGCTGGGCGAAGGGGCTCATATAAATGTTAGATAACATTGAGGAGAGTATTGCCCCCCGGGGGACATTGCATACCCATGGGTAGCGTGCGGGCTTCCACTCCCTGAGCGCCACTCTCTGTCCCTGATCGTGGAGAAAGGAGAGCAGTCATTGCAAGGCCGCCTCATGTATCCCCACATCAGCAAGGCAGCGAGTCAACAACTTTTAGTCGACCTTGTTGAATGTTGCCATGAGGTCCAATAACACCAGAAGCGACAACCCACCCTGATCCAGGGCGACCAGTGCTGTCTCTGTCCCATGACCAGGGCAGGACCTGGACTGAAATGGACCCAGCGGATAGCCATGCTGTTGTGTTGTGGCAGAAAGCAAAAAAAGGAGTTGTGCGGCACCTTCAACAGGCTGGTCGAAGCTCAGCTCTGTGGTTTTGAAGGTGGAAGGAGGCGCTGAGCGTCACACACCCCTCCCTGCGGTGCCCACGTGGCAGAACTCTCCTGGAAATGCCCCTTGCAGCCACCGTACAGTTTCTCCTTACAGGCTTTATATTTTCTCTGGTGTGAAGGAGAAACAAAAGACAGGAGCCAGATTGGGTCTGAGGCTGTGGGCACGCTCCCTTCACTGCCGGCGTTTCCTGCTCTCCACGCAGGGGGAGATCCTGGTGTGGAAAGAGCCCGAGACGTAATTGGCACTGGGATACACCACCACCACCACCACCCCAATTCTTCATAGCAGAGCAGGATTTGCACTTGGGCCTTCCTGCTTTTTCTTGAGCATCGCCCGTTAAAAAAACAACAACAGGAATGACGCAAAACCACTCAGGGTAGAAATCCCTCCCCAGTGATTTTGAGTTTGTATATTTATTACAGTTTAGTGTACCTCCTGTGATACTCTGCAGGCTCTGTGTGTGAATCTGATGTTAGAAGCTGCTCACTGCCTGGAATGCAACCCTCTGCTGGGATCTCTTCCCCAGATAGCGCTCTCCATTCCCCCTGGGAAGGCCTGACGGCCTTGAAGATGCAACATCTCCTCTGCTCTGTTCTGCGGTTCCGCTAGCAACCTTAGCTCTGTTCTCTGAAGGGGGCTGGGGCTGGGCTTAGAATCAGATAAACGTTAGGTGCTTGTAGAGAAACGCCATTCCTGGCAAAGAATGTAATAGTGAATGAACTAGTAGCTTATCCCATAAAATGCATTAACTCGTGCAGACCCCGGATTCATGCAGTGAAGTCTTTCAGAGTTACTTGGCAGAACTCTACCACAAACACCTCTCTGTCCAGGCCGAGTTAGGCCCATTATGTTCAACGGGACATTTCAGGGACTATTGCAAGCCTCACACACATTTTCTGTTCCCTTATCTCAATGAACTCAGTACACAGTGAAAAAAATTCCCAGGATCCAGCGGTGGAGGAGCTGCCAGCCAAGAGAAGCTTGGCAAAATAGCACCCAAACAAGTATTCGAATGAGCGAAGCAAGTGCAAGGATTCTAGAAAAAAGAAACAGGTCTAGAAAGCGGACAAGCTGAGACCAATTTCAAGAAGCAAATGCTGGTTTATTGGCATGCTCCTTTGAAGCCCGAACAGGGGCACAGGTTGGCACAAGTGGACTCATTTGATGTCGATAGATTGGGTCTCGATGCCCACCATTTGGACGTAATCGACGTAGTCCAGGTTTGATTTGCTTTTGTAATCGAACACATAGCCGTCGGGATAAGTCACTTTCACCTCATCTCTCTCTAAGGTGAAAAGGACCTGGAGAGGAGAGAGCAAGGCATTAGCGGAGTGCCGTTTTCTTGGGGAAGACAGAGATCCCCCAGGCCCCAGATGCGGAGGGCCCAGCACAGTGTACAGAAAGCAGGGACCAGACCACACACAGTCCTGCCTCAGGAATATTCCTGTGTCTTCTTGACTCTTTACGTAGAGCGGTCTCGGGTCATTTCTTCACAGTGGGAAGCTGTGGCAGCCTATCTTTCCCAGAGATCTGTGGGGGGAGGCCACCCCCTAACCGGCATTTCCCAACCAGCCAGGAGCCTAACCTGGATGGCCCAGGATGGCCCGAACTCGTCACCTCTGTGAAGATAATCAGGGTTGGCCCAAGTTGGGAGTCGGATGGGAGACCAGTTAGGAAATCCAAGGTTGCTGAATAGGGACAGGAAATGGTAAGCCACCTCAGTTTGTCCCTTGCTGTGAAAACCCCAGCAGGGGTCGCCGTGAGTCAGCTGTGTGACTTGACAGCTCTTTCCACCTCCAGCAAGACCTGGCAACGTTATCCCTAGGGGAACGAGGGCCAAGCTATATCGCAGAGATTTTCATGGGTTGCATCTCAGTTCCCCAGCCTGACTTTCAGCCATCAGTCACTCGTCAGTTGTGGGTTTTCTGCTGGGAACTCAATCCCCAAAGGCCTGAAGGTCTGATTCAAAAGCAGGCATTTGAGCACGGAGAGAAGTGCTTTCTGCCCTGGTCTCCCCACAGTTTTCCAGACCCCAAACACCCCACCCGGTAGCGTTGCTTGCCCTGAGATAACAGATGACAGATGACAAAACAGCTCGAGCCTCTCATGTATCCCTGAAGGGACCAGACCAGGGCACTTTTCTCCCTGAAGTTCTGTGGGAATGGCTTGAGCGTATTATACAGGTTAATTTCATATATGTTTTTTTAGTTGTGAAAGTTTGGGAGTGTTGTGTACACTTTTCCCCAGAGAAAATGGCAGCTCTGAAGGGTGGGCTCTGTGACAGTATACTCCACTTTTCCAAACCTCTCCCTCCCCCAAATCTCCAGCGGTTTCTCAATCTATAGCCAGCAATGAAAACACTCACTGAATGTGCCTTGCTCAAGGACACCTGCCCGCCATTTTGGAGGCAGCCCTCACGGCTTCTCCCTCAAGTCCTTTCCATCTTCCACTCACCTTGGTGACTTCTCCCTGCTTGAACGGGAAGTGAAAGTCCCGGGTCTCCGTACTCCAGTTACCATCCGTCAGGGAGTTGTACACAATCACCTTTTCAGCAAAGCGAGGGTTAAAGTGAATCAAGTAGTTCTTTGAATCTCGGCCCAGGTCGATGGCAAACCTAAGACGGAAGGATACACAGATAACACATTTCTGACTGTGATTTAACAGGGGCTGAAATATAACAATTCAAGCTAACACTGTAGTTTTCTGTCTCTTTCTAGTCCATGCCTCTTTCAGTTCAGAGGTCTAGGTGTAGTTGGGAATAATAAGCATTTTCTCTCCAGACACAGGCTTAGTAGGTGGGGGGTGGGGTGGTCTGTATTGGAAATAATCCCAGTGGGCTCCTGGATCTTCTGGAGTGGTCAGGAGGAAGAGACCACAGATAAGCTTGGCATTCAAGCACATTTCTAAAAGCTGCCCAGGAGACAGATATGGCCCGTTTCAACCCACCAATACAAACCTCTCAGCATTTGGTGGCACCTTCCCCTGCACAAGGATAGAGTCACCCCCACGGACCGTCTTCAGGTTGGTGATGCTCAGTTGCTGAAAGAAAGGGAAAGCAGCAGTGCTATTGTTAGGTGGATGCTCTCTAGACTGAGGGCAAATTGGTAAAACACATACACCCATTTCCCTAGAAGGGTTCAAGATTTCTGGCACCACCATGAACACCATTGACCAAAGAAGGAACTTCTCCACCCATCTATGCAAGCAGAGGCCATGCCACAAAACGTGACATTAGATATTAAAGCCTTTTAGTCCTTAGGGTGCTAAGGACTAGGGTGCAAGCCCTTTAGCAGGGAGCACAGAGAAGAAGCGGTGCCCCACCCCATAAAGAAGAAGAGGGACATCTCCCCAACGCTCCACCCATGTGAGGCTAGCAGCAGTCTTATGTAGCAATTCCAGACTTCCTTTTTGTCTCAGAAAAGGAATTCTGGTAATAAAGCTATTATGCAGCACTATCAAAAACACACACAACACTGAAGGAGATACCATTGATGGCTTTGTCCCGTACTTCTGCAACCATCTGGCTAGGAAATTTCGGTACAGCGGTGGAATTTTACTTGGGCTGCAGCAGACCAAGGCTGCAGTCCTTCTCAAAACCGTTACTTAGAAGGAAGCACCCCTGAAACAAGTGGGATTTCCTTCTGAGGAAACATGCTTTGAATTCCATTAGCTCTCCAGGTACTGCTTCCATTTCCCAGCTAACATTCCACCTGCTAACAAGCATTTGAGCTCTCATCATAACCCATTCCACCTATCACTCAACAAAGATCACAGTGCACAATTGACATCCAACAGTTCACATGCACTAAGCTATCTGGCAAGGACCTTCCCTGCACTCCATAGATTAAACTGTCCCTCTACAGAAAACTTACGTTTGCCATTGGGAAATCTGTAGATCTTCCACTTGGGATTGCTAAGGCTTAGCAAGTCGGCTTCCGTTCCAACAGATACTCTGCAATGATGCTTGACTGGGCTGTCTGAACTTTAAATAGAGGCCTGGAGCCCGCCCTTTCTCTCTCCCAACCAATCAGACACCAGGTTGTGAAATCTTTACGAGAACCTCATCAGAAACACGTTGGCTTTCCACCTTACAAACTCAAGGCAGTGTTGCAATAGTTAAATAATAAACCCGTTGCCTTGTGAGTTCTGTCTTTGAGTGCTCTATATGATGTTGACCAGGTACCAGGTACCAGGAGTGAAATAACAGAACGAGGCTGATCCCTGCCAGAATTGATACTCTGTGGAAATGTGGAATCTTTTAGGGGAAAGAATTCGAGTTTTTATTTTATTTTCATTTGTAATATTTTGATTATTACTTGTAAGCTGCCTTGAGCCAAGAGGAAAGGTGGGGTGTAAAGAATTTCATTAATTAATATAAACAGGGAAAGGATCGAGCATCCTTTTTCACTGTATTGGCTTGCAGTGGGTCCCAACAATCAAGAAGACACACAAAGTGTCGCTTTAGTTCTTAAAATTCCTGGGCCTGAGCAGCTCAGTGGATCCAACAGCCTGCAATTAACTGGCAGTCTGCAAAACTTGGAAGAGTACTGAAGCCCTCATACGAGGGGGGTGTATTTTCAATCACACCATTCAAACCAAATATGAAACCAGTTCATTTCTCACGGCTTTGAAGCTCGTGAGCCAATTCTTTGATTCTGGGGCATCAACAGATTCTTCGTTAAGGGACAGGATTGTAATTGGTATCAAACGGCTTTTCTGAGAAATGCAGACTTACAGTGAAATCCTAAGCAGAATTACTCCAGTCTAAGCCCATTGAAATCAATGGGCTTAGATGAGAATTAATCTGTTTAGGATTTTACTGTTAGAAACAGCAGGCAGGGTCTGCATAGCAAAGGATGCGAGTCCAGGGCACAGAGTGGAGGGAATGGACCTAACAAGGTACCACATTGTTAGTGTCGCAGATAAAGGCCCTTTAGGGAACACAAAACCACATGCTACCCTCTAGTTCATAAAAGCCAGTCTCCCGTTTTCATTGTCATTGTGGGGGCTGGAGAACACGGAAGGCCTGAATGCGAGAGAAGCAAGATTCCATTCAGTCTAAAGAGGCAGGTGATGTTAGAGGTCTCCCCATTCAGTTGCAGGGCTTTTGGGGTCCAGAACCTTTGGAGCAGATTGGATCGGCCCACATGGGAGGGGCTCTCACAAGATGCCGTTCCTTTGTCTCTGTGTGTACATCTCCTCTGTGTGTGTCCACTCTGTTCTGCAAGGCCTGGCCAATATCGCAATACACTCATCCATCAGCCACCACAGTTGGAGCTGTTGTGAAGAAACTGTATGTTCCTCTTAGCTAATATATACCCTCTGTCTTTACTTTTCATTAGCCTGTATCCCTGATTCTTTGCCTGTATCTACCATAGAGTTGTGTTTTGGAGTAATAAATTATTTGGAGGTCCAACTGTCCAACTATAGCCAATTTATGGTAATCCCTGCAGGGTTTTCATGGCAAGGGATTAACAGAGGTGGTTTGCCACCGCCTGCTCCTGCATAGCAACCCTGGTCTTCTTAGGAGGTCTCCCATCCCATTAGTATCCATGGCTGACCCTTGCTTATCTGCATCCCCTGACCATAATCAGCACTACCACATACCCCTTGGGGTCAGCAGCCCTGGAACAATGCGGAGTTCCCTTGGTACAGGGGCAAACATCCAGCAGAGGTTACATGCTGTGCAAGGGAGTCCAGCGCCTACCTCACAGTGTCGTTGGCAGGAGCAGAGTATATGCTTCCTAATCTCAGCTTCTCAGGTCGGGCAAAATATATAGTGTTGCAGACAGTTTCAGTCCAAATACTCCATGAGACCTGCTGTAGCATAAGGGTTAAATGGTTGGGTTGCCAGTCAGCACTCTGCTGGTTCGAATCCCTCTGCTGCTATGACCTCTGCTGGTAGCCTTGGGTAAGTCGCTCCTCTCAGCCCCAGATCCCCCGCTGGATTGTGAAGATAAGAATACTTACTGCACCGCTCTAAGTGGGGCACTAATCTGTCCAGAAGGGCAGGATATAAGAGCAGTTATTTTAGCACAGTGAATGGCTGGGCTGTGGATCTCCATTCTGCTGGTTCGAATCCCACTACTACCATAAGCTCTGCCGTTGGTTTTGGTAAACCACTTCTCTCAGCCCAGCTCCTGACCTGTATTATGGGGATAATAATGACACTGACTTTGTTCACTGCTCTTGAGTGTGGCACTAATCTGTCCAGAAGGACAGGATATAAGCACAGTGTTTTTATTATTATTATTATTATTATTATTATTATTATTATTATTATTGCTGCTGCTGCTGCTGCTGTTATTGCTGTTGTGCTTCTTTTGCACATGAACTCCAGAGGCACCAATGACGTCACTTCCCCGTGAAAACTGGAAGCTGCAGGGTCTCAGATGGGTCAAAATCAGCCCCAAACACAGCATTTTCACCCACAACCTCACAGAGCTCGACCTTAAACCTGCCTATTCAATCCCGTGGAGTTCAATGGGTCTTCCCGCCTCGTTTGGGATTGCAGCCACCGTCTATTTCAGTTATGCTACAATAAGAAAAAAAGGTGCCTCTAATCATGTACAGAGTGCCTCCCCTTCTTCCCTGCCCCCAGTTCAGACCTACTTTCCCCCCTCCCCCATCTAACTTTTCTCCATCACCTTCATTCATTCTGATGTCATGTGATGCTTTAACTTTTTCCAGGAATAATGTGGGGACGCAGGCAATGCAAGTGGTGCAACCCTCTGGGAAGGTAAAAGGTAAAGGTAGTCCCCTGTGCACGCACCCAGTCATTACTGACCCATGGGGGGACATCGCATCACAACATTTTCTGGGTAGGTGAACCTGGCTTCCCCCTGGATCGAACTCAGGTCGTGAGCAGAGCTTGGGCTGCAGTACTGCAGCTTACCACTCTGTTCCACGGGGCATCTGAATTTCAATACTCTTTTTTGGCCAGGGAGTTTGAAACTGCCTTTGGCAAGGGACTGTTTGTCTTTTGAACCTTCTCTCATTGAGATTTGGTCCGTGGTGGTGGGTGGTGGAGAGAAGCCTAAATCTTCCTGTGTCAGGATAAGGTGGAAAGTGAGTGTTAAAGGATGTCAGTTTGGGTCCCCGTCCTACCACTGTCAATTGTCTGGCTCAGGCAGGCTCCACTGCTCACTCTGGCCATTAACTTGGAAAGGAGGAGGATTGCAAGAGGTAATCGGATTGCATGGGACATCGGAGTAGGCACGCTGCAGCCATGAGATGGAGAAGGTGACACTGGCTGAGGTTTCTGGGCAGTCAGCTGGCTGGTGGGTGGAAAGGAGGGGGGTGGAGGCAGGGAGGTGAGATCCAAACTCTCCTCTCCTCGGCAGCAGCCCAGGGATGAGAAGGGAGGAGGTAGGAAAGCATCGCCCAAGCCTGAGCCCGAGCTGTCGCTTGTCCTCCCCTCCTACCACATGTTGAGACACCAGCCAGCCACGCGGCACATCAGCAGCTGTAGCAACTTGCTGTGGCTACCTACTGCTTGCTTAAATTCTTGCTTGTCCAGATGTTGCAAAAATGCAGGTTCGTTTTGACCAGATGCTTTTGCCCAATGATTACACCAAAATTGGAAAACTGTGAAGAGCAAATGCTTTTATTTCATGAAATAAGAGGACAGAGTTTTAAGCAAATAAAAACACTCTGAGCCCACCCGAGAAAGGCACGGGGAGGGGGTAATCTTTCAAGCAGAACAAAAAGAGATCACAACAGACGCCATACCAAAATGCAGGAGGGGTCATTACCTCCTCCCAACACACTCCAAGCTTGAAAGACATAGTCACAAAGGTGGGCAGCCAGAGGTCTGTCTGTGCAAGATCCATATTCAGCAGGCACCTGAAAGAATGAGGGGGAGTATTTTGGGATATGGAGCTTTTGCGTTATTCTCGATATTTGTTGATGAATTCACCAAGAAGGACCTAGGAAATGCGAATACGTAACTGGAAAGAACTTCAGCTTTGTAAAGCAAATGAGATTTGTTACGGGCATCTTAGCTGTATCAGAATGAAGTCGATCAGACTGCCAACCCCGACTCATTTGCTGTATTTCAAGGCTTTGCCAAATATCCCGCTTTGTGCCCACAAGGGCTATGAAGATCGTTTAAGGTGGGGTAAAAGAGCAAGATTTGGGGTCAGTAGCACCTTAATGCTGGTCTTAAAGGTGCTACTGGACCCAACTCTTGCTCAAGGAAGTTTCACTCAAAAAATCTGCTCTTGCACTCCATATAATGTGATCTCTTCTTTACTCGCACTCTCCAGCAGGAGTCATTTCGCTCGCAGAGACCGAATATTCCCCTTATCGAATAGTCCGCTTGAAGAGGTCAGGAAAGCTCCCACTCTCTCGATTTTCTACAAACTATGCAAAACTGAGTGATTCAGGAAGGTTTTTTTACTCAGGCAATAGGACTGTGATGCAAGAAATAACTCCGAGAGATCTTTTGATAAAGTGATATGGACTGTAGACTATACAACTGGGTACTGTTTGTTGATGTAGATATGCTCCTGCTAGTTTTTTTTTCTGCCTCATCAAAGATGTCATGTTTATTTGCTCAGGTTTTAATTCAGCATTGTTTCAGCTCTGTATCAGATTTTTGCCTTTTCTTTCAAATTCATGCTATCCATACACTATTGCATTGTTCATTGAATATCTTCACTACTGAAGGTTTTGACTTGCAGTGTGTAATCTTCCTTGAGTCTCTGAGAGAAAGGTGGACTACAAACTAACGCCACCTGTGGATTTGGGAATGTCCCTTCATTGACTTAATTCTCAATATGTGGACAAAATTGAGAGGGTGCAGAAGAGAGCAACGAGAATGCTCAGGGGTCTGGAGACTAAACCCTACGAGGAAAGGCTGAGGGCCTTGGGAATGTTTAGTTTGAAGAAGAGGAGATTGAGGGGGGGAAATGATTACTCTCTTTAAATATTTGAAAGGTTGTCATCTGGATGAGGGCAAGGAGCTGTTCCAGTTGGCAGCAGAGGTTAGGACTCGAAGCAATGGGTTTAAATTACATGCAGAAAGGTACCGGCTGGATATTAGGAAGAACTTACATGGTCCGAGTAGTTCAGAGGTGGAATCAGCTGCCTAGGAAGGAAGTGAGCTCCCCTTCACTGGGGCAGTTGTCAGGAAGAGGCTGGATGAATCTTTTGTCAGGGATGCTTTAGGCTCATTCTGAATTGGGCAGGGGGTTGGACTAGAAGGACTGTATGGCTCCTTCCCCCTCTCTGATTCTGTGATTCTATGTATTTATTCACACCACTCAAACTCACATTGAAGTTACTGCACTGACTGTCCAAATGTTTCTGAACCTCTGTGAATGTCCAGAATTTGACCTGAAAACCCTAATATCTGTAGCTGAAATTCCCTATGGAGCACCTATAACCCCTTATGCATCTCCCTCAAACTTAGGGTCAGGAGAACCTTGCGTGTGATATTGCTGGTGGGAAGCTTTGCCTTTCGTAGAATCCTGGCTGTCTCTCCTCTTATTTGCCTTTCGTAGAATCCTGGCTGTCTCTCCTCTTAAAAGACACCATTGCACTTATTAATCAGATTTTCCCAGAGGATGTAACAGCCTTATTCCACCATTGCCTGACAACCAGTTACTTCCAATGGGACAACGAATTCTATGAACAGATGGATGGGGTGGCCATGGGGAGCCCACTCAGCCCAGTTATAGCAAACTTCTACATGGAACATTTTGAAAAAACAGCTCTAGAATCGGCACCCCACAAACCTAGTGTATGGTTCCGGTTTGTGGATGATACATTTATCATTTGGAGCCATGGGGAGGAAGAATTGATGGGGTTTTTGAATCATCTCAACAACATCCACCTGAACATACAATTCACCATGGAGAAAGAAATCGAGGGAAAACTCCCATTCCTGGATACCTGGGTCATCCGCAAAGCAAACTTTCAGTTAGGTCACAAGGTCTACAGGAAACCAACTCACACTGATCGGTACCTACACAAAAACTCCAATCACCATCCCCGACAGAAAAGAGGCATAATGAAAACATTAGTGGATCGTGCAAGACGGATATGTGAGCCTCACTTACTAAATGAGGAAATTAATCATCTAAACCACGCTCTTCAGGCAAATGGCTACTCCAGAAATGAAATCCGAAGAGCAATCAAACCCAGGATGAAGCAAACAACCAAAGAAAAACAGTCTCCCACAGGAAAAGTGTTTTTGCCATATATCAAAGGAATTACTGATCAGATGGGAAAGCTTATGAAAAAGCATAACCTTCAAGCAGTATTCAGACCCACCCGAAAAATACAACAGATGCTACGATCAGCAAAAGACAGCAGAGACCCCCTAACCTCTGCAGGAGTATACCGTATACCCTGCAGCTGTGGACAAGTTTACATCGGGACCACAAAGCGTAGCATCCAGACAAGAATAAAAGAACATGAAAGACACTGCAGACTTGGACAACCTGAAAAATCAGCAGTGGCTGAACATAGCCTAACTCAAACAGGGCACAGTATCTTATTCCAGGACACCAAAATACTGGACAACACTTCCAACTACTTTGTCAGACTGCACAGGGAAGCCATTGAAATTCACAAGCACAAGCAAAACTTCAACAGGAAAGAAGAAACCTTAAGAATGAACCGAGCATGGTTGCCAGTTCTGAAAAACACCAGGCTAACAAAACATTCTATCCTTGACAATAGCCCTGCAGAGAAGATTAGCACATCAAGTACCAATCCATATGCAAAAGAACCTCCTCAGGATACAGTGAAGCCTCCCGCCATTAGCATTCCACACCCTGGGAAACTCTTACAGGATGACTCAGCTCAACCCCACCCCTCCTGAGTAAATACAAATGACCTACATCTTTTCCACACTGTGACACTGAGAGATCTCTGTCTTTTGGTGCTACACCTCTGAAGATGCCAGCCACAGCTGCTGGCGAAACGTCAGGAACTACAATGCCAAGACCACGGCAATACAGCCCGGAAAACCCACAACAACCATCGTTCTCCGGCCGTGAAAGCCTTCGACAATACATCGTGGTATGTAGAGCTTACTGCTGTAGGTTTTTGTTTGTTTGTGCTCACTTTGTGTCTCGTGTGTGATAGCCCTGCACCTGGAATTAATAAAACTTTCTATTTTTATCTTGTGCGGGTTTATTAAGATTCTGAAGCCTCACTGCTATAAAACCTTTGCTGAACTCACCCTATGTGTGCTTTAGATCCACCTACCAAAACAACTATTCTTTGGCTGTGAACTCTGCCTGCAAGCTTACCCTTGCAAAATAGACTTTGCTTTGGCTAAATCCCTAATAGGCTCTGGAGCTTTGCTCCCTAACTCCTTAGCCTAGGGATAGACTGGGGAGCTGGTGGCAGCTTATCTGGTTTGCTATTTGCAACAGGACCTTCCAGGCAGCCTGTGTCCCTTCCCCTTAGTTGGGCTGGGCCCCAGGGGTTTGGAACTCCTTGACATAGCAGACTTATGACATTCCCCCTGCCATATCCCCCCATACCCGCCACGCAGATCAATTTCTACTCCCCAACCCCTGGAAGACCCTCAAAGTTACATGGCCCAGAAGCTAGATAGCCCAGTACTATGAGTCATATGACACAGCTTCACAGCACTTTTTCACAACCAACCCATTCGTAAAGGTTCAGCCACAAAACGGATCCCTTATGATTTCTCAATTCCAAATCACCTGCCTTTTTGCGAGAGGGTCAGTTTGAATCTCAGAGGGGCCCAGATGTCAGGTGATGGGTGACAGGCTATTGCAGATAGACCCCTGTACCCTCACAGCAAGAAATCCAGGTTCTTGGTTGAAAGGCTTTATTCAGGAATCACATCAAATCCACAAATATGTCCATAGAAGTACTCAGAAGTGAGGTAAGCAACTAAGCAGTAAGCTACAGGTTGACGGGAATGGTATTCTGGGAGAAATCCATTCCTCTTAAAGAAGCACAATTACTCTTTCCCCCCTCCCAACAGTAAATATAATTTTCTGCACGAAACAGACTTGGGAACTTCTCAAATGTTTTACATATCAGTCTAGATATTACGGAAGGCATGAGATTACAGTTGAAACAGAGCAATGCTTGAGAACTGATAGTTACAAAGTTAAAGTACCGAGAGGTTCAAAGGAGTCAGATAAGGCACCTGCTTCTACACCAGGCCTATGAAAGCAAGGCAATTATGGTGCTGGCAACATGACATCAAGGCATAGCATTATTAATGGTTCACAGTATCAGGATAGCATAGAACAATGGCATGGATGTACAGGTACAGACATGATCCCAGAAAAGCAGAAGAAAAAGAGAGAATAGACACTTCGAGAGAAGTCTGAGGATACCAGACTGCAGCAGGGGTAGCCAAACCCTGCCCCCCCCCCCCGCTGCCAGATGTTGAAAGATGGAGTCAGGCCTGTGTATCCCAAGGTGCAGATTCAGCACAGCATCCAATAGAATGGGGAGGGGTGGGGGAAAATAAGCATTCTGCAAATGAAAGGGCCTTTTATTGAAATAATAACACAAGGTGAATTACACAACTGTTATGAAAACGGGGGAAGAGAGAGATTTTTAAAAGAGCAGACTCAAAACCTTTCCCTAACAGCTACTTGTCTATAAGGCAAAGAAAATGTGAGAGTCCAAGACAGACAGTCCTGATCTTGGCATGGAAGGGGTAGAGGGATCCCTTGATGGGGGTGAAACAGTGCTGGGGCTTGGAAGTTGACCAGGCAGGGGGAAGAAATGGCAACAAAGCCAGAAGAGGCCAACTGGGAAGTTGGGGCAACAGAAGGGATTCCAAACCCGCTAAAAATATGGGGGGCTTTTGATACCTTTTTGGCCAAACAGGAGAAGGGGAGGAAATGTTGGAAAGTGATAAACATTCAATTTACTGGGGAAGGATGAAAACTCAGTCTCTCCAGAGAGGGCAAGTTGGAGTGATGAAGTTATGTTAATATTGCAAAGGGGACTTTTTCCTGGTTTGCATAGAGCCAAGTGAGCAATAAGCACTAGCAAGGAAGACTAAAAATAAAAGTATGTTCCCTTGTTTGCTTAAGGAGTTCGTTTTAGATATTTGGAAACCTTTCCTAGAAGTCTATGTATGGATTTGCTAACACTGTTTCTGTAACCAGCAGGTTGGGGGGGGGGGGAGGTTGTCTGTTTTTAATTTTTTATCATTTTTCACTAATACATTTTTTTAAAAGACAGAGAACTAAATGACCCAGGTTCGAACCCCAGTCAGGCTTTGCGTTTTCTGGGTGAATGGACAGGGCTTGGCCTACCCCATGGGGTTGTTGTGCATTCAAAGTAGGGAGATGTCCCGATGGACCAACCTGAGCTTCTGCGTGGAAAGGCAGAGAGCTCAGTCGATGCAGTAGGAAAAAATCACAGGGAAATAAGTGCAAGATAAGTAGAAGCTTTATTTAAAAACACAATAAAATTGACACAGTATATTGGAATGTTCTGCTGTCTCCTGGACGGGCTGGGAAAGGAAGAACGGCTGAACTTACAGTGGAAAACCACACCTAAGGTGCAAGGTGCTAATAAATTTGAATAAATATATAAATACTGAAATCTCTTTTCATAGAAGCTTCATACAAAATCTCAATACAAAACACTGCTTGCAGGGATGACATTCAAATACCTAAGAGGCAAACGGCCAAACAATATTCAATATAACAATGTTACATTCAAACTGAAATCCTCTTGTATGGAGGTGCGAAGGTGTCAGAGCAGTCCCGAAGGAGTCTCTAGAGAAAGACAGGTAAGTATCCACTTTTAATCTTCCAAAGGGTAGATTCTCTTTTTTCTTTTGTTTGCAGGTGGACGTAAGCAGATGGAAATCAAGGAGCCACTGACCTAACAAAATTCATATATATATATTTATAAAAATGTATAACCTTTTAAGCTTCTTTGATTGTTTTAGTCCCTTAGGTGTGGTTTTCCACTGTTTGTTCTGCCAGTTAACGCTAAGGGAGCTTTATCGTTGGGGAAAGAAGAAAAGCAGCGGGTTATTGCACCTAACTGGTCTGAGGCTGTGAAATGCCCTAAGACCGGGGGGAAACGTAGGGGTCGAAAAGGATTGCTCCGTGGCTTCTGTCTGGCCCCAGATAAGTAACAGAATACTGAGTTTCAGGAAACAGACCTCAATGCACTGGTTAACAAATACTTGCTGTACGTTGAATTGAAGATTTGGTTCTCACGAGCCTGACATCCATAGCAGGCTCTAGCAGCTGTATGTACCATGCAAGATGCATGCTGGGGGTAGCTCTTGGCTTGCTGTTGTGTTCATGAACAAAGCGTTGCACCTCAGCATCTTTTGTAAGATCTTTTGTAAGATGGGAGGCTTACAAAAGAAGTGGATCTACTTCATACTGGGCAGACCCCCCCCCAGTCCATATGACCCACTCTTGCCTGCTCTGACAGGGAGAGTGTCCAGCAGAGAAAGGTCAATCAATCAATCAATCAATCAATCAATCAATCAATCAATCAATCAATCAATCAATCAATCAATCAATCAATCAATCAATCAATCAATCAATCAGGCTGGCAGGCTGGGCTAACAAGCCAGTCTGACTGCCATACATTGAGGTTTCTTACTACTGTGGAGGGTTGGGGAATAGAATAGCTGCATTGCCGTTTCTCTGCTGTCTCATTACTGTTTTGTTGAGTTGTCTTATCAGTACAGGTGGGGGGAGTGTATGGAGCCACCAGATGCCTGAGAACCAGCCGGCCCTGGGCTTTTCCCGCTTAGGAGCTGCGCGCCAATTCTAACTGACTTTCATTTGAAATTGGGGGAGGAGAATGAGGGGTGTTTCTTTTCTGGGAGGGCTTCGCTCTGGTATTCCAGGCAATTGCTTTGTATGGTGCACTACAGGTGGAAATCTCATAATAAAGACCTTTAACTCATGCAGCTGTGTCTGATGTAGTGGATAGTCTGAGGGCCAAGCTACAAGTGACGAATGACACTTGAACAGCAAGTGTATTCCTTCCTGTTCACTTGCCCTCCACTCAATCCACTTGCCATTCAAGTGTTATTCGTCACTTGTAGCTTGGCCCTGAGAAAGTCCTGTAGCCAGGCCTGACACAATCAATCAGTCAGGGCCAAGCTACACATGACGAATGACACTTGAACGGCAAGTGGATTGAGTGGAGGGCAAGTGAACAGGGAGAAATACACTTGCCGTTCAAGTGTCATTCGTCATGTGTAGCTTGGCCCTGAGTCAGTTCTTGGGGTTCATGATGACCACCAGAGAAGAAAAGTCTTTTCCAGCCCTGCAGTCTGACAGGACAGTGCTGGGACGTTTTGCATGCAACACGTATGTTCCACCACTAAGCTGTTGCCTCTCCCTACGGCAAGTGATTGTTGCAACTGGGATGCAAGCTGCTTCAGTTTGATGTAGTGGTTAAGAGTGCGGGACTCTAATCTGGAGAGCTGGGTTTGATTCCCCACTCTTCCACTTGTAGCCAGATGGGTTACCTTGGGGCAGCTCTCTCAGCCCCACCCACCTCACAGGGTGTTTTGTTGTGGGGATAATAGTAGCATACTTTGTAAACCACTCTGAGTGGGTGTTAAGTCATCCTGAAGGGCGGTTTATAAATTGAATGTTGTTGTTGTTCTTGTTGTTGTTATTCAGGTGTTCCCTAAAGGTCCTGCTGCTCCATGCACTCACAGTTGGATGAGGCTCGATATTAAAAGCCCCTGCCTCTGGCAAAGTACTGCTAGGTGCAATCCCCTCATCTGCCACACAGGGACAACCACCTGCCAGATTTCTAGAAACAAAAGCTCTCTCTCTCTCTCTCTCTCTGTGTGTGTGTAGGGGTGTGTGCGCTGCCTTCAAGTCAGAGTTGACTTATCGCAACCCCTGGTGGGGGTTTCATGGCGAGAAACCATCAGAGGTGGTTTGCCATTGCCTGCCTCTGCCACCCTGGTCTTTGTTGGAGGTCTCCCATCCAGGTCAAAGAGTGATCGGCAGTGATATCTCCTGGCCCTCGGTACTGACCCCCTGAACTAAGGAGACTCCAGTTCAACTCAGCTCTCCAGCTGCAGAAGGCATGGGTTACTTTGGACAAGACACAAGAGCATCTCCTACATGGTTTCTCTATTTAATGCTACCATATTGTGGGGGGGGGGGGCTCTGGGTGTGAGCAGTACCAGGGAATAGCAATATCCCTCCCCACAACTTTTCCCGGATGAAATTTGCATTTTCCGGATTTTATTTGTCAAGCTTTTTAACATATAGAAGTAATAACAAAATGATAGCGTTTTACTGGAAATATAATTGGAGCTATATACAACAGGTCTTTTGTAATAACATTAGATGATATATCTTGCTATGTTATTGTCCATTTTAAATAACATGATGGCATTGTGAACTGAGGGCCAAGCTACAAGTGACGAATGATACTTGAACGGCAAGTGGATTGAGTGGAGGGCAAGTGAACAGGGAGAAATACGCTTGCCGTTCAAGTGTCATTCATCACTTGTAGCTTGGCCCTAAGATTATATTATATTTGTTACGTATATCTGTGTATTTTAGTCTTTCAGTTGTATATTTTAATGTCCATAAGTGTCTGATAAAATGGTTTTATTAGGGCGATATGAAGTTTTTGTTTTGCTCTCTTCTCTTTAGATTAAATTGCTAAGAACTCTGGTGTTATGAGATATTGTATTTAGTTTTGATTGTGATTCCATTTTCTCATGATGAGATTTATATTGAATAATAAATACATGGTATAAAGCTTAGCTCTCTTTTTCCATTTACTTTCCCCCTTTTATTTCGCAATACCAAAGATAGATTAACTGTAAACAAATGATGAACTCTATGATCTTTTTTCTCCTTATTTTCTCCCTTATTATTAACAATAGCTAATATGATAGAGTCCAGTAGCACCCTTAAGACTAACCAACTTTATTGTAGCATAAGCTTGCAAGAGCTACAGCTCTCTTCATCAGATGCATCTGACAAAGAGAGCTGTGGCTCTCAAAAGCATATGCTACATATAAAGTTGGTTAGTCTTAAAGGTGCTACTGGTCTCTTTACCAGGGGTCATTTAGAAAAAGAGCTGGAGGAACTCATTAGCATAACTTATTAGCATAACTGATTAGCATATGACATGCCCCTTGCCATCACCAGAAATGTGTCATTGACATAACTGATTTGCATATGCCACACCCCCTGACACCACCTATCCTGGCTGGTTTGGACCCAATCCCGGCCATTCAGGGCCAAAATTGGGCCCCAAATGGCAAAAAGGGGCTGAAAATGGCTGAAAAGGGGCCCAAAATGGTCAGGATTGGGCTGTTGCTGAGTGGGAGAGTGATCCACCACCCGTTAGAGGCCCGATCCAGGCCGTTTCAGCCCCAATCCAGGCTGAAACGGGTCCAAAATGGCTGAGAGTCACGTGGGCAGGGCCACTTGCCATGTGACCTGTTTGGGGAACTGCTGGAACTGAGTTTCTGCACGTTCCCTCTCGAAATGAGCCCTGCCCTTTACTATTTTGCTACTGCAGACTAACACAGCTAACTCATCTGGATAATATGATAGAATAAGATTTTGTTGTTGTTTTTATACATTTAAGCCCTTTTCGGAGGAAAACCTCTTGACGGGGTGGGGGATTTTGACCAGAAAAATGGCTTATGGGGAAATGGTTAAGCTCGCTCCCATGACCACGGTGAACTAGAGACAGAAATGCTCGGGAGGCATTCTACATGTCTCCCTTATGGCTGAAATGGGAGAAGAAAGAGACTTGTAGGAAGGAGCTCCGGTTCATGGGTTCCCACTTCAGTTCCCATGGGTGGGGAGGTACTTTAACTACCACCTGTCCCTGTAGAACGGATGGATGAGGACAAATTCCTCTGGGGAGCCTGACTGGCTTTTACACAGCCAATTTCTTGTTCTTTATTCCCCATGTACTAAAGAGTTTAGCTCACAGGGCTTGGTTTGCCATGGTGAGTGCAACTGCAGCTGCACCAGGAGATGAGTCTCAGGTCGGTAGAGCTCCAAACATTGCTGACCCGAGCCTTAGTTTTAAGCTGGCAGTCAAAGGTTTCTTGTCTCTCCATCTTAGTCCAGATTCGCTTCAAGTTATTTATTTTATCATTTTATTTTGATATAGATCCCAGGTCCCCTGGTGGGGGAAGAGGATCCCCCGCTTCCACCCTCTGCCCCCTACCACTTACCTGGCACTTACCACTTACTCGGATAATTTCTGCGAAGTGACATCATCATGCCACCTTGAGAGTTTCCCTGTGCTTCACAGCGGGCTGATTTGGGGCGCAATGATATCACTTCCCAGACGTTATCCCAGTGACCCTTGCAGAGTGCAACTGATCTTTAAATTTACCCTTTGCTTTGTGAACTACAGTCTTTCCTGCCACCACTGGGCCCTGGCTAGAGTAGCGAGTTATCCCTCATCTTACTATATAATTGAGTAAGCATGTTTCAGACAACTCACTTTATACCCTGGTGCACCACCAGAGGGTGATGCCGCAGAGGAAAGCCCAGGTAACTCACCATATCACTCCAGAAAACATGCCATGGTGGGAAGCCCAGGCAGGGAACAGGAGCAGAGGAGCTGGCAATGCCCTCCCCGTGCCTTAACCTGGCTGGTATTAGCTGTGGAGCAGGTGGCAATGCCCACCCCACGCCTTAACCCAGCTGATACTAGGAGCAGAGCAGGTGGCAATGACTGGCCCCCTTCAGCCAGCTGGTATTAGGAGTGGAACAGGTGGCAATGCCCACCAGCACCTTAACCCAGCTGGTATTTGTAGTGGAGAAGGTGGCAATGCCAGCCCCCCTTCCGCCAGCTGTTATTAGGTGTGGAGCAGTTGGCAATGCCTGCCCTCTGCCTTAAACCAGCTGGTATTAGGAGCAGAACAGATGGCAATGCCTACCCCCCACATTAACCCAGCTGATATTAGGAGTGGAGCAGGTGGCAATACCCACCTATCTTCAGCCAGCTGGGATCAGGAGCAAAGCAGATGGCAATGCCCACTTTCTGCATTAAGCCCGCTGGTATTAGGAGTGGAGCAGGTGGCAATGCCCACCGCCCTTCACCCATCTGGGATCAGAAGCGGAGAAGGTGGCTATGCCCACTCTCTGCCTTAACCCAACTGGTATTAGGAGCAGAGCAGGGGCAATGCCTTTCCCCCTTTACCCCCTGTATCAGGCAAGCAGCAGGCAGCAAAGCCCACCACCCCTTCTCATTGCTGAGATCAGGTGCAGAGCAGGTGGCAATGCCCACCCCCCTTCACCGGCTTGGATTAGTGATGGAGGAGGAGGGAACACTTGCCTGCCTACTATCCCCTTTGTAGAGCCCATTGTAATTTTTCCCACAACAGGCTTTGTTTCTAGTATCTGAATGAATAAGGTTCTCTCCCGTAATACAGGAGACTTATTAAAAGGACAGCAAAGAACTAAGGATAATAGATTCACTTTCACTATCGATTATACTCCGCTTACAAACTCTATCAGACATGTGGTGTGCGAATACTGGCCCCTTGTCGAGAACATACCAGGCTAGATTTTCGCAAGACCAGGAGTTTTAGAGAGATCCTTATTCATTTAGAAATAAGGGATAACAAAGCTTCCCAAGGGTCACTTTAAGTGCGACCACTGTACTACTTGCAATCTGGTCATGCACACCGAACGGGTTAAGAGGACACTGAGGGCCAAGCTACACATGACGAATGACACTTGAACAGCAAGTGGATTGAGTGGAGGGCAAGTGAACAGGGAGAAATACACTTGCTGTTCAAGTGTCATTCGTCATGTGTAGCTTGGCCCATAGAGACCCCAATTCTGTCAGACGTGATCTTTTTGGAAAAGAAGCTTGGTGGATTCATAAATTAACTACTGTTTGCCAGTTTTGACTTAATGTAAATTATGATCTTTCCTGCTACTTATGAGGGCTTTCTCCTTGTGTTCCTGGGCCCTTAAACTTTGCCGTTTAACTCATTACTTCTGAAATAAATTCATGCCATTTGAAACTAAAACTACAAGTTGAAGAGCTATGGCTGGTGTGTCTAGGAAACCTGGAGGAACACTTTGATCATCATTTTTGTGAATATAATTCCAAGTTGCTTCTCTGTTTTATTATGATAAGGATATTGTTCAAATTTCACTGCTATTATTTGCAGCATGAAACTGCCGTGATAAAGAAATATTGAAATGGGAAGATGAATGAAAGAATGAAAGATTTCTCCTTTCTTGCGTTTGGATGTTTGTATCATATGTGATCACCTGGAATATATGTATTTTTGTAAATACCGGAAAAGCGATACATATATTTTTGTAAATATTCTTGACTCTACACTTGGGGAATAGACAGTAATAATAAAGGATGTTAATTAGTAAACACAGACGAAGTTGGGGGGATACATAAAAGGTAAGTTATTTAATGGGTCTGAAGGAGAATGGGTTGGGAAATGTCAGCATGTAGAGGCTGCCAGGAGATGGGAAAGAGGAATAGTATGAGGAAGGGGATACAAGGGGTAAGTGAAGTAGCCCCGGCAAGTTGTTGCAAGTTTCCCACCATGCAACTGGGCCTGGCTCAGTTGGCACCCTGCAAATAGGCTGTGGGGAGAGGCTGTCTGGGGTGGGAGGGGGAAAGGTGAAAACAGGGGGACAGATAAAGGTAGGGGTTCCATTCTCTGGGAGGGGATCCCCTGCCCCCATTCTCCACCACCACCCCCTCTTACTTAGCCAGCAGTTGGGAAGGAAAAGGGGCAGGGAATGGGCCCAGGAGCCCTGCAGAGCACTCCAGCATGCCACGTCAGACTCATTACTGGCGCAAAAAGGAAGTGAAGGCCCTGTGCAGGGCTGATTTATTGAGCCTTTAATTGGTGGAACGTAATTTTACATGCACATGCACACTCACACACACCCTGTGGTGCCTATAGGGCAGCATTCTGCTAGATGCTTCCCATGCAGCCACCCTGTGGTTTCTCCTTTCCTTCAAAGAAAATAAGTTTTATACTTTATCCAGAGCAAAGGGGAAACAAAAGACAGGATCCAGACGAGTCATACAAAGATTGAGCCTGTTGCTGTCTGGGCACTCCCTTTACTATAGGCGCCCCCACTTCTTTTTGAACACCATCTGCTTAAAAGAAAAAATCAGTGTTTGTGCTAAGCCACTCAGAACAGCAAGACCTCCCCAGTGATTTCTAGCTTGTGCGTTTGCAACAGTTCAATGTGTTTGCTACAAACCTCTGCGTGTTTATGCAGAGGTACGGTTTATTGTGTTCAATGGGACATTTCCAGGACTGTTGCAAGCCTCACATACATGTTTTTTGTGTGCTTATCTCATTAAACACAGTAGATAGTGAGAGAAATGCACGGGGTCAAGCGGCAGAGGAGATGCAAGCCAAGAAGGAGCTTGGCATAATAGCATCCAAACAAGTCTTTGAACAGTAACAGGATTCTAGGAAGAACCATGCCAAGAAAGAGGACAAGCTCACACAGATGTCAAGAAACAAATACTGCTTTATTTGCAGGCTCATTTGTAGCCAGAAAAGAGGCCGAGGGTGGCACCACTGAACTCATTTCATGTTGACAGATTTGACGTCGAAGTCTCCATCCACCGAGACGTACTCGATGTGGTCCAGCTTTACTTGGCTGTTGAAATGGAACTGATGCCCCCCAGGATAACTGACTGTTACCTCATTGCCATTTAAGTTGAAAGTGATCTGAGGAGGAGAGATCAAGGTGTTAGTTGATGGCAGATACACACACACACACACACACACACACACAACCAAGATGGGAAGGTCACGGACGGTCTCACTGGCAGTGCAGTTTATAGAAGGACATGCCCAGGCCACACACAGGCCTACCTCAGGAGCATCCATATGTTCAGGCTCTTTATGTAGAGCATCCTCTGGATGTGTCTCCTCAGTGGGTGTAGTATATTTATTGTATATCTGTATGTACGTAATTGAGCAATCTGCTCCTTCCCTTGAGAGCCAGTTTGGTGTAGTGGTTAAGAGCGCGGGACTCTAATCCGGAGAACTGGGTTTGATTCCCCACTCCTCCACTTGAAGCTGGCTGGGTGACCTTGGGCCAGTCACTTAAGAGTGGCAGGACTCTAATCTGGAGAGCCAGGTTTGATTCCCTACTCCTCCGCTCAAAGCCAGCTGGGTGACCTTGGGTTAGTCACAGCTCTCTCAGAGCTCTCTCAGCCCCACCCACCTCACGGTGATTGTTGTTGTGGGGATAATAATAACATACTTTGTAAACTGCTCTGAGTGGGCGTTAACATAACAATCAAATGTTGTTGTTGTTGTTGTTATATCTGTCTGATTTGCTCTGGTCCCATTGGGTGGTGCTCTTGTTTTAAGTTTTCCACTTTTATATGTTAGCTGAAGTTGTTGGTTGTCAGCGTTGTCTCCTTGCAAATAAACGGCTGACGTTTTGAGCCAGGTTGTCCCTGCTGAACGGACCTGAAGACAAATGCCTGAGTTTTTTACACATTTTGTCTTAGCTGCCCAGCCTGACTTTCATTCAGTCAGTCATACATCTGCTGTGGGTTCCCTGCTGGGAACTCAATCCCCAAACACATGATTCAGTGAGGGGCATTTGTGCACAAGGAGAAGTTCATTCTGCCCTGCCCTCCCCTCCCCAATTTTCCAGATTTTCCAGACCCCAAACAGCCCCACACAGAAAGTGCTGCACGCCTACACATGTACTGACTGACTACATGCCCCTCCTTCCATGGCCATGGTCCCAATCCAGATCAGGCTCAAACACTTTTGAGAATGGTTCCTAGCTGGGAAATTGCTGACTGAAAGGGAGCGGCAGGAGAAGAGGGCCATACCAAAGACAGAAGCAGAGGCGAAGAGCTCATCGACTCTCCTTTCTTCCTAGTGAAACCTGCAACGGAGGTTGTGAGGGTCCTCTCTCATTCACCTCAGCAACTCAAAGGCAAGATGGGCATTGCAAGAGGGCCACAATGGCCAATAGAGGAGAAGCCAGTAAACCTTCTGCTGCCATTTCAGGAAGGAACTGACTAGATAATCCTGGGGATACCTTCCAGTTCTGTTTCTATGTGATATGTTTGTGTAACCCTTGGTCCACTAGAGGGGGGAAAAGGGGCAATTTTCCCTGAGAAATTGGAGGGCCTGAAACTGCTGGGAGAAGCACTGTCACCTCAGGAGCATGCCTTTCTATGAATATCCTGTATTAATATTTTAGACATGAGAATTTCTTATACTAATTACTGGAAGGGAGGATTGTGTTTATATTAATTGGCTGTTACATGTATAATTTTCCCGGAGAGATTCTAGGGCCTGAAACTGCACCTCAGGAGGAGCACTTCTTTCTAGGAACACTTTCTATTAATATCTTAGAAACTCCTATAAAGGTCAGAAGACACCTCAACACAGAGCACAACTACAAGTCGGGGCTTTTTCAAGGCACTGGCTAGAGAGAAAGACTCAGGCCTGGGTCTCCTTGAATACAACATGCCTGATTTGGTACATGACTGTTAATGTATATGCTTAATTATTGTTCCAAATAAGATGTCTTTTCAAGTGGGTTCATTATTATTTCCATACATTCAAGTGTCACAAAGTGGGAATCACTTTGTCCTAGACATGAACTCTCTCAGTTCTTTAAATAAAAATAAAACAATGATATATTTGTTTGATTAGGGTTGCCAGCTCCAAGTTGGGAAATTCCTGGAGATCTAGGGGGTGAAACCTGGAGAAACCTGGAGAAAGTGGGGTTTGGGGAGGGAAAGGACCTTGGCATGGCATAATTCCATAGAGTCCACTCGCTAAAGTAGCCATTTTCTCCAGGTGAACTGATCTCTGTGGCCTGGAGACCAGCTGTAATTCCGGGACATCTCCAGCTACTACCTGGAGGCTGGCAACCCTATGTCTGATATTGTTTATCAAATTAAATAGGTTATATTTGTGCGGGCACATAGACCTTTAGGTCTCTGGAAAGGTGGCATAGACATTTTCTAAATAAGGGCAAAAAACATAATAAATCTCTTGGCTCAGTGACCGTATCTTGTATTGATCATAGCAGCTACCACAAGGGTGTGTAAAATTCTCTTTCATTCAGTGGAGACCCAGGAACAAGCTAGGCCTTTGGTTGTTTTTGGATCTCCCAGTAGGGGAGCCAGCTGGCGGGCGGTCCAGATTTTTTTTTTTTTTTTTTTAAAAAGGAAGAGATTTGTGCAATTGTGATGTTTCTACTGTGGCTGCCGGTCACGTTCAGCATGTGATCAATAAATGATGTGATTTGGGCATTAGGAGAAAGAGAACCCCTCTGTTCTTAAGAGTTTCCCTGGGTGGCCGCAAAATGGTAGGGTCCCACCAGTCTGTGCCGGAGGGCAGTCTAGACTAATTTTTTTTTTAAAAGGAAGAGATTTGTGCAATTGTGATGTTTCCATCTATTTACCTATTGAAACAGCGATATAGCATAAAAGTTGGTGATTTTAAAAAAAAGGCAGAGAAAGCGGGCGGTAAGGTCCTGACATCAACTGTGACGTGAGCAGTTACCACCCATTGCGGCACGATTTCTGCAGAAGTGTGAACTGCTGGGAGTGCAAGGAAGCACAGAGAGGCACAACAAGTCGCAACGAGGCAGATGGCCGGTAAGTGATTCATTGCACAAAATTTGCGCTATATTTGGCAGTGTGAAAATGGCCGAGATCATATTATTTACTTTCATGCCATGAAAAGTATTACCACTCATTAAGATACTATTAAAGGGACAGAACATTTTTCTCCAGCACTGCTAGCTACTCTACATCCCTACCTCTGGATTGAATATGGTGCTTTTAGGTACAAAATGGAAGGACGTGGACTTCTTGGAACTTCCACGCTTAGAATGTTCTCTTTCGGGTTGTTCTAGGGGAGGGGGGAGCTATTTTGAGCTCACATTACATTCCCTAAACTCTTCTCCCAGGGTCAATCCCAGAGGGTGGGTTGGGAAATTCCTTGAGATTTTGAGGGGGGAGCCTGGGGAAGACAGAGTTCGAGGAGGAGAGAGATCTCAGTAGTATATAATGTCATAGAGTTGTTCTTTCAAAAACAATCATTTTCTCCAGAAGAACTGATATACATGGCCTGGTGATTCCGGGAGATGTCCAGCCACCACCTGGAGGTTGGCAAACTATTTACACCCCAGCGAGCTCCCACCACTTCCCCAAACCTCAACCTGCCCCAAATCTCCAATAGTTTCCTAATCTGCCGCTGGCAACCCTAACACTCATTGAAAGTGTCTTGCCAAGGACAGCTCTCCACAGTTTTGAAGCCAGCCTTCACACCTTCTCCCTCAAGCCTTTTCCATCTTTCACTCACCGTGGTGTTTTGTCCCTCCTTGAAGGAGAACTGATAATCCCGCTGCTCTGGACCCCACATGCCATCTTTCTTGTAGTTATACACGATCACGTTGTTCTCGTCAAAGCGAGGATTAAAGTGAATCAGGTAGTTTGAGTCATCCTGGCCCAGGTTGATGGCAAATCTAAGAGGAAAGGATACACAGACAATACATTTAGGCCTCTGATTTAACAGGAGCTGAACTGTAATAATTCAAGCAAATATGCTAGTTTTCTATTTATTTCTAGTCTGTGCCCCTTCAGTTCAGAAGCGCAGCTTCACCAGGCAACAATAAGCATTAATGTTCAGATACAGCCTTCCTCTTCTCTTGATGTTGGAGTTCAAGCACAGGGAAGAAGAGAATAAGGCTGCAGTCTGCAGTGTGATTTGTGCCTTGGATGACTGGAGGAGGTCGCTGGCCATGCCCCATAGACTGGTTTTGGTTCCACTGCATTTTAGATGTTTTAAGCAACTAATATGGGAGACAGAACTCAGCCCATTTCTAAAACGTGCCCAGGACACAGATATGCCCAGTGAAAAGACAAGAGCTACTTATAGAGAAGCTGCTTAAGCTGTACAGGTACACCCTTTTAAAGGATGTGGCATGAAAATGCTCCCCGCTCGATGTAGGAATTGAATATCCTACCCAGTTTGACCAGCCTCATTACCTTAGTAAGACTATACAATGAAAAATCAACCGGGTATTTAGAAAAATATTCAGTTGTTATTATTTAACTAAAGGACAATCACTATGTGAACAATTCATACAAAGTGCAAACACTGCATTCATATACTCTAATTATCTCTAAGAATGTCCTTATCTCATAGTCCAAACCATGCAGGGAACTCCACGCCCTGCTCCGATCCTCTTAGGAACAAGGCAAGTACTCCGTGGGTAGAAGAGACCGTAAGTATGAGTCACTTATGATCCTTAATATATTTGACGTCTTTTCTTCTCTTTTCTTTCCATACAGGTGTCTTCCCAGATGTTATTAGTAGTGTCCAACCAAAAAGCAGCCCTAACTGCAACCGGCTAAGCGGCAGATTTCGTCCTCATGACTTCCTCAGGGGCTGGTGGACCACCTGTACTCATAAACGTATGTCTCACCACCCAAAGAGCGACACGTGTATTAGTACTCACTGATACACAGATGAAGGGCCACTTCTTCAAGATACCATCAGAGCAATACTTCTGCAACTGCCCTTTGGCTGATGTTGACTCGCTATCCCATATCTTCTTTCACTGTCCAAAGCACGAATTAGCCAGAGAGAGATTTTTTTTAAAAATGGCTACTGAGGCATTCAAACGTTTCTGACGCCTCAAAATTAAGACTATTACTGAGTAATAGTAAAAACTGCATTGTAGACGTGGCAACCTTTTCTTTAACTGTTGTTTTTAATTCTTAAACTGCTGCAGTACTGCAGTCCAAGCTCTGCTCACGACCTGAGTTCGATCCCGGCGGAAGCCGGGTTCAGGTAGCCGGCTCAAGGTTGACTCAGCCTTCCATCCTTCCGAGGTCGGTAAAATGAATACCCAGTTTCCTGGGGGTAAAGTGTAGATGACTGGGGAAGGCAATGGCGAACCACCCCATAAAAAGTCTGCCAAGAAAATGTTGTGATGCGATGTCCCCCCATGGGTCAGTAATGACTCGGTGCTTGCACAGGGGACTACCTTTACTTTACCTTTATGGCCTATGGGCTGTTAAGCTGAATAAACTGAAAATGAAACTGAATATGCCCAGTTTTCCCCCACCAGTACAAACCTCTTGGGGCATGGTGCCACCTTCCCCTGCACAATGATGGAATCGCTCACACTGACTTTCTTCAAGTTGGTGATGCTCAGTTTCTGAAATAGAGGGAAAGCAACAGCATTATTATTAGTTAGATGCTCTCTAGCTTGTGGACAAATTGGTAACAGGCATACACCCATTTCCATAGGAAATAATTAAATATTTCTGTCCCCAGAAACATCATCAACCAAAGAAGGACCTTCTCCATCCATTGGTACAAGCAGATGCCATGTCACTAAGCGCTACTCTAGATATAAAAGCCTTTTAGTCCTTAAGACTTGGTTCTACAAGACTACTCTACAGTTTTCAGGTACTGAGATGTGCTACCTGAAAACACACAACAACACTGGAGGCATGAAATACCATTGCTGGCTTTGTCCAGTACTTCTGCAACTATCTGGCTTGGAAGTTTCGGTACAGCACTGAACTTTTACTTTGGCCATAGCAGACCAAGGCCACAGTCCTTCTGAAGACCATTACCCCGAAATGAGAACTGTGGCAGTTTGAGAATTACTGAAATACAATAAAAGAAGAGAGAAGTGACTTTACCGGGGGGTGGGAAGTTAAATAAGAAGTTCTAAGCAATTGTTTTATTGGATTACTATACACAGTATTAAATAATAGAGGTGTTAGTTAACTTATATCCTTATAATTCTTAAAATAACACCTCTATTATTTAATACTGTGCATAGTAATCCAATAAAACAAACATGTTTCTGGCAGATAACTGTATAATAGGCAAACTATATAATCAAAACAGAATGAATATAAGAAAGGTGGAAGGAAGCAAATAGTAACATATAGAGTATAAGTTAAATTGATTGGCTTATATTGAAGGTATACAATGTTTATAGAAGTATTTAGAGTTTTGTAAAATAGGGGACAAATTGATTGTTCCACTTCGACGAGACTAGAATGAGTAAAGTAGAGAACAGAGAATAACAATCAGATAAAATGTTATATTATTATGGAATATATGTCAGAAATGTAATACTCAGTTTGATAAGATAAGTGGGAAAGGAAATAGAGATAGCACTGTGTTATAATAGGTAAGCTTAGAAGAGAATGAAAGTGTATGTTTAATAGAATAAAGTAAGTTTGGAAAGAGTAAGGGGAAAATAGAAAAGGGGTTGGAAAACTGTTGGAAGTCAACAAAAGGGGGGGAAAGGGAGGGAGTTAGAATTGGAATATTAAAAGCGTATTGATTGAATGAATATTAAATTGATCTCTAATCCAATACAATTTTTTTTTAAAAAATGAAGACCATTACCCAGAACCCATAGACTATCACCTAGATCATCCCCCTACAGACAACTTACACGTTCCATTGCTAAGCCTGTAGAACTTCAACTTGGGATTGCTAAGGCTAGACAAGGCAGGTTTCAGCAGATACCCTTCAATGATGCTTTATTGAGCTGTCTGAACTTTAAATAGAGGCCTGGAGCCCGCCCTTTCTCTTTCCCAACCAATCAGACATGAGGTTGTGAAATCTTTATGAGAACTTCCTCAGAAACACTTTGATTTCCCACCTTTAAGCCAGTGTTGCAACAGCTAAATAATAAACCGATTGCACTGTGATTTCCCCCTCTGATTAAACTATATTATGTTGATAATTACCAGATAGCAGGAGTAAACTAATGAAACAAAGTTGGCCCCCACAGAACTGAGCCTCTATGGAAATATGGACTCTTTGGAGAGAAGGCATTCAGGTTTTATTTTCTTTTAACATGTAACATTTTAATTATTACTTGGAATCCGCCTTGTGCCAGGAGAAAAGGTATAAATAGATTTATTAACTAATAAAAACAGGAGAAGACTCAAACAACATTTTTCACTGTACTGGTTTGCAGTGCTGCCAATAAGCAAAAAGACACACAAAGGGTAGCTAAATTGCTGTGTTTGAAGTTAATAATAATAATAATACCATTCGATTTATATTCCGCCTTTCAGGACAACTTAATGCCCACTCAGAGTGGTTTACAAAGCATGTTATTATTATCCCCACAACACAACACCCTGTGAGGTGGTTGGGGCTGAGAGAGCTCTGAGAGAACTGTGAATGGCCCAAGGTCACCCAGCTGGCTTCAAGGGGAGGAGTGGGGAATCAAACCTGGATCTCCAGATTAGGGTCCCGCACTCTTAACCACTACACCAAACTGGCTCTCAGTTCTTGATGGATCCAACAGTCTAGAGTGAATGGATGGGCTGCAAAACTTTGAAAAGTACTGTAGCCATCATACAAAGGAGATACATTTTCAATCACACCATTCAATCTAAATATGAAATCATTTTTATGAAACAGACACATGGAAACCGATCGTTCAAAAGCAGAAGTAATCACTAAACCTCAAGGGTGCATTAAGATATTATCTTATATACTAACAGCCAAGTGGCCGTGTTATTGGATACTTAAATCTAGAGCTTGTAGCCATGAACAGAGAAGACAGATCTTCATACATACCTGAAAAATGCCTCAGGGTTGCAGAAAAATTTGAAATCTAAAAACAATACACTTGAAAACCCAAAATTATGAAAGGAGCTCTTGTAGCTTTAACCAAATCCTCTCAGGGGCTATTGCTAGGCAACCATAACAGTTCAGCCAGTATTCCATGCTTGGTTTCTGTCAGGAAAGGGCAATGGGAGGGAACAGGGTCCTTTTCTGGGCTGTTTTGGCCTTTGAGGGAGGACTCACTGTGGCCAGGCCCAGAAGCATCCACCAGGTGACTTTATACCAAAAGACTTGCATGACTCACCCAGGCCCGGTTGCTTGCTATTGATCAATAGCAGCCCATCCCCAAAGCCAGCATGATGTAGTGCTTAGAGTTTCAGAGTAGGATTTAGGAGACCCACATTTGAATCACCTCTCTGTGGTGGAAGTTCACCGGATTTCTTTGTTCTAGTCACACACTCTCAGTTTGACCTACCTCTCAAGGTTGCTGTGAGAATAATATGGAAGCAAGGAAAATGATGTAAGTGGCTTTGGGTCCCCATTGTGAAGAAAGGGAGTATATAAATGAAGTTTATTAATAAATATAGATGAAGATGGGGGCCACATGAAAGATGTGTTGTTTCCTAGAGGTGTGCATAACAAAAAAAAAAAAAGCCAAACCTTGACACACAACTTGCTGGTTTGGCTCATTAAAGGCACTTCCAGAATGGCAGAAGTAGTTCTAGAAAAGAGGCTATAACAAATCGCCGACGAAAAGTTTTTGTGTTCCGTTTCATTTCTTACCATGCAGAGGCCACACAGGCAGGCTGAGCAGTGGGGTGGGCTGTCCGGCAACATCTTGTTTTCCTTAATGGCAAGTCTGCACTCATGCAACTAATTTGATCCAAGGAGAAGAGATGGCGCTCTTAGTGTTCACTCCACTGGCGGGAAGGGGAGGTGCGCGCCACTCATGATGAGTGCATTTTTTATTCAGCACTTCCTGGGCAATGGCATTGGCATTCAGTGGCTCATAGGGATCAAATAGCAAAAAGGATGCTTTGTGCTGGGGACAGGAGCAGCAGATGGCGAGCTGCAGTTGGCGCCAGCATCATTGATAAAACTTCAACAGGAAAGAAGAAACCTTAAGAATGAACAGAGCATGGTTTCCAGTTCTGAAAAACACCAGGCTAACAAAACACGCTACACCCGACAATAGCCCTGCAGAGAAGATTGGCACATCAAGCACCAATCCATATGCAAAAGAACCTCCTCAGGATACAGTGAAGCCTCCTGCCATTAGCATTCCACACCCTGGGAAACTCTTACAGGATGACTCAGCCCAACCCCAACCCTCCTGAGTAGATACAAATGACCTGCCAACATCTTCTCACCGATCCTGTCTGCATACTTTTACGCACAATGCAAGGAAGGCCAGCAACATCCATACAGGTGTGCACATGTGGATTTGAGGAGAGGGGAGTCTCCTTTGAATTCCTGGGTGCTGCAAAGGCTCATATTATGCAGATTAGGGTGCAAATTGGAAAGAAAAAAATTATTAGGAGCTCCCCACTGAGAAGGTTCCCCCCAGCATGTGGAGCTGGTTGATGCCCAACCCATTCTGTGGCCTTCTGCTGCTGTCCTTCGCTTAGGTGCCAGGATGGCAGGGCCACTCACTATGACTAAATAAATGCTCCAATGATAGCGGGTCGAGAAGCCGCAGGAATAATTTCATCTGACCCAGAAAGTCTTCTGATTTTTCGGGCTTTACTGATTAAAACTGTTAACGCAATGTTAAATGACAGGGGGGCAGGTGTGTGAACAGAGTTAAGTGTTGCTTGATTAAATGGATGAGGAGAAGTGAGGTCAAGCGTAGCCGAGATTCATCAGGAGTTTCTTGGAAGACCCATTGTCCTGTATCATGCATCTCTCTGGGGCGTGGAGGAGCCAGCAGTCAGACAGCTGCTCTGGCTTAACTCTGAAAATATCTTTCCGGTCACTTACCTGGCTGGCATCCATTTCCTGGGCCAGGCAGTACCTTGCACTTGTGATATTTGAGGAAGGGTCTTTGTGATGTTCCACCTATACATTGCTTTCTCAGTGTCAGGAGGGCTTTGCCTGCTAACATCGGAGGCCGTCAAACTCTGAATCTCAGGGCAGAAAGCAACAGGAAGATGGCAGTAGAAGCTGACAATTATGTTGGTCCCAAAAAGAGATCGGCATGAACCGAAAAAAACCCGAACCATGTGGTTCATGGTTCATCAAATTTCACAAAGCACAAACTTTCATGAACCTGCCCTTGGTTCGCGAACTGGATTGTTTGGTTCATGAAAACGTCACATCCAGGTCGGAAAATAATAACTTCTGGGTCAGCAGAAGGTCACTTCCAGGTCAGCAGAAAGTCACTTCCAGGTCAGCAGAAGGTCTGCAGGAAGTCCATCTCATGTTGCCTAGGAAACTGATTGGCACCAGGCTGTCTGCAGTGACAAACCAAAAAACGAACCAAATGTTCATGGCAGTTCGTCAGAAATGGGATCTGATGAACTGTTGGTTTGCGAACCACGAACTGGACTGGTTCGTGCTTAGTTTTGGTTCATATTTTGGTTTCTGCCCATCTCTATTCCCAAATCATATAGGGGTTTAAAGGTCACCACCATCATCTTGAATTGTGCCCAGAAACAAATTGGAAGCCACTATAGATGAGCCCAGACTGTCATGTTATGTTCCCTACGGCCCACTCCAGTTAGCATCCTGGCTGCAGCATTCTGCACCAATTGAAGTCTCCAGAAGCTTCCCAAGGGCAGCACCGCGTAGAGCACATTGCAGTAACCTAACCTAGGCCGATTCCAGACGACTAACCTGAAGGTGCTGCATGCCGCCATGTTCCGGATCGCGACGGGGAAAACGCGAAATATCGCATTTTCTCGCGCGAGTTTGGCACGACGTCGCACCAAACTCACACGAGAAAACGCGATATTTTGCGTTTTCCCCATCGCGATCCGGAACATGGCGGCATGCAGCGCGTTCAGGTTAGTCGTCTGGAATCGGCCCTAGATGAAACTATAGCACATGCCACAATGGCCAGATCTTTCCTGCCCAGGAAATGCCACAGCTGGCTAACCAGTTGAAGGTGGTAAAAAGAACTCCTTGCCACAGCTGCCACCTGCTTATCCAGCTGTAATGCAATATATAAATATCCAGTATAAATATTACAAATGCCAATATTCAAGGTATGCAAAAGACAAAGTGTTTTTCTTTATATTAAAGTATCTATGTGCAATAAATATGTCATATATAAGAAACAGCCGTATCCTATACACGTAATCTAACAATCATATAAATATATAGAAATATATAGAATTACTCAAATACACAATGTTAAATGACTACAGGATTAAGTAAAATCTTTTGTAAACTGTTTTTCTTTTTTTCTTTCAGAATCTAGAGACAGGGAGTGCTCTCCGGCTCCGCTTCTGCCCGTCCTGCGAACAAGGTGAGTCAAAAAGTGCTGCAAGCTGTTTTCTTCACATCACAGTCACAGGGACCAGAAGGCAGCACACCTCACAACTGGGTTAGGCGTCCCATTTTTAGGCCCTTTCAAGTCTTTGCAAAAAGAGTAAAAGAGCCAGGGCAGAAGTTTCCTCCTAAGAAATCAATGCTGTATTTATTTTTATTTATTATATTTTTAACCCACCCTCCCTGCAAGCAGACTCAGGGCGAGGTACAACATTGATTAAAATACAACATAAAAACAATAATCACAGCAATCAATAAAACCATTCCAAGACAGGGCAGTCCTGCACTCCTACCCATCAGCATACAAAAAGGGGAGGTAGTAGCAGACAGATATTATTGTAACCCTTTTTCGCAGGGCCGGATATAGGGTTGCCAGCGCCCAGGGCAACCCTAGTCTGACCCCTCGCACACACTGCATGCACATGTGCTTCCGGCGCTGCGCACCGCGCTCCCGGCTCTGTGCATGTGGTCCTGCCGCTGTGTGATGACATCACTTCTGTGACATCATCATGCAGGGTGGAGTGTGCCGCTCCCGAGATGCACCAGCAGAGGCGGCGTGCGGGGCTGGAAAGGCGCCCGTGCCATTTGCATCCCCACAGGGGTGGCTGCCCCCTGTCCTGCGGGACAGGCGAAAGGCAGCATGGAGGGCTGGGAGACTGTCCACGCTGCCACCCGTGAGCACCTGGCAGCAGCAGCTGCTCTCGGCGCCCCCTTCCTGGTGGCACCGGGGGCAGACTACCCCCCCTGCCCCCTTGACCCGGCCCTGCTTTTTGGGGCAGCCAGCAGTGAACCCTCCATAAGCCCTCATAGAGGGAGACTGGTGGAAGGCTTGGCAGTCGGCACGGATGGACTAAAATTAGCCTCCACCATATGCCTGGCAGAACATCTCTGTCTTACAGGCCCACCTAAATGATACAAGATACGGGCGGGCCCGAGTGTCCTCAATGTATCCCAGCAGGCCCGAATGTACCACCACATCACCCTCATCAGAAGAGGAAGAAGAGGAGCACCAGAAAGAAACCTTTTGGGGTGAAAACCCCTCTCCCAGATATGCACAAACAGCTCAAGAAAGTTCAATCCATGAGGTGTGTGAACAAAATAACAGTTCTAAAGTATTATAAAAGAAAGGAAAAATGATAGATGAGGTATGTTTGGAGAACGCCAACATTTGTTTAAGTTACTGGAATTGAGCACACAAATTAAACAATGCTCAGGAAGAGATTTTATTATGTGCTCAGATCAGGCGATATGTTGTCTTAGAGAGCCCTTTTCACCTTTACTGAAATATGATTGTATTTACTTATATATGTACTCATCTCTAAAAAGCTGAATCAATTTCTTGTGAATTTCTTGTAAATTTTTTCCAATTCATACAAGGAAAGGATTAACTTTTTATGGGTTGATGCTATTCCTCTTGATATCCTCAAAATGGCTGTTTTTATTTTTCTCTTAATAAATACAAGAAGAAATTAGTTTTTGCTAATTCTGCAAGAATTTTATGTCCTTTAATGTTTTTTTCTGCTTCTTTTTTTGCTGCTTCTACCCATTATCATTCTTGTTTTAAATTTTAAGTTTTATCCTCCTATATAAACATACAATTGTGACTTAACCCTTTCAATGTGGCATATTGTTATATGTTGGTGCATGTGCTAGAATGTTCCAGCCTATAGCCACAACTATAAACTGTTATTTATATTACATTTTTCCATATTATATGTTTCTAAATTAATAACACGATAAGAAGAGGGGGACCTGCAAGGGCTGAAATCACACGCACCCCTTGCCAGGTTCTACTCCCCGCCCCCCGACCGCAATTCCCTCTCCTTCTCACCTTGCCTCCTCCTCCTCCTGGTAGCGGGCATCTATCACAAGGCCACATGTCACAAAACCTGCCCAGGGGTCAGCTCTGTTTTTTTCCCCTTTTACTTACTTATTTATAGCCCTCCTTCTCCCTGGGACTCAAGGCAGATTACCCAGTGTAAGTCACATGCAACCAGTCCAATGGGACATCCGATAAACAACGCAATCGGATTTGGATTGGTAGAAATCGTCCGCCACCCAGAACTCTGAAACTCACCTGGGCTTATGGTCTCCTCAGGAGTCAGTTGCTTGGCTGGCTGGCCTGTGAGGAAACTGGGGGCTCGGGGCTCAGAGCTCTCCCTCCTTCTCCTACTCCCATTATATCAGGGCTGTGCCACAAACAAAGTCAGTGACGGCCCGAGCTATACAGTCACAGTATAGAACAAAAGTGGTGACAACCAGGCACTAACCATCACAGAGGATTAAAAAAAATAAACCGGGAAGTTTCCTCAATCTTCTAGGACTAGCAACAAAGCAAAATACAACAGGCTCTAGAAAGGGCAGGGGGGGGCAGGCTGGCCATTGTCCCCTCCCCAGCAACCCGATCTGGGGTGGGGGAAGGAGGGCAGGGCGGTGGGGCTGGGCATTGCCCCCTCCCCAGAGGCCCAGTCTGGGTTGGGGGAAGGAGGGCCGGGCAGCCCAACTGGCCATTGCCCTCTTCCCAGAGCCCCTATCTGGGGGTGGGGAAGAAGGAAAAGCAGCCCGGCTGGGCATTGCCCCCTCCCCAGTGCCCTGATCTGGGGTGGGGAAAGGAGGGCAGGATGCCTTGACTGGGCATTGACACCTCCCCAGAACCCCTATCTGGGGCAGGGGGGAGAAGGGCAGGGTGGCCTGGATGGGCATTGCCCCGTCCCTAGTGCCCTGATCTGGGGTGGGAGGAGGGCAGGGTGGCCCAATGGCATTGCCCCCTCCCCAGTGCCGCGATGTGAGGGACAGAACCAGGTGCCCTGATGAGCACCTGCACCTGGCATTGACTGCTGCAGGCAGGGAGTGTGTGGGGGGGCCTCTGGCTCCTTTGCCATCAGCCACCGGATTGGGGCATTCTCGGGTGGGGAGCACATGAGGTGGGCAGCTCCAGGTCCCCTGCCTGGCATCCACCCAGATCAGTCCTCATCAGACAAACCTGGATGTTTTCTTTTTGTAATTTGAGATCCAGTTTGGTGTAGTGGTTAAGAGTGGCGATACTCTAATCTGGAGAGCAGGGTTTGATTCCTCACTCCTCCCCTTGAAGCCAGCTGGGTGACCTTGGGCTAGTCACAGCTCTCTCAGAGCTCTCTCAGCCCCACCCACCTCGCAGGGTGACCGCTGTTGTGTGGATAATTATAACATACTTTGTAAAGTGCTCAGAGTGGGTGTTAAGATGTCCTGAAGGGTGGTTAGTGCCAGGTTTTCTGTTTACCACCGGGAGGGTAAGGGGACCTGGCAAATCTAGGCCAGGCACACTCCCGTAGCCTAACCTTACTTAAGAGCATTGATGTGAGGATAAAATGGGGTAGAGGAGAATGATGTAAGCTGGTTTGAGAAAGGTGGGATATGAATGAAAGAAATAAACATCTTTCATTGTATTCAAATGTATACATAAGAAAAATCTTGATTTTGCTTCTTCTTTGCTCATCAACTCAAAAGAAAAAGAACTAAGAAGAATCTCTGCCTGTGTCACGTATTATCAAATGAAACACCAGGCCAGTGATCAAAATGGAACATTTACTTTTTTTAAAAAAAGGAAATGGATTTATTAGCTTTCAAGATAGCGTAGAATTCTGCGGAAAGCAAGAAGGGTTAATATTTAAACTGAGAGAGTGCTGGTTGAAAGTTTATATGTAAGATAACGGAATCTGTGTATCTGGGTTATTTTGGGTGGCCAGAACCAGTGTTCGGACTTATGCTGCTCCCTGCTCCAAAGCCCAGTTCTTGCTGGGTGACTACGGGCTAGCTATGCACTGTCAGCCTAACCCACCTGACAGGGTTGTTGTGAATATAAAATGAAGGACATGTGAACAATGTAAGCCACATTGGGGGGAAAGCTGGATATGCTTTGACACAGCAAATCTGGCACCTGGTAACATAGAAACTTGAGTGACTACTGTAATGCACACTACATAAGTCTTCCCTAGAAATCTACCCAGAGACTTCTTTTGGGGTGCAAAGGGTATGGAGCCATTCCAGTTCCTTATTCACATCTTTCCCCCCGTTCGAGCTTCTTGAAGGGATCCCAAATAGAAGCAGTTTGCACAAAAAGCAGTGCTTAGATTGGGCACAAGTACATATCTTCTTGTTCTTGTAGGGGATTTGTTCTGGGATTTGTTATGCAACTTTACAGTAGCATAAGCTTTCGAGAACCACAGCTCTCTTCGTCAGATGCATCATCAGCTTTCAAGAACCACAGCTCTCTTTGTCAGATGCATGGCTGAATGTGGAGGTTCCCTCTAGTCACCATGGCTAGACCTATCCGCCATGAATCTATCTAACCCCACTGTACAGTTGCACACACCTGTACCTCTTCTGATGTGTATAAAACTTCCTTCTATGTCTGTTTCAGAATCACTTTAAAAAATGCTGTGGCATGCTCCTACTGTGTTACCTAAATAGTCAGTCTCCTAATTAGTTGGGGGAATTAGTTTACGGAGATGAAATTAGAGGGGTAACTAGGAATCTCCATCAATGTCTATGGGGTAAGAGTGGACTGTAAACTAAGCAGTCAGTGTGATGCGGTGGCAAAAAAAGGCAAACTCAGTCTCGGGTTGTATCAAAGGGGCCATAGCTTCGAAATCGCAGGAGGTCATAGCCCCTCTCCATACTGCATTGGTCAGGCTGCACCTGGAGTATTGTGTGCCATTCCGGAATCCTCACTTCAAAAAGGAAGTGGACAAAATCCAGAGTGTGCAGAGGAGAGCGATGAGGATGATCAGGGGTCTGGAGACTGAGCCCTATGAGGAAAGGCAGAGGGCCTTGGGAATGTTTAGTTTGGAGAAGAGGAAGTTGAGGGGGGACATGATTGCTCTCTTCAAATATTTGAAAGTCTGTCATTTGGAGGAGGGCAGGGAGCTGTTCCAGTTGGCAGCAGAGGATAGGACTTGAAGCAACAGGCTTAAATTACATGCACAAAGGTACTGGCTGGATATTAGGAAAAACTTTTTCACAGTCACAGTAGTTCAAACATTGTCTCTCTACTCGCTCCTTTGTTAACAGGCAATTTCTAACAAGCATTGGTAAGTTCCTTCCTAGTTCCCTAACCAATTATGAGGGCAACACGTTATATATGTCAACCACGCAGTGTTAATGCTATGAAGGCTTAAAGTGATATCACTACAAAAACTTCTGTTACGTATTGAAGCTGAGTGGATTTTTAGATTACATAGACTCACCCCCTCAGGATTGAATAACGAAATAGATTTCTGCCTTTTTGTAAAACTGCTAGGTTGGATTCCAAAATGATTTGTAGAGACAATGTAAAGACTTTTATTTTAAATTGTGTACTGCATGTTTATTATATGATGTTTATTATATGATTTATTGTGCACACATAGAAGTATTATATGGATTTTTGTGTTTTAGGCAGTGAATGATTGGCTTGACAAAGCAGTGTGAAACGGGATGTAACAAGGGCTAGCGCACCTGTTGCCAACAGCCCGGGAGAATTTCTTCTCTTCATCTTGCTCCCCGGCTTTTGTCCTGTCGGCCTTCTGACGGAGCTCTGCCTGCAAGAAAAAAGAAACAACGTCTCATAATTATTTATTACAAACAGATACTTGCCTTGTGGATTGCCTTTTTTGAACATGGATGGACATTCAGCTTCTTTTGAGGCACTTTAATTCTTCTTTGATGGAATGATATCCATTTATTAAGCATTGGGTTAAGCGTATTGTTGGCATTGTCCATTTAAATAGAGTAGGGAGGTACAGTTAGAAATGCAATGAGAATTAATGCACTTTTGCACTTGCACTTTTATTATTAAAAACCAATCGTTTGTATTCAGGTCTCTCAGGGCCTTCTGGTCCCCTTGTCTCTGCAGCTTATTCGAGAGTTTCCCTCTTTTCTTGTAACTTGGAGTTTTCAAGAAGAGGCTGGATGAATCTTTGCCAGAGATGCTTTAGGCTCATCCTGCATTGGGCAGGGGGTTGGACTAGAAGGGTCTGTATGGCCCCTTCCAGCTCTGTGATTCTGTGACCTTCCACCGTACATAAAAGTGCACTGAAAGGGAAGACAAGAGTTTTTCCTTCACGGGAAGGGGAGGGAGAATGACTCTCTTTCCTCTTTATTTTTTACTAGCAAAAGTGGACAGCTTCCAGGCTGCCGGTCACCCTTTCCAACTAAAACTGTTAACCCTGAGTTGACTGAAGACGATAAAATAGCAGGAAGAGCCGAAGAATCCCATTGCTGTGCCCGAAAATCAAAGAATCTGGTGAGTCCGTTCCTTCCATGTAATAATGATCAGGAAAGACGTGTGTGTGTTTGTATGTGTGTGTTAGATACAGATATCATCTTAATGGTTGTAAAAAAGAAAAGGACTGGGTAGCTTTCAAGATAGCTTAGAGTTCTGAAGAAAGCAATCAGGAACGTTGATAGCAAGCCGAGGGAAGTGCTGGTCCAAAGTTCATATGCAGGACAAGGGAATCTGTGAATCCGGATGCTTCGTGGGTTATTTTGGCGGGACAGAACCAGTGTTTGGACCTATGCTGCTTCCTGCTCCAAAGCCCAGTTCTTACTGGGTGACTTTGGGCTGGTCATGCACTCTCAGCCTAACCCACCTGGCAGGGTTGTTGTGAATATAGAATGAAGGACAGGGGAAGAATTTAAGCCGCTTAGGGTTTCCACTGGGGAGAAAGCAGGATATACCTTGACACAGCAAACGTGGCCACTCTGCATAGGTCTTCCCTAAAAATCTACCCAAAGCTTTATTTTGGGGTGCAAAGGGCATGGAGCTCTTACAGTTCCTTATTCATATCTCTTCCCAAGTAAAGGGAGCCCAAGTAGAAGCTCTTTGTGCCAGTGTTTAGTTCGGCACTAGCACATGTCTTTTTGTAGGGGACAATTTCTGCAGTTCATGGCTGTGTGATTTGGGGTGATGCAAAGATTGTTTGGGGGTGCAGCTACCCCCTTTTCTGCTGGTGCATTTGTTCCAGGGACACCCTACTTTGAAAGGATGCGCACAAGAACTGGGCTTTTGCCTGCCCTCAGGACTGCCCTCAGGACGAGTGGCAAGCCGGCCACCCCCTCTCCTGCGGGGAAGGCGAAAGGCAGCACGGGGGGCTGGGAGGCTGCCCACGCTGCCACCCGTGCGCTCCCGGCAGCAGCAGCTGCTCTCGGCACCCCCTTCCTGGCAGCGCCGGGGGCAGACTACCCTCCCCTGCCCCCTTGATCCGGCCCTGCTTTTTGGGGCAGCCAGCAGTGAACCCTCCATAACCCCTCATAGAGGGAGACTGGTGGAAGGCTCGGCACTGATGGACTAAAATTAGCCTCCACCATAAGCCTGGTGGAACATCTCTGTCTTACAGGCCTGCCTAAATGATAGAAGATCCTGGTGGGCCCGAGTGTCCTCAAGGTATCCTGGCAGGCCCGAATGTACCACATCACCCTCATCAGAAGAAGAAGAAGAGGAGCACCAGAAAGAAACCTTTTGGGGTGAAAACCCCTCTCCCAGATATGCACAAACGGCTCAAGGAAGTTCAGTCCATGAGGTGTGTGAACAAAATAACAGTTCTAAAGTATTATAAAAGAAAGGAAAAACGATAGATGAGGTATGTTTGGAGAACACCAACATCTGTTTAAATTACAGGAATTGAGCACACAAATTAAACAATGCTCAGGAAGAGATTTTATTATGTGCTCGTATCAGGTGATATGTTGTCTTAGAGAGCCCTTTTCACCTTTACTGAAATATGATTGTATTTACTTATATATGTACTCATCTCTAAAGAGCTGAATCAATTTCTTGTGAATTTCTTGTAAATTTTTTCCAATTCATACAAGGAAAGGATTAACTTTTTATGGGTTGATGCTTTCCCTCTTGATAACCTCAAAATGGCTGTTTTTATTTTTCTCTTAATAAATATAAGAAGAAATTAGTTTTTGCTAATTCTGCAAGAATTTTATGTCCTTTAATGTTTTTTTCTGCTTCTTTTTTGATGCTTCTACCCATTATCATTCTTGTTTTAAATTTTAAGTTTTATCTTCCTATATAAACATACAATTGTGACTTAACCCTTTCAATGCGTCATATTGTTATATGTTGGTGCATGTGCTAGAATGTTCCAGCCTATAGCCACAACTATAAACTGTTATTTATATTACATTTTTCCATATTATATGTTTCTAAATTAATAACACAATAAGAAGAGGGGGACCTGCAAGGGCTGAAATCACACGCACCCCTTGCCAGGTTCTACTCCCCGCCCCCCGACCGCAATTCCCTCTCCTTCTCGCCTTGCCTCCTCCTCCTCCTGGTAGCGGGCATCTATCACAAGGCCACATGTCACAAAACCTGCCCAGGGGTCAGCTCTGTTCCCCCCCCCTTTTACTTACTTATTTATAGCCCTCCTTCTCCCTGGGACTCAAGGCAGATTACCCAGTGTAAGTCACATGCAACCAGTCCAATGGGACATCCGATAAACAACGCAATCGGATTTGGATTGGTAGAAATCGTCCGCCACCCAGAACTCTGAAACTCACCTGGGCTTATGGTCTCCTCAGGAGTCAGTTGCTTGGCTGGCTGGCTGGCCTGTGAGGAAACTTGGGGCTCGGGGCTCAGAGCTCTCCCTCCTTCTCCTACCCACCATTATATCAGGGCTGTGCCACAAACAAAGACAGTGACGGCCCGAGCTATACAGTCACAGTATATAACAAAAGTGGTGACAACCAGGCACTAACCATCACAGAGGATTAAAAAAAATAAACCGGGAAGTTTCCTCAATCTTCTAGGACTAGCAACAAAGCCTGTTGTAGCAAAAAATACTAGAGGCTCTAGATAGGGCAGGGGGGCCAGACTGGCCATTGCCCCCTCCCCAGCAACCTGATCTGGTGGAAGGAGGTCAGGGTGGTGGGGCTGGGCATTGCCCCCTCCCCAGAGCCCCAGTCTGGGTTGGGGGAAGGAGGGCAGGGCAGCCCAACTGGCCATTGCCCTCTTCCCAGAGCCCCTATCTGAGGGTGGGGAAGAGGGCAATGCAGCCTGGCTGGGCATTGCCCCTTCCCCAGTGCCCTGATCTGGGGTGGGGGTAGGAGGGCAGGGTGGCCCAACTGCATTGCCCCCTCCCCAGTGCCACGATGTGAGGGACAGAACCAGGTGCCCTGATGAGCACCTGCACCTGGTATTGACTGCTGCAGGCAGGGAGTGTGTGTGTGGGGGGGCCTCTAGCTCCTTTGCCATCAGCCACCGGATTGGGGCATTCTCAGGTGGGGAGCACACGAGGTGGGCAGCTCCAGGTCCCCTGCCTGGCAGCCACCCAGATCAGTCCTCATCAGACAAACCTGCATGTTTTCTTTTTGTAATTTGAGATCCAGTTTGGTGTAGTGCCTAAGTGTGGCAGGACTCTAATCTGGAGAGCAGGGTTTTCTTCCTCACTCCTCCCCCTGAAGCCATCTGGGTGACCTTGGGCTAGTCACAGCTCTCTCAGAGCTCTCTTAGCCCCACCCACCTCACAGGGTGACCGCTGTTGTGTGGATAATTATAACATACTTTGTAAAGTGCTCAGAGTGGGTGTTAAGATGTCCTGAAGGGTGGTTAGTGCCAGGTTTTCCATTTACCACCGGGAGGGTAAGGGGACCTGGCAAATCTAGGCCAGCCACACACCCGTAGCCTAACCTTACTTAAGAGCATTGATGTGAGGATAAAATGGGGTAGAGGAGAATGGTGTAAGCTGGTTTGAGAAAGGTGGGATATGAATGAAAGAAATAAACATCTTTCATTGTATTCAAATGTATACATAAGAAAAATCTTGATTTTGCTTCTTCTTTGCTCATCAACTCAAAAGAAAAAGAACTAAGAAGAATCTCTGCCTGTGTCACGTATTATCAAATGAAACACCAGGCCAGTGATCAAAATGGAACATTTACTTTTTTTAAAAAAAGGAAATGGATTTATTAGCTTTCAAGATAGCGTAGAATTCTGCGGAAAGCAAGAAGGGTTAATGTTTAAACTGAGAGAGTGCTGGTTGAAAGTTTATATGTAAGATAACGGAATCTGTGTATCTGGGTTATTTTGGGTGGCCAGAACCAGTGTTCGGACTTATGCTGCTCCCTGCTCCAAAGCCCAGTTCTTGCTGGGTGACTACGGGCTAGCTATGCACTGTCAGCCTAACCCACCTGACAGGGTTGTTGTGAATATAAAATGAAGGACATGTGAACAATGTAAGCCACATTGGGGGGAAAGCTGGATATGCTTTGACACAGCAAATCTGGCACCTGGTAACATAGAAACTTGAGTGACTACTGTAATGCACACTACATAAGTCTTCCCTAGAAATCTACCCAGAGACTTCTTTTGGGGTGCAAAGGGTATGGAGCCATTCCAGTTCCTTATTCACATCTTTCCCCCCGTTCGAGCTTCTTGAAGGGATCCCAAATAGAAGCAGTTTGCACAAAAAGCAGTGCTTAGATTGGGCACAAGTACATATCTTCTTGTTCTTGTAGGGGATTTGTTCTGGGATTTGTTATGCAACTTTACAGTAGCATAAGCTTTCGAGAACCACAGCTCTCTTCGTCAGATGCATCATCAGCTTTCAAGAACCACAGCTCTCTTTGTCAGATGCATGGCTGAATGTGGAGGTTCCCTCTAGTCACCATGGCTAGACCTATCCGCCATGAATCTATCTAACCCCACTGTACAGTTGCACACACCTGTACCTCTTCTGATGTGTATAAAACTTCCTTCTATGTCTGTTTCAGAATCACTTTAAAAAATGCTGTGGCATGCTCCTACTGTGTTACCTAAATAGTCAGTCTCCTAATTAGTTGGGGGAATTAGTTTACGGAGATGAAATTAGAGGGGTAACTAGGAATCTCCATCAATGTCTATGGGGTAAGAGTGGACTGTAAACTAAGCAGTCAGTGTGATGCGGTGGCAAAAAAGGCAAACTCAGTCTCGGGTTGTATCAAAGGGGCCATAGCATCGAAATCGCAGGAGGTCATAGCCCCTCTCCATACTGCATTGGTCAGGCTGCACCTGGAGTATTGTGTGCCATTCCGGAATCCTCACTTCAAAAAGGAAGTGGACAAAATCCAGAGTGTGCAGAGGAGAGCGATGAGGATGATCAGGGGTCTGGAGACTGAGCCCTATGAGGAAAGGCAGAGGGCCTTGGGAATGTTTAGTTTGGAGAAGAGGAAGTTGAGGGGGGACATGATTGCTCTCTTCAAATATTTGAAAGTCTGTCATTTGGAGGAGGGCAGGGAGCTGTTCCAGTTGGCAGCAGAGGATAGGACTTGAAGCAACAGGCTTAAATTACATGCACAAAGGTACCGGCTGGATATTAGGAAAAACTTTTTCACAGTCACAGTAGTTCAAACATTGTCTCTCTACTCGCTCCTTTGTTAACAGGCAATTTCTAACAAGCATTGGTAAGTTCCTTCCTAGTTCCATAACCAATTATGAGGGCAACACGTTATATATGTCAATCACGCAGTGTTAATGCTATGAAGGCTTAAAGTGATATCACTACAAAAACTTCTGTTACGTATTGAAGCTGAGTGGATTTTTAGATTAGATAGACTCACCCCCTCAGGATTGAATAACGAAATAGATTTCTGCCTTTTTGTAAAACTGCTAGGTTGGATTCCAGAATGATTTGTAGAGACAATGTAAAGACTTGTATTTTAAATTTTGTACTGCATGTTTATTATATGATGGTATTTATTGTGCACACATAGAAGTATTATATGGATTTTTGTGTTTTAGGCAGTGAATGATTGGCTTGACAAAGCAGTGTGAAACGGGATGTAACAAGGGCTAGCGCACCTGTTGCCAACAGCCCGGGAGAATTTCTTCTCTTCATCCTGCTCCCCGGCTTTTGTCCTGTCTGCCTTCCGACGGAGCTCTGCCTGCAAGAAAAAAGAAACAACGTCTCATAATTATTTATTACAAACAGATACTTGCCTTGTGGATTGCATTTTTTGAACATGGATGGACATTCAGCTTCTTTTGAGGCACTTTAATTCTTCTTTGATGGAATGATATACATTTATTAAGCATTGGGTTAAGCGTATTGTTGGCATTGTCCATTTAAATAGAGTAGGGAGGTACAGTTAGAAATGCAATGAGAATTAATGCACTTTTGCACTTGCACTTTTATTATTAAAAACCAATCGTTTGTATTCAGGTCTCTCAGGGCCTTCTGGTCCCCTTGTCTGTGCAGCTTATTCGAGAGTTTCCCTCTTTTCTTGTAACTTGGAGTTTTCAAGAAGAGGCTGGATGAATCTTTGTCAGAGATGCTTTAGGCTCATCCTGCATTGGGCAGGGGGTTGGACTAGATGGGTCTGTATGGCCCCTTCCAACTCTGTGATTCTGTGACCTTCCACCGTACATAAAAGTGCACTGAAAGGGAAGACAAGAGTTTTTCCTTCACGGGAAGGGGAGGGAGAATGACTCTCTTTCCTCTTTATTTTTTACTAGCCAAAGTGGGTGACTGGACAGCTTCCAGGCTGCCGGTCACCCTTTCCAACTAAAACTGTTAACCCTGAGTTGACTGAAGACGATATAATAGCAGGAAGAGCCGAAGAATCCCATTGCTGTGCCCGAAAATCAAAGAATCTGGTCAGACCGTTCCTTCCATGTAATAATGATCAGGAAAGACGTGTGTGTGTGTGTGTGTGTGTGTTAGATACAGATATCACCTTAATGGTTGTAAAAAAGAAAAGGACTGGGTAGCTTTCAAGATAGCTTAGAGTTCTGAAGAAAGCAACAAGGAAGATTAATAGCAAGCCGAGGGAAGTGCTGGTCCAAAGTTCATATGCAGGGAATCTGGGAATCCGGATGCTTCGTGGGTTATTTTGGCAGGACAGAACCAGTGTTTGGACCTATGCTGCTTCCTCCTCCAAAGCCCAGTTCTTACTGGGTGACTTTGGGCTGGTCATGCACTCTCAGCCTAACCCACCTGACAGGGTTGTTGTGAATATAGAATGAAGGACAGGTGAAGAATGTAAGCCGCTTAGGGTTTCCACTGGGGAGAAAGCAGGATATGCCTTGACACGGCAAACGTGGCCACATGATAACACCGAAACGTGGCTACTGTAATGCACTCTACATAGGTCTTCCCTAAAAATCTACCCAAAGCTTTATTTTGGGGTGCAAAGGGCACGGAGCTCTTACAGTTCCTTATTCATATCTCTTCCCCGATACAAGCTTCTTGGACGGTGCCCAAGTAGCAGCTCTTTGTGCCAGCATTTAGTTCGGCACCAGCGCATGTCTTCTTGTAGGAGACAATCTCTGCAGTTCATGGCTGTGTGATTTGGGGTGATGCAAAGATTGTTTGGGGTGGAGCTTCCCCCTCTTCTGCTTGTGCATTTGTTCCAGGGGCATCCTACTTTGAAAGAGTGAGTGCAAGAACTGGGCTTTGGAGCAGGAACCAGCATAGGTCCACATGGAGGACAGAGTCCCTTGAACATGCAGCTGTACAATATGTGCTGCTCCAAATTTATTTTGAGATGCAGAAGCTATTTCACAATACAGGTGTTTGGATTTACGAATAAGGAACTGGGAACTGAGAAACGACTCAGTTGGTTCCCTCTTTCTTATTTTCAGTTCCTAATTCCTTATTTGCAAATCCAACCACAAATATTGAGTAAAATTGAAAAGCTCTGCACACCACATATTATACTCCCCCCACAGCGAGGGGACTCTGTCCTCCCAGTTGACCTAAGTGGCTTCGTGCTCCAAAGCCCAGTCATATGATTCTATGAATTGACACCATACTAGCTTTGGGGGTTTTGTTTCCGTCCCCACAGGACTTAGTTTAAAGCCACCCTTATCACATTTTTCCTACCTTTGTGAGGTACAAACCATCTGCTGACAGAAGAGCTTCATCCCAAAATCATAGAACGTGGTTCAAGAAAACAAACCTTTCCTGACGACACCATCTGCGTGCCAGTTTTTTTTTTATTTCCAATATTTTCTGTCTTCCTAAGCCCCGGCCCTCAACAGGAAGAAGTGACAAAATTCCAACCTTTGCTCCCAGTCCTTCAGCTTTTTTGACTCAAAGCCTCACAATCTCTTTTAGTATGTGCCAGGTTGTGCCGGGCAGTATCATTTGTCCCGCATGGTTGGGTGAGAAGAGATAAAAACCTGTGGGCTTGATGAGTTGTTCTAAACTTTCTGTCACATCCTGGATATCATCTAAAGTATCCATGTACCTCCAATAATATTACTGCGATCATAGTCTTCATCAAAATCGAAAGTGAAGGGAGAATTTTCCCAGAAAACTGCAGGAGACACGTGATTTTTGTTCTGTGAGGTAGTGTGAGAGTGTGCGACAGGCCCAAGGTCACCCAGCAAGCCTCTGCGGTATAGGTTTATCCGTTCAGCCAATAAATATCTGCCGGTGATCCCTGGCCCCAAGAATGTTCACCTAAACTCGACCACCCTGGTGGAACTCTCTGCCTGTGGAAACCAGGACCCAGCAGGACCTGTTATCGTTCCACCAGATCTGCAAGATGGGAGATGTTCCACCAGGTTTATGTGACCGAGGAAGGCAAATTATCTAACTGGCCTCCCAGTGCGGGGGCGGGGGGGCATTGAGCACCCCTTCTGATCCTGCTGCCAGTTTAAACAGCACCCCACCCCACCCCCACCCCGGCACTGGATGTCTGGGATTGTGTGATATCGAGCGCGGCATTCTGATAGTCTTTTATTGTATTTGTAAACTGGTAGATTTTATTTTCTATTCTGGTTGTTGTTATCTCAGATGTTGTTATCGGCTCTGAGCCTGCTTGCAGGGAAAGCAGGCTACAAATTTAATAAAATAAAATGAAGAAATAAAATACTAGAGGTGGGATTCAGTTTGGGTCTCCTAGAATCTGGTCAGACACTCCAAACACTACACTACCCAGGCACTGATAGATCAGGGAAATGGTTAAATCCCCTTTTATATTGAAATGAGGCTATTTTCCACCTTGTCTATTCTGCCTACCCTTTCCTAGCTTCTCACGAGTAAGCCTTGGCTTCCATTGCCAATAGGAGAGATGACAGACTCCTAGAGTGGGAAGGGTCCTTACAGACCATCTAGTCCAACCTCCTGCCCAATGCAAGAACAGCCTAAAGCATCCCTGACAAGGATTCCTCCAGCTGCTCCTTAAAGACTGCCAAGGAGGGGGAACCCACCACACCCCCAGGCACTCAGTTCCACTGCTGAATTACTCTTAATGTGAAGACGTTTTTCCTAAGGTCCAGCTGGTACTAGCTACCTTCCTGTACCCATTGTTTCCAGTCCTATCCTCTGCTGCCAAAAGGAACAACTCCCTTCCCTTCTCTAAGTGACAGCCCTCTAAAAACATAAAGAGAGCAATCATGTCTCCCCTCAGCCTCCTCTTCTCCAAACTGATCATTCCCAAGTCCCTCAGCCTTTCCTCGTAGAGTTTGGTCTCTAGGCCCCTGACCATCCTGGTTGCTTTCCTCTGCATGCACCTCTTCCATTTGTCCACATCCTTTTCGAAGTGAGGCCTCCAGAACTGCACACAATACCCCAGGTGGGGCCTGGAGACGTACATAGTGGGACAATGACACCTTTGATTTGGATGTAATGCCTTTGTTGATACACCCCAAGATTGCCTTTGCCTTTTTGATGCTACATCACATTGGTGGCTCATATTTAGCTTCCCATTCACCCGTATCCCAAGATCTTGTTCACATACATTGCTACCCAGAAGTGTATCCCTCATCCAGGATGTATGCTTCTGGAAGTTATCTTTACCAGGAGGATATATTATCGAACGCTTTCACGGCCAGAGAACGATGGTTGTTGTGGATTTTCCGGGCTGTATAGCCGTGGTCTTGGCATTGTATTTCCTGACGTTTTGCCAGCAGCTGTGACTGGCATCTTCAGAGGTGTAGCACCAAAAGACAGAGATCTCTCAGTGTCACAGTGTGGAGAAGATGTTGGCAGGTCATTTATATCTACTCAGGAAGGTGGGTTTGGGCTGAGTCATCCTGTAAGAGTTTCCCAGGGTGTGGAATGCTAATGGAGGGAGGCTTCACTGTATCCTGAGGAGGTTCTTTTGCATATGGATTGGTGCTTGATATGCTAATCTTCTCTGCAGAGGCCTCACCTCTGCAGGAGTATACCGCATACCCTGCAGCTGTGGACAAGTTTACTTTGGGACCACAAAGCGTAGCATCCAGACAAGAATAAAAGAACATGAAAGACACTGCAGACTTGACCATCCTGAAAAATCAGCAGTGGCTGAACATAGCCTAACTCAAACAGGACACAGTATCTTATTCCAGGACACCAAAATACTGGACAACACTTCCAACTACTTTGTCAGACTGCACAGGGAAGCCATTGAAATTCATAAGCATAAGCACAATTTCAACAGGAAAGAAGAGACTTTAAGAATGAATACAGCATGGTTTCCAGTCCTGAAAAACTCCAGGCTAACAGATTAATGCCAATGTGAACCTAGTGCAGCGCTCCCCCCTCTCCTTTCCCCTGGAAGCTGGGCCTCTCACTGTGACTAAAGGAGTGCTCCAGTGATAGCGGGTCGAGAAGCCGCAGGAATGATTGCATCTGGTTCAAAAAGCCTTCTGACTTTTCAGGCTTTTAAAATTAAAACTCTTAACCCAGTGTTAAATGACGGGGAGCAGGCGTGTGAACCGAATTAAGTGTTCCTTGACGAAATGGATGAGGAGAAGTGAGGCCGGGCATTGCCGAGATTCATCAGGAGTTTTTTTGTCCTGTATCATGCATCTCTCTGAGGCGTGGAGGAGCCATCAATCAGACAGCTGCTCTGGCTTAACTCTGAAAATATCTTTCCGGTCACTTACCTGGCTGGCATCCATTTCCTGGGCCAGGCAGAACCTTGCACTTGTGATATTTGAGGAAGGGTCTTTGTGATGTTCCACCTACATATTGCTTTCTCAGTGTCAGGAGGGGTTTGCCTGCTAACATCGGAGGCCGTTAAACTCTGAATCTCAGGGCAGAAAGCAACAGGAAGATGGCAGTAGAAGCAGACAATTAGGTTGGTCCCCAAAAGAGATGGGTATGAACAGGGAAAAAACTGAACCGTGTGGTTCGTGGTTCGTCAAATTTCACGAAGCATGAATTTTCACGAACCTGCTCCTGGTTCGCAAATCGGATCATTTGGTTCGTGAAAACGTCACATCCAGGTCAGAAAATCATAACTTCTGGGTCAGCAGAAGGTCACTTCCGGGCCAGCATAAGGTCACTTCCAGGTCAGCAGAAGGTCTGCAGGAAGTCCATCTCACATGGCCTAGGAAACTGATTGATTGGCACCAGGCTGTCTGCAGTGACAAACCAAAAAACGAACCAAATGAACCAGCCTAAAGTTCATGGCAGTTCGCAGAAATGGGATCTGACGAACTGTTGGTTCGCGAACCACGAACCGGCCTGGATCGTGCTTAATTTTGGTTCATATTTCGGTTCATGCCCATCTGTAGTGGTTCATATAGGGGTTCAAAGGTCACCATCATCATCTTGAATTGTGCCCAGAAACAAATTGGAAGCCACTATAGATGAGCCCAGACTGTCATGTTATGATCCCTATGGCCCACTCCGGTTAGCATCCTGGCTGCAGCATTCTGCACCTATTGAAGTCTCCAGGAGCTTCCCAAGGGCAGCACTGCGTAGAGCACATTGCAGTAATCTAACCTAGAGGAAACTGTAGCACATGCCACAATGGCCAGATCTTTCCTGCCCAGGAAATGCCGCAGCTGGCTAACCAGTTGAAGGTGGTAAAAAGAACCTCTTGCCACAGCTGCCGCCTGCTTATCCAGCTCTAATGCAATATTATATATGCCAATATTCAAGGTATGCAAAAGAGAAAGTGCTTTTCTTATATTAAAGTGTCTATGTGCAATAAATATGTCATATATAAGTAACAGCCATATCCTATACACATAATTTAACAATCATATAAATATATAGAAATATATAGAATTACTCAAATATACAATGTTAAATGACCACAGGATTAAGTAAAATCTTTTGTAAACTAGAGACAGGGAGTGCTCTCTGGCTCCGCTTCTGCCCATCCTGCGAACAAGGTGAGTCAAAAAGTGCTGCAAGCTGTTTTCTTCACATCAGAGTCACAGGGACCAGAAGGTAGCACACCTCACAACTGGGTTAGGCTTCCCATTTTTAGGCCCTTTCAAGTCTTTGCAAAAAGAGTAAAAGAGCCAGGGCAGAAGTTTCCTCCTAAGAAATCAATGCTGTATTTATTTTTATTTATTATATTTTTAACCCACCCTCCCTGCAAGCAGACTCAGGGCGAGGTACAACATTGATTAAAATACAACATAAAAACAATAATCACAGCAATCAATAAAACCATTCCAAGACAGGGCAGTCCTGCACTCCTGCCCATCAGCATACAAAAAGGGGAGGTAGTGGCAGACAGATATTACTGTAACCCTTTTTGGCAGGGCCGGATCTAGGGTTGCTGGCGCCCAGGGCAACCCTAGTCTGACCCCTCACACGCACTGCGCGCGCACGTGCTCCCGGCTCTGTGCACACGCTCCTACCACTGTGTGACCCATCACGCAGGGTGGAGCGTGCTGCCTGCAAGGTGCGCCAGCAGAGGCAGCGTGAGGGGCTGGGAAGCTGCCCGCGCCATTTGCCTCCCCACAGGACAGGGGGCGGGTGGCCACCACCTATCCTGCGGGGCAGGTGAATGGCGCGGGCGGCCTCGCAGCTCCCCGTGCTGCCTTTTGTCTGCCCTCAGGACTGGGGGCGAGTGGCAAGCCGGCCACCCCCTGTCCTGTGGGGAAGGCGAAAGGCAGCACGGGGGGCTGGGAGGCTGCCCACGCTGCCACCCGTGCGCTCCCGGCAGCAGCAGCTGCTCTCGGCACCCCCTTCCTGGCAGCGCCGGGGGCAGACTACCCTCCCCTGCCCCCTTGATCCGGCCCTGCTTTTTGGGGCAGCCAGCAGTGAACCCTCCATAACCCCTCATAGAGGGAGACTGGTGGAAGGCTCGGCACTGATGGACTAAAATTAGCCTCCACCATAAGCCTGGTGGAACATCTCTGTCTTACAGGCCTGCCTAAATGATAGAAGATCCTGGCGGGCCCGAGTGTCCTCAAGGTATCCTGGCAGGCCCGAATGTACCACCACATCACCCTCATCAGAAGAGGAAGAAGAGGAGCACCAGAAAGAAACCTTTTGGGGTGAAAACCCCTCTCCCAGATATGCACAAACGGCTCAAGGAAGTTCAGTCCATGATGTGTGTGAACAAAATAACAGTTCTAAAGTATTATAAAAGAAAGGAAAAATGATAGATGAGGTATGTTTGGAGAACGCCAACATCTGTTTAAGTTACTGGAATTGAGCATACAAATTAACCAATGCTCAGGAAGAGATTTTCTTATGTGCTCAGATCAAGCGATATGTTTTCTTAGAGCCCTTTCACTTTTACTGAAATATGATGATTGTATTTACTTATATATGTACTCATCTCTAAAGAGCTGAATCAATTTCTTGTGAATTTCTTGTAATTTTTTCCAATTCATACAAGGAAAGGATTAACTTTTTATGGGTTGATGCTATCCCTCTTGATATCCTCAAAATGGCTGTTTTTATTTTTCTCTTAATAAATACAAGAAGAAATTAGTTTTTGCTAATTCTGCAAGAAGTTTAGCCAAACTGTAATTTTATGTCCTTTAATGGTTTTTTCTGCTTCTTTTTTGCTGCTTCTACCCATTATCATTCTTGTTTTAAATTTTAAGTTTTATCTTCCTATATAAACATACAATTGTGATGGTTGTTGTGGGTTTTCCGGGCTGTATTGCCGTGGTCTTGGCATTGTAGTTCCTGACGTTTCGCCAGCAGCTGTGGCTGGCATCTTCAGAGGTGTAGCACCAAAAGACAGAGATCTCTCAGTGTGAGAGATGAACCAGTGTGAGTAAATGAACCAGTGCAGATGCTCAGCGATTTCCCCCTAATAAATCAATGCTGCACCCTCCTCCTCCTCCTCCGAAGAAGAAGGAAAAAGAAGGAAAAAGAAGAAAGAAGAAAAAAGAAAAAAGAAAAAAAAGAAAAAAGAAGAAAGAAGAAAGAAAAAAGAAGAAAGAAAACAAAGAAGAAAAAAGAAAGAAGAAAGAAAAAAGAAAAAAGAAGGAAGAAAAAAGAAGGAAGAAAAAAGAAAAAAGAAAAAAGAAGGAAGAAGAAAGAAAAAAGAAAAAAGAAGGAAGAAGAAGAAGAAGAAGAGCAGCAGCAGCAGCAGCAGCAGCAGCAAGAATCGTTCTGGGGTGAAAATCCCAGGGAAGTTTGATCCATGATGCGTGTAAACAAAATAACTGCTCTAAAGTATTATAAAAGAAAAGAAAAACAAGAGGTGAGGAATGTTTGGAGAACACCAATGTCCGTTTAAGTTACTGGAATCGAGTGCACATATTAAACATTGCTCAGCAAGAGATTTTATTATGTGTTCATATCAGGTGACACATTTTCTTAGAGCACCCTTTTCACCTTTACTGAAATATGACAATTTCATTTACTTATGCTGTGGTACATCTTTACATATTAGATGTTTATAAATCAAAAATAGATGAAGAAGAGGGGGACCTGCAAGGGCTTGTGAGGGATAGAGAGGAAACCACATGCCGGCCTTGCTCGGTTCTAATCCCCTCCCTCCGCCCCCACCTCCCTCTCCTTCTTACCCTTGCTTCTTCCTCTTCTTCCTCCACCCCCTGGCAAGGAACCTCTAGCAGAAGGCCACGAGTCACAAAACCTGCTCGGGGCTATTTTTTCCTTTTTACTTGCTTATTTATAGTCTGCTTTCTCACTGGGACTCAAGGCAGATTACCCGTGTAAGTCAAATGCAGTTATCTAGAGGATTATCACGTTTTAAAGTTATGAAGACTTATCTAGGTATGTGGCTGTTACTTTTTTTTTTTTTAATAAAAAGCATCCTGCAGAGAGCTGACGAGGCTTCTGTGGAGGGCTATGTCTGAAAAGATCTAGGTGAGATTATGTGTGGGTGTGTCTGTGTTTGTTGGGTTTTAAAACTTCCATTGCATTTAGATGCTTTCAGCGGAAACCTGATTCTCTTTAAAGTGCACGTGTTCAGTTAGGTTTGGGAAATGTTTGGATGCTGAATTTTCATTGCATGTATTTTTCAACATTAAATCTTTGTATTTATTTCAACATTAATTAACGTTCATTCCAACATTAATTAAATTACTTAATGAATTGGTTCCATTAGCATTTGTGTTTCTTCCTATCTCTCTTTTAAGCTCTTTCCTAATAAAAAGAATTGGTGTATGTCAATAGACAATCTTTCACTCACAGAATGTTTCCGCTTGGTGGCTGGGGGAATGATCAAACAATCAGAGCTCTCACTTTATTGGCCTATAAAAGACAAGTAGCCCTTTCAGCAGATCTATATAGATTCGTCCGAGGCCTTGTACAGATTCTTGGCTAATGAACCAGTCTCACAAAATTAGGCAGTACAGATCCTTAATTGGATGTGAATTAAGTAAATTTGTTACAGATCCACAGCATGGTAATATCAAGACTGGATATTACATGGACCTGTCGTTAAAGTCAACTCTGAAATTCCAGTTGGTGCAGAACGCTGCAGCTCAATTACTATCGGGAACTATGCAGGGTATGCCTGTCACATTCGTTCTACGGATACTCTCTTGGCTGCTTGTCAGCTACCAGGTTCAATTTGAGATATTGGCTATCACATACAAAGCCATGCATGCCCTTGGTCCTTCATGCCTACAGGACTGCCTCTCTCCCTATGCTCCACCGTAGCATCTTTGCTCATCTGAACAGGGCCTCCTGCAGGTGCCACCCAGCAAATGAGAAAAATCAACAACTGCCAGCTAGAAATGGGCATGAACCTAAATAGGAACAAAAAAACCCACCAGCCCGGTTTGTAGTTCGCGAACTAGTGATTCGTGGAAGCTCATTTCCATGAACTTCTATGAACTGGTCTACTGGTTCGTTAGGTTCATATTAAAGGGGCAGTTTAAGTGGCCATTTCCCTGGAGAAATGGCCATTTAAACTTTTCCTGCCGTTTGCAAGTGGCAGGTCCCTTTAAACTATCATCTGGCAGGCAGCACTTTAAAAGGCCCAAACCCCAGCCCCAGACCTCCGCCCCCAGCCCAGCCCACACTCTCCCAGCCCCAGCCCCACACTTCCCTTGCTGCTGGGGTGGTGGGGGCCACAGCCCAGCTGTCCTGCATACCTGCAGCCTCCTCCTGCAAGGGGCAGGAAGGCTGTTTTTGGCCTCTTCTGTGGCTGCATGGACCCGCAGAGTGGCAGAGGAGGCCAAATACGGCCTTCCCACCCCTCAAATGGCTGCAGAGGCCATTTGAGGGGCAGGGAGGCCATTTTCAATTTCATCCACCATCCTGTGGCCTCCTCCACCGTCCTTCGGCCTCCATCTGCTGTCCTGTGTCCTCTGCTCCAGTGGCCATTTGAGGGATGGGGAGGCTGTTTTCAGCCTCCTCTGCTGCCCTGTGGGTGTGCACAGCAGTGGAGGAGGCTGAAAATGGCCTTCCCACCCCTCAAATGGCTGCTGGGGCCATGGGGCCACAGGATGGCAGAGGAGGCCCCCTGCCTGCCAGCTGATAATTTAAAGGGCCCTGCCACTTGCAAGCGGCAGGAAAAGTTTAAATGGCCATTTCCCTGGGGAAATGTTCATTTAAACTGCCCCTTTCCCTGCCGCTTTGCAGCGGCAGGGAAAGGGGCATTGGCCTTTAATACGAACCAAACGAACCAGTAGACCAGTTTGTGGATGTTCGTGGAAACGAGCTTCCGCAAACCACTGGTTCGTGAATCATGAACCAGGCTAGTTCGAGAGTTTTCTTGGTTCATATATAGGTTCATACCCATCTCTACTCTGTACACAGAGCCCTTTCACACTCAAGTTTAAAAGCAATGGATCTGAGTAGCCAGCTCTATAACCTTCGTACCGGCTTGGAACCGCCCCCTTTTACACTCTCTGCTCCTAATTCAGTCTCACATTCTCTGCTGCATTTTATATTCACTTGTTCTGCTGCGAGCCTTGTGGGCTACTGAATACACGTCACTTTTTTTTTTAAGTTTGAGCATGTGTGGTAAGACTAAGAATCTCCACACCCTCTGTGCTGCCATTTCGAACCCTAAGTGTTGAAAGTTTTGAGTCTTTTTACTTAGAAGACGGCACAAGAGCAGCTGCACTTTCACCCCCCACCCCAATGCCTACTATTCATGAACTGATCTTGCTTCTCCCCCTCCCCCGCTTTTTTACGGTCTGCAACCAGAGAAGAACAATAAAAGAAAGCTGGTTCCACGCAGGGAAGGCTGCAGGACGGAAGCATGTACGTTTGTGTCGGAGGGGGAACCACTCCATTTATCCAGGTCCCAACTGAATGCTTTAAAGAAAATAATCTTCTTAGTTTTGTGTTGGGAAGATTCCATCTCCACGACTGTTAAATGCCCACAATTCTGTTTTAAAGTGCTTGATGTCTCAACGATGCTACCCTTCAGAAGCAGTAAAAAAAATCAGATGGGGAGATGAGAAAGGAAGGGGCAGAGACAGCACCACCTCTGCTCATCTGGGAAGGAAGCAGAGGAGGCGAGCGATGGGCACGGCTGAGCTGCTACTTGGTGCAACCGTTGCCGCCCAATGGCGAAAGAAGCATTAGGGGAGCTGACGAGGGTGGGTGTGGTTAAATCTGCTGTGGCCAATCAACTCGCAATAGGAAAGGAAAGGGGGGGAGAAAGGCAAACATTTTAAACTTACTTTCACCGACCCAAGCACGAATCAGCATCTGAGGCAAAAAAAAAAGTCGAGATATGTCCGTAGCCAGATACCTCGGGGGGAAAGCTAACATATAGCCTGGAGCAGCATCACATGACTAGCTGATAAGTGTAAAAGGCAGAAAAAACATGGGATGCGAAACGGTATTGAACGTGCTGTAAAAACCGAGTGCAAAAGACTTCACAGTGAAAAAACCGCACGGTATCAAACAGTGGAGGAGCTGCAAGCCAAAAGACGCTTGGTACAATAGCATCCAAGCAAATATTTGAATGATAACAGGATTTTAGAAAGAAGAAACACGTCTAGAAAGAGAAGACGCTCAGGCAGAGCTCAAGAAGCAAATACTAGTTTATTTGCAGACTCGTCTGTCTCCAGAACAGAGGTGCAGGGCGGCACAACGGAACTCAGTCGATGTGGATAGAATGGACCTGAAAGCCTCCGTCCACTGAGATGTATTCAATGCATTCCAGGCTTAGGTTTAGTTGGCTTTTGAAATCAAACTCATGGCCGTCAGCGTAATGCACGGCCACCTCGTTGCTCTTAAAAGTGAAATTGACCTGAGGAGGAGAGATCAAAGTGTTAGCTTATTGCAGTTTTCTTGAAGAAAACAGATACCTCTCCCTTGTTATGGAAGACCAAGTCTCACTGGCAGCACAGTTTATAGGAGGCAGTGGCCAGACCACACACAGTCCTGCCTCAAGAGCATCCATATGTCTGGGCTCTTTATGTAGAGGGGACTGTGGTCATATCTCCTCAGTGGGGCATTATGGCAGCCTCTCTTTCCCGAGATTCTTGGACAAAGGCCACTCCCTAACTGGCATTTTAGAACTAACTAAGAGCCTAACATGGATGACCAAGACTAGCCTGATTTTGTCAGATCTCAGAGCCAAGCTACAAGTGATGCCTGACACAGGTTGGACACTTGTCAGCTTCCCTCAAGTTTTGATGGGAAATGTAGGCGTCCTGGTCTTGCAGCTTATAGAAGTTTACAGAGCAGGAGTTTATGGGAGGGAGAACATGCGGTCGGGAGGGGAGTGCAGGCATCGGGCTCTTGCCGGGCACCCCTCCTTCCTCTCCACCCTGTCTGTGTATGTGGGGGGGGGGGCTGTAAACTTTAATTAAATGGAGAACCAACCAAGCTGCAAGACCAGGATGCCTACATTTCCCATCAAAACTTGAGGGAAGCTGACAAGTATCCAACCTGTGTCAGGCGTCACTTGTAGCTTGCCTCTCAGAAACTAAGCAGGGTGGGCCTCGGTAAGCATTTGGATGGGGGACCACAAGGGAAGTCTTGGGCCCCCACCTAGAGGCAGGCAATGGCAAGCCACCTCAGTCTTATCTTTTGCTTTGAAAATCTCAACAAGTGTCCGCATAAGTCACCGCGTAAGTCACCGCGTAAGCCCTTTCCACCACCCCAAAAGCTGGCAACGCGACTCCCGAGGGATCGTTTGGATGTGCGGGCATTCTGGCTGCGACATCGGTCACCCTATTGATCGCCAGGGTTGATTCGGCTGATCCCCGAGGGAACGAGGGGCAAGCGACGTCTGTCAGTTTTTCATGGGTTGGGTCCAGGGCTTTTTTTCTGGGAAAAGAGGTGGTGGAACTCAGTGGGTTGCCCTTGGTGAAAATGGTCACATGGCTGGTGGCTCTGCCCCCTGATCTCCAGACAGAGGGGAGTTGAGATTGCACTCCGCGCTGCTCCAGCGGCGTGGAGGGCCATCTAAACTCCCCTCTGTCTGGAGGTCAGGGGCCAGGGCCACCAGCCATGTGACCATTTTCAAGAGGTTCCGGAACTTCGTTCCACCGTGTTCAAGCTGAAAAAAGCCCTGGTTGCATCTGTGGGCCAAGCTACACATGACGAATGACACTTGAATGGCAAGTGTATTTCTCCCTGTTCACTTGCCCTCCACTCCATCCACTTGCCGTTCAAGTGTCATTTGTCATGTGTAGCTTGGCCCTCAGTTTCCCAGCCTGATTTCCACTCATTGAATCACACATCAGCTGTGAGTTTCCTGCTGCAAACTCAATCTCCAAATACACGGAGTTCTGAGAGGGGCATTTGTGTACAGAGATAAATGCTCTCTGCCCTGCCCTCCTCTACCAATTTCCCAGATTTTCCAGACCACAGACATCCCACAGATGGGGGATCATTGTTTGCCCTATTGGGCACCTACACATGTTCTGATGGCCGACATGCCCCTTCTTCCATGTGCCATTGTGCCAATCCAGATCAGGCCCACACGTGGTGCCTAGCAGGGAAATGGCTGACTGAAAGAGAGCTGCAGGAGAAGAGGGCCACACCAAAGACAGAGCAAAACAACAACAATAACAAAAGTAGGAAAAGAATGATTTTATTCTGTTATACTTCCCCTTTCATCTATGTTTTTTCCTCATATGAGAGACAACAGTTCAAGTCTCTCATGTAACCCAGGAGGGACCCGATCTTTTCTCCCTGAAATGCTGTCATTGTGGGAATTGCATGATAATGTCACACAAGTGAGTTCAATATGCATTTTTTCCAGCTTGTGAATGTCTAGGGCTGTTGTGTACAAATTTTAAGATGTCTGTTTTCAACCGCATATTGCACCAGTATAATATCTGGAACATTCCCTTGGATTTGCGGTTCTGTATTCTATGGTTGTTGTGGGTTTTCCGGGCTGTATTGCCGTGGTCTTGGCATTGTAGTTCCTGACGTTTCGCCAGCAGCTGTGGCTGGCATCTTCAGAGGTGTAGCACCAAAAGACAGAGATCTCTCAGGGCCAAGCTACAAGTGACGAATGACACTTGAACAGCAAGTGTATTTCTCCCTGTTCACTAGCCCTCCACTCAATCCACTTGCCGTTCAAGTGTCATTCGTCATGTGTAGCTTGGCCCATAGTGTCACAGTGACACTTGTGAGACACAGTGACTGTGACACTGAGAGACACCTCTGAAGATGCCAGCCACAGCTGCTGGCGAAACGTCAGGAACTACAATGCCAAGACCACGGCAATACAGCCCGGAAAACCCACAACAACCATCGTTCTCCGGCTGTGAAAGCCTTCGACAATACATCGGTTCTGTATTCATTTATGCACTTTTCACATGCTCAGCTTTTTTACCATGTTTTTTATACTGTGTTCTTAATTTTTTTATTTTAATTGTTTTAATAACAATATAGTCCTTCTTGTTTTCATTTATAGTCTTATAGATTCCCCTCGAGAAGTGAATGCAAAATGCATAGAGGCAGCATAACAGAATAAAACTATTCCTTTCCCCACTTCGCCATTGTTGTTTTGCTCTTTTGCTCTGACTGAACGAGAGGGCTGGGGACTCAATTGCAGAGGCAAAGAGCTCATTAAGCTCCCCTTCCCTGGTGTGATCTGCAACGAAGGCTATCTGTGAGGGGTCCTCTTTCATTCAGCTCAGCAACTCGCTCCCTGACACAAGCCAAGATGGACCCTGGCAAGAGAGCAGCCAAAGCCAGTCAAGGAAGAGAAGTCACTCAAACCTCGGTTGCCATTTCAGGAAGAAGGTAGCCAAGGAATTGGCGTTTTTGTACATAGACACACCTCTAGTAGTAGGTCTCTGGAGAGGTAGCAGAGACATTTTCTATAAAGGGGCAAAAAGCATAATATACCCTTTGGCTTAGTGATAGCATCCTGTAGCGATCACCACAAGCCACCACTCATTCCAGAGAGACTCAGGGCCAAGCTACAAGTGATGAATGACACTTGAACAGCAAGTGGATTGAGTGGAGAGCAAGTGAACAGGGAGAAATACACTTGCCGTTCAAGTGTCATTCGTCACTTGTAGCTTGGCCCCCAGAAACAGGCTAGAACTTTGGTTGTTTTGGGACCTCCCAGTAGAGTAGCCATCTGATGCGCAGCAAATAACAGGTGATGTTATTTACCTTCATGTTTTACCTGCCTGTTTCCACGCATTAAGCCACTATGAAAAGGACAGGACATTTTTCTCCTGGGTTGCTGGCAACAAGAGGTCCCTGCCACTGGCTTGAAAGTGAGGCTTCTGGGTCCATAATGGAAGGGCTGGACCATCTTAGCACTTGCATGTTTGGGATAACCTCCTTTGGGTTGTTGTAGGGAGGGAGCTCTTTCAAGCTCACCTTACACTTCCTAAGCTCTTTTCCCAGGGGTCAGTTCCAGAGGGCGGCAGGGTTGGCCAGTTCCCAAAGGGCTGTCGCTGACATTGGCATGAAGTGCCCCAGGAGGCACGACTGCTCTTGGGCTTCCACTTTAAGGGTACCTGTGATGTTTATGAACTTGCAACACAGCTCCTGTCCTAGGCGCCAGGTGAACCCTCCCCTCAGATCTGTTGGAATGAGCGACTCAGCATGGCTTGGACATTGGAGGACGCTGCATGTCTCTCTGTATGTGTGTGTAACTCTAGCAAGTAAGCTTTTTGTTTAAGGTGGAAATGCCTCCTGACTCGTCTATTCCTCTCAGGAGATCTCTCTCTTGACTCATGGCCTTCCAGGGGGAAGGATGTAACTCTCTGTGCTCCGCCATGAAGGCCTTGTCCCCAAACCCATACCTCTCAGGGCCAAGCTACAAGTGATGAATGACATTTGAACGGCGGGTGGATCAACAGGAGGGCAAGTGAACAGGGACAAATACACTTGCTGTTCAAGTGTGATTCATCACTTGTAGTTTGGCCCTCAGCCTCGTTGCCTAGTTTCAGGCTGTGGACTCATTATAGGGAAAGTAACTCTTTAGATTAAGATCTTTCTCTCTTCTCCCAGCTACTGCTAGGGATGGAATCAGCCTCGATATATTTTTCTATGATTTGTCTGAGGGCCAAGCTACACATGACGAATGACACTTGAACAGCAAGTGTATTTCTCCCTGTTCACTTGCCCTCCACTCAATCCACTTGCTGTTCAAGTGTCATTCGTCATGTGTAGCTTGGCCCTGAGAGCCAAGCTAGCAGTGACGAACTACACTTGAAGGGCAAGTGAACAGACTGTGTATTCTTCCCTGTTCACTTGTGCTCCACTCGATCAAGTGTAATTCGTCACTTCTAGTTTGGCCCCCAGTTTGGTGTAGTGGTTAAGAGCGCAGGACTCTAATCTGAAGAACCTGGTTCGATTCCCCGCTCCTCCACTTGAAGCCAGCTGGGTGACCTTGGGTTAGTCACAGCTCTCTCAGAGCTCTCTCAGCCCCACCCACCTCACAGGGTGATTATTGTTGTGGGGATAATAATGACACAACTTGTAAACCGCTCTGAGCGGGTGATAAGTTGTCCTGAAGGGCAGTATATAAATCGAATGTTGTTGTTGTTATTGTTATTATTAATGCAGGTTTGGGGTTAAAATGCTTCTGCCTAAATAACTCTGCTGCTACCATAAAAGAATCACAAACCATAGAAAAATCCTAATAAGAACCAGTTTCGAAAGCTTCTCTTAAAAAAAGGTAGCACCACACAGTGCTCACTATAGTTGCCAGCCTCTAGGTGTGGCCTGGAGGTCTCTCGAAATTACAGCTGATCTCCAGGCTGCAGACTTCTCTCCCCTGGAGAAAATGGTTGCTTCGAAGGATGGCCTCCATTGTATAATGCCCCACCGAGCTCCAAAACTTTGTCCTCCCCCAAATCTCCAGGAATTTCCTAACCTGCTGTTGGCAATCCTAACATTCACTGAATGTGCCTCTCCCATTTTGGAGGCAGCCATCACGGCTTCTTCCGCAATTCCTTTCCATCTCCCACTCACCTTGATATCGTCTCCCGGCTTGAATGGGATCTTAGGAGCCCTCTGCTCCGGGTGCCCCCATTTTCCATCTTTCATGAAGTTAAACACAATCACCCCTTCACCAAAGCGAGGGTTAAAGTGAATCAGGAAGTTCGAAGCATCTTTTCCCAGGTTGATGGAAAATCTTAGAGGAAAAAACACACAGACAACACGTTCAGGCTTCGGGCTTAACAAGAGCTAAACATATAAACATTCGAGCAAATAGGGTTTTTTGGCTCTTTCTAGCCTGTGCCCCCTTCAGTTCAGAAATTGAGCTGCATCAAGCGACAATAAATATTTAGTGTGTGAACAGAAATTGAGCGGTGCTGTCCATATTGTAAATAAGCCAGTTTGGTGGGCTCCTGGGTGTTGTGGAGTAGTCAGAAGGAAGAGACCACAGATGAGCTTGGAGTTCAAGCGCTGGGAAAGCAGAGGGTAAGCCTGCAATCTTATGAAAGTCTGAAGCAGGGGCAGAGGAAGGAAGGATGGAAGGACGAGGATGGAAGGACGGACGGTTCATGCCTTGGATGACTGGAGGAGGTCACTGGCCATGTCCCATAGACTGGTTTGGTTCCAGTGCATTTCAGATGTTTTAAGCAACTAATATGGGAGACATATTAGTTGCTTAATATTAGTATTAATATTATAAGTATTAGCATTAATATTAATATAATATTGCTTAATAACATATTATTGGTAGAGAATGCTAAGCTGGAGTATTGTAGCCCAAGCTCTGCTCACGACCTGAGTTTGATCCTGGTGGAAGCCAGGCTCAGGTAACCAGCTCAAGGTTGACTCAGCCTTCCACCCTTCCAAGGTTGGTAAAATGAGTACCCAGTTTCCTGGGGGGAAAGTGTAGAGGACTGGGGAAGGCAATGGCAAACCACCCCGTAACAAGAAGTCTGCCAAGAAAACGTCATGATGCAACGTCCCCTCATGGCTCAGCAGGGCTTTTTTTTCAGCTAGAATGCGGTGGAATGGAGTTCTGGAACCTCTTGAAAATGGTCACATGGCTGGTGGCCCCGCCCCCTGATCTCCAGACAGAGGGGAGTTTAGACTGCCCTCTGCGCCGCTCAGCGGCGCGGAGGGCAATCTAAACTCCCCTCTGCCTGGAGATCAGGGGCGGGGCCACCAGCCATGTGACCGTTTTCTCCGAGGGCAATTTAACTTTTAAAAATTCCCCTCTTGTTCCAGTTGGCCCAAAGTGACATCATTGGTCCTGGGAGCGTGCACGCACTTTGCGTGCGCACATGTGATACCAGGGGCACCACCTCCCACCAAGAGTTGCCCCTGTGCTGGCAATCCACTGAGTTCCACCATCTCTTTTCCCAGAAAAAAAGCCCTGTGGGTCAGTAATGACTCAGTGCTTGCACAGAGGACTACCTTTACGTTTTAGGGGAGACGGAACCCAGCCCATTTTTAAAACATGCCCAGGACACAGATATGCCCACTGTTAACCCACAAATACTAACATCTTGGCATCTGGCATCACCTTCCCATGTACAAGGATGGAATCACCCACATGGAGTGTCTTCAAGTTGCTGATAATCAGGTTCTGAAAGAGAGGGAAAGCCGCAGCGTTATTGGTATGTGGGTAATCTCTAGCCTGTGGACAAATTGGTAACACACATCCACCCATTTTCCTAGGAGAAAGGTTAAAAGATTTCTGGCCCCAGAAATACCATCGGCCAAAGAAATACCCTCTTCATCCATCTGTGCAAGCAAATGCCATGCTGTAAAACTTTACACTAGATATAAGAGCCTTTTAGTCCTCAGGGCCCTGAAAAGCAATTGTTTTTTCCCAAAGATGTCTGCTAATGAACTGTTACAGATAAATCAGTTTAGCAGCAAACATAGGGGACAAGCTGTACCCTATCCCACGTAGAAGGAGAGGGCCAACTCCCCTGCACTCCACCCATGTGAGGCTACCAGCAATCTTAGAATCACAGAGTTGGAAGGGGCCATACAGACCTTCTAGTCCAACCCCCTGCCCAGTGCAGGATCAGCCAAAAGCATCCCTGACAAATATTCATCCAGCCTCTTCTTGAAAACTGCCAGTGAAGGGGAGCTCAACACCTCCCTAGGCAGCTGATTTCACTTTTGAACTACTCTGACCGTGAAAAAGTTTTTCCTAATATCCAGCCGGTACCTTTGTGCATGTAATTTAAGCCCATTGCTTCGGGTCCTACCCTCTGCTGCCAGCTGGAACAGCTCCCTGCCCTCCTCCAAATGACAGCCTTTCAAATATTTAAAGAGAGCAATCATGTCCCCCCTCAACCTCCTCTTCTCCAAACTAAACATTCCCAAGGCCCTCAGCCTTTCCTCGTAGGGCTCAGTCTCCAGACCCCTGATCATCCTTGTTGCTCTCCTCTGCACCCTCTCGATTTTGTCCACATCCTTTTTGAAGTGAGGCCTCAAGAACTGCACACAGTACTCCAGGTGTGGCCTGACCAAGGCAGTATAGAGAGGGGCTATGACCTCCTGCGACTTCGATGCAATGGCCCCTTTGATACAACCCAGGATTGAATTAGCCTTTTTTGCCACCGCATCACACTGACTACTCATATTTAGTTTACAGTCCACTCTTACCCCAAGATCCCTTTCACATATACTACTGCCCAGAAGTGTATCCCCCATCCAGTATTTGTGCTTCCCATTTTTGTGGCCCAGATGTAATACTGTGCACTTGCAAATACTGTACACAATCTTCTGACGTCAAGAAGACTTCTATTTTGTCTCAGAAAAGCAATTCTGGTAGTATAGCTATGGAGATGCACTACCTGGAAACACACAACACTGGAGGAAATAATGTTGCTGCATTTCTACAGTACTTCTGTAACAATATGACTAAGAAATTTCAATACAACAGCAGGCTCTTACTTTGGCTGTAGCAGATCAAGTTTTCCTTCTGAAAACCTTTACCTAGAAGGAAGCACCACAGAATCAAGTGGGACGTCCTTCTGGGGCGACATGCCTTGAATTCCAGTAGCTCTCGCGGTCCCGCTTCAGAGCTGCCCAGCTACCATTCCTCCTGTCAGGGCTTGCCGCGGCCACCACTGGGCAGGGTGCTTGGCAGGCTGCTCCTGACATCAAAGGGGGGCAGGGATTCTGCGGGACCCTGCTCTGTGGATGAAGGGGTGGTATACATCACCTAGACTCCCTCTCAATCCACTCACTGGCCCGCTCAACCTGTGCCATTCACCCTCTTTGATCTCTGCCCTCAGTTCCTCCTTTGACTCTCCTCTAGGCCTCTGCCCTCACACTGCTCTGCTCAAACTCCACTCCAAACTCCCACTCAAAACCACCACCACAGGGCTCTTCCCAGCCAGCCTTTATAGGGCTTCCTTTCTCCACCCTGCCCTCCTTCCAGCCTGGTTGTGGGCTGCCCCAAGTAGTGGCAGCTGGGATAGCTGATCTGGCTCCCCTGACCAGCACCAGCTGTGTCCTGCTGCCTGGCTGTCAAGCCTCCCTGACCCTGCTGATTGCCGAAGGCAGGCCCAGCTGCAGCCCCTTGACTGGCTGCCCAGCTCCTCCCCCAGAATGCCTGTGGCAGCTCCACCTGGAGTTGCTTGGCTCCTGGCACTCCCTGAGCCTGGCTATTGCCTTCTAGCTGCTGTATAGGCTGGGGCATGGCTCTGAGCTGTTGGGGCTGGTTCTCTTCCTCAGCTAAGGGCTCTGCTTGGGCAGCTGCTGGGTCCCTATTTTCCCCACCCTTGCCTTCTCCCTCTACTTTGCCCAGCCCCCGGCCTTCTCCCTGGAGGGTGAGGCTAGCTGGCCACACCCTGCCCCTTCTAGCCCCCTGGAGCCTTGGACCTTTGCCCCTTTTCCCTGGCATAGGCAGGTTCTGGCTCTGATGGCTGGCCGGTGCAGCAGGGCCGCTTCCTCCAGGCAAGGCCGGGGGCTGTGCCTCAGACCCCGGACACCTCCCGCCAACAAGCATTTTAGCTCCCATAACCCATTCCACCTAACCACTGCACAAATATTACAGTGCACAGCTGTCATCCAACAGTTCAAATGCACTGAGCTGTCAAGGACCTACAGGCCATCACCTAGACCGCCCCTCTACAGACAGCTTACGTGAGCCATTGGTAAATCTGTTGAACTTCCACTCGGGATTGCTAAGGCTTGGGAAGGCAGCGTCCAACAGCTAGCCTGCAATGACATTTTATTGGGCTGTCCGAACTTTAAATAGAGGCTTGGCGCCCGCCCTTTCTCTTCCCCAACCAATCAGACCCGAGGTTTTATCTTCATCAGAAATACTTTGGAGTTTCAACTTCCAAAAGCAAGCTAGGGTTTCAAGAGCTAAATAATCACCTTTTGCATGAAGATTTATGAGTTCCCTCTATATGACATTGACCATTAGCTGGTACCAGGAGCAAAATCTGAACAAGGCTGGGCCCCACCAGAACAGATACTCTGGAAATGTGGGATCTTTTAGGGGGAAAGTATTCAGGTTTTTATTTTCTTTTAATCTGTATTATTGTGATTGTTACTTGTAAGCTGCCTTGAGTCAAGGGGAAAGGAGGGGTACAAATAGTTGCATTAATTAATAAAAATGGGGAAAAAATCAGACAGCATTGGCTTGCAGTAGGTGCCAGTGAGCAAAACACACACACTTTATTTTTAAAATTGTTGCACTGGAAGTCTTAGTGGAGCCATCAGCCTACAATTAACTGATAGGTTGCAAACCTTTGAAGTGTACTGCAGCCCTCCTACAAAGGATGTATTTTCCATCACACCCTTCAAACATAATATGCAACTCATTAATTTTGCAATTTTGGGGGATAAGGGATGGGCTTGTCATCGGCATCAAAGCCAAGGAAAAAGCTTTTCTGAGCGATGCAGATTTAGAAACAGCTGCTGGAGTCTGCAAAACAAAGGTTGAGATGGCACAGAGTATAGGAAGTGGATATAGACATGAGATGGGACAGAACTGACTATTCCAGAAAGAGAGGGAAGAAATTGTTGTGTGTGTCTTATGCACCATCAAGTTGCCTCCGACCTATGGCGACCGTATGAAGGAAAGACCTCCAAAATATCCTAACATTAACAGACTTGCTGAGATCCTGCAAACTGGAGGACGTGGCTTCTTTGATTGACTCAGACCATTTTGTTTTAGGTCTTCCTCTTTTCCGTGCCTTCTACTTTTCCTAGCATTACTGACTTTTCCAGAGAATCTTGTCTTCTCATGAGGTAACCAAAATATGATAGCTTTAATCTTGTCATTTTAGCTTCTAAGGAGAATTCAGGCTTGATTTGATCTGGTACCCACTTATTTGTCTTTTTGGCTGTCCGTGGTATCCACAAAATGCTCCTCCAGCACCACATTTCAAATGAATCGATTTTCTTTCTGTCAGCTTTCTTTACCGTCCAACTTTCACATCCGTACATGGCAATGGGGAATATCATAGTTTAGATTATCTTGATTTTGGTTCCCAGAGAGACATCTTTATCTTTAAGAATCTTATCTAGCTCCCTCTTCTCAGTCTTCTTCTGATTTCTTTATTGCAGTCTCCCTTTTTATTGATGACTGAGCCAAGGAACAGAAAACCTTGAACAATTTCAGTTTCCTCATTGTCAACTTTAAAATGGAGTAATTCCTCAGTAGTCATTACTTTTGTCTTGTTGACATTGTTAAGGGAGTTTTATTCTGTGTGTAGGGGAAAGGTTGCTTTGAAACAGACACATGGAAACCAAGAGTATCCATGACTGTTCCAGAGCAGTGCATTGATGACTAAACCTCAAGGCTGAATTAAGGTGATTATTTTCTCTAACAATCCATCTCTAACAGGTTATCAGCCCTGGCAAGTTGAACCTGGTATCCCAGCCCTAAGTCGTTCAATGTTATTGTCATGAAGTAAAGGGACAGCGGTTAGTTCATGGTGAACCTCTTTGCCAGTGCTTGGATTGGGAACTGACTTGCTGTTCTCGAGGACGTTCTTTCTCAGCAGTGTGCAGTAACACGTGCAACCATTTGGTATGCAGTTACCTTGCTATTGGGCCACGGAAATTGCAGGGTTTTTGGAATCCGAGTTCCTATTGCCCGACTCTGAACCAGTCCTGAGGATTCTTCCCCCAAGCAAGCCCCAGAGAATAGCCAGTCATCAGAGACCTTGGAACTGCCCTTGAGGAGGGGGAGGTGAGCCACCTCAGCCTAAAAAGGGAGAGTTGATACATTTCCCTTTCGACTGGGATTTTGATGGCTGCAGATAACAGCGTAAGCCGAATCTGGCTTTTATTGTGGGCTTTTGAGTTAGGATTTGGGGGCTGGGCAGGAACTTTATTTTCCAGAATTAAACAAGCACCATCTGAAGGGCCTGGCCAAAAACTTTTCTGGAACTGAGGCCAGGTTCCATGAGAGTTTAAAAAAACAGGGTAGTTCTTGAGTTAAAGTTTGTCAAAATGTTATTAAAGAGGCCCAAAGGAATCTGGAACACTGAGGAGCCTGTGTGTGTGTGCGTGTGCGTGTGCGCGTGCACGGGGGGGGGGGGCGGGGAGTATTAATTTCTCCTCTCAGCATCAGTGTGTCTTCAGGCTCATGTTCAACTGCTACCAGATGGAAATGGAATACTTTGTGAAACTTTGAAGAGGTTCAAGAAGATTGCAGAGTCGCCCCCACCCCCCACCCCAGGAAGCAGCTACTGTGAAACATTTGAAGCTAGCCTTTGGTTGGGCAGATTTACTACCGCCGGGCGGATTTATTACTACTCCGTTTCAAGTTACTGATTCGAAGAAGCCCCTTTTCTGAACTGCTGTAGAAACACATTGGCACTTTGGTAACGACTATACTGTCGTCTAGACTGGTGTACTGGGACATTTGGTCTTGTATTCGTTTCCAGATTTACTGGTTATATAACTGTTTATTTAAGAATGTAGATTCTGGTTGCCTTCTATTTTTGAAAAATTAGCACTAGTAGCAATATCTGTGTGTTAACTCTAGAAAGGACTGACTGTGATTTATGTAATTGGGATAATATTTTGTATATATATGAGTGATTGCACCTTTACACATTTATATCATAGTATAAAATTGTTGTTATATGTTTGAAATTTAAGAGGAGATATATTTTTCATTAGGCTATTTCCCTGGTTCTTTGCCTGTATTTACCATAGAGTAGTCTTTTGTAATAATAAAGTTATTTTGTTTAGGAAAATCACACTGATTACTATTTGCATACCCTAATCACAGGTCTGCAGTACCACATACCCCTTGGGGGAAGCTCTAACTGCCCGGGCACAAGAGGGGTCCCTTGGTATGGGGGGGGCAAACATCCAGGATTGGTGGCATGCTATGCAGAGGGACTCCAGTGCCTACCTCACAGGACCATTGGAGGGAATAGATCACATGGTTCTGAACCTCAGCTTCCCAGGCGGGGCAATCTACCAGAGAGAGAGGGGTTCTTATAGAGCATTCAGGCAAGGAAGACTGTGACAGTTATTTTTCATGATCTTTATTTAAAATCAACCTAATCACTTTTGAAGTAAACAAAAAAAGAACTGCAACGATATAGCAAAGCTTTGGACTGTGTGGATCATAGAAGGTGTTAAAAGAAATGGGTGTGCCACAACATCTGACGGTTTTGATGTGCAACCTGTACATTGGACAAACCAGCCAACTTCTGCACAAAAGAATAAATGGACACAGATCTGACATTAAAAATGGCAACCCCCAGAAACCAGTGGGAGAACACTTCAGTCTACCAGGACATCCCATCAAGGACTTAAAGGCCACTGTAGTTCAACACAAACCTTTCAAAAACAGAATCCAACGGGAAGCTGCTGAATTGGAATTCATATGTAAATTTGACTCAGTCAGACTTGGATTGAGTAGAGACCATGAATGGTTATCTCATTATCAGAAGTAACTGATTTGCATCTACTCCCCCTTCCTTCATAAACTATATTTATCTGGCCAGTTTCTTCTTACCCTCCATGCATCTGAAAAAGAGAGCTGTCGTTCTCGAAAGCTTATGCTACAGTAAAATTGGTTAGTCTTAAAGGTGCTACTGGACTCTTTACTATTCTCCTTCCTATTGGGGCATTATAGCATTGGCTGCTTTATTTTCAATCCTGCTCCGATAGGGGCATTATAGCATTGGCTGCTTTATTTCTGATCCCCCTCCTATCTGTTAGAAATAGCAATGTCTGGTGTACAACAGCAGCAAGAAGGAAGAAGAGCCTACCACGCAGGGGGCAGCAAGGATCACTTAGTTGGGACAGTGAGAGTAGCACCTCTCTTGTTTCCTGGGGGTCATTTCCTTGTCTTGTCTCCTATTGGGCTAAACAGGGCAATATCCTGCTTCTTCTCTCTCCTGCCACACTTCTTCTCTCTCTCTGCAAGATGTAGTCAGATAGTTAGGATCTCTCTCCCTCTTTCCCTCAAGTATGTAACTTCCTCAAATAAAGCTTTTGCCTCTCTAACCAGCTCGGCGTTTATTCCGCAGCGTTGTTTTGCACTTGCTCTAACACTATCTAGGCATTATAACATTGGGTGCTTTATTACTGGTCCCCCTCCTTAAACTCCCCAGTAGAGAGTTTTTCCTGCTCACAGCTGCAGCAGACTGGATCCACACGTTACCTGAGCCATCCCCTGCGGCCACTTCGTCACTCAGCATCAGCCAGTCCAGGCCCCATTGGCACATACTAGGAGTTTTTTGCTCTAACGTGTATCACTTTACAATTGCCCAGCTTGTAGTTCACCTCCCACCCAGTTTGGGGAGATCCTCTGGGAGCTCTTCACGGCTGTTTTTGATGTTCATCATTCTGAATTGTGTCATTGCGAACTTGGCTCACCCCCAGTTCCTGATCATTTACAAACAAATAAATAGCATTGACCCCCACCCCCCCATACCAATCCCTGTGTTGGGATTGGTCCATTAATTCTCAATCTTTGCTTACTATTGTTTAGCCAACTTATGAATTCATACCAAGCAAACCCTGGAGTCTTTGCTGGGAACTTTGCGCAAAGTGCTTGAAAGGCCAAATATTATGCCTACCAAGTTGGTATAACTCTAAGGTATTGGCTGGGCAAGCCTTCTCTTTGCCGAAGCCATAGCAGTGATTCATCCTCAACTGGCCTCTGTGTTCTCAATAATCCTATACACAATTATAGTTTCTGCTAATATGCCTGGGACAGATGTTAAACTAATTGGCCTGTAATTACCTGGTTGTCTCCAAGACCTGCTAAAATCTGAGTAACCTTTTGCCAGTTTGCAGGCACAGTGGCCAATTTCAGCAACAAGTTACATATCTGAGCCAGTGTGGTGTAGTGGTTAAGAGCGCGGGACTCTAATTTGGAGACCCAGGTTTGATTCCCCACTCCTCCACCTGAAGCCAGCTGGGTGACCTTGGGTCAGTCACAGCTCTCTCAGAGCTCTCTCAGCCCACCCCACCTCACAGGTAAATTCCCTAAGAATTGTCAGTTGTCTGCCATCAAGATCTGGGAGAGATGTTAAACTAATTGGCCTGTTACCTGGTTCTCTCCAAGACCTCTCCAAGACCTGCTAAAATCTGAGTAACCTTTTGCCAGTTTGCAGGCACAGTGGCCAATTTCAGCAACAAGTTACATATCTGAGCCAGTGTGGTGTAGTGGTTAAGAGCGCGGGACTCTAATTTGGAGACCCAGGGTTGATTCCCCACTCCTCCACCTGAAGCCAGCTGGGTGACCTTGGGTCAGTCACAGCTCTCTCAGAGCTCTCTCAGCCCACCCCACCTCACAGGTAAATTCCCTAAGAATTGTCAGTTGTCTGCCATCAAGATCTGGGAGAGATGTTAAACTAATTGGCCTGTTACCTGGTTCTCTCCAAGACCTCTCCAAGACCTGCTAAAATCTGAGTAACCTTTTGCCAGTTTGCAGGCACAGTGGCCAATTTCAGCAACAAGTTACATATCTGAGCCAGTGTGGTGTAGTGGTTAAGAGGGTGGGACTCTAATTTGGAGACCCGGGTATGATTCCCCGCTCCTCCACCTGAAGCCAGCTGGGTGACCTTGGGTCAGTCACAGCTCTCTCAGAGCTCTCTCAGCCCACCCCACCTCACAGGTAAATTCCCTAAGAATTGTCAGTTGTCTGCCATCAAGATCTGGCTACTAATTTCTTACTATTGATTATTATTTAATGTACCCCAACAGGTTTCAATCAGGACCTCTCAGCTCCCCAATTTGATGCTGATTATTATTTAATTCCCCCAACAGGTCTAAAACAGAACCTCTCAACCCCAATTTGACTCCATCCTTCAGCCTCTAAAGTTGGTTGTTTGAACTGCAAGACCCCAAACAGTAAAGTCCTTGAGATTTGACCTTTAGTCATCATTAATAAAGGATCAGTGCTGCTAAATCTCTTCATTGGCAGCCTCCCAGTCCTGCAAAGAAATATAGGCACTGTAAAATTGACACTTTAGCCATGTAGCCTCCTTTAGGTGACAGGCTAAAATTATCCCCTTAGCAAGCTGTTAAGTGAGTGAAGATCATTTACAGGGAGAACCTACTCCTATCCATTTTAACAAGCCTCTAAATCAGTGCCCATGAGTTTGTGCGGGATGCATCCCCCCTGGGCTTCAACCTGCATGGCTGCACTTAGCTCCCAAGGCCATCTAAATACTGTTCTGAGATTTTCTTTTTCTTCTTCTCCGTTCCTTTATGTCCAACTCCAACAATCTAAAAACTAGGAATTCCATCAACTTCCTTTTTGCATGATCATACATCCAGAGGAGTTAGCCATGTTAGTCTGTAGTAGCAAAATTGAAAAGAGTCCAGTAGCACCTTTAAGACTAACCAACTTTACTGTAGCATAAGCTTTCGAGAATCACAGTTCTCTTCGTCAGATGGATTGGGGCTGAAACAGCCTGGATTGGATCGGTGCCGAGTGGGAGAACCCTCCCCTGCCCAGCACTGAACAGATCAGGGCTGTTTTGGCCCCAAACTAGGCCCAAAATGGCCACTTTTGGCCATTTAGGGCCCCTTTTTGCCATTTTGAGCCCAATTTTGGCCCTGAATGGCCAGGATTGGGTTCAAAACAGCCAGGATAGGTGATGCCAGGGGGTGTGGCATATGCAAATCAGTTATGCCAATGACACACTTATGGTGATGTCAAGAAGACATGATCTGCTGCCAATCCAAGTGTTGTTTCTGGAGCTAAGAGCTCCTGTTTGGACTGCCTCCTAGAAGTAAAGATGGACACGAGCAGTAATACAAACAAAAAAAGCCACAAACAGCCCAATCTGCTGTTCAAGAACAAGCTGTTTGTGAGGTTCCATTTTAAATGAACAAGTGGTCGTTGTAGCAAGCCTCATTCGTTGCTGTTCATCAAGCCAGACAGTCTGGCATCTGCAATCAATTCCCTTGGCAACTTAGGCAGGGATTCTTTGAACTCTGTCTGAACTCATGCTGTTGCCCGGAAACTCCAATCTAAGCCCAATTTAGCTTGATAGGCAGGTCTTCCTTTCAAGTGTGGAGCTCCAAATTTGTTACAAGGGAGGGTTTGACAGACAGTGGAGAGGGAGAGAGACAGGTGCTGTTGGCATTTTGATAGAGTGCATTGGAGCTTGAACTTTCTTTGTGTGTGGTTTCAGGTTTCATGCAGCAGCCTTCAAGTTTCAGGGCTGCTGCTAGGCTCTGAGGCCAAGCTATTATTTATTATTGGTACCTTTTGTGGTTCCTGCTCAGGTAAGGTTTCTGGGAGTGGTGCAGTAGGGATCTTGACTGGGATGATGGCTGGAGGAGAGCCTGTTGGCCCCCACAAACAGCCAACCACTAACATGTTTGTGTTCAAGGCAATGTTCGTGGTTGTTCATGAGTCCCTGTTTGTGGATGGCAATGAACAACAAACATCATGTTCAGTTTTTTTTTCTGTTCGTGCCCATCTCTACCCAGAAGCTTGTATTGGGAAGAGATACGTATAAGGAACTAGAAGAGATACATGCCCGTTGCATCACAAGATGAGACTTACTCCACCACATATTCACCTACACAGTCAGGGGGCTCTGCCGTCCAGGTAGATCTATGATGCTTCCAGTACCAGAGCCCAGTTCCTGTGCCAGCTGCTCCAAAGTGGTCTGCCTCCAGGAGAAATGCACAGGCAGGAGGAGAATCTGAATCCCAAAATATCTTTCGGATCTCCCCAAATCACAAAGCCCTGCACTCCAGAGACTGTCCCCTACAAGAAGATGGGGACTGAACCCAATTCAAAGACTGGTTCTGGAGCGAGGAGCTCTTATTTGGGCTACCTCCCAGAAGCTTATATTGGAAAGAGATGAGAATAAAGAACTTGAAAAGATATATACCCTCTGTGCCCCAAGATGAGGGTTACTCCACCATATATCATACACTCCCACAGTCCAGGGCTCTGTCTGCCAGGTGGAGCCATGATGCTTCTGGGACCAAAGCCCCATTTCTGTATTTGATGCTCCAAAGTGGGTTGCCCACAGGATAAATGAACAAGCAGAAAAAGGGGGGGGGGTAGCTGCACCCCTAAACCATCTTTGGATTACTCCAAATATACATAAATAAGGAACAGGAACACCACTATACTTTTGCATATCAAAATAAGGCTTACTCCTCCCTACATCATACAATTGAAGCTTGTATTGATGAGGTTTTGTAATAATTTTTAATACAAGTGTTATGCAAATTATGATTCCTCTTTAAGTGCCTAGTTTTTAATGCACATTTTATACCAATTCTTTGTGCACTTTTAAGTCGCAGCGTAAGTTACAGTGCTGATTTATGGTGTGTCATCGGTGGGTGCTTCCTGTAGCAGAACAGCTATAAAAACATTTCTCGCGCTAGATTTGGCCTTTGGTGTCATATACACATTCCATCGCTCCTCAAATTAGCCATGAACCTGGGCTAGCTGGGAGTGAGAATGGGGGCATGTCTAATTCAGTGTCTGTGGATTCACTGTGAAGGGATGCTGAAGCTGAAGTTGGTTTTTAGTCTTCTTCTTCAAGGGCCTCTATTTTCAAATTCTTTATTAGAGATGGGGATGAACAGCAATACGAACAAAAAAAAGCCACAAACAGCCCAATCTGCTGTTCACGAACAAGCTGTTAATGAGGCCGCATTCTAACCAAAGAGGTGGTCATTGCAAGCCTCTTTGTTGCTGTTCGTCAAGCCAGACAGTCTGGCACCTGCAATCAATTCCCTTGGCAACTTAGGCAGGGATTGTCTGAACTCTGTCTGAACTCCTGCTGTTGCCCTGGAAACCCCAATATAAGCCCAATGTAGCTTGATAGGCAGGTTTCCTTTCAAGTGTGGAGCTCCAAATTTGTTACAAGGTAACAAAGACCAGGGGGGAGGGGGGCTCCCAGCTCTGGCTTTGGAGAGGGAGAGACAGCTGCTGTTGGCATTTTGAAAAAGAGAGTGCATTGGAGCTTAAATTTTCTTTGTGTGTGGTGAGATGGGATCTATCCCTTCAAGTTCCAGGGCTGCTGCCAGGCTCTGATGCCAAGCTATTATTTATTATTAGTACCTTTCCTGCTGCCTACTCAGGTCAGGTTTCTGGGAGTGGTGCAGTAGGGATCTACCCCTTTAAGTTCCAGGGCTGCTGCCAGGCTCTGAGGCCAAGTTATTATTTATGATTGGTACCTTTCCTGCTGCCTGCTCAGGTCAGGTTTCTAGGAGTGGTGCAGTAGAGATCTTGACTTGGATGATGGCTGAAGGAGAGCCTGCTGGCTCCCAGAAACAGCCAACCATGATCATGTTTGTGAACAGGGTCATGTTTGTGGTTGTTCGTGAGTCTCTGTTTGTGGATGGCAACAAACAACGAACATCATGTTCAGGTTTTTTTTCCTGTTCATGCTCCTCTCTATTCTTTATTTTCATTGCATTCCTGGAATGGGGGAAAGCTTCACCCAAAACAAGCTTTGGATCACCCCAGATCACACAGCCCTGCACTATCGAGATTGTCCTCAACGTGTAGAAAAGGGCAAGAGTCCAGTAGCATCTATATAACAAAATTTGTGGTAGGTATGAGGTTTCATATGTCACAGTTCACTTCTTCAGTTTGGACTCTTGCTCTTTTCTACTGCTACAGACAGATGAACAAGGCTACCCAGATCTGTCCTCAATAAAAAAATATATGAAGTGCAGCCAATCTAAACACAGGCTTTCGAGTGAAGAGTCTCTATGTGAGCTCCCTCCCAGAAGCTTATATTGGGAAGAGATACAGTAACATATCCTTTGGGCTGCAAGACGTGGTTTATTCCAGCATGTATCATACACTCCCACAGACAGGGGTTTCAGAACTTCAGGGGGATCTGTGATGGTTCTGGTACCAAAGCCCAGTTCCTGTCCTAGCTGATCCAAAGAGGGCTACCCCAGGAGAAATGCACAGGCATGAAGAGGGGGGGAAGCTGCACCCCAAAACAATCTTTGGATCGCCCAAATCACAAAACCCTGCACACTGAAGAATGTCCCCTGCAAGAAGACATGGCCTGGACCCAATTCAAACGTTGGTTCCATCGCAAAAAGAATCTATTTGGGCTGCCTCCCAGAAGCTTGCATTGGGAAGAAATGTGAATAAAGAATGGAATAAAGTGCCCTCTGCACCCCAAAATGAGGCTTACTCCACCACATACCATTCACCCCCACAGTCAGGGGGCTCTGCCCTCCAGGTGATCATATGATGCTTCTGGGGGCTGGGGTTTGGACAGTTTAAATGGACCTGCCCTTGCAAGTCCCTTAAAGGAGCAGTTTAAATGGGCATATCCCTGTAAATACCACCCAACGAACCAGTATACAGTTCATGGAAGTTCCGCAAAAAGGAGCATCCACGAACCCTGGTTTGCGAGCCCCGAACTGGCCTGGTTCATGGGGTTGTTTGGGTCATATTTCCTCATTAATTTCCTCATTGAGAAAGTGCAGCTCACATATCCGTCTTGCACGATCCACTAATGTTTTCATTATGCCTGTTTTCCGTCGGGGGTGGTGGACCACATCGGGAAAACCTCGTCTTACATCAAAGATTCAGCACATTTCATCAACAAATCAGTTCTCTGAAACTCAATCCACAAGACATACTTGTCAGTTTTGATGTTGTATCCCTGTTTACCAAGGTTCCAGTAAAAGACACTATTGCACTTATTAATCAGATTTTCCCAAAGGATGTAACAGCCTTATTCCATCATTGTCTGACAACCAGTAACTTCCAATGGGATAACAAATTCTATGAACAGATGGATGGGGTGGCCATGGGGAGCCCTCTCAGCCCAGTTGTAGCAAACTTCTACATGGAACATTTTGAAAAAAACAGCTCTAGATTCAGCACCCCACAAACCTAGTGTATGGTTCCGGTTTGTGGATGATACATTTATCATTTGGAGCCATGGGGAGGAAGAATTGATGGAGTTTTTGAATCATCTCAACAACATCCACCTGAACATACAATTCACAATGGAGAAAGAAATTGAGGGGAAACTCCCATTTCTGGATACCATGGTCACCTGAAAAGCAAACTTTCAGTTAGGTCACAAGGTCTACAGGAAACCAACTCACACTGATCGGTATTTACACAAAAACTCCAATCACCACCCCCGACAGAAAAGAGGCATAATGAAAACAGTAGTGGATCGTGCAAGACGGATATGTGAGCCGCACTTTCTCAATGAGGAAATTAATCATCTAAACCACGCACTTCAGGCAAATGGCTACTCCAGAAATGAAATCCGAAGAGCAATCAAACCCAGGATGAAGCAAACAACAAAGGAAAAACAATCTCCTACAGGAAAAGTGTTTTTGCCATATATCAAAGGAATTACTGATCCGATGGGGAAGCTTATGAAAAAGCATAACCTTCAAGCAGTATTCAGACCCAACTGAAAAATACAATAGATGCTACGATCAGCAAAAGACAGTAGAGACCCCCTCACCTCTGCAGGAGTACACCGTATACCCTGCAGCTGTGGACAAGTTTACATCGGGACCACAAAGTGTAGCATCCAGACAAGAATAAAAGAACATGAAAGACACTGCAGACTTGGACAACCTGAAAAATCAGCAGTGGCTGAACATAGCTTAACTCAAACAGGGCACAGTATCTTATTCCAGGACACCAAAATACTGGACAACACTTCCAACTACTTTGTCAGACTGCACAGGGAAGCCATTGAAATTCACAAGCATAAGCAAAACTTCAACAGGAAAGAAGAAACCTTAAGAATGAACAGAGCATGGTTTCCAGTTCTGAAAAACACCAGGCTAACAAAACACTCTATACCCGACAACAGCCCTGCAGAGAAGATTAGCACATCAAGCACCAATCCATATGCAAAAGAACCTCCTCAGGATACAGTGAAGCCTCCCACCATTAGCATTCCACACCCTGGGAAACTCTTACAGGATGACTCAACTCAACCCCACCCCTCCTGAGTAGATACAAATGACCTGCCAACATCTTTTCCACACTGTGACACTGAGAGATCTCTGTCTTTTGGTGCTACACCTCTATAACCTCTGTTAGTCAAATTTCATGGTCAAATTTACATTATTAATTCATATCTTGTATTTCTCATCTGTATCTATAATATGTGAAGTAGTTTTCCCATTTCTTTTCAAATTCTTTAATAAGTGTTTTACTTACGACGACATTCGTTAATTTGGCCATTGCCATATATTATGTCATTTTATCTTTCCAATTTTCACCCAAATAGAGAAAACTTTAGGAAGAACTTCCTGACAGCTAGAGTGGTCCCTCAGTGGAACACGGTTCCTTGGGAAGTGGTGGGCTCTCCTTCTTTGGAGGTTTTTAAGCAGAGGCTAGATGGCCATCTGTCAGCAATGCTGATTCTGTGGACCTGTGCAGATCGTGAGAGGGAGGGCAGGAAGGTTTACATCAGTGCTTAGTTCTCGTGGCCCCTTCTTACATGCCCAGGGTAAGGCCAATTGCCACCTTGGGGTCAGGAGGAAGCCATTTTCCCCAGGCCAGTTTGGCTAGAGATCCTGGAGGTGTTTTGCCGTCTTCTGGGCATGGAGCAGGGGGCACTGTGTGTGGGGAGGGGGAGGGGGAGAGGTATTTGTGAATTTCCTGCATTGTGCAGGGGGTTGGACTAGATGGCCCTGGAAGTACCTTCCAACCCTATGATTCTATGATCCTATGATGTGCATGTAGGGCCCAATTTGAATCAGGACATGGGAAGGAATGGCTCAAGCCTGTTCCCTTGCTGTTTTTCTAACCTGACATGGCCCAGGGAGTCATTATTTGCCCCGCTGGAGAAATTTATGTAGAGCTGTATGTGAGAATCCCCCACAGAGTTCACAGGATTAAAACCAAAAACTGACCTATTGGCATCTGGTAAGGTTGCAAAACTTCTTCATGTTTTTTCTGAAGGGGGTATGTCTACTTATTATGTTTTGATGTTATAACTCATTCTAATTGGTAGCTTAAGATTTTTACGAGGTCATCAAGATGGCCCAAGCCAATTTTCTAATCTGAGCCGTTTTTTGTGAACCAAGTAATAATTTTCAAATGTTAAAGCACTGTTGGAAAGAGAATAAATTCCCCTACAATTACTAATGCTTCTATCTACTACCCTTTTTGTGATATAAGACATGGTTGTGGAGGAGGAAAGTGCCATCAAGTCACAGCTGACTTATGGCGACCACTACTGGGGTTTTCAAGGCAAGAGACCAACAGAGATGGTTTGCCATTGCCTGAGTTTCCAATCTTGGTCTTCATTGGTGGTCTCCCCAACGCCCACCCTATAAGGCAAACGTCCATGAAAAAGTCAATTTCCCCCACATTTTTATAAAGTTTACAAAATATGGCGCTTTACCTAATCCAGATAGTCACATAAAGTATATTGGACAATTGTAGCTTATTCTTTTGCCTTTCCAATGAATGATAGCATGAAGGAATTCATTTTGATATGCCACAGTTAGTGTCATGGCCCAGTCTGAGAGTGAGGTCTCCTCTGGAGAAGAGGAGCCTCGTGTAGCCAGCCAGGACTCCTCAGGAGAAGAGGAGCCCTGTGTAGCCAGCCCTAGCCCTGATTCAGCAGAAGCCAGCAATCAGGAGCAACAGCTGCTGGCTGATCAGAACTTACAGCCAGCAGCTGAGGCACCAGCACCCTCTGGCTCCAATACTACAGAGGAAGCTCAGCCAGGGACTTCTACAGGTGCAGCGCAGCCAAGAGCCTCCACCCCCCCCCAGGTTCACCCATGCCCAAGGAACGCCGCAGGCAGCGCCAGAGACTGGAACTGCAGGAGAGACGGCGCAGTGCTCGCCTCTTGAGCCAACGCCAGCTGCTGGAGAGTGATGATGAGTAGTGTCAGGATGGAGCCCCAGCAGCTGGCTGAAAACCACGCCTGGCTATAAGAGCCAGTCTGGAGGAACTGCCGGGCGTGGAAGCAATGTGTCTATTGCCTGTAACCACTCTGGGTTCTGTGAACCTTGCCTGCTTTTGGACCTGACACTACCGGTAAATGACCTTGGATTGTACCTGACCTTGCCCTTGGACTCACTCCTGGTGTTATCTCGTGCTCTGACCACCGGTTTGACCTGGCTTTTGCTCTTGGAACTCCCCTCAGACTCTGGTATTAAGGTTTGGACTTGAACCACCCTGCTTGGGCTCGCCCAGCCCGTGACAGTTAGGTTCATGAGAATGGATCCACGTGTTGTGTGATTTTTATCCAATGTAACTGGATAAACTTAATTTTGTGAGTTCAGCTACTGTTTAAAATGCATATGTTTTCATTTTCAGATGAATCATTTTCAGATTTTCATTATCGTCATTTCATGAATCTTATTCTCTAAAGGACCATACATCATTTTATCTAGAGGATAACCACATGGTAAAGTTATAAAGGTTTATTTAAGTTGCTGTTATACTCTTTATAAAAAATGTCCTGTAGAGAGCTGATGAAGCTTCAGTGCACAGTTATGTCAGAAAAGGTCTAGGTGAGATAAATGTGTGTGCATATGTGCATTGGGTTCAAAATCTTTTATAGCACTCTGTTGAAATCTGATTCTCTTCAAATTGCGTGTGTTTGGCATGTATTTTTCAACATTAATCTGACCAATTAGCATTTGTATTTATTTATATTTGTTTTAACATTAATTAATTATAACATTAAACTAACATTAACATGATGAATTAACATTAATTTCAACATTAATTGGATTAATTAATTAATTGGTTCAATTAGCGTTTGCATTTATTCGCATTTCTCTTTTAAGCTCTTGCCTCATAAAAAGAGTTGGTTTACTTCAATAAACATTCATTAACTCCCTGGAAGTATCTACTTGGCCGCTGGGGGAAAAGGTCAAACATTCAGATCTCTCACTTTATTGGACTATAAAAGATAAGTAGCCCTCTCAGCAGATTTATATAGGCCCATTAAAGGCCTCAGATGGATACATGGCTAATTAACCAGTCTCTTTAACTGGACACGAATAAAGTTACAGGCCCGCACCACAGTAATCTCAAGATTGGACTATCACAATTCAGTGTACATGGGCCTGCCCTTAAAGTCAACTTGGAAATTCCAGTTGGTGCAAAACGCTGCAGATCAATTACTACTGGGGGCTATGCAGGGCATGCGTGTTACACTCGTTCTACGGATACTCTCTTGGCTGCCTATCTGCTACCAAAGTTATGCATGGTGCTGTTTGAGGTGTTTGAGGTGCTGCCTATCGCATACAAAGTTATGCATGGCCTTGTATCTCACCTCTGCAGGACCGCCTCTCTCCTTATGCTCTGTCATAGCAGCTTCGCCCTTCTGAACAGGGCCTTCTGCAGGTGCCACTCAACAAATGAGCAAAATCAACAACTGCTGACACCCACATTCTCTGAGGTGGCCCCCACGTTTTGTCATGCCTGCCCAGAGGAGGTTTAGAGGGCTTCCAGTCTCCTTGCTTTCCACAAACTATAGAAGCATTCCGGAGGACTTTTTTACTCAGGCAATAGGGCTGCACTGTAAGAAGTGGCTCAGAGAGATGCTTTGGTAAAGGGACAGAGACTGTAGACTATACTACCGGGTACTATCTGTGATGTGGATACTGGCCTGCTGAATAGTTTTGCATTGTTAAATCTGTCATTTTTAATTACTTATGCTTTGTTTCAGCAATGTTTCATCTCGGTATTCTGATTTATACTTGTTTTCAAGCTTCTGAAACTCTACTATATTGTTCATTAAATGTCCTAACTGTCCTAATTGTATTGACTAGAGGCAGGCACGAACCAAGAACATGACAATTCATTGCGGTTCGTGGTTCATTGTGTTTCACAAACCACAAACCACCATTAACTTGCCCAAATCGGGAACTGATTCATTTGGTTAGTCGCTTCGTCACTTCTGGGGCTGCAGAAGGTCTGCAGAAAGCCCATCCCCCCCTTGTCTAGGTAACAGATTGATTGGCGCCAGGCTGTCTGCAGTTACAATAAGTTGTTCACAAAAAGTTTTTCCACATGTAGTACCTCAGGGGTAGTTTATGCCATTAAGTGTACCTGTGATCTGCTTTACATTGGCAGCACCATTCGACCTGTGAAGCTCCGGATTCAAGAGCACATGTCGAAAATCAGGAATGTTGCTATTGAGGCACCACTCACTGAACATTTTATAGCACATCACAAAAATGAGCGTGAATTTTGTTACAGTGTACTCCAAGTTTTAGACATGAGAGGGAACAATGTAGATCGTAAAACTCTCCTTCGTTTGGAAGCCAAATGGATTTTTAATCTTAGGACTGTGGCACCCAGTGGTCTCAATCAGGAGATAGATTTTTCTCCATTTTTGGCATGATGGGACCTTTCACTGGCTTTGTTGATTTTTGGTTCCTGTCCAACTTCTTCACTAAGTTTTGTGCATTGGTGCTATGTGCCCTTTAATTTGTGGGGGCTGTCTCTATTAGGTATGCTGGGCGTTCTATTTAGGTTACACCCACGTACTAGGGCTTGCAGATGGATGGGAGAAACTACAGCTGCTTTGAAACTGAGAAGAAACGTTCATTTCCTGTCTGCCGGCCAGCAACTTTTATTTGTTATGTAGAATCACATGCTGTAATGGTAAATATGTACACAAAATAATTTCAAGATGTTGTTATATTCTTACTGTTTAATTGAGGCTCACTATGTAAAGCATTGTGTTTTTTGTGTGTTTTCAGGAATTTATGATTTTGGCTGCTGAAGAAGCTTAATTTTGTGCGAAACGGGATAAAGTATAGCCTGGCAAGCCCGTTGCCATTTTCCCGTCGGGAGTAGCCGAGAAACCCCAGTGCTCTCCCTTTGTTTCTGTTCTCCTTACTTAATTCCTGTTGAAAGCAGCCGCCAAGTCGGGGCGCTTTATTTGGGAGTAGCTGAGAAATTTGAGTACTCTCCCTTTGTTTTCTTTGCCCAAGGCTGTTTGTGCCTCTATCACAAATACAATTGAAGCTGTTCTATACGGTCTGTTGACTCGTTTTTCGACGTCTCTTTTTTTGCTGTTTTGGACCGTTCCCCTCTTTTTTCTCCTGTCTGCAGTTACAAACCAAAAAGCGAACCATACGAACAATCATAGCAGTTCATTGCAGTTCGTCAGAAATGAGCTCCAATGATCCTCTGGTTTGTGAACCAAAAAACGGCCTGGTTCATCATGACAAACTTTGAGTCATTTCAGGTTGTGCCCATCTCTAGTATTGACATGCAGTGGATAATCCTCCTTGATTCTCAGAAAGAAAGAAAGAAAGAAAGAAAGAAAGAAAGAAAGAAAGAAAGAAAGAAAGAAAGAAAGAAAGAAAGAAAGAAAGAAAGAAAGAAAGAAAGAAAGAAAGAAAGAAAGAAAGAAAGAAAGAAAGAAAGAAAGAAAGAAAGAAAGAAAATAACATCCTACTTGAAAGTTGTATAAGTTTGCTTATCCTTTTGTAATTTTGGGGGGCCTTTCAATGAATTAAAAACAATCTAATAATAATAATAACTGCACATCATCATCATCATCATCATGCACCAATTCCTGGCCTTTTCATTGCAAAATCATGAACTAGCTCCCACCCCCAGTCAATTTTTCTTGTAAGCTCACACTAGACAAGATCACCCATTGGCTTAACAGTTCTTTGCCCCCTAGGTAGAACACTTGCAGTTTTTGTTGAGGACTAGCTTGCTGAAACTTCTTTCAGTTTCTTCCACAGTCACTTCACTGGCAGTGTGCAAGGAATCTGTAAGCTAGTCACACAGCACTGAGCGCTGAGGGGCGGCATGTAAGGGTCGGCGCCGGCATTTCTGGCACCTGAGGCAGCTTCAGGAGTGTTGCTGTGCACACTCGCACCCAGACTGCATGATGACATCACTGTGTGTGATGTCATCATGCGGGGCAGGGGCGGCGCACGGGTGGCCTCCCAGCCCTCTCTTGTTCAGTTGCCCCACACCACCCTGGCCACCTGCTGCACCTGGCCTGCAGCTGTGTGCTGGCTGCAGTGGAGACAGCACATGGCAATTGAGCTCTGTGGCGCACACCCTTGCTCCCGGCGCCCCCTCCAGCCCCCCCTCGGCTCTTTAATGCTCAAGGCAGCTGCCAGCCTGGCCTCAACGGGCACTCCGGCCCTGACAGCAGTAACAGCCCTTTGCAGCTCGGGCCCTCATGCACATCCCCCAAAGGAAAGGAAAGCACCCGTGCTGCCTTAAAGCATGGCCCTCAGCCATAGCGGCTGCTGCTAGCACCGGCCAAGAGTGCCAGATAGTTGCCACAGACTTGGTCTCTGCATTGAAATTATTTTCATCTTGATTTTGTTCATCTTCTTTCCTAGTTACTGTATCATTGCCTGGTTGCAGAAAAACCTAGCTAGACTGATTTGGAAAACTGGAGCACAGAGTGGTTTCCTTTAGCTTACCTTTTCCCCCTTTACATTTGCCTCCTTTTGTTTCTGAATGCTTCACTTGTATTTGTAGTCAAACAGGGCAAGAACCAGTTGTTTAACTGAACTCAGCGAGTTCCTGTTGCATTTCCTGTTCTCTGCTATATTTGTGTGTTTTCCGAAATCAGATCGGTTGCGTTGTTCTGAATTGTGAAAAGCTTGAGTTAAAGAACTTTTTATTTTAACTGAAGTTCTTTTCCATAGAACCCACACTGAAAGAGATTATGTAGGTGACTGTCAGTGAATTAGTCACTTGCTCACATATATTTTGTGTTTGCAAATCCCACCAGTAGCAAGACCACTGCCCCCAGTTGCCGCTTCCTCCCTGCTGCTTCCCACCTGGGGGGGGGATAGAAGGGGGAAATGGGGGACTTACTGGCTGCCATTCATGCTCACTGGTGACGTAATGATAGGGCTGCCAGACCCCCGGTGGGGGCAGGGGATCTCCCGCCCCCACCCTCCCACCCCTGCCCCCACCTACCTGGCCAGTGGGGGGGACGCGCACCTTCAATGCACCCCCGTGCACAGCAGCCACCAGGATCAGGCCTGTTTTGGCCTGAATCGGGGCCCCTGTGGAGCGTGGGAGCGTTCCTGCGCTCCGCAGGGGCCCACAACGGGCCCAATCCACGCCAAAACGGGCTGCATGGTGTCATCACTAAGTGACATCATCGTGCTTGCAGGAGCGTGTGCGCGCGCTCTGCACATGCACAGCCCCCCCAGGTAAGAGCTAGGCCCCAATCTCCCGCTGGGAGATCGAGGGGGCCTGGCAACCCTACGTAATGATATCACCAGCAAATTGCTGACATCACTTCCTTTGTGCCCGGAAATGATGCCTGCACATTGTTGGCTGAAGGCCTGATTTAGCCTGGTATTTGGGCAAAAACCACAGAGTTCTGTCCAAATACCAGAATGGCTTTGCGAGGCTGGCAATGCGATTAACATTGCTTCCAGACATAATGTCAGCACGTTGCCAGCAAGCTAAGGTTACAAAGAAGAGGGAACACAAAGCTACATGCTACCATCTGGTTAATAAAGCTAACGCCCCCTTTTTAATGATATTGTACCTCCTGGGCTAGAGTACAGGGGGCAGGGGGAATAAGACTGCATTCTGTTTAAAGCGGCCTCTGCGCTCAGATATGTTAGAGCCGAACCACAAGAGACAAGTTACACATGGCAGGTCAGTGCAAGTTCACCTGGGAAGTGTAGGAGCTTCCTTCCCCTCTCCTTCCCCTCACTGTGAGAACCGCAGCTTCGGGCTCCCCTCACTTGCTGAAGAGCCTGAGGAAGCCAGCAGCAGCAGCTGTCCCTGCGCTCCTAGTGGAAAACCGGAGCGAGGGCATGTCACAGCAGCAGCTGCAGAAGATCCCTCTGCTTTCGCTGTGGCTGGAGCTTCGCCAACACGTGGCTGTCTCTGTAGCAGCTCCCTAGGATAAGCAGGCAGCCTGCCAGATACAAGGCACCCTAGGAGAGAGCAGCAGCTGTCTGCCCCGAATGGTCTTTGGGGGCCCTCGTGTCCGGCTGGCTTGCACCTGGAGGAAGAATTGGTGATGGCTGCTGCTGGAGAAATTCTGGTGTGGAAGCAGCCTGAGATGTAATTCACTCTAGGATAACACACACACACCCCAATTCTACTTAGCGGATCAGGATCTGAACTTGGGTCTTCCTGTTTCTACTTGGACACCATCCACTTCTTTTAAAAAGTCAGTCTTTTTGCTAAGCCGGCCAGTATAATAATCCCTCCCTAGGAATGTCTAGCTCGTCTCTGATACAGTTCAATATATTTACCACCAACGCCTGTGTGTTTACGTAGAGGTAAAGCCCATTATATTCAGTGATACGTTTCAGGGACTGTTGCAACCCTCACACACATTTTTGTTGTACTTCTCTCAATAAAAGAAGTAGACGGTGAAAAAATGCACGGGTCAAGCACCAGAGGAGCTGCAAGCCGAGGAGGGGCTTGGCAAAATAGCACCCTAGCAGGTGCTTGAGCAAGCCCAAGGATTCTAGAAAGAAGAAACAGGCCAGGAAAGAGGACAAATTCAGACACACGTCAAGAAGCAAATACTGGTTTATTGGCAGACTCATCTGTGGCGAGGTGCAGGTTGGCACAACAGAACTCATTTAATGTTGATAGATTGGACCTCGAAGTCACCTTTCACGGAGATGTACTCGACACAGTCCAGGTTTAGCTGGCTCTTGAACTCAAAATGGCCGCCTGGATAATTCACTGTCACCTCACCGCTGTTTAAGGCGAAAGCAACCTGAGGAGGAGAGATCAAGGTGTCAGCCGATAGCGGTTAGATACTCCTCCCCTCCCCAGATGTGGAGGACCCGGTTTCACTGACGTGACCAGACCACACACAGTCCTGATTCAGGAGTGTCCATATGTCCCGGCTCTGTATGTAAAGGGGTCTCTTGACATCTCTCTTCAGGGGGGTGCTATGGCAGTATCTCTTTCTCAGGTTTCTGTGGGAAAAGGCCACTCTCTACCCAGTATTTTGCAATGAGCTAAGAGCCTGACCTGTGTAGTGCAGGCTAGCCTGGTGTTGTCAAATCTCCAAAACTAAGAAGGGTTGGCCCTGGTTAATACTTAGATGGGAGACTGCTAAGGAAATCCTGGGCTGTTATGCAGAGGCAGGCAATGGTAAACTGCCTCCGTTCATCTTTTGCCTTGAAAACCCCAGCAGGAGTCGCTATAAGTCAGCTGTGGCTTATTGGCCCTTTCCCCCACCACCAAGAGCTGGCAGTGTGATTCCTGAGGGGATGAGGGCCAAGCTACATCTCAGAGTGTTTCACATGTTGCATTCTTCAGCCTGACTTTCAGTCAGTCAGTCACAAAGCAGCTGCGAATTTCCTGTTGGGAACTCAATCCCGAAATGCATGAAGTTATGATTCGGGGTGGGGCAAGGGGGGATTTATGCACAGAGAGAAATGCTTTCCCCCCCCCCCCAATTTTTCAGATTTTCCAGACCCGATTCTCACAGGTGGAACATTGTTTGCCCTGTTGAGCCACCCACACATGTAATGATGAACTACATGTCCCTTCTTCCATGTGCAGTATATGCCAGTCCCTTTCTTCCCCTTCTTCCATGTAATCATATCCTGTATTGATCACAGCAGCCATCACAAAGGTGCTCCAAATTCTCTTTGAGCAGAACTGACACAGATACAGGTGAGATCTTTGGTTCTTTCTGGACCTTCCAGTAGGGCTGCCAGCTTTTAAACCGGTCCCACTCATAGCAGTCTGATGCGCAGCAAATATCAGTTTATCTTATTTACTCCCGTGCCCTTAAAAACATTTCCTGTCTGTTCCCATGCATTAAACCTCTGTTAAAAGGACAAGACAGAAGGGCCATTTCCACACGCATTGAATAATGCACTTTCAATGCACTTTCGCAATCCTTTAGAAGTGGATTTTTTGTTCCACACATGGAAAATCAGTTTCAAATGTTCACTAAAGAGTATTGAAAGTGGATTATCCAGCGTGTGTGGAAGCAGCCGAAGTCTGAAAACAGTGCTTCTGGGTCCAAAATGGAAGGACTTGACCTTCTTAACAACAACAACAACATTTGATTTATATACCGCCCTTCAGGATGACTTAAAATCCAGAGTGGCTTACAAAGTATGCTATTATTATCCCCACAACAAAACACCCTGTGAGGTGAGTGGGGCTGAGAGAGCTCTGAGAGAGCTGTGACTAGCCCAAGGTCACCTGGCTGGCTTCAAGTGGAGGAGTGGGGAATCAACCCTGGCTTTCCAGATTAGAGTCCCGCACTCTTAACCACTACACCAAACTGGCTTCTTGGAACTTTCATGTTCCGAGTAATCTTCTTTGGGTCGTTGTGGGGAGGGAGAGCTAATTCAAGCTCACCTTACCTTCCGTAAGCTCTCTTCTGGGGTCAGTTCCAGAGGGCAGCAGGGGTTGGTCAATTCCCAGGGGTAAGACCCCAAAGTGCTGCCACTGTAACTTGGCATCGAGAGCTCCAGAAGACATGTTCCGCCAGGCATTCGGTGGTTGAAGGGCGTGGTGCCATGTCAGCCTCCCACCTTTGGGGTGGGGGGTTCTTCCCACCATTGCACCTTAATGTATTTGGTTAATTTTATTGTTGTTTATTGTATGTTGATTTTAGAATGATTTTTTTCTTGTTTTTATTGATTTTAACTGTTGTTCACTACCCAGAGCCCCTGAGGTTGGGCAGTTTATAAATTGAAACAACAACAACAACAACAACTGCATGCTCTTGAGCTTCCACTGTAAGTGTGCGTGTTCTGTTTATGAACTTGCAACATCCTGCAGGTGAAACATCTCCTCTGGACCAGTTCTCGGGAGTTTTTCTTAAAAAGGCTGCTCCATACGGCGCTTATAGGGTTGCCAGCCTCCAGGTGGGTCCTGGAGATCTTCCACAATTACAACTAATTTCCAGGAGAAAATGGTTGCTCTGCAGGGCAGACTCTGTGGCATTATACTGCACTGAGCTGCCTTCGCCTTCCCTTCCTCAAATCTCCAGCAGTTTCCCAGTCTGCAGCTGGCAACCTAAATGGTCTCTGAAAGTGCCTTGCCCAAGGACAGCTCTCCTCAGAGCCAAACTACATGAGACATGTTCTACATGTATCAGGTTCCCACAAGTTTCCCTCGGAAGTGTAGTCAGGCCCCCACCCCCAAGCTCCTGGAGGAAAACATAAGCGAGATATAAATGTTCCTGTTTAAGTAAAATTACTTACCATTGAGGAGCTAAGCATATGACTGCAGCATTAAGTTGGCTTGTGAAAACTGAAGTGGGGGGGAAGACCTGCTTTCCGGTATGGGAGAAAGCCAACTGCTCCACTCTCTTCCCACTCCTGCGCTTCTGGAGGAAAACCCGAGCCGGCTTTAAACCATGGCCGTTTCCAGATGGCTTACCTGGCTCCGGAACGTTGCGCCATCTTGCAGGGAAAACACGAAATATCGCGTTTTCTCGTGCGAGTTTTGCACGACGTCGTGTGACGTCGCTCAAAACTCGCGCGAGAAAACGTGATATTTCTCGTTTTCCCCGCAAGATGGTGCAACGTTCCGGAGCCAGGTAAGCCGTCTGGAAATGGCCCATGTTCCTCTAGAAGTACAATTTCTGGGGGTTTCCTTGATGGTGATTTCACTTAAACAGGAACATTTAAAGTACGCTTGAGTTTTTCTCCAGGAGCTTGGAGGAGAGGGCCTTACTGCACTTCCTAGGGAAACTTGCAAGAACATGACATCGTGTAGAACACGTGCTGGGTGTCTTGTCTAGTTTGGTTCTCAGTTTTGGAGCCAGCCATCACAGCTTCTCCCTCAACTCCATTCTATCTTCCACTCACCGTGGTTTCTTCGCCCCACATGAAGGAAAACTGATCATCCCGCTGCTCTGGACCCCATTTTCCATCTTTCTTGAAGTTATACACAATCACGTTGTTCTCGTCAAAGCGAGGGTTAAAATGAATCAAGTAGTTCGAAGCATCTTGGCCCAGGTTGATGGCAAATCTAAGAGGAAAGGAAACACAGGTAACTCATTTAGGCCTCTGATTTAACAGGAGCTGAAATGCAATCATTCAAGCAAATACACTAGTTTTCTTTCTATTTCTCGTCTGTACTGCCTTCAGTTCAGAAGTTTAGCTGTACCAGGCAACAATAAGTATTTGTGTGTAGATACAGTCTTAGCAATGAGTGGTGGTGTGGTCTGTATTGCAAATAAGCCAGCCTGCTGGGCTCCTGGGTTTTCCGGAGTAATCAAGAGGAAGAAACTACAGATGAGCTTGGAGTTCAAGCTCTCGGAAAGCAGTGAATAAGCAATCTCGCTGGGGGCTGAAGCAGAGGCAGAGGAAGGAAGGTTTGTGCCATAGATGACTGGAGGTGGTCACTAGCCATGCCCCATAGACTGGTTTTGATTCCAGTGCATTACAGATGTTTTAAAGAATTAATATGGAAGACGGAACCAGGACCATTTCTAAAGCCTGACCAGACCAAGATATGGCTGGTTTTAACCCACCAACACAAACCTCTTGGCTCCTGGTGCCACCTTCCCCTGCACAACGACAGAATCTCCTACATGGATTGTCTTCAAGTTGCTGATAGCAAATTTCTGAAAGAGAGGGAAAGCAGCAGCATTATGAGTATGTGGGTAATCTCTAGTCTGTGAACAAATTGGTAACACACATAAGCCCATTTCTCTAGGAGAAGGGTTAAAGATTTCTGGTCCCAGAAATCTTATCAACCAAAGAAAGACCTTCTCTACCCATCTGTGCAAGCAGATGCCATGCCCCTCAATGTGACACTAGCTATAAAAGCCTTTTAGTCCTTAAGTCCTCTTGTAGTTGTAATGGAGAGCCAAGCTGTAAAACCAGGATGCCTACATTTCCCATCAAAACTTGAGGGAAGCTGACAAGTGTCCAACCTGTGTAAGGCGTCACTTGTAGCTTGGCTCTTAGTCCTGCAAGATCATAGTTTCCTTTCTCACCGACATCTGCTAATGGACTGTTACAGATAACTCTGGGCTAGCCCTTTAGCAGGGAGCAGAGAGAACAAGCTCTGGTCTTGCACACAGAAGAAGAGGGGCTTCTCCCTAGCAATTCTCTATGAGAGGCAGAGGAAATACAATTGCTGGCCTTGTTCAGAACTTCTGTAACAATCTGGCTAGGAAGTTTCGGTACAGCAACGGACTCTTACTTTGGCCTTAGCAGACTAAGGCTACAGTCCTTCTGAAAAACTTTACCTGAAAGGAAGCCACACTGAATCACTGCTTTCTGGCCCCAGAAACACCATCAACCAAAGAAGGACCTTCTCCATCCATTGGTACAAGCAGATGCCATGCCACTAAGCGCTACCCTAGATATAAAAGCCCTTTAGTCCTTAAGACTTGGTCCTGCAAGACTACTCTACTGTTTTCAGGTACTGAGATGTGCTACCTGAAAACACACAACACTGGAGGCAGGAAATGCCATTGCGGGCTTTGTCCAGTACTTCTGCAACAATCTGGCTTGGAAGTTTCGGTACAGCAGCGGACTTTTACTTTGGCCATAGGCAGGGCTTTTTTCTGGGAAAAGAGGCGGTGGAACTCAGGACTGCACAATGTCATCACTTTGGGTCAGCTGGAACAGGGGGGGTTGTTTTTAAAAGTTTAAATTGCCCTCGGTGAAAATGGTCACATGGCCGGTGGCCCCACCCCCTGATCTCCATACAGAAGGGAGTTTAGATTGCCCTCTGTGCCGCTGCACGGAGGGCAATCTAAACTCCCCTCTGTCTGTATATCAGGGGGTGGGGCCACCAGCCATGCGACCATTTTCAAGAGGCGCATTCCTGCTGAAAAAAGCCCTGGCCATAGCAGACCAAGGCCACAGTCCTTCTGAAGACCTTTACCCAGAAAGAAGCACCACAGAATCAAGTGGGACTTCTTTCTGAGGAAACAGGCTTTGAGTTCCATTAACTCCCCAGGTACTACTTCAGAGTTGCCTATCTACCATTCCTCCCACTGACAAATATTTGGGCTCTAATAAACCCATTCCACCTAACCAGTCAACAAAGATTGCACTGTACAGCTGACATCAAAGATTTCAAATACACGAAACTATCTGTCACAGCCGCGGTCTTGGCATTGTAGTTCCTGACGTTTCGCCAGCAGCTGTGGCTGGCATCTTCAGAGGTGTAGCACTCAGTGGGTGACACTGAGAGATCTCTGTCTTTTGGTGCTACACCTCTGAAGATGCCAGCCAGAGCTGCTGGCGAAACGTCAGGAACTACAGTGCCAAGACCACGGCTATACAGCCCGGAAAATCCACAACAACCATCGTTCTCCAGCCGTGAAAGCCTTCGACAATATATCTGTCATAGACCATCATTACAGACTATCTCCTAGACCGTCCCTCTACAGACAACTTACGTCTTCCATTACATCTTCAGAATATTCCATTGTGATTGCTAAGGCTCGGCAAGGCAGCTTTCAGCAGATAACCTGCAATGCTATTTTATTGGGCTGTCTAACCTTTAAATAGAGGCCTGGAGCCTGCCCTTTCTCTTTCCCAACCGATCACACATGAGATTGTGAAATCTTTAAGAGAACCTCCTCAGAAACACTTTGGTTTTCCACCTTTAAATGCAAGCCAGCGTTGCAGTAACTAAATAATAATAATCGTTTGCATTGTGAATTCCCTCTGTATGATGCTGACCTTTCAGTGGTACCAGGAGCAAAATAAGGGAACAAAACTGAACCTCTGTGGAATGTGGAGACTTTTATGGGGAAGGTATTCAAGTTTTTCTTTTCTTTTAAACTGCAATATTTTGATTATTTCTTGTAAGTCACATGGAGCCAAGAGGAAAAGTGGGGTATAAATAGTTTCATTAATTAATAAAAATGGGGAAAGATTCAAACACCATTCATTACTGTATTGGCTTGGTGTAAGAGCCAGCAATCAAAAAGACACACAAAGAGTAGCGTTATTTGTTAAAACTGGTGGGCTTGAAGTTCTCAGTGGATCCAATAGCCTACAATTAATGTATAAGCTGTAAAACTTGGAAGAGTCCACATACAAAAGAGGTATATTTTCAATCACAATGTTCAAACAGAGGAGTTAGCCGTGTTAGTCTGTAGTAGCAAAATCGAAAAGAGTCCAGTAGCACCTTTAAGACTAACCAACTTTACTGTAGCATAAGCTTTCAAGAACCACAGCTCTCTTTGTCAGATGTTCAAACAGAATATGAAACTCATTAATTTCTCACTGCATAGAAATGCTTGAGACAGTCCTGCAATTTTGGGGCCTTAAAAGTTTCTTTGATGTGAGTGTGTGTTATGTGCCATCAAGTCGCCTCTGACGTATGGCGACCCTATAAAGGAAAGACCTCCAAAACGTCCTGTCATTAACAGACTTGCTCAGATCCTACAAACTGGAGGACGTGGTTTCTTTTATTGAGTCAAGCCATCTCGTTTTAGGTCTTCCTCTTTTCCTGCTGCCTTCCACTTTTCCTAGCATTATTGACTTTTCCGGAGAGTCTTGTCTTCTCATGATGTAACCAAAGTACGATAGCCTCAGTCTTGTCCTTTTAGCTTCTAGGGAGAATTCAGGCCTGACTTGATCTAGTACCCACTTATTTGTCTTTTTGGCTGTCCATGGTGTCCGCAAATCTCTCCTCCAGCACCACGTTTCAAATGAGTCCATTTTCTTCCTGTCAGCTTTCTTCACCGTCCAACTTTCACATCCACACATAGTAATGGGGGAATACCATAGTTTGGATTATCTTGATCTTGGTTCCCAGGGAGACATCTTTATCTTTAAGGATCGTCTCTAGCTCCCTCACAGCTAGATTCGTCTCAGCCTCCTTCTGATTTCCTCGTTGCAGTCTCCCTGTTGGTTGATGATGGAGTTTCTTTGGCAGGGTTGTCATTAGTATCAAAACTCTGGAAAAGTCTTCTCTGTGAGATGTAGACTTAGAAAAAGCAGGTGGCTCAGCAAAGTAAAGGATGTGAGTCTATGGCATGGAGCAGGGGGAACGGATGGAGACCTGAGATATACTGCTCTTCTAGACTTATTAATGCCTCACCGAGACCGGTGAACAAGTTAGTGTTATTATTATCCCCACAAATACAGCTGAAGCTGAGAGGAGTGGCTGACCCAAGGCCACCTACTGAACCTATGGCATTAGTGGTATTCGAACCAGTAGAGTGCTGATTCGCAGCCAAACCACTTAACCACTGTGAGCCAAGCTACAAGTGATGAATTACACTTGGCTGGCAAGTGAACAGAGTCGCGTGTATTCCTTCCTGTTCACTTGCTATCCACTTGATCAATACACGTGAGTCTGTTCACTTGCCAGGAATACACGTGAGTCTGTTCACTTGCCAGGCAAGTGTAATTCATCACTTGTAGCTTGGCTCTGTGCTACAGCAGATACACAGTAGGTTTGGAAAGCTGCTAAAACCTCTGCCAAGGTCTTCTTGTCAGGATCTGCAAACACACCTTGCAAATTATTGTAAACCTCAAGGGCTTTGTCTCCTATGCAGTGAAGCAAGACCGCACTTTTGTAGTCCTCACACTCTTTATCAGCCTTGGCAACTTCGAGGTACAAACTTCTGTTCCCAGCTCCTCCAGTTCTCCCCTAAATTCCTCACAGAGGATAAATCTGATGGAGGCTTGACATTCTCCATTGCTGTACAAGGGAGGCAATCTGGAACCTTCCTAGTCAATGCTGGAGACCCATAGGAGATACTGGCCCACTTCTGACACCATGCAATGTTCCCCTTTCGCTGTGGGTTCTCTTTTTTGCGTACTCCCTCAGGTCCCCATCCTTAGGTCCACTCAGCTGAGACAAGCTGGCACAAAACAACAGCCGTTTATTTGCAAGAAGACCACTGCAACAACCAACAGCTTCAGCGAACGTACAGAACCGGAAAACAAACAAAAGCTCCAATAAGACCAAGCTAAATCACACAGATATTAAGGGAGGAGCAGACTGTCCCATTACATACACACATATAGACAATAAATATACCACGCCCTGTAAGGAGAGAAAGAGTTCCACCAAGCCTTTGAATCCTCAAGATCTTAGAGCGTCGGTTCAGGCTCTAAGTCTTTGCCTTAGGAAAGAACGTGTTGGCTTTCTAATTATTCACACCTGCAGGCCTCTGTCTTTTTCAGGATGGCTGCCTAATAGGGTTCCCCTTCCCCCGCGCAGAGTGGGAGATCCCCGATCCCACACTTTCCCCTTGTTCCCACTTACTTAGCAGGCAGGGGGGGGGTGCTCCCTAGGTCACTCCCTCCCCGGACGGTGTGGAGCACCCCCTGGTGGGGAGGCACACTCCCATTCCATGAGAGTAGGTGAAGGCGAGAGTGGGCAACGGCGAGAGTGGGCAGCAGTGGCGAGAGCACACCACTCTCACCACTACAGCCCACTCTTGCCACTGCCTGCTCTTGCTGCCCGCTCTCGCCGCTGCCTGCTCTCATCACCCATGCTTGCCACCACCGCTGCCTGCTCTCGCTGCTGCCGCTCCTTTGAATCCAACAAGAACAGGCCATGGCTGCAGTGAAAGCAGCCCACGCCAGCGAGGAAAGGGCGCCCTTTGACCCACAGGCGACTTTGGACCCCCATGTGATGATATCACTCCTGGAAGTGACATCATTACATGCGCAAGGAGCATGCGCACGCATGTGAAGACTCGAAAGTTGTCTAGAATCGGGGTGGGGTGGGGTGTGGGAATGGACTCTTTTACTCAGTCTGTTGGTAAGAACTTTCCACCAAGCAGCCATGTCAGAGAAGCAAGTTAGCCAGCTTTTACGTATTAGATAGAGAGATGTTTAGCTAGCAAAAAAAAGTGTTGTTTTGCTTGTCTACTGCCTGACTCAAAAGTGATTGCAACTGTGCAAACATTCTGTTTTTTGTATCCAATAAATCTAAATATACTTTACTTTGCCTGTGTCAAGAGTTGCTTGTTCCACTTGAGCACTCTGTCAGAGTCAACCCAGAGGCAGAAAAGGCTCAAAGAAGAACAGAGAGTCTCTCTACACATTACTAAGTACCTAGGGCAGGGGGCATTCCGTAGAAAAAGAGCTGGAGGAACTCATTAGCATAACTCATTAGCATATGCCATGCCCCTTAACATCATTGGAAGTGTGTCATTAGCATAACTGATTTGCATATGCCACACCCCCTGACATCACCTATCCTGGCTGTTTTGGGCCCAATCCTGGCCATTCAGGGCCAAAATTGGGCCGAAAATGGCCGAAAAGGGGCCCAAAATGGTCAGGATTGGGCTGCTGCTGAGCAGGAGAGTGATCCACCACCTGTCAGAGGCCCGATCTGGGCCATTTTGGCCCCAATTCAGGCTGAAACAGGCCCCAAATGGCCTAGAGTCAGGTGGGAGGGGCCACCTGACATGTGACCTCTTTAGGGAACTGTCAGAACTGCGTTCCCGCACATTCCCCCCTGAAATGAGCCCTGACCTAGGGACGCTTAAGTGCAGAATTGTATGTCTAGTCTTCAATTCATGTGCAGGCCATTCTTACTCGATGACATGAATGCCTATTTCATAGGAGCTTCCTTTGTGTGGCTGCATCTCTAAATGATATCCGAGAGCAAAGTGTCAATTCCATTCTGCTTTTGCTGTGAGAACAAGTACTGTAGGCTCCTTTGAATTGTCAATTTGCATTTCTTTAAGGTGTGAGAAGGTGTTAGGGTCTGCATTTCAATGAATGAATGCATGAGGTGGGGAAACTTAGATACTTTTAGCAGTTGGGAAGAACTGATATCAAATACATGATGAGGAGCGAATTGAAGTGTGACTGTGGGATTGAGTGCATGGAAAGTTAGAGGGGGGACATGTGAAATGAGGTTCACTTGAGCATCCCTAGGTACTTAGTAACGTGTAGAAAGACTCAACGTCTCTCCTAGGGGTCTTGGTGTGGCTGTGGGTCAATGCCCAGGAACGGGAGCAGGGGGCTGTATCTCATGCAAACACTACCTTGAGAACTATGCATACCATGAAGCTGTAAACTGTGTCCTTCTCTTGCTTGTTATCAATATGTTTTGTTTTCTAATAGGGTGTCAAAATGTAACACTACCTGGACAATTCTGCATACCAAAAGATAAGGAATTACAAAAATAGGGCGTCTCCTGTTTGTATTGTCAGAGCTGACCTAACAGGATAAACTAAAGGTCTAAGAAAGACAGAGAAGCTAGAAGGCTACTTATTGCTTGCACCCAAGCAATGATGGCCAACCCCTTGTTCACTGGGCCAACGTCAACTGGTGGCTCTAATTGTATTGAATGGGAGTTTCCTGAGGGCCTCGGATTGGAGAGCCTGCTGAACAGTCCCTGGGGACATGGGCACTCTAAGCCCAAGGAGGGGCCATTCTGATGCCCACAAACCACGAACCTCGAACCGGTTCGGCAACGGGAAAAGTTCATTGCGGTTCATTAGTTCGGGTTCGTCATTGGCACTGAATCACGAACCACTGGTTTGTTAAATTTTTTTGGTTCGTGCCCATGTCTACTCATAGCCCTGCACTCCAGAGACTGTCCCCTACAAGAAATCGTATGCTGCTGCCGATCCAAAACTGGTTCTGGAATTAAGAGTTTCAATTTGGGCTGCCTCCCAGAAGCTTGTATTGGGAAGAGATGTGAAGAAGGAACTGGAATAGATACATGCCCTCTCCCCACAAGACGAGGCTTATTCCATCACACCCATGATGCTTTTCATACAAAAGCCTGGTTCCTGTGCTAGCTGCTCCAAAGTGGGCTGCCTCCAGGAGAAATGCACAAGTCGGAAGGGCGGGACCTGAACCTCAAAACATTCTTTGGATCGCCCTAAACCACACAGCCCTGCACTCCAGAGACTGTCCCCTACACGAAAACATGGACCGGAGCCCATTCAAACTGTGGTTCCAGCACAAAGAGGTTCTATCTGGGCTGCCTTGCAGGAACTTGTATTGGGAAGAGATGTGAATAGGAAACTGGAATTGCTACATGGCCTCTGCACCCCCAAACAATCATTGGCTCACCCCAAATTCATAGAATCATAGAGTTGGAAGGGGCCATACAGACCATCTAGTCCAACCCCCTGCCCAGTGCAGGATCAGCCTAAAGCATCTCTGACAAATATTCATCCAGCCTATTCTTGAAAACTGCCTGTGAGGGGGAGCTCACCACCTCCCTAGGCAGCTGATTCCACTTTTGACCTACTCTGACTGTGAAAAAGTTTTCCCTAATATCCAGCCGGTACCTTTGTGCATGTAGTTTTAGCCCATTGCTTCGGGTCCTACCCTCTGCTGCCAACTGGAACAGCTCCCTGCCCTCCTCCAAATGACAGCCTTTCAAATATTTAAAGAGAGCAATCCTGTCCCCCCTCAGTCTCCTCTTCTCCAAACTAAACATTCCCAAGGCCCTCAGCCTTTCCTCGTAGGGCTCAGTCTCCAGACCCCTGATCATCCTCGTCGCTCTCCTCTGCACCCTCTCAATTTTGCCACAGCCCTCTACTTCAGAGAGTGCATCCTACAAGAAGACATGGGCTGTTTCCACCCTACTCACCTTCATCCAGAACACTGCAGAACATTGTGAAAAAAACCCTGAAGAGGTCGTGCAAAACTCATGCAAGAAGACGCTATTTTCTGCATTTTTTTTCAAGATGTTCTGCAGCGTTCTGAATGAAGCTGATTAGTGTGGAAACGGCCGTGGACTGGACTCGATTCAAGCACTGGTTCTGGCACAAAGTAGCTTGTATTGGGGAGGGATGTGAATAAGGAACTGCAAACATTACATGCCCCCTGCATTTCAAAACTAGGCTTGCACCACCACTAGTCTCTGGGTAGATTTCAAGGGATGATCTATGCACAGTGCTTTGCAGTAGTCAATGTTACCCTGGCTTGGATTCACTAGGTCAAGGTATATTTTCCCCTTCTCCCCAGTGTGGACACGAACTGGCTTACATTGTTCACCTGTCCTCCATTTTATACTCACAACAACTTTGTGAGGTAGGTTAGGCTGAGCATGTATGACTGGCCTGAGGTCAACTATCAAAAATTGGGTTAGGAGCAGGAAGGAGTTTAGGTTCAAACAGTAGTTCTGGCAGCCCAAAATAACCCATGAAGCACCCAGATTCACAGATTTAGATAAACTTTGGAGCTTATCTGATTATCAGATTCCTGTTAATCAGATTGCTGTTAAATATTAACTAGCCAATAACTGAATTGACTGAAGACGATCTTTGTAAAATGAAAAAGACAGTAAGTCCGTTTCAATTTTCTTTATTACAGAGTTTGGAATACATATGATAGTAAAAGGATTATAATTAATTGTAGAAATTGTAGCTGGAAGAAGTTCTATCAAAACGAGCAAAATATATTCAGCTGGCAGGCTCATAGCCTATTCTTGTGAGCCTTTTGGTGAAGACTCGGCTGCTGCGTGGCAGGAGCTCACAGCAACTCTGCGTAAAGGCACCGTGGAACTTGCTGGCGTGCGCTCTGAGGCATTCTGCAAATCAGGAAAATAACTACATGTTAGAGACTGCATACGGACTTGTATTGTGTATAGGGACTTTTGCACGCTTCATTGCAGGAATTCCCATATTTTATCAATTTACTGAAATTGACATATGATATTGCTTGGCTCACCTCCTTGAGCTCTTGCTTTTTGTTCTATTGGTGATTAGGAGGTTTTCCTCTTTGTTCTACCATTTAAAAAGACAGAACCAGCAAAGATCGCTCCTCAGAGGGTCTGTCAATTTCATCTTTGCCAGGAGAGCTCTGTCAATTTCGCCTCTCCAGTATAAAACTGTGTGGGATCCCAACTAGAGGGCAGCGAGGAATGGAAATGGGCTGGAGCTGCCTTCCAGAGCTGGGCTTGGACCTGGAAAGGTTCCATTGGGCTGGTTTCCCTTCCAGCATTTCACAGCCCCTTCACACAGCTCTAGTGTATTGCAAAGCCTTCGCTCTGCTGCCAGCTCTGTCTTTTTAAACTACCCTTCCCGACTAACATTGCATTTCCTGACATGTTTTCTTCACGTCAGTGGTCTCATGTAGAGAGACTCGCAGAATGAACAGGGTTTTGAAACAGGAAGCAGCATAGGTCCACATGAGGCATGATGACATCATTTAAGGAAGTGATATCATCATGGCCAGCAGGACTGTGCCCTGTGCATGTTGGCCTGGGAGGTTTTTTGCCTCTCAGATCTGTTCTCCGGGCCTCCCTCCCTGGTGAGGTGCATGGTGACAAGGGGCAGAGGCTGGGAGTGAATGATTCCCCCACTTCCACCAGGGGACCTGGCAGCTCTACTCAACACTTCCCCACTGGTGAAGGGCAGCTGGAAGGACCCCTGGATGCTGTATGGAGGTCCCAGCGGCCACTCAGACCTGGCTGTGTGCAAAGAGGGCCAGTCGCTGCTCTTCGCTTGTTTGAGAGCAGAGTGTCCAGTGAGCTGGAGGAAATAGCTGAGGAACGTGAGGGAAAGTTGATCTCACAAAGACTCTTCCTCATGGGTCTGGGCTGTCCTAAATTAAGGATACTTAGCAGCCAAGAACAGGTAATGAGGAGGCTTTTAATTTTTACCTTCTGCTGCTACTCTTGGTTCAGTTATTGGCTTGGAGCTCTGAGGTGAGGACTTCACAAAATGGCCGCCACTCAGCCAACAGGCTCTTCTTTTCTACCTCACCAGAAGGAGCACAGAGAAACTGCTGCCGCCACACCTTGAATAGTGGCAAGGACGTTCTCGTACATTCAAGAGGGTTTGGGTTTTTACTTCAGAATTTGTAGCCCACATCAGTCGGCCAGTGAATAAGGGTTGCTTAATAGGCAACCTTTTATAGGCAACCTTGACAGGCCAGTTCAGGTCCCTTTGTTCTGGGACCTGAACTGGCCCGAACTGTCATTCTGGCACCCATTTGCTCAGCTGGCACTTTCTTTTAAATTGAGAAACTGTGATTTTTTTTTTTTATAATATAAATTTTTATTAGCTTATTTTAAAGAAGAAAAAAACCCAGAAACTCTTTAGTATCAGATTCGTGTACAAGATAGTCATTGTATAACCAATATTTCAAAAATTTTGCAATATAGACATCAATTGTTGCCAAGTAGGCCCCCTCTCCTGCTTTAAGGCCTGCCATGAACTGTGTTAAAGTTTCCTGCGTTGCTGTTTTACTGCTACACCAAGATTGCCCTACACGTGTGTGTTCTGGTACACGTGTCAGTTTCCTGTCTGCTTGTTAATTACCTTGCTGCTGCAATAGACTGTGTAGTTCCCTGACTCCATGTTCTGTTAACTGCACAAAGGACTCTCTTCCTGGGCAGCCCTGCCCAGACCTGTATCTCGACTTCCCAGTGTGTGTTTGGACTTTATCACAAGTGTGCCCCGTGCCTGCATTGCCATCTGCCACGGACCGTGCCTGTTCCCTGCTTTGGACTGTGTTTTAAGTGCTGTTCCCCCTGCCTCCATGGAAGCCTGCCTCATATGGGCCCAAGCCGCTGCTAGCAGCCGGGCGCCTGCCGGGGAAACCTCCAGCGAGCCTGGCTAGGCGCTCCCTGGTCAGTTCCCGCCCGGAGCCTCCCGCGGGCCGGTCCCCGAGTTTGCCCTCACTACCGGGCAGCCTGCAAACCAGCCCCAGCCATGCCCAGCCGGCATCCATGTTCTTAGGCAGCCAGAAGACCCAGGGAAGAAGCCTGCTTTGGGAAGCCATTTCGGCGAAGCGGGCACACCACGTCCGCAGCGAGAGTACCTCGCCCCGCTCTGCATATCTTAGGAGCCGCCCTGAAGAAGGAACTAAGTGCCGACCATCCCAAGCACTTAGAGAATGCATCTCAAAGAAACCTCCGCATTCCAGAGCTGATGACATCAGGACAAGCCCTGTCCGCTGGAACATCCATTCAGCCCACTCGGATTTCCCCCTCCCTCTTTTGTCCCCTCTTCCTGAGGTGTCACTTATCACAATCTGATTACCAAAGTGGCCCATCCAAGCCATTCAGTAACCCATTAGAACCTTTGTCTTAATCTGTGAGAACCACCAAGTACAGCACCAGCCCCAGGGTACGTTTTGGGGTATTTAAACCGGTCTCTCAGACCGCATGGTGCGCGTGCCATCCTATCCAGAATCCCTTGCTGTCCGTCTGTGGTCCCAGTGCTGGCATTGGGCCACCTCGCTGTTGTGTCTCTGCTTCGCTTCAGGATTGTGAGTATTCCCCACCATCGTTGGGAACCCGCTAATGCGAAAGTCTCTATATTTCATACTCTGTATCTCCTAGATCTTGTATGCTTTCTTGTGTGTATGTGCAAGTTCAGGCTTACGCCACATTGTTAGCAAATACACGTGATTGAAACTATTTGTAGTCTGCCTCTTTTTCACTAGAGTGTCTGGAATCAGGACCTCCGTAAACATAGGTTAAGATCCGCGCTAATTTTAAGTTACAGTCTGCTATAGCTAATTCCCCATTCAAATAGAGCAGTTCTGGTAACACAATCCATAGAGAAAAAAAGCATGAATAACCGAGCACCCCCCCTTTCCCTTTATACCTTCAACTGTCCATTTGGATCTCTCCAAGCATTCCCCCCCCTTGCTGTTTTACCCACTTATTCCATTTCTTTTCTCATTTCTTACAGTTATTTATGTTCTAAGTGAGCATCTTCTTAAGGCACATTTCCATCCTTTAATTTTTAAGCCTAGAGTATTAATCCCTTAATCATTCTAGAGACAGAACAGAGAAAGGAAAAGAGCAGAAAAACTGTGAATTTTGACATTTATGAATGTAATCCGCCCTCTGCCTGCCGGTACTGGGAGGGTGGAATAGAAACTGAAATAAATAAATAAATAAAGGTGGGTCCTCCTGAAGGTATCCCAGAATTACAGCTGATCTCCAGAATACAGAGATCAGTTACTCTGGAGGGAAAAGGTAGTTTGGAAGATGGAAGTCCCTCCCCAGGCTCCACCCCGAGTCTTCAGGAATTTCCCAAGCTGGAGTTGGAAACCTTATGATACCCTGGTTGTTGTGGGTTTCCCGGGCTGTATTGCCGTGGTCTTGGGCAATACAGCCCGGAAAACCCACAACAACCATCGTTCTCCGGCCGTGAAAGCCTTCGACAATACTTATGATACCCTGTTTTGTCATCCTTAAAACTACAACCATATACAAGCCTGATAGCATAAATGGTATTTTAAGAAGTGGCAATGTCTCCCTCTAGTGGCCACAACTCTAAACTACCTGTTTTTTCCTGTCAAGATGTTTGCTTTCCTACTAGGCATGTCTTTCCCTCTGGGCTTCCTCTCCCACTACCCGAATTCCCAGGCCAGTCCTTGCATGTGACAATAAACCTTCTGCCCCCCCGCAGCTGCCCCCCATCTTTGTGCTTTTCATCTCTGGGCTGCTCATTTGGGAACTCTCCCGTGCTCCTCTCTCTTCCTTCCATCTTGGTTTCATCCAGGGGTCATTTCGTAGAAAAAGAGCAGGAGGGACTCATTAGCATAACTCATTAGCATAACTCATCAGCATATGCCAAGGCCCTTGACATCACACCCCTGTGTCATTAGCATAGCTGATTTGCATATGCCACACCCCCTGATCTCACCTATCCTGGCTGTTTTGGACCCAATCCTGGCCATTCAGGGCTGAAATTGGACCCAAAATGGCCAAAAGGGGCTGAAAATGGCCGAAAAGGGGCCCAAAATGGTCAGAATTGGGCCGCTGCTGAGTGGAAGAGTGATCCACCACCTGTCAGAGGCCTGATCCTGGCCGTTTCAGCCCCAATCCAGGCTGAAACGGGCCCAAAATGGCCAAGGGTCAGGTGGGCGGGGCCACCTGACATGTGACCTCTTTGGGAAACTGCCAGAACTGCGTTCCTGTGCGTTCCCCCTCGAAATGAACCCTGGTTTCATCCCCTTCTCTATCACTTTCCCTTTGATTCCTGGCTGAGGGTTTTGCATCAACAGCAGTTGTACGACAGGCAGAATCTCAACAGAAGCAGCACTTCATATCCCGTGTCCATGTTAGAGCAAGATTTGCATCAGTAAAATGTGAAAGGCAGATTACTAAACAAACAAACAAACAATGTCCATCTAAATGTGAAAATGTGTTTTGGGGGCTAACAGAAAAGGATCAGTTTTAAACACTGATACTTCAAGAAGCTCTTTGGTGTATATCGCTATACCTCATGAGGTTGACTTGCTCACTTGACTTGCATGCTACTATGTATCCTAAGGCATAAAAGGCAAACCATGTTGTGATGACTCACTTCTTATCCCTGCACATGCGCAGTACACTGCACATGCGTAGTACCAGGGATAAGAAGTGAGCAGGGGCAAAACAGTTTGCTTCCCCACCACCTCCTTGGGGTTTCCATAGGCCTGGAAATGCCCAGCACGGCAGCGGGAAGTCCTGGCTGGCATGGGCAAGGGGCAGTGGCAGAGCATGCCGCTCAGCTGAGCAGGGAGAAGGCGAGCAAATCACTGCTTTCTCCCTGCCCAGCTGATCTGTAGGCAACTGGGCCGTAGCAGATCCTGCTGGCCTGCTTGCCGCTCAGCTGAGTAAGGAGAAATTGGGGCGAACGTAAGGGACAAGCTGCCTGGCCTGATGAAGATGGGAAAAGGTAGGCCTGGCAACTGCCGTGTCCTGGGCCTCCAGCAACAAGGAGGCATCCAGGATCAACAAGGAGTGCCTACCCACCTGCTACTCAGCTGGGCAGAGAGAAGACTTTCTTCCTGCTCAGCTGATACATGGGTGAGGGGACACCACTGTAGAGCACCCACCACACAGCTAGGCAGGAAGAAGTCTTACTCAACCTCCCATTTCTGGGTAGGCCAGACAGCTGCAGGTTTTCCTGAAGGACTCCTCTGTCCTGGATCCATTCCAGTCCAGTTTTCGCCTGAGCTATGGAACGATGACGACTCTGGTCACATTCACAGATGATCTTCATAGCCATCTGGATTGGGACATATCAGCGGTGCTGGTTTTGTTAGATCTTACAGCAGCATTCTATACGGTGGACTACAATCCATTGACCCACCGCCTCACCGAAGTGAGGATACTGCCTTGCAATAGCTTGTCTCTTTTCTCCACAGTCAGGGATAGAGGGTGGTGCTGGGGGAGAAATTATTGACTTGTCCCCTGCTATTGTGCCATGCCCCACAAGGGGTGATACTCCTCCTGATGTTATTTAACCTCTAGATGCATCCCCTTGCCCAGCTGGTATGATGTTTCGGGCTGGGGTGTCATCAATATGCAGATTACCCACAGTTATATCTGTTGATGGGCAGCTGTATGGAATACATTTTATGACTTACTTATTACTTAAATAATTTTTTTACGGGGGAAAAAGTCTGAAACTCCCACTTTCAAAGTATCTCATACATTAACATTCATGTGCCACAACAGAAAGAGCTCAGAGTATGTAATGCCAAGAGCCCTAAAATGTCCAAAGATCTATGTTGCAGTGCGTACTTTGTGCAGCAAACATTTCAGAAGAAAAATGGTCCCATACTCTGAGCTGCTCAACAAATAAAACCAATGAGCTTCATTGAATTAGACTGGAAATGTAAGTCTTACCAGAGATGAACGAAAGTAAAAAACTGGGAAATGCCCCCAACCTTCCAGAATACTACAAGTCCTTAGGGGGTTATGCAAGCTCAATTTCCTCTGCCTTCTCCCCTCCTGCTTTCCTGTTTTTATTTTAACGAATTCTCACCTGCTCTCTACATTCTCTGCCACCATGAGCCTGCTCAGTCCTGCAGATGAACGCTGATGTTTTCTTTTTGTAATTTACAAACTTGCTTTTTTCTGTGTACCTGACAAATCCCCTGGGTGAACACTGCCGCATCCTCACATACCATTCATGTAGCAGGTCTGTGCGTGGCCCCACTTCGTTAAGCTACTAAAAGGCACCATTTTGGAAGTCATGAAACTTCTGAAGATTTTAATGACGTCTGTGCTGGGTACCTGATAGTGTCGTCTCCCACCAATATAAAACGTATTATTTATAGATCCAAGTATTTTTAAACCACATTCTCCAGTCGAAATTACCCAAGGTGGTTAGAAACAATATTTTAGAACCTGAACCAATGAAACATAAAAACTTGCATAAAAGATCAACTAATAGGAAAGCTTTTCCTGGCAACACAGGAAAAAATTCAGGCCTACCAGAAGTCTTGGGAGAAAAAGAAAGACAGTCCAATGGATTGGAAAATGGCTGAAGAACTGGGGAGCTAGATAGAAGAATCAGGTATTGGCTTCCTGTTACGGTGATTATGGTTACCCATTGGAGAGCGGTACTGCCTGGAAGATCCCGCTGCTCCAGTGGACATGACTCAAGAGCAACATTGTGCTGTCCGTATTCTCTGGTTAATAAGCATGTTTCCTTTCTCTCCCTCCCCATTAGCTGTAAATGCTGAATAGATATAACCCAAAAACATCCTAGAGGCATTAATTATTGCAGCTCACATGTTGGAGATGAAGGTTGACTGAAAGACCCCTTGTGCCCTTGGTCAGGAAGGCAACAAAGATCTTGGTGTTTGCCCCAACTATGTGTTTTTCATCACTGGAACAAGATGACCCCCAGTGTGCTTTTTACTCCATTTCTTTCTCTCTTTTGGGACCCTAAAAGTTCTTTCACCAGGTATCAAATGCCAGCAGATAGCCATGCTGTTATGTTGTACCAAAAAAACAAAAAAAGGGAGTTGTGTGGCACCTTTTAGAGATTGATTGCAACTCAGCTCTGCTGTTTTGAAGGTGGAAGGTGGTGCTGAGCTCCATGCAACCCTCCTTGTTGTGCCTACGTGGCAGGATTCTGCTGGACACTTCCCATGCAGTCGCCCTACAGTTTCTCCTTTCCTTCAAAGAAAGCAGGGTTTATATTTTCTCTGGAGTAAAGGAGAAACAAAAGACAGGAGCCAGACAGGTTATACAGAGATTGGGCCTGATGTTGTCTTGACACTCCCTTCACTGTAGATGCTTCCTGCTGTCCACTCAGGGGGGAATCCTGGTGGTGGAAACAGCCTGAGATGTAAGTGCATTGGGAACACACACACACACACACACACACACACACACACACACACACACAATTCTTCATAGCAGAGCAAGATTTGAACTGCTTTTACCTGAACACTATCCACTTAAAGAAAACCAGTGGTTATGCTAAGCCACTCAGAGTCGTAATCCATCCCCAGCGATTTTGAGCTTGTATGTTTGCTACAGTTCAGTGTGTTTATTTACCACAAACGCCTGGCTTTTTACTCAAAGGTAAGGCCCATTACGTTCTATGAGATAATTCAAGGACTGTTCCAAGCCTCACATGCATCTTCCTTATATTTATCTCAATGAACTCAGTACACAGTAAAAAATATGCACAGAATCAAGCAGAGGAGGAGATGCAAGCCAAGGAAGAGCTTGGCAAAAGAGCATCCAAAGAGGTATTTGAATGAGAATAGGACTGTAAAAAGAAGGAACAGATCAAGAAAGAGGACAAGCTCAGATAGAGGTCAAGAAGCAAATACAGGTTTATTTGGAGAATCATCTGTAGCCAGAGCAGAGGCGCAGGGCGGCACAGCTGAACTCATTGGATGTCGATCGATTGGACCTCGAAGTCTCCTTCCACTGAGATGTACTTGACAAAATCCGGAATTATTTGGCTTTTGAAATCAAACACTTGGCCATCGGGATAAGTCACGGTCACCTCATTGTGGTTTAGGGTGAAAGTGAGCTGAGGAGGAGAGATCAAGGTGTTAGCTGATTGCCGTTTTCTGAGAGAGATACTCACACATACACACCCTAAATACGGTGGAGATAGCCTGAGGGCCAAGCTACAAGTGACGAATAACACAGGTTGGACACTTGTCAGCTTCCCTCAAGTTTTGATGGGAAATGTAGGCATCCTGGTCTTGCAGCTTGGCACTCCGAGGGCTGTCCAATGGACTTTTCAACTGTCACTCGTCCAACATTTCGCCGAGCTGCCTACATTTCCCATCAACACTTGAGGGAAGCTGACAAGTGTCCAACCTGGGTCAGGCGTCACTTGTAACTTGACCCTGACTGGCAGGGCAGTTTATAGAAGGCAGTGACCAGACCACACACAGTCCTGCCTCGGGAGCATCTATGTCTGGGCTTCTTCTGTAGAGGGGTCTCTGGTCATATCTCCTCAATGGGAAGCTATGGCAGCGTCTCTTTCCCAGGATTCTGTGGATGAAGTACACTTCCTAACCCGCATTTTACAACCAGCGAAGAGCCTGACCTGCGTGGTCCAGGGTAGCCTGATCTTGGCAGATCTTGGAAGCTAATCAAGACCAGCCCCGGTGAGTACCTGGATGAAAAACCACCAGGGAAGACCAGGGTTGCTAAACAGAGGCAGGCAATGGTAAACTGCCTCAGTTCATCTCTTGCCTTGAAAACCTGTCATGCCTGAGCCCCATCCATGCCAATATTGGTTCTCCTTCTGGTAAACACAACGTATTCAAATGTATATCTAATGTCCTTTGCTAGTATCATAACTGTTATTTTCTCAGACTTTCACAGGTGACTTCTGGAACTGCTTCCAATGTTTATGACCTTGTACTCCTTTCCAGAGAGTGCTGTGTCTTGCTTCCTCAGTATTCAATGTGATATCTCAAATATGTGAAATGTTCTCACACAGAAAAAGCGCCAAAGTATTGATTTAAAATGGGAGGGGGGAGAAAGGAGTAAGCTAGCGTGTTGAAAGAGTATGTCATTACTGTCAACTTCTACTCTTGCTGCTTAGTTAGCTGCCTTGCTTCTAAGTAGTAGTGACTCGAGAGAAACACTATGGGCCAAGCTACACATGACGAATGACACTTGAACGGCAAGTGGATTGAGTGGAGGGCAAGTGAACAGGGAGAAATACACTTGCCATTCAAGTGTCATTCGTCATGTGTAGCTTGGCCCTCAGACTCAGGGCCAAGCTACACATGACGAATGACACTTGAACGGCAAGTGGATTGAGTGGGGGGCAAGTGAACAGGGAGAAATACACTTGCCATTCAAGTGTCATTCGTCATGTGTAGCTTGGCCCATTAGCTGTAAATGCTGAAGAGATGTAAGCCAAAAACATTCTAGAGGCATTAATTATTGTGGCTCACATGCTAGAGATGAATGTTGACTGAAAGACCCCCTGTGCCCTTGGTCAGGAAGGCAACAAAGATCTTGAATGGCAAGTGGATCGTGTGGAGGGCCAGTGGCAGGAACAGAATGGTTTTATTCCATTATACTGCCCCTTTCTTTTATGCTTTTTCACATCTGAGAGGTAGATCACAGTTCAAAGTTCTCACTTAACCCTTGAGGGACCCAACCAGTGCTCCTCTTTCCTTGAAATGCTGTCACTGTGGTAATTTCTTGAGAATATTATACCAGTTTAGTTTTATATACATTTTTCTAATTTGTCAAAGCTTAAGAGCATTGTATACAAATTCCACCAGAGAAAATGGCTGCTTTGGAGGATGGACTCTATGGCATTATACTAGGGTTGCCAGGTTCAGGTTGGGAAATTCCTGGAGATTTGGGGGGTGGAGCCTGGAGAGGGGGGGGTTGTGGAGGGGGGGGCTCATAACGGTATAATGCCATAGAGTCCACCCTCCAAACAGCCATTTTCTCCAGGGGAACTGATCTCTATTGCCTGGAAATCAGTTGTAATTCCTGGAGATTTCCAGCCACCACCTGGAGGCTGGCAACCCTACATTATACTGCACTGAGCTCCCCCCTCTTCCCCCAACCACTCCCTCCCCCAAATCTCCAGGAGTTTCCCAATGTGCACTTGGCAGCCATAACGCTCACTGAACGTGCCTTTCCCAAGGACACCTGCCCTCGGTTTTGGAGCCACCCATCACGGCTCTTCCCTCAAGCCCTTTCTATCTTCCACTCACCTTGGTGTCTTCTCCCTGTGCAAACGGGAAGTGATGATCCCGCATTTCCTCACCCCAGTTGCCGTCCTTCTTGGAGTTGTACACAATCACCCTTTCACCAAAGTGAGGGTTACACTGAATCAGCAAGTTCGAATTATCATGGCCCAGGTTGATGGCAAAGCTAAGAGGAAAGGATACACATTTAGGCCTCTGACTTTAACAGGAGCTGAAATACAGCAAATCAAGCAAACGCTCTCGTTTTCTGTCTATTTTCTGTCTGTGCCCCCTGCAGTTCAGAAGTGTAGTTGCACCAGGCAACAATACGCATTTAGTGTCCAGGCATAGCCTTTGTGGTGGGTGGTGGTGTGGGTGGTATTGCAAATAAGCCAGCCTGCTGGGCTCCTCTATCTTTTGGAGTAGTCAGGAGGAAGAGACCAGAAATGAGCCTGACGTTCAAGCACAGGGAAAGCAGAGGTTAAAGTGGCAATCTTCCTGGGGGCTGAAGCAGGGGCAGAGGAAGGAAGGAAGTGTATTTTGTGCCTTAGATGACTGGAGGAGGTCGCTGGCCATGCCCCATAGACTGGTTTTGGTTCCAGTGCATTTCAGATGTTTTAAACAGCTAATATGAGAGACAACACAGCTTATTTCTAAAACATGCCCAGGACTAGAGATGGGCACAAACAGCAATACGAATTTAAAAAACCCAGCCCAATCTGTTGTTTGTGAACAAACTGCTTGTGAAGCCCCATTCTAAATGAACAGGTGGTCGTTGCAAGCCTTGTTTGTTGCTGTTGGTCAAGCCAGACAGTCTGTCACCTGCAATCAATTCCCTTGGCAACTTAGGCAAGGATTGTCTGAACTCTGTCTGAACTCCTGCTGTTGCCCTGGAAACCCCAATCTAAGCCCAGTTTAGCTTGATTGGCAGGTCTTCCTTCCAAGTGTGGACTGGAGCTCCAAATTTGTTACAAGAGGAAACGACCAGGGGGGAGGGGGGCTCCCAGCTCTGGCTTTCAGAGAGAGAGACAGCTACTGTTAGAGAGACAGGGAGAGTGCATTGGAGCTTGAATGTTCTTTGTGTGTGGTGGGATAGGGATCTACCCCTTCAAGTTCAAGGGCTGCTGCCAGGCTCTGGGGCCAAGCTATTATTTATTATTTATTATTTATTACCTGCTGCCTGCACAGGTAGGGTTTTTGGGAATGGTGCAGTAGGGATCTTGATGGCTGGAGGACAGCCTGCTGGCCCCAATGAAAAACGAACAACGAACATGTTTGTGAACAGGTCAAGTTCGTCAATGTTCGTTGTTTGTGGATGGCAATGAACAACGAACACCATGTTTGGTTTTTTTTTCCTGTTCGTGCCCATGTCTACCCAGGGCACAGAGAGGCTCAGTTTTAATCCACTAATACAAACCCATCAGCGCATGGTGCCACCTTCCCCTGCACAAGGATTGAATCATCCACACGGGCCTTCTTCATGTTGGTGATGCTCAGTTTCTGAAGGAGAGGGAAAGCAGCAGAGTTATGAGTACGAGGGTAATCTCTAGCTTGTGGTGAGATTGGTAACACATGTACACCTATTTCCCTAGGGAATAGGTTAATGATTTCTGGACCAGAAACACCATCAACCAAAGAAGGATCTTCTCCACCCATCTGTGCCAGCAGATGCCATGCCACAAAGTGTTACACTAGATTTAAAAAGCCTTTTAGTCCTTAGGGAGCCGTAAGGCTATAGATTCCACCCCCACCCCCAAAAGACATAGGCCTTTTCCACACTGCCTTAAAATAGCGGCAGGCTCCTGGAATGCTGGTAGCTTCTTTGCGTGATATGAGCTGAAAAAAATGCCCCACATCGGTTTTTAAGGAAAACATCATGCGAAGAAGCTGCCAGCATATTGGGAGCCTGCCGCTTTTTAAAGGTAGTATGGAAACGGCCATATGCTAACAGACAGCTGCATGAGTGGCTAGTCCTTTAGCAGGGAACAAGCTGTGCTCCACCCCATAGAAGAAGAGGGCCAACTCCTCAGCAGTACACCCATGTGAAGCTACTAGCAGTCATCTGTAGTAATTCAAGACTTCTGTTTTGTCTCTGGAAAGAAATTCTGGTCGTATAGCTATTGAGATCCACTACCTGGAAACACACAACACTGGAGGAAATACCGTTGCTGGCTTTGTCCGGTACTTCTGCAACGAACTGGCTAGGAAGTTTCAATAGAGCAGCGGACTTTTACTTTGGCTGTAGCAGTCCTTCTGAAAACCTTTACCTGGAAGGAAGGGCCACTGAATCAAGTGCGACTTCCTTCTGAGGAAACATGCTTTGAATCCTGTTAGCTCCCCAGGTACTGCTTCAGAGTTGCCCAGTTACCATTCCTCCTGCTGACAAGGATTTTAGCTCTAATAACCCACTCCACCTAACCACTCAACAAGGATTACAGAGCACAACTGACATCTATCTATCTATCTATCTATCTATCTATCTATCTATCTATCTATCTATCTATCTATCTATCTATCTATCTATCTATCTATCTATCTATCTATCTATCTATCTATCTATCTATCTATCTATCTATCTATCTATCTATCTATCTATCTATCTATCATGTCATTTATAGTCTGCCTTTCTCATTGAGATTCAAGGCGGATTACATAGAGTGAGATTAGTACAGTCCATATCAGGAAGATTTCCATAAACAATGCCATAGCGTAAACAGATACAAGTTTGGTGGTTGTGGGTTTTCTGGGCTGCATTGCAGTGGTCTTGGCATTGTAGTTCCTGACGTTTCGCCACTGAGACACTGAGAGATCTCTGTCTTTTGGTGCTACACCTCTGAAGATGCCAGCCACAGCTGCTGGCGAAACGTCAGGAACTACAATGCCAAGACCACGGCAATACAGCCCGGAAAACCCACAACCACCATCGTTCTCCGGCCGTGAAAGCCTTCGACAATACATAGATACAAGTTTATTTATTATTTATTTTATTCGATTTATACCCCACCCTCCCCACAGATGAGGTCAGGGCAGCTAACAACATTAAAAATACATTAAAAATCACAAAAACACAAAATCAATAATATTTTTTTAAAAAATCATTAAAAAGTTCACAAAGATATAGCATTTGCCGGAATCCAGTACAACATAGTGGCAAGGTCTCTGGTTCCTAACTCATTAGCGGATCATCTGAGATCTCTTCTGTAGAATACACCCCTCCTCTCTGAGTAAAAAGCCTTTTTGAATCATTCAAGAGTTCTTCAAATACACTAAGCTATCTGTCAAGGACTGTCCCTACAGAACATTGCCTAGACTGTCCCTCTACGGAAAACTTACAGTATCCATCGGTAAATCTGTAAAACTTCCACTTCAGATTGCTAAGGCTTGGCAAGGCAGCTCCCAATAGATACCCTTCAATTATGCCTTCTTGGGCTGCCTGAACTTTAAATAGAGGCCTGGAACCCGCCTTTTTTCTTTCCCAACCAATCAGGCACAAGGTTGTGAAATCTTTAAGAGAATCTCATCAGAAACACTTTGTTAAATTTCCACCTTGCAAATGCAAGCCTGTGTTGCAATACCTAATTAATATACTTTCGCATTGTGAGTTCCCTCTGTATGATCTTGACCATTGGGTGGTACCAGGAGCAAAATAAGGAAACAAAGTTGGGCCCCACCAGAACTGACCCTCTGTGGAAATGTGGAATCTTTTAGGGGGGAGGAATTCAGGTTTTTATTTTCTTTTAATCTGTAATACTTGGATTACAAATTGTAAATTGCCTTCAGACAAGAGGAAAAGCAAGATATAAATAGTTTCATTAAATAATAAAAATGGGGAAAGACTCAAACAGCGTTTGTCAGTGTATTGGCTTGCAGTGGGTGCCAACAATCAAAAAGACCCACCAAGGGTAGGTTTGTTTCTTAAAATTGGAGGACCTGAAGCTCTGAAAAAGACATGAATGGGCTCTTTGCCCTCCCACAAAGGGAGCTCCTGTGAAAGTAGCATTCACATGCACTGAACAACCCGCACATGAATTGAAAACTAGACACAATCCTGCAATTTAGCATCCCTACGCACTTAGTCACGTGCAGAGAGACTCTAAGATTCATGGCCAAATTAGTCTTCTCTACAATTAAATCAGACTTCTCAGCACACAACCTGTCACACTCTCTGATTCATGCATTTAACTTCAGCTCTGCTTCGCCTACCTTTTCACTCCTCCGTTCAAACTTCGGCTTTCTTGGCCAGATCATTCCATACCACAGCTGTGGAATCTACAGGGCCTACAGCCGCCCTAGTTTGTGCATTTCGGCCTCCATAGACGGACCTCTTAAAGGTGTCGTCTTTAAATTAGTACCCATTTCTAAAAGCTACACTGGCTGCTTCCACACACGTTGGATAATCCACTTTCAATACTCTTTAGTGAACATTTGAAACTGATTTTCCATGTGTGGAACAAAAAATCCACTTCCAAAGGATTGTGAAAGTGCATTGAAAGTGCATTATTCAATGTGCATGGAAATGGCCAATGTCTGCCATTATGGCCAGCAATTTCTTCCTTCCTACATAAGCTTCAGGATATTCTCTTGGTGTCTTCCTCTGAGGGTTCCCAGGTCTCTATCCCCTCCCTGGGAGGAGGGAGAGACCCAGGACTTGGGTGCTTTAGTGTCCTCGTGAGCGCCCACAGCGGGACATGATGGCAGGTGATACCTGGGGAGTTTGCTACCTCCCACCAATCGGCAGTGATCAGTGGGCAACCAGGCAAAACCACCGGGAGGGAGATTGCCTGCCACCAGCAACTGGTAACCAACTAGTACGCTCCTTGCCTCTCCATTACAAATAACAGTTGAGAGTTCTGAGCAGGCCACACAACCCTATCATTTCTCTCATCCATGAGTAGGTTTCCAAATGGTTTAAATTCTAGATGGGCTTCCAGCCTTGGTGGCAGAGGCATTATGGCTGGAGGCAGACATCTTAGCAAGCTTGGCGACGTCTGTCCCTGTGGAAGTGGGGTACATTGTGGAATGGCTGCCATCCAGAAAATCCCAGTCTCTTCAGAGAGCGGTCCCAATTGACCTGTGATTGCCCTGGATTCAGGGGCAGACCAGCACACTGTTTCCTTAACTTCCTCAGTCTCTGGAGCGCCTCTATCGTTTGTCCTCTCTATAACCTTGGTCTTAATGGGAAGTACAGGGGTAATGCCTGGATCAGCCACAGAGCAGCTGGGCAGGAGACAGAGGGTCAGAAGGTCCCGGGGTGAAAAGAAGCAACTAAGGTTCTGTGGAAGCCAAGATGCAGACTCACTTCCATATTTTGACTTTCGTTCTGTGATGCAAGGAACTTAGTGCCAAGTTGAGCTTCTTCAAGGTGACTATGCAGAGGAACAGCTCCTTGCTGGGCGGACTGAGCAGTAGAATTAGCCTGCTGTACATCTTTCTGTGCCTCGCTAAGACTCATGACCAAATTACTCTTATCTATCAAAAAGAGTCGAGTAGCACCTTTAAGACTAACCAACTTTATTGTAGCATAAGCTTTCGAGAATCACAGTTCTCTTCATCAGATTCATGGAGGGCAAGAAGAAACTGGTCAGATATATAAGTGGAGAGGGGAGGGAGGAGTAGATGCAAACAGTAGTTTCTGATATGGAGATCAGTTTGCTTCTGTGAAGGAAGTCAGTTACTTCTGATAATGAGATAACCATTCATAGGCCATTTCCACACACGCTGAATAATGCACTTTCAATGCACTTTCACAATCCTTTAGAAGTGGATTTTTTGTTCCACACATGGAAAATCAGTTTCAAATGTTCACTAAAGAGTATTGAAAGTGGATTATCCAACGTGTGTGGAAGTGGCCATAGTCTCTATTCAATCCCAGCCTGAGTGAGTCCAATTTACATATGAATTCCAATTCAGCAGCTTCCCGTTGGATTTTGTTTTTGAAAGGTTTCTGTTGAACTACAGCGACCTTTAAGTCTTTGATGGAATGTCCTGGTAGATTGAAGTGTTCTCCCACTGGTTTCTGGATGTTGCCATTTCTAATGTCAGATTTGTGTCCATTTATTCTTTTGCGCAGAGGTTCGCTGGTTTGTCCAATGTACAGAGCAGATGGACATTGTTGGCACATGAGGGCATATATCACATTGGAGGATGAGCAGTTGTAAGAGCCAGAGACAGTGTAGTTGGTGCCATTGGGTCCTGTAATTGTATTTCCTGGGTAGATATGGGGGCAGAGCTGGCATCTGGGTCTGTGGCAGGGTCACTGGTGACTCTGCTGGTGGCTCTGCTGGCCGATTCATGGTTGTGAGTGAGAAGTTGTTTAAGGTTGGGAGGCTGTCTGTAGGCAAGGAGAGGTCTTCCACCCAGGGCTTCTGAGAGACAGGTATCATTTTCCAGGATGGGTTGTAGCTCACTGATGATACGTTGGATGGGTTTGAGCTGGGAGCTATAGGTGACAACCAGTGGTGTTCTGTTGTTAGTTCCTTTAGGTTTGTCCTGGAGCAGACTGTTTCTGGGTACTAGTCTGGCCCTGTCGATTTGTTTCCTCACTTCATTTGGTGGGTACTGTAGTCCCCAAAATGCTTGTTGTAAATCTCTTAAGTGGGAGTCCCGATCAAGAGCATTGGAGCAGATACGATTGTAATGTAAGGCTTGGCTGTAGACAATTGACGGAGTGGTATGTTTAGGGTGGTAGCTAGAGGCATGTAGATATGAGTATCGGTCTGTGGGTTTCCAGTATAAGGTGGTATTTATCTGTCCATTATGTAGTTGTACAGTGGTGTCCAAGAAGTGTACCTGTTGTATAGAGTGGTCCAGGCTTAGGTTGATAGTAGGGTGAAAGTTGTTGAAGTCCTGATGAAATCTCTCAAGGGCTTCCTTCCCATGGGTCCAAATGATGAAGATGTCATCCAGGAATCTTAAGTATAGTAGTGGTTCCAGTGGATGGGAGCTGAGGAAGCGTTGTTCCAAGTCCGCCATGAATATGTTAGCATATTGCGGTGCCATGCGTGTGCCCATGGCTGTGCCATTAACCTGTAGATATAAGCTGTCACCAAATTTGAAGTAATTGTGAGTGAGTACAAAGTAGCAAAGTTCAGTGGTGAGGTGTGCTGTGGTTTTGTCCGGGATGATATTCCGTATGGCTTCCAGTCCATCTGCATGTGGGATATTGGTGTACAAGGCCTCCACATCCATGGTTGCTAGGATGGTGTCATCTGGTAGGTTGTCAATGGACTGTATTTTCCTGAGGAAGTCAGTGGTGTCCCGTAAATAGCTGGGTGTGCTGGTGGCATAGGACCCGAGGATAGAGTCCGGGTATCCTGAGACTCCTACTGTGATAGTGCCTATTCCTGAAACAATGGGACGTCCTGGGTTACCTGGTTTATGGATTTTGGGTAGTAGGTAGAATCTTCCTGGTCGTGGTTCCTGGGGTGTGTCCATACGGATGCATTCTTGTATGTCCATGGGGAGAGTCTTTAATATTTTATTGAGTTCTCTTTTGTATTGCTCCGTAGGGTCAGAAGGTAGTATTTTATAGAATGTTGTGTTGGAGAGTTGTCTTAAAGGTGCTACTGGACTCTTTTTGATTTTGCTATTACAGACTAACACGGCTAACTCCTCTGCATCTACTTATCTATAAGTACATGAGACTCCTCAGCACACAACCAATCACCTTACCATAGCATGGATCCATAGCATGGATCCAGGTGGCCAGGCCGGCCATGTCGAGATAAGAAGCCATTTTCCAGACTAGGGAGAGGTTGTAGAAAGCATTTCTTTATGGCTGCCTTAACTTGTTTTTCTAGTAATAGCACTGGATCTAGTATAATCCCTAGACTCTTAACCGAGTCTGCAAGGGTCAGATGAACTCTATCGAATGTGGGGAATTCAATGTCCTTCAGGATCTCTGCCTTCCCAACAGACATCACTTCTGTCTTGTCTGGGTTTAATTTTAATTTGTTCATTTCCAGCCATTTCACCACAGCTGTCAGGCAGGGATCCAAGATTTCTTCTGAATCTTGTAGGGACCTGGATACAGAGATATAGGCTGTTTCCACACGCTGTTAAAGAGACTGCCCACTCACTGAACTCTGGCTTTTTTTTTCACTCACTCCATGTGTTTCCAATTTCAAAGTGGAAGCAGGCAGTTTGGCTTTTTTTTTTCAGCATCTTTTCTGAGAACGGGATTTTCCACTCTTTCATGTGCCGGCTAAAAGATGTCGAAAAAATGAAAGCCAAACTGCCTGCTTCCTCTTTGAAATCGGAGACGTATGAGTGAAAAAAACACGTTCAAGTTCAGTGAGTGGGCCGTCTCTTTAACAGCATGTGGAAATGGCCATAGAGTTAAGTGTCACCTGCATATTGATGACATCCAGTTCCATAGCTGCAAATGAGTTCTCCTAAAGGCTTTATGTAGAGGCTAAATAACTTGGGAGATAAGATTGTGCCTTGTGGAACCCCGCAAGATAGTTCCCATGCTCTGGCAGCAATCCTTTGAGTCTGTTCCCTGAGAAACAATTTAAACCAGTCCAAGGCACATCCTTTGATGCCCACTTCTGTCTCTGGATGCCTCAACAGGATGACATGGGGTGAATCCACACGTCCTCGGAGTGTCCTGGCGTTGCACTAAGTGTTCGCTAAACACCCGGAAGTATAGCGTCTTTCTAGCACCAATTTCTGAATCGCACTAGAAAGACGCTATACTTCCGGGTATTTAGTGAACATTTAGCGCAACGCCAGGACGTATCAAGGGCGTGTGGATTTATCCTTGGTCTACTGTATCAAAGGCTGCAGATAGATCCAGGAGGAGCAATAAGGAGGTTTGGCCTTTGTCTATATTCAGACCGAGATCATCTACTAACACTACTAGTGCTGTCTCTGTCCCGTGCCCTGGTCTGAATCCAGACTGGAAAGAATCCAGAGCATTAGAGTTATTATTCAAGAAAGTCTGGAGTTGGCCAGCTACTGCTCTCTCAGGGCGAAGCTACAAGTGACAAATGACACTTGAACGGCAAGTGTATTTCTCCCTGTTCACTTGCACTCCACTCAATCCACTTGCTGTTCAAGTGTCATTCGTCACTTGTAGCTTGGCCCTCAGTTACTTTGCCCAGAAAGGGCAGAACTGGGTGATAATTGGCCACATCAATTTTGTCTAGGGATGTATTTTTTTAAATTAGCGGTTGGATAACCACCTATTTGAGCGGCTGGGGGAATGGTGTCCTGAGTTAGCAACTGATTTACGCTAGACCTCAGTGATTCACGTATGTGGTCCTTACTTGATTTTAACAACCAAGATGGGCAAAGGTCGACCACACGAGTAGTGGCTTTCATAGATATCAGAATCCTGTTAAGATCTGTCATTGCAATTGGCTTAAGGCTGTCCAAGTGCAAGCCAGATGGTGCATTAAGCATTTCTTCCATCTTGCCTGCATTGCAGCTAGCATTCAAATCAGAGAATACTTGTGCTATTTTATCAGTGAAAAATTTAACAAAGATCTCACCGCTAATATTGAGGGTTACTAACTACTTTAGACGCCTTCCTTCCTTCTTCCTTTCCTTCCTTCCTTCCTTCCTCCCTTTTATTTTATTTGCTTTATACCTCGCCCTCCCCATAAGTGGACTCAGGGTGGCTCACATCCATACAGTACAAAAGTTAATAGTAAAAACTGTACAATTAGTAATAATTTAAAACAATCATTAAAATAGTCTAGGTGCCTTCTATATATGACTATTTAGATGGACAGCTGGGCATAACATGTGACCAAGGGCAGTCACAGGAAAGATGGTGGTCTTAGATGGAAGGGGAAAGGGCACCCACTGGTCCTCAGCCAAAGGCCTGGTGGAACATCTCCATTTTACGGGCCCTGGGGAACTGTAACAGGTCCTGCAGGGCCTGGATCTCCAGCGGGAGAGCATCCCACCAGTCCGAGGCTAGGGCAGAAAAAGCCCTGGCCCTGGTTGAGGCCAGACGGATGTTTTTCGGGCCAGAGACCACCAGGAGTTGCTTATCTGCAGAGCGCAATGCCCTGCAGGGGATATAATGGGAGAGGGGATCCCGCAGGTATGCTGGTCCCAGTCCATGAAGGGTTTTATACATTACGGTTAACATCTTGAACCGGAACCAGAACTCCCCTGGGAGCCAGTGTAGCTGGCACAGTACAGGATGGATGTGTGTTTGGACTGGTGTTCCCGTGAGAATGTGTGCTGCTGCGTCCTGGACCAGCTGTAACTTCCGGGTCAAGCCCAAGGGCGGCCCACTGTAGAGTGAGTTGCAGTAGTCTAACCAGGAGGTGACCGTTGCATGGATTATTGTAGCCAGGTCCTGGGGCAAGAGGTCATTGTAAGCTATTAGGGCTGTTAGAAGACAATATCCCTTCCCTGTCCCCCAGGCTTTTCCGTTCTTCTTCAGGATAAAGAAGGTGGGGTGGATCTTGGTGTTCTTATCTGATTTTTAGGCAACTAGTTATGGAGGGCGGGGTCTGGACATGGGTGGGACCTTGCACAGGGTCTTAGCTCTCCATCTTTGTGCCAAAATCTGTTTTATTGGGTCTCTTACTATCAACTCTAGCTGCTGGCATGTAGATATTTCTGCTGCCCTTTGGGTGGCAAACAGTCTAGCCAAAAATGTGTGACTTGTAAGGCATGATTGTACTACAAATCACAGCAGAATCAGCCCTCCACATCCTGCATCCATGTCGGAGAATGATTTGCATCAGTAAAATATGAAAGCTGGACTTTAAATAAATAAATAAATAAATAATGAAATGTCCATCTAAATATGAAAATGTGTTTTGGGGGCTAATAGAAAAGGATCCATTTTAAATACTGGTACTTTAAGAAGTTCTTTAGTGCATGTCTCTAGACCTCATGGGGCTGTCTTGCTCACTTGAGTTGCACACCAATACATATAAGGAAGGACACATTTCCGTTTCCATATACACAGTAGTCTAGTCTCAGTGTTATCCTGGATCCAGATGGCCAGGTCAGCCAAGTCAAGATAGGGTATCATCTTCCAGGCTGAACTGTGTTGGAAGAAAGTGAGTTTTTTTCTTTTATTCCCCTTCCCTCCCCCCTTTTTTGGCAACTGATAAACGTGCTTCCCTAGCAGCATTGCAGGGCCCAGTATAACTGCAAGTCTCTTAACCAAATGTGCGAGGGTTGGTTAAACCCCATGGAAAGTACGGAGCACAATGTTGTTCAATATCTCTGCCTTCCCAACCAGCATTACCTCTGGGCCAAGCTACAAGTGATGAATGACACAGGTTGGACACTTGTCAGCTTCCCTCAAGTTTTGATGGGAATTGTAGGCGTCCTGGTCTTGCAGCTTGGCTCTCTGACTGCTGCCCAATGGACTTTTCAACTGTCACTTGTCCAACATTCCGCCAAGCTGCCTACATTTCCCAACAAAACTTGAGGGAAGCTGACAAGTGTTCAACTTGTGTCATTCGTCACTTGTAGTTTGGCCCAGTGTCTTCTCAGGATTCAGTTTCAACAGGTTCACTCTTAGCCATTTAACCACAGCAGTCAGACAGCAATTCAGGACCTCTACTGCATCATCAGGAAATTTGGATACATCTGGATGTCAGGAACATTGAAACTAGACTACTGTAACGGACTCTCCATCGGCCTCCCCTTAAAGTCAATTTGGAGACTCCAGTTATTGCAAAACGCTGCAGCTCAGTTCTAATCAGGAGCTAGACGGGGCATGCATATTACTTCCATTCTTCAGTCACTGCATTGGCTACCCTTCCGTTTCCAGGCTCAGTTCTCTGAGGTGGTCCCTACCTTATGTAAGGTTCTGCCTCATGAGGTTAGGGCTCTCATTCTCCTGGCTTGTCACAAATTATGGAAAACTGAAATATTCAGGAAGGCTTTTGTACTCAGGCAATGGTCGGCCAATTATTTCAGGTTGTGGATCCATTTTGGAGCCATTGGCAATATTGATTGACTCTGTACTTCGTCCAGCAGTGCTTAATATACGTCCCCTTCTGCAGGACACTAGAGATTTCATTAAACGTATAGAAGGCACGCATCTGGAAGAAGGGGCTGGATTCCTCACCATGGATGTGTGCTCCTTGTACACAATCATCCCGCATGAATCAGCTAGAATGGTGGTGGAGGATGCGCTGATTAGGGAGCAGGGCTATGGGCATTCTAGGGCTTTTCTGTTACAATTGCTGGACTTGGTACTTGAGAAAAACTATTTCCGCTTTGAGAAAGATTTCTATTTTCAATTGAGAGGGGTAGCGATGGGCAGCTCTGTGGCACCCGGTATAGCCAACTTATTCATGGGCAGCTGGGAGAATCACTTTATACTACATCCTTCAAACCCATTTAGAGAACATTATTTCCATTATTTCCGTTTCATAGATGACCTCTATTTCATCTATAGGAATATGGAGGGAGTGGAAGAATTTTGTGAGTGGCTGAATAGTCAGGATCCTAATGTCAAGTTCACGTGGCAACATAATGAACAACAAATTAACTATTTGGATATGGTTACATACAGGAGTGGGGACCATTTGGTTAAAATTAAGACCTACACTAAGGAGACAGATAAAAATTCATATTTGGATTTCCAATCCTTTCACCCCTGGCATCTAAGGGAGAACATCCCCTTTGGGCAGCTGCTCAGGATCAAACGGAATTCGTCCTGTGCAGTGGATTTTGACAGAGATGGCAGATCCCTCTGTAGGCAGTTTTTGAGGAGGAATTACCCAGAGAAAGTGGTGGAGCATGCTTGGCAGAGAGCAAAAGTGAGAGAGAGAGGATCCCTGTTTGAATCAGAAAGAAAAACACGGGAAGATAGGATAGTCTGGGCTTTGGATTTCACTCCCAGGGCTAACCAGATAAGGAAGATCATCTCCCACCATTGGAATATTATAGAGAGCATCAAAGGCTGTGAATTGAAACCAAGGGTAGGCTTCCGTAAAACTAAGAATCTCAAGGATGTATTAGTTAGGGCTGATGTTTGCAGTGAGACCAACTTATGCCGCCTCCCTAAGGGGAATTTCAAATGCGGGCACTGCCAGATTTGTGATCTGTTTGTGGAGGGTAAAGAGATCTCCATCAGGGGATTTAAGTATAGTTTTGGCCATTTTGCCAATTGCCAGAGTAAAGGAGTGGTTTATGCTCTGGAATGCCCCTGCAACTTGTTTTACATCGGTTGCACGCTCAGACCTGTCAAGGTCAGGATACTGGAGCACATGGCACGTGTTCGGAACAATGTCATAGAAGCACCACTGACTCAGCACTTTAAGGAGCAAAAGCACCAAGCTAATAGCCTTAAGATTGTTATTTTAGAAGTGGCTGCCAAGGGCGAACGAGAGGGAATACAATCGTGGCTTCTCCAACGGGAGGCTTACTGGATATTCAAATTTGACTGTGTGAAACCAAAGGGCTTGAATAATGAGCTGTTACTGAACTGTTACCTGTAAGTTGCACATCATAGTTGACTTGCATTTTGTAAGCCTGTACCTTTAAGTTGTGAGTCTCCAATCAAGGAGTAGAGATAAAAAGGTCTAATGAGGGGACTATGCACGCGTTAAAGAACAGGCAGCAGCCAGACTCCAGGTTGACTAATTAGCAATCTTTATTGTGAATAAGAATAATGGATGGGATATGTGAGTATGGAAATGAATTGGGAACAGTGAGAATTGGGTTAGGTTGATATATTGAGGGGAGTGATTGATATAATCTTTTTCACGATAGAAATCACGCTCCTGATGAAGTGGGCACGAAATCTGTGATTTGCAGCCGGCCCCAGATTGAGCGTGGAGGATAAAGGTCTTAGCTTCTTATATATCCCTGTTGGAAGAATATGGAATAAAGGACAGCAAGAACATCGTCATTAGGAGGGGTTTACCTCTGTAGTCTGTGCATACTTCTGGACACTTTCTGTCTATGCTGCTATAACTACTACTGTAGAGTTTATCTGAATGTTTACAACTACTACTGTAGAGTTTATCTGAATGTTTATGCTACTGTACATGAATGTAATTTGAATGAATTTGATACTTTTCATGTTAAAAGTTTGCACTGTATATTGCACTGGCACTTTAAGAACTTTCAAAGTTTATTAACTGATTGATGTTTTGTTTGGTTTCCGTGGGGGTTTCCCCTCTGTGCTGCTCAGCTTTCATTACGGAAACGGCCATTCTCTTTATCTCCAGTTCTAATCAGGAGCTAGACGGGGCATGCATATTACTTCCATTCTTCAGTCACTGCATTGGCTACCCTACCGTTTCCAGGCTCAGTTCTCTGAGGTGGTCCCTACCTTATGTAAGGTTCTGCCTCATGAGGTTAGGGCTCTCATTCTCCTGGCTTGTCACAAATTATGGAAAACTGAAATATTCAGGAAGGCTTTTGTACTCAGGCAATAGGCTGTGCTGTAATCAGTGACTCAGAGAGATTCTTTGGTACAGGGACTGTACACTATGCTACTGGGTACTATCAGTGATGTAGATATGTGCCTGCTGCTGGGTAGTTTCACACTGTTAAATATGTCACGTTTAATGAATTATGCTTTATTTCAGCAATTTTTCATCTCTGTATTCTGATTTACAATTGTTTTCAAATTTTTGCAACTCGACTGTATTGTTCCTTGAATGTCCTAACTGCTGATTGTATTGACTTGCAGTATATAACCCGCCTCAAGTCTCAGTGAGAAAGGCGGGGAACAGACAAATAAATAAAATAACACCCCGCCTGAGAGTTCTACAACCTTTTTGTAACATTTTGGGACTTTCCGTGTCTTTAAAAAATTTCTAATGCACCAATAAACAAAGACCAATAAACTTAAAACCGATCAGAGCCCCGGGAGTATACAACAGGAGTATACTCAGGAGTATACAACAAAAGTGGTGACAACCAGGCACTAACCCTCACAAAGGTAAAGAAAAAAACCCTGGGAAATTTCCCCAACCTTCCAGGATACCACCAGCATTTAGGGAATTAAGCAAGATGGATTTCTTCTGCCTTTTCCCCTCCCGTTTTCCTCTTTCCTTTTCTCTGATTCTCAACTGATCTCCCCATTCTTGGCCTCTGTGGGCATGTTCAGTCTTTGGGAGACAAACTAGGATGTTTTCTTTGTGTAATTCATCAACTTATTTTTTTTCTCTGTACTTGATAAATCCCCTGGGTGAACACAGCCACACCCACATCCACACTCACACACCATGTCTGTGAGTGGCCCCACTTCATTGCTGTATGGGGAAGCATTATTGTGGAAATTCATGAACCACAAAGCCACAAAACTTCCAGAAATGTTAATGGAGTCCATTATGGGTACCAGATAGTCCAGTCTCCCTCTTAAAAAAATAAAAGTAAAGGTAAAGGTAGTCCCCTGTGCAAGCACCAAGTCATTACTGACCCATGGAGGGACGTCGCATCATGATGTTTTCTTGGCAGACTTTTTACAGTGTGGTTTGCCATTGCCTTTCCTAGTCATCTACACTCTATCCCCAGGAAACTGGGTACTCATTTTACCAATCTTGAGCCAGCTACCTGAACCCAGCTTCTGCCAGAGTTTGGGTTGCAGTACTGCCGCTTACCACTCTGTGCCACGGGGCTTTTTACCTCCTACTAAAATGAAATGTATTATTCATATTCCCAAACATTTATAAGTTATAGTCTCCATTACCAGTTGCCCAAGATGCTTCAAAACAGTATTTTAAAAGATACATCAATCAAAGATAAAAACTTGCATTAGAAAGCAACGAACAGAAAAACCTTCCTTGTATGTGCAGGAAAAAATCAAGCCCCCCTGAGAAGCCAGGAGTACCAGGTAGGCAGTTACTGAAAAGGCCAGCCATTGGAGAGCAGTACTGTCTGGAAGATCCTGTCATCCAGTGGACATACCTCTGGGTCAAACTACAAGTGACAAATGTCACAGGTTGGACACTTGTCAGCTTCCCTCAAGTGTTGATGGGAAATGTAGGCAGCTTGGCGGAATGTTGGACAAGTGACAGTTGAAAAGTCCATTGGACAGCAGTTGGAGAGCCAAGCTGCAAGACCAGGATGCCTACATTTCCCATCAAAACTTGAGGGAAGCTGACTAGTGTCCAACCTGTGTCAGGCATCACTTGTAGCTTGGCCCTAAAGAGAAACATTGTACTGTCGTGATTTTTCTGGTTAATAAGCAAATTTTGTTTTCTGTTTCCCCCTTGGCTGTAAATGAGGAAGATCTGGGAGCCAAGGATGTTCTGTACGTGATCATTATTTGTGGCTCACATGTTGGAAATGAATATTGACTGGGAGACCCCTCATGTCATTGGTCAGCAAGGCAAGAGAGAACTTGGTGTTTGACCCAAGAGTTATTCTGTGATGTCTATGAGTTAGGTCACAGTTACAAGTTCATCAAGTTGATGACGGAAGAATCGCTTGATGACTTGCACATGAGAATGGGCCATTACAGATTGATACCCCTCACACACATCAAGCCTCTCAGAAGGGACGTTCTTATCACCTCAGAATCCCTGTGGAAAATGCCCTCTTTTCACACCAAACATAACAGGTGATGTGCCAACTTCAGTCAGGGCCAACCAGTCAGGGCCAATGACCTGATTTTTCACCCTAACCCTTCCCCAACTTTTTCACCCTAACCCTTCCCCAACTTCTATGTGTTTTCCTCAGGAACAGTTTTGTGAGGAAAAACTGAATCTCTGGGTAGCTCTGGAGAAGGAAAAGGAACAAAATATCACCACAGGTTCTGAGACTGCCCATCTCAGCCACCTGATTGCAGAGATGGTGGGCAAGAACAGCCAGCAACTGAATTCCTGCTGGTCAGACTTAACAGAAAGATAGATTGAAATTAAGAACCCGGTCTCTTGAGAATGACCTTGTTTTTCCCTAGGGGGGAAAGAGCAAACGATTCCTCACTAGAAAAGAAAAACACCCAGCGTGTTGCTTTCTCTGTTTAATTCAGACCACTTCTTTCTCTCTTAAAGGGCCCTGAAAGTCCTTCCACCAGGTATCAAATGTTAATGGATAGCCATGCTATTATGTTGCGACAAGGGGGGAAAAAAAGAGTTATGTGGCACTTTCAACACATTTATTAAAGCTCAGCTCTGCCCTTTTGAAAGTGGAGCTGAGCTTCACACACCCCTCCCTGAGTTGCCCTCATGGGAATATTCAACTGGACGCTCCACACGCAGCCACCCTACAGTTTCTCATTTACTTCGCGGAAAGCAGGATTTATATTTTTTCCAAAGTAAAGGGGAAACAAAGACATGAACCAGGTGAGTTATACAGAGACTAAGGGCCAAACTACAAGTGATGAATGATACAGGTTGGACACTTGTCAGCTTCCCTCAAGTTTTGATGGGAAATGTAGGCAGCTGGGCAGAATGTTGGACAGGTGACAGTTGAAAAGTCCATTGGACAGCAGTCGGAGAGCCAAGCTGCAAGACCAGGACGCCTACATTTCCCATCAAAACTTGAGGGAAGCTGACTAGTGTCCAACCTGTGTCAGGCGTCACTTGTAGATTGGCCCTAAGCCTGTTGTCTGGGCACTCTCTTCAGGAGCTTTCTACTGTCCACACAGGAGGACAGAATATCTTGGTAAAACTAACACCCCAAATGGCATTCAAATTAGAACCGCAAGCCCAAGGATTCTAGAAAGAAGAACCATGACAAGAAGGAAGCCAAGCTCAGACAGATGTCAAGAAGCAAATACTGGTTTTATTTGTAGGCTCATTGGTAGCCAGAATTTGTAGGCTCATTGGTAGCCAGAATTTGTAGGTTCATTGGTAGCCATGGGCTGGCACAACTGGACTCACTCCATGGTGACAGATTTCGCCACAAAGTCTCCCTCCACTAAGATGTACTTAATGTGGTCCAGGTTTAGTTGGCTGCTGAATTGAAAATGAGTCTTGTCAGGCAAGGTCACGGTCACCTGGGTGTCCTCTTCTGTCACATCAAAGGAGAAACTGATCTGCGGAGGAGAGATCAAGGCATTAGACGATTGCACTTTTGTTGGGGAAGAAAGATACTCACCCCCTAAGATGGGGAAGACACGGTCTCACGGGCAGTGCAATTTATAGAAGGCAGTGGCTGGACCACTCACAGTCCTGCCTCAGGAGCGTCCATATGTCTGGGCTCCTTATGTAGAGCGGTCCATTCTCAGAGTAATCTTCATCTGGTTGTTGTGGTGGACTTTACAATCCCAAAGCTTTTCTCCCTGGGCAATTCCGGAGGGTGTCAGGGTTGGCCAGTTCCCAGGGGCAAGACCCCAAAGGGCTGCCACTGTCACTTGTCAAGGAGTGCCTCAGAAGGCATCATTGCTTGCTCCTGTGCTTCCAATTGTTGGGTACCTTGGGCCAGTCACACACTCTACCTAAACTACATCACGGGGTTGTTGTGAAAACAAAATGGATGAGAGGAGTACAATGCAAGCTGCTTTGGTCCCCACTGGGGACAAACTGGGATATAAAATGTATAAAATTAAAAAATGTAAGGTTTAGGGTAAGAAAGAGAACTCAGTGTGGACTTGTAGCACCGCTCCAGCTGAAGGCTCCAGGCCTTTCCACTGGAACTTCTCCTCGGAACCAGCTGGGTTCCACCAAGTGGTTATTAAGGTTGCCAACCTCCTGGTAGGGCCTGGAGGCCTCCCAGAATTATAAGGACCTGGAAGCTCTAGATGACAGAGATAATTTCCCCTGGATAAAATGGCTGCTTTGGAGGGTGGGCTGTATGGCATTATACCCTTCCCCAAACTCCACCCTCTCCACGCTCCACCTCTCCAATCTCCAGGAATTTCCAACCTGCTGTTGGCAACCCTGGCACCCACTGAGTATGCCTTGCCCAAGGAAGGACACCTCCCCTCAGTTTTGGGGCCAGCCGTCACGGCTTCTCCATCTTCCACTCACCTTGGCATCTGCTGCCTGCTGGAAAGGGCATGAAGGATACGTCATTTCTGGACCGTCATTTCCACCTGTCTTATACTTGCATATAATAACCCCTTTACTTAAGTCAGGATTACAGTAAATCAGCAAGTTTGAGGCATCCCGGCCCAGGCTGATGGTAAAGCTAACAGGAAAAGATCAGACAACATATTTAGCTCTCTGATTTACCAGGAGCAGAAATATAACAATTGAAGCAAATACTCTAGTTTTCAGTCTATTTCTGGTCTGTGCCCTCTTCAGTTCAGAAGTGTGGCTGCACCAGGCAACAATAAGCATACAGTGTGCAGATACAGCCTTAGTGATGGGTGGCGGTGAGTCTGTCCTGCAAATAAGCCTGCCTGCTGGGCTCCTGCATCTTCTGGAGTAGTCGGACAAACAGACCAGTGATGAGCTTGGAATTGACGTGCAGGGAAAGCAGAGGGTAAGGTGGTAATCTTACTGGGGGCTGAGGCAGGGCCAGAGGAAGGATTTATTTATTTCTAAATTTTGTATTGATATCCTGGGCTCCCTGCAAGCAGGCTCAGGGTGGGTGTGGTTTGCAGAAAGTGTAGTTTGTGCCTCAAGTGGCCATGCCCAGTTTCAGAATTTAATAAAAATGATTTAGGACAAGTACATTTCAGATGTTTTAAGCAATTAATATGGGTGACAGAGCCCAGACCATTTCTCAAGTCTTCCTAGGACATAGATATGCCCAGTTTTAACCCACCAATACAAACCTCTTGGCTCCGCGAACCACCGTCCCCTCCACAATGATCGAATTGCCCTTCTTGTTCAAGTTTTGGATAAGCAGTGTCTACAGAAGAGGGAAAACAGCAGCATTATTTCATTCATTCATTCGTTCGTTCGTTCGTTCGTTCGTTCGTTCGTTCGTTCGTTCGTTCGTTCGTTCGTTCGTTCGTTCGTTCGTTCGTTCGTTCGTTCGTTCGTTCGTTCGTTCGTTCGTTCGTTCGTTCGTTCAAAATGTTTATTCGCTGCCTTTCCACTGAAAAGGATCTCAAGGCAGCTTACAATAGAAAATATAAAGAAACGTGTATATATATAAAAAACCCTGATAAAATACATTAAAAAATGGTTAAGCAAAAGCTGTCCTAAATAAGTCTTCAGACACCTCCTGAAGATAGGATGTGAGGGGGCCAGGCACACCTCCCTTGGAAGGCTGTTCCACAATTGTGGGGCCGCCACCGAAAAGGCCTTCTCCCACGTACCTACCGACCGAGCGTCTGGTTGATAAAACAGTCAGGAGGGCCTCTCCCGATGATCTTAACTTTGGGCAGGAGCCTACGGGAGAAGATGTTCCTTTTGATCCTACATGGTCCCAAGCCATGTAGGACTTTAACAGAAAACCAGCACCTTGAATTGGGCTTGGTGGAAAACATTAGCCAGTGTTGATGCTGCAATATTGGGGCCACATGCTCCTGATAGCTGGCCCCGACTATCTGTCTAGCTGCAACTTTCTGCACTAGCTGCAGTTTCTGAACTGTCTTCAAGGGCAGCCTGGAGTAAAGCACACTGCAGTAGTCCAGTTGAGATGTAACTGAGGTGTGGGTCACTGTGGTTAGATCTGACTGAGCCAGGAATCAGCGTGGCTGACACACCAGCCAAAGCTGGACAAAGGCACTCCAAGCCACCACAGCCACCTGATTTTCTAAGGTGACCCCTGTGTCGAGCATCACTCCCAAGCTGTGGACCTTGTGGTTCTAAATTTTGAAGGGGAGCGTACCCCTTCCAAGACAGGGGAGTTCTTCTCACATTGCTGGCCTGCCTTCCTATTAACCCAGAGAACCTCTGTCTTGAACTTGTTCACCCTCGTCCAGCCCATTACTGACTCCAAGCACAGGTTCAGAACATCAACTGCATCCTTGGAATTAGATGGGAGAGAAAGGTAGAGCTGGGTATCATCTGCCTATTGGTGACACCGCAGCCCAAATCTCCTGGTGACTTCAACCAATGGCTTCATGTAAATCTTAAATAACATGGGAACAAAATCAAACCCTGCAGAATTCCATAGGCCAATAGCCAGGAGGCAGAGCAGGAGTCCCCCCTGTACCACCTTCTGAGACCAGCCATTCAGATAGGACTCAAACCAGCATAACACAGCACCCTTTCGTCTCAGGGTTGAAAGGCAACTCGGAAAGATACCACGGTTGATGGTATCGAGGGCTGCTGTGAAATCCACCAGGACTAGCAGGGGTAGACTCTTCCTCTCTGGTTCTTGCTAGAGGTCATGATCATGAACAAAGGTGACTAGTGCCATCCCTGTTCCAAAATCCCAGTCTGAAGCTAGACTGAAATGGATCCAGAAAATGGGTCTTTTCCAAAAGCCCTAGAGCTGTGACGCTACCAGCTGCTCTACTACCTTGCTCAAGAATGGAAGACTGACTTATGTTCTCTACAATTCTAGGGCTCAGGGAGGATTTTTTTTCCCAACACAGGTGTAATTACCAACACCAAACCCAATTCAAGGTGCTGGTTTTATCCTTGAGCATGGGTGGTATTATTAGTAGGCAGATGCTCTCTATCCTGTGGACAAATTAGCAACATGAATATACCAATTTCCCTAGGGGAAGGGTTAAAGCTTTCTAGCTCCAGGAACATTGTGAGCCAAAATATGACCTTCTACATCCATCTGCTCAAATAGACGCCATTCCACAGAATGTTACAGTAGATATAAAAGCCTTTTTGTCCTTAGAGTGCTGTAAGGCTATTGTGTATTTTCCCACAGACATCTGCTAATGAACAATTACAGCTTAGAGCCAAGCTACAAGTGATGCTCACACAGGTTGGACACTTGTCAGCTTCCCTCAAGTTTTGATGGGAAATGTAGGCATCCTGGTCTTGCAGCTGTAATGGAGAGCCAAGCTGTAAAACCAGGACGCCTACATTTCCCACCAAAACATGAGGTAAACTGACAAGTGTCCAACCTGTGTCATTCGTCACTTGTAGCTTGGCTCTAAGTCAGGCTAGGCCTTTATCAGGGAGCACAGAGAACAAGCTGTCCCCCTGCTCCACACTAGAGATGGGCATGGATCAGAAAATGGACCAAAATTTCACATGGACCAGCTTGGTTTGGCGTTCACAAATCGTCAGGTTGTGGGACGTGAGTTTTTCATGGACCCAATGACTTTTGGGCCGGTCTGTTGACCCATTGATCTGTGAATCCAGACTGGGTTTAAAGTGTCCATGGGGCAGGTCCATGAAAAGTTCATGGTCCATTGTCCGTGAACCATGGACCATGGCCCGACTGCCCGTGGCTTTTTCCAGGTCAGTGCCCACTGCTACTCCAGGCACACAGGAAGAGAACTGCCTCCCAAGCAAACCTTCTCTGTGAGCCTAAAAGCAATCTTTTGAATAGCCCCCCAGATTGTTGTCTTCGGGTAGCTGGCCACCCCACCCCATGGATTTGTCTTAATGTTTGGTGGATGTGAAATACGGGCGTGACTGTCTGATATAAATTTTATTGTACTGTTGGATATTTTTAAGATTTAACTTACTGATATATTTTACTCTAACTTATGCTATCTGTTTTTATTGTATTTATTGCCTCCTGTGATCTGCTCTGAGCCTGCAGGCGGGGAAAGTGGAATATAACAAAATAAATAAATAATTCAGGACTTCCATTTCATCTCAGAGCCAAACTACAAGTGACATCTTACACAGGTTGGACACTAGTCGGCTTCCCTCAAGTTTTGATGGGAAATGTAGGCGCCCTGGTTTTACAGCTTGGCTCTCCATTACAGCTGCAAGACCAGGATGCCTACATTTCCCATCAAAACTTGAGGGAAGCCGACTAGTGTCCAACCTGTGTAAGACGTCACTTGTAGTTTGGCTCTCAGAAAAGAAATTCTGGTAGTATAGCTATGGAGTTTCACTACTTGAAAACACACAACACTGGAGGCAGAAGAAATACTGTTGCTGGCTTTGTCCAGAACTTCTGAAATTATCTGGCTAGGAAATTTCACTACAGCAGTGGACTATTACTTTGGCCTTAGCAGACCAAGGCCACAATCCTTTTGAAAACATTTCCCTAGAAAGAAGCACCAATGAATGAAGTGAGACTTACTTCTGAGGAAACAGGCTCTGAATTGCATTAGGTCTCTAGATACTGTTTCAGAGTTGCCCAGCTACCATCCCTTCCACCAACAAGCATTTTAACCCATATAACCCATCCACCTATCCACTGAACGGAACAACCATCTGGTGCACCATTGACATCCAATACACTAAGCTATCTGCCAAGGACCATCCTTACGGACTATCAGCTAGACCATCCCTCTATAAACAACTTACATGTGCCATTGGTAAGTCTGTAGAAATCTTCCTTGGGATTGCAAAGGCTTGGCAAGGCAGCTTCCAATAGATACCCTTCAATGAGGCTTTGTTGGGCTGTCTGAACTTTAAATAGAGGCCGCCCTTTCTCTCTCCCAACCAATCAAATACGAGGTTGTGAAATCCTTAAGAGAACTTCATCAGAAACACTTTGGCTTTCCACCTTACAAACTCAAGCCAGTGTTGCAATAGTTAAATAATAAACTTTTGTAGTGTGAATTCCCTTTCCAAGTGCTCTACATGATGTTGAAAATCACCAGGTACCAGGAGTAAAGTAATGAAATAATGCTGGTCCCCACCAGAACATTCTCTCTATGGAAATATAGAATCTTTTACGGGGAAGGTATTCAGGCTTTTTCTTTTAATCTCTAATATTTTGCTTATTACTTATAAGCTTCCTTGAGCCAGAAGGAAAGGTGGGATCTATTGAGTGTCATTACTTATTAAAACCCAGGAAATACTCATACTGCTTTTGTCACTGTATTGGCTTACAGTAAGTGCCAACAATCAAATAGACACACAAGGGGAGTTTTATTTCTTAAAATTGCTGGACCTGAAGCCCTCAGTGGATCCAGCAGCCAACGTTTCTTTCTTTCTTTCTTTCTTTCTTTCTTTCTTTCTTTCTTTCTTTCTTTCTTTCTTTCTTTCTTTCTTTCTTTCTTTCGATTTCTATTCCGCCCTCCTCGCACCAGCAGGCTCAGGGCGGATTACATTCCATAAAAGCATTTCAATAAAAGTTACATATTAACAATTTAAAGCAACAATAATATAATATAAATATTTTAAAAATACAAAAGATACAAAAGAGCAGCATTCAGTGTAAAGAGGCAGGTTACCTCAGACGTCTCCCCGTTCAGTTGCGGGGCTTTTGGTGTCCAGAATTTTCAGAAAAGATTGAGTAATTTACTTTGGAGGTCATGTGGGAAGGACTCTCAAAAGTTGCCGTTCCTTTGTGTGTTTGCATGTGCCTGCTCTTCTGCGAGGGCTAATCAGCGAAAAACAGGCTCAATATCCAGCAAGCGATGGAAAAAACAGTGTGCACACCACCCGGATATCGTATGTCAATAAATATTATAATTTCCAAAACACTCTAGAACAATACATGAAAAGGTGTATTCCTATTACATGAAAAGGAAAAGGAAAAGGTCTTTTCCACGATGTCACTCCTTGGGTTTACCTAAATGAGCCAACAACAAGTAAGCCACCGGCCCCGAAGAAGCTGTCCTGACGAAAGCTGCTGTTTAGCTGGCTGCAGTTAGGACTGTGAGTGGCTGGTCTCCTTGGAAAAGGGTCCAACTGAAGATACCTTGAGAGATCTGCATTCAGAAAAATAGCAGAATTAAATGTTGGAAGGCTTTTACCATCTCTACAGCCCATGGAGTACATACCTTGATTTAAAGGAAAAGTACTGAAGAAGAAACCTAATGGGGGTCTGTGATTATTGAATTTATGAAAGACGTATTTCTGTATGGTCATTTGAAGCAATAAGAGACTCTTTATGGATTTTTTCCTGGCTAGAAGACACAACGGAATACCCTGTAGAATTTTTCGTCTTGCTATTAAACAAGGGTACAGAGTGCAATGTGCTTGTGGTTCTCTGCACCTTTAAGGGGGTTCTTTGGAGTACTCTATGCAGGAATTTGCTGTCTGTACTAGACACATGAATATATAGATTTATATCATCATTGTTATTGCACTGTTTGTATTATTTATTGGAATACACCTTTTCATGTATCGTTCTAGAGTGTTTTGGAAATTATAATATTTATTGTAATACAATATTCGGGTGGTGTACACACTGTTTTATCCGCCACTTCTGCGAGGGCTGGCAGATATCACAATACATGGTTGGAGCTGGCGTGAAGGAACTGTATGTTCCTCTTAGCTAGTATCTACTCTCTGTCTTCATTTCTCATTACCCTGTAATCCCTGATTCTTTGCCTGTATTTACTATAGAGTTGTGTGCCATCAAATCATAGCTGATTTACAGTCATTCTTGCTGGGGTTTTGAAGACAAGGGACTAACAGAGGTGGTTTGCCATTGCCTTCCTCTGCATAGCACCCCCGATCTTCTTTGGAGGTCTCCCATCCAGCTGTTAACCAAGGCTGACCCTTGCTTAGCTTCTGAGATCTGATGGGTTCAGGCTTGCCTGAGCTATCCAAGTAGGGCAAAGCTATTTAGTATAGAAAAATTGCATTGATTCCTATTTGCATACGTGCTTCCTCTTTGCATATGTTGTAGAGCTGACTACATGTCAGCTCTACCACATACCCCTTGGGGGCAGGTTCCCTAGAACAAAGCTTTGGTTCCCTTGTTACGGGGGGCAAACATCCAGAGGTAGTGGCATGCTATGTAGAGGGACTCTAATGCCTACTTCACAGGGTGCAATGATACAGCAAAGCTTTTGACTGTGTGGATCATGAAAAGCTATGGAAGGTGTTAAAAGAAATGGGTTTGCCACGACATCTGATTATTTTGATGTGCATCCTGTACTCTGGAGAACAGGCTACTGTTAAGACAGAATGTGGGGAAACGGAATGGTTTCCAATCGGCAAAGGTGTCAGACAAAGAGGTACATTTTCTCTTTATCTGTTTAACCTTTAAACAGAGTATATCATAAGAAATGCTGGATTAGATTTAGAAGAAGGCGGAATGAAAATTGAGGAAACAAACATTAACAATTTGAGATATGCTGATGACACCACATTACTGGCAGAAAATAGTGAAGACTTGAAACAACTGCTGATGAAGGTTCAAGGAGAAAGTAACCAAAGGAGGATTACAGCTGAACATCAAGAAGACAAAATTAATGACTATTGAGGAATTACACAATTTTAAAGTTGACAATAAGGAAATTGAAATTGTTAATTTTTTTCTTATTCTTTGGTTCAAACATCAACCAGAAAGAAGAAATCAGAAGAAGACTTGGAAGAGCAGCTGTGAGAGAACTAGAAAAGATCCTTAAAGATAAAGATGTCTTTCTGGGGAACAAGATCAAGATAATCCAAACTATGGTATTCCCCATTACTATGTATGGATGTGAAAGTTGGCTGGGGCAGACATCTTAGCAGGCTGGGCAAAGTTTGTCCCTGTGGAAGTGGGGTACATTGTGGAATGGCTGCCATCCAGGAAATCCCAGCTTTTTCAGAGAGCAGTCCCAATTGACCTGCGTTTGCCCTGGATTCAGGGGCAGACCAGCACACTGTTTCCTTAACGTCCTCCCTCACTGGGGCTCCTCTATTGTTTGTCCTCTCTATAACCTTGGTCTTAATGGGAACTACAGGGCAATGTCTGGATCAGCCACGGAGCAGCTGGGCAGGAGACAGAGGGCTGGAAGCTCCCGGGATGAAAAGAAGAAATTAAGCTTCTGTGGAAGCCAAGCTACTTCCATATTTTGACTTTCTTTCTATGATGCAAGGACCTTAGTGGCAAGTTGAGTTTCTTCAAGGTGACTGTGCAGAGGAACAGCTTCCTGCTGAGCGGACTGAGCAGTAGCATTAGCCGTCTGTACTTCTTCTGGTGATTCTCGAGGCCAAACTAGACTTCTCTACAGTTAAATCAGACTTCTCAGCTCAAGGCCTATCAGACGCTTTGCTGCATGCATTCAACTTTAGCTCTGCTTCATCTACCTTTTCACTCCTCCGTTCAAACTTCCACTTCCTTGACCAGATCATTCCATGCCACAGCTGTGGAATCTACAGGGCCTACAGCCATCCTAGCGGTGCATTTAAACCTGCATTGATGGACCTCTTAAAGTTGTCATAATTAAATTAGTAGTTTCTGTTTCTAAAAGGTAGGATGTCTGCCATAATGGCCAGGAATTTCTTCCTGCCCTTACAAGCTGCAGGATTTTTTTCCTGGCGCCTGCCTCTTTGGGTTCCCAAGACCCTACTCCCTGTGGGATGTAGGAGGGACCCAGGACTTATGTTTTTTAGGGTCCCTCGAACACTTCTGGAGGGGCATGGTGGCAGGTGATAGGGTATGAGTATTCACAGCTCACTTCTTCAGAGTGTAAGTATTTGAGATTCAGAGCACCCTTTTACAGACACAACTCACGTCTGACGAAGGGAGCTTTGACTCGAAAGCTCAGACCCTAAAATGTAGCTGACCTTTAAGGTGCTACTGGATCCAATTCTTGCTCTTCTACTACAGGTAAATACAGGTCAAAGAAAGCCAGAGAAGCTGGAAGGCCAGTTTTGGCTCACACTCGTACTGCTTTGCAAAGAACCAACAATAGCTAATCAATCTACATTTCTGCTTTACTAGAACTAAGAGCTAAAATTTCACTAACACACGTTGTACCTTGTTGGGCTCTAAGGTGCTATTGGACTCAAATCCTGCAACTGCAGATCAAGAAGGCTAACTACCTAAATTATCCTGAGAGATGATGGTGGGTTTCTGTTAAGGCTGATTACCTGCTATCTCTAGCCCTCCATTAAGGCTATCAGAAAACCTAATTCCGGTAAATCACCCAGTTTTCAAGAGGGGAGGAGGCTAATATGAGAGCCTCTAGGTAGACTTTAAAAAAAACTAGACTAGAAATGGGCATGAACAGAAATATGAACAAAAGTTCATGACGAACCAGGCCAGTTTGTGGCTGGTGAACCGGCGGTTCGTCAGAGCCCATTTCTGACGAACCTCCACGAACTTTAGGCTGGTTCGTTTGGTTTGTTTTTTGATTCATCACTGCAGACAGCCTGGCGTCAATCAATCATTTTTCCTAGGCAACAGGGGATGGACTTCCTGTAGACCTTCTGCAGAACTGGAAATGGCCTTCTGCTGGCCCAGAAGTGACGATTTGCTGACCTGGATGTGACATTTTCATGAACCAAACTAACCGGTTTGCGAACCAGAGCAGGTTCGTGAAAGTTTATGGTTCTTGAAATGCGATGAACCAAGAACCGCATGGTTTGTTTTCCCCCGGTTCATGCCCATCTCTAAACTAGACTGTTTCCCTCCATTGTCTGTTTGGAAGTGCCTGGGGGGAGTTTTGCCTCCTACTGTACACAGTTGCTGCTGATCTCAGAGGAAGTTTGGGCCGGGCATGTAGATGGAGTGTTTGGGGGTTTCTCTGGCTGGGCGCTCTTGGCTGGGCATCAGCTGCCATTAGAACCTGCTGTGAGTGAAGAAACCAAGGTCCCTTAGTCAAGCAGGAGCTGGGAGGGGTGGATGTGTTAAACTTCATGATGAAGTCTAAGTCAGCACTTTACTGTTACTCTAAATTTAGCCACTGTAGATGGACACACCTGGCATCTGGTGTTGCAAGCTCGGACTCATGAAAGCTTTCTGGGATTTTTCGTTTGTCTTCAAAGTTTCCTAGAGTGCCAAGGGACTCCAATACTGTCAGATTTCACTGCAAAAGAGGAAACTGCTCTAAAATGAGGAAACTGGTAAAAAAGAAGTTGAAAGGAACATACGAAAAGGTCAAATCTCTGGACAAGGCTTTGTGGTTACTTGAAGCCTCAGTACTTCAGGCTCAGTTGGACTGTATACCACAGGTCCGGAAAGGTGGTAGAACGTCCAAGAGGTCAACAGAATGGCGAACAAGCAGGGGGAAGGAAGCTTTTAGAGTGAAAAAGACTTTCTTCAGAAGCCTGAAGTCTTGCTTAAGCAAGACAAACAAAAAATGAACAGAAACTTGTACAAAGGAAATAAAAGGAGATAATTATAGATGCAAAAAAAAAAAGAGATTTTGAGGAACATATCACTAAAAGCATCAAGACCAACAACAAACCACTGCACCACTAAACCAAACTATAATGATTATAGTGGAGAAAGTGGATGGTCCCTTCCCTCATAAGGTAGATCATTCCATATAGGGCTGAACATCTCATATATATCCATAATAACCCTTTGGAATGGCTTCCCAGAGGAAGGCTGAAGATCTTGCTTGCTGGTTATTAGGAGACGGTATGGGGATATGTGGGCTTTTGGTGTGGATAGTTTGTGATTTTATTGGGGGCGCTCCCAAGGTGGCTGCAGCCCACATGATGATGTCACTTCCCAGAAGATGGGGCAGGTAGGTGCTGGGTCCCCCACCACCTGCCAGTAGGACAGGGGGACCTGGTAACCCTACAATGCCTGCAGTCCAGAAGGGTTCAGGGTTGAGGCCTTCAGCACAGATGACGGCAACCAATTTGAGGAGTCTGTCCTATGTAAGGAATTGCCCGAGACGGGAAAAGGTTGCCAGGGCAGTGTGGTGAGTTTTACCTCAGTGCTGCAGCACACAGAGATGGACCTCACGGATGGTAAAAGGGAATCAAGTCAGCCACTCGTGGCAGCGTGGTGAGTTTTACCCCAGTTTAAGAATTATGGTTTCTGGCAGATTTCCTTCCAAGCCATACTTTGGTGAGGCTGTGAAGAATTCTCTTGAAGATCCAAAGCCTATGAAACCAGGGGAAGATGTGCTAATGCCAAACTGATTGGCATCTCTAGACTGGGTCATGATTGGGCTTGCCAACGTCCAGGTGGGGCTGGAGATATCCCAGAATTACAGCTGATCTCCAGACTACAGAGATCAGTTCCCTCGGAAGAAAGAGCTGCTTTGGAGGGTGGACTCTATGGCATTAGACCCTGCTAAGGTCCCTCCTCAGACTCAAGCCTCCTGGAATTTTCCAGGTTCAAGTTGGAAACCCTATGATACCGTGCTTTGTCAGTTTTGGAACTATAAGCATGTACAACCCTGGGAGCTTAAATGGTCTTTCAGGAAGTGACAATGCCCCCTCTAGTGGCCACAACTCCAGTCCACCTCTTTATTTCTGTCTCTATGAAGTTTTCTACTAGGCATGTTTTCCCCTCTGGGCCTTCTTTCCCACTGCCCAAACTCCCAGGTCAGATCTTGCATATGCCAATAAACCTTCTGCATCCCAGCTGCCTCCCATCTTGGTGTTTGTCATCCCCGGGCTGCTCATTTGGGGACTCCCCAGCACTCCTCTCTCTTATTTCCATCCGGGCTTATCTCTAGATCAAAAGGTGATCTGAACCGTTATTAAATCCCTGTTCTCACAATTTGTCAATGAAGGCATTTGCTGCACTTCATGATAAAATAAGTCTTACCTCATGAAATGTATTAGTTGACTTGGAGGGGGGATTCTAATAAGAATATTTTTAGTAACATCTTAATGACATATTTCCATGTGATTGATTGTAAGGAGCACAGTTCCATTTCTAAGTGTGTAAACTAGAGGTGGGAATGGACCTAAATTTAACATGGACTTGCCCTGTTCGGCGTTCGCAATCCGGTGGCCTGTGAGATGCATGTTCTTTCACAGACATCTTGAATTTTGGGCATGTCTGTGAGTCCGTTGCTCCATGAACACAGACATCCCAGCACTGAGCAATTAGTTCCCTAGACAACATAGGAGCCACCTACAAACGTTTTCCTGCTCTAGGAATACATTAATCTTAGCCCTAAAAACCTTGATAGGCAGCTCTGGCTGCCAACCAGAGAGCTCCCATTATTCTCTATCTGAGCATTTACTATATAAGAAGACTGTGCAGAGCCACGGTTTCACTTTCCAGGCAGCAGTTTCCGAGTGAGGGACTGCTTGCTGCAGAAGTTGGTTTTTTTGTTTTTTGTTTTGCATTGCGAGTCGCGAGAGGTAGGCTTGGGGCTTATGCTGCAGCAAGGCTCTGGTTGCAAGCTTATTGTGTTTCCTCAGCTGAGGGCTCACTCTTCTCTTCTGTTTAATTTTTTTCACTTTCAATTCTTATTTGCTATCGTGGTGGGATAGGGCTCTCATCTCTGCCCCAGTCTAGTCAGAGAGCCGAAACAGACGAGACGAGTTCCCTCAATTCAACCTGGGTTGGATTGCCTCAAGGTTTGACGGGAAATGTAGGCATTTCTCCTTCCCGTTGCTCAGAGGAGGAGGGGGGAGGAGGAGGGCTCCTCTCGCCCGGCCGCCACCATTCCCAAGCGCGAGGGATTCGAGGAGCCTGGAAAGTGGCGGAGGGATGCTCTTAGGCTGGGTCGCGGTGGCGGCGGCGCTCTTGCTGCAGCCGCCCCCTGCCGCCCCGCCCAAGCCTCTTCCTCTTGTTCTCCTTCCTCTCGGCTTCCTTCTCCAGCGGTGAGAGAGGCGGCGGCGGCAGCGAGCGGCAGCAGCAAGAGCGCCGCCGCCGCCGCACCCCAGCCTAAGAGCATCCCCCCGCCACTTTCCAGGCTCCTCGAGTCCCTCGCGCTTGGGAACGGCGGCGGCCGGGCGAGAGGAGCCCTCCTCCTCCCCCCTCCTCCTCTGAGCGACGGGAAGGAGAAATGCCTACATTTCCCGTCAATCCTTGAGGCAATTCAACCCAGGTTGAATTGAGGGAACTCGTCTCGTCTGTTTCGGCTCTTAGAGCTGCAGCAAGGCTCTGGTGGGTGCGAGTTTTTGGGGCTCCTGGAGGGCTCATCCTTCTCTTTGACCCCCCCCCCATTTCAATTCTTACTTGCTTGTGGGGTTGTGGTTGGTGCTATTGGACAAAAAGAAGACTCTAAGAGGAACTGGACAACACACATAGATCCTGCATTTCCCAGGGTCAAATCTCCCTGAAACTTATTTTGGACTTTGGGAGGGCATTTTTGAGCACCTCCAAGAAGGTGCCCCTAGCCACTCCATTTGTTCCTATTTCAAGGAAGAATTTGACAGCAAATGGAAGTTTCCTGGGGTGGCTGCTTTGGGGGTCTGAAATGCAATCTTGGCCAAACTTGGAGGGTCATTGGAGGAAAGCCTGCTGAAGACTCACTGTGAGTTTGGCATCTCTGAGTGTGAAGGGGCTGGTGCTAGGGCCCCCAGAAGTGACAGACCACAGACCGATGAACTGGTCTGCGAATCAGGACGGGTCCATGAAAAATTCATTGTCCGTGGTCCGTGAAACACAATGGACCACAGGCCAACAGTTCATGCTTTTTTTCCCAGTCTGTGCCCACCTCAAGTGTAGACACATTTTTTTAAAAGTTAAAAACGGAGATAAAATAATTTAAATCCAGTTAAAAACCAGCCCACATTTAAAAAGCTATCTCTAGCACGAAATTGCGCTGCTCAACCCAAGGCCCATCTCTACCTGTGGTGAGAGCAGCCAGAGGCTAAGAATGGTAAACAGAGGCTGGGATATAGCAGGAGACGGGATGGAGCAGTCCCACTGTCATGAAGACAAGAACTCACATTTTGTTACATAGAATCAGACTCTGGTTTTCATTTACACCAGCCAGCCCCCTCACAGAACTGAGAAGCAGCTGCATATCTGGTTGATGAATCAAGAGAAGGAAAAGGGGAATTTTGGTGGGGAGGGAAAGAGACACGAGATGAGGTGGTAGTATGGATCTCATTCCCCCAATTTCACCCTCCACCACTGCTTACCTGGCTGGCCGAGGAGAAAGGTGCAGAAATGGGCCTCCCGGATGTGCTACCAGGGCAGCGCATCAAAATCACAAACTCTGCATGTGTTCCAGAGGATCCCTTAAACCCTCTATAAGGCACAGGGGTATCTGTGTGAGAAAGTGAGCATCATGAAAGCTCATCCTGAAATGTTAGTCTTTACATTGCCCCTGGACTTTTGTTTCATTCCATCATCTGCGTCAGTCCTTGCAATGCGAATGAGTCAGTATGAAAGGAGCACGCTGAAGAAGGACATGCATGGTCTGGCTAGTGTCAGACTCTGATTTAAAAAACCTGGGTTCAAACCGTGTTCAGCCTTAGCGCTCCCAGGGAGAGTGCACCCGGATTGGCCTACCCCATTGTTCATTGAAGGTGGGAAGAGATCCCTGTGGACCAACTTGATTTTCTAGGAGGAAGAGCAGCATGGGAAGTCTATGTAGTAGGAAAAAGTAACAGGGACAGGTGTGTGTGTGTGACTCATTGACTCCTTAGACTGGAATGGCCTGCCATCATTTGGTGCTGCTCCTGGTTAAGGAAGAAATGCAGCAGGTTATTCCAACGAACCAGCCTGAGGCTGTGAAATATAGAAGACAATGAGGAAATGGAGCATTTTAGCATGTAAAAAACAGTTTTGAGGGGCATGCTCCATGGCTTCTGCCTGGGCCTGATTTAGGGACAGAATGCTGGGCTTCAAAAAGCAGTCTGCAGTGCATACATTAACAAATTCTTGCTCCACATTCAACCAAAGCCTCAGATCTCATGAGTAGAGATGGGCACGATCGGCATTATGATAGAAAAATACCCACGATAATGGCATTCACGCGATCTGGACCCAGCGGATCGGTGCCGTCCACGGCGACCGATCCAGCGTTCGGGGGGGGGGCTTCATCGGGGCCATTGGGATCTGATCGGGGATGCAGACAATCAGGCGCCAGTAATCTATTCCCGGGGGAACAGAGCCAGGGGAATGCCTGAGCTGTGTTTGCCCTCCTTCTGTCGCCCTGGAAACCCGAATGGAAGCCCAGCTTTCCTTGATCAGCAGGGCTTCCTTCCAACCATGGAGCAGCAACGCACTCACCAGTTGGGAGAAGAGACCCAGGGGAGGGATGGGGAAGGGGGTGTTCTGTAGCCATGGGCACTCCAAACGTTTTTTGCTTTTTAAAAAAACGGGGCTTTGTAGGAGGAATGGCTGTTTTTCTGTCTGTCACTCTCTGTTTTTAACCTGCTTTTAAAACACTGTATTTTGTGGGAAAACCTCATTCACGGCTCTGTGTGTGTGTTTAAAATATGCTTTTGGAAGACTGGCTGCTTGCTTTTAAAATCAGGTGGGGAGGAATGGAGGATTCTGTCCCTGCTTTTTTTTAAAAGCTGGCTGAAACATGTTGACGGGGTGTCTCCCCCCCCTGCTCTAAGTGTGTGTGTGTGTGTGTGTGAATGTCCCCTCCCTGAGGGGAGGCGGCTCTTTGCTGGGTTAAAAACTCCCCCCCCTGCTCTAAGTGCGTGTGTGTGTGTGTGTGTGTGTGTGTGTGTGTGTGTGTGTGTGTGTGAACGTCCCCTCCCTGAGGGGAGGCGGCTCATCGGCACCTCCCCGTGCCTACTGGGCCCGGTGGTCGCCTCCACCACCCACCTTCCCACATAGCTGGGAACAGTGGGGCGCCCCTCCACTTTGGCCTCCCCAATCCACGGAACGGAAACGGGAGATGATTGGTGTGGATCAGTGATTTGGGGTCGTTGCCAGCACCAATCCCCGATCAGCTTGATCGGTATTTTTGGGGGGATCATGCCCACCTCTACTCATGAGTGTGACATGTAAACCAAGGTCGAGCAGCTGCAGGTACAATGCAGCATCGCGAAGTATGCTGGGTGTAGCTCTTGGCTTGCTGATGCATTCAGGAATACAGTGTCATGCCCCAGCATCTTTTATGAGTTGGGAAACTGCCTCATACCAAGGCATGCCCCTTATTCCCCATTCATTCTGGGTAATCCACTATTGCCTGCTCTAATCGGGAGAGTGTCCAGCAGAGAAAGGTCTTTCCCAGACCTCCTGTCTGATGGTGCTGTGACCTTCTGCATGCAATGTGTATACTCCAGTCCTAAGCGTTTTTGACCTTTTCCATGGCAAGCATTATTGCTACTGGATTGCAGGCCTCTTAACCTGCGCCCTAGAGATCCTGCTGCTCTGTTACCAGAAGTGGTCTCCTTGCAATAGAATATGATTTGTGGGGGAATTAGCTAGCAAGGAAGACGGCTATATGAGAGGCGGTAACGGGGATCTGTCACCAGTGTATACCAGGTCCCTTCCGAAATAGGCAAATGAGGCTGGTTCTTAATAACAACCAATAACTTTTATTAAGAACAAAATGACATGCACATACACTCACAATTACTGAGTAAAAATGATTACACACACACATTCATACAAAGTTCTAGGAGCTTAGCCAGAAAGGTGGGAATAGAGGGAGAGGGAGCAAGTATATCTACCTATCCTGTAGAGCAGGGAAGTCCGTGGAGAGAGAGAGAGAGAGAGAGAGAGAGAGAGAGAGAGATTCAAACATCTAGCATCCTCAGCCAAGAGGGCAAGAGGCTCAGAGCAAACCTCAAGGGAACAGTGCTTGTGAATCCGGAAATGTGTTCGATTTGAATGGGGCCAGGGCTCAACCTTTATAGGTCAATCAATCAATCAATTACATTTATTGACATTAGCAACCTTTATAGGTAAAATGTGCCCTGAGGTGGAATAGCCCACCAAGCTGTTAGGACAAAGACTCCAATGGTTAGGACAAAGACTCCAATAGCCCACCAAGCTGTTAGGACAAAGACTTCCTGGGTTGGACAAAAGGTTTGATGGCTTTGGTCGATGGCTGCCGGGGTGTGTGAAAACAAATGCAAAGTGTGTTCCAGCACTTGCACAAAGGAATAGCTTGTTTTTTTGGGGGGGGGGAACATTTTATTGGATAGGTTGAAAAAAAAACATAATCACTTCAATATCTCTTTCTCCTACAAATTACATATTTCATCCCAACCCACCCTTCCCTTCCCCACCCTTCTGACCTCCAACAGCACTTATACCCTTTAATTCACACAATATTCCCTCTAATTCTACTATTTCTCATTTTCTTCTAAGGTAAAGTTACAGTCAATATATAATTCAACAGATTGCATAATGCTCATCAAAAATTGTCCATGGACCACAATTGGTCCTTTACATCCCAATTCTTTTCCAAATAATCTTTAAATTTTTTCCAATCCATCAAAAAAATCATTTGAGCTTTGTTCTTTAAACTTTCTAGTTAGTTTGTCCATTTCCACCATGTGCAAAGGAATAGCTTGTTGATAAGGTCCACCGGAGCCAAGTTAAGTACTTTTAGGGCGGGACGGTTCTTTCCCAGGAACGACTGTATAGACTTATGAATGTCATTTGCTTAGCTCCTCAGTCAAGGACAGGAGATCTCGTCACGGAAGAAGGGAAAGGAGTGTGTTAAGTGGGGTGACTCTGCGAGGCCTTTGTTGCACTGGGCACCTTTTGGGGCCAGAGGGACTGCAAGTCCAATCATTCCTTAATCACCCCGCATTCCCGAGTGGCATTCCAATCATGCTGGCTCTCCCGGGTGGGACTCAGCAACTGCTGGAGGTCCTCTGGTGGCAATACAGCAGCCATTTTAACTCCAGAGGCCTGAACATTTTAAAAATATAAGCAGACATATCCAGGACTGCTTATTAAAATGGCAGAGGCCGGTCTGTCTGCTTACAGCTCCACCCAGACTGCTTGCTTGGAGTTGGGTTGAAACTTGTCCTTAAAAGCCACTGGCAATTCACCTCTGGGTGCCATCCCCTGATGTGCCGCACAGGGGCAGCCATCGCTTCAACTTTAAGAAACAAAAGCTACATTATACTTAATTTTTTTCAAAAGACTCACCCAAACGAATATAACACAGTGTGCAAACGTTATCTTAATTTTTAATTCAATTTAATTTATTGCATTTCTAGCCCGCTCTCCCTGGATGTGGGCTCTGGGTGGGTAACACCATAAAATAGGTAATTCACACTAGGCCAGTGCAGGGGAAAGGCAGGGGAAGAGGCCTCCTGGGACCGCTCCCACACTTTGCACTGGTCCAATTTGAGCCAGCAGGGTACGGGGACCTGGCAACCAGGACTTCGTGTCCCATTTGTCAGGTGCACGGGGAGGAAAGGGCTCAAGCCTGCTCCCCTGTGGTGTTCTTAACTTGAAACGGCCGTGGGAGGAGCTGTTTGCCCCGCTTGGGGAAACTTACATACGCCGATGTCTGTCTTATACACTAATAGCCAAATGGCCCCGATCTGTGGATACTGAAATCTGGATGTGAGGGCGATCTGGCTGCGACATCGGTCACCCCATTGATCGCCAGGGTTGATTCGGCTGATCTGGCTGGCTAGGCGGGTGTCCCGTTCCTCCCTCACCGCTCCATGTGCGTCCCTCCCGAAGCTGCGCGCTCGGTGGAAGAGGACGACCATCCCAGATAGAAGGAGTGTACCGTTCTTCGGATACTGAAATCTGAAGACTGGAGCCATGAACTGGAGCCATGAATGGATGAGAGAGATTTCCCAACACACCTGAAAAATATCCCAGAGATGCACGCTCTGCGGCGCTTTCATGCTGCACCAGGAATGACGTCATTACCGGCGTGTCAAGGACGTTAGGACACCCTCGGTTGGGGGGGGGGCTGAATTGTTGAGTCTTGGGTCACCTTCAATAATGAAATGTTTTAAATGTTTTTAATGCTGTTATCCGCCCTGAGCCTGCTTGCGGGGAGGGCAGAATATAAATATGATAAAATAAATAAATAAAATAAAAAATAGTTTTTTATTGGTGGAGCTTAATTTTACACACTCCCATGGAGCCTACATGTCTGCATTCTGGGGATTCCCCCCCGCCCAGGTAGCCACCCTAGAGTTTTTCCTTTTCTTCAGAGAAAAAAAGGCTTAAATTTTCTCCTGAGCGAAGGGGAAACAAAAGACAGGAGCCAGACAAGTCATATAGAGACCGAGCCTGCTGTTGTCCGGGCACTCCTTAACTGCAGGAGACCTCTACTGTCCACACAGTGGGAAAGAATAACTTGGTAAAACTAGCACGCCAACTGGAATTTGAATGGTAACAGTAAGCCCCAAGGATTCTAGAAAGAAGAACCGTGAGAAGAAAGAGGCCAGGCTCAGACGGATGTCAAGAATCAAATACTACTTTATTTGCAGACTCATTGGTAGTCAGAAGAGAGACACAGGTTGGCTCAACCGGACTCACGCCATGGTGACGGATTGGACCACGAAGTCTCCCTCCACCAAGATGTAAGCTATGTAGTCCAGATTTACTTGGCTGTTGAATTGAAACTGAGTGTTGTCAGGCAGGGTCACGGTCACCTGGGTGTCAACTTCTGTCCCGATAAAGGAGAAACTCATCTGAGGAGGACAGATCCAGGCATTAGTCAATTGCAGTTTTCTTGGGGAAGATAGATACTCACCCCCAGATGTGGAGGAGCTCTCTTCACTGGCAGTGCAGTTTATAGAAGGCAGAGACCAGGCCACACAGAGTCCTGCCTCAGGAGCATCCACATGTCTGGGCTCTTTATGTAGAGGGGTCTCTGGTCATGTCTCCTCAGTGGGAAGCTACGGCAGCCTACCTTTTCCAGGACTCTGTGTGCGAAGGCCACTCCCTGACCAGCATTTTACAACCAGGCAGGCAAGGGCAAACCACCTCTGTTCATCTTGTTCCTTTCAAACCCCAGCAGGGGTTGCCTTAAATCAACAGTGACTTGATGGCCCTTTCCATGATTCCCAAGGGCCAACCTACATGTCACAGTTTTACACAGGATGTGTCTCAGTTCCCTATCCTGACTTTCATTCAGTCAGTCAGTCAGATGTCAGATGTGAGATCCCTGCTAGAAACTCAATCCTCAAACTGCATGGAGTTCTGATTTACAGAGGGACAGGGCTTTTTTTCAGCTGGAACTACGGCATCTCTTGAAAATGGTCACACGGCCAGTTACCCCACCCTCTGATCTCCAGACAGAGGGGAGTTTAAATTGCCCTGCACACCAGCAGTGCAGAGGACAATCTAAACTCCCCTCTGTCTAGAGATCAAGGGGCGGGGCCATCGGCCATGTGACCATTTTCACCGAGGGCAATTTAAACTTTAAAAAAGTCCCCTCCCCTTGTTCCAGCTGACCCAAAGTGACATCATTGTGTGGTCCTGGGAGCGTGCACCACTTTGTGCACGCACATGAGGTACCAGGGGCACCACCTCCCGCCAGGAGTTGCCCCCTGTGCTGGCAACCCACTGAGTTCCACCACCTCTTTTCCCAGAAAAAAAGGCCTGCAGAGGGGCATTTGTGCACAGGGTGAAATGCCTTCTGCCCTGGCCTCCCTCCAAATATCCAGACCCCAAACAGCCCCACATGGGGAACATTGCCTGTCCTTTTGGGTGCCTACACATGTACTGTCTTCTCATAAGCCATGGTTCCAATCCTGATCAGGCCGGCCACACATGTTTGGGAACAGTTCCTAGCAGGGAAATGTCTGGCTGAAGGAGAACTGCAGAAGAAGAGGGGCACGCCAAAGACAGAACTGAGGGCCAAGCTACAAGTGACAAATTACACTTGAACGGCAAGTGAACAGACTCACGTGCATTCCTCCCTGTTCGCTTATGCTCCACTTGCACCCCACTTGATCAGGTGAACAGGGAGGAATGCACGTGAGTCTGTTCACTTGCCGTTCAAGTGTAATTTGTCACTTGTAGCTTGGCCCTAAGGGACAAAAAAAAAAGTGCAGTGGGATGTATAAGAATATAAAAAAATAATGAATTAATTTTTAATGAATCATTTAAAATAAAAAAATAAAAAATAGGGTAGAAGACTGCATGTGAAAAATTCATGAGTGTATACGGAACCACAATTCCATGAGAATATTACAGCTATTATACAGGTGCAATGCATGGTTGTAAACACAGATCTTAAAACAAAAATATTTATAAAACTAACCTGTATAATAATGTCAAGGAGTTCCCACAGCAACAGAAATTTCAGGAGAAAAGACAGCTGGTCTGGTCCCTTGTGGCTTAGATGAGCGCCTCAAACTGTTATCTCTCATATGAGAGCACACCAGCACACTTATCTTCCTAAAATTCTGTCGCTGTCAGACTACTTGATACTGTTATAGAGGTTTGTTTTACACATACTTTCTACCCGGGGCAAGTTTAGGAGTGTTGTGTACAAATTCTCTTTTAAGAGCTGTGTTTCAAATTGTGTATTGCACCTGTATAATGTCTGTAATATTCTCACAGATTTGTGGTTCTATATTCATTTACGCAGGTTTCACATGCTCAGCTGTTGTTTTCCTTCAGTACGGAGTGCCCCAGAAGACATGATTGCGTGCTCCTGTGCTTCAAATTCCTGGGTGACCATGGGGCAGTCGCACCCTCTCAGCCTAAACTACCTCCCAGGGTTGTTGTGAAGATAAAATGGAGGAGAGGAGAGCAATATAAGCTGCTTTGAGTCCCTACTGGGGAAAAATGGCATTTAAAAGGCAAGCGGGATATAAAATAAAATAAAATTTAACATTTAAAAGTTTATGGTTAGAAAGAGGACTCAGTGTGAATTTCTTCTCAGAAATAATTCAACCCCCTGGCAGGGGAAGGAAATCACCCACTCCATGAATCTGCCTCATGCCAGTGCTTACATGGTTGGTGGGGGGAAGGTGCAGGAAATGGGCCCGGGAGGCAAGGTACCTCCCAGGCAAGTGTGTAGCGGGCGCTCTGTCGGCTGGCACAACGATGGGACTTCTTCAAGTGACGTCATTGCGCCTGGTGGGGGGCATGCTCCTGTACTTTGCAGGGGCCAATTTTGCAGGGGCCCCCGAGGGGCTGATTTGGCCCCACATGAAGCGCGGGAGTAAGCCCACTGCCAGCACAATGATGTCACTTTCCAGAGGTGATGTCATCGCTTTGACACCGGGAGTGTGCGCTTTGCGCTCGTGCAGTGCTTAGCCTCAAAGTAAGAGCCAGGTTCCGCCCTCCCACCAGGAGGTATACTTTGTAGGGGCCAATTTCGGCCACCGAGGGGCTGAATTGGCCCCACGCAAAGCACGGGAGTAAGCCCGCTGCCAGCACAGGGACATCACTTACCAGAAGTGACGTCATTGCTTTGACACCGGAAGTGTGCGCTTTGCGCTCGTGCAGTGCTTAGCCTCAAGATAAGAGCCAGGTTCCACCCTCCCACCAGGAGGTATAAGGACCTGGGAACCCTAGATGACAGAGATCATTTCCCCTGGAGAAAATGACTGCTTTGGAGGGTGGCCTCTAAGGCATTCTACCCTGCTGAGGTCCCTCCCTTCTCCAAACGCCTCCCTCCCCAGGCTCCACCCCAAATCTCCAGCTGTTTCTTAGTCTGCTGTCAGCAACTCTAGCGCTCACTGAAGGTGCCTTGCCTAAGGACGACTCCCCTCGTTTTGGAGGCAGCCATCTCGGCTTCTCCCTCAAGTCCTCTCCATCTTCCACTCACCTTGGCTGGTGCTTCTGGCTTGAAAGAGGATGAAGGATAAGACATCTCGGGACCATCCTTTCCACCTGTCTTGTACTTGCACAGAATAACCCCATTAGTTAAGTCAGGTTTAAAGCAAATCAGCAAGTTTGAGGCATCTGCGCCCAGGCTGAGGGTAAAGCTAAGAGGAAAGGATCAGACAGCACGTTTAGGCCTCTGATGTAACAGGAGCAGAAATAAAACAAATCAAGCAAATTCTCTCGTTTTCTCTCTTTTTCTAGTCTGTGTTCCCTTCAGTTCAGAAGTGTAGCCGCACCAGGCAATAATAAGCATTAATGTACGGACACAGCCTTAGAGGAGGTGGTGCAAATAAGCCTGCCTGCTGGGCTCCTGGGCCTTCTGGAGTAGTCGGGACGGGAGGAAGAGACCACCGATGCGCTTGGAGTTCAAACACAGGGAAAGCTGAAGATAAGGTGGCAATCTTACTGGGGGCTGAAGCAGGAGCAGAGGAAGAAAGAAAGTGTGGTTTCTGCCTTATCGGGTTGCCAGCCTCCAGGTGGTGGCAGGAGATCTCCTGGAATTGCAACTGATCTCCAGACCACAGAGATCAGTTCCCCTGTATTAGGAATTAGTTGTATTTCGTTTTATGGTAGCAGCAGAGTTACTTAGTCAGAAGCGTTTAACCCCAGCATGCATTAATTAATCTTCAGACAAATTGTAGAAAGATAGAACTTACAGTTTTATTGAGATTGATTCCACCCACAGCAATAACTTGGAGAAGAAGGAAAGGGTCCTAATCTAAAGAGTCACTCTTCCTCTCACTAAACCAGAGCCTGAGATTGGCAGTGAGACTGAGATGTGGGTCTGTGGGTAAGCCCTTCATGGCAGGAGCTCAGAGGGTCACATCTGTCTCCTTGGAAGACCAGGAGGCAAGAGAGTGAGAGAGAGAGCAATCTCCCAAGAAGCACAGAGACAGAGGAGCTGTCAGGAGTAGAGGTGGGCACGATCCCCAAAAAATTGCCAATCAAGCTGATTGTGGATCTGTGGCAGCGACAACCCCAAATCACTGATGCACACCTGTCATCTTCTGTTTCCGATCTGTGGATCGGGAATCGGGGAGGCCAAAGTGGGGCGTGCTGCTATTCCCAGCTATATGGGAAGGTGGGTGGTGGCGGTGGATGCCGGGCCCGGCTGGCACGGGGAGATGGCAATGAGCCGCCTCCCCTCAGGGAGGGGACGTTCACACCAGGGCTGGATCTACAGTTGCCAGTGCCCAGGGCAACCGTAGTCAGGCTCTTGCACGTGCACGCTCCTGGGTCGCCCCCCCCCACCCACACAGCAAGCCGGCTGTCCCAGTGTGCTACAGAGCTGGCGGTAGTGCGAGTGGCTTGGAGGCTGCCCACGCCATTCACCTGCCCCGCAAGACAAGGGGCGGCCAGCTTGCCTGTGCACCCCTTGTCCTGGGGAAAGATGAACGGCGCAGGTGGCCTCCCAGCCACCCGTGCTGCCTTTTGCCTTTCCCAAGGACAAGGTGTAGCCGGCTTGCCCGCATGCCCCTTGTCCTGGGGAAAGACGAGTGGTGCGGGCAGCCTCCCAGCCACCCACACTGCCTTTTGCCTTTCCCCAGGACAAGGGGAGGCTGGCTTGCCCGTGCGCCCCTTGTCCTGGGGAAAGACAAACGGCACGGGCGGCCTCCCAGGAGGCCCTCTGCCCGCGCCATTCGACTTTTCCCAGGGACACTCTCAGGGCTGGCAACTGCACCCGGTGCCCCCTCTTTAGCGCTGCTGGGGGCAGACTACCCCCTGCCCCCCCGTCGATCTGGCCCTGATTCACACACACACACACACACACACACACACACACACACACACTTAGAGCAGAGGGGGGGGGAGTTTTTAACCCGTCCCTGCCTCTCCAAATAGAGAGAGACATCCCATCCACATGTTTCAGCCAGCTTTTAAAAAAAAAGCAGGGCCAGAATCCTCCATTCCTCCCCACCCGATTTTAAAAGCAAGCAGCCAGTCTTCCAAAAGCATATTTTAAACACACACACAGAGTCGTGAATGAGGTTTTGCCACAAAACACAGTGTTTTGAAAGCAGGTTAAAAACAGAGTGACAGACAGAAAAACACCCATTCCTCCTACAAAGCCCCGGTTTTTTAAAAAGCAAAAAACGTTTGGAGTGCCCATGGCTACAGACCACCCCCTTGCCCCTCCCTCCCCTGGGTTGCTGCTCCGTGGCTGGAAGGAAGCCCTGCTAATCAAGGAAAGCTGGGATTCCATTCGGTTTTCCAGGGTGACAGAAGGAGGGCAAACACAAGCTCAGGCATTTCCCCTGGCTCCATTGCTAGTGGAATAGAATATTGGCGCCTGAGTGTCTGGCTCTCTGATCAGATCCCAATGGCCCCCCAGATCAAGCCCTGATCAAGCCCCCCGCCCCGAACGCTGGATTGGTCGCCGTGGACGGAACCGATTCGCTGGGTCCTGATTGCGCAATCGCCATTATCGTGGTTATTTTTCTATCGTAATGCTGGTCGTGCCCATCTCTAGTCAGGAGGTGTTCCCACCATAGACAGCGTTACACATCCACACAAAGAGACATGCAGCGTCCCCCAATGGCCAAGGTATGCTGAGTCTCCTACTCCAAAATGGCTGCTTTGAAAGGTGGACTCTATGACATTATGATTCCCAGTTATTATACCCTTGTCTGTTCCCTCCCCAAACCCCACCTTCTCCAGGCTCCACTCCCAAATTCTCCAGAACTTTTCCAACCTGGAGATTGCAACCCTACTGCCTTAGATGATTGGAAGAAGTCACTGGTAATGCCCCATCTCAGAATTTAATAAAACTGTTTTGAGGACAAGTCCATTTCAGATGTTTTCGTCCATTCATATGGGAGACAGAACCAGATCTCAGATCTGCCCAGGATATAGTTAAGCCCAGTTTTAATCTACCAGTACAAACCCCTTGGCTCCTCGTGTCAAGTTCCCCATCACTTGGATCGAATTGGCATCCTTCTTCAGGTTTTTGATGAGCAGTGTCTGCACAAGAGAAGAAACAGCAGCGTTCTTTCATTCGTCCACCGGTCCGTCCATCCATTCTTTCATTCAAAATGTCTATTAGCTGCCTGTCCACCAAAAAGGAGCTCAAGGCAGCTTACAATATAAAACATTAAAAAAATCAATATCAAACAACAAGCATTAAAAATGGTAAGTAAAAGCCGTCTTAAATAAAACAGTCTTCAGCTGCCTCCTGAAGATAGAAAGTGAGGGGGCAGGGTGCACCTCCCTGGGAGGAATGCTCCACAATTGTCGAACTATCACTGAAAAGACCCTGTCCCATGTGCCCATCAACTGAGCATCATTCTATTGTCGAAGGCTTTCACGGCCGGAGAACGATGGTTGTTGTGGGTTTTCCGGGCTGTATTGCCGTGGTCTTGGCATTGTAGTTCCTGACGTTTCACCAGCAGCTGTGGCTGGCATTTTCAGAGGTGTAGCACCAAAAGACAGAGATCTCTCAGTGTCACCGAGAGATCTGCCCAGTGACACTGAGAGATCTCTATCTTTTGGTGCTACACTTCTGAAAATGCCAGCCACAGCTGCTGGCAAAACATCAGGAACTACAATGCCAAGACCACGGCTATACAGCCCGGAAAACCCACAACAACCATTGAGCATCATTGGTTGCTAGGACAGTCAGGACGGAGGGCTTTTCTCTATGATCTTAACTCTTGGGAAGGACCATATGGGGGAAGATGGTCCTTTTGATGCCTTGGTCCCAAGCTATGTAGGGCTTTAAAGGGTAAAACCGACACCTTCAATTGGGCTTGCGAGCAAATCATCAGCCAGCGTAGGGGCTGAAATATCAGGGCCGCATGCTCCCGATAGCTGGCCCCAACCAGCAGTCTAGCAGCAGATTCTGAACCATTTTCAAGGGAGGCGGAAGTGAAGAGCAGTACTTGAGATGTAACTGAGGCCTGGATCATCTGACTGAGCCAGGAATTGGAGCAGCTGACGCACCAGCTGGGGCTGGACAAATGCACTCAAAGCCACCACAGCCGCCGGATTTCCGAATGTGGCTCCTGTGTCAAGCAGTCCGCCTAAGCTGTGAACCTCATTTTTCAAGGGGAGTGTAACCCCACCCAAGACTGGAGAGATCTCACATTGCTGGCCAGCATTTCTACTAGCCCAGAGAACCTCTGCCTTCTCAAAATTAAGCTTTAGCTTGTTCTCCCTCATTACCGACTCCAAGCACCAGTTCAGAACATCAACGGCACCCTTGGAATTGGATGGAAAAGAAAGGTTGCACTGGGTATCACCTGCACCTCCCAGGGGCTTCAAGTAAATACTAAATAACATGGGGATGAACTCAAACCCTGTGGGAGTTCATAGGCCGTGGCCTAGAGCAGGAGTCCCCTAATAACATCTTCTGAGATTGGTCATCCAGATAGGATTTAAACCACAATAACACGGTGCCACTTAGTCCCAGGGTCTAGAGGTGACTCAGAAAGATACCACGGTTGATGGAATCAAAGGCCACTGAGGGCCAGAATACAAGTGATGCCTGACACTAGTCAGCTTCCCTCAAGTTTTGATGGGAAATGTCTTGCAGCTTGGCTCTCTGACTGCCGTCCAATGGACGTTTCAACAGTCAGTTGTCCAAGCTGCCTACGTTTCCCATCAAAACTTGAGGGAAGCTGACAAGTGCCCGACTAGTGTCAGGCGTCGCTTGTAGTTTGGCCCTGAGAGATCCAGCAAGACCAGCGGGTCACACTCCTCCTGTCTAGTTCTTGGTAGAGGTAGAGGTCATGAAGAAAGATGACCAGTGCAGCCTCTGTTGCAAATCCCAGTCTGAAAGACTGAAACGGATCCAGAGCCCCTGGAGCTGAGAAGCAACCACCAGCTCTACCACGTTGCTCATGAATGGAAGATTGAAAACTGACTGGACGTTCTCCACAATTTGGGGGCTCAGAGAGGATTTGTTCAGCACAGGTATAACTATTGTCTCCTTGAGCACGGGTGGTATTATTAGTAGGCAGAGGCCCTGTAGCCTGCGGACAAACACTGTAGCACAGTGGTTAAGTGGTCTGGCTGCAAATCAGCACTCTACTGGTTCGAATCTCACTCCTGCCATGACCTTAGTAGGTGGTCTTGGGTCAGCCCCTCCTCTCTGCCCCAGCTCTCCAGATGCATTGTGGGGATAATAACAACGCTAACTTTTCACCAGTCTGGGTGAGGCAATAATCGGTCTAGAAGACCGATTACACATGGAAGACCGATTACACATGGAAGACCGAAACACATGGAATTCGTTGCCACAGGAGGTGGTGGCAGCTTCAAGCGTTGCCAGCTTCAAGAGGGGACTGGACAAATATATGGAGCAGAGGTCCATCAGTGGCTATTAGCCACAGGAGATAGATGGTATTCTCTTTGTGGGGAGGTGGTGCTCTGTTGTCTTGGTGCTGGAAGGAAGGCAGTGGGAGGGCTTCTGGTGTCCTGGCCTCACTGACAGTCCTTTAGATGGCACTGGATTTCTAGCCACTGTGTGTGACAGAATGTTGGACTGGATGGGCCACTGGCCTGATCCAACATGGCTTTGCTTATGTTCTTAAGAGCGGTATATATGCACAGTTGTTGTTGTTGTTGTTGTTGTTGTTGTTACCCCCATTTCCCTAGGAAAACAAAGATTTTGGGCCATGGAAACACCACCAGCTAAAAAAGAACCTTCCCCATCCATTTATGCAAGCAGATGCCATGCCACTAAACATTCTGCTAGATTAAAAAAAAACCCTTTTAGTCCTTAAGACTTAGTCCTGCAAAATTATTGTTTCCTTTCTCACAGACATCTGCTAATGAATGTTACAGATAAGTCTGGCTTGCCCTTTAGCAGAAAGCATAGGATAATCTGTGCACACACACCCCAAGAAGAAGGGGCGCACACAGAAGGGGGGCGCATCCCTCTGAATGCACCCATATGAAACTACCAGCAGTCTTCTGTAATAAGTCGAGGTTTTCATTTTGTCTTAGAAAAGAAAATCAAGTGGTATAGCTATGGAGCTGCACTACCTGAAAATGCGCAACACAGGAGGCAGAGAAGATACCATTGCTGGCTTCGTCTGGTACTTCTGCAACAATCTATCTAGGAACTTTCAATGCAGTAGCAGATGGTTATGTGGTTGTAGCAGACGAAGGCTGCAGAACTTCTGAAAACCTTTACCTGGAAGGAAGCACCCCTGAATCAAGCAGGACTTTCTTCTGAGGAAACATGCCTTGAATGCCATTAGGTCTCCAAGTCCTGCTTCAAAGTTGCCCAGCTACCATTCCTCTTACTGAATACAAAAAGGCAACACTGTGTGGTAAATAGAATATGTGAACGATAACCCACAAAAGAAGGGTCTATGGACCGACAATTTGCAATTAATCAGTTATCCAGCATCGTTGTTATAGCAGAAAAGTGCCAAGCGCTTTTATATTTTGCAGTTCACATGCAACAAAAATGCACAAACCAAATAGCATAAACTCCCCCAAAGTTCACAACCCCAAGACAGTCTCTTAATTGAAGGAACTGAGTTTTCTTCTCTTATCTGCAGTGGTCCCTGAGGAACAACGTCCCAGTGACCAACTCCCAACCAAGTGAATCCGCAGAGCTTGCAGGGAGAAAAGCAGCCACCACATGAACTGCAAAATATAAAAGCACTTGGCACTTTTATGCTATAACAACGATACTGTACAATTAATTAATTGCAAATTGTCGGTCCATAGACCCTTCTGTTGTGGGTTATCGTTCACACCATTCCTCTTACTGATAAGCATTGTAGATCTAATAACCGATCCACTGAATGGAAAAAAATCCAGTGCACAGCTGATACCCAACAGTTCAAATACACTAAGTGCTCTGTCAAGGACCATCCCTGTAGACCATCTCTTTACACACAACTTACGTTTGCCATTGGTAAGTCTGTAGAACTTTCCCCTGGGATCGCTAAGGCTTGAGAAGGCAGCTTCCAACTGATTCTCTGCAATGATGCTTGATTGGGCTGTCTGCACTTTAAATAGAGGCCTGGAGCCCGCCCTTTCTCTTTCCCAACCAATCAGACATGAGGTTGTGAAATCTTTAAGAAAACCTCATTGGAAATACTTTGCTTTCCTACCTTACAAACAGAAGCCAGTGTAACAATAGCTAAATATTAACCTTTTTCATTGTGAGTTTCTTCTGTATAATGTTGATTATTAGGTGGTGCCTTCTGTGGAAATGTGGAATCTTTTAGGGAGAAGGCATTCCGGTTTTTATTTTCTTTTAATCTCTAATATTTTGATTGTTACTTGTAAGCCACCTTGAGCCAAGAGGAAAGGTGGAATATAAATAGTTTCATTAATTAATAAAAACAGGGAAAGACTCAAACAGGGTTTGTCACTGTATTCGCTTGCAGTGGGTGCCAACAATCAAAAAGACACACAAAGTGTAGCTGTATTTCTTAAAATTGTTGGGGCTAAAGCTTTGTGGCACACAGCCACAAAGTGCAGAGATTGTCCCCTACAAGAAGGCATGTGCTGGTGCCGATCCAAACACTGGCACAAAGAGCTTCTATTTGGACTCCCTCCAAGAAGCTTGTATTGGGGATAAGATATGAATAAGCAACTAGAAGAGCTTCATGCCTTTTGCACCCTAACATAAGTCTCTGGGTAGATTTCTAGGGAAGACCTATGCAGAGTGCATTACTTGAGTCACGTTTCTATGTTACCAGGTGGCCGGATTTGCTGTGTTAAGGTCTAATCTTCTTTTCCCCCAGTGGGGATCCTGTTTTTCATTCTATACTCTCAACAACCTCAACTTCATCTGAACCTTCCTTATTGCTTTCTGCAGAACTTTATGCTATCTTGAAAGCTATTCAGATCTTTTCCTTTTTACAATCATTCATAGGCTATCCTGATCCTTAGAACGGTGTTTTGTTTGATAATATATGTAGTTCGGGTCCATTCCTGGAAATGTGTCAGGAGCTGTAAACTTTGAACAAATACTACTGTGCCTGTTTGGATCCTTAGTGTGGCACTTCACTCATCATCAGTGGCAAAATCTCAATAGCTTTCAAGATAGCAAGAGTTCTGCAGAAAGCAATAAAGAAGGTGACATTCTGATGGGTGAACTGGAAGACTGTGGACTGGACTATAGGACAGTTCGGTGGATAGGGAACTGGTTAGAGGGACTTCCGGCTTGGAATCCATGAAGGTCTAATGCAGCTCTAAGAGCTGAGCTGTCCAGGCTGCTGTTTTGGAGGCTAGAGGGGCGAGGATTTGCCCGTAGCCAACTGTTCTCAGGCGGAGAACAGGCGTAGAACGCTCAAGAACCTGAGGGCATGTTGATCTCGGGCGAAGGGGGGTCCTACGCAACGGACTCCCTCTTGTCCCTTGAGGTCCCACCCGAAGAGAGGTTTTGCCAAGATCTCTGCAGCAGTCTTGGAGCCAATTCGGTTGGCATAAGACCCTCATACCCAAGCTTCATACAGAGACAAGGGGATTTGAAGTGAATTGAATATTGAAACAGTGATTACAACCCGAGAAAACGACTAAGAAGGTAAAGATTACTATCTCTTGAAACGGGACTGAGTACTTTAAGAAGCAAAGTATTAAAGTGATTTTAAAAACTGCCGCAGGTTGACTGTAACGAGGGGAAACTCCGGCAAGAATTTTTTTTTTTTAAAGGACTATGTATAACGAAGTTAGCAGAGAAAGTTGATAATTGTTTACATACCTGCGGGAAGAAAGAGATAGTGGACTGTGGGAAAGCCTCATCATCGCGAGAACTGCTGTGTGGGGCAGAGGAACAGGAAGTACGTCAGAACGATAGAGAAGCTGGAGAGAAGCGGCCCTTTCTATGAGACAGGAAGCAGAAGAACGCCATTTTGAAGAAGGGAAAGGTCGTGGCTTCAGCGGAAGAGGAAGTAGGCCATCTTGGATTGAAAGTAGAGTTGAAATAATCATAGAGAAAAGACGCCCGACATTTTGGACTGTGTAAAGGTGTTTTTTAAGAAATAAATTAAATGCGGGACTTTTAAAAGTAAAAGGACACAAAGTTAAACGCCACGGAGTTAAGGAAAAGAGCGGACTCATGGGAGCGATGTAAAGCCAGCCCCACGATGTTGAAAAAGGAGTGGCAAGCAGCAATTGAAAGTCTAGATAAAAAAGTTTCAGAAGGAAATAAAGAAGTTAAAGATATGATACAGGTGATGGCGAAGAAGTTTAAAGAGACACTTAAGAAGGAATTGGCAGAACTGATGAAAGGTACGGAAAAAATACAAAATGAACTGCAAGCCCAAAGGGTTAATGTAGTAGAAAATGCAATGGACACTTTAGCAGACACGCAATGAACTGAGATGAGGGAAATGAGAGGCAGAATGGTTGTAGCAGAAAGTAAACATATGGAGAAACAACTGAGATTTCGTGCTTTGCCGGAAATTGAGGGAAAATCTGCCCAAGTACAGATTATAGAAGTTTTGGCTGGATACCTGGGGAAAGAGGAAGATGAAATTGCGGCTTTCCTAGATGTAGTATACAGAATAAACTCAAGATTCGTGACCCAGAGGAAATTACCAAGAGACATGATTGTGCAATTCACGACTAGAAATATAAGAGAAATGATTGTGAGTAAACAATTTCAGGATCCATTGGAGGTTGACGGCAAAGCGGTGATTGTTATGAAGGAATTGCCCAGATCGGTGCTGTTGGATCGGAAAAAATATAAAGACTTGGTCCAGATCTTGAAGGACATGAAGATAAGATACAGATGGGAAATACCAGAAGGGCTGTCCTTCGAATTTGGAGGAGTTAGAAAGTGCATCAGATCTGAATTGGAGATGGAAAAGTTTATTAGGGACAATGTAAAGGACTTACCAACAACAAGATTATGAGTATGGAGTGCAAAATAATATCTTGGAATGTAAATGGACTTAATTGTCCTAACAAGAGAAAAAATATTTTCCACTGGCTATTAAAACAAAAATGTGACATTGTATGTTTGCAAGAAACCCATATTAAAAAGCAAGATACAAAATATCTAAAGTGCGCAAAATTGGGAAGTGAATTTGTGGCTGCTTCAAAAAAAAAGAAAAAAGGCATGGTGCTGTATATAAAAGAAGAATTACAGCCTAAATTAGTAGTGAGTGATGCGGAAGCTAGATATTTAGCAGTGGAAATTATGTGGAATTTAAAAAAGCTGTTGGTGATTGGAATATATGCACCTAATGGAGCAAAAGAAAATTTTTTTGAGGACTTGAGTAAACAATTTGATGGACTATCTTATGACCAGATAATTTTAGCTGGAGACTTCAATGGAGTTACTAATTTGGAGGAAGATAAGAAATCTGGAACTGCACAAAAGAAAAGAGGATTACTACCAAAATCCTTTTTTGCAATAAAGGAACAAGAGACTTTAGAAGATGTGTGGAGGAGACAGAATCCCAAATCTAGACAATATACATTTTATTCTGCAAGACATTCTACTTTATCAAGAATTGACATGATCTAGGCCTCCAAAGACTAACAGAGCAATCCTAAACAGTGTTACTCCAGTCTAACCCCATTGAAATCAATGAGCTTAGACTGGAGTAACTTTGCTTAGGATTGCAGTGTTAGCGTTATGGACTAAAGAGGTGGAAATAATGCCCATGGTAGGCTCAGATCACTATCCAATCATGTGGAGATTTGGGAAAAGAAATAAAAGAAAAGGATGGAGAATAAATGAAGATCTTTTGCAAGAAGAAAACAACATTGAGTTGTTGCGAAGGGAGACCAAATTCTTTATACAACATAATATGAACAGGGAAGTTTCAACTAATAAGGTATGGAACACTTATAAAGCAGTGACCAGAGGCATACTAATGGACTTAAATGCAAGAGCTAGAAAAGAAAAAGAGAAGAAGAGGTTAGAGATTATGGAGAAAATAAAAGCCAAAGAGATACAACTTAAGAAGAGACCAGGAAAAAAGAAGATATATCAGGATATTAAAATCCTACAAGAACAATTGACGGCAATGAATAATAAAGAATTGGAATGGAACCTCAAGAGAATGTATCAGAGGTCATTTGAGGGTGCAAATAAACCTGGGAAATATTTGGCGTGGCAATTAAAGAAAAGAAAAGAGAAGAGAACCATAAATAAAATTTGTGAGGAAAATAAGACACATTTGGAACAAGCAGCCATTAGTAGAGCATTTTTCAAATTTTATGCAAAGCTGTATCAAAAAAAGGAAGTGAACAAAGACTTTATAATGAGCTATTTGGAAAAGATGAAGCTCCCTGCAATTTCTGAAGGTTGGAGAGAAAAATTGAATAGGGAAGTGACGGAAGAGGAAATAAAAGAGGCAATTCAGCTAACAAAATTAGGAAAGGCACCAGGTCCGGATGGACTAACAGCTAAATTTTATAAGGTAATGGCTAATGAACTCGTGCCTTTCCTGAAAGAAGTGATTAATGGAGTTATGCAAGACCAGGAAGTCCCCGATACTTGGAGAGAAGCTAATATAACATTGATTCCTAAGGAGGGACAAGACTTGACCAATGTTAAAAATTACAGACCAATTTCGTTGTTGAACAATGACTATAAAATTTTTGCGAAGATTTTGGCGGAAAGAATAAAAGGATGGATGGCTGAATTTATTGCAGAGGAGCAAGCTGGATTTTTGCCAAATAGACAAATTAAAGATAATTTGAGGACAGTTATAAATGCTATTGAATATTATGACAAGCGTTGTGATAGAGAAGTTGGTTTCTTCTTCGTGGACGCTGAGAAAGCATTTGACAACTTGAACTGGGACTTTATGTTTGCCACAATGGAAAAGCTGCAAATGGGTGAAAAGTTCATACGAGCAGTGAAAGAAATATATAGAGACCAGAGTGCAGCAATTGTGGTGAATGATGAGGTGACTAAAAAACTGACAATAAGTAAAGGTACAAGACAGGGTTGCCCTTTGTCACCATTGTTGTTCATCTTGGTTTTGGAAATATTGATGATTCAAATACGGGAAGACGATGCAATCCGAGGAATAAAAATAAAAGAGTTTTCCTACAAGGTCAGAGCGTTTGCAGATGATATAATGTTAATTGTGGATGATCCAATCGAGAATATGCCAAAGGTGATGGAGAAAATAAAGGAATTTGGAGACTTGGCTGGATTTTTTGTAAATAAGTGGAAATCAAAGATATTATGTAAGAATATGTCCAAACAGAAACAACAAGAACTAATGGAAATAACGGATTGCGAAGTAACAAATAAGGTAAAATATCTGGGTATTGAACTGACTGCGAAAAATATAGACCTATTCAAGAATAATTATGAGAAATTGTGGACACAGATAGAGCGAGATTTGATAAAATGGAATAGGTTAAATTTGTCATGGTTGGGAAGAATTGCAGCAGTAAAAATGAATGTATTGCCAAGAGTGATGTTCTTGCTACAAACAATTCCAATTATCCGAGACTCCAAACAATTTGAAAAATGGCAAAGGAAAATATCGGACTTGGTGTGGGCAGGCAAGAAACCTCGTGTGAAAATGAAAGTATTACAGGATGCCAAAGAGAGAGGTGGATTGCAACTGCCCAATCTAAGACTATATTATGAAGCAATATGTTTGGCATGGATAAAAGAATGGATGACACTGAAGAATCGCAAATTGCTGGCTTTGGAGGGATATAAAAAAATATTTGGATGGCATGCGTACTTGTGGTATGACAAAGTAAAAGCAGACTCTATGTTTCTACATCATTATATTCGAAGAAGCCTCTTCACAATTTGGAAGAAGTATAAAAATTACCTACAGGACGGAATTCCTTCTTGGGTGGTTCCATATGAAGTAATAGATCCTAGGACTGTCGATAATGAGCAGCAATGCTTAACCTATAAGGAGATAACTCGAGTAGAATCTTCAAAATTGAGAATTAAAACAGAGGAGGAGTTGTCTTCATGTTACAGTTGGTTTCAATATAGACAGATCAGAGATCTTTACAATTTGGATTGTTTGAAAGGAGGAATAAGAACGGAGAATTCAGAACTAGAAGAGGTAATTTTTCAAGAAGGTAAAAAGGAAATCTCAAGGATTTATAAAGTACTTTTAAAATGTTTTACAGAAGATGAGACAGTAAAAGTACAGATGGTGAAGTGGGCTATAAACTTTAATAAAGAAATAACAATGGAGGCGTGGGAATATTTGTGGAAAACGACTCTGAAGACTACGGCTTGTACAAGTATTAAAGAGAATGTCTACAAAATGATTTATCGTTGGTATTTGACACCAAAGAAAATTGCATTAGGAAATATTAACATGTCAAATAAATGCTGGAAATGTAAAAAACATGAAGGATCACTATATCATACGTGGTGGACTTGTGAGGTAGCGAAGCAATACTGGGGAGATATAATTGAAGTAATTAATGAGGTTTTGCAAACCCAAATAAATAAGAACCCAGAATTGTTGCTACTGAACTTGGGAATGGAAGGTATTCCAACACAGTATAGAACATTGTTATTTTACATGACTACAGCAGCGAGACTCTTGTATGTGCAGAAGTGGAAAGTACAAGCAATACCAACTATAGAAGATTGGATGTATAAATTGTTGTACATGGCTGAGATGGATAAAATGACCAGAAAACTTAAAGATCTTGATCCAGGACAGTATAATGCAGACTGGGAGAAATTGAAACAATATTTAGAAAAAAAATGGGACGTGAAAGGAGAACTGTGGCAGTTCGAGAATTATTGAAATATAACAGAAGAAGAGAGAAGTGACTTTACCGAGGGGGGAATTTAATTATAAAAATCTAAGCTATTAATGGAGTTATGATAAAATCAAAAACTATAGAGTACTAAATAATGGATGTTTCACTATGGATATATAAGATTAAGATAGTTAGATATTATTTACAATATATAGTTTAAGTAAAGTGTATGTAAGAGATATTTGAATATAACAATTACCTTATATATTTAAAAGAAGCCTAGAACAAAAATAGTAAAAGATGGATGAGTAATAGAGTATTAGAGTCTAAGCTAATATTAGAGTTACGATGATGGTGGAAAGCAAAGAACATAGGTTATTGGAAAGTAAAATGAATACAATGTTATATCTTTTAATATCTTGATTGCTAATATATATTATTATGCCAGTATTATTTTATGTAGGATATGTGGTTTAATTGAGGCATCCAAAGGGAAATTTATATTATAGAGTATTTTTATTAGAGATTAAATAAGCTTAGAGAAAAGAGTATTAAATGTGCGTATAATAGGATATATGAGATACTAAGTAATTAAATAATAAGATAGACTAAGGGTTGGAAAACTGTTGGAAGTCAACAAAAAGGGGGGAGGAAAGGGAGGGGGTTAGAAAAAGATCTATAAGGGGGTAATGTATGTTTTGAATAATATTATAATCTAATCCAATAAAAAAATTTGAAAAAAAAAAGGAACTGGTTAGAGGACCGCACCCAAAGAGTGGTGGTCAATGGCAAGCAGTGGGGAGTAGAGGCTGAGAGCAAGGGATCCTCTACCCCACCAGGTAGAGCACAGGTAGGTTAGGTTGAGAGTGTGTGACTAGATCAATGTCACCCAGTGAATTTCCCAAGCAAAGTCACAGCCTTTTCTGAAACTCTGGCTATGCTGGCTTGGGGGTGGGGGTGGGGAGGCTGTTGTTGACCACTAGCAAGCTACTGGGCCTGGGTGAGTCATGCAAGTCATGCGATAACAAGTTACCCGGTGTTTGCTTCTGTGCCTGGTCCCAATAAGTCCTCCCTCAAAGCCAAATCACCCCCTGGAAAAGGGTGCTGCACTCTACCCTTGACGTTTCCTGACAGAAACCAAGCCTGGAATACTGGCTAATCTGTGATGGCTGCACAGCAACAGCCACTGGGGGCATCTGGTTAAAGCTACAGGAGCTCCTTTGATCATTTTTGAGGTTTCAGATTTTTCTGCAGCTCTGGGACATTTTTCAGGTCTGTCAGAAAATCTCTCTTGTCTGTTCATGGCTCCAGTTCGTGGCTCCAGATTTAAGTATCCACAGTTCAGGGCTGCTTGGCTATTAGTATATAAGATAGACATTGGTGTATATAAGTTGCCCCAGTGGGGCATATAGCTGCTCTCAGGGTTTAAAAATTGAGTATAATGTAGTTTTTGTTTCTTAAAATCTAAGCAATGGCTGCCCCTGTGTGGCACATCAGGAGATGGCACCCAGAGGTGAATTGCCAGCGGCTTTTAAGGACAAGTTCCAACCCAAATGCAAGCAAGCAACCTGGGTGGAGGGGCAGGATCTCTAGGGCACAGGTTAAGCAGTGTGCACCCCAGTAGCGATGATGCTTGCAATGGAAAAGGTCAAAAACACTTAGGTCTAGAGTGTACACGTAGCATGCAGAAGGTCCCAGCACCATCCTTCCAGACAGGAGGGCTGGGACAGACCTTTCTCTGCCGTACACTCTCCCGATTAGAACAGGCAAAACTGGATCATCTGGAATGAATGGGGAATAAAAGGTCAGACTTGGTATGAGGCAGTTTCCCAAATTACAAAAGATGCGGAGGCGTGACATTTTGTTCCTGAATACATCGTCAAGCCCAGAGCTACCCCTGGTGTACTTTGTGATGCTGCGTTGAGCATGCAGCTGCTAGACCTTGGTGAACAACAGCCCTGTGGGGGTAGGACAAAGTTGGTATACTCACCCTGGAACTCATCTAACAAGAACGATTACAATAGGGAAGTCATGAATCTGTCACAATCGTTTACAGGGAGGGGGTATCCCAGTAGAGTCATGTGGAGGGCACGTGCACGAGCGGATTGCACTCTCAGGAAAGACTTATGACATCTAGATCCAGAAGCCACAAAGAACAAGTGATGCGTGGGCCCTTGATTTTACCCCGCTGTCTTACAAAAGAAGAGACATCATATACAGACATTGGTATATTGTACAAGACATCCCGGGTTGCTCCTTAAGGCCAACTATTGGTTTTAGAAGAACCAGATCCATAAAAGATCGGATAGCACATTCAGACTTAGGTGAGAGAGAACTAGGTGATGCTCGCCTCCCAAAGGGCCACTACCCTTGTGGCCGTTGCAAAGCATGTAAATTTTCTTTGTCAGGAGATTTGATTACTACTAACGGTGGCCAAGCTATCACTCTCGGGGATTTTTCTACTTGCCAAACGGCAGGAGTCGTCTATCTGATTATGTGTAAATGTGTTAAGTGGTATGTGGGCAATACCATCCGACCCCTCAAAGTTAGAAGATTAGAACACATATCGAGAATTAAAAATAGAGTCTTGGAAGCCCCACTAACGGAACACGATTGGCAATACCATCAGGGAGAGGCTTTGTTTGCTGCAAAAAGCGGGTCCCCAGAAGCAAAACAACGTATCCTGTTACAAAAGGAATGCTTCTGGATTCACCATTTACAAACGATGACACCTCAGGGTCTGAGCGATTCATGTGATGTGTCTTGCTTCTTATAATCGAAACATTACCCATGTGTAGTTCTTAGTAATTGACTATATTGGTGCCTGTCTTTTTAAATTGGCTTTGGCAATTCAATTAGTTTTTTTTTTTTAAATAATTTTATTGGATTAGATATCATTAAATTGTACATTACAATCAGTTTCCTTTAATTTTTCCAATTCTAACCCCCTCCCTTTCCCCCCCTTTTTGTTGACTTCCAACAGTTTTCCAACCCCTTGTCCCTTTTCCCTTACTCATTTTAAATTTATTCTATCTGTCAAACATAATCTTTCACTTTCTTCTAAGCTTATCTATATAACACAGTGCTCCTTCTGTCTTCCTACTTACTTTAACAACTAAATAATACATAACTAAATAATACATTCTTGGCATATTTTCTTTTGATAATAATCATTTAGCTAATTTTGGTACTCTATACTCTATCTTATAATCTCATCTTCAATATGGGGCGAACAATTTATCCCTCATTTAGCATATTTTTAGATACTTCTATAAACAGTACATTCAATATAAGTCAACCAATTTAACTTATACTCTATATATTTCTTTTTCTACATATCTCATCTTCATACTGTTTTAATTATATAATTGTATTATTCTTTCATTATGCAACTATCCACCAAAAATAGTCTACCAATTTGACCCATATATACCTCCAAACCAATTCAATCAATTTAATACATAATCTATACATTAATATATATTTTCCCACCTTACTTAAATTCCTTCATTGCAAGTATAAAATTATCTCCATTATACAATTATTGCCAGAAATGAAATTAATTAGTTTCTATCCTTATAATTAGTTAATTTCTATCATTATAATTCTTGTAATAACACCTATAATACTTAATGCTATATATAATAGTCTAATAAAATAGTTGCTTAGAAATTCTCATTTACCTCTCCACCCCCCGGTAAAGTCACCTCCCTCTACTTTTATTGTATTTCAGTAATTTTCAAACTGCCACAGTTCTCCTCCCACCTCCCATTTCTTCACTAAATATTGTTTCAGCTTCTCCCAATCCGTGTTGAACTGTCCTGGATCAAGGTCTCTCAGTTTCCTTGTCATTTTGTCCATTTCCGCCATGTACAGCAATTTATATATCCAGTCCTCAATAGTTGGCACTTCTTGCACTTTCCACTTTTGCGCATACAAAAGTCTAGCCGCTGCTGTCATGTAAAATAGCAATGTCCTATATTGTGCTGGAATGTCCTCCATTCCCAAGTTCAGTAGCAGGAGTACTGGGTTCTTATTAATTTGAAATTGTAAAATCTCACTTATTACTCTTATTATTTCCCCCCCAGTACTGCCTATGTGGCATCTTTTAGGGAGAAGGCATTCCGGTTTTTATTTCCTTTTAACCTCTAATATTTTGATTGTTACTTGTAAGCCACCTTGAGCCAAAAGGAAAGGTCACATATAAATAGTTTCATTAATGAATAAGAACAGGGAAAGATTCAAACAGCATTTGTGACTGTATTGGCTTGCGGTAGGTGCCAACGATCAAAAAGACATAGAAAGGATAGCTTTATTTCTTAAAATTGCTGGACCTAAAGCTCTCAGTGGATCCAACAGCCTACAATTAAATAATAGACTGCAAAATTTCGAAGAGTACTGTAACACTCAGACAAAAGAGGTATATTTTCAATCATGCCGTTCAAACTGAATATGAAACCAGTTTGTTTCTTGGTATTAATTGGCTAGAATGTATAAGGGGGCATCAAATATATGTTGGAAATGTACTAAACAAGAAGGGACATATTTTTCATACGTCGTGGACATGTAAGAAAGCAAAGAGTTTTTGGTTGCAGATGCAATCATCGATTCAGAAGATTTTGAAAATTAAACTTCAGCTGAAACCAGAAACCTTTTTTGTTGGGAATAATGGACAGCCAGTTGGGAAAAGGCTTTAGAACATTGTTTTTGTACTTTATTACAGCAGCAAGAGTACTTTATGCACAAAAGTGGAAAATTACAACATTGCCTACAGTGGAGGAATGGTTGTCAAAAGTTTTGGAGTTTATGTTAATGGCAAAACTTACTGCATTAATTAGAGAAAGGACATTAGTTAACTTCTTGACTGAATGGAAACCGATAATAGACTTTCTGCATGAAATGGATAACAAGGATTTGATGACATCTGGATTTATGGATTAAGAAACAGGAACAATAGAAAAAATAGGGGGCTTGTGACTAACTTAGAATAAGTGGGACTCTAGAAATGATATCGAAACTCAACCTGTAGTGTAATTTGGGGGGGGGGTGTTTTCTTTCCTCCCTCCTCTTAATTTTATAGATATATGTATTGTTAGTGTGTTACATTTAGAACTGTGTGTTTTTTCTTGTTCTCTATGTTTGTTGTTTATTGTGTTGTGGTGTGTAGTTTACAGTTTAAATAAAAAAAAACTTTAATACTATGTTTCTCATGACTTTAAAGCTCTTGAGCCAGTGCTGTGATTTTGAGGCATCAACAGATTCTTTTAGAAGGGGCAGGATTGTCTTTGCTATCAAAGCTCAAGAGAAAACTTTTCTGGGAAATGCAGACTTAGAAACAGCAGCCAGGATCTGTAAGGCAAAGGATGAGAGTCCGGGGCACAGAGCAGAGGGAATGGACCAAACAATGTACCACATTGTTTCAATCACAGAAAAAGACCCTTTAGGGAACACAAAGTGACATTGTCAGGTTCTGGCAGTTAGATCCCCGTAGTACTTCACTGCAAACACTCCAGTGTAAGAGTTAAAGTTGCTTTATTAGAGATCCGTCAGTATCAGTGCACACAGACAATAGCATTGGCAGAAGTGACGTGGGTAGGGCTAGCTAGGTTATTTATAGGGAAAGTTCCTGCCTTTAGGATAGGGACTAGAGATGGGCACGGAACAAAAAAAATGAACCAGGAGGTTCGTGGTTCGTGAAACCCACGAACCACGGACCATGGAACTGGACCAGTTACAAACCAGTTCGTGGTTCGTGGGGTTTAAATACCCCTTTCTGGCCTTAAATGCCCAGGGAAAGGGGCATTTAACAGTTTAAAGGGCCCTTTCCTGCCTTGCAAGTGACAGGTCCCTTTAAACTATCAGCTGGCAGGCAGCAGGGGGGGATTCCCCTGGAGAAACGGCCAGTTTGGTGTAGTGGTTAAGAGCACGAGACTCTAATCCAGAGAGCCGGGTTTGATTCCCCACTCCTCCACGAAGCCAGCTGGGTGACCTTGGGCCAGTCACAGCTCTCTCAGAGCTCTCTCAGTATATAAATCGAATGTTGTTGTTGTTGTTATTGTTATTATTATTATTATTTAAACTGCCCCTGTAAATATAACCCAATGAACCAGTATACAGTTCATGGAAGTTCCATGAAAATGAACCCTGGTTCGCGAACCCCGAACCAGCCAGGTTTGTTGGTTTTTTTGGGTTCGTGCCTGTCTCTAATAGGGACGGTTAGGATTCTGGCATGAGAGAACCGGGGGTGGGGACTGGAAAAAAGGAGAGAAGGGACGAAGTCATTATATTTCCCAGTTATAGTTCCCAGACTCCAGCTGGCATTCAAGGACATTCTCCAGCCTGCTTCAAAACCAAAAATGGACACCTGCAAGATAAACAAAGCAGCTACTAGCCTAACAGCGAGTGGGTGTTACACATACCCCCAGAGGATCAGTACAGAATACACTTAACATACTCTCAGAGGTTCAGTACAGGATACAAAACACACTCATGGCAAGTATGTTGACATGCATATCTGACAGACATGCTACCATCTAGTTAATAAAACTTAGTATCCTCTTTTTACAGCTATTGTGGCTTCCGGGGTACACCGAAGGCCCAAGTGCAAGGGAAGAAGAAGACTACATTCAGTCTAAAGAGGCAGGTTACCTCAGAGGTCTCCTCTCTCAGTTGCAGGGCTTTTGGGGTCCAGAACCTTCAGAACAGATTGGGCCACTTACTTTGAATCCCAAATGGGAGGGACTCTAAAAGATGCCATTTCTTTGACTGTGTGCATGCATGTCCGCTCTCTTCTACAAGGGCTGGCAGATATTGCAATATACTCACCCACCGGCTTCCATGGTAGAAGCTGTTGTGAAGAAACTGTATGTTCCTCTTAGCTAGCATCTACTCTCTGTCTTTATTTTTCATTGCCCTGTATCCCAGATTCTTTGCCTGTATTTACCATAGAGTTGCGTTTTGTAGGAATAAAGTTATTTGGTGGTAGAAAGTACCATTAAGTCATAGTTGACTTTTGGTAATCCCATGCTAGAGTTTTGAAGGCAAGGGACTAATAGAGGTGGTTTGCCATTGCCTGCCTCTGCATAGCAACCCTAGTCTTCATTGGAGATCTCCCTTCCAGTTAACCAAGACTGCTCAGCTTCTGAGAGGTGACCAGATTGGGCTTGCCTGGGCTATCCAAGTCAGGGCAAAAATATTTAGTTTAGGAAAATTGCACGGATTCTTCTATGCATGCCCTGACCACACCTTGGGGTCAGCTGTACTCTTGGGAAGCTTCCCTGGAACAAGGTGGTAGAGTCCCGTGATACAGAGGCAAACATCCAGGGGCAGTGGCACACTTTGCAGAGGGATGCCATGGCCTACCTCACAGTGTCGTTGGAGGGAACAGAGGACATGCTGCTTCCGAGGTGGGGCAACATAGGTAGAGTTGCCAGACAGTTTCAATCCAAATACGGGATATACTCTATGAGAGCTGCTGTAGCATAGTGATTAAGTGCCTGAGCTCTGAGCCAGCACTTTGCTGGTTCAAATCCCACTATTGCCCTGAGCTATGCCAATGGCCTTGGGCAAGTCACTCCTTTCAGCCCAGCTCACCAGCTGTATTGTGGCGATAATAATAACACTGACTTTGTTCACCACTCTGAATGGGGCAGTCATCTGTCCAGAAGATCCTATATAAGCACACTGTCACATCATCATCATTATTCTTATGGTTGGGGGTGTTGAGTTTCTTGTGCACATGAGTTCCAGGGGCCTCAACGATGTCACTTTTGATTGAAAATCGGAAGCTGCAGTGTCTCAGAGGTGTCCAGCCCCAAACATAGCGTTTTCGCGCCCAACCTCACTGAGTACAACCCGTACCACCTGTTGTATTAAATATGTGCTCCTATGTTCTACCCGTGCCTTCATGATGTCCAATGTCAGCCCTAGAATTGCTTATATTCAGTTTCAGCATTTCTTCAACTCTGTATTAAATTCTTGCTAATGCTATGTCTTTGTGAAATTGTGATTATTTACCCTATGGCATTGTTTATGGAAATGTCCTGGATAGTGATTGTACTAATCTCACACTGTGTAATGTGCCTTGAGTCTCAGTGAGAAAGGCAGACTATAAATGACATAAATAAATAAATAAAATAAAACTCCAAACCTGCATATTTATGACTAAATCCCTTGGAATTCAGTGGGTCTTCCAGCCTCATTTAGGATTGCACCCACAGTCTTTTTCAGTTATGGCACACTAAGAAAGAAGCATGCCTTGAATTATGTACAGAGTAGAGGGCACAAACAGCAATATGAACTAAAAAAACCCACGAACAGCCCAATCTGCTGTTCGCGAACAAGCTGTTCATGAGGCCCCATGCTAAACAAACAGTTGGCCGTTGCAAGCCTCCTTCATTGCTATTCGTCAAGCCAGACAGTCTGGCACCTGCAATCAATTCCCTTGGCAACTCAGGCAGGGATTGTCTGAACTCCGTCTGAACTCCTGCTGTTGCCCTGGAAACCCCAATCTAAGCCCAATTTAGCTTGATAGGCAGGTCTTCCTTTCAAGTGTGGAGCTCCAAATTTGTTACAAGGGAGCAAAGAGCAGGGGGGAGGCAGGCTCCCAGCTCTGGTTTTGCAGACAGTGGAGAGACAGATACAGTTGCTGTTGGCATTTTGATAGAGAGAGTGCATTGGAGCTTGAATTTTCCTTGTGTGTGGTGGGATAGGGATCTACCCCTTCAAGTCCCAGGGCTGCTGCCAGGCTCTATGCCAAGCTATTATTTATTATTGGTACCTTTCCTGCTGCCTGCTCAGGTCAGGTTTCTGGGAGTGGTGCGGTAGGGATCTACCCCTTCAAGTCCCAGGGCTGCTGCCAGGCTCTATGCCAAGCTATTATTTATTATTGGTACCTTTCTTGCTGCCTGCTCAGGTCAGGTTTCTGGGAGCGGTGCGGTAGGGATCTACCCCTTCAAGTTCCAGGGCTGCTGCCAGGCTCTGTGGCCAAGCTGCCCTCCATGGCATAATCCGAATAGAATGCCTGAAGGCAGTTACTTTTGGTAATGAGATAACCATTCATAGGGCCAAGCTACAAGTGACGCCTGACACAGGTTGGACACTTGTCAGCTTCCCTCAAGTTTTGATGGGAAATGTAGGCATCCTGGTCTTGCAGCTTGGCTCTCCGACTGCTGTCCAATGGACTTTTCAACTGTCACTTGTCCAACACTCCGCCAAGCTGCCTACATTTCCCATCAAAATTGAGGGAAGCTGACAAGTGTCCAACCTGCGTCATTCGTCGCTTGTAGTTTGACCCACAGTATCTATTCAGTCCATGTCTGACTGAGTCAAATTTACATATGAATTCCAATTCAGCAGCTTCCCGTTGAATTTTATTTTTTGAAAGGTTTCTGTTGAACTATGATGACCTTTAAGTCCTTGATGGAACAACCTGGTGGACTGAAGTGTTCTCCCACTGGTTTCTGGGTGTTGCCGTTTTTAATGTCAGATTTGTGTCCATTTATTCTTTTGCGCCGAGGCTTAGCAATTGACATCAACAACATCAGTATTCTAATGCAGCAATCACAGTAACTTTCAAATTGTAATTCCAGGAGATCTCCAGCTGCTACCTGGACTTGGCAACTCTATATTGTCATCAGGTCCTGTATCTATTTTGAACTGAATCACTTTCTTATATCTGCTTACCTTTATACCCACCAATATTTTGTGTCCTTTATCCCTTGTATTTGGGACTGCTGTCAAAAATAATGTATCTGTGCTGCTATGCAAGTCCAGGGATCCTTCTCCTTTTTGTATTTCATTCACTTTCCTTCTCTGCCTTGCATAGATTGGCAAAAGGATTAATTATTATTATTATTTTGCATTTATAACAAAGTTCCCTCTTGTTGAGCAGTTGCTGTGTTTCTTTCCACACCTGTTGCACTGTTTTGTCTCTCCTTGTCCAGAAACATACTTCTGGTGAAGCCCGGTAATCTCTTTTTGTGCTTATTTGCAAACAAAGGCTTCTTTCTTAATTTTATGCACTTCTTGAGATTTATTTTGCAATATTTTCGTTTGCCATTTCATAATGCAAGTGTTATTTTTAGTGAGGTCTTCCTCTTGCAGTAATTTCTCCTGAATTTCTTTTCAGTTGGATCCCATTCAAATCTTTTATCATGTCATGGCTATCGGGAAACCCACAAAATTTAGCAATATGGCATAGCTATGTCCCCTAGTCAACTGCTGGTTCTGATACCCTTTGGTTAATTTATGTTGAATGGAGTGTGCAGCATTCCTCAAACACTCTGAACAGAACTGGGGGTTTCTTTCTATCTTCTGCTGCTATTTTGCCACTAGCATTCCAGGCCTTGCAGAAATCTCTGCTTTTTTGTACAATGATGATTTGAAACTGTGGAGCCTTCCATTCATCAGACTATTTCTCTGCTTCTGAGCCTGCAAATATTAAACCAATGACTTCCCTCCACTGGGCCCAATTCTCAGCAAAGTTCTGATGCTCGAAGTCCATAGGGAAATGTGCCTGATGCTGAATGCAATGCTAAAGGGGGTGGGATAGAAAACCTACAAGCCTGATCTTTAAGAGGAAAGATGGGTGAGAGTCCAGTTCAGGAGTGGGTGATGAAAAGCATGTCCAGGGGTAAAGTTTCAGGGGCCAAAGTGGGGGAAAGCTCAGTGATTTCAACAAGAGGGAAGAAGTAGACCAACCAGGGCTGGATCTAGGGTTGCCGGCACCCAGGGCAACCCAAGTCTGGCCACACACACACAGCGCACATGTGCTCCCAGCTGTATAACTAGGGTTTCCCTTCCCTGTATAACTAGGGCTGTATAACTAGGGTTGCCAGGTCCCCCAGTACTCCCAATGGTACTCCCCAGCACCTACCTGCTTTGTTTTTACAGGAGCCCCCAGGAGCACTCCCCAGGAGACCCTAGGAGCTCCCAGGAGTGGGGGGGGGGGGGATTTGGGCCCGATTTGGCCCAAATCAGGCCCGAATCAGGCTGGATTTGGGGGGAATCAGGGTGCTGCGGAGTGCAGGGTACTCCATCGTGCCCCAATTCCCCCACAAATCTGCCTGTATCAGGCACAAGTCGGCTTGGAACGGGCCAGTGCAGAGTGCAGGAGTGCTCCCGTGGTCCACAGCAGCCCGATCCAGACTTATCAGGGCCTATTCAGCCTAATTCAGTCTTGATTTAGCCTGATTCGGGCCCGATTCAGCCTGATTCGGGCCTGAGTTGACCAGAATCAGGTAACTACAGAGTGCAGGAATACTCCCGCACTCCACAGTGGCTCTATGCAAGCCAATCTGGGCCCGAATCATCTCGGATCGGGTCTGTGGGAGGGTACCGCACCACCTGGGAGTGCAACCCAGGAGGCCAGTGCCTCCCCTGCTGGCCAGTTAAGCAGGGGCAGGGGATGGAGGGTGGGAGCAGGGGATCCCCCAACCCCAGTAGGGGACTGGCAAGCCTATGTACAACCAAGGATGAATGTAAAACTAATTACCAGTGCTTTTAGAGAAAGTATTAAAAAGACAAAATCTCAGAATGAGCTTAGGCTAGCAAAAGATGCTAAACACAATTTTAAAAGTTAAGTTAGGAGCAAGAAAAAGAATAAGGAAGTGATAGGCCCACTGAGGGGAGAGGAAAGTGAGATTTTAACAGGTGATAAAGGTAGGGCAGAACTACTGAATTTGTACTTTGCCTCAGGGCCAAGCTACAAGTGACAAATGACACAGGTTGGACACTTGTCAGCTTCCCTCAAGTTTTGATGGGAAATGTAGGCATCCTGGTCTTGCAGCTTGGCTCTCCGACTGCTGTCCAATGGACTTTTCAACTGTCACTTGTCCAACATTCCGCCAAGCTGCCTACATTTCCCATCAAAACTTGAGGGAAGCTGACAAGTGTCCAACCTGTGCCATTCCTCACTTGTCGTTTGGCCCTCAGTCTTCTCTTGCAAAGGGAACTGTGCTCATCCTGGCAAAAAGGGAAGACATGAGAAAGAAATGGAATTGCAGCCTAGGATAGCCACAGGGATGGCACAGAAACACCTAGCATCTTTAAATGAAATCACGTCCTCAGGGCCGGATGAATTGCACCTTAGGGTACTAAAAGAATTTGCTAATGTAATTTTGGAGCTTCTCTGTATCATCTTTGAGAATTTTTGGAGAATAGGAGTAATGTTGTGGAGTGCCAGATGACTGGAGGCAGGCAAATGTCCCCATCTTCAAGAAGGGGGGGAAAGAGGATTCAGGTAACTATTGACATGTCAGCTTGATGTCCATAACTGAAAAGGTTTTGGAACAAATCATCAGTCAGTCCTTGAGCATTTAGAAAAGACAGCTGTCATTACTAAGAACCAGCACAGGTTCCTCAAGAGTAAGTTGCGTCAGACTCATCTTCTTTTTTGAGGAAGATACTACTTTTGTGAATCAAGGAATGCTGTGGATATAGTTTATCTTGATTTCAGTAAGGCTCTTGATAAGATTCCACATGATATTCTGGTTGACAAGTTGGTAAAATGTGGTTTGGATCCTATTACTGTTAGGTGGATTTGTAACTGGTTGGCAGATCGCACCCCAAGATGCTTGTACATGGTTCCTCATCTTGAAGAGGAGTGACACATAGAGTACCTCAGGAATCTGTCCTGGGCCCTGTGATGTTCAACTTCTTTATAAATGACTTGGATGAAGGAAGAATAAAAGGTAGGTATAAATGACTTGGATAAAAGGGATACATGACTTGGATGAAGGAAGAGAGGGGATGCTTATTTAATATGCAGATGATACTAAATTGGGAAGGGTTGCAAACACAGTAGAAGACAGAGTTAAGATTTAAGGTGATCTTGACAGTCTGGAAAGCTGGATTAAAACTTACAAAATGTTTTTCAACAGAAATAAATGTAAAGTTCAACACTTAGGTAGGAAAAATCAAAGGCATAACTATAGGATGGGGGAAACTTGTCTTGGCAGTAGTAGGTGCAAAAGGGATCTAGGGGTCTTAGTAGACCATACTCTGAATGTGAGTCAGCAGTGTGATGCTGTAGCTAAAAAGGCAAATGCAGTTTGGGGCTGTATCAATAGAAGTATAGTATCCAGATCATGGGAAGTGACAGTATCGCTTTATTCTGCTCTAGTTAGACATCACTTGGAATACAGTGTTCAGTTTGGGGTACCACAGATGTTGACTCACTGGAACATGTCCAAATGAGGTCCAACAAAGATGGTGAGGGGTCTGGAGACCAATTCTTCTGAGGAAAGGTTGAAGAAGCTGGGCATGTTTAGCTTGGAGAGGAGATGACTGAGAGGAGATATGATAGCCCTCTATAAGTATTTGAAGGGCTGTCACAGAGAGGATGGAGAGTCTTAAAAGAAATGGGGGTTCCACAACATTTGATTGTTTTGATGCGCAATCTGTACTCTGGACAAGAGGCTACTGTCAGGACAGAATATGGGGAAACAGAATGGCTTCCAATTGGCAAGGGTGTCCAATTATCTCCCTACCTGTTCAACCTCTATGCAGAGTATATCATAAGGAAAGATGGATTCGATCTAGGAGAAGGTGGAGTGAAAATTGGTGGGAGGAACATTAACAATTTGAGGTATGCAGATGACATCACATTACTAGCAGAAAACAGTGAAGACTTGAAACGACTACTGACGAAGGTTAAAGGAGAAAGTGCCAAACAGAATTACAACTGAACATCAAGAAGACAAAAGTAATGACTACTGAGGAACGACACAATTTTAAAGTTGACAATGAGGAAATTGAAGTTGTTCAAGATTTTCTATTCCTTGGCTCAGTCATCAACCAACAGGGAGACTGCAAGGAAGAAATCAGAAGAAGATTGAGACTTGGAAGAGCAGCTTTGAGGGAGCTAGAGAAGATCCTTAAAGATAAAGATGTCTCTCTGGAAACCAAGATCAAGATAATCCAAACTATGGGATTCCCCTTTGCTATGTATGGATGTGAAAGTTGACGGTAAAGAAAGCTGACAGAAAAAAAATTGATTCATTTGAAATGTGGTGCTGGAGGAGAGTTTTATGGATACCATGGATAGCCAAAAAGACAAATAAGTGGGTATTAGATGAAATCAAGCCTGAATTCGCCTTAGAAGCTAAAATGACAAGACTAAGGCTATCGTACTTTGGTCACATCATGAGAAGACAAGATTCTCTGGAAAAGGCAATAATGCTAGGAAAAGTAGAAGGCCACGTCCTCCAGTTTGCAGGATCTGAGTAGGTCTGTTTTGGAGAGAGAGAATGTTTTGGAGGTCTTTCATTCATAGGGTCACGATAGATTGGAGACAACTTGACAGCACATAACACATACACAAGTATTTGAAGGGCTGTCACAGAGAGGATGGAACAGAGTTATTTTCTGTTGCCCCAGAGGGTCGGAACAGAGCCAATGGGTTAAAATTTAAGCAAAATAGTTTTCTGCTAAACATTTGGAAGAACTTCGTGACTATTACAGTGTGTCCTTGGTGGAACAGACTTCCTTGGGAGGTGGTGGGCCCTCTGTTCTACCAAGGGGCAGATGGTTCATTGGATGTGATAGCAATTAAAATACTTTAATGGTGAAGGAAAATGACTTTATTACACAAAGCACATACACTAATCGAAGCCTATACATAAAGACATAAGACAAGGAGATAAACATACAGCATATAACATATATAGCATAACATAAAGCAAAGGAAAGATGCAACCTGATGCAATCCCAATGCCCTTTCAGTCAACGGGGGACTCCACAGCCAAGTTCCGTACAGCACGACACCAGCTTCCAAGTCCCTACAAAGATGGTTCTGACTTACATACTTTAAAGCTGGATATGCCCACCTGCAACACCCCCCCCCCAAAAGGTCTTGATGAGAGGGAAGGAGATCAATCAAAGGGCCAAGGCCAAAGAATGCTTTCAGTGTCAAGCTGGCCTTGGTGATCTATGTCCAGCTGATAAGGCTAAGTGCCTGGCACCCAGCCAAGGCCTGATTGCCTGGTCCTCCCTTAATCAAGATGTGATGCTATCCACACTTTTTTTTAAAAAAGTTTTTTTCTTTTTTTTGAATTTTATTAAATTTCCAACCAGAACTACAACAAAACAGTAAAATACGTACAACAGAAACAGTAATGATAAGATGTCCACTTCAGCTGAATACAACAACAGGTTTTAACAGTCAATACAACAATGAATAAAGGTAAGAAGAAGTAGGTTGTAAGTCTTTAGATTCTGCTATGCACAAACTTGTGCCTTAGGTGTCCCTCTCGCCAATCACAATAAGAGACACACACACCATGGAGTCCTGTAGAATGAAGCAATATATGATTGTTTAATTTAAACAACGGAGGAGCCCATTTTCACAGGAGTAGGTGGTCTCCTTGTGTCCGGAGCTCATCAAAATTACAATAGAAACACAGGCAATTAATACTTTCAGATAATCATAACAATATTACAGTATTCTAATATTTGATATCTTATTGGCTCGTAACATATCTAGGGTCAGTTCTGATTTGAAGATACAATTCTGGGCTGGCCTCTCTATTTGGGGGAATTCCAGTCTTCACAGTTTTTTTTCCTCTGCCCTCATTTTGGAAGGACACTGTCTAACCTTTTACCTACTTTCTTCTGGGCATAATACTTTCAAGGGCGCCAATGAGTCTCAATCTGGTGGATAGGAAGGGATGTTTTCCTATTCGTGTCCTTTCCCCCAGTTTCTTATCAGCTTTAAGGAAGATAATACCACAGGTGGCCAAAACCAGCTTGCTGCGTCAAATCAGTTTTCTACAAAAGGCTCTCTGGTACTGATTTCTATTGGAATCTATAGAATAATATAACATATAATTAGGGGTGTGCAAGCCAAAAATTTTCGGCTAAATTTTCGGCTAAAGCCGAAAGCAGAAAGCCGAAAGAGGATTCTCTTTCATATAAGCCGAAAGCCGAAATGGCCAGCCGTTTCGGCTTTCGGCTGGCTTTCGGCTTTTTCAATGGGAAAATGCCTCCGGCGTCTTCCCGGACATCTGGGGGAGGCATTTTCCCACCGAATCAGCCCAAAATCCTCTAACCCGTCTCTACAAACTTCCCAAGTTTCAGACCGATTGGACTTTGGGGGGCCATCTTATGGCCCCCCAAAGCAGGTCCCCCTATCCTCCCATAAGAAAGCGAAGGAGCAGCATATTGTTAGCATGCTGCTGCTCATCTTCTTCATTATTTCCTATGGGGAAAAATGAAGAAGCAGGCTTCCTTTGCCAGGGGTGGCATTTTGCATGCAAAATGCCCCCTCACCCTCAGGGGCCCTTCTCCCACCCTTCCTCCCACCCCCCACCAAGGCTCAGCCTGCTACCACTTGGGGGGGCATTTCATGGCCTCCCCAAGTAGGTGCTCTGCTCTCATCTCTACCACTGACAGCTGGGGGAGGCTTGTCTTGCCAGGGGTGGCATTTTGCATGCAAAATACCCCCAGCCCTCAGGGGCCCTTCTCCCACCCCTCCTCCCACCCCCACCAAGGCTCAGCCTGCTCCCACTTGGGGGGGCCATTTCATGGCCTCCCCAAGTAGGTGCTCTAATCTCTACCATTGACAGCTGGGGGAGGCTTGTGTTGCCAGGGGTGGCATTTTGCATGCAAAATGCCCCCCAAACCTCTGGGGCCCTTCTCCCACCCTTCCTCCCACCCCCCACCAAGGCTCAGATTGCTCCCACTTGGGGGGGGGCATTTCATGGCCTCCCCAAGTAGGTGCTCTTTTCTCTACCACTGACAGCTGGGGGAGGCTTGTCTTGCCAGGGGTGGCATTTTGCATGCAAAATGCCCCCCAACCCTCTGGGGCCCTTCTCCCACCCTTCCTCCCACCCCCCACCAAGGCTCAGACTGCTCCCACTTGGGGGGGGCATTTCATGGCCTCCCCAAGTAGGTCCTCTCAGCCCCTAAAGTCCACCCCTTACAGCCCCACACAAACCCAATTCCCCTCCAGCTGCCACACACAGACCCAAATCCCCACATTAGCCCCTCACAGACCCAAATCCACCCCCACCTGCCCCACACCCATAACCCCAGGAACAGGCTGGCAAAGGCCAGCCCTCTCCCTTTGTTCCCTATGCTGGGAACTTCTAAACTCTCTTTCCCTGGGCAATTCTGCACAGCCCAGGGGTGCCACAATGGTGGGCACACTTCTGAGTGCCAGCTGGTCCCTGTGAAAGAGCACCTGAACCACAGACACCCTCCCTCAAATTCCCCCACCTCCTACAGAGATGGCTGGCCAGCCAGCCCCATTGTTCCCTATGATGGGAACCAACTGCACAACAAAGAATAAAACAAGAACAACACAAAATAAAGTTTTTAAAAAATTATTTTCTCCCTTCCAAAGTACAAGTAGGCAAAGCATTATGACACATTACACCAGCCGTCCCCCACACAGAAAAATAACACAACTCACTTAACATCAGAGAATCACAAAGCACGATTCCTGTCAAAAACACTTTATTTCTTGAACAGCTTTAGGTTACACAGTAGGAGGGCACAACAGGGCATGATAGCAATGTACTACAAAAAATAATACAACCCACTTCACCGTTTTTGACAGCAATTGTGTTTGTGTGATTCTCTGATGTGAAGTGAGTTGTGTTATTTTTGTGTAGTACACTGCTTTCCTGCTCTGTTGTGCCTTCCTACTGTGTAACCTAAAGCAGTTACAGAAATAAAGTGCTTTTGACAGCAATTTTTTGGGGTGATTCTTTAATGTGAAGTTAGTTGTGTTATTTTTGTGTAAGATACTGCTTCCATGCCCTTTGGTGTTCCCCCCCTGCTGTGTAACCTAAAGCTGTTCAAGAAATAAAGTGTTTTTGACAGGAATTGTGCTTTTGTGATTCTCTGATGTTAAGTGAAGTTAAGAGGGTTGGGGGCAAGACAAGCCTCCCCCAGCTGTCAGTGGTAGAGAATGAGATTAGAGCACCTACTTGGGGAGGCCATGAAATGCCCCCCCCAAGTGGGAGCAGGCTGAGCCTTGGTGGGGGGTGGGAGGAGGGGTGGGAGAAGGGCCCCTGAGGGTGAGGGCAAAGGAAGCCTGCTTCTTCATTTTTCCCCATAGGAAATAATGAAGAAGATGAGCAGCAGCATGCTAACAATATGCTGCTCCTTCGCTTTCTTATGGGAGGATAGGGGGACCTGCTTTGGGGGGCCATAACATGGCCCCCCAAAGTCCAATCGGTCTGAAACTTGGAGGGTTTGTAGAGAGGGGTTAGAGGAAGGTCCCCAGCAATTTTGGGCTGATTCGGTGGGAAAATGCCTCCCCCAGACGTCTGGGAAGACGCCGGAGGCATTTTCCCATTGAAAAAGCCTAAAGCCGAAACGTTTCGGCTTTTTTTCTTTCGGCTAGCCGAAACGTTTCGGCTTAGCCCGAAACGTTTCGGCTAACCTGAAAGAAGCCGAAACACTTTTGTTTCAGCTTTCTTTCGGCTTTCAGAAAGCCGAAATGCACATCCCTACATATAATATAAGTGCAGCCCTAAAAGCAGTATATCAGTTCTTACAGAGTTTCTATCTTCTTGTTTCAAGTGTCAAATTCTTACAGGTTACATTACAAGTACTACTTTGGCTCCTGAGCATAGAAAAAGTGCAAAGCATGTAATCCTGAAAAAGCATAGGTTTAGTATATAAAAAGTATATAAAAAACCTCCAAATCTATATCCATCAATTCCAAGTATTCATAGAATGGGAACCATTTTTCCCAAAAGTCTGTTCCTAAAGGATAGTGTTCCCTTTGGTATACTTTGTCAGTAATTTTCTCCGTTATCAAATGGTTCCAAACTTTTGTCATCCATAATTCTAGGGCTGGTGGTGATTTATCTTTCCATCTAGATACAATTGACCTTTTGGCTGCTACTAAAAGTGAATTAATAAGATTTCTTCTGATATTAGGGATTTTTGTTTGTTCCCGCAATCCTAGAAAAATTATTTTCGGTGAAAAGGGAATATCATAACCTGTTATCTCTCTGATAGCATTCAGCATTTCTGTCCAAAATCTCTCAATATGGGGTCAACCCCACCAGCCATGGGCAAATGTTCCTATTTCTTTGCAGTTTTTCCAACAAAGAGGTAACGCTGACAAATAAATTCGTGAAATCTTTTTAGGTGTTAAATACCATCTATTTATGATTTTATAACTTTGCAATTTTGTTATTATAGTTTTAGAGTTGTTTAGTTTGGATGACCACATTTTTTTCCAGCTGTCTATTGATAGAGCTTCGTCACAATCATTATTCCATTTAGCTTGATTGCTGAATTTATTAGGAATATTAAACGATAAAAGTAGGTTATATATTTTTGAAATCATGCCTTTCTTCGAGTACTACCCACACACTTAATCCAGGTGCCTAATGGATACCTCCCTCCCTGCACTGTGCCTGGGACAGAGAGAATTCCATCTCGAGGTCAAAGCTTGCATCAGCATAAAAATGAAACAGCTTAACAAGGCAGATTCAGTGTAATGTAAGGCACATATTCAAAGGCATATATAGGCCAAAGATGGCTCTTTAGGCAAGATGGACGGACCTATGGCACCACTACCTCCTCGGAACACAATTCTCTTCTGCAATACCAATATACCCTCCTTCCTTGGAGGTATTTGATGATGATGATGATGATGATGATGATGATGATGATGATGATGATGATGACGACTCAAAAAATTTTTCTTTCAGAACTCTTTGCTGTTCATTCAGATAATTATTCTCAGGCTGATCCATAGCTTGTATTTCAGGTAGAGCATGTTCTTCCACTTTGGCTTTAGTCTGTTCAGCTGTGATGTTTTCCCTTCTTTGATCACAACAAAAAAATAAGGAACAAAAAAGGGAAAACATCACAGCTGAACAGACTAAAGCCACAGTGGAAGAACATTCTCTACCTGAAATACAAGCTATGGATCAGCCAGAGAATAATGACTTGACTGATGTGAGCTTCCCCAACCAGGGCGTCAGGGCCGGAAGGGGGCACTGTTGCCAGGTTTGCCTCTCCTACTGGCCGGCTTAGGGAGAGGGTTCAAGAGTGGGGTTGGGGAACTTGGCAGGAAGGGCTCTCTTGCTGTATCCCCCATTGGGAACAAAAGGGGGCTACCCAGCTCCCTGACCTTTTGTCACTCCCAGTCTTGTAGCAAAGGGTGTGTGTGTTATACTGCACCCGTCCCCTATATGCTCCCCCAACAGGAAAGGAAGGGGTCTACAGCACCCAGTTCCTTCTCTCTCCTCCCTCTGATAACTCATGCTCCGTCGACTCTCCCTATCACTGTCCTATTGCTTCTGTTATATTGCTCTCTCCCCCTCTCTCTCTCCTAGCCTCGCTCTCCCTCCGATACTTTCCACCCTGCACCCCTTCAGCATGCCCGCTTTTATGGGGCTGCCCATAAGTATCCTTCCACCTCCCTCCTGGCTCTTGCCTATGCCCATTCTCTCCCACCCCTCCCTCCATGATGGGCAGCCCTCCTAGCCAATCTGAGGGCTCCCCTGGCCAGTCCTGTCGTTCAGAGCTTCTCCACGGCTCCGCCCGGCCCCAGCACAGTGCAGCGCCATGCAGCACAGGACTGGCCGGACCTGCCCAAGGTCGGCATTCCCGTCAGCAGGTGTGGGCCTTGCTGCTTGCCCCCAGCAGGGTGACACTCCGCCACTCTCTGGTGTGCACCGGGCCTCTTTGCAGCTGTGTTCCTACCCCCGCGACTGGTGTTGGCTCCATCGCTCTGCCGGCGGCAGTGGCGGCCAGCTCCCAGATACCTTCAGTGGCCACCACCCGCTCCACCATCCTGGGTTTGTCGCAGCCTTCATCGGCCCCAGCACAGCTGCCACCCGTCACCGCTGAGGCGTTGGGGTTCCTTCCTGGCCTGGCCTTGGCTGCCTTTTCCATCCTGGCCCTTGGAACGGGCCTGCCAGGTAAGTCAGGGAGGGGGGAGGCCACCATGCCCCGACAACTGAACAGCAAAGAGTTCTGAAAGAAAATTTTTTGAGTCGTGTCAGCCAAGGCAGTGAGTGACAAAAGACTGCCTACAATTTGCCAAATACAAAGAAAACAAGTTAAAACTTTACTGAATGTAGCCAATGACATCAATGATACAATTCCAACCAACACATTAAAAGAAACAGATCAACTCATGTTTAGTACAGCTGCTATAATAACAGCAGAGCTTGGCTACTACCAGAAAAGAAGAAGCCTGGCAGACCAAAATGGAAAATCTGGCTGGAAAAGAAGATTAATAAACTACGTGGAGATATCAGTAACCTGAAATACATGAAAGATGGAAAATTGAAAAATGAGAGGATAAAAGATGGACTATGTTGAAGGTATGATTTGGAAAGGAAAACAATTGCTGAAACCATAGAAGAATTAAAACAATGAGTAATAGCAACAGCAAAGAAAATAGAAAGATATGATGGGTGAATAAAGCAGTATAAAGAAAATTTGCAATTTTGAAGCAATAAGAGATTATTCTACAAGTCACTGGAAGAAAATACAGTGCAAAAGAACATCATCCTATGTAAAGAAGATGCCCTGAAATGTTGGCAAGAAATTTGGGAAAGCCAAATGCCCTGTAGATGAAAGACATTAGTAAAGAATTTATAAAGTAAAGTAAAGGAAACGGATGAATGATGTGGTAATAACAATTGAAGTGGTTGCCAGACTAGCAAAGAATGTGAAGAACTGGAGTGCACCTGGACCAGATGTATTGCATGGGTTTTGGCAAAAGCATCTATCAAGTTTTCATCAAAGTATGTCAGTGCAATTCAATGAAATGCTTCAAAATTCTACCAGTGAAGAATGGCTCACAAAAGGCTACACATTTCTGATTGTGAAGGATAAAGGAAAAGGCAATGAGCCTGACAAATTCCACCCAATCACATGCCTCGCAACAACATTCAAACTTTTCACAAGGATATTAGCGACATCAGTATATGATTATTTAATGGAAACAATATGTACCCTATTGAACAGAAAGGCAATTTTTAAAAGTCAAGGGGAACTAAAGATCAACTGCTAATAGACAAAATGGTACTGAAAAGTTCAAGAAGAAAGTCTAATTGAATATGGCATGGATTGACTAAAAAAAAATTTGATTCATTGCCACACAGTTGGATTAATACCTGCCTGGAAATTTTTTGAATTAGTGAAAATGTCAAGCTGTTCCTTAAGCAAAATATGTGAAAATGGAAAACCATGTTAATGTCCTATGGTGAAGAAATTGGGGAAGTTTGTATCAAAAGAGGTATATTTCAAGGTGACTCCTTGTCACCTTTATTATTCAGCATCTCATTAATCCCCTTGACAATGATCCTAGAGAAAACAAAAATGGGTTATTATATTTATGATCAGGCAGGGAAAATAAACCATCTCCTGTACATGGATGATTTGAAATTGTATACAAAGAGTCCCACTTAACTTGAATCATTGCTTAATACAGTGAAAATGTACAGTGATGATATTCATATGAGATTTGGCTTAGACAAATGTGCAGTACTCCCCGTGCCACAGGGAAAAGTAAAAAATATTGATGGAATAAAACTTGAAAATGGCAGCATTATGAAATCATTATCAAAGAATTATAAATTCTTGGAACAGTAGATTTAGATAACATCCTGCATGTGAAAGTAAAAGAACTGACTCAGAAAGAATATATCAAGAGAGTGTGAAAAATTCTGAAGTCAAAATTAAATGATGGAAATACACTCAAGGCGTAAATACAAGGGCCATTCCAGTGATCAGATATCCAGCTGAAATAATAGATTAGACACAAAGCGATTTAGAAAAATTGGATCGAAAAACACAAAAACTAGGCGCACGCATCACTCTTTACAGCCAAAAAGTGATGTTGACAGGCTATATTTACCATGAAAAATTGGTGGAAGAGGACTGTTACAAGTACATCAGGTAGTGGAAGAAGAAAAGAGAGGCCTGAATGATTGCATGAGTAGAAGTACAGAAAAACTACTCCAGGTGTGTGTGTGTTTATTAAATTATCTCTATAGTATTCCAAATGTTGTTTTAAATTTGAAATTTAAATTCTTAAAATGTGGTTTTAAATTGTTTAATGATTTAATGCTCTCAAACTTGGAGACCCTATTTGGGTAGAAAGGTGGCAAACAAACATTTTAAATAAATGAATGAATGAATTCATGAAATGAAATAAAAGGGACCCAGAACAAGAGATGCTTCCAGAGAAGTGGGGAGGGGAACATAAGGGAACCAGAAAAGCAGAAGAAGAGATGGAGATAACAGATGCTTCCAGAAGATTGTGAAAAAACAAACAAAAGGAACTCAGAAAAGCAGAAGAGGTGGAGATAACAACAGATGCTTCCACAGAAGTATGAAGAAACCAAAAGGGACCCAGAAAAGAGGTGGGGTGCCTCAAGACAAATGCAATACAAAAACTGGGCAATGGAATCTGTGGATCTGCCTGGATCAAATGCTGTTTTCGGGTGCCAGAACCAGTGCGTGGACCGGGCACCATTGCATGTCTTCTTGTGAGGGACAGTCTCTGGAGTCTGGGGACTTGTGATTTGGGGTGGTCCAAAGATTGTTTTGGGGTACAGAGTCTCATAGTTTCTGTTCATGCATTTGTCCCAGGCACACCCCACTTTGGAGCAGTTAGCACAAGAACAGGACTTTGGACCAGGAAATTGCATAGGTTCACTTGGACAGCAGAGTTTCCTGAATATGGGGGTATATGATATCTGGTGGTACAAACTTTATTGTGAGGTGCAGAGCTTTTAAATAATCCTCAATATTTGTGTTTAGATTTGCAAATAAGGAACCAGGAAATGCAAATAAGGAACTGGGAATTAGGACCCAACATCAACATCTTTGCACACAGAGGAGTTTGAGAAGTTCGGACTGGAGGGCAGGGAAAAGCAAAGTCAGTACTCCAATGTTAATTCGCTTGCCTGAAGAGGTCAGGAAAGCTCCCACTCCTTTGATTTTCTGCAAACTAAGCAAAACGGAATGATTTATTTGCTCATGAGTTACTCCCACCCTCACATAACTTTAGCTTCCGTTCCAAATGGCATCAGGGGCTTTCTGATGTTTCAGTTCCCTTCACTGCCGCTTCCCAGCTCCCATCATCATGCTGAAGATGGTGGACAACTTTTAGAGTCCAGGCTATAGTTTTGGACTAGCAACAAAGCCTTGTGAGGGCATGCACCACCACAGCAGCATTCCTGCATTCCTCAGTGGGCCAATTTCAGCCTCAAACTGGTAGAAATTGGGCCAGTGCAGAGCATGGGAGCACTCCAGGGCCCATTGCACCACGCTAGCAGTGTTCCTGCACCCAACACCAGCCCTATTCTGCCTCAAATGGGTAAAAATCGAGCCAGGGCAGAGTGCAGGAGCCCACAGAGAAGTGTGGTTTCTTTGCCACCATCTTCACCACAGAGTAAGCTTCAAAATGAGCTTTTGCTCAAGTCTTCTCAGATTCGTTCTGAGTCTTCCTCTGCTGTCACTCTAGCCATCTCCCTTGCCTTTTCATTCCTCACAGCCCGTCAGTAAACCAAGGGGCTGTCTTGGCTCTAACCCGAGAGAGATGGGAGCCATCATGTCAAGCTCCCAGTCCCCTAGAAGAACCAGACTAGGAAGCTTCTCACCACCTGCGAGACCACCTCCATCAGCTCAGGCGGGGAGATTGTGGGGCACTGTGAATGAATGATTTTTTTGGTCCCATTTGTGGATATGGACATGATCTGGTTTTGTATGGTGGACTTTGGGTGGCCCCATTTAAAAATCATGAGGATCCATGAGGATCCATGCTTTTGAACCATGTTTTTGCACCGTGGTGCTGCCACACATCAGTGGATGAATGATTTTTTTGGTCCCATTTGTAGATATGGACATGATCTGGTTTTGTATGGTGGATTTTGGGTGGCCCCACTTAAAAATTAAGAGGATCCATGCGGATCCATGCTTTTTTAGCATGTTTTTGTGCCGTGGCAGCGCCACGGATTAGTGGATGCATGATTGTTTTGTTGCTGTCTTGTAGACTAGGACATGATCTATAATATGACAGCCTTTTTGTTTTGTTTTGTTTCAATATAAAAATCATATGAATCCATGAGGATCCATTTAAAAGCATCTGGATCCAGCTTTTACACACTCCCTTTTAAACACACACACAGACCCGTGAATGAGGTTTTCCCACAAAATACAGTGTTTTAAAAGCAGGTTAAAAACAGAGAGTGACAGACAGAAAAACAGCCATTCCTCCTACAAAGCCCCATTTTTTTAAAAAGCAAAAAACATTTGGAGTGCCCATGGCTACAGAACACCCCCTTCCCCCTCCCTCCCCTCTCTTCTCCCAAATGGCTACAGAACACCCCCTTCCCCCTCCCTCCCCTCTCTTCTCCCAAATGGCTACAGAACACCCCCTTCCCCCTCTCTCCCCTCCCTTCTCCCAAATGGCTACAGAACACCCCCTTCCCCCTCCCTCCCCTCTCTTCTTCCCCCTCCCTCCCCTCCCTTCTCCCAAATGGCTTCAGAACACCCCCTTCCCCCTCCCTCCCCTCTCTTCTCCGTTGCCAGGGGAATTGATTCCTGGCGCCTGAGTGTCTGCAATCCCGAACAGAAACCGATCAATCTGATCAAGCCCCGAACAAGCAAACCTCCGACTGCTGGATTGGTTGCCGTGGACAGCACCGATTAGCCGGGTCCCGATGGCGCGAACGCCATTATCGTTTTTTTTTTTTTCAAATCGTAATGCTGATCGTGCCCATCTCTAGTTGGGAAGTTCCATTTGGAAAATAAGCCTGACTCCATATAAGGCAAACTCTACCCCACTCCAGCAGGAATCATTTCAGTAGTGGAGATCAAATATCCACCTTATGGAGTGGCTTGCCCGAAGAGGTCAGGAAAGCTCCCACTCCTTTGATTTTCTGCAAACTGTGCAAAACGGAATGATTTATTTGCTCATGAGTTACTCCCACCCTCACATAACTTTAGCTTCCATTCCAAATAGCATCAGGGGCTTTCTGATGTTTCAGTTCCCCTCACCGCTGCTTCCCAACTCCCATCATCACGCTGAAGCTGGTGGGCCACTTTTAGAGTCCAGGCTTTAGTTTTGGACGAGCAACAAAGCCCGTTGTGTTTAACAATACAACGGGCTCTAGCAGGGTCTTGTGAGGGCATGCACCACCACAGCAGCATTCCTGTGCTCCTCTAACGATTTCAGCCTCTAACTGGTGGAAATTGCACCAGCCCTGGTCTGCCTCAAATGGGTAAAAATTGGGCCAGGGTGGTGTGCAGGAGCCACTTCAGGGCCTGTTGTGCTGCCCTAGCAGGTTTCCTGCACTCAGCACCAGCCCGATTCAGCCTCAAGTGGGCAGAAATCAGGCTAGTGCAGAGTGCAGAAGCATTCCAGGGGCCATCGCACTACCCCAGCAGTGCTCCTAAGCTCTGCAGTGGCCTGATTCAGCCTCACACAAGTGGAAATTGGGCTGGTGCAGCTAGGGGTGCCAGATCCCTCAAGTCTCCCAGCGGGAGACTGGGACGCTGGATCCTATCCCCATCACCACTCCTGCTGTTGTGCTCCCAGTGTGTGTGATGATGTCACTTCTGGGAGTGATGTCATCACGCAGGGTCAAAGGTGCCCACATGACAACGTCACACGTGCCAGGGAGGGCAGAGAGAGCGTGCAGCTTTCTCTCTCTCTCACCACCACGCTGCTGCCGTGCCCCTTGTCCCTGCTGGCATGGGCAGCACAGGGGCAGTGGCAGCTGCGGCGAGAGAGCGAGCTGCAGTGGCCACGGCCTGCTCTCTTGCTGCGGCCGCCCCTGTGCAGCCGGCGCCGGCAGAGACAAGGGGCGTGGCTGTGGCGCCACCGCCACCACTGCAGCCCTTGTCGCTGCTGGCGCTGGCTGCACAGGAGTGGCCATGGTGAGAGAGCGGGCCGCGACAGCCACAGTGGCAGCAGTGAGAGCAGTGTGCTCTTGCAACCGCTGCCTGCTTTCTCTCTGCCACCGCCACCACCTGCTCTCGTGGCACGGGAGTGCACCCCACACCCAGGGGTGCACCGTGCCACTCCGGGAGGGGGCATTCCAGGGAGCGCACCCCCTGCTGGCCAGGTAAGTGGGCATGGGGGGAGGGGGGATTGGGGGATCCCCCGGCCCAAGCGGGGGGATGGCAACCCTAGGTTCAGCACACAGGAGCACTCTAGGGCCCATCGAGCTGCCCTACCAACGTTCCTGATCATCAGGGCTGAGAAAGGTTGCACAGGCAGGTCAGGCATTCCTGCCTCCACCACACACCAAACGGGGCTGGAAAGAACTGCCAGACAGGCCGACTATTCCCGCCACCACCAAGGTCTGATAGGGGCTGGGGAGGGGTGTGCTGGCGGGCCTGGCTTTCCCGCTGCTGCTGTAGCCTGATTAGGGCTGGAGAGGGGTGCACTGGTTGACTGGGTATTCCCATCGCTGCTATGGCCTGATTGGGGCTGGTTGGCATCCTAGAATTATCTGACTTTCTCACTTCTAATGTAGAGTTCAAGTTGGAAGGGATGCAAAACATTTTATCTGCAAAGTGCCGAACAAAATGGTCACAGCAGGCCTCCAAGCAGCCCACCTCCTCCAGCAGGCTAGATTTCAAAAGGCCTCTAGCATTCGGAACAGCTCCTCTCACCTACCTTGTGTGTGGTGGTGGTGAAGTGTGGTTTCTTTGCCACCATCATCACCACAGAGTAAGCTTCAAAATGAGCTTTTGCTCAAGTCTTCTCAGATTTGTTCTGAGTCTTCCTCTGCTGTCACTCTTGCCATCTCTCTTATCTTTTCATTGCTCACAGCCCATCAGTAAACCAAGGGGCTGTCTTGGCTCAGACCCAAGAGAGATGGGAGCCATCATGTCAAGCTCCCAGTCCCCTAGAAGAACCAGACTAGGGAGCTTCATCACCACCTGCGAGACCACCTCCGTCAGCTCAGGCAGGGTGATTGATGGGCACTGGGGTGGGCAGTACACTAAGAGAATCCCAGTCTGGCCTCTCAGTCCCAACATAATGCATGGACCCTCAAAGCCAGAAGTGTCCTGGATGGGTCACCATGCTAGGAGGACACGATCCTTATATGGAATACAGTGACACCACCTGCCTGCCAAACCTACACTGATGTGTCACTGAGAGCTGAATTAGACAAGACAAAATACAGAAGTCTATGCATGTGTTTATCATCATGTTTGTTCCTACCTGCCCATGTCTAGTCTGTCCATGGTGAGGATGTGCCCTGTAGCTCTACTCTGTGTGTCAGGTTCTAACAGGTGACCCTCCAGATACTTCACTGCATCAGACAAGCCTGTAGGAGTTAAAGCTCTTTATTACTGGATCAGTTTCATTACCCTAACAAGGCATTGACAGGAATAGTGATAAATGGCAAAGCATCAATTCTTATACTTTTCATTGGTGCTCATGTTCAGTATTTCCTTGGGTTCCTCTTCTCCGTCTCCATCCCCATCCTTCTCGGGGACTGGCTCCCCTTTTCTGAGGCTCAGCTTGAACAATTGACCCTTTTGGTGATCCCTTAATTCCATTCCCTTTCTGGCCGAAGCCATTTATGGGATCCATCCTTGGACCGTCATCACCAGCCAATGTCTGTAGTCAGTTGTCGAAGGCTTTCACGGCCGGAGAACGATGGTTGTTGTGGGTTTTCCGGGCTGTATTGCCGTGGTCTTGGCATTGTAGTTTCTGACGTTTCGCCAGCAGCTGTGGCTGGCATCTTCAGAGGTGTAGCACCAAAAGACAGAGATCTCTCAGTGTCACAGTGTGGAAAAGATGTGGCAGGTCATTTATATCTACTCAGGAGGTGTGGGACTGAGCTGAGTCATCCTGTAAGAGTTTCCCAGGGTGTGGGAACCAAGGAAAAACAACCAAGGAAAAACAGTCTCCTGCAGGAAAAGTGTTTTTGCCATATATCAAAGGAATTACTGATCAGATGGGAAGGCTTATGAAAAAGCATAACCTCCAAGCGGTATTCAGACCCACCCGAAAAATACAACAGATGCTACGATCAGCAAAAGACAGTAGAGACCCCCTCACCTCTGCAGGAGTATACCGTATACCCTGCAGCTGTGGACAAGTTTACATCGGGACCACAAAGCGTAGCATCCAGACAAGAATAAAAGAACATGAAAGACACTGCAGACTTGGACAACCTGAAAAATCAGCAGTGGCTGAACATAGCCTAACTCAAACAGGGCACAGTATCTTATTCCAGGACACCAAAATACTGGACAACACTTCCAACTACTTTGTCAGACTGCACAGAGAAGCCATTGAAATTCACAAGCATAAGGAAAACTTCAACAGGAAAGAAGAAACCTTAAGAATGAACAGAGCATGGTTTCCAGTTCTGAAAAACACCAGGCTAACAAAACACTCCACACCCGACAATAGCCCTGCAGAGAAGATTAGCACATCAAGCACCAATCCATATGCAAAAGAACCTCCTCAGGATACAGTGAAGCCTCCCGCCATTAGCATTCCACACCCTGGGAAACTCTTACAGGATGACTCAGCTCAACCCCACCCCTCCTGAGTAGATACAAATGACCTGCCACATCTTTTCCACACTGTGACACTGAGAGATCTCTATCTTTTGGTGTTACACCTCTGAAGATGCCAGCCACAGCTGCTGGCGAAACGTCAGGAACTACAATGCCAAGACCATGGCAATACAGCCCGGAAAACCCACAACAACCATCTGTAGTCAGTTCCTCTCTTAGGTATCACCCCGGCCCGAATTGGTGCCGCTGCACCGAGCCCATGCTTTTCTGTGGGGTCTTTGAGTGGTTCCTTAGTGTTCCCAGGAGTGCCGCTGCACTTAGCCCACGCTCCTCCACGGGGTCTTTGAGTGGTTCCTTAGTGTTCCCAGAAGCTCTGGTGTCCTCTCCTTCTGCTGCCATAGCACAAGTAGTAGGAACTCTCAGATACTCAGGGTCCGAGGGGATCAGTGATTCCTGTCAAAATGTCAGGTTCTGATGGGTGACCCTCCGGACACGTCACTGCATCAGACCAGGCAGTATGAGTAAAAGGTCTTTATTACTGGGTCACAGTTTCATGACTCTAACAAGGCATTGACAGGAATGCTGATACATGACAAAGCATCAGTTCTTATACTTCCTCTCTCTCCCCTCTTCCTTTTCCCAAGCTGGGGACCGTTAGTTTTGGTGCAGAGCTTTCAGGCGGGAAGAGCAGTGTCAGACCTGTTTGTGAGAAGAGTTCTTCAAGGCCAGCTCTTCTCAGACACAGCAGAAAGGCATAACATAAATGATACGGCATCAGCAGAGAGCACTGACTAGTTGAGCTTTACACTACGTTCCTCTCCCCCCAATACAAGCAATGCAGTTGAACCATAGCCCCCCATTCAGGTAGCCATTTCAGCCTACAACAAGTCATGGCAGACATCTACTGAGCATGTCTGACAGTCTTACTCGGGATTGGTTGTGAACTAGAAAGTTTAAAGGTTATTGGTGGAGTTTAGGTTACCAGGTTGATGGGGAAAGTTAGAAAAAGAGAAGGAGATTGATGGATGTTAGAGGATTCCTGGGATTACAGCTTGAGACAGAAAAGCTTAGAAGTGCCAGTTAAGGGTAGATTGATGTGGGTAGGGGTTTTTGATCCAGATTGGATGCCGGCAGAGAAAATAAACTGAATGACATTGGATTCTTTGGTACTAATTGCATACCCAAAGAAAGACATGGGAAGGGGATATAAAAGGATCTTCCATGAAGATTGGTATACTTACATGTCAGGATTCGATAGCCAATAGATTCTTGCATGTAGTGAGGACTACAAAGGGAACCAAATGATTAAGACATAACTGTGGTTGTTGTGGATTTTCCGGGCTGTATAGCCGTGGTCTTGGCATTGTAGTTCCTGACGTTTCGCCAGCAGCTGTGGTTGGCATCTTCAGAGGTGTAGCACCAAAAGACAGAGATCTCTCAGTGTCACAGTGTGGAAAAGATGTTGGCAGGTCATTTATATCTACTCAGGAGGGTTGGGGTTGGGCTGAGTCATCCTGTAAGAGTTTCCCAGGGTGTGGAATGCTAATGGCGGGAGGCTTCACTGTATCCTGAGGAGGTTCTTTTGCATATGGATTGGGGCTTGATATGCTAATCTTCTCTGCAGGGCTATTGTCAGGTATAGAGTGTTTTGTTAGCCTGGTGTTTTTCAGGACTGGAAACCATGCTCTATTTAAAGGACTATAGCTGGACTGAGTTTCCATCAAACCTAGCAGTTTATTTGTGTACTGCACCGACTGTAGATATTTGTGTGTTGAGGAATTCTGTGCATGAATGAATTTGTAACATTGCTTAAAGAAGTAAGAGGCACTTGCACTTTGTAAATCAAGTATTTATTAATAAGAGAGGCTTTGCACGTTGAGTGTTGTTGTTTCCTGCAGGGAACTTTCCCTTCTTTGCTTCAACCCGTTTAAATGTTAACAGCATGCCCAAGGATTATAGAAAGAAGAACCAGGTCTAGAAAGAGGACAAGTTCACAAAGATGTCAAGAAGCAAATAGGGGTTTATTTGCTGACTCATCTGTAGCCCGAACAGAGGCGCAGGGTGGCACAACTGAACTCATTCAATGTCGATAGAATGGACCTCGAAGTCATCATCCACTTTGATGTAGTCGATGTGGTTCAGCTTTAGCGGGCTTTTGAAATCAAACACCTTGCCGTCAGGGTATTCACTTTCACTTCGTCGGCTTTTATGGTGAAAGTGATCTGAGGAGGAGAGATCAAGGCATTAGCTGATTGCAGTTTTCTTGGGGAAAAGAGATACATACCCTCCAGATGGGGAGGACTCGGCCTCACTGGCAGTGCAGTTTATGGAAGGCAGTGACCAGGCCACACACAGTCCTACCTTGGGAGCATCCATATGCCTGGGGTCTTTATGGAGAGGGGTCTCATATCCCCTAAGTGGGAAGCTATGGTGGCGTATCTTTCCCAGGACTCTGTGGGAGAAGGCCATATTCTACCAGCATTTTACAACCAGAGCCTAACCTGGGTGACCTAGGCTAGCCTGACCTTGTCAAATCTTGGAAACTAAGCAGGGTTGGCCCAGGTTAGTACTTGGATGGGAGATCATCAAGGAAGTCCAGGGCTGCTATGAAGAGGCAGGCAATGGCAAACCACCTCCATTAGTCTCTTGCCTTGAAAACCCCAGCAGGGGTCGCCATGAGTCAGCTGTGACTTGATGACCCTTTCCACCTCTACCAAGAGCTGGCAATGTGATTTCTGAGGGAATGAGGGACATGGTTCACATCACAGGTTTTCACATTTTCTGCCTCAGTTCCCCAGCCTGACTTTCATTCCATCAGGGCCAAGCTAGAAGTGACGAATTTACACTCGAATGGCAAGTGAACAGACTCACGTGTATTCCTCCCTGTTCACTTGCGCTCCACGTGATTGAGTAGAGCACAAGTGGAGTGCAAGTGAACAGGTAGGAATACACGTGAGTCTGTTCACTTGCCATTCGAATCGTCACTTCTAGCTTGGCCCTCTGTCACACGTCAGCTGTGGGGAACTCAATCCCCAAACGCAAGAAATTCTGATTCAGAGTGGGGCATTTGTGCAAGGAGTAAAGTGCCTTTTACCCGGCCCTCCCCCCACTTTTCCAGACCCCAAACAGCCACCATGGGGGGGGCATTTCTTGCCCTTGCCTACATGCCCCTTCCTCCCATGTGCCGTGGTCCCAATCCAGATCAGGCCCACACATGATTGGGAATGGTTACAAGCAGGGCAACTGCTGACTGAAAGAGAGCTGCAGGAGAAGAGGGCCACACCAAAGACAGAACGAAGGAATAAAACAAAACAAAGGTGCAGCGGGAAAAGAATTTCCCCCCCATTATACTGCTCCTTTCATCTATGCTTCCCCCCACTCCTGTGAGAGATAGATAACAGTTCAAAGCTCTCATGTAAGCCTTGAGGGACCTGACCAGTGCATTTCCCCCCCTGAAATGCTGTGGGAATTGCTTGAGAGTATTATACAGGTTAGTTTTATATGCATTTTTACATAAGAACATAAGAGTAGCCATCTTGGATCAGGCCAATGGCCCAGCCATTCGTTGGACTTTGTGTCACACAGTGGCCAAAAACCAGGTGTCCTCAGGAGGTCTGCCAGTGGGGAAGGAACGCTAGAAGCCCTCCCACTGATTGCCCCCCCCCCAAACACCAAGAATACAGAGCATCACTGCCCTAGACAGAGAGTTCCATCTGTACCTTGTGGCTAAGAGCCACTGATGGACCTCTGCTCCATATGTTTACCCAGTCCCCTCTTGCTTGAAGCTGCCACCACCTCCTGAGGCAGTGAATTCCATGTGTTAATCATCCTTTGGGTGAAGAAGTACGTCCTTGTATCTATTTTAAACTTAGTTTAGAAGTGCTGTGTGCCAATTCACCCCGAGAAGATGGCTGCTCTGAAGGTGGACTCTATGACATTATACCCTACAAACCTCTCCCTCCTCCAAATCTCCAGCAGTTTCCCAATCTATGGCATGTAACTCTAGCACTCACTGAATGTGCCATGCCCAAGGACACCCCCCCCCATTTTTGGAGCCAGCCATCACGGCTTTTCCCTCAAGTCCTTTCCATTTTCCACTCACCCTGGTGACTTCTCCTTGCTTGAAGGGGAAGTGATAATCCCGCATCTCCTCACCCCACCCTCCATCCTTCCTGGAGTTATACACAATCAACCCTTCAGTAAAGCGAGGGTTAAAGTGAATCAAGGAGGTCAAGTAATCTTTGCCCAGGTTGATGGCAAATCTAAGAGGAAAGGATACAAAGACAGCACGTTTAGGCTTCTGGGTTAATATAACAATTCAAGCTAATGCTCTGTTTTTTTGTCTATTGGTAGTCTGTGCCCCCTTCACTTCAGAAGTGTAGTTGCACAAAGCAACAATAAGCATTTAGTGTTCAGACACAGCCTTAGAGGTGGGTGGGAATGTGGTTGGTATTGTAAGTAAGCCAGCCTGCTGGGCTCCTGTCTTCTGGAATAGTCAGGAGGAAGAGACCACAGATGAGCTTGGAGTTAAAGCACTGGGAAACCTGGTGGAAAGATGGCAATCTTACTGGGGGCTAAAGCAGGGGCAGAGGAAGGAAGGAAGGGAAGGAAGGGAAGGGAAGGAAGTGTGGTTTCTGCCTTAGATGACTGGAAGAAGTCCCTGGCCATGCCCCATAGACCATTTTTGGTTCCAGTGCATTTCAGATGTTTTACGCGACTAATATGGGAAACTTCCTAATATGGAAGACAGAACCCAGCCCATTTCTAAAACCTGCCCAGGACACAGATATGCCCAGTTTTCACCCACCAATACAAACCTCTTAGCTCCTGGTGCCACCCTTCCCTGCACAGTGATCGAATCATCCACATGGAGCTTCTTCAAGTTGCTGATAATCAGTTCCTGAAGGAGAGGGAAAGCAGGAGCATTATTGGTAGGTGGGTGCTCTCTAGCCTGTGGACAACTTGCCTACACCCATTTCTCTAGGAGAAAGGTTAAAGATTTCTGGCCCCAGAAACACCATCAACCAAAGAGGGACCTTCTCCATCCAACTATGCAAGCAGATGTCATCCTGCAAAATGTGACATCAGATATAAAAGCCTTTTAGTGCTCAGGGTGCTGCAAGGCCATTGTCCCCCCCCCCCAAGACATCTGCTAATGAACTGTTGTAGATAAGTCATGCTAGTCCTTTAGCGAGGAGCATAGAGGACAAGCTGTGCCCCACCCCAGATAGAGGAAGAGGGCCAGCTCCTCAGCAATCCCCTCATGTGAGACAACCAGCAATCTTCTGGAGTAATTCAAGACTTCCATTTTGTCTCAGAAATGAAATTCTGGTAGTATAGCTATTGAGATGCACTACATGAAAACACACAACACTGGAGGCAGAAGTACTGTTACTAGCTTTGTCCAGTACTTCTGCAAGGATCTGTCTAGGAAGTTTCACTACAGCAGCAGACTTACTTTGGCCATAGCAGATGAAGGCTGCAATTCTTCTGAAAACCTTTACCTAGAAGGAAGCACCACTGAATCAAATAAGAGCCAAGCTACAAGTGACGCCTGACACAGGTTGGACACTTGTCAGCTTCCCTCAAGTTTTGATGGGAAATGTAGGCATCCTGGTTTTACAGCTTGGCTCTCCATTACAGCTGCAAGACCAGGATGCCTACATTCCCCATCAAAACTTGAGGGAAACTGACAAGTATCCAACCTGTGTCAGGCGTCACTTGTAGCCTGGCTCTAAGGCTTCCGTCTGAGGAAATATGCTTTGAATTCCATTCACTCTCTAAGTACTGCTTCAGAGTTGCCCATCTACCATTCACCCACCGACAAGCATTTCAGCTCTAATAACCCATTCCAGTTAACCACTCAAGAAAGGTTACAGTGCACTATTGACATCTAACAGTTCAAATACACTAAGTTATCAGTCAAGGACTATCCCTACAGGCCATCACCTAGACTTTCGCTCTACAGACAACTTACGTTTGCCATTGCTAAATCTGTAGAACTTTTCCTTAGGACTGCTAAGGCTTGACAAGGCAGCTTCCAGCAGATACCCTGCAATGATGCTTGATTGGGCTGTCTGAACTTCAAATTGAGGCCTGGAGCCCGCCCTTTCTCTTCCCCAACCAATCAGACATGAGGTTGTGAAATCTTTTTTTTTCAAAATTTTTTATTGGATTAGATTATAATATTATTCAAAACATACATTGCCCCCTTATAGATCTTTTTCTAACCCCCTCCCTTTCCTCCCCCCTTTTTGTTGACTTCCAACAGTTTTCCAACCCTAAGTCTATCTTATTATTTAATTACGTAATATCTCATATATCCTATTATACACACATTTAATACTCTTTTCTCTAAGCTTATTTAATCTCTACTAAAAATACTCTATAATATAAATTTCCCTTTGGATGCCTCAATTAAACCACATATCCTACATAAAATAATACTGGCATAATAATATATATTAGCAATCAAGATATTAAAAGATATAACATTGTATTCATTTTACTTTCCAATCACCTATGTTCTTTGCTTTCCACCATCATCCTAACTCTAATATTAGCTTAGACTCTAATACTCTATTACTCATCCATCTTTTACTATTTATGTTCTAGGCTTCTTTTAAATCTATAAGGTAATTGTTATATTCAAATATCTCTTACATACACTTTACTTAAACTATATATTGTAAATAATATCTAACTATCTTAATCTTATATATCCATAGTGAAACATCCATTATTTAGTACTCTATAGTTTTTGATTTTATCATAACTCCATTAATAGCTTAGATTTTTATAATTAAATTCCCCCCTCGGTAAAGTCACTTCTCTCTTCTTCTGTTACATTTCAATAATTCTCGAACTGCCACAGTTCTCCTTTCACGTCCCATTTTTTTTCTAAATATTGTTTCAATTTCTCCCAGTCTACGTTATACTGTCCTGGATCAAGATCTTTAAGTTTTCTGGTCATTTTATCCATCTCAGCCATGTACAACAATTTATACATCCAATCTTCTATAGTTGGTATTTCTTGTACTTTCCACTTCTGCTCATACAAGAGTCTCGCTGCTGTAATCATGTAAAATAACAATGTTCTATACTGTGTTGGAATACCTTCCATTCCCAAGTTTAGTAGCAACAATTCTGGGATCTTATTTATTTGGGTTTGCAAAACCTCATTAATTACTTCAATTATATCTCCCCAGTATTGCTTCGCTACCTCACAAGTCCACCACATATGATATAGTGATCCTTCATGTTTTTTACATTTCCAGCATTTATTTGACATGTTAATATTTCCTAATGCAATTTTCTTTGGTGTCAAATACCAACGATAAATCATTTTATAGACATTCTCTTTAATACTTGTACAAGCCGTAGTCTTCAGAGTCGTTTTCCACAAATATTCCCACGCCTCCATTGTTATTTCTTTATTAAAGTTTATAGCCCACTTCACCATCTGTACTTTTACTGTCTCATCTTCTATAAACCATTTTAAAAGTACTTTATAAATCCTTGAGATTTCCTTTTTACCTTCTTGTAAAATTACCTCTTCTAGTTCTGAGTTCTCCGTTCTTATTCCTCCTTTCAAGCAATCCGAATTGTAAAGATCTCTGATCTGTCTATATTGAAACCAACTGTAACATGAAGACAACTCCTCCTCTGTTTTAATTCTCAATTTTGAAGATTCTACTCGAGTTATCTCCTTATAGGTTAAGCATTGCTGCTCATTATCGACAGTCCTCGGATCTATTACTTCATATGGAACCACCCAAGAAGGAATTCCGTCCTGTAGGTAATTTCTATACTTCTTCCAAATTGTGAAGAGGCTTCTTTGAATATAATGATGTAGAAACATAGAGTCTGCTTTTACTTTGTCATACCACAAGTACACATGCCATCCAAATATTTTTTTATGTCCCTCCAAAGCCAGCAATTTGCGATTCTTCAGTGTCATCCATTCTTTTATCCATGCCAAACATATTGCTTCATAATATAGTCTTAGATTGGGCAGTTGCAATCCATCTCTCTCTTTAGCATCCTGTAATAATTAGCTTCTCTCCAAGTATCGGGGACTTCCTGGTCTTGCATAACTCCATTAATCACCTCTTTCAGGAAAGGCACGAGTTCATTAGCCATTACCTTATAAAATTTAGCTGTTAGTCCATCCGGACCTGGTGCCTTTCCTAATTTTGTTAGCTGAATTGCCTCTTTTATTTCCTCTTCCGTCACTTCCCTATTCAATTTTTCTCTCCAACCTTCAGAAATTGCAGGGAGCTTCATCTTTTCCAAATAGCTCATTATAAAGTCTTTGTTCACTTCCTTTTTTTGATACAGCTTTGCATAAAATTTGAAAAATGCTCTACTAATGGCTGCTTGTTCCAAATGTGTCTTATTTTCCTCACAAATTTTATTTATGGTTGTATTGTCGAAGGCTTTCACGGCCGGAGAACGATGGTTGTTGGGGGTTTTCCGGGCTGTATTGCCGTGGTCTTGGCATTGTAGTTCCTGACGTTTCGCCAGCAGCTGTGGCTGGCATCTTCAGAGGTGTAGCACCAAAAGACAGAGATCTCTCAGTGTCACAGTGTGGAAAAGATGTAGGTCATTTGTATCTACTCAGGAGGGGTGGGGTTGAGCTGAGTCATTCTGTAAGAGTTTCCCAGGGTGTGGAATGCTAATGGCGGGAGGCTTCACTGTATCCTGAGGAGGTTCTTTTGCATATGGATTGGTGCTTGATGTGCTAATCTTGTCTGCAGGGCTATTGTCGGGTATAGAGTGTTTTGTTAGCCTGGTGTTTTTCAGAACTGGAAACCATGCTCTGTTCATTCTTAAGGTTTCTTCTTTCCTGTTGAAGTTTTGCTTATGCTTGTGAATTTCAATGGCTTCCCTGTGCAGTCTGACAAAGTAGTTGGAAGTGTTCCACTTCCAAAATACTGGACAACACTTCCAACTACTTTGTCAGACTGCACAGGGAAGCCATTGAAATTCACAAGCATAAGCAAAACTTCAACAGGAAAGAAGAAACCTTAAGAATGAACAGAGCATGGGCTCCAGTTCTGAAAAACACCAGGCCAACAAAACACTCCACACCCGACAATAGCCCTGCAGAGAAGATTAGCACATCAAGCACCAATCCATATGCAAAAGAACCTCCTCAGGATACAGTGAAGCCTCCCGCCATTAGCATTCCACACCCTGGGAAACTCTTACAGAATGACTCAGCTCAACCCCACCCCTCCTGAGTAGATACAAATGACCTACATCTTTTCCACACTGTGACACTGAGAGATCTCTGTCTTTTGGTGCTACACCTCTGAAGATGCCAGCCACAGCTGCTGGCGAAACGTCAGGAACTACAATGCCAAGACCACGGCAATACAGCCCGGAAAACCCCCAACAACCATTTATTTATGGTTCTCTTCTCTTTTCTTTTCTTTAATTGCCACGCCAAATATTTCCCAGGTTTATTTGCACCCTCAAACGACCTCTGATTCATTCTCTTGTGGTTCCATTCCAATTCTTTATTATTCATTGCCGTCAATTGTTCTTGTAGGATTTTAATATCCTGATATATCTTCTTTTTCCCTGGTCTCTTCTTAAGTTGTATCTCTTTGGCTTTTATTTTCTCCATAATCTCTAACCTCTTCTTCTCTTTTTCTTTTCTAGCTCTTGCATTTAAGTCCATTAGTATGCCTCTGGTCACTGCTTTATAAGTGTCCCATACCTTATTAGTTGAAACTTCCCTGTTCATATTATGTTGTATAAAGAATTTGGTCTCCCTTCGCAACAACTCAATGTTGTTTTCTTCTTGCAAAAGATCTTCATTTATTCTCCATCCTTTTCTTTTATTTCTTTTCCCAAATCTCCACATGATTGGGTTGTGATCTGAGCCTACCATGGGCATTATTTCCACCTCTTTAGTCCATAATGCTAAGTCTTTGGAGGCCCAGATCATGTCAATTCTTGATAAAGTAGAATGTCTTGCAGAATAAAATGTATATTGTCTAGATTTGGGATTCTGTCTCCTCCACACGTCTTCTAAAGTCTCTTGTTCCTTTATTACAAAAACGGATTTTGGTAGTAGTCCTCTTTTCTTTTGTGCAGTTCCAGATTTCTTATCTTCCTCCAAATTAGTAACTCCATTGAAGTCTCCAGCTAAAATTATCTGGTCATAAGATAGTCCATCAAATTGTTTACTCAAGTCCTCAAAATTTTTTTCTTTTGCTCCATTAGGTGCATATATTCCAATCACCAACAGCTTTTTTAAATTCCACATAATTTCCACTGCTAAATATCTAGCTTCTGCATCACTCACTACTAATTTAGGCTGTAATTCTTCTTTTATATACAGCACCACGCCTTTTTTCTTTTTTTTTGAAGCAGCCACAAATTCACTTCCCAATTTTGCACACTTTAAATATTTTGTATCTTGCTTTTTAATATGGGTTTCTTGCAAACACACAATGTCACATTTTTGTTTTAATAGCCAGTGGAAAATATTTTTTCTCTTGTTAGGAGAGTTAAGTCCATTTACATTCCAAGATATTATTTTGCACTCCATACTCATAATCTTGTTGTTGGTAAGTCCTTTACATTGTCCCTAATAAACTTTTCCATCTCCAATTCAGATCTGATGCGCTTTTTAACTCCTCCAAATTCGAAGGACAGCCCTTCTGGTATTTCCCATCTGTATCTTATCTTCATGTCCTTCAAGATCTGAACCAAGTCTTTATATTTTTTCCGTTCCAACAGCATCAATCTGGGCAATTCCTTCATAATAATCACCGCCTTGCCGTCAACCTTCAATGGATCCTGAAATTGTTTACTCACAATCATTTCTCTTATATTTCTAGTCGTGAATTGCACAATCATATCTCTTGGTAATTTCCTCTGGGTCGCGAATCTTGAGTTTATTCTGTATACCACATCTAGGAAAGCCGCAATTTCATCTTCCTCTTTCCCCAGGTATCCAGCCAAAACTTCTATAATCTGTTCTTGGGCAGATTTTCCCTCAATTTCCGGCAAAGCATGAAATCTCAGTTTTCTCCATATGTTTACTTTCTGCTACAACTATTCTGCCTCTCATCTCCCTCATCTCAGTTCGTTGTGTGTCTGCTACAGTGTCCATTGCATTTTCTACTACATTATCCCTTTGCTGTGTGGCTTGCAGTTCATTTTGTATTTTTTCCATACCTTTCGTCAGTTCCGCCAATTCCTTCTTAAGTGTCTCTTTAAACTCCTTCGCCATCACCTGTATCATATCTTTAACTTCTTTATTTCCTTCTGAAACTTTTTTATCTAGACTTTCAATTGCTGCTTGCCACTCCTTTTTTGACATCGTGGGGCTGGCTTTACCTCGCTCCCACGAGTCCGCTCTTTTCCTTAACTCCGTGGCGTTTAACTTTGTGTCCTTTTACTTTTAAAAGTCCCACATTTAATTTATTTCTTAAAAAACACCTTTACACAGTCCAAAATGTCGGGCGTCTTTTCTCAATGGTTATTTCAACTCTACTTTCAATCCAAGATGGCCTACTTCCTCTTCTGCTGAAGCCACGACCTTTCCCTTCTTCAAAATGGCGTTCTTCTGCTTCCTGTCTCATAGAAAGGGCCGCTTCTCTCCAGCTTCTCTATCGTTCTGACGTACTTCCTGTTCCTCTGCCCCACACAGCAGTTCTTGCGATGATGAGGCTTTCCCACAGTCCACTATCTCTTTCTTCCCGCAGGTATGTAAACAATTATCAACTTTCTCTGCTAACTTCGTTATACATAGTCCTTTAAAAAAAAAAAATCTTGCCGGAGTTTCCCCTCGTTACAGTCAACCTGCGGCAGTTTTTAAAATCACTTTAATACTTTGCTTCTTAAAGTACTCAGTCCCGTTTCAAGAGATAGTAATCTTTACCTTCTTAGTCATTTTCTCGGGTTGTAATCACTGTTTCAATATTCAATTCACTTCAAATCCCCTTGTCTCTGTATGAAGCTTGGGTATGAGGGTCTTATGCCAACCGAATTGGCTCCAAGACTGCTGCAGAGATCTTGGCAAAACCTCTCTTCGGGTGGGACCTCAAAGGACAAGAGGGAGTCCGTTGCGTAGGACCCCCCCTCGCCCGAGATCAACGCGCCCTCAGGTTCTTGAGCGTTCTACGCCTGTTCTCCGCCTGAGAACAGTTGGCTACGGGCAAATCCTCGCCCCTCTAGCCTCCAAAACAGCAGCCTGGACAGCTCAGCTCTTAGAGCTGCGTTAGACCTTCATGGATTCCAAGCCGGAAGTCATGAGGTTGTGAAATCTTTACGAGAACCTCATCAGAAACACTTTGGTTTTCCACCTTACAAACACAAGCCAGTGTTGCAATAGTTAAATAACACATTTATTGCATTGCGATTTCCCTCTCCATCTACTCTATATTATGTTGACAATAACCAGGTGCACAGAAAAACAAGGCAATTTCTTTGAGAAGGGACAGCATTGTCATTGATAGCAAAGTTCCACAGAAGTCTTTTCTGAGAGTTGTAGACTTAAACAGCAGCATAATCAAAAAGGGTCCAGTAGCACCTTTAAGACTAACCAATTTTATTGTAGCATAAGCTTTCCGGAATCACAGTTCTCTTCGTCAGATGCACAGCAGCATGACTCTACAAAGTAAAGGATGAAAGTCCAGGGCACAGAGCCGAGGGAATGGATGGAGACCTGTGACAGAGACAGAACTGACTATTCCAGAAAGAGAGAGAAGACATTTTTTCACAGTCACTGTTGATCCAACAAGAAATGCATACGCTCATTATGTGGCAAACATAGAAAAAGTATGTGCAAAATTCTTCCAGTTTTCTGCTGAGTTACCACCTTTGTCTTTCTGCCTCCAGAGTTTTATCCCACTTATTGGGGGAAACTTGCTCTAAAGCAGACACATGGCAAGTAAGAGTCTCCTTGACTGTTTCAAAGCAGTACATTAATCACTAAACCTCAAGGTGGTATGATGATGTTATCTAAAATGCTAACAACCAAATGGCCCTGACACTGGATACTTAAATCTGGAGCTTTGAGCCATGAACGGTCAAGACAGATCTTCCCACATACCTAAAAAATGCCCCAGGTATGCAGAAAAATCTGAAATCTAAAAAAAATGCATTGGGTGGTTAAAATAAAACTCCAAATGATAAAAGGAGTGCCTGAAGCTTTAATCAGTGGATATAGCTAGGCAGCCATAACAGTTTAGCCAGTATACCAACTTGATTTCTATCAGGAAAAGGTGGGGGCAGGGCCATTTCCAGGGCTGTTTTAGCCTTTAAGGGAGGACTAGGGCTGCCAGGACGGGGGCATCTCTGGGGCAGCTGAACAGCAGGGTCACTGCCAGTGGGGCACGACTTCACTTCCAGGAGTGACATCTTCATGCTGGATGAAGGAATGCTCCTGTGATTCTTAAAGAATTGGCCCTGTGCAAAGTGCATGAAGATCTTGAAAATGATGAGTACCGGGTAAGGGGACCTGGCACCTCTAGGGAGGACACATTGAGGCCAGTTCTAGAAGCAACCACCACGCCACTTGATACTACATCACTTGCATGATTCACCCAGACCTGGCTGCTTGTTACTGTTCATCAGCAGCCCTTCCTCCAAAACCAGTGGTTCGAGTTTCAGAGCAGGATCCAGGAGACCCAGGTTCTAATCAGCACTCTGCTGTGGAAGCTCAGTGGCAGACTTTGATCCAGTCAAACACTCTCAACCTAACCCACCTCTCTGGGTTGTTGTGAGGAAATTGCAGGGCTTTTCAGGTCCAGAACTCTCTCTGGGATTCTGCCCTCAAGCAAGCCCCAGAGACTGGCCAGCCAATCAGAGATGCTGAGTAGAGGGGGAGTGACCGCCTCAGTTTAAATGGAGAGCAGAGATACATTTCTCTTTGGACAGGGATATCCAGAGCTTTTAAATTATCCTCAACTAGAAACAAAGCCCGTTGTGGGAAAAAATACAACGGGCTCTAGAAAGGGGAGAGCGGGCAGACAAGTATTCCCTCCTCCTCCGTCACTGATCCCGGCCAGTGAAGGAGGGGGGTAGGCATTGCCACCTGCTCCGCACCTGATCTCAGCAACGTGAAGGGGGTGGTGGGCTTTGCTGCCTGTTGCATGCCTGATAGAGGTTGGGTAAAGGGGGACAGGCATTGCCACCTGCTCCACTTCTGATCCCAGCTGGGTGAAGGGGGTGGGCATTCCACCTGCTCTGCTCCTAATGCCAGTTGTGATAAGGAGAGTGGTGGTAATTACCACCTGCTTCACTCCTAATACCAGCTGGGTTAAGGTGGGGAGTGGGCATTGCCATCTGCTCTCCTAATAACAGCTGAGTTAAGGTGGGGGTGTGCATTGCCGCTTGCTCTGCTCCTAATACCAGCTGGATTAAGGCAGGGGCGGGCATTGCCACCTGCTCTGCTCCTGATCTCAGCTGGCTGAAAGGGGCGGGTATTGCCACCTGCTCCGCTACTAATATCAAGACCAGGGAACCACAACTATGTATAAATTTTTGTTAATCAATTTTTGAAGTGCAAAAGTGCAAAAGTGCCAATGTGAATAAATACAAAAAGATAGTTACAATATAAATACAAAATACAAAATACAAAATTACAGAGTCCATCCATGTATATCACATAAAATCCTGAATAAATATTCAAAATATTCAAAATATTCAAATATTCAAATCCTGAATAAATATTCAAATACTCATACACAATGGTGTATGATTATTTGTTTGTTACAATATATTTTTATGCTTGCAGTGTGTCCGGTCTGAACTGTTTTATGCCCAGGATGAAGTGAGTTTTTACTCACAAAACGGGTTAATGAAAAATTGCCTGCATACTCCCGTCGGTGATTTTTGATGTATTAATTCAAGTTGTTGGACTGTGAAAGAAATAACATCTTGCACTATTCCCCACCTACTGGCTTTTCTATTACTGCTGGCATCTTGCACTTTAAATGTGTTGAAAGAGCTCTACGGACTTTGAATATTTATTCAGGATTTTATGTGATATACATGGATGGACTCTGTAATTTTGTATTTATATTGTAACTATCTTTTTGTATTTATTCACATTGGCACTTTTGTACTTTTGCACTTCAAAAATTGATTAACAAAAATTTATACATAGTTGTGGTTCCCTGGTCTTGTTGTTCTCCTCTGGTTTCATATCAGGGTTGCCCGTTGTTTTCCTCCGCCACTAATATCAGCTGGGTTAATGTGGGGGGTGGGAATTGCCACATGCTCCACTTCTAATACCAGCTGGTTTAAGGTGGAAGACGAGCATTGCCACCTGCTCCGCTATTAATACCATCTGGCTGAAGGGGGCAAGCATTGCCACCTTCTCCGCTATTAATACCAGCTGGGTTAAGGTGGTGGTGGATGTTGCCACCTGTTCCACTCCTAATACCAGCTGGCTGAAGGGGGGGCAGGCATTGCTACCTCCTCTGCTCCTGATATCAGCTGGGTTATGGTGGGGGGGTGGGCATTGCCCCCTGCTCCACACCTAATATCAGCAGGGTTAAGTTGCAGGGAGGGCATTGCCACTTGCTCTGCTCTTGTTCCTGGCCTGGGCTTCTCACCACAGCATGTTCTCTGGAGTGATATGGTGAGTTACCTGGGCTTTCCTCTGCGGCATCGCCCTCTGGTGGTGCACCAGGGTATAAAGTGAGTTGTTTGAAACACGTTTACTGAATTATCAGGGATTAGGAACGGTGGATAAGAAACTGGAACCAGCTTAGTCGCTTCTCAGTTCCCAGTTTCTTATTTGCCGTTCCTAGTTCCTTATTCGTAAATGCAAACACAATTATTAAGGAAAATTGAAAAGCTCTGCACTCCAAAATAAATTTTGGAGCAGCACATATCATATACCTCCATATTCAGGGACACTGCCCTCCAAGTGGACCTATGCTGGGTCCTGCTCCAAAGCCCAGTTCTTGTGGTGTTCACTCTTTCAAAATAGGGTGCCCCAGAACAAATGCACAGGCAGAAAGGGGGGAAGCTGCACCTAAAACAATCTTTGGATCACCCTGAATCACACAGCCACAATCTGCAGAGATTGTCCCCTACAGGAAGACATGCACTGGTGCCAGTCCAGATGTTGGTTCTGGCATAAAGAGCTGTTTGGGCTCTCTTGTCAGGTGTTGTTTGCATCTGTCATATTCAGACTGAAGCCTGGGACTGGATGTTATGGTTATTCTGGCCTACGCTGTAAGAGGTTAATAAGAGTTAGTAACTTTGTCTCTCAACCTCACAATGTGAAAGTATGTTTGTTATCTCATATAGACTCTGCATAACTTTAAATCCTGCTGCTGTTTCCTGCATAGATGTTTACCAATGGATTTAGCCATCCTTTAGGAAAGGGAGGGGTAGCAAAGAGGGAGTTTTAGCCTTTAATATATATGCCTAATACCTGCTTGTACCCTCATTCCTGGCAATGAATAAGTATGAACCAGTATGATCCTGGTTAGAGGTGGGCATGGTCCAGAAAACAGACCTAAATTAGACATGGTCCTACCCGATTTTTGGTTCACTAACACACAGTTTGTGGGACTCACTATTCATGAACTTTGGTCAATTTGGGCTGGTCCATCAGTCCGTGGTCCATGAGTCCAGACTAGAGATGGGCACGATCTGCATTACGATCGAAAAAACCCCACGATAATGGCAATCGCACGATCATGACATGGCGGATTGTTGTCTTCCATGGCGAACGATCCAGCGGTCGGGAGGGGGTTGGACCGGGGCTGGACCGGGGCGATGGTGATAGGATCGGGAAGCCAGACATTCAGGCACCAGTAATCTATTCCCCTGGCAATGGAGCCAGGGGAATTCCTGAGCTCTGTTTGCCCTCCTTCTGTCACGGAGGTTTCATGCTGCACACGGAGGTTTCATACTGCAGCTTGAGGTTAACTTTTTAGCAAAAGAAATTTAAGGCAAGAAACTTGATAATATTTCCCCTAGGGAGGAAAAGCAAACAGTTGTGAGTGAAAAGGTGGCTTCCTGAGAAAAATATAAGCAAAGTGATTGGGAGAGGAAGGGGTTAAGAGAGAGAGAAAACAAAAACCCCTGGCTTTGAGAGCGGCTATCAGCTGAAGCTGTTTTGCGCTCCTCTCCTCCTGAGTTCATTCAGTGCGTTGAAAGAGTTAATACTGAAAAGAGATCTCTCTCTCCTCCTGGCTTCTCAGCCCAGTGCCTGCATCCCTTTTCCAAGAAGTTAAGAAGGAGAAGAGGGAGAAGTTAATGTGCAAAAGAAAATACAGCCGTCTTTAAACTCTCAGCTGGTGGAACTCTAATTAGACAGGTGGTACAAATGATTTGGCTTTTTCATGACTAGAAGGGTAATACTTGGTAAATAGAGGGCTCAGAGGAGCTGAGCGGGAGTGTTTGCACGTGCCCAGCGCCCGCCACTGATCCACGGATCGGGAAACGGGAGATGCTCGGCACGAATCGTTAATTTGGGATCGGCGCCAGCACCAATCCACGATCAGCTTGATCATTAATTTTTTGGAGATCGTGCCCACCTCTAGTCCAGACATCCTGGCGCTGATCTGTCAATTCCCTAGGCAATGGAGGAGATGTCCGCAGACCTTTTGCAGCCCAGAAGTGACATCATCATATGGTCCCAGGAGCACATGCACGCACTTCGTGCGTACATATGGTGACAGGGTCACCACCTCCTGCCAGGAGTTGCCCCAAGTGCTGGCAAATAAGTTCTACCACCTCTTTCCCTAGAAAAAAAAGCTTTGCTTGTAAGTGCTTAATTGTCTGATACAAAATATGCTGGCAGATATATAATCACAAAGCAAAATCATATACAATATACAGAAAATATTATCTCCACAATGGCAATCTTCAGTCTTCAGTACTTGTGTTGATGAACACACGTGTGCTAAAATCGAATGTGCGTAGGTCGTGTGATCATTAAAACAAGTACTTGTCAGATAGGCCTTTAGCATATCTGCCATGTATCAGGTGTGTTGTGATAGTATTGTGTCTCTGAGTAAAACCAGTATTCTGTTGCTTTGTTGCAAACTACTTATCTTCCAGACAAGGTGTTTTGGTTACCAGTTCCTGCTGAAGCCTGGGAACCCGACCTTGGAATTAACGCAGAGACTGAGCAGAGCTCCTCTCTCCCCCCCTTCCCTTCTTCCCAGGCAATGCGCGCCAAAACCTCCATTGGCCTCTCCTTCCCACTGGGGGTGGGGGTGGAGACAGTGACCTATAATTGATCCTGCTTTACTACCTTTAGGCATTCCAGTCAATTCCATTGTTACAGCTTCTTGAACTGATATCTTTCCTTAAAAAAATAATCTTTAACTCATACACCACAGTGATGCAGTGAAGTGATTGGCGAAGTACCTGGCAAGACTTGACAGTACTGAAGACTGGCGACTGACATTATGGAGAAATATGGCCTGCATATTTTGTGCCAGACAATTAAGCACTGTTACAAGTAAATTTTGTATTGTGTTTCATTAGTCCATAGCACGGTGTTATTTTGTGTTTGCAATGAAACTCTTCTTTCTTAATTTCATGCCCTTGCTGGGATTTATTTGGTAATATTTTCATTTGTCATTTCATAATGCAAGTGCTATTATTAGTGAGGTCTTCCTCTTGCAGTAATTTCTCCTGAATTTCGGGATACTGTTAAAATCTTCTATCATGTCATTGCCACCAGGAAAACCACAAAGTTTAGCAATATGGTGTGGCTATGCCTCCCACTCCTCTACTGGTTCTGATACCCTTTGGTTAATTTACGTTGAATGGAGTCCTTTCTTCTGGGTGTTCAGTATGCCTCGCTGTGAACAGAACTGGGGGTTTCTTTCTATCTTCTTTAGGCATTTTGCCAGCAGCAATCCAGGCCTTGCAGAGATCTTTGCCTTCTTGTTCATCACTGATTTGAAACTGTGGCTTCTTCCTGCAGCCAAGTTCTCTTTTCTCAGGTACACTGGAGGAAACCTGGTCAATCCAGCCCCAACATTCCCATACTTCCATAGCTCCCTCAGCACAGGCCACTATGAGAAGCCATCTCAGACCCCCTCCAGCCAGCATGACCTAAGCCTTGCTCAAGATAAACTGAAGTCACATGCTAGGACCAAAATCATGGGGCATACTTAGAGTACGGAATCTTGCACTTTGGGATTTTTTGTTTTTAATTTTTTAAAAATTTATTCGTGCAAAGCAAAGAAAAGGGGGAAAGTGGAAAGAAGAAACAATAACCACAGGGAAAAAAACCCAGTTAAACAATGATGGTGAATCTATACATAAGTGTCTATAAAAGGTCTCCAAATATCTAAAAATAAGTCCATTTGCAGGTCATCTATATGTGATACATTCAAATGTTGATACGTTAAGGTTTTCAATCCAATCAGCTATTCCTTAGGATCACTCAAAAAGTTCATAGGATCCAGCTTCAAGTATAGGTCCAAGGGCTTTCCTTAGGAGCAGCAACCGACGCATGTTTAAATGTAGTTTGAATGAGAGTTTCTGAATATTGAAAATAATGTCGGTGAGATAACTATCTTTGAAAAAGACCCTGAAACGGGACCCCCCAAATGAACCGGTCTGCCCGTTAGATGGGGAAAAAATTCCAACCTGCATGTACTTGGACCTATACTTGAAGCTGGATCCTATGAACTTTTTGAGTGATCCTAAGGAATATTAATGGACTTTAAAAGTATCAACTATTTATAGAGAGTATCATCATTGCTTTGCACTAGCACTTTATGTATAGGTCTATATATGAAGACTGTGTGTATTGACATATATTGAATGGCAAATTAAACTATGCAATAACAATAAGAATATTTTTGCAGTTGTTATAAGTGTTTATTTCATTAGGTTGTCACAATTATTGTTTTCCTTTGCTATGTTAGTCTGTAGTAGCAAAATAGAAGAGTCCAGTAGCACCTTTAAGACTAACCAACTTTACTGTAGCATAAGCTTTCAAGAACCACAGCTCTCTTTGTCAGATGCAGTTTCATGTAGGTGTTGGGGGAGAGTTGCCTGGTCCCCCAGGGACCAAACCCAAACCAGGGAGCAGAGGCTTGGGAGGTGGAGGGAAGCAGGTATATAACTCCTGTACATGTGTTTTGCACACACGTGCTCCCGAGCTCCCCTGTTGTGCTGGAAATGGCATCATTCTGAAAACAGATTCATTAAAAATTGCCTGCTTGGAGGTATATTTTTTAAAAAAATTATTTTTTTAAAGCATTGAAGAGATACAGAAAAAATGGGGGAGACGTACAAAAAATTAAATTTAAGAAAATATAGAAAATACACGTTACAAGGATTATTAGAATGCTACAGCCATATAACATTTTTCAGGTATGCAATATAGATGAATTAATAAAATATTTCCTCTTTCCTTCCTAATCGCTTCTCTCTCAGATCAACAATATTAAACTATATAATCAAATTAATCCATAATGAAATTTATTCATCATTAACTATTGCAAATTATAAAATATTTAACATTCTATACTAAAATGTTATTACTACATTGCTATAATAACATCTTTGTATTTTATAATTGTTGATTTAATAAAGAACCAATACATTTTCAAATAGGTTATCAATACATCTTGTCGAAGGCTTTCTCGGCTGGAGAATGATGGTTGTTGTGGATTTTCTGGGCTGTATGGCCGTGGTCTTGGCATTGTAGTTCCTGACGTTTCGTCAGCAGCTGTGACTGGCATCTTCAGAGGTGTAGCACGGAAAGACAGAGATCTCTCAGTGTCAAACTGTGGAGAAGATGTTAGCAGGTAATTTATATCTACTCAGGAAGGTGGGTTTGGGCTGAGTCATCCTGTAAGAGTTTCCCAGGGTGTGGCATGCTAATGGAATGCTAATACTTCACTGTATCCTGAGGAGGTACTTTTGCATATGGATTCTTTTGCATATGGATTATACATCTTCTCCACAGTTTGACACTGAGAGATCCCTGTCTTTCAGTGCTACACCTCTGAAAATGCCAGTCACAGCTGCTGGTGAAACGTCAGGAACTACAGTGTCAAGACCATGGCTATACAGCCCGGAAAATCCACAACAACTATCATACATCTATTTATAGAATACCATGTCATATTAAAATTATTAATGTTAATTACTCTGGGTGTAAACAGTATTGAATAACATGCAACTTACATCAGAACAGACTTAATGTTGCTCCTGCTCGGGCACTGCTCTGTCTCTGCCACCTTGCTACTGCTTTGCCAGCCAGTTTCCTGTCATAGTTTGCACCTTCTGCCACTCACCTTTTTGGGTGCCCTTTGTTGTTGTATGCAGGCATGTGTGTAGCATAATTGAGGAAAAACTGCTGTGGATTGATGTTTTAGAGGGAGGGTTGATGTAGTTTTTGGTTAAGAGTGAAAATAACTGTCCCAGAGACCCGTTTCCCCAACTCCTCTTAAACAGTGTGCATATGCACAGCTGCCAAACACTTGCTTGGATACTGTTCTCAAAGCATTCTTCAAGATTTGTAAAAAATGAACCCCATTGCTGTGTGTGCTCAAACTTTGTGGGCTGATGGTTTAGAGAAAAGACTGTGTTCTGTGAAATTATGACAAAATTAAGTGCCAGTTTGGTGTTGAGACCCAGTTTGGTGTAGTGGTTAAGAGCACGGGACTCGAATCTGGAGAGCCGGGTTTGATTCCCCACTCCTCCACGAAGCCAGCTGGGTGACCTTGGGCGAGTCACAGTTATCTGGAGCTCTCTCAGCCCCACCCACCTCACAGGGTGATTGTTGTGGGGTAATAATAACACTTTGTAAACCGCTCTGAGTGGGCATTAAGTTGCCCTGAAGGGCGGTATATAAATCGAATGTTATTATGTTATTATTATTAAAAAGAGTTTCCCCTAACAGCGGAAGCCTTCATTGCAAAGAACAGATCCAAAACTCATAATAACAAAAAAAAATCCCACATGTATTAGACCCAAACTGGCAATGCCCCACATGGAAAAAAACAATAACAATTCATACTTTGTTTAGAAACACCAGATTCAAAACTAAAATTGAAATTTTCTCAGTGCACACTCTGGCTCATGGGTTCCCTTAATGTAGCAAAAAGTTCTCAATTCCAAGGAGCAGTAAAAAGTTTAAATGAAGGTGCCATCTACTGGCTAACATTGGAATTGCAGGGAAACCATGAAAGATTTTATGATGTGCTCATATCAGGTGATACATGTTCTTAGACCTCTTTTTTACTTTGGTGAAATATGATGATGGTATTTAGTTATGTTGTGGTACCTCTTTCCATTTTATATGTTTACAAATCAATACGATGCAAAACCAAATTATTCAAAAAGGCTTTTTACTCAGATAGGAGGGCTGTATTGTAGGGAGGGGGTCTCAGATGCTTCACTAATGAGTTAGGGACCATAGACTTCATCACTATATTGCCTTATGTCCTATCTGTTGCTTTAAATATATGCTCGGCTCCTATGAGCTACCTGTGCTTCATGCTGTCTAAAGTCAGTCCTAGAATTGCTTATGTTCTCTTTCAGAATTTCTTCCACTCTGTATTGGATTCTTACTAATGGTATGTCTTTGTGAACTTGTGTTTATGAACCCTATGGCATTATTTATGGAAGCATCCATGATATTGACTGTACTCATCTTACACTGTGTGATCTGCCTTGAGTCTCAGTGAGAAAGGCGGACTATAAATGACATAAATTAAATAAATAAATTAAGAAGACGAAGAGGGGGACTTGCAAGGGCTTGCGAGGGATGGAGCGGAAATCATATTCATCTCTTGCCAAGTTCTATTCCCCCCTTCTGGCCCCAAATCCTTCCTCCCTTGCCTCCTCCTCCTCCTCCTGTTAGGGAACCTCTAGCACATAGCTACATGTCAAAAAACCTACCCAGATGTCAATTCTATTTTTTCTTTTTATTTACTTACTTATTTATAGCCCTCCTTCTCCCTGGGGCTCAAGGCAGATTACCCAATGTAAGTCAAATGCAACCAGTCCGATGGGACATCCGATAAACAATGCAACGGGATTTGGATTTGTAGAAATCTGCCACCACCTAGAAATCTGAAACTGTCCTGTGCTTGGGTAGATGGTCTCCTCAGGAATCAGTTGCTTGGCAAGCGGGCCTATGAAGAAGCTGGAGGCTCGGGTCTCAGAGCTGGACCACAATAAGCTTGCAATAAGTGAACTGGTTGGTCCAGCACTGAAGCTCTGCCAAGCCTCAGCCCAAGTAAGCTCAGAGGTATCTGCCACCAAGTGTTGGGGCCCGGGAGACCCTGCTCTGCTCTGGCCATGGTCCTGAAAGGAAGTCTCGCCGCCAGAGTCCTGAGTCTGACCTGAGTCTGCAGGGAGATGGTGTGCAGCCAGCCTTGCGCTTTGCCTTCTCGGAGCCACTTCTGCCACAGTCCTTAACCCTTTACCCGAGAAACTTTCTCAACTGTTTTGTTATACTGGCTTCTGCCTGGCTCCAGCTTAGGGACAGAATGCCGAGCTTCAGAAAAGAGACAGCAGTGAGCACGTTTACAAATAATTGCTCTACATTCAACCAAATCCGTTATCAGGCCACACACATTGGATAATGCCCCTTCAATGCTCTTTAGCGATCATTTGGAACTGGGTTTTTTGTGTGTGAAACAAAAAACCCACTTCCAAAGCATTGCTAAAGTGCATTGAAAGTGCATTATCCAACATGTGTGGAAACAGCCCAGGAGACTGACATTAATATCAGAGTCTAGCAACATCACAAAAGGCACCACCAGAATCAAACTCCCTCCCATTCCACATAATCCTCTCTTTCCTGCTCTGACCTGGAGAACATCGAGCAGAGGAAGTCTTGTCGGGCCCTCCTGTCTGAGGGGATGGTGCTGGGACCTTCCATATGCAACATGTGCCCTCTGTCCCTAAGCTTTTGATCCTTTACTACTGGGGCGCACACCACTTAACCTGTGCCCTAGAGAGCCTGCTGCTCCATCCCGATTGCTTGTGTAACCCTTGGTCCACTAGAGGGGGAAAAGGGGCAATTTTCCTGGAGAGATTGTAGGGCCTGAAACTGTAGGAAGAAGCACTCTCATTTCTGGAGTACTCCTTTCTATGAATATCATATATTAATATTTTAGACGTGAGAATTTCTTATACTCATTACTGGAAGGGAGGATTGTGTTTATATTAATTGGCTGTTACATGAATAATTTTCCCTGAGAGATTCCAGGGCCTGAAACTGGAGGGAGAAACACTCTCACCTCAGGAGGAGCACTTCTTTCTATGAACACTTTCTATTAATATTTTAAAAACTCCTGTAAAGAACAGAAGACACCGAATGCAAGGCATGGCTACAAGTTAGTGCATTTTCAAGGGACTGGCTAGACAGAAAGACTGAGACCTGGGTCTGCTTGAATACAACATGCATGATTTGTTACATGACTGTTATTGTATATGCTTAACGACAGTTCCAAATAAGATTTTTTTCCAAGTGGGTTCATTGTTATTTTTATAAATGCAAGTGTTTTAAATTAGATATATATATTTATTCGATGTTGCACCTTGTACTAAACAGGTTACACTTGCTTGCAGTTAGATTGAGACTTGTCCTTAAAAACCACCTTTGGGTGATTTTAGGTGGTTAGCCATGTTGGTCTGCAGTGGAACAGCAGGATTTATGTCCAGGGGCACCTTAGGGACCAGATTTTCAGGCTGTTAAGCATTTGAGAGTCTTATCTCTCTTCTTCAGACACCTCTCTAAAGAAGAAAGCTCTGACTCTTGGATCTTACACTGAAAAAAAAACTAGTCGGTCTCTAAGGTGCCTCGGGACTCAAATCCTGCTGTTCCCCTTTGGGTGCTGTCTCCTGATGTACCACACAGGGGCAGCCATCTCGCAGATTTTTAAAAACAAGAGCTACATTTTATTTTATTTTTAAAAAACATCAGTTTCCCCCACATTTTTATAAGGCTTACAGAATATGCTGCTTCACCTCATCCTGATAGTCACCTAAAGTATAATAGACAGTTGTAGCTTATTCTTTTGTCTTTCCAATGAGCCATAGCATGAAGAAATTCATTTTGATATGCCACAGGTAGGTACATGAGAATGGATCCATGTGTTGTGTGGTAATTCAGCATAACTGCATAATAGACAACTTTGTGTTATTGCAAAGGGACATCTTTGTGAGTTCAGCTACTGTTCAAAATGCACACATTTTCATTTTCAGATCTTTCATCATCATCATTTAATGAATTTTATTTTCTAAGGGACTGTATATCACAGGGGTGGCCAAGCTGTGGCTCAGGATACCCAGAGGTCTCTGAGTATCGCTGTGGCCATACATTTTCTTTAGTCTAGTTTATTTCCCTCCCTCCCTTTCTCCCTTTCCTCCTTTCTTTCCATGCCTTTCCCTCCCTTTTCCTTTTTTCCTTCCTTCCTTCTTTCTTTCCATGTCTTTCACATTTTCAGTAAATAAATTGGGGTTGCCAGGTCTGACTTAGGAAATATCTGGGGACTTTGAGGGTGAAGGCTAGCAAGGATGTGACATCACTTTTGTGATGTCACTTCCAAGTCAAAGGTCAGGTGATGACTCTTCCCAAGCTCCACCCCTTCCAATGATGTCACTTCCAGCATACTGCACCCAAACCCCACCCCTTCCTGTGATGTCACTTTCAGGACACTCCCCCAAACCCACCTCCTCATCTGAAGTCACTTCAATGTATCATGTCTTGCGGCTCTCAAACATCTGACGTTTATTCTATGTGGCTCTTACATTAACTAAGTTTGGCCACCCCTGGCCTAAGATGTAATTGGCAGAAGGATACACCACCCACAATTCTTCATTATCAGAGCAGGATTTGAACGTGGGTCTTCCTGCTTTACTTAAATGCTATCCACTAAAAGAAAAAGCTCATATGCTTTGGAGTAATTATCCCCCCCTTGCTATTTCTAGCTTGTCTGTTTGCTACACTTCAATAGGTTTACCTGTGGGTTTATGCTGAGGTAAGGCCCATTATGTTCTACGGGGCAGTTCAAGGCCTGTCGCAAGCCTCACATACGTCTTCTTAGTGCTGATCTCAATGCATTCAGTACACAGTGGAGAAAAGAGTGTGAGGTGCAGCAGCCAAGGAATAGCTTGGTAAAACTTGCAGCTAAACTGGCATTTGAATGATAATAGCATGCAAAAGGATTCTAGAAAGAAGAAGAATGACAAGAAAGAGGCCAGGCTCACGCAGTGGTCAATGCTGGTTTATTGGCAGACTCATCTGCAGCCGGAAGAGAGGCACAGGCTGGCACAACTGAACTCATTGCGTGCGGTCAGGGTACTGCTGGAAGTCGCCATCCACTGCCACATATTTGTTAACGTGCCGTCTTACTGGGCTGCTGAATCGAAACTGAGTGTGGTCAGGTAATTCTACGGTCACAATGGTGTTATTGTCTCTCCCCTCAAGGAAGAAAGTGATCTGAGGAGAAGAGATCGAGGCGTTAGCTGACTGCAGTTTTCAGGGGAAGATAAATATGTCCCACCTGCTCTAGATGTGGAGGACCCAGTCTCACTGGCTGGGTAGTTTATTGAAGGCAATGACCAGACCTCACACAGTCCTGCCTCAGGAGCATCCATGTTTCTGGGCTCTTTATCTGGAGGGGTCTCTGCTCATATCTCCTCAGTGGGAAGCTACGGCAGCCTATCCCAGCATTCTGTAGGCAAAGACCGCTCCCTAACCAGCATTTTACAACCAGCTGTTTGGCCCAGGCTAGCCTGATGTTGTCAGATCTTGGAATCTCAGCAGGGTTGGCCCTGATTAGGACATGGATGGGAGATCATCAACGAAGGCCATGGTCGCTGAACAGAGGCAGGCAAAGGCAAACCACCTCCGCTAGCCTCTTGCCTTGAAAAACCAGCAGGGGTCGGCCATACGTCACCTGAGACTTGACAGACTTTTTTGCCTCTGCTGAGAGCTGGCAACGTGATTCCTGAGGGACTGAAGGCCAAGCTACACATCACAGGTTTTTCGCAGGTTGCGTCTCAGAGCCAAGCTGCAAGAGATGAGTTACACAAGGACAAGCACGTGAAGAGAGTTGCAATGCTAGCCAGGAGGCTGAGTTTTAAAAGAGATTGGGAGGCTTTGTCAAGTTCCTCTCTCTACAGAGCCAGGGAAGAGCTCTGAGAGGGTTTGTCCATTTCCTCTTTGCCTCCTAGTACAGAGGTGAAACTGACAGACCCTTCCACAGGCAAAGAGGAAATTGACAAATGCTCTCAGGCGCCATCTCTTTTAAAACACAGCTTTCTGGCTAGCATTGCACTCTCTTCATGCGCTTGCTCTGTGTAATTCGTCTCTTATAGCTCGGAATGCCATGCTGGAAGGCACAGCACACACCCACATGCTCCGGAGCACCCCCACGTTCCTGCGTCATGCTGTGGGATGATTGTGTGAAAACTGGGTCGGTTTTCACACAATCAGAACCAGGCCCAACCCGTTATCTCCACGTCATGGCAGGAATGGCACAGGGCACTCTAGAGCTGGCTTTGTATGCACACGAGATAAGACCCTCCACCCCACATATGACTAGCGTTGCCAGGTCCCTCTACCCTCCCACCCCAAATGAACCGGGGGACGTCACTTCTGGGAGTGTTCCTGACATGCTTGCCAGTGGTGATCGGTAGACAAGGGGGCAAATTCCCAGGAGTTTGCCCACCACCGTTGGGCACCTGGAAACCGTACGTGTGACTCCCTCCCATGCCTCTCCCACCCCCTGGCTTGGCCCTAGGATTGCCAGGTCCAGCTTGTTGCATTCCTGGAGATTTGGGGGGTAAAGTGTGGAGAAGACAGGGTTTGGAGAAGGGGGGCCCCTCAGTGGGTTATAATTTCATACAGCCCACCCTCCAAATCAGCCTTTGTTTGTTTGTCTGTTAGTTTGTCTGTTTGTTTGTTTATTCCACCCTCCCCGCATCAGCAGGCTCAGGGCGGGTTACAACTAAAATTTAAATTACATATTACAATTTATACGATTTAAAACCGTAAAATATTTAAATACCATAATTAAAATGCATATATATATAAACACAGCGGCACAATGATCTAGCCAACCACCTTTTTAGCCATCTCCAGAGCATTCGGCAGGGAAATATGTGAGAGATGGAAGGTGTCACTAGTAGGGAGGGCATATGTTGTACTCCTCTGGCTAGGAGGCACCACCTTGCATCAACCAAATGCCTGGTGGAACAGCTCTGTCTTACAGGCCTGGTGGAAAGATAACAAATCCCGCTCGGTCCTGGTCTCATTAGACAGAGTGTTCCACCAGGCTGGGGCCAGGACTGAAAAGGCCCTGGCCCTAGTTGATGCCAGGCAGGCATCCCTGGGACCAGGGATCTTTAACAGATGTTTATCACTGGAACAAAGAGTCCTCTGGGGTTCATATGGGGAGACGTGGTCCCACAGATACGCCGATCCCAGACCGCATAGGGCTTTATAGTTTAATACCAGAACCTTGAACCTGATTTGATACTCCACCGGCAACCAGTGCTGCTGATGCAGTACCGGTGTTATATGCACACACATTGGCGTTCTGGTGATGACTCACGCCACCGCATTTTCTACCAGCTGTAACCACCGGATCAGGTTCAGGAGAAGCCCAGTGTTGAGTGTGTTACAGTAGTCTAGCCTAGATATGACCATTGCCTGGACCACTGTAGTCAAGTCATGGGACAAGAGATAAGGGGCAAGCTGCCTGGTCTGTCAGAGATAGAAAAAAGTTCTGGCAACTGTGGTGACCTGGTCCTCCATCGCCAAGGAGGAATCCAGGATCACCCCCAGGCTCCTAACTCTCAGAGCTAGTGTAAGCACCACCCCATCGAATGTAGGAAGCCGGGGTCTCGAATCCATGTTTCTGCGACCCAAGTACAGGGTCTCCATCTTCGCCAGGTTTAATTTCAGCCAACTTTGCCTCAACCATCCAGCCACAGCTTCAAAAGCACACTCCAGAACATCTGGAGCCGATCTAGGCCAGCCGTCCAACAACAGATACAGCTGGGTGTCGTCCGCATATTGATGACACCCAAGCCCAAAACTTTGCACCAACTGGGCGAGAGGGAGCATATAGATATTAAATAATAAGGGGGAGAGTATCATCCCCTGCGGCACACCACATATTAGTGGCCTACGGGATGATAACTTCTCCCCCAGCGCCACCCTCCGTCCCCGATCATGAAGAAAAGAGACTAGCCACTGTAGCACCGTCCCCTGAACCTCCACATGGGTGAGGCGGTGGGTCAGAAGATTGTAATCAACCGTACCAAAGCTGCTGAAAGATCTAATAAAATCAGCGGTGCCGATCCGCTTCAATCCAGATACCTGTGAAGATCATCCATGAGGGCAATCAGCAATGTCTCCACCCTGTGTCCTGGGCGAAAACCGGACTGGAAGGGATCTAGGGCTGAGGTCTCCTTCAGGAAACTCTGCAGTTGTTTCTCCGCCACCCGCTCAATCACCTTACCTAGAACCGGGAGGTTCAAGACCAGGTGGTAGTTGAGCAGGTCGGCGGAGTCTAGAATGGTTTCTTTAAAAGGGGCCGCACCACAGCCTCCTTAGTGCCATGGGAAACACCCCAGAGCCCAGGGACAGGTTGACAATGGCCTCCAAAGAATCCCGTAATCTGTCGACACTGGCTTTTACCAGCCATGACGGACACAAGTCCAGAAGGCATGTGGTAGGCCTCACCACCTGCAGAATCTGTCCACCCCTTCCCCAGAAAGAGGCCTGACATGATCGAATATCTGCCCCGAAGACAGCCAAGGGGCCTCTAGTTGACGTACTGTATTAACTGTGGCTAGTAAGTCGTGGAAGAGAGAAGATTTTATCAGCAAAAAAGCTCGCAAAAGCCTGACACCTTATCGCCAAATTCCAATTTTGATGGTCTCCACCTGAGTGGGAGACCAATGAACGTACCACATTAAACAATTTAGCCCGGCGTGAGCTAGCCAATGCATAATATTCCTTCTTCACAGCTTTCACTGCCATCTCATAGGATTGCACATGCAACCTATAAGATGTTCTTGCTTCCTCGTCATGAGATCGCCACCACATGCGCTCAAGTCGTTTTCTCCAGAACAACTTATGTCTGTCATCTGGAGATCAGTTGTAATTCTGGGAGATCTCCAGCCATCATCTGGAGGCTGGTAACAAGGGTTCCCGTGAACGTGAGCTCCTGCGCTACGGCGCAGGAATTGTCACAACTCAGTGCAGAGCTGAGAAGCCTCAGCGCACGGAAGGCGCTGGGCGCTGGAGGAGGCACCGCCGCAGGCATCCACGTGTCCTTTCCCCAGCCCCCCACCAGGCTTGGGGGAAAGAGCCGCAGCAGACACCTGCATGTCCTTTCCCCAGCCCCTCGCAAGGCGCTGGAGGAGGCACTGCAGCAGGCGCCCTCGTGGCCTTTCCTTGGCCCCTCACGGGGCTCTGGAAGAGGAGCCGCGGCAGGCGCCCGCACAACCTTTCAACAGCCCCTCACTGGGCTCTGGAGGAGGCACTGCAGCAGCCGCTTGCACGGCCTTTCTCCGGCCCCTCGCCAGGCTTGGGGGGAAAGAGCCACGGCAGGCACCCAGGCAGCCTCTCCCCAGCCCGTCGCCAAGCTCTGGAGGAGGCACCGCAGCAGGCGCCCACGGCCTTTCCCTGGCCCCTCGCCGCTCTAGGGGAAGAGCCAAGGCAGGCACCCGTGCAGCCTTTCCCAGGCCCGTTGCCAGGCTCTGGAAGAAGAGCCATGGCGGGCACCCGCGTGGCCTTTCCCCGGCCCCTCGTTGGGCTCTGGAGGAAGAGCCGTGGCAGGCGCCCATGCGGCCTTTCCCAGTCCCTTTGCCGGGCTCTGGAAGAAGAGCCATGGTGGGCACCCGCACAGCCTTTCCCCAGCCCCTCGCCAGGCTCTGGGGGAAGAGCTGTGGCAGGCGCCCGCACAGCCTTTCCCAGGCCCCTCGTTGGGCTCTGGAGGAGGCGCTGCAGCAGCCGCCAACACAGCCTTTCCCCAGCCCCTCAGAGGAAAGAGCTGTGGCAGGCATCCATGCGGCCTTACCCAGGCCCGTTGCTGGGTATGGAAGAGGAGCCACGGTGGGCATCCCCAAGGCCTTTCGCCAGCCCGCCAAGCATCCTCTCTGGCCCAGTGCTGGAGGAAAAGGCGGCAGCGGCAGGCACCCATGCTATTTCTCACCAGCCCACCGAGCAGCCTCTCTCGCCCAACGTGGGTGCTGGAGGAGGAGGAGGAGGAGATGGCGGTGGTGTTTCACACTCCTAGGGTTGCCAGCTCCAGGTAGGGAAATACTCTTTGTGTGTGTGTGTGTAAATTCATGACTAAGGAAATCTATTTTACATGCACAGAGAACATTGACTCCCTAGTCACAAGGACTTGCATGGCCAGGAAAATTCGTGACAGAGCTAGGGTCTGAGTCTGGGAATTTTACACGTGCTGGTAAGACAGGCTGTCCTCTCGTTAAATTACTCCATGGGGAGTGGGGAGCTGCGGCCTCAGTTTTACCCATATTTTTGTACATCAATGGCATTCTGCTTATATCTTCAGGGGAGAATAGATCATTGCAATACAGTGTAATAAAACAGAATGGCAAGCAAGGAGAAGGCAGGACTTCAGTGCTGACTTTAAGCTTTATGACTTGATTTCATTTCAAAGATTCCATGACCAGAACTCACAAAGAGAAAAGGAAAGAGTTTCAAAGCCATGAAGCCTCCAGGGTGACTAAAGGCCAGTTTTGGGCTGTTCCAATGAGCAGCTCTCAGCTGGAAGCTACATAGGTGCTCCCCCTGCAACCTCAGTCAGCTTCCTTCTTCTTTCTGCAGACCTGGCCACAGAAGAGACAGGAAATGCCAATCGACAAAGCAGAGGTAGAGGGAGGGATGACTGCCCATCACATTCTGTTTAGGATTTGCTTGTGGGCAAAGAGGAACCCTTACTGAAGCTCATCTGCCTGACGTTGCCCAAAATGCAAAGAAAACTCTGGCAATACCCTGATGCCTGTGGAAAGAAATGGTGTCTGAGCTATTTGCAGGCATGCTTCAAAACACCTTTTTATATAAAACATAGACGGGAATAGCCAGAGAGTGAGGGCATTGCGGGGCTGGATGATGCACAATTCTTCTTCTCCGTAGATCCAGAGGAGTTAGCCGTGTTAGTCTGTAGTTGCAAAATAGTAAAGAGTCCAGTAGCATCTTTAAGACTAACCAACTTTATTGAGGCATAAGCTTTTGAGAACCACATGCCTAAGTGGGTGTCATCAACATATTGATGGCACCCAATACCAATGCCTCAGGCAACCTAAATCAAAAGTCTTTTAATCAAATGGATTCTGGTTTTCGAAAAGGCGCGCTCACAACTTGCAAGTTGCTGCTCACAAATTGGATTTCTGGCTCACAACACTGCACCGCTTAGAGGGAACATTGCTGGTAACCCTACTTGGCCCCCAAGAGACCTAGCAATCCTTTCCAGATGACAGAGATCAGTATCCCTGGAGAAAATAGCTACTTGGTAGGCCGGACTCTATGGCACTTGACCCTGCTGAGGCCCCTCCCCTCACCAAACTCCTCCCTCCCCAGGCTCCACCCCCCAATCTCCGGGACTTTCCCAACCTGCTGTTGCCAACCCTGGCACCCACTGAGTGTGCCTTGCTCAGGACACCTCCCCTCAGTTTCAGAGCCAGCCGTCACGGCTTCTCCCTCACGTCTTCTCCATCTTCTACTCACCTGGACTTCTTGTCCCTCGTGGAAAGGGCATGAAAGACATGTCCGCTCTGGACCACATTTTCCATCTTTCTTGTAATGGCACTTAATAATCCCATTAGCTAAGTCAGGCTTAAAGCAAATATACAAGTTTGAGGCATCCTGGCCCAGGCTGATGGCAAAGCTACGAGGAAAGGATGAGACAACACAGTTAGGCCTCTGATTTAACAGGAGCAGAAATATAGCAAATCAAGCGAACCCTCTCGTTTTCCTTCTATTTCGGGTCTGTGCCACCTGCAGTTCAGAAGTGTAATTGCACCAGGCAACAGTAGGCATACAGTGTCCAGGCACAGCCTTAGTGGAGGGTGGTGGTGCTGTCCGTATTGCAAATAAGCCTGCCTGCTGGGCTCCTGGGTCTTCTGGAGTAGTCAGGAGGAAGAGACCACAAATGAGGCTGGAGTTCAAGCACTGGGAAAGCAGAGGGAAAGATGGCAACCTTACTGGGGGCTGAAGCAAAGGGGAGGGAAGGAAGGAAGGAAGGAAGGAAGGAAGGAAGGAAGGAAGGAAGGAAGGAAGGAAGGAAGGAAGGAAGGAAGGAAGGAAGGAAGGAAGGAAGGAAGGAAGGAAGAGTGGTTTGTGCTTTGGATTGATACTGGGGGAGTTCACTGGCCAGGCCCCATAGACTGGTTTTTGTTCCAGTGCATTTCAGATGTGTTAAGCAACTAACAAGGGAGACAGGACAGGGAGCATTTCTAAACCCTGCCCAGGACACACATGTACCCTGTTTTCACCGGCCAATACAAACCTCTTGGCTTTTGCTGCCACCTTTCCCTTCACAATGATAGACTCATCCACAAGGAAGCGCTCCAGTTGGGTCATCTTCCATATCCGAATGGGACGGGAAGCAGCAGCATTATTAGATGGACACTGTCTAGCCTGTAGACAAATCAGTAACACACACACACCCATTTTATACAAAAAAGGTTAAAGATTTCTAACCCAAGAAACACCATCACTCAAAGAAGCACCCTCTCCACCCATCTGTGCAATCAGATGCCATGCCCCCAAATGCTACACCTTTTAGTCCTTAGAGGGCTGCAAGACAATTGTTTATTTTCCCACAAAGAACTGTTTGTGGGAAATGAACTGTTACAGATAAGTCTGGGGTAGCCCTTTAGCAGAGAGCATAGAAAACACGATGTGCCCCTCTGCACAGAAACGGAGGGACATCTCTCCACCAATACCCCCGGGGGGGGGCAGGCACTGCCAGCTGTTCTGCTCCTGATCCCACTTAGGTGATGATGGAGGGTGGGCATTGCCACCTGCTCTGCTCCTAATGCCAGGTGGGTGAAGGCAGGGGGGGAAGGCATTTCCCCCTGACCCATGCCACAATGGACTCAGGCTCTGTGCACCTGATGAGCTGGGGGCGGGGCATTGCCAGCTGCTCTGCCTCTGATCTCAGCCGTGTGAAGAGAGGAAGGCAATGCAATCTGCTCCGCGCCTGATTCTGGCAGAGTGAAGGGGGGCAGCCATTGCCACCTGCTCCACTATTGATCCCAACCGGGTGAAGGGGGTAGGCATTGCCTCTTGCTCGTCACCTGATCCCAGCTGGGTAAAGGCGGGCAGGTGTTGCTTCATCCTCCATGGAGGGAATTCCAGCCCATCATAGGACGTTGATATTTTATATGACTGCAGCAGCTAGACTTTTGTATGCGCAGAAATGGAAAGTACAAGAAGTGCCAACTATTGAAGATTGGATCTACAAATTGCTGTATATGGCTGAAATGGATAAGATGACAAGAAAACTGAGAGATCTGGACTCAGGGCAGTTTAACACAGACTGGGAGAAGCTGAAACAATATTTGGAGAAGAAGTGGGAGGTGGGAGGAAAACTGTGGCAGTTTGAGAACTACTGAAGTACAATAAAAGTATAAAAGAGAGGGGTGACTTTACCGGGGGAGGAAGAGAAATGTGAATTTATAAGCAGTTAGATTAATTAATTGATTGAGATATATATAGATATGTAAGGTTAATTGATAGAATATTGATAGAGAATAATTAACGGTTTAAACATGAGGATTGAGTAATTAACAATATTTTTTTTTACTTGATAAGACTTATATGCACCAAACTGAATGTATAGAAGAGTTAAAACGACTGACTATGTGATGAGTTATATAGAAATACTATAAAAAGAAGAAATGATTAATATATAGAGAACAAATCAAATTGTTTGATTTAAATGTGGGAAATTTTTATGGTTTATGATATATAGAAATATTCAAAACTGGAAAATGGGATAAATTGTTTATCTAAAGAAGTATAGTTTGGATGTATAATAAGTAAAAGAGTTAAAGATGTACTGCTTAATATAATGGAGAATATATATTTGTTTTAGACAGAGGAAGTTAATAGAAGTAAGGGAAAAGGGACAGAGGGTGGGAAAGCTGTTGGAAGTCAACAAAAGGGGGGGAAAGGGAGAGGGTTAGAAACGAAAAATTAGGGGAAAATTGAATGTAATGTAATGTAAAAATATTAATGTTCTAACCCAATAAAATTTTTTTTTTAAAAAAAAAAGGAGTCAGGCATTGCTGCCTGCTCTGCTCCCGAACCTGGCCGGGTGAAGAGGGGTTGGACATTGCCTCCTGCTAAGTGCCTGATCCCACAACCAAATAGGAAGCTCTCCCAGTTAGATTGAGCAAAAATAGATTTGGTTTCGTTTTCTCCGCCATGTCGGACGCTCCTCTTCGCTGGCTCGAGAGGAAGCGGCCGAGCACCCTGTCCGGGCGGCTGATCTGCGAAGATTAGCCCCCAAAACTCCCAGTGAGGGAGGCTGGGTCCGGGACGCTGCGGGAAGAGCCCCCCGGAATCAATGCGGGGGGTTAATTGCCCGTTTGTCCCTACGGAGGCCGGCGGACGTGCGCGGCGCCTCGAGTGCTGCCGGGCCATGAGAAACGGCAAAGAGCAGAACTAGGCGAGAGCCTACAAGTAAGCGAATTCCTTCTGTTATTACAAGCGTACGTGAAGGAGAGGTGAGATCTGAAGCTAAGAAGGCTCACTCTTCCCCTTTGCTGAATCTCAAAATTTGGTTGGCGGCCCCCCCCCCCAAATGGCAACAAAAAAACAAAGTCCTGTCCTTGGCAAGTCAGTTTCGGCTGCCTTAAAGGGAGAATCGCTGGAGGAAATTGTACGGAGGGCGGTTGGTGAAGCTATAAAACCCTTTGTTGACAAGCTGAATGAAACAGATCAAAGGGTGGGCTTAATTGAGAGCGAAGTGAAAACCATCAAGGAAGCAGCGGGGGGGGGCAGAGAAGTCTGCTCGGGAAAGTGCGTCACTCGTGAAGGCTACGAATAAAGAGCTTAAACTGGTGGAGAATCAGTTGATCGGGCTACAAGTGGAACGAACACAGACAAGTTTGCGCCTCCAGAATGTGAAAGAGGAGGAAAACGAGGACTTACGGGGTCTTGTCTCGGAACTATTGGCGACACCCGCGAGGGCAACTAAAGAAGAAGTTAAAAGCGCCATTTTGGAAGCCCGTCGGGCTACTTCAAAGTATGCAATGAAGCGTCAGTTGCCGCGCGAGATCATCATCGATTTTTCATCTAAGAGGATCCGGGACACTATCCTATACAATTCATACAATGCGGATTTGGACTTCTTGGGCAACAAAATTAAGATATTGAAAGACGTCCCATTTCTAGTCCGGAAAAGACGTTTTAAGTATAAAAAGTTCGCAGCTCTTCTGAGAGAACGTGGAATAAAGTACAAATGGTTATTTCCGGAAGGAATCTGGTTCACCCATAAAGATCAAGCCTTTAAGATATTATCAGAAGATCAACTAAGGGATTTTGAGGACAGGAACCCAGAATTCCAGTGCACCAAGCAAGACGAAAAGGAGAAGTCTGAGGGGGAGGGGGAGGAAACGAGCACTGCGGCTGCAGTTGCGCAGAGAGAACTCCGTCCGGGACCCAGGAGGGGAAGAAAATTTAACTTGAAATTAAATTGTAATTTGCATTTAGTAAGGTCAACCACTCCATCAATATAATATAAAGCTTTAACTTTTGAATAATGGCAGTATGAGGGGAAAACAGAAATGTAGTGTTTAGTGTTTAGTGTTTGTAGGGTACCTTCCCCTTTTTTCCACCCCTCCCTCCCTCTCTCTTTTTTCTCTCCTCTTTCCTATCCCTTGTGCTATTGTAGTCTTTTGTAGTTACTGTTTTGTAGGGTATGTATGTATGTAGTAGTTGTATGTTAGATATTGAAAATAAAAAATTATATAAAAAAAAAAAGATTGAGCAAAAATAAATAGTGGATACCCACAGCTGAAAGTGGATACTATAACACAATTCTTAAAGTTGTTTTTTATAATTGATCCCAGCTCGGTGAAGATGGATGGTGGGCATCTCCACGTGCTTTGTGTCTGATCCCAGCTGGGTGAAGGTGGGGGGTGGGCATTGCCATCTGCTCCGCTCCTGATTCCAGCTGGGTGATGGCAGCAGGCAGGAATCATCACCTGCTTCGAGTTTGATCTCAACTGGGTGAAGGTGGTGGGCGGGCTTTGCTACTTGCTCCATTCCTGATCCCATTTGGTTATGGCGGCGGGGGGGGGGCGGGGAGGGGAGAGGCATTGCCATCTGTACTGCTGCTGATTCCAGATGAATGAAGTTGGGGCAGGCATTTCCACCTGCTCTGCTTCTGATCCCAACTGTGGGAAGGTGGGGTGTGGGCATTGCCACCTGCTCCACGCCTGCTCCCAGCCTGGCCTTCCCGCTGTGACATGCTCTCAGAGGGGTGGGATACCTCATCTGGGCTTTCCTCCACAACAGCGCCCTCTGGAGGCATACCAGGTTAGGAAGTGAGTTGTCTAGAACACAGTTAGTCTTCTACATAGTAGGATTACACTAGGTCAACGCAGCTACCCAGCTGAAGCAAACAGGCTAGGATGTTTCACTATCAGAGCAGACTGTTACTTTGGGCATAACCAGTAGCTATGGACATAGCCAAAATCCAGTAACACTTATAAGACTAACAAAATTTGTGGTAAGGTATGAGCTTTCATGAGTCACAGCTCACTTCTTCAGATACAATTATTGCAATAGCAACTGATAACGAAGCTCAAGACAATGCATCCACCTGGACTGAATTGAAACATTGGCTTCCTGTCTCATTACCAATGCTAATTTCTCCACACCTACTGCCCCTCTGCATGCCCCCACCCTATTCAATAACACTTGCCATTGTCATTCACTGACTATTATCATTCTACTTCTGCAATCACTCTACTCTTCAAGATATAAGGACAGATGGACTCACATACTAGCTGTGTAAGCAGCCAGCCTGACCTCCACCATATTTAATAGCTACTCCATAGCTATTTTGTTTTATAAAATCACAAGATCCCTGGATTAAATGCAGTTTGATTTGAAGCAAGAGAATTCCAGCCAGCATTGCTGAAGCCAGGCATGAATGGAATGCCACTTGCAAATGCAGAGTGGCCCGAGGTGATTAGTTTACTATCCTCTCAGCTCCTGATGGAGTCAGAGCAAGAAAGGTCTCTCTGCGTCACCCTCTTTAACACATTCCTTTCCCCTTCTTCTGTGATGAAATCCCCAGCCCAAGATTGAGTAGAAATCAATTACCACCAATAAGATTTATAATTCATTCCTGGGAAGGTGCATTCCTCCAACTAAATACATCAAGTCAGCTCAGGGAGTGTCATTTGCAAATTGCCTCTTTTGTGAGACAGCAGGAGAGATTTTACATTTTCTTTTACACACCCTGGCAGCACCAATCAAGAAGTAATCAAACCTTTGTAATTCTCAGGAACTGACCATTGGGGCCTTTTTTCCAACAGCTGAGGAGGCTTCCCAGCCTCAGGGCATGTTTTTCCCTATAAGAACTGGGGCTTCAGCCCCTTTCAAACTGTGCATGCTGTGCCTCCAGATCTCTGTGTTGTAACCTTGGGGTCACTTCCCTAAGCCTCAGTCTCCTGGCCGAGAACGTGGGATGTTTGAAGTTACTCTCGTCCTCTGTGGACTACCCTACTTGCCTGGATAGGTAAGTATACTTCCCCTCCCTCTATTCCAAATCTCTGGAAAACTTCCTAGGACTCTGTGTGTGTGTGTGTGTGTGTGTGTGTGTATTGAACTATTTTATTGCTCCTGTGTGGGCATGTTTCCTCTTTAAATAAAATTACTCTTTGACCTTGAAACACCAAGTCTCATCTGCTACCTTGGGGGAAAGGACCTCGCAAAGACTGGTGGAGATTTTCTCATTGTTACCCCTCTCATATAGGGGTCTTCCTTGGCACGAATTCCCCCCACTTCCTTGCAAGCAGACCCATTTCTGGTTACAGCTGTACCTGAAGAAGTGAGCCATGGCTCACAAATCTCCTGCCCTACCACAAATGTTGTTAGTCTTATAGGCACTACTGGACTCTTGCTCTTTTCTACTGCTACAGTCAGAATAAAATGGCTACCCATCTTGATCTATCTCTTTGATCATAGCAGATTAAGGCTATCATCCTTTTGAAAATGTTTGCCTAGAATGAAGCACCACTGCATGAAGTAGGCCTTCCTTCTGAGAAAACGTGCTCTGAATTCCATTAGCTCTCTAGATCAACTCAAGCCTGAATTCTCCAAAGAAGCTAAAATAATGAGACTGAGGCTATCATACTTTGGTCACAGCGTGAGAAGACAAGACTTTCTGGAAAAGACAATAATGCTAAGAAAAGTAGAAGGCAGTAGGAAAAGAGGAAGACCTACAATATGACTGACATAATAAAAGATGCCACATCCTCCAGTTTGCAGGATCAGAGCAAGTCTGTTAATAATAGAACATTTTGGACATTTCATTAATGGGGTCATCATAAGTCCAAAGCACGTAACACAAAGACACACACAGAGCTCTCTAGGCACTGCTTCAGAGTTGCCCAGCTACTATTCCTTCCACTGATAAGCATTTTGATTCTAACAACCCATTCCACCCAAGCACTGAACAGAACAATCATCCAGTGCACAACAGACAATCATCAGTTCAAATACACTAAGCTATCTGTCAAAGAACATCCCTACACACCATGGCCTAGACCGTCCCTCCACAGACAACTTACATTTGCCATTGGTGAGTCTGTAGACCTTCCACTTGGGATTGCTAAGGATTGGCAAGGCAGCTTCCAACAGATACGCTGCAATGACGCTTGATTGGGCTGTCTGAACTTTAAATAGAGGCCTGGAGCCCGCCCTTTCTCTTTCCCAACCAATCAGACACAAGGTTGTGAAATCTTTAAGAGAACTTTATCAGAAACACTTTGGCTTTCCACCTTACAAACGCAAGCCAGTGTTGCAATAGCTGAATAATAAACCCGTTTCATTGTGAGTTCCCTCTGTATGATGTTGACCATTAGCTGGTACCAGTTGTGAAATAATGAAAGAAAGCTGGGCTCCACCAGAACTGATCTTCTGTGGAAATGTGGAATCTTTTACTGGGGAGGTATTCAGGTTTATATTTTCTTTTAATCTGTAATATTTTGATGATTACTTGTAAGTCAACTTGAGCCAAAAGGAAAAGCAAGGTATAAATGTGTGTGTTATGTGCCATAAAGTCCCCTCCAACCCATGGCGACCCTGTGAATGAAAGACCTCCAAAATGTCCTGTCAATAACAGTCTTGCTCAGATGTTGGAACCCAGAAGACGTGGCTTCCTTTATTGACTCAAGCCATCTCATTTTGGGTCTTCCTCTTTTCCTTCTGCCTTCCACTTTTCCTAGCATTATTGACTTTTCCAAATAACCTCATCTTCTCATAAATAGTTTTAATAATTAATAAACAATTTCATTAATTAATAAAATCTGAGAAAGACTCAAACAGCATTTATCACTGTATTAGAAACAAAGCCCATTGTAGCAAAAAACACAATGGGCTCTAGAAAGGGCGGGGGGCTGGGCTGGGCATTTCCCCCTCCCCAGCAACCCGATCTGGGTTGGGGGAAGGAAGGCAGGGCAGCAGGGCTGGTCATTGCTCCCTTCCTAGAGCCCTAATCTGGGATGGGGGAAGGAGGGTAGGGCAGTGGGGCTAGGCATTGCTCCCTCCCTAGAGCCCCTATCTGGGGGTGGGGAGGGTGGCCTGGATGGGTATTTCCCCTCCTTAGTGCCCTGATCTGGGGTGCAGGAAGGAAGACAGGGCGGCCTGATGGCATAGTTCACTCTCCAGTACCGCAATGTGAGGGGTGGCACCAGGTGCCCTGACGGGCTCCTACACCTGGCAGTGACCACAGCGGACGGAAAGTGTGCAAGGGGAGTGGTGACTCCAGCTTGTCCAACCAACAGCCACCCAGATTAGGGCTGCTGCAGGCGAGGAGCGCGCAAGGGAAGTGGCTCCAGATCCTGCGCCCGGCAATGACTTGTTCCAGCCCCACATTAGCACATCAAGCACCAATCCATATGCAAAAGAACCTCCTCAGGATACAGTGAAGCCTCCCGCCATTAGCATTCCACACCCTGGGAAACGCTTACAGGATGACTCAGCTCAACCCCATCCCTCCTGAGTAGATACAAATGACCTGCCAACATCTTTTCCACACTGTGACACTGAGAGATCTCTGTCTTTTGGTGCTACACCTCTGAAGATGCCAGCCACAGCTGCTGGCGAAACATCAGGAACTACAATGCCAAGACCACAGCAATACAGCCCGGAAAACCCACAACAACCAATGTGGGTCATGTCGGTGGCCACCAGGCCTGGTGGGCTGGGGGAGGTGGAGGCGGGCCCCCTCCCCTCTAGGGGGTGGGGGGTTTGGCTGTTCACCGGCAGCACCCCCATGTGCCCACCTGCTGGGCATCGCAGAGGCTACTTTCTGCCAAGTCCGGAAGGTGGGTCAGATCAGCAGATGCCGGGCCTGACAAGCTGGGGAAGGCAGAGGTGGGCCACCTCCCCTCTAGGGGATGGGCTATGTGGCCTCTCACCGGCGGTACCCCCTATGTGCCCACCTGCCAGGCTTCCCAGAGGCTACTTTCCGCCAAGGTATGAATGTAGGTTATGTTGACGGCCGCCAGGCCTGGTGGGCTCGGGGAGGCGGTGGTGGGCTGCCTCCCCTCTAGGGGCCGGGGGTGTGGCCGCTCACTGGTGGCACCCCCCATGCACCCACCCGCCAGGGTGTTTAACTCACACCACGTCCTTCTCTCTTTCAGGACCCTGCAACTTCTTTCACCAGGTATCAAAGACCAGTAAATAGCCCTGATGTTATGTTGTGTCAAAAAGCGGGAAAGGAGTTGTGTGGTACCTTCAACAGATGTATTGAAACTCAGCTTCTCCATTTTGAAGGCGGAGCTGAGCGTCACACACCCTCTTCCTGAAGGGTCTACATTTCTCAGGAGTAAAGGGGAAGCAAAAGACAGGAGCCGGACGAGTCATACCCAGATGGAGCCTGATGCTGTCTGGAAGCTTCGTACACTGCAGACGCTTCCTGTGTTCAGTGCGGGGTGGGGGTGGGGATTCCTGGGGTGGAAACAGCCTAAGATGTAATTGGCACAAGGACACACCACCCACAGTGCTTCTTTAGCAGAGCAGGATTTGAACTTGGGTCTTCCTGCTTTACTTGAATGCCATCCACTAAAAGAAAAAGCTCTTCTGCTTTGGAGTAATTATCCCTCCCTTGCGATTTCTAGCTTGTCTGTTTGCTACACTTCAATAGGTTTACCTGTGGGTTTACGCAGAGGTAAGGCCCATTATGTTCTACAGGGCAGTTCAAGGACTGTTGCAAGCCTCACGTACGTCTTCTTAGTGCTGATCTCAATGCACTCAGTACGCAGTGGAGAAAAGAGTGTGAGACCCAGCAGCCAAGGAATAGCTTGGTGTGCAGCTAAACTGGCATTCAAATGAAAACATTAAGTAAAAGGATTCTAGAACGAAGAAGTGTGACAAGAAAGAGGCCAGGTTCATGTAGTGGTCAAGAAGCAAATGCTGGTTTATTGGCAGACTCATCTGCAGCCAGAAGAGAGGCATGGGCTGGCCCGACTGAACTCATTTCGAGAGGTCAGGGTAGTGCCGGAAGTCTCCATCCACTTTCACGTATTTGTTAATGTTCAGTCTTACTGGGTTGCTGAATCGAAAATGAGTGTGGTCTGGCAAGTTCACAGTAACAATGGAGCCACTGTCTGTCGCCTCAAAGAGGAAAGTGATCTGAGGAGAAGAGATCAAGGCATTAGCTGACTGCAGTTTTTAGGAGAAGATGAGTACGTCCCCCCCTGCTACAGATGTGGAGGATTCAATCTGACTGGCTGGGTAGTATATCGAAGGCAATGACCAGATCTCACACAGTCCTGCCTCCGAAGCATCCATGTATCTGGGCTCTTTATCTAGAGGGGTCTCTTCTCATATCTCCTCAGTGGGAAGCTACGGCAGCCTATCCCAGCATTCTGTGGGCAAAGACCACTCCCTAACCAGGATTTTACAACCAGCTAAGAGCCTGGCCTGTTCGGCCCAGGCTAGCCTGATGTTGTCAGATCCTGGAATCTCAGCAGGGTTGGCCCTGGTTAGGACATGGATGAGAGATCATCAGTGAAGGCCAGGGTTGCTGACCTGAGGCAGGCAAAGGCAAACCAGCTCCGCTAGCCTCTTGCCTTGAATAACCAGCAGGGGTCGGCCGTAAATCACCAGACTTTTTTGCCTCCCCAGAGAGCTGGCAACGTGATTCCTGAGGGAATGAAGGCCAAGCTACACATCATAGGTTTTCAGGGGTTGCATCTCAGAGCCAAGCTACAAGAGACGAATTACACAAGGACAAGCACATGAAGAGAGTTGCAGTGCAAGCCGGGAGGCTGAGTTTTAAAAGCAATTGGGAGGCTTTATCGATTCCCTCTCTCTATAGAGCCAGGGAAGAGCTCTGAGAGCATTTGTCAATTTCCTCTTCGGGGGGGGGGGGCTAGAACAGAGGTGAAACTGAGGCAAAGAGGAAATTGACAAATCCTCTCAGGAGCCATCTCTTTTAAAGCTCGGCTTCCCGGCTAGCACTGCAACTCTTTTCGTGTGCTTGTGCTGCGTAAGTCATCTCTTGTAGCTTGGCTCTCAGTTGGCCAGCCTGACTTTCATTCATTCAGAGCGACGCTACAAGTGACAAATTTCACGTGTTTGACACGTGAAATGACTTGCACGTGTTCCCCCCCTTCTTTCATGTGCACTTGCCTACCGTGATCACATTGCTGTAGATCCCGTGTCTGTCCTTGCACGGGTTTCTTCCTTGTTCCTCCCATACTGTGAGAGGTATCCCATGAATCACCACGGGTTTGCGCATGCTCAATTCTTTTTTGTTGAATTTTCTCTACAGAAAATGTTTTCAACCTTTGACCACCAGGTGGCGCTGCTGTGCACAGTCGTTCCTAAATCCTTTTTACGGTGCTATTGGAAATACATGCTCTGTAAGGAGCTGCTAGACTCAACTACAAGTATTGCAGTTTAAAAAGCATTTGGTGGTCCTCGCACAGAGCTCTCCAAACCCCTCTCGCTCTCTGTAAATTGCAGATTATCAGGTGCCTACATGATACAGTCTTGTTTATTAAAAACCTTAGAAAAATGATACACTGGAGTCTAGATAGAGAGAGGGTGTAAACAGCCCGTGCAGGACCATTAATGAGCTGTCAGCTCTGCTCAGAGCCCTTCATGTCTGCTGTAGGTGGCCCGAGCGAGCAAGCGCACTTGTCACTCCGCCTGGAAGCGGAGCTGGAGCTGGAGTCCTGGCTTGCGCCTGGTTTGGAGAGCTTGTGGGTGTGTGTGTGTGTGTGTGTGTGCTGGGAACTCGATCCCTAAACACACGGAGTTCTGATTCTGATTCAGAGTGGGCCATTTGTGCATGGAGTGACATGCATTCGGCCTTGCCCTCCCCTCAGTTTTCCAGATCCCAAGCAGCCCCACACGGGGAGCTTTCCCTGTTGTGCACCCACACATGTTCTGATGGTCGACATGCCCCTTCTTCCATGTATCACGGTGCCAATCCAGATCAGGCCTACACATGGTTGGGAAAGGTGCCTAGCAGGGAAATGGCTGACTGAAAGAGAGATGGAGGAGAAGAGGGCCACGCCACAGACAGAGCAATGGATAAAAAAAATAATAATGATACAGCCGGAAAAGAATGGTTTTCTTCCATTATGCTGCCCATTTTGCCTCATAGGAGAGATAACAGTTCAAAGCCCTAATGTAACCCAGGAGGGAACCAAGCAGCACACTTTATTATGGCAACTGTGTGCTAGTGTTATACAGCTTAGTTTTATATGCATTTTCCCAACTTTTAAAAGTCTAGGGGCGTGGTATGCAAATGTTGGTGGTTCTGTATACATAGAAGCACTTTTCACATGCTTGGCATCTTTTACCATGGTTTTTTACCATGTTGTGAAATTATTGTCTTAATCGTATTTAATGACAAAATATTATTTATATGTTTATAGATCCCCTTCAAGAAGCGCATGTGAAATGGGTAGAGGCAGCATAACAGAATAAAACTATTCCTTTCCCCACTTCGCCGTTGTTCTTTTGCTCTGCCTGAAAGAGAGGGCTGGGAACTCAGTTGCAGAGGCAAAGAACGGAGGCTGCGAGGGTCCTCTCTCATTCACCTCAGCAACTCGCTCCCTGACACAAGCCAAGATGGACCCTGGCAAGAGAGCAGCCAAGGCCAGTCAAGGAAGAGAAGTCACTCAGTCCTCTGTTATTTCAGAAAGAAGGTAACCAAGGAATTGGGGCTTTTGCACACACAGAACTCTAGTAGAAGGTCTCTGGAGAAGGAGACAAGACGTTGGCCTTTTTTCCTACATCTTAAAAATAGTGCCCCACTTTCTCACGATCTGCCCTGGAGAAAATGGCCGCTTGACAGGCTGGACTCTATGGCATTGGATGCTGCTGAGGCCACTCCCCTCACCAAACTCCGCCCTCCCCAGGCTCCACACCCCAATCTCCGGGACTTTCCCAACCTGCTGTTGCCAACCCTGGCACCCACTAAGTGTGCCTTGCCCAAGAACACCTCCCCTCAGTTTCAGAGCCAGCCGTCATGGCTTCCCCCTCACGTCCTCTCCATCTTCTACTCACCTTGACTTCTTGTCCCTCATGGAAAGGGCATGAACGACCAGTCACCTCCTGACCACACTTTCCATCTTCCTTGTAATGGCACTTAATAATCCCTTTAGTTAAGTCAGCCTTAAAGCAAATATACAAGTTTGAGGCATCTGTGCCCAGGCTGATGGCAAAGCTACGAGGAAAGGATGAGACAACCCAGTTAGGCCTCTGATTTAACAGGAGCAGAAATATAGCAAATCAACCAAATCCTCTCGTTTTCCTTCTCTTTCGGGTCTGTGCCCCCTGCAGTTCAGAAGTGTAAGTGCACCAGGCAGCAATAAGCATATAGTGCGCAGATACAGCCTTAGTGGAGGGTGGTGGTCCTGTCCTTATTGCAAATAAGCCTGCCTGGTGGGCTCCTGGGTCTTCTGGAGTAGTCAGGAGGAAGTGACCACAGATGAGGCTGTTTCAGTTCAAGCACTGGGAAAGCTGAGGGAAAGATGGCAACCTTACTGGGGGCTGAAGCAAAGGGGAAGGGAGGGAGGAAGGAAGGAAGGAAGGAAAATTGGAAGGAAGGAAGGAAGGAAGGGTTGGAAGGGAGGGAGGGAGGAAGGAAGGTGAATTGGATGGGAGGAAGGAAGGAAGGGTGATTTGTGCTTTGGATTGATACTGGAGGAGGTCACTGGTCATGCTCCATAGACTGGTTTTTGTTCCAGTGCATTTCAGATGTGTTAAGCAATTAATAAGGGAGACGGGACAGGGAGCATTTCTAAACCCTGCCCAGGACACACATGTACCCTGTCTTCACCCACCAATACAAACCTCTTGGCTTTTGGTGCCACCCTCCCTCGCACATCGAAAGAACCATCCACAGGGAAGCTCTCCAACTGGTTCGCGTTCCGTATCCGAATGAGATTGGAAGCAGCAGCGTTATCAGACAGATGCTCTGTAGCCTGTGGACAAATCAGTAACACACACACACACATTTCAGTAGAGAAAAGGACAAAATTTCTAACACAAGAAACAGATCCCAAGAAATAGATCCAGAGGATGCATCTGACAAAGAAAACTGCAATTCTTGAAAGCTTATGCTACAGGAAAGTTGGTTCGTCTTAAAGGTGCTACTGGACTCTTTTCTATTTAACCCAAGAAACTCCTTCAGCCAAAAAAGGACCCCCTCCACCCATCTGTGCATGCAGATACCATGCCACAAAATGCTACACCTTTTGGTCCTTCGAGTGCTGCAAGGCTATTGTTTATTTTCCCCACAAACATCTGCTAATGAACTGCTACAGATAAGTCTGGGCTAGCCCTTTAAGCAGGGAGCAGAGCGAACAAGATGTGCCCCCTACACAGAAACAGAGGGTCATCTCTCCAACAATACCCCCCTCTCCACCAATATCCTCTCCCACCAATAGATACACCTATTGCAATTGCAACTGATAAAGAAGCTCAAGACAAAGCATTCACCTGGGCTGAATAGAGACATTGCCTTCCTCTCTCATTACGAGTGCTAATTTCTCTACACCCTCTACCCCTGTCCACGTTATTCAATCGTGCCTGCCATTGTCATTCACTGGCTATTATGATTCAGCTTCTGCAATCACTTCACTCTTCAAGAGATAGTGAAAGATGGACTCACAAGCTAGCTGTATCTGAAGAAGTGAGCAGTGGTTCATGAAAGCTCATACCTTACCACCAATTTTGTTAGTCTTATAGGTGCTACTGGACTCTTGCTATTTTCTCGTGCTACAGACAACTAACATGGCTGCCCATATTGATCTATCACTTTGGCCATAGCAGACCAAGGCTGCAATTCTTTTGAAAACGTTTGCCTAGAAAAACACTGAATGAAGCAGGACTTCCTTCTGAGGAAACGTACTCTGAACTCCATGAGTTCAAATCCAACCTGAATTCTCCCTAGAAGCTAAAAGGATGAGACTGAGGCTGTCGTTCTTTGGTCACAGCATGAGAAGACAAGACTCTCTGGAAAAGACAATAATGCTAGGAAAAGTGGAAGGCAGTAGGGAGAGAGGAAGATCTAAAATGAGATGGCTTCATTCAGTAAAAGAGGCCACGTCCTCCAGTTCGCAAAATCTGAGCAAGTCTGTTAATGATGGGACGTTTCAGAGGCCTTTCATTCATAGGGCTACTATGAGCCTGCACATAACACACAAAGAGAGAGAGCTCTCTAGGTACTGCTTCAGAGTTGCCCAGCTACTCTTCCTTCCGCTGACAAGCATTTTAATTCTAACAACCCATCCCACCCAACCACTGAACAGAACAAACATCCAGGGAACAACTGACAATCACAAACACACTAAGCTATCTGTCAAAGACCATCCCTATATGCCGTAGCCTAGACCCGCCCCCCCACCCCTCCACAGACAACTTACGTATGCCATTGCTGAATCTGTAGATCTTCCGCTTGGGATTGCTGAGGCTTGACAAGGCAGCTCCCAATAGATACCCTGCAATGAGGCCTGATTGGGCTGTCTGAACTTTAAATAGAGGCCTGGAGCCCGCCCTTTCTCTTCCCCAACCAATCAAACATGAGGTTGTGAAATCTTTAAGAGAACATCAGAAAACTTTGGTTTTCCACCTTACAAGCCAGTGTTGCAATAGCTACAATAGCTGAATAACAAACCCGTTGCGTTGTGAGTTTCCTCTGAATGATGCTGACCATTGGGTGGTACCAGTTGAGAAATAATGGAACAAAACTGGGCTCGCCCAGAACCGATCTTCTGGGAAACTATGGAATGTTTTAGGAGGGAGGTGATCAGGTTTTTATTTTCTTTTAATCGGTAACATTGTGATGATTACAGTCAACTTGAGCCAAAAAGAAAAGGGGAATATAAATAGTTCCATTAACTAATAAAACTTGGGAAAGACTTCAAGAGCATGTGTTATTATATTGGCCTGCATTGGTGTCAACAATCAAAAACCATCAAAATTGCTGGGCCTGAAGCTCTCGGTGGATCCAACAGCTTACAATTAATTGACCATCTGCAAAACAGTGAAGAGAACGGTAGCTCACGTACAACGGACATGCATTTCCAATCACAAAGCTCAAACAGAATATAAAACTAGCTAATTTCTCACTGCTTTGAAATGCTTGAGCCAGTCCTGCAATTTTGGGGCATCAGCCGATTATTTGATAAAGGAAGGGATTGTCTTTGTTATCAAAGCTCAGGGAAAGGCTTCTCTGCGAGATGCAGACGTAGACCCTTTTCACACTCACGGTCAAAATCGCTATTTCTGAGCAGTCGCTCCGATCGCGGTGGCTTCTGATTTGCACCCTCGCGTGTTATACGGTCCGCTGCCTATTCGATTCTGCTTTTGTTTTTTCATTTAAATTTGATATCAGGTACTGCTCTAGGTGCAGGCTTTGTGGGCTTGCGATATAATGTCACTCTTTTTTTAAAAAACTTTGAGCATGTGCTTTAATGATGTGGGGAGTGATCTGTTCAGGGAGGGGGAAAGTCCCAGGTTCAATCCCTGGCTCACAACCTCTTCCTAACCACCGTCCCCCCCCCCGCCCAGCTCCAGTGGTGCTCCAGAGCTTCACAGCAGCAAGCGACTAGGCTTGAGTTTTGCTGCCTCCCTCCTGCCCACCCCTCGAAGGGTGATGTGGCTCTGTACCACGGCCCAGCCTCGTTGCGAGCACGCACCCAGTGCTCCAGAGCAGGGCTGGAGCACTGTGATGCCTTCCTGGCTTCTCCCCCAGCACCTGCAAACCAAAGGATGAGAGTCCAGGGCGTAGAGCAGTGGGAATAGATGGAGACCTGAGACGGGACAGAACTGGCTATTCCAGAAGGAGAGGGAAGATGTTCTTTGGGAGCTTGGCCCTGCTTGTGGGCGAATCCTTGTTTTGAAACAGACACATGGGAAACAAAAGCCTCTTTGACTATTCCAGCATAGTGCATTAATCACTAAACCTCAAGGCTGTATTAAGACATCATGTATAGTAATGGCCAAGTGGCCCTGATAGTGGATTCTTCAGTCTGGAGTTTGGAGCCATGAACAGTCCGGATAGATCTTCTGACTCGCCTGAGCAATAATTCCAGAGCTGCTGAAGAATCTGAACGGATGTGCAGAATGCATTCCAATACATGTGCAGATACTGGGGGGTGGACCACCCCCAAATCACAGATCCCCAGACTCCAGAGACTGACCCGTACCGGTAGACGTGTCCTGGTGCCCAGTCTGCACACCGGTTCGGACACCCCGAAACTCACCTTTGAATCAGGCAGATTCACAGATTCCCTTTCTCCAGTTTTTGCATTTGTCCTGGGGCCCCCACCCCCACGTTTGGTGCAGACCTTTTAAATTATCCTTAACATTTGTAGTTGGGTTCCCAAATAAGGAACTAGGAAATGTGAAAAAGGAATCGGGAACTAGAACCCTCTTAAGACTTACAAAGGAAATGAGATCTCTTATGGGCATCTTAGCAGCATCGGGCTGAAGTGGGTCGGCCGGCCAGCTTCAGACTTCGGCACTTATCTGTTGAGCTGCAAGAGACCTGCGTCTGCCCATCCTTGCTGACTCCATCTTTCAGGATCTGGGCGGGGGACTGACTCCTCCTGCTCCAGTCTGGTATTCCCAGACCTCTTCGGAAGCCTCTGCTGTTATCTCCACCGCTTTTCTGGGTCCCTTTTGGTTTCTTCACACTTCCGTGGAAGCGTCTGTTGTTATCTCCACCGCTTCTGCTGGTGCATTTCTTAGTCTCTTTTGGATTGTTTTTCTCACTTCTCTGGAAGTGTTTTGTTTCATTTCATAGAATCCTAGAGTTGGAAGGGATCTCCAGGGTCATCTAGTCCAACCCCCTGCACAGTGCAGGAAATTCACAACTACCTCCCCCTACACCCCCCCACCAATGACCCCTGCTTTATGCCCAGAAGTTGGCAAACCACAGTCAGGACCCCTGGCCAAACTGGTCTGGTGAAAATAACTACCTGACCTCAAGGTGGCGATCGGCCTTACCCTGGGCATTTAAGAATGGGCCAGGAGAATTAATGAAATTCAATTAAACTGAAACCACTGTAACTGAAGGCAGATACAAAAGAAATCCGATAGAAAAATGCCCGTGCCCCTCTGCTGATGGGAAAATAGAATCCTTAGAACATGTTATTTTTGAGTGTAAAATGTACAATCAGATCAGAAAAGTCTCTATAATGCCTTTACTTGTACTGTACCCAGGAAGACAAAGAGCTCTTCTTCTCTCAAAAATGCTGTCGGATAAAATAAATCAGAGGTAACATACAAGGTTGACACCATGAAGCCGCGGGGGCTAAATAGTGAGTTACTGTTTAATTGTTTTTTGGGGTGAACAGTACTGAATGTATCTGCGTTTTTGTATGCAGTAATTAGGTTCCTTTAAATCCCTTGTTTTCTTCTGTAGTTTGTATGTGTTGAGGTTTCTCTGTACTTTTTGTATTCCTCTGTAGAGGGCGCCTGCTTTCCCTTCTGAGCAGGGGCGAATGGGTCCCATGATTCCTGCCCTTTCCATGAAGGCAGGAAGGTGGGTGATGCTGGCGGCATCCTGCCTGTACTACCAGCACAGGTCAGCTGTCTCTGGGTGGTGTGGATTCTGTGGAACTGCCATCTTCTGTAGGGTGTGCTAAATAGACTTCCATGTCTGTGATGGCAGGTCAGTGGGTGGTGCGGGGGGCAGCCCACAGCTCCCTATGTGGGCACCTACCTGTCTGCCCACAATCCCCTTTCCTAGGGGAACTGATGCTTCTCCCATGATGAGCGGGCGGAGGCATCCTCCGCCACCTCGACAGCCAGCACGTAAACCTCTGCTTCTACATCTTAGGGGCTGGTCCCACCACCCACTCTTGGTTCTTTCCTTCCAACTTTCTAATGATGGGATAACGCAAAATATTTAAGCAATCCACATGTCTCCGCAACATGCCTGTACACAGTATCTGTCTCTCCTGTCAATCCAATACAGGTATTCAATGTATCCAAGCATCCCTCTATCCTATACACCTATCCCATACAGCTATGCACCTGTCTGTCGAGAAACTTATCTATCCCATGTACCTAAATGTCCAGTGCTCCATGTCCAGCCAGTGTGTTTGGGTGGCAACAGGCTCTGCACCACGCAAGGTGTAGACAACAGCACTGGCCCTGATGCCATGATGTCCCCATCTGGTGGACGTAGGTTGGTGCCTCTGACCCACCAGGGGGTGTGTTTGTGTGTGCAAGGCCTCTGCATATGCCATCACGTCTTGCTGGAGGGTTTTCTTTGCAGACGATTTCTGGGTTATTTGGTTATGTGGCAGCTGCCAACATGACCCACATTCATACCTTGGCAAAAAGTAGCCTCTGAGAGGCCTGGCGGGTAGGCATATGGGGGTGCTGCTGGCGAGCGTCCACACACCCCGCCTCCTAGAGAGGATGTAGCCCGCCAATGCCTCCCCAAGCCCACCAGGCCCACAGATATGGCCCACATTCATACCTCTGGGAGGCCTGACGGTTGGGCACATGGGGGATGCCATCGGCGACCAGCCACACCCCCGGCCCTTAGAGGGAAGGCGGCCCACCACTGCCTCCCTGAGCCTGCCAAGCCTGGCGGCCTCCAAAACCAACCACATTCATACCTTGGTGGAAAGTAGTCTCTGGGAGGCCTGGTGGGCAGATACATGGGGTGCTGCCGGTGAGCGGCCACACTCCTGGCTCCTAGAGGGGAGCCTCCCCCAGCCCCCCCCCTCTAATAGCTAATAAAAAGGTGTGAGGAACAGAGATAAAGGATTTAAAAAACACAGAAATAAGGAAGAACCAATATCGCTGGTAAAGAATATATACTGAAAGGAAACCCAATGAAGAAAATTTTAAAAAAATGGGTTTTAGAAATGGGAGTGAGGGCAGAAAGAAGAATAAGGAAGAAAACAAAAAGACAGAACAGAGAACTAAAATTAGAAGGACAGCAACAAGAAAGTGAGAAATGCCGTAAATTTAAAGGGAGGGATGAAACAAAATTAGAAAGTAAGAGGACCAAAAAAACCTACAAAGTAAATAATAATAATAATAATATGTTTATTGCTTTTCCGGCCGAAGCCATAAGCCATACAAACACCAACAAAATATGAACTGTACACTTGAACAGACCCAATTCACACAGACATAACTCGTCATTATCACTTTAAACTATCTAAGCTCATGAAGATTTTGTTTCTTTATCACCGTGGCTAAAAAGGAAGCCACTATAGCAGAGGTTTGATTGTCAGGAAAGTTATCAGACAATAACACTGAGATTGCCCAAGGAAGGAAGGGAAGCTTTTCTTTTAACATAATAGGAATAATAAATCTCTCTCTTTCCTTACTCCACTTAGGGCAAAATACTATTATATGATCCAAGGTCTCTAACTTTCCTTGTCCACAGTCACAAACTCGTTCAGAATAAGGGAGTCCAGAGAAACGACCAGAAAGCACTTTAGAGGGGAAGGAGTTAAGTCTGGCCAATGTGAAGGCTCTGCGTTGAGCTGGAATCTTTAAAGAATAGCAATAAGATGGAATAGCCTCTGGAGGTGAAAGTCCCAGGGATAAGCCCGAACATGTACGTCTGGCTCTCTGGAGAGTACTGCTGTAATCGAGATCCTTTAGTTTTATTTTTATAACTCTTAGGGCCTCATTTGTCTGTAAAGATGTTATATCAATATCCAGAATTTTTAGTTTCTGGTTAATTAAATTAGTTCGGCTACTCTTATAGGTATCCTGCGAGATCAAATGTGCAAAACCTACTTTCCCTGAATTGTCCTTGTAAATTTCCTTGTTCAAGAACAACTTAAAGGCTGTAATCCATGCTCTCTTCTCAATTGAGGGTTGGGCGAATTCCACCCTAAGTGCAGTACCTGCTACGCATCTCGGGACTGCCGCTCTCTCCCTCAAAAATGTGTGTAGAGGGGTGTCAAGGTTGTCGGATACACCTTCAATCCACACTCCACACCCATAAAGTATCTGTGGGATAACCTTAGCATTAAAAATCCTAATGGCTGCTGGTATATGACAAAGTAAATAAAATATGCACAAGATATCAAACAGTGGGATGAAAGAGCTACAGAAAGAGAATGAGAGGTGGAGAATATAAAAAGGACTAGAAAAGACAGAGAAATGCACAATTTAAAAAATGCTGGGATAAAACAGCCAGGAAGAGACAGGATGATAACTGAAAAATCATTTTTGAAAGAGGGTTACGTGAGAATTAGACAGGGAATTATGCAGGGAATTATGAATAATGACAACTGAGCTCACATACGGCTCTTCTGGACAGATTAGCGTCCCACTCCGAGCGGTCAGAGGTCTGAAAGGGAGAAAATGAGAGGCGAGGAGGGAGACAGAAGCGAGGGGGCTGAATCAAAGAGCTATGCAGCGAGGGAAGGAGGCAGGAAGTTCCAAACCCACAAAATCCGGGACCCAAGAAGAAGGCGAGGATGGGGAGGGGCCATGCTGGGGAGCTGCTCACCCACCTACCCGCCGCCCGGCCTCCCTCGGGACCCACCGGCTCCTTCCTCCCTGGCCAGCTCTGGGAGGGCCTGAGGCGGGCACCCTGACAGCCTGACGCCACCGGGGATGATGGGGTGGGATGGGGGCTGGAAGCCAACCTTCCCACAGTCCACCAGGCCCAGCGGCCGCCGACCTGACCCACCTTCTGGCCTTGGTGGAAAGTAGTATCTGGGAGGCCTGGCAGGCGGGCACATGGGGGGGGGTGGCGAGCAGCCAAACCCTTCGCCCCCCAGAGTTGATTGGATCTGTCAGGAAGCTGGAGTTGTCTTGATGGGATCAGCTGGGAATGTCGGTGCTTGATGGGCACATCAATATGAATCCATTGTCTGTTTTGTTCGGCCAGCACATCTCTTCCGTCCCAGGGCTGTGGCCAGCGATCTGCATATCAGGGTGAGGCTGGGCTCCGTGGATGTGACAGGAGCCTGAACTTGAATTGGCAGCTTCGGAGTAAACTGCCCTTGGTGTTTCTTTGCTGCCTGAGAACAGGGCTTCTCCCTTGGCACGCTTCGTGGGCTGGCTAGCAGGCTGCCCAGTGGCGAGGGCAGACCCAGTGATCGTCCTGCCAGGGGCTCCCTGCGGGAACTGACCAGGGGGTGCCTGGCCAGGCTCGTGGAGAGTCCCTCTGGCTGGCGCTGTGCTGCTAGTGGTATGGCTCTGGGCCCTAACAGAGTCTTTTAAAAAGCTATCTCTAGCACGAAGTTGCGCTGCTCAACCCAAGGCCCATCTCTACCTGTGGTGAGAGCAGCCAGAGGCTAAGAATGGTAAACAGAGGCTGGGATATAGCAGGAGACGGGATGGACAGTCCCACTGTCATGAAGACAAGAACTCACATTTTGTTACATATAATCAGACTCTGGTTTTCATTTACACCAGCCAGCCCCCTCACAGAACTGAGAAGCAGCTGCATATCTGGTTGATGAATCAAGAGAAGGAAAAGGGGAATTTTGGTGGGGAGGGAAAGAGACACGAGATGAGGTGGTAGTATGGATCTCATTCCCCCAATTTCACCCTCCACCACTGCTTACCTGGCTGGCCGGGGAGAAAGGTGCAGAAATGGGCCTCCCGGATGTGCTACCAGGGCAGCGCATCAAAATCACAAACTCTGCATGTGTTCCAGAGGATCCCTTAAACCCTCTATAAGGCACAGGGGTATCTGTGTGAGAAAGTGAGCATCATGAAAGCTCATCCTGAAATGTTAGTCTTTAGTTGACCCTGGACTTTTGTTTCATTCCATCATCTGCGTCAGTCCTTGCAATGCGAATGAGTCAGTATGAAAGGAGCACTCTGAAGAAGGACGTGCATGGTCTGGCTAGTGTCAGACTCTGATTTAAAAAACCTGGGTTCAAACCGTGTTCAGCCTTAGGGCTCCCAGGGAGAGTGCACCCGGATTGGCCTACCCCATTGTTCATTGAAGGTGGGAAGAGATCCCTGTGGACCAACTTGATTTTCTAGGAGGAAGAGCAGCATGGGAAGTCTATGTAGTAGGAAAAAGTAACAGGGACAGGTGTGTGTGTGTGACTCATTGACTCCTTAGACTGGAATGGCCTGCCATCATTTGGTGCTGCTCCTGGTTAAGGAAGAAATGCAGCAGGTTATTCCAACGAACCAGCCTGAGGCTGTGAAATATAGAAGACAATGAGGAAATGGAGCATTTTAGCATGTAAAAAAACAGTTTTGAGGGGCATGCTCCATGGCTTCTGCCTGGGCCTGATTTAGGGACAGAATGCTGGGCTTCAAAAAGCAGTCTGCAGTGCATACATTAACAAATTCTTGCTCCACATTCAACCAAAGCCTCAGATCTCATGAGTAGAGATGGGCACGATCGGCATTATGATAGAAAAATACCCACGATAATGGCATTCACGCGATCTGGACCCAGCGGATCGGTGCCGTCCACGGCGACCGATCCAGCGTTCGGGGGGGGGGGCTTCATCGGGGCTTCATCGGGGCCATTGGGATCTGATCGGGGATGCAGACAATCAGGCGCCAGTAATCTATTCCCGGGGGAACGGAGCCAGGGGAATGCCTGAGCTGTGTTTGCCCTCCTTCTGTCGCCCTGGAAACCCGAATGGAAGCCCAGCTTTCCTTGATCAGCAGGGCTTCCTTCCAACCATGGAGCAGCAACGCACTCACCAGTTGGGAGAAGAGACCCAGGGGAGGGATGGGGAAGGGGGTGTTCTGTAGCCATGGGCACTCCAAACGTTTTTTGCTTTTTAAAAAAACGGGGCTTTGTAGGAGGAATGGCTGTTTTTCTGTCTGTCACTCTCTGTTTTTAACCTGCTTTTAAAACACTGTATTTTGTGGGAAAACCTCATTCACGGCTCTGTGTGTGTGTTTAAAATATGCTTTTGGAAGACTGGCTGCTTGCTTTTAAAATCAGGTGGGGAGGAATAGAGGATTCTGTCCCTGCTTTTTTTTAAAAGCTGGCTGAAACATGTTGACGGGGTGTCTTCCCCCCCTGCTCTAAGTGTGTGTGTGTGTGTGAATGTCCCCTCCCTGAGGGGAGGCGGCTCTTTGCTGGGTTAAAAACTCCCCCCCTGCTCTAAGTGCGTGCGTGCGTGCGTGCGTGCGTGTGTGTGTGTGTGTGAACGTCCCCTCCCTGAGGGGAGGCAGCTCATCGGCACCTCCCCGTGCCTGCTGGGCCCGGTGGTCGCCTCCACCACCCACCTTCCCACATAGCTGGGAACAGTGGGGCGCCCCTCCACTTTGGCCTCCCCAATCCACGGATCGGAAACGGGAGATGATTGGTGTGGATCAGTGATTTGGGGTCGTTGCCAGCACCAATCCCCGATCAGCTTGATCGGTATTTTTGGGGGGATCATGCCCACCTCTACTCATGAGTGTGACATGTAAACCAAGGTCGAGCAGCTGCAGGCACAACGCAGCATCGCAAAGTATGCTGGGTGTAGCTCTTGGCTTGCTGATGCATTCAGGAATACAGTGTCATGCCCCAGCATCTTTTATGAGTTGGGAAACTGCCTCATACCAAGGCATGCCCCTTATTCCCCATTCATTCTGGGTAATCCACTATTGCCTGCTCTAATCGGGAGAGTGTCCAGCAAGGTCTTTCCCAGACCTCCTGTAATGAGAAGAATGTCCAGAGGAGAAAGGTCTTTCCCAGACCTCCTGTCTGATGGTGCTGTGACCTTCTGCATGCAATGTGTATACTCCAGTCCTAAGCGTTTTTGACCTTTTCCATGGCAAGCATTATTGCTACTGGATTGCAGGCCTCTTAACCTGCGCCCTAGAGATCCTGCTGCTCTGTTACCAGAAGTGGTCTCCTTGCAATAGAATATGATTTGTGGGGGAATTAGCTAGCAAGGAAGACGGCTATATGAGAGGCGGTAACGGGGATCTGTCACCAGTGTATACCAGGTCCCTTCCGAAATAGGCAAATGAGGCTGGTTCTTAATATCAACCAATAACTTTTATTAAGAACAAAATGACATGCACATACACTCACAATTACTGAGTAAAAATGATTACACACACACATTCATACAAAGTTCTAGGAGCTTAGCCAGAAAGGTGGGAATAGAGGGAGAGGGAGCAAGTATATCTACCTATCCTGTAGAGCAGGGAAGTCCGTGGAGAGAGAGAGAGAGAGAGAGAGAGAGAGAGATTCAAACATCTAGCATCCTCAGCCAAGAGGGCAAGAGGCTCAGAGCAAACCTCAAGGGAACAGTGCTTGTGAATCCGGAAATGTGTTCGATTTGAATGGGGCCAGGGCTCAACCTTTATAGGTCAATCAATCAATCAATTACATTTATTGACATTAGCAACCTTTATAGGTAAAATGTGCCCTGAGGTGGAATAGCCCACCAAGCTGTTAGGACAAAGACTCCAATGGTTAGGACAAAGACTCCAATAGCCCACCAAGCTGTTAGGACAAAGACTTCCTGGGTTGGACAAAAGGTTTGATGGCTTTGGTCGATGGCTGCCGGGGTGTGTGAAAACAAATGCAAAGTGTGTTCCAGCACTTGCACAAAGGAATAGCTTGTTTTTTTGGGGGGGGGGGGAACATTTTATTGGATAGGTTGAAAAAAAAACATAATCACTTCAATATCTCTTTCTCCTACAAATTACATATTTCATCCCAACCCACCCTTCCCTTCCCCACCCTTCTGACCTCCAACAGCACTTATACCCTTTAATTCACACAATATTCCCTCTAATTCTACTATTTCTCATTTTCTTCTAAGGTAAAGTTACAGTCAATATATAATTCAACAGAGTGCATAATGCTCATCAAAAATTGTCCATGGACCACAATTGGTCCTTTACATCCCAATTCTTTTCCAAATAATCTTTAAATTTTTTCCAATCCATCAAAAAAATCATTTGAGCTTTGTTCTTTAAACTTTCTAGTTAGTTTGTCCATTTCCACCATGTGCAAAGGAATAGCTTGTTGATAAGGTCCACCGGAGCCAAGTTAAGTACTTTTAGGGCGGGACGGTTCTTTCCCAGGAACGACTGTATAGACTTATGAATGTCATTTGATTAGCTCCTCAGTCAAGGACAGGAGATCTCGTCACGGAAGAAGGGAAAGGAGTGTGTTAAGTGGGGTGACTCTGCGAGGCCTTTGTTGCACTGGGCACCTTTTGGGGCCAGAGGGACTGCAAGTCCAATCATTCCTTAATCACCCCGCATTCCCGAGTGGCATTCCAATCATGCTGGCTCTCCCGGGTGGGACTCAGCAACTGCTGGAGGTCCTCTGGTGGCAATACAGCAGCCATTTTAACTCCAGAGGCCTGAACATTTTAAAAATATAAGCAGACATATCCAGGACTGCTTATTAAAATGGCAGAGGCCGGTCTGTCTGCTTACAGCTCCACCCAGACTGCTTGCTTGCAGTTGGGTTGAAACTTGTCCTTAAAAGCCACTGGCAATTCACCTCTGGGTGCCATCCCCTGATGTGCCACACAGGGGCAGCCATCGCTTCGATTTTAAGAAACAAAAGCTACATTATACTTATTTTTTTTCAAAAGACTCACCCAAACGAATATAATAACACAGTGTGCAAACGTTATCTTAATTTTTAATTCAATTTAATTTATTGCATTTCTAGCCCGCTCTCCCTGGATGTGGGCTCTGGGTGGGTAACACCATAAAATAGGTAATTCACACTAGGCCAGTGCAGGGGAAAGGCAGGGGAAGAGGCCTCCTGGGACCGCTCCCACACTTTGCACTGGTCCAATTTGAGCCAGCAGGGTACGGGGACCTGGCAACCAGGACTTCGTGTCCCATTTGTCAGGTGCACGGGGAGGAAAGGGCTCAAGCCTGCTCCCCTGTGGTGTTCTTAACTTGAAACGGCCGTGGGAGGAGCTGTTTGCCCCGCTTGGGGAAACTTACATACGCCGATGTCTGTCTTGTACACTAATAGCCAAATGGCCCCGATCTGTGGATACTGAAATCTGGATGTGAGGGCGATCTGGCTGCGACATCGGTCACCCCATTGATCGCCAGGGTTGATTCGGCTGATCTGGCTGGCTAGGCGGGTGTCCCGTTCCTCCCTCACCGCTCCATGTGCGTCCCTCCCGAAGCTGCGCGCTCGGTGGAAGAGGACGACCATCCCAGATAGAAGGAGTGTACCGTTCTTCGGATACTGAAATCTGGAGAATGGAGCCATGAACTGGAGCCATGAATGGATGAGAGAGATTTCCCAACACACCTGAAAAATATCCCAGAGATGCACGCTCTGCGGCGTTTTCATGCTGCACCAGGAATGACGTCATTACCGGCGTGTCAAGGACGTTAGGACTCCCTCGGTTGGGGGGGGGGGGCTGAATTGTTGAGTCTTGGGTCACCTTCAATAATGAAATGTTTTAAATGTTTTTAATGCTGTTATCCGCCCTGAGCCTGCTTGCGGGGAGGGCGGAATATAAATATGATAAAATAAATAAATAAATAAAATAAAAAAATAGTTTTTTATTGGTGGAGCTTAATTTTACACACTCCCATGGAGCCTACATGTCTGCATTCTGGGGATTCCCCCCCCCCCCCGCCCAGGTAGCCACCCTAGAGTTTTTCCTTTTCTTCAGAGAAAAAAAGGCTTAAATTTTCTCCTGAGCGAAGGGGAAACAAAAGACAGGAGCCAGACAAGTCATATAGAGACCGAGCCTGCTGTTGTCCGGGCACTCCTTAACTGCAGGAGACCTCTACTGTCCACACAGTGGGAAAGAATAACTTGGTAAAACTAGCACGCCAACTGGAATTTGAATGGTAACAGTAAGCCCCAAGGATTCTAGAAAGAAGAACCGTGAGAAGAAAGAGGCCAGGCTCAGACGGATGTCAAGAATCAAATACTACTTTATTTGCAGACTCATTGGTAGTCAGAAGAGAGACACAGGTTGGCTCAACCGGACTCACGCCATGGTGACGGATTGGACCACGAAGTCTCCCTCCACCAAGATGTAAGCTATGTAGTCCAGATTTACTTGGCTGTTGAATTGAAACTGAGTGTTGTCAGGCAGGGTCACGGTCACCTGGGTGTCAACTTCTGTCCCGATAAAGGAGAAACTCATCTGAGGAGGACAGATCCAGGCATTAGTCAATTGCAGTTTTCTTGGGGAAGATAGATACTCACCCCCAGATGTGGAGGAGCTCTCTTCACTGGCAGTGCAGTTTATAGAAGGCAGAGACCAGGCCACACAGAGTCCTGCCTCAGGAGCATCCACATGTCTGGGCTCTTTATGTAGAGGGGTCTCTGCTCATGTCTCCTCAGTGGGAAGCTACGGCAGCCTACCTTTTCCAGGACTCTGTGTGCGAAGGCCACTCCCTGACCAGCATTTTACAACCAGGCAGGCAAGGGCAAACCACCTCTGTTCATCTTGTTCCTTTCAAACCCCAGCAGGGGTTGCCTTAAATCGACAGTGACTTGATGGCCCTTTCCATGATTCCCAAGGGCCAACCTACATGTCACAGTTTTACACAGGATGTGTCTCAGTTCCCTATCCTGACTTTCATTCAGTCAGTCAGTCAGATGTCAGATGTGAGATCCCTGCTAGAAACTCAATCCCCAAACTGCATGGAGTTCTGATTTACAGAGGGACAGGGCTTTTTTTCAGCTGGAACTACGGCATCTCTTGAAAATGGTCACACGGCCAGTTACCCCACCCTCTGATCTCCAGACAGAGGGGAGTTTAAATTGCCCTGCACACCAGCAGTGCAGAGGACAATCTAAACTCCCCTCTGTCTAGAGATCAAGGGGCGGGGCCATCGGCCATGTGACCATTTTCACCGAGGGCAATTTAAACTTTAAAAAAGTCCCCTCCCCTTGTTCCAGCTGACCCAAAGTGACATCATTGTGTGGTCCTGGGAGCGTGCACCACTTTGTGCACGCACATGAGGTACCAGGGGCACCACCCTGTGCTGGCAACCCACTGAGTTCCACCACCTCTTTTCCCAGAAAAAAAGGCCTGCAGAGGGGCATTTGTGCACAGGGTGAAATGCCTTCTGCCCTGGCCTCCCTCCAAATATCCAGACCCCAAACAGCCCCACATGGGGAACATTGCCTGTCCTTTTGGGTGCCTACACATGTACTGTCTTCTCATAAGCCATGGTTCCAATCCTGATCAGGCCGGCCACACATGTTTGGGAACAGTTCCTAGCAGGGAAATGTCTGGCTGAAGGAGAACTGCAGAAGAAGAGGGGCACGCCAAAGACTCACGTGCATTCCTCCCTGTTCGCTTATGCTCCACTTGCACCCCACTTGATCAGGTGAACAGGGAGGAATGCACGTGAGTCTGTTCACTTGCCGTTCAAGTGTAATTTGTCACTTGTAGCTTGGCCCTAAGGGACAAAAAAAAAAGTGCAGTGGGATGTATAAGAATATAAAAAAATAATGAATTAATTTTTAATGAATCATTTAAAATAAAAAAATAAAAAATAGGGTAGAAGACTGCATGTGAAAAATTCATGAGTGTATACGGAACCACAATTCCATGAGAATATTACAGCTATTATACAGGTGCAATGCATGGTTGTAAACACAGATCTTAAAACAAAAATATTTATAAAACTAACCTGTATAATAATGTCAAGGAGTTCCCACAGCAACAGAAATTTCAGGAGAAAAGACAGCTGGTCTGGTCCCTTGTGGCTTAGATGAGCGCCTCAAACTGTTATCTCTCATATGAGAGCACACCAGCACACTTATCTTCCTAAAATTCTGTCGCTGTCAGACTACTTGATACTGTTATAGAGGTTTGTTTTACACATACTTTCTACCCGGGGCAAGTTTAGGAGTGTTGTGTACAAATTCTCTTTTAAGAGCTGTGTTTCAAATTGTGTATTGCACCTGTATAATGTCTGTAATATTCTCACAGATTTGTGGTTCTATATTCATTTACGCAGGTTTCACATGCTCAGCTGTTGTTTTCCTTCAGTACGGAGTGCCCCAGAAGACATGATTGCGTGCTCCTGTGCTTCAAATTCCTGGGTGACCATGGGGCAGTCGCACCCTCTCAGCCTAAACTACCTCCCAGGGTTGTTGTGAAGATAAAATGGAGGAGAGGAGAGCAATATAAGCTGCTTTGAGTCCCTACTGGGGAAAAATGGCATTTAAAAGGCAAGCGGGATATAAAATAAAATAAAATTTAACATTTAAAAGTTTATGGTTAGAAAGAGGACTCAGTGTGAATTTCTTCTCAGAAATAATTCAACCCCCTGGCAGGGGAAGGAAATCACCCACTCCATGAATCTGCCTCATGCCAGTGCTTACATGGTTGGTGGGGGGAAGGTGCAGGAAATGGGCCCGGGAGGCAAGGTACCTCCCAGGCAAGTGTGTAGCGGGCGCTCTGTCGGCTGGCACAACGATGGGACTTCTTCAAGTGACGTCATTGCGCCTGGTGGGGGGCATGCTCCTGTACTTTGCAGGGGCCAATTTTGCAGGGGCCCCCGAGGGGCTGATTTGGCCCCACACGAAGCGCGGGAGTAAGCCCACTGCCAGCACAATGATGTCACTTTCCAGAGGTGATGTCATCGCTTTGACACCGGGAGTGTGCGCTTTGCGCTCGTGCAGTGCTTAGCCTCAAAGTAAGAGCCAGGTTCCGCCCTCCCACCAGGAGGTATACTTTGTAGGGGCCAATTTCGGCCACCGAGGGGCTGAATTGGCCCCACGCAAAGCACGGGAGTAAGCCCGCTGCCAGCACAGGGACATCACTTACCAGAAGTGACGTCATTGCTTTGACACCGGAAGTGTGCGCTTTGCGCTCGTGCAGTGCTTAGCCTCAAGATAAGAGCCAGGTTCCACCCTCCCACCAGGAGGTATAAGGACCTGGGAACCCTAGATGACAGAGATCATTTCCCCTGGAGAAAATGACTGCTTTGGAGGGTGGCCTCTAAGGCATTCTACCCTGCTGAGGTCCCTCCCTTCTCCAAACGCCTCCCTCCCCAGGCTCCACCCCAAATCTCCAGCTGTTTCTTAGTCTGCTGTCAGCAACTCTAGCGCTCACTGAAGGTGCCTTGCCCAAGGACAACTCCCCTCCATTTTGGAGGCAGCCATCTCGGCTTCTCCCTCAAGTCCTCTCCATCTTCCACTCACCTTGGCTGCTGTTCCCGGCGTGAAAGAGGATGAAGGATATGACATCTCGGGACCATCCTTTCCACCTGTCTTGTACTTGCACAGAATAACCCCATTAGTTAAGTCAGGTTTAAAGCAAATCAGCAAGTTTGAGGCATCTGCGCCCAGGCTGAGGGTAAAGCTAAGAGGAAAGGATCAGACAGCACGTTTAGGCCTCTGATGTAACAGGAGCAGAAATAAAACAAATCAAGCAAATTCTCTCGTTTTCTCTCTTTTTCTAGTCTGTGTTCCCTTCAGTTCAGAAGTGTAGCCGCACCAGGCAATAATAAGCATTAATGTACGGACACAGCCTTAGAGGAGGTGGTGCAAATAAGCCTGCCTGCTGGGCTCCTGGGCCTTCTGGAGTAGTCGGGACGGGAGGAAGAGACCACCGATGCGCTTGGAGTTCAAACACAGGGAAAGCTGAAGATAAGGTGGCAATCTTACTGGGGGCTGAAGCAGGAGCAGAGGAAGAAAGAAAGTGTGGTTTCTGCCTTATCGGGTTGCCAGCCTCCAGGTGGTGGCAGGAGATCTCCTGGAATTGCAACTGATCTCCAGACCACAGAGATCAGTTCCCCTGTATTAGGAATTAGTTGTATTTCGTTTTATGGTAGCAGCAGAGTTACTTAGTCAGAAGCGTTTAACCCCAGCATGCATTAATTAATCTTCAGACAAATTGTAGAAAGATAGAACTTACAGTTTTATTGAGATTGATTCCACCCACAGCAATAACTTGGAGAAGAAGGAAAGGGTCCTAATCTAAAGAGTCACTCTTCCTCTCACTAAACCAGAGCCTGAGATTGGCAGTGAGACTGAGATGTGGGTCTGTGGGTAAGCCCTTCATGGCAGGAGCTCAGAGGGTCACATCTGTCTCCTTGGAAGACCAGGAGGCAAGAGAGTGAGAGAGAGAGCAATCTCCCAAGAAGCACAGAGACAGAGGAGCTGTCAGGAGTAGAGGTGGGCACGATCCCCAAAAAATTGCCAATCAAGCTGATTGTGGATCTGTGGCAGCGACAACCCCAAATCACTGATGCACACCTGTCATCTTCTGTTTCCGATCTGTGGATCGGGAATCGGGGAGGCCAAAGTGGGGCGTGCTGCTATTCCCAGCTATATGGGAAGGTGGGTGGTGGCGGTGGATGCCGGGCCCGGCTGGCACGGGGAGATGGCAATGAGCCGCCTCCCCTCAGGGAGGGGACGTTCACACCAGGGCTGGATCTACAGTTGCCAGTGCCCAGGGCAACCGTAGTCAGGCTCTTGCACGTGCACGCTCCTGGGTCGCCCCCCCCCACCCACACAGCAAGCCGGCTGTCCCAGTGTGCTACAGAGCTGGCGGTAGTGCGAGTGGCTTGGAGGCTGCCCACGCCATTCACCTGCCCCGCAAGACAAGGGGCGGCCAGCTTGCCTGTGCACCCCTTGTCCTGGGGAAAGATGAACGGCGCAGGTGGCCTCCCAGCCACCCGTGCTGCCTTTTGCCTTTCCCAAGGACAAGGTGTAGCCGGCTTGCCCGCATGCCCCTTGTCCTGGGGAAAGACGAGTGGTGCGGGCAGCCTCCCAGCCACCCACACTGCCTTTTGCCTTTCCCCAGGACAAGGGGAGGCTGGCTTGCCCGTGCGCCCCTTGTCCTGGGGAAAGACAAACGGCACGGGCGGCCTCCCAGGAGGCCCTCTGCCCGCGCCATTCGACTTTTCCCAGGGACACTCTCAGGGCTGGCAACTGCACCCGGTGCCCCCTCTTTAGCGCTGCTGGGGGCAGACTACCCCCTGCCCCCCCGTCGATCTGGCCCTGATTCACACACACACACACACACACACACACACACACACACACACACACACACACTTAGAGCAGAGGGGGGGGAGTTTTTAACCCGTCCCTGCCTCTCCAAATAGAGAGAGACATCCCATCCACATGTTTCAGCCAGCTTTTTAAAAAAAAGCAGGGCCAGAATCCTCCATTCCTCCCCACCCGATTTTAAAAGAAAGCAGCCAGTCTTCCAAAAGCATATTTTAAACACACACACAGAGCCGTAAATGAGGTTTTCCCACAAAACACAGTGTTTTGAAAGCAGGTTAAAAACAGAGTGACAGACAGAAAAACACCCATTCCTCCTACGAAGCCCCGGTTTTTTAAAAAGCAAAAAACGTTTGGAGTGCCCATGGCTACAGACCACCCCCTTGCCCCTCCCTCCCCTGGGTTGCTGCTCCGTGGCTGGAAGGAAGCCCTGCTAATCAAGGAAAGCTGGGATTCCATTCGGTTTTCCAGGGTGACAGAAGGAGGGCAAACACAAGCTCAGGCATTTCCCCTGGCTCCATTGCTAGTGGAATAGAATATTGGCGCCTGAGTGTCTGGCTCTCTGATCAGATCCCAATGGCCCCCCAGATCAAGCCCTGATCAAGCCCCCCGCCCCGAACGCTGGATTGGTCGCCGTGGACGGAACCGATTCGCTGGGTCCTGATTGCGCAATCGCCATTATCGTGGTTATTTTTCTATCGTAATGCTGGTCGTGCCCATCTCTAGTCAGGAGGTGTTCCCACCATAGACAGCGTTACACATCCACACAAAGAGACATGCAGCGTCCCCCAATGGCCAAGGTATGCTGAGTCTCCTACTCCAAAATGGCTGCTTTGAAAGGTGGACTCTATGACATTATGATTCCCAGTTATTATACCCTTGTCTGTTCCCTCCCCAAACCCCACCTTCTCCAGGCTCCACTCCCAAATTCTCCAGAACTTTTCCAACCTGGAGATTGCAACCCTACTGCCTTAGATGATTGGAAGAAGTCACTGGTAATGCCCCATCTCAGAATTTAATAAAACTGTTTTGAGGACAAGTCCATTTCAGATGTTTTCGTCCATTCATATGGGAGACAGAACCAGATCTCAGATCTGCCCAGGATATAGTTAAGCCCAGTTTTAATCTACCAGTACAAACCCCTTGGCTCCTCGTGTCAAGTTCCCCATCACTTGGATCGAATTGGCATCCTTCTTCAGGTTTTTGATGAGCAGTGTCTGCACAAGAGAAGAAACAGCAGCGTTCTTTCATTCGTCCACCGGTCCGTCCATCCATTCTTTCATTCAAAATGTCTATTAGCTGCCTGTCCACCAAAAAGGAGCTCAAGGCAGCTTACAATATAAAACATTAAAAAAATCAATATCAAACAACAAGCATTAAAAATGGTAAGTAAAAGCCGTCTTAAATAAAACAGTCTTCAGCTGCCTCCTGAAGATAGAAAGTGAGGGGGCAGGGTGCACCTCCCTGGGAGGAATGCTCCACAATTGTCGAACTATCACTGAAAAGACCCTGTCCCATGTGCCCATCAACTGAGCATCATTCTATTGTCGAAGGCTTTCACGGCCGGAGAACGATGGTTGTTGTGGGTTTTCCGGGCTGTATTGCCGTGGTCTTGGCATTGTAGTTCCTGACGTTTCACCAGCAGCTGTGGCTGGCATTTTCAGAGGTGTAGCACCAAAAGACAGAGATCTCTCAGTGTCACCGAGAGATCTGCCCAGTGACACTGAGAGATCTCTATCTTTTGGTGCTACACTTCTGAAAATGCCAGCCACAGCTGCTGGCAAAACATCAGGAACTACAATGCCAAGACCACGGCTATACAGCCCGGAAAACCCACAACAACCATTGAGCATCATTGGTTGCTAGGACAGTCAGGACGGAGGGCTTTTCTCTATGATCTTAACTCTTGGGAAGGACCATATGGGGGAAGATGGTCCTTTTGATGCCTTGGTCCCAAGCTATGTAGGGCTTTAAAGGGTAAAACCGACACCTTCAATTGGGCTTGCGAGCAAATCATCAGCCAGCGTAGGGGCTGAAATATCAGGGCCGCATGCTCCCGATAGCTGGCCCCAACCAGCAGTCTAGCAGCAGATTCTGAACCATTTTCAAGGGAGGCGGAAGTGAAGAGCAGTACTTGAGACGTAACTGAGGCCTGGATCATCTGACTGAGCCAGGAATTGGAGCAGCTGACGCACCAGCTGGGGCTGGACAAATGCACTCAAAGCCACCACAGCCGCCGGATTTCCGAATGTGGCTCCTGTGTCAAGCAGTCCGCCTAAGCTGTGAACCTCATTTTTCAAGGGGAGTGTAACCCCACCCAAGACTGGAGAGATCTCACATTGCTGGCCAGCATTTCTACTAGCCCAGAGAACCTCTGCCTTCTCAAAATTAAGCTTTAGCTTGTTCTCCCTCATTACCGACTCCAAGCACCAGTTCAGAACATCAACGGCACCCTTGGAATTGGATGGAAAAGAAAGGTAGCACTGGGTATCACCTGCACCTCCCAGGGGCTTCAAGTAAATACTAAATAACATGGGGATGAACTCAAACCCTGTGGGAGTTCATAGGCCGTGGCCTAGAGCAGGAGTCCCCTAATAACATCTTCTGAGATTGGTCATCCAGATAGGATTTAAACCACAATAACACGGTGCCACTTAGTCCCAGGGTCTAGAGGTGACTCAGAAAGATACCACGGTTGATGGAATCAAAGGCCACTGAGGGCCAGAATACAAGTGATGCCTGACACTAGTCAGCTTCCCTCAAGTTTTGATGGGAAATGTCTTGCAGCTTGGCTCTCTGACTGCCGTCCAATGGACGTTTCAACAGTCAGTTGTCCAAGCTGCCTACGTTTCCCATCAAAACTTGAGGGAAGCTGACAAGTGCCCGACTAGTGTCAGGCGTCGCTTGTAGTTTGGCCCTGAGAGATCCAGCAAGACCAGCGGGTCACACTCCTCCTGTCTAGTTCTTGGTAGAGGTAGAGGTCATGAAGAAAGATGACCAGTGCAGCCTCTGTTGCAAATCCCAGTCTGAAAGACTGAAACGGATCCAGAGCCCCTGGAGCTGAGAAGCAACCATCAGCTCTACCACGTGCTCATGAATGGAAGATTGAAAACTGACTCGACGTTCTCCACAGTTTGGGGGCTCAGAGAGGATTTGTTCAGCACAGGTATAACTATTGTCTCCTTGAGCACGGGTGGTATTATTAGTAGGCGGAGGCTCTGTAGCCTGCGGACAAACACTGTAGCACAGTGGTTAAGTGGTCTGGCTGCAAATCAGCACTCTACTGGTTCGAATCTCACTCCTGCCATGACCTTAGTAGGTGGTCTTGGGTCAGCCCCTCCTCTCTGCCCCAGCTCTCCAGATGCATTGTGGGGATAATAACAACGCTAACTTTTCACCAGTCTGGGTGAGGCACTAATCGGTCTAGAAGAGCAGTATATATGCACAGTTGTTGTTGTTGTTGTTGTTACCCCCATTTCCCTAGGAAAACAATTAAAGATTTTGGGCCATGGAAACACCATCAGCTAAAAAAGAACCTTCCCCATCCATTTATGCAAGCAGATGCCATGCCACTAAACATTCTGCTAGATTAAAAAAAACCCCTTTTAGTCCTTAAGACTTAGTCCTGCAAGATTATTGTTTCCTTTCTCACAGACATCTGCTAATGAATGTTACAGATAAGTCTGGCTTGCCCTTTAGCAGAAAGCATAGAATAATCTGTGCACGCACACACACACACACCCCAAGAAGAAGGGGCGCACACAGAAGGGGGGCGCATCCCTCTGAATGCACCCATATGAAACTACCAGCAGTCTTCTGTAATAAGTCGAGGTTTTCATTTTGTCTTAGAAAAGAAAATCAAGTGGTATAGCTATGGAGCTGCACTACCTGAAAATGCGCAACACAGGAGGCAGAGAAGATACCATTGCTGGCTTCGTCTGGTACTTCTGCAACAATCTATCTAGGAACTTTCAATACAGTAGCAGATGGTTATGTGGTTGCAGCAGACGAAGGCTGCAGAACTTCTGAAAACCTTTACCTGGAAGGAAGCACCCCTGAATCAAGCAGGACTTTCTTCTGAGGAAACATGCCTTGAATGCCATTAGGTCTCCAAGTCCTGCTTCAAAGTGGCCCAGCTACCATTCCTCTTACTGAATACAAAAAGGCAACACTGTGTGGTAAATAGAATATGTGAACGATAACCCACAAAAGAAGGGTCTATGGACCGACAATTTGCAATTAATCAGTTATCCAGCATCGTTGTTATAGCAGAAAAGTGCCAAGCGCTTTTATATTTTGCAGTTCACATGCAACAAAAATGCACAAACCAAATAGCATAAACTCCCCCAAAGTTCACAACCCCAAGACAGTCTCTTAATTGAAGGAACTGAGTTTTCTTCTCTTATCTGCAGTGGTCCCTGAGGAACAACGTCCCAGTGACCAACTCCCAACCAAGTGAATCCGTAGAGCTTGCAGGGAGAAAAGCAGCCACCACATGAACTGCAAAATATAAAAGCACTTGGCACTTTTATGCTATAACAACGATACTGTACAATTAATTAATTGCAAATTGTCGGTCCATAGACCCTTCTGTTGCGGGTTATCGTTCACACCATTCCTCTTACTGATAAGCATTGTAGATCTAATAACCGATCCACTGAATGGAAAAAAATCCAGTGCACAGCTGATACCCAACAGTTCAAATACACTAAATGCTCTGTCAAGGACCATCCCTGTAGACCATCTCTTTACACACAACTTACGTTTGCCATTGGTAAGTCTGTAGAACTTTCCCTTGGGATCGCTAAGGCTTGAGAAGGCAGCTTCCAACTGATTCTCTGCAATGATGCTTGATTGGGCTGTCTGCACTTTAAATAGAGGCCTGGAGCCCGCCCTTTCTCTTTCCCAACCAATCAGACATGAGGTTGTGAAATCTTTAAGAGAACCTCATTGGAAATACTTTGCTTTCCTACCTTACAAACAGAAGCCAGTGTAACAATAGCTAAATATTAACCTTTTTCATTGTGAGTTTCTTCTGTATAATGTTGATTATTAGGTGGTGCCTTCTGTGGAAATGTGGAATCTTTTAGGGAGAAGGCATTCCGGTTTTTATTTTCTTTTAATCTCTAATATTTTGATTGTTACTTGTAAGCCACATTGAGCCAAGAGGAAAGGTGGAATATAAATAGTTTCATTAATTAATAAAAACAGGGAAAGACTCAAACAGGGTTTGTCACTGTATTCGCTTGCAGTGGGTGCCAACAATCAAAAAGACACACAAAGTGTAGCTGTATTTCTTAAAATTGTTGGGGCTAAAGCTTTGTGGCACACAGCCACAAAGTGCAGAGATTGTCCCCTACAAGAAGGCATGTGCTGGTGCCGATCCAAACACTGGCACAAAGAGCTTCTATTTGGACTCCCTCCAAGAAGCTTGTATTGGGGATAAGATATGAATAAGCAACTAGAAGAGCTTCATGCCTTTTGCACCCTAACATAAGTCTCTGGGTAGATTTCTAGGGAAGACCTATGCAGAGTGCATTACTTGAGTCACGTTTCTATGTTACCAGGTGGCCGGATTTGCTGTGTTAAGGTCTAATCTTCTTTTCCCCCAGTGGGGATCCTGTTTTTCATTCTATACTCTCAATAACCTCAACTTCATCTGAACCTTCCTTATTGCTTTCTGCAGAACTTTATGCTATCTTGAAAGCTATTCAGATCTTTTCCTTTTTACAATCATTCATAGGCTATCCTGATCCTTAGAACGGTGTTTTGTTTGATAATATATGTAGTTCGGGTCCATTCCTGGAAATGTGTCAGGAGCTGTAAACTTTGAACAAATACTACTGTGCCTGTTTGGATCCTTAGTGTGGCACTTCACTCATCATCAGTGGCAAAATCTCAATAGCTTTCAAGATAGCAAGAGTTCTGCAGAAAGCAATAAAGAAGGTGACATTCTGATGGGTGAACTGGAAGACTGTGGACTGGACTATAGGACAGTTCGGTGGATAGGGAACTGGTTAGAGGGACTTCCGGCTTGGAATCCATGAAGTCTAATGCAGCTCTAAGAGCTGAGCTGTCCAGGCTGCTGTTTTGGAGGCTAGAGGGGCGAGGATTTGCCCGTAGCCAACTGTTCTCAGGCGGAGAACAGGCGGAGAACGCTCAAGAACCTGAGGGCGTGTTGATCTCGGGCGAGGGGGGGTCCTACGCAACGGACTCCCTCTTGTCCCTTGAGGTCCCACCCGAAGAGAGGTTTTGCCAAGATCTCTGCAGCAGTCTTGGAGCCAATTCGGTTGGCATAAGACCCTCATACCCAAGCTTCATACAGAGACAAGGGGATTTGAAGTGAATTGAATATTGAAACAGTGATTACAACCCGAGAAAATGACTAAGAAGGTAAAGATTACTATCTCTTGAAACGGGACTGAGTACTTTAAGAAGCAAAGTATTAAAGTGATTTTAAAAACTGCCGCAGGTTGACTGTAACGAGGGGAAACTCCGGCAAGAATTTTTTTTTTAAAGGACTATGTATAACGAAGTTAGCAGAGAAAGTTGATAATTGTTTACATACCTGCGGGAAGAAAGAGATAGTGGACTGTGGGAAAGCCTCATCATCGCGAGAACTGCTGTGTGGGGCAGAGGAACAGGAAGTACGTCAGAACGATAGAGAAGCTGGAGAGAAGCGGCCCTTTCTATGAGACAGGAAGCAGAAGAACGCCATTTTGAAGAAGGGAAAGGTCGTGGCTTCAGCGGAAGAGGAAGTAGGCCATCTTGGATTGAAAGTAGAGTTGAAATAATCATAGAGAAAAGACGCCCGACATTTTGGACTGTGTAAAGGTGTTTTTTAAGAAATAAATTAAATGCGGGACTTTTAAAAGTAAAAGGACACAAAGTTAAACGCCACGGAGTTAAGGAAAAGAGCGGACTCATGGGAGCGATGTAAAGCCAGCCCCACGATGTTGAAAAAGGAGTGGCAAGCAGCAATTGAAAGTCTAGATAAAAAAGTTTCAGAAGGAAATAAAGAAGTTAAAGATATGATACAGGTGATGGCGAAGAAGTTTAAAGAGACACTTAAGAAGGAATTGGCAGAACTGATGAAAGGTATGGAAAAAATACAAAATGAACTGCAAGCCCAAAGGGTTAATGTAGTAGAAAATGCAATGGACACTTTAGCAGACACGCAATGAACTGAGATGAGGGAAATGAGAGGCAGAATGGTTGTAGCAGAAAGTAAACATATGGAGAAACAACTGAGATTTCGTGCTTTGCCGGAAATTGAGGGAAAATCTGCCCAAGTACAGATTATAGAAGTTTTGGCTGGATACCTGGGGAAAGAGGAAGATGAAATTGCGGCTTTCCTAGATGTAGTATACAGAATAAACTCAAGATTCGTGACCCAGAGGAAATTACCAAGAGACATGATTGTGCAATTCACGACTAGAAATATAAGAGAAATGATTGTGAGTAAACAATTTCAGGATCCATTGGAGGTTGACGGCAAAGCGGTGATTGTTATGAAGGAATTGCCCAGATCGGTGCTGTTGGATCGGAAAAAATATAAAGACTTGGTCCAGATCTTGAAGGACATGAAGATAAGATACAGATGGGAAATACCAGAAGGGCTGTCCTTCGAATTTGGAGGAGTTAGAAAGTGCATCAGATCTGAATTGGAGATGGAAAAGTTTATTAGGGACAATGTAAAGGACTTACCAACAACAAGATTATGAGTATGGAGTGCAAAATAATATCTTGGAATGTAAATGGACTTAATTGTCCTAACAAGAGAAAAAATATTTTCCACTGGCTATTAAAACAAAAATGTGACATTGTATGTTTGCAAGAAACCCATATTAAAAAGCAAGATACAAAATATCTAAAGTGCGCAAAATTGGGAAGTGAATTTGTGGCTGCTTCAAAAAAAAAGAAAAAAGGCATGGTGCTGTATATAAAAGAAGAATTACAGCCTAAATTAGTAGTGAGTGATGCGGAAGCTAGATATTTAGCAGTGGAAATTATGTGGAATTTAAAAAAGCTGTTGGTGATTGGAATATATGCACCTAATGGAGCAAAAGAAAATTTTTTTGAGGACTTGAGTAAACAATTTGATGGACTATCTTATGACCAGATAATTTTAGCTGGAGACTTCAATGGAGTTACTAATTTGGAGGAAGATAAGAAATCTGGAACTGCACAAAAGAAAAGAGGATTACTACCAAAATCCTTTTTTGCAATAAAGGAACAAGAGACTTTAGAAGATGTGTGGAGGAGACAGAATCCCAAATCTAGACAATATACATTTTATTCTGCAAGACATTCTACTTTATCAGGAATTGACATGATCTAGGCCTCCAAAGACTAACAGAGCAATCCTAAACAGTGTTACTCCAGTCTAACCCCATTGAAATCAATGAGCTTAGACTGGAGTAACTTTGCTTAGGATTGCAGTGTTAGCGTTATGGACTAAAGAGGTGGAAATAATGCCCATGGTAGGCTCAGATCACTATCCAATCATGTGGAGATTTGGGAAAAGAAATAAAAGAAAAGGATGGAGAATAAATGAAGATCTTTTGCAAGAAGAAAACAACATTGAGTTGTTGCGAAGGGAGACCAAATTCTTTATACAACATAATATGAACAGGGAAGTTTCAACTAATAAGGTATGGAACACTTATAAAGCAGTGACCAGAGGCATACTAATGGACTTAAATGCAAGAGCTAGAAAAGAAAAAGAGAAGAAGAGGTTAGAGATTATGGAGAAAATAAAAGCCAAAGAGATACAACTTAAGAAGAGACCAGGAAAAAAGAAGATATATCAGGATATTAAAATCCTACAAGAACAATTGACGGCAATGAATAATAAAGAATTGGAATGGAACCTCAAGAGAATGTATCAGAGGTCATTTGAGGGTGCAAATAAACCTGGGAAATATTTGGCGTGGCAATTAAAGAAAAGAAAAGGGAAGAGAACCATAAATAAAATTTGTGAGGAAAATAAGACACATTTGGAACAAGCAGCCATTAGTAGAGCATTTTTCAAATTTTATGCAAAGCTGTATCAAAAAAAGGAAGTGAACAAAGACTTTATAATGAGCTATTTGGAAAAGATGAAGCTCCCTGCAATTTCTGAAGGTTGGAGAGAAAAATTGAATAGGGAAGTGACGGAAGAGGAAATAAAAGAGGCAATTCAGCTAACAAAATTAGGAAAGGCACCAGGTCCGGATGGACTAACAGCTAAATTTTATAAGGTAATGGCTAATGAACTCGTGCCTTTCCTGAAAGAAGTGATTAATGGAGTTATGCAAGACCAGGAAGTCCCCGATACTTGGAGAGAAGCTAATATAACATTGATTCCTAAGGAGGGACAAGACTTGACCAATGTTAAAAATTACAGACCAATTTCGTTGTTGAACAATGACTATAAAATTTTTGCGAAGATTTTGGCGGAAAGAATAAAAGGATGGATGGCTGAATTTATTGCAGAGGAGCAAGCTGGATTTTTGCCAAAAAGACAAATTAAAGATAATTTGAGGACAGTTATAAATGCTATTGAATATTATGACAAGCGTTGTGATAGAGAAGTTGGTTTCTTCTTCGTGGACGCTGAGAAAGCATTTGACAACTTGAACTGGGACTTTATGTTTGCCACAATGGAAAAGCTGCAAATGGGTGAAAAGTTCATACGAGCAGTGAAAGAAATATATAGAGACCAGAGTGCAGCAATTGTGGTGAATGATGAGGTGACTAAAAAACTGACAATAAGTAAAGGTACAAGACAGGGTTGCCCTTTGTCACCATTGTTGTTCATCTTGGTTTTGGAAATATTGATGATTCAAATACGGGAAGACGATGCAATCCGAGGAATAAAAATAAAAGAGTTTTCCTACAAGGTCAGAGCGTTTGCAGATGATATAATGTTAATTGTGGATGATCCAATCGAGAATATGCCAAAGGTGATGGAGAAAATAAAGGAATTTGGAGACTTGGCTGGATTTTTTGTAAATAAGTGGAAATCAAAGATATTATGTAAGAATATGTCCAAACAGAAACAACAAGAACTAATGGAAATAACGGATTGCGAAGTAACAAATAAGGTAAAATATCTGGGTATTGAACTGACTGCGAAAAATATAGACCTATTCAAGAATAATTATGAGAAATTGTGGACACAGATAGAGCGAGATTTGATAAAATGGAATAGGTTAAATTTGTCATGGTTGGGAAGAATTGCAGCAGTAAAAATGAATGTATTGCCAAGAGTGATGTTCTTGCTACAAACAATTCCAATTATCCGAGACTCCAAACAATTTGAAAAATGGCAAAGGAAAATATCGGACTTGGTGTGGGCAGGCAAGAAACCTCGTGTGAAAATGAAAGTATTACAGGATGCCAAAGAGAGAGGTGGATTGCAACTGCCCAATCTAAGGCTATATTATGAAGCAATATGTTTGGCATGGATAAAAGAATGGATGACACTGAAGAATCGCAAATTGCTGGCTTTGGAGGGATATAAAAAAATATTTGGATGGCATGCGTACTTGTGGTATGACAAAGTAAAAGCAGACTCTATGTTTCTACATCATTATATTCGAAGAAGCCTCTTCACAATTTGGAAGAAGTATAAAAATTACCTACAGGACGGAATTCCTTCTTGGGTGGTTCCATATGAAGTAATAGATCCTAGGACTGTCGATAATGAGCAGCAATGCTTAACCTATAAGGAGATAACTCGAGTAGAATCTTCAAAATTGAGAATTAAAACAGAGGAGGAGTTGTCTTCATGTTACAGTTGGTTTCAATATAGACAGATCAGAGATCTTTACAATTTGGATTGTTTGAAAGGAGGAATAAGAACGGAGAATTCAGAACTAGAAGAGGTAATTTTTCAAGAAGGTAAAAAGGAAATCTCAAGGATTTATAAAGTACTTTTAAAATGGTTTACAGAAGATGAGACAGTAAAAGTACAGATGGTGAAGTGGGCTATAAACTTTAATAAAGAAATAACAATGGAGGCGTGGGAATATTTGTGGAAAACGACTCTGAAGACTACGGCTTGTACAAGTATTAAAGAGAATGTCTATAAAATGATTTATCGTTGGTATTTGACACCAAAGAAAATTGCATTAGGAAATATTAACATGTCAAATAAATGCTGGAAATGTAAAAAACATGAAGGATCACTATATCATACGTGGTGGACTTGTGAGGTAGCGAAGCAATACTGGGGAGATATAATTGAAGTAATTAATGAGGTTTTGCAAACCCAAATAAATAAGAATCCAGAATTGTTGCTACTGAACTTGGGAATGGAAGGTATTCCAACACAGTATAGAACATTGTTATTTTACATGACTACAGCAGCGAGACTCTTGTATGCGCAGAAGTGGAAAGTACAAGCAATACCAACTATAGAAGATTGGATGTATAAATTGTTGTACATGGCTGAGATGGATAAAATGACCAGAAAACTTAAAGATCTTGATCCAGGACAGTATAATGCAGACTGGGAGAAATTGAAACAATATTTAGAAAAAAAATGGGACGTGAAAGGAGAACTGTGGCAGTTCGAGAATTATTGAAATATAACAGAAGAAGAGAGAAGTGACTTTGCCGAGGGGGGAATTTAATTATAAAAATCTAAGCTATTAATGGAGTTATGATAAAATCAAAAACTATAGAGTACTAAATAATGGATGTTTCACTATGGATATATAAGTTTAAGATAGTTAGATATTATTTACAATATATAGTTTAAGTAAAGTGTATGTAAGAGATATTTGAATATAACAATTACCTTATATATTTAAAAGAAGCCTAGAACAAAAATAGTAAAAGATGGATGAGTAATAGAGTATTAGAGTCTAAGCTAATATTAGAGTTACGATGATGGTGGAAAGCAAAGAACATAGGTTATTGGAAAGTAAAATGAATACAATGTTATATCTTTTAATATCTTGATTGCTAATATATATTATTATGCCAGTATTATTTTATGTAGGATATGTGGTTTAATTGAGGCATCCAAAGGGAAATTTATATTATAGAGTATTTTTATTAGAGATTAAATAAGCTTAGAGAAAAGAGTATTAAATGTGCGTATAATAGGATATATGAGATACTAAGTAATTAAATAATAAGATAGACTAAGGGTTGGAAAACTGTTGGAAGTCAACAAAAAGGGGGGAGGAAAGGGAGGGGGTTAGAAAAAGATCTATAAGGGGGTAATGTATGTTTTGAATAATATTATAATCTAATCCAATAAAAAAAATTGAAAAAAAAAGGAACTGGTTAGAGGACCGCACCCAAAGAGTGGTGGTCAATGGCAAGCAGTGGGGAGTAGAGGCTGAGAGCAAGGGATCCTCTACCCCACCAGGTAGAGCACAGGTAGGTTAGGCTGAGAGTGTGTGACTAGATCAATGTCACCCAGTGAATTTCCCAAGCAAAGTCACAGCCTTTTCTGAAACTCTGGCTATGCTGGCTTGGGGGTGGGGGTGGGGAGGCTGTTGTTGACCACTAGCAAGCTACTGGGCCTGGGTGAGTCATGCAAGTCATGCGATAACAAGTTACCCGGTGTTTGCTTCTGTGCCTGGTCCCAATAAGTCCTCCCTCAAAGCCAAATCACCCCCTGGAAAAGGGTGCTGCACTCTACCCTTGACGTTTCCTGACAGAAACCAAGCCTGGAATACTGGCTAATCTGTGATGGCTGCACAGCAACAGCCACTGGGGGCATCTGGTTAAAGCTACAGGAGCTCCTTTGATCATTTTTGAGGTTTCAGATTTTTCTGCAGCTCTGGGACATTTTTCAGGTCTGTCAGAAAATCTCTCTTGTCTGTTCATGGCTCCAGTTCGTGGCTCCAGATTTAAGTATCCACAGTTCAGGGCTGCTTGGCTATTAGTATATAAGATAGACATTGGTGTATATAAGTTGCCCCAGTGGGGCATATAGCTGCTCTCAGGGTTTAAAAATTGAGTATAATGTAGTTTTTGTTTCTTAAAATCTAAGCGATGGCTGCCCCTGTGTGGCACATCAGGAGATGGCACCCAGAGGTGAATTGCCAGCGGCTTTTAAGGACAAGTTCCAACCCAAATGCAAGCAAGCAACCTGGGTGGAGGGGCAGGATCTCTAGGGCACAGGTTAAGCAGTGTGCACCCCAGTAGCGATGATGCTTGCAATGGAAAAGGTCAAAAACACTTAGGTCTAGAGTGTACACGTAGCATGCAGAAGGTCCCAGCACCATCCTTCCAGACAGGAGGGCTGGGACAGACCGTTCTCTGCCGTACACTCTCCTGATTAGAACAGGCAAAACTGGATCATCTGGAATGAATGGGGAATAAAAGGTCAGACTTGGTATGAGGCAGTTTCCCAAATTACAAAAGATGCGGAGGCGTGACATTTTGTTCCTGAATGCATCGGCAAGCCCAGAGCTACCCCTGGTGTACTTTGTGATGCTGCGTTGAGCATGCAGCTGCTAGACCTTGGTGAACAACAGCCCTGTGGGGGTAGGACAAAGTTGGTATACTCACCCTGGAACTCATCTAACAAGAACGATTACAATAGGGAAGTCATGAATCTGTCACAATCGTTTACAGGGAGGGGGTATCCCAGTAGAGTCATCTGGAGGGCACGTGCACGAGCGGATTGCACTCTCAGGAAAGACTTATGACATCTAGATCCAGAAGCCACAAAGAACAAGTGATGCGTGGGCCCTTGATTTTACCCCGCTGTCTTACAAAAGAAGAGACATCATATACAGACATTGGTATATTGTACAAGACATCCCGGGTTGCTCCTTAAGGCCAACTATTGGTTTTAGAAGAACCAGATCCATAAAAGATCGGATAGCACATTCAGACTTAGGTGAGAGAGAACTAGGTGATGCTCGCCTCCCAAAGGGCCACTACCCTTGTGGCCGTTGCAAAGCGTGTAAATTTTCTTTGTCAGGAGATTTGATTACTACTAACGGTGGCCAAGCTATCACTCTCGGGGATTTTTCTACTTGCCAAACGGCAGGAGTCGTCTATCTGATTATGTGTAAATGTGTTAAGTGGTATGTGGGCAATACCATCCGACCCCTCAAAGTTAGAAGATTAGAACACATATCGAGAATTAAAAATAGAGTCTTGGAAGCCCCACTAACGGAACACGATTGGCAATACCATCAGGGAGAGGCTTTGTTTGCTGCAAAAAGCGGGTCCCCAGAAGCAAAACAACGTATCCTGTTACAAAAGGAATGCTTCTGGATTCACCATTTACAAACGATGACACCTCAGGGTCTGAGCGATTCATGTGATGTGTAGGGGTGTGCAAGCCAAAAATTTTCGGCTATAGCCGAAAGTAGAAAGCCGAAAGAAAATTCTCTATCGTTAAAGCTGAAAGCCGAAACAAGAATCTCTTTCGGGATTCGGGATTCGGGATTCTTTCGGCATTATTTCGGCATTCTTTCGGCTTTTTTCTATGGGAAAATGCCTCCGTCTTCCAGGACGCCTGGAGGAGGCATTTTCCCACCGAATAAGCCCAAAATTGGTGGGGACCTTCCTCTAACCCTTCTATAACAACCACCCAAGTTTCAGACAGATTGGACTTTGGGGGGCCATGTTATGGCCCCCCAAAGCAGGTCCCCCCATCCTCCCATAAAGGAGCATCTTCTTCATTATTTCCTATGGGGAAAAAATGAAGAAGCAGGCTTCCTTTGCCAGGGGTGGCATTTTGCATGCAAAATGCCCCCTTACCCTCAGGGGCCCTTCTCCCACCCCTCCTCCCACCCCCCACCAAGGCTCAGCCTGCTCCCACTTGGGGGGGCCATTTCATGGCCTCCCCAAGTAGGTGCTCTAATCTCTACCACTGACAGCTGGGGGAGGCTTGTGTTGCCAGGGGTGGCATTTTGCATGCAAAATGCCCCCCAACCCTCTGGGGCCCTTCTCCCACCCCTCCTCCCACCCCCCACCAAGGCTCAGCCTGCTCCCACTTGGGGGGGCCATTTCATGGCCTCCCCAAGTAGGTGCTCTAATCTCTACCACTGACAGCTGGGGGAGGCTTGTGTTGCCAGGGGTGGCATTTTGCATGCAAAATGCCCCCCAGCCCTCTGGGGCCCTTCTCCCACCCTTCCTCCCACCCCACACCAAGGCTCAGACTGCTCCCACTTGGGGGGGCCATTTCATGGCCTCCCCAAGTAGGTCCTCTCAGCCCCTAAAGTCCACCCCTTACAGCCCCACACAAACCCAATTCCCCCCCAGCTGCCGCACACAGACCCAAATCCCCACATTAGCCCCTCACAGACCCAAATCCACCCCCACCTGCCCCACACCCATAACCCCAGGAACAGGCTGGCAAAGGCCAGCCCTCTCCCTTTGTTCCCTATGCTGGGAACTTCTAAACTCTCTTTCCCTGGGCAATTCTGCACAGCCCAGGGGTGCCACAATGGTGGGCACACTTCTGAGTGCCAGCTGGTCCCTGTGAAAGAACACCTGAACCACAGACACCCTCCCTCAAATTCCCCCACCACCTACAGAGATAGCTGGCCAGCCAGCCCCATTGTTCCCTATGATGGGAACCAACTGCACAACAAAGAATAAAACAAGAACAACACAAAATAAAGTTTTTAAAAAATTATTTTCTCCCTTCCAAAGTACAAGTAGGCAAAGCATTATGACACATTACACCAGCAGTCCCCCACACAGAAAAATAACACAACTCACTTAACATCAGAGAATCACAAAGCACGATTCCTGTCAAAAACACTTTATTTCTTGAACAGCTTTAGGTTACACAGCAGGGGGGAACACCAAAGGGCTTGGCAGCAGTATCTTACACAAAAATAACACAACTCACTTAACATCAGAGAATCACAAAAGCACAATTCCTGTCAAAAACACTTTATTTCTTGAACAGCTTTAGGCTACACAGCAGGGGGGGGACACCAAAGGGCATGGAAGCAGTATCTTACACAAAAATAACACAACTCACTTCACATTAAAGAATCACCCCAAAAAATTGCTGTCAAAAGCACTTTATTTCTGTAACTGCTTTAGGTTACACAGTAGGAAGGCACCACAGAGCAGGAAAGCAGTGTACTACACAAAAATAACACAACTCACTTCACATCAGAGAATCACACAAACACAATTGCTGTCAAAAACGGTGAAGTGGGTTGTATTATTTTTTGTAGTACATTGCTATCATGCCCTTTTGTGCCCTCCTACTGTGTAACCTAAAGCTGTTCAAGAAATAAAGTGTTTTTGCCAGGAATTGTGTTTTTGTGATTCTCTGATGTTAAGTGAGTTGTGTTATTTTTGTGTAAGATACTGCTTCCATGCCCTTTGGTGTTCCCCCCCTGCTGTGTAGCCTAAAGCTGTTCAAGAAATAAAGTGTTTTTGCCAGGAATTGTGTTTTTGTGATTCTCTGATGTTAAGTGAGTTGTGTTATTTTTGTGTAAGATACTGCTTCCATGCCCTTTGGTGTTCCCCCCCTGCTGTGTAGCCTAAAGCTGTTCAAGAAATAAAGTGTTTTTGACAGGAATTGTGCTTTTGTGATTCTCTGATGTTAAGTGAGTTGTGTTATTTTTGTGTAAGATACTGCTGCCATGCCCTTTGGTGTTCCCCCCCTGCTGTGTAGCCTAAAGCTGTTCAAGAAATAAAGTGTTTTTGACAGGAATCGTGCTTTGTGATTCTCTGATGTTAAGTGAGTTGTGTTATTTTTCTGTGTGGGGGACTGCTGGTGTTATGTGTCATAATGCTTTGCCTACTTGTACTTTGGAAGGGAGAAAATAATTTTTAAAAAACTTTATTTTGTGTTGTTCTTGTTTTATTCTTTGTTGTGCAGTTGGTTCCCATCATAGGGAACAATGGGGCTGGCTGGCCAGCCATCTCTGTAGGTGGTGGGGGAATTTGAGGGAGGGTGTCTGTGGTTCAGGTGCTCTTTCACAGGGACCAGCTGGCACTCAGAAGTGTGCCCACCATTGTGGCACCCCTGGGCTGTGCAGAATTGCCCAGGGAAAGAGAGTTTAGAAGTTCCCAGCATAGGGAACAAAGGGAGAGGGCTGGCCTTTGCCAGCCTGTTCCTGGGGTTATGGGTGTGGGGCAGGTGGGGGTGGATTTGGGTCTGTGAGGGGCTAATGTGGGGATTTGGGTCTGTGTGTGGCAGCTGGGGGGAATTGGGTTTGTGTGGAGCTGTAAGGGGTGGAATTTAGGGGCTGAGAGGACCTACTTGGGGAGGCCATGAAATGGCCCCCCCAAGTGGGAGCAGGCTGAGCCTTGGTGGGGGGTGGGAGGAGGGGTGGGAGAAGGGCCCCAGAGGGTTGGGGGGCATTTTGCATGCAAAATGCCACCCCTGGCAACACAAGCCTCCCCCAGCTGTCAGTGGTAGAGATTAGAGCACCTACTTGGGGAGGCCATGAAATGGCCCCCCCAAGTGGGAGCAGGCTGAGCCTTGGTGGGGGGTGGGAGGAGGGGTGGGAGAAGGGCCCCTGAGGGTAAGGGGGCATTTTGCATGCAAAATGCCACCCCTGGCAAAGGAAGCCTGCTTCTTCATTTTTTCCCCATAGGAAATAATGAAGAAGATGCTCCTTTATGGGAGGATAGGGGGACCTGCTTTGGGGGGCCATAACATGGCCCCCCAAAGTCCAATCTGTCTGAAACTTGGGTGGTTGTTAGAGAAGGGTTAGAGGAAGGTCCCCACCAATTTTGGGCTTATTCGGTGGGAAGATGCCTCCCCCAGACGTCCGGGAAGACGGAGGCATTTTCCCATTGAAAAGCCGAATGAAAGACGAAAGAATCCCGAAACGTTTCGGCTTTTTTCTTTCGGCTACCCGAAACGTTTCGGGATTCCCCGAAACGTTTCGGCATTCCCTGAAAGAAGCCGAAACACTTTTGTTTCGGCATTCTTTCGGCATTCTGAATGCCGAAACGCACATCCCTAGTGATGTGTCTTGCTTCTTATAATCGAAACATTACCCATGTGTAGTTCTTAGTAATTGACTATATTGGTGCCTGTCTTTTTAAATTGGCTTTGGCAATTCAATTAGTTTTTTTTTTTTAAATAATTTTATTGGATTAGATATCATTAAATTGTACATTACAATCAGTTTCCTTTAATTTTTCCAATTCTAACCCCCTCCCTTTCCCCCCCTTTTTGTTGACTTCCAACAGTTTTCCAACCCCTTGTCCCTTTTCCCTTACTCATTTTAAATTTATTCTATCTGTCAAACATAATCTTTCACTTTCTTCTAAGCTTATCTATATAACACAGTGCTCCTTCTGTCTTCCTACTTACTTTAACAACTAAATAATACATAACTAAATAATACATTCTTGGCATATTTTCTTTTGATAATAATCATTTAGCTAATTTTGGTACTCTATACTCTATCTTATAATCTCATCTTCAATATGGGGCGAACAATTTATCCCTCATTTAGCATATTTTTAGATACTTCTATAAACAGTACATTCAATATAAGTCAACCAATTTAACTTATACTCTATATATTTCTTTTTCTACATATCTCATCTTCATACTGTTTTAATTATATAATTGTATTATTCTTTCATTATGCAACTATCCACCAAAAATAGTCTACCAATTTGACCCATATATACCTCCAAACCAATTCAATCAATTTAATACATAATCTATACATTAATATATATTTTCCCACCTTACTTAAATTCCTTCATTGCAAGTATAAAATTATCTCCATTATACAATTATTGCCAGAAATGAAATTAATTAGTTTCTATCCTTATAATTAGTTAATTTCTATCATTATAATTCTTGTAATAACACCTATAATACTTAATGCTATATATAATAGTCTAATAAAATAGTTGCTTAGAAATTCTCATTTACCTCTCCACCCCCCGGTAAAGTCACCTCCCTCTACTTTTATTGTATTTCAGTAATTTTCAAACTGCCACAGTTCTCCTCCCACCTCCCATTTCTTCACTAAATATTGTTTCAGCTTCTCCCAATCCGTGTTGAACTGTCCTGGATCAAGGTCTCTCAGTTTCCTTGTCATTTTGTCCATTTCCGCCATGTACAGCAATTTATATATCCAGTCCTCAATAGTTGGCACTTCTTGCACTTTCCACTTTTGCGCATACAAAAGTCTAGCCGCTGCTGTCATGTAAAATAGCAATGTCCTATATTGTGCTGGAATGTCCTCCATTCCCAAGTTCAGTAGCAGGAGTACTGGGTTCTTATTAATTTGAAATTGTAAAATCTCACTTATTACTCTTATTATTTCCCCCCCAGTACTGCCTATGTGGCATCTTTTAGGGAGAAGGCATTCCGGTTTTTATTTCCTTTTAACCTCTAATATTTTGATTGTTACTTGTAAGCCACCTTGAGCCAAAAGGAAAGGTCACATATAAATAGTTTCATTAATGAATAAGAACAGGGAAAGATTCAAACAGCATTTGTGACTGTATTGGCTTGCGGTAGGTGCCAACGATCAAAAAGACATAGAAAGGATAGCTTTATTTCTTAAAATTGCTGGACCTAAAGCTCTCAGTGGATCCAACAGCCTACAATTAAATAATAGACTGCAAAATTTCGAAGAGTACTGTAACACTCAGACAAAAGAGGTATATTTTCAATCATGCCGTTCAAACTGAATATGAAACCAGTTTGTTTCTTGGTATTAATTGGCTAGAATGTATAAGGGGGCATCAAATATATGTTGGAAATGTACTAAACAAGAAGGGACATATTTTTCATACGTCGTGGACATGTAAGAAAGCAAAGAGTTTTTGGTTGCAGATGCAATCATCGATTCAGAAGATTTTGAAAATTAAACTTCAGCTGAAACCAGAAACCTTTTTTGTTGGGAATAATGGACAGCCAGTTGGAAAAAGGCTTTAGAACATTGTTTTTGTACTTTATTACAGCAGCAAGAGTACTTTATGCACAAAAGTGGAAAATTACAACATTGCCTACAGTGGAGGAATGGTTGTCAAAAGTTTTGGAGTTTATGTTAATGGCAAAACTTACTGCATTAATTAGAGAAAGGACATTAGTTAACTTCTTGACTGAATGGAAACCGATAATAGACTTTCTGCATGAAATGGATAACAAGGATTTGATGACATCTGGATTTATGGATTAAGAAACAGGAACAATAGAAAAAATAGGGGGCTTGTGACTAACTTAGAATAAGTGGGACTCTAGAAATGATATCGAAACTCAACCTGTAGTGTAATTTGGGGGGGGGGGTGTTTTCTTTCCTCCCTCCTCTTAATTTTATAGATATATGTATTGTTAGTGTGTTACATTTAGAACTGTGTGTTTTTTCTTGTTCTCTATGTTTGTTGTTTATTGTGTTGTGGTGTGTAGTTTACAGTTTAAATAAAAAAAAACTTTAATACTATGTTTCTCATGACTTTAAAGCTCTTGAGCCAGTGCTGTGATTTTGAGGCATCAACAGATTCTTTTAGAAGGGGCAGGATTGTCTTTGCTATCAAAGCTCAAGAGAAAACTTTTCTGGGAAATGCAGACTTAGAAACAGCAGCCAGGATCTGTAAGGCAAAGGATGAGAGTCCGGGGCACAGAGCAGAGGGAATGGACCAAACAATGTACCACATTGTTTCAATCACAGAAAAAGACCCTTTAGGGAACACAAAGTGACATTGTCAGGTTCTGGCAGTTAGATCCCCGTAGTACTTCACTGCAAACACTCCAGTGTAAGAGTTAAAGTTGCTTTATTAGAGATCCGTCAGTATCAGTGCACACAGACAATAGCATTGGCAGAAGTGACGTGGGTAGGGCTAGCTAGGTTATTTATAGGGAAAGTTCCTGCCTTTAGGATAGGGACTAGAGATGGGCACGGAACAAAAAAAATGAACCAGGAGGTTCGTGGTTCGTGAAACCCACGAACCACGGACCATGGAACTGGACCAGTTACAAACCAGTTCGTGGTTCGTGGGGTTTAAATACCCCTTTCTGGCCTTAAATGCCCAGGGAAAGGGGCATTTAACAGTTTAAAGGGCCCTTTCCTGCCTTGCAAGTGACAGGTCCCTTTAAACTATCAGCTGGCAGGCAGCAGGGGGGGATTCCCCTGGAGAAACGGCCAGTTTGGTGTAGTGGTTAAGAGCACGAGACTCTAATCCAGAGAGCCGGGTTTGATTCCCCACTCCTCCACGAAGCCAGCTGGGTGACCTTGGGCCAGTCACAGCTCTCTCAGAGCTCTCTCAGTATATAAATCGAATGTTGTTGTTGTTGTTATTGTTATTATTACTATTATTTAAACTGCCCCTGTAAATATAACCCAATGAACCAGTATACAGTTCATGGAAGTTCCATGAAAATGAACCCTGGTTCGCGAACCCCGAACCAGCCAGGTTTGTTGGTTTTTTTGGGTTCGTGCCTGTCTCTAATAGGGACGGTTAGGATTCTGGCATGAGAGAACCGGGGGTGGGGACTGGAAAAAAGGAGAGAAGGGACGAAGTCATTATATTTCCCAGTTATAGTTCCCAGACTCCAGCTGGCATTCAAGGACATTCTCCAGCCTGCTTCAAAACCAAAAATGGACACCTGCAAGATAAACAAAGCAGCTACTAGCCTAACAGCGAGTGGGTGTTACACATACCCCCAGAGGATCAGTACAGAATACACTTAACATACTCTCAGAGGTTCAGTACAGGATACAAAACACACTCATGGCAAGTATGTTGACATGCATATCTGACAGACATGCTACCATCTAGTTAATAAAACTTAGTATCCTCTTTTTACAGCTATTGTGGCTTCCGGGGTACACCGAAGGCCCAAGTGCAAGGGAAGAAGAAGACTACATTCAGTCTAAAGAGGCAGGTTACCTCAGAGGTCTCCTCTCTCAGTTGCAGGGCTTTTGGGGTCCAGAACCTTCAGAACAGATTGGGCCACTTACTTTGAATCCCAAATGGGAGGGACTCTAAAAGATGCCATTTCTTTGACTGTGTGCATGCATGTCCGCTCTCTTCTACAAGGGCTGGCAGATATTGCAATATACTCACCCACCGGCTTCCATGGTAGAAGCTGTTGTGAAGAAACTGTATGTTCCTCTTAGCTAGCATCTACTCTCTGTCTTTATTTTTCATTGCCCTGTATCCCAGATTCTTTGCCTGTATTTACCATAAAGTTGCGTTTTGTAGGAATAAAGTTATTTGGTGGTAGAAAGTACCATTAAGTCATAGTTGACTTTTGGTAATCCCATGCTAGAGTTTTGAAGGCAAGGGACTAATAGAGGTGGTTTGCCATTGCCTGCCTCTGCATAGCAACCCTAGTCTTCATTGGAGATCTCCCTTCCAGTTAACCAAGACTGCTCAGCTTCTGAGAGGTGACCAGATTGGGCTTGCCTGGGCTATCCAAGTCAGGGCAAAAATATTTAGTTTAGGAAAATTGCACGGATTCTTCTATGCATGCCCTGACCACACCTTGGGGTCAGCTGTACTCTTGGGAAGCTTCCCTGGAACAAGGTGGTAGAGTCCCGTGATACAGAGGCAAACATCCAGGGGCAGTGGCACACTTTGCAGAGGGATGCCATGGCCTACCTCACAGTGTCGTTGGAGGGAACAGAGGACATGCTGCTTCCGAGGTGGGGCAACATAGGTAGAGTTGCCAGACAGTTTCAATCCAAATACGGGATATACTCTATGAGAGCTGCTGTAGCATAGTGATTAAGTGCCTGAGCTCTGAGCCAGCACTTTGCTGGTTCAAATCCCACTATTGCCCTGAGCTATGCCAATGGCCTTGGGCAAGTCACTCCTTTCAGCCCAGCTCACCAGCTGTATTGTGGCGATAATAATAACACTGACTTTGTTCACCACTCTGAATGGGGCAGTCATCTGTCCAGAAGATCCTATATAAGCACACTGTCACATCATCATCATTATTCTTATGGTTGGGGGTGTTGAGTTTCTTGTGCACATGAGTTCCAGGGGCCTCAACGATGTCACTTTTGATTGAAAATCGGAAGCTGCAGTGTCTCAGAGGTGTCCAGCCCCAAACATAGCGTTTTCGCGCCCAACCTCACTGAGTACAACCCGTACCACCTGTTGTATTAAATATGTGCTCCTATGTTCTACCCGTGCCTTCATGATGTCCAATGTCAGCCCTAGAATTGCTTATATTCAGTTTCAGCATTTCTTCAACTCTGTATTAAATTCTTGCTAATGCTATGTCGTTGTAAAATTGTGCTTATTTACCCTACGGCATTGTTTATGGAAATGTCCTGGATAGTGATTGTACTAATCTCACACTGTGTAATCTGCCTTGAGTCTCAGTGAGAAAGGCAGACTATAAATGACATAAATAAATAAATAAAATAAAACTCCAAACCTGCATATTTATGACTAAATCCCTTGGAATTCAGTGGGTCTTCCAGCCTCATTTAGGATTGCACCCACAGTCTTTTTCAGTTATGGCACACTAAGAAAGAAGCATGCCTTGAATTATGTACAGAGTAGAGGGCACAAACAGCAATATGAACTAAAAAAACCCACGAACAGCCCAATCTGCTGTTCGCGAACAAGCTGTTCATGAGGCCCCATGCTAAACAAACAGTTGGCCGTTGCAAGCCTCCTTCATTGCTATTCGTCAAGCCAGACAGTCTGGCACCTGCAATCAATTCCCTTGGCAACTCAGGCAGGGATTGTCTGAACTCCGTCTGAACTCCTGCTGTTGCCCTGGAAACCCCAATCTAAGCCCAATTTAGCTTGATAGGCAGGTCTTCCTTTCAAGTGTGGAGCTCCAAATTTGTTACAAGGGAGCAAAGAGCAGGGGGGAGGCAGGCTCCCAGCTCTGGTTTTGCAGACAGTGGAGAGACAGATACAGTTGCTGTTGGCATTTTGATAGAGAGAGTGCATTGGAGCTTGAATTTTCCTTGTGTGTGGTGGGATAGGGATCTACCCCTTCAAGTCCCAGGGCTGCTGCCAGGCTCTATGCCAAGCTATTATTTATTATTGGTACCTTTCCTGCTGCCTGCTCAGGTCAGGTTTCTGGGAGTGGTGCGGTAGGGATCTACCCCTTCAAGTCCCAGGGCTGCTGCCAGGCTCTATGCCAAGCTATTATTTATTATTGGTACCTTTCTTGCTGCCTGCTCAGGTCAGGTTTCTGGGAGCGGTGCGGTAGGGATCTACCCCTTCAAGTTCCAGGGCTGCTGCCAGGCTCTGTGGCCAAGCTGCCCTCCATGGCATAATCCGAATAGAATGCCTGAAGGCAGTTACTTTTGGTAATGAGATAACCATTCATAGGGCCAAGCTACAAGTGACGCCTGACACAGGTTGGACACTTGTCAGCTTCCCTCAAGTTTTGATGGGAAATGTAGGCATCCTGGTCTTGCAGCTTGGCTCTCCGACTGCTGTCCAATGGACTTTTCAACTGTCACTTGTCCAACATTCCGCCAAGCTGCCTACATTTCCCATCAAAATTGAGGGAAGCTGACAAGTGTCCAACCTGCGTCATTCGTCGCTTGTAGTTTGACCCACAGTATCTATTCAGTCCATGTCTGACTGAGTCAAATTTACATATGAATTCCAATTCAGCAGCTTCCCGTTGAATTTTATTTTTTGAAAGGTTTCTGTTGAACTATGATGACCTTTAAGTCCTTGATGGAACAACCTGGTGGACTGAAGTGTTCTCCCACTGGTTTCTGGGTGTTGCCGTTTTTAATGTCAGATTTGTGTCCATTTATTCTTTTGCGCCGAGGCTTAGCAATTGACATCAACAACATCAGTATTCTAATGCAGCAATCACAGTAACTTTCAAATTGTAATTCCAGGAGATCTCCAGCTGCTACCTGGACTTGGCAACTCTATATTGTCATCAGGTCCTGTATCTATTTTGAACTGAATCACTTTCTTATATCTGCTTACCTTTATACCCACCAATATTTTGTGTCCTTTATCCCTTGTATTTGGGACTGCTGTCAAAAATAATGTATCTGTGCTGCTATGCAAGTCCAGGGATCCTTCTCCTTTTTGTATTTCATTCACTTTCCTTCTCTGCCTTGCATAGATTGGCAAAAGGATTAATTATTATTATTATTTTGCATTTATAACAAAGTTCCCTCTTGTTGAGCAGTTGCTGTGTTTCTTTCCACACCTGTTGCACTGTTTTGTCTCTCCTTGTCCAGAAACATACTTCTGGTGAAGCCCGGTAATCTCTTTTTGTGCTTATTTGCAAACAAAGGCTTCTTTCTTAATTTTATGCACTTCTTGAGATTTATTTTGCAATATTTTCGTTTGCCATTTCATAATGCAAGTGTTATTTTTAGTGAGGTCTTCCTCTTGCAGTAATTTCTCCTGAATTTCTTTTCAGTTGGATCCCATTCAAATCTTTTATCATGTCATGGCTATCGGGAAACCCACAAAATTTAGCAATATGGCATAGCTATGTCCCCTAGTCAACTGCTGGTTCTGATACCCTTTGGTTAATTTATGTTGAATGGAGTGTGCAGCATTCCTCAAACACTCTGAACAGAACTGGGGGTTTCTTTCTATCTTCTGCTGCTATTTTGCCACTAGCATTCCAGGCCTTGCAGAAATCTCTGCTTTTTTGTACAATGATGATTTGAAACTGTGGAGCCTTCCATTCATCAGACTATTTCTCTGCTTCTGAGCCTGCAAATATTAAACCAATGACTTCCCTCCACTGGGCCCAATTCTCAGCAAAGTTCTGATGCTCGAAGTCCATAGGGAAATGTGCCTGATGCTGAATGCAATGCTAAAGGGGGTGGGATAGAAAACCTACAAGCCTGATCTTTAAGAGGAAAGATGGGTGAGAGTCCAGTTCAGGAGTGGGTGATGAAAAGCATGTCCAGGGGTAAAGTTTCAGGGGCCAAAGTGGGGGAAAGCTCAGTGATTTCAACAAGAGGGAAGAAGTAGACCAACCAGGGCTGGATCTAGGGTTGCCGGCACCCAGGGCAACCCAAGTCTGGCCACACACACACAGCGCACATGTGCTCCCAGCTGTATAACTAGGGTTTCCCTTCCCTGTATAACTAGGGCTGTATAACTAGGGTTGCCAGGTCCCCCAGTACTCCCAATGGTACTCCCCAGCACCTACCTGCTTTGTTTTTACAGGACCCCCAGGAGCACTCCCCAGGAGACCCTAGGAGCTCCCAGGAGTGGGGGGGGATTTGGGCCCGATTTGGCCCAAATCAGGCCCGAATCAGGCTGGATTTGGGGGGAATCAGGGTGCTGCGGAGTGCAGGGTACTCCATCGTGCCCCAATTCCCCCACAAATCTGCCTGTATCAGGCACAAGTCGGCTTGGAACGGGCCAGTGCAGAGTGCAGGAGTGCTCCCGTGGTCCACAGCAGCCCGATCCAGACTTATCAGGGCCTATTCAGCCTAATTCAGTCTTGATTTAGCCTGATTCGGGCCCGATTCAGCCTGATTCGGGCCTGAGTTGACCAGAATCAGGTAACTACAGAGTGCAGGAATACTCCCGCACTCCACAGTGGCTCTATGCAAGCCAATCTGGGCCCGAATCATCTCGGATCGGGTCTGTGGGAGGGTACCGCACCACCTGGGAGTGCAACCCAGGAGGCCAGTGCCTCCCCTGCTGGCCAGTTAAGCAGGGGCAGGGGATGGAGGGTGGGAGCAGGGGATCCCCCAACCCCAGTAGGGGACTGGCAAGCCTATGTACAACCAAGGATGAATGTAAAACTAATTACCAGTGCTTTTAGAGAAAGTATTAAAAAGACAAAATCTCAGAATGAGCTTAGGCTAGCAAAAGATGCTAAACACAATTTTAAAAGTTAAGTTAGGAGCAAGAAAAAGAATAAGGAAGTGATAGGCCCACTGAGGGGAGAGGAAAGTGAGATTTTAACAGGTGATAAAGGTAGGGCAGAACTACTGAATTTGTACTTTGCCTCAGGGCCAAGCTACAAGTGACAAATGACACAGGTTGGACACTTGTCAGCTTCCCTCAAGTTTTGATGGGAAATGTAGGCATCCTGGTCTTGCAGCTTGGCTCTCCGACTGCTGTCCAATGGACTTTTCAACTGTCACTTGTCCAACATTCCGCCAAGCTGCCTACATTTCCCATCAAAACTTGAGGGAAGCTGACAAGTGTCCAACCTGTGCCATTCCTCACTTGTCGTTTGGCCCTCAGTCTTCTCTTGCAAAGGGAACTGTGCTCATCCTGGCAAAAAGGGAAGACATGAGAAAGAAATGGAATTGCAGCCTAGGATAGCCACAGGGATGGCACAGAAACACCTAGCATCTTTAAATGAAATCACGTCCTCAGGGCCGGATGAATTGCACCTTAGGGTACTAAAAGAATTTGCTAATGTAATTTTGGAGCTTCTCTGTATCATCTTTGAGAATTTTTGGAGAATAGGAGTAATGTTGTGGAGTGCCAGATGACTGGAGGCAGGCAAATGTCCCCATCTTCAAGAAGGGGGGGAAAGAGGATTCAGGTAACTATTGACATGTCAGCTTGATGTCCATAACTGAAAAGGTTTTGGAACAAATCATCAGTCAGTCCTTGAGCATTTAGAAAAGACAGCTGTCATTACTAAGAACCAGCACAGGTTCCTCAAGAGTAAGTTGCGTCAGACTCATCTTCTTTTTTGAGGAAGATACTACTTTTGTGAATCAAGGAATGCTGTGGATATAGTTTATCTTGATTTCAGTAAGGCTCTTGATAAGATTCCACATGATATTCTGGTTGACAAGTTGGTAAAATGTGGTTTGGATCCTATTACTGTTAGGTGGATTTGTAACTGGTTGGCAGATCGCACCCCAAGATGCTTGTACATGGTTCCTCATCTTGAAGAGGAGTGACACATAGAGTACCTCAGGAATCTGTCCTGGGCCCTGTGATGTTCAACTTCTTTATAAATGACTTGGATGAAGGAAGAATAAAAGGTAGGTATAAATGACTTGGATAAAAGGGATACATGACTTGGATGAAGGAAGAGAGGGGATGCTTATTTAATATGCAGATGATACTAAATTGGGAAGGGTTGCAAACACAGTAGAAGACAGAGTTAAGATTTAAGGTGATCTTGACAGTCTGGAAAGCTGGATTAAAACTTACAAAATGTTTTTCAACAGAAATAAATGTAAAGTTCAACACTTAGGTAGGAAAAATCAAAGGCATAACTATAGGATGGGGGAAACTTGTCTTGGCAGTAGTAGGTGCAAAAGGGATCTAGGGGTCTTAGTAGACCATACTCTGAATGTGAGTCAGCAGTGTGATGCTGTAGCTAAAAAGGCAAATGCAGTTTGGGGCTGTATCAATAGAAGTATAGTATCCAGATCATGGGAAGTGACAGTATCGCTTTATTCTGCTCTAGTTAGACATCACTTGGAATACAGTGTTCAGTTTGGGGTACCACAGATGTTGACTCACTGGAACATGTCCAAATGAGGTCCAACAAAGATGGTGAGGGGTCTGGAGACCAATTCTTCTGAGGAAAGGTTGAAGAAGCTGGGCATGTTTAGCTTGGAGAGGAGATGACTGAGAGGAGATATGATAGCCCTCTATAAGTATTTGAAGGGCTGTCACAGAGAGGATGGAGAGTCTTAAAAGAAATGGGGGTTCCACAACATTTGATTGTTTTGATGCGCAATCTGTACTCTGGACAAGAGGCTACTGTCAGGACAGAATATGGGGAAACAGAATGGCTTCCAATTGGCAAGGGTGTCCAATTATCTCCCTACCTGTTCAACCTCTATGCAGAGTATATCATAAGGAAAGATGGATTCGATCTAGGAGAAGGTGGAGTGAAAATTGGTGGGAGGAACATTAACAATTTGAGGTATGCAGATGACATCACATTACTAGCAGAAAACAGTGAAGACTTGAAACGACTACTGACGAAGGTTAAAGGAGAAAGTGCCAAACAGAATTACAACTGAACATCAAGAAGACAAAAGTAATGACTACTGAGGAACGACACAATTTTAAAGTTGACAATGAGGAAATTGAAGTTGTTCAAGATTTTCTATTCCTTGGCTCAGTCATCAACCAACAGGGAGACTGCAAGGAAGAAATCAGAAGAAGATTGAGACTTGGAAGAGCAGCTTTGAGGGAGCTAGAGAAGATCCTTAAAGATAAAGATGTCTCTCTGGAAACCAAGATCAAGATAATCCAAACTATGGGATTCCCCTTTGCTATGTATGGATGTGAAAGTTGACGGTAAAGAAAGCTGACAGAAAAAAAATTGATTCATTTGAAATGTGGTGCTGGAGGAGAGTTTTATGGATACCATGGATAGCCAAAAAGACAAATAAGTGGGTATTAGATGAAATCAAGCCTGAATTCGCCTTAGAAGCTAAAATGACAAGACTAAGGCTATCGTACTTTGGTCACATCATGAGAAGACAAGATTCTCTGGAAAAGGCAATAATGCTAGGAAAAGTAGAAGGCCACGTCCTCCAGTTTGCAGGATCTGAGTAGGTCTGTTTTGGAGAGAGAGAATGTTTTGGAGGTCTTTCATTCATAGGGTCACGATAGATTGGAGACAACTTGACAGCACATAACACATACACAAGTATTTGAAGGGCTGTCACAGAGAGGATGGAACAGAGTTATTTTCTGTTGCCCCAGAGGGTCGGAACAGAGCCAATGGGTTAAAATTTAAGCAAAATAGTTTTCTGCTAAACATTTGGAAGAACTTCGTGACTATTACAGTGTGTCCTTGGTGGAACAGACTTCCTTGGGAGGTGGTGGGCCCTCTGTTCTACCAAGGGGCAGATGGTTCATTGGATGTGATAGCAATTAAAATACTTTAATGGTGAAGGAAAATGACTTTATTACACAAAGCACATACACTAATCGAAGCCTATACATAAAGACATAAGACAAGGAGATAAACATACAGCATATAACATATATAGCATAACATAAAGCAAAGGAAAGATGCAACCTGATGCAATCCCAATGCCCTTTCAGTCAACGGGGGACTCCACAGCCAAGTTCCGTACAGCACGACACCAGCTTCCAAGTCCCTACAAAGATGGTTCTGACTTACATACTTTAAAGCTGGATATGCCCACCTGCAACACCCCCCCCCCAAAAGGTCTTGATGAGAGGGAAGGAGATCAATCAAAGGGCCAAGGCCAAAGAATGCTTTCAGTGTCAAGCTGGCCTTGGTGATCTATGTCCAGCTGATAAGGCTAAGTGCCTGGCACCCAGCCAAGGCCTGATTGCCTGGTCCTCCCTTAATCAAGATGTGATGCTATCCACACTTTTTTTTAAAAAAGTTTTTTTCTTTTTTTTGAATTTTATTAAATTTCCAACCAGAACTACAACAAAACAGTAAAATACGTACAACAGAAACAGTAATGATAAGATGTCCACTTCAGCTGAATACAACAACAGGTTTTAACAGTCAATACAACAATGAATAAAGGTAAGAAGAAGTAGGTTGTAAGTCTTTAGATTCTGCTATGCACAAACTTGTGCCTTAGGTGTCCCTCTCGCCAATCACAATAAGAGACACACACACCATGGAGTCCTGTAGAATGAAGCAATATATGATTGTTTAATTTAAACAACGGAGGAGCCCATTTTCACAGGAGTAGGTGGTCTCCTTGTGTCCGGAGCTCATCAAAATTACAATAGAAACACAGGCAATTAATACTTTCAGATAATCATAACAATATTACAGTATTCTAATATTTGATATCTTATTGGCTCGTAACATATCTAGGGTCAGTTCTGATTTGAAGATACAATTCTGGGCTGGCCTCTCTATTTGGGGGAATTCCAGTCTTCACAGTTTTTTTTCCTCTGCCCTCATTTTGGAAGGACACTGTCTAACCTTTTACCTACTTTCTTCTGGGCATAATACTTTCAAGGGCGCCAATGAGTCTCAATCTGGTGGATAGGAAGGGATGTTTTCCTATTCGTGTCCTTTCCCCCAGTTTCTTATCAGCTTTAAGGAAGATAATACCACAGGTGGCCAAAACCAGCTTGCTGCGTCAAATCAGTTTTCTACAAAAGGCTCTCTGGTACTGATTTCTATTGGAATCTATAGAATAATATAACATATAATTAGGGGTGTGCAAGCCAAAAATTTTCGGCTGAATTTTCGGCTAAAGCCGAAAGCAGAAAGCCGAAAGAGGATTCTCTTTCATATAAGCCGAAAGCCGAAATGGCCAGCCGTTTCGGCTTTCGGCTGGCTTTCGGCTTTTTCAATGGGAAAATGCCTCCGGCGTCTTCCCGGACATCTGGGGGAGGCATTTTCCCACCGAATCAGCCCAAAATCCTCTAACCCGTCTCTACAAACTTCCCAAGTTTCAGACCGATTGGACTTTGGGGGGCCATCTTATGGCCCCCCAAAGCAGGTCCCCCTATCCTCCCATAAGAAAGCGAAGGAGCAGCATATTGTTAGCATGCTGCTGCTCATCTTCTTCATTATTTCCTATGGGGAAAAATGAAGAAGCAGGCTTCCTTTGCCAGGGGTGGCATTTTGCATGCAAAATGCCCCCTCACCCTCAGGGGCCCTTCTCCCACCCTTCCTCCCACCCCCCACCAAGGCTCAGCCTGCTCCCACTTGGGGGGGCATTTCATGGCCTCCCCAAGTAGGTGCTCTGCTCTCATCTCTACCACTGACAGCTGGGGGAGGCTTGTCTTGCCAGGGGTGGCATTTTGCATGCAAAATACCCCCCAGCCCTCAGGGGCCCTTCTCCCACCCCTCCTCCCACCCCCACCAAGGCTCAGCCTGCTCCCACTTGGGGGGGCCATTTCATGGCCTCCCCAAGTAGGTGCTCTAATCTCTACCATTGACAGCTGGGGGAGGCTTGTGTTGCCAGGGGTGGCATTTTGCATGCAAAATGCCCCCCAAACCTCTGGGGCCCTTCTCCCACCCTTCCTCCCACCCCCCACCAAGGCTCAGATTGCTCCCACTTGGGGGGGGCATTTCATGGCCTCCCCAAGTAGGTGCTCTTTTCTCTACCACTGACAGCTGGGGGAGGCTTGTCTTGCCAGGGGTGGCATTTTGCATGCAAAATGCCCCCCAACCCTCTGGGGCCCTTCTCCCACCCTTCCTCCCACCCCCCACCAAGGCTCAGACTGCTCCCACTTGGGGGGGGCATTTCATGGCCTCCCCAAGTAGGTCCTCTCAGCCCCTAAAGTCCACCCCTTACAGCCCCACACAAACCCAATTCCCCTCCAGCTGCCACACACAGACCCAAATCCCCACATTAGCCCCTCACAGACCCAAATCCACCCCCACCTGCCCCACACCCATAACCCCAGGAACAGGCTGGCAAAGGCCAGCCCTCTCCCTTTGTTCCCTATGCTGGGAACTTCTAAACTCTCTTTCCCTGGGCAATTCTGCACAGCCCAGGGGTGCCACAATGGTGGGCACACTTCTGAGTGCCAGCTGGTCCCTGTGAAAGAGCACCTGAACCACAGACACCCTCCCTCAAATTCCCCCACCTCCTACAGAGATGGCTGGGCAGCCAGCCCCATTGTTCCCTATGATGGGAACCAACTGCACAACAAAGAATAAAACAAGAACAACACAAAATAAAGTTTTTAAAAAATTATTTTCTCCCTTCCAAAGTACAAGTAGGCAAAGCATTATGACACATTACACCAGCCGTCCCCCACACAGAAAAATAACACAACTCACTTAACATCAGAGAATCACAAAGCACGATTCCTGTCAAAAACACTTTATTTCTTGAACAGCTTTAGGTTACACAGTAGGAGGGCACAACAGGGCATGATAGCAATGTACTACAAAAAATAATACAACCCACTTCACCGTTTTTGACAGCAATTGTGTTTGTGTGATTCTCTGATGTGAAGTGAGTTGTGTTATTTTTGTGTAGTACACTGCTTTCCTGCTCTGTTGTGCCTTCCTACTGTGTAACCTAAAGCAGTTACAGAAATAAAGTGCTTTTGACAGCAATTTTTTGGGGTGATTCTTTAATGTGAAGTTAGTTGTGTTATTTTTGTGTAAGATACTGCTTCCATGCCCTTTGGTGTTCCCCCCCTGCTGTGTAACCTAAAGCTGTTCAAGAAATAAAGTGTTTTTGACAGGAATTGTGCTTTTGTGATTCTCTGATGTTAAGTGAAGTTAAGAGGGTTGGGGGCAAGACAAGCCTCCCCCAGCTGTCAGTGGTAGAGAATGAGATTAGAGCACCTACTTGGGGAGGCCATGAAATGCCCCCCCCAAGTGGGAGCAGGCTGAGCCTTGGTGGGGGGTGGGAGGAGGGGTGGGAGAAGGGCCCCTGAGGGTGAGGGCAAAGGAAGCCTGCTTCTTCATTTTTCCCCATAGGAAATAATGAAGAAGATGAGCAGCAGCATGCTAACAATATGCTGCTCCTTCGCTTTCTTATGGGAGGATAGGGGGACCTGCTTTGGGGGGCCATAACATGGCCCCCCAAAGTCCAATCGGTCTGAAACTTGGAGGGTTTGTAGAGAGGGGTTAGAGGAAGGTCCCCAGCAATTTTGGGCTGATTCGGTGGGAAAATGCCTCCCCCAGACGTCTGGGAAGACGCCGGAGGCATTTTCCCATTGAAAAAGCCTAAAGCCGAAACGTTTCGGCTTTTTTTCTTTCGGCTAGCCGAAACGTTTCGGCTTAGCCCGAAACGTTTCGGCTAACCTGAAAGAAGCCGAAACACTTTTGTTTCAGCTTTCTTTCGGCTTTCAGAAAGCCGAAATGCACATCCCTACATATAATATAAGTGCAGCCCTAAAAGCAGTATATCAGTTCTTACAGAGTTTCTATCTTCTTGTTTCAAGTGTCAAATTCTTACAGGTTACATTACAAGTACTACTTTGGCTCCTGAGCATAGAAAAAGTGCAAAGCATGTAATCCTGAAAAAGCATAGGTTTAGTATATAAAAAGTATATAAAAAACCTCCAAATCTATATCCATCAATTCCAAGTATTCATAGAATGGGAACCATTTTTCCCAAAAGTCTGTTCCTAAAGGATAGTGTTCCCTTTGGTATACTTTGTCAGTAATTTTCTCCGTTATCAAATGGTTCCAAACTTTTGTCATCCATAATTCTAGGGCTGGTGGTGATTTATCTTTCCATCTAGATACAATTGACCTTTTGGCTGCTACTAAAAGTGAATTAATAAGATTTCTTCTGATATTAGGGATTTTTGTTTGTTCCCGCAATCCTAGAAAAATTATTTTCGGTGAAAAGGGAATATCATAACCTGTTATCTCTCTGATAGCATTCAGCATTTCTGTCCAAAATCTCTCAATATGGGGTCAACCCCACCAGCCATGGGCAAATGTTCCTATTTCTTTGCAGTTTTTCCAACAAAGAGGTAACGCTGACAAATAAATTCGTGAAATCTTTTTAGGTGTTAAATACCATCTATTTATGATTTTATAACTTTGCAATTTTGTTATTATAGTTTTAGAGTTGTTTAGTTTGGATGACCACATTTTTTTCCAGCTGTCTATTGATAGAGCTTCGTCACAATCATTATTCCATTTAGCTTGATTGCTGAATTTATTAGGAATATTAAACGATAAAAGTAGGTTATATATTTTTGAAATCATGCCTTTCTTCGAGTACTACCCACACACTTAATCCAGGTGCCTAATGGATACCTCCCTCCCTGCACTGTGCCTGGGACAGAGAGAATTCCATCTCGAGGTCAAAGCTTGCATCAGCATAAAAATGAAACAGCTTAACAAGGCAGATTCAGTGTAATGTAAGGCACATATTCAAAGGCATATATAGGCCAAAGATGGCTCTTTAGGCAAGATGGACGGACCTATGGCACCACTACCTCCTCGGAACACAATTCTCTTCTGCAATACCAATATACCCTCCTTCCTTGGAGGTATTTGATGATGATGATGATGATGATGATGATGATGATGATGATGATGATGATGACGACTCAAAAAATTTTTCTTTCAGAACTCTTTGCTGTTCATTCAGATAATTATTCTCAGGCTGATCCATAGCTTGTATTTCAGGTAGAGCATGTTCTTCCACTTTGGCTTTAGTCTGTTCAGCTGTGATGTTTTCCCTTCTTTGATCACAACAAAAAAATAAGGAACAAAAAAGGGAAAACATCACAGCTGAACAGACTAAAGCCACAGTGGAAGAACATTCTCTACCTGAAATACAAGCTATGGATCAGCCAGAGAATAATGACTTGACTGATGTGAGCTTCCCCAACCAGGGCGTCAGGGCCGGAAGGGGGCACTGTTGCCAGGTTTGCCTCTCCTACTGGCCGGCTTAGGGAGAGGGTTCAAGAGTGGGGTTGGGGAACTTGGCAGGAAGGGCTCTCTTGCTGTATCCCCCATTGGGAACAAAAGGGGGCTACCCAGCTCCCTGACCTTTTGTCACTCCCAGTCTTGTAGCAAAGGGTGTGTGTGTTATACTGCACCCGTCCCCTATATGCTCCCCCAACAGGAAAGGAAGGGGTCTACAGCACCCAGTTCCTTCTCTCTCCTCCCTCTGATAACTCATGCTCCGTCGACTCTCCCTATCACTGTCCTATTGCTTCTGTTATATTGCTCTCTCCCCCTCTCTCTCTCCTAGCCTCGCTCTCCCTCCGATACTTTCCACCCTGCACCCCTTCAGCATGCCCGCTTTTATGGGGCTGCCCATAAGTATCCTTCCACCTCCCTCCTGGCTCTTGCCTATGCCCATTCTCTCCCACCCCTCCCTCCATGATGGGCAGCCCTCCTAGCCAATCTGAGGGCTCCCCTGGCCAGTCCTGTCGTTCAGAGCTTCTCCACGGCTCCGCCCGGCCCCAGCACAGTGCAGCGCCATGCAGCACAGGACTGGCCGGACCTGCCCAAGGTCGGCATTCCCGTCAGCAGGTGTGGGCCTTGCTGCTTGCCCCCAGCAGGGTGACACTCCGCCACTCTCTGGTGTGCACCGGGCCTCTTTGCAGCTGTGTTCCTACCCCCGCGACTGGTGTTGGCTCCATCGCTCTGCCGGCGGCAGTGGCGGCCAGCTCCCAGATACCTTCAGTGGCCACCACCCGCTCCACCATCCTGGGTTTGTCGCAGCCTTCATCGGCCCCAGCACAGCTGCCACCCGTCACCGCTGAGGCGTTGGGGTTCCTTCCTGGCCTGGCCTTGGCTGCCTTTTCCATCCTGGCCCTTGGAACGGGCCTGCCAGGTAAGTCAGGGAGGGGGGAGGCCACCATGCCCCGACAACTGAACAGCAAAGAGTTCTGAAAGAAAATTTTTTGAGTCGTGTCAGCCAAGGCAGTGAGTGACAAAAGACTGCCTACAATTTGCCAAATACAAAGAAAACAAGTTAAAACTTTACTGAATGTAGCCAATGACATCAATGATACAATTCCAACCAACACATTAAAAGAAACAGATCAACTCATGTTTAGTACAGCTGCTATAATAACAGCAGAGCTTGGCTACTACCAGAAAAGAAGAAGCCTGGCAGACCAAAATGGAAAATCTGGCTGGAAAAGAAGATTAATAAACTACGTGGAGATATCAGTAACCTGAAATACATGAAAGATGGAAAATTGAAAAATGAGAGGATAAAAGATGGACTATGTTGAAGGTATGATTTGGAAAGGAAAACAATTGCTGAAACCATAGAAGAATTAAAACAATGAGTAATAGCAACAGCAAAGAAAATAGAAAGATATGATGGGTGAATAAAGCAGTATAAAGAAAATTTGCAATTTTGAAGCAATAAGAGATTATTCTACAAGTCACTGGAAGAAAATACAGTGCAAAAGAACATCATCCTATGTAAAGAAGATGCCCTGAAATGTTGGCAAGAAATTTGGGAAAGCCAAATGCCCTGTAGATGAAAGACATTAGTAAAGAATTTATAAAGTAAAGTAAAGGAAACGGATGAATGATGTGGTAATAACAATTGAAGTGGTTGCCAGACTAGCAAAGAATGTGAAGAACTGGAGTGCACCTGGACCAGATGTATTGCATGGGTTTTGGCAAAAGCATCTATCAAGTTTTCATCAAAGTATGTCAGTGCAATTCAATGAAATGCTTCAAAATTCTACCAGTGAAGAATGGCTCACAAAAGGCTACACATTTCTGATTGTGAAGGATAAAGGAAAAGGCAATGAGCCTGACAAATTCCACCCAATCACATGCCTCGCAACAACATTCAAACTTTTCACAAGGATATTAGCGACATCAGTATATGATTATTTAATGGAAACAATATGTACCCTATTGAACAGAAAGGCAATTTTTAAAAGTCAAGGGGAACTAAAGATCAACTGCTAATAGACAAAATGGTACTGAAAAGTTCAAGAAGAAAGTCTAATTGAATATGGCATGGATTGACTAAAAAAAAATTTGATTCATTGCCACACAGTTGGATTAATACCTGCCTGGAAATTTTTTGAATTAGTGAAAATGTCAAGCTGTTCCTTAAGCAAAATATGTGAAAATGGAAAACCATGTTAATGTCCTATGGTGAAGAAATTGGGGAAGTTTGTATCAAAAGAGGTATATTTCAAGGTGACTCCTTGTCACCTTTATTATTCAGCATCTCATTAATCCCCTTGACAATGATCCTAGAGAAAACAAAAATGGGTTATTATATTTATGATCAGGCAGGGAAAATAAACCATCTCCTGTACATGGATGATTTGAAATTGTATACAAAGAGTCCCACTTAACTTGAATCATTGCTTAATACAGTGAAAATGTACAGTGATGATATTCATATGAGATTTGGCTTAGACAAATGTGCAGTACTCCCCGTGCCACAGGGAAAAGTAAAAAATATTGATGGAATAAAACTTGAAAATGGCAGCATTATGAAATCATTATCAAAGAATTATAAATTCTTGGAACAGTAGATTTAGATAACATCCTGCATGTGAAAGTAAAAGAACTGACTCAGAAAGAATATATCAAGAGAGTGTGAAAAATTCTGAAGTCAAAATTAAATGATGGAAATACACTCAAGGCGTAAATACAAGGGCCATTCCAGTGATCAGATATCCAGCTGAAATAATAGATTAGACACAAAGCGATTTAGAAAAATTGGATCGAAAAACACAAAAACTAGGCGCACGCATCACTCTTTACAGCCAAAAAGTGATGTTGACAGGCTATATTTACCATGAAAAATTGGTGGAAGAGGACTGTTACAAGTACATCAGGTAGTGGAAGAAGAAAAGAGAGGCCTGAATGATTGCATGAGTAGAAGTACAGAAAAACTACTCCAGGTGTGTGTGTGTTTATTAAATTATCTCTATAGTATTCCAAATGTTGTTTTAAATTTGAAATTTAAATTCTTAAAATGTGGTTTTAAATTGTTTAATGATTTAATGCTCTCAAACTTGGAGACCCTATTTGGGTAGAAAGGTGGCAAACAAACATTTTAAATAAATGAATGAATGAATTCATGAAATGAAATAAAAGGGACCCAGAACAAGAGATGCTTCCAGAGAAGTGGGGAGGGGAACATAAGGGAACCAGAAAAGCAGAAGAAGAGATGGAGATAACAGATGCTTCCAGAAGATTGTGAAAAAACAAACAAAAGGAACTCAGAAAAGCAGAAGAGGTGGAGATAACAACAGATGCTTCCACAGAAGTATGAAGAAACCAAAAGGGACCCAGAAAAGAGGTGGGGTGCCTCAAGACAAATGCAATACAAAAACTGGGCAATGGAATCTGTGGATCTGCCTGGATCAAATGCTGTTTTCGGGTGCCAGAACCAGTGCGTGGACCGGGCACCATTGCATGTCTTCTTGTGAGGGACAGTCTCTGGAGTCTGGGGACTTGTGATTTGGGGTGGTCCAAAGATTGTTTTGGGGTACAGAGTCTCATAGTTTCTGTTCATGCATTTGTCCCAGGCACACCCCACTTTGGAGCAGTTAGCACAAGAACAGGACTTTGGACCAGGAAATTGCATAGGTTCACTTGGACAGCAGAGTTTCCTGAATATGGGGGTATATGATATCTGGTGGTACAAACTTTATTGTGAGGTGCAGAGCTTTTAAATAATCCTCAATATTTGTGTTTAGATTTGCAAATAAGGAACCAGGAAATGCAAATAAGGAACTGGGAATTAGGACCCAACATCAACATCTTTGCACACAGAGGAGTTTGAGAAGTTCGGACTGGAGGGCAGGGAAAAGCAAAGTCAGTACTCCAATGTTAATTCGCTTGCCTGAAGAGGTCAGGAAAGCTCCCACTCCTTTGATTTTCTGCAAACTAAGCAAAACGGAATGATTTATTTGCTCATGAGTTACTCCCACCCTCACATAACTTTAGCTTCCGTTCCAAATGGCATCAGGGGCTTTCTGATGTTTCAGTTCCCTTCACTGCCGCTTCCCAGCTCCCATCATCATGCTGAAGATGGTGGACAACTTTTAGAGTCCAGGCTATAGTTTTGGACTAGCAACAAAGCCTTGTGAGGGCATGCACCACCACAGCAGCATTCCTGCATTCCTCAGTGGGCCAATTTCAGCCTCAAACTGGTAGAAATTGGGCCAGTGCAGAGCATGGGAGCACTCCAGGGCCCATTGCACCACGCTAGCAGTGTTCCTGCACCCAACACCAGCCCTATTCTGCCTCAAATGGGTAAAAATCGAGCCAGGGCAGAGTGCAGGAGCCCACAGAGAAGTGTGGTTTCTTTGCCACCATCTTCACCACAGAGTAAGCTTCAAAATGAGCTTTTGCTCAAGTCTTCTCAGATTCGTTCTGAGTCTTCCTCTGCTGTCACTCTAGCCATCTCCCTTGCCTTTTCATTCCTCACAGCCCGTCAGTAAACCAAGGGGCTGTCTTGGCTCTAACCCGAGAGAGATGGGAGCCATCATGTCAAGCTCCCAGTCCCCTAGAAGAACCAGACTAGGAAGCTTCTCACCACCTGCGAGACCACCTCCATCAGCTCAGGCGGGGAGATTGTGGGGCACTGTGAATGAATGATTTTTTTGGTCCCATTTGTGGATATGGACATGATCTGGTTTTGTATGGTGGACTTTGGGTGGCCCCATTTAAAAATCATGAGGATCCATGAGGATCCATGCTTTTGAACCATGTTTTTGCACCGTGGTGCTGCCACACATCAGTGGATGAATGATTTTTTTGGTCCCATTTGTAGATATGGACATGATCTGGTTTTGTATGGTGGATTTTGGGTGGCCCCACTTAAAAATTAAGAGGATCCATGCGGATCCATGCTTTTTTAGCATGTTTTTGTGCCGTGGCAGCGCCACGGATTAGTGGATGCATGATTGTTTTGTTGCTGTCTTGTAGACTAGGACATGATCTATAATATGACAGCCTTTTTGTTTTGTTTTGTTTCAATATAAAAATCATATGAATCCATGAGGATCCATTTAAAAGCATCTGGATCCAGCTTTTACACACTCCCTTTTAAACACACACACAGACCCGTGAATGAGGTTTTCCCACAAAATACAGTGTTTTAAAAGCAGGTTAAAAACAGAGAGTGACAGACAGAAAAACAGCCATTCCTCCTACAAAGCCCCATTTTTTTAAAAAGCAAAAAACATTTGGAGTGCCCATGGCTACAGAACACCCCCTTCCCCCTCCCTCCCCTCTCTTCTCCCAAATGGCTACAGAACACCCCCTTCCCCCTCCCTCCCCTCTCTTCTCCCAAATGGCTACAGAACACCCCCTTCCCCCTCTCTCCCCTCCCTTCTCCCAAATGGCTACAGAACACCCCCTTCCCCCTCCCTCCCCTCTCTTCTTCCCCCTCCCTCCCCTCCCTTCTCCCAAATGGCTTCAGAACACCCCCTTCCCCCTCCCTCCCCTCTCTTCTCCGTTGCCAGGGGAATTGATTCCTGGCGCCTGAGTGTCTGCAATCCCGAACAGAAACCGATCAATCTGATCAAGCCCCGAACAAGCAAACCTCCGACTGCTGGATTGGTTGCCGTGGACAGCACCGATTAGCCGGGTCCCGATGGCGCGAACGCCATTATCGTTTTTTTTTTTTTCAAATCGTAATGCTGATCGTGCCCATCTCTAGTTGGGAAGTTCCATTTGGAAAATAAGCCTGACTCCATATAAGGCAAACTCTACCCCACTCCAGCAGGAATCATTTCAGTAGTGGAGATCAAATATCCACCTTATGGAGTGGCTTGCCCGAAGAGGTCAGGAAAGCTCCCACTCCTTTGATTTTCTGCAAACTGTGCAAAACGGAATGATTTATTTGCTCATGAGTTACTCCCACCCTCACATAACTTTAGCTTCCATTCCAAATAGCATCAGGGGCTTTCTGATGTTTCAGTTCCCCTCACCGCTGCTTCCCAACTCCCATCATCACGCTGAAGCTGGTGGGCCACTTTTAGAGTCCAGGCTTTAGTTTTGGACGAGCAACAAAGCCCGTTGTGTTTAACAATACAACGGGCTCTAGCAGGGTCTTGTGAGGGCATGCACCACCACAGCAGCATTCCTGTGCTCCTCTAACGATTTCAGCCTCTAACTGGTGGAAATTGCACCAGCCCTGGTCTGCCTCAAATGGGTAAAAATTGGGCCAGGGTGGTGTGCAGGAGCCACTTCAGGGCCTGTTGTGCTGCCCTAGCAGGTTTCCTGCACTCAGCACCAGCCCGATTCAGCCTCAAGTGGGCAGAAATCAGGCTAGTGCAGAGTGCAGAAGCATTCCAGGGGCCATCGCACTACCCCAGCAGTGCTCCTAAGCTCTGCAGTGGCCTGATTCAGCCTCACACAAGTGGAAATTGGGCTGGTGCAGCTAGGGGTGCCAGATCCCTCAAGTCTCCCAGCGGGAGACTGGGACGCTGGATCCTATCCCCATCACCACTCCTGCTGTTGTGCTCCCAGTGTGTGTGATGATGTCACTTCTGGGAGTGATGTCATCACGCAGGGTCAAAGGTGCCCACATGACAACGTCACACGTGCCAGGGAGGGCAGAGAGAGCGTGCAGCTTTCTCTCTCTCTCACCACCACGCTGCTGCCGTGCCCCTTGTCCCTGCTGGCATGGGCAGCACAGGGGCAGTGGCAGCTGCGGCGAGAGAGCGAGCTGCAGTGGCCACGGCCTGCTCTCTTGCTGCGGCCGCCCCTGTGCAGCCGGCGCCGGCAGAGACAAGGGGCGTGGCTGTGGCGCCACCGCCACCACTGCAGCCCTTGTCGCTGCTGGCGCTGGCTGCACAGGAGTGGCCATGGTGAGAGAGCGGGCCGCGACAGCCACAGTGGCAGCAGTGAGAGCAGTGTGCTCTTGCAACCGCTGCCTGCTTTCTCTCTGCCACCGCCACCACCTGCTCTCGTGGCACGGGAGTGCACCCCACACCCAGGGGTGCACCGTGCCACTCCGGGAGGGGGCATTCCAGGGAGCGCACCCCCTGCTGGCCAGGTAAGTGGGCATGGGGGGAGGGGGGATTGGGGGATCCCCCGGCCCAAGCGGGGGGATGGCAACCCTAGGTTCAGCACACAGGAGCACTCTAGGGCCCATCGAGCTGCCCTACCAACGTTCCTGATCATCAGGGCTGAGAAAGGTTGCACAGGCAGGTCAGGCATTCCTGCCTCCACCACACACCAAACGGGGCTGGAAAGAACTGCCAGACAGGCCGACTATTCCCGCCACCACCAAGGTCTGATAGGGGCTGGGGAGGGGTGTGCTGGCGGGCCTGGCTTTCCCGCTGCTGCTGTAGCCTGATTAGGGCTGGAGAGGGGTGCACTGGTTGACTGGGTATTCCCATCGCTGCTATGGCCTGATTGGGGCTGGTTGGCATCCTAGAATTATCTGACTTTCTCACTTCTAATGTAGAGTTCAAGTTGGAAGGGATGCAAAACATTTTATCTGCAAAGTGCCGAACAAAATGGTCACAGCAGGCCTCCAAGCAGCCCACCTCCTCCAGCAGGCTAGATTTCAAAAGGCCTCTAGCATTCGGAACAGCTCCTCTCACCTACCTTGTGTGTGGTGGTGGTGAAGTGTGGTTTCTTTGCCACCATCATCACCACAGAGTAAGCTTCAAAATGAGCTTTTGCTCAAGTCTTCTCAGATTTGTTCTGAGTCTTCCTCTGCTGTCACTCTTGCCATCTCTCTTATCTTTTCATTGCTCACAGCCCATCAGTAAACCAAGGGGCTGTCTTGGCTCAGACCCAAGAGAGATGGGAGCCATCATGTCAAGCTCCCAGTCCCCTAGAAGAACCAGACTAGGGAGCTTCATCACCACCTGCGAGACCACCTCCGTCAGCTCAGGCAGGGTGATTGATGGGCACTGGGGTGGGCAGTACACTAAGAGAATCCCAGTCTGGCCTCTCAGTCCCAACATAATGCATGGACCCTCAAAGCCAGAAGTGTCCTGGATGGGTCACCATGCTAGGAGGACACGATCCTTATATGGAATACAGTGACACCACCTGCCTGCCAAACCTACACTGATGTGTCACTGAGAGCTGAATTAGACAAGACAAAATACAGAAGTCTATGCATGTGTTTATCATCATGTTTGTTCCTACCTGCCCATGTCTAGTCTGTCCATGGTGAGGATGTGCCCTGTAGCTCTACTCTGTGTGTCAGGTTCTAACAGGTGACCCTCCAGATACTTCACTGCATCAGACAAGCCTGTAGGAGTTAAAGCTCTTTATTACTGGATCAGTTTCATTACCCTAACAAGGCATTGACAGGAATAGTGATAAATGGCAAAGCATCAATTCTTATACTTTTCATTGGTGCTCATGTTCAGTATTTCCTTGGGTTCCTCTTCTCCGTCTCCATCCCCATCCTTCTCGGGGACTGGCTCCCCTTTTCTGAGGCTCAGCTTGAACAATTGACCCTTTTGGTGATCCCTTAATTCCATTCCCTTTCTGGCCGAAGCCATTTATGGGATCCATCCTTGGACCGTCATCACCAGCCAATGTCTGTAGTCAGTTGTCGAAGGCTTTCACGGCCGGAGAACGATGGTTGTTGTGGGTTTTCCGGGCTGTATTGCCGTGGTCTTGGCATTGTAGTTTCTGACGTTTCGCCAGCAGCTGTGGCTGGCATCTTCAGAGGTGTAGCACCAAAAGACAGAGATCTCTCAGTGTCACAGTGTGGAAAAGATGTGGCAGGTCATTTATATCTACTCAGGAGGTGTGGGACTGAGCTGAGTCATCCTGTAAGAGTTTCCCAGGGTGTGGGAACCAAGGAAAAACAACCAAGGAAAAACAGTCTCCTGCAGGAAAAGTGTTTTTGCCATATATCAAAGGAATTACTGATCAGATGGGAAGGCTTATGAAAAAGCATAACCTCCAAGCGGTATTCAGACCCACCCGAAAAATACAACAGATGCTACGATCAGCAAAAGACAGTAGAGACCCCCTCACCTCTGCAGGAGTATACCGTATACCCTGCAGCTGTGGACAAGTTTACATCGGGACCACAAAGCGTAGCATCCAGACAAGAATAAAAGAACATGAAAGACACTGCAGACTTGGACAACCTGAAAAATCAGCAGTGGCTGAACATAGCCTAACTCAAACAGGGCACAGTATCTTATTCCAGGACACCAAAATACTGGACAACACTTCCAACTACTTTGTCAGACTGCACAGAGAAGCCATTGAAATTCACAAGCATAAGGAAAACTTCAACAGGAAAGAAGAAACCTTAAGAATGAACAGAGCATGGTTTCCAGTTCTGAAAAACACCAGGCTAACAAAACACTCCACACCCGACAATAGCCCTGCAGAGAAGATTAGCACATCAAGCACCAATCCATATGCAAAAGAACCTCCTCAGGATACAGTGAAGCCTCCCGCCATTAGCATTCCACACCCTGGGAAACTCTTACAGGATGACTCAGCTCAACCCCACCCCTCCTGAGTAGATACAAATGACCTGCCACATCTTTTCCACACTGTGACACTGAGAGATCTCTATCTTTTGGTGTTACACCTCTGAAGATGCCAGCCACAGCTGCTGGCGAAACGTCAGGAACTACAATGCCAAGACCATGGCAATACAGCCCGGAAAACCCACAACAACCATCTGTAGTCAGTTCCTCTCTTAGGTATCACCCCGGCCCGAATTGGTGCCGCTGCACCGAGCCCATGCTTTTCTGTGGGGTCTTTGAGTGGTTCCTTAGTGTTCCCAGGAGTGCCGCTGCACTTAGCCCACGCTCCTCCACGGGGTCTTTGAGTGGTTCCTTAGTGTTCCCAGAAGCTCTGGTGTCCTCTCCTTCTGCTGCCATAGCACAAGTAGTAGGAACTCTCAGATACTCAGGGTCCGAGGGGATCAGTGATTCCTGTCAAAATGTCAGGTTCTGATGGGTGACCCTCCGGACACGTCACTGCATCAGACCAGGCAGTATGAGTAAAAGGTCTTTATTACTGGGTCACAGTTTCATGACTCTAACAAGGCATTGACAGGAATGCTGATACATGACAAAGCATCAGTTCTTATACTTCCTCTCTCTCCCCTCTTCCTTTTCCCAAGCTGGGGACCGTTAGTTTTGGTGCAGAGCTTTCAGGCGGGAAGAGCAGTGTCAGACCTGTTTGTGAGAAGAGTTCTTCAAGGCCAGCTCTTCTCAGACACAGCAGAAAGGCATAACATAAATGATACGGCATCAGCAGAGAGCACTGACTAGTTGAGCTTTACACTACGTTCCTCTCCCCCCAATACAAGCAATGCAGTTGAACCATAGCCCCCCATTCAGGTAGCCATTTCAGCCTACAACAAGTCATGGCAGACATCTACTGAGCATGTCTGACAGTCTTACTCGGGATTGGTTGTGAACTAGAAAGTTTAAAGGTTATTGGTGGAGTTTAGGTTACCAGGTTGATGGGGAAAGTTAGAAAAAGAGAAGGAGATTGATGGATGTTAGAGGATTCCTGGGATTACAGCTTGAGACAGAAAAGCTTAGAAGTGCCAGTTAAGGGTAGATTGATGTGGGTAGGGGTTTTTGATCCAGATTGGATGCCGGCAGAGAAAATAAACTGAATGACATTGGATTCTTTGGTACTAATTGCATACCCAAAGAAAGACATGGGAAGGGGATATAAAAGGATCTTCCATGAAGATTGGTATACTTACATGTCAGGATTCGATAGCCAATAGATTCTTGCATGTAGTGAGGACTACAAAGGGAACCAAATGATTAAGACATAACTGTGGTTGTTGTGGATTTTCCGGGCTGTATAGCCGTGGTCTTGGCATTGTAGTTCCTGACGTTTCGCCAGCAGCTGTGGTTGGCATCTTCAGAGGTGTAGCACCAAAAGACAGAGATCTCTCAGTGTCACAGTGTGGAAAAGATGTTGGCAGGTCATTTATATCTACTCAGGAGGGTTGGGGTTGGGCTGAGTCATCCTGTAAGAGTTTCCCAGGGTGTGGAATGCTAATGGCGGGAGGCTTCACTGTATCCTGAGGAGGTTCTTTTGCATATGGATTGGGGCTTGATATGCTAATCTTCTCTGCAGGGCTATTGTCAGGTATAGAGTGTTTTGTTAGCCTGGTGTTTTTCAGGACTGGAAACCATGCTCTATTTAAAGGACTATAGCTGGACTGAGTTTCCATCAAACCTAGCAGTTTATTTGTGTACTGCACCGACTGTAGATATTTGTGTGTTGAGGAATTCTGTGCATGAATGAATTTGTAACATTGCTTAAAGAAGTAAGAGGCACTTGCACTTTGTAAATCAAGTATTTATTAATAAGAGAGGCTTTGCACGTTGAGTGTTGTTGTTTCCTGCAGGGAACTTTCCCTTCTTTGCTTCAACCCGTTTAAATGTTAACAGCATGCCCAAGGATTATAGAAAGAAGAACCAGGTCTAGAAAGAGGACAAGTTCACAAAGATGTCAAGAAGCAAATAGGGGTTTATTTGCTGACTCATCTGTAGCCCGAACAGAGGCGCAGGGTGGCACAACTGAACTCATTCAATGTCGATAGAATGGACCTCGAAGTCATCATCCACTTTGATGTAGTCGATGTGGTTCAGCTTTAGCGGGCTTTTGAAATCAAACACCTTGCCGTCAGGGTATTCACTTTCACTTCGTCGGCTTTTATGGTGAAAGTGATCTGAGGAGGAGAGATCAAGGCATTAGCTGATTGCAGTTTTCTTGGGGAAAAGAGATACATACCCTCCAGATGGGGAGGACTCGGCCTCACTGGCAGTGCAGTTTATGGAAGGCAGTGACCAGGCCACACACAGTCCTACCTTGGGAGCATCCATATGCCTGGGGTCTTTATGGAGAGGGGTCTCATATCCCCTAAGTGGGAAGCTATGGTGGCGTATCTTTCCCAGGACTCTGTGGGAGAAGGCCATATTCTACCAGCATTTTACAACCAGAGCCTAACCTGGGTGACCTAGGCTAGCCTGACCTTGTCAAATCTTGGAAACTAAGCAGGGTTGGCCCAGGTTAGTACTTGGATGGGAGATCATCAAGGAAGTCCAGGGCTGCTATGAAGAGGCAGGCAATGGCAAACCACCTCCATTAGTCTCTTGCCTTGAAAACCCCAGCAGGGGTCGCCATGAGTCAGCTGTGACTTGATGACCCTTTCCACCTCTACCAAGAGCTGGCAATGTGATTTCTGAGGGAATGAGGGACATGGTTCACATCACAGGTTTTCACATTTTCTGCCTCAGTTCCCCAGCCTGACTTTCATTCCATCAGGGCCAAGCTAGAAGTGACGAATTTACACTCGAATGGCAAGTGAACAGACTCACGTGTATTCCTCCCTGTTCACTTGCGCTCCACGTGATTGAGTAGAGCACAAGTGGAGTGCAAGTGAACAGGTAGGAATACACGTGAGTCTGTTCACTTGCCATTCGAATCGTCACTTCTAGCTTGGCCCTCTGTCACACGTCAGCTGTGGGGAACTCAATCCCCAAACGCAAGAAATTCTGATTCAGAGTGGGGCATTTGTGCAAGGAGTAAAGTGCCTTTTACCCGGCCCTCCCCCCACTTTTCCAGACCCCAAACAGCCACCATGGGGGGGGCATTTCTTGCCCTTGCCTACATGCCCCTTCCTCCCATGTGCCGTGGTCCCAATCCAGATCAGGCCCACACATGATTGGGAATGGTTACAAGCAGGGCAACTGCTGACTGAAAGAGAGCTGCAGGAGAAGAGGGCCACACCAAAGACAGAACGAAGGAATAAAACAAAACAAAGGTGCAGCGGGAAAAGAATTTCCCCCCCATTATACTGCTCCTTTCATCTATGCTTCCCCCCACTCCTGTGAGAGATAGATAACAGTTCAAAGCTCTCATGTAAGCCTTGAGGGACCTGACCAGTGCATTTCCCCCCCTGAAATGCTGTGGGAATTGCTTGAGAGTATTATACAGGTTAGTTTTATATGCATTTTTACATAAGAACATAAGAGTAGCCATCTTGGATCAGGCCAATGGCCCAGCCATTCGTTGGACTTTGTGTCACACAGTGGCCAAAAACCAGGTGTCCTCAGGAGGTCTGCCAGTGGGGAAGGAACGCTAGAAGCCCTCCCACTGATTGCCCCCCCCCCAAACACCAAGAATACAGAGCATCACTGCCCTAGACAGAGAGTTCCATCTGTACCTTGTGGCTAAGAGCCACTGATGGACCTCTGCTCCATATGTTTACCCAGTCCCCTCTTGCTTGAAGCTGCCACCACCTCCTGAGGCAGTGAATTCCATGTGTTAATCATCCTTTGGGTGAAGAAGTACGTCCTTGTATCTATTTTAAACTTAGTTTAGAAGTGCTGTGTGCCAATTCACCCCGAGAAGATGGCTGCTCTGAAGGTGGACTCTATGACATTATACCCTACAAACCTCTCCCTCCTCCAAATCTCCAGCAGTTTCCCAATCTATGGCATGTAACTCTAGCACTCACTGAATGTGCCATGCCCAAGGACACCCCCCCCCCCATTTTTGGAGCCAGCCATCACGGCTTTTCCCTCAAGTCCTTTCCATTTTCCACTCACCCTGGTGACTTCTCCTTGCTTGAAGGGGAAGTGATAATCCCGCATCTCCTCACCCCACCCTCCATCCTTCCTGGAGTTATACACAATCAACCCTTCAGTAAAGCGAGGGTTAAAGTGAATCAAGGAGGTCAAGTAATCTTTGCCCAGGTTGATGGCAAATCTAAGAGGAAAGGATACAAAGACAGCACGTTTAGGCTTCTGGGTTAATATAACAATTCAAGCTAATGCTCTGTTTTTTTGTCTATTGGTAGTCTGTGCCCCCTTCACTTCAGAAGTGTAGTTGCACAAGGCAACAATAAGCATTTAGTGTTCAGACACAGCCTTAGAGGTGGGTGGGAATGTGGTTGGTATTGTAAGTAAGCCAGCCTGCTGGGCTCCTGTCTTCTGGAATAGTCAGGAGGAAGAGACCACAGATGAGCTTGGAGTTAAAGCACTGGGAAACCTGGTGGAAAGATGGCAATCTTACTGGGGGCTAAAGCAGGGGCAGAGGAAGGAAGGAAGGGAAGGAAGGGAAGGGAAGGAAGTGTGGTTTCTGCCTTAGATGACTGGAAGAAGTCCCTGGCCATGCCCCATAGACCATTTTTGGTTCCAGTGCATTTCAGATGTTTTACGCGACTAATATGGGAAACTTCCTAATATGGAAGACAGAACCCAGCCCATTTCTAAAACCTGCCCAGGACACAGATATGCCCAGTTTTCACCCACCAATACAAACCTCTTAGCTCCTGGTGCCACCCTTCCCTGCACAGTGATCGAATCATCCACATGGAGCTTCTTCAAGTTGCTGATAATCAGTTCCTGAAGGAGAGGGAAAGCAGGAGCATTATTGGTAGGTGGGTGCTCTCTAGCCTGTGGACAACTTGCCTACACCCATTTCTCTAGGAGAAAGGTTAAAGATTTCTGGCCCCAGAAACACCATCAACCAAAGAGGGACCTTCTCCATCCAACTATGCAAGCAGATGTCATCCTGCAAAATGTGACATCAGATATAAAAGCCTTTTAGTGCTCAGGGTGCTGCAAGGCCATTGTCCCCCCCCCCCAAGACATCTGCTAATGAACTGTTGTAGATAAGTCATGCTAGTCCTTTAGCGAGGAGCATAGAGGACAAGCTGTGCCCCACCCCAGATAGAGGAAGAGGGCCAGCTCCTCAGCAATCCCCTCATGTGAGACAACCAGCAATCTTCTGGAGTAATTCAAGACTTCCATTTTGTCTCAGAAATGAAATTCTGGTAGTATAGCTATTGAGATGCACTACATGAAAACACACAACACTGGAGGCAGAAGTACTGTTACTAGCTTTGTCCAGTACTTCTGCAAGGATCTGTCTAGGAAGTTTCACTACAGCAGCAGACTTACTTTGGCCATAGCAGATGAAGGCTGCAATTCTTCTGAAAACCTTTACCTAGAAGGAAGCACCACTGAATCAAATAAGAGCCAAGCTACAAGTGACGCCTGACACAGGTTGGACACTTGTCAGCTTCCCTCAAGTTTTGATGGGAAATGTAGGCATCCTGGTTTTACAGCTTGGCTCTCCATTACAGCTGCAAGACCAGGATGCCTACATTCCCCATCAAAACTTGAGGGAAACTGACAAGTATCCAACCTGTGTCAGGCGTCACTTGTAGCCTGGCTCTAAGGCTTCCGTCTGAGGAAATATGCTTTGAATTCCATTCACTCTCTAAGTACTGCTTCAGAGTTGCCCATCTACCATTCACCCACCGACAAGCATTTCAGCTCTAATAACCCATTCCAGTTAACCACTCAAGAAAGGTTACAGTGCACTATTGACATCTAACAGTTCAAATACACTAAGTTATCAGTCAAGGACTATCCCTACAGGCCATCACCTAGACTTTCGCTCTACAGACAACTTACGTTTGCCATTGCTAAATCTGTAGAACTTTTCCTTAGGACTGCTAAGGCTTGACAAGGCAGCTTCCAGCAGATACCCTGCAATGATGCTTGATTGGGCTGTCTGAACTTCAAATTGAGGCCTGGAGCCCGCCCTTTCTCTTCCCCAACCAATCAGACATGAGGTTGTGAAATCTTTTTTTTTCAAAATTTTTTATTGGATTAGATTATAATATTATTCAAAACATACATTGCCCCCTTATAGATCTTTTTCTAACCCCCTCCCTTTCCTCCCCCCTTTTTGTTGACTTCCAACAGTTTTCCAACCCTAAGTCTATCTTATTATTTAATTACGTAATATCTCATATATCCTATTATACACACATTTAATACTCTTTTCTCTAAGCTTATTTAATCTCTACTAAAAATACTCTATAATATAAATTTCCCTTTGGATGCCTCAATTAAACCACATATCCTACATAAAATAATACTGGCATAATAATATATATTAGCAATCAAGATATTAAAAGATATAACATTGTATTCATTTTACTTTCCAATCACCTATGTTCTTTGCTTTCCACCATCATCCTAACTCTAATATTAGCTTAGACTCTAATACTCTATTACTCATCCATCTTTTACTATTTATGTTCTAGGCTTCTTTTAAATCTATAAGGTAATTGTTATATTCAAATATCTCTTACATACACTTTACTTAAACTATATATTGTAAATAATATCTAACTATCTTAATCTTATATATCCATAGTGAAACATCCATTATTTAGTACTCTATAGTTTTTGATTTTATCATAACTCCATTAATAGCTTAGATTTTTATAATTAAATTCCCCCCTCGGTAAAGTCACTTCTCTCTTCTTCTGTTACATTTCAATAATTCTCGAACTGCCACAGTTCTCCTTTCACGTCCCATTTTTTTTCTAAATATTGTTTCAATTTCTCCCAGTCTACGTTATACTGTCCTGGATCAAGATCTTTAAGTTTTCTGGTCATTTTATCCATCTCAGCCATGTACAACAATTTATACATCCAATCTTCTATAGTTGGTATTTCTTGTACTTTCCACTTCTGCTCATACAAGAGTCTCGCTGCTGTAATCATGTAAAATAACAATGTTCTATACTGTGTTGGAATACCTTCCATTCCCAAGTTTAGTAGCAACAATTCTGGGATCTTATTTATTTGGGTTTGCAAAACCTCATTAATTACTTCAATTATATCTCCCCAGTATTGCTTCGCTACCTCACAAGTCCACCACATATGATATAGTGATCCTTCATGTTTTTTACATTTCCAGCATTTATTTGACATGTTAATATTTCCTAATGCAATTTTCTTTGGTGTCAAATACCAACGATAAATCATTTTATAGACATTCTCTTTAATACTTGTACAAGCCGTAGTCTTCAGAGTCGTTTTCCACAAATATTCCCACGCCTCCATTGTTATTTCTTTATTAAAGTTTATAGCCCACTTCACCATCTGTACTTTTACTGTCTCATCTTCTATAAACCATTTTAAAAGTACTTTATAAATCCTTGAGATTTCCTTTTTACCTTCTTGTAAAATTACCTCTTCTAGTTCTGAGTTCTCCGTTCTTATTCCTCCTTTCAAGCAATCCGAATTGTAAAGATCTCTGATCTGTCTATATTGAAACCAACTGTAACATGAAGACAACTCCTCCTCTGTTTTAATTCTCAATTTTGAAGATTCTACTCGAGTTATCTCCTTATAGGTTAAGCATTGCTGCTCATTATCGACAGTCCTCGGATCTATTACTTCATATGGAACCACCCAAGAAGGAATTCCGTCCTGTAGGTAATTTCTATACTTCTTCCAAATTGTGAAGAGGCTTCTTTGAATATAATGATGTAGAAACATAGAGTCTGCTTTTACTTTGTCATACCACAAGTACACATGCCATCCAAATATTTTTTTATGTCCCTCCAAAGCCAGCAATTTGCGATTCTTCAGTGTCATCCATTCTTTTATCCATGCCAAACATATTGCTTCATAATATAGTCTTAGATTGGGCAGTTGCAATCCATCTCTCTCTTTAGCATCCTGTAATAATTAGCTTCTCTCCAAGTATCGGGGACTTCCTGGTCTTGCATAACTCCATTAATCACCTCTTTCAGGAAAGGCACGAGTTCATTAGCCATTACCTTATAAAATTTAGCTGTTAGTCCATCCGGACCTGGTGCCTTTCCTAATTTTGTTAGCTGAATTGCCTCTTTTATTTCCTCTTCCGTCACTTCCCTATTCAATTTTTCTCTCCAACCTTCAGAAATTGCAGGGAGCTTCATCTTTTCCAAATAGCTCATTATAAAGTCTTTGTTCACTTCCTTTTTTTGATACAGCTTTGCATAAAATTTGAAAAATGCTCTACTAATGGCTGCTTGTTCCAAATGTGTCTTATTTTCCTCACAAATTTTATTTATGGTTGTATTGTCGAAGGCTTTCACGGCCGGAGAACGATGGTTGTTGGGGGTTTTCCGGGCTGTATTGCCGTGGTCTTGGCATTGTAGTTCCTGACGTTTCGCCAGCAGCTGTGGCTGGCATCTTCAGAGGTGTAGCACCAAAAGACAGAGATCTCTCAGTGTCACAGTGTGGAAAAGATGTAGGTCATTTGTATCTACTCAGGAGGGGTGGGGTTGAGCTGAGTCATTCTGTAAGAGTTTCCCAGGGTGTGGAATGCTAATGGCGGGAGGCTTCACTGTATCCTGAGGAGGTTCTTTTGCATATGGATTGGTGCTTGATGTGCTAATCTTGTCTGCAGGGCTATTGTCGGGTATAGAGTGTTTTGTTAGCCTGGTGTTTTTCAGAACTGGAAACCATGCTCTGTTCATTCTTAAGGTTTCTTCTTTCCTGTTGAAGTTTTGCTTATGCTTGTGAATTTCAATGGCTTCCCTGTGCAGTCTGACAAAGTAGTTGGAAGTGTTCCACTTCCAAAATACTGGACAACACTTCCAACTACTTTGTCAGACTGCACAGGGAAGCCATTGAAATTCACAAGCATAAGCAAAACTTCAACAGGAAAGAAGAAACCTTAAGAATGAACAGAGCATGGGCTCCAGTTCTGAAAAACACCAGGCCAACAAAACACTCCACACCCGACAATAGCCCTGCAGAGAAGATTAGCACATCAAGCACCAATCCATATGCAAAAGAACCTCCTCAGGATACAGTGAAGCCTCCCGCCATTAGCATTCCACACCCTGGGAAACTCTTACAGAATGACTCAGCTCAACCCCACCCCTCCTGAGTAGATACAAATGACCTACATCTTTTCCACACTGTGACACTGAGAGATCTCTGTCTTTTGGTGCTACACCTCTGAAGATGCCAGCCACAGCTGCTGGCGAAACGTCAGGAACTACAATGCCAAGACCACGGCAATACAGCCCGGAAAACCCCCAACAACCATTTATTTATGGTTCTCTTCTCTTTTCTTTTCTTTAATTGCCACGCCAAATATTTCCCAGGTTTATTTGCACCCTCAAACGACCTCTGATTCATTCTCTTGTGGTTCCATTCCAATTCTTTATTATTCATTGCCGTCAATTGTTCTTGTAGGATTTTAATATCCTGATATATCTTCTTTTTCCCTGGTCTCTTCTTAAGTTGTATCTCTTTGGCTTTTATTTTCTCCATAATCTCTAACCTCTTCTTCTCTTTTTCTTTTCTAGCTCTTGCATTTAAGTCCATTAGTATGCCTCTGGTCACTGCTTTATAAGTGTCCCATACCTTATTAGTTGAAACTTCCCTGTTCATATTATGTTGTATAAAGAATTTGGTCTCCCTTCGCAACAACTCAATGTTGTTTTCTTCTTGCAAAAGATCTTCATTTATTCTCCATCCTTTTCTTTTATTTCTTTTCCCAAATCTCCACATGATTGGGTTGTGATCTGAGCCTACCATGGGCATTATTTCCACCTCTTTAGTCCATAATGCTAAGTCTTTGGAGGCCCAGATCATGTCAATTCTTGATAAAGTAGAATGTCTTGCAGAATAAAATGTATATTGTCTAGATTTGGGATTCTGTCTCCTCCACACGTCTTCTAAAGTCTCTTGTTCCTTTATTACAAAAACGGATTTTGGTAGTAGTCCTCTTTTCTTTTGTGCAGTTCCAGATTTCTTATCTTCCTCCAAATTAGTAACTCCATTGAAGTCTCCAGCTAAAATTATCTGGTCATAAGATAGTCCATCAAATTGTTTACTCAAGTCCTCAAAATTTTTTTCTTTTGCTCCATTAGGTGCATATATTCCAATCACCAACAGCTTTTTTAAATTCCACATAATTTCCACTGCTAAATATCTAGCTTCTGCATCACTCACTACTAATTTAGGCTGTAATTCTTCTTTTATATACAGCACCACGCCTTTTTTCTTTTTTTTTGAAGCAGCCACAAATTCACTTCCCAATTTTGCACACTTTAAATATTTTGTATCTTGCTTTTTAATATGGGTTTCTTGCAAACACACAATGTCACATTTTTGTTTTAATAGCCAGTGGAAAATATTTTTTCTCTTGTTAGGAGAGTTAAGTCCATTTACATTCCAAGATATTATTTTGCACTCCATACTCATAATCTTGTTGTTGGTAAGTCCTTTACATTGTCCCTAATAAACTTTTCCATCTCCAATTCAGATCTGATGCGCTTTTTAACTCCTCCAAATTCGAAGGACAGCCCTTCTGGTATTTCCCATCTGTATCTTATCTTCATGTCCTTCAAGATCTGAACCAAGTCTTTATATTTTTTCCGTTCCAACAGCATCAATCTGGGCAATTCCTTCATAATAATCACCGCCTTGCCGTCAACCTTCAATGGATCCTGAAATTGTTTACTCACAATCATTTCTCTTATATTTCTAGTCGTGAATTGCACAATCATATCTCTTGGTAATTTCCTCTGGGTCGCGAATCTTGAGTTTATTCTGTATACCACATCTAGGAAAGCCGCAATTTCATCTTCCTCTTTCCCCAGGTATCCAGCCAAAACTTCTATAATCTGTTCTTGGGCAGATTTTCCCTCAATTTCCGGCAAAGCATGAAATCTCAGTTTTCTCCATATGTTTACTTTCTGCTACAACTATTCTGCCTCTCATCTCCCTCATCTCAGTTCGTTGTGTGTCTGCTACAGTGTCCATTGCATTTTCTACTACATTATCCCTTTGCTGTGTGGCTTGCAGTTCATTTTGTATTTTTTCCATACCTTTCGTCAGTTCCGCCAATTCCTTCTTAAGTGTCTCTTTAAACTCCTTCGCCATCACCTGTATCATATCTTTAACTTCTTTATTTCCTTCTGAAACTTTTTTATCTAGACTTTCAATTGCTGCTTGCCACTCCTTTTTTGACATCGTGGGGCTGGCTTTACCTCGCTCCCACGAGTCCGCTCTTTTCCTTAACTCCGTGGCGTTTAACTTTGTGTCCTTTTACTTTTAAAAGTCCCACATTTAATTTATTTCTTAAAAAACACCTTTACACAGTCCAAAATGTCGGGCGTCTTTTCTCAATGGTTATTTCAACTCTACTTTCAATCCAAGATGGCCTACTTCCTCTTCTGCTGAAGCCACGACCTTTCCCTTCTTCAAAATGGCGTTCTTCTGCTTCCTGTCTCATAGAAAGGGCCGCTTCTCTCCAGCTTCTCTATCGTTCTGACGTACTTCCTGTTCCTCTGCCCCACACAGCAGTTCTTGCGATGATGAGGCTTTCCCACAGTCCACTATCTCTTTCTTCCCGCAGGTATGTAAACAATTATCAACTTTCTCTGCTAACTTCGTTATACATAGTCCTTTAAAAAAAAAAAATCTTGCCGGAGTTTCCCCTCGTTACAGTCAACCTGCGGCAGTTTTTAAAATCACTTTAATACTTTGCTTCTTAAAGTACTCAGTCCCGTTTCAAGAGATAGTAATCTTTACCTTCTTAGTCATTTTCTCGGGTTGTAATCACTGTTTCAATATTCAATTCACTTCAAATCCCCTTGTCTCTGTATGAAGCTTGGGTATGAGGGTCTTATGCCAACCGAATTGGCTCCAAGACTGCTGCAGAGATCTTGGCAAAACCTCTCTTCGGGTGGGACCTCAAAGGACAAGAGGGAGTCCGTTGCGTAGGACCCCCCCTCGCCCGAGATCAACGCGCCCTCAGGTTCTTGAGCGTTCTACGCCTGTTCTCCGCCTGAGAACAGTTGGCTACGGGCAAATCCTCGCCCCTCTAGCCTCCAAAACAGCAGCCTGGACAGCTCAGCTCTTAGAGCTGCGTTAGACCTTCATGGATTCCAAGCCGGAAGTCATGAGGTTGTGAAATCTTTACGAGAACCTCATCAGAAACACTTTGGTTTTCCACCTTACAAACACAAGCCAGTGTTGCAATAGTTAAATAACACATTTATTGCATTGCGATTTCCCTCTCCATCTACTCTATATTATGTTGACAATAACCAGGTGCACAGAAAAACAAGGCAATTTCTTTGAGAAGGGACAGCATTGTCATTGATAGCAAAGTTCCACAGAAGTCTTTTCTGAGAGTTGTAGACTTAAACAGCAGCATAATCAAAAAGGGTCCAGTAGCACCTTTAAGACTAACCAATTTTATTGTAGCATAAGCTTTCCGGAATCACAGTTCTCTTCGTCAGATGCACAGCAGCATGACTCTACAAAGTAAAGGATGAAAGTCCAGGGCACAGAGCCGAGGGAATGGATGGAGACCTGTGACAGAGACAGAACTGACTATTCCAGAAAGAGAGAGAAGACATTTTTTCACAGTCACTGTTGATCCAACAAGAAATGCATACGCTCATTATGTGGCAAACATAGAAAAAGTATGTGCAAAATTCTTCCAGTTTTCTGCTGAGTTACCACCTTTGTCTTTCTGCCTCCAGAGTTTTATCCCACTTATTGGGGGAAACTTGCTCTAAAGCAGACACATGGCAAGTAAGAGTCTCCTTGACTGTTTCAAAGCAGTACATTAATCACTAAACCTCAAGGTGGTATGATGATGTTATCTAAAATGCTAACAACCAAATGGCCCTGACACTGGATACTTAAATCTGGAGCTTTGAGCCATGAACGGTCAAGACAGATCTTCCCACATACCTAAAAAATGCCCCAGGTATGCAGAAAAATCTGAAATCTAAAAAAAATGCATTGGGTGGTTAAAATAAAACTCCAAATGATAAAAGGAGTGCCTGAAGCTTTAATCAGTGGATATAGCTAGGCAGCCATAACAGTTTAGCCAGTATACCAACTTGATTTCTATCAGGAAAAGGTGGGGGCAGGGCCATTTCCAGGGCTGTTTTAGCCTTTAAGGGAGGACTAGGGCTGCCAGGACGGGGGCATCTCTGGGGCAGCTGAACAGCAGGGTCACTGCCAGTGGGGCACGACTTCACTTCCAGGAGTGACATCTTCATGCTGGATGAAGGAATGCTCCTGTGATTCTTAAAGAATTGGCCCTGTGCAAAGTGCATGAAGATCTTGAAAATGATGAGTACCGGGTAAGGGGACCTGGCACCTCTAGGGAGGACACATTGAGGCCAGTTCTAGAAGCAACCACCACGCCACTTGATACTACATCACTTGCATGATTCACCCAGACCTGGCTGCTTGTTACTGTTCATCAGCAGCCCTTCCTCCAAAACCAGTGGTTCGAGTTTCAGAGCAGGATCCAGGAGACCCAGGTTCTAATCAGCACTCTGCTGTGGAAGCTCAGTGGCAGACTTTGATCCAGTCAAACACTCTCAACCTAACCCACCTCTCTGGGTTGTTGTGAGGAAATTGCAGGGCTTTTCAGGTCCAGAACTCTCTCTGGGATTCTGCCCTCAAGCAAGCCCCAGAGACTGGCCAGCCAATCAGAGATGCTGAGTAGAGGGGGAGTGACCGCCTCAGTTTAAATGGAGAGCAGAGATACATTTCTCTTTGGACAGGGATATCCAGAGCTTTTAAATTATCCTCAACTAGAAACAAAGCCCGTTGTGGGAAAAAATACAACGGGCTCTAGAAAGGGGAGAGCGGGCAGACAAGTATTCCCTCCTCCTCCGTCACTGATCCCGGCCAGTGAAGGAGGGGGGTAGGCATTGCCACCTGCTCCGCACCTGATCTCAGCAACGTGAAGGGGGTGGTGGGCTTTGCTGCCTGTTGCATGCCTGATAGAGGTTGGGTAAAGGGGGACAGGCATTGCCACCTGCTCCACTTCTGATCCCAGCTGGGTGAAGGGGGTGGGCATTCCACCTGCTCTGCTCCTAATGCCAGTTGTGATAAGGAGAGTGGTGGTAATTACCACCTGCTTCACTCCTAATACCAGCTGGGTTAAGGTGGGGAGTGGGCATTGCCATCTGCTCTCCTAATAACAGCTGAGTTAAGGTGGGGGTGTGCATTGCCGCTTGCTCTGCTCCTAATACCAGCTGGATTAAGGCAGGGGCGGGCATTGCCACCTGCTCTGCTCCTGATCTCAGCTGGCTGAAAGGGGCGGGTATTGCCACCTGCTCCGCTACTAATATCAAGACCAGGGAACCACAACTATGTATAAATTTTTGTTAATCAATTTTTGAAGTGCAAAAGTGCAAAAGTGCCAATGTGAATAAATACAAAAAGATAGTTACAATATAAATACAAAATACAAAATACAAAATTACAGAGTCCATCCATGTATATCACATAAAATCCTGAATAAATATTCAAAATATTCAAAATATTCAAATATTCAAATCCTGAATAAATATTCAAATACTCATACACAATGGTGTATGATTATTTGTTTGTTACAATATATTTTTATGCTTGCAGTGTGTCCGGTCTGAACTGTTTTATGCCCAGGATGAAGTGAGTTTTTACTCACAAAACGGGTTAATGAAAAATTGCCTGCATACTCCCGTCGGTGATTTTTGATGTATTAATTCAAGTTGTTGGACTGTGAAAGAAATAACATCTTGCACTATTCCCCACCTACTGGCTTTTCTATTACTGCTGGCATCTTGCACTTTAAATGTGTTGAAAGAGCTCTACGGACTTTGAATATTTATTCAGGATTTTATGTGATATACATGGATGGACTCTGTAATTTTGTATTTATATTGTAACTATCTTTTTGTATTTATTCACATTGGCACTTTTGTACTTTTGCACTTCAAAAATTGATTAACAAAAATTTATACATAGTTGTGGTTCCCTGGTCTTGTTGTTCTCCTCTGGTTTCATATCAGGGTTGCCCGTTGTTTTCCTCCGCCACTAATATCAGCTGGGTTAATGTGGGGGGTGGGAATTGCCACATGCTCCACTTCTAATACCAGCTGGTTTAAGGTGGAAGACGAGCATTGCCACCTGCTCCGCTATTAATACCATCTGGCTGAAGGGGGCAAGCATTGCCACCTTCTCCGCTATTAATACCAGCTGGGTTAAGGTGGTGGTGGATGTTGCCACCTGTTCCACTCCTAATACCAGCTGGCTGAAGGGGGGGCAGGCATTGCTACCTCCTCTGCTCCTGATATCAGCTGGGTTATGGTGGGGGGGTGGGCATTGCCCCCTGCTCCACACCTAATATCAGCAGGGTTAAGTTGCAGGGAGGGCATTGCCACTTGCTCTGCTCTTGTTCCTGGCCTGGGCTTCTCACCACAGCATGTTCTCTGGAGTGATATGGTGAGTTACCTGGGCTTTCCTCTGCGGCATCGCCCTCTGGTGGTGCACCAGGGTATAAAGTGAGTTGTTTGAAACACGTTTACTGAATTATCAGGGATTAGGAACGGTGGATAAGAAACTGGAACCAGCTTAGTCGCTTCTCAGTTCCCAGTTTCTTATTTGCCGTTCCTAGTTCCTTATTCGTAAATGCAAACACAATTATTAAGGAAAATTGAAAAGCTCTGCACTCCAAAATAAATTTTGGAGCAGCACATATCATATACCTCCATATTCAGGGACACTGCCCTCCAAGTGGACCTATGCTGGGTCCTGCTCCAAAGCCCAGTTCTTGTGGTGTTCACTCTTTCAAAATAGGGTGCCCCAGAACAAATGCACAGGCAGAAAGGGGGGAAGCTGCACCTAAAACAATCTTTGGATCACCCTGAATCACACAGCCACAATCTGCAGAGATTGTCCCCTACAGGAAGACATGCACTGGTGCCAGTCCAGATGTTGGTTCTGGCATAAAGAGCTGTTTGGGCTCTCTTGTCAGGTGTTGTTTGCATCTGTCATATTCAGACTGAAGCCTGGGACTGGATGTTATGGTTATTCTGGCCTACGCTGTAAGAGGTTAATAAGAGTTAGTAACTTTGTCTCTCAACCTCACAATGTGAAAGTATGTTTGTTATCTCATATAGACTCTGCATAACTTTAAATCCTGCTGCTGTTTCCTGCATAGATGTTTACCAATGGATTTAGCCATCCTTTAGGAAAGGGAGGGGTAGCAAAGAGGGAGTTTTAGCCTTTAATATATATGCCTAATACCTGCTTGTACCCTCATTCCTGGCAATGAATAAGTATGAACCAGTATGATCCTGGTTAGAGGTGGGCATGGTCCAGAAAACAGACCTAAATTAGACATGGTCCTACCCGATTTTTGGTTCACTAACACACAGTTTGTGGGACTCACTATTCATGAACTTTGGTCAATTTGGGCTGGTCCATCAGTCCGTGGTCCATGAGTCCAGACTAGAGATGGGCACGATCTGCATTACGATCGAAAAAACCCCACGATAATGGCAATCGCACGATCATGACATGGCGGATTGTTGTCTTCCATGGCGAACGATCCAGCGGTCGGGAGGGGGTTGGACCGGGGCTGGACCGGGGCGATGGTGATAGGATCGGGAAGCCAGACATTCAGGCACCAGTAATCTATTCCCCTGGCAATGGAGCCAGGGGAATTCCTGAGCTCTGTTTGCCCTCCTTCTGTCACGGAGGTTTCATGCTGCACACGGAGGTTTCATACTGCAGCTTGAGGTTAACTTTTTAGCAAAAGAAATTTAAGGCAAGAAACTTGATAATATTTCCCCTAGGGAGGAAAAGCAAACAGTTGTGAGTGAAAAGGTGGCTTCCTGAGAAAAATATAAGCAAAGTGATTGGGAGAGGAAGGGGTTAAGAGAGAGAGAAAACAAAAACCCCTGGCTTTGAGAGCGGCTATCAGCTGAAGCTGTTTTGCGCTCCTCTCCTCCTGAGTTCATTCAGTGCGTTGAAAGAGTTAATACTGAAAAGAGATCTCTCTCTCCTCCTGGCTTCTCAGCCCAGTGCCTGCATCCCTTTTCCAAGAAGTTAAGAAGGAGAAGAGGGAGAAGTTAATGTGCAAAAGAAAATACAGCCGTCTTTAAACTCTCAGCTGGTGGAACTCTAATTAGACAGGTGGTACAAATGATTTGGCTTTTTCATGACTAGAAGGGTAATACTTGGTAAATAGAGGGCTCAGAGGAGCTGAGCGGGAGTGTTTGCACGTGCCCAGCGCCCGCCACTGATCCACGGATCGGGAAACGGGAGATGCTCGGCACGAATCGTTAATTTGGGATCGGCGCCAGCACCAATCCACGATCAGCTTGATCATTAATTTTTTGGAGATCGTGCCCACCTCTAGTCCAGACATCCTGGCGCTGATCTGTCAATTCCCTAGGCAATGGAGGAGATGTCCGCAGACCTTTTGCAGCCCAGAAGTGACATCATCATATGGTCCCAGGAGCACATGCACGCACTTCGTGCGTACATATGGTGACAGGGTCACCACCTCCTGCCAGGAGTTGCCCCAAGTGCTGGCAAATAAGTTCTACCACCTCTTTCCCTAGAAAAAAAAGCTTTGCTTGTAAGTGCTTAATTGTCTGATACAAAATATGCTGGCAGATATATAATCACAAAGCAAAATCATATACAATATACAGAAAATATTATCTCCACAATGGCAATCTTCAGTCTTCAGTACTTGTGTTGATGAACACACGTGTGCTAAAATCGAATGTGCGTAGGTCGTGTGATCATTAAAACAAGTACTTGTCAGATAGGCCTTTAGCATATCTGCCATGTATCAGGTGTGTTGTGATAGTATTGTGTCTCTGAGTAAAACCAGTATTCTGTTGCTTTGTTGCAAACTACTTATCTTCCAGACAAGGTGTTTTGGTTACCAGTTCCTGCTGAAGCCTGGGAACCCGACCTTGGAATTAACGCAGAGACTGAGCAGAGCTCCTCTCTCCCCCCCTTCCCTTCTTCCCAGGCAATGCGCGCCAAAACCTCCATTGGCCTCTCCTTCCCACTGGGGGTGGGGGTGGAGACAGTGACCTATAATTGATCCTGCTTTACTACCTTTAGGCATTCCAGTCAATTCCATTGTTACAGCTTCTTGAACTGATATCTTTCCTTAAAAAAATAATCTTTAACTCATACACCACAGTGATGCAGTGAAGTGATTGGCGAAGTACCTGGCAAGACTTGACAGTACTGAAGACTGGCGACTGACATTATGGAGAAATATGGCCTGCATATTTTGTGCCAGACAATTAAGCACTGTTACAAGTAAATTTTGTATTGTGTTTCATTAGTCCATAGCACGGTGTTATTTTGTGTTTGCAATGAAACTCTTCTTTCTTAATTTCATGCCCTTGCTGGGATTTATTTGGTAATATTTTCATTTGTCATTTCATAATGCAAGTGCTATTATTAGTGAGGTCTTCCTCTTGCAGTAATTTCTCCTGAATTTCGGGATACTGTTAAAATCTTCTATCATGTCATTGCCACCAGGAAAACCACAAAGTTTAGCAATATGGTGTGGCTATGCCTCCCACTCCTCTACTGGTTCTGATACCCTTTGGTTAATTTACGTTGAATGGAGTCCTTTCTTCTGGGTGTTCAGTATGCCTCGCTGTGAACAGAACTGGGGGTTTCTTTCTATCTTCTTTAGGCATTTTGCCAGCAGCAATCCAGGCCTTGCAGAGATCTTTGCCTTCTTGTTCATCACTGATTTGAAACTGTGGCTTCTTCCTGCAGCCAAGTTCTCTTTTCTCAGGTACACTGGAGGAAACCTGGTCAATCCAGCCCCAACATTCCCATACTTCCATAGCTCCCTCAGCACAGGCCACTATGAGAAGCCATCTCAGACCCCCTCCAGCCAGCATGACCTAAGCCTTGCTCAAGATAAACTGAAGTCACATGCTAGGACCAAAATCATGGGGCATACTTAGAGTACGGAATCTTGCACTTTGGGATTTTTTGTTTTTAATTTTTTAAAAATTTATTCGTGCAAAGCAAAGAAAAGGGGGAAAGTGGAAAGAAGAAACAATAACCACAGGGAAAAAAACCCAGTTAAACAATGATGGTGAATCTATACATAAGTGTCTATAAAAGGTCTCCAAATATCTAAAAATAAGTCCATTTGCAGGTCATCTATATGTGATACATTCAAATGTTGATACGTTAAGGTTTTCAATCCAATCAGCTATTCCTTAGGATCACTCAAAAAGTTCATAGGATCCAGCTTCAAGTATAGGTCCAAGGGCTTTCCTTAGGAGCAGCAACCGACGCATGTTTAAATGTAGTTTGAATGAGAGTTTCTGAATATTGAAAATAATGTCGGTGAGATAACTATCTTTGAAAAAGACCCTGAAACGGGACCCCCCAAATGAACCGGTCTGCCCGTTAGATGGGGAAAAAATTCCAACCTGCATGTACTTGGACCTATACTTGAAGCTGGATCCTATGAACTTTTTGAGTGATCCTAAGGAATATTAATGGACTTTAAAAGTATCAACTATTTATAGAGAGTATCATCATTGCTTTGCACTAGCACTTTATGTATAGGTCTATATATGAAGACTGTGTGTATTGACATATATTGAATGGCAAATTAAACTATGCAATAACAATAAGAATATTTTTGCAGTTGTTATAAGTGTTTATTTCATTAGGTTGTCACAATTATTGTTTTCCTTTGCTATGTTAGTCTGTAGTAGCAAAATAGAAGAGTCCAGTAGCACCTTTAAGACTAACCAACTTTACTGTAGCATAAGCTTTCAAGAACCACAGCTCTCTTTGTCAGATGCAGTTTCATGTAGGTGTTGGGGGAGAGTTGCCTGGTCCCCCAGGGACCAAACCCAAACCAGGGAGCAGAGGCTTGGGAGGTGGAGGGAAGCAGGTATATAACTCCTGTACATGTGTTTTGCACACACGTGCTCCCGAGCTCCCCTGTTGTGCTGGAAATGGCATCATTCTGAAAACAGATTCATTAAAAATTGCCTGCTTGGAGGTATATTTTTTAAAAAAATTATTTTTTTAAAGCATTGAAGAGATACAGAAAAAATGGGGGAGACGTACAAAAAATTAAATTTAAGAAAATATAGAAAATACACGTTACAAGGATTATTAGAATGCTACAGCCATATAACATTTTTCAGGTATGCAATATAGATGAATTAATAAAATATTTCCTCTTTCCTTCCTAATCGCTTCTCTCTCAGATCAACAATATTAAACTATATAATCAAATTAATCCATAATGAAATTTATTCATCATTAACTATTGCAAATTATAAAATATTTAACATTCTATACTAAAATGTTATTACTACATTGCTATAATAACATCTTTGTATTTTATAATTGTTGATTTAATAAAGAACCAATACATTTTCAAATAGGTTATCAATACATCTTGTCGAAGGCTTTCTCGGCTGGAGAATGATGGTTGTTGTGGATTTTCTGGGCTGTATGGCCGTGGTCTTGGCATTGTAGTTCCTGACGTTTCGTCAGCAGCTGTGACTGGCATCTTCAGAGGTGTAGCACGGAAAGACAGAGATCTCTCAGTGTCAAACTGTGGAGAAGATGTTAGCAGGTAATTTATATCTACTCAGGAAGGTGGGTTTGGGCTGAGTCATCCTGTAAGAGTTTCCCAGGGTGTGGCATGCTAATGGAATGCTAATACTTCACTGTATCCTGAGGAGGTACTTTTGCATATGGATTCTTTTGCATATGGATTATACATCTTCTCCACAGTTTGACACTGAGAGATCCCTGTCTTTCAGTGCTACACCTCTGAAAATGCCAGTCACAGCTGCTGGTGAAACGTCAGGAACTACAGTGTCAAGACCATGGCTATACAGCCCGGAAAATCCACAACAACTATCATACATCTATTTATAGAATACCATGTCATATTAAAATTATTAATGTTAATTACTCTGGGTGTAAACAGTATTGAATAACATGCAACTTACATCAGAACAGACTTAATGTTGCTCCTGCTCGGGCACTGCTCTGTCTCTGCCACCTTGCTACTGCTTTGCCAGCCAGTTTCCTGTCATAGTTTGCACCTTCTGCCACTCACCTTTTTGGGTGCCCTTTGTTGTTGTATGCAGGCATGTGTGTAGCATAATTGAGGAAAAACTGCTGTGGATTGATGTTTTAGAGGGAGGGTTGATGTAGTTTTTGGTTAAGAGTGAAAATAACTGTCCCAGAGACCCGTTTCCCCAACTCCTCTTAAACAGTGTGCATATGCACAGCTGCCAAACACTTGCTTGGATACTGTTCTCAAAGCATTCTTCAAGATTTGTAAAAAATGAACCCCATTGCTGTGTGTGCTCAAACTTTGTGGGCTGATGGTTTAGAGAAAAGACTGTGTTCTGTGAAATTATGACAAAATTAAGTGCCAGTTTGGTGTTGAGACCCAGTTTGGTGTAGTGGTTAAGAGCACGGGACTCGAATCTGGAGAGCCGGGTTTGATTCCCCACTCCTCCACGAAGCCAGCTGGGTGACCTTGGGCGAGTCACAGTTATCTGGAGCTCTCTCAGCCCCACCCACCTCACAGGGTGATTGTTGTGGGGTAATAATAACACTTTGTAAACCGCTCTGAGTGGGCATTAAGTTGCCCTGAAGGGCGGTATATAAATCGAATGTTATTATGTTATTATTATTAAAAAGAGTTTCCCCTAACAGCGGAAGCCTTCATTGCAAAGAACAGATCCAAAACTCATAATAACAAAAAAAAATCCCACATGTATTAGACCCAAACTGGCAATGCCCCACATGGAAAAAAACAATAACAATTCATACTTTGTTTAGAAACACCAGATTCAAAACTAAAATTGAAATTTTCTCAGTGCACACTCTGGCTCATGGGTTCCCTTAATGTAGCAAAAAGTTCTCAATTCCAAGGAGCAGTAAAAAGTTTAAATGAAGGTGCCATCTACTGGCTAACATTGGAATTGCAGGGAAACCATGAAAGATTTTATGATGTGCTCATATCAGGTGATACATGTTCTTAGACCTCTTTTTTACTTTGGTGAAATATGATGATGGTATTTAGTTATGTTGTGGTACCTCTTTCCATTTTATATGTTTACAAATCAATACGATGCAAAACCAAATTATTCAAAAAGGCTTTTTACTCAGATAGGAGGGCTGTATTGTAGGGAGGGGGTCTCAGATGCTTCACTAATGAGTTAGGGACCATAGACTTCATCACTATATTGCCTTATGTCCTATCTGTTGCTTTAAATATATGCTCGGCTCCTATGAGCTACCTGTGCTTCATGCTGTCTAAAGTCAGTCCTAGAATTGCTTATGTTCTCTTTCAGAATTTCTTCCACTCTGTATTGGATTCTTACTAATGGTATGTCTTTGTGAACTTGTGTTTATGAACCCTATGGCATTATTTATGGAAGCATCCATGATATTGACTGTACTCATCTTACACTGTGTGATCTGCCTTGAGTCTCAGTGAGAAAGGCGGACTATAAATGACATAAATTAAATAAATAAATTAAGAAGACGAAGAGGGGGACTTGCAAGGGCTTGCGAGGGATGGAGCGGAAATCATATTCATCTCTTGCCAAGTTCTATTCCCCCCTTCTGGCCCCAAATCCTTCCTCCCTTGCCTCCTCCTCCTCCTCCTGTTAGGGAACCTCTAGCACATAGCTACATGTCAAAAAACCTACCCAGATGTCAATTCTATTTTTTCTTTTTATTTACTTACTTATTTATAGCCCTCCTTCTCCCTGGGGCTCAAGGCAGATTACCCAATGTAAGTCAAATGCAACCAGTCCGATGGGACATCCGATAAACAATGCAACGGGATTTGGATTTGTAGAAATCTGCCACCACCTAGAAATCTGAAACTGTCCTGTGCTTGGGTAGATGGTCTCCTCAGGAATCAGTTGCTTGGCAAGCGGGCCTATGAAGAAGCTGGAGGCTCGGGTCTCAGAGCTGGACCACAATAAGCTTGCAATAAGTGAACTGGTTGGTCCAGCACTGAAGCTCTGCCAAGCCTCAGCCCAAGTAAGCTCAGAGGTATCTGCCACCAAGTGTTGGGGCCCGGGAGACCCTGCTCTGCTCTGGCCATGGTCCTGAAAGGAAGTCTCGCCGCCAGAGTCCTGAGTCTGACCTGAGTCTGCAGGGAGATGGTGTGCAGCCAGCCTTGCGCTTTGCCTTCTCGGAGCCACTTCTGCCACAGTCCTTAACCCTTTACCCGAGAAACTTTCTCAACTGTTTTGTTATACTGGCTTCTGCCTGGCTCCAGCTTAGGGACAGAATGCCGAGCTTCAGAAAAGAGACAGCAGTGAGCACGTTTACAAATAATTGCTCTACATTCAACCAAATCCGTTATCAGGCCACACACATTGGATAATGCCCCTTCAATGCTCTTTAGCGATCATTTGGAACTGGGTTTTTTGTGTGTGAAACAAAAAACCCACTTCCAAAGCATTGCTAAAGTGCATTGAAAGTGCATTATCCAACATGTGTGGAAACAGCCCAGGAGACTGACATTAATATCAGAGTCTAGCAACATCACAAAAGGCACCACCAGAATCAAACTCCCTCCCATTCCACATAATCCTCTCTTTCCTGCTCTGACCTGGAGAACATCGAGCAGAGGAAGTCTTGTCGGGCCCTCCTGTCTGAGGGGATGGTGCTGGGACCTTCCATATGCAACATGTGCCCTCTGTCCCTAAGCTTTTGATCCTTTACTACTGGGGCGCACACCACTTAACCTGTGCCCTAGAGAGCCTGCTGCTCCATCCCGATTGCTTGTGTAACCCTTGGTCCACTAGAGGGGGAAAAGGGGCAATTTTCCTGGAGAGATTGTAGGGCCTGAAACTGTAGGAAGAAGCACTCTCATTTCTGGAGTACTCCTTTCTATGAATATCATATATTAATATTTTAGACGTGAGAATTTCTTATACTCATTACTGGAAGGGAGGATTGTGTTTATATTAATTGGCTGTTACATGAATAATTTTCCCTGAGAGATTCCAGGGCCTGAAACTGGAGGGAGAAACACTCTCACCTCAGGAGGAGCACTTCTTTCTATGAACACTTTCTATTAATATTTTAAAAACTCCTGTAAAGAACAGAAGACACCGAATGCAAGGCATGGCTACAAGTTAGTGCATTTTCAAGGGACTGGCTAGACAGAAAGACTGAGACCTGGGTCTGCTTGAATACAACATGCATGATTTGTTACATGACTGTTATTGTATATGCTTAACGACAGTTCCAAATAAGATTTTTTTCCAAGTGGGTTCATTGTTATTTTTATAAATGCAAGTGTTTTAAATTAGATATATATATTTATTCGATGTTGCACCTTGTACTAAACAGGTTACACTTGCTTGCAGTTAGATTGAGACTTGTCCTTAAAAACCACCTTTGGGTGATTTTAGGTGGTTAGCCATGTTGGTCTGCAGTGGAACAGCAGGATTTATGTCCAGGGGCACCTTAGGGACCAGATTTTCAGGCTGTTAAGCATTTGAGAGTCTTATCTCTCTTCTTCAGACACCTCTCTAAAGAAGAAAGCTCTGACTCTTGGATCTTACACTGAAAAAAAAACTAGTCGGTCTCTAAGGTGCCTCGGGACTCAAATCCTGCTGTTCCCCTTTGGGTGCTGTCTCCTGATGTACCACACAGGGGCAGCCATCTCGCAGATTTTTAAAAACAAGAGCTACATTTTATTTTATTTTTAAAAAACATCAGTTTCCCCCACATTTTTATAAGGCTTACAGAATATGCTGCTTCACCTCATCCTGATAGTCACCTAAAGTATAATAGACAGTTGTAGCTTATTCTTTTGTCTTTCCAATGAGCCATAGCATGAAGAAATTCATTTTGATATGCCACAGGTAGGTACATGAGAATGGATCCATGTGTTGTGTGGTAATTCAGCATAACTGCATAATAGACAACTTTGTGTTATTGCAAAGGGACATCTTTGTGAGTTCAGCTACTGTTCAAAATGCACACATTTTCATTTTCAGATCTTTCATCATCATCATTTAATGAATTTTATTTTCTAAGGGACTGTATATCACAGGGGTGGCCAAGCTGTGGCTCAGGATACCCAGAGGTCTCTGAGTATCGCTGTGGCCATACATTTTCTTTAGTCTAGTTTATTTCCCTCCCTCCCTTTCTCCCTTTCCTCCTTTCTTTCCATGCCTTTCCCTCCCTTTTCCTTTTTTCCTTCCTTCCTTCTTTCTTTCCATGTCTTTCACATTTTCAGTAAATAAATTGGGGTTGCCAGGTCTGACTTAGGAAATATCTGGGGACTTTGAGGGTGAAGGCTAGCAAGGATGTGACATCACTTTTGTGATGTCACTTCCAAGTCAAAGGTCAGGTGATGACTCTTCCCAAGCTCCACCCCTTCCAATGATGTCACTTCCAGCATACTGCACCCAAACCCCACCCCTTCCTGTGATGTCACTTTCAGGACACTCCCCCAAACCCACCTCCTCATCTGAAGTCACTTCAATGTATCATGTCTTGCGGCTCTCAAACATCTGACGTTTATTCTATGTGGCTCTTACATTAACTAAGTTTGGCCACCCCTGGCCTAAGATGTAATTGGCAGAAGGATACACCACCCACAATTCTTCATTATCAGAGCAGGATTTGAACGTGGGTCTTCCTGCTTTACTTAAATGCTATCCACTAAAAGAAAAAGCTCATATGCTTTGGAGTAATTATCCCCCCCTTGCTATTTCTAGCTTGTCTGTTTGCTACACTTCAATAGGTTTACCTGTGGGTTTATGCTGAGGTAAGGCCCATTATGTTCTACGGGGCAGTTCAAGGCCTGTCGCAAGCCTCACATACGTCTTCTTAGTGCTGATCTCAATGCATTCAGTACACAGTGGAGAAAAGAGTGTGAGGTGCAGCAGCCAAGGAATAGCTTGGTAAAACTTGCAGCTAAACTGGCATTTGAATGATAATAGCATGCAAAAGGATTCTAGAAAGAAGAAGAATGACAAGAAAGAGGCCAGGCTCACGCAGTGGTCAATGCTGGTTTATTGGCAGACTCATCTGCAGCCGGAAGAGAGGCACAGGCTGGCACAACTGAACTCATTGCGTGCGGTCAGGGTACTGCTGGAAGTCGCCATCCACTGCCACATATTTGTTAACGTGCCGTCTTACTGGGCTGCTGAATCGAAACTGAGTGTGGTCAGGTAATTCTACGGTCACAATGGTGTTATTGTCTCTCCCCTCAAGGAAGAAAGTGATCTGAGGAGAAGAGATCGAGGCGTTAGCTGACTGCAGTTTTCAGGGGAAGATAAATATGTCCCACCTGCTCTAGATGTGGAGGACCCAGTCTCACTGGCTGGGTAGTTTATTGAAGGCAATGACCAGACCTCACACAGTCCTGCCTCAGGAGCATCCATGTTTCTGGGCTCTTTATCTGGAGGGGTCTCTGCTCATATCTCCTCAGTGGGAAGCTACGGCAGCCTATCCCAGCATTCTGTAGGCAAAGACCGCTCCCTAACCAGCATTTTACAACCAGCTGTTTGGCCCAGGCTAGCCTGATGTTGTCAGATCTTGGAATCTCAGCAGGGTTGGCCCTGATTAGGACATGGATGGGAGATCATCAACGAAGGCCATGGTCGCTGAACAGAGGCAGGCAAAGGCAAACCACCTCCGCTAGCCTCTTGCCTTGAAAAACCAGCAGGGGTCGGCCATACGTCACCTGAGACTTGACAGACTTTTTTGCCTCTGCTGAGAGCTGGCAACGTGATTCCTGAGGGACTGAAGGCCAAGCTACACATCACAGGTTTTTCGCAGGTTGCGTCTCAGAGCCAAGCTGCAAGAGATGAGTTACACAAGGACAAGCACGTGAAGAGAGTTGCAATGCTAGCCAGGAGGCTGAGTTTTAAAAGAGATTGGGAGGCTTTGTCAAGTTCCTCTCTCTACAGAGCCAGGGAAGAGCTCTGAGAGGGTTTGTCCATTTCCTCTTTGCCTCCTAGTACAGAGGTGAAACTGACAGACCCTTCCACAGGCAAAGAGGAAATTGACAAATGCTCTCAGGCGCCATCTCTTTTAAAACACAGCTTTCTGGCTAGCATTGCACTCTCTTCATGCGCTTGCTCTGTGTAATTCGTCTCTTATAGCTCGGAATGCCATGCTGGAAGGCACAGCACACACCCACATGCTCCGGAGCACCCCCACGTTCCTGCGTCATGCTGTGGGATGATTGTGTGAAAACTGGGTCGGTTTTCACACAATCAGAACCAGGCCCAACCCGTTATCTCCACGTCATGGCAGGAATGGCACAGGGCACTCTAGAGCTGGCTTTGTATGCACACGAGATAAGACCCTCCACCCCACATATGACTAGCGTTGCCAGGTCCCTCTACCCTCCCACCCCAAATGAACCGGGGGACGTCACTTCTGGGAGTGTTCCTGACATGCTTGCCAGTGGTGATCGGTAGACAAGGGGGCAAATTCCCAGGAGTTTGCCCACCACCGTTGGGCACCTGGAAACCGTACGTGTGACTCCCTCCCATGCCTCTCCCACCCCCTGGCTTGGCCCTAGGATTGCCAGGTCCAGCTTGTTGCATTCCTGGAGATTTGGGGGGTAAAGTGTGGAGAAGACAGGGTTTGGAGAAGGGGGGCCCCTCAGTGGGTTATAATTTCATACAGCCCACCCTCCAAATCAGCCTTTGTTTGTTTGTCTGTTAGTTTGTCTGTTTGTTTGTTTATTCCACCCTCCCCGCATCAGCAGGCTCAGGGCGGGTTACAACTAAAATTTAAATTACATATTACAATTTATACGATTTAAAACCGTAAAATATTTAAATACCATAATTAAAATGCATATATATATAAACACAGCGGCACAATGATCTAGCCAACCACCTTTTTAGCCATCTCCAGAGCATTCGGCAGGGAAATATGTGAGAGATGGAAGGTGTCACTAGTAGGGAGGGCATATGTTGTACTCCTCTGGCTAGGAGGCACCACCTTGCATCAACCAAATGCCTGGTGGAACAGCTCTGTCTTACAGGCCTGGTGGAAAGATAACAAATCCCGCTCGGTCCTGGTCTCATTAGACAGAGTGTTCCACCAGGCTGGGGCCAGGACTGAAAAGGCCCTGGCCCTAGTTGATGCCAGGCAGGCATCCCTGGGACCAGGGATCTTTAACAGATGTTTATCACTGGAACAAAGAGTCCTCTGGGGTTCATATGGGGAGACGTGGTCCCACAGATACGCCGATCCCAGACCGCATAGGGCTTTATAGTTTAATACCAGAACCTTGAACCTGATTTGATACTCCACCGGCAACCAGTGCTGCTGATGCAGTACCGGTGTTATATGCACACACATTGGCGTTCTGGTGATGACTCACGCCACCGCATTTTCTACCAGCTGTAACCACCGGATCAGGTTCAGGAGAAGCCCAGTGTTGAGTGTGTTACAGTAGTCTAGCCTAGATATGACCATTGCCTGGACCACTGTAGTCAAGTCATGGGACAAGAGATAAGGGGCAAGCTGCCTGGTCTGTCAGAGATAGAAAAAAGTTCTGGCAACTGTGGTGACCTGGTCCTCCATCGCCAAGGAGGAATCCAGGATCACCCCCAGGCTCCTAACTCTCAGAGCTAGTGTAAGCACCACCCCATCGAATGTAGGAAGCCGGGGTCTCGAATCCATGTTTCTGCGACCCAAGTACAGGGTCTCCATCTTCGCCAGGTTTAATTTCAGCCAACTTTGCCTCAACCATCCAGCCACAGCTTCAAAAGCACACTCCAGAACATCTGGAGCCGATCTAGGCCAGCCGTCCAACAACAGATACAGCTGGGTGTCGTCCGCATATTGATGACACCCAAGCCCAAAACTTTGCACCAACTGGGCGAGAGGGAGCATATAGATATTAAATAATAAGGGGGAGAGTATCATCCCCTGCGGCACACCACATATTAGTGGCCTACGGGATGATAACTTCTCCCCCAGCGCCACCCTCCGTCCCCGATCATGAAGAAAAGAGACTAGCCACTGTAGCACCGTCCCCTGAACCTCCACATGGGTGAGGCGGTGGGTCAGAAGATTGTAATCAACCGTACCAAAGCTGCTGAAAGATCTAATAAAATCAGCGGTGCCGATCCGCTTCAATCCAGATACCTGTGAAGATCATCCATGAGGGCAATCAGCAATGTCTCCACCCTGTGTCCTGGGCGAAAACCGGACTGGAAGGGATCTAGGGCTGAGGTCTCCTTCAGGAAACTCTGCAGTTGTTTCTCCGCCACCCGCTCAATCACCTTACCTAGAACCGGGAGGTTCAAGACCAGGTGGTAGTTGAGCAGGTCGGCGGAGTCTAGAATGGTTTCTTTAAAAGGGGCCGCACCACAGCCTCCTTAGTGCCATGGGAAACACCCCAGAGCCCAGGGACAGGTTGACAATGGCCTCCAAAGAATCCCGTAATCTGTCGACACTGGCTTTTACCAGCCATGACGGACACAAGTCCAGAAGGCATGTGGTAGGCCTCACCACCTGCAGAATCTGTCCACCCCTTCCCCAGAAAGAGGCCTGACATGATCGAATATCTGCCCCGAAGACAGCCAAGGGGCCTCTAGTTGACGTACTGTATTAACTGTGGCTAGTAAGTCGTGGAAGAGAGAAGATTTTATCAGCAAAAAAGCTCGCAAAAGCCTGACACCTTATCGCCAAATTCCAATTTTGATGGTCTCCACCTGAGTGGGAGACCAATGAACGTACCACATTAAACAATTTAGCCCGGCGTGAGCTAGCCAATGCATAATATTCCTTCTTCACAGCTTTCACTGCCATCTCATAGGATTGCACATGCAACCTATAAGATGTTCTTGCTTCCTCGTCATGAGATCGCCACCACATGCGCTCAAGTCGTTTTCTCCAGAACAACTTATGTCTGTCATCTGGAGATCAGTTGTAATTCTGGGAGATCTCCAGCCATCATCTGGAGGCTGGTAACAAGGGTTCCCGTGAACGTGAGCTCCTGCGCTACGGCGCAGGAATTGTCACAACTCAGTGCAGAGCTGAGAAGCCTCAGCGCACGGAAGGCGCTGGGCGCTGGAGGAGGCACCGCCGCAGGCATCCACGTGTCCTTTCCCCAGCCCCCCACCAGGCTTGGGGGAAAGAGCCGCAGCAGACACCTGCATGTCCTTTCCCCAGCCCCTCGCAAGGCGCTGGAGGAGGCACTGCAGCAGGCGCCCTCGTGGCCTTTCCTTGGCCCCTCACGGGGCTCTGGAAGAGGAGCCGCGGCAGGCGCCCGCACAACCTTTCAACAGCCCCTCACTGGGCTCTGGAGGAGGCACTGCAGCAGCCGCTTGCACGGCCTTTCTCCGGCCCCTCGCCAGGCTTGGGGGGAAAGAGCCACGGCAGGCACCCAGGCAGCCTCTCCCCAGCCCGTCGCCAAGCTCTGGAGGAGGCACCGCAGCAGGCGCCCACGGCCTTTCCCTGGCCCCTCGCCGCTCTAGGGGAAGAGCCAAGGCAGGCACCCGTGCAGCCTTTCCCAGGCCCGTTGCCAGGCTCTGGAAGAAGAGCCATGGCGGGCACCCGCGTGGCCTTTCCCCGGCCCCTCGTTGGGCTCTGGAGGAAGAGCCGTGGCAGGCGCCCATGCGGCCTTTCCCAGTCCCTTTGCCGGGCTCTGGAAGAAGAGCCATGGTGGGCACCCGCACAGCCTTTCCCCAGCCCCTCGCCAGGCTCTGGGGGAAGAGCTGTGGCAGGCGCCCGCACAGCCTTTCCCAGGCCCCTCGTTGGGCTCTGGAGGAGGCGCTGCAGCAGCCGCCAACACAGCCTTTCCCCAGCCCCTCAGAGGAAAGAGCTGTGGCAGGCATCCATGCGGCCTTACCCAGGCCCGTTGCTGGGTATGGAAGAGGAGCCACGGTGGGCATCCCCAAGGCCTTTCGCCAGCCCGCCAAGCATCCTCTCTGGCCCAGTGCTGGAGGAAAAGGCGGCAGCGGCAGGCACCCATGCTATTTCTCACCAGCCCACCGAGCAGCCTCTCTCGCCCAACGTGGGTGCTGGAGGAGGAGGAGGAGGAGATGGCGGTGGTGTTTCACACTCCTAGGGTTGCCAGCTCCAGGTAGGGAAATACTCTTTGTGTGTGTGTGTGTAAATTCATGACTAAGGAAATCTATTTTACATGCACAGAGAACATTGACTCCCTAGTCACAAGGACTTGCATGGCCAGGAAAATTCGTGACAGAGCTAGGGTCTGAGTCTGGGAATTTTACACGTGCTGGTAAGACAGGCTGTCCTCTCGTTAAATTACTCCATGGGGAGTGGGGAGCTGCGGCCTCAGTTTTACCCATATTTTTGTACATCAATGGCATTCTGCTTATATCTTCAGGGGAGAATAGATCATTGCAATACAGTGTAATAAAACAGAATGGCAAGCAAGGAGAAGGCAGGACTTCAGTGCTGACTTTAAGCTTTATGACTTGATTTCATTTCAAAGATTCCATGACCAGAACTCACAAAGAGAAAAGGAAAGAGTTTCAAAGCCATGAAGCCTCCAGGGTGACTAAAGGCCAGTTTTGGGCTGTTCCAATGAGCAGCTCTCAGCTGGAAGCTACATAGGTGCTCCCCCTGCAACCTCAGTCAGCTTCCTTCTTCTTTCTGCAGACCTGGCCACAGAAGAGACAGGAAATGCCAATCGACAAAGCAGAGGTAGAGGGAGGGATGACTGCCCATCACATTCTGTTTAGGATTTGCTTGTGGGCAAAGAGGAACCCTTACTGAAGCTCATCTGCCTGACGTTGCCCAAAATGCAAAGAAAACTCTGGCAATACCCTGATGCCTGTGGAAAGAAATGGTGTCTGAGCTATTTGCAGGCATGCTTCAAAACACCTTTTTATATAAAACATAGACGGGAATAGCCAGAGAGTGAGGGCATTGCGGGGCTGGATGATGCACAATTCTTCTTCTCCGTAGATCCAGAGGAGTTAGCCGTGTTAGTCTGTAGTTGCAAAATAGTAAAGAGTCCAGTAGCATCTTTAAGACTAACCAACTTTATTGAGGCATAAGCTTTTGAGAACCACATGCCTAAGTGGGTGTCATCAACATATTGATGGCACCCAATACCAATGCCTCAGGCAACCTAAATCAAAAGTCTTTTAATCAAATGGATTCTGGTTTTCGAAAAGGCGCGCTCACAACTTGCAAGTTGCTGCTCACAAATTGGATTTCTGGCTCACAACACTGCACCGCTTAGAGGGAACATTGCTGGTAACCCTACTTGGCCCCCAAGAGACCTAGCAATCCTTTCCAGATGACAGAGATCAGTATCCCTGGAGAAAATAGCTACTTGGTAGGCCGGACTCTATGGCACTTGACCCTGCTGAGGCCCCTCCCCTCACCAAACTCCTCCCTCCCCAGGCTCCACCCCCCAATCTCCGGGACTTTCCCAACCTGCTGTTGCCAACCCTGGCACCCACTGAGTGTGCCTTGCTCAGGACACCTCCCCTCAGTTTCAGAGCCAGCCGTCACGGCTTCTCCCTCACGTCTTCTCCATCTTCTACTCACCTGGACTTCTTGTCCCTCGTGGAAAGGGCATGAAAGACATGTCCGCTCTGGACCACATTTTCCATCTTTCTTGTAATGGCACTTAATAATCCCATTAGCTAAGTCAGGCTTAAAGCAAATATACAAGTTTGAGGCATCCTGGCCCAGGCTGATGGCAAAGCTACGAGGAAAGGATGAGACAACACAGTTAGGCCTCTGATTTAACAGGAGCAGAAATATAGCAAATCAAGCGAACCCTCTCGTTTTCCTTCTATTTCGGGTCTGTGCCACCTGCAGTTCAGAAGTGTAATTGCACCAGGCAACAGTAGGCATACAGTGTCCAGGCACAGCCTTAGTGGAGGGTGGTGGTGCTGTCCGTATTGCAAATAAGCCTGCCTGCTGGGCTCCTGGGTCTTCTGGAGTAGTCAGGAGGAAGAGACCACAAATGAGGCTGGAGTTCAAGCACTGGGAAAGCAGAGGGAAAGATGGCAACCTTACTGGGGGCTGAAGCAAAGGGGAGGGAAGGAAGGAAGGAAGGAAGGAAGGAAGGAAGGAAGGAAGGAAGGAAGGAAGGAAGGAAGGAAGGAAGGAAGGAAGGAAGGAAGGAAGGAAGGAAGGAAGGAAGAGTGGTTTGTGCTTTGGATTGATACTGGGGGAGTTCACTGGCCAGGCCCCATAGACTGGTTTTTGTTCCAGTGCATTTCAGATGTGTTAAGCAACTAACAAGGGAGACAGGACAGGGAGCATTTCTAAACCCTGCCCAGGACACACATGTACCCTGTTTTCACCGGCCAATACAAACCTCTTGGCTTTTGCTGCCACCTTTCCCTTCACAATGATAGACTCATCCACAAGGAAGCGCTCCAGTTGGGTCATCTTCCATATCCGAATGGGACGGGAAGCAGCAGCATTATTAGATGGACACTGTCTAGCCTGTAGACAAATCAGTAACACACACACACCCATTTTATACAAAAAAGGTTAAAGATTTCTAACCCAAGAAACACCATCACTCAAAGAAGCACCCTCTCCACCCATCTGTGCAATCAGATGCCATGCCCCCAAATGCTACACCTTTTAGTCCTTAGAGGGCTGCAAGACAATTGTTTATTTTCCCACAAAGAACTGTTTGTGGGAAATGAACTGTTACAGATAAGTCTGGGGTAGCCCTTTAGCAGAGAGCATAGAAAACACGATGTGCCCCTCTGCACAGAAACGGAGGGACATCTCTCCACCAATACCCCCGGGGGGGGGCAGGCACTGCCAGCTGTTCTGCTCCTGATCCCACTTAGGTGATGATGGAGGGTGGGCATTGCCACCTGCTCTGCTCCTAATGCCAGGTGGGTGAAGGCAGGGGGGGAAGGCATTTCCCCCTGACCCATGCCACAATGGACTCAGGCTCTGTGCACCTGATGAGCTGGGGGCGGGGCATTGCCAGCTGCTCTGCCTCTGATCTCAGCCGTGTGAAGAGAGGAAGGCAATGCAATCTGCTCCGCGCCTGATTCTGGCAGAGTGAAGGGGGGCAGCCATTGCCACCTGCTCCACTATTGATCCCAACCGGGTGAAGGGGGTAGGCATTGCCTCTTGCTCGTCACCTGATCCCAGCTGGGTAAAGGCGGGCAGGTGTTGCTTCATCCTCCATGGAGGGAATTCCAGCCCATCATAGGACGTTGATATTTTATATGACTGCAGCAGCTAGACTTTTGTATGCGCAGAAATGGAAAGTACAAGAAGTGCCAACTATTGAAGATTGGATCTACAAATTGCTGTATATGGCTGAAATGGATAAGATGACAAGAAAACTGAGAGATCTGGACTCAGGGCAGTTTAACACAGACTGGGAGAAGCTGAAACAATATTTGGAGAAGAAGTGGGAGGTGGGAGGAAAACTGTGGCAGTTTGAGAACTACTGAAGTACAATAAAAGTATAAAAGAGAGGGGTGACTTTACCGGGGGAGGAAGAGAAATGTGAATTTATAAGCAGTTAGATTAATTAATTGATTGAGATATATATAGATATGTAAGGTTAATTGATAGAATATTGATAGAGAATAATTAACGGTTTAAACATGAGGATTGAGTAATTAACAATATTTTTTTTTACTTGATAAGACTTATATGCACCAAACTGAATGTATAGAAGAGTTAAAACGACTGACTATGTGATGAGTTATATAGAAATACTATAAAAAGAAGAAATGATTAATATATAGAGAACAAATCAAATTGTTTGATTTAAATGTGGGAAATTTTTATGGTTTATGATATATAGAAATATTCAAAACTGGAAAATGGGATAAATTGTTTATCTAAAGAAGTATAGTTTGGATGTATAATAAGTAAAAGAGTTAAAGATGTACTGCTTAATATAATGGAGAATATATATTTGTTTTAGACAGAGGAAGTTAATAGAAGTAAGGGAAAAGGGACAGAGGGTGGGAAAGCTGTTGGAAGTCAACAAAAGGGGGGGAAAGGGAGAGGGTTAGAAACGAAAAATTAGGGGAAAATTGAATGTAATGTAATGTAAAAATATTAATGTTCTAACCCAATAAAATTTTTTTTTTAAAAAAAAAAGGAGTCAGGCATTGCTGCCTGCTCTGCTCCCGAACCTGGCCGGGTGAAGAGGGGTTGGACATTGCCTCCTGCTAAGTGCCTGATCCCACAACCAAATAGGAAGCTCTCCCAGTTAGATTGAGCAAAAATAGATTTGGTTTCGTTTTCTCCGCCATGTCGGACGCTCCTCTTCGCTGGCTCGAGAGGAAGCGGCCGAGCACCCTGTCCGGGCGGCTGATCTGCGAAGATTAGCCCCCAAAACTCCCAGTGAGGGAGGCTGGGTCCGGGACGCTGCGGGAAGAGCCCCCCGGAATCAATGCGGGGGGTTAATTGCCCGTTTGTCCCTACGGAGGCCGGCGGACGTGCGCGGCGCCTCGAGTGCTGCCGGGCCATGAGAAACGGCAAAGAGCAGAACTAGGCGAGAGCCTACAAGTAAGCGAATTCCTTCTGTTATTACAAGCGTACGTGAAGGAGAGGTGAGATCTGAAGCTAAGAAGGCTCACTCTTCCCCTTTGCTGAATCTCAAAATTTGGTTGGCGGCCCCCCCCCCCAAATGGCAACAAAAAAACAAAGTCCTGTCCTTGGCAAGTCAGTTTCGGCTGCCTTAAAGGGAGAATCGCTGGAGGAAATTGTACGGAGGGCGGTTGGTGAAGCTATAAAACCCTTTGTTGACAAGCTGAATGAAACAGATCAAAGGGTGGGCTTAATTGAGAGCGAAGTGAAAACCATCAAGGAAGCAGCGGGGGGGGGCAGAGAAGTCTGCTCGGGAAAGTGCGTCACTCGTGAAGGCTACGAATAAAGAGCTTAAACTGGTGGAGAATCAGTTGATCGGGCTACAAGTGGAACGAACACAGACAAGTTTGCGCCTCCAGAATGTGAAAGAGGAGGAAAACGAGGACTTACGGGGTCTTGTCTCGGAACTATTGGCGACACCCGCGAGGGCAACTAAAGAAGAAGTTAAAAGCGCCATTTTGGAAGCCCGTCGGGCTACTTCAAAGTATGCAATGAAGCGTCAGTTGCCGCGCGAGATCATCATCGATTTTTCATCTAAGAGGATCCGGGACACTATCCTATACAATTCATACAATGCGGATTTGGACTTCTTGGGCAACAAAATTAAGATATTGAAAGACGTCCCATTTCTAGTCCGGAAAAGACGTTTTAAGTATAAAAAGTTCGCAGCTCTTCTGAGAGAACGTGGAATAAAGTACAAATGGTTATTTCCGGAAGGAATCTGGTTCACCCATAAAGATCAAGCCTTTAAGATATTATCAGAAGATCAACTAAGGGATTTTGAGGACAGGAACCCAGAATTCCAGTGCACCAAGCAAGACGAAAAGGAGAAGTCTGAGGGGGAGGGGGAGGAAACGAGCACTGCGGCTGCAGTTGCGCAGAGAGAACTCCGTCCGGGACCCAGGAGGGGAAGAAAATTTAACTTGAAATTAAATTGTAATTTGCATTTAGTAAGGTCAACCACTCCATCAATATAATATAAAGCTTTAACTTTTGAATAATGGCAGTATGAGGGGAAAACAGAAATGTAGTGTTTAGTGTTTAGTGTTTGTAGGGTACCTTCCCCTTTTTTCCACCCCTCCCTCCCTCTCTCTTTTTTCTCTCCTCTTTCCTATCCCTTGTGCTATTGTAGTCTTTTGTAGTTACTGTTTTGTAGGGTATGTATGTATGTAGTAGTTGTATGTTAGATATTGAAAATAAAAAATTATATAAAAAAAAAAAGATTGAGCAAAAATAAATAGTGGATACCCACAGCTGAAAGTGGATACTATAACACAATTCTTAAAGTTGTTTTTTATAATTGATCCCAGCTCGGTGAAGATGGATGGTGGGCATCTCCACGTGCTTTGTGTCTGATCCCAGCTGGGTGAAGGTGGGGGGTGGGCATTGCCATCTGCTCCGCTCCTGATTCCAGCTGGGTGATGGCAGCAGGCAGGAATCATCACCTGCTTCGAGTTTGATCTCAACTGGGTGAAGGTGGTGGGCGGGCTTTGCTACTTGCTCCATTCCTGATCCCATTTGGTTATGGCGGCGGGGGGGGGGCGGGGAGGGGAGAGGCATTGCCATCTGTACTGCTGCTGATTCCAGATGAATGAAGTTGGGGCAGGCATTTCCACCTGCTCTGCTTCTGATCCCAACTGTGGGAAGGTGGGGTGTGGGCATTGCCACCTGCTCCACGCCTGCTCCCAGCCTGGCCTTCCCGCTGTGACATGCTCTCAGAGGGGTGGGATACCTCATCTGGGCTTTCCTCCACAACAGCGCCCTCTGGAGGCATACCAGGTTAGGAAGTGAGTTGTCTAGAACACAGTTAGTCTTCTACATAGTAGGATTACACTAGGTCAACGCAGCTACCCAGCTGAAGCAAACAGGCTAGGATGTTTCACTATCAGAGCAGACTGTTACTTTGGGCATAACCAGTAGCTATGGACATAGCCAAAATCCAGTAACACTTATAAGACTAACAAAATTTGTGGTAAGGTATGAGCTTTCATGAGTCACAGCTCACTTCTTCAGATACAATTATTGCAATAGCAACTGATAACGAAGCTCAAGACAATGCATCCACCTGGACTGAATTGAAACATTGGCTTCCTGTCTCATTACCAATGCTAATTTCTCCACACCTACTGCCCCTCTGCATGCCCCCACCCTATTCAATAACACTTGCCATTGTCATTCACTGACTATTATCATTCTACTTCTGCAATCACTCTACTCTTCAAGATATAAGGACAGATGGACTCACATACTAGCTGTGTAAGCAGCCAGCCTGACCTCCACCATATTTAATAGCTACTCCATAGCTATTTTGTTTTATAAAATCACAAGATCCCTGGATTAAATGCAGTTTGATTTGAAGCAAGAGAATTCCAGCCAGCATTGCTGAAGCCAGGCATGAATGGAATGCCACTTGCAAATGCAGAGTGGCCCGAGGTGATTAGTTTACTATCCTCTCAGCTCCTGATGGAGTCAGAGCAAGAAAGGTCTCTCTGCGTCACCCTCTTTAACACATTCCTTTCCCCTTCTTCTGTGATGAAATCCCCAGCCCAAGATTGAGTAGAAATCAATTACCACCAATAAGATTTATAATTCATTCCTGGGAAGGTGCATTCCTCCAACTAAATACATCAAGTCAGCTCAGGGAGTGTCATTTGCAAATTGCCTCTTTTGTGAGACAGCAGGAGAGATTTTACATTTTCTTTTACACACCCTGGCAGCACCAATCAAGAAGTAATCAAACCTTTGTAATTCTCAGGAACTGACCATTGGGGCCTTTTTTCCAACAGCTGAGGAGGCTTCCCAGCCTCAGGGCATGTTTTTCCCTATAAGAACTGGGGCTTCAGCCCCTTTCAAACTGTGCATGCTGTGCCTCCAGATCTCTGTGTTGTAACCTTGGGGTCACTTCCCTAAGCCTCAGTCTCCTGGCCGAGAACGTGGGATGTTTGAAGTTACTCTCGTCCTCTGTGGACTACCCTACTTGCCTGGATAGGTAAGTATACTTCCCCTCCCTCTATTCCAAATCTCTGGAAAACTTCCTAGGACTCTGTGTGTGTGTGTGTGTGTGTGTGTGTGTATTGAACTATTTTATTGCTCCTGTGTGGGCATGTTTCCTCTTTAAATAAAATTACTCTTTGACCTTGAAACACCAAGTCTCATCTGCTACCTTGGGGGAAAGGACCTCGCAAAGACTGGTGGAGATTTTCTCATTGTTACCCCTCTCATATAGGGGTCTTCCTTGGCACGAATTCCCCCCACTTCCTTGCAAGCAGACCCATTTCTGGTTACAGCTGTACCTGAAGAAGTGAGCCATGGCTCACAAATCTCCTGCCCTACCACAAATGTTGTTAGTCTTATAGGCACTACTGGACTCTTGCTCTTTTCTACTGCTACAGTCAGAATAAAATGGCTACCCATCTTGATCTATCTCTTTGATCATAGCAGATTAAGGCTATCATCCTTTTGAAAATGTTTGCCTAGAATGAAGCACCACTGCATGAAGTAGGCCTTCCTTCTGAGAAAACGTGCTCTGAATTCCATTAGCTCTCTAGATCAACTCAAGCCTGAATTCTCCAAAGAAGCTAAAATAATGAGACTGAGGCTATCATACTTTGGTCACAGCGTGAGAAGACAAGACTTTCTGGAAAAGACAATAATGCTAAGAAAAGTAGAAGGCAGTAGGAAAAGAGGAAGACCTACAATATGACTGACATAATAAAAGATGCCACATCCTCCAGTTTGCAGGATCAGAGCAAGTCTGTTAATAATAGAACATTTTGGACATTTCATTAATGGGGTCATCATAAGTCCAAAGCACGTAACACAAAGACACACACAGAGCTCTCTAGGCACTGCTTCAGAGTTGCCCAGCTACTATTCCTTCCACTGATAAGCATTTTGATTCTAACAACCCATTCCACCCAAGCACTGAACAGAACAATCATCCAGTGCACAACAGACAATCATCAGTTCAAATACACTAAGCTATCTGTCAAAGAACATCCCTACACACCATGGCCTAGACCGTCCCTCCACAGACAACTTACATTTGCCATTGGTGAGTCTGTAGACCTTCCACTTGGGATTGCTAAGGATTGGCAAGGCAGCTTCCAACAGATACGCTGCAATGACGCTTGATTGGGCTGTCTGAACTTTAAATAGAGGCCTGGAGCCCGCCCTTTCTCTTTCCCAACCAATCAGACACAAGGTTGTGAAATCTTTAAGAGAACTTTATCAGAAACACTTTGGCTTTCCACCTTACAAACGCAAGCCAGTGTTGCAATAGCTGAATAATAAACCCGTTTCATTGTGAGTTCCCTCTGTATGATGTTGACCATTAGCTGGTACCAGTTGTGAAATAATGAAAGAAAGCTGGGCTCCACCAGAACTGATCTTCTGTGGAAATGTGGAATCTTTTACTGGGGAGGTATTCAGGTTTATATTTTCTTTTAATCTGTAATATTTTGATGATTACTTGTAAGTCAACTTGAGCCAAAAGGAAAAGCAAGGTATAAATGTGTGTGTTATGTGCCATAAAGTCCCCTCCAACCCATGGCGACCCTGTGAATGAAAGACCTCCAAAATGTCCTGTCAATAACAGTCTTGCTCAGATGTTGGAACCCAGAAGACGTGGCTTCCTTTATTGACTCAAGCCATCTCATTTTGGGTCTTCCTCTTTTCCTTCTGCCTTCCACTTTTCCTAGCATTATTGACTTTTCCAAATAACCTCATCTTCTCATAAATAGTTTTAATAATTAATAAACAATTTCATTAATTAATAAAATCTGAGAAAGACTCAAACAGCATTTATCACTGTATTAGAAACAAAGCCCATTGTAGCAAAAAACACAATGGGCTCTAGAAAGGGCGGGGGGCTGGGCTGGGCATTTCCCCCTCCCCAGCAACCCGATCTGGGTTGGGGGAAGGAAGGCAGGGCAGCAGGGCTGGTCATTGCTCCCTTCCTAGAGCCCTAATCTGGGATGGGGGAAGGAGGGTAGGGCAGTGGGGCTAGGCATTGCTCCCTCCCTAGAGCCCCTATCTGGGGGTGGGGAGGGTGGCCTGGATGGGTATTTCCCCTCCTTAGTGCCCTGATCTGGGGTGCAGGAAGGAAGACAGGGCGGCCTGATGGCATAGTTCACTCTCCAGTACCGCAATGTGAGGGGTGGCACCAGGTGCCCTGACGGGCTCCTACACCTGGCAGTGACCACAGCGGACGGAAAGTGTGCAAGGGGAGTGGTGACTCCAGCTTGTCCAACCAACAGCCACCCAGATTAGGGCTGCTGCAGGCGAGGAGCGCGCAAGGGAAGTGGCTCCAGATCCTGCGCCCGGCAATGACTTGTTCCAGCCCCACATTAGCACATCAAGCACCAATCCATATGCAAAAGAACCTCCTCAGGATACAGTGAAGCCTCCCGCCATTAGCATTCCACACCCTGGGAAACGCTTACAGGATGACTCAGCTCAACCCCATCCCTCCTGAGTAGATACAAATGACCTGCCAACATCTTTTCCACACTGTGACACTGAGAGATCTCTGTCTTTTGGTGCTACACCTCTGAAGATGCCAGCCACAGCTGCTGGCGAAACATCAGGAACTACAATGCCAAGACCACAGCAATACAGCCCGGAAAACCCACAACAACCAATGTGGGTCATGTCGGTGGCCACCAGGCCTGGTGGGCTGGGGGAGGTGGAGGCGGGCCCCCTCCCCTCTAGGGGGTGGGGGGTTTGGCTGTTCACCGGCAGCACCCCCATGTGCCCACCTGCTGGGCATCGCAGAGGCTACTTTCTGCCAAGTCCGGAAGGTGGGTCAGATCAGCAGATGCCGGGCCTGACAAGCTGGGGAAGGCAGAGGTGGGCCACCTCCCCTCTAGGGGATGGGCTATGTGGCCTCTCACCGGCGGTACCCCCTATGTGCCCACCTGCCAGGCTTCCCAGAGGCTACTTTCCGCCAAGGTATGAATGTAGGTTATGTTGACGGCCGCCAGGCCTGGTGGGCTCGGGGAGGCGGTGGTGGGCTGCCTCCCCTCTAGGGGCCGGGGGTGTGGCCGCTCACTGGTGGCACCCCCCATGCACCCACCCGCCAGGGTGTTTAACTCACACCACGTCCTTCTCTCTTTCAGGACCCTGCAACTTCTTTCACCAGGTATCAAAGACCAGTAAATAGCCCTGATGTTATGTTGTGTCAAAAAGCGGGAAAGGAGTTGTGTGGTACCTTCAACAGATGTATTGAAACTCAGCTTCTCCATTTTGAAGGCGGAGCTGAGCGTCACACACCCTCTTCCTGAAGGGTCTACATTTCTCAGGAGTAAAGGGGAAGCAAAAGACAGGAGCCGGACGAGTCATACCCAGATGGAGCCTGATGCTGTCTGGAAGCTTCGTACACTGCAGACGCTTCCTGTGTTCAGTGCGGGGTGGGGGTGGGGATTCCTGGGGTGGAAACAGCCTAAGATGTAATTGGCACAAGGACACACCACCCACAGTGCTTCTTTAGCAGAGCAGGATTTGAACTTGGGTCTTCCTGCTTTACTTGAATGCCATCCACTAAAAGAAAAAGCTCTTCTGCTTTGGAGTAATTATCCCTCCCTTGCGATTTCTAGCTTGTCTGTTTGCTACACTTCAATAGGTTTACCTGTGGGTTTACGCAGAGGTAAGGCCCATTATGTTCTACAGGGCAGTTCAAGGACTGTTGCAAGCCTCACGTACGTCTTCTTAGTGCTGATCTCAATGCACTCAGTACGCAGTGGAGAAAAGAGTGTGAGACCCAGCAGCCAAGGAATAGCTTGGTGTGCAGCTAAACTGGCATTCAAATGAAAACATTAAGTAAAAGGATTCTAGAACGAAGAAGTGTGACAAGAAAGAGGCCAGGTTCATGTAGTGGTCAAGAAGCAAATGCTGGTTTATTGGCAGACTCATCTGCAGCCAGAAGAGAGGCATGGGCTGGCCCGACTGAACTCATTTCGAGAGGTCAGGGTAGTGCCGGAAGTCTCCATCCACTTTCACGTATTTGTTAATGTTCAGTCTTACTGGGTTGCTGAATCGAAAATGAGTGTGGTCTGGCAAGTTCACAGTAACAATGGAGCCACTGTCTGTCGCCTCAAAGAGGAAAGTGATCTGAGGAGAAGAGATCAAGGCATTAGCTGACTGCAGTTTTTAGGAGAAGATGAGTACGTCCCCCCCTGCTACAGATGTGGAGGATTCAATCTGACTGGCTGGGTAGTATATCGAAGGCAATGACCAGATCTCACACAGTCCTGCCTCCGAAGCATCCATGTATCTGGGCTCTTTATCTAGAGGGGTCTCTTCTCATATCTCCTCAGTGGGAAGCTACGGCAGCCTATCCCAGCATTCTGTGGGCAAAGACCACTCCCTAACCAGGATTTTACAACCAGCTAAGAGCCTGGCCTGTTCGGCCCAGGCTAGCCTGATGTTGTCAGATCCTGGAATCTCAGCAGGGTTGGCCCTGGTTAGGACATGGATGAGAGATCATCAGTGAAGGCCAGGGTTGCTGACCTGAGGCAGGCAAAGGCAAACCAGCTCCGCTAGCCTCTTGCCTTGAATAACCAGCAGGGGTCGGCCGTAAATCACCAGACTTTTTTGCCTCCCCAGAGAGCTGGCAACGTGATTCCTGAGGGAATGAAGGCCAAGCTACACATCATAGGTTTTCAGGGGTTGCATCTCAGAGCCAAGCTACAAGAGACGAATTACACAAGGACAAGCACATGAAGAGAGTTGCAGTGCAAGCCGGGAGGCTGAGTTTTAAAAGCAATTGGGAGGCTTTATCGATTCCCTCTCTCTATAGAGCCAGGGAAGAGCTCTGAGAGCATTTGTCAATTTCCTCTTCGGGGGGGGGGGGCTAGAACAGAGGTGAAACTGAGGCAAAGAGGAAATTGACAAATCCTCTCAGGAGCCATCTCTTTTAAAGCTCGGCTTCCCGGCTAGCACTGCAACTCTTTTCGTGTGCTTGTGCTGCGTAAGTCATCTCTTGTAGCTTGGCTCTCAGTTGGCCAGCCTGACTTTCATTCATTCAGAGCGACGCTACAAGTGACAAATTTCACGTGTTTGACACGTGAAATGACTTGCACGTGTTCCCCCCCTTCTTTCATGTGCACTTGCCTACCGTGATCACATTGCTGTAGATCCCGTGTCTGTCCTTGCACGGGTTTCTTCCTTGTTCCTCCCATACTGTGAGAGGTATCCCATGAATCACCACGGGTTTGCGCATGCTCAATTCTTTTTTGTTGAATTTTCTCTACAGAAAATGTTTTCAACCTTTGACCACCAGGTGGCGCTGCTGTGCACAGTCGTTCCTAAATCCTTTTTACGGTGCTATTGGAAATACATGCTCTGTAAGGAGCTGCTAGACTCAACTACAAGTATTGCAGTTTAAAAAGCATTTGGTGGTCCTCGCACAGAGCTCTCCAAACCCCTCTCGCTCTCTGTAAATTGCAGATTATCAGGTGCCTACATGATACAGTCTTGTTTATTAAAAACCTTAGAAAAATGATACACTGGAGTCTAGATAGAGAGAGGGTGTAAACAGCCCGTGCAGGACCATTAATGAGCTGTCAGCTCTGCTCAGAGCCCTTCATGTCTGCTGTAGGTGGCCCGAGCGAGCAAGCGCACTTGTCACTCCGCCTGGAAGCGGAGCTGGAGCTGGAGTCCTGGCTTGCGCCTGGTTTGGAGAGCTTGTGGGTGTGTGTGTGTGTGTGTGTGTGCTGGGAACTCGATCCCTAAACACACGGAGTTCTGATTCTGATTCAGAGTGGGCCATTTGTGCATGGAGTGACATGCATTCGGCCTTGCCCTCCCCTCAGTTTTCCAGATCCCAAGCAGCCCCACACGGGGAGCTTTCCCTGTTGTGCACCCACACATGTTCTGATGGTCGACATGCCCCTTCTTCCATGTATCACGGTGCCAATCCAGATCAGGCCTACACATGGTTGGGAAAGGTGCCTAGCAGGGAAATGGCTGACTGAAAGAGAGATGGAGGAGAAGAGGGCCACGCCACAGACAGAGCAATGGATAAAAAAAATAATAATGATACAGCCGGAAAAGAATGGTTTTCTTCCATTATGCTGCCCATTTTGCCTCATAGGAGAGATAACAGTTCAAAGCCCTAATGTAACCCAGGAGGGAACCAAGCAGCACACTTTATTATGGCAACTGTGTGCTAGTGTTATACAGCTTAGTTTTATATGCATTTTCCCAACTTTTAAAAGTCTAGGGGCGTGGTATGCAAATGTTGGTGGTTCTGTATACATAGAAGCACTTTTCACATGCTTGGCATCTTTTACCATGGTTTTTTACCATGTTGTGAAATTATTGTCTTAATCGTATTTAATGACAAAATATTATTTATATGTTTATAGATCCCCTTCAAGAAGCGCATGTGAAATGGGTAGAGGCAGCATAACAGAATAAAACTATTCCTTTCCCCACTTCGCCGTTGTTCTTTTGCTCTGCCTGAAAGAGAGGGCTGGGAACTCAGTTGCAGAGGCAAAGAACGGAGGCTGCGAGGGTCCTCTCTCATTCACCTCAGCAACTCGCTCCCTGACACAAGCCAAGATGGACCCTGGCAAGAGAGCAGCCAAGGCCAGTCAAGGAAGAGAAGTCACTCAGTCCTCTGTTATTTCAGAAAGAAGGTAACCAAGGAATTGGGGCTTTTGCACACACAGAACTCTAGTAGAAGGTCTCTGGAGAAGGAGACAAGACGTTGGCCTTTTTTCCTACATCTTAAAAATAGTGCCCCACTTTCTCACGATCTGCCCTGGAGAAAATGGCCGCTTGACAGGCTGGACTCTATGGCATTGGATGCTGCTGAGGCCACTCCCCTCACCAAACTCCGCCCTCCCCAGGCTCCACACCCCAATCTCCGGGACTTTCCCAACCTGCTGTTGCCAACCCTGGCACCCACTAAGTGTGCCTTGCCCAAGAACACCTCCCCTCAGTTTCAGAGCCAGCCGTCATGGCTTCCCCCTCACGTCCTCTCCATCTTCTACTCACCTTGACTTCTTGTCCCTCATGGAAAGGGCATGAACGACCAGTCACCTCCTGACCACACTTTCCATCTTCCTTGTAATGGCACTTAATAATCCCTTTAGTTAAGTCAGCCTTAAAGCAAATATACAAGTTTGAGGCATCTGTGCCCAGGCTGATGGCAAAGCTACGAGGAAAGGATGAGACAACCCAGTTAGGCCTCTGATTTAACAGGAGCAGAAATATAGCAAATCAACCAAATCCTCTCGTTTTCCTTCTCTTTCGGGTCTGTGCCCCCTGCAGTTCAGAAGTGTAAGTGCACCAGGCAGCAATAAGCATATAGTGCGCAGATACAGCCTTAGTGGAGGGTGGTGGTCCTGTCCTTATTGCAAATAAGCCTGCCTGGTGGGCTCCTGGGTCTTCTGGAGTAGTCAGGAGGAAGTGACCACAGATGAGGCTGTTTCAGTTCAAGCACTGGGAAAGCTGAGGGAAAGATGGCAACCTTACTGGGGGCTGAAGCAAAGGGGAAGGGAGGGAGGAAGGAAGGAAGGAAGGAAAATTGGAAGGAAGGAAGGAAGGAAGGGTTGGAAGGGAGGGAGGGAGGAAGGAAGGTGAATTGGATGGGAGGAAGGAAGGAAGGGTGATTTGTGCTTTGGATTGATACTGGAGGAGGTCACTGGTCATGCTCCATAGACTGGTTTTTGTTCCAGTGCATTTCAGATGTGTTAAGCAATTAATAAGGGAGACGGGACAGGGAGCATTTCTAAACCCTGCCCAGGACACACATGTACCCTGTCTTCACCCACCAATACAAACCTCTTGGCTTTTGGTGCCACCCTCCCTCGCACATCGAAAGAACCATCCACAGGGAAGCTCTCCAACTGGTTCGCGTTCCGTATCCGAATGAGATTGGAAGCAGCAGCGTTATCAGACAGATGCTCTGTAGCCTGTGGACAAATCAGTAACACACACACACACATTTCAGTAGAGAAAAGGACAAAATTTCTAACACAAGAAACAGATCCCAAGAAATAGATCCAGAGGATGCATCTGACAAAGAAAACTGCAATTCTTGAAAGCTTATGCTACAGGAAAGTTGGTTCGTCTTAAAGGTGCTACTGGACTCTTTTCTATTTAACCCAAGAAACTCCTTCAGCCAAAAAAGGACCCCCTCCACCCATCTGTGCATGCAGATACCATGCCACAAAATGCTACACCTTTTGGTCCTTCGAGTGCTGCAAGGCTATTGTTTATTTTCCCCACAAACATCTGCTAATGAACTGCTACAGATAAGTCTGGGCTAGCCCTTTAAGCAGGGAGCAGAGCGAACAAGATGTGCCCCCTACACAGAAACAGAGGGTCATCTCTCCAACAATACCCCCCTCTCCACCAATATCCTCTCCCACCAATAGATACACCTATTGCAATTGCAACTGATAAAGAAGCTCAAGACAAAGCATTCACCTGGGCTGAATAGAGACATTGCCTTCCTCTCTCATTACGAGTGCTAATTTCTCTACACCCTCTACCCCTGTCCACGTTATTCAATCGTGCCTGCCATTGTCATTCACTGGCTATTATGATTCAGCTTCTGCAATCACTTCACTCTTCAAGAGATAGTGAAAGATGGACTCACAAGCTAGCTGTATCTGAAGAAGTGAGCAGTGGTTCATGAAAGCTCATACCTTACCACCAATTTTGTTAGTCTTATAGGTGCTACTGGACTCTTGCTATTTTCTCGTGCTACAGACAACTAACATGGCTGCCCATATTGATCTATCACTTTGGCCATAGCAGACCAAGGCTGCAATTCTTTTGAAAACGTTTGCCTAGAAAAACACTGAATGAAGCAGGACTTCCTTCTGAGGAAACGTACTCTGAACTCCATGAGTTCAAATCCAACCTGAATTCTCCCTAGAAGCTAAAAGGATGAGACTGAGGCTGTCGTTCTTTGGTCACAGCATGAGAAGACAAGACTCTCTGGAAAAGACAATAATGCTAGGAAAAGTGGAAGGCAGTAGGGAGAGAGGAAGATCTAAAATGAGATGGCTTCATTCAGTAAAAGAGGCCACGTCCTCCAGTTCGCAAAATCTGAGCAAGTCTGTTAATGATGGGACGTTTCAGAGGCCTTTCATTCATAGGGCTACTATGAGCCTGCACATAACACACAAAGAGAGAGAGCTCTCTAGGTACTGCTTCAGAGTTGCCCAGCTACTCTTCCTTCCGCTGACAAGCATTTTAATTCTAACAACCCATCCCACCCAACCACTGAACAGAACAAACATCCAGGGAACAACTGACAATCACAAACACACTAAGCTATCTGTCAAAGACCATCCCTATATGCCGTAGCCTAGACCCGCCCCCCCACCCCTCCACAGACAACTTACGTATGCCATTGCTGAATCTGTAGATCTTCCGCTTGGGATTGCTGAGGCTTGACAAGGCAGCTCCCAATAGATACCCTGCAATGAGGCCTGATTGGGCTGTCTGAACTTTAAATAGAGGCCTGGAGCCCGCCCTTTCTCTTCCCCAACCAATCAAACATGAGGTTGTGAAATCTTTAAGAGAACATCAGAAAACTTTGGTTTTCCACCTTACAAGCCAGTGTTGCAATAGCTACAATAGCTGAATAACAAACCCGTTGCGTTGTGAGTTTCCTCTGAATGATGCTGACCATTGGGTGGTACCAGTTGAGAAATAATGGAACAAAACTGGGCTCGCCCAGAACCGATCTTCTGGGAAACTATGGAATGTTTTAGGAGGGAGGTGATCAGGTTTTTATTTTCTTTTAATCGGTAACATTGTGATGATTACAGTCAACTTGAGCCAAAAAGAAAAGGGGAATATAAATAGTTCCATTAACTAATAAAACTTGGGAAAGACTTCAAGAGCATGTGTTATTATATTGGCCTGCATTGGTGTCAACAATCAAAAACCATCAAAATTGCTGGGCCTGAAGCTCTCGGTGGATCCAACAGCTTACAATTAATTGACCATCTGCAAAACAGTGAAGAGAACGGTAGCTCACGTACAACGGACATGCATTTCCAATCACAAAGCTCAAACAGAATATAAAACTAGCTAATTTCTCACTGCTTTGAAATGCTTGAGCCAGTCCTGCAATTTTGGGGCATCAGCCGATTATTTGATAAAGGAAGGGATTGTCTTTGTTATCAAAGCTCAGGGAAAGGCTTCTCTGCGAGATGCAGACGTAGACCCTTTTCACACTCACGGTCAAAATCGCTATTTCTGAGCAGTCGCTCCGATCGCGGTGGCTTCTGATTTGCACCCTCGCGTGTTATACGGTCCGCTGCCTATTCGATTCTGCTTTTGTTTTTTCATTTAAATTTGATATCAGGTACTGCTCTAGGTGCAGGCTTTGTGGGCTTGCGATATAATGTCACTCTTTTTTTAAAAAACTTTGAGCATGTGCTTTAATGATGTGGGGAGTGATCTGTTCAGGGAGGGGGAAAGTCCCAGGTTCAATCCCTGGCTCACAACCTCTTCCTAACCACCGTCCCCCCCCCCGCCCAGCTCCAGTGGTGCTCCAGAGCTTCACAGCAGCAAGCGACTAGGCTTGAGTTTTGCTGCCTCCCTCCTGCCCACCCCTCGAAGGGTGATGTGGCTCTGTACCACGGCCCAGCCTCGTTGCGAGCACGCACCCAGTGCTCCAGAGCAGGGCTGGAGCACTGTGATGCCTTCCTGGCTTCTCCCCCAGCACCTGCAAACCAAAGGATGAGAGTCCAGGGCGTAGAGCAGTGGGAATAGATGGAGACCTGAGACGGGACAGAACTGGCTATTCCAGAAGGAGAGGGAAGATGTTCTTTGGGAGCTTGGCCCTGCTTGTGGGCGAATCCTTGTTTTGAAACAGACACATGGGAAACAAAAGCCTCTTTGACTATTCCAGCATAGTGCATTAATCACTAAACCTCAAGGCTGTATTAAGACATCATGTATAGTAATGGCCAAGTGGCCCTGATAGTGGATTCTTCAGTCTGGAGTTTGGAGCCATGAACAGTCCGGATAGATCTTCTGACTCGCCTGAGCAATAATTCCAGAGCTGCTGAAGAATCTGAACGGATGTGCAGAATGCATTCCAATACATGTGCAGATACTGGGGGGTGGACCACCCCCAAATCACAGATCCCCAGACTCCAGAGACTGACCCGTACCGGTAGACGTGTCCTGGTGCCCAGTCTGCACACCGGTTCGGACACCCCGAAACTCACCTTTGAATCAGGCAGATTCACAGATTCCCTTTCTCCAGTTTTTGCATTTGTCCTGGGGCCCCCACCCCCACGTTTGGTGCAGACCTTTTAAATTATCCTTAACATTTGTAGTTGGGTTCCCAAATAAGGAACTAGGAAATGTGAAAAAGGAATCGGGAACTAGAACCCTCTTAAGACTTACAAAGGAAATGAGATCTCTTATGGGCATCTTAGCAGCATCGGGCTGAAGTGGGTCGGCCGGCCAGCTTCAGACTTCGGCACTTATCTGTTGAGCTGCAAGAGACCTGCGTCTGCCCATCCTTGCTGACTCCATCTTTCAGGATCTGGGCGGGGGACTGACTCCTCCTGCTCCAGTCTGGTATTCCCAGACCTCTTCGGAAGCCTCTGCTGTTATCTCCACCGCTTTTCTGGGTCCCTTTTGGTTTCTTCACACTTCCGTGGAAGCGTCTGTTGTTATCTCCACCGCTTCTGCTGGTGCATTTCTTAGTCTCTTTTGGATTGTTTTTCTCACTTCTCTGGAAGTGTTTTGTTTCATTTCATAGAATCCTAGAGTTGGAAGGGATCTCCAGGGTCATCTAGTCCAACCCCCTGCACAGTGCAGGAAATTCACAACTACCTCCCCCTACACCCCCCCACCAATGACCCCTGCTTTATGCCCAGAAGTTGGCAAACCACAGTCAGGACCCCTGGCCAAACTGGTCTGGTGAAAATAACTACCTGACCTCAAGGTGGCGATCGGCCTTACCCTGGGCATTTAAGAATGGGCCAGGAGAATTAATGAAATTCAATTAAACTGAAACCACTGTAACTGAAGGCAGATACAAAAGAAATCCGATAGAAAAATGCCCGTGCCCCTCTGCTGATGGGAAAATAGAATCCTTAGAACATGTTATTTTTGAGTGTAAAATGTACAATCAGATCAGAAAAGTCTCTATAATGCCTTTACTTGTACTGTACCCAGGAAGACAAAGAGCTCTTCTTCTCTCAAAAATGCTGTCGGATAAAATAAATCAGAGGTAACATACAAGGTTGACACCATGAAGCCGCGGGGGCTAAATAGTGAGTTACTGTTTAATTGTTTTTTGGGGTGAACAGTACTGAATGTATCTGCGTTTTTGTATGCAGTAATTAGGTTCCTTTAAATCCCTTGTTTTCTTCTGTAGTTTGTATGTGTTGAGGTTTCTCTGTACTTTTTGTATTCCTCTGTAGAGGGCGCCTGCTTTCCCTTCTGAGCAGGGGCGAATGGGTCCCATGATTCCTGCCCTTTCCATGAAGGCAGGAAGGTGGGTGATGCTGGCGGCATCCTGCCTGTACTACCAGCACAGGTCAGCTGTCTCTGGGTGGTGTGGATTCTGTGGAACTGCCATCTTCTGTAGGGTGTGCTAAATAGACTTCCATGTCTGTGATGGCAGGTCAGTGGGTGGTGCGGGGGGCAGCCCACAGCTCCCTATGTGGGCACCTACCTGTCTGCCCACAATCCCCTTTCCTAGGGGAACTGATGCTTCTCCCATGATGAGCGGGCGGAGGCATCCTCCGCCACCTCGACAGCCAGCACGTAAACCTCTGCTTCTACATCTTAGGGGCTGGTCCCACCACCCACTCTTGGTTCTTTCCTTCCAACTTTCTAATGATGGGATAACGCAAAATATTTAAGCAATCCACATGTCTCCGCAACATGCCTGTACACAGTATCTGTCTCTCCTGTCAATCCAATACAGGTATTCAATGTATCCAAGCATCCCTCTATCCTATACACCTATCCCATACAGCTATGCACCTGTCTGTCGAGAAACTTATCTATCCCATGTACCTAAATGTCCAGTGCTCCATGTCCAGCCAGTGTGTTTGGGTGGCAACAGGCTCTGCACCACGCAAGGTGTAGACAACAGCACTGGCCCTGATGCCATGATGTCCCCATCTGGTGGACGTAGGTTGGTGCCTCTGACCCACCAGGGGGTGTGTTTGTGTGTGCAAGGCCTCTGCATATGCCATCACGTCTTGCTGGAGGGTTTTCTTTGCAGACGATTTCTGGGTTATTTGGTTATGTGGCAGCTGCCAACATGACCCACATTCATACCTTGGCAAAAAGTAGCCTCTGAGAGGCCTGGCGGGTAGGCATATGGGGGTGCTGCTGGCGAGCGTCCACACACCCCGCCTCCTAGAGAGGATGTAGCCCGCCAATGCCTCCCCAAGCCCACCAGGCCCACAGATATGGCCCACATTCATACCTCTGGGAGGCCTGACGGTTGGGCACATGGGGGATGCCATCGGCGACCAGCCACACCCCCGGCCCTTAGAGGGAAGGCGGCCCACCACTGCCTCCCTGAGCCTGCCAAGCCTGGCGGCCTCCAAAACCAACCACATTCATACCTTGGTGGAAAGTAGTCTCTGGGAGGCCTGGTGGGCAGATACATGGGGTGCTGCCGGTGAGCGGCCACACTCCTGGCTCCTAGAGGGGAGCCTCCCCCAGCCCCCCCCCTCTAATAGCTAATAAAAAGGTGTGAGGAACAGAGATAAAGGATTTAAAAAACACAGAAATAAGGAAGAACCAATATCGCTGGTAAAGAATATATACTGAAAGGAAACCCAATGAAGAAAATTTTAAAAAAATGGGTTTTAGAAATGGGAGTGAGGGCAGAAAGAAGAATAAGGAAGAAAACAAAAAGACAGAACAGAGAACTAAAATTAGAAGGACAGCAACAAGAAAGTGAGAAATGCCGTAAATTTAAAGGGAGGGATGAAACAAAATTAGAAAGTAAGAGGACCAAAAAAACCTACAAAGTAAATAATAATAATAATAATATGTTTATTGCTTTTCCGGCCGAAGCCATAAGCCATACAAACACCAACAAAATATGAACTGTACACTTGAACAGACCCAATTCACACAGACATAACTCGTCATTATCACTTTAAACTATCTAAGCTCATGAAGATTTTGTTTCTTTATCACCGTGGCTAAAAAGGAAGCCACTATAGCAGAGGTTTGATTGTCAGGAAAGTTATCAGACAATAACACTGAGATTGCCCAAGGAAGGAAGGGAAGCTTTTCTTTTAACATAATAGGAATAATAAATCTCTCTCTTTCCTTACTCCACTTAGGGCAAAATACTATTATATGATCCAAGGTCTCTAACTTTCCTTGTCCACAGTCACAAACTCGTTCAGAATAAGGGAGTCCAGAGAAACGACCAGAAAGCACTTTAGAGGGGAAGGAGTTAAGTCTGGCCAATGTGAAGGCTCTGCGTTGAGCTGGAATCTTTAAAGAATAGCAATAAGATGGAATAGCCTCTGGAGGTGAAAGTCCCAGGGATAAGCCCGAACATGTACGTCTGGCTCTCTGGAGAGTACTGCTGTAATCGAGATCCTTTAGTTTTATTTTTATAACTCTTAGGGCCTCATTTGTCTGTAAAGATGTTATATCAATATCCAGAATTTTTAGTTTCTGGTTAATTAAATTAGTTCGGCTACTCTTATAGGTATCCTGCGAGATCAAATGTGCAAAACCTACTTTCCCTGAATTGTCCTTGTAAATTTCCTTGTTCAAGAACAACTTAAAGGCTGTAATCCATGCTCTCTTCTCAATTGAGGGTTGGGCGAATTCCACCCTAAGTGCAGTACCTGCTACGCATCTCGGGACTGCCGCTCTCTCCCTCAAAAATGTGTGTAGAGGGGTGTCAAGGTTGTCGGATACACCTTCAATCCACACTCCACACCCATAAAGTATCTGTGGGATAACCTTAGCATTAAAAATCCTAATGGCTGCTGGTATATGACAAAGTAAATAAAATATGCACAAGATATCAAACAGTGGGATGAAAGAGCTACAGAAAGAGAATGAGAGGTGGAGAATATAAAAAGGACTAGAAAAGACAGAGAAATGCACAATTTAAAAAATGCTGGGATAAAACAGCCAGGAAGAGACAGGATGATAACTGAAAAATCATTTTTGAAAGAGGGTTACGTGAGAATTAGACAGGGAATTATGCAGGGAATTATGAATAATGACAACTGAGCTCACATACGGCTCTTCTGGACAGATTAGCGTCCCACTCCGAGCGGTCAGAGGTCTGAAAGGGAGAAAATGAGAGGCGAGGAGGGAGACAGAAGCGAGGGGGCTGAATCAAAGAGCTATGCAGCGAGGGAAGGAGGCAGGAAGTTCCAAACCCACAAAATCCGGGACCCAAGAAGAAGGCGAGGATGGGGAGGGGCCATGCTGGGGAGCTGCTCACCCACCTACCCGCCGCCCGGCCTCCCTCGGGACCCACCGGCTCCTTCCTCCCTGGCCAGCTCTGGGAGGGCCTGAGGCGGGCACCCTGACAGCCTGACGCCACCGGGGATGATGGGGTGGGATGGGGGCTGGAAGCCAACCTTCCCACAGTCCACCAGGCCCAGCGGCCGCCGACCTGACCCACCTTCTGGCCTTGGTGGAAAGTAGTATCTGGGAGGCCTGGCAGGCGGGCACATGGGGGGGGGTGGCGAGCAGCCAAACCCTTCGCCCCCCAGAGTTGATTGGATCTGTCAGGAAGCTGGAGTTGTCTTGATGGGATCAGCTGGGAATGTCGGTGCTTGATGGGCACATCAATATGAATCCATTGTCTGTTTTGTTCGGCCAGCACATCTCTTCCGTCCCAGGGCTGTGGCCAGCGATCTGCATATCAGGGTGAGGCTGGGCTCCGTGGATGTGACAGGAGCCTGAACTTGAATTGGCAGCTTCGGAGTAAACTGCCCTTGGTGTTTCTTTGCTGCCTGAGAACAGGGCTTCTCCCTTGGCACGCTTCGTGGGCTGGCTAGCAGGCTGCCCAGTGGCGAGGGCAGACCCAGTGATCGTCCTGCCAGGGGCTCCCTGCGGGAACTGACCAGGGGGTGCCTGGCCAGGCTCGTGGAGAGTCCCTCTGGCTGGCGCTGTGCTGCTAGTGGTATGGCTCTGGGCCCTAACAGAGTCTTTTAAAAAGCTATCTCTAGCACGAAGTTGCGCTGCTCAACCCAAGGCCCATCTCTACCTGTGGTGAGAGCAGCCAGAGGCTAAGAATGGTAAACAGAGGCTGGGATATAGCAGGAGACGGGATGGACAGTCCCACTGTCATGAAGACAAGAACTCACATTTTGTTACATATAATCAGACTCTGGTTTTCATTTACACCAGCCAGCCCCCTCACAGAACTGAGAAGCAGCTGCATATCTGGTTGATGAATCAAGAGAAGGAAAAGGGGAATTTTGGTGGGGAGGGAAAGAGACACGAGATGAGGTGGTAGTATGGATCTCATTCCCCCAATTTCACCCTCCACCACTGCTTACCTGGCTGGCCGGGGAGAAAGGTGCAGAAATGGGCCTCCCGGATGTGCTACCAGGGCAGCGCATCAAAATCACAAACTCTGCATGTGTTCCAGAGGATCCCTTAAACCCTCTATAAGGCACAGGGGTATCTGTGTGAGAAAGTGAGCATCATGAAAGCTCATCCTGAAATGTTAGTCTTTAGTTGACCCTGGACTTTTGTTTCATTCCATCATCTGCGTCAGTCCTTGCAATGCGAATGAGTCAGTATGAAAGGAGCACTCTGAAGAAGGACGTGCATGGTCTGGCTAGTGTCAGACTCTGATTTAAAAAACCTGGGTTCAAACCGTGTTCAGCCTTAGGGCTCCCAGGGAGAGTGCACCCGGATTGGCCTACCCCATTGTTCATTGAAGGTGGGAAGAGATCCCTGTGGACCAACTTGATTTTCTAGGAGGAAGAGCAGCATGGGAAGTCTATGTAGTAGGAAAAAGTAACAGGGACAGGTGTGTGTGTGTGACTCATTGACTCCTTAGACTGGAATGGCCTGCCATCATTTGGTGCTGCTCCTGGTTAAGGAAGAAATGCAGCAGGTTATTCCAACGAACCAGCCTGAGGCTGTGAAATATAGAAGACAATGAGGAAATGGAGCATTTTAGCATGTAAAAAAACAGTTTTGAGGGGCATGCTCCATGGCTTCTGCCTGGGCCTGATTTAGGGACAGAATGCTGGGCTTCAAAAAGCAGTCTGCAGTGCATACATTAACAAATTCTTGCTCCACATTCAACCAAAGCCTCAGATCTCATGAGTAGAGATGGGCACGATCGGCATTATGATAGAAAAATACCCACGATAATGGCATTCACGCGATCTGGACCCAGCGGATCGGTGCCGTCCACGGCGACCGATCCAGCGTTCGGGGGGGGGGGCTTCATCGGGGCTTCATCGGGGCCATTGGGATCTGATCGGGGATGCAGACAATCAGGCGCCAGTAATCTATTCCCGGGGGAACGGAGCCAGGGGAATGCCTGAGCTGTGTTTGCCCTCCTTCTGTCGCCCTGGAAACCCGAATGGAAGCCCAGCTTTCCTTGATCAGCAGGGCTTCCTTCCAACCATGGAGCAGCAACGCACTCACCAGTTGGGAGAAGAGACCCAGGGGAGGGATGGGGAAGGGGGTGTTCTGTAGCCATGGGCACTCCAAACGTTTTTTGCTTTTTAAAAAAACGGGGCTTTGTAGGAGGAATGGCTGTTTTTCTGTCTGTCACTCTCTGTTTTTAACCTGCTTTTAAAACACTGTATTTTGTGGGAAAACCTCATTCACGGCTCTGTGTGTGTGTTTAAAATATGCTTTTGGAAGACTGGCTGCTTGCTTTTAAAATCAGGTGGGGAGGAATAGAGGATTCTGTCCCTGCTTTTTTTTAAAAGCTGGCTGAAACATGTTGACGGGGTGTCTTCCCCCCCTGCTCTAAGTGTGTGTGTGTGTGTGAATGTCCCCTCCCTGAGGGGAGGCGGCTCTTTGCTGGGTTAAAAACTCCCCCCCTGCTCTAAGTGCGTGCGTGCGTGCGTGCGTGCGTGTGTGTGTGTGTGTGAACGTCCCCTCCCTGAGGGGAGGCAGCTCATCGGCACCTCCCCGTGCCTGCTGGGCCCGGTGGTCGCCTCCACCACCCACCTTCCCACATAGCTGGGAACAGTGGGGCGCCCCTCCACTTTGGCCTCCCCAATCCACGGATCGGAAACGGGAGATGATTGGTGTGGATCAGTGATTTGGGGTCGTTGCCAGCACCAATCCCCGATCAGCTTGATCGGTATTTTTGGGGGGATCATGCCCACCTCTACTCATGAGTGTGACATGTAAACCAAGGTCGAGCAGCTGCAGGCACAACGCAGCATCGCAAAGTATGCTGGGTGTAGCTCTTGGCTTGCTGATGCATTCAGGAATACAGTGTCATGCCCCAGCATCTTTTATGAGTTGGGAAACTGCCTCATACCAAGGCATGCCCCTTATTCCCCATTCATTCTGGGTAATCCACTATTGCCTGCTCTAATCGGGAGAGTGTCCAGCAAGGTCTTTCCCAGACCTCCTGTAATGAGAAGAATGTCCAGAGGAGAAAGGTCTTTCCCAGACCTCCTGTCTGATGGTGCTGTGACCTTCTGCATGCAATGTGTATACTCCAGTCCTAAGCGTTTTTGACCTTTTCCATGGCAAGCATTATTGCTACTGGATTGCAGGCCTCTTAACCTGCGCCCTAGAGATCCTGCTGCTCTGTTACCAGAAGTGGTCTCCTTGCAATAGAATATGATTTGTGGGGGAATTAGCTAGCAAGGAAGACGGCTATATGAGAGGCGGTAACGGGGATCTGTCACCAGTGTATACCAGGTCCCTTCCGAAATAGGCAAATGAGGCTGGTTCTTAATATCAACCAATAACTTTTATTAAGAACAAAATGACATGCACATACACTCACAATTACTGAGTAAAAATGATTACACACACACATTCATACAAAGTTCTAGGAGCTTAGCCAGAAAGGTGGGAATAGAGGGAGAGGGAGCAAGTATATCTACCTATCCTGTAGAGCAGGGAAGTCCGTGGAGAGAGAGAGAGAGAGAGAGAGAGAGAGAGATTCAAACATCTAGCATCCTCAGCCAAGAGGGCAAGAGGCTCAGAGCAAACCTCAAGGGAACAGTGCTTGTGAATCCGGAAATGTGTTCGATTTGAATGGGGCCAGGGCTCAACCTTTATAGGTCAATCAATCAATCAATTACATTTATTGACATTAGCAACCTTTATAGGTAAAATGTGCCCTGAGGTGGAATAGCCCACCAAGCTGTTAGGACAAAGACTCCAATGGTTAGGACAAAGACTCCAATAGCCCACCAAGCTGTTAGGACAAAGACTTCCTGGGTTGGACAAAAGGTTTGATGGCTTTGGTCGATGGCTGCCGGGGTGTGTGAAAACAAATGCAAAGTGTGTTCCAGCACTTGCACAAAGGAATAGCTTGTTTTTTTGGGGGGGGGGGGAACATTTTATTGGATAGGTTGAAAAAAAAACATAATCACTTCAATATCTCTTTCTCCTACAAATTACATATTTCATCCCAACCCACCCTTCCCTTCCCCACCCTTCTGACCTCCAACAGCACTTATACCCTTTAATTCACACAATATTCCCTCTAATTCTACTATTTCTCATTTTCTTCTAAGGTAAAGTTACAGTCAATATATAATTCAACAGAGTGCATAATGCTCATCAAAAATTGTCCATGGACCACAATTGGTCCTTTACATCCCAATTCTTTTCCAAATAATCTTTAAATTTTTTCCAATCCATCAAAAAAATCATTTGAGCTTTGTTCTTTAAACTTTCTAGTTAGTTTGTCCATTTCCACCATGTGCAAAGGAATAGCTTGTTGATAAGGTCCACCGGAGCCAAGTTAAGTACTTTTAGGGCGGGACGGTTCTTTCCCAGGAACGACTGTATAGACTTATGAATGTCATTTGATTAGCTCCTCAGTCAAGGACAGGAGATCTCGTCACGGAAGAAGGGAAAGGAGTGTGTTAAGTGGGGTGACTCTGCGAGGCCTTTGTTGCACTGGGCACCTTTTGGGGCCAGAGGGACTGCAAGTCCAATCATTCCTTAATCACCCCGCATTCCCGAGTGGCATTCCAATCATGCTGGCTCTCCCGGGTGGGACTCAGCAACTGCTGGAGGTCCTCTGGTGGCAATACAGCAGCCATTTTAACTCCAGAGGCCTGAACATTTTAAAAATATAAGCAGACATATCCAGGACTGCTTATTAAAATGGCAGAGGCCGGTCTGTCTGCTTACAGCTCCACCCAGACTGCTTGCTTGCAGTTGGGTTGAAACTTGTCCTTAAAAGCCACTGGCAATTCACCTCTGGGTGCCATCCCCTGATGTGCCACACAGGGGCAGCCATCGCTTCGATTTTAAGAAACAAAAGCTACATTATACTTATTTTTTTTCAAAAGACTCACCCAAACGAATATAATAACACAGTGTGCAAACGTTATCTTAATTTTTAATTCAATTTAATTTATTGCATTTCTAGCCCGCTCTCCCTGGATGTGGGCTCTGGGTGGGTAACACCATAAAATAGGTAATTCACACTAGGCCAGTGCAGGGGAAAGGCAGGGGAAGAGGCCTCCTGGGACCGCTCCCACACTTTGCACTGGTCCAATTTGAGCCAGCAGGGTACGGGGACCTGGCAACCAGGACTTCGTGTCCCATTTGTCAGGTGCACGGGGAGGAAAGGGCTCAAGCCTGCTCCCCTGTGGTGTTCTTAACTTGAAACGGCCGTGGGAGGAGCTGTTTGCCCCGCTTGGGGAAACTTACATACGCCGATGTCTGTCTTGTACACTAATAGCCAAATGGCCCCGATCTGTGGATACTGAAATCTGGATGTGAGGGCGATCTGGCTGCGACATCGGTCACCCCATTGATCGCCAGGGTTGATTCGGCTGATCTGGCTGGCTAGGCGGGTGTCCCGTTCCTCCCTCACCGCTCCATGTGCGTCCCTCCCGAAGCTGCGCGCTCGGTGGAAGAGGACGACCATCCCAGATAGAAGGAGTGTACCGTTCTTCGGATACTGAAATCTGGAGAATGGAGCCATGAACTGGAGCCATGAATGGATGAGAGAGATTTCCCAACACACCTGAAAAATATCCCAGAGATGCACGCTCTGCGGCGTTTTCATGCTGCACCAGGAATGACGTCATTACCGGCGTGTCAAGGACGTTAGGACTCCCTCGGTTGGGGGGGGGGGGCTGAATTGTTGAGTCTTGGGTCACCTTCAATAATGAAATGTTTTAAATGTTTTTAATGCTGTTATCCGCCCTGAGCCTGCTTGCGGGGAGGGCGGAATATAAATATGATAAAATAAATAAATAAATAAAATAAAAAAATAGTTTTTTATTGGTGGAGCTTAATTTTACACACTCCCATGGAGCCTACATGTCTGCATTCTGGGGATTCCCCCCCCCCCCCGCCCAGGTAGCCACCCTAGAGTTTTTCCTTTTCTTCAGAGAAAAAAAGGCTTAAATTTTCTCCTGAGCGAAGGGGAAACAAAAGACAGGAGCCAGACAAGTCATATAGAGACCGAGCCTGCTGTTGTCCGGGCACTCCTTAACTGCAGGAGACCTCTACTGTCCACACAGTGGGAAAGAATAACTTGGTAAAACTAGCACGCCAACTGGAATTTGAATGGTAACAGTAAGCCCCAAGGATTCTAGAAAGAAGAACCGTGAGAAGAAAGAGGCCAGGCTCAGACGGATGTCAAGAATCAAATACTACTTTATTTGCAGACTCATTGGTAGTCAGAAGAGAGACACAGGTTGGCTCAACCGGACTCACGCCATGGTGACGGATTGGACCACGAAGTCTCCCTCCACCAAGATGTAAGCTATGTAGTCCAGATTTACTTGGCTGTTGAATTGAAACTGAGTGTTGTCAGGCAGGGTCACGGTCACCTGGGTGTCAACTTCTGTCCCGATAAAGGAGAAACTCATCTGAGGAGGACAGATCCAGGCATTAGTCAATTGCAGTTTTCTTGGGGAAGATAGATACTCACCCCCAGATGTGGAGGAGCTCTCTTCACTGGCAGTGCAGTTTATAGAAGGCAGAGACCAGGCCACACAGAGTCCTGCCTCAGGAGCATCCACATGTCTGGGCTCTTTATGTAGAGGGGTCTCTGCTCATGTCTCCTCAGTGGGAAGCTACGGCAGCCTACCTTTTCCAGGACTCTGTGTGCGAAGGCCACTCCCTGACCAGCATTTTACAACCAGGCAGGCAAGGGCAAACCACCTCTGTTCATCTTGTTCCTTTCAAACCCCAGCAGGGGTTGCCTTAAATCGACAGTGACTTGATGGCCCTTTCCATGATTCCCAAGGGCCAACCTACATGTCACAGTTTTACACAGGATGTGTCTCAGTTCCCTATCCTGACTTTCATTCAGTCAGTCAGTCAGATGTCAGATGTGAGATCCCTGCTAGAAACTCAATCCCCAAACTGCATGGAGTTCTGATTTACAGAGGGACAGGGCTTTTTTTCAGCTGGAACTACGGCATCTCTTGAAAATGGTCACACGGCCAGTTACCCCACCCTCTGATCTCCAGACAGAGGGGAGTTTAAATTGCCCTGCACACCAGCAGTGCAGAGGACAATCTAAACTCCCCTCTGTCTAGAGATCAAGGGGCGGGGCCATCGGCCATGTGACCATTTTCACCGAGGGCAATTTAAACTTTAAAAAAGTCCCCTCCCCTTGTTCCAGCTGACCCAAAGTGACATCATTGTGTGGTCCTGGGAGCGTGCACCACTTTGTGCACGCACATGAGGTACCAGGGGCACCACCCTGTGCTGGCAACCCACTGAGTTCCACCACCTCTTTTCCCAGAAAAAAAGGCCTGCAGAGGGGCATTTGTGCACAGGGTGAAATGCCTTCTGCCCTGGCCTCCCTCCAAATATCCAGACCCCAAACAGCCCCACATGGGGAACATTGCCTGTCCTTTTGGGTGCCTACACATGTACTGTCTTCTCATAAGCCATGGTTCCAATCCTGATCAGGCCGGCCACACATGTTTGGGAACAGTTCCTAGCAGGGAAATGTCTGGCTGAAGGAGAACTGCAGAAGAAGAGGGGCACGCCAAAGACTCACGTGCATTCCTCCCTGTTCGCTTATGCTCCACTTGCACCCCACTTGATCAGGTGAACAGGGAGGAATGCACGTGAGTCTGTTCACTTGCCGTTCAAGTGTAATTTGTCACTTGTAGCTTGGCCCTAAGGGACAAAAAAAAAAGTGCAGTGGGATGTATAAGAATATAAAAAAATAATGAATTAATTTTTAATGAATCATTTAAAATAAAAAAATAAAAAATAGGGTAGAAGACTGCATGTGAAAAATTCATGAGTGTATACGGAACCACAATTCCATGAGAATATTACAGCTATTATACAGGTGCAATGCATGGTTGTAAACACAGATCTTAAAACAAAAATATTTATAAAACTAACCTGTATAATAATGTCAAGGAGTTCCCACAGCAACAGAAATTTCAGGAGAAAAGACAGCTGGTCTGGTCCCTTGTGGCTTAGATGAGCGCCTCAAACTGTTATCTCTCATATGAGAGCACACCAGCACACTTATCTTCCTAAAATTCTGTCGCTGTCAGACTACTTGATACTGTTATAGAGGTTTGTTTTACACATACTTTCTACCCGGGGCAAGTTTAGGAGTGTTGTGTACAAATTCTCTTTTAAGAGCTGTGTTTCAAATTGTGTATTGCACCTGTATAATGTCTGTAATATTCTCACAGATTTGTGGTTCTATATTCATTTACGCAGGTTTCACATGCTCAGCTGTTGTTTTCCTTCAGTACGGAGTGCCCCAGAAGACATGATTGCGTGCTCCTGTGCTTCAAATTCCTGGGTGACCATGGGGCAGTCGCACCCTCTCAGCCTAAACTACCTCCCAGGGTTGTTGTGAAGATAAAATGGAGGAGAGGAGAGCAATATAAGCTGCTTTGAGTCCCTACTGGGGAAAAATGGCATTTAAAAGGCAAGCGGGATATAAAATAAAATAAAATTTAACATTTAAAAGTTTATGGTTAGAAAGAGGACTCAGTGTGAATTTCTTCTCAGAAATAATTCAACCCCCTGGCAGGGGAAGGAAATCACCCACTCCATGAATCTGCCTCATGCCAGTGCTTACATGGTTGGTGGGGGGAAGGTGCAGGAAATGGGCCCGGGAGGCAAGGTACCTCCCAGGCAAGTGTGTAGCGGGCGCTCTGTCGGCTGGCACAACGATGGGACTTCTTCAAGTGACGTCATTGCGCCTGGTGGGGGGCATGCTCCTGTACTTTGCAGGGGCCAATTTTGCAGGGGCCCCCGAGGGGCTGATTTGGCCCCACACGAAGCGCGGGAGTAAGCCCACTGCCAGCACAATGATGTCACTTTCCAGAGGTGATGTCATCGCTTTGACACCGGGAGTGTGCGCTTTGCGCTCGTGCAGTGCTTAGCCTCAAAGTAAGAGCCAGGTTCCGCCCTCCCACCAGGAGGTATACTTTGTAGGGGCCAATTTCGGCCACCGAGGGGCTGAATTGGCCCCACGCAAAGCACGGGAGTAAGCCCGCTGCCAGCACAGGGACATCACTTACCAGAAGTGACGTCATTGCTTTGACACCGGAAGTGTGCGCTTTGCGCTCGTGCAGTGCTTAGCCTCAAGATAAGAGCCAGGTTCCACCCTCCCACCAGGAGGTATAAGGACCTGGGAACCCTAGATGACAGAGATCATTTCCCCTGGAGAAAATGACTGCTTTGGAGGGTGGCCTCTAAGGCATTCTACCCTGCTGAGGTCCCTCCCTTCTCCAAACGCCTCCCTCCCCAGGCTCCACCCCAAATCTCCAGCTGTTTCTTAGTCTGCTGTCAGCAACTCTAGCGCTCACTGAAGGTGCCTTGCCCAAGGACAACTCCCCTCCATTTTGGAGGCAGCCATCTCGGCTTCTCCCTCAAGTCCTCTCCATCTTCCACTCACCTTGGCTGCTGTTCCCGGCGTGAAAGAGGATGAAGGATATGACATCTCGGGACCATCCTTTCCACCTGTCTTGTACTTGCACAGAATAACCCCATTAGTTAAGTCAGGTTTAAAGCAAATCAGCAAGTTTGAGGCATCTGCGCCCAGGCTGAGGGTAAAGCTAAGAGGAAAGGATCAGACAGCACGTTTAGGCCTCTGATGTAACAGGAGCAGAAATAAAACAAATCAAGCAAATTCTCTCGTTTTCTCTCTTTTTCTAGTCTGTGTTCCCTTCAGTTCAGAAGTGTAGCCGCACCAGGCAATAATAAGCATTAATGTACGGACACAGCCTTAGAGGAGGTGGTGCAAATAAGCCTGCCTGCTGGGCTCCTGGGCCTTCTGGAGTAGTCGGGACGGGAGGAAGAGACCACCGATGCGCTTGGAGTTCAAACACAGGGAAAGCTGAAGATAAGGTGGCAATCTTACTGGGGGCTGAAGCAGGAGCAGAGGAAGAAAGAAAGTGTGGTTTCTGCCTTATCGGGTTGCCAGCCTCCAGGTGGTGGCAGGAGATCTCCTGGAATTGCAACTGATCTCCAGACCACAGAGATCAGTTCCCCTGTATTAGGAATTAGTTGTATTTCGTTTTATGGTAGCAGCAGAGTTACTTAGTCAGAAGCGTTTAACCCCAGCATGCATTAATTAATCTTCAGACAAATTGTAGAAAGATAGAACTTACAGTTTTATTGAGATTGATTCCACCCACAGCAATAACTTGGAGAAGAAGGAAAGGGTCCTAATCTAAAGAGTCACTCTTCCTCTCACTAAACCAGAGCCTGAGATTGGCAGTGAGACTGAGATGTGGGTCTGTGGGTAAGCCCTTCATGGCAGGAGCTCAGAGGGTCACATCTGTCTCCTTGGAAGACCAGGAGGCAAGAGAGTGAGAGAGAGAGCAATCTCCCAAGAAGCACAGAGACAGAGGAGCTGTCAGGAGTAGAGGTGGGCACGATCCCCAAAAAATTGCCAATCAAGCTGATTGTGGATCTGTGGCAGCGACAACCCCAAATCACTGATGCACACCTGTCATCTTCTGTTTCCGATCTGTGGATCGGGAATCGGGGAGGCCAAAGTGGGGCGTGCTGCTATTCCCAGCTATATGGGAAGGTGGGTGGTGGCGGTGGATGCCGGGCCCGGCTGGCACGGGGAGATGGCAATGAGCCGCCTCCCCTCAGGGAGGGGACGTTCACACCAGGGCTGGATCTACAGTTGCCAGTGCCCAGGGCAACCGTAGTCAGGCTCTTGCACGTGCACGCTCCTGGGTCGCCCCCCCCCACCCACACAGCAAGCCGGCTGTCCCAGTGTGCTACAGAGCTGGCGGTAGTGCGAGTGGCTTGGAGGCTGCCCACGCCATTCACCTGCCCCGCAAGACAAGGGGCGGCCAGCTTGCCTGTGCACCCCTTGTCCTGGGGAAAGATGAACGGCGCAGGTGGCCTCCCAGCCACCCGTGCTGCCTTTTGCCTTTCCCAAGGACAAGGTGTAGCCGGCTTGCCCGCATGCCCCTTGTCCTGGGGAAAGACGAGTGGTGCGGGCAGCCTCCCAGCCACCCACACTGCCTTTTGCCTTTCCCCAGGACAAGGGGAGGCTGGCTTGCCCGTGCGCCCCTTGTCCTGGGGAAAGACAAACGGCACGGGCGGCCTCCCAGGAGGCCCTCTGCCCGCGCCATTCGACTTTTCCCAGGGACACTCTCAGGGCTGGCAACTGCACCCGGTGCCCCCTCTTTAGCGCTGCTGGGGGCAGACTACCCCCTGCCCCCCCGTCGATCTGGCCCTGATTCACACACACACACACACACACACACACACACACACACACACACACACACACTTAGAGCAGAGGGGGGGGAGTTTTTAACCCGTCCCTGCCTCTCCAAATAGAGAGAGACATCCCATCCACATGTTTCAGCCAGCTTTTTAAAAAAAAGCAGGGCCAGAATCCTCCATTCCTCCCCACCCGATTTTAAAAGAAAGCAGCCAGTCTTCCAAAAGCATATTTTAAACACACACACAGAGCCGTAAATGAGGTTTTCCCACAAAACACAGTGTTTTGAAAGCAGGTTAAAAACAGAGTGACAGACAGAAAAACACCCATTCCTCCTACGAAGCCCCGGTTTTTTAAAAAGCAAAAAACGTTTGGAGTGCCCATGGCTACAGACCACCCCCTTGCCCCTCCCTCCCCTGGGTTGCTGCTCCGTGGCTGGAAGGAAGCCCTGCTAATCAAGGAAAGCTGGGATTCCATTCGGTTTTCCAGGGTGACAGAAGGAGGGCAAACACAAGCTCAGGCATTTCCCCTGGCTCCATTGCTAGTGGAATAGAATATTGGCGCCTGAGTGTCTGGCTCTCTGATCAGATCCCAATGGCCCCCCAGATCAAGCCCTGATCAAGCCCCCCGCCCCGAACGCTGGATTGGTCGCCGTGGACGGAACCGATTCGCTGGGTCCTGATTGCGCAATCGCCATTATCGTGGTTATTTTTCTATCGTAATGCTGGTCGTGCCCATCTCTAGTCAGGAGGTGTTCCCACCATAGACAGCGTTACACATCCACACAAAGAGACATGCAGCGTCCCCCAATGGCCAAGGTATGCTGAGTCTCCTACTCCAAAATGGCTGCTTTGAAAGGTGGACTCTATGACATTATGATTCCCAGTTATTATACCCTTGTCTGTTCCCTCCCCAAACCCCACCTTCTCCAGGCTCCACTCCCAAATTCTCCAGAACTTTTCCAACCTGGAGATTGCAACCCTACTGCCTTAGATGATTGGAAGAAGTCACTGGTAATGCCCCATCTCAGAATTTAATAAAACTGTTTTGAGGACAAGTCCATTTCAGATGTTTTCGTCCATTCATATGGGAGACAGAACCAGATCTCAGATCTGCCCAGGATATAGTTAAGCCCAGTTTTAATCTACCAGTACAAACCCCTTGGCTCCTCGTGTCAAGTTCCCCATCACTTGGATCGAATTGGCATCCTTCTTCAGGTTTTTGATGAGCAGTGTCTGCACAAGAGAAGAAACAGCAGCGTTCTTTCATTCGTCCACCGGTCCGTCCATCCATTCTTTCATTCAAAATGTCTATTAGCTGCCTGTCCACCAAAAAGGAGCTCAAGGCAGCTTACAATATAAAACATTAAAAAAATCAATATCAAACAACAAGCATTAAAAATGGTAAGTAAAAGCCGTCTTAAATAAAACAGTCTTCAGCTGCCTCCTGAAGATAGAAAGTGAGGGGGCAGGGTGCACCTCCCTGGGAGGAATGCTCCACAATTGTCGAACTATCACTGAAAAGACCCTGTCCCATGTGCCCATCAACTGAGCATCATTCTATTGTCGAAGGCTTTCACGGCCGGAGAACGATGGTTGTTGTGGGTTTTCCGGGCTGTATTGCCGTGGTCTTGGCATTGTAGTTCCTGACGTTTCACCAGCAGCTGTGGCTGGCATTTTCAGAGGTGTAGCACCAAAAGACAGAGATCTCTCAGTGTCACCGAGAGATCTGCCCAGTGACACTGAGAGATCTCTATCTTTTGGTGCTACACTTCTGAAAATGCCAGCCACAGCTGCTGGCAAAACATCAGGAACTACAATGCCAAGACCACGGCTATACAGCCCGGAAAACCCACAACAACCATTGAGCATCATTGGTTGCTAGGACAGTCAGGACGGAGGGCTTTTCTCTATGATCTTAACTCTTGGGAAGGACCATATGGGGGAAGATGGTCCTTTTGATGCCTTGGTCCCAAGCTATGTAGGGCTTTAAAGGGTAAAACCGACACCTTCAATTGGGCTTGCGAGCAAATCATCAGCCAGCGTAGGGGCTGAAATATCAGGGCCGCATGCTCCCGATAGCTGGCCCCAACCAGCAGTCTAGCAGCAGATTCTGAACCATTTTCAAGGGAGGCGGAAGTGAAGAGCAGTACTTGAGACGTAACTGAGGCCTGGATCATCTGACTGAGCCAGGAATTGGAGCAGCTGACGCACCAGCTGGGGCTGGACAAATGCACTCAAAGCCACCACAGCCGCCGGATTTCCGAATGTGGCTCCTGTGTCAAGCAGTCCGCCTAAGCTGTGAACCTCATTTTTCAAGGGGAGTGTAACCCCACCCAAGACTGGAGAGATCTCACATTGCTGGCCAGCATTTCTACTAGCCCAGAGAACCTCTGCCTTCTCAAAATTAAGCTTTAGCTTGTTCTCCCTCATTACCGACTCCAAGCACCAGTTCAGAACATCAACGGCACCCTTGGAATTGGATGGAAAAGAAAGGTAGCACTGGGTATCACCTGCACCTCCCAGGGGCTTCAAGTAAATACTAAATAACATGGGGATGAACTCAAACCCTGTGGGAGTTCATAGGCCGTGGCCTAGAGCAGGAGTCCCCTAATAACATCTTCTGAGATTGGTCATCCAGATAGGATTTAAACCACAATAACACGGTGCCACTTAGTCCCAGGGTCTAGAGGTGACTCAGAAAGATACCACGGTTGATGGAATCAAAGGCCACTGAGGGCCAGAATACAAGTGATGCCTGACACTAGTCAGCTTCCCTCAAGTTTTGATGGGAAATGTCTTGCAGCTTGGCTCTCTGACTGCCGTCCAATGGACGTTTCAACAGTCAGTTGTCCAAGCTGCCTACGTTTCCCATCAAAACTTGAGGGAAGCTGACAAGTGCCCGACTAGTGTCAGGCGTCGCTTGTAGTTTGGCCCTGAGAGATCCAGCAAGACCAGCGGGTCACACTCCTCCTGTCTAGTTCTTGGTAGAGGTAGAGGTCATGAAGAAAGATGACCAGTGCAGCCTCTGTTGCAAATCCCAGTCTGAAAGACTGAAACGGATCCAGAGCCCCTGGAGCTGAGAAGCAACCATCAGCTCTACCACGTGCTCATGAATGGAAGATTGAAAACTGACTCGACGTTCTCCACAGTTTGGGGGCTCAGAGAGGATTTGTTCAGCACAGGTATAACTATTGTCTCCTTGAGCACGGGTGGTATTATTAGTAGGCGGAGGCTCTGTAGCCTGCGGACAAACACTGTAGCACAGTGGTTAAGTGGTCTGGCTGCAAATCAGCACTCTACTGGTTCGAATCTCACTCCTGCCATGACCTTAGTAGGTGGTCTTGGGTCAGCCCCTCCTCTCTGCCCCAGCTCTCCAGATGCATTGTGGGGATAATAACAACGCTAACTTTTCACCAGTCTGGGTGAGGCACTAATCGGTCTAGAAGAGCAGTATATATGCACAGTTGTTGTTGTTGTTGTTGTTACCCCCATTTCCCTAGGAAAACAATTAAAGATTTTGGGCCATGGAAACACCATCAGCTAAAAAAGAACCTTCCCCATCCATTTATGCAAGCAGATGCCATGCCACTAAACATTCTGCTAGATTAAAAAAAACCCCTTTTAGTCCTTAAGACTTAGTCCTGCAAGATTATTGTTTCCTTTCTCACAGACATCTGCTAATGAATGTTACAGATAAGTCTGGCTTGCCCTTTAGCAGAAAGCATAGAATAATCTGTGCACGCACACACACACACACCCCAAGAAGAAGGGGCGCACACAGAAGGGGGGCGCATCCCTCTGAATGCACCCATATGAAACTACCAGCAGTCTTCTGTAATAAGTCGAGGTTTTCATTTTGTCTTAGAAAAGAAAATCAAGTGGTATAGCTATGGAGCTGCACTACCTGAAAATGCGCAACACAGGAGGCAGAGAAGATACCATTGCTGGCTTCGTCTGGTACTTCTGCAACAATCTATCTAGGAACTTTCAATACAGTAGCAGATGGTTATGTGGTTGCAGCAGACGAAGGCTGCAGAACTTCTGAAAACCTTTACCTGGAAGGAAGCACCCCTGAATCAAGCAGGACTTTCTTCTGAGGAAACATGCCTTGAATGCCATTAGGTCTCCAAGTCCTGCTTCAAAGTGGCCCAGCTACCATTCCTCTTACTGAATACAAAAAGGCAACACTGTGTGGTAAATAGAATATGTGAACGATAACCCACAAAAGAAGGGTCTATGGACCGACAATTTGCAATTAATCAGTTATCCAGCATCGTTGTTATAGCAGAAAAGTGCCAAGCGCTTTTATATTTTGCAGTTCACATGCAACAAAAATGCACAAACCAAATAGCATAAACTCCCCCAAAGTTCACAACCCCAAGACAGTCTCTTAATTGAAGGAACTGAGTTTTCTTCTCTTATCTGCAGTGGTCCCTGAGGAACAACGTCCCAGTGACCAACTCCCAACCAAGTGAATCCGTAGAGCTTGCAGGGAGAAAAGCAGCCACCACATGAACTGCAAAATATAAAAGCACTTGGCACTTTTATGCTATAACAACGATACTGTACAATTAATTAATTGCAAATTGTCGGTCCATAGACCCTTCTGTTGCGGGTTATCGTTCACACCATTCCTCTTACTGATAAGCATTGTAGATCTAATAACCGATCCACTGAATGGAAAAAAATCCAGTGCACAGCTGATACCCAACAGTTCAAATACACTAAATGCTCTGTCAAGGACCATCCCTGTAGACCATCTCTTTACACACAACTTACGTTTGCCATTGGTAAGTCTGTAGAACTTTCCCTTGGGATCGCTAAGGCTTGAGAAGGCAGCTTCCAACTGATTCTCTGCAATGATGCTTGATTGGGCTGTCTGCACTTTAAATAGAGGCCTGGAGCCCGCCCTTTCTCTTTCCCAACCAATCAGACATGAGGTTGTGAAATCTTTAAGAGAACCTCATTGGAAATACTTTGCTTTCCTACCTTACAAACAGAAGCCAGTGTAACAATAGCTAAATATTAACCTTTTTCATTGTGAGTTTCTTCTGTATAATGTTGATTATTAGGTGGTGCCTTCTGTGGAAATGTGGAATCTTTTAGGGAGAAGGCATTCCGGTTTTTATTTTCTTTTAATCTCTAATATTTTGATTGTTACTTGTAAGCCACATTGAGCCAAGAGGAAAGGTGGAATATAAATAGTTTCATTAATTAATAAAAACAGGGAAAGACTCAAACAGGGTTTGTCACTGTATTCGCTTGCAGTGGGTGCCAACAATCAAAAAGACACACAAAGTGTAGCTGTATTTCTTAAAATTGTTGGGGCTAAAGCTTTGTGGCACACAGCCACAAAGTGCAGAGATTGTCCCCTACAAGAAGGCATGTGCTGGTGCCGATCCAAACACTGGCACAAAGAGCTTCTATTTGGACTCCCTCCAAGAAGCTTGTATTGGGGATAAGATATGAATAAGCAACTAGAAGAGCTTCATGCCTTTTGCACCCTAACATAAGTCTCTGGGTAGATTTCTAGGGAAGACCTATGCAGAGTGCATTACTTGAGTCACGTTTCTATGTTACCAGGTGGCCGGATTTGCTGTGTTAAGGTCTAATCTTCTTTTCCCCCAGTGGGGATCCTGTTTTTCATTCTATACTCTCAATAACCTCAACTTCATCTGAACCTTCCTTATTGCTTTCTGCAGAACTTTATGCTATCTTGAAAGCTATTCAGATCTTTTCCTTTTTACAATCATTCATAGGCTATCCTGATCCTTAGAACGGTGTTTTGTTTGATAATATATGTAGTTCGGGTCCATTCCTGGAAATGTGTCAGGAGCTGTAAACTTTGAACAAATACTACTGTGCCTGTTTGGATCCTTAGTGTGGCACTTCACTCATCATCAGTGGCAAAATCTCAATAGCTTTCAAGATAGCAAGAGTTCTGCAGAAAGCAATAAAGAAGGTGACATTCTGATGGGTGAACTGGAAGACTGTGGACTGGACTATAGGACAGTTCGGTGGATAGGGAACTGGTTAGAGGGACTTCCGGCTTGGAATCCATGAAGTCTAATGCAGCTCTAAGAGCTGAGCTGTCCAGGCTGCTGTTTTGGAGGCTAGAGGGGCGAGGATTTGCCCGTAGCCAACTGTTCTCAGGCGGAGAACAGGCGGAGAACGCTCAAGAACCTGAGGGCGTGTTGATCTCGGGCGAGGGGGGGTCCTACGCAACGGACTCCCTCTTGTCCCTTGAGGTCCCACCCGAAGAGAGGTTTTGCCAAGATCTCTGCAGCAGTCTTGGAGCCAATTCGGTTGGCATAAGACCCTCATACCCAAGCTTCATACAGAGACAAGGGGATTTGAAGTGAATTGAATATTGAAACAGTGATTACAACCCGAGAAAATGACTAAGAAGGTAAAGATTACTATCTCTTGAAACGGGACTGAGTACTTTAAGAAGCAAAGTATTAAAGTGATTTTAAAAACTGCCGCAGGTTGACTGTAACGAGGGGAAACTCCGGCAAGAATTTTTTTTTTAAAGGACTATGTATAACGAAGTTAGCAGAGAAAGTTGATAATTGTTTACATACCTGCGGGAAGAAAGAGATAGTGGACTGTGGGAAAGCCTCATCATCGCGAGAACTGCTGTGTGGGGCAGAGGAACAGGAAGTACGTCAGAACGATAGAGAAGCTGGAGAGAAGCGGCCCTTTCTATGAGACAGGAAGCAGAAGAACGCCATTTTGAAGAAGGGAAAGGTCGTGGCTTCAGCGGAAGAGGAAGTAGGCCATCTTGGATTGAAAGTAGAGTTGAAATAATCATAGAGAAAAGACGCCCGACATTTTGGACTGTGTAAAGGTGTTTTTTAAGAAATAAATTAAATGCGGGACTTTTAAAAGTAAAAGGACACAAAGTTAAACGCCACGGAGTTAAGGAAAAGAGCGGACTCATGGGAGCGATGTAAAGCCAGCCCCACGATGTTGAAAAAGGAGTGGCAAGCAGCAATTGAAAGTCTAGATAAAAAAGTTTCAGAAGGAAATAAAGAAGTTAAAGATATGATACAGGTGATGGCGAAGAAGTTTAAAGAGACACTTAAGAAGGAATTGGCAGAACTGATGAAAGGTATGGAAAAAATACAAAATGAACTGCAAGCCCAAAGGGTTAATGTAGTAGAAAATGCAATGGACACTTTAGCAGACACGCAATGAACTGAGATGAGGGAAATGAGAGGCAGAATGGTTGTAGCAGAAAGTAAACATATGGAGAAACAACTGAGATTTCGTGCTTTGCCGGAAATTGAGGGAAAATCTGCCCAAGTACAGATTATAGAAGTTTTGGCTGGATACCTGGGGAAAGAGGAAGATGAAATTGCGGCTTTCCTAGATGTAGTATACAGAATAAACTCAAGATTCGTGACCCAGAGGAAATTACCAAGAGACATGATTGTGCAATTCACGACTAGAAATATAAGAGAAATGATTGTGAGTAAACAATTTCAGGATCCATTGGAGGTTGACGGCAAAGCGGTGATTGTTATGAAGGAATTGCCCAGATCGGTGCTGTTGGATCGGAAAAAATATAAAGACTTGGTCCAGATCTTGAAGGACATGAAGATAAGATACAGATGGGAAATACCAGAAGGGCTGTCCTTCGAATTTGGAGGAGTTAGAAAGTGCATCAGATCTGAATTGGAGATGGAAAAGTTTATTAGGGACAATGTAAAGGACTTACCAACAACAAGATTATGAGTATGGAGTGCAAAATAATATCTTGGAATGTAAATGGACTTAATTGTCCTAACAAGAGAAAAAATATTTTCCACTGGCTATTAAAACAAAAATGTGACATTGTATGTTTGCAAGAAACCCATATTAAAAAGCAAGATACAAAATATCTAAAGTGCGCAAAATTGGGAAGTGAATTTGTGGCTGCTTCAAAAAAAAAGAAAAAAGGCATGGTGCTGTATATAAAAGAAGAATTACAGCCTAAATTAGTAGTGAGTGATGCGGAAGCTAGATATTTAGCAGTGGAAATTATGTGGAATTTAAAAAAGCTGTTGGTGATTGGAATATATGCACCTAATGGAGCAAAAGAAAATTTTTTTGAGGACTTGAGTAAACAATTTGATGGACTATCTTATGACCAGATAATTTTAGCTGGAGACTTCAATGGAGTTACTAATTTGGAGGAAGATAAGAAATCTGGAACTGCACAAAAGAAAAGAGGATTACTACCAAAATCCTTTTTTGCAATAAAGGAACAAGAGACTTTAGAAGATGTGTGGAGGAGACAGAATCCCAAATCTAGACAATATACATTTTATTCTGCAAGACATTCTACTTTATCAGGAATTGACATGATCTAGGCCTCCAAAGACTAACAGAGCAATCCTAAACAGTGTTACTCCAGTCTAACCCCATTGAAATCAATGAGCTTAGACTGGAGTAACTTTGCTTAGGATTGCAGTGTTAGCGTTATGGACTAAAGAGGTGGAAATAATGCCCATGGTAGGCTCAGATCACTATCCAATCATGTGGAGATTTGGGAAAAGAAATAAAAGAAAAGGATGGAGAATAAATGAAGATCTTTTGCAAGAAGAAAACAACATTGAGTTGTTGCGAAGGGAGACCAAATTCTTTATACAACATAATATGAACAGGGAAGTTTCAACTAATAAGGTATGGAACACTTATAAAGCAGTGACCAGAGGCATACTAATGGACTTAAATGCAAGAGCTAGAAAAGAAAAAGAGAAGAAGAGGTTAGAGATTATGGAGAAAATAAAAGCCAAAGAGATACAACTTAAGAAGAGACCAGGAAAAAAGAAGATATATCAGGATATTAAAATCCTACAAGAACAATTGACGGCAATGAATAATAAAGAATTGGAATGGAACCTCAAGAGAATGTATCAGAGGTCATTTGAGGGTGCAAATAAACCTGGGAAATATTTGGCGTGGCAATTAAAGAAAAGAAAAGGGAAGAGAACCATAAATAAAATTTGTGAGGAAAATAAGACACATTTGGAACAAGCAGCCATTAGTAGAGCATTTTTCAAATTTTATGCAAAGCTGTATCAAAAAAAGGAAGTGAACAAAGACTTTATAATGAGCTATTTGGAAAAGATGAAGCTCCCTGCAATTTCTGAAGGTTGGAGAGAAAAATTGAATAGGGAAGTGACGGAAGAGGAAATAAAAGAGGCAATTCAGCTAACAAAATTAGGAAAGGCACCAGGTCCGGATGGACTAACAGCTAAATTTTATAAGGTAATGGCTAATGAACTCGTGCCTTTCCTGAAAGAAGTGATTAATGGAGTTATGCAAGACCAGGAAGTCCCCGATACTTGGAGAGAAGCTAATATAACATTGATTCCTAAGGAGGGACAAGACTTGACCAATGTTAAAAATTACAGACCAATTTCGTTGTTGAACAATGACTATAAAATTTTTGCGAAGATTTTGGCGGAAAGAATAAAAGGATGGATGGCTGAATTTATTGCAGAGGAGCAAGCTGGATTTTTGCCAAAAAGACAAATTAAAGATAATTTGAGGACAGTTATAAATGCTATTGAATATTATGACAAGCGTTGTGATAGAGAAGTTGGTTTCTTCTTCGTGGACGCTGAGAAAGCATTTGACAACTTGAACTGGGACTTTATGTTTGCCACAATGGAAAAGCTGCAAATGGGTGAAAAGTTCATACGAGCAGTGAAAGAAATATATAGAGACCAGAGTGCAGCAATTGTGGTGAATGATGAGGTGACTAAAAAACTGACAATAAGTAAAGGTACAAGACAGGGTTGCCCTTTGTCACCATTGTTGTTCATCTTGGTTTTGGAAATATTGATGATTCAAATACGGGAAGACGATGCAATCCGAGGAATAAAAATAAAAGAGTTTTCCTACAAGGTCAGAGCGTTTGCAGATGATATAATGTTAATTGTGGATGATCCAATCGAGAATATGCCAAAGGTGATGGAGAAAATAAAGGAATTTGGAGACTTGGCTGGATTTTTTGTAAATAAGTGGAAATCAAAGATATTATGTAAGAATATGTCCAAACAGAAACAACAAGAACTAATGGAAATAACGGATTGCGAAGTAACAAATAAGGTAAAATATCTGGGTATTGAACTGACTGCGAAAAATATAGACCTATTCAAGAATAATTATGAGAAATTGTGGACACAGATAGAGCGAGATTTGATAAAATGGAATAGGTTAAATTTGTCATGGTTGGGAAGAATTGCAGCAGTAAAAATGAATGTATTGCCAAGAGTGATGTTCTTGCTACAAACAATTCCAATTATCCGAGACTCCAAACAATTTGAAAAATGGCAAAGGAAAATATCGGACTTGGTGTGGGCAGGCAAGAAACCTCGTGTGAAAATGAAAGTATTACAGGATGCCAAAGAGAGAGGTGGATTGCAACTGCCCAATCTAAGGCTATATTATGAAGCAATATGTTTGGCATGGATAAAAGAATGGATGACACTGAAGAATCGCAAATTGCTGGCTTTGGAGGGATATAAAAAAATATTTGGATGGCATGCGTACTTGTGGTATGACAAAGTAAAAGCAGACTCTATGTTTCTACATCATTATATTCGAAGAAGCCTCTTCACAATTTGGAAGAAGTATAAAAATTACCTACAGGACGGAATTCCTTCTTGGGTGGTTCCATATGAAGTAATAGATCCTAGGACTGTCGATAATGAGCAGCAATGCTTAACCTATAAGGAGATAACTCGAGTAGAATCTTCAAAATTGAGAATTAAAACAGAGGAGGAGTTGTCTTCATGTTACAGTTGGTTTCAATATAGACAGATCAGAGATCTTTACAATTTGGATTGTTTGAAAGGAGGAATAAGAACGGAGAATTCAGAACTAGAAGAGGTAATTTTTCAAGAAGGTAAAAAGGAAATCTCAAGGATTTATAAAGTACTTTTAAAATGGTTTACAGAAGATGAGACAGTAAAAGTACAGATGGTGAAGTGGGCTATAAACTTTAATAAAGAAATAACAATGGAGGCGTGGGAATATTTGTGGAAAACGACTCTGAAGACTACGGCTTGTACAAGTATTAAAGAGAATGTCTATAAAATGATTTATCGTTGGTATTTGACACCAAAGAAAATTGCATTAGGAAATATTAACATGTCAAATAAATGCTGGAAATGTAAAAAACATGAAGGATCACTATATCATACGTGGTGGACTTGTGAGGTAGCGAAGCAATACTGGGGAGATATAATTGAAGTAATTAATGAGGTTTTGCAAACCCAAATAAATAAGAATCCAGAATTGTTGCTACTGAACTTGGGAATGGAAGGTATTCCAACACAGTATAGAACATTGTTATTTTACATGACTACAGCAGCGAGACTCTTGTATGCGCAGAAGTGGAAAGTACAAGCAATACCAACTATAGAAGATTGGATGTATAAATTGTTGTACATGGCTGAGATGGATAAAATGACCAGAAAACTTAAAGATCTTGATCCAGGACAGTATAATGCAGACTGGGAGAAATTGAAACAATATTTAGAAAAAAAATGGGACGTGAAAGGAGAACTGTGGCAGTTCGAGAATTATTGAAATATAACAGAAGAAGAGAGAAGTGACTTTGCCGAGGGGGGAATTTAATTATAAAAATCTAAGCTATTAATGGAGTTATGATAAAATCAAAAACTATAGAGTACTAAATAATGGATGTTTCACTATGGATATATAAGTTTAAGATAGTTAGATATTATTTACAATATATAGTTTAAGTAAAGTGTATGTAAGAGATATTTGAATATAACAATTACCTTATATATTTAAAAGAAGCCTAGAACAAAAATAGTAAAAGATGGATGAGTAATAGAGTATTAGAGTCTAAGCTAATATTAGAGTTACGATGATGGTGGAAAGCAAAGAACATAGGTTATTGGAAAGTAAAATGAATACAATGTTATATCTTTTAATATCTTGATTGCTAATATATATTATTATGCCAGTATTATTTTATGTAGGATATGTGGTTTAATTGAGGCATCCAAAGGGAAATTTATATTATAGAGTATTTTTATTAGAGATTAAATAAGCTTAGAGAAAAGAGTATTAAATGTGCGTATAATAGGATATATGAGATACTAAGTAATTAAATAATAAGATAGACTAAGGGTTGGAAAACTGTTGGAAGTCAACAAAAAGGGGGGAGGAAAGGGAGGGGGTTAGAAAAAGATCTATAAGGGGGTAATGTATGTTTTGAATAATATTATAATCTAATCCAATAAAAAAAATTGAAAAAAAAAGGAACTGGTTAGAGGACCGCACCCAAAGAGTGGTGGTCAATGGCAAGCAGTGGGGAGTAGAGGCTGAGAGCAAGGGATCCTCTACCCCACCAGGTAGAGCACAGGTAGGTTAGGCTGAGAGTGTGTGACTAGATCAATGTCACCCAGTGAATTTCCCAAGCAAAGTCACAGCCTTTTCTGAAACTCTGGCTATGCTGGCTTGGGGGTGGGGGTGGGGAGGCTGTTGTTGACCACTAGCAAGCTACTGGGCCTGGGTGAGTCATGCAAGTCATGCGATAACAAGTTACCCGGTGTTTGCTTCTGTGCCTGGTCCCAATAAGTCCTCCCTCAAAGCCAAATCACCCCCTGGAAAAGGGTGCTGCACTCTACCCTTGACGTTTCCTGACAGAAACCAAGCCTGGAATACTGGCTAATCTGTGATGGCTGCACAGCAACAGCCACTGGGGGCATCTGGTTAAAGCTACAGGAGCTCCTTTGATCATTTTTGAGGTTTCAGATTTTTCTGCAGCTCTGGGACATTTTTCAGGTCTGTCAGAAAATCTCTCTTGTCTGTTCATGGCTCCAGTTCGTGGCTCCAGATTTAAGTATCCACAGTTCAGGGCTGCTTGGCTATTAGTATATAAGATAGACATTGGTGTATATAAGTTGCCCCAGTGGGGCATATAGCTGCTCTCAGGGTTTAAAAATTGAGTATAATGTAGTTTTTGTTTCTTAAAATCTAAGCGATGGCTGCCCCTGTGTGGCACATCAGGAGATGGCACCCAGAGGTGAATTGCCAGCGGCTTTTAAGGACAAGTTCCAACCCAAATGCAAGCAAGCAACCTGGGTGGAGGGGCAGGATCTCTAGGGCACAGGTTAAGCAGTGTGCACCCCAGTAGCGATGATGCTTGCAATGGAAAAGGTCAAAAACACTTAGGTCTAGAGTGTACACGTAGCATGCAGAAGGTCCCAGCACCATCCTTCCAGACAGGAGGGCTGGGACAGACCGTTCTCTGCCGTACACTCTCCTGATTAGAACAGGCAAAACTGGATCATCTGGAATGAATGGGGAATAAAAGGTCAGACTTGGTATGAGGCAGTTTCCCAAATTACAAAAGATGCGGAGGCGTGACATTTTGTTCCTGAATGCATCGGCAAGCCCAGAGCTACCCCTGGTGTACTTTGTGATGCTGCGTTGAGCATGCAGCTGCTAGACCTTGGTGAACAACAGCCCTGTGGGGGTAGGACAAAGTTGGTATACTCACCCTGGAACTCATCTAACAAGAACGATTACAATAGGGAAGTCATGAATCTGTCACAATCGTTTACAGGGAGGGGGTATCCCAGTAGAGTCATCTGGAGGGCACGTGCACGAGCGGATTGCACTCTCAGGAAAGACTTATGACATCTAGATCCAGAAGCCACAAAGAACAAGTGATGCGTGGGCCCTTGATTTTACCCCGCTGTCTTACAAAAGAAGAGACATCATATACAGACATTGGTATATTGTACAAGACATCCCGGGTTGCTCCTTAAGGCCAACTATTGGTTTTAGAAGAACCAGATCCATAAAAGATCGGATAGCACATTCAGACTTAGGTGAGAGAGAACTAGGTGATGCTCGCCTCCCAAAGGGCCACTACCCTTGTGGCCGTTGCAAAGCGTGTAAATTTTCTTTGTCAGGAGATTTGATTACTACTAACGGTGGCCAAGCTATCACTCTCGGGGATTTTTCTACTTGCCAAACGGCAGGAGTCGTCTATCTGATTATGTGTAAATGTGTTAAGTGGTATGTGGGCAATACCATCCGACCCCTCAAAGTTAGAAGATTAGAACACATATCGAGAATTAAAAATAGAGTCTTGGAAGCCCCACTAACGGAACACGATTGGCAATACCATCAGGGAGAGGCTTTGTTTGCTGCAAAAAGCGGGTCCCCAGAAGCAAAACAACGTATCCTGTTACAAAAGGAATGCTTCTGGATTCACCATTTACAAACGATGACACCTCAGGGTCTGAGCGATTCATGTGATGTGTAGGGGTGTGCAAGCCAAAAATTTTCGGCTATAGCCGAAAGTAGAAAGCCGAAAGAAAATTCTCTATCGTTAAAGCTGAAAGCCGAAACAAGAATCTCTTTCGGGATTCGGGATTCGGGATTCTTTCGGCATTATTTCGGCATTCTTTCGGCTTTTTTCTATGGGAAAATGCCTCCGTCTTCCAGGACGCCTGGAGGAGGCATTTTCCCACCGAATAAGCCCAAAATTGGTGGGGACCTTCCTCTAACCCTTCTATAACAACCACCCAAGTTTCAGACAGATTGGACTTTGGGGGGCCATGTTATGGCCCCCCAAAGCAGGTCCCCCCATCCTCCCATAAAGGAGCATCTTCTTCATTATTTCCTATGGGGAAAAAATGAAGAAGCAGGCTTCCTTTGCCAGGGGTGGCATTTTGCATGCAAAATGCCCCCTTACCCTCAGGGGCCCTTCTCCCACCCCTCCTCCCACCCCCCACCAAGGCTCAGCCTGCTCCCACTTGGGGGGGCCATTTCATGGCCTCCCCAAGTAGGTGCTCTAATCTCTACCACTGACAGCTGGGGGAGGCTTGTGTTGCCAGGGGTGGCATTTTGCATGCAAAATGCCCCCCAACCCTCTGGGGCCCTTCTCCCACCCCTCCTCCCACCCCCCACCAAGGCTCAGCCTGCTCCCACTTGGGGGGGCCATTTCATGGCCTCCCCAAGTAGGTGCTCTAATCTCTACCACTGACAGCTGGGGGAGGCTTGTGTTGCCAGGGGTGGCATTTTGCATGCAAAATGCCCCCCAGCCCTCTGGGGCCCTTCTCCCACCCTTCCTCCCACCCCACACCAAGGCTCAGACTGCTCCCACTTGGGGGGGCCATTTCATGGCCTCCCCAAGTAGGTCCTCTCAGCCCCTAAAGTCCACCCCTTACAGCCCCACACAAACCCAATTCCCCCCCAGCTGCCGCACACAGACCCAAATCCCCACATTAGCCCCTCACAGACCCAAATCCACCCCCACCTGCCCCACACCCATAACCCCAGGAACAGGCTGGCAAAGGCCAGCCCTCTCCCTTTGTTCCCTATGCTGGGAACTTCTAAACTCTCTTTCCCTGGGCAATTCTGCACAGCCCAGGGGTGCCACAATGGTGGGCACACTTCTGAGTGCCAGCTGGTCCCTGTGAAAGAACACCTGAACCACAGACACCCTCCCTCAAATTCCCCCACCACCTACAGAGATAGCTGGCCAGCCAGCCCCATTGTTCCCTATGATGGGAACCAACTGCACAACAAAGAATAAAACAAGAACAACACAAAATAAAGTTTTTAAAAAATTATTTTCTCCCTTCCAAAGTACAAGTAGGCAAAGCATTATGACACATTACACCAGCAGTCCCCCACACAGAAAAATAACACAACTCACTTAACATCAGAGAATCACAAAGCACGATTCCTGTCAAAAACACTTTATTTCTTGAACAGCTTTAGGTTACACAGCAGGGGGGAACACCAAAGGGCTTGGCAGCAGTATCTTACACAAAAATAACACAACTCACTTAACATCAGAGAATCACAAAAGCACAATTCCTGTCAAAAACACTTTATTTCTTGAACAGCTTTAGGCTACACAGCAGGGGGGGGACACCAAAGGGCATGGAAGCAGTATCTTACACAAAAATAACACAACTCACTTCACATTAAAGAATCACCCCAAAAAATTGCTGTCAAAAGCACTTTATTTCTGTAACTGCTTTAGGTTACACAGTAGGAAGGCACCACAGAGCAGGAAAGCAGTGTACTACACAAAAATAACACAACTCACTTCACATCAGAGAATCACACAAACACAATTGCTGTCAAAAACGGTGAAGTGGGTTGTATTATTTTTTGTAGTACATTGCTATCATGCCCTTTTGTGCCCTCCTACTGTGTAACCTAAAGCTGTTCAAGAAATAAAGTGTTTTTGCCAGGAATTGTGTTTTTGTGATTCTCTGATGTTAAGTGAGTTGTGTTATTTTTGTGTAAGATACTGCTTCCATGCCCTTTGGTGTTCCCCCCCTGCTGTGTAGCCTAAAGCTGTTCAAGAAATAAAGTGTTTTTGCCAGGAATTGTGTTTTTGTGATTCTCTGATGTTAAGTGAGTTGTGTTATTTTTGTGTAAGATACTGCTTCCATGCCCTTTGGTGTTCCCCCCCTGCTGTGTAGCCTAAAGCTGTTCAAGAAATAAAGTGTTTTTGACAGGAATTGTGCTTTTGTGATTCTCTGATGTTAAGTGAGTTGTGTTATTTTTGTGTAAGATACTGCTGCCATGCCCTTTGGTGTTCCCCCCCTGCTGTGTAGCCTAAAGCTGTTCAAGAAATAAAGTGTTTTTGACAGGAATCGTGCTTTGTGATTCTCTGATGTTAAGTGAGTTGTGTTATTTTTCTGTGTGGGGGACTGCTGGTGTTATGTGTCATAATGCTTTGCCTACTTGTACTTTGGAAGGGAGAAAATAATTTTTAAAAAACTTTATTTTGTGTTGTTCTTGTTTTATTCTTTGTTGTGCAGTTGGTTCCCATCATAGGGAACAATGGGGCTGGCTGGCCAGCCATCTCTGTAGGTGGTGGGGGAATTTGAGGGAGGGTGTCTGTGGTTCAGGTGCTCTTTCACAGGGACCAGCTGGCACTCAGAAGTGTGCCCACCATTGTGGCACCCCTGGGCTGTGCAGAATTGCCCAGGGAAAGAGAGTTTAGAAGTTCCCAGCATAGGGAACAAAGGGAGAGGGCTGGCCTTTGCCAGCCTGTTCCTGGGGTTATGGGTGTGGGGCAGGTGGGGGTGGATTTGGGTCTGTGAGGGGCTAATGTGGGGATTTGGGTCTGTGTGTGGCAGCTGGGGGGAATTGGGTTTGTGTGGAGCTGTAAGGGGTGGAATTTAGGGGCTGAGAGGACCTACTTGGGGAGGCCATGAAATGGCCCCCCCAAGTGGGAGCAGGCTGAGCCTTGGTGGGGGGTGGGAGGAGGGGTGGGAGAAGGGCCCCAGAGGGTTGGGGGGCATTTTGCATGCAAAATGCCACCCCTGGCAACACAAGCCTCCCCCAGCTGTCAGTGGTAGAGATTAGAGCACCTACTTGGGGAGGCCATGAAATGGCCCCCCCAAGTGGGAGCAGGCTGAGCCTTGGTGGGGGGTGGGAGGAGGGGTGGGAGAAGGGCCCCTGAGGGTAAGGGGGCATTTTGCATGCAAAATGCCACCCCTGGCAAAGGAAGCCTGCTTCTTCATTTTTTCCCCATAGGAAATAATGAAGAAGATGCTCCTTTATGGGAGGATAGGGGGACCTGCTTTGGGGGGCCATAACATGGCCCCCCAAAGTCCAATCTGTCTGAAACTTGGGTGGTTGTTAGAGAAGGGTTAGAGGAAGGTCCCCACCAATTTTGGGCTTATTCGGTGGGAAGATGCCTCCCCCAGACGTCCGGGAAGACGGAGGCATTTTCCCATTGAAAAGCCGAATGAAAGACGAAAGAATCCCGAAACGTTTCGGCTTTTTTCTTTCGGCTACCCGAAACGTTTCGGGATTCCCCGAAACGTTTCGGCATTCCCTGAAAGAAGCCGAAACACTTTTGTTTCGGCATTCTTTCGGCATTCTGAATGCCGAAACGCACATCCCTAGTGATGTGTCTTGCTTCTTATAATCGAAACATTACCCATGTGTAGTTCTTAGTAATTGACTATATTGGTGCCTGTCTTTTTAAATTGGCTTTGGCAATTCAATTAGTTTTTTTTTTTTAAATAATTTTATTGGATTAGATATCATTAAATTGTACATTACAATCAGTTTCCTTTAATTTTTCCAATTCTAACCCCCTCCCTTTCCCCCCCTTTTTGTTGACTTCCAACAGTTTTCCAACCCCTTGTCCCTTTTCCCTTACTCATTTTAAATTTATTCTATCTGTCAAACATAATCTTTCACTTTCTTCTAAGCTTATCTATATAACACAGTGCTCCTTCTGTCTTCCTACTTACTTTAACAACTAAATAATACATAACTAAATAATACATTCTTGGCATATTTTCTTTTGATAATAATCATTTAGCTAATTTTGGTACTCTATACTCTATCTTATAATCTCATCTTCAATATGGGGCGAACAATTTATCCCTCATTTAGCATATTTTTAGATACTTCTATAAACAGTACATTCAATATAAGTCAACCAATTTAACTTATACTCTATATATTTCTTTTTCTACATATCTCATCTTCATACTGTTTTAATTATATAATTGTATTATTCTTTCATTATGCAACTATCCACCAAAAATAGTCTACCAATTTGACCCATATATACCTCCAAACCAATTCAATCAATTTAATACATAATCTATACATTAATATATATTTTCCCACCTTACTTAAATTCCTTCATTGCAAGTATAAAATTATCTCCATTATACAATTATTGCCAGAAATGAAATTAATTAGTTTCTATCCTTATAATTAGTTAATTTCTATCATTATAATTCTTGTAATAACACCTATAATACTTAATGCTATATATAATAGTCTAATAAAATAGTTGCTTAGAAATTCTCATTTACCTCTCCACCCCCCGGTAAAGTCACCTCCCTCTACTTTTATTGTATTTCAGTAATTTTCAAACTGCCACAGTTCTCCTCCCACCTCCCATTTCTTCACTAAATATTGTTTCAGCTTCTCCCAATCCGTGTTGAACTGTCCTGGATCAAGGTCTCTCAGTTTCCTTGTCATTTTGTCCATTTCCGCCATGTACAGCAATTTATATATCCAGTCCTCAATAGTTGGCACTTCTTGCACTTTCCACTTTTGCGCATACAAAAGTCTAGCCGCTGCTGTCATGTAAAATAGCAATGTCCTATATTGTGCTGGAATGTCCTCCATTCCCAAGTTCAGTAGCAGGAGTACTGGGTTCTTATTAATTTGAAATTGTAAAATCTCACTTATTACTCTTATTATTTCCCCCCCAGTACTGCCTATGTGGCATCTTTTAGGGAGAAGGCATTCCGGTTTTTATTTCCTTTTAACCTCTAATATTTTGATTGTTACTTGTAAGCCACCTTGAGCCAAAAGGAAAGGTCACATATAAATAGTTTCATTAATGAATAAGAACAGGGAAAGATTCAAACAGCATTTGTGACTGTATTGGCTTGCGGTAGGTGCCAACGATCAAAAAGACATAGAAAGGATAGCTTTATTTCTTAAAATTGCTGGACCTAAAGCTCTCAGTGGATCCAACAGCCTACAATTAAATAATAGACTGCAAAATTTCGAAGAGTACTGTAACACTCAGACAAAAGAGGTATATTTTCAATCATGCCGTTCAAACTGAATATGAAACCAGTTTGTTTCTTGGTATTAATTGGCTAGAATGTATAAGGGGGCATCAAATATATGTTGGAAATGTACTAAACAAGAAGGGACATATTTTTCATACGTCGTGGACATGTAAGAAAGCAAAGAGTTTTTGGTTGCAGATGCAATCATCGATTCAGAAGATTTTGAAAATTAAACTTCAGCTGAAACCAGAAACCTTTTTTGTTGGGAATAATGGACAGCCAGTTGGAAAAAGGCTTTAGAACATTGTTTTTGTACTTTATTACAGCAGCAAGAGTACTTTATGCACAAAAGTGGAAAATTACAACATTGCCTACAGTGGAGGAATGGTTGTCAAAAGTTTTGGAGTTTATGTTAATGGCAAAACTTACTGCATTAATTAGAGAAAGGACATTAGTTAACTTCTTGACTGAATGGAAACCGATAATAGACTTTCTGCATGAAATGGATAACAAGGATTTGATGACATCTGGATTTATGGATTAAGAAACAGGAACAATAGAAAAAATAGGGGGCTTGTGACTAACTTAGAATAAGTGGGACTCTAGAAATGATATCGAAACTCAACCTGTAGTGTAATTTGGGGGGGGGGGTGTTTTCTTTCCTCCCTCCTCTTAATTTTATAGATATATGTATTGTTAGTGTGTTACATTTAGAACTGTGTGTTTTTTCTTGTTCTCTATGTTTGTTGTTTATTGTGTTGTGGTGTGTAGTTTACAGTTTAAATAAAAAAAAACTTTAATACTATGTTTCTCATGACTTTAAAGCTCTTGAGCCAGTGCTGTGATTTTGAGGCATCAACAGATTCTTTTAGAAGGGGCAGGATTGTCTTTGCTATCAAAGCTCAAGAGAAAACTTTTCTGGGAAATGCAGACTTAGAAACAGCAGCCAGGATCTGTAAGGCAAAGGATGAGAGTCCGGGGCACAGAGCAGAGGGAATGGACCAAACAATGTACCACATTGTTTCAATCACAGAAAAAGACCCTTTAGGGAACACAAAGTGACATTGTCAGGTTCTGGCAGTTAGATCCCCGTAGTACTTCACTGCAAACACTCCAGTGTAAGAGTTAAAGTTGCTTTATTAGAGATCCGTCAGTATCAGTGCACACAGACAATAGCATTGGCAGAAGTGACGTGGGTAGGGCTAGCTAGGTTATTTATAGGGAAAGTTCCTGCCTTTAGGATAGGGACTAGAGATGGGCACGGAACAAAAAAAATGAACCAGGAGGTTCGTGGTTCGTGAAACCCACGAACCACGGACCATGGAACTGGACCAGTTACAAACCAGTTCGTGGTTCGTGGGGTTTAAATACCCCTTTCTGGCCTTAAATGCCCAGGGAAAGGGGCATTTAACAGTTTAAAGGGCCCTTTCCTGCCTTGCAAGTGACAGGTCCCTTTAAACTATCAGCTGGCAGGCAGCAGGGGGGGATTCCCCTGGAGAAACGGCCAGTTTGGTGTAGTGGTTAAGAGCACGAGACTCTAATCCAGAGAGCCGGGTTTGATTCCCCACTCCTCCACGAAGCCAGCTGGGTGACCTTGGGCCAGTCACAGCTCTCTCAGAGCTCTCTCAGTATATAAATCGAATGTTGTTGTTGTTGTTATTGTTATTATTACTATTATTTAAACTGCCCCTGTAAATATAACCCAATGAACCAGTATACAGTTCATGGAAGTTCCATGAAAATGAACCCTGGTTCGCGAACCCCGAACCAGCCAGGTTTGTTGGTTTTTTTGGGTTCGTGCCTGTCTCTAATAGGGACGGTTAGGATTCTGGCATGAGAGAACCGGGGGTGGGGACTGGAAAAAAGGAGAGAAGGGACGAAGTCATTATATTTCCCAGTTATAGTTCCCAGACTCCAGCTGGCATTCAAGGACATTCTCCAGCCTGCTTCAAAACCAAAAATGGACACCTGCAAGATAAACAAAGCAGCTACTAGCCTAACAGCGAGTGGGTGTTACACATACCCCCAGAGGATCAGTACAGAATACACTTAACATACTCTCAGAGGTTCAGTACAGGATACAAAACACACTCATGGCAAGTATGTTGACATGCATATCTGACAGACATGCTACCATCTAGTTAATAAAACTTAGTATCCTCTTTTTACAGCTATTGTGGCTTCCGGGGTACACCGAAGGCCCAAGTGCAAGGGAAGAAGAAGACTACATTCAGTCTAAAGAGGCAGGTTACCTCAGAGGTCTCCTCTCTCAGTTGCAGGGCTTTTGGGGTCCAGAACCTTCAGAACAGATTGGGCCACTTACTTTGAATCCCAAATGGGAGGGACTCTAAAAGATGCCATTTCTTTGACTGTGTGCATGCATGTCCGCTCTCTTCTACAAGGGCTGGCAGATATTGCAATATACTCACCCACCGGCTTCCATGGTAGAAGCTGTTGTGAAGAAACTGTATGTTCCTCTTAGCTAGCATCTACTCTCTGTCTTTATTTTTCATTGCCCTGTATCCCAGATTCTTTGCCTGTATTTACCATAAAGTTGCGTTTTGTAGGAATAAAGTTATTTGGTGGTAGAAAGTACCATTAAGTCATAGTTGACTTTTGGTAATCCCATGCTAGAGTTTTGAAGGCAAGGGACTAATAGAGGTGGTTTGCCATTGCCTGCCTCTGCATAGCAACCCTAGTCTTCATTGGAGATCTCCCTTCCAGTTAACCAAGACTGCTCAGCTTCTGAGAGGTGACCAGATTGGGCTTGCCTGGGCTATCCAAGTCAGGGCAAAAATATTTAGTTTAGGAAAATTGCACGGATTCTTCTATGCATGCCCTGACCACACCTTGGGGTCAGCTGTACTCTTGGGAAGCTTCCCTGGAACAAGGTGGTAGAGTCCCGTGATACAGAGGCAAACATCCAGGGGCAGTGGCACACTTTGCAGAGGGATGCCATGGCCTACCTCACAGTGTCGTTGGAGGGAACAGAGGACATGCTGCTTCCGAGGTGGGGCAACATAGGTAGAGTTGCCAGACAGTTTCAATCCAAATACGGGATATACTCTATGAGAGCTGCTGTAGCATAGTGATTAAGTGCCTGAGCTCTGAGCCAGCACTTTGCTGGTTCAAATCCCACTATTGCCCTGAGCTATGCCAATGGCCTTGGGCAAGTCACTCCTTTCAGCCCAGCTCACCAGCTGTATTGTGGCGATAATAATAACACTGACTTTGTTCACCACTCTGAATGGGGCAGTCATCTGTCCAGAAGATCCTATATAAGCACACTGTCACATCATCATCATTATTCTTATGGTTGGGGGTGTTGAGTTTCTTGTGCACATGAGTTCCAGGGGCCTCAACGATGTCACTTTTGATTGAAAATCGGAAGCTGCAGTGTCTCAGAGGTGTCCAGCCCCAAACATAGCGTTTTCGCGCCCAACCTCACTGAGTACAACCCGTACCACCTGTTGTATTAAATATGTGCTCCTATGTTCTACCCGTGCCTTCATGATGTCCAATGTCAGCCCTAGAATTGCTTATATTCAGTTTCAGCATTTCTTCAACTCTGTATTAAATTCTTGCTAATGCTATGTCGTTGTAAAATTGTGCTTATTTACCCTACGGCATTGTTTATGGAAATGTCCTGGATAGTGATTGTACTAATCTCACACTGTGTAATCTGCCTTGAGTCTCAGTGAGAAAGGCAGACTATAAATGACATAAATAAATAAATAAAATAAAACTCCAAACCTGCATATTTATGACTAAATCCCTTGGAATTCAGTGGGTCTTCCAGCCTCATTTAGGATTGCACCCACAGTCTTTTTCAGTTATGGCACACTAAGAAAGAAGCATGCCTTGAATTATGTACAGAGTAGAGGGCACAAACAGCAATATGAACTAAAAAAACCCACGAACAGCCCAATCTGCTGTTCGCGAACAAGCTGTTCATGAGGCCCCATGCTAAACAAACAGTTGGCCGTTGCAAGCCTCCTTCATTGCTATTCGTCAAGCCAGACAGTCTGGCACCTGCAATCAATTCCCTTGGCAACTCAGGCAGGGATTGTCTGAACTCCGTCTGAACTCCTGCTGTTGCCCTGGAAACCCCAATCTAAGCCCAATTTAGCTTGATAGGCAGGTCTTCCTTTCAAGTGTGGAGCTCCAAATTTGTTACAAGGGAGCAAAGAGCAGGGGGGAGGCAGGCTCCCAGCTCTGGTTTTGCAGACAGTGGAGAGACAGATACAGTTGCTGTTGGCATTTTGATAGAGAGAGTGCATTGGAGCTTGAATTTTCCTTGTGTGTGGTGGGATAGGGATCTACCCCTTCAAGTCCCAGGGCTGCTGCCAGGCTCTATGCCAAGCTATTATTTATTATTGGTACCTTTCCTGCTGCCTGCTCAGGTCAGGTTTCTGGGAGTGGTGCGGTAGGGATCTACCCCTTCAAGTCCCAGGGCTGCTGCCAGGCTCTATGCCAAGCTATTATTTATTATTGGTACCTTTCTTGCTGCCTGCTCAGGTCAGGTTTCTGGGAGCGGTGCGGTAGGGATCTACCCCTTCAAGTTCCAGGGCTGCTGCCAGGCTCTGTGGCCAAGCTGCCCTCCATGGCATAATCCGAATAGAATGCCTGAAGGCAGTTACTTTTGGTAATGAGATAACCATTCATAGGGCCAAGCTACAAGTGACGCCTGACACAGGTTGGACACTTGTCAGCTTCCCTCAAGTTTTGATGGGAAATGTAGGCATCCTGGTCTTGCAGCTTGGCTCTCCGACTGCTGTCCAATGGACTTTTCAACTGTCACTTGTCCAACATTCCGCCAAGCTGCCTACATTTCCCATCAAAATTGAGGGAAGCTGACAAGTGTCCAACCTGCGTCATTCGTCGCTTGTAGTTTGACCCACAGTATCTATTCAGTCCATGTCTGACTGAGTCAAATTTACATATGAATTCCAATTCAGCAGCTTCCCGTTGAATTTTATTTTTTGAAAGGTTTCTGTTGAACTATGATGACCTTTAAGTCCTTGATGGAACAACCTGGTGGACTGAAGTGTTCTCCCACTGGTTTCTGGGTGTTGCCGTTTTTAATGTCAGATTTGTGTCCATTTATTCTTTTGCGCCGAGGCTTAGCAATTGACATCAACAACATCAGTATTCTAATGCAGCAATCACAGTAACTTTCAAATTGTAATTCCAGGAGATCTCCAGCTGCTACCTGGACTTGGCAACTCTATATTGTCATCAGGTCCTGTATCTATTTTGAACTGAATCACTTTCTTATATCTGCTTACCTTTATACCCACCAATATTTTGTGTCCTTTATCCCTTGTATTTGGGACTGCTGTCAAAAATAATGTATCTGTGCTGCTATGCAAGTCCAGGGATCCTTCTCCTTTTTGTATTTCATTCACTTTCCTTCTCTGCCTTGCATAGATTGGCAAAAGGATTAATTATTATTATTATTTTGCATTTATAACAAAGTTCCCTCTTGTTGAGCAGTTGCTGTGTTTCTTTCCACACCTGTTGCACTGTTTTGTCTCTCCTTGTCCAGAAACATACTTCTGGTGAAGCCCGGTAATCTCTTTTTGTGCTTATTTGCAAACAAAGGCTTCTTTCTTAATTTTATGCACTTCTTGAGATTTATTTTGCAATATTTTCGTTTGCCATTTCATAATGCAAGTGTTATTTTTAGTGAGGTCTTCCTCTTGCAGTAATTTCTCCTGAATTTCTTTTCAGTTGGATCCCATTCAAATCTTTTATCATGTCATGGCTATCGGGAAACCCACAAAATTTAGCAATATGGCATAGCTATGTCCCCTAGTCAACTGCTGGTTCTGATACCCTTTGGTTAATTTATGTTGAATGGAGTGTGCAGCATTCCTCAAACACTCTGAACAGAACTGGGGGTTTCTTTCTATCTTCTGCTGCTATTTTGCCACTAGCATTCCAGGCCTTGCAGAAATCTCTGCTTTTTTGTACAATGATGATTTGAAACTGTGGAGCCTTCCATTCATCAGACTATTTCTCTGCTTCTGAGCCTGCAAATATTAAACCAATGACTTCCCTCCACTGGGCCCAATTCTCAGCAAAGTTCTGATGCTCGAAGTCCATAGGGAAATGTGCCTGATGCTGAATGCAATGCTAAAGGGGGTGGGATAGAAAACCTACAAGCCTGATCTTTAAGAGGAAAGATGGGTGAGAGTCCAGTTCAGGAGTGGGTGATGAAAAGCATGTCCAGGGGTAAAGTTTCAGGGGCCAAAGTGGGGGAAAGCTCAGTGATTTCAACAAGAGGGAAGAAGTAGACCAACCAGGGCTGGATCTAGGGTTGCCGGCACCCAGGGCAACCCAAGTCTGGCCACACACACACAGCGCACATGTGCTCCCAGCTGTATAACTAGGGTTTCCCTTCCCTGTATAACTAGGGCTGTATAACTAGGGTTGCCAGGTCCCCCAGTACTCCCAATGGTACTCCCCAGCACCTACCTGCTTTGTTTTTACAGGACCCCCAGGAGCACTCCCCAGGAGACCCTAGGAGCTCCCAGGAGTGGGGGGGGATTTGGGCCCGATTTGGCCCAAATCAGGCCCGAATCAGGCTGGATTTGGGGGGAATCAGGGTGCTGCGGAGTGCAGGGTACTCCATCGTGCCCCAATTCCCCCACAAATCTGCCTGTATCAGGCACAAGTCGGCTTGGAACGGGCCAGTGCAGAGTGCAGGAGTGCTCCCGTGGTCCACAGCAGCCCGATCCAGACTTATCAGGGCCTATTCAGCCTAATTCAGTCTTGATTTAGCCTGATTCGGGCCCGATTCAGCCTGATTCGGGCCTGAGTTGACCAGAATCAGGTAACTACAGAGTGCAGGAATACTCCCGCACTCCACAGTGGCTCTATGCAAGCCAATCTGGGCCCGAATCATCTCGGATCGGGTCTGTGGGAGGGTACCGCACCACCTGGGAGTGCAACCCAGGAGGCCAGTGCCTCCCCTGCTGGCCAGTTAAGCAGGGGCAGGGGATGGAGGGTGGGAGCAGGGGATCCCCCAACCCCAGTAGGGGACTGGCAAGCCTATGTACAACCAAGGATGAATGTAAAACTAATTACCAGTGCTTTTAGAGAAAGTATTAAAAAGACAAAATCTCAGAATGAGCTTAGGCTAGCAAAAGATGCTAAACACAATTTTAAAAGTTAAGTTAGGAGCAAGAAAAAGAATAAGGAAGTGATAGGCCCACTGAGGGGAGAGGAAAGTGAGATTTTAACAGGTGATAAAGGTAGGGCAGAACTACTGAATTTGTACTTTGCCTCAGGGCCAAGCTACAAGTGACAAATGACACAGGTTGGACACTTGTCAGCTTCCCTCAAGTTTTGATGGGAAATGTAGGCATCCTGGTCTTGCAGCTTGGCTCTCCGACTGCTGTCCAATGGACTTTTCAACTGTCACTTGTCCAACATTCCGCCAAGCTGCCTACATTTCCCATCAAAACTTGAGGGAAGCTGACAAGTGTCCAACCTGTGCCATTCCTCACTTGTCGTTTGGCCCTCAGTCTTCTCTTGCAAAGGGAACTGTGCTCATCCTGGCAAAAAGGGAAGACATGAGAAAGAAATGGAATTGCAGCCTAGGATAGCCACAGGGATGGCACAGAAACACCTAGCATCTTTAAATGAAATCACGTCCTCAGGGCCGGATGAATTGCACCTTAGGGTACTAAAAGAATTTGCTAATGTAATTTTGGAGCTTCTCTGTATCATCTTTGAGAATTTTTGGAGAATAGGAGTAATGTTGTGGAGTGCCAGATGACTGGAGGCAGGCAAATGTCCCCATCTTCAAGAAGGGGGGGAAAGAGGATTCAGGTAACTATTGACATGTCAGCTTGATGTCCATAACTGAAAAGGTTTTGGAACAAATCATCAGTCAGTCCTTGAGCATTTAGAAAAGACAGCTGTCATTACTAAGAACCAGCACAGGTTCCTCAAGAGTAAGTTGCGTCAGACTCATCTTCTTTTTTGAGGAAGATACTACTTTTGTGAATCAAGGAATGCTGTGGATATAGTTTATCTTGATTTCAGTAAGGCTCTTGATAAGATTCCACATGATATTCTGGTTGACAAGTTGGTAAAATGTGGTTTGGATCCTATTACTGTTAGGTGGATTTGTAACTGGTTGGCAGATCGCACCCCAAGATGCTTGTACATGGTTCCTCATCTTGAAGAGGAGTGACACATAGAGTACCTCAGGAATCTGTCCTGGGCCCTGTGATGTTCAACTTCTTTATAAATGACTTGGATGAAGGAAGAATAAAAGGTAGGTATAAATGACTTGGATAAAAGGGATACATGACTTGGATGAAGGAAGAGAGGGGATGCTTATTTAATATGCAGATGATACTAAATTGGGAAGGGTTGCAAACACAGTAGAAGACAGAGTTAAGATTTAAGGTGATCTTGACAGTCTGGAAAGCTGGATTAAAACTTACAAAATGTTTTTCAACAGAAATAAATGTAAAGTTCAACACTTAGGTAGGAAAAATCAAAGGCATAACTATAGGATGGGGGAAACTTGTCTTGGCAGTAGTAGGTGCAAAAGGGATCTAGGGGTCTTAGTAGACCATACTCTGAATGTGAGTCAGCAGTGTGATGCTGTAGCTAAAAAGGCAAATGCAGTTTGGGGCTGTATCAATAGAAGTATAGTATCCAGATCATGGGAAGTGACAGTATCGCTTTATTCTGCTCTAGTTAGACATCACTTGGAATACAGTGTTCAGTTTGGGGTACCACAGATGTTGACTCACTGGAACATGTCCAAATGAGGTCCAACAAAGATGGTGAGGGGTCTGGAGACCAATTCTTCTGAGGAAAGGTTGAAGAAGCTGGGCATGTTTAGCTTGGAGAGGAGATGACTGAGAGGAGATATGATAGCCCTCTATAAGTATTTGAAGGGCTGTCACAGAGAGGATGGAGAGTCTTAAAAGAAATGGGGGTTCCACAACATTTGATTGTTTTGATGCGCAATCTGTACTCTGGACAAGAGGCTACTGTCAGGACAGAATATGGGGAAACAGAATGGCTTCCAATTGGCAAGGGTGTCCAATTATCTCCCTACCTGTTCAACCTCTATGCAGAGTATATCATAAGGAAAGATGGATTCGATCTAGGAGAAGGTGGAGTGAAAATTGGTGGGAGGAACATTAACAATTTGAGGTATGCAGATGACATCACATTACTAGCAGAAAACAGTGAAGACTTGAAACGACTACTGACGAAGGTTAAAGGAGAAAGTGCCAAACAGAATTACAACTGAACATCAAGAAGACAAAAGTAATGACTACTGAGGAACGACACAATTTTAAAGTTGACAATGAGGAAATTGAAGTTGTTCAAGATTTTCTATTCCTTGGCTCAGTCATCAACCAACAGGGAGACTGCAAGGAAGAAATCAGAAGAAGATTGAGACTTGGAAGAGCAGCTTTGAGGGAGCTAGAGAAGATCCTTAAAGATAAAGATGTCTCTCTGGAAACCAAGATCAAGATAATCCAAACTATGGGATTCCCCTTTGCTATGTATGGATGTGAAAGTTGACGGTAAAGAAAGCTGACAGAAAAAAAATTGATTCATTTGAAATGTGGTGCTGGAGGAGAGTTTTATGGATACCATGGATAGCCAAAAAGACAAATAAGTGGGTATTAGATGAAATCAAGCCTGAATTCGCCTTAGAAGCTAAAATGACAAGACTAAGGCTATCGTACTTTGGTCACATCATGAGAAGACAAGATTCTCTGGAAAAGGCAATAATGCTAGGAAAAGTAGAAGGCCACGTCCTCCAGTTTGCAGGATCTGAGTAGGTCTGTTTTGGAGAGAGAGAATGTTTTGGAGGTCTTTCATTCATAGGGTCACGATAGATTGGAGACAACTTGACAGCACATAACACATACACAAGTATTTGAAGGGCTGTCACAGAGAGGATGGAACAGAGTTATTTTCTGTTGCCCCAGAGGGTCGGAACAGAGCCAATGGGTTAAAATTTAAGCAAAATAGTTTTCTGCTAAACATTTGGAAGAACTTCGTGACTATTACAGTGTGTCCTTGGTGGAACAGACTTCCTTGGGAGGTGGTGGGCCCTCTGTTCTACCAAGGGGCAGATGGTTCATTGGATGTGATAGCAATTAAAATACTTTAATGGTGAAGGAAAATGACTTTATTACACAAAGCACATACACTAATCGAAGCCTATACATAAAGACATAAGACAAGGAGATAAACATACAGCATATAACATATATAGCATAACATAAAGCAAAGGAAAGATGCAACCTGATGCAATCCCAATGCCCTTTCAGTCAACGGGGGACTCCACAGCCAAGTTCCGTACAGCACGACACCAGCTTCCAAGTCCCTACAAAGATGGTTCTGACTTACATACTTTAAAGCTGGATATGCCCACCTGCAACACCCCCCCCCCAAAAGGTCTTGATGAGAGGGAAGGAGATCAATCAAAGGGCCAAGGCCAAAGAATGCTTTCAGTGTCAAGCTGGCCTTGGTGATCTATGTCCAGCTGATAAGGCTAAGTGCCTGGCACCCAGCCAAGGCCTGATTGCCTGGTCCTCCCTTAATCAAGATGTGATGCTATCCACACTTTTTTTTAAAAAAGTTTTTTTCTTTTTTTTGAATTTTATTAAATTTCCAACCAGAACTACAACAAAACAGTAAAATACGTACAACAGAAACAGTAATGATAAGATGTCCACTTCAGCTGAATACAACAACAGGTTTTAACAGTCAATACAACAATGAATAAAGGTAAGAAGAAGTAGGTTGTAAGTCTTTAGATTCTGCTATGCACAAACTTGTGCCTTAGGTGTCCCTCTCGCCAATCACAATAAGAGACACACACACCATGGAGTCCTGTAGAATGAAGCAATATATGATTGTTTAATTTAAACAACGGAGGAGCCCATTTTCACAGGAGTAGGTGGTCTCCTTGTGTCCGGAGCTCATCAAAATTACAATAGAAACACAGGCAATTAATACTTTCAGATAATCATAACAATATTACAGTATTCTAATATTTGATATCTTATTGGCTCGTAACATATCTAGGGTCAGTTCTGATTTGAAGATACAATTCTGGGCTGGCCTCTCTATTTGGGGGAATTCCAGTCTTCACAGTTTTTTTTCCTCTGCCCTCATTTTGGAAGGACACTGTCTAACCTTTTACCTACTTTCTTCTGGGCATAATACTTTCAAGGGCGCCAATGAGTCTCAATCTGGTGGATAGGAAGGGATGTTTTCCTATTCGTGTCCTTTCCCCCAGTTTCTTATCAGCTTTAAGGAAGATAATACCACAGGTGGCCAAAACCAGCTTGCTGCGTCAAATCAGTTTTCTACAAAAGGCTCTCTGGTACTGATTTCTATTGGAATCTATAGAATAATATAACATATAATTAGGGGTGTGCAAGCCAAAAATTTTCGGCTGAATTTTCGGCTAAAGCCGAAAGCAGAAAGCCGAAAGAGGATTCTCTTTCATATAAGCCGAAAGCCGAAATGGCCAGCCGTTTCGGCTTTCGGCTGGCTTTCGGCTTTTTCAATGGGAAAATGCCTCCGGCGTCTTCCCGGACATCTGGGGGAGGCATTTTCCCACCGAATCAGCCCAAAATCCTCTAACCCGTCTCTACAAACTTCCCAAGTTTCAGACCGATTGGACTTTGGGGGGCCATCTTATGGCCCCCCAAAGCAGGTCCCCCTATCCTCCCATAAGAAAGCGAAGGAGCAGCATATTGTTAGCATGCTGCTGCTCATCTTCTTCATTATTTCCTATGGGGAAAAATGAAGAAGCAGGCTTCCTTTGCCAGGGGTGGCATTTTGCATGCAAAATGCCCCCTCACCCTCAGGGGCCCTTCTCCCACCCTTCCTCCCACCCCCCACCAAGGCTCAGCCTGCTCCCACTTGGGGGGGCATTTCATGGCCTCCCCAAGTAGGTGCTCTGCTCTCATCTCTACCACTGACAGCTGGGGGAGGCTTGTCTTGCCAGGGGTGGCATTTTGCATGCAAAATACCCCCCAGCCCTCAGGGGCCCTTCTCCCACCCCTCCTCCCACCCCCACCAAGGCTCAGCCTGCTCCCACTTGGGGGGGCCATTTCATGGCCTCCCCAAGTAGGTGCTCTAATCTCTACCATTGACAGCTGGGGGAGGCTTGTGTTGCCAGGGGTGGCATTTTGCATGCAAAATGCCCCCCAAACCTCTGGGGCCCTTCTCCCACCCTTCCTCCCACCCCCCACCAAGGCTCAGATTGCTCCCACTTGGGGGGGGCATTTCATGGCCTCCCCAAGTAGGTGCTCTTTTCTCTACCACTGACAGCTGGGGGAGGCTTGTCTTGCCAGGGGTGGCATTTTGCATGCAAAATGCCCCCCAACCCTCTGGGGCCCTTCTCCCACCCTTCCTCCCACCCCCCACCAAGGCTCAGACTGCTCCCACTTGGGGGGGGCATTTCATGGCCTCCCCAAGTAGGTCCTCTCAGCCCCTAAAGTCCACCCCTTACAGCCCCACACAAACCCAATTCCCCTCCAGCTGCCACACACAGACCCAAATCCCCACATTAGCCCCTCACAGACCCAAATCCACCCCCACCTGCCCCACACCCATAACCCCAGGAACAGGCTGGCAAAGGCCAGCCCTCTCCCTTTGTTCCCTATGCTGGGAACTTCTAAACTCTCTTTCCCTGGGCAATTCTGCACAGCCCAGGGGTGCCACAATGGTGGGCACACTTCTGAGTGCCAGCTGGTCCCTGTGAAAGAGCACCTGAACCACAGACACCCTCCCTCAAATTCCCCCACCTCCTACAGAGATGGCTGGGCAGCCAGCCCCATTGTTCCCTATGATGGGAACCAACTGCACAACAAAGAATAAAACAAGAACAACACAAAATAAAGTTTTTAAAAAATTATTTTCTCCCTTCCAAAGTACAAGTAGGCAAAGCATTATGACACATTACACCAGCCGTCCCCCACACAGAAAAATAACACAACTCACTTAACATCAGAGAATCACAAAGCACGATTCCTGTCAAAAACACTTTATTTCTTGAACAGCTTTAGGTTACACAGTAGGAGGGCACAACAGGGCATGATAGCAATGTACTACAAAAAATAATACAACCCACTTCACCGTTTTTGACAGCAATTGTGTTTGTGTGATTCTCTGATGTGAAGTGAGTTGTGTTATTTTTGTGTAGTACACTGCTTTCCTGCTCTGTTGTGCCTTCCTACTGTGTAACCTAAAGCAGTTACAGAAATAAAGTGCTTTTGACAGCAATTTTTTGGGGTGATTCTTTAATGTGAAGTTAGTTGTGTTATTTTTGTGTAAGATACTGCTTCCATGCCCTTTGGTGTTCCCCCCCTGCTGTGTAACCTAAAGCTGTTCAAGAAATAAAGTGTTTTTGACAGGAATTGTGCTTTTGTGATTCTCTGATGTTAAGTGAAGTTAAGAGGGTTGGGGGCAAGACAAGCCTCCCCCAGCTGTCAGTGGTAGAGAATGAGATTAGAGCACCTACTTGGGGAGGCCATGAAATGCCCCCCCCAAGTGGGAGCAGGCTGAGCCTTGGTGGGGGGTGGGAGGAGGGGTGGGAGAAGGGCCCCTGAGGGTGAGGGCAAAGGAAGCCTGCTTCTTCATTTTTCCCCATAGGAAATAATGAAGAAGATGAGCAGCAGCATGCTAACAATATGCTGCTCCTTCGCTTTCTTATGGGAGGATAGGGGGACCTGCTTTGGGGGGCCATAACATGGCCCCCCAAAGTCCAATCGGTCTGAAACTTGGAGGGTTTGTAGAGAGGGGTTAGAGGAAGGTCCCCAGCAATTTTGGGCTGATTCGGTGGGAAAATGCCTCCCCCAGACGTCTGGGAAGACGCCGGAGGCATTTTCCCATTGAAAAAGCCTAAAGCCGAAACGTTTCGGCTTTTTTTCTTTCGGCTAGCCGAAACGTTTCGGCTTAGCCCGAAACGTTTCGGCTAACCTGAAAGAAGCCGAAACACTTTTGTTTCAGCTTTCTTTCGGCTTTCAGAAAGCCGAAATGCACATCCCTACATATAATATAAGTGCAGCCCTAAAAGCAGTATATCAGTTCTTACAGAGTTTCTATCTTCTTGTTTCAAGTGTCAAATTCTTACAGGTTACATTACAAGTACTACTTTGGCTCCTGAGCATAGAAAAAGTGCAAAGCATGTAATCCTGAAAAAGCATAGGTTTAGTATATAAAAAGTATATAAAAAACCTCCAAATCTATATCCATCAATTCCAAGTATTCATAGAATGGGAACCATTTTTCCCAAAAGTCTGTTCCTAAAGGATAGTGTTCCCTTTGGTATACTTTGTCAGTAATTTTCTCCGTTATCAAATGGTTCCAAACTTTTGTCATCCATAATTCTAGGGCTGGTGGTGATTTATCTTTCCATCTAGATACAATTGACCTTTTGGCTGCTACTAAAAGTGAATTAATAAGATTTCTTCTGATATTAGGGATTTTTGTTTGTTCCCGCAATCCTAGAAAAATTATTTTCGGTGAAAAGGGAATATCATAACCTGTTATCTCTCTGATAGCATTCAGCATTTCTGTCCAAAATCTCTCAATATGGGGTCAACCCCACCAGCCATGGGCAAATGTTCCTATTTCTTTGCAGTTTTTCCAACAAAGAGGTAACGCTGACAAATAAATTCGTGAAATCTTTTTAGGTGTTAAATACCATCTATTTATGATTTTATAACTTTGCAATTTTGTTATTATAGTTTTAGAGTTGTTTAGTTTGGATGACCACATTTTTTTCCAGCTGTCTATTGATAGAGCTTCGTCACAATCATTATTCCATTTAGCTTGATTGCTGAATTTATTAGGAATATTAAACGATAAAAGTAGGTTATATATTTTTGAAATCATGCCTTTCTTCGAGTACTACCCACACACTTAATCCAGGTGCCTAATGGATACCTCCCTCCCTGCACTGTGCCTGGGACAGAGAGAATTCCATCTCGAGGTCAAAGCTTGCATCAGCATAAAAATGAAACAGCTTAACAAGGCAGATTCAGTGTAATGTAAGGCACATATTCAAAGGCATATATAGGCCAAAGATGGCTCTTTAGGCAAGATGGACGGACCTATGGCACCACTACCTCCTCGGAACACAATTCTCTTCTGCAATACCAATATACCCTCCTTCCTTGGAGGTATTTGATGATGATGATGATGATGATGATGATGATGATGATGATGATGATGATGACGACTCAAAAAATTTTTCTTTCAGAACTCTTTGCTGTTCATTCAGATAATTATTCTCAGGCTGATCCATAGCTTGTATTTCAGGTAGAGCATGTTCTTCCACTTTGGCTTTAGTCTGTTCAGCTGTGATGTTTTCCCTTCTTTGATCACAACAAAAAAATAAGGAACAAAAAAGGGAAAACATCACAGCTGAACAGACTAAAGCCACAGTGGAAGAACATTCTCTACCTGAAATACAAGCTATGGATCAGCCAGAGAATAATGACTTGACTGATGTGAGCTTCCCCAACCAGGGCGTCAGGGCCGGAAGGGGGCACTGTTGCCAGGTTTGCCTCTCCTACTGGCCGGCTTAGGGAGAGGGTTCAAGAGTGGGGTTGGGGAACTTGGCAGGAAGGGCTCTCTTGCTGTATCCCCCATTGGGAACAAAAGGGGGCTACCCAGCTCCCTGACCTTTTGTCACTCCCAGTCTTGTAGCAAAGGGTGTGTGTGTTATACTGCACCCGTCCCCTATATGCTCCCCCAACAGGAAAGGAAGGGGTCTACAGCACCCAGTTCCTTCTCTCTCCTCCCTCTGATAACTCATGCTCCGTCGACTCTCCCTATCACTGTCCTATTGCTTCTGTTATATTGCTCTCTCCCCCTCTCTCTCTCCTAGCCTCGCTCTCCCTCCGATACTTTCCACCCTGCACCCCTTCAGCATGCCCGCTTTTATGGGGCTGCCCATAAGTATCCTTCCACCTCCCTCCTGGCTCTTGCCTATGCCCATTCTCTCCCACCCCTCCCTCCATGATGGGCAGCCCTCCTAGCCAATCTGAGGGCTCCCCTGGCCAGTCCTGTCGTTCAGAGCTTCTCCACGGCTCCGCCCGGCCCCAGCACAGTGCAGCGCCATGCAGCACAGGACTGGCCGGACCTGCCCAAGGTCGGCATTCCCGTCAGCAGGTGTGGGCCTTGCTGCTTGCCCCCAGCAGGGTGACACTCCGCCACTCTCTGGTGTGCACCGGGCCTCTTTGCAGCTGTGTTCCTACCCCCGCGACTGGTGTTGGCTCCATCGCTCTGCCGGCGGCAGTGGCGGCCAGCTCCCAGATACCTTCAGTGGCCACCACCCGCTCCACCATCCTGGGTTTGTCGCAGCCTTCATCGGCCCCAGCACAGCTGCCACCCGTCACCGCTGAGGCGTTGGGGTTCCTTCCTGGCCTGGCCTTGGCTGCCTTTTCCATCCTGGCCCTTGGAACGGGCCTGCCAGGTAAGTCAGGGAGGGGGGAGGCCACCATGCCCCGACAACTGAACAGCAAAGAGTTCTGAAAGAAAATTTTTTGAGTCGTGTCAGCCAAGGCAGTGAGTGACAAAAGACTGCCTACAATTTGCCAAATACAAAGAAAACAAGTTAAAACTTTACTGAATGTAGCCAATGACATCAATGATACAATTCCAACCAACACATTAAAAGAAACAGATCAACTCATGTTTAGTACAGCTGCTATAATAACAGCAGAGCTTGGCTACTACCAGAAAAGAAGAAGCCTGGCAGACCAAAATGGAAAATCTGGCTGGAAAAGAAGATTAATAAACTACGTGGAGATATCAGTAACCTGAAATACATGAAAGATGGAAAATTGAAAAATGAGAGGATAAAAGATGGACTATGTTGAAGGTATGATTTGGAAAGGAAAACAATTGCTGAAACCATAGAAGAATTAAAACAATGAGTAATAGCAACAGCAAAGAAAATAGAAAGATATGATGGGTGAATAAAGCAGTATAAAGAAAATTTGCAATTTTGAAGCAATAAGAGATTATTCTACAAGTCACTGGAAGAAAATACAGTGCAAAAGAACATCATCCTATGTAAAGAAGATGCCCTGAAATGTTGGCAAGAAATTTGGGAAAGCCAAATGCCCTGTAGATGAAAGACATTAGTAAAGAATTTATAAAGTAAAGTAAAGGAAACGGATGAATGATGTGGTAATAACAATTGAAGTGGTTGCCAGACTAGCAAAGAATGTGAAGAACTGGAGTGCACCTGGACCAGATGTATTGCATGGGTTTTGGCAAAAGCATCTATCAAGTTTTCATCAAAGTATGTCAGTGCAATTCAATGAAATGCTTCAAAATTCTACCAGTGAAGAATGGCTCACAAAAGGCTACACATTTCTGATTGTGAAGGATAAAGGAAAAGGCAATGAGCCTGACAAATTCCACCCAATCACATGCCTCGCAACAACATTCAAACTTTTCACAAGGATATTAGCGACATCAGTATATGATTATTTAATGGAAACAATATGTACCCTATTGAACAGAAAGGCAATTTTTAAAAGTCAAGGGGAACTAAAGATCAACTGCTAATAGACAAAATGGTACTGAAAAGTTCAAGAAGAAAGTCTAATTGAATATGGCATGGATTGACTAAAAAAAAATTTGATTCATTGCCACACAGTTGGATTAATACCTGCCTGGAAATTTTTTGAATTAGTGAAAATGTCAAGCTGTTCCTTAAGCAAAATATGTGAAAATGGAAAACCATGTTAATGTCCTATGGTGAAGAAATTGGGGAAGTTTGTATCAAAAGAGGTATATTTCAAGGTGACTCCTTGTCACCTTTATTATTCAGCATCTCATTAATCCCCTTGACAATGATCCTAGAGAAAACAAAAATGGGTTATTATATTTATGATCAGGCAGGGAAAATAAACCATCTCCTGTACATGGATGATTTGAAATTGTATACAAAGAGTCCCACTTAACTTGAATCATTGCTTAATACAGTGAAAATGTACAGTGATGATATTCATATGAGATTTGGCTTAGACAAATGTGCAGTACTCCCCGTGCCACAGGGAAAAGTAAAAAATATTGATGGAATAAAACTTGAAAATGGCAGCATTATGAAATCATTATCAAAGAATTATAAATTCTTGGAACAGTAGATTTAGATAACATCCTGCATGTGAAAGTAAAAGAACTGACTCAGAAAGAATATATCAAGAGAGTGTGAAAAATTCTGAAGTCAAAATTAAATGATGGAAATACACTCAAGGCGTAAATACAAGGGCCATTCCAGTGATCAGATATCCAGCTGAAATAATAGATTAGACACAAAGCGATTTAGAAAAATTGGATCGAAAAACACAAAAACTAGGCGCACGCATCACTCTTTACAGCCAAAAAGTGATGTTGACAGGCTATATTTACCATGAAAAATTGGTGGAAGAGGACTGTTACAAGTACATCAGGTAGTGGAAGAAGAAAAGAGAGGCCTGAATGATTGCATGAGTAGAAGTACAGAAAAACTACTCCAGGTGTGTGTGTGTTTATTAAATTATCTCTATAGTATTCCAAATGTTGTTTTAAATTTGAAATTTAAATTCTTAAAATGTGGTTTTAAATTGTTTAATGATTTAATGCTCTCAAACTTGGAGACCCTATTTGGGTAGAAAGGTGGCAAACAAACATTTTAAATAAATGAATGAATGAATTCATGAAATGAAATAAAAGGGACCCAGAACAAGAGATGCTTCCAGAGAAGTGGGGAGGGGAACATAAGGGAACCAGAAAAGCAGAAGAAGAGATGGAGATAACAGATGCTTCCAGAAGATTGTGAAAAAACAAACAAAAGGAACTCAGAAAAGCAGAAGAGGTGGAGATAACAACAGATGCTTCCACAGAAGTATGAAGAAACCAAAAGGGACCCAGAAAAGAGGTGGGGTGCCTCAAGACAAATGCAATACAAAAACTGGGCAATGGAATCTGTGGATCTGCCTGGATCAAATGCTGTTTTCGGGTGCCAGAACCAGTGCGTGGACCGGGCACCATTGCATGTCTTCTTGTGAGGGACAGTCTCTGGAGTCTGGGGACTTGTGATTTGGGGTGGTCCAAAGATTGTTTTGGGGTACAGAGTCTCATAGTTTCTGTTCATGCATTTGTCCCAGGCACACCCCACTTTGGAGCAGTTAGCACAAGAACAGGACTTTGGACCAGGAAATTGCATAGGTTCACTTGGACAGCAGAGTTTCCTGAATATGGGGGTATATGATATCTGGTGGTACAAACTTTATTGTGAGGTGCAGAGCTTTTAAATAATCCTCAATATTTGTGTTTAGATTTGCAAATAAGGAACCAGGAAATGCAAATAAGGAACTGGGAATTAGGACCCAACATCAACATCTTTGCACACAGAGGAGTTTGAGAAGTTCGGACTGGAGGGCAGGGAAAAGCAAAGTCAGTACTCCAATGTTAATTCGCTTGCCTGAAGAGGTCAGGAAAGCTCCCACTCCTTTGATTTTCTGCAAACTAAGCAAAACGGAATGATTTATTTGCTCATGAGTTACTCCCACCCTCACATAACTTTAGCTTCCGTTCCAAATGGCATCAGGGGCTTTCTGATGTTTCAGTTCCCTTCACTGCCGCTTCCCAGCTCCCATCATCATGCTGAAGATGGTGGACAACTTTTAGAGTCCAGGCTATAGTTTTGGACTAGCAACAAAGCCTTGTGAGGGCATGCACCACCACAGCAGCATTCCTGCATTCCTCAGTGGGCCAATTTCAGCCTCAAACTGGTAGAAATTGGGCCAGTGCAGAGCATGGGAGCACTCCAGGGCCCATTGCACCACGCTAGCAGTGTTCCTGCACCCAACACCAGCCCTATTCTGCCTCAAATGGGTAAAAATCGAGCCAGGGCAGAGTGCAGGAGCCCACAGAGAAGTGTGGTTTCTTTGCCACCATCTTCACCACAGAGTAAGCTTCAAAATGAGCTTTTGCTCAAGTCTTCTCAGATTCGTTCTGAGTCTTCCTCTGCTGTCACTCTAGCCATCTCCCTTGCCTTTTCATTCCTCACAGCCCGTCAGTAAACCAAGGGGCTGTCTTGGCTCTAATCCGAGAGAGATGGGAGCCATCATGTCAAGCTCCCAGTCCCCTAGAAGAACCAGACTAGGAAGCTTCTCACCACCTGCGAGACCACCTCCATCAGCTCAGGCGGGGAGATTGTGGGGCACTGTGAATGAATGATTTTTTTGGTCCCATTTGTGGATATGGACATGATCTGGTTTTGTATGGTGGACTTTGGGTGGCCCCATTTAAAAATCATGAGGATCCATGAGGATCCATGCTTTTGAACCATGTTTTTGCACCGTGGTGCTGCCACACATCAGTGGATGAATGATTTTTTTGGTCCCATTTGTAGATATGGACATGATCTGGTTTTGTATGGTGGATTTTGGGTGGCCCCACTTAAAAATTAAGAGGATCCATGCGGATCCATGCTTTTTTAGCATGTTTTTGTGCCGTGGCAGCGCCACGGATTAGTGGATGCATGATTGTTTTGTTGCTGTCTTGTAGACTAGGACATGATCTATAATATGACAGCCTTTTTGTTTTGTTTTGTTTCAATATAAAAATCATATGAATCCATGAGGATCCATTTAAAAGCATCTGGATCCAGCTTTTACACACTCCCTTTTAAACACACACACAGACCCGTGAATGAGGTTTTCCCACAAAATACAGTGTTTTAAAAGCAGGTTAAAAACAGAGAGTGACAGACAGAAAAACAGCCATTCCTCCTACAAAGCCCCATTTTTTTAAAAAGCAAAAAACATTTGGAGTGCCCATGGCTACAGAACACCCCCTTCCCCCTCCCTCCCCTCTCTTCTCCCAAATGGCTACAGAACACCCCCTTCCCCCTCCCTCCCCTCTCTTCTCCCAAATGGCTACAGAACACCCCCTTCCCCCTCTCTCCCCTCCCTTCTCCCAAATAGCTACAGAACACCCCCTTCCCCCTCCCTCCCCTCTCTTCTTCCCCCTCCCTCCCCTCCCTTCTCCCAAATGGCTTCAGAACACCCCCTTCCCCCTCCCTCCCCTCTCTTCTCCGTTGCCAGGGGAATTGATTCCTGGCGCCTGAGTGTCTGCAATCCCGAACAGAAACCGATCAATCTGATCAAGCCCCGAACAAGCAAACCTCCGACTGCTGGATTGGTTGCCGTGGACAGCACCGATTAGCCGGGTCCCGATGGCGCGAACGCCATTATCGTGTTTTTTTTTTCCAAATCGTAATGCTGATCGTGCCCATCTCTAGTTGGGAAGTTCCATTTGGAAAATAAGCCTGACTCCATATAAGGCAAACTCTACCCCACTCCAGCAGGAATCATTTCAGTAGTGGAGATCAAATATCCACCTTATGGAGTGGCTTGCCCGAAGAGGTCAGGAAAGCTCCCACTCCTTTGATTTTCTGCAAACTGTGCAAAACGGAATGATTTATTTGCTCATGAGTTACTCCCACCCTCACATAACTTTAGCTTCCATTCCAAATAGCATCAGGGGCTTTCTGATGTTTCAGTTCCCCTCACCGCTGCTTCCCAACTCCCATCATCACGCTGAAGCTGGTGGGCCACTTTTAGAGTCCAGGCTTTAGTTTTGGACGAGCAACAAAGCCCGTTGTGTTTAACAATACAACGGGCTCTAGCAGGGTCTTGTGAGGGCATGCACCACCACAGCAGCATTCCTGTGCTCCTCTAACGATTTCAGCCTCTAACTGGTGGAAATTGCACCAGCCCTGGTCTGCCTCAAATGGGTAAAAATTGGGCCAGGGTGGTGTGCAGGAGCCACTTCAGGGCCTGTTGTGCTGCCCTAGCAGGTTTCCTGCACTCAGCACCAGCCCGATTCAGCCTCAAGTGGGCAGAAATCAGGCTAGTGCAGAGTGCAGAAGCATTCCAGGGGCCATCGCACTACCCCAGCAGTGCTCCTAAGCTCTGCAGTGGCCTGATTCAGCCTCACACAAGTGGAAATTGGGCTGGTGCAGCTAGGGGTGCCAGATCCCTCAAGTCTCCCAGCGGGAGACTGGGACGCTGGATCCTATCCCCATCACCACTCCTGCTGTTGTGCTCCCAGTGTGTGTGATGATGTCACTTCTGGGAGTGATGTCATCACGCAGGGTCAAAGGTGCCCACATGACAACGTCACACGTGCCAGGGAGGGCAGAGAGAGCGTGCAGCTTTCTCTCTCTCTCACCACCACGCTGCTGCCGTGCCCCTTGTCCCTGCTGGCATGGGCAGCACAGGGGCAGTGGCAGCTGCGGCGAGAGAGCGAGCTGCAGTGGCCACGGCCTGCTCTCTTGCTGCGGCCGCCCCTGTGCAGCCGGCGCCGGCAGAGACAAGGGGCGTGGCTGTGGCGCCACCGCCACCACTGCAGCCCTTGTCGCTGCTGGCGCTGGCTGCACAGGAGTGGCCATGGTGAGAGAGCGGGCCGCGACAGCCACAGTGGCAGCAGTGAGAGCAGTGTGCTCTTGCAACCGCTGCCTGCTTTCTCTCTGCCACCGCCACCACCTGCTCTCGTGGCACGGGAGTGCACCCCACACCCAGGGGTGCACCGTGCCACTCCGGGAGGGGGCATTCCAGGGAGCACACCCCCTGCTGGCCAGGTAAGTGGGCATGGGGGGAGGGGGGATTGGGGGATCCCCCGGCCCAAGCGGGGGGATGGCAACCCTAGGTTCAGCACACAGGAGCACTCTAGGGCCCATCGAGCTGCCCTACCAACGTTCCTGATCATCAGGGCTGAGAAAGGTTGCACAGGCAGGTCAGGCATTCCTGCCTCCACCACACACCAAACGGGGCTGGAAAGAACTGCCAGACAGGCCGACTATTCCCGCCACCACCATGGTCTGATAGGGGCTGGGGAGGGGTGTGCTGGCGGGCCTGGCTTTCCCGCTGCTGCTGTAGCCTGATTAGGGCTGGAGAGGGGTGCACTGGTTGACTGGGTATTCCCATCGCTGCTATGGCCTGATTGGGGCTGGTTGGCATCCTAGAATTATCTGACTTTCTCACTTCTAATGTAGAGTTCAAGTTGGAAGGGATGCAAAACATTTTATCTGCAAAGTGCCGAACAAAATGGTCACAGCAGGCCTCCAAGCAGCCCACCTCCTCCAGCAGGCTAGATTTCAAAAGGCCTCTGAGCATTCGGAACAGCTCCTCTCACCTACCTTGTGTGTGGTGGTGGTGAAGTGTGGTTTCTTTGCCACCATCATCACCACAGAGTAAGCTTCAAAATGAGCTTTTGCTCAAGTCTTCTCAGATTTGTTCTGAGTCTTCCTCTGCTGTCACTCTTGCCATCTCTCTTATCTTTTCATTGCTCACAGCCCATCAGTAAACCAAGGGGCTGTCTTGGCTCAGACCCAAGAGAGATGGGAGCCATCATGTCAAGCTCCCAGTCCCCTAGAAGAACCAGACTAGGGAGCTTCATCACCACCTGCGAGACCACCTCCGTCAGCTCAGGCAGGGTGATTGATGGGCACTGGGGTGGGCAGTACACTAAGAGAATCCCAGTCTGGCCTCTCAGTCCCAACATAATGCATGGACCCTCAAAGCCAGAAGTGTCCTGGATGGGTCACCATGCTAGGAGGACACGATCCTTATATGGAATACAGTGACACCACCTGCCTGCCAAACCTACACTGATGTGTCACTGAGAGCTGAATTAGACAAGACAAAATACAGAAGTCTATGCATGTGTTTATCATCATGTTTGTTCCTACCTGCCCATGTCTAGTCTGTCCATGGTGAGGATGTGCCCTGTAGCTCTACTCTGTGTGTCAGGTTCTAACAGGTGACCCTCCAGATACTTCACTGCATCAGACAAGCCTGTAGGAGTTAAAGCTCTTTATTACTGGATCAGTTTCATTACCCTAACAAGGCATTGACAGGAATAGTGATAAATGGCAAAGCATCAATTCTTATACTTTTCATTGGTGCTCATGTTCAGTATTTCCTTGGGTTCCTCTTCTCCGTCTCCATCCCCATCCTTCTCGGGGACTGGCTCCCCTTTTCTGAGGCTCAGCTTGAACAATTGACCCTTTTGGTGATCCCTTAATTCCATTCCCTTTCTGGCCGAAGCCATTTATGGGATCCATCCTTGGACCGTCATCACCAGCCAATGTCTGTAGTCAGTTGTCGAAGGCTTTCACGGCCGGAGAACGATGGTTGTTGTGGGTTTTCCGGGCTGTATTGCCGTGGTCTTGGCATTGTAGTTTCTGACGTTTCGCCAGCAGCTGTGGCTGGCATCTTCAGAGGTGTAGCACCAAAAGACAGAGATCTCTCAGTGTCACAGTGTGGAAAAGATGTGGCAGGTCATTTATATCTACTCAGGAGGTGTGGGACTGAGCTGAGTCATCCTGTAAGAGTTTCCCAGGGTGTGGGAACCAAGGAAAAACAACCAAGGAAAAACAGTCTCCTGCAGGAAAAGTGTTTTTGCCATATATCAAAGGAATTACTGATCAGATGGGAAAGCTTATGAAAAAGCATAACCTCCAAGCGGTATTCAGACCCACCCGAAAAATACAACAGATGCTACGATCAGCAAAAGACAGTAGAGACCCCCTCACCTCTGCAGGAGTATACCGTATACCCTGCAGCTGTGGACAAGTTTACATCGGGACCACAAAGCGTAGCATCCAGACAAGAATAAAAGAACATGAAAGACACTGCAGACTTGGACAACCTGAAAAATCAGCAGTGGCTGAACATAGCCTAACTCAAACAGGGCACAGTATCTTATTCCAGGACACCAAAATACTGGACAACACTTCCAACTACTTTGTCAGACTGCACAGGGAAGCCATTGAAATTCACAAGCATAAGGAAAACTTCAACAGGAAAGAAGAAACCTTAAGAATGAACAGAGCATGGTTTCCAGTTCTGAACAACACCAGGCTAACAAAACACTCCACACCCGACAATAGCCCTGCAGAGAAGATTAGCACATCAAGCACCAATCCATATGCAAAAGAACCTCCTCAGGATACAGTGAAGCCTCCCGCCATTAGCATTCCACACCCTGGGAAACTCTTACAGGATGACTCAGCTCAACCCCACCCCTCCTGAGTAGATACAAATGACCTGCCACATCTTTTCCACACTGTGACACTGAGAGATCTCTATCTTTTGGTGTTACACCTCTGAAGATGCCAGCCACAGCTGCTGGCGAAACGTCAGGAACTACAATGCCAAGACCATGGCAATACAGCCCGGAAAACCCACAACAACCATCTGTAGTCAGTTCCTCTCTTAGGTATCACCCCGGCCCGAATTGGTGCCGCTGCACCGAGCCCATGCTTTTCTGTGGGGTCTTTGAGTGGTTCCTTAGTGTTCCCAGGAGTGCCGCTGCACTTAGCCCACGCTCCTCCACGGGGTCTTTGAGTGGTTCCTTAGTGTTCCCAGAAGCTCTGGTGTCCTCTCCTTCTGCTGCCATAGCACAAGTAGTAGGAACTCTCAGATACTCAGGGTCCGAGGGGATCAGTGATTCCTGTCAAAATGTCAGGTTCTGATGGGTGACCCTCCGGACACGTCACTGCATCAGACCAGGCAGTATGAGTAAAAGGTCTTTATTACTGGGTCACAGTTTCATGACTCTAACAAGGCATTGACAGGAATGCTGATACATGGCAAAGCATCAGTTCTTATACTTCCTCTCTCTCCCCTCTTCCTTTTCCCAAGCTGGGGACCGTTAGTTTTGGTGCAGAGCTTTCAGGCGGGAAGAGCAGTGTCAGACCTGTTTGTGAGAAGAGTTCTTCAAGGCCAGCTCTTCTCAGACACAGCAGAAAGGCATAACATAAATGATACGGCATCAGCAGAGAGCACTGACTAGTTGAGCTTTACACTACGTTCCTCTCCCCCCAATACAAGCAATGCAGTTGAACCATAGCCCCCCATTCAGGTAGCCATTTCAGCCTACAACAAGTCATGGCAGACATCTACTGAGCATGTCTGACAGTCTTACTCGGGATTGGTTGTGAACTAGAAAGTTTAAAGGTTATTGGTGGAGTTTAGGTTACCAGGTTGATGGGGAAAGTTAGAAAAAGAGAAGGAGATTGATGGATGTTAGAGGATTCCTGGGATTACAGCTTGAGACAGAAAAGCTTAGAAGTGCCAGTTAAGGGTAGATTGATGTGGGTAGGGGTTTTTGATCCAGATTGGATGCCGGCAGAGAAAATAAACTGAATGACATTGGATTCTTTGGTACTAATTGCATACCCAAAGAAAGACATGGGAAGGGGATATAAAAGGATCTTCCATGAAGATTGGTATACTTACATGTCAGGATTCGATAGCCAATAGATTCTTGCATGTAGTGAGGACTACAAAGGGAACCAAATGATTAAGACATAACTGTGGTTGTTGTGGATTTTCCGGGCTGTATAGCCGTGGTCTTGGCATTGTAGTTCCTGACGTTTCGCCAGCAGCTGTGGTTGGCATCTTCAGAGGTGTAGCACCAAAAGACAGAGATCTCTCAGTGTCACAGTGTGGAAAAGATGTTGGCAGGTCATTTATATCTACTCAGGAGGGTTGGGGTTGGGCTGAGTCATCCTGTAAGAGTTTCCCAGGGTGTGGAATGCTAATGGCGGGAGGCTTCACTGTATCCTGAGGAGGTTCTTTTGCATATGGATTGGGGCTTGATATGCTAATCTTCTCTGCAGGGCTATTGTCAGGTATAGAGTGTTTTGTTAGCCTGGTGTTTTTCAGGACTGGAAACCATGCTCTATTTAAAGGACTATAGCTGGACTGAGTTTCCATCAAACCTAGCAGTTTATTTGTGTACTGCACCGACTGTAGATATTTGTGTGTTGAGGAATTCTGTGCATGAATGAATTTGTAACATTGCTTAAAGAAGTAAGAGGCACTTGCACTTTGTAAATCAAGTATTTATTAATAAGAGAGGCTTTGCACGTTGAGTGTTGTTGTTTCCTGCAGGGAACTTTCCCTTCTTTGCTTCAACCCGTTTAAATGTTAACAGCATGCCCAAGGATTATAGAAAGAAGAACCAGGTCTAGAAAGAGGACAAGTTCACAAAGATGTCAAGAAGCAAATAGGGGTTTATTTGCTGACTCATCTGTAGCCCAAACAGAGGCGCAGGGTGGCACAACTGAACTCATTCAATGTCGATAGAATGGACCTCGAAGTCATCATCCACTTTGATGTAGTCGATGTGGTTCAGCTTTAGCGGGCTTTTGAAATCAAACACCTTGCCGTCAGGGTATTCACTTTCACTTCGTCGGCTTTTATGGTGAAAGTGATCTGAGGAGGAGAGATCAAGGCATTAGCTGATTGCAGTTTTCTTGGGGAAAAGAGATACATACCCTCCAGATGGGGAGGACTCGGCCTCACTGGCAGTGCAGTTTATGGAAGGCAGTGACCAGGCCACACACAGTCCTACCTTGGGAGCATCCATATGCCTGGGGTCTTTATGGAGAGGGGTCTCATATCCCCTAAGTGGGAAGCTATGGTGGCGTATCTTTCCCAGGACTCTGTGGGAGAAGGCCATATTCTACCAGCATTTTACAACCAGAGCCTAACCTGGGTGACCTAGGCTAGCCTGACCTTGTCAAATCTTGGAAACTAAGCAGGGTTGGCCCAGGTTAGTACTTGGATGGGAGATCATCAAGGAAGTCCAGGGCTGCTATGAAGAGGCAGGCAATGGCAAACCACCTCCATTAGTCTCTTGCCTTGAAAACCCCAGCAGGGGTCGCCATGAGTCAGCTGTGACTTGATGACCCTTTCCACCTCTACCAAGAGCTGGCAATGTGATTTCTGAGGGAATGAGGGACATGGTTCACATCACAGGTTTTCACATTTTCTGCCTCAGTTCCCCAGCCTGACTTTCATTCCATCAGGGCCAAGCTAGAAGTGACGAATTTACACTCGAATGGCAAGTGAACAGACTCACGTGTATTCCTCCCTGTTCACTTGCGCTCCACGTGATTGAGTAGAGCACAAGTGGAGTGCAAGTGAACAGGTAGGAATACACGTGAGTCTGTTCACTTGCCATTCGAGTGTAATTCGTCACTTCTAGCTTGGCCCTCTGTCACACGTCAGCTGTGGGGAACTCAATCCCCAAACGCAAGAAATTCTGATTCAGAGTGGGGCATTTGTGCAAGGAGTAAAGTGCCTTTTACCCGGCCCTCCCCCCACTTTTCCAGACCCCAAACAGCCACCATGGGGGGGGCATTTCTTGCCCTTGCCTACATGCCCCTTCCTCCCATGTGCCGTGGTCCCAATCCAGATCAGGCCCACACATGATTGGGAATGGTTACAAGCAGGGCAACTGCTGACTGAAAGAGAGCTGCAGGAGAAGAGGGCCACACCAAAGACAGAACGAAGGAATAAAACAAAACAAAGGTGCAGCGGGAAAAGAATTTCCCCCCCATTATACTGCTCCTTTCATCTATGCTTCCCCCCACTCCTGTGAGAGATAGATAACAGTTCAAAGCTCTCATGTAAGCCTTGAGGGACCTGACCAGTGCATTTCCCCCCCTGAAATGCTGTGGGAATTGCTTGAGAGTATTATACAGGTTAGTTTTATATGCATTTTTACATAAGAACATAAGAGTAGCCATCTTGGATCAGGCCAATGGCCCAGCCATTCGTTGGACTTTGTGTCACACAGTGGCCAAAAACCAGGTGTCCTCAGGAGGTCTGCCAGTGGGGAAGGAACGCTAGAAGCCCTCCCACTGATTGCCCCCCCCCAAACACCAAGAATACAGAGCATCACTGCCCTAGACAGAGAGTTCCATCTGTACCTTGTGGCTAAGAGCCACTGATGGACCTCTGCTCCATATGTTTACCCAGTCCCCTCTTGCTTGAAGCTGCCACCACCTCCTGAGGCAGTGAATTCCATGTGTTAATCATCCTTTGGGTGAAGAAGTACGTCCTTGTATCTATTTTAAACTTAGTTTAGAAGTGCTGTGTGCCAATTCACCCCGAGAAGATGGCTGCTCTGAAGGTGGACTCTATGACATTATACCCTACAAACCTCTCCCTCCTCCAAATCTCCAGCAGTTTCCCAATCTATGGCATGTAACTCTAGCACTCACTGAATGTGCCATGCCCAAGGACACCCCCCCCCCCCATTTTTGGAGCCAGCCATCACGGCTTTTCCCTCAAGTCCTTTCCATTTTCCACTCACCCTGGTGACTTCTCCTTGCTTGAAGGGGAAGTGATAATCCCGCATCTCCTCACCCCACCCTCCATCCTTCCTGGAGTTATACACAATCAACCCTTCAGTAAAGCGAGGGTTAAAGTGAATCAAGGAGGTCAAGTAATCTTTGCCCAGGTTGATGGCAAATCTAAGAGGAAAGGATACAAAGACAGCACGTTTAGGCTTCTGGGTTAATATAACAATTCAAGCTAATGCTCTGTTTTTTTGTCTATTGGTAGTCTGTGCCCCCTTCACTTCAGAAGTGTAGTTGCACAAGGCAACAATAAGCATTTAGTGTTCAGACACAGCCTTAGAGGTGGGTGGGAATGTGGTTGGTATTGTAAGTAAGCCAGCCTGCTGGGCTCCTGTCTTCTGGAATAGTCAGGAGGAAGAGACCACAGATGAGCTTGGAGTTAAAGCACTGGGAAACCTGGTGGAAAGATGGCAATCTTACTGGGGGCTAAAGCAGGGGCAGAGGAAGGAAGGAAGGGAAGGAAGGGAAGGGAAGGAAGTGTGGTTTCTGCCTTAGATGACTGGAAGAAGTCCCTGGCCATGCCCCATAGACCATTTTTGGTTCCAGTGCATTTCAGATGTTTTACGCGACTAATATGGGAAACTTCCTAATATGGAAGACAGAACCCAGCCCATTTCTAAAACCTGCCCAGGACACAGATATGCCCAGTTTTCACCCACCAATACAAACCTCTTAGCTCCTGGTGCCACCCTTCCCTGCACAGTGATCGAATCATCCACATGGAGCTTCTTCAAGTTGCTGATAATCAGTTCCTGAAGGAGAGGGAAAGCAGGAGCATTATTGGTAGGTGGGTGCTCTCTAGCCTGTGGACAACTTGCCTACACCCATTTCTCTAGGAGAAAGGTTAAAGATTTCTGGCCCCAGAAACACCATCAACCAAAGAGGGACCTTCTCCATCCAACTATGCAAGCAGATGTCATCCTGCAAAATGTGACATCAGATATAAAAGCCTTTTAGTGCTCAGGGTGCTGCAAGGCCATTGTCCCCCCCCCCAAGACATCTGCTAATGAACTGTTGTAGATAAGTCATGCTAGTCCTTTAGCGAGGAGCATAGAGGACAAGCTGTGCCCCACCCCAGATAGAGGAAGAGGGCCAGCTCCTCAGCAATCCCCTCATGTGAGACAACCAGCAATCTTCTGGAGTAATTCAAGACTTCCATTTTGTCTCAGAAATGAAATTCTGGTAGTATAGCTATTGAGATGCACTACATGAAAACACACAACACTGGAGGCAGAAGTACTGTTACTAGCTTTGTCCAGTACTTCTGCAAGGATCTGTCTAGGAAGTTTCACTACAGCAGCAGACTTACTTTGGCCATAGCAGATGAAGGCTGCAATTCTTCTGAAAACCTTTACCTAGAAGGAAGCACCACTGAATCAAATAAGAGCCAAGCTACAAGTGACGCCTGACACAGGTTGGACACTTGTCAGCTTCCCTCAAGTTTTGATGGGAAATGTAGGCATCCTGGTTTTACAGCTTGGCTCTCCATTACAGCTGCAAGACCAGGATGCCTACATTCCCCATCAAAACTTGAGGGAAACTGACAAGTATCCAACCTGTGTCAGGCGTCACTTGTAGCCTGGCTCTAAGGCTTCCGTCTGAGGAAATATGCTTTGAATTCCATTCACTCTCTAAGTACTGCTTCAGAGTTGCCCATCTACCATTCACCCACCGACAAGCATTTCAGCTCTAATAACCCATTCCAGTTAACCACTCAAGAAAGGTTACAGTGCACTATTGACATCTAACAGTTCAAATACACTAAGTTATCAGTCAAGGACTATCCCTACAGGCCATCACCTAGACTTTCGCTCTACAGACAACTTACGTTTGCCATTGCTAAATCTGTAGAACTTTTCCTTAGGACTGCTAAGGCTTGACAAGGCAGCTTCCAGCAGATACCCTGCAATGATGCTTGATTGGGCTGTCTGAACTTCAAATTGAGGCCTGGAGCCCGCCCTTTCTCTTCCCCAACCAATCAGACATGAGGTTGTGAAATCTTTTTTTTTTCAAAATTTTTTATTGGATTAGATTATAATATTATTCAAAACATACATTACCCCCTTATAGATCTTTTTCTAACCCCCTCCCTTTCCTCCCCCCTTTTTGTTGACTTCCAACAGTTTTCCAACCCTAAGTCTATCTTATTATTTAATTACGTAATATCTCATATATCCTATTATACACACATTTAATACTCTTTTCTCTAAGCTTATTTAATCTCTACTAAAAATACTCTATAATATAAATTTCCCTTTGGATGCCTCAATTAAACCACATATCCTACATAAAATAATACTGGCATAATAATATATATTAGCAATCAAGATATTAAAAGATATAACATTGTATTCATTTTACTTTCCAATCACCTATGTTCTTTGCTTTCCACCATCATCCTAACTCTAATATTAGCTTAGACTCTAATACTCTATTACTCATCCATCTTTTACTATTTATGTTCTAGGCTTCTTTTAAATCTATAAGGTAATTGTTATATTCAAATATCTCTTACATACACTTTACTTAAACTATATATTGTAAATAATATCTAACTATCTTAATCTTATATATCCATAGTGAAACATCCATTATAGGGATGTGCGTTTCGGCATTCAGAATGCCGAAAGAATGCCGAAATAAAAGTGTTTCGGCTTCTTTCGGGGAATGCCGAAACGTTTCGGGGAATGCCGAAACGTTTCGGGTAGCCGAAAAAAAAAAGCCGAAACGTTTCGGGATTCTTTCGGCTTTCTTTCGGCTTTTCAATGGGAAAATGCCTCCGTCTTCCCGGACGTCTGGGGGAGGCATTTTCCCACCGAATAAGCCCAAAATTGGTGGGGACCTTCCTCTAACCCTTCTCTAACAACCACCCAAGTTTCAGACAGATTGGACTTTGGGGGGCCATGTTATGGCCCCCCAAAGCAGGTCCCCCCATCCTCCCATAAGAAAGCGAAGGAGCAGCATATTGTTAGCATGCTGCTGCTAATCTTTCTTCATTATTTCCTATGGGGAAAAAATGAAGAGGCAGGCTTCCTTTGCCAGGGGTGGCATTTTGCATGCAAAATGCCCCCTCACCCTCAGGAGCCCTTCTCCCACCCCTCCTCCCACCCCCCACCAAGGCTCAGCCTGCTCCCACTTGGGGGGGCCATTTCATGGCCTCCCCAAGTAGGTGCTCTAATCTCTACCACTGACAGCTGGGGGAGGCTTGTGTTGCCAGGGGTGGCATTTTGCATGCAAAATGCCCCCAAGCCCTCAGGGGCCCTTCTCCCACCCTTCCCCCCACCCCCCACCCAGGCTCAGACTGCTCCCACTTGGGGGGGCCATTTCATGGCCTCCCCAAGTAGGTGCTCTTTTCTCTACCACTGACAGCTGGGGAAGGCTTGTCTTGCCAGGGGTGGCATTTTGCATACAAAATGCCCCCCAGCCCTCTGGGGCCCTTCTCTCACCCTTCCTCCCACCCCCCACCAAGGCTCAGACTGCTCCTACTTGGGGGGGGCATTTCATGGCCTCCCCAAGTAGGTCCTCTCAGCCCCTAAAGTCCACCCCTTACAGCCCCACACAAACCCAATTCCCCCCCAGCTGCCACACACAGACCCAAATCCCCACATTAGCCCCTCACAGACCCAAATCCACCCCCACCTGCCCCACACCCATAACCACAGGAACAGGCTGGCAAAGGCCAGCCCTCTCCCTTTGTTCCCTATGCTGGGAACTTCTAAACTCTCTTTCCCTGGGCAATTCTGCACAGCCCAGGGGTGCCACAATGGTGGGCACACTTCTGAGTGCCAGCTGGTCCCTGTGAAAGAGCACCTGAACCACAGACACCCTCCCTCAAATTCCCCCACCACCTACAGAGATGGCTGGCCAGCCAGCCCCATTGTTCCCTATGATGGGAACCAACTGCACAACAAAGAATAAAACAAGAACAACACAAAATAAAGTTTTTAAAAAATTATTTTCTCCCTTCCAAAGTACAAGTAGGCAAAGCATTATGACACATTACACCAGCAGTCCCCCACACAGAAAAATTAAAACAAAACTCACTTAACATCAGAGAATCACAAAGCATGATTCCTGTCAAAAACACTTTATTTCTTGAACAGCTTTAGGTTACACAGCAGGGGGGAACACCAAAGGGCATGGCAGCACTATCTTACACAAAAATAACACAACTCACTTAACATCAGAGAATCACAAAAACACAATTCCTGGCAAAAACACTTTATTTCTTGAACAGCTTTAGGTTACACAGCAGGGGGGAACACCAAAGGGCATGGCAGCACTATCTTACACAAAAATAACACAACTCACTTAACATCAGAGAATCACAAAAACACAATTCCTGGCAAAAACACTTTATTTCTTGAACAGCTTTAGGTTACACAGTAGGAGGGCACAACAGGGCATGATAGCAATGTACTACAAAAAATGATACAACCCACTTCACTGTTTTTGACAGCAATTGTGTTTGTGTGATTCTCTGATGTGAAGTGAGTTGTGTTATTTTTGTGTAGTACACTGCTTTCCTGCTCTGTGGTGCCTTCCTACTGCAGTTACAGAAATAAAGTGCTGTAACCTAAAGGTTACAGAACCTTTAGGTTCTGTAACCTAAAGCAGTTACAGAAATAAAGTGCTTTTGACAGCAATTTTTTGGGGTGATTCTTTAATGTGAAGTGAGTTGTGTTATTTTTGTGTAAGATACTGCTTCCATGCCCTTTGGTGTCCCCCCCCTGCTGTGTAGCCTAAAGCTGTTCAAGAAATAAAGTGTTTTTGACAGGAATTGTGCTTTTGTGATTCTCTGATGTTAAGTGAGTTGTGTTATTTTTGAGTAAGATAGTGCTGCCATGCCCTTTGGTGTTCCCCCCTGCTGTGTAACCTAAAGCTGTTCAAGAAATAAAGTGTTTTTGACAGGAATCGTGTTTTGTGATTCTCTGATGTTAAGTGAGTTGTGTTATTTTTGTGTAAGATAGTGCTGCCATGCCCTTTGGTGTTCCCCCCTGCTGTGTAACCTAAAGCTGTTCAAGAAATAAAGTGTTTTTGACAGGAATCGTGATTTGTGATTCTCTGATGTTAAGTGAGTTTTGTTTTAATTTTTCTGTGTGGGGGACTGCTGGTGTAATGTGTCATAATGCTTTGCCTACTTGTACTTTGGAAGGGAGAAAATAATTTTTTTAAAACTTTATTTTGTGTTGTTCTTGTTTTATTCTTTGTTGTGCAGTTGGTTCCCATCATAGGGAACAATGGGGCTGGCTGGCCAGCCATCTCTGTAGGTGGTGGGGGAATTTGAGGGAGGGTGTCTGTGGTTCAGGTGCTCTTTCACAGGGACTAGCTGGCACTCAGAAGTGTGCCCACCATTGTGGCACCCCTGGGCTGTGCAGAATTGCCCAGGGAAAGAGAGTTTAGAAGTTCCCAGCATAGGGAACAAAGGGAGAGGGCTGGCCTTTGCCAGCCTGTTCCTGTGGTTATGGGTGTGGGGCAGGTGGGGGTGGATTTGGGTCTGTGAGGGGCTAATGTGGGGATTTGGGTCTGTGTGTGGCAGCTGGGGGGGAATTGGGTTTGTGTGGGGCTGTAAGGGGTGGACTTTAGGGGCTGAGAGGACCTACTTGGGGAGGCCATGAAATGCCCCCCCCAAGTGGGAGCAGTCTGAGCCTTGGTGGGGGGTGGGAGGAAGGGTGGGAGAAGGGCCCCAGAGGGCTGGGGGGCATTTTGTATGCAAAATGCCACCCCTGGCAAGACAAGCCTCTCCCAGCTGTCAGTGGTAGAGATGAGAGCAGAGCACCTACTTGGGGAGGCCATGAAATGCCCCCCCCAAGTGGGAGCAGGCTGAACCTTGGTGGGGGGTGGGAGGAGGGGTGGGAGAAGGGCCCCAGAGGGTTGGGGGGCATTTTGCATGCAAAATGCCACCCCTGGCAACACAAGCCTCCCCCAGCTGTCAGCGGTAGAGATTAGAGCACCTACTTGGGGAGGCCATGAAATGGCCCCCCCAAGTGGGAGCAGGCTGAGCCTTGGTGGGGGGTGGGAGGAGGGGTGGGAGAAGGGCCCCTGAGGGTGAGGGGGCATTTTGCATGCAAAATGCCACCCCTGGCAAAGGAAGCCTGCTTCTTCATTTTTTCCCCATAGGAAATAATGAAGAAAGATTAGCAGCAGCATGCTAACAATATGCTGCTCCTTCGCTTTCTTATGGGAGGATGGGGGGACCTGCTTTGGGGGGCCATAACATGGCCCCCCAAAGTTCAATCTGTCTGAAACTTGGGTGGTTGTTAGAGAAGGGTTAGAGGAAGGTCCCCACCAATTTTGGGCTTATTCGGTGGGAAAATGCCTCCTCCTGGCGTCCTGGAAGACGGAGGCATTTTCCCTTAGAAAAAAGCTGAAAGAATGCCGAAATAATGCCGAAAGAATCCCGAAAGCCGAAAGCCGAAAGAGATTCTTGTTTCGGCTTTCGGCTTTAACGATAGAGAATCTTCTTTCGGCTTTCTACTTTCGGCTATAGCCGAAAATTTTTGGCTTGCACACCCCTAATCCATTATTTAGTACTCTATAGTTTTTGATTTTATCATAACTCCATTAATAGCTTAGATTTTTATAATTAAATTCCCCCCTCGGTAAAGTCACTTCTCTCTTCTTCTGTTACATTTCAATAATTCTCGAACTGCCACAGTTCTCCTTTCACGTCCCATTTTTTTTCTAAATATTGTTTCAATTTCTCCCAGTCTACGTTATACTGTCCTGGATCAAGATCTTTAAGTTTTCTGGTCATTTTATCCATCTCAGCCATGTACAACAATTTATACATCCAATCTTCTATAGTTGGTATTTCTTGTACTTTCCACTTCTGCGCATACAAGAGTCTCGCTGCTGTAATCATGTAAAATAACAATGTTCTATACTGTGTTGGAATACCTTCCATTCCCAAGTTTAGTAGCAACAATTCTGGGATCTTATTTATTTGGGTTTGCAAAACCTCATTAATTACTTCAATTATATCTCCCCAGTATTGCTTCGCTACCTCACAAGTCCACCACATATGATATAGTGATCCTTCATGTTTTTTACATTTCCAGCATTTATTTGACATGTTAATATTTCCTAATGCAATTTTCTTTGGTGTCAAATACCAACGATAAATCATTTTATAGACATTCTCTTTAATACTTGTACAAGCCGTAGTCTTCAGAGTCGTTTTCCACAAATATTCCCACGCCTCCATTGTTATTTCTTTATTAAAGTTTATAGCCCACTTCACCATCTGTACTTTTACTGTCTCATCTTCTATAAACCATTTTAAAAGTACTTTATAAATCCTTGAGATTTCCTTTTTACCTTCTTGTAAAATTACCTCTTCTAGTTCTGAGTTCTCCGTTCTTATTCCTCCTTTCAAGCAATCCGAATTGTAAAGATCTCTGATCTGTCTATATTGAAACCAACTGTAACATGAAGACAACTCCTCCTCTGTTTTAATTCTCAATTTTGAAGATTCTACTCGAGTTATCTCCTTATAGGTTAAGCATTGCTGCTCATTATCGACAGTCCTCGGATCTATTACTTCATATGGAACCACCCAAGAAGGAATTCCGTCCTGTAGGTAATTTCTATACTTCTTCCAAATTGTGAAGAGGCTTCTTTGAATATAATGATGTAGAAACATAGAGTCTGCTTTTACTTTGTCATACCACAAGTACACATGCCATCCAAATATTTTTTTATGTCCCTCCAAAGCCAGCAATTTGCGATTCTTCAGTGTCATCCATTCTTTTATCCATGCCAAACATATTGCTTCATAATATAGTCTTAGATTGGGCAGTTGCAATCCACCTCTCTCTTTAGCATCCTGTAATAATTAGCTTCTCTCCAAGTATCGGGGACTTCCTGGTCTTGCATAACTCCATTAATCACCTCTTTCAGGAAAGGCACGAGTTCATTAGCCATTACCTTATAAAATTTAGCTGTTAGTCCATCCGGACCTGGTGCCTTTCCTAATTTTGTTAGCTGAATTGCCTCTTTTATTTCCTCTTCCGTCACTTCCCTATTCAATTTTTCTCTCCAACCTTCAGAAATTGCAGGGAGCTTCATCTTTTCCAAATAGCTCATTATAAAGTCTTTGTTCACTTCCTTTTTTTGATACAGCTTTGCATAAAATTTGAAAAATGCTCTACTAATGGCTGCTTGTTCCAAATGTGTCTTATTTTCCTCACAAATTTTATTTATGGTTGTATTGTCGAAGGCTTTCACGGCCGGAGAACGATGGTTGTTGGGGGTTTTCCGGGCTGTATTGCCGTGGTCTTGGCATTGTAGTTCCTGACGTTTCGCCAGCAGCTGTGGCTGGCATCTTCAGAGGTGTAGCACCAAAAGACAGAGATCTCTCAGTGTCACAGTGTGGAAAAGATGTAGGTCATTTGTATCTACTCAGGAGGGGTGGGGTTGAGCTGAGTCATTCTGTAAGAGTTTCCCAGGGTGTGGAATGCTAATGGCGGGAGGCTTCACTGTATCCTGAGGAGGTTCTTTTGCATATGGATTGGTGCTTGATGTGCTAATCTTGTCTGCAGGGCTATTGTCGGGTATAGAGTGTTTTGTTAGCCTGGTGTTTTTCAGAACTGGAAACCATGCTCTGTTCATTCTTAAGGTTTCTTCTTTCCTGTTGAAGTTTTGCTTATGCTTGTGAATTTCAATGGCTTCCCTGTGCAGTCTGACAAAGTAGTTGGAAGTGTTCCACTTCCAAAATACTGGACAACACTTCCAACTACTTTGTCAGACTGCACAGGGAAGCCATTGAAATTCACAAGCATAAGCAAAACTTCAACAGGAAAGAAGAAACATTAAGAATGAACAGAGCATGGGCTCCAGTTCTGAAAAACACCAGGCCAACAAAACACTCCACACCCGACAATAGCCCTGCAGAGAAGATTAGCACATCAAGCACCAATCCATATGCAAAAGAACCTCCTCAGGATACAGTGAAGCCTCCCGCCATTAGCATTCCACACCCTGGGAAACTCTTACAGAATGACTCAGCTCAACCCCACCCCTCCTGAGTAGATACAAATGACCTACATCTTTTCCACACTGTGACACTGAGAGATCTCTGTCTTTTGGTGCTACACCTCTGAAGATGCCAGCCACAGCTGCTGGCGAAACGTCAGGAACTACAATGCCAAGACCACGGCAATACAGCCCGGAAAACCCCCAACAACCATTTATTTATGGTTCTCTTCTCTTTTCTTTTCTTTAATTGCCACGCCAAATATTTCCCAGGTTTATTTGCACCCTCAAACGACCTCTGATTCATTCTCTTGTGGTTCCATTCCAATTCTTTATTATTCATTGCCGTCAATTGTTCTTGTAGGATTTTAATATCCTGATATATCTTCTTTTTCCCTGGTCTCTTCTTAAGTTGTATCTCTTTGGCTTTTATTTTCTCCATAATCTCTAACCTCTTCTTCTCTTTTTCTTTTCTAGCTCTTGCATTTAAGTCCATTAGTATGCCTCTGGTCACTGCTTTATAAGTGTCCCATACCTTATTAGTCGAAACTTCCCTGTTCATATTATGTTGTATAAAGAATTTGGTCTCCCTTCGCAACAACTCAATGTTGTTTTCTTCTTGCAAAAGATCTTCATTTATTCTCCATCCTTTTCTTTTATTTCTTTTCCCAAATCTCCACATGATTGGGTTGTGATCTGAGCCTACCATGGGCATTATTTGCACCTCTTTAGTCCATAACGCTAAGTCTTTGGAGGCCCAGATCATGTCAATTCTTGATAAAGTAGAATGTCTTGCAGAATAAAATGTATATTGTCTAGATTTGGGATTCTGTCTCCTCCACACGTCTTCTAAAGTCTCTTGTTCCTTTATTACAAAAACGGATTTTGGTAGTAGTCCTCTTTTCTTTTGTGCAGTTCCAGATTTCTTATCTTCCTCCAAATTAGTAACTCCATTGAAGTCTCCAGCTAAAATTATCTGGTCATAAGATAGTCCATCAAATTGTTTACTCAAGTCCTCAAAAATTTTTTCTTTTGCTCCATTAGGTGCATATATTCCAATCACCAACAGCTTTTTTAAATTCCACATAATTTCCACTGCTAAATATCTAGCTTCTGCATCACTCACTACTAATTTAGGCTGTAATTCTTCTTTTATATACAGCACCACGCCTTTTTTCTTTTTTTTTGAAGCAGCCACAAATTCACTTCCCAATTTTGCACACTTTAAATATTTTGTATCTTGCTTTTTAATATGGGTTTCTTGCAAACACACAATGTCACATTTTTGTTTTAATAGCCAGTGGAAAATATTTTTTCTCTTGTTAGGAGAGTTAAGTCCATTTACATTCCAAGATATTATTTTGCACTCCATACTCATAATCTTGTTGTTGGTAAGTCCTTTACATTGTCCCTAATAAACTTTTCCATCTCCAATTCAGATCTGATGCGCTTTTTAACTCCTCCAAATTCGAAGGACAGCCCTTCTGGTATTTCCCATCTGTATCTTATCTTCATGTCCTTCAAGATCTGAACCAAGTCTTTATATTTTTTCCGTTCCAACAGCATCAATCTGGGCAATTCCTTCATAATAATCACCGCCTTGCCGTCAACCTTCAATGGATCCTGAAATTGTTTACTCACAATCATTTCTCTTATATTTCTAGTCGTGAATTGCACAATCATATCTCTTGGTAATTTCCTCTGGGTCGCGAATCTTGAGTTTATTCTGTATACCACATCTAGGAAAGCCGCAATTTCATCTTCCTCTTTCCCCAGGTATCCAGCCAAAACTTCTATAATCTGTTCTTGGGCAGATTTTCCCTCAATTTCCGGCAAAGCATGAAATCTCAGTTTTCTCCATATGTTTACTTTCTGCTACAACTATTCTGCCTCTCATCTCCCTCATCTCAGTTCGTTGTGTGTCTGCTACAGTGTCCATTGCATTTTCTACTACATTAACCCTTTGCTGTGTGGCTTGCAGTTCATTTTGTATTTTTTCCATACCTTTCGTCAGTTCCGCCAATTCCTTCTTAAGTGTCTCTTTAAACTCCTTCGCCATCACCTGTATCATATCTTTAACTTCTTTATTTCCTTCTGAAACTTTTTTATCTAGACTTTCAATTGCTGCTTGCCACTCCTTTTTTGACATCGTGGGGCTGGCTTTACCTCGCTCCCACGAGTCCGCTCTTTTCCTTAACTCCGTGGCGTTTAACTTTGTGTCCTTTTACTTTTAAAAGTCCCACATTTAATTTATTTCTTAAAAAACACCTTTACACAGTCCAAAATGTCGGGCGTCTTTTCTCAATGGTTATTTCAACTCTACTTTCAATCCAAGATGGCCTACTTCCTCTTCTGCTGAAGCCACGACCTTTCCCTTCTTCAAAATGGCGTTCTTCTGCTTCCTGTCTCATAGAAAGGGCCGCTTCTCTCCAGCTTCTCTATCGTTCTGACGTACTTCCTGTTCCTCTGCCCCACACAGCAGTTCTTGCGATGATGAGGCTTTCCCACAGTCCACTATCTCTTTCTTCCCGCAGGTATGTAAACAATTATCAACTTTCTCTGCTAACTTCGTTATACATAGTCCTTTTAAAAAAAAAAAAATCTTGCCGGAGTTTCCCCTCGTTACAGTCAACCTGCGGCAGTTTTTAAAATCACTTTAATACTTTGCTTCTTAAAGTACTCAGTCCCGTTTCAAGAGATAGTAATCTTTACCTTCTTAGTCATTTTCTCGGGTTGTAATCACTGTTTCAATATTCAATTCACTTCAAATCCCCTTGTCTCTGTATGAAGCTTGGGTATGAGGGTCTTATGCCAACCGAATTGGCTCCAAGACTGCTGCAGAGATCTTGGCAAAACCTCTCTTCGGGTGGGACCTCAAAGGACAAGAGGGAGTCCGTTGCGTAGGACCCCCCCTCGCCCGAGATCAACGCGCCCTCAGGTTCTTGAGCGTTCTACGCCTGTTCTCCGCCTGAGAACAGTTGGCTACGGGCAAATCCTCGCCCCTCTAGCCTCCAAAACAGCAGCCTGGACAGCTCAGCTCTTAGAGCTGCATTAGACCTTCATGGATTCCAAGCCGGAAGTCATGAGGTTGTGAAATCTTTACGAGAACCTCATCAGAAACACTTTGGTTTTCCACCTTACAAACACAAGCCAGTGTTGCAATAGTTAAATAACACATTTATTGCATTGCGATTTCCCTCTCCATCTACTCTATATTATGTTAACAATAACCAGGTGCACAGAAAAACAAGGCAATTTCTTTGAGAAGGGACAGCATTGTCATTGATAGCAAAGTTCCACAGAAGTCTTTTCTGAGAGTTGTAGACTTAAACAGCAGCATAATCAAAAAGGGTCCAGTAGCACCTTTAAGACTAACCAATTTTATTGTAGCATAAGCTTTCCGGAATCACAGTTCTCTTCGTCAGATGCACAGCAGCATGACTCTACAAAGTAAAGGATGAAAGTCCAGGGCACAGAGCCGAGGGAATGGATGGAGACCTGTGACAGAGACAGAACTGACTATTCCAGAAAGAGAGAGAAGACATTTTTTCACAGTCACTGTTGATCCAACAAGAAATGCATACGCTCATTATGTGGCAAACATAGAAAAAGTATGTGCAAAATTCTTCCAGTTTTCTGCTGAGTTACCACCTTTGTCTTTCTGCCTCCAGAGTTTTATCCCACTTATTGGGGGAAACTTGCTCTAAAGCAGACACATGGCAAGTAAGAGTCTCCTTGACTGTTTCAAAGCAGTACATTAATCACTAAACCTCAAGGTGGTATGATGATGTTATCTAAAATGCTAACAACCAAATGGCCCTGACACTGGATACTTAAATCTGGAGCTTTGAGCCATGAACGGTCAAGACAGATCTTCCCACATACCTAAAAAATGCCCCAGGTATGCAGAAAAATCTGAAATCTAAAAAAAATGCATTGGGTGGTTAAAATAAAACTCCAAATGATAAAAGGAGTGCCTGAAGCTTTAATCAGTGGATATAGCTAGGCAGCCATAACAGTTTAGCCAGTATACCAACTTGATTTCTATCAGGAAAAGGTGGGGGCAGGGCCATTTCCAGGGCTGTTTTAGCCTTTAAGGGAGGACTAGGGCTGCCAGGACGGGGGCATCTCTGGGGCAGCTGAACAGCAGGGTCACTGCCAGTGGGGCACGACTTCACTTCCAGGAGTGACATCTTCATGCTGGATGAAGGAATGCTCCTGTGATTCTTAAAGAATTGGCCCTGTGCAAAGTGCATGAAGATCTTGAAAATGATGAGTACCGGGTAAGGGGACCTGGCACCTCTAGGGAGGACACATTGAGGCCAGTTCTTGAAGCAACCACCACGCCACTTGATACTACATCACTTGCATGATTCACCCAGACCTGGCTGCTTGTTACTGTTCATCAGCAGCCCTTCCTCCAAAACCAGTGGTTCGAGTTTCAGAGCAGGATCCAGGAGACCCAGGTTCTAATCAGCACTCTGCTGTGGAAGCTCAGTGGCAGACTTTGATCCAGTCAAACACTCTCAACCTAACCCACCTCTCTGGGTTGTTGTGAGGAAATTGCAGGGCTTTTCAGGTCCAGAACTCTCTCTGGGATTCTGCCCTCAAGCAAGCCCCAGAGACTGGCCAGCCAATCAGAGATGCTGAGTAGAGGGGGAGTGACCGCCTCAGTTTAAATGGAGAGCAGAGATACATTTCTCTTTGGACAGGGATATCCAGAGCTTTTAAATTATTCTCAACTAGAAACAAAGCCCGTTGTGGGAAAAAATACAACGGGCTCTAGAAAGGGAGAGCAGGCAGACAAGTATTCCCTCCTCCTCCGTCACTGATCCCGGCCAGTGAAGGAGGGGGGTAGGCATTGCCACCTGCTCCGCACCTGATCTCAGCAACGTGAAGAGGTGGTGGGCTTTGCTGCCTGTTGCATGCCTGATAGAGGTTGGGTAAAGGGGGACAGGCATTGCCACCTGCTCCACTTCTGATCCCAGCTGGGTGAAGGGGGTGGGCATTCCACCTGCTCTGCTCCTAATGCCAGTTGTGATAAGGAGAGTGGTGGTAATTACCACCTGCTTCACTCCTAATACCAGCTGGGTTAAGGTGGGGAGTGGGCATTGCCATCTGCTCTCCTAATAACAGCTGAGTTAAGGTGGGGGTGTGCATTGCCGCTTGCTCTGCTCCTAATACCAGCTGGATTAAGGCAGGGGCGGGCATTGCCACCTGCTCTGCTCCTGATCTCAGCTGGCTGAAAGGGGCGGGTATTGCCACCTGCTCCGCTACTAATATCAAGACCAGGGAACCACAACTATGTATAAATTTTTGTTAATCAATTTTTGAAGTGCAAAAGTGCAAAAGTGCCAATGTGAATAAATACAAAAAGATAGTTACAATATAAATACAAAATACAAAATACAAAATTACAGAGTCCATCCATGTATATCACATAAAATCCTGAATAAATATTCAAAATATTCAAAATATTCAAATATTCAAATCCTGAATATTCAAATACTCATACACAATGGTGTATGATTATTTGTTTGTTACAATATATTTTTATGCTTGCAGTGTGTCCGGTCTGAACTGTTTTATGCCCAGGATGAAGTGAGTTTTTACTCACAAAACGGGTTAATGAAAAATTGCCTGCATACTCCCGTCGGTGATTTTTGATGTATTAATTCAAGTTGTTGGACTGTGAAAGAAATAACATCTTGCACTATTCCCCACCTACTGGCTTTTCTATTACTGCTGGCATCTTGCACTTTAAATGTGTTGAAAGAGCTCTACGGACTTTGAATATTTATTCAGGATTTTATGTGATATACATGGATGGACTCTGTAATGTTGTATTTATATTGTAACTATCTTTTTGTATTTATTCACATTGGCACTTTTGTACTTTTGCACTTCAAAAATTGATTAACAAAAATTTATACATAGTTGTGGTTCCCTGGTCTTGTTGTTCTCCTCTGGTTTCATATCAGGGTTGCCCGTTGTTTTCCTCCGCTACTAATATCAGCTGGGTTAATGTGGGGGGTGGGAATTGCCACATGCTCCACTTCTAATACCAGCTGGTTTAAGGTGGAAGACGAGCATTGCCACCTGCTCCGCTATTAATACCATCTGGCTGAAGGGGGCAAGCATTGCCACCTTCTCCGCTATTAATACCAGCTGGGTTAAGGTGGTGGTGGATGTTGCCACCTGTTCCACTCCTAATACCAGCTGGCTGAAGGGGGGGCAGGCATTGCTACCTCCTCTGCTCCTGATATCAGCTGGGTTATGGTGGGGGGTGGGCATTGCCCCCTGCTCCACACCTAATATCAGCAGGGTTAAGTTGCAGGGAGGGCATTGCCACTTGCTCTGCTCTTGTTCCTGGCCTGGGCTTCTCACCACAGCATGTTCTCTGGAGTGATATGGTGAGTTACCTGGGCTTTCCTCTGCGGCATCGCCCTCTGGTGGTGCACCAGGGTATAAAGTGAGTTGTTTGAAACACGTTTACTGAATTATCAGGGATTAGGAACGGTGGATAAGAAACTGGAACCAGCTTAGTCGCTTCTCAGTTCCCAGTTTCTTATTTGCCATTCCTAGTTCCTTATTCGTAAATGCAAACACAATTATTAAGGAAAATTGAAAAGCTCTGCACTCCAAAATAAATTTTGGAGCAGCACATATCATATACCTCCATATTCAGGGACACTGCCCTCCAAGTGGACCTATGCTGGGTCCTGCTCCAAAGCCCAGTTCTTGTGGTGTTCACTCTTTCAAAATAGGGTGCCCCAGAACAAATGCACAGGCAGAAAGGGGGGAAGCTGCACCTAAAACAATCTTTGGATCACCCTGAATCACACAGCCACAATCTGCAGAGATTGTCCCCTACAGGAAGACATGCACTGGTGCCAGTCCAGATGTTGGTTCTGGCATAAAGAGCTGTTTGGGCTCTCTTGTCAGGTGTTGTTTGCATCTGTCATATTCAGACTGAAGCTTGGGACTGGATGTTATGGTTGTTCTGGCCTACGCTGTAAGAGGTTAATAAGAGTTAGTAACTTTGTCTCTCAACCCCACAATGTGAAAGTATGTTTGTTATCTCATATAGACTCTGCATAACTTTAAATCCTGCTGCTGTTTCCTGCATAGATGTTTACCAATGGATTTAGCCATCCTTTAGGAAAGGGAGGGGTAGCAAAGAGGGAGTTTTAGCCTTTAATATATATGCCTAATACCTGCTTGTACCCTCATTCCTGGCAATGAATAAGTATGAACCAGTATGATCCTGGTTAGAGGTGGGCATGGTCCAGAAAACAGACCTAAATTAGACATGGTCCTACCCGATTTTTGGTTCACTAACACACAGTTTGTGGGACTCACTATTCATGAACTTTGGTCAATTTGGGCTGGTCCATCAGTCCGTGGTCCATGAGTCCAGACTAGAGATGGGCACGATCTGCATTACGATCGAAAAAAACCCACGATAATGGCAATCGCACGATCATGACATGGCGGATTGTTGTCTTCCATGGCGAACGATCCAGCGGTCGGGAGGGGGTTGGACCGGGGCTGGATCGGGGCGATGGTGATAGGATCGGGAAGCCAGACATTCAGGCACCAGTAATCTATTCCCCTGGCAACGGAGCCAGGGGAATTCCTGAGCTCTGTTTGCCCTCCTTCTGTCACGGAGGTTTCATGCTGCACACGGAGGTTTCATACTGCAGCTTGAGGTTAACTTTTTAGCAAAAGAAATTTAAGGCAAGAAACTTGATAATATTTCCCCTAGGGAGGAAAAACAAACAGTTGTGAGTGAAAAGGTGGCTTCCTGAGAAAAATATAAGCAAAGTGATTGGGAGAGGAAGGGGTTAAGAGAGAGAGAAAACAAAAACCCCTGGCTTTGAGAGCGGCTATCAGCTGAAGCTGTTTTGCGCTCCTCTCCTCCTGAGTTCATTCAGTGCGTTGAAAGAGTTAATACTGAAAAGAGATCTCTCTCTCCTCCTGGCTTCTCAGCCCAGTGCCTGCATCCCTTTTGCAAGAAGTTAAGAAGGAGAAGAGGGAGAAGTTAATGTGCAAAAGAAAATACAGCCGTCTTTAAACTCTCAGCTGGTGGAACTCTAATTAGACAGGTGGTACAAATGATTTGGCTTTTTCATGACTAGAAGGGTAATACTTGGTAAATAGAGGGCTCAGAGGAGCTGAGCGGGAGTGTTTGCACGTGCCCAGCGCCCGCCACTGATCCACGGATCGGGAAACGGGAGATGCTCGGCACGAATCGTTAATTTGGGATCGGCGCCAGCACCAATCCACGATCAGCTTGATCATTAATTTTTTGGAGATCGTGCCCACCTCTAGTCCAGACATCCTGGCGCTGATCTGTCAATTCCCTAGGCAATGGAGGGGATGTCCGCAGACCTTTTGCAGCCCAGAAGTGACATCATCATATGGTCCCAGGAGCACATGCACGCACTTCGTGCTTACATATGGTGACAGGGTCACCACCTCCTGCCAGGAGTTGCCCCAAGTGCTGGCAAATAAGTTCTACCACCTCTTTCCCTAGAAAAAAAAGCCTTGCTTGTAAGTGCTTAATTGTCTGATACAAAATATGCTGGCAGATATATAATCACAAAGCAAAATCATATACAATATACAGAAAATATTATCTCCACAATGGCAATCTTCAGTCTTCAGTACTTGTGTTGATGAACACACGTGTGCTAAAATCGAATGTGCGTAGGTCGTGTGATCATTAAAACAAGTACTTGTCAGATAGGCCTTTAGCATATCTGCCATGTATCAGGTGTGTTGTGATAGTATTGTGTCTCTGAGTAAAACCAGTATTCTGTTGCTTTGTTGCAAACTACTTATCTTCCAGACAAGGTGTTTTGGTTACCAGTTCCTGCTGAAGCCTGGGAACCCGACCTTGGAATTAACGCAGAGACTGAGCAGAGCTCCTCTCTCCCCCCCTTCCCTTCTTCCCAGGCAATGCGCGCCAAAACCTCCATCGGCCTCTCCTTCCCACTGGGGGTGGGGGTGGAGACAGTGACCTATAATTGATCTTGCTTTACTACCTTTAGGCATTCCAGTCAATTCCATTGTTACAGCTTCTTGAACTGATATCTTTCCTTAAAAAAATAATCTTTAACTCATACACCACAGTGATGCAGTGAAGTGATTGGCGAAGTACCTGGCAAGACTTGACAGTACTGAAGACTGGCGACTGACATTATGGAGAAATATGGCCTGCATATTTTGTGCCAGACAATTAAGCACTGTTACAAGTAAATTTTGTATTGTGTTTCATTAGTCCATAGCACGGTGTTATTTTGTGTTTGCAATGAAACTCTTCTTTCTTAATTTCATGCCCTTGCTGGGATTTATTTGGTAATATTTTCATTTGTCATTTCATAATGCAAGTGCTATTATTAGTGAGGTCTTCCTCTTGCAGTAATTTCTCCTGAATTTCGGGATACTGTTAAAATCTTCTATCATGTCATTGCCACCAGGAAAACCACAAAGTTTAGCAATATGGTGTGGCTATGCCTCCCACTCCTCTACTGGTTCTGATACCCTTTGGTTAATTTACGTTGAATGGAGTCCTTTCTTCTGGGTGTTCAGTATGCCTCGCTGTGAACAGAACTGGGGGTTTCTTTCTATCTTCTTTAGGCATTTTGCCAGCAGCAATCCAGGCCTTGCAGAGATCTTTGCCTTCTTGTTCATCACTGATTTGAAACTGTGGCTTCTTCCTGCAGCCAAGTTCTCTTTTCTCAGGTACACTGGAGGAAACCTGGTCAATCCAGCCCCAACATTCCCATACTTCCATAGCTCCCTCAGCACAGGCCACTATGAGAAGCCATCTCAGACCCCCTCCAGCCAGCATGACCTAAGCCTTGCTCAAGATAAACTGAAGTCACATGCTAGGACCAAAATCATGGGGCATACTTAGAGTACGGAATCTTGCACTTTGGGATTTTTTGTTTTTAATTTTTTAAAAATTTATTCGTGCAAAGCAAAGAAAAGGGGGAAAGTGGAAAGAAGAAACAATAACCACAGGGAAAAAACCCCAGTTAAACAATGATGGTGAATCTATACATAAGTGTCTATAAAAGGTCTCCAAATATCTAAAAATAAGTCCATTTGCAGGTCATCTATATGTGATACATTCAAATGTTGATACGTTAAGGTTTTCAATCCAATCAGCTATTCCTTAGGATCACTCAAAAAGTTCATAGGATCCAGCTTCAAGTATAGGTCCAAGGGCTTTCCTTAGGAGCAGCAACCGACGCATGTTTAAATGTAGTTTGAATGAGAGTTTCTGAATATTGAAAATAACGTCGGTGAGATAACTATCTTTGAAAAAGACCCTGAAACGGGACCCCCCAAATGAACCGGTCTGCCCGTTAGATGGGGAAAAAATTCCAACCTGCATGTACTTGGACCTATACTTGAAGCTGGATCCTATGAACTTTTTGAGTGATCCTAAGGAATATTAATGGACTTTAAAAGTATCAACTATTTATAGAGAGTATCATCATTGCTTTGCACTAGCACTTTATGTATAGGTCTATATATGAAGACTGTGTGTATTGACATATATTGAATGGCAAATTAAACTATGCAATAACAATAAGAATATTTTTGCAGTTGTTATAAGTGTTTATTTCATTAGGTTGTCACAATTATTGTTTTCCTTTGCTATGTTAGTCTGTAGTAGCAAAATAGAAGAGTCCAGTAGCACCTTTAAGACTAACCAACCTTACAGTAGCATAAGCTTTCGAGAACCACAGCTCTCTTTGTCAGATGCAGTTTCATGTAGGTGTTGGGGGAGAGTTGCCTGGTCCCCCAGGGACCAAACCCAAACCAGGGAGCAGAGGCTTGGGAGGTGGAGGGAAGCAGGTATATAACTCCTGTACATGTGTTTTGCACACACGTGCTCCCGAGCTCCCCTGTTGTGCTGGAAATGGCATCATTCTGAAAACAGATTCATTAAAAATTGCCTGCTTGGAGGTATATTTTTTAAAATTTTTATTTTTTAAAAGCATTGAAGAGATACAGAAAAAATGGGGGAGACGTACAAAAAATTAAATTTAAGAAAATATAGAAAATACACGTTACAAGGATTATTAGAATGCTACAGCCATATAACATTTTTCAGGTATGCAATATAGATGAATTAATAAAATATTTCCTCTTTCCTTCCTAATCACTTCTCTCTCAGATCACCAATATTAAACTATATAATCAAATTAATCCATAATGAAATTTATTCATCATTAACTATTGCAAATTATAAAATATTTAACATTCTATACAAAAATGTTATTACTACATTGCTATAATAACATCTCTGTATTTTATAATTGTTGATTTAATAAAGAACCAATACATTTTCAAATAGGTTATCATACATCTTGTTGAAGGCTTTCTCAGCCGGAGAATGATGGTTGTTGTGGATTTTCTGGGCTGTATCGCCATGGTCTTGGCATTGTAGTTCCTGACGTTTCGTCAGCAGCTGTGACTGGCATCTTCAGAGGTGTAGCACGGAAAGACAGAGATCTCTCAGTGTCACAGTGTGGAGAAGATGTTAGCAGGTAATTTATATCTACTCAGGAAGGTGGGTTTGGGCTGAGTCATCCTGTAAGAGTTTCCCAGGGTATGGCATGCTAATGGAATGCTAATACTTCACTGTATCCTGAGGAGGTACTTTTGCATATGGATTCTTTTGCATATGGATTATACATCTTCTCCACAGTTTGACACTGAGAGATCCCTGTCTTTTAGTGCTACACCTCTGAAGATGCCAGCCACAGCTGCTGGTGAAACATCAGGAACTACAATGTCAAGACCACAGCCATACAGCCCGGAAAATCCACAACAACTATCATACATCTATTTATAGAATACCATGTCATATTAAAATTATTAATGTTAATTACTCTGGGTGTAAACAGTATTGAATAACATGCAACTTACATCAGAACAGACTTAATGTTGCTGTGTTGCACTGGTTGGAGTGCTCTCCTGCTCGGGCACCGCTCTGTCTCTGCCACCCTACTACTGCTTTGCCAGCCAGTTTCCTGTCATAGTTTGCACCTTCTGCCACTCACCTTTTTGGGTGCCCTTTGTTGTTGTATGCAGGCATGTGTGTAGCATAATTGAGGAAAAACTGCTGTGGATTGATGTTTTAGAGGGAGGGTTGATGTAGTTTTTGGTTAAGAGTGAAAATAACTGTCCCAGAGACCCGTTTCCCCAACTCCTCTTAAACAGTGTGCATATGCACAGCTGCCAAACACTTGCCTCGATACTGTTCTCAAAGCATTCTTCAAGATTTGTAAAAAATGAACCCCATTGCTGTGTGTGCTCAAACTTTGTGGGCTGATGGTTTAGAGAAAAGACTGTGTTCTGTGAAATTATGACAAAATTAAGTGCCAGTTTGGTGTTGAGGCCCAGTTTGGTGTAGTGGTTAAGAGCACGGGACTCGAATCTGGAGAGCCGGGTTTGATTCCCCACTCCTCCACGAAGCCAGCTGGGTGACCTTGGGCGAGTCACAGTTCTCTGGAGCTCTCTCAGCCCCACCCACCTCACAGGGTGATTGTTGTGGGGTAATAATAACACTTTGTAAACCGCTCTGAGTGGGCATTAAGTTGTCCTGAAGGGCGGTATATAAATCGAATGTTATTATGTTATTATTATTAAAAAGAGTTTCCCCTAAGAGAGGAAGCCTTCATTGCAAAGAACAGATCCAAAACTCATAATAACAAAAAAAATCCCACATGTATTAGACCCAAACTGGCAACGCCCCACATGGAAAAAAACAATAACAATTCATACTTTGTTTAGAAACACCAGATTCAAAACTAAAATTGAAATTTTCTCAGTGCACACTCTGGCTCATGGGTTCCCTTAATGTAGCAAAAAGTTCTCAATTCCAAGGAGCAGTAAAAAGTTTAAATGAAGGTGCCATCTACTGGCTAACATTGGAATTGCAGGGAAACCATGAAAGATTTTATGATGTGCTCATATCAGGTGATACATGTTCTTAGACCTCTTTTTTACTTTGGTGAAATATGATGATGGTATTTAGTTATGTTGTGGTACCTCTTTCCATTTTATATGTTTACAAATCAATACGATGCAAAACCAAATTATTCAAAAAGGCTTTTTACTCAGATAGGAGGGATGTATTGTAGGGAGGGGGTCTCAGATGCTTCACTAATGAGTTAGGGACCATAGACTTCATCACTATATTGCCTTATGTCCTATCTGTTGCTTTAAATATATGCTCGGCTCCTATGAGCTACCTGTGCTTCATGCTGTCTAAAGTCAGTCCTAGAATTGCTTATGTTCTCTTTCAGAATTTCTTCCACTCTGTATTGGATTCTTACTAATGGTATGTCTTTGTGAACTTGTGTTTATGAACCCTATGGCATTATTTATGGAAGCATCCATGATATTGACTGTACTCATCTTACACTGTGTGATCTGCCTTGAGTCTCAGTGAGAAAGGCGGACTATAAATGACATAAATAAATTAAATAAATAAATTAAGAAGACGAAGAGGGGGACTTGCAAGGGCTTGCGAGGGATGGAGCGGAAATCATATTCATCTCTTGCCAAGTTCTATTCCCCCCTTCTGGCCCCAAATCCTTCCTCCCTTGCCTCCTCCTCCTCCTCCTGTTAGGGAACCTCTAGCACATAGCTACATGTCAAAAAACCTACCCAGATGTCAATTCTATTTTTTCTTTTTATTTACTTACTTATTTATAGCCCTCCTTCTCCCTGGGGCTCAAGGCAGATTACCCAATGTAAGTCAAATGCAAACAGTCCAATGGGACATCCGATAAACAATGCAACAGGATTTGGATTTGTAGAAATCTGCCACCACCTAGAAATCTGAAGCTGTCCTCTGCTTGGGTAGATGGTCTCCTCAGGAATCAGTTGCTTGGCAAGCGGGCCTATGAAGAAGCTGGAGGCTCGGGTCCCAGAGATGGATCACAATAAGCTTGCAATAAGTGAACCGGTTGGTCCAGCACTGAAGCTCTGCCAAGCCTCAGGCCAAGTAGGCTCAGCGGTATCTGCCACCAGGTGTTGGGGCCCGGGAGACCCTGCTCTGCTCTGGCCATGGTCCTGAAAGGAAGTCTCGCCGCCAGAGTCCTGAGTCTGACCTGAGTCTGCAGGGAGATGGCGTGCAGCCAGCCTTGCACTTTGCCTTCTCGGAGCCACTTCTGCCTGGGTCCTTAACCCTTTACCCGAGAAACTTTCTCAACTGTTTTGTTATACTGGCTTCTGCCTGGCTCCAGCTTAGGGACAGAATGCCGAGCTTCAGAAAAGAGACAGCAGTGAGCACGTTTACAAATAATTGCTCTACATTCAACCAAAGCTGTTATCAGGGCTACTTCCACACACATTGGATAATGCACCTTCAATGCTCTTTAGCGATCATTTGGAACTGGGTTTTTTGTGTGTGAAACAAAAAACCCACTTCCAAAGCATTGCTAAAGTGCATTGAAAGTGCATTATCCAACGTGTGTGGAAACAGCCCAGGAGACTGACATTAATATCAGAGTCTAGCAACATCACAAAAGGCACCACCGGAATCAAACTCCCTCCCAGTCCACATAATTCTCTCTTTCCTGCTCTGACCTGGAGAACATCGAGCAGAGGAAGGCTTGTCGGGCCCTCCTGTCTGAGGGGATGGTGCTGGGACCTTCCGTATACAACATGTGCCCTCTGTCCCTAAGCTTTTGATCCTTTACTACTGGGGCGCACACCACTTAACCTGTGCCCTAGGGAGCCTGCTGCTCCATCCCGATTGCTTGTGTAACCCTTGGTCCACTAGAGGGGGGAAAGGGGGCAATTTTCCTGGAGAGATTGGAGGGCCTGAAACTGTAGGAAGAAGCACTCTCACCTCAGGAGTACTCCTTTCTATGAATATCCTATATTAATATTTTAGATGTGAGAATTTCTTATACTCATTACTGGAAGGGAGGATTGTGTTCATATTAATTGGCTGTTACATGAATAATTTTCCCTGAGAGATTCCAGGGCCTGAAACTGGAGGGAGAAACACTCTCACCTCAGGAGGAGCACTTCTTTCTATGAACACTTTCTATTAATATTTTAAAAACTCCTGTAAAGAACAGAAGACACCGAATGCAAGGCATGGCTACAAGTTAGTGCATTTTCAAGGGACTGGCTAGACAGAAAGACTGAGACCTGGGTCTGCTTGAATACAACATGCATGATTTGTTACATGACTGTTATTGTATATGCTTAACGACAGTTCCAAATAAGATTTTTTTCCAAGTGGGTTCATTGTTATTTTTATAAATGCAAGTGTTTTAAATTAGATATATATATTTATTCGATGTTGCACCTTGTACTAAACAGGTTACACTTGCTTGCAGTTAGATTGAGACTTGTCCTTAAAAACCACCTTTGGGTGATTTTAGGTGGTTAGCCATGTTGGTCTGCAGTGGAACAGCAGGATTTATGTCCAGGGGCACCTTAGGGACCAGATTTTCAGGCTGTTAAGCATTTGAGAGTCTTATCTCTCTTCTTCAGACACCTCTCTAAAGAAGAAAGCTCTGACTCTTGGATCTTACACTGAAAAAAAAACTAGTCGGTCTCTAAGGTGCCTCGGGACTCAAATCCTGCTGTTCCCCTTTGGGTGCTGTCTCCTGATGTACCACACAGGGGCAGCCATCTCGCAGATTTTTAAAAACAAGAGCTACATTTTATTTTATTTTTAAAAAACATCAGTTTCCCCCACATTTTTATAAGGCTTACAGAATATGCTGCTTCACCTCATCCTGATAGTCACCTAAAGTATAATAGACAGTTGTAGCTTATTCTTTTGCCTTTCCAATGAGCCATAGCATGAAGAAATTCATTTTGATATGCCACAGGTAGGTACATGAGAATGGATCCATGTGTTGTGTGGTAATTCAGCGTAACTGCATAATAGACAACTTTGTGTTATTGCAAAGGGACATCTTTGTGAGTTCAGCTACTGTTCAAAATGCACACATTTTCATTTTCAGATCTTTCATCATCATCATTTAATGAATTTTATTTTCTAAGGGACTGTATATCACAGGGGTGGCCAAGCTGTGGCTCAGGATACCCAGAGGTCTCTGAGTATCGCTGTGGCCATACATTTTCTTTAGTCTAGTTTATTTCCCTCCCTCCCTTTCTCCCTTTCATCCTTTCTTTCCATGCCTTTCCCTCCCTTTTCCTTTTTTCCTTCCTTCCTTCTTTCTTTCCATGTCTTTCACATTTTCAGTAAATAAATTGGGGTTGCCAGGTCTGACTTAGGAAATATCTGGGGACTTTGAGGGTGAAGGCTAGCAAGGATGTGACATCACTTTTGTGATGTCACTTCCAAGTCAAAGGTCAGGTGATGACTCTTCCCAAGCTCCACCCCTTCCAATGATGTCACTTCCAGCATACTGCACCCAAACCCCACCCCTTCCTGTGATGTCACTTTCAGGACACTCCCCCAAACCCACCTCCTCATCTGAAGTCACTTCAATGTATCATGTCTTGCGGCTCTCAAACATCTGACGTTTATTCTATGTGGCTCTTACATTAACTAAGTTTGGCCACCCCTGGCCTAAGATGTAATTGGCAGAAGGATACACCACCCACAATTCTTCATTATCAGAGCAGGATTTGAACGTGGGTCTTCCTGCTTTACTTAAATGCTATCCACTAAAAGAAAAAGCTCATATGCTTTGGAGTAATTATCCCCCCCTTGCTATTTCTAGCTTGTCTGTTTGCTACACTTCAATAGGTTTACCTGTGGGTTTATGCTGAGGTAAGGCCCATTATGTTCTACGGGGCAGTTCAAGGCCTGTCGCAAGCCTCACATACGTCTTCTTAGTGCTGATCTCAATGCATTCAGTACACAGTGGAGAAAAGAGTGTGAGGTGCAGCAGCCAAGGAATAGCTTGGTAAAACTTGCAGCTAAACTGGCATTTGAATGATAATAGCATGCAAAAGGATTCTAGAAAGAAGAAGAATGACAAGAAAGAGGCCAGGCTCACGCAGTGGTCAATGCTGGTTTATTGGCAGACTCATCTGCAGCCGGAAGAGAGGCACAGGCTGGCACAACTGAACTCATTGCGTGCGGTCAGGGTACTGCTGGAAGTCGCCATCCACTGCCACATATTTGTTAACGTGCCGTCTTACTGGGCTGCTGAATCGAAACTGAGTGTGGTCAGGTAATTCTACGGTCACAATGGTGTTATTGTCTCTCCCCTCAAGGAAGAAAGTGATCTGAGGAGAAGAGATCGAGGCGTTAGCTGACTGCAGTTTTCAGGGGAAGATAAATATGTCCCACCTGCTCTAGATGTGGAGGACCCAGTCTCACTGGCTGGGTAGTTTATTGAAGGCAATGACCAGACCTCACACAGTCCTGCCTCAGGAGCATCCATGTTTCTGGGCTCTTTATCTGGAGGGGTCTCTGCTCATATCTCCTCAGTGGGAAGCTACGGCAGCCTATCCCAGCATTCTGTAGGCAAAGACCGCTCCCTAACCAGCATTTTACAACCAGCTGTTTGGCCCAGGCTAGCCTGATGTTGTCAGATCTTGGAATCTCAGCAGGGTTGGCCCTGATTAGGACATGGATGGGAGATCATCAACGAAGGCCATGGTCGCTGAACAGAGGCAGGCAAAGGCAAACCACCTCCGCTAGCCTCTTGCCTTGAAAAACCAGCAGGGGTCGGCCATACGTCACCTGAGACTTGACAGACTTTTTTGCCTCTGCTGAGAGCTGGCAACGTGATTCCTGAGGGACTGAAGGCCAAGCTACACGTCACAGGTTTTTCGCAGGTTGCGTCTCAGAGCCAAGCTGCAAGAGACGAGTTACACAAGGACAAGCACGTGAAGAGAGTTGCAATGCTAGCCAGGAGGCTGAGTTTTAAAAGAGATTGGGAGGCTTTGTCAAGTTCCTCTCTCTACAGAGCCAGGGAAGAGCTCTGAGAGGGTTTGTCCATTTCCTCTTTGCCTCCTAGTACAGAGGTGAAACTGACAGACCCTTCCACAGGCAAAGAGGAAATTGACAAATGCTCTCAGGCGCCATCTCTTTTAAAACACAGCTTTCTGGCTAGCATTGCACTCTCTTCATGCGCTTGCTCTGTGTAATTCGTCTCTTATAGCTCGGAATGCCATGCTGGAAGGCACAGCACACACCCACATGCTCCGGAGCACCCCCACGTTCCTGCGTCATGCTGTGGGATGAGTGTGTGAAAACTGGGTCGGTTTTCACACAATCAGAACCAGGCCCCACCCATTATCTCCACGTCATGGCAGGAATGGCACAGGGCACTCTAGAGCTGGCTTTGTATGCAGACGAGATAAGACCCTCCGCCCCTCATATGACTAGCGTTGCCAGGTCCCTCTACCCTCCCACCCCAAATGAACCGGGGGACGTCACTTCTGGGAGTGTTCCTGACATGCTTGCCAGTGGTGATCGGTAGACAAGGGGGCAAATCCCCAGGAGTTTGCCCACCACTGTTGGGCACCTGGAAACCGTACATGTGACTCCCTCCCATGCCTCTCCCACCCCCTGGCTTGGCATTAGGGTTGCCAGGTCCAGCTTGTTGCATTCCTGGAGATTTGGGGGGTAGAGTGTGGAGAAGACAGGGTTTGGAGAAGGGGGGGGCCTCAGTGGGTTATAATTTCATACAGCCCACCCTCCAAATCAGCCTTTGTTTGTTGTCTGTTAGTTTGTCTGTTTGTTTGTCTGTTTGTTTATTCCACCCTCCCCGCATCAGCAGGCTCAGGGCGGATTACAACTAAAATTTAAATTACATATTACAATGTATACGATTTAAAACCATTAAATATTTAAATACCATAATTAAAATGCTTATATATAAACACAGCGGCACAATGATCTAGCCGACCACCTTTTTAGCCATCTCCAGAGCATTTCGGCAGGGAAATATGTGGGAGATGGAGGGTGTCACTAGTAGGGAGGGCATATGTTGTATTCCCCCGGCTAGGAGGCACCACCTTGCATCAACCAAATGCCTGGTGGAACAGCTCTGTCTTACAGGCCTGGTGGAAAGATAACAAATCCCTCTCGGTCCTGGTCTCATTAGACAGAGTGTTCCACCAGGCTGGGGCCAGGACTGAAAAGGCCCTGGCCCTAGTCGTTGCCAGGCAGGCATCCCTGGGACCAGGGATCTTTAATAGATGTTTATCACTGGAACAAAGAGTCCTCTTGGATTCATATGGGGAGACGTGGTCCCACAGATACGCCGATCCCAGACCGCATAGGGCTTTATAGTTTAATACCAGAACCTTGAACCTGATTTGGTACTCCACCGGCAACCAGTGCTGCTGATGCAGTACCGGTGTTATATGCACACACATTGGCGTTCTGGTGATGACTCACGCCACCGCATTTTCTACCAGCTGTAACCACCGGATCAGGTTCAGGAGAAGCCCAGTGTTGAGTGTGTTACAGTAGTCTAGCCTAGATATGACCATTGCCTGGACCACTGTAGTCAAGTCGTGGGACAAGAGATAAGGGGCAAGCTGCCTGGTCTGTCAGAGATAGAAAAAAGTTCTGGCAACTGCGGTGACCTGGTCCTCCATCGCCAAGGAGGAATCCAGGATCACCCCCAGGCTCCTAACTCTCAGAGCTAGTGTAAGCACCACCCCATCGAATGTAGGAAGCCGGGGTCTCGAATCCATGTTTCTGCGACCCAAGTACAGGGTCTCCATCTTCGCCAGGTTTAATTTCAGCCAACTTTGCCTCAACCATCCAGCCACAGCTTCAAAAGCACACTCCAGAACATCTGGAGCCGATCTAGGCCAGCCGTCCAACAACAGATACAGCTGGGTGTCGTCCGCATATTGATGACACCCAAGCCCAAAACTTTGCACCAACTGGGCGAGAGGGAGCATATAGATATTAAATAATAAGGGGGAGAGTATCATCCCCTGCGGCACACCACATATTAGTGGCCTACGGGATGATAACTTCTCCCCCAGCGCCACCCTCCGTCCCCGATCATGAAAAAAAGAGACTAGCCACTGTAGCACCGTCCCCTGAACCTCCACATTGGTGAGGCGGTGGGTCAGAAGATTGTAATCAACCGTACCAAAGCTGCTGAAAGATCTAATAAAATCAGCGGTGCCGATCCGCTTCAATCCAGATACCTGTGAAGATCATCCATGAGGGCAATCAGCAATGTCTCCACCCTGTGTCCTGGGCGAAAACCGGACTGGAAGGGATCTAGGGCTGAGGTCTCCTTCAGGAAACTCTGCAGTTGTTTCTCCACCACCCGCTCAATCACCTTACCTAGAACCGGGAGGTTCAAGACCAGGTGGTAGTTGAGCAGGTCGGCGGAGTCTAGAATGGTTTCTTTAAAAGGGGCCGCACCACAGCCTCCTTAGTGCCATGGGAAACACCCCAGAGCCCAGGGACAGGTTGACAATGGCCTCCAAAGAATCCCGTAATCTGTCGACACTGGCTTTTACCAGCCATGACGGACACAAGTCCAGAAGGCATGTGGTAGGCCTCACCACCTGCAGAATCTGTCCCCCCCTTCCCCAGAAAGAGGCCTGACATGATCGAATATCTGCCCCGAAGACAGCCAAGGGGCCTCTAGTTGACGTACTGTATTAACTGTGGCTAGTAAGTCGTGGAAGAGAGAAGATTTTATCAGCAAAAAAGCTCGCAAAAGCCTGACACCTTATCGCCAAATTCCAATTTTGATGGTCTCCACCTGAGTGGGAGACCAATGAACGTACCACATTAAACAATTTAGCCCGGCGTGAGCTAGCCAATGCATAATATTCCTTCTTCACAGCTTTCACTGCCATCTCATAGGATTGCACATGCAACCTATAAGATGTTCTTGCTTCCTCGTCACGAGATCGCCACCACATGCGCTCAAGTCGTTTTCTCCAGAACAACTTATCTCTGTCATCTGGAGATCAGTTGTAATTCTGGGAGATCTCCAGCCATCATCTGGAGGCTGGTAACAAGGGTTCCCGTGAACGTGAGCTCCTGCGCTACGGTGCAGGAATTGTCACAACTCAGTGCAGAGCTGAGAAGCCTCAGCGCACGGAAGGCGCTGGGCGTTGGAGGAGGCACCGCCGCAGGCACCCACGTGTCCTTTCCCCAGCCCCCCACCAGGCTTGGGGGGAAAAGCCGCAGCAGACACCTGCGTGTCCTTTCCCCAGCCCCTCGCAAGGCGCTGGAGGAGGCACCGCAGCAGTCGCCCTCGTGGCCTTTCCTTGGCCCCTCACTGGGCTCTGGAAGAGGAGCCGTGGCAGGCGCCTGCACAGCCTTTCAACAGCCCCTCACTGGGCTCTGGAGGAGGCACTGCAGCAGCCACCTGCACGGCCTTTCTCCGGCCCCTCGCCAGGCTTGGGGAGAAAGAGCCACGGCAGGCACCCAGGCAGCCTCTCCCCAGCCCGTCGCCAGGCTCTGGAGGAGGCACCGCAGCAGGTGCCCACGGCCTTTCCCTGGCCCCTCACCGCTCTAGGGGAAGAGCCAAGGCAGGCGCCCGTGCAGCCTTTCCCAGGCCCGTTGCCAGGCTCTGGAAGAAGAGCCATGGCGGGCACCTGCACGGCCTTTCCCCAGCCCCTTGCCAGGCTCTGGGGGAAGAGCTGTGGCAGGCACCCGCACAGCCTTTCCCAGGCCCCTCGTTGGGCTCTGGAGGAGGCGCTGCAGCAGCCGCCGACACGGCCTTTCCCCAGCCCCTCAGAGGAAAGAGCTGTGGCAGGCATCCACGCGGCCTTACCCAGGCCCGTTGCTGGGTATGGAAGAGAAGCCACGGTGGGCATCCCCAAGGCCTTTTGCCAGCCCACCAACCAGCCCACCGAGCAGCCTCTCTGGCCAAGTGCAGGTGCTGGAGGAGGAGGAGGAGATGGCGGTGGTGTTTCACACTCCTAGGGTTGCCAGCTCCAGGTAGGGAAATACTCTTTTTGTGTGTGTGTGTAAATTCATGACTAAGGACATCTATTTCACATGCACAGAGAACATTGACTCCCTCGTCACAAGGACTTGCATGGCAAGGAAAATTCATGGCAGAGCTAGGGCCTGAGTCTGGGAATTTTACAGGGGCTGGTAAGACAGGCTGTCCTCTAGTTAAATTACTCCATGGGGAGTGGGGAGCTGCGGCCTCAGTTTTACCCGTATTTTTGTACATCAATGGCATTCTGCTTATATCTTCAGGGGAGAATAGATCATTGCAATACAGTGTAATAAAACAGAATGGCAAGCAAGGAGAAGGCAGGACTTCAGTGCTGACTTTACGCTATATGACTTGATTTCATTTCAAAGATTCCATGACCAGAACTCACAAAGAGAAAAGGAAAGAGTTTCAAAGCCATGAAGCGTCTAAGGTGACTAAAGGCCAGTTCTAGGCTGTTCCAATGAGCAGCTCTCAGCTGGAAGCTACATAGGTGCTCCCCCTGCAACTTCAGCCAGCTTCCTTCTTCTTTCTGCAGACCTGGCCACAGAAGAGACAGGAAATGCCAATCGACAGAGCAGAGGTAGAGGGTGTCAGGTTCAGAATGCTATATAGTATACCTTTACTTAACCGACTCCATATTTAATCCTCTCAGTGTTTAAGTGCTCTCTTCACAGGTGCCAAGGTTCCCAGGCAGCTATCTCACAGAGGAGAATTGTTTTGGCTACTGATGTTCCACCAAGAACCAGCCTTGGGAAACTCTTGCTCTCCCTACTTCAAAGGCGTTGTTTTGAGAACTGTGGGGGGAGGATGGGCCTGCTGTGATCTGTTACTTTGTACCTCATGCTTTGCCTGTCATTGGTAACAATGCATATGTACCATCCTGAATATTGCATTCAGGCCAGTGGACTATAATGAACTATTTCTTCAGTAAAAGCCTTTTGGAAACAACGGACTGTTGTCTGATTGCAGAAGGTAGTCTGGAGTAAGGACATTATCTAGCCACAGTTCTGACATTTTGTTACCAATCACAGGCAAAGCATGAGGTACAATGGTATCTGCAATGCCTCCACCTACGACCCAAGCAAACCAACCCCCAAGCCTCCCGAGAGGAACTACACCACGAGTCATCCCCGGGACGGGCACGCTGAGGCCGCGCGGGGGTACGGCTCCTCTCCAACCCAGCTCTCCTCAACCATCTCCGTTACGGCCGGCTCCCATTCCTCTCCTACCTGCGCCTCGAGGCCCACCGCAGGAGCGGCTGGCACCATTACGGCCAGCGCCATTACAGCCTGCACCTAGAGGACCTCCCCAACCGATCCCAGGAGTACCTCCACTGCATCAACCTCAGCCTGCACCTAGAGGACCTCCCTAACCGATTCCGGGAGCACCTCCACCGCATCAACCTCAACCTTACCCACAGCAACCTCTGCCGCAGCAACCGCCAACACCGAGATAACCTCCTTTACAACTCGCCCCACTCGATGTCTACCCGATGCCAGCACCAGCCCCCAGGCAAGATCTTCCCATGGGTTGGGTCAAACTGGACGCTACGTTTGATGGAGACTCTTCCAAATTGGGATTCTTCCTTGTTCAAGTAGTACAATTTTTCAATCGATGGGGCCATCTATTCGGGAGTGAAGCCAGTCAAATCGAGCATCTGGGATCACGTCTCCAAGGCAAGGCAGCTGACTGGTATGTAGGACTTTATGAGATTGGGGCCCCCGAGTTGGATACACTCCAAGGGCTAGTGGATGCCATTCGAGCCCAATATGAGGACCCCCTAGAAGAAACTAGAGCCCGAACTGAGTTACAGGCTATTAGGCAAGGCGGCATGTCGGCTAGAGACTATGCTACTAAATTCCGACAACTTGCTGCCAAATGCCCAAGGTGTGAAGAATCCACCAAGATCATTTTATTCAAACAGGGCTTAAATCCCAAATTGTTGGATAGAGCTCTCATGCAAGATAACCCTCCTACGCTGTTAGGGTGGATCCAATTAACCTGCGAAGTAGAAAACCGCTTGCTGGAAGTTCGGTTGGTGGAACAACACCAACAACCCACGGGCCAAAGACACTCCTCCACTCCTGCCAGAGGAAGTCGGGGGACTGGATACGCTACTCGTGGAGCAAGAGACGCTAGATGGCAACAAGGGCTGTGTCTGCAGTGTGGCCAAAGTGGTCATTTTGCGGCGCAATGCCCATACCGGCCTGTGCTCCAACTAAGACGTCCAGCCCCCGCAACCTACCCGGCGCCACCGCGCCCTACGCCAGCTCCCAGAACAGGGAGAGGTAGAGGAGCTCCGCGAAAAAACCCACCCGAGAGAGGATTAGAACTGGATGAAGTTATGGAATTTGATCCAACCGCCCTAACGGGGGGGGGGAGAATCCAGAGAGTCCCTCTTCGGGAAACGAAATGGATCTGTCATAAAAGGACCCAAACGGCAGGTCAAACCTCAGTCAGGTCCGGTCTTGAACCGACCGCACGGGTCCATACTCTTCATACCAGTAACTTTGGTGAACCCTGACAAAAAAATGCACATCCGTGTACAAGCCCTAATAGACTCGGGCTGCTCCAGGGACATTATTGCACCAGCCCTAGTAAATGGCCTAGTACTTCCAGTGAAAGAATTGGAAATACCTGTCATTTTTGAGCAAATGGATGGCACTAACATGAATCCAGTCACCACTGAAACCACTCCGATCATAACAGGCATGGGGCATCATTGGGAAGTAAGATCATTCGTTATTAGTGCCACTGCCAAATACCCCTTGATCCTGGGAAGCCGGTGGTTGTGCGATCACAACCCCTACATCAACTGGGCAGAGGGAAGCATCACGTTCACCCATGAATCTTGCAAAAATCATTGTTGTAACCAAAACTGGGGAAAAAACCCTACCATCACTGAGCCGGCTCTCCTCACCCAGGAAGAAATCAACCAAATACCTAAGCAATATAGAGTGTACACCCAAGCCTTTACAGAAGAGGAGGCTAATACTTTACCTCCTCACAGGAGGACAGACTGTGCCGTGGAAATTCTGCCGGGCGCTGCACTGCCCAAAGGGCGGCTATATCCTATGAGTCCTAACGAGAGGGAAGAGCTCCGTAAGTTCATTGACCTCAATCTTCAAAGAGGATTCATCTGTCCTGCTAACAGCCCCCATGCCACGCCAGTTCTCTTCGTCAAAAAGAAGGACGGGGGTTTAAGACTGTGCACCGATTTTCGGGGACTTAACGCTGTCTCTTCCAGCAACGCTTACCCCATCCCGCTCATCAAAGATCTACTCAACGTCGTGGCTCAAGGTAAGGTCTTTACGAAATTAGATTTAAAAGACGCTTACTTCCATGTTCGTATCAGAGAGGGGGATGAATGGAAAACCGCTTTTAACACGCCCCTCGGCCAGTATGAATATCTGGTTATGCCATTTGGCCTGGCTGGGGCCCCCTCGGTGTTCATGTCCATGATCAATGAAGTACTGCATGAATTCTTATATAAAGGGGTCGTGGTGTACCTAGATGATGTGTTAATCTATTCAGAGACTGAAGAGGAACACGTGGACCTTGTAAAAAAGGTCTTAACCACCCTTATGAACAACAAACTGCCCATTAAGCTCTCCAAATGCAAGTTCCACAAAACAGAACTCACATACTTAGGCTACTGCATTTCCCAAGAGGGCTTGAAAATGGATCCCGGCAAAATTCAAGCAGTCCTGAATTGGCAAACCCCAGCGACCCGCAAAGAACTACAATCCTTTTTGGGCTTTGCCAACTTTTATAGGGAATTTATTGCTAATTTTGCTCAAATTACACTCCCCCTAACCGAACTGTTAAAAACCAAAGACAAGGGGGAACAAGCCAAGAAACCAAAAGCAAGGTTGTCTTGGACACCTGAATGCCAAAGGGCATTCGATCACCTCAAAACGCAGTTTATTTCGGAACCCGTTCTACAACACCCCGATGAAAACCGCCCCTTCATAGTGCAAGTCGACGCCAGCGATACTGCCATTGGGGGTGTACTGCTGCAGCGGGGGGAGGACGGGAAGCTCAAACCCTGCGCCTTCCTTTCTAGAAAGTTTTCAGAAGCTGAAAGGAATTGGAATGTTTGGGGAAAAGAGGCCTTTGCCGTAAAGGCTGCTCTCACCACATGGAGACATTGGCTAGAAGGAGCCTGTCACCCGTTCGAAGTGTGGACGGACCACAAAAATTTAGAGGCCCTACGCAGCCCCCGTAGACTTAACGCCAAGCAACTACGATGGGCGGAATACTTCTCCAAGTTCAATTTCACATTAAACTTTTTGCCGGGCAAAACTAACTTTCTGGCAGACGCTCTATCACGCATGCCCCAGCACAAAAGCAGAAGGGAGGAAACAATTGACACAGTCTTTTCGCCTACGCAATTAGGAGGCGTGGTAACCACACGCAGCCGCACAACCCAACCCCACCAACCCGATCAGGAATGGAGGCAAAAGCTGAAAGCTGAAGTGGATAAGGAGGGGGGGGGACGTGCCCAAAGACAAGCTGCAACAATCCGATCAAGGGGAATGGCTTTGGGGAGACCGCTTTTATGTACCCAGAAGTTTAAGAAAAGAAGTCTTGCAATGCTGTCACGATGCCCCCACAGCAGGGCACTACGGATACTTGAAAACGCTGCACTTAGTGCAACGACAATTTTGGTGGCCAGGCATGCGCAAAGACATTTCCCAATATGTAGCATCTTGTCCTATCTGTCTCAGCGCCAAATCCCGAAAGGGCAAACCCCCAGGACTCTTACAGCCTTTAGAAACGCCTAATCGACCATGGGAAATAATCTCTATGGACTTTATCACTGACTTACCCCCCTCAAAGGGGCACACTTGCATTTTAGTCGTGGTCGATTTGTTCTCCAAGCAAGCTCATTTTATACCTTGCACCACTATATCTTCCGCTAAAAAACTAGCCGACATCTTTATAAAAAACATTGTAAAAATACATTCTTTTCCCTCAAAGGTGATTTCGGATCGCGGCGGACAATTCGTTGCCAACTTCTGGCGGGAGCTTTTGCAACTACTGGGCATTGAACAAGGATTAAGTTCAAGCCATCATCCAGAAACCGACGGATAGTCGGAAAAGACTAATCAGATATTAGAACAATTTCTACGTTGTTATATAAATTTCCAACAGGATAATTGGTTTGATTTACTCCCCTTAGCAGAGTTCTCCTACAACAACAGTGTACACGCTTCCACTGGAGAAACTCCCTTTAAAGTCGTCTACGGCTTCCACTTCAAACCCTTCCCGTTTGAAGCGCTCCCCCCTCCTACTGCCGTTTCCAAAGACGTCTCTGAATGGTGGGGGGAAGCAGCTCAACAATGGACTCAAATAAGAAAACACCTTGTCAAAGCCAAGCAGGATTACAAAAAATACGCCGACCGCCACCGTGTGGCGGAATGGGATTTACAACCAGGAGATCTCGTCTATCTTTCTACAAAGAATCTGAAAGTAACCCAAACCAGCCGCAAGCTAGCATTAAAGTTCCTAGGACCTTTTCCCGTTCGCAAAGTAATCAACAAAGTGACTGTTGCCTTAGATTTACCAAAGAACTTACGCCATGTCCATGATACCTTCCATGTCAGCTTGCTTAAAATGGCTCCCCCTGCAGACCAGTGGCACATCCGTGCCCCTCCAATCCCGACCTTAATAGACGATCAAACCCACTATGAAGTTCAACAAATATTAGACTCCAAAATAAAAAGAAATCAGCTGTTTTACCTCATTAGATGGAAGGACTTTGATTCTGGGTTTGATGAGTGGGTGAATTCTGTACATGGTCATGCTCCTAGATTGGTTAACGCCTTCCACTCTCGCTACCCACATAAACCTGGGGGGGGGACGTCTTATGGGGGGCAGAATGTCAGGTTCAGAATGCTGTATAGTATACCTTTGCTTAACCGACTCCATATTTAATCCTCTCAGTGTTTAAGTGCTCTCTTCACAGGTGCCAAGGTTCCCAGGCAGCTATCTCACAGAAGAGAATTGTTTTGGCTACCGATGTTCCACCAAGAACCAGCCTTGGGAAACTCTCGCTCTCCTTGTTCTGGTGGCTGTTGCGGCCACTGTTGAATAGGGCCCTCCAGACGAGGCAGAAGACTTTGCAGGTTAGACAAACTTTGGCTGATGTCTGGTAGACCAGCTGGCCGTTCACGACCTCTATCCCCCGCCACGAGCACTGATAGCAGGTGAACGGCGTTTGCTAAACTCTCTTGCATGCTTGCTAGTCTGTTCTCCAACACTTGCACTCTATCTGTGGTTTCCTCTTCTTGTTCAGTATACTCCATAGCTCCGGTAGTCTGCGAGGTCTGCAATGGTATCTCCTACCCATCACATTCTGCCCATCACATTCTGTTTAGGATTTGCTTGTGGGCAAAGAGGAACCCTTACTGAAGCTCATCTGCCTGATGTTGCCCAAAGAAAACTCTGGCAATACACTGATGCCTGTGGAAAGAAATGGTGTCTGAGCCATTTGCAGGCATGCTTCACAACACCTTTTTATATAAAACATAGAAGGGAATAGCCAGAGAGTGAGTGCACTGCAGGGCTGGATGATGCACAATTCTTCTTCTCTGTAGATCCAGAGGAGTCAGCCATGTTAGTCTGTAGTTGCAAAATAGTAAAGAGTCCAGTAGCATCTTTAAGACTAACCAACTTTATTGAGGCATAAGCTTTTGAGAACCACATGCCTAAGTGGGTGTCATCAACATATTGATGGCACCCAATACCAATGCCTCAGGCAACCTACATCAAAAGTCTTTTAATCAAATGGATTCTGGTTTTCGAAAAGGCGCGCTCACAACTTGCAAGTTGCTGCTCACAAATTGGATTTCTGGCTCACAACACTGCACCGCTTAGAGGGAACATTGCTGGTAACCCTACTTGGCCCCCAAGAGACCTAGCAATCCTTTCCAGATGACAGAGATCAGTATCCCTGGAGAAAATAGCTGCTTGGTAGGCCGGACTCTATGGCACTTGACCCTGCTGAGGCCCCTCCCCTCCCCTCACCAAACTCCTCCCTCCCCAGGCTCCACCCCCCAATCTCCAGGAGTTTCCCAACCTGCTTTTGGCAAATCTGGCACCCGCTGAGTGAGCCTTGCCCAAGGACACCTCCCCTCAGGTTCAGAGGCAGCCATCACAGCTTCTCCCTCACGTCCTCTCCATCTTCTACTCACCTGGACTTCTTGTCCCTCGTGGAAAGGGCATGAAGGACATGTCCGCTCCGGACCACACTTTCCGTCTTTTTTGTAATGGCACTTAATAATCCCATTAGCTAAGTCAGGCTTAAAGCAAATATACAAGTTTGAGGCATCCTGGCCCAGGCTGATGGCAAAGCTACGAGGAAAGGATGAGACAACACAGTTAGGCCTCTGATTTAACAGGAGCAGAAATATAGCAAATCAAGCGAACCCTCTCGTTTTCCTTCTATTTCGGGTCTGTGCCCCCTGCAGTTCAGAAGTGTAAGTGCACCAGGCAACAGTAGGCATACAGTGTCCAGGCACAGCCTTAGTGGAGGGTGGTGGTCCTGTCCGTATTGCAAATAAGCCTGCCTGCTGGGCTCCTGGGTCTTCTGGAGTAGTCAGGAGGAAGAAACCACAAATGAGGCTGGAGTTCAAGCACTGGGAAAGCAGAGGGAAAGATGGCAACCTTACTGGGGGCTGAAGCAAAGGGGAGGGAAGGAAGGAAGGAAGGAAGGAAGGAAGGAAGGAAGGAAGGAAGGAAGGAAGAGTGGTTTGTGCTTTGGATTGATACTGGGGGAGTTCACTGGCCAGGCCCCATAGACTGGTTTTTGTTCCAGTGCATTTCAGATGTGTTAAGCAACTAACAAGGGAGACAGGACAGGGAGCATTTCTAAACCCTGCCCAGGACACACATGTACCCTGTTTTCACCGGCCAATACAAACCTCTTGGCTTTTGCTGCCACCTTTCCCTTCACAATGATAGACTCATCCACAAGGAAGCGCTCCAGTTGGGTCATCTTCCATATCCGAATGGGACGGGAAGCAGCAGCATTATTAGATGGACACTGTCTAGCCTGTAGACAAATCAGTAACACACACACACCCATTTTATACAAAAAAGGTTAAAGATTTCTAACCCAAGAAACACCATCACTCAAAGAAGCACCCTCTCCACCCATCTGTGCAATCAGATGCCATGCCCCCAAATGCTACACCTTTTAGTCCTTAGAGGGCTGCAAGACAATTGTTTATTTTCCCACAAAGAACTGTTTGTGGGAAATGAACTGTTACAGATAAGTCTGGGGTAGCCCTTTAGCAGAGAGCATAGAAAACACGATGTGCCCCTCTGCACAGAAACGGAGGGACATCTCTCCAAGAATACCCCCGGGGGGGGCAGGCACTGCCAGCTGCTCTGCTCCTGATCCCACTTAGGTGATGATGGAGGGTGGGCATTGCCACCTGCTCTGCTCCTAATGCCAGGTGGGTGAAGGCAGGGGGGGAAGGCATTTCCCCCTGACCCATGCCACAATGGACTCAGGCTCTGTGCACCTGATGAGCTGGGGGCGGGGCATTGCCAGCTGCTCTGCCTCTGATCTCAGCCGTGTGAAGAGAGGAAGGCATTGCAATCTGCTCCGCGCCTGATTCTGGCAGAGTGAAGGGGGGCAGCCATTGCCACCTGCTCCACTATTGATCCCAACTGGGTGAAGGGGGTGGGCATTGCCTCTTGCTCGTCACCTGATCCCACCTGGGTAAAGGCGGGCAGGTGTTGCTTCCTCCTCCGTGCCTCATCCTGGCTGGGAGAAGACAGGAGTCAGGCATTGCTGCCTCCTCTGCTCCCGAACCTGGCCGGGTGAAGAGGGGTTGGACATTGCCTCCTGCTAAGTGCCTGATCCCACAACCAAATAGGAAGCTCTCCCAGTTAGATTGAGCAAAAATAAATAGTGGATACCCACAGCTGAAAGTGGATACTATAACACAATTCTTAAAGTTGTTTTTTATAATTGATCCCAGCTCGGTGAAGATGGATGGTGGGCATCTCCACGTGCTTTGTGTCTGATCTAGGGATGTGCGTTTCGGCATTCAGAATGCCGAAAGAATGCCGAAACAAAAGTGTTTCGGCTTCTTTCGGGGAATGCCGAAACGTTTCGGGTAGCCGAAAGAAAAAAGCCGAAACGTTTCGGGATTCTTTCGGCTTTCTTTCGGCTTTTCAATGGGAAAATGCCTCCGTCTTTCCGGACATCTGGGGGAGGCATTTTCCCACCGAATAAGCCCAAAATTGGTGGGGACCTTCCTCTAACCCTTCTCTAACAACCACCCAAGTTTCAGACAGATTGGACTTTGGGGGCCATGTTATGGCCCCCCAAAGCAGGTCCCCCCATCCTCCCATAAGAAAGCGAAGGAGCAGCATATTGTTAGCATGCTGCTGCTAATCTTCTTCATTATTTCCTATGGGGAAAAAAATGAAGAAGCAGGCTTCCTTTGCCAGGGGTGGCATTTTGCATGCAAAATGCCCCCTCACCCTCAGGGGCCCTTCTCCCACCCCTCCTCCCACCCCCCACCAAGGCTCAGCCTGCTCCCACTTGGGGGGGGGATTTCATGGCCTCCCCAAGTAGGTGCTCTAATCTCTACAACTGACAGCTGGGGGAGGCTTGTGTTGCCAGGGGTGGCATTTTGCATGCAAAATGCCCCCAAGCCCTCAGGGGCCCTTCTCCCACCCTTCCCCCCACCCCCCACCCAGGCTCAGACTGCTCCCACTTGGGGGGGCCATTTCATGGCCTCCCCAAGTAGGTGCTCTTTTCTCTACCACTGACAGCTGGGGAAGGCTTGTCTTGCCAGGGGTGGCATTTTGCATGCAAAATGCCCCCCAGCCCTCTGGGGCCCTTCTCTCACCCTTCCTCCCACCCCCCACCAAGGCTCAGACTGCTCCTACTTGGGGGGGGCATTTCATGGCCTCCCCAAGTAGGTCCTCTCAGCCCCTAAAGTCCACCCCTTACAGCCCCACACAAACCCAATTCCCCCCCAGCTGCCACACACAGACCCAAATCCCCACATTAGCCCCTCACAGACCCAAATCCACCCCCACCTGCCCCACACCCATAACCCCAGGAACAGGCTGGCAAAGGCCAGCCCTCTCCCTTTGTTCCCTATGCTGGGAACTTCTAAACTCTCTTTCCCTGGGCAATTCTGCACAGCCCAGGGGTGCCACAATGGGGGGCACACTTCTGAGTGCCAGCTGGTCCCTGTGAAAGAGCACCTGAACCACAGACACCCTCCCTCAAATTCCCCCACCACCTACAGAGATGGCTGGCCAGCCAGCCCCATTGTTCCCTATGATGGGAACCAACTGCACAACAAAGAATAAAACAAAAACAACACAAAATAAAGTTTTAAAAAAATTATTTTCTCCCTTCCAAAGTACAAGTAGGCAAAGCATTATGACACATTACACCAGCAGTCCCCCACACAGAAAAATTAAAACAAAACTCACTTAACATCAGAGAATCACAAAACACGATTCCTGTCAAAAACACTTTATTTCTTGAACAGCTTTAGGTTATACAGCAGGGGGGAACACCAAAGGGCATGGCAGCACTATCTTACACAAAAATAACACAACTCACTTAACATCAGAGAATCACAAAAGCACAATTCCTGGCAAAAACACTTTATTTCTTGAACAGCTTTAGGTTACACAGTAGGAGGGCACAACAGGGCATGATAGCAATGTACTACAAAAAATGATACAACCCACTTCACCGTTTTTGACAGCAATTGTGTTTGTGTGATTCTCTGATGTGAAGTGGGTTGTGTTATTTTTGTGTAGTACACTGCTTTCCTGCTCTGTGGTGCCTTCCTACTGTGTAACCTAAAGCAGTTACAGAAATAAAGTGCTTTTGACAGCAATTTTTTGGGGTGATTCTTTAATGTGAAGTGAGTTGTGTTATTTTTGTGTAAGATACTGCTTCCATGCCCTTTGGTGTTCCCCCCCTGCTGTGTAGCCTAAAGCTGTTCAAGAAATAAAGGGTTTTTGACAGGAATTGTGCTTTTGTGATTCTCTGATGTTAAGTGAGTTGTGTTATTTTTGTGTAAGATAGTGCTGCCATGCCCTTTGGTGTTCCCCCCTGCTGTGTAACCTAAAGCTGTTCAAGAAATAAAGTGTTTTTGACAGGAATCGTGATTTGTGATTCTCTGATGTTAAGTGAGTTTTGTTTTAATTTTTCTGTGTGGGGGACTGCTGGTGTAATGTGTCATAATGCTTTGCCTACTTGTACTTTGGAAGGGAGAAAATAATTTTTTTAAAACTTTATTTTGTGTTGTTCTTGTTTTATTCTTTGTTGTGCAGTTGGTTCCCATCATAGGGAACAATGGGGCTGGCTGGCCAGCCATCTCTGTAGGTGGTGGGGGAATTTGAGGGAGGGTGTCTGTGGTTCAGGTGCTCTTTCACAGGGACCAGCTGGCACTCAGAAGTGTGCCCACCATTGTGGCACCCCTGGGCTGTGCAGAATTGCCCAGGGAAAGAGAGTTTAGAAGTTCCCAGCATAGGGAACAAAGGGAGAGGGCTGGCCTTTGCCAGCCTGTTCCTGGGGTTATGGGTGTGGGGCAGGTGGGGGTGGATTTGGGTCTGTGAGGGGCTAATGTGGGGATTTGGGTCTGTGTGTGGCAGCTGGGGGGGAATTGGGTTTGTGTGGGGCTGTAAGGGGTGGACTTTAGTGGGAGCAGTCTGAGCCTTGGTGGGGGGTGGGAGGAAGGGTGGGAGAAGGGCCCCAGAGGGCTGGGGGGCATTTTGCGTGCAAAATGCCACCCCTGGCAAGACAAGCCTCTCCCAGCTGTCAGTGGTAGAGATGAGAGCAGAGCACCTACTTGGGGAGGCCATGAAATGCCCCCCCAAGTGGGAGCAGGCTGAGCCTTGGTGGGGGGTGGGAGGAGGGGTGGGAGAAGGGCCCCAGACGGTTGGGGGACATTTTGCATGCAAAATGCCACCCCTGGCAACACAAGCCTCCCCCAGCTGTCAGTGGTAGAGATTAGAGCACCTACTTGGGGAGGCCATGAAATCCCCCCCCCAAGTGGGAGCAGGCTGAGCCTTGGTGGGGGGTGGGAGGAGGGGTGGGAGACGGGCCCCTGAGGGTAAGGGGGCATTTTGCATGCAAAATGCCACCCCTGGCAAAGGAAGCCTGCCTCTTCATTTTTTCCCCATAGGAAATAATGAAGAAAGATTAGCAGCAGCATGCTAACAATATGCTGCTCCTTCGCTTTCTTATGGGAGGATGGGGGGACCTGCTTTGGGGGACCATAACATGGCCCCCCAAAGTCCAATCTGTCTGAAACTTGGGTGGTTGTTAGAGAAGGGTTAGAGGAAGGTCCCCACCAATTTTGGGCTTATTCGGTGGGAAAATGCCTCCTCCAGGCGTCCTGGAAGACGGAGGCATTTTCCCATAGAAAAAAGCCGAAAGAATGCCGAAATAATGCCGAAAGAATCCCGAAAGCCGAAAGCCGAAAGAGATTCTTGTTTCGGCTTTCGGCTTTAACGATAGAGAATCTTCTTTCGGCTTTCTACTTTCGGCTATAGCCGAAAATTTTTGGCTTGCACACCCCTAGTCTGATCCCAGCTGGGTGAAGGTGGGGGGTGGGCATTGCCATCTGCTCCGCTCCTGATTCCAGCTGGGTGATGGCAGCAGGCAGGAATCATCACCTGCTTCGAGTTTGATCTCAACTGGGTGAAGGTGGTGGGTGGGCTTTGCTACCTGCTCCATTCCTGATCCCATTTGGTTATGGCGGCGGGGGGGGGAGGGGAGAGGCATTGCCATCTGTACTGCTGCTGATTCCAGATGAATGAAGTTGGGGCAGGCATTTCCACCTGCTCCGCTTCTGATCCCAATTGTGGCAAGGTGGGGTGTGGGCATTGCCACCTGCTCCACGCCTGCTCCCAGCCTGGCCTTCCCGCTGAGACATGCTCTCAGAGGGGTGGGATACCTCATCTGGGCTTTCCTCCACAACAGCGCCCTCTGGAGGCATACCAGGTTAGGAAGTGAGTTGTCTAGAACACAGTTAGTCTTCTACATAGTAGGATTACACTAGGTCAACGCAGCTACCCAGCTGAAGCAAACAGGCTAGGATGTTTCACTATCAGAGCAGACTGTCACTTTGGGCATAACCAGTAGCTATGGACATAGCCAAAATCCAGTAACACTTATAAGACTAACAAAATTTGTGGTAAGGTATGAGCTTTCATGAGTCACAGCTCACTTCTTCAGATACAATTATTGCAATAGCAACTGATAACGAAGCTCAAGACAATGCATCCACCTGGACTGAATTGAAACATTGGCTTCCTGTCTCATTACCAATGCTAATTTCTCCACACCTACTGCCCCTCTGCATGCCCCCACCCTATTCAATAACACTTGCCATTGTCATTCACTGACTATTATCATTCTACTTCTGCAATCACTCCACTCTTCAAGATATAAGGACAGATGGACTCACGTACTAGCTGTGTAAGCAGCCAGCCTGACCTCCACCATATTTAATAGCTACTCCATAGCTACTTTGTTTTATAAAATCACAAGATCCCTGGATTAAATGCAGTTTGATTTGAAGCAAGAGAATTCCAGCCAGCATTGCTGAAGCCAGGCATGAATGAAATGCCACTTGCAAATGCAGAGTGGCCCGAGGTGATTAGTTTACTATCCTCTCAGCTCCTGATGGAGTCAGAGCAAGAAAGGTCTCTCTGCATCACCCTCTTTAACACATTCCTTTCCCCTTCTTCTGTGATGAAATCCCCAGCCCAAGATTGAGTAGAAATCAATTACCACCAATAAGATTTATAATTCATTCCTGGGAAGGTGCATTCCTCCAACTAAATACATCAAGTCAGCTCAGGGAGTGTCATTTGCAAATTGCCTCTTTTGTGAGACAGCAAGAGAGATTTTACATTTTCTTTTACACACCCTGGCAGCACCAATCAAGAAGTAATCAAACCTTTGTAATTCTCAGGAACTGACCATTGGGGCCTTTTTTCCAACAGCTGAGGAGGCTTCCCAGCCTCAGGGCATGTTTTTCCCTATAAGAACTGGGGCTTCAGCCCCTTTCAAACTGTGCATGCTGTGCCTCCAGATCTCTGTGTTGTAACCTTGGGGTCACTTCCCTAAGCCTCAGTCTCCTGGCCGAGAACGTGGGATGTTTGAAGTTACTCTCGTCCTCTGTGGACTACCCTACTTGCCTGGATAGGTAAGTATACTTCCCCTCCCTCTATTCCAAATCTCTGGAAAACTTCCTAGGACTCTGTGTGTGTGTATGTGTGTGTGTGTATTGAACTATTTTATTGCTCCTGTGTGGGCATGTTTCCTCTTTAAATAAAATTACTCTTTGACCTTGAAACACCAAGTCTCGTCTGCTACCTTGGGGGAAAGGACCTCGCAAAGACTGGTGGAGATTTTCTCGTTATTACCCCTCTCATATAGGGGTCTTCCTTGCCACGAATTCCCCCCACTTCCTTGCAAGCAGACCCATTTCCGGTTACAGCTGTACCTGAAGAAGTGAGCCATGGCTCACAAATCTCCTGCCCTACCACAAATGTTGTTAGTCTTATAGGCACTACTGGACTCTTGCTCTTTTCTACTGCTACAGTCAGAATAAAATGGCTACCCATCTTGATCTATCTCTTTGATCATAGCAGATTAAGGCTATCATCCTTTTGAAAATGTTTGCCTAGAATGAAGCACCACTGCATGAAGTAGGCCTTCCTTCTGAGAAAACGTGCTCTGAATTCCATTAGCTCTCTAGATCAACTCAAGCCTGAATTCTCCAAAGAAGCTAAAATAATGAGACTGAGGCTATCATACCTTGGTCACAGCGTGAGAAGACAAGACTTTCTGGAAAAGACAATAATGCTAAGAAAAATAGAAGGCAGTAGGAAAAGAGGAAGACCTACAATATGACTGACATAATAAAAGATGCCACATCCTCCAGTTTGCAGGATCAGAGCAAGTCTGTTAATAATAGAACATTTTGGACATTTCATTCATGGGGTCATCATAAGTCCAAAGCACGTAACACAAAGACACACACAGAGCTCTCTAGGCACTGCTTCAGAGTTGCCCAGCTACTATTCCTTCCACTGATAAGCATTTTGATTCTAACAACCCATTCCACCCAAGCACTGAACAGAACAATCATCCAGTGCACAACAGACAATCATCAGTTCAAATACACTAAGCTATCTGTCAAAGAACATCCCTACACACCATGGCCTAGACCGTCCCTCCACAGACAACTTACATTTGCCATTGGTGAGTCTGTAGACCTTCCACTTGGGATTGCTAAGGCTTGGCAAGGCAGCTTCCAACAGATACGCTGCAATGACGCTTGATTGGGCTGTCTGAACTTTAAATAGAGGCCTGGAGCCCGCCCTTTCTCTTTCCCAACCAATCAGACACAAGGTTGTGAAATCTTTAAGAGAACTTTATCAGAAACACTTTGGCTTTCCACCTTACAAACGCAAGCCAGTGTTGCAATAGCTGAATAATAAACCCGTTTCATTGTGAGTTCCCTCTGTATGATGTTGACCATTAGCTGGTACCAGTTGTGAAATAATGAAAGAAAGCTGGGCTCCACCAGAACTGATCTTCTGTGGAAATGTGGAATCTTTTACTGGGGAGGTATTCAGGTTTATATTTTCTTTTAATCTGTAATATTTTGATGATTACTTGTAAGTCAACTTGAGCCAAAAGGAAAAGCAAGGTATAAATGTGTGTATTATGTGCCATCAAGTCCCCTCCAACCCATGGCGACCCTGTGAATGAAAGACCTCCAAAATGTCCTGTCAATAACAGTCTTGCTCAGATGTTGGAACCCAGAAGACGTGGCTTCCTTTATTGACTCAAGCCATCTCATTTTGGGTCTTCCTCTTTTCCTTCTGCCTTCCACTTTTCCTAGCATTATTGACTTTTCCAAATAACCTCGTCTTCTCATAAATAGTTTTAATAATTAATAAACAATTTCATTAATTAATAAAATCTGAGAAAGACTCAAACAGCATTTATCACTGTATTAGAAACAAAGCCCATTGTAGCAAAAAACACAATGGGCTCTAGAAAGGGGGGGGGGCTGGGCTGGGCATTTCCTCCTCCCCAGCAACCCGATCTGGTTTGGGGGAAGGAAGGCAGGGCAGCAGTGCTGGTCATTGCTCCCTTCCTAGAGCCCTAATCTGGGATGGGGGAAGGAGGGTAGGGCAGTGGGGCTAGGCATTGCTCCCTCCCTAGAGCCCCTATCTGGGGGTGGGGAGGGTGGCCTGGATGGGTATTTCCCCTCCTTAGTGCCCTGATCTGGGGTGCAGGAAGGAAGACAGGGTGGCCTGATGGCATAGTTCACTCTCCAGTACCGCAATGTGAGGGGTGGCACCAGGTGCCCTGACGGGCTCCTACACCTGGCAGTGACCACAGCGGACGGAAAGCGTGCAAGGGGAGTGGTGACTCCAGCTTGTCCAACCAACAGCCACCCAGATTAGGGCTGCTGCAGGTGAGGAGCGCGCAAGGGAAGTGGCTCCAGATCCTGCGCCCGGCAATGACTTGTTCCAGCCCCACATTAGCACATCAAGCACCAATCCATATGCAAAAGAACCTCCTCAGGATACAGTGAAGCCTCCCGCCATTAGCATTCCACACCCTGGGAAACGCTTACAGGATGACTCAGCTCAACCCCACCCCTCCTGAGTAGATACAAATGACCTGCCAACATCTTTTCCACACTGTGACACTGAGAGATCTCTGTCTTTTGGTGCTACACCTCTGAAGATGCCAGCCACAGCTGCTGGCGAAACATCAGGAACTACAATGCCAAGACCACGGCAATACAGCCCGGAAAACCCACAACAACCAATGTGGGTCATGTCGGTGGCCACCAGGCCTGGTGGGCTGGGGGAGGTGGAGGTGGGCCCCCTCCCCTCTAGGGGGAGGGGGGTTTGGCTGCTCACCGGCAGCACCCCCATGTGCCCACCTGCTGGGCATCCCAGAGGCTACTTTCCGCCAAGTCCGGAAGGTGGGTCAGATCAGCAGATGCCGGGCCTGACAAGCTGGGGAAGGCAGAGGTGGGCCACCTCCCCTCTAGGGGGCGGGCTATGTGGTCTCTCACCGGCGGTACCCCCTATGTGCCCACCTGCCAGGCTTCCCAGAGGCTACTTTCCGCCAAGGTATGAATGTGGGTTATGTTGACGGCCGCCAGGCCTGGTGGGCTCGGGGAGGGGGTGGTGGGCTGCCTCCCCTCTAGGGGCCGGGGGTGTGGCTGCTCACTGGTGGCACCCCCCATGCGCCCACCTGCCAGGTTTAACTCAGACCACGTCCTTCTCTCTTTCAGGACCCTGCAACTTCTTTCACCAGGTATCAAAGACCAGTAAATAGCCCTGATGTTATGTTGTGTCAAAAAGCGGGAAAGGAGTTGTGTGGTACCTTCAACAGATGTATTGAAACTCAGCTTCTCCATTTTGAAGGCGGAGCTGAGCGTCACACACCCTCTTCCTGAAGGGTCTACATTTCTCCGGAGTAAAGGGGAAACAAAAGACAGGAGCAGGACGAGTCATACCCAGATGGAGCCTGATGCTGTCTGGAAGCTTCGTACACTGCAGACGCTTCCTGTGTTCAGTGCGGGGTGGGGGTGGGGATTCCTGGGGTGGAAACAGCCTAAGATGTAATTGGCACAAGGACACACCACCCACAGTGCTTCTTTAGCAGAGCAGGATTTGAACTTGGGTCTTCCTGCTTTACTTGAATGCCATCCACTAAAAGAAAAAGCTCTTCTGCTTTGGAGTAATTATCCCTCCCTTGCGATTTCTAGCTTGTCTGTTTGCTACACTTCAATAGGTTTACCTGTGGGTTTACGCAGAGGTAAGGCCCATTATGTTCTATGGGGCAGTTCAAGGACTGTCGCAAGCCTCAAGTACGTCTTCTTAGTGCTGATCTCAATGCACTCAGTCTGCATCTCGCAGAGAAGCCTTTCCCTGAGCTTTGATAACAAAGACAATCCCGTCCCTTATCAAAGAATCTGCTGATGCCCCAAAATTGCAGGACTGGCTCAAGCATTTCAAAGCAGTGAGAAATTAGCTAGTTTTATATTCTGTTTGAGCTTTGTGATTGGAAATGCATGTCCGTTGTACGTGAGCTACCGTTCTCTTCACTGTTTTGCAGATGGTCAATTAATTGTAAGCTGTTGGATCCACCGAGAGCTTCAGGCCCAGCAATTTTGATGGTTTTTGATTGTTGACACCAATGCAGGCCAATATAATAACACATGCTCTTGAAGTCTTTCCCAAGTTTTATTAGTTAATGGAACTATTTATATTCCCCTTTTCTTTTTGGCTCAAGTTGACTGTAATCATCACAATGTTACCGATTAAAAGAAAATAAAAACCTGATCACCTCCCTCCTAAAACATTCCATAGTTTTCCAGAAGATGGGTTCTGGGCGAGCCCAGCTTTGTTCCATTATTTCTCAACTGGTACCACGCAATGGTCAGCATCATTCAGAGGAAACTCACAACGCAACGGGTTTGTTATTCAGCTATTGTAGCTATTGCAACACTGGCTTGTAAGGTGGAAAACCAAAGTTTTCTGATGTTCTCTTAAAGATTTCACAACCTCATGTTTGATTGGTTGGGGAAGAGAAAGGGCGGGCTCCAGGCCTCTATTTAAAGTTCAGACAGCCCAATCAGGCCTCATTGCGGGATATCTGTTGGAAGCTGCCTTGTCAAGCCTCAGCAATCCCAAGCGGAAGATCTGCAGACTCACCAATGGCAAACGTAAGTTGTCTGTGGAGGGGGGGCGGGTCTAGGCTACGGCATATAGGGATGGTCTTTGACAGATAGTTTAGTGTGTTTGTGATTGTCAATTGTGCCCTGGATGTTTGTTCTGTTCAGTGGTTGGGTGGGATGGGTTGTTAGAATTAAAATGCTTGTCAGCGGAAGGAAGAGTAGCTGGGCAACTCTGAAGCAGTGCCTAGAGAGCTCTCTCTCTCTCTCTCTTTGTGTGTTATGTGCAGGCTCATAGTAGCCCTATGAATGAAAGACCACCGAAACATCCCATCATTAACAGACTTGCTCAGATCTTGCAAACTGGAGGACGTGACCTCTTTTACTGAATGAAGCCATCTCATTTTAGATCTTCCTCTCTTCCTACTGCCTTCCACTTTTCCTAGCATTATTGTCTTTTCCAGAGAGTCTTCTCTTCTCATGCTGTGACCAAAGAATAATAGCCTCAGTCTCATCATATTCGCTTCTAGGGAGAATTCAGGTTGGATTTGAACTCATGGAGTTCAGAGTACGTTTCCTCAGAAGGAAGTCCTGCTTCATTCAGTGTTTTTCTAGGCAAACGTTTTCAAAAGAATTGCAGCCTTGGTCTGCTATGGCCAAAGTGATAGATCAAAATGGACAGCCATGTTAGTCTGTCTGTAGCACGAGAAAATAGCAAGAGTCCAGTAGCACCTATAAGACTAACAAAATTGGTGGTAAGGTATGAGCTTTCATGACCCACTGCAAGAAGGCAATGTCTCTATTCATACCAGGTGGATGCTTTGTCTTGAGCTTCGTTATCAGTTGCAATTGCAATAGCTGTATCTGAAGCTGCGACTCATGAAAGCTCATAACTTACCACAAATTTTGTTAGCCTTATAGGTGCTACTGAACTCCGGCTATGTCGAGAGCTACTGGCTGTGTCCAAAGTAACAGTCTGCTCCTGTAGTGAAATATCCTAGATCGATTGTTTCAGCTGGATAGCTACATTGGTCTAGAGCAGCAGCAGCAGCAGCAGCAACAACAACAACAGTTTATATACTGCCCTTAAGGACAACTTAACACCCACTCAGAGCGGTTTACAAAGTATGTGAGGTGGTTGGAGCTGAAAGAGCTCTGGAAGCCCTATGAGGTGGGTGGGACTGAGAGAGCTAGAAGCTGTGACTGACCCAAGGTCAGCTGGGACAGCCGGCTTGCTGCGTGGGCAGGGGCGACTCAGGAGCATGCGCGCACGCACATGCAACAGCCTGACTACGGTTGCCCTGGGTGCTGGTTTCCCCGATCCCGATTTCGGACCGGAAACATGACTTGATCGGTTAGAATCGGGAACCTGCGTTCAGCGGCAGCCCAGATCCATGATCGGCTTAATCGTGATTTATTTTTGGATTGTGCCCATGTCTACTCTTCACCACTACACCAAACTGGCTCGAGGAGCAAAAGTCAGGTTTGGTAGCATCTAGTTTGTCTTTAAGATGCTCCTGGACTCGAACTTGCTTTCCTAGCCAGATTGTTACAGAAGACCTGGACAAAGCCAACAAGGGTATTTTCTCTGCCTCCCTTGTTGACTGTTTTCAAGTAGTAGAGCTCAATACCCATACCACCTCAATGTCTTTCTGAGACAAAATGAAGTCCTGTATTACTACAGAAGATTGCTGGCAGCCTTGTGTGTGTGTGTGGGGGGGGGGGGTATTGTTGGAGAGATGACCCTCTGTTTCTGTGTAGGGGGCACATCTTGTTCGCTCTGCTCCCTGCTTAAAGGGCTAGCCCAGACTTATCTGTAGCAGTTCATTAGCAGATGTTTGTGGGGAAAATAAACAATTGCCTTGCAGCACTCGAAGGACCAAAAGGTGTAGCGTTTTGTGGCATGGTATCTGCATGCACAGATGGGTGGAGGGGGTCCTTTTTTGGCTGAAGGTGTTTCTTGGGTTAAATAGAAAAGAGTCCAGTAGCACCTTTAAGACGAACCAACTTTCCTGTAGCATAAGCTTTCGAGAATCGCAGTTCTCTTCGTCAGATGCATCCTCTGGATCTATTCCTTGGGATCTGTTTCTTGTGTCAGAAATCTTTATCCTTTTCTCTAGTGAAACGTGTGTGTGTGTGTGTTACTGATTTGTCCACAGGCTACAAAGCATCCATCTGATAACGCTGCTGCTTCCAATCTCATTTGGATACGGAACGCGAACCAACTGGAGAGCTTCCCTGTGCATGGTTCTTTTGATGTGCGGGGGAAGGTGGCACCAAAAGCCAAGAGGTTTGTATTGGTGGGTGAAGACAGGGTACATGTGTGTCCTGGGCAGGGTTTAGAAATGCTCCCTGTCCCGTCTCCCTTATTAATTGCTTAACACATCTGAAATGCACTGGAACAAAATCCAGTCTATGGGCATGGCCAGTGGCCTCCTCCAGTATCCATCCAAAGCACAAACCACTCTTCCTTCCTTCCTTCCTTCCTTCCTTCCTTCCTTCCTTCCTTCCTTCCTTCCTTCCTTCCTTCCTTCCTTGCTTCCTTCCTTGCTTCCTTAGCCTCCAGTACGGTTGCCATCTTTCCCTCAGCTTTCCCAGTGATTGAACTCCAGCCTCATCTGTGGTCTCTTTCTCCTGATTACACCAGAAGACCCAGGAGCCCAGCAGGCAGGCTTATTTGCAGTACGGACAGGACCACCACCCTCCACTAAGGCTGTATCTGCACACTGTATGCTTATTGCTGCCTGGTGCACTTACACTTCTGAACTGAAGGGGGCACAGACCCCAAATAGATGGGAAAACGAGAGGGTTTGCTTGATCTGCTATATTTCTGCTGATGTTAAATGAGAGGCCTAACTGGGTTGTCTCATCCTTTCCTCTTAGCTTTGCCATCAGCCTGGGTGCAAATGCCTCAAACTTGAATATTTGCTTTAAGCCTGATTTAACTAAAAGGATTTTTACATGCAATTACAAAAAAGATGGAAAGTATGGTCAAGAGATGATTGGTCGTTCATGCCCTTTCCACGAGGGAAAAGAAGTCGAGGTGAGTAGAAGATGGAGAGGACGTGAGGGGGAAGCCATGACGGCTGGCTCTGAAACTGAGGGGAGGTGTCCTTGGGCAAGGCACACTCAGCGGGCACCAGAGTTGCCAAAAACAGGCTGGGAAACTCCTGGAGATTGATGGGGTGGAGCCTGGGGAGGGTGGGGTTTGATGAGGGGAGGGGCCTCAGCAGCATCCAATGCCATAGAGTCCAGCCTGTCAAGCGGCCATTTTCTCCAGGGCAGATCGTGAGAAAGTGGGGCACTATTTTTAAGATGCGGGGAAATGGCCAATGTCTTGGCTCCTTCTCCAGAGACCTTCTACTAGAGGTCTGTGTGTGCAAAAGCCCCATTTCCTTGACAACCTTCTTCCTGAAATGGCAACAGAGGACTGAGTGACTTCTCTTCCTTGACTGGCCTTGGCTGCTCTCTTGCCAGGGTCCATCTTGGCTTGTGTCAGGGAGGGAGTCGCTGAGGTGAATGACAGAGGACCCGCACAGCCTCGGTTCTTTGCCTCTGCAACTGAGTTCCCAGCCCTCTCTTTCAGGCAGAGCAAAAGAACAATGGTGAAGTGGGGAAAGGAATAGTTTTATTCTGTTATGCTGCCTCTACGCATTTTGCATGCGCTTCTTGAAGGGGATCTATAAAAATATAAATAATATTTTGTCATTAAAACAATAATTTCACAACATGGTAAAAATTCATAGTAAAAGATGCTAAGATTGTGAAAAGTGCTTAAATGCGTACAGAACCACCAACATTTGTACACCATGCACCTGTGGTGTGGCCCTCTTCTCCTGTAGACTTCTTACAGTCAGCCGTTTCCCTGCTAGGCACCATTCCCAACCATGTGTAGGCCTGATTTCGTGGCCACCAAAGAAGAGGCATGTTGACCATCACTACATGTGTGGGTGCACAACAGGGAACGCTCCCCGTGTGGGGCTGCTTGGGGTCTGGAAAACTGAGGGGAGGGCAAGGCTGAAGGCACGTCACCCCATGCACAGATGTCCCACTTTGAATCAGAATCAGAACTCCATGTGTTTAGGGATCGAGTTTCCAGCAGAGATCTCATAGCTGGGGTGTGACTGAATGAATGAAAGTCAGGCTGGCCAACTGAGAGCCAAGCTACAAGAGTTGAATTACACAGTGCACGCACGTGAAGAGAGTTGCAGTGCTAGCCGGGAAGCTGAGCTTTAAAAGAAATCGGGAAGCTTTGTCAATTTCCTCTCTCTACAGAGCCAGGAAAGATCAGTTTGTCACTTTCCTCTTTGCCTCTGGAGAGTCCTGTCCTTTGACCTCTGTTCTAGGCCCCGAAGATGAAATTGACAAACCCTCTCAGAGCTCTTCCCTGGCTCTGGAGAGAGAGGAAATCGACAAAGCCTCCCAAATCTCTTTTAAAACTCAGCCTCCCAGCTAGCATTGCAACGCTCTTCACATGCTTGCCCTTGTGTAATTCGTCTCTTGTAGCTTGGCTCTGAGACGCAATCCGTGAAAACCTATGATGTGTAGCTTGGCCTTCATTCCCTCAGGAATCATGTTGCCAGCTCCCTGCAGAGGCAAAAAAGTCTGTGGTGATATACGGCCGACCCCTGCTTGTTTTTCAAGGCAAGAGGCTAGCGGAGCTGGCTTGCCTTTGCCTGCCTCAGTTCACCGACTATGGCCTTCGTTGATGATCTCCCATCCATGTCCTAACCAAGGCCAACCCTGCTGAGATTCCAGGATCTGACAACATCAGGCTAGCCTGGGCCGAACAGGCCAGGCTCTTAGCTGGTTGTAAAATCCTGGTTAGGGAGTGGTCTTTGCCCACAGAATGCTGGGATAGGCTGCCGTAGCTTCCCACTGAGGAGATATGAGAAGAGACCCCTCTAGATAAAGAGTCCAGATACATGGCTGCTCCTGAGGCAGGACTGTGTGAGGTCTGGTCATTGCCTTCTATAAACTACCCAGCCAGTCAGATTGAGTCCTCCACATCTGGAGCAGATAGGCCATCTTTATCTTCCCCTGAAAGCTGAAGTCAGCTAACACCCCGATCTCTTCTCCTCAGATCCGTTTCTCCCTTGAAGCGACAAATAGTGGCTCCATTGTTACCGTGTTCTTGCCTGACCACACTCATTTTCGATTCAGCAACCCAGTAGGAGTGAACTTGTACAAATACGTGGCAGTGGATGGAGACTTTCAGCGCTTCTCTGTCTTTGCGAAATGAGCTCAGTCCGGCCAGCCTGTGCCTCTCTTCTGGCTGCAGATGAGTCTGCCAATAAACCAGCATTTGCTTCTTGACCACTGCGTGAGCCTGGCCTCTTTCTTGTCACGCTTCTTCTTTCTAGAATAATAATACTAGGAAAAGTGGAAGGCAGTAGGAAAAGGAAAAGCAAGGTATAAATGTGTGTGTTATGTGCCATCAAGTCCCCTCCAACCCATGGTGACCCTGTTATACACAAACTTGTGCCTTAGGTGTCCCTCTCACCAATCACAATAAGAGACACACACACCACGGAGTCCTGTAGAATGAAGCAATATATGATTGTTTAATTTAAACAATGGAGGAGCCCATTTTCACAGGAGTAGGTGGTCTCCTTGTGTCCGGAGCTCATCAAAATTACAATAGAAGCACAGGCAATTAATACTTTCAGATAATCATAACAATATTACAATATTCTAATATTTGATATCTTACTGGCTCGTAACATATCTAGGGTCAGTTCTGATTTGAAGATGCAATTCTGGGCTGGCCCCTCTATTTGGGGGAATTCCAGTCTTCACAGTTTTTTTCCCTCTTCCCTCATTTTGGAAGGACACTGTCTAACCTTTTACCTACTTTCTTCTGGGCATAATACTTTCAAGGGCGCCAATGAGTCTCAATCTGGTGCCTTGATATCTTCTGATAACTGAAATCTGTGGATAGGAAGGGATGTTTTCCTATTCGTGCCTTTTTCCCCAGTTTCTTCTCAGCTTTAAGGAAGATAATACCACAGGTGGCCAAAACCAGCTTGCTGCATCAAATCAGTTTTCTACAAAAGGCTCTCTGGTACTGAAATCTATTGGAATCTATAGAATAATATAACATATAATATGTGCAGCCCTAAAAGCAGTATATCAGTTCTTACAGAGTTTCAAGTCTTCTTGTTTCAAGTGTCAAATTCTTACAGGTTACACTACAAGTACTACTTTGGCTCCTGAGCATAGAAAAAGTGCAAAGCATGTAATACTGAAAAAGCATAGGTTTAGTATATAAAAATAAGTATATAAAAAACCTCCAAATCTATATCCATCAACCCTGTGAATGACAGACCTCCAAAATGTCCTGTCAATAACAAGTCTTGCTCAGATGTTGGAACCCAGAAGACGTGGCTTCCTTTATTGACTCAAGCCATCTCATTTTGGGTCTTCCCCTTTTCCTTCTGCCTTCCACTTTTCCTAGCATTATTGACTTTTCCAGATAACCTCATCTTCTCATAAATAGTTTTAATAATTAATAAACAATTTCATTAATTAATAAAATCTGAGAAAGACTCAAACAGCATTTATCACTGTATTAGAAACAAAGCCCATTGTAGCAAAAAACACATTGGGCTCTAGAAAGGGCGGGGGTGGGTGGGCATTTCCCCCTCCCCAGCAACCTGATCTGGGTTGGGGGAAGGAAGGCAGGGCAGTGGTGCTGGTCATTGCTCCCTCCCTAGAGCCCTAATCTGGGATGGGGGAAGGAGGGTAGGGCAGTGGGGCTAGGCATTGCTCCCTCCCTAGAGCCCCTATCTGGGGGTGGGGAGGGTGGCCTGGATGGGTATTTCCCCTCCTTAGCGCCCTGATCTGGGGTGCAGGAAGGAAGACAGGGCGGCCTGATGGCATAGTTCACTCTCCAGTACCGCAATGTGAGGGGTGGCACCAGGTGCCCTGACGGGCTCCTACACCTGGCAGTGACCACAGCGGACGGAAAGCGTGCAAGGGGAGTGGTGACTCCAGCTTGTCCAACCAACAGCCACCCAGATTGGGGCCACTGTGGGAGAGGAGTGCGCAAGGGAAGTGGCTCCAGATCCTGCGCCCAGCAATGACTTGTTCCAGCCCCGCTGGCCAATGGAGCGACTCCCCTCTTCTCCCGCTAAGGGCACACTAACATGCCTGTGCTGTGGAATCCCAGTGAGTCATCGGAAACCCGCTTACAGAATTACATAGTAGGACTGGCATGCAGCGGATGCCAAAAATCAAAAAGACACAGGAAGGATGGCTTCATTTCTTACATTGCTGGGCCCGAAGCTCTCCGTGGATCCAACAGCTTCCAATCACTGACAGCGTGCAAAACCATGAAGAGGGCTGCAGCTCTCATGCAATGGAGGTACATTTTCAATCACAACCTTCAAACTGAATATGAAAGTAGTTAATTTCTCACTGCTTTGGAATGTTTGAGCCAGTCCTGTTACTTTGGGGAAGCAAGAGATCCTTTGATAAGGGACGGGAATATCTTTGCTATCAAAGCCCAGGAAAAGGCTTCTCTGTGAGATGCAGATATAGAAACAGCTTCCGGGGTCTGCAAAGCAGAGGATGAGAATCCTGGGCACAGAGCAGACGGAAGAGATGGAGAGCTGAGACGGGGGACAGAACTGACTATTCCAGAAAGGGGGGGGGGATGTTCTTAGGGAGTTTTATTCTGCTTGGGAGTGAAACTTTCTTTTAAAACAGATCCACAGAAAACAAGAGACTCCTTGACTGTTCCAAATAGTGCATTAATTACTAAACCTAAAGGCTGCATTAAGATATTATCTTATACACTATTATTTATTTATTTATATATAGTCCACCTTTCTCACTGAGAACCCAATCTCTAAAGTCATCAACTAAGCTCTGGGAACATCTAACTCACTGCTGTTTCTTTGTAAAGTACCTGAAGAAACCAACCCAATTCTTTTGCTAAACCCCGACAGAACCCATTAAAGGTATTCAAACCTTTGCCATTCCCAGGAGATGACCTTTCAGGTCTTTTGTCCCGCGGTTGGAGTGCTCTGCATCCTCAGGGTTCATTTTTCCCTATAAAAACATGAGCTTTGCCCCACTCAAGGTGTGCACGCTTTTTCAGATCCAAGCACTGTACCCTTAGAGACTCCTTCCCTAAACCTCTCCTGGCCGAAAACGCTGGATGCTTGAAGCCTCCTTCCTCCATGGACTACCCTGCTTCCTGGATAGGTAATTATCACCCCAAACCCCTCAAATCCAGCATTTTTTTTCCTGGGAAAATAGGTGGCGGAACACTCAAGAGGGAAATGAGGAAGAATCACACGGGGTTCTTTGAAATAATATTATTTTCACGCCCTATTGCCAAGTATTTTCAAGAGGTGGCGGAACTCCGTTCCACCACGTTCTGGCTGAAAAAAAGCCCTGCTCAAATCTATCCCAATTTCACCACTGCTGTCCTAGAAGTATTGTGTGCTTGTGAGTTACTTCTTATGTGTGTGTGTGAGTTTTCTTCCTTAAATAAAAATTACTTCTGTTTTTGAAGAACCCATGTTTCGTCAGTTACCTTGGGGAGGGTCCCCCATTAAAATTGGTGGGAAGTCTCGCTTTCTTACTCGTCTCGCATAGCCTTCTCCTTGTCGCTAATTCCCCCCCTACTTGCAAGGAGACCCAGTCCGGTAACAACTCTGCTGTGGAAGCTCATTGGGTGGCTTTGAGCCAGTCACACACCCTCAGCCTAACCTACCTCTCAGGGCTGTTGAGAGGGACTTGCAGGTCGTTGGAGGTCCAGAACTGACTCTGGGCTCCGAACCAATCCTGGGGATTCTGTCCTAAAGCAATCCCCAGAGACTGGCCTGCCAATCAGAGACCCTGACTGAAGGGGGAGTGACTTCCTCAATTTAAACAAAGAGCAGTGATATGTTTCCCTTTGGACAGGGATATCCGGAGCTTGTCAGTTCTTCTCATATTTAAGAGGCTGAAAATGGTTCCCAGCTCCTTAATTGCATTTCCTAATTCCTTATTTGTGAATTCAACCACAAATATTGAGGATAATTTAAAAACTCTGCATCCCACAATAAGGTTTGAACATCCACATATTACACCATCCCACACATTCAGAACACTCTGCCCTTCAAGTGGACGTATGCAGTTTCCTGGTCCAAAGCCCGGTTCTTGTGCGAACTGCTCCAAAGTGGAGTGCCCATGGGACAAATGCATGTGCAGAAACTGGGGGATGCTGCACCCCAAAAGAATCTTTGGACCACCCCCAAATAATAACTCTCCAGGCTCCAGAGACTGTCCCGTACAAGAAGACATGCACTGGTGCCCAGTGCATTTTTGAGGTTTGATGGCTCATAACACCACCTTTTTTTGGAGTAATACCATAAAATTATATATCAATGGAAAGATAACTTAATCAAGAATGTAATGCAACAAAGTTTGTTCAATTATCTGTATTCTATCAAATGTTATAGCCAAATGACCAGGAAAAGGAAGCACAACTTGCTTAGGTTGATATGAAGTAGCTTTCCTTCATTTGAATGTAGCCAATGAGCATGAGTCTTTAGAGAGCCAATCAGGTGTCATCTTGTTTTGGCAATGAGCCAATCAGGTCACAGTAGGATTCGGCTATTGATGTCATGTATCGGAGCTGAAAGGAGGTCATTTGTCAGTGTGTTATGTGATTGCTATCAAGTTGGTTTGTTTGTTTTGTGTTCTTTCATTTAGTGAGCTTATAAAACATAATAATTAAATAAAAAAATAAAACTAATTAAAGAAATGGCACAAAGAGTTGACTGGTCACCCAGAAAGCAATGTAAAATAGTACTATTAAGTGAACAAGGCTACAGTTATGAAGAAATTAGAAGAAAAATTGGTGGAAACTTAACCAAAGGTGGCATTTCTAAATTTTTGAAGAAGTATAAGGCAACTCAGTCCCTACAAAACCAGACTGATAAAGGCAGGAAAAGGTGCACACAAGCAAGGGATGATAGAAGAATTGAGAGACTGAGGGCCAAGCTACGCATGACGAATGACACTTGAACGGCAAGTGGATTGAGTGGAGGGCAAGTGAACAGGGAGAAATACACTTGCCGTTCAAGTGTCATTCATCATGTGTAGCATAGCCCTGAGCCTAGGGCCGTTTCCAGATTGCTTACCTTCACGCGGGACGTCGCGCCTCGTTGTGGGGAAAATGCGAAATATCGTGTTTCCTCGCACGAGTTTTGCACGACATCGCGCAAAACTCGCGTGAGGAAACGCGATATTTCGCATTTTCCCCGCAACGATGTGCGACATCCCGCGTGAAGGTAAGCAATCTGGAAACAGCCTAGGTGACAGAAGAAAATCATCGGGTGTATACAGAACGAAATGGCGCAATTCAATGTGAAGTTGAGTGCAAGGACTGTTCGGCACAGACTGGAGGAATTTGGTCTTAATGCTAGAATTCCATGAAAAAACCATTGTTATCTCTCAAACAAAGGTTGAAAAGATTAAACTGGGCTAAAACCCATGTTAACTGGACAGCGGAACAATGGGACAGTGTTATTTGGAGTGCTGAGACCAAAATCTCCCTGTTTGGTAGTGATGGCATAAAATACGTGAGGAGAAGAATCGGAGAAGATTTGCATCCTGATTGCATTACACCTACCGTGAAACACCCAGTTAGTGTTATGATATGGGGTTGTATGACATCAAAAGGTGTGGGCAGAATTTGTGTGATAAATGGCAATATAAATGCCCCAAAATACATACATGAAATACTTGAGCCCAAACTGAAGCCTTCCACACGTGATCTTTTCCAAGATAATGAAGCATTTATATTTCAACAAGATTCAGTTCCATGTCATGTGGCTGCTGTGTGCGAAAAGTGGTTTCAGGATAACCATATTCCACTGTTGGAATGGCCTGGGAATAGCCCAGACCTTAACCCCATCGAAAAGCTATGGAGCTGACTAAAGAAACTGGTTAGTGAGAAGCTATCCAACACTAAACCGCAATTAATAGAAGCAATAACTCAATCGTGGTTTCACATTATAACAGCTGCAGAACTAAAAAACTTGGTTCACTCCATGGGAAGGCGTTGTAAGGCCGTAATTAAAGCAAAAGTTTACCCAACTAAGTATTAACTGACATGGTGAGAATTGTTGTAGAACTCATTCTTTCTATGTGTTTCAATTTTCTTCTGTATAACTACTGTTCTAAAAAAAAATCCTTCATAAAAGTTATTGTATTACATTCTTGATTATCTTTCCATTGATATATAATTTTATGGTATTACTCCAAAAAAAAGTGGTGTTATGATGAGCCATCAAACCTCAAAAATATACTTTTTCCAAAAGGTTTCCACAATTTTGGCCACTAGTGTATCTATGTTGAATTGCATCCTGTTCACAACCTCCCACTTCTCCAGAGTATTCTGGTCTTGTTGAATTTTAACTCTATCTTCTTGGGTGTTTGCCACTCCTCCCAATTTGGTATCATCAGCAAATTTAATAAGTAGCCCGTTTACCCCTTTATCCAGATCATTGATAAAAAGTTTGAAAACTACCAGGCCCAAAACCGAGCCCGGGGGCACCCCACTGGACACCTCCCTCCAATCTGATGAAATGCCATTGACCACCACTATTTGGGCGCAGTCCTCTAACCAGTTCCCTATCCACTGAACTGTCCTATATTCCAGTCTGCAGTCTTCCAGTTTACCCATTAGAATGTCATGGGGAACCTTATCAAAAGCAATACTGAAATCCAGGTAAATCACATCAACAGAGTTCCCACGATCCAGTAAGCTTGTCACTCGATCAAAGAAGGAAACTAGGTTGGTCTGACAAGATCTATGGGGGACAAAACCATGTTGACTTCCCCAGATCACTAAGCCCGCCTGCCCACCAACGTGCTGCTCTGGAGCACTGGGTATGCTCAAGCAACAAGGCTGGGCCATGGTATGGAGTAGACATGGGCATGAACGGGGGGAAAGAATAAACACGTTGTTCGTTGTTCATTGCCGTCAACGAAAATGAACACACAGTAATGAACATGTCTCATTAACGAACATGTTCGGCGTTCGTTGTTCGTGGGGGCCAGAATGGCACCCTGTTGGCTTTAGAGAGCCCTTATTCACAGGGAATGTTCAGCAGGCTGTCCTCCAGCCATCACCCAAGCTTGGTCAAGATTGCAAATCTTGAAGTTATACATTCCCAAATCCAACACCCCCAGGAAACTCCCATTCGATACAATTGGAGCCACCAGTTGACTTTGGCCCCGTTTGCAAGCGGTGGACCACCCCCCATGTGCCCACCTGCCAGGTTGCTGAATCCCAGAGTCTGCTTTCTGCCAAGGCATTAATGTGGGTCATGTCGGTGGCCACCAGGCCTGGTGGGCTGGGGGTGGTGGGCCCCCTCCCCTCTAGGGGGTGGGGGGGTTGGCTGCTCACCGGCAGCATCCCCATGTGCCCACCCGCTGGGCCTCCCAGAGGCTACATTCCGCCAAGTCCGGAAGGTGGGTCAGATCAGCGGATGCCGGGCCTGACGAGCTGGGGAAGGCAGAGGTGGGCCACCTCCCCTCTAGGGGGTGGGCTATGTGGCCTCTCACCGGTGGTATCCCCTATGTGCCCACCTGCCAGGTTTAACTCAGACCACGTCCTTCTCTCTTTCAGGACCCTGCAACTTCTTTCACCAGGTATCAAAGACCAGTAAATAGCCCTGATGTTATGTTGTGTCAAAAAGCGGGAAAGGAGTTGTGTGGTACCTTCAACAGATGTATTGAAACTCAGCTTCTCCATTTTGAAGGCGGAGCTGAGCGTCACACACCCTCTTCCTGAAGGGTCTACATTTCTCCGGAGTAAAGGGGAAGCAAAAGACAGGAGCAGGACGAGTCATACCCAGATTGAGCCTGATGCTGTCTGGAAGCTCCCTACACTGCAGGCACTTCCTGTGGTCAGTGCGGGGTGGGGGTGGGGATTTCTGGTGCTGAAACAGCCTAAGATGTAATTGGCACAAGGACACACCACCCACAGTGCTTCTTTAGCAGAGCAGGATTTGAACTTGGGTCTTCCTGCTTTACTTGAATGCCATCCACTAAAAGAAAAAGCTCTTCTGCTTTGGAGTAATTATCCCTCCCTGGTGATTTCTAGCTTGTCTGTTTGCTAGATTTCAATAGGTTTACCTGTTGGTTTACGTAGAGGTAAGGCCCATTATGTTCTACGGGGCAGTTCAAGGACTGTCGCAAGCCTCACGTACGTCTTCTTAACGCTGATCTCAGCGTACTCAGTACACAGTGGAGAAAAGAGTGTGAGGTGTAGCGGCCAAGGAATAGCTTGGTAAAACTTGCAGCTAAACTATTATTTGAATGATAATAGCATGCAAAAGGATTCTAGAAAGAAGAAGCGTGACAAGAAAGAGGCCAGGCTCACGCAGTGGTCATTGCTGGTTTATTGGCAGACTCATCTGCAGCCGGAAGAGAGGCACGGGCTGGCACAACTGAACTCATTACGAGCGGTCAGGATAGTGCTGAAAGTCTCCATCCACTGCCACGTATTTGTAATAGTTCACTCCTACTGGGTTGCTGAATCGAAAATGAGTGTGGTCAGGCAAGAACACAGTAACAATGGAGCCACTGTCTGTCGCCTCGAGGGAGAAATGGATCTGAGGAGAACAGATCGAGGCGTTAGCTGACATCAGTTTTCAGGAGAAGATAAGTACGTCCCCCCCCCCGCTACAGATGTGGAGGACTCAATCTGACTGGCTGGGTAGTTTATAGAAGGCAATGACCAGACCTCACACAGTCCTGCCTCAGGAGCAGCCATGTATCTGGGCTCTTTATCTAGAGGGGTCTCTGCTCATATCTCCTCAGTGGGAAGCCTATCCCAGCATGCTGTGGGCAAAGACCACTTCTTAACCAGTATTTTACAACTAGCTGTTTGGCCCAGGCTAGCCTGATGTTGTCAGATCTTGGAATCTCAGCAGGTTTGGCCCTGGTTAGGACATGGATGGGAGATCATCAACGAAGACCAGGTTCGCTGAACTGAGGCAGGCAAAGGCAAACCAGCTCCGCTAGCCTCTTGCCTTGAAAAACCAGCAGGGGTCAGCCGTAAATCACCACAGACTTTCTGCCTCACAGAGAGCTGGCAATGTGATTCCTGAGGGAATGAAGGCCAAGCTACATGTCACAGGTTTTCACGGGTTTTGTCTCAGAGCCAAACTACAAGATATGAATTTCGCAAGGCCAAGCATGTGAAGAGCGTTGTAATGCTAGCCGGGAGGCTGAGTTTTAAAAGATTGTGAGGCTTTGTCGATTTCCTCTCTCTACAGAGCCAGGGAAGAGCTCTGAGAGGGTTTGTCAATTTCATCTTTGGGGCCTAAAACAGAGATGAAACTGACAGGACCTTCCAGAGGCAAAGAGGAAATTGACAAACCCTCACAGGAACGATCTCTTTTAAAGCTCAGAGCCAAGCTATGCCTGACACAGGTTGGACACTTGTCAGCTTCCCTCAAGTTTTAATGGGAAACGTAGGCATCCTGGTCTTGCAGCTGCAATGGAGAGCCAAGCTGTAAAACCAGGGCGCCTACATTTCCCATCAAAACTTGAGAGAAGCTGACAAGTGTTCAACCTGTGTAAGGCATCACTTGTAGCTTGGCTCTCAGCTTCCCAGCTAGCACTGCAACTCTCTTCACATGCTTGCGCTGTGTAATTCATCTCTTGTAGCTTGGCTCTCAGTTGGCGAGCCAGACTTTCATTCATTCAGTCACACCTCAGCTATGAGATCTCTGCTGGAAACTCGATCCCTAAACACATGGAGTTCTGATTCTGATTCAAAGTGGGTCATCTGTGCATGGGGTGACCTGCCTTCGGCCTTGCCCTCCCCTCAGTTTTCCAGACCCCAAGCAGCCCCACACGGGGAGCGTTCCCTGTTGTGCACCCACACATGTAGTGATGGTCAACATGCCTCTTCTTTGGTGGCCACGAAATCAGGCCTACACATGGTTGGGAATGGTGCCTAGCAGGGAAACGGCTGACTGTAAGAAGTCTACAGGAGAAGAGGGCCACACCACAGACAGAACAATGGATTTTTAAAGAACGGTACAGCAGGAAAAGAATGGTTTTCTTCCATTATGCGGCCCCTTTTGCCTCATGGGGGAGATAACAGTTCAAAGCTCTCATGTAACCCAGGAGGGAACCAAGCAGCACACTTCATTATGGCAACTGTGTGCTAGTGTTATACAGCTTAGTTTTATGTGCATTTTTCCAACTTGTAAAAGTCTAGGTGCATGGTGTACAAATGTTGGTGGTTCTGTACGCATTTAAGCACTTTTCACATATTTAGCATCTTTTACTATGATTTTTTACCATGTTGTGAAATTATTGTTTTAATGACAAAATATTATTTATATTTTTATAGATCCCCTTCAAAAAGCGCATGCAAAATGCGTAGAGGCAGCATAACAGAACAAAACTAGTCCTTTCCCCACTTGGCCATTGTTCTTTTGCTCTTTTGCTCTGCCTGAAAGAGAGGGCTGGGAACTCAGTTGCAGAGGCAAAGAACCGAGGCTGTGAGGGGTCCTCTGTCATTCACCTCAGCGACTCCCTCCCTGACACAAGCCAAGATGGACCCTGGCAAGAGAGCAGCCAAGGCCAGTCAAGGAAGAGAAGTCACTCAGTCCTCTGTTGCCATTTCAGGAAGAAGGTTGTCAAGGAAATGGGGCTTTTGCACACACAGACCTCTAGTAGAAGGTCTCTGGAGAAGGAGCCAAGACATTGGCCATTTCCCCGCATCTTAAAAATAGTGCCCCACTTTCTCACGATCTGCCCTGGAGAAAATGGCCGCTTGACAGGCTGGACTCTATGGCATTGGATGCTGCTGAGGCCCCTCCCCTCATCAAACCCCACCCTCCCCAGGCTCCACCCCATCAATCTCCAGGAGTTTCCCAGCCTGTTTTTGGCAACTCTGGTGCCCGCTGAGTGTGCCTTGCCCAAGGACACCTCCCCTCAGTTTCAGAGCCAGCCGTCATGGCTTCCCCCTCACGTCCTCTCCATCTTCTACTCACCTCGACTTCTTTTCCCTCGTGGAAAGGGCATGAACGACCAATCATCTCTTGACCATACTTTCCATCTTTTTTGTAATTGCATGTAAAAATCCTTTTAGTTAAATCAGGCTTAAAGCAAATATTCAAGTTTGAGGCATTTGCACCCAGGCTGATGGCAAAGCTAAGAGGAAAGGATGAGACAACCCAGTTAGGCCTCTCATTTAACATCAGCAGAAATATAGCAGATCAAGCAAACCCTCTTGTTTTCCCATCTATTTGGGGTCTGTGCCCCCTTCAGTTCAGAAGTGTAAGTGCACCAGGCAGCAATAAGCATATTGTGTTCAGGCACAGCCTTAGTGGAGGGTGGTGGTCCTGTCCGTATTGCAAATAAGCCTGCCTGCTGGGCTCTTGGATCTTATGGAGTAGTCAGGAGGAAGAGAACACAGATGAGGCTGGAGTTCAATCACTGGGAAAGCTGAGGGAAAGATGGCAACCTTACTGGAGGCTAAGGAAGGAAGGAAGGAAGGAAGGAAGGAAGGAAGAGTGGTTTGTGCTTTGGATGGATACTGGAGGAGGCCACTGGCCATGCCCATAGACTGGTTTTTGTTCCAGTGCATTTCAGATGTGTTAAGCAACTAATAAGGGAGACAGGACAGGAAGCATTTCTAAACTCTGCCCAGGACACACATGTACCCTGTCTTCACCCACCAATACAAACCTCTTGGCTTTTGGTGCCACCCTCCCCCGCACATCAAAAGAACCATCCACATGGAAGCTCTCCAACTGGTTCGCGTTCCGTATCCAAATGAGATTGGAAGCAGCAGCGTTATCAGATGGATGCTTTGTAGCCTGTGGACAAATCAGTAACACACACACACGTTTCACTAGAGAAAAGGATAAAGATTTCTAACACAAGAAACAGATCTCAAGAAATAGATCCAGAGGATGCATCTGACGAAGAGAACTGCGATTCTCGAAAGCTTATGCTACAGGAAAGTTGGTTAGTCTTAGAGGTGCTACTGGACTCTTTTCTATTTAACCCAAGAAACTCCTTCAGCCAAAAAAGGACCCCCTCCACCCATCTGTGCATGCAGATAACATGCCACAAAACGCTACACCTTTTAGTCCTTCGAGTGCTGCAAGGCAATTGTTTATTTTCACACAAACATCTGCTAATGAACTGTTATAGATAAGCCTGGGCTAGCCCTTTAAGCAGGGAGCAGAGCGAACAAGATGTGCCCCCTACACAGAAACAGAGGGTCATCTCCCCCCCTCCACACACACACACACACAAGGCTGCCAACAACACCTAAGTAATTAAGAGCGGCGGAGCTCTAATCTGGAGAACGGTTTGATTCCCCTCCACTCCACGTGAAGCCAGCTGGGTGACCTTGGGCCAGTCACAGCTCTTCAGAGCTCTCTCAGCCCCACCCACCTCACATACTTTGTAAACCACTCTGAGTGGGTGTTAAGTTGTTCTTAAGTGCAGTATACTAGGAACAAAGCTCGTTGTGGGGAAAAATACAACGGGCTCTAGAAAGGGGAGAGCGGGCAGGCAAGCATTCCCGCCTCCTCCGTCACTGATCCCGGCTGATGAAGGAGGGGGGTGGGCATTGCCACCTGCTCTGCTCCTGATCCCTGCTGGCTGAAGGGGGGCAGCATTGCCACTTGCTCTACTCCTGATGCCAGCCTACTGAAGGGGGCAGCATTGCCAACCTAATTCCATCTGGGTTAAGGAGGGGGTGCCATTGCCACCTGTTACGCTCCTAATATCCACCATCTTAAGGTGGGTAATGGGCATTGCCACCTGCTCTGCTCCTAATACCAGCTGGCTGAAGGGGGGTGGGCATTGCCACCTGCTCTGCTCCTAATACCAGCTGGATTAAGGTGGAGAGTGGGCATTGCCATCTGCTTCACTTCTGATCCCAGCTGGCGGAAGGGAGGCGGGCATTGCCACCTGCTCCGCTACTAATACCAGCTGGGTTAATGTACTGGTGGGCATTGCCACCTGTTCCACTCCTAAAACCAGCTGGCTGAAGGGGGCCAAGCATTGCCACCTGCTCTGCTCGTAATATCAGCTGGGTTAAGGTGGGGGTGGGTGGGCATTGCCACCTGCTCCACATCTAATACCAACCGAGTTAAGGTGCAGGGAGGACATTGCCACCCGCTCTGCTCCTGTTCCTGCCCTGGGCTTCCCACCACGGCATGTTTTCTGAAGTGATATGGTGAGTTACCTGGGCTTTCCTCTGTGGCAGCTCCCTCTGGTGGTTCACCAGGATATAGAGTGAGTTGTCTGAAACACGCTTACTCAATTATATAGTAAGATTATTATTGCACTAGACCAATGTAGCTACCCAGCCGAAACAATCATTCTAGGATGTTTCACTACAGGAGCAGACTGTTACTTTGGGCATAGCCAGTAGCTCTGGACATAGCCCGAGTCCAGTAGCTCCTATAAGACTAGCAAAATTTGTGGTAGGGTATGGGCTTTCATGAGTCACAGTTCACTTCTTCAGATACAGCTATTGCAATTGCAACTGATAACGAAGCTCAAGACAAAGCATCCACCTGGGCTGAATAAAGACATTGCCTTCCTCTCTCATTACGAGTGCTAATTCCTCTACATCCACTACCCCTCTGCATACCCCCACATTATTCAATCAGGCCTGCCCTTGTCCATCACTGGCTATTATCATTCAGCTTCTGCAATCACTTCACTCTTCAAGAGATAATGAAAGATGGACTCACAAGCTAGCTGTATCTGAAGAAGTGAGCAGTGGTTCACGAAAGCTCATACCTTACCACCAATTTTGTTACTCTTATAGGTGCTACTGGACTCTTGGTCTTTTCTTGTGCTACAGACAGACTAACACAGCTACCCATCTTGATCTATCACTTTGGCCATAGCAGACCAAGGCTGCAATTCTTTTGAAAACGTTTGCCTAGAAAGAAAAAACACTGAATGAAGCAGGACTTCCTTCTGAGGAGTAGTGCTCTGAACTCCATGAGTTCAAATCCAACCTGAATTCTCCCTAGAAGCTGAAATGATGAGATTAAGAATATCATTCTTTGGTCACAGCATGAGAAGACAAGACTCTCTGGAAAAGACAATAATGCTAGGAAAAGTGGAAGGCAGTAGGAAAAGAGGAAGACCTACTACGATATGGTTGATTTAATAAAAGAAGTCACGTCCTCCAGTTTGCAGGATCTGAACAAGTCTGTTAATGATAGGACCTTTTGGACGTTTCATTCGTAAGGCCACCATAAGTCGAAAGCACGTTAACACAGAGACACACAGAGCTCTCTAGATACTGCTTGACAGTTGCCCAGCTACTATTCCTTCCACTGATAAGCATTTTAATTCCACCCATTCCACCCATCCAGTGAACAAACATCCAGTGCACAACAGACAATCAACAGTTCAAATACACTAAGCTATCTGTCAAAGAACATCCCTACACACCATGGCCTAGACCGCACCTCCACAGACAACTTACGTTTGCCATTGCTAAGTCTGTAGAACTTTCCCTTGGGAAGACAGCTTCCAACAGATACCCTTCAATGATGCCTTTTTAGGCTGTCTGAACTTTAAATAGAGGCCTGGAGCCCGCCCTTTCTCTTTCCCAACCAATCAGACACGAGGTTGTGAAATCTTTAAGAGAACTTCATCAGAAACACTTTGGATTTCCACCTTATAAACACAAGCCAGTGTTGCAATAGCTGAATAATAAACCCGTTGCATTGTGAGTTTCCTCTGAATGATTAGGTGGTACCAGTTGTGAACTAACGGAACAAAGCTGGGCCCCACCAGAACTGATCTTCTGTGGAAATGTGGAATCTTTTAGGGGGGAGGTGTTCAGGTTTTTATTTTCTTTTAATCTGTAATATTTTGATGATTACTTGTAAGTCAACTTGAGCCAAATGGAAAAGCGAGGTATAAATGAGTGTATTATGTGCCATCAAGTCCCCTCCAACCCATGGCAACCCTGTGATTGAAAAACCTCCAAACATCCCATCATTAATTGACTTGCTCAGATCCTGCAAACTGGAGAACGTGGCTTTTTTTATTTGAGTCCAGCCATCTCATTTTGGGTCTTCCTCTTTTCCTACTGCCTTCCATTTTTCCTAGCATTATTGACTTTTCCAGATAATCTTGTCTTCTCATAAATAGTTTTAGTAATTAATTAATAGTTTCATTAATTAATAAAAACTGAGAAAGACTCAAACAGCATTTATCAGTGTATTGGCATGCAGTGGGTGCCAACAGTCAAAAAGACATACGAAGGATGGCTTCATTTTATTTATATGGTGCTAATATATGCTTTAAATGAATGATATGTATTATTTATATTTTTAATGGCTACTGCTGATAAATTGTGTAGTGTGTTTTAAATTGTTGTGATCCGCGTGCAAAACTGTGAAGAGTGCTGCCGCTCTCATACAATGGAGCTACATTTTCAATCACAACCTTCAAACTGAACGTGAAACTAATTTCTCACTGCTTTGGAATGTCTGAGCCAGTCCTGCGATTTTGGGGCATCAACAGATCCTTTGATAAGGGACAGGATTGTCTTTGCTACCAAAGCCCAGGAAAAGGCTTCTCTGTGAGATGCAGACTTAGAAACAGCTTCCAGGGTCTGCAAAGCAGAGGATGAGAATCCTGGGCACAGAGCAGACGGAAGAGATGGAGAGCTGAGACGGGGGACAGAACTGACTATTCCAGAAAGAGAAGGGAGATGTTCTTAGGGACTTTTATCCCGTTTGTAGGCGAATTCTTGTTTTAAAAACCGACACATGGAAATCAAGAAGAGTCTCCTTGACTGTTCCAAAGTAGTGTATTCATAACTAAACTTCAAGGCTGTATTAAGGTATTATCTTATATACTAAAGATCAAGTAGCCCTGATCTGTGGATACTTAACTCTGGAGACTGGAGCTATGAACAGACGAGACAGATCTTCCAACACACCTTAAAAATTATCCCAGAGTTGCAGAAAAATCTGAAATCTAAAAAAAATACATTGTAGGGTTAAAATAAACCCACAAATGATAGAAGGAGCTCCCTTGGCTTTAACTAGATGCCCTCAGTGGATGTTGCTAGGCAGCCATAACAGTTCCACCAGTATTCCAGCCTTGGTTTCTGCCAGTAAAAGACAGGGGGTGCAGTTAGGGCCCTTTTCTAGGCAGTTTTGGCCTTTGAGAGAACTAGGGCTCCCAGTCCTCTGGTGGGGGCACAGGATCCCCTGCTCACAGCCTCTGCCCCCCTTACCTCCACTCATCTGGCCAGCAGGGGGAGGGGAAGGTGCAGAGAATGGGCCCGGGAAGCAAAATACTTCTGGGCAAGTCTGCAGCGGGTGCAATGCCGGCTGAGGGAGACCGCCACGGGAATGCTCCTGCAATTCTTAAAGAATCGGCCACATGCAGGAGCATTCTGGGGGCCGGCACAATGATGTTACTCCCAGAAGTGATGTCATCGTGTCAGCTCCAGAAGCATGCTTGTGCAAAGTATGCATGACCTTCAAAATGGTGAATACCGGGTCCTCCCCCTGTGAGCAGTCAGCCCCTGCCTCCATCATTTTAAGAGCTGCTTATGATATAAAAATCATAAGCCCCTTGAATCTAATGCGCCTTAATTCACATTAGAGATCCAGCTGGCTGAGCAAAGCGTTGCTGGACCCTGCCCAGGAGAATGAGTCGTGAATGGAATGTGAATGGAAGCCAAGGGACTGGGCGTGATTGGCTCCTGTCCCCTGCTCACTTAGGAATGTGCTTTCTTGACACCAAAAGTTTCATCCCTAGTATATTCCAATCTCCCCATTTTCCCTATTGATTAAATCTTATCCTGCCATCAAGGGCCGTCAATCAGCTCTGATATTAGAACTTCTTCCTGGGAACATGCAACCCAATCTCTGAAGTCATCAACTAAGCTCTGGGAACATCTAATTAACTGCTTTTTTCTTTTTAAAGTACCTGAAGAAACCAAGCGAACTCTTTTGCTACACCCCGATAGAACCCATCAAAGGTACTCAAACTTTTTTCATTCCCAGGAGATGACCTTTAAGGTCCTTTGTCCAAATGGCTGGAGTGCTCTCCAGCCTCAGGGTTTATTTGGCCCTATAAAACATGGGCTTTGCCCCACTCAAATTGTACACACTTCTTTGGATCTAAGCGCTGTACCCTTAGAGACTCCTTCCCTAAACCTCTCCTGGTTGAAAATGCTGGACACCTGAAGCCTTTGTAACCTCTATGAGGTTAATTGGGTTAGCCCAATGGGGTAGAGTCAGTTCTTGTGCTAACTGCTTGAAAGTGGAGTGCCCATGGAACAAATGCATGTGCAGAAACTGGGGGACGCTGCACCCCCAAAGAATCTTTGTTTTTTTTAAAAAAAACATTTTAATCGGATAGGTTGAAAAACGTAATCACTTCAATATCTCTTTCTCCTGCAAAATACATATTTCATCCCAACCCACCCTTCCCCTCCCCTCCCTTCTGACCCCCAACAGCACTTATACCCTTATCATAATATTCCCTCTAATTCTATTATTTCTCATACTCTTCTAAGGTAAAGTTACAGTCAATATAGAATTCAACAGATTACATAATGCTCGTCAAAAGTTATCCATGGACCACAGTTGGTCCTTTACATCCCAATTCTTTTCCAAATTATCTTTAATTTTTTTCCAATCCATCAAAAAACCATTTAAGCTTTGTTCTTTTAACTTTCTAGTTCGTTTGTCCATTTCCACCATGTACCGAAGTTTTTGTATCCATTCATCAACTTCTGGTATCTTATCCTGCTTCCAATATTGTGCATACAACAGTTTTGCAGCTATGATCATATACCATAATAGTGTTCTATCCTTCATATTTACAGTTTCCATTTTAAGTCCTAACAAAATCATTTCAGGATTTTTCTGCAAATTATACTTCAAAATTTTTAATATTTCAGCATGAATAGAAGACCAGAGGCTTGATGGCCAAGCTATAAGTGACAAAAGGCACAGATTGGACACTTGTCAGCTCCCCTCAAGTTTTGATGGGAAATGTAGGCATCCTGGTCTTGCAGCTTGGCACTCCGAGGGCTGTCCAATGGACTTTTCAACTGTCACTTGTCCAACATTCCGCCAAGCTGCCTACATTTCCCATCAAAACTTGAGGGAAGCTGACAAGTGTCCAACCTGTGCCTTTTGTCACATGTAGATCCACACAGAGGCAGGCTGCTGAGGAGGAGGCTGGTTATGGGGGACTTAATAATTTATATGCTCTGATCACCTTGAATAAGGTAATCAAATGCTATATATAAACAATAAGATTTAAAGTGGTGTTTGTGTTTTGTGTTTGGTTGGTGTTACTGGGATGATATTATTTTTGCAAGGCTGTAAATCTCCAACAAGAAGACAGTTGCTTCAAATCAATGAAAGAGGACTCACCAATTCATGAAATATTGAACTGTTTTACCTTTTCAAAAACATTGTCGATTTAAAGTTTTCTGTATGGTTGCATTTACGAGTTAGTTTTTTTTTAAAAAGTTGTATTTTATTAATTGGTAAAAAGTTTAAAAGAAAAAATTCTTTCTTAAAATTTGGTGAAAGTTGCTTCCTAAGCCCCATAGAACCCATGAAAAGAGAAGTCGCACCTTCCTCCTGCATGGACTACCCTGCTCCCCGGACAGGTAATTATCACCCCCAATCCCTCAAATCTATGCCAATTTCACTACTGCTTTCCTATGAATCTTGTGTGCTTGTGAGTTATTTCTTGTATGTGTGTGGGAGTTTTCCCCTTTAAATAAAAATGGTTTTCGAAGAACCTGTCTCTCTTCAGTTTCCTTGGGGAGGGAACCCTGTAAAAATTGGTTGGGGAGTCTCGCTTTCTTACCCCTCTCGCATAGCCTTCTCCTTGTCGCTAATTCTCCCCTACTTGCAAGGAAACCCATTCCGGTAACAACTCTGCTGTGGAAGCTCATTGGGGGTCTTTGAGCCAATCACACACTCTCAGCCTAACCTACCTCTCAGGGCTGTTGTGGGAGAATTGCAGATCTTTGGGGGTCCAGAACTGACTCTGGGCTCAGAACCAATCCTGGGAATTTTGTCCTCACGCAAGTGGGAGGGGAAATTCCACCTGTTCTGCTCCTAATACCAGCTGGGTTAAGGCAGGGGGAAGGCATTAGTGTCTACTCCACTCCTAATAGCAGCTGGGTTAAGGTGGGGGATGGGCATTGCCACCTGTTCTGCTCGTTATACCAGCTGAGTTAAGGTGAGAGAGGGCATTGCCACCTGCTCCGCACCTAATACCAGTTGTGTTTAGGCAGGGGAGGGCATTGCCACCTGCTCCACTCCTTATACCAGTTGAGTTACAGTGGGGATGGGCATTGCCACCTGCTCCGCTCCTTATACCAGTTGAGTTACGGTGGGGATGGGCATTGCCACCTGCTCTGCTCCTGATCCCAGCTGGCTGAAGAAGAGTGGGCAGTGCCATCTGCTCCGCTTGTATTACCAGCTGGGTTAAGATGGGGGATGGGCATTGCCACCTGCTCAACTCCTAATACCAGCTGGGTTAAGGTGGGGGGCAGACATTGCTAACTGCTTCACTCCTGATCCCAACTGGTTCAAAGGGGGGCAGGCAATGCCTGCTCCACTGCTGATACCAGCTGAGTTAAGGAGGGGGTTAGGTATTGCCACCTTCTCCGCTCCTAATACCAGCTATGTTAAGGCAGGGAGAGGGCATTGTCACCTGCTCTGCTCCTAGTACCAGCTGGGTCAAGGCGGGGGTGGGTGGGTATTGCCACCTGCTCTGGTCCTAATACCAGCTGGGTTAAGGCAGGGGGTGGGCATTGCCACCTGCTCCACTCTTAGTACCAGCTGGGTTAAGGTGGGGGGATGGGCATTGCCACCTGCTCTACTCCTAATACCAGCTGGGTTAAGGTGGGGAGAGGGCAATTGCCACCTGCTCTGCTCCTAATACCAACTGGGCTAATGCAGGGTGGGTGGGCATTGCCACCTGCTCTGCTCCTAATACCAACTGGGTTAATGTAGGGTGGGTGGGCATTGCAACCTGCTCTGCTCCTAATACCAGCTGGGTTAAGGTGGGGGGTGGGCATTGTCACCTACTCCACTCCTAATACCAGCTGGGTTAAGGTGGGGAGAGGGCAATCGCCAGCTGCTCTGCTCCTAATGCCATCTGGGTTAATGCAGGGTGGGTGGGCATTGCCACCTGCTCTGCTCTGCTCCTAATACCAGCTGTGTTATGGTGGGGACGCTGCACCCCAAAAGAATCTTTGGACCACCCCCAAATCAAAGATCTCCAGGCCCCAGAGACTGTCTCATACTAGACCTGCTCTGTTGGACAATCCACACACTGGTTGTGGCACCTCCAAAATCATGTTTGACTCAGGCAGATCCACAGATTCCATAGCCCATTTTTGCACGTGTTTGTTCTCGGGCACCTCACCTTTGGGGCAGAGCTTTAAAATTAGCCTCAACCTTTGTGAATGTGAATAAGGAATCAAGAACTAGAAACATCTTAAGTCTTATAAAGGAAATGAGATCTCTTATGGGCATCATAGCATCGTCAAGCTAAAGTAGGTCAGCCTGCCAGCTTCAAAATCTGACTCTTACTGTTGATCTGCAAGAGACCTGTGTCTGCCCATCTTTGTTGACTCTTATCTTTCAGCATCTGGGTGGGGGATTGACTCCTCCTGCTGCAGTCTGGTATTCCCAGACTTCTTTGGAAGCATCTGATATCATCTCCACCTCTTTTCTGAGTCCCTTTTGGTTTCTTCATACTTCTGTGGAAGTATGTGTTATCTCCACCTCTTCTGCTGCTACTTTTCTTGGTCCCTTTTGAGTTGTTTTTCACACTTCTCTGGAAATGTTTCAGTTCAGTTCAGTTCATAGAATCATAGAATCGTATTGTTAGAAGGGATCTCCAGGGCTATCTAGTAGAGATGGGCACGAATTGGAAAAAAACCCGAACTGTGCGGTTCGTGGTTCATTGCATTTTACGAACCACGAACTACAAACTTTCATGCACCTGCCCTGGTTCATGAACCGATTTGTTTGGTTTGTGAAAACATCACATCCAGATCAGCAAATCATCACTTGTCAGTCAGCAGAAGGTAACTTCCGGGTCAGCAGAAGGTCTGCAGGAAGTCCATCCTCTGTTGCCTAGGAAACTGATTGATCAGCGCCAGGGTGTCTGCAGTGAGGAACCAAAAGACAAACCAAATAGACCAGCCTGAAGTTCATGGAGGTTTGTCAGAAACGGGCTCTGATGAACTGCTGGTTCGCAAACCACGAACCGCTATCTCTACTATCTAGTCCAACCCCCTGCGCAGTGCAGGAAATTCACTGCTACTTTCCCCCTCACGCCCCCAATGACCCCTGCTCCATGCCCAGAAGATGGCAAAAAACCTTTAGGATCCCTAGCCAAACTTGTCTGGGGAAATTTGCTTCCGGCCCCGAAGTGGCGACCGGTATTACCTTGGGCATGTAAGAAGGGGCTTAAAGAATTAATTTAATCTAATTAATTAATTAAAAACATTGGTTTGCTGCCTTTCTACCCAAATAGAGTCTCCAAGATGGAGAACATAAAATCATTAAAAAATTCAAAGCAACATTTTAAACCATTTAAATTTCAAATTTAAAAAATGTAAAAAGATAATTTACTAAAAACACACAGACAACACCAAGAACTGGAAGAACAGCCAATAGTAATTATTGGGGTATGCCAAACAATACAGAAAAGCACTCACTGGTGGAAGACAATAATAGAGGGAGACAGATGGATCTCCCTGGGTAGGGAGTTCCAAAGTTTTGGTGCCATACCCAAGAAGGCCCTTTCTTGGGTTACAACCCATCTAGCCTCAGATGGCAGGTGCACCCAAACCAGGGCCTCTGAAGATGACCAGAGTGGACATGTAGGTTCATAGGACAGAAAACAGATCTTGAGGTACACTGGCCCCAAGCCATAGAGGGCACTGAAGGTAAATACCAGCACCTTGAATGGGGTCAAAAGCAAATTGGGAGCCAGTGTACATGGGACAAGACTGGAGCGAAATGGTCCCTACAACCAACTCCAGTCCACATTCTGGCTGCAACGTTCCGTACCAGCTGTTGTTCTGGATAGTCTCTAAGGGCAGCCCCATGTAGGATGCTTTGCAGTAATCTAATCTTGATGTTCAACTGTAATCCTGCTTTGGCACCTTCTCCCTTAATATTCCTACTATTTTCTGCCAGTAATGTAGTTTCATCTGCATATTGTTAATGTTCCTTCCAACAATTTTCACTCCACCTTCTTCTAGATCTAATCCATCTTTCCTTATGATATGCTCTGCATAGAGGTTGAACTTGTAGGGAGATTATATGCATCTTTGTTTGACACCTTTGCCAACTGGAAAACATTTGGTTTCTCCATATTCTGTCCTGACTGTAGCCTCTTGTCTAGAGTACAGATTGCGCATCAAAACAATCAGATGTTGTGGCACCCCCATTTCTTTTAAGACTCTTCATAGCTTTTCATGATCCACACAGTCAAAAGCTTTTCAGTAATCTATAAAAAACAGGCTGATTTTCTTCTGAAATTCCCTGGTATGTTAGCCATCATAAATTTGCAATGTGATCTCTGGTGCCTCTTCCTTTTCTGAATCCAGCTTGAATATCTGGCATTTCTTTTTTTTTAAAAAAAGGAATTTATAATTTATTAATAAAAATTGTACAACATGGTGTCAGCATTAATATCTGCTCAATACAAAAACTGACAATAACAAAATAAGTAACATGTACAGCCTCCTGAATTGCTTCCGACTGTCATCGTTGTTAAGTAAACACTGGACAGGCATTTAGGGAATTCCCAGACATTTAAAAAAAACAGATCTCAAAAGTATGGATTTCCTGGAACCATTTCTTGATCAACAAGATAATCCACCACTGGTAGCCAAATTTCTTGAAAAGATCTCTGATACGTTTCCAAATTTACATTTCTCATTTCATATATTGTTATCACCTGTACTCTGCTTTTGCAGCTGCAGCCCACCTTTTCACTCTGTTTTCTCCTTAAGAGCAACTAGTACCTTTCTTGGTGCATGCGTAATAGATTTCATATCTGATTTCAGCTTAACTTGGCATTGTCCTGGTAAACAGCCTAATCTTGGCAACACATCTGAGAACTGCTCTTTCGCTTTTTGCACAGCTAACTCTCTGTCTTCTGGGTTCATCAGTCTCAAACTCTTTTTCATGTTCAGTCCTTTATTGGCCTTCCAAACCAAAATTGATTTTGCATTTCTTTCTGCCACTATGCCAAAAGTACATAATCTTATTGTACTTGTTCCCTAGGATACATTTGCCCAACACGTTTAATGGATATCTCCCATATCCTGTCCAGGTTGCGAAACCAGCCTTTTCCAAATCTACATCTGATATCAGCTTGTGATATGCTTGGGCTGGTATACAGCTGACAGCAGCTCCTTTATCTAATTTGAACTCAATCACTTTCTTATTTTTCCTACTTTTATGCCCACCAATATTCCGTGTCCTCTCTCTGCTTGATTTGTGACTGATGCCAAAAATACTGCATCTGTGCTGCGATGTGTTTCCAGAGGTCCCTTTCCTTTCTGTATCTCTTCCTATTTCCTTAGGTTTTCCTTCTCTGCAGTCTACAGCTGTGCAACAGGATTTTTTTTGGTTTTGCATTTGTTGCACTTTTTACATTTTTTGCAGTATGTCTCAAATGCTGTGAACAGAACTGGGGGTTTCTGTCTCTCTTCTGCAGGTGTTTTGCCTCTAGCATTCCAGGCCTTGCACAGATCTCTGCCTTTTCGTTCATTGCTGATTTGAAACTGTCACAAATCAGTTCACTTGCCTTTGAAGTATCATTTACTTACTTACCTGGGAGCATGCATCAAATCGATATGGCAGGATCCATTTGGTTGCTGGTTTCAGTAGGCATGGAAAGAAACAAGATTTACAGGGAAAATAGCATACCATAGGAATGGTGCCCTATGTTGGAATAGGTGACTCAGCCTGCCTTTGGACACTGGGGGGCGCTGTATGTCTCTTTGAATGTAATGTATAAGTCTAGCAATTGGCCACTCTCTTGTCTAAGGTGGGAATGCCTACTCCTCTCTTGCCTCTGTGCCTCTTGGGAAATCTCTTTCTTCCCACATGGTCTTCCAAGGAGAAGGGTGTTAATCTTCTATGCTCCTCCTTGGAGCCCCTTGGAGCCAAGCTACAAGTGACGAATGACACTTGCCTGGCAAGTGAACAGACTCAGGGCCAAGCTACACATGACGAATGACACTTGAACAGCAAGTGTATTTCTCCCTGTTCACTTGCCCTCCACTCAATCCACTTGCCGTTCAAGTGTCATTCGTCATGTGTAGCTTGGCCCTCACGTGTATTCCTCTCTGTTCACTTGCTATTCACTTGCTCTCCATGTGATCAAGTGGAGGGCAAGCGGTGTGCAAGTGAACAGGGAGGAATACACGTGAGTCTGTCCACTTGCCAGGCAAGTGTCATTCGTCACTTGTAGCTCGGCTCTTTGTCTACATTCTCACACCAACAAAACAAGGGAGAGCCGAAGGCTCGAGGAAGCGCGCCAAAAAAGCAATAGACACCAATTTTTTTCGCGGTACATTCTGTCAGGGCTTGCCGCCGCTGCCGCTGGGTGTGGCACTGGGCGGTCTGCTCCTGACGTCATAGGGGGGCCAGGGATGCTGCAGGGCCCTGCTCTGTGAAAGGAGGGGCGGTATACCTCACCCAGACTCCCTCTCAGTCCACTCGCTGGCCTGCTCAACCTGGCCTGCTTACCTCCTGTGTCCTTCTTCATCCCTTCCTTCCAGAACTCTCCTCCAAACCTCCACTCTTGCATTTCACCGCTCTCACTCCACATTATCACTCCTTACTCACATCCACCACCCCAGGGCTCTTCCCAGCCAGCTTTTATAGGGCTTCCTTCTACTGTCCCACCCCTCTTCCAGCCCGGTCTTGGGCTGCACCAAGCAGTTGCAGCTGGGGTAGCTGATCTGGCCCCACTGACCAGCACCAGCTGTGCCTTGTTCCCTGGCTGCCCAGCCTCCCTGCCTTGGCTGATTGCTGAAGGCCTGTCCAGCTGCAGTCCCCTGGCTAGCAGCTCGGCCTCCCTGGCTGAGCTGATGGCTGAAGGTGGGTCCAGCTGCGGCTCCTTGGCTTGTTGCCCAGGGCTTCCTGCAGAGTGCCTCCAATAGCCCCACCTGGAGTGGCTTGGCTTTTGGCAACTCCTGGGCCAGGCTACTATTTTCTAGCTGGGGCGTGGCTTTGGGCTGTTGGGGCTGCTGCTGCTTCTCCTCCTTAGGTAAGGTCTTTGGGTGGGTGACTGCTGGGCCCCCAATCCCTCTGCCCTTGCCCCCTTCCGCCTTGCTTAGTCCCCTTTCCTTCCCCAGGGGAGTGGGACTCGCTGGCTTCTCTCTGTCTCCCCCTGACTCCTGAGGCCCTGGGCCTTTGCCCCTTGCCCCTGGCGCCGGCAGGTTCTGGCTCCATTTGCCCGTGGGAGGGGATGACCTGCTGTCCCCCGGCTGCCCCCTCTGCTTGCCAGTCAGACCGGTTGACCTACTGTCTGCTGGCTGACCAGTTGACCTGCTGGCTGCTGGCTGCCCCCTCTGTTTGCCCGTCAGCCCAGTTGACCTGCTGTTCCCTCTTGTCAAGTCTGGGGGCTGGGGCTCAGACCCCGGACACACCTCCCCGCTTGGCTTTGAGTTGTGGGGGTCTGGTTCAGCCTCGAACATGCGGGACATGAAGTCCGCGTCCACATGCCGTGCCCCCTGGCGGTATTTGACGGTGAATTGGAAGGGTAGGAGGGAGAGGTACCACCGCAGCACCCTGGGGTTGTGCGCCTTCATGCGATGGAGCCACTGCAGGGGTGCATGGTCTGTCAGCAGTACAAAGGGGTTGTTGGCCAGGTAGTACTGCAGGGCCCCCACTGCCCACTTGACCGCTAGGGCCTCCCGCTCCACCGTGGCATAGCGCTTCTCGGCGGGCTGGAGCTTCCGGCTTAGGAACAGAATCGGGACATCCACGCCATCCCGCTCCTGGGTCAGCACGGCCCCGAGGCCGGTGTCCGAGGCGTCCGTGGCCAGTGTGAAGGGCCGGTCAAAGTCTGGGTTCCATAGGGCAGTGGCATTGGAGAGGGCTGACCGCAGGTCCTTAAAAGCTGCCTCTAGTTCTGGGGTCCACCGGACTTGGTTGGGCAGCCCCTTCCTCAAGCTGTCTGTCAGGGGCGCCGCTCGGGAGGCAAAGTGGGGGATGAACCACCCGTAATACCCCAGTAGTCCTAGGAATCGCCGAACCTGCTTCTTGGTCTTGGGCTGTGGGGCGTCAGCTATTGAGGCCACCTTGTCCGGTGGTGGCCTGACTCGTCCTCCCCCGACCACAAAGCCCAGGTATTGGAGTTCCCGGAACCCCAGGTGGCTTTTCTTTGGGTTGGCCCGCAGTCCGGCCTGTTGAAGGGCTCTCAAGACTGACTCCAGGTGCTGGAGATGGGTGGGCCAGTCCGGGCTAAAGACAATGATGTCGTCAATGTAGGCCATTGCGTATGCCCGGCACTCGCCCAGCACCTGGTCCACTAGTCGCTGGAACGTGGCTGCTGCACCATGGAGACCGAAAGGCATTTTCTTAAATTGAAAAAGACCTTGGGGGGTGGCGAAGGCTGTTTTCTCCCGATCTTCAGGTCGCACGGGCACCTGCCAGTACCCCTTGGTTAAATCGAGAGCTGACAGGTAGCGAGCGGACCCCAGGTGATCCACCAGCACATCTGCTCGGGGCATGGGGTAGGCGTCAAACTTGGCCACCTTATTCAGCTCTCGGTAATCGACGCAGAAGCGGGTGGTCCCGTCCGGCTTGGGCACCAAGACTATTGGACTCCTCCAGGCACTCTGTGAGGGCTCAATCACCCCCAGCTGGAGCATCTCGTCCGTCTCCTTTTCCACCGCCTCCCACCGCTTTCTAGGGATGGGTCACCACGTAGCCCGAGCCGCCTGCCCTGGCTCGGTTGGGATGGCATGCTGTATCAGGCTGGTGCTACCTGGTCTGCGGGAGAAGACGCCTGGTACCCGGGCCCATAGAGCCTGTAGCTGGGCCCGCTGAGTTGGGTCGAGCTGGGGGTCCACCTTGGGCTCCTCGAATTCTGGGCCTTCTGTGGTCCACGGCAGCTCACTGGACGGGAGTTCCAGGGGGTCCTCCGCCAGCTGGCACTCCTCGCTGTCCCGCTCGTACCACCTCTTCAGCAGGTTCACGTGGAGCGTCTTCCTCTGGCGTCGACGAGGCCCACACTGGACCTCGTAGGTGGTAGGTCCTAGTACCTTTGTCACCACATAGGGGCCTCGCCAGGGGTCCCCCTCCTCCCTGGGAAAAACTGTGCGGTGGACGAGGACCTTCTCCCCCAGCTGGAAGGTTCTCTGTCGCGTACCCCGGTCGTACGCGGCCTTCTGGTGTGCCTGGGCGTGGGCCAGCCATCGGCCTGCTTCTGCTTGGAACTGCTGCACCCGCTCGCGGAGTTGGCTCACGTATTCCTGGACTGGGGGAGCTGGGGGGCTGGCTTGGGGGCCCCATTGCTCCACCAGGCGGGAGAGCATTCCTCGTGGCTTTCGCCCATACAGCAGTTCAAATGGGCTAAAGCCAGTGGAGGCCTGGGGGGTCTCTCGGAGGGCAAACATCAGGGGGTCGATATACAGGTCCCACTGGTGAGGTTTGTCATGCGTCATCTTTTTCAGGGCCTCCTTAACAGTCTGATTCAGGCGCTCTGCCAATCCATCTGTTTGGGGGTGGTAGGCAGAGGTGAACACCTGCCGGATCCCCAAGTTCTGACAGAGCTGACGCATGGCCTTTGCTCGGAAGGGCCCTCCCCGGTCTGTCAAGATTTCGCTGGGCAGCCCCACCATTGCGAACAGCTTGGACAACGCCTGGACCACCCCCGGGGTCTGCATAGTTTTCAAAGGAATGACCTCTGGGAAACGTGTGGCGTAGTCCACGATCACCAGGGCAAAACGGTAGCCCCGGGGTGTGCGTGGCAGTGGGCCGATAAAGTCCATCGCTATCCGCTGGAAGGGCACCCCCATCACTGGCAGCGGGGAAAGAGGGGCCTTTGGCGGGCGTCTCGCTGCCACCCTCTGGCAGGTGGGGCATGAGCGGCAGTATGCCTCCACGTCCGCATTCACCGAGGGCCAGAAGAAACGCTCGAGGATCTTCCTCAGGGTCTTGTGGTGCCCCAGGTGCCCGGCCCAAGCGTGCTCATGGGCGGTGCGGAGGACCTCCGACCGATAGCCTGCTGGCACAAGTAGTTGGCAGACCTCTCCCTGGCCATTCGGGGCACGAGCTATGCGAACCCAAACCCCTCCTTGCTTCTCGATGCGAGGGAGCCGTTGGGACCTCCGTTCATCCCGCACCTGCTCCTCCTCACGAGCGGCTGTCTCTCGCAAGCGCTGCAAGGACTCATCCGCCCCTTGAGCATCACGGAATGGGCGGTCTGCTGGGGGTCCAGCTGGGTCTTCAGTCCGTGGTTCTGCCCCTGGTCTGGTGGAGGGACCCTCTCCCGGGTCGTCGGCCTCCTCCACTTGCAGAGTGGTGGCAACTTGTGGGTCTGTCAATTCCCATGCCACCTCCCGCCGAGGCCTGGCGATCCCTGGGGCGTCTCTTCCCGATTTCTTCGCTGCCTGCTGGAGGAGCCTGAAGAACCCCGGGGCATCTCTTCCCAGCAGCATTGGCACAGGTAGGTGAGCTACCTGGGCAATTTCCATTTGGTGGCAGACCCCTAGGTACTCTACCGTGATTAGGGCCGTCGGGTACGGCTGGGTGCAGCCCATCACATCCGTCACCGGGATCTAGCGGTGCACTGGGGTGGCAGCTGGGAGGAGTTGGGGCCGAATTGCTGAGACTGCGCTCCCAGAGTCCAACAGGGCTTGTAGGATCAGCTGGCCTATCCTCACGGTGGCGCATAGACTCAGCACCTGCTTGCCAGGTGGTGGGTTACTTTCCCAAGCCAACGCACATACCACTGGTGAGGAGGCTGTGGGTGTGCAGGCTTGCATCCGCTGCTCCACGGCCTGCATTAGTTCTGCCTGAGCTGTTTGGAAGGCCGCCTCCAACTTCCTCCACATCCTGTCCAAGCATTCCTCCAGCCACAGTCTGAGGTCTGCTGGGGCTACGGCATTGGGATACATCCCTTCGACTGGCGCCTGCGTCGGAACGGCTTTCCCCGTACGGGCCACCAACTTGTCAGGGCTTGCCGCCGCTGCCGCTGGGTGTGGCACTGGGCGGTCTGCTCCTGACGTCATAGGGGGGCCAGGGATGCTGCAGGGCCCTGCTCTGTGAAAGGAGGGGTGGTATACCTCACCCAGACTCCCTCTCAGTCCACTCGCTGGCCTGCTCAACCTGGCCTGCTTACCTCCTGTGTCCTTCTTCATCCCCTCCTTCCAGAACTCTCCTCCAAACCTCCACTCTTGCATTGCACCGCTCTCACTCCACATTATCACTCCTTACTCACATCCACCACCCCAGGGCTCTTCCCAGCCAGCTTTTATAGGGCTTCCTTCTACTGTCCCACCCCTCTTCCAGCCCGGTCTTGGGCTGCACCAAGCAGTTGCAGCTGGGGTAGCTGATCTGGCCCCACTGACCAGCACCAGCTGTGCCTTGTTCCCTGGCTGCCCAGCCTCCCTGCCTTGGCTGATTGCTGAAGGCCTGTCCAGCTGCAGTCCCCTGGCTAGCAGCTCGGCCTCCCTGGCTGAGCTGATGGCTGAAGGTGGGTCCAGCTGCGGCTCCTTGGCTTGTTGCCCAGGGCTTCCTGCAGAGTGCCTCCAATAGCCCCACCTGGAGTGGCTTGGCTTTTGGCAACTCCTGGGCCAGGCTACTATTTTCTAGCTGGGGCGTGGCTTTGGGCTGTTGGGGCTGCTGCTGCTTCTCCTCCTTAGGTAAGGTCTTTGGGTGGGTGACTGCTGGGCCCCCAATCCCTCTGCCCTTGCCCCCTTCTGCCTTGCTTAGTCCCCTTTCCTTCCCCAGGGGAGTGGGACTCGCTGGCTTCTCTCTGTCTCCCCCTGACTCCTGAGGCCCTGGGCCTTTGCCCCTTGCCCCTGGCACTGACAGGTTCTGGCCCCATTTGCCCATGGGAGGGGATGACCTGCTGTCCCCCGGCTGTCCCCTCTGTTTGCCCGTCAGCCTGGTTGACCTGCTGTTCCCTCTTGTCAAGTCTGGGGGCTGGGGCTCAGACCCCGGACACATTCTCACACCTACAACCTTGCTGCCTTCTTTTTCAGACCGTGGTATTAGACTAGGGAATGTAGCTCTTTAGATTATGATCTTTCCTCTTCTAATACAAGATATTGCTATGAAAGAAATCTGCTACAATAAAACTGTAAATTGTATCTTTCTATGATTTTATCTGAAGATTAATTAATGCATGTTTTAAGGGTTTAAACGCTTCTGCCTAAATGACTCTGCTATGTTACTCTGCTATGTTACTCTGCTATGTTAGTAAACTAAACCAAACAAAAAAATATATTCTCAATACCCTACCCAACAGCCTTCACTGAGATTTATTGCAAGTATGAGCAAAGAACTGTAAGCAAACAACTATTTATTTGTCCCATTGGATTGTATGTAAATTTTCTATTTACAATATTGTCACACATTTATTTATTTATTTATTTATTTATTGTCCACATTTCTCATTGGGACTCAAGGCAGATTACATAGTATGAGATTAGTACATTTCCGTACATTGTCAAGGACATTTGCATAAACAATGCCGTAGGGTAAATAAATAGAAGTTTACAGAGACAGAGCATTAGCAAGGATCCAATACAGGGTTGAAGAATTGCCGAAACAGAACATAATCGATTCTAGGACTGACATTAGACAACATGAAGCACAGGTAGTTTACAGAAGAACATATTTAAAGCAACCGATAATATGTAAGGCAACATAGTGGTGAAGTCTATGGTTCCTAATGCATTAACAAAGCATATGAGACCCCCCTCCCTACAATACCACCCTCCTAGATGAGAAACAAGCCTTTCTGGATAATTTGGTTTTGCATCGTTTGTGGAAAGCTAGGAGCGTGGGGGCTCTCCTGACCTCCTCAGGCAGGCCGTTCCACAGGGTAGGGGCCACCACAGAGAAAGCCCGTGTACAGGCTGCTATATAGAGACTGTTTACACTTGATTAACTGTTTATCCACGTGGGATTATTATCCCAATGGTCTTAACGCACAACTGGGCAGATGCTTGATTGTTCTCCCAACTTCTTGATTAAGCTATGCTGGGGAGTAGAGGGAGTCTGGCCAACTTATTATCCTTCCTTATTGTCCCGGTATGGACGAATAGGTGCAGGGGAGCCCCGGAGTCTGAATTGGTCCTTGATTAACATTTCTGTAGAGCTTCCAGGCAGGTGGCTACTCCCAGCCCGGAGAACCCAGGGCAGCCTCTGCCTAGTCCAAGGACCTCATTTTGATATTAAGCCAACTGATTTGCCCAGGCCAGAGAGTCTTCTGAAAGGGCAAATATTAGGGGTTTCTGTTGGAGAATCTGGTTGGTCTTTCAGGTGCTACTGGACTGAATCTTGGGTTCAGGTTAGAACTTTTGAATCTGATTGGAAGGTTTAAGTTTTAGGGTAGTGGAAGGTCAAAAGAAGTCCAAATATGGGCAGGGTTATGAACAGAACACAGGGGGAGGGGTATGTCATACAACACCTGGAGACTAAGTTAAAAATATGGGGAAAAGTCAACCTGGAATGGTTAGCTTACCTGCCTAGAATACGTGCTTGGGCTAACTTAACAAATGACGGGGCAGATGCTTGATGGCTCTTCTGACCTCTTGATTAAGCTATGCAGGGGAGTGGAGGAGGTCTGGCCTACTTGGGGGACTTTTTAAAATTATCCTTCCTTATTGTCCCCATATGGAGAAAAGGGTGCCGGGCATCCCTGGAATCTAAGGGGACCTCTTGATTAACATTTCTGTGTCACTTCAAGGCAGGTGGCTACTCCCAACTCGGATGGCCCATGGGCAGCTTCTGCCTAGTCCAAGGACCTCGTTTTGATATTAAACCATATTGGTTTGATATTAAGCCATACGTTTATCCAGGCCCAAGAGGCTTCTGAAAGGGCAAATATTAGGGGTTCCTGTCAGCAAACCTGTTATGGAATATTGTAGCTCTAGAGAGGGAGAATTTGACACACGCAACCAAGAGAGAGAATTAACATTGACTAATGCTGCTGTCCAGGGGCATGTCGGCCACCAGTACGTGAGTGGGTACACAATAGGGCAAGCAACGCTCCTTGTGTGAGGGTTTGGAATATGGAAAACTGGGGGTATGGCAGGGCCGAAGGCACATCACTCCATGCACAAATGCCACACTGAAACAGAATCAGAAGTCCATGGGTTTGAGGATTGTGTTCCCAGCAGGGACCTCACAGCTGACATGTGACTGCCTGAATGAAAGTGACGAATGACACTTGCCTGGCAAGTGAACAGACTCACGTGTCTTCCTCCCTGCTCACTTGCCATTCACTTGCATTTTACTTGATCAAGTGGAGAGCAAGTGAATGGCAAGTGAACAGGGAGGAATACACATGAGTCTGTTCACTTGCCAGGCCAGTGTCATTCATCACTTGTAGCTTGGCTCTGTGGGCCAAGCTACAAGTTATGAATGAATGACACTTGAACGGCAAGTGTATTTCTCCCTGTTCACTTGCCCTCCACTCAATCCACTTGCCCTTCAAGTGTAATTCATCACTTGTAGCTCGGCCCTGAGATGCAACCTGTGAAAACCTGTGACATGTACCTTGTTCCTCATTCCCTCAGGAATCACATGGCCAGTTGTTGGCAGAGGCAAAAAGGGCTGTCAAGTCACAGCTGGCTTATGGCCGACCTCTGCTGGGGTGTTCAAAGCAAGAGACTAGCAGAGGAGGTGGTTTGCCATTGCCTGCCTGTGAAGAACGACCTTGATCTTCCATGGCTGAGCCTGTTTAGCTTCCAAGAGCTAACACAATCAGGCTAGCCTGAGCCATTCGGGTCAGGCTCTTCGCTGGTTGTAAAATGCTGGTTGGGGACTAGCCTTTGCCCAGAGAATCCTGGGAAAGAGAGGCTGCCGTAGCTTCCCACTGAGGAGACATGACCAGAGACCCCCCTACATAAAGAGCCCAGACATGGGGATGCTCCTCGGGCAGGACTGTGTGTGGCCTGGTCTCTGCCTTCTATAAACTGCCCGGCCAGTGAGGCCGTGTCCTGCACATCTTGCCTTGCCTAATGCCTTGATCTCTCCTCCTCAGATCACTTTCACCTTTGAGCCGGCAAGCAGTGGCACCGATGTGACGGTGAAGAGTGGCGACACTCAGTCTAAGTTCACCAGCCCAGTAAACCTGGGCTACATAGGATACATGAAAGCGGAAGGAGATTTCAAGTTCTCCTCTGCCCTCTTGGAGTGAGTTCAGTTGTGCCAGCCCGTGCCTCCCTTCTGGCTGCAGATGAGTCTGCCAATAAACCAGCATTTGCTTCTTGACCACTACGTGAACCTGGCCTCTTTCTTGTCACGCTTCTTCTTTCTGGAATCCTTTTACATAATGTTATCATTCAAATACTGGTTTTGGTGCAAGTTTTACCAAGCTATTCCTTGGCTTGCAGCTCCTCCGCTGCTGCACCTCACACTCTTTTTTTCCCACTGTGTACTGAGTGAATTGAGATCAGCACAAAGAAAACAGGTAGTGGTGTGCAAATGAGCCAGTCAGCCCCATGAGATCTAGTGACACGCACCCAAAAACTTCTTGAAGTGTCAGTATTTAAAATGGAGCCTGGAACACATTTTCACATTTAGATGGACATTTTATTTATTTATTTATTTATTTATTTACTTATTTATTTTGTAGTCCACGTTTACTGATGCAAATCATTCTCCAACATGGACACAGGATGGGAAGTGCTGCTTATGCTGAGATTCTGCCTGTCGCACAACTGTTCCTGGCACGAGACCCTTGCCCAGGAATCAATGGGAAAGCCATCGAGAAGGGGATGGGACCAAATGGAAGCAAGAGAGAGGAGCCCGGGGGAGTTCCCAGGGATGAAAAGCCCAAAGATGAGAGGCAGCCGGGAGGCAGAAGGTTTATTGGCACATGCAAGGACTAGCCTGGGAGTTTGAGCAATGGGAGAGGAAGCCCAGACAGAAAGACATTCCTAGTAGGAAAGCAAACTACCTATTACCTAAAGACAGGAATAAACAGGTGGATTAGAATTGTGGCCACAAGAGGGAGCCATTGCCACTTCCTAAAAGACCATTTATGATCTCAGGGTTGTACACAGTTACAGTTTTAAAGCTTACAAAGCATGGTATCATAGGGTTTCCAACTCCAGCCAGGAAAATTCCTGGAGACTTGGGGGTGGAGTCTGGGGAGGGACCTCAGCAGGATCTAATGCTGTAGAGTTCACCCTCCTGGCCATGTCTTTCCTCTGAGTGAACTGATCTCTGTAGTCTGGAGATCAGCTGTAATTCTGGGATACCTCCAGCCCTACCTGGCGGTGGGTAAGCCCAATCATGACCCATCCCAGAGACAGACAAAATTTCCAATGAATTCGTCAGTAGAGCATTTTAAATTGGTTTGATAGGATTTGGATCTTCAAAAGAATTCTTCACAGCCTCACCAAAGTATGGTTTGGAAGGAAATGTGTCAGAAACCAGAATTCTTAAATAGATATGAAACCAGTACATATATTTGTAGTACAATCATGCCCTACAGGGCATGGCACAGATTTTCAGCCAGGCTCTTTGCCACCAACAGGGCAGCAGAAACATCTGTATGCCCAACGCGACAAGAGATAAGAGACCCAGTAATAAAATAGATTTTGGCACAAAGATGGAGAGATAAGACCCCGTGTAAGATCCCATCCATGTCCAGACCCCACCCTCCATAGATAGTTGCCTAAAAACCAGATAAGAACACCAAGATCCCCACCCCACCCCCAACTTTTGGAATTTCTGCTGCAGAAGAATGGAAAGGGGTTGTTTTTTTTTTGTGACTGAGGACTGCAGCAGAATATGTTCCTGGGTCCAAAACATCCCAAGCATTAGTCGACAAACCAAAGGAAGGGACACAGACCAAAAGAACATTCATGGGAGGTTGGAAGTGGGGGGGAATGGGCAGGTATTGTTGGTTCATAAAATTGGACCAAAGCCTGCAAGTAGCTCCTGCAATCTCATCAAGCTTTGCCTACTCAAATTTAAATTTTTCCTTTAGAAACTATCTTCTTTAAAGGACTGAAGAAGAAAGTGCCAGCTAAGCAAATCATAGAATCACAGAGTTGGAAGTGACCTCTAGGGTCATCTAGTCCAACCCCCTGCACAATGCAGAAAATTCACAACTACCTCCCCCACCTCACACACCCCCTGTGATCCTTGCTCCATGCCCAGAAAATGGCAAAATACCTCCAGGATCCCTAACCGAACTGGCCTGGGGGAAATTGCTACCTGACCCCAAACTGGCGATCAGCATTACCCTGGGCATGTAAGAACAGGCCACGAGATCTAAGCCCTGATGTAACCCTTCCTGTCCTCCCTCTCATGATCTGCCCAGGTTCACAGAATCAGCATTGCTGTCCAATGGCCATCTAGCCTCTGCTTAAAAACCTCCAAAGAAGGAGAGCCCACCACCTCCCGATGAAGCCTGTTCCATGGAGGGACCGCTCTGTCAGGAAGTACTTCTAAATGTTTAGCTGAAAACTCTTTTGATTTAATTTCCACCAGTTGGTTCTGGTCTGACCTTCTGGGGCAACAGAAAACAATTCCACGCCATCCTCTATATGACAGCCCTTCAAGTACTTAAAGATGGTTATCCTATTGCCTCTCAGTTGTCTCCTCTACAGGCTAAACCTACCCAGCTCCTTCAGCCTTTCATCATAGGACTTGGTCTCCAAACCCCTCACCATCTTCGTTACCCTCCTCTGGACATGTTCTAGCTTGTTTATATATCCTTCTGAAATTGTGGTGCCCAAAACTGAAGACAGTGCTCCAGGGGAGGTCTAACCAGAGCGGAGTAGAGTGATATCATCACTTCACGTGATCTGGACGCTACTGATGATACAGCCCAAAACCGCATTTGCTTTTTTAGCTGCCATGTCACACTGCTGACTCATGTTCAGTGTATTTCACTGAACATGTTGGGCAGAGCTAACGCCGTCAGCATCCCTTGGGCTGGTTTGAAATCTGCAAAACAAGAGACTTTGGGTATATTGGCATTACGATCATAGAGAGATTTCCACTTATTGGGATCCTGCGATGGATCAATTCTTCTGGGCCTGCAAAAGAGAAAAAGGAAACATAAAACAAAGATTTAAATTGATGGACTTAGATTTATGTAGCAGTACTTGCAAAGAAATGAGTTTATACTGATTGAACGATTTATTGGGTCTGTAATTATTTGTTGAGTGATCTATTTATTACTATTTATTACACTATGACACTTTTGTCACTTGTGATTGCAACAGCTGATGATTATCGATTGTGACTGTCAATTATATTCCCTGGTAGGGTGATACCCTTATATTGGTGGAGTTTTTCCCAAGGGAAACTCATTTTTGTTGTGCACAGTAAGTGAAAGCCAAACCAATTAAACAAAGCAACTCAAACTGAAGCACCCCCCCACACTCAAGTCAAGCCCAACAACACACATCCCACTCAAGCCAAACAAAGCACCCCCCCATAGCAAAAAAAAATCAGCAAGCAAACAAAATGAACACAGCAAGGTAACCCCCCAAACAAAAGCAGCAAAAATTAAATAGAACATTTAAAATGCAAAGAAAAAATGCCCATCCCTTCCAACTCACTAAGACAACCCCCCCCCACAAAAGATTTAAAAAATCCTGTGAGTCTAGTGACTCTCAAACCAGGTGCAGTCAGTCAGGTCCAGTTGGGTCCGGCAGGAAAATTACCAGCAGCAAGGAGTCCCAGCAGTCCAGCCATCACAGCCCAGAGTTCCGAGAGAGAGGCAACACCAGGCACTTGCTCTCCAGCAACACCAGGCCACAGCAACGGAGGCTTACAAACAGGGAAGCCTCCAATTTAAATCCATGTAGCGTTTTTTAAAAGGCATACTCCTTCCAGAGAATCCCCATTGGCCAGGGAAGGAGAGCTGCTGCAGGGATTGGCCACTTTCACGGTCCCCCTCCCTTTCCTGATCCCCCTCCTTCCTCCCCCTTCTGCCTCTCACTCACTGCAACCCCCTCCCACCGAGTGAAAAAAAAAAACCACAGGAAGTACCTTCTCTTGCTGTTCCTTTGCAAAGGAATAAGACAACCGTGCTGCCACGGCTCCTCCTGACGTTTGTTGAATTTTACAAAATAAATTCAGCAAAATTCAATCCGGTATTGCTGAACTGCTTTGGCAATACTGGATCAGATTCGGCAATACTGAATTTTACCGAATTGGATAAAAGTTGGTATTTTTAGCCGAATACCGAATCTGAATCCTGAACCTGAATCCCAAACCCGAATCAGATTTTCAGAGTATGAGCTTTTGAGAGTCAATTGGGCCTATATAAGGTAGCCCCTCTAGGGAGAACTCATTGGGGCCAGGCCCAGAAGCAACCACCCTACTTGGTACCACATGACTTGCATGACTCACCTGGGCCCGGCTGCTTGCTACTGTTCAAAATGCCAAGAGTAGAAAAAGCTACATGTGAAGGATACAATTAACCGTATAAAAAAATTAAGTGTTTTACTTATAGTGAGACTGGAAAGTCATGCCACCATTCACTGTCCTCCTTATGGAAATGTAAGAAAGAAAACTCTGTCAAATAGTAAGCTTTTAAACTTTTGTGTATTTATAACATACTAGCAACAACGCCCGTTGTGGGGAAAAAATACAATGGTCTCTAGAAAGGGGAGGGTGGCCAGGCAAGCATTCCCTCCTCCTCTGTCACTGATCCTGGCCGGTGAAGGAGGAGGGTGGGCATTGCCACCTGCTCCATGCCTGCTCCATGCTCCATGCCTGCTCCATGCCTGATACATACAAGGCTTCTTTCTTAATGTCATACACTTCTTGGGAATTTATTTTGTAATGTTTTTGCTTGTCATCATTTAATAACACACGTGTTGTTTTTAGTGACGTCTTCTTGGAGTAGTAATTTCTGCTGAATTTTTTTTCAGTTGGATCCCATTAAAATCCTGTCTTTTACCATGTCATCGTCTTCAGGAAAACCACAATCTTTAGCAATAAGGCGCAGCTATGGCCCCCACTCCTCTGCTGCTTCAACTTCTGCTATCCTTTGGTTAATTTACGTTGGATGGAGTCCTTTCTTCTGGGTGTGCAGCATGCCTCAAACACTGTGAACAGAACTGGGGGTGGGGGTCTTTCTCTCTTCTGCAGGCATTTTGCCGCTAGCATTCCAGACCTTGCAGAGGTCTCTTCCTTTTTTTCATCGCTGATTTGAAACTGTGCAGCTTTCTGTACATCAGTTCACTGCCTGCTTCTAGGCCTGCAAATATCCATCCCTTGGCTTCCCCCTGCTGGGCCCAATTCTCAGCAACGTTCCCATGCTCAGAGTCCATAGGGGAGCTTGCCTGCTGCTGAATGCCCCGCTGTCCAGTCCACTTTTCAGTCCGTCTTTACTTCTGACACCAGGTTATGCATGTTGTCCCTTGCAAGGAAGTGTGCACCACGAGGCCTCAGTATTAACAGCAACGTCTTTATCTAGCCATTCTGTACGTAGCCTTCACTGAGAGTAAGTACTCTTATTGCCCCCTCTTGTCCACCAATAAACTACACTTCTAACATATTTCTCACCAAAGCGTGGTCTGAAAAGATGAGGTAGTCTCACTACAACCCAAATCTGAGATATTCAGGGGTATTGGGATGTGGCTACCTTATATAGGCCCAATTGACTCTCAAAAGCTCATACCCTGGAAATCTGGTCGGTCTTTAAGGTGCCTCAGCTCCCCATCTGTATTGTGGGGATAATAACAACACTAACTTGTTCACCGCTCTGTGTGAGACACTAATCTGTCTAGAAGAGTAGGATATAAGCGCCGTTGTTGTTGTTGTTGTTATTCCTGGAGATCTCCAGCTGCCACCTGGAGGCTGGCATCCCTAGGGGCAGGGCTTAGAACCTGCCAAGCCCCACCCCCTAATGGCCATATATTAAACCGAAAACACGTGAGCAGTAGGGTAGACAGTCTGCCAGCTAAGAAGGTCTGCTGCTCTGCAAATTCTTAGCAATCCATTCTCCCATCAATCCATCATCACTATACCTTATGCAAGACCGGCCAGTCGCCATTCCAGTCCCCAAACCAGGAAGGCCAGGCACCCACGGGCAAAGCAGCTGACTGTACATCTTGGAAGGCTCCCCACAGTCACAAAGGGTAACAGCCAGTGCTTGCACAAACTCTGCATGCATCCCTCGATCCTAGTGGAATTGGTCTGAAGAAGTGAGCTGTGCATCATGAAAGCTAATACTGAAATGTTAGTCTTTAAGTTGCCCCTGGACTATTGTTTTATTTCATCGTCTCTGGCTGTCCTTGCAATGCAGATGAGTCGGTGTGGAAGGAGCTCTCTGAAGAAGGACATCCATCGTATGGCTAGTGTCAGACTGGGATCAAGAAAAGACAAAAACCTTCTCATAATTGATGGTTGTTGTGGGTTTTCCGGGCTGTATTGCCGTGGTCTTGGCATTGTTCCTGACGTTTCGCCAGCAGCTGTGGCTGGCATCTTCAGAGGTGTAGCACCCAAAAAACAGAGATCTCTCAGTGTCACAGTGTGGAAAAGATGTTGGCAGGTCATTTGTATCTACTCAGGAAGGTGGGTGTGGGCTGAGTCATCCTGTAAGAGTTTCCCAGGGTGTGGAATGCTAATGGCGGGACGCTTCACTGTATCCTGAGGAGGTTCTTTTGCATATGGATTGGGGCTTCAAGCACCCTGGGAAACTCTTACAGGATGACTCAGCCCAACCCCAACCCTCCTGAGTAGATACAAATGACCTGCCAACATCTTTTCCACACTGTGACACTGAGAGATCTCTGTCTTTTGGTGGTACACCTCTGAAGATGCCAGCCACAGCTGCTGGCGAAACATCAGGAACTACAATGCCAAGACCACGGCAATACAGCCTGGAAAACCCACAACAACCATCGTTCTCCGGCCGTGAAAGCCTTCGACAATACTTCTCATAATTCATTGGATTGAAGACCTTATAAACTTATCAGCATTTGAAAATATTGCACATAGACAGCAGTCGTGTATGGACTTATTTTTAAATATTTGGAAACCTTTTATAGAAGCCTATGTATAGATTTGCTAATAGTGTTTTTATAACCAGAATTGGGGGAGGGTGTCTATTTTTAATTTTTTTTTTCATTTTACACAAATCATTTTTTTTAAAGACTGGGACAAAGGAGACCCGGGTTCAAACCCCAGTCAGCCTCTGAGCTTCCTGGATAAGTGGACTAGGCTTGTCCTACCCCATGGGGTTGTTGTGCATTGAAAGTGGGCCGAGCTCCCTATGAACCAGCTTGAGTTTCTATGCGGAAAGGCAGAGAGGTCAGTGGGTGCAATAGGAAAAGTCACAGGGAAATAAGTGTGAAATAAGTAAAAGTTTTATTTAAAAATACAATAAAAATCGACACAGTATACTGGAACGTCCTGCCGTTGCTTGGACCAGCTCCTGGGGAAGGAAGAAAAGCAGCAAATTATTCCAGCTAACTAGTCTGTGAAATTCAGAAACGTAGCGTTTTAGCATGCAAAAAACTGGGCTTCAAAAGGTATGTTCTGTGGCCCCAGATTAGTAACAGAATGCTGAGTTCTAGAAAAGAGACCCCAGTGCATACGTTAACAAATACTTGCTGTACGTTCAACTGAAGCCTTGACTCTTGTGAGCCTGACATTAATGCAGCTACATGCGTCACACAAGATGGCAGTGTCGCAATCTGTGCCGGGGGTAGCTCTTGGCTAGCCAATGCGTTCATGAACAAAGCATTGCGCCTCAGCATCTTTTGTAAGATGGGAAATTGCCTTATAACGAACCCTTTCCCAGTCCGTATAAGCCAGTATTGCCTGCTCTGACTGGTACAGTGTCCAGCAGAGAAAGATCTTTTCCATCCCTCCTGTCTGGTGGGATGGTGCTGAGACCTTTTGCTTGCAACATGGACATTCCACCTCTAAGGTGTTGCCTCTCCCTTTGGGAAGTGATCATTGCTACCGCGGTGCACACCATTTCACATGTGCCCTAAAGGTCCTGCTGCTCTATACACTTGTGGTTGGCCAAGGTGTAATGTTAAAAGCCGTTGCCACTGGCAATGCCCCTTTGGGTGCAATCTCCCCATCTGCCACACGGGGGCAGCCATCTGCCAGATTTTTAGAAACAATAGCTACCGAATAGGGATGTGCGTTTCGGCATTCAGAATGCCGAAAGAATGCCGAAACAAAAGTGTTTCGGCTTCTTTCGGGGAATGCCGAAACGTTTCGGGGAATGCCGAAACGTTTCGGGTAGCCGAAAGAAAAAAGCCGAAACGTTTCGGGATTCTTTCGGCTTTCTTTCGGCTTTTCAATGGGAAAATGCCTCCGTCTTCCCGGACGTCTGGGGGAGGCATTTTCCCACCGAATAAGCCCAAAATTGGTGGGGACCTTCCTCTAACCCTTCTCTAACAACCACCCAAGTTTCAGACAGATTGGACTTTGGGGGGCCATGTTATGGCCCCCCAAAGCAGGTCCCCCCATCCTCCCATAAGAAAGCGAAGGAGCAGCATATTGTTAGCATGCGGCTGCTCATCTTCTTCATTATTTCCTATGGGGAAAAAATGAAGAAGCAGGCTTCCTTTGCCAGGGGTGGCATTTTGCATGCAAAATGCCCCCTCACCCTCAGGGGCCCTTCTCCCACCCCTCCTCCCACCCCCCACCAAGGCTCAGCCTGCTCCCACTTGGGGGGGGCCATTTCATGGCCTCCCCAAGTAGGTGCTCTAATCTCTACCACTGACAGCTGGGGGAGGCTTGTGTTGCCAGGGGTGGCATTTTGCATGCAAAATGCCCCCCAGCCCTCAGGGGCCCTTCTCCCACCCTTCCCCCCACCCCCCACCCAGGCTCAGACTGCTCCCACTTGGGGGGGGGCATTTCATGGCCTCCCCAAGTAGGTGCTCTTTTCTCTACCACTGACAGCTGGGGAAGGCTTGTCTTGCCAGGGGTGGCATTTTGCATGCAAAATGCCCCCCAGCCCTCTGGGGCCCTTCTCCCACCCTTCCTCCCACCCCCCACCAAGGCTCAGACTGCTCCCACTTGGGGGGGGCATTTCATGGCCTCCCCAAGTAGGTCCTCTCAACCCCTAAAGTCCACCCCTTACAGCCCCACACAAACCCAATTCCCCCCCAGCTGCCACACACAGACCCAAATCCCCACATTAGCCCCTCACAGACCCAAATCCACCCCCACCTGCCCCACACCCATAACCCCAGGAACAGGCTGGCAAAGGCCAGCCCTCTCCCTTTGTTCCCTATGCTGGGAACTTCTAAACTCTCTTTCCCTGGGCAATTCTGCACAGCCCAGGGGTGCCACAATGGTGGGCACACTTCTGAGTGCCAGCTGGTCCCTGTGAAAGAGCACCTGAACCACAGACACCCTCCCTCAAATTCCCCCACCACCTACAGAGATGGCTGGCCAGCCAGCCCCATTGTTCCCTATGATGGGAACCAACTGCACAAGAAAGAATAAAACAAGAACAACACAAAATAAAGTTTTAAATTTTTTTCTCCCTTCCAAAGTACAAGTAGGCAAAGCATTATGACACATTACACCAGCAGACCCCCACACAGAAAAATAACACAACTCACTTAACATCAGAGAATCACAAAGCATGATTCCTGTCAAAAACACTTTATTTCTTGAACAGCTTTAGGTTACACAGCAGGGGGGAACACCAAAGGGCATGGCAGCACTATCTTACACAAAAATAACACAACTCACTTAACATCAGAGAATCACAAAGCACGATTCCTGTCAAAAACACTTTATTTCTTGATCAGCTTTAGGTTACACAGCAGGGGGGAACACCAAAGGGCATGATAGCAATGTACTACAAAAAATAATACAACCCACTTCACCGTTTTTGACAGCAATTGTGTTTGTGTGATTCTCTGATGTGAAGTGAGTTGTGTTATTTTTGTGTAGTACACTGCTTTCCTGCTCTGTGGTGCCTTCCTACTGTGTAACCTAAAGCAGTTACAGAAATAAAGTGCTTTTGACAGCATTTTTTGGGGTGATTCTTTAATGTGAAGTGAGTTGTGTTATTTTTGTGTAAGATACTGCTTCCATGCCCTTTGGTGTTCCCCCCCTGCTGTGTAGCCTAAAGCTGTTCAAGAAATAAAGTGTTTTTGACAGGAATTGTGCTTTTGTGATTCTCTGATGTTAAGTGAGTTGTGTTATTTTTGTGTAAGATAGTGCTGCCATGCCCTTTGGTGTTCCCCCCTGCTGTGTAACCTAAAGCTGTTCAAGAAATAAAGTGTTTTTGACAGGAATCGTGCTTTGTGGTTCTCTGATGTTAAGTGAGTTGTGTTATTTTTCTGTGTGGGGGACTGCTGGTGTAATGTGTCGTAATGCTTTGCCTACTTGTACTTTGGAAGGGAGAAAAAAAAATTTAAAACTTTATTTTGTGTTGTTCTTGTTTTATTCTTTGTTGTGCAGTTGGTTCCCATCATAGGGAACAATGGGGCTGGCTGGCCAGCCATCTCTGTAGGTGGTGGGGGAATTTGAGGGAGGGTGTCTGTGGTTCAGGTGCTCTTTCACAGGGACCAGCTGGCACTCAGAAGTGTGCCCACCATTGTGGCACCCCTGGGCTGTGCAGAATTGCCCAGGGAAAGAGAGTTTAGAAGTTCCCAGCATAGGGAACAAAGGGAGAGGGCTGGCCTTTGCCAGCCTGTTCCTGGGGTTATGGGTGTGGGGCAGGTGGGGGTGGATTTGGGTCTGTGAGGGGCTAATGTGGGGATTTGGGTCTGTGTGTGGCAGCTGGGGGGGAATTGGGTTTGTGTGGGGCTGTAAGGGGTGGACTTTAGGGGCTGAGAGGACCTACTTGGGGAGGCCATGAAATGGCCCCCCCAAGTGGGAGCAGTCTGAGCCTTGGTGGGGGGTGGGAGGAAGGGTGGGAGAAGGGCCCCAGAGGGCTGGGGGGCATTTTGCATGCAAAATGCCACCCCTGGCAAGACAAGCCTCTCCCAGCTGTCAGTGGTAGAGATGAGAGCAGAGCACCTACTTGGGGAGGCCATGAAATGCCCCCCCCAAGTGGGAGCAGGCTGAGCCTTGGTGGGGGTGGGAGGAGGGGTGGGAGAAGGGCCCCAGAGGGCTGGGGGGCATTTTGCATGCAAAATGCCACCCCTGGCAAGACAAGCCTCCCCCAGCTGTCAGTGGTAGAGATGAGAGCAGAGCACCTACTTGGGGAGGCCATGAAATGGCCCCCCCAAGTGAGAGCAGGCTGAGCCTTGGTGGGGGGTGGGAGGAGGGGTGGGAGAAGGGTCCCTGAGGGTAAGGGGGCATTTTGCATGCAAAATGCCACCCCTGGCAAAGGAAGCCTGCCTCTTCATTTTTTCCCCATAGGAAATAATGAAGAAAGATGAGCAGCAGCATGCTAACAATATGCTGCTCCTTCGCTTTCTTATGGGAGGATGGGGGACCTGCTTTGAGGGGCCATAACATGGCCCCCCAAAGTCCAATCTGTCTGAAACTTGGGTGGTTGTCAGAGAAGGGTTAGAGGAAGGTCCCCACCAATTTTGGGCTTATTCGGTGGGAAAATGCCTCCTCCAGGCGTCCTGGAAGACGGAGGCATTTTCCCATAGAAAAAAGCCGAAAGAATGCCGAAATAATGCCGAAAGAATCCCGAAAGCCGAAAGCCGAAAGAGATTCTTGTTTCGGCTTTCGGCTTTAACGATAGAGAATCTTCTTTCGGCTTTCTACTTTCGGCTATAGCCGAAAATTTTTGGCTTGCACACCCCTACTACCGAATACTTATTTTTAATAAAAGACCAGCCAAAATGAGCACAAGAAAATGTGCAAGCTTCCATGTCCACCAGAACACTTCATTTTTAAAAAGGAAAAGAAGAAAGATGATCCAGGAGCACTCGAAATCTTGCACATGATGGGCAGATCCCAACGTTAAGCAGCCCACGCAGAGGGCATGTGGCTGCCGCCAGGACTTTGGATCAGGCGTGCCATAGGGGCCCTTTTCAGGTTGGAAGGCGGTGAGAGGGACTCAAGCCCCCTCCTCTGCCATTTTCCTAATCAAAAATGGCCCCAGGAGCTGCTATCAGCTCCAACAGAGAAACTTATGTACACTGATGGCTGTATGGAAGATTCCCCCAAAGGGGCAAAACAGCAACTCCCTGGTATATTTAGGTATGGGAAATAGCAGAAGGGAGAAAGGCTTAAACCCAATTTCCCTATACATTTATTTATTCATTTTTATTTATATTCCACTTTTTGCCCCTAGGGGGACCCAAAGTCATTTACAACATTTTCTTCTCCACTTTAGCGTCATAACCACCCTGTAGAAATTAACATATGTCGTACGCAACAACGAGAATCTCTCTCTCAAATCGTCTTTCTTCGAAAAGAGGTGGCCCTTCTTTGAATTTATTGCTAGTAAAGATACGTCTCCTCCGAATGACTTATACAAGACAATTCTTGATAGTTAATCACTCCATCTGTTAGTATGTATAGTTAAGACTCTTCTAAGTGTATCTTATCGTTGCTGTTGTTACTCCATGATTTTACTGTTATTGTTCAACTTATTATTGTTTCTTCTGTAGTTGTAGTTATGTTTCTTAATAATAATATTTTTTTTAAAAAAATAACCACCCTGTAGAGGCAGGTTGGACTGAGAGTATGCAACTGGCCCAAGGTAATCCAGCCAGCTTCTAGGGCAAAGCAGATCCTAGTCTGACAATGTAACCACTTTCCCACTCTGGGGTCCCAATCCGAATAGGGGTCCCAATTCTGAGGTCCCAATTCTCACACTTTGTAACCCAGCATAGAACTCAAGGCACACCTCTGTTGACAGCCGACATGTCCATCACATGTTATGTACGAATCATCCCAATGTATTTTTGGTTGTTATTTTGGTTGATCTGAATAAAAGGTATTACGTGGCTTTTGACTTTGGATTTTGCTTTGGGCCAGCTTAGGTACCTCCGCCCTTTAAGAATTTTAGGTAGTAAACGCGTCAGATTTGAGGAAGGGGCAGTTAAGCGGAAGTGAGGTGATACAGACCGTCCATCGAGGCCAAAGGCCGTGGCTTCTGCTCTGGTTCCGAGGTTCTCCTGCCATTCGCATTCTGCAGATAAAGAAAGCAGAGCTGAGAAGTAAACTGTTTGTCTGTCTGTCTGTCTGTCTGTCTGTCTGTCTGTCTGTCTGTCTGTCTGTCTGTCTGTCTGTCTGTCTGTCTGTCTGTCTGTCTGTCTGTCTGTCTGTCTGTCTGTCTGTTTGTTTGTCTGTCTTATGCACTGCCCTTCCCACGAGCAGACTCAGGGCGGCTTCCAACAATATCCCAATAAAACTACAATAAAAAACATTAAAACCACTTAATCTAGATAATATGATAAAAAGATTCAGGCGCCTCTGAACAAATCAGGCTACTATAAAATCACTACAGGCCACGGGCACCGCCAAGGTGTAAACATCTGAGGAAATGAGATATAAGATTTTCTACATCAACAAAGGACTTACCTGTTGGATATTTTTTGGATATCCTTGGATTTGTCGTGTTGTGACTATTGGGGTAAACTGTGTGATTTTCATTCTGTGCTGAGTGTATCGGGATTGTATATCTGTACTAAGATACGTAAGTAGACATGGGCATGAACCAAAAAAAAATTAATGAACTGGCGGTTCATGCTGACAACGAACCCGAAATTGCGAACCGTAATGAACATTTCCCGTTACCAAACCGGTTCATGGTTTGTGGGGGGCGGAATGGCCCCCGTTGGACTAATAATACTGTGTGAGCCCTCAGCCGAGGTACTCACTGAGCTTGGCCCCAGGGCCAGACAGCAGCCCTGAAACCAGAGGAGATAGATCCCTGTCCCAAAAATCCAAGCTCAATTATACTCTGTCTCTCTCCCCAAAGGCTAGCAAGTAGCAAGCGACAGCTCTGTCCCACTCCACTGCTCGCCGAAAGTGAAAGCCAGCCTGGGAGCCCAGTGCTTTTTATAAGCCGAGGTCACATAGAGCTACGCAGGAGGGCTGTGGTTGGCCGTCGAGACTGCCTGTCAGGGTTCGCAGGGATGAGATTGGAGTGCCCGTGGCTACAGAACACCCCTCTCCCCCTCCCTCCCCCCACTTGTCTTCTCCCATGTAACCAATTGTAACCAATTTGCAGCTCCGTGGTTGGAACGAAGACCTGCCGATCAAGATAAGCTGGGCTTCAATTTGGGTTTCCAGGGCAACAGAAGGAGTGCAGACAGAGTTCAGGCATTCCCCCAGCTCCGTTTCCAAGGGAATTGATTGATGGTGCCTGACTGTCTGGCTTCACAAACCACGGGCGAACACAATGAACCAGGCTTCCAACAAACACTGGTTCATTGGCCAGGGATGATCACGAACCACCGGATCGCGATCAGACGATTGGGCAGTTTGTGGGTTTTTTCAGTTCGTAATGTTGTTCGTGCCCATGTCTATACGTAACATATGTATGGTTCTAAAAGTTTAGCACTTGGGCACTTTCATTTTGATAAATGATTCCCTTTACTAGTATTGGTGAGTAGTGCATTTGTATTTATATTTCTCCCAGTAAGGTTCTCCTTTCCTACTGTGCATTTGCACAACTGGGAGAGCCATCCTGTTATTGTTATAGGCTTGTGTATCTTGGCAATTCTAGGAAATTGCAGACCCACACAATCCAATCTCTCACTCTGCCACGCAAGCTTGCTGGGTGACTTTCAGCCAGTCACACACCTTACGCCTAAATAAAAAAATAAATAATGTCGGGCAAAGATTTTTATATATATATATATCTTCCCCAGGGCTTTTTTTCAGCTGGAACGCAGTGGAACGGAATTCTGGCACCTCTTGAAAATGGTCACATGGCTAGTGGCCCCGCCCCCTGATCTCCAGACAGAGGGGAGTTGAGATTGCCCTCCGTGCCAAGCGGCACGGAGGGCAATCTAAACTCCCCTCTGTCTGGAGATCAGGAGGCAGGGCCACCAGCCATGTGACCATTTTCACCTAGGGCAATTTAAACTTTAAAAAATTCCCCCCTTGTTCCACTGACCCAAAGTGACGTCATTGTACGCTCCTGGGAGCATGCGTGCACTTTGTGCGTGTCCATGTGGTACCAGGGGCACCACCCACAGCAAGAGTTGTCCCCTGTGCTGGCAACCCACTGAGTTCCGCCACCTCTTTTCCCAGAAAAAAAGCCCTGATCTTCCCTACAGATTCAGTCTGGTTTGCCAGGCATTCCTGTTTCTACTTGTCACATGCCGCGTTGCTCTTCCTGGCTTGCATTCTTTATTTTTTAATTCCATATATTTTGTGGGGAGAGTTATTTTTTCATCTTCTTAATGTGTTGTGCGCCGCTGCAAGAGCCCTTTCGGGGGAACAGCAGGATAATGGCGCTAGAAGTAGTTTGGAGTGGAGGGGGAGGACTAAGGGATTCTTCCAGCGATGTCCCCCCCCATTTACCATCTGCAAGGCCAAAGGGCAAAGCAGAAGCAGCCAGCCACCCCACCCTCCCCAATTTCACCAAGAACCCTTTTCCTGAGTACCTTTTAAAATTATATTGCAATGGAGATTCGGATCACGGCAAGCCACTTGGGCTGCAAAATGTGCAGCTGCTGCTGGTATTGTCACTAACAGAAACGACAGCAAATTCTCACCTTTTCCAACCTCAGATTCCCAAAAGGCAGTGTTGGCTTAAGGGGAACAAAACAGACAGAGGTGTCTCTGGCTTTGGTATGCCCCCAGGTGTGCCTTTCTCCCCTCCAAGGATATTCACCTGCAAAGGCAGCCTTGAACTTCCCAGTGCTCAGGGAAGGGAGACTGAAAGAGGACAACCGGAGGGCTGAGCGCGAGGCACATCTCTGTGTTGCCAGCTGAACTGAACTGCAGCGTGTGGGGTCCTCGTCTTCCTCCTCTGGCGACGCAAGAGGGCTGCTTCTCTTCCTGCTTCGGTTTGAGCAACTGTGGCTCTGGTTCTGTCTGGCTGCAGCCACGGGCACCCGGGGGGCTGTGCATTGCAGTCAAGCATGCCTGAGACTTTCACCCAAGCCAGGAGTGAAATCAGGCCGGGCGGAACGGCCCAGATGGTCTCTTCTTGATACTGCTGAAAACAATCCGGTGGGAGACAGGCGAGGCAGGGTTCCATCTGTGGGTTAGCGCCGGATCCGACACATCCCACCGTCCTCTTTCAGAGACACCTTCATGCCTGTCCTGGCTTCCAAATTGGTGCAGAGGGATCGGACCTCTCAGTAAGGCGGACGAGGTCCCGCAGACATCCTGGACCATACGAGTGGCTTGTATGGCACTCAGGCGGACAGAAGGATCCGGATCGCCCCAGAGTTTCTGAAGAGCTACAACAGGGAAAAATCAAATCCATAAAGGGGAACAAACTCTTCCCTCTAATTTTTTTCTCCTGCTTAACAGAAAGGAATCTTGAGAAAATGAATATATAACACCATGCTCCTAAGTCAAGTTTGCTTCTTGCAATTTGACTTTATTTCTTCTGCAACACTCCCAATTATTGATATTCCTGGATTTAGGGGCTGGTGTGTGCGTGTAATAATATCGAAACTGGCAAACTGATCATTATCGTTCACAAAACGTGCACCCCTTGCTCAAAATCTGAGCAACTCACACTTAAATTCATTACACACTTGCCAATCAGTTGCTAGCTTCTCAGGGCCAAGCTACACATGACGAATGACACTTGAACGGCAAGTGTATTTCTCCCTGTTCACTTGCCCTCCACTCAATCCACTTGCCGTTCAAGTGTCATTCGTCATGTGTAGCTTGGCCCTTAGTTTTATTTCTGGCCAGATTAGACCATCAGATAATTATTTAGGATTTCTGTACACTGCCTCTCCAGATAGCTGCTTGAGGGGGCTAACAATGAAGGATAAAACAATTAAAATACAAATGAAAACAGTAACTCAATAAAATACGTCAATAAAACTAATCCCACCAGTGACAAAAAAACCCATTCCAGTCTACAGTTAGCAGCCCATAAAACTACCCAAACCTCGACAGCATCAAAAGGACCCTACAACAGTCACAAAAGCATGAAGCAGGCAAGAGGCAGCACGGTGTAATGGTTAGATTGTTGGTCTAGCTTCTGGGAGATCCAGGTTCGAATCGCTATTCTGCCATAGAAGCTTGCTAAGTGGCCTTGGGCCAGTTACACACTCTCAGCCTAACCTACCTGACAGGGTTGTTGTGTGATAACATAAAGGAAAGAACTGCTTTAGGTTTCCGTTGTGGATAAAAGTGGGTCATACAGGAAATTAAAAAATAAATATAGGGTAAGAGCTGGCCTTTGTGGTGCATTCCCTAGTTACATCAAGATAAAATTACTGCCCTCCATAGGGCTGCCCTCGAGAAATGTTCGGAAACTTCAATGACTGCAAAATTCTGCAGGCAGGATGCTGATCGGAGCAGGTTGTAGGGACCGTATCACTCCAGTCTTGGCCCATCTACACTGGCTAGTGCTGACCTTGGGCAACTCCACACACCATTGGTGCATCCTGGCATTGCGCTAAATGTTTCAGAAATCGCACTAGAAAGACACTATACTTCCGGGTGTTTAGCGAACATTTAATACAACATCAGGATGCGCCAAGGGCGTGTGGATTTGCCACTTTAAAGCTCTACATGGTTTCAGCCCAACATATCTGAAGGGCTGCTTACTCCTTTAAGAACCCACTATGCTCATCTTCCAAGGCCCTATTTCCAAGGCCCTTCCAAGGCCTCCACTATTCTGGGAACTTGCCAACCTCCTGGTGGAGCCTGAAGATCGCCCAAAATTACAACTGATCTCCAGACTAGAGAGCAGTTCCTCTGGAGAAAATGGCTGCTTTGGAGGGTGGGCTCTGGCATTACACACTGGTGAGATCTTTCCCCTCCCCAAACCTCACTCCGAACCTTTCCCGAGATCAACCTGCAAATCTCCAGGAATTTCTGAGCCAGAGTTGGCAACCCTAGGATGAGTGGATGTCCAGGAGAGCAGAACTGAGAGAAGACATTCTTTCAAGAAGAGATCCGCCCCTTTTTCTTATTAGAAGATAGGAGTGTTATTTATTGGGATGGTTTTCACCCTGACCTTCTACTAATAATAAAAGGGCACAACAACAAAAAATACTAAGTTCAAAATATGCAAAAATCAGCAGCATTAAAAGTGCAGAAAACAGTAAAAGCAACAGTGAAGAATCTCAATCCAGAACTGCAGAATAAAATCACAAATAAAATCAGTGATAAGCAAAGAAGTTTTAAAAAGATTTTTAGAAGATCCGCCAAGTGCAGCCAACGACTACCAAAAGCCCTTTGGAAAAATACAAGCTTTTCTTTACAGATCGCTGGAAGGCCAAGAATGAAGGGATAAGATATTTCCTGAAGCAGGGAGTTCCAAGGATTGCTGACAAAGCCCTGTTCATCAGGAGAGCAGTGGTGGATTTCGGCAGGACCATATGGGCAGAGGCCTTGATCTCAGGCCGTTTCGGAGTTGAAAGTACACCACCACTGCTGTGAATTGGGCTCAGAGACCAATGGACAGCCAGAGTTGTTGAGAAATATGGAGTTGGATTTGCTTTCCTCTGGTGGAAGGAGTCTTCCCCTGATTGCACTGGAGGGAAACTCAGCAGAAGGGATCCGTAAAACCCAGCTCACAATCTCCACGGCAGAGCCCGTTTTGCACCAGCTAAAATGTCCAAAGCAGCTGGATGTGACCGTCTTCTAGGCACACGTACCTGGGGACGGATCTACTCGTGTCCAGTGCTTCCTGGCCCCACATCCCATGATATTTCCCTGCCCCACCCCCACCCCGATCCCCTTACTGTGGCTGCGGCAACTGATGGGCTTACTTACAGAGAAATATCAAGTCCTTCTTTTCTTGTGTGATCACAACCGGCTCGGCACATTGGGCGACGCAGCCTGGAAGAAAGGAATTGGGTCAGTACCTGCCACGAAGCGCTTCTGTCCATGCCATTACCACTAGTGAAGAACTTGGTGTGGACAGGCAGACAGTAGATGCTGTGAGACCCGGGTTCAAGGGCCACCTGAAATGAAGATTTATTTCTTCTGCAAAGGAAACAGGCGCCTTCCTATCTACCTGGCACAGGGCTGGGGTAGCCACAGAAAAAGCAGGCAATGGCAGGAGACCCCTTTGCAGGGGTTAGTAAGACCAGTGAGCGCAGCTGCCCTTGGGAGAGACGGTCCTTCAAGGAGACGGTCCTCTGGGCAGGCACGTGTCACCCTTGGCCTCACTGTCCATCTTGCACATTTTTATCCCGCCCTTCCTCCAGGAAGCAGCATGCATGGTTCTCTCCTCCCAGTCTTCCGGGCATCTTCTGGGGAGCATTTCCACGTACTTCCTAAACACCCTGAGCCAGTCCAAGGCTGCCAGGATGATGGAAACCATCAGGACCAAGGCCCCAGGAATCAGCCAGCAGGAGGACCGAGGGATCTGTCTCTGTCTCTGTCTCTGTCTCTGTCTCTGTCTCTCTCTGCCTGCCTATCTAAAATGATTGTAAGCCTCTTCCTTTCTGTCTGTCTAAAATGATTGTAAGCCTCTTTGGGTCACTGCTGGAGAGAAAGGCAAGCTATGAATCAAGTAAGTAAGAGCAGAACCACAAGTGACAAAAGGCACAGGTTGGACACTAGCCAGCTTCCCTCAAGTTCTGATGGGAAATGTAGGCAGCTTGACAGAATGTTGGACAAGTGACCGTTGAAAAGTCCGTTGGGCAGCAGTCGGAGAGCCAAGCTGCAAGACCAGGACACCTACATTTCCCATCAAAACTTGAGGGAAGCTGACAAGTGTCCAACCTGTGCCTTTTGTCACTTGTGGTTCTGCTCTAATAAATACAATAAATATACCACCTTTCTTAAAATAAGCACTAGGGACAATCAAAAGCGTGGTCAGCAGTGGCACCAACACCCTGGAATAAGAACCCTCCTGTTCAGTTCGGCTCTCCCGCTGCGGAAGGCACGGGGCACTCTGGACACGGTGCAAGAGCGTCTCCCTGGCGGTTTCTCTTTTAATGCAGCCACGTCAGGGAGCGGGGCGGGGGGGGCAGCTCTGGATTTGAGCAGTGCCAGGGAGTAGCGGTATCCCTCCCCACAACTTTTCCCAGGTGAAATTTGCATCCTCCAAGGTGCCTTTCTCCGCACTGGGGAAAAAGGTATGAGGACCCGGTATCTTTTGCTCAGTTGAGAAAAGCTTCCTGATACGGTGGGGGATTTTGAGGAGGAAAATGGCCTACAGAGAAAAGAGACAGAAATGCTCAGGAGGCTTTCTGCATGACTGGCTTGGCCCACAACGCTTCAGGCAATTCTCATCCTATCCATGTCTTTCTTCTTTGCCATCTCAGGTACTTGTGGGTTGCTGTTGCCCTGCTGAGGGCCAAATTACAAGTGACAGTGGCCAAGGGTCCATCCCATGGTTGCCGAAGCCATTTTAAAAGTAGTTGTAGTTCTTTAAAAATTGCCATGGGGGCCGGATGAATGTGGCACTGGGTGAGAACAGGGCTTCCGGGGCCACAACACACATGATCTGGACTGGGACCCTGCAGTAATTTTTTTTAAAGACTTACAACCAATGTTCCCTCTAAGCTTTGCAGTATTGTGAGCTAAAAATCTACTTTGTGAGCCGAAACAACAACTTTTATTAAAGTTTTGAGTGCACCTCCTTTAAAAAAAAAATTACAATAAAATTGTTTTGATTACAACCAAAACAATTTAACAATAAAAACCATTAGGTGAAAGGGCCACAAAAATCAGAGTATACTTTGGTATAAAAATGGCTATGTCCATGCTGGTTACAAAGGGGTAGTTGTATTAGTCTATTGCTACAAAATAAAGGAGACACGCAATGGCACCTTAAAGACTAGCATGCTTATTTCAAGATGAGCTTTTGTGAGTCAGTGCTTACTTCTTCAGCCTCCTTCTGCACCAAGGCCAAGTTAAATGATGCCTTCACCATGGTGGCGGCTGAGACGCTACCTCCTCTCCTCATCTCTCTGGGGCTGAGGGGATCCTAGCGATTTCAGGCTGCATAGGTCAGGCCAGACCTGATCACTCAGCTCTGCTCTGTTCCCCAGCAAGAGAGCCAGCAGTGGCTGGAGGCGCTCTCTGGCACCACCCTGGGGGCCAAACCAGCCACAGCCAGGAAGGGAGGAGAGAAGTGGGATGAGGCTCCGTCCCTGCTCCATCCCTGTAGGGCCCACCTGCAGATGCTGGCTGACTGGGAGGGTGGGGCCACCCGAGGGTTAGTATCTGTGAGCTACATCTGAGAAGCTGTGAGCGGAGGAGTCAGAATCTGTGAGCGATTGCTGACGTGCTCACATTAGCGGGAACACTGCCTACAACTGCTTTAAAATAGCCTCAGTAACCACAGGATAGATCCGTAGCAGCTGTCTCTTGTGGTTTGGCCCTGAAGGCCTCCGTAGCCGATTTTCCTTTCCTTACCAATAAAGATGGCCGCCGCCCTCCGGATTGAGACTTGTGGGCACTGAAGGTGGCCCAGGCACTGGAGCAAGATGGCGGGGATGGTCTTGACCTTCCACGACTAGGAAGACAAAGAGAGATCGAAGGCGTGAGATGTAGGGAATTTCCAACAAGGAGGAAGGGTCCTTACCCAGATGCTGTTGCTGGCGGGTGTTCAATGGGAACAATGCCCCCCTCATCACTGGGACAGAGATATCTTAGCATAAGAGATTCTCCTTCACCCCTTTTGCACACTGGATGAGGGTTCTGGTGGTGAACTTGTGATGGAGTGGGCTGGATTTTTTCCTGTCTTTCCCAATCCAGTAGATGTAATAATGATGGTAGATCTTTGTGCTTAAATCAAGATCTGCTCCAATCATGTTGAAAAAATGAGGCAAGGAAGAGTCCATTTTTAACAGCAAAACGGGGGACGGGTAGAAGATGCTGAAGCCCTCTTCCACTCATAGTTTCCCCCACACACACACACACACACACTGCAGAATGAGGTCAAGTCCAGCATAGATTGTGTTGTCTTTGGCTGTTTCCACACGCTCTTAAAGGGACAGCCCACTCACGGAACACTGGCCACATCTACGTTTGCAAAACATCTGCAGCCTGTCTGGCTTCCGTTTTTTCAGCGCCTTTTCTGTGACTGCAGAAAGTGGTGCTGAAAAAATGGAAGCCCAACAGCCTGCAACTGTTTTGCAAAAAGAGACATCTGGATTCCTGGGAAACAGCCACCAGTGTTCGGTGAGTGGGCCGTCCCTTTAAGGATATGTGGAAACAGCCTTTGTGAAAAGCTACTGGGGTAGGGGAATGAATAGTGGTACCAAATGCTAGGGTTCTGGTCACCCTAGGGGCTCTGAAAGTTGGGCAACATGCCATTGTGGAATAGTGAAAGCTTACCTGTCCTAAGCAAGCATCTTAATATGAGTTCTCCTGCATGCAAGAAGCGGCCCAGAGAAATTCCATGTCTAGGGCTCTATGGTGGCTCTTAGCAGTACTGAGTTCGGGGCAGCTCAAGATTCAAACAAGGTGCACCACAGCTCACTGCCGCATCTTCTCACACCACTAAAATCTGGATTTGGGGGGTTATCATTCCAGTTGGGGCAACTGGTCTGGGCCAGTTTCCTTGCAGGGCACCTGATGTTTCAGGTGAATTATTCTGCCAATTGGGGTTGGCAACCCCTGAAATCTGAGGCCAGAATCCTCGAAAGGATGGATCTAAAACCTAAAATTTGGAACCCACACTGAACACAAAAATGTCTTGGAGAACAAAAAAAAACGAAGCCTTGGGCAAGAAACGGCGGCAGTGTTCGTGATTCTGGAGTCCTGGGGAGAAGGTTCGGGATGCCTGAGCCCCACAAGGGGTGAGCATGAGGGACGAGGGAGTGGCCTGAGCCCCAAACAGGCCAGGCAGTAGCGGTGACGGGCAGGTGCTCTTCTTTTTCCTTCCCGTCATTCATTGATGGGCCGGGGCCATGGTAGGGCTGTCAGGCCCCCTGGTGGGGGGGATCCACCCTCTGCCCTCTCACCATTCACCTGGCTAGGGGGGGAGGTGGGAGAACAGACCTCTCGGGCATATTCCTGCACTTCACAGCGAGCTGATTTGGGCCCCAAATTGGCTCGCTGTGAAGTGCAGGAGCATTCACGGACCCTGTGTGATGACGTCACTTCCCGGAAGTGATGTCATCCTGCTGTCCTGGCAATGTGCATGCATGAACAAGAAAGGTGAGTGCCGGGTCCTCCACTACCACTTGTTGGATGAGGGGACCTGGCCACCCTAGGCAATGGGAAGTCAAGAATCCCCCAGCATAGGGCCCAGAGCAGCTGCCCCGATGGCTCCTCGGCTAAGGTTGCCCCTGGCAAGAAACATGAATTGCATTGCTGGAATCCAAAGTGTAAAATCCTTGATCTAGATCTGGCGGGGGGGGGGGCATTTCAATTTCTCTTCCACCTGCCCAAGTGAAGGACATGGCAAACATACCCAACGTACTTTTGCAAGATGGCGGAGGATGACTTACAATTTGCCGGCAAATCTGCTCTGCAATCTGAGGGTGGTCGTGCCAAGCCTTCTTGCTGGTGACCTTCTTTGGAAGTGCCCACCCCAGAAACCGGAAGCACCTGGCCAGGGCTTCCTGGCTTGCCTGCAGGGTGGAATAAAAAGAGGCTCAGTCCCGAGGTGGGCACCAGGACACCCTGAGTGGAAAGCTTCGGGGACGGCCTTCGCAGTCAGCATCTCCAACCTTCCTGTCCCAGTAAAACTGCAGATTGTAAGCACCCAGGGGCAGAGACCCAAGTTATTTTGCCTGTTGTTTAAACACTCTTTACAGCACCTTGTATGCAGAAAGAACCGTCAATAAATCATGGTGCTTGACTTGGAACAAAAAAACGGAAAAACATGCATTTCAGTGCCAAGGCTCAATGCGGAAACAATCCTACTATATAAAAGGCTAAGCGTATTCAAGACAACTCACTTCCTAGCCTGGTGCACCACCAGAGGGCGCTGCTGTGGAGGGAAGCCCAGATGAGGCAGCCAGACCTCCAGAAAGCGTGCCATGGCGGAAAGCCCAGACTGGGATCAGGCATGGAGCAGGTGGCAATGCCCATCCCCTGCCTTCACCCGGCTGGGATCAGGAGGGGAGCAGGTAGCAATGCCCGCCCTCAGCCCTCACCCAGCTGGGATCAGGAGCAGAGCAGGTGGCAATGCCCTCCAACCCTTTACTCATCTGGGATCAGGCATGGAGCAGGGGGCAATACCTACCCTCCACCTTCATCCAGCTAGGATCAGGAGTGGAACAGATGGCAATGCCCATCTCCTCCGCCTTCATCCAGCTGGGATTAGAAGTGGAATAGGTGGCAATGCCCATCTCCTCTTCACCCAGCTCAGTTCAGGAGCAAAGCAGGTGGCAATGTCCGCACCTCATTCACCTGGCCAGGATCAAGCATAGAGCAAGTGGCAATGCCTGCCCTCCCTTCACTCATTCGGGATCAGGTCCAGAGGAGATGTCCATGCCCGCCCCCCCCCTTCCTCCAGCCAGGATCAGTGACGGAACAGGAGGAAATGTCTGCTTGCCTGCCCTCCCTTTTCTAGAGCATGTCGTATTTTTTCCCACACTGGGCTTTGTTGCTAGTAAGATTATTCAGTTTTGCATCATTTGCAGAAAGCCAAGAGCAAAGACTCTCATAGGTTGATTCTGCACTCATTGGATAATGCACTTCCAATCCTCTTTATAGATCATTTGGAACGGATTTTTTTGTGTGCGAAAGAAAAAATCCACCTCAAACGATTGATAAAGTGCATTGAAAGTGCATTATCCAACATCTGCGGAATCAGCCTATGAGAGTCTTTGCTCTTGGCTTTCCACAACCGATGCAAAACTGAATTATTCAAAAAGGCTTTTTTACTCAGGAGGGCAGTATTGTAGGGAGGGAGTCTCGGATGTTTCGCCAATGAGTTGGGAACCAAGAGTTCCACCATTATGTTGCTTTACATATTATCTGTTGCTTTGAATATGTGCTCCTATATACTACTGTATGCTTCATGTTTTTTCAATGTCAGTCCTAGAACTGATTATGTTCTGTTTCAGCAATCCTTCAACCCTGTATTGGATCCTTGCTAATGCTATGTCTCTATAAACTTGTATTCATCTACCCTATGACAGCGTTTATGGAAATGTCCTTGACACTGTATGGAAATGCCTGCCCTTGTCCTTGCCACTGATTGTACTAATCTCATCAGGGCTTTTTTTCTGGGAAAAGAGGTGGTGGAACTCAGTGGTGGAACTCAGGACCACTCAATGACATCACTTTGGGTCAGCTGGAACAAGGGGGGAATTTTTTAAAGTTTAAATCACCCTCGGCGAAAATGGTCACATGGCCAGTGGCGTAACCCCCTGATCTCCAAACAGCCGCACAGCACGGAGGGCAATATAAACTCCCCTCTGTCTGAAGATCAGGGGGCGGGGCCACCGGCCATGTGACCATTTTCAAGAGGTGCCAGAACTCTGTTCCAGCCCATTCCAGCTGGAAAAAAGCCCTGGATCTCACCCTATGTAATCCACCTTGAGTCTCAGTGAGGAAGGTGGACTATAAATGACATACATACATACATAAAATGACCCTTTCTTACCTGCCCAGGGTAATGCTGATTGCCACTTTAGGGTCAGGGCACAGAACAGCAGCAGTCACTGGGGTGGGGTGGGGGGCTGTGAATTTCCTGCACTGTGAAGGGGAGTGGACTAGATGACCCTTAGGCTCCCTTCCAGCTCTACGTTTCTATGCCCTCTCCCCGATTGCTCATTAGAAATACCTATGGGCAGGCTTGAGGACTAGAAACAGGTACAACCAATGCTCAGGAAGCCGAATTCTGCCCATTGCCATCAAAGCAATACTAAAAATGCTCTGCTTCTGTACGTCCTTCTAATGTTGGGTTTACACCCTGAAGAACCTGCCTGATTCTGCAAATCCAGCAGAAGGAAGGGTGGGTAGCAGGACTCACCTTCACCACCTCGGGGTCCTCGTCTTGCAGGTGAAGCAGCAATGGGACCAGACTCTGGCTCACCTGCTCCTGAATGAGGTACTTCTCCTTCTTCTTCACCACATTGGGCAGCTCGGCAAAAAGGGTGATGGCCGAATTGCGTGCCTTGGGGTCTGCCTGCAAATAAGAAAAGCCAAAACAGAAGTGGTCTTGAGGGGGTCTGGTGGTCAAGAACAGAATGGGAAGCAACACATCAGTGGCTTCAATAGGAAGAACAACCAGGCTTGGCCAGCAAGTGGCCACCTGCTCCTGTTGCCGTCACTGACCATTACTGACCAACACTGACCCCTACATTTAGCCCTCACTGATCAAGAAAACCCCAAACAGAAGCAGTGTTGAGGGAGCAACTCACCAACGGCTGCAATGGGAAGAACAACCAGGCTTGGCCAGCAAATGACCAGCTGCTCCTGCTGCTGTTGGATTGTCACTGACCAACACTGACCCCTTCATTTTGCCCTCACTTATCAACACCCGGCCCCCACCGACCAACCCAAACTGCATGAAGCAGATGATCACTATCATCTCAGCAAGATCCAGCAAGGTGTGTTTCGACTCTGCCTACATGCTCCAAGATGGAAGTTTCCAAAATCCGCGTGCTCAAACTGGCATCTCTGCTGTAAGTCAATGGAGCGGGGGGGCATCTATTCTCTGAGTCCTGGGCTTATTCACATGACACGAGGCTGCCTTATACTGAATCAGACCATCAGTCCATCAAGGTCAAAATTGTCTACTCTGACTGGCAGCTGCTCTCCAGGGTCACGGGTCAAAGTTTTTCACGTCGCCTACATCTGATCCTTTTTTAGGTGGAGATGCTAGGAACTGAACCTGACGCCTTCCGCCTGCCAACCAGATGCTCAGCCCTTGAACCACAGCCCCTCTGCAGTTGGGTGTGCGAGGTGTGCATTGCTGGTTGCAACACCCTCATTTACCTAACTTCCGTGCCCTAACTTTTGCGCCTTCTCCTGGCCTCACCTCTGCACCTAAAGGGTTAATACAAGGGAAAGGACGTGATGCTCTAAACTGGAATAACACGGATGATGAAATGGACATCCAGCCCGGCTGACCCGCGGGACCCCTGGGACCTTGGAAGCAGGGACGAGGGTGCGATGGGATGCAGCCAACAGGGAACCAGAAAGTCCTGGGGCTGAAGGCACCCCCCACGATGGAACGACCCACGTCTTACCATGTTGAACAAAGGAAGCAGCTTCTCGGCGAGGCTGACCATATCGTTCCTGTGCATGAACTTCAAGAGGTTCTGGATGGCAATGATGCCCTCGGTGACCACTCTGCTCTCCGTCTCCTCCAAGCTCATGAGGAGTACAGGCAACAGGGCCTTGACTTCTTCCACCTGCAAACAGGAAACAGCCAAGCGCTGGCCTTGTTTTGTTTTTTTTTTCTTCATTCGCTGCTTGATGGCTTGGGCAGGGGGAGGGAAAAGGTTAGAGAGACTCCTGGGAGGAGAGGCCTCTCAGTTACGGTTGCCAGCCTCCAGGCGGTGGCTGGAGATCTCCCGGAATTACAACTGATCTCCAGCCAGAGAGATCAGTTCACTGGGAGAAAATGGCGGCTTTAGAGCGTAGAGTCTAAGGCTTTATGCCCTGCTGAGGTCCCTCCCCTCTTCAAACCCCACTTTCTCCAGGCCCCACTCCCAAATATTCAGGAATTTCCCAACCTGGAGCTGGCAACCCTACCAGTGGTTATTAGCCATGATAACTAATGGGTCCTCCATGTTCAGAAGTAGTGTACCTTGGAATAACGGAAGCTTGGAATAAACAGCCAGGGAATAGCTACTGCACACAGGCCCTGCTTCTGAGTTCCCCCGAAGCATCTGGCAGGCGGTTGTTGGAAACTGAGCCACTCATGGGCTTAAATTTGGGTAACTGGGGAAGGTAGCTATTTCTGGGTTCCGGGCTGCTACGAGCCAGCCAAACCCCTGCAGTGAATGACTGCCCTCTTCACGGGGTCATCCAGGCAGTTGTTTGGGTAGCTTGGCCGGAGAAATGCTCCGAAGGGAATGGGCTTGAGTGGCTTTGCAGGCTTTGGCACAAAATTCCAATGAATATTAGAATAGTCAATAGGATTGCCAACTAGGGTTGCCAGCTCCAACTTGGGAAATTCCTGGAGATCTGGGGGGTGAAACCTGGAGAAACCTGGAGAAAGTGGGGTTTGGGGAGGGAAAAGACCTTGGCATGGCATAGTTCCATAGAGTCCACCCCCCAAAGTAGCCATTTTCTCCAGGTGAACTAATCTCTGTGGCATGGAGACCAGCTGTAATTCTGAGATATCCCCAGGCACTACCTGGAGGCTGGCAACCCTTCTGCCAACCCCCAGGTAGGACCTGGTGATCACCCAGAATTACAACTGATCTCCAGCCTACAGGGATAAGTTGCCCTGGGGAAAAAATGGCAGCTTTGGAAGATGGACTATGGCATTATACCCTGCTTAGGTCCCTCTCCTCTTTTCCCCAAACCCCACCCTTCCCAGACTCCACCCCCCAATTCTCCAGGAATCTCCAGGAATTTCCAAACCTGGAGCTGGCAACCCTAATAATCATTATCGATGTAACTAGACCCCGAGCTTAACTATAGACTCAATATATGAAAAATTCAAACAAGAAGGTTGGAAGCGGCTTTCTCACCTTCTCCGGATGGATGGCCAGGATGCCGAGCCCGCGCAGGCCAAGAGAGCGGACGTCGGGGCTGGGATGTCGGGTCCATTCTTCAAGGATATCAAAGATCTGGTCTTCCGGGAGGTGGTCGATCTCTTGGTAATGGAGCAACTGAAGAACAGAACCATCTGCCACGGCTCGCTGGCTGACCATCTTGGTGGGCTCATGCAAACCTAACCCATTTCAAGGGGCCTCGATAGTGCCCCTTAAAATGGGATCTCCCCCCCCTTTTAAAATTCCTTTGTTAAGACAGAATATTTGCTAGCCAAGGAGAGAGTTTGCGAATTAACCTCGGGGAAACGGTGCATACAGAAATAATACATTTCAGTAATGTCGGTGAAATCGGCTTTGACGACTTGTATATCTTTCCGTTAATAAAGGAATTGATTGAATTTAAATCCATTTGCGTGCTGCCAAAGCTGCAGGATAACTTCCATTTTGAGATGCTAGAAGATGTACATAGAGGGTTTACGATTTAATATATGGCAGCTACCAGAGGGGGCCAAACCACTCTTTATGTTATGGATCTTCGATCAGATATCAAATAAAACTGGTAAAGACAACTTGGGGGTTGGGGGAGTTAAACACTTCTCATGTAGGGTTGCCACTTCCAGGATGGGAAATTCCTGAAGATTTTTTGGGTGGAGGCTGGTGAGGGAAGGGACTTCAGCAGGGTATGATGCCAAAGAGTCCACCTTCTGGGGAACTGACGGCTGTCGTCTGTTGTAATTCTGGGAAATCTCCAGGCCCCACCTGGAGAGTGGCAAGCCTGCTTCCATGCCGTTTTCCTGCTAGAAAGCCCCACTGCCAGCTGCTCTAATCCCATTAGGGGGAAAGATACATATGAAGCTGCCTTCCAATGGAAGCAGACAGAATGGAAGTTCGTCTGGCTCATTGTCTACTTTGAGGGACGAGCACCTTGAATGTTGCAAGATGTTTGAGTTTTGGTCCTGTCTGACTGAGCCCTGGATAGTAGGTCTTGAGAAAGACTTTTCTGTGTTCACCATAATGTGAAAAGGGCAGAGTCGTGCAGCCTCATTTTGCCTTGGGGCTGTGCAGGGAAGGGAGAGAAGTGCCTAACCCATCAACATCCATTTGTTTTTGCTATTTGAAATTGGGCTTCTCTATGCGTGTAGCATATTAAAGGGGAAAGAGGCACGTTTATTTGCTGTATCCTTCATACATCTATTCACTGCTTTGTTGACCCTAAGCTGGGCAGAAAGGTGGCAGAAAATATTTTCTTTTAAAAATGCTAATGCATCAGCAAGGGAGCCTGTTTCAAAGGGAGCAAGTTGGATTAAACACCATCCTCTTTTCCCTGCATGGCCTAAGGTCTCTTTGAGCTTTGGTACCTGTGCTGGAGGCACCAGGAATTGAACCTGGTACCTTCTGCACACCAATCAAGTGCTCTATTGCTTAGCCAGAGGCCCTCCCTAGTAAGGATTGTGTTGGTTGTTGTGGGTTTTCCGGGCTGTATTGCCGTGGTCTTGGCATTGTAGTTCCTGTGACACTGAGAGATCTCTGTCTTTTGGTGCTACACCTCTGAAGATGCCAGCCACAACTGCTGGCAAAACGTCAGGAACTACAATGCCAAGACCACGGCAATACAGCCCGGAAAACCCACAACAACCATCGTTCTCCGGCCGTGAAAGCCTTCGACAATACAAGGATTGTGTTGTTTGTGATGCAGTCTTTATACTGCTCCTCTTCCACTCTACATGTCAAATTGCATGTCATGATATGGGGCTCTGTCATGGGATCTCCTACGGGGTGAAAGCAAGCTGCTATAGGACAGTATCGAGTACTGGCTAGAAAGTGGCCAAAGCGGAACCTCCCATCTTCTTTCCTCTGGGATGGACAGGACCAGTAAGGAAGATCAACAACGGGACAGAGGAAAAATATGTCCTGTTCCTTTAAAATAACATACTTTGTAAACCATGCTGAGTGGGCATTAAGTTGTCCTGAAGGGCAGTATATAAATCAAATGTTGTTGTTGCTATTAAAAGAGGCAGGAATGGGCTGTTGGGGAGGAGACCCTGGCTCAATGGGAAAGTCTCTGCTTGGCTGGCAGGTTCAGTCCCAGTATCTCCAGTTAAAAAGACCCAGCAATAGGTGATGTGAAAGATTTCAGCCCAAAACCTGGAGAGCCACTGTGAGTCTGAGTAGACAATACAGACCCAGATGGAACAACGGTCTGATTCAGTGTAAGGCAGCTTATCTGACATTTAATAACGAAAAGCAGTTATGCCCTCCCCCAAATCAGCTTGGGGCTAGGGAGGGGATACGCTCCTCTTTGTTTTTTCTGCAACAGACTAACATCGAGCAAGATTCGATCCCAGGGCACCTTGAATACCAACAAGATTTTAAGGGTTTAACCTTTTGAGAGTCAAAGCTCCTTTCGTCAGTAGACTCAAATCTTGCTGTTCTAACGCAGACCGACAGAGATACCCACCTAGCCACAGAGCCTGTTTTCTAGCAACAGTGTTTGTTTTTTTAAAAAAAAATACGGCCCTAGAAAACCCAGGAATGCTGAGCTTCCCGCGATGACAGCTCCCTCCAGAAGGGCGGGCGGGCTCCCTCTGAAGCACTTTTTATCCTGGTGTTCCTGCACAGGCGCACCAGCATAAAAGTGTGTCGTCAGAAACACGGTTTCCCTTTTATACAGAAAGACTGACTCTCTTATTTGTCGCTGTGATACCCTGTAACTGAAGAATAGCTCTGTGGAACCAGAAAGCTTAGTCCTATCTGTTTGTTTACAGTGTGTACTAATTACTACAAAACAGCAATGGGGGGGGCAGCAAGTTGAATAGCTCGATAAGGTGTAGATAAGACCCAACCTAGGCATCCCTTCACAAGCTCTGTGTGTCAGGAAATAACAGTCTCTTACCTCTACAAAGAAAGCGATGGCAGTCGGTGTGGCTTTCTCACAGCATTTGTGGAGGAGAGAGAATAATAAGTCCAGGATCCTTGTGATCTCAGGGCAAGCGAAATGTAGCATGGCTCTGTTGTGTTGCAAAACAAAAGAGAACGTTCGGGCCTCCGCCAAGGGAAGAGCACAGCCTACCGGCGTGGGCTCTCGGACACCCTCTTCTCTCCCTTTCCTCTGAACCGTCGGCTTTGTCCTAAACGGCTATGCGGCTATTTCAAATGTGCACAGCACATTGCAGAACATTAGAAGCCAAGTGGCTTCTGGCTGGCCAGTGGCCTTGTAAGCTGCATTGGATGGAGACGAGCACTTCTAGAAAGGCTTGTCCGTGACAATTCATGGCGTGGGGTGTATTGACAGGGTGTTTGTTGTTGTGGGGATAATAACATAATAATAATAACATACTTTGTAAACTGCTCTGAGTGGGTGTTAAGTCGTCCTGAAGGGCGGTATATATATCAAATGTTGTTGTTGTTGTTTCACTCCCAATGCATACTCAGAGCCCTTTCTGGGCAGAGAAGGGTGTGAAACACACTTTCCTACAAACCTTCCTGCTCTCTAAGCGTGCCTTGAGTATTATTTCTAATAGAAAGGCAAGACAAATCCCTTGGCTAAATAAAGATGATCTACTAGGGGGATAGGGTTGCCAGCTCCAGGTTGGTAGATTCCTGGAGTTTTGGCATTGACAGGACCCTGTGTGCCAAGAGTGAAAGCAAAACAGATTTCTAACCAGCACCATTTCTCAGGGGACTCAGAGCACAAAATGGGAAGTACCACTTTGGATACTTTCTTACCGCTAGACTACTGGCCTATACAGGTTTACTTTCACTCCCAATGCGTGCTCAGAGCCCTTTCTGGGCAGAGAAGGGAGTGAAACACACTTCCCTACAAACCTTCCTGCTCTCTTAGAGTGCCGTGAGTATTATTTATAATAGAAAGGCAGGATAGAAATCCCCTGGCAAAATAAAGATAATATATTCGCAGGATAAGGTTGCCAGCTCCAGGTTGGTAGATTCCTGGAGATTTGGGGCTGGAGTCTTGGGAAGACATGAGTGGGGAGGGGAACTCAGCAGGGTATAATGCCATAGAGCCCACCTTCCAAAGCTGCCATTTTCCTCCACTATACCCCCCTGGGGTCCCCACCTCCTCAAACTCCCACATCTCCAGGATCCATCTCCAAATCTCCAGGAATTTCCCAAACCAAAGATGGCAACCCTGGGCTGCTGGGTGGTCTTAGATGCCTCTTCCCACAGCTAGTTTGTTGATTTTATGGTGAACTGTTGTTTTATGAATTGTTTTAATATCTGTATTATATTTTTATAACTGCTGTACCTTGCCCTGAGCTCGCTTGCGGGAAGGGCAGGTTAGAAATATTATTATTATTATTATTATTATTATTATTATTATTATTATTAGATAATAGCCTAAACTGCAAAAATGTAGCAAAACAACCAGTGCAATCAATATGCATATTCTTTCAGCTTGGCACAGAATTTGGAAACAAAGAACCTACAGTGGTTTGATCTAGAAGACCCACCCTTGCTTCCAGTGCACCGTACAGCTAGCAGTAACGAGTACTAAAACACAACTCTTTATCAAAAATATATACTTATTAATCGTATAAGCAATCTGTAAACCACTCAATAAGTAGTGGTAAGCTTGAGCAACACATCAGCAAGTCCCCAAAGTCCAAAAGTCTATCACGTGTCGCAAATTCTTCCTTCCTCTTCTAATCTGTAGGAGTCCCTGGCCAACTCCCGGGCAGGAGAACGCTCAGTGGGAACGCAAGACGTGCTGGAGCAAAACACAACAGCCCACGCTCAACAGGGCGCAAGCTGAAATCTTGTTTCGGGAACTTCTTTCTCAAGAGCATGAAGGGCCGATATTAATACAGTTCCAAAGAAATGTGTGGCTTCTCTTCTCTGATCCCAATTGGGCGACCCAGATATCAGGTGAACTGCAGTTTGCCCCTTGTTGCTTTACAGTTGTTGGCACAGAATTTGGGCATGGTGGAGGAAGCATGATTGCCCTTTTTGAACCTCAGCATGCAGTCACAGCCATGGCCCTAACTGTACCTAATATGTTCCTTCCTGGGTGCCTGGTTATGGAGGGCAGGGGCATGGATTCTCACATCGGCAATGGTTGGACTCTCACCTGGCCAACAGCGTCACTCCCTGGAGCTGGTCTTGGATGCTCTGCAACATGGCCCAGCCCTTCTCCTTCTCCATGAGCGTGGCCTCGTAGCGGCATCCCATCCGGATGAGGAGCAGCTTGATTGTCTCTGCCGCAAAGCTGAAGACACAGAGAAGCCTCATTCATTTCCCCTTTGCTAATTGCATGGATAGCCCAGGTGAGCCTGATCTCATCAGATCTCAGAAGCTAAGCAGGGTCGGCCTTGGTTAGTAGTTGGATGGGAGACCTCCGGCGAAGACCAGGGTTGCAGAGGCAGGCAATGGGTAAACTACCTCTGTTAGTCTCTTGCCCTGAAAACCTCACCAGGGGTTGCCATAAGTTAGCTATGACTTGATGGCACTCTCCACTCCAATTGCTTGGAAGGACCCTGTAAGTCCAACCATTGGACCTTCTAGCAAGCCAGTGTGATATGTGCCACTGGGACTAACTCGGGAGGCCTGAGATCGAATCCTCACTCATCCTCTGGCTCCATCAACACTTTATGAAGCCCTCACATTTGGGGGGGAAACAACATGAGAACTTTGTATCACACATGTAATGGGAGTTTTGTGTCTCTTGATGCACACCGGCTCTTTTCTCTTTGCGACCACAGCACACCGGGAGAAGCGGTTTTAGCTTCCACCACCACCTGGCACTGTTTTACCTCCTCAAACTTCCCCATGGAGTCTCATTGGCTTAATTGTGAACTTAGATGTAACCACATAAGTAAAGTGCCTCCATGGGGCAGTTTGAAGATCTGGCGACAATGAAGGTAGCGTGTGTGGGTTTGCTAAATCTGCTTCTCCTTGAGTGGTGTGACTGCAAAGAGAAATGAGTTGGTGTGTACTTCTGGAAGGTCCAAAACTCCCATCGCTTGCGAGATACAAAGTTCCCGTGTTGTTCCCCACAAACATGAGGAATTCAGAGCCTCATTGGGTTACTTTAGACTGCTTACTCTCTCTTTCTCTCCCTCTTTATTTATTTTTTATTATTTATTTATGTCATTTGTAGTCCACCTTTCTCACTGGGACTCAAGGTGGATTACACAGAGTGAGATTAGTACCGTCAGTACCAATGACATTTCCATAAACAATGCCATAGGGTAAATAAACACAAGTTTACAAAGATATAGCATCAGCAAGGATCTAATACAGAGTTGAAGAAATGCTGAAACAGAATATAGTCAATTCTAGGACTGACATTAGACAACATGAAGCACAAGTAGCTCATAGAAGAACATATTTAAGACAACGGGAAGTACATAAGGCAACATAGTGGTGAAGTCTACGGTCCCTAACTCATTAGCGAAGCATCTGAAACCCCATTCCTACAACTCAGCTCGCAGGGTTGTTGTGGAAATAAATTAAGGAAGAAAGAAGCACGGGAACTCCCTGATTTCCTTGGAGGACGGGTGAGATGGAACGGTGATTAATAGTTCAGTATTGACTTGATGGACAGCAGCTGGCCAAGGGACCTTATCTGGCACCTGTGAATCTTTAGCCTGAGATACAAAGAATGAATGGTGAGACCCGGGGGGGGGGGGAAGAGGGCTAGAACTCTCAAGAGGGAAATGAGGAAGAAACACACGGGATTCTTTGAAATCATATTATTTTCAAGCACTATTGCCGAGTATTTTCAAGAGGTGCCGGAACTCCATTCCCCCGCATTCCCCCTGAAAAAAAGCCCTGGCGAGACCTACTCTGTGGACCAAGCAGGGGCTCTGCCTCTGGACTGTGGCCCCTCCCGAGAAGGACATAGGAGCTGCCTTCCTGGATCACACCCAGGGATCCAGGATGTGATCCAGGCAGAAACGGTGGACAGAGTGATGATGTGGTTGGTAGCACACGGCCAGTTCCTGATTCTCTTGCCTTTTAATACCCTGCAATGCAGTCTCTGGTTATTTTTAAACATTTTGGAAGTGCAAAGAAGAAGTGAAATCAGGACATTTTAATTAATTGGCTAACTACGTGAAGAACTGGATGGAGAAGAAACATGAGTGCATAGAGTTTTTTGTTTGTTTCCTTGCAGGAGCGGGCATTTTCTAATTACTGTTTCTGTTGGTTCTCCAGATGCAATGCACTGAAATAGTGAGTGCGACAGATCACTTTTAAAAACGGTTCCGTGAAGCTAGCTGAAAATTATAGCCTGAATGTCATAGCACAGTGGGTAAAGCTGCCTGAATTTGACTAGACTGTTCCATATTTGAAGAAGTGGGGGGGTGAAAGCATGGGGTTTGGGGCAGACTTTGCCAAAGGTTCACATATTTGCAAAATGCATGGGGGGAAGTATTTCTGCGCACATCTGCAACTAAGCGTGGGGAGCACATCCAGGAAAGGAGATAGGCAGGCAGGATTCTTTGGTTGGTTTTCTGGGGGAAACTGTGCTCAGGACTAGAGATGGGCACGAATCAAATTATGACCCCAAAAAATGCACAAACCAGGCCGGTTCGTGCTTTGCGAACCAGTGGTTCGTGGAAGCTTGTTTCCACGAACTTCCACAAACTGGTCTACTGGTTCGTTTGGGTTGTATTAAAGGGCAAGTTTAAATGGCCATTTCCCCAGGGAAATGGCCATATAGACTTTTTCTGCAGCTTGCAAGAAGCAGGTCCCTTTAAACTATCAGCTGGCAGGCGGGGAGGATTCCCCCCCTTGCTGCCTGCCAGCTGAAAGTTGAAAGGGACCTGCCGCTTGCAAGAGGAAGGGTCTTTTAAACTTCCCTCTGCCGCCTCCCTGCAGGCCTGTGTGGTGGCAGAGGAAGCCGAAAACAGCTTTCTCGCCCCTTGCGGGAGGAGGGGGAGGACGCCATGGGCCCGCAGGGTAGGGCTGGAGCTGGGGGGTGAGGGTGGGGCTGGGGGCTGGGGTTTGGGCAGTTTAAAGGTCCCTGCCACTTGCAAGGACCTTTAAACTGTCAGCTGGCAGACGGTGAGGGGGGATCCCACCTTGCTGCCTGCCAGCTTATAGTTTAAAGGGACCTGCCACTTGCAAGGCAGGAAAGGGCCCTTTCCCTGCCACTGCTAAGTGGCCAAGAAGGGGCATTTAAACCCCATGAACCACGAACCATGAACTGGTTTATGAACTTGCCCCAGTTCGTGCCAGTTCGTGGTTCGTGAAAACCCACGAACCACGAACCTCATGGTTCGGTTTTTTGTGGTTCGTGCCCATCTCTACTCAGGACTATATCACCTGCTTTGCTGTGGGGACAGCCACTGAAGGATTGTAATTAAAACACAGTTATTTTTGCCTTCCATCTGATCATGAAAGAAGAACTCGACAGTGACACCAAAAGATCCTATTTTATTTATGTTTTTAGAATATTTTTATCCCACCTACCTGGTGAGACTGCCTCCCCGCCCACATTGCTTCCGGAGAGAATTTGTATCTGGTACAGCTTCTGCCTGCATGCTGAAGTAGAGTTCCACAAGGAGCGCTATCAGAAGCTCCGGGTAAAGTCGCTGGATGGATTTCTTGCACTCGGGCACAGAGATCACATCATACATCGCCTGTGTTATCTGGTAGGGAGGATTTATTCATTTATTGACTTTGTTTATAGTCTACCTTTACTGCTGAGACTCATCGAGGACGACTACGGTTTATAAAACAGTGCACTCAAACAGCATAAGACAGCCAAAGGACAATGTAATCGGCCTATGTTTACAGAAATAGAGAACAATATAGACAACCATCTAGAGCTGCCAGGCATGGGAGGCAGGGACAAGGGGGGGGCATAGCTGACTGTGTGAAATAACTTGCATGAAAAGCAGGAAGTGATGTCACACCTCTCTAGGAATTACTGGAAATGCTATGGTTTCTTGCGATTCCTAGAGAGGATTGAATCACTTCCTGATTTCCCCCTGGAAATTACATCAGTCCAAAAGCCATTTTCCAGCAAGGGCCTGGGAACCCTGCAGCTGTCTAAAGCAAGGTGTACCCTAAGCAATACAGAAAGTAGATTACAAGGTAACAAAAATTCATTAAAGGTAGGTGTTACCTGCAATAATCATTGCAGCGGGGTACAATTCCATTATAAATGTGCCCTCTTGGACTGCTCCGTTCTCCTACAGTTCTAATTTCTTTTTAAAATAGCCCCCTTAAACATTAGATTGCGGTTCATGACCTGCCAGTAAAGATCTGTTAAGCTCTGTCTTAGTGCCCCCACCTTCCAAGGTGAGGGGGGTGGCAGCTAGAGGCAGGGCATTTTCTCTGGTGGCAATCTGCTTTTGGAATACCCTCCTCCTCCTTGAGGTTTGCCTCCAGGGTTCCCAGATGCCAGCTAGTGGTGGATCAACTCCTGGCAGTCTGCCCTCCTTCAAGCTGCCCTGGATGCCCTGTGGCTAAGGCCACTCACCCATGGTCAAGGGTGAAGGGCTCCTCACAAGCTTGAGGGATCTTTGTGGGTCATGGACGCCGTATCCAGTTGCTTTGGTCTAACTGGGACCCGGAGCTGTCTTTTCTTTAAAGAGGAGGAGGGCACCTGGAGCGGAGACTCACCGTGATGGACATGGAGGAGGTCTGCTGCTCGCTGTGCTGGTGTTTCTGCAGCCTGGCCAGTAAGTTCTCCAGGAGTTGTTCTTCAACCACTTCCTTGGTGGAGAGGGAGTGCCACAGCTCCGATGCATTGCTGCAGAAGGAGGGAGGTCAGGGGTTACGTGAAAGGCCAGGCAGCTTGCAGAGTAAGGCAGCACGATTTGCCCGCCTGTGGCAGTGTGGGGGGAAAGAACCAACTCCGATGTCAGCTGCAACCCTACGTCACTTCTGGGGAAAACCAGCTTTTTTACCATAGAGTTTTATCATAGAGATTACCATAGAGTTTCTGGCAATTCCTAGAGCAACTCTACATCACTTCCAGGTTTTCACAGGAAGTGACAGGGATAGAGTTAATGTTAGGTGTCCTCAACCTGCTCCCTCCCAACCCTCCTCCTGGTCGCCAGACTTGGCCTGGCAATCCTATTGCAGACTCTGCAGCTGCTGCCACTCAAGGCCTGCTTCTCAAGTTTCCCTGCAATGCCCCTGATTTTTAAAGCTTTCTCTCAAGACAATACATTTTTAAAATTTATTTGTAGTCCGTCTTTCTCACTGAGACCCAAGGTAGATTACACAGTGCAAGTCAATACGAACAGAAACTAAGACATTCAATGCACAAATATAATAGGGCAAGGGTTGCAGTAATTTGAAAACAAGCATAAACAGAGATGAAACAGTTATTATTAAAACAAACATGACATCTTTAACAACCCAGAAAGCAGCCAGGAGAAGCATATCTACATCAGTACTCAGTACCCAGTAGTATAGTCTACAGTCTCTCTGAGCCATTTCTTACAGCCACAGCCCTATTACCTGAGTAAAATAGCCCTCCTGAATAATTTGGTTTTGCACAATTTGCGAAAAGCGAGGAGATTGAGAGTTTTCCTGGCCTTCTCAGACAAGCCATTCCGTAAGGTGGGGGCTACCACAGAGAAAGCCCATGTACAGGGAGCTGTTTTGTCCAATATAACTGAAGACAACAATAATCATGCATAAGGAAGAACTTTGTAAGAGTGGAAGAAAGGGCAACAGAAAATTAACAGTAGTGGACTTGGGTGGGGTGTTCTCCATGTTTCTATGTACGATCTCGCATTAAATCGGGGCCACTGGAAGGTTGCGTGTAAACATGTCCTTTTCAGATAGGCTCAGTTTTCTGTGGCATACAGTCCTTAAGTAGTGGAAAAGAGCAAGAGTCCAGTAGCAACTATAAGACTCACAAAATTTGTGGTAGGGTAGGAGCTTTCGTGAGCCACAGCTCACTTCTTCAGATAGCGCTAGAATGTGAGTCCATCTGTCCTTATATCTTGGAGAGTGGAGTGATTGCAGAAGCTAAATGATAACAGACAGTGAATGACAAAGGCAGGCGTGATTGAATAGGGTGGGGTATGCAGAGGGGTGGTGGGTGTGGAGAAATCAGCATCAGTAATGAGACAGGAAGCCTAAGTCTCCATTCAATCCAGGTGGATGCATTGTCTTGAGCTTTGTTATCAGTTGCAATTCAGCAGTCTCTTTCTAATCTTCCTTTGAAATTCCTCTGTAGGAGAACTTAAGTCCTTAAGTTGCAAGGATCGAAAGCAAGAGCAATCCTGACAGTTGGCTGTCCAGCCTATGCTTGAGGACCTCTAGCAAGGGAGAGACCCACCACCTGCATGTTTGTTTTTCATTATTGAACGGTTCTCCCCTTAGCAAGTTTGTCCTAATGGACCTTTCTGAAAATTAAGGCAGTTAGATCCAGTCCTGCTTTGGGGAGCAGCAGCCCTCCAGGTATTTGAAGAAAGCAATGATCTCTTCCCTTGGTAGAGATCCCAGGGGCCCACTGGTGGTGGGCAATCTCCCAGTGGTTTATAAACAGCAGAAAATTTTCAGCTGCCTGGAGGTTGCTCACCACTGGTGGGCACCCTGGGAACACACATGGTGTGCGAGGTCCCAGCGGGCATGACCACATCACTTCAGGAAGTGACATCGTTGCACTGGCTGCAGAGAACTCCTGCACTTCATTTGGGGCAAAAATCAGCCCCAAATGGGCTGATGCTCAAAGAATCAGCCTGGCGCAGGGTGTGGGAGCGCTCCCGTGGCCAGCATGAGGATGCTACAAGCCCTGGAAGCGCACGTGTGCTTTGGGTGTACGCAAAATATAACACAGAGAAGACACAAAGTAAGTGCCAGGCCCTCTCCCCTCCCACTAGGAGGGTATAGGGACTAGACATGGGCACGGACAGAAAAACAAACAAACATGGTGTTTGTTGTTGGTTGCCATCCACAAACAACGAACATTAACGAACATGATCTGTTCATGAACACATTCGTTGTTTGTTGTTCATGGGGGCCAGCAGGCTCTCCTCCAGCCATCAAGATCCCTACCACACCACTCCCAGAAACACTACCTGAGCAGGCAGCAGGAAAGGCACCAGTAATAAATAATAGCTTGGCCCAGAGCCAGGCAGCAGGCCTGGAACTTGAAGAGGTAGATCCCTATCCCACAACACACAAAGAAAATTCAAGCTCCAATGCTCTCTCCCTGTCTCTCTCTCAAAATGCCAACAGCAACTGTCTCTCCCTCACTGTCTGCAAAACCAGAGCTGGGAGCCCCCCTCCCCCCAGGTCTTTTCCTCTTGTAACAAATTTGGAGCTCCAGTCCACACTTGGAAGGAAGACCTGCCTATCAAGCTAAATTGAGCTTATATTGGGCTTTCCAGGGCAACCGCTGGAGTTCAGACAGAGTTCAGACAATCCCTGCCTGAGTTGCCAAGGGAATTGATTGCAGGTGCCAGACTGTCTGGCTTGATGAACAGCAACGAACGAGGCTTGCAACGACCACCTGTTCGTTTAGAATGGGGTCTCATGAACAGCTTGTTCATGAACAGCAGATTGGGCTGTTTGTGGCTTTTTTTAGTTCGTGTTGCTGTTTGTGCCCGTTTCTAATAGGGACCTGGCAACCCTATAACCCTTGGCCTTCTCTTCTCCAGGCTAAATATATGGAGCTCCTTCAAGCTTTCTCCAAACGATCTGCCAGGGCTTTTTTTCTGGGAAAAGAGGTGGTGGAACTCTCAAGAGGGAAATGAGGGGAACTGATGTCTTTCTGGCAATCAGGGGGCAGGGCCACCAGACACATGAGTATTTTCAAGAGGTGCCGGAAGTCGGTTCCACTGAGTTCTGGCTGAAAAGAAGCCCTGCCACTCATTATCTTCATTATTCTCCTCCGCACCGGTTCCCATTTATCTACAGTTTTCTCAAAACGCAGTGCCCAGAATGAGGTCTGAGGAAGGATCTTGGTACCTGTCTGGTGGGAAGGAATGCTCCAAAAGACTGGAGATCACTGTGTCCAAATGTTTACTCTTGCTGGCCAAAAAGCCCACCAGTTTCATCACCAATCTCCTGGCACTTGGTCGGCGGATCAAGTCCAAGCGGCTGCAGATCCCGTCCATAATGTCAGACACCTGGAAGGAGGACGGGAAACCAATTAGAAGAGAGAAGACAACTGGCTCCAACTGTCTCGGTGAACATTGCTGTCACCCGCTGGAGAGGATTTATTTTTCTTTCCATTTTTAAAATTAATTGTAATATTAATAGTACAAAATATGCAACTTACAACTTATAACATATTTGCAGATATACCTTGCGTTATACATTTTGATGCTGATTATTGCCAACCAAAACTGTGAGTAATCTTTAGTAACAGTAGTTCCAACTCTAAGATATAGCGATATATATGCTTCGGAAATTGCACCTCTTCATTATTAATATATACAAAAAAGGGCCAACATTTTTCATTAAATTTAGTTGGCCTTGAGGACATGGTATCTCTTTACAAACTGCCTGTGATTTTTTCAATAATAAATTGATCAGCTGTTGTTTTAATGTAGGGGGTGCTTGATTATTCCAGTGCGAGGCAATAAGCGACTTTGCTATTACCCACTGGAGAGGATTTATTGATGTTATTTATAGTCCACCTTTCTCCCTTAGACTCTAGGTGGATCATATAGTACTTAAGGGAGAAGTTATGGTTCAGTGGGAGGATGCATACTTTGCATGTGGAAGGTTGCAGGTGCAGTCCCTGGTACCTGAATGTTAAAGAACACTCTCTGGCAGAGGTGATGCGGTGATACACTTTTCTCTCCCAACGTGCACAAGAATTGTGATCCCTCAGAACAGAGAGTTTTAATAAAGACTTACGCCATGGAGTTTCTCTACACAAGACATCTGACACATGAAGAACACGTGTCGGGAGATGCAATGGTAGCTGGGAAGGGTCATTTGAAAAGACAGAGCCGACGGCAGGGCAAAGGCTTTCTATACACTGGAGCTGTGTGAAGGGGCTGTGAAATGCCAGCCCATTATCACCTCTCCAGGTTCAAACCTGGCTCTGGAAGGCAGCTCCAGCCCATTTCCATTCCTCGCTGCCCTCTGGTTGCAATCCCACACAGTTTTAGACTGGAGAGGTGAAACTGACAGAGCCTTCAGGAGGCGAAAATGAACAATCCCTCTGAGGAGTGATCTCTGCCAACTCTGTCTTTTAAAACTACACTTCCTGGCTAACATTGCGTCTCCCTACACTTGACCAACACGCGCCAAGGCGTCGTGTGTAGAGAGACTCATGCAAAACCCACTTCATAGGTTCATACGACTGCCACCCAAAGCATGAATCCACACAGCCTGTATGATTCTCTGTTCTTCGTGGAATTTTGTTGCAGAAGTCTTGCCTCGGGAGTTGAAGGTTCCTCACCTTTTCGATTTCGGCCCCACAGTTCCGTGCCATGCTGGCCAGCAGGCCCTCTGTGGTGGAGATACTGCTGCAGTGCTCCGTCAGGCCATCCAAAGCGGTCAGGATAAAATCGGTTCTCTCTCTGGGGCTGAAGTAGACCCCAAAGACCTGGAGCGCGAGACCAGGCAGGCAGAAAGACAGACAGACAAAGGGAGAGTCTCAGCGGCACTGACACATTTTGTTTATTTTTCATTTTGGTGATATATATTCTTCCTTTCCAGCTCAAGAACTGCCCTCAGTAAAATATAATTTCAACTGTAAAATCCTAAAGATAAGAGATTTTTAAAAAACTAGCAATGAATTTGCAATTTTAAAACAGGATGTGAATTTTTTTTAAAGGACACCTGAAATAACAACGACCATGGCCTTAACTGGCTTTGAAAAGTCTGCATTGTGGACCTAAAGACGGCATGTGGTAGGGAGCGCCAAAGAGCTGGCGAGCTGGAACAGATGCCCAAATGAACATCATTCGTTCCTTAGATTCACCTTTTCATTCAACCACTGCTTCCAATGCAGGAGGAATTCCTATTGTTGGCCAAACAGCTAGAACACCCACTGAAACATATATTCTTATCTTTCATCTCTGGGAAATGGTTGCAGTGGGACTGGGCTGCCTGAGTCCACCTGACAAGGGCCGTTTCCACACGGCTTACCATTGTTCGTAAGGACCTGGAACATCGCGCAAAAAACGCGGAAGATTGCGTTTTCTTGCACGAGAAAACACAATCTTCCGCGTTATTTGCGCGATGTTCCGGGTCCTTATGAACAACGGTAAGCCGTGTGGAAATGGCCAATGTGACACATCTTTGTACAAGAGTTAGTGCAAAGTGCTTCCAGGGATCCTCACCTCTGCTGGAGTTGCCAGCTCCAGGTTGGGAAATTCCTGGAGATTTGGGGGGTGGAACCTGGAGAGGTTTGGAGAAGGGAGGAGCCTCGGAAGGGTATAATGCCATAGAGTCCACCCTCCAAAGCCACTGTTTTGTCCAGGGGAACTGATCTCTATGGCCCAAAGGGCTGTCAGGTTCAGGTTGGGAAATTCCTGGAAATTTCAGGGGTGGAGCCTGGAGAGGGTGGGGTCTGTGGAGGGGAGGGGCCCCAGTGGAGTAGAATGCCACAGAATTCACCCTTCAGAGCAGCCATTTTTGCCAGGGGAACTGGTCTCTGTTGCCAGGAGATCAGTTGTAATTCCAGGAGATCTCCAGCTAACAACTGGAGACTGGCAACCTTACAGCCTTAGGCAGTGTGTTCCAATGGAATCCATGGCACCAAGCATGCCTTTATTAGGCGCAGGTTCTCACATGCTTGGATACATCTGGTAGTGACAGCAAGATGTGTGCATGTGGAGGGGCATCCAAGTATGGAAGAAACATCATAAATCAGACACCAAAGCGGGGAGGATTTCATTGGACTCAGGGGCAATTTGCCAGGTGGCCTGTTCCAACCGTCAGGCCCCAAATGATCAAATGATGAGAACATCAAATGTGCGTGCATGAAATGGCCCAGCAGAGCGAGTGTTTATTCTGAGAAATGCATTGCCAAATAGTGGCTTCTATATCCATATCCATCACCAGACTGTGTCAGGCAGATGGTGTAGTACTCAAACAGTGCAATTATATTTAGAGTGACTCCAGTCTAAGCCCATTGATTTGATGTGCGCATTGATGTACGCACTGATGTGTGCATCTCCCACAGGGATCAATATTTGGACCAGTACTATTTAATTTGCTCCTAGGTGAACTGGATTGGGGTGTGAGCCACAAAGTGGCAAAGTCTGCTGAGACCTCAAGGGAACCCAATGAAATAATTGAGCAATAGTTTGAAACAGGGCTTTTTTTCTGGGAAAAGAGGTGGTGGAACTCAGTGGTGGAACTCAGGACCGCACAATGACATCACTTTGGGTCAGCTGGAACAAGGGGGGAGTTTTTTAAAGTTTAAATCGCCCTCGGCGAAAATGGTCACATGGCCGGTGGCCCCGCCCCCTGCTCTCCAGAGAGAGGGGAGTTTAGATTGCCCTCTTGTCTGGAGACCAGGGGGCAGGGCCACCAGCCATGTGACCATTTTCAAGAGGTGCCAGAACTCCGTTCCAGCTGAAAAAAAGCCCTGGACTGAAGAAAGATTTAAATAAAGTATTCCACTGTCCTAGTCACCAGTTTGGAGGCAAGACCTGGCAACAACAGGTCCCACAGCAAGGGTTCTCAGATTACAGTCCAAAGCCAAAGTCCAGGGTCAGGTAACAATTCAGAAGCAAAGTCCAAAAGCATTTCAATGTAAACGTCTGGGGTCAAGTAACATATTCTAAAATCTAGGTCCAGGAAGAGCCCATCGTTCAGGCTGCAAGGGTCCAAGAGTTTAGCATCGAGTATCTCATAGACTCATCAACAGAGCTGCAGACTGCACTGGCTCTAGCCTCACTTATATAGGGAGTTTTCTCTACAGGTGAGGCTGGGTTCCCTGTTAGGCTCCTTTCTACAAGTTGTGTCATCTCCAAGCTGGGCCACCTCCTCTCCTTCTGGGAAGTATTCTTGTAATGACTTAGGTCTTTCCTGGCACTTCCTCAGCAGGGGAAAGGTCCATTGATTTCAACGGCCTTAGACTGGAGTCAGTCTGCATGGCATTGCACTGAGAGTGTCACAGAACGATCTGTGAGAACTGGATTCAGGTTCCTGCACGGCCATGAAGTTTGCCAGGGGTCCTTGGACCGATGATGACTATCAGCCTAACCTGCCTAACAGGATTGTTGTAAAGATAAAGTGGGGGGAAGGGAATGGAGACTGATGTTTGCTTCCCTGAGCTAATCGGAGGAAGGTCAGGATAAAAATGGACAAGCGTAAGGGCTGCTGGCTGGGCTCACTCCTCGGTTACAGCCAGGCAGCCTCCGATTACCTCTGCGACTCGGGACGGGTTTTTGAGAAACACCAGCGGATTCCAAGATTCCAGGAATTCCTTGTGCTTCCTCTTGATGATTTCCGAATGGAATTTCTTCTCGTCCAGTTTCGCAACTGCAACACACAGAAATGCAAACGTCATCCCATCTTTAAGTATGAAATCTGCGAGGGGGGACCGTGTCCGGTCTCAGCAGAGGGTGCCAGATTCTTGGCTCGTGGCCCTCTCTCAGGCCTCTGACAACAAGAACGGGGTTCAATAGCACACAGCTCCGCTTTTCCTTCTTGTTATTGATTTGTTTTTATTTATTTATTTTTATTTTACTTCACTTGTACCCCACTTTTCTCCCCAATGGATCTCAAAGCAACTTACATCATTCTCCTGTCCTCCATTTTTAACTTGCAGAAACCTTGTGAGGTGGAAGAACCAGGAAAAAAACGAACCGTGCTGTTCGTGGTTCATCGTGTTTCACAAACCACAAACTTTCACAAACTTGCCCCAGTTTGTGAACCAGTTCGTTTGGTTTGTGAAAAATGTCACTTCCGGGTCAGCAAAACGTCACTTCCGGGTCAGCAGAAGATCTGCAGAACGACCAACTCGTCCATTGCCTAGAAAACTGATTGATCGGTGCCAGGCTGTCTGCAGTGACAAACCGAAAAACAAACCAAATGAACCCGCCTAAAGTTTGTGGCAGTTCATCAGCAATGGGCTCTGACGAACTGCCGGTTCATGAACCACAAACTGACATGGTTCGTGCCAAACTTTGGTTCATATTTTGGTTCGTGCCTGACTCTACTGATAAAGGTGCTGGCATTAGCAATAATAGCAAAATTTCCTTCACTGATCAGAGAGAAGACAAGTTTGTTTGTTGGAGAAGAGAAACCCCTTATTTAATTTTTACATGAAACAGACAGTAATGATTTGATGACTTGTGGATTTATGGAATAAGGAATTTGGACATTAGGAAAAAGAAAACATTTATTTTTAACACAGAGTAAGAGAAAATTTGAAAATACTAATATTTGTTACAGAGAAAATCGGAAGCTTCCTTTTAGTTTATGTAGTTTTTCTTTAGCCTTTGTTTTTTATTTTGTTTGTATGGTTTGTTATGTTCGTTAACTAGTTTTTGTGTAATTGTATCTTTATATATTTTTTTTCTTTTTTATTATATAAAACTCCTAATAAAAGAAAAAAACCTTGTCAGGTGAGTTAGGCTGTGGCCGTTTCCAGACGGCCCCCCGCCTCGCGAAACGTCGCGCGTCATCGCGCGTCGTTGCGCAGAAAACGCGAAATATCACGTTTTCTTGCGCGAGTTTTGCGCGATGTCGTGCAAAACTCGCGCGAGAAAACGCGATATTTTGCGTTTTCTGCGCAACGACGCGCGACGACGCGCGACGTTTCGCGAGGCGGGGGGCCGTCTGGAAACGGCCTGTGTGTGGGTGACTGGCCCAAAATCACCCAGAATGTTTGAATGGAAGAGGGGGGATTTGAACTCTCTAACTACACCACACTGGCTCTTCCGAGTAGTGTTTAGACCAGTACCAGAGAGATCTGAATTCAAAACCCTGTAGCTCTCCAGGTGACCCTGGGCCAGGCATTCTCTCTCAGCCCAGCCCACTCCACAAGGTTGCTGTGAGGGTAAACTGAAAGAGGGGAAAATAAAGTTGCCAACTCCAGGTTGGAAATTCCTGGAGATTTGGGTTGTGGAACTGGAATGAGCAGGTTTAGGGAATGGAGGAACTTCAGTCAGCGATAATATCAGAGTCCACCCTCCAAAGCAGCTACTTCTTCCAGGGGAACTGATCTCTAAGGGCTGGAGATGACTTGTTATTCTGAAAAACCTCCAGTCCTCACCTGAAGGTTGGCAACTTTAGGAGGACAACCATGTTTACTCCCTTTTGCTCCTCTGAGAAAGGGTGGGCTAAAAATTAGAATGGTATCCAACCAGCCTTTTCCTCCTGTCCAGCCCTTAAGCAGTGCATCTCCGAGTGAATCTCAGTTCCTAAATCTGCTAAGCCCCACAGCCTGTTTCCGCCCCTCCCCTACTTCTGCCGTAACTCACAAGACAAGGGAACGAGTCTTCCAAGTCCGTCAATGGGGCCAGGATTCTTTTCCTCACTTAGGCCACTCTTGCAGAGAGCCAACTGTCTCGACATATAATCTGATCTATTTCAGCGCTTGTTCCCATTGATAGATGTGAATGTTGTAAATTTACCAGCTGAAGTCCAATTTGTCGGTCATTTGCCAGTTGATGCTGAAGGTCTCATAGAGGCGCCAGCCAGCATCCATTACTGCTTTCTGGGCATTAACATCCTTTCTTTGGGATGACTGGCAATAATAGTAATAATAACATTCGATTTATATACCACCCTTCAGGGCAACTTAATGCCCACTTAGAGCGGTTTACAAAGCGTGTCATTATTATCCCTACAACACCCTGTGAGGTGGGTGGGGCTGAGAGAGCTCCAAGAGAGCTGTGACTGACCCAAGGTCACCCAGCTGGCTTCAAGCGGAGGAGGGGGGAATCAAACCTGGCTCTCCAGATTAGAGTCCTGCCGCTCTTAACCACTACACCAAATTGGCTCTCGTGTACAAAGAGTACATCTCCTCAAACCTGTTTTGTGCTGTTGCTGTGAGGTTAGATGAGGCCTCAAAGAAGCAAGAGGAAGATCTGGTGTCTCGTGTCTATAGTAAAATATGAATGGCAGGCTTACGCAGCCTCAGTTTCCCTCCTGGCCACAAGAGGAAGCCAGAGGAGGTTTAATCTCCAACCTCCACTCAGAGCCGAACTACACGAGATGAGTTACAAGAGTTCTACACGTGTCTGCTTACCTCAAGGTTTGATGGGAAGTGTAGGCGTCCTTGCAGCTTTAAGTGTAACATTTACAGAGCAGCAGGGAGGGGAGTGCAGGCATCGGGCTCTTCCCAGGCACCCCCCTTCCCCTCTGCTGGGTGTGGGGGGGGTTGGGGCCCCTCTACTGCTCCCCCTTCCCCACACAGTAGATAGGGCACCTGGCTGCTGCTAGCTGGTAGTGCAGCTTTGGGCAGGGGCTGGGTGAAGAGGTCAGCAGAAAGTGCACCTGAAGCGTTGCTGCATCTCCCCCCCCCTTCCTCACCCGGTGAGTGGGATGGAGATGCAATGACACAGCATGTGCACCTGGGCTGGCGCGCTGTCGGGCCATAGCTTCACTGCCTTTCCCCCTGCTTGCCTGGCCCCCGCCCGAAGCCACACCACGCAGCCTGGAGCTGCATAGCTCGGCAGTGCTCGGCTTAAAGCTGCAAGGATGCCTACACTTCCTACACTTCCCATCAAACCTTGAGGTAAGCAGACACGTGTAGAACTCTAGTAACTCATCTCGTGTAGTTCTGCTCTCAGTTTGATTATTTGAAACATGGATTCTCTCCTTTGTTATTATTAGCATTATAAAAGGGGCAAATGCATGTTTTTATAGGATACGTCTTTTCTCCTGTAAAATATTAGCAAAGCAGGGACTCCGCGTACACAATGTGGAGCTGTCAGCGGATGGGTTAAACCCATTGTCCTTCCTTGCATAGCCCTAAGGTGAACAGAAGCCCCTTCTGCACCCATCACATAACTCCTCACTTTCCATGAAGTTAAGCCAAAAGGCAGGGAATCGGCAGCTTGTATGTGGCCGTTCGCACCTCTCATTGGAGCAGCGATGAGTCGCCAGAAAAGCTCCGATCCTGCCTCCTTCTCTGTTGCCCCCAAGCATCTGTTTCTGCACTCTGAGATAAAAAGAGAATCTAAAACTCGATTTCTGATAACCCAGATATTTAGCCCCCTCTACAATATTCCCACCAGTGCTAAAGCAAAAAGAATAAAAAGGGGACTTCCTCCTGCCTGCGTTAAAAGAGGAAAGAGGGGCGGGGGGAAGAATGGAAAGGAGGGGAGAGGGAGTGGCTGGCAGGGGACAGGAGAGGGGGGAAGAGGGGGGAATACCCCAAAACAGAATAAAGTGTGTGCACGGGAAATAGTCTACCACAAAGCAAACAATTTTTTTAAGTCGTGGTATAAGAACTCCCAGGAATGCTGGGGAAAGCTGCATAGTGGTCGGAGTAACTACTCATTGCAGCAAAGCTGGTGCAGACAGTAAAAAAAACCCATTGCAGTATGGGAATTGAACCGGCAAAATAGACCCATGCAGACTCCGCTAGAGGCCTCAGGAGCCAATAAAGCGCATTTGCTTGATGGAAGGAGAGACATGATCTTTAGCTCGTCTGTCTGAGCCCAAAGATGGATGTGTGGCCCCTTTAAGGCTGCAACGGTAAGAATAAGGTTGCCAGGTCTCCTGCTATTGCGTGACACCTCCCATTGGCAACCTGCTTCTCCCACACCTTTCGGTAGGAGGAATTTTTTAAAAATCACTGGCATGGGGTTCTTTTTTTTTTTTGAACTTCCGGTTTGGGATTCATGGAGGTCTGACGCAGCTCCATTTGCGGAGCTGACCGGACTGCCGTTTTAAGTGGCCGGCGGGGGAAAAATAGCCCGCGGCCGACTGCTCTCAGGCGGAGAGCAGGCAAAGAATGCTCAAGACCCTAGGGTGTGCTAGATCTCGGACGAGGGGGGGCTCTACACAACGGGTCCCCTCCCGATCCTTGAGGTCCCACCCTGCGACAGGTCGGCTACAATCTCTGCAGCAGTTCTGGGGCCAATTCGGCTGGCATAAGACCTACATACCCAAGCTTCGATTGGGGGAAGAAACGGAGAGGAGAAGCTAAAATCGAAACAGCGATTACAACCCGAGAAAAGTGAATGAGAAGGTAAAGATCACTATCTTCTGTTACGGGACAGATTGATTAAAGCAGAGAGGAATAAAAGTAGATTTTCAAACTGCAACAGGCTAACGATAAAGAGGGGAAGACTCGGCAAGAGTTGTATTTGAAAAGAGACTCAGTTTAAAGAAGTTATTAAAGGAATTGGACTATTGTTTTGAATACTTGCGGTTATGGAGCTGTGAGAAAAAGACACCATCGCGAGACCTACTGTGGGAAGTTGGGAGACAGGAAGTGCGTAACAACAATAGAGTTGCTGGAGAGAAGCGGCCCTTGCTGGAGGGCAGGAAGAAGGGAATCACCATCTTTGAAAGGGGAAGGGTCGCGGCCTCAGCGGAAAAGGAAGTAGGCCATCTTGGATTGCAAAATCATAGAGAAATCATAGAGAAAAGACGCCCGACATTTTGGACTCTTTAAAATTTAATTTTTGCAAGAAGACCGGGACATTTGAAAAAAAGGACATTAAATTTTACGCCACGGAGTTAAGGAAGAGAGCGGACTTGTGGGAGCGAGCCAAAGCAAGCCCCACGATGTCAAAAAAAGAGTGGCAATCGGCAATAGAAAACCTGGATAAAAAACTTTTAGATGTGATTAAAGAACTTAAGGACATGAAATTGGAGCTGATTAAAGAGGTTAAAGAGGTTACACAGACAGTAAAATCGGAGCTGTCAGAAGTGAAAAAAGGTATGGAAACAATACAAAGTGAACTACAAGGAACGCAGCAGAGAGTTAAAACAGTAGAAGACGCGATGGAGAACGTAGTAGACACGCAACAAACAGAGATGAGACTGATGAGGGGGAGAATGTCAGTTGCAGAAACTAAACACATGGAGAAGCAGTTACGTTTTCGTGGCTTGCCAGAAGTGGAAGGAAAGTCAGCGCAAGAACAGATGACTGAGGTGTTAGCTGAATACCTGGGGAAGGAGGAGGAGGAAGTTGTGGCTATCCTAGATGTGGCATATCGTGTGAATTCGAGAATTGCAACCCAGAGGAAATTACCAAGAGACGTGATTGTGCAGTTTACGACACGAAATATGAAAGAGAAGATTGTGACAAAACAGTTTCAAGATCCATTGGAGATTGATGGCAAGACGATTATCATAATGAAGGAATTACCCAGGTCAGTGTTATCAGATCGGAAAAAATATAAAGTGCTAATTCAGATCTTGAAGGACATGAAAATCAGGTACAGATGGGAGTTACCAGAAGGTGTGTCCTTTGAGTTTGGAGGGGCCAAAAAGCGCATCAGATCTGAGCGAGAGATGGAGTGATTTATAAGGGACAATGAAAAAGACTTACCAACAAGACTATGAGTATGGAGTGTAAAGTTTTATCTTGGAATGTAAATGGACTAAACTCACCGAATAAGAGAAAAAATATTTTCCACTGGCTATTAAAACAAAAATGTGACATTGTTTGTTTGCAAGAGACCCATATCAGAAAGCAGGATGTAAAATATTTAAAATCAGGAAAATTGGGCAAAGAATTTGTAGCGGCCTCCAACAAGAAAAAAAGAGGAGTGGTGTTGTACATAAAAGAGGAGCTACAGCCAAAATTTGTAATAAAAGATGTGGAAGCCAGATTTATTGCAGTGGAATGTACTTGGGACTTAAAGAGAGTGTTGGTAGTCGGAGTTTATGCACCTAACGGTGCAAAGGAAAGCTTCTTTGAGGATTTGAGGAAGCAACTAGATGATCTCTCATACGACCAGATAATTCTTGCCGGAGACTTCAATGGAGTGACGAACTTGGAATTAGATAAAAAGACAACAACTGCACAAAAGAAAAGAGGACTATTACCAAAGCTCTTTTTTGACTTGATACAACAGGAGACTCTAGAAGATGTATGGAGAAGAGAATATCCTAAAAGTAGACAATTTACTTTTTACTCTGCAAGGCACTGTACATTATCAAGAATTGATATGATCTGGGCCTCAAAAGACTTAGCGTTATGGACTAAGGAGGTAGAAATAATGCCGATGGTAGGCTCAGATCATAATCCAATCATGTGGAAATTAGGGAAAAGGAGAAAAAGGAAAGCATGGAGAATAAATGAGGACTTGTTACAGGAAGGAGAGAATATGGAGATGTTGAGAAGAGAGACAAAGTTCTTCATACAATACAACGTAAATAAAGAAGTACCAACTGACAAAGTTTGGGACGCTTATAAGGCGGTTATAAGGGGCATACTAATGGACTTAAATGGTAGAGCAAGAAAAAAGAAAGAGGAGAAAAGACAAGAGATTGAGGAGAAAATAAAAGTCAAAGAAATACAGTTAAAAAAGAGACCAGGGAAAAAGAAATTATATCAGGAAATTAAAATACTTCAAGAACAGTTAACAGCAATGAATAATAAGGAATTGGAGTGGAATCTTAAAAGATTGAATCAGAAAGCGTTTGAAGGTGCAAATAAACCTGGGAAGTATTTGGCATGGCAACTGAAGAAGAGAAGGGAAAAGAAAATAATAAATAGAATTTGCGAAGATAATAAAACGTATTTGGAACAGACTACCATTAGTAGAGCCTTTTACAAATTCTACGCTAAATTGTATAATAAGAAAGAGGTAAATAAAGAGTCAATAGCGTTGTATTTGGAGAAAATGAAACTTCCAGTAATTTCGGAAGCTTGGAGAAATAAATTAAACAGTGAAGTAACAGATGAGGAACTAAACAAGGCAATACAATCTGCAAATCTAGGAAAGGCGCCAGGGCCAGATGGACTTACAGCGAAATTTTACAAGGTAATGGCCAACGAACTGGCACCATTCCTAAAAGAGGTGATCAATGGAGTTTTAAAGGACCAGCGGATTCCAGATACCTGGAATGAAGCGAATATATCATTGATCCCCAAAGAGGGCCAAGACTTGACTAATGTGAAAAACTACAGACCTATATCGTTACTTAACAATGATTATAAAATCTTTGCGAAGATACTGGCGGAGAGACTGAAGGGGTGGCTTTCGGAAGTCATTGAGGAGGAACAAGTAGGCTTTTTGCCAGACAGACAAATCAGAGACAATTTAAGGACAGTGATTAATGCTATTGAATATTATGACAAGCGTTGTGACAAAGAGGTTGGTTTCTTCTTTGTTGATGCTGAAAAGGCGTTTGATAATTTAAACTGGGACTTTATGTTTGCCACTATGGAAAAGCTACAATTGGGAGAAAGATTCATTAGAGCAATTAAGGAAATTTACAGAGACCAGACTGCAGCAATTGTGGTGAATGATGAAGCGACTAAGAAATTGATTATAAGTAAAGGAACAAGACAAGGTTGCCCGTTGTATCCACTGCTGTTTATTTTGGTATTGGAGATCCTGATGATACAAATACGACAAGATGAAGAAATTCGAGGAATTAAAATAAAGGACTATTCATTCAAGGTCAGAGCATTTGTGGATGACATAATGTTAATTGTAGAAGACCCATTGGAGAACATGCCAAAAGTGATAGATAAGATCAAGGAGTTCGGAGACTTGGCAGGTTTTTATATTAATAAAAAGAAGTCAAAGATACTATGCAAAAATATGACTAAGCAGAAACAACAATTGTTAACGGAAATAACGGATTGTGAAGTAACAAGCAAGGTGAAATATTTGGGAATCGAACTAAGAATATAGACTTATTTAAAAACAACTATGAAAAACTATGGATTCAGATAGAGAGAGATTTGATTAAATGGAACAGACTAAATCTGTCATGGTTGGGAAGGATTGCAGCAGTTAAGATGAATGTGTTACCAAGAGTAATGTTTTTGCTACAGACAATACCAATCATCAGTGACTCTAAGCAATTTGAAAAATGGCAGAGGAAAATATCAGACTTTGTATGGGCAGGCAAGAAGCCTCGAGTGAAAATGAAAGTTTTACAAGATGCAAAGGAAAGAGGCGGAATGCAACTGCCCAATCTAAGACTTTACCATGACGCAATTTGCTTGGTGTGGTTGAAGGAGTGGATGACGCTAAAGAACAAGAAATTATTAGCCCTAGAGGGATATAAAAAAATATTTGGATGGCACGCATACTTATGGCATGATAAAGTAAAGGCGAACTCGATGTTCCTGCATCACTATATACGGAGAAGTTTATATATAATCTGGAAGAAGTATAGAATCTATTTGGAAGAAGGAACCCCTTTGTGGGTAGTTCCATATGAGGTGATAGATCCGAGAGCTGTTGATAATGAGCAACAATGTTTAACTTATAAAGAAATAACTAGAACTGAAGAATCTAAACTCAGAATAAAGACTCAGGAGGAACTGTCACCTTATTATGATTGGTTCCAGTATAGACAGATTAGAGATTTATATAACTCGGACTCTGTAAAGGGAGGTATACGAACAGAAAATTCGGAACTAGAGCAGACCCTTCTTAAAGAGGACAAGAAAAGAATATCTAAGGTATACCAAGCACTGCTGAAATGGTATACTGAGGATGAAATAGTTAAAGGACAAATGGTGAAATGGGCCATAAATTTCAACAAAGAAATAACAATGGAGGCATGGGAATACTTGTGGAAGACTACAATGAAGACAACGACATGTACTAGTATTAAAGAGAACATTTACAAAATGATTTACCGTTGGTACATGACACCAAAGAAGATTGCGCTAGGGAATTTGAACACTTCTAATAAATGCTGGAAATGCAGGAAGCATGAGGGCTCCCTCTACCATATGTGGTGGACGTGTGAGGTAGCTAGGCAGTACTGGGGGGAAATAATAAGAGAAATGAGTGAGATTTTACAATTTCAAATTAATAAGAACCCAGAACTCCTGCTACTAAACTTGGGAATGGAGGGAATTCCAGCCCATCATAGGACGTTGATATTTTACATGACGGCAGCAGCTAGACTTTTGTATGCGCAAAAATGGAAAATACAAGAAGTGCCAACCATTGAAGATTGGATCCACAAATTGCTGTATATGGCAGAAATGGACAAAATGACAAGAAAATTGAGAAACCTGGACTCAGGACAGTTTAACACAGACTGGGAGAAGCTGAAACAATATTTGGAGAAGAAATGGGAGGTGGGAGGAGAACTGTGGCAGTTTGAGAACTACTGAAGTACAATAAAATGTAGAGGGGGGTGACTTTACCGGGGAGGAGAAGAGGTAAAAGAGAATTTCTAAGCAGTTATGATATTAGATTGATATATATAGAATAATAAATAGAATATTGATAGAAAACAATTAATCATAAGGGTTAACTATAAGGATTGACTAACTAATAATATTTTCTTTTTGATTCCGTACAATGTACCAAACTGAATATGTTTATTTGAAGCTGTATATGAGTCAAATTGATTGATATCATATATAGACTTATGATTGAAGGGGAATAGAAATACTAATGTAAACAAATATAACTAAAATAGAAAGAAGAAGATAGAATGAATAACATATAGAGTATAAGTTAAACTGGTTGATTTATATGAATATGGTTTACATAGTTTATGATATATAGAAATATTTGAAAGTGGAATAATGAAAAATGGGATAAATTGTTTATCCATTATGGAAAAAGGGACTCATAGTCAGGGTACAGAGTATTAAAAATAGTTAAAGAAGTATTGCTTAGAATAAAGGGAGAATATATATTTGTTAGAAAGAGGAATATATAAAGAGTAAGGGAAAAGGGATAAAGGGTTGGAAAACTGTTGGAAGTCAACAAAATGGGGGGGGAAGGGAGGGGGTTAGAAATTGGGAAATGGGAATATTGACTGTAATGTGTAAACATTTGATCCTAACCCAATAAAAACATTTTCCAAAAAAAAAAAAAGGCATGGGGTTCTATGTGATGTCACTTCCAGAGAATTTCAGAAGAAACATCATGTTGTTCTAGGAACTGCCTGAAACTCTATGGTTTTGCCTAGAATGACTTGATGTCACTTCCAGTTTTCTCTGGAAGTGATGTTACAATGAACGTGACATTGGCTGTCTCCCTTTCCCTGCCCCTCCCATCTCCCAGTAGTCGCCATTGGCTGGAAAACTGCCCCCGCAGTTCATTAGCCGTGCTTCTGAGAGCATCAAGTGGCAAAATGTCACATGAATTAGAGACCTTTGGCCAAGGACAGATCTCTCTATAAGGTCCTAGGCACACCCCTTGCCCTTTTGCCTTTCTGCCCATGTGGCTTGCAGTGCTCAAGTGGCAGAGTTGTGTTAGAATCAGGTCTTGACCGTCTGTGCCAGTGGCCTTTGTGAGAATCTACTGAAGGCCCCAGAGGGAAGCAGAGGACACATTCTAGCATGGCCGCACCTGTCGACAGCTCACTGCTTCCATTAAAGGACATCCTTTCCACAGTCTGTCCCAACTCGCTCTGCATGCCTGCACATGGCTAGAGCTGGCTTCAGCAACAAGTTTGTTCCTGCTGCACTGGCAGGCAAGAAAATGGCCAGCACAGCAGGAAATTTTGGCCTGGTTGTTGGTTGTTGTGGATTTTCCGGGCTGTATTGCCGTGGTCTTGGCATTGTGGTTCCTGACGTTTCGCCAGTAGCTGTGGCTGGCATCTTCAGAGGTGTAGCACCGAAAGACAGAGATCTCTCAGTGTCACTGTGTGTTGGCAGGTAATTTATATCTACTCAGGAAGGTGGGGTTGGGCTGAGTCATCCTGTAAGAGTTTCTCGGGGTGTGGAATGCTAATGGGGGGAAGCTTCACTGTTTGCATATGGATTGGTGGTTGATATGCTAATTTTATCTGCAGGGCTATTGCAAGATGTAGAGTATTTTGTTAGCCTGCTGTTTTTCAGGACTGGAAACCATGCCCTATTCATTCTTAACATCCTTCTTTCCTGTTGAAGTTGTGCTTAGGCTTATGAATTTCAATGGCTTCCCTGTGCAATCTGACGAAGTAGTTGGAAGTGTTGTCCAGTATTTTCGTGTCCTGGAATAGGATACCGTGTCCTGTTTGTGTTAGGCTATGTTCAGCCACTGCTGATTTTTCCGGATGGCCAAGTCTGCAGTGTCTTTTATGTTCTTTTATTCTTGTATGGATGCTACGCTGTGTGGCCCCAATGTAAACTTGTCCACAGCTGCAGGGTATGCGCTATACTCCTGCAGAGGTGAGGGGGTCTCTACCCCCTCACCTGGTTGACTTGGCCATGGGATGAAGTCCATCCTACCTCTCGCCCCCCCCAAAAGCAACAGTTTGTAGGGGAAATGTCTGCAGAAACAGGTAGGAAAAGATGCCCCAAAGAATAGAAAGCTGAAAGGTTTTTTTAATGAACATTTCACACCTCTAGAAATGGCAACAGCTGCACACGTGACTGCATTTCTCACAAGTATGAATGAGGGAAGGAAAAAAGAAGAGAGGAGATGGGAGCTCTTATTACTTTTCACAGGAAGAAATCCAACACAACAACAGGGGGTTGCGAATTCCAGGGTGGGAAATTCCTGGAGATCTGGGGGCATGTAGAGCCCAGGCAGGGCAGGACTTGGAGGAGGCACCTCAGCAGGGTATAATGCCATACAGTCCACCCTCCAAAGCAGCCATTTTCTCCAGGGGAACTGATCTCTGTAGCCTGGAGATGAGTTGTAACTCCAGGAGATCTCCAGCCCTCACCTGGAGTTTGGCAACCCTATCAAGGACACCATCTGAGTCTCTTACTCTTTTGGCCCAGCACGATGGAAAGCAGCAAATGGATGCTCTTGGCAGCCTTGTTGCTGATGGACTTCACTGGATCTCCACAGCAGGTCCCCAGCACTGCGACGAGGTGGCCCAGCCTGGAGAATTTGGACATTGTCTGACGGGAGAGACACAAGGGGCATAATTAGGAGCAGAATTCCAGGAAGAGCACGCCATGTCTACCCAGGAGGATCTCTAGGGACTGTGGGTGTAGTCTGGGGTCTGCCTCTTCTGCCAGAGGGAACTTCAAGGCACTTCCAGATGGGCCGTTCTTGGCACGGCCTGTTACTGAATTAGGGGAAGAACACGAAGGTGGTACCATCTCTCCATGTTAAAACTTCCAACTCCAGTTAAACGCTTATCACACAAAAGCTGAACCCACTTTAAACCTGGGCAACCCTTCCCGTGATTGGCTGGAATGGAAGTCTCTCGCTGTCTCTCGCCACTTAACATGCACCTCGTTGCAAATTTGCATTACGGTCAATGCAACACAGCTCAGAGATGCAAACCCGGATCTTCCCAGCAATTAAAACAAAAATTCTACCCCTCTTATTGAATGAATGAAACCTTGCCCTCAAGGCATAGCTGACTTCTGGCGACCCCTGGTGGGGTTTCCAAGGCAAGAGACTATCAGAGGTGGTTTGCCATTGCCTGCCTCTGCAACCTTGGTCTTCGTTGGAGGTCTCCCATCCAATTGCTAACCAAGGCTGACCCTGCTTAGCTTCTGAGATCTGATGAGATCAGGCTCACCTGGGCTATCCAGGTCAGGGCACCATTTCACTTTATGGCAAGCCCCTGGGTGATTGTCCACCATCAGCGGGCAACTGGTAAGTCTACTTAGCACTCTGTGGGGGGGGGGGTGGCGGGATAGTGACAAGGTAAAACCTTCTTTCTCTTCTCCATGTGGCCACAATCTGAATCAAAGCCCTGCAGAGCTGGCATTTAGCTTTTAAACATGCCAGCGGGTGCCGTTATAGAGGTTAGACTACGGCACAAGGACTTGGAAGAGCCCAGTTCAAATCCCACTCAGCTCATGGGGTGACCTTAGGCCAGTCGTTCTCTTACAGCCTAACCCGCCTCACAGGACTGTTGTGTGGATAAAGTGCAAGAGGGGAATGGAGGGTTGCCAGTCTCCAGGAGGGGCCTGGAGATCTCCTGGAATTACAACTCATCCCCAGACTACAGAGATCAGTTCCCCTGGCAGCTTTGGATGGTGAACTGTATGGCATTATACCCTGCTAAGGTCCCTTCCTTCACCAAACTTCACCCTCCCCAGCCTCCACCGCCCAAATCTCCAGGAATTTCCCAACTTGGAGGTGGCAACCCTAGGGGAATGCCATGTTTGCCACCCTGAACTCTTTGGAGGAAAAGTAGGGGGAATGAGATCGATCTCTCCATAGAGTGGAGGCCAGTCCACAAGCCTGGGTTGGCCAGTGCAGGAATGGGTTCAGGGCTGGAGGCTGAAGGCTACTCACGTCCAGCTTTATTTTGGAGGCTACGAAGTTCAGCAGGGAAGCGCAGCTCCAGATGGCTCTCTCACGCTGGTCAGCCTCCGAGGACTGCAGCCAGGAAACCATCAGCTGACCCAACAAGAGAGAACACAGAGCTCGAGACTTTCAGGTGTACAATATAATAATAATAGAAACACAGAGCAGAAGGGACCTCTAGGGTCATCTAGTCCAACCCCCTGCACAATGCAGGAAATTCACAACTACCCTTCCCCCACTCCCCAGTGACCCCCCCTGCTCTATGCACAACCCCCTGCACAATAATAACAGCGTGCTTCTATACCGCTCTTCTAGACAGATTAGTGCTCACTCAGAGCAGTGAACACAGTGTTATCCCCACAATTCAGCTGGGGAGCTGGGGCAGGGAGGAGCAGCTGACCCAAGGCCACCTGCAGAGCTTGTGGCAATCATAGGAGTCGAACCAGCAGAGTGCTGATTCACAGCCCAACCACTATGCTACCGCAGCCCCCATCTGGTTTTACTGTTCAAAAATGGGCATCGTTGAGTGGGAGAGCTAGTTTAAAAAACTGAAGTAGCAACTCTGATAACCAGGAAAAGGGCGAAAGAAACTCCAAGCGCTACCAACAAGACATACTTCAAGATTCCTCCTAGCCGTTTCCATCTCCCTCTCGCACCCCCCCTCCTACTTTTTTATTCTTCTTACCTGCAAGATCCTCTCAAGTTCTGAAGGAACTGGGTTTTCTACCATCAGCTGCTGCAGCATCTCGCTAAAAGTCTGGTACGTGCCAATGAAGAGGCTCTGAAAAAACAGCCAGGAAGTGAGGCTCAAGGCCCCCAAAGGCAGACTATAAATAACATTCATCATAATTACTCAGACAGGAGAGCTGTAATATAAGGACGCAGTCTCAATGAGGTGCGTCAGTAAAGGGATATGGAGTGACTATAGACTTTTTTACTCTTGCTGTAAGTATGATAGACCATGGACTCGACTACTACTGCTATATGTATGATCCTACTGGGTAGTTGCTATGTTGTTTAATATGCCAGTTTTAGAATTGAGGGACCGTCTCTCCCCGTATATTCCCCAGAGGACCCTCCGATCAGGAGAAAAGCCATTGTTTTCAGTCCCTGGCTCCAAGGAGGCCCGCCTCGCCTCGACTACAGCCAGGGCTTTCTCGGTCCTGGCTCCTACCTGGTGGAACGCTCTGCCCACTGAGACCAGGGCCCGGGCAGGATTTACAATCTTTCCGCCGGGCCTGTAAGACAGAGTTGTTCCACCAGGCTTATGGCTGAGGCTGGGCCTCCGCTGGCCGGAGGATGCAACATCTACTGTACCCCCCTCCCCCTGTGAGAGCTGCCCAACCCCTGTTTGTTTTCCAGCTGCTGTTACTGTGCTGCTATATCTAGTTGTACTGCTGTATTGCTTGTTGATAGTTGTACTGCTGCCGCCAGGCAAGGAGTGCTGCTATTTTTATATGATGTTTTAATGTTTTAATCTGGAACGTTTTAAAATGATTTCAAGGTTGTATTGTCGAAGGCTTTCACGGCCGGAGAACGATGGCTGTTGTGGGTTTTCCGGGCTGTATTGCCGTGGTCTTGGCATTGTAGTTCCTGATGATTTTAAGGTTGTTATCCGCCCTGAGCCCGCTTGCGGGGAGGGCGGAATACAAATATGATATAAATAAATAATAAATAAATGGCTTATGCTCTGCTTTAGCGTTTCTTCAACTCTTTATTGGATGCTTGCTAGTTTAAATCTTTGCAAGTGTGCATGTATATATCCTATTCTATCCCCTGACCTGGATAGCCCAGGAGCGCTTGATCTCAAAAAGTCTCAGAAGCTGAGCAGGGACGGCCTTGGTTAGTCATTGGATGGGAGACCTCCAACAAAGACCAGGGTTGCAGCGGCAGGCAATGGCAAACCACTCCTTTTAGTCTCCTGCCAGAAAACCCCACTAGGGCTTACCATAATTCAGCTATGACTTGAGGGCACTCTCCACCACCACTGCTCTATTAAGTGTTTATTAAAATGTCTTTGAAATTGACTGTAGTGACTCACACTGTGTAATCTGTCTCAAGTCTCAGTGAGAAAAGCAGACTATACATGACATTAATAATAATAATAATAATAATAATAATAATAATAATAATAATATCCTGAAGGTGAATTGAAAGGGAAGAGAACGGTTCTAATTTCCCCACCCCAAATTTTACAGCTGTAAACATTTCCAAAACTTTTACATCTCTATCCCAAGCAGTGATGGAGGTGGAGCTGGGGAAGGGACAAGAGATGAAATGGAGGACCAGGGCTTTTTTTCAGCAGGAACACGGCAGAACGGAGTTCCAGCACCTCTTGAAAATGGTCACATGGCCGGTGGCCCTGCCCCCTAATCTCCAGAAAGAGGGGAGTTTCGATTCCAATCTAAACTCCCCTCTGTCTGGAGATCAGGGGGCGGGGCCACCGGCCATGTGACCATTTTCACCGAGGGCGATTTAAACTTTTTAAAATTCCCCCCCCCCCTTGTTCCAGGTGACCCAAAGTGATGTCATTGTGCGGTCCTGAGTTCCACCACCTCTTTTCCCAGAAAAAAAGCCCTGGAGGTGCCAGATGTGATGGGAGAAAGTATAATGGGCAGGATATGATAACTGGGTGGGTGAGATGAGAGATTGCCACCCCCTCTTCTCCTTCCTGCTTCTCCTGGATCCCAGTTGGATCCCTGCACAGTGCAATTGTGCCCATGGATCTCCCATCACCCTCAAAGAACATCAGCTTCCTATGATCAACAACCAGAGCTCAAGGTCAGGCTTTTCGAAGCAACCATGAGATGCCTTCCTCCACGTAAGGAGGGACTGCAGCTCCCCAGCTGTATTGTGGGCATAATAATAACACTGACCTTGGTTGTTGTGGGTTTTCCGGGCTGTATTGCCGTGGTCTTGGCATTGTAGTTCCTGACGTTTCGCCAGCAGCTGTGGCTGGCATCTTCAGAGGTGTCTTTTGGTGCTACACCGCTGAAGATGCCAGCCACAGATCTCTGTCTTTTGGTGCTACACCTCTGAAGATGCCAGCCACAGCTGCTGGCGAAACGGCAGGAACTACAATGCCAAGACCACGGCAATACAGCCCGGAAAACCCACAACAACCATCGTTCTCCGGCCGTGAAAGCCTTCGACAATACATCGAACACTGACCTTGTTCACTGCTCTGATTGGAACATCGATCTGTCCAGAAGAGCCGTATATAAGCACTCAGTTATGTGAGCTACTGTAGCATAGTGGTTAAACGGTTGGGCTGCCAATCTGCACTCTGTTGGTTCGAATCCCGCTACTGCTATGAGCTCAGCAGGCGGCCTTGAGTGAGCCGCTCCTCTCAGCCTGGCTCCCCAGCTGGATTGTGGAGACGATAATAACACGGACTCTTATAGCATAGTGGTTAAGTGTTTGGGCTGCGAATCATCACTCTGCTAGTTTGACTCCCACTACTGCCAGGAGCTTAGCAGGTGTCCTCGGTAAGCCATTCCTCTTAGCCCAGCTTGCCAGCTGTATTGTGGGGATAATAATAATGCTGACTTTGTTCAGTGCTCTGAGTGGAGCACTCATCTGTTTAGAAGAGCAGTATATAAGCACAGTTGTTGTTGTTTTTATTATTTCTATAGAATAGCCTCAAGCTACCTGAGTTTATTTGTCAGGTCTATGTCTGGCCACAAACCACAGTGGAGGAACGTGATCCCGTCCAGCCAGAGAGAGAAACCCTTTGGGTACCTTTGTGTACTGAATGCTGGAAACATCTTCTTCCAGCGTCGTCTTCAGAGGTGAAAGGGAGAAGACGCTCTTGAAGAAAGTCCGGAGCAGGATGCCCTTCTTGTAGGAGCCCATGGTCTTTGTGACCTGTCTCTTGCTGGGGGGAATGAAAGGCACAGCATGGGGCTTAAGGCACAATGTTCTCTCCTAGCAGCCAAGAGGTAAGTTGGGTGTTTTGTTCCTTCATTGTCTGAGTTGTGGCAGCCCAAAGGGACCTTGTGTTGGAAGAGGAGGGTTCAGCGCTGTCCCTTTCCTCAGGTTTCAGAGGGGGACAAACCAAAGAGTTAGAGAAATAGAGAGGTCAGGGCACTCTGTTTACTGCTCTGACTGTCCCTTTGATATGTAGATTGCTATTCTCAGGATTTCCTCCTCTTGACTTCCTCCTCACTCTTCTCTTCCTGGCATTGTTCCAGGCACCATCTCTCTCCCTCTCCCCCCTCTATCTTGGAACCATGGTTGCAGGACTTGTCCTAGCATCCATGCCCATCCTTAGACTAGATCTGTCTCTCCTCCTTTCTGATCAGAGTATGGAGTTACTACAATAAAGAACTCTTATTTCCTTTCTGAATATAAACAAGTGTATGCTTTGTTATTTTCTCTCCTGCACACACACCAGCCAGCAGAACCAGCTCACAACCACCCTATAATCTTGCTTCCACGGCTAAACGATAGACTCTGCTAATGGCCCAAACATGGAATCCTTTAATTAGGTTTCTGGGACCAACATATGATTTATTTATCACCTTGTAGGTAGAGTACCTACTGTCTAGCCCAGGGGTGGGCAATTGTTTTGGCTCGGGGGCCACTTTGTGGGAGCGGAGGTTAGTGGAGGGCCGCACCTTTTAAAATGATTGCATTCATTAGTTAACTTTGCATTTCAGAAAAGGTATAAATTGTATCATAAAAATCAATAAATATAAATTAAATAAAATAGTGGTAGTTTTATTCAATTTATTTATTGTGCTAATTTCATATCATCTATAGTTGCATTTTTCTGACTGTCTTGGCGGGCCACAAAAAACTCTGTAGCGGGTCGCATGTGGCCTGCGGGCCGCAATTTGCCCACCCCTGGTCTAGCCCACTCAAGTCAGATGGGTGGCATATTGTGGAAGCAAGGTAAAATAAAAACATTTTAAAATGAACGAATGAATGAATGAATCCTCACTGTCTCTCATTCAAAATATTTAAAAAGGGAGTAAGAAGTTGGCCCCAGAAACCTATTTAAAGGAATCCATAGCTGGGCCTTTAGTGGAGTGGTATCAATTGCAGAGTAAGCATGTTGGGTGGTTAGAGCTTGTGTGCTGGCTGGTATGAGTGTGAGAGAGAAAATTACAAACTTACACTTGGTTTACACTTAGAAAGGAAATGAGAGTTCTTTATTGTAGGAACTCCATACTTCGATAGAAAAGGAGGAGGGAGAGATCTCTGTCTATCTATCTAATCTAAAGATGGACATGGATGGCAGGACAAGTCTTACATTTGTATTTGCAAGATGGAGAGAAGGGAGAGAAATGTAAAAGGAAAATGAGAAGGATATCACAAGGAGGAAGTCCTGAGAATAGCAATATACACATCAAAGAAGATAGATGAAGATGCGCAGTGGTGTTCATCTGTCTGTAGAAGTAGAAAAGAGCAAGAGTCCAGTAGCAGCAATAAGACAAACAAAATTTGTGGTAGGGTATGAGCTTTTGTGAGTCACAGCTCACTTCTTCAGATATCTTGGTATCTGAAGAAGTGAGCTGTGACTCACGAAAGCTCATACCCTACCACAAATTTTGTTAGGCTTATAGGTGCTACTGGACTCTTTCTATTTTCTACTACACATCAAAGGATAGTCAGAGCAGTAAACAGGAGCCCTGACCTGTATCTTTCTAGCTTTTTGTTTTTTCCCCCTCTGAAACTTGAGGAAAGAAACAGCATTAAGTCCTCCTCTTCTAACACTGAACTTAACACTTGTCCTCAAACACAGCCAACATTTCCCTGAGGCTGCAGATCGGAGAGGGAGATCAAAGACGGCGAGGGACTTTTACTCTGTTGCGGGACCTCTCCTAGAGGAACCCGCTGAGATTTTGTTTGTACAGCTGCATCGCCGCATATTCATCGGCTTATTTACCAAGCTATTTATAAACTGCCTTTCTCAGAGGAGGCTCAAAGAATACAAAGTACAATATAACGTTAAATCAACACCTTAAATCCAGAAACAAGAAATAGTGGCAACAGCCCCATTGTCTACCATGCACTCCGACTCTTTGGTGCAGATGCCATAACACTACTTCAGGACAGGGCCATATTTAGAGGGGGCAGGGGGCTCGCTTGCCCTGGGCATTGCCAAAGAGAGGGTGCTGGCTGGGAGTGCATGGAGCTGGCAGTGGCAGTGTGGGCAGCCACCAGGCATGGCAATGTTTAGTGCGGAGGCTGAACCAGGCAGGAGATGGTGCAGCCCCTGTGATGCTTCCCAGCCCTCCCCACCCCTCGGCTCACACCCCTTCCCTGATTTGTTCATCAGGTCCCCAGCACAGGTGCTGGCAGAGCCATATGGAGGGCACCTTATGTGCAAGTGTGGGCCAGGCAGGGGCGGTCTGCCTTCCACTTGCAGCCCCATCTCCATTGTGCTCCTCTCGCCTCTGCTGCCCCGAGAACTTCGCTGAGCAGTGGGCAAACTTGCCCCCTCCCTTCGGCTCGCCTCGCCAGCGAAGGAGGAGCGAGCACCTCATCAGGCAGCGCCCTCAGCCTTCTGCCCAAGTTGAAATTAGCAGACTTTTCTTCCCAGCCAGGCTAGTGGATGGGAGCCCTGCACAGTCCTGGGAGTGCGCATGTGCTCTTTGCATGCACACGTGGTGACAGGGGTGCCACCTGACTGGAGTTACCCCAGGTGCTGGCAACCCACGCTACGGTGCTGCTTCAAGATGAGCAGCAGGAACTGATATTGCTGTTTCCACGACACTTTAGGAATTTCCCAAATCTCTATGACATTTACTATAGAGATTTGGGGAATTCCAAGAGTGGGGAAGCTAACTTCCTGGTGGGTCCTGGAAATCTACAGGAATAACAACTGGTCTCTAGACTAGAGAGATCCGTTCCCCTGGAGGAAATAGCACCTCTGGAGGGTGGACTCTCAAATCAGAGAGAAGATTTTGTACAACTAGGAAGAAATTTCCGCATGATTAAACCGCAATGTGTTTCGCATGTTTCTGAGCCTTGAATCGAGGAGACAGAAATGGGCTTGCAATAAACAAGGCACAGGAAACAAGTGGGAAGCCAGAGACATCTGTGCTGCCACAGCGATCTGAATTCGAGATCCTTTCCAAAAACGGCCTACAAAACTGCCAAGGAAGTGACTCAGAACGCCGCCTTGTTCCCTGTTCAAAACAGGAGAACACCCCCAGTGGATGGCTGCTGCCCCATTGCTGCTGCAAATAAAGACACACAAATTAGCAGGAAGAGTCAGCAAACTGATCATTAGAGACTCTTTCTGGACTCCCCTTATTTTACTCGATTAGCCTCCTTCTGCAATTGCTTTGTCCTTCATTGCTGACTATTGTTTTGAAGGTGAATTTATACAGTAACTTTCTTTCCTACAACAACAGAAAAAGAAATCCCTGTAATTCTTTCCGTTACTGAGTTCAGGTCCTAGTCTTGGGAGCAAAGATGGTTTAGGGAGAGGAAACAGTGAAGTGATACATGAACCTACAGGGTGCATCTGCGCTTCAAACTCAACAGAAGCCCTACGCTAGTTCCCCTGCAATGTTTGCTCCTGCAAACCCCAGCGCTTGTAGTTTTATAAAAGTGCCAGACCATTCCAGGTTGCAATCTGTAGAATTTTGCAGACCTCTGTAGGACAAAACCGGAGCACCAAAGGAATGGATGCATGGCCAACCAGGCAGACCCGGCCTTTGATAGGACACGTTGTCCACTCCAATCCGCCTAGTCCACAGCATTTGCTTGCTTGCTTGCTTGTTTGTTAGACTTCTATCCTCCCTGCAAGCGGGCTCAGGATGGGTTACAACAAAACATAAAACTTCCATAAAACCGGAAAATTTCCGTAACATTTCCGGAAAATTTCTGTAACGCATAAGCAGCAATCTGGAAGTTAGCTAAGTGGATAAGCAAGAAGCCCACCTACCTCAAGTCGATAATGGTGGTCATAGCGTGCAGGCAGATACTGGTGGGTTCTGGGGGCTCTTTCTTTACCATCTCCTGTAAATGGGAAATATTCCCCCAATGAGACACCTTCAGATGTGTCCTAAATGAGACAAGGCTGGTTATTCAGTGGACATGATGTGCCAATAAATCAGTCCCCTTAAAATATTATAAAATCCATGACGGATCAGAACAAAGTGTTTTCCACCGTGGCTAGCCAGGTACCCAGAAGGCCCTCAGGGTCTAGGCCAAAGTTTCCCACCACAGTTGTATCCAGAATCATAGAATCATAGGGCTGGAAGGGACCTCCAGGGTCATCTAGTCCAACCCCCTGAAGTACACCGTCTCCCACATGTGCTCTGTCACTGGGCCACAACTCTTTCCCAACAGAGCTGGTTCTGAGGATGAGCCAGAAACGATTGCCTGTATTCCCAGAAAACTTTTCTTGCTTCCTCTTTTCGGGGCTGCTGGGATGCTGGAGCCCAGGGAGACCAGAGGTGCCCCGATGTGCCCTGTCTTTCCCACTCACTGTTATGGCTCCCACAAAGTCTGACGTGAAGTTATCCATAAAGAATTCGGTCATGTTATTCCAGTTGATGGTCTTGCTGAGGATGGATAGGAACCGCAGGAAACTTTTCTTCATCACCCCATCCTAAAGCAAATAACAACAACAACAACAACAACAACATTTGATTTCTATACTGCCCTTCAGGACAACTTAATGCCCACTCAGAGCGGTTTACAAAGCGTGTCGTCATTATCCCCACAACACCCTGTGAGGTGGGTGGGGCTGAGAGAGCTCCAGAGAGCCGTAACTAGCCCAAGGTCACTGAGCTGGCTTCAAGCGGAGAAGTGGGGAATCAAACAAGGTTCTCCAGATTAGAGTCCCACGCTCTTAACCACTACACCAAACTGAGGGATGGGGGAATATAATTGCACACATCAACCATGCTGCTTATGTGTGTGTGCATGCACATGTTTTGCTCCTTAGTCTCATTCTATGACCTTTACGAGTTTTTCTTAAGAGGGACAAACCCATCAGTCCTGTGGATTTGACACCACTAATGCAGAAGACATTTTGGTCTGCACAAATGTTCTTTGGGAACTGCATATCCACCCACCCACGCCAGAACTGCACATGTTGTGCCTGAGTCCACATTAGAAAACAAGCCCCTAAAATTGAGATATTATTACAGAGAGAAGCCAAAAGCTGCCAGGATTCAGTTCAAGCTAAATTGCTGAAGTTTTGACTCTTCTTTGGTCAAATGGCACTAAATCAGGATGTTATACACACATAGAGAGAGAGAGAGAGAGTGTAGGAAAATATAACAGAGATTGTGCCAAGATTGCGCATTGGAAGTAATGAGAATAGATTCACAAACACACACTCCAGTGTAGCTCTGTAAGAATACTTTACTAAAGGATAAAAAATTAGGGTTACATTTGGAGAAAATAATAAATTGCTAAGCTGACTACATCTTGCTAGATGAGTGACTTACAGTAGAGAGAAGAAGAAGTGAAGAAGTGGAAGTGAAGTGAACAAAGTGAACTTCAGTACATAGCATCAATTAATTGCCCCCCATAAACTAACTGCCCAATAGAAAATCCTAATCCTACTTCATTATGCTTAGTGACTCCCCTTTCTATGGCGGGAATCTTATTCGAAGCTCTAATGGTTACATTCGAAGTATGTCTACCAATTAAGTAGGTAACACAAACAGTTTAACTCTTTCATGACTGAAATGAAAACACTTGCTAAATTCCCACAGAGAGAGAGAGAGAGAGAGACTCATTCAGCTACATGCACTCTAATACCTGCACATACATACTAGTACAAAAAAGCATGTATGCATGCATAGCAATGCACAAAAATGAGCAGCTCAGTGGCAGAGCATCTGCTCGGCATGCGGGAGGTCCCAGGTTCAATCCCCGGCACCTCCAGTTAAAAGGATCCAGTCGGAGGTGCTGGGAAAGACCTGAGAATCCAGAAAGTCACTACCAATCAGAGAACAGCCAATACTGACCTTGAGGAGTCTGGCCCATATAAGACAGCATCCTGTGAGCTAAGGAGAGCAAGGGTCTTTCTAGACATGCAGTTTTTTAACTGCAGCACACCTGCGCATTTTCCTTGCGTGTGTGCATGCACGTTTTGTTCCTTAGAATCTCATTCCATGCCCTTTATGAGTGTGTGTGCATGCACAGCTCCCCAGACCCAACTTGGTTTTCCACAGCCACACAGCAGTTAAAAAGTAAATGGCTATTAAAAAATAAAGGAAAGCCCAAAGGGCTTCAGAATGCCTCTGTGGGGGGAGGAGGGGCTCCTCCCTCCCTCCTCAAGCCATTTTCCCCATCACAATAGCAAGGGGGGAGTTTTTCCCCTCTGTTCTTACTGCTCCACATGAACAGCATACTCCATGGCCATTTCCACACATCCTAAAAAGAGCGCCCCACTCACCGAACGCTGGAGGCTTTTTCGCAGGATTTCTGACGTCTCCATTTGCAAAACAGATGCAGGTAATTTTGCTTTCATTTTCGTGGCGCTGCAAAAACTACTTGTATCCGTTTTGCAAATGGAGATGTCAGAAATCCCGTGAAAAAACGCCAGAGTTCGGTGAGCAGGGTGTTCTTTTTAGCGTGTGTGGAAATTGGCCCATGTGGAGCAAAAAAAAAGCAGTGGGGGGGAAACTCCCTCCCCTGCTGTTTTGAAAGAGAGGGAAATGGCTTGAGGGGGGAGGGGGGAGCCCCTCCTCTCCCCAAGGAGGCATTCTAAGGGTGTTTGGGCTCTCCTTTATTTTTTAACAGCCATTCCCCACAGCTCTTGTGCGGCTGTAGAGAACTTGAGTTGGGTCCCAGAAACTCAGACCCAGTTCTAAAAACCTGCACGTCTAGCTTGGCCCCAAGAGGAGAAGCTTGACAGAATTTATGTTGCTCTTTTTCACTTCCCAGTTGGGGCTTCAAGAGCCTACATTTCTGATCCCATGGGAGAAAGCAGCAGAAGACAGTCGAAAGGAGGAGGTTGGGATCTGGACTAGAGCAGAAGCAGGACGGGAAACCCCTGAGAACCAGACTGGCCTGTTGTGCTGCCAGGTGCTGCTACTACACAAACATTTCTTGGAGCTGCAGGAGTGGACCGTTTTCCGGCAGGACGGGACGCTTCGTACCTCTTTTCTGCTATTGAAATAATCCATGGTGCTTCTCCAAGATGCCAGAAAGAAGGGCTCGTCGGGGCAACCCGGATGCTCACTTTCCTCCCAAATGGTCGCCATGGCAGAAAGATCAGGGACTAAAATGCAAGAGGTGTGGGGGAGAGGAGAGATGGAATTAGTATCCACAGAGTGGATGTTCACCTTTCCTGTTGCTCAAAGAGATTTTGCTTCTGGAAACCTGAAGGGGATTTCATCTTCTGTGGTATCATGAGCAGGCAGGATCTTCTATATAACCTGTTACAACATGTATGCCTTTATCGTTCACAAATTCTAAAGTTTCTAGCCCACGTGGTTGTGCAAATCCACTTGAAAAGCAGGCAGGTTACCTCCACCTGTGAGCTTGGAGCCCTGCAGACAGTCCTGTGAGTCGAACTCTGGACTAGAAGATCTGTCCCAACAAGCAGATCCTAATTTTTGGATTTCTTCAGCGACTAGCTAGCATATGGAAGCTAGCTTTCTGAAACTCCAAATACAATATCCCTTTCTCTGTCTACTTAGATTACAAGGACCCCTTCCGTTTTCCACTCCTTGCATCTGACGAAGAGAGCTTTGACTCTTCAAAGCTCACACCCTGGAAATCTAGTTGGTCTTTAAGGTGCTACCGGACCCAAATCTTGCTCATAGCTACACAGTAGCTTCATGTTCAGAAGCAATCTAAATCTGAAGCAGAAGGAAGATCTCCCTTGTGGGAACTTCCTAAGGGGCATGTGGCTGCACGAGACAGACTTTGGTAAAATCCAACATGGTAGTTCTTATCACAGGAAGCTGAGGTTAACATCTGGCTCCTGCATTCTCCCTCTGCCTTATATCAAGACCTCTGCTTAAGCCAGCTGTTCACTGAGGGCAACAGACTGCCGCTTCTACAGTATGGCCTGTTTGGTGGTGGCTCCCAATCCCCAAAACAGTTTTTGGAAGAATTTCAGCCTCCCTTTTCTTTCTGTCTTTCCAATGTGCCTGCAAAACTGTTCTGCTTCAAAAGATATTTGATTGAAAATAGTTATTGATCCTGTGGTGGCAAACGTTGCTTTTTTCGTTGCAGATTGAAATGGTTGAGAGGTCATTTTACATATGACTATTTTTAAAACGTATTTTATTTTTATGGATTTCCCCCCCCCCCTCATTGTTTTAGCATAAGCTGCTTCAAAGCATTGGGAATGCATGATGTAAAATTTTAAAGAAATAAATCAAATCATAAATATCAGCCAGTGTTTGAAGAAGAGAGCGCTGAATCTTGAAAGCTTACACTCTGAAAATTTTGTTGGTCTTGAAGGTGCCCCTGGACTCAAATCCTTCTGTTCTTACTACAGATGCCCATTTCTGCTCTAATCAAACACCATTATTAACACTGTACCTTTGCGTCCCTCTTTGCAGCACCTCTTCCACTTCCTGAGTGGGATATAAAGCCTCGGGATTTCTCCTCCTTGTATCTGAGGAAGGGAGCTCTAACTCTGAAAAGCTTGCTCCCTGAGAATCTTCTTGGTCTCTAAGGTGCCACTGGACTCAGAACCGCGGTACTACTGCAGACCAACATGGCTCCCCACCTAAATCAACAACTTAATAACTAATACTTAACTTTGGGGATTTCGGCTCTAGAACACTGAATGTATTGCAATGGATGTGTGAACGGTTCACACCACCCAGTCTCCCCTTTACCTGGAGTGATGGTTCTTTTCCGCCGCGTTTTTTCCTTCTTCCCCTTTCGGTAGATTCTCTTGAGGCACCTGAGGAGAGGCCCACTGGCGTCAGTCGCCAAATCCTCTGCCTCGTCCGGACAGTCCCCGCAGCTGAGATCTACGTTATTCAGGCTACTGAACGAAGCGTCAGAATCGTCCCATCCAAGGAGGGCAGCGGCATCCAGAAAGCTTTCCTTGCCTTCCGCTGAGAACCTGCACATGTCCATTCTGCAACCGAAGGAGAAGGCGCTGGTGTGTCTCTACAAACAATTAGGGCTTTTTTTTCTGGGTAAAGAGGTGGTGGAACTCAGTGGGTTGCCAGCACAGGAGGAGACTCCTAGCGGGAGGTGGTGCCCCTGGTACCACATGTGCACGAGCAAAGTGCGCGCACACTTCCGGGGACCACGCAATGATGTCACTTTGGGTCAGCTGGGACAAGGGGGGAGATTTTTAAAGTTTAAATCGCCCTCGTCGAAAATGGTCACATGGTCGGTGGCCCCGTCCCCTGATCTCCAGACAGAGGGGAGTTTAGATCGCCCTCCGCGATCAGGGGGCGGGGCCACTGGCCAGGTGAGCATTTTCAAGAGGTACCAGAACTCCGTTCCACCACGTTCCCGCTGGAAAAAAGCCCTGCAAACGACAATAATCAGATTATCCTCCCCGCCCCGCCCTGCCCTGCCGTGAGAGCGCTTAACTTTTTAGCGCAAGATTTGGGTCCAGTAGCAACTTAAAGACCAGCTAGATTTCCCGGGTATGGGCTTTCAAGAGTCAAAGCTCTGTTCATCAGACCCGTGGATGAGAGTTTGGTAATATCTGACGAAGAGAGCTTTGACTCTCGAAAGCTCCTACCCTGGAAATCTAGTTGGTCTTTATGGTGCTATTGGACCCAAATCTTGCTCTTCTGCACAGCTACCCACTTGAAACTTTACTCTTTACATATTCTTTATTATAATGTGATGCATCTGTTTAATTCTCAAATACAAAAAATTCAAATGAATAATCTAATTTTTTTGGCTTTACATTTCTAGCTGTAGATAGAGTTGCCAACCTCCAGGAATTACAACAACTGATCTCCTGTCCACAGAGATCAGTTCGCCTGGAGAAAATGGCTGCTTTGGAGGTTGGACTCTGCCATTATACCCCTCTGAGGTCCCTCCCCTCCCTGAACCCTGCCCCCTCCCCCAAATCTCCAGTCATTTCCCATGCTGCAGCTGGTTATCCTAGTTGTTGTAATCCGTTGATTTAAAAGAAATAGCAAATACATATATACATGGAATGAAATTACTTATGGCGACCCCTGGTGGGGTTTTCATGGCAAGAGACCAACAGAGGTGGTTTGCCATTGCCTGCCTCTGCAGCCCTGGTCTTCGGTGGAGGTCTCCCATCCAATTACTAACCAAGGCCGACCCTGCTTAGCTTCTGATGAGATCAGGCTCTCCTAAATAAAAATAGATATTTATTCACAGTACGTAACTGTAAAATATTGACCTTGGCAGTTCCATTGTCTTGTACTTCCCTAACAAAAGCTCAGGTGCTTCAGTTCTTGAGATGCAAACCTCAACTTTCAAATGCAATCTTTGAAAATGTCTAGAAATTTTAAATGCTGAATTCTGATCTGAGAAATAGCAGTTTCCTCTGGATGCCGAGTTTTGTTTGCCAGAGTCCCAGTAACCCCTGAATTACAATTCACAGAGATCTTTGGGAAGAGAAAATGACATTTACGCCACTTCAAACCAGTGCTGTAGATATCCTCTGTGTGACGTCGGACCTCCAAATGAATAGAACGGAAAACGATCATCTGCTCCCAGAATAGGGTACCAAACTGGCTGTTACAAATAGGGGCTGTTTATCAGGACTTACTTCTCTCTTAAGAGTAGGTTTGATCTTAAATTCACTCCAGACAACCAACTTAGGCTACCAACAATAGCAACTGAGGCCAGAACCATCTGGGAATGGATTACATCACAGACAGAGGGGGTCACCCCGGAAACCACAGAGCAGGATTGCTATGAAAACCCACAGGCAATAAAGGAAGGAGTGAAGTGTCGGCTGGCCAAGTGGCCTCTGGTCTCCAGAAGGAAAGATACCAGATCATCTAAAGAAGTTGTGTTTGTGGTGTTCTCCAGCCTTCTAAAGTTCACCAGAGGGTTATGCGGGACAAAGTCTTTTCCATGTCTATGAAGTTCTTCTATACACAGAACAAGATGGGTAGTCGTCTTAGTCTGGCTGTAACAGTCAAAAAGAGCAAGAGTCCAGTAGCAGCTGTAAGACTAACAAAATTTGTGGTAGGGTATGAGCGGGCTTTTTTTCAGCTGGAAAGCGGTGGAACGGAGTTCCGGCACCTCTCGAAAATGGTCACATGGTCGGTGGCCCCGCCCCCTGATCTCCAGACAGAGGGGAGTTTAGATTGCCCTCCGTGCTGAGTGGCGCAGAGGCCAATCTAAACTCCACTCTGTATGGAGATCAAGGGGCGGGGCCACCAGCCATGTGACCATTTTCGCCAAGGGCAATTTAAACTTTAAAAAACTCCCCCCTTGTTCTAGCTGACCCAAAGTGATGTCATTGTGCGGTCCTGAGCTCCACCACTTCTTTTCCAAGAAAAAAAGCCCTGGGTATGAGCTTTTGTGAATCACAACTCACTTCTTCAGATTCTAGCTGTATTGGAAGAAGTGAGCTGTGACTCACGAAAGCTCATACTCTAGCACAAATTTTTGTTAGTCCTGCTGTTAGATATTATAATCACGTTACACTATCTCTTATCCTGTAGACTATACTAATGTTAATGTAAGCTGATTCACAATATTGTATTTTATAGCAGCCTTGTATTTGTAATGTAATGTTCTAAAATAAAATTTTAAAAAAAATTAAAACAAATTTTTGTTGGTCTTACAGGTGCTACTGGACTCTTGCTCTTTTCTACTCTACACATAGAATTTTTATATTTTCCCCCAGTCAGAAAAAAACTGAACCTTTGTTCAAAGGCTTCAGTGGCACCAGGAGCAGAACAGATTACTCCCTTTCCCAACAGAACCTCTCAGGTGTGTGTGGGTCAGGATGCCCACAACTTTGGAGTTGTTTGTAATGAGGGTTGCCAACCTTCAGGTGGGGCCTGAAGATCTCCCAGAATTACAATTGATTCCCAGACCCAATCCAATACTAGCCATTTAATCGTGTCCGATCCTCGGCTACTCTGTAGATCGTATCCCTCCAGGCCTTTCTGTCTCTGACTGCTTCTTTCAATTCCTTCACGTTCAGTCCAGTGTCTTTCATGATGGTATCCAGCCAGCGGGTTTTTGGTCTTCCTCTCTTCCTCATTCCACTCACCATTCCTAGCATCATTGATGTTTCTAGTGAGTTGGCCCGCATTACGTGCCCGAAATAGCTGAGCTTCTGCTTTGTAATCTTCCCCTCCAGAGACATGTCAGGTTTTATGCGTTCCAAGACAGCTTGGTTTGTTACTTTTGCTGTCCAAGGGATCCTCGGGAGTCGTCTCCAACACCACAGTTCGAATGAGTCAATTTTTCTCCTGTCCATTTTTGTTAAGGTCCATGTCTCACATCCGTAGGTTGTTATAGGAAACACAATGGCTGTGACCAGTCGGCGCTTGGTGCTTATTGTGACATCTGGGAGATTCCCAGACAACATCTATTATTTCCCCTGGAGAAAACGGCACCTTTGGAAGGTGGACTCTATGGCATTATTCTCTGCTGAGGTCCCTTCCCTCCCCCAACTCTGCCCCCAAATACCCAAGAATTTCCCAGTCCAGAGTGGGCAACGCTACTTGTAGTTAATATTTTTGAAAGGTAAAGCCTATACCATGAGAGTTTATTTTTAAAAGTTTTAAATAAACAAATAAATAATTTTAATTTGAAAATGTGTAACCTGCTTTTTGCCCAAAGTGGGATTCAAAACAGAAATTATTGATACTAGTATTAATAATAAGGACCATGTGTTTAGTTATTACAGATATTCAAAGCACCTCACACACGTTTTGCTATCACTCTGGAAAACGGGTCAGTATTTATTTATTATCCGTACATGAAAAGAATGAAATCCTACCTTCAAGTCATAGCTTTTTTATGGCTCTGGCAGGGTTTTCATGGCAAGCGACTAACAGAGGTGGTTTGCCATTGCCTGCCTCTGCAACCCTGGTCTTCCTTGGAGGTCTCCCATCCAATGACTAACCAAGGCCAACCCCTTCTTAGCTTCTCACATCTGATGAGATCAGGCTCTCCTGGGCTATCCATGTCATACATTTCCATTCCCCTCCCCTTTATCTTTAAAGTTGATTAAAGAAGGGTTCTGTGTATTCTTTGGGTTCAAAACATATAGAATTCTGCAACGAGTAGCATATTTTCTCTGATTTTGCATGATTTATACATTTTATACATATACATAAAATACACCATGGGAGTCAACTGCAGTGGCAATTTTTAACTATACTGAAAATAGCATCCCCGCCTCCAGCTGCTGCAGCTGCTTTCGAACAGCTTGCACCTTTGCATTGTTGATTGCCGTTGCACGCCTAAGTCTGAGTCTTCACGTCTTTTACTCTCTTGTGGCAGCTTTTGTTCTTGCAGTTTCATGTTCTGTTCTGCATTTTATATAATCGATATTATTGACTGGGGTTTCTTGTATTGTACTGTTTTTTAGATGTTTTAATTTGTTGACATCCTCGGAAATCTTGTTCAGAAGCAGAATACAAATACATAAAATAAATAAATACACAGAGGGCAAGAACCCTTGGGAGTTTTTAGTAACATGAATGATTATCTGGTCAAGCTCAGCACCACATCCTTTGAGGCTGTTTACAGCAATAGTAGTTTTAGAAGCAGTTAGAAGCTCTTTTCCTAGTATACAGTAGCTTGGTTCCTAGTATACATTTTGCATGGTTCTGCTAATCACTGCAGGAGTCATGTAGGGCACTGAAGGCATGCCCAAGTCAGCAAAGTCATTCAAAAGGCCCCGGGTTCAGTCGCTGGCATCACCAGTTAAAAGAATCAGTGTGAAAGATCTCGGCCTGAGACCCTGGAGAGCAGCTGCCAGTCTGAGCAGACAATACTGACATTAATGGACCAAGGGTCTGACTCGGCACGAAGCAGCTTAATATGTCCATGAATTCCCTGGCATTTGCTGCATGCTTTCTTTTTAAAAGAAGAAATGTAAACAGAAAGTGCATAAAAAGTGTCAAAATGCCCTGAACTGTTTCTGTTAGAGCTTAATATGGAAAAAGTCAATGTACTGGACAGGACGTTAATGTATTACATGTTGGTGGCAGCGAGATTATTATATGTGCAATACTGGAAGCAAGAGGAGATACCAGAAATTGAGGATTGGATACAATTGGATACATGGTGGAGATGGACAAATTGACAAGAAAATTGAAAGAACAAAGCTCAAATGAATTTTTAAAGGACTGGGAAAAATTTAAAGAGTATTTGGAAAATAAGTGGGATGTAAAAGGACAACTATGGTCTATGGATAGTTATTAATATGTATATGATAATAGAACTAGAAACTATGTAAGAACTTTACCTTTGAAAATTGGGACAAATATTAGAATAGAAGGAAATGATAAGATTTAAAAAGGTTTTAGTGCTGTTGGGGGTCTAGGGTAAAAGGGGGAGGGAGGGTGGGAAATGTATATTTGAATTGATAAATGTAAGACAATTAGTATTACTTGAAAAAGAAACGGATGTAATATGTAATCTGTGAAATGTATGTTAACCTACCCAATAAATTTCTTTATAAATAAAAAAAGAGAAAGTGCATAAAAAGCTCAGATAATATACATATAGTTTAGTAAAAGAAAAACATAGACAAGGTGTATAACAGCACAGCTAAATTACAAAATATTACTCCTTTCCCTCTCCTTAATTACTTATGCCCAAAATTTTATACTTAACATTCTGTATTCAAACTTATACTTCTCATTTCATATTCAACGTTTTGAAAAGCTTAGTTTTATAATTTGTCTATGTCCATATTAACTATTCTTAATTTTTCTTAATTTGCAAGTACATAATCCAAGAACTCTGTCCATTTTTCTTGAAATTCCAGTGTTGGTCTGTTGTGCATATAAGAAGTTAGTTTAGCCATAGAGGCATATTCTTGCAGTTTATTAATCCATTCATTCACATCTGGACAAAATTCTGTCTTCCATTTGCTGCATATACAACTCTAGCAGCTGTCACCATATACTTAAAAAGTTTGCCATGTACTTTTGTAATTAAAAAAAAGGTAAAGCACAGGGGTGCAAGCACCAAGTCATTATACTGACCCATGGGGGGACATTGTATCATGATGTTTTCTTGGCAGACTTTTTACGGGGTGGTTTGCCATTGCCTTCTCCAGTCATCTACACTTTACCCCCAGGAACCTGGGTACTCATTTTACCAACCTCAGAAGGATGGAAGGCTGAGTCAACCTCGAGCCTCTTGGAAAGATATTTTCAAACTTACTGTTTCATCCATATAGGTTGTGTGTCGCTTCCAACCTATGGCGACCCTATGAATGAAAGACTCCAAAATGTCCTATCATTAACAGACTCGCTCAGATCTTGCAAACTGGAGGACGTGGCTTCAAGCCATCACGTTTTCAGTCTTCCCCTTTCCCTACTGCCTTCTACTTTTCCTAGCATTATTGACTTTTCCAGATAATCTTATCTTCTCATAATGTGACCAAAGTGCAATAGCACCCAGGGTGTCCGCAAAACTTTCCTCCTGCACCACATTTCAAATAAATCGATTTTCTTCCTGTCACCTTTCTTCATGGTCCAACTTTCGTATCCATACATTGTAACTAATGGGGAATACCAGAGTTTGGATTATCATAATGGGGATTATGGTAACAGGAAATACCATTTTTTTTAGCTTTTCTTGATCTCCTAAATTCTAGATATGGGCTAGAATTTATTATTTTTAAAATCAAAAAGAGTCCAGTAGCACCTTTAAGACTAACCAATTTTATTGTAGCATAAGCTTTCGAGAATCAAGTTCTCTTCGTCAGATGCATGTTACAGAAACTGGACAAATATAAAAGAGGAGGGGAGGAGAGAGAAGATGCAGTTAGGGGGGAGGGGGAGGGTGCAACCAAAACATGCCTTTGCTAGTAAATGTAAACATCTCCTTTTGGTGTCCTTTCAGGGTCAGTTGGCTTGAGTGAGGCTTCAAAGGAGTTTGCCCTGTTAGTTTGCAGCAGTAAAACAGCTAGACCATCCAATTCCTATGTAGTATAAGCCTTCGATAACCACAGCTCTCCCCATCAGATGCATCTGACAAAGAGAACTGTGGTCCTCGAAGCCAACTGACCCTGAAAGGACACCAAAAGGATATGTTTACATTTACTAGCAAAGGAATGTTTTGGTTGCACCCTCCCCCTCCCCCCCTAACTGCATCTTCTCACTCCTCCCCTCCTCTTCTATATTTGTCCAGTTTCTGTAACATGCATCTGACGAAGAGAACTTGATTCTCGAAAGCTTATGCTGCAATAAAATTGGTTAGTCTTAAAGGTGCTACTGGACTCTTTTTGATTTTGCTTCTACAGATTAACACGGCTAACTCCTCTGGATTATTTTTAAAGACGGTTCTGATTCTCAGAAAGCCGAGTTCTGCACCTGATACAATATTCTGCATAGAATTCTAGCCCTACAGTAAGATCTGCTAAAGATGTAGATCCTACCATTCAGACATTATCAGCAGGATAATGTGATATACCCCACCTGGGGTGTGAATAGTTTTTGGGCTGGGGCAGCTCTGCCTGTAAAAGACTTGCTCTCTCGGTTGTGCGTGACCCCATGCCACCCCAGAGCATGAAGCCTCCAAACTGCTTTCCCTTTCATTGTCTTTGGTCAGCAACCGATTCGGCCTTGGATTAGTGTCCTCACAATAGCCGGCTAGATGCTATTTAGATTTAGAGGCGATGTGAGCGAGGATAATTTGGAGCCATCATTCAACCTGCTGACAAGCTCAGCTTGAACCCACAGCAGTTAAGCTTTTCTTGGCACAACGGAATGGAGAAAGATTCAGTTGCTAAAATCCTGTCTGTCAGTGCTAGACTGCTGCTAAAGGCATAGAAGTTTCCCAATCCCAAAGCAGAAGTCAGCCCTAACCCTAACTCCCTCCCTTCTCCATCCATGCAAATTATTGGATTTGGACAGGAGAGATGTGGAGCCAAAGTATCATTTAATAATAATAATAATAATCAGGGCTTTTTTTCAGGGGGAACGCGGGGGAACAGAGTTCTGGCACCTCGTGAAAATACCTGGCAATAGTGCTTGAAAATAATACGATTTCAAGGAATCCCATGTGTTTCTTCCTCATTTCCCTCTTGAGAGTTCCGCCACCTCTTTTCCCAGAAAAAAAAACCCTGATAATGATAACTTTTGATTTATATACCCCCTTCAGGACAACTTTATGCCCACTCAGAACAGTTTACAAAGTATGTTATTATTATCCCCACAACAATCCCCCTGTGAGGTGGGTGGGACTGAGAGAGCTCCGAGAAGCTGTGACTGACCCAAGGTCACCCAGCTGGCTTCAAGCGGAGGAGTGGGGAATTAAACCCAGTTCTCCAGATTAGAGTCTCGTGCTCTTAACCACTACACTAAGCTGGCTCTCAATTTAATGATTATGTTCAATGAGTGACCGGTGGGGCATCTGTCAATTTAACCCACATTACAGGGTTGTTGTGAAAATAAAGATAGAATGATACCCCCGTAACTGGTATCTGAAGAAGTGAGCTGTGACTCACGAAAGCTCATACCCTACCACAAATGTTGTTAGTTTTATAGGTGCTACTGGACTCTTGCTCTTTTCTACTGCCCCATAACTGGCTCTTCAGTGAAGCAAGGTGAAGCTGTTCTCCCTTGGTGAATGCCGCACTCTTCTCCCTGCCACCCCCGCCACCATTCCAGGAACCTGAGAAGGCAACATAACTTTCTCCTTATTTCCTGGAATGTCTTTAAAGACCACATGGCAAGCCACACATGCCCGTTGAGGAGAGATGTGAACATTCAGGACACGCGTGGAAGGAGGGCAGGGGCAGCAGGAAGTATGAAAGGATGTGGCGTCCTGGGATCTGTGGCCTCAAATACCTCCCCTTGTTGAGAAGCCCGCGTTTACCCCCCTAAATGATGCCCTGAGATCTTTGGTGGAAGAGCTGTGTCATGAATCACTAAATAATGCTGTGGAACAAAGCAAAGCCGCCCCACATTCTGCATTCGTTGACATCGACGAGCGGTTTAGAAATGCAGCGTCAACCTGAGCATGGCACCCTTTGAGCATTATGCTCAAAGGGTGACATCACCAGCAGCCAATCCGAGTGAGGCTGCAGACTTCCACCACCCTCTGCCTCCTGGGTCTCTTGCTACAGCTTGTTCACCTCCCTCCCCCTTTCCCCCGGGTCTTCTTCCCTGCCTCCTGCTCCACATTTTTGCATTCTGTGGAACAAAAAGCTCTGTCGCTTTGACCCCAGCTCAGATTAGATGCATCGTCCAGCATCCTTTTATCCCCTGCCCCCCTCCGTCTATCCAGCATGTTGATAATCCAGCGGTGATGCTTTGACACAAAATACAGCCGGGGGTTTCAGGTTGCATCTCAGGAAAATGCAGAGGCGCACAAAAGCAGGTTCTAAAAGGCCACGGTATCAGTGTCTTGCAACCCAAGACGGCTGGATAAAGCATAGCGTACCTGTGTTAAATAAGTAATGCTCGGACAAAAGGTGCCCTGGAGAACAAGGATATGGATATATGTATGTCACAGGCCAAGTGATTCTGCAGCTGGTCCTCTAGAAATCCGGCAAGGCCACCCTGTGTGACCCTTAGCAACTCACAGAACTGGAGAGTAGTGAAGTTCCAGCTAGGGCTGCCAATCTCCAGGTGGTGCCTGGACATTCTCGAGGAATTACATTTCCAGACTGCAGAGATCAGTTCTCCCGGAGAAAATGGCTGCTTTGGAAGGTGGACTCTATGGCATTATTCCTGGCTGAGGTCTTTACCCTCCCCAGACTCTGCCCTCCCCCAGGCTCTGCCCCAAATAGGGTTGCCAGCTCCAGGTTGGGAAATTCCTGGAGATTTGGGGGCAGGATTTGGGGAGAGGAGGGACCTCAGCAGGATATGATGCCGCAGAGTCTGCCTTTCCAAGTATCTGTTTTCTCCTGGGTAACTGACTTGTGTGAATGCCGCACCCTTCTCCCTGCCACCCCCGCCACCATTCCGTTGTCGTTCCAGTAGGTCTCTAGGACCCACCCGGACGCCAGCAACTCTAAAAAAATTCCAGGAATTCTCCCATCTGGAGTTGGCAAGACTAATTTTGGGCCTGTGTCCACTCTGTCTTTCTCTAGTGTTGTGTGCACACACACAAACAGCCTCACATACAATACTGGCATACTGCACAGGCAGCCAAGACTGTTGTGTAAAGTGTCCAAAGAGGCAAACAGCCCAAAGGATGAGGGTGGGACCTTGAGTCAGTCACAGCTCTTTCAGGGCTCTCTCAGCCCCACCCTCCTCACAGGGTGATTGTCATGAGGATAATAATAACACACTTTGTAAACCACTCTGAGTGTTAAGTTGTCCTGAAGGGTGGTATATAAATCACATGTTATTGTTATTAATGTTATTAGTCGGGGCTAATTTGGTCGGGGCTGCAACAGTGGATTGGGTCGAGCTGCATTTGGAGAACCAGTTTGGTGAAGTGCTTAAGAGCGGCAGGATTCTAATCTGGAGAGCCAGGTTTGATTCCCCACTCCTCCGCTTGAAGCTGGCTGGATGACCTTGGGTCAGTCACAGCTCTCCCAGAGTTCTCTTAGGGCCAAGCTACACATGACGAATGACACTTGAACAGCAAGTGTATTTCTCCCTGTTCACTTGCCCTCCACTCAATCCACTTGCCATTCAAGTGTCATTCGTCATGTGTAGCTTGGCCCTTAGCCTCACCTCTGCTATGGGGATAATAATAACATACTTTGTAAACCACTGAGAGAGCCAGTTTGGTGTTGTGGTTAGGAGAGCCTGGTGTGATTTCCCAGTTCTCCGCTTGAAGCCAGCTGGGTGACCTTGGGTCAGTCACAGCTCTTTCAGAGCTCTCTCAGCCTGCCTGCCTCACAGGGTGATTGTCATGAGGATAATAATAACACACTTTGTAAACCACTCTGAGTGGGTGTTAAGTTGTCCCGAAGGGCGGTATATAAATTGAATGTTATTATTGTTATTAATGTTATTAGTCGGGGCTAATTTGGTTGGGGCTGCAACAGTGGATTGGGTCGAGCTGCATTTGGAGAACCAGTTTGGTGAAGTGCTTAAGAGCGGCAGGATTCTAATCTGGAGAGCCAGGTTTGATTCCCCACTCCTCCGCTTGAAGCCAGCTGGGTGACCTTGGGCCAGTCACAGCTTCTTGGAGCTCTCTCAGCCCCACCCACCTCACAGGGTGATTATTGTTGGGGGGATAATAATAACACACTTAGTAAACTGCTCTGAGTGGGAGTTAAGTTGTCCTGAAGGGCAGTATATAAATAGAATGTTGTTGGGTTTTTATTATTAGCAGTAATATTAGTATTGTTGTTGTTGATGATGATGATGATGATGATGATGAAGAAAAAGACATGTTGTGGGCTGGCTCTTCTCTGAATGCTCAGGAAACACGTACTCCTTCCTGTCTATTTCTTCCATCTAACGCTCTTATGCAGCCTTTCCCGGCGAGGGTGTGTGATGACATGTAAAAAATAATCCAGATTACAAGTCCCTCACACCAATCTAAAAGCATCCCTATCTATTTAAAAGGATGAGAGACCCAGCCAGCAAAGAAACGGCCCCCAGGATAATCTCTGTACCAAATCTGATTAATCTCTCCTTCCCCTTCGGCTCCTTTCGAGCACAGCCACAACAGGAAGGTCTCTTTCTGCCCATCTCCCCCGTACAGCAAGGAATGGCCCCTGGTCTTGTGCTAAATATTCAACAGACCAGACCCCGTCCCATCTCCCTGCTGTGTCTGCTATTGCCATGGTAACAGAGGACTTGAGAAGTGACTCAGGGATGCTTGCTTGCTCCCCCCCCCAACCCCCGTGGCCTCATATGCAGACAGTTTGGCTGCTGCATTGAGCAAATGACTTGTGATTAGAGATGGGTATGATCCAAAAAATTTTAACGATCCAGCGGGTTGTGGATTGGCGCCGCCGCCGATCTCGAACTAACAATCCGCGCCAATCATCTCCCGTTCCCGAGCCATGGATCGTGGATCGTGGATTGTGGATTGTTTAGGCAAAAGCGGAGGGGTGCCCTGCTGTTCCCAGCGATACAGGAACGGTGGGTGATGCCGGCGGCATCTGTGTTTGTGTTTGGCCGTCTGTGTTTGGCCGTCCGAGCTGCCTATCAGGGTTTGCAGGGATGAGATTGGAGTGCCCATGGCTACAGAACACCCCCTTCCCCCTCCCTCCCCTGGGTGTCTTCTCCCTTGTGACTGCTTTGCTGCTCCGTGGTTGGAAGGAAGCCCTGCTGATCAAGGAAAGCTGGGCTTCCATTCGGGTTTCCAAGGCAACAGAAGAAGGAGGGCAAACAGAGCTCAGGCATTCCCCTGGCTCCGTTGCCAGGGGAATAGATTGCTGGCGCCTGAGTGTCTGGATCCCTGATCCGAGCCCGATCACCCCAATCCAGGCCTCTCCCGATCGCTGGATCATTGGCCATGGACGATCACGATCCGCCGGGTCACGATCGCTCGATCGCCATTATCATGGGTTTTTTTCTATCATAATGCGGATCGTGCCCATCTCTACTTGTGATCTCTGGGCAAAAGCACACTTTGGGAATCTGTTCTTGATATCAGAAACTCCGGGGGAGAATGCTTCAGAGTATGCACAGAGACTCTTTCCCTCATTACTGAGGGCCAAACTCCAAGTGACGCCTGACACAGGTTGGACACTTGTCAGCTTCCCTCAAGTCTTGATGGGAAATGTAGGCAGCTGGGCGGAATGTTGGACAAGTGACAGTGGAAAAGTCCATTGGACAGCAGTTGGAGAGCCAAGCTGCAAGACCAGGCCGCCTACATTTCCCATCAAAACTTGAGGGAAGCTGACAAGTGTCCAACCTGTGTCAGGCATCACTTGTAGCTTGGCCCTGAGTTACCACAACTAGTCTCTCATTTATCTGGAGCTAGAGGTGAAGAAGGCGGACAGGAAGAAAATTGATTCATTTGAAATGTGGTGCTGGAGGAGAATTTTGTGGATATCATGGACGGCCAAAAAGACAAATAAGTGGGTACTAGACCAAATCAAGCCTGAATTCTCCCTAGAAGCTAAAAATGGCAAAACTGAGGCTATCATACTTGGGTCACATCATGAGAAGACAGGACTCTCTGGAAAAGTCAATAATGCTAAGAAAAGTGGAAGGCAGTAGGAAAAGAGGAAGGCCCAAAACGAGACGGCTGGACTCAGTAAAAGAAGCCACATCCTCCAGTTTGCAGGATCTGAGCAAATCTGTTAATGAGAAGGCATTTTGGAGGCCTTTCATTCATAGGATCATCATAGGTTGGAGGCAACTTGATGGCACATAACAGAGGGAAGGACTGCAGAGTACTTTAGCCCTGGGACCTGTCTGTTTAGGAATCAACCTTCTACTGTGTATTTGAAATACCCTTCCCCCCTCCCCATATCCTTAGAGCTGTTCTGGCAAAGGGATGCTTTCTATGTTGGGGCTGTCAGGACCAGACTGGGAAGGCAGAAAGCCTTTATTAATGGTATCAAGGCACATAATATGTATTTGCTTAAAGCCATTAGTCACATTGCAAACATGGGAAAAGCACACAAACTATATACACACCAGCAGATAAAATATATCACACAGACAGTGATAAATTGCAGTTTATTGTAAACAGGCAGCAATGTATTGTCCCTCCATCATAAACAAATTCATTTTTGGAGCGGCTGCAGCAAACATGGCAATATATTAATGATATATTAAGGATGTTTTCGATGGTAAGGGGACGGTTTCTCAAACACTCCTATTTTTAATTTGTATGCAGAAATCTGTACTTAATTTTTTTTTTTACTCTGAAAATATTTTGGGCTTTTATATTCATAGTCGTATTTCCACTGTAATATAGGAATTTAGTACAACAACCAGGGTAGCCAGTTCCCCACCAGGGGTGGCGAGTCCTTTCTCCCGGTTGCTACCCCACACACCATTTACCTGCTGCTGGTGGAGAAAGACATTTGCATAGGGGAAGCACACGCCCAAAACTCACATGTCGCCGTCAGGCTGGAAAATATGTCATTTTCTGGTCATGTCGGGGGGGGGGGGCGATTCGCTAGTTTTTAATGTCTCATTTTTAATATTGATAATTTTTCTTATTGTTGTAATCAGGGCTTTTTTTCTGGGAAAAGAGGTGGTGGAACTCAGTGGGTTGCCAGCATAGGGGGCAACTCTTGGCGGGAGGTGGTGCCCCTGGTACCACATGTGCGCCCGCAAAGTGCACACATGCTCCCAGGGCCAATGACGTCCCTTTGGGTCAGCTGGAACAAGGGGGGGGGGATTTTTAAAAGTTTAAATCGCCCTCGGCGAAAATGGTTTAGATTGCCCTCCGTGCTGCAGCACGGAAGGCAATCTCAACTCCCCTCTGTCTGGAGATCAGGGGGTGGGGCCACCAGCCATGTGACCATTTTCAAGAGGTTCCGGAACTCCGTTCCACCACGTTCCAGCTGAAAAAAAACCCTGGTTGTAATGGTTTTATGGTCTCATTTTTACTTGTGAGCCACCTTGAGAAGGTCGCTGGAGAGGCTGCTCACAAGTAAAAACCAAGGAATCATAGAATCATAGAATCACAGAGTTGGAAGGTACCCCCTAGGGTCATCTAGTCCAACCCCCTGCACAATGCAGAAAATTCAAATACCTCTCCCCCTTCCTTCACACAGTGACCCTTACTGCATGTCCAGAAGATGGCAAAACACTGTCAGGCTCCCTAGCCAAACTGGCCTGGGGAAAATTGCTACCTGACCCCAAAGTGGCAATCGGCATTACCCTGGGGCATGTAAGAAGGGGCCACGAGAATTAAGCACTGATATACCCCTTCCTGCCCTCCCTCTCATAATCTGCCTAGGAATAAATAGGACATTTTCTGGTTTGTGTTTTGGAAAAAAGTCTCTGTTTTCAGGCAAGATGTTGGCAACGCCTTTTAATTTATTTTCTTTAGTCTACAGGACTGCCTCCCCAGTTAGGGTTACCAGTAGCTGGAGCAGACTCAGTGATTTCAGCAAGAGTAGACCTATCATGGAGCTGGAGTAGCAGGAAGGATCCAGAAACCAGCTAAAAAAGTTTGGGGGCTGAGAGGTGGCTTTGATGCACTTTTACTCGCTTTGAGAAGGGGACGCCGTCTCTACTGATGATGGGACTGAGCCCAACTTAGAAACTTTTAATCTTTTTGGAAGGTTTGGATTTTAAGGGAGCAAAAGATAGAAAGAACAAATAGGGGCATGAGTTAAAGGTATGGGGAAAGTATGGAAAAGTGATCTCAAGGAGATTCGTTTACCTGACAGGTGACTAGATCAAGCCTGTTGGACAAAGACTGTGTGTGTCTTGATGGCCTTCCCTGGATCTGTGATTGAATTACCCGAGTGGCCATGGTGATTAACAAAAGTTGCGAGATGGCTGGCCGTGGCCTTGCCTAGGATTAGATTCCCAGGGAATTGTGCATTGTAAGGCAGATTCCTTGACAGTCCTAGAAGGTCAATTACTGCCAAGCAAACCTTGGTCTTTAATTAAATATAAAATGAAGTTTGATAGCCTGAAGTTTGATGAGACCTCAGGAAGACAATGACCAGAACTGTTGTCGAGGGAATGTCCGTGCTCCATGGGGGAAACTGGCCACTTCTCTGAGAGTCAGCTTTTCTGTGGCCTGCAGCCCGATCTCTGTTTCCCAGTTTTGGATATCAAACATGGATTCCCTCGTGAAATCTCATGCATAGGTTTGCCAGGTCCCCATACCCTCCTGGTGTGTGTGTGTGGGGGGGAACCCAGTACTGATCAGCAGAGAGAGCTTCACGTGCCAATGCAATGACATAAATTCCAGAAGGGATGTCATTGCATTTTGCGCCAGTGCTAAAAGATTCAGCCCTTTAAGGGGCAAAATATGCCCCTGCAAAGCATGGGTGCACTCCCACGTGAAGTTTGATGGTATCACTTCAAGAAGTAGGCTTGCCATTCCCCTGCCTGGGGCGGGGGATCCCCTGTTCTCACCTCCCACCCACCCTGTCCCCTCTTACCAGGCCAGCGGGAGGGCATGTCCCCCAGGATGCCCCCCAGGGTGGCATAGCGCACCCTCGGGCAGTGCTGTGCGTTCCCATGCCCCACAGCGGCATGCTCCCATGTAGGTTTGCCAGTCCCTCTTAACCTCCCAGTGGGGGACTGGCTTTCTGCACTTAATCTTGGGGTGGGGGTGCGTGCGTGCAAAGTGCGCTCCCGCAAGCATGATGACGTCACTTCCGGCAAGTGATGTCATCACGCAGCCCCCTGGGAGTGTGCCCAGATTCCACAGGGGCTCAGATTGGGGCCACAGGGAAGCACGCATGGAAGGTGTGCACCTCCCTACTAGCCAGGTAAGTGGGGGCAGGATCCCCCACCCCCGCTGAGGGCCAGGCACCCCTACTCCCATGCCCCACAGCGGGGCACCCCGCAGCAGGCCCAATTTGAGCCAAATTGGGCCCCATGGGGGGGATTCAGCCCTTTGATGAGCTCAGGAGCACTCCCGGGGTGCCCTATGACCCTCGTGATGACATCACTTCCGAGAAGTGACATCATCACGCCAGCCAGAAGCACGCATGCACTGCACGCGTGCACAAGAGGAACATGAGTAGAAGGAGGGGAGGTAAGAGCCAGCGTCCCAATCTCCCGCCGGGAGAGTGAAGGGACCTGGCAATCCTATCAAGAAGTGACATCGCACCCTGCTGGGAGCATGCCTGCCGCACACTTGCCCCGATTGCCTGCTGGTGACAGGGGATCGCTGGTGAGCTTGCAAGCCCCCACCGATTGCCAGCGATTGGCGGGCAATGGGATAAGCTGCCAAGAGTTTGCCTGCCACTGGCCGGCACCTGGCAACTGTACTCAGGCAGCATATGGCCTGAGAAGTCATGGAGGTGACTAAAAACTAATTCCTGTCTCAGAGTCAAGCTACAAGTGACGCCTGACACAGGTTGGACACTTGTCAGCTTACCTCGAGTTTTGATGGGAAATGTAGGCGTCCTGGTCTTGCAGCTTGGCTCTCCGACTGCTGTCCAATGGACTTTTCCACTGTCACATGTCCAACATTCCGCCAAGCTGCCTACATTTCCCATCAACACTTGAGGGAAGCTGACAAGTGTCCAACCTGTGCCTTTTGTCACTTGTAGCTTGGCTCTCAGGGCGGCTCTGGGGGTTACAACTGAGAACTAATCCATCACACATACTTTGTGATCCGGAGCTACCATATTGAGGCTAATCAGGTTCACTTAGTTCTGTGGCCTCTGAGCTACTTTCTGGGTGGATAACTTGGTTTGCACAGAAGTAATCGGAAAGATGGGGTACTGGGGAGAGGGAGAGAGAGCCTTTTCTCTTGTTAGAGACAGCAGAGAAAGAGAAAGGAGAGAGATACGGGAAAAGTTAAGAGCAGTGGATTCTGGGCGTGGAGCAGGGGGCACTGGGGCAGTCGGGGGGGGGTAGTTGTGAATTTCCTGCATTGTGCAGGGGGTTGGACTGGATGACCAAAAAAGTCCCTTCTAGCCCTGTGATTCTATGATCCCTCTCTAAAGCTAGGCACACATCTGCTGGCTAGGCCTCCACTGAAATCATACTCCTAAAGCTGTCAAATGTACTATTAAACTATTATTAAACTATCAAGGAATCACCAGGTGTGCCTGCATGATCAATCATAAATGTACAATTAATTCTGATTAGAAACACACACTAGCGAATAACCCACACAGAAAACCTTTAAGCAAAAAGGCAGTTGGGGAAGCAAGTGGAGATTGGCCGGAATTCAGAACCATGGATCCAGAGGCACAGAGCTTGATGGGGTGAGGTCTGGAACGCGTGGCTCCACGCTATAAGGAGCCCACAGGTTCTGGTTTAAGATCTTTTCAAAACTCCAGGGAATCGACACAGATTTATTTACAAACTGAAGGTATGACATTGAGTCATATCTGCGGTGGCAACTTGGCATCCCCAGCTATCTTGGAGCACTTAACCTTCAGCTTACATTAATAGTCCGTGATTGTGTACCATGTAAAAGATAACACCGAGATCGGAGCCTTTGTCTTCCAGGCGGCTTGATTGCATTAGTCCTGTTTGGCACGACTTGACTTGCCCTTCCCAGTTTCTCCTGCCAAAAGCCTTCTTCTTGGAAAGTCGTTGCTGCTGCATCGCTACGGTGCTGCAGAAAAACTGTGGCCAAGCCTGTCTTGAGATGCAAAACATGGCAATTGCTTCCCGAGTTCTGTACTTGCCTTGCAGGGACTGAGGCTTGCTTATGGTGTGCCATCTGCAGTACGTACATTCAGGCTGGGAGCAAGGGGTGCATAGAAGAAAGGGGGAGGCTGGCAATATAGGGCCAAGCTACAAGTGACGAATGACACAGGTTGAACACTTGTCAGCTTCCCTCAAGTTTTGATGGGAAATGTAGGCATCCTGGTCTTGCAGCTTGGCTCTCCGACTGCTGTCCAATAGACTTTTCGACTGTCATTTGTCCAACATTCCAAGCTGCCTACATTTCCCATCAAAACTTGAGGGAAGCTGACAAGCGTCCAACCTGGGTCATTCGTCACTTGTAGTTTGGCCCATAGATAGAGTTGCTAAACTCCAGGTAAGGCCTGGAGTTCTCGTGAAATTACACCTGATTTCCAAACTACAGAGATCACTTCCCCTGGAGAAAATAGCAGTTTTGGAGGGCGGACTGTTTGTATGGTATTATATTCCACTGAGATTTCTCCCCCTCCCCAAACTGTCCCTCCCTAGGCTGCACTCCCAATTCTCCAGGAATTTCCCAATCCATTGTTAGCAGCCCTACATGTAGGTCAATACATACATTCATAAATGAACTGCCAAGGGGCTGCATCCCTCTGCTTCCCGTTCCCAAAATTTCCCAGACAGTAAACAAGCCTAAATATAATTCTCAGGAGTCCACAGGCCCACACGACTGGAGCAGGGGTGTATATCAATAAATAAAGTCCCTTTCATGAGTGTTTGAACTGCATGTCTTCTTTATGAAAGTACAACCAGATCCATTGTGGGATAAAATTCTATTAACTATTCATAAGAAAACTGCTTGCAGGGACATTCTATTTTAGAAGCCAATGCGAGGACAATCTAGGAAACCTGCTAACTCGGTCAGGTTTCCTGGAGAGGTGGTGCAGCCCCGATCTGTTCTAAATAAATATCTCTGTGGCATGGGATGCAAATATAACATACAGCTATGTCTGTGTTACTCATGAATATCCTTTTTTAAAAAAATCTATGAGCCCATAAGGAAAAGGCCGCTTATAATTTTATTCTGCATGAATAAATCCATGAATGTATTGGGGAGCATTCAGTGTAGCAGGATTAATTAAATTCTGGAATATCCAGTGAAATGCAGCTGTAAATGTGGGCTCAAGTCCACAAAAGTTTATCTAGGAATAAAATTTTGTTAAGGTAACACTCGAATCCTGTTTAGTTTTGCCATCACAGACAGAACACGGTTTACAACTCTGGAATGGTTTCCTATGGGAAACTATTATTAACACTGTTATTAATTATTATTAAATAATTATTATTTAATATGTAATCAATTATTATTATTAAAGCCAGTGTGCAGTAATGGTTGGAGTGTCGGACTAAAACCTGGGAGACCCACGTTCAGATCCCCACTCCGCCACAGACGTTTGCTGGGTGACCTTGGGTCAGTCATATACACTCAACCTAACCTACCTCACAGGGTAGTTGTGGGGACAGAATGCAAGAAATCTACTTTGAGTTCCAATCGGGGAGAAAAGGTGGGGTATAAAAAAAGTAAGTAAGTGGATGAATAATTTAATTTAATTTATTATATTTATATTCCACCCTCCCCGCTTTCGCAGGCTCAGGGCGGATAACAAAATATAAATATCACCCACCATTAAAACATTTAAAAGCATTAAATAATACATTTAAAAACATTTAAAAGCATTAAATGTTACGGTTCATACCGTAACACGCCGTAATAATACAAAAACCTGCACTTTCACCACAAAGCAGGCTAATTTCAATTGCAAATATACAATTAAAAACAAAGCTGTATGATAGATGTAAATCCCCCATTGGTGACGATTTATAACAACAACAACATTCGATTAATATACCGCCCTTCAGGACAACTTAACGCCCGCTCCAAGTGGTTTACAAAGTATGTTATTATTATCCTCACAACAAACACAGTGCGAGGTGGGTGGGTCTGAGAGAGCTCCTAGATGTTTCTAAAAGAAGCATCTGTTTTAATCATCTATAAGAAATACCTGGAATTAACCATCCACCCTTTATTTAAAATGACTTTCAAGTCAGATAATCCTTTAGGCAAAATTTTACATGCAATCACAGATCAGTGTGGCTGCTTTAGCTAAGTCCAGAACTAAATATTTGGTATAAATCAATGATGGCATTAACCACAGCACTAACCTAGGCAGCTAACAAAACCAGCAAAAGCTACAAGGATATCACATAAGTGTCCTACAAGCTCAAAACAATACACTCGTTAAATGTACAGTTTAAACCCTAGACGTACAGTTAGCAGGCTTGTCTGCCTAAAAGACTCTGGATTGATTAATATTCTGAGGGTTTAAATCTAATTCCCCTACCTATTATTATAAAACCACTCTTATTTTTATTCCACCTAGTCTTCTAAGGACCACTTAGGGTTGCCAGCTCCACGCTAGGAAATTCCTGGAGAGTTTGGGGCTGGAGCCAGGAGAGGGCAGGGTATGGGGAAGGGACCTCGGTCAGGGTCTAATGTCACAAAATACACCCTCCAGAGCACCCATTTTCTCCAGGGGAAGAGATCTCTGTAGCTTGGAGATCTGCTGTAATACTAGATATGTTTTTCAAAACCTGCTGCTGTATTGCCTGTTGTGTGTGCTCTTTTTTAAATATTTAAGATGTTTTATTGGTTTTAAAGATACTGCATTTTATATTATTGTATTACTTGGAATCCGCCATGAGCCTGCTGGTGCGGGGAGGACAGAATACAAATCGAATAAAATAAATAAATAACTAGATCTCCAGGCACCACCTGGAGGTTAGCAACCCTATCCTTTAAGGTTTGTCCTTTAAGCTGACAAATCAGTTTATGACAGAGAGAAATTTTTGAACCCAGGTTTTTCCATTCTAGCAGCCTGACACGCCCCAAACAAGCAAGTTGCTGCAGACTCCCAATGAGAGGGGACCTCCTCCAAATAGGAAAATTAAAAACTACACTTCCCAGAAGCCCTCGCGACTCAAGCCTGACTACCCTCCCTCCTCCTCATTCCGAGAATGGGCAAGAAAATGGCAAGGATGCGCGCGCAGCCGAGAGGTGAGGCCGGCTGAGTGGGCGGGGCCTAGCGGGCGGAGACCGGCCGTCGGGCGCGTGCGGGCGACCGTTGGGAGAAAAAAACGGCTCAGGGCGAGGGTGGGCGTGGCCGGCGGAGGGAAGGCCGGCCGGGTGGGGGCGTGGCTCGGGTTGTTGATTGTTGGTCTGCGTGAGGAACGCGCGCTGGAGCCCCCCTCCCTGAGAGAGGGGCAAGGAAGGAGGGGGGGGTGTCTTTTTTGTGTGGAAATTTTGGGGGAGGGTCCCTTTTGTGTGGAATTTTTGTGTGTGTGAGGGTCCTTTTTGCGGGGGGAGAAGGGCAAGGAAGGAAGATTTTGTTTTTCAAAGGGGATTAGCCCTTGCTTTTGCCTCAGGGGGTATTGGGGGACCACCAACTTTGGCTGCCCTCCACCCCCCCCCCTCCCAGTGCCTGTCAAAACTGACCACGCTGAGAGGAAGACTGGCAGGCCACGCCCTCTTTTGGGCTGGCCCCTCCCTCCCTGTTTTTAAGAGTGGGGGGGAAGCAGCTCCATATCTTTGGCTGGGCTGAGAGGTTGGCGTGAGGAGTGCCAGCATCCCCCCCCCCCATAGGTGTGGCCAGCCCTTGTGCGCATCCACACGCACACGTGTGCGTGCCTTCAGACTCACTGGCACATTGCAGCATTACTCCACAGCAAGCCTGGACCCCTGCGACCATGGGAGACCAGGGGGACGTGGGGGACGTCAACTCCAACCTGCTCATCTCCTGCAGCACGGGGGACTCGCAGCTGGACAAGGCCATCTGGCAGTGGCTGACCTGGGACAAGGTGCGCACCTGGGCAGGGGGCTAAGCCTGCTCTCTTTCTCTCCCCATGTGAGCAGGAAATGTTTGTGCTTGCTTGTCTGGGCTTTTTGCAGGTGTTAGTGTGCAGCAGAAGAACAAGATTCGGGTCCAGCGGCACCTTTCAGACCCCCAGGGCGTGAGCTTGAGAGCCAAACCTCCTCCTTGGTGATATCTGTAATTCCTTTCTGTGGTGGCGATGTTACAAACCTTACCAGCCCTGTGCTGTCCGTATATTTCTCACACCCCAAAAAGCGGAGATAGTGTCTTTTTTGCAGGCTGCTGCTTTTGTGAATACTTTGGAAACTGGGAGTCTCCATGCCAGGTCTTTTTGCCTTTGCAGTGTGGGTGACTTTTGGTAGGATCCCCCCCCACTCCAAAGAAACATTCCGTACTGTGAAGATTTAATCTGGAATGATAAGCATTTTGTGAGTGTTTTCACTGCCCCGTTTTTTTCCTCTTGCAAAAATGTGAGGAAGTCCACGACGTAGCATCTATTTGAACAGCCTGTTCTTTTTATAGTAAAGGGTTTCTGGGAACTCCATTGGGGTGAAGCTCTTATCTGGGTCAGAATAAGAACTTCTGTTGCTTTGGAAGAAAAATAACACCTTTGTCGCCTACATCCAAGGGGCTGCTGCTCCCTTTTCCAATGCTGTGAACTCCTGTCTTGAATCTGTCTTGCTTAATAAGCCCTGCTGTATTCTCTGTGCTGTTCTGACTCTTCTCCTCTGTTTAGTAATGAAAACAGGAATTGCAAAAACAAACAAAACCTGCCTTGTTAAAGTGCTTTGTGTCATCTAGTAAATGAGAATTAATTTTTTTGGCAATGTTTCTGTGGCGGTATCTCTGCGGTTTTGACTTTATTTTGCCTTGGTGTGTCAATAAGCTTAAATCACTTTCCTGAGAGGGTTGTTTTGCCTTGAGCCCTTTATAAGTTCCTTCAGTGCCACCCATTCTTGTTGTGGGGCGTGAGGGTGGGAATTAAACAACAGAGTGCAGTTTTCTTACATGTTTTATTTTATAAAGACACTTGAGGGCTTCCTCGTTTTTACACTGGCAATATAGTAATTTTGTGTGTGTGTGTGCGCTCGTCCTCTAGGAAGCTATTTCTTTCTGGTATCAGTTATTCTGCCTCGTTAAAAGAGGGATGTGTGCGCGCATGCGTGCAGGCGTATTGACCGGTAACATCAGATCTGATTCTTTGATGTTCCATTCCTGCATTTTTATTTATTTTGCTCCTTGCTTGATGACGCCATAGTGAGTCTAAGCAATATGCACACCTTACAGGGTGGAATAGGTGTGAGAGCCGTTTGAAAGAGGGCAATCTGTTACTTTGAAATTGGCAAGCATTGTTTATGGCTTTCTCAGCTGCTGGGTAGAGGTTTTTCTCCAGACTGTGCACAGGGTGAAATCAAGAAGAAATGTTTTTGTGTGCTATAAACATAAGAAACTATCTTATACTGAGTCGGATCCTTGGTCTATCAAGGTCAGTATTATCAGACTGGCAGCAGCTCTCCATGCATCACATAACCTACCACCTGATTTTTTTAAGCTAAGAAATGCTGGGGATTGAACCCGGGACCTTCTGCATGCCAAGCAAATGTTCTACCACTGAGCCATGGCCCCTCCCTGCACAAGAGTATTACATAATTACATGCATTCTTTCATTTCAGTTCCATCTCTGAACATGGGCTAGTGACATAAACGGCAGATTTCATGGAACGTTGCTTAATTTTGGTGTAATGGTTGGCTTGTTAAGGCGAGATCTTGCAAAGAGAGGGACTGTACCTGAGCCCTCCATGGACAATCGAAATTAATTGTACTCCAGGTACAGCAGTTTTGTATTCTGGCACTGACCATTCATCAATAGTGCATTATCACTGCTGCGTGCTGACTTTGCAGATCAGCATGTGAGCTATTTTAGGTAGCATTTGCCTTTAGGGGTAGAATATAGCAAATGTTTAATAATGTATGCCACTAATTGTGTAGAAAAATTGGAAAATCATCATCTCCATTTTAAATGTTAATGGTGATGCTCTACAGAATAGAATTGCTCATGTTCTGAATTTGCCTCGAGTTATAGGAGATCACAAGCAAGTTGATTGGCATCCTTTTGTCTGGAATTTGACTGGATAGAAATTCATTTAAGTATAAAAGCTGCTACTTAATTGTGGATTTAGCTGTATCAGAGTGTGACTCCAGTTGAATCAGGGAAAGTCTAGATTGGGGCTTTTCCCTGTAGCCATTGTTGCACATAGAGAATATAATCTTTTTGCATTCTATACAGTCTTCTTTAGGAACCAGATGAGATTATATACATCGAATGAGTGTGTCTTGAGAGACAGAGTTCTGAATGGAGAAATTGGTTTTTATTAGGGCCTAACTAGGCATGATTTGAGAGACCGTGAGCAGGATCATCCATATTTTTTATTATTCAAAGCAGCCACGGAAATGTCCAGAACGGGTTAGGCCAGTGGTGCTGGCAAAAGAACAAGGGAAACATTTCTTTTCAACCAAGGACAAATAAAGTTCAAAGAGGTTCCTTTCAGACTGGGAAGATGGCATGGGGGAAGGATTTAAGGGATGAGCCGTGGCACAGTGGTAGAGCGTTTGTTTGCCATGCAGAAGGTCCCAAGTTCAACCCTGGCATCTGTAGTAAAAAGGTTCAGGTGGGAGGTGATGTGAAAGACCCCCGCCTGAGACCCTGGAGAGCCGCTGCCAGTCTGAGTAGACAAAACTGACCTTGACGGACCAGGGGTCCGATTCAGTATGAGGCAGCTTCGTGTGTGTTAAATATCCGCCCTCCCCTTCCGTAGCCTGATGAGCACCACCTTCCCCCAGCACCTCCCCTACTTTTGAAATTTATTTTTTAACTTTTTTTCAGAAAACTGCTTGACCTAGGTTATCATAGTTCACAATGAAATTGAACTAACCCCAAATAAATAAAAGAAAAAGAAGGTATAAAAACAAGCACACAAACAGTTCTCATAACAATAACATCTAACATAAAATGAAACACATAAGAAATAAAAAGATGAAAAGTGAGATCTGTGTGCCATCTAGTATGGCCCTTTGCCTGGATGTAGATCTTGTTTTGGCAAAAGTGTATAAGGAGCCCTGGCAGGTCATTAGTGCTTTGACAGCTTTCGCTCACTGCCAACACCTTTAAATAAAATTTGCAATGGGATGAGGGTTGTTATTAACACTTTCCCACTGGCTTCATTTGCTGCCCTCCTAATGCGCTGGCAATATGATATGGAATGCACATTCTTTCTGGGAAGCTTGACTTCAGCGAGATTGGACACTTCAGGAACAAAAGACCCCTTGATGTTTGCTGCTATTTCCCACAGAAGGACCTGTGAATTAAAGGAGCCTCAGCCCCCTGCTGGGTTGGGGACTCACTGTGGAATCAGACCATTGGATCCAGCTACTGTGTAGCTCCTCTGAGCTCATGTGAGCTCTGTTTCTTGAACCATGGTTGACACAGTTTATGGTAACTGGAGCAATATGAAGTTTTCATAGGGAGCGGGGGGAGCTGTAGGTCAGTGGTAGAGCATCAGCTCGACATGCCGGTTTCCAGGTTCAATCCCCATTTTTTCCAGGTAAAAGCATCAGGCAGTAGGTGATGTGAAAGCACCTGAAACCCTGGTGGGCTACTGCCAGCCTGAGCAGACAGTACTGATCTTAACAGATCGATGGTCAGATTCAGCATAAGGCACCCTCATGTGCACATGCATCAGATTTGTACGTCCTGAAGTTTTTTAACCAGTATTATTACAAATAATGATCAAGGTTTGATTTCTGTGTTTGTTGGGATGAATTCCACCAATGAAGCAAACTGTCTAAGCAGACAGCTATTACATATCTCCGGGGGGGGGGATTTTGTTTTACAGGCAGTCTTCCTAAACCAGGGGTTGACAAATCCCAGGTGCCAGGTTGCCATGGTGCCTAGAAGTTTCATTGTGACTCCTAGTTTTTTTCGTGTTAGTAATAATGAGAAAAGGTCATACATAACCCTGAAGACTGAAATAGGAGTTTATCTCCTAACTATTTGGGCTGGCTTCGAGAGCAAAAGAACATTTGTGAAGGCCTGCCTTAACCTGAACTGAATGAGTGCCTTTTCTTTTTGAGGTAATTTAAACTGGCTTAACTTGAAATCTTCCATTGAGTGGTGTGTACAATAGGTAACTATGTTTACATTTGGAAAACTTGCTCACGTGAGAGTGTTGGTGTTGAGTACTGACACATAGAGAGTGAAGACTCTAATTGCACTTGTTGTTTCTAGCCATAGGTCATAGAACCTTAATTTAAGCAAAGCGTAGATCATCTCAGAGACTGAAGACCACTCAGTAGATATACTGATAATGAGGCCGACCAAGGGATAGAAAGATAAACTAGGCAAGATTGTTCGTGCTCTGTATTGGTGTTTGGAAACCTAGAATTGGGTTGGGGGAGATATTCATCATTGTTATTGGGTTTATCTGGAGAATCTAGTCAGCGTCCCAGGTGATTGACTGAGTAGCCCAGAACTTTGGATTCAGCCTTGAAACGCTGATTTTCAGGGACTGATACGGTGAAAAGTGAACATCTTATCTGCAAGTAATTCATTCCCTATCTTCCTGCGGAATAAAAGGCGGGGTATACATGTCTTAAATAAGTAAGGCCTCCTGCTGGTGGAAGGAGAGATTTTCTTTCCATTAGCAAATTGAATTCTTTCCTGTCTACTGAGTCAGGAGAATAGTACCTAGAGAGCAGATCCTGCTTTAAACTGGTAGGTAACAAAATGTGGATTCATATGGCGCAGGGTAGTTTGCCTGCCTAAAAGCAGGATACCCGGTAATGGTTTCTAACCGAATTAGAACTTGAGCAAGGTCCCGGTTGGCTTGTGCCTTGGCCGGTTTCTAAACACAGGGGCCTTGCTTGCTTTGTATACTGCTGATCTGCTCCTGTGTGTGGTCAGTTAGGTTGTTATAGAATGACAAAACAGCCAGGGGCCTTGTGAGTCATTGTGGACAATCCTCTTGCAATATTAGCAATGCATACACACACATATAGCATAGATTCATAGGGCTGGAAGGGAGCTCCAGGGTCATCTAGTCCAACTCTCTGCACAATGCAGGAAATTCACAGTTACCTCCACCCCCCCCCCCACACCCAGTGACCATTACTACATGCCCAGAAGATGGCAAAACACTGTCAGGATCCCTAGCCAAACTGGCCTGGGGAAAATTGCTACCTGACTCAAGGTGGCGATTAGCCTTACCCTGGGCATGTAAGAAGGGGCCGCGAGAACTAAGCCCTGATGTAACCCTTCCTGCCCTCCCTCTCATGATCTGCCCAGGTTCACAGAATCAGCACTGCTGTCAGGTGGCCACCTAGCCTCTGCTTGAAAGCCTCCAAAGAAGGAGAGCCCACCACCTCCCGAGGAAGCCTGTTCCACTGAGGGACTGCTCTTTCAGGAAGTTCTTTCTAATGTTTAGCCCAAAACTCTTTTGATTTAATTTCAACCCGTTGGTTCTGGTCCAGCCTTCTGGTGCAGCGGAAAACAACTCTGCACCATCCTCTAGATGACAACACGTCAAGTACTTGAAGATGGTTATCATATCACCTTTCAGTCATCTCCTCTCCAAGCTTAACATACCAAGATCCTGCAACCTTTCCTCATAGGACTTGGGCATTTATATATACAAATATACATATGTAGGTATATATGACAGGTAAAGTATCGTTTGTTCTCTTACCCGTCTTCTGACTTAGAGTTGAAATTTCGGATAATCTACCTTGATTTTGCATTTCTGCAGTGGAAACCCACTGCTTTTGTCCTTTGTTCTAGACCAGAGGTCCTCAATCCGGCTGAGCATATGGGCACTCCTGGAATTTTGAGACGGGGGTGTGGGGGTCACCACAAAAAGGCTGTCGGGGGGTGCTGGGGCCAGTCACAGATCGATGGGAGCTTGCAAGCCAAGCATCCTTCTGCAATAGAGGCTGCAGTTTTTGACGGGGTGCTCCCTGCAAGCAGGAAGGCATGGGCTCTTCTGCAGCACTTCTAGTCCCGGGAAGTAGTGGGAAGTCTGGTCTGGCTGTTTGCTTTGGGGAACAAATGGAGGTGCAATGGAACTAACAGCAGATGGGTGCACATACGCGTGCCATGTTGGGGATCACTGTCCTAGGTGTTGGTAAATAGTGCTGTAGAGGAGGTATTCTGCCACTGAGTGTGGCTTTCAGAATGATGTAAGCCACTTGGGACCCCCATTGGAGAGAAAGGGAGGATAGAAGTGAAATAAAACGAATTTTAAAAACAAAAGTGACACTATTGAATGTACTTCAGCATGTGTGGTTTTCTTCTTGACTGCTGAAGCAATGAAGGATCATGGAAATTATTCTGCAGAAGTAGATTTTGAGGTACCATGTGACTATAATATGTTCTTGCAACCCCCCTCCCCCCTAAAAACCATACTGACTAACTCTTTTAATATAGATCAAGATGGGTATCTGTGTTAGTCTGTCTGTATCAATAGAAAAGAGCAAAAGTCCAGTAGCACCTATAAGACTAACAAAACTTGTGGTAGGGTATGAGCTTTCGTGAGTCACAGCTCACTTACGAAAGCTCATACCCTACAACAAATTTTGTTCGTCTTATAGGTGCTACTGGACTCTTACTCTTTTAATACATTTAATGAGACAATTGGGAGGAAGGCTAACATAATACATTGAATTCTTGCATTTACAGGTTTATGCACAATTAGGCAAATGGTGATCAGCCAGTTATGATGAGCAGACTGTGATGCTGAGTCAAAGAAATCCCAGTTATATGCAGTGAACTGAGATACGGTCACTGATTTTAGGACACGGCCATGTGAATCTCATTAAGATTGTTCTCTGGGCCTAGATGGTAATAGCATAATGCTTTTTTTAATCACAGCCATGTGTCTCATTAGGATTGTTCTCTAAGCCTAGCTAGTAACACCATAATTATTTTCTAATCATTGGAGCACCTATTGGTTCATGTATCTTAGATATGCATCCACACCCTACATGGAAACTTTTTAGCTTATGGAAAAACACAAGTCTTGTCTATCCACTAGCCTTTCATCTAGGTAGTGCTTTGGAATGTTGAGTAAAGTAGATCTCTTATCAATTTAAAATACAAAATCAAAACACACAATTTGTTCTGAATCTGGATTATTGGCTATCTTAATGGTTGACATTTGCAATGTCCTGTTCTGGGCAGAAAGGACATATTTAAATGGGCATCTCATAAACAACATTGAAGGATCCCACTCTTTTGAGGTGAGATGTAGTACTAGTATGTGGAGAGTATAAATAACTTTGCATAGTTTACCAGGGCTCAAGATTTCCCTAATACTGCTCAAGTTCTACGAATTCCGTACAATATGTAAAATGAATCCAGCAATATTATCCTAAGTAGACGTGTACCTCTCTAAGTCCAATGAAATCAGTGGGCTTAGAAGAGTGTAATTCTGCTTGTGAGGGCACTGCAAATCCTGTGTTAGTTTCTGGGAGCCTAGTTTCATCAGGCTGGAGGTGGTGTTTTGGGGAGAAGTGGGTGGAGAGGAATGGGTGATCTCGAGAGCTGAGGAAGAAGCGGTGCAGGAAATGTAGGATTCATGCTGGTGTGGTGTATTCCATGAAATTTCTGGTGTTGAGCAGGGGGATATAGAAGGGCGGTTAATAGGAAGATGCTGTTTGATAAATGTTTTAAGAAACAGTGTTTAAATCTCTTCCAGATGCTGTCTTTGTGCATGAACATGTTTTTATTTTTTAATTATTTATTTTTTAAATTATTTATTTTTTTAATTATAGGAATGCATAGTATTGTAGACAATTATGGTGGCAGTCTAGAAAATTTTGGGACATAATAAAGAAAGGTTGACAAAAATCTAGGACCTTTTAAAACGTGGAAATCAAATAATAATTTGGCTTGCCTTCATCTTAAGCAGTCCCTCCTGTTAAAAACCGTTCAAAACTGAGGGTTCATCCGCACAATTTTTGCTTTGGAATAAAAGCACTCTGACTTGTAGATGTGAAAACCATCCGGTTCACCACCACTGTTCTGAGGTCCTCAGCCTCCTGCCTCGTATTGATTGCTTCCAGGACTGGTTTCCAGGATTTTCTTGGTTCTCATAGGATTCACTGCTGTAATGTGCTCTCTGTGTGATTGCCTTAAAAGACCATCTGAATATTTTATCTGGTGCGGCTGCCTTCAGGCTGGTGTGGATAAGCAGGATCGTGTTCAGCCCGCACTATAGTTAACTGTTGTTTTGGCTTCCACTTTGCTTCCAAGCCTCATTCAAGGTGCTTATTTTGATGTATTGTCGAAGGCTTTCACGGCCGGAGAACGATGGTTGTTGTGGGTTTTCCGGGCTGTATTGCCGTGGTCTTGGCATTGTAGTTCCTGACGTTTCGCCAGCAGCTGTGGCTGGCATCTTCAGAGGTGTAGCACCAAAAGACAGAGATCTCTCAGTGCTTATTTTGACTTTTGTAAAGCCCTTTATGACTTGGGACCTGCGTGTTTCAGAAGCTGCCTTTCCTTAGGTATTTTTTCACCTCAGGAATCTGGCTCCTCTCCAGGACTCCACAGCTCATGGCTGAAAGGGTCGGAAGTCATTGGTCAGGGGGGTCTGTCAGTGTGCCTCCTTGCTACTTCTTAGGAGGAAATATAAAGGCAAATTGTTAGGACAGGCATTTGGGACTGGTTTATTTGGTTAAACATACAGTTTTTAGTAAATAACATGTACTGCATTTGTGCCCTTTTGAAAGGTTGTGTCTTTTTATTGGCACACTTAAACCAGGTTACATTAAAAGAAGAAACAAAATCATACTATTAAGGCAAATGACAATAAAACCAGCCAAACAGGCAGCAGCCTAAAATAATTTTGGAAGTGATAATCCACATCCATTTTATGGATATTAGATCATTTTATATGTTTCTGTTGTTGGCTGCCTCAAATGTAACTGGAGAGGCAGAATACAAATAGATTTCATAAACACATTCTATATTGTTACAGGTAAAGGTAGTCCCCTGTGCAAGCACCGAGTCATTACTGACCCATGGGGGGGATGTTGCATCACAACGATTTCTTGGCAGATTTTTGTTATGGGGTGGTTTGCCATTGCCTTCCCCAGTCATGTACACCTTACTCCCAGGAAGCTGGGTCCCCATTTTACTGACCTCAGAAGAATGTAAGGCCGAGTCAACCTTGAGCATGCTACCTGAACCAGGCTTCCATCAGGATCGAACTCAGGTTGTGAGCAAAGCTTGGGCTGCAGTACTGCAGCTTATCACTCTGTGCCACGGGGCTCAAGGTAAAGGTAGTACCCTGTGAAAGCGCCGGGTCATTGCTGACCCATGGGGGTGGGGAACGTCGCATCATGTTTTCTTGGCAGACTTTTTGTTATGGGGTGGTTTGCCATTGCCTTCCCCAGCCATCTACACTTTACCCCCAGGAAACTGGGTCCTCATTTTACTGACCTCGGAAAGATGGAAGGATGAGTCAGGGTCGGATCGATGGGGGGGCAGGGAGGGTAGTCTGCCCCCAGCATTGTCAAAGAGGGGGCGCCGGGCGCAGCTGCCAGCTGCCGGGAGCGAACTCAGGTCATGAGCAGAGGTTGGGCTGCAGAGTGGTAAGCTGCAGTACTGCAGCCAAAGCTGAAGGTTGACTCAGCCTTCCATTCTTCCGAGGTCGGTAAAATGAGTACCCATTTTCCTGGGGGTAAAGTGTAGATGACTGGGGAAGGCAATGGCAAACCTACCCCATAACAAAAAGTCTGCCAAGAAAATGTCATGGCGCAATGTCCTCCCATGGCTCAGTAATGACTCGGTGCTTGCCTTTACCATATTGTTACAAAGGGGAAAAGTAGGAATAGCTACCAAGAAATGCTGTGATCAGGTAGAAGTTGGCCTACTTCTGCCAGTTGAAAAGGATGACTTGCCCCCAAAGGAGAAGCAACCTCTTTGGGGCTCTCCACAGTTCACATTACTGCAGTGAGACACTGGAAGGAAGGAAGAAAAGAAACACCTCTTCATCTAGTAGGCTCTGGGGATAGTTATCAAACAATGGGAGATTCCTTGCCAAAGCTTCTTCAGGTTGTTAAGGTGTACAATGCTAGTTCTGGGTAATAAAATAACAATTCTCAGTTTGATGGTTGTTGTGGGTTTTCCGGGCTGTATTGCCGTGGTCTTGGCATTGTAGTTCCTGACGTTTCGCCAGCAGCTGTGGCTGGCATCTTCAGAGGTGTAGCACCAAAAGACAGAGATCTCTCAGAGATCTCTGTCTTTTGGTGCTACACCTCTGAAGATGCCAGCCACAGCTGCTGGCGAAACGTCAGGAACTACAATGCCAAGACCACGGCAATACAGCCCGGAAAACCCACAACAACCATCGTTCTCCGGCCGTGAAAGCCTTCGACAATACATCGATTCTCAGTTTCACTGCCTTTTCTGATATGGGGAGTTCAGTGGCAGGCCAGGATAATCCATGCAGATGTTTTAAAAACCTCCCCCCATCTTTCCCTTCCTACTCCTCCCACTGGCATTTAAACTGTGCGGTCCCAAATTTGCAAGTAGTTATTTGGGACTGTGACGAGAGCTCATGGTAGGATTTTTGGATGCAAGGAAATTCTCAATGTAATAGAACATTGTGGCTGAATGTCAAATCCATAATATTAGAGTACATGATGTCACAGAAGCACAGATCTGCCCTATGGGAAGTTTCAGTGCTTCCTGTTGTTTCCTCTATCAGCTTTTAAAAATACATTAAATCCCATCTTCCTGCTCTTGCTGCTTTATTGAAGTTGCCTTCGTGCTTTGGGTTCAGGTTTGTAAATAGCTTCTTGCCAGTTAGCTCAGCAAGTAAGAATGGCTTCCAGGTAAGATGGTTTTTGGAAACCCCAAGAGGTAGTTCTGGACCAAAGTTAGTTTAAAAAGTGTGTGTAATATTAAAACTTTTCTACGCTGTGTTAGAAAAGAGCACAAATGTTTTTACGAAGGAATATAATTTGCAAATGTTTGTATGTCAGGATGCACAATAACAAAAGTGGTGATGCAAGATCGTTTTGTCAAGCACAGTGATGAAAGTAGAACGGATTCCTAGCTGAGTTCAGCCAAGGTTAATTTCTTGAGGCCTGTGAGTCATCAGTCTGCCTTATAATGCATTCTTTAGATTTGCCTGTATTATACAGGGAAAGTGCAGTCATGGTACTGCGCCACTTTTAGGCAGTTCCTGAGACCCTCCAGGTCATTAAATGAGCAGTTGGGGAGGGGAAGCAATATATGTAGAACATCCCTGCTTTTTGTGTCACTCCAGTCACCTTTCGAGGATCTGCTTCAGGGCCTTCTCAGTCGTGGTGCCAAAACTTTAGAAATCCCTCCGCAGAGAGTTTCTTCTGTCCCCCTCAATTGCCAGCAGGTGAAGACTCCTGTTTCTTTGGCGAACCTTCAATAACTGTTGTCATCACTTCCTCCTTCTTCGTGTAGCGTGTTTGTGTGTGTTTGCTGGATTTTTAAATGTTTTAAATTTAAATTGTTTTAAAGTATGTTAAATGTTTTTAAAGTGTTAATGTTTTCTGCCTTGGGTACCCAATTTGGGTAGAAAGGTGGCATACAAATGCTTTAAATAGATAAGAAATACTACGCCCTGCTGATAGAATATAATGAGGTGTAGCTTGAGCACCAGAGAGAGCCGCCATCAACAGATGCACAAAACTTTAGCTACCACCAAATGGACAGAGGGAGTCTGAAGGTGCTGGGTCTGACTGGAGCCAGTGGTGCTTTCCCCTTCATACCTTGGCCTCATGTAGATCTTACCTTAAACTTTTAGAACATGGCACAAATATAACACAACTATGCAAACTGGACTTGCTGTGGCAAATCAAACACATTGGTGTATATTTGCCTACTTTAAATCTTACTGTGTCCAGTCCTGAGTAGGCGGGACTCTAAAGCCTAACCATCTGCTTATCTCTGTGTTCTCTTTCCCTTCCCTGGTAGCTTCTGAGAAATGACTTGCTTTCAAGTCTGCTTTTGCAACTTAAAATTGAGATACTTGGGATAATAGATTCAATGCCTGATAATTGTTGGCTATGCAAAGCCTTGATTGGCGCAAAGTCATTGCTAGAACACCTGCAAGTATAAGTCACCAGGTGCCATTGGATGAAATAAGGAAAACTAAACAGTATTTTGGAAGATGTATTCTACTTCAGATCTGGAAAACCTGGATGGCTTTGGTTTAAGGGTCAGGAGGTCTAAAAAGTTTGTCTTATCACATAGTGACGGTCTTTTAGCTCGCTGGATTGCCCACATATAGAGGGACGGCATAGCTAATTCTCTGTGACTCTTGGAGTCTGTTCATGAGCTCAAATGGGCATGCTGAGAATGTAGGTCAAGAAGTTCATCACGAGGTAACGTGGGCGTTTGGGGATTTCTTCACTACCCGTGAGTGCACTGGCAATCTGGAGTAGCCCAAGGCCTGCAGAAAACCAGCTAGTTGCAACACATCCAAGAATTCCACAGGGAGGGCGGAATACAAATAAATAAATAAATAAATACGTTCCAGCATCCTTTGAAATCTTGAAAGATGCTAGGTCACAGATTTTATGCAGTCATATGGCAATGGACGGCTGCTCTCTGTGAAGAGATCCTGGTCTGAATTCCTGGGGTGATACGCTGATTCATACTGTGCAATAGAATTGCTTATGTGCATAAGCCAGTCTTGCTTTCAACTCACCCCATGAACACAGCACCATCACAAATCTTCCAAAGGTGAACGGGGTGTCTGAAGGACTCCTTCAGGGTCTCTGAAGGAGTCAGTACAGCAAACTCTGTATCCTTGCAACATACCAAAAAGGTTGTTAGATCTTGATATTTTTCATACTGGTTTTCTTTTTATGTGGCTTTCAGCGCCAGCCCCCAAATTTAGGTGTCAGACTCATTTTTCCATCTTCAGAGTTTTGTATGTGACTAACCCTGTTTTCTAATTATGGATACCTCAAAACCTAATCTTAACCCGTCTTTCTGCTGCTAGCTCCTACTTCCAGGTTGTAGTGTTGACAGACCTTGGAGTTTGACCTTCATAATAAGGTTTCTGTACATTTGCTAAGTTGATTAGAACAACGCCTGGAAGCTCTCATATTATTAATCTGCCAACCTGATAACCATGGAAATAAACAAGCTAAAATCTTGCTCTGCTTAACACAAACGTTCCAGTCATTGAAACTGTAATTTGACCTTGCTAGCCAGAGAGATTGCAAAACCTGAGCATGATCCCTCTTGATGAGCCTACACTAAAATTTTATTCTCTGCTTTAAATACTGAAGATTGCAATCTTGAGTATATTGACTTCATGGTCTGCTGGATTCATTGCAATTAAATTCCATAATGTAAATATCATAAGGCCTGTCTGTTCATTCTAATCAAGAGTTCATCTTGTCCAGTAGTTGATTAAAAGAGAGGGCAAATGCGACTTGGATCTCTCTGGCATAGCAGCAAGATAATGGCCTCTTCTTCCTCTGGCTCTTGGAATGTTATGCTGCCCCCTGAGTATTAAGATTCCCTTCCATTACCAGTTTTGACATTTCTTACCTGAGCCGTGGTAGCTGGTTACATTTGGAATAGGTAGGAAATGCAAATAGGCATTCTGGTCAGTTAGAGAAAATCCAAAAGCAACAGTAATCTAACACCTTTTTATCTAGACCACTAAAAAGGTCAGATATCAGGGAGCAAGGTTTAAGTTCTCCGGAATTCTTCCTCAGTCTGCTTGACCAATAAAAATTTACGATAATAAAAGGTGAGGTAGGAAGAGGGAGGTGTTTGAGGACATGGTAGAAAAGCCCAAATGTATGAAATTCGTTTGTAATAGTGTTATGATAATGCATACTTAGGTTAAACTACTCAAAGTACAAAACATTTCAGATCTTCCTGGTAGTGCTGCTGTCATTTTAAACTAGTCCTTCTCCACATCAGGGTTTATTCAGCACATAGAAGAATGACCCCATTAAAGCCCCTTCTGAAGGGTTATGTCTCACTTGGTAATTTCAGCGACTTTTTCACTTGGGGTTGGTGTTTGGACTGTAGGCTTCTCTCAGAAACACATAAATTCTTCTACTTGTTGAGGTGAATCTCTACAGCAGGGTCCACCAGTGGGGTGCTAATGGGCACCATGGTGTCTGACGGTACTTCTCTTGGTGTTCACCAAGCTTTTCAGAAAGTGGATGCAGCTGTTGTAAGGCAGGACTTGTTACTGGCTGCCTACATTCAAATGGAAGGGTTTTCCACTGGTCAGCACCTATGCTTTCCTTAGAGTAGTTCCATTCCCCCTTCAGGCTTCCCTTCCCTTCCAGGAAGTAGTCCAATTGTCTCCAACTCTTATGGAAGCTGCTTTTGTTAACCACCACCTCTCAAAGCTCAAAAAGGTTGAGGATCCCTGCTTTACAGTCAATATATCTGGAATGTTTGGATATAAACGTGCTTTATCCCGTTTGCTTCAGCGGGATGAAACCGCCTTAAATCCAAGTACTCTATTTCAAGGGGCTGAGTCCCTGAAGTCAGCCGGGCTTAGCAAGCATGTACGTAGATATTCATTTCCACCGTGCTGCATTATGGCAGCCTTCATGTTAATGGGAAATAAAACTGTTTTCCCTTGCAATAGAATGGATTATAATCTCAGCTATACCTGTAGGCTGAGTAACTTGACAGTTCCTCTTCTCTTGTAATATCGGAGCTCTACAAACTGAAGCATGCCCAGTAGCTGTTAGCCCTGAAGCTGGCTGACCTCTGTGTGGTAAATGTCAGTGGTGCTCACCCCTGAGGGCTTTGGATTCCACTGCCCTTTTAAACCACTGTTAAGGAGCCCAGTTCCTGCTGAATACTGCATAGAAAAGCTCGAGACTCAAGCTGCACACTCTTATTATGCATGTACTTTGATGAGTAATTGCAAATAACCCAAATTCATTGTGTAGGACAAATTGCACTGCAGAGCATTCTGTGCTATCAGCCAGCCAGTTTGGAGTTTTGGCTGAAACTTGAAAGCAGAAGCATGCAAAGGGCCTGTCTTGATTACATGCACGCTTTAGGGAGCCTTACGGTCAGTGCAAACGCTGTTGTGTACAAGGCTGTCATAAGCAATCAGTCTTCTTTTCTCTTTCGTCTTAGAATGAGCTGTGACTTGCTTTTAAAATGAAATGAATGTGATGACTGGGATGAATTGTTAAGTGCTTCACCTGGGGCAGTGTACATTATGCATGTGAGGATTTTGACGAATGAAACATGGATTTCCTAAAAGGAGGACTACTTAACATGTATGTGTAATATAATACCTGTTATTAAGTCCAACCAGAATTTCAAACCACATGCATCACATAACGGTGTTCGAATTTTTGAGAACTTTCGAGTACATCAGACTGGATGTTCTGTTCAAAAAACAGTATGTGTGGGGGAGAAAATAAATTAAAAACAAGTACGTTGGATGTATTTACATGGTGTTTGTTGCAAACCGACCCAATTTAAATAGCAACATGTTCTGTTTTGATGTATTGTCGAAGGCTTTCATGGCCGGAGAACGATGGTTGTTGTGGGTTTTCCGGGCTGTATTGCCGTGGTCTTGGCATTGTAGTTCCTGACATTTCGCCAGCAGCTGTGAATGGTATCTTCAGAGGTGTAGCACAGAGGTTCCACACTTCAGAGGTTCCACACTGTGACACTGAGAGATCTCTGTCTTTTGGTGCTACACCTCTGAAGATGCCAGCCACAGCTGCTGGCGAATCGTCAGGAACTACAATGCCAAGACCACGGCAATACAGCCCGGAAAACCCACAACAACCACCAGTGTTCTGTTTTCCACGTAATGATTACAACTGCAGACTTTGGGTTTTGCCACCATGCCCTAGACTAGGGGTCCCCAACCTTTTTGACTCCGGGGGCATCCTTGAAATTCTGAACGAGGGTGGTGAGCACAACCACAAATTGGCTGCTGCAGGAGGTGGAGCCAGCCAACCACAAAATGGCTGCCACAGGCAACACAGCCAATCACAAAACATAATGGACTGAGGTTATACATAGCCCTGATAGTAACTCTTCAACATTGAAGGCAAAATGAACATAATGTTTAAAAATATTTTCTGCTTTCCTTCAGTCATGCAGTGAAGATCCTGGTCCTGTGGTGGTAGCTGCTGCCAAAGGAACTTAAAAAAAATCTGCGCAGTCAAATCAGAAGCCCTGCTTGGCAAAAGCCCCACCTGGCCCCGCCCACAGCACTTGGCGGATGCCAGGAAAGGTGTTAGCGGGCACTATGGGGCTTATTTCCCCTCCCTTCACACACCTCTTGTTTTTGAACTGAACATCCAGCTTGAGGAAGAGTTCTAGAAAGCTTTAAGGATTGCACCATGATGGTTTTGTGAAATTTTGATTGGTTCAAATAGAATTACGCAGCTTTTGTGTTTAAATGGTAAGAATGTGCGACATGATGAACCTGTCAGTTGTTTATGAGAGAGTGTTCTTGATTTAGGGATCAATTTTGTTTTGTAGTTTATTCACAATAGGTGAATTCAAGACTGACAGTGAACCAGATGGTAACTGAAACATGACCTGCTGAGGAATTCTGTGTGACATGTCCAGGTTGCATATCTTTTGGTACTGCACATATGCAGGATTCCATGATGAACTTGATCCTGGCAACATCCCATGCTTTTTCAGAAGCAGGTGTGTCAACATCATAATTACAGATGTAGGCACTGCATGACTCCACGGTTCATGATTGGCCTGTGCTTAGTGTGGCTACCTCCTTGCCTCTGTGTCATGCTGTTTTACCCATGCGTACATTTACACTTAATGCCCCTTGCTGAGTTTTGGTTCACATGATCAGGAGAGCACACTGGGAGTGAGGTGGTAGAATGGACATGGTGGACTTACCAAGCATGTGCGTATCAAATGCTATTCTCTTGCATTTGTGAACCAGATGATCTTTTTTTGGGGGGGGGGGGGATCAGTTCTGTAAAAACAAACAGATCAAACATTGGATTCTGACTTAAAAACCAGCATCTTTTAACAGAGTTTATGCAAAGCGGTCACATTTGTACAGATTGTCTTTTTGCATAATTTAACATCGGCGTGCAATTTGACCCTTCTTTCTCCGAGCATGAGCAGGACCAAGGACTGCCTTGGTCTGAGGCGTGCGCATCACGATGCTGAAACGTGGGGGAAATAGAGACAGCGAAAAGAGTTTGACTAGCCGCCAGATATTGCTGCTGAGACTTCTTCTGTCCCTTTAATCAGTGCTGCTTGTTTCAGCACCTCTGGTGTATTCAGCATCTCGATTGGTGGAGCACGAGCAGCATCTCTGGTTTTTATGTGTCAGCTATTAAAGAATGCAAGTACATTTTTACGTGTTTTTTAGATAAACTTCTGAAAACTGGTAGCAGAACTTTTAATATAAATGAACCTTGGAATAAATCTGAGAACGTGTGTGAGATTTCTTTTGTCAGTTTCTTTTTTTTTTTTTTTGAAAAAATTTTTATTGGGTTAGGATCAAATGTTTATACATTACAATCAATTTTCCCATTTCCCACTTTCTAACCCCCTCCCTTTCCCCCCCCTTTTTGTTGACTTCCAACAGTTTTCCAACCCTTTATCCCTTTTCCCTTACTCTATATATTCCTCTATCTAACAAATATATATTCTCCCTTTATTCTAAGCAATACTTGTTTAACTATTTTTAATGCTCTGTACCCTAACTATGAGTCCCTTTTTTTTCCATAATGGATAAACAATTTATCCCCTTTTTCATAATTCCATTTTCAAATATTTCTATATATCATAAACTATGTAAACCATACATTCATATAAACCAGCCAGTTTAATTTATACTCTATATGTTATTCATTCTATCTTCTTCTCTCTATTTTGGTTATATTTGTTTACATTAATATTTCTATTCCCCTTCAGTCATAAATCTATATATGATATCAATCAATTTGACTCATATATACCTTCAGATGAGCATATTCAGTTTGGTACATTATACAGAATCAGAAAGAAAATATTATTAGTTAGTCAATCCTTATAGTTAACACTTATAATTAGTTATTTTCTATCAATATTCTATTTATTATTCTATATATATCAATCTAATAACATAACTGCTTAGAGATTCACTTTTACCTCTTCTCCCCCCCGGTAAAGTCACCCCCCTCTACATTTTATTGTACTTCAATAGTTCTCAAACTGCCACAGTTCTCCTCCCACCTCCCATTTCTTCTCCAAATATTGTTTCAGCTTCTCCCAGTCTGTGTTAAACTGTCCTGAGTCCAGATTTCTCAGTTTTCTTGTCATCTTATCCATTTCTGCCATATACAGCAATTTGTAAATCCAATCTTCAATAGTTGGCACTTCTTGTACTTTCCATTTTTGCGCGTACAAAAGTCTAGCTGCTGCCGTCATGTAAAATATCAACGTCCTATGATGGGCTGGAATTCCCTCCATTCCCAAGTTTAGTAGCAGGAGTTCTGGGTTCTTATTTACTTGAAATTGTAAAATCTCACTCATTTCTCTTATTATTTCCCCCCAGTACTGCCTAGCTACCTCACACGTCCACCACATATGGTAGAGGGAGCCCTCATGCTTCCTGCATTTCCAGCATTTATTAGAAGTGTTCAAATTCCCTAGCGCAATCTTCTTTGGTGTCATGTACCAACGATAGATCATTTTGTAAATGTTCTCTTTAATGCTAATGCATGTCGTTGTCTTCATTGTAGTCTTCCACAAGTATTCCCATGCCTCCATTGTTATTTCTTTATTGAAGTTTATAGCCCATTTCACCATTTGTGCTTTGACTGTCTCATCCTCAGTATACCATTTCAACAGTACTTTGTATACCTTGGATATTCTTTTCTTGTCCTCTTTAAAAAGGGTCTGCTCTAGTTCCGAATTCTCTGTTCGTATACCTCCCTTTACAGAGTCCGAGTTATATAAATCTCTAATCTGTCTATACTGGAACCAATCGTAATAAGGTAGTAGTTCCTCCTGAGTCCTTATTCTGAGTTTAGATGCTTCAATTCTAGTTATTTCTTTATAAGTTAAACATTGTTGCTCATTATCAACAGCTCTCGGATCTATCACCTCATATGGAACTACCCACAAAGGGGTTCCTTCTTGTAAATAGATTCTGTACTTCTTCCAGATTGTATATAAACTTCTCCGTATATAATGATGCAGGAACATCGAGTTCACCTTTACTTTATCATGCCATAGGTATGCGTGCCATCCGAATATTTTTTTGTATCCCTCTAGGGCTAGTAATTTCTTGTTCTTTAACGTCATCCACTCTTTCAACCACACTAGGCAGATTGCGTCATGGTAAAGTCTTAGATTGGGCAGTTGCATTCCGCCTCTTTCTTTTGCGTCTTGTAGAACTTTCATTTTCACTCGAGGCTTCTTGCCTGCCCATACAAAATCTGATATTTTCCTCTGCCATTTTTCGAATTGCTTAGAGTCTCTGATGATTGGTATTGTCTGTAGCAAAAACATTACTCTTGGTAACACATTCATCTTAACTGTTGCAATCCTTCCCAACCATGACAAATTCAGCCTGTTCCATTTAATCAAATCTCTCTCTATCTGAGTCCATAATTTTTCGTAGTTGTTTTTAAATAAGTCTATATTCTTAGCAGTCAGTTCGATTCCCAAATATTTCACCTTGCTTGTTACTTCACAATCCGTTATTTCCATTAACAATTGTTGTTTCTGCTTAGTCATGTTTTTACATAATATCTTTGACTTCTTTTTATTAATATAAAAACCTGCCAAATCTCCAAACTCCTTAATCTTATCTATCACTTTTGGCATATTCTCCAATGGGTCCTCTACAATTAACATTATATCATCCGCAAATGCTCTGACCTTGTATGAATAGTCCTTTATTTTTATTCCTCGAATTTCTTCATCTTGTCGTATTTGTATCATCAGGATCTCCAATACCAAAATGAACAACAGTGGAGACAATGGGCAACCTTGTCTTGTTCCTTTACTTATAGTCAATTTCTTAGTCGCTTCATCATTCACCACAATTGCTGCAGTCTGGTCTCTGTAAATTTCCTTAATTGCTCTAATGAATTTTTCTCCCAATTGTAGCTTTTCCATAGTGGCAAACATAAAGTCCCAGTTTAAATTGTCAAACGCCTTTTCAGCATCAACAAAGAAGAAACCAACCTCTTTATCACAACGCTTATCATAATATTCAATAGCATTAATCACTGTCCTTAAATTGTCTCTAATTTGTCTGTCTGGCAAAAAGCCTGCTTGTTCCTCCTCAATAACTTACGAAAGCCACCCCTTCAGTCTCTCCGCCAGTATCTTCGCAAAGATTTTATAGTCGTTGTTAAGTAACGATATAGGTCTATAGTTTTTCACATTAGTCAAGTCTTGGCCCTCTTTGGGGATCAATGATATATTCGCTTCACTCCAGGTATCTGGAATCCTTTGATCCCTTAAAACTCCATTGATCACCTCTTTTAGGAATGGTGCCAGTTCATTGGCCATTGTCTTATAAAATTTAGCCGTAAGTCCATCTGGCCCTGGCGCCTTTCCTAGATTTGCAGATTGTATTGCCTTACTTAGTTCCTCATCCGTTACTTCACTGTTCAATTTATTTCTCCAAGCTTCCGAGATTACTGGAAGTTTCATTTTCTCCAAATATGACGCTATTGATTCTTTATTTACCTCTTTCTTATTGTACAGCTTAGCGTAGAATTTGTAAAAGGCTCTACTAATGGTAGTCTGTTCCAAATACGTTTTATTGTCTTCACAAATTTTATTTATTATTTTCTTTTCCCTTCTCTTCTTCAGTTGCCATGCCAGATACTTCCCAGGTTTATTAGCACCTTCAAACGCTTTCTGATTCAGTCTTTTAAGGTTCCACTCCAATTCTTTATTACTCATTGCTGTTAACTGTTCTTGAAGTATTTTAATTTCCTGATATAATTTCTTTTTCCCTGGTCTCTTTTTTAACTGTATTTCTTTGGCTTTTATTTTCTCCTCGATCTCTTGTCTTTTCTCCTCTTTCTTTTTTCTTGCTCTACCATTTAAGTCCATTAGTATGCCCCTTATAACCGCCTTATAAGCATCCCAAACTTTATCAGTTGGTACTTCTTTATTCACGTTGTATTGTATGAAGAACTTTGTCTCTCTTCTCAGCATCTCCATATTCTCTCCTTCCTGTAGCAAGTCCTCATTTATTCTCCATGCTTTCCTTTTTCTCCTTTTCCCTAATTTCCACATAATTGGATTGTGATCTGAGCCTACCATCGGCATTATTTCTACCTCCTTAGTCCATAACGCTAAGTCTTTTGAGGCCCAGATCATATCAATTCTTGATAATGTAGAGTGCCTTGCAGAATAAAAAGTAAACTGTCTGCTTTTAGGATATTCTCTTCTCCATACATCTTCTAGAGTCTCCTGTTGTATCAACTCAAAAAAGAGCTTTGGTAATAGTCCTCTTTTCTTTTGTGCCGTTATTGTCTTTTTATCTAATTCCAAGTTTGTCACTCCATTGAAGTCTCCAGCAAGAATTATCTGGTCATATGAAAGATCATCTAGATGCTTCCTCAAATCCTCAAAGAAGCTTTCTTTTGCACCGTTAGGTGCATAAACTCCGACTACCAACACTCTCTTTAAGTTCCAGGTACATTCCACTGCTATAAATCTGGCTTCCACATCTTTCATTACAAATTTTGGCTGTAGCTCCTCTTTTATATACAACACCACTCCTCTTTTTTTCTTATTGGAGGCCGCTACAAATTCCTTGCCCAGTTTTCCCAATTTTAAATATTTTACATCCTGCTTTCGAATATGGGTCTCTTGCAAACAAACAATGTCACATTTTTGTTTTAATAGCCAGTGGAAAATGTTTTTTCTCTTATTCGGTGAATTTAGTCCATTTACATTCCAAGATAAAACTTTACACTCCATACTCATAATCTTGTTGGTAAATCCTTTTCATTGTCCCTTATAAATCGCTCCATCTCTCGCTCAGATCTAATGCGCTTTTTGGCCCCTCCAAATTCAAAGGACAGACCTTCTGGGAGCTCCCATCTGTACCTGATTTTCATGTCCTTCAACATCTGGATTAGCACTTTATATTTTTTCCGATCTAGTAGCACTGATCTGGGTAATTCCTTCATTATGATAATTGTCTTGCCATCAATCTCCAATGGATCTTGAAACTGTTTAGTCACAATCTTCTCTTTCATGTTTCGTGTCGTAAACTGCACAATCACATCTCTTGGTAATTTCCTCTGGGTTGCAATTCTCGAGTTTACGCGATATGCCACATCAAGGATAGCCACAACTTCCTCCTCCTCCTTCCCCAGGTATTCAGCTAACACCTCAGTCATCTGTTCTTGCGCTGTCTTTCCTTCCACTTCCGGCAAGCTGCGAAATCTCAGCTGCTTCTCCATGTGTCTACTTTCCGCAACCGCCATTCTTCCCCTCATCAGTCTCATCTCTGTTTGTTGCGTGTCTGCTAGATTCTCCATCGCGCCTTCTACTGCTTTAACTCTCTGCTGCGTTCCTTGTAATTCATTTTGTATTGTTTCCATACCTTTCTTCACTTCTGACAGCTCCGATTTTACTGTCTGTTTAACCTCTTTAATCAGCTCCAATTTCGTGTCCTTAAGTTCTTTAATCACTTCTAAAAGTTTTTTGTCCAGGTTTTCTATTGCCGATTGCCACTCTTTTTTCGACATCGTGGGGCTTGCTTTAGCTCGCTCCCACGAGTCCGCTCTCTTCCTTAACTCCGTGGCGTAAGATTTAGTGTCTTTTTGTTTCAAATGTCCCGGTCTTCTTACATAAATTAATTTTTAAAGAGTCCAAAATGTCGGGCGTCTTTTCTCTATGGTTTCTCTATGATTTTGTAATCCAAAATGGCCTACTTCCTTTTCCGCTGAAGCCGCGACCCTTCCCCTTTCAAAGATGGCGATTCCCTTCTTCCTGCCCTCCAGCAAGGGCCGCTTCTCTCCAACAACTCTATTGTTATTACGCACTTCCTGTCTCCCGACTTCCCATAGTAGGTCTCGCGATGGTATCTTTTTCTCACAGCTCCATAACCGCAAGTATTCAAAACAATAGTCCAATTTCTTTAATAACTTCTTTAAACTTAGTCTCTTTTCAAATACAACTCTTGCCGAGTCTTCCCCTCCTTTTCATTAGCCTGTTGCAGTTTGAAAATCTACTTTTATTCCTCTCTGCTTTTATCAATCTGTCCCGTATCAGAAGATAGTGATCTTTACCTTCTCATTCACTTTTCTCGGGTTGTAATCGCTGTTTCGATTTTAACTTCTCCTCTCCACTTCTTCCCCCAATCGAAGCTTGGGTATGTAGGTCTTATGCCAGCCGAATTGGCCCCAGAACTGCCGCAGAGATTGTAGCCGACCTGTTGCAGGGTGGGACCTCAAGGATCGGGAGGGGACCCGTTGCGCAGAGCCCCCCCTCGTCCGAGATCTAACACACCCTAGGGTCTTGAGCGTTCTTTGCCTGCTCTCCGCCTGAGAGCAGTCAGCCGCGGGCTATTTTCCCCCCGCCGGCCGCTTAAAACGGCAGTCCGGTCAGCTCCGCAAATGGAGCTGCTTCAGACCTCCATGAATCCCAAACCGGAAGTCTCTTTTGTCAGTTTCTGTGGACCAAACCACGTTTACCACATTCCCTTCCAAGAGTAGCTGTAATGTTGTCTAAATAGGTTAAAGGGGCTCTGGGATGAACCGCCTTGTGCAAATGCCCCTGTTCTGCACTATGGCTGTAATAGGATTAAGGGGGAGCTGCAGACTTGACCAGTCAAGAGTTAGATCAGAATTGGCTGAGCAGGAACAAGTCCCGATTAGGGGAACCTTTCAACTATCTTTCACCTCTCTGAGTGTTATATTTTCTTCCTCACTTCAAATTTGTCATCATTCTGTGTTCTATGTGTAATGAAACAAGGCTGAGTTTTGAAACGGACGTCAGACCTACAACACATGCAATAATAAGATGTTGTGTATAGCTGCTTTTACCTTTGAATAGCTATAGATCGTCACCACTTCTAGATTGAGGTGGAGCTTTCTGGTCACAGGGTGTGACTTGGGGCATTTATGAGCGTCTATGATGCTTTTTCATGGCAACAAGTTTCTGTTGTAGCTCCTGTTGCTGCAGAATCCTTAACAGTGACAACAAAGTATATACACAGCAGCTTTCCCCCTGAACTTTCCGTGCCTCAGCCCCTCCCGCCCTGCCTTGCAGCTGCAATTCCACTCCAGACTGGTGCCACTACCAGAGAGAGGGGAGGGGTGCTTTCTAAAAAAAATTGGCAATTGACACATTGCAATATTGTTATACTGTTACAGTGATATTTGTTGCTAGGTCCTCTGAATTCCCAGCTTTCTTTTCAAAACCAAAAGTAAGTCTCTGGCCCCTTTTGTTACAGAGATATAAAAGAAAGGCATATCTCTGTGTTGAAAAGAGCTAGAGACTGGCTCTTTCAGAAGAGAAAGGTGGGGATTCTGAGGAATGAATCGGTAGGTCATTGTAATGTTATAGCAATCTCTGAACTGCCAGGTTTTTTTTCAAGTTCAAAAATGTCCTCCAGTGGCAAGGAAAATGGCAATGGGGGTGGTGGGAGGGGGACTGAGGCAAGGAAAATGGTGCTAATGTAGGGTGGGACCTACAGAAATGTACACCTCCCATCCACATAGCATACAAGCATGCTCTAACTGATTTTTCCAAAAATATCATGCCAAACCAGGTTTGGAGAAGATTACAAAATATCTTCTCCAGTTTGGTGTCCAACCAGGGAAAAGCTACTGTTTGGAAGCAGCCATTATTGGACTCTGACTGCTTCTGTTGAGGATTCTGATTTGGAGGGACATTAAAAGGGGAAGGAGAAGGGGTGTCTAAGTGGGAAGACTCGACACGAAGAACTAAAACCCTTCTTGTAATAATTAAGGTTATGGAACATATATTGCCTAACTGGACTGCATATTGGTGGGCACGTCAAGTTTTCTGGCTTGGAAATGCTTCTCTGTAAAATGAAATGAGCACATAGTCCCTCTCCTGTTTATTTTGATGGACATAAATAATGGGAGAGTGATGGTTGTTGTGGGTTTTCCGGGCTGTATAGCCGTGGTCTTGGCATTGTAGTTCCTGACGTTTCGCCAGCAGCTGTGGCTGGCATCTTCAGAGGTGTAGCACCAAAAGACAGAGATCTCTCAGTGTGACAATGACACTGAGAGATCTCTGATCTGTGACACTGAGAGATCTCTGTCTTTTGGTGCTACACCTCTGAAGATGCCAACCACAGCTGCTGGCGAAATGTCAGGAACTACAATGCCAAGACCACGGCAATACAGCCCGGAAAACCCACAACAACCATCGTTCTCCGGCCGTGAAAGCCTTCGACAATACAATGGGAGAGTGGTTGGGGGAGCAGCAGCCTTTCCGCTCTCCATTCCTGGAATATACCCTTTAGTCTTCTCTACACCCCAGAACTAAACATTTCCCCTTTATCAACCCTCCCCCGCCCCAATTTCCCTTGTATATTCCCTTCAGCCCATTGCATCTTCCTCTCTTTTTTTCCTCTTCCCCCTGGCCCCGTTCCTCCCCTCCTGGATAGAATGGTAGGGAGAACAGACCTTCCTGCCAAGGGTGGCTGCCAAAAGGCAGAAGCTGCCATCCACCAGAAGCAGCCAGCAGATCCAGAGTCAGTGGGTCAAAGGAAGGGAGGGTGGGAGAATGTGTGACACTGATAGGAACATGTGCCTATGTAAGTTTTGCATTCTTTGTGTTTATGGATTCACTTGCTCAGGAGCTTGCCTGAGAGTTTCTCTGTACAAGACATCTTACACAGGGACGCTCAAGTGACTTACTTTCTGTGTGGTCTTATATTCAAGTGTACTCTGTCTCCCTGGCAGTGCATGCATATCCACAACAGGAGAACAAGTGTAAGAGCTCTCACTTGAGTATCCCCATATAAGGTGTCTTGTGTAGAGATACTCTAATTTTCATGGATTATAGATTTATCTGCTGTTAAGTATATCGGTTTATGCATCTTGTTACTAAATGGAGTAGCCATATACTCAAATTAATAGAGCATTTTCTGTTGGCTGTACCGTTTTACTTCTTGGCTGTGGGCCCTAATTACCCTTGGCTCTGCTTTTTGACCTTATGGCTCTACCCCTTTGCCAGATTCTAGCCTTTCAAGAGTTGGCAACCCTACCTTCCGTAGCACAAACCCATATAAACCTTTACATTTATAAAGATATTCCTTGGTGATCGGGTTGCTAATCTCTAGGAGGAGCCTGGGGTAGTCCCAGAATTATGACTAATCTCCAAACCACAGAGGTAATTTCTCCTGGAGAAAATGGCAGCTTTGGACATTGCACTGAGCACTCTATGGCATCACATTGCTACTGAGCTTTCTACCCTCCCTAGGCTCTGTCCCCAAATCTCCAGGTATTTCCTTGCCCAGGCCTGCCTGGCCATATGCTCCCAACATGTGAGGTGCAGTGAATGGTTATCTAGGGCAAGGTCTTTTCAGCTGTGGCACCAGGAACCTAGAACTCCCTCCTATAGAGGTGCATTTTTGTTCCATTTGTTGGCTAGACATCAGTCAAGGATGGTACTCTTTCAAAGAGCATTTGGGGTTCCTCAGTTTCTTTCAGTTTTTAAATTGAGTAGCGCGGGTAATGTTTCTACTGATTTTGTGGTTCTGCTAGTTTTCATAACTCTTTAATTCTTTTTGTTTGCGTGCATTTTGTTTTTGTTATATGCTGTGGATGTTAGGATTACCGTAAGCCATTTTGTGAGCCCATGCAGATCAAAAGAGGGGTATGGGAGCAGGGTATAAATGTTTTAATAATTTCTGAGTAGTTATTTACGACATTAATTTGCTGGGGAGAGGGTAGTGGTAGAGATTATTTACTCTGTGGTTCTAAAATAGCTCTATTTTATTGATTCACTTTCAGAATCCTAAAACAAAAGAACAAATTGAAAATCTGCTACGGAATGGGAGGAATAAAGAGCTCCGGGACCGCCTGTGTCGCAGACTTACATTTGGGACTGCCGGACTCCGCTCAGCCATGGGGGCGGGCTTTTGTTACATCAATGATCTTACTGTGATTCAGTCTACACAGGTGAGTTCTGGCAAGCATTATGCAGGTGGTATACACACCAAGTAATGAATACTGTCCTGCCAAAGACATACGCTGCTGCCAGTTTAGTGTAGTGGTTAAGAGCAGCGGGACTCTAATCTGGAGAGCTGGGTTTGATCCCCCACTCCTCCACTTGAAGCTAGCTGGGTGACCTTGGTCCAGTCACAGCTCTCTCAGAGCTCTCTCAGCCCCACCCACCTCACAGGGTGTTTGTTGTTGTGGGGATAATAAAAACATACTTTGTAAACCTCTCTGAGTGGGCGTTAAGTTGTCCTGAAGGGTGAATGTTATTATTATTATTATCCCTCAAAATCTTGGAGCAAGTCATAGCCCTATTTTAAAAAGTAAAGATTTTTTGCTTACTATACTACTAAGCCATTCCATGGCATCTGGTGTGTGGGAATTGTCTCAGAGGATGCAAAAGCTATGCGTTTATCACAAGAAATGAATTTTTCCCCATCCTTTTAAGTCTGCACAGACAGTTCAGGGCAACTGTAATTTGTCTGGTCAGTTGGACAAATGTGTTAAAACATATGCAAAAATATGGGTGGGTGGAAGGGGAATTTGCCTGAGGTCTTCTGGGACATGGTAGGTAAAAGATGTAATAAAATTCTTTCCACTGTTTCTGATCCACCAGAACAGCAGGAGTTTTGAAGGGTGGAAGTGCTGTGAGGAAGGTATTTAAAACAAAAAAAAATGGCTGCTTGAAATGCACGGTGGATCACTCCTTGATTGTTTGAAATGCAACCAGGGCTGCTTCCACTCCACACGGAGATAATTCTCTGTGTGGCTCTCGATGGTGCTGTGAATGTGGAGGCATTCATAGTGGCAGTGGAGCATACGTACAGAAGTTTGTCCTGCACTTTTCAGCTCTTGGGACTGCCAACCCAACCCCCAACGGAGGGGTTTGGGGTTAGTAATAGATATATCACTATAACGTGTCAGTGATCTTTTGAAACAGAGTTCTAGTTCCCAGATTTCATTTTTAAAAAGTTAACTCTCTAGCACTCTTGGTTACAGAGTTATTGGAGAAATAAACCGCCAGTATCTTTCACTTTCTCTCTACAAGCAAAAGGGCTAGAGACTTAATTTTTTAAAAATATGAAAGTTGGGAACTAGAACATTGCTGCAGTAGATAGCTATAGCATTATAGCTATCACCAGTTTTTAAAAGCCCTCCAGTGGCTGGTGGATAAATGGCGAACACAGTGACTGGGGTAAGGAAAACGGCATCAATGTGGACAGAAAACGCCCACTTTTCCTGTCCACGTGGTGTCCAGAGGTGTTTGACCATAATCTTCCTGAAAAATCTTGTGTCGAACCAAGTTTGGAAGGGTTCGAGCTAAGTTGGGGGGAAACATTGAAACAGAATGAATAGAGGACAACGTTACGTGAATGAAGACGGTGCTGCAGGAAGGAAGCCAAGGGAGAGCAAAACATCTGTGTGTGAATTCACTTCTGCTGATGATTCCATTAGCGTGAAGCTGTCCCCCAGGCACTGCCAGTGGTCTAAACCATGCCGTTGTGGCCCCTCTTTATCTTGGCTTGGATATAATCCCTGATACTACCTGGGGAAGATTTGTTTTTTTTTGTACAGAGAGCGTGTATAAATTGAGATTCTCTTGTTTGCATTTGCATACTCTCTGGTGATCATAATGGGTTAAGATTCTAAAAACCTTCAAGTCCTAGTGTTAGGAATGAAGAGGGTTATTTTTAAAAGTCGTCTTCTGAAGGGGATTTGTGATCAGGGCTGCTAAAGAAGCTTGAAAATTGTCAAAAATATGTTCTAAAGCATTTGCGTTGGGTAATACGGCCAGCTTTTAAGAAATGAAATAACTGTCTTAATGGATTGCGAAGGAAGGAAATGTCATTTTTCACTTTTGACCTGTGTACTTTGTTGACATTGGAGCTGTTCACGCTCTCATAGCCTGGGTAGCACGTGCTGGCTTTGTTTTGCTCTGCTGAGAGCAGGGAGGAACTTCGGATTGGCTGGATAGCAATAAGCATTCTTGGCAGCTTTCGCTGAGATGCTGAGGAATTTCTGCTAGTGCTGTTTTGCTCGTTCTGTGGGTTTTGTTCATGCTGGTTGTTGACTTGAGATACTATTTTTGGCTATATTAGAGTAACATTTGGGACGTGGGCTAAATCAGTTTTGTTCCTGAACTTGAGCGTTTCATCGAATGGATGCTGGCTTGTTGAACTCTATTTGGTTTTCGTACTTCAGATCCATATTTTCTCTGGGACCGAGGCAAAGGATCATAAATTATTTGAGGTGGCCCCTCTGAGCCTAGTTTCTTGTTTGAAAATTGGCTTTGCACTGATGAGAAGAGAGAGGACAAATGTGCATCAGTCCAGGCCAGTTTTGCTCACCATGAGCAGCATGCAGTCCACGGACTGTGCCCACTGAATCTGAAGCTCCATAGCAGAATCCTCAGCATGTGACTCAGCAACGTAGCGGAAGCAAAGCCAGTTGCGGGGCCGATCATTGCTCTGATTGGGCCGCCAAAGAACTGCACATGTGCTGCTGTGTATTCCATAGAAGAAAGACATCATGCATTGCAGGTGTATCCCACTTTCCTTCAGTCATGGAAGTCAAGGTGACTTGTGTAGGATATGCAGGAGGTCTTCCATTCAGGCATCGATATGCACCCAGTCTCCTTTACCTTCAGCAAGGTCGCTGCACCGGGTGTCTTCCAACCATCCCTCAGTTAAACACAGAAAGTACTGAAGCAACTCAACATATGCTCATCTGCTGCCCTTGTCATTGCCTGTTGTAGAGTTAGTGCTCCCTCATGGCTGGAACTCTCGAGGAGGTGGGCTTCTATCCGTCTCTAGGACATTTTTAATCTCTCTCTTCCTCCCAAGAGCTTAGCAGAGCACACACAATTCTCCACTGTATTTTATCCTCACAAGTTTCCTATGAGGTTGGTTCGGCTGAAAGAGTGACTGGCCCAGGGTCACCTAGACACCTTCATGGATGAGGAGGGAATCTGAACCCAGGACCCTCTAATCAGCACTCCAGCCACTACACCGAGCGTGTTCCTAAGCATTCAGGCACACTCCTTTGCTCTCGTGCTTACACTGAATCAATCCTGCTTTAAACCTCAGTGCATTAAGACTGAGAATGGAATTCTGTGTAGAATTACTTAGAATGAATTTACTCTGTGTAGAACTGTACTGTTAATCCGCACAGTCTGAGGCAGGAGCGCACAAAGAATTTGCTGTTCCTTCTCACCTTATAGCACAGGAAGACCACTCTGCTGTTGTAGGTCTTATGGGACTCAAACTCGAATATATAGTTGCTTCCCATTTAGGGGCTTGTGTGGTTTCCCCATTACAGTTGCCAGAATAGCACAGGGGCATTGGGGCTTCTATGTGGCAGATTTTCTCTGACCCAGTTCCCCTGGTGATCATTCCCCTTTCCCCATAGCACCAGGGGACTTACTTGTTTTTTTTATATATAGGCAATTGGCATATCATTGAGAAATTAAAGCAGTCTGTCTGCTTCTCTGAATTCCCAGTTTTCATTTTTTTAAAAGTAAATCTCTAGCCCTTTGCTATATGGAGATATAAGGGAAAGGCAATATCTGCAATGAATGGAACTAGAAACTTTGAAACCTGGGAATTTGGAGAACTGAATAAACTACCTCTGTGCTACAATGCCAAGACCACGGCAATACAGCCCGGAAAACCCACAACAACCATACCTCTGTGCTTTTTGGCACATTGGGTTGCATTTAGTAGGCTGATGTGGGAATGGAGAGGCGATCTCTTATAATTTTTCTGATTCTCTGCCTCTCCCCCCTATTCCCTCCTGGTTGGTGGTTCTTAGTGGAAGGGTTGTGGACAAATCTTTTCGGCTTAATTCCGGAAGGGTAGCTGTGTTAGTCTGTTGCAGCCAAATACACAGGAGTCTACTGGCACCTTAAAAACTAACTTGGAGAGCAATCCTATTCAGGCCTATTCAATGTGGCTCATTCCCAGGAAAGCATTCTTAAGAGAACTCCTGTTTACTTTTGAGTTTACTGGAATTTCTTTGGAACTGAATGTGCATAGGATTGGTGCCATAGAAACTGGAGCAACCATTGATTCTACACCCAGATGCCTGCGTACCAGCGAACATGGTGTCACCAAGCTGTTCCTGAACGTCTGTTCCATCTAGCTGTGCCCATATGAGTAAAGAAACAGGGTGAAACCGATGTATGCTTTTTGGCTTTGCAAAACCCAGAGCCTTCCAGGGAGTCTCAATTAAATCCATAAGGCAGTCAAGATGCTAAGGGAGAAACTTGGTACGACAGCACTGCAGAGTATCCTCAGAGAAGCCTGTTGACTAGCTGGGTAACGGTCTTGTGACTGAGATTTGTGCTAGCTGAGGACTGTTTTCTCCAGGAGCTCAGTCAGCAGTTGGATTTGGAGCCTGTCTCTCTTCTGAACTGCCCCACAGCAACGTGGTTCTGAGCCCTAGCCATGCCAGAAACTGAAGCGCTCTCTCTTTTCTGAAAGAAGAGAACAGTATTGGGTACCCGGAAGGCAAAATGCATCCTAAAGCGTTTCAAAGACCAACTGAAATATTTGTGTGTCTCTTGGAGACATCTGAGTTTTGCACAGAAATGTCTTACCCTGTGCTGCTTGCATTGCATGACCTTTTGAACCCACTATTTTTTCCTCTATAATCATGTGTACATGTGTATGCTTGCCAAATGAGGAACTGCTTCCTTCATCTGCTGAAGTGAGCTTCAGTCCCAAGAAATCTGTTGACCTTTAAGATGCCATAATAAGACTCCTGTCTGAATTTTCTGCAGCAGACTAGCACAATCAGCCTCAGGAATATTAAGCATTTGGCAAGGATGGGCTATCGCTTAGCATGGGGGGCCATCTCTAATGCAGGTTTTCCAAGGATTGTTTCATTTATTATTTATTTATTGTATAAAACAATTTATATGCCCCCTTTCCACCCAAATAGAGTTCCCAAGGCAGTGAACAACATATATTAAAATAATACTTATATATTTATAAATGCAGTAAAACATGTAGACATATAAATAAATAACACATATACACAGGAAGGAGGGCCAATAATAATAATAATAATAACATAACAACATTCGATTTATAACACAGCCTTTCAGGATAACTTAACGCTTACTCGGAGCTCTTTACAAAGTGTGTTATTGTTATCCTTAGGACAATCACTCTGTGAGGTGGGTGGGACTGAGAGCGCTCCGGTGAACTGTTACTGACCCAAGGTCACCCAGCTGGCTTCAAGCGGAGGAATGGGGAATCAAACCCTGTTCTCCAAATTAGAGTCCTGCCGCTCTTAACCACCACACCAAACTGGCTTTCTCAATAAGAGTTTAACTGAGAGAGTACAGCAGCAAAACAAAAAAAATTCTTCACCTGCTGGTAGAAGACAGTGACAGATGGAGGGAGGCTAATCTCCTTGGGGAGAGAGTTCCAAAGTTTAGGTGCCCCAACTGACCCTTTCTCAGGTCGCCACCTGTCTGGCCTCAGATGGAGGGGTCTCCATAGATGACTGGCATGGATGGGTAGGTTCATATGGGAGAAAACAGTCCTTAAGGTTGTAATACATTTGAGCTTTTGGGCCCTTGCAGCTGCGGAAGACAAGCCCATGGACTTGTTTCCTGGCTCTCCAGGGACTCTCTTTTGTTGGAAGGTAGCAAAGATGGTGGGTGAATCTCTTGTTTCCCTTGCCATCGTGATGCAGTGGATAGTACTGGTTTGGAGCATAAGTGAGCAATGCCAAGATCTACGTTGTTCATCTGTGATTCACTAGGAGGCCTTGGGCTCAACCCATCATTTCAGCCCACTTTACCAGGCTGGTGTGAGGGTAAAAGTACAGTAATGATGCATTTACTGGTATTCAAGTAGAGAATAATCTAAGAAGCATTCATGTAGAGAATAATTATTCTCAAGTAGAGAATAATCCGTGAGTCTAATGCCTTTTTTGAGATTTGAGAGAGAATTCTCACTCCGGGCTATGCAGTGTTGTTCCCTGCCATGCGGGAATGGGACAGGGAAGTCTAAAGACTCAAGTGAGTAGGCATTAATGAAGGTTACCTCTGTTTGCTTTCATTGCAGGGGATGTACAAATACCTCGAGAAATGTTTTCCAGACTTCAAGCAACGTGGTTTTGTTGTGGGATATGACACTCGAGGTCAGGTGACCAGCAGTTGTAGCAGTTTACGGTACGGGTTTAGCTTACCTACAAAATACAGGAAATAAAGTTGGGTCAAAAGAGCTATATTTCTCTGTCTTAACAGTATGAGCACGACAAGGGGATTTCTGTGCCACTCTTCTTTCCAAAAGGACCAAAAGCAGCTTAAATAAATCAATATAAAGCAATATATTGAGACAAATAAACAAAAACATGGAAACAAACACATCCTGGGTAGGTCTCCATTTTGTTCTGGCTATCATAGGCCCCAGGCTGCAAGCCACAGACTGAAACTGTGGGTGCCTCTACTCTCTTTTCCACTGCCCATACGTAATGAAGCTTGGGTGTGACCAAAGTCAGCCCAGATGGTACTCAGCTGTGCCTAGCAACTTCTTCCAAAATTCCAGCCCTGGAAGATGTAACATCTGCTCAGGAATGTTCATCGTTGAAGTTTATACAAGGGCACAGCCTTGGTTACAGCCACTTTGTGGATCTCATGTCAGTCTTCTGGGACCAGGGGAAAGTCTTTTGGCGGATGAGGCCAGACTGTGTAGTAAGAATGTAAGAACATCGGAAGAGCCCTGCTGGATCAGACCAGTAATCCATCTAGTCCAGCATCCTGGCTCACACTGTGGCTAGCCAGTTACTCTGCAGGCCCAACAACAGGGCAGAGGAGGCCAAAGCCTTCCTCTGGTTTCGCTTCATTGAGTTCTAGTATTTGGAGAGAGGGAGAAAAAGTGTTTGGCCCACTTTCTGTACCCTGTGCATAATTTCATCAACCTCTGTCGTGTCCCTTCTTAGTCATCTTTTTTCTAAACTAAAAAAATCTCAAACTCGTTCCGCTATTGTCATAGAAAATGTGCTCCAACCCCGTAATTGTCTTGGTTGTCCTCTTCTATACTTTTTCCAGCCCTGCATTGTCCTTTATGAGAATCAGTGACCAGAATTGCACACAGTATTCCAAATGAGGCCGCACCATAGATCTATACAGGAGCGTTATAATATTGGCCATTTATTTTCAATCTCAGTAAAAGAAGGTGAATCGAGTACAGCTTGCCGTGCCCCACCTGTTTCCCAGGCCCACCGTTATGTAAAGAGAAACAATAAAATTACATCATATGCAACTACATTAACTTCTGGTTGTGCAGTTTGTCCCCCCATATTGTGGTTTAGGAACTCTCCTCCCAAACTTCTGTGCTGCTTTTTACCCTTCTCCCATTCTAAAAGCAATTTGGGTATTGACGAGGAAACAGGTTTAAAGCGAAAGCATCGCCATTGGGTGCACTTTATTTCCCCCTTTATTTTTCTGCCTTTTATTTTTGCTTTTGAAAGGGAATAAATGATCAAAGGCAGATCCTTCAAGTTCAGTGGGAGCTTGGGCTGCTTCCACGTAGAGCTGGTTTTCCACGTAGCTCTTGGTGATGTTCCAGAGGCAGAGGCACTTGCAGGGGCATTCACACCAAAGCATCCCCCCAACTTTTCTTGCCTCAGACCTCCAGGCTACCATTCTTCCCTCTTGCCACTGCAGGGCTTCTTTCAGGCTTTAAAAAAAATTGGCAATAGCTATACTATTATAAGGTTATAACAGTCCTTTGCAGCCATGTACTAGGTTCCAGTTTTCATCTTCAAAGAAGGCTCATTCCTTTTAATCGCAGAGTGATAAATCGGAAATATACTGGCTGAACATTTCTCCTGATAACTCTGCCACCAAAAATTCTAGATAACCACTTTTTAAAAATGATAAGTGGGAACTAGTACATTGTCGTTAAAGATCATTCTAATATAATAGCGATACAGCTATTACTGGTTGTTTTTAAAAAGCCCTCCGATTGAGGAAGGAAATGGCTGCTGCAGGGATGAGGTAAGGGAAATGATATCAATGCGGGCAGGATCTGAAAAAATGTGCGTCTTGCTATTCTCGCAGTTTCTAAAGGGGCTTCGGCTGCAGTCTCTCCAAAAATATTGTATCAAACCAGTCTTGGGAAAGTTTGCAGCAAAGCAAAGGCAGACACAAGGATACATCATGTGGATGCTTTCAAAACCAGCACTGCTGAAAGGAAGCTAAGGTGGAGTTGGCCCTCTAACTGAAATTATACCTGTAGATACCAGTGAATCGAAGGCTGGGCTGTTTCCACACGTCTTACCTGCCTGCAGAACATCGCGCGAAAGGCCTGGAAGACAGCGTCTTCTTGCGCGAAATCGCACCAGGGAGACGCTGTTATCCGGGAGTTTGCGTGAAATCGCATCTTCCTGGCACAATTTCACATGAGAAGACACTGTCTTCCGGGAATTTCGTGTGGTAAGACGTGCGGATTTGGCCCTGGTTTACCATCCAGCTTGCCTCTCATACCCAGCTTTAGGTGAGGTGTCTGCTCCTCACCACTAGATGGCAAATTTTAAACCTTCTAAAAGGAAGTTTGTTTTTTACAAATGCAAAAATACTTTGAGTTAGAAAGAAGGATTTTGTGAGGAGGTTATGAGGGTGTCCTGTGGCGGAATCAGCTTCTTCTTCAGTTCTGATTTTCAGAGCAAAAGAGGGTTTCTCAAGCTACCCCTGTTCTTGAGCTGTGCTGTCCGGCTTCGCCCTGAGAATTTTTTCTTGGCTGAGGGTTTTGTGGGAAACAGTCTGTGCCATGGAGCTAACTGACCATTTGTTGTCTTCTGCAGACTTGCGAAGCTCACTGCAGCAGTCTTGCTTGCGAAGGGGGTCCCTGTCTACTTGTTCTCAAGATACGTCCCCACACCTTTTGTGGTAAGTCTTCCTTCTCATTACATTTGAGGGCCGAGCTAGGTGTGATGTAGGAAGCCTATGATCAGAATCACCCACTGCTTTTAAAAATCCAGCACATCTATGGTGAGGGGGAATTAAGCCAGGGAAGTGGCTTAATTTAATCCTTCCCAGAACAGGCCATTTTCTCCAACATAAACACTTTCCCCCCTGAAATTGCTGTTTGCCAAATTGAGGACAGGTAATGAAATATTTCGCTCGAGAAGGCAAGTAAAAGCTCGAGGGATGGGGCATTTAAAATGGTGAAATAGCATGGGGAAAGGGTTAAACACACCACAACCACTTTTTTAAAAAGTATCTGCCCTTTCTTGTGGTTTTGAGTTTGGCCCTGAGCTTGTTGCCCACCAGTCTGAAAGCAGGCCCAGATCCCTGCTGCAAAATTTTACTGAATTAAGCTGGTGCTGTGATAGCACCAAAACATTTCATTCTGTCTCTGGTGATTCACTGGCTTACTGGAAGTCCATTGTTGAAGCAGTGGTGTGCGTTGAAACTTTGGGAGGAAGTTAGAAAGCCGAGCAGCCCCAGGTGCTCTCGTCAGCTTGATCACGTTATATGTCCTCTAGTTATATTTTGCTAGAGCAAAACTAGAAAGCTTTTTCCCCATCCCAAATGTGTGTTTAAATTCTGAGTATTTTTGCAGCTCACTTTTGTGGTGTGTGTGTCAGCTGAGGTCTTGTTTATTTCTAAGCCATTCCAAATTGTCTTAGGAGTAGTTGGGCTTCTATTCGTACAAGAAATTGCACAGACCCCATTGCAGAAAGCGCAGTCTGTACGCTAGATGTATCTGTATCCTTACCATGTTTTTTTTTTCACAAATTATAGTGTACAATTCATAGCAATTGCTTTCAGAGTTCATTAAGAGTGGAAAGCACCGTTGCAATCCAGGGAACCACAGGGCTAGTTTTAACACTGGCAACTGGCTTTTTGACACTCCCTTGGATTTGGGCAGATGTACCACATGGCAAGCGACTATCTATGCAGCTGGGGCAGGGTCCATGCTCTGAAACAAAACAGTTCATAAGACCTGTATATTATGAGCCTAAAGGGGCTTTGTAGAAAGTAGCCATTAGCTGCAGTACAGAGGAAGGTTTAGGTGGGTAGCCATGTTGGTCTGCATGAAAACAGTAGGCTACGAGTCCAGTGGCATCTTAGAGACTAACTAGATTTTCAGAGTGTAAGCTTTCGAGAGTTAGAGCTCCCTTCTTCATACACAAGAGGGCTCATGTCTGAAGAAGGGAGCTGTGACTCTCAAAAGCTTACACTCTGAAAATCCTGTTGGTCTCTATGGTGCTGTCAGGGCTTGCTGTGGCTGCCGCTGGGCGGGGCATCAGCATGCCTGGCCCTGATATCAAAGGGGTGTCAGGGATACTGCAGGACCCCTGCTCTGTGGAAGGAGGGGCAGTATACATCACCCAGACTCCCTTTCAGTCCACTTGCTGGCCTGCTCAACCTGACCCAGTCCTCCCCATTGGTCTCCTCCATCTCCTGCATCCACCTTCCTCCTTGCCTCTTCTCACTCACTTGTTCTGCTCCCTTCCAATTCTACTCCATCACTCCTACTCAACCCACCATGCCCTGTGGGTGGACCTTCCTTATATCCTACCCCTCATCCCAGGCTCCACCTGCCAGGCCACACCCCTCCTTTGCCTTCCAGCATTGTCCTGGGCTGCCTCAAGAAGTTGCAGCTGGGGTAGCTGATTTGGCTGCATTGGCCCAGTGCAGCTGTGTCTAATTGGCTGGCTGTCAAGCCTCTCTGGCTGAGCTGATTGCTGAAGGCAGGCCCAGCTGTGGCCCCTTGGCTGGCTGCCCAGCTTCTCCAATAGAATGCCTCAGGCAGCTCCACCTGGAGTTGCTTTGTTCCTGGCATCTCCTGAGCCAGGTTATTGCCTTCTAGCTGGGCTGTAGGCTGGGGTGTGGCTCTGAGCTGCTGTGGCTGCTTCTCCTCCCTGGCTGGTAAGGCCTCCGCTTGGATAGCTGCTGGGGCCCTGTCCCCACTGCCTTTGCCCTCTCCCTCTGCTCTGACTCCCTCAGGGTTGACCCCACTCTCCCTGCTTGGCCCCCTATCCTCCCACTGGAGGGTGGGGCTAGCTGGCCTCCACCTGCCCCTTCTAGCCCTCTGAGGCTTGGGAGCTTCTCTCCCTTCCTCTTGAGTAGGTAGGGCTTCTCTCCCTCCCTCCTGTTTAGGTAGGTTCTGGCCCTGGGAGCCTGCTGGGGCAACTGGGCGGCTGTCTCCTGGCTGTCTCCTATCCCCTCCTCAAGGTAAGTCCAGGGGCTGGGCTGTGGATCCCGAACAGGTGCCACTGAACTCATATCCTGCAGTACAGAGGAAGTCGAGAACATTTAAGGCCTTCAGTGGGCCAAGTGCACAGTTCACTTTTTTTCTGGAACACAATCATGAATTACCATCTTGTGCCCAGAGTCCAGTAGCAACCTGTAAGACTAACAAAATTTGTGGTAGGATATGAGCTTTTGTGAGTCACAGCTCACTCTGATTCATGAAAGCTCATACCTGACCACAGATTTTGTTAGTCTTAACAAAATGGACTCTTGCTCTTTTCTCCTGCTACAGACAAGACTTAACACGGCTGCCCATCTTGATCTGATTTGTGCCCAGCTGAGCACGTTGTTGTTCCTGCCTACTTACAAGTTGCTGAGGTCTTTCCTGAACTCCATAGGGTCATATTAAAAGCTGCTCCCAGTCTTTGACCCTGTCTAGTAATCGTGTGTGAGGGTGACAAAAGAGTTGCTCATTGAAAGCAGTATGTCTTTGGGTGCATCTGGTGATGCCAGCTCAACACAGTGGCATTGGTAAATTGAGGCATTTCCTGCTAGTTCCCATTCTGAAAAAGAGATGTGGTGTGCAAGGGTCCAGACATGCTCTCTGCAGACAGCTGTAATATGTGTTACCTGAGGCTGTGCTGGAAACGGTTGCGCTGCAGTGAATCTGACTCTTGCTTTGCAGCCCTATGCAGTTCAGCAGCTCGGAGCTGTGGCCGGTGTGATGATCACCGCTTCCCATAACCGCAAGGAAGACAACGGATACAAGGTATGCGGCTGACCCTCTAGATACCTGCTGCTTATATGGCCCTTTAAATAAAAAGGCTTGAGAGCTCTGTGCTATGTGAGACAGTCATTAAGACAACACATGCTGCAGTATTCAGGGCAGTGTCCCCAAGCATCGCAAGCTGTGCCTTCTGTTGCAGGGGAAATAGTTCAAAGAAAAGGCATGGGTTCTTTTTCTATGTCTCTCTCTCTCTAATATCTCAGTGTTTAATAGGTGTTTGGTTTGTGCAATCTATAAACTGGCCATCTGTTGTTGTTGTGTGATGGTTAGAGTGTCAGACTTGGATCTGGGAGACCTGGTTTTGAATTTCCACTCTGCCATAGGAACTTGCCAGGCTCTCACTCAGTCTCACAGGGTTATTGTGAGTATAAAATGAAGGCGAGGAGAACTGTATAAGCCACTTTGGATCCCGATTTGGGAGAAAGTGGGATATAAATGAAGTAACTAAATAGAGTCTGGGTTTATAAGCAGCACATGTCTCTCAATCTCTCCTTGCTTGTAAAATAAAATATCTTTTCCTCCACCACTTCAGCCACCCATGTGTGATAAACATACATTTTTGAAAATGTATAGGTGGAAAAGCCTCCCTTTTCATGTATACACCTTCAAGATATTGAAAGTCTGAATCATGTATACACTTCACTTTCCATGACATGAATTATAGGGCTTTTCAGAAAATATTTTTTATTTTATTTATTTATTTATTTTAAATTTCTATTCTGCCCTCCCCGCGAGCGGGCTCAGGGCGGATAACAACATATTAAAATACAAAATACAATAACAACAACTTATTAAAATACAATAAAAATCCATACACATTTTAAAAAGGATGGTGGACACCCACCCTTATGACTAAGGGGTGGGTGGGGTATGATAAACGTTAATAAAATTATGCATGAGATGGAAAAGGTGGATAGAGAGAACTTTTCTTTCCAATCCTTTAGTACTAAACTTGGAGACCCCCAGTGAAGCTGATGGACAGTAAATTCAGGAGAGACAAAAGGAAGTACTACTTACTCCATAAGTAAAGAAATTGAGAAGTTCACTGCGATGGATGTAATGATAGACACTAGCACACATGGCTTTCATAAGGGGCTAGGTTGATGGAGGAGAGGCCCGTCAGTGGCTAATAGCCCTGATGACAAAAGTGAACGTTCATATCTAGAGCCAGTAAATCTCCAAATGCCAGTGCTGGGAGGGCAACATCACGGAGGGAAGATGCTGGGCTAGATGGACCACTCCTATTGTGTGTGTACTGAACTGTATTTGGACTGAATCTATGTTAGGTCAATATAAAGAAAATGTTCAGTTCCATTTTACCAAATAATCCCTTCAGTGGAGATGGATTTCTTTTCTCCCATGTTTTTATTTATTTATTTTATTCATGTCATTTATAGTCCATCTTTCTCATTGAGACTCAAGGCAGATTACACAGTGTGAGATCAGTACAGTTAATATTAAGGACATTTCAGTAAATAGTGCCATAGGGTAAATTTTAAGAAGTCTCTGCCAGAAGCAGAGGAGCATATTTTTATTGCAATCCTTTATTATTGTCATATGCCCGAGTATCAAATATCTGTTTCTTTCATGTCTTAACTTGTAGTGTCTCTTCATATTCCTTTTCTGCTCTGTCACATCATTGATGAATTTGGTAAATCTCTACAGAAATGTTATTACTAGATGCTTATTTAGTCTTTAGAGCTTCCTTGATGGCCTGTAGTTCTAATAAAGAGACTGTCTGTTAGAATTCTTGTTTTTTCCTGCTCCAGGTGTACTGGGAAAATGGTGCTCAGATCACATCCCCTCATGATAAAGAGATCCTGAAATGTATTGATGAATGTGTTGAGCCATGGAATGACTCCTGGAACGAGAATCTAGTAGATACCAGCACTCTTACACAAGATCCTTTGCAGAAAATTTGTGCAAGCTACATGGAGGATCTGAAAAAGATCTGTTACCACAGGTAAGAAAAACAGGCCGGACACAGGCAGCTTCTGGAATCACTGATTATATGAGCAAGATTCGAGTATAGTAGCAGCTTAAAGACTAACTAGATTTCCAGGGTATGAGCTTTTGAGAGTTAAAGCTCCGGAGCTTTGACTCTCGGAAGTTCATACCCTGGAAATCTAGCTGGCCTCTAAGGTGCTACTGGACCAGAATCTTGTCCTTCTGATACAGACCAACAGAGCTACCCACCTGAAAATGCTTTCACTTTTTCCTCATAGGAAGCTGAACACACAAACCAGCCTGAAATTTGTCCATACTTCTTTCCATGGAGTTGGTCACGACTACGTGCAGTTGGCGTTCCAGGCCTTTGGCTTCCAGCCCCCCATTCCAGTTCCTGAACAAAAGGATCCAGATCCAGACTTTTCTACTGTAAAATGTCCAAACCCGGAGGAAGGAGAATCTGTGCTGGTAACTGTTCTATAACTCACCTGTAATCAGTAGTGCCACATGCAACTAGTAGTGTCTGTCTGCCTAAACTCTGAACTGATAACGTGAGCCATCAGACTGCTGCAGGTGAACCCAACTGGTTGTTTTAAGTTGTCTAAAGGCGCAAACGGTCTCTTCCAGGAATTGTCTCTGCGGCTTGCGGAGAAGGAAGGTGCCAGGGTGGTGGTGGCTACTGATCCTGATGCAGACCGGTTGGCTGTGGCAGAACTGCAGGAGAAGTGAGTGAGGAGTCCCTTTGCAACTTTGGAAAGAGGGGAAAGATGGGCAGGGCATCTGCCCTTCCAGGTTATCCCTCAAATGTTGCATTGCATCCACTTCCCTGCCTTTGAGCTAAGATCAACTTTGTGAGTACTTGAATATCGGGGTTCTGTTTTGTTCTTTACAGTCAAGGCTGAGGGAGTGGGTCTTGTGTAGCCAGGTATAAAAATAAAAACGTACCTGTCAAAGGACCCCATGATTCAGATAGTTTTGGTAATCCATTTAGAGGTTTGGAAAGGATCCAAAAGTCTCCTCTCCTGGGAGAGGAAGTAATTACAAAGGAATAATAAAAGGAGAGGAATAATTACAAGTTAGCTTTTTACAAAGGGCAGGAGCAACCAAAGCAGGCGACACCAAAATGCCTACCAAGCACAAGATTCTCCTTGCCCTTGTTTCCCTTCTTCCCCTCCCCAGTTCACTCACTTAGCTCTTAGAGCCACTCTTTCTATGCAACAAACCAGTACGCTCCCAGGCTCTGCACCTAAAGGGACAGCTGAAACAACAGTCATCTCCATCTTCTCATGAAGCGGAGCTCTGTTCTCCCTCTACTCCAACACGTGCCTACAGCCTGCACTATCCATTGCTTGGCTGCCAGCCTTCATTCCCCTCCCTCCTCAGCCTCATGGCCTGCTCTGCTAACTTTCCGAATGACAGTTTCTCCCCCTTCCATTGACTCACCTGGCCCCTTCTCCAGCTACTGCCTCTGAAAGCCTTTGAAAGGGGCGCTAGCTGTAGGAGTTGCAGGGGGTTAAATTGGTGCAGGTTACAGAGTCTCTCCATGCTGTCTGGAAATTATGGAGGGCTGTGCTGGGGCCCAGGTTGCCAGCTACCAAGTCAGCCCCCTGCTGCTCAATCCCTGAGAGCCATTAATGCCACGAGTGTCCTCAGACTAACCTGCTCTCCTGCAGAAAACAGGTTTTAAACTGATGCCTGTTTTCGTGCACCTCAGAGGTTGTGTTGAACGCCTTTTGTGTTTTGGCACTGACTGCTCATTCCTTTCACTCTCTTGTGCTCTCGCCCTTCCTTCTGCAGTGGCCGCTGGAAAGTCTTCACAGGCAATGAACTGGCAGCTTTGTTTGGGTGGTGGATGTTTACATGCTGGAAGGAGAGCCGCTCCAAAGACCGTGACGTCAAGAATGTTTACATGTTGGCAACGACCGTCTCCTCTAAAATTCTGAAAGCCATTGCGCTCAAAGAAGGATTTCACTTTGAAGTAAGGGGGTTATACAGCATTTTCTTTTGATCTCGACTGCGCTGGGTTTAAAAAAAAAATTGAATCTCTTTCTTGTGTGTATAGTATTATTTTCTGACTTGATCTGCTTCTAGATGCATTCTGATTTTATTTCTGCTGTCTTTTGGGCGAGTAACGGTTCTATACGTTCCAGTCCCACTGGAAGGAAGGGCTACCGTGGTTTTGTTTTTTAAAGCAGCGTCCTCTTAAAAACGGTCTTGGCTCTTAGGTGAGCCCGTTTGCCTTCAGTGGACTTGTTGCTTAGTGCCACATAACCATCTGAGGTTCGGTGGCTGTGCACGTGGGATGAGGCCTTTTCTTTGCTGGCTCTCAGCCTTTGGCATTCTCTGTTGTGGAAAGCTTGGTTGGCTCCCTCCCTACTTGCCTTTAGATGCCTTCTCAAGAAGCTTACTGCACGCCCACACACAATGTCCCTTTATACTGAGTCAGGCTGTTGATCTGTGAAGGTCACTATGGTCAACTTCACCTGGCAGCAGCACTCCAGGGTCTCAGGCAGGGGTCTTTTACCTCACCTGCTACCTAATCCTGTTTTTAACTGAAGATGCCAAGTGCTGAACCTGGGACCATCCTCCACCGTCCCTGTCTGTGCTGCCTTCACCTTCCTGGCTTCCATTGAGTAATCCATCACTTCCATTGTAAATAGCGGAGGCATAACCTGGGCTAGGATGTTCCGATTCCCTCCACTTTTGGCACTGCACCTTCCATGGTCCTCCTAAAGCAGGTGGCCAGTTTTCAGAGGCCTAGCTTTATGTTCTTATGTTCTGATACTGGGTTATGCCTGCCAGAACAAGGAATCTTAGCTTCTATTGCAAATAGCATGGGGGGGGGGGGGGGTGAGAGGTGTCTGGAGATGAAATGGGCCCAAACGTCCCAATTCCACAATTTTCCTTAAGCTAATGGCCAATTCTGAGACTCCTGGCTTTATTTTCTGGTGAGTTATGCCTGCTACAAATGGATAAATGGACATAAGGATCCTTTAATGATTATAGATGCAGGTGTTGTTGTGATTAAAGTAACCCCTAACCCCTCCCCTGTTTAAATTTATCCCTTTTCTTTCTTTACTTTCTCAATGTGAAACCAAGGCAGATGAAAATGCTTGACATGGCATAGTAAAAGAGACAGGGTAGGAGAGTGTGTGCAGATATCCCAGGATGGCTTGGATGAAACGAGTATCTCCCATTAGGTTCTTGCAGGCAAAGTACCGCCTGCTTTACAGCTGCCTATCCTTTTCCATTAAGCAAAAAGCAGTATATATAAACAGCTAGAGTTGAAAAGGCGCAAGTGGTTATATGACCTTCCATTCATCACCGAAATCTTTACTGCCCTCTGGTGTGCATTCTGGCCCACTGCTGCTGTAGTTTCTTTCAGTGTAATCTTTCATTTTTTAGCATAACTGAGAGTTTATAGCACTTGTCTGTCATTTAGTTAATCAGTGATCTCTGTATATAGATTGTCTAATGAAAGGCAGATTGTAAAACAGAGGCTTTATGGACAAGGTGACTTTTCCTATCACTTTGAGAGCCACATATCTCGGACCAGGCTGTAGCTGATTTACATTGAGTCAGTATGTGGGTAGCTACTGAGAATGACTTCTTCTGCCCATTTATTCCAGCGAGATAAAGGAAGCAGTCTTTGGCCAAGCAGCCTGGAAGCTTGGATTAGGGAGTTTGTGTTTACTTACTTACTTAATTTATAATCTGCCTTCCTTGCTGAGTGAATTCTGATAAAAACAATGCAGTAGGAATGATACAGTACATGCCACAATCAATTTCCTCATTGTAATTGTAAACAAATGAGAGAGCATTGCTTTTAAAACACAGTACAATACAGACAGTAAAGCAGGAGTTACAAAACTGGAGAAGGGGGGCAGGGATTGAACCCACGTCCCTCTGGTTATGGTATAACTGTAATAATCACTACCCACAGTGGTTGTTTATGGTACTAAGACAAGGTGCTTCCTCTTCTTGTTTCAGGAAACACTCCCTGGCTTCAAATGGATTGGCAGTAGAGTTAAAGACTTACTGGATAATGGCAAAGACGTCCTTTTTGCCTTTGAAGAGTCCATTGGTGAGCACAGTAAAACTTCAGCATCGAGAAACTTTCTTAAATGTTCAGTTTAAGTGGTTTAGAGTGAAAAAGAAACATAATGACAATTTAGCCTGCTGTTCTGTTGTTTACATCCTTGTATTAATAATTGTTTAGGATTTTTGTAATCCAAGGCAATAAGCTTGGATAAACTTCCAGAGATCTTTTGTCCTTCCAGAGAAAGGAAGCATAAAACTTGGGAAAGATGTCCGACTCTAACTTTGTATTCTCAGGTGATTTCTATTTCACTGATCCACACAGAATGCCATGTCGTACCTTGCGTCACTCATAAATGACAGACGTTGGCACAAAAGCAAACGCAACAGTTTCAGAAGCATAGACTCCCTTAAAGCATTAGAGAGATAATATTTCTAAAAATATCAGTACCTATAATACAATGCCTTAATGTAGACGCTGCATATTTCCAGTAATCATACCACTTTTCAAGAGGAAACCTGTGTAATTGGGCTAAGAGGCTTTGATGGCAATCTTGGCACCTGTCAGCCAGAGAAAGGTCGAAGTGCAGATGAAAACATAACTGACAGAAAACCGGGAATAGAGAGTGCTTGTCTGCTAGGACGTGACTCAACTTTTATACATTTCTGAGAAACATCCCCATTTTTCAGGTTAAAATGAAGGTTTATCTGGAAGGTTACTGGTGTTGGAGACTGGCATTTTCTAGAGTAGCCTAGGAATTTCTGATGAATGTGTAGATCACCCTTCAAGAACATACTAGCTAATTTTTCCATGCCGATCGCCTCCTCTCCGTGCCCACATTGTGTATCCCATTGACTGGAAGCCCCCCAGCCCCTTAACTAGCCCAAGAAGCACTCTCCCGTCTTCTTATATGGGACGTGGCTCCAATCAGTTGCTGACAGAGTCCCTCTCCTTGTATGACTGCCGTCTGGTTCCAGTCAGTTGGTGTAATCCTTCTCAAAACCACTCTACCAGCCCCAAACGAGTCAAGGATTTTGCTCAACGTCAGAAAACTGGTTCCCGCAGCATCCTGACTTGTTTATTGTAAGGCCTAGCTAAATTTTACAGAGAGGGCAAAAAGCCATTTATTTCATAGGCAAAGAAGCCTGTGAATGAAGTTCAGACTTAGGAGTAGTACAGCTACATATTGCCCAAAGGCAAGGAATCTCCTATCAAGTTGACTGTCACCCCTGAACACATATATAGATAGTTCCTGAATTTTTCCGAATACATTTGGACCTTTAAAAGGTTCCACCCGACCCGTGTCTTTTCCTGTCGCCGCGTGAAAAGAAACCTTGTGTGGCAGCATAATACCCAGCACAATTTCTGTTTTCTTTTTGGTTTTGTTAATCAGAATCTTCCAAAAAGGCTGGTAGCCAAAGGAGGGCGCAGGGCACCATCCACTGGCCTGTTCCCCTGCCTATGCTTCCCCTGGAATGGAAAGGTCCCCCATTGGAGCACATTGGTGTCTGTGCATGCCTGTCCCTTCAAAGGGGGCTTGCACAAGTGGCCCAAATTACACAGGCTCCCAAATACTACCCAAACTCAAATGAGCCTATCCTTTACTGGTTGAGCTGATAACGGAGGTTCTTCTTTTTTTCTTTTTTTGGTCTTGCCTTAATTCAGAGTTGATCTCCTGCGTAGCCTTTTTTAATGCCCGAATAGGTGAGGAAGAGACTGATAAGGTTTGCCCCTTGTCCAGACTCATGAAGACTTCAGTCCAAATGGACAGAGCCTTGCCCTGTTTGCATCATTATTCTTTCTCTCTGTTGAGTGCAATTTTATTCTGCCCATTGTCCAAGAAGCTCAAGGTGATAGACACTGTTCTCCGTACCTCCGTTTTATCCCCACAACAGCCCCACGAGGAAGGTTAGGCTGAGACTGAGTGACTGGCATAGCAAGTTTCTTGGCAAGATGACATATTGGACCCAGATCAGTGGTCCTGGAATTCAGTGGTTCCTTGGCAGCTGTTGTTTCCCATCCCTCTGTTCCACGGCTTCACTTCCTAGCTTGCATTTGCCTGTAGCGTACCCCCCCCCCCAAAGCGATGCCTGCTCAGCATGGAATGTTTTCTGGTTCCCAGGCTTCATGTGTGGCACCTCCGTGTTGGACAAAGATGGTGTGAGTGCAGCTGTGGTGACTGCTGAAATGGCTGCACTTCTGGATACCAAGAACCAAACACTGGCACAGCAGCTAACACAAATCTATACCACGTGAGCTCTATGCTTCTCTTGTCAAGTGGAGTTAATGTACAACAGAGGGGGAGATGACGTGAGCCCTGTTCAGTCGTGACGTTGGCCCTGCAGCCTCACATGATGAGAGAGTGTGCTACCTGTGATCCGCCCAATATGTGTGGTTGCACATGCCAAAGCCAGAAAATATACGCTTGGTCCATTCTACATTAAATGGTGATCTCACACCTGCAGTTACTGCTTTGCTAAAATGCACTTTGTGGATCTCAGAGGGTGTAAAAATGGAGTCGAAATATTTCAATTAAATCTATGGGAGGAGTTTTTTACTGGGGGAAAAACTCCATGTTTGTTTATGTATTTACTCCGTTTCTACACCGCCATTCTCCCCAGTTGGGATCCAAAGCAGCTTACATGGTTTTCCTTTCCTCCGTTTTATACTCTCAAAAACCCTGTGAGGTGGGTTATTCTGAGGGTGTGTATGAGTGATCCAAGGTCACCCTGCACGTTGCCATAGCAGAGTCAGGGTTCAGACCTGGGTCTCACTAGAGCCTAGTCTGGCACTCTTATACCGCATTGTCCGCTCAGTATGTCTGCTACCCAGGAAGAAATGGCTGCAATCACAGAACTGGAGAGAGAGCTCTGATTTCCATCCCTTTGACTTGCAGCCATGTGCACCAAAGATTTTTTTTTCCAGCGGAGCTTTTCTCGTTCTGTAGATACGGCTATCACATTTCAAAAACCTCCTACTTCCTGTGCTACGATCCCGCTACTATCAAAAGGATATTTGAAAGGCTGCGGAATTTTGGTTCAGCTGATTCTTACCCAGAATGTTGTGGCACTTACGGTATATTGCATGTCCGGGATGTCACCACCGGCTACGACAGCAGCCAGCTGAACAAGAAGTCGGTGAGTGTCTGGTGCTTGGGAGTGAACGCTGCTTTGGTCGGGACCCTTGATTCACTGCCACTGCCTGAGCTGTCAGGTGATGAAAACCACTTCTGACGTGAGCTGTGACTCACGAAAGCTCGTACTCTACCCCAAATTTTGTTAGTCTTATACATGCTACTGGACTGTTGTTGTTTTTTCGACTGCTACAGACAAACACGGCTACCCATCTTGATCTATCTTGTAATAAATCAGTTAGCCTTTAAGGAGCCAGAGATGCCTTTCTGACTCAACTCAGGCTTGAGAGCCAAAGAAACAAACGCACTCCATTGCAGCTGGAACTTGGTTTAGGGAAATGATAGCTGTAGCCACCTGGTGAGGATGCTCCATTTCCACCACAAACAGGGAGGCATTTGCACTGGCTCTGCAGCAGCTGCACGGTAGTTTTGGGTGCATCCGCCAACATTTCCCCTGTATTTTTTTTCCCCACTGCTCCTCTGGAGGTTTTTTCAGGGCATTTAAAAAGAAAAATGGTAATTATCCAATCTGTTGAGCTGTCTTTTAGTTCCTTTGAATTCCCATCTTTTTTTTAAAAAAATACAAATGTTCCGCCCTTTTTGCTTTGCTTGTTTAGAAATGTCTGTGCTGCTTCTCTGCACTAGCACTTACCGACTAACTGAGCCCCAGTGTTGCTGCTGCTCTTGTGACAGGTGCTGCCAGTGAGTAAAAACAGCCAGATGATCACATTCACCTTCCAGAATGGCTGCGTTGCCACCCTCCGGACAAGTGGAACCGAACCAAAGATCAAATATTACGCAGAGATGTGTGCGCCGCCAGAACAGAGGTAGGGAACTATTCTTCACGCTTTGAGTCCGGTGGCTCAAGTTTTCTGCCTGCCCCCCTGGCCAGGCAAATCAAGGACTTTGAGCTGGATACCTCAAGAGCGGGAGGCCTAGGCTTGGCCCCAGGCATTCCTGGTTTCAGGCCACTGCTCTGAGCCACTACCTCACACTGGCTCCAATTGATCCCCCCCCTTCTCATTTTGTATTCTACATAATAGTTATAGGCTGGAGCTGTATTAGGAGCACATGTGCATTTGAAGGGGTGAATAGACACTTCCTCTCGCCAAACGTCGTCAAAATGCACTGAGCTGATGCCAGCCCATTCTCCCCTGGCTCAACACCCAGCCGCGCAGAGCGTTCTAGCAAGCTTGAGAGCAGGAAAGCTTTGGGATGGAAATAACATCATAGGATTTGACTCTAGCCTTTCCCTTTAGAGTGAGGCTCTGAAGGGTGTTCTGCGTTGTGCTTGGGACGTCTTCCTGATGGCCGCTTTCTCTTCCGTCTAGTGACGTGGCCTTCCTGGAAGAGGACCTGCAGAAACTCATTGGCGTGCTCATTGAGAATTTTCTGGAGCCCAGCAAGAACGGACTGATCTGGCGCTCTCTGTAGCCCCCCTCCTTTCCCTGTCGGCTATACGAGTCACTTTACGCACTGCATCCCGTGGAACAAAGGAACCAAGGACGTAGCTCCTGTTTGCATTAATTTAATGTGTGTGTGTGTATGTTCTGTATATGGAAGCAGCATTTTCTCATCCGCTTTCTATCCAAAGTGGTGATCCCAGCCCACTAATTGCTAGTCATCTTACGGATCTCTCTGGGAACTCCCCCTCCCTCAAAGAAAGCGTTTGGGCAGGTTCCGGCAACTTGACAGGTGCTGACTGGTGATCTCTGCTTCTTTAAAAAGATACATCAATTTTCATGGGTTCTTTCCAGTATCCCACTAATTTCAGGTGTCTGGATTCCCTTGATTTGCACAAGTCGGTGGCAGCTGGCTAGTGGTCTGCAGTTGGAAATGGGTAGGCATCGTCTTTGGACTGATGCAAGGTCTTGTTCTTGAGTAGCTGTGTTATGAACGTAGGTATCCTTACTGTCGAGAGTCTTAATTTTATCACCATTTTTTTTCTAGCTTAGTTGTTTAGTAGTAATAAGGGTTCCAGCTATTTAAAGACCCTTCTGTTCTGAAAGGTGCTGATTCTGCTTTGTATTCTTATCTGTCTGTTCTTACTGAAGTTTACTTAACAGTGAAGCGATAGGGACAAGCTGCACCCATCCCTTGAGGTTGGGCTAGTCTCGGAGTGTCTGCCAGGCTTCTTAGCAGTACGGAAGCCTGCACGAGCGCTCATGCATTTTGCGTCAAGGGGATCCGAGCCACTGTGGGACACCTGAATGAGGCTGTGCCAATTTCGCCTTCATGGGCCTCTGTGAAAAATCTCTCCAGCTTTTAGCAAAGAATGAAAGGACAATGGCATCCTATCTGATCCCATCTCTTTTCGACATCCGTTTGTCAACTATTATGTTCTTGTAGTGGTAGCTAAAACTTTGCAGTGATGAAAACCTCAGTTATTAGTTATTACTGACTGGGTCCCTAAAGCTGTTGAGGTTAATCAGTGTCCCCTTAAGGGTTTCGTGCTGTGGAGTGATCCATTGGTTTCATGCAGCGCTGCACATTACTAAACGTGTACTTTGCAAGATCTTGCTTGGCTCTGGTTCAGGATCTGCACCCTTTAAACAGCCTTGCCCTGTTGCAACTTGAGCCAGAACTTCCCAGGAAGGGCTGGGTGCTTTTGGCAGATGTTGGCCAAGCAAAGGCCTCCAGATGGAAAAGTGCATTGTACATTTAAAAAAAAAACTCCTTGCAGCAGGACCTTACAGGCTCCTGGCTGGAGACTGCTTCCTTAACTGCAGACGTGTCCTTGCAGAGTGGTGTGTCTTTTCAATTATGCCACCTGGCCATCCCTAGAGGGCGGGGGATTGCAGAGAGAGTGCATGCGAGGGGTGGTGGCATCCGGTGCAACTGTCTTTGCCCCTGAAGAGGCCAGAAGGACCCTGAGCCAGTGGAGCCTGGCATGTGTTTGCTTCAGCGATCAGAGCCTCTGCTTCCATCAGGCCCCTGAGTCCTGCCAAAGGGACACAGGTTCTCTGGCTGTCCCATCGTAGTTGCTTAACACACAGCCTCTGAAGTTGCCAGGTAAAGGTGAAGGGACACGTGGCTATAGCTGAAGATTGACATCTGAGGTGATCCCTCCCTCCCATGGTGGGGGGCTCAGATGGCTGAATGCACCTCCATGTCATCCCCACAGAAAATCAGGGTGTTAAGGAGACCAGTTTCATGTGTGTTGGGTCTCTTGCATGGGGAAACATCCAGGCACATAAGCCTCATCCTGCCGTCTGAAGTGGTATAGCCCAGTCCCAGAAGGATCATGAAACACACCAACCAAGGAGGTCTGAAGCACTGCTAACAAGTCAGCCCCCCACTGGGAGCCTTGGTTGTTGCTTCTGTGTTTCCGAAGCTCTCTTTCTCCTCTAGAGGCTCTTTTCAGGTAAAGCCACTTGGAAGAGGGCGAGAGCCTCCTCTGAGTTTAGGCCACCCAAGTGGTTTAGCTTGGCCACTATCGTTTGACTCCCCCATTGGGGTTGGATCTAGTAAGGCGGTGCAGACAACCTTCTGACTGACCGCTCCATATGGGGGGGACTTGATTTCTCTTGTGTAAGGATGAGGATTGGGGGGGGGGGGTAATGCTGCTTGGAAGTTTTTTCTCTGTGGCATAACAAAGTACCTTAGCTTTTCCTGAATGTAGGAAGACAGCAGGAAATTGCCTGCCTAGCACAAGATTTGAGAGGCACCGTCCACCCGGAGCTTCTCTTGGCCGGGTCCCATTGAATGGTAGTGGGACATGTGGAGGGGATGTTGCTGCTGGATTTTGTCTTGGGTTGATTTGATGCAATATTTATTTATTCTTTTTATTTAAAGCTTAAATGCCTTCCAGATTTGTGCATACATTGGAGTGAAATGTATTGAATGCCAAAACTTTTTAAAAACTCTGTTTTCCTCTTTCATTTACTGTATATTTAATATATGTATATGCAGCATAGCAAGAGAAACTTGTGCGAAGGCAATGAAATGACAGGGCTGCCCTGATTATTACTTTTGTTTGTGTGTGTGTGTGTGTGTGTGTGCGCGCGCGCGCTGGAAAGCATCCAAAGACATTTAGGGCAGATCTTTTGCCTCTCGGAAATCTGTCCTCCTTTAAGATCTGATCTCACTAAGGCATTGCGGTATAATTAAGTGCACAGGGCTTAAGAATCTTTGTCAATCAAAGGGGGATAGAACAATCTCTCTCCTTATGGTTTGAACAAACAAATGCAAGAACAAACTTCCCTGTATTTGGCAAATACGTGTGCTCTGTGTAGGATGGTTTTGTGGAGGAACCCTGTACATTCGTGCAGCAGAAGGCACAAAAAGATTTCATTCTTCTCTGGAATAAGAGCTTGATAGGGATGGTGTCGTTTTCCTTGGCCCCCAAGTGAGCTAAGGAGGAAAGTGGCCCCGATATTGCATGTGTTGGAAGTCGACCGCTTAAAGATTTAATCGTTGCTGCTATTGGTGTGTTTTCATTGTTTAGAATGCTTGAAAATCCAGTTGATTCCATTTGGGGGAAGCCGCGTTTTCTGCTCTCCCCCTCTCTTTCTGTGTGCTGCTTTTCTGTTAACTGTGAAAGACCATCACCTTTTTACCTCTTTGGTGGGTGGCATGTGGTATGTTGCCCTCGTATGCCCGTTCTCCTTTCCCATGGGTCTTCTCTTGTGATGACAAAACTGGGTTTGGAGGACAAAGCGCAGTCCGAAACGCATTCTGGCTTGGATAGATGTTTAAGACGGCTCTTTCCTTCCGAGATGGAGGTGTGGACAGATTTTTACCAGGCTGATTTATGACAAGTGATTTTCCTTTTCTTGAAAGAAAAAAGCCCCCATTTTATTGGCTTTTTCTTATATTCTTCTAAAGAAAGCACATGACGCTGGGAGTGTTTATAGCACGCTCTGGGTACGTGCTTTCCTTTAGCATCTTTTGAGAAAATGCCCACCTTCCCATCAAGTAAGGAAATGCTCTAATGTTCTCTCCTGTCTCAGTTCTGTTGTGGCAATAAATGGTGAAAATGATTTTATTGGGGGGGGCTTCTTTACCCTCAATGATAACAAATAGTAGGGACACTTCTCCCAATTTTGTGAGTTACGGTTGTGACATCGCCTGCTGTTGTGATTCAAGCTTGCAGTCAGTGGGAAAGATCCGGTAATGAGGTTCCCAGATATGCCTTTGTCCAGTGTTACAGGAGAGAGCCCCTGGGCAGTTTTTAGCAACAGGAGCCACATGTGGACTCCCCCCACCTCCGAAAAGTCTTAAAATTAAACCTAAACCACGTTCGCTGTCCATTGGAGGCGCAAAGTTATATATTGCCTTGGAGGTCTAGATTTAAGTGGAAAAGAAGAGTGTAAATGTTTTAATCTATTGCCATGCCTTTTTCGTCAGAGGATAAAGCCCCTCTGTGAATGGATCAGATCTGTGGGATACAAACCCTGAGGGTGAGGCCCCATAACCCTGCTCTCTGCAACACTTTGGGATTGTGCAGCTTTATCCAAGATTGGCCATTGACAAATTGTAATCCTAGAAACTGAGGTTGAGCTTATATTTTTTTAGAGTGAAGGTGGTTCTGGTGAACATTCAGAAACTAGCGCGAGAGAGATGCATCTGTTTTCACATGCATATTTTGTACCTGGGTGTGTATTCAAAACAAAGTGAGACTGCCCCCCCCCCAATTCTGTGGGTAGTCCTTGTTAACTATCTGCATTCATTTGGTAGCCCAGCCTTCTTGAAGAGAACTAGAAAGGTCAGAGCGCAGTGACTGCCTGCCACTTGCAGTCTCTCCCTGGCATGCTTCTAGCGTGTCTTCCTTGACTCTGATTTCAGGATAACTTCTTCCAGGCGGTCACAGTTCTGCCCTGCTCTCAATTTCAGGTAAATCTTCAGATTGGTATCAGAAAGCCTCCTTTCCAAAGCTGTTTTCTTCCTCAAAGACAATGGGTGTATTATAAACGTGGACTGAACATTCTGCACTTTGATTCTGTTGGAAGTATTTTTTGTGTATGATGTGGATTTAGTTGGCTGATGTGTTAAGTTAATAAAACTTTCTCTTCATAGAAGCTTCTGAGTCTCGTTTCTCTGAGTGTTCCAAAGCCAGAGGCCCGCCACGGAAAAGGCCCCGCTCCTTCCGCGTGGAGGGCAGCCCCATCCCAGAGCAGGCTGCCTCCCCGCTCCGTGATCGGCACCACTCAGCACTGCCTTAGTCCGGATGCTGTCACTTTTAGTTTGGCCCTGAATCGGGTGGAAAGGGGGCAGAGTGTCACATGCTGCCTGTGTGCTGACGGTTTAGTGACAGCTCATTGATTTTTAGAGCATGATCAATTGCCTTTCTGCTACAAGTTTCCCAAGTGCAATTTCTGCCTAACACACTGAAATTTTAGAAATTGTAATCTGCTAAAAGTAATTTTTATAATCCAGGAAAATCAACAGTAATACCTATTGAGTATTCCAGTCGGGACCACCTGAGCAAAAAATGCTCAGTTGTAATTCATGACATGCCCCACTTGGTGTCACTATAACGCAGCACAGGAGATCATGGCTGGCATTGAGCGTTTGCAAGACTTCAAACTCTGCTCTAGTTTTAAGCACATGCATTGACCCATAGCAGAATACGATTTATTTCAGAGATGGAATAAAATCAACCAAGCAGTTGCCCTGAACCTGTCGAGGTGCCAAAACGCTCATACAAACAAACTGAAACCAACAGATTTTGCAGTTCCGTAACACAGAGGAGCTATCCCTAAATTGTCCAACGAACCTGAGCCTGTAAAAGAGTGTTGCTGGACCACCAGGATAATCCTGGTCAAACTAACAGGTTCTCCCTGTCCCTCCCTTTCTGCAATGCTAAGCTGAAGTCAGCCCAGCCAGTATTTGGGTGGTTATTATTCATAGGTTGTTAGTTCAAACTGCTTTACCCCCAGAAATGGACAACAATACAGCCAAAGACCCTATAAACCCCAAATAAAATGCAAAACCAAATAATGTCCCCCACCAATACATTCAGATGAAAATGCCCAATGACACAACTCAACAAAACCCAAAACACCTTCTCACAGAGGGAGCTTTGACTCTCAAAAGTGTATGCCCTGAAAATCTTGTTGGTCTTTAAAGTTGCTACTGGGTGTCAATCTTGCTAGTCTACTGCAGACCCACATTGCCACCCACCTGAAACAAAGACCGATTATAGGCCCCTGAAACCAACTCTGCCCTGTGGTTCTTTCTGAAAAACTGCAAAGAGGAAAGCCTCTTTACTGCCTCTGCTAATTATCCTGTTGAATAGGAGTTACAACTGAGATACTGGATTCTGGTGGAGGAAGAGAAGGGAACAGCCAAACATAGCTCTTTGGCCTTCTTGGGTGCCAAAGTTCACACCTGGCAGGATGGCCCTTCAGATACATGGATTTCAGGTCATGATGAGCATTAAAGATAAGAACGGGTGTCTGAAGTTGAGCTCAGAAATGTACTGGCAGCAGCGACCTCTAGCTGCTTTGGAGTTTGGCCCATGTCTGAAACAGTTCAGCACTCAGTTCCACTTAAGATCTGGCTTACGAAAGCACAGTCTCTCCACCTCATCCTTTTCATATCCCGACTGGCTTGCAAAAAAGGCAGCTTCCTTGAGAGCTCGCACTGACACCTGACACTCTCTCTCCATTTTAAAAATGCTGCAACCCTGGTTTACTGAATGAACCAATCCCTGGGACTAGCCTGTTTCCAGTGTCTGGAGAAAATTGGCTGTAGCAGAGGAGCAATTAGTTCTGTGAGGGAGACTTGAGCAAACCAGGTCATCTGCTGGCTCTCTTGCTCCAATTTGGCTACCCACTCGCCTGGCCCAGGGTGCAAGCCTCCTTGTCAGGTCTAAGGTGAATGAAGACAGCATCTGTTTTACTATCAGCTGCGTCCAGCCGCCTATGAAGCAAGCATCCTCAGTGTCTGACACCCGACAGTCATCAACTGGTCAGAGCAGGTGGTCAATGAAATGTTAGGCCACAGCTGTCATATTGCTAGTACAGCTTATTGGCCTCTCTGTGATCCTTAGGGCAGAGCTGGATTGCATCTTCCAGTGGTTATGGAAGGCTACATCTGGCTCACTTACTGCCTTATGTGTACTGCTGTTTTATGGGATATGCATCTATTTTTCCTCCTCCTTTTTGGATAGCATTTTTGCACTGGAGAGTGACGAATGCCTTGGCCGTTTGCCTAGTTCTATTTCTAATGCACAAATTGTTGTTCTTTTAGCCGAGGCAATTATCCGAAGCCTGCCTTGTGGCACAATTCTTCCCAGGGGGCAGGGGGGGGGGGAGTGTCATCAGCAGCTGGCTGCACCAATCCTTGCGCAAGTGAGGTGCAGAGGAAGGAGGCACCTGTCAGAAAGCTCAGCAGCAGCCCTGCAGTGCTTTTTCTAGTCTATGCGTTCTGATCCACAGCTAGGCAACATTCATGTGTCAATCACCAGTGCCACTTCATTCAGTTCTGACTGTCTTTTTTCACAGGCTACAGAGGATCTTTAACAGCCAGGTCCTCTTTCTTCCTTTCTTCCTTTCCTTCTTGCCATGGTGGTTTTTGGAGAACTCAAAAGCTTGCAGATTGTTTTGTGTTAGTTTGGTTGTCCCTAATAAAGGATAGCACGTAGCTTTTGGTTTTTTGGGGTGTTGCTTTTGAACAACTGGCCTTCCGACGAGTTCCACCTCGGCTTGTGCAGCTGTGCTTTCAAGCCAGACCCCCTCCAAGAACTCAACAGAGGTCAACTAGAAATCTCTGCCCATTGTGAATTGCTGTTCTCTCCCAGAATGTTATCAGGGCATGTGGCACTTCAGAGTAATATAAAATGCAGCTCTGTGACCCATTGAAGGGCTGTAGCCAGTATTCTCTCCTAGGGGTTCACGTGGGGCTCTAAAGAATGATTGCAAAATTAGCATTTCCTTATAAATACATTTCTAGAACCTTTTTGGCAAGCCTCAAATGTCAATATGCTGGTTTATAATGTCTTCAAATTGCTACCATCACAAACATTTTAGCTCTCGTTGAGCATAAGGGTACTTTTGGCTGCAAATATGGAGGGGGAGATGAACATTTTTGGAGGTTCTAACCTAAACACACTCCCATGTTGGACACAGCAATTTCCGAATGAGCATTCCCAGCGCACACAAACGTGCTACCGCCTTGATTCTTCTTATACATCTCCTGAGGTGGAAGAAAGTTTTGTCAAAGAAGCAAATGGGTTCTTTGAGAGCCACATTGGTGGGTGCCATGGCAGAGATCACTGTGCTAACAGAGTGGGGATGGTTATGATTAATTAGAGCCAGTTTGATGTAGTGGTCAAGAGCGGCAGGACTCTAATCTGGAGAACCAGGTTTGATTCCCCACTCCGCTTGAAGCCAGCTGGGAGACCTTGGGTCAGTCACAGCTTCTCAGAGCTCTCTCAGCCCCACCCACCTCACAGGGTGATCGTAGTGGGGATAATAATAACACGCTTTGTAAACTGCTATGAGTGGGCGTTAAGTTGTCTTGAAGGGCGGTATATAAATCGAATGTTATTATTTTTATTTTCCTCTTCATAATAAACTCTTGCCTTCACCTTCCCAGTAAGCTACTTCTTTCTCCATTTAAACTCCTGCCAGAGTCAGTCATTTATTTATTTATAGTCTGTTTTCCTCACTGAGATCCAAGGCAGATTACGCAGTGCAAGTAAAAATACAATATAATCATCAGCTAGGACATTCACTGAGCCAAGTACAATAATGAACAACAGTTAAGACGTTAAGTGAAAGAGATACAATAGGGTATGGTAGTGAAAACCTGGAAAAAAACAAGCATAAAACCAAGCACAGAGATGAATTCTTTCTGGGGGGAAAGCGTAAGTATTTTCCTCTTTAGTCACTTAATGGTGCGTTAGAAGTTGGTGGTTGAAAAATCCCCCTGGAACCCCGGGTGACAAAGCTGGGCCAGGTCTCCTACGCAGAGGCTGGAAGGCGGTGCCCCTTCCCAGGACCTGTATGGGCCAAAGCATCTTTTTAAAGAAAGGGAACGTTTCCTATTCTCAAAATGACCTCTCATTCTTTAAACTGAAGCAGCCTTTGCCTTAGAAATTGGGGCTCTAAGTTGGGTGGGGTGCAATCATGTCTTCCTATCTTCACTTTGTTTCCTGGGAGGCACACTCAGGCAACAAGGTGAAGGGGTGTGTGTGGGGCAGGGGAGTCAGCAAGCTAGCTGCAGCTGCATCTCATATTAGGCAGCTTTCTTTTCCCTGTTCCTGCATGTATTTATCTTGCGTGGGGCCAAAGACACAAGCTGAAGGGCACGAGCCAAAGAGCTGTTGGGCCAGGGCTCACAGCTTGGCTTTTGAGCGCTATTAAAAGCAGAATGTTTTCTGAATATCTGGGGAGGAGCAGGATTTGCTGACCACATTTTATCTCCTTTCCCTTCCAGAGCTAAAAGCCAGAGGGGGTGGGCAGTTTTGATCAGCAGCGGGAGAAAAGTTAAAGCTACTCTCCTTCCCCAGAACTTCAGACTCAATCCATGTACCACTTTTCCCAGCCAAATTACACATGGGAAGGAGGACCAGCCATGGACGCCCCCCCCCCCCCACATCCTGATATACAGCAGTAGCTTTGCAAAAACATAGAAGAAACAGTCAAGCTGTTTACTTGGCCCCAGAGAAGGACTTTCCTTGACAGGTTTCGGAGATTACTGTCTCTTTGTAGAACAGAATTACAGACTTCGGATTCAGCAGCCAAGCTTGTTAAAAATATGTATGAGAAATCAAAAGCCCTTTTCAGATTCCTCAAAGTGATAAAGCCGTGTCTTTTTTACAGTTCCAAGGTTATGCACTTCACTATCCCTCCTAATTCTGGATGTGACTTCTGGGATATGAAATCGTTCTGGGAAACACTGGCTCAAGCAAAACGCCCCTCTGCCACCCCTGTTCCCTCCCCGGCTCCTTTCATGAAATTTGCAAATGGGGAAGGCCCGAAGGGTCCAGCCAAATCCAATCTAGTCTGCCCTTGGCTCTTCAAATTGTCTCCATCTCTTTCTTTATGAAGCAGCACTCCCTTGTGTTGGGCAGGCTGGCCTTCACATTGAAGGACAACTCATCTTTTCCCCGCTTGGCTGGTTCGGAGGATGATTTAAGCCATACTGTTAAAATAACAGATGTCTTATTTGTCTCCTATGGACTTCCTCTCCTTAAACTTCCCACTCTAGGCTATTCTTCAAGCTGTCTTCTGCTGCTTGAAAAAATTCATTTTGTGCCTGCCATTTTTTCCCTTCCAGTAGATTTGTGTTGTTTTGCAAACGCCTCCTTGATTCTTTGAGCAATAGGAAGTTCCAGAGGGGGCCAGTTTCACTTTGGCTTTTCTGGGCTCTGGAGTCTTAAAGCTTTTTTCTGACATTTGTTTTACGGGCAAAAGTACAGGCAGAGCTTAAAGAGAAGCACAAAAAGGCCTGCTATGAGGCCACAAGCCTCATATCAGATCCTCAGAGACGGAAAACAGAGTTCTGCACCCGGGTAAGACGGCCTTGCCAGAGCAGCTGTCAAAATCCTGGAGCTAGCACTGCCTGAGAACACAGATTTGGGGTTCCATTAAGTGTAGGAAACTTCTACTGAAAGCCTTGAAGATCACCGCAAGCCCAACACCTGACCCCACACAAAGACGCCTTCTGCTGAGCCAGGCCTTTCTCCTGTCATGACCGGTCTTAGCTACACTGACAGGCAACTGTTCTCTAGAGCCATCGGGAGAGCTCTGTCACATCATCTGCTGCCGGGGATTGAACCTGGAGCCTTCTGACTACAAACCGGAGCTGTGGCCCCTACAGCCTTTGCCATCTCTGCCCCAGCACTGAAAATCAGCTGGTGAAACTGTTGTGGCTCTGCATCCCTTTCCAAATACAAAAAAGTAAGAAGCAGATACAGAAAAGTAAGAAGAGCCTGCATCCTTCTCTCCTTCTCACCCGCCAGCCAACTTACCTTTATCTGTGCCCCCCATCTTCAGCTTTCCCGCTTTTCCTCCTCCAACAGCCTCTGCCTGGGGAAATTATGGCCCGGTTGTATAGCACAAGCCATTAGGGATGGACCAGTTGCGCTGTGAGGAACCTGCAAGGATTTGTGGGGTGTGCCTCAATTTCTCCTGTATCTCCTCCTTCACACTATTTCCTCTTTCCCTTCTCCTGGCAACTCCCCTGTCCTCACCTTTGCCTGCATCCTTCTCTCCTTCCCACCCACCAGCCAACAAACCATTGATCTGCCCCCATCTAAAGCTGTGTAGATTATGTACTTCATTTATACCCCGTGTTTCTCCCCAATGGGGTTCCAAAGTGGCTCACATCACATTCCTCCATTTTATCCTCTCAGCAACCCTGTGAGGTAGGTTAAGCTGAGAATATGTAAGTGGCCCAAGGTCACGGTGAATTTCCCTAAAAGAGTGGTGATTCGAACGAGTCTTCCAGATCCTAGTCAGAAACTGACAGAGATCTATTGGCCCATTTATAGTCAGTCTCCTACTATATAAAAGGCAAGTCAAATTAGCGACGACTCACTTTTTATCCTAGTGCAGGCGCATCGCCAATGATTCTGGCCTCAATGCCGCTACAAAGTGCCTGCTTGCTGCTGGGAGGGGGCCCACCAAATTGACAGCCTCAGCACTCCTCCCTGTGCCTCCCCTCAGTACCCCTCCCATTCTGGTCCCCAGGCTACTGCGAAGCGCCTGCATGCCGCCAGGAGGGGACCCACCGAATCAGTTTGCTAGAGCCCATTGTAGTTTTTCAGACAATGGGCATTGTTGCTAGTTGACCATAATTGTTGATAGAGATCTAATGACCAGAGCTTTGGAGAAGCCCTGCTGGCACATGAATGGTCGATATTTCCCCATCAGTTGGATTAGGGACTGATCACTAATTCAAGTAATAAATATTTTCAAGAATGGTCTTATAAATTGCTCCTTCAAAGGGGCAAGAATTACACATTCTTGAATGGTGGTGTTAATACTTCTCTGGACCAAACTGGCCAAGGCAGCCTGGCTGCCTACAGCCAGCAAGGATTTCACACGCCTGGAGCTGCCCATTCAGTTTCAGCGACTTTGTCCACAACCTCAGATGACATCAAGGGGCCCTATCCTTAAGAGGGTCTCCTGTGCACGATCTTCACTCCATACAGCATCCTTGGGTGGGTTGGGTCTGCCAACTGGATTTTCCACCAAGATGTCTTTGGCTAGCTGTGATGTCAAGAGTGCAGGATCTTGGATTTTGTGTCACTCTCATGTATTGGACAAACTACTGGCTTGTTTTGCATAATTTATCTTGTTTCTGCCATGTGAGAACGGTGGAGCAAACTGCGCAGAATGTGTTGTCTAGTCCTTGACCTTGAGAAATCTCATCCCTCGCCCCTTTCTGAAATTTTCAGCAGCCTAGGTCTAGCCGGCATCATTGCTGGGAGGAATAGACATTTTCTTTAAAAAGAAAAAAAAATGAATATCTGAATTCTTAGGAAGTTGAATAAAATGTCATACTTTTTCTGGGGGAAATGTGGGTAAGCTTTTTGCTCTGAAAGCATCAGCACTGCCCAATAAGGTCTTGGAGCTGTCCCTGGTGCTGAAAATTCTTTGCAGACTCTCTCTGCCTCTCCAAGGAAATGCTATCCTGCCACTGGTTCTCCTTCTATCTCAGAGCCAAGCTACAAGTGACGCCTTACACAGGTTGGACACTTGTCAGCTTCCCTCAAGTTTTGATGGGAAATGTAGGCATCCTGGTTTTACAACTTGGCTCTCCATTACAGCTGCAAGACCAGGATGCCTACATTTCCCATCAAAACTTGAGGGAAGCTGACAAGTGTCCAACCTGTGTCAGGCATCACTTGTAGCTTAGCTCTCAGTGCACAGTCAATGTTAGCAGAGGGGAGAGCTCTTTCACGGCTTTCTCCCTCTTCTTTTGGGTCCTGTTCACAAGTTATAATGAACTCATATACATCCTGCTTGTACACTCATCTGTTTGTAAGAAAGAAGCAATGCACTTGAACTTTACAACTGAAACAAGCAATGGCTCAGCGTGGGGCTTAAATCACACATTCAGCTGTAAATGTGAGTAAACTTGCATGAGAATGAATGCACATATAAGAAAAATCAAGTGTAAACTGTTCATGGGTTGTATGCCCTTCCACTGTAACTTGTGAACAGGGCTAATGTCTGCCACCTTTGCTTATAAAATGCAGGTTCTTACCTTTTTGCAGTGGTTCCAGTCCAACCTAGAGAGTAGGTTTCAAAAGGTGACATTGGAGAACTACTGTTCAGCCCCTTGGCCTGTGGTAAGCTGCAGTACTGCAGCCCAAGTTCTGCTCATGACATGAGTTTGATCCTAGCAGAAGCCGGGTTCAAATAGCTGGCTCAAGGTTGACTCAGCCTTCCATCCTTCTGAGGTCAGTAAAACGAGTACCCAGTTTCCTGGGGGTAAAGTGTAGATGACTGGGGAAGGCAATGGCAAACCTACCCCGTAACAAAAAGTCTGCCAAGAAAATGTCATGGCGCAACGTCCTCCCATGGCTCAGTAATGACTCGGTGCTTGCATAGGGGACTACCTTTTACCTTTTTTTACTCAAAACTACTGGGTGAGATCATCCAGAAATTTGGGCTGGGTTATCAGCAATATGCAGATGACACTCAGCTCTCTGTCTTGTGCTTCAAGCTGATCCTAGGGAGGTTGTAGAAATCCTGAGCTGGTGCCTGGAGGCAGTTTTGGAGTAGATGCAGGCTAACAAATGAAGCTCAATCCTGTGATGAAGGTTTCAGAGGAAGAGCAGGAAGAAGAGCTATTGGAGAGGATGAAGGAAGCTCAGAAGTGGCCAGAATCTGGACAATTTAGGTGCACCCAGTCAAGAGGAGGCTATCTGGGCCTACTTTTGTCAAACACAGTCAACTGGAATCCTGATCATTTGGCATAAACTTTTTCTGGAGATGTGCATATCACCTTGCAAGATATCTCACCTCTGTTGACACCAGTCAACTGGAATCCTGATCATTTGGCATAAACTTTTCTGGAGATGTGTCTATTGCTTTGCAAGATATCTCACCACTGTAAGAATATGACTAGTTTAAAACAAGTTTTGCTGAACCTGAGTTGTTAGCCAAATGTGCTACCCAAAGAGTCCGCTCAGCTCAGGTTTAGCAAACCTGTGAGCTCCTAATTATGCCCTTCATTGCCAGAAAGCAATGAAGGAGGTTGCCCAGTTATCATTACCTCTGGAATAATACCCATTATTTCTGCTTGTTCAGAAGGAGGAATGAACAAGGAAGTCTCAGGAAGTACCGTAAATGAGAAAATCACTTGCAATTTTGCTTTCTGAGTGGAACAAACGCCAAACAAGGAGGGGGCTCCAGCAGCTCCTTTTCTGTCGAGAGCAAATTGCAGCTTGCTGGCTTGGTTGGCAGAGCAGGGAGAGAGAATGGCTGATACCCAGAAAGAGAGAGAGAAAGTGAGAAGATGATGAATGGACCCTGTCCCGTTGGTGAGCAATCACTTTCCAAATGCATTTTGTTCTAGCTTTTTAACAGAAAGATAGAAGCGACACGCACTCCACTTCTGTTTTTCATTTGGCAACACCTCTGCGAGGGTTTGAAATCTTGGTGGAGCCTCATCAGTTCTGCTAAGAAAGCAAATAATCCATTTGCAATACATCCGTCCCTGGTTTTTACTGGCAGGCAAATCCAGTACTTTTGTTAATAAATTTGCATCGCTTTCAAAGATCATGCAAGGTAACAATCTGAGACGTCCCTATTGGACTGTGCAAGATGATTTTCAGCAGGGTGCAGAGAGGACCTGTTCTCTTAAGGGAAAACCATCCTGGGCTGCATGCATGATCCAAGCTTATGAGCACCTGAAGTTTGGAGCTGCCATGGGCACACAGGAACAAGCGACAGATTAACGATTGAGGGATTAGAGCACTTTTCCTGTGAGAAAAGGCAGACTCTTTGGGGCTTCTGAATTGGAGGGGAAAGGCACAAAGCAGGTTTTAAAATGATGCATGAGGTACAGAAAGTGGCAAGAGGGGCGGCAGATCCATTCTGCTAACAGAAGCGCTTTGCCTCAATGCCAGGCATCTTCCCTTGATGTAGGAAGTGGCATTTTGCATCGGGGAAGGCACGGTGCCCTGGGAGAAAGCATTGCCCTAAGTGAAATGGAGCCACGTGATCCAGATCACTTTTTTTTTTTGCCTTTCTCACAAATACAACACAGGGTCACCCAATGAAAGCATGGCTTGTGCTTTTCCTTCCGTTTGATTTGAGTAGCCTCAATTTGCATCAGGGTCATACGGGGAAAGAAGATGTGGTTTAACTCTTTAAACCTTCACTCAGGTACATTATTGAAAATGGGGCTCCCTGCTAAGCAAAGCACTTTAAACTCTCTCTCTCTCTCTCTCTCTCTCTCTCTGTGTGTGTGTGTGTGTGCGCGCGCGCGCGCGCGCGCGCATGCGTGAAGAAAATTGAGGACAAAAGAAAATTCTTCTTAGAATCACAGCTATAATGTTTAATGAAAAAATGGGTCAGTTATGACTGGCACGTCTGTATCATTGCTTTCTGCACGCTTTGATCAACTCTTTTGTCTGAGTTCTATAATAAGAGGTTTCAGGTGTGTAGCCATGCTGGTCTGCAGTAGAACAGCAGGATTCAAGCCCAGTAGCACCTTCAAGACCAACTGCATTTTCAGGGTGTTAGTTCTCGAAAGTCAGACTCCCTTCATCAGATACAGGAAGGAACAGAAATCCCTGAGCCTTTAGCTCCATATGTATAAAGACGCAAGGATGAGGATATAAAGGCTCAGGGATCTCCACTCCTCTTTGTATCTGACAAAGGGAGCTTTGACTTTCAGAAGTTTGTAACCTGGAGATCTTGTTGGACTTTAAGGTGCTACTGGATTTGAAACTTGCTGTTCTATAAATGGTTAATTCAGCATCCTGGTGGGTTGCCAACTACATGCAGAAAAAAAAAGTCCTGTCCTTTTAACAGAGGTTTTATGGGATGTTATTTATCAGGTGATGTTATTGATCTTTGTACCATGACCTCAGCTGTCCATTTCCACACATTCATTCTCTATTAAAAGGACAGGATATTTTTTCTCCAGTCTTGTTGGCAACCCTACCAGTGAGTTGTTTGTAGGTTCTTTGAATTTGTAAGATCATTTCATGCTTATCAGTACATGAGGTGTGATTAATGATACAATGCACAAAGAAGTGCATTATTCTGTCTGTCCTGAGAAAAACTGAGAGAATTTTTTTCTTAATGACCAGTGCCAGTTTTGCAACCTTCTATGATGTCTGTGTTTAGGAGGAAATGATGTGTTATATACACAAACGGCTGCACATCCCAGCTTCATCATGGTCGAAAATCATGTCTGAATGCAGCCTTTGTGTAGAGAAGTCCTGACAAAAAAAATAACAATAAAACAGTTGTTGGGGGGGGGGTCCCTTGCAATTCTGAGTAGAGGAGCATTGAGGGAAATGGTTAACTCCCACCCACCTATTAGACAGAAAATAGTGAAGACTTAAAACGACTACTGATGAAGGTTAAAGAAGAAAGTGCCAAAGTGGGATTGCAACTGAACATCAAGAAGACAAAAGTAATGACGATGAAGACATTGAAATTGTTCAAGATTTTCTATTCCTTGGCTCAATCATCAACCAACAGGGAGACTGCAATGAAGATATCAGAAGAAGATTGAGACTTGGAAGAGTGGCTGTGAGGGAGCTAGAGAAGATCCATAAAGATAAAGATGTCTCTCTGGAAATCAAGATCAAGATAATCCAAACTGTGGGGCGGACAGGAAGAAAATGGATTCATTTGAAATGTGGTGCTGGAGGAGAGATTTGCGGACACCATGGACAGCCAAAAAGACAAATAAGTCGGTGCTAGATCAAATCAAGCCTGAATTCTCTCCAAAAGCTGAAATAACAAAACTGAAGCTATCGTACTTTGGTCACATCACGAGAAGACAAGATTCTCTGGAAAAGTCAATAATGCTAGGAAAAGTGGAAAGCAGTAGGAAAAGAGGAAGACCTAAAACTAGAGGGCTGAACTCAATAAAAGAAGCCGCGTCCTCCAGTTTGCAGGATCTGAGCAAGTCTGTTAAAGATAGGACATTCTGGAGGTCTTTCATTCATAGGATCGCCATAGGTCAGAGGCAACTTGATGGCACGTAACATACATGCACACCTATTAGACAGATGGGTGGAGGACAGGTCTATCAGTAAACCTCTGAACTCAAGTTCCAGGAGGCAGAATCAGGGAAGGCCTCGGCCTCTATTGCCCTGTTGTAACTGGTTGGCCACTGTGTGCCATAGGATGCTGGACTTGACAGACGGCTAATCTGATCCAGCAGGGCTCTTCTGGTGTTCTCCGTCGCTGCCTGCTTGTCATTTTAAACATTTTAAGATGATTCCGTATAATGTTGTGTGGTTTGCCCCTTAGAGCCAGTTTGGTGTAGTGGTTAAGAGCACGGGGCTCTAATCTGGAGAGCCAGGTTTGATTCCCCACTCCTCCACCTGAAGCCAGCTGGGTGACCTTGGGTCAGTCACAGCTCTCTCAGAGCTCTCTCAGCCCCACCCACCTCACAGGGTGATTGTTGTGGGGTAATAATAACACTTTGTAAACCACTCTGAGTGGGCATTAAGTTGTCCTGAAGGGCGGTATATAAATCGAATGTTATTATTATTATTAGTCATCCATTTTTTGAGCCTTTCCTTGCTCAGAAATTGCTCCCACCCCGTGATAATTTTGTTGCCCTTTTCTGGTTTTGCATTATCTCCTTTTGAGATAACGGTGAGTGGCGCGGCACACAGTACTCCAAACATGGCCACAGCATAGATTGATACAAAGATGTTGCAAACGTGGCAGTTTTATTTTCCAATCTTTACCCCGTAATCCCTCCTAGAAACGTCAAGTGGATTGCAGGTGGCAGGGACTGAAGTTAATCTAGCTGGAAAGCAAAGTGGCTGGTATTTCCTTCCAAACTGGGGATTTTAAGTCAGGATAGCAATTGCACTGTAAGAGCCCAGTGCTCTGGCATCAATCGATTTTCATTTAACACTTCACAAAGCAGAAGTCTGGCTAGGGAAGAGAGGTGGGACGCCCCTTCTTTTGTGAGGCAGCCCTTTATTTCACTGATTCCCCAAATGACAGCTCTGGAGACGTCAGCTTTTCTAACGCGATGAGGACATGGGGCCCGGCTTGTAAACTGCTCCCCTTCTCTCTCCCTTTAATATCAGTTTGATTTGCAACAATTATCAGGTGACATTGCTGCCCATTTCTGTACATTAAAATGTCTCCGTTAAAGAGACGGGACATTTTTCCTTGGCCAGTTGGCAATCTAAGTTGGGCACCAGGCTCTGTTCCTGTTTTGGACGATAATTCTACTGGCATAAACTTGATCTAAAGGAATCGCACCAATGCACTCAGCCAGACATTGCCTAGAAGGTCAATCCGCATTTCCTTACGGCTTCAGGGGCTGATTTGAAATGTGGGTTGCTGCAGATTTCTGCACAAAGTAGAATTCTGCTCTTAATTTCAGTTTCCAACGGGCCAGACCGGAGCACCAGGACGAACTGGCCGATAGGTCAGAAATTGGAAACTGGGCTTCTAAATGGCACCACGAGCCAACAATATCATTGGCTTGTCAATGCATGTTTACTTGATGGCAGTGAGAGCAGCTTGATTGGCAGGCAAGGAGGTGGCTGCTGCACTGGAAGCCACAGATGATCCCTGACATGTGAGTTTGTCATAGGGTAGCCAAATCCAGTTTGCGAAATCCCTGGAGTTTGGAGACGGCGCTTGCAGAGAGCAGAGTTTGGGAAGAAGAGGGATGTGATTGCATTCTAGGAATTCTGTTTCTCCTAGACTCCATGGTATACCACAGACTTCACTCTCTGAAGCTGTCATTTCTTCCAAGCAAACCGATCTTTCTAATCTGGAGATCAGCTGCAATTAAGGGAGAGCTCTAGGCCCCACCTTCAGGTTGGTAACCCTAGTGTGCCATGCAAGGCGTCTGGTGTTGTGCAGTCGTGTCATACCCACAATGCACACAGGTGTGTGTAGATCCAGAGGAGTTAGCCGTGTTAGTCTGTAGTAGCAAAATCAAAAAGAGTCCAGTAGCACCTTTAAGACTAACCAATTTTATTGTAGCATAAGCTTTCGAGAATCACAGTTCTCTTCGTCAGATGCATGGAGGGCAAGAAGAAACCGCTCAGATATAGAGGAGGGGAGGGGAGGGAGGAGTAGATGCAAACAGCTCCTTCTGAAATGGAGATGCAAACAGCTCCTTCTGATATGGAGATCTCCATATCAGCAGAAGCAAACTGATCTCCATATCAGAAGGAGCTGTTTGCATCTACGCCCTCCCCTCTATATCTGACCAGTTTCTTTTTGCCCTCCATGCATCTGATGAAGAGAATTGTGATTCTCGAAAGCTTATCCTACAATAAAATTGGTTAGTCTTAAAGGTGCTACTGCACTCTTTTTGACAGGTGTGTGTGAATCTAGAGTTCTTTTGGTGCATATCAGGTTTAAAGCTGGAAGGTAGATAAGTCTCTCCTCCTATTTTCTTGCCCTGAAAAGTGAAGTTTCTGTGGATGAGAAAAGGCACATTATTTGGAGAGCTGGGCTTCACAACTTGCCAACGGAAACTGCCCCACAAACATACTGTGGAGGGAGGCTTTTGAAATATCTAATTTCAATACACACACATCCATCTTTTATGCTCCTGTCCCATTTCTTACATGCCTCAACTTGCCCATTGCAATGTTCTATTCTTTTCAGTCTTACCCTTCATTTGTTTCTGATTTCTGTTTGCAGTTCCTGACTCTCAGCTCAGTTAAAAGAGAAGAACTTGCCCAGAGTGGTGCTGTGAGTTCTAGGGGCAATTACTTCGGCTTGAATGCAGCCATGTATATCACACCAACCATCCTTCCGGCTGGCTTGAGTAACATAACAACAACAACATTCGGTTTATATACCTCCCTTCAGGACAACTTAATGCCCACTCAGAGCAGTTTACAAAGTATGTTATTATTATCCCCACAACAAAACACCCTGTGAGGTGGGTGGGGCTGAGAGAGCTCTGAGAGAGCTGTGACTGACCCTGGGTCACTCTGCTGGCTTCAAGCGGGGAGTGGGAAATCAAACCTGGCTCTCCAGATTAGAGTCCCCTGCCACTCTTAACCACTACACCAAACTGGCTCTGTTAATAATAACAATAATAACATTCAATTTATATACCACCCTTCAGGACAACTTAACACGCACTCTTAGCAGTTTACAAAGTATGCCATTATTATCTTCACGACAATCACTGCGAGGTGGGTGGGGCTGAGAGAGCTCTGAGAGAGCTGTGACTGACCCAAGGTCACCCAGCTGGCTTCAAGTGGAGGAGTGGGGAATCAAACCCGGTTCTCCACCCAACATCTCTGACCCTACATAGCACTTGCATAAGTTGCTCCTCAGCTCCAGTGAGATGCCACATGTGAGAAAAGTCCGTGGCTGAGAAAAGGGAGAATGTTTTGCCAACCCAGAGGCACATTTTATCAAGTCTTTTGAACTTCACTGGCTAATACTTTGTGCTGAGCTTCTATTCCCCTGGGGAGCCCCTGGGGATGGGCGGTATATAAATTGAAAAAATAAATAAATAAATATTCCGGAACTGGGGTGTCAGAAGTAGACCTGCATCTATACAAAAATTCCCACCTGTTAAAACGGCTTCTAGGATTCTGCTTTACATGTCCCGTACCTTGGAAGTGGGGCAGGAGGCTACCAGAGACTGGGCCTTGTGGCGCTTTATTTATGGAGCTTTCACCTGCTCCCATCTCCCCTGTGCTGCTAGGGTTTTACGCACCGTTTTTATTTACCCCTTTGTCTTTTGCTATCCCGCATTGATTTTGCCGCTGCAGCTTTGTTTTTGGTTTGTATTGTTTGAAGAATCATTTTGATTCTGTTCTATATTTTGTTGTTTTATGCATGTTGCTTTTCTTGCTTTTCTTGTGTTCTAGTTATAAGCGGGAATAGATCCTGCACATCTGTTCCGTCAGTGGGAGCAATTCTCTGCCGTACAGGAAGCCTTCCCCTACCATAAGAATAAGGGGAACTCTCCTTCCACAGGAAGAAATGTCCTCCACAAAAGGGAGCTCTGACTCTTGAAAGCTCCTACCTTGGAAATCTAGCTGTTCTTTAAGGTGCTACCGGACCTCAGTCTTGACCGTCTACTGCAGACTATCACGGCTACCCACCGGGAACTATCCACAAAAAGAGGCGCTCAGAACCAACGAAGGTGGGGGGCCGAATGGCAGTCCCTGCTGAGACGGAGCAAATTCTGACCTTCCTTATTAGCATGACGAACATGAAGGGAGTTCAGACAGCATATTGTGATGGTGGAAGATCAGAGAAGGGGACCAAGGCGGCGGGAGTCACTCCTTGTCGCTTTAATGCCTTGCCGTCCAAGATTAAATCTGTTTTTTCTTTCGAAGCAAGAGGCAGGGATCAGGCATCTTTGTCATTACAGGAAGTGATGGAGCCTCTGGGAGCCCATGTTTCTTCCATGGCGTGGGGCTAGATGAAACCACCGCCCACAGAGGAAGACATCTCACCCCCTCCCGGTTCTCCTGCAAGAACCTCATTGAAAGCAAGGAGAGCCGAAGTGGGACGTGAAAGGGGAATTATGGCAATTTGAAAATTATTAGAATGGCTTTTTTTATTGGAAGAGACAATCTTTACCATATGAAGTGAATTATTAGCTAATTGTTAGACTAAATTTAAGTGGATTTGGAGTTAATAGATATTGGTAAAACTAATAAAGTAGATATCTTATTTAATTGTTAGCTTAAATTTAAATATATTTGAAGTTAACAGATAGTAATAGATAATAGATTTGAAGCTAACAGATAGGGTTTAGTTTAACAAAACAGAATGTAAACATGATATAAGGAGTTACAGAAAAAAGGGATAGATTAGGAATAGATTAAGATATAGGGTTGGAAAGCTGTTGGAAGTTCTGAAAAAAGGGGGGGGAAGGAAAGGGTGGGGGAAAAATGATATTGAGATTTTATTTGAAAGTTGTATGTATTAATATTCTCACCTAATAGAAAAATTTTAAATAAAAAAGAAAGCAAGGAGAGCCAAGCCCCTCTCCTCGGTTGCAATGAGGCTGTCCCAACAGAAAAAGATACCTTCACGCTCCGACGTGTTTGCTTTCAGCTCAACTGCCCTTAACTTCCTCTGCATGGGGAAAGATGGGTGAGAATCCTCCAGCCCCAATTGTGGCCTGTACGGGGACTGTCTTTGAAAATGCTCTTGGCTTTTCCCGTGCAGATAGAACTGGAGCCTGCAAACCAATTTAGCAGGATTCTTTCTTTCCCGTTATTGAATTGTTCCCTGAAAGCGGAGTGAGAGATTCTCACGGGAAATGAGTGTCCCTAACACTTCATTTGGTGCAGAGAATGGAAAGCACTGACAGAGGTGTGTGGGGGGGGGGAGCATTGTGCCTTGATGCCCCCCATGTCTGCCGATTGTCCGTTCAAATGTCATTCTCCAAGGCACCCCCCACCCACCCCCACCCCTCCCAGTCAGGTTGACTTCTGTTTTTGCAGCCAGGTGAAAAAATGCATTCAAAAACAACTATGTGGAGGTCATTTGCAAGTACAGCAAAGGAGCAAGGGAGCCCTTCCCATCCGCCAATTAATTTCAACCCTGCCCTGACATTATTGGTACAAAGGGCCAGGATTCCCACATTTCCCACACAAGAGCTAATTCTACCCTAATTCTACATGGAAGGAAAGTATTTCAGTTCTCTTTAAGACTCTGCTTTAGAATTCTGTGGAGAGCGTTGCAGCTTTTCTGTGCCTCTGAACAGGTTGCAGCTGAGAGGCCCAGAAGGGCTAACTTCACATAAAACAGAAGCGCCTGGAGTCCAGTCCTCTCTCTACAACACACCAGCTCTCTGTTGTGTTCTTGGGATGTTCTGCGTATCTGTATTTGGCTCCACCAGAAGGGCCTCTGTGCACGTCCAGAAGGCTTTCCTCCCACCACACAACTAGCGAAACGTGCTTTCCCCTCTCCATCACCTTGCCCTCCCTCAGTCTCCCTGATCTCAAGTCCCTCCATTTCTGCCCCTCTTCTCCATCATGACATCTTAGCTTTCAGATGGTCTCTCTCATACACCCCTTTCTCCCCCACAGCAGCCAGCCCATCTCTTTCCCATCAGCTAACCCAACCTTCCACTCCCCTCACAGCAGCTTCACCAATTGCCTACTCTCTCTATCTTGTCCTTATCTATAACAATGCTGGGGAGATTCTGTGACATCACAGCAGCTCAGCTAATGGCGGGGAAGGAGGCTCACAGATCCCCAAGGAGGATAACCAGTTTTTAGCTTCTGGTATGCATAAAGGTTGCCATGACCTGGATAGCCCAGGTGAGCCTGATCTCGTCAGATTTCAGCTGCTAAGCAGGGTCGGCCTTGGTTTGTGATTGGATGGGAGACCTCCAACAAAGACCAGGGTTGTAGAAGCAGGCAATGGCAAACCACCTTGGTTAGTCTCTTGCCTTGAAAACCCCACCAGAGATCGCCATAAGTCAGCTGTGACTTGAGGGCAGGATTTCATTTCCTATATTGCTACAGTGCCTTGATTTTAGGGGACAACATTCCAGGAAAACAGAAATCATTTCGCAGGCTCAGATCAAAGATCTGCCTTATCCTACGCAGCTTCCTGGGTCAGACCAAAGATCTGCTTCATCCTACTCAGATCACAAAGCAAGGCATGATGGGAGAAAGCTAATCCCTGTTGTTTGTCCTTCCTGCCCCGAGGAACCTCCATAGCCCAGGGAAGTATATCTCAGTCTGAATTCAAGGCTGGAGACAAACCACCGGGATGGTTCTCAGGCCAGGACACCTGAGTGAAGGCTTAGCAAGGAAGAGCGATGATGCTGTGCTTGCTCCCACCCATCAGGGTCTTGGCTTGGTCCCTCCTACGGGTAGCACAAAGGGGGGAATAAGTGACCCTTGCTTTGGGCGACCGCGTGCCTCGAACCAGCCCTGGCATTACTTGTCCACTCCATAGAAGCATAATGCTGGAAGCTGTCAGAACGTCGTACCAAGGCAGGATGTGCGTGTCTTCATCTGATCAAATGAGTCAGTTCTAGAGTCAGGACTTCAGAGAAATGCAGCCTCCATATAAGGGGGTGGGGGAACAAGAATGAAGCTAGCCAGTTCATGCCATTCATGATGACAGCGGCTAATTTGTATTACCCTTCCCACCTGCAAACACACACACACACAGCTGCGTAATGCTGTTTCCCACAGAGCTGTTTTTCTTTCAGTATTCTGCAGCTGATTGGCATTTGGCTGAGTTTGGCACAGGAATAAAGGAGCAATAACCCCGTGCTTCCCCAAAAACAAGCATGAGGGGCAGTGTGCTGCTAACTAGATTTGTTCCTCAGGGACTGCCATTTGTGATGGGGCCTTGAAGGACGGCTGCATTTTGCTCTCTCAAGTTCTGAAAACCACAGAAAGACACAATTATCGCAGAAGAGCAAGGTTCAAGTCCAGTAGCATCTTATAGCCCACCTAGGTTTCCAGCATAGGAGCTTTTGAGCTCCTCAAAAGCTCCTATGCTGGAAACCTAGGTGGGCTCTGAGGTGCTCCTGGACTCGAATCTTGCTCTTCTACAACAGACCAACACAGCTTCCCACCAGGCAGAAAAGTCCATCGGCACAAAATAGTTTTTTGCTGATGAAACAAGAGGGGCGTAATCTCATATTCTGACCCAGTGAGGTTCCCTAAATGGTTTCATCTGTCCCACACTCCACAATGCAAAACAATAATATCCAACCAGGATTGTGTATTCCCAGCACTTCAATAATAGTAAGAATAAGAAATGCTAATTCTGTACCAAGGTGGCACCCATTTTCATCCAGAATAGCTAAATTCTGAAATCAGTGTCCTTGGGAAGCAAACGCATATACTTTTGCATGAAATCCTCCTGCTTAATGGCAAAGAGGAATACAGCCTTGTGCCCTGAAAATCTTGATCTGCCCTCACTTCTAGGAGTCTCTCTACACAAGACACCTCGGCGTGTGTTGGTCAAGTGTAGGGAGACACAATGTTAGCTAGGAAGCATAGTTTTAAAAGATAGAGCTGGCAGAGATCGCTCCTCAGAGGGTTTGTTAATTTCACCTTCGCCTCCCCTAAGGCTCTGTCAATTTCACCTCTCCAGTTTACAACTGTGGGTTGGCAACCAGAGGGCAGCCAGGAATGGAAATGGGCTGGAGCTAGAGAGGTTATAATGGGCTGAAGTTTCCCTTCTGGCATTTCACAACCTTTCACACAGCTCCAGTGTAGAGCAAAGCCTTTGCCCTGCCGCTGGCTCTGTCTTTTAAAACTACCCTTCCCAGTGACCATCGCATCTCCCGACTATTCACACACCTGCAGACCATAAGGACTAGAAACTTGGAAGTGTTCTTAAAAGAAGATTCTCTTAAGATGCTGAATTCTGTACTTCTGTAAGTTTCAGCAGGGATAAGGGAATCATGAAATACAAAAACAAGAAATGTAAGACACTGAAAACAATTACAAGAATTAGTGAAAACTAAGGGGCAAAGGAAGGAAGCCCCATTGGCCAATGGTCCTTTGCAACCTCAGGAGAGAGCCAAGACGGGAGGGGAGGAGGAGGGGCTTCCCCTTTCAACTCCTCCCACTGCATCCAAACCCATGTTTGCAACATACACACTGGTCTGCAACATTGGTGGTGATAACAATAGCTGGGGAAGAAAGGGATTGGCCATGGCAGGGTCAGACCCCGTGGTGATCTATTCCAGCATCCTGGTTTCAACAAGGGAAATAAAATATTCCTCGGAATTCCCATACACCGGCCATCAAGGCTGTTCCCCATCTGACGCAACTGGGATTTAGTGCCACCCAATTGCGTCTGATCCTGAACATTAGCTGAAGCTCTGTGAATTTGTCTTTTCTCACTTTAAAACTCCCTAAGGCAGGGGCCATCACATCTTGTGGCAGTGAGTTCCTCAAGTTAATTTTGCCACGTGCACTACTCTCCCTACCTCTGTAACAATTCTTGGCCTGCCCTCTTGAGGATCTTTTCCAAGGGCACCCGCGGAGCTGCAATTTGTACAATAGCAGAGTTGAACAGCGGGTTCTTGGGTGCGGGGCGGGGGGGCTGCAGTTCTGAGAAAGGGGCTACGGATCTTCCACAGAGAATTCCCAGAAACCTCACTCCATTCCCAGGGATCTTGAGGGGAAGCCCGGACCGTTAAACTGCTTAAAAACCAATCCGTCAAACCATTTTTATCCTGCCCACCTTCCTCACCCATTTTGTTCTCTCCCCCCTCATTTTGTACCAACAACCCGGTGAGGTAGGTCAAGCAGAGAGACAGAATGACTAGCCCACAGTGGAATAAACGCTGTTAGGCTTTAAGGCGCCACTGGCCTTCTCTTTAGTTTTGTTACGGCAGACTAACACAGCTACCCCACCAGCCCAAAGTCACGCAGCGAGTTTCATGGCTGAGCAGGAACATGAACTCAGAGCTTCCAAGTCCAACAAGCTTCCTAATATGCCACACTGACTGCGTGTTTGTGGCACGGAAAGGGCAGAATCCTCTCCGTCGTATGGTTTTGTCCAAGCCAAAGGCTGTCAAATATTGTCCTACCTCCTCCTACGGGACCCGGCCTCCGCCAGCTGGCTGCAGTCCACTCCTTCCTTTGCCATACGGAAGGACGTCCCGAAATCCTGACTGGCTCCCAGCCTAGTCCTTGGATTGGCTGGAAGCCATGTGGGTCAAGGCAACCCCAACGGCTGTCCCCTGAGCACAGTCAGCTGACCAATCTTCCTTCACTTTCTCTTCGTTGTATTTTAACACTCCTTGGGTCTGGCCCTTCGTTCTCTTTTCTGCAGAATTCCCCAGGACCCAGTTTAGACTTACGAATGGCTCACACCATCCACTAGCCCATGGCTGCCATTTTATCTCCTGGAAATTCTCAAGACTGGGGAGCAAACAGGCCAACAGGAACGGATGGCCCCGGGGGTGGGGAGTGGTGCCTCCAAGACACTCCCTTGGAAGATGGACAGATCCGTCAGGTCTCTCCCCACCAATCAGCCTACGGAATTCAGGCTTGGGTATAACAAGCAAAAAGGAATCTCTACTTGGGGGCAGCAAGCCCACGGGGAAATAGCTGCAGATGAATCAAGCATACGAAATAATCACAGCAAAACAAAAGGCAAAGTTACTGGTGAATGACAAGTAGCGCTATTCTGCCTTCCAAACAATGGGGTAGGAGTCTGATAAGCTCCAAAACGACCCTGCGGGCTCAGGAAAAGACGGTTGAGCACAGATTGGCTAGCACCCGAGCACAAATCAACACATCACCATTCAGTCCCCAGAGAAATCTTGCAACTGGTTTTGTTTTTAAGTGACGGATGGACATACACACACATACACGCACAAATACATATGTGGTGCTAAATGTTATTTGTGCCTTATGCATAAAAGGAGGGTCAGTACTGGGGGCCGGCATACCTCCACCATACAGGAAGAAATCGCCTATCCAGCTTGCTAGTGTATATATTAGCTACACCAGTTACGAAGCTGGGGCTAACCTGCAAGTGAAACTTCCGCCATGGCCACTCTCAAAATGCAGCACTGGTCTTCATTCTAATTTGATCTTGTGCACAAGGAGGGATTTACTGGCTGAAATTCCATGTTCCTGTGCCCGCATCCTGACTCACAACATAAGTAATGCTGATTCCCTGCAATCCACGGATTGCAAATTAGGAGGTCAGCCATGTGAATGCCTCTGTTTGGAGTAATTCCCCTTTTCTGTCTTTTCCAATATTAATCATGGTTTTGAATTACCTGCGAATCAACGCAAACCAGTTAAGACAAATCAGATTTATAGAATCACAGAATCACAGGGTTGGAAGGTACCTCAAAGGTCATTTAGTCCAACCCCCTGCACAATGTGGGAAATTCACAGCTACCTCCCCCTACACCCCCAGTGACCCCTGCTCCATGCCCAGAAGATGGTAAAACACCGTCAGTCTCCCTAGCCAAACTGGCCGGGGAAAACTGCTTCCTGACCCCAAGTGGCGATCGGTCTTACCCTGGGCATGTAAGAAGGGGCCACGAGAACGAAGCATTGATGCTCTTGACTATCAGTTGCAAATCCATTTCAAACCATGACTGCAGCCTGTGGTAAGAGGGACCCTGGTTTGTAGCGACATATATGCAATGTGAAACCATGGTTAACATCAAGGAGGGAAAAAATGGGCAAAAGTCACCAGAAAAGAGAAGAGAAGCAGAAGCGCAGACGCCTGATTTGCCGCCCGAGGTTTGCCGGGAGTGGATGCCACGTCTGCTCCTGCCTCGAGCTAAGGAATAACAGCGCAACAGCCAAGAATATTCTGAAATTATTGCAATCAGCTTTATAGAAAAAAGAATACAATACAGTTAGAGATGCAAGTTTCAGTCTCGTCCCTCTAGGCGGAGACCAGCTGCAGCTCTGAATGTTGCAGGAAGCATGGCCAGCCAGACGTGCCAGCTCTTTGCGCCTCTGGCTGGCGAAGCTTCCTTTCGTAGCTGAAGCAGCCCAGCCAGGCGCTGTTCGAAAGCCAACCTATGGACTAGAATGAGCGCATTTCACCTGGCATAAAGATTGACAAAACAGCCCTAACCTAAGATTATGATGCTTCACAGTCAAGACGTTAAATTGAGTTTTTCCTGCGTGCGTCAGACACATGCAGACAGCCGGCCGGGGTGGGGGTGCGGAGTTTCCTACAGTTGTCCATTGGCCTTATCCTGTGCCTGAGAGATCATGAGTTCTGTCAAACAAAACCAAAAGGAAGTTGACATCCTCCCGTGTAAATCCTCTGCACACGTTCTGCATTGCACAGTGGCCAACCAGTCGGATAGCTTTGGTGGTCGCGGTTCAGAAATCGAAACAGCGGGGAAGAAGCCATTTTGACCCGGTGCAGGCGCGAGGGTCTCGTAAAATCCAAGACGATGAACGGAACAGTGTAGAGCCCACGGCGTTTGGCCATTTGCAAAGTCCAAACTTTCCCCAGAGGGATGGCATTGGCCCAGGAACCCCTGGCCAGTTCAAGGCAACAGACGGTATCTCCAGCTTTTCCCAGCGAAGAAGGGGTTTTACTGGTTTGCACCAAGGACAATGTTAACTTCGTTCCTTGCTCTCCTCGAGTAAATCCAAGTTAATATGTCCAGGGATTCTCTCACGTTCCCCAGCTATGAAGAATGCATCTTCCTCAGAAGAGATCCCCCTCTCTTGAGTGTTAGTTGTCTTTAGAAAACTAACAGGGAGCTATTACAGACCAAAAAAGGGGGCAGGCTGTGGAAAGGGGGACAGACGTTCCCCCTTCTCTTCTTCCAGTTATTCCATGGACCCTGGCGCCATGAAGACATTTCCTCGAGAGGTAGTGACACTGAATTAAATAGGCCCACACCAGCTGTTTGAAGACTGCAACATAACAGCTTCTAGCACAGGCTGAGCCTGCAAGCCGCAAAATACTTACTTTGGAACAATCTTGCTGGTTGTATTGGGGTTGCTCCAAAGGAAGTAACGTGTGCTGCATCTTCCAGGACCATGCAGTAATGGGGAGGGCAGGGAACTTACAGGGAATTGCCCTGCGCTAGGTATTCGGTGGCTCTGGAAATGGCTAGATTTCTGCACCCGGGGAGGGCTACATGCACGTTGTTTCCTGAAGTGCCGAAGTCTGCAATCAGATGCCGAATATTGCAAGGATTATGGTACATCAGTCCTGAATACTTTCCCACTTCTGCAACAGCCTTCTAAGGGGGGGGGGTACATATTTGTGCCTCTGGTAAGAGGAGGCAGAGATGGCTGGGTGCAGTGCTTCCCCAGTGGCTTAGGCGCCACCCCTTTTTGGTGCCCACCCCTTGCACTTAAGGGTCAGAAAGGAGCATGTCTGGGCAGGTGTGGGGTGAAGCCAAAAAACAGGATCTTGTAATTGTTTTATATATTATTGTGGGGGGGGGTTGTTGTCAAAAATTGGAGGCATATAACTCTCTGCCTTCCGTTTCTGGCCTCTGAATGGGCTGCCAGTGAGTTGCCCCTGGCCACATAAATATATACACAATAGAGGAGAGGCAAACGTGGCACCTGCATTCATTAGTCAATGTATACTGGATAGATGGCAACGTTTTGTATCTTGGTGGGCAGAGCAGAACTGGGGGCGGGGGGGCGGGGTTCCTTTAAAAATCACCCCAAGCACCAGTAACAGGGTTGATGGGGGTACCTGCGTATGGTTGGGGTGTGCAATGGAATCATTTTAGGGTCTCTCTGACAGTGGTGTGTGAAGGTAAGTGATGGATAGATGGTCAAGTGTCCCTCCGGGGACTGAGATCTTCAGGATGGTTTGGCTACCCTGATGTATTTCTCAAAGCTGGGCAAGAGGTGCCCCCATATACGACCTTCTCCTTGCGCTGGAAGGTTACAGGCTGCCTGCAGGGACCCGAAGGCAGTTTTAGGTACCCGGGTGCATTTCCCCATGAAACTCAGACATGAGTTTTTACATGGGGGGGGGGCTGTCTCTGCATCAGGCTGGGGAGGGGGCCATCTTCAAAGGGGTAGGATTTGGGGGTGGGTGCCCTGAAGAGTTTGCCAAAGATGGGGAGATGGGCGTGTTTCTAGCCCCCTGAGTTTGGAAGCCCTGAAGCAAGGGTGCCCCCACCTCCCATCACAAGTTGCCATGCCTTGGCTTGCCCACAGGACCTCAGAGGTCGCCGGGGCTGGCCCGCCGTGGGTCGCTGTCCTGTTCGTAGCGGTAATGGTAGCCCTCCATCTGGTCCCGGCAGGCCTCCCGTAGGTTGCTGAGCCACCGCTTGATGCCCTTCCGGTTGAGGTAGAGCACCATGAGAAAGACCACGCCGATGAGGGCCAGGACGATGCCGAAGAAGACGTAGGAGGCCGTCTCCGGCTCGCTGGGCTGGCCGCCGTCCTCCGGCAGCCCCAGGTCCGCCCCGTCCCGGCAGCCCAGCTGCGAGGCGCGGAGGCGGAACACAGGCCAGCCCCGCAGGTGCCGCGGGGAGGCGCAGTGGAGGCTCTTGTCGCCGGCGGGCCGGCCGGTGGCGTTGCGCAGCCACACCAGCAAGGGGCGCAGCGAGGCGCAATCGCAGCGCAGCGGGTTGGAGCCCAGGTGGAGGCGCAGCGGGCCCAGCGCGGCCAAGCCGTCGAGCTGCTCGGGCGGCAGCGCCTGCAGCGAGTTGTTGCGCACGTCCAGGTGGAGCAGGCCCGACGGCAGCGTGGTCCAGGGCGGCAGCTCCCGCAGGCGGTTGCCGGCCAGCTCCAAGCGGGTCAGGCTCAAGTTGACCAGGGCGCCGTCCAGCAGCTCCTCCAGCGCCCGCGCGTCCCGCGCCGCCGGCAGCGCCTGGTTGAGTCTCAGCGTGCGCAATTGCGCACAGCCGGCGAAGGCGCCCGGCGCGACGGAGCGCAGGCGGTTGTGGCTCAGGTCCAGCGTGGCCAAGGCGGGCAGGCCGGCGAAGGCCGCCTCCTCCAGCGCCTCAATGTGGTCGTGGGTCAACAGCAGCAGGGTGAGGTTGGCCAGCGGCCGCGCGGCCTCGCCGTCTGCCCAGCCTCCGGAGAAGGCGGCCGTGCGTAAAACCGTCAAGTTGCCGCCCGTGATGGAGAGGTTGTGGACGGCGGCGGGCAGCTCGGGCGGCGGCTCCAGCAGGCGGACCAGGCGGCACTGGAGGGTGTCCGGCGTGGCGAAACAGAAGCAGGGCGTGGAGCAGCTCCGGCCCGCCTGCAGCAGCGGCAGCAGCAGCATCCCCGCCAGGATGGCGCAGGGCAAGAGGCGGCGGGCGCTCAGCGGGGCCGCTCCGTCGCCGGCCGGGCGCTGGGCCATGCTATCCCCGCTTGGGCATCCTCGCCGGACGCGGGGAAAGAAGGGACGGCGCCTCCTCCTCCCCGCCGCCTCCCAGCACCTTCGGTCTCCTCGGCGGTGGCGTTAGACGGCTAGCCAAGCGGCCCCGGCGCCCGCTGCGGCCTCTCCAAGGAGCAGGGGCTGCCGGAGCTGGACGGGCTCGCTCCGGCTCATGGCGGCGGCGGCGGCGTTCTCGGGCTTCCCCGAGCGGCTCCTAGGAGAGGCGGGGGAGGGAAGGGAGCGCGGGCTCCCGCAGCAGGCAGGCAGGCCGGCCCGCCTCCCTCCGCTGGCGGGCGTCGGAGGGATGCGTGTGGCGCTCTCCTCTCCTCTCTCCTGGCAGGTTGGTGGCTCCTTGCCCGGACGGCGGGCTTCGGCAGGGAAAGAGGGCGGGACTTGCCCCTCGGACAGGCGGGCGGCTTCTGGCTGGAGGTTGCGACGGGGAGGGAGGCCGGGCGGGGGAGGGAGGGGGGTAAGAGTCGAGGGCTGAGATTGGCTTGCGGAGCACCAACTGGCCAACTGACCCGGCGAGAGGGATTTGAACTGGAAGGAGGGGGAAAGGCGCCCGAACGTGGGTTGCTGCGCACAGCCGGGAGCCACGACGTCGGGTAGCCAACCTCCAGGTGGTGGGTGGAGATCTCCCAGAATTACAAGGGAACTCCTGGCAACAGAGATGAGTTCCCCTGGAAGAGCAAGATTCGGGTCCAGTGACACCTTAAAGACCAACTCAGTTTCCAGGCTTTGACAGCGGCTGGTTTGGAAGCTGGACTCGATGGCATTGGACCCTTCTGAGATCCTTGCCCTTCCCAAACCCTCCAGACTCCAGCTGGCAACCCTAGCCGGGGAACTCTCGAAAGTAGGGCCTGCGAGGAGACGACAAGGGCATCAGAATTTAGGCCCGTCTAGGAAAGGTTAAGCAGGGAGAAGGGTTGCCCCCTCGGGCGGAGCGCCGGCCTCTGGGGCAGGGGGGAGCTGGCCCTCAACTGGCTCGCAGCCCATTTCGCGAGGGCAAGCCAAAGGCAGCCCTTTCAGGTGCCATGCAACCCCTACCCCCAGGCAAATGCCAATTGGCGATGCCAGTCTTTGCCTCCTCGAGTATTCGGGGAGAGAAGCGCGCTGTGCGTTCTCAAAGGCGCAGTTTTTTGCATGCGCTGGGACGGAAGCCTGGCTTTAAAAGCGGGCTGGGGGCTCCGGAATGCCTCCTCCAGTTAAGGCTCCTGCTGGGGTTGACAAAAGAGGGTGTGGGGGGAGATGGCCTGTGGGTCACGGGCGGTTCGTGCAATGAGTCATAGGGCAGGAAGGCGAGCCGAGGGGAGGCGCGTGAACTTGGTTGGGCTTCCTTAGTACTGAGGAACGAAGCCGTTGCTGGACAGAGACAGTTTGGAGGAGGGCTTCGGAGGAAGGGGGGCTTCAGGGAGGGAGTGAGAGGGAGAGTGGGTAGAGCTAGGCTTGCCAGCCTCCAGGTGGTAGCTTGAGACCTCCCGAAATAACAACTGATCTCCAGGCAAGAGAGGCCCTCTGGAGAAAATTGCTGCTCTGAAGGGTGAACGTTATGGCATTTTACCCCACTGAGGCCCCTCCCCAAACCCTATCCCCTTCAGGCTCTACCCCCCAAATCTAGGAATTTTCCCAGTTGTACCTGGCAACTACCAAGAGCAAAGGTTGTATGTCAAGGCAGACTGGGAAATAAACGTAGAAATATTGTGCTTGACCTGTATGGGCTAATTCACACATGCAGGTCACTTCCAGACAGGGGTTGAAAGTGTCAGATTAGGAGCTGCAGGATTGGGTCCAGTGGCACCTTCCAGACCAACAAGATTTTCAGCTTTTTAGAGTCAGAGCTCCCTTCTTTAGATACAACAAGGAGGGGAGCTCCGTGAGCCTTTATGTAACAGTCAGGAGGTGGGTGGAGTGAAGCAAAGAAGGGAGTCGGTTAGGCTCTGGGAGAACCAGGTTCAAATCCCACTCTGCCATGGAAGCTCACTGCATGACCCTGGGCCAACCACACACTCTCGGCCTAACCTACCCTGCAAGTTGGTTGTTGTGAGGATAAAACAGATGGGAGAATTGTTGGGAGCCACCAACATTCTCCTTCCAGTAGAAAAGTGTGGAATACGCATCTAAATAAACTTGCCCGAGTCGACTTCCGTACACAGTGCGCAGTGACTGACAGTTGCTTGCATCCACCCCAAAAAGGCCGTCTTGAAGTGTCAAAAACAAATTGCACAATTTTCTGGGTGCTAGAACGATGTCGGAGGCATGCGGCAGAATCACTCAAAGGCTCAAGCTTGAAAACCAGATCCATAGCTAGAAGCTTTCTAGTTGCAGTGTGGGGCAAAGGGGGGGGAGGGTTAGCATGCATTAGAAGAAGGGTTTGGCATATGTTAATGCTTTTTTAAAAACTTGATATATTTCTACTCATACTTTGTGCTGGATCCTAAAAATAGGGGTCAGGAAACAGTTTTCCCCAGGCCAGTTTGGCTAGGGATCCTGACGGTGTTTTGCCATCTTCTGGGCATGGAGCAGGGGTCACTGGGTGTGTGTGTGGGGGGGGGAGTAGTGTGCAGGGGGGTTGGACTAGATGACCCTAGAGGTACCTTCCAACCCTATGATTCTATGAATATGTTATTAAATATTTTACCAGGTAATATAATAAAAATGCATAACGGACTTTTTAAATATAAAGTTACAGCAGTGAGAGTAGTATATACAACAAAATGGAAGGTAGAATCTTGTCCAGACATGACTGATTGGATGAATAAATTGTATGAATATGCATCAGTAGCAAAATTAACTTCTTATAGGCATAATAGACCAAGCCAAGAATTTCAGGGAAAATGGAAAGGGTTTTTTTTTAACATGTAGCTGTAAACTAAGGAGAATTAAATATAAGCAATATTAAAATAGATCAATTGTTAAGCTAAACTGTAGCATGCTAATGTGCTGAATATAATATTATTATTCTGCCTGGACATCTCCATAGAAGAAATGCTAGAGAGGAAGGCTTCAATCCAATGCAGATGCCCGAGCAAACTTACATCTTATGGGACTGTGGCTGCTTGGATTTTAAAAAAGAAACACACAATTCAGGAAAACTCTCCCACCTTTATTAACCAAGCTGGGAATCAAATAATTCAGTATCTTCCCTCCCCCCTCCATAAATATGTTAATCCAGACCTTGATAAACTTTAACAATAACAATAACATTCAATTTATATATCGCCCTTCAGGACAACTTAATGCCCACTCAGAGTGGTTCACAAAGTGTGTTCTTATTATCCCCACCACAATCACCCTGTGAAGTGGGTGGGGCTGAGAGAGCTCTGAGAAACTGTGACTGACCCAAGGTCACTCATCTGGCTTCAAGCAGAGGAGTGGGGAATCAAACCTGGCTCTCCAGATTAGAGTCCTGCCGCTCTTAACCATTATGCCAAACTGGCTCTTTGTCTTTAGGAGTCAGCCCCAAAATTTAGGAGCTAGACTTATTTTTCAGCATCAGGATTTGAATGACGGACATGCACACCAATGCTGGTTTACCTGTTGGTCCTTCCTCTGTGCCTCAGCCTACAGGTAGGCTGCCAACCTCTAAAGGGATCCTTGTAGCCTTTGCTGGTCACCTCATTACATGTACACATGCCGTCAAGTCACAAGCGATTTATGGTGACTTTAGCTTTCAATGCAAGCAAAAAGCAGAGGTGGTTTGCCATTGCCTCTCTCTGCAGTCTTTCTTGGTGATCGCCCATCCAAGTACTGACCCTGCTTGGCTTCTGAGATCTAACCAAATGAAGCCATTGTCTCCCCCCTGTCACCTAGTTATTAGCTGCTTGTAAAGAGACAAACTCTGGGAAAGCAAAATACTCCCTGGAACTGGAGCATTTATAAAAGGAGGGTTTTTTGGTAGCGGCATGGGCACTAGCCAGTCAGCACCATCCACAGACTGCTGCTGTTGCAGCTGTGGTTGCCAACTGTCCTGGAGAAAAATGTTCTGTCCCTTTAGTAAAGGCTTAATGCCTTATTTGCCAAGGGATGTTCTTCAGCTGCCCGTTTCTACACATTAGGCCTCTATTAAAGGGACAGGAAATTTTTTCTCCAGACCTGCTGGCACCTCTATTTGGACCTTGGGCTGCAGTCCTGTGTCTAAATCCTGGAGGGGAAAAACTCCCTTGAATTCTGTTGGGGAATTACTTCTGAGTAAACAGGTTAAAAATGTGATTAAAAACTGCTCGTAACTGCTCCGCATCTGTTATTTTCACTGCTGTTTCCAATCACTCTCTGTCTCTTCTGATTTTAGTGTATTTTACAGCTGCTGTGGTTTTTAATTAGTTTTTGCAGGCTGCTCATTTCCTCGCCAAGGCTTTGCCAGTTTCTGGTGTGGCTTCTGTGGCTAATTCTTGCCGGTGCTGTTAATTATTGCTAATAGGGTTCTTTGCAATTGTTTTGGTATTAGCTGTTGTTGTCATGGTTCCATGTAGTGTGTTTTAATCATTCCTATAGGAATAGAATTTGCAGGTTGCCTCGGGAGCCCTCGGTTAAAAGTACAGGATAGCCATGCCTAAATCCATAAAGCAGCCGAAATGCCCCAGATGGGCCACTTTGTCAAACAGTGGGTAGCAAACAAGGGCCAAAGAAAAATGTCCTGTCCTTTTCCCAATGGCTTAATGTACAGAAAGAGGCAGGGAAAGCTTTTCAAGGCATGCAGACAAATGAAATTCCATCCAGCCTCTTTATTAAATGGATAAGGCATTTTTTCTCCAGGCAGTTGGCAAGCCAAGCCAGATAGCAAACTTTTCTCATCATTTTGCCAGCTCGGCTCCATCCTGAGCAATAAGCTGCTTGTAAGTAAAATAGCTTCACACCTTTCTGGGAGAGAAACATGATCTTCTCTAACTGAAGAGAAAGCCAGTTTGGTGTAGTGGTCAAGAACGGCAGGACTGTAATCTGGAGAGCCGGGTTTGATTCCCCACTCCTCCGGCTGAGGCCAGCTGGGTGACCTTGGGCTAGTCACTTAAAAGTGGCAGGACTCTAATCTGGAGAGCCAGGTTTGATTCCCCACTCCTCTGCTTGAAGCCAGCTGGGTGACCTTGGGTCAGTCACAGCTCTCTCAGAGCTCTCTCAGCTCCACCCACCTCACAGAGTGATTGTCGCGAGGATAATAACAACACACTTTGTAAACTGCTCTGTGTGTGGCATTAAGTTGTCCTGAAGGGTGGTATCTCAATTTAATGTTGTTATAACATTTTACATGCTCTTATTGCCTTAAATAATGTTATATATGAATAATAGTAACTAAAAATGGTGTGTGTGTGTTATAATTAGTTGTGATTATTATCGTGTGTGTGTATTATGTGCCATCAAATCACCTCTGACCTATGGCGACCCTATGAAAGAAAGACCTCCAAAACGTCCTATCATTAACAGATTTGCTCAGATCCTGCAAACTGGAGGACGTGGCTTCTTTTATTGAGTCCAGCCATCTCGTTTTGGGTCTTCCTCTTTTCTTACTGCCTTCCACTTTTCCTAACATTATTGACTTTTCCAGAGAATCTTGTCTTCTCATATGTTTTTTTTTAAAAAAAATTTATTGTACTGAGGTATGTATTAATATTACCTCCACATACAGTCTATACTTCATGTACATTTACATATAGAATAAATTTAACAATCCATACATCCGATACAAGCTTGTTTCCCCCCTTTTCTCCCCCCCCAAGAGGAACAACCATAAGAATCATCTGCTTTATGTATTGTCGAAGGCTTTCACGGCCGGAGAACGATGGTTGTTGTGGGTTTTCCGGGCTGTATTGCCGTGGTCTTGGCATTGTAGTTCCTGACGTTTCGCCAGCAGCTGTGGCTGGCATCTTCAGAGGTGTAGCACCAAAAGACAGAGATCTCTTGGTGTCACCTCAGTGTTGTGACACTGAGTGTCACCTGAGTGTCACAGTGTCACCTCAGTGACACTCAGTGTCTCTCAGTGTCATGACACTGAGAGATCTCTGTCTTTTGGTGCTACACCTCTGAAGATGCCAGCCACAGCTGCTGGCGAAACGTCTGGAAGTACAATGCCAAGACCACGGCAATACAGCCCGGAAAACCCACAACAACCATAATTTGGTTGGTCTTCTCATATGATGTGACCATAGTACGAGAGCCTCAGTTTTGTCATTTTAGCTTCTAGGGAGAATTCAGTCTTGATTTGATCTAGTGCCCAGTTATTTGTCTTTTTGGCTGTCCATGGTATCCACAAATCTCTCCTCCAGCACCACATTTCAAATGAATCCATTTTCTTCCTGTAGAACCATATTATTCTTGGCAGGGCTGTAATTCCCCAAGAAGAGGACAAAAGCCAAAATTCCAATTGCTTCATAATTGGAAGGATTGTGGCAAAGGACTCTGTCACTTCGTCCGTTTGTAAATTCTAATGCATATGGCTTGTGATAGTGGTGACCTTCCAATCAATTTGTGCCCAGGAAGAAGTATGAGATACGAAACGGGAATGTTTAATATGCACGCATAAGCCCGTCGGCACACCCTTTTTTCATCCATCATTGGACTGAAAGTCACCCCATTGTTCTCCATTCATATGCTCGTGAAGCTCCTTATTGGAAGATGAATTCATGTTAAATAAGACTTGGACTCGGACAGAATCTTGATCATTTATTTATCTATTTATAAAATTGTATTTATTCTTCATATTGTTCATAATTATTCACTCGCACTTGGCACTTTGCACAATATAAAATTTTGATATTAATATTGTTTCTAATTGAATGTGTATTCCTGGACCTGTATGGTGTTGCAACTTGATGGGGTCCGACAAGTTGAACTTGCTTACCTTGAGTGGTTTTAGAGATATTGTTAAGTTGTCCTGAAGGGCGGTATATAACCCAAATGTTGTTATTATTATTTATGAATGAGCAGTTTCTGGATTGAAACAGATAGGACACTTGACGTTCCATGAATGAAGCTCCCAAATCTTGTCATGTTGGAGTCTGAAAAACCCTGAAATGGGGTCCATCACTGTCCATTCTGGCCTCACCCCTCTGAAGGGAGGGAGAACGAACTGAGGTCGGGTCAGGTGTCTTCTTCTTTGTGCCTTGCCCCTTGTGTGCATCCTTCACTTGGGGTTGGAGTGGCTGGGGAGGGGGTCATCCCAGAATGGAACCAGTGTGGGGTGTCAACAGCCCACCAGGGCTTTCTCCAATGGCCTTTATGGCAACTCCACTGCTGATGTGGAGTTCACCTTTCTTCCACACTGTCTTTCTGATCTGAAACAGCTCCTTGGATCTTTTATTTGCTCCCCAGGGGAGACACTGTCATGTCTGTGTTCAGTCATGCCATGATTGTCTGTATGCTGTAACCACAATGCTCATTAGTCACCTGATGCATTCTCTCCTTATTACAAGTGTTACTTTTGAGACCCAGAGTCGGCCTCTCCTGTTATCTTATAGAAAGATGCTCCTCTAAGCTAGCGCTGACTTTGGAGCATCCAGATGCCAGCTCTGGCTACTTCGCCCAGATGCTGGGAATGTATTATTGTGTACTGAATGTCTAGCCATAACTAAAAAGGGTTCTCACAGGACCCGTGTAGACTTGCGCGCCAAAACCTTAACAGTTATTTGAGTGCGGGGAAAATCAAGTATAACATAGAACTGCTTGCCTTGCCTTATCACTTCTACCAAGCTCCGTGATGGAGTGCAGACCTGAACTGTCAAATCCTAAATAAAGCTTTTCTACTGGAGCCAATGCATGTTCACTGGAGAGGGGCTGAGGGATCTAGCTGCCAGGAACTGACAGACACTTTGCTACTGATTTGGGTAGGGCAGCCATCTCTGGGTTGAGAAAGTCCTGGAGATTTGGAGGTGGTGTCCGGGTAGGGCAGGACTTGGGGGAGGACAGAACTCAGTGGGATATATTGCCAGAGACAACTAAGCAAGAAAGGGGACCCCCCCCCCAGAATGATTACTCAAGACAGTCAGACTCTTGGACTGGTCATCTGCAATATGGAAGTGACTCTGCAATATGGAGTGACTCTCCTGGACTGGTCATCTGGAATAGGGAAAGGACAGGAAACCAATTATTTTGCATATAAGCTACTGAGGACTCATTCGCTTACCTGATAACTGGAGCCCATATTGCTGACCTGTGGAATAAACAACGGGAAGAGAGCGACTACAGATTACTGAGCATTGTTTTTGAAGCCCAGCTTCTTGGAGACTGTGTGAGTTTTGTATTGAACGTCGCATCTATGATCATTTATTGTGCATATTTATAGTATATTAATCTCACTTCTTGTAGTGCACATATTTATTGCGCTTTGCAATTTGAATTTATAAGCAATAAAGTACTATGTGACTGCACTTAATCAGTCTATGGAGGGGGGTCCCTTTCTTGCTGTCACCCGTGGCTGCCTCTTTGTTTTGCATTATATTGCCAGAGAGCCAACCTTCCAAAGCAGCTATTTTTTCCCAGGGCAACTTATCTCTGTCATCTGGAGATCAGCTGTCATTCTGGGAGGTCTCCAGGCCTAACCTGGACCAAGGGGTGGTAGGCTAGCAACCATGCCTTGGGGAGAGGGCTCTCTAACCCGCTCTCTCCCAGTGCAAACAGCAATAGAGATTTGGGCAGAGATTTGGGGCAGAGTCAGAGGTACATAATGGCAGGATCTATGCAGAGCCTTTAAAGAGGCCTCGAGGTGAGTTTCAGCTTGGGAGAAAATAGAGAAAGTAGCAGAACAGTCCATAGGCAGTTCTTGAGGCTGGGAGGCGGGCTGTGCTTGGAGCAAGGTTGCCAACATGCCTGGAGAAAAATGTCCTGCACCTTTAATTGAAGCTTCATGTGAGAAATGAGTAGCTAAAGCTTTTATTTCTTTTTTTATGTTGTTATGAGTATTTTTTACATCATTATTACATTATACAATGTGTCCAGAGGAGGGCAACGAAGATGGTGAGGGGTCTGGAGACCATGTCCTATGAGGAAAGGTTGAAGGAGCTCAGTATGTTTAGCCTGGAAAGGAGACGAGGGAGCAGGGAGATGAGAACCATCCTCAAGTACTTGAAGGGCTGTCATAAAGAGGATGGCGTGGTTTTCTGTTGCCCCAGAAGGTCAGATCAGTACCAACAACTTGAAATTAAATCAAGAGTTTTCAGCTCAACATTAGGAAGAACTTCCTGACAGTTGGAGCGGTCCCTCAGTGGAACAGGCTTCCTCGGGAGGTGGTGGGCTCTCCTTCCTTGGAGGTTTTTAAGCAGAAGCTAGATGGCCCTCTGACAGCAATGCTGAGTCTGTGAACCTGGGCAGATCGTGAGAGGGAGGGCAGGAAGGGTTACATCAGTGCGTAAATCAAAAAGAGTCCAGTAGCACCTTTAAGACTAACCAACTTTATTGTAGCATAAGCTTTCGAGTATCACAGTTCTCTTTGTCAGATGCATGGAGGGCAAAAAGAAACTGGTCAGATATATAGGTGGAGAGGGGAGGGAGGAGTAGATGCAAACAGCTCCTTCTGATATGGAGATCAGTTTGCTTCTGTTAAGGAAGTCAGTTACTTCTGATAACGAGATAACCATTCATAGTCTCTATTCAATCCCAGCTTGACTGAGTCAAATTTGCATATGAATTCCTATTCAGCAGCTTCCCGTTGGATTTTGTTTTTGAAAGGTTTCTGTTGAACTACAGTGACCTTTAAGTCCTTGATGGGATGTCCTGGTAGATTGAAGTGTTCTCCCACTGGTTGCTGGACGTTGCCATTTTTAATGTCAGATTTGTGTCCATTTATTCTTTTGTGCAGAGGTTGGCTGGTTTGTCCAATGTACAGAGCAGATGGACATTATTTGCACATGAGGGCATATATTACATTGGAGGATGAGCAGTTGTAAGAGCCAGAGACAGTGTAGTTGATGCCATTGGGTCCTGTAATTGTATTTCCTGGGTAGATATAAGGGCAGAGCTTATACCCAGGAAATACAATTACAGGACCCAATGGCATCAACTACACAGGAAGCAATTTTCCCCAGGCCAGTTTGGCTAGGGATCTTGGAGAGTTCTTTTACCTTTACCTTTTACTTTGACCTAAAAGCAGTCCAGCTAGCTCTTGTCTAGTATCTTGCCTTTGAGAGAGGCCTCGCAGATGTTTCTGCGAAGCTCGAGGCCAAGAAAAGAAGGCAGGGGGGTGCCCTCGGCCCTCATGTGTGTGTTCTTACCTCCTGGAACCCATTTGCATTATTATTTTCCAGAGCAATCCCTTACTAAAGGGATTGGAAATCAGAACTGAAAACCCAGAATTCTCCTTGAAAGGTTTTACTACACCCACACACCTACGCAGGCACCCTCTTAGCCATTTGCTGCATTTAAAGGTTGACCATAAATCTCCGCTGCCAGGGTCCAAGGGGGACCTCTTGTCTTTGAGCAAAGGAAATGCAGCCGAAGTGCCTGAAAATAGATGCCAGCCCACCGGTTCTCCCTGTCCAAATATTCTTGTGCCATGAATTATTCAAACAGCCTCTAATAGAATCTCAAGCGCTGGCTGACTCGGGAGGGCCGGGCAAAAAGGCAGGCGTGAGGGAGCCCGGTCAGCGAATGCCGCATTCCAAGGGATCTTAGCTGCCCAGGCAGAGGGCGGCTTTTCTTAGCCCAGACAAGAAGGAGGCCTGCTGTTTGTCTCCCCCCTCTGAACTGTTATATATTTAGCCGATCGATGCCACTTTAAGGAGCGTGACAACTTGTGTGCCAGAGCTGATGGAAGGTTTTACATCCCTGAGATATTTTGTGTGTGTGCATACTAGAAACTAGTCGATGCTCTAGATTCTCCTTTTAAAAATGTTTGTGTGTCTGTTTGTGTGAATGTCTGTGCCCAAGGTAGTTCTGGGCGAGAGGCTGGCACATGATGCCCCATGGCCTTCTGTGCGTCCACCACATGCACTTTCCATCATGCGCTGGCAGGAGGATCAGCCAGGCTATGCGCTGGTGGGGCAGGGGAGACTTTGTCTGGGGAGATGCTCAAGGCCGTAGGAGGTGGGGAGAGGAAGAGGGCACGGGATTGTTTTTTTAAGTCCCACCATGACTTCCTTCCCATTTTGATTGGACAACTGCCAGATCTGAACCTTTTCTCTGAGGGGATTCTTTGCCTCCCCTCTAAGGAAACATCCTCCAGCTTTGTGTTTTTGTTTCAATTATTTATTTAGTTCAACATATTTGTAAGCCTACCTTTCTCCCAAACAAATTGGACCCAAGGCGGATAACAACATAAAATCAGTGTCTGTCTGTCTGTCTGTCTATGGATGTGAAAGCTGGATGGTAGAGATGGGCATGAACCAGAAAAAAATCGAACCATGTGGTTCGTGGCTCGTCACGTTTCATGAACCACGAACTTTCATGAACCTGCCCTGGTTCATGAATCGGTTCATTTTGGTTCGTGAAAATGTCTCTTCTGGACCAGCAAATCACCACTTCCGGGTCAGCAGAAGGTCACTTCCAGGTCAGCAGAAAGTCTGCAGGAAATCCATCCCCTGTTGCCTAGATAACTGATTGTTCGGCGCCAGGTTTTCTGCAGTGATGAACTGAAAAATGAACCAAACGAACCATCCTAAAGTTTGTGGCAGTTCATCAGAAATGGGATCTGATGAACCGCTGATTCATGAGCCATGAACCGGCCTGGTTCGTCACGAATTTCGGTTCGTGCCCATCTCTACTGGACAGTGAAGAAAGCGGATCGGAAGAAAACTGATTCATTTGAAATGTGGTACTGGAGGAGAGTTTTGCGGATACCATGGACAGCCAAAAAGACAGATAAGGAGGTTCTAGATTAAACCAAGCCTCGATTCTCCCTAGAAGTTAAAATGACAAAACTGAGGCTATCATACTTTGGTCACAGTATGAGAAGACAAGATTCTCTGGAAAAGTCAATAATGCTAGGAAAAGTAGAAGGCAGTAGGAAAAGAGGAAGACCTAAAATGTGATGGCTTGACTCAATCAAAGAAGCCACATCCTCCAGTTTGCAAGATCTGAGCAAGTCTATTAATGAAAGAATGTTTCGGAGGTCTTTCCTTCATAGGGTTACCATGGGTCGGAGGCGACTTGACGGCACATAACACAACACATATCTCTCTCTCCACACACACACACATAAATAAAATTAAATTAACAACATCAGGAAATTAATATTAAAAATGGGCAATCTGCTTATCAAATAAAAAGTACATTTAAAAAACAAAACAAAACAGCCACCTCCTGCAACTGTTCCTGACCAACTGTAATGCCATTGACAGCATAGATGGCTCCTTGCCTTTTATCCCCACAACCACCCTGTGAGGCAGGGCTAGGTAGAATGAGACTGAATTGCCCAAAGTAACCCAATAAACTTCATGTCTAAGTGGGGATTTGAACTAGCATTGTCCGTATCCTAGTCTGATGCTGTAACCACTATACTACCCTGCCTTGCAGCCTCATGTGGAACAAAGGATCTACGCAGAGAGAGGGACTCCGAAGTTTGTGTTGGGGATAAAGTTAGCAAACAAGTGCAGATGTGCCAGTCAGCTACAGAGATCAAGGAAACGCTGCTGCTGAATTCACTCAAGAAACTGTCAACCAGCCACTCAGATTCTGCCAACTGGACCAGAAGATGAATGAGGCCGTATGGCAGGACCGACATCAGCACACAGTGAGATGGGACACATCCCAGTAGAAGCCACACGGCCCGTGGCTTCTACTGGAGCCCACTGCTGCTGACTCCCTACTTGTATATCTCCTCTGGTACTTGCATTCACACTAGGGGTGGGCACCCGAAAAAAGATTCGGGTTTCCCACTTCGAGTCTCCCTCCATCGGGTGAAGAAAGTGCAGGGCATTTGAAACTTAAAGCAACACTTTTCTTGCCACTTGCAAGTGTCAAGAAAAGTGTTGCTTTTAACTTTCCCATCTCGCTGCTTCCCCCCTCCCCCTCCCATTGGGGGAATAAAAGTGTCAGGGCAGGAAGTTTGAAATCAAGCAATGCAAAGCAATGCAAACAGCTAGAAAAGTGCTTGTGGGCGCCCTGCTGCCAATTTGGCTGATGCTTCCAGAAGCAATATGAATCACTTTGGAAAGCTTTGCTTTGAGATTCCTGAATTGGCTCAGCAATGCTGGGGCCAATTCGGGAATCCCGAATCTTTCCCAAATCAGAAATCCGAAGCGCACATCCCTAACTCACATCCTTCCACTTTCTGTTTGTGCATGCTTTGATGTCCCTGCCCCCAGCTGCATATGCTGCCTAGTGCTGCTAGAGAAGGGCATGTGGGTGGTGCTCAAAGCATCAGCATTCCTGGTGATGTTGGAGGGCTCATTTACCTATCATAGATAACAATCATTAAGACTTTTCCTCCAAGAAGTTATCAACTCTTTTTACGAACCTGTCTTTTTTGCGGTATGGAATTCTGTGGTTAACTGCATAACGCATGAAGAAGTGCTTCCTTTTGAAGACAGGCAAAGACAAAGCTTCTATGATTTGTTTCGGGAGGGAAAGCAGCACAGTATAGCCTGATCTCAACAGATCTTGGACGCTCAGCAGGGTCAGTATGTGGATGGGGGACCACTGAGGAAGACTCTGCAGAGGAAGGCAATGGCAAACTGCCTCTGCTTCCCACTTGCCTTGAAGACCCCTGCTGGGGTTGCAGGTCAGTTGTGACCTGGCAGCACTTCTGTACATATCGTTTCTCCACCAAACCTGGTAACCAAAAGGTCTCTGAACAGGGAAGATCCATTTTTAGCAAGTGCAAAGGTCTAGGGCTGGGTTGCGATTCATACAGCGGTCTATTTTAAGCCTGCTGAACACTGAGCCACTGAGCAGCAGTAAGGAGACGGAACCAGAGTGAAGAAGGAGCTGGGAGGTTGAATTTCCTTGTGGTTTCAAAATGGAGGAAAGCAGCAATGCCAGAAGAGATTTTTAATGGTTCAGCCAAATGGCCTGGAAGCCATCAACTTCAGCACTTGCAGGGCCTGCCGGGCTATTTCAAGTTGTTTGCAGCTCCTTCCCCCCTTCCCTACATTTTCCTCCTTCGTTTTCATCTTTGATTCTTATTTGATTGTTCCCTGGGTTGCGTTTTTCAAACAGACTTTCTCCCTTTTCATTAGAGCACAACAGGAGGCCAGGAGTCTCCTGTTCAGGTGTCGTGTCTGAAGAAGAGCGCTCTGAAATTTCATTGATCCTTAAGGTGCTCTTGCTCTTCTGCTACAGACCAACACAGCTATCCGCCTGAAACTATCTGAATGCACACCGTGTCTCTTGAAATTGGGCTGCTAGGCATGCAAACCTGCTAGGACGTGTTGCATAGGGTTAGAGTTTGGTCCGCTTGCAGGTTGTAGTCCAGTTTCAGTGAGATGCTGCAAAAGTGCCCGAGTCCTCCAGTGCCCATGTTTAAATCAGACCTTAGATTGCACATGAAAATGGGTTTTGCTCCTGGCTGCCTTCCCCAGCTCACAGTTAACGGAATCAGATTTGAGGGGGTGGAGCTTTGGCCCCTTCTTGTGGTCAGATCACTATGTTCTGAAAGCACTGCCGAGTTTGCAGCCTTCTCCCAGCAGGGGCCGTGTCGAATAGTCCACCCTCAGAGATTAATGGATCCTGTTGGTTTCCAGGCAGCTCTGGGAGATTTTGAGAGCATCCCCAGTATCTCTGCGGAGGCATTGGTAGCTGCATGGAATGATGGGCTGGCTAACACCATAAACAGGACAGCTCCTTGAGACCCTCTTCCACACTCTATGAGGCTCCCAGCTCCTTGGTTTCCCAGGGAACTGGGCAATATGGAGTGGACTGGGAGATGACTCCAGCAACATCGGTGGAAGACTCAGAATTTGGGTTGCCAGGCCCCTGACCCCCACGGCGGGAGCTCAGAGGCCCAGCACCTACCTTACACTCATCCCGTGCACACATGCATGCCTCCTCCCAGCTTGTGCAATGAAGTGATGTCATTACAGGGGCACTTGCCACCCAGGGAGCATGCCTGTGCTCCCCAGGGGGCCACACTGGGCCCAATTTGGCCTGATTCAGGCCCAAATAGGCCTGAATTGGGCCACTGCAAAGGGCAGGAATGCTGATTTGGCCCAATTCAGCCTGAATCCAGGCCAAATCAGCCTGAATCCAGCTGCTGTGGAGCACAGAAGCACTCCCACGCTCCGCAGCAGCCCAATTTGGGCCAATTCCAGCCTGATTCTGGCCGAATCCAGCCCGAATTGTCCCACTGTGGCATGCAGGAGTGAGCCGTGCCACCTGGGTGTGCACCATGCCACCTGGGAGTTCACTCCTGGGAGCCGCATTCCCTACCCTGCCAGCCAGGTAAGCGGGGGCAGGGGGTGGAGGATGAGAGTGGGGGATCCTCCACTCCTGGTGGGAGACTGGCATCCCTACTCAGGATGAATCAGACAGAGCCAGTCACAGAGCCCATTTGCAAACCTAAGAAGTGGCGACGAGGAATACAAAGATGCCTTTCTTCTATGCCACTATTGCACCAGCAGAATCTTGCCCAGCTCCATTGTTTTAAGTGGTTTGTAACTTGCTAACACTCCAGTCTGATCCCGCCAGCCCCAGAAAAGGCTTCCAGCTTGTAGAAGGTTCTTTCTGGACAAAACCTCTCTCATCCATGCCGACTTGGAGGCCAAGCTGAAAGCAGACCCAGCGGTGTCTGAAGTACTTCCTTGTCTTTTTGCTATTTTCAGATAGATCCTGCCTATGGATGCTGACGTTGTCCTGGGGAGTGTGAGAGCCACTACTTGTGCTCTGGACCCACACCTGTCCCAGCTGTTAAAGTGTTGTCAGGAAAAGGTAATTGGAGCCATTAATGAGAATTGTTTATTTCTCCCTGGCTGTGGTGTGGGATCTCTCCCTAAACCTTTGAATGAGGCAGTTTAATAACGTTTGCTCAAAATACCTTCATCGGCTAGGGATGAGGTAGCCACGTACGGACCAGTCTCCAATTTGCCTTCTCTTGGGAAGGTGATAGAGCTTGTGGTGGCAAAGCATCTCTCGGGCTTCCTGGCTGGCACATCTGCCCTTGACCCATTTCAATCTGGTTTCAGGCCTGGGCTTGGTAATGAGATGGCTTTAATTGCACTGGGGGACAACCTTTGTAGGGATATATTCTTAATTTGATGAATTAGCAGAGTTTAGCAGAAATGCGCATTGGAGTTAATGAGAACACACACATTATACTTGCCTAAAATTAGCAAGTCGAGCAGGGAAGAAACATGCTTCGGTCTCAGGAAGATGCTGTTATCTGGGAGTTTTGCACGAAATCACGCAAAACTCCCAGATAACAGCATCTTCCTGGTGCGATTTCGCACAAGAAGATGCTGTCTTCGGGTCTTTTGCGCGATGTTCCGCAGGCAGGTAAGATGTGTGGAAACGGCCCAAAGTTAGCTCTATAAAAATAGTTTACCACCTGAAAGGATAAAGAATAGGGTAGCAGGGGAAGAAAATAAGAAAGGCCTAAGTGGCTACATTTTGCTAGCTTCTGAACTAGACAGAGACTTTCTTCAGACTGTTACATCCTAGATAGCGAAAGCAGACTGAAAGCAAACTGAACCAAAGAGCAATAAACTTCTACATATCTTTCTACTTAATTGCCCCTCCCAATAAACTGGTTGACCAAGAGAGAATCCCAATTTTGGTTGTTGTGGGTTTTCCGGGCTGTATTGCCGTGGTCTTGGCAATACAGCCCAGAAAACCCACAACAACCATCGTTCTCCGGCCATGAAAGCCTTCGACAATACATCGAATCCCAATTTTGCTTCATTAGGAATAAAGACTCCCCTTTCTATGGTGGGAAACTTAACTTGGACAGCTAAGTAGTTACATGCACATAATTTTTTTAACTAAGTCACACAAACAACAGTTTAACTGTTTCATGACTGAATGTAAACACTTGCTAATTCATAGAATCATAGAATCATAGACTCATAGAGTTGGAAGGGGCCATACAGACCATCTAGTCCAACCCCCTGCCCAGTGCAGGATCAGTCTAAAGCATCCATGACAAGTATTCATCCAGCCTCTTCTTGAAAACTGCCAGTGAAGGGGAGCTCACCACCTCCCTAGGCAGCTGATTCCACTTTTGAACTACTCTGACCATGAAAAAGTTTTTCCTAATATCCAGCCGGTACCTTTGTGCATGTAGTTTTAGCCCATTGCTTCACGTCCTACCCTCTGCTGCCAACTGGAACAACATTCCCAACAACCTTCCCTGACAATACTGTTAGCTCTTTCATTGGCCTTGGACTCGGTTGACCGAGGGATCCCAGGTCCCCCAGTGGGGGCAGAGGATCTCTCGCTCACACCCTCCACTTCCCTGCCACCACTCACCTGGGTGGCGAGGCGGAAAGGCAGGGATAAGAGGCCTCCCGGGGCCATGCGGTGATGTCACTCCCGGAAGTGACATCATCGTGCTGCCCCAGGAGCACTCCCATACAATTGCATCACTTCCTTGATGATGTCACTTCCCTGAAGACATCGAAGAAGATGAGGGTCTAGTCCCCTCCTTCCTCCTTGAAGGTAAAGGGACCAGGCAATCCATGGTTGATCACTCTTCAGGAGGTGTTGCAAGGGTTTGAGTGAGTCAAGGGGGTGACAAAGCAGCCTGAGGATCTGCGGTTTCCATGAGAGAAGCAGGGCCTTCTCAAGAGCAAGCTTCCAGTTCGGAAGGTCCCTGCATTGAAACTCCCTCCACCAGCTTGTGCTCTTGACAGATTTGTGGGGGTAAGTTTCGGCTTCTGGTGCAACAGTGCATGTCAGTTGTCAAAGAAAAAGCCGGGAAGAATAAGGGAATTTCTTTAAAAGTCTAAGATGCTAGTGGGCAACCATAAAGGTGCCATTCCTGAAATGAGCGAGCCGAGGCCTTCTGTAGTTCTCTAACAACCATTGCAGCCTCTTTCCCAACAGCTCCACCAGAGGCCAGCCATGCAAATTCTAACTCTGGCTTGACCCTGTGATAACTCGCAAGTTCACAGGCAGGAAATGGGATGTCTACAAGCAATAAATGAAACCTCTCTAGAGGTCTGAAGTGCAAAAGCACAAAAAGACCATGTTAATGGGATTTCACAGCCAGAAGGGTTCTTCTGGGATTAGTTCTGCCGAAAGGGCTTTGAGGTGTGTCAAGGTTATACCACTGTAGGCCTAAAATATTCCAAGGAATGATTCTAGCGCGGGTGAAACAAACAGTCACACACCCAGCAAGACTCGCAGGTGAGACCAAAGCATGTTTGTTCCCTGCTCGACTTGCTAATTTTAGGCAAGCATAATTTTTTGGATGACCGTTGTTTTTATTGATTGATGTATTGGATTTATAGTCCGCCTTTCTCACTGAGACTCAAGGCGGATTACATGGTGTGAGATTAGTACAGTCAATAGCAAGGACATTTCAATCAACAATGCCACAGGGTAAATAAGTTTACAAAGGCATAACATTAGCAAAAATCCAATACAGAGTTGAAGAAATGCTGAACATAAGCAATAGGAGCATATACTTAAGCAACAGATAGGATGAAAGGCAACATAGAGGTGAAGTCTGACCCTTGCGGACTTCGGGTTATAAAAACATAGAAGGGTTTTTCTCGGGGTTTTGGGGAGGTTTTGAAAGGTAGGCATCTTTCAAGGGCATGGGAAGAAACCAATCTTATATTGGTTTTAATTTGGAAATTTTAAAATTGTTTTGTAAACTATCTTGAACCATCCGCAAACGCAGGGTATAAATGCTTTAATAAATAAAAATAAATAAGTGCTGCCACTGTGGCAACAGCTTCAGCCGCAGGCCCAGTTTTGCCTGGCGTCATGAAGACCACGCAGGGGACCAACCATGCATCTTTTCAAAGAAGTCAGAAGTAGGGTAAATCTTAGAAAAGACCAGTGTTTAGAGTTTTTATGCTAAATCCAGCCTGTATTTTATATTTTCTGAATTGGTTTGCTCAATTCCCAACTAAAATAATTGGAATACAGTTTATTATAAAATGCGAGTATTTTGACCTACTCCGTTAACACGTGTTGTGGAGGGGTGTCATAGACTTTAGGGTTAATACAGGCCAGTCTATGAAATGGAGAAAGCTCTGGTGTCTTTAATTAACGATCTCTGCCTGGATATAAATGTGTTGTTTTTAATGAATATGAATTTTTAACTGTATTTTAATTGTATTTTAATATGTTATCCGCCCTGAGCCCGCTTGCGGGGAGGGCGGAATACAAATTTGAAATAAATAAATTAAAAAATACTGGATCTGGTGCTGCTGCTAGGGCAGCAAGTTAAGGACACCATACACTTCATCTGGGCACTGCCAGACTTCGCACTCAGCTCCTGCACTGCAATCATTATAAGAGCTTTTTCAGATAAAGCTCATCTCACCTGGGCTGGTAGCCGTTTGCTTTCAACAAGGGGATGTCTTGTAAAAAATACTGTCTAGAGTCAGTAACCCGCCTTCACCCCCATTTAGGCCAACGTGTGTCACCGCAAGCTTTATCTGAGCAGATTCACTCCACCTTGTAATGATAATCCTGGAAGGTGGCTTTTGTCCCCCTTTGGGAATGAAACAAGAAATTTTGCATCCGATTCTCTCCAAGAAGCTGATAAGTTACAACTCAGGGGAAGCTAATGAAGAACATCAGTTCTGCAGGCAGCTCCAGGCACCGTCCTGTCATCTCCCCTCCCCTCCGCCCCGATTTTCCATATCTTTGCTGTCTCTGGCATTCTGGATAATGAAGGCTAATGGAGTGTCTATTTCCTGGCCAGGCACTCGTCTCGATTGTAAAAGTTTTATGCCAGGGATAATTTTTACAGTCTTGGGCTGTAATGTCACAATGACAGCTGCAGGTCAAGGAGGAGATGGGGGAGTGATGGATGGCGGAGGAAGATCGCGATCCGCCCACTGTGAAAGCATCCGTGGCAGAAGAGCTGCAGCAGTTTGGCTGGGGATTTATTATTGATCAGAGAATGGCCGGGACTCCTCAACACTAAAGGGAGGGGGAACCCAGGCCAGCTTACGGTTAGGAAAGAATGTGGGATGCAGCAATAATCCTTTGCAATGCCAGTCCCAGGGCAGAATCCGTGCATTTCCAGTCCAAAAAGCCCTTTTGGGGACCACAGTTCTCTTTGTCAGATGCATCTGGCAGGGAGAGCTGTGGTTATCGAAGGCTTATACTACATAGGAATTGGATGCTTTTACTGCTGCAAACTAACACGGCAAACTGACCCCACACCAAAAGGAGATGTTTACATTTCCAAGCAAAGGAATGTTTTGGTCCCCGCTAATTGCATCTTGTCCCCTTCTGATATATGTCCCTTCTCTCCCCTCTCCCTCCTCCTCTTCTGTATTTGACCAATTTGTATCATGTATCATGCATCTGACGAAGAGAACTTGATTCTCGAAAGCTTATGCTACAATAAAATTGGTTAGTCTTAAAGGTGCTACTGGACTCTTTTTGATTTTGCTACTACAGACTAACATGGCTAACTCCTCTGGAACAGTAAAGTTGGTTAGTATTAAAGGTGCTACTGGACTCTTTACTATTTTCCTCCGGATGGAATCAGCCAAAAATGGAACGCTGCTCCATGCCAAAGGATTTTATCTCTGCTGTCTGCCCACCACCTTTGTGGGTCAAATCTTCCTCTTCCGGGGGTTGCCAGGCAGATCCTATCTGCCTTCTGCCTCCCAAGTCTTTGTCACCTTATGGGTATCATATTCCAGCCATGACATGAACTGGTCATTTCACTGACTGGGGGCCAAGCAACAAGTGACGAATGACACAGGTTGGACACTTGTCAGCTTCCCTCAAGTTTTAATGGGAAATGTAGGCGTCCTGGTCTTGCAGCTTGGCTCTCCAACTGCTGTCCAAAGGACTTTTCAACGGTCACTTGTCCAACATTCCGCCAAGCTGCCTACATTTCCCATCAAGACTTGAGGGAAGCTGGCTAGTGTCCAACCTGTGTCAGGCATCACTTGTAGTTTGGCCCTGGGATGGGCCAATTGCATGTACAAAGTTTTGATGGCTCAGTAGTACTTAATATATTTATTGTCAGGACGGGCATTACTTAGAAGAATTGACTTTCCTCCTCTTGCCTGTCGTCTGATCACAGAGGAAAAACTTCTAAAAGCCAAGTGTTGGGTTTGTGCAGAGCCCAAGCCTCGAAATAAAAAGAATTTCTCCACAATTTTATATATATTATATTTATATTTGTTTATTAATACTTCGCCTGTCTCATGGAAATCCAAGGCAGATTATGCAGTGCAAGTGAATACAATTTCATCAACTGTTAGGACAGCCACTGAGCAAAATACAATATGAACAACAGCTATAACAACAATATTCGATTTATATACCACCCTTCAGGACAACTTAACACCCACTCAGAGCGGTTTACAAAGTGTGTTGTTATAATCCCCACAACAACAATCACCCTGTGAGGTGGGTGGGGCTGAGAGAACTCTGAGAGAGCTGTGACTGACCCAAGGTCACCCAGCTGGCTTCAAGTGGAGGAGTGGGGAATCATAGAATCATAGGGTTGGAAAGGAACTTTAGGGTCATCTAGTCCAACCCCTTGCACAATGCAACATATTCACAAATACCGCTCCCCCCGAATCCAACCTGGTTCTCTAGATCACAGTCCCGCCTCTCTTAACCACTACTTTCAGGATATTCACTGAACAGTTACAAAAGCGTATGATTGAAGAAAACTTGAAAACCTGCATAAATCCAAACTCAGAGATGAAACCTTTCTGAAACAAAGTGTGACCAGGGCTCATTTTGAGGGGGAACGTGCAGGAACGCAGTTCTGGTAGTTCTCCAAAAAGGTCACATGTCAGGTGGCCCCACCCACCTGATTTTTGGCCATTTTGGGCCCCTTTTGGCCTGGATCAGGGCTGAAACAGCCCAATTCGGGCCCCAAAAAGGACAGGATCAGGCCCCAAACAGCCAGGATTGGTCCTGAAATGGCCAAGATCGGGCCTCTGACGGGTGGTGGATCACTCTCCCGCTCAGCAGCGGCCCGATCCTGACAATTTTGGGCCCCTTTTCAGCCCCCTTTTGCCATTTTGGGCCCAATTTCAGCCCTGAATGGCCAGGATTGGGTCCAAAACAGCCAGGAGAGGTGGTGTCAGGGGGTGGGGCATATGCAAATCAGCTATGCTAATGACACACTTCGGGTGATGGCAAGGGGCATGGTATATGCAAATGAGTTGTGCTAATGAGTTATGCTAATGTGTTCCTGCAGCTCTTTTTCTATGAAATGACCCCTGGACCAAATTAATTTCTTATGTGCATAATAGACCAATAGCTGAATTTTAGAAAAAATGGAAAGATTTCTTTAATTACTTAGGTTAAAATTAAGATAAATTAAGGTAACAATTTACAAAGATAAAAAGATAAAATAATAATAATAATAACATTCGATCTATATACCACCCTTCAGGATAATTTAACACCTACTCAGAGTGGTTTACAAAGTATGTTATTATTATGCCAATAACAAAACACCCTGTGCGGTGGGGTGGGGCTGAGAGAGCTCCTAGAAGCTGTGACTGACCCAAGGTCACCCTGCCAGCTTCAAACAGAGGAGTGGGGAATCAAACCCGGCTCTCCAGATTAGAGTCATGCCGCTCTTAACCATTATTTTTCTAAAAATCTCCCAAAAGATCATGTATTCCAAAGTTTTGGGAAAAAGAAAAGGAAAAAATATTAATAATAATGTTCAATTTACATACTGCCCTTCAGGACAACTTAACACCCGCACAGAGCAGTGACTGACCCAAAGTCACCCAGCTGGCTTCCGGCGGAAGAGTGGGGAATCAAACGCAGTTCTCCAGATTAGAGTCCCACGCTCTTAACCACGCTCTTAACCACTACACTACATTTCTTCATACAGGAGAAATGATATATTTTAAATAGTTGATATTAAAGTCTGGGTATAAGCAAGAAAAGAGAGGGAATGAGACCTATTAATTCATTTAGCTGTGCTGTTACATCATTTGAATGTATCTTTCTATTAGTCTAATCAAACTTTAAATGTAGTGTCTCTATAAGTTTTAATGCACTTTCTATTGTTATATCTTTTTAAATATTTTTTTTAAACAAGAGTTCCCACAGACCAGATGTGGCCCCCTGCCCCTCGGTCGATAATTCGCCCATCTTTGTCCTCGGGTCTTCGAGATACTTTTCAGCGTTGCGCTTGCTGCTGTGGGAAAAGGGCCGCAATCCCTTCAAGTGCATGGTTACCTCTCCTCAAAGCTGACTTCAGCATCTCTGATAAGCTGTCGAGGCAAGTTCCAGCACCGAGAGGCAATCTTGGACTGGACTGATCAATATCTCAAGCTTGGCACGGTGCGTGATGTGGATGGATGGTCGGCATTGGCAGACACTCCTCAGATGGTTTATCTTAACGTCGCACTCATCCTGCCCACGTTTGTTCTCCAAAGGCTAATTTCAAACAGGCCCAGGTACTCTCGGTTGCTCTGGAGAGGCACTCCTAGGAGAGAGGAGAGAGGCAGGCTATAATAGAAGGATTTCCTAGGGGCCTGGCTTCCTAGGAGCACACAGAAGGCAGCGATCAATGTTTCGTTTTTTTTCTTCTGAGCAGACAAGACAGAGCTGTGCTGCACATGGGGACCACATCAGCGTCGCTTGTGCGGCTTCTCACAAGAACCCTGGGAATTGTAGTTTGTGCAGAGCCCAGTTAAATGAGACCAAGGCTAGTATAGTCCAGCAGTCTGTTTCCACCGGGGATCCAATCCAACAGATGTCTCCAGGCCAGGAAATCCACAAACAGGAGAGAGAATTCAAAAGAGATTAACATTGGATTAAAAAGATGTGTCCTTTAAAACTTGTATTTCTTTTATTTAAAATTGTTTTTATGGTGTAATGGTTACAGGAGGGATTGACACTCTTGTTGAGTCTCTGGGAACTTTTCTGAGAATTGTGAGTGGGCACTACCACCAAATAGCTGCCACGGGATTTGGGTCTAGTCACCAAACATTGGGAGGTCCCAAGCCAAGTGCTGTCCTGTGATGAAAATAGCTATGGATGCTCCCTTCCGATGGAAAGGGGATAGATCCTGGACTCCTCTTGAGCACCTACTGCTCCACAGGAATGGAGGAAAGCCAAGATTACCTCTTTGCTTTGGGGAAAATACGCTTTGGGAAAGGAGGTGCTTTCCATGGTCATAAATCCGTGTTAGTCTGTTGCCACAAAACAGTAAAGACTAACGCTACACTCCTAAGCAGAGTTACTCCAGTCTAAGCCCATTGATTGCAATGGTCTTAGACTGGAGTAACTCTGCTTAGGATTGCTCTGTGAGTCTAGTAGCACCTTAAAAACTAACCAATGTTATTGAGGCATAAGCTTTCGAGAACCACAGCTCTCTTTGTCAGATGCATGGAGGGTAAGAAGAAACTGGGCAGAGATATACAGGTGGGGAGGGGAGGGGGGAGAGGGTGCAGGGAGTGGAGGCCATGTAAATGCAAAGCAGTTGCAAAAGTCATAAAAGCCTGTAGTAGTAAAATAGTAAAGTCCAGTAGCACCTTTAAGACTGACCAACTTGATTGTAGCATAAGCTTTCGAGAACCACAGCTCTCTTTGTCAGATGCATCTGATGAAGAGAGCTGTGGTTTTCAAGAGCTTATGCTACAATCAAGTTGCTTCTGCTACAATCAAGACTAAACAATCAAGTTGGTTAGTCTTAAAGGTACTATTGGACTCTTTACTATTTCATTACCAGAAGTAACCACCTTTAGGCATTTCATTCAGATTCAGCTATGGAGGGGAGGGGTCACACCCAGCCTGGACTGTGCACTCCACCTCTTTCATGACTTCTGCAACTGGTTTACTTTTACATGGCCCTCACTCCCTGCACCCTCCCCTCCCTCCCCTCCCCATCAATACACCTCTATCCAGTTTCTTCATGCATCTGACGAAGAGAGCTGGGGTTCTCGAAAGCTTGTGCCTCAATAAAGTTGGTTAGTCTTAAAAGTGCTACTGGAGTCTTTATTGTTTTGGGAAAGGAGGAAGTAAGCCCCAGGAAACACACTGGCCAACACCTGGGTGCCTGTGGGCACCATGTTGGAACCACTGGGTTAGAGAATTGAACTAGGATCTGGGGGACCACGGGATCTTGAGTGATTCCCTCTCAGACTCTGTGAAGATAAAATGGGAAAATGAGAGCTAGGCAAGCTGTCTCGAGCTCCTCAGAGGCAGGGCCTAAGAAGATCGGGAGAGCCCTGGTGGATCAGACTGGTGGTCCATCTCGCCCATCTCTGTTTCACACAGCAGCCAACTAGTTGCCCAAGAGGGCTAACAAAACAGTATAAAAATGCACGCACTATATAGACAGGTGACAATGTAGGAAACTTGGTCTTGATTAGTGCAAGTGAACATGTGTGTGTTGGTAGGGAATAAATTCTTCTTCCTTTCCCGCACGGCCATAATCCGGATCATTATGGCATATACAATTAACTTTTTTACAGACTGGCGGAGATCTGTGATCTTCATTTCATCCGTTCTGGCCCTGAGAGCCAAGCTACAAGTGATGTCTTACACAGGTTGGACACTCGTCAGCTTCCCTCAAGTTTTGATGGGAAATGTAGGCATCCTGGTCTTGCAGCTGTAATGGAGACCCAAGCTGTAAAGCCAGGATGCCTACATTTCCCATCAAAACTTGAGGGAAGCTGACAAGTGTCCAACATGTGTAAGGCATCACTTGTAGCTTGGCTCTCAGAATCCCACTGCCCTCCTCCTCAACGTTACAGAACTGCGTGTTATATGTTGTCAAGTCTCTTTCGACCTATGGCGACCCTATCAAGGAAAGTCCTCCAAAACATCCTATCATTAACAGACTTGCTCAGATTCTGCAAACTGGAGGACGTGGCTTCTTTTATTGAGTCCAGCCACCTCATTTTGGGTCTTCCTCTTTTCCTTCTGCCTTCCACTTTTCCAGAGAATCTTGTCCTCTCATGATGTGACCAAAGTACAATAGTCTCACTTTTGTCATTCAGTTTCTAGGGAGAATTCAGGCTTGATTTGATCTAGTACCCACTTATTTGTCTTTTTGGCTGTCTATGGTATCTGTAAAACTCTCCTCCAACACCACATTTCCCAGAGAGAATCTTTATCTTTAAGGATCTTCTCTAGCTCCCTCACAGCTGCACTTCCAAGTCTCAATCTTCTTCTGATTTCTTCATTGCAGTCTCCCTTTGGGTTGATGATTGAGCCAAGGAATAGGAAATCTTGAACAATTTCAATTATTTCATTGTCAACTTTAAAATTGTGCAATTCCTCAGTAGTCATTACTTTTGTCTTCTTGACGTTCAGCTGTAATACAGAACTATAGTTCCCAAAATTCAGTAAGGAAGGCAAAGGATGCTGAAAGCCAGGCTATAAGTTTGCCCTTTCTGGAAGGGCATCTTTCCCCTGCATTTTCCCCTGAGACAGGCACGCCTCAAGCTTCCTTCATATTATCACAAGCAAACACCAAGGAATGCTTAAGCAAGCAGATTTTCCTGCAGGCCTAACCTTGATGTTTGATTCCTTTATGTTCTGTGCCGTTCAGATTTATGAGGAAGTTTGGTGTTCGTGGACATTGAGGAACAGCAACGGCTGAAATAAGATCGACCCTAGCCCATAAAATTCCACAAAGACAACTGTTTTCTTAAATTGTCCAGGCTTAGTAGAGCTGTAAGGAGCGCTTCACATCTCAGTGTGTGCATTTTTATTTTTGTTTTAGGAGTGTGTGGGCGTGCACCGGAGAACACATTAATTCTTTTGCTCTGACAGCTTTACAGAACACAAACCACTGCTGTTAGAAATGCTGCTAAGCCTACTATAATTTTTAAAAAGCGATGCACGTGTATACATCACATATAACACTCCACGTACTTCTTTGAATATATAAGAGAAGCCAAGAGGTGAGAGGAAATCCAACCATTTGCCCCTCTCTAGTTTTAGATGTTTGATTATTCAGATTGCTCCTCTACCCCACCCACCCCAGTTTCCATTTGATGAGGAGTGCTGTGAAAACTTAAAAGCGTGCATATTTCTTCCCCAACTAATTTGGATTGGTTTGGGATATTCTGTGCTTATAATTAGGACAGTACCATCTGTCCCTTAAGACATTCGGAGCATCTGCAGGTTCCTTTGGTCTGATTGGGCATTTTAGCAAGGATCGAGCGGCTTTGTTCTCTACCCACTTTGAGCTTCTTGAGAGTTCAGCTCATAAAAATAGCAGCCCTTTGTCAGCTGAGACGGAGGCAGCTGCTACTGATCAGTGCAATGCAGTCAATCAACTATTTGCAACCCATTATAAGATACTAGACGACCACAACGATGAGAAGCAATCTGGAAGAACAATCCACTAGTCATTTAGCTGTATATTAATGCTGTAGAAGCCGACGTAGCAGATGTGAAAGTTGGACAATGAAAAAAGCTGACAGGAGGAAAAGGGATTCATTTGAACTGTGCAGAGGAGTTAGCCGTGTTAGTCTGTGGTAGCAAAATCAAAAAGAGTCCAGTAGCACCTTTAAGACTAACCAATTTTATTGTAGCATAAGCTTTCGAGAACCACAGCTCTCTTCGTCAGATGCATGGTACAGAAACTGGTCAAATATAGAAGAGGAGGGGGGAGGAGAGGAGGAGAGAGAAGATGCAGTTAGGAGGGGAGAGGGAGGGTGCAACCAAAACATTCCTTTGTTAGCAAATGTAAACATCTCCTTTTGGAGTGGAGATTAATTGGCTTGTGTGAGGCTTCAAAGGAGTTTGCCCTGTTGGTTTGTAGCAGCAAAACAACCGGACCATCCAATTCCAATGTAGTATAAGCCTTCGATAACCACAGCTCTCCCCGTCAGATGCATCTGACAAAGAGAACTGTGGTCCCCGGAAATGTGGTGCTGGAGGAGAGTTTTACAGATCCTGGCAATGGCCAAAAAGACAACAAGTGGGTTCTAGATCAACATAAGCCTGAATTCTCCCTGGAAGCTAAAACGGCAAAACTAAGGCTATCGTACTTTGGCCACATCAGGAGAAGACAAGATTCTCTGGAAAAGTCAATAATGCCAGGAAAAGCGGAAGGCAATAGGAAAAAAGGAAGACCTAAAATGAGATGGCTGGACTCAGTAAAGGAAGCCACGTCCCCCAGTTTGCAAGATCTGAGCAAGGCTGTTAATGTTAGGATGTTTTGAAAGTCTTGCATTCATAGGGTCGACTCGCCGTAAGTCCCCTCCCTCTCTCTGCTTGAATTATAAGGACTCCTATCTTTTTCACTCGGATCCCTGAATCTCAAGAGCTCATACCCTGGAAATCTAGCTGGTCTCTTTAAGGTGCTACTGGATCCAAATCTTGCATAAGTCAGAAGCGACTGAATGGGCACAAAATACACAAGCAGAGGAGAGATGCGGTAACACCATTACACAACCAATCACACACACACACACACCATCATACAAACACAGGCTCTCCTCTCTTTAGAGCGGCGGCACCAATTCCTTGAACTGGAAGGAAATAACATTAAACAGAAGACCAATGAATAAAATATATAATGTTAATGGAGATCCATTACAAAAGCTGAAGCTGAGCAGCAAAAGTCTACTGAAGGAGTAGAGGGTGGGGCAGAGTGCCAAGTAGGTGGAAGAGATGCAGTTCTGGAGGCCCAACTTCAAAAAGGATGTGGCCAAAATCGAGAGGGTGCAGAGGAGAACGACGAAGATGATCAGGGGTCTGGAGACTGAGCCCTACGAGGAAAGGCTGAGGGCCTTGGGAATGTTTAGTTTGGAGAAGAGGAGGTTGAGGGGGGACATGATTGCTCTCTTTAAATATTTGAAAGGCTGTCATTTGGAGGAGGGCAAGGAGCTGTTCCAGTTGGCAGCAGAGAGTAGGACCCGAAGCAACGGGCTTAAATTACATGCACAAAGGTACCGGCTGGATATTAGGAAAAACTTTTTCACGGTCAGAGTAGTTCAAAAGTGGGATCAGCTGCCTAGGGAGGTGGTGAGCTCCCCCTCACTGGCAGTTTTCAAGAAGATGCAGGATGAATACTTGTCAGAGGTGCTTTAGGCTGATCCTGCACTGGGCAGGGGGTTGGACTAGATGGTCTGTATGGCCCCTTCCAACTCTATGATTCTGTGATTCTGTGAGTGTTTAATTCGCATTAGTGCCTGAGGTGCAAAAACCAAGCAGCCGCATCCCCTTGTTGAGATTTTCTTGCCCAGGTTTCATGAAATGAAGTCTCTGGGCGTTCCTATTGGCAGGACCAGTGCAAGAGAACTTCCTGGACTTTCCTGACCCCTCCATGGAATGGATCAGAACTCGCCACCGGCTGCCCTTGGTGACATTCCAAATCTGACCCTGGAGGCAACAACCACACTTGGATTGGTAGTCCGGAGAGATCTTCTTTTGTTATTCATGATGGAAACTGCATCCTCCTGCCTAGCTCCAGCGGGCACAAGACGCAGCATCCATCAGCGTTGACTCCAAGGCCTCCTGTTTGATCCCACAGGGCTTGTTAAGGCAGACAAAGAATCGGTCCATTTATTCAAGCGGCGGAAAGGGAGGCAGGAGGGTTGCAGGGGGATATGCATTTCTACAGGCCCTGATAATGGCTAGGGTTTCTACTCAGGCTACCCGATAGCAATGAATGAGGGGGTTTAGAGTAATTCTCAAATGCGTCACCATGCAACCAGAATGACAAGGGATGGCCAGCCAGATCAGCCTCCTAGCTGTTCTCAGACTGGCTGCCAAGTTCCTCCAAGATGCTTCGTAGTTTTAATTCACAGCCTCATAAGCCTCGTTAGGGCTTAATTCTCGTGGCCTCTTCTTACACCCTCAGGGTAACGCCGATTGCCACTTTGAGGTCAGGAAGCAATTTTCGCCAGGCCAGTTTGGCTAGGGATCCTGACGGTGTTTTACCATCTTCTGGGCATGGAGCAGGGGTCACTGAGGGCGTGGGGGGAGATAGTTGTGCATTGTGCTGGGGGCTGGACTAGATGACCATGGAGGCACCTTCCAACTCTATGATTCTATGAATATGTTATTAAATATTTTACCAAGTCATATAATAGAAATGCATAACGAACTTTTTAAATATATAGTGACAGCAGCGAGAATAGTGTATACAAGAGAATGGAAGGTAGAATCTTGTCCAGACATGACTGATTGGATGAATAAATTGTATGAATATGCAAGACGAGACCTTTTCAGTGGTGGCACCTCACCTGTGGAATTCCCTTTCCAGTGAAGCTCAGCTGGCCCCTGCTTTGCTTTTTTCAGGTGCCAGACCAAAACATTTCTGTTCAGCCAGGCTTTAGTCTGGAAACGGTTATTTTAAGCTGTCAGTGTTATGTATCTATTGTCTAAGTTTTTATGCCAAGCTGGATATTTAACGTTGGGTTTTAATTCATATCATTTAATGTTTTGTTTTTATTATTTTATTTTGTAAGGCCCTTTGGGCAGGTTCCTGGAGAGGGGGCAGAAACATCTTCTAAGTGTTTAGTAAAGAAATTAAAATGTAAATACCATTTTGAGGACTAGTTTAGTCGAAAGACATCATCGGGGTCAAAGAAAGAGGAGGGTCCAGGAACAACGTTCTAAGGGCCCTGGTCACTTTGGGAACCCGTGGAGCTGCAGAAGTAACAACAACAACAACCACAACAATAATAATAACATTCAATTTATATAACGCCCTTCAGGACAACTTACCACCCACTCAGTGCGGCTTACAAAGTGTGTTATTATTTTGGAGGGGTTTGGACTAGATGACCCTAGAGGGTCCTTCCAACCCTGTGATTCTATGATTCTATTATTATTACCCTCATAACAATCACCCTGTGAGGTGGGTGGGGCTGAGAGAGCTTTGAGAGAGCTGTGACTGACCCAAGGTCACCCAGCTGGCTTCAAGCAGAGGAGTGGGGAATCAAACCTGGCTCTCCAGATTAGAGTCCTGATTTTCCTATGAAGTCTAGAGTGGGTTTCTCTGGGGGATCCTTCTTGGCTTGTACTGTGAGATTGGCTGAGATTATTTGGGTTATTCATTCTGGCCAATTTTGTCTAGAAACCTTGCATTTCTGGCATATCTTTAACTATTTAAAATGACAGAAACAGAAAGGTGAGATGCTGCTAGATATCAAAAATTGGCTGTGAAATACAACATTCTTTCAGAAGTAAAATACTGACATTGCATACAGACTACCAAATCTTTCAAGGATATGTTCCAGTTATTGAAACAACTTTCATCTGCTTGGCTGTTCTAAAGTTTAAAAGCACCCAGAGGTGAGGGTGAGAAATTGTAGCAGAAACAGTACTCCTTTTCTTTCAGAAGTCAGTGTTGGGATTTTTCCATTGAGAACCGGCTTTCTCTTGTAACACAATTGCACCAGGAGGTGCTTTTTCATAAAATGTGTTCTCGATGCTCTGGCGGCCTGTGGTGAATTTTTTCTCATTTTCAGAAATATGCATCCCACCGGTGTGACTGACCGAGGCGCTATTATGCAACAGGCTTCCAGCATAGCGTCATGTCATTGCTTGGCATTTCCAGGAATAATCAACCAAGACTGGGCCTTGAGTCTGATATGGAATAGGGAAACATACTATTTGTCACGTCTTGCCAAGTAGATCCCCAGGTACTTCACTGCACACACTCAGGTGGATGAGTTAAAGTTGCTTTATTAGAGACCTATCAGCAGGGCTTTTTTTCAGCGGGAATGCAGTGGAATGGAGTTCCGGCACTTCTTGAAAATGGTCACATGGCCGGTGGCCCCACCCCCTAATCTCCAGACAGAGTAGGGTTGCCATCTCCAAGGTGGGAAATTCCTGGAGATCTGGGGAGTGAAATCTGGAGAAACCTGGAGAAAGTGGGGTTTGGGGAGGGAAAAGACCTTGGCATGGCATAATTCCATAGAGTCCACCCCCCAAAGTAGCCATTTTCTCCAGGTGAACTGATCTCTGTGGCCTGGAGACCAGTTTTAATTCCGGGAGCTCTCCAGCCACTACCTGGAGGCTGGCAACCCTAAGACAGAGGGGAGTTTAGATTGCCCTCCCCGCAGCAGTGCAGACGGCAATCTCAACTCCCCTCTGTCTGGAGATCAGGGGGTGGGGCCACTGGCCATGTGACCATTTTTGCTGAGGTCAATTTAAACTTTAAAAAACTCCCCCCTTGTTCCAGCTGACCCAAAGTGACATCATTGTGTGGTCCTGAGTTCCACCACCTCTTTTCCTAGAAAAAAAAGCCCTGCCTATCAGTATTCAAGAAGCTCAGTCTGTGGCATTGGCAGACGTGATGCAAGGAGGGAAAGCAATGTTAATTAAGGGGAGCATTCCCACCCCTGGGACGGAGACCGTTAAGATTTTGGCACGAAGTGTCCAGGAGGCTGGGTGAACAGGGAGGGGGAAGGGAACAAGCTCACACCCTGGGAAACTCTTATAGGATGACTCAGCCCAAACCCACCTTCCTGAGTAGATACAAATGACCTGCCAACATCTTTTCCACACTGTGACACTGAGAGATCTCTGTCTTTCGGTGCTACGCCTCTGAAGATGCCAGCCACAGCTGCTGGCGAAACATCAGGAACTACAATGCCAAGACCACGGCGATACAGCCCGGAAAACCCACAACAACCAAAGCTCATTCCAGTTCTCAGGATGAGATGGCTCCAGCCGGCGCTCCAAGGCCACGTTCCCAAGCCAGCCGAGGAAGCGAAAGTAAAACACCTGCAAGATAAGCGGCTAAGAGCCCAGCAGCAACTGGGTACCCTTTACACATTCTCAGAGGTTCGGGACATTAGGCAGAAAGACATTCATGGCAGATATACTGGGGGTGTCTGGCACTATTCATACTATCTTGAGTTACACCCTTCTGAGTCTGTGGACTTAGAAGTGAGTAACTTTGCTTAGGACTGCTGGAGTTATACAGCCACTCCAAGATTGACAGGGTGGAATAATGGAAGTCTTACCTCTAAGAATTGCCGCCAAAGTCTACTTTTTCGGTGAAAGAAGCCCCCACCCTCCCGGACCTCCCCCCTTGACAGCAACCAATCAATCAATTCAAAATGGGAAGCTTCAAGACCCGTTTCCTAATAGGAGCCCGCAGTTAGGATGTTACAGAACGTAATCAGCCTATTATGATAAATTACTCGCTGCACATTAGGGCTTTCTCTGTGTTACTCGTGGAAGCATTTCCACACAGCATGGAGACCTTGTCCTTTATCTTGCCTGTTTTAGACTGCAGCCTTCCTTTGGAGCAGCACCCGGCGTTATGTTATTGGTGAACTGAATGGAAGTCTATAAATACTGAAAATCACACCGGACTATCTTCCATCTTTGAAAAAGACTCTGGAAATGGGACCCCAACTGGTCATCCCATCAGATGGTTGTTTTTATCTGCATGCTACTGTTGGTAACTGTATATCTTGAATCCACAACCATATGACCAACAAACTGTATATTGTGGATGTATTGTCGAAGGCTTTCACGGACGGAGAACGATGGTTGTTGTGGGTTTTCCGGGCTGTATTGCCGTGGTCTTGGCATTGTAGTTCCTGACGTTTCGCCAGCAGCTGTGGCTGGCATCTTCAGAGGTGTAGCACCAAAAGACAGAGATCTCTCAGTGTCACCTCTCAGATGCCAGCCACAGCTGCTGGCGAAACGTCAGGAACTACAATGCCAAGACCATGGCAATACAGCCCAGAAAACCCACAACAACCATGTATATTGTGGAGTTGTACTGAATAGTATTGGTTGTGGACACTGTTTACATCTTTACCAGTACTTTATAGGTCTATGAGAAGAAGACTGTATAAAATAATATATGTATTTAAACAGAAACTACAATTAATTGAATGGCAATTGATATGATATCATACTTTTGAAGTGGTGATTTCGTTAGACGGTCTTGTAATCTTTCTTTGTTTTAGACTGCCGGGGAATGAAGACTTCTTCTGGGCCCTTCCCCTTGCTCGAAGAAGATGGATTTCTGAGATGGCTGTTTTGCTCCGTAACAGCGGAGAATTAATTCAGTCTCTTTGGGACATCTGACGAGGGAGTAATAACAGAGAAGAATCAAAAAGAGTCCAGTAGCATCTGACGAAGAGAACTGCGATTCTCGAAAGCTTATGCTACAGTAAAGTTAGTTAGTCTTAAAGGTGCTACTGGACTCTTTTTGATTTTGCTACTACAGACTAACACAGCTAACTCCTCTGGATCTATAACAGAGAAGAGAAGTTACAGTTTGTTCTTTAGGCTGGAGATATTTTGCACCCTCGAAGGATATCCTCATCTCAACAGCATTCTGGTGTGGGGTTTTGTTTGTTTTTGGAGAGAGAGAAAGAGACTTTCTTTAGGCAATAGGAATGGTGAACACAGCTGGATAGAACCAGGAGTTCCAGGGGTCTCATTTCAAGTGGGCAAGCGCTGCAACAAAACTGCGTTGGAAGTTTCTTAACCTGTCAAAAATCAGTCTCTCAGAGACGGCGCACTGGAAACTGAATGATGGGAACTCTGGGGCTTGGGTGTTTTTTTAATGTTCCTCTTTGACGGAGGCTGTCTTGGAGAGAGACACTGCTCAATAAAAAAAGAATGCATGGGTGAGTGAGCAGGGCTCTGGCAGGGCCCCCTTGCTTCCCCCTCCCCACCAATTGCAACTGTACAAAAATGCAAATCCTCAGAGCAATCAACACATCGACAAGCCCAATCCTTATAAAAGGTTGATTTAGCACCTATAATGTAGTTCTTTCCTCCTTCATTGCAGCTCCTGGCACCTGCTTATCTTTGCCAGTCCAGATGTCTTATGACATTCAATGCCATCACATGAAGCAACTCTATCCCAAGTCAGCCCTTGACCTATCAAGGCCATAAGAACATAAGAACATAAGGGAAGCCATGTTGGATCAGGCCAATGGCCCATCCAGTCCAACACTCTGTGTCACACTGTGGCCAAAAATCCAGGTGTCCTCAGGAGGTGCCTCCCACTAGAAGCCCTCCCACTGATTGCCCCTCCCCAAACACCAAGAATACAGAGCATCACTGCCCTAGACAGAGAGTTCCATCTAGACCTTGTGGCTCATAGCCACTGATGGACCTCTGCTCCATCTGTTTATCCAATCCCCTCTTGAAGCTGTCTCTGCTTGAAGCTGCCACCACCTCCTGAGGCAGTGAGTTCCATGTGTTAATCACTCTTTGGGTGAAGGAGTACTTCCTTTTATCCGTTTTAACCCAACTGCTCAGCAATTTCATTGAGTGCCCATGAGTTCTTGTATTGTGAGAAAGATAGAAAAATACTTCTTTCTCTACCTTCTCTATCCCATGCATAATCTTGTAAACCTCTATCACGTCTCCTCTCAGTCGTCGTTTCTCCAAGTTAAAGAGCCCCAAACGCTTTAACCTTTCTTCACAGGGGAAGTGTTCCATCCCTTTAATCATTCTAGTTGCCCTTTTCTACATTTTTTCCAGTGCAGTTCTCTCTCATGGAAGCTTTTTGGGTCATCCATTCTCTTCGCCTAACCTACCTCATAAGGTCGTTCTGAAGATGAAATGGGGGAAGAGAAGAACAATGTAGCATAGTGCTTAAGCGGTTGGGTTGCAAATCAGCATTCTGCTGGTTCGACTCCCATGACTGCCATGAACTCAGTAGGAGGCCTTGGGTCAGCCTCTCAGCCCAGCTCCCCAGCTGTATTGTGGGGATAATAACAACACTGACTTTATTCACCGCCCTGAGTGGGGCACTCATCTGACTAGGAGAGCGGTATATAAGTGCACTGTTATGTGAGCTGCTGTAGTGTAGTGCTTAAGTGGTTGGGTTGCAAATCAGCATTCTGCTGGTTCGACTCCCACAACTGCCCTGGGCACTAATCTGTCTAGAAAAACAGTGTTAAAGCACATTAGGGTTGCCAGATCTTCTTACCCTCCCGGCGAGAGGGGGGAAGCCCTGGCTCTTCCCTTGTTATTTCCTTCTTTATTGTTTACTCGCATGTGTGCAGCATGCACGGTCCAGTGACCACACAGTGACCTCATTTCCCGTGATGTCACTTCCAGTGACATCACCACGCAGGCACAGGGGTGCATGCCTGATTCACAGCAGGCCGATTTGGGCCTGAAACGGACCCAATTTGGCCCATTTGGGGCCCAAATCGGCCCGTGGCGAAGCACAGGAGTGCTCACAGTGTGGCACAATGGAGTCAGTGACATTGTTGCGCTGCCCCAGGAGCACACCTAGAAGGCCTGTTCCCATAACCTTCTTCCCCCGCTAGCCAGGTAAGTGGAGGTGGGGTGGCGGAGGGTGAAACAGGGGACCCCCAGCCCCCACTGGGGGAATGAGATCCCTAAAGCACACTGTTGTTGTTGTTGTTATTATTTCCCCAGGGGAAGAAAGGCAAAGTATAAATGAAGTAAATAAATATAAATACATTTCTATAGCATGACTTGAGCATGTATTTGCCAAGTCAATAAGAGGGTAGTTGAAGTCTTTCTTCAGCGTTTTCTGGTTTTGTTACCTCCCGTATTTCTCTCTATGTCTCGGGATCAACCTCTTTCCCATTCAACAAAGAACATGACCCAGAAACGGCAAGGGCTTTTGTCTTTGAGTGCGGCTGTGCTATGGACGCATGGGGGGAGAGGAACCAGCAAAAGTCATTGAAAGTGCCCCCCGTACACAGGGCTTTCTCTGTGGTGGCCCCTGCCCTGTGGGACGGCCTGCCTGAGGAGGTCAGGAGAGCCCCCACTCTCCTGGCTTTCCGCAAACGATGCAAAACCGAATTATTCAAAAAGGCTTTTTAGATAGGAGGACTATACTGTAGGGAGGGGTCTCAGATGCTTTGCTAATGAGTTAGGGGCCGTAGACTTCACCGCTGTGTCTTTATATCCTATCTGTTATTTTAAATATGTACTCTTATTTATTTAAATCAAAAAGAGTCCAGTAGCACCTTTAAGACTAACTAACTTTATTGTCTTAAAGGTGCTACTGGACTCTTTTTGATTTTTCTACTACAGACTAACACGGCTAACTCCTCTGCACTTATTTATTTATTATTTATTTATATATTTTATTTGACTGATATCCCGCCCTCCCCACAAATGGGCTCAGGGTGGGTCACATCATCATTAAAACACAATAAAGTAATAGTCAATTTTAAAAACAGATTTAAAAACTTATATTAAAATACTCTGGCGCCGTCATACATAGGCTACTTTGGATACTAACAGAAGACCTGCATACGTCATAGCTGTGGGTAAAATGCATAGCCGAGGGCAGTCATAGAAGAGGTAGCGTTCTTAGATAGGATAAGGGGGGACACCCGCTGGTCCTCAACCAAAGGCCTGGCGGAACATCCCCATTTTACAGGCCCTGCAGAACTGTAACAGGTCCCGCAAGGCCCGGATCTCCAGCGGGAGAGCGTTCCACCAGGCTGGGGCCAGGGCAGAAAAAGCCCTGCCCCTGGTGGAGGCCAACCGGATGTCCCTCGGGCTGGGGACCAACAGGAGATCTGCAGAGCGGAGCGCCCTGCAAGGGACGTAATGGGAGAGGCGGTCCAGCAGGTATGCCGGCCCCAGTCCGTGGAGGGCTACCTGAGCTTCACGTTGTCTAATGTCAGTCCTAGAAATGCTCATGTTCTGTTTCAGCATTTCTTCAACTCTGTATTGGATTCCTGCTCATGCTCTGTCTTTGTAAACTTGTATGTCTTTACCCTATGGCATTGTTTATGGAAATGTCCTTGATTTTGACTGTACTCATCTCAGACTGTGTAATCCGCCTTGAGTCTCAGTGAGAAAGGTGGTCTATAACTAACTAACTAACTAACCAACCAACCAACCAACCAACCAACCAACCAACCAACCAACCAACCAACCAACCAACCAACCAACCAACCAACCAAATAAATAAATAAATAAATAAATAAATAAATAAATAAATAAATAAATAAATAAACTAAAACCTGTGGTGGGACTAGATGAATGTGGATGTAAATAAAATAAAATAAAGGGCTTCCATACCTCTCAGATCCGCAAGGAGGTATCACCTTCCCGCACACACCTCCCATATGGGGAACAGAAAGCCCAGGGGTGCTGTGTATACCCAGATTTATGAATGAGTTCCTAGTAAGGAAGGAAATCGACAGGTGCCTTGTGGCACTCCAAGAATCCCGGGAGAGCTCTGCTGTTGGAAGACAGTGCCAGGGCAAGCCTGTTTCCCCACAAGCCCTTCCATGCAGCGAGGAAGCAGAGAGCTTGCCCTGTGTGGGCGTGAGTGGGAGGCAAACAGATTTAGGAAGAAATGCCCAGATCCGTAAGCTACTTCTCTGGCAGCCTTTCTGGCCTTGGGGTGGGGGGTGGCGAAGGGATCGTGATTTCTCATCCTTTTGGAAGCATAGAACCTTAATCTAAGCTCTGAAACCCATTGAGAGATCTGCCTAATGACGTCCGGCCAACCCTAACCTGGACGAAGTTTGATTGGAAAACTTAATTGAATGAGGGAAAAAAGAGGAAGGGAGCCGGAACTGCCCACGAAGAGCCATCTGGTCCCAAGTAATCTTTTGTGAGCCTCAGACAAATTGCAAGCCTCAGACAAATTGCTCCGCACTGCCTTCTTTCACGTCACAAACGATCAAGATTTATCCACCGGTGACGAAGAAGCGAGACATCAAATTCTTTTTTGCCGTAGTGCTGCTGGAAAGGTGCCCCATAGCCGTATTTGCCGGCTGCGATCCTCGGCACACTTTCTCAGGGGTAAGCCGAGTAGGGCTTGATTCTGAGCAAAGGCTCAGAGAAAAGAACTGCCTCTGCAGCCTTGAGCCGGCGGAAATAGGTAATTTAAAAGGGAATTTCCAGGATTAGGAAACAATTCAGCACTCGCCAGAAAGCTGGCTTGTGCTTTATTGTTAGGCAATGCTTGATGGCAGAGTTTCACAAAATCTATATTTCTTTGGTGGGTTTCCTTTATTGCTTCTTCCTGATCGTCTCACAGTGGTTGCGAGTTCTGTCCCTGCTTCCCCTTCTGTTTGGGTAGTCTGTTGAGAAGGTGGACTTGCCGGTTCCCCAGGAGTCTCTGCAGGTGACCAAGTGACCAGTTCTTCAGGAGAAGGCTCTGCACCCTTTGGACCAGTTGTCACTGTGGATTTAGTTGTGTTAGAAGCCAGTGGCAAATGTCTCTCATCCCCATATGCCACCTTGTATCCCCTTACTTTGTGAAATTAAAAATAGTTTACATTCAGAGTTGCAATGGATCTTGAATCAATAGAGAATCAGACGTTGGTTTGCTTTTTAAGAAAAGTTTACTTCTAAAGGAAAAAAGGTACACGGGGTTGCTATAAAACAAAGAAATTGATCCGCTACATCTTGCTGCTGCATGCTACGAACTTCGATCATGCTAGTAATGGAGATTCTTCTCCTTCTTGACCTCAGAGAGGAAATCACAGAATCACAGAGTTGGAAGGGGCCATACAGACCTTCTAGTCCAACCCTCTGCCCAATGCAGGATGAGCCTAAAGCATCTCTGACAAATATTCATCCAGCCTCTTCTTGAAAACTGTAAGTGAAGGGGAGCTCACCACCTCCCTAGGCAGCTGATTCCACCTTGAAACTACTCTGACCGTGAAAAGGTTTTTCCTAATATCCAGCCGGTACCTTTCTGCATGTAATTTAAGCCCGTTGCTTCGGGTCTGACCCTCTGCTGCCAACTGGAACAGCTCCTTGCCCTCCTCCAAATGACAGCCTTTCAAATGTTTAAAGAGAGCAATCATGTCCCCCCTCAACCTCCTCTTCTCCAAAATAAACATTCCCAAGGCCCTCAGCCTTTCCTCGTAGGGCTCAGTCTCTAGAGATCATCCTCATCGCTCTCTTCTGCACCCTCTCAATTTTGTCTGCATCCTTTTTGAAGTGGGGCCTCCAGAAGTGCACACAGTACTCCAGGTGCGGCCTGACCAAGGCAGTATAGAGAGAGACTGCAATTTTGATGCAATTGCCCTTTTGATACAACCCAAGATGGGCTTCACCTCTCAAGGTCCCTTTCTTAAAGATTGGGATAACATTCGCTCTTCTCCAATCTTGTGGCACATCCCCAGTCCTCCCGGAGGTCTTGAAGATGATGGACAGGGGTTCTGCAAGTTCTCTGGAAAGTTCTTTCAGCACTCTTGGGTGCACCCCATCCGGCCCAGGGGATTTGTATTCATCCAGCGCAGCCAGATGCCTCCCCACAACCTCTCTGTCAATGTCAATTATCCACTCAGGTATCCTGCCACATTTTCTACTATCTCTAGATGTGCCCGAGTTCTTCAGGGAGAAAACAGAGGCAAAAAAGGTCATTAAGCCTGTCTGCTTTTTCTCTGTCCCCCATCAGAGTTTCTCTTCCATTCCCAACACCGGTCCAATTGCCTCTTTTACTTTGTGCTTGCTTCTCCCATATCTGTAGAAGTTATCACCTGACCAGTTGACCAATAGTAATTTACAAACACAATATCCAGGAAATTGCCAACCTGGAGGTGGCAACCATATATTATTACCGCAGTTTTGCTGCACCATGAGTCAGCATGCTGCTTTTCAGTCCTTAGCCAGTTGCTTTTACGCCTCGAGGAGTGAGGAGTGAGCTAGGCATAGAAATACAACTAGAAATAGATTTTGATTCTTTCTTCATTCTAACTTTTGCCCTGGAAGTTCCAGATCTTTTCTTTTATAAACAAAAACTTTCAAGCTAAGCACAAAAACATCTATTTGAGCCGCTCTGACAACACAATAAGCTAAGGTATAATTAAGATATTGACCCAACAATGCACTGAGAAAGAACAACCTACAGCCCGCCGGAACTGTGAGCAGTTGCAATGAATAATGTAGCACTGAAGGTTGTTTTAGGCACTGTACATGTTTATGTCAAATAGCAGCATTGCTGTTTGGGACACCCCTCAGGCTCTGAGCAGCCTGCAATTTCATCCTCAGGCCCTCGGCTTGGGTGGCGCGGGAACAGGTGCTAGTGCGGGAACTTTCGCTTTAAAGCACCCTTCCCCGTACCTTACAGTTTAAAAAGCACATGGCACACGCATTCCTGCCGCCTGCTTCTAATCTAACATTTGCAATCTCACATTTGGTGCCGGCCGCCTGGCACCAGAATGCGGGTGCCTGTCTATGAGCAACGCTGCTCAGTTTCACCAGTGCTTTCGGAGATTTCATTGGGCTTCACGCATGCACACATTCACTTTAAGAGCGAGTAACTTGCATTTCTTTTGAGTAAGCATACAAGCGGCGATTCTGAAGATGCTGCAGTTTACCTCGGATTGTCAAGTCTGGTGTTTGCAGCAGTATCTTGGAACCGGTACTGCTGTGTTTATGGGCCCAATTCAATGCCTCAAATTCAGCCCAGAAGACAATAAAGAAGGGCTGCCAACCTCCAGCTGGGGCCTGGAGATTTTTTTGAACTTGCAGCTGATCTCCAGATGTCAGCGATCTGTTCCCTTGCAGAAATGGCTTCTTTGGAAGGGACTCTATGGTATTATACCCTGTTCAACTCCCTTCCCTCCGCAAATCCTGCCCTCCATAATCTCCGCCTGCAAAATCTCCAGGAATTTCCCAGCTTGGAGTTGGCATCCTTATTCAACAACTGGCAGAGACAGCCAGGCCATTGTAAGGGCTACCCAACCTGTGTCACAGATTTCAATACACCACCGCAAGTGACTGTGATAACCTCTAGCACTGACGGCTTTTTTAAAAAAAAGAAAGAATATATGATGGATTAGCCTATTAGCAGTCATTGGGTAAGGGTAGCTATATGAAACCTCCCTGTACAGAGGCAGTGTATCTCTGCATGCAGCCAGGTGCTGGGCACAAAAGAGTCCTGCTTATGGACTTCCCAGTAGCATCTGACTGGTCTGGAATGGTTTATGAGGCACTTTGGAGCCCTGCCAATGATATCAGCATTGAGGCTTCTTGGAAGGAAGCCTCTATCTGTCTGCTAACATACTTTACAGAAGTAACTGAATAAGGTCAGCCTGATATCATTATGAGTATTACGGGGAACCAGAGATTCAATTAGAGCTCTGTCTCTGCGTCCCGTCTTCATTTCCCTTCCTAGCGGAGTGCCACTCTCCCTTCCCCGACTTCATAAATTGAATTGTCAGGCCTACAGACTCTCTTCTCTCTTGCCCCCTTGCTGAAATCATTAATGTGCCAACTACGAGGATGAATCGAGCAGATGGGAGGGAAAGGGACTCGTTCCATGGAAGAGGCACTCGAGCGATCTGTGACCTATTTGCCTTTGGTCAAAGATCCAGAGGAGTTTGCCGTGCTAGTCTGCAGTCGCAAAATAGTCGAGACCAGTAGAACCTTTAAGACTAACCAACTTTATTGTAGCATAAGCTTTCGAGAACCACAGCTCTCTTTGTCAGATGCATCAGCTTTCAAGAACCACAGCTCTCTTTGTCAGATGCATTAGCTTTCAAGAAACACAGCTTTGTTAGATGCATTAGCTTTCGAGAACCACAGCTCTCTTCATCAGATGCATCAGTTTTTGAGAACCCCAGCTCTTTGTCAGATGCATCAGTTTTCAAGAACCACAGCTATCTTCGTCAGATGCACCAGCTTTCGAGAACCACAGCTATCTTCATCAGATGCATCAGCTTTCAAGAACCACAGCTCTCTTTGTCAGATGCATTAGCTTTCAAGAACCACAGCTTTGTCAGATGCATTAGCTTTCAAGAACCACAGTTCTCTTCGTCAGATGCATCAGCTTTCGAGAACCACAGTTCTCTTTGTCAGATGCATCATCAGATGTATCTGATGAAGAGAGCTGTGGTTCTCGAAAGCTGATGCTACAATAAAGTTGGTTAATCTTAAAGGTGCTACTGGACTCTTTACTATGTGCCTTTGGAGATGCAAAGGGCACCTGCTTGCGTCACCCCTCACAATTCCCTGAGAATATTAGGAATATAAAATAAAATATTATAGACTGCAGAATAGCAGGCCACTTCTTAGCCTGCTGTCCAGGGATCTCACGACATGTTGTGAGAACTGGGGCTGCCGAAACACCAAACAAAACCCTCCTTTGCTCTGCATTTCCACCAGAGAGCTTTTTGCAAGACTTCTCGCCACCCACCAAGGCAATTAGATCGGTGGTGAGCATGTGCGTATAGTACAAGCAGACAGATTTACTATCCTCGGTTGCTTTGCACTCAGCCCGCTGAATTCTATTTAATCTTCATTAAAAAGACCGTATGCCTCCCTCAGCAGGAAAGTGGAGATGTAATTACTGAAATATTTAAGGGTTGTTCTTTTGCAGCGTTGTTGAGACCTTTCATACTTCTGTGCAGGGGGTTGTTGGGCCAATCTTTCCCTCCACTGCTCTTCGTTTCAAAATAAACCGGATTCAAACACTGCAGGAAACCAAATTGGAGTTTTGCCTGATACTTAGATTTGCCAGCCTGGAGATCTCCTGGAATGACAACTGACCCCCAAACTGCAGAGATCTGTTCCCTTGAGGAAAATGGCTGCTTTGGAGAGTGGACTTGATGAAGCCCCTCCTCTCCCCAAACCCTGCCCCCCAGGCTCCGCCTCCAAATCTCCAGGAATTACCCCAACCTGGAGATGGTAACTCTAGCCCCCCCTGCAGAGGTGAGGCGGGTGGTAACCAAAGATGCGGCTTTTCAGTGGTGGCACCTCTCCTGTGGAATGCCCTCTCCATGGACGCCTGCCTGGTGCCTACCCTAATGTCTTTCAGGTGCCAGACCCAAACATTTCTTTTTATCCATGTTTTTAACTAGGGGGTTGATGTTTGTAATCTTTTTTACAATGTGCCTCCAGCTTAAGGACTGTCTTGATGATTATTTAGGGCACCTAATATTCTATATTCTGGGGGGGTTTCATGTGCCTTTTGTTTCTGGATTTTATCAGCTGGTTCTTAACGGCACGGCAGTTCATTTTAATGATTTCGTGTTTTTATCTTTTATTGTGTGAGCCACCTCAAGCAGGTCTGTGAAGAGGTGACATATAAATGTTTTAATTAATTAACTGAGGAATTTCCTTGAACACACAGTTGCTCTTTTCTGAGTCAGGCCCTATCAAGGTCTATCAAGGTGGTTACTGTCTCCTCCAACCGGCAGTAGCTTTCTATGGTCGCAGGCAGGGGTCTTTCCTATCACCCAGTGGGTAATGTTTTTAGCTGCAGGTGCCAGGAATTGAACCTAGGACCTTCTGTATGCCAAGCAGAGACTCTGTTGCTGAACCACGTGGGAAGTCTCCTGGGACGTGCCCAAATATATGGCAAATGCAACATCCTTTGGACTTCATGCGTTTTTCAGGCTTTAAGGAGCCACATTGTTTATTTATTTTATTTTATGTTATTTATGTCATTTATAGTCCGCCTTTCTCAATGGAACTCAAGGTGGATTACATAGTGTGAGATTAGTACAATCAGTGTCAAGGACAAGGGCAGGCATTTCCATACCGTGTCAAGGACATTTCCATAAACAATGTCATAGGGTAGATGAAGACAAGTTTACAGAGACATAGCATTAGCAAGGATCCAATACAGGGTTGAAGGATTGCTGAAACGAACATAATCTGTTCTAGAATTGACAGTAGACAACATGAAGCACAAGCAGTATATAGGAGTACATATTCAAAGCAACAGATAATATGTAAACTAACATAATGGTGGAGCCCATGGTTCCCAACTCATTGGCGAAACATCCGAGACCTCCTCCCTATAATACCGCCTTCCTATGTGAGTAAAAAAGCCTTTTTGAATAATTCAGTTTTGCATCGTTTGCAGAAAGCCAAGAGCGTGGGAGCTCTCCTGACCTCCTGCAGGCAGGCTGTTCCATAGGGTAGGGGCCACCACAGAGAAGGCCCATGTACGGGCTGCAGTTGATTTTGCCCATGTGCAGGCTGGCACCTGCAAGAGACCCTGTTCAGATGAGCAAAGCTGCCATGGACGGGCATAGGGAGGGAGGCGGTCCCGAAGGGATGTCGGGCCAAGGCCATGAAGAGCTTTGTATGTAATAACCAGTGTCTTGAATTGAGAACGGTAGCTGATAGGTAGCCAATGGAGTGGCTGCAGGATGGGAGTGATGCTCCTGCTCCTGCTCGCTCCTGATAACTGTCAAGCTGCAGCATCTTGGACCAATTGGAGTCTCCTAGTTAACTTAGATGGGAGACCAATATATGGTGCATTACAATAGTCAAGTTTTGATGTTACCATAGCATGGATCCAGGTGGCCAGGTTGGCCGTGTCGAGATAAGAAGCCATCTTTTAGGCTAGAGTGAGATGGTAGTAAGCATTTTTTGTGGCTGCCTTAACTTGTTTTTCTAGTAGTAGCGCTGGATCCAGTAGAACCCCTAGGCTCTTCACTGAGTCAGCGAGGGTCAAACAAACTCCACCAAAGACATGCCTTCCCTCTTGCTCTTCCCATTTGGGTCAACTCTCAAGGGATGGATGATCAAAGGAAAGCTGGCTCACTTGGACACCAGGAGATGGTTGTTTATTCAGGTGCTTAGTTGGTTGCAGTTATAATAACAACAGCAACAACAACAGTATGCTTATATACCACACTTTTTGGCAGATTAGTGCCACACTCAGAGGATTGAACAAAGTCAGTGTTGGAGAGCTGGGGAGCTCGGCTGTGCTGAGGGCTTAGCCACCTGCTGAGCTCATGGCAGTCGTGGGAGTCGAACTACCAGAGTGCTCATTCGCAGCCCAACCATACAACCACTATGTTACAGCAACTCACGTAACAGGGTGCTTCTATACCATAGGGTGGTGAACAAGATCATTATTTTCCCCACAATGCAACTGGGGAGCTGGACTGGGAGGAGCGGGTGACCCAAGTCCCCCTGTGGAGCTCATGGCAGGAGTGGGATTTGAACCAGCAGAGGGCTGAGTCACAGCCCAACCACTTAACCACTCTGTTCCAGCGGCTCACATAACAGTGCACTTATATACCGCTCTTCTAGACAGATGAGTACCCCACTCAGAGTGGTGAACAGAGTCAATGTTATCATTATCCCCACAATACAGCTGGGGAGCTGCTGGGGCTGAGAGACGTGGCTCAACCAAGGCCACCTGCTGAGCTTGTGGCAGCACAGGGAGTCAAACCAGCAGAGAGCTGATTCACAGCCCTACCATTTAACTGCTATGCTACAGAAGTTCTCATGGTCATTTTCCTTCCCACTGCAGTTGTATTACAGTGAGGTTCATACCCTTTTTTTGGCACCTCATCTTTCAGTACTCAGATTAGGGTTACGTCCATCACAATCTTTTCATCAGCAGTTCCCGAGTCTCAAGGTCTGTAAACCATCCCTGCTCCTCTTCTGCGTATATGATGCTTTAAAAAATAATATTCTTATCCACCTTGATTCCAGTTTTTTTTTTGAGAAAATCAACTTACAAATGCCAAAAAATAAATTTGTATTTCCTCAGTCTTTTTTCCCTGGCTGCTATTTTCCTGATCCTGTTTTTCAAAATTCAAAAGTCCCCGATTCCTTTTCAGAAAGCTCTTACAAACATTCATATTTTCACTACTAATTTTGCCCTTAGATTAGAGCTTACCACACTGACAGAAAATTACGAAGCTCCAGGGTACATGAGCGGGCTTGCCTTATCTATTGCCCCTGTAGCCCCATAAAACAAACTGCAGACAAATTTGGAAAGCCACTGACATCTGCTTCTCCAAGAGTCATGGAAATAGTGTAATCGTCTTCTATGCTCACTCCAAATCCTGTACTCCTCTAAAAATAACCTCACTATTAATGTATTCTATCAGTCTTATACGCGTGCACATAAAGTTGTGTGTTCCAGGTGGGTAGCCATGTTGGCCTGCAACAGAACAAGTAGCACCTTAGAGACCAAAAAGATTTCCAGCACATAAACATTCAACAGTCTAGCTCCCTTCAACTAGGAAAAGAGCAAGAGTCCAGTAGCACCTATAAGACTAACCAAATTTGTGGTAGGGTATGAGCTTTCGTGAGTCAAAGTGAGCTGTGATTCACGAAAGCTCATACCCTACCACAACTTTTGTTAGTCTTATAGGTGCTACTGGACTCTTGCTCTTTTCCACTGCTACAGAAAACACGGCCACGCATCTTAACCTACAACTAGGAAAGTAATGTTGTTGTGTGATTATTAGCCATTAAGTTGAAAACCCGAAGGCACAGTATGCTGTTAAAAATAAAACAGAATTAATTTTAAAGGAAACAGGAGTTTAATTTTTTTTATATAAATGCAAAAGGAAGAAAATATTTCTCAAACTATCAAAATTGGAGGGGAAAGTTAGAAAAAGAAATGTATTATAAATGGACCGAGGCTGCTTACCGTGGGGCTTCTTGGCCTAAGAAAAGATGCTGAGCTGGTACAGACTAAGTAGGTCAATTTCATCCCAACCTCTCTAACATTTCCAGCAATGGTGTGTGTGTTATGTGCTGTCAAATCGCCTCCGACCTATGGGGACCCTATGAACGAAAGACCACCAAAATGTCCTATCATTAACAGACTTGCACAGATCCTGCAAACTGGAGGATGTGGCTACTTTTATTGAGTCAAGCCATCTCGTTTTAGTGCTTCCTCTTTTCCTACTGCCTTCCCTTTCCCCTAGCAGTATACTTTTCCAAAGAATCTTCTCTTCTCGTGATGTAACCAAAATATGATCGCCTCGTTTTGTCATTTTAGTACCAAAGGCGAAGCAACATCAGGTTTCCTAGGGAGCTCTCCCAGGTCCTGAAAAATCCTAGGGAGCTCTCCCAGGTCCTGAAAAATCTGGCTGGCATCTTAAGGTTGGTCCTCTCTGGATGGTACATGGCTCTCTTCAGGCTCACGAATAAACTGGGGCAGGATAGAGATCGGAGCTGGTAAAAAAGGCATATGCATGCATAGTGATTGAAGACTGGCCTTTTCCTCTACTGCTGCGCCAAGCAACTTCTTTTCAGCACTTTTAAAAAGCAGAGTCAAAGCTGGGGCAGTGAATCGATTGGCTGTTGATATTTATTCCCCAAGATGAAGGGACCATTAAAGCAGCCCGGTGTTCTTTAGCAGGAGTGCCCGGATGGATTGTTACAAATGGCCTAGCTCAATATTCAATTACCTGTTCTGCGAGAAGTGGCCAACGGGAGACAAAGGGAACTGCCAAGAAGTGTCTCACAAATGGAGACAGATTTGCACGGCTTGAAATACGCCACATGCTTTCATCCTTGGGAGCGGCGGATGCTTTGTAACAGTTCCCCTTCCAGGAACAGCCTTCAGTAGAAAGTGCCGCCCTTGGAGGCTTTATGTGACTCATCCTGCCTCTGCAGAGACCGGAAGGGGAGAGGAGAACTAGAAGTAATAATAATAATATGTTTATTGCTTTTCCGGCCGAAGCCATAAGCCATACAAACACCAACAAAATATGAACTGTACACTTGAACATACCCAATTCACAAGAACTAGAAGTGTATAACCAGATATATCATTCTAAGAATTCTTTTTTATTCATTTATCTTCACAACAACCCTGTGAGGTAGGTTAGGCTGAGAGTGCGTGGCTGACCCAAGATCACCCAGTGCGCTTCCATGGTAGAGGGTGTGTGCGAACCTGCCAGTTCTAGAGGGGTAGCTGTGCTTATCTGTTGCAACAAAATTAAAACAGAAACCTAGTCACACCTAACAAAATAGGTCTGTAAAATCGTTATTGTTGTTATTGTTGTTGTTTTATAGTCTGCCTTTCTCACTGACACTCAAGGCAGATTATACAGTGTAGGTCAATACAATCAATGCCTGAGACATTCTGTAAATAATACGGTAGGGGATGGGTTGCTGACATTTGAAAGAATAAGCAGAAATCTGATACAGAGCTGAAACAAAACATTAACAATTTAATGTGATGCAGAAACTACCCAGTAGGAGCATACTTGCAGCAACACCCGTACTTGCAGCAGTAGTATAGTCTACAGTTCCTGTCCCTTTACTGAAGCAACTCTGAACCATCCTACTATATAAAAAGCTAAGCGTATTCAAGACAAACTTGCTTCCTACCCTGGTGTGCCACCAGAGGGCGCTGCTGTGGAGGGAAGCCCAGATGAGGCAGCCAGACCTCCAGAGAGTGTGTCACGGCAGGAAGTCCAGGCTGGGATCAGGCACAGAGCAGATGGCGATGTCTGCCCTCGCCTTAACCCAACTGGGATCAGGAGCAACGCAGGTGGCAATGCCCGTTCCCCACCTTCACCAAGCTGGGACCAAGAGCAGAGGAGATGGCAATGCCTACCCCCCGCCCCGCCTTCACCTAGCTGGGATCAGAAGTGGAGCAGGTGGCAATGCCCACCTCCTGCCTTCACTCAGCTGGGATCAGGAGGGGAACAGGTGGCAAGGCCTTCCCCCACCTTCACCCAGCTGGGATCAGGAATGGAGAAGGTGGCAATGCCCACCTGCCTGCTGCCCTCACCCAGCTGGGTGAAGGCACAGAGCAGGGGGCAATGCCCACCCACCCTTTACCCAGCTGAGATCAGGTGCAGAGCAGGAGGAAATACCCACCCTCTGTCTTCACCCGGCTAGGATCAGGAGTTGACTAGGTGGCCCCCGCCTTCACCCAGGTGGAATCAGAAGCGAAGCAGGTGGCAGTGCCCACCCCCTTCACTTCGCTGGGATCAGGCGAGGAGCAGGTGACAATACCCGCCCCCTTCACGCAGCCTGGATCAGGCACAGAGCAGGAAGTGATGCCCACCTCCATTCCCCCAGCTTGGATCAGGCTTGAAGCAGGTGGCAATGCCCCCCCCCCACTTCACCCAGCACATAGTAGGAAACAATTCCTGTCCCTTCTTCACCCAGCTGGGATCAGGAGCAAACAGGTGGCAAGGCCTGCCTCTCTATTCACCCGGCCAGGATCAGGCAAGGATGAGATGACAATGCCCCACCTTCACTCAGCTGGGTGCAAAGGAGGTGACCCTGTCCACCCCACCTCCCTTTCTCCAGCCGGGATCAGTGACGGAGGAGGAGGGAATGCTTGCCTGCCTGCCCTCCCCTTTCTAGAGCCCGTTGTATTTTTCCCCACAACAGGCTTTGTTGCTAGTTTCCTTATGATCCTGGAGACCCAGCCTTGTGCCTTGCCTCTTATATAGCCCCAAGATTTGTTGCATTGCCTCAACTGAGGAGAAGAGTTGTGGAGAGGAGAAGGCCTTGCAGTTCTGCTCCTGGACCTTGTCGTCTCTTTAGCCGATGGGGGCTGGACTTCGGGTCGGGATGCATGTTGCATTCTCCACGGCACTGCACAAAGCTAAATGTATTGGTCTTGCCTGAATGACCATGCGTCCTGTGTTGTGTGCCCATGGGGCCAAGACGTGGAGGGAAGGGAGGCAGAGGAAAGAGAGGGAAAGAGAGTGTGATGGAGGAAGATTAGAAGAGGCAACGCTCAAAAACAACTCTCTGTTTTAAAACTGTGGCACCCATTATCTCTCCGGCCAGCCATCTTTGTCTTACCCTCCCTCCAAGAAGCTCAGAGTAGCAAATTCTCTCCACTTCCGTTTGATATTCACAATTAGGCTAGACTGAAAGAGCCGCCATGCCGAGATCACCCACTGAGCTTCACAGCTAAGTGGCAGTTTGAACTCGGATTTCGCAATTCCTAGGCTGCAAGGCCCTACAACTTCCTTTACAGTTTCTAATTATCTGGTTACTATAAAAAAATCACAAACACAGACATTTAATTCTTTTGACAAGGTGTAATTCACTTCTAACAGCCGAGTACACAAGAAGGCTTAAAGGTATTCCCTGGACTGAAATAGTAAAGAGTCCAGTAGCACCTTTAAGACTAACGAACTTTATTGTCCAGAGGAGTTAGCCGTGTTAGTCTGTAGTAGCAAAATCAAAAAGAGTCCAGTAGCACCTTTAAGACTAACCAATTTTATTGTAGCATAAGCTTTCGAGAATCACAGTTCTCTTCGTCAGATGCATGGAGGGCAGAAGAACTTTATTGTAGCAGTAGCAAAAAAGCCCATTGTAGTCAAAAATACAATGGGCTCTAGAAAGCTGGGGAGGGGTGGCAGGTGGGGGGGGGGGCTGGGGGGGGCTGACAGGTGAGGGGAGGGCTGGCAGGTGAGGCAGGCTGAGAGGTGGGGGCTGGGGAGGGCTGACGGAGGGGGAGCTGAGGATCACAGCTTTGGAGGTCGGCAGGTGGCTCACTCTTCTCTCCCCTCGCCAGCTCAAACAGGGCTGCTGAGGGTGGCCAGTGGCTTGCCCCTCCCGTCCCTTGCCCAGCTCAAGTGGGGCTGGGGAGGGCTGATGGGGGGGGGAGCCACTGGCCACCCCCATCAATCCAACCAACCAAAGTTGAAGGGATTGAAAATGAAAATTTCATTTATTTATTATTGGACTCCTAGTCCTCTCTCCCCGCAGGCAGGCTCAGAGTGGATCGGATCAATTTAAAAGACTTCAAAACTATAACACATAAAAACCGGTAGCATAAAAAGAGCAAAGGCAGTTTCACAAATTTGTCCTCAGTAGCGCACATTGCACAGGCCCACATACAAATTGTTGTGCGTAGTTTGCAACTCCCCGCTATGCAGCACTGGCAGGGGGGTCTGCAACTGGGCAAGGGGGGCACGTGTCCCCCAATCCTCAACTTACTGGATATTTTGACTGATGGTTAGCTATTCCCAAGGGAGCTCTAGGTGACACCCCCCCCATTTATTTCTGCAAATGTCCCCCAGCACCAGCTCTTCAGAACAGCCTTTGGAGGCTCTGCATCCATCACAGAATTTGGGGTCATTCGAAGTTGATCCCTTTACTTTCTTTGGTGAGGAAATGTTTTGCAATGCCCAGGGCAGAACTCTGCAACCTGGGAATATTTCACAGCCTCCGTCACACATGTTTTGCTGCTCATGCAAAATGAGCCGGGGGTTTGCACCGTCTCCTCCTTTTGCCTTCGTTCTGATCACCTTCACCAAAACATTCTGGGATTTCTTCCCCCCCCCCCAGTGAAATGTATAGCAGCTGGTGGGGAGGGGGTAGATTAGAGAAAGTGGTGCTTTGGGGGGGAAGCTAAACACCTTCCGCCACAGGACCGAGCTCAGATTCTGACCCCCCACCCCCCACCCCCTCCATCTCTAGTTTTAAAAACAGCAGGAGACAGAATCCATTCCAAAGCCTGATGAATAATCCATGAGAGGAACCCGGATTAACCTCTCGCTGTGAACAATGGCAGGGAGTAATTAAGTTTTCAAGACGACCATGAAGCCTGCTCCGAGGCCCGTTTACTCGTCAAGTTCAGTCAGACTTGCTCCCTTGTAAGCACGCACATGGTAAAATTGTATGTGCGTGTGCAAGTGTAGATAACAATGCTCTTACGAAGTTCTCGTTGTTTTCAAAATAGTAACGCATCCTGTAGCACCTTTAAGACTAACCAACTTTATTGTAGCGTAAGCTTTCGAGAACCACAACTCTCTTTGTCAGATGCATCGACAGCTTTTGAGAACCACAGTTCTCTTTGTCAGATGCATCTGAAGAAGAGAGTTGTGGTTCTCGAAAGCTGGCGATGCATCTGATGAAGAGAGCGGTGGTTCTCAAAAGCTGATGATGCATCTGATGAAGGGAGATGTGGTTCTCGAAAGCTGATGATGCATCTGACAAAGAGAGCTGTGGTTCTCGGAAGCTGACGATGCATCTGATGAAGAGAGCTGTGGTTCTCAAAAGCTGATGATGCATCTGACAAAGAGATGCACCGATCTCTGATTTTAACATTTAATGGGGTTGCACAATGTTGTGATGATTGTTCCCCCCACCCTGCATCTTCCAGCCCTTCCACAGAATTGCACCTCCCAAAGTCCTGTTGGAAGGAAGCCATGGCAATTAAAGCAGTTTATACATAAACTAGCAACAAAGCCAGTTGTGGGAAAAAATACAATGGGCTCTAGAAAACTGATTTGGCTGAGCACTGCAGCGGGCTGAATCAGTCCTAAATAGGTCTGATTCCGCCGAATTGGGTTGCTATGGAGCCCAGGAATGCTGCAGGGGGGGGGGAGCAGAAAGGACCCTGGAATGCTCCTACACTCTGCAGCAGCCCAATCTGGCCCTGATTCAGGCCATATTGGACAGCTGCAGGGCCCAGGAGTACAGTGGGGAGGGGGTCAAGAGGGCCCTGGATCAGCTGGGGAAGGCAGTGAGATTGCCCATCACCCCTTGCCCAGCTGATCAGCTGGAGAGGGTGGAGACAGTGGACTTCCTTGGCCAATCAGCTGGGGAGGCAAGCAGGCCCTTCCTGTAACTGATCGCAGCAAGGAAGTGCTAGGAGCTGGGCCCGTCCTTCCCGCCTGTGCACAGACTGCGCCTGTGCCACATAAAAGGTGAGTCATCGCTAATACAGCTCACCTTTTATGTTTTAGGACAGACGGCATAAACCGTGTAAACTGATAAGTCGATCAAAGACAGAAGTGAATTGTCCTGTAGGCAGCTACGGACTGCAGCCTCCTTGCTCTTAAAAGATAACCCACCTCCCTCTTAAAAATAAAATCCTCCCCCATGTAGAATGTGTGTATTTACACAACAGTCCTGTTTTCCTACACTGTGGGAGGATATGTTGGGCTATAAGAAAACACCTCTCTATAAATCAGGGTTTTGAAAATGTCCAACCTGTACAGTTCAAAAATTCAAGCCATGCAGAAATGCTGTTGTGTTAGTTTGAACACAATTCTCTTCTGCATTAGTGGGGTCAAATGCCCCCAATTTTGTGTAGGCTTCTAAATTTCCTCTAAATTCATGTAGGCTTCTAAATAATCATGGGATATAACTTGAAGCAGCAAAACACTCGCACGCACATAAGAAAAATGCAAAGGTGTGTGGTAATGTCACGCACTTTGCTCAGGAATTACCATCGTATATCACTGCGCAGTTCCAAATTTCAATTAACTGTGGAAAATGCTTGAATTTATCCACCTCATCCAGCAAAGCGTCAGGGCGGCAAGAGAGAAAGATCGCTTCTTAAGCCGCGGATAATTGCATCATCAGAAAACTCGGCGGCTCCTCTGAGTTTTTGACAAATGTGTCGGCAAACTTTCCTGCTGATGTAGATATTGAGGGTGTGTGTGTGTGTTAAGGAAATATTTAGCTGCACAGATAGGAGTGCAACTCAACACGGCCCCCATTTATCGCAGCTCTCATCACCCCTCTGGAGTGCCTGCACATTTCCTAGTGGTAAGACAAGCTGCCTTGCTCCTCCAGCATCCCTTCCTCTTCCTCTCCCTGAAGTGACAATTTTGCAAAGATACACACCTCAATAAGCTGTTTTATAATGGCTTGGATCAAGAAAGAGGCAGTGAGGGCTTGAAGAAGAAGGGATGGGCGAAATAAATATATTGTGTGCAATAATAAAAGAAGCGGAGCTGGAAGGAACGCTAAGGGAGATCTGGACCCTGCCCCACCCCACAGAAAGGGGGAGGTTCAAGGAGCAGATCGGGAGACTAATACGGCCCTGCAGTGTTGGCCGTAGCCGAGCAGCCGCTTGGCTCAGACCCACGCTATGGCTGCAATAACTAGAATAAGCTCTCTCAGTGGGCAAGTTGACATTTCTGTCAACATCGCTATAAACTGGGTCCAAAACAAAAAGAGAGAATCACAGAAAATATCCGAGAGAAAGCTCCAAGAGCGCCACGAAGAACTAACTAAACCCCAAATAAAGCAAATCGAATGAACCGAAGAAAACTTTTTGTAAAAACAGTTCTATGTCTTCATTATCCATAAAGAATTCATGTCTAATCCAAACATATAGACTGCCGAGAGAGAAATCAGAGGCTAAGAAAGTCACCCATATAATAATGAGGTCACAAGATAATATCAGTCATAATGGATACAATAAGCGCAATATGCTTATATACAATAAATATCGATAAATAACAACAGAAAAGTGACCAGTGCAAATGAGGAATGGGCCCAGGGGCTCCGGAGCACAAAGGAGCATGCTCCAGAGTTCTTCGTTGTTGTGCAAGAAATGAAATTATCCCTGCTGCAACAAGGAAGGGAAGTGAGCGCTTGGCGGCAGGGGATCCCCCACTCTCGCCTGCCACCCCCTGCCCCCACTTACCTGGCTATGTAATAACAAGAACCACGTAAATGCCTGGCTAACAATCTTAATAATACATTTATTTACACATTCATTTAAAGCCAAATCACACAGTATACTACTTATAAACATAGTTCTACACCTCACAGTATACTACTTATAAACATAGTTCTACACCTCACACATGGAAAATCGTTAATTCAATTGCTAAGATAGAGGTACCTAGAGATAATAAAGTGCTGGTGCTACAAAGTGCTACAAATATTCATTGTGCATATATGAAATAAAGTGCAAGCGCATAGTAACAACCCAGCTTGATTTCTGTTTCACAGGTCCTACAGTCATCATTGAATGGATTTGTGAATAAGTGCTTATGCCTGGGATTCTTGAAGGATTCGCTGACTGTGTACTCTTTGACAAAAGATTTTATGAAACGGGTCACATGAGGATCTAGATAACCTGTCGGGGGACCAGAACATTCTTATTCTATTTTGCACTGCCTTTACAGAAAACAGACAAACAAGAATATTCTCATCCGCTACATGGACGTTTGCTATTCGGGACCTGTGAAATAGAAATCAAGCTGGGTCGTTACTATGCGCTTGCATTTTATTTCATATATGTGCAATGAATATTTGTAGCCGGGTCTCCCACCTCCCACCTGGAGGGTAAGGGACCTGGCAACCCTAAAGGGAAAGCCCCTATGTGGGGCGGATTTGATGAGGTAAGTTCCCCCCTTCACGCTCTCCTACCACCCCCAGGTTGGGCTCCAGGGGACCTGGCACCCCTACCTGGCTTGCTCCTGGCCACCGGCAGCCCTCTATGGCAGCAGCAGAAACTTTCAGTCAGTCGAAGGACAAGGTCTCCTCTGGGGAGGTGTCCATGCAGTAACTGAGCGTCTGAGCATACACAAGTTGCCTGCAGAAGGTCCCAGCCCTTTCTAGGCTTGCCAACTCAGGACTGGGGAATTCCTGGAGATTTGGGGGTGGAGCCAGAAGAGGGTGGGGTTTGGAAAGGGGAAGGACATCATATAATTCCATAGAGCCCACCTTCCAAAGCTGCTATTTTCTCCAGGGGAACTGATGTCTGTCGGCTGGAGAAGAGTTGAAATCCTGGGAGATCTCCAGCTACCCCTTGAAGGCTGGTAACTCTGGACCTTGGTAGTCTGGAGATCTTCAGGCCCCACAGGGGCCCTTTTCACACTACATAACTGCTTCCAGAACATCGCGAAACGCAGCACAAAAACCGCGGAAGGGAGCGTCTCCTCGCAAGAGTTTTGTGCGACGTCGCGCGAGTTTTGCACGACATCGCACAAAACTCTCATGAGAAGATGCTATCTTCCGCATTTTTTGTGCTGCGTTTCATGATGTTCTGGAAGCAGGTGTGTAGTGTGAAGAGGGCCCTGGACTTCGGCAGCCCTAACCCTTTCCCTCCCTGTGTTTTTTTCTGTGAAAAATTGCCTGCCCCAATTTTGTCCTGCCCCACAAGAACAGCAATGCTCCTTTTCTCTTCAAGGGGCTGTTTCATTGAGACACAAACAGAGATCATTTCTAAGGACCCCCCTCTATTATATACCATAGCCATTTTGTCCCACTGGGTTATAAGGCCAAGTTGCAGGCCAAAAGGTCTTTAAGCCAGCATGGATGCCACCAGAGAACCTTTCTTTGTTTGCCCCCATACGCCTCACAATTGAGAAGACGAGGTCCATAAAGGACTCAGAAGCTCAGAAAAAGTCTCTTTTGCCCTTCCCAGGTTGTGTGGGAGGTGCAAGAGGCCACGGCTTCTGGATCCATGCAAGAGAGACCCAGTTATGGACAGTATCGATATAACTGACTGCGACGAGTGCCGTCCCTTCTGCTCAGTTTCAAATTCTTGATCCTTCCTTGGTGAGCATTTTGCAAAACCCCGGCCTGTTTCCCAACACTTCGACCCCGGCTCGTAATGTGCTTGCATTTGGGTTGCCAGCCTCTATGCGGTGGCTAGAAATCTCCCAGAATTACAACTGATCTCCAGCTGACAGAGATCAGTTCCCCTGGAGGAAATAGCCGCTTTGGAGGGTGGACTTTATGGCATTATAAACCTGCTGAGGCCCCTGCCCTCCTCAAATCCCACCCTCTCTAGGCTCCACTCCCCCAAATCTCTAGGAATCTCCCAATCCAGAGCTAGCGAGCCTCGCGTGCATGCACCCCATGTGGTATATTTACTGTATATCTGTATGTATGTAATGGAACAGTCTGCTCCTCCCCTAATATCTGTGTGATTTAGTTTGATCCTGTTTGGTGGAGCTCTTGTTTCAGTTTCCGGTTTTGTATGTTAGCTGAAGTTGTTGGTTGTCGGAGTTGTCGCCCCGCAAGTAATCAGCATATGTTTTGAGCCCGCTTGTCCCTCCTGAATGGGCCTGAGGACAAGTGCCTGAGTGAGTTGTCTGACCTGGGAACCCACAGCAAGAGAGGGACGTTACATGGTGTCAGAAGTGGGCCTGTATCTCCTTTAGGTCTCCAGCGTTGAATAGGAAGGTCCCAGGTTGCATCCCTTATGGCTCCATATTGTAGTATTCTTGGGAACTGCCATTTCTTCACAGCATCAGCCAAGCTTCTCGGAAGTTCAATTCCCACCCACCCCACCCCAGCTGCCACAATTACCCAGGAACTAGAGGAATATTGACACCACCGTCACAGAGAACATTCGCAAGAAATGGGAAAGAAAACCAACCCCAGAACACCAGAAAGAAAAGCCTTGGTCACCCGGTTCCTGGACAAATTTGTCAACCTTGCACAGGAGCTAGGTGCCCCTCTTGCCCGTAAAAAGATGGCGGCTCCATCGCAGGCCTTTACATTTTTAGGTACGGAGTTGGACACGGTTAGGCAGACCTCACGGTTACCGATTGATAAGCTCCATGATCTTAGGGCCCATCGGAGGAACTGGAAGTTATCCTTATTGGAACTGCAGCAGACAGCGGGCTACCTCAATTTTGCATGCGGAGTGGTTGCCCTCAGCAGGGCATTTGTTAGACGCCTCTGTGACGTGATGGGCATCTTAGATTTCCACACCATTGGATGCGGATTACTGTAGGCGTTAGAGATGACCTAGTTGTCTGGGGCCAGTTCTTAGATGCCTTCAATGGGGTTTCCTTGTGGAGGCAGGGCCTGTTATTGGAGAGGAACTGTAGGTTTCCCCTGATGCCTCAGGTTCGACTGGTTTTGGGGTTTATTTCTGGGGGCATTGGTGCATGGGTGGGTGGAAGAGGGTCTCGGAAAAGCCCTGACGTTCCTGGAGTTGTCCTATAATTCACAGCAACCCATGTGTTTCAGTAGAAGCAAAGATTTAACATCACAGCACGTGCCTGTAAAGATTTGTGGTTTGTCTGGCTCCGTGGCAATTAATAAGGCTTTCATTGAAGGCCAGGGTTTTACCATTAAAGCCCATCTGTGCATTCAGCTAAAAAGGAGCTATCTTTGAGAATTAGGCTACCGGCTGTTGACTGCACACAGGCAAAGAATCTCATTTCATTTGCAGCAGGTAAAGAAGGCTTCTCGGAGGGGGAGATCCAACTTGATCTGCAAAATAGCCAAGCGCGACCGGAAAAATCTGTATTCCGATCGAGGTAACGATGATTATTAGGAACATCATTAGCGGCTGACCTTTCCACAGTTGAGTGGCTCATAATATCACCCCTGTTAAAACACAGTAGATGGATCGGGGCACGCACCACGTCCATCCATCGCCAAAGGAGGAAAAAGCAATTTGGCGATGGAAGGAATTCTCATCTGCTGTTTCGAGTTACAGCCTTCATAAGCGCTTCTCCACGGAGCCCCGATGTAATTTGTCACCTTCGCTACACATGGTGAGTGGCTTGGAGTGGCAGCAGAGGGTGAATCCATCCCTTCTGGATGCAGAAAAATGAGAAAGCTTCAGTGTCAAGTGGCAATCCCAATAGGAAAATAACTTCTCCGTCTTAAGTGCATGTTACGAAGAGGTTGCATAAAGTACGGAAGTCAATAGAGGAATCATCTAAGGTTGAAAAACAAGGCCCACGGAGAGCAGGTTTTGGGTCCAATAGCACCTTAAAGATGCCCTGAATCTTGCTGTTCTATTACAGACCAACACGGCTACCGATCTGAAACGATGAAGGCACGTAAGGCAACATAAGACCACCGCCTTTGCTGGGTCCGCTCTGACCGATCTTGTTTCCCAGTTAGGAATGCCAGCTTTTCCCCTTGGCAGGACATCTTTTAACAAGGGCACTGAATGCAAATATTCAAAAGGTAAAGCTTTCCTGATTGCTGCATCTAAACGTAGGGAGAAACTCTACCTGTTGTAGACAGGTAACATTCAATAATAATAATAATAATAATAATAATAATAATAATAATATTCAATTTATATATCGCCCTTTAGGACAACTTAACACCCACTCAGAGCATTATTATTATCCTCAAGACAATCACCCTGTGAGGTGGGTGGGGCTGAGAGAGCTCTAAGAGAGCTGTGACTGACCCAAGGTCACCCAGCTGGCTTCAAGTGGAGGAGTGGAGAATCAAACCCGGCTCTCCAGATTAGAGTCCTGCCACTCTTAAGTGACTGACCCAAGGTCACCTAGCCAGCTTCAAGCGGAGGAGTGGGGAATCAAACCCAGCTCTCCAAATTAGAGTCCTGCTGCTCTTAACCACTACACCAAACTGGTAAAGACAGGTAAAGTCACTGGATCTCCGTAACAACAAAGAAGTTGGCAACAATACCATCAAATACATACCAAGCAGTGTTCTGAAGGGCTGCCCCAAAACTGAGCACAGCCGGCAATCCCTTATGCACCGTCTAACCTTCTCAAATCTGCAACAAACATCCTCCGTGCCTTCTTCAGATCCTTACAATCAAACGGTAAACCTGAACTTTTCATCAGGAACACGGAAACCTTTTTCTCCCTTCCTCTTTTTGGCCACAAGAAGAATGCTTGCGGATTGGGGAATTTACTCACTACCTGTTATGTCTGTCCCCTACCTCCATTCCATTGCTCTCTGTACTGAACCATTGCTCCCTGTGCTGAACTATTGCTACTGCTATTATCGAACCATTGCTAATACTGTAGCCTGATATCATTTTCCAAATGCTCTAATCTTAGCTTTCATTTCTTCAGCAGCCTGGGAACACAGCTGTGCTATCTGTTCTTTCTTTGAGGCTCACCGGCGTGACCTTGTGATGTCTGCACCTGCATCCCCAGACCCGCTTCTACACTAATCTGTGGTCTAGGTGGGAAGGGGGGAAAAGAGTGGGTATTTAGAGTTTGTACTTTCTTCAAGTTGCTGTTCCTATCAAGGAACTGTGTACTGCCAGACGCGTTTGTGCCTCTGAGTATTCTATGGACATATATATGGAAAAGATTGGATTTCTGAGTAAAGCCATTTACTCAAGAGCTTGGATTTCTTGTTGCAGTGGTACAGAGCCTTGTCTACCGTATCCTGTCACCCAAAGCCTGACATTACTCCAAGTAGGTGATCTGAATAAAAGGCTGGTTAAGTGAAGAAGACCCCTGGATAAACCATGAAATAATAGTTAAAAAGAAATTTAGTGAATGATGTATTAAAAATAAGCCAGGGCCATAACTGTGAGGTTGAAACTGAAGTCATACACAACAGCCTGGGTGTCCCCTAGCAACATCCGGCCATTGCAACATACAATGCAATCCTAAGAAAAGTTACTCCAGTCTAAGCCCATTGATTTCAATGGGCTTAGACTGGAATAACTCTTTTTATCAGTGATGGCAAACATTTAGGTTGCAATTCTGACACATGCTTGGGAGTAAGCCCCACTGAATAAAATGGAACTTACATCTGAGTAGACTTGCTTAAGCTCACTCATTTACAAAAATGCATGTTGCCTCTCCAGAAGCCCACTCGAGACGGCTCACAAAGTAAAAACGACACAATATAATCATTAAAAACCAACAATGTAAGAATTATCATGTTAAGCCAGGAGCATAAAAAAAAACATAAATCACATCCAGCAGCCCAAAGTGATGTTCATACAACATTCCTCAGGTTAGAAGCTGGCCATAGAAACAGCTAAAAAGATAGTAGAGAGTCCAGTAGCACCTTTAAGACTAGCCAACTTTATTGTGCATAAACTTTCTAGAACCACAGCACTCTGCATCTGACAAAGAGAGCTTTGGTTCTCGAAAGCTTATGCTACAATGAAGTCTTAAAGGTGGTACTGGACTCTACTATTTTGCAACTACAGACTAACACGGCTAACTTCTCTGGAGCTAAAAATTCCTCAGTTAAAAGCCTAGGTTAAAAAAAGATGTATTGTCGAAGGCTTTCACGGCCGGAGAACGATGGTTGTTGTGGGTTTTCCGGGCTGTATTGCCGTGGTCTTGGCATTGTAGTTCCTGACGTTTCGCCAGCAGCTGTGGCTGGCATCTTCAGAGGTGTAGCACCAAAAGACAGAGATCTCTCAGTGTCACAGTGTGGAAAAGATGTAGGTCATTTGTATCTACTCAGGAGGGGTGGGGTTGAGCTGAGTCATCCTGTAAGAGTTTCCCAGGGTGTGGAATGCTAATGGCGGGAGGCTTCACTTTCTTCTTTTCCACACTGTGACACTGAGAGATCTCTGTCTTTTGGTGCTACACCTCTGAAGATGCCAGCCACAGCTGCTGGCGAAACGTCAGGAACTACAATGCCAAGATCACGGCAATACAGCCCGGAAAACCCACAACAACCATTAAAAAAAGATGTTCTGACCTGGCACTGAAAAGAGAATAACGTCGGCATCAAGTAAGCCTCAAAGGAGAGGGCATTCCACAGGTGAGGTGCCACCACGGAGAAAGCCCTGTCCCTGTTTGCCACCCACCTCATCCCTACAGGTGGGCTTGGGAAGTGGTACAGTGTATCGCCCAAGATGGGGCTTCCTGCAGCAGCTGTTGCAAAGGATCCCGGGGAAGAAATCACAGACTCCGGAACAGTTTGAAAATCATTCAGTGGGGTTTACTTAAGCAAACATCTCACAAGATGTATTGTCGAAGGCTTTCACAGCTGGAGAACGATGGTTGTTGTGGGTTTTCCGGGCTGTATTGCCGTGGTCTTGGCATTGTAGTTCCTGACGTTTCGCCAGCAGCTGTGGCTGGCATCTTCAGAGGTATAGCACCAAAACACTCTACACACGACAATAGCCCTGCAGAGAAGATTAGCACATCAAGCACCAATCCATATGCAAAAGAACCTCCTCAGGATACAGTGAAGCCTCCCGCCATTAGCATTCCACACCCTGGGAAACTCTTACAGGATGACTCGGCTCAACCCCACCCCTCCTGAGTAGATACAAATGACCTGCCAACATCTTTTCCACACTGTGACACTGAGAGATCTCTGTCTTTTGGTGCTACACCTCTGAAGATGCCAGCCACAGCTGCTGGCGAAACGTCAGGAACTACAATGCCAAGACCACGGCAATACAGCCCGGAAAACCCACAACAACCATCTCACAGGATCCTCCTTTCCTTTTCTTCCTGAAGACTTCAGGCCCTTTTTTCAGACAACAGCCTTCCTTTTATTTGGGAACCTGAAAAACCTCCAGGACTAACTCGTCTCATCACATGGGCAGTGGCCTTTCAGCCTGCCTTTGGAGGCTCAAGGGCTGCCCGCTGACACTCTTTCTTCCATCGACAGATTCTTGCTCAGCTCCCTTTAGCAGCTCAAATCATCTTCTTTGCTTCACCCTCTTTAAAAAAAAAGTTCTAATGTTGATAGGACTGAGCAGCGGTAGCGTTATTAATATCACAGTTTGTAATTTTCAGGATGCCATTAAGTGCTCATCTGCACGCACGCTTGGGCAAGCGTCTCATTCCCTTCTGCGTCCCGGACAAATGTCTTGGCCAGATCTTTAAGGCTCTCTCCCCGCTCTTAGCTATCTGCTCTCGTCTCCCGGTGTATCCCTCTCTGTGATTTGGGGAGAGGGCTGTGGCTCAGTAGAAGAGAATGTGATTGGAATGTGGCAAGTCTCAGGTTCGATCTCCGTCTTCTCCAGTTCAAATAAACAGGCAGTAGGTGATGTGAGAGGAGCCCCGTGGCGCAGAGTGGTAAGCGGCAGTACTGCAGCCCAAGCTCTGCTCACGATCTGAGTTCGATCCTGGCGGAAGCCGGGTTCCCTATCTGGTGCAAACTGAGGAGGGTAGGGCCACAGGGCTTGGAACTGCCCCCTCCCCAATGCCCTGAGCTGGGGTGGAGAGGAAGGCAGGGTGGCCTGGCTGGCATTGCCCTCTCCCCAGAGCCCCTATCTGGAGGTGGAGAGGAGGGCAAAGTGGTCCGGCTGGACATTGCCCCCTCCCCAGAACCCCTATCTGGGGTGGGAGGAGAGAAGGTCAGGGTCGCCCGGATCAGTATTGCCCCCTCCCTAGCACCCTGATTTGTGAGGGAGGAGGGCTGGGGGGGTGACAGCACTGCCCCTTCCCCAGTGCCGCATATTCTCCCATTTCTCATCTGCATCTGCATGGGCTTTCTCTGTGGTGGCCCCTATCCTGTGGAATGACCTGCCTGAGGAGGTCAGGAGAGCCCCCACTCTCCAGGCTTTTCGTAAACGATGCAAAACCGAACTATTCAAAAAGGCTTTTTACTCAAATGAGAGGGCTGTATCGTAGGAAGGGGGTCTCAGACGCTTCGCTAATGAGTTAGGGACCATAGACTTCACCACTATGTTGCCTTGTGTATTACCTGTTGCTTTGAATATGCACTCCTATATACCACCCGTGCTTCAGGTTATCTAATGCCAGTCCTAGAATTGATTATGTTCTGTTTCAGCAATTCTTCAACTCCGTATTGGATCCTTGCTAATGCTACATCTTTGTAAAATCCTATGACATTGTTTGTGGAAATGGAAATGTCCTTGACACTGTATGGAAATGTCCTCGATACTGATTGTACTAATCTCACGCTATGTAATCTACCTTGAGTCTCGGTGAGAAAGGTGGACTATAAATGACATCAATCAATCAATCAATCAATCAATCAATCAATCAATCAATCAATCAACAACAACAATATAAAAAAACTACAGATAATAGTAATAATAACATTCGATTTATATACCTCTCTTCAGGACAACTTAATGCCCACTCAGAGCGGTTTACAAAATATGTCATTATTATCCCCACAACAAACACCCTGTGAGGTGGGTGGGGCTGAGAGAGCTCCTAGAAGCTGTGACTTCCCTACGGTCGCCCAGCTGGCTTCAAGTGGAGGAGTGGGGAATCAAACCCTGCTCTCCAGTCCCATGCTCTTAACCACTACACCAAACTGGCTCTCAGAGTTGCTATATGAGAAGTCTCAAGGTCGTGAGTGTCCGTGCAAGCATCTCTTCCCAGGCTAAGGAGAGAGGAGGTTAAGAGAACACACAGATAACAGTAGAGGCAGCCCCTCTCTTACATACTTGCACATCACAGTCAAGCAATAGCTTCAACCTTTAGCGTTACTCATAGCATTAGAGCAGAAACAGTGTCAGTCTATGGAGTTCAGGTTACTCTGATTTCATCTCCCAACCCCTTGCAGCAAGAAATCCAAGGTCTCTTGAGCCAAAGGTTCTTTATTGAAAGATTATATTCAAAGTACAGGCATCCATAGATAATCCAAAGGCACGAAAGCTTCTGGCTGAACACGAAGCTTTGTTGAGAATGGCATGCTGGTTACATGCTGCAGTATATCACACCCTCCTTTCCATTCTGCCCCCCCCCCATATGCCCAGCCATTGAGGTTTGGGAATGTGAAAGTAACTCCTCCAAGGTCTGTGGCTAGCCATGCTAGATAAGACAGTCCTGGGAACCACAGCTGTCTTCTGAAACCTGCAGACAAACAACACTGGAAAGTTACAGTAGTGAGATACATAACTAAGGAAAGCAATATGGCAGTACTGTGGTTAGCAGACCTGACAAACAGTACACAGGGTCTGGTTGAGTATGGCAGGTGAGGTTAACCACCTGACAGTTTGAGAAATTAGACCCAGGTAGGATGCCACATTCTACAATTCAGAACTGTCGAATATTGTGGGGCTTTCCTGGTGCCTGGCGCAACACAAGGCGTTCTGACTTCCGCGCCAACCTTGAGCTTCTATCATTAGAGAGAAATCCCATTAAACTCGCTTTTGAACACGAACAGAGGAGTTAAATGAAAGTGAACTCAGGTAAATGAGAGCCATTAAATGCAAGCGATGGAACCAAGCGATGGCTTAATATTATTCTTAAAGAACTAAACTATTCCCAGGGGGTCCTCGGTAATGAAGTTACGGGGACTCTGCTCCGGCAGATGGCTGTCCCTTTGGCAATCAACATTGGGAATGAGGCTGTAATGGCCCCACCTGAGTGGGGGTGGGTGGAGGTCAATTTTGCACACAGTAGGAAGCACATTTAAGCAGAGCAGCAAGAGACCTTTTACGGCAACGGGAAGGAATAGTGGTGAAGCATCTGGGGTGATCACTGCAGATGAGAAATGGGAGCATGTTTCAACTCAATCAGGTACTCTTCTAATTCCACTTTTCCAATGATATATATATCAAACGGTCTCGGTGCTGAAAGATGAATCACCAGTAGGCTTACTGTTGCTCGCTTACGGCAGGTAACCTCCAGATAATTTTCTTTGTTGTCCACTGCAGCTCCAAGCAGCAGCAAGAGAAAAATAAATAAAAATAATTTCAGGTGGGTGGAAGAGCAAGATGTGGGACCAGTAGCACTTTGAGAACCAACTAGATTTCCGGGGTGTGAGCTTTGGAGAGGCAAAGCTCCCTTCGTCAGATACATTTAGAAGTATGTAGGGATTTATCCAGCCAGAAAGCCAGAGCTGAGCAAAGGGGAAACAAAACATGCAATCTGCACAATCTACTCTCTCTAGGTCTAAAACTTACCCCTGTGAATTGACAGGAGTGAATTAAAAGGTAAACAGAAGTTGCCCAATTTCTGACATGGTCCATCTTTGGGTTTTTATCTTTCACAGCCACTCCTGCCCTTTTTCATCCATGGCTTCTCTTTTCAAATCCAAGATCTCCGCTCTTTCCCCCTCTCAAGTGAAAACAAGCCCTTCAAGTCTCTCCAAGCAAAGAGATCTACCTTAAAGTCCTCTCAAACTCCTACCTACCTACCTTATGGGAAATTACCATTTTCTAGAAGGTTCATTCTCCATGGACTAGATACAAGAGGTTACTTTGTTCTGTTGGCTTCCATTTTTGTATACATGGCATACTCTGATCCTGGTAGACTGAAGGCTAGATAGAAAAACTTGACCTGCAACCTGTCTACCTGGGAAGGTGTGATGGAGAGTGCCCTCAAGTCATAGCTAACTTATGGTGACCCCTGGTGGGGTTTTCAGGGCAAGAGTCTATCAGAGGTGGTTTGCCATTGCCTGCCTCTGCAAGTCCTGGTCTTCGTTGGAGGTCTCCCATCCAATTACTAACCAAGGATGACCCTGCTTAGATTTTGAGATCTGATGAGATCAGGCTCACCTGGGCTATCCAGGTCAGGCACCTGGGAAGGTACTTCTTGTTTAAACTCTGTGTGTTCACAGAGTGCACATTCAACTTTTACCTTGCGAAGGTGTTTTTTTTTGTACACAGATACTTGGAGTGTGAGACTTACAGTGGCGCAGTGGCTGGAGTATGAATTAGAGAGACCCCTCTTCAAATCTCTACTCTGCCATGGAAGCCTGTTGAATGAGTTTGGGCCATTCACACACTCTCAGTCTAACCTACTAGAGATAGATCAAGATGGGAGATCCTGATCTGGAGATAGATCAAGATGGGTAGCTGCGTTAAGTCTGTCTGTAGCAGTAGAAAAGAGCATGAGTCCAATAGCACCTCTAAGACTAGCAAAATTTGGAGTCGGGTATGAGCTTTCGTGAGCCACAGCTCACTTCTTCGATATCAATATAGGTGCTACTCAACTCTTGCTCTTTTCTATTGCTACTTCATCTGGTTGTTCTGTACAGGGCTTTTTTTCTGGGAAAAGAGGTGGTGGATCTCTCTACTATCACAAAGCGCACGTGCGCTGCCAGAAACACACGATGAGGGTGGCGTTCTCTTCCTTTCTTCTCCCTCTTGACCTGCCTCTCAGCCAGCCTGGCAGCAGTGGTGCCTCAGTAAGGAAGGTAAAGAAAGGGAAGAAGAAAAGACATGGACAGCGAAAGGGAGGGAGGGAAAGAAAGAAGGAAGCAAGGAAAGAAGGAAAGAAAGAGAAAGGAAAGGAGGGAGGGAAAGGCTGGGGAAGCAGGTGGCCTGGGAGAAGCTCCACCCGGGGAGACGGCCCACGGGTCTTTGGGTGCCAGGGGGCGGGGCCACCAGTCATGTGATCTTTTTACAGAGGTGCCGGATCTCAGATCCAGGGAGATCCCGCTGAAAAAAAGCCCGGTAGTTGAAAAGCAACAAAAATGAGCTGCTTTGAAATGAAGGAGAGGAGAAAGAGGTAAGCCGCTTTGGACCCTCTTTGGGGAGAAAAGCGGGGTATGAATGAAATAAATAGATTTCGCCACGATGGCTCTAGCAACCAAATACCTTAAACAGGACTCTGTGGTAGCTCAGAGGATTGGAGCCACTGTCTCCCAAGTAGCCAGAGTACAACTCCGGCATCTTTCTTTAGGAACGGGACAAAAAGTTAGAAGGATCTCATGATTTTACTCACAAATCTTAGACGTTCCGACTTCTCCAAAGCTAGAAAAGTGTCAGACCAAAGATGCTGTTGGAAGAAAGATGTTGTTGGAAGAGTTGCGGCCCAGCAACGGTTGTTTACCTCTCAGATTCATTTATCCATCCGGTACATGGAAATGCTAATGATAATGGCTACCTTCCCAGAGATGTTGTAAGGATTAATGAGATTTTTAAAAACAACAACAACCTTGTAAAGTGTTTTTCATGCTCCGACTACTGAGTAAATAAGAGTTATTATTCACAGTAATCTTAGGCAAACACAAGAGTGGAGGACATGGAGGGGGGATGATTCAGACGAACCAAAACATAATTTTTCAATGATTGGAAATTCAGCAAAAAAGAAAGATGAACACCTTCACAGTTTTGTTCCTCCGATACAGTTTTGTTCTTCAGGAATACTTTTTTTAAAAAAGTTACTTAGGGTTCAATCACTCCCAGAGTAGTAAACATCGGCTCCTTCCTCCCCCTTTTTGGCATAAGCACAGCTCGCTACATGGAGTTCCTTGCATCGTGGACACAAGGCAGGGTTGCCAGTCTCCAGGTGATAGAGGTCAGATCCCCTGGAGAAAATGGCTGCCGTGGAAGGTGGACTCCGTGGCATTATGCCCTGCCGAGGCCCCTCCCCTTTCCAAGCCACATTCTCCGGATGCCTGGAAGGACCAATTAAGAGGAAGAAAAAAGAAAAGGGAAGTTGCATTGACCAGTCAACTCCATCACAAAAGGTCAGAGAAATAACTGCCCTCCCTTTCCCAAAATAAATGTATGGGATTCATGGTTGTCAATTTCCAGGTAGGGCCTGAGGATTTCCAAGAATTGCAGCTGATCACCAAATGAGAGTCTCTCTACACGAGACATCTGACAGGTGAAGAAGACGTGTTGGGAGATACAATGTTAGCCGGGAAGGGTAGTTTTAAAAGACAGAGCTGGCGGCAGGGCGAAGGCTTTGCTCTACACTGGAGCTGAGTGAAGGGGCTGTGAAATGCCAGAAGGGAAACTTCAGCCCATGATAACCTCTCCAGGTCCAAGCCCAGCTCTGGAAGGCAGCTCCAGCCCATTTCCACTCCTTACTGCCCTCTGGTTGCCATCTCACACAGTTTTAGACTGGAGAGGTGAAATTGACTGAGCCTTAGGGGAGGCGAAGGTGAAATTAACAAACCCTCTGAGGAGAGATCTCTGCCAGCTCTGTCTTTTAAAACTATGCTTCCTAGCTAACATTGTGTCTCCCTACACTTGACCAACACACGCCGAGGTGTCTTGTGTAGAGAGACTCCTAGAAGTGAGGGCAGATCAGGCCAAAGATTTTCAGGGCATAAGGCTGTATTCTTCTTTGCCATTAAGCAGGAGGATTTCATGGAAAAGTACATGCGTTTGCTTCCCAAGGACACTGATTTCAGAATTTAGCTACTCTGGATGAAAATTGGTGCCACCTTGGTATAGAATTAGCATTTCTTATTCTTACTATTATTTAAGCACTGGGAATACACAGTCCTGGTTGGATATTATTGTTTTGCGTTGTGGAATGTGGGACAGATGAAGCCATTTAGGGAATCTCACTGGGTCAGAATATGAGATTCCACCCCTCCTGTTTCATCCCACACATTTTTAGACTGGAGAGGTGAAACTGACAGTGCCTTGGGTGGGGAGGCAAAGATGAAATTAACAAACCCTCTGAGGAGCGATCTCCACCGGCTCTGTCTTTTTAAACTGCACTTCCTGACTAACGTTGCATCTCCATACACTTGATGAATACGCGCTGAGGTGTCTCATGTAGAGAGACTCTGAGGATCTGTGCACAGACGCTCCATTTGGAGAAGCAGAAATGGTGAAATACCTCTCCCTCCAGGTGCGTAGTTTTCATGCAAGAAAACTGTGTTGGGGGAAGCATGAGACTTTCCTCCCTCCGTGGCACTGTTCCAAGACTGTTTGAGCTCTCCCTTTTTTTCCCAGAAGCAGTTCCCTGCAGGTGCCATGTGACTGCAGGGAGAACATTAAACCTAGTGCAGGCCTGTGCAGAAATGTATTGTCTAGAGGTGCCCCGAGAGAGAGCAATCAGCCTGAAGAAACCTACTGAAACTTCAGGCTGAACAGAGACCTGAACCCAAATCTCCGAGATCTGTCTCCTGCACCAGTCTTAATTAAGCCTAAGCAGGTTTTCTCAGGAGTAAGTACCATTTTATTCAGTTCTTAGGGCTGCTCGGTTTGGCTCTCAGGGAAGGACACATTCAAATTCATGGAGGACAGTCCTAGGAGGACAGCTATGGAAACTGCCTGGAGCCACCATGCTCAAATGCAGTGTACTTTGGTTGTTGTGGATTTTCTGGGCTGTATTGCCGTGGTCTTGGCATTGTAGTTCCTGACGTTTCGCCAGCAGCTGTGGCTGGCATCTTCAGAGGTATAGCACCAAAAGACAGAGATCTCTCAGTGTCACAGTGTGGAGAAGATTTTGGCAGGTCATTTATATCTACTCAGGAAGGTGGGTTTGGGCTGAGTCATCCTGTAAGAGTTTCCCAGGGTGTGGAATGCTAAAGGAGGGAAGCTTCACTGTATCCTGAGGAGGTTCTTTTGCATATGGATTGGTGCTTGATGTGCTAATCTTCTCTGCAGGGCTATTGTAGGATGTAGAGTATTTTGTTAGCCTATACAGCCCGGAAAATCCACAACAACCATCATTCTCCGGCCTTCGACAATATAGCAGTGTACTTTCTTTAATTTTTAAAAATGTATTTACATTATTTCTAGTACACCTTTCTTACTGAGACTGAAGGTGGATTACAGAGTGTGAGTCAGCGCAGTCAGTATCAAAGACATCTCAGTGCACATGTAATAGGGTATGGGCATGCAAATTTGCAAAGATTTAAAACCAGCAGAAATCCAGTAGCGAGCTGAAGAAATGCTAGAAGAAAGAGAATCCACAATGTAATTCACCACTGAGGAGGAAAGTGGTGTGTGTGTGTGGGGGGGGGGGGGATTTTCTCTCTCTCTCTCTCTCTCTCTCTCTCTCTCTCTCTCTCTCTCTCTCTCTCAAAAAGCCACTGTGGATTTCCTGCCTCCTGTTAGGACATTTTCTTGCTGAGTCAGAGAGAGCTTTCTAAACAACAAATGATAAGGCATGATTTGAAGGACGGATGCTCTGTCCATTGATAAAACGGACAGAGTTATGGTGTTTTATATGATTACGGCGGCCAAAATGTGTTATGCACAGATGTGGAAGACTCAGGAGATACCATCTATGAAAGATTGGATTTTGAAAGTTTTGAACATGGCAGAAATGGACAAATTAACAAGGAAATTGAAAGAACAAGAAGAATTGGACTATATATCAAGCTGAGAAAAATTTAAGAAATATGTGGGGAAAAAGTGGGACATGAAGGGGAAATTGTGGTCTTTGGAGAAGTAGGGGAGATAGAAACTTACTTAAGCTTTAAAAGGGGTATATTTTACTATATGTTATGGGATTAGTATATTATATTTACAGGGGAGTAGGTATGTAATTTTGTTTTACTTAGTTAGCATATGTACTTATTATTACTTATGAAATCTTTATATTTTTAACTAAGATAAGTAATATAGTTAGAGTAGATAGTAGGTATAATATAGATATATGTTACATTAGTATTATAGATTTTATGAATTTATATGATATACTTTTTAGATTAAGTTGGGTATGGAAAACTGCGGGAAGTCACCAGAAAAGGGGGGGGGGGAAGGATGGGGAAAATGCAATGGGGTGAATAATGATAATGATTTTTATGTTTATGTTTGTAAACCCATCCAATAAAAATTCTTTAAAAAAAAAAAAAGGAAAGCGGTGTGTGTGTGTGGGGGGGGGGATTCTCTCTCTCTCTCTCAAAAAGCCACTGTGAATTTCCTGCCTCCTGTTAGGACATTTTCTTGCTGAGTCAGAGAGAGATTTCTAAACAACAAATGATAAGGCATGATTTGAAGGACGGATGCCTCTCCCAGCTGAATCTTATACGCCTGTGCAGATGACGAATTCTGGGGAACTCAGTGTTGGGGGAAGGGCAGCACTCTGATCTTGTTCACAACTCCTGCGTGAAGCCTGACGGGTGCACAACGGTTTGTTGTTTATGTATTTAATTGCTAATACCCTGCCTTTCTCCATGGCTCAAGGCAGCTTATAAACCCAAGTTTACAAGATACACAATACAATAAAACCCCAAATAACCCCATTTCCATCCTAAAATGCCCCCTAATTTATTCACAGATCTTCCCCTTCCAAGACTTACAGAATTGCCTTCAATCTCAGGGCTGACAGAGGTGCCAACCTCCAGGTGGAGCCTGGAGAGCTCCCAAAATTACAACTGATCTCTAGACTACAGAGAGCAGTTCCCTGGGAGAAAATGGCTGCTTTGGAGGGTGAGGTCTGTGGCATTATACCATGCTGAGGTCCCTCTCCTCCTAAACCCTGCCCTCTCCAGGCTCCGCTGCCAAATCTCCAGGAATTTCCCAGCCCAGAATTGGCAACCCAAGATCAGAGAAGTGAAAAAATGTTGGTTGGAGTCTTGAGGCGAAGGTTGTGGGATCTTGTGTCACAGAAACCTTCAACTGGTTTCTCAGTAGCTGTTTCTGGCCTAATCAATTTTCCACCCGGATGCGCTAGTTATGAGCCAGATGTCCTGTCTGTCTCCTCCTAATGGTTTTCAAAGCCTCCGTGATCCTGTCAGCATCCTTGCCCTGTGGAGTCCACGAAGAGCCATACCAGTCACCGAGGTGAAATGTGTTTACTTTGACTGACAATTCAAAAATAATTTGGCTGTCCCTTGTGAGGGAATGCCCCAGCTGTGGTGGCCATCCTTTCCTATTAGCGATTCTCTCCACTCACTTTTCTGTAACTGCTGTTACAGCCCCACCCACCTCACAGGGTGATAATAATGGCATACTTTGTAAACTGCTGAGAGGCAGGAGAGGTCTGAGGGGGGTTGGCAGGTAGGGGGCCTGGGGAGGTTTGGAAGGTAGGGGGCAAGGGGGGGTCTGGGGAGGGCTGAGAGGCAGGGGGTGGTGCCTCGCTGCTCTTGGTAGAGCCAGGGTGACAGGGCTGGGGGGGCAACGTTCCTCAACCAGGTAAAACAAGGAAGGCCACCCTTCCGAAAGGGGCAGAAATGATGTCCCACTTGAGAAAGATTATTCAGACGTGGAACGCTTTGAAAACTTAACGAGTGTTGTGTAAATGTTTGGAATTATTATTAAAGCCTCCAGCCAACAGTTTATTACCAGCCGTTCTGAAGGCCAGAAGGACGCCTCTCCTTCTGCTCCTTTCCGGAAACTTTGCTGGATGGAGGTTATAAATTATGGATGGCAACCAAATAAGAAAGATCAGCCTGAGTGCTGGATTTCTGCTGTGTAATAAATCCGTGTTTATTTTGTTTTCATTTATTATAAATGCCTGTCCTTCCCCTCTGAAAAGACCGTCTTTACATTACTGAGATCAGTCTAAGCCACGCAGGGTTCTAATGGACGTCCATTTAGCTGCACCTATTTTTTTTTAAATCCTTTTAAAAGGCCACTAAAAATTAAAACATCTCTGGACAGAGGATCCAAGGTCAAGGGATCCCTACTAGTTAGCCGGTATCTTTGTACCTGACCGCAGCTCCAGTGGAGGGCTGTGAGTGCCTCCATATTTTGTGCCCCTTCCCTGAATTGTCGGCTTTAATCTCAGCCTGTGGACCGTGAACTTGCAGTTCCAAAAGGGCTGTGGTTCAACTGCACGTGTAGAAGGTCCCTCCCTGGATCAGTCCCTGCTCTCGCCAGATGAAAGGGCCTTGGATAGCAGGAGCTGGAAAATACCTTCTGTTGCATCCGGCCCTTTGGAGATCACCTGCCAGTGAGGATCGAGCTAGAGGGGCTGTGAGTTGGAAATGAGCTGAATGTGACCTTTCTAGTAGACAAGTAAGAACAAAACCTGCTTCATGTGTGATGGGCAATAACATACCCAATCTCCTTCCACAAGTCTTAATTGGACCTTCGTCCCCATGTTACCAGACGTGCCTTTTATCTCTCTGTTTCCTCCCTTATTTTTCCCATTGCCAAATTTTAGACTGCAGGATGAATCTCCCTGGGGTCACCATAAAAGATAGCTAGAAACACACATCATATCGACATCAAAGAAATCATCTCAATTTGGCTCTTTGGAAAAAAGAATCGAGAGGGGTCCCTCCTCAATTAAAGAATCCAATAGTCTTAAGCATCCATACCAAACAGCCATGATAGGACAGGTACAAATTCCCATTTCTTTCCTACTGTATAACACATGTCTTCAGTCTAGCTTATTTATCTCCCCCTGCCTCCCCCACCCTTTTTAGTTTGTTCTAGATTGATTGAGGTATTAAATCTGTTAAAAAGAAACATATGAAAAATGATTTTGTTAAACAGAAAAGAAACCAATCTACTTATGTACCACTTGGAGGAACATAAAAGGAACTGTGGGCTTCCTTGACCACTATTACCAATTCATGGACAGAAGTACAGTTGTTTGCAGAAGCATTTCAGCGTTTTTGTCTGTGGGAAAACAACAGGCCCCCCGTGCTTTTCTTGCAAATCAAAGGATGTCTCAATTGACTTTGGACGAGTCATGTCATCCTGACAATAAGAAGGAGCCAAATTTAGCCAAGAGCAGCTCTCTGAAATGTAACTCGGCTCTCTCAGGTCCCACTAAAAACCATCTCCTGTTGATCGATTGTGCGGCGAACGGGAGACAAGTACATCTAAAAATGGAGACGTAGAGATTAAAATGTGATCTTGCAGGCCATGAATCAAGGTTTAAAATCGGACGCAGAGGTTCCATGCTCCAATCCTCACCAATTCAGCTTCTCGCCTTACATGTACGAAGGAATAGAAATGACTCTCTGGAGGGATTTAGTCTGAAGCCAGGACATGTTCTGCTAAACGGCTGATTCTTCATCTCTGCCTTGCCTATCCGGATGGCTGATTAGAATTTATTTATAAAGATTCTGCTCTCTACAGCAAGCAGACCCCGTTACTCAAAACATATCTTTGTTTTATCAGAGGGAAAGAGAATTGTTGCCAGCCCTTCACGATGCACATGGATTTGACAAAGGCGCCACTGGGGTGACAACTTTCCATCCTTCCCCCCACCATTACTCCTCTGATGGAGGTCTGCTAGCATCCGTCTGTATTCTCATACCTCCTCTCTTGCATTTCGATTCCTCTTTCTCCACCATGCTCAATGAGACGAACAATACACACTCATTACCATGCCATTTAAAATACAAACTCTAATTTTACCACAACCCTTTTGAGTGTTCCAAGTGTCAGACAGTGGCTTGCTAAAAGTTGCAATCCAGACTACCTCTTGCAATGAGACAAGAATCCATTGATTTCAAAAGATTTACTGAATATAAACAACCATTATAGTCCACTATCCAAGATACTAAGATCTTGGCTGATATACGAGTATTGTTACGAATGACAGGCAAAGGCTAAGGTACAGAATAGCAAACCCCTGCAGGCCTCATCCTCCCCCACAGTTCTCAAAACAAACGGCCCGAGGCTGAGAAAATGAAAGCTTCCCAAGACTGGAAAGGTTGTAGTCATAACATTCCTCTTCTCTAAGATATCTTCTACTGAACTGCTTGCCACCTGCAAAGGAAGCACTTAAAACACTGACAGGATTAAAATGGAGTCTCTTTGGTTTGAACACACATGAAACACAGTCAGAACATGACACCAAGCACATCCCATGCTTTCCTTTCCACTGTTGGCATAGAAGCTGCCTGGACACTGGTGGGTGCTTTTTTCCCCTTTACATTAGAAACAGACGTATGTAATACCTTATCTTGTCTGATCTGGAAGCTTCTCTCTGATTCCTCCTTCTGTTTCCATGCCCTTTTGCTCTCTCTCTCTCCTCCTGGTCTTGCAAGAAGCTAGATGCTTTCAGCAGAGCAATCATGTGCAAGTGTGCAAGAGGCACATTCATACTTTTGTTTTCTCTCTCCTCCTGGTTTTGCAAGAAGCTAGATGCTTTCAGCAGAGCTCTCCTGTGCAAGCGTGCAAGAAGCACATTCATACTTTTGTTCTCTCTCTCCTCCTGGTCTTGCAAGAAGCTAGATGCTTTCAGCAGAGCAATCATGTGCAAGCGTGCAAGAGGCACAGGCACATTCATCCTTTTGTTGTCTCTCTCCTCCTAGTCTTGCAAGAAGCTAGATGCTTTCAGCAGAGCTCTCCTGTGCAAGTGTGCAAGAAGCACATTCATACTTTTGTTCTCTCTCTCCTCCTGGTCTTGCAAGAAGCTAGATGCTTTCAGCAGAGCTCTCCTGTGCAAGCGTGCAAGAAGCACATCCATACTTCCACTTACATGCAGCCATTATGGCTGGCCACTTGTAACTGGGAATAATGTTATTTGGAATAGATTAGGTTTCTATGTTTTCTTCTGCGACTATAAGAATGAGACAGACAGACAGACAGACAGACAGACAGACAGACAGACAGACAGACAGACAGACAGACAGACAGACAGACAGACAGACAGATAGATAGATAGATAGATAGATAGATAGATAGATAGATAGATAGATAGATAGATAGATAGATAGATAGATAGATAGCGAATCACCTTCAATAAACTTTACCTGTTGCAATATACTGCCTCGGGGAGTGTGTTATCACACATGATCCCATGCATTCCTAACTTTTCAACTCTGCTACAACAACTAATGAATATTCCCAGTATCAACAACCCTGAAAGGTAGGCCAGCATTACAATCTCCATATTGCAAGTCAAAGCATGTGTAGCTGTAGATGACAGGCAATGGCTAGTTTAGGCCACCTCCTGAGTTCCTAGCCAAGGTCAAGATTTGACTCAAGGACTTCCCAGCTCAAAGCAATAGGTGCCATTTCATTATATCATGTAAAATCACACAGCAGGAATTTCAACTACCGGGCTCTAATGCCTGCCAAATGGCCGTAATTCTTTCACTGACAAGTAGAACAAGTCTGCTGTGATTCTCTTCCACCTGAGGCCTTGCAGAGATGAACAGAGCCCCTTCAAAAAGGGTTACTGCTCCATGGCAGGATTTTTTTTCTAGCTTGAGGACAATATCAGCCCACTTCTGAAGGCTGAAGGTAGGACCCTGGCTCTTCCAGTTTTTAGTCCCAGCTGAAACTGAGAGGAGGAAGGGCTCATCTCCAATTGGGAGCCATCAAAAGTGGGATGAGGCCCAGATGTGGTCTTCTCATCTATTGTGCTAGTCTTAAAGGTCCTTGCTGTTTAATGGATCTTCAGTGCCCAAGCTGAGAAGCCTGATACTCCCTACTAATGGTTAAGCAGTTTGAGGGCAGGATGAAAAGCCCACACATTCTAGATGTTTGCTATGAGCCACCATTTTGTCTCCCATTGAGGGCAACCTTGGGTTTGTCTCTAAGATATGCACAGACCCAGCTATGTTGGTCTTTGCTAGTAGAAATAGGGTTGCCAGCCTCCAGGTAGTGGCTGGAGATCTCCCGGAATTACAACTGATCTCCAGGCCACAGAGATCAGTTCACCTGGAGAAAATGGCTACTTTTGGGAGTGGACTCTGTGGAATTATGCCATGCCAAGGTCCTTTCCCTCCCTGTTCAGCAATGGGAAAAGTTCGTTGCGGTTCACTGGTTCGGGTTCATCGTCAGTACCGAACCATGAACCATCAGTTTGTTAATTTTTTTGGTTCGTGCCCATGTCTAATCATGATGAATCATGATGGCATATTGGAGAAACTAAGCAACCTTCTCGATTATACCACGAGAGGCGTCCTTCAAGATACTTTGGGCTTTAATATGATCAGACAGACCCATCTTATTTCCAAGAATATGGTAAAGATACTTAAAACAAATATTTTTGTAAAGGAACAATAAAAGAGGATATGTAGGACTGTTTCAATATATTTAAATTTATGCGGAATAGGCTATTTTTAATCTGGCAAATTGATACTTAATATGATTGCCTTCAATATTCATTGCAAGATGGAGGGGACAGGAAGCAGTCACATGCAGGGGGAAGGGTTACTATACTGCCCCCCCCCCCCCCGCCGCCAAAAGAACCACCGAAGAGTTCTAGCCCTTACCTGGAACGGAAAGCCAGAAAACTTCCTGTTTCTCCATCCAGCTTTGCTCTCTCCAGTGTTAGGTTTTGCGCAGAAATGTATGCAATCCAGAAATTGAAATCTGTTAGGGAATTTTTTCTCTGAGTTTCTCTGCTTTCAAATTATATTCCCTTAAGAGCCAATGACTTTTCACAAATCAAGACACCAAAGACAGTGATCTTCAAAGGAATATGGGGTTATTTCTTTGTATTAATAAAACCCACGACACATTGGTTAAAATGTGGAAAGACCCGTTGAAGGGCTTTTATACCTTACAGCTCTAATTGTTTACAGAATAATTGCTATTTCTTTACAGAATAAAAGATCAATGGCTAATGCAAATAATTCTTCAGCAGCACATTCCTCCAGGAGACATGGCACCCAGCAAGTCGAAGAGACAGGACAAATCAGATATGGTAGCAAACCATTTTCTCTACTGGTGTCATTTCCAAGTTCTGCCTGCATTAAGAATGCTCGGCCGTGCCAGGAAGGTTCATCGTTGCCAAAGCCTGACGGGCCCCCTTGTAAGCAAATGGCTTTGTTCGCATCTCTTTGAGTGAAGAACTCAAAGAATTAAAGCGGGCAGGTGAAGGAATGCACATCCCAAGTTTATTTTGATGACAGATTGCCTGGAGGGAGACATTTTTCATTTGGGTAGATTCAGAAGATTTGTTGCGAAGAAGGACATGGTTAATTTCCAGCCTCCACCCCCTGCCCCGGGCTTCGTGCAAGAATCTAATAATTGGATTCTTAAAGCAGAAGCTATTTTGGAAATGTCCAGAGGCCACGGAGGAGAAGGCATTTGGGTTCAGCTGTTTAGATTAGACTTGAAATGAATTTTTGCCAGTAACTGAAACTCCGATAAACTTCCAAAATGATTGAACTCAGTGGATAATCTGAAATGGGAACAGAAGAACATGAGGCTGGGTCCCACCACAGTGCTTGGGCCCCAATCCAACTGCGGTCATAGGCAAGCAGTCATGCAATAGCTATGGATGCACATATCAATTTACCTCCAAAGACACAATCAGGCCTCTTCAGTTAGACTTGTTTGAGTGAGGAAGCTCAGCCTCATACACATGAGCAAAGAAGGCATCTTGCCCATGTGAAGATCTTGTGTTTTCCAACAGTGGCAAGAAAGATGCCTCTGGGAAGGAGACTGGAGTAGTTGACTGGCTCCTGTTGCTTTTCCCTTTTTGCTTTTTAAAGGTGCTGAACATGGAGGTTCCACTTTAATATCTCCCATGGATTCGTCTGCTTTGACTTTCTTAACCCAACATATTTTCTTGGGGTGACCATTAGCGATGGGTACGAACCAAAATATGATCCAAAATTCATGACGAACCAGGCCGGTTCGTGGTTCAGTGGACACCATGGTGCTAGGCTTCCCAGGTCCCTTGGAACCCAAATCGGGGGTTTGCCAGATCCCTTTACTCCCCCGGTGGGAGATTGGGAGCCTGGCACTTACCTTGCCACTTAAGGCGTTTTCTGCATGCACTCCCATGTTACACGATGACATCACTTCCAGAAGTGACGTTATCGTGTGGGGGTTCAAAGGCCAGCTGGGAGTGCTCCTGCACTCACCAAGGTCCAGATCTGGCCCTGCAGGGAATGATTCTTCCCCAAACAGGCCCACTGTGGGTGCAGGAGTGAGCGGCATGGCTCAGGGCACGCAGCGCAGCTTGGGGGGCGTGTAGCGCCACTCGAGTGGGCACGTGCCTCCACTCAGGGGGCTGCGTTTATACCATTTCCTGACTCTGTGCTATGCCCCTGGACTTCCTTGGTGGTCTGTCGGGCAAGTACTAACCAGGGCCGCCCATGCTTAGCTTCCAAGATCTGATAACATTGGGCTAGGCTGGGCACTCCAGGTCATGGCACATATATGTTTACATATTATCAGTGTTGCTACTGAGTTTTATTAAGAAAAATTAACATGAATGCACTCTGGGGTCAACCGGGTGCCCAGACAATTAAACAGTAAGGGCCAGCACTGGAAATTCCACAGTCACAGACAATCTTGAAATGCACAAGGAGCATTTATTTTTCCTAGCCTTGAGAAACACTTTTAAATTGACAGCAATATATAAATGGTAAACGAATCCTTTTTTGTGATGCTAGTATTGACTGGTGCTCAGTACCAGGATCCATTTCCAGGGTTCTCCAAAGTCCTCGGGGGGGGGGGGTCGAAATTGATGTAAACTTATATGTGAGTCCTTCCTTCCTCCCTCCCTCCCTTCCAGACCTTCCTCCCTCCCTTCCAACTCACCTTCCTTCCTCCCTTCCAACCCTCCCTCCCCTCCCTCCTCCCTCCCTCCAAAAAAAAGGAATCTCTGATTAATTGAATCCTTACAATTAATAATTAAAATGTTTAATGACTTACATCTCTCACTGTAGCCAGGTTCAGTGATCACAAAGGTGGAATTCAGGGGTATCAGGGAGTAAGATTTGATTTCTAGAATGACGGTTTCCGAGAGTAAGATGTGAGTTCCACTCTTTTGGGCACATCACCCGGCCTTGAGGGAGAACAGGAATTCCCACAAAGCGGAAGCGAGTTCAACAGGCCTAAATTAATTAAAGGTCCCAGTAGTGTGACTCTAACACACACATCCCCAGGGAAGATTGTCTTCAATGTGACTTCTTCATGACTTACTTCCCTAGTCTGGATTTGCTTAAATTATCTTCCATTGGTGCAAAGGTACTTTTGCTGTTTCAGTTTCAAGCGATCATTCTCATGTCCCTGTTGCAGAGAAATTGCAAAGTTTCCCGTGTTTAGAGGACGCTGATTGTTGCTTTGATACATGAATTCCTGCTCTGTAGGCATCTCCTTCCAAATCAGAGCCGCACAGAAACACAGAGTCTCTCTACGCAAGATATCTTACACGGGAATGCTCAAGTGACTGACTTTCTGTGTGGCAGGGCCGGATCGAGGGGGGGCAGGGGGGGTAGTCTGCTCCCGGCGCCCCCAGGGAGGGGGCGCCGGGAGCAGCTGGCAGCTGCCAGAGGGTGCAGGCAGCCTCACAGCCCCCCCCCCCCGCGCTGCCTTTCGCCTGCCCCGCAGGACAGGGGGCGTCCAGCTTGCCACGCACCCTCTGTCCTGCAGAGCAGGCAAAAGGCAGCGCAGGGGGCTGTGGGGCCACCCACACCGCGTTGACTTTTGCTTGCCCTGCAGGGAAGGGGGTGCACGGCAAACCGGCCGCCCCCTGTCCTGCAAGGCAGGTGAAAGCAGCGCGGAGGGCTGGGAAGCCGCCCGCACCATTCGTCGGGAGGCAAATGGCGCAGGCGGCTTCCCAGCCCCGAACGCTTCCTCTGTTCCGCCCTGCGTGATGACGTCACCTAAGTGACATCATCACGCAGCGCGGGGAGCACGCGCGCAGTGCACGCGCTCGCGAGGTCGCCAGCCTAGGGTTGCCCCGGGCGCAGACAACCCTAGATCCGGCGCTGCTGTGTGGTTTTATATTCAAGTGTACTCTGTCTCTCTAGCAGTGCATGTGCATCCACAATGGGAGAACAAATGTAAGATCTTTCACTTGAGCATCCCCGTGTAATATGTTTTGTGTAGAGCGACTCACAGTAGTGCGGTTCCTCTGGGAATTGACTCCTGTTCCTCTCACACACTCTTTGAAGTCCTTTTAGCTGTAACAGAGAAGGGCACTCCCAATTTTAATTTGGAAAAAAAAAGGCATGGTAGCTATCAGATGTTTGGGAAATGTTGAACTAAAAGCTAGGGTCTGAAGCAAGCAGAACTAAGACAAAACATGATGGTTTCCTATTTCTGAAATCCAGATATTTCTGGGCTGCCATGTTTGTCATGGCGGCTCCAATTCGTTCAGCACAGCTTTTTTCAGGGCCGTTTTAGGAAAAATTGCAATGAAGGAACAGTTCCTGAAATGTTCAAAGGTTCTAAAGTAGACCCTCTCCGCTTGGGTTTCCTTTCTTTCTGTTTTTAACAACAGCCCCGTAAACAACCGTTTGAATTTGCTCAGCTCCCAACAGAAATGAGATATCCTTGCACCGAAATAAAGTTCTGAGAAATATTTAAGGAGAGAAAAGAGGAGCAGAAGGGCAAAGGAGTAGTGCGGCTGAGAGCCAGGTTCAAATCTTCACTCAAGCCTAGAAACAATTTGAGAAATATTCCTGCCAAGGTGAGTTATGTGTTATTACAAGCGCCCGTGAAAGTATTGACTCCTCTTCCCACATCATTCTCTATGATAAAGCTATCCTGCCAGCTAAATTTGAAAATGCAAAAAGTTGTTTAAAATAAATCCCAGAGAAATACTATAGGTAGCTGAGCCCTCCATCTTCTGGGCTGAATGCAGTGAGCATCTACAACTGCTCCAGAACAAGCATTTCGGACTCCAAGGCTTACACACCTGTCTACTTCCACCCTTGTCTAGTCTACACCCATTTTAAATCAGGACAAATGTAAGATAACTTAGAATGATTGCCCTTATGTTTATAAGCCTGAAATCAAACACCCTCAGTTATAGCTGAAATTCTTTTCTAGTGTAAAAAAGAGAGAGAGAGGGGAGAGGGAGGGAGCGAGAAAGTGTTTGATTCCAAAGAACCAAAGAATGCTTTGCCAAGTCTTTTATCAAACTGTCGAGGGAGTTTATACATTTCTTTCTCAGCAAACTAATGTTTATATTATAGCGACTTTTTCTCGCTAATCGACCTGTTAATATTCTGACTCATGATTCATCTTTTAAGGGGAAAACATTAAAATGTAATTTAAAGATTTAATAAATGGTCCAGATTTGTCAGTAAGATTTCTAGCGGCTTTGTGCCGGTTCATCAACGGAACATTCACAAATCTATATTGATACTTTTGCTAGCTGGAGGCGTGATTTAGGACGTGCGGATGTTTTCAAACTTTCCGAAAGCAAATAAACAAGTCGGCAAACTCCGCTCAGAGGCTGTCCGGGGCCTATTGCAGAACATGTAAAAATGAAGCCACTTTTGAGCATGTGCAAAGTGTCTTGTCTGTACCACTGGGTGACCACAGTGAACCCCACATGTCTGGGATTGATGATATTACAAGGCAGTCCTAGTCAAAGGATATGGCTTGAATCTCAAGTACTGACATTCTCCTCTTGAAGTATTGTCGAAGGCTTTCACGGCCGGAGAACGATGGCTGTTGTGGGTTTTCCGGGCTGTATTGTCGTGGTCTTGGCATTGTAGTTCCTGACGTTTCGCCAGCAGCTGTGGCTGGCATCTTCAGAGGTGTAGCCCCAAAAGACAGAGATCTCTCAGTGTCTCTCAGAGATCTCTCAGACACTGAGAGATCTCTGTCTTTTGGTGCTACACCTCTGAAGATGCCAGCCACAGCTGCTGGCGAAACGTCAGGAACTACAATGCCAAGACCACGGCAATACAGCCCGGAAAACCCACAACAGCCATCATTCTCCTCTTGAACTTGGCAACGGACAGCCCTTTGGCCCAATGTGAAGGAGAACCCTCAGCCTCTCGGTTGCCCATGAAACCAAGGAGCACAATAGAGAGCCGACGTTCCCAGGAACCCTGATGTTGCATTCCCTTTTGCTCTTTCAACAGGGCAGGGAAGGGCAGATCCATCCAAACCTCCTAACTTGGGAGGAAACTGTCTCCTACTTTCTACCTGTGGTGAGGGGAAGGGAGAACTTCAGAGAGCTTCTCTGGAACATGATGTAGTGGTTGTGTTAGCCGCCAGACCCCTCCCTCACGGTAAGAGGGCAATTTGGTGTAGTGGTTAAGAGCAGCAGGACTCTAATCTGGAGAGCCAGGTTTGATTCCCTACTCCTTCGTTCGAAGCCAGCTGGAGGACTTTGGGTCAGTCACAGCTTCATGGAGCTCTCTCAGCCCCACCCACCTCACAGGTTGATTGTCGTGAGGATAATAATAATAACACACTTTGTAAACTGCTCTGAGTAGGCATTAAGTTGTCATGAATGGTGGTATATAAATCAAACATTGTTATTATTATATATGGATGAAATATCATAAATGCCCCTTCCCTATATAGCACAAGGCACTGCCTGGCCCAGAATGGATGCCAGCTGAGTGGGAACCTGGAAAACTACCAAAACGTGCCAGAGGCGGTTGACAGGACTGACTGCCCCTCCACGCCCTGGAGAGATGCAGCAATAATGAGGCTACCCGAGAAAGCCCCCGTCTAATCTCATCAACACTCTCTTATACTTTCCCCTCACCCACTTAAACTAATGAAAGTTATTCAGCAAACCTGATAGCTTTCCAATCCAGTACTTTACCAGGTCATCAAGCAATATTCTCACCTATATTCTACTTCAGGTAGGAACCATCAAAACTCTCCCACCTCCTTCATCCACCTCCAGAGACAGCCATTAGGCCATTATTCTGGGGCAAAGACAGCTTTGTCCCAGGGAATGTTTTGCCCTATAACTGGGCTTCCCAGCCATGTGCTCTATGTGTGTGTGTTCTGGGGCCCATTCATGCCCCCCCCCCGATTCATTTGGGCTTCTTCTCTTCTCTGTGAAACACTGGTCGTTTTGCTACTGTCTTCAAGACCAGTAATTATTGCCCTCCTTAAACTGCTTTCTCCCATTTTCCTCCCTGATTTTCTTACTTAGCCTTGTAGGTGTACTGTGTGTATTTGTGTTATTGCACTTTTTATTTCTCTTTTAATAAAAAGCCTTTCCTGTTGAACATCTGCCTGACATTTGAGAGTTCTCTAAGGGAATAGTCCCTGTAAACATTGGTGGAGATTCCTAGTTACCCCCTCTCTCTTGTCTCCTTTAATGCTAATTCTCCCAACAAATTAGGACACTGCCTATTTGGATTACAGTTGGACTGAGATCTGGGAGACTTGAGTTCTAATCTTTGCTCTGACATGGAAACTTGCTGGGCAACCTTGGCCACCTTAAGCCCAATCTACCTTACTGGGTTGCTGTAAGGATAAAATGGAGAATGATGTAAGCTGCTTTGGGTCCCATTGGGGAGAAAGAAGGGGAATAAAATAAATAAACAAGCAAATAAATAAATAATCTGGGCTTGAAAACTGCCTTCACTAATCAACCTGTTGCCTCCTTTCTTCAAGGCCACTTACAAAGACAATTTAGACAAACAAAAAATACATACCCTGCCTCTGCAGCATGCTGGTCTGGTCTGGATCCAACACCCAGCTCGCTCAAGGCAGTGAGCCATGGATTAAGGCCAAGATCCCTTTAGCTCTTTGCCAAGATTCTTTTAGCTCTTTAGCTCTTGTGACTCTGGCATGAATACCTGGAACAAGGAGCACAACAGAAGTGCAGCCTTGATGTCCCATCATTGCTGGTGGAGGGATTCCCAAGATTATCCTCCCTTGTTAATATGCAATGGTTCCGCACATGGCTCAGCTAAAACAAATGCAAAACCGAGGTTTAATTGAGCTCAGTGCGATTAAAGTGATTGCACTGCTCCACCGAAAGGATTTCACAAGGTGCCATCAAACTGGGATCACAAGTCACACTTCAAAGTTGGTTTATTAACCACGGTTAGTCTCACCTATGGTTTCATGAATCTGAACAGCCTGGCTTAACCCCGACACTGCCCTTACACACTACCTGGGCACAGTGACCCAGCTGTAAGAGAGGCAATGAAACCAGCATGTATTGGGGCAAGCCAGAATTTGAACACTCATCCGTGAAACAAATCCCAACATCATAAATGAATCATGGTTAGAATAAACTGGGGTTTCCCATTAGGTCCTCAGCAAGCCACAGAGTCTAGTGTGGAGTCAATAAGAGTGCAGCCAGTTCCCTCTTCTCTGTTTCCTTCAAAGAACTGGTTGGACTGAAAAAAAAGGGTGACTCCCCCCTCTCCATTTCCAGAGGTACCTTGTTTCTGTTCTCATCTGATCTCCACAGACTTCCTGTCTGGAATCAGCAGCTGCTCCTCTGGCTGAGAATTGGCACTCCCAGGGCTTTTTTTCAGCTGGAACAAAGTTTCAGCACCTCCTGAAAATGGCCACATGGCTGGTGGCCCCGCCCCCAGATCTCCAGACAGAGGGGAGTTGAGATTGCCCTCTGTGCCACTCCAGCGGCCTGAAGGGCAATCTAAACTCCCTTTTGTCTGGAGATCGGGGGAGTGGGGCCTCCAGCCATGTGACCATTTTCACCAAGGGCGATTTAAACTTTTAAAAACTCCCCCCTTGTTCCAACTGACCCAAAGTGACATCATTGTGCAGTCCTGAGTTCCACCATTGAGTTCCACCACCTCTTTTCCCAGAAAAAAAGCCCTGGGCACTACACAATAGCCCCATCCGACATGCCAACTCTACCACTTGGAATAAGAGCAGTTGAAAGGAGAGCTCTTCCTCGCTTGCCTTTGGTACAGGCACACTGAACCATATATGATTGCTCCTCAAGACCATTCGAAAGGAGATGTATTAGATCAAAACAAAACTCTTTGCAAAGCACTTCAGGCATTTTTGCAAGCCAGCTGGCACTTTGCAAGGGCTTGAGGTGCGTTGCCAAGTGCCTTATGAGGTTTTGCTCCAGAACATGATTAAACCTTGCATGTTCAGAAGGGCTCTATCGGAACAAAACTATTTTCCAAGTTCTCAGTCTCTTTGCTGCATTGTGGCTTAAGGATTGCTCAGATTACAGCTTTTGAAAGTGCTCAGTTTAGGCATAAGATCTGCCCACATAAAAAAAGAAGGATGACTCATGGCACTTTCGAAAAGAGTTACCAAGTGATCTCCAAAATTCAGATATGAGTTTCTTTGAGGAAATGGCAGTTTTTCTCCACTCAGCAACCCTCTCCAAACTCTGCCCTTCCCAGGCACTACACCAAATCTCCAGGAATTTTCCAGACTGCAGTTGGCAACCCTACTTGAAAAAGCTATCAGCTGTATTCTGGCAGGGCCATTTGTGGCAAATGCTGTACTGATGTGTATATGCCACAATAAATCTGTTAGATTCCCGTTCAGTACCACCATAGAGACCCATAAGATTTCCAAGGTATAAGCTTTCAAGAGACAAAGCTCCCTTCGTCAAATACAAATAGAAATGGAGATTCCTGAGCCCATATATCCCCGTCAGAAGGTGGGAGAGGTGTGGCAAAGAAGGGAGTCTTGAGATGCAAAAATACAATGCAAAATGTAATCAACTTGATTAGAGCAAGAGAGAAATGTTTAGAGGTAGGAAAATGCAGGAAATGAGTATCTTTGCATCTAGATTCCCTCCTATCCTTCCCCTTTTCTGACAGGGATATAAGGGCTTGCAGATCTCCATTCGTACTTGTATCTGATGAAGGGATCTCGGTTCTTGAAACCGTATACCCCAGAAATCTTGTTGGTCTTTAAGGAGCTGCTGGACTTGAATCTTGCTCTTCTACTGCACCAACAAGGCTATCAACCTGAAGAAATTTGTTAGTCTTTACGTTTTTGTTTTCACTTTTTCAGCAACCAACTAGCACAGTCATCCATACTGTGTAGAATCTCATGGTTAGAAATGCTTAAAGAGAAGGGAGTTCAAGACGGGTGGGAGTTTCTTCAAAGTGGTATGTTGAAGGCAAACAATTCCAATGAGAGGGGAAAGTGGGAGTGACCTAAAGAAGCCAGGGGGGTTCCATAAACAGCTTTCTAAAGATCTGAGAATTAAAAAAAGACACATTTTGGAAATGGAAGGAGGACCATATAACCAAGGGTAGATATAAACACAACAAACAGTGCTTGTAGGGAGAGTGTTAGAAAGGCTAAAGCCCAGTATGAGCTTAGGCTAGGAAGAGGTGGTGAACACAACAAAACAGGGTTCTTTGGTTATGTTCAGAACAAGAAAAAGAACAAGGAAGTGGTAGACCCACTACTGGGAGAGGTAGACCCACTACTGGGAGAGGAAAGTGGAATTTTAATAGGTGGTTGTGAGAGGGAAGAATTGCTCAACTCCTACTTTGCCTCGGGGCCAAGCTACAAGTGACGAATGGCACAGGTTGGACCCTTGTCAGCTTCCCTCAAGTGTTGATGGGAAATGTAGGCTGCTTGGCGGAATGTTGGACAAGTGAGAGTTGAAAAGTCCATTGGATAGCAGTCGGAGAGCCAAGCTGCAAGACCAGGACGCCTACATTTCCCATCAAAACTTGAGGGAAGCTGACAAGTGTCCAACCTGTGTCATTCATCGCTTGTAGCTTGGCCCTCAGTCTTCTCTTGCAAGGGAAACTGTGCCCAGCCTGGCAAAAATAAAACGTGATAAAGGAAGGGAATTGAAACCTAGGATAGGCACACAGGTGATACATAAATATCTAGTTCTTTAAATTAAATCAGGTCCTCAGGGCCAGAGGAATTGCATCCTACAGTACTAAAAGGAACTCGTAATTTCAGCGCCTCTGTCTAGAAACTCTGAGGATTTTTGGAGAACTAGTGAGGTGCCAAAAGATTGGAGGCAGGCAAATGTTGTCCCCACCTTCAAGAAGAAGAAAAAAAGAGAATCCTAGTAACTGTAAGTTTGACATTCATGCCTGGAAAAGTTTTAGAACAAATCATCAAACACCGTTCTTGAGTATTTAGAAAAGACAGCTGTGATCACTAAGAGGCGGCTCGGGTTCCTCAAAAACAAGTCATGTCAAACTAAGCTTCTCTTCTTTTTCAAGAGAGTTATTAGTTTGGCAGATCAGGGGAATGCTGTGGACGTATTTTATCTTGATTTCAGTATGGCTCTTGATAAGGTTCTGCGTGATATTCTTGTTGACAAATGAGGTTTGGTTGCTGATGCAGTTCGGTGGGTTTGTAATTCATTGACAGATGGTCCCCAAAGAGTGCTTGTAAATGGTTCCTCATCTTCTTGGAGAGGAGTGACAAGCGGAGTGCCTTGGGGATCAGTCCTAGGCCCTGTGTTGTGCAGCATCTTTATAAATTACTTGGATGGAGGAATAGAGGGGGACGCTCATTAAATTTGCAGGCAATTTAGGATGATCTCGACAGTCTGGAAAACTGGGCTAAAACTAACAAAATGAATTTCAAAGTTCTGCATTTAGGAAGGAAAAATCAAATGCCTAATTACAGGATGAGGGAGACTTGTCTTGGCAGAAGTGCATGGGAAACGGATCTAGGGGTCTTAGTAGACCATACACTGAAAATGAGTCCGCTCAGCAGTGTGATACGGCAGCTAAAAAGGCAAACACAATTGTGGGTTGCTTCAATAGAAGTATAATGTCTGTGAAGCAATGGTACCACTTTCCTCTGTTCTAGTTAGACCCTATTTGGGGTGTGCTCTGTTTGGGACACCGCAGTTTAAGAAAGATATAGACGAGCCGAAAATTGTCCAGAGGGGGGCAATGAAGATGGTGAGGGGTCTGGAGACCAAGTCTTATGAGGAAGGGTTGAAGGAGCTGGGCGTGTTTAACCTAGAGAGGAGGAGACTGAGAGGTGATATGATAGCCCTCTTCAAATACCTGAAGGGCTGTCACATAGAGATGGGGTGGGATTGTTTTCTGTTTCTTCCGAGGACTGAACCAGAACCAGTGATTTAAAATGAAACTGAAAGAGTTTTTAGATAAACATTAAGAAGGTTGCCCAGGGGATCCTGGAGATGTTTTTACTTCCTTTGGGAGAGGGTGGGATAGCTGTGAATTTCCTCTATTGTGCAGTGGGTTGGACTAGATGATCCTTGGGATACCTTCCAGCTCTATGATCTCTCCAGGAAAAATGTGACGGTTATCTTGTTTTCTTGAGGGATCTTGGCCCGATTGTGGGGAGGGGCTGAGGGTTTAAAAGCTGGCCCTGATGGGACCCAAACGGGTTAAGCGAGACCTGTGCTCCAGCCCATCTGTTTTTCCTTGGGCTGTAGTTTTTAACTGGCAGTTGCCAGCCCAAGACAAGAGGCACGTTCCTCTTGCCTGTCAATTCTTGGCTTTATATATATAAATTTTATATTATATATTGCTTTCTCCCCTTTCCAACTCAAGATCCATCTCCCTGCCCAGGCTCGGTTGTTATTACCTCCCTAGAACAGTTTGTTCTGCAATAAAGGAGTCCATTAACGTTCCGTCTTTGGAGAAACGGCTTTTTAATTTGAAGCCCACAGAGTCTCTCCGGCTGCCTCCATTTCTTTCAACGTCCCCAACCGGAACACGCGTCCCTCGCAGCAAAGATTCTCCAGCATCTTCCTGACTCTCTTTCAACGTCTTCACTTTGTCTGGCACACGGAGCCCCCTGGAAGCATGCAGAGAAATAAGGGAACGCAACCTCGGTCACTTGCTCTCTCAGCCTGACCTACTTCACAAGGTTGTTGTGAGAATAAAATGAAGGAGGGGAGAGCCATGTTCACCACCCTGAGCTCCTTGGAGGAATAAAAAAATGATAGGTAAGGAGGCAGGTCGGGGCAGTGATTGACAGGCAGTCCAAAGACTCTGGATTGGCCTGCCAATCTGAGCTTCAGCTTTTGCACAGTCATAGGGGTTGCCAACCCCTATGAAATTCCTGGAGATTTGGGGGTGAAGCTTTGGTTTTGAGAAGGGGAGGGACCACAGCAGGGTATAATGCCATGGAGACCACCCTCCAATGCAGCCATTTTCTCTAGGGGAACAGATCTCTGTTTCCTAGAGATTAGTTGAAATTTCAGGAGATCTCCAGCCATCACCTGCAGGTTGGCACTCTCATACAGTCATTTTAGTAGAACTGCCTGTAGGTGCCGATCATTGAACTTGGGGACCCGGAGCTGGCAATCATGCCCACTGGGGGAAAAACAGGAATTTGGCAAAATCTGAGCTTTCACGATTTGAGGTTCAGTATAGTATAATAGCTAAGACTCTGAGCTAGAAGAACCACTGAATCTATCTATCTATCTATCTATCTATCTATCTATCTATCTATCTATCTATCTATCTATCTATCTATCTATCTATCTATCTATCTATCTATCTATCCATCTATCCATCCATCCATCCATCCATCCATCCATCCATCCATCCATCCATCCATCCATCCATCCATCCATCCATCCATCCATCCATCCATCCATCCATCCATCCATGTCATTTATAGTTTGCCTTTCTCACTGAGACTCAAGGCGGATTCCATAGTGTGAGATTAGTAAAATCAGTATCAAGGACATTTCCATACAGTGTCAAGGACATTTCCATAAACAATGCCCTAGGGTAAATATATACAAGTTTACAAAGATGTAGCAATTGTTTATCAATTGTTTGAGGTGGATTTTTTGTTCCGCACACAAAAAAATCCATTCCAAATGATCTATAAAGAGGATTGGAAGTGCATTATCCAACGTGTGCGGAATCACTCAACAACAGGAAGCACAGGTAGTACATAGGAGTACATATTTAAAGCAACAGATAATATGTAAGGCAACATAGAGGTGAAGTCTGTGGTCCCTAACTCATTAGTGGCCCATCTGAGAATTGAGGCCTTATCTGATGAACTCAGTAAGGGGTTTCCAATATGCCTCACCTGCAATGTAGGGATATTTGTTGTGGCCTCCCTCACCCAGTTGTTGCCAGGAGGGTGTATTTAAAATGATTCCAGATTCCTAGCTGTCACACGCTACAATTTGTTTCAGGTGGGTAGCCATGTTGGCCTGTAATAGAAGAGCAAGATTTGGGTCCAGTAGTGCCTTAAAGAGTCCGAGCAATCTGTCTTCTCTTGGAGAGAAATCCCACGTTATTCAATAGAGCATACTCTAGAGTAACTATACATGGAATAGATCCAGAGGAGTTAGCCGTGTTAGTCTGTAGTAGCAAAATGAAGAGAACTTGATTCTTGAAAGCTTATGCTATAATAAAATTGGTTAGTCTTAAAGGTGCTACTGGACTCTTTTTGATTTTTCTACTACAGACTAACACGGCTAACTCCTCTGGATTAAAGAAGACTGAATTTCTTCCAAGAGCAAGATTTGGGTCCAGTAGCACCTTAAAGACGGACTAGATTTCCAGGGCACGAGCTTTCAAGACTCTCAAAAGTTCATACTCTGGGAATCTTGTTGGTCTTCAACTGAGAGTCAGTTTGGTGTAGTGGTTAAGAGCACGGGACTCTAATCTGGAGAGCCGGGTTTGATTCCCCACTCCTCCACTTAAAGCCAGCTGGGTGACCTTGGGTCAGTCACAGCTCTCTCAGAGCTCTCTCAGCCCCACCCACCTCACAGGGTGTTTGTTGTGGGGATAATAATGACATACTTTGTAAACTGCTCTGAGTGGGCACTAAGTTGTCCTGAAGGGCGGTATATAAATCTAATATTATTATTGTTATTGAATCTGAATCTTGCTCTTCTATGACAGACCAACACGACTACCCACCTGAATCAAATTTCTTCCAGCAGCTTTTGTGGATTCAAGCCCATTTCTTGGCACACAGGAGGTTGGCAGAGAATGAAATAGCAACAGGCCAGCCTCTCGAGGCACCGTTGGCCTCTAAACAAATGGAGACACACCCACCCCTTGCATTGCAAGTCACGGTGATGGATTTCCTCGTTTGTTGGCTCAGAATACAAGAAGAATTCTTCATTGGCTGAAGTGGTAAGTCCAAACCAACCCCTTCCCTTTGCAGAGTTCGTGCTTCTCATCCAAACGTGCAGGGGAGAATTTTGAAGATAATGTGGGAAACAAATTTATTTTAGACCAGTCCCATTAACTAACCCTTTATGGCTAAAACTGCAGTTGGCGGCAGTTGTGCAGAGCTTGAATGATATTTATTATTTATTTTATTTATTTCAAATTTCTATTCCGCCTTCCTGCGAGCGGGCTCACGACAGATAACAACATATTAAAATACAAAATACAATAAAAACAACATTAAAATACAATAAAAATTCATACACATTTAAAACAAGATAGTGGACAGCCTTCACAGGGAGGGTTAAGATTTTATACACCCTTTTTTTTCAGGCCAGCAGAGGCCCAGCCTCAGCCACATGCCTGGCGGAACAACTCTGTCTTGCAGGCCCGGCGGAAGGATAGTAGGTCCTGCCGGGCCCTGATTTCAGCAGACAGAGCGTTCCACCAGGTGGGAGCCAGGACCGAAAAGGCCCTGGCTCTAGTCGAGGCTAGGCGGGCCTCCTTGGGGCCAGGGACCACCAACAGCTGTTTGTCCCCTGATCGGAGTGTCCTCCGGGATATCTCACAGGTCTGATTTTTCTCTCCAAGAAACCAGAAGCTGTGTTTTTGGGAGCATTGCAATGACTCTAATTCTCTGGCCACTTAGTGCAAGGCGAATGAGGCCCCTCCTGTGAGAAGGGAGACAAATGTTTACCAAGAGACAAATTGTTCTTTGGCTGGGTGGGAGTGCAGGCTAAGGTTTGCTTTTTTTTTTTTTTTGGTACAATCCAGAGTGGAATTATACCTACCTAAGCCCACTGACTTCAGTGGACTTGGAAGGGAGTTACTCTGTTCAGAATCGCTCTGTTATTCACTGCCAAGCAGGGCATTAATTTTCTTAGTGTTATAAGCAGGTGCTTGATGGGGGGAAAAGGGGGAGGAAATGCAGTGTCAGGCGCAGCCCTGGCATGCAAAGGGGGCAGGTGCTATTAGTCTTGCAAAAGCGTCTCCCCTCTTTGCCACCCCTCTCCCCTGCCTCCCTCCGCCCACCTGCCACCCAGTTCCCAGTGGCTGCCTGTGCTCCTTTCTGCAAACCATCCAGCTCAGCCTCAATCATCGAAGGAAACAGCCGATCCAGATTGAACGAGCAAATCTGTAATTAATTTAGCACAGCAGATGGGGAGATGGAGTTGCAGTCGGCAGGTCCCAGATCTCTGGGTGCAGAGAGAGGGAGGCTGCCTAGCAGATGCAGGGGCATTGGAGTGACGTAATCTGGCAGGGAAAGGGCGCAGTTCAACACCCCCCATGTCCAGCCTCACTCACACGTTTTATTGGCCACGAATTGTTCTTCCCAGTCTGAAGCCTTGTGCCAGACAGAAAGAGATGAATTGGGTCTCTTGCTTCAAGGACAGTTATCAACCACATTAGCTATCAACCACGTAAACATTAGGAAGAACTTCCTGACAGTTAAAGTGGTCCCTCAGTGGAAGAGGCTTCCTCGGGAGGTGGTGGGCTCTCCTCCTTTGGAGGTTTTTAAGCAGAGGCTAGATGGCCATTTGACAGCAAGGCTGATTCTGTGAACCCAGGCAGATCATGAGAGGGAGGGCAGGAAGGGTTACATCAGCGCTTATTTCTCATGGCCCTTTCTTACATGCCCAGGGTAATGCCAATTGCCACCTTAGGGTCAGGAATCAATTTTCTCTAGGCCAGTTCAGATAGGGATCCTGATGGTGTTTTGCCATCTTCTGGGCATGGAGCAGGAGTCACTGGTGTGTATGTGTGGGTGGGTGGGTGGGGGCATAGTAGTTGTGAATTTCTTGCATTGTGCAGGGGGTTAGACTAGATGACCTCAGAGGTACCTTCCAACCCTATCATTCTATGATCCTATGAAAGTGACAGATCACAAAGGCAAATCTGCTATTCTTGTTATAATTAATTATGATGATGATAATAAATATTTATACCCCCACCTTTCCTTGGTGTCTCAAGGTAGCTTACAATTCTAAACTAAAACCACACATTAAAAATCCAATATACCTCTCCCCATATAAACCTACAGTTCAAGCTGCATTAAAAACCCCAGCAAGTACAACAGTCTTAAAGAACTTTCTAAAAACTTCTAGGCTTTGATAGATGCCAAACAGGCAACTTTGAGTGGGGGTACACCTAGAAGGCGGCAACCAAAGTACCATAAGTGGCACATAAAACTCAAGCTTTGAAAAAGGGATGCGCTAAATTCATTCTAAATGGCTCTGTGACTTGCTATTAACTGCAACAGAGAAAGGGACCATCTGTATATAGAAGCAGTATAAATAAGAACAGGATGTTGGGAGAAAGGAGGAGGTGGTGCTATCAGCTTCATACCCACCTTGGGAGCTTCCAGATACTTCTGGCTAATCACAAAGGCATGCTGGGCTCAGTTTGGGCCCATTCAGTAATCAGGTTCAGTTTAAGCTCTTAATGATAGAAAGCTATCAGTTACCGTGCTCAGTTCATGGTATTGGTTATATTACATACAAAGCTCTTCACTAGAGATGGGCAAAAACCTGAATATGAACCAAAAAAAACCACGAACCAGCCCGGTTTGTGGTTCGTGAACCAGTGGTTCGTGGAAGCTCGTTTCCACGAACTTCCACAAACTGGTCTACTGCTTTGTTTAGTTCGTATTAAAGGGCAGCTTAAATGGCCATTTCCCCAGGGAAATGGCCATTTAAACTTTTCCGGCCGCTTGCAAGTGGCAGGGCCCTTTAAACGCCCAAATCCCACAGCCCCCAGCCCCCAAAGCTGCCCCTATTTTATTATTTATTTATGTCATTTATAGTCTGCCTTTCTCACAGATCCTAAGGCAGATTACACAGTGTGAGTCAGCACAGCCAATTTCAGAGACATTTCAACAAGCCATGTCAAAAGCTTGCGAAGATTCAAACCAGCAGAAATCCCGTACAGAGCTGAAGAAAGGCTGAAAGAGAGCAGAAGCAATTCTAGGACTGGCATATTAAACAACCAAATGTTGGGGGGAAACTGGTTTAGCAGAGTAAATAAAAGCCCAGCAGAATAAGCAGGCACAGACATGTGTGTGTTTAGCATATGAGAAAAATATTTACTTCTACAATGTAAGGGGAAAAGTTACATGGAAAGAAAAATGACAGTGTAACTAAGGGCCAAGCTACACGTGACGAATGACACTTGAACGGAAAGTGTATTTCTCCCTGTTCACTTGCCCTCCACTCAATCCACTTGCAGTTCAAGTGTTATTCGTCATGCGTAGCTTGGCCCTCAACTCCATCTTGCTGCTTTGTTCTCTCTCTGTGTCTCACATTCTCTATATTTTCATCTCTGAAACTGATCCCTGTGTATGCAGGATAGCTCAATTGCCCCCCCCCTCCAATATATTGATCATCCAATAGTTAATCTTAGGGTCACCTCCTTGAGAATAAAACCTCCTCTTCTTTGCCCGGAAAAGTCTACTCTATACCTTTTACAGTTCCACAGGGCCTGCAAGACGGAGATGTTCCACCAGGCCTTTGACTGAGAGCCAGCATATTGTCTCCTTTTGTGACTGCCGTGGCCCCCCTCTGCAACTGCCCTGGGCCCATATCATGGCAGTGCCCGTGGATTTATAGTGGTTTTGCAGTAGCCTGGTATTGTTTAGCGGCACCTGGATTTTAGCTGTTAAATTGGTTCTGTGCTGTTATGATGTTTTACTTGTATATTTTTTGTTGTAAGCTGTCCTGAGCTCGCTTGTAGGAAGGGCAGGGTGTAAACCTAATTAAATAAATAGATAACTAATTGGCCCCATGCTAAACTTGCTATCATTCGCTAACCCAAACATCAGCTTAACTCTTTCATGACATGCATGACACTTCGCAAAGTGTGACACTTGCAAAACCCAACACAACGAAACTGCTCAGTAGGATTATACATACAGTGACAGTACCAAGTAGTCATAGATCCAGAGGAGACACCACTGGTTGTCACCTATAGCTCCCTGCTCAAACCCATCCAACATATCATCACTGAGCTACAACCCATCCTGGAAAATGATACCTCTCTCTCAGAAGCCCTGGGTGGAAGACCTTTCCTTGCCTACAGACAGCCCCCCAATCTTAAACGACTTCTCACTTACAATCATGAATCGGCCAGCAGAGGCACCAGCACAGGTACCAGGCCCTGCAACAGACCCAGATGCCAGCTCTGCCCCTATATCTACCCAGGGAATATAATTACAGGACCCAATGGCACCAACTGCACTGTCTCTGGCTCTTACAGCTGCTCATCCTCCAATGTGATATATGCCCTCATGTGCCAACAATGTCCTTCTGCTCTGTACATTGGACAAACCAGCCAACCTCTATGCAAAAGAATAAATGGACACAAATCTGACATTAGAAATGGCAACATCCAGAAACCAGTGGGAGAACACTTCAATCTACCAGGACATTCCATCAAAGACTTAAAGGTCACTGTAGTTCAACAGAAACCTCCCAAGAACAGAATCCAACGGGAAGCTGCTGAATTGGAATTCCTATGTAAGTTTGACTCTGTCAAGCTGGGACTGAATAGGGACTATGAATGGTTATCTCATTATCACAGGTAACAGATTTCCTTTACAGAAGCAAACTGATCTCCATATCAGAAGGAGCTGTTTGAGAGCTGTTTGCATCTACTCCTCCCTCCCCTCCCCTCCTCTATATCTGACCAGTTTCTTCTTGCCCTCCATGCATCCGACGAAGAGAGCTGTGATTCTCGAAAGCTTATGCTACAATAAAGTTGGTTAATCTTAAAGGTGCTACTGGACTCTTTTTGATTTTAGTACAAAGTAGTAACATCTGTGGTCGCTCTCTCTTTACTGATGCTCTTTACTGACGCTGTACTGAGTGCTTCTCGTTGAGACCACTTCCTTACAGCACAACCCTTCTCTATGAGTAAAAAAAGATCTCTTGAATAATCCAGTTTTGTACTGTATGCAGAAAGCCCATACACACAATTCACTCTGGTGGCCCTTCCTTAGGAAATAGCCTGCCTGGTCACGAAAGCTCCCATTCAGCCCGGCTTTCTGCCAACGATGCAAAACTGAAATATTCAGAAGGGCTACTCAGGTAGGAGGGCTTTATTGTAATGGAATAGTTCAGAAAGATGCTTCGGTAAAGGGATAGGGACCTGTAGACTACACTACTGTGTACTGTTGTATTTTCCTACTGTGTGATTTCGGCACCATTTAACGTGTTAGGTTTCCATTGCTTTTTGCTTTGTTTCAGAATTGTTTATTTCTGTATAAGATTTCCCCTTGCGTATGCTTTCTTTCAGCATAGTTTTAGCCTTGTATCAGATTTCGGCGTGTTTCCATACTCTCTGCTCTCCAGTACCCTATTGCATTGTTTATAGAATAGCCCAGCCGTAGATCATATTGACTTACACGATGTAATCCACCTTGAGTCTCAGTTAGAAGGACGGACTATAAATAACAAGGAATAAATAAAATAAATCCAGAGTCTTTTGTCTCTCAGAGCAAAGTATACCCATTACCTCCTTGCTCTGACAGCAGCTTGGATCTGGCGAGCAAGAGAGCGGATCAGAGCGAGGTGATACCGGGTCACCTCCTGTGCCTCTGACTGCTGAAACTGATGGACCCTTGGCCTGATCCAGCCAGGCATTTCTTAAGTTCTGAGGAGCCACTGCTCTGTTCAAATATACAGAAGCATTTAGGACCAAATCTGATACGGCTACTTTCACGCCTGTCTCATTGTCAGAACTGGAGCTACAACCATCTCGCTGTCCTTTAGGGTTGCCGGATCCTTCTCCCCCCCAAAACAAAAGAACACCGTGACCAACTTACCATTACAATTCTTAAAGACACAGTAACACCCAAATTCTATTAATAACCAACTTCTTTATACACAGTTAATGAATAACAGAAGGTAAAAACGACTACATCAGCCAGTTAGTAGCATCAGATATTCCATATTTTATAAAGTGCAATTGTGCCTGTAAACTTCTATTTAAAGGGGAAGACACCTTAAGGAGGCATCGTCCCCTTTAAAGCTAGGACCTGCACTTTGGAGATAGAAGTTTATAGGCACAATTGCACTTTATAAAATATGGAATATCTGATGCTACTAACTGGCTGATATAGACGTTTTTGCTTTCTGTTGTTCATTAACTGTGTATAAAGAAGTTGGTTATTAATAGAATTTGGTGTTACAGTGTCTTTAAAAATTGTAATGGTAAGTTGGTCACGGCGTTCTTTTGTTTTTGGTGACTCCATTCTGTGACTCTCTCTTGCTTATTGGTTAGCTCCTTCCCCCCCCCCCCTCCGGCAACTGGTGGGGGTGGGGGACTAATGTTTGTTGGCGGTGCTCACCGGTGACATTGCCAAGTTGCCAGTGAGGCACTGACGTCCCATCGAGAAGAGATGGCATCATGTCACTGGGCCTGCCAGAACTGCTCTGGTATTTGGGCAAAACTTTATAGCTTTTGCCCACATACCAGGGCTTCGCCTGGTGACATGATTACGTCACTTCTGGGAATGCAGAGAGTGACACTGGCGTGTCACCATGCTGCCTGGCCTCCCACCAATTTCCTGCTCATTTTTTCTGGCTTGCCAGTTCCTCCAGCATAGTAAGGGAACCCCAGGCTCCACTAGCTTGTGTCCTCCGTTGCTACTCACCAGTCCAGCAGAGATGGGGGAAGGCACCCGGAAACAGGGGGGCAAACCTGAAGTGCACATGTGTTTCCACATCACCAGAAAATGACATCATTCAGGGCTTTTTTTCAGCGGGAACGCAGTGGAACGGAGTTCTGGAACCCCTTGAAAATGGTCACATGGCCGGAGGCCGCGCCCCCTGATCTCCAGACAGAGGGGAGTTGAGATTGCCCTCCATGCCGCTCGGCGGCACGGAGGGCAATCTCAACTCCCTTCTATCTGGAGATCAGGGGGTGGGGCCACCAGCAATGTGACCATTTTCTCCTAGGTCAACCCACTGAGTCCCACCACCTCTTTTCCCAGAAAAAAAGCCCTGACATCATTTATAGCATGACACAGAAGTGGCAAGTCATGACATGGGCAGATTATCTAAAAATCAGCTCCAAACATGAAGTTTGGGGACACTTTTTCAAGAAGCAACTCTCTTTGCAACCCACTGCTTCTGCATTGCACCAGAAATGATGTCATTTTCAGCAACATGGGAGCACAGATGTGTACCCCTGCCTTCTCCACACACACTGTCCCAACTAGGGTTGCCAGCTCCAAGTTGGGAAATTCCTGGAGATCTAGGGGGGTGAAACCTGGAGAAACCTGGAGAAAGTGGGGTTCGGGGAGGGAAAGGACCTTGACATGGCATAATTCCATTGAGCCCACCCCCAAAAGTAGCCATTTTCTCCAGGTGAACTGATCTCTGTGGCCTGGAGACCAGCTGTAATTCCGGGAGATCTCCAGCCATTACCTGGAGGCTGACAACCCTAGTCCCAACCCCTGATTTGACCTCCAGAGGACCTGGCAAACCCAGGGCTCATTTCGAGGGGGAATGTGCAGGAACGCAGTTCTGGCAGTTCCCCAAAGAGGTCACATGTCAGGTGGCCCCACCCACCTGACATTTGGGGCCCGTTTCAGCCTGGATTGGGGCCAAAATGCCCCAGATTGGGCCTCTGATGGGTGGTGGATCACTCTCCCACTAAGCAGCGGCCTGATCCTGACCATTTTGGGCCCCTTTTCGGCTATTTTCAGCCCCTTTTTTGCCATTTTGGGCCCAATTTCAGCCCTCCATGGCCAGCATTGGGTCCAAAACAGCCAGGATAGGCGATGTCAGGGGGTGTGGCATATGCAAATCAGTTATGCTAATGAGTTCCTCCAGCTCCTCTTCTACAAAATGACCCCTGGGCAAACCTATCTCTCCCCCCTCCCCCTGCAGTTGAGCCACAGTAGGAAGTGCCAGCCAGGAGAGGGGGGACCCCTGCTCCAGCGGGGGCCTGACAAAACTGCTTTCCTTCTCCATCTTTGGCCAGGTGACCTGAGATGGCCTTTTGCCCCTCCCTGGAATGGAATATAGGCATGCAAAGAGGGAAGCTTAAGTACCTCTTCTTCCAGTGGCAGGAGACAGGCCAGTATCCAGCATTAAACCCAGTCTCTGAAAGCAAGCAGTCAAAGGCATCCAGCTTTTCTTAAAGGCTGTGGTGGAATGCTTTATACCCCAAGATTAACGCCACAGTCGGTAGCCCCAAAGGATAATTCTTGGACTTGCACTCTGTACAGGCTCAGAGTTTATAAAGTGCTTCTTGCTGGCTAGCAAGAGAGGATGGAGAAGGAAAGAGGAATGAATGTGAATTATCTACCAAGCCATTCAGTGCCCTAGCCAGAGGACGATAATGGGCGGCATAGAGTTTCAGGACGCCAAAGTGAAGAGTGGACATTTCCTGCAGCCATACAGAGAAAGCGGGTCTGCTGAGGGGATGGGGGGACGGGGGAGATCATAACCCCCCGAACACATTGGAGGGTAAGGTTGCCAGTTTCAGGTTAGGAAATTCCTAAGGGATCGAAAAGGGATCTTAGCAGGGTATAATAACCTAGAGTCCTCTCTACAAAGCTGCCATTTTTTCCAAGATGGGTAGCCACGTTCGTCTGTCTGTAGCAGTGGAAAAGAGCAAGAGTCCAGTCACACCTAGAAGACTAACCAAGTTTGTGGTAAGGTATGAGCTTTCATGAGCCACGGCTCACTTCTGCAGATACCAAGGGAACTGATCTCTGTAGTCTGGAAACGAGGTGTAATTTCGGATCTCCCAGCCCCACCTGATGTAGAGAGTATTGACCTGTCCCATTGTATCACTGCTCTTTACGGATTGGAGGTTTAAATTGTGGAAATAGATGTTGACAACTAACGGCCTGAGGAAGAAAGTGGGTTGAAACAAGTGAAAGTAAAGGAGACCGGTATAGCTCGTCGCCGTGGATATTGTCTTTGCCGTGGCAGCGGCAAAGTATGGAGAATAAATGAGGACTTGTTACAGGAAAGAGAGAATATGGAAATACTGAGAAGAGAGACAAAGTTTTTTATACAATACAACGTGAATAAAGAAGTACCAACCAATAAAGTTTGGGATGCTTACAAGGCGGTTGTAAGGGGCATACTAATGGACTTAAATGGTAGAGCAAGAAAGAAGAAAGAGGAGAAAAGACAAGAGATTGAGGAGAAAATAAAAGCCAAAGAAATACAGCTAAAAAAGAGACCAGGGAAAAAGAAGGTATACCAGGAAATTAAAATACTTCAAGAACAGCTAACAGCAATGAGCAATAAAGAATTGGAGTGGAATCTCAAAAGACTGAATCAAAAAGCGTTTGAGGGTGCTAATAAACCTGGGAAGTACCTGGCATGGCAATTGAAGAAGAAAAGGGAAAAGAAGATAATAAATAAAATTTGCGAAGATAACAAAACGTATTTGGAGCAGGCTACCATTAGTAGAGCCTTTTATAAATTTTACGCTAAGCTGTATAATAAAAAAGAAGTAAACAAAGAATCAATAGCGTCATATTTGGAGAAAACCAAACTTCCAGAAATCTCGGAAGCTTGGAGAAATAAGTTGAATAGTGAAGTAACTGACGAGGAAATAAGTAAGGCAATACAATCTGCAAATCTAGGAAAGGCGCCAGGGCCAGATGGACTTACGGCTAAATTCTATAAGACAATGGCTAATGAACTGGCACCATTCCTAAAAGAGGTGATGAATGGGGTTTTAAGGGATCAAAGGATTCCAGAAACTTGGAGTGAAGCGAATATATCATTGATCCCAAAAGAGGGCCAAGACCTGACTAATGTGAAAAATTATAGACCTATATCGCTACTCAACAATGACTATAAAATTTTTGCGAAGATATTGGCGGAGAGATTGAAGGGGTGGCTCTCGGAAGTCATAGAGGAGGAACAAGCAGGCTTTTTGCCAGACAGACAAATAAGAGACAACTTAAGGACAGTGATCAATGCTATTGAATATTATGACAAGCGTTGTGACAAAGAGGTTGGTTTCTTCTTTGTTGACGCTGAAAAAGCGTTTGACAATTTAAACTGGGACTTTATGTTTGCCACTATGGAAAAGCTACAATTGGGAGAAAGATTCATCAGAGCAATTAAGGAAATTTATAGAGACCAGACTGCAGCAATTGTGGTGAATGATGAATTGACCAAGAAATTGACGATAAGTAAAGGAACAAGACAAGGTTGCCCGTTATCTCCATTGTTGTTCATTTTAGTATTGGAGATTCTGATGATACAAATACGTCAAGATGATGAAATTCGTGGAATAAAAATAAAGGACTATTCATACAAGGTCAGAGCATTTGCGGATGACATAATGTTAATTGTAGAGGACCCATTGGAGAACATGCCAAGAGTGATAGATAAGATCAAGGAGTTTGGAGACTTGGCAGGTTTCTTCATTAACAAAAAGAAGTCAAAGATATTATGCAAAAATATGACTAAGCAGAAACAACAATTGTTAATGGAAACAACGGATTGTGAAGTAACAAGTAAAGTGAAATATTTGGGAGTCGAATTAACTGCAAAGAACATAGATCTATTCAAAAACAATTATGAAAAACTATGGACTCAGATAGAGAGAGACTTGATTAAATGGAATAGATTGAATTTGTCATGGTTGGGCAGGATTGCAGCAGTTAAGATGAATGTGTTACCAAGAGTAATGTTTTTGCTACAGACAATACCAATCATCAGAGACTCCAAACAATTTGAAAAATGGCAGAGGAAAATATCAGATTTTGTTTGGGCAGGCAAGAAGCCTCGAGTGAAAGTGAAAGTTTTACAAGATGCAAAGGAAAGAGGCGGAATGCAACTGCCCAATCTGAGACTTTATCATGATGCAATCTGCCTAGTTTGGTTGAAAGAATGGATGACATTAAAGAACAAGAAACTATTAGCCCTAGAGGGATATAAAAAAATATTTGGATGGCACGCATATTTATGGCATGACAAAGTAAAGGTCAACTCGATGTTCCTGCATCACTTTGTTCGGAGAAGTCTATACATAATCTGGAAGAAGTACAGAATTTATCTACAAGAAGGAACCCCTTTGTGGGTGGTTCCATATGAGGTGATAGACCCGAGAGCTGTTGATAATGAACAACAATGTTTAACGTATAAAGAAATAACTAAAACTGAAGCATCCAAACTTAGAATAAAGACACAAGAGGAACTATCACCTAACTACGATTGGTTCCAGTATAGACAGATCAGAGACTTATATAATTCGGACTCTGTAAAGGGAGGTATACGAATAGAGAATTCGGAACTAGAGCAGACCCTTCTTAAAGAAGATAAGAAAAGAATATCCAAGGTATACCAAGTACTGTTGAAGTGGTATACCGAGGATGAGATAGTTAAAACACAAATGGTGAAATGGGCTATAAACTTTAATAAAGAAATAACAATGGAGGCATGGGAATACTTGTGGAAAACTACAATGAAGACAACGACATGTATTAATATCAAAGAGAACATTTATAAAATGATCTATCGTTGGTACATGACACCAAAGAAGATTGCGCTAGGGAATTTGAATACTTCTAATAAATGCTGGAAATGTAAGAAGCATGAGGGCTCCCTCTATCATATGTGGTGGTCGTGTGAGGTAGCCAGGCAGTACTGGGGGGAAATAATAAGAGAAATGAGTGAAATTTTACAATTTCAAATTAATAAGAACCCAGAACTCCTGCTACTGAACTTGGGAATGGAGGGAATTCCAGCCCAACACAGGACGTTGATATTTTATATGACAGCAGCAGCTAGACTTTTGTATGCGCAAAAATGGAAAGTACAAGAAGTGCCAACTATTGAAGATTGGATTTACAAATTGCTGTATATGGCTGAAATGGACAAGATGACAAGAAAATTGAGAGATCTGGACTCAGGGCAGTTCAACACAGACTGGGAGAAGCTGAAACAATACCTGGAGAAGAAATGGGAGGTGGGAGGAAAACTGTGGCAGTTTGAGAACTACTGAAGTATTGAAGTAGAGGGGGGAGACTTTACCGGGGGGAGAAGAGATAAATGTGAATTAATAAGCAGTCAGATTAATAGATTGACATATATACAGATATATATAGGTTAACAAACAGAACATAGAGAAAATAATTAATTATAAGGACTAAATATAAGGAGCGATTAACTAACAATATTTTCTTTTTTTTCTGACAAGTTTTGTACCAAACTGAATGTCTGAAGATATAGATGGGTCAAATTGATTGACTACGTGAGGAGAGATATATAGAACTATTATAAAAAGATAGAATGAGTAATATATATAGAGAATAAGTCAAATTGTTTGATATAAACGAATGTATGATCTATATGGTTTATGATATATAGAAATACCTGAAATTGAAAAATTGGGATAAATTGTTTATCTAAGATGGAAACAAAGGCTTACAGTTTGGGCATATAATGTTAAAAATAGTTAAGGATGTACTGCTTAGAATAATGGAGAATATATATTTGTTTTAGATAGAGGAAGCTAATAAAAGTAAGGGAAAGGGGACAAAGGGTTGGAAAGCTGTTGGAAGTCAACAAAAAGGGGGGGGAAAGGGAGGGGGTTAGAGATGAAAAAATTGGGGAAAATTGAATGTAAATGTGGAAATAATGGAGTCTAACCCAATAAAAATTTTTCAAAAAAAAAAAAAAGATATTGTCTTTGCCGTGGACACTGATCTTAGGTGAACACAGTTGCCATAACCTTGGCAAGCTGTGGCGTTGCTGCTACCATCGACAATTGTGGACGCCATATTTGTGAATACAACCCGCATTAGCGGAAAACAGTGAACTTATCCCACATTAGCGGGAATTTATATTGAACGTTGGTTCTGGATTTGGTATTTTCACCAGTCAATAATTTGGGCTTTATGGTTCTGTAAGTTTGGGACTTTATGATATATACACTGATGTATTACATTGTAGAAATTGTGTGAAATTGTGTGTGTTTGTGACTTCCTTGAGCCTGCGTGCTCTTCTAGTTCAGTGCATCTTAGGAAGTTTATCCCTGTTGTTGTTGGTTGGTAGACAGTATTACGACAAAACACTGGCAAAAGAAACCAAAATCGTGAACACTACGAAACTCCAATAAAGAGATATCTATAAATTACCTTCTTCAATGTGGAACTTCATGATTATCTTGCCGTAGGCTGGCTTGTAATAATGATGTTATGGTTTAGTTGTGCACAGAAGTGTGATTGTTGAGGCATGCCTTGTATAAATAGTGTGTCCATGTATTTAATAAGAGATGAATTTTATACAATACCTTTAATAACTTTATTTATTTTTGTACCCACCTGGAGTTTGGCCATGCTAGAGGGATTCCATTTTTTTACACACCGAGGAGCAGGAAGGATTTATTCTTAACTCTAGAAAGTAGCTGTGAGCACATGGTCCTGTGATCATCAAGAAGTGGGGACCCCTAGATGCTTGAAACTAAGGTAATGGATGATTTCTAATTACTGGCAAATCCAAGAGCTATACAACCTATCCCTTATTACCTTCTCCAGGGCTTTTTTTCTGGGGAAAGAGGTGGTGGAACTCAGTGGGTTGCCAGCACAGGGGGCAACTCTTGATGGGAGGTGGTGCCCCTGGTACCACATGTGCCTGCACAAAGTGCGTGCACATTCCCAGGACCAATGACGTCACTTTGGGTCAGCTGGAACAAGGGGGGAGTTTTTAAAAGTTTAAATCGCCCTTGGCAAAAATGACCATATGGCTGGTGGCCCTGCCCCCTGATCTCCAGACAGAGGGGAGTTTAGATTGCCCTCTGTGCCACTCCAGTGGAGATCAGGGGGCGGGGCCCACCAGCCATGTGACCATTTTCAAGAGGTCCCGGAACTCCATTCCACCACGTTCCAGCTGAAAAAAAGCCCTGACCTTCTCTAAGAGTATGTATAGAGACAGGGATTAGACCATATCACCTGTTCTTTTATTCCTGCTCAGTTCTGTTGCTTTGCAGATGTGGCATGTGCTTTTTACTTTCTTATTAAACATAGTTTCATTTTTAATGCAGCCAGTTTGATCTCTGTGACCCACACTAAGTGTTCCTCAACTAAGCATGTTGGCCCACAAAGCATTTTGGCAGCATGTGCGAATGGAGAGAAAGGCGCAAACGCAGTGCTATACCTTTAAACAGCAGTTTTGCCCTCTTCTGGGCATGGAGCAGGGGTCACTGGGTGCTTGTGGGGGGGGAGGTAATTGTGAATTTCCTGCATTGTGCAGAGGGTTGGACTAGATGACCCTGGAGGTACCTTTCAGCCCAATGGTTCTATAAAAGGGACCAAGCCCTCAGGTGAGGGGAACCCTTAAATTGCTTTGATGGTGAACAGAATGCAGAGATGGAGAGAGTTGGAGTGGTGGGAAAGGACCCTGTCTGGGCTGGAGACCCGGGATGGTGGGAATAACTTCTGCATGGGGAAAAATGAGCACTTGCAAACCCTGTTTCCACATACAGTCCAGTTCAGCCGTGCTGACCTCCAAACAGCCTAGCTGCTCCCCTCTTCTCCAGATCCAAACTCTGTCCAGTGCTTACGCTCCATACCAGAGTCCTTGATTCTTAGCTCGCCACTAAAGATTGACAGTATGGAACTGGAGGTGGGGGAGCTAGGAAGCATAGGAGCTGCACTCTCTGGAAGATACGTGGTGTAAATATTGACGCAGCTATTGCAGTTCTCGCTGTTTTTAGAGCCCCTCTCAGGCTCGGCTGTTTTCTAATGAGGAACTTGGTGGAAAACCACACTGGAAGTCCAAAGAAATACAATTATAAATATTTATAATTGTATTTCTTCGGACCTGCAGTGTGGTTTTCCACCGAGTTCTTTGTTTTGGGTCTCGGGGGGGGGGGGTGCCTCCATTGCTTGTGTGTTTTCTAATGAGGGGCTTTTTGTGTTCTCGCTGCCAGCCCTATGCAAAGCTCTGCAGACGTCCTCCAATTAAATCCATCCCATTTTGATTTATGACAGCTAATTACAGAGATGTTGCTTCCAGGCAGGATTGGACCACCGCAGATGGCAGGTAATTTGGGGGCCTTCCGCTCAACATGCCAGAGTGTATTCTTGCTGGGGAGGTCAAATGGTTCCCTGACGGATGACACCAGCTCTTGCTGTCTCATCAAGAGAGATCTTCCTCCTCCTCGCTCCGGTTATTCGGTGCAGGGATGGCCCTGAGCAAAGTTTGAAAACTGTACTGGTTTGCAAAGCAACAGGTGTTTAGCGATTCATTTGCAACCCAAATGGAAAGCTGAAAACCTCCCCATGTTCTCTAAAAAGGCTTCTGAAATTCTGCAGTGAACTCGGGACATCATGACTCCAAGGCAGCCACTAGAGTACCGGATGAGCTTCTGAAAGACCCCAGTTCGAATCCCCACTCTGCCATGGGCGCTTGCTGTGTGACCTTGAGCCAGTCACACACTCTCAGCTTAAGCAACCTGACAGGGTTGTCGTGTGGATAAAAAGGAGTAAATAAAAATAAATAAAGCCACATTAGGTCCCCACAAAGGAGAACAATGGGGTAGAAATGAAATAAATAGTTAAATAAAAAAATGAAGCCTCTGGGTCTTCTCTTCTGCTTTGTTCTCACCTCCTTTCCTAATAGACCCACACCTACCACCCACGCGCATTGCAGCATTGCAGATATTCTGGTACCATCAGAACAGTGAATTACCCCACTGGAAACATTTGGGGACCGCTGGGCATTTAAATTTGTGATATGTCAGTTTCGCTTTCAGGATTTAGAACTTGCTTTTGAAATAAGAATATATATATATATTTTAAAAAAGAAGTAATGCCTGGTACCCCATCGTGCTTCAGTGTCATGTCTGTACCTCTACATCCATGTCATTATTCTATGCGTTGAACCATTGCTAATGCTGTACCTTGATTTCATTTTGCAAATGCTCTAGCCGTCACTTTTGTTTCTCTAGCAGCCTGAGAACAGCTGTCTTATCTCCTTCCTTTGAAGCTCCCAGAAGCGACCTTGCACTGTCTGAAATGTTACAGTTTACTTTCATGCATTCCCAGGCCATTTCCCACGCAAACCTGTGGTCTAGGTGGGAGAGGGGAAATGAGTTGTATTTAGAGTTGTACTTTTTTCAAGTCTATATTCCTATCAAGGAAATGTGTACTGCTTAGATGCTTTCTTGCCTCTGAGTAATTCTATGGACATATACATGGAAATGATTGGATTTCTGAATAAAAGCATTTAACCAAGAGCTTGGACTTCTTGTTGCAATGGCGCAGGGACCTGTCTACCATATCCTGTCATTCATAGCCTGACATTCAAACTCCACCCATAGGTGGTGCTGGTAACGAGTGCCCTCAAGTCACATCTGACTTATGACAACCCCTGTTGGGGTTTTCATGGCAAGAGACTAACAGAAGTGGTTTGCCATTGCCTTCCTCTACAACTCTGGTCTTCATTGGAGGTCTCCCATCCAATTACTAACCAAGGCTGACCCTGCTTAGCTTCTGATGAGATCAGGCTCACCTGGGTTATCCAGGTCAGGGCACCATTTCACTTTATGGCAATCTCCTGGGTGATTGCCCACCATCAGCGGGCAACAGGTAAGTCTACTTAGCGCCATAGGTAGGGGCAACGAATCAGCCCTTTTCCCTTGGATCCTACCTGGGCCTGCCTGGAATTGTGTCCTAAGGAGAGGATTTTCTATTTCAACTGGAGACTCAAAGCTCTGCCGTCCTAGCCAGGCCATCTCTGGCTGATGCCAGCAGCCACACAGTGCGTTCCCCCATCCGAACCAAATACAACAGTCCGAGTCATCTCTGGATCAGCTTCTCCTGCCCCCGCACTCCCTCCTCAGGAAGAAGGAAACCTCTTCTTGCCAGAACACGAACTGCATTTTCTTTTTAATAAACTCTCTGTCGACCTTCCCTCCTTCCCTCAGAAACTTCACCGGATTGCTGAGTCAAGGCAATAAATCTAGCACATCCCACTCTGGAAGGAAAATGATTACCCGGCTCTTGATAATGAGTGAAGGTTTATGACTGCAGCCCTGCCGTGCCTGTCACTCGCTGACCTCGCTGTGCTGTGGAAAGTCTTTTTTTTTTCCAGAGGGGTGGCACAGCTAATGGGCAGAACAACCGTTTTGCATAGTCAGCACGGCTAGAGCAGGAAGGAACGGCATCCGGGCAGGTGGGAAGGGAGGCAAGTTGATTTTCCTAACCTAGCTTCAACGGCAAAAATATACTCTTACATTCGACAACTTTTTTTAAAAAAAGAACATTTCCCATGACAGATTCTCTTGTATCTACAAAGTTTCAGAAAAATAACCAAAGTTGAAACTATTGCATCTGGCAACTGAAAGCAACTAAATGTTGTCTTGAATCCTATCGTGGTTTAAGGCTTTTTAATGCAAATTTAAAATATATAATCAGATGTGTGCATAATCATGCCACTTGCTTTTGTGATGCCTGTCACAAACAGGGGTAACTTGCTATCTGGTGGAGAACTTGCCATTCTAAAAATCACAATCCCTTTGTTTTTTTAAAAAATAGCAAGCCTGTAGTACTCATGATGGTGGAGAAAATCGTGACGGATGGCAAGTTCTCCGCCAGCTGCTGTAGCACTGTGGTTAAGTGGTTCGGTTGCGAATCAGCACTCTACTGGTTCAAATCCCGTTACTGCTATGAGCTCAGCAGGTGGCCTTGGGGCAGCCATTCCTATCAGCCCCAACTCCCCAGCTGTATTGCGGGGATAAAAATAACACTGAATTTGCTCACTGTTCTGAGTGGGGCACTAATCTGTCTAGAAGAGCGGTATATAAGTGCAATTATTTGAGCTGCTGTAGCATAGTGGTTAAGTGCTCATGTTGTAAATCAGCACTCTGCTGGTTCGACTTCCACTCCTGCCATGAGCTCTGCAGGCGGCCTTGGGGAAGCCCCTCCTCTCAGCCCCAGCTGAAAGGAAATACTTTACCCAATGAGTGATTACCATGTGGAATTCCCTGCCAGCTTGGCCACAAGTATAGACAGCTTTAAAAAGGGGATTAGACTGACATGGAGGAATCAGTCGTCTACTACTACTACAACTGTCAGTCCCTGTCCGTTAAATCCCCAAGTTCTCCACAGTTAACACACAGGAGTTCCAGTTGAAGTAACTTTATAAGAGATCCATTCGGTACAAGGTGATCAGACAGTGAAATTGGCAGAAGTGACGTATGTGGGGCTAGCAGTGTTAGTTATAGGGGATATTCCCGCCTTTGGGGAAAAGGACCGCTAACGGGGTGGGGTGTGGGTTGGAGTGAGACATGGTTTTAGAGTAGACAATGAGAAAGATGGATTTTTCTTTGGTTCGCAAGAAGGATACGTTTCGAGCCAGTTTCAGCTGGCAGTCGAGGACACTGGCTCAGCTGAGCGAGAAAGAGAAAGTAAACATTTGCGAGATAAGCTACTGGCAATGCAGCAATAAAGAACTTCCCATACTCTCAGAGACCAGAGGCAGAGCCCATGTACCTTCATGGCAGATATTCAGGAGGCATACATGACAACAACTACTACTAATAATAACAACAACAACAACATTCAATTTATATACTGCCCTTCAGGACAACTTAATGCCCACTTAGAGCGGTTTACAAAGTATGTCATTACTATCCCCACAACAAACACCCTGTGAGGTGGGTGGGGCTGAGAGAGCTCTGAGAGAGCTGTGACTAGCCCAAGGTCACCCAGCTGGCTTCAAGCGCAGGAGTGGGGAATCAAACCCGGATCTCCAGATTAGAGTCCCGTGCTCTTAGCCACTACACCAAACTAGTCTTGATAATTTAAGAGAGCCTCCACATTCAGAGGCAGTCCACCTCTGGGTGCCAGTGCCAGGAGGCAACTTCAGAAGAAGACCTCGGGCTCTACGCCCTGTATCTTGGCCCTCCAGAGTAACCAGCTGGCCACCCACATGATACAGGGTCCTGAATTAGATCTACCGCTGGTCTGATCCAGCAGGGCTCTTCGCATGTTCTTAGCTGCACAACTTCATGTTCCTTTTCCAGAACATAAGGGTGGCCGTGCTTGATCAGAAAAAGACGTGACCGTCTGGTCCAACAAGAGTCTGCTGTTGCCAAATCTACCCTGGCAACAAGCGGGGAGCGTAGGGAATGACCCTAGGAGGGCAGGACTTGGGAGAAGAGGGGGACTAGGGGAAAGGGGGAGGAAGGAGCTGAGGGGAGGAGAGAGAGACCCGTCAGTGGTCCAGACAAGAAAAGACAGCAGTGAGATTAAAAAGCCTGCAGAAAGGTAGGCGGCCAAAATGAATCCGATCCTTGGGGAGCAAACACTCACAAAGGGAAGAGTAAATCAGCTGTGCACAAAAGGCCATTGTCTACGTTACAATAGACAGTCCCTTCCTCTGATATTTGCGTGTGTAACTTCTCTTTTCATGGGTTCTATGGGGCTTAGGAAGCAACTTACACAAAATTTTAAGAAATAACTTTTTTTTCTTTAAACTTTTTAACAATTAATAAAATGCAACTTAAAAAAAAAAACAATAAACTCTTAAGTGCAACCATTAAAAAAACCCTCCAAATCAACAATGTCCTTGAAAAGGCAAACAGTTCAACATCCAAGAAGTGATGAGGAGTCCTCTCTGATCCATCTGAAGCAGCTGTACCCCAGGCTTCTGTCTTCTTGTTGGGAATTATAGCCCTGCAAAAATAATATAATCGCAGTAACACCAACTAAACACAATACAGAAACATCACTTTAAATCATATTTTACACACAACATTTGATTACCTTATTCAAGGTGATAAGAGCTTATAATTTATTAAGATCCCCAGCACACAGCCTCCTCCTCAGCAGCCTGCCTCTAGCTTCTGACTCCACCCCACTGGGCTAAACCAATTAACCTCACAGGGGTTACACATGCATTGGTGTAGTCTCATGAAGCGGAGTCCCTCCCAGTTCTGTTTGTTGGTTAGGACGGTAGGCTGCCCGAGCTCCCTTGTCCTGACCAGTTACTCCCTTCCCTATTGTTCTGAGCACAAAGAGAAGCAAAGACTTTGAGGTGCAAATGGGGTTACCTGGTCCTCATACCCTCCCGGTGGGAGAGGGGAGGGATCTTTGCACTTAACGGGAAGATCTTTTCTCGCGCATGCAAAGCATGCATGCACCCAGGCAGGTGTGATGACATCCCTTCCAGAAGTGACATCACCATGCTCGGGGGCAGGCATGCTGCCACACTTCACAGGGGCCAACAATTGGGTCTCTGTGAAGCACAGAAGCATGCCCACTGCCGGGCACAATGATGTCACTTGAGAAGTCATGTCGTCATGCTTGGTGGGAAAGCACCCATTGCGTTCTGGCCTGGGAGATTTTTTTTGCCTTCCAGGCCCATTCCTTGGGCCTGTCCCGCTGCCAGCCGGTGAGTGGAGGCAGGAGGCAGAGGCTGGGAGCGGAAGATCCCCCACCCCCCTCCGGGGGTCTGGCAGCCCTAAGTGCACAGAAACACATGAAGTGGCCTTACATTCAATCAGACCTTTGTTCCATCAAAGTCTTCCATTTGCTCTTCTATAAGAAGGAGAAAAGGAATATCATCAGCAAAAACCAAGTCTGAATCACTCTGAACTTTATTGTTATTCTTGCGGCGATCCCCTTGGACTGTCCTGATCTTTCCACATCTGTTTATCAGCAAGTGTTTGTAAATGTACTAGCTGTATTTACTGTGTGTATTTTTATTGCTTGGCCGCTTGCCTCCATTACTTAAGGATCGCTTATGTGATTTCTTATATACTATATGAGAATCTGTGCTTACCGTTGTTCGCTGCTTTGCACGGACTTACTTTAAATGATTTGCTTTGCATCTATAGGAATGATCTCTTAGTAATTGTATAAATTGGATAATTGTCTCTTTACTCCTTAGCTGTGGTTTCACTGGTTTATTCTCATCTGGATATAAGGCTGGGGGAATAACTGTTCTCAGGGGTCATTTTGTAGAAAAAGAGCTGGAGGAACTCATTAGCATAACTCATTAGCATATGCCACACCTCTTGCCATTACGGGAAGTGTGTCATTAGTATATCTGATTTGCATATGCCACACCTCCTGACATCACCTATTCTGGCTGTTTTGGACCCAATCCTGGCCATTCAGGGCCAAAATTGGGCCCAAAAAAGGCAAAAAGGGGCAGAAAATGGCCAGGATCGGGCCACTGATGAATGGGAGAGTGATCCACCACCTGTCAGAGGCCAAATCCAGGCCATTTCGGCCCCAATCCAGGCTGAAATGGGCCCAAAACGGCCGAGAGTCAGGTGGGCGGGGCCACCTGACATGTGACTTCTTTGGGGAACTGCCGGAACTGTGTTCCTGTCCGTTCCCCCTCGAAATAAACCCTGACTGTTCTCTTCCGTCTTCCCTTCTTCTCTTAGATGCTTCAGCTTTTTCCACCATGTGTGTGCGGGGAGACCTCTCTATCTGCCTGACCCAGTTTGGCACCGTTTCCATCACTTGCCAGTTCCTTTGGGATTGCTTCGCACTGTGATTTCAAGCAGATCAAGGCTGAGTGAGAACAATCAGTCTTTGGAAGGCACACCCTGGCCGATTGCTTGTGAGGAAGACCTATTGCCATGCTCAGAACAGCGTCTTGGCTTTGATGCTCCCGGGCCTATTAAAAGGGCACTCGCACATTTTATGAATTACGGAGAGGCCTGGACCGTGGAGTTCGGGGCCACCCCCCTCTCCCTGCAGCTGTGCTTCTGTTCTGATTCATTTCTGCTCTGCCGATAAAGAAAGAATGAAAGTACTGAGAGGGTTTTAATAAGAACGGCTTTTTGTTCTGCTGTTGTTCCCTGTCCACTTCCAGGAAGAAATGTAAAGAGGCAGAAAGCTTTTAGAAGCGAAGTCTCAATGTTGCTCTTGGGCCCCAAGAAAAGACGGATGACCTTGCCAGGCCAGACCCCAAACTCCAGCCGGGCAAAACAAAACACAGTTAAGGGTTTTGATTATTAGAGACTTTAAAGATGTTGTTTGCTTTATGCTTTACGTTTTTGAGATTGTGTATAGATAAATATGTTATTTAACTTGCCTAATATAATATAACTATTAGAAGAAAGGTAAAGGTAGTCCCCTGTGCAAGCACTGAGTCATTACTGACCCATGGGGGACTTTGCATCATGTTTTCTTGGCAGACTTTTTATGGGGTGGTTTGCCATTGCCTTCCCCAGTCATCTACCCTTTACCCCCAGGAAACTGGGGGCTCATTTTACTGACCTCGAAAGGGTGGAAGGCTGAGTCAACCTTGAGCCGGCTACCTAAACCCGGTTTCTGCCGGGATCGAACTCAGGTCATGACGAGCAGAGCTTGGGCTGCAGTACTGCAGCTTACCACTCTGCGCCACTGGGCTCGCTCAACTAATAGAATACAATTTATTATAACCAGTATTGAAATACTTCCTTAGATTATGTATCATATTTATAATCAGCCTGGATGTAATATAAGTGTAACAGATAAATATGTTACATAACCTGATGAAATTCTCTTAGGATATACATTTTAAATATATATAAAGGTGGATGTAAGATAAGTGTAAGAATTAACATTGGCGTAAAATTATCTTTAAAAAAATATAATACAAATATTCGGTAGTTGTCTTAATAGTGAGACTTAGTAAGAGGGAGCGACGAAATATTCTGGGGAACGGTTGTGTTATAAGAGTTTTGTTTGTGTTGTATACTCTAAAACTATATTTTAATGCATAATCTTCAATTTTTTCTTTTTAAACTTTTATTCCTTCTTCCCCTTTCCTTTCTGTACCCCCTTATCTATTTTTTAAAAAATATAATAATAATAATAATAATAATAATAATAATAATAATAATAATAATAATAATAATTCAGGTGCTTACCTAGACTATTGATGAGGCACATGCCAGCTTTCCCCTTGACGTCCCATCCCCAAGTGATTGCTTGGAGTGGCACATTGAGAAGGGCACCAGTTCATGAAAAGGGCACGGCTGGTTCCCACTGGAACAGGAAGGGACTGGCAACACCTTCTAGGGCCATACCCTCACTGGCTTGGGCAGCCGTGCAAGCCCAGGAGGGGAGCCATGTACCAGGAAACAGAATACTTTGAATTGGCTCCATGCTCAAGATATTTGACTTTGCTTGGGCAGAATCTGATGGCTGAAAAGATTGCGCTCCTTACACCCCAAGGAAACCTTGGAACTAGACATTCTCATGGCTGCTTTGCACAGAGATGCACAATCTCAGCTCTGTGTGGTAGAGGGCTGTGTTGCATCCCATTTATTCCATGCTCAGATTCTGCGAGGTTCTTAGGCCTTATGATTAAGTATGGAGGGAGGGAACAGCATAGAATTATCCATTTCCTATGGAGTGACCCCTCTGAACAGGGAGCTCTGGGGGCTCTGTAGAGAAGTGAAATTAAGAAGCCAGCAAAGATCGCTCTTCAGAGGGTTTGTTAATTCTCTCTTTGCCTCCTTGAAGACTCTGTCAATTATTATCAAACCCTCCGAGGAGCAATCTAGCCAGCTCTGTAGAGAGAGGTGAAATTCAAACAACACTTCCCGGCTAACATTACATCTCCCTTCACTTGAGCGTCCTCATGTAATTCGTCTCATGTGGTTCAGCTCTCAGAGCGGTTTACAAAGTGTGTTATTATTATCCCCAGAACAATCCCCCTGTGAGGTGGGTGGGGCTGAGAGAGCTCTAAGAGAGCTGTGATTAACCCAAGGTCACCCAGCTGGCTTCAAGCGGAGGAGTGGGGAATCAAACCTGGCTCTCCAGATTCGAGTCCTGCCGCTCTTAACCGCTACACCAAACTGTACATATTTGTATATATACACAGGAGATGCGACCCTGGGCATACTTCGATTTCTTACAGCTTGAAAAGCTTTCTTCTCCCGGTAATGGGGGAAGGCAGCTGATAAATTTCTCTCTGGGACTGGATCCCGCTTGCAGGCTGCCAGCGAACTCATTCCCGAGCTAGGTATGGCACGAGGATGCTAACGGCAGAGTCTTCTTCCAATGCAAGGAGCCTTCCGCTAGCGGCATGAGTTTCTTCTGCTGGAGCGATGAGTCTTGGATTTTTTTTCCTTTCTAGTTTAGCTGATGCTGATGGCATTCTTACCGAGACCGATGCTTGCTGTTCAGGCAGGCCTCCTTGGACATCCTTGGCAACTCATGCAGCATAACCCTGTGTGCTGGAGGGCAAGCTGACCAAGGCTCTTTTTATGAAATAGGACGCTTATCTCGGCAGTCCCCGTAATGAGGTGGAGCAATCGCCTTGCTGGTGTGGAGGTCCTGCAGTTACAGCCCGTGGAGCCGATAAGGACCAGGCGCCTGCGTCCTCCTGCACACACCGCCTGTTCTCTCCTAATCTGTCACCAAAGGACAAGACCACATTGGAATTAATCCCTTTCCCTTGGCCTTTTGAGTACAGAGGGCTAAAGTGCAGGTGCCACGAGTCAAGGTAAATTTCAGCTACTCTTTCTCAGGTGGAGGAATGTGCTCTGGCCCACCCGTTCTAGCTGGACAGAGTATCAGACTGCTGCTGCTGGAAGTGGAGTAGCATTGGGGGGGGGGGCAAGAGGGGCAGCCACCCTGGGAGCAAAATTTGTGGGGGGCATAAGAGACTGCATCGCACTCTTGGGGAGGCCGTCTGCGCTGCCTGCACGCTGACAGGGCGGCTGGCTTCCTGCAGCGGGCTTCACAGAACGCAGCCGCCCCCCTCTGCAGCAGCTGCAGCAAGGCTGGCTCAGCGCCCAGTGAGCCGGCAAGCCCATCAGTGCATGGGCAGTGTGGGCAGCCTTCCCAAGGGTGCGGCGCAGTCTCCGCTCTGCCACAGCCACTCATGCCACCACGCCCTTTAGGAGGCCGCTTTCACCGCTTACAGCTGATGGGACAGCTGGCTCTCAGCGCCCAGCAAGCGCCTAGCGAGTCAGCAGCCCATCAGCTGAAAGCAACAAAGGTGGCCTACCAAAGGGCGTGGCCAGCTGCAGCAGACGGGGACAGCCACGTCCTGCTTTGCACACACACACGAGGGCGTCCCTCGCCCCGGGCCCTCTAGAGGCACACTATACAGCTGGCTGCTGGCAGTGGATTGGAGAAACAGTGTGGTGTAGCGACACGAGTGTTAAACTAGGATCTGCCATAAAGATCATTCAATGGCCTTGGTCTGCCTCTAAGCTTAACCTACCTTACAGGGCTGTTGTGAAGAAAATAAGATGAAGGGAGAACCATGTTTAGTTTGGAGAAGAGGAGGTTGAGGGGCAACATGATTGCTCTCTTCAAGGATTCAAAAGGCTGTCACATAGAGGTGGGAAAGGAGCTGTTCCTTTTATGATTTTACTAGCAACAAAGCCTGTTGTAGCCAAAAATGCAATGGGCTCTAAAAGGGGCAGGGGGGCTGGGCTGGGCATTGCCCCCTCCCCAGCAACCAGATCTGGGTTGGGGAAAGGAGGGCAGGGCGGTGGGGCTGGGCATTGCCCCTTCCTCAGTGCCCTGATCTGGGGTGGGGGAAGGAGGGCAGGGCAGCGGGGCTGGGCACTGCCCCCTCCCAAAAGCCCCAGTCTGGGTTGGGGGAAGGAGGGCAGGGCAGCCCAGCTGGCCATTGCCCTCTCCCCAGAGCACCTGTCTGGGGGGTGGGGAGAAGGGCAAAGTGGCCCGGCTGGGTATTGCCCCCTCCCCAGAACCCCTATCAGGGGCAGGGGGGGAAGAAGGGCAGGGTAACCCAGATGGGCATTGCCCCCTCCCTATGACCCTGATCCGGAGTGAGAAAGGAGGGCAGAGGGGCCTGACAGCATTGCCCCTTCCCCAGTGCCGCAATGAGAGTGACTGCGCCAGGTGCCCTGATGGGCGCCTGTGCCTGGCAGTGATTGACGTGGGCGGGGAACACGCAAGGGGGGTGGCTCCAACTCATCCGCCTGGCAGCCACTCAGGTCTGGGCCTCTGGGGACAGAGAGCACACAAGGGGGGCGGCTCCAGGTTGTCTGCCAGGCAGCCACCCAGATCGGGGCCGCCGTGGGCGGAGTATGTGCGAGGGGGGTGTCAGTCTATGGAATTCAAGTTACTCTGATTTCATCTCCCACCCCTTGCAGCAAGAAATCCAAGGCCTCTTGAATCAAAAGTTATTTATTGAGAGAATATATATTCATAGTACAGGTGTCCATAGATAATCCAAAGGCTAGGAAAGCTTCTGGCTGAACACAAAGCCTTTGTTGAGAATGACGTGTTAGTTACATGTTGCAGTATATCAAACCCTCCTTTCCAGCCCCCCCCCCATATGCCCAGCTAGAATAGATGCTGGGGAATGTGAAAGTAACTTCTCCAAGGTCTCTGTGGCTAGCCACCTTAGATAAGGCTGTCTTGGGAACCGCAGCTGTTCTCTGTGAACATGCATACAAAACAACACTGGAAAAATACAGCAGTGAATAATACAGTAGTGAGAAAGCACTATGGCAGTGCTGTGGGTAACAGACCTGACAGGGCGGCTCCAGCTCCTCCGCCTGAAAGCAACTCGTTCCAGCCCCATTGGCCCTCAGAGCGACTCCCTTCTTCTCCTGCTAGGGGCACACTCATGTGCCTGCGCTGTGGAATCCCAGTGAGTCGTCAGAAACCCGCTTACAGAATTATGTAGTAGGATGATTCAATTTATTATTTAATCTATAGCCTGCCCTCCCCACAACCAGGCTCAGGCTAAGACTTGAAACAATGGGTTTAAACTACAGGAGGGAAGGTACCGGCTGGACGTTAGGAAAAATGTCTTCACATTAAGAGTGACCCAGCAGTGGAATCAGCTGCCTGGGGATGTGGTGGGATCCCCCTCATTGGCAGTCTTTTGAATTTAAAAAAAATATATATTGTGAAAAAAGTTAAAAGATAGAGCAGAAGGAAAGTAAAACGTAACAAAAACACAACCACAAAGAGCCAACAGTGACCTACATATCCATCTACAAAGTAAAAAAACAGTTAAAAGCATAATAAGCGTATTATTAATCCATTATAGTTTTTCCCTTACAACACTTCCTCCTTTATTATCAATCAGCTTGTGGTCTAATTAATACCTTTTTTCTGTGTCTCATCTTCTTGATATCCCAGATCCTTATTCTTAAAAATCAAAACGACAAATCATTAATTCATTTTTCTTCATCTCTCGCAGATAGTCCATAAAGGGTTTCCAATTTGCCCTGAGTGTTTTGTCTCTAATGCTGTAAATTTGGTCATCTCTGCTAAGTCCATCACCTTTCCCATCCAATCTTCCAATTAAGGCAGTTCCTTGCATTTCTATTTTTGAGCATATATGAGCCATGCCACTGTTACCATATATAAAATTAAGATACCATACTCTTTTTCCAATTTGTTATCCATAATTCCCAACAAATAGAACTCTGGTTTAAGCGGCAAGTTAACCTTTAAAATTCTCTGTATTGATATGTGTACTTGTAACCAATTTTTTTTGCTTTGTTGCAAGTCCACCAAAGATGATTAAATGTTCCTTCATGTTGTTCCCATTTCCAACATTTATTTGAGACACCTTTAGCCATTTTTGCAATTTTGTTTGGAGACGTATACCACCAATACATCATTGATGTATCATTGGCAGTCTTCAAGGAGCGGCTGGATGAATCCTTGTCGGGGATGCTTTAGGCTGTTCCTGTATTGGGCAGGGAAATGAACTAGATGGTCTGTAAGGTCCCTTCCAACTCTAGGATTCTGATTGTATGTATGTCACTCTGAGCTCTCTGAAGGAGGGTGGGGTTCAATGTGCTAAATAGATCATGCCGAGACGAAATATCCAAGTTGTTTTAGTCTCACTCCTCAGGAAAAGCCAAAAGGCTCTCTTCTCAAGGGGTTGATGGGGAAGCGGGAGTCCCCGTTGGTACACACACACATACACATATACGTGCTTGCTTCTGGAATAAACATCTCATGCTCTCCCAACTGATCAGCCAATAAACATCCGCTGGTGATGCCAGGGAGGCGACACTGGCCTCCACAACAGCCAAGGCCTTCTCAGTCCTGGCTCCGACCCAGTGGAACTCTCTGTCAGAGGACAAGTGGGCCCACCAGGATCTTCTATTGGTTCGGCAGGCCTACAAGACAGATGTTTTGCCAGGCCTATGGTTGAGGCCAGTCCAGCAGTCATCCAGAAAGCCTCCCAACCAGCCTCTTGTCAGGGGCAGGGCCGGCTCCAGCGTCGCTGGTGCCTGACGCAGCTTAAGGGTTGCTGCTGTGCGCGCATGCGCGCACGCGCACACACGCCAGACTGCATGATGACATCACTGTATGTGATGTCATCACACAGGGCTGGGTGTGCGAACAGGGGGGGGCCTTCCAGCCCTCCCGTTCAGTTGCTCTGTGGGCCAGGCACAGCTGGCCACCCTGGCTGCCAGTTGCGCCGGGACCGCAGAGCAACTGAACGGGAGGCTGCCCTCTCAGCTGCCCCATGCTGCCGCCGCCAGCACGCGCTCCTGGCCGGGCGCAGCAGCTGTGGGCCAGGCGCAGCAGGCGGCCAGGCTGGTGCGCGGCAGTGTGCATCCTCCCAGCCCTCCAGCTCAGATGCTCCGCGCGCTGCCCCGGTCGCCTACCGCGCCTGGTCCACAGTTATGTGCTGGCAGCAGCGGTGGCAGCACAGAGCAACTAGGCGGGAGGGCTAGGAGGCTGCCCGCTCAGTGGCCCCGTGCTGCCGCTGGCAGCACACACTCCTGGAAACGCGCAGCAGCACGAGGCAATTGAGTTCCGTGGCATGCGCCCCCGCCCCCAGGCCAGCGCCCCCTCCGGCGCCCGAGGCGGCTGCCGGCCCGGCCTCAATGGGCGGGCCAGCCCTGGTCAGGGGAGCCATGTGACTATCTGCCCCCTTCTATGAGTTACAGCTTGAGCTGAATGGCCTGTTCCCCCCTCCTTTTGCCCACCCCTCTGTTTATTATTGGCAGTGGTGGGTTGTAAGGTCACTATCTAGCGGTTTATGGAAATTCTGTGCTTTTACTGAAAATTTTAATGTAAATTATGTTTTATTGTTGTAACCCGCCCTGAGGTCACTTGTGGGGAGGGCAGGATAGAAGCCCAGTAAGTAAGTAAGTAAGTAAGTAAGTAAGTAAGTAAGTAAGTAAGTAAGTAAGTAAGTAAGTAAGTAAGTAAATGGCAAACCTCCCTTGGGGCAGGAAACTCCCGTTGCTGGAAAGTTGCCACTGATTTCTTCCCTTCTTGCCTTCATGGTTCTTATTTGAAGGCTATACGACTGACATGAAGCCCTCCCTGGAGACTTTGGGGGGTAGAACCTGGGGAAGGCAGAGCTTGGGGAGTAGAGGTACTCCATCGGGCTGTAATGCCATACAGTCCCCCCTCCAAAGCAGCATTTTCTCCAGGGGAACTGATCCTAAAGATCAGTAGTGATTTCAAGAGATCAGGCTTGCAACCCTATATTCTGGCCATCTTAATAATGGTTCAACTTTCCAACTCAATAGGGGAAAAAAATTAAAGACAATAAGAACAGCATTGCAACTGGCAACTGATAATGTTTTGCCTCCTTCCTGAGGCGTAGCAAGATTGGCCTTTGTTCTGGCTTGAATAGCTGGGTAATTGTTCCAGCCGTCCTTCCTTTTCCGATGTCAGGGAGGGCGAATGGCCTGGCTTTTTATCACTCGCCATGCAGACAGAAACAAACTTGTTAGAAAAGGAGCAGATGCCCTCTTGAAAAGAAAAACGCGATTCCACAGAAGCCGTGCAAATAGCTCAGGCGGACTCATTTTCCATGCACATCTGGCGATCACATCTGGCGATCACACATCTGGCGATCACATCTGGAGATCACCTGCTTCAGTCGAGGCCTGCTACAGCCCATCTTGGTCCACACATTTCCTGCCTGCAGCATCAAGTTGCCCCCTGATGGATGAGAAGCTCCGACACTCGACTGACGTTACTGTCCCAGGTGTCTCTTTTCAGCGTTGTATCCTGCTAAGCCATTTAGGGAAACACTGTTTCTCTGAGTGCGTGTAGAGCACCTTTCGGGCAGCACCCAGGAAGTAAGCCAGACCCCATGCAGTTGTGAATGGGGCCCTAGGTTTCCTAGGCAGATTTCCGCTGGGAAACTGCGAGTTGCATTGAGATCAGGGGAATCTTATAATTTTCAGCTCTGTACAATAACCCACCTCCTGTTCCTATTATTACCACTTCGACTAGCAGTCCGGCAAGCTTGACTTCAAGCAGCAAACGGAGAATTGAGTTGCAATATGGCAGCTCAAATTCTGCAGCAGGACCAGCAGAAATACTGTACGTACATTTCCACTCCTCATATCTGACGAAGGGAGCCTTGACTTGCAAAAGCTCATACCCTGGAAATCTAGTTGGTCTTTAAGGTGCGACTGGACCTGAATCCTGCTCTTCTACTACAGACCAACACAGCTACCCACTTGAAGCTATCGGCATAAATTGCACACATGAATTTGCTGCATTGATTCTACTTTGGCTAGAATAGCTGGACGGTGCCTCCTGGTGCAGGGGCAGAGTGCTTCTGCAATGGCTGGCTGGCCGCTTCAGGACGCTGGACTAGGTGGACCTTTGGGCTGATCCAGGAGGGACTGTCCTTTCATTTACATGAGGGTGTGTGTGTGCAGATACACACAAGGCATTGAAGTACTTCCCCCCTCCCAGGGTGTGTGCATGCACGCGAGTGGTTCTGTGTCATGCATAAATTTTAACCCCTTTCCTTGAGCAGCTAAAGCCGAATCGGTTATGCAAAATAATCCACACGTTTTATGCAGCAGTCACAGGGCTTCTCCTTTTCATTTACTGAAACCAAAACAGGATACCGAGGTGCCCTGGAGGTTGAATTTGGCAGCCAGTCCCAATTTCTGCACTTGTGACACGATCTCACGTGATGCCCGTTAATGGCCGTAGCCTTCCTCTAATGCACACCTGAGCAAGTACAGGCCGGGCGAGGCGATCAGGTTATTGTTAAAGTAAGTGAGGATATTTATACTGAACAGAAATAAAGATGTTTGTAGAGTTTTTAGGTATTTCTAAACCTCTTTGAGTCCACGCATTCAGAGGCCACAATGTTCTGCCTCAAAGCTCCTGCTAAATATAATCCCAGAAAAGCTTGGTCATGGTTTGTTAACATCCCGCCCCAACACGCACATACACAACTAGCTAGCAGGGCCAAGAATGTCTTTGAGGGACCCTGCCTCAAAGACAGCTAGGGGTGTGCGCCAAGAAAAAAATTGTTTCAATTCTGAAATTGGGGAAGGGGCTTTTATAGTGATTGTTGGGTTTTACATAGGATGTTAACAGTTTGGGTTTCAAATCCATGTGGTTTCCCTCCAAGGTTCCCAGTTTTTGGGACCATTATTTTCAACAGAGAACCAATTTGAGGGTTTGGGCTGCTGTTTTTAAAAAATAACCCCACCATATTTGCAAAGAACAGTCTTCCCTCTAAAGACCCCCCCCCCACACACACACATTTCAAGTAGAATGGAAAAAGGAATTGTTTACAGACCCACGAAGCAGGTGTCTTTCAGTGCGACGCACTTCTCTCCACTGATTCCTATCTGGGGAAATGGTGCCAGCTACTGGCATTAAAGAAAATCCTGTCTGCACCCATTTTAAACATAATCTTACATTGACTGACTGACAATAAAAAAATTACCTTTCCGCTGAAAACTCTGCATTTGGCATCTTTCCTTGCTGAGGTCCCTTTTTTTCCTTTCCTAAAGCAAAGGCGGCTTCCTTGGCAGTGCCACCCCCCACCCCACCCCACCCCCCCACCCCAGCCAAGCCCCCTCCTTGCAATCTTCGAAAAATAGAGGCTGCATGTGTGTAACTGCATGTAATGAATCAACCACTCAGATGCTGTAAGACACGTCTTTACACTGGGCAGCCACTGGAGATGTCCTTTAATTAGCAATTAGTACGATTATTATTTAAAGAGTTCCGGGAGGAGGAGGGGGAGGCTAGGGTGTGGGGGAGTCTGAGCGCTAAGTTACATGATCCGTTTGTTTATGCATTGTCTTTGGGTTCACTGCTGGGATCACAGTCACACATCAGCTCCAAGAACGTTGTTTAAAAGTCACAGAAGCTGATTTTGCTGACAAGTGCTGGCACAGCTGGGGAGGCCCTCGTGCATCCCCCACCCCACCCCACCCTTTCCCCTGATGCCAAAGAACTCCCATTGAGAAGTTCTTTGGATCAATATGGAGCTGTAGCCTGAGCACTCACAGCTCAGCACAGACTCTTCCATGCAAATTCCTTCTCTTGGACTTGTCTCCAAAGGTGATTGGCTGGGAGCGCTCACCTCCTGATCCTTTGCAAGGATCCGATTGGAAGGGGGGAATGCCACTGTCTGGGAAATTCGGAGAATCAAAGAAAAACAAGATGCCTGATGGTAAGCGCCTCAGCATGAAAGACAACACAGATTGGGGGTGGGCACGTCTTGTAATGCTGGATTTGGGTTACCGTTCTAGAAAGTCACAGTATTGACCCGAAACAATGATTTTTGTGTACATTTTCAGCTTGGGAACTGCTCACTCCTAGAGGCAGCTTCCCTACCGCTATTCCAGTACTAGCATAGCCAGCAAAGAGGATCCTTTCGTTTGCCTCCAAGGAGCAAAGAACGGGATGCATCTAAACAGCATTCTGGGGTGGCTTTTGTCCCCCAGTTCTGGATTTCTTCTTTGCTGGAGGACGCTAAAATGAAAGCTTTGGTTTCTTCCCAAGAAGGAAATTTATGGCTTTTCGTTCAATGAGGCATTTGGTGACAAGCAAGGGGCGTGGGGATATTACGACTGGTAGACAGATTATTTATAGATCAATCACATTTATATCTAGCCTTCCGCTGGATGGCAGCCGGGCAGCTAATTCCAAAGCGTACAAAGGAAGAAATGAGGAAAAATGCCAATGCAATGCCCGTCTGTCCTCAGTGTCCGCCTTTTCCATTGCCGCTGCGATTCAGGCCTCACCCACGGGGCTCAGCTCCTCGACTTGGCCAGCAAGTTCCTGGGAATCCTGATGCGGGGGTGAAACTTTCAGTTCAGCCTCTGGTACTTCACCCAGGGGGCTATCTTGTGTTTGCCCTTGCTGGGATTTCCCCTCCTTCCAGAAAAGGTAGTACACGACCACAAAGCAGAAAAAGGAGCACGCTTCGAACCACACTTGAGTGCCGATAAAGCTGAGGGCCCAAAAGACAGAACAGAGCAAGTTGGTGTGGATGAAGCTTTGCAAGGAAGCATCTTCTACCGAACTAGATATCTGAGGGCAGTGCAGGCTGGGGGGTCTCAACTCAGGGTTGGAAAATTCCTGGAGACTGCAGGACCGGCGGGGGGTGGGGGTGGGGGTGGAAGCTTTGGGAGGGCAGGCTTTGGGGAGGGGATTCAGCAGGGTGTAATGCCATAGAGCCCACCCTCGAAAGCAGCCATTATCGCCAAAGGAACTGATCTCTGTGATTTGGAGATGAGTTGTCATTCCGAGAGATCTCCAGGGCCCAACTGGAGGTTGGCAATCCTAGTGACAAGTGGGGTCATAGAATCATAGGGTTGGAAGGGATCTCCAGGGTCGTCTAGTCCAACCCCCTGCACTGTGCAGGAAATTCATAACTACCTCCCCACACACCCCAGTGCCCCCTGCTCCATGCCCAGAAGAGGGCAAAAGACCTCCAGGATCTATAGCCAAACTGGCCTGGGGGAAATTGCTACCTGACCCCAAGGTGATGATTGGCATTACCCTGGGCATGTAAGAAGGGTCGCAAGAACTAAGCCCTGATGTAACAATCTGCCTAGGTTCACAGAATCAGCATTGCTGTCAGGTGGCCATCTAGCCTCTGCTTAAAAACCTCCAAAGGAGGAGAGCCCACCACCACCGGAGGAAGCCTGTTCCAGTGAGGGACTGCTCTCACTGTCAGGAAGTTCTTTCTAATGTTTAGCTGAAAACTCTTTTAATTTCAGCCTGTTGGTTCTGGTCTGGCCTTCTGGGGCAGCGGAAAACAACTCCATGCCATCTTCTATATGATAGCCCCTCAAGTACTTGAAGTTCGTTATCATATCACCTCTCAGTCATCTGGGTCAGTCTGAGAGTCTCTCTACACAAGACATCTGACATGTGAAGAACATGTGTCAGGAGACGCAGTGGTAGCTGGGAAGGGTTGTTTAGAGACACAGAGCAGCAGCAGGGCAAAGGCTTTGCTCTACACTGGAGCTGTGTGAAGAGGCTGTGAAATCCCAGAAGGGAAACTTCAGCTCACTGTAACCTCTCCAAGTCCAAGCCTGGCTCTGGAAGGCAGCTCCAGCCTATTTCCATTCCTTGCTGCCCTCTGTTTGTGATCCCACACATTTTTAGACTGCAGAGGTGACATTATCAGAGCCTTTGGGAGGCGAAGATGAAATTAGCAAACCCCCTGAGAAGCGATCTCTGCCGGCTCTGTCTTTTAAAACTATGCTTCCTGGCTAACATTGCATCTCCCTACACTTGATGAACACGTGCAGAGGCATCTTGTGAAGAGAGACTCTGAATTTCAGCGGCATCAGCAGGTTACTCAAGGATGGGAGGAAACTCAGTGCCTGTCACACCTGTGCCGGAGCGCGGTGCTGTCGTAGTATCTGCAGGCGGCTCTCTTCTGGCATTTCCGCTGCCATAGGAGGCAAGTGGTATCAATGATGCTGCCGTAGAGCACTGGGGCCGGCAACCAGGCTAGAAAACAAACCAGAAGCCTCTGCTTATCCATTTAAGCATTTATATGCTACTTTCCTCCCCAACAGAGATCTCCAGCAGCTTACAATACAAAAATGCAATGAGGACTTACAAGCAGGAGCAAAAGGGTGGGGGGAGTTTTTTCAGGGGAGAGCAGATCTCCCTCTCTCTCTTATCCTCCCAGCAGAACTTGCTTGCAGCTCCTGGCTGCAGCCATCAGGCTAGGAGATTAAAGCCGAGGGTTTCCTAAGACCCCCAGGCCCTTCCACTGCAGCCCTACCGCCCCCTGCTGCCAGGTTTCAGCCCTGACCAGTTGGTCTTTGCAGGTTCCGGGCAAGGAGAGCAGCGAAAGCTCTCTCTGGCTGTCAAACGTCCTGACGCCACCTCCCCAGAGTTGGGAGTGAAGCAAGAGTTTCCGTTTCAGTCATGAAAGAGTTAAACTGTTTGTGTTACTTACTTAATTAGTAAATTTACTTTGCACGTAACCATTAGGGCTTCGAGTAAAGATTCCCGCCATAGAAAGGGGAGACTCTATGAACAATGAAGTAGAATTAGGATTTCCTATTGGGTAACTTGTTAATTGGGGTGGCAATTAAGTGATGCTATATACTGAAGTTTTATTGCTCTTTGTTCAGTTCTCTCTCTCACTCTCTTGTGTACCACGTCTATCTAATCTTATCTAGCAAGATGTAGTCTATTAGCAATTTATTATTTTCTTTCAAAGTAACCCTAATTTTTATCCTCTTAGTAAAGTATTTGTACAGAGCTACTCTGGAGTCTGTGTCAATTCTCATTACTTCCAATGGGCAATTCTGCATAGTCTCTGCTAATTTCTTAACACCCAAGTCGTGGAAGAAAGACTGGCTGGCTGGCACCGACAGCCCTGAGGAGGGCCCCTGAAGACTGGCCCCTGGTATGGAAAGGACCTGGGAGAGCAGACAAGGTAGCAGCAACCCGCAAACCATTCCCCTGCCCCCACCCCACAAGAGGCTTGGGCAGGTTGCCTAGACAGGCAGCACTGAAATTTTCCAAATAAATCACTAAATCTACTTCACTGGTATGCATTTTTGGAACAAAATAGTAAAGAGGGGAAAAGGGTTATTACATATGTTTGGATATAGCAGAAAGAAAAGCCTTGGAACAATTTTGCTTCTATAAAACTACCAAAATTAGAGGTAGGGCATGAGCTTTCGTGAGCCACAGCTCACTTCTTCAGATACCAGATACAGCCCACTTCTTCAGGTATCTGAAGAAGTGAGCTGTGGCCCATGAAAGCTCATACCCGATCACTAATTTTGTTAGTCTTCCAGGTGCTCCTGGACTCGTTCTTTTCCACTGCTACAGACAGACTAGCACGGCCACCGATCTTAATTTTGCTTCTGGCTGTTTTCAGCCTCTTTCACAGTTTGGGTTTGAGGTGTACAAAACTCATAAGGCCCCTCCCAACCCAACCCCCCCAACCTTCTGCCGCTTCAGGCTTCATGAATTCCCCTGCAATAGAGGGGTGGTGGTAGTTCTGTTTTAAACCCATCCCCACTATTTGTTTTTATTGAGGATTTCAGTAAAAGGGTAATGGAGGTAGCCCAACCCCAAATAAAGGGAATATAAACATTGCACGTTTCAGGCATTGGTGACTCCATCTTGGTGGAAATTCTCACCAAACGTCCCCAACAGCATCTTTTCTCCTGATGCAACAGAGACTATAAGCAGGCACACATGGCTAAATTTTTCAGAAAGGCTTTGAGGTGAAGGAAAAATGCATGAAACAGGGCATCAGGGACCAGAGAGATTTCACAGGCTTCAGTATTAAGGGCTATTAAAGAGCCTAGATATAATCCCTGCCTCCTTATTTCCTGTAGCATATAAAATAATCTGTAACATAGTTTGATATGTTAACATGAAGGTCAAGTTATTCACAGAATCACAGAGTGATAGGGTTGGAAGGGATCTCTAGGGTCATCTAGTCCAAGACCCTATTAACCAGTATATCTTACTGTTTTTTAAAAAAAAAGACTTGGGTCTATTTGTCCCCAAAACCAAATCCGTAAAGTGCCTCTTTACGAGCATCCAGAGGTTAAAATGCATTTAAATAAAAAGTATGCATGTGTGCTTAGTACAAGCACATGCTGCAATCTTTCTGTTGGTTTTCTGCTTTTCTTGTTTCTTTAGTCTTATCTCTGTGATATTAAACGCTGTTCCCTGTAATGGATTAAATCACGAGCTGCCATCCCTCTTTTTCTTTCCGCGGGAACAAACATTAATTGTATCTAAAAATGTTTCTTATGGCCTCAATTTGCACGCGCACAGTCCAGTTGAAGTTAATCAAAGTCACTTCTCCCCATTCAATTATCTGCTTCTGCCGCCTGCCTAGTTTCTTTTCTGCATTTCCAGCTCTCCGCTGCTCACACCCATCTTTGGCTATTTGTGCCTCACCCTGCCTGCTCTGTCTGTTGTCTTCTGCACTATCAGCTTTAGAGGCATGTTTTATGAACAGGAAACTCCACCAGGTTTTGTACTGCATAAACATGGTCAGAACTTTGGACCAACGGTCTGCAATACTATCTCAATGTTTATAGATTTAAGAGGGTTATATCCTGCATTATCGTTTTATAAAGAGATACAAGGTGGCTTTTATTTTATTTTTAAAAATTATTTACATCAGTTATAGCCCGCTTTTCTTGCTGAGACTCTAAGAGGATTACATAGTATAAGTCAATACAATCAACGGCTGAAACATTCAGTAAACAATTCCACCAGGTAAAGATGGCAGAAATTTGAAAACGAGCAGAAATCCAATACAGAGCTGAAAAGCAATTCTGCACATAACACATAGATTGATATGACATAATAAACAGTGCAGAGCAAATCCAATAAAAGCACACTTAGACCAACAGACAGTACACAGTAGTGTAGTCTATAGTCCTTATCCCTGTACCAATGCATCTCTCTGAACCAGTTCCTTACAGCACAGCTTTATTATCTGTGCAAGAAAGCCCTTCTGAATAATTCGGTTTTGCACAGTTTGCAGAACGCTGGGAGAATGAGAGCTTTCCAGATCCAGGTTTCAGAGGGGGGGGGGGAATTCCAGGTTCCCTGAAATCCAAGTAAGATTCTCTAGTCTGGTTCCGCATGATTAGAGGTTCCCAGAATTATCCAGTCATTATTATCTATGGGGAAAGCTATCTGGGGGGCTCAGGGGTCATTTCCCAAGAAAAATCCACCAAATTTGCAGGGGACATACTTTAGAGGACATACTCTTGACTGTCCTCTAAAGACTCTCCATATTTCGGGAAAACTGGACTCCAGGGTTGAATTTTATGGGCCCCCGAAAAAGGTGCGTCCAGCCACTCTCCATTGTTTCCTATGGAGAAAAAGCGGACTCTCCCACTAGGTCAAGGCTGCCACGGCCAAGGCACACTCCCACATGCAAGCTCAACACACAGAAAGCCCAACAGAACTAAACTAAAGCCCTCCCCAGCCACCCGTGCCCCCGAGCAAGCCGCCCAGCCACTCTCCACTGTTTTCTATGGTGGCAAAGCTTCCAAGCTGGCTCGCAGGCAGAAAGGGATGGGGGCAAGATTGCAATGGCCGAGGCACACGCCCAAATGCAAGCTGAGCTCAACCCAGGGAAAGCCCGACAGAACCAAACTGAAGCAAGGGATTGGAATCTACCCAGAACTAAAGCGAAGCTAACATCAAACCAGAGGATCCTTTCAAAATGGAGAATTCCAACCCAAACCAAACAGAAGCAAGGGGACAGAATCCTCCCAGAACTAAGGTGCCCCAGAGAATGCTCCGATCAGCTGGAAAACATCTGCTGGTGGTCCCTGGCTCCAGGGAGGCTCGGTTGGCCTCGACCAGGGCCAGGGCCTTTTTGGTCCTGGCCCCAACTTGGTGGAACTCTCGTCTGAGGACACCCGGGCATGTCAGGATCTTCTATCATTTCGGCGGGCCTGTAAGACGGAGATGTTCCACCAGGCGTATGGTTGAGGCCAGCACTGAGCCTCCCACCAGCCTCCCACTAAGTGTGGGGTTATACAGCGTCCACCGGCCAGCTACCCCACATATGGGTACAGCACGGGGCTATGTAGTGCCCATTCGTTAGCTGACCCACATATGGGTTGCAGTACACTATCGGTCCGCTTCCCTCCCCCTGTATGTGGATGGGCAGGAATCTGGAATAGACCCCATCTTGGGACCATTAGTATCTGTTGTTGATTTTATGATGAACTGTTGTTTTATGAATTGTTTTTAATATTTGTATTATATTTTTATAACTGCTGTACCTCACCTTGAGCCCACGTGCGGGAAGGGCAAGTTAGAAATGTAATAAATAAATAAATTAATTAATTAAAAAAAAACAGATAACCAGATCAGCAAATTCCAGCCAAACCAAACTGAAGCAAGGGATGCTGTTGCAACTTAGCCCAACAGTCCCAGTGCCAAAAGACAGGAGAACTCCTGCAAAGATTGGCTACTCACTCCTCTCCCCCTGCCTCACCCCCCCTTTCCTCACTCTGCCTCTCCCACCCACCCCTCCTTCCCCTCCCTTCTCGGAAACAAGTAGGAGAACCACAGGAAGGAGCCAGCCACAGGCTGAAGCAACGTTTCCCAGAAAACCCGGATTAACCCGGATTTATCTGGGGGTCTGGATCCAGATTCCTGGAGAGGATTCAGGATCCTCTGATTTGATTCAAAATCCCAGACCTGGATCGCCCTAATAATGTGTGAAGGGAAGAGGTGCACTCTGCGCAGAGTCCATGTGCCTCCTTGTTCTGCTTCTGTCTCAGCCAGGGAGAAGGAACCATGGAGACTGCCCCACCCTTGGAAGGTCTGCTTGACGTTGCTCCGGGGTCTGAGGTCTTCCCGTGCACGCTCTGCTCTGTGAGTCTCTCACCTTTTCTCCACAGCCACAAGGCAGGCTCAGACCTCGTTTCTCAGAATGCTGGATTCAGCAACTGGGCTTGCGTGTCGGCAGCCTTTGCCTCTAACTTACCAAAAACTCTTAGCAAGAGGAACTGGATCCCAACGGCAAGAGACTTGTCTTCCGCTTTGACACTCCTAAGAGACAAAAACAAATGAACAAAGGAGGATTCGCGGAAGCTAAACAGACGGATGCACACAGGGCAATGAGGACACCTGGGCACTCTCTTCATGCCAGCGGGAGGAACCAAGCAATCAACCGCTTGGTGGGGAGATGGTGCTGGAGGCGTTGGTTTCCAGCTTTCACTGCATGAAGAGATGTTAGCTATCATGCAGCATCAGGGGCTGAAGGTCTCCTGCTCTCTTAAGCAACTGCCCATTTATTCCCCCTTGTTGTCCCTGCTGCCAGCAGCTTCCTCCCGGGACACAGATGTGATTCAACCTCTTTCTCTTCCTTCGTGTTACTTATTTGTTGGTTTTACTGAATTTGCTTTCCACATTTCTCCCCAATGCAGACCCAAAGCAGCTCACACCATTCTCCTCTCCTCTTCACAACCCTGTGAGGTAGGTTAGACTGAGAAGTCGTGATTGGTCCAAGGTCACCTAATGGCTCTTGGCCCAAGGGGCCCCAACATTTTGGAATCTGTGGGCACCTTTGAAATTCCGACAGAATTCAGACGGGACCAGCATACCTGAGGGTCTGCCTCTCCCCATATGTACCCTGCAGAGCGCTTAGATCAGCAGCAAAACACCTACTGGTGGTCCCGGGTCCCAGGGAGGCTTGGCTGGCCTCAACCAAGGCCAGGACATTTTCGGTCCTGGCCCCAACCTGGTGGAACTCTTTGTTGGAAGGCACTTGGCCCGCCAAGACCTTAAAACCTTTCAGCGGGCCTGCAAGACAGAGACGCTCCACCAGGCGTACGGTTGAGGCCAGCGTGTAGATGGAAGACATTCTGGCCTCCCTTCTGGCCGTATGACCATCTGCCCCCACGTGTGAGCAGTGATCCCGAACATCGTCCCCACCCCCTCTTCTCTCCTTATATAGGGTGAGGGAAATCCCGTCCTGGGATATTAGAAGTTGCCGTAGAGCTTGTTATGCCGCTGAATTTGCATTACGGAATTGTGATTTTATTGTCTTATTTACCATATTTTATCTGTAATTTATTTATATGTTGTGATCCGCCCTGAGCCCAACTGTGGGGAGGATGGAATATAAATAATAGTAATAGTAATAGTAATAGTAATAGTAATAGTAATAGTAATAGTAATAGAAGATGGTGAACACAACCACAAAATGGCTGCCACAGGATTGGATCCAGCCAGAAAACAGCTGCTGCAGGAGGCAGAGCCGCACACAGAGGAAGCCCAAGTGTAGGGGGAAAATGCTGCAGACTTCTGTTTTAAAAAACAAAAAAGGGGGAAGAAGAGTGCGAGAGAATAAAACCAACATTGTGGGGCCAGCTGCCTCTGAAGCAACGTTGTTTGAATCTGCACAGCCAACCGGATCTCCGCTGGCCAATTAGAAGCCCTGCCAGGCGAGAGTCCTACATGGCCCCGCCCACTCTTTAAAAGCACTTGCTGGGCACCAGGAAAGGTCCTGGCGGGCATCTCCTGGGGGACCCCTGGTCTAGCCACTGCGTCCGGCAGGCTCTCTCCACGTCACTTCTCAAAACCAAAGCAGCAGGAGCAGCAGCAGCAGGCTGAGTCCTCAGTCCTCAACCCGCTACAGAAACTACATCAAGGTGTAATCAAGGGATGTGTGTCTTTTCAGCAAAAAGAAACAAGAGCCTGCGGCACCTTCAAGAGTTTTTGTGGTCAAAGCCTGTTTGCTTATGTTCTGTGTGTGTGTGTGTGTGTGTGGTACCCTCAAGTCATAGCTGACTGATGGCAACCTGTTGGGGTTTTCATGGCAAGAGGTGGTTTGCCATTGCCTGCCTCTGCAACCCTGGTCTTCTCTGGGGGTCTCCCATCCAATTACTAACCAAGGCCAACTCTGCTTAGCTTCTGAGATCTGACGAGATCAGGCTCCCCTGGGCTATCCGGGTCAGGGTGTTTGCTTATGCTAAAGCCTGTGAAACCGATTTTGTCCTCTTCTCCTGGTCTTCCTCCTTCCTTCCCTGTGTTCGCTGACTCTTCCAGCTTTTGACTGGAAGTTCTTCAGGACAGGGACGTTTGTTCGGGCTACTCCATAGGGTTCTGCCCAGCAATGGCACGTTGTCCCCCAAACAATAGTAAGAAGGACACAAACTGGATCTCCTTTTCAGGCCTCTGAGAATAGAGCAGGGGTCACTGGGGGAGGTGTGTGTGTGTGTGTGGGGGGGGTAGCTGTGAATTTCCTGCACTGTGCAGAGGGGTGTGTGGTCAGAATTTTGGAGTCTGGATCGTGCTGGACCCAAACCCATAGCATAGAACCAGCCCTGCCCTGAAATCAAATTCCAAAGGCTCTCACTTTCTCTCCCCCTTTGAATTTAAGCTTCCTTTTAAGTGTGCCTGTTTCTTGAGAGAGCCGGCAGAAGTCTGCAGCATTTCCCCCCTGACACAAACCAGAAAAGGGGGGGGGGCATAAAAGAGCACTACATTGAGCAAAGATAACAACAAAAGCCAGTGAGGGTCCCAGGCAAAGGCAATGGCCAAAAGACCCTTCTGGCCTCTACAAGTAAATTAAAGCAGCACATTTCATTAGGCTTCAGAAGAAAGGCTTGCGGGCAGTGATAGGGCACACTCCTTTTACATTCCCATGCATTTACAGCTATATGTAAACCATGTACCACGTGAGAAGAGAATGTTCTGAAAACGGTTCTGTGTTGGAACAAGTGAAGGTCCCTTCTGGGACCATCCAACAGTCTTGTCTCAAGGAGTCCCTGAGGGCAAAAGTACAGCAGAGAACCGTGTGACCAACTACGTCAGAAGGCCCAGAGGGTGGCCTATAAGAGTCGCTCCTACAGGAATACTCTTCACTGCTCCGTGGGAAGGCGCAGGAACCCCTGTGTCTGCCAGCAAGTAGTCACTGTGCTGCCTCCCGGGAACCCATAAGCGACCTGTCTTTGGTCCTGGGGTTTCCAATAGGTAAGACAGGAGATCTGTGGGATTGGGATTTTGCTGTAGGGTTTTACTGCTTGCTTGCTTTTAGCTATAAGGATCCATATTACGGAACTGTTTTTATTACATGCTTATAGGGTAAGGTTTTTTATTAATTAGGACTGTATAAGGATTTTACTATGATACTGGACAACACTCCCAACTACTTTGTCAGACTGCACAGGGAAGCCATTGAAATTCACAAGCATAAGCAAAACTTCAACAGGAAAGAAGAAACCTTAAGAATGAACAGAGCATGGTTTCCAGTTCTGAAAAACACCAGGCTAACAAAACACTCTACACCTGACAATAGCCCTGCAGAGAAGATTAGCACATCAAGTACCAATCCATATGCAAAAGAACCTCCTCAGGATACAGTGAAGCCTCCCGCCATTAGCATTCCACACCCTGGGAAACTCTTACAGGATGACTCAGCTCAACCCCACCCCTCCTGAGTAGATACAAATGACCTACATCTTTTCCACACTGTGACACTGAGAGATGCCTGTCTTTTGGTGCTACACCTCTGAAGATGCCAGCCACAGCTGCTGGCGAAACGTCAGGAACTACAATGCCAAGACCACAGCAATACAGCCTGGAAAACCCACAACAACCATAGATTTTACTATAAGATTGTTATAAGGTTTGCCTAGGGGTTTTATATTATTAAGGTTAAGTATTCTTTTAGGTCTCTCTACTATAAGGTTCATAGGTTATAAACCTACTAACTGCATGCTTGTATGTCTGTGTCATTACCGGTCTTGCTAACCGTTTGAAACATTCAAGGACAGACAGGCCTATTGTGGCGCCTTGTCTTGCCATTAAGTGTATTATTCCTTTTTTCCAAAATAAACTTTGGTACTGGTTAAGATCTTCTCTGTGCAGAGGTGTTTGTCTACGTCACTAGCACAGACTAGCAATAGGGAAAGCGAGTTTAGGTTAAGAGTTACACACACCCAGGCCTTGGTAAGTGGCTCTCCAGAACAAAGAACGGAGGGCCGGCCAAAGGAGATCCAAGGAGGGGTCCCCCACTAAATTTTCACAACAGGGTGGACTAGATGATCCTTAGGTATCCCAGCTCTATGTGTCTATGTCCCCTCTCGAATGACCATCATGTGAACACAGCAGAGTCCCAAAACACTGCCTCTCTCGATCCCTCTGCAGAGAAAAAACAGGTCATCCAAAGCGTCTATCAGGGAGCATCCTACCTGAGGATGAGCATGAAGGCCGGTGTGTGCGAGATGCTTGCCAGAAATCCGGATATGCAGACGAGCAGCACAAAGGGCATCAGGAAATGGGAACAGGAGGAGCCACAGGTTCCGGGGGCAGCAGATCCCAAACCCCCGTTGGAGAGGACGCAGCTACATCTGCTGTAATTCTGAGCGGGGGAGGGTAGGAGGGAGGCAAGACATAAGGGAGGGAGGGAGGGAGGGAGGGAGGAGCAAAGTTCAAGGACATAAGGTGGGGATGTGCATTTTAAAAACAAGGAGATAAACAAGGAGCTGTCATGGCTTCGAGGGCAGGCAACTGTAAGGGCGCAGTCTATGCTCACCCCCTGCTGGCCACATCCCTGCTTCAAAACTTGCAAAACTACTTGCAAAATTTAGCACAAGTGTCCCTTCACAAGGAACCAAAAGGACGAATATAAACCCCGTAATCAGAGCTACCAATAAAAGTGAGCGGATATCACAATTCTTTTAATTAACATTGCCAAGGGTGGCTCCGCACGAGCCGTTAAGGCCGGAATTGCCACAATTCTTTCACACTTTTCTTATCCAGGAGACGGCATCCTCACTCTGGAATATCCCCATTTAGGGGAGTGGTTTTTCTTGCTTTTTCCAGACCTGATTTTCCAGTTCAAGGAAGAGGAGGCTTGCTTCCCTGTGAGTTAGCCGCTCCATTACGCTGCTCACACAGATAGACTGCTCGCAGGAACAGCTATTTACAGAAAGCAGAACCAGCTCTGATCAGTGGATCCAGCTACAAGAGGCAGAGAGGGGGCCAGTGTGTGAGGAACTGCTCGAGTTACTTCCCTCTGTGCAGAACGGAAGGCCTCAGAGAAGGTTCTGGGAAGTTTTTAAAATTTAATTTTATTATATTTGTATTCCACTCTCCCTGAAAACCAGGCTCAGAGCAGATCACAGCAGAAGGTTCCTTTACGTTTGGTGCGGGATAAAGGGTGGAGACACATCCCTGAGCATTTATGACAGCCAACTAGCAGCATGAATCAGAGATGTTTTCCTTCTTCCCTCCCCATTTCTGCTCCTTCATCCTCTCGCCCTTTTCAAATCTCTCAGCAAATCAGTGTTGACTTTCTAGGTTGCCTAAGAATCCCAGCTTCTAACCTTTCCAGCCCATGTTTAACCTATAAAGCCCTATGCGGACTGGGACCGGAATATATGCGGGACCGCCTCTCCCCATATGAACCCCAGAGGCCCCTCCGTTCTAGTGAGAAACATCTGATAAAGGTCCCTGGCCCCAGGGAGACCCGGCTGGCATCAACCAGGGCCAGGGCCTTTTCGGTCTTGGCTCCAGCCTGGTGGAACGCTCTGTTGGAAGAGACCAAGGCCCAGCAAGATTTGTTGTCTCTTCGCCGAGCCTGCAAGACAAAGCTGTTCCACCAGGCATATGGGCGGTGCTAGGCGGAGCCCCCCTGGCCGGTCGATGATGGATTGGGCCCTCCCCACGACCAATACCCCCGTTTTAAAAACTCTTTTACTGCAAAGATGCTCTGAAGTTGATTTAAATCTGATCCGTGGAATTCTGTGCTGCTATTCTGATGTTTATATTTTTACTTGCATTTTAACTGTGTAAATCTGGATGTTTTAGTATTGTTAATTTACAATAACTGTTTCATATATTTTAACTTTTATGTATTTGTAATCCACCCTGAGCCTGCTGGAAATGTGGGGAGGGCGGAATAAAAGTTGAAAATAACTAAAAATAAATAAATGTGGAGACTGTGTTTCCTTAAGGACTAGCTGCAGAGGACACGCAAGTGTTCATCACACACAGAGACACACACCCTGGTCATTCTCAGCATGTTCAGAAGTGTGAAGGAGAGCCGCAGGAGGAAAAGGGAGCCCAGGATCCATTCCGCACTCCTAATCTCTCCACCCACCTACCGCTTTCCTTTCAGGCACTCCCAATACATGTGATCCCACAAGGACTCATCTCGACTCACCAAGACTTTCTTATGTATAGCGTCATAATTGAGTGCTGAGCAGCCGGCATAACAGGGGGAGATGTATTCAATGTTATTCTGGCCACATACAGGGTTAAAGACATCGGCAGAGCAGTTGCACATTCGGTTACAGTCGGCAAAGTATACCTCGTATCCACCACTACAAAAGAAAGAAGTATAATTGGTGCTGATTTGAAGGAGAGTTACTGAAAATTAAATCTTAATGGAATTTTATAGATTACGGGATTTACTAGCAACAGAGCCCACTGTAAAAACAAATACAACAGGCTCTAGCAGTGGGGCTTGGGAAGGCCCAAGGCCGTGCAGTCAGTGGAGGCGGTGGGAAGGCCGCATAGGGAGGGAGCCCCCCACGCTGCGCCTGCCCGCCAGTTCCACAAGCAAGCTTCTGAGGGCTGCAGAGCCGGCGGGGAGGTGTAGTGTTGCACCACAGCCAGTGGAGGCGGTGGGAAGGCCACATGGGGAGGGAGCCTGCCTTCTCCCTGCCCAGTGGTGGGCTCCACAGCCCCCCCCCTTGCCTGTGGATCAGCTGGGCAGGGAGAAAGCAGCGGTTAGCCTGCCTTATCCCTGTCCAGCTGAGAAACCCTGAGGCAGCCATGCAATGGGGAGGCAAACTGTTTTGTCCCCACTCACTTCTTATCTCCATGTTCTGCGCCTGCGCAGGAATAAGAAGTGAGTTGTCGGCAACACGGTTTGCTTTTTATGTCTTAGAAGATGTAGACAGTTGTTAAATTGTTAGAAAGGCCCCTGAGAGCATGCAGATATTTTGTTTTTCGATACCGAGACCTTGGAGGATGGTTATAATTTCATGAATGATATTTGTTATCCCTTCGGTCCTTGTGCACCTTTCCGATATCACTGAAGAGTTGACTGACACTTGAGTCTTGCTGGAATCAATCCTGTTAGCCCTTAAGGTACCCCTGGACTTCTGTTCTGGTTTTGGCCTTTTGGACCACACACTGGTTTCCAGCCATGAAGTGTGCAAACTGCCCTTCCCCCTTCTGTTGCTGTTCGGAGCTTCTGCCCTTCCGGTGGCAAGAGGTCCCTGACAGCCATCAAGTGAAAAACAAGAAATCCTGCCTGCAGAATTACATCTCAGGGGGAGGGAGGAGCAGGGAGAGGAGAGGGGAGAGGAGAGGAGAGGAGGGGAGGGGAGGGGAGGGAGAGCAGGGAGAGGAGAGGGGAGAGGAGAGGAGGGGAGGGGAGAGGAGCAGGGAGAGGAGAGGAGGGGAGGGGAGAGGAGGGGAGGGGAGAGGAGCAGGGATAGGAGAGGAGATAGGAGGGGAGAGGAGAGGAGGGGAGGGGAGGGGAGAGGAGCAGGGAGAGGAGAGGAGGGGAGAGGAGAGGAGGGGAGGGGAGGGGAGGGGAGAGGAGCAGGGAGAGGAGGGGAGGGGAGGGGAGCAGGTAGAGGAGAGGAGGGGAGGGGAGAGGAGAGGAGGGGAGGGGAGCAGGGAGAGGAGAGGAGGGGAGGGGAGATGCTCAAGCTGAGGCATAGATTACTGTTTAATGTCTCAGGAGAAAAGCTGCCATTTCACCTTGTTCAAAAAAATGCACAGGGAGCAGGGTCATATTAACCCATGGCCGGGCCCTTAAGCTTTCAGGTATTTCGGGCCCCCTGCGACACTTCAATCTTTCACCCCGCTACAGCCGACAGCCTGACCCTGGTACGGTAGGTAGTAGACCACAGTACATAGCCCTATAACCATTTTGAGGGTCTCCTGAAGAATTCTATACACAATTTTAAAAATATTTTTATTGCACGAGTAGGACTCTTCAGGAAAGCACCTTTTGGGGGTATAATTGTTCAATATAGTAATATTTTGAGTGAATCAAACTTTTATTATTTATTAATAATATATAATTTATGGATAATTGTTTTAATATAAGAGACAATTTCTTTCACTTCAATAAGGAAGCAGTTAATTGTCTTATTAATAGAGGTTACGTAAGAGAATCAATTAATTGTAATTTATGTGGGGGTGTCAAAATGGATGGGCCCCTAGTCCCTGCAGGGCCCCGAGGCTTCAGCTTTATGGATAATACGGTCCTGACAGGGGGGAGAGGTACTACGTTGGGGGTGGGGGGTGGGGGGGGTTGAGTTTCAGGGAAAGAGGGAAGAGATGGGGATGAGAGCCAGAAGGAGCGAGCTGACATTTAGAGCCAAGCCACAAGTGATGCCTGACACAGGTTGGACACTTGTCAGCTTCCCTCAAGTTTTGATGGGAAATGTAGGCGCCCTGGTTTTACAGCTTGGCTCTCCATTACAGCTGCAAGACCGGGATGCCTACATTTCCCATCAAAACTTGAGGGAAGCTGACAAGTGTCCAACCTGTGTCAGGCGTCACTTGTAGCTTGGCTCAGTGACAAGAAAAGATATTAACAGAACAGAGACGACCAGCCACCAAGAGCTGGACTTTTGCAGTGACTAGAGCTGGACCACGACTGGACAGATCTGAGTTCAGAGGCCCATTCAGCCCTGAGGTTCACTGGGCCAGTCGTTCTCGATCAGCCTGCCCTACCTAATAAGTTGTAGTGAGGATCAAATGGGAAGGGGGAGACACAGAGGCCACGCTCAGCTTTCTAGAGAAGGATGAGAGGCAGAACGAATTGGCAGAGAAACAGGAACACAGTGAATGGGAAAGGAAAGGAAGGAGGGGGCAAGGAGGAAAGAGTCCACGTTGGGAATCCCTGGACCTGAAGCCCCCCCTTATCCCGCCAACAAACATTTTCTTGCTCCCCAAAGAGAGGTTTATTCCAGACAAAGACCCCGACACGACCCAGAGCTTACCTCCCAGTGTAGTCAAGGCCCGCGACCTGCTGCGTAGGGCATCCGAGGGAGAAGAGGGGGAGCACAAAGAGAATGCACAAGCCCATGCTGGCGATACACAGGAGGGTGCTGTCCTTGAGGGACAAGTGGAACTTTTTCATGATGACGCCCCCCAGGAAGATCCCCATCATGGCCGCTGGGAGATTGATGGTGCCTGCAGAAGGAAGAGGGCGGAACTCAGATGCTTGGAGACGTCCCGGAACGACAACTGCTCTCCAGACCACCGAGATCAGTTCCCCTGGAGCAAATGGCTGCTTTGGAGGATGGACTCCATGGCATTCTATGAGGTCCATCTAAACCCCGCCCTCCTCAGGCTCCTCCCTCAAATCTCCAGGAATTTCCCAAATATGATTTGGCATCGTCTCTCCAAGGGAGAGATACTGTACTGGCCTCACTTTCAAGCGTGGGCCAGCTGGATCTCTGTGGCTGCTGTTTTCCAAACAGCGACAATCTGATGTCCCTTACCAGGTTTTTTTTAAAACAAAGAAGCTGCCTCAGATCCCCTGCATTGTTATCCTGTTTGAGACCCAAGCAAATTTTCAGCATTGTCCCTAGCGTGGGGAGGCAGGGGAGGGGAAGAACTGGTCATGCCTCTCTCCGTTGAGATGGCATGAAAACAATCGCCGAGTTCCTCTCCCCCAGCGATCCTGCATGGCTCGGTCTTTGAAAACTGCCTTAGAAAACGACAGTTTCCAGGTGAAACGGCATCCCCGACATGTTCAAAAACACGTGTCTGGTGTCACGTTTGGCTTGGCCCTAAGTTCATTGACTTCAGTGGTGGAGTATCTCACCATAGGATTGCACTGGATGTCTCAGATCACAAAATTCTCCGAAAACAGAAACAAGTAAGCAATACACACCCACACCCACCCGCACTCACGCACCGATGAGCATGTTGGCATACGATGCCGTGAGGGTAAACTGCCACTCCAGGAATTTTCCCAGGAACGTTGCTAAGCCAGCAATCATGGCGGAGAAGTTGATCAGCCCCAAAATCACCATGACGAAAAAGGGATTCTTGAAATTTCTCAGCAGAACCACAGGGAACACTGCAGCGGGACAAAGAAGAGATTAGCCATCAACGATCTTTGCCTTTGCATAAAATAGTAGTAACGGGATCACAGGTTAAAGGTCGACACTTACTTGGTGACTTGCATGGCATTGTGCAGTGGGGAAATGCAGCGTCATCTGCATCAAGAGCAGCTCTAAAATTAAACAGGGGGCCGGTAGCATTTTATAGGGTGCATCTGGGGAGCCACTATAGTATCTTAGCTGCCCTGCACAGATAGATCAGTTAGTTTGGAGTGCAGCCCAAGCACGCCCCTTTGTTGCATGGCTCACTGGCATGCCTTCTCAAATCACCCCTCCACCAGGGTGGTCTCCGTGGGGCTACCACCAACTGAGCAGGGGCAATGCCCAGGGGCTCGATGATGCAAGTGAGACACGGCCCTCTGGCCTAGAGAAAAGTGTCTATGGTAAACCTGTAGAATTTCTGATGAATCCTAGAGCTACCTGCCATCACTTCCAGATTTCCCTTGGATGACGTGTCACACCTGTGGTGCTGCTGAGCAGCTTTTAAAAAGAATTCCCCCTCTGCCACTTGGAGCAGCCCTAGTCCTATCTTACTATATAAAAGAGGAACCATGTTTCCGATTACTCACTGGTGCAGGCGCAGTGAGGGCAGGAAGACGGTCAGCCTCCCAGCCCTTCCCCTCATGACCTCCTCCACCCTCCCCAGCTGATCCACCAGGGAAGTAGCTACAAGTGAGCCCACTGCTTCCCTCCCCAGCTGATTGGTGGCCCTGTGTCCTCACCCCCCCCCAAACAGGTCGCAGGGGAGGGGGCCATGCCAGGCCTGGCCACCCTGTACTACCCCATGCCAGGCCTAGCTGCCCTGCGCTGATGCTGCCTAGATGGAGTGCGGGGGAGGAGGCCATGCCAGGCCTGGCCACCCTGTACTACACCATGCCAGGCCTAGCTGCTCTGCGCTGACGCTGCCTAGATGGAGCGCGGGGGAGGGGGCCATGCCAGGCCCAGGCACACTGCATTGCTTCCACCCAGATCTGGGCCCTGCGAAGGAGACAATGCCTGCCCAGCTGTCCTGCCCCCCCCCCCGACCGGGCACTGTGGAGGGGGGATGCCTGCCCTTTCTAGAGCTCGTTGTATTTTTTTTCTCACACTGGGCTTTGTTGCTAGTCTCATTAATAAAAGCTTAATCTGAACCTTTTTACAGCACAGAGTTAATATCACCTGGTCACTAACATCCCATTAAAATGTCAAGGCATTTTTCCCCGGCCACTTGGGATCCCTGCCATTGGCTGACGTTGTTTCTTGAAAAGTGAACAATTGAAAACTGTTGGACTAATCTACTGTGGGAGTGAATTTTGCAGGATGGCGTTGCTTCATTCTGTTTTTCTTCTTCAAAATACTTTCTGCCCATATTGTAGGGCTGTGTTATGAAAAGAAGCTCAGAGAGATGCCTTGGTAGGGTCAGGGTCTGCTGATGTAGCCATGTGCCTGCTAGGGAGTTTCCATACTGCTAAGCATGCCATGAATATTCGTTATGTTTCATTTCAGAAAGATTTAATCTCTGTGCTCAGCTTTACGCTTGTCTTCCAAATTTTCTGCTGCCATACCCTACCATATCTGTTTCACTGAATGTCCTAATTGTTGTTCATTATTGTACTTTGCTCAGTGAATGTCTTTGCTGTTGATGATACTGTATTTTCGCTTGCACTGTGTAATTCGACTTGAATCTCAGTGAGAAAGGCAGGCAGTAAATAAATATATAAATAAATAATAAAAATAGATGACGTGCTGTCCTGCAAACTGCCTGTCTGGCAGGCTAGCACCTTCTAGAAGCATCCTGGCACACTGGAAGTATATTTTTATTTGGGGAAAATAAAACCTGCTGAGCTAAATGCAGGAATGGAACATTTAGGTTAATTCAGAGGAGGAGGCAGAATGGTTATAGGCCAAGTCAGACAATGGTCTGTGTCATTCTGACTGGCAACCAATGTGTATCAATCAAACTTTAGTGCGATGCCCCCTGACAAAGCTTTATGGCACACTTGGAATTTCTCCTGCAATTGGTGGGGAAAGTTATAGGCTCATCTCTTTGGCTTTTTAACACTTCCAGGGATATTAGCAGCCAGCTCCTCCTTGATGGCTGGTTAAAGTCCGCTGGGTGAGCCGGGCAGGGCTTCCCCATGAGCAACAGACCAAGACTTACTTTTGATGAACTGCAACAGAGAGAGATCCTCAAGTTTCTCTTTATCCTCCTCTAGCAGGTCGCTCTTGGTTGATTCTGTAGCCACCTTTTGTGGATTCTCTTCCTAGGAGGAAGAAAGAGGTGCTATGTTAGACATCAGAATTTGAGTCCAGCGGCATTGTAGAGATAAGTAAGATTTTCAGGGTGAAAGCTTTCGAGGAGCTCTGACTCTTGAAAACTTACACCCTGAAAACCTTCTTGATCTCTAAGGTGCCACGGGACTGAAATCCTGCAATTCTGCTGAAAATCAGCATAGCGACACACCTAAAACTATATTAAACAGGACACACAACTACATTCAGGGCTACAGAGATGTTGCTTTGGGCCCACAGAATAGAGGGCTCTTTCTGTGCCCCCTCAATGCAGTCAGTAGATACTTAAGTGCATGGATATCAGCATAATAAATTGGATCCTCTAATTTTGTGTGGACTATTTATTATTGATTTTTATTGATTAATGAATAACTATGAATGTCAGTTCATCAGAAAGGCTTCCTATTTGTCTCAGTAAGCCATAGCTCTTAGGGTCAAAGGTGAAAGGCTGGTCTGGTATACAACCTTGTTTGCCCACTAACCTTAGGCAATACGGACCAGTTTGTTGGGGCCCTCGGCCTCGGAGGAGCCGGGGGGGGGGGCTGACTCCTTGATTTCCCTGTCTGTTCCCCTGCCTGTTCTCAGAACACTTCAGGGTCTCTCGGTTAAGTGCAAGAATCTTTCCCTGAGCTCTTCCCAGAGAAGTTGGCATGACCCGTTTCTCACTCCAGATCTCAGATTAGCTCAGCCAAATTGCCCTCCTGTTCTTCACTCAGAAAGGGCAGCTCCCTACCCTTCCCTTTTCATCACTCCTCGCCTGGAGGATGGCAAGCCTATTTAGCCCGAGGAGGTCCTCTGGCCCATCTGCACAGCAGACAGGGAGAATCGCGGGAGTTAGGATGAGTGAAGTGGGATTATGGCTTGGGGTTGTCCCTGGCCAAACCCCATCTTTTTTAAAAAAGGGGATTTATTCCAATTTGGCACTGAAGCAACAAGTAAAGAGCAAGGGAAGCAGCAACAGAGACACCACGAGAGAGGCGATACGGGCTGGTGATGGCAGGGGTTTGCAGACTTGGCTTTCCTTCCCTGCAGTATGAAGTTTGCAGCCCAGGATTTTCTAAAGAGCCATTTTTACTGGTCTATATTTAGCACGTTGGATTTGCCAGTGCTGCCAAGTGGCTTTCAGGGCAAATCCCTCCCTTTTCACTGACACCAGCTGATCAGTTTCAGTCAAGGTTGAGGGGAGATACCAGCTCAATAACCACACAGTTTGCAACAATGGCGACAAAGATCGGAGACAAATGCACTCCTTCCCCATAAACAGGATGCTGCCAGCTCGAATCATTCAAAAGAGGAATTGCCAGCTCTTGTTTTTAAGGGGATTAATTGGACAAGTTTGCCTGCATAAATAATGGAAAGATAAACGAATGCCTCTCAAAACACAAACTACTGGTGGTGTTCATTTTTAAAATTCTGTTCCAAAATGCCTGGGGCAAAAAGTTTGTGTTTGGGAGACTCGGGGGAGAGACATCGTGGAGCATGTTCATAGCTTGAGGGTGCGCCTAGATCTGGGTCTCTTGTTGGATAAACAGGTAGTGGATAAACAGATGGCAGCAGCTGCCAGGGGTGCCTTTCCTCAGCTTCGGACCTTCGTGGGCAGGAAAGATCTTGCCACTATAGAACATGCCCTGGCAGGGCTTTTTTTCAGCCAGAACATGGTGGAACGGAGTTCCGGCATCTCTTGGTGTGGAGGGCGATCTAAACTCCCCTCTGTCTGGAGATCAGGGGGCGGGGCCACCGGCCATGTGACCATTTTCACCGAGGGCGATTTAAACTTTTAAAAAGTCCCCTCCCCTTGTTCCAGCTGACCCAAAGTGACATCATTGTGTGGTCCTGGGAGCGTGCACCACTTTGTGCACGCACATGAGGTACCAGGGGCACCACCTCCCGCCAGGAGTTGCCCCCTGTGCTGGCAACCCTCTGAGTTCCACCACCTCTTTTCCCAGAAAAAAAGCCCTGTGCCCTGGTAACATCTAGGTTAAATCACTTGTTCCATTTGCACTGCCTCCCAATTTGTTTCTTGGCACAATTCAAGGTACTGATATTGACATTTAAAGCTGGGGGGTCAGCATACCTTAAGCACCATCTTCTCCCACATGAACCTGCCCATTCACTACAGTCATCTTTGGAGGCCTTGCTTCGGGTGCCCCACCAGGTAGCTGGCAACCCAAAAAAGGGCCTTCTTAGGCATGGCACCCAAACCTTTGAATTCCCTCCCATGGAGATTTGTCTGTCCCCCTCTACTGCTGTCTTCCGCCAAGACTTTTTCATTTTGTTTGGCATACCCCAATCACTGTTGTTGCCCCTCCTCTCTGTTCTTCATCTTGTGCATTCATGTATGTGTGTGTGTGTGTGTGTGTGTGTGTGTGTTTACTGAATTGTTTTTATACTTAATTTTTTTTAAAAAAGTATTTTAACATTCACTGCCTTGGAGGCCCTATTCGGGTAGAAAGGTGGCACACAAATGGTTTAAAATCAATAATTTGGGTGGGCTGGGGCTTTGTTTCATGTTCTGGCTCCTATTTAAAGTAAAAGCATTTTTGCATAAAGGCGTGGTGCGCCAGGACAGATAGCAGATTTGGAGGGCGAGAGGCAAGATGGATCTCTGTAGCCTGGGGATCAGTTGTAATTCCGGAAGATCTCCAGGCCTCACCTGGGTGTTGGCAAACCCACTTGCAAAGAAGACCTTCCTGGGGGATTGAGCAACATGCATAACTAATTTTTTTAAAGCAAACTCAAAATGAGAAATATAGCATGGTAAATATCCTGTATTCTACAAAATACTTCTTATGGCCTTTATAAATAAAAGGGGTTTTTCCCCTCCATACATAACATTCCTCATAATAAGTTTTTCAAAAGCTGAATATTATCCTGAAATCTTGCATTTCAATCATCAACAAATAAAATCTCTTTTTCTACAAAGCTTGTCATGTGATTAATTTTTCACTGGCCTTTTAAAGCTATGTTAACTTAGACATAAGAGCAGTTGGCCAAACTCTTCTAAGCCACTCTATCAACAGGGGGGGGCTCTATTTTTTTTCTGAAGCAGGCAATATACACTTAGCAGTACATAAACTCACCACTACTTACCACAACTTGCAGCAAGAGTCAAGTTCAGTGGCAGCTTAAAGACCAACAAGATTACCACGGGATAAGCTTTTAAGAATCGAGCTCCCTTCATCAAAAGCTTGACTCTCGAAAGCTTATACAGCATAATGGAAATCTTTTTGGTCTTTAAGGTGCCACCGTACATGAGTCTTGCTCTTCTAGGGCAGACCAACATGGCTAACCACCTGAAGCACATCTTTTATGCAAGATCCCATCGGGAAGGAAAGCGAGAGCACACTCTGCTATATTTCTAAGAGTCTCTCTACACAAGACACCTTGGCGCATGTTGGTCAAGTGAAGGAAGATGCAATGGTGGCCGGGATGCGTAGTTTAAAAAGGCAGAGCAGGCAGAGATCACTCCTCAGAGGGTTTGTTAATTTCATCTTCGCCTCCTGGAAGGCTCTGCCAATTTCACCTCTCCAGTCTAAAATGGTGTGGGAGGACAGTAAGGAATGGAAATGGGCTGGAGCTGCCTTCCAGAGCCGGGCTTGGACCTGGAGAGGTTTTAACAGGCTTAAGTTTCCCTTCTGGGAAACTTCACACAGCTTCAGTGTATAGCAAAGCCTTTGTCCTGCCGCCAGCTCTGTCTTTTTAAACTACTCTTCCTGGCTAATGTTGTATCTCCCCAAATGTGTTCTTCACATGTCAGACGTCTCGTGTAAAGAGACTCTAATTGTGTCTTGTGAGAAAGCCTGGGACAAAGCCAAAATCTGTATAACAAGCCTGCAGGCTCATTTCCACAACACTTGCCGTACATTTAACCCACCTATAAGGGGTCAAATACCCCACACTGAATGTTTTTTAAAAAATGTTTTAAAAATGTTTTAAATGTTTAAAAAAAAATAAAAAATGTTTTTAAAAAGCTTAAATTCTCTTAATCAGTCAATGTCAGCAGAGGTTGTTTTAGACCTGGCTTCCACATTTTAAAAAAAAAGTAGACACAAACTTGAGGTCTTTCCCATTAGTCAGTGGAGCGCTTGACGCTAAAGATTCTCTTGCACGCACATGTGACCTCTTTGGAGAACTGCCGGAACTGCGTTCCTGTGCGTTCCCGCTCGAAATGAGCCCTGGGCAGAGGAACATAGAACTGGACTTCTCCGGGGGTGTTAAGGGAAGGTTCATGTTGGGAGAAGCACTCTTTAAAGAAAGCCTGGCCCCCATTTTTTTAGGACTTTATATGCAGGGTTTGAGGAGTCAGGATTATTTCAAAGAAACTTTGTTTTCCCAATATGCCTGATACAGGCTTTGCAGTGGTCTCTCTCTCTCTCTCTCTCTGTGTGTGTGTGTGTGTGTGTGTGTGTGTGTGTGTGAGAGAGAGAGAGAGAGAGAGAGAGAGAGAGAGAGAGGGAATATTCCTGGCAGCAGCAAACCATCAAGACAACCTTTAGTTGTCTCTCTCTCTCTCTCTCTCTCTCTGCCTCTCTGACTTTGGGGTTAACCAAGCATTTCCAGAGTACTTCCAGAATTCATTATCGTGGATCGTTTCCCCCTAGACTCCCTTGGGGCGAATCAATTTGGCTCCGTGCAAAGAACGTGGCATAAAATCAAACAGACACAGCAAAGTCGGCACTTCCACCTGGAGGGAGAAAAGCTCCTTTTAAATAGCCTTAGGAAGAGAGGAGTTGGTTAATGCCCGTTTTGCCTTTCCCGTGACATTCAAGCAGTCTGGCTTTAAAGCTGGTCCACGTTGCTCTATGGGCCAAGCTAGAAGCGACGAACTACACTTGAACGGCAAGTGAACAGACTCACGTGTATTCCTCCCTGTTCACTTGCACTCCACTCGATCACTTCTAGCTTGGCTCATAGATGATCACACATGACATGCAATCCTGTGTATTTCAAGCCAAACAACTGCTTCTTGCAGAAAAAAGCAGAGACTTCCGTGGTCCTAATCCTATTATTTTGCTTATTGGATGTCCCCTCCCGGTGACTAATTTACACTATGTAATCAACTTCGAGCCTCAGGGAGATGAGATTTTGAGATGAGAATCCTTCTCCCTCCACTGGGTTGCTGATAGATCTCCTTTCTGTGTGCCAAGCTCATGTTTGCGAGAATAATTATGACAGGAGCCCTCTGAGGGCGAAAGAGCTGGGAAGGAAGAAGCTACAGGGAAAAAACTGGTGGGTGCAGGAGGGTTTAGCCCCGAATTAGATAGCCCAGGCAAGCCCCATCTCTTCAGGTCTTGGAAGCTAAGTAGGGACAGCTGTGGTTAGTAATTGGATGGGAGACCTCCAAAGAAGACCACAACCGATGGCAAATCCTCTCTGTTAGTCTCTTGCCCTGCAAACCTAGCAGGGGTTGCCCTCCGTCAGCTATGACTTGAAGGCACTCTCCTCCACCAGAAACGGTTAAGCACGCACGCACACGCACACGCACACACGCACATGCACACACACACACACACCAACTTCTTTACTCTACATCTCTTTGGGAAGCGTCTCTTCCTTAAAAAGAAACGGCCTCTCTCTGGACAGGAAATCTGCCCTAATGCCAGTTTCCGCGCCGCCTGCACCATGCTGGGCTGGCTGTGGGCTCCAGTTGGCAAAGGTTCTGAATGAACCAGCAGAAGGAGCGTGGGCAGGAAGAAAGCCATTGCTAGCCTGGGAAGCGGCCAGCACACCGGCGTCGTGACGGCCCTTCCAATAAAGCGCGCCAAGGGATCGCCAGCAATCAGGCACGGCCCGAGCCCTGCCTGTTGGCCTTACTGGAGAAGGAGCAATTTGCTTCCAGCGTTGCCCCTTGGTGCTCCTTGCAGCAGTGTGTGTGTCAGCAAATCTCTCTGCAGAGCTCGATAAAGAACGAAAAAGTACCTCCTCCTCGGGACAAACGAGCACATGTTTCGTTTGACCTGGTCTCCCGGGGGAATTGCCCATAAACGAGCAGAACACGATCTGGGAAATGGAAGGCGGCTTTTCGTTGCTGTCCACAGCGTGAGCCTCTCAGTATACTCGCAGGGTTTTTCCCCCCTTCTGGGCAGCAAAATATGGCATGGGAATATATGACTCTGTCCACACCATATTCTGTGATCCATCACCCTTCCTCCCAACTCAGAGCCAAGCTACAAGTGACACCCGACACAGGTTGGACACTTGTCAGCTTCCCTCCAGTTTTGATGGGAAATGTAGGTGTCCTGGTTTTACAGCTTGGCTCTCCATTACAGCTGCAAGACCAGGACGCCTACATTTCCCATCAAAATTTGAGGGAAGCAGACAAGTGTCCAACCTGTGTCAGGCGTCACTTGTAGCTTGGCTCTGAGTGTCCTGTGCTGACTTTCTCACTGATAAACCAGGGCCTCATTTAACGAGGTACAAACTTTCTCCAAATCGCTCCAAATGGAAATAATTTCTTCCTCGTCTGGTTGGGGAGGGGTCATGGCTCAGAGTACAATGCCATGTACAAGTTGGGGGGGGGGGGAGCCTGCCTGACATAGGGGGGATTTGGGCATACCTGGTGGCAGAACGCCCAGCTGCTTGGTATCCAGTCTGGCGCCATCATCATTCATGCTTCTTGCATGCTCATCCACACATGACCCTACAAGTCTAGAATCAGCAGCATGCACACAAACAGCCTGTGCATTTCTCTCCCTGCATTTCATGCAGGCTTCTAAAGTCCTTGCGCTCATTTCAAGCACGACTTTGTGGCTTTGGGGGATTTCTCCTTTAAGTCAGATCAAAGGAAACCCCACTTTGAACTGATTCAAAGGAGGATACATATAGGTGGAGAGTCAAGCTCTGCACCCCACCATTTTAACTCTTTGGGGGCTTCCCCCCCCCCACTGTTCCCGGCTGAGCCACAGTGTAACTTTGATTCAGCTGGGAAGTTGGAAGTGGGCTTGGAACAAGAGAGGGGAGGGGGAAGTGGGGGCAACAAAGAGTGCCCCCCCCTGCTTACTATGCTGCTTACTATGGTGGGGACGTCGCTTCCCATACGGATGCATCCTTTACTAGAAGTAGAAGGTTTACTGTATACAGCCGTAGGCCATTACAAGTCACAAACAACAGCATCCTTTACTACCACATTGGTACGCAGCTGTTCAGAGAGCATTTTTCTGGAAAGACAGCAGGTCCATTTTCGAAACAAACAATAAAGAAATGCTCTCCTCCAGTGGCAGCTCCACAACAACACTGTGTGGTAGTCCGAAGACACCTGCATGAGCAGTAGCAGGGAGATTAGAATCCCTGGCTCCCCATACCAAGTCCGAGCCCCAGTTTCAATAGTGGCTAACAGGGATATTTGCAGAAATTTCATTTGAAGGCTGCTTGGTGGAATGGTTACAGTGGTGGACTAGGACCTGGGAGAACCAGGTTCAAATCCCCGCACTGCCATGGATGCTCACTGGGTGACCTTGGGCCAGTCACACACTCTCAACCTAACCTACCTCACAAGGTTGTTGTGATGATAATGAAAGCCACCTTGGATCGCCATTGGGGAGAAAGGTGGGGTATAAATGAAATAAAATAAAAAAAATTCACCACACTGGCTGCAGAGGTGGGAGTTAGACTAGGGTTGCCAACCTCCAGGTGGCAGATGGAGATGTTCTGGTATTATAAGTGATCTCTAGGCTGCAGAGATCAGTTCTCCTGTAGAAAATAGTAAAGAGTCCAGTAGCACCTTTAAGACTAACCAGCTTTATTGTAGCATAAGTTTTCAAGATTCACAGCTCTCTTCGTCAGATGCATCAGCTTTCGAGAACCACAGCTCTCTCTGTCAGATGCATCAGCTTTCGAGAACCACAGCTCTCTTTGTCAGATGCAGCAGCTTTCGAGAACCACAGCTCTCTTCATGAGATGCCTCAGCTTTCTTTTTTTTTTTTTATAAATTTTTTTATTTTTCATAACTACAAAACACTACACCAGACTATCACAAGGAAAGGGGAGAGGGAAAGGACAAAGGGGGGTGGAAAAAGAAAAAGGGGGGGGAATGAACTACAAACACTAAACACTACACTTCAATGTTTCCCTTCATACTGTCATAATACAAAAATAGCTCCATGGAATAATGATGGAGTGGTTAATCATACAGAAAATAAACATTTCAAATTCTGATTAAACTTTCCTCCCCCTTCTAGGTCCCGGACGCAATTCTCTCTGTGCAACTGCTGTTGCGATGCTCTCCTCCTCCCCCCCCCCTCCGGCTCCTCCTTTTCTTCGTTCTTGGTGCAGCAGAGTTCTGGGTTTTTATTCTCAAAATCCTTTAGTTGATCTTCTGATAATATCTTATAGGCCTGATCTTTATATCTGAACCATATTCCTTCCGGGAATAACCATTTGTACTTTATTCCATGGTCCCTCAGAAGAGCTGCAAACTTTTTATATTTAAAACGCCGTTTCCGGACTAGAAATGGAACGTCCTTCAAAATCTTGACTTTCAAACCCATAAAGTCCAAATCCGCATTGTATGAGTTATATAGGATGGTGTCCCGAATCTTTTTAGTTGAAAAGTCAATAATGATCTCACGAGGCAACTGTCGCTTTGTTGCATATTTTGAAGAAGCCCGGCGGACCTCCAAAATGGCGCTTTTAACCTCTTCTTTAGTCGTCCTCGCGGGTGTCGCCAGTAGTTCCGAGACCAAATCCCACAGATCCTCATTTTCCTCCTCTTTCACGTTTTGGAGACGCAAAATTGTCTGCGTTCGTTCCACCTGTAGCCCGATCAGTTGGTTCTCCACCAACTTCAGCTCCTTTTTTGTAGCCTTCACAAGTGACGCACTTTCCAGAGCAGACTTTTCTGCCCCCCCCGCTGCTGCCTTAATGGTTTTCACCTCGCTTTCAATTAAGCCCACCCTTTGATCAGTTTCGTTCAGCTTGTCAACAAAGGGTTTTATGGCTTCCACCACCGCCCTGCGCACCAACTCTTCGAGCGACTCCCCTTTCTGCAAGGTGGCCGAGATTGACTTACCGAGAGCGGGACTTTGCTTCTTTGCTGCCATTTGGGGGGGGGGGGCGCCAACAAAATTCTGGAACTCCACGAAGGGGAAGAGCGAGTCTTCTTCAGATCAACCTCTCCTTCACAAACGCTTGTAGAACAGAAGGGATTCGCTTGTTTACAGGCTTCCGCCTGTTTCTTTTACTTGCCGTTTCTCGTTGCCCGGCGGCACTCGAGGCGCCGCGCACATCTGCCGGCCTCCATAGGGACAAACGGGCAATTCCCCCCCCGCATTGATTTCGGGGAGTTCTTCCCGCCGCGTCCCGGACCCTGGCTCCCTCCCTGGGAGTCCTGGGGGCTAATCCTTACGGATCAGCCGCCCGGTCAGGGTGCCCGGTCGTTTCCTCCCGGACCAGCCGAGAGGAGCGTCCGGCATGGCTGAGAAAACGAAACCGAATCCCGAGATGCCTCAGCTTTCGAGGAACACAGCTCTCTTTGTCAGATGCATCAGCTTTCGAGAACCACAGCTCTCTTTGTCAGATGCCTCAGCTTTCGAGAACCACAGCTGTCTTTGTCAGATGCCTCAGCTTTCGAGAACCACAGCTGTCTTTGTCAGATGCATCAGCTTTCAAGAACCACAGCTCTCTTTGTCAGATGCATCTGATGAAGAGAACTGTGGTTCTCAAAAGCTTATGCTACAATTAAGTTGGTTAGTCTTAAAGGTGCTACTGGACTCTTCACCATTTTGCAACTGCAGACGAACACAGCTAACTGTTCTGCATCTATGCTTATAGAAAATGGCTCTTTTGATGGGTGGACTCTATGGGATTATACTCCACTGAGTCCTCCCCCTCTCCATCTCCCCCCCCCTTGCCCCCAGGCTTTACTCCCAAAATCTGCAGGAATTTCCCAGTGTGGAGCTGGCAACCCTAATGTGGAAATGTGGAACTCGATTTCACTCTGCAGGAGTCCCCAGACTTACAGGGCTCTTATCAGGATTGCAGCAATGCCTGTCTTGTGCTATGAATGTTCAAAGGAGCTTGATGTTATTATTTTACAAGGCCGAAAGCAATCCGCTCGCTCGCTGGCTCGGCAGGCAGGCCACACGCCCAAAGACTGCTCGGTCAGGGCTTGTACCCTCAGCCACCCCCCAGGCGCTTCCTCACCTCTTTCGGCAGTTCTCTTGGGAAGAAGAAGTAAGGCACTGCTGACAGGGCCGCCAGAGCAGAGGTGAAGATGAACCCCAGCCACCAGGCTCCAACCCAGCGCGGATCTTTTTTGTTGAGGTAAATTTCCACTGAAATACAAGCAGGTGAAAGGTGCCTCAGGAAGGGAAGGGCTGCAGAGGTCTCCGGCACTGGAAGTAACTATTTATTTTATTTTATTTATTGTCCGCTCTCTCTGTGAGTAGACTCAGAGCAGATTCACAACATATAAATACATATAATAAAACATTGGTAGCAATCATATAATACTGCACTAAAATACTGCGCTAAAAGCATCCAAGGCGGCCCGCTAATTAAATGAGGCTGCTTCCGGACATGGATTTCCTGCCCCCCCCATCACAAAACCCAGGGTTCCTAGCTCCGGGTTGGAAACACGTGGAGATCTGGCAGTGGAGCCAAGGGAGGGTCGTTACCGGGGTATAATGCCACAGAATCCATCTTGCAAAGTACCAGTTACTCCAGGGAAACTGAGCTCTCTAGTCAGGAGACCAATTGGGAGATCTCCAGTCCCCGCCTGGAGGCTGGCAAGCTTACCCCACAGAATTGGGGATCAACTGGGTGACGTGGTGCCCAGTCTCGGCAAAACACATCTGGTGCCTATATTTTTCCCTTGAAGCCAGATTTTAAAACACCAGTTTTAATCTGGCTCGAAGGGGAAACTGCGGGTGGCCGGGGGTACGCCATCCATGCAGCCTGGTAGGGGGCAAGCTTTCTCTTCAAAATGGCAGAGCCCAGCTTTGCATTCCCCCCCCCACTTTTCAGCCCTTTAAGGGGCTGTTTTCCCTTCCCAAATGAGCCTCACTAGCATCAGAATCAAAAAGAGTCCAGTAGCACCTTTAAGACTAACCAATTTTATTGTAGCATAAGCTTTCGAGAATCAAGTTCTCTTCGTCAGATGCATGATACAGAGACTGGATCTGTATCATGCAGTCTCTGTATCATGCATCTGACGAAGAGAGCTGTGGTTCTCAAAAGCTTATGCTACAATAAAATTGGTTAGTCTTAAAGATGCTACTGGACTCTTTTTGATTTTGCTACCACAGACTAACACGGCTAACTCCTCTGCATCTACTAGCATCAGAGAAAGGGGAGTTTCCGGGCCATGGTGGGAGGCCTGCATAGCAGGAGGCCTCTCTGGATGAGGCCTTAGGAAAAAAAAAACAGAATGTGGGGGGGAGGTCGCTACCACAGATGTTGCTTCCACCCAGTCCAAGTGGTTCCTGGAAAGTGAAAAAAACAGATGGGAACAAACATAATTTCCCTGGCCGGAAATAGCAGCGTTGCCAGAAACTGATTGTACAGCATGTTGGATCCTACCAAGCATAAACCAACAAGAGGCTTTCTGAAGCCAAGAGTGAATTTGTCCGGAAGATTTATTTCTCTGGAGCCATGATCCCACAAGAGGGATTTCACAAGAAATGCATCTTAAACGTGAGAAGCAAGCAGAGAAAGGGAAGCTCTTGCCATTGGCTCTCAGTCTGCCCATTCTTAAGACAGGAGTCTCAGAACAAGAAGATGAGGAAAGGCAATAATCAGGGCTGGGGTCTTTCTCTGTCCTCTGCATCATTCCATAAGATAATAAATTATGTACACGAGGCAGTCTGTCTCCTGGCTTTACATGATTGTGGAAATTGTTTGGCTAGGACCAGACTGGAGTGAAACGAGTGGAAGGAAAAAGCATGCAGGTGGGGTGTGGGAGGGCCAGAGAGGCCAGAGGCTGTGAGATCAGTGTGGGGCTGTGGATCAGTGACAGGACTGGGTGATTTTCACAGCTTCTGACAAGGTCCCTTAACCACAAGGTCCTGTGGCTGTCGTGTGCTGGCGATCCTTTCTCTCAAATGGGCTGCAGGATGGTGCGATCTGACAAGCATTGTGTTATTATGGATAAGGTTGCAGCCTGAATTTGAACTTCAGGAGTGAAAAAAAAAATCATATCATTCCAGCAGCAAATGTCCTCAATAAAGAAACATTTCAGATGTACTGCCTGGATGTCTTAAGCTGTATGGCTGCATTTCTTTCTCTTTTCTTTTTCTTTTTTTTGGTTTGGAGACCTGGAGTCTCAGCGAGAAAGGAGGGCTAAAAGTAAAGTAAATTAATAAACAGAAAGATTGGACATGTGAGATGGTTAGCAAGGTGTGAGCCATACTTCACCCAGCTTTTAAAATACAGAGTTTTCACATGTGAAATTGCCTTTGAGCCTCCCCTGCAGTATCATCGGATCACTGCTCACAGAAGAGGAAATGGAGGGAAGAAATTTCTAATCTGCATAAGCATTTTGACCATCTCACAGTTGTGTCACAAATCCAATTGAAGCCAGCCCAGGTCGAAGCCTTGTGAATTAAAATGCTCCAACTTTCCCCCAGTGTGAGCTGAATGCCTTTCCATTCCCCGTGGAAAAAAGAATTATTGGCCTGTATCCTGCCACTCCACTAAACTTTGAAGCCTTCAGCCTAAGGAGATTTCCTCCAATGGAAGAGCCTCCTAAGTTACAGGAAGGAATTTCCTCCCACTGAAGAAAGGGTTCTGCCCATTGATTCCCTTCCTCTTAGAATTGCTGGTTTGATGCCCTTATTTCATTTACATTCAAGTCAGGATCTAAATCAACCAGCTGTCTCTGAAGTTAATGTTTGGTGGGTAATGAGAGATTTATGAAGGCCATCACAAGCCAATGGTGGAACCAATCTCTACTCTGGCGGAAACTCTCCTGGAGTCAAATAATTTTGTAAGGAATGGACATGCAGAGTGGTGGTTACCTGTTTTTCTGATCCAGAGGAGTTAGCTGTGTTCGTCTGTAGTTTCAAAATAGGAAAAAGTCCAGTAGCACCTTTAAGACTAACCAACTTTATTGAGGCATAAGCTTTCGAGAACCACAGGTCTCTTCGTCAGATGCATGGAGGGTATGAAGAAACTGGCCAGAGATATATAGGTGGTGAGGGGACGGGGGGAGAAGGCGCAGGGAGTGAGGGCCTTGTAGATGCAAATCAGTTGCAAAAGTCATGAACGAGGTGGAGTCCACAATCCAAACTGAGAGTGGGAGGGAAGGGCTGTGGTTCTCGAAAACGTATGCCTCAATAAAGTTTGTTAGTCTTAAAGGTGCTACTGGACTTTCTACTGTTTTTCTGAGAGCCAACAGAGAGCTAAGCTTCAAGAGATTAATTACACGAGGAGGAGCACGTGAAAGGAGTCGCAATGTTAGCCAGGAAGCTGAGTTTTAAAAGAGATTGGAAGGCTTTGTCAATTTCCCCTCTCTATGGAGCCAGGGAGATCTCTGCTCAGAGGGGTTGTGAATTTCCTCTTCACCTCCTAGCAGGGGAGGTGAAACTGACAGAGCCTCCAGGAAGCAAAGAGGAAATTAACAACCCCTCTGAGCAAGGATCTCCCTGGCTCTGTGAATGGGGAAATTGACAAAGCCTTCCGGTCTCTTTTAAAACTCAGCTTCCCGGCTAACACTGTGAGTCCCTTCACGTGCTCACCCTCGTGCAATTCGTCTCTTGTAGCTTGGCTCTGAGCTACCAAGTCAATTTTATCTGGCCTCAAATGGGCCTACCACATTGTAATCAAGGTATGCCAAAAACATTTCCCTTATTCTCTTCCCTTCCCTACTGTCCTGGGTTGACAGCCCAGACTCCGCTAATTCACCAGGCCTTGTGAATGAAAGAAGGACGGCATGCAAGCTGGTACCCACTCAGGCTATCACATGGCATGGCAGGGAACTGCGGGAGAAGACAGCCATGACAGCAAAGGGCACACTTGTCAAAAGCAACCATGGTGGTGGTGCTTCAGCCTGCTGGAAAAGAATCCCCTGGACTTGAAACTGCCTGCCTGCCTCCCACAAGCCCTCCTCCACCCCGACACACTCCCTCTTTTCCCTTCTGTTGTCTTTCTTATGTAGATGGCAAGCAGTCTGGGGCAGAGATTGGCAACTTCTGTTACAGCACCCAGCATACTGTTGCCACAAGCCTATATAGCCATATTAGCTGCCATACTAAAGATCGGCATGTTTTGAGGGTTTACAAAACTAGGTATTAAAAAAAATGCTGCAAGCTGCTTCTAGGAATGGAATTTCCGGTTAACTTTTTCGAATTAACAAGCAAGAGTCTTAGCTGGTCAAGAACGGTGCCCTCCTCTCTTGGCCTCCTCATGAGGGAAGAGAGGTGCCTCTGATGCAGGAAGGGAGAAGGAGCCCCCCCCCCCGGAGGGCACAGATTAAAGCTATGCAAATGGTGCAGAATGCCTGACCAGTAATAGCGGTTACTGCAGCCTGTTCCCCAGTATGAGGACCAGTAAGGAAGAAAGAGCACCCCAGAAAATATCGTTCTTTCAGAAATGCTGGCAGCATTTCAGCTCGGGGACTTTTGACCTGAAGAGATGGCAGGAAGGCAGAGAGGGAGGAAGGAAGACTCCACATTTTGGCTAGCAGAGGCGAAGCGAAAAACGTCTTTTTGCTTTCCATTCCAAGGATCAGAAGTGCCAAGTGATAAACAGAACCCTTGGCAGGAAAAGCTGTTGGTCAGCACCGGCTCCTTTGAGAGCCTCCTGAGCTCGACACCTTTTGGCTCCTGTATAATGACCCAGGTTTGCAAGGTAAAATAATCAAAACCTCTTACCTTTGCCACTTGCAAATGCAATTCTGGACACAGCCATTATATGCCCAAAAGGGGCATTTGCCCATCTCCTGAGTACCATCAAACTAATCTGTCCCAGCTGGTCATTTCATAAATATGCAGGTAACCGTGCCCTCAGAAGTCAGCCCTGTTAGTCAACCCTAATCCCCCCCTCCGCCCCAGCACCAATAGGGTCTCAGGTACTCACCTGCACCAACAAAAGTGCATCCCTAAATCCTCCAGTGGGCACCCCAATTTTACATCCGTGGTTCAAAGGGATTGCAACTGCTAGTTTTGCGCCCAGTTTGACCATTGGCCAGGCTTCACTATTGAAACCCAGGTAAAATCAGGTGCGTAAGAGGAGCTGGCACGCCCCCCCCCCCCCAATTTTACAGATGGCCCTTCAGACCATTTTCCACACCAACATGGACACACACTGGGATCCTCATCAAGGTCAAGTAAAGCTTGATTTGCTTTCTTCTCCTCCCGCACTTGTTTCCAGATGCCCACCCAGTCTTTCACTGACAGCTGATTTCCTCCTCTGCTCTCCCCATCTCAAAATTCAAACACTATCTCTGGGGAAAACACGCCCTAATTTCAATCAGGAATTTGGTTTTAAGTTGCTACTATTGACAGGATTGTACCGATTTCCATGCCTTTGTTATCCTGGTTTCCCCATGTATCAGCCAGGTTAATGAAATTACTTTCTCTCCTCCATTCTCACCCCTTCCTGGTTTATTTCATCAGAACTGCCAGCTGTGGCAACAACAGACTAAAAGATTATGTGATTTACTCCAGTGTCGCTTGCTTGCTTGCTTGTGAAAAAGGAGACAGCCTTACTGTGGCAGATTGGGTTCAGCGACTGATTGGGGTAACACAGCCCATGCCAAGGTATGAATACCTTTGCTTTTTATCTCTCAACCTGTCTCCCTCGAAGGTGCCAACCTTGTAATTCATTAACTGAGCCCTGCTTCTGCTCTTGAATGCTCATCTATTTGCTTTCCTGCCTCTCTGCATATCCGTTTCCGTGAAGCCTCAACTTTGGGTAGCTTATGAGTGAGCCTGGGAGCCCAGGTGAGGCCAGGGCAGCTCTTCCGACAGGTGACATGCCCAGGCTAGAAGCAGCAGCAGCGATCTCCGGAGCAGGGCAAGAAGTCTGGCACCCGCGGCTTTGCTGGGATTGGTGATCTCAATAAAACAGTCGCGTAACTCACCTGTAGGGACTTTGTCAATGTCTACGTAGATGCGTAACATAACTGCCATCAGGATGAAGGCTATCGCTGGCCCAAGGGTGGTAGCTGCAAAGATGATTCCTACGAAAAGAAAAAAAAAACCAGAATGACTGTTCCGAGGGATGTAATGTACGAGTTGCCCTAGGAATTGAAGCAATTAGGGGAATTCGCACAACTGCTTTTCCGGGGTCTTTGGTTGAACTGTCGTGAATGTGGTTTGGAGATGTGTACATTATCCCTAGCCTGTGAAAATTCCCATCTAAAGGATGCCGACCAGCAGATAGGTATAGGTGGTTATGAACTGAGTCACTTGGTTACTAAAGCCCTGTTCAAGGTGGAAATTCTGACCTTTAAGACTCTAAATAATCTGGATCGTTAATATCTTTTCTTAGTCACAAGCCCTCCCCCGACAAAAGCGTTATGATGAGCCAGTAGGGTCCTGCTTCCACAGGAATAGATCTCTTCTTTGGTGGCTCCTGCACGGCAGGTAGGAGGGGAAATGGTGCACAAATCCATTCTGGGTGCCAAGTCTCTTAATGTTCATTCATCTCATAGGCAGAAAGACTGTAGGCGCTTAGGTACTTGTGTGACTTTTCCCAGTCGTCGGGGGCGGGGGGGCGCTCAGGGAATTCATTCTTGTTCTTGCAAAGATGCTCTTCCTGAGTGCTGAGAAGTTCCAGGGTGTTTCCACAATTTCCCACACCTGAATTTCTCATTAGTATCCAGAGTTCTGTATTACCTGGTCTTATTTCTGGAGCTGAACCAATTTATCAGCCATTCTCCTTGGTTTTGTTTTTTTTCCAAATTCTGCACAGGGCAGCAGGCTGCAGCTTTCGCTTCTGGCTGTTCATATGCATCTTTTTTTCCTCTGCGGGTTTCACGCATGCACATTGATAAGACACTGCAAAAAAAATAACCTTAATGAGATCAGAAGCACAAGCAACGGAGATTCTTTTTGCGTGGTGTCTTATCACTGCGCAGGAACACAGGTGTGGTGTGCCTGAGTTGAAGCGCCACACAAAGTGCATCACGATGTGATGCGATATCGAGGCTGGTTTTTGGAGCGGGGATTTTTTTTTATCAATATCGGAAACACAGAAGGGGAAAAAAAGATGTAAATGAGCTGAAAGTGGCAAGAGACTGCATGTGATCCAGCGTGCATGTTGATTTTACAAACACTTCCGGTCATTTTAGTTGTTGTAGATTTTCCAGGCTGTATGGCTGTGGTCTTGGAATTGTAGTTCCTGACATTTTGCCAGCAGCTGTGACTGGCACCTTCACAGGTGTAGCACCAAAAGACAGCGATGTCTCAGTGTCAATGTGCGGAGAAAATGTTGGCAGGTAAGTTATATCTGCTCAGGAAGGTGGGTTTGGGCTGAGTCATCCTGTAAGAGTTTCCCAGGGTGTGGAATGCTAATGGGGGGAAACTTCATTAGCATACCACAGCCTGGGAAACTCTTAGAGAATGACTCAGCCCAAACCCACTTTCCTGAGTAGATATAAATTACCTGCTAACACCTTCTCCATACATTGACACTGAGCAGGGCCGGGGCCGCCCATGGAGGCCAGGTAGGCGGTGGCCTCAGGGCGTGGGGTGGTGGAGGGGGCGCCGGAGGAGGCGCGGGGGGCGTGAGTGCGCTCCACGGAGCTGCAGCCTCCCAGCCCTCCCGCCCCGTGTTGCTGCCGCTGCCAGCACATGCCCCCGGCCGGGCTCAGCAGCCGCGAGCAGGTGACTGTGGCGGTGCAGGGCAACCGAGTGGGAGAGCTCGGAGGCCACCCGCGTGCCGTTCCAGCTGCCCGCTGCAGTGACTGGGCCGGCGCGCGTGTGCACCTGTGATGATGTCACATGCGACGTCATTACACAGGCCAGTGCGAGTGTGTGCACGCGCACGCAGGGGCGCCCGGCTCGCTGGCCGCTGTGGGCGCCGAAAACCCTGGCGCCGCTGCTGACACTGAGAGATCTCTATCTTTTGGTGCTACATGTCTGAAGATGCAAGTCACAGCTGCTGGTGAAATATCAGGAACGACAATGCCAAGACGACTGCCATACAGCTCAGAAAATCTACAACTAACATTCTCTGGCCGCGAAAGCCTTCAATAATACTTCTGCTCACCTCAGAATTAAGGAAGAGGGGCACACAACTCAGTGCGAAGTTCACCAACAGAGAAATGCCACACATCTCTAAATTTACTTTACATAGCATTGGGGGCTGATGGTTAGTGTTTGGGGTGTACTGCAAACATGAAAGCAGATCAGAGGGGGGTGCAAGTATACACCATTACATGATACAGACTGGCTCCCAGTTAGATACCGCTAGTCTTTAAAGTACCATCAAGGCAACATGATATTGTCGATCCCCATTGTAATTTAGCTGCAAAACGCAGCCCCTGAGGAATGGATATGCATCATGGTCACAGCATATGTGCTATTTCTGTGAGTGAAACCAGCAGCCTGGGCTGCTTTTAGGCCTAGCACAGAAAAAAGACAGGCCTGATACTGGTACCTGCCTTTCCCCCAAGCCAAGGTTTAAAGCAACCAAGGGTTGCAGCTTTTCCCAAGCTCAACTTAAGGGAACTTTCTGCCCCAAACAGGCATCATGCCCCGGAATCTGATAGACTGGGCCACCAAGCACCACGCACTAGTGTTGCCCCCGGGGCCAGCCTTACCCAAATAGAAAGGCGAGTTGCTTTTACTGGCAAAGTCGTCAATGTAGGAGATGCCAAACGGTTGGATGGGAACGGCGCCGATGCCCAGCAGCGCCTGCCCAAGCAACAGCAGGAAGAGGGCCACTTTGCTTTCACTGGCTCTGTTCCCTGTGCACTGTTCAGGCACGTACGTGTCCGGCTCTCCAGGGAGGCAGAGATCTGTAGCGTTTGACCTCTCTGTAGAATCAAAAAGAAATACACTTTTATTCCTTGGTCATCCAAAGGCCCAACTGCTTCTCCTGCTGTTTTTTTTTCTGCTCTGGATATATTTAAAGAAATGCATACAGTTTGCCATGGTGCTGTTAAATAGTAAACGAGTCCACTAGCACCTTTAAGACTAACCGACTTTGTTGTAGCATAGGTTTTCGAGAACTACAGCCCTTTGTCAGACGCATCTGGATCTTGGTGCTGTTAGCTATCCTCTACTCAAATTTTCTTTTTGACACCTAATTATTAACTGACACACTTCTTGGCCAACCCTATGATCCCTTCTGTTCGCTTCAGCGGGACACACCTTCCACTTTTTAAAAGAAGCCTTTTTATGGCTTCCTTCTCTTGAGTTGTTAAGCAAGCAAGCATCCTTTTAGACTTGGCAGTACCTCTTCTAACCTGGGGAATACATTCAACCGGGGCTTCAGTTAGAGTGGCTGTAAATAGCATAGAATCACAGGGTTGGAAGGGACCTCTAGAGTCATCTAGTCCAACCCCCTGCACAATGCAGGAAACTCACAATTACCACCCCCACCCCCACATCACACACACCCAGTGACCCCTGCTCCATGCCCAGAAGATGTCGAAACACCTCCAGGATCCCCAGCCAAACTGGCCTGGGGAAAATTGCTACCTGATCCCAAGGTGGTGATCGGCCTTACCCTGGGCATGTAAGAAGGGGCCAGGAGAACTAAGCACTGGTGTAGCCCTTCCTGCCCTCCCTCTCATGATCTGCCCAGGTCGACAAAATAAGCATTGCTGAGAGATGGCCACCTAGCCATCTGGCATCCAAGCATCCTGTAGGGATTTGACTCTCTCGTGTTTCCCTTTCAGCTTCCTTCTGACTAGTCCCCTGTTTTTGTAAAGCTCTCACCTTTAAAATCAAATGTTACTGTTTAGGACTTTAGGGGCAACCTCCTTTTGACCCAAATGCTGAAAAGAAGTTGGGAGCTCCTATCAGGATACTCCCAGCCAGAGCTGGTTCCAGGATTTGGTGGGCTCTGGGTAGAGAATGCCAACGCCCCCTCCCTCCTCTGTTTGCCATTATGCACCCCCCTTCATACCTTCAAATGTTAAAGCACTGTTGGAAAGAGAATAAATTCCCCTACAATTACTAATGCTTCTATCTACTACCCTTTTTGTGATATAAGACATGGTTGTGGAGGAGGAAAGTGCCATCAAGTCACAGCTGACTTATGGCGACCACTACTGGGGTTTTCAAGGCAAGATACCAACAGAGATGGTTTGCCATTGCCTGAGTTTCCAATCTTGGTCTTCATTGGTGGTCTCCCCAACACCCACCCTATAAGGCAAACGTCCATGAAAAAGTCAATTTCCCCCACATTTTAATAAAGTTTACAGAATATGGCGCTTTACCTAATCCAGATAGTCACATAAAGTATATTGGACAATTGTAGCTTATTCTTTTGCCTTTCCAATGAATGATAGCATGAAGGAATTCATTTTGATATGCCACAGTTAGTGTCATGGCCAGGTCTGAGAGTGAGGTCTCCTCTGGAGGAGAGGAGCCTCGTGTAGCCAGCCAGGACTCCTCAGGAGAAGAGGAGCCCTGTGTAGACAGCCCTAGCCCTGATTCAGCAGAAGCCAGCAATCAGGAGCAACAGCTGCTGGCTGATCAGAGCTCACAGCCAGCAGCTGAGGCACCAGCACCCTCTAGCTCCAATACTACAGAGGAAGCTCAGCCAGGGACTTCTACAGGTGCAGCGCAGCCAAGAGCCCCCACCCCCCCAGGTTCACCCACGCCCAAGGAATGCCGCAGGCAGCGCCAGAGACTGGAACTGCAGGAGAGACGGCGCAGTGCTCGCCTCTTGAGCCAACGCCAGCTGCTGGAGAGTGACGATGAGTAGTGGCAGGATAGAGCCCCAGCAGCTGGCTGAAAACCGCGCCTGGTTATAAGAGCCAGTCTGGAGGAACTGCTGGGCGTGGAAGCAACGTGTCTACTGCCTGCAACCACTCTGTGTTCCGTGAACCTTGCCCGTGCCTGCTTTTGGACCTGACACTATCGGTGACTGACCTTGGACTGTGCCTGACCTTGCTCTTGGAACTCCCCTTTGACTTTGGCCTTAAGGTTTGGACTTGAACCACCCTGCTTGAGCTGGACCAGCCCGTGACACCTCCCTTCCCACCCTGTGTTCTAGGGTAGCCAGGTCCTTCAGGGGCCAAACTGAGTGATCTGGTGGACAGTGGGCACTAACCTGTGGATGTGCACAAAGTACACACGGCACTGGAAAATGACGTCATTTTGAACCAGTTAACAATCAGGGAAAGAGAATCAAAACTAGGGGTGTGCACCCCCAAAAGATTCAAATTTACCAAAGCAGGAAAAAGATCTGAAAAAACCCAAATCCCGAAGCTGCAAGTCACTTCAGGATTCTGGTACCACTTCAGAAAGCTTTGGGTACAGCTCAAAGCAGCACTTTTCTTGCTGTTTGCAACTGCTGCCGCTGTACCCAAAGCTTTCCAAAGTGTTCCAAAGCGCTTCGGTATATCCGAATCGACTCAACAATGCTAGAGCTGATTCGGAAATACCAAATCATTCCAAACCAGGCCTGATTAGGTTTAAAAACCCGAATTGTAAACCCAAAGCGCAGACCCCTATTCAGAACTTTCTTTGCAGCCCGCCTAGATACTGCTTCCCTCTCCAGGGCTCGCTTTGATCCGTATTTCTTTCTTGAAGTTCATTATCCTTAATTGTCAAGAATATGGGGAAGAAATCAATCACTTTTACCCCAGCTTCAAATTTGAAATCAAAACTGCTCTCATAAAAAGCCTCCTCCTTCCCACACACATGATGTTGCCTTCTACTGAATCAGTCCTCTGGCCCATCAAAATCAAGATAGCCTATTCTGATGGGCAGCAGCTCTCTAGGGTCTCAGGTAGATTGACATTGACTTGATCTTTTCAACTAGAGATGCTGGGACTGAACCTGGGGCCTTCTGCAGACCAAGCAGCTGTTCAGTCACTGAGCCACTGGCCCTTTGCCCAACTTCTCTAAGGTCACAAAAGTCATACATCAAAAGTCCTTACCCAAAACAGATCTATCGTACTCGTAGATTCCCAATATGAACTGAGGAAGAGAAATGATGAATGCCGCTATGGAGACGAGGATGGCCCCGCAACCAATCACTCGGGGCCGGTGGACTCTGGTCCCAAAGTAACTCACAAAGACGATCAGCAGCGTATTTCCCACCTGGGCAAGCGAGAGGAGAGTTCTGAGAGGCCTGTAAAGTGGCTGGAGAAGCTGCATCCTTAGGAAAGGTTGCCAGAGGAAAGAGAAAAGCAGCAATGCTGGGTACCTCGTTGAAGGAGGCCACCAGTCCAGACGTCTGGCTAGAGAATCCAAAGCGCTTCTCGATGGTTGAGATGGAGCCTTTCATGTAGCCGGAGGTCATCAGCTGAGTCAGCTGCAGGAAACTTTGGCACACCACGAAGAACTGCCACGAGAAAAAAGAAGCAAAAATCAGAATCGAACCATCACATTTTTATCCTGTCCTTCCCCCAAGCAGCTCAAGAATTGACCCCCCTGCTCCCCAAATGGCACCCCTGAGAATGGCAGGATCTGCGTCCAGTGGCACCTTAGAGACCCACAAGATTTTCAGGGTGCCAGCTTCCGAGAGGCAGAGCTCCCTTCTTCAGACCCCTCTGCACATGGAGAATCATGCACAGCACAACTGGGACCACTTCCCACTTGATCCTCAGAGGGTAACCAATGTAGGACACAACAGGTGTGGCCGAGCCTTTCCTATCCAACTGCCGACACTGTCTCCTCCCCCACTCTCCTCCTCAACTCCCTTAGCACTTCTTCTCGGGCTTCCATGCTTCGTAACAGCCTTCTGTACAAGACCACCACACGTAAATAGTCGCAATTGTGCTGATGTGTTCGCATATGACAGGGGCTTTGGTACGTGGGAAGAGTCCGTTATAGAGTAAGGCTACCTGACCAGGAAAATTAACTGGATGGCACACGGCATTAGTGGTTCCATTCATTAGGTACAACCCAACCCCATTCTTGCATATGGTTATTCATTCAACTGCCACAATAAATCAGTGTTGAGTCAGTGCCAGCCAGAAACTACAAATGCACAGCAAGCAGAGATCTTCCTTAGATGCCCCTCTATATGCCCTGTTGTCAGAAACGGCTACGTAGATGAGGCCATCTCAACAATGGCAGCAAATCTGTGGAACTCCCTCCCAATGGAAGGTCACCTAATAACAACAACAACAATTGTGTGCTTATATACTGCTCTTCTGGAAGAGTGCTGGCTCAGAGCCCAACCACTTAACCACTATGCTACAGCAGCTCTTTCTTACTAGGCCTCAGGAAAAGGGGACACTTTTAGGAGAAAGAAGTTGTTAGCAGCTGTGTAAAGCCCCCAAAATCAGACTGGATCCTACCCCTATCTTACTATTCCATTGAGCATTCAGCTCAAGTTTGGAGCCTTCCTCCAGTCTAAGGTGCCTTCTTCCAAATTAACGGAAGAGGCACTTAAGTTAGAAGAAAGTTCCTTAGTCTGTAAGAAAAATACTTGGAGGAAGATGGGATCCACCCCATCATCTCCATAATACCTTTTATCAGAACTAACCAAATGATACACAATGGTGCGCGAGCTTTCAGGCTCACTAAAATCCTTCAGCGGGCGGGATGTTAAAAACATTCCAAAAAATGTTTTAAAAGATAAAGGAAAAATCCTTAGGATTTGATGGTGCCAGGAGCCCTGGTTAAGCTGCAGTTACACACAGGTGTTCGGGGCAAGAGATGATAAAACAATTAAACTCCATAGGCATTAAAAAATCCCAACAATTGTCTTTAAATACTCTCTAAATCAGCAAGATTAAAAATCGCAGGACAGCCTATGACTGCTAGATGGATTTATTTTGCTGCTGGCTGGCTCTTGTGGTTAATTAACTACCGGTAGTTGCTTGGATGATTTCAATAGTTTCATAAACAAATAAAATGTGTTCTGTGCATGGTCAGGAAACCCAGGGTGGCTGCCTGTCTGAAGCATACATGGCCGTCCCCAAATCACTGCTGTGCTTTCAAGATGTGATGCTTTAGGCCTGGAAGCTGCGAACAATGTGACCAGTTCACTGACACTGGTTTTAAGACGCATCTCTTAAAGACTAAAAAGTGACTTGTACTGCATTTTTTAATGTTTTAGATGGCTATCAGTTTCATAACTACTTTTCTTGTGGTATCTGAAGAAGCGAGCTGTGACTCATGAAAGCTCATACCCTACCACAAATTTTGTTAGTCTTATAGGGGCTACTGGACGCTTGCTCTTTTTGAGCTGTGACTTACAAAAGCTCATACCCTACCACAAATTTTGTTAGTCTTATAGGTGCTACTGGACGCTTGCTCTTTTTGAGCTATGACTTACAAAAGCTCATACCCTACCACAAATTTTGTTAGTCTTATAGGTGCTACTGGACGCTTGCTCTTTTTGAGCTCTGACTTACAAAAGCTCATTCCCCACCATAAATTTTGTTAGTCTTATAGGTGCTACTGGACGCTTGCTCTTTTTGAGCTATGACTTACAAAAGCTCATACCCTACCACAAATTTTGTTAGTCTTATAGGTGCTACTGGACGCTTGCTCTTTTTGAGCTGTGACTTACAAAAGCTCATTCCCCACCACAAATTTTGTTAGTCTTATAGGTGCTACTGGACGCTTGCTCTTTTTGAGCTGAGACTTATAAAAGCTCATACCCTACCACAAATTCTGTTAATCTTATAGAGGCTACTGGACTCTTGCTCTTTTCTATTGCTACAGACGGACTAACGCAGCTACCCATCTTGATCTATTTTTCTTGTGTTTTATTGTTTCCCACCAAAAGCCCATGAAAAATCGCCATGTAACTCAATACGGAAATATCATTAAGTCCTGCTTCTACTTGGACGAAGGAATAGAGGGAGTGTTAATGAAATCTGCAGAGGATACTAAATTGGGAGGGGTAACAAATACAGTCGAAAACAGAGTAAGGATACAGGATGAACTTGACAGGCTGGGAAACTGGGATAAAACAAATAAAACAAATTTCAACAGAGATAAATGTAAAGTTCTGCATTTAGGAAGGAAATATCAAAGGCAGAGTGCTGATTCACAGCCCAACCACTTAACCACTATGCTACAGCAATTCTGCATAACGTAATGACAATTGTTATTGTATCTTTCAGTTTTTTCAAAAAATGTTATATCTTCTCAAATTGTTCTTAAAGGAAGAAAAACTCTGGAAGTTTAACATGCCTACGCATGCACGGAGCGTCTATTTTTAAATTCCTCTGTCCTGGAAACAGCAGCCTTGGCTTGAAAGGCTCGGCTCACAAAGCCAAGGAGAAGGGATCCAGGAGGTGTTTTGGAACAGTCACAGCATCTTCTCTAGCACAGGAGAAGGTCAGGCAGGCAGACAGCTTTGTTCTGGGTACAGGTGCGAGAGAGGAAAGGAGGGTCAAGCAAGCATGTGTCAGGGAAGCTCAGACAGAAAAGATGGGGGGCTTGGAATTGCTGACTTTTTCATTCAGCCTCCCCATGTTCCACTGGGGATTCTTTGAAGTGGAGAGGAGGAGGACTGGTCCGGAAACTCGGCATGCAGTGCATGTGTTCTACCGTTGAGCTCTGCAGCCAACTATTTCCTCTACGCTGCCACCATGCGTGCAGTCATGAAGGAATTCTCTGCCCAGAGGCACACTGGCTAGTGTTCATTTGGGGGGGTGACGACTTAAGTCACTGGGACACCTGCTGCGCTGAAGCCTTGGTGTAGGTCAGCAATATGCACTCACAGTGGCTCTTTGACACACCACTGTGGCTCTGTTCCCCAATGTCATAGATCCAGAGGGGTTATCCATGTTAGTCTGTAGTAGTAAAATAGTAAAGAGTCCAGTAGCACCTTTAAGACTAACCAACTTTACTGTAGCATAAGCTTCCGAGAACCACAGCTCTCTTCGTCAGATGCATGGAGGGTATGGAGAAACTGGCCAGAGATATATAGGTGGTGAGGGGAGGGGGGTGTAGATGCAAATCAGTTGCAAAAGTCATGAAAGAGGCGGAGTGCACAATCCAGGCTGGGTGTGACCCCCTCCCCTCCATAGCTGAATCTGAATAGAATGCCTGAAAGGTAGTTACTTCTGATAATGAGATAACCATTCATAGCCTCTATTCAATCCAAGCCTGACTGAATCAAATTTGCATATGAATTCCAATTCAGCAGCTTTCCATTGGATTCTGTTTTTGAAAGGTTTCTGTTGAACTACAGCGACCTTTTAGTCCTTGATGGAATGTCCTGGTAGACTGAAGCGTTCTCCCACTGGTTTCTGGATGTTGCCATTTTTAACGTCAGATTTATGCCCATTTATTCTTTTGCGTAGAGGTTGGCTGGTTTGTCCAATGTACAGAGCAGGTGGACATTGTCGGCACATGAGGGCATATATCAGATTGGAGGATGAGCAGCTGTAAGAGCCAGAGGCAGTGTAGTTGATGCCATTGGGTCCTGTAATTGTATTCCCTGGGTAGATATGAGGGCAAAATTGGCATCTGGGTCTGTTGCAGGGCCTGGTACCTGTGCTGGTGATTCTGCCAGTTGATTCATGGTTGTTAGTGAGAACCTGTGGCACCTACCCCATGTTTTAGGAAAGTGGGTGCTGCCCTTCCTTAATAGGGCTTGTGGCTGCCAGGTGGTTCCCACCTTAAAACAGCAGCCATCAGAAGAAGAGGTAAGCTGTGAGCTTCCCTGAAGTGCAGACCTCAGGCCAGGGGTGGAAGTAACTATGGCTCTTCTGGTTGTAGGTAATGGCAAATGTGGCTGTCTGAGGGTCTCGCCACACAGTGACGCCTGGCACATGCTCTTTAAGTGTCGGGTTTCACAATTTTACCTGGGAGTTGTAGTTTTAAAAGAGCTGTTGGATGGAGAATGATTCTCTCTTTTTGTAAAACGAAGAATTGGGAGGGGGGTTGAAAAGAAAAGAAGCTTTTGGCTAGTGCCCTTAACTCCTTAGTGCTGAACTGCACAGTCTCCCCCACCCTCTTTATTTTAAGATCTGGCAGATTCCACCCAGAGGGGTTGCCGGACTACACAGTCGCTCCCCTCCCTGCCCCGCAGTGGGGGAAGAGACTGTGTAGTTCAGCACCTAAGGAGTTAAGGGAGCTAGCCAAAAGCTTCTTTTCTTTTCCACCCCTCCCTCCCAACTCTTTGTTTTACAAAAAAGAGTGAATCCTTCTCTCTCTACAGGGATCAGCTCCAGCGGCTCTTTTAAAACTACAGCTCCCAGGTAAAACTGCGAAACCCGACTCTTAAACAGCACATGCCAGGCATCACTGTGTGGCGAGACCCTGGGAGCCACAGAGTGAGCAACATTGGTTTGGGTGTTGTGGCAAACTGGGCCCTAGATCGTTTGGAAGACTAGCCTTGAAAAACGGGACTGGGTTTGGCATTTCAATGCTTCCTGTTCAAAGATGAAAAGGTGTTATTTTAACAACTTTGTGAGTGACAGGCACAGCCATCTTCATGTTTTGGTTCCAAAAGAGTACAAGAAATGGGCAGGAGGTGGTACGGAGCACAGCAGCATTCAGCCTCCTGGGAATCTCAGCTTCCTTGGAGAAAAAGAAAATGCAAGTTTCTAAACCTGCAAAGATATGCTTGAAAGCATGTAGGTAACGCCTGCTGATATCTTGGACACTGAAGAGCTTGCCAGTTGCTACATGCTCATGTGTTTATACTTGACAAGTGCGGGGAGGGGGGGGGCGATAGCTTCAGGGAACTGCGGCTTAACCCATCCCTTGCCTTCCCCCGGTCTACTCCAAGTCCCTTCTTTCTTTGTTTCTCCCTGTAGGTTCCCTGATGCATGTTTGCAAAACTGTTCAGGAGGCAAAGGTAGGCAATTTGGAGCAGAAAAAACAGTGGGCAGGAATTTCTCAAAAGATCACAGTCTGTCAAAGTGACTTTGCTCACCACATAGAAGGGAAAGGGAGCATTTCCTGCCCACACCAGGGCCCTGCCACCATCCCCCACAGGCCCCTTCCACACCATCGGAGGGCTTTTTCAAGCTTTTAAAAAAATCGATAATTGACATACTACTAAACTGATGAAATGCTATAGCAACACAAAAATTACTAATTTTTAGAGGCTTTCCCCCCAAGCCCTCTGATGACTTAAAGGGGAACAGCAGCCACTGGGGGATTGAGAGAAGGAAAGAGTAGGGGAAATTTTCAACAAAGCACAAATATTTTTGTGCAAACTTCCTGTGAAAATTGTTGCTACCAAGTCAGTTCTCTAGGAACAGAAGCCCCCCCCCCCTAATCCAACTGGTGGAAAGGGGCTGATGCTGGGTGGTAAGAGTGAAAAGCTGTACTTTAAAAGGCCTGAAGAGGGCATTTCAAAGCTGACCTCTAGTGCTTTTGTGTGTGTGCAGTTTGCTCTTCCCTCTCTCAACCTGTACCAAAATATTTTTTTAAACCTGCCCCCAAAGAGGGGATGAAGCTAAAACCCATCTGTGGTGGAAAGTGCTATCAAGTCAGAGCTGATTTATGGCGACCCCTGGTGGGGTTTTCACGGCAAGAGACTGAGGTGGTTTTCCACTGCCTGCCTCTGCAACCCTGGTCTTCATTGGAGGTCTCCCATCCAATTACTGACCAAGGCGGACCCTGCTTAGCTTCAGAGATCTGATGAGATCAGGCTCATCCGGGCTACCAAGGTAACGGCACATACATACATGAAAAGGAATTCCTGCCCTCAAGTCGTAGATGACTTATGGCGACTCCTGGTGGGGTTTTCATGGCAAGAGACTAACAGAGGTGGTTTGCCATTGCTTGCCTCTGCAACCCTGGTCCTTGTTGGAGGTCTCCTATCCAATTACTAACCAAGGCCACCCTGCTTAGCTTCTGAGACCTGACAAGATCAGGCTCACCTGGGCTCTCCGGGTAAGGCCCCTTCAAGAGAAGGGGCAGTAAATTAAGAAGAGTCCAAGATACTTACCTTGACACTGCGAAATGGGTTCACAAAGGCCGTTTCTTTCTTTAACTCTGACATCGTTTCACTTGCGCTTTCTACCTCTGTAAAGAAAAATCATAGCATTAAATGGACCAATGCTTTCTGCTGAGTGCAAATGTTCAATGACAGCAACAAAGAGGTTGCTGGCTGCACAGAGAGGGAAACAGCAACAAAATTTGTCACACACCAACAGACAGAGGCTATTAACTGTTGGCACTTTTCAATCCTGTTTCTCGACAAACAGCCCGCTTGGGCCACCAAACCGTCACCTTCTGGAATTCTGTGTAGCCAGGAAGGCATGTCATCATAAGTAGCTTTCCCCTTAGGGCCAAGCTAGACATGCAGGCTTTTAAAGAGCTGGGTCTGGGTTCCCCTAACCCAACTCGGGTTCCCTGCAGCCACACAGCAGCTTTGGGGAATGGCTGTTAAAAAATAAAGGAGAGTCCAAACGGCCTCGGAATCGGAATGCCACCACGGAGAAAGGAAAAGTTCCCCACTGTTGCAATAGCAAGGGGAGAGACTCCTCCCCCGCCCCCATTTTTACTGCTCCACGTGGATCAAAAAAAGCAGGAGGGAAAAATCTCCCTCTTGTGCTACTTGGACAGGGGGAAATGGCTCGAGGGGAGGGGGAGTCCCTCCTCCCCCTTCGGAGACATTCTGAGACTGTTTGGGCTCTCCTTTATTGTTTTCACAGCCATTCCCCACAGCTCCTATGTGGCTGTTAGAGAACCCAAGTTGGGAGGAACTCTTTAAAAACTTGCCCCCTAAGTACTTGGAATCCCCAGAAAGAGAACCTGGGAGGAGATCAATCGAGAACTCTGGCACTCCTGGGAATTTCTGTAATGTTATTCATATGTTTAATATACATACAAATGAACATAATATATGTATATCTGTACCTAATCTCTGAGAGGCTGGCAGTTTATATTAAAGCCACGTATAAAAATGTCCCAGCCTCTAAAATTAATTGGGAAAGAAAGATGCATTGAACGGTTGGTTTGTTTTTACTGTCATTCTATTTTCTCCAAGAAAGGGAAAATTGAGGAACTAATACAATTTTGGGTCCCATTTTTGTTGTCAAACTTGATCTTGTCAAGACAAGCAGAACTGGATTGAACTGTGATGTTTTCTACAGCTCTTGGGAGGGAAGAATAAATGAACAGGAGGCAGAAATTCAAGAACAGAAGTTGCAAATGTACTGGTTGACGTCTGTAAATAGTTTTCATTGCCTCCAACATAACGAGCAGTGGGTCTCTAACAGTGCAATCCTAAGAAGAGTTACTCCAGTCTAAGCCCATTGAAATCAGTGGGCTTCGAGTGGAGTAATTCTTCTTAGGACTGCGCTATTCGATCTGTTTCTTTAAAGGCAAACTCCGTAAGAAGGGACTGAAATGGAAGTCCCTTCAATTAGTCCCCATTTCCCTGAATGCTGTTGGATCATCTGCGGTCTGTTGGATCATCTGCAGTTTTTTTCCCCTACATCCTAAGTTCCTTCTAGCTAGAACAACTGAAAACTGAACGCGAAATCTTTGACAAGCACAGCACGATGCTGAGGCATTAACTCACACTTTTCTCTAAGAGGTACCAAACGAAGATGTAGCTATCTAGATATAGATATACAGAGACAGCTTCAAAGCAGAAGGAATCTGTGGACACGTGACCACAAGAGGGAACAAACACAACATCAAGCACTGCTGGAAAAAAAACAATGCGTGTCAGAAGGTTTTGCTATGGAAGCCACAAGACATTGCATATCTCCCCAATGTACAAGAATGACTTTTTGGCAAAGCAAGCCGTGAGCGCATAGCTCAGGTTTACCAGAGCTCACGCATTTCCAAAAAGGAACTTGAACATTTTAAACAAGAATCGCAGGTTCTATAAATAGTAAAAGATCCAGAGGAGTTAGCCGTGTTAGTCTGTAGTAGCAAAATCAAAAAGAGTCCAGTAGCACCTTTAAGACTAACCCACTTTATTGTAGCATAAGCTTTCGAGAATCAAGTTCTCTTCGTCAGATGTATCTGACGAAGAGAACTTGATTCTCGAAAGCTTATGCTACAATAAAATTGGTTAGTCTTAAAGGTGCTACTGGACTCTTTTTGATATAAATAGTAAAGAGTCCCATAGCACCTTTAAGACTAACCAACTTTACTGTAGCATAAGCTTTTGAGAACCACAGTTCTCTTCGTCTGACAAAAAGAACTGTGGTTCTCGAAAGCTTATGCTACAGTAAAGTTGGTTCGTCTTAAAGGTGCTACGGGACTCTTTGTTATTTTGCTGCTACAGACTAACACGGCTAACTCCTCCAGACTCTATAAACAGGCTGCAACATTTCTGGGGTTACTTTCCACAAGTCCTTTACGGAAGTCAACATTCTCTCAGCAGAAGCTCCATTTTGGAGATTTTTAGCAAAGTTGAAAGGTTTGCTCCTGAATATAATCAAGATTAAATGGAACATCCTCCCTCATTCCCAAAAAACTACAGGATTACTTTTTTATGTATTGCCATAATGACAGTACTGTTATCTACACAGCTCACGTCTTGTGCTGCGACATGCATTCTTGGCACACAATAACTAGGGGTCCCCAGCCTTTCTGAACCTATGGGCATGTTGGTTATTCTGACAATCGACTGTTGTGCCTACAGCCACAAACTGGCTCCCAAAAGAGGCGGAGCAAACCACTAAATCTCAGAGAACGATGTCATGTATAACTTTAGTAACTACTTTTCAACATTTCAGGCAGAAGCCCTGTTTAGCACGATGCCTTTTAAAATGCATAGACTGCTAGAATGACTAGGCTGGCCCGGATGGACCTTTGGTCTGATCCAGCATGGCTAGGTTGTTCATGTATCCTTAATGTTTTTTGTATTTTAAAATACTGGAGGGAGAACCTTGCTGGGAGAGGGTTCCCCTGAGGAAACCCAGGGGAGAGGGGCTGGCAGTTGCAATATTCTTGGTAAACTCCGGCTGTAATCAAATTAGCTCTGCAAACATCACCAAATTACTCACATGAAACTAATTAAAAAGAGGAAGAATGCTCACAGCAAGGCTTAATTGCCTAGTAGTTGTATATAAATCACTCTGCTCTGTTCGGATAGAGAATGCTATACACAGCCCTGCACATTTATCTTGACTGTAATCTTGGGCTCCTCCGCCAGAAATGCCTGTAAATCAGGCCTGCACATTTTTTTTTTTTTTGGAAAGAGGCAGGGGCTGTAATTTCCTTCCCGGTTATATTTCAAGCTCCCCCAATTTCTACTGCATGGTCATTGTTCAGATGCTAGGCCAGGGATCGATTGGGGCGTTAAAGCGGCCCTGCAGCAAGCAGAGCCCAGAGGCTCCTGCGGCACTTGGTTCAGTTGCTCCACCAGGAACTGCCTTAGGAAGTTAAAAGGGAAGTTTATCCTTGTGTTAGGGGAGAAGGAAGTCTTGTTATCCAAGGTGGGGTGTGCACGCTCTTTTCAACTCTCTTAGAATTGCTGACCCCCAAACTTTGAGGATTTCTTACCCTCGTTTAAATGTCTCACAAGGTATGCCCTTAACAGAAGTTTGCCCTCCAGATCAGTATAATCACATACACCAGGGCTTTTTTTCAGCAGGAACGCGGGGGAACGGAGTTCCGGAACCTCTTGAAAATGGTCACACGGCTGGTGGCCCCGCCCCCTGATCTCCAGACAGAGGGGAGTTGAGATTGCCCTCGCAGAGGGCAATCTCAACTCCCCTCTGTCTGGAGATCAGGGGGCGGGGCCACCAGCCGTGTGACCATTTTCTCCAAGGGCAACCCACTGAGTTCCGCCACCTCTTTCCCCAGAAAAAAAGCCCTGACATACACTAATCACATTTGAAAGGACTACTCAACAACCCAGTTCTATAAGCAAAGCCAGGGCCCGACGTTCACTAGCAGAGCACCTGTCTGTCCTAGGCTCAATGTGTGACATCTCCAATGATATGGCTCCCAGGTAACACAGCTACCTCTGCTAGGTAGCATGAGTAGACTTTTGCTTTTCTGAACTCAGTTTGGAGGCACGGGTCACTTGTAATCGGAAAAGGGTTGCTGTGAAATTCCAGTGCAGAGATCTGAGAAAGAAATGAAATCCATACTTAGTGAGGGATCTGGGAACTCCGTGTGTATATCCCTTGATTCTGCAACAGCGCGGAATTGCCTCCTAAGAACCACAGCTTCCAGAAGACAGCGAGATGACTGCATAAATAACCCAATGGTTTAGAGAAGTCTTCCATTTCTAGCTGGGCTGCCAGCTTCTCCCGTCCGAAAAAGTTATGCAAAGCAATACAGAAACGTAAATCGATCGATGACACAAAGTTGCTCAGCCTGCTTCATTGATACAAGTTGCAGGATTCTGCTTTCAAGGTATGGAATTTGGATTCCCCCCCCCCCCTCCACCATCCATGCAGGCTACACAGAGCCCTGGATAAAGGGCCAGGCACTTTGGGGGCGAAAGGTCTGCACAGATGCAGAGACAGACCACCCTGTTTGAGTGGCAGGCAGCCAGAGGCAGCCAGATCTATTTTGTCAAATGACACCGCTTCACCCCAGAGTCCTTTCCAGCAGGCAGGGCAAGAACTGTTGTCCCATTGCATGCTCTGAAGCTCTTGGAAAGAAAAGCTGAGCTGCTTTCAGGGGACTTTCCACACTGCTGGCAAGGCTGACCAATGGCAGAAGAGAATGACACAGAGAACATGTAAGGACAATGGTTCTGAGCTTTCCAAAATCAATTGTCCAGGTTCCCTGAAACAGTATTTTCTCTGGCAAGGCGATCAAGACAGGCACCATTTAATGATCTCCCATAAACAAAGCAGCCCTTACTGTTCATGGGAAAAATGCAATTTCCTAGTCGTGTAATTAGCTAGCCTGCAGAGTTTCAACTGGGGCATTAGACCCAAAAGTAAATATCAACAAAACAAGTCCAAACTGAAAATAACATCAATTTCAAAATACAGTCACTCCCAATTGTCTTTCAGAGGGCAACAATATATTTAGCAGATCGCATATAAACTTGTCCGGATGACAGTCCGTCGCTGGAATGATGCGGCGTTGTTATTTCCAAAGCAAATGTAACTTCTAATCATATTATCTCCTTGTTTATCAAGCAGGAATTCAATCTTTTTTTGCAAATTAGAGTAATATTTGCATCCTTTGAGAAGGTGAGATAGAACTTTTCCCCAAATATATTGTCAAAAATAGGATAGACAAATAATTAGTGTGGCGGCAGATGAGTTCCCTCCCCAGAAATACCATGGAGTGAATATGGAATTTGTACCTCCCACTGTAGACTGCAGAGGGCATTCAGAATCGCTTACTAACAAAAGAAGAGCCCTATGGAACCGTAGTAAAGACTAGTTATTAGAACTGCCGCAAGACATTTGGTTTTGCTGCAACTGGGGTCTGTTTTGAAATCATAAAATGATCTGAATCTGAAGAAGATTCACTTGAAATGGAGTTTGGCTGGAAATCTGGCGTGTGTTTTAAGTCCTTTCTGATGTGTCATATATTTATATGTCAATTTTTCTGTACATATATACACTTGTTATCAGAACACAGAATATCATTTATACTTGTCACTCGTTTCACATTGTGGATTTAGGCAGACATCAGCAATTGCCTAGGGCCCCAGAGGGCAGAGAGGATATCTTTGAGCAGTACGTCCAGCCTCTGCCATTTTTATAACTGCATATGATACAAATCATAAAGCCATTGAACCTGATGCGCCATAATTCACATTAGGAAACAAGCCGCACTAGCAAATTGCCCAGCTGGCAGAACTTTGTCAGCTCCCGCTTGGGAGAGTGGGTCATAAATGGAATGTGAGTGAATGCTGAGTGACTGGCCATGATTGGCTCGTGTCCCCTCCATGCTGCACAATGTGCTTTCTTTGACAATAAAGGAACTTGTGAGTCATCCCCAGTACATTCCAAGCTCCCTCTTCCCTATTGATTAAATCCTGTCCTGCCATTGAGGGCCATCAATCAGTTCTGATAAGTTTAAAACTTCATCCTGGGAACAGTTAATCAAATCTCTAAATCCATCAGCTAAGCTCCAAGAACATTTAATTAACTGCCATTTCTTTGTAAGGCACCAGAAGAGACCAACCCAGTTCTTTTGCTACACCCCAGTAGCACCAATCAAAGGTACTCAAACTTTTGTCATTCCCAGGAGATGACCGTTAAGGTCCTCTGTCCCAACAGCTGAAGTGTTCTCCAGCCTCAGGTTCATTTTTTCCTATAAAATATGGGCTTTCCCCACTGAAATTGTACATGCTTACTGGGACCCAAGTGTAGAGCCCTCAGAGTCTCTCTCTCTCTCTGAGCCTTCCTCCCTGGCCAAAGATGCAGCACATTAGAAGCCCTCTTCTTCCATGTACTACTTTACTCCTCTGAGGGTAACTATCTCCCGATCCCAAACTCTATTCCAACCTCTGGCTAATTTCCTAGGACTGAATGACCACTCCAACTAAGCCACCAACCCATAAGGGGTCTCTTCTATACCATAAACTAACCACAGAAACTTAAGGACCACACCAACTAAGCCCTATGGCCCCTCCAGGGGCCTCATATTCTATATTTCCCCCAAGCCATTCTTACCCCTATGACATAGTACATACTATGTATAATTAGGTGTTCATTCCTCTGCCCCATGAGGGTTGCAACAGTACAGCTGGATATAATGCTGTAGAGTCCCCTCTCCTAAGCAGCCATGTCCTTCAGGGGAACTAATCTTGGTGGCCTGGAGATCCGTTGTCATTCCAGTCCACTCAGGCCAGCAAGCAGAGACTGTTTACATTTGCAAATCAGGTGCCCTTCTTGCCTGTACGCAGCCTTCTTTTCTGAGATAAATGTATTCACAAAATGCCTGGATAGAAGTGGTGCAGTCACCGCTATTGGTCTTTAGGGCTCAGCTAGTTTCCCGAGTTCACTGGGGTCTCGAGTGTGCACGTGGGGATGCGCTTAGGAGTAAGCCCCGTTGTGCACAGCAGCATTTATTTCTGCATGAAGGCTCAGTGCTCTAAAGGGTCTTGCAGTTGCATGGTGGTACTTGCAGAAGGCTTTGCTCAGATGAGTGAAACTGTTGCAGCAAAGCATATTGGGAGATATATGAGTCCTAGACTATGAAGAACTTCTTCTTACCTATAAAGAACTTGAACTGAACCTGAATATGAATGAAGCAGCTGATCAATTGGTGCAATGGGCCTACTCAGCCTAGCAAAACTATACTACCATCCTAAAGAGAGTCACACCTTTCTAAGCCCATAGACTTCAGTAGACTTAGAAGGGTGTGTTTAGGAGTGCACTGCTAATCTCCTTAGCCTTGACTTTTGGGGAAAGTGCTCCAATCTCTTCATAATATTGGATGGTTTGGGGCACCCTTTCCAGCACTACAGCCACGTTTCTGAGATAGAGCAACTAGAATTGTACACAGTATTCCAAATGAATGAAGCTGCACCCTAATGCCATAGAAAAGCATTACGATATTGCCACGGAGGTGGCAGGGAGGTCCGGCACAGCGCATCCCTCCCAACCGTTTGCTGGAGCCCGTTGCAATTTTTTCACGCAACGGGCTTTGTTGCTAGTCCATCATAATTTTAGATGTACCAACACTCCATACAGCCAAACAACGAAGTCAAATATTCCAACCACTGTCACAAATTATCTTCTGGCTCTTCATTGCCAGTATTCTAATCCTTACCTGAATCAGCGATCAACCAGTAGAAGAAACATTTATTCAAACTGGCCAACTAATCTCTTCCACTTACACACTAACCTCAGAAACTGAAGGACTCTAGTATGTTTGTGTAAACCGATTATTTGCCTCTTGTGTGTGAGAGAGTTTTACCCTTTAAATAAGAACTACTCTTTAATTGGAAAACACCCGTCTCTCGTCAGTTTCTTTGAGGAGGGGACTCTGTAAAAAGTGGTGGAGGATCTTGCTTGTTACCCCTCTTGCATAACAACAACAACAACAACAACATTCGATTTATATATTGCCCTTCAGGATGACTTAATGCCCACTCAGAGCAGTTTACAAAGTATGTTATTATTATCCCCAAAACAAAACACCCTGTGAGGTGGGTGGGGCTGAGAGAGCTCTGAGAGAGCCTTGACTAGCCCAAGGTCACCCAGCTGGCTTCAAGCGGAGGAGTGGGGAATCAAACCTGGCTCTCCAGATTAGAGTCCTGCCGCTCTTAACCACTACAACAAACTGGCCTTCTCCTTGCTTTTAATTCCCCCCTACTTGCAAGGAGACTAATTTTGGTAACATATCAGGGAAGGCAGTAGCCCCTAGTGGCACCTTGCCTGCCATAGGAGGAAAGGAAGGAGGATGAGCAGGCGGCTGGCACATCCACTCCAGCAGGCGCTGCTCCCTCCCTCCAGCTTTGCATAGGAAGCAGCAACTCACCCAGCCTGCCATCCTCCACCCTGGTGGCTCATCCATCCAAGGAACTGCCTGCACCGTGGCTGGGCACCGATTAAGTGAACCCATGCGCTCCCCTCCCTTCGACCTTGTAAAACCTCAGAAGATCATAGGCAAATGTCCAGGAAACCAGAGCCGCTGGCTGCTTGTCTCTACCCATTCTCTCGCTAATTTTCTCTTTCCTCTGACAGCTTAATTCCCCTAGGAGTTCTGAGAGGGCGAAGCCGGGAAATTCCCTAAGCAAGAGCCAGAAAGATAAGATAAGCAGGAGGAAATAACCAGATATTATGAAGCTGCCTTAGACTAAGTTAGCTCAGCATTATTGTTTCTGATTGGCAGAAAGTCTCCAGGTCCCTAGACAAAGAGAGGCCAATTTCAGCTCCTGTGCACTCAAACCCTTTCACTGGAAATACCACCAGGGACGGAGTCTGGGACTTTCCGTGTGGATCTCAATCTTGCATCCCCTGGAAGCATTCCTCCATCCGTAGAGCGGAAGGAAGCCAACTATCTGACAGGCTGAGAATAGCAGTCCTTTGCCAAAACCATTTCTTTTGTAATAAAAAAAGGATGTGTCTGTCTGTGGCAGGCACAACTCATCAGAGAATATAGCACGGAGTTTGAAAATAGGCTTCATGCGTGCTCATGGCTGTTGCAATACCAACGATGAAGGAAACTGAAACATTATCTTCCAAATGATCTCCAGGGCATCCCTCTAATATTTGCAATAGAAGGGATGGTTTACTCATGAAAAACCAAGAACCTGGAAGCAGCACAGACGTATCCTTACCTTTACAAAAATAAAAAAGCAGTTTACTTATCCACTTCTCTAAGCTAGGCTACTTTCTCTGTGACTCGAGGGCCGTCGTCACATGGCCATAAATTTAGCGCCAAACTAGTGCCATCTCCCGCTGAATGCTCACCTTATTCCGGCTCTCTTGCGATTTCGCCATTCTTCCCAATTCACGCTTTGTGACACTTTGATGTCTTTATCCGCTTCCATGTGAATGCCCTGGATCGACTGTGAACGCTTTGCAACACCAAAACGCTCACTCTCCCCGATCATCTGTCTCACCTAACACTGATTCTCCTGCCCTACACTCCCACAAGCCCCAGCACGACCCGCAATTAAGCCTCAAAGTATTTTTTTTTAAAAAAAACATCAGCCTTATAGCGCTATAGCACTATTCTGCCATGGGCAGGAAACCTCTGCTACCTATCATGGTTGGCTTTTGGGTTGACCCAGCACAACATTGGTATAATAGAAGCATGATATAGCGCAAATATGTGAATTTTTTTTTTTAAAAAAGGAGTGGGATTTTTAGGGCTCCGTTTCCAGAGGCACTTTGACAGACCGTCGAATTGCGCTTTTCCCTTTTAATGTGATGTGCAAGCAGTCGTCAAAAGATGGGAGAATCCATTCTAATAACGATAACAGAAGAAACGATTTCTAGTGCAAAACTGACGAAATAAGGGCCCGTGTGACGACGGCCTATATTTCTTTAATCACTGGTTGTCCTGACAACCACTAAAAGGATCTGCTTCTGCAGAGATCAAAGTCTTCTTGCAAGCTGAAGTGAAGCCTCAGCTACAGTTAGGCAGACGAAGAAGAAGGCAGGCTGCTTGAAGGGTTTGTAAAGGAAACAAGAAAGAAGTGCCTAAGGCACACACAACTCCAACTATTGTTAAATATGTCAGCGGCTGACCTACCAACTTGAGACACAGCAAAAGCTAAAATTGTAGAGTATGGAATGAACGTGTCATGGGCACAAGGCTGCAGGAGAAGTTTTGGACTGCACATTGCAGGATTTGCAAAGAAATAACTGTGGGAGGAGGCACTGTTGTATTAGCTGGGGGCTTCAGATAAACACTTCCTCTTATTCTACGAGGAACTAAAGCTGATGAGTTTCAGGCCTACATGAAATCATTATACATTTGGAGTACTGTCCAAAAGTTCTGCATGAGGGAAAGTACATGGACACAACTTACTGATTTTTTAATAATGCTAATTAAAATCCAATTGCTTCATGCTCTTACATTCAAGAGTTATAATAGTCATTTGTTTTCAGACACAATGTATTAAAATATTTATCACTAGCTTGATACCTGTGCTTCGCTATGGAATTTAACTACTTTAAATCCAGTTATAATACTTATGGGTATCTAATTTTTTGGTTTGTGTTCTGTTTTGTTTTTTGAGTTGGCAACCCTAGTGAACTTTTAGGGGAAGACTGGGAGGTGCATTTTACTTCAGGACACATTCAAGGACTCCGAATAGCAACTGCATACTGTTTAGAATGTGGGGGGAGAGGACCAATCAGGCTGAATATGCAAATGACCTCTGTGTTCCACAGAGGGGGGGATGAAGTGTGGCATGTTGTGAGCCCCAATCAGTCCATATATGCAAATGACTTTGAAAGGCTGGCCCAATCAGGGAAGAGTGGCTGAGCTGGCAGTGGGCAGAGGCACAAGCAGGCAGCAGCCTGCCAGCCACACAGGGAAGCTGTATCCCTTTGGGAAAACACATTTTACCCCTTTTTACCCCCTGAGAGGGTGAATTTCTTAAAATCCCTTCTTAGTGGGTGTTTACATCATAAAAGGACCGTTCTTCCCAAATTTCATGTTTCTATGTTCAGAAGTTTGGGCTGGGTATTGATGAGTCAGTCAGGAGGACAATTGTCTTTATATATATATATATATAAAAAGACAATTGTCCTCCTGACTGACTCATCAATACCCAGCCCAAACTTCTGAACATAGAAACATGAAATTTGGGAAGAACGGTCCTTTTATGATGTAAACACCCACTAAGAAGGGATTTTAAGAAATTCACCCTCTCAGGGGGTAAAAAGGGGTAAAATGTGTTTTCCCAAAGGGATACAGCTTCCCTGTGTGGCTGGCAGGCTGCTGCCTGCTTGTGCCTCTGCCCACTGCCAGCTCAGCCACTCTTCCCTGATTGGGCCAGCCTTTCAAAGTCATTTGCATATATGGACTGATTGGGGCTCACAACATGCCACACTTCATGCCACACTTTCCCCCTATATATATATAGGGGGAAAAGGCCGAAATGCCACTTCCATCATTAGCGCCCCTATAAAATAATACTGCAAGAGCAGAGAGCTACAGGGTTGGTGAGGAGAGCGAGCAGCCATTGGCCTCTAAGATAAAATAAATATAGGATACCGTTGCTTCTTTCCCTTCCAGCTGACTATCTGAGCAAATTCTTTTTCAATCATGCCGAGTAAAATTTGGTAGGACCCTCAGAAGCCAAATAAAAGTGCTCCAGGGCAAACTGTAGCCTCAGCTCCTGCAGCCATCCCCTGATTTTGATCATCAGAAAGGGCTCTGTTTCACTTGTACCGTGCTGACATGGATATTGCCACTTTCTGTATTCTTGATCTCATTAACCTTCAAATCAGTCCGGGATCCTGTCAGGCCCATCAGTTAATGAGGCTTCTTGGCATGACAATAAATCTTTAATGACACATAATATATGGATGAGGTTCACTCTTAGGGACGAAGTAACTGAGGGAAAAATCCTCCTTTTAGGACTTGGGATAAAAATTATCATGACAACGATGAAGAAATTAATCTCTACTCTTGCTAAGAGATAGAAAGGTCAACCTCATAGATCCAGAGGAGTTAGCCGTGTTTGTCTGTAGTTGCAAAATAGTAAAGAGTCTAGTAGCACCTTTAAGACTAACCAACTTTATTGTAGCCTAAGCTTTCGAGAACCACAGGTGTCTTCGTTAGATGCATTGCGAGGTGCATCTGACAAAGAGAGCTGTGGTTCTCGAAAGCTTAGGCTACAATAAAGTTGGTTAGTCTTAAAGGTGCAACTGGACCAAAGGCCAAGCTCCAACCCTTGCTGGTGCATGCTTAGAACTTACTGGATTGCTTGACTTCGTCTTACTGGGGAAAGGACCAAGATTCAGCGGCAGAGCATCTGCTTTGTTGACAGGAGTTTCCAGGTTCCCCAATACCTTTCGTTGAAAAAGATCAAGCAGAGATGAATTCCCCAAACTCTTCACAAACCGCCTTTAAGTGCAAGAGTGGCGTGCCATATGGTGTGGTAGGGCTGCTGTTGGAGAAACCCAAGTCCAAAAGCCTGTTGTGTATGAGAAAAGTTATCAAGTTCTTGCATGGCTCCTGGCTACGGTCTTTAAACAAACAGCTTACGACTGAAGGACTGTGGACTAGGATGGTTAGATGGACAGGGGACTGGTTGGATAACTGCACCCAAAGAGTAGCTGTAATGGCCTCAGGTCTCATTGGAAGAAGGTGTCCAGTGGAGCACCACAGTGCTCGACTTTGGGCCCAGTGCTTTTCAATATTTTTATAAAAGAGGGTGTGAAGGGATTACTCATTAAATCTGCAAATGACAGCAAACTGGGAGGAGTTGCAAACACCCTTCAAGACAGGGATACAGTTCAATGAGATCTGAACACAGTGGGCAGGATTAAATAAGATGCAATTTAACATGGTTAAGTGCCAGGTTCTCCACCCTGACAAAAATACCAAGCATGCATACTGGATGAGGAATACACTTCTGGGTAGCAGTGCGTGTGAACAAGATCTTGGGATATGGATGGAGAGGAAGCTAAATATGAGCACTCCGTGTAACGCAGCAGCAAAAAAAGGCGAATGCAGTCTTGGGCTGTAGCAACAATGGTATAACATCCAAATCACAGAATGTCATTATCACACTATATGCCACTTCGGTCAGGCCCCAACTGGAGCGTTGTCCACAGTTCTGGAGGCCTCACTTCCAAAAGGATGTGGACAAATCGGAATGGGTGCAGAGGAGAGCAACCAGGATGCTCAGGGGCCTGGAGACTGAGCCCTGTGAGGAAAGACGGAGGGACCTGGGATTCAACAAAGACAAGTGCACAGTATTACATCTGGGCCACAAAAATGGGAAGCACAAATACTGGATGGGGGATACACTTCTGGGCAGTAGTATATGTGAAAGGGATCTTGGGGTAAGAGTGGACCGTAAACTAAATATGAGCAGTCAGTGTGATGCGGTGGCAAAAAAGGCTAATTCAATCCTGGGTTGTATCAAAGGGGCCATAGCGTCGAAATCGCAGGAGGTCATAGCCCCTCTCTATACTGCCTTGGTCAGGCCACACCTGGAATATTGTGTGCAGTTCTGGAGGCCTCACTTCAAAAAGGATGTGGACAAAATCGAGAGGGTGCAGAGGAGAGCGACAAGAATGATCAGGGGTCTGGAGACTGAGCCCTACGAGGAAAGGCTGAGGGCCTTGGGAATGTTTAGTTGGGAGAAGAGGAGGTTGAGGGGGGACATGATTGCTCTCTTTAAATATTTGAAAGGCTGTCATTTGGAGGAGGGCAAAGAGCTGTTCCTTTTGGCAGCAGAGGGTAGGACCCGAAGCAATGGGCTTAAATTACAGGAGGGAAGCTACCGGCTGGGCCTTAGGAAAAACTTCTTCACATTAAGAGTAATTCAGCAGTGGAAGCAGCTGCCTAGGGGTGCAGTGAGTTGTCCTCACTGGCAGGAGCGGCTGGAGGAATACTTGTTGGGGATGCTTTAGGCTGTTCCTGCATTAGGTAGGGGGCTGGGCGAGATGTTCTGTAAGGCCCCTTCCAACTCGAGGATTCTATGACTTGAAAAGGAACACGGCACTGCTTCATCGAATGCACATTTTGCCAGAAGTCAGTCCCACTGAAGTTAAGGGCACCTCATCCCAAGTAGGCCAGGCGTGTGTTGCAGCTCGGGCTCCGGCCAAGGCTGGAAGCGCACATTCAGCATGACGTGCCATACTGCTGAAAATGTTCACTCCGAGCAGTGGCGTCATTACACTGTGCATTTCACCACTTGCGCCCGTCACAGAATGGGAGGAAAACCCTCAAAGTGATGACATCACAAGTCGAGGTACAGATTACTGTAAACTCATCTTATAGATCCCACCAATGTTGGCTAGTAAGTGAGCAGGGCTGTCAGAACTCCAATTAATACTAGGGCTGCCAGGCGTGACCGAGGGGAAGCGGAGACTTCTGGTTTGGGGAGGAGAGGGGGTCAGTGTACCCGGCACAATGACATCACTTTCAGCACAACCCAGAAGTGAAATCATCATGTTGGGAATGACACTCTACGCTTTGCCTCAAACTCTATGGTTTAATGATAGAGTTTGGCGAATGCTGGAGTGGCACTCAGTATCATGACAATCACTTCCAGGTCATGCTGAAAGCACTTCACTGTGCCATGGTCACAGTTTGTGCCCCCCATTTCACCCAGGCATTGCCTCCCACCACTTGCTCAGAAAGTAGGATTTAAACTCTTGTCTCTTGGCTCCGAAGCCAACCTTTCCCCCCTCTGAACCACTCTAATACGCAACCCCTCAAGAGAACAACAACCACAGTCTACAAATCATTTCTTTGATAAGCAGAACCACTCTGTTCAACTGGACTGCTGCAAACAATTGTGCAATGTTAAGAGGAGCCACCAATTTAATCTACATTCACTCTGCTGTCTAATTTCAATAACATCTAGGTGAATTATAGGCAGGCCTTCAGCATTGTTTGCGGTTGAAATATTTGCAGCTTCTGCAAAATAATTTGTGAGTCTGCTGGTGCCATAATTAATTCATATCACAAATAGGTGTTCTCTTGCCATTATTTAATATTAATAGGCTGCAGGAAATGCTCTTTTATTATGTATAAATAGTTTTTCTCTCTTTTCTTGGCAGCGTGAACTGCAAAAATTGTGGGGAGAGGGCCACATTGCATTTATGGACTATGCACATATTTGACCTTCGTTGACAGACCACAGTCCAGTAACTTATGTATATTGATGTGGAACGCGAAAGAAAAATCTCTAGACCAGCCCCGCACAGTTCAGGACACAACTTCTTCCCAGAGCATTCCAGACTGTGCGGGCCAGACGGCTGGCCCACTTACCCTTTTCTGCGCGGTTCCGTGCGTGCTCGCGATGAAGCATCGTTGCTTCCAAGTAAGGTCACACTCATGCCCTCCCATATTCCACAGACAAAAATACGGACACTCAGCACTCTATGGGTCTGATTACATAATGCATTAAATGCAAGTGGAGCTGGGGAAAACCACAGCCCTACTCACATGTAATGTGCAACCTGGGGCTCGCCTTAAAAATAGTGTGGAGGTGCCAAATGGGCTCCCAAGTGTGTAGCACAGCAGCAGGAGGGGGCTTCAGCATCCCCTCTCTTCTGTCCTATGTGCTTTCAGTAGAAAAAAAATGATAGGGGGAGTGGGCTGTTGGTCCCACTGCCAGTTCTATGCATCTCCCGGACAGACGTGTATCACCTAACCAGGCCCCAATTCTGATTCCAAGCCATGCCTTTCATTACAGCCTAAGACTCAATAGCACTGACTTTATGCTGTCCTTGCTTATTATTCTTTAAGGGCCTGCACTTTACTAAATGAAAAGCTAAGAGGCAGGGCAGACTGGCCATTTAACTTTCAGGGAAATTCCCTGGAGGACCATTTCTCTAGAGAGCTAGTGGGAGTCAGGAGCAAGCAAGCCAACCCCCAGCAACACCACTAACATGTCGGGGTCCTTGGCTCAGACCCTTCATTAGCAATGATAATTGGTGTCAGCTCACCAAATGGGTCCTCCCGCACTGCTGCCAAATTTAAGGAGGAAGCAACGGAAAACCTAATGCACACTGTTAGCGTTGGTTAACTGAGAGTCTCTCTACACGAGATGCCTCGGCGCATGTTCATCAAGTACAGGGAGACACAAAGTTAGCCAGGAAGCATAGTTTAAAAAGACAGAGCAGGTGGAGATTGCTCCTCAGAGGGTTTGTTAATTTCATCTTCGCTTCCCCCAAGGCTCTGTCAATTTCATCTCTCCAGTCTAAAACTGTGTGGGATGGCAACCAGAGGGCAGCAAGGAGTGGAAATGGGCTGGAGCTGCCTTCCAGAGCTGGGCTTGGACCTGAAGAGGTTACAGTGGGCTAAAGTTTCCCTTCTGGCATTTCACTGCCCCTTCACACAGCTCCAGTGTATAGCAAAGCCTTTGCCCTGCCGCCAACTTTGCTTTTTCAATCTACCCTTTCCAGCTACCATTGCATCTCCTGACACATTTTCTTCATGTGTCATATGTCTCCTGTAGAGACACTCTGAGATTCCTCCTTTAGTGCTGGCTTCTAGCACACCAGGTGATGCTTAGACTGGCTTACTCCACTGCTCAAGCCACCTTGAGCCCTGGGGAAAGGTGTGAGGTAAAGATCTAAATATGTCCCTAAACAAATAAACATTTGCTTCCCAGTCCACTCCTGCCATCTGGGTTTTGTTCTTTCGGTTAACATTCGCAGAGCGCCAAATGGAGGGTGGCGGACTGCACAATGCGCTGTGTGCTTGCCTTTACAAGGATGTGGGTGAAGACAAGAGACATCCATTCCCCATTCAGAGTTGTAATGTAATAATAACAATAACAACATTCAATTTATATACCGCCCTTCAGGACAACTTAACACCCACTCAGAGCGGTTTACAAAGTATGTTATTATTATCCCCACAACAAACACCCTGTGAGGTGGGTGGGGCTGAGAGAGCTCTGAGAGAGCTGTGACTGACCCAAGGTCACCCACCTGGCTTCAAGCAGAGGAGTGGGGAATCAAACCTGGCTCTCCAGATTAGAGTCCTGCTGCTCTTAACCACTACACCAAACTGGCTCTCTAGAAACTCTGGGAAGGGGGCTAAACCTGGAAGAACTCTAGCAGCCCACACTCTTTTTTTTTAAAGTAAGAGCAGTCGTATTCACAAAAGGCAAAAAAAGAAACTATAATTTACTAAAAATAGGGGCAGTGACCCATGGTAAAGATAGAATATGTCTGGAGCAGATGCACAGATTGAAGCCTTACACACGGATTAGCTGAACGCGGACAGAAAAAACGATCAGAGTTTTTCTGTCCGTTGACAAGAATGATGTCAATCGGGCACTTCTGATGCCGAGAACCTTTTGAGACCTTTTTTTTTTCAAAATCCACACAACCAGGAATATTCTGCAACACCATTAGTGTCATGTTCACTTTTTTGTGTTATGACAACTAGCGTGCCGGGCTTTGATGGGGAGGGCAAGCACATGTCTGCAAATGTTTAAAAATCTGTAGAAGTGGGCAAGGCCTCTTCCAGGGAAGCCAAGTTGCCCTCCATCTCAGAGCTCGGTAGGAATTCTCTGGGCATTGTCATGCGATAAAAGCAACTAAACTGTAGGCACATTATTAAGAATTATTCCTCCAGTGCTACTGTTTATTTCATTTACTAAATGCCTTAAGGCTCCTTTCTTATGGGAGCACTTGAGACTAATCCAGCTAACCCAGAAACATCTCTGTTCATTCTATGTCTTTGGAGGGAAGTTCTGCTCTCAAAGTAGAGTGATCTGGCCCACTACTGGAATCACATATGGGGCTTACAGTTACGGTTGCCAGGTTCTTATACCCTCCCGGCAGGAAGGGGGAGGGAACCTGGCACTTGCCTCCTGCTGGTCGCGTGCTCTCCCTTCACGGGCACACCTGCGTGATGTCACTTCCAGAGCCCACCTTTAGAGAGGACTGGTTCAAGATATTTGGTTGCACCATGCGAGGCCCACCTCCTGTGCCAGCAAGCCACAAGGCCAGGAGACGACAAATGTTACCAGCTGGGAAGGAGTGAGCCAAACGTCCGCAGTGCATCTTTACTGGGTGGCCCCAAGCTGGCCCAGTTCGGAGCCAGAGACATGGAGCTCCCCTGAAATTCTCTGTCCAAACATTGCCCCATGCTTCCAGCCCATTAGCAATCTTTCAGCAAAAAACCCCCACTGAAGTCATTCCAGGAACACTCGGATGTGGAATAAATAACTACTTCAACAATATTTCAGAAACCTCTGGCGGTACATCCTGGGGACGGTGAAGCAGAAGGAAACGTAGACAGTATATTTCCTCCCAACAAGCCCAGGAAAGCACACAGACAGCTGCCTCTTCTGCTGACACAGCTTTCCCCCAGCAACCTAAGTTTAGCCAAACCAGCACTGGTGGTTTTGCTGCATTGGCTAATTTGAGCCTTCTCAGAGGCACCTCCAGTTTGGCCTCCTCTGCAGTGTGGCCGGGGGCGGGCGGGGAGGAGTGTATGTTACTGGGACCATCACAGTGCGTACAATCATGCACACAACTCCTACCAAGGCCCTTTCACTTCCCCAACAATTTTATTTTGGAGTCTGCTGATTTCCACAAACCTCCGTCAAACAGCTATTTGGGGAAAGGGGCAGCCTCGGAGCACCAGGCCGCCCCGAGGGTGTTTTGAGGACCTGCACAAAGGCCCAATTCACTAAAGTGGTCAACCTGCGTCTGAGCTGTAAAATGTTAGGTTGCAAGGGGCTCGTAGGATTAACACGCCCTCTATTTAAAAACATCTCTGCACATAGGGAGCTAGCTAAACCTTCTCCCCTCACGTGCTACTTTTCTAACAGCAAGGAATTTTTTTTGTAGGAGGAGCATTTGGTTACCCGTAGACTGAAATGGTACAGCTCGGATGCCAGTTTACTGCTCAGAGAGAACTAGGGGAAAGGTTCCGCAAAGGAGAAGGAAAAGCAATTAGTAGACAGGATGCCAACCCTTTTGTGAGGCGTGGATTACCTGGCAAAGCCGCAGCACCTCAGGTCCTGCCGGCACAAAAGCATGAGCTAAACTCGCGCCTGCCTTTGGTTGGTTCCAACTGTGTGCGTCATCCCACCATGTGTTTGCAGGCTGCACAGCGGTTTTAAAAAAGGTCCAGCCACATTGATGGAGAACTGGCCTATCTGTTGGTACGACCCGTGGCGACCTGAGTAAGACTGCCATGATCAAAGGCAGTGCCACCTCCGAATGCCAAACGCTGGGAACAAATGATGTATGCTTTGCCTACGACCTTCTCAGAGACGTCTAGTTGGCCACTGATGGAGGCAGGCTACAGGACTGGGATAAGCTTGTTTGGACCCAGTAGGTCTTAAAAGTCCAAGCCATTTTTCCTATTCATATGAAGAGTAACGCGAAACCCTCCCCTCCACGCTCAGAGGGAATGGCACAGGAGAGAACTTTAGGATTGCACAAGGCACCTTGGATGAGCGGGCAGTTAAACGAGACTAGCGTTGAGGAGGTTTGGGCTGCAGCCCTTGCTTATCTGTGGGAGCCAGGCCAAGCCTCAGCTCTCAATCTGAAAAACGGGAACCAGGGTGAATTTGGCACTGTGCTGCCCTTAGAACAGGGGTACTGTGAGGGCAAACAACTAAACCTTTGTCTGCCCTGGAAAAGCCATTACAAGTCAAAGGAGACACACAGGTCATGAAGGACCGTTGACCTGACTTGGCAGAAGGCAGCCTCACTGTACGCTTTTGCAATAGAGACAGCGAAGCACTGTCAAGGTGTCAGCTTGGTTTCCTGCCTGCACAACAACACCAGATGACACAAAGCTGTGTCTGACCTGGTGGAATTCGTAAAGTGAAAGATGGAAACTCTTGTTCAAAGACAGTTCCATCTGATTTCACCGTGTAGTTCTGTTCCTGCTGAGATCTGCAAGACGGAACACTGGAAATGGAGCCATTTGACTTGCCCGGCTGCATCAAAGGCAGGATGCGAGGAGAAGACAGAGGGGGAGAAGCATTTGCAGAAAAAGTCCTGCCTAGACCTGGCAGGAAAGCTCAGCTGACATCCCCGTGGGCAATGCTCTGGTCAGCTGCAAAGGACGCTCAGCAGGCATTAGAGGTCACAAAAGGCTTGCATTAAGAAGCAGGAAAATTCAGTAACTTTCAGAGCAAAACATCTGGGCTACTTACAGTAGCTAGGTCAGCTTTCCAAAGTCTTCCAGCTGCCTCAGTTGGTGTGGCTCGATATTCACTTTAGTTTAGACAGGAAGGGACTCAGAGGTGCCTTGCCTTCCTAAAATTTGCACGGAGCCAGTGCCCTCCCATTTTCTGGCACACTTTTCAGCGGTGCCATTGGCCTGAAACCCTCCTCTTCCCCCCTTCCCTCTTTTCTTACTCAACATTTTGGATTCAGACTCAGAGAGGCGGAGTCAGGAGCTGTTCTGTCAACACTCACACACACACTCACACACACACACCCTCCACAGACGTAAAAGAGCTTCCAGAAGCAACAGCCGTGATCTCTGTAGATCTGCCAGCTCCTCCTCTTACCACTGCAGTAGTGCATTTAACCACCGCTTGCTATGGAGAAAGGGGTTCACAGATTTGGGGCTCGGCTTAACCTGCCAGCCGTAATCTGTAAAAATTGCCGAGCCCTCCTGCCCTCAAGAGGGGACAGTGTAGCTGCCACATCGCTGGGCTTTGGAGCAGGCGTAAGGCAGGGGTCCCGCTCGATGGCAGAACACGCAGAACTCGCAGGTTCAGTCCCCACCGTCCCTACCTTAAAGGATCAGGTTGCAGGAAATGTGCTTGAGACTCTGGGGAGTCACTGCCAGCCAAAGCAGAGAATACTGACCTTGAGTGGCCGAGCTCGGGAGAAAGCAGCTTCATGAGTTCAACAAGCCTCAGTGTGAATTGCCGCGGCCTGCTCCAAAGCCCGTTCTCCTTGCGCTCAACGGAGGCACTTGTTCCTGGCAAGCCGGGGGGTAGATTTGAGGAAGCTTGTGAGAAGATAACAGTAGCAGGTGGTGACGCCTGACCTTCATTCTGAGAAAGGCTTGGCCGGTTGATTTCTGCACTTCGAACTGCATTTAAGGCACAAGAACAGGTTGGGTGAGTTTTTCCCTCTGGTGATCGGCAAGTTTGCAACCTTTAGCTGCTCGACTATTTTCTGTCCGCAGTGAAAACCTTCTCCTTCTCCTAAGGGCTCAAGGCAGACCTTGTCTTGCATTTCTCTCTGCGTGGCAAGGTTGCCCACTTGTCCATTTAGCGAGTGGCTGGATCAGCAGCCACAGGGAAACCACGCAAGCCTGCCTTTATACAGAAAACACGACACTCAGCTACTGGGGGACACTTTCCACGGCTGAAATCCAGCCCTGGAAGGAATTTTGCAACAAAGGTTGGGAATTCATCAGATCTGCAGCCTTGAGCAAGATTTTGCAGAAAACCTGCGTGACAAGCGAAGCCTACTAGACAAGCTGCTGGGTAGCCCTCGCAAAAGTCGAACCCGTCACCCGAGCTTCCCCTTTTCAGGTTCAACGCTCTTGAGGCTCTTTCCATTTCCTCCTCTTAGCAGCGCTTCACCAGTCACCTGCCGGCTGCCCTGCTTCTGTCTTCCAGGCCGTAATGCACCTATTATGAACTCCACGGGCTGGAGAAGTAGTTGGCTTCCCTATGGCTTTGTGCTGGAACATGTTGTTCTGTTTTTTTTTTATGCACAGCCTCCAGAGGAGGTGTCCTGAGCTTCCTGAGATTAGACATGCCTGGTCAGGAGGGGAAAAAATGGCAGAGTAAGAAAGTTACAGCAAAAACTTTTGAAATCCTAGCAGAGAGATTGAAGAGTTCACTCCCAAACTTTTAAAGAAATCTTTTTCTGTCATGAGACCAGACCTAGCACTCTAAATCACAGTAAGATCAAGATGGGTAGCCGTGTTGGTCTGTCTGTAGCAGGAGAAAAGAGCAAGAGTCCAGGAGCACCTATAAGACTAACAACATTTATGGTAGGGTATGAGCTTTCGTGAGTCACAGCTCAAGATATCTTGGTATCTCCAGATATCTTGGTATTTGAGCCCACTGTGACCTCTCCAGGCCAAGCCCAGCTCTGGAAGGCAGCTCCAGCCCATTTCCATTCCTCGCTGCCCTTTGGTTGCCATCCCACACAGTTTTAGAAAGGTGAGGTGAAATTGACAGAGCCTTTGAGAAGCAAAGATGAAATTAACAAACTCTCTGAGGAGCGATCTCTGCTGGCTCTGTCTTTTTAAACTACGCTTCCCAGCTAACATTGCATCTCCCTATACTTGAGCATCCCATGTACGATGTCTTGTGTAGAGAGACTCTGAGATCTGATGAGATCAGCCTATTCCATGCTGGCTTCCCTCCCACATGCTCAGCGCTCTGGCTGTTATCCAGGCAGAGACCTGGTAGTCAGACCAGGAGATGAGGAATCTACAGGGTGCCTAGAGAGGTGGAAATGGGCTGGGACCACAGCAGCGCCCCTCTTCCACTCAGGGGCCCTGAGTGCTCACCAGAAGGGGCACCGGCATGCAGACACAGCACCCGAATTCCTGCAGATCCCAGCTTGAAAACCCAGAAGACCAGAAAATGCTCCCAAGTTTCTTGTCTCCCACCCAGTCCCAAAAGAGGAGGGCAAGAAGCGAAACCCCGTCTAAATCAGAAAAAAACCAGTTCTTTCTAGGCAAGTAGCTGCTTGCCAGGCTCACGAGCTTAGCCACCCTGAGGCACAGCACATAGGCAGTGGGGTTTTTTTGGGGGGGGGGGGAAGAGGTCTTGTCTGCATAATATCCATATAGCGTGCATCCGCTTACTGAATGGCAGAGAACAGAACAGCATTATAGGAGGCTGGGAAGGCAAACCTATAACAGACAATCCGTCCAAAGCTGCAATCTCTCCCCACAGGCGATAAGGAGAGCAAAAAGAAGAACTGCAACATAAAGCAGAATGCAACTCTGTTCTCGTGATTGTGATTTCAGTTCGTCCCTAAAACATGCATTTGTCTGGAGGCATCCCATTTGTTAATCGCTGCCCAAGCGGAATGATTAAAACGTGGCAACCGTAACATTCTGTTTAGGGTGCCTGGCGGTGCAACTGCGGTTTACCACATTGGGATTTTTGGCAGACATCCACCGTGCTTTTTCACGGTCTTGCGCTGCTCCTGGGTGCTGTCCACAGAGGAAAGGGTTGTGAAGATTACAGAGAAAAAGCGTTTCAAGTTAGGCTGTAAAGGTGAGTATGAATTCACTGCAGGGAATGTTTTATGAAGAATGCAGAAAAGAGAAACTTTCTACGTCCAAACTGAAAACAATGATGTGAAATGAACAGCAGTAAAACTGCTGGAGAGGGAGGATCGTAGTTTCCAAGGTATTCCGAGCTTCTTCTTGCTAATGCTGCCCCCTAGAGACCCAGAGTCATATTTTACAACTGTTCAGCCAAGAAGGGGACCAAGAACGGACACCGGCCGTCATCAGCGTCACCGGCTTGTTGTGACATGCTCAAGGCATCTAGCTGGAAACTAAACTCTGGCTTAGAAGGACCCTCAGCCTGACCCAGGAGGATCCACATAGGTTCAAAATCTAGGACGACAGTTTACAGATTTGGGAATTTGAGTCCAAAATCGTCCCACTGAAGTTAGTTCCCATTCTTCAAACTGGTATTGGCTGCATCTCAGAAAGTGTCCACATCACCTGGTCACCTGATAACCTCTTCTTTTAAGCCTTTCTGCCTCTAAGTACCTTTCTTCAAATCGCCGTTTCCGTCCTATTACAAATTGTCTTCACTTGAAAGGCTGCAATTCTAAGCGTACTTGAAAGCAACTTAACATTAAAACCGGTGGGACTGTCTTCAGAGTAAATATCATTCGTTTTGGGTTGTCAGGCTTGGCAAATTAATGTTTGTTTGTTCATTTGGGAGGCAAGCCGGTGGAAAGATTCTCCCCCCAATACATTATACAAAGATGGCACATCATATCACTGGCACAGAACCATTGCTTGTTCAAAATATTTTTGCTGCCTGGAAAGCCTCCTAGAAAAGTGTCCAGAGCGTTGGAAACAAGAGCTGTTGGCAGAGGGCCAGGCACCGAGGCTCCGTGCTGGGGACAAGCAAGGGAGGTGTGGGGGGACAGCCAGCTTGTTTGGCCTTCTCTTCCCGGACCCTTCCTCTTCCTTGTCCCTCAAGATGGGTAACTCCAGGCAAGGGAAGGGGGGGCAACAGGAGGTGGTTGGCCCAGCAAGCTTCCTCCTCCCTGCCCTCCTCTAGCTTGTTGAGCATGCATCTCTGCAGCCAATGCTCTTCTCCAGACAGCAAGTGGTACACCTAAGATACGGCTTTCTTCTTTTCTTGGAGGCAGGCGCACAGATACTGTGGTCATCGTGCCATGGCCCTACACACTGCTGTACACTCTTATCATTATCTTTGGCAGTTAGATGATTCCATCTGTAGAGGACAAGCAGGCACCAGAAACAGATGTAATGCCTGTACGGTATGGAAAGAGAGGATTCTTTCTTCTACTAGAGGAGTTAGCCGTGTTAGTCCAGTAGCACCTTTAAGACTCACCAATTTTATTGTAGCATAAGCTTTCGAGAATCAGGTTCTCTTCGTCAGATGCATAGTACAGAAACTGGTCAATTATAGAAGAGGAGGGGAGGAGAGAGAAGATGCAGTTAGGGGGGGAGAGGGAGGGTGCAACCAAAACATTCCTTTGCTAGTAAATGTAGTAGATGTTTACACTTACTAGCAAAGGAATGTTTTGGTTGCACCCTCCCCCTCCCACCCTAACTGCATCTTCTCTCTCCTCCCCTCCTCTTCTATATTTGACCAGTTTCTGTATTATGCATCTGACGAAGAGAATTTGATTCTCGAAAGCTTATGCTACAAATAAATTGGTTAGTCTTAAAGGTGCTACTGGACTCTTTTTGATTTTGCTACTACTAACAGCCATCATCCCATTTTTTCCCCGCTCCAGTATCCAATCTCTGCTCTGTGTCTAAAAAGTAACGCCATTTGAGCTCTTCGTTGTCTTTTGAGGTGCGTCCAGTCTCAACCATATCCCAGTTACTAAATCACCAACTTAGAGTTTAAGCACACAGGCCATTGTATATGCAAGGAAATCAGCCCATAAACAAACCTTCTTAATGACCTTGAAGCTGCACGGAGATGTGTCGGAGTAAGTGTGCTGGAATGTAGATGGGCTCCAACTGCCCAGAAAATACAAATCCATCTTGTTGGACAGCACCGATTTTTTACTGATAACTTTCCTTCAGAATGCCTGTCCTTCTGGCAACATCACGGCTTCCGTGTTATGGACAAGTGAATCTGATGAGATTAAATGCTTTACAAGAAAAGAGACACTTTATGGGCTCCGGATAAGATTTTGCCCTTGAATGAAAGCAAAGCTACAAAATGCAGTCCTGGAATTTGAAGATCCAGGCTCCGAGGTAGTCAAAAGTACCTAAAGACCATCATTTCAAGGTCATTTTTATACCAAGTTGGTGTAAACTTCAGACGCATTTCTCATGTGCACTTTGCAACCCAACAATCACGAGGGCCGCTGTAAACATGAGGGCCCCACGTGGCACGGCAGCCCCTCTGCCCAGACCCTTGTCATTTGTTCTTCAAGAACCTTTGACCTGCAGGTGCCAGAGGTGGGATAGGGATGCATCTAGCTTGTTATTATAGCAGGGTAAAGCAATGAAGGTTGGAGTTCCCCTAGGCACTTTCAAGAGGAAGTAGCCAACTGCCTGAATACTCCAGGAGGACATCAATCAAGGCTCTTTGTTTGAACCTCCAGAGCTCCTCCTCACACCTTTGGCCATAAACAGCAACCCAGGTTTGCAGGAAAACATTAATCAAAATCGCCTTGTCTGGGAACAGGACCGATTCCATTGCCAGAGCCACCCCTGGATGTCCGCTTGGGAACCTGCAGTGTCAGCAACAAGGAAGTCCACCGGGACATCAGCAACACTGCGTGGGCCCTTTAAGGCCCCCAACTCAACCACCGCCAACAGCTGCCAAGCCAGCCAGGACAACAACAACAGCAAGGAAGAAGAATGCCGCAGCAGCAGTAATGCAGCCGGGGCCTTTTATTGCCCCACTTCAATCACCGCCAACACCAGCTGGCAGTTTAGCTTGTCCAGGGCAACGGGGCGGGACAGGGGGGGCGAAGAGCCTGCAGGTACAGCCCAGAATTCCCTTGCGGTTTCAGGAGGCTGCTAGTTCTCACAAGGTTTTGTTCACCCTCTGAGTTAGGCACTAATCTGTCTAGAAAGGTGGTATATAAACCACACAGTTGTTGCTGTTGTTGTTATTTGACCCCACTAAGGTCCTGTAACTTCTTGTTTTACAGTCCAGAAGTGACGTCGTTGGGGCTTCTGGAGTGCAGATGCCAGTATCGCAGCTGCAGGTACCTCTACAGAGCCCCAGGTCACTTTCACCATTAGGGCGGCAGCAGCAGCCGACGCCCAGGCACAGCCCAGGGGAGCAGCCTGTAGCCACCCAGCTGACTCACCCTTTTCCTGCTGTTGCCCAGGCAGCTCCATCTCAGCCAGGTCCATAGGAGATTGCCGGCAGCATGAGCCGGGCAGGCACAGGTCCCAAGCTGCCAAGGGAGCCACCGGAGAGGCCCCAGAAGCAGCAGGGGCAAGCCAAGCAGAGAGCAGGATGCCCCGCCCTGGGCTGGGATGGAGGGGGTGGGGTCAGGAGACTGCAGAGGCTACCCAGCCCTCCCATTGGATAGGCTGGGAGAAGGGCCACTCAGGGAGGCTGGGTCAGGATTGGGAGAAGATCTAGGGAGGTGGGGCAAGGGGGATCCTTTAAAGGCAGGTTCTGTGAGGGCCAAGGAGGAACTGCAGGGAGAGGCTGCTGGCGTGTGCTGGCATTCCCAGGGCAGGAGAAGGAACAAGGCAGTGCAACCCCCTTTCCCTGCCCATCTGAGGCCTGGAGGACACCTGCCTGGGGAGCTGGCAGGATGGCAGACAGTCAGGTGGGCTGCCGGTGAGGGAGGAGCTCCACAAGACCATCAGTCCATTTGTGGGCTACTGTTGGGGATCTGAGGCAGGAGTGGCATTCGTTATCATCCATTCTTCCACAATCAGGACCTTTGTAGGTCCCCCCTCAGCACGTTTCCTGTGCTTCTTTAAGTGCCCCTTTTACCAGAGGAAGGCTGAACTACGCTATCACAGCCTGGATCCCAGATTCACACAAATGGGGTTGCAGATCCTAGGGTTGCACCAATCAGAAAACCACCACAAACCCACCCATGGGGAGCCAGGTTCTGAAGCTTCGGTCCAATGCCGTCACAGATCCTAGTTTTGCACCAAGGTAGGTCAATATCAAGGCTCCTCCACAGGCACTCCATTGGGTGCACAAGAAGGGCACCTGAAGCCCTCCATTTTTTAGTTGGTTCCCCTCCAGAATTTCTTCCAACTGTCAGTCCCTGGCCGTTAAATCCCCAAGTTCTCCACAGTTAACACACAGGTTTGCCAGTTGAAGTAACTTTATAAGAGATCCATTCGGTACAAGGTGTTCAGACAGTGAAATTGGCAAAAGTGACGTATGTAGGGCTAGCAGTGTTAGTTATAGGGGATATTCCCGCCCTTGGCAAAGAGGCCCGTTAACAGGGGGAGGGATTGGAGTGAGACATGGTTTTAGAGTAGACAGTGTGAAAGATGAACTTTTCTTTGGTTCTCAAGAAAGATACATTTCGAGCCAGTTTCAGCTGGCAGTCAAGGACACTGGCTCAGCGGAGCGAGAAAGAGAAAACCTACTGGCAATGCAGCAATAAAGAACTTCCCATACTCTCAGAGACCAGAGGCAGATCACATATACATTCATGGCAGATATGCAGGAGGCATATATGACGCCAACAACCGCAAGCATGAAATCACCAAACCTTTGCTCTTCAAGACAGGCAGAGCGTGAGTTCTTCTCCATCATTCTGCTCTTCTTCCCGAATGTAGCCCTCCACATCCTTTTACCCATTCACTTCTTACTCGCTTCTGCATCTCCCGTTTCAAGCTGGTCTGCCTTACTGCACAGCACTGCCTTGTACTTTTGCAACTCCACATCCTGTGTCTCTTGCACAATGCCCACCTGGGTGGTTTGCTGTTCACATTGTCATTTAATGTGGCATTCCTATTCTTGTCGCATTGATATTATCATTCAATTTTCATATTCCTAGTCCTACTTGCTTTGTTCACTGTACATCTTATACTGTATAATCACATTGTTCTTCGCATTCTCGTTCGGTTTTGTACTCCTGGTCTTATTGCACTGTTCATTGGATGTCCTATATTATATTACTACTCCCCCCTTCTCTTTCTGTTCTCTGTAATCTGCTTTGAGTCTCAGTGAGAAACGTGAGCTATAAATAAGCTAAGAGCAGCTGTGAGGGAGCTAGATAAGATCCTTGAAGATAAAAAGGTGTCTCTCTGGGAACCAAGATCAAGATAATCCAAACTAAGGTATTCCCCATTGCTATATAGGGATGTAAAAGTTGGACAGTGAATAAAGCTGGCAGGAAGAAAATTGATTCATTTGAAATGTGGTGCTGGAGGAGAGTTTTGTGGATACCATGAACTGTCAAAAAGACAAATAAGTGGGTACTACATCAAATCAAGGCTGAATCCCTCCGAGAAGCTAAAATGACAAAACTGAGGCGATCGTACTTTGGTCACATCATGAGATGACAAGAGAGCCATTTTGGTGTAAGAGCAGCAGGACTCTAATCTGGAGAGCCAGGTTTGATTCCCCACTCCTCCATTTGAAGCCAGCCGGGTGACCTTGGTCAGTCACAGCTCTCTGGAGCTCTCTCAGCCCCACCCACCTCACAGGGTGTTTGTTGTGGGGATAATAATCACATACTTTGTAAACCACTCTGTGAGCATAGTTTGTCCTGAAGAGCGGTATATAAATTGAATGTTGTTGTTGTTCTCTGGAAAAGTCAATAATGCTAGGAAAGGTGGAAAGCAGCAAGAAAAGAGGAAGACCTTAAATGGGATGGTTTGACTCAATAAAAGAAGCCACATCCTCCAGTTTGCAGGATCTGAACAAATCTGTTATTGATAGGATGTTTTGGAGGTCTTTCATTCATAGGGTCACCACAGGTCGGAGGCAACTTGACAGCACATAAAACACATACAAATAAATGCTGCAAGCTGGTCCCTCTCCTGGCTAGGGATCCCTTTCTTCCTGTCCAGAACTCCTTCCCCACACCTCACTACACTGTATGGTCCCATTCTGGGGCAACCCCTCACCTGCCTCTTCCCTTTGGATTCAACAACAGGACTTCAACAGGAAAGAAGAAACCTTAAGACCCTCCCTTTTCTAGAGCCTGTTGTATTTTTTTCCTACAACGGGCTACGTCGCTAGTGTAATAATAATAACATACTTTGTAAACTGTTCTGAGTGGGCATTAATTTGTCCTGAAGGGTGGTATATAAATCGAATGTGGTGGTGGTGGTGGTGGTGGTGGTGATGATGGTGATGATGATGCCCCCTAGCACTGGGTTTCAGACGTTTACTGCCTCTGAATATGGAAGTTCCTTTAATCACCACGAGTAGCAGCCACTGACGGACCAATCGAGTCTGCCTGTGACAGAATCCCAAGATTCAATATGGCTCCAGAGAGCCACCTAGAGCACCTGGGTTCTTGGACCCCTGGGGTTTACATGAGAATAGCGCTTCATACTCTATGCCACATTGGAGCTACCTGGCCAACTTAATCCTTTTTTGGCAAAGGTCCACCCGTTTGTACCAGATTCCCTTTTGGTCACGGAAATGCAGAGCCATTAAAATGGTGGGACTAATTCTTCATTTGGTAGCCATAGTCTCTGACATCAGAGGGGGATTGGTTAGATCTGCTAAATCAATCTCACCGGGGAGGCTGGCTTAGGATAGACTCCATTGCCCATAAATATCTGGGAGCTCTGGACTTTTCTTTGTCCCCACTTTGGAACAGAGTAACATCTGGACACCCCAAAAACAGTGGGCCAGGGGTTAAGGACTCCTCCATTATCTTAGTACTGCAAGGAGCTCTGTACATGCTCTGAGGACCTGCTACAATCTAGGTAAAGTGCACTTAGCTGAGTTCGTTCAACATTTGTGTGTGTGTGTGTGTGTGTGTGTGTGTGTGTGTGTGTGTGTGTGTGTGTGTTTATTTGAGGAAATACATACTTAAGAGTAAAGAAGAGAGAGAGATTCCTTGCTATCTGACTACGTCTTGCAGAGACAGAGAAGAAGTGTGGCAGGAGAGAGAAGAAGCAGGATATTGCCCTGTTTAGCCCAATAGGAGACAAGACAAGGAAATGACCCCCAGGAAACAAGAGAGGTGCTGCTCTCACTGTCCTAACTAAGTGATCCTTGCTGCCCCCTGCATGGGAGGCTCTTCTTACTTCTTGCTGCTGCAGGACACCAGACATTGCTATTTCCAACACTTTCCCCCCTTCTTTCTATAAAGACATTTTTTGGCTTCTTTAGTGCAATACATTTCGCTGGGATATTTCTCTGAATCTTTTCCCTGTGTGACATACTGCTTGGGCCCTACATATTTTGCGATAAGGTATTTTTTCAGGGTTTCCACCCTGTTACTTTGTTATTGTGCTAGGGAACAGTCTAGATGTTCTCTGAAGGTACCTGAGTGATGGCAAGGGTCCACCAGGGTGCTTTCCAGGAAAACCTCGGTCTAAGGTTGCTCCTTCCCAGCAAGGAAAGCCACTTTTTCCCCTTTCCTATCTGTAACACTGTCTGATCTTTTTTAAAAGCCATCCATGCTCGTGGCCGTCACTATGTCCACTGGCAATGAATTCTATAACTTAATCGCTCACTGAATTAAAGAGTATTTCCTTTTGTCTGTCCAATAGCGCACAATCCATTGGATACTCCCAAATTCTAATATTATGGAATATTGAGGGAAAAGCTCTCTCTGCCCCCTTTTTTCCCCACTGACCACTAAGCAATTACAAGTTTTTCACATCGGAAATGGAATAAATAAACAGACTTCTGATTTTCCCCTTAAATCAGAAACCTGAGTCCTGCAAGTAGTGAATGCCAGAGGGAGCATTCCAACATGACATAGTAATGTGATTTTGTGGTTTGGGTGTTGCTAAATTTCTACCAAAGCAGTGTCTTAGGTTTCCACATGGTTGTTCCACATTTTACTGCTATTCCCTCACAAGTGGGTCTCTTAGGTCAGTGTATAACTACTACTGCGTTTTTTTCTTCCATGAAGTGTTATTTTAATTCTCATTTTTTCTGTTATCCCAGAGGATTCTGTGATTCCTGGAGTAAAAACAGTTACTTGAGGCATGTTCTTTTGAACAGAATGTTTTATCTAAAGACCAGACAGTATAGATTCTAATCTTACAAGAGGACAAGATGTTTATTGAGCTTTTCAGGAAAATTGAGGATAATTGAAAGACAACAGTTCTCCAGCAGGGCTTCAAATATAATTTATAAGACTCTTGTCTATAATTTAGGCTATTTAATTCTAGTGCAACTCTTGTAGGACTCTACACATTATAGAGTTTTTAATTATGGATCACTTACTGCTTTCTTCTTATGTCTACCTGGTAATAGGGTTTGTAGATCTATGGCTGTAGTCCTAAGTGCACTTGCTGGAGAGTAAACCCAGAAAAGTGATATTCCTCTTGAGTAAACGTGTAAGATTGAGCTGTATGTAACAGAGGAGTTTTTGACTTGTTTCTTTGGGTCCGGATAAAATTGGCTGTGGCTAACGGTGAAATCCTAACATATTCACCAGCGGGTCAGCCCCATTGAATGCAATGGGACTTACTTCTGAGTAAAAATACATAGGATTGTGTTGTAAATTCTGTTGAAAGAATGGAAGAAGTGAGTTGCCACTAATGTGCCATTATTTGCAGTGGGGTAGTCCTAACTAACTTTAGCTGGACAAAGGCCCTAGGTTACTGATACCATCCCACACTGGATACTGTATTTTCTGTTTCATATTTTATATGGTTCTTGTTTCTGAGTTTTAGGCAGAAATAAATTCAGAATGTGTGATGAAGCTTAGCTGAACATTCAGCAAGTCTGCTGTGGCTCGTGGATCTTTCAGTGGCTTTGATATCATGGACCATGGTGTTCTTCTGGACCCCCCTACCTGGGAGGCAACAAGAGGAACTGATATGTAGTGATTCGGGTCAATGATAACATACTTTGTAAACTGCTCTGAGTGGGCATTAAGTTGCCCTGAATGGTGGTATATAAGTTGAATGTTGTTTGTTGTTGTTCCGCTGAGGAAGGAGCTGTGTCCTTGCATCACCATCTCATAGGGCTGCCAACTCTAGATTTGGAAAATCCTGGAGATTTGGGAATAGCGCAGGGATCAGGGAGAGAAGTGACCTCAACAGGGTAGAATGTCATAATTAGACATGGGCATGAACAGAAAAAACAACAACGAACATGGTGTTCGTTGTTCGTTGCCATCCATGAACAACGAACAACAAACATTGATGAATATGACCTGTTCATGAACATGTTTGTTGTTTGTTGTTTGTGTGGGCCAGCAGGCTCTCCTCCAGCCATCAAGATCCCTACCGCACCACTCCCAGAAACCCCACCTGAGCAGGCAGCAGGAAATGTACCAATAATAAATAATAGCTTGGCCCCCGAGCCTGGCAGCAGCCCTGGAACCTGAAGGGGTAGATCCCTACCGCACCACTCCCAGAAACCTTACCTGATCAGGCAGCAGGAAAGGTACCGATAATAAATAATAGCTTGGCCCCAGAGCCTGGCAGCAGCCCTGGAACTTGAAGAGGTAGATCCCTATCCCCACCACACACAAAGAAAATTCAAGCTCCAATGCACTCACCCTGTTCATCTCTCAAAATGCCAACAGCAACTGTCTCTCCCTCACTGTCTGCAAAACCAGAGCTGGGAACCCCCCTCCCCCCTGCTCTTTGCTCCCTTGTAACAAATTTAGAGCTCCACACTTAAAAGGAAGACCTGCCGATCAAGCTAAATTGGGCTTAGATTGGGTTTCTAGGACAACAGCAGGAGTTCAGACAAAGTTCAGGCAGTCCCTACCTCCAGTTGCCAATGGAATTGATTTCAGGTGCCAGACTGTCTGGCTTGACGAACAGCAACGAACAAGGCTTGCAACGACCACCTGTTCGTTTAGAATGGGGCCTCACAAACAGCTTGTTCGCGAACAGCCGATTGGGCTGTTCGTGGCTTTTTTTAGTTCGCATTGCTGTTCGTGCCCATCTCTAGTCATAATGTCCATCCTCCAAAGCAGCCATTTTCTCCAGGGAAACCAATCTCTGTAGTCTGGAGATCGGTTGTAATTCCGGAAGGTCTCCAGGCTTCACCTGGATGTTCTCGAAATTAACACAGGAGAGAGGTGCGGGATGAATCAGCAAACAAACTGTATAAACCGCACCCTACTAACTAGATTATATGAATATATCAACTTGTTTAATAAAGCACTTTCATAAGAATCATTAATACAAGCATAATACAAATTCACATCATCTGAGGATCCACATCCATCATAACCCAATTCAAATATATAATTTTTGTTGTGCTGTGCAAGATTCTAATATGAATAAAGGTAACTGCCAGCAGGAACTCCCGTTCCGGAATCCCTTTATCAAAGCAGTTACTTAAACAGTTTTGATGGATGACATTTCAATAAATATAGTAGCAGTTCAATACATTTTTCCAAAAGTTAAAGTGCAAAGTGGCAATCTGCTCAATGGCGTCAGCCATTGGATGTTGGCAAAACTACTATCCCATACAGTTGCTGGCTATGGGTGTGACTCTCATGGCCTCATGTGCTGGGCCAATTGCAAGGACTTTCCCATCTAATAAACACCCTTCCAGGGATTGGGAAAACAGAGCATCTGCATCAGGCTATTCTGGGATATAGAAGTTGTTCCATGTGACATGTTAGGGCGCTTCCACTTGTTTTGGTTGTGAGCTCTCTCTCTCTCTTCTGGAGTCATTCCAGCAGAAACAAGGGATGAAATATCTCCCGTGTCACCCTGTCAAACATGCTTGCTATATAATTGCATAAGAACTTTAAGGGAAAAGACATCTTCAGCTATAAATTCTTTCAAATTAAGAAAAGGAGATCTCTTGGCAGCACTGCAGAAGTGACACCTCGTTACCATCTGACAAAATTGTGACTATTCCCTCAGTCACCTACTCTAGTTCTTGTAGTATGCCATTAAACTGAGCATCTTTAGAGACCCGGATGCTCCGTGGGGCCATTTGTCACCCATCCAAATGACAACGCGGAGCAAAATATCTGGAGACAAAGGTATAACAAGCCCCTCTACAGGGAAAACAGAAGAAGAATCCTTTGCAACCAGTGCTTTAGTTGCAAAATGAGAAGTATTGCCACTTAAGCCTGCCTGGAAGTCACACCATGGGGCCAAGAAGCCCTGCTGCACATGTTCCGGTTATTGGGAAGGGAATGGGCACTCTACCAAAGCCATTCTCATCACTTCACACAATTCAGGGTTGAATCCTGGCATGAAAGAGGTTGGCCCAAGAAGCCCCACCCAAGGTTACGCCCTGCTAACAAGGCAGGTCAGCATCAGATGGTTGTAGGGTTAACACCTCCACGCTGGGGGAATCCTGAAGTTTGAGGGAGTGGGTGCAGAGGAGAGCGACAAGGATGATCAGGGGTCTGGAGACTGAGCCCTACGAGGAAAGGCTGAGGGCCTTGGGAATGTTTAGTTTGGAGAACAGGAGGTTGAGGGGGGACATGATTGCTCTCTTTAAATATTTGAAAAGCTGTCATGTGGAGGAGGGCAGGGAGCTGTTCCAGTTGGCAGCAGAGGGTAGGACCCGAAGCAACGGGCTTAAATTACATGCAGAAAGGTACCGGCTGGATCTTAGGAAGAACTTTTTCACGGTCGGAGTAGTTCAAAGGTGGAATCAGTTGCCAAGGGAGGTGGTGAGCTCCCCCTCACTGGCAATTTTCAGGAAGAGGCTGGATGAATACTTGTCATGGATGCTTTAGGCTCATCTTGCGTTGGGCAGGAGGTTGGACTAGGAGGTCTGTATGGCCCCTTCCAACTCTGTGATTCTGTGAGCCTAGGAAGAGGAGGGTTTGGGAAGGGGAGGAACCGCAGTGGTTCCTCCCCTTCCAATGGTGCCATTGAATCCACCCACCAAAGTAGCTATTTTCTCCAGGGGAACTGAAGTTTGGTGATTAGTTATAATTCTGGGAGATCTTCAGGCCGCACCAGGAGGTTGGCAACCCTAGATAGTCAGTCAGAGCCACCAAAGCACTATCTGACTATTTTCAAGGCCTCCAGAACTCTGAACCATCATCCATCAACAGTTTGCCGCAGTCCTCAGATTCATTTTAGTTACAAGCTGGGAACTGATATATATATCAACCATTAAGGTGTCTGATTTAATTTTTATGAACTCCGAGTTTAAATTTATATATGTATAATTCATGCACCATATTAGCCTGTTCCTTTATTACTCTATTCTTCATTAATCTCTATCTGATTTATAAAACAGGCTGCAAAGTTTTTTGAGAATTAATGGCAAAAGCTCCTCTGAAATGAGACAATTGTTCAGAAATCCTTCGAAACTTTGGAAATACTGACGAATGTACTTAATATACAGCCCTGTACTTTTCCTATGTATATCAATCTCCTCTAACTGTGCACAAGAAATCAATACCATGTTAATTTTCAATGTCGCTAAGAAAACACCTTTTTCTGTACAGAGAGGAGGAAAGGGAAAAGGAGAAGCCATAGGCCGTTTCCACACAGCTTACCTTGTTCTGGAAAACAGCGAAATCTCTCATGAAATCTTGCGAGAAGACGCTGTTAACACGCAAAATCGTGTAAGAAGACGCTGTTATTGCACGAGAAGATGTGATAACAGCATCTTCTCACGAGATTTCACGAGAGATTTCGCTGTTTTCCGGAACAAGGTAAGCTGTGTGGAAACGGCCATATTTGATAGAGCCAGGGCTTTCTTGGAATTTAAGCCAAGGTACCTAAGAACTCCTTTTAAGCAAATATGTATCAAAGCAAATAAATGAGTCATTGATAGGCCTTTCCATGATTGTTTTGACCTTTGAATAACTAAATGGACAAGGCAAAAATGTTGGTCGGGGAGGCAGACCAAAGTCGGTTCCCAGAAGATAATACTAGTAGGATGGCAAAAGGTCCAAGGAAGTAGGAGCAAAAGAGACAGGAAACTAAGAAACTAACAGCACAATCCTAAACATAGTTACTCCAGTCTAAGTCCATTGATTTCAGTGTGCAGGGAGAGGAATAACTCTATATAAGATCTCACTGTTAAGAGCCACAAAGGTATAGCAGGGTCAGATGACTGCTGAACAGGGTTTGTAAACTATACATAGCTCTACATCGACCAAAGAGCGCTCTCAGGAAGGGAAAGTTCTGTAGGTTCCTTTTAGTCGCCCTAGCTCGTAGCGACTGATGCACCTATCATTCCTGAATCTTTCTAATCTCCCTTTACAGCCCTTTGCGCTCCTTCCCATCACTCCACTGGCAGTGAATTCCACAGTTTAATTACCTGTTGAGTAAAGAAGAACTCTTTGGGGCTGTCTGGAATCTATTGCACATCAGCGTCAACGGGCACCCCTGAATTCTAGTATTAGGGAAGAGGGAGAAAAAGTTCTTTCTATTCGCTTTCTCCATCCCATACGTAATTTATAAACCTCTGTCATGTCCCCACGTGGTCACCTCTTTTCTAAACTGAAAAGCTCCAGACTCTTTACCTTTTCCTCATAGCAGAGGGGCTCCAACTCCTTAATCATATTTATTTTGCCCTCTTCTGCAGTTTTCCCAACTCAGGCCATTTTCACATGCACTCCGGGAGATCACACAAACTCACGGCATGAAGCATATTCCTAACACGATCTCCCGGCACGAGCCCCTTTAACAGGGGTGGCGCCAGGGTTTCTGGCGCCCACGGCTGCCCCTACATGTGTGCGCATGTAGTGCACATGCACGCCCCCGGACTCTGTGAAGACGTCACCGCATGATGACATCACGCAGCAAGCTGGCCCCATTGGCTGAGGGGTGGCTGGAACAGGGCGTGGAGGCTGCCCGCACTCCGCACGCCACCCCGGATGCCTGCCGTGCCTCGCCCGCGGCTGCTGTGTCTGGCTGGGGGCGTGTGTTGGTGGCGGCGGCGGCGCAGGGCTGGCCAGCTGCAGCAGCTGTGGGCCAGGCATGCCAGCTCCATGGCGCGCGCCTCCACCCCCGGTACCCCCTCCGGCACCCCCTTTGGCACCTCAGCGCCCACGGCGCCTGCCTCACCGCCTCAATGGTGGTGCCGGCCATGCCCTTTAATGGCCTGATGACATCAGAAAAAGGGGATCATGCTAGGAAGATGCTTTTATGCTGTCTTCCGGGCATGTGGCCGTGTGAAAATGGCCTCTTTTTCAAAAATACAACAACCAGAATTGTACACAATATTCCAAGGGAGGGTGTGCCATAGCTTTATGCAAATAGCATTTCAATGCATCTTATTTCTGTTCTTTTCCTGTTTTGGGAAAGCCAAGATGGCACCCCTGTGCAAGGGAAAGTCTAGATCTAGTAGGGTTGCCAACCTCCAGGTGGTGGCTGGAGATCTGCTGGTTTCACAACTAATCTCCAGGCCACAATGATCAGTTCCCCTGGAGAAAATAATACTATAATAGTCACACTAATAATAACATTCGATTTATATACCACCCTTCAGGACAACTTCATGCCCACTCAGAGCGGTTTACAAAGTATGCCATTATTATCCCCGCAACAACAATCCCCCTGTGAGGTGGGTGGGGCTGAGAGAGCGCCAGGAAGCTGTGACTGACCCAAGGTCACCCAGCTGGCTTCAAGTGGAGGACTGGAGAATCAAACCCAGCTCTCCAGATTAGAGTCCTGCACTCTTAACCACTACATCAAACTGGCTTGGAGGGTAAACTCTACGGCATAATACCCCACTGAGGTCCTTCTCCTTCCCAAATCCCTCCCTCTCCAAGCTCCACCTCCAGAATCTCCAGGAATTTCACAACCTGGAACTGGCAACCTTACTTCGCAGTCTTGCCTGCATTGCTGCCATTCGCCTGTCCCACACAGCAACCATTCCCCACCACCACTACTGGTTGGCTTTAAAAAACCCCGCAACAACTGTAATCCCGAAGACAGAGGGGCAGGTAAAGGTAGGTCAGCTGGTGGGTGGGAGGCAAGGAAGCTGGAAAAGGGGAGAGGCCATGGGGGGCGCTGAGGGAGCAGGAAGAGGAAATATTGGAGGAATGAGATATCCTCCCCTGCTTGTGGCGTTATAATGTTATAAAAACCTGTGAATTGGGTTCTCTTAATGCCAAGCTTTCATTTTAAAACAACTCTCTGTGGAGATATGCCCTGATAAGGCCTTGGGCTGGTTACAGTTTCTTGCCCGAAAAAGCACCCACGAGTTTTCTAGGGAAGAAAACAGTTCTGGTAGAAAATATTTTCAGGAATTTTCCTCACATCCCAAGTTTTAAAGCCCTAAACAACTTGGGTACAGCCTGCTTTGGAAAGGACTTTTCCTTGTATGAAAGCCGCCCTATTCTTCAAGCCTGTTCCAAAAGCTACTCCAAGGGAAATGGATCCCTATTGACAGTAGCCTTTGAAATTTCTTCATCAGTGTCCATCGTGATTTACTGCTAGAAGACCAGCCAAGGCCTATTAGGTCGCAGCGGCTTTTAATGTTCTGCCCACACACTAATCTGGGCTGGGAAATTATTTTATTTTAATGGGACATTAGTTGGTTTGATGTATTTTAATGCGCTCTTATTGCTGCACTGTATTTTGCATTTAAATGGATATAAAATAATAGAACCGTTCCTGGCTTACAGAAATTTGATAGTTTAACAGAATTGTGTTAGGTTTGATGCATGAAAACGTGGCTTTAGAGGTGTCTATGATGAGTAAAGCGGGTTGAATTTTGTCAATGAAGAGGAATGTAAAAATCTATTCAAACTAACAGACATATCCTTCCTCTCAGAAGTCTTTAACAGGCTTATAACTCCTATTAGAATTGCCAGTTGTGGGGTGCCAAATGAGATCTGAGAGTGGCAGTTGGGGAAAGCAGGATTTGGGGGGTGAAGGGTCCTTTATAGGGGTATAGAGCCCCCCCTCCAAAGTTGCCATTTTCTCCAGTTAAACTGACTTCTATAGTTTGGAGATCAGTTGAAATTCTGGAATATCATCAGGCCCCACCAAGAAATTGGCAACCCTATCTTCTGAACATGTATGCATATACCTGAGGGACTGCTTCTCCCCATATATACCCCAGAGGGTGCTGAGATCTGCAGGTAAACACCTACTGGTGGTCCCTGGCCCCAGGGAGGCTCGACTGGCCTCGACCAGGGCCAGGGCATTCTCGGTCCTGGCCCCAACCTGGTGGAACTCTCTGTCGGAAGACACTCAGTCCCGCCAACATCTTCCATCCTTTCAGCAGGTCTGCAAGACAGAGATGTTCCACCAGGCATTTGGTTGAGGCCAACATTAAATCCGTCAAATGAGTCTCCCTGCCGGCCACCCACCTGTGGGGGGGTGGCTATATGGTCATCTGCCCCCCACATATGAGCAGCCGCAGGATATCAACCCACACCTTCACCCTTTGAGCAGGTGAATTGTTGAAGTGCTGCATTGTAAGATTTGTGATTTTATTGTTATGCCTGTGTTTTTATTTTTGTTGTAACCTGCCCTGAGCCCGTTTGCAGGGAGGGCGGGCTATAAAACAAACAGACAAACAAGCAAGCAAACAAACAACAACAAAACAACAACAATAAATTTAAAAGGTGCTAGAAAATGAACAAGTCAAGATCTTGTGGGATTTCAGAATTCAAACTGATCGGCACGTTGACACATAATACACCGGACATAAAAGTCGTGGAAAACCGAAAAGTGGACAATTGACATTGTAATTCCTGGGGATACCGAAGAAAAAGAACAAGAAAAAGGGATTAAATATAGAGATCTGGCAATAGAAACCACCCGACTATGGAAGAAGAATGCAACAGTAGTCCCCATTGTCATCGGGGCACTTGGAACCATCACGAAAAACTTTGAAAATCGTATGGAAAAATTGCAGCTTTCTGACATAACACCTACAGAACTGCAAAAGACGGTGCTACTTGGAACAGCGTACATATTACACCGATATCTCGTTGATACTTAAGTCTCCAGCGGAAACTTGGATCAGCTTAGCAAGGCCAATCAATAATAACATGTGACCTCTGCTTATTGTTGATTGTGTTTTGGATAATTCGAATAATAATAATAATAATATGCTTAATGAATAATATGTTAACACATTCTATTTATTTTAATTTGCTTTAGTCTTAGAACTGATCAAGGAAAGGGTTTCCTGGTAAGAAAAAGTATTTTCCACTAGCTATTAAAACAAAAATGTGATATTGTGTGTTTGCAAGAGACTCATATCAGAAAGCAGGATGTAAAATATCTTAAATTGAACAAATTGGGCAATGACTTTGTAGCGGCCTCAAAAAAGAAAAAAAGGGGAGTGGCATTGTATATAAAAGAGGAGCTACAGCCAAAATTAGTGATGAGAGATGTGGAAGCCAGATTTTAGCAGTGGAATGTACATGGAATTTAAAGAGAGTGTTGGTGATTGGAATTTATGCACCTAATGGAGCAAAAGAAAGTTTCTTTGAGGATTTAAGGAAGCAATTATATGAACTTTCTTACGACCAGATAATTCTTGCAGGAGACTTCAATGGAGTTACAAACTTGGAACAGGACAAAAAATCATCAACTGTACAAAAGAAAAGAGGATTACTACCAAAGACTTTTTTTGTATTAATGCAACAGGAAATTTTGGAAGATGTATGGAGAAGACAGAATCCTAAAGGCAGACAATATACGTTTTATTCTGCGAGACACTCTACGTTATCACGAATTGATATGATCTGGGCCTCAAAAGACTTAGCGCTTTGGACTAAGGATGTAGAAATAATGCCCATGGTAGGCTCAGATCATAATCCAATTATGTGGAAGTTTGGAAAAAGAACCAAAAGGAAAGGATGGAGAATAAATGAGGACTTGTTACAAGAGGGAGAAAATATGGAGATGTTGAGAAGGGAAACTAAGTTCTTCATACAACATAACATTAATAGAGAAGTACCAACTAATAAGGTATGGGATACCTATAAGGCAGTAATTAGAGGTATACTAATGGACTTAAATGGAAGAGCTAGGGGAAAAAAAGAGGAGAAGAGACAGGAGATTATGGAGAAAATAAAAGCCAAAGAAATACAATTAAAGAAAAGGCCAGGGAAAAAGAAAATATACCAGGATATTAAAATCCTTCAAGAGCAGTTGACGGCAATGAATAATAAAGAACTGGAATGGAATCTTAAGAGAATGAACCAAAAGTCGTTTGAAGGTGCAAATAAACCTGGGAAATATTTGGCGTGGCAATTGAAGAAGAGAAAGGAGAAGAAGACAATAAATAAAATATGTGAGGACAATAAAGTATATCTGGAACAGACGGCTATTAGCAGAGCCTTTTACAAATTTTATGCTAAACTGTACAACAAAAAAGAAGTGAATAAAGACTCAATAGCGACGTACTTGGGGAAAATGAAGCTCCCAGTAATTTCGGAAAGATGGAGAGACAAAATGAACAGTGAAGTAACGGAGGAAGAGATAAGGAAGGCAATACAGTCAACAAATCTCGGAAAGGCGCCAGGACCTGATGGACTTACAGCCAAATTTTACAAGGTAATGGTCAATGAACTGGTGCCATTCCTAAAAGAAGTCATCAATGGTGTCTTGAGGGATCAAAGGATTCCTGACACTTGGAGTGAAGCTAATATATCATTGATCCCCAAAGAAGGACAAGATTTGACTAATGTTAAAAATTATAGACCTATTTCACTACTTAATAATGACTATAAAATCTTTGCGAAGATATTGGCGGAAAGAGTAAAGGGATGGCTTTCCGAAGTTATTGAGGAGGAACAAGCTGGTTTTTTACCAAACAGACAAATTAAAGACAATTTAAGGACAGTTATAAATGCTATTGAATACTATGACAAGCGTTGTGATAAGGAGGTTGGTTTCTTCTTTGTGGACGCTGAAAAAGCATTTGACAATTTGAACTGGGATTTTATGTTTGCCACTATGGAACAGCTACAAATGGGGGAAAGATTCATAAGAGCAGTGAAAGAAATCTACAGAGACCAGAGTGCAGCAATTGTGGTGAATGATGAGGTGACTAAGAAACTGACTATAGGTAAAGGTACAAGACAAGGTTGCCCGTTGTCTCCACTGTTGTTTCTTTTGGTTTTGGAAATATTGATGATACAGATTCGAGAAGATAATGCAATCCGTGGAATAAAAATAAAAGACTTTTCCTACAAGGTCAGAGCATTTGCGGACGACATAATGTTAATTGTGGAAGATCCAATTGAGAATATGCCAAAGGTAATAGAGAAAATCAAGGAATTTGGAGATTTGGCAGGATTCTATGTAAATAAAAAGAAGTCCAAGACATTATGCAAAAATATGACCAAACAAAAACAACAGTTATTAACGGAAATAACAGATTGTGAAGTAACAAGTAAGGTGAAATATTTGGGAATTGAACTGACTGCAAAGAATATAGATCTATTCAAGAATAATTATGAGAAACTGTGGACTCAGATAGAGCAAGATTTGATTAAATGGAATAGATTGAATTTGTCATGGTTGGGAAGAATTGCAGTAGTTAAGATGAATGTGCTGCCAAGAGTGATGTTTCTGTTACAAACAATACCAATTATTCGGGACTCTAAGCAGTTTGAAAAATGGCAGAGGAAAATATCGGACTTTGTTTGGGCAGGCAAGAAGCCTCGAGTGAAAATGAAAGTATTACAAGACGCAAAAGAGAGAGGGGGAATGCAACTGCCCAATCTAAGACTCTACTACGATGCAATCTGTTTGGTGTGGCTGAAAGACTGGATGACACTCAAAAACCGCAAACTACTGGCCTTAGAAGGATATAAAAAAATATTTGGATGGCATGCATATCTGTGGTATGACAAAGTAAAAGCAGACTCTATGTTTCTACACCATTACATTCGGAGAAGCCTCTTCACAATTTGGAAGAAGTATAGAGATTACCTACAGGAAGGAATTCCCTCCTGGGTGGTTCCTTATGAAGTAATAGATCCGAGAACTGTCGATAATGAACAACAGTGTTTAACATATAAGGAGATAACACGAATAGAATTTTCCAAACTAAGAATAAAGACGCAAGATGAGCTGTCTCCAAGCTATGATTGGTTTCAATATAGACAGATTAGAGATCTCTATAACTCGGACTGTGTGAAAGGAGGGGTAAGAATGGAGAATTCGGAATTAGAGGAGGTAATTTTACAAGAGGATAAAAAGGAAATCTCTAAGACTTATAAAGTGTTGCTAAAATGGTACGCAGAAGATGAGACAGTTAAAGTGCAAATGGTGAAGTGGGCTATAAACTTTAATAAAGAAATAACAATGGAGGCGTGGGAATACTTGTGGAAGAATACATTGAAGATCACGACATGCACTAACATTAAAGAGAACGTTTATAAAATGATTTATCGTTGGTATTTGATACCAAAGAAAATTGCGTTAGGGAATTTGAACATGTCTAATAAATGCTGGAAATGTAAAAAGCATGAAGGATCGTTGTACCACATGTGGTGGACTTGTGAGGTAGCTAGGCAGTACTGGGGGGAAATAATAAGAGTGATAAGTGAGATTTTACAATTTCAAGTTAATAAGAACCCGAACTCCTGCTACTGAACTTGGGAATGGAGGATATTCCGGCACAATACAGGACATTGTTATTTTACATGACAGCAGCGGCTAGACTGTTGTATGCGCAAAAGTGGAAAGTACAAGAAGTGCCAACTATCGAGGACTGGATTTACAAATTGCTGTACATGGCGGAAATGGACAAAATGACAAGGAAACTGAGAGACCTTGATCCAGGACAGTTCAACATGGATTGGGAAAAGTTGAAGCAATATTTGGTGAAAAAATGGGAGGTGGGAGGAGAACTGTGGCAGTTTGAAAATTACTGAAATACAACAAAAGAAGAGGGAAGTGACTTTACCGAGGGGAGGAGAGTTAAATGAGAAATTCTAAGCAAATATTTTATTTGACTACTATACATAGTACTAAGTAATAGAGGTGTTACTATAAGAATTATAAGGATAGAAATTAACTAATTTTATTTCTGGCAGATAATTGTATAATGGAGAAATTATATAACTAAGATAGAATGAATATAAGATAGGAAGTAAAGAGCAACATATAGAGTATGAGTTAAATTGATTGACTTACAGTGAATGTATACAATGCTTATAGAAGTACTTAAAGTTATGCAGAATAAGGGACAAATTGTTTGCCCCATATTGACGAGACAAGAATGAAATAAGATAGAATATGGAGTACAAAAGTAGACAAATGACTGTTATTATTAAAGAATATATGCCAGGAATGTAACATTTAGTCGATAAGTTAAGTGGGAAAGGGAATAGAGATAGCACTGTGTTATAATAGAAGCTTAGAAGAGAGTGAAAGTATATGTGACCATTTTTAAGAGGTGCCGGAACTCTGTTCCATCGCGTTCCCGGTGAAAAAAAGCCCTGGTTAGGAGTGGTGTGAACAGAACAGCTAAGGGAAATTAACACCTCTTCTCATAACACTAAAACTCCAGCTCACCCAACAGAGCTGATCAGCATAGGTTTGGGACAGATGAAAAAAGCACTTCTTCACACAATGCATCATTGCCTTATGTCACTCAGTGCATGTCTTCTGTGATTCAACAGATGCATGGAGGAGTAGCCCCGTCAATGGAGACTGGCTGTGATGGCTGAACAGAACTTCATTCACAAAGTCAATATTCCACTCAACTCCAGATCCTGGGGCCGAGTGACAGGAGACCATCCCCTTCCCAACGTGCGTGTAAGTTTCCCATGAGTATTCCCATGAGATCTGCATTGCCTAGTGGTTAAAGTGTTGGACTAGGACCTGGAGCAAACGGAGTTGAATCTCGAATGCTGAGAGGTAAAGAGGAAAAAATGATGTGAAAAGTCACTCCAAGTCCTGGTTAGGGAGACGAGGGGAATATAAATAAAATAATAAATAATAAATCTGGCCGCATGTGTCATGTCTGAGCCCCATCCATGCCAATTTTGATTCTGTTCTGCTGAACACAGTGTATCTTGCTATAGCTCAATATCACTTTGCTAGAGTTATAACTATTCTTTTCTCACACTTTCACGGGCGTTTATCTGTTGGACTGTAACAGCTTCCAGTGTTTATGACCTTATGCTCATTCCTAGACAGTGCCGTGTCTTGCTTCCTAGTAACTCAACGTGATATCACAAATATGTGAAACGTTCCCACACCAAGAGAGCGCCAAAGTACTGTTTACGGTTGGGAGGGGGGAGAAAGGAGTAAACTAGAATATTAAAAGAGAAGTTTCTCTCACATAATGTCATTCCTGTCAACTTCTACTCATGCTGCTTAGATGTCTGCCTTGCTTCTAAGTAGTGCTATGAACCGGTATATGGAAATGATCTGATTTCTGAATAAAAGCCATTTGACCAAGCACTTGTGTCTTACCCAAGTGGACCAGAGATCTGTCTGCTGTATCCTGTCATCCATAGCCTGACAGCATGTTGTTGGAAGCAGGATGCTGGACTGGACTGATCTTTTCCTGGTCCAGCAAGACACATTTCTATTTTTCTGGTACACTAACAATGTACACTGGTTGTCCGGTGCTGGGGCTGGACTTAGGGAACGCCCCAGGGACACCCACCCCAGAAACTAGGCTTGCAGCCTCCCAGTCCAGCCCTACCACCCATAACACTCACCCAGCCAGGAGAGGACAGACGTCAGAGACACCAACAAGGGCCAAGAATGCCAAAGAAGCCCCAGGTGCAGAAAGTTCAGGCAAAGCCCCAGGTGCAAGAAACTTAGGCAAAGCCTCAACAACAGAAGGCAGGCTAGGTGACGCCTCCTGGGTCCTAATGAATGCCAGTTACCCAGTCAGGGCTCCAGGGCAGCCTTTTCCCTCAACCCAGGGGAAGAACAACAGCCCAGCCAGGGGGAGAAGAGACAGAGGGCAGAGGCAGCCAGCCAGCACCAACTCAAGCAGCAGGCCAAAGGCAGTAAAGGAGGCACTAGGCCACACTACCACCCAGAGGCTGGCAGGAGAGGTGCAGCAACAGAGCAAACCAACAGGCAGGCTAGAAGGGGCGGGGAGTAGCCTGGAAGAGCCAGCAGCAGAGCAGCCACAGGTGTGGCTGCCTAAGGCAGCCCAGGCAGCAGCTAGGTTGTTAGGGGTGGGGCTAGGAGGTGGAGGCTGGGATTGGTGAAGGGATAAAAGGGGAGTCCCCCCCTACAAGTGGGATGGAGAGTAAGGAGTCAGATGAGAAGTGTGGAGAGACGAGAAAGAGACAGGAGTACCTTGAGAAGGCAGGGACTGCAGTTAAAGGGGCAGTGGCTGACCCCAAACCCAGGGGCGCTACCAACCCAGAGGGGAGAGCGTCACACTGGTGCATAACTAAGAGCCCATTATAGTGGTTATGTGTAAGTGCTTTCCAGTGGGCTCCATATGCCCCCCATCAGATTTAAACTGGTTCATGCTTCCGAGTTGGTGCCCTTGAGACAGGTCTTGCTAATATCACGGAATGCTACAGCAACTACCTGAAATTAGGAACTTTATAACGCTGCCCCTGGATATTAATTATGGCAGCAACGTGGTTGCACAAATCCCAAGAGCCACAGCACTGAGAGACAACTAATTGGCATAGTTCTTTCCTGCCGCAATGCCCAACGGAAGCTGCTGAAGCAAACATGTTTTGAAAATAAACTTGCCAATTACCAAATGTTTATGAGGACAATCGCTTTCTTGCTGGCAGGGTGGGAGGACAGCAGCCTCTCTCGAGTGCCAAATTAGCACCAGCCAATTAAAAATAGCTTCTGTACAACCGGCAGAGAGTTGTTGAACTGTTACTCTCAGGTTGCAGTGGTAAGTAATGAGTGCGGATGCAACGCTTACCTAGGCACTCTGGCTCTTCCAGCCTGGTTTTTAATACTGAGAAAACAAGAAGGAACAACCTCAAGGAATACAGAACCCAAGTACAGATGTAAAGGAAGGCATGTCAAAAAGAGGGGTGTATTATAAACTACAAACTGAAAATACCCTGTGAACGGACAGTATGAAAAACATGACAAGCAGAAGATTGTAATATTCAATATACCATTAACAAGCCTATCAGTATGCAGTAGTATAAATCATAGAATCATGGGGTTGGGACCTCTAGGGTCATCTAGTCCAACCCCCTGCACACTACTTCCCCCCCACACACACACACACACTGTGACCCCTGCTCCATGTCCAGAAGAAGGCAAGGCACTGTCAGGATCCCTAGCCAAACTGGCCTGGGGAAAATTGCTACCTGGCCCCAAGGTGGCGATTGACCTTACCCTGGGCATGTAAGAAGGGGCCGCGAGAACTAAGCGCTGATCTAACCCTTCCTGCCCTCCCTCTCCTGATCTGCCCAGGTTCACAGAACTAGCATTGCTGTCAGATGGCCATCGAGCCCCTGCTTGAAAACCTCCAAGGAAGGAGAGCCCACCACCTCCCGAGGGAGCCTGTTCCACTGAGGGACCGCTCTAGCTGTCAGGAAGTTCTTCCTAATGTTTAGCCGAAAACTCTTTTGATTTAATTTCAACCCGTTGGTTCTGGTCCAACCTGCTGGGGCAGTTTTGTGGTCTGCTAATTCTCCTTTTCTTCCCACTTCCTTAGTGTGAAGAAACTGGAATGTATCCTCCTCTCACATTGCCAGTCCTCAGGGTCATCCAAGGACTGAGCAATGGAAGTATTACTTCATGCCTCAAAATTAACATACAGGACTCACTGCTGCTGCCCTAACCTGGATAGCTCAGGTGAACCTGACCTCGTCAGATCTCAAAAGCTAAGCAGGGTCAGCCTTGGTTGTAATTGGATGGGAGACCTCCAACGAAGACCAGGGCCGATTCCAGACGACGAACCGGTAGGCGCTTCATGCCGCCATGTTCCGGATCGCGACGGGGAAAACGCGAAATATCGCGTTTTCTCGTGCGAGTTTGGCGCGACGTCGCACCAAACTCGCGTGAGAAAACGTGATATTTCGCGTTTTCCCCGTCACGATCTGGAACATGGCGGCATGAAGCGCCTTCCGGTTCGTCGTCTGGAATTGGCCCAGGGTTGCAGAGGCAGGCAATGGCAAACCACCTTTGTTAATCTCTGCCAGGGGTTGCCATAAGTCAGCTATGACTTAAGAAATCAACATCCAGAGCGACTGGGGGGTGACAAGATGGGGGTTTATAAAATTATGGATGGTGAAGAGTGTTTGGACAGAATGAGAGAGCTGAGGGTCACTCACTGAAACTGACTGGCAATAGATTCTGGACTGAGTTAAGGAAGTTCTTCAGACAATCCTTCCTTCCTTCCTTCCTTCCTAAAACATGTCTGCCACCCAACCAGGTCAGATCGCAAGAATGGCCTAATCAATCTGGGAGGCACTGCCACCGTCTTAACAAGCCAGTTGGGCTTCGGCTGAGCTCTCCCCCATGAGTCTGTTAGCCGTGCTAGTGAAGTGGAACCTCCATGTTCAGAGGCAGTGTGCCTCTGAATGGCAGGTGCTGGCAACAGACAAGCGAGAAGGGATGTGGCATTCATGCCCCTGCTTGTGAGCTTCAGAGGGGCCACAGTGGGATGTAGGATGCTGAGCTGGGTGCCTGTGCGTAGCCGGACAACATGGCAAGGCTCTGCTTCTTTCCCTATGAGAAGGGATCGATGAAAACTTGACCTCTCTGAGAGGGATTTAGCCATGGAACTGAAAGGCTTTTTTGCAGGGACAGGGAAAGGCCAAGGGGGTGATGTAAGAAGCGGGCAAGAAGCCAGTCAAGCGTCCGGGCAGGAATTAGCCTGCAGAGGGGACTGCCTGACTTGAAATGCCCGGGATGGAGTTACACAGGGACGGGGCCAGCGTTTCTGGCGCCTGAGGCTGGGGGCAGCTTGATGTCACTGCGTGTGACATCATCACGTAGCATGCCGCTGTGAGCCGGCCCCGTTGGCGCGGCAGGCAGCTGGGACAACATGCGGGTGGCCTCCGTGGCCTCCTGCTCAGTTGCCCCGTGCCGCCTCAGCCGCCTGCCATGCCTGGCCCGCAGCTGTGTGCAGATGGCGGCAGCAGCAGCAGCATGGGGCAACTGAACGGGAGGGCTGGGGGGCTGCCTGCTCAGACTACTCTGCACTGCCGCCGCCAGCACACGCTCCTGGCCGGGCGCAGAAGCTGCGGGCCAGAGGCGGCAGGCGGCTGGGGCAGCACGCGGGCAGCTTCCCAGCCCTCCCGCTCAGCCACCAGCACTGCCGCTGCCACTCCGCGGCACGCGCCTCCACCCCTGGCGCCCCCTCCAGCTCCTCAGCCCTCGAGGCAGTTGCCGGACTCGCCTCCATGGACGTGCCAGCCCTGGAGCTACAGTTTTACAACCCAGGAGATCAACAACACAGCAGGGCGCTGGGCATCCCCTGGCCCTGACTCAGCATGCCCTGCTGCAGTTTCTGACCCTAACGAGCCCTAACCAACGTTTGAAACAGGGGCCGATCTGCCCCGCGTGGCCGTGGGATCTCTTTTCACGTAGGATTTCTTTTTAATTGGCGAGCACTTCCTAGGATTTTAATTTTTATTTTGCTGTAGGTTGTAGGTAATACGGGCTAGCTCAGTGATCCGAGACAGTTTAAGAGCTGGGACTTGAAACCTAAAAGCAAGACATGTCATGGTCTTGTGGGGGGATCTTCCTCAGAAATACACCAAAATGTTGTAAGATTCCAAGCAAAGTTCGTAAATGACTATAAAATTGTATAGGAATCCAAATCTGAATGGCAAACCACCTCTGTTAGTGTCTTGCCATCAAAACCCTGCCAGGGGTCGCCATAAGTCTGCGAAGACTTGACAGCACTCTACACCACCACCGCTAAGCTATAGGCTATTAGAAGCATAAAGTGCGTAACACACCAATGACACAAGACAGAAGAAATAAAACAAATAAGATAAAAGACAGCCCTAAGACAGACAGGTGGCACTTTCCACCACCACCGAAAAGGTAGTCCAGGGCAGCTAAGTGCCTGTGGCTATAAATACGCGTTATGGCTACTGAGCAGCTAGTATAAGCCACAGGTCTACTATTCCCCCTTCTGTCTCCCCTGCAATGTTTAGCAAGCCAAAAACATCCCACAGACTTTTCCCCACCGTCACTGCATCCAGGCTGCCTTCCTTCTTGAACAAAGTGAATCTGGCTTCACAGCTGCAACAGCAACCTTGAGACTAGACTATAGTAACACACTCTGCATGGGGCTGTCCTTGAAGATCATTTGGAAACTTCAGCTAGTGCCAAATGCAGCAGCAGGCGGGTTACTTGGCTGATATCTTACTACATAATTGAGAAAGCGTATCAGAGATGACTTCCTCTCCAGAACTGTGTGCAGTTCTGGAGGCCTCACTTCAAAAAGGATGTGGACAAAATCGAGAGGGTGCAGAGGAGAGCGACAAGGATGATCAGGGGTCTGGAGACTGAGCCCTACGAGGAAAGGCTGAGGGCCTTGGGAATGTTTAGTTTGGAGAAGAGGAGGTTGAGGGGGGACATGATTGCTCTCTTTAAGTATTTGAAAGGCTGTCATTTGGAGGAGGGCAAAGAGCTGTTCCAGTTGGCAGCAGAGGGTAGGATGCGAAGCAATGGGCTAAAACTACATGCACAAAGGTACCGACTGGATATTAGGAAAAACCTTTTCACGGTCAGAGTAGTTCAAAAGTGGAATCAGCTGCCTAGGGAGGTGTGGTGAGCTCCCCTTCACTGGCAGTTTTCAAGAAGAGGCTGGAGGAATACTTGTCAGAGATGCTTTAGGCTGATCCTGCACTGGGCAGGGGGTTGGACTAGATGGTCTCTATGGACCCTTCCAACTCTATGATTCTATGATTCCCATCTGCAGTGGCCGGGGCAGTGGCACATTCCAACCCCAACGGGGCCAGAATGGACCGCTGCCAGAATCAGGAGCCTGCCAGAGCACCTGGCACCCCCGTCCCTGTGGCACTCCATGCCTGCAGCAGCCCGATCCGGCACCAACAGGGCCAGAACGGGCCGCTGCCAGGCACAGGAGCCCACCAGGGCTGTCAGGAGCTCCCCCCGCTCCGGTGGCGCTTCCTGCCTGCAGCAGCCTGATCCAGTGCCAACGGGGTTGGAACGGGCTGCTGCATTCTCAGGCACCCACCATGGTGCCTGCCACCCCCATTGCGGGGCTGGGGAGGGGGCAATGCCAGGCCCGGCCACCTTGCCCTCATCCTGACCAAATCGGGGCACGGCAGAGATGGCAATGCCTGGCCCGCCTGCCCTGCCCTTTCTAGAGCCTGTTGTATTTGCCATTCCCCCAAACCCCCCACCCCCACCCCCCCACACAATGGGCTTTGTTACTAGTTACACATATTTTGGAAATCATGCACTCATTGCCAGTTTGTTTCCAAGTTCCTTTCAAAGTGCTGGTGGTTGGCCTTAAAGCCCTTCATAGCCCTGGACCCACATTCCTGTAGGGCTGCCTCTCCCAGTATCAACTCTGTGCCACCTCTCCTCTTCTTACTCATTCTGACTCGATTGGTTCTTCCCTCCTGTAGGTTGCTTAAGCTGGCCACTGCTACATTGAGTCCTTTTTAAGCAGCCACACCTATTTTATGGAATAGCTTTCCTGAAGCTGTCAGAAGGGCCCACTGAGATCAGGCGGATCTCAGTGGGGTAGAAGCCTTTCTGACGGCTTCGGAAAGTCAGCTATGTTTTATTTCTAAGGCAGCTAAGTTTTAAAACATACACAATAAAAACAAATCTTAAAAACCATTAAAACCAAACAAAAGCACATCATTAAAACTATTAAAAACATAAAAACAATGCTTAAAACATAGGGCTGGAAGGAGGGATCAATGAGGAAACCCCAGAAGACAGCAACAGAAGGGGGCAGACAAGATGAGTATCTCTTGGGACAGCCTTCCAGAATTTTGGTGTCATCATGACCAACAAGTCCCTCTCCCGGTTGCCACCTGCCTAATCTCATAAGGCAGGAGGCACCTGAAGCCGTGCCTCAGAAGGTGGTCAACATTGGCACCTAGTTCTTCTGGAAGGAATAGCTAACCTTGCCTGTTAGTCCTGATGGTTTTTAATAGTGTTTATCATCTTTGTAATCTGCCTGGAACCTGGCTTCAGAGAAAGGTGAGTTGAATGTGAATTAAATATGCTTGACATAAATAAATAGCAGCACATGGCAGCCCACTTCATTGGCTTCCTTCTACAGGGGTAAGGGAAAGAAAACCGTGGTACTTGGAACCGGGGCTTTTTTTCAGCTGGAACGCGGTGGAACGGAGTTCCGGCACCTCATAAAAATGGTCACATGGCCGGCGGCCCCGCCCCCTGATCTCCAGACAGAGGGGAGTTTATTTATTTATTTATTTATTTATTTATTCAATTTATATACCGCCCATCCCAGGGGCTCTGGGCGGTGAACAGTTAAAATTGATAAAAACAAAAACTAAAATCAATATACAAATAATAAAACAAATTAACAAGGTGCAGTGGTGGGGAGAACCTTCCCCACCCCAAAGGTGGGAGGCCGACATGGCACCGCCCCCTTCAATCACCAAACGCCTGTCGGAACAGCTCTGTCTTACAGGCCCGGCGGAACGATAATATGTCCCGCTGGGCCCGGGTTTCCATTGACAGAGCGTTCCACCAGGCTGGGGCCAGGAGGACTGAAAAAGCCCTGGCCCTGGTTGAAGCGAGGCGGGCTTCCTTAGGGCCGGGGACCACAAGTAAATATTTATTCGCTGATCGGAGCGATCTCCGGGGAACGTACAGGGAGAGGCGGTCCTGAAGATATGCCGGTCCCAACCCACTCAGGGCTTTAAAGGTAAGAACCAACACTTTGAACCTGATTCGGAATTCAACTGGAAGCCAGTGCAGCTGGCGCAGGACAGGTGTGATGTGTGACTGGTAAGGTATACCAGTCAGGACCCGTGCCGTCGCATTCTGGACCAGTTGTAGTTTCCGGATCAGGCCCAGGGGTAGCCCAGCGTAGAGTGAGTTACAGTAATCTAGCCTGGAGGTGACCGTTGCATGGATCACTGTAGCCAGGTCCTGGGGCGTCAGGTAGGGGGCAAGTTGCCTGATCTGACGAAGATGGAAAAATGCAGACTTGGCAACCGCCGTGACCTGGGCCTCCATCGATAGGGAGGCATCCAGGAACACACCCAGACTCTTTACCACTGGCAAAGTTGCCAGTGGTGTCCCATCCAGGGCAGGGAGCTGGATCCCAACATCTGGCAGCCCCCGTCCCAGCTGCAGGACCTCCGTCTTCACTGGGTTCAATTTCAGCCTGCTCTGTTTCAACCATGCCGTCACAGCCTCCAAAGCTCTGGCCAGATTGTCTGGGGCCGTGTCTGGCCGGCCGTCCATCAACAGAAAAAGTTGGGTGTCATCCGCGTATTGATGACAACCCAGCCCAAACCTCCGCACCAACTGGGCGAGGGGGCGCATATAGATGTTAAATAACATTGGGGAGAGTATCGCCCCTTGGGGAACCCCGCACACCAAAGGGTGACGGGCCGATAGATCTCCCCCGAGCGCCACCCTCTGTCCCCGACCCTGGAGAAAGGAGACCAGCCACTGTAAGACTGTCCCCCTAATCCCCACGTCGGCAAGGCGGCTGGCCAACAAATCATAGTCAACCGTGTCAAACGCTGCTGTGAGATCAAGTAACACAAGCAGCGCTGACCCGCCTCGATCCAGATGTCTGCGAAGGTCGTCTGTGAGGGCAACCAAGGCTGTCTCCGTCCCATGGCCAGGACGGAAGCCAGACTGGAATGGGTCCAGGACTAGAGCATCATTCAGGAATTCCTGCAGTTGTACCGCCACCGCCCGCTCAATCACCTTGCCCAGGAACGGGAGGTTCGACACTGGGCGGTAACTGGACGGGTCGGTGGGGTCCAAAGATGGTTTTTTTCAGGAGGGGCCGCACTACCGCCTCCTTTAACACTCCTGGAAAAACCCCAGAGCTCAGGGAGATGTTAACAATGGCCTCCAGATGGTCCCGTAGCCCCTCCGAGCTGGCCTTCACCAGCCAGGATGGGCAGGGGTCCAGAGGACAGGTGGTTGGCCTCATCCCCTGCAGGATCCTGTCAACATCGTCCTGGGAGAGCAGCCTGAAATGGTCTAATACGGACCCAGAAGACAGCCAAGGGGTCTCCAGTTCCCTTACTGTATCAACAGTGGGTGGCAGGCCACGGCGAAGGGACAAGATTTTACCCGCAAAATAGCTCGCAAAAGCCTCGCAGCCAATAGTTGAATTAAGAATTTGGTGGTCTCCCTGAGAGAGGGAGACCAAGGACCGAACTGTTTGAAATAATTGAGCCGGGCGTGAGCTAGCGGATGCAATGGAAGCAGCAAAGAAATCCCTCTTTGCTGCTTTCACTGCCACCTCATAGGCTTTCATAAATGTCCTATAAGATGTTCTTGCCTCTTCGTCGCGCCCCCGCCTCCACACTCGCTCTAGTCGTCTCAGAGACCGCTTCATCTGGCGAAGCTCCTCGGTAAACCAAGGAGCTACCCGTTTGCGGGCTCGGAGAGGACGGCAGGGGGCAATAGCGTCGATGGCTTCGGAAAGACGGCCATGCCAATCATCCACCAGCTCATCTAACGTACTGCCAGGGGGCATCGGATCCCGCAGAGCCGCCTGGAAACCAATTGGATCCATAAGCCTCCGCGGGCGAGCGTAAATCCGCTCACCGCCCACCCGGGAAAGGAGCGGCATGCTCAGACGAGCCTTCAGAACAAAGTGATCTGACCATGGCACTGCATCATAGGCATCCAGGACCACCATCATCCCCGCCCCAAAAATCAAATCCAGCGTGTGACCTGCTTGATGCGTGGCAGCCGAAACAAACTGGGAGAGTCCTAGGGCCGCCATGGAGGACACCAGGTCAATGGCCTGCATGGAGGCATCGTCGTCAGCATGGACGTTGAAATCCCCGAGAACCAAAAGTTTTGGGAATTCCAAGGCCCAGCTGGCCACCGCCTCCAAGAGACCAGACAGGGAAGATGCAGGTGCAGTAGGCGGTCGGTACACCACGCATATTGCCAACCTCTCCTCGGCGTCCAACACTAGGCCCACACAATCAATGCCAGTAATTTTTGGGGTGGGGAGTGGTCTGAAGGAGAAAGACTCCCGAATGAGCAAAGCCACGCCTCCCCCCCGACCACTTGTCCGGGACTGGTGGAGGACCGTATAACCTGGAGGGGCTAGTTCTTTCAAAGCGACCGTCTCGCCCTCCCTCACCCATGTCTCGGTCACGCAAGCCAGGTCCACATTCAATGCTGCAAGATAATCCTGCAGCGTTTTGGTCTTATTATTTATGGACCTGGCATTGCACAGCGCCAGTGTCGGAGAGTGGTTTAATATCCTAGCCCCACAACAGGTATATCTTGGGATGGGACGCAGATTGGAAGGGCACCGAGCCCTACCATGTCTCAATGCCCTTCCCTTCCATAATCTGCTCCCACCACCATACCTCCCGCGTCCCCGGATCACTGGGATCCCCGACCCCAAGCCGGCCTCCTCACCAATGATCATAGTGCTAACCCACCACCCTCACAAAATCAACAGCCCACCAACTATCACAGACTAAGCTATCAAACATACACAAAACCCCAATACCCTACCAAATTAACAACATAGACTACAGTAACTAACACACATAGTATAAAAACAATAAACAGTAACAAGGCGAGCAGTCCCCTAGCAGCAGTCTTATAGGCTGGAGCAACAAGGGGCGGGGCCGGGCAGATGGAAAGCCCAGCCCTTGATGGAAGCAGCTCCCTTGGCAGCAGCAGCAGCAGCAGCAGCAGTGCAGGCTACAACAACCTTTGTAGGCTGGGGCAACAAGGGGCAGGGCCAGGCAGATGGAAAGCCCAGCCCTTGATGGAAGCAGCTCCCTTGGCAGCAGCAGCAGCAGCAGCAGTGCAGGCTACAACAACCTTTGTAGGCTGGAGCAACAAGGGGCGGGGCCAGGCAGATGGAAAGCCCAGCCCTTGATGGAAGCAGCTCCCTTGGCAGCAGCAGCGGCAGCAGCAGCAGTGCAGGCTACAACAACCTTTGTAGGCTGGAGCAACAAGGGGCGGGGCCAGGCAGATGGAAAGCCCAGCCCTTGATGGAAGCAGCTCCCTTGGCAGCAGCAGCGGCAGCAGCAGCAGTGCAGGCTACAACAACCTTTGTAGGCTGGAGCAACAAGGGGCGGGGCCAGGCAGATGGAAAGCCCATCCCTTGATGGAAGCAGCTCCCTTGGCAGCAGCGGCAGCAGCAGTGCAGGCTACAACAACCTTTGTAGGCTGGGGCAACAAGGGGCGGGGCCAGGCAGATGGAAAGCCCAGCCCTTGATGGAAGCAGCTCCCTTGGCAGCAGCAGCGGCAGCAGCAGCAGTGCAGGCTACAACAACCTTTGTAGGCTGGAGCAACAAGGGGCGGGGCCAGGCAGATGGAAAGCCCAGCCCTTGATGGAAGCAGCTCCCTTGGCAGCAGCGGCTTCCTTCTACAGGGGTAAGGGAAAGAAAACCGTGGTACTTGGAACCGGGGCTTTTTTTCAGCTGGAACGCGGTGGAACGGAGTTCCGGCACCTCATAAAAATGGTCACATGGCCGGCGGCCCCGCCCCCTGATCTCCAGACAGAGGGGAGTTTAGATTGCCAATCTCAACTCCCCTCCGTCTGGAGATCAGGGGGCGGGGCCACCGGCCATGTGACCATTTTCGCAGAGTGCAATTTAAATTTTTAAAAACTCCCCCCTTGTTCCAGCTGACCCAAAGTGATGTCATTGTGCAGTCCTGAGTTACACCACTGAGTTCCATCACCTCTTTTCCCAGAAAAGAAAGCCCTGCTTGGAACTGTCACTTTTTTGACAGACTCTCTACACGAGATGCCTTGGCAGGTGTTCGTCAAGAGTAGGGAGATGCAATATTAGCCAGGAAGCATAGTTTAAAAAGAGAGCGCCGAAGGTTCTGTCAATTTCACCTTTCTACCAGAGCCTGCAAATGCTCCTAGGATTTAGAATCATAGAATCATAGGGTTGGAAAGGACTTCTGAGGTCATCTAGTCCAACCCCCTGCACAATGCAGGAAATTCACAAATACTGCCCCCCATGACTGCCCCAATGACCCCTGCTCCATGCCCAGAAGATGGTGAAACACCTCCAGGATCCCTAGCCAAACCTGGAAGGCTCTGTCAATTTCGCTTCTCCAGTCTAAAACTGTGTGGGATCACAACCAAACGGCCACGGGGAATGAAACTGAGTTGGAGCGGCCTTCCAGAGCCGGACTTGGACCTGGAGAGGTTATAATGGGTTGAAGTTTCCCTTCAGGCATTTCACAGCCCCTTCACACAGCTCCAGTGTATAGCGAAGCCTTTGCCCTGCCGCCAGCTCTGTCTTTTTAAACTACCCTTCCCGGCTAATATTGCCTCTCCTGACACATGTTCTTCACGTGTCAAATGTATAGAGGGACTCCGAGGCCTCATTTCAATAGGACACTGAAGAGGCAAACTAGCTCACTGGCAGGCCTCTTGCTCCTCCAGCAGCATTTACCCCCAACCTTAGATATTATAGGAGAGTGGAAGGGGAGAGGATAAGTGGCTGTTTTGTGGCTGTCGCCCTACAAAAACTGTGAGGAGCTGCTCTACCCTGTGTAGCAGTGAATTGGACGGCCTGGGGTTCTCTTCCAGTGTCAATGTTTTAGCAGTCTTCCATCCAATTTGACAGGTGTGATCTTTCCCAGGTGTCACACCAATCGCCATCTTATCAGGGGGTCCCTGTTGAAGGCTGCATCCTTTCCTCATAAAATCCTTGTTAACACTCTGCGGCATTAATTTGTTAAAAGTTTGAGGCGGGATCTCACTACCAATTTCAAGCAGGCAAAGGAATGAGACAATTCCGTCGTCCATTATGCATGGGATATGGAAGCAGATTACATCTTTGCATTTATAATAATGCTCTTTGATTGTCAAAAGTGTGATTGGATTTTGTTCCAACCATTTTTTATCTCGGGAATAATGAAAAGGCATTATCTTCTATTTTATTTTTTCGTTTTATATATATGCAAATTATGCTAAATTATATTCTGCAGTTAAATGCATTTTAAAACCAGCCTTCCGCTCCTGTTCTCATTGTTCTTTGGAAAACATTAAACAAAAGAGATGTAGAATATTTGACCATGTGTCCAGCTGTCAACAAAATTCATTTCTCTTTTACCCTCCTTCCCTCAGTACTTATTTCTGTGCTTTTCTCATTCATATGCCATTCCTCCGCCTGGAATTGAGGGCTTTGGTTTGCTTTCCCCTAAAGTAACAAAACATTGTACTGTGCACAATAGAAACTCAGTTCTGTGAAATATATTATGCTACCCATGTGGGACCAAAAAAGGAAACTTCAAAACAAGATTGGGAGGTATATTCCTCTTGGGATTATGTGAAATGGTAATGTTTAGGGTTCTGTTTAAAAAAGACTGGGACCTATTAACAAAGGAGAGAGTATTATTGGGGGGGGGGGTGTCCAGAGGCACAAGAAGGGCACCCATCCTGTTACAGGCAGTTTTATGAAACACTTCTAAAGGAGACTTGCCATTCTCATATCACTTTCAACTCCATTCCAAACTGAAATCTACCTGCAGCCCAAATGTCCAAGCGAACAGTTACAATTCAGCATGAGTAAGTACAGCACAGGGGATCTTCATGGCAGATTGTGTCTGTTCGTAGAAAGCAGCCATATACCACATTAGACCACTGGCCCAGCTAATCTTGTGTTGTCTTTTCCAACTGGCAGTGGCTTCCCAAAGCCTCAGGGCCAAGCTACAAGTGATGAATGACACTTGCCTGGCAAGTGAACAGATTCATGTGTATTCCTCGCTGGAATGCAAGTGAATGGCAAGCGAACAGGGAGGAATACACGTGAGTCTGTTCACTTGCCAGGCAAGTGTCATTCGTCACTCGTAGCTTGGCCCTCAGGAAGAAATGTCACCCACCCTTTGAAAGCTGTGAATCTGGGTCTCTCTGTATGTAACATGTGCACTTCACCTGTGAGCTACAGCTCCTTGGCCATTCCCACACGGCTTACCTGAACCTGGAATGCTGCGCAGCATGCTGAAAAAAATGCAGAAGATCGTGTTTTCTCTCATGAGTTTTGTGCGGTTGCGCAACATCGCGCAAAACTCGTGAGAGAAAACGCGATCTTCTGCGTTTTTTTCGGCATGCTGCGCAGCGTTCCAGGTTCAGGTAAGCCGTGTGGGAACGGCCCTTGTCTTGTACCGTGCTTGTAGCTAGAGTAAGATGTTCTACTAAGCCAAAGGTAAAATCCCGTTGGTTTCAAAAAAAGGCAGTATGAGCCTCCTAGCTGCCTAGTTTATCCTTTTGGGTCTTGATGAGGTGCCACGCTCTGGGCTTCAGGGTAGGGAGCCATGCCCTGGAAAAAGTTCAGTGAAACTGCAGGAGATCTTATTGAATTGCACCTGCCTACTATGGAATGAGTGCAGGAGTACAAAATGCTGGTAGGGGACAGGGAAGGAAGTGGGAAGCCAGCCACAGGGGTGGAAAGTGGGGCCACTGGGTGAGGGAGCTGACCACACTTTGTCTCACCTCTGAGCAACCAAGCCACCTCAGCAATCCAGTACCTGCTGCCCTGCCTTCCATTGCATCCAGGCCCCTTCTCCAGAGGGCTGACTTCAACCACCTTGCTGCGTGAGAAGATACGTTTCCTCCAACCCGGAGGCCTAGCGGGTGGGCACGTAGGGGGTGCTGCTGGCCAGCAGCCAGCACCCCCCTGCCCCGAGAGGGGAGGCAGTCTGCCTTCAGGTCCACCATACAGGGCCAAAGTGAACTGGAGATGGAGGGTGACTCCATTTGTATTGACTGGGAGTTTCCTGGGGGCATCAAATTTGAGAATGTATAACTCCGAGATCCATACTGCAATCTTGACCCAATTTGGTTGACGGCTGGAGAAGAGCCTGCTGCACATTCCCTGTGAATATGGGCTCTCTAATTGCTAAAGGGGCCATTCTGGCACCGACAAACAACAAATCCCAAACACGTTCATTAACCGGACATGTTCATTTACGTTCATCTGTTCATGTTCGTCGTCGGGAACGAACAACAAACAGCCTGTTCAGTTCTTTGTCCCCGTTCGTGCCCGTGTCTAATCAAGGCCCCTTCTCCAGAGGGCTGACTTCCTGAGCAAGGAAGCCAATTTTTGTCAGTCATTTTGCTTCCCCCAAGAGATCATTTAGCCTGACCACAACAACTGAACCTGAAAAGGGGAGATTTTGAAAAGAGGAGAGGGAAACCATCCTACGAGTCCAAAAAATGTTTCTGCATACTTATTTATGGTTCACTGTTTTTTCCTCAAGAAGCCATGAACTGATCTCCTCCATGCAGGGGTCATTTCATAGAAAAAGAGCTGGAGGAACTCATTAGCATAACTCATCAGCATATGCCACACCCCTTGCCTTCACCGGAAGTGTGTCATTGGCATAACTGATTTGCATATGCCACACCCCCTGACATCACCTATCCTGGCTGTTTTGGATCCAATCCTGGCCATTCAGGGCTGAAACTGGGCCCAAAATGGCGAAAAGGGGCCCAAAATGGTCAGGATTGGGCCACTGCTGAGTGGGAGAGTGATCCACCACCCGTCAGAGGCCCGATCCGGGCCATTTCGGCCCCAATCCAGGATGAAACAGGCCCCAAATGGCCAAGAGTCAGGTGGGTAGAGTCACCTGACATGTGACCTCTTTGGGGAACTGCCGGAACTGTGTTCCTGCGCGTTCCCCCTCGAAATGAGCCCTGCCTCCATGGATCCATCCACCCCACCCTCTCAAGTGAAGGGGCACATATGAATAAATCCTAAGGCTAAAATAGCTGGTATTGGTTTACCTTTGTTTTTCCTCATTTTATAGGAGTTCAAATACGCTTGCTCTTAAGTTCTTAATTGAAGACATTAACTATGTAACTTACAAGTACTGCTGGTTCCCTTATGGGACCTAAGTGCCAAATGAAAGATTGTTTATCAAAGAAATAGCCCAAGACATTTCCTCCCCTCTGGTTAAGAGATCCATAAACAAGGTCCAGTCCACAGGGACTGTGAAGTGATAGAGTGGATGATTGCTAAAAAGAGAGGTGATGCATTTAGCGAAAACATTTTACCAGTTACAGTGTTCCTGAAGTTTGCTTCCATGGGCAAAAATCTGTGAGTCAAAAGACTTCCATCACATCAGTAGCCAAGTAAGTGAATGCAATAGCAAAAAAAAAATTGACTTTCAGCAATGAGAAAGCAAGCAAGCCAGGGTTTTCCTTGCTGCAAAACTGTGCATGATTTTCTATGATCCAAATTCATTTGTAATCATTTTGCATCTAACTTTCTAGTAAAAAGACATTTTCAGGCAGTTTACTTAAGACTTTTTAACATATACAGTGAAATCAAAAAGCAGCTGACAAGATGACCACCAAAGCTAAATGAATAAAAGCAAATCCAAGCCCTCAGTAAAGCCACTAAATTGTTCAGTGCCCCCAAAGTATCCGCTAAACAGGAAGGATAAATCTTAACCTGTCTCCAAAATAAACTGCTATGTCTCAACAAGGATATTCTAACACTGGATAAGACCCAGAAACGGGCAACCAAAATTACCTAGGGCTGGAGCTCGTTCCATCTAGAAGATGCTCAAGAATTTGGAGCAGTAAAGTTTAGAGCAACGGTCAGGGTTGAAAGAGAGGAAGAGGAACAGCGTCATTTTTGTGATGGTACGTGATTGCCTTTGCAAACTGTGAGAAACAGCTATGATATGCAGCCTATTGTGCAGTAATGCTATATATCTATAAATACTAAGCCTGAAACCATTATGCAAAGCAAAGTAAGTTTAGAAACGCCCCCGCCCCCCCCCCTTCAAAAATGCACAAAATAATGGCCAAAAAGAAGTTTTATGCGTGATATTTCCAGGTGTTATTAGATTTTCAAGAGGCTGAGATTCTGATTTTTGGAGATATGGTGTCCTGGATCTGAAAATAGATAGCTCTATAAGGTTGGGAGGGAATCTCCCAAAGTATGTACCTGATTATATGTCTACTTTGGAATTGGAAGATACTTGGAGACGACTGCATGCAAAAGAAAGAGACTACACATTTTTCTCAGACCGGCATCAAATGTATTCCAGAATAGATATTTGTTGGATATCCAAAAGCTTATTGACAAAAGTGGACAAAGCAGAAATTCTCCCAAGGACTCTAGTAGATCATAACCCTATAGAGGTAACTTGTCAAAGTGGAGGCAAGAAAGAAAGAAAGAAAGAAAGAAAGAAAGAAAGAAAGAAAGAAAGAAAGAAAGAAAGAAAGAAAGAAAGAAAGAAAGAAAGAAAGAAAGAAAGAAAGATGGAGATTAAATGGCACTCTATTGCTACAGGAGGATGTATTACAAAAATGTAGGAAAGAATTATTTGACTTATTGTCAAAGGCTTTCACGGCCGGAGAAGGATGGTTGTTGTGGGTTTTCCGGGCTGTATAGCCGTGGTCTTGGCGTTGTAGTCACTGTGACACTGAGAGATCTCTGTCTTTCGGTGCCACACCTCTCAAGATGCCAGTCACAGCTGCTGGCGAAACGTCAGGAACTACAATGCCAAGACCACGGCAATACAGCCCGGAAAATCCACAACAACCAATTATTTGACTATTTCAAGATAAATAAATTACACAAATGGATGTTAATCCAATAACAATTTGGGAAGCTAGTAAAGCCTATGTAAGAGGGATATAGTTAGCAATATTGTCCAAAAAGGGGGGGAAAGTTGGGAGTTATGGATAATCTAATCCAAAAATGGAAGAAACGTGAACAAGAACACAAAATAACAAAGGATAAAGATAAATGGAAAGAAATCAAACAGCTAAAGAACCAACTGGATTTATTGGCAGTAGAAGAAACTCAGAAAAACTGAAACATTTAAAACAAAGACATTCCGAAGCTTCAAACAAACCTGGAACAACAATGACAACAGCTTGGTGTAGCGGTTAAGAGCAGCGGGACTCTAATCTGGAGAAACAGGTTTGATTCCCCACTCCTCCGCATGAAGCCAGCTGGGTGATCTTGGGTCAGTCACAGCTCTCTCAGAGCTCTCTCAGCCCCACCCACCTCACAGGGTGATTGTTGTGGGGATAATAATAACATACTTTGTAAAGTGCTCTGAGTGGGTGTTGTTAAGTCGTCCTGAAGGGCAGTATATAAATCGAATGTTAGTTTCCAAAGGTGTCTGCATCTGTGTGTTGAACAATCCCTGATGCCCTCCCCCCCCTTTTTCCTGGCTGTCCTTTGGATCCTACCTCCAACAGAAAGTAGTAACATAGTAGTAAAATAGGGACAGACGTGATCTATGTTGCAGAGTTGTAGGTGGGGAATGTTATTTTGGGCCAGTTTTGCCACAGATTGGGGGATCCAACTTGGAACTAGAAGACGGACGTTTCAGTGGATGGATTTTCTTTGTGAGTCCAAGTTGCTCATGCTTATTTTTGGTGGTTTGCATGATTTTAACACTTCTGGAGAACAAGACCATCTTGTTCTCGTTTCCAAATTCATAGCTGCCTGATAAACATCTCTTTGATGCAGATAAAGTCATCTTACCATGGTTATTTCAAAGTGAGCTTCCAGTACCCTCTAATGTACATGAAGGGGTTTCCACTGGCAAGTGCCTGCATTTTCAGAAAAAAGTATGAAATTTTGAAATATTGAAGTGGTCGGGCTGGTTGCGCACATCAGCCAAGCAAGACTGGGCTGAATGAAGCTGGAAAATCAGGCTAGCATATTGAAGAATCAGCTGGACAGAACAGCCAGAGCTTGCCGCTCTTCTCTATAGCAAGGAAGCAGAATGGGCAGGGGCATTAGAGACACCCATTCAGAGCCAAAAAATGGGAAGTGCTCTGCCGACTCTGCTTTTGTGCAACAACCTCCGGCAAAATAATAAAGAGTCCAGTAGCACCTTTAAGACTAACCAATTTTATTGTAGCACAAGCTTTTGAGATCCACAGCTCTCTTCGTCAGATGCATCCTTTGGATCTATAACCTGCTGCAAGGTACTGAAGCACACATAAAATATACAGAGCACAATCTACACAGACTATTCAAGAAACAAGCAACGCTTTTAGAAGGAATCTCTGTTTTCTTGATAGAGTGAAGTTATTTTTTTTTAATTGTGCATGAGAACCAGCCAGGATGTTACCAGAACTGCTGTTTTATGGGGGAATTAGCTTGCAGTCTGGGTTTTAATTAGTGCGGATCTTAACTAACTATACCAGAGTCCCTCTTCCAGATTATTCGTGCAGTAAGGAGGCAAGACTATTAAAGACAAAACGTGTTTTGCTAGTAATGTTGCGTAAGCCTACAATAGCACACACAAACAAGGTACATACAAGAAACTAGGAAATAAAGAGTTGGAAAAATAGAGCCGGTTGCATTAGCAGGGAGAGCCCACTTGAGATCGACGGAACTGAGTATACTCACCTGGTCACGGCGTGGAAGAAAGATGTAGCCGCGAAGCAGGGTGGTATCTAATGCCTGCACTAGACTTGAAGAGAGAGGCAGCGGAGGTTCAGGATAGGAATGGCACGTGCACCGTATGGCAGGGGAGGAATGCTTAAGTACCCCAAAACGTACCCCGGGGCGAGTGCCTTTCCCTGTGGTTCTCACGGGGAAAACAAAGGCTTAATGGCTATAAAACTACCCTAAATGGGCCACTTTAGGATCTGGATATATGATTGTGACACCTCGGGAAGGGGGGGACAAAGGAGGGAGGGGGAGTGCCGGGTGGGTTGATTAGATCTTCCAGGAAAGAAGCTGGCGTTGTCTGAATGGCATACGCCCTGGAATGCGGAGGTTGTATAGAAATGCGTCCATGAAGCACTCAGGGCAGCCGGCACTTAGCTTCCATTCCGGGGCGGCTTTCAAGATATGCAGAGCAGGGCGAGGCTGGCCGCTGCGGACGTGGTCGGCACGCTTCCACGAAATGGCTTCTCAGAGCAGGCTGTTCAGGCTGGTCTTCTGGCTGCCTGGGAACACGGCTTCTGCCTGGGCACGGCTTGGGGCTTGCTAGCTGGCAGCCTGGTGGCGAGGGTAGACTCAGCGACCAACCCGCAAGAGGCTCTCCGCGGGAACTGGCCAGGGGTGCCTGGCCAGGCTCGTGGGGAGTCCCTCCAGCTGGCACTGTGCTGTTAACGGCATGGCACTGGGCCCAGGTGAGGCAGGCGTCCACGGAGGCAGGAAACAGTGTACAAACAGTGCAGTCCATTGCAGAGTAGAGGCAGGAAACGAGGCATAAGTGGTATAGTCCACAACAGCGAGTTAATCAGGAAACAGGCATGGGCAAGGCTGCCCTTAAACAGAGTCTCTGGTGTAGCTTTAAAACAACAACGCAGGAAACTGACTCAGTTCATGGCAGGCCTCATAGCAGGAGAGGGGGGGGTCCTTGGCAACAAGGAATTAGGGAAAGACTACACATATTTTTGTATATATGTCCATTGTGAGTCTGTAGAGTGTTTAGAAATGCAAATTTGGTCTGGGCAGGCATGGATTCAAATGCCGACTGAAGCTTATTTGCAGGGGTTCTCGGGGGGGGGGGGAAGGGACATACCTCACAAGGAGAAACTCCCTTGGCTCTTCTTGAAGGAAGTGTGAGGTGCAAATGTGATGAATGAAGGAAGAAACACCACCCATATCACAAAAATACCGTAAGATCTCAGTACCTCTTATCCAAAAAAACATACCTAGGTAGCATTGGCTGTGAAATGTTCAACCGCCCGAGGAACTGAGGAGCTCGTAACAGTATTTAGGAAAACTTAAAAACATTTGTAATACTTTGGCAAAACACCTAAATCTATAATGTTGTGGTCTTTTTATTTTTCCTAGATCCAGGTCATAAACAAATAATGGAGAACTGCAACTTCACTGGCTATGTCCGATATTTTTTCATCGTTGGCTTTCCCAATCTTCAAGACCACCAGGTCCCGCTCTTTTTTGTCTTCTTGGTATTTTACCTGCTAATCCTTGCTAGTAACTTCACTATCATCGTGGCCGTTGTCCTAGATCCAAAGCTGCATAAGCCCATGTACTTTTTCCTGACCAACCTTTCTATCTTAGACATTCTGCTCACAACTACCACCATCCCCAAAATGTTGGCTATGTTCCTAGTCAATTCGAGATTGATCTCTGCTCATGGCTGTTTCTTGCAAATATATTTCTTCCATGGCCTGGCAATAACTGAAACGTTCCTGCTTGTGGTCATGTCCTATGACCGCTATGAGGCTATCTGCCATCCTTTGCATTACACGGTCCGAATGACAAAGAGAGGAAATATCCAGCTGGCAGCCGGTGCCTGGGTGTCTGCGCTCTTGGTGCCCATCCCAGCGGTTGTCCAGTCCTCTCAGCTCGTGTTTAGTGGAACGCCCAAAGTTTACCATTGCTTTTGTGACCACTTGGCGGTAGTCCAAGCCGCTTGCCAAAACTCCTATGCCAATTTCCAGAATTTTCTGGGCTTTACGGTTGCTATGATTGTCTCCTTTGTCCCCCTTTTGCTCGTCTCCATCTCCTATGTCTACATCATTCTCTCCATCTTGAGGATCAGCTCCAAAGACGGGCGGAGTAAGGCCTTTTCCACCTGCTCCTCCCATCTGATTGTGGTCACCACCTATTATTCATCCATTGCTATGGCGTACCTTTCCTACAGAGCGGACATGCCCCTCGATGTGCACGTCATGAGCAATGTGGTGTTTGCTATTTTGACCCCTTTGATCAATCCGCTCATTTACACTCTGAGAAACAAAGAGGTCAAAAACGCAGTGAAGAAAGTTGTCGTTCTCAAAATGTTCCATCATCACTAGCAAAAGATGGAATCCATTTAGGTAAAGCGAAATCTGTAGCGTGGATGTACTGCCAATTATTGAGCAACCTTTCTAAACCGCATAAACTCCTTGCACTTAAGTTTGACTTGAGCCTAACTAATCTCTTTAATTTAAACGAGACTTCACTACAAGTATATTTAGTTGCTTATTCTCAGGGCTTTTTTTCTGCGAAAAGAGGTGGTGGAACTCAGTGGGTTGCCCTCGGAGAAAATGGTCACATGGCTGGTGGCCCTGCCCCCTGATCTCCAGACAGAGGGGAGTTGAGATTGCCCTCTGTGCCGCTTGGCAGCGCAGAGGGCAATCTCAACTCCCCTCTGTCTGGAGATCAGGGGGCGGGGCCACCAGCCATGTGACCATTTTCAAGAGGTTCCGGAACTCCGTTCCACCGCGTTCCTGCTGAAAAAAAGCCCTGTTTTCTTCTGCACAAGTACTCCATGTCAGCCTGTTGAAGCGAAACAATAAAGACTCTCGAGGCAATTTAAACACTAAATAGATTTACCTGGCAATCCTAGGTACAAGTATAGCCTTCTAAGTTCATTGAAGGAAATGGGCTCGGAAGAGTGTAACTCTGGATAGGATTACACTGTCAGGGCACAATCCCAAAGTTTGTTTAGGAGATCCTATATATGTCAGAGCTTCACTAGCACATTTATTTATTTGGGTTTTTTTTTTAAAGAAAGTTTGTAGGTCTGGCTTTCTTTCAGACATCTGGGACCCAAGGCATCACAAATAAAGAATAAGCATTAAAGCAACAAGATAATTTTTTTAAAAAAACAGGCAGCCTACAGGAATAAGATTAATAGTAACCTCAATGCAGACCAATATCTAAAAGAGCTCCAGGCAACGTATTTGCAGACACTAACCTGAGTGTAATCTTAAACACCGTTCTAAATCTAACGGGGGACATTGGAAGTATTGTACTTCTTTTCACAGCTGTATTGGGGAGGGGCTGTGGGTTAGCAGTGGAGCATCTGCTCGGCATGCTGGCGGTCTCAGGTTCAAGCCCCGGCCTCTCTAATGAAAGGGATCAGGTGGTCGATGACCTCTGTCTGAGACCTGGAGAGCCACTGCTGGTCGGAGCCGACAATACTGATCTCGATGGACCAAAAGGTCTGATTTGGTATCAGGCAGCTCCATATGTTTATCCAGTGGACTCAGAAGGCTATGGCGATGCTAACAATTGCAATATGAGAAACCCCAAAGACCCTTCAAAATGCCATCAGGATCCTCCTCATTTATTCTAAAAGGCTATTCCAGAGAGAGGGGAAGTTACCAAAAAAGCCTGTGAATGGGAAGTAGCTGTTTCCACCTTAAAGCAAGGGAAGGGCACAAACACAACCCAAAAATCTTGCTGCACTGAACAGGGTTGCGGTTGAGGTTCTTTAAAAGAGGTGGTCTTTTAAACATGTTGGCCCCAAGGTTTTTTTTTAAGCCCCCAGTATTTTTTTTTTAAATCACAAGTTTCAAAGGGCCAGAGTGCCTTCAGCTGCATTTAGAAATGAACTGAACATCCCGTGAAATGAAAATAAAACGAAGTCCCGTGCGTCCCACTGCTACCTTTTGATTGCAAACAAGCTGCCTCTCCCAGTTAAAGTTTCCAAATAGTCTTCAAGGGCAGCCCCACACAAAATGAATCACAATAGCTGAGCCTTGAGCTTACTGTATCAGTATGGGCAGACTGGCATTTTCCAAAGAAGGGGAAACTGTTTGGGCTCTAAGTGCGTCTGGAAAACTGCATTCCCTAACCACTATAGTTATCTCCTTTTCTGATAACTAAGTAGGATCCAAGAGAATCCCTAAGCTCTTAGCAGGATCTGTCAGGGAAAGCCCGGCCCCCTCAAGAACAGACAGCTTACCGATCATTGCCGTCTTCTTCTTGTCTGGATTCAGTTTCAGTTTATTCTCTCAGCCACTTGATTATGGCAGCCAGTCACTGGTCCAGGACAGAGATGGCAGCATCTGGAGGCTTACTGCATGACATCTACAATGGGTCTCAGCCGCATACTGAGGACATCCAACTCCAGAGCTTCATACGCTCTTCATATATGAAACAGCATTGCAGAAAGCACAGAACCCTTGAGCACTCGCACTCCTTGTAGCAAATCCCATAATACTGATGGCTTATCCTCTACGGGTAACTTCTGTGTACAGTGGGTTAGGATAACTCAAACAACCACAAGGACGCACCTCCAATTACCACATTGTAAATTCCTCGACAGCAGCAACTGGTCAACCGTATCAATAGCTGCAGGCAGTGTAAGAATAACAAGGCAATTCCCTTATCTCTTATAGCTGTAAACAAGAGATTGTCTAAAAGAACAAGCAAAGTTGATCCCCATCCGAGACCCGAGACCCTGAAGCCGGACTGAATACGGTCAAGGGTAGATGTTTCATCGAAGTATCCCTGGAGTTGCTCCACCATGACCTGCCCAAGGATCTTACGCAATAATGGCAAAGTGGAGACAGCGTTATAACTGGCCATGACTATCTAAATAAGGAGTCTTCTGTAATGGTCTGAACGAGGGCTTTTCTTTGTGCTGGTGTAGCCCAGATGAGCCTGAGGTTGGCAGAGCTTGGAAGTTAAATGGGGTCAGCCATGGTTAGTACTTGGATAGGAGACCACCAAGAAAGACCAGGGCTGCTATGCAGAAGAAGGCGCTGGCCAACCACCTCTGCTCCTCACTTGTCTTGAAAGCCTCTTGAGGAGTCGCCATTAATCAGTGCAACTTGATGGCACTTTTATTATTATTGCTGCTGTTGTTGTTAAGTGGTACTGAGTACCAGCACCTTTGGGGGAGGATCTCCCAAGTCTTGAGGGAGGAATTAGTAAAAATCAGTGCAACCTTATATATGAATACCAGCAGGGGTCATTTTGTAGAAAAAGAGCTGCAGGAACTCATTAGCATAGCTCATTAGCATATGCCACACCCCTTGACATCACCAGAAATGTGTCATTCGTATAACTTATTTGCATATGCCACACCCCCTGACCTCACCTATCCTGGCTGTTTTGGACCCAATCCTGGACATTCAGAGCTGAAATTGGGCCCAAAAAGACAAAAAGGGGCTGAAAATGGCTGAAAAGGGGCCCAAAATGGTCAGAATTGGGCCACTGCTGAGCAGGAGAGTGATCCACAACCAGTCAGAGGCCCGATCCTGGCCATTTTGGGACCAATCCTAGCGGTTTTAGGCCTGATACTGGCCATTTTGGGCTCAATCCAGGCCAAAACGGGCTCAAAATGGCCAAGAGGCAGGTGGGCCTGCCTGAGGCAGGTGGCCAAGAGGCAGGTGTGCCACCTGACATGTGACCTCTTTGGAGAACTACCGGAACTGCGTTCCTGCACATTCCCCCTCAAAATGAGCCCTGAGTACCAGCACTATTTTTGTTCAAGGAAGGAAGGCACTGGCCAACCACCTCTGCTTCTCACTTGCCTCGATAGACCCCTGCTGAGGTTGCCATAAGTCAATTGTGATTTGCCATAAGTCAAGCAATCATGTTACAAAAAACGGTGTGGTCTGAACACTACCTCCTTCAAGGATTCATTCATTCATTCATTTTTAATTCGCCTTTCTCACTGAGACTCAAGGCAGCTCACACAGGGTATATCAATACGATCAACAGCTGAGATGTTCAATAAAATTTAGACTGCAGAAATGTGAAAACAAGCTTAAATCCAAATGCAGCTAGGAAACATTGCTGAAACAAAACAAGTCATTTGGCACGGCATATTAAGCAACGCAGAAAATCCCAGAAGGAACAGATCTACATTAACAGACAATATCCAGTAGTATAGTCTACAGTCCCTTTACCAAGACATCTCTCTGGCTCATTTCTAACAGCACAGGCCTACTACCTGAGTAAAAAGCCCTCCTAGTTAATTCAGTTTTGCATTGTTTTCAGAAAGCCAAGTGAGAGGGAACTTTCTTGACCTCTTCAAGAGGCCCATTCCATGAGGTGGGGGCCGCCACAATGAATGCGTATATGCAGGCAGGGATTGATTTTGCCCGTTTGTAGGACAGTATCTCCAGAAGTCCCTATTTAGATGAACGGAGCTGCTGTGGCCCGGGCCGGATCTAGGGGGGCAGGGGGGTAGTCTGCCCCCGGGCGCCGCCAGGGAGGGGGCACCGAGAGCAGCTCCCAGCTGCCGGAGCACGCAGGCGACAGCATGGGCAGCCGCATTGCCTTTTGCTTGCCCCGCGGGACAGGGGGCGGCCGGCTTGCAGTGCACCCCCTGTCCTGCAGGGCAGGCAAAGGGCAGCACGGGTGCCCACACCATTCGCTTGCCCCACAAGAGAGGGGGCAGCCGGCCGCCCCCTGTCCTGCGGGGCAGGTGCATGGCGCGGGCAGCCTCACAGGCTCCCGTGCTGCCTTTCGCTTGCCCCGTGGGACAGGGGGCGGCCGGCTTGCCGCGCACCCCGTCCCGCAGGGCAGGCAAAGGGCAGCGCGGGCGCCCACACCATTCGCTTGCCCCGCAAGAGAGGGAGCAGCCAGCCGCCCCCTGTCCCGCGGGGCAGGTGCATGGCGCGGGCAGCCTCACAGGCTCCCGTGCTGCCTTTCGCTTGCCCCGTGGGACAGGGGGCGGCTGGCTTGCAGTGCACCCCCTGTCCTGCAGGGCAGGCAAAGGGCAGCACGGGCGCCCACGCCATTCGCTTGCCCCGCAGGAGAGGGGGCAGCCGGCCGCCCCCTGTCCCACGGGGCAGGCGAAAGACAGCGTGGGGGGCTGCAAAGCCGACCGCGCCATTTGCCTGTGGAGAAGCGAATGGCGCAGGCGGCTTCCCAGCCCCGCACACTGCCTCCGGCGCCGGCGCGATGATGTCACCAAAATGACATCATCACACCGAGTCAGAAGTGCGCACGCGCTGCACGCACGCGCAAGGACCTACAAACGTTGCCCCCTGCGCTGGCCACGCTAGATCCGGCACTGGCTGTGGCATAACCGAGGGAGAGAGGCGGTGCAGCAGATAGGAGGGGCCAAGACGATAGGCAAAATCCCCTGACTAAGGAGTTATTCACAATCCTTTGAAGTGGGATAGGCACTGACTGTTTGTAAGATTTCAAAAAAAATGAGAGGCAGGCTACAGCCAGTGGCCTTCACTGCACTAAGAACTTTTGTCAACATCACAGAGAACAAACTGAGACAATTGGGGCAATTAGGAGCAGACGGTACAACAGGCTCCACGACCACATGAGCCATTAATAAATCTGCACACAGCTCAGAGTGTACAGAGAGGTTTTTATCAGCAAAGAAGTGTACAATAACATCACAGCTAAAGGCCAAATTCCTATTTGGGGGGGACTCCCCTTTAGGAGTCATCAATAACTGAATGGCTATAAACAACAGACATGGATGTGACTCAACTGATATAATGGTTGTAGAGAAGTATAATTGCTTTACAGCTATTACTGCCACTCCATATGCTTTCCAGTGATCTGTATAATGTGTTCTGTTAAATTCATCCCAATGTTTCTGCCATGTCTTCCCGAATTTTTCAGTTCCAGAGAAAACCAGGGAGCTGGGGTTCATAGAATCACAGAATCTTCCAGACTCTAACAGACTCGGTGGGTGCAGCACTGACCAAATTGATTCTATAGATCATATTCTTCTGGGGTGTCAGACCAACCTGGTTCCCTTCTTTGATCCAGAGACGAACTTACAGGATCGTGGGAACTCTGTCAACGTGATTTATCGGGATTTCAGTAAAGCTTTTGATAAGGTCCCCCATGACATTCTAAAGGGTAAACTGGAAGGCTGCGGACTGGACTATAGGACAGTTCGGTGGATAGGGAACTGGTTAGAGGACTGCACCTAAAGAGTGGTGGTCAATGGTGTTTCATTAGATTGGAGGGAGGTGTTCAGTGGGGTGCTGCAGGGCTTGGTTTTGGGCCTGGTACTTTTCAATATTTTTATCATTTTTTTGTTATTATTGTTATTAATTACTCAAATCCAAAAAGACATTTCAATCACAACACCAAGTTGGTTCAAAATGACATTAAGGCATCTCAGAATTACATGGGATCTGCCAGGCAGTTAGATGGGTAGCCGTGTTGGTTTGCAGTAGGACAGCAGAGATTTTAGTCCAGTGGCACTTTAGAGACCAACAAGATTTTCAGGGTGTGAGATCTCGAGAATCAGAGCTGTCTCTGACTCTCAAAAGCTTACACTCTGGAAATCTTGTTGGTCTCTAAAGTGCCACTGAACTAAAATCCTGCCAGTCTCTGGGTGTGGACTATCCTATCAGGTCATCTGCTCCTACAGGGGAAAGAGAGCCATCCATAACTAACAATGAAATCCTCAGAACACTTTCCTGGGAGTAAACCCCATTGAATAGACCTGAATAGGATTTTGAGTAGACCGGCTTAGGATTGCTCTCTAAGCCTTCAAAATAAGTATTGTTTGACTATGGCATAGACTGAAACACCAGAAACCTGTTCAGCACAAACCTTTAATTGTATCCTGGGGCTTGACAAATCCCAGACGCTACATTGCTATAGTACTTAGAAATTTCATTGTGGTACCTAGTATTTTCTGAAGAAGTGAGCAGAGGCTCATGAAAGTTCATACCCTACCACAAATTTTGTTAGTCTTATATGTGCGACTGGACTCTTGCTCTTTTCTACTGCTACAGACAGACTAATACGGCTACCCATCTTGATCTAGTATTTTCTGTGTACCATTAGAAATTATGGCTATACATAACTCTGAAGGCTGAAATACGAGTCTGGCTCTTAAATTTTTGACCTGGCTTCTAAAGCCACAGAAAATTTGTCCGAGCCTGTCATATCCTCTCTCATGTGTTGAGTCCAAGATAACCTCGCAGATTCTTGGAGCCCTTATAAAGTCCTGAACCGGATAAGCAGGGCCGGCCCGCCCATTGAGGCTGATGAGGCCACCTCCTCAGGGCGCTAAGGTGCCGGCCCAGTGGCAGGGGCGTGCACCACGGAGCTGCTGCCGCCACTGCCGGCCAGGAGCGCGTGCTGGCGGCAGCAGCATGGGGCAGCTAAGTGGGCAGCTTCCCATTCAGTTGCTCTGTGGGCCAGGTGCAGCCGGCGGCCAGGGTGGCCGGCTGCGCCTGGCCCATAGAGCAACTGAACGGGAGGACTGGAAAGCGCCCCCCCCCCCCCGTGCGCACGCCAGCTCCTGTGTAATGGCGTCACACGCAGTGACATCATCATGCAGTCCGGTGTGCACACGCATGCACAGAGGCAGTATTAAGTTGCCTCAGGTACCAGCGATGCTGGAGCCGGCCCTGCGGATAAGACAAGGTAAGCGCCACAAGTCCCACATAACCATCATTCTGGTGGTCCATACCACCAGGTCAGAAACCACCACCACTAGACAGGCAACTTTTGGCAAACTAGATCGACAGTAAAATCAAGAAGAAATCCTATCTGTCACTGAATCCCAAAATGAGGCAGATAATATCAGCAATAGTTTGCTCTGGGGATGAAAGAGAAAGACTTCCAAAGGATGGTGGTAATCTCTCCCATCACCCGTTTCTGTATGGATGAAGGACTGCATAGAGGACTGGGATCACCTGAGGCAGAATAACGTTATCTGAATCCTCTGTCAAGATTACAGACACACACACTAGGTCAATACTCTTCTCCATCACTACACTAAGCAGAAGAGAGATTTGGGATAGGGTCCTGTGCTTTTGCCACTGTGAATGCAAACTTTCATTGTTAGTGTCCCACAGGAGTTTAGAAGACTTTATATCTTCAGGCATTTTTTTCATACACGCACAAGCATGAGGAAGCAGAAGAGGCACCTTTCACCGAGAAACAGTGCTTGCACAAATCAATAGCCCTAATGCAAGTGATTCCACTTGTACAACCAGAACCAGAACTATAGTTAGGACATTAAATCCTCCACAAGCCCTGCATAGAATCCAAGCCTTTATTCTTTACAGGCCTGGCACTGCACAGTGTCAAGGCTGAAGTGGAGGAGGGGTTAGAGGAAATTTTGCACCCGCATCCCTGAGGATGAGATAAGACTGTGAGCATCAGTAGCCATTCTCACCATCGAACGTCTTCTCTCACCGTCATACGTCCCTAGCCCAGGCAACACCCCAATGTTATAAATACACAAGAACCTTAGAGAGGCAAATGCTGCCAGTTTAATATCCCCCATTGCTACAGTCCAAACACCCTACCATAATCCAGTGTCTTCCCTACCATAATCCAGCAATGCCACCCTGCACTCTAAACACAAAGCAGCTCACCTAAAAACCACCCAGCAAGAAGACTAGAGATTCCTGCCAGTGTTAAACCAGCACTGGTGTGTCTGTGCAGGCATAGGGGCCAGAAATGGTTGGCCCCAGAGGCTTGCCAAGGGAGAAGGAGGGCTGAGTTGGCATCCTGAGACCCCTCAGGTGCCCCCCAAGATACCACATGCCCACAGTATCCACCAACAGCTCAGCCAGACATCACCCTCCACCTTTTAGGCCTTTGGGGGGCCTTGCCTCATTCATCACAAAACTCTTACTTGTTTGGGTTGAGGCCAGCCTTAATGCACCAGAAGGGCACCATTGTTGTCCAATGTCTAGCTACTCACCAGTAGTTGGATTTCCTTAGGAGTCATCAATATGTACATCTATTCTTTGGATGAAGCATTGCCTCGCAAAAAGTTCCTGAGCACCTCTGATGACATCGAAGCTCAAGGGCATAAGCGCACGTCTGCAGTCCACTCAGCTGAGATATGATGTTTGCATCCACAGAGGAATAGAGAATTGCAGTCAGGGATGTTGGCCCAAATGGATGGAGAAGCTGGGTGAATTTCTGGTGACGAGACAACAGGGAGCTCTACTAATAGCTGCCTCCAGGCCCAGGTGTAGATTCGACTTCTGCCATGCAGCACTTCTGCCTGTTCTGAGAGTAGCAGAATAACCCTGAAGGGAAGAAAACAAACGCACAACGTTTTGGGGTCTTCCAACTGTTAGTAGGTTTGCCACCCACCCAGACTTTCACTGGCTGAATCGGAATTTTACTTTCTTCTTGTTACTCGTCGTAGTAGAACAAAATTCAAGTCCATTAGCACCTGAAAGACCGACAAATTTTTCCAAAGTATAAGCTTTTGTGTGTCAAAACTCACTTCATCAAATACAGTATCTGACAAGGTGACTCAAAGGCTTATACCCTTGAAAATGTTGTTGGTCTCTAAGGTGCTTTCGGTCTTGAACGTTGTTCTGTTTTCTTGTTCAGTTACCCAAACTGAAGGATACCAAGCCAAAAGTTCTAGATACATCATTTGAATTCCTGTTTATTTACAAAACTTCTTACACTGTTTTGCAATGAGAGTTCACGAGGCACATTACAAAAGGCAGGTTAAGGGCATGACAAGATCCAGGCAAGAAACATATTCTTGTTACAAAGGGGCTCTGCACATGCTCAGGGGCTAGGTTTGCCAGCTCCAGGTTGGGAAATTCCTGGAGATCTAGGAGATGGAGTGTGGGCAGGGCAGGGTTTAGGAAGAAGAGGGATCTCACTGGGGTATAATGCCACAGAGTCCCCCCTCCAAAGTAGGGTTCCCAACCTCCAGATGGTGGCTGGAGATTTCCAGGAATTCCAACTGTTCTCCAGGCAACAGCGATCAGTTTCCCGGGAGAAAAGGGTTGCCATGGAAGGTTAACTCTATGGCATTATGCTCACCTGAGGTCCCTCCTCTCCCCAGATCCCATCCTGCCCAGGTTCCACCTCAAAAATCTCCAAGAATTTCCCAACCAGTTGCTGGCAACTCCAAAGCAGCCATTTTCTCCAGGGGTACTGATCTCTGTGGCCTAGAGATCAGTTATAATTCCAGGAGATCTCCAGCCACCACCTGGAGGCTGGCAACCCTACCTGGGGCACTTTAGGAGTTTCCTTCTAGGTCCCCCCCGCCCCGGTCAAAGCAACAAAAACCCTTTCTTTCTCCTTGAAGGGAAAGGAACTCTGCACATGCGCAGTGGCACGATGGCGCAGGATGTTTCACAAACACCCACCAACAGCCGTCAGCGACTTCTCTTCTTTATCATCACCTGTAGGTGCTGACAACGAGGCCCCTCCTGTGGTGAAGTTGCTGTGAAGGGGCGTGAGGCACAAATGGTGCCACAGTGCTAAGGACAGGTGCGCAAGCGCTACGGAGAAACCAGCCCCGGCCTGCAATGAGGGGAGGGGTCCTTTGGTAGAGACTCAGGGGGGATCTTTCTGCCTCAGAGGGAAAGAGGAGGTGGAGGGGGCAGAAATGCTTCTGGGGCAGAAATGGTCCTGCTGCCCTCCCAGGCTTCACGGCCTTGCATCCGCTTAGGCCTGTTCCTTCCAGGCCTGTGCATGTCGGTTGCCAACGGCAACAGCTGGGCCGGCAGGGCCATGATTGTCTCATGGTGGGTGGGGCTACAGCAGGAAGGGGGTGGAGCCTCCAGCCAGCCCAAGGCAGCAAAGGATATGGGCAGAGCTGGGGGAAGTATCTACAGTTGCCAACCGCCGGGGGAGGGTTGGAGACCTCCCAGATTTGCAACTGATTTCCAGCCTACAGAGATCAGTTCCCCTGGAGAAAATGGCTGCTTTGGAGGGAGGACTCTATGGCGTTATACCTAGCGTTGCCAGCTCCAAGTTGGGAAATTCCTGGAGATTTTGGGGAGGGGAGGGTGAAGCCCACAGAAAGCAGGGTTTGGGGAGGGAAATGGACCTCAGCATGGAATAACGCCATAGAGTCCACCCTCCAAAGCAGCCATTTTCTCCAGGGGAACTGATCTTTGGGGCCTGGAGATCAGTTGTCATTCCAGCTCTCCAGCCACCACCTGGAGGTTGAGACAAAAACAAATGCCGTAAAAAACTGACTCTGCAAACTAGAAAATAAATTATACAATAAGCATCCTCTTATAGCAAAGTATCTTTTGTATTTTACAGCCAGTTACACAATTTTCAAAGTGCTGTAGCACTTCAAAGTGCTTTGTTAACACTAATGATCTCACAGCACAAACAGCTGTAGCTATCGGAAATCAGCCATACATGAATACCATGCAATTAACAATTTATAACTTTACACCTGAGTAATACAAGTTGCTACAACGTACATCTAACTGTATAACTGGCAGTAAAATAGAGAAGAAGTTTTGCTATAAGAGAATGTTTATTGTATAATTTATTTTCTAGTTTACATAGTCAGTTTTTCATACCTTTTGTTTTTGTCTCAGCCCTTTCTGTGATTCTCTCTTTACACACCACCTGGAGGCTGGCAATCCTAGTTATACCCCCTCCTGTCTCCAAACTCTGCCCTCTCCAGGCTCCACTCCCACCCAAAAAATATCCAGGAATTTCCTGACCTGGAGCTGGTAACCCTAGGTGCATATGGGCCTCCATTGTGAATGCTTGGTTTTGAAATATTTGTATGAGGTCTTTTTGCTTGACAGCATGGTAAGAGGCAGGGGTCATTTCATAGAAAAAGAGCTGGAGGGACTCATTAGCACAACTCATTAGCATATGCCATGCCCCTTGACAACACCGGAAGTGTGTCATTAGCATAACAGATTTGCATATGCCACACCCCCTGACATCACCTATCCTGGCTGTTTTGGACCCAATCCTAGCCATTCAGGGCTGAAATTGGGTCCAAAATGGCAGAAAGGGGCTGAAAATGGCTGAAAAGGGGCCCAAAATGGTCAGGATCGGGCCGCTGCTGAGCGGGAGAGTGATCCACCACCCATCAGAGGCCCAATCCGGGCCGTTTCGGCCCCAATCCAGGCTGAAACGGGCCCAAAATGGCTGAGAGGTGGATGGGGCACCTGTCGTAGGACCTCTTTGGGGAACTGCTGGAACTGCGTTCCTGTGCGTTCCCCCTCGAAATGAGCCCTGGTAAGAGGCACTGAGAGAAAGAAACATAATGAGACAAAAGCTGAGTGCCAGTGAAGAACCAGATATGGGTTACCAACTCCAGGTTGAGAAATTCCTGGATATTTGGGGGTGGGACACGGGGGGGGGCAAGGGTTGGGGAAGGTCGGGACCTCAGCAGGGTACAATGCCCTCCAAAGCAGCCCAGCCTGGAGACCTCCAGGCCCCACCTGGAGGCTGGCAACCCTAGAACCAAAGGAGGGAAGCCTTTTTTTCAAAGTCCCACAAGCCAAATCTCCGCCTCCAGGACCCTCTGCCCCAGGGGTCTTGATTTAATGCCCCTTCCCTGTTCTTCATCTGCTCTGCACTTTCTGTGCTCCTGGAGCATACTTGGTCCACATCAGGCTGAATTCTGAAATTCTTCACATCATAGCCTTACTATGATGAAAAATTAAAACAGAGGCCTTGAGGAGGGTAATTTAGGATGCCCCTACGGGCATCCTAAACGGGCATCCTGAATTACCCTCCTCAAGCCCTCCGTTTTAATTTCTCATCATAGTAAGGCTATTCATTTTTTTATTTAGCATATTTACACGCAGCCTCTCCAGAGACCGTTGAAGGCAGCTCCAGCTCACAATGTTAAATACAAAATCATAAAAATAATATCGAAGTTATCACCTGAGCTATAAAACCACAAGCCATTAAAAAAAGCCCTCAAGCTCGTAATCGGAGGCCTCTGAACGAACCGTTTGAGAATTTTTTTTTGTTTTCTGAATAAATTTTCTTGGGAAGTGATTTCATGTTAGGGGTGCCAACTCTGAGTTAAGAAATGCCTGGAGATTTCAGGGTGCAGCCTGGGAAGATATTGTTTGAGGAAGTGATGGACCTCAGTGGAGTATAATACCATAGAGCCTGCCCTTCAAAGCAGCCATTTTCTCTAGGGTAACTGACTTCCCTAGTCTGGAGATCAGTCGTAATTCCAGGAAATCAGCCCCCCCCCCCACCTGGAGGTTGGCAACCCTATTTCATGTATATTTCAGAATGGTTGCCGTTTATTTTCTGGGCCTACCCAAAGCACCGCAGTGGGAACTTAGATCCTATGCTGTCACGGGATCAATTTTTCAGATAAATAAATAAAATGTTTTTCAATCTATTCGATGGAGAGGTTTGATCTATGGGGATTTATCTCTCCGAAAGGACCAATACAGCTCCTTTATAAATGGTGGCAACAGAGTTTCTGCCGTTACATTTCTAGAGGTTTTTCATCGTTATGACTTTCCAAGGCGAAGACCGGTAAGCATGAAGAAACCTGGATTGCTCCACTAGACAAGCAAGTTTAACAGCAGCCGTGTTGTTGCAATATAAGATTATTCGTCTGGGTGCAAAATAAGGGAGGGTTTTTTTCTGGCATGGAAAAGGATAAAACTCAAGGGCTCCAGTGAAAGCAATAGGAGTTTTGCCCTTAACTTTCAACGTGGTAGAGCATTTGCTTTGCATGTCAAACCAGATTTAATCTAGGGTAAGGAGGACTGAAAGGAACAAGGAGCAGGTAATATGGGAAAGATTCACCTGAGGTCCTGGAGAGGCACTGCTGGTCAGACGTTGAACTTGCCAGCCCAAGGGTCTGATTCATATAACCCAGGAGCTTCCAGTAGTGAACTGAGGGGCACGGAAGAGAGGTGTGAATTCCAGGTTTGCAACACAGGCTGTTGAAATGTGTCATCTGTGGAACAAACTGGACATGACTTTTGTATTTAGGACAGCTGAGGTGTTTGGTGCTGTGAAACACAGCTGGGATTAGGGCAATGGGGGCACTCGTATTATGGCCCTGAAAGGGACGGGGTCTAAGGCTTATCCCCTGTGTCCTTTGCCTGATTTAATATCCATCCCCCAATTCTTTAAACCCTCGTAAAGAATAAAGACAGGGACAAACCCCCCGCCCCCATACACACCCAAGGCTTAAAGCAAGATTTGTGACTGAAGAAAACAGTTCCTGCGAATGAGCAAGATTTGGGTCCAGTAGCACCTACTGGAAGCTGCTCTTCTGCTATAGACCAACACGGCTTACCCTATAAAAACATGGCTACCTTCTTGAAATTAAGTTTGTGTGAAGGTAATCCAGAACTGCTGCATAGGGTTGCCAACATCCAGGTGGGACCTGGCGTTCTCCTGGAATTACAACCAATCTCCAGACTATCGAGATGAGTTCCCCTGGAGAAAATGGCTACTTTGGCGGGTGGAGTTTATGTTGCTTCAATCCATGCTGGACCCCCATCAATTGGAGTTCCAGTCTTATCCAATAAATTTTTATCACTTCTCCAAGGAGCTCAGGGGAACATTCATGACTTCCCCAAATTATCACAACCACAGCCCTGTGAGGTAGGTTAGGCTGAGCGAATGTGGGTGGCCCAAGGTGACTCGGCAAGTTTCCGTGGTAGCGTGGGGATGGCAGAGTCCTGCTCCTGGTCTCTAACCACTGTACCACACTGCATCTCCAGCTTAACATCATCAGGTTGGCTGCTTTCCAGCTCTGACGGCCGTGAAAGGCTGGAGGAGAAACAAACCGAAAATCTTAGAAGCCCAAAAGGGGCTGGGTGATCTCTCCAGTGCCCGATTGTCTGTGTCTTCCCTTTCTAGAGAGATGAAGGGCAAGATAGGGGCACTTTTTTGTTCCATGGCTTCAAAATTTCTGGAATTGTTACATCGTCGTTATCCAACTTATATTGTCTCTATAGCTACTATCCTTCTTCCCCTGCCCATAAAAATCTCACTCAACCTTCCTCCTTGGAAGGTGGTGCCCGTGGAAAGTGCCCTCAGCTATGACTTACAGCGACCACGGTGGGGTTTTCACAGCAAGAGACTAACAGAGGTGGTTTGCCATTGCCTGCCTCTGCAACTCCAGTCTTCGGTGGAGGTCTCCCATCCAATTACTAACCAAGGCCAACCCTGCTTAGCTTCTGAGATCTGACGAGAGCAGACTCACCTGGGCTAGCCAGGTCAGGGCTCCTCCCTGGATAGTAGCAGGGAAATCCATCTAAGCTGGTGAAGACCTCAAGGTTTACTGCCTGGATCCCAAAGAACCTTCCTGGGCCCCAAAGAGGGCTGTACTTGTGCTTCCCACAGCTGTGTTATGCCACCATCAACTCCCTATAAATGGCAAATCCAAACACCTCCTCTTTGCTTCCCTTGAAGCAGATCTAGAGGTCCCACCTACACAGTGAAGGAGGACGGGAAGAGACAAAGATCGTACAGGTAACCAGGGAACAGCCTGCCCCAGGAAGTCCTGGGAGGTGAATTCGAATCTGTTGCAAGCTGCATATGTGCCACTCGAGCGCTGTTTCTCTGTGCATGAGTCGACCTCCTCACCCCAGGAAGCCACTATGTGCCCTATTGGGGTAAATACAGGCACTGATGTGAGTATCTGTACGCTGGGGCTGTTTCAGATTAAGAAAACAGTTTGGGAAGGAACGCTTACCCACACTGTTGGAAGAAGAGGATTCAATGCTGTCCCTTTCCTCAGGTTTCAGAGGGGGACAAACCAAAGAGTTAGAAAGATAGAGCGGTCGGGGCACTCTGTTTACCGCTCTGACTGTCCCTTTGATATGTAGATTGCTATTCTCAGGATTTCCTCCTCCGGACTTCCTCCCTCTCACTTCTCTTCCTGGCTTTGTTCCAGGCAACACCACTCTCCTCCTCCCTCCATCTTGGCAGCATGGATGCAGGCCTTGTCCTGCCATCCATGCCCATCCTTAGACTAGATAGGTGGTTAGGCTCTGTCTCTCCTCCTTTCAGAGTATGGAGTTCCTACAATAAAGAACTCTCATTTCTTTTCTAAATATAAAGCAAGTGTATGATTTAGTTTCAACCCTGCATACACACCAGCCAGCAGAACCAGCTCACAACCACTTAAAATCACGCTTCCTATGCCGAGCGATAGACTGTGCTAATGGCCCAAACATGGAATTCTTTAATTAGGTTTCTGGGGCCTACATAATGATTTATTTATCATACACACCCTTGTGAACCAGTCCCAGTTTGACTCGGGGCTCTCGCATGCCTGAAAATTAAGGTTTTTTTTAAAATGGTGGGAACTCTGTCCATGGAACTCATAATGTTGCATGTACTCCCCCCCCCCATCCCCAAGGAAGAAGAGGAACAAGGAGGAACAATTTTAATGCCATCTTTATTGGTTTATTGACTGTACCTGTTTGAAAGACAGACAATATTGACTGGAAAATATGATTTAAAAAGAGAGAGAGTTTAGCTTTCTCCTGCAGTTAAGTTTCAAATGGAGAGATTTCTCAAGTCAGCAGTATCTGGAAATCTGTTGTGGACTTCTCAGACATTTGCCATTAACATTGTACATTTGTCATTAACATTTCATGATCTTTCCCCCTCTAGATTCAATCAAAAATAATGGAGAACTCCAACTTCGCTGGTTATGTTCAATATGTTCAAAATGGGACATACCTCACAAAGGGAAACTCCCGTGGAGTTCCTTGAAGGAAGTGTGGAGTACAAATGTGATGGTGATGGAATGAAAGAAGAAACGCCACCCATATCACAAAAGTGTCGTAAGATCCCAGTACCTCTCATCCAAAAAACACACCTAGGTATCATTGGCTGTGAAATGTTCAACCACCGGAGGAACCAAGGAGCTCTTAATAGTATTTAGGAAAACTTAAAACATTTGTAATACTTTGGCAAAACACCCAAATCTGGAATGTTGTGATCTTTTTATTTTTCCTAGATCCAGATCATAAACAAATAATGGAGAACTGCAACTTCACTGGCTATGTCCGATATTTTTTCATCGTTGGCTTTCCCAATCTTCAAGACCACCAGGTCCCCCTCTTTTTTGTCTTCTTGGTATTTTACCTGCTAATCCTTGCTAGTAACTTGACTATCATCATGGCCGTTGTCCTAGATCCAAAGCTGCATAAGCCCATGTACTTTTTCCTGACCAACCTTTCTGTCTTAGACATTCTGCTCACAACAACCACCATCCCCAAAATGTTGGCTATGTTCCTAGCCGATTCGAGATTGATCTCTGCTCATGGCTGTTTCTTGCAGATGTATTTCTTCCACGGCCTGGCAGTAACCGAAACGTTCCTGCTTGTGGTCATGTCCTATGACCGCTATGAGGCTATCTGCCATCCTTTGCATTACACGGTCCGAATGACAAAGAGAGGAAATATCCAGCTGGCAGCCAGTGCCTGGGTGTCCGCGCTCTTGGTCCCCATCCCAGCGGTTGTCCAGTCCTCTCAGCTCGTGTTTAGTGGAACGCCCAAAGTTTACCATTGCTTTTGTGACCACTTGGCGGTAGTCCAAGCCGCTTGCCAAAACTCCTATGCCAATTTCCAGAATTTTCTGGGCTTTAGTATTGCTATGATTGTCTCCTTTGTCCCCCTTTTGCTCGTCTCCATCTCCTACACCTGCATCATTCTCTCCATCTTGAGGATCAGCTCCAAAGATGGGCGGAGTAAGGCCTTTTCCACCTGTTCCTCCCATCTGATTGTGGTCACCACCTATTATTCATCCATTGCTATGGCGTACCTTTCCTACAGAGCGGATATACCTCTCGATGTGCACATCATGAGTAATGTGGTGTTTGCTATTTTGACCCCTTTGGTCAATCCTCTAATTTACACCCTGAGAAATCAAGAAGTCAAAAGTGCTGTGAAAAAAATCGTTGTTCCCAAAATTCTTCATCATTACTAGCAAAGGATGGAATCCATTTAGGCGAACTGGCTGCGACATCGGTCCCCCCATTGATCGCCAGGGTTGATTCGGCTGATCTGGGTGGTTATGCGGGTGTCCCCTTCCTTCCTCACTGCTCCATGTGCATTCCTCCCGAAGCTGCACACTCGGTGGAAGAGGACGACCATCCCAGAGAGAAGGAGTGTACCGTTCTTCAGTCAAGGGTATATGATAGCTGTGCTCCCCTGCTAGAACCTCCAAACAAGCTCGAGGTCCATTTAGGCAAAGTAAAATCTTCAGCACAGACATTCTGTGGAATCAGGGCTTTCGGCAACTTTTTTTTTCTCAAAAAAAAAGCGCTGCTCACCAATAAATCTTAGCCCACAAATGAAGGTGGGGCAAGGCCATGGTACAGGCAGCCCTTTGGTACCCTTCCTGTCCCTCTGTCCACACTCAGTACACTCTAAAGTCAGAACAGCTACAGCAGTTCTGTAGGTTTCAATCAAATCCTGTGAGAGCCTAGTTGTTGGAAATGCTCACAAGTTGGTATAGAAGAACCATGGGATAGGGGGGATGTTTGCCTAGGCTGTGTCAGTCCCTGGCAGTTAGATCCCCAAATCCCTCACAGAAAGCACTCAGGTGCATTGGTTGAAGTAACTTTTATTAGAGATCTATACAGTCCAAGTGATCTGTACAAATGCATTGGCAGAAGTGACTATTCAAAAATGGACACTACTAATTATAGGGAACCTTCCTGCCCTTTGGGTCCGTTGACATTCTGGCTCGAAACCCGCAAAGAGTTACAAGAGAACTGATTAGTTTAAGCTAGACAGAGTACAGAATGAAATCATCACAGTCTCTGAGAAAAGAGACATTGCTCGCTGTCCGCAGCTTGCGTCCGAGGACTCTTGCTCCAGAAGTGAAAGGAAATATTTGCAATAGATAACAGGCAGCCTCCACTAGTTCAGCGCATTGTAAGTTAGCAGTTTACACACTCTCGGATGATTTATACAAAATTCAGAATACAACCTTAGCAAACAGTTATGATCAGCACAAGATACATAACACAATATTGGCAGGTACGCTGGAACGCATGACAGGCTGATGCTGCCATCATATGAAGCATGGCTGTTTCCACACGGCTTACTTTTTGTTGGGATACAGCATCTTTGCGCACAAAATCGCGCCAGGAAGACGCTGTTATTGTGCGATTTCGTACGAGATCACGCTGTCATCGCGTGATTTTGTTTGAGAACATGCTGTTATCATATGATTTCGTGCGAGAACACACTGTTATCGCGTGATTTTGTGTGAGAACACACTGTTATCACGTGATATCGTACGAGATCACACTGTTATCACACGATTTTGTACGAGAACACACTGTTATCACATGATTTCATACGAAAACACGCTATCATGTGATTTTGTACAAGATCATGCTATTATCACGTGATTTCGTGCGAGAACACGCTGTTATCATGTGATTTCGTACGAAAATACAGTTATCACATAATTTCATATGAGATCACATTGTTATCACGTGATTTCATGCGAGAACATGCTGTTATCGTGTGATTTCACGTGAGAACACGCTGCATCCAGGCAAAAAGTAAGCCGTGTAGAAACAGCCCATGTGCCATCATATGCTAGCTCAGAGTGTTACCCAATGAGGAGGGTCTCCTTGTGAGTTTGGAGAATTAGTGTGCAAGGAGAAGCAGCAAGAGGTGGATAACTTAGGGTTTTTTTGTGCTGATGTTTACAAGGGTCCCTTCCTTTTGAGAACCCTTTAAATAAGCAGGCAGATGTTCAATCAAAAAGGAGTTTTTGTTTGAAATACTAAAGATCAATTGCACATAAAACACACAGCGCACACACAGGGCTAACTAGGAAAACAGGGAAGAATGTTGGAGAAAGTTGCAGAGTTGGATTATATTTATCAGCTCCAGAAGACAGAGAGCATCCGAGGAAGAGCAGCTTCTGTGACCAAAGGAAGAGGCGCTTGGAATTGCAGTCCAAGAGTGCACGAGTGGGTTCAAAGCACACACACCGAATGAGGCAGTGGGCAGTCCAATTACATTGTGGAACATACTCTGGAGCATTACTGCACCTTCTGCCCCCAAACAATGACTTAATGGTCATCTCTGGGGGAGACAAAGAATTGGGAAACTGTCTCCGGGGTGGGACAATGAACTAGGAAGGTTTGATTCGGTCTTCCTGGGAGAAACTATAGGTGTAAAAAGATTATTTGATGACCCACGATGGCTGGATGGGTGAAGCTACAATAGGAGAGTGGGTAAAGGGTAGGATTGGAAGGGTGTGTGAATGGATTCATCCGAGTACTTCTTTTTAACCTCCATTGTTCTATGGTTTTACACACCTCCGGGCATGGGGCTGAGAGTTAATCTTATATCAGTCACCACTCACGTTCCAGTACTTTCCCATTTCCTGCCTAGCCAGGCAGCTTGTCTGTGTTTTAAACACATGAAGAGAGGGGCTTATGATATTCCATATTCATAACCCTTCTCAGGGCTTTTTTTCTGAGAAAAGAGGTGGTGGAACTCAGTGGGTTGCCCTCGTAGAAAATGGTCACATGGCTGGTGGCCCCGCCCCCTGATCTCCAGACAGAGGGGAGTTTAGATTGCCCTCCGCGCCGCTCCCCTCTGTCTGGAGATCACGGGGCGGGGCCACCAGCCATGTGACCATTTTCAAGAGGTTCCGGAACTCCGTTCCACCGCGTTCCCGCTGAAAAAAAGCCCTGACTCTTCTTAATATCAAGAAGGCAAGTGTGACTGCTAATGATAAGTGGTTTAGAATGAGCAAAATGAAGCATCCTGGGCTTTTTAGTTCTGAAATTGGAGGGGGGGGGCTGTCCTTCTTGTAATGCTCTGTGCCTGTCAAGTGTTCATTCCCAATCTTGCAGATATGGAACATTAAGTGACAAATTCTGCATAGATTCTTTTGCTTTTGGGGTTCTACAGTGAGCAAGTGCACGGGAAGTTGGAGGGCGAAACGTAAAATTAGATTCACTTGAGCGTCCCCAGTACATCGTATGACTCTCCTATGACTGATTCTGGGAGAAACTTATTTGTAGCCCCTTTGAGCCACCAGTCTTTTGGGAAACGTTTAAGTCCATCACTTATCTATAAAGAAAATAGTAACAATATAATGATGTATTTGCATATACCTGATAAATAAATCATATGTTGGGCCCAGAAACCTAATTAAAGGATTCCATGTTTGGGCCATTAGCAGAGTCTATCATTTAGCAGTGGGAGCATAATCATAGGTGGCTGTGAGCTGGTTCTCCTGGCTGGTGTGTGTGCAGGAGAGAAAATAACAAAGCATACACTGGTTTATACTTAGAAAGGAAATAAGAGTTCTTTATTGTAGGAACTCCATACTCTGATAGGAAAGGAGAAGAGACAGATCCTATCTACCTATCTAGTCTAAGGATGGACATGGATGCTAAGACAAGTTCTCCATCCATGGCTGCAAGATGGAGGGAGGAGAGTGAGGAGTGAGATGGTGCCTGGAACAAAGTTTGGAAGAGAAGTATGAGGAGGATGTCACGAGAAGGAAGTCCTGAGAATAGCAATCTACATATCAACGGATACTCAGAGCAGTAGACAGTGAACAGGATGCCCCCCGATCTCTCTGTGTTTCTGACTGTTTGGTTTGTCCCCCTCGGAAACCTGAGGAAAGGGACAGCGCTCACTCCTCTTCCAACGTACCTGTCAGGTCTTGCCAGGTACTTCCCCAAACAAGTCATTGCATCATTCCAGTGTATGAGATACAAGGTTCAAGCTAATGTAACATGGTCATTGACCAGAATGCCTAAAGGCGGGAGAATTAAGTTAATTATAGGTCAGTGTCCCCTCCCCTAATAGTAAGAGATGTCAGTTAGGAGTTTAGGCGTGCTTCGCCTGGGAAGAAGGGAGGGGGGAAGGAGAGGAGCACCGCTCTGTCTCTGAAGTATCTTCAAGGACACCTTCCCAGGCTTCAGCGGGAACTTGTAATCAAAATACCTTGCCTGAAAGATAACCAGGTAGCAGCAGCTCTACACATCTCTACTTCCCTCTGCACTCCCTCAGAGGCACTGATGCAAAACGGCCATGAAACACACAGAACATCTGACAATACCTTTCTTCAGTAAGGTTCTATGCATACTTACATAAGATGATGCCATAGAATAAAGTGGAACTTACTTCTGAGCCTGGCTGTTTTGTCCCTGTATGTAGCAATATAGTATCCCAGCACCTTTTGACCAGCCATCTACGCTGGGGTATTGGCACATTTTTTAACACAAAAAAGTACTATGTGAAATTATCAGCATCTCTGTAGTGCTTGTGGTCCTGAAGTGAAATTGGTTGCGTTAAAATGCCCCCATTATTTTCAAAAAGACTTGAATTCTGCTGACTATTTGAAACCAGGGCTCTCCGCAAGATGGTCCTATCTAAAATCTGTGGAACATTCTCTGTACAGTAGAAAAGAGCAAGAGTTCAGTAGCGCCTATAAGACTAACAAAATTCGTGATAGGGTATGAGCTTTCGTGAGTCACACAGCTCACTTCTTCAGATACCAGAGCTGTGGCTCACGAAAGCTCCTACCCTACCACAAATTTTGTTAGTCCTATAGGCGCTACTGGACTCTTGCTCTTTTCAGCTGCTACAGACAGACTAACATGGCTACCCATCTTGATCTATTCTCTGTACAGATTGATTTTTTTCAGCTTAGAACATCACTTTTATTTGTTTTCACAGGTATTATGTATATTCTTTTTTAAGAAATCCTTTTATTTTATTTATTTTTCTTTCAAAACATTTCTAGGGTTACCTTTCCACCCATATAGTGTCCCCCAATCAGCACACATCAAACATGTCAACATTAAAAACATTAAAAACAAATTATATATACAATCATTCAATAAAAACATATAAACAGACATACTGTTGTGTTTGTAATTTACTGTATTTCGTATATTTTGGCATTTATGATTGCTTCATAACATTGTGGAGCTTTGAAAAGGAGGGGTGGGATAAATGCAAAAAAGAAGTTGTTCATCTCTTCAGGGAATTGCATTCAATAACCATTTACTACACTTTTCTACCGTCTTTCTCCCATGGGACTCAAAGGAATGCCTAGCAGTTTTCTGGGCAACCTTTCTCACCCAGGCACTGAGTGAGAGAAAAATAGTTCTGAAGTTATGTTTCAAAGCACAATTGCAGACACTTGTGTGATGGACCCCTGCCTGATGTACATAAGATCTCCTTTTACACAACTCTTTCCACCCAACTTTTGTTAGCGTTTGTCCTCCTGTTTTTAATGGTTACTAGTTGACCGCTTTTAGTGTTGCCAGGTCTCAGCATTTGCCCTAAAGTTCCAAGGTCTCTAGGAAAAAGAACCAAATCTGACAAAGAGAAAACTCTGTTTTGCAAAAGAACTGTTTAATTGGAAGAAAATAAGCTGTACGGAAATAGTAGCACATCACGCCGTCCTCCTGACTGATTAAGGAGTTCAAGAATTAGTATTGCACCTTCTCAGTTTAGGAGCACTGTGTCTTTCTAGTACAAACCCTTTTTGCACCACTGTCATTTTGTGGACATGTGTGTAAATCAGAGCCAGATCGATGGGGGGCAGGGGGGTAGTCTGCCCCCGGTGCTGCCAAAGAGGGGGCACCAGGCGCAGCTGCCAGCCCCGGGAGAGCGCAGGCAGCAAGACAGGGGGCGTGCTTGCCGCATGCCCCTTGTCCTGGGGAAAGGCGAATGACGTGGGTGGCCTCCCAGCCACCCACACTGCCTTTTGCCTGCCTCAGGAAGCTGGCCGTTCGCCTTTCCCCAGGACAAGGGGCGCGCGGAAAGCCAGCTGTCCCTTGTCCTGTGGGGCAGGTGAATGGCGCGGGCAGCCTCCGAGCCACTTGTGCTGCCGCCGCCGCCAGCTCCACGGTGCGCCGGGACAGCCAGCTTGCCGTGGGGGTGGGGGGGCACCCCAGCGTGATGACGTCACGGGAGTGACATCATTACACAGCGTCAGGAGCACACGCGCTATGCGCGTGGGCAACTAGCCCAACTACAGTTGCCCTGGGCGCTAGCAACCATAGATCCGGCCCTGGTGTAAATTTCCACAATGTAATGTCAAGTCTTCACTGTTTTCTGCCAGTAATGTGGTGTCATCATCATATATCAAATTGCTAACGTTCCTCCCACCAATTTTCACTCCAGCTTCTTCTAGATCGAATCCATCTTTCCTTATGAAATACTCTGCATAGAGGTTGAACAGGTAGGGAGATAATATGATTCCTTGTCTTATACCTTTGCCCATTGGAAACCGTTCTGTTTCCCCAAATTATTTCCTGACAGTAGCCTCTTGTCCAGAGTTCAAGTTGTGCATCAAAACAATCAGATGTTGTGGCACCCCCATTTCTTTTAACACTCGCCATAGCTTTTCGTGATCCACACAGTCAAAAGTTTTGCTGTAATCTATAAAACACAGGCTGATTTTCTTCTGAAATTCCCTGGTATGTTCCATTAGCCATCGTAAATTTGCAATGTGGTGCCTCTTCCTTTTCTGAATCCAGCTTGAACATCTGGCATTTCTTGTTTCATATATGGCAAGAGCCTTTGCTGTAGAATTTTGAGTATTCTCTGGAAAAGTCAATAATTCTAGGAAAAGTGGAAGGTAGCAGGAAAAGAGGAAGACCTAAAATGAGATGGCTTGACTCAATAAAAGAAGCCACGTCCTCCAGTTTGCAAGATCTGAGCAAGTCTGTTAATGATAAGACATTTTGGAGATTTTTCCTACATAAGGTCACCCTAGGTCAGACATACCACACACACATGTCAAGTGCTCCCAAACATAGTCCTGTAGAATTTACAGTTCTTTAAATGTTATCTATCTGTCCCCCTCCACCAGTTTTTCTTTTGCATTTTGAAAATATTATTTACTGTGCTCCCCACTTTAAATCCTGCCTCACTTTTTATGTTTTTTGTTCTATTCCAGGGGGGGCGGGTGTTGCTGTGGAGGTGGACTAAGCCCTGGCAATCACAGTATGACATTCTTCTGAGCTGTCATGCTTCGTATTTTTCAGTGAAGTGGATAATAATCTGTTTTGCCCCCCCCAACCCATCCCCCCCCACAGGTCTACATCACGGATAACCTGATTTACTCATGAGGGAGAATTAGATGGGAACAGGATGGCTGCATATGGATGGCCAAAAATGAGGAAAAGAGGCCTCAACAACCAGGGTGGGGTGAGGGGAATTGCATACAAATTTGCATAATCTAATCTATACTAATTTATACTCATAGATGTAAATGTATAACGGCTGCAATTTAAACTGAAATCCAGCTCTGCCTGCAGTCTAAGCACTCACTGGAAATGGGAGAGCTTTTTAAGTTCTTCCTGCTCTCGTTTCATAAAGATTTAATCATCTGTATATTGTCGAAGGCTTTCACAGCTGGAGAGCGATGGTTGTTGTGGATTTTCCGGGCTGTATTGCCGTGGTCTTGGCATTGTAGTTCCTGAGGTTTCGCCAGCAGCCGTGGCTGGCATCTTCAGAGGTGTGTCACGAGTGACACTGAGAAATCTCTGTCTTTCGGTGCTGCACCTCTGAAGATGCCAGCCACAGCTGCTGCCAAAACGTCAGGAACTACAATGCCAAGACCACGGCAATACAGCCCGGAAAACCCACAACAACCATTTAATCATCTGGTTTGTTTTCCCATGGCATCAGGAGAAATGAACTCTGACTCATGAAAGCGCACCCTCGAATAAATGTTGTTAATCGTTGAGGTGCCACAGGGTTCCTGGTTTTGTTCTGCTACAATAAACTAGCATGGCTACTCCTCTGGAATTAGCTTGAGCAGCCCTTCTTCCAACTGCAGGGAGGTCTGTGTACCCTGTGGCTGCCCTCGGAATCGAGCAGCATCCCTAGCCCCTTCAGCCAATTGTACAGGACAGAAGTGGTACTGGGACATTTCAGAGGAGGACAGGTCTCCAAAAAGAGGTCTTCTGGCCAATCTAATGGGAAGGGAATGAGCTGGCAGGGTGAGAAGGTGGTAGAAAATTTGCACTTGTGCTAGAGCTCTTGCACAAGCAGAAATACAAGATGAAGAGTGGGATAGCTGAGTGTGCTAGGCCAGTCTTATTGAATCCCCACTTGCATTCTGCTTGCACAAGGTGTTGTCCAAGCGATTCCTGCTCACTATAACATATAAGAATTCATGTACTACTGTTGCATTGTGCTTTAAGTGAAGCAGTTCCCCAGCACACCTGAAAAGTATTTAGAGTGTTAGTGTTTTCTTGTTCCTCAGTTGTTGGTGTTCTTGGAGTTAGCAGTGTGTAGTTTGTTTGGAACCTTTTTGTTATGCCAGTAAACTGACTTATTTACTGCAAGGGATGTCTGAGAGCCAAGCTACAAGTGACTTCTTTCACATGTAGAACACTTGATCGTTTTCGCACGTTTTCCTGGGAACTGAAGTCCCAATGTCCTTCCCCTCTCTGTTAGAATCGCTGCCTGAAGAGCCAGAGAAAGCCGGTTGCAGAAGCAGCTTTTGCAAATCATTCCGCCGGTCACAAGCCTGCTCTCAACTATTGTTTGGGGGCGGGCAGCTGCTTCTTTCTCCCAGGGCGTCCTGCTCCCAGGGAGCTGCTCTGGAGAAAGCCGCCGTGTCGGTGAAGCTCCAGCCGCAGCGACAGCAGAAGATTCTGCTGCTGCTCTAACATGCCCTCATTCCAGTTTTTCTCCAGGAGCTCAGGAGCAAGAGAAGGGCATGTTAGAGTGACTGGAGGAACGATTTGCAAAAGCTGCTGCTGCCGCCGGCTTTCTCTGGCTCTTCAGGCAGTGATTCTAACAGAGAGGGGAAGGACATTGGGACTTCAGTTCCCAGGAAAACTTGCGAAAACGATCAAATGTTCTACGTGTGAAAAAAGTCACTTGTAGCTTGGCTCTTAGAGACTTCATGAATATCCTGTGTGATTTGGGCTGATACAACGACATTACATGCATGAGATCTTTTGCAAGCATAAAGCACTCCGCAGCTGCAGGAAATTCATGCACCTGCATGTCCTCGCGTCCTTTAGGCTTCCCTGTCCTCACTTTACAGGCACCTCCTGTTAAGATTTGGCTCTCTTCAGGGAACATTTTCTGAAGGGAATTGACCATTGTATTAGCAAAGATTGCTATTTTGCATAGCACTTGTGACTCTGCCACACATCTGTTTATAAACTTTTAGATTTCGAACTTATGATAAATTACAGGAACAATTCCAAGTAGGCCTACTCAGAAGTGCCATTCATTCAAGGAGGCTTACTTGTAGAAAAGTGCAGCCAATGCTAGCTTGAATATTTTTTCTTGAAACAACTGGATAATTCCTATGCATGCTTCTAACATTCTGCTAAATGTGCATAACCATAACGTTCAAGAGGGCGGAGATTAGAATTGTAGTAGAATGGAACGTTGCAGCAAAAGTGGCACGCGCGTCAGTCCCAAAATGTGTTTCGGAAAGTCTTCAGACTGAAAGGGAAAGGAGACAGCAGAAAAAAGAAATTGGAGTCAAACATGGAATTGGGAAGGGGGGCATCTGGCCTTCATCTACTTAACTAAAGGTGCCCCCCCCCCCCCCGCAGCTTTCTGAGAAACTCATTGAGTGAGGTCGCTTTCTTGGGAAATGATTTCATGCTAATTTCAAGACCGTTGCTGTTTATTTTCTTGGCCTACCCAAAGCACTGCAGTGGAAACTGGGATTCTATGCTCTTGCGGGACCAATTTTTCAGAGAAATAAACAAGATGTTTTTGAATCTCTTCCATGGAAATGCAGAAATAGCCCAAGTTTTAGCTAGGGGATTTGTCTCTAAACGGGGCCGTGACGCTTCTTTATGAAAGGAGGCACTGCACTTTCTGGGGTTGCATTGCAGACGGTCGCGGGATGTGCGAAGAGTCTTGGATTTGACAAGACAAGTGAGTTTAAAGAGAGCAATATGATTACAGTGCAAGCTGTATATAGTTTATTTCATGCGCTGGCTTTAATTCTTTGCCCTGTTCCCTTCCCTTCTTGAGTTGCATTCTTTGCACCCATGAGTGATAATATTTGGCTCCTTCGAATAGGTGTTCTAGTATTGCATCAAAACTTCAGTAGCACCTATAAGACTAACAAAGTTTGTGGTACGGTATGAGTTCATGAGTAGCGAAAGCTCATACCTTGCCACAAATTTTGTTAATCTTCTAGGTGCTACTGATCTCTTGCTCTTTTCTACTGCTACAGACAGGCTTTTGAAAGGCAGTGCTGGAGGAGAGTTTTGTGGATATTATGGAAAGCCAAAAAGACAAATAAGTGGGTACTAGATCAAATCAAGCCTAAATTCTCCCTAGAAGATAAAATGACAAATTGAGGCTATCGTACTTTGATCGCATCACGAGAAGACAAGATTCTCTGGAAAAGAATGCTAGGAAAAGTGGAAGGCAGTAGGAAAAGAGGAAGACCCAAAACGAGACGGCTGGACTCAGTAAAAGAAGCCACATCCTCCAGTTTGCAGGATTTGAGCAAGTCTGTTAATGAGAAGACATTTTGGAGGCCTTTCATTCATAAGGTTGCCATAGGTTGGAGGCAACTTGATGGCACATAAAACACAGAGAGAGACAGATTAATACAGCTACTCAGGGCTTTTTTTCTGGGGAAAGAGGTGGTGGAACTCAGTGGGTTGCCCTCAGAGAAAATGGTCACATGGCTGGTGGCCCCGCCCCCTGATCTCCAGGCAGAGGGCAGTTTAGATTGACCTCCGCGCCGTGGTCAATCTCAACTCCCCTCTGTCTGGAGATCAGGGGGCGGGACCACCAGCCATGTGACCATTTTCAAGAGGTTCCGGAACTCCGTTCCCCCGCATTCCCCCTGAAAAAAAGCCCTGCAGCTACCCATCTTGATTTACATCAAGATATTATACTGACTGCCTGAATTTGCTCAATCTCCTACTAAGATCTTTCTATTATCCCCTCAATATCCCATTTTTGTTTTCTCTCACTCTATATTCTCACTATCCCTTCCAAGCTTATAGGGGAGCCTTGCCACTTGGTCTAAGACCCCTAAGAATCATTTGTGTGCGCCACCCCACAGATCAGGAAAAATTTTTAAACTGGATGTAGAACCTAAGTCGACTACTCCTTTAGCAAAGAGGTGATGGATGAGGGTTTTCTTCCTTACGTTCATGCTATTTTTCTGTGCATTTGGGCAGAATAGAAAAGTAGTCCAGGGTCAAATCCACATCCACCCATTACCAGCATGTTTATCGGATATCTTCCGTTTGCCTCCAATCCGCGATTTTTTCCTCTTCGTTCACATTCCTGCTTCCAATCCGTCTTTCTCGCGCGTCCCTCCAGTCACACGGCCATTCGAAAACCGCTTTTTTGGGTGGGACCTTTTTTCCTGCCCATTTTTTTAAAAAAATTTTGAGCGCACTTTTCCGTTATTTCGATCTTGCCTTATAAAGAAACATCATTGAAGATAATGATGCCTCTCTTCCCCCCACTGACAGCACTGATGGCTCTCTCCCGTTTCTTTTTTGGAAATTTGGAAGCTTGTGGGAAGCTTTCGTGGGCATTTCCTATGCAGGACAGTTCAGTGCCTGAATTTTACTGAAGTTTCACTTCCTCGGAGTGTCATTATTTCGATATTTCATAATTTCGATATTACAGTAATATAAAATTAAAAAAAATTAAAAAGTTAAAAATGCTATGAAGTCAAAAACAGTCTTTTGCAGACTACGGAGCACTTGCAAGTTGAATCAGCCAATAGGAACTCTCGGAACGGCCGGAGAGACAGGAAGGGGGGTGGTTTTTTAAAAAACCGCGTAAATTGTGCATTGGCCCGTTCACGGCCACCGTGAAACTCCCGTTGAAAACCTGTGAACACATATTCGGGAGAAACGCGAATGAAATGCGTCTGTTTAATGAGGTAATGTGACCGGCACTCGGGATTGCGTGGGGAATGCGGGGAACATGCGACTTAGAATGAGTAATGTGGATTTGACCCAAGCTTTCACTGACAGATGTCTGAGATACACGTCTTTGTCCACAAATGGCAACACTGTCACAAACCCAATTTTTCTGGGTGTGCCCTGGATCCGTTATTCCCAGCAGCCTGGCTACATATTACATTCATTATACCAAAGGCCACAACATGCAAACTAGATTCTAACTCTTGTGAATTCTGGAAGGCTTCTCAGGGGCAGGGAATCCAGGAAGGGGGCCTAGTATGGACCAACTCCCAGGGAAATAGAAGCTACTGCCTGCTTTTCCCATCCATCTGTTGTTTTCTTCCAGGGCATTTTTTCTGGGAAAAGAGGTGGTGGAACTCAGTGGGTTGCCCTCGGAGAAAATGGTCACATGGCTGGTGGCCCCTGATCTCCAGACAGAGGGGATTTTAGATTGCCCTCTGCACCACTCCAGCAGCATGGAGGGCAATCTAAACTCCCCTCTGTCTGGAGATCAGGGGGCGGGGCCACTAGCCATGTGACCATTTTCAAGAGGTTCCGGAACTCCGTTCCACTGCGTTCCTGCTGAAAAAAAGCCCTGTTTTCTTCTCTTCTACAGTGTGTGACGGCAATAAAAAAGGCCAACACTATGCTGGGGATTATTAGGAAGGGAACTGAAAACAAGTCAGCTAGTATCAATGGTACCGCACCTCAAAAAAGATATTATAGCCCTGGAAAAAGTGCAGAAAAGGGCAACTAGAATGATTAAAGGGATGGAACACTTCCCCTATGAAGAAAAGTTGAAGCGCTTGGAGCTCTTTAGCTTGGAGAGACGACGACTGAGGGGTGACATGATAGAGATTTACAAGGTTATGCATGGGATAGAGAAGGTAGAGAAAGAAGTAGTTTTCTCCCTTTCTCACAATACAAGAACTCGTGGGCACTCATTGAAATTGCTGAGCAGTCGGGTTAGAACAGATAAAAGGAAGTACTTCTTCACCCAAAGGGTGATTAACACATGGAACTCACTGCCACAGGAGGTGGTGGCGGCTTCAAGCAGAGACAGCTTCAAGAGGGGACTGGAGAAACAAATGGAGCAGAGGTCCACCAGTGGCTATTAGCCACAAGGTCTAGATGGAACTCTCTGTCTAGGACAGTGAGGCTCTGTATTCTTGGTGTTTGGGGGGGGGCAATCAGTGGGAGGGCTTCTAGTGGGAGGGACCTCCTGAGGACACCTGGTTTTTGGCCACTGTGTGACACAGAGTGTTGGACTGGATGGGCCATTGGCCTGATCCAACATGGCTTCTCTTATGTTCTTATGACTCTCTTTTAGAGATTACTGGCCAAAGTTCCTCCCCTCCCAATCCTAAGGGCAGGTAGCCTCTAAAGGAAAGAACAGAACAGTAGAGAGAAATCACTGAAGGTCTGAGAAAAGTTCCTAGCAGTTCCTGTTATGATACCCTCCTGCATTCTCTTTCCAAGGCAGCTCCAGAATCTTCAACAATGCATAGGCTACTAATTTTACATCATGAATGTAACATGTGGCCACGTAGAAGCAAAACAAAAAAAGAGGTGAATTGCTGCAGTCCCCTCAAATTCATCCTCTAATGTGATTTATGCCATCACGTGTCAGCAATGCCCCTCCACCCTCTACATTGCGCAAACTGGCCCGTCCTTTCGACAAAGAATCAATGGACATAAGTCTGACAACAGAAACCACAGCGTTCAAAAACCAGCGGGGGAACATTTTAACCTTTCAGGAAATTCAGTTGCTGAGCTAAAAGCAGCAGTCCTCCTGTAGGGAATTTCAAAGGGAGATTAGAAAGAGAGACGGCTGAATTGCAACTGATAACAAAGCTCGAGACAATGCATCCACCTGGACTGAATCAAGACCGAGGCTTCCTATCTCATTACCAATGCTGATTTCTCCACACCCACCACCCCTCTGCATACCCCACCCTATCCAATCACGCCTGCTATTGTCATTCACCGGCTATTGTCATTCGGCTTCTGCCATCACGCCATGCTCCAAGATATAAGGACAGATGGACTCACATTCGAGCTGTATCTGAAGAAGTGAGCTGTGACTACATCTGTAGACGGTGAGCTGTGATTCATGAAAGCTCATAATCTACCACAAATTTTGTTAGTCTTATAGGTGCTACTGGATTCTTGCTCTTTTCTACTCCTTCAGATTGGTTATACATGTATAGTTTTTTTGTGCTAATCTCTCCCTGAGGCTAACAATGAAATTCTAAGCAGAGTTATGCCAGTCTAAACCCATTCAAATCAATGGGCTTAGACTGGAGTAACTCTGCTTAGGATTTTACTGTAAGGTCACTGACATGCACGGCACAGCCTTTCAGTGGATGGGCCCCCTGTGTGTATCAGCCCCAACCGATTCTTCCTTGGCATCCTAACTCAGTTTTTTTTCTCTCCTCCAGATATCCTTGGCTGACAAACCATGGCCAACTGCAACGGCAGTACTTTGGCAAAGGAGTTTTTGCTGGCCGGACTTCCCGCTCTGCATAACTATCACAACCTGCTGTTTGTTTTGTTTCTGTCATTCTACCTGCTAATACTGATTGGCAATTTAGCAATCATCTCTGTCATTGTGGCGGAGGAAAAACTCCACAAGCCCATGTACTTCTTCCTAACCAATCTCTCTGTGCTAGACATCCTGTTCACTACGACAACCATTCCCAAAATGCTGGCCATGTTTCTGGTTGATGCAAAATCCATTTCTCCCCCGGCTTGCTTCCTGCAGATGTATTGCTTCCACAGCCTAACTGTGACCGAAGCTTTCCTCCTTGTCGTCATGGCCTATGACCGTTACGAAGCCATTTGTAACCCTTTGCATTACCCGGTCAAAATGACAAAAAGAATGAATATCCAGCTGGCAGCCAGCTCTTGGCTAGTGGCTTTCTTGGTTCCTGTCCCAGTCATCATTGAAACGTCTAATTTAGGATTTGGTGAAAGAACTCTGGTCTACCACTGCTTTTGTGACCACCTGGCTGTGGTCCGGGCAGCGTGTTCCAATTCAGATTCAAATCTCCAGAAGTTCGTAGGGTTTTCAATTGCTATGACGATCTCCGTCACCCCTTTGATCCTCGTGGTTGTATCCTACATCCACATCATTCTCTCGGTCTTGAGGATCAGTTCCAAAGAAGGACGTAGTAAGGCCTTTTCCACTTGCTCTTCTCACCTGATTGTGGTTGGAACGTACTACTTCTCTATTACCGTGGCCTATGCCTCATACCAGGCGAACATGCCCCTTGATATCCAAGTCTTGAGCACTGTAACTTTCGCCATTTTAACCCCACTGTTAAACCCACTTATTTATACCCTGAGAAACAAGGAAGTCAAAAGCACACTGGAAAAGTTCATCTTGCTCAGAATTCCCTCTGTTTTGCAAAAGAACTGTTTAATTTGAAGAAAATCAGCTCTACGGAAATAGGAGCACATCACACCACCCTCCTAACTGACTAAGGAGTTTAGGAATTACTACTGCACAAAAGGTACTTTTCCATTGGGGCGGGGGTGCTGTGGCTTCCTAGAACAAACCCTTTTTGTACCCCTGTCATTTTGTGAAGGTGTGTGCAATTGTCCACAGTGTTTTATAAATGCGGTCCTTTAGAAATGTATTTATATCTGGTCTTTTGTTCCAGGTTTTCTTTTGCTCTACACCATGTATTTTAAAAATATTGTATACTGTGTCCCTCCCCCCTTTAAATCCTGCCTCAACTTTTTATGTCCTTTGTTGGATTCTTGCTTCGGAGATGGACTAAGCCCCAGCGACCACAGTATGGCTTTCTTCTAAGCTTTCATTCTTCATATTTTGCAGTAAAGTAAATAACCTAATAACCAAATGCCCCCTCCCTAAGTCTACATGGATAACTCAATTTACCCTCAAGGGGGGGCATTTCATTTCCCCCTCCCCCACCATATCCTCTCCCCCCTTTCCTGCTTCCTTCTCTCCTCACCCACCTTTCCCTGCCCCCCCCATCTTCACCTTTTCCCTTCTGCCCACCTGGCAGCCAGTCCCCTATGGTTCAGTTGCATGGTTAGAGCTGCCAGTTCTCCAGTGGGGGTGGAGGATGCCCTGCTCCCAGCCTCTGCCCCCCTGCCACCACTCACCAGGCTGGCGGCGGGGGGGGGGGAGTTCAGGGAATGGGCCCTGGAGGCAAAATACCTCCCGGGCAAGCCTGCAGCAGGTGCACTGCCGGCAGGGCATGATGACTTCACTTCCAGAAGTTATATCATCACGCTGGCTGTGGGAATGTTCCCGCTCTTTGCTTGGGGCCTATTTGGGCCCCAAACGGGTCGATTCTTAAAGAATTGGCACTTCACAAAGAATTGCATGCACGCAAAGAAGATCTTCCCAGGAAGCAAGGGAATCTTTCCTCTCTGTAACTAGCTTCGTCCCCTTTCACATTCACATTTAAAACCGATGGGTTTGAGCTTTCGCCCCGAACGGCCTGGCAGCGGCTTTGCGCCGCCCCTTTTTACACTCTCCGCTCCCGATTCGGGCTCACGTTCTTTGCTGAATTTTATACTCCGGATCAGGCACTTGTCCTGCTGCGAGGTTTTTGGGCTGCTGAATACACGTCACTTTTTGAGCATTCGTGGTAACGCTAAGAAACCCCGCCCCCTCTCTGTGCTTCCATTTCGAACCCAAATCGTTGAAGGTAGCGCCAAGTTTTGTTGTGAAATGGTTACAGCTTGAGCATTTTTACTTGCAAGGAAGACAAGCACAAGAGCGGCTACAGTGAAACTAACACCGATCCATGCTTTCACCTCCACTGTCCGCTCGATTCATGGAATGATCTCCGACTTCCTCCCCACGCCTGCTTTTTTTACTATACTCTGCAATCAGAAAAGAAAGCAAATTCAGGGAAGGCTACAGGACTGAAACGGGTGCGTGTATATGTGGGAGGGGGAGCCACTCCATTTAGCCGGGTCTGAACTGCAGGCTGGTAAGAAGATAATCTTGGTTTGTGGTGGGGAAAGCTGCCTTCTCCACGAAGCCGCTGTTCTGCTTGCTTTGTGTACTTGCTCAACCACTCAACACAGCGGACTGTTAAATGCCCACAGTCGTGTTTTAAAGTGCTTAATGTATTTTGTGCATCAATTAAAAACACTGCAAGGATGCTGCCCTTCAGAAATACTAAAAAAAAATCAGACAGGGAGCTGAGGGGGCAGGGGGGAAGAGCCCTCCCCATCTCTGCTTGCCCGGTAAGGAAGTGGACAATGTGAGCGGTGGACACAGCTGAGCTGCCGCTTGCTGCTGCCTGCTTTGGTTCTGCTTGTCAGCATCATGTGCAGTGCATAGCCAGAGCCTAGCACACCCCCTCCGCAGCTGCCCCAGTTCTCTCCAATTCCCAGTTCCTCGGGAATTCAGGACAGACAGACCCACGGAGTTTCCCACCTCCCTCATGCTCTGAGCCCTTCTTTCCACCCTCAGGCCAGGCCAGGCCAGACGGAGGATGCTGCACTGCACCACGCGCTGCCACTGAACATCCTTTTGGAAACAATGTTGAAATAAGCATTAGGAGAGCTGATGAGGGTGGGTGTGGTTAAATCTGCTCTGGCAATCAATTTATGATAGGAATTGAGAGAGGTGAGCTGTTTGCACATGCATATACTGGACTAAGATCGAGTTGGCAGCTGAGGCAAAAAAAAAATCATCATTTGTCCATAGCCAGATACCGCGGGGAAAACCTAACCTAGCCCGGAGCTTCATCACATGACTAGCTCAGAAGTGTAAAAGGCAGACAAACATGGGATGCAAAACAGGTAACGAACACACTGAAAAGACCGAATGCAAAAACACCCTTGGTCGGCCCTCCTTCTGGCTGCAGGGAGTTCCAGATACCCTGTGGCTGCCCAGGAAATCAAGCCTCTTCGGCCCCTTCAGCCGGTTGTACAGAACAGAAGCAGGACCGGACATTTCAGAGTAGGACAGGGCTCCAAAAGAGACCATCTGGACAATCTCCTGGGAAGGCATACATTGGCAGGGCGAGGAGGTGGTAGAACGAACTGTTCCACTTCAGACTGTAGGTGGAGGTTCATATTTTGAGATGTCCCCATGTGTTTTTAACCCATGTTTTTATGCCCATGTTTAACTCCCGCAAACAGAAAGCAGGAACACCAAACAAAGCTGTGTTGAGTTTCCTATTTGTATGAAGGTGTTTTTTTCCCTGCAAAATAAACGAATTCTTTGCTGTACAACAGCAGCCAGCATCTTCATAAGGGGAACAGGGCCGTAGCGGCAGCCACAGGGTACCCAGAGCTCCTTCATTTGGATGTTCAAGAGGCCACTCGGATGCATCTAACAAAGAGAGCTGTGGTTCTCGGAAGCTTATGCGACAATAAAATTGGTTAGTCTTAAAAGTGCTAATGGACTCTTTACTATTTTGCTACAGATTAACATGGCTAACTCCTCTGGATTTCTGAGTTTGACTGTATTGTTTTCCAATTTCTGTTGTTTCAGTTTTTGCATTTCTTCTGTTGCGTTCCTTTTACAGCATTCTTTCCTAACTTTGTAATCCAATCTTATTACAACATTTAATGCACGTCTTATACTGTTCTGATTGCCTCGATAAACATCATTGTCCACCTTGCGTCTCAGTAAGAAAGGCTGGCTGTAAATAAATAAAGGAAATAAATAATGAAATAAGATGCGATGTTGAATTCACCACCCACAGTGCACACTGGTGCATTCGATCCTCCGTCCAGAATTTTCATCCACCAGGCTGTGCTGCACGTGTAGAGCAGAATTCACAGCCTGAAGGAAAATAATAATACCAACAAATCTAATGTGGATTGGTGAGAGTGGATTGGTGAGAGACGGGCAGAACCAATTCAGTGTGAGAGAGAGCAGACGGACAGGCATATATGCACATTTTATTCAACAATATAATTTGAAGAGTGCCATATGTAGTCCTTCTCCTCTCTACAAATACAAAGTGAATATAAAAACGCATAGATAAATGCAAATAAAGACCAAACATGCATGATCAAGTCACTGATTTAAGCAGTGCTCTAATTTTAAACATTAGCCAGCGCATGCTGGAGGAATACCAGAGGAACAGGGGACGGGGTTTTGAGCATCCCTGTACTATGCCCAGCTCTTGAAGGAAAATCTCTCCAAGGCTCACACAGGATATATCCTCAAGCTGGATGTGAGAGTGGCAACTCTGTTTAAACATGGAACTACTCCAATAACAATGTTGTGATGGGGGGGGGGGAGAAATCTGCTTTTAAACGCAAGTTTCTCTGGTTAATTAAAACATGAACATCCCGTTTCACTGAGTGATTGAAAACAGTGTCACATCCCACACTTCCATTCAAAAGTAGACCCACAACTGCGGACTTGCAACACAATTGACAATATGAGATAAAATAAGGCAATATCCTACTACATAATTCTGTAAACAGGTTTCCGACGACTCACTGGGATTCCACAGCGCAGGTGCGCTAGTGCACCCCTAGTGGGAGAAGAGGGAAGTAGCTCCATGGGCCAATGGGGCCTGAATGAGTCGCTGCCGGGTGGAGGAGGTGGAGCCACACACACACCCTTGTGCGCTCCCTGCCCACAGCGTCCCTGATCCGGGTGGCTGCTGGCAGATTTATTTATTTATTTGTTTGATTTATACCCTGCCCTCCCCACAAATGGGCTCAGGGTGGGATGAGGTGGAACTGCCCCCCTCACATGCTCCTCGCCCGTGGCAGTCACTGCCAGCTGTAGGAGCCCATCAGGGTGCCTTGCGCCGTCCCTCTCATTGCGGCACTGGGGAAGGGGCAATGCCCAGCCGGGCCATCCTGCCCTCCTTCCCCCACCCCAGATCAGGGCGCTGGGGAGGGGGCATCTTGAGATGGAGGCATGCTTAAGTCACTACGGCTAGTAGCCATTGATTGAGCTTTTCTACATGAGTTTGTCTGGAAGCAGAGAGTGCCCTCAAGTCATAGCTGACTTATGGCAACCCCTGGTGGGGTCTTCTCTGGAGGTCTCCCATCCAATTACTGACCAAGGCTGACCCTGCTTAGCTTCTGAGATCTGATGAGATCAGGCTCACCTGGGCTATCGAGGTCCAGGCACATGAGTTTGTCTAACTCCCTTTAAACCCATTTCTGATCATAACTATCACAGCCTCTACTGACCGTGATTCCCACAGTTTGATTCCTTAACAGACTTTCTCAGATCCTGCAAACTGGAGGACGCAGCTTCTTTTATTGAGTCAAGCCATCTCATTTTGGGTTTTCCTCTTTTCTTGCTGCCTTCCACTTTTCCTAGCATTATTGACTTTTCCAGAGAATCTTGTCTTCTCATGATGTGACCAAAGTACAATAGCTTTAGTCTTGTCATTTTAGCTTCTAAGGAGAATTCAGGCTTGATGTGATCTAGTACCCACTTATTTGTCTTTTTGGCTGTCCATTTGGTTGTCATTGCAGTCTCCCTTTTGGTTGATGATTGAGCCAAGGAATAGAAAATCTTGAACAACTTCAATTTCCTCATTGTCAACTTTAAAATTGTGTAGTTCCTCGGTAGTCATTACTTTTGTCTTCTTGATGTTCAGTTGTAATCCTGCTTTGGCGCTTTCCCCTTTAACCTTCATCAGTAGTCATTTCTGCTAGTAATGTGGTGTCATCTGCATATCTCAAATTATTAATGTTCCTCCCATCAATTTTCACTCCACCTTCTCCTAGATCTAATCCATCTTTCCTTATGATATGCTCTGCATAGAGGTTGAACAGGTAGGGAGATAATATGCATCCTTGTCTGACACCCTTGCCAATTAGAAACCATTCTGTGTCCCCATATTCTGTCCTGACAGTAGCCTCTTGTCCAGAGTTCAAGTTGTGCATCAAAACAATCAGATGTTGTGGCACCCCCATTTCTTTTAAGACTCTCCATAGCTTTTCATGATCTACAAAGTCAAAAGCTTTGCTGTAATCTATAAAACACAGGCTGATTTTCTTCTGAGATTCCCTGTTATGTACCATTAGCCATCGTAAATTTGCAATGTGGTGCCTCTTCCTTTTCTGAATCCAGCTTGAACATCTGGCATTTCTTGTTCCACATAGAGTCTTTGCTGTATGATTTTGAGCTTCACTTTGCGAACGATTAATGCGATTCTCCGATTGTTGCTGCACTCCTGAGCATCCCCATTTGGAGGGATTGGAATGTAGACTGAGCATTTCTTTGCTTTGTAGAGGACCACAAAGCGGGATGGGGGTGGGGGGTGGGGATAGCAGGTTGTTTACCTGTGCCTAACATCCTGAAAGGGGTCATTTGTGTAGACACACACTGAGGCACCTGAAAAGCTAATTTTGGGCACCATCCTCACCTGCTCCTCAGCAACACATATGTTTACTTTTATTTCAGTTAGGTACAGTCTGCCTTTCTCACTGAGACTCAAGGTGAGTTACATCGTGCAAGTCTATACGATCAAGCAGAAATCTGACACAAACCTGAAACAATGGCGTACGAATAGGTGATCTGTTAAAAGAAAGAAAAAACCATTTAGTTCATTCACCACTTTGGTTCTACACTGGACAACACATTGCCATGGACTTTGTGGCCACGTGACAGACGCAGCACCTTAATCTCCGCAGGCGGGATTTGTGTATAATGTTTACAAAGTGTATAAGGTTTACAAGGCTTGATTAGCTTATTGCTCATTGATATTTCTGCCGGACTATGAATGCACCTTATGAATGCTGATAATAAGTATTGAATTTTATGAACTGAGTATGTTATGCTCTTCATGCACTGTTGCAGTTTTCACGTATACACTATCATGTACGATTGATTGATTACAGCTATAATTGTAATATCTGTGGTTGGCTATTCTTGTGAAGGGATTTCCCTCTTGTTGGTTAGTGGCAATATTCCCAAGAATGCCTCTCCTCTTGTTTTTTGTTATATCTTTTTCTCCCACCTTTTCTCCAGGGAGCTGAGGGAGGGCTCGCCCTTCCCCATTTTATCCTCACAACAACCTTGTGAGGTCGTGGCTGGGCTAAGGTAACCCAGTAAATTTTTTGGCTGCATGAGGATATGAACTTTGGTTAAGTGGGTAGTCATGTTGGTCTGCAGTAGAACAGGAGAGTCCAGCAGCACCTTAGAAACCCACAATATTTTCTGGATCTGAGCTTTCAAGTTCCTTTCTTTAGACACCGAAAGATATCTCACCAGATATCTGGCCAGATATCTCACTCATTTGGATGTCCCATCTTATAGAACAGCTTTCACCCTGGCCCGATGTGAAATATAGAAAGATCCCATATGAGGATAGACGCTGCCGTTGCTCCATTGGTGAAGTGGAACCACTTGTTCATATGTTCTTTCATTGTCCTTTCCATCAAGTCTATAGGGGCAAGTTTATTTCCCCACTCTTAGACACACCAATGGCAGAGGCAAATAAGGCCTGCCTGGAGAAGCTCCTAATTGATGAAAATCCAACTATCTCCAGGCAAATAGCCAAACTCTGTCTCTATTTGGTTAAATTCCATAATAAAAAGAATAGCCATACATAGTCTCCCACTCTTTTTACGATTTTAACTATTTTAATGTCAATGTTTTAAATTTTAGAATTCCTGCGGTTCCCAAAGAACTATATACATTTTAAGATAAGATTTTAAATGCTAAATGTATTTTTTTTATGTCCTTTACATTTTAATGCTGGATTTAATCATTTTATTGATTGATAAGGATGTATTGTCATTGTTATGGTCTCTGACCGCAAATAAATGTATTCATTCATTCATTCAACCGACACCTTGGTTGGCTTTTTAAAATTTATTTTTTAATTTATTTTTGGTGGGTTTTTTGGTTGACTTTTTGATTCCCTCCATTTACAGAAGAGACATTGCTCAAGAAAAGCTGAACTCAGGCCGTGAAAGAGGGGGCTGCTCTAGTTTCTGACTCAGTTCAGAGGTTACGAGAAAAGATGAGGAGAGCCGGACCCCAGACCCAAAGCTGCCTATGTTCCTCCAGCAGGAGGGAGATTTGCTTCTGGCCAATGAAAAATGGCAGCTGCCTTGAATGACGGCTGGAACTGTGATGGAGCAAGGCTTGAATGGTGGTTGGAACCATGGGGGGTGGGACTTAAGTAGAGCTCTGGTGGCTTGAGCATAAACTGTCCCCTGGAAAGAGACTCAACAGGCAAGAACTTGAGGCTGGCATGATTTAAGGGTCAGCTGACCTCTGAGGAGCAAGGCCTGGTTCTGAAAAGACTGACAGAATTCAGTGCCCAATAGGAGCTCTGAGGAGGAGGCGATTCTGACTGAGCAGCAGTGGAGTGCTTGGAATTTTTAAATCACCCAATGGGAGCTCTGGGGGGGTGGGACCTGAGACTGCTTCCGTTGGCAATTGGCAGTTTAGGCAGCCGGAATTTTGATCCACCCAATAGGAGCTTGGAGGGGGCGGGGCTTATGATTGAGTGACAGCCATGCTCTGGGCCTTCAATGGGACTGGCAGTTGGGGCTCTGAGGGGAAGGAGGTCTTGCTGGAGGGAGGCCTGGCGGGCTCTGGGCTTTGCGTGTGGCATGAGAGGCGCTGAGGCTCTGCTGGGCACCTGGCTGCTCTTGCTCCTCAGCCCTGGTGTGTAACATGGAGGGGCCTCAAACACTGAGGGGAAGGGATGCCAACTCTGGCTTGTGGGGGGCTGGTACCTTTTGGGGGGTGGAGTGTGGGGAGAGGGAGTGTCACTGCTGTGGTGGCATCACTTCTGGGCAATGCTGGAAGTGATGCCCTCTCCTCTAGGAAATCCCCTACTCTCCATGGTAAGGACCATAGAGATGGGGGAAATTTCTAGATTGTTGCAACTGAAGCAACTGGAAATTATGTTGCCGCAGATTGTCTCTTGCTGTCTGTGTGGGGTGGGGGGAGCCGGCAGGGGTGGGTGGTAAGCCTAGTGCTTGGGGAGGGCACTAGGAGAGAGGAGGGAGTTACGTGGAGATGTGATGTCACTGTAGGACTTCTGCTTCTCCTAGACTCTGTTGTTTATTTATAAATTCAAATATTTCTACCTTGCCTTTCCATGGAGCTCAAAGCAGTTTACAAGTACAGTGATAATGAAAACGTTACAGATTGTAGCCAAATTGTAGGAAATAAAATACCACCCCTGACCCCAGGGGCCCATCAAAAGCCCTGGCAAACAAGCAAACCTTGAGATATCTCCCTGAGATTGCTGAGGGGGCCCCCTTCACAGTTGCCAGGACCTCATTCCACAGAGTCTATGCCAGGCAGGCCACCCTAAAGGGAGAAGCAACCTTTCCCCCACAAGCATGTTTTGTTGTGAAGTTTTAGGAAAGATTACTTTTTTGAACTTCCTCTGTATTAATAATCCCCTGTTAGCAGAAAACCATCACAGCATACAAAGAGCTATGTATTGTCGGAGGCTTTCACGGCCGGAGAACGATGGTTGTTGTGGGTTTTCCGGGCTGTATTGCCGTGGTCTTGGCATTGTAGTTCCTGACGTTTCGCCAGCAGCTGTGGCTGGCATCTTCAGAGGTGTAGCACCAAAAGACAGAGATCTCTCAGTGTCACAGTGTGGAAAAGATGTTGGCAGGTCATTTGTATCTACTCAGGAGGGGTGGGGTTGAGCTGAGTCATCCTGTAAGAGTTTCCCAGGGTGTGGAATGCTAATGGCGGGAGGCTTCACTTTCTTCTTTTCCACACTGTGACACTGAGAGATCTCTGTCTTTTGGTGCTATACCTCTGAAGATGCCAGCCACAGCTGCTGGCGAAACGTCAGGAACTACAATGCCAAGACCACGGCAATACAGCCCGGAAAACCCACAACAACCATACAAAGAGCTAGTTTAGAACCTGTGTGTAGGGGTGTGTGTGTGTGTGTGTGTGTTCATTTATACCTGCCCTTCTCCCAAACGGGCACTCAAAGTGGCTTACATCATTCACCCTTCTACCTTTTCATATAGCTGAACTTTCTTAGGTTAAAGTGCCATTTTATCTTTACTGCAGAGTGATGTAACACACTCCTATACATTGGCAACCAAGCCTCAGAGTGCAACAATAAACAAAGAGCAGTGGGTGACTGCAGTCCTGGATCTACTGCAATATTTGTAGTTTATCACACAATACTAGAGCTCTAGATAAAACACTGGGAGCATTGCATGATTGGTTTCTATATGTGTGGGTGTGTTTGATCATAAATTGATCACCTGCTGCACGCTTGCTTGGGAGGTTTGTTGCCTCCTGGGCCCATTGCCAGCCAGGCAAGTGGTGGAGGGGAGGAGGCCGAGGCTGGGAGCAGCGAATACCCCGCCTCCACTGGGGGGGGGGATGGGATCCCTAACCACTACACCACCCTGCTTCATTGTGAAGACAGAAGTGGAAAGGCATTTCTCTGCAACAAAATCAGCTAGCGACTTGCCTTTTTTTGAAAATTAAAGATGGGAATTCACAGAACTTCATATGCAGGTTGTTATAGTGTTGGGATGATAGAGCAATATTCAGTTGCTGATTAAAGAAAAAAGCCCCGGTGACATGGGGGAAGAGGAATGGCCACTTCCCGAGAACTGGGGAAAGAAAACGGTGATGAAATGCATCATATGAAAGCTCAGTGTGGGATCAGCTGTCCAACCTGCACGAGAAATGTTTATCCTTCTTGTAAAAATTTCCTTTTGGCTTTCTTCCAAATCTCAGCAGTGTTTTTCCTTGAAGAGCTTCTGCAAAAATTCGTTTTTTAATTTCACCTCAGACACAATCGGAAAGGCGGCACTTGGTTTTGGGTTGCCATGTTCTTCCAGTTGCAGCCCATCCGTAGAGGGAAGAGGCAATCAACACTAAATCTGTGTGTGTGTGTAGTGCCCTCAGGTCATAGCGGACGTATGGTGATCCCCCTGGTGGGGTTTTCATGGCACGGGACTGTCAGAGGTGGTTTGCCATTGCCCGCCTCTGCAGCCCTGGTCTTCATCGGAGGTCTCCCATTTGATTATTAACCGAGGCCGACTCTGCTTAGCTTCTGAGATCTGTCGAGAGCGGGCTCACCTGGGCTAGTCAGGTCAGGGCATGAAATCTGTGTAGACAGAAAATTTGGGGCACAGAGGATCCTGGAGGGACCTAGTGGAGGGGCACAGTTTGCCTCGAAAAGGATTGGAGAGAGTGTTGGGTAGGTGGAGTAATCGTGGGGCAATGTAGCACCTTTAAGACTAACCAGCTTTATTGTAGCATAAGTAGCATAAGCTTTCGAGAACCACAGCTCTCTTCATCAGATGCAACTTTATTGCAGCATAAGCTTTCGAGAACCACAGCACACTTCGTCAGATGCGTCTGACGGAGATATGCTACAATAAAGCTTATGTTACAATAAAGTTGGTTAGTCTTAAAGGTGCTACTGGACTCTTTACTATTTTGCAATTACAGACTAACACGGCTAACTCCTCTGGATCTTGGGGCAATGGAGACTGTGGTAGGGGAAATGCTCTGGCTTTGATGAAACCTATTCCAGGATGTTCTGAGGCTTTCGAGAATCCAGTTTCATCCTTCTCAGATGCCGTGTTTGGCACGGATCAGCCACTGGAAGGCCCTAAGCAAAATCTGCCCCTCCAGTTGTCAGCATATGGCCCAATGCAATATTAAGGAAGTAGCATCCATGACAAGAGAACTTGCCACCTTTGCGCTTCTGCCCTCCTGAAGGCAATTGGATTTCAGAAGTCTAATAACTGCAGGCAGGATGTCCATCACAAGGTGTGCGAGCAGCTGAATGCAGCCCTGGTAAAGGGTGGAGAGACATGGAAACTTGTGTCGCGCTTTTCATTTTTTTTTCTCTATTAGGTTCTATAAATTCTTCAAGATACGTTTACACAGAAGTCATAGTGCCAAGACAGCTGAAAACAAGCAAAACTTCCCAGAACGAGGTAATGTACTTCTCAAGACTGGGGTTTGCTCGTGACACTACTCAGAATTTATGATTTATGAACTTGTTAGATCTTCTGCATGCTCCCCCGTGCATTTCCTGCTCAGGAATACTGGCCTGGCTCATCAGACTCGAATCAATGTTGGCTGATATGTTGTAGTCATAAATTATAACCAGGCATTTCTGCCTTTTTCTGTATCCTGTTCTTTGCATGTAGAATGTTACTTAAATGCTGTCATTGTGTTTATCTCCTTGTAGTTTGCTGTGATGTTGTGAATTTTTGCTATCATGGACTGTTATTGTGCGTCATCTCTCTGCCACCAGCATCCACCTGTACCTCTTTCCTATCCCCTGTGCTTCCTATATACCATCTCCCTAAACCCCACTTCATTTTGAATTTGAGACCTGCACTGCAGTGATCAAGGCTTCCCTTTCTGCAGTCCCAGTAGGGACTTAGGGGAACTCTGGACCTTGATTGTTTACAAACCCATTGACAAAAATCCAGTCTCAAATGAATTGTTATTGCCCACCTAGGTGCATGAATGCATGCTGGAATTGGGCACTGCACCGCTCTGATTTGGTATTTCGCAATGCTGGGGCCAATTCAGAAATCCCGAATCTTTCCAAATTGTTCTCCATGTGATTGCCCACTTAGGTGCATGAATGCATTCTGGAACCTGGCAGTGCACAGCTCTGATTTGGTATTTCGCAATGCTGGGGCCAATTCAGAAATCCCGAATCTTTCCAAATTGTTCTCCATGAGATTGCCCACTTAGGTGCATAAATGCATGCTGGAACTGGGCAATGCACAGCTTTGATTTGGTATTTCTCAATGCTGGGGCCAATTCAGAAATCCCAAATCTTTTCTGAATTTTTTCGTGTGTTTGTTCTGAATCGGAATCCCGAATTGCACACCCCTAGTGCACACCATCCTTAAGACCTGTAGTCCCTCTCTCATCAGAATCAAAGTGGGAAAACGGCTCAGTGGCAGAGCCTCTGCTTTGTGAGCAGAAGATTCCAGATTCAATCTCCAGTATCTCTAGTCAAAGGGATCAGGTGATATGAAAGACCTCCACCTGAGACCCTGGAGAGTAGCTGCCAGTTAAGCGAAGACAATGCAGACTTCCATAAACCAATGGTCTGATTTAGTATAAAGCCGCTTCATGGGTTCAACTGGCACAAACTGCAGGGTATTTTTGTGCATAAGCAGCAGAGCAGGAAAAACAGCCCCTCCTCATCTCTGCTCATCTCTGCTCATCCATACACAGGCTCTCCCCGCCCCATGCAGGCTGGAGAGAAAGGGTACAACCCTTCACAGACATGAGACCTTGGGGGATATTTTCAAAGAGCAGAAATCTATTCCAATATTAATTTGAACTACAAAATGTATCCTGCACAGTTCAGACAATGACTACTGTGGGAATTAAACTACTACTGTTGCTCTTTAATGTCCCCCCAGGCTGAGAAGGAAAACTGCCTAGCTACCCTACCTTTTTTTTGTATTAAAGAATGCAAGGAATGTTTCGTTTGAGTGTGCCACCCTGCTGCTACTTCTGCCTCAATGCACTCGTCTCCCAAACTGTTCACAAAGTTATGATTGGGTCAAAGCATCGCAAACGGCATGAAGCTCACTGAATGGGACTTTCCCGATTCCCCAGTTCTGTAGCACAGAGTCCCCCAAAATTCTGCTCGTGGAAGGCAGCGGACCCTTATGAACCGAGCAGAAAGTAGAGCAGGGGTTGCAGTAGGGTGGGGGAATTGACAAAAGTTGCCCCAGTTCCATTCCTGGCGCAAAGTCCGTTGTATCGGCATAAGAGCACCTTAGAGTACAGGCCATGCGTTCTTTCAAGTATCCTACTGAAAGTAGCAGTGAGGTCCTTCTGCATTTCCCACAAATTCAGAATCCACACATTTCCACTCTAGATATAGACACCAAACCAGCTGTCAAGTGGGAACTATGTTGTCTGTGGTTGGAAGCTTTTTTTTTTAAAATGCGTGCCGTCACGTGAGGCCCTGAGTGGCAGAAGAAGCCCTGCTTCTCAGCATTCAGTGGCCCCGCTCAGCTGAATTAATCAGGGTCTGCTTTCTCCACCAAAACACGTGCCAGTTTTGACTTCATAAGCACCGTTGTTGAATTAAACACAAATGGCCATCTCGCCAAGAATTCCATTTGCAAAAGTAGTCCGGCAGCGAACACAAGCAGTGGAGGAAGTTTATGATTTCTGCTTCTTGCTTGGTCCTAATTTCTTACTACTACTCATCAGAGCCAAGCTACAAGTGATGCCTGACGCAGGTTGGACACTAGTCAGCTTCCCTCAAGTTTTGATGGGAAATGTAGGCATCCTGATCTTGCAGCTGTAATGGGGAGCCAAGCTGTAAAACCAGGACGCCTACATTTCCCATCAAAACTTGAGAGAAGCTGACAAGTGTCCAACCTGTGTCAGGCATCACATGTAGCTTGGCTCACAGAGGCATGGTGCTTCTCTGCATGGAAGTTCCATGCAGCTAATACCGCTTGGTAGACGTTGCCTTCAGAAATTAATCATCATTAAAGGTATGCTTGCTGAGTTCAGAACTCTGTGGGACAACTTATAGTTGTTCCATAATCTGGGGTTATTTGGGGGATCTCTGAGAAATGGCACTTAATGTGTCAATGTAATAATCCGTTCTGTTCCTCTGTTGAAACCCTTTAGGCAGTCATGTCCTACATACTTAAAGTGGAAGGAAATTACAAAATTATTCACCTAAAACATATGTAAGTAGATGCTTTCTTCTTTTGATTTTTTAAAAAATAACTAAATAGCCATGCATAGAACTTCACAGTCAGCCTAAAGCATCTGTCCTAAGAAACATACACTCTAGATAAACTAAATTAATGTGAAAAGAAGGAAAGCAATACATAGAAAATTGGCCGGAGAGCCAGTTTGGAGTAGTGGTTAAGAGTGTGGGACTCTAATCTGGAGGATCGGGTTTGATTCCCCACTCCTCCACTGGAAGCCAGCTGGGTGACCTTGGGTCAGTCACAGCTTCTAACTCTCTCAGCCCCACCCACCTCACAGGGTGTTTTGTTGTGGGGATAATAATAACATACTTTGTAAACTGCTCTGAGTGGGTGTTACATCATCCTGCAGGGCAGTATATAAATCAAATGTTATTGTTATTATTATATTATTGTTGTATTGTGCTGACTTAAAACAGTAATTATGGAAGTATATGTAATTCCAAAGTTCAAGGAAAGGTTGGTTTTGGTTATACATCCTTATGTCTACACCAGTGCCTTTGAAACCAATGGAAAATACATAACGTCAAAAAGTGTTTAAACATAGCCCAGGCAAGCCCTCTTTCATCAGACCTTGGAAGATAAGCAGGGTCCTCCTTGGTTTGTAATTGGATGGGAGACCCCCAACGAAGACCAGGTTTGCAGAGACAGGCAGTGACAAACCACCTCTGTTAGTCTCTTGCCTTGAAAACCCCAACAGGGGTTACCATAAGTCAGCCATGACTTGACAGCACTTTCCACCACCTTTATAGGATACTCGTTTTCAGACCTTAGGAAACAAACAGAAGTCCTTTATTGCAAAGATCCAGAGGAGTTAGCCGTGTTAGTCTGTAGTAGCAAAATCAAAAAGAGTCCAGTAGCACCTTTAAGACTAACCAATTTTATTGTAGCATAAGCTTTCGAGAATCACGGAAGCTTATGCTACAATAAAATTGGTTAGTCTTAAAGGTGCTACTGGACTCTTTATTGCAAAGAAACTCCAAATGTTGATAGGAAAGCTAGGACAGCGTAGTGATTGCAGAGAGCACATCGTGCCCTCATGAAGGTTAGAAAAAGAAGCAGGAAGAGAAGGAGTGACATTCAATGGAATAGCGAGCGGCAGAGCAGACGAAGAAAATGCCGCTGGAATGGACCTCCCTAGCCTTATAGCTCAGCTGCCCCCTCTGAAGCACTGGTGTGCTCTGTGCAAAGAAACGAGGCACAGTCCTCCATTACCAGCAGATTCCACAATCCTTTTAGCAATAGGTGATGCGTAGACATGTTGTGGCAAGAACATAGAGGGGAGAAAATATTTTGCACAGTCTCAGCCTCTTGCCACTAAGGGCAACAAGGCTTACATGGGGGAATACTCCATTGGGGAGGGGAGGGGGAAACAACAACTCTGCACACATGAACTGGGAACTTCTGCCTGATATGTTATTTTTCTGTGGTTGGAGGCTTCTTTTTTTTAATGCATGCCGTCATGTGAGCCATCACCTACAGTCTGAGGTGGTACAGCCAAGGCTCAGGTGTTATCAGCCATCTGCTGCAGAAGCCGGGCTTGAGCCTTTTTCCATGCGGCAGTGTTGGGCACCCTGCTATATTGAGAACACATTCCTACATGACCCTTGCTTTCAGGACTGCTATTCGGGATTCTGATCAATAGGCTTAGAATCATAGAATCATAGGGTTGGATGGTACCTCCAAGGTCATCTAGTCCAACCCCCTGCACAATGCAGGAAATCCACAACCCACCCACCCACCCCGCACACACATGTGTGCCCAGTGACCCTTACCCCATGGCAAAAGACCTCCAGGATCCCTAGCCAAACTGGCCTGGGGAAAATTGCTATCTGACCCCAAGGTGGAGATCAGCCTTACCCTGGGCATGTAAGAAGGGGCCACGAGAACTTAAGCACTGATGTAACCCATTCTGCCCATCTGCTGTCAGATGGCCGTCTAGCCTCTGCTTAAAAAACTCCAAAGAAGGAGAGCCCACCACCTCCCGAGGAAACCTGTTGCACTGAGGGACCGCTCTAACTGTCAGGAAGTTCTTCCTAATGTTTAGCAGAAAACTCTTTTGATTTAATTTCAACCCGTTGGTTCTGGTTTATGGAGCAAGATAACAGACGCCTGCAGCACCATCAAATGTATGAAATTGTTGCTGTTTTTTATGGCTCGCCTTCAGTGTACATGGCATCTTACAGAGTAGAAGCAGAAAGGCATGCCTCTACCCCAAGGAAATTTCAGAGCCAAGCTACGTGACACCTTACACAAGTTGGACACTTGTCAGCTTCCCTCAAGTTTTGATGGGAAATGTAGGCATCCTGGTCTTGCAGCTGTAATGGAGAGCCAAACTGTAAAACCAGGACGCCTACATTTCCCATCGAAACTGGAGGGAAGCTGACAAGTGTCCAACCTGCGTAAGGCATCACTTGTAGCTTGGATCTAAGTCTCAAAAGCAAGGGAGATGAGAGAGGGAAGGGTGAAGCAAAGGTTTCAAGCAACTCAGAGGAATAGGAAAGGCCCAGGCAACAAGGCATAGGGTGTGTGTTGTTGTTAAATAGCTATTCTAAAGGCTTAGTTGATTAATTGGCACTAAAGGTATATGTAGAATGATTGTCCCACAGTACTTTTTCCCACACTTCATTCTGTGGGTGTAGATGTACCAGAGCCAGCCATTCAGCAATGACAGTCCCGATTTCTTTTTATCTTTCAGAACTTTTGTAGTTCCAAATATGCCTGTTTATTCGTATAATATGAAAGGAGACCGGATAGCAGATTATCCATATATTCAGGTAAATTTTATTCAGGTAGTTGAAAGTGAGAGGAAACATGAGTTTTGTGTGAAAATGGATAATTCTGATAGTAAATATTGAGGCTTATTACTGCACTTGGTTAGATGACTTTCCTTTCTGCAAGTCAGGAGGACTAAATGCTTCTGGGGGGGGGGGGGTAGTGGTTTTAAGCCTGGTCCAGAAGGAAAACCCACTTGCTGCTTCTGGACCCAAAACTGGCCCATGCTGCAAACAGGTTCTGATGCTTTTTCTGCCTGCCATTGGGAATGTACATTCCTGTCCCACTAGGAGGCATAACCAGGAGCACGTGACAGTCATGAAATGGTAGCCTGGGTAGCAAAACTGAGCCTGGGAAAGGGAGTAACCCTAACCTGCGGCATCTTTGGGACCGTTGTATTGATTCCTGGCAAAACAAAAGCTGGAAGTGTGTGGGGAAGGGGGGGGGGTCCCCAAATTATACCTTGAATAAGAACAGAAGACTGGGGTACTCTCTATTTGAACCTAAAGCGGAGGTCTATCTGCCCGTTTGGCATGAACATTTTGAACAAGATTGGTGGTGGACTGTCGGGCTCAGAGCTTTATTTACATGTGTGGTGGGCATGCATTTCCTGCACCTATCTTAGCTGTTCCACTGGAAGAGCCTCTAGCAACAGGGGAAGACTCCCTCTGGAGGAACGCACCGCCACTAGCGGAATAGAGCCACAGGTTCCGGCCTCTTGGTAAACAGACGGTTCTCTTTGACTACATTTGAATTTGTTCTGGAGACGTAAATTGTGCCTTGCAGGATGATTGCTATTATAATGGATACGTGGAAGACGTCGCGGACTCTCAGGTTGTCCTCTCTAACTGCAATGGGCTCAGGTAAGACAGGCTTGGAGTTAGAACTGAATTTTTTTTTTAGCTGAATGTGCAGGGCTTTTTTTCAGCCGGAACGCAGCGGAACAGAGTTCTGGCACCTCTTGAAAATGGTCACATGGCCGGTGGCCCCGCCCCCTGATCTCCAGACAGAGAGGAGCGGCGTGGAGGGCAATCTCAACTCCCCTCTGTCTGGAGATCAGGGGGCGGGGCCACCGGCCATGTGACCATTTTTGCCAAGGGCGATTTAAACTTTTAAAAACTCCCCCCCTTGTTCCAGCCGACCCAAAGTGATGTCATTGTGCGGTCCTGAGTTCCCCCACTGAGTTCCACCACCTCTTTTCCTAGAAAAAAAGCCCTGTGTATATGTGTATTTTCACTTGAGTCTTTTAAAAAGTGAGCAGTTGTGCCTCCAGTTAGTCTCAGTGCCAACTTCTTGCCAATTTTTCCCCTAAGTGCAATTTGCAGCTGCAGTCCAAGCTAAAATTAGTTTCTAATCCTCATGTATGTAAACAAAATTTTCAGGAGCGGGGGGAAAGTTTGTAATGGCTACTTCCCTGCTACAAATTTGATTTTCAGGCACTTGTTATGAACAATATACAATCTCCCCTTCTTCTTCCTTGAAGTTGGAGAAATTTGATTTTTTAAATATATTTTAGAAATTCTGGCACTGAAAGCTCCTTTGCAGTCTCAGGCCCTCTAAGGCCATACACCCACAGTCAGCCGTTCTCGGTTCTTTATTGCTGCTTCACAAATTTGAGAGCAGAACTTGGCATTGAACTCAACGAAAGCAAGCTCCATGCAGCCCAGGCTTGCTTTCCTCTGAAAGTGCAAAAACCATCTTTTGTAACATTTCTTCTCCAAAGAGGCAGCAGTTCTTACCATAACCTCAATACGATGTCCAAATGTCACAAAAACCCATCCCATCAGGCCATAAACAGAAAACAAGCTAGGAAAAATTCATGCCCAAATGTGTTGGATGAATGAAAAAGAGCTGCAGAGTTTAATATTAGCGCATTGGAAATAAGTAGACAGACTTCTGTGGTTTTAGCTCTAGAAAAATACTTTTACTACATATCAGGGGAAAGTTTAGTAAGAAAATAAAGAATAGCTAACTAACTACATCTTGATGGTTAGAGAGAAAGACAGAGACTTACTTAAAGACTTAAAAAAGAGCAATAAAACCTTAGTTGTCAGATGCAGTGATGGATCGGCTATCAATATCGAAATCTAAGGCAGCTCCTCGGTATAAACTAATCAAATTTGACCATTCAAGATCTCCCTACCTAGCCAGTATTTCTCATTACAACTTCAGAGTGTCTTTCGTTGCTCTGTGCTTCCAGATGATGCAGACAGCTCTTTTGGCAGGGCGTTATTCTCACGCCCCTATGGAATACTGCACCTGCATTTGTGGATTACCTACAGTGGAGAACCTTTCCCACTACCTACTTTATTGTCCATTATATAGTGTACTCAGAGCTAAATTTTTGGCTAGAAATCCTATCAGTGACAAACACATACTCTGAAATTGAGAAGATTGTGTTTTTGTTATCTTACCCTGATAATCACGTGTCCTATAGAGTCTCTCAGTTTGCACTCGCAGCCAAAAAGATAAGATCTAAGGTGGTACTGAATGAGGCTGCTTCGTGATCCCTGGGATAGTTTGGCATACTGTATTGTTTTAATTAATTTTAGTAACTTATATAAACTGTGATAAGGGACTTGATTGTTTATTAGTCAATGTTTGGTGAATTGTGACGGCCTATGGCTATAGACAATAAACTCTTTTGACATTTGATATGGCTAGTTAATTGCCCTCCAATAAACTGATTCATCCAATAGAAAATCCTAGATCCCTTCATTAAGACTAAAGACTCCCCTTTCTGTGGCAGGGACTTTTACTGGAGGCCTAAGTGGTCCCATGCTAACTAGCCATCCGACTAAACAAACAGAATAACAATTTAACTCTTTCATGACTGAACGTAGGACACTTGCTAAAATCCCAACAAAATGCGATCTTTTGGGATCATTAGCAAGAGCAAGCAAGGCTGCCTGAGAATTGGGGGCTCTTCCTGTCTTCTAGTGGTATCTGCAAGGATAGAAGCAGGATTTTTTGAGAGCTCTGAGCTTTTTTCAAAACAAAATGAGATTTTTTTCCCCTCAGTAGCAGAAGGAATCTTTAGGAGCATTCAGGCCTTGCTTTCAGGCCCTTTACCCTCCATGACGGGCTGGGCAGTATGGCTGATTGAACCACATGGGTGAGGTGATTGCTCGGCCGATGCTCTCCTATTGCCACTCTCTACTTGCCCTGTGCCTCTCCCTCCCAATGTTAGAGCCACGCTACAAGTGACGCCTGACACAGGTTGGACACGTGTTAGCTTCCCTCAAGTTTTGATGGGAAATGTAGGTGTCCTGGTTTTACAGCTTGGCTCTCCATTACAGCTGCAAGTCCGGGATGCCTACGTTTCCCATCAAAACTTGAGGGAAGCTGACAAGTGTCCAACCTGTGTCAGGCGTCACTTGTAGCTTGGCTCTTACTCTTTGAAAAGGCACAGTGAGGGACTTATAGGAATTAAGGCAGGAAGTGCCACAGGCACCCACCCAGTCAGGAACAAGAGCCATTCTGATCAGTAGTAAAGAAGAGTCCAGTAGCACCTTTAAGACTAACCCACTTTATTGTAGCATAAGCTTTCAAGAACCACAGCTCTCTTCTCATCTTGTTTCCCAAAGTGGCCAGCATTCCTTTCAGGTTGATCAGTAGCTGTTGTGACAGCTATAAATCTGAACAGCCCTCTCTTAAGCCTATCCTGACCATCACCACACCTTTCCACAAGGCAGCTGGCTATTGCGTGCAGTAATGCTTCCTTCTGAATGTACTGCCAGGTAGATTTCTATTTCCCCTGTGGCATTGGTTATGGAAATGCCCTTGATCAGGGTTTTTTTTCCGGGAAAAGAGGTGATGGAACTCTCAAGAGGGAAATAGGGAAGAAACACACGGGATTCTTTGAAGTAGTATTATTTTCATGCACTGTTGCTGAATATTTTCAAGAGGTGCCGGAACTCCGTTCCACTGCGTTCCTGCTGAAAAAAAAACCCTGCCCTTGATATTGACGGTACTAATCTCACACTGTTTAATCCACCTTGAGTCTCAGTGAGAAAGGCAGATAGATAGATAGATAGATAGATAGATAGATAGATAGATAGATAGATAGATAGATAGATAGATAGATAGATAGATAGATAGATAGATAGATAGATAGATAGATAGATAGATAGATAGATAGATAGATAGATAGATAGATAGATAGATAGATAGATAGATAATTCTAGTATGATGGGAGAGTCAGAGAAACGGTTTCTCTTTACCATACATAATTCTGTAGACCTTTATCATGTCACCCCACTCCAGTTGCCATTTTTTCTAAATTATAAAGCCCCAGAAGCTTGAGTCCTGTGATCATTTGGGTACCCTATTCTGCACTTATCAACCACAGGGGAGAGACAAAAGAGGCTCTGGTGATATCTACCATCCATGCTTGCGGGTATCTACATCAATTGGCAATGAAACAGTTCAATTACTCGTTCAATAAAGAAATGTTTTCTCCAGCCTGATTCTATTGCCCATCAATTTCCCTAGGTTCTTCAAACTCTAGTATTGATCGATCGATCGATCGATCGATCGATCGATCGATTGATTGATGTCATTTATAGTCCGCCTTTCTCACTGAAGGTGGATTACATAGAGTGAGATTAGCACAGTCAATATCAAAGACATTTCAATAAACGATGACATAGAATAAATAAATGCAAGTTATATTAGCAAAGTATTGTGCAAGAGGGAGGTAAAAATCCACTTTCTCCGCCCAAAATATTATTTCATCAAGTCCCCCTTGGTTATCTTTTCTCTAAACTGAAAAGTCCCCGACTCTTACATTTCATGACATGCTGTTTCTTCCTGGTTCTTTCCAAACAATTTTAGACAAAAGTATCGATGATACATTGCAGGTCTCTCCTCCCAAGCAGGAAAACAAGAGCTTCCTCGTCAAAATCCAAAAAGCCATCTGGAGCGGTCTTTGCCTTCTCATCAGGCCAATCAATCATTGATTTTTTTAAAGTCTGAAACCAGAGAGTACAAAAACAGGCATAGAAAGACAAACGTAAAACAACATCATACTATCAGAAAAGAATCACCCTGGTTTGGATTTCTGGAGTATCAACTCGGGAAGGAATGTAACAGGGTTCCTTTAACATTAAACGGACCTCAAAGAAACAGACATTCCTAGAGCGGCATATTCACCGAGTAATGGCCCTCTTTCAAGGCTGTACAGAAGAGTAATACAGTAAATTTGGTATGACATAGGAAGTTTGGTCAACGTTTCATTGGGACGCGAGGAGCTAGAAGAACGTGCATTGGTTGTTTTGTTGGCCCTAAGGGTTGGTTTTGATTTTTTTTTCCTTCACAGGGGACATGTGCAGATTGAGAGCTTAGACTATGAAATTGAACCCATTGCGAATTCTGCCACATTTCAACACCTCATTTATCGAAGAGCTCAAGAGGATCATGGACCCTGTAGAGGAATCCTCGATGGAGCAAATTTGACAAGTGACCTTGCACAAATTCCAGTGGTTGACAATGACAACTCAAAGTCCTCGGGCAGGAAAGTAAGTTGTTGGGGGTTTGTTTGGATTTTAAACTAATATAACATTTCAAAGGTGGCAAACGTTTTGGGGCATGGAATGGTGTGTTCTTTTGAGGGGTGAAGGAGAAGGGGGAAGTCTTTATGATCACTGCCAGGAAGCCTGATGTATAGACTAGAACATATGGGAACAAAGGAAGCAATGTTGTCCACTCTTCAGTGAGTGTAGAGCTCCCTGGGAGAGGGTTATTCTTGGACAGTGAGTATGAGTGGTAAACATTGGAGAACAAACCAGGGCTTTGCAAAACTAAAAAAGCTCTGACAATTTATGGCTTTCTACATCTTTCGTCGAAATCCTGTACAGAGTAGAGATGGGCACAAACAAAAAAAAAAGAACCATGAGATTCGTGGTTTGTGGATTTTAACATCCCAAAAACCACGAACTGGCACAGAACTGGGGCCAGTTACGACCTGGTTCGTGGTTCATGGGGTTTAAAGACCCCTTTCTGGCCACTTAGCAGCAGCGACAGAGAAAGGGGCATTTAACAGTTTAAAGGGCTCTTTCCTGCCTTGCAAGCACCAGGTCCTTTTAAACTATCAGCTGGCAGGTGGCGAGGGGATTCCCTTGGATGGAAAAGCACATAAACAAATTTACATAAATAAATATCATCACAGGTTTCCCCCCTGCCGCCTGCCAGTGGATAGTTTAAAGGGACCTGCCCTTGCAAGTCCCTTAAAGGGGCAGTTTAAATGTCCATTTGGCCATTGAACCTGCCCCTGTAATACGACCCAACAAACCAGTATAAAGTTCATGGAAGTTCTGTGAAAAGAGCTTCCACGAACCCTGGTTCGCGAACCCCGAACCAGCCTGTTTTGTGGGTTTTTGGGGGTCATAATTAGGTTCGTGCCCATCTCTTGTACAGAGTACACACTGATCCAATTCTGCATGAACTTGTTCTCAAACCCTACTTTATGTGTATTTTATTCCAGAAAGACAACTCTGAATTTCATGTACCTGTCCGATATCTAGAATTTTATAGTGTTGTTGACAGAAGCAAGGTAATCTCTGTGCGCTTCTACGGCTTTTTTTTTTTTTTAATCAATTGCTATTGTGTTAAGGAATGTGATCGTAATGGGATCTATAATCGTTAGATGCTGTGAAAGCCTGTTCCTTGGATGGAAAAGCACATAAACAAATTTACATAAGTAAATGTCTTCAGCACTTTGGATGTCTGTGGTCTAACAGTTGTTTCTGTTGTCCAGTCCACCAAACTCAGCGGCAGGAAGGCAGCCTCGCAAAACTTTACTTTATTATAGGGCTTTTAAAGTCGGACTGTATTTATGATATTCTTTTTATTTATGTGTTTATTTACTTCCTTTATAATCCCCCTTTCTCACAGAGTCTCAAGGTGGATCACACATTAAGAACAATGCATTAAGAATTGTATAAAACAAAAAATGAACAATGAAGAAAGTTGGATTATGAAATTAGAGAACAAAGCACCAACAAGAGTATAATGAACACAAACAATGCAACAGAACTAGATTGCAAAATTAGAGAACAATGCAATAAAACAATTTAATATATACAAAGAACAAAACAATGAAAATTGTCTAAGATTTCATAGGTGTTAAGGCATTCTTCTCTCTTATATGGGGGCCTCCTGAATCATTCCTCTTGATACATTCTGCGAAATGTTCAGAGTGTGGGAGCCTTCCAGACTTTTTCAGGCCGCCATTTCTGTGAATGCTCAAGTAACGGACAGTTGATGACTTTCAGAAGGCTTCAATCAGATGAGTGAGGTTGTTGCAGTGGGGTATGTTGGGAGAGTCTAGGTCTCCTAGTATAGTGGGAAGCCTCCTGGCAAACCTTACCTTTGCCCACAGTCACCGGAAGAGTTGGCAGAGGGGAAATAGGGGCGTGTCCTGGCATTACACTTGCATGCTGACATCATTTTTAGTAAAACTGAGATGGGACGTCATGGATGCTCTGAGATTTTCAAAAACTCTACGGGTTTACCATAGAGTTTTTTGTAAATCCTAGAGTGCCCAGTGATGCCATTTCTGGTTTTTAATGGAAGTGACATCAGCATGCTGGCATGTAGGGCTGCCAGTCCCCCAGTGGGGGTGGGATCCCCTGCTCCCAGCCTCTGCCCTCTGCCACCACTCACCTGGCAGGCAGGGGAGGAAAGCCCCAGGGAATGAACCCAGAAGGCAAGAAAACTCCCAGGAGTGTGTGTGTGCAATGCACACATACAAGAAATCTTAAAATGTGGGTGCCAGGGTCCCCCACCCTCCTTCCAGGAAGATAAGGGATGTGGCAACCATACTGGCATAACACTGGTGTACCTGGACCCACTCTCTTATTGCACTCAGGTGGTGCGGGATGCAGCCTGGAAACCCTAGGTCCTACAGATATCTAGTTCCGAGGCTATGAAATGTTTTGTAGCTGATGGCCAGTACCTTGAATTGAACCTGATAACTAATCAGCAACTCATAGAGAGTCTGTAAGCTAGGTATAATATTTTATCTATTTATTTATAGTCCACCCCAAGTTGGATGGAGGCTGGAGGATGGTTGGACCCATCCCATCATCTAGGGATTTAAAATGAAGTGTTACCAATATGCAGATGACATCCCACTGTGTTTCTTGTTAACCTTACTAGCAAATAGGACAATTACGGGTGAACAGCAGCCAACAAAGATCTTAATCCCCATAATCAGAATCATTAACATTTGTTAAGAGAAAGTTAAGGTGTGTTGTGTTAATTACAGGGATTAAGATCTTTGTTGGCCGGTGTTTCTTGTTAACAGCTGAGAGTCTCTATAGACGAAACATCTTGCACGCAGATGCTCAAGTGAAGAGAGACGCAACGTTAGCTGGGAAATGTAGGAGACAGAGCTGAAGGTTTCATCACTTTCACCTCTCTACAAAGAGCCGGGAGATCTGGGAGAGCGCTCCTGGGAGGGTTTGTTTATTTCTTCTTTGGCTCCTGGACAAAGGAGGTGAACTTAACATAGTCTTCAGGGAGGAGAAGGGGAAAAGGGAGATTAACAAACCCTCCGAGGAGGAGCACTCTCCCAGCAATTTGTAGAGTGGTGAAAGTGACGAAGCTTTCTGCTCGGTCTCCTATGTTTCCTTAGGGGGCGCTGTTGGGTCCTGGCCTTCAGGGGAGAACCAGCTACGGCCATTCCTTGAAAGGTGTGATCTGGCCACAGTGATCCAGGCTCCAATGACAGGCCTGCTAGGTTCCTGTCATGGCCTTTCCATGGGACTGCCTTTGAAATCTTCCCTTGTCCCCAAATGTGGCCGCCAACTGTTGTCAGGGGTGGAACTGGCCTCCCATTGGGCTCTGGGCACAATTCAAAGTGCTGGTTCTTACTTTCAAAGTCCTGAAAGGCTCAGGATTCCCTAGTCGAAGGACCGCCTCCCATACTGTCCACCCCACCAAAGACCTTTCCCTACACCCTTCTCTCTATGCCATACCTGGAGAGGTGAGGTGGGTAGCAAGCAGACACATCGCTTTTTCAGTGGTAGGATCTCACCTTTGGAATGCTCTTCTCTCAACAGCTTACCAGGTGCCTCTTCTACTTTCCTCTTGGCACCAGGCCTAAACTAGGGTTGCCAGCCTCCAGGTAGTGGCTGGAGATCTCCCGGAATTACAACTGGTCTCCAGGCCACAGAGATCAGTTCACCTGGAGAAAATGGCTACTTTGTGGGTGGACTCTGGAATTATGCCATGTCAAGGTCCTTTTCATCCCCAAACCCCACTTTCTCCAGGTTTCTCCAGGTTTCACCGCCTCAGATCTCCAGCAATTTCCCAACATGGAGCTGGCAACCCTAGCCCAAACTGATTTTTGCCCAGGTTTTTAACTGAGAGACTACAACGTTTTAGTTGTGTTTATCATTTGCTTCTAGCCTGAGGTCTATTTTCCCCACTATGTTTGCTCTGGCTTGTTTTATGTCTTGCTTTTCTGGTTTGTTTAGTTACTGATAATTTTTATGCTGCTTTATGATTTATTTGTCCAAGGTGGCACACAAATTTTCTAAATAAATAAATACTTGTATTGTCGAAGGCTTTCACGGCCGGAGAACGATGGTTGTTGTGGGTTTTCCAGGCTGTATTGCCAAGACCACGGCAACAGAGCCCAGAAAACCCACAACAACCAAATAAATACTTATCATTAAACATTTCATACTGAATTACGTATGTTGCTTTTTTTTCTTTGTATCTCAACAAGTTGTTCACCAAAAGGCAGAATGAAACTCAGCTGGTACAGAACATACTTACCACCATGGCTAATGTTCATAGTGTAAGTACCTTTTATGAGGTATAAAATTATAGCTGCTAGGTTTTATTCATTCCACAACAATATTCTGAAATGCTTGGGTTCCAGGATTTTTAATCATATTGTTTTGAAGTTAACATTTCCATAAATGGTGGGAAATTTCCAGAGGCAATCATATTCAGAGTAAACTCGCGAGTAGAGACAAAGAATGGTCAACTCATCGGGTCCTTTCTGAGAAGTGTTTGTTAACCTGATTCTCACAAATTCTGAAACACTCTTCTATGATTATCACCTAAAACCACTTTTATGAGCAGCTCTCATCCCCTTTCCTCGCTATATAACAAATGAAACTAAACTTTATGAAAAGTAGCTTTCCTAAGTAGTATACATGTCCCCATCAAAGGTTTCCCAGGTATGACGACACAATGCCCCTCCCAAATGCTGATCACATCAGTTTACCAAGGCATGCAGCTATAAAATAAATTCTTTTAACTGAAATGAATTTGCAGATTTCTCCCCTCTGAACTTTCTACCCAGTTTGGTGTAGTGGTTAAGAGCGCAGGACTCTAACCTGGAGAGCAGGGTTTGATTCCCCACTCCTCCACTTGAAGCCAACTGGGTGACCTTGGGGCAGTCACAACTCTCTGGAACTCTCTCAACCCCACCCACCTCACAGGATGTTTGTTGTTTTGGGGATAACAATAACATACTTTGTAAACCGCTCTGAGTGTGCATTAAATTGTCCTGAATGGCGGTATATAAATCGAATGTTTTGGTTGTTATAAGCCCATGTTAAATACAAATTAGATGCATTTATTATTACTGTCTCCAACCCACACAAATTGAAGAAGCTCGCCACGGGCTGCAACAGAAATTTCTAGACATGGGAAATGGAGGCAAGACAATGTTTGGATGAGAAAAGGGTTTCTTTCAAGTTTCTTCACACGGTTTCAGTAAAGCATCAAAAGTGCCATTTATATATGCACTATCTTGTCCAAATTTTAAAGGGCCAGCAACCATATGGAAAATTCTGATCGCGGTGACTCAGGGTTTTTTAGAGGCTGAGACCCTGAAGAAATAAGCCATATAAAACAAAAGTGAACAAATCAAAGCAAAAATCCAATAATATTCCCTCTGCAATAACAGCTTATCCATGTTTTAAAAATGATAAGGCTGGGACTGAATTTTCTCAGTAAGAAAACATTTAAAATTGGAAGGCGAATGATTTTTATCAACAAACTGAGACACCAAAAGGGTTTCAAAATTTTGATTCCTAATTTTTACCGCGATGTTCCAAGGAATTGTTTTTCAAAGAAGGTTTTGTCATACCCACATGCAAAATGTTGCATGGTCATACCAGAACATAAACAACTTTAGAAAATAGGCCATTTTGTTTCATATAACTCGGAAATTATACAAGTATCTGGTAAGAACATTTCAATAAGTTGAATGAATAAATAAATAGAATTTCCAAATGAATTTATTTAGCTTATTTATCGCCTGCTTTTCTCACTGAATCTCAATGCAGATGGATTCCAGAGAACAAGAAAGACCAAAAGGAAGTGTTCACACCGTATAGAACATCCAATGAAAAATGCAATAGGACTAGGAATACAAAATGGAGCGTGTTTGCAAAATAATATGAATGCTGCGTATTAGAGGCAGATAATCTTTTGTATTTCATTTTCAGATATACTTGGGAATAGGTCTTCACATTTATTTGGTAGGCTTGGAGTTATGGACGGAGAGAGACTACATCACTGGCAAAACACTTTCTGAAACTTTGAATGAATTTCAAATCTATGCCACTTACCAGCTTCTGCACCGCATAAATTTTGACCATGCCAACTTAATCACGTAAGACTCTACGTTTTTTTCTTTTGAAAAGGCTCTTGTTTTCTTCTTCGTATTATCGACATAAAAATATCTTGTTTAAGAAATGCGGAAAATGTCATTCTCCCGGTTGCCTTTATGCAGGGCTTTTTTTCAGCCGGAACGCGGTGGAACGGAGTTCCTGCACCTCTTAAAAATGGTCACATGGCTGGTGGCCCCGCCCCCTGATCTCCAGACAGAAGGGAGTTCAGATTGCCCTCCGTGCAGCGGCGCGGAGGGCAATCTCAACTCCCCTCTGTCTGGAGATCAGGAGTGCGGGGCCACCGGCCATGTGACCATTGTCGCCGAGGGCGATTTAAACTTTAAAAAACTCCCCCCTTGTGCCAGCTGACCCAAAGGGACATCATTGTGCAGTCCTGAGTTCCACCACTGAGTTCCACCACCTCTTTGCCCAGAAAAAAAAACCCTGCCTTTATGTGTGTTCACATCATTGCAATCAAAGATAGGAAACTCTTCCTAAGTCAGAAGCGTCTGAAAGAACTGTCACCATAGTTGAATCCTGCCCTTTCCTTGCTCTTTGCACTGTTGGCGTGCTGGCATTTAGTGGTATTATAGGAAGCCTTGAATCTTATTCCCGGCCAGGTTGGTTAACTTCAGTCCAATCCGTCCACTGTAACCAAGAGTCAGGGCAGAGTATAATTGAGGGCAGGAGTCATCCAGTGGGGCCAGAAGCTAGGTCAAAGGACTAGATAGCAAGGAGGAGCTGGTTTGGTATGTTGCAACACCAGGTTGCAGTCAACAACTGAAGCGTCTTTTGGCTGCCCAACCCTTCCTGGAACGGTGGCTGGGCTCTCTGACCCAAGAATCACAGTGCAGCTGTAGGCAGAGCTATACCTGTCGAAGCACGTGGACTTAGAAGGCTCCTGCTATACTTAGCATCGTTGCTGGCCTAATGAGGTTACCTAATGAAAGTTCCTAACCTATGGAGGAGAGAGGAAAGGGAGCCGTCAACAAGAATACGGGGTGCCTCCCTAAGCCGAGCTACAACCTTCCACGTCTCTTGACGTGAATGGGCTTAGAAGGGCCTAACTCTGCTAAGGCAGGTACTACAAATCCTCGCCCCCCTCCCCTATTTCTAGGCAATTTGATTCTTGTTCTGCAGGGCCAGAAGTCTGTAAGGACAGAACTCCGCACATAAGATAAATAGGGTCATATCCTTTTATTTGAACTGAATTTCACTGTTTGCAGCTGAATGTAATTGTAGTATCTCCTATTATGCTATAGGACTAGAGGGCATCATCTTGGACTTACATCAGGAGAACATTATTGTCAGTACAATTACGCTTCCGTATCAGTTATTCGTGTAAGTGATTATCGTCAACCCAGTGCTTGTGTCAATAACGTGTCCCTAAACTTAATTGCTGGCAGTAGCATTAAATGATCTTGCAATCCTCCGTAGCTGCATTTCCCACTTGGCGTATATGGAAGCCGCCATGCTTGTCCTTCTGGAAGAAGAGGGACTAGTTGGCCTGTTTCCCCCTCATTCTGATATCCCTCCTCTTACCTGAAGGAAATACGGTTCTAAACAGCTGAGTAAACGATGCCAAAATGAAATCAAAACCGTCACAGCACTTAAGGCATCCAAAGAAAAAGAAAAAGTAGATGGTGGGTAGAAACGTTTGGGGACCGGGAGAACCTCAAGAGAGTGTGTCGAAAGCTGGGTCCTACTCAGCATTCACGCTTCTTGGTACCCACCTAAAATGTCTGAGGTGTACATCTGATATGTGATGTGTGGGAGACGCTGGGAAGGTGTCTTCTATCCTCTTGAAACATCTGGCTGAAAGAGGAGGGGATGTCTTCGTGCTGTCTCATGCCATGGCTGTAGGAGACAGGGAGCTTGAGAGTGGGGAAGGAAAGAGTCTCAAGGTCGGTTACATATTTGGCAGTTTGGGGTTCATGGCAACTTGTTGGGGTGGGGACATTCTCTCCCTCTGCACAGTAAAACAGTTGTAGTAAGAATTATAAAGTGCCCAGCTATTAATTAGCTGTAGAATCTCTCCAGTTATGCAAGGTAAAATGTTTGGACTGGATGACTCTTTTTTCAGGGAAATCTGTTGTAAACCAAGACATCAGCAGCAGCATCCTAAGACATAAAAGACCAACCGTGTTGCCGATGACTCACTTCTTATCCCTGCACATGCGCAGTACACAGGATAAGAAATGAGCGGGGGCAAAACAGTTTGCCTCTCCACCATCTTCTCAGGGCCTCCACAGGCCTGGAAAGGCCCAGCACAGCAACGGGAAAGCACCAGGCCTTCCCACTGCCTCTGAGCTTTCGGAAGCCGAGGAAGGCCTGGCACGGCAGGGAGAAGACTTGCTGCCACAGCCCCATGCCTTCCTGCTGCTTTGGGGCCTGATGTGCCATGGGGAAGCCCAGCCCAGCGGCCTGCTGTGGCATGGGGCTGCCCTGCTACTGCGGACAAGGGGCAGCAGTGGAGCCCGCTGCTCAGCTCGGGAGAAGGCAGGCAAACCGCGGCTTTCTTCCTTCCCAGCAATGGGGGGGGGCAACAGCAGAGCCTGCCTGCCTGCCCGCCACTCAACTGGGCAGGAAGAAAGCAGGGCAAACCAGCTTTCTCCACGCCCAGCTGATCCTCAGGGAACCAGGGCGGGGCTGCAGTGGAACCTGCCTGCCTGTCCACGCTCAGCTGAGCAAGGAAGGCTTTCTCCATGCCCAGGTGATCTGTGGGCAATGGGGGGGGCAGCAGGGATCCCGCTTGCCTGCCTGCCACTCAGCCATGCAGGGAGAAAGTGGGGCGAACCCGTTTTCTCCATGCCCAGCTGATCCATGGGCAAGGCGGGGGCGGCAGCAGCAGCGGCTCTCTGCTTGATTTGAACTGTTACTTCTGCCAACCTCCATGACGGAGTACAGACCTGAACTGAATAGATTCTAATAAAGCCACTTTTGCTAGAAGCACCGTGTGTTCCCTGTGGATGGGCTTGAGGGATCTAACGGGCTCTAGTGCTAGTTATCGTCATAATAACTGCACTTATATACCGCTCTTCTAGGCAGATTAGTGCCTCACCCAGAGCGGTGAACAAGTTAGTGTAATTTTTATCCCCACAATGCAGCTGGGGAGCTGGGCTAGGAGGAGTGGCTGACCCAAGGCCACCTACTGAGCTCAAGGTAGTAGCCGGATTCGAACCAGCTGAGTGCTGATTTGTGGCTGAACTACTTAACCACTGTGCTAGGCATAGAAAAGGATTTCAACTTTGTTTAAGCAAACAGCCCCTGGGAAGAGCCCTATTCAATATGAAGAATAGCTAGAGTGGCCAGGAAAATAGTAAGGACTTGGGAACGATCCTCCAGGAATGAGAGCAGAGCAACAGCCTACGAGGATCCACTTGTCCAGCCCAAAGGTGTTCCAGAAGGGAGTTTTGACCAGCTGTTGGTTTATGTAATTTCCCCTCCAAGCAGACCTGTGAGGTAGACCCATATGGTCCTCTGCCTCACTCCTTTATTCTGTATTTTTAAAAATTGCTCCAAGTACTCAAGCCCTCATTTGCTTTCCTAAATTGCATGCAGTCAGTGGGCAGCCTGAAATCTGATGCGGACCAGATTGCACATGAGCTGGGCCATTCTCTCGGCTTCTTCCACGATGACCTCGGCCCACACTGTGACTGCCACTGTGTCCGGAAGCCTGGCTTTTGCATCATGCACTCAAACTACGGCACTGGGTAAGCAGCACTCTGCACAAATGTTTCTAGTGTTTTTTCTTGAGTTGGGGAAATTAAAGGATAAAAGATTCCCCAAATATCCCAGAACAGACAGCATCATCTAAGAGAGGTTGTGGTTGTGTCTTCAGTATAGATTTTTATAGCTGAGGAATTCGCCTTTTCCCTTGAGACGCTGTTCTACAGTACTTTTTGGGGAGGGCTTAGAACCTAACTTGATCAAAATAGATTGATTTGTGATTTATTTCTTTATTCAAAATATATATATGCCGCCTTTCCTCGTCTTGTTGATGGTCATTATAAACAAGAGCCTTATGGGAAACAATATGGGCATGATTTTAATGACACTTTCGTAAGTTTTTTACATGCTAATTGTTGGATTGCCCTATGGATGTTGTAAAGGGTATAATGCATTCTCAAAGACCCTCATCAGTGGTTCACTCATAGGGGTTGTTGATTGAACGGGAAGTTTAAATTTGTGTTATAATACTATAACAATCATTATACCATTGGCCACTGAGGAAGACTTTGTGGTTGAAACATGTCTGGCCTTCTGTTTATTTATTTATTTATTTATTTATTTATTTATTTATTCAATTTATATACCACTCATCCCAGGGGCTCTGGGCGGTGAACAGTTAAAATCGATAAAAACAAAAACTAAAATCAATATACAAATAATAAAACAAATTAACAAGGTGCAGTGGTGGGGAGAACCTTCCCCACCCCAAAGGTGGGAGGCCGACATGGCACCGCCCCCTTCAATCACCAAACGCCTGGCGGAACAGCTCTGTCTTACAGGCCCGGCGGAACGATAATATGTCCCGCTGGGCCCGGGTTTCCATTGACAGAGCGTTCCACCAGGCTGGGGCCAGGACTGAAAAAGCCCTGGCCCTGGTTGAAGCGAGGCGGGCTTCCTTAGGGCCGGGGACCACAAGTAAATATTTGTTCGCTGATCGGAGCGATCTCCGGGGAACGTACAGGGAGAGGCGGTCCCAAAGATATGCCGGTCCCAACCCACTCAGGGCTTTAAAGGTAAGAACCAACACTTTGAACCTGATTCGGAATTCAACCGGAAGCCAGTGCAGCTGGCGCAGGACAGGTGTGATGTGTGACTGGTAAGGTATACCAGTCAGGACCCGTGCCGCCGCATTCTGGACCAGTTGTAGTTTCCGGATCAGGCCCAGGGGTAGCCCAGCGTAGAGTGAGTTACAGTAATCTAGCCTGGAGGTGACCGTTGCGTGGATCACTGTAGCCAGGTCCTGGGGCGTCAGGTAGGGGGCAAGTTGCCTGATCTGACGAAGATGGAAAAATGCAGACTTGGCAACCGCCGTGACCTGGGCCTCCATCGATAGGGAGGCATCCAGGAGCACACCCAGACTCTTTACCACTGGCAAAGTTGCCAGTGGTGTCCCATCCAGGGCAGGGAGCTGGATCCCAACATCTGGCAGCCCCCGTCCCAGCTGCAGGACCTCCGTCTTCACTGGGTTCAATTTCAGCCTGCTCTGTTTCAACCATGCCGTCACAGCCTCCAAAGCTCTGGCCAGATTGTCTGGGGCTGTGTCTGGCTGGCCATCCATCAACAGAAAAAGTTGGGTGTCATCCGCGTATTGATGACAACCCAGCCCAAACCTCCGCACCAACTGGGCGAGGGGGCGCATATAGATGTTAAATAACATTGGGGAGAGTATCGCCCCTTGGGGAACCCCGCACACCAAAGGGTGACGGGCCGATAGATCTCCCCCGAGCGCCACCCTCTGTCCCCGACCCTGGAGAAAGGAGACCAGCCACTGTAAGACTGTCCCCCTAATCCCCACGTCGGCAAGGCGGCTGGCCAACAAATCATAGTCAACCGTGTCAAACACTGCTGTGAGATCAAGTAACACAAGCAGCGCTGACCCGCCTCGATCCAGATGCCTGCGAAGGTCGTCTGTGAGGGCAACCAAGGCTGTCTCCGTCCCATGGCCAGGACGGAAGCCAGACTGGAATGGGTCCAGGACACTCTGAATGTTTAGGGATTGTTTTACATACAGTATTTTGAATTATGTTTAGTTTATTTTTTTGAAATTTTGGAAAATTATTTTTATAATCACATTTATTTTGTCTAGATTGATTTGTATACTAGCTTCAAACCTGTTAGCTGTTGTGGCTTTTTCATGTGTTGCGTGTTAGCTAATTCCATTAATCTGAACTACACAAGAACGTTGCACTGATGTTGAGGGCATGTTTGAGGTTGGAAGGGCTTAGGAAGCTGACTAAGAGTCTCTCTACAAGAGACATCTGACAGGTGAAGAACACGTGTCGGGAGATGCAACGTTAGCTGGGAAGGGTAGTTTAAAAAGACAGAGCCGGCAGCTGGGCAAAGGCTTTGCTATACACAGGAGTTGTGTGATGGGGCTGTGAAATGCCAGAAGGGAAACTTCAACCCATTATAACCTCTCCAAGTCCAAGCTGGCTCTGGAAGGCAGTTCCAGCCCATTTCCATGCCTCACTGCCCTCTGGTTGTGATCCCACACAGTATTAGACCAGAGAGGCGAGGCAAAGATGAAATTGGCAAACCCTCTGAGGATCGATCTCTGCCAGCTCTGTCTTTCTAAACTATGCTTCCCAGCTAACATTGCATCTCCCTACTCTTGATGAACATGCACCAAGGCATCTCATGTAGAGAGACTCTAGGTCCCACTCTACCTGCAGTATGCTTCTGATGCAACCCCATTAGATTTGCTCACCTCCAGGTGGTGCCTGGAGATCTCCTGGAATTACACCTGATCTGAAGAACACAGTGATCAGTTCCCTTGGAGACATTATGGCATTATACCCCACTGAGGTCCCTCTTCTCTTGCCCTCCAGCCCCAAATTTCCAGGAAATGCCCAAACAGTTTTAAAACCTAAACCTAGTTCTACCACCAGCATAGCATATAATCTGGCATAGCTTTCAGATATGCTGGTGTATCTGTGAGATATGTCTGCACGGGGCTTTGTCACCAACTTAAGCCCTTGTGAGCTGGGGCTGAGGACTGGACTATCATTTGAAATATAGGCTAGAGCAGGGCTGTTTTTTGAACTGGAACACAGTGGAACGGAGTTCCGGCAGCTCTTGAAAATGGTCACATGGCCAGTGGCCCCGCCCCCTGATCTCCAGACAGAGGGGAGTTGAGATCGCCCTTCGCGCCACTGAGATTTAAACTTTAACCCCCCCCCCCCCCCGGTTCCAGCTGACCCAAAATGACGTCATTGTGTGTTCCTGGGAGCATGTGCGCACTTTGGAGAGGAGAGTTGGAAATATGAATTTCATCAGACTACTCTTTTGAAGTTCCGTGGACTGAGATTTAATCCAACGAAAAGACCAGGGCGAGGGTGGGACCCTTATCTAATAGGATTTCACAGTTGTTCCTAGTAAGCATTTACCTGTAATAAAAATAGATGCTATAAGAGGAGAATTGCACTATTCTGGATAACAATGCACTGTGTTATAGAGTGTGTCGAAGACTCAGTGACTGCAGCAGACACGTGTACTATGATTTAATAAGAAAGCCAGGGAAAGAGTGCCTCCTTAACAAGCCGGCCAAAGGATTCAAGCCAACGATATGCGGAAATGGTGTCATTGATGGCGATGAAGACTGTGATTGTGGCCACGATGAGGTTAGACACTAAGTGACATCTGGGTTCTGACATGACAGAAGGGTGCCTGGCTGCTTCTTCCCCCATTGGAGAAGCTCCCCCTGAGCAGGAAAATGAAAGCAGCTGTGAGTTCTGTCGGAAGAGGAGGGGGACAAACCAAAGAGTCAGAAAGACAGAGAGGTCAGGGCACTCTGTTTACTGCTGTGACTGTTCTTTAATATGCAGATTGCTATTCTCAGGATTTCCTCCTCCTGACTTCCTCCCTCTCACTTCTTCTATTTCTGGCATTGTTCCAGGCAACACCTCTCTCCTCCTCCTCCTCTTCCCTCCATCTTGGCAGCATGGATGCAGGCCTTAGACTAGATAGGTGGTTAGGATCTGTCTCCTTTCCTATCAGAGTATGGGGTTCCTGCAATGAAGATCTCTTATTTCTTTTCTAAATATAAACCAAGTGTATGCTCTTATTATTTTCATTCTGGCACAAACACCAGCCAGCAGAACGAGCTCACAACAAGCTATAATCACGCTTCCTGTGCCAAAGAATAGACCCCGCTAACAGCCCAAATATGGAATCCTTTAATTAGGTTTCTGGGGCCTACATAACGATTTATTTATCAGGTTCTCTAAGTGATCGTCCTTGAACATTTAAAAATGCCTTATATTGAATTAGACCATTGGTCCATAAAGGTCAGTGTTGTCTCCTCGGACTGGCAACAGCTCTCCAGGATCTCAAGCAGAGGTTTTTCTCATCCCATACCACCCAATCTCTTTAGCTGGAGATGCTGGGAATTGAACCCCAGACCTTCTGCATGCCAAGCAGGTGCTCTGCCACTGAGCCACAGCTCCTCCCTATCTGGAGACACTGCCAAGGAGTGGTTCCATTTCCATAAAGGGCCTGGGGCGTCTGGCTCCCTTGATCTCTCCACTGATATGCTGCCCAGCTGAAATGTAGGCTAAACATTCCCATTGCACCTTGGCAGAGGGAGTCAGTGGAGACACCCAAGAGCGTTCATAGTTCTTTGGGAAAGTGTTACGTTGGGCCGGCCAGGTGACCGTGAGATGGTGACGAGACCTTTGCTTGCAGGAATGCAGAAGAAGTGGCTGTTGCCAAATGAACTGCAAGTTCACACTTGGCATGGACTGCCTTGATGGACTCTGCTGTCAGAAATGCAAGGTAAGAGGGAAGCGGCAGATCTTGCGGAAAGGGGACCTCATAATCCTTAAAAACAATGCCTGGACTTGGTGAAATCCCAGCAAAGGCTCTGCAGAGAGAGTCGTGGATCTTCCTGGCTGAATTTCAGTCTTGACACACGTCGCCGATTTATGTCATTCTGGAAATACTTGGGATTCACGTCCTGCTTTGTAGTTGTTCTCTAGCGGGCCCATGCAATAACCTGGCAAGGCAGTACATCGTCACTGAGCTCATATGACACTGAGGCTAAGCGATGGCAAATTGCCCAATGCTACTGAAATAGCCAGGTCTTGAATTCAAGCCCAAAGAACCTAAGTATGACATCCTGTCTATGAGCCAAGCTACCGGTGATGCCTGACACAGGTTGGACGCTTGTCAGCTTCCCTCAAGTTTTGATGGGAAATGTAGGCGTCCTGGTTTTACAGCTTGGCTCTCCATTACAGCTGCAAGACCAGGATGCCTACGTTTCCCATCAAAACTTGAGGGAAGCTGACGAGTGTCCAACCTGTGTCAGGCGTCACTTGTAGCTTGGCTCTATTACATCACACCCGTTCTTATAAAAGGGCAGGTCTTGTGACCAGTGACCAGTCTTGAAAGATGTATTGTCGAAGGCTTTCACGGCCGGAGAACGATGGTTGTTGGGGGTTTTCCGGGCTGTATTGCCGTGGTCTTGGCATTGTAGTTCCTGACGTTTCGCCAGCAGCTGTGGCTGGCATCTTCAGAGGTGTAGCACCAAAAGACAGAGATCTCTCAGTGTCACAGTGTGGAAAAGATGTAGGTCATTTGTATCTAACCCTCCCACCCCACCCCTCCTGAGTAGTAGTGACAGCACAGTATAGCCTGATCTCAACAGATCTTGGACGCTCAGCAGGGTCAGTACGTGGATGGGGGACCACCGAGGAAGACTCTGCAGAGGAAGGCAATGGCAAACCGCCTCTGCTTCCCACTTGCCTTGAAGACCCCTGCTGGGGTTGCAGAAGTCAGTTGTGACCTGGCAGCACTTCTTTACATGTTGTTTCTCCACCAAACCTGGTAACCAAAAGGTCTCTGCACAGGGAAGATCCATTTTTAGCAAGTGCAAAGGTCTAGGGCTGGGTTGCGATTCATACAGCGGTCTATTTTAAGCCTGCCGAACACTGAGCCACTGAGCAGCAGTAAGGAGACGGAACCAGAGTGAGGAAGGAGCTGGGAGGTTGAATTTCCTTGTGGTTTCAAAATGGAGGAAAGCAGCAATGCCAGAAGAGATTTTTAATGGTTCAGCCAAATGGCCTGGAAGCCATCAACTTCAGCACTTGCAGGGCCTGCCGGGCTATTTCAAGTTGTTTGCAGCTCCTTCCCCCCTTCCCTACATTTTCCTCCTTCGTTTTCATCTTTGATTCTTATTTGATTGTTCCCTGGGTTGCGTTTTTCAAACAGACTTTCTCCCTTTTCATTAGAGCACAACAGGAGGCCAGGAGTCTCCTGTTCAGTTGTCGTGTCTGAAGAAGAGAGCTCTGAAATTTCATTGATCCTTAAGGTGCTCTTGCTCTTCTGCTACAGACCAACACAGCTATCCACCTGAAACTATCTGAATGCACACCGTGTCTCTTGAAATTGGGCTGCTAGGCATGCAAACCTGCTAGGACGTGTTGCATAGGGTTAGAGTTTGGTCCGCTTGCAGGTTGTAGTCCAGTTTCGGTGAGGTGCTGCAAAAGTACCCGAGTCCTCCAGTGCCCATGTTTAAATCAGACTTTAGATTGCACGTGAAAATGGGTTTTGCTCCTGGCTGCCTTCCCCAGCTCACAGTTAACGGAATCAGATTTGAGGGGGTGGAGCTTTGGCCCCTTCTTGTGGTCAGATCACTATGTTCTGAAAGCACTGCCGAGTTTGCAGCCTTTTCCCAGCAGGGGCCGTGTCGAATAGTCCACCCTCAGAGATTAATGGATCCTGTTGGTTTCCAGGCAGCTCTGGGAGATTTTGAGAGCATCCCCAGTATCTCTGCGGAGGCATTGGTAGCTGCATGGAATGATGGGCTGGCTAACACCATAAACAGGACAGCTCCTTGAGACCCTCTTCCGCACTCTATGAGGCTCCCAGCTCCTTGGTTTCCCAGGGAACTGGGCAATATGAAGTAGACTGGGAGATGACTCGAGCAACATCGGTGGAAGACTCAGGATTTGGGTTGCCAGGTCCCCCAACCCCCACGGCGGGAGCTCAGAGGCCCAGCACCTACCTTACACTCATCCCGTCACACGTGCATGAATCACTGTCTCCTCTCAGCTTGTGCAATGAAGTGACATCATTACAGGGGCACTTGCCACCCAGGGAGCATGCCTGTGCTCCCCAGGGGGCCACATTGGGCCCAATTTGGCCTGATTCAGGCCCAACTAGGCCTGAATCAGGCCACTGCAAAGGGCAGGAGTGCTGATTTGGGCCCAATTCAGCCTGAATCCAGGCCAAATCGGCCTGAATCCAGCTGCTGTGGAGCATGGAAGCACTCCCATGCTCCGCAGCAGCCCAATTTGGGCCATTTCCATCCTGATTCTGGCCGAATCCAGCCCGAATTGTCCCGCTGTGGCATGCAGGAGTGAGCCGTGCCACCTGGGTGTGCACCATGCTGCCTGGGAGTGCACTCCTGGGAGCCGCATTCCCTACCCTGTCAGCTAGGTAAGAGGGGGCAGGGGGTGGAGGATGAGAGTGGGGGATCCTCCACTCCTGGTGGGAGACTGGCATCCCTACTCAGGATGAATCAGACAGAGCCAGTCACAGAGCCCATTTGCAAACCTAAGAAGTGGCGACGAGGAATACAAAGATGACTTTCTTCTATGCCACTATTGCACCAGCAGAATCTTGCCCAGCTCCATTGTTTTAAGTGGTTTGTAACTTGGTAACACTCCAGTCTGATCCCGCCAGCCCCAGAAAAGGCTTCCAGCTTGTAGAAGGTTCTTTCTGGACAAAACCTCTCTCATCCATTCCGACTTGGGGGCCAAGCTGAAAGCAGACCCAGCGGTGTCCGAAGTACTTCCTTGTCTTTTTGCTGTGAAAAGTTTCAGATAGATCCTGCCTATGGATGCTGATGTTGTCCTGGGGAGTGTGAGAGCCACTACTTGTGCTCTGGACCCACACCTGTCCCAGCTGTTAAAGTGTTGGCTGTTGTGGGTTTTCCGGGCTGTATTGCCGTGGTCTTGGCATTGTAGTTCCTGACGTTTCGCCAGCAGCTGTGGCTGGCATCTTCAGAGGTGTAGCACCAAAAGACAGAGATCTCTCAGTGTCACAGTGTTCTGTGACACTGAGAGATCTCTGTCTTTTGGTGCTACACCTCTGAAGATGCCAGCCACAGCTGCTGGCGAAACGTCAGGAACTACAATGCCAAGACCACGGCAATACAGCCCGGAAAACCCCCAACAACCATAGTCTTGAAAGAGCTTGGCCAGCCCTCCCTGGCAGCTCTGAGGAACAATCTCCATTTTTATACCTTTTGCAAGCTCCATCATAAGCTCTATGACAGTGGGTACCCCTTACAACCCCCCACCCACAATCAGAAGGGGTTAAAGAGAGGTGTAAAAGGGGCTGGCTCAGCTCTTGGTCTGCGCGGTAAGGGGATCCAGCTCCTCAAATTCCATATTTTTATGTTTTGCAACCTCATAACCATTTGGCCTCCCATTTTGAGCGTGTACATAGGGAATATAGAGTGGTGGTTGCCATAAGTCATAGCTGACTTATGGCAACCCCTGGTGGGGTTTTCATGGTAGGAGAGCCAGTTTGGTGTGAGAGCCAGTTGGGGGTAGTGGTTAAGAGTGCGGGACCCTAATCTGGAGAGCAGGGTTTGATCCCCCACTCCTCCGCTTGAAGCCAGCTGGGTGACCCTGGGCTAGTCACAGCTCTCTCAGAGCTCTCTCAGCCTCTCCCACATCACAGGGTGTTTGTTGTGGGGATAATAATGACATACTTTGTAAACTGCTCTGAGTGGGCATTAAGTCATCCTGAAGGTCGGTATATAAATCAAATGTTGTTGTTATTGTTATTAAGAGACTAACAGAGGAGGCTTGCTATTGCCCTCTGCAATCCTTGTCTTCGTTGGAGGTCTCCGATCCAATTACTAACCAAGGCCAGCCCTGCTTAGCTTCTGAGATCTGACAGGATCAGGATCGCCAGGGCTATCCAAGGCAGTGCAGGGAATATAGAGAAGGTGGGAAATGAGCTAAATTAACTGAGACTGGCACCAAATGGCGCATTCACCGAGCTCTGAACAAAATACAAAAGATTTCCTAATGCATTAGTAAGACCCGGTCATTTGCTACTTCAAAATTCAGGGAGAAATTCAAAGGAGAATCCTGGAGACGTCCCTCAATTTGTGGCAGAGGGGCAGGGAAAAGCCTCTGAGATCTCGCCCTGCGCCCTTTCTCCACCTCAGCTGCCATATGAGAAGAAGATTTTCAAACAAACCGAAAGGAAGCTCAGCGCTAGGATTTAATTCATGTAGCATTTAGCTGCGCTTACGCCTCTTGAGAGCAATCACAGTGGCAGGTTTATGATTTTCCAACAGTATTTACCGGAAGGGACAATGTGTAGAAAGGCCGCTACGAGATGTGACCTTGCAGAGTACTGCACGGGGGCTATGGCCGATTGCCCGCCCGATGTCTATAAGCAAGACGGGACGCCCTGCGGCTCTGGCGATCGGTGTTACATCGGGCAATGCTTCAACCTCCAGCGACACTGCGTGGCTCTCTTTGGTGAAGGCAAGTCGGACATGGTTTATTAGCAATTTTTTTCTTTCGGTCCTTTGCCCCTTCCCTACAATGGCACCTTGTAAGAGGGGCCCTGGGTATGGTTGGCTCCACGCTCCCTGCTTCCAGTTCTTGTTTTGCTGGCCGGAGAGCCAGAGGTGGCGCCAGGGTTCCTGGCACCCGCGGCTGCCCCTTCGTGCATGCGCACTACGTGCGTGCGCGCACCCCCAGACTGCCTGATGACATCACCGTGTGATGATATCATCATGCAGCAAAGCCAGCCCCATTGGCTGGCAGGTGGCTGGGACAGTGCGTGGAGGCTGCCCGCGCTCCGCACGCTGCCCCGGACACCTGCCATGCCTGGCCTGCTGTTGCTGCACCCGGCCGGGGCATGTGGTGGTGGTGGTGGTGGTGGCGGCGGCGGTGGCGGCGCGAGGCTGGCTGGCTGCACCAGCTGCGGGCCAGGCACACCAGCTCCATGGTGCGTGCCTCTGCCCCCGGCACCCCCTCTGGAGCCCCAGTGCCCACAGTGCCCGCCTCACTGCCTCAATGGTGGTGCCAGCCCTGCAGAGAGGATGCAGCCAGAACTTATTCTCCCCTTTCTTCATTTCATTGTATTTCTACCCCACCTTTCTTCCTAATAGTTACCCAGGATGGCTTACATAATTTTTCTTTTCTCCAGTTTATCTTCACAACAACCTTGGGAGGTAGGTTAGGCTGAGAGGCTGTGATTGGCCCACGGTCGCCAAGGGCGTTTCCGTGGCAGAGCGATGACTGGAACCTGGATCTCTCAGATTCTAGTCCAACACTCTGATGATTGATTGATTGATTTCATGTATGTCATTTATAGTCCGCCTTTCTCCCTGAGACTCAAGAAGGATTACCCAGTGAGAGATCAGGACAGTCAATATCAAGAACATTTCCATAAACAATGCCATAGGGTAAATAAACACAAGTGCACAAAGACGTAGCATTAGCAGGAATCCCATACAACATAGTGGTGAAGCCTATGGATCCCAATCCTAACTCATTAGCAGATCATCTGAGAGCCCCTCCGTACGATGCAGCCCTCCTATCTGAATTAAAAGCCCTTTTGAATAATTCAGTTTTGCATTGTCTGCAGAAAGCCAGGAGGGTGGGGGCTCTCCTCCTGACCTCCTCAGGCGGGCCGTTCCACAGGGCAGGGGCCACCAGAGGGTTGCGGCCACGTATTTGCCCTCAAGCAGTCCTGCTTGGTCCTAGAGCCGTGATGAACTGCCAGTGTTTGGTTGCAGCCAGTCAAGCAACAGCACAGCCAGCCCTAAACGAATCCAGGGCAAGCCTGAAAGCAGGTTCGGTAGGGCCGAACCTTCCTGTTTCTTGCAGTCTATTTATTTATTTTATTTATATTCCATTTATATTCCGCCCTCCCCACGTCAGCAGGCTCAGGACGGATGACAACCAAGTTTAAAATCATATTTCATCGTGTATACAATTTAAAACCATAAAACACCTTAAATACATAGATTAAAATACATATAAATAAATATATATGCATATATGTAAACACAGTGGCACACAGTCTATATGACCACCTTTTTAGCCATCTCCGGAATATTTTGGCAGGGAAATATGTGAGAGATGGAAGGTGTCACTAGTAGGGAGGGCATATCAGTACTCCCCTGGCGAGGGGGCACCACCTGGCATCAATCATACGCCTGGCGGAGCAGCTTTGTCTTACAGGCCCGGCAAAAAGCTAATAAATCTCGCTGGGCCCAGGTCTCATTGGACAGAGCGTTCCACCAGGCTGGGGCCAGGACTGAAAAAGCCCTGGCCGATGCCAGGCGGGCCTCCCTAGAGCCAGGAATCTTTAATAGATGCTTATTGCTAGAGCGAAGAGTCCTCTGGGGTTCATATGGGAAGAGACGGTCCCGCAGATATGCTGGTCCCAGTCCGTATAGGGCTTTATGGGTTAGTACCAAAACCTTGAAGCTGATTCGGTATTCCACCGGCAACCAGTGCAGCTGACGCAATACCGGCATTATATGCACACGCATCGGCGTTCCGGTGATGACTCATGCCGCTGCATTCTGTACCAGCTGTAACTGCCGGATCAGGTTCAGGGGACGCCCAGCATAGAGTGCATTACAGTAGTCCAGCCTAGAGGTGACCATTGCTTGGACCACTGAACTGCATCATCATCGTCGTCATCGTCATCACTGCGCTTCTATACCGCTCTTCTAGATAGATCAGTGCCTCAACCAGAGCGGTGAACAAGTTAGTGTTATTATTATCCCCACAATACAGCTGGGGAGCTGGGGCTGAGAGGAGTGGCTGACCCAAGGCCTCCTACTGAGCTCATGGGATTCGAACCAGCAGAGACCTGATTTGCAGCCACACCACTTAACCACTGTGCTACAGCAGCTCCTTGCTGCCTCTGGCAAAGACCTTCTTTTCCATCTCCAGCATTCAGTCCTGCAATTAGCCTGTAAACAGCCGGCACACACGGCCTTACTCCTGAGAACAGGAGCAGGCAGAGGCTCAGCTTTCTCTAGCCAGAGTCATCCTTCCCACTGTGCCTCTGATCAGGCGGCGCATGCGGGGATTTGCCTGACCTCTCCTTTGTAGACTTGAGGGTGTTTGTCACACGCCTTTGTGTTCTTCTTGCGGGTTCCCTCACTCCTTCCTCCTCTGCAGAGGCAAAACTGGCCCCACTGAGGTGTTTTGAGGAAGTCAACATGCGTGGTGACCGGTCCGGCAACTGTGGAGAAGAGGGGCTGACGTTCAAGAAATGTAAAAAAGAGTAAGTTGAGCTGGTGCGCAGGTGTCTGGTTTTCCTAGGCTGTGTTTTGATATTTGGCCCTTGATTGTGAAGGTTCCTTTAGAAATGTTAGGCAGGTACCTTCATGGGGATGACCACGTCATTCTTCAAAAGTGGGATGTGCCTATGGAGCAGCTGTTTGAGCCAAGCTACAAGTGACGCCTGACACAGGTTGGACACTTGTCAGCTTCCCTCAAGTTTCAATGGGAAATGTAGGCATCCTGGTCTTGTAGCTGTAATGGAGAGCCAAGCTGTAAAACCAGGACGCCTACATTTCCCATCAAAACTTGAGGGAAGCTGACAAGTGTCCAACCGGTGTAAGGCGTCACTTGTAGCTTGGCTCCCTGGGCCACACATTAAAATCTCTTCTGCCATTGCACAGTATCCAGAGGTGTACAAAAATCATAAAACCTGTCATGCAAACGCGTGTCATTTCATGTTTCAGGTATTTCTCTGTGAAAATGGGGTCAGCCCACTGGTTCAGGAACTGCCCGATTTTATTTCCAAATATATACAACTACAACAAGAATGCTATTGCAATATGACTGGCTCTCACTTGAAGGTGTGCACCCTGTCTTAGGGAGTTGTCAGTTGTTTGTCAGTTCTCATGATTATGCCATTTGCCATATGAGCAGCAGGAATAAAACAATGAGAAATTCATTAACATTAAAACATTCTGTGTATCAGATTCTCTGAACTCCCAGCTTCTAGCAACTTTTGTTGCAGAGGTGTAAGGGGAAAGGCATACTGAAAGGGGTTAGAGAGTTACTTTGCATTTTTTAAATGAACGCTGGGAATTCAGATAACCCAGTACATGGATTGTTATAATGTTTTATCAACATAACTGACAGGGAATTTTTTTATAGTAGTCTGCTGCCAATTATAAATTTCCCTTCTACCACTTACCCAAATATAATCCAAGGCACCAATCACAGTGATACAGAGAAATATGAATTTTATTGTTACACAAAACTCAAGACACATAAGGTTCCCGAGGTCTGCTGTGTACTGAGCCACCTTATCCTTATGCCTAAATACTTTAATGTTAAATTGTTTATAGCACAGAATGCTATAAAAGATCAAAACAGTTCACTTAGACGTCATCTTACAGGAAATTATGGCTCCATTATTTTGAGTGGCAAGATACAATCATAATACTTAATACCTCCAGACACAACATTTTATCATATGTGGTGGACACGTAAGAAAGCATGGAGATATTGGATAAAAATACATGTATTTTGTACAAGGTTCTCTGCACTTTCTATTGTTATTTCTATTTTTCCTTTCAAATAAAATTCTAAACATTAAAAAAAATGCTTAATAAAAATAAGATCCGGAGGAGTTAGCTGTGTTAGTCTGTTGTAGCAAAACAGTAACGATCTGACGAAGAGAGCTGTGGTTCTCGAAAGCTTTTGCTACAATAAAGTTGGCTAGTCTTAAAGGTGCTACTGGACTCTTTCCTATTTTAATGCAAATAAGAATCCTTTCCGGCTCCTTGTGGTAAGGGCAGAACAATCTACAATATGAAGTATTGAAGGCTGAATGTGGAACCCTTATTTTAGATAAAAATTCTTTATAATGTAGGCCATTTCCAGTTGGCTTACTTGCACCCAGGACATCATGCTACGTTGTGGGGAAAACGCGAAATATCGCATGACGTCGTGTTTCGCGTTTTCCCCGCAACGTGGCACGACGTCCTGGGTGCAGGTAAGCCATCTGGAAATGGCCGTATTTACAAAGTTGTGTAGTGTCATACCAACCTGCAACATAGCAACAATCAAAAACAAGAGACATGGAATGTGCTGTTTTAGGTGTTCTCCATAACTTTCACATGCCAGGCAAAGTTTCTTGCTCACAAAACTAAAATAATAGGAGTCTTTATTTTAAAAATCCCTAACAATAATGATAATCAATTGCGGACTTTAAAAAACTCTGGTGGTGGTAGGTTGTGGCCGCTGCTGGGGGACTGCTCAGGGAAACTGTTGGGAAACCTGCCATAAGGAAACCCCATTGCTGCTGTGCTGTATGGGCAGTGGGAAAAGTTGCAGGGAACCACTCGTTGAAATTTTCAATTCTTACAAACTTAACAAGTCATGAACACCCTCAAGTGCACCTCCTCCAGGAAGACCTACAGTCAAATAAATGGCAACTTCTGGACTCTACTGTTTATATAGTTACAGCAAACTGATCTGTGGTTGCCTTGAAAGGTGTTTCCCCATTCAATGCACTGTGTGTCTTTTCCTGTCCTTGCAAAAGAAATTACACACTGTTGACATTGGATTCAGGAGAGCTGGGCCTCTTGAGTAATTCCAGACCTCTACAATAGCATAAGAACATAAGAAAAGCCATGTTGGATCAGGCCAATGGCCCATCCAGTCCAACACTCTGTGTCACACTGTGGCCAAAAAAACCAGGTGTCCTCAGGAGGTCTGCCAGGGGGGGACGGGACGCTAGAAGCCCTCCTACTGATTGCCCACCTCCAGACACCAAGAATACAGAGCATCACTGCCCTAGACAGAGAGTTCCCTCTATACCTTGTGGCTCATAGCCACTGATGGACCTCTGCTGCATATGTTTATCCAGTCCCCTCTTGTAGCTGTCTATGCTCGAAGCTGCCACCACCTCCTGAGGCAGTGAATTCCATGGGTGAAGAAGTACTTCCTTTTATCCATTCTAACCCGTCTGCTCAGCAATTTCATTGAGTGCCCACGAGTTCTTGTATTCTGAGAATGGGAGAAAAATACTTCTTTCTCTGCCTTCTCTATCCCATGCATAATCTTGCAAACCTCTATCATGTCACCCCTCCGTTGTTGTTTCTCCAAGCTAAAGAGCCGCAAGCGCTTTAACCTTGCTTCACGGGGGAAGTGTTCCATCCCTTTAATCATTCTAGTTGCCCTTTTCTGCACTTTTTCCAGGGCTGTAACATCTTTTTTGATATTGTACACAGTATTCCAAATGAGCACCTACAGAACCATTCACTTCAGCTCCAGAACCAGTGCTGATGTACACCTGAGTATGGCTGACTATTGGGTGGGCCTGAGTACTCCCCTCAAAGTGAGATTAGTAAAGCCAATTGGAAGTTAGCTGTGAAGGAGGCCCTGGGGTAGGGGGCGGGGATGGCGGTTCCAGTACCTCTTGCTCATAGTTCGGAAGGAACAGCTTCTCTCTTCTTGATTGCCTTTCAGGGATGTCCTTTGTGGAAGGCTCCAGTGCACGAATATTGAAAAAATTCCCAGGCTTCCCACCGGACAAGCTGTCCTGCAGACTCCAGTGGAGGAAATCACGTGTTGGGGCACAGAATTCCATCTGGGCCGGGAGGTCCAGGATCTCGGAGCTGTGAGAGACGGGACAAGCTGTGGTGCCGGCAAGGTAACTTAGGCAGCAATCTCAAAGATACTTTTTAAGGAGAAATCCCCTTGAAGCCAGTGGGGTGCGCTATCTTCCACGTAAATACGCCGTGTTGCCTGAATCGGTCTCCTTGAGAGTAATAGAGAATGGGGGAATTAGCGGCAAGGAAGACAGCTATGCGAGAGGCAGTAACAACGGGATCTCCACAAATAATTGACGGGGCCCTAACCCAAGGATGCACACGAAGCCGGTATTCTTAATTAAAGGAAGAATTTTATTCAGGGGACAAATTCATACATCCAGAGGTGGGGGGTCATTGCCTGCCTCTGCACGGGAGAGAGGAGGGAGGCATTACAACCACCTCCAAGTTTCTCCATTGTGTTGAATTTCTGGTGGGGAAAGGACGGTTATAGTTCTGACCCAGCAAACCCTTTTGTAAACCAGTTCCGAGTTCCAGAAACTTGCTGTTTAGTTCCTGGTCAGAATCCAGGCTTTCCTGATGTTGGTGGACTATTTCAGGAATATGTCATGCCTCATTTTCCAGATATGCATAAACAGATCATGTGTCGGTCTGGAAGTTCTGCAATACGACTGTGATTTCAACAGATGTCACAAACGAGGGGTAAGTGGCACATGCCCTGCCATCTGAGTGGCCTAAAGAGAGACTTTGTGGAAGCCCCCAGTTAAAATCCTCTTCCAAACTAGGGTTGCCAGCAATAAGTTGGGGGAATTCCTGGGGATTTGGGGCATGAAGCTTGCAGAAGGCAGGCTTTCGGGAGGGAAACAACTTCAGCGTGGTATATTTCCATACAGTCCACCCTCCAAAGCAGCCATTTTTTCCAGGTGAACAGATTTCTGTGGCCTGGAGATCAGTTGTAATTCCAGGAGGTCTCCAGCTACCTCCTGGAGGCTGGCAACCCTATTCCAAACACAACTTTCTGTGCCTCCGACTGCAGAGGTGAGGTGGGTGGCAGCTACTCACGTTTTTTTTTCCTGTGGCGTCATCTCACTGGTGAAATGCTCCCCCATCTGAAAGCCAGTTTGGTGTAGTGGTTATGAGCGCAGGACACTAATCTGGAGAGCCGGGTTTGATTCCCCACTCCTCCACTTGAAGCCAGATGGGTGACCTTGGGCTAGTTACAGCTCTCTCAGAGCTCTCTCAGCCCCACCCACCTCACAGGGTGTTTTGTTGTAGGGATAATAATATACTTTGTAAACCTGAGAGGGCATTAAGTTGTTCTGAAGGGCGGTATAAACTGAGTTGTTGTTGATGTTGTTGTGTTGTTGTTGTTGTTCTTGCCTGGTACCTACTTGACTGTCGGCCAAAACAGTTCTTTTTGCCCCAAGTTTTTACTGGAAGTGCCCCATCTTCTAAACCTATGTTTATGGTCCTCTTCTAGCTTGAAAGCTTTTTTAAGGATATCTTTAGGGCTGCTTACTGTTGTCTTATGACTTGTTATTAGAGTTTGTTTTAATGTAGATAATTGTATGTAATTTCTATGCTTTTATTGCATTTGTTTTTACTTTGTGAGCCACCTTGGGCAGGCCTCTGGAAAGATGGCATATACATTTTATAAATAAACAAATAGTATATGGGCTGTTGATATTCCGATCTTGATTGGAGGGCTCAAGATTAGATGGTGGCGAAACCATGGGGTAAAAATTTGGCAACTTAGATGTTTTTAATTCAGTGCACATTTTCATTATTAAACACCTGGTTGCCGTCAGTTCTCCCAAAATGGCTTTGCCAAGTTTTCAGTAGCCTTTTCTGCATTTCTGATCAGTCTATCAAGTTTGGCTGGCAATTGTGTTCCTTTTGAGGTTTCTAATATAAATGGCACCTTTAAAAAGTTGATTTAAAAAAAAAGAGCGAATCCAATTATAGAAGCAGCTCAGTTCCAACCTGGGTGTCCCAGATTCACGTCCAGCACTGTAATTGCTACACCACATTGGCCTGGCCTCCTTCTAGAAGGAGGTTTCTCAGCTTTTGCTAGCAAGAATCTGCTGAGGCTGGCCTGTTCCTCCATCTCACCAGCCGCAGAGGGCTGGATTCTCCTTGCGGGATATTCTGTCGACCAGTACAGAGAGTGCATGTCACGTGTCAGTCGAGAACGGCTCACACATTTCAGGCACGGATTTGCTCGAATGAACATAGCGGCCAGAATGGCCAATGCCTGCGTGGCGTGCACATTGCTACAAAACTGGAGGACGACAGGAGTGTCTTGCCATTCTCAACTGGTGTGAGGCATCCACGCTTTTGTACGTGGGTCAAGGGGTGGGTGGGTGGATCAAGGTGCTCAAGTGCTGCCTGCTGTTCATACCCTTGCTGTCTTTCAGGTGTGCAACAGCAGGAAAAACTGCCACTGCACTTACGGATGGGCCCCTCCCTTCTGTGAGGGCAAAGGGTATGGAGGAAGCATCGACAGCGGGCCCCCTCCAGTTTACAACAGTAAGGGCTGAGAAGCCGTCATTCATTCTCTGCTTGTTTGTGGCTTTGAATGTGGTTTAATGTGTGTCAGCAGCGTATCTGGATAAACTCAGCCATAGGCCTGGTGGAACATCTCTGTCTTTTTCAGCCCTGCCTCTGTCATCTGCAGTGTTAGCGATCCCTGCCAGCTCCATATTGTATACCCCTTTGGTGAGGATCCCTTCTGTGCCCCCATCCAAGATCTAGCCAGTGTGAGAGATCTGCCAGGACCCTCCAGGCATGTTGGCATGTGAGATAGCATTCCTATTTCCCGGCTGGGGTGGGGGATCCCCCGATCCCCCCTTTCCTCCCATGCCCACTTATTTATCTGGCGGGGGGGGCATGCTCCTTGGGGCGCCCCCTCCCTGGGTGGTACAGTGCATCCTTGGGCGGGGGCGTGCTCCCACGCTGAAAGAGTGGGCCATGGCAGCGTCCAAAGCAGGCTGCTCTCACCGTCACTGTCACCCACTCTCGCTGCCCTTTGCGTTAAAAGAGAGCTGGCCATGGCGGTGGAGGCAAGAGTGGCCCGTGGCTGCAGTGGGAGCAGGTGGTGACGAGAGCAGGCATGCGGCGGCACCCTTTGACCCCGCATGATGACATCACTCCCCAAAGTGACGTCATCACACGAGACGGGAGCACATGCAAAGAAGGGAACTAGGGGTAAGTTCTGGTTGCCAGTCTCCCGCTGGAAGAGTCCAGGGATCTGGAATCTGTCATGTCTGTCTGTCTACATACATGCCATGATCATGTTGCTGACATTCCTTGTTGACTACTGCTGTCGTGCGACTGTGTGAATGTGTGTTAATTAGTATGCACTCTCTTCCCGCATAACTGTAGTGCAGATGTTACTGAGGGCCCAAGCAAGGGCCTCTCCCTTATCTTAGAGAAATATGCAAGTCTCGGCTAGCTGTAACCTTGAAGTGTCTCAATGCTCTCCCCAGATGCTGGGAATAAGCTGTTGCCTCTCTGATTCATAGTCATAACTAAGCTGAGCCTCACAGAACCTGTGTAAGCATGCGCGCCAAAACTCCAACTGTTGTTTGAAGCGCAGGCAAATGAAGTATAACAGAGAGTGCCTGATTTGAATTGCCGCTTCTGTCAAACTCCCTGAAGGAGTGCAGACCCGCACGGTATGGGTTCTAAGAAAACTGCTTCTTCTGGAACCAACGTGTGTTCACTGCAGAGGGGCTTGAGGGATCCACCTGGTGGGGACTGACAGGATCTCCTGTCAAGGCAGTCCAGTTCCCTGGCAACCCTAATGTGACATAACAAGGGCAAGGCAAGACATACCTGGAGTGCCCTGAATGCTTCTCTCTCTCCCCCCCCTCCCCTTTCCAGGTAATTTAGCCCTCATCATTGCAATAGCTGCACTAATCGGAGTGGCTCTCTTTGCATTTCTCATCATTTCTGTCCTTAAGAGGGAGCAGTTGAAAGCTTGGTAAGTCAGCTTGCTTCTTTCTTGGCACCGTATGACGAGACCGCGGCAGTGCTGCTTGCCGTATGCCTCAATGTGAAAAGCCCCCGGTTTCTAATAACTCCGTTTCAAGTTGTCGCCTGACTGTCCATCCTGTAATGCAAGTCTATGAACGCCCCTGTGCTTTGCTTCTGCAGGTTTGCTAAATCAGTCCAGAAACAAGAACCGCTGCAACTCGAACCGATACCAGAACCAGAAGAAACACCAGAACTAGAACCTCTACCACAATCCCAACATACCTCACCTGTAAAACATGCACAATCACAACGCACGTCACCAGGAAAACGCACATCACAACCACACCATATACCAGAACCAGAACCTATAATAGAACCACAACGTACATCACCTGCAAAACGCACACTTCTACCAGAACCTGCACCACAACCACACCAGGCACCACAACCACACCAGACACCACAGCCAGAGCCAACACTACAACCACAACATTCTCTACAGCCAGAACCTAGACCACGCCCTGAACAGACAGTAAGTAATTTATTTATGTGAATGTCTCAATCTTGAGTCTCCCCATCGGAGGCCTAAAGAGAGATAATTTAGTCCAAGAACCAAGAACAGCAACTACAAAATGTGGTGGAACCTAAACTTGTGGTCCCAGTTCCATTGGAAACAACAAAAAAGAAAAGGGGGTGGGGTGGGGAAGCCCCCACAGACTCAACCCAGACATGACTGGGGTCTATTCCAAATAAGTATTTATTATGAGTGTACACAAGGTTGTGGTCAAAAAGAAGTTAAAAACATAGGGCCTAAATTACGCGTGATTTCAAGTTACGTCAAACGAACACACCCACACATTTAGAAACCAATATAAAAATGTTCCCGGCGGTTTTGTCTCTTGTATAATTGTGTGTGGTATAATTGAAATGGTTGCAGCAGGCGGCAGGTTGCACTCGCACGACGATCTTCGCTTGACTCATTGTTCTGAGGCTTGGTTTCCAATGTCTTTGGGTGTGTTTCGTCAATCTGGACTGGGCCGTAACACTAACATTGTACCGTTGACCACTGAGGAAGGCCTGGGGGCCGAAACGCGATGGGTCTGTCTTTACGTCGGTCATTGGACTGTAGCATCATCTGTATATGGAGAATGTTTTAGTTACTTTTAACAGATGCACGTAGCCTGTAATTTAGGCCCTGTGTTTTAACCTTGTTTTAACTAAAACCTTGTGCACACTCATAATAAATCGTTATTTGGAATATTTTTGTTTTAGTTTGTAACTTGACCTTGTGTTTTCCCCACGCTGGATCCATTGAGCCGTCTTGCTCTGGATCGCCCCAGCCAGCCCTTGGCTATCAGCCCTTTGGCTGTTTCCCTCCAGCTCAGCCGAAAGGCTTGCACCCTTAGTCACCCCAAAGCTTACGTACCTGTATCAGGAAGAGAACCAGAAATTCAGGCCAGATCTTATTAGCTGGCACAGCTGTGCCCCAGATCCCCCTCCCTTGCTAGAAAAGCCTTTGACCACCCACAGGCTGCGAGGGGCTGCAGCACAGGGGTTGCGTGGCGGGGCTGCCAATCAGCGCTCTGCTGGTTCGACTCCCACTCATGCGATGAACTCCGTAGGGGGCCTTGGGTAAGCCCCTCCTCCGAGCCCCAGTTCCCCAGATGTATCGCGGGGGAAATAATAACATTGACTTTCTTTGCTGCACTGATTGAGCACGAATCTGTCTCCAAGGGTGGTATATAAGTGCGCTATCATCATCATCCTTAAAATATCTGTAGAAGGGAATAATTGAAAGCTGTTTGGTGGAAGTCCCATCTGTTCCAGAAGCCCTTCCGTCTCAGGCTGCTTTCATGGGCGGGGGGCGGGGGAGGGGAGAGGAGAAATGGAAGATGGAAGAAGCCTTTGAGAAGCCTTTGAACTAAGGTTTCAGATGTTTCCTTCAGGGCGCTGTGGTTTCTGTCCTGCTAAGCTTGAATCTGCCCTCACCTGGATAGCCCAGGTGAGCCTGACCTCGTCAGATCTCAGAAGCTAAGCAGGGTCGGCCTTGGTTAGTAGTTGGATGGGAGACCTCCAACAAAGACAAGGATTGCAGAGGCAGGCAATGACAAACCACCTCTGATAGTCTCTTGCCTCGGAAACCCCACCAGGGGTCGCCACAAGTCAGCTATGACTTGAGGGCATGACACACACACACACACACAAGCTTTGATCTGGATGAGATCAGAGGTTGAGCCCAGGGTGGGGTGACACACCGGAGAGGCTATGAGTGAGGCTTTTCTCTTACTTCAACTCCAAACTACTTTGCAGAGCTTCAGCATCTGGAGCAATTTTGGTCTCCCTCAGCCTCAATAGACGGACCGTGCCTCCCTTACGGTGATTCTCTGATTGGAGTAACGGTCCCCTCTGTAATCAGTCGGGTGTTGCAGGATTTGAAAAGCTGCCTTTCTGCAGACAACTTGCAGAAAGGTGACGTTAGCCCAGAAGGCAATTAGATCCGATTTGGGCTCTCCTTGCTAGCGTCACACCTGCTACGCTGCTCAGCTGAAGGAATGTCATTGCATGGGGTTGTGCCGCAGATCTGTCCAGTTGTGCAAGAACGACAAAAAGGATCTCTTAGGAAACAGACGGAGGGAGGTGGGAAGACCCCTGTTGGAATGAATGATGCCTCAAGAAGTCTTGACCCTCGCTTAGCAAATCAAGCTCTTAGACTGCAGGGCAAGACAGCCCCCCGTTGTACCCTCACAGGTAAGGGGGGCAACACTCATTTCTTCCCTCTCCTGCTTTTTTTTTTAAAGAAAATGAAAAGGAAGCCTGCACAGAAGCCGTCAAGAGGCAGCAGCTGAAAGGTGGCACGTAGAGCAGGAGGCCGTTTTTCATGTCAGAGAAGCCGCAGAAGGAACCCCCAGGCCCCCCCACCTGTCGCCTTTTCTGCGCCTGAATCTTTCTGTGCCTTTGTTTTGTCTCTTCAGACTCGAGAGAAAGTGTTCTTTCCTTGTCGAGGGAAGGAGCAGCTGGCAGTGAAACTCTGAGAAATAAAATATCACGTTTGGCCCAAACGAGTGTTGTTGGCTTCACTCCCTCTTCAGGTTCTGCCTCTCCGCAGTGTACCAGGCTGCATCCACTCAGTGACGCGCTTCCTCGTGCCTTCTTTTGCCACTGTGAAAGCAGCACTAACCCCCACAATGGTGCCAATGCTGTAAGTACTCCCTGCAGGCACGAAGTGTGGGGCATTCGAACGGCAATGCAGAGAAAGGGAGACGGAAGCCCGGGTCTTCTTGGTGCGTAATACCTACAAAGGCCAGGTGGTGGCACTGGTGTATTGAAAGAGGGAGCAAAAAACCCTCCGAGGATCAGGAAAACCAGGAGGGTGGAGCAGGACTGGGTAGAGACCCGGATGGCCCCTGGTGCCTGGGCGCCTTGGAGGAACGACACAGCAGTGCCTGTTTTTACTCAGAGCTGTGGCCTCTGGTTACTACACCCGCATGCAAGGCCATTCAGCGCACACTTAATGACGTACAAAGAGGAAGTAGGCAGCCTCCTACTGAGTGTCAATAATCCCAACATGTGGCGTCTCACTGGTGTTCCCTGCTTTCATGGCGATTTGGGTATCTTCAAGGCTACTGCTAGGAGCTCAGGTGGAAATATTTCACATGCATTTCCTGAACTGGCCACCAGAGGACAATGTTGCCTTATATTGCCGTTTTTAAAAGTTTATTTTCAGTTTAATTGACTTTATCCCCTCTTCACTAAAATAAAAAAGATTGCCGGTGTTGGGCTAGATGCTGTGCAGAACACAGATGTAGCTACAAGGCATATGAGCTAAGTCTGATGGGCAGGACATGGGCCATCAAGATTGTTTTGAAGCGAAATAAAACAAAGCAGTATGGATTCTGTGTGTTTCTCCGCTGCCTGGCAGCATGTGCAATACACATTGTAGGATGGAACCATGTTGGGAAATGATTCCTCAGTTGAAATTCTGCATCCTTACTGCCCGCTGTAAAAGTGCCTCCGTCAAAAAGACAAGGTGCTTATAGCCAAGAAAGGGCACAGCTGGAGAAAGCGACCGCAAGACTTGAGCGGAAAAGTTAGGGCGCCAGGTCCCGATGCCCTCCTGGCGGGAACGGGGGACTTGGCGCTGACCTCACGTCTTCTTCCTGTGTGCATGCAACATGTGCATGCTCCTAGCACTAACGCAATGATGCTATTTCCGGGAAGTGACATCATCGCACTAGCAGCAGGCTTGTTCCCAGGTTCCACATGGGGCCAAAATTGACCCTTGCGAAGTGCAGGATCATGCCCACTGACAGGCACAATGATGGAGGAAGCGAGTTGTCGTGCCTGCTAGGGAGTGTGCCCACTGCAAGCTTGTCCAGGAGGTGCCTTGTCTCCTGGGCCCGCTCCTCGCATCTTTCCCTCATGCCAGCCAGGTAAGCAGTGGGGGGGGGGCACAGAGGCTGGGAGTGGGGGACCCCTCGCCCCCACCAGGGGACTGGTGGCCCCAAGAAAAGTGGAGGCCCAAAGTCCAGGTTTCTGGGTCAGAACAACTCTTTCTGAAAAGCGTTTGTTCTGCAAGAATCTCTCAATCCCTCTACCCCCCCCACACAAACACCCCTCTGTCCTGGCTCTGTGTGGCCCTTTATCAGAAGCAAGGGTCTGAGCACGTTTGGGGGGGGGCACTAAGACTGTAGAATTCCCCACAGAAGTTCGCCTGGCACCAAATCTTATCTTTTCTTGGGGCGATGGGAATATCCCCGAGCCTGTTGATTTAATCCGAAGGCCACCATTTTAAGTGTTCTTGTAGAAAGACATTAACTCTATACCTTAAAGAAACTAGCCTGCTCAGCGGTATGCTTAATTAATCATGATGAAAGATACTCCGATTAGCTTCCGATTTTGAGAGCAAATTTAAAGCGAAAGAATTTGCTTGAGAATTCTGCACGCTCCCATGTCTGGGAAACTGGATCCAGCCCCAACCTGAAGCAGACCAACAGGGAGTCAGGCCCTATTTACCCGCGATTCCAGGCAAGAGGCCGCCAGGCACCTGTGATTTAAATTAGGCTGCCAGGCTTGCGAGGTGAGCGCACCAGCACAATCACCACTCACATTTTGAATGCTTCTTGTGCTAAGATTGCACGTGGTCGCTCAGGACCCAGTTTCAAGAAGACCCCGGGACATGTGTAACACCACTCCCCCCACCCCCCCCCCCCCGCCCAGCGTGATGCTGAAGCTGGACCTCAAATAAGTACGGAGAGTCATGAAAGCCAGTAACCGAAAGCAACAATACTTATTTTGCCAGAAACAAACTGCCGTTCGATATTTCTCAGTACACGCAGTCTTCATATAGACCCATACATAAAGTGCTGGTGCAGAGTCATAATGATGGTATAGCCCGTGAACAATTGGTATTCCTTCAGAACAAATACAGTTACAAATTATTATGCCAAGTTCAAAAAGTCCACAGGTTTAGATGCTGAGTCCAAGTCCAAGTAGTGCAAGCAGAGTAGACCATCCAACGGGCTGACCGGTTCATTTGTAGGGTCCTTTTTCTGAATCTTTATCCAAGATGGTTATCCCACCAACATGGATTCCAAGATTCATAAACTTCCATTCAGGTATCACTCCTATAAACGTTGGTTGCTGCTCCTAGAGAAGGTTATCGGTATGGGTCTATATGAAGACTGTGTGTACTGAGAAATATTGAACAGCAGTTTGTTTCTGGCAATAACAAAATAAGTCATTTGAAAGTGGTTGATAAGTCTTTATTTCATTAGCACGTCACAGTATTGTTGCTTTTGAAGTTGGACCTCAAGGCAGGAAGCAGGGATGGATGGGGACTGAACTTGCCTGGACAGAGAGTGAGCTTGCCTGAACAGAGACTGAGCTCGCCTGGAAGGGGAAAGGGAGGCAAAGGAACTACAGACCAAGTGTATGAACCTGAGGAATAGAAGTTTGACACTAGTGTAGCGTATACATGATTAAAATGACAGAAGTCTCTCCCTTGGATTGAGGATCCAATCCAATCATCTTCAGAGACCTTGTTTCGGGTGCCCCTGCCGTCTGACCCTAGACAAGTAGCACCTGAGAAAGGGCCTTCTCGGTGGAGGCACCCAAACTTTGCAACTCCCTCCCCACGGAAATTCGTCTGTCTCCTTCCGTCACTGTCTTCCACCAGTGGGTGAACACTTTCGGGTTTCATTTGGCCAGCCCCCAGTAAACTCTTCTTGTTCCTCTCCCCTGGTTGTCTTGTGTTTGTATGCTTTTTACTGTGTCGTTAAATGTTCACATCTACATTTTCAATGCTGCTTTAATGTTTTAAATCCTTTTAATGCCTTGATGTTCGGCACTGTAGGAACCTATCTGGGTGGAAAGGTGACATACTGTTCAAAAGCAAAAAAAAAAAAGGATCTTCGGCTGACGGAGGGGACAAGAGAATGTGGAGGAATCCAAACCATTTCTGATGAGTTCTCCTCTGCATCCCGGCCACTTAGCACCTGACAGTGGTGCAAGCACATCTGGAACCACTGAAATGACACATAGGCTGTGAGAGTCCTCTAGGACCTAAGAGTCAGCAAAACTGAACTGCACACATGCCAAGCCATGCCAAGGCTCCCCCCAGCCCTTGAGACAGCTGGGCTCATCTTAGTCCCAGGACAAGGCAGTCTTGGAGATGGCAGGAATGTCAGCAGTGAGTCCTATATGTCAACCGCGAGGCAGGCTGAGGCCTGGACAATGGCATGCGGGCCTTGCAAGGGCTCGCAGAAGCACGAGTCAGTTGGTACGGTTCTGTTGCATGCTGCTATATTTCCCTGCTGGGTACGAGTGGCATTTGGCAGGCAGGGGAGACATTTCACAGATCTTTGCCAAAGACCAAGGCAGGTGTGCAAACCTTTGTATAGACAGCTGCCGGACCGATTTACCCAATGCTCACCTGAACAAAAGGTTGCCAATATCCAGGTGGGTCCTGAGGATCTCCCAGAATGACAACTGAGCTCCCGCTTTGACAGGTAGACTCTAGAGCATCATGCCCTGCGGAGATCCCTCCCAGGCTCCACCCCCAAATCTCCAGGAATTGCCTGACCTGGAGCTGGCAACTGTTTGAGAGCTGTCTCCCACTTTTTGAGATCACAGCTGGCCCATCGATGTGTGCCTTTCTGCCCACACCTCCTTATCCGAACACGATTTGCAAAAGACTGGCTGCACACCAGCCCTGGTGGCCGTGGCCAGTTGGCGCTCAGATTGGCCTCTGGCAGTCTGGGTGCGTGCTGAAGCCCTTCTGTGGTCTGCTCCGAATTGTGCATTTGTTCGCTCCGGTGTGCTTTACGCAGCTGTGTGCATGGAAGACTGGACCTTGGATTTACTGGGAAAGTGCTGTAGACAGCCAGTCCTGAAAGGAGGGAGGGTCCTTTTCTGGGATGCTAAATTAGCCCTAGATCAAGATGGGCCAAGTGGCCTCCGCTGGGCAGGCAAGCCATCAATCTCAAACCCCCCCCCCCGGAACAGACCTGATCTCAGCAGCCCCTTGCAGGCCCTTGGCACAGCTGGCATCTGACTGCCAGAGCCTCCCCTCGGGCAATGCCCTCAGGAACTTTCCCAGTAAAGAGGAATTTCAAGAAGAAGGAGAGCAAATAGCAGAGGCCTACCTGGGAAGGCGAGGTCAGAGAGAGGGAGCGTTCAGGGTGTCCGGTGCCTATATAGCAATGCCAAGAGCTTGGGCAATAAGAAGGAGGGACTTGAGCTACCAATACAGCTGGAAAGATATGACTTAGTAGGCAATACGGAGACTTGATGGAATGAATCTCAAGACTGGAATACGGTAGTGGATGGATACGAGTTATTCAATGCAGGAGAGGATCTAAGAAGCCAATGTGGATGTACAGAGAGCTCTGTGATGAGCTAATGAGGAAAAAGGAGACGTTCAAGAAATGGAGGGAAGGAAATGCATCCAAAGAAGAGTATCGAGGGATAGCTAGGCACTGTAGGGCAGCCGTCAGAGAAGCCAAGGCTCAGAATGAACTTGGACTAGCCAGGGGGGCTTGCCACAACATGAAGATGTTCTTCAGGTATGTGAGGAGCTAATGGAAGGTGAGGAGCCCCGTGGTGCAGAGTAGTAAGCTGCAGTACAGCAGCCCAAGCTCTGCTCACACGACCTGACTTCAATCCTGGCGGAAGCCACCTCAAGGTTGACTCAGCCTTCCATCCTTCCGAGGTCGGTAAAATGAGCACCCAGTTTCCTGGGGGTAAAGTGTAGATGACTGGGGAAGGCAATGGCAAACCACTCCGTAACAAAAAGTCTGCCAAGAAAATGTGCTGCGACATCCCCTCATGGGTCAGTAATGACTCGTGCTTGCACAGGGGACTACCTTTGCCTTTTTAATGGAAGGTGAAGGGGATGATACCCCCATTGCTGGGTGAAAATGGAGGAACTCTGTCAGAGGCCAGAAAGAAGACAGAAATGCTTAATGCCTATTTTTCCTCAGTTTTCTCCCTGAAGGCGAGAAGAGGCCCACCTAGAGGTGGTAGTAGGCAAAGCTTGGCATTGGGGCTACTGGTTTGCATGGGCAGAGAAGTTGTGGAGAAGCACCTTGCTGTACTGGATGGGTACAAATCCCTTGGGGCAGATGGGGTGCACCCGAGAGTGATAAAAGAACTTTGAAAAGTGCTTGCAAATCCTTTGTCAATCATCTCCCAGGCCTCTTGGAGGAAAGGTGATGTGCTGGAAGACGGGAGGAGGGCAAACATCACCCCAGTCTTCAAGAGAGCGGAAAAGGGTGATCCTGGGAACGACAGGCCAGCCAGCCTCCCCTCTGTCCCAGGGAAGATACTGGAGAAGATGTTAAAGGCATCAAGCTGCAAGCATCTGAGAGCCAAGCTACAAGTGACGAATGACACTTGCCTGGCAAGTGAACAGACTCACGTGTATTCCTCTCTGTTCACTTGCCATTCACTTGTGCTCTACTAGATCAAGTGGAGAGCAAGTGAATGGCAAGTGAACAGGGAGGAATACACATGAGTCTGTTCACTTGCCAGGCAAGTGTCATTCGTCACTTGTAGCTTGGCTCTGAGGGACAACATGCTGATACAGGGAAGTCAGCATGGATTTGTCCCCAACAGGTCCTGTCAGATCAACTCCTTTTATGATCGAGTCACAGATTTCCTGGATTGTGGGAATGCTTTTTGATGTAGTTTATCTAGATTGCAGTAAAGCTTTTGACAAGGTTTCTCATGATGTTCGGATGGGTAAACTGTGGGACTGGGGACAGGACTCTTAAGATGGTTAGATGGTCAGGGAACTGGGTGGAGAACAGCTCCCAAAGTGTAGTTGCCCCTGGCACCACGTCTGATTGGAGGGAGGTGTCCAGTAGAGTGCCACAGGGCTGGGCCCTGGGCCTGGTGCTTTTCAGTATTTTTAAAAATGATCTGGACTAGGGCGTGAAAGCATTACTCATTAAACTTGCAGATGACATCAAACTGAAAGGAGTAGCAAACACTACTGAAGATGGGAATAGAATTCAACAAGACCTGAACACATTGAAAAAGTGGTGGGATTTGAATAAGATGCCATTGCACATGGATAAGTGCCAGGTTCTCCATCTGGGTGACAAAAATGCAAAGCATGCATGCGGGGTGAGGGATGCACTTCTGGGTAGCAGTGAGTGTGAACAAGATGTTGGGATACAGGTGGAGAGGAACTAAATGTGAGCCCTCAGTGTGACGCAGCAGCTAAAAAGGGAAATGTAGTCTTGGGGTGTATCAACAAAGGCATAATACCCAAATAACAGGGTGTCCTCATTACACGATGTACCGCATTACTCAGGCCCCACCTGGAGTATTGTGCGCAGTTCTGGAGGCCTCGCTTCAAAAAGGACGTGGACAAACTGGAAGGGGTGCAGAGGAGAGCAACCAGGATGGTCAGGGGCCCAGAGACCAAGCCCTGTGAGGAAGGACGGAGGGACCTGGGATTGTTCAGTTAGGCGAAGAGGAGGTTGTGGGGAGACACGATTACTCTCTTTACGTATTTAAAAGGCTGTCACTTAGAGGAGGGGAGCTGTTCCTGCTGGCAGCGGATCTGCAATAATGAGTTTAAACTGAAGAGAAAAAGTACCGGCTGGACATTAGGAAAAACCTCTTCATGTTAAACGTAATTCAGCCATGGAATCGGCTGTCTAGGGGTGTGCTGGGTTCCCCCTCCTTGGCAGTCTTCAACGAGCGGGTGGATGAATACTTGTTGGGGACGCTTGAGGCTGTTGCTGCATTGAGCAGGAAGTTGGACTGGGTGGTCTCTAAGGCCCCTTCCCCCTCGAGACGTCTCTGATTCTAGGAGGCCAGGGTGGCTGGGGGGCATCTTGTTCAGGGGTCTGTAAAGTTGGACCCCGTTGGCAGTCATCCCCAAAGTCCCTCCCCTCCTCCAGGGCTCTGAACCAATCCTTGTCATTTTGGCGTCCTGCAAATCCAAGGGATTATATCTAAGTGCAGTTTTTATTGTTGTTGTTGCCAGCTAATCGGAGCCCCTGGAACACCACTGCACGAGAGGGGGTGAGCCAGCCTCAGTTTAAGAAGGAGAGGAGAGATTTCCCCCCTCAAACTGGGAATTGATGCTTTAGATTAAAATCCAGTTTAGACAGGATTTTCATTTGGCTTTCAGTTGAAATTTGGGGTCAGGTTAGGGAGGGGACCTTGTTTTGCTGAGACAAACAAGGGCCATTTTCACACCACTAACCTGCTTCCGGAACGTTGTGCAACATTGCAGAAGCAGGTTAGTCGTGTGAAAACGGCCCCACAAACCCCACCAAGGGCCCGTCCCATCTACTTTCTGTGTCCTGGTCCTATGAAAAGGAGCTCTGGGGGTGAAAGGGGCAGCCGAGGACCCGAAGACGGATCTTGCCAGTTGGGGAAACAGCCCCAGGGACCCTTGAATACTGCGGGAGCCTCTCAGGAGAAAAAGGAATCACGTCTCCCCTGGGAGTCGGTGGGGGTGAACTGAGGATCCCACCGGGAAGTCTTCTGTTGCTGGGAGATCCTGCAGGGACCGCATGGAGCTGTCTTCCACCACCAGGGCGAAAAAACGGGGTGTCGAAGCGGAGATCCTCGTGGATCTTCAGGATTTTAACAGGAGCTTTGCATGTAATTCTAAGCTGACTTAGCGCGTCAAGGGGGACCCCTTTGTCCCTAGATGTGAGTTCGCCCAGTGTGACACAGCTGATGGGGCAGGGACAGTGAAGCAAGGCACACAGAAAGAAAAATATTTTTTATTCTGAGGAACTCAAACGTTGCAAGCATCTATCAAATAAATCCTCACTCAAAGGCTAATCAGGGCTAACGTAACGGAAACGCTTAGATGAGCTGACGAACACTCCCACAGGTCGGCCTCACCAACGGACTCCACAGCGTGAAGAACGGACTCTTGCGCCGTTCGGATCAAGGCAGTGGTCCCGCAGCGTCGGCAGCGGAGAAAGCCGCACCCCCCACCCCATGGCTGGAAACAGGCCCACCTTAAAGCGAATCCGGCCAGCCAGGGCAAACCCCCGCTTGACAATTGCTGCCTTGAGAAACTTGTGAGAGGAGAGAAGGCAGGACGACGCACCCGTCGTGCCAAATTCACGCGGGTGCAGGCAGTTTGCCTGCTAAGCCCCTCTCAAGCCTGTCGCACTACTTTCAACAGCTCCTAAAGTCAGCTCACGCCGATACATTCTTTCAGGCTCAAGTTCCTTTCCTGACATGGGGATATTTTGTTAAAGAAAAACAGAGGATCCACCAGGATCCCTGTACATCTTTGACTCCCCCTTTTTGCTTGATCCTTCCAGATCCTTCCAGCCCACCCACCTGGCCGAGTCTTGGAGCCTGAGCCCTGGGGTGGGGGAGGGGTGGAATCTCTGCCTGAGGCTTGAGTCACAGTCGCCTCGGGGTTCCGGTCCACTTGTGCTAGACAGGTCTCCAGGAGTGGATTGATGGAGATGGAGCAGGTAGGGAACGAACCCCCCTGAGCCCCCCTGGGGTGGGGGGCAGAGTCGCCAACTCCAGGTTGGGATATTCATGGAGACTTGGGGGTGAAGCTTGGGGAAGCCGGAGTATGTGGAGGGGAGGGAACTCGGCAGGGCACGGTGCCATAGATCCCACCCTCCAAAGCACCCGTTTCCTCCAGGGGAACTGATCTCTGTGGCCTGGAGATCGCTTGTCATTCCCAGAGATCTCCAGCCCTCACCTGGAAGCTGGCAACCCTCCTGGGTGGGTGGACTTTCTCCCCCCTCCCACCCAGAAATGATCCAGAAAATAAATGGAGACAGAGAACGTGGGATGGGGGTGGAAAGAAAGGACGAATTTGAAGCTGGGGCCTTAGATGTATGGCTGGGGCGGGGGGGGGGGGTGCCACCAGTCCCCATAACCTGTTCATTTGGCCCCACAAGCCCCCCAGCCTTCCTGGGGTTTTGCCTCAGCTTAAGACACAGCCCGTTGCTCCCCTTTCCCCCCAAATAGCCTCTTCTTCTCCCCCAACGGTGCTGATCCCAGAGGCCCTTTCAGGAGGGAGGATGAACAGCTGGTGCCCCCCTTCCCTGCTGATCAGCCCGGCTCACATTGGGGCAGCTGTGCAGAGAACCGAGGGCAACTCTGGCCACCATTTCTCCACGTGGCCCTCAGAACAAAATGATGGGATGCCCCCTGAGTTGCAGAGAGGTGGGGGGTGCTTCTCCGATCTGCCCCCCCCAGGAAAGCTCAGGGCAATCTCGAATACAACGCAGAGACAGGAGGATCTTCGTGAGAGGGGGTGTGGGGTGGCTAGAACCAGGACCCCTGGTATGGGAAGGGAGGGCACCCTTTACTGGAGCCCTGAGATCCAGAGGGGCCAGCCCAGGCAGCAGTCCCTGTTGCGTCTGCTCCGCCTCTCTTGCCCAGACCTTGTGAGATTGAGAATCCTAGAGAGTTCCCGGAGTCGGTCAGAAGCAGTGTTGGTAGAGCAGCTTTCTCAAGCAAGCTGGTCTGCAGGTCCCCCTGGGTCTACCGCAGGAAGGACTGCCAGCCCCGGGGTTCCTTCTGCATACTCAGGAGGGAGGGAGGGACAGAAGGCTGCCAACTCTGGGTTTGGTAAGCCCTGGAGATCTGGGGTGGATCTGTGGGGAAGGCAGGTTTCCAGGAGGGAAGTGGGGCATAAGGCCACACAGCCCACCCCGCAAAGCAGCCGTTTGCTCCCAGGGAAGTGAGCTCTGAAGTCTGGAGAAGAGTCGTCGTTCCAGGAGAACTCCAGCCACCACCTGGAGATTGCCAACCCCAGAGGGACACCGGGTGGGAAGGGCAATCGCCCTTAGACAGTGGGAGGTGCTGCTGCTCCTTGTTCTGGTGAGATTTACACGCCTAAAACAGATGCGTCTAACAGTGCTGTCCTAAGCCGAGTTACTCCACCCTAAGCCCATTGGGGTCAATGGGCATAGACTGGCCTAACTCCGCTTAGGGTTGCACCGTAATCCACTCCCCGTCACAGACGCGCTTGCTCCGTGCAGCCATGTCGGCTGGGGGTTATAAATACAAACCACGCAGCCGGAAATGTAAGGAAGTAAATGAACAGGAACCGAAAGAAGGGAAAGGAAACCAATCTTTCGTTCAAGGTTTTTTCCAATCAGAGAAGGCCATTCTGCAGCCAGGCAATGATACAGTAACTAGGGAAGCGGGGGAACAAAATCGAGATGAAAATGGTTTCTCTATAGAGTCGGCCTCTGTGGCAACTAATGCCCAGTGCAGAGCCTCTTTGCCTACTGTCAGTGACTGAGGAAGAAGCTGAAAGAAGGTTCAGCAAGCTGGCATTCCTCAAAACTTCAGGCCTTCTGCAATGGAGACACTTCAACACACCCCTTCCCGGAGTCTGCAACAAACACTATTCAATGGAACAATCAATCACTCAATTTATAACATTAAAGTGCCACCATTGCTCTAATAAATAGGATCAATTACATACAATTAGTACACTTTTCCATCATTCCATAAATACATATATACAAATGAATTGATTGTGATGAATATGTTTATAATACTGTCCAACTGGTGGGGATAAAATCTCCAGGACTCAAAGTTTTTGTGATGTATTCACAAAAGTCCCAAAAGCGCTTGGACAGTATCCCACTATGTACGCCATCTCAATGCGCTGAAACAAGTGTTCATCCAATGTTATAATGTTGCCACCAAAGCGGCAAACTCACAAAGATGCCAGTGCTGTGAAGTTTGCCCGCAAAATTAGAATGTCACAAATGTGCCTACAGGTTTTGCCGGCATGTATTCATTCAATCCCGTTTCGTATTTTCACTTCTTCATAGGCTCACAGTATCTATTTCACAGCAAAACAAAATTAGTTATCCCAATCCAGAGTACTCACATTAATCATCCCAAACTCACAAGAAAGCAATCTACTTACAACTAGCAAAGCAATCAGTATTACACCACCATGTTGGTTGCTAAAGACGGTCCGAAGCCGTGGTTGGCTACTAAGCCATTGAGTATTTAAAGCTACACATTCTTAAAGGAGACAGCAGCCAATTAGTACAGTAAATACTTATATTAAGGCCATAAGGCGACAGACAGAAAACAGAAAATAAACAGAAAATCCATTGTGACTCCTAACTGTAAAAGCTTCTGTTGTATATTCCTTCCTTAGTATCCAACACATTTAATAGAGAAACTCTTAAGGCCTTTCGGTGAACTGGGCACTGGGCAAAATGTTCAACTGAAGGTGATTCCATAACCTTATGCTTAATATGTGATAAATGTTTCCTAACTCACACCTTGCGTTGGCGAGTCCTGCTCTCCACATAATAAAGGGCAACTACACTGGATTAAATTAATCACATTGGTCATTTTGCAAGTAGAAAAGGAAGTCGCATATAGGGGTTTGTTAGTGATGGGATTAATAACTTCAGACATCTTTCTGGTTAATGGACAAATATTGCACCACCCCCTTCACAGGAGAAATGACCCTGGGGAGATCTCTGTTATTCGCAGCTTCCGCCTGGGATGAATGAACCAAAGTATCTTTGAAATTTCTGCTCCTTCTATATCCAATAGATGGCGTCAAACTACAGCCTTCAGTGCTGGATACTACATGCCAATGTTTCAAATTATATTCCCAGTACCCGAGACTATGGCTGATTCCGTACACGTTGGATAATGCACTTCCAATCCTCTTTAGAGATCATTTGGAACTGAATGTTTCGTGTGTGAAACAAAAAATCCACTTCCAAACGGTTGCTAAAGTGCATTGAAAGTGCAGTACCCAACGTGTGCGGAATCTCATTATGAACCAAGCTACAAGTGACGAATGACACTTGCCTTTCAAGTGAACAGACTCACGTGTATTCCTCCCTGCTCACTTGCCATTCACTTGCGCTCCACTTCAGCGCAAGTGAATGGCAAGCGAACAGGGAGGAATACACGTGAGTCTGTTCACTTGACAGGCAAGTGTCATTTGTCACTTGTAGCTTGGCTCTTAGTTGGTGAAATCTATTGCCCATTCTGTCCTCACTTTGTCTGGTTTTGGGTACCAGTAACTCACTCCGAGGAGTGTTATTTGCTCCCCAGTCTAAGCCCATTGATTTCAGTGGACTTAGACGGGAGAAACTCTGTTTAGGATTGCATTGTAAATCAATCTTGCTCCATTGTAGAAGGCCAAGAAAAAAATGGGGTGTCAAAGCAGATATTCTCAGGGATCTTCAGGATTTTAATATGAGTTTTGCGTGTTCTAAGCTGACTTGGGGTTATTTTGTTAAAGAAAAACAGAGGATCCTCGGGGATCTGTTTTTTACTCTCCTACCCCCTTTTGCTTGACTAACTCATTCCAGATCATTCCAGCCCACCCACCTGGCCGAGTCTTGGAGCTTGAGCCATGGGGGTGGGGTGGCATCTCTGCCTGAGGCTTGGCACAGTAGGCAGTTAGGTTCTGTGATGTCACAGCTGCCCCAGGATTCCAGTCACCCTGTACAGGACACCGTCCTTGCCAAAATCTGATTGTACAATCGTATCCTTGACACTTCTAGTTTTTCTCAACCCTACAAGTGGGGGGGGGGTGCATCCCGGAATAGACTGCACAATATGGACTGGACTTGGCAAGGCAAGGCATGAAGGTATTGCCTGCGCCTTCCTTCACCCAGCAGGGAACAGGTGGCAGTGCCCACCCCTCTTCACCCAGCTGGGATCAAGCTTGGGGCAGGCAGCAGTGCCTATCCCCCTTCACCCAGCTGTAATCAGGCTCAGAGCAGAAGGCCATGCCCGTTTTCCCTTTACCCGGCTGGGATCAGAAGCGGAGCAGGTGGCAATGCCTGTCCCCCTTTACCCGACCTGCATCAGGCAGGCAGCAGGCAGCAAAGCCCACCACCCACCCCTTCACGTTGCTGTGATCCGGTGCGGAGCAGGTGGCAATGCCCACCCACCCCCTTCACCGGCCGGGATCAGTGACGGAGGAGGAGGGGATGCTTGCCTGCCCGCTCTCCCCTTTCCAGAGCCCGTTACATTTTTCCCCACAACGGGCTTTGTTTCTCGTGCCGCAGTAAAGCTGGTTAGTCTGGAAGGTGCTGCTGGACCCCTCAGTATCCATAACTAAACAACTAGCCGGCACTTCTGGCCCCTCAGATACGGGATCTGCTCTCAGCCTGGCCTCCACGTTGGAAAGGAGGAGGGAGGTTTTGTCCGCAAAGACCGTCGCTGCTCAGGGCGAAATCAGACGTCGGTGTTACCGAGTCACGGTTGAGCTGGGAGAGGCGTGGGGGCGGCAGAGAAGACAGCCCCCTTTGCCCCCGGCGCTGCCCCCTCAGTGCCTGCAAAGGGGCTCTCTGACGGGATGCGTCCGGTTCATCCGGAATCTTCTGCTCCAGTCATCTTCTAGTCCACTTGGCGTCACCCACCTCCCTGGCAATCCGAGGTGTTGGGGGCCTCACAGGGCATGGAAGAGGACGCCAAGGTGCAACGCTCCATACGTGGGCATTTTTCAGAAAGGTGGACTATGCAACAGCAATTTCATAACTGAAAGAATCTTTTCCATGCTTCATGGGATTATACGTATGGGATGGGGGACTGTAGCATTGGTGTGCGAAGGGGCCATTGGACAGGACTGGATGCCCCCCTCTCCCCCCACCCCCCATGCTTAGGCCCTCGCTTGAAACAACGAGCCTTTAGAGTGAACCCCAATTGTGCTGTGTTTCCCCCAATGTCTGATGCTTGTGCTGTGCGATTCTGAATGTTGTGCTCTGAAATCCTGCAGGAGAAAAGCACCGAGTGCCACTCCGGCTGCTTGAGACTGTGGAGGAGGCTGAGGCTGGGGAGGAAGGCAAACCGAGTGGAACCAGGTACGTGGTTTGGAAGGTGCTGGGCGTTGCCTCCTGTCCGCACTTGGAGCCCTTCACTCTCTGGGGGTTGATTCCAGCAACTGAGTCCCTCTGCGAATGGATCCAGAGCCCAAGACCATTGCTGGCCTTTACTTTCCGTTGACTTTACAGAGTCTTACTATTTCCCTGTATTATCTGGTGAACGGGGACCTTCACCATCATGTAAAAAAAGAAAAGTTTTCATGACAGAGAAAACAATTGTGATAACAGTGAAAACAGTAGAAATAAACGGGGGGTACCAGATCAAGTCCTTTCTGAACCTATCAGGACTTGCTGATTGGGGCAATTGGGCGAAGAGATTCCTGGATTCCTGAACTAGCAACGAACCCGCGGCTCAGTTTGGAGACATCCATTCAACCTGAACGCCCCACACATCCCATATTAGGGCTGATTTCCATGTGACAATGTCCCTGTGTGCTCTGCAAGTTTCCCCTTGCCTTGCCTTGCCTTGCCTTGCCTTGCCTGGGGGATTTCATGCCTTGCCTTGCTAAGGGGATTCCCAGAGGTGACCGGCTACGAATGGGAAAGTGGACTAGAAGGGCCGCTGAGGTTTGATCCGTCGTGACTTTTCTTCAGAGACTCAGCACGCTGGGACCCAAAGGGTGTGTGGGGGAGGCAGACTGTTCTTTCCAGCCCCGAGTGCTGCAAGTTTGGCTCACAGACCTCTTCCCCCTCCCCGTCTCTGCACTACCCTAAGCTACTGACGGAAGGAAGGAATCTCGCCTCCCGCAACCCACGGACCGGCCTCCCCGCCACCCCTTGGAGTTGCCCTCCTTCCTTGGCAACGTGCAGCCTAGCTTCCTCAACCCCGTTCTAGGCATAGCCGTTACCCCCAAAGACGTGCCTGTAAGGTCTCCATAGTGGGGAGAAGACCTTCTGCACATGCTCTGGAGATGCCACCTCTGGAGCAGTATCATATGTCCTCATGCACTGGCCTCCTATTTACTCCAGGGAAGTATTTTCCTTCTCAACAAATCTTCCTACAATGCTGCCATTGGAGAGAGAGCGCAACTCTTCTGCGTCTTCCCACGTCTCAGTTGAACTAAAACTCGGGCTCATTAAAGCTCGGTAATGAATACCACTGTGGGAAAGAGATCCAGAGGAGCAAGCCATGTTAATCTGTAGTAGCGAAATAGTAAAGAGTCCAGTACCATCTTTAAGACTAAGCAACTTTATTGTAGCATAAGCTTTCGAGAGTCACAGCTCTCTTCAGGGATTCTTCAGAAGAGAGCTGTGATTCTTGAAAGCTTATCTTACTATATAATTGAGTAAGCATGTTTCAGACAACTCACTTTATACCCTGGTGCACCACCAGAGGGCGATGCTGCAGGGTATAGCCCAGGTAACTCACCATATCACTCCAGAAAACATGCCATGGTGGGAATCCCAGGCTGGAAACAGGAGCAGAACAAGTGGCAATGCCCTCCCCCTGCCTTAACCCAGCTGGTATTAGTAGTGGAGCAAGTGACAATGGCCGCCCCATTCAGCCAGCTGGTATTAGGAGTGGAGCAGGTGGCAATGCCCATCTTCCACTTTAAACCAGCTGGTATTAGGAGCAGAGCAGGTGGCAATGACCATCCCCTACATTAACACAGCTGATATTAGGAGCAGAGCAGGTGGCAAAACCTGCCCCCCTTCAACCAGCTGAGATCAGGAGCGAAGCAGATGCCAATGTCCACTCTCTGCCTTAACCCAGCTGTTATTACGAGCAGAACAGGTGGCAATGCCCTTCCCCCCTTCACCCAGCTGGGAGCAGGAGCAGAAGAGGTGGCTATGCCCACTCCCCACCTTAACTCAGCTGGTATTAGGAGTGGAGCAGGTGGCAATGCCTATCTCCTGCCTTAATACACCCGGTAATAGGAGCGGAGCAGGTGGCAATGCCAACTCCCATCTTAACCCAGATGGTATTAGGAGCAGAGAAGGTGGCAATGGCTGCCCTCCTTCACCCAGCTGGTATTAGGAGTGGAGCAGGTGGCAATGACCACCTCCCACCATAACCCAGCTGGAATTAGGAGCGGAGTAAGTGGCAATGCCAACCCCCTGCCTTATCACAACTGGCATTAGGAGCAGTACAGGTGGCAATGCTCACCCCCAACCATAACCCAGGTGGTATTAGGAGCAGAGCGGGTGGCAATGCCCACCCCCTTCTGCCGCCTGGGATCAGGAGCGGAGCAGGTGGCAATACCCACCCCCCTTCACCCAGTTGGGATCAGGAGTGGAGCAGGTGCCAATGCCCAGCCAGCGCCTTCATCTGGACGGGATCAGGCACAGAACAGAAGGCAATGACCTTCTGCCCTTCACCCAACCGTGATAAGAAGTGGAGCAGGTGGCAATGCTTGCCCCCTTCAACCTACTGGATTACAGCACTGACGAGGCGTCAGTGTCCACCCCATCTTCACTCTGTTGGGATCAGGCACCAAGCAGGCAGCAATCTCCGTCCCCCACCCCTTCAACTTGCCGGAATCAGGAGCAGAGAAGGTGGCAATGCCTGCACCCCCTTCATCCACTTGGGATCAGGAGCGAAGCACGTAGCAAAGCCCACCACCCGCCTTCGCCTGTCAGGATCAGGCAAGTCAAGTCAAACAGACACTAGGTGTCCCCGTAATTATTACTATATACCCAATACACTATTCAAAGTATATACATCTAATATAATTACTACCAATCACGTAAAGTGCAAGTGCTATACAATAGGAATTTTACAAATCCATCTATGACACATAGACAATCCCCATCAGAGCTCATGTAAAGGAATAATGCACCATGGCCACACTAGCAGCACTGCCTGTCCCTTTTCACCCAGCCGTAATCAGGCACAGAGCAGAAGGCAATGCCCATTTTCCTTTCAGTGGCTGGGATCAGAAGCAGAGCAAGTGGCAATGCCTGTCCCCCTTTACCCAACCTGTATCAGGCAGGCAGCAGGCAGCAAAGCCCACCACCCACCCCTTCACGTTGCTGAGATCAGGTGCGGAGCAGGTGGCAATGCCCATCCCCCTCCTTCACTGTCCGGGATTAGTGGTGGAGGAGGAGGGAATGCTTGCCTGCCCACTCTCCCCTTTCCAGAGCCCATTGTACTTTTTTCTCACAACGGGCTTTGTTTCTAATGCTATAATAAACTTGCTTAGTCTTAAAGGTGCTACTGGACTCTTCACTACTATGGGGAATGAGTGGGCCATCTGGGAAGACGGAGATAGACTGCAGGATGTGGAATGGCTTTATGGGGAAGGTTATATTTTGGGATTGGCCCCAAACCCCCGGACAGTGATTCTGCAGATTCTCCATGCTCAAAAAGGACCCTATATAATCAGGACGAACTCATAGGTATATCCTCATACCAAGGAGGGGAAATGACAAGATGAGACATTGTAGGACAGAGTTTCATTTCTTCACCTCTCAAAATGTAAACCACACTTACGTAGATATCAGGGGGCCCGGCTCAGGGCTCGGAGTTGGTGAGAGAGCTGCATTCAGGATGTACGTTTCACGACAAGTGGGCTTGCAAACACGCACACAAAAGGACACCCTGCCGTGCCCACTTCAGCAAATGGCGTAAAAAATGTATAAGCAAATGAGTGGACATCAAGGGCATATTTGGGGGATTTCTGCCTGTCCACAGGAGAACCCTCTCTCAAGCACTGCGCTGGGCAGAGAGAACAAAAAGTAGGGATGGTTGATAGGCCACAGGCCACAGAACTGGAACCAACACTGACCTTGCCAACGCATAATCTGTGACTGTGTTGTTGTTTTCCGCTGGCACAGTCTTCTTAAAACTACGCTTTCTGGATAACTTTACGTCTTTTGACACAGCGAACTGAGGACCAGTCATCTCATCTCAAGAGAATCCATATCTCTTCGCCTTTCTTTTTAAAAATATTTTAATTTGTTTTAGTTCCATCTTATTCTAATAACCAAATTGATCAAAAGTCTTACATTCTTTGGATACATGTTATAAATAATACGTTCCATTTAATCTCTACAGGTCCATCATAATTACACTATTTTCACTATGCTATTATGACTATACTAGAAACAGAACCCGTTCTGGAAATAAATACAACGGGCTCTAGAAAGCTGGGGCTGGGGAGGGCTGGGGGGGAGTGCTTAGGAAGGGCTGGCAGGTGGGGGGCAAGGGGGGTCTGGGGAGAGGTGAGAAGCAGGAGGGGGTGGGGGATTGGCAGGTAAAGGGGCAAGGGGGGTCTTGGGAGGGCTGAGAGGCAGGAGGGGTCTGGGGAGGAATGGCAAGTAGGGAGGCAATGGGGGTCTTGGGAGGGTGGAGAAGCAGAAGGGGTCTGGGGAGAAATGGCAGGTAGGGAGGCAATGGGGGTCTTGGGAGGGTGAAGCAGGAGGGGTCTGGGGAGGAATGGCAAGTAGGGACGTAATGGGGGAGTGGGGAGGGAGGCGGGCGGGACATCTATAAAACGGGGGCCATTTTTTCCTCCATCATGTCCGTTTATTTCTTTTATTAATTCTGTCAGGCTGTCCATTTCTGCCATCTCTAAAATTTTCTCTATTAATTCTTCTCTTGCTGGTATATCTGTGTGTTTTCCAGTACCTGGCATATACTATTCTTGCTGCTGTTATTATATGTATTATCAAATATCTATTTAACAGGAGCATTTCCAGTTTATAGGGCTCTTGCAACAGCTCATTTATCCCTTTCCAATATTGCTTTTTTACATAGCCACCATATATGGAAAAAGGTGCCCATTTTTTCTTTACACTTCCAGCATTTATTGGGTATTTCAGTGTACATATTTGCTAATTTTTCTGGCGTCACATACCACCATTTTATATAGGTTTTCTTTAAAGATGGTTGATTTTGTTATCTTGATGTTTACTCTCCATGACTGTAGCCATTGCTCCAGATCTATGCCGTGTCCCAGATTTTGTTTCCACTTTGCCATATGAACTTTTAAGGCCTCCTCTTCTGTCTTCAGTTGTTTCATGAAGGCATATAATTTTCCTATCAGTTTTCCATCTGTTTCTAACAGCAACTTATCGAAAGGGCATCGTTCCATGTAGAATCCCTGTGTTTTGTCTTTGGCAAATCTGGATTCTCTTTGCGCTCTTAGCCACCATCCTGTCTCTATGTTCTGTTCTTTTAGTTCTTCTGCTGACTTTAGCTTACCACTTCCCCAATAGCTGTTCACAGGTGTGGATATTCTCCCACCTTAGTAAATTTGGTTGGGTGAATGCTTCCACTGGTGATATCCATCTTGGTGTTCTGGTATATATTTGGAGTTTTATTTTCTCCCAGACATTCATCAGGGATTTTCTTATTAAGTGATCCTTAAAATAATTATGTGTATCTTTTTTTTAGTACCAGAGGTAGGCATGCCATCCCATTTTAAGGTCATGCCATTCTCATTTTAAAAGCCTTGGGTTGTGCAATAAGATCCATTCCTGTATCCATACCAAAGTACAGGCCTTGTAGTATAACTCCCAATCAGGTAGGTCACATCCGGCTTTCTCTTTGGAGTTCTGTAGGACTTTGAATCTTATTCTTGATCTTTTACCTTGACATATGAATTTTGAGGTTATTTTGTTTAATTCTTGGAAATAGGATTGCTTTCTTACGATTGGGATAGTCTGAAACAGGAACATGAGTTTTGGTAGTATGTTCATTTTAATTGTAGCTATTTGGCTCAGCAGAGAGATATGCATGTCTTTCCATTTATTCAGATCTTCCTTGACTTCTTTAGCAATTTCTGATAGTTATCTTCCATTAAGGAGAAAACCCTATTAGTTATGTGGATTCCTAAGCGTTTCGCATTTTTTCTCATTGAAAACCGGATTTCTCCATTAGCTTCTTGATTTGTATTTTTGTCCTATTCTTAGTAATTATTTTTGTTTTTTGGTAATTAAGTCTAATTCCTTCCATTTAGCCAAATCTTCTTAGTTTCTTCATCGAGGGATCTATTGCTTCTGTAGGTTCTTCTATGTCCTACAGATCGGTTACCTAAAAGTATTTTTTTTTTTTGAAAAATTTTTTATTGGGTTAGAATCCGTTATTTTTACATTTACATTCAATTTTCCCCAAATTTTTCCTTTCTAACCCCCTCCCTTTCCCCCCCTTTTGTTGACTTCCAACAGTTTTCCAACCCTTTGTCCCTTTTCCCTTACTTCTATTAAATTTCTCTATCTAAAACAAATACATATTCTCCGTTATACTAAGCAGTACATCCTTAACTACTTTTCTTATTGTATACCCAAACTGTAAGTCTTTGTTTCCATCTTGGATAAACAATTTATCCCATTTTCCAATTTTGAATATTTCTATATATCATAAACCTATATATCATAAACCATAAAAATCTTACACATTTAAATCAAACAATTTGACTTATTCTCTATGTATTACTCATTCTATCTTTTTATGGTAATTCTATATAACTCTCGTCACATAGTCAATCAATTTGACTCGTCTATACATTCAGTTTGGTGCATTATACAAATCTTATCAAAGAAAGAAAATATTGTTGATTACTCAATCCGTATATTTAATCCTTATCCTTAATTATTTTCTATCAATATTCTATTTATTAACCAATATATATCTATGTATATATCAATCTGTTAATCTAACTGCTTATAAATTCACATTTATCTCTTCCCCCCCCGGTAAAGTCACCCCCCTCTACATTTTATTATACTTCAGTAGTTCTCAAACTGCCACAGTTTTCCTCCCACCTCCCATTTCTTCTCCAGATATTGTTTCAGCTTCTCCCAATCTGTGTTAAACTGCCCTGAGTCCAGATTTCTCAGTTTTCTTGTCATCTTGTCCATTTCTGCCATGTACAGCAATTTGTAGGTCCAATCTTCAATAGTTGGCACTTCTTGTACTTTCCATTTTTGCGCATACAAAAGTCTAGCTGCTGCTGTCATATAAAATATCAACGTCCTATGATGGGCTGGAATTCCCTCCATTCCCAAGTTTAGTAGCAGGAGTTCTGGGTTCTTATTTATTTGAAATTGTAAAATTTCACTCATTTCTCTTATTATTTCCCCCCAGTACTGCTTAGCTACCTCACACGACCACCACATATGATAGAGGGAGCCCTCATGCTTCCTACATTTCCAGCATTTATTAGAAGTGTTCAAATTCCCTAGCGCAATCTTCTTTGGTGTCATGTACCAACGATAAATCATTTTATAGATATTCTCTTTAATATTTGTACATGTCGTTGTCTTCATTGTAGTCTTCCACAAGTATTCCCATGCCTCCATTGTTATCTCTTTGTTAAAATTTATAGCCCATTTCACCATTTGTGTTTTAACTGTCTCATCCTCAGTATACCATTTCAACAGTACTTGGTATACCTTGGATATTCTTTTCTTGTCCTCTTTAAGAAGGGTCTGCTCTAGTTCCGAATTCTCTATTCGTATACCTCCCATTACAGAGTCCGAGTTATACAAATCTCTGATCTGTCTATACTGGAACCAGTCGTAATTCGGTGATAGTTCCTCTTGCGTCTTTATTCTAAGTTTAGATGCTTCTATTTTAGTTATTTCTTTATAAGTCAAACATTGTCTTTCGTTATCAACAGCTCTCGGGTCTATCACCTCATATGGAACCACCCACCAAGGAGTTCCTTCTTGTAGATAAATTCTGTACTTCTTCCAGATTGTGTATAGACTTCTCCGTACAAAATGGTGCAGGAACATCGAGTTGACCTTTACTTTGTCATGCCATAGGTATGCATGCCATCCAAATATTTTTTTATATCCCTCTAGGGCTAATAGTTTCTTGTTCTTTAATGTCATCCACTCTTTCAACCAAACTAGGCAGATTGCATCGTGGTAAAGTCTCAGGTTGGGCAGTTGCATTCCGCCTCTTTCCTTTGCCTCTTGTAAAACTTTCATTTTCACTCGAGGCTTCTTGCCTGCCCATACAAAATCTGATATTTTCCTCTGCCATTTTTCAAATTGTTTAGAGTCTCTGATGATTGGTATTGTCTGTAGCAAAAACATCACTCTTGGTAACACATTCATTTTAACCGCTGCAATCCTACCCAACCATGACAGATTGAGCCTATTCCATTTAATCAAGTCTCTCTCAATCTGAATCCACAATTTTTCATAATTATTCTTGAACAAATCTATATTCTTTGCAGTCAGTTCAATTCCCAAATATTTCACCTTACTTGTTACTTCACAATCCGTTGTTTCCATTAACAATTGTTGTTTCTGCTTAGTCATGTTTTTGCATAGTATCTTTGACTTCTTTTTGTTAATGAAGAAACCTGCCAAGTCTCCAAACTCCTTGATCTTATCTATCACTTTTGGCATGTTCTCCAGTGGGTCCTCTACAATTAACATTATGTCATCCGCAAATGCTCTGACCTTGTATGAATAGTCCTTTATTTTTATTCCTCGAATTTCCTCGTCTTGTCGTATTTGTATCATCAGAATCTCCAATACTAAAATGAACAACAGTGGAGACAACGGGCAACCTTGTCTTGTTCCTTTGCTTATAGTCAATTTCTTGGTCAATTCATCATTCACCACAATTGCTGCAGTCTGGTCTCTGTAAATTTCCTTAATTGCTCTGATGAATCTTTCTCCTAATTGTAGCTTTTCCATAGTGGCAAACATAAAGTCCCAGTTTAAGTTGTCAAATGCCTTTTCAGCGTCAACAAAGAAGAAACCAACCTCTTTATCACAACGCTTATCATAATATTCAATAGCATCAATCACTGTCCTTAAATTATCTCTTATTTGTCTGTCTGGCAGAAAGCCTGCTTGCTCCTCCTCTATAACTTCCGAAAGCCACCCCTTCAGTCTCTCCGCCAGTATCTTCGCAAAGATTTTATAATCATTGTTGAGTAACGATATAGGTCTGTAATTTTTCACACTAGTCAAGTCTTGGCCCTCTTTTGGGATCAATGATATGTTCGCTTCAGACCAAGTGTCTGGAATCCTTTGATCCCTTAAAACTCCATTGATCACCTCCTTTAGGAATGGTGCCAGCTCATTGGCCATAGTCTTATAAAATTTAGCTGTAAGTCCGTCTGGCCCTGGCGCCTTTCCTAAATTTGCAGATTGTATTGCCTTACTTATTTCCTCATCCGTTACTTCACTGTTCAGTTTATTTCTCCAAGCGTCCGAGATTTCTGGAAGTGTCATTTTCTCCAGATATGACGCTATTGAATCTTTATTTACTTCTTTCTTATTATACAGTTTAGCGTAGAATTTATAAAAGGCTCTACTAATGGTATTCTGTTCCAAATACATTTTATCATCTTCACAAATTTTATTTATTGTTTTCTTTTCCCTTCTCTTCTTCAGTTGCCATGCCAGGTACTTCCCAGGTTTATTTGCACCCTCAAATGCTTTCTGATTCAGCCTTTTGAGATTCCACTCCAATTCTTTATTACTCATTGCTGTTAGCTGTTCTTGCAATATTTTAATTTCCTGGTATAATTTCTTTTTCCCTGGTCTCTTTTTTAACTGTATTTCCTTAGCTTTTATTTTCTCCTCAATCTCTTGTCTCTTCTCCTCTTTCTTCTTTCTTGCTCTACCATTTAAGTCCATTAGTATACCCCTTATAACCGCCTTATAAGCATCCCAAACTTTATCAGTTGGTACTTCTTTATTCACGTTATATTGTATGAAAAACTTTGTCTCTCTTCTCAATATTTCCATATTCTCTTTTTCCTGTAACAAATCCTCATTTATTCTCCATGCTTTCCTTTTCCTCCTTTTCCCCAGCTTCCACATAATTGGGTTGTGATCTGAGCCTACCATCGGCATTATTTCTACATCTTTAGTCCATAACGCCAAATCTTTTGAGGCCCAGATCATGTCAATTCTTGATAATGTGGAGTGCCTTGCAGAATAAAAAGTAAACTGTCTGCTTTTAGGATACTCTCTCCTCCATACATCTTCAAGAGTCTCTTGTTGAATCAGCTCAAAAAAAAGCTTTGGTAATAGTCCTCTTTTCTTTTGTGCCATTGTAGTCTTTTTATCCAGTTCCAAATCTGTCACTCCATTGAAGTCTCCAGCAAGAATTATCTGGTCATATGAAAGATCATCTAAATGCTTCCTCAAATCCTCAAAGAAGCTCTCTTTTGCACCGTTGGGTGCATAGATTCCGACTACCAACACTCTCTTTAAATTCCAAGTACATTCCACTGCTACAAATCTGGCTTCCACATCTTTCATTATGAATTTTGGTTGCAGCTCCTCTTTTACATACAACACCACTCCTCTTTTTTTCTTACTTGAGGCCGCTACAAAGTCTTTGCCCAATTTTCCCAGTTTTAGATATTTTACATCCTGTTTTCGAATATGAGTCTCTTGCAAACAAACAATATCACATTTTTGTTTTAGTAGCCAGTGAAAAATATTTTTTCTCTTATTCGGTGAATTTAGTCCATTTACATTCCAAGATAACACTTTACACTCCATATTCATAATCTTGTTGGTAAGTCTTTTTCATTGTCCCTTATAAATCGCTCCATCTCCCGCTCAGATCTGATACGCTTTTTGGCGCCTCCAAATTCGAAGGACAAACCCTCTGGGAGCTCCCATCTGTACCTGATTTTCATGTCCTTCAGCATCTGGATTAGCGCTCTATATTTTTTCCGATCTAGTAACACTGATCTGGGTAGTTCCTTCATTATAATGATTGTCTTGCCATCGATCTCCAATGGATCTTGAAACTGTTTAGTCACAATCTTCTCTTTCATATTTCTTGTTGTAAATTGTACAATCACGTCTCTTGGTACTTTTCTCTGGGTTGCAATTCTCGAGTTCACACGATATGCCACATCTAGGATAGCCACAACATCCTCCTCCTCCTTCCCCAGGTATTCAGCTAACACCTCCGTCATCTGCTCTTGCGCTGTCTTTCCTTCCATTTCCGGCAGGCCGCGAAATCTGAGCTGCTTCTCCATATGTCTACTTTCCGCAACCGCCATCCTTCCCCTCATCAACCTCATCTCTGTTTGTTGCGTATCTGCTAAGTTCTCCATCGCTCCTTCTACTGTTTTAACTCTCTGCTGCGTCCCTTGTAATTCACTTTGTATTGTTTCCATACCTTTCTTCACTTCTGACAGCTCCGATTTTACTTCTGACAGCTCCGATTTTACTGTCTGTTTAACCTCTTTGATCAGCTCCAATTTCATGTCTTTAAATTCTTTAATCACCTCCAAAAGTTTTTTATCCAGGTTTTCTATTGCCGATTGCCACTCTTTCTTCGACATCGTGGGGCTTGCTTTAGCTCGCTCCCACGAATCCGCTCTCTTCCTTAGCTCCGTGGCGTTAAATTTAGTACCTTTTTTATTTCAAATGTCCCGGTCTTCTTGCATAAATTAATTTTAAAGGGTCCAAAATGTCGGGCGTCTTTTCTCTATGGTCTCCCTATGATTTTATAATCCAATATGGCCTACTTCCTTTTCCGCTGAAGCCGCAACCCTTCCCCTCTCAAAGATGGCGATTCCCTTCTTCCTGCCCTCCAGCAAGGGCCGCTTCTCTCCAGCCGCTCTATTGTTGTTACGCACTTCCTGTCTCCCGTCTTCCCACAGCAGGTCTCGCGATGGTGTCTTTTTCTCACAGCTCCAAAGCCACAGGTATTCAAAACAATAATCCGATTTCTTTAATAACTTCTTTAAACTTAGTCTCTTTTCTAATACAACTCCTGCCGGAGCTTCCCCTCCTTTTCGCTAGTCTGTTGCAGTTTAAAAGTCTACTTTTTTTCCTCTCTGTTTTTATCAATCTGTCCCGTATCGGAAGATAGTGATCTTTACCTTCCCTTCACTTTCCTCGGGTTGTAATCGCTGTTTCGATTTCAAGTTCTCCTTTCCACTTCTTCCCCCAATCGAAGCTTGGGTATGTAGGTCTTATGCCAGCCGAATTGGCCCCAAAACTGCCGCAGAGATTGTAGCCGACCCGTCGCAAGGTGGGACCTCAAGCTTACGGCTGGCGAGTGTGACAGGAACAGGTAGAAGCGACGTCCATTGGTCTCCCTAGACGAGGTGCCTGGGTGCCTCTTCATCGAGTGTGGAGAGACTCAGTGTTATCCAGGAATGCACTTTTGAAAGACAGAGCTGGTGGAGATCACTCTCCTGGGGACTTATCCTCGCACAGCCCACCAGCACCTCTGGCATCTCCCCTTCTGGAGCCATGGCCCTGGTTGATTGATTAAATCGAATGTTGTTGCTGTTGTTGTTATTCTCGATCTTCGGGTGAGGATGTCACCATGGGAAGAGGGCACTGGAACGTGCTAATGGGGGGACTCAGTGAAGCCCGCTATCGTTATGATCTCATCCGAGTTGCTGGAAGGATATTAAATCAATTACTCCAGTCCTTTACATTGTATCTGAGTCAATCTATGTGTGACTCTGTCTCCCAGGTGGGTCTCAACAACTTTCTTGCTGGAATTCCCCTGCTGCAGATCAAGCTGCATTTAATCCAGCGGTCCTATGGTTTTTATATCAAAGGCCTTTATTTAAGGTACACTCCAAAACATATTACAAACCTCGAAGGTTATATGTTAAATATATTTTGTAAATTTTTACATTTTTAATTCTTAGAACGGTGCAAGTGCTCAAATGTGATAAATATTCTATAATAAATATACTACAATAAATATACAGCTAGTAAATCTTCATAAATAATCATAAATATTCATCAAGCGTCCAATCTTTCCAGTCCAGTTTGAATTTCAAATACCAGAGTTGTAAACTGTACATTCTTAGTTCTTATTCTATTTCAAAGCTGTTAATATCTGTGTGGAGCTTGAAACCTATAAATGTCTGTGTGGAGTATCTTCAGGTGACAGCATTGCCTAGTGGTTACAGCTGAAACTCTCCAAGGTTGGGCTATGAGAACCTGTATGATCTTGTTCTTTATTCTGTTTCAAAGCTGTTGATATCTGTTTGAAGTTTCAGAACTGTTCATATCTTCAGACAACAGCATTTCCCAGTGGTTATAGCTGAGACCATCTAAAAATTGGGCTGTAAGAGCCTGGCGGATGTCGCCAGCCTGCTTTCCCGTTTCCACCATGTCTTTTTCAAAGGCTCAAATCAACATACACTGTAATGAAACCATATGATGTTGCATTAAATATTACACGATATTACACGATTACAACCTCCCTTAATCAAATCATATATATGCCTGTTACTTACAATCACTCCAACACCCCCACACTCGTTTCCTGGAAGATGAAGGAGCCGACGGACCATTGCCGTAGGGTTCTAATGCTCATGATGTCATATAAATACACTTTTGCAGCCATAAATTACAGATTTATAGGTACAGTGTTGTATTAAACAGATGCATAATTATATCACAAATAGCAAGAGAGTTCCGTCTCATTGTTTAACCCATATGGAAACAAGGTTTCCATATGGTTTGGGTTCATATATCCCAAAGTCTTCTAACAGTTGTACAATCCACTTGAGTTCTTGGCATGCTTCTGCTGCTGCTATGTATTCAGCTTCTGTAGTTGATGCCGCTACAAGGCCTTGCTTTCTGCTTGTCCAACTGATTGCTCCTCCACCATAAAAGAATACTCATCCACTGGTAGACTTTCTGTCTGTGATGTCTTCTGCCCAGTCAGCATCCATGAATCCCACTAGTCTGGGATTGTCGCTTGCTGGTAGCTTGAGCTTCAGTTGTGCAGTACCTCTCAGGTATCTTGCCAGTCTTTTGACTGCTTGCCAGTCATTCACACTTGGTGATGCACTTTTCCTGTACAGTATTCCAACTGCTGCTGCTATGTCAGGTCTGGTCACTGTACTTATGTAGAGCAGTTTTCCAATTGCTTCTCTGTACACTTTGATGTTTCTCAGAGGTTCATTGTTTCCATCTTGTTTCAGGAAATCTGTTTCCATTGGAGTACATGTTGGTTTTCCATCTTTCATATCCATGTAGTCTAGGAAATCCATGATCTTTTGCTTTCGATTGAGAAGATAGCTTCCATCTTCCTCTCGCTCTATTTGAACGCCGAGGTAAAAACTGACATTTCCAAGATGCTTTACTTCAACCTCTTGGTTCAGGTGCTGAATTATTTCATCACAATCTTGTTGATCCTCATAACAAAGGAGAAGATCATCTACATAAATCAGAATAAAAGTCCATTTGTTGTCTTTCTTTCTTGTGTACAGGCAGCATTCTGCCCCGCTTTGCTTGAATCCTTCTTTGATGAGCATTTGGTTCAGTTTCTGGTTCCAGGCTCTTGCAGCCTGTTTCAGTCCATAAATGCTCTTCTGCAGTTTGCATACAAGTCCTCTGTCTTTGGACTGTTCAAATCCAGGAGGCTGTGTCATATACACGTCTTCTTCCAGCTCTCCATGTAGAAAAGCAGTTTTCACATCCAGATGCTCCACATGCATCTTCCTCGCGGCTGCTATGCTCAGTAGTGTTCTTACTGAAGTGTGTTTCACTACTGGCGCAAAGGTTTCATCATAGTCTTCTCCATACTTCTGGGAATATCCCTTTGCAACTAGTCTTGCTTTGTACTTTTGTACTTCTCCATCTGCATCAAGTTTGGTTTTGAAAATCCATTTGCATCCTACTGTCCTTTTTCCAGGTGGTAGTTCTGTGAGGATCCATGCCTTGTTCTGGATCAGAGAGTCAATTTCTTCTTTTGCAGCTTTTCTCCATTTCTCTGCTTCTCTTGTTGGCATTCCTTCTATGTCTTTCCCCGCTAGAAGGTTCTGGTACAGCTTCTGTTTTTGCCAGGTAAGAGAATTTCAGTGGTGGAACTCCTTTGTTTGTTCTGTCTGAGTGTCTGACACTTGGCTCTGCTTCCCCTTCTCTTTCTGTGGGCTCTGCAGGTGTCTCTTGCGTCTCAATCAGGTCCCAGAGTTGCACAATCTCTGGCTGCTGTGCTGCATCAGCTTCCTTTGGTGTAGACTCTCTGGTGTCAGGCTTGCTTGCCTTCTCCTTTTCATCAATGTACACCACATGGCGGATCTTCACCATGTCTGTCTCTGGGTTGAGGCTTCGGTATCCCTTGCATCCCAGTGCATATCCAACAAATATGCCTTCTTCTGTTCTGAGATCCATCTTAGACCTCTTTTCCTTCGGAACATAAGTGTAGGCCTTTGATCCAAATGCTCTCAGATGCCTGACACTGGGCTTGCGTTTGTACCACAGTTCAAATGGTGTGCTGCTTGCACCCTTTGTAGGTAGCATGTTCTGCAGATAGGCAGCAGTGTTGATAGCTTCTCCCCAATGTTTTTTGAGGTAGCTGTGCTTCTTGCAGCATGCTTCGGCACATTTCTGTGAGAGAACAATTTTTCCTCTCTGCTATCCCGTTGAGTTCAGGGGTGTATGCCACGGTCAGGTGATGCTCTATTCCTTCAGCTGCTAAGAAGCTTGTCATCTCCTTCCCCACGTACTCGCCTCCATTGTCTGTGCGGATAGCCATTGGTTTTCTCTGGAATCTGTTCTGCACCATTGCTAGGTACACCTTGAATTTTTCCAGTACTTGGCTCTTTTCCTTGAGCAGGTAGATCATAGTAAATCTTGAAAAATCATCAGTAAAAGTCAGAAAATACTTACCATTTTAGCATGTCCAAGCCTTCTGTGGATAAAATGAGTACAATTCTTGTGACTGCACTTTTCAATTAAATTCACTGCCCCTTCAGAGCAATCCAGCATATACAGGCCATCCTTTAATGTGCCATGTGCAATTAATTCACCTTCATTGCTAGTAAAACATTTCTCTCCTTTGAATACAGTTTCAATGCCCTTTTTCGCCATCATAGATACAGATAACAAGTTAGTTTTAAGTTCAGGTATGTAGAGACAATCAGCAATCTGCACTTCTCTAGTTTGGCCACTGGGTAGCACACAACATGCAGATACGGTCCCTTGTCCCCGAGCTGTTAAAGCTTCTCCATTTGCCGTATACAATTTTTCATGATATGTATTCATCTCATCAAAACGTTTTTCCTCTTTGCATAAATGGTTAGTACATCCACTGTCAACAGCCCATTTGCATATGCTTTGATCATTTTTACCAACATTTAAACAGTTATTATTCAATCTGCCTCTTCCTCGGCTATCGGCATTTGGTGAGCTATTAACTCTATCTGCATTCCTAAAGGCTTTTGTTTCCGTCCCTCGTGGCGATTTGCTCACTCTCTGTGAATCACGAAACCTGCAGTCCTTTCTTAAATGTCCTCTCTTTCTGCAGATGCTGCAGAAGAAATCATTTCTTGAACTGACTCTTAACGCAAGTTCTTTTGGCTGATCATGTCTGTTAAGATTTTTTTCTTGCAATCTTGCGAGTACATAGTTTAAGCTTAGACTTTCTCTCATTTCCAAAACATGCACAATGCTTGCATAAGATTGAGGAAGGCTGCTTAACAGAATTATAGCTAAATCCTCATCCTGGATCTTTCCGAGGGATCTTAATTTCTGTGTTAATTCCATGAAATTTGCAATATGGTCTTTTAGTTGTTGCTGGGGCTGCATTTGAATCCGATAATTGTCTCAATAGCAAGATTTTAGTTTTAATTTATTCTTGCCTGTTTATTTGTAGAAGAGACCTCCATATTTGTCCTGCCGTGGGCTCATGAATAACTCTTAACAATTGTTTATCACTTAAAGCATTAATGATAATAGATCTTGCCTTATTATCCTGCTTTATCCATTTGGCTTCATTCTGTTGGTTTCCTGTCGGTTTTTCATCTGTTACCGCAGACCAGATGTCCAATTGTATGAGGTGCGCCTTTATCCTTTCTGCCCAGAGATCGTAATTCCTTCCATCGTCTAGCCGATCGACTTTGAACCCCTGCTGTGCACTATAGGAGTCGGCCATCTTTCCTCTATTGTCTGCCCTCTGTACTTTAGCCTGCGGCTATGGCAGAAGTTTTATTACTCTATCTTAATTTCAGCTTGCGTTAATTGCTTCTGGGCCCATAACCCTGTTAGAGCGAGTGTAAATAACGCTGCAGAATAAACGCTGAGCTGATTAGAGAGGCAAAAGCTTTATTTGAGGAAGTTACATACTTGAGGGAAAGAAAGAGAGAGAGAGACTCTAGCTATCTGACTACATCTTGCAGAGAGAGAGAGAAGAAGTGTGGCAGGAGAGAGAAGAAGCAGGATATTGCCCTATTTAGCCCAATAGGAGACAACACAAGGAAATGAGCCCCAGGAAACAAAAGAGGTGCTACTCTCACTGTCCTAACAAAGTGACCCTTGCTGCCCCCTGCATGGCAGGCTCTTCTTCCTTCTTGCTGCTGCAGTACACCAGTCACTGCCAATTCTAACATTTCTCTAACCACTCCTTTATTGAGGGTGGGGAGTGGCATGGGAAGAGGCAGAGGTGCCACCCTGCTGATTCTCCGTGTTGGCCTAAATATAGAGCTTTGCAGGATTGCTAGGTCCTGGTTGGGAAATTCCTGCAGGTGGGCGGGTGGAGCCAGTAGGTGTTGCTTTTGGAGTCTACCCTCCAAAGCAACCACTTTCTCCTGGGATCTTATTTCTGTAATCTGGTGATCACTAGTTAATCCGGAAGATCTCCACACACATACACGCCCCAGTCACCATGGTGGTTGGCAAACCTCCCCTGGCAGCTTTCTCTAGTACTCCCTCTGCCTGTGCCTCAGTTTCTCAGCCTCAGAAGGCCTGCACCCTGCCCAGGGCCAGCAGTCAGAAGTGGACGGGGTGGGCCAATGCACAGGCACTCCTCTGCTGGGCAAGGATTGTTTTTCTTCTTTCACTTTCCAAACTTAGGACGATTTCCCCACGCTAAGCAGACACAGTTCCCCTCTTTGTTAACAGCAAATCCAAGGACATCAATGAGAGATTTGGGGGATTTCTGCCTGTCACAGGCATGAGAGGGGAACAATCTCTCCAGCTTTGTGTTGGGCATGGAGACCTCAAAGCAGGGATCGTTGATGTCCCACAGAATCCAAACTAGCAATGAGCTTGCCAATGCATAATCACTGATTGTGTTGTTATTTTCATCCACAGTTCCATCTCGCCGTCGGGCAGTTAAGGTGAGTAAAGGAGTTAGTCAACAAAGAGGCTCATCCACTTAGATCTCACTGCTCCTCAGGAGATGGGAAGGAAGTAAGGGAGGGAGCCCAAGGAGGCCTCTGGCCAGGATTCCCTATCCCACGTCAGTCCTGGCCAGGGAGATGAGGCAGAAGCGTGGGGTGAGATAGATGCGGGCCCGTTGTCGTCATCCTCCAATGGCAGCCATGTCTGCTGAAGTTATAAAAAGTTCTCTTCTTTGGGAATGGAGATGGGAATTCTTAGCCAGCCACATCCTCTTTGGGAGCAAATGTGTAGAGCTCTTGGGGAATTAGCAGCAGGAATCCCGATGCCCATGAGCTCCGCTTTGGGGAGATGCCTTTGATGAGGTTGGGGAGAAATTTCCTACTGTCCGATAGCACAGCAGGAGTTGAGTCCAGCGACACCTTACAGACGCACAAGGTCCCGGGGTCAGCTTCTGAGAGTCAGAGCTCTCTTCTTCAGATAGGAGTAGGAATGGAAATCCTTGAGACTTTACATCCCAGACAAAAGGTGGGAGGGTGGTTACAAGAGAGGGCATTAGGATGTGAAAGTTCAGGGAAGCCCAACTAGAGCAGAAATTAGCACCTGTGATAAGATAAGAATCCTCTGCCCTGGGCTGGGGATGTCCATTGTTCTGAATTTGTGAACGAACTCCATTTCAGCATCCTCACGTTGTTGTGCCCACCCCTTGAAGTTTCTCTGTCTGAGGAGAGCCACCTCTAGGTCAGCAATGGAATGTTCTGGAACATTCCCACTGGTTTGGGGGGGGGGGTTGTGGCTTTGCAAGTCTGATTGATGTCCTTTTATTCTGAAGAGGGGGGGCTCTGACCCTCGAAACCTCATACCCTCAAAACCCTGTTGGTCTCTTTGGAGCCATCGGACTCCATTCCTGCTCTGCAGACCAACACGGCTGCCCACCCTGAACTTGGCAGAATGGGACCCCCTGTTGGTATTCCAAGTTGGCTGGACTTATCCAGAATGAATGCTTTCTCTCAGCATGCTGGCTACCAACTGCAGTTCCCTCCAGTCCGCAAGGTCCAGCCACCCTCCCATCACAGCGCCCTCCGCTCACCCGTCCAGAGGCCTCATTTCAGCCCACAGTCACCAATACTCAAACGCCACATTGAGCAGCAGGAATAAAAGACAGGAACTGATTTACTTGCAAAATATTACAATGTCTTCTCTCTCTCAGGTTCCAGAAAATGTCATCATGGAGGAGGAATTCTCCTCCTCCTCCAGCCCAGCCTCCTGCAGGAGAATGCCAAAGGGTAAAGGACCATTATCTCTTTCTCCTTTTATCCTGCCTTCCATCCAAGAAGCTCAAGGCAGAAGGTTTGAGGGTAACCCATATCTCTGGGCCTTCCATCTGCAGGCCAGGATGAAATCTACCATCGGCATCTCAAGGAGATTTTGAGATTTCAAAGTTCTTTCAAAAACTCCCTCTAGAGAATCTTTCACTCTTGACTGTGATCCTGAGAGCCAGTATGGTATTGATGTGGGAGTACAATACAGGAAATCAGGAATCCCTTCTGCACATTACCTGGAAGCTTGAGGGTGGCGAGTGGCAAGGGAAGAGGCAGAGGCGCTGCCCTGCTGATTCTCTGTGTTGGCCAGAATATGGAGCTTGGCAGGATTGCTAGGTCCCGGTTGGAAAATTCCTGCAGGTGGACGGGTGGAGCCAGTAGGTGTTGCTTTTGGAGTCTTCCCTCCAAAGCGACCACTTTCTCCTGGGATCTTATTTCGGTAATCTGGTGATCAGTAGTTAATCCAGAAGATCTCCACACACACACACACACACCCCAGTCACCATGGTGGTTGGCAAACCTCCCCTGGCAGCTTTCTCCAGTACTCCCTCTGCCTGTGCCTCAGTTTCTCAGCCTCAGAAGGCCTGCACCCTGCCCAGGGCCAGCAGTCAAAAGTGGACGGGGTGGGCCAATGCAGAGGCACTCCTCTGCTGGGCAAGGATTGTTTTTCTTCTTTCACTTTCCAAACTTAGGACGATTTCCCCATGTTAAGCAGACACAGTTCCCCTCTCTTTGTTAACAGCAAATCTGAGGGCATCAAAGCGAAGGAGAGATTTGGGGGATTTCTGCCTGTCACAGGCATGATTTCTGCCCGTCGCTATGTGTGTTAGTTATTGTAGTCTATGTTGTTAATTGGTAGGGTATTGGGGTTTTGTGTATGTTTGATAGTTTAGTCTGTGATAGTTGGTGGGCTGTTGCTTTTGTGAGGGTGGTGGGTTAGCACTATGATCATTGGTGAGGAGGCCGGCTTGGGGTCGAGGATCCCAGTGATCCGGGGACGCGGGAGGTATGGTGGTGGGAGCAGATTATGGAAAGGAAGGGCATTGAGACATGGTAGGGCTCGGTGCCCTTCCAATCTGCGTCCCATCCCAAGATATACCTGTTGTGGGGCTAGGATATTAAACCACTCTCCGACACTGGCGCTGGGCAATGCCAGGTCCATAAATAATAAGACCAAAACGCTGCAAGATTATCTTGCAGCCTTGAATGTGGACCTGGCTTGCGTGACCGAGACCTGGGTGAGGGAGGACGAGACGGTCGCTTTGAAAGAATTAGCCCCCCCCCCCCAGGTTGTACGGTCCTCCACCAGTCCCGGACAAGTGGTCGGGGGGGAGGCGTGGCTTTGCTCATTCGGGAGTCTTTCTCCTTCAGACCACTCCCCACCCCAAAAATTACTGGCATCGATTGTGTGGGCCTAGCGTTGGACGCCGAGGAGAGGTTGGCAATATGCGTGGTGTACCGACCGCCTACTGCACCTGCATCTTCCCTGTCTGGTCTCTTGGAGGCGGTGGCCAGCTGGGCCTTGGAATTCCCAAAACTTTTGGTTCTCGGGGATTTCAACGTCCATGCTGACGACGATGCCTCCATGCAGGCCATTGACCTAGTGTCCTCCATGGCGGCCCTGGGACTCTCCCAGTTTGTTTCAGCTCCCACGCATCAAGCAGGTCACACGCTGGATTTGATTTTTGGGGCAGGGATGATGGTGGTCCTGGATGCCTATGATGCAGTGCCATGGTCAGATCACTTTGTTCTGAAGGCTCGTCTGAGCATGCCGCTCCTTTCCCGGGTGGGCGGTGAGCGGATTTACGCTCGCCCGCGGAGGCTTATGGATCCAATTGGTTTCCAGGCGGCTCTGCAGGATCCGATGCCCCCTGGCAGTACGTTAGATGAGCTGGTGGATGATTGGCATGGCCGTCTTTCCGAAGCCATCGACGCTATTGCCCCCTGCCGTCCTCTCCGAGCCCGCAAACGGGTAGCTCCTTGGTTTACCGAGGAGCTTCGCCAGATGAAGCGGTCTCTGAGACGACTAGAGCGAGTGTGGAGGCAGGGGCGCGACGAAGAGGCAAGAACATCTTATAGGACGTTTATGAAAGCCTATGAGGTGGCAGTGAAAGCAGCAAAGAGGGATTTCTTTGCTGCTTCCATTGCGTCTGCTAGCTCACGCCCGGCTCAATTATTTCGAACAGTTCGGTCCTTGGTCTCCCTCTCTCAGGGAGACCACCAAATTCTTAATTCGACTATTGGCTGCGAGGCTTTTGCAAGCTATTTTGTGGGCAAAATCTTGTCCCTTCGCCGTGGCCTGCCGCCCACTGTTGATACAGTAAGGGAACTGGAGACCCCTTGGCCGTCTTCTGGGTCCGTATTAGATCCTTTCAGGCTGCTCTCTCAGGACGATGTTGACAGGATCCTGCAGGGGATGAGGCCAACCACCTGTCCTCTGGACCCCTGCCCATCCTGGCTGGTGAAGGCCAGCTCGGAGGGGCTACGGGACCATTTGGAGGCCATTGTTAACATCTCCCTGAGCTCTATGGTTTTTCCAGGAGCGTTAAAGGAGGCGGTAGTGCAGCCTCTCCTGAAAAAAACATCTTTGGACCCCACCAACCCGTCCAGTTACCGCCCAGTGTCGAACCTCCCGTTCCTGGGCAAGGTGATTGAGCGGGCGGTGGCGGTACAACTGCAGGAATTCCTGAATGATGCTCTAGTCCTGGACCCATTCCAGTCTGGCTTCCGTCCTGGCCATGGGACGGAGACAGCCTTGGGTGCCCTCACAGACGACCTTCGCAAGCATCTGGATCGAGGCGGGTCAGCGCTGCTTGTGTTACTTGATCTCACAGCAGCGTTTGACACGGTTGACTATGATTTGTTGGCCAGCCGCCTTGCCGACGTGGGGATTAGGGGGACAGTCTTACAGTGGCTGGTCTCCTTTCTCCAGGGTCGGGGACAGAGGGTGGCACTCGGGGGAGATCTATCGGCCCGTCACCCTTTGGTGTGCGGGGTTCCCCAAGGGGCGATACTCTCCCCGATGTTATTCAACATCTATATGCGCCCCCTCGCCCAGTTGGTGCGGAGGTTTGGGCTGGGTTGTCATCAATACGCAGATGACACCCAACTTTTTCTGTTGATGGACGGCCGGCCAGACACGGCCCCAGACAATCTGGCCAGAGCTTTGGAGGCTGTGACGGCATGGTTGAAACAGAGCAGGCTGAAATTGAACCCAGTGAAGACGGAGGTCCTGCAGCTGGGACGGGGGCTGCCAGATGTTGGTATCCAGCTCCCTGTCCTGGATGGGACACCACTGGCAACTTTGCCAGTGGTAAAGAGTCTGGGTGTGCTCCTGGATGCCTCCCTATCGATGGAGGCCCAGCTCACGGCGGTTGCCAAGTCTGCATTTTTCCATCTTCATCAGATCAGGCAACTTGCCCCCTACCTGACACCCCAGGACCTGGCTACAGTGATCCACACAACGGTCACCTCCAGGCTAGATTACTGTAACTCACTCTACGCTGGGCTACCCTTGGGCCTGATCCAGAAACTACAACTGGTCCAGAATGCGGCGGCACGGGTCCTGACTGGTATATCTTACCAGTCACATATCACACCTGTCCTGCGCCAGCTGCACTGGCTTCCGGTTGAATTCCGAATCAGGTTCAAAGTGTTGGTTCTTACCTTTAAAGCCCTGAGTGGGTTGGGACCGGCATATCTTCGGGACCGCCTCTCCCTGTACGTTCCCCGGAGATCGCTCCGATCAGCGAACAAATATTTACTTGTGGTCCCCGGCCCTAAGGAAGCCCGCCTCGCTTCAACCAGGGCCAGGGCCTTTTCAGTCCTGGCCCCAGCCTGGTGGAACGCTCTGTCAATGGAAACCCGGGCCCAGCGGGACATATTATCGTTCCGCCGGGCCTGTAAGACAGAGCTGTTCCGACAGGCGTTTGGTGATTGAAGGGGGCGGTGCCATGTCGGCCTCCCACCTTTGGGGTGGGGGAGGGTTCTCCCCACCACTGCACTTTGTTAATTTGTTTTATTATTTGTATATTGATTTTAGTTTTTGTTTTTATCGATTTTAACTGTTCACCGCCCAGAGCCCCTTGGGATGGGCGGTATATAAATTGAATAAATAAATAAATAAATAAATAAAATAAAAATCTCTCCAGGTTTGTGTTGGGCATGGAGACCTCAAAGCAGGGATCGTTGATGTCCACAGAATCCGAACTAGCAATGAGCTTGCCAATGCAGAATCACTGATTGTGTTGTTATTTTCATCCACAGTTCCATCTCGCAGTCGGACAGTTAAGGTGAGTAAAGGAGTTAGTCGACGAAGAGGCTCATCCACTTAGATCTCACTGCTCCTCAGGAGATGGGAAGGAATTAAGGGAGGGAGCCCAAGGAACCCTCTGGCCACGATTCCCAATCCCACGTCAGTCCAAGCCAGGGAGATGAGGCAGAAGCGTGGGGTGAGATAGATCCGTTCCCATCGTCGTCATCTTCCAATGGCAGCCATGTCTGCTGAAGCCAGAGAAAGTTCTCTTCATTGGGAATGGAGGTGGGAATTCTTAGCCAGCCACATCCTCTTTGGGAGCAAATGTGGAGAGCTCTTGGGGAATTAGCAGCAGGAATCACTATGCCCATGAGCTCCACTTTGGGGGAGTGCCTTTGATGAGGCTGGGGAGAAATTTCCTACCCTGCCTGGTAGCACAGCAGGATTGGAGCCCAGAGACACCTTCGAGACCTACAAGGTCCCGGGGTCAGCTTCTGAGAGTCAGAGGTCTCTTCTTCAGCTATGAGTAGGAATGGAAATCCTTGAGCCTTTACATCCCAGCCAGAAGGTGGGAGGGTGGTTACAAGAGAGGGCATTAGGATGTGAACGTTCAGGGAAGCTCGATTAGAGCAGAAATTAGCACCTGTGATGAGATAAGAATCCTCTGCCCAAGGCTGGGGAGGTCCATTGTTCTGAATTTGTGAACGAACTCCATTTCAGCATCCTCAGGTTTTGCCCACCCCTTGAAGTTTCTCTGTCTGAGGAGAGCCACCTCTAGGTCAGCAATGGAATGTTCTGGAACATTCCCACTGGTTTCTGGGGGTTGTGGTTTTGAAAGTCTGATTGATGTCCATTTATTCTGAAGAGGGGGGGCTCTGACCCTCAAAACCTCATACCTTAAAAACCCTGTTGGTCTCTTTGGAGCCATCGGACTCCATTCCTGCTCTGCAGACCAACACGGCTGCCCACCCTGAACTTGGCAGAATGGGACCCCCTTTGGGTTTTTTGCCAAGTTGGCTGGACTTATCCAGAATGAATGCTTTCTCTCAGCATGCTGGCTGCCAACTGCAGTTCCCTCCAGTCCGCAAGGTCCAGCCACCCTCCCATCACAGCGCCCTCCGCTCACCCGTCCAGAGGCCTCATTTCAACCCACAGTCACCAATACTCAAGCGCCACATTGAGCAGCAGGAATAAAAGACAGGAACTGATTTACTTGCAAAATAATACGATGTCTTCTCTCTCTCAGGTTATGAGTAACATCAGCGTGGAGGCGGAAATCCACGCCTCCCGCCCAGCCTCCTGCCGCCAAAAGCCAAAGGGTAAAGGACCATTCTCTCTTTCTCCTTTTATCCTGCCTTCTATCCAAGAAGCTCAAGGCAGAAGATTTGAGGGTGGCCTGGGCAGCCCCCCTTTGCAACCCAAGGGACTCTGCCAGGAGAACTGAAGGGGGGAAGGGGGGAGACCAGATACTCTGAAGCAATCAGCACTCCTTTCTTTTACCCGCAGAGAAAAAAAGAACATTCCTCCAGAGGCTGTTCTCCTGCGGCAGATAGGGAACACCTCAGGGCCATTTTGCAGACGAGAAATAACTGAAAGACGCAGCCCTCGGGCAGCTGTGCAGGCTCAATGAAGACCGTGTGTGTCGAATCATAGCTGAGCTCCGCCTCCCTCCCTTCTCTCCTCACCCACCCCCAGGCTCACCCCGCATTGGTTCCCTGTCCCTCCCCCAGGCTCCAACCTTTCCAGGGCTGCCCGCCCCTCTTACCAGTTGACATGTCCAACAGCCTGGATACCTGGGCTCTTCTCCACCCTTAACTTTCAGCTGTGGCAGTTTCAGCCTCGCCTACAGGGTGGGGCTGGCTGGCCCTCTCGCAGCCAGAGGGCTGTGAGAGAAGCTGTCCACTCCGGAGCGATCTCCACTGGCACAGCCTTTCAGAACTACAATGCCCAGCTAGCATTGCCTCTTCCGACGCTTGAGGAACATGTGCCCAGTCGTCTCATCGAGAGAGAATCCGTATCTCTGGGCCTTCCATCTGTAGGCCAGGATGAAATCTACCATCGGCATCTCAAGCAGATTTTGAGATTTCAAAGTTCTTTCAAAAATTCCCTCTAGAGAATCTTTTTCTCTTGACTGTGATTCTGAGAGCCAGTATGGTATTGATGTGGGAGTACAATATAGAAAATCAGGAATCCCTTCTGCACATTACCTGGAATCTTGAGGGTGGCGAGTGGCAAGGGAAGAGGCAGAGGTGCCTTTGAATATGGAGCTTTGCAGGATTGCTAGGTCCCGGTTGGGAAATCCCTGCAGGTGGACAGGATGGGCCAATGCAGAGGCTCCTCTGCTGGGCAAGGATTGTTTTCCTTCTTTCACTTTCCAAACTTAGGATGATTTCCCCACACTAAGCAGACACAGTGCCCCTCTCTTTGTTAACAGAAAATCCAAGGACATGAAGGAGAGATTTGGGGGATTTCTGCCTGTCTCAGGAACGAGAGGGGGAAAATCTCTCCAGCTTTGTGACGGGCATGGAGACCTCAAAGCAGGGATCGTTGATGTCCCACAGAATCCGAACTAGCAATGAGCTTGCCAATGCAGAATCACTGATTGTGTTGTTATTTTCATCCACAGATTCATCAGATGTGATATTCAGCATCTTGGTGACGGTGAGTAAAGGAGTTAGTCAACTAAGAGGCTCATCCACTTAGATCTCACTGCTCCTCAGGAGATGGGAAGGAAGTAAGGGAGGGAGCCCAAGGAGCCCTCTGGCCACGATTCCCAATTCCTCGTCAGTCCTGGCCAGGGAGATGAGGCAGAAGCGTGGAGTGAGATAGATGCGTGCCCATCGTCGTCATCTTCCAATGGCAGACATATCTGCTGAAGCCAGAGAAAGTTCTCTTCATTGGGAATGGAGGTGGGAATTCTTAGCCAGCCACATCCTCTTTGGGAGCAAATGTGGAGAGCTCTTGGGGAATTAGCAGCAGGAATCACTATGACCATGAGCTCCACTTTGGGGGAGTGCCTTTGATGAGGCTGGGGAGAAATTTCCTACCCTGTCTGGTAGCACAGCAGGATTGGAGCCCAGAGACACCTTCGAGACCTACAAGGTCCCGGGGTCAGCTTCTGAGAGTCAGAGCTCTTTTCTTCAGCTATGAGTAGGAATGGAAATCCTTGAGCCTTTACATCCCAGCCAGAAGGTGGGAGGGTGGTTACAAGAGAGGGCATTAGGATGTGAACGTTCAGGGAAGCTCGATTAGAGCAGAAATTAGCACCTGTGATGAGATAAGAATCCTCTGCCCAAGGATGGGGAGGTCCATTGTTCTGAATTTGTGAACGAACTCCATTTCAGCACCCTCAGGTTGTTGTGCCCACCCCTAGAAGTTTCTCTGTCTGAGGAGAGCCACCCCTAGGTCAGCAATGGAATGTTCTGGAACATTCCCACTGGTTTTGGGGGGGGGGGTTGTGGCTTTGCAAGTCTGATTGATGTCCTTTTATTCTGAAGAGGGGGGTCTCTGACCCTCGAAACCTCATACCCTCAAAACCCTGTTGGTCTCTTTGGAGCCATCGGACTCCATTCCTGCTCTGCAGACCAACACGGCTGCCCTCCCTGAACTTGGCAGAATGGGACCTCCTTTGGGTTTTGCCAAGTTGGCTGGACTTATCCAGAATGAATGCTTTCTCTCAGCATGCTGGCTGCCAACTGCAGTTCCCTCCAGTCCGCAAGGTCCAGCCACCCTCCCATCACAGCGCCCTCCGCTCACCCGTCCAGAGGCCTCATTTCAACCCACAGTCACCAATACTCAAGCGCCACATTGAGCAGCAGGAATAAAAGACAGAAACTGATTTACTTGCAAAATAATACGATGTCTTCTCTCTCTCAGGTTCAGGATGAAATAATAACAGAGGCGGAGTTCATCTCCGCCTCCACCAAAAGAGCCGGGAGAAAAAAAAAGGGTAAAGGACCATTCTCTCTTTCTCCTTTTATCCTGCCTTCTATCCAAGAAGCTCAAGGCAGAAGATTTGAGGGTGGCCTGGGCAGCCCCCCTTTGCAACCCAAGGGACTCTGCCAGGAGAACTGAAGGGGGGAAGGGGGGAGACCAGATACTCTGAAGCAATCAGCACTCCTTTCTTTTACCCGCAGAGAAAAAAAGAACATTCCTCCAGAGGCTGTTCTCCTGCGGCAGATAGGGAACACCTCAGGGCCATTTTGCAGACGAGAAATAACTGAAAGACGCAGCCCTCGGGCAGCTGTGCAGGCTCAATGAAGACCGTGTGTGTCGAATCATAGCTGAGCTCCGCCTCCCTCCCTTCTCTCCTCACCCACCCCCAGGCTCACCCCGCATTGGTTCCCTGTCCCTCTCCCAGGCTCCAACCTTTCCAGGGCTGCCCGACCCTCTTACCAGTTGACATGTCCAACAGCCCATTCCGGGATACCTGGGCTCTTCTCCACCCTTAGCATCCAGCTGTGGCAGTTTCAGCCTTGCCTACAGGGTGGGGCTGGCTGGCCCTCTCAGCCTTTCAGAACTACAATGCCCAGCTAGAGAGAGAATCCGTATCTCTGGGCCTTCCATCTGTAGGCCAGGATGAAATCTACCATCGGCATCTCAAGCAGATTTTGAGATTTCAAAGTTCTTTCAAAAACTCCCTCTAGAGAATCTTTTTCTCTTGACTGTGATCCTGAGAGCCAGTATGGTACTGATGTGGGAGTACAATATAGAAAATCAGGAATCCCTTCTGCACATTACCTGGAAGCTTGAGGGTGGCGAGTGGCAAGGGAAGAGGCAGAGGTGCCTTTGAATATGGAGCTTTGCAGGATTGCTAGGTCCCGGTTGGGAAATTCCTGCAGGTGGACGGGATGGGCCAATGCAGAGGCTCCTCTGCTGGGCAAGGATTGTTTTCCTTCTTTCACTTTCCAAACTTAGGATGATTTCCCCACACTAAGCAGACACAGTGCCCCCCTCTTTGTTAACAGAAAATCCAAGGACATGAAGGAGAGATTTGGGGGATTTCTGCCTGTCGTAGGCTCGAAAGGGGGATAATCTCTCCAGCTTTATGTCGGGCATGGAGACCTCAAAGCAGGGATGGTTGATGTCCCACAGAATCTGAACTAGCAATGAGCTTGCCAATGCAGAATCACTGATTGTGTTGTTATTTTCATCCACAGTACCAACTCCCAAAATCTGCAGTGGCTCAGTTATGGTGAGTAAAGGAGTTAGTCAACAAAGAGACTCATCCACTTAGATCTCACTGCTCCTCAGGAGATGGGAAGGAAGTAAGGGAGGGAGCCCAAGGCGGCCTCTGGCCAGGATTCCCAATCCCACGTCAGTCCAGGCCAGGGAGATGAGGCAGAAGCGTGGGGTGAGATAGATGCATTCCCATCGTCGTCATCTTCCAATGGCAGCCGTGTCTGCTGAAGCCAGAAAAAGTTCTCTTCTTTGGGAATGGAGGTGGGAATTCTTAGCCAGCCACATCCTCTTTGGGAGCAAATGTGTAGAGCTCCTGGGGAATTAGCAGCAGGAATCACTATGCCCATGAGCTCCACTTTGGGGGAGTGCCTTTGATGAGGCTGGGGAGAAATTTCCTACCCTGCCTGGTAGCACAGCAGGATTGGAGCCCAGAGACACCTTCGAGACCTACAAGGTCCCGGGGTCAGCTTCTGAGAGTCAGAGCTCTCTTCTTCAGCTATGAGTAGGAATGGAAATCCTTGAGCCTTTACATCCCAGCCAGAAGGTGGGAGGGTGGTTACAAGAGAGGGCATTAGGATGTGAACGTTCAGGGAAGCTCGATTAGAGCAGAAATTAGCACCTGTGATGAGATAAGAATCCTCTGCCCAAGGATGGGGAGGTCCATTGTTCTGAATTTGTGAACGAACTCCATTTCAGCACCCTCAGGTTGTTGTGCCCACCCCTAGAAGTTTCTCTGTCTGAGGAGAGCCACCCCTAGGTCAGCAATGGAATGTTCTGGAACATTCCCACTGTTTTTGGGGGGGGTTGTGGCTTTGCAAGTCTGATTGATGTCCATTTATTCTGAAGAGGGGGGGCTCTGACCCTCAAAACCTCATACCTTAAAAACCCTGTTGGTCTCTTTGGAGCCATCGGACTCCATTCCTGCTCTGCAGACCAACACGGCTGCCCACCCTGAACTTGGCAGAATGGGACCCCCTTTGGGTTTTTTGCCAAGTTGGCTGGACTTATCCAGAATGAATGCTTTCTCTCAGCATGCTGGCTGCCAACTGCAGTTCCCTCCAGTCCGCAAGGTCCAGCCACCCTCCCATCACAGCGCCCTCCGCTCACCCGTCCAGAGGCCTCATTTCAACCCACAGCCACGAACACTCAAACGCCACATTGACCAGCAGGAATAAAAGACAGAAACTGATTTACTTGCAAAATATTACAATGTATTCTCTCTCTCTCAGGTGCTGGATGAAATCATCGAGGAGGAGGAATTCTCCTCCTCCTCCTCCAGCCCAGCTGCAGGCAGAAAAAAGCCAAAGGGTAAAGGACCATTCTCTCTGTCTCCTTTTATCCTGCCTTCCAGCCATTTTGCAGACAAGAAATAACTGATAGACGCAGTCCTCGGGCAGCTGGGCAGGCTCAGTGAAGACCGTTTGTGTCGAATCATAGCTGAGCTCCGCCTACCTACCTTCTCACTTCACCCACCCCCAGGCTCACCCCGCATAGGTTCCCTGTCCCTCTCCCAGGCTCCAACCTTTCCAGGGCTGCCCGACCCTCTTACCAGTTGACATGTCCAACAGCCCATTCCGGGATACCTGGGCTCTTCTCCACCCTTAGCATCCAGCTGTGGCAGTTTCAGCCTTGCCTACAGGGTGGGGCTGGCTGGCCCTCTCGCAGCCAGAGGGCTGTGAGAGAAGCTGTCCACTCCGGAGCGATCTCCGCTGGCTCCGCCTTTCAGAACTATAATGCCCAACTAGCATTGCCTCTTCCGACACTTGAGGAACATGTGCCCAGTCGTCTCATCGAGAGAGAATCCATATCTCTGGGCCTTCCATCTGTATGCCAGTGTCAGACTACGGAGTCCCAGTTATCTAGAGTCTGTCTCCCCCCTTCGGCAAGAAGCACAAGGTTCCTTGGTTTCAACAGGTTTATTGGAAGACTATGCTCAGGATACAGGTGTACACAATCCAAAGGCATAAGACCCTTGGCTGAACGAAAGCTTTGTTGAGAATGACACATAAAATTAAAGTTACAACTCTTCAAACACCCATTCCCAGCCTCCCCCCTTAGTCCTGTCTGTGAAGGCATGGGAAGACGTCAAGGTCTTCGGCTGGAACGGGCTGATAAGAACATTTCACTCCCATGGCTATATGCGACCTGGGCACCACCTGGGCCAAGAGGGAGAAAAACTAAACACCTACAGATTATAGCAAAATAATATGGCGTAACTCTGGTTAGAGAATTGACGAGCAAACTGACACTCTGACATTCTGCCTCCCTTAAGGCCCTTCCCCTCACCCTTCAGCCCCCGCTTTCTCAGGATATTTCTTGTGGAATTTAGTGATTGGCTTAGGGGAATCTACATGAGAAGCCTCCACCCATTCACAAAACCCTTCCTCAAAGTCCTTCCACCTGACCAGGTAAAAAGTCTTGTTGTGTCTGCGTTTAGAATCCAGGATCTATCTTGTAGTGGATTTGGCCATCTATTACCGTTGGATGAGGCACTGGCTTTTCTGGATGCCATTCATCTGGGGAAGGTGCCTTTTTGAGCAGGTGGGGTGGGCTTGGTGTAGATTCTTTGGTAATTCCAATTCTACTGTCACATTGTTGATTTCTCGCTTAATTGGGAAAGGTCCTAGATACTTTAGCCCCAGCTTTTTACTGGGTTGCTCTGATCTGAAATTCTTAGTAGAAACATAAACTTTGTCTCCAGGGTGCAATTCCCATTGCGCCACACGATGGCGATCGGCATACTTTTTGTAGTCTGCTTTTGCTTTGGTCCAAGTCTTTTGGATAATAGTCCATTGCTCTGTGAGGGAGATCCACCATTCCCCTAAGTCCCCCGCACGTTTGGATTCTGGCTGTCCTTCAAAGGGGAATGCTAATCCTTCATACCCATGTACAATTTTAAAGGGGGTCTCTCCTGTTGAGCTGTGAACCAAATTGTTATAGGCGTACTCAGCCAGATGCAGAATTTGAGTCGTTATCTTGCCGAAAATTAATATAACATCAGAGGAACTCTTCTAACACCTGATTCGTTCTTTCCGTGCCCGTCGCTCTCGGGATGATGGACGGAGCTGAATCCTGGTTCAATGCCCGCCACTTGTAAAAGCTCCTGCCAGAAGTTGGCAACAAATTGAACGCCTCGATCCGAGATCATCTTGGAAGGAAAAGAATGCAGCCTTACAATGTGCTTCATGAACAAGATGGCCAGCTTTTTAGCAGTCGGTATAGTGGTGCAAGGAATAAAATGAGCTTGTTTTGAGAACAAATCCACCACTACTAAAATGCATGTGCAACCCTTAGATGGGGCAGCTCTTTGATAAAATCCATGGAGATGACGTCCCAGGGCCTGGAGGGGGTTTCCAGGGGTTGTAACAGCCCCAGGGGCTTTCCCCTCCTAGGTTTCGCCATGATACAAGTATGGCAGGACGCCACTTATTGGGACATATCCTTCCTGATACTGGGCCACCAGAATTGTCTCTGTACTAAATGCAACATTTTTAGGTATCCAAAATGGCCAGCGGTCCAAGCGTCGTGACATTGTTGCAGCACCTCTTTCCTCAAGCTAGCTGGGATGTCTAACTTGTCTCCCTTCACCCACTCTCCAGCAGCCGTTTGTGTCATTTTCTCTGTGGGCGCTTGCTCCCCCTCCTTTTCCACTTCACTTTTCACTTTTGCTTTCCACCCCTCGAGGCTATCTTGTTTTTTGGTTGCTTGGCTACGTGTAGTAACTGCTCTTCCCAACTGGGTGGGGGGAAATACTGTGTCAATAGTCTCCTCCCTTCTGCTCTGATGTTGGGGCATGCACAAGAGAGCATCCACCAGAAAGTTAGACTTGCCCGGTAAAAAATTTAAAGTGAAGTCAAACTTTGAAAAGAACTCTGCCCAGCGAAGTTGCTTAGCATTGAGATGCCGGGGCGTGCGGAGCGCCTCTAGGTTTTTGTGATCTGTCCACACCTGAAACGGGTGCCGCGCTCCCTCCAGCCAGTGGCACCAGGTGGTGAGGGCAATTTTTACGGCAAACGCTTCCTTCTCCCACACACTCCAGTTTTGTTCTGCTTCTGTGAACTTATGGGACAAATACACACACGGCCGTACTTTGCCATCTTCCCCCTCCTGCATGAGAATGCCCCCAAATGGCTGAGTCACTGGCATCCACTTGAACTATGAAGGCTCAGTTCTCGTTGGAGTGCTGCAGAACTGGCTCTGTGGTAAAACGGTCCTTTAACATGTCGAACGCCCACTGACAGTCTGGGCCCCACCCGAGTTTAGCCATTGGCTTATTGGCTGGCTCCCCTCTCCCTTTTGTTTTAAGCAAATCCGTTAGACGGAGGGCGATTTGGGCAAAGCCTTCAATCAACTGTCTGTAAAAATTAGCAAATCCCAGGAATGATTGCAATTGCTTTCGGGTGGTGGGCGTCTGCCAGTCCTGCACTGCTCTGACTTTAGCAGGGTCCATTTTTAATCCTTTCCCCGAGATACAATAGCCCAAATAATCCAACTCTTTTTTATGGAACTCACGTTTGGACAGTTTGATTAGGAGCTTGTGGCGCATCAGGGCGGCTAACACTTTTCGGACTAGTTTCACATGCTCCTCTTTACTTTCTGAATAAATTAGCACATCATCTAGGTAAACAACGACCCCCTTATATAAAAATTCATGCAGAACTTCATTGATCATCGTCATGTAAACCGAAGGGGCCCCTTTTAAGCCAAACGGCATTACGAGATATTCCTATTGGCCTAAGGGGGTATTAAAAGTGGTTTTCCATTCATCCCCTTCCCTTATCCTGACATGAAAGTAAGCATCCTTGAGGTCTAATTTTGAAAAGATCTTACCCTGCGTCACCACACGGAGCAGGTCTCTGATTAACGGAATCGGATAGGCGTTGGTCATAGATACAGCACTGATGCCTCGAAAGCCTGTGCAAAGCCTGAGCCCCCCATCCTTTTTCTTCACAAACAAAACAGGGGCCGCATGCAGGGAGCTGGCAGGTCGGATGAAGCCCCTCTCCAAGTTCTTATCTATGAACTTTCTGAGCTCCTGTCTCTCTGCCGGGCTCATGGTATACAATTTCCCTTTGGGAAGTCTTTCCCCTGGGATTAACTCAATGGCACAGTCTGTATTCCGATAAGGCGGCAGGCTATCCGCTTCCTCCTCACTAAAGGCTTGAGCCATGTCCCGGTACTCTAGAAGGATAAGATTTAGCTCCTCCGTGGATAAAAGGGCAACCCCCATGTTCGCCAGGGCCTCCCCGCCCCACTCCAATCTCCAATGATGTTTCTGGCAATACTCTCGATCAAAGGCAATAATTCCTTTTGCCCAATTAATATAAGGGTCGTGGTCCCAAAGCCATCTACTGCCCAGGAAGAGTGGATACTTGGGTGCTTGACTCATAACATAAGAGCAACTTTCCCAATGCTTGCCCATCCCCGTGGGCACCCCCTCTGTCTCTAGACCAGCTGGATTCATGCTAGAGCCGTCCATCTGCTCGATAATAATTGGGACTTTCAGTTCATGGGCTTCCAACCCTAGACCATTAACTAACACCGGTGCAATAATGTCTCGGGAGCATCCTGAATCCATTAAAGCTTGCACTTGGACATGGGTCCCCCTTTTCGGGTTCACTAGCGTGACTGGGATAAATAGTATGGCCCCTCTTTCTCTCACCTCCTCCAGGGTGGTCTTCTCTTCAGTCTGCCGTTGGGGCCTCCTCACAACAGATCCATCTCGTTTCCCGACAGCAGGCTGGCGGTTTCAGGATCCTGAAGCTGGGCGTCAAACTCCCTTGACACTTCCTCAGCTTCCAATCCCGTCTCCGGACACCCTCACTTAGTCGTCCCTCAACCTCTGCTGGCTCGTGGGGACGGGACGGGACGAGCTGGTGGTGGTGGATGAGCTTGCGCACAGAGAGGGCATTGTTCTGTGAAATGCCCACTGTTGCCACACTGTAGACACAGACCCTGTCTCCAACGCATCTCTCTGGCCCCTCTTGCCGCAGAAGCACCCTGCCCTCCTCTCGCAGCTGGCAGGGCTCACCGGGTTCCTGTGGCTTGTTGTCTTTCTTCTAGCCGGACAACTTGGGTGCAGTTTTCTACTTCACATGCTAGTTGTATCCAACCCAGGAGCGTTGGGGGGTCATCTTGCATCAGAGCTCAACCGAGCAGCTTGGGGTTCATCCCATTAAGGAACAGCATCGCTTTTGTTCCCTCCTCGTAATACAGACACCTCGCAGCCAACTGCCGAAACTTGGCCGTGTAGTCTCTCACAGATTGGGACCCTTGCGCAGGGTCTGGAGCTCAGTGTGGGCCCTCTCCCCCTCCAGTGGATCTTCATACTGGGCTCTCAGTGCCGCAAGGAAGGCCTGCAAACTTCCCAATTCCAGGGCCCCCCAAATAATAAAGGGTCACATACCACTCAACGGCGACGCCCTCCAAGCGGGCCGCTAAATGCATCACTCAGCTTTCCTCGTTTGGGGAAAGGTGGCCCCACTGATTAAAAAATTGTAAGGCTTGAACGACGAAGAATCCCAATTTACGGGGATCCCCATCAAAAGTTGCTTCCAGCTTAATCCATCCCATAGGCAGCTTGGTTCCCCCAGCTGCCATTGCTTTTGCGGGCTGGACTGGCTGCAAGGGCGGCATTCGTGGCGCAGGAGCCCTTGGCCGGGGCGACACTGGCGGTGGCAGCTGAAACAGCACTCCTGCTCCGAGCATGGGTCTTAACAGCACCCCATTGGACCCTTGGACGCGGTTGTGGGTGGAGCGGGGCTTGAGGTTGACCCACTGGCCCGGCTCCTCCCAGACCCGGTGGCGGCCTTGGCTGTGGCGGCCGCGGCACTGGACCTTGCGGCGAGGAGCAGCCCCTCGTGGGGCAGCAGGTCCAGGTCCTGTTGGGGCAACCGCCCCGGTCGGTACTACGAGGCCGGCTGGCGGTATCACTGGGGCCTCTGGCACTGGCCCAGCAGGCGCGCCCCCCCAGACGCGGCAGGCCTTGCTGGTCCCAGCGGAAGTGGTAGAGGAATTGGCAGCCCCGGAGCCTGTGGGGCGGGCTGCCGCGTACGATCTGGGCACCAGCAGAGCAAGGAGCAGTCGGGCCAGGCCTCTTGGTTGGATTGGCCTGACGGCAGACCCTGGTCTTGGCTGAACCGGCGGTCCCGGCACTGGCCCCATCTCTCCAGCTTCTCCCTGGACCAACAGACCAATGAGATAGGTGGCCTGTGCTAAGTCCTCTCGCATCACCTCCATTTGTGACTCCAAGGCTTGGGAGCGATCTTCAACCAGGATGCTGGAGTCTGGTTCCCGCTCTTCTTATCCTGTTGGCTGGAGCAAACTCTCCTCCCAGGCTCTCTAGCGGTGATCAGCTCTCTCCACCTCCTCCTCCAACATGCCGGGTGCCATCTCCTGCATGGCCTGTGCACCTTGAGGTCCGACGACAGACGGGCCCGATCCCTCCGAAGCACTGGCGACCCAACCTTTGGCTATACCCGTCACAGCCCGTATTCCATACTGCAGTACTTGGCCTTGGCCTTGTAAATTACTCCAACGTCCCTCTCCTCCAGGGACTACCGTCTCACTCTCCCACGCTCCGGCTGAAGCAGCGTCTGCACAATCCCAGCTCCTCAGCTCTCTGCGCAGCGCCAACCAATACGGGAGACTGCCAGTCTCTTCTGGGGAAGTCCACTCCACGAGGCAGCCTGCCTCCTCATCCCAGTAGTACCAAGGCTGGGTGCTGACCCTGGCAGCATCCACAGAAAAAGTGGACAACCGGCTGGTTTCCCAAGCCTGGTCTCCAGTTGCCCCCAAGTCTTCCGACAAGGGGCCCAAATTCAAGTCAATCAAAGAATGAGACAACATGGTGCCTGCGCTCCTTTCCCGGGGCCTCGAACCCCACTGCCAGGGCGTTGCCAATGACGTCAATGGGTTGAATACTCGTCCCACACCAACTCTTGGCCAGGCACCCTCTCCGCTCACTCACGCCTGTGCGGTACCACTGTCAGGCAAGGTAGCTGGCCCTGCACCCACTGTACCAGGATCAGATGGGTCTGTCGGAGTAAATCCGGTATTCATCCTTCTAGGGCGAGCGGTTGGGGGAGTAAGGGGTTTCTCAACAAAATGTCAGACTACAGAATCCCAGTTATCTAGAGTCCGTCTCCCCCCTTCCGCAAGAAGCACAAGGTTCCTTGGTTTCAAAAGGTTTATTGGAAGACTATGCTCAGGATATAGGTGTCCACAATCCAAAGGCATAAGACCCTTGGCTGAACGAAAGCTTTGTTGAGAGTGACACATAAAATTAAAGTAACAACACTTCAAACACCCGTTCCCAGCCTCCCCCCTTAGTCCTTTCTGCGAAGGCATGGGAAGACGAGGACGTCAAAGTCTTCGGCTGGAACGGGCTGATAAGAACATTTCGCTCCCATGGCTATATGCGGCCCGGGCACCACCTGGGCCGAGAGGGAGAAAAACTAAACAACTACAGATTATAACAAAATAATATGGCATAACTCTGGTTAGAGAACTGACAAGCAAACTGACACTCTGACAACCAGGATGAAATCTACCATCGGCATCTCAAGCAGATTTTGAGATTTCAAAGTTCTTTCAAAAACTCCCTCTAGAGAATCTTTCACTCTTGTGATCCTGAGAGCCAGTATGGTACTGATGGGGGAGTACAATACAGGAAATCAGGAATCCCTTCTGCACTTTACCTGGAAGCTTGAGGGTGGCGAGTGGCAAGGGAAGAGGCAGAGGCGCTGCCCTGCTGATTCTCTGTGTTGGCCTGAATATGGAGCTTGGCAGGATTGCTAGGTCCAGGTTGGGAAATTCCTGCAGGTGGGCGGGTGGAGCCAGTAGGTGTTGCTTTTGGAGTCCACCCTCCAAAGCTACCACTTTCTCCTGGGATCTTATTTCTGTAATCTGGTGATCAGTAGTTCATCCAGAAGATCTCCTCACACACACACACATGCCCCAGTCCACATGGTGGTTGGCAAACCTCCCCTGGCAGCTGTCTCCAGTGCTCCCTCTGCCTGTGCCTCAGTTTCTCAGCCTCAGAAGGCCTGCACCCTGCCCAGGGCCAGCAGTCAGAAGTGGATGGGGAGGGCCAATGCAGAGGCACTCCTCTGCCGGGCAAGGATTGTTTTTCTTCTTTCACTTTCCAAACTTAGGACGATTTCCCCACACTAAGCAGACACAGTGCCCCTCTCTTTGTTAACAGGAAATCCGAGGACATGAAGGAGAGATTTGGGGGATTTCTGCCTGTCGCAGGCATGAGAGGGAAAAAAATCTCTCCAGTTTTGTGTTGGGCATGGAGACCTCAAAGCAGGGATCGTTGATGTCCACAGAATCCGAACTAGCAATGAGCTTGCCAATGCAGAATCACTGACTGTGTTGTTATTTTCATCCACAGTTCCATCTTGCAAAAATGGCTCAGTTGTGGTGAGTAAAGGAGTTAGTCAACAAAGAGACTCATCCACTTAGATCTCACTGCTCCTCAGGAGATGGGAAGGAAGTAAGGGAGGGAGCCCAAGGCGGCCTCTGGCCAGGATTCCCAATCCCACGTCAGTCCAGGCCAGGGAGATGAGGCAGAAGCGTGGGGTGAGATAGATGTCATCCTCCTCCAATGGCAGCCGTGTCTGCTGAAGCCAGAAAAAATTCTCTTCTTTGGGAATGGAGGTGGGAATTCTTAGCCAGCCACATCCTCTTTGGGAGCAAATGTGTAGAGCTCTTGGGGAATTAGCAGCAGGAATCACTATGCCCATGAGCTCCACTTTGGGGGAGTGCCTTTGATGAGGCTGGGGAGAAATTTCCTACCCTGCCTGGTAGCACAGCAGGATTGGAGCCCAGAGACACCTTCGAGACCTACAAGGTCCCGGGGTCAGCTTCTGAGAGTCAGAGCTCTCTTCTTCAGATAGGAGTAGGAATGGAAATCCTTGAGCCTTTACATCCCAGACAGAAGGTGGGAGGGTGGTTACAAGAGAGGGCATTAGGATGTGAACGTTCAGGGAAGCTCGATTAGAGCAGAAATTAGTACCTGTGATGAGATAAGAATCTTCCGCCCTGGGCTGGGAAGGTCCATTGTTCTGAATTTGTGAACGAACTCCATTTCAGCATCCTCAGGTTGTGCCCACCCCTTGAAGTTTCTCTGTCTGAGGAGAGCCACCCCTAGGTCAGCAATGGAATGTTCTGGAACATTCCCACTGGTTTTGGGGGGTTGTGGCTTTGCAAGTCTGATTGATGTCCTTTTATTCTGAAGAGGGGGGTCTCTGACCCTCGAAACCTCATACCCTCAAAACCCTGTTGGTCTATTTGGAGCCATCGGACTCCATTCCTGCTCTGCAGACCAACACGGCTGCCCACCCTGAACTTGGCAGAATGGGACCCCCTTTGGGTTTTTTGCCAAGTTGGCTGGACTTATCCAGAATGAATGCTTTCTCTCAGCATGCTGGCTACCAACTGCAGTTCCCTCCAGTCCGCAAGGTCCAGCCACCCTCCCATCACAGCGCCCTCCGCTCACCCGTCCAGAGGCCTCATTTCAACCCACAGTCACCAATACTCAAACGCCACATTGAGCAGCAGGGGGAAAAAAGACAGGAACTGATTTACTTGCAAAATATTACGATGTCTTCTCTCTCTCAGGTTCTGGATGATGTCATCGAGGAGGAGGAATTCTCCTCCTCCTCCTCCATCCAAGCTGCCTGCCGCCAAAAGCCAAAGGGTAAAGGACCATTCTCTCTGTCTCCTTTTATCCTGCCTTCCATCCAAGAAGCTCAAGGCAGAAGATTTGAGGGTGGCCTGGGCAGCCCCCCTTTGCAACCCAAGGGAGTCTGCCAGGAGAATTGAAGGGGGGAAGAGGGATGATCAGATACTCGGAAGTAATCAGCACTCCCTTCTTTTACCTACAGAGAAAAAAGAACACTCCGGAGGCTCTCCTGCTGAGGCTCAATGAAGACGGTGCGTGTCGAATCATAGCTCAGCTCCGCCTCCCTCCCTTCTCTCCTCACCCACCCCCAGGCTCACCCTGCATAGGTTCCCTGTCCCTCCCCCAGACTCCACCCGCCCCTCTTACCTATTGACAGGCCCTTCCGCCCATTCCTGCATTCCTGGGCTCTCCCCTACCCTTAGTTTCCAGCTGTGGCAATATAAGACCTGCCTGTAGGGTGGGGCTGGCCGGCCGTCTCCCTGTTGCTACTCTGCCACCCCACCGCAGATCGAGGCTTAGAGGGAGAGCAGGCAAGCCGTGAAGAACCCACCCACCCCCGCTGCCTGAATGAAAGCTTGGGGGAAGGCTTGGGGGAAGGTGTCGCGCACAGGGCTGGGCACAGCAGGCAGGAGGCTCACTGGTACTGCAGGGCTGAACACAGCAGGCAGGAGTTCAGTATTACAGAAGACAGCAAACCAGGGTCCAGGAGTCAGGCCAGGTGTCAGGGTCAGGCTATCAGTCAGAGAGAGAGGGGGGCAGGCAGAAGAGTAGTCAGCAGGCAGGCCAAGGTCAAAGTCCCCCCTCCCAAGGCCCCTTCCACCCGAGGGTCCGGGTTTGCTGGGGTAGGTCCGATGGAACTGGCGGATGAAGCGGGGTGCATGGAGGTTTTCGGCCGGTTCCCATGATCTATCCTCGAGTCCATAGCCCTTCCATTCCACCAGGTACTGCAGATGGCCCTGGTGCCAGCGAGAGTCCACGAGCCGTTCTACTTTGTACTCCTCCTGTCCGTTCACCAGGACTGGGGGAGGCAGTGGTACAGGTTCACAGAGGGGGTGTGGAGGTGCTGCCGGGTTGAGCAGGGAACGATGGAACACAGGATGGATCCGGAGTGTTGGCGGGAGCACCAATCGGTAGGCCACAGGATTGATCTGGGCGGTAATTCGGTAGGGCCTAATGAAACGGTGGTCCAATTTCTGGGAGGGCCGCTGTGACCGAATATGCCGAGTGGAAAGCCACACCGAGTCCCCCACCTTCAAAGGGTCCCCTTCCCACCATCGCCGGTCTGCGGTTGCTTTGTAGGCCCGTTTGGCTCAGTCTAACTGTTCCCGCAGAACCAAGTGTAGGGCCTGCAGCTCCTGGACAAAGGCATCTGCTGATGGTACCGATGAGTTTGGCATTGTTCTGGGAAAGTAACGTGGGTGGCGTCCATAGGTGGCCAGGAACGGGGTCTGGCGTGTGGAGGCGTGCACTGAATTGTTATACGCGAACTCGGCCATGGCTAGGAGGTCCGCCCAGTCATCCTGCTGGTAGTTTATGTAGCAGCGCAGATATTGCTGCAACGTGGCATTGGTCCACTCCGTCTGCCCATCGGACTGTGGGTGATGGGCCGAGGACAGGTGAACCTGGGTTCCAAGCAGTGTCTGGAGGGCCTTCCAAAAACGCGAACTAAATTGCACCCCCCCGATCTGAAACCAGGTGCCGTGGAATCCCATGGTGCCGGAACACGTTTTGGACATACTGGTATGCCAGATCTTTGGTGGTAGGCAGCGATGGGCAAGGTACAAAGTGGGCCAGCTTGGTGAACAGGTCAACAAACACCGCCATGCATGTATGCCCTTTAGAGGGTAGCTGGTCCGTGACAAAATCCATGGAAACAGTTTCCCAGGGCCCCTCAGGTGCGGGCAGTGGTTGTAACAGTCCTGTTGGTTTCCCTGGAAGGTCCTTGGCCCGCCGGCATCTATCACAGGACTGCACGTAGTGAAACACGTCCACTTGCATACGGGGCCACCAGAAATCCCTGGACAATAGGTGCAAGGTCTTGTATCTCCCAAAGTGACCAGCGGCTAGGGTGTCATGAGCGAGCTGCAGTACCTCCCCTCGTAGCGCACCTGGGGGAACATAGACTCGGCCTTCATATGTAAGGAGGCCCTGTTGCAGGAGGTAGCCTGGGGGGTCTGGCTGTGCGGGGTCCTGTAGTCCCTGGGTGATGTGTTGTGTCCAGGGGGCCATGCTTTGAGCTTGCTTGATCCGATCCTGCAGGGCATCTGGGGCATTGGTGGCTGCAAAGCACTCAGGAGCCAGAATGGTTGTGGCTGGCGGCTTCTCTCCTGCCTGCTGGCTGAATTCAGGTTTCTGGGACAGGGCATCCGCCAACTTGTTCTGTGAGCCAGGGATGTATTGGATAGTAAATTGAAAGCGGGAGAAGAACAACACCCATCGGATTTGGCGTTGCAAGAATGGGCTATTATGTACAGGAAGCACGGGTGAAAACTTTAAAATATCAAGCTGGTTTCATGGCTGTCTGCAAAATTTTGGTGTTAGCCATGTTGCAGCATTCCCCCTGGCTGTTGCAAGGTTGTTTCTCTTTAAGTCACCAGTGTTGCAACATTGCAACATTGCTATTTTTAAAAAAACAAATCAAGAAAAAAAACCTGGATTGGTTGCTGTTCACCCAATCAGGATACAGGAAAATAAAGGGGAGGGCAAAAGGCAGGCATCACACTGAAGAAAGCATTCTGCACTTCAAAAAAGCCCCAGTTTGACTTTGCTGGGGGGGGGGGAGAACCATAGGGGTGTGTGCACAAGGGAAAAAGCTGCAGAAAGCCTGCATTTCCATGACCAATGCAGCTTTTCTACATGTGGAACACAGAAAAGTCTGGAGAGAAATCGATGCAGAATGGAGGCAGAACCAATGAAAGAGGCCCATGCAGAAAAGACCCCTCTCGGTGCGTTGGAGCAAAATTCCGGGTCAACTCCAAGTACCTATTTTAACAGCTAAGATAAGGTAGCTTTATTATTTTCTGGAGCTTCCAAACTGCTGAGACCTGAATTGGTTGGATTTCAATTGACTTCAGTTTAATTAAGTGTTCAAATTAAGCCTTATTTTCTTAAGAAGCATGAATTATCTAAGACTGTTTGGATCAAAAGTCTTTGCTTAACTTCCTAAGAAAAACAGACGAAGATGGATCTTAGAGCAGAAGAAGGCCATTTGTTGGTCCTCCTCTGAGATGCAAAGGATACAAAATCCTCAACCCACAAACAGAAACAGTCAGGATCTGCAACGTGGTCTACGTTGATGAAAGGGAGAAACCAAAGAAGATGGAGAAAATACACTTTGGAGAATCTACACCAAAAGAGTGCAGTGAAGCACAGAAACAACAGAGCTGAACAAGATGGCTGACACACAGGACATACTCTCAGAGCCTCAACAAGGAGATGGGGTTGAGGAACCAAGTGTCAGGAATTCAACCAGATCAAACAAGGGAATCCCACCAAGAGGACTTTCCTATGAGGCAAGAACAGAAGCTGTACCAGAACCTTCTAGCTGGGAAGATTTAGAAAGAATGCCAGCAAAGAAAGCAGAGAAATGGAGAGAAGCTGCAGAAGGAGGAACTCTATCCCTAATGAAGAACCAGGCACAGACACTTACAGAACTACCACCAGGGAAGAGAGCAGTAGCGGGCAACTGGATCTCCGAGACCACGCGTGATGCAGAAGGGGGAATACAGAGGTTCAAGGCCAGACTAGTTGTTAAAGGATACTTTCAAAAATACAGAGGACTATGATGAAACCTTCGCACCAGTGGTGAGACACACTTCACTAAGAACACTTCTGAGCATAGCAGCAGCAAGCAAGAGGCACAAGGAGCATCTGGATGTGAAGAAACTGCTTTTCAACATAGAGAACTGAAGGAAAATGTCTACATGGAACACCAACGGGGATCTGAGCCATCCAAAGATGAACAACTCTTGAGTAAACGTCAAAGGAGCATCTGTGGGCTGAAACAGGCAGCATAGACCTGGAATCAGGAACTGAACCAAATGCTTATAAAGGAAGGACTCCAACAAGACGGGGCAGAACTCTGTGTATTCAAGAAACAGAGAAGATAAATGGACGTATTTATGTATGTGGATGACTTGATTATTTGCTGTGAGATAAGAAAGGCTGGGATTGAATTGTTCAATGCCTGAATCAAGAAATAGAAGTGAAATAGCTGGGAAACATTGGTTACTATCTTGGAATACAGATAGACCGAGAGGAGGATGGGAGCTAACTTCTTAACCAGAAACAGAAAATTCTAGAATTTCTAAACTGTATGAACAGGAAAGGAGCCAGACCAGGAGGCACTCCTGTGGAAACAAAGTACCTGAAACATAATGGAAACAATCAACCTCTATTGAAGAGCAAACAGTACAGAGAAGCAGTTGGAAAACAGTCAGATGTAAGTCAGATGATATTGCAACAATAATCGGAATAATATGCAGGAAAAGCTAATATTTGAGCAAAAGCAACTGGAGGCTAGCAAGCCTCAAGAAACTAGAAAGATACCTCAGGGGCACTGCACACCTGAAACTCAAGTTACCAACAAGTGACAAGCCCAGACTAGTTGGATACGTGGATGCGGATTGGGCAGGAGACATGGCAGACAGCAAGTCCACCCACCGGTGGACAGCTATTCTTCTGTAGCAGAGGAGGTGTCAGCTGGGCAAGCAGGAAGCAAGAAACTGTAGCTGTATCCTTTACTGAAGCTGAATATATATCGGTGATGGAAGCGTGTAAACTCCACTGGATACTACAGCTAATGGAAGTCTCTGGGGCAGATGAACCAAGACCCATACAATTCTTTGAAGACAATCAAGGACGAATAAATCTTGCAAAGATGAGAAGAACCCCTCAAAAACTAAGCACACAGATATAAAGTGACACGGAGTAAGAAACATACAAAAAGAAGGGCTTGTTGAGAGACAGTACTGTGCTACAGAAGAAATGATTGCAGATGCTCTCACCAAGCCCCTTTCTCAAGAAAAGTTTTAGAGTCTCCATAAGATAACGAATCTTGTGGACTCTGGACACTAGACCTTGAGAAAGGGCCTTGGAAGAAGCAACGTCTGGGTGGGGTACAAAGAGGAAAAGAGGAAGACCCTACACGGGGCAGCAAGGGCCAGGCAGTGAGGTCAGCACTTCTCTTTCTATTGAGTGTCATTGCAATTTCCTTGTCTTATCTCCAGATTGGTGTTCTCTGGACTTCTCAGAACCTCTCTCAGTCAGCTAGATAGACAGATGTCTGCCTCTCTCTCTCCACTTTCCTATCAAGTATGTTGGTTGCTAAATAAATGTAACCCAGGTGTTGGAAACAAGGGTGAGTTCACATTCTAGGGTTCCCTTTCTTAAAGTACCCGCTTTCTACACACCTTGGTATAAGCAAAACTGTAGTGATTCTAACTGACAAATGGAACTTGTAATGCTAGATATGGAACTCCCCCCACCTCAGTGTCCCAGGATGAGAGATGGCCAGGATGAGAGATGTGTGAGTAGAAAGTAGGTACTATGAGAAAGGGGGCCCTAGACCGTGAACTCACCCTTGATTCCAACAACTGGTGTACATTTGTGGGGTCTCCGTTTAATCAGTCCACATGGCTACTGTTGTATAGATGCCCCATCAACATCTCTCCCACTTGCCTCTCGCTTTCCCTCTATCTTTCTCCATCTCTCTCTCTTTCTCCACCTCTCCTCTCCGTCTTTCTCTCTCCATCACTCTTTCCCCCCTCCTCTTTCCCTCTCTCCATCTCCCTCCCCCTCTCTCTTTCTCTCTCCCTCTCTTCCCCCTCCCCTGACTTCTCCTCCCTTCCCTCTCCTTCCCTTGCTTTTCTTCTCCTCCCTTCCCCTCCCCTCCCTCCCGTTCCCCTTCCCTGCCCGTTCTCTTCCTTCCCATCGCTTTCCTCCCATTCCCTTCCCCTTTCTCTCCTCCCCCCTCTTCCTTTCGCATTCCCTCCCTTCTCCTTCCCCTGCTTTCCGTCTTCCCTCCCCTCCCCTCCCCTCCCTTCCCTTCTGTCACTGCCTGTGCCTGAGTCATTGGAGCCTGGGGGTGGCTTGCCCTCCAGGGTGCCCCTCTAGCCAGGTGATCCCCTAGGCTGGTCTTGGAAGGTGGGGGAGGAAGGGAGTTTCCGCCCCCCCTGCTCCCTCTCTCCCTTGTGGCTGGGTAGACAACTCTGGTGGGTCTTGGACCAACTCTCTCCCTTCTGCTAGCGCTCTCTCTGTCCCACTACTGAGACACGCTACTCCTCAGCCGACTTCCTCCCTGACCTGCCTTCAAGGCTTCCCTCGATTGGAGCCTCCTGGGTCACTTCCTGCCCTTCCCCCAGGCTCCAACCTCTGTCCTCCCCCCTGGCTCTGGTCTGCCTTGGGGCCAATTGGGAGCCTTGGGTAGGGCTTCCCTTGGTCCTTTCCTGATGGATCCACAGGGTGGGGCTGGTCAGACCTCTCCAGATGCTGAGGGAGCATCACTTCCTTCCTTTGTCTGCTCCTGGTACCTCCCAAGCCTTCCAGGGCCTCTTCCTGCTGGCAGCCACAGCAGTGCCTCATTCTGGCCACCTGCGGTCTCCTCTATGCCTCTCCCTCTTGGAATTACTTGCTTGGTCTGGTGGTTTCCTGCCCTGAGTGCCCCCATGCACCTGGAGCCGCACGGCAGCTGAATGAAAACTTGGGAGGAAGTTTTCCTCCTGAAACCGCGTATCATAGTCCACGATCACCAGGGCAAAGCAGTGGCCCCAGGGTGTGTGTGGCAGCGGGCCGATAAAGTCCATGGCGATGCGTTGGAAGGGCGTCTCCATGACGGGCAACGGGGAGAGGGGGGCCTTTGGGGGGCATCGTGCAGCCACCCGCTGACAGGTGGGGCATGAGCGGCAGTGGGCCTTCACGTCTGCGTTCACGGAGGGCCAGAAGAACTGCTCAAGGACTTTCTTCAGGGTCTTGTGGTGCCCCAGGTGCCCAGCCCAAGTGTGCTCATGGGCCGTGCAGAGGACTTCCGCCCGGTAGGCTGCCGGCCCCAGTAGCTGGCGGACCTCTCCCTGGCCATTCGGGGTGCGGGCCAGACGGACCCGAACCTCTCCTTGCTTCTCGATGCGTGGGAGCCGCTGGGCCCTTCTCTTGTCCCGCACTTGCTCCTCCTCACGAGCTGCCGTATCCCGCAGGCGCTGCAAGGACTCGTCTGCACCTTGGGCGTTGCGGAACCGGCGGTCTGCTGGAGGTCCTGCGGGGTCTTCGGCCTATGGTTCGTCCACTGGTCCGCAGGAAGGGCCCTCGCCGGGGTTGGCTGCCTCTTCTACCTGCAGAGCCGTGGCAGCCTGGGGGTTTGTCAACTTCCCCATCGCCTTCCTGAGTAACCAGGAAAACTCAGGGGCATCTCTTCCTAGCAGCATGGGGAGGGGTAAGTGGGCTACCTTGGCGACCTCCATGCGGCGGAGCACCCCCAGGTATTCCACCGTGACCCAGACCATAGGACACGGCTGAGTGCGTCCCATCACATCCGCCACCGGGATCCAGCGGTGCACCAGGGTTGTGCTGGAATGCAGGCAGGGAGACAGCCACGAGCCTCTCCCGCAGTCCTAGTTCAAACAAGCCGATAAGGGGGTGAGCCAGGAGCGTAGTCTAAGGAGCTAAAATGCAGGGGTCAGAGCCGAAAAGCAGTCAGAGCAGAATGGAGTCGCAGTGGAACCAGGTGGGTCTGTGCGCAGGTGCTTCTGCACTGAAGGAGAGGGCGTCCTGGCTTAAGAGTTCTCACCTGCAGGACGGTGCTGCACTCTGTTACAACTCAAGGTCATTCCAACGCTGCTTGAGTGCCTGAAGCCTTGCACTTCGCCTCCTTTCCTGTGCAGCAAGCCGCTGCCTCCCTCTGCGCTGCCTATCAGGTTCGGGGGAGCTAGGTGGGGATGTTGCCCTAGTCTCAGGAGCTGATGCAGGTAAAGGGGCAGCTTCTGTCCCTGAGTCTGCCCTGGATTCCTCAACCTGCTCTGGCAGGGATTCCTGCTGCTCCAGTCCCTGCTGGTTTTCCAAGCAGCTGACGCTGGAGGAGCTTGGAGTATTCCCACTCCTGTCGTCCTCCCCAAGGTCTTCGTCCTCTGAGGACTCAGAGGCCACAACACTATCCCCCCCCTCAGGGCCCCCCTCCGGAAGCCCTGGCGCCGGCTTGCGGGTGTATGCCTCGTAGAAAGATCGAACCAATGCTGGGGCATGGACCTGGTCTGCAGGTTCCCAAGAGTTGTCCTCGGGCCCATATCCTTTCCATTCAATCAAATAGTGCACTTGGCCTCGGCGCCGACGGGAGTCAAGGATCCGGGCGACCTCGTATTCCTCGTGGTCATCCACCCATATGGGCGGGGGCGTCGGCATGGCAGGGCACAGCGGGTCCAGGTCTGGGGCTGGCAGGAGTAAGGAACGATGAAAAACTGCGTGCACCCGAAGCGTACGTGGCAGGTCCAACCGGAAAGCTACAGGGTTGATCTGGTCCACCACCACAAAGGGTCCGATGTATCGGGCATCCAGTTTCTGAGAGGGTCTGGTACTGCGGAGGTGGCGAGTGGACAGCCATACCCTGTCCCCAACATGGATGTCCTTTCCCGGTTGCCGGACTTGGTCAGCTCTGGCTTTGTAGGCCGCCTTGGCCTGGTCGAGGTGTTCCCTCAGCAGGTCCCACTGAGCTTGCAATTCCTGGGTCAGGGCGTCTGCTGCAGGGACAAGGGAGCGAGGCAGAACCTCCGGAAAATGGCGTGGGTGGTACCCATAGTTGGCTTGAAAAGGAGTCTGTCGTGTCGAAGAGTGAACGGCGTTGTTGTATGCAAATTTTGCAAGGGCCAGCAGGGATGCCCAATTATCCTGTTGATGATTGCAATAACAGCGAAGGTACTGCTCGAGGACTGCATTAACCCGTTCGGTCTGCCCATCGGTCTGCGGGTGGTAGGCTGAGGAAAAGTGCACTCGGGTGTCCAGGAGGGAGTGTAGGGCCCGCCAGAAACGTGAGGTGAACTGAGTGCCGCGATCTGAGATGATATGTTCAGGGAGTCCATGGAGCCGGAAAATGTTTTGCAGATACAATAACGTGGTCTCCCGGGCCGTCGGTGTTCCAGAACAAGGGATGAAGTGAGCCATCTTCGTGAAGGAATCCACCACTACCAAAATGGAGGAATAGGGTCCCGACCTAGGCAGCTCAACGATGAAATCCATGGTGACAGTGTGCCAGGGTCTCGGTGGAGTGGGCAGGGGTTGCAACAGACCGGCCGGCTTGCCTTGTTGATTCTTGGCCCTGTGGCTGGTATCGCAGGTGTTGACATAGCGGGCCACGTCGGCGTGGATCCGAGGCCACCAGAACTCTTGTGTGGCAAGGTGCAGCGTCCGGTACCTCCCAAAATGGCCTGCAGAGCCCACATCATGGGACAGGTGAAGGACCTCCCTACGCAAGGGCCCAGCCGGCACATAGAGACGCCCTTGATGTAGTACCAGGCCAGCTTGGACAGTGATCTCTGCTCCTGCAGGGGATTCCTGGTCGCGCATCGCTTGCACCTGCTTCTGGGCCCAGGGATCATGGAGTTGCTGCTGTTGGATGCGTTCCCGGAGGGACGGGGGATCGGTGGCAGCAGCAAAGGCAGTTGGCGGCAACATCGTGGTGGGGGAAGTCATGGGTGCCTGATCCTGGTAGTGCTCAGGTTTCCGAGACAAAGCATCTGCTTTCCGATTCTGGGTACTAGGGATGTACGTAATGGTGAGATCGAAGCGAGAGAAGAAGAGCGACCACCAGATTTGCCGCTGATTGAGCTGTCGGGCAGTCTGCAGGTATTCTAGGTTCCGGTGATCGGTCCAGATTTGCACGGGATGACATGCCCCTTCGAGGTGGTGACGCCAGACCTCCAGAGCCACCTTGATGGCCAGTAGTTCTCGCTCCCAAATGGTGTAGTTGCGCTCTGCAGGAGTCAGCTGGCGGGAATAGAAAGCACAGGGCTGGAGCGGGTCGGCTGGTCCTTGCCACTGGGACAGGATGGCTCCCACTGCAACATTGGAGGCGTCTGTCTCCACCACGAAGGGCAAGGCAGGGTCGGGATGTCGCAACACCGGGTTGGAGGCCATGCACTCCTTCAAGACTTGGAATGCCCCCTGAGCTTCTTGGTCACATCAGAAGGGCTCCTTTGGTCGTAGCAGCCGGGTCAGGGGGGCCGCCAATGACACGTACCCTGCCACGAACTGACGGTATTAATTGGGGAAACCCAAGGAACCATTGCAGATCCTTGCGGTTCCGGGGGGGTGCCACGTAAGGATAGCTGCCACCTTCTCTGGGTCCATCCGGATGCCTCGGGGGGATATGCGGTGGCCCAAGAAGTCAATGGTGGTCTGATGGAATGCGCACTTCTCCAGCTTAGCATAGAGCCTGTGTTCCCGGAGGCGTTGCAGTACGGTCCGGACATGGTCCATGTGGCGGGCAGGGTCGCAGGAGTAGATCAGGATATCGTCCAGGTACACCACCACGAAGCCTCTTGCAAAGCCCCTGTCATGAGTCAGCCCCAGCCCCAACTGGCCACCTTACCTAGTGCCTCAGAGTCCTCCTCAGAGTCCTCCTCAGAAGATGAGCAGGAAGGGCCAGCAGGATATCCTCTGGAGTTGGAAGCCCCTGCAGAAGCTATGGGAGAGGAGGAGGAGCCAGAAACTACTGCTGCTGCTCCAGAGGGAATTCAGCAGGAACAGCCTGGAGCTCCTGCAGAGACTGTCAGGGACGAGGAACAGCCAGAAACCTCCACAGAGGCTGTAAGAGACAAAGACTCCCCCAGGGCAAGAGCGAAATCCGAGCCTCTGGGGCCAGCTGAAAGGAGGAAACTTAGAGATAAGGCAGCGTTCCTGGAAAGGCGGAGGAGTGGCCGGCTACTAGCACAACGCCGGGCTGGGCTGTTCGAGGGAGAGGCAACAGCTGCCCCTCATTAGGACAGCAATAAAGGAAGACGCTGGGAAGACCGAAGCGTGGAAGCAACTCAGCTTGCCACTCCCTGCTACCTGGACGTTCGTGTACCCTGCTCTGCTGCTTGCTTGGACTTTGACCTTGGCCTGCCTATTGACTACTCTTCTGCCTGCCCCCCTCTCTCTCTGACTGATAGCCTGATCCTGACACCTGGCCTGACTCCTGGACCCCGGTTTGCTGTCTTGTAATCCTGAACTCCTGCCTGCTGTGTTCAGCCCTGCAGTACCAGTGAGCCTCCTGCCTGCTGTGCCCAGCCCTGTGCGCGACAGCCCCGCAGCTGAGCGCCTTGCGATGGGGAGGGAGGGACCGCTGAAGGTGGGGAGGGGCGCAGAGATCCCTCCCCCCGCGTGCGCTCCGGGCTCCACCTCGCCAGCCGGATCCCCGGGATCCGGGATCTGGCGGCTCCGCTGAGATGCAGAGAGGAAGGAGGTGAGAAGCCGGGGGGGGGGGCAGGTTGAGTTCCCAGGGCTGCTTCCTCTCTGCGGGCAGGGGCGACGGGGCCGTCTGCCCTGGGGGAGGGAGACGGGGGTCTTCTCTTTACACTGGGGGGCAGAGGGAGGGGCGAGGCTTTCTGGGAGTGCCATGGGGAGAGACAGCGGAGCACCTGTCGTGATACCAGATTTCCTTTAAGGTTTCCGGGATAGGAAGTAAAATAACTGATAAGGGTGCCTTGAGGCCATCTAATCCACCCCTGCCTTAAACCAGTATTCTTTGGTTCTTACCAGCACCAACCTTCCTGTCCGCCACTTTCCAGCTCTGCCTTGAGAAGCTTCGGCGCCTGAGTTCCGGGCACCCCCTGGTGAAGAGGTTTACTTGGAAGTAAGTCCCATTGATTTGAATGTCATTTATTTCAGCAGAAGGGCTTTGGATCCTAACTGGGAACTGCCTGCCCTCAAGGCATAGTCGGTGTCTGGTTCCTTGGCAGCTGAGAGCCGCTTTTGTCCCACCCTGCAGCTTGGCCTGTCCGTGCTTTCATTTGCTTTCCCTCCGTGTCACAGGCCCTGCTTGCTTGGTGACTTGTCCACTTCTTCTTTACCAGGGAGTTGTTGGGGTGAACCCCCCCCCTCCCCACACACATGCAAACGGGGAAAAGAGCAAGAGTCCTGTAGCATCTATCAAACTAACAAAATTGGTGGTCGGGTATGAGCTTTAGTGAGTCACAGCTCACTTCTTCACAGCTGTATCTGAAGAAGTGACCTGTGCCTCACAAAAGCTCCTACCCAGCCACCACTTTTGTTAGTCTTCTAGGTGCTACTGGACTCTTGCTCTTCTCCACTGCTACAGACAGACTAACACAGCTACCCATCTTGATCTGTCTACATGAAAAGAGCGTTTGCCAGAGTTTCATCCACATCAGAGAAAGATTTTGAAAGGCTTTCTTTGCTACCTGCTTTGGGCGCTCTAGATCTCTTGCCTCCATCCTGCAGCTTTCCCCTAATGCCACCCTTCAACCTGGGAACAACGTGGAACAAAGGTGACGATGCCTCTGAGCATGTGCAGAGTACCTTGTCCCTCATGAGCCTCCCTTCCTTTTATGTGTTTTCAAATGCGAAGGCCTGTTTCAAGTGAAGTCTTGGACTTCTGCCCAGGCACCTCTCTCCCCTGGGAACTGCCCAAGTGGCTCCCTGCTTTAAGAGGGGAAAAAATCTTCATGGACAAACGGAGTGCTTAAAATAAAGCATCATAAGCCAAAAAAGGAGATAGTTTTGCCATCTCTGACCATACAAGTGTGAGATGCGAGACTTGAAAATGCAGGACATTTGGGGAAACCCGAGCTTTTGGAACACATGGCTGCCCAAGTACTTTTCAGCAATCAGGGCTAGAAACTTAATTTTCTTAATTTTAATGGGGGGATCCTCTCTCCTGTTTGTTGCCCCCATGGGGGAGGAATGCTCTTGGCTCTCTGGGCTGCCCTCTTCCAGATAAGAGTTTCCTCTCTCCTTTTCCTCTGTGAAGCCCCAGTTCAAGCAACCCTCTTTTGAAGGGCTGCTACATGGCCTGGGGGTAGAGAAAGGCAGATCAGGAAAAAGGTCTGACTTCCAGTCCTGCCTCTGCCATGTGAACATTTCCTTCCTTCCTTCCCTTGCCTTTCTCCACAGTGGGGACCCAAAGCAGCTTATATCATTCTCCTCACCTTCACTTTATCTCTACAACAACCCTGTGAGGTAGGCTGAGAGTGAATGGCTAGCTGTAGGTCACCCAGCGACCGGGGATTCAGAGTCGGGGCCCCAGATCTTAGTCTGACTCTAACCACTACACCACCTCCTGTTTGTAAGCGTGCATGAGATGGCCCATTCATCCTTTTGGGCTTCTTCTTAAAAAGTGGCTGCTCTGGTGACCGAATTCTGTACTCGTGGGGCACTTACAGGAAATGCTGGCAGTCGAGGCCAGGGGCTGCGTTCTGCTCCTTATGTGGATAACTCTTTTTTTTTTTTAAGTAGACCCAGTGCCAATTCTTTTCCATGTATCTACCCCATTTCTTCCTTCATGGGTACTTAAAGTGGTTTCTGTAGAATAACAAAAGTACTTACTTTACTTACTTACTTACGTCTGTCCAGGGCTCATTTCGAGGGGGAACATGCTGGAACTGTGTTCCCCAAAGAGGTCACATGTCAGGTGGCCCCACCCACCTCTCGGCCATTTTGGGCCTGTTTCGGGCTGGATTGGGGCCCAAATGGCCCGGATCAGGCCTCTGACGGGTGGTGGATCACTCTCCTGCTCAGCAGCAGCCCAATCCTGACCATTTTGGGCCACTTTTCAGCCATTTTCAGCCCCTTTTGCCATTTTGGGCCTAATTTTGGCCCTGAATGGCCAGGATTGGGTCCTAAAGAGCCAGGATAGGTGAGGTCGGGGAGTGTGGCATATGCAAATCAGTTGTGTTAATGACACGCTTCCAATGATGTCAAGGGGTGTGGCATATGCTAATGGGTGATGCTAATGAGTTCCTCCAGCTCTTTTTCTATGAAGTGACCCCTGCTTAGGTCTTTTATAGGTTGCCTTTCTCACTGAGACTCCAGGCAGATTACATTTCCATAAACCATGCCATAGGGTGAATAAACATAAGTTTACAAAGACCGAGCATTAGCAGGAATCCAACACAGAGTAGAAGAAATTCTGAAACAGAACATAAGCAATTCTAGGGCTGACAATAGACAACGTAGAAGTACCCAGTAGGATCATATTGAAGCACAGGTAGCACCTAGGAGCATACACTTAAAGCAACTGATAGGATTTGAGGCAACACGGTGGTGAAGTCTATGGTCCCTAACTCGTTAGTGAAGCATTTGACAGACACACAAAATAGGTACTGTTGACCTCTTATCGCTGGGGCTAATCCAAGATCTAGGGGGCAGGCTCACTGCAGGCCAGAGGCCCTGGACTGAGAGCCAAACTACAAGTGACGCCTGACACAGGTTGGACACTTGAAATCTTCCCTCATGTTTTGATGGGAAATGTAGGCATCCTGGACTTGCAGCTGTAATGGAGAGCCAAGCTGTAAAACCTGGGCGCCTACATTTCCCATCAAAACTTGAGGGAAGCTGACAAGTGTCCAACCTGTGTAAGGCGTCACTTGTAGTCTGGCTCTGAGAGCGCTTGGCTCTCGCCCTTCCGCCTGCACCAAGCCCTTGTGCCTAAGGGGAAACCCTGCGCCAGAGGAGAAAGAGAAACCCAGCCCGGAGCTCGTTCAGCCAGCAAAGAGATGCTCCTGTCCTTCCTTTCCCACTCATTTGTCCTCACAACAGTCCTAGAAGGAAGGTCCATCTGGGAGGAAGTGGCTTGCCAGAGGCCACTAAACGGAGTTTGTGATCGAAGGAGGATTTGAATCTGGATCGCTCCATCCAGGCCTGAGGTTCTGTCCGCGTAACTCTCTTCCATCCCCTTGCTTCTGGTGCACAAGGGGGGTGAGAGTCTCTTGGCCTGTTGATCTGAGCCCAGCGGGGGTCCTAACAAACATTCTCACCTCTTCCCCAGCTGCTTCTGTCTCAGGACAGAGAAGAGGGGGGCAGCCCAGTCATCCGCTTCCTCAACCCCCCAGAGACTTTGGCGCAGCAGGGCTACCTCCTCCGCGTCCTCTATCACTGCAAGGGGAAGCAGGTGGTGCACGTCCAGGTCTTGGCTTCTTCCGCTGCGAGGCTGCACGTACCTGTGTTCAAGAGGCGGTGGGCACGCAGTCTCAGAGCCAGGGCCCAAATGAAGGAGGTCAAGCTGGACTTGCCGGACCGGCTGCTCTACAGACAGGACGACATCATCAAGCATGCCATTGCCATCCGGGACCTGGAGCTGAGAGCCTGGATCAGCGACGACCACCGGAGGGCAAGGGGAGGAGTGCCACAGCCGAGCGTGCCGTACGAGGAAGGGGCTGCCAGAACCTCTCGCCCTCTGCAGCGTGCGTCCCTGCTCAGGAGGCCCTTCAAAGCTCACCCTCGGTGCCTCCACTGGGACCAGCAGATCCTCTGGGACGTGTGGCGAGTAAGGGGCCTGACGTGCAGAGCCCCGCTAGGTGAGAGGGCTGGGGCTTGGAAGGGGCTAGGGCTTAACAACAATGACAACATCCGGCAACTTAACACTCGCTCAGAGAGTTTTACAAAATGTGTCATTATTATCCCCACGACAATCACCCTGTGAGTTGAGTGGCGCTGAGACAGCCAGTTTGGTGTCGTGGTTAAGAGAGTGGGACTCTAATCTGGAGAACAGGGTTTGATTTCCCGCTCCTCCGCTTGAAGCCAGCTGGGTGGCCTTGGGTCAGTCACAGCTCTCTCAGAGCTCTCTCAGCCTCACCCCCTCACAGGATGTTTGTTGTTGTGGGGATAATAATGACACACTTTGTAAACCGCTCTGAGTGGGTGTTAAGTCATCTTGAAGGGTGGTATATAAATCACATTTTATTATTATTATTAGAGCTCCAAGAAGCTGTGACTGACCCAAGGTTACAAAGCTCTCTTCAAGCAGAGGAGTGGGGAATCAAACCCGGCTCTCTAGCTTAGAGTCCTGCTGCTCTTAACCACTACACCAAACTGGTTTACATGTAGGAGGCTTCCCTACGTGCCCAGACAGCTGAGATGAAGCTCCAGCCTCTTCTCCAGTCCCTACAATTCAAAGTGCAGACTCGTGCAGCTCCAGTTTGCTGCAGGGCCGTGGAGGGAAGGGAGAGGAGGCTTAAACTTTCAACCCCCAGTTGGCTTCTCTGTTTGGAATGGGCTCACCCCTCTCTGCTATGAGCATTTTAAAGGAAAAGAGAGATTTACAAAGCAGGTTAGCCTGGTTGGAAGAGCGAAACTGAGTGGCAATTGAAGGGTTAAGCTCCCTCAGGCTTCTCTGCACTGCCCCGAGGCAAGCTGAGGCTGGGCGTTGCATTTTAGGGATGGAAGCAGAGATGGGATCTTCCTCTCCTGCGTGTGACCCCTTTAAGACTTGGTCTTTGCAAATGTGAAACTGAGAACCAAGCTACAAGTGACGCCTGACACAGGTTGGACGCTTGTCAGCTTCCCTCAAGTTTTGATGGGAAATGTAGGTATCCTGGTCTTGCAGCTGTAATGGAGAGCCAAGCTGTAAAACCAAGGCGCCTACATTTCCCATCAAAACTTGAGGGAAGCTGACAAGTGTCCAACCTGTGTAAGGCATCACTTGTAGTCTGGCTCTGAGAGCGCTTGACTCTCGCCCTTCCACCTGCACCAAGCCCTTGTGCCTAAGGGGAAACCCTGCGCCAGAGGAGAAAGAGAAACCCAGCCCGGAGCTCGTTCAGCCAGCAAAGAGATGCTCCTGTCCTTCCTTTCCCACTCATTTGTCCTCACAACAGTCCTAGAAGGAAGGTCCATCTGGGAGGAAGTGGCTTGCCAGAGGCCACTAAACGGAGTTTGTGATCGAAGGAGGATTTGAATCTGGATCGCTCCATCCAGGCCTGAGGTTCTGTCCGCGTAACTCTCTTCCATCCCCTTGCTTCTGGTGCACAAGGGGGGTGAGAGTCTCTTGGCCTGTTGATCTGAGCCCAGCGGGGGTCCTAACAAACATTCTCACCTCTTCCCCAGCTGCTTCTGGCTCAGGACAGAGAAGAGAGGGGCAGCCCAGTCATCCGCTTCCTCAACCCCCCAGAGACTTTGGCGCAGCAGGGCTACCTCCTCCGGATCCTCTATCGCTGCAAGGGGAAGCAGGTGGTGAATGTCCAGGTCTTGGCTTCTTCCGCTGCGAGGCTGCACGTACCTGGGTTCAAGAGGCGGTGGGCACGCAGTCTCAGAGCCAGGGCCCAAACGAAGGAGGTCAAGCTGGACTTGCCGGACCGGCTGCTCTACAGACAGACAGGACGACATTATCAAGCATGCCATTGCCATCCAGGACCTGGAGCTGAGAGCCTGGATCAGCGACGACCGGAGGGAAAGGGGAGGAGTGCCACAGCCGAGCATGGTGTACGAGGAAGGGGCTGCCAGAACCTCTCGCCCTCTGCAGCGTGCGTCCCTGCTCAGGAGGCCCTTCAAAGCTCACCCTCGGTGCCTCCACTGGGACCAGCAGATCCTCTGGGACGTGTGGCGAGTAAGGGGCCTGAAGTGCAGAGCCCCGCTAGGTGAGAGGGCTGGGGCTTGGAAACTGGTTTACATGTAGGAGGCTTCCCTACGTGCCCAGACAGCTGAGATGAAGCTCCGGCCTCTTCTCCAGTCCCTACAATTCAAAGTGCAGACTCGTGCAGCTCCAGTTTGCCGCAGGGCCACGGAGGGAAGGGAGAGGGGGCTTAACCTTTGAACCCCCAGTTGGCTTCTCTGTTTGGAATGGGCTCACCCCTCTCTGCTATGAGCATTTTAAAGGAAAAGAGAGATTTACAAAGCAGGTTAGCCTGGTTGGACGAGCAAAACTCAGTGGCAATTGAAGGGTTAAGCTCCCTCAGGCTCCTCTGCACTGCCCCGAGGCAAGCTGAGGCTGGGCGTTGCATTTTAGGGATGGAAGCAGTGATGAGATCTTCCTTTCCTGTCTGTGAGCCCTTTAAGACTCGGTCTTTGCAAATGTGAAACTGACATTGACCTGAATGGGTGTTTCTCTTCTCGAATCTTTCCTCTGTATATAAGGCAGCAAGAAGCTCAGCTGCACTTTTTAAGAGACGGCCTTAGATTGAAGCTGGTGCCTCTTGGATCGCCACCCGGCACACCCAATGTTGAGTTCTCTTGGCAGAACTGGGATTTGGGTGTGATTCTGAAGACAGTTTTCTCCCCGCTTCTGCAGATGCTGAGCCTTTGTTGGCCTTTGTTTATGCCTCCAGTGGAGAGAAATTTGCGGTTCTGAAACAGCTGGAACCTTTCAAGGACAAAGTCCTGGAGAAAAGGAGGCAGGAACACATCACTTTGCCCAGGTAAAGAGTCTGGGGGCTGACAATCCACCACATGTCTGAGGGGGGGAGTCTAACAAGGCCTTGTCCCTCAATAGGCAGTCCATTGACTCTTTCCAGTCTTCAGTGTTCTTACACCTTTCTCTGCAGCTTGCAGTTGCTTCTGACACCACAACTGCAAATTTCCTTATGATTTGTGTTTAAAGTGCCATCAAGTCACAGCTGACCTATGGCAACCCCTTGTGGCGTGTTACCAGAACTGCTCTTTATTAAATGGGGAAATTAGCTTTAGCAGTCTGGAACTAAAAATAAGCGCGGATCATAACCTATGTTTACGGAGGTCCCGATTCCAGACACTCAAGTGACAAAGAGGCAGACTACAAAATAGGTTCAAACACGTGTATTTTGCTAATAATGTGGCGTAAGCCTGAACTTGCACATACACACAAGAGCATACAAGAACTAGGAATACAGAGTATGAAATACAGAGACTTTCGCATTAGCAGGATCCCAATGATGGTGGGGAATACTCACTTTCCTGAAGCGAAGCAGAGACACGACAGCGAGATGGCCCAATGCCCGCACTGGAGCCACAGAGAGACAGCAAGGGGTCTGGATAGGATGGCACGCGCCGGGACAGGATGGGAATGGCACGAACAACGTGTGGTCTGAGAGGCCGGCTTAAATACCCTAGGATGTACCCTGGGGCCGGTGCTATACTTGGTGGTTCTCACAGATTAAAACAAAGACTTTAATGATCCACTGAATGGTTTGGATGGGCCACTTTAGGAATCTGATCAAGTTATAATGACACCTCAGGAAGGGGGAACAAAGGAGGGAGGGGGAAGCCCAAGTGTGCTGGAAGGATGTTCCAGCGGACAGGGCTTGTCCTGATGTCATCAGCTTCTGGAATGCGGAGGTTTCTTTGAGATGCATTCTCTAAGTGCTTGGGATGGTCAGCACTTAGTTCCTTCTCCGGGGCAGCTCCTAAGATATGCAGAGCGGGGCGAGGTTCCCTCGCTGCGGACGTGGTGTGCCCGCTTCTCCGAAACGGCTTCTCAAAGCAAGCTTCTTCTCTCGGTCTTCTGGCTGCCTGGGAACATGGACGCCGGCTGGGCAAGGCTGGGGCTGGATAGCAGGCTTCCCGGTAGCGAGGGCAAGCTCGACAACCGGCCCGCGGGAGGCTCCAGGCGGGAACTAGCCAGGGGGCACCTGGCCAGGCTCACTGGAGGTTTCCGCGGCTGGTGCCCGGCTGCTAGCAGCGGCTTGGGCCCGAATGAGGCAGGCTTCCATGGAGGCAGGGGGAACAGCATGTAAAACACAGTCCATAGCAGGGAACAGGCATGGTCCGTGGCAGATGGCAATGCGGGCGCGGGGCACACGTGTAGCAAGGTCCAAACACGCCCACTGGGAGGCACAGATACAGGTCCAGGCAGGGCTGCCCAGAAAGAGAGTCCTTTTGTGCCGTAATCCAGGCATGGCTGCAGGTAACTGACACAGTCTATGGCAGCAGCAAAGTGACTAACAAACAGGCAGGAAACTGACACGTGTATTTAGGATGCACACGTGTGGTACAGTCCCTCCCACACATAATATAACGAGCTCGGGGGGTCGGATCCACTGCTCTTCACCACTGCGGAAGATGGTGCGATCCGTGGGGAAGGTTATATTGCTCTGCTGCACAACCTTGCAGACCATCCATCATTTCGTCTTCGGCTAGGGCATTGATGCATCTCCAGTGGGGGTAGGGCATTAATTTGGACGGGTGTCCCCCTATTAGGGTGCCGGTCAGCACGAGCAAACACAGAGTAGCCAGGTGCCTCATCTCCTGGCCTTTCCTTTCCTTTTTGCAGTAAGAATTTCCTGGGGAGACCTGCAGGTACAAATACAGGTCCCCTGAGTTTGTTGCAACACATAAAATAAATGAAGCGGAGGAAAAGGGAAGGCGTCTTTCTGCCAGCACTGTTTATTAGTTGGGGCTCGAACGAGGAGGCCCAGGGCACTAAGCGGGCCTTCCAGCTTGTTACCCTGGAGAACTCCTGTGCGGGAGCTCCTTTCTATAGCATGTATATTTCAGGGGGAACGTCCTTACGTTGAGCGAAAATCGGCTGTGCGTTAGGCGGGGTTATGCAAACTCGCCCCAAGGGTGCCTGGGTGCCTAGACTATGTGGCCTCCAGGTGTCCCTTGCTCGGTGGCGGGTTGTACTTATTTTGCGGGCTGAGAGCTATCGGTCCGGCTTGGCCTGGCCTTGCCGTTTGTTTTGTTAGAGAGCGGTTCTCGGTGACCATAAGGGCTACTGCTAACGGAGACCTTCATCTAATTTTTCTGAAATTATTTTTAAGTAGGTGTGGTTAGGGTTGAAGGTATGTTTTATGATGGTTTGCTTTGCTTTGCCTTTTTCCCTCTGCTTTTTTGCAGAACCTCATCTATGTATTTCAGCAGACCATATTTTTTCCTAGGAACAATTTTTGGAGGGACTCCCTCGGGAGGCCCCAATTTTCTGGTTAAAAGAAAGAAAAACACACAAAGCAAAGCACACGGGCGTGGGGTGATTTCGGGTTGCCCTCACTTGGAAGGCCTGGCATGGCTTCATTATAACTTCAATATGTCTCCCCCCCCTGGCATGGCTTCATTATATAGCAACTCACCATGACGATTTTTTCTATACTAAAGCAACAAAGGTTTGATCTAGAGGAACACAGGGTATCTCCGGCCCAGGGTGAAGGGATATCTGGCGAACTACTGGGCGGAGAGGGATGGGGCTGTTTTTCCCCCAAGGGTCCCAACTATGGGGCCCGCCTATGAAGGTTGAAGAACAGAACTGAAAAAAACTCTTAACACTTATACACTCTGATTTTTTCTATACTAAAGCAACAAAGGTTTGATCTAGAGGAACACAGGGTATCTCCGGCCCAGGGTGAAGGGATATATGGCGAACTACTGGGCGGAGAGGGATGGGGCTGGCGGCTGCTCCCCCAGAATCATACACCGGCGGGGGTGTTTGGAGCGGCTTCCCTTTCCATTCCTTCAGTTGGGAAGCGTGGAAGTATTTGAGCCAAGTTCCTCCTGTCTTTCTCTGAATGGCTACCTGGTAGACTGCTGGGGAGATTCTTTTTGTAATCGGGACGGGGCCTTGCCATTTGGCTGCTAGCGAGTGGGCCTTCTGTGAGAACTTCCTATATAAAACGAGCTGTCCTTCCTCCCACTGTCTTGGGTTCCTGACCCATCCTAGCTTGCGGTCCATGTCTTTCTGTGCTACACCTAACTTCTGGGCCACTTGCATGTGGATGGCGTGTACTGACGAGATTAGGTCCTGAACCCATGCATCATTGATTACTACGGGCTGCATGTCGGAAGGGAGCTGCGTGTCTAGCCAGAAGGCTTCTGGGAGCTGCATTTTCCGTCCTGTCATGACCATATGGGGCGTAAGTCCGTGAACTGCGTTGGTGCCCCTGATGGCCATTAGAATGATGGGGAGTTTTTCATCCCAGTCTCTCCCGGAGGAGCGAACCACCTTCCGGAGAGCCTCCTTGAGGGTCCGATTGGTTCTTTCTATGGCGCCGGAGGCCTGAGGGTGGCCGGCTATGTGAAAGCGCTGTTGAATGCCTAGCGCCTTACAAAGCTCCTGGGTGACTTCTCCAATGAAGTGTGAGCCCAAATCTGAATCCATGACTCTTACAGTGCCCCATCGTGAAAATACATTATTAAACAGAAGTTTGGCTGTGGTGGCTGCGGTGTTGTGCTTACATGGGAACGCTTCGACCCATTTACTGAAGGGATCTATGACAGTGAGACAGTAGCGATTGCCGCGGGGTGTTGGGGGAAGGGGACCGATAAAGTCAATCTGTATGCGAGCCCAGGGCCCATCAATTCTCTGATGCTGGAGGGGAGCTCTGGGTCCGGTGGGGTCTGCATTGACCATAGCGCAGGACAGACAGTTGTCTACCCATTGCGCTACTTCGGTGCGCATGCCAGGCCACCATCCGACCTCTCTTACCCTCTCCAGAGTCAGATCCTTGCCTCGGTGTCCCTGCTTGTGGACAAACTGAATCAGGTCGGCCCTGACTTCCAGCGGTACCACCCAGTGGCGTTCGCCATCCGCACCTACTGCCCATACTACACCTTCTTCTTCTTCCTTAATGGCTAGCCTTCCTGTCTGGTCTCCTCCTGCGGCTAGAAGGCTAGCTACTTCGGGGTCGGATGCTTGCAGCTGGGCCAGGTCCAGTGTGCATGCTGGCTCTCTAGCCTGATCACGGGCCCGTGCCCGGGTAGTAACAGGATGGAGGGGGAAGCCTGGGGCTGGTTCTGGCAAAAGGGCGCTCTCAGCGGCGGCGGCTTTAGCGGCCAGGTGTGCCTGGTCATTCCAATATGCGGTCTCCGAGTTTGACTTTTGGTGCCCCTTAACGTGGGTCACTTGTGTGGGACCCGTGCGGGACTGGAAGAGCACGGCCGCGTGCTGCCATAGCTGGAGGTGGGCTACGGGTTTCCCGTCGCTAGCTCTCCATCCTTGGTTCTGCCACACCGGGAGCCAGACCGTGGCGGCTTTGGCCGTCCAATCCGAGTCTGTGTAAATGGCAAGGGGGCTCTCTGGGGGCTCAAATTCAAGCACCGCCAGAAGCGCTTGCACCTCAGCCGCTTGGCTGGAATGGGGGTGGGCTGGTCCCTTGAGGGTGAACGCATCGCTCACTCGCACTGCGCCATAGCCTGTCCGAGGGGAGCCACCGACATGAAAGGAGGAGCCGTCGCAGAACCAGCACGTGAAGCCGTTCAGCCGGGCTTCCTCTAGCGGGACCCCCCAAGTGACTGGCCAGACAACATGCGGTGGCGGATCTAGAGGGCACTCATTCTCGGTCCCGGTTACCAAAAGGCCATATGGGGCGGGTGGCTCGGTAGCTTCCTTCTTGAATTCTACGCCACAATTGACTAGGGCCAAGGTCCATTGCGCTATGCGGGCGTTCGATACCTGCCCGTCCTGGATCTTGCCCGAGAGTATGTACTTAAGGGGCGTGTGGGTCGTTTGCACGATGGTGCGGGAGCCTCCTATAATAAATTCCCAATGGGTCAGGCTCCAAACTAGGGCAAGGCAAGTCTTCTCACATGGGCTGAACTTGGTTTCTACCGGAGTTAGATTGCGAGAGGCATAGGCTACTACTCGTGCGGCTCCTGCCTGCTGCTGAGTGAGCGTGGCTCCTATGCTTTTGTCGGAAACGGCTAACTGAATGTAGAATGGCTGGGCAACGTCTGGGTGAGCTAATGCCGGAGCTGCGGCCAGGCTGTGTTTAAGTTTGGCTAGGGCTTTCTGCTGGTCAGGTCCCCATTCCTAAGGGGTGTTCTTCCTAAGGAGAGCATAGAGGGGGCGAGCCTTATCTGCAAAGGACTCGATGAAGTCCCGGGAGAAGTTAAAGGTCCCTAGGAGAGCTCTGAGAGAGGGGACGTCGGTGGGGACAGGCAGCTTGGAAATGACCTCCATTCGCTGGGCGTCCGGGGTGCGACCCTCGGGTCCCAGGGTCAGACCCAGGTACTTGACACTGGTCTGAACCAATTGGGCCTTTTCCCTCCTGGCCTTGAATCCCGTCTCGCGGAGAAGCTCTAGGACTTCCCGGGTGACTTGGTGGGCTAATTCCTCCGTGGGGGCGTGGACCAGGATATCATCCACATAGCTCAGGACGTGGGGCCTCGAGGAAGGTTGGAGGCGCTCCCACATCTGGACCACGTGGGCGTGACATATACTGGGGCTGGAGTGAAATCCCTGGGGTGTCCGTTTGAATGCGTATTGCTGGCCGCGGAAAGTGAACGCGAATTTATACCAGCAAGACTCATGCAACTGGATGGAATGGAAAGCATTGGCCAGGTCTATGACCGAGTAGAACCGGGATCCAGCAGCAATGGCCGTCAAGATCTCGTTGTATTTAGCCATGAACGGGGCAACTGGAGGGGTGGTGGCGTTTAGGGCGCAGAAGTCGACCGTCATTCTCCAGGTCACTCCATCTGCTTTCAGGACCGGCCACAACGGGGCGTTGCAGATGGACTGCATCGGGAGTATGACGTCCCACTTAAGGAGTCCTTCTATTGTCTTAGCTATCCCTGCCTCGGCTTCGGCGGGGTATTTGTACTGCTTCTGGGGAGGGGGATCTTTCCCTTCGATTAGGACGCAAGCGCCCTTAACTTTCCCGCACTCGGCCTTGTCGGTTACCCAAACCTCGGGGAAATCCTGAACCCAGGGGTCTTCTGCGATGGGGGCGAGAGGCAGGGGGGCCTTGAGGGCGGCGCACCGGTGGACGGCATTGACAAAGTCTGGGCCTCCTGGAATGCGCCAAAGGAGCCCATTCGCTAAGTAAATCGTCAGTCCCTCAGCTCTGAAAAACAGCATGCCCAAAAGTCCATCGTCCTCTCCCTGGTTCGCGCATGCCGAAATCCGGGTGGCCATGTTCCCAACTGTGAGGGGGATGTCCTGCCAGACCGAGGATTCCTGCATGCCGCCTCCGAAACCGGCGAGCTGCATGGTAGTAGGGGTCTGGGTTCCCTTTGTGACTAAGGTGGGCCGGAGTATATTAAGTGATGCTCCGGTATCTATAAGGAGGGTGGCAGGCTTCTTCTTTTCCCCGGGAGTCCCGATCCCTGCCTTCACTGTCGGTCTCCCCCATGTGTCCGGCTTTAGCCTGGCGACTATGCCCACGGAGGGAGACTGGGACTCGGGGCGACCCTAGTCTGACCCTGCGGCCTGGCCAGTGGAGGTGGCGCTTCCCCGGAAGGGGTTATTGGAGCTCGAGTGCTCCCGAACGGCTGCTATCGGGGTGTCCGAGAAGGGGGGCTCAGGCGGCAAGGGGGTGCCGTTGGGAGTGCCGGAGGCTGCTGCTGGTCTTCCCAGTCCATGATCGCCTTCATCAGAGTAGACGTGGGCTTCCCGTGGAATAGCTCCATGTCTGCTCCGAGCTTTTTGAGGCGCATCCAAAGTTCCCAACGGAGGGGGTCCTTGGACTGGGGCGTGCCGCCGTGGTCCAAGTAGCCCTCGTGGTTGCCCTGAGATACTCCCCATGCGTTAGACTGATCTGGAGGGGGATAGACCTGGTGGTTGTACGGGTGCGATGCCTGAGAGTGGGAGGGTGTCCAGGGCGCATCTTGCGTCCGGGGCTCGTGGGGCCCCTGCTGGGAGGAAGAGCCGTAGCTCGGGGTGGGCGCGAAGGAGACTCCCGAATGGTAGTCCCTCGGGTCTCTTCCTCGGTTGAAATTGCTGCTCCTTCCCTGCAGGATCCATCCCTGCGACTCCGGGTACAAGTTGCATCCTTGTGATCGGTACTGGGAGTGGGGGCCGTTATTGGCGTAGGTTACGGTATTTATTGGCTCGCTCTCCTTCCTACGTGGGGCTGGGGACTTCACATGGCTGATCGCTCCGGTTTCTCGCAACAGGCCAGCAATGCTTCTGATGCGAGCTTCCAGTTCTCCCCATGTGATGCTCCCGGGTTCTACTCCTGCTAGGGCTAGGTGGGTAGTGCTATTAAGTCCATCTATGACTGCCCTTCTGAACTCTAGCTCGTCAAAGTCGGGTATGTCACTGGTATCTAAATCCACTTCATCAGCTAGCTCCGCAAGGAGCTGCTTCCTGGCCAAGTATGCTTCTGGGTCCTCTCCGGGTTTTTGAGACTCTGCAATGTACAGGGCCTTTAAACTCTTGGTGGGCCAGAGGAATGCGCACAACTCTTTAATGGCCCCATACTGGCTGCGGGTGGCTAGCCTTCGGTTAAAAACATAAGTGTTGAGGGCTGAGACTATTTCGGGGCTGGCGGGCCAGCTGGGCCACATTGGAGCCACTAGCGGAGGGCTGGGAGGTGGTCACGTGGGTGAACCACTGGATGGCTGTGTCTCGGTTTAGGGGTCCCATGCGGTCTGCTATGGCTTGGAGCTCGTCGGGCCTCCAATTGCGGGTCTCTTTCACAATTCGATCTGTTTTCCTGCCATCTTCGTCTGTGGAGACGATTTCTTTAGTGGCTACTGGATGGAGGAGCTGCGGGGTTTCTTCGGGCTGGGGTGAGTGAGATGCCCAGCTATCGGTGCTATCTTCTGGGAGGGCCAAGAGGGCTGCGGGATGCACGGCTGAAATTACTGCCTGCTGCATCCCCAGGTGCTGCTTTAGGGCCTCTAGCTCCCTCTTACAAGCGGAGTGGTCCGCTGCGGTTACCTTCGCAACTTTCTGCTCTGCCATGAACTGGGCAGCATGAGTTAACTTTGCAATTTTCTCCTGGCCTTCGATCACAGCGTGCTCGGCCATCTCGGCACGAGCGGTGGCCACTTCAGCCTTGTGCTGAGCGTCTTGGAGAGCAGCAGCTAGTCCCTGCTTCTCCAGCATGAAATTAACACGCTCGGAACGCCACTCGGCTGCTTTTTCCTCATACTCTTTCTTTTCCTTCTTTAGCTTCTCTATCTCCTGTTCCTGTTCTTCCTGAGCTGCCTGTAGCTTATTAATTAGGGACACACTGTCCTGGAGGGTGGTGAAAAGGGCCCAGGCTCCATATCTGTCCTTCTTGCTAGACCTAGGTTTCTCCTTGTCACAGAAATCCTGGGAGGCACTCCTAACTATCTAGAGCAGGTCGGGTCCCTTGAAGGAACCGGCTTCCCAAGGGCAATCTCCCTTCTTAACTAACCATTTCTCTAGGCGGGGCACGGTGGGGGTTGCCCGGTACATTTTTATCTTGCGTTTGGGGCTGATCCGAAGGCAATTAAACCGCGGATCAGTGTTACTAAGGTTGGGGTGGTAGGAGCTTTTAAAAGCTGTCCTCTCTATGGGCCGTCTAGGGGATATGTTCCCTCGGGTCCTCAAGGCGTTTTAAAAGAATTACACAAAGGATTTTACTGGGTTCTACAAAGCTTACTTTAGCGGGGGTGTTTAAGGGTCCTACTTTTTAGGTTCACAAGGGTATTTTAAGGGTCCTACACTTGGTTCTTCTCCACCGGGGGAGAAGTGAAGTTCCTATCCCCGCTTCAAGCCTGCCTACAGGCCACGGGACCGGGAAAAGTCCGGACTAGCAGCGGTACTGCCCGGTTTACTGGCTCAGAAGGTGCTCTCAAGCTTCTCTAAGCCCAAGAATCAAAACTCTCAATGCTTCCAAGCCTCTGCTCAGAAGCCAAAGCTCAGGGGTCTCCCAAGCCTGTACTCAGAAAACCAGAAATGCTCCCAAGCCTCTGCTCAGAAGCGAAAATGCTCTCAAGCTCTCTGCCCAAGAACTACACTGAAAAAGTCCCCAGGCCTCGTGCTCAGAGACAAACGGTTAAACTGTCTCCAAGCCTAGACCAAAAGACTAAAGCGCTCAAGGACTGCCTCTGCACGTCCCCAAGCAAAAGTGTCCAGGAGTAAAACCACAATACTCCCAAGCAGGAAGGCGCTCAAGAGTTCAAATAACTCCCAAGCAAAAGCGCTCAAGACTTCTACTAAGTCCCAAGCGAGGTGCGCTCAAGAGTCCTACTAACTCTCAAGCACGGTGCGCCCAAGAGTGTACCTTAAAACTCTTAAGCACGGTGCGGCCGGCTGCCGCGGGGCTTCAGGAACCTGACTGTAGATTCCCAAAGCTAACTGAACGAATGGACTAACGATCCCTTCACGTTTCCTCCGGAGCGGGGATTGAAGCCTAAGTGCTGGCAGGAACGGGGTTTGGACGGGCTTAGGAGAGACGGGGGAGGGCTTAAGATAACTCTTTTTTTTTTTTTAAGTAGACCCAGTGCCAATTCTTTTCAATGTATCTACCCCATTTCTTCCTTCATGGGTACTTAAAGTGGTTTCTGTAGAATAACAAAAGTACTTACTTTACTTACTTACTTACGTCTGTCCAGGGCTCATTTCGAGGGGGAACATGCTGGAACACAGTTCCAGCAGTTCCCCAAAGAGGTCACATGTCAGGTGGCCCCACCCACCTCTCGGCCATTTTGGGCCTGTTTCGGGCTGGATTGGGGCCCAAATGGCCCGGATCAGGCCTCTGACGGGTGGTGGATCACTCTCCGGCTCAGCAGCAGCCCAATCCTGACCATTTTGGGCCACTTTTTAGCCATTTTCAGCCCCTTTTGCCATTTTGGGCCTAATTTTGGCCCTGAATGGCCAGGATTGGATCCAAAAGAGCCAGGATAGGTGAGGTCGGGGCGTGTGGCATATGCAAATCAGTTGTGTTAATGACACGCTTCCAATGATGTCAAGGGGTGTGGCATATGCTAATGGGTGATGCTAATGAGTTCCTCCAGCTCTTTTTCTATGAAGTGACCCCTGCTTATGTCTTTTATAGGTTGCCTTTCTCACTGAGACTCCAGGCAGATTACATTTCCATAAACCATGCCATAGGGTGAATAAACATAAGTTTACAAAGACCGAGCATTAGCAGGAATCCAACACAGAGTAGAAGAAATTCTGAAACAGAACATAAGCAATTCTAGGGCTGACAATAGACAACGTAGAAGTACCCAGTAGGATCATACTTGAAGCACAGGTAGCACCTAGGAGCATACACTTAAAGCAACTGATAGGATTTGAGGCAACATGGTGGTGAAGTCTATGGTCCCTAACTCGTTAGTGAAGCATTTGACAGACACACAAAACAGATACCGTTGACCTCTTATCGCTGGGGCTAATCCAAGATCTAGGGGGCAGGCTCACTGCAGGCCAGAGGCCCCGGACTGAGAGCCAAACTACAAGTGACGCCTGACACAGGTTGGACACTTGTCAGCTTCCCTCAAGTTTTGATGGGAAATGTAGGCATCCTGGTCTTGCAGCTGTAATGGAGAGCCAAGCTGTAAAACCAGGGCGCCTACATTTCCCATCAAAACTTGAGGAAAGCTGACAAGTGTCCAACCTGTGTAAGGCGTCACTTGTAGTCTGGCTCTGAGAGCGCTTGGCTCTCGCCCTTCCACCTGCACCAAGCCCTTGTGCCTAAGGGGAAACCCTGCACCAGAGGAGAAAGAGAAACCCAGCCCGGAGCTCGTTCAGCCAGCAAACAGATGCTCCTGTCCTTCCTTTCCCACTCATTTGTCCTCACAACAGTCCTAGAAGGAAGGTCCACCTGGGAGGAAGTGGCTTGCCAGAGGCCACTAAATGGAGTTTGTGATTGAAGGAGGATTTGAATCTGGATCGCTCCATCCAGGCCTGACGTTCTGTCCGCATAACTCTCTTCCATCCCCTTGCTTCTGGTGCACAAGGGGGATGAGAGTCTCTTGGCCTGTTGATCTGAGCCCAGCGGGGTCCTAACAAACATTCTCACCTCTTCCCCAGCTGCTTCTGGCTCAGGACAGAGAAGAGGGGGGCAGTCCAGTCATCCGCTTCCTCAACCCCCCAGAGACTTTGGCGCAGCAGGGCTACCTCCTCCGTGTCTTCTATCGATGCAAGGGGAAGCAGGTAGTGAACGTCCAGGTCTTGGCTTCTTCCGCTGCGAAGCTGCACGTACCTGGGTTCAAGAGGCGGTGGGCACGCAGTCTCAGAACCAGGGCCCAAACGAAGGAGGTCAAGCTGGACTTGCCGGACTGGCTGCTCTACAGACAGGACGACATCATCAAGTATGCCATTGCCATCCGGGACCTGGAGCTGAGAGCCTGGATCAGCGACGACCGGAGGGCAAGGGGAGGAGTGCCACAGCCGAGCATGCCGTACGAGGAAGGGGCTGCCAGAACCTCTCGCCCTCTGCAGCGTGCGTCCCTGCTCAGGAGGCCCTTCAAAGCTCACCCTCGGTGCCTCACTGGGACCAGTAGATCCTCTGGGACATGTGGCGAGTAAGGGGCCTCAAGTGCAGAGCCCCGCTAGGTGAGAGGCCTGGGGCTTGGAAGGGGCTAGGGCTTAACAACAATGACAACATCCGGCAACTTAACACTCGCTCAGAGAGTTTTACAAAATGTGTCATTATTATCCCCACAACAATCACCCTGTGAGTTGAGTGGCGCTGAGACAGCCAGTTTGGTGTCGTGGTTAAGAGAGTGGAACTCTATTCTGGAGAACAGGGTTTGATTTCCCGCTCCTCTGCTTGAAGCCAGCTGGGTGGCCTTGGGTCAGTCACAGCTCTCTCAGAGCTCTCTCAGCCTCACCCCCTCACAGGATGTTTGTTGTTGTGGGGATAATAATGACACACTTTGTAAACCGCTCTGAGTGGGTGTTAAGTCATCTTGAAGGGTGGTATATAAATCACATTTTATTATTATTATTAGAGCTCCAAGAAGCTGCGACTGACCCAAGGTTACAAAGCTCTCTTCAAGCAGAGGAGTGGGGAATCAAACCCGGCTCTCCAGCTTAGAGTCCTGCTGCTCTTAACCACGACACCAAACTGGTTTACATGTAGGAGGCTTCCCTACGCGCCCAGACAGCTGAGATGAAGCTCCGGCCTCTTCTCCAGTCCCTACAATTCAAAGTGCAGACTCGTGCAGCTCCAGTTTGCCGCAGGGCCACGGAGGGAAGGGAGAGGGGGCTTAACCTTTGAACCCCCAGTTGGCTTCTCTGTTTGGAATGGGCTCACCCCTCTCTGCTATGAGCATTTTAAAGGAAAAGAGAGATTTACAAAGCAGGTTAGACTGGTTGGACGAGCAAAACTGAGTGGCAATTGAAGGGTTAAGCTCCCTCAGGCTCCTCTGCACTGCCCCGAGGCAAGCTGAGGCTGGGCTTTGCATTTTAGGGATGGAAGCAGTGCTGAGATCTTCCTCTCCTGTCTGTGAGCCCTTTAAGACTCGGTCTTTGCAAATGTGAAACTGACATTGACCTGAATGGGTGTTTCTCTTCTCGAATCTTTCCTCTGTATATAAGGCAGCAAGAAGCACAGCTGCACTTTTTAAGAGACGGCCTTAGATTGAAGCTGGTGCCTCTTGGATCGCCACCCGGCACACCCAATGTTGAGTTCTCTTGACAGAACTGGGATTTGGGTGTGATTCTGAAGACAGTTTTCTCCCCGCTTCTGCAGATGCTGAGCCTTTGTTGGCCTTTGTTTATGCCTCCAGTGGAGAGAAATTTGCGGTTCTGAAACAGCTGGAACCTTTCAAGGACAAAGTCCTGGAGAAAAGGAGGCAGGAACACATCACTTTGCCCAGGTAAAGAGTCTGGGGGCTGACAATCCACCAGATTTCTGAGGGGGGGGAGTCTAACAAGGCCTTGTCCCTCAATAGGCAGTCCATTGACTCTTTCCAGTCTTCAGTGTTCTTACGCCTTTCTCTGCAGCTTGCAGTTGCTTCTGACACCACAACTGCAAATTTCCTTATGATTTGTGTTTAAAGTGCCATCAAGTCACAGCTGACTTATGGCAACCCCTTGTGGCGTGTTACCAGAACTGCTCTTTATTAAATGGGGAAATTAGCTTTAGCAGTCTGGAACTAAAAATAAGCGCGGATCATAACCTATGTTTACGGAGGTCCCGATTCCAGACACTCAAGTGACAAAGAGGCAGACTACAAAATAGGTTCAAACACGTGTATTTTGCTAATAATGTGGCGTAAGCCTGAACTTGCACATACACACAAGAGCATACAAGAACTAGGAATACAGAGTATGACATACAGAGACTTTCGCATTAGCAGGATCCCAATGATGGTGGGGAATACTCACTTTCCTGAAGCGAAGCAGAGACACGACAGCAAGATGGCCAAATGCCCGCACTGGAGCCACAGAGAGACAGCAAGGGGTCTGGATAGGATGGCACGCGCCGGGACAGGATGGGAATGGCACGAACAACGTGTGGTCTGAGAGGCCGGCTTAAATACCCTAGGATGTACCCTGGGGCCGGTGCTATACTTGGTGGTTCTCACAGATTAAAACAAAGACTTTAATGATCCACTGAATGGTTTGGATGGGCCACTTTAGGAATCTGATCAAGTTATAATGACACCTCAGGAAGGGGGAACAAAGGAGGGAGGGGGAAGCCCAAGTGTGCTGGAAGGATGTTCCAGCGGACAGGGCTTGTCCTGATGTCATCAGCTTCTGGAATGCGGAGGTTTCTTTGAGATGCATTCTCTAAGTGCTTGGGATGGTCAGCACTTAGTTCCTTCTCCGGGGCGGCTCCTAAGATATGCAGAGCGGGGCGAGGTTCCCTCGCTGCAGACGTGGTGTGCCCGCTTCTCCGAAACGGCTTCTCAAAGCAAGCTTCTTCTCTCGGTCTTCTGGCTGCCTGGGAACATGGACGCCGGCTGGGCAAGGCTGGGGCTGGATAGCAGGCTTCCTGGTAGCGAGGGCAAGCTCGGCAACCGGCCCGCGGGAGGCTCCAGGTGGGAACTAGCCAGGGGGCGCCTGGCCAGGCTCGCTGGAGGTTTCCGCAGCTGGTGCCCGGCTGCTAGCAGCGGCTTGGGCCCGAATGAGGCAAGCTTCCATGGAGGCAGGGGGAACAGCATGTAAAACACAGTCCATAGCAGGGAACAGGCATGGTCCGTGGCAGATGGCAAGGCGGGCACGGGGCACACGTGTAGCAAGGTCCAAACACGCCCACTGGGAGGCACAGATACAGGTCCAGGCAGGGCTGCCCAGAAAGAGAGTCCTTTTGTGCCGTAATCCAGGCATGGCTGCAGGTAACTGACACAGTCTATGGCAGCAGCAAAGTGACTAACAAACAGGCAGGAAACTGACACGTGTATTTAGGATGCACACGTGTGGTACAGTCCCTCCCACACATAATATAACGAGCTCGGGGGGTCGGATCCACTGCTCTTCACCACTGCGGAAGATGGTGCGATCCGTGGGGAAGGTTATATTGCTCTGCTGCACAACCTTGCAGACCATCCATCATTTCGTCTTCGGCTAGGGCATTGATGCATCTCCAGTGGGGGTAGGGCATTAATTTGGACGGGCGTCCCCCTATTAGGGTGCCGGTCAGCACGAGCAAACACAGAGTAGCCAGGTGCCTCATCTCCTGGCCTTTCCTTTCCTTTTTGCAGTAAGAATTTCCTGGGGAGACCTGCAGGTACAAATACAGGTCCCCTGAGTTTGTTGCAACACATAAAATAAATGAAGCGGAGGAAAAGGGAAGGCGTCTTTCTGCCAGCACTGTTTATTAGTTGGGGCTCGAACGAGGAGGCCCAGGGCACTAAGCGGGCCTTCCAGCTTGTTACCCTGGAGAACTCCTGTGCGGGAGCTCCTTTCTATAGCATGTATATTTCAGGGGGAACGTCCTTACGTTGAGCGAAAATCGGCTGTGCGTTAGGCGGGGTTATGCAAACTCGCCCCAAGGGTGCCTGGGTGCCTAGACTATGTGGCCTCCAGGTGTCCCTTGCTCGGTGGCGGGTTGTACTTATTTTGCGGGCTGAGAGCTATCGGTCCGGCTTGGCCTGGCCTTGCCGTTTGTTTTGTTAGAGAGCGGTTCTCGGTGACCATAAGGGCTACTGCTAACGGAGACCTTCATCTAATTTTTCTGAAATTATTTTTAAGTAGGTGTGGTTAGGGTTGAAGGTATGTTTTATGATGGTTTGCTTTGCTTTGCCTTTTTCCCTCTGCTTTTTTGCAGAACCTCATCTATGTATTTCAGCAGACCATATTTTTTCCTAGGAACAATTTTTGGAGGGACTCCCTCGGGAGGCCCCAATTTTCTGGTTAAAAGAAAGAAAAACACACAAAGCAAAGCACACGGGCGTGGGGTGATTTCGGGTTGCCCTCACTTGGAAGGCCTGGCATGGCTTCATTATAACTTCAATATGTCTCCCCCCCTTCTTTTCCCTTACATGGTACGGGCAAGGGAAAAGACTACATAAAACGGGGTGGGCGGGCGGGCGGGCGGAAAGGGCCGAAGGGGAGCCAAGGGCGCTCGGCGGCGTTTATCGAAAAGCGGCGAAGGCGGCGGAAATCTTCCGGCGCCACTGGGTCTGGGTTGCTCAGGGGTCATCTTGGCGCGGGGGCTTCTGGCTATGTAAATGAGGCACGCTGCCATCTGTGCGTAGCGAACGCACCTCAATAACACATTCCAGAGGGCACATATTTACAAAATACTGACGGGTCTTTTATCCTTGCACTAAAGTGTACTAGATGGCGGCGCCGTATAGCAACTCACCATGACGAATAAGAACATTGGTAAAAGAGGGGTGGCGAACCTAGTGGGGGAATTTTCTCAAGGGGAGGCACGGCCTTCAAAGCCACAGCCGACTGCTATGCAAATGCATGGGTCTGGCAGGTGAGACCCCGAATCTACATAGATGCGGGATCTGCATCAGCACGGCGCGGGTGAAACATTTTCAAACAACGGGATCACCTTATTTGGTGGTCCCAATATTGGAAATGCTACAATCACCTTTGGGCTAAAGCCTCTCGAAATACTTTGACACCAGGCAATTCTCTTTAGCCTGTGTAATTTTTTCCCGAACATGCGGCTTAAAAATCCTATTAAGAATCACTTTTGCTGGTGGTCTTCTTTGGCTTTGGCTGCCGTTTTCCCCCCCAAGGGTCCCAACTATGGGGCCCGCCTATGAAGGTTGAAGAACAGAACTGAAAAAAACTCTTAACACTTATACACTCTGATTTTTTCTATACTATAGCAACAAAGGTTTGATCTAGAGGAACACAGGGTATCTCTGGGCCAGGGTGAAGGGATATCTGGCGAACTACTGGGCGGAGAGGGATGGGGCTGTTTTTTCCCCAAGGGTCCCAACTATGGGGCCCGCCTATGAAGGTTGAAGAACAGAACTGAAAAAAACTCTTAACACTTATACACTCTGATTTTTTCTATACTAAAGCAACAAAGGTTTGATCTAGAGGAACACAGGGTATCTCCGGCCCAGGGTGAAGGGATATATGGCGAACTACTGGGCGGAGAGGGATGGGGCTGGCGGCTGCTCCCCCAGAATCATACACCGGCGGGGGTGTTTGGAGCGGCTTCCCTTTCCATTCCTTCAGTTGGGAAGCGTGGAAGTATTTGAGCCAAGTTCCTCCTGTCTTTCTCTGAATGGCTACCTGGTAGACTGCTGGGGAGATTCTTTTTGTAATCGGGACGGGGCCTTGCCATTTGGCTGCTAGCGAGTGGGCCTTCTGTGAGAACTTCCTATATAAAACGAGCTGTCCTTCCTCCCACTGTCTTGGGTTCCTGACCCATCCTAGCTTGCGGTCCATGTCTTTCTGTGCTACACCTAACTTCTGGGCCACTTGCATGTGGATGGCGTGTACTGACGAGATTAGGTCCTGAACCCATGCATCATTGATTACTACGGGCTGCATGTCGGAAGGGAGCTGCGTGTCTAGCCAGAAGGCTTCTGGGAGCTGCATTTTCCGTCCTGTCATGACCATATGGGGCGTAAGTCCGTGAACTGCGTTGGTGCCCCTGATGGCCATTAGAATGATGGGGAGTTTTTCATCCCAGTCTCTCCCGGAGGAGCGAACCATCTTCCGGAGAGCCTCCTTGAGGGTCCGATTGGTTCTTTCTATGGCGCCGGAGGCCTGAGGGTGGCCGGCTATGTGAAAGCGCTGTTGAATGCCTAGCGCCTTACAAAGCTCCTGGGTGACTTCTCCAATGAAGTGTGAGCCCAAATCTGAATCCATGACTCTTACAGTGCCCCATCGTGAAAATACATTATTAAACAGAAGTTTGGCTGTGGTGGCTGCGGTGTTGTGCTTACATGGGAACGCTTCGACCCATTTACTGAAGGGATCTATGACAGTGAGACAGTAGCGATTGCCGCGGGGTGTTGGGGGAAGGGGACCGATAAAGTCAATCTGTATGCGAGCCCAGGGCCCATCAATTCTCTGATGCTGGAGGAGAGCTCTGGGTCCGGTGGGGTCTGCATTGACCATAGCGCAGGACAGACAGTTGTCTACCCATTGCGCTACTTCGGTGCGCATGCCAGGCCACCAACCGACCTCTCTTACCCTCTCCAGAGTCAGATCCTTGCCTCGGTGTCCCTGCTTGTGGACAAACTGAATCAGGTCGGCCCTGACTTCCAGCGGTACCACCCAGTGGCGTTCGCCATCCGCACCTACTGCCCATACTACACCTTCTTCTTTTTCCTTAATGGCTAGTCTTCCTGTCTGGTCTCCTCCTACGGCTAGAAGGCTAGCTACTTCGGGGTCGGATGCTTGCAGCTGGGCCAGGTCCAGTGTGCATGCTGGCTCCCTAGCCTGATCACGGGCCTGTGCCCGGGTAGTAACAGGATGGAGGGGGAAGCCTGGGGCTGGTTCTGGCGAAAGGGCACTCTCAGCGGCGGCGGCTTTAGCGGCCAGGTCTGCCTGGTCGTTCCAATATGCGGTCTCCGAGTTTGACTTTTGGTGCCCCTTAACGTGGGTCACTTGTGTGGGACCCGTGCGGGACTGGAAGAGCACGGCCGCGTGCTGCCATAGCTGGAGGTGGGCTACGGGTTTCCCATCGCTAGCTCTCCATCCTTGGTTCTGCCACACCGGGAGCCAGACCGTGGTGGCTTTGGCCGTCCAATCCGAGTCTGTGTAAATGGCAAGGGGGCTCTCTGGGGGCTCAAATTCAAGCACCGCCAGAAGCGCTTGCACCTCAGCCGCTTGGCTGGAATGGGGGCGGGCTGGTCCCTTGAGGGTGAACGCATCGCTCACTCGCACTGCGCCATAGCCTGTCCGAGGGGAGCCACCGACATGAAAGGAGGAGCCGTCGCAGAACCAGCACGTGAAGCCGTTCAGCCGGGCTTCCTCTAGCGGGACCCCCCAAGTGACTGGCCAGACAACATGCGGTGGCGGATCTAGAGGGCACTCATTCTCGGTCCCGGTTACCAAAAGGCCATATGGGGCGGGTGGCTCGGTAGCTTCCTTCTTGAATTCTACGCCACAATTGACTAGGGCCAAGGTCCATTGCGCTATGCGGGCGTTCGATACCTGCCCGTCCTGGATCTTGCCCGAGAGTATGTACTTAGGGGGCGTGTGGGTCGTTTGCACGATGGTGCGGGAGCCTCCTATAATAAATTCCCAATGGGTCAGGCTCCAAACTAGGGCAAGGCAAGTCTTCTCACATGGGCTGAACTTGGTTTCTACCGGAGTTAGATTGCGAGAGGCATAAGCTACTACTCGTGCGGCTCCTGCCTGCTGCTGAGTGAGCGTGGCTCCTATGCTTTTGTCGGAAACGGCTAACTGAATGTAGAATGGCTGGGCAACGTCTGGGTGAGCTAATGCCGGAGCTGCGGCCAGGCTGTGTTTAAGTTCGGCTAGGGCTTTCTGCTGGTCAGGTCCCCATTCCTAAGGGGTGTTCTTCCTAAGGAGAGCATAGAGGGGGCGAGCCTTATCTGCAAAGGACTCGATGAAGTCCCGGGAGAAGTTAAAGGTCCCTAGGAGAGCTCTGAGAGAGGGGACGTCGGTGGGGGCAGGCAGCTTGGAAATGACCTCCATTCGCTGGGCGTCCGGGGTGCGACCCTCGGGTCCCAGGGTCAGACCCAGGTACTTGACACTGGTCTGAACCAATTGGGCCTTTTCCCTGCTGGCCTTGAATCCCATCTCGCGGAGAAGCTCTAGGACTTCCCGGGTGACTTGGTGGGCTAATTCCTCCGTGGGGGCGTGGACCAGGATATCATCCACATAGCTCAGGACGTGGGGCCTCGAGGAAGGTTGGAGGCGCTCCCACATCTGGACCACGTGGGCGTGACATATACTGGGGCTGGAGTGAAATCCCTGGGGTGTCTGTTTGAATGCGTATTGCTGGCCGCGGAAAGTGAACGCGAATTTATACCAGCAAGACTCATGCAACTGGATGGAATGGAAAGCATTGGCCAGGTCTATGACCGAGTAGAACCGGGATCCAGCAGCAATGGCCGTCAAGATCTCGTTGTATTTAGCCATGAACGGGGCAACTGGAGGGGTGGTGGCGTTTAGGGCGCAGAAGTCGACCGTCATTCTCCAGGTCACTCCATCTGCTTTCAGGACCGGCCACAACGGGGCGTTGCAGATGGACTGCATCGGGAGTATGACGTCCCACTTAAGGAGTCCTTCTATTGTCTTAGCTATCCCTGCCTCGGCTTCGGCGGGGTATTTGTACTGCTTCTGGGGAGGGGGATCTTTCCCTTCGATTAGGACGCAAGCGCCCTTAACTTTCCCGCACTCGGCCTTGTCGGTTACCCAAACCTCGGGGAAATCCTGAACCCAGGGGTCTTCTGCGATGGGGGCGAGAGGCAGGGGGGCCTTGAGGGCGGCGCACCGGTGGACGGCATTGACAAAGTCTGGGCCTCCTGGAATTCACCAAAGGAGCCCATTCGCTAAGTCAATCATCAGTCCCTCAGCTCTGAAAAACAGCATGCCCAAAAGTCCATCGTCCTCTCCCCGGTTCGCGCATGCCGAAATCCGGGTGGCCATGTTCCCAACTGTGAGGGGGATGTCCTGCCAGACCGAGGATTCCTGCATGCCGCCTCCGAAACCGGCGAGCTGCATGGTAGTAGGGGTCCGGGTTCCCTTTGTGACTAAGGTGGGCCGGAGTATATTAAGTGATGCTCCGGTATCTATAAGGAGGGTGGCAGGCTTCTTCTTTTCCCCGTGAGTCCCGATCCCTGCCTTCACTGTCGGTCTCCCCCATGTGTCCGGCTTTAGCCTGGCGACTATGCCCACGGAGGGAGACTGGGACTCGGGGCAACCCTAGTCTGACCCTGCGGCCTGGCCAGTGGAGGTGGCGCTTCCCCGGAAGGGGTTATTGGAGCTCGAGTGCTCCCGAACGGCTGCTATCGGGGTGTCCGAGAAGGAGGGCTCAGGCGGCAAGGGGGGTGCCGTTGGGAGTGCCGGAGGCTGCTGCTGGTCTTCCCAGTCCATGATCGCCTTCATCAGAGTAGACGTGGGCTTTCCGTGGAATAGCTCCATGTCTGCTCCGAGCTTTTTGAGGCGCATCCAAAGTTCCCAACGGAGGGGGTCCTTGGACTGGGGCGCGCCGCCGTGGTCCAAGTAGCCCTCGTGGTTGCCCTGAGATACTCCCCATGCGTTAGACTGATCTGGAGGGGGATAGACCTGGTGGTTGTACGGGTGCGATGCCCGAGAGTGGGAGGGTGTCCAGGGCGCATCTTGCGTCCGGGGCTCGTGGGGCCCCTGCTGGGAGGAAGAGCCGTAGCTCGGGGTGGGCGCGAAGGAGACTCCCGAACGGTAGTCCCTCGGGTCTCTTCCTCGGTTGAAACTGCTGCTCCTTCCCCGCAGGATCCCTCCCTGCGACTCCGGGTACAAGTTGCATCCTTGTGATCGGTACTGGGAGTGGGGGCCGTTATTGGCGTAGGTTACGGTATTTATTGGCTCGCTCTCCTTCCTACGTGGGGCTGGGGACTTCACATGGCTGATCGCTCCGGTTTCTCGCAACAGGCCAGCAATGCTTCTGATGCGAGCTTCCAGTTCTCCCCATGTGATGCTCCCGGGTTCTACTCCTGCTAGGGCTAGGCGGGTAGTGCTATTAAGTCCATCTATGACTGCCCTTCTGAACTCTAGCTCGTCAAAGTCGGGTATGTCACTGGTATCTAAATCCACTTCATCAGCTAGCTCCTCAAGGAGCTGCTTCCTGGCCAAGTATGCTTCTGGGTCCTCTCCGGGTTTTTGAGACTCTGCAATGTACAGGGCCTTTAAACTCTTGGTGGGCCAGAGGAATGCGCACAACTCTTTAATGGCCCCATACTGGCTGCGGGTGGCTAGCCTTTGGTTAGAAACATAAGTGTTGAGGGCTGAGACTATTTCGGGGCTGGCGGGCCAGCTCCTCTCTATGGGCCGTCTAGGGGATATGTTCCCTCGGGTCCTCAAGGCGTTTTAAAAAAATTACACAAAGGATTTTACTGGGTTCTACAAAGCTTACTTTAGCGGGGGTGTTTAAGGGTCCTACTTTTTAGGTTCACAAGGGTATTTTAAGGGTCCTACACTTGGTTCTTCTCCACCGGGGGAGAAGTGAAGTTCCTATCCCCGCTTCAAGCCTGCCTACAGGCCACGGGACCGGGAAAAGTCCGGACTAGCAGCGGTACTGCCCGGTTTACTGGCTCAGAAGGTGCTCTCAAGCTTCTCTAAGCCCAAGAATCAAAACTCTCAATGCTTCCAAGCCTCTGCTCAGAAGCCAAAGCTCAGGGGTCTCCCAAGCCTGTACTCAGAAAACCAGAAATGCTCCCAAGCCTCTGCTCAGAAGCGAAAATGCTCTCAAGCTCTCTGCCCAAGAACTACACTGAAAAAGTCCCCAGGCCTCGTGCTCAGAGACAAACGGTTAAACTGTCTCCAAGCCTAGACCAAAAGACTAAAGCGCTCAAGGACTGCCTCTGCATGTCCCCAAGCAAAAGTGCCCAGGAGTAAAACCACAATACTCCCAAGCAGGAAGGCGCTCAAGAGTTCAAATAACTCCCAAGCAAAAGCGCTCAAGACTTCTACTAAGTCCCAAGCGAGGTGCACTCAAGAGTCCTACTAACTCTCAAGCACGGTGCGCCCAAGAGTGTACCTTAAAACTCTTAAGCACGGTGCGGCCGGCTGCCGTGGGGCTTCAGGAACCTGACTGTAGATTCCCAAAGCTAACTGAACGAATGGACTAACGATCCCTTCACGTTTCCTCCGGAGCGGGGATTGAAGCCTAAGTGCTGGCAGGAACGGGGTTTGGACGGGCTTAGGAGAGACGGGGGAGGGCTTAAGATAACTCTTTTTTTTTTTTTAAGTAGACCCAGTGCCAATTCTTTTCCATGTATCTACCCCATTTCTTCCTTCATGGGTACTTATAGTGGTTTCTGTAGAATAACAAAAGTACTTACTTTACTTACTTACTTACGTCTGTCCAGGGCTCATTTCGAGGGGGAACATGCTGGAACACAGTTCCAGCAGTTCCCCAAAGAGGTCACATGTCAGGTGGCCCCACCCACCTCTCGGCCATTTTGGGCCTGTTTCGGGCTGGATTGGGGCCCAAATGGCCCAGATCAGGCCTCTGACGGGTGGTGGATCACTCTCCTGCTCAGCAGCAGCCCAATCCTGACCATTTTGGGCCACTTTTCAGCCATTTTCAGCCCCTTTTGCCATTTTGGGCTAATTTTGGCCCTGAATGGCCAGGATTGGGTCCAAAAGAGCCAGGATAGGTGAGGTCGGGGCGTGTGGCATATGCAAATCAGTTGTGTTAATGACACGCTTCCAATGATGTCAAGGGGTGTGGCATATGCTAATGGGTGATGCTAATGAGTTCCTCCAGCTCTTTTTCTATGAAGTGACCCCTGCTTATGTCTTTTATAGGTTGCCTTTCTCACTGAGACTCCAGGCAGATTACATTTCCATAAACCATGCCATAGGGTGAATAAACATAAGTTTACAAAGACCGAGCATTAGCAGGAATCCAACACAGAGTAGAAGAAATTCTGAAACAGAACATCAGCAATTCTAGGGCTGACAATAGACAACATAGAAGTGCCCAGTAGGGTCATCCTTGAAGCACAGGTAGCACCTAGGAGCATACACTTAAAGCAACTGATAGGATTTGAGGCAACACGGTGGTGAAGTCTATGGTCCCTAACTCGTTAGTGAAGCATTTGACAGACACACAAAACAGATACCGTTGACCTCTTATCGCTGGGGCTAATCCAAGATCTAGGGGGCAGGCTCACTGCAGGCCAGAGGCCCCGGACTGAGAGCCAAACTACAAGTGACGCCTGACACAGGTTGGACACTTGTCAGCTTCCCTCAAGTTTTGAGGGGAAATGTAGGCATCCTGGACTTGCAGCTGTAATGGAGAGCCAAGCTGTAAAACCAGGGCGCCTACATTTCCCATCAAAACTTGAGGGAAGCTGACAAGTGTCCAACCTGTGTAAGGCGTCACTTGTAGTCTGGCTCTGAGAGCGCTTGGCTCTCGCCCTTCCGCCTGCACCAAGCCCTTGTGCCTAAGGGGAAACCCTGCGCCAGAGGAGAAAGAGAAACCCAGCCCGGAGCTCGTTCAGCCAGCAAAGAGATGCTCCTGTCCTTCCTTTCCCACTCATTTGTCCTCACAACAGTCCTAGAAGGAAGGTCCATCTGGGAGGAAGTGGCTTGCCAGAGGCCACTAAATGGAGATTGTGATCGAAGGAGGATTTAAATCTGGATCTCTCCATCCAGGCCTGCCGTTCTGTCCGCGTAACTCTCTTCCATCCCCGTGCTTCTGGTGCACAAGGGGGATGAGAGTCTCTTGGCCTGTTGATCTGAGCCCAGCGGGGGTCCTAACAAGCATTCTCACCTCTTCCCCAGCTCCTTCTGGCTCAGGACAGAGAAGAGGGGGGCAGCCCAGTCATCCGCTTCCTCAACCCCCCCAGAGACTTTGGAGCAGCAGGGCTACCTCCTCCGTGTCTTCTATCGATGCAAGGGGAAGCAGGTGGCGCACGTCCAGGTCTTGGCTTCTTCCGCTGCGAGGCTGCACGTACCTGTGTTCAAGAGGCGGTGGGCACGCAGTCTCAGAGCCAGGGCCCAAACGAAGGAGGTCAAGCTGGACTTGCCGGACCGGCTGCTCTACAGACAGACAGGACGACATTATCAAGCATGCCATTGCCATCCGGGACCTGGAGCTGAGAGCCTGGATCAGCGACGACCGGAGGGCAAGGGGAGGAGTGTCACAGCCGAGCGTGCCGTACGAGGAAGGGGCTGCCAGAACCTCTCGCCCTCTGCAGCGTGCGTCCCTGCTCAGGAGGCCCTTCAAAGCTCACCCTCGGTGCCTCCACTGGGACCAGCAGATCCTCTGGGACGTGTGGCGAGTAAGGGGCCTGAAGTGCAGAGCCCCGCTAGGTGAGAGGGCTGGGGCTTGGAAGGGGCTAGGGCTTAACAACAATGACAACATCCGGCAACTTAACACTCGCTCAGAGAGTTTTACAAAATGTGTTATTATTATCCCCACGACAATCAGCCTGTGCGTTGAGTGGCGCTGAGACAGCCAGTTTGGTGTCGTGGTTAAGAGAGTGGGACACTAATCTGGAGAACAGGGTTTGATTTCCCGCTCCTCTGCTTGAAGCCAGCTGGGTGGCCTTGGGTCAGTCACAGCTCTCTCAGAGCTCTCTCAGCCTCACCCCCTCACAGGACGTTTGTTGTTGTGGGGATAATAATGACACACTTTGTAAACCGCTCTGAGTGGGTGTTAAGTCATCTTGAAGGGTGGTATATAAATCACATTTTATGATTTATGAGATGAGATGTGTTAATGACACGCTTCCAATGATGTCAAGGGGTGTGGCATATGCTAATGGGTGATGCTAATGAGTTCCTCCAGCTCTTTTTCTATGAAGTGACCCCTGCTTATGTCTTTTATAGGTTGCCTTTCTCACTGAGACTCCAGGCAGATTACATTTCCATAAACCATGCCATAGGGTGAATAAACATAAGTTTACAAAGACCGAGCATTAGCAGGAATCCAACACAGAGTAGAAGAAATTCTGAAACAGAACATAAGCAATTCTAGGGCTGACAATAGACAACATAGAAGTACCCAGTAGGATCATACTTGAAGCACAGGTAGCACCTAGGAGCATACACTTAAAGCAACTGATAGGATTTGAGGCAACACGGTGGTGAAGTCTATGGTCCCTAACTCGTTAGTGAAGCATTTGACAGACACACAAAACAGATACCGTTGACCTCTTATCGCTGGGGCTAATCCAAGATCTAGGGGGCAGGCTCACTGCAGGCCAGAGGCCCCGGACTGAGAGCCAAACTACAAGTGACGCCTGACACAGGTTGGACACTTGTCAGCTTCCCTCAAGTTTTGAGGGGAAATGTAGGCATCCTGGACTTGCAGCTGTAATGGAGAGCCAAGCTGTAAAACCAGGGCGCCTACATTTCCCATCAAAACTTGAGGGAAGCTGACAAGTGTCCAACCTGTGTAAGGCGTCACTTGTAGTCTGGCTCTGAGAGCGCTTGGCTCTCGCCCTTCCGCCTGCACCAAGCCCTTGTGCCTAAGGGGAAACCCTGCGCCAGAGGAGAAAGAGAAACCCAGCCCGGAGCTCGTTCAGCCAGCAAAGAGATGCTCCTGTCCTTCCTTTCCCACTCATTTGTCCTCACAACAGTCCTAGAAGGAAGGTCCATCTGGGAGGAAGTGGCTTGCCAGAGGCCACTAAATGGAGATTGTGATCGAAGGAGGATTTAAATCTGGATCTCTCCATCCAGGCCTGCCGTTCTGTCCGCGTAACTCTCTTCCATCCCCGTGCTTCTGGTGCACAAGGGGGATGAGAGTCTCTTGGCCTGTTGATCTGAGCCCAGCGGGGGTCCTAACAAGCATTCTCACCTCTTCCCCAGCTCCTTCTGGCTCAGGACAGAGAAGAGGGGGGCAGCCCAGTCATCCGCTTCCTCAACCCCCCAGAGACTTTGGAGCAGCAGGGCTACCTCCTCCGTGTCTTCTATCGATGCAAGGGGAAGCAGGTGGCGCACGTCCAGGTCTTGGCTTCTTCCGCTGCGAGGCTGCACGTACCTGTGTTCAAGAGGCGGTGGGCACGCAGTCTCAGAGCCAGGGCCCAAACGAAGGAGGTCAAGCTGGACTTGCCGGACCGGCTGCTCTACAGACAGACAGGACGACATTATCAAGCATGCCATTGCCATCCGGGACCTGGAGCTGAGAGCCTGGATCAGCGACGACCGGAGGGCAAGGGGAGGAGTGTCACAGCCGAGCGTGCCGTACGAGGAAGGGGCTGCCAGAACCTCTCGCCCTCTGCAGCGTGCGTCCCTGCTCAGGAGGCCCTTCAAAGCTCACCCTCGGTGCCTCCACTGGGACCAGCAGATCCTCTGGGACGTGTGGCGAGTAAGGGGCCTGAAGTGCAGAGCCCCGCTAGGTGAGAGGGCTGGGGCTTGGAAGGGGCTAGGGCTTAACAACAATGACAACATCCGGCAACTTAACACTCGCTCAGAGAGTTTTACAAAATGTGTTATTATTATCCCCACGACAATCACCCTGTGAGTTGAGTGGCGCTGAGACAGCCAGTTTGGTGTCGTGGTTAAGAGAGTGGGACTCTAATCTGGAGAACAGGGTTTGATTTCCCGCTCCTCCGCTTGAAGCCAGCTGGGTGGCCTTGGGTCAGTCACAGCTCTCTCAGAGCTCTCTCAGCCTCACCCCCTCACAGGATGTTTGTTGTTGTGGGGATAATAATGACACACTTTGTAAACCGCTCTGAGTGGGTGTTAAGTCATCTTGAAGGGTGGTATATAAATCACATTTTATGATTTATGAGATGAGATGTGTTAATGACACGCTTCCAATGATGTCAAGGGGTGTGGCATATGCTAATGGGTGATGCTAATGAGTTCCTCCAGCTCTTTTTCTATGAAGTGACCCCTGCTTATGTCTTTTATAGGTTGCCTTTCTCACTGAGACTCCAGGCAGTGATTTCCATAAACCATGCCATAGGGTGAATAAACATAAGTTTACAAAGACCGAGCATTAGCAGGAATCCAACACAGAGTAGAAGAAATTCTGAAACAGAACATAAGCAATTCTAGGGCTGACATTACAAAACGTAGAAGTACCCAGTAGGATCATACTTGAAGCACAGGTAGCACCTAGGAGCATACACTTAAAGCAACTGATAGGATTTGAGGCAACACGGTGGTGAAGTCTATGGTCCCTAACTCGTTAGTGAAGCATTTGACAGACACACAAAACAGATACCGTTGACCTCTTATCGCTGGGGCTAATCCAAGATCTAGGGGGCAGGCTCACTGCAGGCCAGAGGCCCCGGACTGAGAGCCAAACTACAAGTGACGCCTGACACAGGTTGGACACTTGTCAGCTTCCCTCAAGTTTTGAGGGGAAATGTAGGCATCCTGGACTTGCAGCTGTAATGGAGAGCCAAGCTGTAAAACCAGGGCGCCTACATTTCCCATCAAAACTTGAGGGAAGCTGACAAGTGTCCAACCTGTGTAAGGCGTCACTTGTAGTCTGGCTCTGAGAGCGCTTGGCTCTCGCCCTTCCGCCTGCACCAAGCCCTTGTGCCTAAGGGGAAACCCTGCGCCAGAGGAGAAAGAGAAACCCAGCCCGGAGCTCGTTCAGCCAGCAAAGAGATGCTCCTGTCCTTCCTTTCCCACTCATTTGTCCTCACAACAGTCCTAGAAGGAAGGTCCATCTGGGAGGAAGTGGCTTGCCAGAGGCCACTAAATGGAGATTGTGATCGAAGGAGGATTTAAATCTGGATCTCTCCATCCAGGCCTGCCGTTCTGTCCGCGTAACTCTCTTCCATCCCCGTGCTTCTGGTGCACAAGGGGGATGAGAGTCTCTTGGCCTGTTGATCTGAGCCCAGCGGGGGTCCTAACAAGCATTCTCACCTCTTCCCCAGCTGCTTCTGGCTCAGGACAGAGAAGAGGGGGGCAGCCCAGTCATCCGCTTCCTCAACCCCCCAGAGACTTTGGAGCAGCAGGGCTACCTCCTCCGTGTCTTCTATCGATGCAAGGGGAAGCAGGTGGCGCACGTCCAGGTCTTGGCTTCTTCCGCTGCGAGGCTGCACGTACCTGTGTTCAAGAGGCGGTGGGCACGCAGTCTCAGAGCCAGGGCCCAAACGAAGGAGGTCAAGCTGGACTTGCCGGACCGGCTGCTCTACAGACAGACAGGACGACATTATCAAGTATGCCATTGCCATCCGGGACCTGGAGCTGAGAGCCTGGATCAGCGACGACCGGAGGGCAAGGGGAGGAGTGTCACAGCCGAGCGTGCCGTACGAGGAAGGGGCTGCCAGAACCTCTCGCCCTCTGCAGCGTGCGTCCCTGCTCAGGAGGCCCTTCAAAGCTCACCCTCGGTGCCTCCACTGGGACCAGCAGATCCTCTGGGACGTGTGGCGAGTAAGGGGCCTGAAGTGCAGAGCCCCGCTAGGTGAGAGGGCTGGGGCTTGGAAGGGGCTAGGGCTTAACAACAATGACAACATCCGGCAACTTAACACTCGCTCAGAGAGTTTTACAAAATGTGTTATTATTATCCCCACGACAATCACCCTGTGAGTTGAGTGGCGCTGAGACAGCCAGTTTGGTGTCGTGGTTAAGAGAGTGGGACTCTAATCTGGAGAACAGGGTTTGATTTCCCGCTCCTCCGCTTGAAGCCAGCTGGGTGGCCTTGGGTCAGTCACAGCTCTCTCAGAGCTCTCTCAGCCTCACCCCCCTCACAGGATGTTTGTTGTTGTGGGGATAATAATGACACACTTTGTAAACCGCTCTGAGTGGGTGTTAAGTCATCTTGAAGGGTGGTATATAAATCACATTTTATGATTTATGAGATGAGATGTGTTAATGACACGCTTCCAATGATGTCAAGGGGTGTGGCATATGCTAATGGGTGATGCTAATGAGTTCCTCCAGCTCTTTTTCTATGAAGTGACCCCTGCTTATGTCTTTTATAGGTTGCCTTTCTCACTGAGACTCCAGGCAGATTACATTTCCATAAACCATGCCATAGGGTGAATAAACATAAGTTTACAAAGACCGAGCATTAGCAGGAATCCAACACAGAGTAGAAGAAATTCTGAAACAGAACATCAGCAATTCTAGGGCTGACAATAGACAACATAGAAGTGCCCAGTAGGGTCATCCTTGAAGCACAGGTAGCACCTAGGAGCATACACTTAAAGCAACTGATAGGATTTGAGGCAACACGGTGGTGAAGTCTATGGTCCCTAACTCGTTAGTGAAGCATTTGACAGACACACAAAACAGATACCGTTGACCTCTTATCGCTGGGGCTAATCCAAGATCTAGGGGGCAGGCTCACTGCAGGCCAGAGGCCCCGGACTGAGAGCCAAACTACAAGTGACGCCTGACACAGGTTGGACACTTGTCAGCTTCCCTCAAGTTTTGAGGGGAAATGTAGGCATCCTGGACTTGCAGCTGTAATGGAGAGCCAAGCTGTAAAACCAGGGCGCCTACATTTCCCATCAAAACTTGAGGGAAGCTGACAAGTGTCCAACCTGTGTAAGGCGTCACTTGTAGTCTGGCTCTGAGAGCGCTTGGCTCTCGCCCTTCCGCCTGCACCAAGCCCTTGTGCCTAAGGGGAAACCCTGCGCCAGAGGAGAAAGAGAAACCCAGCCCGGAGCTCGTTCAGCCAGCAAAGAGATGCTCCTGTCCTTCCTTTCCCACTCATTTGTCCTCACAACAGTCCTAGAAGGAAGGTCCATCTGGGAGGAAGTGGCTTGCCAGAGGCCACTAAATGGAGATTGTGATCGAAGGAGGATTTAAATCTGGATCTCTCCATCCAGGCCTGCCGTTCTGTCCGCGTAACTCTCTTCCATCCCCGTGCTTCTGGTGCACAAGGGGGATGAGAGTCTCTTGGCCTGTTGATCTGAGCCCAGCGGGGGTCCTAACAAGCATTCTCACCTCTTCCCCAGCTCCTTCTGGCTCAGGACAGAGAAGAGGGGGGCAGCCCAGTCATCCGCTTCCTCAACCCCCCCAGAGACTTTGGAGCAGCAGGGCTACCTCCTCCGTGTCTTCTATCGATGCAAGGGGAAGCAGGTGGCGCACGTCCAGGTCTTGGCTTCTTCCGCTGCGAGGCTGCACGTACCTGTGTTCAAGAGGCGGTGGGCACGCAGTCTCAGAGCCAGGGCCCAAACGAAGGAGGTCAAGCTGGACTTGCCGGACCGGCTGCTCTACAGACAGACAGGACGACATTATCAAGCATGCCATTGCCATCCGGGACCTGGAGCTGAGAGCCTGGATCAGCGACGACCGGAGGGCAAGGGGAGGAGTGTCACAGCCGAGCGTGCCGTACGAGGAAGGGGCTGCCAGAACCTCTCGCCCTCTGCAGCGTGCGTCCCTGCTCAGGAGGCCCTTCAAAGCTCACCCTCGGTGCCTCCACTGGGACCAGCAGATCCTCTGGGACGTGTGGCGAGTAAGGGGCCTGAAGTGCAGAGCCCCGCTAGGTGAGAGGGCTGGGGCTTGGAAGGGGCTAGGGCTTAACAACAATGACAACATCCGGCAACTTAACACTCGCTCAGAGAGTTTTACAAAATGTGTTATTATTATCCCCACGACAATCAGCCTGTGCGTTGAGTGGCGCTGAGACAGCCAGTTTGGTGTCGTGGTTAAGAGAGTGGGACACTAATCTGGAGAACAGGGTTTGATTTCCCGCTCCTCTGCTTGAAGCCAGCTGGGTGGCCTTGGGTCAGTCACAGCTCTCTCAGAGCTCTCTCAGCCTCACCCCCTCACAGGACGTTTGTTGTTGTGGGGATAATAATGACACACTTTGTAAACCGCTCTGAGTGGGTGTTAAGTCATCTTGAAGGGTGGTATATAAATCACATTTTATGATTTATGAGATGAGATGTGTTAATGACACGCTTCCAATGATGTCAAGGGGTGTGGCATATGCTAATGGGTGATGCTAATGAGTTCCTCCAGCTCTTTTTCTATGAAGTGACCCCTGCTTATGTCTTTTATAGGTTGCCTTTCTCACTGAGACTCCAGGCAGATTACATTTCCATAAACCATGCCATAGGGTGAATAAACATAAGTTTACAAAGACCGAGCATTAGCAGGAATCCAACACAGAGTAGAAGAAATTCTGAAACAGAACATAAGCAATTCTAGGGCTGACAATAGACAACATAGAAGTACCCAGTAGGATCATACTTGAAGCACAGGTAGCACCTAGGAGCATACACTTAAAGCAACTGATAGGATTTGAGGCAACACGGTGGTGAAGTCTATGGTCCCTAACTCGTTAGTGAAGCATTTGACAGACACACAAAACAGATACCGTTGACCTCTTATCGCTGGGGCTAATCCAAGATCTAGGGGGCAGGCTCACTGCAGGCCAGAGGCCCCGGACTGAGAGCCAAACTACAAGTGACGCCTGACACAGGTTGGACACTTGTCAGCTTCCCTCAAGTTTTGAGGGGAAATGTAGGCATCCTGGACTTGCAGCTGTAATGGAGAGCCAAGCTGTAAAACCAGGGCGCCTACATTTCCCATCAAAACTTGAGGGAAGCTGACAAGTGTCCAACCTGTGTAAGGCGTCACTTGTAGTCTGGCTCTGAGAGCGCTTGGCTCTCGCCCTTCCGCCTGCACCAAGCCCTTGTGCCTAAGGGGAAACCCTGCGCCAGAGGAGAAAGAGAAACCCAGCCCGGAGCTCGTTCAGCCAGCAAAGAGATGCTCCTGTCCTTCCTTTCCCACTCATTTGTCCTCACAACAGTCCTAGAAGGAAGGTCCATCTGGGAGGAAGTGGCTTGCCAGAGGCCACTAAATGGAGATTGTGATCGAAGGAGGATTTAAATCTGGATCTCTCCATCCAGGCCTGCCGTTCTGTCCGCGTAACTCTCTTCCATCCCCTTGCTTCTGGTGCACAAGGGGGATAAGAGTCTCTTGGCCTGTTGATCTGAGCCCAGCGGGGGTCCTAACAAACATTCTCACCTCTTCCCCAGCTGCTTCTGGCTCAGGACAGAGAAGAGGGGGGCAGCCCAGTCATCCGCTTCCTCAACCCCCCAGAGACTTTGGAGCAGCAGGGCTACCTCCTCCGTGTCTTCTATCGATGCAAGGGGAAGCAGGTGGCGCACGTCCAGGTCTTGGCTTCTTCCGCTGCGAGGCTGCACGTACCTGTGTTCAAGAGGCGGTGGGCACGCAGTCTCAGAGCCAGGGCCCAAACGAAGGAGGTCAAGCTGGACTTGCCGGACCGGCTGCTCTACAGACAGACAGGACGACATTATCAAGCATGCCATTGCCATCCGGGACCTGGAGCTGAGAGCCTGGATCAGCGACGACCGGAGGGCAAGGGGAGGAGTGTCACAGCCGAGCGTGCCGTACGAGGAAGGGGCTGCCAGAACCTCTCGCCCTCTGCAGCGTGCGTCCCTGCTCAGGAGGCCCTTCAAAGCTCACCCTCGGTGCCTCCACTGGGACCAGCAGATCCTCTGGGACGTGTGGCGAGTAAGGGGCCTGAAGTGCAGAGCCCCGCTAGGTGAGAGGGCTGGGGCTTGGAAGGGGCTAGGGCTTAACTACAATGACAACATCCGGCAACTTAACACTCGCTCAGAGAGTTTTACAAAATGTGTTATTATTATCCCCACGACAATCAGCCTGTGCGTTGAGTGGCGCTGAGACAGCCAGTTTGGTGTCGTGGTTAAGAGAGTGGGACACTAATCTGGAGAACAGGGTTTGATTTCCCGCTCCTCCGCTTGAAGCCAGCTGGGTGGCCTTGGGTCAGTCACAGCTCTCTCAGAGCTCTCTCAGCCTCACCCCCTCACAGGATGTTTGTTGTTGTGGGGATAATAATGACACACTTTGTAAACCGCTCTGAGTGGGTGTTAAGTCATCTTGAAGGGTGGTATATAAATCACATTTTATGATTTATGAGATGAGATGTGTTAATGACACGCTTCCAATGATGTCAAGGGGTGTGGCATATGCTAATGGGTGATGGTAATGAGTTCCTCCAGCTCTTTTTCTATGAAGTGACCCCTGCTTATGTCTTTTATAGGTTGCCTTTCTCACTGAGACTCCAGGCAGTGATTTCCATAAACCATGCCATAGGGTGAATAAACATAAGTTTACAAAGACCGAGCATTAGCAGGAATCCAACACAGAGTAGAAGAAATTCTGAAACAGAACATAAGCAATTCTAGGGCTGACATTACAAAACGTAGAAGTACCCAGTAGGATCATACTTGAAGCACAGGTAGCACCTAGGAGCATACACTTAAAGCAACTGATAGGATTTGAGGCAACACGGTGGTGAAGTCTATGGTCCCTAACTCGTTAGTGAAGCATTTGACAGACACACAAAACAGATACCGTTGACCTCTTATCGCTGGGGCTAATCCAAGATCTAGGGGGCAGGCTCACTGCAGGCCAGAGGCCCCGGACTGAGAGCCAAACTACAAGTGACGCCTGACACAGGTTGGACACTTGTCAGCTTCCCTCAAGTTTTGAGGGGAAATGTAGGCATCCTGGACTTGCAGCTGTAATGCAAGTAATGCATTTTATTATTATTATTAGAGCTCCAAGAAGCTGTGACTGACCCAAGGTTACAAAGCTCTCTTCAAGCAGAGGAGTGGGGAATCAAACCCGGCTCTCCAGCTTAGAGTCCTGCTGCTCTTAACCACGACACCAAACTGGTTTACATGTAGGAGGCTTCCCTACGCGCCCAGACAGCTGAGAAGAAGCTCCGGCCTCTTCTCCAGTCACTACAATGCAAAGTGCAGACTCGTGCAGCTCCAGTTTGCCGCAGGGCCACGGAGGGAAGGGAGAGGGGGCTTAACCTTTGAACCCCCAGTTGGCTTCTCTGTTTGGAATGGGCTCGCCCCTCTCTGCTATGAGCATTTTAAAGGAAAAGAGAGATTTACAAAGCAGGTTAGCCTGGTTGGAAGAGCGAAACTGAGTGGCAATTGAAGGGTTCAGCTCCCTCAGGCTCCTCTGCACTGCCCCGAGGCAAGCTGAGGCTGGGCTTTGCATTTTAGGGATGGAAGCAGTGATGAGATCTTCCTCTCCTGTCTGTGAGCCCTTTAAGACTCGGTCTTTGCAAATGTGAAACTGACATTGACCTGAATGGGTGTTTCTCTTCTCGAATCTTTCCTCTGTATATAAGGCAGCAAGAAGCTCAGCTGCACTTTTTAAGAGACGGCCTTAGATTGAAGCTGGTGCCTCTTGGATCGCCACCCGGCACACCCAATGTTGAGTTCTCTTGGCAGAACTGGGATTTGGGTGTGATTCTGAAGACAGTTTTCTCCCCGCTTCTGCAGATGCTGAGCCTTTGTTGGCCTTTGTTTATGCCTCCAGTGGAGAGAAATTTGGGGTTCTGAAACAGCTGGAACCTCTCAAGGACAAAGTCCTGGAGAAAAGGAGGCAGGGACACATCACTTTGCCCAGGTAAAGAGTCTGGGGGCTGACAATCCACCACATGTCTGAGGGGGGGAGTCTAACAAGGCCTTGTCCCTCAATAGGCAGTCCATTGACTCTTTCCAGTCTTCAGTGTTCTCACGCCTTTCTCTGCAGCTTGCAGTTGCTTCTGACACCACAACTGCAAATTTCCTTATGATTTGTGTTTCAAGTGCCATCAAGTCACAGCTGACTTATGGCAACCCCTTGTGGGGTTTTCAAGACAAGAGACTTCAGTGGTGGTTTGCTGTTGCTTGCCTCTGTGTAGTGACTCTCCTGTCCAAGGCCGACTCTGCTTATCTTCCAAGTGCCAAGGAGACTGGGCCAGTCAGAGCTTTATGAGACTACCCATTTTAATCACGCACAAAGTTTTTTTCTTTATTATTATTCTCCTTATCGACGTGCATGTCCACGTCCACGTCCATGTCCATGTCAGCATTGATGTTGATGTAGGTGTTGGCGTCGACATTAATATTAATATTAATATCATCAATATCAATATTAATATTAATAATTGTATCTCACCCTCCCCGCGAGCAGGCTCCTGTTGGAAAATAATGTTGAAGGTGGCACTGCATTAAAAGCAAAATTAACAGCAAACAATCACATCTGAAACCTTGGTGTAAAACAGCAGCCAGCAGAATTTATTTAAATCATTCATTTCAAATATATGCAACCCAATTTTCTTTCAAGTTAAGGGTGTCTAAAGGGTCTAAAACACAGATAAAACAGACAGCTGTAAAAAATTATAAACTGAGAGCTAAACCACATGAGATGAATTACACGAGGACGCTCAAGTGAAGGGAGATGCCATGTTAGCCGGGAAGCATAGTTTGAATTTCACCTCCCTCTACAGAGCCAGCAAAGATCGCTCCTCAGAGGGTTTGCTAATAATTGACAGAGCCTTTGGGGAGGCAAAGAGGAAATTAATTAGGGGATGCTAGGGGATGCTAGGCACCATGAAACAACTTCACCCTTGCGCTGAACAGGGACTGACAAAACCAGTCACCCAAACCCATATGCAGTGACATTATCAGTGCGTCAGTGCCTAAGTGTCAGCGTGCAGCACCTGCCATAGTCAAAGGCTAGAGAATTCTACTGAGTATTCAAATTGTTCCCAGGGATCCCGTCACAACTGTTCAGGGTCCCAGTTAGCCCATTTCACAAGAGCAAAAGAACGAGCATGCCTTTACGGCTCAGGGGAGAGGCTTCCCTACGGCTTGGTGCCAAGCGTGTCATTTTGGGCTCCAGATGCACCATTACTCTCTGGCTGTTCCTGGTGAGCTCCTGCCAAGAGGAACTCTGTGGAGTTTTGTACCACCTCAGCAGGGAGAACGAATATGCCACGCCTACACTCCTGCTCACCCAGACAGGTAAGAAGTCCTGGGAGGAAACAGAGGGGAGGGGAAGGGCATTGCCATGCGGAGGGACCTGCTGCCCTGTCTGGGCTGGCCCCAGAGCTGCAGCAGGGCAGGTTTAAGGAACTGCTGGCAGCCGCTGAAGTCCTTCGATCGGGCCTCCCGTGCAGCTGCTTAGTTTGCACACTGATTCCAGAAAAGGGGGCGGGGGGGGGGGAGAATCAAAGGTTGGTTTGTTACAGAAGTGAAAGCTCTTTTTGTTTTGTTTTTAAAAAGCTGAGAGCTGGAACCAAATTGCTGAGGAACTAGACCTGGCTGTCCAGGAGGGCTTGGGGCAGCACGTCCCCCACAGGTTATGGGATTGCAAGATGAGCTGCCGGTTTGTGGTCTGAGATACACATGTGCATTAATGTGGTGCTCGCCGCAGATTGCAGAATCCATTTGTCGGCTTGCACCCCTGCGGTGTGGACTTTTGATGTGGCCACTCCTGCTCGAAGTGTCTCCCACAGAACTTCTTCACCTAACAGGACGGAGCAGGGAGGATCTTCTCCCTTCTTGCTGCTCCAGCATGACTACAATCCCGCCTTGAGTGTGGGTGAGGGTCGCCTGACCTTCAGCCCCCTCCCCTTCCTCCAGCAGGAGCCCGTCTGCCTGAAATGCTCCTTAGGCCCATTTTCCTCAATCATCAACCCCCAGTTTAAAAACCTGACTCAGGCCCATTCAAGACCATTTAAAAACTGCCTTTCACACATGAACATCAGCAGCAGGAGAGAGGAGAAAAAAAGGCAAATTTACTGTGGCAGTTTGAGAACTATTAATTTGTGATGTTGTAAATGGAAGAGAGAAGTGACTTTGCCATTAATGGGGAAAGTTAACTATTATAATCTAAGCGAGTATTATGTTTAAGAAGATTTTGTGCAGAATATACATATTAGTGGACTTAATATAGTATATATAAAAGAATTTGACTATGCTTAGAGTAAGAGATATTATATAGATATATGTGTTGTAGAAGAATATAAGGGAAAACAACTTAAGTAATAAGGTTAAGGGTTGGAAAGCTGTTGGAAGTCTATAAGGAGGGGGGAAGGGGGGTTGGAATAAACTATATATAATGGGGTAGTGTTTGTATTTATTTTGAATTATGAACTCACCAATAAAAATTTTGTATAAAAAAAAAGAGAGAGAGAGAAAGGCAAATTCGACGCTGGGGATTACTAGGGAAGGAATTGGAAATAAAATGGACAGTATTGTAGCGTCCTTATATAGGTTTAGGCAGGGCTTTTTTTCAGCTGGAGCACGGCGGAACGGAGTTCCGGCACCGCTTGGAAATGGTCACATGGCTGGTGGCCCCGCCCCCTGATCTCCAGGCAGAGGGAAATTAGATTGCCTTCTGCGCCGCTGGAGTGGCGCGGAGGGCAGTCTAAACTCCCCTCTGTCTGGAGATCAGGGCATGGGGCCACCAGCCAAGTGACCATTTTCGCTGAGGGCGACTTAAACTTTAAAAAACTCCCCCCTTTGTTCCAGATGACCCAAAGTGACGTCATTGTGTGGTCCTGTGCAGGCAACCCACCGAGTTCCACCCTGCCCCCTTTTCCCAGAGAAAAAAAGCCCTGGGTTTAGGGTAATACGGTTCTGATTGCTGTAAGGCCATTGCTGAGCTGGAAAAAGCAGAGAAGAGGACAACCAAGATAATGGAAGAAGGCTGAAGAGTCGGGGACTTTTCCAGTTTAGGAGCAGGCATTTATAAACTATGCATGTTGTAGAGAAAGCTGATAGAAGGAAAGTTCTCTCTACCTGAGTTCTCCATGACATGCATAGTTTATAAATGTCTTCTCCCTCTCCTATACTACCAGAACTTGGAGGCATCCAATGATGCTGATGAGTGGTAGATTCAGGACAGACAAAAGGAAATACTTCTTTACTCACTGAGTGTGAAAATACAATTTACCAAGTACCTAGGGGTGCTCTCATTTCACTTATCCCCTCCAACTTTCCATGCACTCGCTCGCACAGTCCCACTTCAATTTGCTCCCACTTTTTTTGATATCAGTTCCTCCTCAGCTGCTCAAAGTATCCCAGGCTGTTTACAACGGCCATATTCCCAGTTTCCCCCACTGCCCTCCTCCATTCATTGAAATGCAGATCTTGACACTTTCTGACACCTTTAAAAAACGCAAATTGGGGAGTCACCGGAGCCTAAAGTATTTTCTCTAAGGTGACCATCGCTGAGAGTTCTCAGCAGCAAGAACAGCTGAATTGGAGCTCTGCCCTCCCAACTCCCTGGGGGCCTTTGGACTCATTTGCAAATGTAATCACACAAAGGGAGCTCCTGTGAAAGCCAGTTTGGTGTAGTGGTTAAGAGCAGCAGGACTCTAATCTGGAGAGCTGGGTTTGATTCCCCACTCCTCCACTTGAAGCCAGCTAGGTGACCTTGGATCAGTCACAGCTCTCTCAGATCTCTCTCAGCCTCACCCACCTCACAGGGTGTTTGTTGTTGTGGGGATAATAATGACATACTTTGTAAACTGCTCTGAGTGTGTGTTAAGTTGTCCTGAAGGGCGGTATATAAATCGAATGTTGTTGTTGTTGATATGAACCTGGGTTCCTATCCCCTTTCTGCCATGAGAGCCAATGGGTGACCATGGGCCCGTCCACCTTTCTCTGCTGAGCCTACCTCACAGGGTTGTTGTGAGACTAATAAGGACTAATAAGGATAAGGTGGATAACCGTGTACTAGGAAGCGGAGTGGAACTTCTATGCTCAGGAGTAGTATAACTCTGGATGCTAATGGCTGGGGTCCTCCGTGCCACTGCTGGGGGCTTCCAGGGCATCTTGTAGGAAACAGAATTCTGGGCTTGGATGTTCAGGGCTCGTCTGATGGTCTTTAACAAAACCCTGGTCCAATTTTGCCTGACAAATTGTTTTTGCAACTCTTGCAAATTTCAGAGAGAATTTCCAGGAGATCTCCTGGAATCACAACTGATCTCCAGGCCACAGAGATCAGTTCTCCTGGAGAAAATGGCTGCTTTGGAGAGTGGATTCTATAGAATCATACCATGCTGAGGTCCTTTTCCTCCCCAAATCTCCAGGAATTTCTCAGCTTGGAGCTGGCAACCCTAGATCTCTGATCAAATGACCCACGTCCCCAGGGCTTAGGGTTCCCTGTGCCTCAGTTTAGCGGCTTCCCCTGGTCTACTGCATGGAAGGAACCTGCCCTGGTTCCTTCCCTTTTGGCACTTTCTGTCCCCTTCCAGGCTATCTGCACATCTAAGTGGAGCTGGTGTCCGGACATCCAGTTGCCGCGCAGAGCCCATTCGCAGTCCCATGGTACCAGTGGTGCCATGTGTCACTGACTCTGAGGGGCAGGCTGGTAAGTTAGAACCGGCAGGAGGGAGCCTTTAGACCTACTGAGGTGACCCTTTGGCCAATCTGATCGTGGGATTTCCACCGCTCAAGGTGAATCTCACGACTGTATGCATGGAAGGAGAGAAGAGGACCCAGGACAGTTTTGCTCACGTGTGAGTGGCTGATTTCCCAGCATTCCCCGAGGGCCAGTTGTGCAGGGAGCGGAGAGCCTCCTGGTCTGGTTTTGGTCAGCATTCGAACCCTGCCCCCCTAAAATAAACCTCCATCATGAACTGAAAAGAAAAGGTCTCCTTTTGAGATGGGGGAAACGTCATGGCACGTTGGAAGTCTAGCTGTGGAGTTGTAACCTGGCAGCTCTCATGCTGTGGGCCTCGGCAGGATGCCATCTTATCCCGCAAAGGGGTGAGCCTTCTGCTTCTGAAGGGAAGGTGCTAAGAATCCTGTACCTTTTTTTTTTAATAAAATTTTTATTGGATTAGATTATATCATCATTCAATACATATACTTCCCCCTTATAAATCTACTTCTAACCCCCTCCCTTTCCTCCCCCCTTTTACTTGACTTCCAACAGTTTTCCAACCCTTTGTCTATCTTATTACTTAATTACTTAATATTTCATATATTCTATTGTAACACACACTTAGTACTCTTTTCTCTAAGCTTATTAAATCTCTACTAAATATATCTTTATGATAAAAATGATAAAAATATCCATTACATATTCATTAACAAAACCATATGTTCTAGATGCTAACATAGTATTATATATCAGTCATCCTATTGTTAATAATATAACATTGTGTCCATTTTACTTTCTATTAATTAAACTCTTTACTTTTCAAAATAATCTTAATTCTGATACTATCTTAGATTCTAATATTCTATTACACACTCATCTTTTAACGTTTCTTAATCTAAACTGGTTTTAAATCAATAAAGTAAATGTTATGCTAAAATATCCATTATATACTCATTATATATTTCTTACGTAAAATATATATTGTAAATAATATATAACTAGCTTAATCTTATATATATTCATAATAAAACATCCATACTATATAGTTTTTGAATTTATCTTAACCCTAATAATAGCTTAGATTTTAATAATTAAATTTCCCCTTTCCCGGTAAAATCACTTCTCTCTTCTTTTGTTAAATTTCAATAATTCTCGAACTGCCACAGTTCTCCTTTCACATCCCATTTTTTTTCTAAATATTGTTTCAGTTTCTCTCAGTCTGCATTAAATTGTCCTGGATCAAGTTCTTTAAGTTTCCTTGTCATTTTGTCCATCTCAGCCATGTACAGCAATTTATATATCCAATCTTCTATAGTCGGTATCTCTTGCACTTTCCATTTCTGCGCATACAAAAGCTTTGCCGCTGTAGTCATATAAAATAGCAATGTTCTATGTTGTGCTGGAAAGTCTTCCATTCCCAAGTTCAGTAGCAGCAATTCTGGGTTTTTATTCACTTGGATTTGTAAAATCTCATTAATTGCTTCTATTATTTCTCCCCAGTACTGCTTTGCTACCTCACATGTCCACCACATATGATACAACGATCCTTCATGTTTTTTACATTTCCAGCATTTATTCGACATATTACTATTTCCCAGCGCAATTTTCTTTGGTGTCAGATACATCCTATAAATCATTTTGTAGACATTCTCCTTGATATTTATGCACGTCGTCATCTTCAATGTTGTTTTCCACAGGTATTCCCACGCCTCCATTGTTATCTCTTTATGAAAATTTACAGCCCATTTTATCATCTGAACTTTTACTGTCTCATCTTCTGTAAACCATTTTAAAAGAATTTTATATATCCTTGAAATTTCCTTTTTGTCCTCTTGTAAAATTACATTTTCCAATTCAGAGTTCTCCAATCTTATTCCCCCTCTCGAACAGTCCGCATGATAGAGGTCTCTGATCTGTCTATATTGGAACCAACTGTAATTTGGAGACAACTCCTCCTCTGTTTTTAATCTCAATTTTGAATGTTCAATTCTAGTTATACGTTAAACACTGCTGCTCACTATCAACAGTTCTCGGATCTATTACCTCATACGGAACCACCCAAGCAGGAATTCCCTCTTGTAAGTAATTTTTATACTTCTTCCAAATTGCAAAACGGCTACTCCGAATATAATGGTGCAAAAACATAGAATCTGCTTTCACTTTGTCGTACCAAAGGTATGCATGCCATCCGAATATTTTCTTATATCCTTCCAAGGCCAGTAATTTGCGATTTTTCAATGTCATCCAAACTTTTATCCATGCCAAACATATTGCTTCATGATATAATCTCAAATTGGGCAGCTGCATTCCACCTCTTTCTTTAGCATCCTGTAATACTTTCATTTTCACGTGAGGTTTCTTGCCTGCCCACACAAAGTCCGATATTTTCTTTTGCCATTTTTCAAATTGTTTGGAGTCCTGGATAATTGGAATTGTTTGCAACAAGAACATCACCCTTGGCAAAACATTCATCTTTATTGCTGCGATTCTCCCCAACCACGACAAACTCAGCTTGTTCCATTTTATCAAATCACGCTCTATTTGAATCCATAGTTTCTCATAGTTATTCTTAAACAAGTCTATATTTTTCGCAGTCAGTTCAATTCCCAAATATTTCACCTTGTTTGTTACTTCGCAGTCCGTTATTTCCATTAGTTCCTGTTGTTTCTGTTTAGTCATATTCTTACACAGAATCTTTGACTTCTTTTTATTTATAGAAAATCCAGCCAAATCTCCAAATTCTCTTATTTTGCTTATTACTTTTGGCATATTCTCGATTGGGTCTTCCACAATCAACATAACATCATCCGCAAATGCCCAGACCTTGTAGGAAAACTCCTTTATTTTTATCCCTCGGATTGCATCATCTTCTCTTATTTGAGTCATCAGTATTTCCAAAATCAGAATAAACAACAATGGTGACAGCGGGCAACCCTGTCTTGTGCCTTTGCCTATTCTTAACTTTTTAGTCACTTCGTCATTTACAACAATTGCTGCACTTTGGCCACTATAAATTTCTTTCACTGCTCGTATGAACTTATCTCCCATTTGCAGCTTTTCCATGGTGGTAAACATAAAGTCCCAGTTTAAATTGTCAAAAGCCTTTTCAGCATCTACGAAGAAGAAACCCACTTCACGGTCACATCTCTTATCATAATATTCAATAGCGTTTATAACTGTCCTTAAATTGTCTTTTATTTGTCTGTTTGGCAAAAAACCAGCCTGTTCTTCCTTAATAAATTCTGACATCCAACCTTTTAATCTCTCTGCTAAGATCTTTGCAAACATTTTATAGTCATTATTCAGCAAAGAAATTGGTCTATAATTTTTAACATTGGTCAGATCTTGTCCCTCTTTAGGAATCAATGATATATTGGCTTCACTCCATGTATCAGGCATTCTCCGGTCTCGCATAACTCCATTGATCACTTCTTTCAAACAGGGCATCAGTTCATTGACCATTACTTTATAAAATTTAGCTGTTAGTCCATCTGGCCCAGGTGCCTTTCCTAATTTTGTTGACTGTATTGCCTCTTTTATTTCCTCATCCGTAACTTCCCTGTTCAGTTTTTGTTTCCATTCTTCCGAAATTACCGGAAGCTTCATCTTTTCCAAATAACTCGCTATTGAATCCTTATCCACTTCTGTTTTTTGGTACAACTTGGCATAGAATTTAAAAAAGGCCCTACTAATGGCTGCTTGGTCCGTATATGTCTCATTGTCCTCACAAATTTTATTTATAACTCTCTTTTCTTTCTTTTTCTTCAATTGCCACGCTAAATACTTCCCAGGTTTATTTGCACCTTCAAACGACTTCTGATTCAGTCTTTTTAAATTCCATTCCAATTCTTTGTTATTCATTGCCGTCAGTTGCTCTTGTAAAATTTTAATGTCCTGATAAATCTTCTTTTTCCCTGGTCTCTTCTTTAGTTGCATCTCTTTGGCCTTTATTTTTTCCATAATAGCTATTCTCTTCTCCTCCTTTTTCTTCCTGTCTCTTCCGTTTAGTTCCATTAGTATGCCTCTAACCACCGCCTTATAAGTGTCCCATACTCTGTTAGTTGGAACTTCATTATTCATGTTATGCTGTATAAAAAATTTGGTCTCTCTCCGCAGAAATTCAACATTTTCTTCTTTCTGCAACAAATCTTCATTTATTCTCCATCCTCTTCTCTTACTTCTCTTCCCAAATCTCCACATAACAGGGTTATGATCCGAGCCTACCATAGGCATTATTTCCGTCTCCTTAGTCCACAATGCTAAATCTTTGGAGGCCCAGATCATGTCAATTCGCGATAAAGTAGAGTGTTTCATAGAGTAAAATGTATATTGTCTACTTTTTGGGTTTTGTCTTCTCCATACATCTTCCAAAGTCTCCTGATCCATTAGTGCAAAAAAAGATTTCGGCAATAGTCCTCTTTTCTTTCGTGCAACTGTAGTTTTCTTATCTTCTTCTACATTGGTTACTCCATTGAAGTCTCTGGCTAGTATTATTTGATCATACGATAGCTCATCCAATTGCTTCCCCAACTCTTCAAAAAAATTTTCTTTTGCTCCATTAGGTGCATATACCCCAATCACCAATAACTTTTTTGAATTCCAAATTATTTCCACTGCTAAATATCTGGCTTCCTCATCTCTCACCACTAGTTTGGGCTGCAATTCTTCTTTTATATACAACACCACTCCCCTTTTCTTTTTTTTGGATCAGCCACAAATTCACTTCCCAATCTTGCAAATTTTAAATATTTTTCATCTTGCTTTTTAATATGGGTTTCTTGTAAACATACAATATCGCATTTTTGTTTTAATAGCCAGTGGAAGGTACTTTTTCTCTTACTAGGTGAATTAAATCCGTTTACATTCCACGATATAATTTTGCACTCCATAATCATGATCTTGCTGTTGGTAAGTCTTTTTCATTGTCCCTGATGAAGTTGCCCATCTCTGACTCAGATCTGATACGCTTTTTAACTCCTCCAAACTCGAAAGACAATCCTTCAGGCATTTCCCATTTGTATCTTATTTTCATGTCTTTCGATATCTGGACTAGCTCTTTATACTTTTTCCGATCCAGCAACACCGATCTGGGCAATTCCTTCATAATGATCACAGCTTTGCCATCGACCTCTAATGGATCTTGAAATTGTTTACTCAAAACCATTTCCCTTGTTTTTCTAGTCGTAAATTGCACGATCACGTCTCTTGGTAATTTCCTCTGGGTCGCAACTCTTGAATTTATTCTGTATACCACGTCTAGGATAGCCGCCACTTCCTCTTCCTCTTTCCCCAGGTACTCAGTTAGAACTTCTGTAATTTGCTCTTGGGCAGATTTACCCTCAATTTCCGGCAAACCACGAAATCTCAGTTGTTTCTCCATATGTTTACTTTCCGCCACGGCCATTCTTCCTCTTATCGCTCTCATCTCCGTCCTCTGCGTGTTTGCTAGATCGTCCATCCCTGCTTCAACTACCTTAAGCCTTTGCTGTGTGGCTTGTAGCTCATTCTGTATTTTTTCCATACCTTTCGTTACTTCCGCCAATTCACTTTTAAATGTCTCTTTAAGCTCTTTCGCCATCTCTTTCATCATCCCTTGCATCATCTCTTTAAGTTCCTTATTAGCTTCTGTAAATTTTTTATCCAAATTTTCCACCGCTGCTTGCCACTCCTTTTTCGACATCGTGGGGCTGGCTTTACCTCGCTCCCACGAGTCCACTCTTCTTCTTAACTCCGTGGCGTTTATTTTTTACAATATTGTTTTTTTTAAAGTCCCGAATTAACTTTATTTTTTAAAAACAGTTCATTTAATCAATCCAAAATGTCAGGCGTCTTTTCTCTATGGTTATTTGAACTATAGTCCAATTCCAAGATGGCCTACTTCCTTTTCCGCTGAAGCCACGACCTTTCCCTTTTCCAAAATGGCGATCTTCTACTTCCTGCTCCTTGGAAAAGGCCGCTTCGCTCCAGCCTCTCTATTGCTCTGACGTACTTCCTGTTCCTTTGCCACCCACAGCAGTTCTCGCGATGTTGAGACTTTCTCACAGACCCTTATCTCTTCCCGGCCGCAGGTATGTAAACTATAATTGAATTTCTTTGCTAACTCCTTTTAACAAAGTCACTTTTGAAAACTTTTTCTTGCCGGAATTTCCCCTCCTTCTAATCACTCTGTCGCAGTTCTTAATTTCAATGTAGCACTTTAGTTCTTTAAATAATCCGTCCCGTTTCAAGAGATAGTAATCTTTACCTTCTTAGTCGATTTATTGGGTTGTAATCACTGTTTCAATGTCCAAATTCACTCCGATTCCCCTTGTTGCTGTATGAAGCTTGGGCATGAAGGTCTTATGCCAACCGAATTGGCTCCAGGACTGCTGTAGAGATCTTGGCAAACCTGTCTTCGGGTGGGACCTCAAGGGACAAGTGGGAGTCCATTGTGTAGGACCCCCCCTCGCCCGAGATCAACACGCCCTGAGGTTCTTGAGCGTTCAAAGCCTGTTCTCCGCCTGAGAACAGTTGGCTGCGGGCGATTTTCCGCCCCCCCCCCAGCCTTAAAATCAGCAGCCCGGACAGCTCAGCTCTTAGAACTGCGTTAGAACCCCATGGATCCCAAACCGGAAGTCAGAATCCTGTACCTCACAGACCCCCTCCCCAATCTTTCCCAGGAAGATGAAGCGGCAGAGAGCCAAAGGCACTGCTCTGCCCCCACCTCTGTTCAGAAACTAGGAAATTGCCGGGACCACCCGGCAGCCGTGATCATGCAAACATTATCTCTGGGGCCAAGACGACTTCAGCCCCAGCCCTGCAAAGACCTGCCCTGGTTCCTTCCATGTACCTTCCCCTAAGAGACTTCCCCCTTCTCCTGTGGTCTCATCTGCAGGTTTCCCGAGAGCCTTTATCTGAATGACGTAGAGGGATGGTTTGTCCTGGGGGGCTCCAAGTACATCCTGGGGGTGCAGGGATTTTTCAGCCCCTCCAGCTACTACAGGAGCAGCACCCAGGCCTCATTGCAGGTCAGTCCTACTTCTCTGTGTCCTCTGGGGTGGCTCTCCTGGGGTCCTTCTTCTGTTACTCCCCAAGGTGAGTTCCTTTGGGGTATTTTCTGAGCTAGCACAGCATCACGGGCGGAGTGTGCAGACTTCACCTGCTGGAAAAGCACAGATCCCACAGATCTCTTCTGCAGGATCCAAACCCATTCTGCCAAAGGTTATCTGTTGGCTATGCTCTTGGGTCTGTGATGACCCTCCCACACTTGCAAAGCGTCCCTTGATCTCACAGCCATCAAGTGATGAACCGGCTCTTCATGCTCTGGATGCGCTTTGTTTCCTTTCTTCCTCACTTAGACTGAACCACCAAAGCTCTTGCAACACCTGGACCTGCCCCAGTGGTTTGCCACATGCCAAGAGTTTAAGGACGCTGTTTTTGCCCGGCTGCCTCTCTACCAAATCCAGCGAGCTTGGAAGCTTTGGCAAGGTGAGCCACACCTCCCTCTTTCCTGGGACTGTGGCCCAGCCTCTTCTTGAAACCACGTAAGCCCCCTGGGCAGTTGCTGTCAGTCAAAGGCAAAGGGAGATTGGCGTGTCGGAACTGGGCCCACTGCATGGATTTTTCAAGGGAGGATGGTTTCCCAGCCCCTCCAAAGCATTGCAAAAGAATGGCTTGGAACCTGCTTGCAACGTGGCTTTCTCACTCCACCCCTTCCCATGCAGCCCTCCCCCAAAGCAGGTGTGGGGGGCCTCCAGGACCACCGTGGGACGTGGCAGAAAAGTCTGCAGAAGAAGAGCCCAGCGGCCCTTTGAGAGGTCTGCACAGCAGTTCCTCCCCAGTGGGCTTGATCTTCGGAGGTGGACACTTCTCTTTTTTGCTAGTCTCCCAGCAAGATTTGCTTCCCCGGGAGAGTTTGGGGGTTAGACCTCTGCTGTGTTGCTCTTTTCGTTGTGTCAGTCAGCCTCAGGTCATTTTGGAAATCTGCCTTGCTCTATAGAGGAGAGGAACATTTCAGATAAGTAAATGGAAATCTGTGGCAATGCCCCCTCTTGGATTAAGCATGCGCAGATTTGAATCCAGCCCTCGTCATTTCAAAGTTGGCAGTTTCAGAGGATAATTTGGCAGCAGAGAATAGGACTGGAAGCAAGGGGCTTAAATTACATGCAGAAAGGTACTGGCTGGATATTAGGAGAAACTTTTTTCAGGGTCATAGTAGTTCATAGGTGGAATCAGCTGCCTAGGGAGGTGGTGAGCTCCCCTTCACTGGCAGTTTTCAAGAGGAGGCTGGATGAATACGTCAGAGATGCTTTCGGCACACCCTGCATTGGGCAGGGGGCTGGACTAGAAGGTCTGTATGACCCCTTCCAACTCTATGACTCTGTGAAAGGCAGCAAGCCACATTTTCAAAACACAAAACTGTGCTCTCTGAGAGCGTTGTAGGTAAAAACAAATCAAACAGCACCAATGGGGCCACCTTTGGGGGGCCAGCTACTTAAAGTACTGAATATTTTAACAGATCTTAATAAATTCTCTTAAAGGCATTCTTATTGTGCAATTTAAGCTTCATTTCCCACCCCACGCCGCTTGGAAAACTTTCACCTGTCCTACCCAGACCCCCTGAAATGCTGTCCCTGGCCTGGCACACTGAACTGTGGCCCAAGACAACTTTTTCCTCTGCAAATTCGGCTATAACAATCTGCACCGAAAGATCTATGGACTTCATACAGCAGTTCTCTGACTCCCACACCCTCTGCAGCTCCCCGACCCTCCAATTTTTATTCCTGGGTCAACAAACCCTCCAGAACAGCAGGGGGGCGCTAAATGGGGTCTGTACTGGAAGGGGAGAATCATAAAAGCTTGCTGTCCCCTCTTTCAAAGATTTGTGTTTTATTTGTCCATTTATTTCCAACACTTGTTTGCCACCTTTCTACCCAAATAGGGTCACAGAATCATAGATTGGAAGGGATCTCCAGGGTCATCTAGTCCAACCCCCTGCACAATCAAGAAATTCAAGACAATGAACATTATACAAACTAAAAACAAAAATTAAAATGTTTAGAAAGTCCTTGGAACTGTGGAGTAGAATACAGGCCCCAAGGTACGGCGTGTGCCTTCAGGGTAAAGCACTAACCAGCCTTCCTGGACCCTTTTACCTGCCTCCCCCTCCCCTCCCCTCCCCTCCCCTCCATTTGCTCCTGTCTTGCCATACTCTTCTGCAGCGGTCTCCTCCCCTTATAACACTGACTCCTGGAGCGCTGAGGCCATGCCTGTGTGGCTCTTCTGCCCTGTGTACAGCACTAAGTGCATGACTGGCACTGAAGACATGTCGTTGTGCGGGACTGGGCAGGGGTGGGGGAAGAAGGTCTGTGGGCCTCTGCGCAGGACTGAACTTTTGGAAGGGCCTTCCACACTGCGTCCTCTTCCAGACTCCCTCCTCCTTACTGTTTCAGAAACATGCCATCCCGAATACGAGGCTCTTGCTGTGCAGCAGAGGACAAGCTCTCCTGGGGAGCCACGCTGTTGGCAGTGGGAAGCCCCGTATCCCCGCCGGCGAGAAGCCGTATACACCCTTCTGCAGCGGGCAGTTTGGAGAAGAGGTAAATCTGCGGCCATTAGAGAACAAGGCTCTTGCAGGTCTCCACGAATGGCCACAGAACTGTGGAGCCACGCAGTTGGGCCTGAGGCTGCTAATTCAATGGCCTTTGCCTTAGCTCATTTACTCTCATTTCAAAGGGATAGTGAAAGAGATCTGTCTTAACAGCTGATGTCTCCCGTCCCTGCAGGTGACCAGTTCGTGAACATGGAGACCGTGGCCAGCGCACTCTTCCAAAGGTTTGAGAAGCAAGTGGCAGGTCTACAGGATCTGGCCCATTTGAACAACTTTTACCCCCAGCTGCTGCAGGCCGGCTGCCTGGGATACTCCAGAGCCCTCTATCTCATCTCCACCCTGTACCGGACTGGCTTGGGACTGCCCTTGGACTCCACCAAGGTACCTCTTCATGGGGCTGGTATCACACTGCCCTTTTATTCGCTAGAGTGCCCGTTGTGCACGCAGGTTCAGTTCCTGGCATCACCGGGCTGCAGGCGCTGACAAAGACCCCTCTCTGCCTGACCCTTGACGAGTGGCTGCAGGTCAGAGGAGAGCAGACTGACCCTGATGGGCCAAGGGTCTGTCTCAGGAGAAGGCAGGCTCTTGTGCTGCTCAGTTGTGGCTGCTAGAGACAGAAGGATCCCACCACAGGCAGCCAACCGGGAGGCTCCAAGGTGAGGGGTGGAGAGCAGAGCAACAGCAGAGCCACTGTCCAGTGGCCGTAGCATGTGTCAGCATCAGACCTGGTGCAGTGCCGTAGCCGTTTGCACCCTTGTCGTTAATGCCCCCACTTTTCTCTCTCAGGCCCTGAAATTTGGCCTTCTCTCCGCCCAGGCGGACGATCGTCTTTCCGGAATGCAGCTGGGCCACAAACACCACCTGGGGGTGGATGGACTTCCTGTGGACCTCTCTTACGCCTACTACGCCAATGTTGCAGCTCAGACCTTAGCTGACCGGGAGCTGTCCAGGGAGGGGCAGGTGCAGTTTTCCCTCTCGCTCTTAAATTAGTTGTTTCTGGAGAAGGTGTGCCCTGACCTGGGAGGGGGGGCAGGCTAGCCTGATCTCATCAGATCTCAGAAGCTGGGCAGGGTCAGCCTTGGATGGGAGAGCTCCAGAGAAGATGAGGGTTGCAGAGGCAGGCAATGGCAAACCACCTCTGTTAGTCTCTTGCCATGAAAACCCCAGCAGGGGTCACCACTAGTTGTCTTTGACTTGACGGTGCTCTCCACCACTACCAGAGAAGGTATGAGCCCCTTTCCTGGCCTGGGGACAGCAGGCAGAAAGGTAGTTCATACACACACCCAGAGCCGTCCACAAACATCCCACACCCGTTAGAACTGACAAGATCCAGGAAGGCTTAGCTGAACCAGGCAACTGCTAAACAGGTAAAACTGTTCTACGGTCTAGTTTATGCTTTATTGATCAACCCTGAGATGTCCAGATTACCTTGGTCTACTCATATGAACTGTGTAATGTGGAGAAAATGTACTTGTGGAAGATGCAGCCCAAGCCTTCGTGAGCAGAGCGCTCCCTTCCCAAGCGTGCCATGCTCAGAGAGGTTCCTCCTCTCCCGTGTTTGCTCTTCTCTCTCTGCTGTGGCTCTTGCAAGCTGGCCTCAGCCCAAGGCAAGGCCTAGAAGAAGGCTGGGGATGACCCAAAGCACTGCCAGCCTTCCCAGAGCACAGCCTGGCGTGCCACCAGTGAATCCAAGAGGTAAAGCCACTCTGATTGGATTCTGTGGCTCAGCGGTAGAGCATCTGCTTGGCATGCGGGAGGACTGAGGTTCAAACCCCAGCAGCTCCAGTTAAAAGGACCAGGCAGTAGAGGATGGGGAAGACCTCAGCCCGGGACCCTGGAGAGCCGCTGCCAGTCAGAGTAAGCAATATGGACCATGATGGATGAAAGTAGCTGGAAAGAAAAGAGACAGAAGCAGAATAGAAACCAAACTAGAAGGGGATACCAAGGGTCATCTAGTCAACCCCCTGCACAATGCAGGAAATTCACAGCTAATTCCCCCTGAATAGACAGGAAGGATACAGAAGAATCTGGCCTGCCCCCTTACCAGCTCTGCTAGTCTCTCTGGAATACTAGTGTGTTTTGTGCAACCCGGCATCACACAGTCCTCCATTTCCAGCCCCTCAAACTCTCCCCCCAAGTATCGTGCAGTGGAGGAGGAGGTGGAGAGGGAGCCACAGAAGGAGGAGTTCTGCCCATCTCGTGGTCCTGCCACTTCCTGATTTTTCTCCAGGGTGGGTGGAGAAGGGAGGAAGGCAGGTTTACGTCCAGGAGGCAGTGAGTAGGGAATTGCACGCCATCTCTACATTCTTCTCCACATGGGAGACAAGTGTAAGAAACACTGAGGCTGGGATATGAGTAGGCAGGCTGTGCTCACACACATGGTGGGTGCCACCTGATGGTAGCCAGTGAACCACCACTGTGAGCAGGTTCAATACAGGCAGCTTTGTGCAATCTGAACAGCTAGATAGCTCACTTCGAAGACCTTGCAAGGAAACATCTAAGCATCATTGAAACGGAACATTGGAAATGTTTTCGCTTTGAGCTTGCGCTTAGGAGCATGAGCTAAATGTACAGAGACATCTGCCCCCCCCCCCCGCTTAGTTTCTTTACTTATATTATTTATAGTCTGTCTTTCCCACTGGACTCAAGGCGGATTCCTCAGAAGAAGTCAATACAATCATCCAGATGGAACATCCAATAGAAAATACAATCGGGTTAGACTTGTAGAAACCTGGAATCAACCAGAGATCAGAAACAGTAGTGAAGCAAAGCATAAGTATTAAGATGACACATTAAATGATGCAAAAAATACATACTAGGAACTTACTTACAGCACAAGATAGTACGAAGCGTATACAGTGGTATAGTCTACAGTTCCTAACCCTTTACCCCAAGCTTCTTTCTGAATCATGTTATTACAGTATAGTCCTGTGCAAAAAGCCCTCTGGAATAATTCAGTTTTGCATAGATTATGGAAAGACAGGAGGGTGGAATCCTTCTTGATCTCAACAAACAAGCTGTTCCATAGGGTGGGGGCCACAACAGAGAAAGCCGTGCGTACACGCAGTTGCTGATTTTGTCCATTCATGTTATGAGATCACCAGGAATAAGAGCATCCTTCTCCCACTTTGAGGCTTTGCTCCTGTAAAGCTTCCTTGCCGTTGCTCCATCTGGTGTAGTGAGGTCTTCCGTGCCTGGCAGGGGCACTGCAGGTCTGAGATGGAGAAGTGATTGCGCAAACTCTGCTACCAGATGCAGAGGAGTTAGCCGTGTAGCGCTTTCGTGGAGAAGCTGAGAATTGCTCTTCAGCTCTTGCGCTTGCCCACCCTGTGTTCAAATCCTGAGCCTCGAGTTCTGCTCAGTTCTGGGCCCGTTGTTGCTATCTTGCCATCCCCCATACAGGCCTTTGTGGAGCACATCCGGCTGATTGACGAGGATGCCCTCAAGCTGCAGACCAAAGAGAACGATGACCTCTTTGTGTGGCTGAGGTTCCAGGCTCGGAGAGGCATGGCCGAGGCTCAGGTAGGCTCAAGTCTCCCCAAAGCGTCTGTGTTCCTCCATCGCCACGATGGTGGTCTGGAGAGGTCGTGCCAACTGTGCCCACGTGCCCCTCCCTCTCTTCCAGCAAGCGGTGAGCAGGATGTTGTTCTGGGGGCAGCAAGGAATCTCCAGCAAGCTGAAGGAAGCGGTGAAGTTCTACGAGAAAGGAGCCGCTTGGCTCAAAGACCCCACCCTCATGTACGACTATGGAGTGGTGCTTCTGAAGGTGAGCAATGGCACCCGTCTCTTTTTCCCCATGGCCGTGGGCTGCCAGGGTCAGCGTGCTGTGGGCTTGGCATCACAGGGTTGGATCAGAAGGGGGAGTCTAAAGGCCATCTAGTCCATCCTCAAGCCCTCAGTTAGCTCCACAAAAGGCCAACCTGCATAATTCATGCCACAGAGTGTGCCACGGCAAATTGCAATTTCCTCTGGGTCTTGTCATCGTTGATGACTTGTGGAAACGAGCCAAGCCCTGATCCATGTATTCCTTTGCAGCGCCCCTTCCCTTAGGCCCAAAGATCACAGGGGCAAGATGACTTCTCTGACCTGCCCTTCTCCTGAAACCACTTAATTCCTTTATGCGTGTCCTCTTTCAGTCACTCATTCATTTACTCCCCTTGAGTGATCTGTTTGGAGCGATCACATACTGATGCAGTGCAGGTGCCAGGGCCGTCGTCACACGGGCATCTCTTCCGTTAAATTTACAGCATATAGCGTCCTACCTGTTATCGGCACAGTAACGTTTCTTTGGGTCACCTAACGGCCTTTCGTGCCACCAGCTGTCCACACCGAAGCACTCTGTTCTGTTCTCTCTAACCGCGCAGAAGCAGCTCCTCCCCCCCTTTTTTTAATTATTCTGGCGTTTAATTCCGCGATAACGGAATAACAGCATATAAACATTCGGTTGGGGCAAAACATTATGACCTTTTTGTTTTTCCAACTTTGAAATTATATAAATAGCCCTTTGCCCGCAGAAAACTCCCTGTCTGATGTGATCCCCATCACTGAAGACTGCCATGGCGATTGTGTCATTTTTACTTCAGCAGAAAGTTTGCATTGTGTTATGTCGTTATGGCGTTATAAGGACATAATAAAATTAAAAAAGGGGAGTTGCGGGAAGAAATGGATTCTGGGATTGAAGGGAGGGCATAGGGCGTTGCGAGGCGAAATACATCGGTGTGAGGCATTCACACTGAGGCACAAAATAGCACGACTATCAAGCACAAAGCAGAAGAGAGAAAATCGCTATAGTGTTGGAATAAGGTGGGTGTTTGCCAGGAAATAGCGCCATTTTAGCGCTAAATAAAAGCCCGTGTGACGACGGCCCAGGCGTGAACTGAATCCACCTGCAGTGATCGCAGGGGACTGTGACGGTGCCTGTAGTGCCGCGGACTGGAGGCTGTTCCAGTCAGCAGAGCCTTATTTCCACTGCAAGCCACAATGGGGAGTGAGTCACCCATTGACCACACAAGCTTTTGTCTCCAGGGCCAAGGAGTGACGCAGGATATCCCCAAAGCTCTGGACTTGCTCAATCAGGCAGCGGAGCAGGTGAGTGTGGCAGGTGGTTCAGGTACTGTGGGCTACATCCCAGCGCATGGCAGAGCACACGCCCGTGAGAGACCCCTGGGCAACTTCCGCCCTCGAGCAACCTCATCCCCCCTAATCTCAGCTCTCTCCTGTTAAAAGTGAGTCTCGGGACTGCAAGTGGCCCAGCCCCCTAAGCTAGGAGTCAGAGAGTCCCACAGGACAGAGCCCGGTGTTTGGACTGACATGGTAAAACTTTTCAGGGGAAATCTGTTGGCAACTCCTTTGGCAAACCGACCATTCCAACACACAGTTTCCGAGCTCCAAAGCTGCAGGGCTTCCCAAGCCAGCCATAATGGGGCAACCTCGATGGAGGGCCTACCTCCGAACACAGAAGGTTCATTCAGCTGTCATGGCTTATTAGCAATTTCTTATTACTTTTGGTATCTGAAGAAGGGAGCTCTGACTCGCTAAAACTCACACCCTGAAAATTTTGTTGGCCTCTGAGGTTCAACTGGCTCAAACCCTACCATTCTACCCCAGACCAACCCAGCTACCTACCTGAAACTACCACTTTCTCAGGAGGCTTTTCAGAACTGGTTGGCTAAGCCTCTGGTGGATAATATTGGGGTGGGATCTGGCTTCAATCCCAGAGGCAGGATGGACTTTCCAGCCATAAATCCATAGGTGTCCATCAGCAGAGAGTTTCTGACAGTGTAGGGGGTGGGTTTGAAGACCCACTGAGGGTCCCTTCCCATTCCATGGAAGAATGACAATAATAGCCAGTAGAACAGTTGAAAAGGCAGACAGCAAGGTTTGGGTTCCACCAGGAAGGAAGATCTGCATCTGGGGGAGCCTGCATTCGACATAAGGTGGATGTTTAAAAAATTCCCTGCTTCCACTATCTCCCCCCAACCCTGCAGGGTTTCCTCCCAGCTCTCACAGCCTTGGGATGGTATTATCAGGTCTTTGAGAATGACTACAGGAGGGCCGTGGAGTTCTGGGAGAAGGCCGACGAGATGGGGGACCCCGTGGCCCCCTCCAACCTCGGGGCCTTCTATGCCTACGGCCAGTACCCGGGGAAAGACAGAGATGAGGTGAGTTTCCCAGGAATGGGGGGTGGGCGTGATGGGCTGTCCCTGTCTCCTGCAAGAAGGTCCAAGCGTCCCCACCAGGGATAAGCAGTGTTGGAAATAGCAATGTCTGGTATACTGCAGCAGCATGAAGGAAGAAGAGCCTACCATGCAGGGGGCAGCAAGGATCACTTAGTTAGGACAGTGAGAGTAGCACCTCTCGTTTCCTGGGGGTCATTTCCTTGTCTTGTCTCCTATTGGGCTAAACAGGGCAATATCCTGCTTCTTCTCTCTCCTGCCACACTTCTTCTCATTCTCTGCAAGATGTAGTCAGATAGCTAGGATCTATCTCTCCCTCTTTCCCTTCAAGTATGTAACTTCCTCAAATAAAGCTTTTGCCTCTCTAACCAGCTCGGCGTTTAATTCCGCAGCGTTGTTTTACACTCGCTCTAACAGGGTTATGGGCCCAGAGGCAATTAACGCAAGCTGAAGTTAAGAGAGAGCAATAAAACTCCTGCCATAGCCGCAGGCTAAAGTATAGAGGGCAGACAATAGAGGAAAGATGTCCTCTTTTCTTTCGTGCAACTGTAGTTTTCTTATCTTCTTCTACAATGGTTACTCCATTGAAGTCTCCGGCTAGTATTATTTGATCATACGATAGCTCATCCAATTGCTTCCCCAACTCTTCAAAAAAATTTTCTTTTGCTCCATTAGGTGCATATACCCCAATCACCAATAACTTTTTTGAATTCCAAATTATTTCCACTGCTAAATATCTGGCTTCCTCATCTCTCACCACTAGTTTTGGCTGCAATTCTTCTTTTATATACAACACCACTCCCCTTTTCTTTTTTTTGGAACCAGCCACAAATTCACTTCCCAATCTTGCAAATTTTAAATATTTTTCATCTTGCTTTTTAATATGTGTTTCTTGTAAACATACAATATCGCATTTTTGTTTTAATAGCCAGTGGAAGGTACTTTTTCTCTTACTAGGTGAATTAAATCCGTTTACATTCCACGATATAATTTTGCACTCCATAATCATGATCTTGCTGTTGGTAAGTCTTTTTCATTGTCCCTGATGAATTTGCCCATCTCTGACTCAGATCTGATACGCTTTTTAACTCCTCCAAATTCGAAGGACAATCCTTCAGGCATTTCCCATTTGTATCTTATTTTCATGTCTTTCAATATCTGGACTAGCTCTTTATACTTTTTCCGATCCAGCAACACCGATCTGGGCAATTCCTTCATAATGATCACAGCTTTGCCATCGACCTCTAATGGATCTTGAAATTGTTTACTCAAAACCATTTCCCTTGTTTTTCTAGTCGTAAATTGCACAATCACGTCTCTTGGTAATTTCCTCTGGGTCGCAACTCTTGAATTTATTCTGTATACCACGTCTAGGATAGCCGCCACTTCCTCTTCCTCTTTCCCCAGGTACTCAGTTAGAACTTCTGTAATTTGCTCTTGGGCAGATTTACCCTCAATTTCCGGCAAACCACGAAATCTCAGTTGTTTCTCCATATGTTTACATTCCGCCACGGCCATTCTTCCTCTTATCGCTCTCAGCTCCGTCCTCTGCGTGTTTGCTAGATCGTCCATCCCTGCTTCAACTACCTTAACCCTTTGCTGTGTGGCTTGTAGCTCATTCTGTATTTTTTCCATACCTTTCGTTACTTCTGCCAATTCACTTTTAAATGTCTCTTTAAGCTCTTTCGCCATCTCTTTCATCATCCCTTGCATCATCTCTTTAAGTTCCTTATTAGCTTCTGTAAATTTTTTATCCAAATTTTCCACCGCTGCTTGCCACTCCTTTTTCGACACCGTGGGGCTGGCTTTACCTCGCTCCCACGAGTCCACTCTTCTTCTTAACTCCGTGGCGTTTAGTTTTTACAATATTGTTTTTTTTTAAAGTCCCGAATTAACTTTATTTTTTAAAAACAGTTCATTTAATCAATCCAAAATGTCAGGCGTCTTTTCTCTATGGTTATTTGAACTATAGTCCAATTCCAAGATGGCCTACTTCCTTTTCCGCTGAAGCCACGACCTTTCCCTTTTCCAAAATGGCGATCTTCTACTTCCTGCTCCTTGGAAAAGGCCGCTTCTCTCCAGCCTCTCTATTGCTCTGACGTACTTCCTGTTCCTTTGCCACCCACAGCAGTTCTCGCGATGTTGAGACTTTCTCACAGCCCCTTATCTCTTCCCGGCTGCAGGTATGTAAACTATAATTGAATTTCTTTACTAACTCCTTTTAACAAAGTCACTTTTGAAAACTTTTTCTTGCCGGAATTTCCCCTCCTTCTAATCACTCTGTCGCAGTTCTTAATTTCAATGTAGCACTTTAGTTCTTTAAATAATCCGTCCCGTTTCAAGAGATAGTAATCTTTACCTTCTTAGTCGATTTATTGGGTTGTAATCACTGTTTCAATGTCCAAATTCACTCCGATTCCCCTTGTTGCTGTATGAAGCTTGGGCATGAAGGTCTTATGCCAACCGAATTGGCTCCAGGACTGCTGTAGAGATCTTGGCAAACCTGTCTTCGGGTGGGACCTCAAGGGACAAGTGGGAGTCCGTTGCGTAGGACCCCCCCTTGCCCGAGATCAACGCGCCCTGAGGTTCTTGAGCATTCAAAGCCTGTTCTCCGCCTGAGAACAGTTGGCTGCGGGTGATTTTCCGCCCCCCCAGCCTTAAAATCAGCAGCCCGGACAGCTCAGCTCTTAGAGCTGCGTTAGACCCCCATGGATCCCAAACCGGAAGTCAGAATCCTGTACCTCACAGACCCCCTCCCCAATCTTTCCCAGGAAGATGAAGCGGCAGAGAGCCAAAGGCACTGCTCTGCCCCCACCTCTGTTCAGAAACTAGGAAATTGCCGGGACCACCCGGCAGCCGTGATCATGCAAACATTATCTCTGGGGCCAAGACGACTCCAGCCCCAGCCCTGCAAAGACCTGCCCTGGTTCCTTCCATGTACCTTCCCCTAAGAGACTTCCCCCTTCTCCTGTGGTCTCATCTGCAGGTTTCCCGAGAGCCTTTATCTGAATGACGTAGAGGGATGGTTTGTCCTGGGGGGCTCTAAGTACATCCTGGGGGTGCAGGGATTTTTCGGCCCCTCCAGCTACTACAGGAGCAGCACCCAGGCCTCATTGCCGGTCAGTCCTACTTCTCTGTGTCCTCTGGGGTGGCTCTCCTGGGGTCCTTCTCCTGTTACTCCCCAAGGTGTGTTCCTTTGGGGTATTTTCTGAGCTAGCACAGCATCACAGGCTGAGTGTGCAGATTTCACCTGCTGGAAAAGCACAGATCCCACAGATCTCTTCTGCAGGATCCAAACCCATTCTGCCAAAGGTTATCTGTTGGCTATGCTCTTGGGTCTGTGATGACCCTCCCACACTTGCAAAGCGTCCCTTGACCTCACAGCCATCAAGTGATGAACCGGCTCTTCATTTCCAGATTCATAGTCCTTGGACATAGATCCAGAGGAGTTAACCATGTTAATCTGTAGTTGCAAAATAGTAAAGAAGAGTCCAGTAGCACCTTTAAGACAAACCAACTTTACTGTAGCGTAAGCTTCGAGAACCACAGCTCTCTTCTTCAGATGCATCGTCAGAGAGCTATGGTTCTCGAAAGCTTACGCTCCAATAAAGTTTGTTAGTCTTAAAGATGCTACTGGACTTTTTAGTCCTTGGATGCTCTTTGTTTCCTTTCTTCCTCACTTAGACTGAACCACCAAAGCTCTTGCAACACCTGGATCTGCCCCAGTGGTTTGCCACGTGCCAAGAGTTTAAGGACGCTGTTTTTGCCCGGCTGCCTCTCTACCAACTCCAGCGAGCTTGGAAGCTTTGGCAAGGTGAGCCACACCTCCCTCTTTCCTGGGACTGTGGCCCAGCCTCCTCTTGAGACCACGTAAGCCCCCTGGGCAGTTGCTGTCAGTCAAAGGCAAAGGGAGATTGGTGCGTCGGAACTGGGCCCGCTGCGTGGATTTTTCAAGGGAGGATGGTTTCCCAGCCCCTCCAAAGCATTGCAAAAGAATGGCTTGGAACCTGCTTGCAACGTGGCTTTCTCACTCCACCCCTTCCCGTGCAGCCCTCCCCCAAAGCAGGTGTGGGGGGCCTCCAGGACCACCGTGGGACGTGGCAGAAAAGTCTGCAGAAGAAGAGCCCAGCGGCCCTTTGAGAGGTCTGCACAGCAGTTCCTCCCCTGGGGGCTTGATCTTCGGAGGTGGACACTTCTCTTTTTTGCTAGTCTCCCAGCAAGATTTGCTTCCCCGGGAGAGTTTGGGGGTTAGACCTCTGCTGTGTTGCTCTTTTCGTTGTGTCAGTCAGCCTCAGGTCATTTTGGAAATCTGCCTTGCTCTATAGAGGAGAGGAACATTTCAGATAAGTAAATCGAAATCTGTGGCAATGCCCCCTCTTGGATTAAGCATGCGCAGATTTGAATCCAGCCCTCGTCATTTCAAAGTTGGCAGTTTCAGAGGATAATTTGGCAGCAGAGAATAGGACTGGAAGCAACGGGCTTAAATTACATGCAGAACGGTACCGGCTGGATTATTAGGAAAAACTTTTTCATGGTCAGAGTAGTTCAAAGGTGGAATCAGCTGCCTAGGGAGGTGGTGAGCTCCCCCTCACTGGCAGTTTTCAAGAGGAGGCTGGATGAATACGTCAGAGATGCTTTAGGCTCACCCTGCATTGGGCAGGGGGCTGGACTAGATGGTCTGTATGACCCCTTCCAACTCTATGATTCTGTGAAAGGCAGCAAGCCACATTTTCAAAACACAAAACTGTGCTCTCTGAGAGCATTGTAGGTAAAAACAAATCAAACAGCACCAATGGGGCCACCTTTGGGGGGCCAGCTACTTAAAGTACTGAATATTTTAACAGATCTTAATAAATTCTCTTAAAGGCATTCTTATTGTGCAATTTAAGCCTCATTTCCCACCCCTGCCCGCTTGGAAAACTTTCACCTGTCCTACCCAGACCCCCTGAAATGGTGTGTCCCTGGCCTGGCACACTGAACTGCTGTGGCCCAAGACAACTTTTTCCTCTGCAAATTCGGCTATAACAATGTGCACCCAAAGATCTGTGGACTTCATACAGCAGTTCTCTGACTCCCACACCCTCTGCAGCTCCCCGACCCTCCAATTTTTATTCCTGGGGCAACAAACCCTCCAGAACAGCAGGGGGGTGCTAAATGGGGTCTGTACTGGAAGGGGAGAATCATAAAAGCTTGCTGTCCCCTCTTTCAAAGACTTGTGTTTTATTTGTCCATTTATTTCCAACATTTGTTTGCCACCTTTCTACCTAAATAGGGATCTCCAGGGTCATCTAGTCCAACCCCCTCCACAATCAAGAAATTCAAGACAATGAACATTATACAAACTAAAAACAAAAATTAAAATGTTTAGAAAGTCCTTGGAACTGTGGAGTAGAATACAGGCCCCAAGGTACGGCGTGTGCCTTCAGGGTAAAACACTAACCAGCCTTCCTGGACCCTTTTACCTGCCTCCCTCTCCCCTCCCCTCCCCTCCATTTGCTCCTGTCTTGCCATACTCTTCTGCAGCGGTCTCCTCCCCTTATAACACTGACTCCTGGAGCGCTGAGGCCATGCCTGTGTGGCTCTTCTGCCCTGTGTACAGCACTAAGTGCATGACTGGCACTGAAGACATGTCGTTGTGCGGGACTGGGCAGGGGTGGGGGAAGAAGGTCTGTGGGCCTCTGTGCAGGACTGAACTTTTGGAAGGGCCTTCCACACTGCGTCCTCTTCCAGACTCCCTCCTCCTTACTGTTTCAGAAACATGCCATCCCGAATACGAGGCTCTTGCTGTGCAGCAGAGGACAAGCTCTCCTGGGGAGCCACGCTGTTGGCAGTGGGAAGCCCCGTATCCCCGCCGGCGAGCAGCCGTATACACCCTTCTGCAGCGGGCAGTTTGGAGAAGAGGTAAATCTGCGGCCATTAGAGAGCAAGGCTCTTGCAGGTCTCCACAAATGGCCACAGGACTGTGGAGCCACGCAGTTGGGCCTGAGGCTGCTAATTCAATGGCCTTTGCCTTCGCTCATTTACTCTCATTTCAAAGGGATAGTGAGAGAGATCTGTCTTAACAGCTGATGTCTCCCGTCTCTGCAGGTGACCAGTTCGTGAACATGGAGACCGTGGCCGGCGCACTCTTCCAAAGGTTTGAGAAGCGAGTGGCAGGTCTACAGGATCTGGCCCATTTGAACAACTTTTACCCCCAGCTGCTGCAGGCCGGCTGCCTGGGATACTCCAGAGCCCTCTATCTCATCTCCACCCTGCACCGGACTGGCTTGGGACTGCCCTTGGACTCCACCAAGGTACCTCTTCATGAGGCTGGTATCACACTGCCCTTTTATTCGCTAGAGTGCCCGTTGTGCACGCAGGTTCAGTTCCTGGCATCACCGGGCTGCAGGCGCTGACAAAGACCCCTCTCTGCCTGACACCCTGACGAGCGGCTGCAGGTCAGAGGAGAGCAGACTGGCCCTGATGGGCCAAGGGTCTGTCTCAGGAGAAGGCAGGTTCTCGTGCTCAGTTGTGGCTGCTAGAGACAGAAGGATCCCACCACAGGCAGCCACCTGGGAGGCTCTAAGGTGAGGGGTGGAGAGCAGAGCAACAGCAGAGCCACTGTCCAGTGGCCGTAGCATGTGTCAGCATCAGACCTGGTGCAGTGCCGTAGCCGTTTGCACCCTTGTCGTTAATGCCCCCACTTTTCTCTCTCAGGCCCTGGAATTTGGCCTTCTCTCCGCCCAGGCGGACGATCGTCTTTCCGGAATGCAGCTGGGCCACAAACACCACCTGGGGGTGGATGGACTTCCTGTGGACCACGACCTCTCTTAGCCTACTACGCCAATGTTGCAGCCCAGACCGTAGCTGACCGGGAGCTGTCCAGGGAGGGGCAGGTGCAGTTTTCCCTCTCGCTCTTAAATTAGTTGTTTCTGGAGAAGGTGTGCCCTGACCTGGGAGGGGGGGGGCAGGCTAGCCTGATCTCATCAGATCTCAGAAGCCTTGGATGGGAGAGCTCCAGAGAAGATGAGGGTTGCAGAGGCAGGCAATGGCAAACCACCTCTGTTAGTCTCTTGCAATGAAAACCCCAGCAGGGGTCACCACTAGTTGTCTTTGACTTGACGGTGCTCTCCACCACTACCAGAGAAGGCATGAGCCCCTTTCCTGGCCTGGGGACAGCAGGCAGAAAGGTAGTTCATACACACACCCAGAGCCGTCCTCAAACATCCCACACCCGTTAGAACTGACAAGATCCAGGAAGGCTTAGCTGAACCAGGCAACTGCTAAACAGGTAAAACTGTTCTACGATCTAGTTTATGCTTTATTGATCAACCCTGAGATGTCCAGATTACCTTGGTCTACTCATATGAACTGTGTAATGTGGAGAAAATGTACTTGTGGAAGATGCAGCCCAAGCCTTCGTGAGCAGAGCGCTCCCTTCCCAAGCGTGCCATGCTCAGAGAGGTTCCTCCTCTCCTGTGTTCGCTCTTCTCTCTCTGCTGTGGCTCTTGCAAGCTGGCCTCAGCCCAACGCAAGGCCTAGAAGAAGGCTGGGGATGACCCAAAGCACTGCCAGCCTTCCCAGAGCACAGCCTGGCGTGCCAGCAGTGAATCCAAGAGGTAAAGCCATTCTGATTGGATCCTGTGGCTCAGCGGTAGAGCATCTGCTTGGCATGCGGGAGGACTGAGGTTCAAACCCCAGCAGCTCCAGTTAAAAGGACCAGGCAGTAGAGGATGGGGAAGACCTCAGCCCGGGACCCTGGAGAGCCGCTGCCAGTCAGAGTAAGCAATACGGACCATGATGGATGAAAGTAGCTGAAAAGAAAAGAGATAGAAGCAGAATAGAAACGAAACTAGAGGGGAACCTGAGGGTCATCTAGTCAACCCCCTGCACAATGCAGGAAATTCACAGCTAATTCCCCCTGAATAGACAGGAAGGATACAGAAGAATCTGGCCTGCCCCCTTACCAGCTCTGCTGGTGTCTCTGGAATACTAGTGTGTTTTGTGCAACCCGGCATCACACAGTCCTCCATTTCCAGCCCCTCAAACTCTCCCCCAAGTATCGTGCAGTGGAGGAGGAGATGGAGAGGGAGCCACAGAAGGAGGAGTTCTGCCCATCTCGTGGTCCTGCCACTTCCTGATTTTTCTCCAGGGTGGGTGGAGAAGGGAGGAAGGCAGGTTTCCGTCCAGGAGGCAGTGAGTAGGGAATTGCACGCCATCTCTACATTCTTCTCCACGTGGGAGACAAGTGTAAGAAACACTGAGGCTGGGATATGAGTAGGCAGGCTGTGCTCACACACATGGTGGGTGCCACCTGATGGTAGCCAGCGAACCACCACTGTGAGCAGGTTCAATACAGGCAGCTTTGTGCAATCTGAACAGCTAGATAGCTCACTTCGAAGACCTTGCAAGGAAACATCTAAGCATCATTGAAACGGAACATTGGAAATGTTTTCGCTTTGAGCTTGCGCTTAGGAGCATGAGCTAAATGTACAGAGACGTCTCCCCCCCCCCCCGCTTAGTTTCTTTACTTATATTATTTATAGTCTGTCTTTCCCACTGGACTCAAGGCGGATTCCTCAGAAGAAGTCGATACAATCATCCAGATGGAACATCCAATAGAAAATGCAATCGGGTTAGACTTGTAGAAACCTGGAATCAACCAGAGATCAGAAACAGTAGTGAAGCAAAGCATAAGTATTAAGATGACACATTAAATGATGCAAAAAATACATACTAGGAACTTACTTACAGCACAAGATAGTACGAAGCGTATACAGTGGTATAGTCTACAGTTCCTAACCCTTTACCCCAAGCTTCTTTCTGAATCATGTTATTACAGTATAGTCCTGTGCAAAAAGCCCTCTGGAATAATTCAGTTTTGCATAGATTATGGAAAGCCAGGAGGGTGGAATCCTTCTTGATCTCAACAAACAAGCTGTTCCATAGGGTGGGGGCCACAACAGAGAAAGCGTGCGTACAGGCACTTGCTGATTTTGTCCGTTCATGTTATGAGATCACCAGGAAGAAGAGCATCCTTCTCCCGCTTTGAGGCTTTGCTCCTGTAAAGCTTCCTTGCCGTTGCTCCATCTGGTGTAGTGAGGTCTTCTGTGCCTGGCAGGGGCACTGCAGGTCTGAGATGGAGAAGTGATTGCGCAAACTCTGCTACCAGATGCAGAGGAGTTAGCCATGTAGCGCTTTCGTGGAGAAGCTGAGAATTGCTCTTCAGCTCTTGCGCTTGCCCACCCTGTGTTCAAATCCTGAGCCTCGAGTTCTGCTCAGTTCTGGGCCCGTTGTTGCTATCTTGCCATCCCCCATACAGGCCTTTGTGGAGCACATCCGGCTGATTGACGAGGATGCCCTCAAGCTGCAGACCAAAGAGAACGATGACCTCTTTGTGTGGCTGAGGTTCCAGGCTCGGAGAGGCATGGCCGAGGCTCAGGTAGGCTCAAGTCTCCCCAAAGCGTCTGTGTTCCTCCATCGCCACGATGGTGGTCTGGAGAGGTCGTGCCAACTGTGCCCACGTGCCCCTCCCTCTCTTCCAGCAAGCGGTGAGCAGGATGTTGTTCTGGGGGCAGCAAGGAATCTCCAGCAAGCTGAAGGAAGCGGTGAAGTTCTACGAGAAAGGAGCCGCTCGGCTCAAAGACCCCACCCTGATGTACGACTATGGAGTGGTGCTTCTGAAGGTGAGCAATGGCACCCGTCTCTTTTTCCCCATGGCCGTGGGCTGCCAGGGTCAGCGTGCTGTGGGCTTGGCATCACAGGGTTGGATCAGAAGGGGGAGTCTAAAGGCCATCTAGTCCATCCTCAAGCCCTCAGTTAGCTCCACAACGGGCCAACCTGCATAATTCATGCCACAGAGTGTGCCACGGCAAATTGCAATTTCCTCTGGGTCTTGTCATCGTTGATGACTTGTGGAAACGAGCCAAGCCCTGATCCATGTATTCCTTTGCAGCGCCCCTTCCCTTAGGCCCAAAGATCACAGGGGCAAGATGACTTCTCTGACCTGCCCTTCTCCTGAAACCACTTAATTCCTTTATGCGTGTCCTCTTTCAGTCACTCATTCATTTACTCCCCTTGAGTGATCTGTTTGGAGCGATCACATACTGATGCAGTGCACGTGCCAGGGCCGTCGTCACACGGGCATCTCTTCCGTTAAATTTACAGCATATAGCGTCCTACCTGTTATCGGCACAGTAACGTTTCTTTGGGTCACCTAACGGCTCTTCGCGCCACCAGCTGTCCACACCGAAGCACTCTGTTCTGTTCTCTCTAACCGCGCAGAAGCAGCTCCTCCCCCCCCCTTTTTTAATTATTCTGGCGTTTAATTCCGCGATAACGGAATAACAGCATATAAACATTCCGTTAGAGCAAAACATTATGACCTTTTTGTTTTTCCAACTTTGAAATTATATAAATAGCCCTTTGCCCGCAGAAAACTCCCTGTCTGATGTGATCCCCATCGCTGAAGACTGCCATGGCGATTGAGTCATTTTTACTGCAGCAGAAAGTTTGCATTGTGTTATGTCGTTATGGCGTTATAAGGACATAATAAAATTAAAAAGGGGGAGTTGCGGGAAGAAATGGATTCTGGGATTGAAGGGAGGTCATAGGGCATTGCGAGGCGAAATACATCGATGTGAGGCATTCACACTGAGGCACAAAATAGCACGACTATCAAGCACAAAGCAGAAGAGAGAAAATCACTACAGTGTTGGAATAAGGTGGGTGTTTGCCAGGAAATAGAGCCATTTTAGTGCTAAATAAAAGCCCCTGTGACGACGGCCCAGGCGTGAACTGAATCCACCTGCAGTGATCGCAGGGGACTGTGACGGTGCCTGTAGTGCCGCGGACTGGAGGCTGTTCCAGACAGCAGAGCCTTATTTCCACTGCAAGCCACAATGGGGAGTGAGTCACCCGTTGACCACACAAGCTTTTGTCTCCAGGGCCAAGGAGTGAAGCAGGATATCCCCAAAGCTCTGGACTTGCTCAATCAGGCAGCGGAGCAGGTGAGTGTGGCAGGTGGTTCAGGTACTGTGGGCTACATCCCAGTGCATGGCAGAGCACACGCCCGTGAGAGACCCCTGGGCAACTTCCGCCCTCGAGCAACCTCATCCCCCCTAATTTCAGCTCTCTCCTGTTACAAGTGAGTCTCGGGACTGCAAGTGGCCCAGCCCCCTAAGCTAGGAGTCAGAGAGTCCCACAGGACAGAGCCCGGTGTTTGGACTGACATGGTAAAACTTTTCAGGGGAAATCTGTTGGCAACTCCTTTGGCAAACCGACCATTCCAACACACAGTTTCAGAGCTCCAAAGCTGCAGGGCTTCCCGAGCCAGCCATAATGGGGCAACCTCGATGGAGGGCCTACCTCCGAACACAGAAGGTTCATTCAGCTGTCATGGCTTATTAGCAGTTTCTTATTACTTTTGGTATCCGAAGAAGGGAGCTCTGACTCGCTAAAACTCACACCCTGAAAATTTTGTTGGCTTCTGAGGTTCAACTGGCTCAAACCCTACCATTCTACCCCAGACCAACCCAGCTACCTACCTGAAACTACCACTTTCTCAGGAGGCTTTTCAGAACTGGTTGGCTAAGCCTCTGGTGGATAATATTGGGGTGGGATCTGGCTTCAATCCCAGAGGCAGGATGGACTTTCCAGCCATAAATCCATAGGTGTCCATCAGCAGAGAGTTTCTGACAGTGTAGGGGGTGGGTTTGAAGACCCACTGAGGGTCCCTTCCCATTCCATGGAAGAATGACAATAATAGCCAGTAGAACAGTTGAAAAGGCAGACAGCAAGGTTTGGGTTCCACCGGGAAGGAAGATCTGCATCTGGGGGAGCCTGCATTCGACATAAGGTGGATGTTTAAAAAATTCCCTGCTTCCACTATCTCCCCCCAACCCTGCAGGGTTTCCTCCCAGCTCTCACAGCCTTGGGATGGTATTATCAGGTCTTTGAGAATGACTACAGGAGGGCCGTGGAGTTCTGGGAGAAGGCCGACGAGATGGGGGACCCCGTGGCCCCCTCCAACCTCGGGGCCTTCTATGCCTACGGCCAGTACCCGGGGAAAGACAGAGATGAGGTGAGTTTCCCAGGAATGGGGGGTGGGCGTGATGGGCTGTCCCTGTCTCCTGCAAGAAGGTCCAAGCGTCCCCACCAGGGATAAGCAGTGTTGGAAATAGCAATGTCTGGTGTACTGCAGCATCATGAAAGAAGAAGAGCCTACCATGCAGGGGGCAGCAAGGATCACTTAGTTAGGACAGTGAGAGTAGCACCTCTCTTGTTTCCTGGGGGTCATTTCCTTGTCTTGTCTCCTATTGGGCTAAACAGGGCAATATCCTGCTTCTTCTCTCTCCTGCCAAACTTCTTCTCACTCTCTGCAAGATGTAGTCAGATAGCTAGGATCTATCTCTCCCTCTTTCCCTTCAAGTATGTAACTTCCTCAAATAAAGCTTTTGCCTCTCTAACCAGCTCGGCGTTTAATTCCGCAGCGTTGTTTTACACTCGCTCTAACCGGGTTATGGGCCCAGAGGCAATTAACGCAAGCTGAAGTTAAGAGAGAGCAATAAAACTCCTGCCATAGCCGCAGGCTAAAGTATAGAGGGCAGACAATAGAGGAAAGATGTCCTTTTTTCTTTCGTGCAACTGTAGTTTTCTTATCTTCTTCTACATTGGTTACTCCATTGAAGTCTCCGGCTAGTATTATTTGATCATACGATAGCTCATCCAATTGCTTCCCCAACTCTTCAAAAAAATTTTCTTTTGCTCCATTAGGTGCATATACCCCAATCACCAATAACTTTTTTGAATTCCAAATTATTTCCACTGCTAAATATCTGGCTTCCTCATCTCTCACCACTAGTTTGGGCTGCAATTCTTCTTTTATATACAACACCACTCCCCTTTTCTTTTTTTTGGAACCAGCCACAAATTCACTTCCCAATCTTGCAAATTTTATATATTTTTCATCTTGCTTTTTAATATGGGTTTCTTGTAAACATACAATATCGCATTTTTGTTTTAATAGCCAGTGGAAGGTACTTTTTCTCTTACTAGGTGAATTAAATCCGTTTACATTCCACGATATAATTTTGCACTCCATAATCATGATCTTGCTGTTGGTAAGTCTTTTTCATTGTCCCTGATGAATTTGCCCATCTCTGACTCAGATCTGATACGCATTTTAACTCCTCCAAATTCGAAGGACAATCCTTCAGGCATTTCCCATCTGTATCTTATTTTCATGTCTTTCAATATCTGGACTAGCTCTTTATACTTTTTCCGATCCAGCAACACCGATTTGGGCAATTCCTTCATAATGATCACAGCTTTGCCATCGACCTCTAACGGATCTTGAAATTGTTTACTCAAAACCATTTCCCTTGTTTTTCTAGTCGTAAATTGCACGATCACGTCTCTTGGTAATTTCCTCTGGGTCGCAACTCTTGAATTTATTCTGTATACCACGTCTAGGATAGCCGCCACTTCCTCTTCCTCTTTCCCCAGGTACTCAGTTAGAATTTCTGTAATTTGCTCTTGGGCAGATTTACCCTCAATTTCCGGCAAACCACGAAATCTCAGTTGTTTCTCCATATGTTTACTTTCCGCCACGGCCATTCTTCCTCTTATCGCTCTCATCTCCGTCCTCTGCATGTTTGCTAGATCGTCCATCCCTGCTTCAACTACCTTAACCCTTTGCTGTGTGGCTTGTAGCTCATTCTGTATTTTTTCCATACCTTTCGTTACTTCTGCCAATTCACTTTTAAATGTCTCTTTAAGCTGTTTCGCCATCTCTTTCATCATCCCTTGCATCATCTCTTTAAGTTCCTTATTAGCTTCTGTAAATTTTTTATCCAAATTTTCCACCGCTGCTTGCCACTCCTTTTTCGACATCGTGGGGCTGGCTTTACCTCGCTCCCACGAGTCCACTCTTCTTCTTAACTCTGTGGCGTTTATTTTTTACAATATTTTTTTTTTTAAAGTCCCGAATTAACTTTATTTTTTAAAAACAGTTCATTTAATCAATCCAAAATGTCAGGCGTCTTTTCTCTATGGTTATTTGAACTATAGTCCAATTCCAAGATGGCCTACATCCTTTTCCGCTGAAGCCACGACCTTTCCCTTTTCCAAAATGGCGATCTTCTACTTCCTGCTCCTTGGAAAAGGCCGCTTCTCTCCAGCCTCTCTATTGCTCTGACATACTTCCTGTTCCTTTGCCACCCACAGCAGTTCTCGCGATGTTGAGACTTTCTCACAGACCCTTATCTCTTCCCGGCCGCAGGTATGTAAACTATAATTGAATTTCTTTGCTAACTCCTTTTAACAAAGTCACTTTTGAAAACTTTTTCTTGCCGGAATTTCCCCTCCTTCTAATCACTCTGTCGCAGTTCTTAATTTCAATGTAGCACTTTAGTTCTTTAAATAATCCGTCCCGTTTCAAGAGATAGTAATCTTTACCTTCTTAGTCAATTTATTGGGTTGTAATCACTGTTTCAATGTCCAAATTCACTCCGATTCCCCTTGTTGCTGTATGAAGCTTGGGCATGAAGGTCTTATGCCAACCGAATTGGCTCCAGGACTGCTGTAGAGATCTTGGCAAACCTGTCTTCGGGTGGGACCTCAAGGGACAAGTGGGAGTCAGTTGCGTAGGACCCCCCCCCCTCGCTCGAGATCAACGCGCCCTGAGGTTCTTGAGCATTCAAAGCCTGTTCTCCGCCTGAGAACAGTTGGCTGCGGGCGATTTTCTGCCCCCCCCCGCCTTAAAATCAGCAGCCCGGACAGCTCAGCTCTTAGAGCTGCGTTAGACCCCCATGGATCCCAAACCGGAAGTCAGAATCCTGTACCTCACAGACCCCCTCCCCAATCTTTCCCAGGAAGATGAAGCGGCAGAGAGCCAAAGGCACTGCTCTGTCCCCACCTCTGTTCAGAAACTAGGAAATTGCCGGGACCACCCGGCAGCCGTGATCATGCAAACATTATCTCTGGGGCCAAGACGACTCCAGCCCCAGCCCTGCAAAGACCTGCCCTGGTTCCTTCCATGTACCTTCCCCTACGAGACTTCCCCCTTCTCCTGTGGTCTCATCTGCAGGTTTCCCGAGAGCCTTTATCTGAATGACGAAGAGGGATGGTTTGTCCTGGGGGACTCCAAGTACATCCTGGGGGTGCAGGGATTTTTCGGCCCCTCCAGCTACTACAGGAGCAGCACCCAGGCCTCATTGCAGGTCAGTCCTACTTCTCTGTGTCCTCTGGGGTGGCTCTCCTGGGGTCCTTCTTCTGTTACTCCCCAAGGTGAGTTCCTTTGGGGTATTTTCTGAGCTAGCACAGCATCACGGGCTGAGTGTGCAGACTTCACCTGCTGGAAAAGCACAGATCCCACAGATCTCTTCTGCAGGATCCAAACCCATTCTGCCAAAGGTTATCTGTTGGCTATGCTCTTGGGTCTGTGATGACCCTCCCACACTTGCAAAGCGTCCCTTGATCTCACAGCCATCAAGTGATGAACCAGCTCTTCATGCTCTGGATGCGCTTTGTTTCCTTTCTTCCTCACTTAGACTGAACCACCAAAGCTCTTGCAACACCTGGATCTGCCCCAGTGGTTTGCCACGTGCCAAAAGTTTAAGGATGCTGTTTTTGCCCGGCTGCCTCTCTACCAACTCCAGCGAGCTTGGAAGCTTTGGCAAGGTGAGCCACACCTCCCTCTTTCCTGGGACTGTGGCCCAGTCTCCTCTTGAGACCACGTAAGCCCCCTGGGCAGTTGCTGTCAGTCAAAGGCAAAGGGAGATTGGCGTGTCAGAACTGGGCCCACTGCATGGATTTTTCAAGGGAGGATGGTTTCCCAGCCCCTCCAAAGCATTGCAAAAGAATGGCTTGGAACCTGCTTGCAACGTGGCTTTCTCACTCCACCCCTTCCCGTGCAGCCCTCCCCCAAAGCAGGTGTGGGGGGCCTCCAGGACCACCGTGGGACGTGGCAGAAAAGTCTGCAGAAGAAGAGCCCAGCGGCCCTTTGAGAGGTCTGCACAGCAGTTCCTCCCCAGTGTGCTTGATCTTCGGAGGTGGACACTTCTCTTTTTTGCTAGTCTCCCAGCAAGATTTGCTTCCCCGGGAGAGTTTGGGGGTTAGACCTCTGCTGTGTTGCTCTTTTCGTTGTGTCAGTCAGCCTCAGGTCATTTTGGAAATCTGCCTTGCTCTATAGAGGAGAGGAACATTTCAGATAAGTAAATCGAAATCTGTGGCAATGCCCCCTCTTGGATTAAGCATGCGCAGATTTGAATCCAGCCCTCGTCATTTCAAAGTTGGCAGTTTCAGAGGATAATTTGGCAGCAGAGAATAGGACTGGAAGCAATGGGCTTAAATTACATGCAGAAAGGTACTGGCTGGATATTAGGAAAAACTTTTTTCAGGGTCAGAGTAGTTCAAAAGTGGAATCAGCTGCCTAGGGAGGTGGTGAGCTCCCCTTCACTGGCAGTTTTCAAGAGGAGGCTGGATGAATACGTCAGAGATGCTTTCGGCACACCCTGCATTGGGCAGGGGGCTGGACTAGAAGGTCTGTATGACCCCTTCCAACTCTATGATTCTGTGAAAGGCAGCAAGCCACATTTTCAAAACACAAAACTGTGCTCTCTGAGAGCGTTGTAGGTAAAAACAAATCAAACAGCACCAATGGGGCCACGTTTGGGGGGCCAGCTACGTAAAGTACTGAATATTTTAACAGATCTTAATAAATTCTCTTAAAGGCATTCTTATTGTGCAATTTAAGCTTCATTTCCCACCCCTCCCCGCTTGGAAAACTTTCACCTGTCCTACCCAGACCCCCTGAAATGCTGTCCCTGGCCTGGCACACTGAACTGCTGTGGCCCAAGACAACTTTTTCCTCTGCAAATTCGGCTATAACAATCTGCACCGAAAGATCTATGGACTTCATACAGCAGTTCTCTGACTCCCACACCCTCTGCAGCTCCCCGACCCATCAATTTTTATTCCTGGGTCAACAAACCCTCCAGAACAGCAGGGGGGCACTAAATGGGGTCTGTACTGGAAGGGGAGAATCATAAAAGCTTGCTGTCCCCTCTTTCAAAGATTTGTGTTTTATTTGTCCATTTATTTCCAACATTTGTTTGCCACCTTTCTACCCAAATAGGGTCACAGAATCATAGATTGGAAGGGATCTCTAGGGTCATCTAGTCCAACCCCCTGCACAATCAAGAAATTCAAGACAATGAACATTATACAAACTAAAAACAAAAATTAAAATGTTTAGAAAGTCCTTGGAACTGTGTAGTAGAATACAGGCCCCAAGGTACGGCGTGTGCCTTCAGGGTAAAACACTAACCAGCCTTCCTGGACCCTTTTACCTGCCTCCCTCTCCCCTCCCCTCCCCTCCATTTGCTCCTGTCTTGCCATACTCTTCTGCAGCTGTCTCCTCCCCTTATAACACTGACTCCTGGAGTGCTGAGGCCATGCCTGTGTGGCTCTTCTGCCCTGTGTACAGCACTAAGTGCATGACTGGCACTGAAGACATGTCGTTGTGCGGGACTGGGCAGGGGTGGGGGAAGAAGGTCTGTGGGCCTCTGCGCAGGACTGAACTTTTGGAAGGGCCTTCCACACTGCGTCCTCTTCCAGACTCCCTCCTCCTTACTGTTTCAGAAACATGCCATCCCGAATACGAGGCTCTTGCTGTGCAGCAGAGGACAAGTTCTCCTGGGGAGCCACGCTGTTGGCAGTGGGAAGCCCTGTATCCCCGCCGGCGAGCAGCCGTATACACCCTTCTGCAGCGGGCAGTTTGGAGAAGAGGTAAATCTGCGGCCATTAGAGAGCAAGGCTCTTGCAGGTCTCCACAAATGGCCACAGAACTGTGGAGCCACGCAGTTGGGCCTGAGGCTGCTAATTCAATGGCCTTTGCCTTAGCTCATTTACTCTCATTTCAAAGGGATAGTGAAAGAGATTTGTCTTAACAGCTGAGGTCTCCCGTCTCTGCAGGTGACCAGTTCGTGAACATGGAGACTGTGGCCGGCGCACTCTTCCAAAGGTTTGAGAAGCGAGTGGCAGGTCTACAGGATCTGGCCCATTTGAACAACTTTTACCCCCAGCTGCTGCAGGCCGGATGCCTGGGACACTCCCGAGCCCTCTATCTCATCTCCACCCTGCACCGGACTGGCTTGGGACTGCCCTTGGACTCCACCAAGGTACCTCTTCATGGGGCTGGTATCACACTGCCCTTTTATTCGCTAGAGTGCCCGTTGTGCACGCAGGTTCAGTTCCTGGCATCACCGGGCTGCAGGCGCTGACAAAGACCCCTCTCTGCCTGACACCCTGACGAGTGGCTGCAGGTCAGAGGAGACCAGACTGGCCCTGATGGGCCAAGGGTCTGTCTCAGGAGAAGGCAGGTTCTCGTGCTCAGTTATGGCTGCTAGAGACAGAAGGATCCCACTGTCAGGTCTGACTTTGTATGATCTTATGTAGCCAGAGCAACGCCATTTTAACTATGTCTTTGCAAGCTTTCTTCCCTTGCAGGTGCAATCTACTTCAAAGACTGAACTGTTTTGTCTACGACCTCGGCTCATCCTGAGAATGTTTTGTTTCTGCAGCTTCCTGCAACATGTTATGGGAACAGTGGGGGGTGGCTGGGCACCGCTCTCTATGCTAGCTTGTGTTTAACCTTGTATCTCCCACCACAGGCAGCCAACTGGGAGGCTCCAAGGTGAGGGGTGGAGAGCAGAGAAACAACAGAGCCGCTGTCCAGTGGCTGTAGCATGTGTCAGCATCAGACCTGGTGTAGTGCCGTAGCCGTTTGTACCCTTGTCATTAATGCCCCCACTTTTCTCTCTCAGACCCTGAAATTTGGCCTTCTCTCCGCCCAGGCGGACGATCGTCTTTCCGGAATGCAGCTGGGCCACAAACACCACCTGGGGGTGGATGGACTTCCTGTGGACCACGACCTCTCTTACGCCTACTACGCCAACGTTGCAGCCCAGACCGTAGCTGACCGGGAGCTGTCCAGGGAGGGGCAGGTGCAGTTTTCCCTCTCGCTCTTAAATTAGTTGTTTCTGGAGAAGGTGTGCCCTGACCTTGGGGGGGGGCAGGCTAGCCTGATCTCATCAGATCTCAGAAGCTGGGCAGGGTCAGCCTTGGATGGGAGAGCTCCAGAGAAGATGAGGGTTGCAGAGGCAGGCAATGGCAAACCACCTCTGTTAGTCTCTTGCCATGAAAACCCCAGCAGGGGTCACCACTAGTTGTCTTTGACTTGATGGTGCTCTCCACCACTACCAGAGAAGGTATGAGCCCCTTTCCTGGCCTGAGGACAGCAGGCAGAAAGGTAGTTCATACACACACCCAGAGCCGTCCACAAACATCCCACACCAGCTAGAACTGACAAGATCCAGGAAGGCTTAGCTGAACCAGGCAACTGCTAAACAGGTAAAACTGTTCTACGGTCTAGTTTATGCTTTATTGATCAACCCTGAGATGGCAATAAGAACATAAGCAAAGCCATGTTGGATCAGGCCAGTGGCCCATCCAGTCCAACATTCTGTCACACACAGTGGCTAGAAATCCAGTGCCATCTAAAGGACTGTCAGTGAGGCCAGGACATCAGAAGCCCTCCCACTGCCTTCCTTCCAGCACCAAGACAACAGAGCACCACCTCCCCACAAAGAGAATACCATCTATCTCCTGTGGCTAATAGCCACTAATGGACCTCTGCTCCATATATTTGTCCAGATTACCTTGGTCTACTCATATGAACTGTGTAATGTGGAGAAAATGTACTTGTGGAAGATGCAGCCCCAGCCTTCGTGAGCAGAGCGCTCCCTTCCCAAGCGTGCCATGCTCAGAGAGGTTCCTCCTCTCCCGTGTTCGCTCTTCTCTCTCTGCTGTGGCTCTTGCAAGCTGGCCTCAGCCCAAGGCAAGGCCTAGAAGAAGGCTGGGGATGACCCAAAGCACTGCCAGCCTTCCCAGAGCACAGCCTGGCGTGCCACCAGTGAATCCAAGAGGCAAAGCCATTCTGATTGGATTCTGTGGCTCAGCGGTAGAGCATCTGCTTGGCATGCGGGAGGACTGAGGTTCAAACCCCAGCAGCTCCAGTTAAAAGGACCAGGCAGCAGAGGATGGGGAAGACCTCAGCCCGGGACCCTGGAGAGCCGCTGCCAGTCAGAGTAAGCAATACGGACCATGATGGATGAAAGTAGCTGGAAAGAAAAGAGACAGAAGCAGAATAGAAACGAAACTAGAGGGGAACCTGAGGGTCATCTAGTCAACCCCCTGCACAATGCAGGAAATTCACAGCTAATTCCCCCTGAATAGACAGGAAGGATACAGAAGAATCTGGCCTGCCCCCTTACCAGCTCTGCTAGTCTCTCTGGAATACTAGTGTGTTTTGTGCAACCCGGCATCACACAGTCCTCCATTTCCAGCCCCTCAAACTCTCCCCCCAAGTATCGTGCAGTGGAGGAGGAGGTGGAGAGGGAGCCACAGAAGGAGGAGTTCTGCCCATCTCGTGGTCCTGCCACTTCCTGATTTTTCTCCAGGGTGGGTGGAGAAGGGAGGAAGGCAGGTTTACGTCCAGGAGGCAGTGAGTAGCGAATGGCACGCCATCTCTACATTCTTCTCCACATGGGAGACAAGTGTAAGAAACACTGAGGCTGGGATATGAGTAGGCAGGCTGTGCTCACACACATGGTGGGTGCCACCTGATGGTAGCCAGCGAACCACCACTGTGAGCAGGTTCAATACAGGCAGCTTTGTGCAATCTGAACAGCTAGATAGCTCACTTCGAAGACCTTGCAAGGAAACATCTAAGCATCATTGAAACGGAACATTGGAAATGTTTTCGCTTTGAGCTTGCGCTTAGGAGCATGAGCTAAATGTACAGAGATGTCTGCCCCCCCCCCGCTTAGTTTCTTTACTTATATTATTTATAGTCTGTCTTTCCCACTGGACTCAAGGCGGATTCCTCAGAAGAAGTCGATACAATCATCCAGATGGAACATCCAATAGAAAATGCAATCGGGTTTGACTTGTAGAAACCTGGAATCAACCAGAGATCAGAAACAGTAGTGAAGCAAAGCATAAGTATTAAGATGACACATTAAATGATGCAAAAAATACATACTAGGAACTTACTTGCAGCACAAGATAGTACGAAGCGTATACAGTGGTATAGTCTACAGTTCCTAACCCTTTACCCCAAGCTTCTTTCTGAATCATGTTATTACAGTATAGTCCTGTGCAAAAAGCCCTCTGGAATAATTCAGTTTTGCATAGATTATGGAAAGACAGGAGGGTGGAATCCTTCTTGATCTCAACAAACCTGCTGTTCCATAGGGTGGGGGCCACAACAGAGAAAGCCGTGCGTACAGGCACTTGCTGATTTTGTCCGTTCATGTTATGAGATCACCAGGAAGAAGAGCATCCTTCTCCCACTTTGAGGCTTTGCTCCTGTAAAGCTTCCTTGCCGTTGCTCCATCTGGTGTAGTGAGGTCTTCTGTGCCTGGCAGGGTCACTGCAGGTCTGAGATGGAGAAGTGATTGCGCAAACTCTGCTACCAGATGCAGAGGAGTTAGCCGTGTAGCGTTTTCGTGGAGAAGCTGAGAATTGCTCTTCAGCTCTTGCGCTTGCCCACCCTGTGTTCAAATCCTGAGCCTCGAGTTCTGCTCAGTTCTGGGCCCGTTGTTGCTATCTTGCCATTCCCCACACAGGCCTTTGTGGAGCACATCCGGCTGATTGACGAGGACGCCCTCAAGCTGCAGACCAAAGAGAACGATGACCTCTTTGTGTGGCTGAGGTTCCAGGCTCGGAGAGGCATGGCCGAGGCTCAGGTAGGCTCAAGTCTCCCCAAAGCGTCTGTGTTCCTCCATCGCCACGATGGTGGTCTGGAGAGGTCGTGCCAACTGTGCCCACGTGCCCCTCCCTCTCTTCCAGCAAGCGGTGAGCAGGATGTTGTTCTGGGGGCAGCAAGGAATCTCCAGCAAGCTGAAGGAAGCGGTGAAGTTCTACGAGAAAGGAGCCGCTCGGCTCAAAGACCCCACCCTGATGTACGACTATGGAGTGGTGCTTCTGAAGGTGAGCAATGGCACCCGTCTCTTTTTCCCCATGGCCGTGGGCTGCCAGGGTCAGCGTGCTGTGGGCTTGGCATCACAGGGTTGGATCAGAAGGGGGAGTCTAAAGGCCATCTAGTCCATCCTCAAGCCCTCAGTTAGCTCCACAACGGGCCAACCTGCATAATTCATGCCACAGAGTGTGCCACGGCAAATTGCAATTTCCTCTGGGTCTTGTCATCGTTGATGACTTGTGGAAACGAGCCAAGCCCTGATCCATGTATTCCTTTGCAGCGCCCCTTCCCTTAGGCCCAAAGATCACAGGGGCAAGATGACTTCTCTGACCTGCCCTTCTCCTGAAACCACTTAATTCCTTTATGCGTGTCCTCTTTCAGTCACTCATTCATTTACTCCCCTTGAGTGATCTGTTTGGAGCGATCACATACTGATGCAGTGCAGGTGCCAGGGCCGTCGTCACACGGGCATCTCTTCCGTTAAATTTACAGCATATAGCGTCCTACCTGTTATCGGCACAGTAACGTTTCTTTGGGTCACCTAACGGCTCTTCGCGCCACCAGCTGTCCACACCAAAGCACTCTGTTCTGTTCTCTCTAATCGCAGGGGACTGTGACCGTGCCTGTAGTGCCGCGGACAGGAGGCTGTTCCAGACAGCAGAGCCTTATTTCCACTGCAAGCCACAATGGGAAGTGAGTCACCCGTTGACCACACAAGCTTTTGTCTCCAGGGCCAAGGAGTGAAGCATGATATCCCCAAAGCTCTGGACTTGTTCAATCAGGCAGCGGAGCAGGTGAGTGTGGCAGTTGGTTCAGGTACTGTGGGCTACATCCCAGTGCATGGCAGAGCACACGCCCGTGAGAGACCCCTGGGCAACTTCCGCCCTCGAGCAACCTCATCCCCCCTAATCTCAGCTTTCTCCTGTTAAAAGTGAGTCTCGGGACTGCAAGTGGCCCAGCCCCCTAAGCTAGGAGTCAGAGAGTCCCACAGGACAGAGCCCGGTGTTTGGACTGACATGGTAAAACTTTTCAGGGGAAATCTGTTGGCAACTCCTTTGGCAAACCGACCATTCCAACACACAGTTTCCGAGCTCCAAAGCTGCAGGGCTTCCCGAGCCAGCCATAATGGGGCAACCTCGATGGAGGGCCTACCTCCGGACACAGAAGGTTCATTCAGCTGTCATGGCTTATTAGCAATTTCTTATTACTTTTGGTATCCGAAGAAGGGAGCTCTGACTCGCTAAAACTCACACCCTGAAAATTTTGTTGGCCTCTGAGGTTCAACTGGCTCAAACCCTACCATTCTACCCCAGACCAACCCAGCTACCTACCTGAAACTACCACTTTCTCAGGAGGCTTTTCAGAACTGGTTGGCTAAGTCTCTGGTGGATAATATTGGGGTGGGATCTGGCTTCAATCCCAGAGGCAGGATGGACTTTCCAGCCATAAATCCATAGGTGTCCATCAGCAGAGAGTTTCTGACAGTGTAGGGGGTGGGTTTGAAGACCCACTGAGGGTCCCTTCCCATTCCATGGAGGAAATGACAATAATAGCCAGTAGAACAGTTGAAAAGGCAGACAGCAAGGTTTGGGTTCCACCGGGAAGGAAGATCTGCATCTGGGGGAGCCTGCATTCGACATAAGGTGGATGTTTAAAAAATTCTCTGCTTCCACTATCTCCCCCCAACCCTGCAGGGTTTCCTCCCAGCTCTCACAGCCTTGGGATGGTATTATCAGGTCTTTGAGAATGACTACAGGAGGGCCGTGGAGTTCTGGGAGAAGGCCGACGAGATGGGGGACCCCGTGGCCCCCTCCAACCTCGGGGCCTTCTATGCCTACGGCCAGTACCCGGGGAAAGGCAGAGATGAGGTGAGTTTCCCAGGAATGGGGGGTGGGCGTGATGGGCTGTCCCTGTCTCCTGCAAGAAGGTCCAAGCGTCCCCACCAGGGATAAGCAGTGTTGGAAATAGCAATGTCTGGTGTACTGCAGCAGCATGAAGGAAGAAGAGCCTACCATGCAGGGGGCAGCAAGGATCACTTAGTTAGGACAGTGAGAGTAGCACCTCTCTTGTTTCCTGGGGGTCATTTCCTTGTCTTGTCTCCTATTGGGCTAAACAGGGCAATATCCTGCTTCTTCTCTCTCCTGCCACACTTCTTCTCACTCTCTGCAAGATGTAGTCAGATAGCTAGGATCTATCTCTCCCTCTTTCCCTTCAAGTATGTAACTTCCTCAAATAAAGCTTGTGCCTCTCTAACCAGCTCGGCGTTTAATTCCGCAGCGTTGTTTTACACTCGCTCTAACCGGGTTATGGGCCCAGAGGCAATTAACGCAAGCTGAAGTTAAGAGAGAGCAATAAAACTCCTGCCATAGCCGCAGGCTAAAGTATAGAGGGCAGACAATAGAGGAAAAATGGTGGACTCCTATAGTGCACAGCAGGGGTTCCAAGTCGATCGGTTACAAGATGGGAGAAACTACAATCTTTGGGCAGAAAGAATAAAAGCGCACCTCATACAATTGGACGTCTGGTCTGCAGTAACAGATGAAAAACCGACTGGAGATCCTCAGAAGGAAGCCAAATGGGTCAATCAAGACAACAAGGCAAGATCTATTATCATTAATGCTTTAAGTGATAAACCATTGATAAGAGTTATTCATGAGCCCACTTCTAGACAAATGTGGACGTCTCTTCTAGAAATAAACCGTCAAGAATCAATTAAAACTAAAATTTTGCTAATGAGGCAATTGTATCGGATTCAGATGAAGCCACAGCAACAGCTGAAAGATCATATTGCAGATTTCATGGAATTAACACAGAAATTAAGATCCCTTGGAAAGGAGCTCCAGGATGAGGATTTGGCTATAATTCTGCTATCTAGCCTTCCTCAATCTTATACAAGCATAGTACATGTTTTGGAAATGAAAGAAAGTCTAAGCTTAAACTATGTACTTGCAAGACTGCCAGAGGAAAGCCTTAACAAACAGTTTTATAAAAGTGAGCCAAAAGACCTAGCTTTAAGAGTCAGTTCAAGAAATGATTTCATCTGCAGCATCTGCAGAAAGAAAGGACATTTAAAGGAAGACTGTTGGTTTCGTGATTCACAGAGAGTGAGCAAACCGCCACGAGGGACGGAAACAAAAGGCTTTAGGAATGCTAATGCAGCCATTAAGTCACCTAATGCCGATGGTCAAAGGAAAAACAGATTTGATAAGAATTGTTTAAATGTTGGCAAGAATGATCAAAGCATATGCAAATGGGCAATTGACAGTGCATGTACTAACCATCTATGCAATCAAGAAAGTTTCTTTAATGAGATGAATGATAGTCATGAAAAACGGTATACGGCAAATGGAGAAGCTTTAACGGCCCGGGGACAAGGGACAGTATCTGCATGTTGCGCGCTACCCAGTGGCCAAACTAGAGAAGTGCAGATCACTGATTGTCTCTGCGTACCTGAAGTTAAGACTAACTTATTATCGGTTTCAATTATGGCAAAGAAAGGAATTGAAACTGTATTCAAAGGAGAGAAATGTTTTATTAGCAATGAAGGTGAGTTAATTGCACAAGGCACATTAGAGGATGGCCTGTATATGCTGGATTGCTCTGAAGGCGCAGTGAATTTAATTGAAAAGTGCACCCACAAGAATTGTACCAGTCTTATCCATAGAAGGCTTGGACATGCTAATATGGATTATATATATCAGCTTGAAAGGCAGAATCTGACTAATGATTTGCAAATGAGAAAATGTCCTGATGCAGAGAAATGTGTTTGCTGTATTCAAGCCAAAGGCACAAGACCTTCTTTCACCAAACAGAGTGAGAAGCAGACGACAAGACCACTGGAGCTGATTCACAGTGATGTCTGTGGACCCATGGGAACAGAAACACCCAGTGGAAGTAAGTACTTTCTGACTTTTACTGATGATTTTTCAAGATTTACTGTGATTTACCTGCTCAAGGAAAAGAGCCAAGTACTGGAAAAATTCAAAGTGTACCTAGCAATGGTGCAGAACAGATTCCAGAGAAAACCAATGGCTATCCGCACAGACAATGGAGGCGAGTACGTGGGGAAGGAGATGACAAGCTTCCTAGCAGATGAAGGAATAGAGCATCACCTGATCGTGCCATACACCCCCGAACTCAACGGGATAGCGGAGAGGAAAAATTGTTCTCTCACAGAAATGTGCAGGAGCATGCTGCAAGAAGCACAGCTACCTCAAAAATATTGGGGAGAAGCTATCAACACTGCTGCCTATCTGCAGAACATGCTACCTACAAAGGGTGCAAGCAGCACACCATTTGAACTGTGGTACAACCGCAAGCCCAATGTAAGGCATCTGAGAGTGTTTGGATCAAAGGCCTACACTTATGTTCCGAAGAAAAAGAGGTCTAAGATGGATCTCAGAACAGAAGCAGGCATATTTGTTGGATATGCACTGGGATGCAAGGGATATCGAATCCTCAACCCAGAGACAGACACGGTGAAGATCCGCCATGTGGTGCACATTGATGAAGAAGAGAAGGCAAGCAAGCCTGACACCAGAGAGTCTACACCAAAGGAAGCGGATGCAGCACAGCAGCCAGAGATTGTGCAACTCTGGGACCTGACTGAGACGCAAGAGACACCTGCAGAGCCCACAGAAAGAGAAGGGGAAGCAGAGCCAAGTGTCAGACGCTCAGACAGAACAAACAAAGGAGTTCCACCACTGAAATTCTCTTACCTGGCAAAAACAGAAGCTGTACCAGAACCTTCTAGCGGGGAAGACATAGAAGGAATGCCAACAAGAGAAGCAGAGACATGGAGAAAAGCTGCAAAAGAGGAAATTGACTCTCTGATCCAGAACAAGGCATGGATCCTCACAGAACTACCACCTGGAAAAAGGACAGTAGGATGCAAATGGATTTTCAAAACCAAACTTGATGCAGATGGAGAAGTACAAAAGTACAAAGCAAGACTAGTTGCAAAGGGATATTCCCAGAAGTATGGAGAAGACTATGATGAAACCTTTGCGCCAGTAGTGAAACACACTTCGGTAAGAACACTGCTGAGCATAGCAGCCGCAAGGAAGATACATGTGGAGCACCTGGATGTGAAAACTGCTTTTCTACATGGAGAGCTGGAAGAAGACGTGTATATGACACAGCCTCCTGGATTTGAACAGTCCAAAGACAGAGGACTTGTATGCAAACTGCAGAAGAGCATTTATGGACTGAAACAGGCTGCAAGAGCCTGGAATCAGAAACTGAACCAAATGCTCATCAAAGAAGGATTCAAGCAAGGCGGGGCAGAACGCTGCCTGTACTCAAGAAAGAAAGACAACAAATGGACTTTTATTCTGATTTATGTAGATGATATTCTTCTTTGTTATGAAGATCAACAAGATTGTGATGAAATAATTCAGCACCTGAACCAAGAGGCTGAAGTAAAGCGTCTTGGAAATGTCAGCTTTTACCTTGGAGTTCAAATAGAGCGAGAGGAAGATGGAAGCTATCTTCTCAATCAAAAGCAAAAGATCATGGATTTCCTAGACTACATGGACATGAAAGATGGAAAACCAACATGTACTCCAATGGAAACAGATTTCCTGAAACAAAATGGAAACAATGAACCTCTGAGAAACATCAAAGTATACAGAGAAGCAATTGGAAAACTGCTCTACATAAGTACAGTGACCAGACCTGACATAGCAGCAGCAGCTGGAATACTGTGCAGGAAAAATGCATCACCAAGTGTGAATGACTGGCAAGCAGTCAAAAGCCTGGCAAGATACCTGAGAGGTACTGCACAACTGAAGCTCAAGCTACCAGCAAGCGACAATCCCAGACTAGTGGGATTCATGGATGCTGACTGGGCAGAAGACATCACAGACAGAAAGTCTACCAGTGGACGAGTATTCTTTTATGGTGGAGGAGCAATCAGTTGGACAAGCAGAAAGCAAGACCTAGTAGCGGCATCAACTACAGAAGCTGAATACATATCAGCAGCAGAAGCATGCCAAGAACTCAAGTGGATTCTACAACTATTAGAAGACTTTGGGATAAATGAACCCAAACCTATACAACTCTTTGAAGATAATCAATCTTGCATAAAGCTTGCAAATACAGAAAGAATTGGATCAAGAACCAAGCACATTGACATAAAGAGTCACATTGTGAGAAATATGCAAGAAGACGGGCTTGTTGAGCTACAGTACTGCCCTACAGAAGAAATGATAGCAGATGTCTTCACCAAGCCACTTGCCAAAGAGAAATTTCAAAGTCTACGTGAAAGACTGAATTTTGTGGACTTTGTACACTAGACATTGAGAAGGGGTATTGGAAATAGCAATGTCTGGTGTACTGCAGCAGCAAGAAGGAAGAGGAGCCTACCATGCAGGGGGCAGCAAGGATCACCTAGTTAGGACAGTGAGAGCAGGATCTCTCTTGTTTCCTGGGGGTCATTTCCTTGTCTTGTCTCCTATTGGGCTAAACAGGGCAATATCCTGCTTCTTCTCTCTCCTGCTCCACACTTCTTCTCTGTCTCTGCAAGATGTAGTCAGATAGCTAGGATCTATCTCTCCCTCCTTCCCTCAAGTATGTAACTTCCTCAGATAAAGCTTTTGCCTCTCTAACCAGCTCGGCGTTTAATTCCGCAGCGTAGTTTTACACTCGCTCTAACAGATTCTTACACTGTTACCAGAACGAGTCTCCTTGAGATTTGGGGAAATTAGCAGAGCAAGGAGACGGCCCAGTGAGAGGTGGTAACGGGGGATCTTTTAACCAATATATACCAGGATTACTTGCCCCGGGAGAACTCTTTTAATAAGCAGGCAGATGTTCAATAGGTGTGACTTTTATTAAAGTAGCAGCAAAAGATCAGTTACACAGAGTGCACACAGCTCTCATACACACATCAAACTAGACAACAATAAGGAAAGTGGAGAGCAATGCAAGAGGAAGCCATAGTTACCAGTCTTGGAGACACGGGGGTAGGGGGGAGGTCCATAAGGGACCAGCTTTGAGGTGTTCAGCACATCGCAGGGAGAAGAAGGGGGCTCAGACCAAAGTCTGAGGACGTGCAGGAGAAATGCACATACCTGACAGCTAGAAAGCTGCCCTCTTGCTTAAAACAATAATTCAATAATAAGTCTCCGGCATTGTAAAGCAGTAAAATGAGACAAGGTTTGATCGAGCATCTCTGAGTAAACAAGCACAACCAAATGGTTGACTGATAGCTCCTGAGCATGGGACAGGATTATTTATGGATTATTTATGGAAGAGGTGATGGGGGAAGATCAGAGGGATCCAAAACTCTGCACCCCTTTGATCTGTAGATTTTGCACAAATTCCAGGGGGCTGTGGGGCTGTTAGCGCACCATTCCCATGACCCCCAGTTCAGTATTTTTCCAGTCTCCTGGCCAGGAGATGGCAACAGCATTCCTGCCTTTGCCAGGGCAGCGCATGTTATGTAGAGTGTGGGCCTGGTGGGGTGGGCTGCCACACAGTGCCACGGAGGCTGTGACGGACAGCTGCGAGTCTCCCTAAGAACAGCCAATCGGAGCTGTTGGAATGTGAGCAGTGGGAGAGTTGGGGGAAAGCCGTTAAGTGGCAGTTGGGAGCGCTGAGGGGTCCCGCTGGTGGCTTGCGAAAGCTGCTCTACCAACACTGCTTCTGACTGACTCCGGCAAATCCCACCAGGTCCGGGCAAGAGATGCATAAATCCGAGGGAAGAGTTTCTCTGCTTCGCTCCCAGTCACAGACACGCTTGCTCCGTGCTGCCATGTCTGGTGGTGGCTAGAAATACAAATCAGGCAGCCACAAGTGTGAGGAGGCGGAGCTTTGGGGAAGCATTTCCTCTTCGGCAAAGCTGGTCTTTCCTCCCTGCATGCACGTCTGTCACTACCAGAGCTCACCTGCTCAATGCCTTAACAAAGACAGGAAAATGAAGCTCTACCAGAGTTCAGCCGCATGAGAGGGACGTTCAGAACAGTGTATCTCCTTTGCTGCCTCAACCACTAACGATACATGTCTTTGAAAGAACTCTGACAACTCAAAATCTCCTCGAGATATGCAAGAGTAGCTTTCACTCTGGGACACAATGCAAAGGCTAAGAGAGATGGATTCTCCTGAGATGAGATGATTGAGTCCAAGTTCACTGTGTCGGAAGACGCTAGCTAGGAAGCGTAGTTTTAAAAGACTGTGCTGGCAGAGATCGCGCCGTAGTGGACATCTTCTCTCACAGGCCTCCACTCCACACTGTATCACCTTCCGGAGCTTTTACACTGTCGCTGTCCCTGCTTAAAACTTTGCTCCCAAAGAGGATGTGGCTGGCTAAGAATTCCCACCTCCCTTCCCAAAGAAGAGAACTTTTTCTGGCTTCAGCAGACATGGCTGCCATTGGAGGATGACGACACTCCACGCTTCTGCCTCATCTCCCTGGCCAGGACTGACAAGGGATTGGGAATCGTGGCCAGAGGCCTCCTTGGGCTCCCTCCCTTACTTCCTTCCCATCTCCTGAGGAGCAGTGAGATCGAAGTGGATGAGCCTCTTCGTTGACTAACTCCTTTACTCACCGTCACCAAGATGCTAAATATCACATCTGATGAATCTGTGGATGAAAATAACAACACAATCAGTGATTCTGCATTGGCAAGCTCATTGCTAGTTGTACAGCTGCCTGAGGGCTGCGTCTATCAGTTATTTCTCATCTGCAAAATGGCCCTGATGTGTTCCCTATCTGCCTCAAGAGAACAGCCTCTGAAGGAGTGTTCTTTTTTTCTCTGCGGGTAAAAGAAGGGAGTGCTGATTGCTTCAGAGTATCTGATCTTCCCCCTTCAATTCTCCGGACAGAGTCCCTTGGTTTGCAAAGGGGAGCTGCCCGGGTTACCCTCAAATCTTCTGCCTTGAGCTTCTTGGATAGAAGGCAGGATAAAAGGAGAAAGAGAGAATGGTCCTTTACCCTTTGGCTTTTGGGGGCAGGAGGCTGGGCGGGAGGCGTGGATTTCCGCCTCCACGCTGATGTTACTCATAACCTGAGAGAGAGAAGACATCGTATTATTTTGCAAGTAAATCAGTTTCTGTCTTTTTTTCCCCTGCTGGTCAATGTGGCGCTTGAGTATTGGTGACTGTGGGTTGAAATGAGGCCTCTGGACGGGTGAGCGGAGGGCGCTGTGATGGGAGGGTGGCTGGACCTTGCGGACTGGAGGGAACTGCAGTTGGCAGCCAGCATGCTGAGAGAAAGCATTCATTCTGGATAAGTCCAGCCAACTTGGAAGACCAACAGGGTTCTTCGGGTATGAGGCTTTGAGGGTCAGAGCACCCCCCTTAAGAATAAATGGACATCAATCAGACTTTCAAAGCCACAACCCCCCCCCCCAAACCAGTGTGAATGTTCCAGAACACTCCATTGTGGTGAGCAAGCTACAAAGCAAAACATGTACGATAAAAGAAAAGCAAGGATGAACACGTGGCCTTGGGTGACCCACTCCTCTCATCCCAGCTCCTCTGCAGCTCAGAAGGGCAGTACATGGGCACATTGTTGTTATTATAAGCAAAGTTATTAATATTAGTAGTGGGTGATGTTGCATACATATTGCACACAGAACTTTATGGCTGGAAACAGCTTTGAGCTGTTAGGAATGACAAATAAGTCGTATGTTGGCCCCAGGAACCTAATTAAAGGATTTCATGTTTGGGCTGTTAGCACAGTCTATTGTTTAGCAGACAAAGCGTGATTATAGGTGGCTGTCAGCTGGTTCTGCTGACTGGTGTAAGAAACCAACAAAGCATACACTTGCTTATATTTAGAAAGGAAATAAGAGCTCTTTCTTGTAGGAATGCCATACTCTGATAGGAAAGGGGGAAAGACAGATCCTAACTACCTATCTAGTCTCAGGATAGGCCTGGATGCTAAGACAAGTCCTGCATCCATGCTTGCCAGATGGAGGGAGGAGAAGGAGAAAGATGGTGCCTGGAACAAAGCCAGGAAGAGAAGAGTGAGAAGGAGGAAGTCAAAAGGAGGAAGACCAGAGAAACATCAAAGGATAGTTAGAGCAAGGTTAATGTGATGATAAAAGAGTATAAAGCCACGTAGCTATTCTTCTGTTTGTTAGAGAATGAGTGAGCAGCAAAATCCCTTCTACCTCCCGTTCCCAGAGATCCCTGCAGGATCTGACCCGCGACAAAGAAATATTGATCGTGCCACTAATAATATTTATTTAATTTGCTTTTCAGGAAATACAGCTTACCGTCAGAAATCTGGCTGTCCGAGCAACAGCCCCCCTTGCTGATTTGCTCCTCGGTGCAGGTATTTCCCACTGGGAAGGCATGATTTCCATCGAGGGAGGAGTCACCCGTATTGAATTCGCCTGGTGAAGCTTCAGGCTCACTGGTCCCTGGTGGACAAGTTACAAAGCAAAACACGTACGATCAAAGAAAAGCAAGAATGAAGTTGGAACGTTTCAGCATGCCACAGTCCAGCCAATTTCAACCCGTTCTGGCTGCGAGAACTCCATGCTCCCTCCACAACCCGCAGAAAAGAGCTTTTGAGAAGCATTTCAGAAACAGAGTGAGGAAGAGAAGAGTGAGAAGAAGTGCCCCTGAGTGAAACCTGAGGAGAGGGACAGCGCTGAGTCCTTCTCTTCCAACCATTAGCAGAGGGACTCAGTTGCTGGAATCAACCCCCAGAGAGTGAAGGGCTCCAAGTGCGGACGGGAAAGGTTGAAGCCTGGGGGTTGGACCTGGGGGAGGGACAAGGAACCTCTGCGGGGTGAGCCTGGGGGTGGGTGAGAAGAGAAGGGAGGGAGGCGGAGCTCAGCTATGATTCGACACGCACGGTCTTCACTGAGCCTGCACAACTGCCCAAGGGCTGCGTCTATCAGTTATTTCTCATCTGCAAAATGGCCCTGAGGTGTTCCCTATCTGCCGCAGGAGAACAGCCTCTGGAGGAATGTTCTTTTTTTTCTCTGCAGGTAAAAGAAAGGAGTGCTGATTACTTCAGAGTATCTGGTCTCCCCCCTTCCCCCCTTCAGTTCTCCTGGCAGAGTCCCTTGGGTTGCAAAGGGGGGCTGCCCAGGCCAGCCTCAAATCTTCTGCCTTGAGCTTCTTGGATAGAAGGCAGGATAAAAGGAGAAAGAGAGAATGGTCCTTTACCCTTTTTTTTCCCCCCGGCTCTGCTGGAGGAGGTGGAGAAGAATTCCGCCTCCGTGATAATTTCATCCTGAACCTGAGAGAGAGAAGACATCGTAATATTTTGCAAGTAAATCAGTTTCTGTCTTTTTTCCCCCTGCTGGTCAATGTGGCGTTTGAGTATTGGTGACTGTGGGTTGAAATGAGGCCTCTGGACGGGTGAGCGGAGGGCGCTGTGATGGGAGGGTGGCTGGACCTTGCAGACTGGAGGGAACTGCAGTTGGTAGCCAGCATGCTGAGAGAAAGCATTCATTCTGGATAAGTCCAGCCAACTTGGAAGACCAACAGGGTTCTTCGGGTATGAGGCTTTGAGGGTCAGAGCACCCCCCCTTAAGAATAAATGGACATCAATCTGACTTTCAAAGCCACAACCCCCCCAAAACCAGTGAGAATGTTCCAGAACACTCCATTGTGGTGAGCAAGCTACAAAGCAAAACATGTACGATAAAAGAAAAGCAAGGATGAACACGTGGCCTTGGGTGACCCGCTCCTCTCAGCCCAGCTCCTCTGCAGCTCAGAAGGGCAGTACGTGGGCACATTGTTGTTATTATAAGCAAAGTTATCAATATTAGTAGTGGGTGATGTTGCATACATATTGCATACAGAACCTTATGGCTGGAAACAGCTTTGAGCTGTTAGGAATGACAAATAAGTCGTATGTTGGCCCCAGGAACCTAATTAAAGGATTTCATGTTTGGGCTGTTAGCACAGTCTATTGTTTAGCAGACAAAGCGTGATTATAGGTGGCTGTCAGCTGGTTCTGCTGACTGGTGTAAGAAACCAACAAAGCATACACTTGCTTATATTTAGAAAGGACATAAGAGCTCCTTATTGTAGGAATGCCATACCCTGATAGGAAAAGTGGAAAGACAGATCCTAACTACCTATCTAGTCTCAGGATAGGCCTGGATGCTAAGACAAGTCCTGCATCCATGCTTGCCAGATGGAGGGAGGAGAAGGAGAAAGATGGTGCCTGGAACAAAGCCAGGAAGAGAAGAGTGAGAAGGAGGAAGTCAAAAGGAGGAAGACCAGAGACATATCAAAGGATAGTTAGAGCAAGGTTAATGGGATGATAAAAGAATATAAAGCCATGTAGCTATTCTTCTGTTTGTTAGAGAATGAGTGAGCAGCAAAATCCCTTCTACCTCCCGTTCCCAGAGATCCCTGCAGGATCTGACCCGTGACAAAGAAATATTGATCGTGCCGCTAATTATTTTTATTTAATTTGCTTTTCAGGAAATACAGCTTACCGTCAGAAATCTGGCTGTCCGAGCAACAGCCCCCCTTGCTGATTTGCTCCTCGGTGCAAGTATTTCCCACTGGGAAGGCATGATTTTCATCGAGGGAGGAGTCACCCGTATTTAATTCGCCTGGTGAAGCTTCAGGCTCACTGGTCCCTGGTGGACAAGTTACAAAGCAAAACACGTACGATCAAAGAAAAGCAAGAATGAAGTTGGAACGTTTCAGCATGCCACAGTCCAGCCAATTTCAACCCGTTCTGGCTGCGAGAACTCTGCATGCTCCCTCCACAACCCACAGAAAAGAGCTTTTGAGAAGCATTTCAGAAACAGAGTGAGGAAGAGAAGAGTGAGAAGAAGTGCCCCTGAGTGAAACCGGAGGAGAGGGACAGCGCTGAGTCCTCCTCTTCCAACCATTAGCAGAGGGACTCAGTTGCTGGAATCAACCCCCAGAGAGTGAAGGGCTCCAAGTGCGGACGGGAGGCAACGCCCAGCACCTTCCAAACCACGTACCTGGTCCCACGCGGTTGGCCTTTCTCCCCAGCCTCAGCCTCCTCCACAGCCTCAAACAACTAGAAGGGAACTTGACGATTTTCTCCTGCAGGATTTCAGAGCACAACATTCAGAATCGCACAGCAAAAGCATCAGACACTGGGGGAAACACAGCACAATTGGGGTTCACTCTCAAGGGCCCTGACGGCTGGCAAATGGCCACCATGTGTAAGAAGAAACTTGATCGTCCAAATAATTTTTTGATTATTTGTTTGTAAGAACCTATATAAGCTTTGGCACAGGGCATAGATGGGGGGTTAGGGGCTCAAGCCCCCCCCCCCACGGATTTAGCCAGATAAGAAGGGTTCTCCAAATGCAGAGCACTCCAAAACAAATTACAAAGCTTGAAGGTTATATGTTAAATATATTTTGTAAATTTTTATATTTTTAATTCTTACAAAGGTGCAAGTACTCAAATGTGATATTCTACAATAAATATGCTACAATAAATAGACAGCTAATAAACCTTTATAAATAATCCTAAATATTCATCAAGCGTCCAATCCTTCCAGTCCACTTTGAAAAATCAGAGTTGTAAACTGTATATTCTTAGTTCTTATTCTGTTTCAAAGCTGTTAATATTTGTGTGGAGCTTGAAAACTATAAATATCTGTGTGGAGTATCTTCAGGTGACAGCATTGCCTAGTGGTTACAGCTGACACTCTCCAAGGTTGGGCTATGAGAACCTGTATGATCTTGTTCTTTGTTCTGTTTCAAAGCTTTTGATATCTGTTTGAAGTTTCAGAACTGTTCCTATCCGTATGGAATATCTTCACACAACAACATCGCCCAGTGGTTATAGCTGAGACCATCTAAAAATTGGGCTGTAAGAGCCTGGCGGATGTCGCCAGCCTGCTTTCCCGTTTCCACAATGTCTTTTTCAAAGGCTCAAATCAACATACACTGTAATGAAACCATATGAATATGTAATGTAATGAAACCATTAAATATTACACTATTACAACCTCCCTTGATCAAACGATATATATGCTTGTTACTTACAACCACTCCAACACCCCCACACTCGTTTCCTGGAAGATGAAGGAGCCGACGGACCATTGCCGTAGGGCTCTAACGCTCATGATGTCATATAAATACACTTCTGCAGCCATAAATTACAGATTTAAAGGTACCGTGTTGGGGGCAAAGAGGACTGTCTTCTCTGCCGCCCTCATGTCTCTCCCAGCTCAATCGTCGTGACTCAATAACACCTACGTCTGACTCGGCCAGTGATGGCAATTTGGCTCTGAGCACTGATGCTTTCGTTAGGGGAAATTCCCCCTTGGCCTTATTGCCTCAGTTATATTCCTATACCAAAAGCACAGTTGGACTTGGGTTCTGTGGGAAAGCAGGCTGGGCTGAGCTCTGGCTGCCTCCCTCCCTTATTCCTTCCTTCAACCACAGCATGTATTGGCCTTGCAAAACTAGCAGTTTAGCGGCAGACTGTGGGAGACGGAGATTTACCACAGGGGATGGCCTCTGAAGTCCTTGTTCTTTCAGCTTTCCCTGCACTGTCTCAAGAATGTACCCTTCTTGGTATGTAAAAAGACACCTTAGGATGTCCTATGTGACACTTAAAAGATGGGAATGACCTGTCAGTCTTTTAAGGATTTCTGAGTAGATGTTTTCTTATTTGTATAAGAAGAAACTTGATATTCCAAATAATTTTTTGATGATTTGTTTGTAAGAACCTATATAAGCTTTGGGCCTGCCCTGCGTGGCATGCATTGCCAGAGATACCTGCTTTGCATCAGTTTATTTGGGTCTATTTACTATAATAAACTTTCCTTTGCTTTACCAATATTTCTGCCCCGGTTATTGGGTGCTGAATCCAACCTTGGGGGTCTCCCTGAATGGGGCAATTGGTGGGAGCCCCTCACTCTTTTTTGCAAGGGTCTTTGCGGACAAAATCTCCCTCCCCCTTTCCAACTCGGAGGCCAGGGTGAGAGCAGATCTGGCATCTGAGGTGTCAGAAGTGCCTGCTTGTCCTTTAGTTACGGATAGTTTTGGATTAATTCTGCCTCTAGGTGCTGACAAGGTCCTGGGGAGTGTGAGAGCCCCCACTTCTGCTCTAGTCCTATTCCCGTCCTGGGAGGAGGCATTCGAGCTATTAGTGAAAACTGCCTTCGGGGTCTACTCTGAGCCAGGACGTACCTTCCAGGGGTCCCCTGAGCAGGGTCAGGAGCTGGACCTAGCAGCACTCGAGGTTGTCCTCTTGAGAACTGGCTGTCTTCCCTAGTCAAGTCAAGTCAAGCCAAGGTGGGGGACAGACAGAGCTCCAAAAAGTGGAAGATGTGGGGAGCAATTTTCTCAGTCTCCCTAGGGGAGTTTGCATAGAGGCAGGGGGATGGTTTGGACTGGAAATGCATGTTTTGAATATGCAGGAGAAGAGCATCACAAGGCACATTGGTGCTCACACCATTTGCACGGGTGTAAATCTGATGGCTTCAGTAGGTCTCCTGCAGCAGCCTAGTACTCAAGGCTGCAGCATGTGAAATGCTTTTTCCTTCCAGTTTAAGTACAGGTTGCTTTTTCAAAAGAGAAAGAAAGAATCCTGTCCTCAAATAGAGGAGAAGTTAATTGGAGCTCTGGAATTCGCTTTTCACTCTTAAGGTTCAGCCCGAGCTACTTCCGTAAACACAATCTAAGTCCCATGATTTGAAGGCCAGTGGCAGGGACTGGTTTTATGTTTGTGCGGTGCCCACTACATTTGAGGCATTTTAAGAGATGAAAGGAATAAAAGCAATACATCGGAGAGCATGCAAAGTGACAATCAAGATCGTGGTGCCTTTGAGCATGTACAGAGAACCTTTGCGTCACCACTGAGGGATCCTGCAAGCGACAGAATTCATTTCCTTCCAGCTTTCCAGGCAGGCTTGAGCTCCAGCCCTGTCCATCTGAACGTCAAACAAAGCACAGTCAAGAGTCAGACTCTTCCACCCCCACCAAACCAGGGTGCTGCAGCCTTAAACTCTGCCCCCCCCTGCAATTACTAAGGGCAGAATCATTAACGCAATGGGCTGGCCAGCCTCTAGGTGGGGGGCTGGGATTCACCTGTAGGTATAACTGATCTCCAGGAAACAGAACCCCATTTCCCTGGAGAAAATGGCATCTCCAGAGGGCGGCCTCTATGGCATCACAACCCGGCTGAGGACCAAACCCGACTCTTCCCAGGCACGGCCCCCATTTCTCCAGGAAGATGTAAGATGAAGGTCCTCAGTGAAGTTCCCATTCAAGGAAGGAGGGGGTCCAATAAACCTAGGCTGATCATGAGAGGGAGGGCAGGAAGGGTCACATCAGCGCTTAGTTCACACAGCCCCTTCTTACATGCCCAGGGTAATGCCGATCGCCACCTTGGGGTCAGGTGGCAATTTTCCCCAGACCAGGGATCCTCAGCTAGGGATCCTGGAGGTCTTTTGCCATCTTCTGGGCATGGAGCAGGGGTCACTGCGTGTGTGTGTCGGGGGTGGGGGGTGGGAGGGAGTTGTGAATTTCCTGCCTTGTGCAGGGGGTTGGACTAGATGACCCTGGAGGTCCCTCCCAACCCTATGGTTCTATGAATTTTTTATCTAGCGCACCCATTATTTTTGTTGGAACCGCCTGGCAACCCTAGGCACAGCAGGCATACAAGCCAGCCTTCTTCTCCCGAGTCATTGGCATGGACAGTTTGCCCCCTGACAGAACACGGGAAGAAATGCACGGTGGAGAATTCACACATCTTTGAGGGGAAACAGCATCCCAACCAACAAGCAGGGCTGGAAAATCAGCAGCAGATGCGAGCAGCCCAGGAAAAGCTTTGGCAAACAGACAGAAGGGACTGACTGATGGACTGGCCTGCAGGCCAGCCAACTAGCTGAGAGTCAAGGTGGATTACACAGAATAATTCAGTTCAACAGAATGGGACGGTGGTGAAACGGGGCCTTTCCTCCCCCTGGTAGACCCCGCTCTGCCTACCCCTCCCTCTTCACCTTGCCAGGCACCTGAAGGGGCTGCCTCACTTGCCCGTCTGCAGGTGGTCTCTGCCGCCACTAACCCTACAGGGCTTTCCAGGTAGGCGGGACAGCCTCCTAAACTCCCTTCCTAGCGGACCCAAGCGGAACAGAGGGTCTGCATGAATACAACAAAATTTATTTACGATCATAACTCCACCCAGACAAGTATGCAGTGAACGGAAGACAATATATGACATAAGAAACAAAACCCCAAACCCCTAATCTCTCTCCCTCCTTCTCTGTACCCCTGCCCTAGCGGGACGTTGCATAGGGCGGGCAGGATGCTTTGTTCCTGGGGTGTCACTCCAGCCTCCCCCTCCCCTCAGAGCCCGCCCTCCCCCCCTCTCCTCAGCCACCAACTGTCCACTTTTCAACTCCCGGCCCACCAACTGACTCGCCCTCCCGCCAATCACATTCCACTCCAGAACTGGCCCCTCCCTCCTGCAGCCCCTAGAAAGTCCAATTCACCCACACAATGGCGTCTCTCCACACCTCCCCCTCCATACGTTCCGAGCCGCCGGAGGGGTATCCTCATTCAGAGAGAACCCCGCAGCAGAACCCAAGTTGCCTGGGAGAAACCCATTCGCGATACGTAACATTTGTAAGGATCAGGACGTTTTCCCAGCTTACGAAGTCTCACACCCTAAGTATCTCCGTTTGTCCTGGACAGAAAGTCGGCAATCACATTATATCGTCCGGCAATGTGCTCAGTTTTGAAGCTGCATTCCTGGATCGTCCAGGACTACCTCCGCAATTTCGAATGGGTGTTCTTCATGGCCTGTAACCATTGCAAGGAGGAAGGGTCAGTGAGAAGGCTGACCTCTTGTCCCCACAAATAAGGCCGAAGTTTGTCCAGAGCCCATACAACTGCCCGGCATTCCTTCTGCACTGAGGACAGGTTCTTCTCTCGGGGAATAAGTTTCCTGCTCAGGTAGGCCAGAGGATGTTTGGTTCCATCCCAGCCCTGCATTAGAACCGCCCCAATTTCACGATCTGAAGCATCTGTGGCAACAATGAATAGGGTTGCCAGCTCCAAGTTGGGAAATTCCTGGAGATCTGGGCGGTGAAACCTGAAGACACCGGGAGAAAGTGGAGTTTGAGAGGGTGAGGACCTCGGCATGGCATAATTCCATAGAGTCCACCCCCCAAAGTAGCCATTTTTTCCAGGTGAACCGATCTCTCTGGCCTGGAGACCAGCTGTAATTCCAGGAGATCTCCAGCCACTACCTGGAGGCTGGCAACCGTAACAATGAACCTTTTCTCAAAGTCAGGCGCTCTGAGGACCAGCATGGAGACCAGAGCTGTCTTCAGCCTCTCAAAAGCCACCTGACAGCTACGAGCCCAAGCCACCTTGTCTGGTGCTGGTTTCCTGGTGAGAGAGGTAAGCGGGTCTGCAATCGCTCCAAAATTTGGGATGAACCGTCTGTAGTAGTTAGCCAGTCCTAAGAAAGCTCTGTGGTGCCTCCCGCTTTTGAATAGCCTCCACCTTGTTCCACATTGGGGCGATTCCCCCACTCCCCACCCTATATCCAAGGTATACCTTTTGTTCAGCTTGATGGTGAGGCCTGCTTGTCGTAGGGCCTCCAACACTTCCGCTAAATGTTCCAGGTGTGAGTCCATGTCCACAAATTTATGCAACTCCGAAAGGGTATTTTCCTTGTCATGCCCGGACATTCCCGTACACCACCCCAGTTCCTCCCGTTGTGCAGGCTCTGAGAAGTGCGCCAGAACGTCTAAGGGGTCATCGTCGAGCATCGCATTTTCTCCTTCCTTCCTAGTGACAGGCAACACCATGGGCCTCTCGGTTAATGGTTCCAGCATGTTCACATGCACCACTTTAGTTTTGTGTCCAGACCTCGCCATTGCCACGGCACAGGTAATATCGTCCAGTTTGTCCACAATTGCATGGGGTCCCTCCCATGCAGCTTTCAGATGTTTCACCCCACAGCCTTTCCACAAACACTCAAAAAGAATGGCGTTTCTCCACGGGGACATTAATCAGGGTTTGGCTTGCAGAAGTCTGGAATCAACCAGAGAACAGAAGTAGTGGTGAAGCAAAACATAGATTAGCCTGATACATTAAACAATGCAGAAATTACATAGTAAGAACCTACTTACAGTAACTGATAGCATGAACTATATACTCTGGTATAGTATAGAGTTCACAACCCTTTACCCCAAGCTTGGTTCTGAATCCCTTTGCTAACACAGAATATGTTCCAAGACTGGAAGCAACCAGTTGCCGTTTACTGCTTCTGAACTCTCCAATGGTCTTCTTAAGGTCCGCAAGCAGCAGCGGGGGACATGACAGAGGTTATAAAGCAAGGCATGTTCAGAAATGCTACTCAAAGGGGCGATCCGTGGACTGGTGGCTGGCCTACAAACCCTCAGCCACTGGTCTGTGGCATCTCAGGAAAGGAACAACAGTATAATTTAAAAATTCCACGAAAATTCCACCAAGAAGTATTATCAACTGAAAAGTCAAAATGATAATATAATATTGCACCTAAAATAATATTGATAATTATGCCATTGTACGTTTGCTCCCTTCTTTGCAGCGCTCCTCCCACCTCCCATGGGTGAAATTTAAAGGCTCAGGGGCCTCCCCTCCTCCCTGTATCTGAGGGAGTTTTCACTCTCCAAAGCTTCTCCCCCGAAAATCTTGTGGGTCTTTAAGGGGTCACCCAAATCTTGCTCTTCTGCTCCAGACCAGCAGGGCTACCCACCCGAAACGATACACCTGCTAGAATCACAGCTTTCCTTTTAAAAAGAACAAAAAGTCCACCATGTTTCCAGGCATCTAGCAGGGGTGTCTTTCTCCAATTTCGTGCATAAAAATCTCTTTGAGCCCCTTTATGTCCTTTTACTACGCCTTAAACACATTGTGGATCCCTCCTGTTTATTTATCGGAATTAATTTCTTTGAAAGTCAGTACAATCGATCGGATGAGTTGTGTCTAATAAGCAGTGTATTAGGACGAGGATTACAGCACTCTGAAACAGAGCAAATAATATTAGACATGAGGTTTTTACCAATGCAGAACATGGTATTACATAAGTATATAAACAATGCAGTGAAAGCAGGGTAATACTTAACGGCGAACAGATGATCTATATTATACATGGCCACCCACAAACCAGTTCCCTTCATTCAAGCAGCTTCCTGAACCATTTTGTTATAACATGACTATATTACCTTGATAGGCATGCCCTCTCGAACCATTCAGTTTTATACAGTAAAAAGGAAACAGTACCCCATTTCCCTGGAGAAAATGGCACCTTCAGAGGGTGGCCTCTATGGCATCACAACTAGAGGTGGGCACGATCGGAATCACGATGTGAAAAAAAAAACGATAATGGCATTTGCGCCATCGTGATTCAGCTAATCGATTCCGTCTATGGCAACTGATCCAGTGGTCGGGGGTTTGCTTGTTCAGGACTTAATCTCCTACCTTCCCCTCCCCTCCCTCCCATTCCCCTTCCCTCCCCGTTCTCTTCCTTCCCATCGCTTTCCTCCCATTCCCTTCCCCTTTCTCCCCTACCCCTCTTCCTTTCGCATTCCCTCCCTTCTCCTTCCCCTGCTTTCCCTCTTCCCTCCCCTCCCTTCCCTTCTGTCACTGCCTGTGCCTGAGTCATTGGAGCCTGGGGGTGGCTTGCCCTCCAGGGTGCCTGTCTAGCCAGATGATCCCCTAGGCTGGTCTTGGAAGGTGGGGGAGGAAGGGAGTTTAAGCCCCCCCTGCTCCCTCTCTCCCTTGTGGCTGGGTAGTCTTGGACCTACTCTCTCCCTTCTGCTAGCACTCTCTCTGTCCCACTACTGCGACACCTCCGCCCGCCACCCCAGCCATCCGCCAGCGAACACCCCTGTCTTGCACTGCACGATGATGTCATCGTGGGAGGGGGGTTGCCGCAGGCTCCAGAAACCCGGGCGCCGGCAGTGCTGGTGAGTCGTGGAATCGCTCTCTCCCTTCTGCTAGCGCTCTCTCTGTCCCACTACTGAGACACGCTACTCCTCAGCCGACTTCCTCCCTGACTTGCCTTCAAGGCTTTCCTCAATTGGGGCCTCCCGGGTCACTTCCTGCCCTTCCCCCAGGCTCCAACCTCTGTCCTCCCCCCTGGCTCTGGTCTGCCTTGGGGCCAATTGGGAGCCTTGGGTAGGGTTTCCCTAGGTCCTTTCCTGATGGATCCACAGGGTGGGGCTGGTCAGACCTCTCCAGATGCTGAGGGAGCTTCAATTCCTCCCCTTGTCTGCTCCTGGTACCTTCCAAGCCTTCCAGGGCCTCTTCCTGCTGGCAGCCACAGCAGTGCCTCATTCTGGCCACCTGCGGTCTCCTCTATGCCTCTCCCTCTTGGAATTTCTAGCTTGGCCTAGTGGTTTCCTGCCCTGAGTGCCCCCATGCGCCTGGAGCCGCACACCTGCTGAATGAAAACTTGGGAGGAAGGCTTGGAGGGGGGAGGGCAGGCAAGACGTGCTGCCCCCCCTCCTGTGCTCAACCTACTGCTTATAGAGGCTTGGGGGAAGGCTTGGGGGGAGAGCAGGCAAGCCGTGCTGAATGAAGGCTTGGGGGGAAGGCTTGGAGAGGGGAGGGGAGGTGAGCCGTGCTGCTCCCCGCCCTCCCCTTGCTCAACTTACTGCATATAGAGGCTTGGGAGGAAGGGTTAGAGGGGAGAGTGCATGCAGGCAAGCCACGCTGCCCCCCTCACCAGAAATGAAGGCTTGGGAGGAAGGCTTGGAGGAGGAAGGGCAGGCAAGCAGCACTGCTCCCCCTGTACCCACCTACTGCATATAGAGGCTTGAGGGAGTGCTTGGGGGTGTAGCAGGCCGTGCTGCTCCCCACCCGCTGTTCTCAACCTACTGCACTGAAATATTATTATTATTATATAGAGGCTTAGGGGAAGGCTTTGGGGGAAAGCAAGCAGGCAAGCCTCGCTGCCCTCCACCATAGATGAAGGCTTGGGAAGATGGCTTCAAGGGAGTAGGTCAGGCAAGCCACGCTCCCCCCCCCCTCCGTGCCCACTGACTGCAGATAGAGGCTTGGGGGGAGGCTTGGGGGGAAAGCAGGCAAGCCGTGCTGCTCGCCCCCCTGCCAGCTGAATGAAGGCTTGGGTTGAAGGCTTGGAGGGGGGAGGGCAGGCGAGCCGCCCTGCTCCCCCGACCCGTGCTCAACCGACTACATAGAGAGGCTTGGGGGAAGGCTTGGGGGGAGAGCAGGCAAGCCATGCTGCACCCCTCCCCCCCGCACCAGTTGAATGAAGGCTTAGGAGGAAGGCTTGGAGCGGGGAGGGCAGGAGAGGCACGCTGCTCCCGTTCCACGTGCTCAACCTACTATATATACAGGCTTGGGAAGAAGGCTTGGAGGGGAGAGTGCAGGCAGGCAAGCCTCGCTGCCCCCCACCATAGATGAAGGCTTGGGAGGAAGGCTTGGAGGAGGAAGGGCAGGCAAGCAGCGCTGCTCCCCCTGTACCCACCTACTGCTGATAGAGGCTTGGGGGAAAACTTGGGGGGACAGCAGGCAAGCCGTGCTGCACCCCCCACCAGCTGAATGAAGGCTTAGGAGGAAGGCTTGGAGGGGGGAGGGCAGGCAAGATGCGCCTCACCCCCTCCTGTGCTCAACCTACCGCTTATAGAGGCTTGGGGGAAGGCTTGGGTGGAGAGCAGGCAAGCCGTGCTGCACCCCCCCCCCCCGCCCACCAGCTGAATGAAGGCTTGTGAGAAAGGCTTGGAGGGGGGAAGGCAGGCAAGCCATGCTGCTCCCCACCCCCACCCCCCATGCTCAACCTACTGCATATAGAGTCTTAGGGGAAGGCTTCCCGGGTCACTTCCTGCCCTTCCCCCAGGCTCCAACCTCTGTCCTCCCCCCTGGCTCTGGTCTGCCTTGGGGCCAATTGGGAGCCTTGGGTACGGCTTTCCTTGGTTCTTTCCTGATGGATCCACAGGGTGGGGCTTGTCAGACCTCTCCACATGCTGATGGAGCTTCAATTCCTTCCCTTGTCTGCTCCTGGTACCTCCCAAGCCTTCCAGGGCCTCTTCCTGCTGGCAGCCACAGCAGTGCCTCATTCCGGCCACCTGCGGTCTCCTCTATGCCTCTCCCTCTTGGAATTTCTAGCTTGGCCTAGTGGTTTCCTGCCCCGAGTACCTCCATGCACCTGGAGCTTCCTGGGCCAGCCCAAGGCTGGCGTTGCCTCCCACGGCTTGTGTGGCCTGTGCAGCTTCTCCTGGCACTTGTTTGGGGGTGACGAGGCCCTCACCAGCTGTCTTCATCCCTTCCAGTCCCTGCCTCAGCTAGGCGGGTTCCTCCTTGGCCACCATCACCATTGACATCCTCCATGTCTCGGAGGAGCCTTCTCCTGTCTCCAGCATCCTTCTCCCTTGTAGGGGCTTCCGCCTTCTACGGGGGCCCGCCAAGGTAAGTTCAGGAGAAGCGGGCTGCTGCCTACCTCTGGACACCTTCTCTCCCTTCCCCTCCCCTTCCTTTCCCCGTTCCCCTCCCCTCCCCTCCCCTATGCTTACGACACGCACGGTCTTCCCACCACAACATCTTTCTGCCAGTTATTTCTCCTCTGCAAAATGGCCCAAAGCTGCAAACCACCAGCTCTGCAGGTTACAGCCAGCCTCTGGTTGGAGGCTCAGGATCATCATCTTTCTGTCTACTTGTTCGCCTTTCCACCTAAGGAAAAAGAAGAAAAACCAGCAACATAATTAATACACATTACTTTCCCATTGTTTGGATCCTCGCTTGAAGCCTCTTCCAGGAGAATTAAGGAGGATTTGAATGGACACGTCACTGGACTAGTAATTGATAGTATATGAATTAAGGTGGCTACCTTTCAGGAGTCTACTTTTGTATGATATTGGATTTATATATTTATTGTACTGGATTAGTCATTTGTATGATATTTTATGACATTTATTGTTATCAATGCCCATGGATCAATCACTTGATTCTCTGCGCCTCTCCTCCTATTATTGGTCTCAGAGAAGACCATTTGCTCTTGAACAGCTTCAAGAGGTTGTCCCTAATCTGTTTGGTTGTCATGCCATAAACGATGGGCATGACTGCCCAAGGATGCAACAAGTATACTCACACTGATTAGGTTGTGGACGGCCTGAGTCGCAGACTTGGCTAAGCAAAACACAATGGAGGAGATAAGGCTGCAAGAAGAGACTGTGAGGATCACAATGAGGCGAGTGCCACGCGTGTGGAAGGCCTTGTGCCAGATGTGGCCAGAAGTCCTGGAGATGTCACTGCAAGACAACCTCATGAGGGCCATGTGCTCGCAGACAAAATGCCCAATGATGTTGGACCGGCAGAACCGCACTTGGGAAGCCAGAATGAAAACTGGGCTGACAAAAATGGCGTTCCGATATGGCCTCCAACAAGGCTTCCACAGGCCAACTGACAAAAACGAACTAAGCAAATGTCCCCGTGAATGGAGGAGATAAGGCTGCAAGAAGAGACTGTGAGGATCACAATGAGGCAAGTGCCACGTGTGTGGAAGGCCTTGTGCCGGATGTGGCCAGACGTCATCAGCAGTGCCACGTGAATAATACGGCTGTACGAAGTCAGGAGAAAGCCGAGGTCAAAGATGGTGGTGATGGCCCTTGTCACCAGGCCTACGATCTTGTTCCTGGAGATGTCACTGCAAGACAACCTCATGAGGGCCATGTGCTCGCAGACAAAATGCCCAATGATGTTGGACCAGCAGAACCGCACTTGGGAAGCCAGAATGAAAACTGGGCTGACAAAAATGGCGTTCCGATATGGCTCCAACAAGGCTTCCACAGGCCAACTGACAAAAACGAACTAAGCAAATGTCCCCGTGAATTAACAGTCAAATTAACAATATTTCATTCAATTTATCAATTTAAAGTGCAAAGTGCATATAACAGTGAACCACAATCATATCAATATCCATATCAACTCCTCAACCTAGAAGCCCCAGCACACAAAGCAATATGCCGTATATCAACACAGGCTTCTAGTACAATTTACAGTAAATGTCCAATAAACAGGCAATAAATATTCTATACATTAAATTCTAATTGATGGAGATAATATATTCAGCTTGTACTACTCGTACTTGTAGCGCTAGCAGCATTTTAATATAATATTGATAATTTTGTCATTGCTTTTAGCCTGATTTTATGACTAAAATATTGTTAAGTGATTTGTTCTTAATGGTTCCATTTGCTGCCAAGTTTTCAATAAGTTTTAACATTTTGACTTCCGGTTTGGGATTTATGGAGGTCTGACGCAGCTCCAACTGCGGAGCTGACCGGACTGCCGTTTTAACCGGCCGGCGGGGGCAAAATAGCCCGCGGCCGACTGCTCTCAGGCGGAGAGCAGGCAAAGAACGCTCAAGACCTCAGGGCGCGTTGATCTCAGGCGAGGGGGGGCTCTATGCGACGGGCCCCCTCACGACCCTTGAGGTCCCACCCTGTGACAGGTCGGCAAAGATCTCTGCGGCAGTTTTGGGGCCAATGCGGTTGGCATAAGACCTACGTACCCAAGCTTCAATAGGGGAAAGAGGAGTGGAGGAGAAACAAAGATTGAAACAGTGATTACAACCCATGGAAAGTGAATGGGAAGGTAAAGATCACTATCTTCTGATACGGGACAGATTGTTAAAAGTAAAGAAGATTAAAAGTAGATTTTAAAACTGCAACAGGCTAATTATAACGAGGAGAAGACTCGGCAAGAGTCGAAACAGAAAAAAGACTAAGTTTAAAGAAGTTATTAAAGAATTTGGACTATTGTTTTGAATACTTGCGGTTATGGGGCTGTGAGAAAATCCTGCCATCGCGAGAGCTACTGTGGGAAGTCGGGAGACAGGAAGTACGTAATAATAATAGAGTTGCTGGAGAGAAGCGGCTCCTGCCGGAGGGCAGGAAGAAGGGAATCACCATCTTTGAAAGGGGAAAAGCCGCGGCTTCAGCGGAAGAGGAAGTAAGCCATTTTGGATTACAAAAACCATAGAAGAACCATAGAGAAAAGACGCCCGACATTTTGGATTTTCTAAAAGTTTTTTCTTTGCAAAAAGACTGGGACATTTAAATTAAAAATTAAAAAGACGCTTAATTTCACGCCACGGAGTTAAGGAAGAGGGCGGACTCGTGGGAGCGAGCCAAGGCAAGCCCCACGATGTCGAAAAAAGAGTGGCAATCGGCAATAGAGAACCTAGACAAAAAACTCTTAGAAGTGATTAAAGAACTTAAGGACATGAAACCGGAGCTGATCAAAGAGGTTAAACAGACAGTGAAAAGTGAGCTGTCAGAAGTAAAGAAAGGTATGGAAATAATGCAAAATGAACTGCAAGGAACACAGCAGAGAGTTAAAGTAGTAGAAGGCGCGGTGGAGAATTTAGCTGACACGCAACAAACAGAGATGAGGCTGATGAGGGGGAGAATGGCGGTTGCGGAAAGTAAACACATGGAGAAGCAGCTAAGATTTCGCGGTTTGCTGGAAGTGGAAGGAAAGACAGCGCAAGAACAGATGACGGAGGTGTTAGCTGAATACCTGGGGAAGGAGGAGGAGGAAGTTGTGGCTATCCTGGACGTGGTATATCGTGTAAATTCAAGAATTGCGACCCAGAGGAAACTACCAAGAGATGTGATTGTGCAATTTACGACCCGAAATATGAAAGAGAAGATTGTGACTAAACAGTTTCAAGATCCATTGGAGATTGACGGCAAGACGATTATCATTATGAAGGAAATACCCAGATCGGTGTTATTGGACCGGAAAAAATATAAGGCGCTAATTCAGATTTTGAAGGACATGAAAATCAGGTACAGATGGGAATTACCAGAAGGAGTGTCCTTTGAATTTGGAGGGGCCAAAAGACGCATCAGATCGGAACGAGAGATGGAGCGATTTATAAGAGACAATGAAAAGGACTTACCAGCAACAAGATTATGATTATGGAGTGTAAAGTTTTATCTTGGAATGTAAATGGACTTAATTCACCGAATAAGAGAAAAAGCATCTTTCACTGGCTATTAAAACAAAAATGTGATATTGTTTGTTTGCAAGAGACCCATATTCGAAAACAAGATGTAAAGTATTTAAAATCCAAAAAATTGGGCAATGATTTTGCAGCGACCTCTAATAAGAAAAAAAGAGGAGTAGTGCTTTATATTAAAGAGGAGCTGCAGCCAAAGTTTGTAATGAAAGATGTGGAAGCCAGATTTATAGCAGTGGAATGCGTATGGAATTTAAAGAGAGTGCTGGTAGTTGGAATTTATGCACCTAATGGAGCAAAAGAAAGCTTCTTTGAGGACTTAAGGAAGCAACTAGATGAACTTTCATATGACCAGATAATACTTGCTGGAGACTTCAATGGAGTGACAAATCTGGATTTAGACAAAAAATCATCAACTGCACAAAAGAAGAGAGGATTGCTACCAAAGTTGTTTTTTGAACTGATACAACAGGAAACCTTAGAAGATGTATGGAGAAGACAAAATCCGAAAAGCAGACAATTTACGTTCTACTCCGCAAGACACTTTACACTATCAAGAATTGATATGATCTGGGCCTCAAAAGACTTAGCATTATGGACTAAGGAAGTGGAAATAATGCCGATGGTAGGCTCGGATCATAATCCAATTATGTGGAAATTGGGGAGAAGGAGTAAAAGGAAAGGATGGAGAATAAATGAGGACTTACTTCAAGAGGGAGAGAATATGGAGATGCTGAGAAGAGAGACAAAGTTCTTCATACAATACAACATGAATAAAGAAGTACCAACCAACAAGGTTTGGGACACTTACAAGGCGGTAATTAGGGGCATACTAATGGACTTAAATGGAAGAGCCAGAAAAAAGAAAGAGGAGAAGAGACAGGAGATTATGGAGAAAATAAAAGCCAAAGAAATACAGTTAAAGAAGAGACCAGGGAAAAAGAAAATTTACCAGGGCATTAAAATATTACAAGAACAGCTGACAGCAATGAATAATAAAGAATTGGAGTGGAATCTTAAAAGACTGAATCAAAAAGGGTTTGAAGGTGCAAACAAACCTGGGAAATATTTGGCATGGCAATTGAAAAAGAGAAAGGAAAAGAAAACAATAAATAAAATATGTGAAGATAACAAAACATATTTGGAACAGACATCCATTAGTAGAGCCTTCTATAAATTTTATGCTAAATTGTATAATAAGAAAGAGGTGAATAAAGAATCAATAGCGACATATTTGGAGAAAATGAAGCTCCCAGTAATCTCGGAAGCGTGGAGAGACAGACTGAACAATGAAGTAACGGATGAGGAAATAAAAACGGCAATACAATCAACAAATTTGGGAAAGGCACCAGGGCCAGACGGACTTACAGCTAAATTTTATAAGACAATGGCCAACGAACTGGTACCATTCCTAAAAGAAGTGATCAATGGAGTATTAAAGGATCAATGGATTCCAGATACCTGGAAGGAAGCTAACATTTCATTGATCCCCAAAGAGGGCCAAGATCTGACTAATGTGAAAAATTACAGGCCTATATCCTTACTTAACAATGACTATAAAATCTTTGCGAAGATACTGGTAGAGAGAGTGAAGGGGTGGCTTTCGGAAATTATTGAGGAGGAACAAGCAGGTTTTTTACCTGGTAGACAAATCAGAGACAATTTAAGGACAGTGATCAATGCTATTGAGTATTACGATAAGCGTTGTGACAAAGAGGTTGGTTTCTTCTTTGTTGATGCTGAAAAAGCGTTTGACAATTTGAACTGGGACTTTATGTTTGCCACTATGGAAAAGCTACAAATGGGAGAAAAATTCATAAGAGCAGTTAAAGAAATCTACAGAGACCAGAATGCAGCAATTGTGGTGAATGATGAGACTACCAAGAAATTGACTATAAGTAAAGGAACAAGACAAGGTTGCCCGTTGTCTCCGCTGCTATTCATCTTGGTATTGGAGATATTGATGATACAAATACGACAAGATGAAGAAATCCGCGGAATAAAAATAAAAGACTTTTCTTATAAAGTTAGAGCATTTGCGGACGATATAATGTTAATTGTGGAAGACCCAATGGAGAATATGCCAAAAGTGATAGAGAAGATCAAGGAGTTCGGAGATTTGGCAGGGTTTTATATTAACAAAAAGAAGTCAAAGATATTATGCAAAAATATGACTAAGCAAAAACAACAACTGTTAATGGAAATAACGGACTGTGAAGTAACAACCAAGGTGAAATATTTGGGAATTGAACTGACTGCAAAGAATATAGATCTATTCAAAAACAACTATGAAAAATTATGGACTCAGATTGAGCAAGATTTGATCAAATGGAATAGATTGAATTTGTCATGGTTGGGAAGGATTGCAGCAGTTAAGATGAATGTGTTACCAAGAGTAATGTTTTTGTTACAGACAATACCAATTATCCGAGACTCCAAGCAGTTTGAAAAATGGCAGAGGAAAATATCAGACTTTGTTTGGGCAGGCAAGAAGCCTCAAGTGAAAATGAAAGTTTTACAAGATGCAAAGGAAAGAGGCGGAATGCAACTGCCCAATCTAAGACTTTACTATGACGCAATTTGCCTAGTGTGGCTAAAAGACTGGATGACGTTGAAGAATAAGAAATTATTGGCCCTAGAGGGATATAAAAAAATATTCGGATGGCATGCATACCTATGGTACGACAAAGTAAAAGTGAACTCTATGTTCCTACATCATTACATACGGAAAAGCCTATATGCAACCTGGAAGAAGTATAGAGGCTTTCTACAAGAAGGAACCCCCATGTGGGTAGTTCCATATGAAGTAATAGATCCGAGAGCTGTCGATACTGAGCAACAGTGTTTAACATATAAGGAGATAACTAGGGATGTGCGTTTCGGCATTCAGAATGCCGAAAGAATGCCGAAACAAAAGTTTTTCGGCTTCTTTTGGGGAATGCCGAAACGTTTCGGGGAATGCCGAAACGTTTCGGGTAGCCGAAAGAAAAAAGCCGAAACGTCTTGGGATTCTTTCGGCTTTCTTTCGGCTTTTCTATGGGAAAATGCTTCCGTCTTCCAGGACGCCTGGAGGAGGCATTTTCCCACCGAATAAGCCCAAAATTGGTGGGGACCTTCCTCTAACCCTTCTCTAACAACCACCCAAGTTTCAGACAGATTGGACTTTGGGGGGCCATGTTATGGCCCCCCAAAGCAGGTCCCCCATCCTCCCATAAGAAAGCGAAGGAGCAGCATATTGTTAGCATGCTGCTACTCATCTTCTTCATTATTTCATAGGGGAAAAAATGAAGAAGCAGGCTTCCTTTGCCAGGGGTGGCATTTTGCATGCAAAATGCCCCCTCACCCTCAGGGGCCCTTCTCCCACCCCTCCTCCCACCCCCCACCAAGGCTCAGCCTGCTCCCACTTGGGGGGGCCATTTCATGGCCTCCCCAAGTAGGTGCTCTAATCTCTACCACTGACAGCTGGGGGAGGCTTGTGTTGCCAGGGGTGGCATTTTGCATGCAAAATACCCCCCAACCCTCTGGGGCCCTTCTCCCACCACTCCTCCCACCCCCCACCAAGGCTCAGCCTGCTCCCACTTGGGGGGGGCCATTTCATGGCCTCCCCAAGTAGGTGCTCTAATCTCTACCACTGACAGCTGGGGGAGGCTTGTGTTGCCAGGGGTGGCATTTTGCATGCAAAATGCCCCCAAGCCCTCTGGGGCCCTTCTCCCACCCGTCCCCCACCCCCACCCAGGCTCAGACTGCTCCCACTTGGGGGGGGCATTTCATGGCCTCCCCAAGTAGGTCCTCTCAGCCCCTAAAGTCCACCCCTTACAGCCCCACACAAACCCAATTCCCCCCCAGCTGCCACACACAGACCCAAATCCCCACATTAGCCCCTCACAGACCCAAATCCACCCCCACCTGCCCCACACCCATAACCCCAGGAACAGGCTGGCAAAGGCCAGCCCTCTCCCTTTGTTCCCTATGCTGGGAACTTCTAAACTCTCTTTCCCTGGGCAATTCTGCACAGCCCAGGGGTGCCACAATGGTGGGCACACTTCTGAGTGCCAGCTGGTCCCTGTGAAAGAGCACCTGAACCACAGACACCCTCCCTCAAATTCCCCCACCACCTACAGAGATGGCTGGCCAGCCAGCCCCATTGTTCCCTATGATGGGAACCAACTGCACAACAAAGAATAAAACAAGAACAACACAAAATAAAGTTTTAAATTTTTTTTTCTCCCTTCCAAAGTACAAGTAGGCAAAGCATTATGACACATTACACCAGCAGTCCCCCACACAGAAAAATAACACAACTCACTTAACATCAGAGAATCACAAAGCATGATTCCTGTCAAAAACACTTTATTTCTTGAACAGCTTTAGGTTACACAGCAGGGGGGGAACACCAAAGGGCATGGAAGCAGTATCTTACACAAAAATAACACAACTCACTTCACATTAAAGAATCACCCCAAAAATTGCTGTCAAAAGCACTTTATTTCTGTAACTGCTTTAGGTTACACAGTAGGAAGGCACCACAGAGCAGGAAAGCAGTGTACTACACAAAAATAACACAACTCACTTCACATCAGAGAATCACACAAACACAATTGCTGTCAAAAACGGTGAAGTGGGTTGTATTACTTTTTGTAGTACATTGCTATCATGCCCTGTTGTGCCCTCCTACTGTGTAACCTAAAGCTGTTCAAGAAATAAAGTGTTTTTTGCCAGGAATTGTGTTTTTGTGATTCTCTGATGTTAAGTGAGTTGTGTTATTTTTGTGTAAGATAGTGCTGCCATGCCCTTTGGTGTTCCCCCCTGCTGTGTAACCTAAAGCTGTTCAAGAAATAAAGTGTTTTTAACAGGAATCATGCTTTTGTGATTCTCTGATGTTAAGTGAGTTTTGTTTTAATTTTTCTGTGTGGGGGACTGCTGGTGTAATGTGTCATAATGCTTTGCCTACTTGTACTTTGGAAGGGAGAATATAATTTTTTTAAAACTTTATTTTGTGTTGTTCTTGTTTTATTCTTTGTTGTGCAGTTGGTTCCCATCATAGGGAACAATGGGGCTGGCTGGCCAGCCATCTCTGTAGGTGGTGGGGGAATTTGAGGGAGGGTGTCTGTGGTTCAGGTGCTCTTTCACAGGGACCAGCTGGCACTCAGAAGTGTGCCCACCATTGTGGCACCCCTGGGCTGTGCAGAATTGCCCAGGGAAAGAGAGTTTAGAAGTTCCCAGCATAGGGAACAAAGGGAGAGGGCTGGCCTTTGCCAGCCTGTTCCTGGGGTTATGGGTGTGGGGCAGGTGGGGGTGGATTTGGGTCTGTGAGGGGCTAATGTGGGGATTTGGGTCTGTGTATGGCAGCTGGAGGGGGAATTGGGTTTGTGTGGGGCTGTAAGGGGTGGACTTTAGGGGCTGAGAGGACCTACTTGGGGAGGCCATGAAATGCCCCCCCCAAGTGGGAGCAGTCTGAGCCTTGGTGGGGGGTGGGAGGAAGGGTGGGAGAAGGGCCCCAGAGGGCTGGGGGGCATTTTGCATGCAAAATGCCACCCCTGGCAAGACAAGCCTCCCCCAGCCGTCAGTGGTAGAGATGAGAGCAGAGCACCTACTTGGGGAGGCCATGAAATGGCCCCCCCAAGTGGGAGCAGGCTGAGCCTTGGTGGGGGGTGGGAGGAGGGGTGGGAGAAGGGCCCCAGAGGGCTGGGGGGCATTTTGCATGCAAAATGCCACCCCTGGCAACACAAGCCTCCCCCAGCTGTCAGTGGTAGAGATTAGAGCACCTACTTGGGGAGGCCATGAAATGGCCCCCCCCAAGTGGGAGCAGGCTGAGCCTTGGTGGGGGGTGGGAGGAGGGGTGGGAGAAGGGCCCCAGAGGGTTGGGGGGCATTTTGCATGCAAAATGCCACCCCTGGCAACACAAGCCTCCCCCAGCTGTCAGTGGTAGAGATTAGAGCACCTACTTGGGGAGGCCATGAAATGGCCCCCCCAAGTGGGAGCAGGCTGAGCCTTGGTGGGGGGTGGGAGGAGGGGTGGGAGAAGGGCCCCTGAGGGTAGGGGGGCATTTTGCATGCAAAATGCCACCCCTGGCAAAGGAAGCCTGCCTCTTCATTTTTTCCCCATAGGAAATAATGAAGAAAGATCAGCAGCAGCATGCTAACAATATGCTGCTCCTTCGCTTTCTTATGGGAGGATGGGGGGACCTGCTTTGGGGGGCCATAACATGGCCCCCCAAAGTCCAATCTGTCTGAAACTTGGGTGGTTGTTAGAGAAGGGTTAGAGGAAGGTACCCACCAATTTTGGGCTTATTCGGTGGGAAAATGCCTCCTCCAGGCGTCCTGGAAGACGGAAGCATTTTCCCATAGAAAAAAGCCAAAAGAATGCCGAAATAATGCCAAAAGAATCCCGAAAGCCGAAAGCCGAAAGAGATTCTTGTTTCGGCTTTCGGCTTTAACGATAGAGAATCTTCTTTCGGCTTTCTACTTTCGGCTATAGCTGAAAATTTTTGGCTTGCACACCCCTAGAGATAACCCGAATAGAATCTTCCAAACTTAAAATAAAGACACAGGATGAGTTATCACTCAACTATGATTGGTTCCAGTATAGGCAGATTAGAGATCTCTACAATTTGGATTGTGCAAAGGGAGGCATAAGAATAGAGAATTCGGAACTAGAGCAGACACTTTTAAAAGAGGATAAGAAGGAAATTTCCAAGGTATACCAAGTACTGTTGAAATGGTATACTGAAGATGAAATAGTCAAAGTACAAATGGTGAAGTGGGCCATAAACTTCAACAAAGAAATAACAATGGAGGCATGGGAACACTTGTGGAAAAACACAATGAAGACTACAACGTGTACTAATATTAAAGAGAACATTTACAAAATGATCTATCGTTGGTACATGACACCAAAGAAGATTGCGCTAGGGAATCTGAACACTTCTAATAAATGCTGGAAATGTAAAAAACATGAGGGCTCTCTGTATCATATGTGGTGGACGTGTGAGGTAGCTAGGCAGTACTGGGGAGAAATAATAAAAGTAATAAGTGAGATTCTACAATTTCAAATTAATAAGAACCCAGAACTCCTGCTACTGAACTTGGGAATGGAGAACATTCCAGCCCAATATAGAACACTGTTATTTTACATGACAGCAGCGGCCAGCCTTTTGTATGCGCAAAAATGGAAAATACAAGAAGTGCCAACTATTGAGGACTGGACTTACAAATTGCTGTATATGGCCGAAATGGACAAAATGACAAGAAAACTGAGAAATCTGGACCCAGGACAGTTCAACACAGACTGGGAGAAGCTGAAGCAATATGTGTTGAAGAAATGGGAGGTGGGAAGAGAACTGTGGCAGTTCGAGAACTACTGAAATATGACAAAATGTAGAGGGGGGTGACTTTACCGGAGGGTAGAGAGAGAAATGAAAATGTCTAAGCAGCTATTTTGTTAGATTGTTATATATAGAAAAATATATAGAAAATGGATAGAAAATAATTAACTATAAGGACCGACTAATTAATATTGTTTCTGGTATAAACGTGTAACATGTTAAACTGAATAAGCCTACCTGAAGAAATATATGGATCAAATTGATTGATAACTTTTGAGGATAGTTATATAAAGTAATATATGGAATATAAGTTAAATTGGTTGACTTATATAAATGCATGGGTTATATGGTTTATATGGTATATGGTTTATAGAAATATTTGAAACCAGGAAATTATGAAATTATGTAAAAAAGGGACAAATTGTTTGTCTAATATGGAAGAAGGGACTCAAAGATAAGGTACAGAGTATTAAAAATAGTTAAAGAATTATTGCTTAGATTAAAGGGAAAGTATATGTTTGTTAGATAGATGAATTTAAAATGAGTAAGGGAAAAGGGACAAAGGGTTGGAAAACTGTTGGAAGTCTACAAAAAAGGGGGGAAAGGGAGGGGGTTAGAAATTGGGAAACGGGAATTGATTGTAATGTGAAATTATATGATTCTAATTCCAATAAAATTTTATTAAAAAAAAAATAAGTTTTAACATTTTAAACTGCTGGTATTTGGTATTTAGTATTTATTATTTTATTCTCTCAGATGCTTTGTTGATAATTTTATTGGTTCTTTAATTAATTGTATTTTATTAATTGTATTTTATTAATTGTAAACCTTCTGGTATAGTGGAGTAGAAATAAAACAACTAAGTAAATGCAATAGAATGTGATTAATTGCATAACAGATTTGTGGTCTTATTGATTCCAAAAAACAAAGCCAGGCCCCAGTTCTCACAGATAGACAAATGCGTTTCTCAACTGTTCAGTGTTTTTCAAGAGGGATAACTCCACCACAAGACTTTCCCCGAGAAAAACATTCCTTTCGAAAAGGATTACAAAAATCCATGGAAGACAGGCTGGCATCTTCTGTTCACATAGGTGGTAGAGCTCTGGCCATCCACAGATGCCAGGCACAAACAGGGGTGGCTTTGCCCCTCTGCCCTCCCGGTTGAGCTTCTTTTGAAGCCCTCGGCCAGCTCATGTTGGAAGACTGCAGGCTCAGCCAAGCTGATAATGGGTCTCTTCTTAATATGGCCGTTCCTGTGAAGAGCTGGACTCTCTTGACCTCCCCAGGCAATGAACAAAGATGTATCCCGATGGAAGCCACTTGCAAAGAGCAGGTCACCCAAACCAAACCAACTTGCCCCATCCGTTTCAGGAGGGCTTTGTCCCAAATAATGACTTCTGCCTCAGGATGAGAATTTCTAGACATTGCTTCGTTTACAGGTTAGGAGAAAATCTAATGTATCAGGGTTTCACAAGTGTGGACAGTTATGAGCAGCGTCTCCAGTTGGGGGCTAGATAGTGGAAATATACAGACTTAAAATCCAGCCAAATTTAATCAAAGAGCATCTGGCTGGCTATAGAATGTTGGAAAGCAGATGCTGGGAGAGCCGACCCCACAATTACTATTTAACGAGCAACAGAGCCCAGTTTTTAAAAAGGTCCCTAGAAAATGGAGCGCAGGAACGCTGGTCTTCCCGCCAAGGTGGCGCCTTCTAAAGTAATGGGGCTGCCATGGGTAGTAATTGGATGGGAGACCTCCAAGGAAGCCCAGGGCTGCAGAGGCAAGTAATGGCAAACCACCTCTGTTAGTCTCTTGCATAAAAATCACACCAGGGGTTGCCATCAGTCAGCTCTGACTTGAGGGCACTCTCCACCACCATCATGTTATGGAAACTGGGACCTGGACGACTCAGGCAAGCCCAGTTTCACCCGATCTCAGAAGCTAAGCAGGGTCAGCCTTGGTTATTCCTTGGATAGGAGAGAGACTGCCAGGTTTTGCTCTTGCTGCGTATCTGGGTGGCCCCTCTAGTCTTCTGCATGCTGTTGGGCCTTCAGTCAAGCACACAGTGAAGCACTTATGTAATGATTTCAAGTAAATGGGTGCATGTATATTTAAATGCTTGGTTTGAGCTAGGTGAAGAGTGGGGGTGAGAGAGGGAAGAGTGAGTGATATGATTGGTTGATGACTGAGAGTGAGCGGAGTGAACCCAAGCAAACAACGCTTGAGCATGTAAGGAGGGTCACTAGAACTGACTTAGATGATCAGAGTGATGAAGATGCTAGAAACTCCAAAAGCTCAACGAACACAAATGAAACACCCAGTAAGAACACTGCCTTACCCATAAACACTGAAGAAACAGTCTACTTGTGTAGGGTAAAGACAGATAAGGTTGCTCAGGATACTGAACTGAGAGGGGTGGTACAAATAAATGGGAGAGATACTTTAGCCATTCTAGACACAGGAGCCTCAGTAACACTGGTCAGGGAGGATTTTGTTGATAAGAAAAACCTGATTCCAGATAAGAAAATATTCTTGCAAGGTGTGTGGGGAAATTCTAAAAGAGTGCCACTAGCACAGTTAAAATTAACTGGAGAGGAAAAGAAGAGTATTTTCCTGTAGCAGTTATTAAAGAACAGAAAATACCAGTAGTATTGGGAAGAGATGTAATGGGAGCAAAGGCAAGAATTCAAATATGCACTGACTCCCAACTATTTGCTACAAGCTGAAGCCAGGGGAGCAGAAGACAAGCCCCTAGGTATCTTAGCAGCAGACACAATTGAGACACAAACTCTTTGTCAATAGTATTACTGCTGAAATGTTCCAAGAGAAAGGAGGCATAAATAAAAACTCTGAGGAGTTTAAAAAAGAAAGTATGAAGGATCCTGAGTTAAAGATCATAAGAGAGGAGGCCAGGCAGAATGAGATGAATGCAGAAACAAACGTTTTTGCATGGGAAAATGAGTTTTTAAAAGAAAAGGGTTACTAACCTAAAGCAAATTTGTGAAAAAATAGATACATCAGAGCAAGAAAGCTCTTATCTAGATATAGAAAACACAACACCGAAAAAGACTAACTAGCCAGACAAACCCCAGATTTCAGCTAGATTCCTTAGAGAAACAGAATACACAAACCGATGAGGAGAATTTAGAACTCAGAACAGTTGAATCTTTGAAGAGGAGGAACCTCAAGATGGCTGTTACAATTAGAAAACAAAGAACTGGAAAGAGAAACAACAGCTTCAGAGAAGTATGAAAACGTCTTTGTTATGATCTTCACTTTCTTTAGGGTGGATTTTGCTTTAATCTTTCCCTTCACACCCTCTAGGTAGTTAGCTGCCACCAGGAATATTAAATTCCAATATATTTTATTTAAGTTTTCCTTTTGGTAACGTGTTTGAGCATCAGGCTCCTTCGTGGTTCTATGTGGCCCTGAGGATAGGAATGGGAGATAACTCTGGGATATAACAAAACAAAATAAAAGTTTATTTTTTAAGAAGCGTATTGGTTACATAAAAGTCATTCTTAGTTCTTCTAGTTGCTTCATCCAAACTCATTCACACAGATCTCTTGTAAGGCTTCACACACAGTTAGCCTCTTTCTCTAGGCTCTGTATTTCTCTCACAGAGAACTCCTCAGGCAGCACACAGCTAGCCTGTTTTCTTTTCACTCTCAATTCTTTCTCTCTCAGGCGCACACACAGTTTGCCTGCTTCAAATAGAATGAATATCTAGTCTCCCAGACACACTCAGTTCAGGCTTCCCCTCAGGTTGCCTTTCCCTCACAAATACATGGACACACTCAGGCTGCACACAGCTCGCCTCTCCTGCCCTGACTGAATCTTTTTCCCTCCCTCAATAACTGAAAACCGCCTTCACTCCGCCCACTCTGTCATCAACCAATCATATCGCTCACTCATCTCTCTCTTTCAGCCCCACTCTTCACCTATCTCACTAAACATTTAAAGACACATGCACCCATTTCTTGAAATCATTACAGTCTTTTAAGAAGATTAAATGTTTAGAAGTCAGTTACCAAGGTTTGGATATAGAAAACCAAAGGCTGCAGAAAGCCCTAGAAAACTGCAACAAAAAGATTCAGCATTTAGAAATGGTGATTTATTTGGCCGTTGCTGTCTTTTGAATTGTCTTTCTACTAATGTACAGAAGCTATCAGTCAATTAGAAATAGACTTTCTGTAGGAAGAGAGAAACAACTTGCTAGTAAAGTCGCTGACCTGGTTGAAGACAAATGTAAGTACTAGAAAAGCTCAGCATGTGCAAAAAACAGTATAAAGAGTTAGGAAACTCCTTGAAGGATGCTAGCCTTCTAAATGAGTCCCCCAGTGCGTCAAACATGAAGAGAGCATGTAAAGAACCGAGCAGCTCAAACTCTGTTTGCAAGAAAGAAATAGACTGTTTAGAAAAGAACAGAATATTGATAGAGAAACAACCGGAAGAAGCAAACAACAACCAAGTAGAGAAGGCCAAAGCCAAGATGACCTCAGCCCAGCAGTGGAACATCCAAGAGAGGAAGATGACCACCCCAGCAGAGGAGGAATGCAAGATAAAGAAACCCAAAACTTTAAAAACCAAAACCACAGAAGAGTGAGAAATGGACTTCACAGGAACTGCAGAGACAATAAACTATTCCCTAAGCCAGAGGAAGCTGCACACAACTCTTCTGGAAAAGAGAGGTGTTCCGCTTAAGGAGACGGGGTGGTGGTGGTTTGTAATGATCCCAACAGTAAATGGGTGCCTGTGTCTTTGAATGCTTGGTGTGAGCCAGGTGAAGAGTGGGGGTGAGAGAGAGGGATGAGTGAGCGATATGATGGGTTGACTGAGAGTGTGGGTGGAGTGAAGGCAGTTGAGACTGGGAGAGAGAAAGGTTTCAGTCAGAGGAAAGCAGGCCGGCTGTGTGCTGCTGCCTGAGTATATGGAAATATTCATGAGAGAAATATGACCTGTGTGGAACCTGAACTGAGCATGTCTGTGAAAGGACACTCAGTCAGGGAAAGGGCGGCCGGCTGTGGGCTGCCTGAGTATATGGAAATCTTTATGAGAGAAATATGACCTGTGTGGACCCTGAACTGAGCATGTCTGTGAAAGGACACTCAGTCAGGGAAAGGGAGGCCGGCTGTGGGCTGCCTGAGTATATGGAAATCTTTATGAGAGAAATATGACCTGTGTGGACCCTGAACTGAGCATGTCTGTGAAAGGATACTCAGTCAGGGAAAGGGAGGCCGGCTGTGGGCTGCCTGAGTATATGGAAATCTTTATGAGAGAAATATGACCTGTGTGGACCCTGAACTGAGCATGTCTGTGAAAGGACATTCAGTCAGGGAAAGGGAGGCCGGCTGTGGGCTGCCTGAGTATATGGAAATCTTTATGAGAGAAATATGACCTGTGTGGACCCTGAACTGAGCATGTCTGTGAAAGGACACTCAGTCAGGGAAAGGGAGGCCAGCTGTGGGCTGCCTGAGTATACTGAAATATTCATGAGAGAAATATGACCTGTGTGGACCCTGAACTGAGCATGTCTGTGAAAGGACACTCAGTCAGGGAAAGGGAGGCCAGCTGTGGGCTGCCTGAGTATACTGAAATATTCATGAGAGAAATATGACCTGTGTGGACCCTGAACTGAGCATGTCTGTGAAAGGACACTCAGTCAGGGAAAGGGAGGCCGGCTGTGGGCTGCCTGAGTATATGGAAATCTTTATGAGAGAAATATGACCTGTGTGGACCCTGAACTGAGCATGTCTGTGAAAGGACACTCAGTCAGGGAAAGGGAGGCCGGCTGTGGGCTGCCTGAGTATATGGAAATCTTTATGAGAGAAATATGACCTGTGTGGACCCTGAACTGAGCATGTCTGTGAAAGGACACTCAGTCAGGGAAAGGGAGGCCGGCTGTGGGCTGCCTGAGTATATGGAAATCTTTATGAGAGAAATATGACCTGTGTGGACCCTGAACTGAGCATGTCTGTGAAAGGACACTCGGTCAGGGAAAGGGAGGCCGGCTGTGGGCTGCCTGAGTATATGGAAATCTTTATGAGAGAAATATGACCTGTGTGGACCCTGAACTGAGCATGTCTGTGAAAGGACACTCAGTCAGGGAAAGGGAGGCCGGCTGTGGGCTGCCTGAGTATATGGAAATATTCATGAGAGAAATATGACCTGTGTGGACCCTGAACTGAGCATGTCTGTGAAAGGACACTCAGTCAGGGAAAGGGCGGCCGGCTGTGGGCTGCCTGAGTATATGGAAATATTCATGAGAGAAATATGACCTGTGTGGACCCTGAACTGAGCATGTCTGTGAAAGGACACTCAGTCAGGGAAAGGGCGGCCGGCTGTGGGCTGCCTGAGTATATGGAAATATTCATGAGAGAAATATGACCTGTGTGGACTCTGAACTGAGCATGTCTATGAACGGACACTCAGTCAGGGAAAGGGAGGCCAGCTGGGTGCTGCCTGAGCAGGTTCAATATTTCTGTGAATGAGAGTCAGGGAAAGAGAGGCCAGCTGTGTAATGCCTGAGGAGTTTTAAGCATTTCTGTGAGAGAAATATTGAGTTAGAGAAAGAGGCTAACTGTGTGTGAAGCCTTAGAAGAGATCTGTGTGAATGAGTTTATAGGAAGTAACTTTACAAACCGAGAACTACGTTTAGGAAACCGATACGCTTCTTGACTAAATAAAAGTTTATTTTGCTTTGTTATATCCCAGAGTAGCTGTCATTGCTTTATCCCATTCCTATCCTCAGGGCCACATAGAACCACGAAGGAGCCTGACGCTTAGGAATGTTACCAAAAGGAAAACCTAAATAAAAAAATATTGGAATATAATATTCCTGGTGGCAGCAAACTACCCAGAGGGTGTGAAGGGAAAGATTAAAAGAAATATCTACTCAAAGAAAGTAAAGGTCATAACAGGCACTTTGGTGATTTGTCCCTGCTAATCAAATGTTTATTTCAACATTTTATTAAAATATGTACTGATAGCCCACAACTGTTCTACCCTCCAAAGCAGGGAAGCTTGAACACCTGCTGGTTTGGCCTGTGTCTTGTTCACCAGATGTGCACAGAGACACCTGATCTTTTGATGATCGAGTCAATAGTTCCTCAAGCTGTTTGTGGGTGTTTGGCCGATGATTTTTACCAACTGTGCAGTGCAACTGGATTTGGGGGGCATGCAGATTCTTACGCTGTTACCAGAATGAGTCTCCTTGAGATTTGGGGAAATTAGCAGAGCAAGGAGACGGCCCAGTGAGAGGTGGTAACTGGGGATGTTTTAACCAATATATACCAGGCTTACTTGCCCTGGGAGAACTCTTTTAATAAGCAGACAGATGTTCAATAGGCGTGACTTTTATTCAAGTAGCAGCAAAAGATCAGTTACACAGAGTACACACAGCTCTCATACACACATCAAACTAGAAAACAATAAGGAAAGTGGAGAGCAATGCAAGAGGAAGCCATAGTTACCAGTCTTGGAGACACGGGGGTAGGGGGGAGGTCCATAAGGGACCAGCTTTGAGGTGTTCAGCACATCGCAGGGAGAAGAAGGGGGCTCAGACTGAAGTCTGAGGACGTGCAGGAGAAATGCACATACCTGACAGCTAGAAAGCTGCCCTCTTGCTTAAAACAATAATTCAATAATAAGTCTCCGGCATTGTAAAGCAGTAAAATGAGACAAGGTTTGATCGAGCATCTCTGAGTAAACAAGCACAACCAAATGGTTGACTGATAGCTCCTGAGCATGGGACAGGATTATTTATGGATTATTTATGGAAGAGGTGATGGGGGAAGATCCGAGGGATCCAAAACTCTGCACCACTTTGATCTGTAGATTTTGCACAAACTCTGGGGGCTGTGGGGCTGTTAGCGCACCATTCCCATGACCCCCAGTTCAGTATTTTTCCAGTCTCCTGGCCAGGAGATGGCAACTGCATTCCTGCATTTGCCAGGGCAGCGCATGTTATATAGAGTGTGGGCCTGGTGGGCTGGGCTGCAACACAGTTCCAGGGAGGTTGTGATGGACAGCTGCGAGTCTTCCTAAGAACAGCCAATCGGAGCTGTTGGAATGTGAGCAGTGGGAGAGTTGGGGAAAAGCCGTTAAGTGGCAGTTGAGGGCGCTGTCCCGATTGTGGCTTGCGAAAGCTGCTCTACCAACACTGCTTCTGACTGACTCCGGCAAATCCCACCAGGTCCGGGCAAGAGATGCAAAAAATACAAGGGAAGAGTTTCTCTGCTTTGCTCCAAGTCACAGACACGCTTGCTCCGTGCTGCCATGTCTGGTGGTGGCTATAAATACAAATCAGGCAGCCACAAGTGTGAGGAGGCGAATCTTTGGAGAAGCATTTCCTCTTCGGCAAAGCTGGTCTTTCCTCCCTGCATGCACGTCTGTCACTACCAGAGCTCACCTGCTCAATGCCTTAACAAAGACAGGAAAATGAAGCTCTACCAGAGTTCAGCCGCATGAGAGGGAAGCTCAAAACAATGCATCTCCTTTGCTGCCTCAACCACTAACGATACATGTCTTTGAAAGAACTCTGACAACTCAAAATCTCCTCGAGATATGCAAGAGTAGCTTTCATTCTGGGACACAATGCAAAGGCTAAGAGAGATGGATTCTCCTGAGATGAGATGATTGAGTCCAAGTTCACTGTGTCGGAAGACGCTAGCCAGGAAGCGTAGTTTTAAAAGACTGTGCTGGCGGAGATCACGCCGTAGTGGACATCTTCTCTCACAGGCCTCCACTCCACACTGTATCACCTTCCGGAGCTTTTACACTGTCGCTGCCCCTGCTTAAAACTTTGCTCCCAAAGAGGATGTGGCTGGCTAAGAATTCCCACCTCCATTCCCAAAGAAGAGAACTTTTTCTGGCTTCAGCAGACATGGCTGCCGTTGGAGGATGATGACAATGGGCATGCATCTATCTCACCCCACGCTTCTGCCTCATCTCCCTGGCCTGGACTGATGAGGGATTGGGAATCGTGGCCAAAGGCCTCCTTGGGCTCCCTCCCTTAATTCCTTCCCATCTCCTGAGGAGCAGTGAGATCTAAGTGGATGAGCCTCTTCGTTGACTAACTCCTTTACTCACCGTGACCAAGATGCTGAATATGGCATCGGATGGAACTGTGGATGAAAATAAGAACACAATCAGTGATTCTGCATTGGTAAGCTCATTGCTAGTTGTACAGCTGCCTGAGGGCTGCGTTGATCAGTTATTTCTCGTCTGCAAAATGGCCCTGATGTGTTCCCTATCTGCCACAGGAGAACAGCCTCTGGAGGAGTGTTCTTTTTTTATCTGCGGGTAAAAGAAGGGAGTGCTGATTACTTCAGAGTATCTGATCTTCCCCCTTCAATTCTCCGGACAGAGTCCCTTGGTTTGCAAAGGGGAGCTGGCCGGGTTACCCTCAAATCTTCTGCCTTGAGCTTCTTGGATAGAAGGCAGGATAAAAGGAGACAGAAAGAATGGTCCTTTACCCTTTTGCTTTTTGGTGCAGGAGGCTGGGCTGGAGGCGTGGATTTCCACCTCCATGATGATGTTACTCATAACCTGAGAGAGAGAAGACATCGTAATATTTTGCAAGTAAATCAGTTTCTGTCTTTTATTCCTGCTGGTCAATGTGGTGTTTGAATATTGGTGACTGTGGGCTGAAATGAGGCCTCTGGACGGGTGAGCGGAGGGCGCTGTGATGGGAGGGTGGCTGGACCTTGCAGACTGGAGGGAACTGCAGTTGGTAGCCAGCATGCTGAGAGAAAGCATTCATTCTGGATAAGTCCAGGCAACTTGGAAGACCAACAGGGTTCTTCGGGTATGAGGTTTCGAGGGTCAGAGCCCCCCCTCTTCAGAATAAATGGACATCAATCAGACTTTCAAAGCCACAACCCCCCCCCCCCCAAACCAGTGGGAATGTTCCAGAACATTCCATTGTGGCGAGCCAGCTACAAAGCAAAACATGTACGATAAAAGAAAAGCAAGGATGAACACGTGGCCTTGGGTGACCCGCTCCTCTCAGCCCAGCTCCTCTGCAGCCCAGAAGGGCAGTACGTGGGCACATTGTTGTTATTATAAGCAAAGTTATTAATATTAGTAGTGGGTGATGTTGCATACATATTGCATACAGAACCTTATGGCTGGAAACAGCTTTGAGCTGTTAGGAATGACAAATAAGTCGTATGTTGGCCCCGGGAACCTAATTAAAGGATTTCATGTTTGGGCTGTTAGCACAGTCTATTGCTTAGCAGACAAAGCGTGATTCTAGGTGGCTGTCAGCTGGTTCTGCTGACTGGTGTAAGAAACCAACAAAGCATACACTTGCTTATATTTAGAAAGGAAATAAGAGCTCTTTATTGTAGGAATGCCATACCCTGATAGGAAAGGGGGAAAGACAGATCCTAACTACCTATCTAGTCTAAGGATAGGCCTGGATGCTAAGACAAGTCCTGCATCCATACTTGCCAGATGGAGGGAGGGGAAGGAGAAAGATGGTGCCTGGAACAAAGCCAGGAAGAGAAGAGTGAGAAGGAGGAAGTCAAAAGGAGGAAGACCAGAGAAACATCAAAGGATAGTTAGAGCAAGGTTAATGTGATGATAAAACAGTATAAAGCCACGTAGCTATTCTTCTGTTTGTTAGAGAATGAGTGAGCAGCAAAATCCCTTCTACCTCCCGTTCCCAGAGATCCCTGCAGGATCTGACCCGCGACAAAGAAATATTGATCGTGCCACTAATTATATTTATTTAATTTGCTTTTCAGGAAATACAGCTTACCGTCAGAAATCTGGCTGTCCGAGCAACAGCCCCCCTTGCTGATTTGCTCCTCGGTGCAGGTATTTCCCACTGGGAAGGCATGATTTTCATCGAGGGAGGAGTCACCCGTATTGAATTCGCCTGGTGAAGCTTCAGGCTCACTGGTCCCTGGTGGACAAGTTGCAAAGCAAAACACATACGATCAAAGAAAAGCAAGAATGAAGTTGGAACGTTTCAGCATGCCACAGTCCAGCCAATTTCAACCCGTTCTGGCTGCGAGAACGCTGCATGCTCCCTCCACAACCCACAGAAAAGAGCTTTTGAGAAGCATTTCAGAAACAGAGTGAGGAAGAGAAGAGTGAGAAGAAGTGCCCCTGAGTGAAACCGGAGGAGAGGGACAGCGCTGAGTCCTCCTCTTCCAACCATTAGCAGAGGGACTCAGTTGCTGGAATCAACCCCCAGAGAGTGAAGGGCTCCAAGTGCGGATGGGAAAGGTTGAAGCCTGGGGGTTGGACCTGGGGGAGGGACAAGGAACCTCTGCGGGGTGAGCCTGGGGGTGGGTGAGAAGGGAGGGAGGCGGAGCTCAGCTATGATTCGACACGCACGGTCTTCAGTTAGTCTGCAAAATGGCCTCAGCAGAAGAGCCTCCAGAGGTTTGTTCTTTTTTTCTCTGTAGGTAAAAGAAGGGAGTGCTGATTACTTCAGAGTATCTGATCTTCCCCCTTTCCCCCTTCAGTTCTCCTGGCAGAGTCCCTTGGTTTGCAAAGGGGGGCTGCCCAGGTTACCCTCAAATCTTCTGCCTTGAGCTTCTTGGATAGAAGGCAGGATAAAAGGAGACAGAGAGAACGTTCCTTTACCCTTTTGCTTTTTTGCGGAGGAGGCTGAGCGGGAGGCGTGGATTTCAGCCTCCACGCTGATGTTACTCATAACCTGAGAGAGAGAAGACATAGGGACTCAGTTGCTGGAATCAACCCCCAGAGAGTGAAGGGCTCCAAGTGCGGACAGGAGGCAACGCCCAGCACCTTCCAAACCACGTACCTGGTCCCATGCGGTTCGCCTTTTTTCCCATCAGCCTCCTCCACAGCGTGAAGCAGCCAGAGGGGAGCTTGGTGATTTTCTCCTGCAGGATTTCAGAGCACAACATCCAGAATCGCACAGCACAAGCGTCAGACATTGGGGGAAATACAGCACAATTGGGGTTCACTCTCAAGGGCCCTGACGGCTGGCAAATGGCCACCATGTGTAAGAAGAAACTTGATAGTCCAAATAATTTTTTGATGATTTGTTTGAAAGAACCTATATAAGCTTTGGGCCTGCCTTGCGTGGCATGCATTGCCAGAGATACCTGCTTTGCATCACTTTATTTGGTTCTGTTTAATGTAATAATAAACTTTCCATTGCTTTACCAATATTGGCTGCTGAATACAGTCTTGGGGTCTCCCTGAATGGGGCAATTGGTGGGAGCCCCTCACTATTTTTTGCAAGGGTCTTTGCTGACAAAATCTCCCTCCCCCTTTCCAACTCGGAGGCCAGGGTGAGAGCAGATCTGGTATCTGAGGTGTCCAGGGCTCATTTCGAGGGGGGACGCGCTGGAACGCAGTTCCGGTAGTTCCCCAAAGAGGTCACATGTCAGGTGGCCCTGCCCACCTGACTCTCGGCCATTTTGGGCCCATTTCAGCATGGATTGGGGCTAAAACAGCACAGATCGGGCCTCTGATGGGTAGTGGGTCACTCTCCCACTCAGCAGCAGGCCGAACCTGACCATTTTGGGCCCCTTTTCGGCCATTTCCAGACCCTTTTTGACATTTCAGCCCTGAAGGGCCAGGATTGGGTCCAAAGCAGCCAGGATAGGTGATGTCAGGGGGTGTGGCACATGCAACTCAGTTATACTAATGACACACTTCCAGTGATGTCAAGGGGTGGGACATATGCTAATGAGTTATGCTAATGAGTTCCTCCAGCTCTTTTTCTACGAAATGACCTCTGGAGGTGTCAGAAGTGCCTGCTTGTCCTTTAGTTATGGATAGTTTGGGATTAATTCTGCCTCTGGCTGCTGACAAGGTCCTGGGGAGTGTGAGAGCCCCCACTTCTGCTCTAGTCCTATTCCCGTCCTGGGAGGAGGCATTCGAGCTATTAGTGAAAATTGCCTTCGGGGTCTACTCTGAGCCAGGACGTACCTTCCAGGGGTCCCCTGAGCAGGATCAGGAGCTGGACCTAGCAGCACTCGAGGTTGTCCTCTTGAGAACTGGCTGTCTTCCCTAGTCAAGTCAAGCCAAGGTGGGGGACAGACAGAGCTCCAAAAAGTGGAAGATGTGGGGAGCAATTTTCTCAGTCTCCCTAGGGGAGTTTGCATAGAGGCAGGGGGATGGTTTGGACTGGAAATGCATGTTTTGAATATGCAGGAGAAGAGCATCACAAGGCACATTGGTGCTCACAGCATTTGCACGGGTGTAAATCTGATGGCTTCAGTAGGTCTCCTGCAGCTGCCTAGTACTCAAGGCTGCAGCATGTGAAATGCCTTTTCCTTCCAGTTTAAGTACAGGCTGCTTTTTCAAAAGAGAAAGAAAGAATCCTGTCCTCAAATAGAGGAGAAGTTAATTGGAGCTCTGGAATTCGCTTTTCACTCTTAAGGTTCAGCCCGAGCTACTTCCGCAAACACAATCTAAGTCCCATGATTTGAAGGCCAGTGGCAGGGACTGGTTTTATGTTTGTGCGGTGCCCACTACATTTGAGGCATTTTAAGAGATGAAAGGAATAAAAGCAATACATCGGAGAGCATGCAAAGTGACAATCAAGATCGTGGTGCCTTTGAGCATGTACAGAGAACCTTTGCCTCACCGCTGAGGGATCCTGCAAGCGACAGAATTCATTTCCTTCCAGCTTTCCAGGCAGGCTTGAGCTCCAGCCCTGTCCATCTGAACGTCAAACAAAGCACAGTCAAGAGTCAGACTCTTCCACCCCCACCAAACCAGGGTGCTGCAGCCTTAAACTCTGCCCCCCCCCTGCAATTACTAAGGGCAGAATCATTAACGCAATGGGCTGGCCAGCCTCCAGGTGGGGGGCTGGGATTCACCTATAACTGATCTCCAGGAAACAGAACCCCATTTCCCTGGAGAAAATGGCATCTCCAGAGGGCGGCCTCTATGGCATCACAACCCGGCTGAGGACCAAACCCGACTCTTCCCAGGCACGGCCCCCATTTCTCCAGGAAGATGTAAGATGAAGGTCCTCAGTGAAGTTCCCATTCAAGGAAGGAGGGGGTCCAATAAACCTAGGCTGATCATGAGAGGGAGGGCAGGAAGGGTCACATCAGCGCTTAGTTCACACAGCCCCTTCTTACATGCCCAGGGTAATGCCGATCGCCACCTTGGGGTCAGGTGGCAATTTTCCCCAGACCAGGGATCCTCAGCTAGGGATCCTGGAGGTCTTTTGCCATCTTCTGGGCATGGAGCAGGGGTCACTGTGTGTGTGTGTCGGGGGTGGGGGGTGGGAGGTAGTTGTGAATTTCCTGCCTTGTGCAGGGGGTTGGACTAGATGACCCTGGAGGTCCCTCCCAACCCTATGGTTCTATGAAATTTTTATCTAGCGCACCCATTATTTTTGTTGGAACCGCCTGGCAACCCTAGGCACAGCAGGCATACAAGCCAGCCTTCTTCTCCCGAGTCATTGGCATGGACAGTTTGCCCCCTGACAGAACACGGGAAGAAATGCACGGTGGAGAATTCACACATCTTTGAGGGGAAACAGCATCCCAACCAACAAGCAGGGCTGGAAAATCAGCAGCAGATGCGAGCAGCCCAGGAAAAGCTTTGGCAAACAGACAGAAGGGACTGACGGACGGACGGACTGGGAGTCGAGGTGGATTACACAGAATAATTCAGTTCAACAGAATGGGGCGGTGGTGAAACGGGGCCTTTCCTGCCCCTGGTAGACCCCGCTCTGCCTACCCCTCCCTCTTCACCTTGCCAGGCACCTGAAGGGGCTGCCTCACTTGCCCGTCTGCAGGTGGTCTCTGCCGCCACTAACCCTACAGGGCTTTCCAGTTAGGCGGGACAGCCTCCTAAACTCCCTTCCTAGCGGACCCAAGCGGAACAGAGGGTCTTCATTAATCCAACAAAATTTATTTACGATCGTAACTCCACCCAGACAAGTATGCAGTGAACGGAAGACAATATATGACATAAGAAAAAAAAACCCCAAACCCCTAATCTCTCTCCCTCCTTCTCTGTACTCCTGCCCTAGCGGGACGTTGCATGGGGCGGGCAGGATGCTTTGTTCCTGGGGTTTAACCCCAGCCTCCCCCTCCCCTCAGAGCCCGCCCTCCCCCCCTCTCCTCAGCCACCAACTGCCCACTTTTCAACTCCCGGCCCACCAACTGACTCGCTCTCCCGCCAATCACATTCCACTCCAGAACTGGCCCCTCCCTCCTGCAGCCAAATTCACCCACAAAAATGGCGTCTCTCCACACCTCCCCCTCCATACGTTCCGAGCCGGAGGGGTATCCTCATTCAGAGAGAACCCCGCAGCAGGATCCCAGTCGCCTGGGAGAAACCCATTAGCGATACATAACATTTGTAAGGATCAGGACGTTTTCCCAGCTTAGGAAGTCTCACACCCTAAGTATCTCCGTTTGTCCTGGACAGAAAGTCGGCAATCACGTTATATCGTCCGGCAATGTGCTCAGTTTTGAAGTTGCATTCCTGGATCGTCCAGGACTACCTCCGCAATTTCGAATGGGTGTTCTTCATGGCCTGTAACCATTGCAAGGAGGAAGGGTCAGTGAGAAGGCTGACCTCGTGTCCCCACAAATAAGGCCGAAGTTTGTCCAGAGCCCATACAACTGCCCGGCATTCCTTCTGCACTGAGGACAGGTTCTTCTCTCGGGGAATAAGTTTCCTGCTCAGGTAGGCCAGAGGATGTTTGGTTCCATCCCAGCCCTGCATTAGATCCGCCCCAATTTCACGGTCTGAAGCATCTGTGGGAACAATGAATAGGGTTGCCAGCTCCAAGTTGGGAAATTCCTGGAGATCTGGGCGGTGAAACCTGAAGACACCGGGAGAAAGTGGAGTTTGAGAGGGTGAGGACCTCGGCATGGCATAATTCCATAGAGTCCACCTCCCAAAGTAGCCATTTTTTCCAGGTGAACCGATCTCTCTGGCCTGGAGACCAGCTGTAATTCCAGGAGATCTCCAGCCACTACCTGGAGGCTGGCAACCGTAACAATGAACCTTTTCTCAAAGTCAGGCGCTCTGAGGACCAGCATGGAGACCAGAGCTGTCTTCAGCCTCTCAAAAGCCACCTGGACAGCTACGAGCCCAAGCCACCTTGTCTGGTGCTGGTTTCCTGGTGAGAGAGGTAAGCGGGTCTGCAATCGCTCCAAAATTTGGGATGAACCGTCTGTAGTAGTTAGCCAGTCCTAAGAAAGCTCTGTGGTGCCTCCCGCTTTTGAATAGCCTCCACCTTGTTCCACATTGGGGCGATTCCCCCACTCCCCACCCTATATCCAAGGTATACCTTTTGTTCCGCTTGATGGTGAGGCCTGCTTGTCGTAGGGCCTCCAACACTTCCGCTAAATGTTCCAGGTGTGAGTCCATGTCCACAAATTTATGCAACTCCGAAAGGGTATTTTCCTTGTCATGCCCGGACATTCCCGTACACCACCCCAGTTCCTCCCGTTGTGCAGGCTCTGAGAAGTGCGCCAGAACGTCTAAGGGGTCATCGTCGAGCATCGCATTTTCTCCTTCCTTCCTAGTGACAGGCAACACCATGGGCCTCTCGGGGAATGGTTCCAGCATGTTCACATGCACCACTTTAGTTTTGTGTCCAGACCTCGCCATTGCCACGGCACAGGTAATATCGTCCAGTTTGTCCACAATTGCATGGGGTCCCTCCCATGCAGCTTTCAGGTGTTTCACCCCACAGCCTTTCCACAAACACTCAAAAAGAATGGCGTTTCTCCACGGGGACATTAATCAGGGTTTGGTTTGCAGAAGTCTGGAATCAACCAGAGAACAGAAGCAGTGGTGAAGCAAAACATAGATTAGCCTGATACATTAAACAATGCAGAAATTACATAGTAAGAACCTACTTACAGTAACTGATAGCATGAACTATATACTCTGGTATAGTATAGAGTTCACAACCCTTTACCCCAAGCTTGGTTCTGAATCCCTTTGCTAACACAGAATATGTTCCAAGGCTGGAAGCAACCAGTTGCCGTTTACTGCTTCTGAACTCTCCAATGGTCTTCTTAAGGTCCGCAAGCAGCAGCGGGGGACATGACAGAGGTTATAAAGCAAGGCATGTCCAGAAATGCTACTCAAAGGGGCGATCCGTGGACTGGTGGCTGGCCTACAAACCCTCAGCCACTGGTCTGTGGCATCTCAGGAAAGGAACAACAGTATAATTTAAAAATTCCACCAAGAAGTATTATCAACTGAAAAGTCAAAATAATAATATAATATTGCACCTAAAATAATATTGATAATTATGCCATTGTACATTTGCTCCCTTCTTTGCAGCGCTCCTCCCACCTCCCATGGGTGGAATTTAAAGGCTCAGGGGTCTCCCCTCCTCCCTGTATCTGAGGGAGTTTTCACTCTCCAAAGCTTCTCCCCCGAAAATCTTGTGGGTCTTTAAGGGGTCGCCCGAATCTTGCTCTTCTGCTCCAGCCCAGCAGGGCTACCCACCCGAAACGATACACCAGCTAGAATCACAGCTTTCCTTTAAAAAAGAACAAAAAGTCCACCATGTTTCCAGGCATCTAGCAGGGGCGTCTTTCTCCAATTTCGTGCATAAAAATCTCTTTGAGCCCCTTTATGTCCTTTTACTACGCCTTAAACACATTGTGGATCCCTCCTGTTTATTTATCGGAATTAATTTCTTTGAAATATTTTTCTGCCTGCTCTTTCATTCTTGCAGATCCACAGGCAGCATTTGTTCTTTTATGTACAGTCCGTGTTTCTCGCTGAGAGGCAAGGAGGATTTCACAGACTTGGTCAGTACAATCCATTGGATGAGTTGTCTAATAAGCAGTGTATTCGGACGAGGATTACAGCAGTCTGAAACAGAGCAAATAATATTAGACATGAGGTTTTTACCAATGCAGAACATGGTATTACGTAAGTATATAAACAATGCAGTGAAAGCAGGGTAATACTTAACGGCAAACAGATAATCTATATTATACATGGCCGCCCACAAACCAGTTCCCTTCATTCAAGCAGCTTCCTGAAGCATTTTGTTCTAACGTGACTATATTCCCTTGATAGGCATGCCCTCTCGAACCATTCAGTTTTATACAGTTTGCAGAGTAACAGGAGTGCGGGGGCCCTCCTGACCTCATCAGAGGGCCATTTCACAGCGCGGCGGCCACCACAGAGACCACACATGTAAGGGCACTTGTCAATCTTGCCCATTTGCAGGTTGGCGCTTGCAGAGGGCCCTGCTCAGGTGAGCGAAGTTGTCACCAGGGCCGTATTAACTCATGGTCAGACCGCTGGGTATTTCGGGCCCCCTCCGGCACTTCCGTCTTTCATCCCACTATAGCCGACAGCCTGAGCCCTGCACAGTAGGTACCAGACCTATGTACATAGCCCTATATCCATTTTGAGGGTCTCCCGAACAATTCTGTTTACAATTTTTAAAATATTTTTATTGCACAAGTAGAACTCTTCAGGAAAGCGCATTATGGCATGAAGTGAATATTTTTTTATTATTTATTAAATATATATATAATTTATGGATAATTGGTTTAATATAGAGGGATGCCAGGTCCCTTGAATCCACCGGCGGGAGATTGGGAGCGTGGCACTGACCTTGCCGTATCCCTGCGTTGTCTTTTCACTCGTGCGTGTGCCCCCGGCTTGCGTGATGACATCACTTCTGGAAAGTGACATCATCGTGCAGGTCAAAGGGCAGCCCCACAGATCGAAGGGTGCTCCTGTGCTCACCGAGGGGCACGATTCGGCCCCAAATGGGCCCTCTGAGAAGTGCTTCATGGTGCGATTCGGGCCACTGAGGGTGTAGGAGCACGCTGCACCACTTGGGGCGTGCCATGCTTCCCGGGGGGGGGGGGGGTTGGAGTCCCGGGGAGTGTGCCCCCCCCCGCCAGCCAAGTAAGTGGGCACAGGGAGGGAAGGTGGGAGCAGGCGATATAATACAAAACAATGGACCGTGAGGTAATGTTCCCAGACAGCACAACAGAGCCCCCGTGTGGTAGTAAAGCGTAGCTACACCAATGCGCTTCAAAATAAAATGTTATAATGAGGCATCAATGCCAGATTGCATTCACTGCCTCGCATGTAAACATCTTCAGTCATTAATTGTTGCCAAATTACAAAGGCCAACGCTATAACCAGGGCTCATTTGGGGTGGGGTGGGGCGTGCTAGAACGCCATTCCGCCAGTTCCCCCAACAGGTCACGTGTTGGGTGGCCCCGCCCACCTGACTTTCGGCCATTTGGGGCCATTTCGGCCTAGATTGGTGCCAAACAGCCCAAAATGGCCAAAACAGCCCAGATCTGGTCGGTGCCAGGCAGGAGAACCCTCTCCTGCCAGGCACTGAACCAATCTCAGCTGTTTCAGCCCTGGTCCAGGCCGAAACGGCCCGGATTGGGACCAAAACAGCCGGGACTGGGTTGGTGCCTGGCGGGAGACCCCTCCCCTGCCCAGCACCGACCGGATCTGGGCTCTTTTGTGCCCGATCCAGGCCAAAACGTGCCTAAAATGGCCATTTTGAGCCATTTTGGGCCTTTTTCAGCCAGGATTGGGGCCCAAACAGCCCTGGTTGGGCCACTGCCAGGTGAAGGAACACTCCCCCATCTGGCAGCAGCTGAATCCTGGTCATTTCGGGCCCAATCAAATCAATTATGCTAATGACACACTTCAGGTGATGGCAACGGGCGTGGCATATGCTAATGAGTTATGCTAATGAGTTCCTGCAGCTCTTTTTCTACGAAATGACCCCCGGCTATTACAAAATACAATAGGCAGGCACTCAATAACAATATCACATCAAAATGTAAATATAAATTAAATCAAATCCAAAAACTTCTTACAATGCCTACAAAATTTAATTTATATTTACATTTTGATGTGATATTGTCCTTTGTCATTTGGCAACAATGAATGACTGAAGACGTTTACAGGAGAGGAAATGAACGCAACCTGTTGAAGATTTCTGTCCACTTGACCTGAAGAAGGAATTTGAATTCAGAAACGGGATTAATACCAGAAGCCCGTCGTATTTCCATCTGATTGTGTCAACAATTGTTTGTATCAGACTACTGTGAACATACTGTAATTTACTTTGTTAAATTGGCATCGAAACCTCGTTATAACATTTTATTTTGAAGTACTTTGGTGTAGTTATGCTTTACTACCACACGGTGGCGACGTTGTGCTGTCCAGGCGGGGGAATGACAGCCCTATTAATGCAGAGAAGTTAGCCGTGTTAGTCTGTGGTAGCAAAATCAAAAAGAGTCCAGTAGCACCTTTAAGACTAACCAATTTTATTTTAGCATAAGCTTTCGAGAATCAAGTTCTCTTCGTCAGATGCCTGATACTAATATCGTCAGATGCCTGATATTAATATGAGAGACAATTTGTTTCACTTCAATAAGGAAGCAGTTCATTATCTGATTGATAGAGGTTATATAAGAGAATCAATGTATTGTAATTTATGTGGGGGTGTGCCTCAGCAAAAAAAATTGATGGGCCCCTCGTCCCTGTGGGGCCCCTAGGCTTCAACGTAGTCAGCCTTATGAATTATATGGCCCTGGTTGTCAGGGTGGGACAGAGGTGGAGAGGCAGCCCCGCGGATCTGAGAGTCCCAGACCATGCAGGGCTTTGTACACGATAGCCAGAGTCCTGACTGAACCTGGGAGTGGACGGGCACCCAATGGAGCGGCTGCAGAATGGGTGTGACATGCATACTCCATGTAGCACTTGAGCCATGGCCTTCTGCATCAACTGGAATCTCTGAGTCGCGTTCAAGCGCAAGTCCATGTAGCATGCATTCCCGTAGTCTAGCGCTGATGTTACTGTGACATAGATCCATAATGAATTCACTCATTTGCATCCAGTTAAGATTTTATACCACTGAACGCTGTGAGGCTGTTTAATTAGTCAAGTAGCATCCGAGGCCTCAAAAGGAGCTGTATAGACAAGATGCGCTGGGAGGGCTCTTTACATTTCATAGTACAATAAAGTGAGATGTGCGTGCGTTTGATCTTTTCCCCAGCAACCCAGCAGAAACTTTCAGCGAGTTAATAATTTTTCTTGAAATAAAACAAGATGTTAAAAGATACATACAAATGCTAATTGGTTAGATTAATGTCGGAAAATACATGCCATGAAAATCCAGCGTCCCAACATTTCCCACCAGGGGTCGCCCTAAGTCCACTATGACTTGGGGTCAGGATTTCATTTCAACATTTCCCAAACTTCACTGAACACCTGCAGTTGAAAGAGAATCAGGTTTCAGCTCAAAGCATCAGAATGCTGTGAAAGATTTTGAACCCAATGCACATATTCACGCATGCACACGCGTCTCTCTCACCCAGACCTTCTCTGCCACAGCCATCCATCAAAACCTCATCAGCTCTTTACAGGACACTTTTTATAGAAAGACAGTCACAAACTTGGATAATCAAAAAGAGTCCAGTAGCACCTTTAAGACTAACCAATTTTATTGTAGCATAAGCTTTCGAGAATCAAGTTCTCTTCGTCAGATGCCTGATCGAAACTGGTCAGATACAGAAGAGGAGGGGAGGAGTGAGGAAAGAAGGGGACATATATCACAAGGCGACAGAATGCAATTAGCGTGAAGGCAATCAAAACATTCCTTTGCTTGGAAATGTAAACATCTCCTTTTGGTGTGCAGTCAGTTTGCCGTCTTACTTTGTAGCAGTGAAAGTATCCAATTCCTATGTAGTATAAGCCTTCGATAACCACAGTTCTCCCTGCCAGCTGCATCTGACAAAGAGAACTGTGGTCCCCGAAAGCCCACACGTACTCAGGCTGAGATAATTGACAAACAAAGCCCACACCAGGCGTCACTGGGCTCCCCCAGACCACACCTCTGTAAAGGGAATCTGTTACCTGTGGTAATGTGATAACCATTCATAGTCCCTATTCAGTCCCAGCTTGACAGAGTCAAATTTGCATATGAATTCCAGTTCAGCAGCCTCCCGTTGGATTTTGTTTTTGAAAAGTTTCTGTTGAACCACAGCAACCTAATGTCAGATTTGTGTCCATTTATTCTTTTGCGTAGAGTTTGGCTGGTTTGTCCAATGTCCAGATAAAGAACAGGTGCTTTGGCTCATTTCTCCAGCAAGACTAAATTTAACTTTTACTGGCAATTAAAAAGGCAATAAATCTAATGTTTCTTCAGTGACACTGATTAAATCAAAAAATCAATAGCATGAAATGCTTTAGCAGCGTGAGAACACACCAAAGGAAACAGAACCGGCACAATGTGGCTTGAATCGTTCAGTGCATTAAAGGGGAGCGCTGGGCCTCGCTCGAGGCGTTTTGGCTGTCAGCTTGTGGTTCAATGAAAGTTGCTTCTCAGTTTCTCTCTTACAAAAGACATGAGTTCTTTATGTTGCAAAGAGTTTACTGAATAAAGGCCCTCATTGTAATCCACTGGCCAAGATAGATATCCCGGCTGGTACATAAGAATTGTTGCGAATGAAGATACAAAGTTAAACACAGACTAGCATAGCGAGGTAGTGCCCAACCTCCCCCCCACTGTTCCCATAACATGCTGCAGGAATCTGCAGAAGTGAAACTTTCTCAGGACTAGCCAAAGCTGTAGACAAAACATTCCAGGCTTTGATGTAGACTGCACCTGCAAGAGAGAAGCTTCTAAAGACACAGTTAAGATGGCGTTTCTCTGGTTACACAGTATTTACAAAGTCAGACCTGACATTGGCTCCACATGCAAGGGACTCCAGCCCCGCCCTCCCGAGCCAGACCAGGGCCGTTTCCAGACGGCTTACCTGGCTCCGGAACGTTGCACCATCTTGTGGTGAAAATGAGAAATACCGCGCAAAACTCGCGCGAGAAAACGCGATATTTCGCGTTTTCACCACAAGATGGCGCAAGGTTCCGCAGCCAGGTAAGCCGTCTGGAAACGGCCCTTGCAAGGACTTGGCTTGTGCGACGGGTCCAGGGGGCGATGCCAGCCACCTTCCCGGCTATGCCCCTTCGAGCAAGACCAGCAGATGATCACAGCTGGGGAGGGAGCAGGCGGTCCTTTGAGTGCCTGCCCCCCCCCCCCCAGATCACCAGGCCTTTCAAGGTACCGACCAGCCCTTCCAAATGGGCCGAGGAGGGAACTGACCGTCTGTGAAGGGAGGGTCCCCCCGGAACTGGGAGTGGCGGTTTGGGGGGATGTATGTAGACTGCTGGGAGGGGGTGCAGGGCCCTGTGGCCGCCGTTGCACTTTAGGCAGAATGAAGGGGCAGAATCCTGCACTGTTCCAATGCCGACTGCGGGTGCGTCATATTTTGAAAGGAAAAAAAGGCTCGAGGCCATTCCTTGCATGAAGAAATCAGGTGCGTAGGGGAGAGAGGTTTAGGGCGGCACTTGCTGGAGAAGGATTCAAAACTACAATTCCCACCTGTGGTCTGAAGGGGTGCAGTTCCAAATTTCACCTCCTCATTCACGCATCATGTACAGAATGCCTCTTGGAACATAGGAAAATAAGAGTCACCCAACCGGATCGTACCAATGGTCCATCTAGCCCAGTCGCCTGTTTCCAACAAGCAGCCAATCAAATGTTGCAGAGAAGCACAACCCCGCCCCGCATCAAGGTGTGCAGACAACAGCCTCCCTTCTGCCCTGCTGACTGCTCTCTAGCCTTCCAAACAGAATGCTTCTGGGGCTGAAACCCGTTTGGCTATCATGGCTAGTAGCCCCCTGTAGGACTATCCCTCCGTCTCCTATCTAGCCAGTGACCATTGCCGCATCTTGTAGTGGTGAGTTCCACTGTTCAGCCCCTTATGGGAAGCAATTCTTCCTTTTGTCTGCATTGAATCGATCGCCCAGCCCGCCATGAGGCCACTGAGATCTAGCATAACGGGAAAGGAAGAAAAGGTTTTCTCTGTACACTTTCTCATCATCTTTACTGTATGGGGGAAAGCAAATTTATTCTATTTATTTGCTTAAAACATTTGCATGCCATCTTTCTACCCAAATAGGGTCCCCGAGATGCGCAGAGTCCAGGGGCGGCACATAGCATCTGCACAGGGAGGGCTCAGAGCTCAGAGCTCGAGTGGCATCCGCGCTGAGTGAAACACCCCCTTTCTTTCCGGCAACAGACTTGTTTCTTAACAGGAGGGGCCAGCCTGGGGCTGCCAAGTAGCCAGGAGAAACGTTCCCCGTTGCAGAAGTGGACGGCGGAAGCTTTGCGTGGCCTGGCGCTGAAATCACTGGCTGGGAGTTTGCTGCAAACCCAACGTGTTCAGAGGAGTCAGCTAGAGGGACTGACGGCAGAACAGGGCAAGCGCAGATGGGCGAGGGGGTGTGCGGCAGGTGATGGGCGCAGCTCGGAGACCTCCCAGGGTGTTTTTTCTCTGCTCCCTGACCCCCTTGTTTAGGCCACCGTGTAATCCTGATTCTGGTTGCGCGGGCAATGGCGTGTTTGACTTAGGGTGGCCAACCTCCAGGTGATTCCCGGAGAGCTCCTGGAATGACAACTAACCTCCAGGGCACATAGATTGGCTCCCCTAGAGAAAATGGCTGCTCTGGAAGGCGGATTCTCTGGCACAGTGTCCCACTGAGGGTAGTTTTAGGTGGGTAGCCGTGTTGGTCTGCAGTAGAACAGCTGGATGTGAGTCCAGTGGCGCCTTAGAAACCAACCAGATTTTCAGGGTGTGGGCTTTGGAGAGCCAGGGCTCCCTTCTTTAGACACGAGTAGGAACACAGATCCTGGAGCCTTCGCATGCTTCTGTAGTAGCATAGCGGTTAAGAAGCTGGGCTCTGAGCCAGCATTCTGCCCTGAATAGGAACACAGACTTCTGAGCTTTTACAGCCCAGCCAGAGCTGGGTGGGGTTTCACAAGGGAGGCACCAGGAAGCAAAGGCACAATGCAGCTTGACAAGACGGGAAGGGTGTTGCAAAGGCAGAGGCCAGGATGAAAAGGCACGACGGGACAACGCAGCTCGATGAGAGCAAACGGTGCATCCCGAGCGAGATAAGAGCCCTCAGAGCCAAGCTACAAGTGAGGAATGACACTTGCTTGGGTCGTCACTTGTAGCTTGGCTCTCAGTCAGAACAGAGACGGGGACCTTTGCGTCTTGATGCCCTCCCTTGTTAACCGCCCTCCCGCCTTCAGTCTGGGATCTAAAGGCTCAGGGCTGAACAGATTTAGGATCCTTCTCTCATTACAGACGCTGGAACCGAGCTTCCCTGAACCACTGTACCTTTGCATCCTGACAGCCTCCTTTGCTGCTCCCCTCTAATCGAGTTGCATGGCAGCTTTGCATCCCAATGCCTTGTTAACAACCTTCTGCCTGAGGTATAAAAGATCTCTACTCCTACTTGTATCTGAAGAAGGGAGCTCTGCCTCTGGAAATCTCGTGGGTCTCTAAGGTGCTTCTGGACTCAACTCCCACTCTCCGTTTAGGGAACTTCTCTCCCCAGCCTCACGAAAGGCATTCCCCAACGCGGAGCTCGCCGGCATCGTGTGAGTCCGGCTGCTGCTGCTGCTGCTGCTTCCCCGGGAGATCCCCCCTTCTGTCTGGAATAGGGAGGCTCAGGGGTCTCCGTTCCCATTCGGGCCTGAGGAAGGGGCTACAGTAGCCACCTAATGAAGTGAGGAAACAAATGGACAGGGCCAGACGGGTACCCAGAAACAGCCTACTCTAACCTAAAGGAACTAACCTAATGGAACCCAACAACAGAACACCGCTGGTTGTCACCTACAGCTCCCAGCTCAAACCCATCCAACGTATCATCAGTGATCTACAAGCCATCCTGGAAAATGATGCCTCTCTCTCAGAAGCCCCGGGTGGAAGACCTCTCCTTGCCTACAGACAGCCCCCCAGCCTTAAACGACTTCTCACTCACAACCATGAATTGGCTGGCAGAGTCACCAGCACAGGTACCAGGCCCTGCAACAGACCCAGATGCCAGCTCTGCCCCCATATCTACCCAGGGAATACAATTACAGGACCCAATGGCATCAACTACAGTGTCTCTGGCTCTTACAGCTGCCCATCCTCCAATCTGATATATGCCTTCATGTGCCAACAATGTCCTTCTGCTCTGTACATTGGACAAACCAGCCAACCTCTGCGCAAAAGAATAAATGGACACAAAACTGACATTAGAAATGGAAACATCCAGAAACCAGTGGGAGAACACTTCAGTCTACCAGGACATCCCATCAAGGACTTAAGGGTCACTGTAGTTCAACAGAAACCTTCCAAGAACAGAATCCAGCAGGAAGCTGCTGAATTGGAATTCCTATGGAAATTTCATTCAGTCAGGCTTGGACTGAATAGGGACTATGAACGGTTCTCTCTTTATCGGAAGTAACTGATTTCCTTATGAGAAGCGACTGATTGCATCTACTCCCCCCTCCCCTCTCCACCTATATAGCTAACCATTTTCTTCATACCCTCCATGCATCTGACGAAGAGAGCTGTGGTTCTCGGAAGCTGATGCTACAGTAAACTTGGTTAGTCTTAAAGGTGCTACTGGACGCTTTTCTATTGAGGAAGGAAGAGAGCTCTGGCTCTCGAAAGCGCAGACGCTGCTCTCGAAGGTGCCCAGATCCTGCCTCCCCCCCCCCGCAGCTCCCTCCCCCCAGGCTCCACCCCCGAACCTCCAGGGATTCCCCCCCGGGAGTTGGCACCCGTGCCCCGCCGAAGGGCTCCGGCGCCGAGGAGCCTCCCCGCCCCGCGGCGGTCTACCTGGCGGCCGGCGGGGATTCCGCGCTTGCCCCGCCTCGGCGCCGGCCGGGAGGCGCCTCCCCTTGGCCGGCGGCGTCCGTTGTCCGGGCCGGCCGCGGCGCCATAGCTGAGCGGGGCGGCGGCGGCTGGAAGCGGCACGTCCTCCGGCAGCTGCAGCGGCGCGACCAGGCGCAGAAGGCGCGCTTCCGAGACCTGGTGCAGGCCCGTGAGTGCGTGCGTGGGGCGCGGGCACGGGCGCGGGGGTCTGCCCCTCGGCAGCAACAGCCCGCCAGGTAGGCTCCGACCCGGGTCTCTCCCCGGCCCGGCCCGGCCCTGCCGGCATGCTCTAACCACTAGCCGCTACTGACACTTTGGGTGGGTCGGGGAGTTCCCGGGGAGGGAATAGAGCGCCCTAGAGCCCCCCCCCTCCAAAGCAGCCAGATTCTCCAGGCGAACGAACCCCCCCCCCAGCTGGAGATCGGTTGTAATTCCAGGAGAACTCCCGGTCTGGCCTGGAGGTTGGCAACCGCAGGGCCCTTCGCGAGCCGGGCCGGGCGCAGGATGGGTTGGCTGTCCCGGACAGATGTGCGGGTGGGAAAAGGAGGCTCGCCTTGATGGCTATCCAAAAAGGAGCCGGCAGAAGCCCTGAGTAAGCTCGGGCAAGGACCCCCCCCCCCCCCGGTCCTCAGGAAAGGGCTGCTTTGCTCCGGAGCGACGCGGCTCTCTCCTCCTCCCGAGCAGGCCTTCCTTCTGGAACAGACATGCCTGCCGGGCTACACCTACTCCGGCAGAAATGAAAGAGAGGGGGCCGCTTTTTTGGAAGAGCAACCCTTGCCCTGCCGGCCTTTGATGGTTTGGTTTCCTCCTCCTCCTTCTGCACCTGCTTCCCGGCCAGGTGTGGCACACCTGCCCAGAGCAGCCGCCCCGGGTCCCTTGGCCCCTGCGGGGTGGTCATGCGGCTAGCAGGCTGGCTCCCTCCCCAGTCCTTCCCTCTGGCTGGGCTTCCCGGCCTCCTGCTGTTTTGCTTTGCCTGGTTGTCATTCTGGCTGAGTCACAGCTGGTCCTGCCCTGAGCCAAGCCAGGAATGGAGGTTTCGCTTCTCAGGCTGCCCCGCAGTGGCTGCAAGCGAAGAGGCTGCCTTGACTTGCAGCTGGCCAGCAACAGGGTGGGGCCAGGATGGGAGATGGGAGTCTTGAATGGACTCCGCGGGGTCCTTCTCCACCTGCAAACCTCCACGAATTTCGTAACCCACAGCAGGCAACCCTAAGTGCCAGTGTTTCCTTGTGGTTAGAGCATCACAGGAGACAGGAGAGGAAAGAGAGCTCAGGTTCACATCCACATGAAGCCTACCTTGCGGGGTTGTTGTTGTTGCCAGGATCAAACATTTGAAGGGGCCTTATGCAGAATTAGACCTTGGTCCATCAAGGTCAGTATTGTCTGTCCAGACTGACTGCAGCTCTCCAGGGCCTCAGGCAGACGTCTTTCACTTACCCCCCAGTACCTGATCCAGAGGTACCATGCATCTGACGAAGAGAGCTGTGGTTCTCGAAAGCTGACAATGCATCTGACGAAGAGAGCTGTGGTTCTCGAAAGCTGACAATGCATCTGACGAAGAGAGCTGTGGTTCTCGAAAGCTGACAATGCATCTGACGAAGAGAGCTGCGGCTCTCGAAAGCTTATGCTACAGTAAAGTTGGTTAGTCTTAAAGGTGCTGCTGGACTCTTTTCGGTTTTCCCCCAGTACCTGATCTTTCTAACAGGAAATGCCAGGGACTGAACATGGGTCCTTCTGCATGCCAAGCGATGGCTGTGCCACTGAGCTACGGCCCCTCTCACTGGAACCTCTCTGCCAAGTGCCACATATGGTTGCAAGGTGGGTGGCAGAGGAGGTCCTAAGAGGAGGATTTGCGGAGGCATTAAAGGACAGAAGTTCTGTGGCAAAGCAGGCTGCATCCTACCATGTTCTTGCCCTGCTTATATTCATTGCGTACTGGTTGAGCTATCCCCTGGAGGAGGGAATCCTTTGCACGTTCAGTCTCGGGCACCAAAACGCCGCTCCTAGTTCTACGATAGTCAAGAGTCCAGTAGCACCTTTAAGACTAACCCACTTTATTGTAGCATAAATTTTGAGAACCACAGCTCTCTTTGTCAGATGCATCATCAGATACTTCTTTTTTTTTAATTAAACAGTTTTCTTGTAATCAAATACATAAGATACAGATTGTAGTTTGTCATTTACAGAAAATTTTAGATTAAAAAACTTTACAATAAAGTGTAGTAAAATGTAGCGGTTGCTTATGAGAGACAAGAGGCGAATGAATACTATTATACACAACACCATACATTAAAAACCCTTAAATTTAGTAAGACACATAAAAGTAATTTACACATATGAATGTAAATAAAACTGTTTTAAGCCTGGATGGGATCTACTAATTTCAAGATATTCGAGGAAGGGAAATTTGTGGTTTACTTCTGACAAAGAGAGCTGTGGTTCTCAAAAGCTTATGCTACAAATAAGTTGGTTCGTCCTAAAGGTGCTACTGGACTCTTTACTATTTTGCCACTACAGACTAACACAGCTAACTCCTCTAAATCTAGTTCTACAGCATCTTACCCAGATTTCTGTCTGTTGGAGTGGTTTGTGAAATGAAGCCGGCGGTTTGCATATCCTCTTGTCTCTCAGCTTTCACTGACAAGGATCCCTTCTTCCCCTAAAGTTGGAACCCACAAACACCGCCACACACCCCTGCTGTGTAGTGTGTCTTGAAGCAAAAGAGGAAGACCTGTTTTTCAGAAGGGAGAAGGGAGAAGCTCTCCCACGCGTGACACGTGGTGCCCTGTCAACATGGCCTCTTCTGTACAATCTGCCCATTTTTATTCCCCTCCTCTCCCACGTGCACATTGGCTTTCATGGAACTCGTGCAGCTGCAATCCTGTGAGGTCATATACGCCGAGATTTGGATTTGCGTTCCTCTGGTCCTTGCCTGACACAAACCAGTGTACTTTGTCACCTCCCTGTTTGCAGACGAGCCTGGAGTGCGGAGGCACGGGGCCTGTCTAGCACGCAGAACATAAGAACATAAGAACATAAGCAAAGCCATGTTGGATCAGGCCAGTGGCCCATCCAGTCCAACATTCTGTCACACACAGTGGCTAAAAATCCAGTGCCATCTAAAGGACTGTCAGTGAGGCCAGGACACCAGAAGCCCTCCCACTGCCTTCCTTCCAGCACCAAGACAACAGAGCACCACCTCCCCACAAAGAGAATACCATCTATCTCCTGTGGCTAATAGCCACTGATGGACCTCTGCTCCATATATTTGTCCAGTCCCCTCTTGAAGCTGGCAATGCTTGTAGCTGCCACCACCTCCTGTGGCAACGAATTCCATGTGTTTATCACCGTTTGTGTAAAGTAGTATTTTCTTCTATCTGTTCTAACCCGACTGCTCAATAATTTCATAGAGTGCCCACGAGTTCTTGTATTGTGAGAAAGGGAGAAAAACACATCTTTCTCTACCTTCTCTAACCCGTGCATTATCTTGTAAACCTCTATCATGTCTCCCCTCAGTCGTCTTTTCTCCAGGCTAAAGAGCCCCAAGCGCCTCAATCTTTCCTCATAGGGAAAGTGTTCCAACCCTTTAATCATTTTAGTTGCCCTTCTCTGTACTTTTTCCAGTGCTATGATATCTTTTTTAAGGTGTGGCGACCAGAACTGTACACAGTACTCCAAATGAGGCCTCACCATCGATTTATACAGAGGCATTATGATACCGGCTGATTTGTTTTCAATCCCTTTCCTAATAACCCCTAGCATAGCAATTGCTTTTTTTATGGCAGTCGCACACTGTGCTGACGTTTTTAGTGAGTTATCTATCATGACTCCAAGATCTCTCTCTTGGTCAGTCTCCGCCAGTTCAGACCCCATCAACTTGTATTTATATTTTGGATTTTTGGTTCCAATGTGCATTACTTTGCACTTGGCTACATTGAACCTCATTTGCCACATGGATGCCCACTCTTCTAGCCTCGACAGATCCCTTTGGACTGCCTCACAATCCTCTCTGGCTTTCACCACCCTGAACAATTTCGTGTCATCTGCAAATTTAGCCACTTCACTGCTTAATCCCAATTCCAAATCATTAATAAACAAGTTAAAAAGCATTGGACCCAATACCGACCCCTGTGGCACCCCACTGCTCACCACCCTCCACTGTGAGAAGTGCCCGTTTATACTCACTCTCTGTTTCCTATTAATTAGCCAGTTTTCGATCCACAAGAGGACTTGGCCCTTTATCCCATAGCTACTGAGCTTACTTAGGAGCCTTTGATGAGGAACTTTGTCAAAAGCTTTCTGGAAGTCAAGATAAACAATATCTATCGGGTCTCCCTTGTCCACTTGTTTGTTCACTCCCTCAAAGAACTCTAACAGATTGGTGAGACAAGATCTTCCCTTACAGAACCCATGCTGAGTTTTCCTCATCAGCTTTTGGTCATCAATGTGCCCACTAATTTTATTTTTGATAATAGTTTCCACCAACTTACCCGGTATTGACGTCAGGCTGACTGGCCTGTAATTTCCCGGATCTCCCCTGGAACCTTTTTTAAAGATGGGGACAACATTAGCTACCTTCCAGTCCTCAGGAACAGATGCAGAGTTTAATGACAGATTACATATTTTTGTGAGGAGATCTACAAGTTCACACTTGAGTTCTTTCAGAACTCTTGGATGTATGCCAACTGGGCCCGGTGATTTATCAGTTTTTAAATTATCTAGCAGTCGCATAACCTCCTCTCTCGTCACCTCAATGTGACTCAGGTCTTTCAAAACCCCTCCCAAAGTCAGTGCTTCCGGAGTGGGCATGCACTTCTTATCTTCCACAGTGAAGACAGAAGCAAAGAACGCATTCAGCTTCTCGGCCATTTCCCTATCACCCTTTAGTAATCCTTTTACGCCTTGGTCATCCAAGGGCCCCACTGCCTCCCTAGCTGGTTTCCTACTTCTAATATATTTAAAGAATTGTTTATTGTTTCTCTTTATGTTCTTTGCAATATGCTCCTCATATTCCCTTTTTGCCTGTCTGATCACAGACTTGCACTTTTTTTGCCACAGCTTATGCTCCTTTTTATCAACCTCACTCCGACTAGTTTTCCACTGCCTAAAAGAATCCTTTTTACCTTTTACAGCTTCTATTACATTGCTTGTTAACCATGCTGGCCTTTTCCTAAACCTATTTGTGCCTTTCCTAACCAGCGGTATATATTTACTTTGAGCTTCCAGGATTGTAGTTTTAAATAGTCTCCAAGATTCCCCAAGTGTTTTGACCTTTTTTACTTTCCCTTTCAGTTTCTTCTTCACGTACCCCCTCATCTCAGAAAAGTTACCCCTTTTGAAGTTAAACATGGCTGTGTTGGTCTTATTTGGCAATTTCCTATTTATACATATGTTGTACTCAATAACATTATGGTCACTGTTCCCAAGTGGTGCAATCACATTTACATCTCTCACCAGGTCTTCAGCATTACTGAGGACCAAATCCAGGATCACCTCTCCCCTAGTAGGTTCTGTAACCATCTGTTCCATAGCACAGTCATTGAGACAGTCTAGAAACTCACTTTCTCTCCCCCGATTCGAACACCCATTGGCCCAGTCAATGTGTGGGTAGTTAAAATCACCCATTACAACACAGTTTTTTTGTTTAGCAGCCATCTTTAATCCTGTCATCATTTTATAATCCTCCTCTATTTTCTGATCTGGAGGGCGATAACAAACTCCCACAGTTAAGTTTCCATTTGGGCCCGTAATTTCAACCCATAGCATTTCCAGAAGCGAATCTAATTCAGTTACCTTCTCAATCTTACTGGAATGTATACCTTCTCTGACATATAGAGCCACCCCACCACCAACCCTTCCCTCCCTATCCTTCCGATATAATTTATATCCAGGAATCACCGTGTCCCACTGATTTTCCTCATCCCACCAAGTTTCTGATATGCCCACAATGTCTATGGATTCGCCCAACACTAAACATTCCAGCTCCCCAATTTTACCTCGGACACTTCTAGCATTTGTATATAAACACCTGTAACTTCCCCGGCACACTTTGCCTCGAGACGTAGTTAGGTCATCTGCACTGTTTGTCTCCATCTCAGTTGACAACTCTAATCTATCTCCCTGTAGAAGTGTTATACCTAGCCCTTCATCTCTCTGAGATGAACCATCCTGAACCAGAGACACTTTATCTCTTGTCGGCTTTCCCCTAGCATTTAGTTTAAAAACTGCTCTGCCACCTTTTTGATTTTAAGTGCCAGCAGCCGGGTTCCTTCTCGGGACAAGTGGAGACCGTCTCTCTTGTACAGCTCCCGCTTGTCCCCAAAAGAATCCCAGTGCCTAACAAACTTGAACCCTTCCTCCCTACACCATCGTCTCATCCACGCATTGAGACTCCTGATCTGCGTTTGTCTCTCTGGCCCTGCGCGTGGAACAGGTAGCACTTCTGAGAAGGCTACCTTGGAGGTCCTGGCCTTGAGTCTCCTGCCTAACAGCCTAAATTTTTGTTCCAAGACCTCACGACTGCATTTCCCAACATCGTTGGTTCCAACATGGACCACGACCGCTGACTCTTCCCCAGCACTATCTACCAGCCTATCTATAACACGTGTAATGTCCGCTACCTTCGCACCAGGCAGGCAAGTCACCATACGGTCAGAACGCGGTTGTGCCACCCAGCTATCTACTTGTCTAAGGATCGAATCACCAACTACCAAGAGCCTCCCTCCCGCCCCACCCAGGGATGGTTCCTTGATGCAAAAGGAAACCTGCTCACCAACTGAAGAAGAGGTCCCTTCTGAGGGCATGTTCCCCTTATCCTCAGTACGGTGCCCTGATTCCTTCTCACTCTTCTCTTCCTTGCTTTGTCCTGGGCACCATCTTTCTCCTTCCCCTCCCTCCATCTGGCAAGCATGGATGCAGGACTTGTCTTAGCATCCATGCCTATCCTTAGACTAGATAGGTAGTTAGGATCTGTCTTTCCTCCTTTCCTATCAGAGTATGGCATTCCTACAAGAAAGAGCTCTTATTTCCTTTCTAAATAGAAGCAAGTGTATGCTTTGTTAGTTTCTTACACCAGTCAGCAGAACCAGCTGACAGCCACCTAGAATCACGCTTTGTCTGCTAAACGATAGACTGTGCTAACAGCCCAAACATGAAATCCTTTAATTAGGTTCCTGGGGCCAACATACGACTTATTTGTCATTCCTAACAGCACAAAGCTGTTTCCAGCCATAAGGTTCTGTATGCAATATGTATGCAACATCACCCACTACTAATATTAATAACTTTGCTTATAATAACAACAATGTGCCCACGTACTGCCCTTCTGGGCTGCAGAGGAGCTGGGCTGAGAGGAGTGGGTCACCCAAGGCCACGTGTTCATCCTTGCTTTTCTTTTATTGTACATGTTTTGTTTTGTAGCTGGCTCACCACAATGGAGTGTTCTGGAACATTCACACTGGTTTGGGGGGGTTGTGGTTTTGAATGTCTGATTGATGTCCATTTATTCTGAAGAGGGGGGGCTCTGACCCTCAGAGCCTCATACCCGAAAAACCCTGTTGGTCTTCCAAGTTGGCTGGACTTATCCAGAATGAATGCTTTCTCTCAGCATGCTGGCTACCAACTGCAGTTCCCTCCAGTCCGCAAGGTCCAGCCACCCATCACAGCGCCTTCCGCTCACCCGTCCAGAGGCCTCATTTCAACCCACAGTCACCAATACTCAAACGCCACATTGAGCAGCAGGAATAAAAGACAGAAACTGATTTACTTGCAAAATATTACGATGTCTTCTCTCTCTCTCGGGTTCAGGATAAAGTCATCATGGAGGCAGAAATCTCCTCCTCCAGCCCAGCCTCCTCCATAAAAAATCAAAAGGGTAAAGGACCATTCTCTCTGTCTCTTTTTATCCTGCCTTCCATCCAAGAAGCTCGAGGCAGAAGGTTTGAGGGTAACCCGGGCAGCTCCCCTTTGCAAACAAATGGGCTCTGCCAGGAGAATTGAAAGGGGGAAGATCAGATACTCTGAAGCAATCAGCACTCCTTTCTTTTACCCGCAGAGAAAAAAAGAACATTCCTCCGGAGGCTGTTCTCCTGTGGCAGATAGGGAACACATCAGGGCCATTTCGCAGATGAGAAATAACTGATAGATGCAGCCCTCGGGCAGCTGTGCAGGCTCAATGAAGACCGTGTGTGTCGAATCATAGCTGAGCTCCGCCTCCCTCCCTTCTCTCCTCACCCACCCCCAGGCTCACCCAGCATAGGTTCCCTGTCCCTCCCCCAGGCTCCAACCTTTCCAGGGCTGCCCGCCCCTCTTACCAGTTGACATGTCCAACAGCCTGGATACCTGGGCTCTTCTCCACCCTTAACTTTCAGCTGTGGCAGTTTCAGCCTCGCCTACAGGGTGGGGCTGGCTGGCCCTCTCGCAGCCAGAGGGCTGTGAGAGAATCTGTCCACTCCGGAGCGATCTCCACTGGCTCAGCCTTTCAGAACTACAATGCCCAGCTAGCATTGCCTCTTCCGACGCTTGAGGAACATGTGCCCAGTCGTCTCATCGAGAGAGAATCCGTATCTCTGGGCCTTCCATCTGTAGGCCAGGATGAAATCTACCATCGGCATCTCAAGCAGATTTTGAGATTTCAAAGTTCTTTCAAAAATTCCCTCTAGAGAATCTTTTTCTCTTGACTGTGATTCTGAGAGCCAGTATGGTATTGATGTGGGAGTACAATATAGAAAATCAGGAATCCCTTCTGCACATTACCTGGAATCTTGAGGGTGGCGAGTGGCAAGGGAAGAGGCAGAGGTGCCTTTGAATATGGAGCTTTGCAGGATTGCTAGGTCCCGGTTGGGAAATCCCTGCAGGTGGACAGGATGGGCCAATGCAGAGGCTCCTCTGCTGGGCAAGGATTGTTTTCCTTCTTTCACTTTCCAAACTTAGGATGATTTCCCCACACTAAGCAGACACAGTTCCCCTCTCTTTGTTAACAGCAAATCCGAGGACATGAAGGAGAGATTTGGGGGAATTCTGCCTGTCTCAGGAACGAGAGGGGGAAAATCTCTCCAGCTTTGTGACGGGCATGGAGACCTCAAAGCAGGGATCGTTGATGTCCCACAGAATCCGAACTAGCAATGAGCTTGCCAATGCAGAATCACTGATTGTGTTGTTATTTTCATCCACAGATTCATCAGATGTGATATTCAGCATCTTGGTGACGGTGAGTAAAGGAGTTAGTCAACTAAGAGGCTCATCCACTTAGATCTCACTGCTCCTCAGGAGATGGGAAGGAAGTAAGGGAGGGAGCCCAAGGAGCCCTCTGGCCACGATTCCCAATCCCTCGTCAGTCCTGGCCAGGGAGATGAGGCAGAAGCGTGGGTGAGATAGATGCGTGCCCGTCGTCATCATCTTCCAATGGCAGACATGTCTGCTGAAGCCAGAAAAAGTTCTCTTCATTGGGAATGGAGATGGGAATTCTTAGCCAGCCACATCCTCTTTGGGAGCAAATGTGGAGAGCTCCTGGGGAATTAGCAGCAGGAATCACTATGCCCATGAGCTCCACTTTGGGGGAGTGCCTTTGATGAGGCTGGGGAGAAATTTCCTACCCTGTCTGGTAGCACAGCAGGAGTTGAGTCCAGCGACACCTTCGAGACGCACAAGGTCCCGGGGTCAGCTTCTGAGAGTCACAGCTCTCTTCTTCAGATAGGAGTAGGAATGGAAATCCTTGAGCCTTTACATCCCAGCCAGAAGGTGGGAGGGTGGTTACAAGAGAGGGCATTAGGATGTGAACGTTCAGGGAAGCTCGATTAGAGCAGAAATTAGCACCTGTGATGAGATAAGAATCCTCTGCCCTGGGCTGGGGAGGTCCATTGTTCTGAATTTGTGAACGAACTCCATTTCAGCACCCTCAGGTTGTTGTGCCCACCCCTAGAAGTTTCTCTGTCTGAGGAGAGCCACCCCTAGGTCAGCAATGGAATGTTCTGGAACATTCCCACTGGTTTTGGGGGGGGGGGGTTGTGGCTTTGCAAGTCTGATTGATGTCCTTTTATTCTGAAGAGGGGGGTCTCTGATCCTCGAAACCTCATACCCTCAAAACCCTGTTGGTCTCTTTGGAGCCATCGGACTCCATTCCTGCTCTGCAGACCAACACGGCTGCCCACCCTGAACTTGGCAGAATGGGACCCCCTGTTGGTCTTCCAAGTTGGCTGGACTTATCCAGAATGAATGCTTTCTCTCAGCATGCTGGCTACCAACTGCAGTTCCCTCCAGTCCGCAAGGTCCAGCCACCCTCCCATCACAGCGCCCTCCGCTCACCCGTCCAGAGGCCTCATTTCAACCCACAGTCACCAACACTCAAGCGCCACATTGAGCAGCAGGAATAAAAGACAGGAACTGATTTACTTGCAAAATATTACAATGTCTTATCTCTCTCAGGTTCCAGATAAAGTCATCATGGAGGAGGAATTCTCCTCCTCCTTCTCAAGCCCTGCCTCCTCCAGCAGAAAGGAAAAGGGTAAAGGACCATTCTCTCTTTCTCCTTTTCTCCTGCCTTCCATCCAAGAAGCTCAAGGCAGAAGGTTTGAGGGTAACCCATATCTCTGGGCCTTCCATCTGTAGGCCAGGATGAAATCTTCCATTGGCACCTCAAGCAGATTTTGAGATTTCAAAGTTCTTTCAAAAATTCCCTCTAGAGAATCTTTTTCTCTTGACTGTGATTCTGAGAGCCAGTATGGTATTGATGTGGGAGTACAATACAGGAAATCAGGAATCCCTTCTGCACTTTACCTGGAAGCTTGAGGGTGGCGAGTGGCAAGGGAAGAGGCAGAGGCGCTGCCCTGCTGATTCTCTGTGTTGGCCAGAATATGGAGCTTGGCAGGATTGCTGGGTCCAGGTTGGGAAATTCCTGCAGGTGGGCGGGTGGAGCCAGTAGGTGTTGCTTTTGGAGTCTTCCCTCCAAAGCAACCACTTTCTCCTGGGATCTTATTTCGGTAATCTGGTGATCAGTAGTTAATCCAGAAGATCTCCACGCACACACACACGCCCCAGTCGCCATGGTGGTTGGCAAACCTCCCCTGGCAGGTTTCTCCAGTACTCCCTCTGCCTGTGCCTCAGTTTCTCAGCCTCACAAGGCCTGCACCCTGCCCAGGGCCAGCAGTCAGAAGTGGACGGGGTGGGCCAATGCACAGGCACTCCTCTGCTGGGCAAGGATGGTTTTTCTTCTTTCACTTTCCAAACTTAGGACGATTTCCCCATGCTAAGCAGACACAGTGCCCCTCTCTTTGTTAACAGCAAATCCGAGGACATGAAGGAGAGATTTGGGGGATTTCTGCCTGTCGCAGGCAAGAGAGGGAAAAAATCTCTCCAGCTTTGTGTCGGGCATGGAGACCTCAAAGCAGGGATCGTTGATGTCCCACAGAATCCAAACTAGCAATGAGCTTGCCAATGCAGAATCACTGATTGTGTTGTTATTTTCATCCACAGTTCCATCAGATGCCATATTTAGCATCTTGGTCACGGTGAGTAAAGGAGTTAGTCAACGAAGAGGCTCATCCACTTAGATCTCACTGCTCCTCAGGAGATGGGAAGGAAGTAAGGGAGGGAGCCCAAGGAGGCCTCTGGCCACGATCCCCAATCCCTCGTCAGTCCTGGCCAGGGAGATGAGGCAGAAGCGTGGAGTGAGATAGATGCATACCCGTTGTCGTCATCCTCCAATGGCAGCCATGTCTGCTGAAGCCAGAAAAAGTTCTCTTCTTTGGGAATGGAGGTGGGAATTCTTAGCCAGCCACATCCTCTTTGGGAGCAAAGTTTTAAGCAGGGACAGCGACAGTGTAAAAGCTCCGGAAGGTGATACAGTGTGGAGTGGAGGCCTGTGAGAGAAGCTGTCCACTACGGCGCGATCTCTGCCAGCACAGTCTTTTAAAACTACGCTTCCTGGCTAGCGTCTTCCGACACAGTGAACTTGGACTCAATCATCTCATCTCAAGAGAATCCATCTCTCTTAGCCTTTGCATTGTGTCCCAGAATGAAAGCTACTCTTGCATATCTTGAGGAGATTTTGAGTTGTCAAAGTTTTTTCAAAGACATGTATCGTTAGTGGTTGAGGCAGCAAAGGAGACGCATTGTTTTGAACTTCCCTCTCATGCAGCTGAACTCTGGTAGAGCTTCATTTTCCTGTCTTTGTTAAGGCATCGAGCAGGTGAGCTCTGGTAGTGACAGACGTGCATGCAGGGAGGAGAGACCAGCTTTGCCGAAGAGGAAATGCTTCTCCAAAGATTCGCCTCCTCACACTTGTGGCTGCCTGATTTGTATTTCTAGCCACCACCAGACATGGCAGCACGGAGCAAGCATGTCTGTGACTGGGAGCGAAGCAGAGAAACTCTTCCCTCGGATTTATGCATCTCTTGCCCGGACCTGGTGGGATTTGCCGGAGTCAGTCAGAAGCAGTGTTGGTAGAGCAGCTTTCGCAAGCCACAAGCCGGACCCCTCAGCGCCCTCAACTGCCACTTAACGGCTTTTCCCCAACTCTCCCACTGCTCACATTCCAACAGCTCCGATTGGCTGTTCTTAGGGAGACTCGCAGCTGTCCGTCACAGCCTCCGTGGAACTGTGTGGTAGCCCACCCCACCAGGCCCACACTCTACATAACATGCACTGCCCTGGCAAAGGCAGGAATGCAGTTGCCATCTCCTGGCCAGGAGACTGGAAAAATACTGAACTGGGGGTCATGGGAATGGTGCACTAACAGCCCCACAGCCCCCTGGAATTTGTGCAAAATCTACAGATCAAAGAAGTGCAGAGTTCTGGAGCCCTCTGATCTTTCCCCATCACCTCTTCCATAAATAATGGCACTCCTACAATTATGCACATGATTTTTTGTTCCTAAATGCAGAACTTTGCACTTATCTCTGTTGACATTCATTTTATTTGTTTTAGCCCAGTTTTCCAGCCTGTCGAGATCAACCTGTATCTTTGCTCTGGAAATGATGTCATCGCGTAGGGCATGGGAGCACTTCCCGCGATTCGGGCTGCTCACCTCCCCGTGCCCATCAGGCAGCCCTCCACGGGAGCCACCAGTGCTCCCACTGGCTTGGCGTGCTCCTCAGCTGCAGGACGGCCTCCCCATCAGCACAGCAGTTGGCCAGGGCGCTGCAGGTGGCCTTTTGCAGAACGCAGGCTGTCCTCAGCATGGCGCTCCAGGGAGCCCCCCCCCAATTTTTTGTGCGCAGGGTGACTGCCCCTCTTGCCCACCCCCACACTACACCACTGCATGGGGAGTGTGAGACCCCCCACTTCTGCTCTGGTCCCATTCCCTTCCTGGCTGTTAACATCTTGCTGGGAGAAGGTATTGGAGCCATTAGTGAAAATTGCCTTTGGGGTCTGCTCTGAGGCAGGATGTACCTTCCAGGTGTCGCCTGAGCAGGGTCAGGAGCTGGACCTAGCAGCACTCGAGGTTGTCCTCTTGAGAACTGGCTGTCTTCCCAAGTCTTGGTTTCAGCAGGCTGGGAGAGAAGCGGCCCCAGATGAACAGCTGGCCAATGCTGGAGTTCCTGAGGCTGCTTGGCACACTGGCCAGGATCCTGCAAGGAACCACCCCCGGTCCACTGCTTGAGCTGCACCCCAGGGTTGCGTCCAGCCAGCCTGGCCCTTCCCCTCCTCTGTGCCACCTCAGCCGGTGCCTTCTGCTGCCTGTGTCCCTGCAGACTGGGGGAGGTCCCGGGGGACCACAGGCCAGAGTCCTGCCGGGCAGAGGGCTGGCGACGGTCTCAGAGGCTGATGGAGGGGGTTCCCTCTCAGGCCCTGGCAGGGGGTCCTCTGGCACTGATGAGACGTCCTCGGGTGCCCTTGCGGAGCTGGGTCCTTCCTGGTCCCTCTGGCCCACGACAGTCCCTGACCCGGCAGCCGGGGCTCCTCCTCCGGGGATTCTGAGTCCATTGCTGAGCAGTTCCAAGGGGGTCGTGACGGCTGCCAGCTCTAGGTTGGGAAGTTCCTGGAGACTTGTGGGGAGGGAGCTTGGGGAGGGCATGTCATGTCTGTGCCCATCCATGCCCTTGTTTTATGCTGTGCCTTGATGTCATATTGCAAATGCCAATTTTTGCCTGCCTTGTATTCACAGGCCTGCTTGAAATCAAAAGTGTCTTATCTCTTATGAGAATGCCTTTGATGTCTCTCTGTGCCTCTGACCTTGCAGATGTGCTGTTTCCGGGGGGGGGGGGGAAGAGATGGAGTAACTGTGATTCTTTGTCATCTTTTGCCTTCCTGGTGTCTAGACAAAGCATGAAAGCTATTTGGGAAGTTCTCGTGATCTCTTTGCGCCCAAAAGATGTTTTGCTAAGGGGAGGGGTCAGTAGTATTCTGTGCCTATGTAACCATTCCTGCCAACTTTCTGGTCAGCTGTGGACGTACCTATGAACATGATTTGATCTCTGATTAAAGCCTTTTCACCCAACACCCTGGAGTGCTTGATGTGAGGGTTCAGGGGCCTGTCTGCCTTAGTCTTGTTGCCCATAGAACTGACAGGGCATGGTTTGGGAAGGGGCGGGGTGTCAGCTGGGCACAATGCCACAGAGTCCACCCTCCAAAGTACCCGTTTCCTCCAGGGAAACTGATCCCTTCTGCTTGGAGATCAGTTGTAATCCTGGGAGATCTCCAGCCACCTCCTAGAGGTTGGCAACTCTAGGCCAGAGGCAGCAGCTGCTCCAAGACTGGGCAGGGCACCACCTGGGGAGGCCCCAGCAGGAGCAGGGGTGCACCACTCACAGGAGAGCCTCCCCCCCCCACAAATCAGCTGTTGAGGCCCCCTCCCCCGGCAGGGGCGGGAGTTTTGCCAGCCTGCAGCAAGCCTTGCAGGAAGGGTCTCCGGCTAGCCCTCTGCAAGCCCAGCAGGGGGGAGTAAAGAGAGGAAGGGGGCTCAGAGAAAGGGAGGGGCAGCCCTGGCTGTGGCCAGTGTCAGTCTGTGGAAAGCAGGGTACTCTGATTTCGTCTCCCACCCCTTGCAGCAAGAAATCCAAGGTCTCTTGAGTCAAAGGTCCTCTCTTGAGAGATGATATATTCAGAAAGTACAAGTGTCCATAGGTTATCCAAAGGCTAAAGCAAGCTTCTGGCTGTACACAGATCTCTTGCTGAGGATGACGTATTAGGGGCTTGCTACAGTATATCAAACCCTCTAGGCCAGCCCCCACTCTCGGTGTCTACCCAGCTGGTCCAGAAGGTGGGAAAGTGAACGGAGCTGTCCCAAGGCCGCGGTGGTGGGCCATCTCAGATAAGGCTGTCTCGGGAACCAAGCTGCTCCTGCTAACACACACACAGGAAATATTGCTGGAAAAGTACAGCAAAGCAAAAACAACATGGAAGGACTGTGGGCAGCAGACCTGACAGCCAGCCTGGACAGGGCCTTGGGGATGAATAAAGAGGTGGGGGGGGTGCAGAGAAGGGAAGCAGGGGGGGCCGAGAGGAGGGGGTGTGCTCCTGGGCAAGGTAAGACAAGCAGACCTGGTCAGGCCAGGGCACTATCCCGCTGCAGACGCACGTCTCAGCCCCCTGGGGCATTACAGGGGCAGAGTGGGTGGGGGACTAGGGTTGTCAGGTCCCTATACCCTCCCGGCAGGTGGCAAGGTCTTCGGCCCTAATGAAGTGCAGGAAGGCTCCTGCGGCCAGCCTGATGATGCCAGGCGCTTGCCATCTCCCGCCAACCACTGGCAGGGCAGCGGGCAAGGTGTCAAACCCTTGGGAGGTTTCCTGCAACTGGCGGGCACCTGGGAACCCACGGGGGACGGGAGACAGTTTAGACTTGGTTCCTGACAGCAGTGACACCGAGGGTTGCCGGGTGTCTGGTTTCCACCCGAGCAGTCCAGTTTTTTATTGGACTGTCCGGGAAATCTTCAAATAAAATACCTGACATATAAATGTCCAGTATTTTCATGCGGTGGGGAGGTGAGGAGGAGCAGCTGATAGAAGCAAGATGAACAGCGACACTGGCTGCTGCTGCACCTGCTGGGCGCAGAAGAGCTTTGGCAGGCTGTGGTGCCAGTTTGTTGCTATGCCTGCTGCTGCGTTGTGCTGTGCTACATGGGCGGCTGGCTGCAGCTGGCGTCTCAGAGACAAGGAGGATGGGGGGGCCTCCCTCCCTCTGTGAAGGTTTACTTTGGAACCGGGAGTGGTGGGGTTTTCTTGGGGGGGGGGGTATGCAGATTGCTGGGAGTGGATTCTGGTCCCTGTGGCAGCCGTTGCACTAGGCAGGATGAAGGGGAAAAATCCTGCACTCTTCCAAGGCCAACTGCAGGTGCGTCATATTTTGAAAGGCTCCTGTGTGGGGAAAAAAGGCTCTAGACCATTCCTTGCATGTAGAAATCAAGTGCATAGGGGAGAGAGGTTTAGGGCAGCGCTTGGCTTGACGTGTTAATTAGTGAAGAAAGTTTTGGTAAGTTGAGAAGGATTCAAAACTACAATTCCCACCTGTGGTCTGATGGGGTGCAGTTCAGAATTCAACCTCCTCTTTCACGCATCATGTACAGAATGCCTCTAAGACGCCACCCAGTCAAGATGTGCAGAAAACAGCCTCCCTTCTGCCCCAGCCTCCCAAATATAATGCTTCTGGGCTGAATCCCCGTTTGGCTATCATGGCTAGTAGCCCCCAGTAGGACTATCCCTCCATCTGCTATCTCTCGGCCAGTGACCATTGCCATGTCTTGTGGCAGTGAGTTCCACAGTTCAGCAGTTCTTTTTTTGAAAATAATTTTTATTTTTTAAAACAGATAAGGTATAGAAAGAAAAGGGAGACTGCATCAGGGAAAGGAAATTTACTCTGTTTGCTTAAAACATTTGCCTGCTGCCTTTCTACCCAAAACTGGGTCCACAAGGCAGCGACAGTTCAGGACAGCACATGCGCACAAGGCTTGAGTGATATCTGCATCGAGTTGGAGCACACACACCCTGCTCCTAGCAGATGGAGGCACTTGCTTAGCAGCCACAGAAAGCCATTCTGCATGTGTTCAGAAGCACCTTTTCTCTGGCAACGGATTTGTTTCTCTAAAGGAGGGTCCCAGGCTGGGACTGCCAAGTAGCCAAGAGCTTACCACTCTGCTCCACGGGGCTCTTGGTTTCACTTAGGTAAACAGTTGAAAAGAAAAGGGCGTGGAAACAGGGAAGAAAGAGAGAAAACTACGAAAAAGAAAAGAACAAAGAAAAGTAAACATATCTATTATGGTCCACTTACAACACTGCTCAGTATAGATTTGAACAACATATTTAAGTCCTTTTACATTCTTGGCAAGTTCAAGTCTTTATGCTTATTTGTAATCCAATTATAAAACGGTATCCAAGGTCCGGCAAATTCTTCTTCCATTTTCCCTTTTAATATTATTGTCAGTTTGTCCATTTCCGCTGTTTCCATAATCTCTCCCACAAGTTCTTCTTGGATTGGTGTTATTTGTTGTTTCCGATAAAATGCTAATAAAATTCTGGCTGCTGTCACTGCATGTATTATAAAGTGTTTTTGATCCTTATTAAATTAATCTGGATTGTAGTTCAGTAGAAACAGTTCTGGCCTAAAAGGTATTGGTATCTGTAAGATTGTATGAAGCAGTGTATGTGTCCTTATCCAAAATCTACGTACAACTCTACAGGTCCACCACATGTGATAGAAAATTCCTGTACATTCTTTACATTTCCAGCATCTATCTGGTGTATTCTTATACATTTTAGCCAATCTATCCGGAATTAAGTACCATCTATAAAACATTTTATACAAATTCTCTTTCAAGTTAATTGATTTCGTTATTTTCATGTTAACCTTCCATATTTTATTCCATTGTTCTAGTTCAATTTCCTGTCCCAAATTTTGTAACCATTTAGTCTTACAATTTTTACCACTTCATTTCCCTTCTTCGTTTGCATGAAAAATACATACATCTTTTTAATCCATTTTTCATCAGAGTCACATAACAGTTATTCAAATTTAGTTTGTTCTGTGTAGAACCCTCCCTACTTTTTGTCTTTATGGTATTTAGACTCGATCTGTGTCCTTGACCACCAATCTAAATTAATATTTTGCTTTAATAGCTCTTCTTTTGTTTTTAAAACCCCTTTCTCGTCCAATAATTCTTTATATCCAACTATCTTATCCATCGAAAATACATTCGGTTGTGTAAAAGCTTCCAAAGGTGAAACCCATTGTGGAGTTTTAACATATATTAATGGTACACATTTGGAACTCTTAAGCAATCTCAGAAAAATGAAAAATGTTTGTGTTACATTTCTTGCTACCTAAGGTTGCCAGTTTCTAAACTGGTTTTGATCTGCAGCAGATACTGGCTGGTGCCATGAATCCTCCACATCACGCAGGCTCCAGCCTCACATTTCTGAATATTAAACCTCTGCGAAGCGACCTTTTCTTCCAGGCCAATTGGCAATCTTGTTCCCATCTCATTATTTCATCAAGTGAGACATTTAAATGACTACTGCAGCAGCAAAAGAGTAATTCAGAAATTGCAAACTAATAATGAAATTCAATCTAACTGCATATTTTGGGCTGCAAAAACCTCTTTGGCACTTGTTGCTAGGTATTGTAGCTAAAGCCAATGTCTGGTTTCCTTTACATTTCACATTATTGCCCCATTTCATCCCCAGTGGCGGATTCTGCAAAATACTAGGAAATGGAAAGGCTGACACTGTGTTCAGAGAAATCCCGGGTCTCCAAGGGCACCAGCAATGAGAAGAAATCCCCAGAAGAGGAAGGGCATTCGGACATTAGCAAATAAATGGCTCAGACCTGCATCTGTTAAGACAAAAAAAAGCAGGTTGGGTTAACTCTGTAAGTAGCTCCTTTTCCTGGGCTGAAATGGTAAATTAGGCTATAAATTAATAAATACTGCTTTGCAATCCTCCCCTCTGAAAAGGCCGGGATGCTGAGCAGGAGTCCCAGGGCAGGCTGCCTCCGTTGCATAGGACATAGAGCCGGCCTTGGCTATGGAGCATGTGCTGCCTGTGGAGTTAGTGGCATTCACCCACCCTGGAAGCATTCCTTGTGCCTCTTTTCCAGATTGCTGAAAGGTCCCTCAGCCTCTTCCGTAGAATTATCTCCAGGGCCGATTCCAGATGACTAACCTTAAGTCGCTTCATGCCGCCCTCTTCCGGATCGCGATGGGGAAAATGCGAAATACCGTGTTTCCTCGCGCGAGTTTTGCGCGACGATGCGCAAAACTCGCGCGAGGAAACGCAATATTTCGCATTTTCCCCGTTGCGATCCAGAAGAGGGCGGCATGAAGCGACTTAAGGTTAGTCATCTGGAATCGGCCCTGATGTCTCTTCTGCCCCTATAGTGACCACTTTGGCTCGTATTTCCTTTAAAAGATTAATTCCCGCTTTTGCTTCCTTGAGTTCTTCAAGGCTGGCTTTTAATTCCCTTCTCCCCGAGACTGTCTACATAAGACATCTTATACAGAGATGCTCAAATGGCTTAGAGGGAAACTACACAAGACATCCAACATGTGAAGAACACGTGTTGGTTTTCCGCAAGTTTCCATGGGAAGTGTAGTGAGAAAGGATGGCCACTCGGTGCAATTCTCCCCTCCCACTGTTTGAGGACCATATTTTATTTAATTACTTATTAATTTATTTATTTTAGACTTTTATTGGACCCTCCCCGCAAGCAGGCCCAGGGTGGATTACAGCAGATAAAAAACATTCATATACTTTCATCATAAAAGCAATAAAACAGTATAAAAATTCAGACATTCAAACGAACATCACAAATATGGAAGAGGGCAGCCCAGGAAGCCAGCAGGCAGCCCGCCTGCATGCCCGCCTCGCCATGCAGTGGTGGTGCCCAGTGCTCCCTTCTCTTCCAGCTCCAGCCAGGCGCGCTTGCGGCCACCAGGTCCCACTCGGAGATGGAGCGAACACCTCGCACGCTTCACCACCTCCCTAGGACTGAGGGCTGGGGCGTAGTCGACTGGCCGCCGCTGACGTGCTCCCCTCTCTGCCCTAAATGCACTCCACACTCTGCAAGGAGGAAATGTGCCAGCGGTGGCCAGAGGGGGCTGCGTGGACTGTGCTGCAGCCCTCGGTCCCAGGGAGGCGACGGAGCGCGCACGGCATCGCTCAGTCCTTCCATGGGAGTTGGTGGCTGAGGCATCCGCGAGCACTCCTGCTGAGGTGGGCAGAGGAGGGAGTGCTGGGCACCATCACCACATGGCAAGGAGGGCAGGCAGGTGGGGCTGGCTGCTGGCTTCGTGAGCTGCCCACCTCAAAATAGTCCTCAAGTGGTGGGAAGGTTTCTCTCCCTGGCAGAGAATCGCATCGAGCGGCCGTTCTTTCTCACTACACTTCCCATGGAAACTTGCGGGAAACTGACCTGGCTTATCGAGGTCTACCAAAAAACCCTCATTTATACCACGGTGCCTTTGACAGTCCCAATGTTTTTGCATGGCGAAGTGGCATCTACTCATCCCATGATCATTTCTATCCTTTTTATGTTTATTCTGTGCTTGGTCGCTCATTCTGTCATTTAAGAATGTATCATATGGTGTGTATTAAATAAATTAAGACCACTGAGAAAAGCCTCACGTCCGAAATGCACTTGGCGCCATGTATATTATGATGATGTATATTCTAACAGTACTAGGCCATCTGTAAGCAGTCTTTAACGTGTGAGATCTCTGTGTGTTCAGGGAGATTTGTTCAATACTTTTTACACAGATAAAGTACTTATCAGCGGAACCAGACTTCCGTTGTTTTAACTACCCAGTTTTATTGTTTGGAACACTCTGGTCCAATGAGACCAGGGCCCCGCGAGATTTATTAGCATTTCGCCAGGCCTGTAAGACGGAGCTGTTCCGCCAGGCATATGGTTGATGCCGGGCGGTGCCCCCTAGCCGGGGGAGTACTGATATGCCCTCCCTTCTAGTGACACCTTCCATCTCTCATGCATCCCTGGCAAAATACCCTGAAGATGGCTAAATAGGTGGTCGTCTGGATTATGTGCTGCTGTGTTTACATACATACATACACACACGTGTGTGTGTGTGAATATGTTTACATGTATTTTAATCTGTGTATTGGGATGTTTATGATTTTAAATTGTATATATAATGAAATATGTTTTTAAACTTGGTTGTGATCTGCCCTGAGCCTGCTGATGTGGGGAGGGCGGAATGTAAATTAAATATAAATAAAATAAATAAATAAAATAAACATTGTTTGCAATTTTATTAATTTTTTTTGCTTTTTTGCATTGACCTTGACATTTATACATAATGATTCCCCCCCCCCCTTTTTAACCGTTTTGGTTACCGAAGCTGCAGAATTCTGCAATGAGGGCAGTTTCTGAACCGCCTCCAGGGCAGCCCTTCTTGGGTGGCAACAGTGCTGTGGAAGACCGGGGATAATTCCAGTCTGACCCCATCGCCTTCCTCTGCGCCGTCACATTTCTGGGTCATACTGTGCCCCCACCCTAAAATTTCAGTGGGATTACCTGGATGAGAGTTGCTCAGATTCCAGATTTAATCATAATCATTAAAGTATAATCATTAAATTATACTTGCTGTTGACAAAGGATGTTGACTACTGACTTTCTGTGTGTGCGCACATGCATACCCACAAGCGGTTTTTTGGTCTTGCTTTTCATATGTAGCTTGGCTTGCTTACCTGATCCATCTGCTCTATTTGCTCTTCAAGCAAATTAAATATGTACTCCTACGAACTACCTTTGTTTCATGCTGTGTAATGTCAGTCCTAGAATTGCTTATGTTCTGTTTCAGCAATTCTTCAGCTCTGTATTAGATCCTTGCTAATGCTATGTCTTTATAAACTTGTATTTATTTACCCTATGGCATTGTTTCTGGAAATGTCCTTGATGCTGTAGGGAAATGTCCCTGATACTGACTGTACTCATCTCACACTATATAATCTGCCTTGAGTCTCAGTGAGAAAGGCAGAATATAATATAATATAATATAATATAATATAATATAATATAATATAATATAATATAATATAATATAATATAATATAATATAATATAATATAATATAATATAATATAATATAATATAATATAATAGAATTCATTGCATCTGTTCCTAGTGGTTTTGCCAGACACCCTGGTCTGGATTGCATAAAGGAATTTACAGACACGGCTGTGCCTAAGCTGGACGTCACATTCTAGGCTATTGGGGGACCTTGAGCTCTACTGGTTTCCGAATTTGGAAGTTGCTCACATGGTTACCTTTGACATATACACAGTTGTACTTGCTGAATATTCCAGCGGAGATGAGACGGATGTGGACCCCGTCAGGCGTCTCTGTGACCTCTGCCACCTGGAACTCCTCGAAGGGTGGGATCAGAATCTCCTCCTCTTCTGGGAAGAAGGAGAACTCCTTGATGTAGCCCCCGTAGCAGGTCTCGATGGTGAAGAAGGTGTCCTTTCCGAAGCTCATGGCCTGGTCCTTGTCCAGCGAGGAGGAAGCAAAGTATCCAAAACGGGCCTTCTCGGAGGGCTCCGCAATGAAGCTGGCACCTCTGACCCCGCGGTACGTTTCGTGGCACTTGGGACTGGCGTTGGCCCGCAGGACTTGAAGGGCTCTCAAGAGGAAATGGAAGGCCTTGAAGTGGAAGGCCCTGAGGTAATACTCTTCGCTCTCCCCTTTCCTTACAGCTCTGTTTAAATCGCGATATAAGAAGGCCTCTTTCCGTGTGTAGGCCAAGGCCGCGATGGCGTACTCCGGCTTGAGGTCTTTGGGGACTGAGGCAGAGGCCTTCATCTCGTCCCACTTGGCAGTTGCATTTTCCCAGACCTTGGCATAGATGGTATCGGCAAACTCAGTGCGGAGGAGAGCCCCCACCTTATCCTCCATCATATCCTGGCAGCCGTTGTATTGGTCATCAAAAGAGGTTGTGGCCATGTCAAATGGCACCTCTCGGATCGATGAGAAGCTTCTTTCTATGGAGAAACTGAAGACCTGAATCAGAAAGGAATATGTGGGCAGACAGCTAGAGCAAAGGCAGGCTGAGAGAGGGACGGCGTGCCTGGGCCCCAGAATGGGCTAAGCAAGGTGTAACTATGCTTGTGGCAAGCTTGACAGGTCTCCTGCTGTGGCAAGAGACCTCCACCCCCTGCTGGCTCCACCACTGCCAAGCTAGGCAGCAAAGGAAATGGGAAGGGCGGTGGTCTGATGCCATTGCGTCACTTCTGGCACGACTCAGAAGTGATGTCATCGCATTGGAGGACGCTCTAGCATTCACCCACAACTCTGTGATTAAATGTGTCACCACGTTGCCGGCCAGCCCCCAATAAGAGTCACCTGCAGACAACCCTACGTATGACTGCACTGTAAGTGTCCTTGTGGCTGGATAAAGATACAAAGAAATTCTACCCTCTATGGCCCAAGATAAATAAGCGTTTAAAGAGAGTTGAGATTTTCTTAACAGGACCATGTGATCCATCATACCTTAAACGTTTAAAATCTGTTAGTATGTAGGATTGCCAGATGGGGTCTGGACTAATACCAGACCCTGAGGAGAAGAGAGATGGACTTACTTTTTCATGCATGAGCTGGCCGTGGCGGTGGAGGCAAGAGTGGCCCATGGCTGCAGTGAGAGCAGGTGGTGACGAGAGCAGGCATGCGGCGGCACCCTTTGACCCCGCATGATGACATCACTCCCCAAAGTGACATCATCACACGATACGGGAGCACATGCAAAGAAGGGAACTAGGGGTTCTGGTTGCCAATCTCCCACTGGAAGAGTCCAGGGATCTGGAATCTGTCATGTCTGTCTGTCTACATACATGCCATGATCATGTTGCTGACATTCCTTGTTGACTACTGCTGTCATGCGACTGTGTTAATGTGTGTTAATTAGTATGCACTCTCTTCCTGCATAACTGTAGTGCAGATGTTACTGAGGGCCCAAGCAAGGGCCTCTCACTTATCTTAGAGAAATATGCAAGTCTCGGCTAGCTGTAACCTTGAAGTGTCTCAATGCCAGTTTCAGCTACTCTCCCCAGATGCTGGGAATAAGCTGTTGCCTATCTGATTCATAGTCATAACTAAGTTGAGCCTCACAGAACCTGTGTAAGCGTGCGTGCCAAAACTCCAACTGTTGTTTGAAGCGCAGGCAAATGAAGTATAACATAGATTGCCTGATTTGAATTGCCACTTCTGTCAAACTCCCTGAAGGAGTGCAGACCTGCATGGTATGGGTTTTAATAAAACTGCTTCTTATGGAACCAACGTGTGTTCACTCCAGAGGGGCTTGAGGGATCTACCTGGTGGGGACTGACAGGATCTCCCGTCAAGGCAGTCCAGTTCCCTGACAACCCTAATGTGACATAACAAGGGCAAGGCAAGACATACCTGGAGTGCCCTGAATGCTTCTCTCTCTCCCCCCTCCCCTTTCCAGGTAATTTAGCCCTCATCATTGCAATAGCTGCACTAATCGGAGTGGCTCTCTTTGCATTTCTCATCATTTCTGTCCTTAAGAGGGAGCAGTTGAAAGCTTGGTAAGTCAGCTTGCTTCTTTCTTGGCACCGTATGACGAGACCGCGGCAGTGCTGCTTGCCGTATGCCTCAATGTGAAAAGCCCCCGGTTTCTAATAACTCCGTTTCAAGTTGTCGCCTGACTGTCCATCCTGTAATGCAAGTCTATGAACGCCCCTGTGCTTTGCTTCTGCAGGTTTGCTAAATCAGTCCAGAAACAAGAACCGCTGCAACTCGAACCGATACCAGAACCAGAAGAAACACCAGAACTAGAACCTCTACCACAATCCCAACATACCTCACCTGTAAAACATGCACAATCACAACGCACGTCACCAGGAAAACGCACATCACAACCACACCATATACCAGAACCAGGACCTATAATAGAACCACAACGTACATCACCTGCAAAACACACACTACTACCAGAACCTGCACCACAACCACACCAGGCACCACAACCACACCAGACACCACAGCCAGAACCAACACTACAACCACAACATTCTCTACAGCCAGAACCTAGACCACGCCCTGAACAGACAGTAAGTAATTTATTTATGTGAATGTCTCAATCTTGAGTCTCCCCATCGGAGGCCTAAAGAGAGATAATTTAGTCCAAGAACCAAGAACAGCAACAACAAAATGTGGTGGAACCTAAACTTGTGGTCCCAGTTCCATTGGAAACAACAAAAAAGAAAAGGGGGTGGGGTAGGGAAGCCCCCACAGACTCAACCCAGACATGACTGGGGTCTATTCCAAATAAGTATTTATTATGAGTGTACACAAGGTTGTGGTCAAAAAGAAGTTAAAAACATAGGGCCTAAATTACGCGTGATTTCAAGTTACGTTAAACGAACACACCCACACATTTAGAAACCAATATAAAAATGTTCCCGGTGGTCTTGTCTCTTGTATAATTGTGTGTGGTATAATTGAAATGGTTGCAGCAGGCGGCAGGTTGCACTCGCACGACGACCTTCGCTTGGCACATTGTTCTGAGGCTTGGTTTCCAATGTCTTTGGGTGTGTTTCGTCAATCTGGACTGGGCCGTAACACAAACATTGTACCCTTGACCACTGAGGAAGGCCTGGGGGCCGAAACGCGATGGGTCTGTCTTTACGTCGGTCATTGGACTGTAGCATCACCTGTATATGGAGAATGTTTAAGTTACTTTTAACAGATGCACGTAGCCTGCAATTTAGGCCCTGTGTTTTAACCTTGTTTTAACTAAAACCTTGTGCACACTCATAATAAATCGTTATTTGGAATATCTTTGTTTTAGTTTGTAGCTTGACCTTGTGTTTTCCCCACGCTGGATCCATTGAGCCGTCTTGCTCTGGATCGCCCCAGCCAGCCCTTGGCTATCAGCCCTTTGGCTGTTTCCCTCCAGCTCAGCCGAAAGGCTTGCACCCTTAGTCACCCCAAAGCTTACGTACCTGTATCAGGAAGAGAACCAGAAATTCAGGCCAGATCTTATTAGCTGGCACAGCTGTGCCCCAGATCCCCCTCCCTTGCTAGAAAAGCCTTTGACCACCCACAGGCTGCGAGGGGCTGCAGCACAGGGGTTGCGTGGCGGGGCTGCCAATCAGCGCTCTGCTGGTTCGACTCCCACTCATGCGATGAACTCCGTAGGGGGCCTTGGGTAAGCCCCTCCTCCGAGCCCCAGTTCCCCAGATGTATCGCGGGGGAAATAATAACATTGACTTTCTTTGCTGCACTGATTGAGCACGAATCTGTCTCCAAGGATGGTATATAAGTGCGCTATCATCATCATCCTTAAAATATCTGTAGAAGGGAATAATTGAAAGCTGTTTGGTGGAAGTCCCATCTGTTCCAGAAGCCCTTCCGTCTCAGGCTGCTTTCATGGGCGGGGGGCGGGGGAGGGGAGAGGAGAAATGGAAGATGGAAGAAGCCTTTGAGAAGCCTTTGAACTAAGGTTTCAGATGTTTCCTTCAGGGCGCTGTGGTTTCTGTCCTGCTAAGCTTGAATCTGCCCTCACCTGGATAGCCCAGGTGAGCCTGACCTCGTCAGATCTCAGAAGCTAAGCAGGGTCGGCCTTGGTTAGTAGTTGGATGGGAGACCTCCAACAAAGACAAGGATTGCAGAGGCAGGCAATGACAAACCACCTCTGATAGTCTCTTGCCTCGGAAACCCCACCAGGGGTCGCCACAAGTCAGCTATGACTTGAGGGCATGACACACACACACACACAAGCTTTGATCTGGATGAGATCAGAGGTTGAGCCCAGGGTGGGGTGACACACCGGAGAGGCTATGAGTGAGGCTTTTCTCTTACTTCAACTCCAAACTACTTTGCAGAGCTTCAGCATCTGGAGCAATTTTGGTCTCCCTCAGCCTCAATAGACAGACCGTGCCTCCCTCATGGTGATTCTCTGATTGGAGTAACGGTCCCCTCTGTAATCAGTCGGGTGTTGCAGGATTTGAAAAGCTGCCTTTCTGCAGACAACTTGCAGAAAGGTGACGTTAGCCCAGAAGGCAATTAGATCCGATTTGGGCTCTCCTTGCTAGCGTCACACCTGCTACGCTGCTCAGCTGAAGGAATGTCATTGCATGGGGTTGTGCCGCAGATCTGTCCAGTTGTGCAAGAACGACAAAAAGGATCTCTTAGGAAACAGACGGAGGGAGGTGGGAAGACCCCTGTTGGAATGAATGATGCCTCCAGAAGTCTTGACCCTCGCTTAGCAAATCAAGCTCTTAGACTGCAGGGCAAGACAGCCCCCCGTTGTACCCTCACAGGTAAGGGGGGGAGCAACACTAATTTCTTCCCTCTCCTGCTTTTTTTGTTTTTAAAGAAAATGAAAAGGAAGCCTGCACAGAAGCCGTCAAGAGGCAGCAGCTGAAAGGTGGCATGTAGAGCAGGAGGCCGTTTTTCATGTCAGAGAAGCCGCAGAAGGAACCCCCAGCCCCCCCCACCTGTCACCTTTTCTGCGCCTGAATCTTTCTGTGCCTTTGTTTTGTCTCTTCAGACTGGAGAGAAAGTGTTCTTTCCTTGTCGAGGGAAGGAGCAGCTGGCAGTGAAACTCTGAGAAATAAAATATCACGTTTGGCCCAAACGAGTGTTGTTGGCTTCACTCCCTCTTCAGGTTCTGCCTCTCCGCAGTGTACCAGGCTGCATCCACTCAGTGACGCGCTTCCTCGTGCCTTCTTTTGCCACTGTGAAAGCAGCACTAACCCCCACAATGGTGCAAATACTGTAAGTACTCCCTGCAGGCATGAAGTGTGGGGCATTCAAACAGCAATGCAGAGAAAGGGAGACGGAAGCCCTGGTCTTCTTGGTGCGTAATACCTACAAAGGCCAGGTGGTGGCACTGGTGTATTGAAAGAGGGAGGAAAAAACCCCTCCGAGGGTCAGGAAAACCAGGAGGGTGGAGCAGGACTGGGTAGAGACCCGGATGGCCCCTGGTGCCTGGGCGCCTTGGAGGAACGACACAGCAGTGCCTGTTTTTACTCAGAGCTGTGGCCTCTGGTTACTACACCCGCATGCAAGGCCATTCAGCCCACACTTAATGACGTACAAAGAGGAAGTAGGCAGCCTCCTACTGGGTGTCAATAATCCCAACATGTGGCGTCTCACTGGTGTTCCCTGCTTTCATGGCGATTTGGGTATCTTCAAGGCTACTGCTAGGAGCTCAGGGGGGAAATATTTCACATGCATTTCCTGAACTGGCCACCAGAGGACAATGTCGCCTTATATTGCCGTTTTTAAAAGTTTATTTTCAGTTTAATTGACTTTATCCCCTCTTCACTAAAATAAAAAAGATTGCCGGTGTTGGGCTAGGTGCTGTGCAGAACACAGATGTAGCTACAAGGCATATGAGCTAAGTCTGATGGGCAGGACATGGGCCATCAAGATTGTTTTGAAGTGAAATAAAACAAAGCCAAGTATGTTGTCGAAGGCTTTCACGGCCGGAGAACGATGGTTGTTGTGGATTTTCCGTGCTGTATAGCCGTGGTCTTGGCATTGTCGTTCCTGTAGAACGACAATGCCAAGACCACAGCTATACAGCCCGGAAAATCCACAACAACCAAAGCAAGTATGGTTTCTGTGTGTTTCTCCACAGCCTGACAGCATGTAGTATGTAACCATGTTGGGAAATGATTCCTCAGTTGAAATTCTGCGTCCTTACTGCCTGCTGTAAAAGTGCCTCCGTCAAAAAAGACAAGGTGCTTATAGCCAAGAAAGGGCACAGCTGGAGAAAGCGACAGCAAGACATGAGCGGAAAAGTTAGGGCGCCAGTTCCCGATACCCTCCTGGCGGGAACGGGGGACTTGGCGCTGACCTCATGTCTTCTTCCTGTGTGCATGCAACATGTGCATGCTCCTAGCACTAACGCAATGATGCTATTTCCGGGAAGTGACATCATCGCACTAGCAGCAGGCTTGTTCCCAGGTTCCACATGGGGCCAAAATTGACCCTTGCGAAGTGCAGGATCATGCCCACTGACAGGCACAATGATGGAGGAAGCGAGTTGTCGTGCCTGCTAGGGAGTGTGCCCACTGCAAGCTTGTCCAGGAGGTGCCTTGTCTCCTGGGCCCGCTCCTCACATCTTTCCCTCATGCCAGCCAGGTAAGCAGTGGGGGGGGGGCACAGAGGCTGGGAGTGGGGGACCCCTCGCCCCCACCAGGGGACTGGTGGCCCCAAGAAAAGTGGAGGCCCAAAGTCCAGGTTTCTGGGTCAGAACAACTCTTTCTGAAAAGCGTTTGTTCTGCAAGAATCTCTCAATCCCTCTACCCCCCCACACAAACACCCCTCTGTCCTGGCTCTGTGTGGCCCTTTATCAGAAGCAAGGGTCTGAGCACGTTTGGGGGGGGGCACTAAGACTGTAGAATTCCTCACAGAAGTTCGCCTGGCACCAAATCTTATCTTTTCTTGGGACGATGGGAATATCCCCGAGCCTGTTGATTTAATCCGAAGGCCACCATTTTAAGTGTTCTTGTAGAAAGACATTAACTCTATACCTTAAAGAAACTAGCCTGCTCAGCGGTATGCTTAATTAATCATGATGAAAGATACTCCGATTAGCTTCCGATTTTGAGAGCAAATTTAAAGCGAAAGAATTTGCTTGAGAATTCTGCACGCTCCCATGTCTGGGAAACTGGATCCAGCCCCAACCTGAAGCAGACCAACAGGGAGTCAGGCCCTATTTACCCGCGATTCCAGGCAAGAGGCCGCCAGGCACCTGTGATTTAAATTAGGCTGCCAGGCTTGCGAGGTGAGCGCACCAGCACAATCACCACTCACATTTCGAATTCTTCTTGTGCTAAGATTGCACATGTGGTCGCTCAGGACCCAGTTTCAAGAAGGCACCGGGACATGTGTAACACCACTCCCCCCCCCCCCACAGCGTGATGCTGAAATTGGACCTCAAATAAGTACGGAGAGTCATGAAAGCCAGTAACCGAAAGCAACAATACGTGATGTGCTAACGAAATAAAGACTTATCAGCCACTTTCAAATGACTTATTTTGTTATTGCCAGAAACAAACTGCCATTCGATATTTCTCAGTACACACAGTCTTCATATAGACCAACCCATACATAAAGTGCTGGTGCAGAGTCATAATGATGGTATAGCCCGTGAACAATTGGTATTCCTTCAGAACAAATACAGTTACAAATTATTATGCCAAGTTCAAAAAGTCCACAGGTTTAGATGCTGAGTCCAAGTCCAAGTAGTGCAAGCAGAGAAGACCATCTAACGGGCTGACCGCTTCATTTGTAGGGTCCTTTTTCTGAATCTTTATCCAAGATGGTTATCCCACCAACATGGATTCCAAGATTCATACACTTCCATTCAGGTATCACTCCTATAAACGTTGGTTGCTGCTCCTAGAGAAGGTTATCGGTATGGGTCTATATGAAGACTGTGTGTACTGAGAAATATTGAACAGCAGTTTGTTTCTGGCAATAACAAAATAAGTCATTTGAAAGTGGTTGATAAGTCTTTATTTCATTAGCACGTCACAGTATTGTTGCTTTTGAAGTTGGACCTCAAGGCAGGAAGCAGGGATGGATGGGGACTGAACTTGCCTGGACAGAGAGTGAGCTTGCCTGAACAGAGACTGAGCTCGCCTGGAAGGGGAAAGGGAGGCAAAGGAACTACAGACCAAGTGTGTGAACCTGAGGAATAGAAGTTTGACACTAGTGTAGCGTATACATGATTAAAATGACAGAAGTCTCTCCCTTGGATTGAGGATCCAATCCGATCATCTTCAGAGACCTTGTTTCGGGTGCCTCTGCCGTCTGACCCTAGACAAGTAGCACCTGAGAAAGGGCCTTCTCGGTGGAGGCACCCAAACTTTGCAACTCCCTCCCCACGGAAATTCGTCTGTCTCCTTCCGTCACTGTCTTCCACCAGTGGGTGAACACTTTCGGGTTTCATTTGGCCAGCCCCCAGTAAACTCTTCTTGTTCCTATCCCCTGGTTGTCTTGTGTTTGTATGCTTTTTACTGTGTCGTTAAATGTTCACATCTACATTTTCAATGCTGCTTTAATGTTTTAAATCCTTTTAATGCCTTGATGTTCGGCACTGTAGGAACCTATCTGGGTGGAAAGGTGACATACTGTTCAAAAGCAAAAAAAAAAAGGATCTTCGGCTGACGGAGGGGACAAGAGAATGTGGAGGAATCCAAACCATTTCTGATGAGTTCTCCTCTGCATCCCGGCCACTTAGCACCTGACAGTGGTGCAAGCACATCTGGAACCACTGAAATGACACATAGGCTGTGAGAGTCCTCTAGGACCTAAGAGTCAGCAAAACTGAACTGCACACATGCCAAGCCATGCCAAGGCTCCCACCAGCCCTTGAGACAGCTGGGCTCATCTTAGTCCCAGGACAAGGCAGTCTTGGAGATGGCAGGAATGTCAGCAGAGAGTCCTGTATGTCAACCGCGAGGCAGGCTGAGGCCTGGACAATGGCATGCGGGCCTTGCAAGGGCTCGCAGAAGCACGAGTCAGTTGGTACGGTTCTGTTGCATGCTGCTATATTTCCCTGCTGGGTACGAGTGGCATTTGGCAGGCAGGGGAGACATTTCACAGATCTTTGCCAAAGACCAAGGCAGGTGTGCAAACCTTTGTATAGACAGCTGCCGGACCGATTTACCCAATGCTCACCTGAACAAAAGGTTGCCAATATCCAGGTGGGTCTTGAGGATCTCCCAGAATGACAACTGAGCTCCCGCTTTGACAGGTAGACTCTAGAGCATCATGCCCTGCGGCGATCCCTCCCAGGCTCCACCCCCAAATCTCCAGGAATTGCCTGACCTGGAGCTGGCAACTGTTTGAGAGCTGTCTCCCACTTTTTGAGATCACAGCTGGCCCATCGATGTGTGCCTTTCTGCCCACACCTCCTTATCCGAACACGATTTGCAAAAGACTGGCTGCACACCAGCCCTGGTGGCCGTGGCCAGTTGGCGCTCAGATTGGCCTCTGGCAGTCTGGGTGCGTGCTGAAGCCCTTCTGTGGTCTGCTCCGAATTGTGCATTTGTTCGCTCCGGTGTGCTTTACGCAGCTGTGTGCATGGAAGACTGGGCCTTGGATTTACTGGGAAAGTGCTGTAGACAGCCAGTCCTGAAAGGAGGGAGGGTCCTTTTCTGGGATGCTAAATTAGCCCTAGATCAAGATGGGCCAAGTGGCCTCCGCTGGGCAGGCAAGCCATCAATCTCAACCCCCCCACCCCCCCCCACCCCGGAACAGACCTGATCTCAGCAGCCCCTTGCAGGCCCTTGGCACAGCTGGCATCTGACTGCCAGAGCCTCCCCTCGGGCAGTGCCCTCAGGAACTTTCCCAGTAAAGAGGAATTTCAAGAAGAAGGAGAGCAAATAGCAGAGGCCTACCTGGGAAGGCGAGGTCAGAGAGAGGGAGCGTTCAGGGTGTCCGGTGCCTATATAGCAATGCCAAGAGCTTGGGCAATAAGAAGGAGGGACTTGAGCTACCAATACAGCTGGAAAGATATGACTTAGTAGGCAATACGGAGACTTGATGGAATGAATCTCAAGACTGGAATACGGTAGTGGATGGATACGAGTTATTCAATGCAGGAGAGGATCTAAGAAGCCAATGTGGATGTACAGAGAGCTCTGTGATGAGCTAATGAGGAAAAAGGAGACGTTCAAGAAATGGAGGGAAGGAAATGCATCCAAAGAAGAGTATCGAGGGATAGCTAGGCACTGTAGGGCAGCCGTCAGAGAAGCCAAGGCTCAGAATGAACTTGGACTAGCCAGGGGGGCTTGCCACAACATGAAGATGTTCTTCAGGTATGTGAGGAGCTAATGGAAGGTGAGGAGCCCCGTGGTGCAGAGTAGTAAGCTGCAGTACAGCAGCCCAAGCTCTGCTCACACGACCTGACTTCAATCCTGGCGGAAGCCACCTCAAGGTTGACTCAGCCTTCCATCCTTCCGAGGTCAGTAAAATGAGCACCCAGTTTCCTGGGGGTAAAGTGTAGGTGACTGGGGAAGGCAGTGGCAAACCACCCCGTAACAAAAAGTCTGCCAAGAAAATGTGCTGCGACATCCCCTCATGGGTCAGTAATGACTCGTGCTTGCACAGGGGACTACCTTTGCCTTTTTAATGGAAGGTGAAGGGGATGATACCCCCATTGCTGGGTGAAAATGGAGGAACTCTGTCAGAGGCCAGAAAGAAGACAGAAACGCTTAATGCCTATTTTTCCTCAGTTTTCTCCCTGAAGGCGAGAAGAGGCCCACCTAGAGGTGGTAGTAGGCAAAGCTTGGCATTGAGGCTACTGGTTTGCATGGGCAGAGAAGTTGTGGAGAAGCACCTTGCAGTACTGGATGGGTACAAATCCCTTGGGGCAGATGGGGTGCACCCGAGAGTGATAAAAGAACTTTGAAAAGTGCTTGCAAATCCTTTGTCAATCATCTCCCAGGCCTCTTGGAGGAAAGGTGATGTGCTGGAAGACGGGAGGAGGGCAAACATCACCCCAGTCTTCAAGAGAGCGGAAAAGGGTGATCCTGGGAACGACAGGCCAGCCAGCCTCCCCTCTGTCCCAGGGAAGATACTGGAGAAGATGTTAAAGGCATCAAGCTGCAAGCATCTGAGAGCCAAGCTACAAGTGACAAATGACACTTGCCTGGCAAGTGAACAGACTCACGTGTATTCCTCTCTGTTCACTTGCCATTCACTTGTGCTCTACTAGATCAAGTGGAGAGCAAGTGAATGGCAAGTGAACAGGGAGGAATACACATGAGTCTGTTCACTTGCCAGGCAAGTGTCATTCGTCACTTGTAGCTTGGCTCTGAGGGACAACATGCTGATACAGGGAAGTCAGCATGGATTTGTCCCCAACAGGTCCTGTCAGATCAACTCCTTTTATGATCGAGTCACAGATTTCCTGGATTGTGGGAATGCTTTTTGATGTAGTTTATCTAGATTGCAGTAAAGCTTTTGACAAGGTTTCTCATGATGTTCAGATGGGTAAACTGTGGGACTGGGGACAGGACTCTTAAGATGGTTAGATGGTCAGGGAACTGGGTGGAGAACAGCTCCCAAAGTGTAGTTGCCCCTGGCACCACGTCTGATTGGAGGGAGGTGTCCAGTAGAGTGCCACAGGGCTGGGCCCTGGGCCTGGTGCTTTTCAGTATTTTTAAAAATGATCTGGACTAGGGCGTGAAAGCATTACTCATTAAACTTGCAGATGACATCAAACTGAAAGGAGTAGCAAACACTACTGAAGATGGGAATAGAATTCAACAAGACCTGAACACATTGAAAAAGTGGTGGGATTTGAATAAGATGCCATTGCACATGGATAAGTGCCAGGTTCTCCATCTGGGTGACAAAAATGCAAAGCATGCATGCGGGGTGAGGGATGCACTTCTGGGTAGCAGTGAGTGTGAACAAGATCTTGGGAGACAGGTGGAGAGGAACTAAATCCGAGCCCTCAGTGTGACGCAGCAGCTAAAAAGGGAAATGGAGTCTTGGGGTGTATCAACAAAGGCATAATGCCCAAATAGCAGGGTGTCCTCATTACACGATGTGCCGCATTGCTCAGGCCCCACCTGGAGTATTGTGCGCAGTTCCGGAGGCCTCGCTTCCAAAAGGACGCGGACAAACTGGAAGGGGTGCAGAGGAGAGCAACCAGGATGGTCAGGGGCCCAGAGACCAAGCCCTGTGAGGAAGGACGGAGGGACCTGGGATTGTTCCGTTCGGAGAAGAGGAGGTTGTGGGGAGACACGATTGCTCTCTCTACGTATTTAAAAGGCTGTCACTTAGAGGAGGGGAGCTGTTCCTGCTGGCAGCGGATCTGCAATTATGAGTTTAAACTGAAGAGAAAAAGTACCGGCTGGACATTAGGAAAAACCTCTTCATGTTAAACGTAATTCAGCCATGGAATCGGCTGTCTAGGGGTGTGCTGGGTTCCCCCTCCTTGGCAGTCTTCAACGAGTGGGTGGATGAATACTTGGGGATGCTCTAGGCTGTTGCTGCATTGAGCAGGAAGTTGGACTGGGTGGTCTCTAAGGCCCCTTCCCCCTCGAGACGTCTCTGATTCTAGGAGGCCAGGGTGGCTGGGGGGCATCTTGTTCAGGGGTCTGTAAAGTTGGACCCCGTTGGCAGTCATCCCCAAAGTCCCTCCTCTCCTCCAGGGCTCTGAACCAATCCTTGTCATTTTGGCGTCCTGCAAATCCAAGGGATTATATCTAAGTGCAGTTTTTATTGTTGTTGTTGCCAGCTAATCGGAGCCCCTGGAACACCACTGCACGAGAGGGGGTGAGCCAGCCTCAGTTTAAGAAGGAGAGGAGAGATTTCCCCCCTCAAACTGGGAATTGATGCTTTAGATTAAAATCCCGTTTAGACAGGATTTTCATTTGGCTTTCAGTTGAAATTTGGGGTCAGGTTAGGGAGGGAACCTTGTTTTGCTGAGACAAACAAGGGCCATTTTCACACCACTAACCTGCTTCCGGAACGTTGTGCAACATTGCAGAAGCAGGTTAGTCGTGTGAAAACGGCCCCACAAACCCCACCAAGGGCCCGTCCCATCTACTTTCTGTGTCCTGGTCCTATGAAAAGGAGCTCTGGGGGTGATTCGTTTTCGTTTTCTCAGCCATGCCGGATGCTCCTCTCGGCTGGTCTGGGAGGAAACGACCGGGCACCCTGACCGGGCGGCTGACCCGCAAGGATTAGCCCCCAGGACTCCCAGGGAGGGAGCCAGGGTCCGGGACGCGGCGGGAAGAACTCCCCGAAATCAATGCGGGGGGGAATTGCCCGTTTGTCCCTATGGAGGCCGGCAGATGTGCGCGGCGCCTCGAGTGCCGCCGGGCAACGAGAAACGGCAAGTAAAAGAAACAGGCGGAAGCCTGTAAACAAGCGAATCCCTTCTGTTCTACAAGCGTTTGTGAAGGAGAGGTTGATCTGAAGAAGACTCGCTCTTCCCCTTCGTTGAGTTCCAGAATTTTGTTGGCGCCCCCCCCCCAAATGGCAGCAAAGAGGCAAAGTCCCGCTCTCGGTAAGTCAATCTCGGCTACCTTGCAGAAGGGGGAGTCGCTCGAAGAGTTGGTACGCAGGGCGGTGGTGGAAGCTATAAAACCCTTTGTTGACAAGCTGAACGAAACTGATCAAAGGGTGGGCTTAATTGAAAGCGAGGTGAAAACCATTAAGGCAGCAGCGGGGGGGGGGCAGAAAAGTCTGCTCTGGAAAGTGCGTCACTTGTGAAGGCTACAAAAAAGGACCTGAAGTTGGTGGAGAACCAGCTGATCGGGCTACAGGTGGAACGAACGTAGACAATTTTGCGTCTCCAAAACGTGAAAGAGGAGGAAAATGAGGATCTGTGGGATTTGGTCTCGGAATTACTGGCGACACCCGCGAGGACGACTAAAGAAGAGGTTAAAAGCGCCATTTTGGAGGTCCGTCGGGCTTCTTCAAAATATGCAACAAAGCGACAGTTGCCTCGTGAGATCATTATTGACTTTTCATCTAAAAAGATTCGGGACACCATCCTATATAACTCATACAATGCGGATTTGGACTTTATGGGTTTGAAAGTCAAGATTTTGAAGGACGTTCCATTTCTAGTCCGGAAACGGCGTTTTAAATATAAAAAGTTTGTAGCACTTCTGAGGGACCATGGAATAAAGTACAAATGGTTATTCCCGGAAGGAATATGGTTCAGATATAAAGATCAGGCCTATAAGATATTATCAGAAGATCAACTAAAGGATTTTGAGAATAAAAACCCAGAACTCTGCTGCACCAAGAACGAAGAAAAGGAGGAGCCGGAGGGGGGGGGAGGAGGAGAGCATCGCAACAGCAGTTGCACAGAGAGAATTGCGTCCGGGACCTAGAAGGGGGAGGAAAGTTTAACCAGAATTTGAAATGTTTATTCTCTGTATGATTAACCACTCCATCATTATTTTATGGAGCTATTTTTGTATTGACAGTATGAAGGGAAATATTGAAGTGTAGTGTTTAGTGTTTGTAGTTCATTCCCCCCCTTTTCTTTTTCCACCCCCCCTTTGTCCCTTCCCTCTCCCCTTTCCTTGTGATAGTTTTGTGTAGTGTTTTGTAGCTATGAAAAATAAAAAATTTATTATAAAAAAAAAAAAAAAGAAAAAGAAAAGGAGCTCTGGGGGTGAAAGGGGCAGCCGAGGACCCGAAGACGGATCTTGCCAGTTGGGGAAACAGCCCCAGGGACCCTTGAATACTGCGGGAGCCTCTCAGGAGAAAAAGGAATCACGTCTCCCCTGGGAGTCGGTGGGGGTGAACTGAGGATCCCACCGGGAAGTCTTCTGTTGCTGGGAGATCCTGCAGGGACCGCATGGAGCTGTATTCCACCACCAGGGCGAAAAAACGGGGTGTCGAAGCGGAGATCCTCGTGGATCTTCAGGATTTTAACAGGAGCTTTGCATGTAATTCTAAGCTGACTTAGCGCGTCAAGGGGGACCCCTTTGTCCCTAGATGTGAGTTCGCCCAGTGTGACACAGCTGATGGGGCAGGGACAGTGAAGCAAGGCACACAGAAAGAAAAATATTTTTTATTCTGAGGAACTCAAACGTTGCAAGCATCTATCAAATAAATCCTCACTCAAAGGCTAATCAGGGCTAACGTAACGGAAACGCTTAGATGAGCTGACGAACACTCCCACAGGTCGGCCTCACCAAGGGACTCCACAGCGTGAAGAACGGACTCTTGCGCCGTTCGGATCAAGGCAGTGGTCCCGCAGCGTCGGCAGCAGGGAAAGCCGCACCCCCCACCCCATGGCTGGAAACAGGCCCACCTTAAAGCGAATCCGGCCAGCCAGGGCAAACCCCCGCTTAACAATTGCTGCCCTGAGAAACTTGTGAGAGGAGAGAAGGCAGGACGACGCACCCGTCGTGCCAAATTCACGCGGGTGCAGGCAGTTTGCCTGCTAAGCCCCTCTCAAGCCTGTCGCACTACTTTCAACAGCTCCTAAAGTCAGCTCACGCTGATACATTCTTTCAGGCTCAAGTTCCTTTCCTGACATGGGGATATTTTGTTAAAGAAAAACAGAGGATCCACCAGGATCCCTGTACATCTTTGACTCCCCCTTTTTGCTTGATCCTTCCAGATCCTTCCAGCCCACCCACCTGGCCGAGTCTTGGAGCCTGAGCCCTGGGGGTGGGGGAGGGGTGGAATCTCTGCCTGAGGCTTGAGTCACAGTCGCCTCGGGGTTCCGGTCCACTTGTGCTAGACAGGTCTCCAGGAGTGGATTGATGGAGATGGAGCAGGTAGGGAACGAACCCCCCCGAGCCCCCCTGGGGTGGGGGGCAGAGTCGCCAACTCCAGGTTGGGATATTCATGGAGACTTGGGGGTGGAGCTTGGGGAAGCCGGAGTATGTGGAGGGGAGGGAACTCGGCAGGGCACGGTGCCATAGATCCCACCCTCCAAAGCACCCGTTTCCTCCAGGGGAACTGATCTCTGTGGCCTGGAGATCGCTTGTCATTCCCAGAGATCTCCAGCCCTCACCTGGAAGCTGGCAACCCTCCTGGGTGGGTGGACTTTCTCCCCCCTCCCACCCAGAAATGATCCAGAAAATAAATGGAGACAGAGAACGTGGGATGGGGGTGGAAAGAAAGGACGAATTTGAAGCTGGGGCCTTAGATGTATGGCTGGGGCGGGGGGGGGTGCCACCAGTCCCCATAACCTGTTCATTTGGCCCCACAAGCCCCCCAGCCTTCCTGGGGTTTTGCCTCAGCTTAAGACACAGCCCGTTGCTCCCCTTTCCCCCCAAATAGCCTCTTCTTCTCCCCCAACGGTGCTGATCCCAGAGGCCCTTTCAGGAGGGAGGATGAACAGCTGGTGCCCCCCTTCCCTGCTGTTCAGCCCGGCTCACGTTGGGGCAGCTGTGCAGAGAACCGGGGGCAACTCTGGCCACCATTTCTCCACGTGGCCCTCAGAACAAAATGTTGGGATGCCCCCTGAGTTGCAGAGAGGTGGGGGATGCTTCTCCGATCTGCCCCCCCCCCAGGAAAGCTCAGGGCAATCTCGAATACAACGGTAGAGACAGGAGGATCTTCGTGAGAGGGGGTGTGGGGTGGCTAGAACCAGGACCCCTGGTATGGGAAGGGAGGGCACACTCTACTGGAGCCCTGAGATCCAGAGGGGCCAGCCCAGGCAGCAGGCCCTGTTACATCTGCTCCGCATCTCTTGCCCAGACCTCGTGAGGTTTAGGATCCTAGAGAGTTCCCGGAGTCGGTCAGGAGCAGTGTTGGTAGAGCAGCTTTCTCAAGCAAGCTGGTCTGCAGGTCCCCCTGGGTCTACCGCAGGAAGGACTGCCAGCCCCGGGGTTCCTTCTGCATACTCAGGAGGGAGGGAGGGACAGAAGGCTGCCAACTCTGGGTTTGGTAAGCCCTGGAGATCTGGGGTGGATCTGTGGGGAAGGCAGGTTTCCAGGAGGGAAGTGGGGCATAAGGCCACACAGCCCACCCCGCAAAGCAGCCGTTTGCTCCCAGGGAAGTGAGCTCTGAAGTCTGGAGAAGAGTCGTCGTTCCAGGAGAACTCCAGCCACCACCTGGAGATTGCCAACCCCAGAGGGACACCTGGTGGGAAGGGCAATCGCCCTTAGACAGTGGGAGGTGGTGCTGCTCCTTGTTCTGGTGAGATTTACACGCCTAAAACAGATGCGTCTAACAGTGCTGTCCTAAGCCGAGTTACTCCACCCTAAGCCCATTGGGGTCAATGGGCATAGACTGGCCTAACTCCGCTTAGGGTTGCACCGTAATCCACTCCCCGTCACAGACGCGCTTGCTCCGTGCAGCCATGTCGGCTGGGGGTTATAAATACAAACCACGCAGCCGGAAATGTAAGGAAGTAAATGAACAGGAACCGAAAGAAGGGAAAGGAAACCAATCTTTCGTTCAAGGTTTTTTCCAATCAGAGAAGGCCATTCTGCAGCCAGGCAATGATACAGTAACTAGGGAAGCGGGGGAACAAAATCGAGATGAAAATGGTTTCTCTATAGAGTCGGCCTCTGTGGCAACTAATGCCCAGTGCAGAGCCTCTTTGCCTACTGTCAGTGACTGAGGAAGAAGCTGAAAGAAGGTTCAGCAAGCTGGCATTCCTCAAAACTTCAGGCCTTCTGCAATGGAGACACTTCAACACACCCCTTCCCGGAGTCTGCAACAAACACTATTCAATGGAACAATCAATCACTCAATTTATAACATTAAAGTGCCACCATTGCTCTAATAAATAGGATCAATTACATACAATTAGTACACTTTTCCATCATTCCATAAATACATATATACAAATGAATTGATTGTGATGAATATGTTTATAATACTGTCCAACTGGTGGGGATAAAATCTCCAGGACTCAAAGTTTTTGTGATGTATTCACAAAAGTCCCAAAAGCGCTTGGACAGTATCCCACTATGTACGCCATCTCAATGCGCTGAAACAAGTGTTCATCCAATGTTATAATGTTGCCACCAAAGCGGCAAACTCACAAAGATGCCAGTGCTGTGAAGTTTGCCCGCAAAATTAGAATGTCACAATTGTGCCTACAGGTTTTGCCGGCATGTATTCATTCAACCCCGTTTCGTATTTTCACTTCTTCATAGGCTCACAGTATCTATTTCACAGCAAAACAAAATTAGTTATCCCAATCCAGAGTACTCACATTAATCATCCCAAACTCACAAGAAAGCAATCTACTTACAACTAGCAAAGCAATCAGTATTACACCACCATGTTGGTTGCTAAAGACGGTCCGAAGCCGTGGTTGGCTACTAAGCCATTGAGTATTTAAAGCTACACATTCTTAAAGGAGACAGCAGCCAATTAGTACAGTAAATACTTATATTAAGGCCATAAGGCGACAGACAGAAAACAGAAAATAAACAGAAAATCCATTGTGACTCCTAACTGTAAAAGCTTCTGTTGTATATTCCTTCCTTAGTATCCAACACATTTAATAGAGAAACTCTTAAGGCCTTTCGGTGAACTGGGCACTGGGCAAAATGTTCAACTGAAGGTGATTCCATAACCTTATACTTAATATGTGATAAATGTTTTCTAACTCACACCTTGCATTGGCGAGTCCTGCTCTCCACATAATAAAGGGCAACTACACTGGATTAAATTAATCACATTGGTCATTTTGCAAGTAGAAAAGGAAGTCGCATATAGGGGTTTGTTAGTGATGGGATTAATAACTTCAGACATCTTTCTGGTTAATGGACAAATATTGCACCACCCCCTTCACAGGAGAAATGACCCCGGGGAGATCTCTGTTATTCGCAGCTTCCGCCTGGGATGAATGAACCAAAGTATCTTTGAAATTTCTGCTCCTTCTATATCCAATAGATGGCGTCAAACTACAGCCTTCAGTGCTGGATACTACATGCCAATGTTTCAAATTATATTCCCAGTACCCGAGACTATGGCTGATTCCGTACACGTTGGATAATGCACTTCCAATCCTCTTTAGAGATCATTTGGAACTGAATGTTTCGTGTGTGAAACAAAAAATCCACTTCCAAACGGTTGCTAAAGTGCATTGAAAGTGCAGTACCCAACGTGTGCGGAATCTCATTATGAACCAAGCTACAAGTGACGAATGACACTTGCCTTTCAAGTGAACAGACTCACGTGTATTCCTCCCTGCTCACTTGCCATTCACTTGCGCTCCACTTCAGCGCAAGTGAATGGCAAGCGAACAGGGAGGAATACACGTGAGTCTGTTCACTTGACAGGCAAGTGTCATTTGTCACTTGTAGCTTGGCTCTTAGTTGGTGAAATCTATTGCCCATTCTGTCCTCACTTTGTCTGGTTTGGGGTACCAGTAACTCACTCCGAGGAGTGTTATTTGCTCCCCAGTCTAAGCCCATTGATTTCAGTGGACTTAGACGGGAGAAACTCTGTTTAGGATTGCATTGTAAATCAATCTTGCTCCATTGTAGAAGGCCAAGAAAAAAATGGGGTGTCAAAGCAGATATTCTCAGGGATCTTCAGGATTTTGATATGAGTTTTGCGTGTTCTAAGTTGACTTGGGGTTATTTTGTTAAAGAAAAACAGAGGATCCTCGGGGATCTGTTTTTTACTCTCCTACCCCCTTTTGCTTGACTAACTCATTCCAGATCATTCCAGCCCACCCACCTGGCCGAGTCTTGGAGCTTGAGCCATGGGGGTGGGGTGGCATCTCTGCCTGAGGCTTGGCACAGTAGGCAGTTAGGTTCTGTGATGTCACAGCTGCCCCAGGATTCCAGTCGCCCTGTACAGGACACCGTCCTTGCCAAAATCTGAATGTACAATCGTATCCTTGACACTTCTAGTTTTTCTCAACCCTACAAGTGGGGGGGGGGGGTGCATCCCGGAATAGACTGCACAATATGGACTGGACTTGGCAAGGCAAGGCATGAAGGTATTGCCTGCGCCTTCCTTCACCCAGCAGGGAACAGGTGGCAGTGCCCACCCCTCTTCACCCAGCTGGGATCAAGCTTGGGGCAGGCAGCAGTACTACCTATCCCCCTTCACCCAGCTGTAATCAGGCTCAGAGCAGAAGGCCATGCCCGTTTTCCCTTTACCCGGCTGGGATCAGAAGCGGAGCAGGTGGCAATGCCTGTCCCCCTTTACCCGACCTGCATCAGGCATGCAGCAGGCAGCAAAGCCCACCACCCACCCCTTCACGTTGCTGTGATCCGGTGCGGAGCAGGTGGCCATGCCCACCCACCCCCTTCACCGGCCGGGATCAGTGACGGAGGAGGAGGGGATGCTTGCCTGCCCGCTCTCCCCTTTCCAGAGCCCGTTACATTTTTTCCCACAACGGGCTTTGTTTCTCGTGCCGCAGTAAAGCTGGTTAGTCTTGAAGGTGCTGCTGGACCCCTCAGTATCCATAACTAAACAACTAGCCGGCACTTCTGGCCCCTCAGATACGGGATCTGCTCTCAGCCTGGCCTCCACGTTGGAAAGGAGGAGGGAGGTTTTGTCCGCAAAGACACATACAAAGAACATCGCTGCTCAGGGCAAAATCAGACGTCGGTGTTACCGAGTCACGGTTGAGCTGGGAGAGGCGTGGGGGCGGCAGAGAAGAAAGCCCCCTTTGCCCCCGGCGCTGCCCCCTCCGTGCCTGCAAAGGGGCTCTCTGACGGGATGCGTCCGGTTCATCCGGAATCTTCTGCTCCAGTCATCTTCTAGTCCACTTGGCGTCACCCGCCTCCCTGGCAATCCGAGGTGTTGGGGGCCTCACAGGGCATGGAAGAGGACGCCAAGGTGCAACGCTCCATACGTGGGCATTTTTCAGAAAGGTGGACTATGCAACAGCAATTTCATAACTGAAAGAATCTTTTCCATGCTTCATGGGATTATACGTATGGGATGGGGGACTGTAGCATTGGTGTGCAAAGGGGCCATTGGACAGGACTGGATGCCCCCCTCTCCCCCCACCCCCCATGCTTAGGCCCTCGCTTGAAACAACGAGCCTTTAGAGTGAACCCCAATTGTGCTGTGTTTCCCCCAATGTCTGATGCTTGTGCTGTGCGATTCTGAATGTTGTGCTCTGAAATCCTGCAGGAGAAAAGCACCGAGTGCCACTCCGGCTGCTTGAGACTGTGGAGGAGGCTGAGGCTGGGGAGGAAGGCAAACCAAGTGGAACCAGGTACGTGGTTTGGAAGGTGCTGGGCGTTGCCTCCTGTCCGCACTTGGAGCCCTTCACGTTCCGGGGGTTGATTCCAGCAACTGAGTCCCTCTGCGAATGGATCCAGAGCCCAAGACCATTGCTGGCCTTTACTTTCCGTTGACTTTACAGAGTCTTACTATTTCCCTGTATTATCTGGTGAACTGGGACCTTCACCATCATGTAAAAAAAGAAAAGTTTTCATGACAGAGAAAACAATTGTGATAACAGTGAAAACAGTAGAAATAAACGGGGGTACCAGATCAAGTCCTTTCTGAACCTATCAGGACTTGCTGATTGGGGCAATTGGGCGAAGAGCTTCCTGGATTCCTGAACTAGCAACGAACCCGCGGCTCAGTTTGGAGACATCCATTCAACCTGAACGCCCCACACATCCCATATTAGGGCTGATTTCCATGTGACAATGTCCCTGTGTGCTCTGCAAGTTTCCCCTTGCCTTGCCTTGCCTTGCCTGGGGGATTTCATGCCTTGCCTTGCTAAGGGGATTCCCAGAGGTGACCGGCTACGAATGGGAAAGTGGACTAGAAGGGCCGCTGAGGTTTGCTCCGTCGTGACTTTTCTTCAGAGACTCAGCACGCTGGGACCCAAAGGGTGTGTGGGGGAGGCAGACTGTTCTTTCCAGCCCCGAGTGCTGCAAGTTTGGCTCACAGTCCTCTTCCCCCTCCCAGTCTCTGCACTACCCTAAGCTACTGACGGAAGGAAGGAATCTCGCCTCCCGCAACCCACGGACCGGCCTCCCCGCCGCCCCTTGGAGTTGCCCTCCTTCCTTGGCAACGTGCAGCCTAGCTTCCTCAACCCCATTCTAGGCATAGCCGTTACCCCCAAAGACGTGCCTGTAAGGTCTCCATAGTGGGGAGAAGACCTTCTGCACATGCTCTGGAGATGCCACCTCTGGAGCAGTATCATATGTCCTCATGCACTGGCCTCCTATTTACTCCAGGGAAGTATTTTCCTTCTCAACAAATCTTCCTACAATGCTGCCATTGGAGAGAGAGCGCAACTCTTCTGCGTCTTCCCACGTCTCAGTTGAACTAAAACTCGGGCTCATTAAAGCTCGGTAATGAATACCACTGTGGGAAAGAGATCCAGAGGAGCAAGCCATGTTAATCTGTAGTAGCGAAATAGTAAAGAGTCCAGTACCATCTTTAAGACTAAGCAACTTTATTGTAGCATAAGCTTTCGAGAGTCACAGCTCTCTTCAGGGATTCTTCAGAAGAGAGCTGTGATTCTTGAAAGCTTATCTTACTATATAATTGAGTAAGCATGTTTCAGACAACTCACTTTATACCCTGGTGCACCACCAGAGGGCGATGCTGCAGGGTATAGCCCAGGTAACTCACCATATCACTCCAGAAAACATGCCATGGTGGGAATCCCAGGCTGGAAACAGGAGCAGAACAAGTGGCAATGCCCTCCCCCTGCCTTAACCCAGCTGGTATTAGTAGTGGAGCAAGTGACAATGGCCGCCCCATTCAGCCAGCTGGTATTAGGAGTGGAGCAGGTGGCAATGCCCATCTTCCACTTTAAACCAGCTGGTATTAGGAGCAGAGCAGGTGGCAATGACCATCCCCTACATTAACACAGCTGATATTAGGAGCAGAGCAGGTGGCAAAACCTGCCCCCCTTCAACCAGCTGAGATCAGGAGCGAAGCAGATGCCAATGTCCACTCTCTGCCTTAACCCAGCTGTTATTACGAGCAGAACAGGTGGCAATGCCCTTCCCCCCTTCACCCAGCTGGGAGCAGGAGCAGAAGAGGTGGCTATGCCCACTCCCCACCTTAACTCAGCTGGTATTAGGAGTGGAGCAGGTGGCAATGCCTATCTCCTGCCTTAATACACCCGGTAATAGGAGCGGAGCAGGTGGCAATGCCAACTCCCATCTTAACCCAGATGGTATTAGGAGCAGAGAAGGTGGCAATGGCTGCCCTCCTTCACCCAGCTGGTATTAGGAGTGGAGCAGGTGGCAATGACCACCTCCCACCATAACCCAGCTGGAATTAGGAGCGGAGTAAGTGGCAATGCCAACCCCCTGCCTTATCACAACTGGCATTAGGAGCAGTACAGGTGGCAATGCTCACCCCCAACCATAACCCAGGTGGTATTAGGAGCAGAGCGGGTGGCAATGCCCACCCCCTTCTGCCGCCTGGGATCAGGAGCGGAGCAGGTGGCAATACCCACCCCCCTTCACCCAGTTGGGATCAGGAGTGGAGCAGGTGCCAATGCCCAGCCAGCGCCTTCATCTGGACGGGATCAGGCACAGAACAGAAGGCAATGACCTTCTGCCCTTCACCCAACCGTGATAAGAAGTGGAGCAGGTGGCAATGCTTGCCCCCTTCAACCTACTGGATTACAGCACTGACGAGGCGTCAGTGTCCACCCCATCTTCACTCTGTTGGGATCAGGCACCAAGCAGGCAGCAATCTCCGTCCCCCACCCCTTCAACTTGCCGGAATCAGGAGCAGAGAAGGTGGCAATGCCTGCACCCCCTTCATCCACTTGGGATCAGGAGCGAAGCACGTAGCAAAGCCCACCACCCGCCTTCGCCTGTCAGGATCAGGCAAGTCAAGTCAAACAGACACTAGGTGTCCCCGTAATTATTACTATATACCCAATACACTATTCAAAGTATATACATCTAATATAATTACTACCAATCACGTAAAGTGCAAGTGCTATACAATAGGAATTTTACAAATCCATCTATGACACATAGACAATCCCCATCAGAGCTCATGTAAAGGAATAATGCACCATGGCCACACTAGCAGCACTGCCTGTCCCTTTTCACCCAGCCGTAATCAGGCACAGAGCAGAAGGCAATGCCCATTTTCCTTTCAGTGGCTGGGATCAGAAGCAGAGCAAGTGGCAATGCCTGTCCCCCTTTACCCAACCTGTATCAGGCAGGCAGCAGGCAGCAAAGCCCACCACCCACCCCTTCACGTTGCTGAGATCAGGTGCGGAGCAGGTGGCAATGCCCATCCCCCTCCTTCACTGTCCGGGATTAGTGGTGGAGGAGGAGGGAATGCTTGCCTGCCCACTCTCCCCTTTCCAGAGCCCATTGTACTTTTTTCTCACAACGGGCTTTGTTTCTAATGCTATAATAAACTTGCTTAGTCTTAAAGGTGCTACTGGACTCTTCACTACTATGGGGAATGAGTGGGCCATCTGGGAAGACGGAGATAGACTGCAGGATGTGGAATGGCTTTATGGGGAAGGTTATATTTTGGGATTGGCCCCAAACCCCCGGACAGTGATTCTGCAGATTCTCCATGCTCAAAAAGGACCCTATATAATCAGGACGAACTCATAGGTATATCCTCATACCAAGGAGGGGAAATGACAAGATGAGACATTGTAGGACAGAGTTTCATTTCTTCACCTCTCAAAATGTAAACCACACTTACGTAGATATCAGGGGGCCCGGCTCAGGGCTCGGAGTTGGTGAGAGAGCTGCATTCAGGATGTACGTTTCACGACAAGTGGGCTTGCAAACACGCACACAAAAGGACACCCTGCCGTGCCCACTTCAGCAAATGGCGTAAAAAATGTATAAGCAAATGAGTGGACATCAAGGGCATATTTGGGGGATTTCTGCCTGTCCACAGGAGAACCCTCTCTCAAGCACTGCGCTGGGCAGAGAGAACAAAAAGTAGGGATGGTTGATAGGCCACAGGCCACAGAACTGGAACCAACACTGACCTTGCCAACGCATAATCTGTGACTGTGTTGTTGTTTTCCGCTGGCACAGTCTTCTTAAAACTACGCTTTCTGGATAACTTTACGTCTTTTGACACAGCGAACTGAGGACCAGTCATCTCATCTCAAGAGAATCCATATCTCTTCGCCTTTCTTTTTAAAAATATTTTAATTTGTTTTAGTTCCATCTTATTCTAATAACCAAATTGATCAAAAGTCTTACATTCTTTGGATACATGTTATAAATAATACGTTCCATTTAATCTCTACAGGTCCATCATAATTACACTATTTTCACTATGCTATTATGACTATACTAGAAACAGAACCCGTTCTGGAAATAAATACAACGGGCTCTAGAAAGCTGGGGCTGGGGAGGGCTGGGGGGGAGTGCTTAGGAAGGGCTGGCAGGTGGGGGGCAAGGGGGGTCTGGGGAGAGGTGAGAAGCAGGAGGGGGTGGGGGATTGGCAGGTAAAGGGGCAAGGGGGGTCTTGGGAGGGCTGAGAGGCAGGAGGGGTCTGGGGAGGAATGGCAAGTAGGGAGGCAATGGGGGTCTTGGGAGGGTGGAGAAGCAGAAGGGGTCTGGGGAGAAATGGCAGGTAGGGAGGCAATGGGGGTCTTGGGAGGGTGAAGCAGGAGGGGTCTGGGGAGGAATGGCAAGTAGGGACGTAATGGGGGAGTGGGGAGGGAGGCGGGCGGGACATCTATAAAACGGGGGCCATTTTTTCCTCCATCATGTCCGTTTATTTCTTTTATTAATTCTGTCAGGCTGTCCATTTCTGCCATCTCTAAAATTTTCTCTATTAATTCTTCTCTTGCTGGTATATCTGTGTGTTTTCCAGTACCTGGCATATACTATTCTTGCTGCTGTTATTATATGTATTATCAAATATCTATTTAACAGGAGCATTTCCAGTTTATAGGGCTCTTGCAACAGCTCATTTATCCCTTTCCAATATTGCTTTTTTACATAGCCACCATATATGGAAAAAGGTGCCCATTTTTTCTTTACACTTCCAGCATTTATTGGGTATTTCAGTGTACATATTTGCTAATTTTTCTGGCGTCACATACCACCATTTTATATAGGTTTTCTTTAAAGATGGTTGATTTTGTTATCTTGATGTTTACTCTCCATGACTGTAGCCATTGCTCCAGATCTATGCCGTGTCCCAGATTTTGTTTCCACTTTGCCATATGAACTTTTAAGGCCTCCTCTTCTGTCTTCAGTTGTTTCATGAAGGCATATAATTTTCCTATCAGTTTTCCATCTGTTTCTAACAGCAACTTATCGAAAGGGCATCGTTCCATGTAGAATCCCTGTGTTTTGTCTTTGGCAAATCTGGATTCTCTTTGCGCTCTTAGCCACCATCCTGTCTCTATGTTCTGTTCTTTTAGTTCTTCTGCTGACTTTAGCTTACCACTTCCCCAATAGCTGTTCACAGGTGTGGATATTCTCCCACCTTAGTAAATTTGGTTGGGTGAATGCTTCCACTGGTGATATCCATCTTGGTGTTCTGGTATATATTTGGAGTTTTATTTTCTCCCAGACATTCATCAGGGATTTTCTTATTAAGTGATCCTTAAAATAATTATGTGTATCTTTTTTTTAGTACCAGAGGTAGGCATGCCATCCCATTTTAAGGTCATGCCATTCTCATTTTAAAAGCCTTGGGTTGTGCAATAAGATCCATTCCTGTATCCATACCAAAGTACAGGCCTTGTAGTATAACTCCCAATCAGGTAGGTCACATCCGGCTTTCTCTTTGGAGTTCTGTAGGACTTTGAATCTTATTCTTGATCTTTTACCTTGACATATGAATTTTGAGGTTATTTTGTTTAATTCTTGGAAATAGGATTGCTTTCTTACGATTGGGATAGTCTGAAACAGGAACATGAGTTTTGGTAGTATGTTCATTTTAATTGTAGCTATTTGGCTCAGCAGAGAGATATGCATGTCTTTCCATTTATTCAGATCTTCCTTGACTTCTTTAGCAATTTCTGATAGTTATCTTCCATTAAGGAGAAAACCCTATTAGTTATGTGGATTCCTAAGCGTTTCGCATTTTTTCTCATTGAAAACCGGATTTCTCCATTAGCTTCTTGATTTGTATTTTTGTCCTATTCTTAGTAATTATTTTTGTTTTTTGGTAATTAAGTCTAATTCCTTCCATTTAGCCAAATCTTCTTAGTTTCTTCATCGAGGGATCTATTGCTTCTGTAGGTTCTTCTATGTCCTACAGATCGGTTACCTAAAAGTATTTTTTTTTTTTTGAAAAATTTTTTATTGGGTTAGAATCCGTTATTTTTACATTTACATTCAATTTTCCCCAAATTTTTCCTTTCTAACCCCCTCCCTTTCCCCCCCTTTTGTTGACTTCCAACAGTTTTCCAACCCTTTGTCCCTTTTCCCTTACTTCTATTAAATTTCTCTATCTAAAACAAATACATATTCTCCGTTATACTAAGCAGTACATCCTTAACTACTTTTCTTATTGTATACCCAAACTGTAAGTCTTTGTTTCCATCTTGGATAAACAATTTATCCCATTTTCCAATTTTGAATATTTCTATATATCATAAACCTATATATCATAAACCATAAAAATCTTACACATTTAAATCAAACAATTTGACTTATTCTCTATGTATTACTCATTCTATCTTTTTATGGTAATTCTATATAACTCTCGTCACATAGTCAATCAATTTGACTCGTCTATACATTCAGTTTGGTGCATTATACAAATCTTATCAAAGAAAGAAAATATTGTTGATTACTCAATCCGTATATTTAATCCTTATCCTTAATTATTTTCTATCAATATTCTATTTATTAACCAATATATATCTATGTATATATCAATCTGTTAATCTAACTGCTTATAAATTCACATTTATCTCTTCCCCCCCCGGTAAAGTCACCCCCCTCTACATTTTATTATACTTCAGTAGTTCTCAAACTGCCACAGTTTTCCTCCCACCTCCCATTTCTTCTCCAGATATTGTTTCAGCTTCTCCCAATCTGTGTTAAACTGCCCTGAGTCCAGATTTCTCAGTTTTCTTGTCATCTTGTCCATTTCTGCCATGTACAGCAATTTGTAGGTCCAATCTTCAATAGTTGGCACTTCTTGTACTTTCCATTTTTGCGCATACAAAAGTCTAGCTGCTGCTGTCATATAAAATATCAACGTCCTATGATGGGCTGGAATTCCCTCCATTCCCAAGTTTAGTAGCAGGAGTTCTGGGTTCTTATTTATTTGAAATTGTAAAATTTCACTCATTTCTCTTATTATTTCCCCCCAGTACTGCTTAGCTACCTCACACGACCACCACATATGATAGAGGGAGCCCTCATGCTTCCTACATTTCCAGCATTTATTAGAAGTGTTCAAATTCCCTAGCGCAATCTTCTTTGGTGTCATGTACCAACGATAAATCATTTTATAGATATTCTCTTTAATATTTGTACATGTCGTTGTCTTCATTGTAGTCTTCCACAAGTATTCCCATGCCTCCATTGTTATCTCTTTGTTAAAATTTATAGCCCATTTCACCATTTGTGTTTTAACTGTCTCATCCTCAGTATACCATTTCAACAGTACTTGGTATACCTTGGATATTCTTTTCTTGTCCTCTTTAAGAAGGGTCTGCTCTAGTTCCGAATTCTCTATTCGTATACCTCCCATTACAGAGTCCGAGTTATACAAATCTCTGATCTGTCTATACTGGAACCAGTCGTAATTCGGTGATAGTTCCTCTTGCGTCTTTATTCTAAGTTTAGATGCTTCTATTTTAGTTATTTCTTTATAAGTCAAACATTGTCTTTCGTTATCAACAGCTCTCGGGTCTATCACCTCATATGGAACCACCCACCAAGGAGTTCCTTTTTGTAGATAAATTCTGTACTTCTTCCAGATTGTGTATAGACTTCTCCGTACAAAATGGTGCAGGAACATCGAGTTGACCTTTACTTTGTCATGCCATAGGTATGCATGCCATCCAAATATTTTTTTATATCCCTCTAGGGCTAATAGTTTCTTGTTCTTTAATGTCATCCACTCTTTCAACCAAACTAGGCAGATTGCATCGTGGTAAAGTCTCAGGTTGGGCAGTTGCATTCCGCCTCTTTCCTTTGCCTCTTGTAAAACTTTCATTTTCACTCGAGGCTTCTTGCCTGCCCATACAAAATCTGATATTTTCCTCTGCCATTTTTCAAATTGTTTAGAGTCTCTGATGATTGGTATTGTCTGTAGCAAAAACATCACTCTTGGTAACACATTCATTTTAACCGCTGCAATCCTACCCAACCATGACAGATTGAGCCTATTCCATTTAATCAAGTCTCTCTCAATCTGAATCCACAATTTTTCATAATTATTCTTGAACAAATCTATATTCTTTGCAGTCAGTTCAATTCCCAAATATTTCACCTTACTTGTTACTTCACAATCCGTTGTTTCCATTAACAATTGTTGTTTCTGCTTAGTCATGTTTTTGCATAGTATCTTTGACTTCTTTTTGTTAATGAAGAAACCTGCCAAGTCTCCAAACTCCTTGATCTTATCTATCACTTTTGGCATGTTCTCCAGTGGGTCCTCTACAATTAACATTATGTCATCCGCAAATGCTCTGACCTTGTATGAATAGTCCTTTATTTTTATTCCTCGAATTTCCTCGTCTTGTCGTATTTGTATCATCAGAATCTCCAATACTAAAATGAACAACAGTGGAGACAACGGGCAACCTTGTCTTGTTCCTTTGCTTATAGTCAATTTCTTGGTCAATTCATCATTCACCACAATTGCTGCAGTCTGGTCTCTGTAAATTTCCTTAATTGCTCTGATGAATCTTTCTCCTAATTGTAGCTTTTCCATAGTGGCAAACATAAAGTCCCAGTTTAAGTTGTCAAATGCCTTTTCAGCGTCAACAAAGAAGAAACCAACCTCTTTATCACAACGCTTATCATAATATTCAATAGCATCAATCACTGTCCTTAAATTATCTCTTATTTGTCTGTCTGGCAGAAAGCCTGCTTGCTCCTCCTCTATAACTTCCGAAAGCCACCCCTTCAGTCTCTCCGCCAGTATCTTCGCAAAGATTTTATAATCATTGTTGAGTAACGATATAGGTCTGTAATTTTTCACACTAGTCAAGTCTTGGCCCTCTTTTGGGATCAATGATATGTTCGCTTCAGACCAAGTGTCTGGAATCCTTTGATCCCTTAAAACTCCATTGATCACCTCCTTTAGGAATGGTGCCAGCTCATTGGCCATAGTCTTATAAAATTTAGCTGTAAGTCCGTCTGGCCCTGGCGCCTTTCCTAAATTTGCAGATTGTATTGCCTTACTTATTTCCTCATCCGTTACTTCACTGTTCAGTTTATTTCTCCAAGCGTCCGAGATTTCTGGAAGTGTCATTTTCTCCAGATATGACGCTATTGAATCTTTATTTACTTCTTTCTTATTATACAGTTTAGCGTAGAATTTATAAAAGGCTCTACTAATGGTATTCTGTTCCAAATACATTTTATCATCTTCACAAATTTTATTTATTGTTTTCTTTTCCCTTCTCTTCTTCAGTTGCCATGCCAGGTACTTCCCAGGTTTATTTGCACCCTCAAATGCTTTCTGATTCAGCCTTTTGAGATTCCACTCCAATTCTTTATTACTCATTGCTGTTAGCTGTTCTTGCAATATTTTAATTTCCTGGTATAATTTCTTTTTCCCTGGTCTCTTTTTTAACTGTATTTCCTTAGCTTTTATTTTCTCCTCAATCTCTTGTCTCTTCTCCTCTTTCTTCTTTCTTGCTCTACCATTTAAGTCCATTAGTATACCCCTTATAACCGCCTTATAAGCATCCCAAACTTTATCAGTTGGTACTTCTTTATTCACGTTATATTGTATGAAAAACTTTGTCTCTCTTCTCAATATTTCCATATTCTCTTTTTCCTGTAACAAATCCTCATTTATTCTCCATGCTTTCCTTTTCCTCCTTTTCCCCAGCTTCCACATAATTGGGTTGTGATCTGAGCCTACCATCGGCATTATTTCTACATCTTTAGTCCATAACGCCAAATCTTTTGAGGCCCAGATCATGTCAATTCTTGATAATGTGGAGTGCCTTGCAGAATAAAAAGTAAACTGTCTGCTTTTAGGATACTCTCTCCTCCATACATCTTCAAGAGTCTCTTGTTGAATCAGCTCAAAAAAAAGCTTTGGTAATAGTCCTCTTTTCTTTTGTGCCATTGTAGTCTTTTTATCCAGTTCCAAATCTGTCACTCCATTGAAGTCTCCAGCAAGAATTATCTGGTCATATGAAAGATCATCTAAATGCTTCCTCAAATCCTCAAAGAAGCTCTCTTTTGCACCGTTGGGTGCATAGATTCCGACTACCAACACTCTCTTTAAATTCCAAGTACATTCCACTGCTACAAATCTGGCTTCCACATCTTTCATTATGAATTTTGGTTGCAGCTCCTCTTTTACATACAACACCACTCCTCTTTTTTTCTTACTTGAGGCCGCTACAAAGTCTTTGCCCAATTTTCCCAGTTTTAGATATTTTACATCCTGTTTTCGAATATGAGTCTCTTGCAAACAAACAATATCACATTTTTGTTTTAGTAGCCAGTGAAAAATATTTTTTCTCTTATTCGGTGAATTTAGTCCATTTACATTCCAAGATAACACTTTACACTCCATATTCATAATCTTGTTGGTAAGTCTTTTTCATTGTCCCTTATAAATCGCTCCATCTCCCGCTCAGATCTGATACGCTTTTTGGCGCCTCCAAATTCGAAGGACAAACCCTCTGGGAGCTCCCATCTGTACCTGATTTTCATGTCCTTCAGCATCTGGATTAGCGCTCTATATTTTTTCCGATCTAGTAACACTGATCTGGGTAGTTCCTTCATTATAATGATTGTCTTGCCATCGATCTCCAATGGATCTTGAAACTGTTTAGTCACAATCTTCTCTTTCATATTTCTTGTTGTAAATTGTACAATCACGTCTCTTGGTACTTTTCTCTGGGTTGCAATTCTCGAGTTCACACGATATGCCACATCTAGGATAGCCACAACATCCTCCTCCTCCTTCCCCAGGTATTCAGCTAACACCTCCGTCATCTGCTCTTGCGCTGTCTTTCCTTCCATTTCCGGCAGGCCGCGAAATCTGAGCTGCTTCTCCATATGTCTACTTTCCGCAACCGCCATCCTTCCCCTCATCAACCTCATCTCTGTTTGTTGCGTATCTGCTAAGTTCTCCATCGCTCCTTCTACTGTTTTAACTCTCTGCTGCGTCCCTTGTAATTCACTTTGTATTGTTTCCATACCTTTCTTCACTTCTGACAGCTCCGATTTTACTTCTGACAGCTCCGATTTTACTGTCTGTTTAACCTCTTTGATCAGCTCCAATTTCATGTCTTTAAATTCTTTAATCACCTCCAAAAGTTTTTTATCCAGGTTTTCTATTGCCGATTGCCACTCTTTCTTCGACATCGTGGGGCTTGCTTTAGCTCGCTCCCACGAATCCGCTCTCTTCCTTAGCTCCGTGGCGTTAAATTTAGTACCTTTTTTATTTCAAATGTCCCGGTCTTCTTGCATAAATTAATTTTAAAGGGTCCAAAATGTCGGGCGTCTTTTCTCTATGGTCTCCCTATGATTTTATAATCCAATATGGCCTACTTCCTTTTCCGCTGAAGCCGCGACCCTTCCCCTCTCAAAGATGGCGATTCCCTTCTTCCTGCCCTCCAGCAAGGGCCGCTTCTCTCCAGCCGCTCTATTGTTGTTACGCACTTCCTGTCTCCCGTCTTCCCACAGCAGGTCTCGCGATGGTGTCTTTTTCTCACAGCTCCAAAGCCACAGGTATTCAAAACAATAATCCGATTTCTTTAATAACTTCTTTAAACTTAGTCTCTTTTCTAATACAACTCCTGCCGGAGCTTCCCCTCCTTTTCGCTAGTCTGTTGCAGTTTAAAAGTCTACTTTTTTTCCTCTCTGTTTTTATCAATCTGTCCCGTATCGGAAGATAGTGATCTTTACCTTCCCTTCACTTTCCTCGGGTTGTAATCGCTGTTTCGATTTCAAGTTCTCCTTTCCACTTCTTCCCCCAATCGAAGCTTGGGTATGTAGGTCTTATGCCAGCCGAATTGGCCCCAAAACTGCCGCAGAGATTGTAGCCGACCCGTCGCAAGGTGGGACCTCAAGCTTACGGCTGGCGAGTGTGACAGGAACAGGTAGAAGCGACGTCCATTGGTCTCCCTAGACGAGGTGCCTGGGTGCCTCTTCATCGAGTGTGGAGAGACTCAGTGTTATCCAGGAATGCACTTTTGAAAGACAGAGCTGGTGGAGATCACTCTCCTGGGGACTTATCCTCGCACAGCCCACCAGCACCTCTGGCATCTCCCCTTCTGGAGCCATGGCCCTGGTTGATTGATTAAATCGAATGTTGTTGCTGTTGTTGTTATTCTCGATCTTCGGGTGAGGATGTCACCATGGGAAGAGGGCACTGGAACGTGCTAATGGGGGGACTCAGTGAAGCCCGCTATCGTTATGATCTCATCCGAGTTGCTGGAAGGATATTAAATCAATTACTCCAGTCCTTTACATTGTATCTGAGTCAATCTATGTGTGACTCTGTCTCCCAGGTGGGTCTCAACAACTTTCTTGCTGGAATTCCCCTGCTGCAGATCAAGCTGCATTTAATCCAGCGGTCCTATGGTTTTTATATCAAAGGCCTTTATTTAAGGTACACTCCAAAACATATTACAAACCTCGAAGGTTATATGTTAAATATATTTTGTAAATTTTTACATTTTTAATTCTTAGAACGGTGCAAGTGCTCAAATGTGATAAATATTCTATAATAAATATACTACAATAAATATACAGCTAGTAAATCTTCATAAATAATCATAAATATTCATCAAGCGTCCAATCTTTCCAGTCCAGTTTGAATTTCAAATACCAGAGTTGTAAACTGTACATTCTTAGTTCTTATTCTATTTCAAAGCTGTTAATATCTGTGTGGAGCTTGAAACCTATAAATGTCTGTGTGGAGTATCTTCAGGTGACAGCATTGCCTAGTGGTTACAGCTGAAACTCTCCAAGGTTGGGCTATGAGAACCTGTATGATCTTGTTCTTTATTCTGTTTCAAAGCTGTTGATATCTGTTTGAAGTTTCAGAACTGTTCATATCTTCAGACAACAGCATTTCCCAGTGGTTATAGCTGAGACCATCTAAAAATTGGGCTGTAAGAGCCTGGCGGATGTCGCCAGCCTGCTTTCCCGTTTCCACCATGTCTTTTTCAAAGGCTCAAATCAACATACACTGTAATGAAACCATATGATGTTGCATTAAATATTACACGATATTACACGATTACAACCTCCCTTAATCAAATCATATATATGCCTGTTACTTACAATCACTCCAACACCCCCACACTCGTTTCCTGGAAGATGAAGGAGCCGACGGACCATTGCCGTAGGGTTCTAATGCTCATGATGTCATATAAATACACTTTTGCAGCCATAAATTACAGATTTATAGGTACAGTGTTGTATTAAACAGATGCATAATTATATCACAAATAGCAAGAGAGTTCCGTCTCATTGTTTAACCCATATGGAAACAAGGTTTCCATATGGTTTGGGTTCATATATCCCAAAGTCTTCTAACAGTTGTACAATCCACTTGAGTTCTTGGCATGCTTCTGCTGCTGCTATGTATTCAGCTTCTGTAGTTGATGCCGCTACAAGGCCTTGCTTTCTGCTTGTCCAACTGATTGCTCCTCCACCATAAAAGAATACTCATCCACTGGTAGACTTTCTGTCTGTGATGTCTTCTGCCCAGTCAGCATCCATGAATCCCACTAGTCTGGGATTGTCGCTTGCTGGTAGCTTGAGCTTCAGTTGTGCAGTACCTCTCAGGTATCTTGCCAGTCTTTTGACTGCTTGCCAGTCATTCACACTTGGTGATGCACTTTTCCTGTACAGTATTCCAACTGCTGCTGCTATGTCAGGTCTGGTCACTGTACTTATGTAGAGCAGTTTTCCAATTGCTTCTCTGTACACTTTGATGTTTCTCAGAGGTTCATTGTTTCCATCTTGTTTCAGGAAATCTGTTTCCATTGGAGTACATGTTGGTTTTCCATCTTTCATATCCATGTAGTCTAGGAAATCCATGATCTTTTGCTTTCGATTGAGAAGATAGCTTCCATCTTCCTCTCGCTCTATTTGAACGCCGAGGTAAAAACTGACATTTCCAAGATGCTTTACTTCAACCTCTTGGTTCAGGTGCTGAATTATTTCATCACAATCTTGTTGATCCTCATAACAAAGGAGAAGATCATCTACATAAATCAGAATAAAAGTCCATTTGTTGTCTTTCTTTCTTGTGTACAGGCAGCATTCTGCCCCGCTTTGCTTGAATCCTTCTTTGATGAGCATTTGGTTCAGTTTCTGGTTCCAGGCTCTTGCAGCCTGTTTCAGTCCATAAATGCTCTTCTGCAGTTTGCATACAAGTCCTCTGTCTTTGGACTGTTCAAATCCAGGAGGCTGTGTCATATACACGTCTTCTTCCAGCTCTCCATGTAGAAAAGCAGTTTTCACATCCAGATGCTCCACATGCATCTTCCTCGCGGCTGCTATGCTCAGTAGTGTTCTTACTGAAGTGTGTTTCACTACTGGCGCAAAGGTTTCATCATAGTCTTCTCCATACTTCTGGGAATATCCCTTTGCAACTAGTCTTGCTTTGTACTTTTGTACTTCTCCATCTGCATCAAGTTTGGTTTTGAAAATCCATTTGCATCCTACTGTCCTTTTTCCAGGTGGTAGTTCTGTGAGGATCCATGCCTTGTTCTGGATCAGAGAGTCAATTTCTTCTTTTGCAGCTTTTCTCCATTTCTCTGCTTCTCTTGTTGGCATTCCTTCTATGTCTTTCCCCGCTAGAAGGTTCTGGTACAGCTTCTGTTTTTGCCAGGTAAGAGAATTTCAGTGGTGGAACTCCTTTGTTTGTTCTGTCTGAGTGTCTGACACTTGGCTCTGCTTCCCCTTCTCTTTCTGTGGGCTCTGCAGGTGTCTCTTGCGTCTCAATCAGGTCCCAGAGTTGCACAATCTCTGGCTGCTGTGCTGCATCAGCTTCCTTTGGTGTAGACTCTCTGGTGTCAGGCTTGCTTGCCTTCTCCTTTTCATCAATGTACACCACATGGCGGATCTTCACCATGTCTGTCTCTGGGTTGAGGCTTCGGTATCCCTTGCATCCCAGTGCATATCCAACAAATATGCCTTCTTCTGTTCTGAGATCCATCTTAGACCTCTTTTCCTTCGGAACATAAGTGTAGGCCTTTGATCCAAATGCTCTCAGATGCCTGACACTGGGCTTGCGTTTGTACCACAGTTCAAATGGTGTGCTGCTTGCACCCTTTGTAGGTAGCATGTTCTGCAGATAGGCAGCAGTGTTGATAGCTTCTCCCCAATGTTTTTTGAGGTAGCTGTGCTTCTTGCAGCATGCTTCGGCACATTTCTGTGAGAGAACAATTTTTCCTCTCTGCTATCCCGTTGAGTTCAGGGGTGTATGCCACGGTCAGGTGATGCTCTATTCCTTCAGCTGCTAAGAAGCTTGTCATCTCCTTCCCCACGTACTCGCCTCCATTGTCTGTGCGGATAGCCATTGGTTTTCTCTGGAATCTGTTCTGCACCATTGCTAGGTACACCTTGAATTTTTCCAGTACTTGGCTCTTTTCCTTGAGCAGGTAGATCATAGTAAATCTTGAAAAATCATCAGTAAAAGTCAGAAAATACTTACCATTTTAGCATGTCCAAGCCTTCTGTGGATAAAATGAGTACAATTCTTGTGACTGCACTTTTCAATTAAATTCACTGCCCCTTCAGAGCAATCCAGCATATACAGGCCATCCTTTAATGTGCCATGTGCAATTAATTCACCTTCATTGCTAGTAAAACATTTCTCTCCTTTGAATACAGTTTCAATGCCCTTTTTCGCCATCATAGATACAGATAACAAGTTAGTTTTAAGTTCAGGTATGTAGAGACAATCAGCAATCTGCACTTCTCTAGTTTGGCCACTGGGTAGCACACAACATGCAGATACGGTCCCTTGTCCCCGAGCTGTTAAAGCTTCTCCATTTGCCGTATACAATTTTTCATGATATGTATTCATCTCATCAAAACGTTTTTCCTCTTTGCATAAATGGTTAGTACATCCACTGTCAACAGCCCATTTGCATATGCTTTGATCATTTTTACCAACATTTAAACAGTTATTATTCAATCTGCCTCTTCCTCGGCTATCGGCATTTGGTGAGCTATTAACTCTATCTGCATTCCTAAAGGCTTTTGTTTCCGTCCCTCGTGGCGATTTGCTCACTCTCTGTGAATCACGAAACCTGCAGTCCTTTCTTAAATGTCCTCTCTTTCTGCAGATGCTGCAGAAGAAATCATTTCTTGAACTGACTCTTAACGCAAGTTCTTTTGGCTGATCATGTCTGTTAAGATTTTTTTCTTGCAATCTTGCGAGTACATAGTTTAAGCTTAGACTTTCTCTCATTTCCAAAACATGCACAATGCTTGCATAAGATTGAGGAAGGCTGCTTAACAGAATTATAGCTAAATCCTCATCCTGGATCTTTCCGAGGGATCTTAATTTCTGTGTTAATTCCATGAAATTTGCAATATGGTCTTTTAGTTGTTGCTGGGGCTGCATTTGAATCCGATAATTGTCTCAATAGCAAGATTTTAGTTTTAATTTATTCTTGCCTGTTTATTTGTAGAAGAGACCTCCATATTTGTCCTGCCGTGGGCTCATGAATAACTCTTAACAATTGTTTATCACTTAAAGCATTAATGATAATAGATCTTGCCTTATTATCCTGCTTTATCCATTTGGCTTCATTCTGTTGGTTTCCTGTCGGTTTTTCATCTGTTACCGCAGACCAGATGTCCAATTGTATGAGGTGCGCCTTTATCCTTTCTGCCCAGAGATCGTAATTCCTTCCATCGTCTAGCCGATCGACTTTGAACCCCTGCTGTGCACTATAGGAGTCGGCCATCTTTCCTCTATTGTCTGCCCTCTGTACTTTAGCCTGCGGCTATGGCAGAAGTTTTATTACTCTATCTTAATTTCAGCTTGCGTTAATTGCTTCTGGGCCCATAACCCTGTTAGAGCGAGTGTAAATAACGCTGCAGAATAAACGCTGAGCTGATTAGAGAGGCAAAAGCTTTATTTGAGGAAGTTACATACTTGAGGGAAAGAAAGAGAGAGAGAGACTCTAGCTATCTGACTACATCTTGCAGAGAGAGAGAGAAGAAGTGTGGCAGGAGAGAGAAGAAGCAGGATATTGCCCTATTTAGCCCAATAGGAGACAACACAAGGAAATGAGCCCCAGGAAACAAAAGAGGTGCTACTCTCACTGTCCTAACAAAGTGACCCTTGCTGCCCCCTGCATGGCAGGCTCTTCTTCCTTCTTGCTGCTGCAGTACACCAGTCACTGCCAATTCTAACATTTCTCTAACCACTCCTTTATTGAGGGTGGGGAGTGGCATGGGAAGAGGCAGAGGTGCCACCCTGCTGATTCTCCGTGTTGGCCTAAATATAGAGCTTTGCAGGATTGCTAGGTCCTGGTTGGGAAATTCCTGCAGGTGGGCGGGTGGAGCCAGTAGGTGTTGCTTTTGGAGTCTACCCTCCAAAGCAACCACTTTCTCCTGGGATCTTATTTCTGTAATCTGGTGATCACTAGTTAATCCGGAAGATCTCCACACACATACACGCCCCAGTCACCATGGTGGTTGGCAAACCTCCCCTGGCAGCTTTCTCTAGTACTCCCTCTGCCTGTGCCTCAGTTTCTCAGCCTCAGAAGGCCTGCACCCTGCCCAGGGCCAGCAGTCAGAAGTGGACGGGGTGGGCCAATGCACAGGCACTCCTCTGCTGGGCAAGGATTGTTTTTCTTCTTTCACTTTCCAAACTTAGGACGATTTCCCCACGCTAAGCAGACACAGTTCCCCTCTTTGTTAACAGCAAATCCAAGGACATCAATGAGAGATTTGGGGGATTTCTGCCTGTCACAGGCATGAGAGGGGAACAATCTCTCCAGCTTTGTGTTGGGCATGGAGACCTCAAAGCAGGGATCGTTGATGTCCCACAGAATCCAAACTAGCAATGAGCTTGCCAATGCATAATCACTGATTGTGTTGTTATTTTCATCCACAGTTCCATCTCGCCGTCGGGCAGTTAAGGTGAGTAAAGGAGTTAGTCAACAAAGAGGCTCATCCACTTAGATCTCACTGCTCCTCAGGAGATGGGAAGGAAGTAAGGGAGGGAGCCCAAGGAGGCCTCTGGCCAGGATTCCCTATCCCACGTCAGTCCTGGCCAGGGAGATGAGGCAGAAGCGTGGGGTGAGATAGATGCGGGCCCGTTGTCGTCATCCTCCAATGGCAGCCATGTCTGCTGAAGTTATAAAAAGTTCTCTTCTTTGGGAATGGAGATGGGAATTCTTAGCCAGCCACATCCTCTTTGGGAGCAAATGTGTAGAGCTCTTGGGGAATTAGCAGCAGGAATCCCGATGCCCATGAGCTCCGCTTTGGGGAGATGCCTTTGATGAGGTTGGGGAGAAATTTCCTACTGTCCGATAGCACAGCAGGAGTTGAGTCCAGCGACACCTTACAGACGCACAAGGTCCCGGGGTCAGCTTCTGAGAGTCAGAGCTCTCTTCTTCAGATAGGAGTAGGAATGGAAATCCTTGAGACTTTACATCCCAGACAAAAGGTGGGAGGGTGGTTACAAGAGAGGGCATTAGGATGTGAAAGTTCAGGGAAGCCCAACTAGAGCAGAAATTAGCACCTGTGATAAGATAAGAATCCTCTGCCCTGGGCTGGGGATGTCCATTGTTCTGAATTTGTGAACGAACTCCATTTCAGCATCCTCACGTTGTTGTGCCCACCCCTTGAAGTTTCTCTGTCTGAGGAGAGCCACCTCTAGGTCAGCAATGGAATGTTCTGGAACATTCCCACTGGTTTGGGGGGGGGGGTTGTGGCTTTGCAAGTTTGATTGATGTCCTTTTATTCTGAAGAGGGGGGGCTCTGACCCTCGAAACCTCATACCCTCAAAACCCTGTTGGTCTCTTTGGAGCCATCGGACTCCATTCCTGCTCTGCAGACCAACACGGCTGCCCACCCTGAACTTGGCAGAATGGGACCCCCTGTTGGTATTCCAAGTTGGCTGGACTTATCCAGAATGAATGCTTTCTCTCAGCATGCTGGCTACCAACTGCAGTTCCCTCCAGTCCGCAAGGTCCAGCCACCCTCCCATCACAGCGCCCTCCGCTCACCCGTCCAGAGGCCTCATTTCAGCCCACAGTCACCAATACTCAAACGCCACATTGAGCAGCAGGAATAAAAGACAGGAACTGATTTACTTGCAAAATATTACAATGTCTTCTCTCTCTCAGGTTCCAGAAAATGTCATCATGGAGGAGGAATTCTCCTCCTCCTCCAGCCCAGCCTCCTGCAGGAGAATGCCAAAGGGTAAAGGACCATTATCTCTTTCTCCTTTTATCCTGCCTTCCATCCAAGAAGCTCAAGGCAGAAGGTTTGAGGGTAACCCATATCTCTGGGCCTTCCATCTGCAGGCCAGGATGAAATCTACCATCGGCATCTCAAGGAGATTTTGAGATTTCAAAGTTCTTTCAAAAACTCCCTCTAGAGAATCTTTCACTCTTGACTGTGATCCTGAGAGCCAGTATGGTATTGATGTGGGAGTACAATACAGGAAATCAGGAATCCCTTCTGCACATTACCTGGAAGCTTGAGGGTGGCGAGTGGCAAGGGAAGAGGCAGAGGCGCTGCCCTGCTGATTCTCTGTGTTGGCCAGAATATGGAGCTTGGCAGGATTGCTAGGTCCCGGTTGGAAAATTCCTGCAGGTGGACGGGTGGAGCCAGTAGGTGTTGCTTTTGGAGTCTTCCCTCCAAAGCGACCACTTTCTCCTGGGATCTTATTTCGGTAATCTGGTGATCAGTAGTTAATCCAGAAGATCTCCACACACACACACACACCCCCCAGTCACCATGGTGGTTGGCAAACCTCCCCTGGCAGCTTTCTCCAGTACTCCCTCTGCCTGTGCCTCAGTTTCTCAGCCTCAGAAGGCCTGCACCCTGCCCAGGGCCAGCAGTCAAAAGTGGACGGGGTGGGCCAATGCAGAGGCACTCCTCTGCTGGGCAAGGATTGTTTTTCTTCTTTCACTTTCCAAACTTAGGACGATTTCCCCATGTTAAGCAGACACAGTTCCCCTCTCTTTGTTAACAGCAAATCTGAGGGCATCAAAGCGAAGGAGAGATTTGGGGGATTTCTGCCTGTCACAGGCATGATTTCTGCCCGTCGCTATGTGTGTTAGTTATTGTAGTCTATGTTGTTAATTGGTAGGGTATTGGGGTTTTGTGTATGTTTGATAGTTTAGTCTGTGATAGTTGGTGGGCTGTTGCTTTTGTGAGGGTGGTGGGTTAGCACTATGATCATTGGTGAGGAGGCCGGCTTGGGGTCGAGGATCCCAGTGATCCGGGGACGCGGGAGGTATGGTGGTGGGAGCAGATTATGGAAAGGAAGGGCATTGAGACATGGTAGGGCTCGGTGCCCTTCCAATCTGCGTCCCATCCCAAGATATACCTGTTGTGGGGCTAGGATATTAAACCACTCTCCGACACTGGCGCTGGGCAATGCCAGGTCCATAAATAATAAGACCAAAACGCTGCAAGATTATCTTGCAGCCTTGAATGTGGACCTGGCTTGCGTGACCGAGACCTGGGTGAGGGAGGACGAGACGGTCGCTTTGAAAGAATTAGCCCCCCCCCCAGGTTGTACGGTCCTCCACCAGTCCCGGACAAGTGGTCGGGGGGGAGGCGTGGCTTTGCTCATTCGGGAGTCTTTCTCCTTCAGACCACTCCCCACCCCAAAAATTACTGGCATCGATTGTGTGGGCCTAGCGTTGGACGCCGAGGAGAGGTTGGCAATATGCGTGGTGTACCGACCGCCTACTGCACCTGCATCTTCCCTGTCTGGTCTCTTGGAGGCGGTGGCCAGCTGGGCCTTGGAATTCCCAAAACTTTTGGTTCTCGGGGATTTCAACGTCCATGCTGACGACGATGCCTCCATGCAGGCCATTGACCTAGTGTCCTCCATGGCGGCCCTGGGACTCTCCCAGTTTGTTTCAGCTCCCACGCATCAAGCAGGTCACACGCTGGATTTGATTTTTGGGGCAGGGATGATGGTGGTCCTGGATGCCTATGATGCAGTGCCATGGTCAGATCACTTTGTTCTGAAGGCTCGTCTGAGCATGCCGCTCCTTTCCCGGGTGGGCGGTGAGCGGATTTACGCTCGCCCGCGGAGGCTTATGGATCCAATTGGTTTCCAGGCGGCTCTGCAGGATCCGATGCCCCCTGGCAGTACGTTAGATGAGCTGGTGGATGATTGGCATGGCCGTCTTTCCGAAGCCATCGACGCTATTGCCCCCTGCCGTCCTCTCCGAGCCCGCAAACGGGTAGCTCCTTGGTTTACCGAGGAGCTTCGCCAGATGAAGCGGTCTCTGAGACGACTAGAGCGAGTGTGGAGGCAGGGGCGCGACGAAGAGGCAAGAACATCTTATAGGACGTTTATGAAAGCCTATGAGGTGGCAGTGAAAGCAGCAAAGAGGGATTTCTTTGCTGCTTCCATTGCGTCTGCTAGCTCACGCCCGGCTCAATTATTTCGAACAGTTCGGTCCTTGGTCTCCCTCTCTCAGGGAGACCACCAAATTCTTAATTCGACTATTGGCTGCGAGGCTTTTGCAAGCTATTTTGTGGGCAAAATCTTGTCCCTTCGCCGTGGCCTGCCGCCCACTGTTGATACAGTAAGGGAACTGGAGACCCCTTGGCCGTCTTCTGGGTCCGTATTAGATCCTTTCAGGCTGCTCTCTCAGGACGATGTTGACAGGATCCTGCAGGGGATGAGGCCAACCACCTGTCCTCTGGACCCCTGCCCATCCTGGCTGGTGAAGGCCAGCTCGGAGGGGCTACGGGACCATTTGGAGGCCATTGTTAACATCTCCCTGAGCTCTATGGTTTTTCCAGGAGCGTTAAAGGAGGCGGTAGTGCAGCCTCTCCTGAAAAAAACATCTTTGGACCCCACCAACCCGTCCAGTTACCGCCCAGTGTCGAACCTCCCGTTCCTGGGCAAGGTGATTGAGTGGGCGGTGGCGGTACAACTGCAGGAATTCCTGAATGATGCTCTAGTCCTGGACCCATTCCAGTCTGGCTTCCGTCCTGGCCATGGGACGGAGACAGCCTTGGGTGCCCTCACAGACGACCTTCGCAAGCATCTGGATCGAGGCGGGTCAGCGCTGCTTGTGTTACTTGATCTCACAGCAGCGTTTGACACGGTTGACTATGATTTGTTGGCCAGCCGCCTTGCCGACGTGGGGATTAGGGGGACAGTCTTACAGTGGCTGGTCTCCTTTCTCCAGGGTCGGGGACAGAGGGTGGCACTCGGGGGAGATCTATCGGCCCGTCACCCTTTGGTGTGCGGGGTTCCCCAAGGGGCAATACTCTCCCCGATGTTATTCAACATCTATATGCGCCCCCTCGCCCAGTTGGTGCGGAGGTTTGGGCTGGGTTGTCATCAATACGCAGATGACACCCAACTTTTTCTGTTGATGGACGGCCGGCCAGACACGGCCCCAGACAATCTGGCCAGAGCTTTGGAGGCTGTGACGGCATGGTTGAAACAGAGCAGGCTGAAATTGAACCCAGTGAAGACGGAGGTCCTGCAGCTGGGACGGGGGCTGCCAGATGTTGGTATCCAGCTCCCTGTCCTGGATGGGACACCACTGGCAACTTTGCCAGTGGTAAAGAGTCTGGGTGTGCTCCTGGATGCCTCCCTATCGATGGAGGCCCAGCTCACGGCGGTTGCCAAGTCTGCATTTTTCCATCTTCATCAGATCAGGCAACTTGCCCCCTACCTGACACCCCAGGACCTGGCTACAGTGATCCACACAACGGTCACCTCCAGGCTAGATTACTGTAACTCACTCTACGCTGGGCTACCCTTGGGCCTGATCCAGAAACTACAACTGGTCCAGAATGCGGCGGCACGGGTCCTGACTGGTATATCTTACCAGTCACATATCACACCTGTCCTGCGCCAGCTGCACTGGCTTCCGGTTGAATTCCGAATCAGGTTCAAAGTGTTGGTTCTTACCTTTAAAGCCCTGAGTGGGTTGGGACCGGCATATCTTCGGGACCGCCTCTCCCTGTACGTTCCCCGGAGATCGCTCCGATCAGCGAACAAATATTTACTTGTGGTCCCCGGCCCTAAGGAAGCCCGCCTCGCTTCAACCAGGGCCAGGGCCTTTTCAGTCCTGGCCTCAGCCTGGTGGAACGCTCTGTCAATGGAAACCCGGGCCCAGCGGGACATATTATCGTTCCGCCGGGCCTGTAAGACAGAGCTGTTCCGACAGGCGTTTGGTGATTGAAGGGGGCGGTGCCATGTCGGCCTCCCACCTTTGGGGTGGGGGAGGGTTCTCCCCACCACTGCACTTTGTTAATTTGTTTTATTATTTGTATATTGATTTTAGTTTTTGTTTTTATCGATTTTAACTGTTCACCGCCCAGAGCCCCTTGGGATGGGCGGTATATAAATTGAATAAATAAATAAATAAATAAATAAAATAAAAATCTCTCCAGGTTTGTGTTGGGCATGGAGACCTCAAAGCAGGGATCGTTGATGTCCACAGAATCCGAACTAGCAATGAGCTTGCCAATGCAGAATCACTGATTGTGTTGTTATTTTCATCCACAGTTCCATCTCGCAGTCGGACAGTTAAGGTGAGTAAAGGAGTTAGTCGACGAAGAGGCTCATCCACTTAGATCTCACTGCTCCTCAGGAGATGGGAAGGAATTAAGGGAGGGAGCCCAAGGAACCCTCTGGCCACGATTCCCAATCCCACGTCAGTCCAAGCCAGGGAGATGAGGCAGAAGCGTGGGGTGAGATAGATCCGTTCCCATCGTCGTCATCTTCCAATGGCAGCCATGTCTGCTGAAGCCAGAGAAAGTTCTCTTCATTGGGAATGGAGGTGGGAATTCTTAGCCAGCCACATCCTCTTTGGGAGCAAATGTGTAGAGCTCTTGGGGAATTAGCAGCAGGAATCACTATGCCCATGAGCTCCACTTTGGGGGAGTGCCTTTGATGAGGCTGGGGAGAAATTTCCTACCCTGCCTGGTAGCACAGCAGGATTGGAGCCCAGAGACACCTTCGAGACCTACAAGGTCCCGGGGTCAGCTTCTGAGAGTCAGAGCTCTCTTCTTCAGCTATGAGTAGGAATGGAAATCCTTGAGCCTTTACATCCCAGCCAGAAGGTGGGAGGGTGGTTACAAGAGAGGGCATTAGGATGTGAACGTTCAGGGAAGCTCGATTAGAGCAAAAATTAGCACCTGTGATGAGATAAGAATCCTCTGCCCAAGGCTGGGGAGGTCCATTGTTCTGAATTTGTGAACGAACTCCATTTCAGCATCCTCAGGTTTTGCCCACCCCTTGAAGTTTCTCTGTCTGAGGAGAGCCACCTCTAGGTCAGCAATGGAATGTTCTGGAACATTCCCACTGGTTTCTGGGGGTTGTGGTTTTGAAAGTCTGATTGATGTCCATTTATTCTGAAGAGGGGGGGCTCTGACCCTCAAAACCTCATACCTTAAAAACCCTGTTGGTCTCTTTGGAGCCATCGGACTCCATTCCTGCTCTGCAGACCAACACGGCTGCCCACCCTGAACTTGGCAGAATGGGACCCCCTTTGGGTTTTTTGCCAAGTTGGCTGGACTTATCCAGAATGAATGCTTTCTCTCAGCATGCTGGCTGCCAACTGCAGTTCCCTCCAGTCCGCAAGGTCCAGCCACCCTCCCATCACAGCGCCCTCCGCTCACCCGTCCAGAGGCCTCATTTCAACCCACAGTCACCAATACTCAAGCGCCACATTGAGCAGCAGGAATAAAAGACAGGAACTGATTTACTTGCAAAATAATACGATGTCTTCTCTCTCTCAGGTTATGAGTAACATCAGCGTGGAGGCGGAAATCCACGCCTCCCGCCCAGCCTCCTGCCGCCAAAAGCCAAAGGGTAAAGGACCATTCTCTCTTTCTCCTTTTATCCTGCCTTCTATCCAAGAAGCTCAAGGCAGAAGATTTGAGGGTGGCCTGGGCAGCCCCCCTTTGCAACCCAAGGGACTCTGCCAGGAGAACTGAAGGGGGGAAGGGGGGAGACCAGATACTCTGAAGCAATCAGCACTCCTTTCTTTTACCCGCAGAGAAAAAAAGAACATTCCTCCAGAGGCTGTTCTCCTGCGGCAGATAGGGAACACCTCAGGGCCATTTTGCAGACGAGAAATAACTGAAAGACGCAGCCCTCGGGCAGCTGTGCAGGCTCAATGAAGACCGTGTGTGTCGAATCATAGCTGAGCTCCGCCTCCCTCCCTTCTCTCCTCACCCACCCCCAGGCTCACCCCGCATTGGTTCCCTGTCCCTCCCCCAGGCTCCAACCTTTCCAGGGCTGCCCGCCCCTCTTACCAGTTGACATGTCCAACAGCCTGGATACCTGGGCTCTTCTCCACCCTTAACTTTCAGCTGTGGCAGTTTCAGCCTCGCCTACAGGGTGGGGCTGGCTGGCCCTCTCGCAGCCAGAGGGCTGTGAGAGAAGCTGTCCACTCCGGAGCGATCTCCACTGGCACAGCCTTTCAGAACTACAATGCCCAGCTAGCATTGCCTCTTCCGACGCTTGAGGAACATGTGCCCAGTCGTCTCATCGAGAGAGAATCCGTATCTCTGGGCCTTCCATCTGTAGGCCAGGATGAAATCTACCATCGGCATCTCAAGCAGATTTTGAGATTTCAAAGTTCTTTCAAAAATTCCCTCTAGAGAATCTTTTTCTCTTGACTGTGATTCTGAGAGCCAGTATGGTATTGATGTGGGAGTACAATATAGAAAATCAGGAATCCCTTCTGCACATTACCTGGAATCTTGAGGGTGGCGAGTGGCAAGGGAAGAGGCAGAGGTGCCTTTGAATATGGAGCTTTGCAGGATTGCTAGGTCCCGGTTGGGAAATCCCTGCAGGTGGACAGGATGGGCCAATGCAGAGGCTCCTCTGCTGGGCAAGGATTGTTTTCCTTCTTTCACTTTCCAAACTTAGGATGATTTCCCCACACTAAGCAGACACAGTGCCCCTCTCTTTGTTAACAGAAAATCCAAGGACATGAAGGAGAGATTTGGGGGATTTCTGCCTGTCTCAGGAACGAGAGGGGGAAAATCTCTCCAGCTTTGTGACGGGCATGGAGACCTCAAAGCAGGGATCGTTGATGTCCCACAGAATCCGAACTAGCAATGAGCTTGCCAATGCAGAATCACTGATTGTGTTGTTATTTTCATCCACAGATTCATCAGATGTGATATTCAGCATCTTGGTGACGGTGAGTAAAGGAGTTAGTCAACTAAGAGGCTCATCCACTTAGATCTCACTGCTCCTCAGGAGATGGGAAGGAAGTAAGGGAGGGAGCCCAAGGAGCCCTCTGGCCACGATTCCCAATTCCTCGTCAGTCCTGGCCAGGGAGATGAGGCAGAAGCGTGGAGTGAGATAGATGCGTGCCCATCGTCGTCATCTTCCAATGGCAGACATATCTGCTGAAGCCAGAGAAAGTTCTCTTCATTGGGAATGGAGGTGGGAATTCTTAGCCAGCCACATCCTCTTTGGGAGCAAATGTGGAGAGCTCTTGGGGAATTAGCAGCAGGAATCACTATGCCCATGAGCTCCACTTTGGGGGAGTGCCTTTGGTGAGGCTGGGGAGAAATTTCCTACCCTGCCTGGTAGCACAGCAGGAGTTGAGTCCAGCGACACCTTCGAGACCTTCAAGGTCCCGGGGTCAGCTTCTGAGAGTCACAGCTCTCTTCTTCAGCTATGAGTAGGAATGGAAATCCTTGAGCCTTTACATCCCAGCCAGAAGGTGGGAGGGTGGTTACAAGAGAGGGCATTAGGATGTGAACGTTCAGGGAAGCTCGATTAGAGCAGAAATTAGCACCTGTGATGAGATAAGAATCCTCCGCCCTGGGCTGGGGAGGTCCATTGTTCTGAATTTGTGAACGAACTCCATTTCAGCACCCTCACGTTGTTGTGCCCACCCCTAGAAGTTTCTCTGTCTGAGGAGAGCCACCCCTAGGTCAGCAATGGAATGTTCTGGAACATTCCCACTGGTTTTGGGGGGGGGGTTGTGGCTTTGCAAGTCTGATTGATGTCCTTTTATTCTGAAGAGGGGGGTCTCTGACCCTCGAAACCTCATACCCTCAAAACCCTGTTGGTCTCTTTGGAGCCATCGGACTCCATTCCTGCTCTGCAGACCAACACGGCTGCCCTCCCTGAACTTGGCAGAATGGGACCTCCTTTGGGTTTTCCCAAGTTGGCTGGACTTATCCAGAATGAATGCTTTCTCTCAGCATGCTGGCTGCCAACTGCAGTTCCCTCCAGTCCGCAAGGTCCAGCCACCCTCCCATCACAGCGCCCTCCGCTCACCCGTCCAGAGGCCTCATTTCAACCCACAGTCACCAACACTCAAACGCCACATTGACCAGCAGGAATAAAAGACAGAAACTGATTTACTTGCAAAATAATACGATGTCTTCTCTCTCTCAGGTTCAGGATGAAATAATAACAGAGGCGGAGTTCATCTCCGCCTCCACCAAAAGAGCCGGGAGAAAAAAAAAGGGTAAAGGACCATTCTCTCTTTCTCCTTTTATCCTGCCTTCTATCCAAGAAGCTCAAGGCAGAAGATTTGAGGGTGGCCTGGGCAGCCCCCCTTTGCAACCCAAGGGACTCTGCCAGGAGAACTGAAGGGGGGAAGGGGGGAGACCAGATACTCTGAAGCAATCAGCACTCCTTTCTTTTACCCGCAGAGAAAAAAAGAACATTCCTCCAGAGGCTGTTCTCCTGCGGCAGATAGGGAACACCTCAGGGCCATTTTGCAGACGAGAAATAACTGAAAGATGCAGCCCTCGGGCAGCTGTGCAGGCTCAATGAAGACCGTGTGTGTCGAATCATAGCTGAGCTCCGCCTCCCTCCCTTCTCTCCTCACCCACCCCCAGGCTCACCCCGCATTGGTTCCCTGTCCCTCTCCCAGGCTCCAACCTTTCCAGGGCTGCCCGACCCTCTTACCAGTTGACATGTCCAACAGCCCATTCCGGGATACCTGGGCTCTTCTCCACCCTTAGCATCCAGCTGTGGCAGTTTCAGCCTTGCCTACAGGGTGGGGCTGGCTGGCCCTCTCAGCCTTTCAGAACTACAATGCCCAGCTAGAGAGAGAATCCGTATCTCTGGGCCTTCCATCTGTAGGCCAGGATGAAATCTACCATCGGCATCTCAAGCAGATTTTGAGATTTCAAAGTTCTTTCAAAAACTCCCTCTAGAGAATCTTTTTCTCTTGACTGTGATCCTGAGAGCCAGTATGGTACTGATGTGGGAGTACAATATAGAAAATCAGGAATCCCTTCTGCACATTACCTGGAAGCTTGAGGGTGGCGAGTGGCAAGGGAAGAGGCAGAGGTGCCTTTGAATATGGAGCTTTGCAGGATTGCTAGGTCCCGGTTGGGAAATTCCTGCAGGTGGACGGGATGGGCCAATGCAGAGGCTCCTCTGCTGGGCAAGGATTGTTTTCCTTCTTTCACTTTCCAAACTTAGGATGATTTCCCCACACTAAGCAGACACAGTGCCCCCCTCTTTGTTAACAGAAAATCCAAGGACATGAAGGAGAGATTTGGGGGATTTCTGCCTGTCGTAGGCTCGAAAGGGGGATAATCTCTCCAGCTTTATGTCGGGCATGGAGACCTCAAAGCAGGGATGGTTGATGTCCCACAGAATCTGAACTAGCAATGAGCTTGCCAATGCAGAATCACTGATTGTGTTGTTATTTTCATCCACAGTACCAACTCGCAAAATCTGCAGTGGCTCAGTTATGGTGAGTAAAGGAGTTAGTCAACAAAGAGACTCATCCACTTAGATCTCACTGCTCCTCAGGAGATGGGAAGGAAGTAAGGGAGGGAGCCCAAGGCGGCCTCTGGCCAGGATTCCCAATCCCACGTCAGTCCAGGCCAGGGAGATGAGGCAGAAGCGTGGGGTGAGATAGATGCATTCCCATCGTCGTCATCTTCCAATGGCAGCCGTGTCTGCTGAAGCCAGAAAAAGTTCTCTTCTTTGGGAATGGAGGTGGGAATTCTTAGCCAGCCACATCCTCTTTGGGAGCAAATGTGTAGAGCTCCTGGGGAATTAGCAGCAGGAATCACTATGCCCATGAGCTCCACTTTGGGGGAGTGCCTTTGATGAGGCTGGGGAGAAATTTCCTACCCTGTCTGGTAGCACAGCAGGATTGGAGCCCAGAGACACCTTCGAGACCTACAAGGTCCCGGGGTCAGCTTCTGAGAGTCAGAGCTCTCTTCTTCAGCTATGAGTAGGAATGGAAATCCTTGAGCCTTTACATCCCAGCCAGAAGGTGGGAGGGTGGTTACAAGAGAGGGCATTAGGATGTGAACGTTCAGGGAAGCTCGATTAGAGCAGAAATTAGCACCTGTGATGAGATAAGAATCCTCTGCCCAAGGATGGGGAGGTCCATTGTTCTGAATTTGTGAACGAACTCCATTTCAGCACCCTCAGGTTGTTGTGCCCACCCCTAGAAGTTTCTCTGTCTGAGGAGAGCCACCCCTAGGTCAGCAATGGAATGTTCTGGAACATTCCCACTGTTTTTGGGGGGGGTTGTGGCTTTGCAAGTCTGATTGATGTCCATTTATTCTGAAGAGGGGGGGCTCTGACCCTCAAAACCTCATACCTTAAAAACCCTGTTGGTCTCTTTGGAGCCATCGGACTCCATTCCTGCTCTGCAGACCAACACGGCTGCCCACCCTGAACTTGGCAGAATGGGACCCCCTTTGGGTTTTTTGCCAAGTTGGCTGGACTTATCCAGAATGAATGCTTTCTCTCAGCATGCTGGCTGCCAACTGCAGTTCCCTCCAGTCCGCAAGGTCCAGCCACCCTCCCATCACAGCGCCCTCCGCTCACCCGTCCAGAGGCCTCATTTCAACCCACAGCCACGAACACTCAAACGCCACATTGACCAGCAGGAATAAAAGACAGAAACTGATTTACTTGCAAAATATTACAATGTATTCTCTCTCTCTCAGGTGCTGGATGAAATCATCGAGGAGGAGGAATTCTCCTCCTCCTCCTCCAGCCCAGCTGCAGGCAGAAAAAAGCCAAAGGGTAAAGGACCATTCTCTCTGTCTCCTTTTATCCTGCCTTCCAGCCATTTTGCAGACAAGAAATAACTGATAGACGCAGTCCTCGGGCAGCTGGGCAGGCTCAGTGAAGACCGTTTGTGTCGAATCATAGCTGAGCTCCGCCTACCTACCTTCTCACTTCACCCACCCCCAGGCTCACCCCGCATAGGTTCCCTGTCCCTCTCCCAGGCTCCAACCTTTCCAGGGCTGCCCGACCCTCTTACCAGTTGACATGTCCAACAGCCCATTCCGGGATACCTGGGCTCTTCTCCACCCTTAGCATCCAGCTGTGGCAGTTTCAGCCTTGCCTACAGGGTGGGGCTGGCTGGCCCTCTCGCAGCCAGAGGGCTGTGAGAGAAGCTGTCCACTCCGGAGCGATCTCCGCTGGCTCCGCCTTTCAGAACTATAATGCCCAACTAGCATTGCCTCTTCCGACACTTGAGGAACATGTGCCCAGTCGTCTCATCGAGAGAGAATCCATATCTCTGGGCCTTCCATCTGTATGCCAGTGTCAGACTACGGAGTCCCAGTTATCTAGAGTCTGTCTCCCCCCTTCGGCAAGAAGCACAAGGTTCCTTGGTTTCAACAGGTTTATTGGAAGACTATGCTCAGGATACAGGTGTACACAATCCAAAGGCATAAGACCCTTGGCTGAACGAAAGCTTTGTTGAGAATGACACATAAAATTAAAGTTACAACTCTTCAAACACCCATTCCCAGCCTCCCCCCTTAGTCCTGTCTGTGAAGGCATGGGAAGACGTCAAGGTCTTCGGCTGGAACGGGCTGATAAGAACATTTCACTCCCATGGCTATATGCGACCTGGGCACCACCTGGGCCAAGAGGGAGAAAAACTAAACACCTACAGATTATAGCAAAATAATATGGCGTAACTCTGGTTAGAGAATTGACGAGCAAACTGACACTCTGACATTCTGCCTCCCTTAAGGCCCTTCCCCTCACCCTTCAGCCCCCGCTTTCTCAGGATATTTCTTGTGGAATTTAGTGATTGGCTTAGGGGAATCTACATGAGAAGCCTCCACCCATTCACAAAACCCTTCCTCAAAGTCCTTCCACCTGACCAGGTAAAAAGTCTTGTTGTGTCTGCGTTTAGAATCCAGGATCTATCTTGTAGTGGATTTGGCCATCTATTACCGTTGGATGAGGCACTGGCTTTTCTGGATGCCATTCATCTGGGGAAGGTGCCTTTTTGAGCAGGTGGGGTGGGCTTGGTGTAGATTCTTTGGTAATTCCAATTCTACTGTCACATTGTTGATTTCTCGCTTAATTGGGAAAGGTCCTAGATACTTTAGCCCCAGCTTTTTACTGGGTTGCTCTGATCTGAAATTCTTAGTAGAAACATAAACTTTGTCTCCAGGGTGCAATTCCCATTGCGCCACACGATGGCGATCGGCATACTTTTTGTAGTCTGCTTTTGCTTTGGTCCAAGTCTTTTGGATAATAGTCCATTGCTCTGTGAGGGAGATCCACCATTCCCCTAAGTCCCCCGCACGTTTGGATTCTGGCTGTCCTTCAAAGGGGAATGCTAATCCTTCATACCCATGTACAATTTTAAAGGGGGTCTCTCCTGTTGAGCTGTGAACCAAATTGTTATAGGCGTACTCAGCCAGATGCAGAATTTGAGTCGTTATCTTGCCGAAAATTAATATAACATCAGAGGAACTCTTCTAACACCTGATTCGTTCTTTCCGTGCCCGTCGCTCTCGGGATGATGGACGGAGCTGAATCCTGGTTCAATGCCCGCCACTTGTAAAAGCTCCTGCCAGAAGTTGGCAACAAATTGAACGCCTCGATCCGAGATCATCTTGGAAGGAAAAGAATGCAGCCTTACAATGTGCTTCATGAACAAGATGGCCAGCTTTTTAGCAGTCGGTATAGTGGTGCAAGGAATAAAATGAGCTTGTTTTGAGAACAAATCCACCACTACTAAAATGCATGTGCAACCCTTAGATGGGGCAGCTCTTTGATAAAATCCATGGAGATGACGTCCCAGGGCCTGGAGGGGGTTTCCAGGGGTTGTAACAGCCCCAGGGGCTTTCCCCTCCTAGGTTTCGCCATGATACAAGTATGGCAGGACGCCACTTATTGGGACATATCCTTCCTGATACTGGGCCACCAGAATTGTCTCTGTACTAAATGCAACATTTTTAGGTATCCAAAATGGCCAGCGGTCCAAGCGTCGTGACATTGTTGCAGCACCTCTTTCCTCAAGCTAGCTGGGATGTCTAACTTGTCTCCCTTCACCCACTCTCCAGCAGCCGTTTGTGTCATTTTCTCTGTGGGCGCTTGCTCCCCCTCCTTTTCCACTTCACTTTTCACTTTTGCTTTCCACCCCTCGAGGCTATCTTGTTTTTTGGTTGCTTGGCTACGTGTAGTAACTGCTCTTCCCAACTGGGTGGGGGGAAATACTGTGTCAATAGTCTCCTCCCTTCTGCTCTGATGTTGGGGCATGCACAAGAGAGCATCCACCAGAAAGTTAGACTTGCCCGGTAAAAAATTTAAAGTGAAGTCAAACTTTGAAAAGAACTCTGCCCAGCGAAGTTGCTTAGCATTGAGATGCCGGGGCGTGCGGAGCGCCTCTAGGTTTTTGTGATCTGTCCACACCTGAAACGGGTGCCGCGCTCCCTCCAGCCAGTGGCACCAGGTGGTGAGGGCAATTTTTACGGCAAACGCTTCCTTCTCCCACACACTCCAGTTTTGTTCTGCTTCTGTGAACTTATGGGACAAATACACACACGGCCGTACTTTGCCATCTTCCCCCTCCTGCATGAGAATGCCCCCAAATGGCTGAGTCACTGGCATCCACTTGAACTATGAAGGCTCAGTTCTCGTTGGAGTGCTGCAGAACTGGCTCTGTGGTAAAACGGTCCTTTAACATGTCGAACGCCCACTGACAGTCTGGGCCCCACCCGAGTTTAGCCATTGGCTTATTGGCTGGCTCCCCTCTCCCTTTTGTTTTAAGCAAATCCGTTAGACGGAGGGCGATTTGGGCAAAGCCTTCAATCAACTGTCTGTAAAAATTAGCAAATCCCAGGAATGATTGCAATTGCTTTCGGGTGGTGGGCGTCTGCCAGTCCTGCACTGCTCTGACTTTAGCAGGGTCCATTTTTAATCCTTTCCCCGAGATACAATAGCCCAAATAATCCAACTCTTTTTTATGGAACTCACGTTTGGACAGTTTGATTAGGAGCTTGTGGCGCATCAGGGCGGCTAACACTTTTCGGACTAGTTTCACATGCTCCTCTTTACTTTCTGAATAAATTAGCACATCATCTAGGTAAACAACGACCCCCTTATATAAAAATTCATGCAGAACTTCATTGATCATCGTCATGTAAACCGAAGGGGCCCCTTTTAAGCCAAACGGCATTACGAGATATTCCTATTGGCCTAAGGGGGTTAAAAGTGGTTTTCCATTCATCCCCTTCCCTTATCCTGACATGAAAGTAAGCATCCTTGAGGTCTAATTTTGAAAAGATCTTACCCTGCGTCACCACACGGAGCAGGTCTCTGATTAACGGAATCGGATAGGCGTTGGTCATAGATACAGCACTGATGCCTCGAAAGCCTGTGCAAAGCCTGAGCCCCCCATCCTTTTTCTTCACAAACAAAACAGGGGCCGCATGCAGGGAGCTGGCAGGTCGGATGAAGCCCCTCTCCAAGTTCTTATCTATGAACTTTCTGAGCTCCTGTCTCTCTGCCGGGCTCATGGTATACAATTTCCCTTTGGGAAGTCTTTCCCCTGGGATTAACTCAATGGCACAGTCTGTATTCCGATAAGGCGGCAGGCTATCCGCTTCCTCCTCACTAAAGGCTTGAGCCATGTCCCGGTACTCTAGAAGGATAAGATTTAGCTCCTCCGTGGATAAAAGGGCAACCCCCATGTTCGCCAGGGCCTCCCCGCCCCACTCCAATCTCCAATGATGTTTCTGGCAATACTCTCGATCAAAGGCAATAATTCCTTTTGCCCAATTAATATAAGGGTCGTGGTCCCAAAGCCATCTACTGCCCAGGAAGAGTGGATACTTGGGTGCTTGACTCATAACATAAGAGCAACTTTCCCAATGCTTGCCCATCCCCGTGGGCACCCCCTCTGTCTCTAGACCAGCTGGATTCATGCTAGAGCCGTCCATCTGCTCGATAATAATTGGGACTTTCAGTTCATGGGCTTCCAACCCTAGACCATTAACTAACACCGGTGCAATAATGTCTCGGGAGCATCCTGAATCCATTAAAGCTTGCACTTGGACATGGGTCCCCCTTTTCGGGTTCACTAGCGTGACTGGGATAAATAGTATGGCCCCTCTTTCTCTCACCTCCTCCAGGGTGGTCTTCTCTTCAGTCTGCCGTTGGGGCCTCCTCACAACAGATCCATCTCGTTTCCCGACAGCAGGCTGGCGGTTTCAGGATCCTGAAGCTGGGCGTCAAACTCCCTTGACACTTCCTCAGCTTCCAATCCCGTCTCCGGACACCCTCACTTAGTCGTCCCTCAACCTCTGCTGGCTCGTGGGGACGGGACGGGACGAGCTGGTGGTGGTGGATGAGCTTGCGCACAGAGAGGGCATTGTTCTGTGAAATGCCCACTGTTGCCACACTGTAGACACAGACCCTGTCTCCAACGCATCTCTCTGGCCCCTCTTGCCGCAGAAGCACCCTGCCCTCCTCTCGCAGCTGGCAGGGCTCGCCGGGTTCCTGTGGCTTGTTGTCTTTCTTCTAGCCGGACAACTTGGGTGCAGTTTTCTACTTCACATGCTAGTTGTATCCAACCCAGGAGCGTTGGGGGGTCATCTTGCATCAGAGCTCAACCGAGCAGCTTGGGGTTCATCCCATTAAGGAACAGCATCGCTTTTGTTCCCTCCTCGTAATACAGACACCTCGCAGCCAACTGCCGAAACTTGGCCGTGTAGTCTCTCACAGATTGGGACCCTTGCGCAGGGTCTGGAGCTCAGTGTGGGCCCTCTCCCCCTCCAGTGGATCTTCATACTGGGCTCTCAGTGCCGCAAGGAAGGCCTGCAAACTTCCCAATTCAGGGCCCCCCAAATAATAAAGGGTCACATACCACTCAACGGCGACGCCCTCCAAGCGGGCCGCTAAATGCATCACTCAGCTTTCCTCGTTTGGGGAAAGGTGGCCCCACTGATTAAAAAATTGTAAGGCTTGAACGACGAAGAATCCCAATTTACGGGGATCCCCATCAAAAGTTGCTTCCAGCTTAATCCATCCCATAGGCAGCTTGGTTCCCCCAGCTGCCATTGCTTTTGCGGGCTGGACTGGCTGCAAGGGCGGCATTCGTGGCGCAGGAGCCCTTGGCCGGGGCGACACTGGCGGTGGCAGCTGAAACAGCACTCCTGCTCCGAGCATGGGTCTTAACAGCACCCCATTGGACCCTTGGACGCGGTTGTGGGTGGAGCGGGGCTTGAGGTTGACCCACTGGCCCGGCTCCTCCCAGACCCGGTGGCGGCCTTGGCTGTGGCGGCCGCGGCACTGGACCTTGCGGCGAGGAGCAGCCCCTCGTGGGGCAGCAGGTCCAGGTCCTGTTGGGGCAACCGCCCCGGTCGGTACTACGAGGCCGGCTGGCGGTATCACTGGGGCCTCTGGCACTGGCCCAGCAGGCGCGCCCCCCCAGATGCGGCAGGCCTTGCTGGTCCCAGCGGAAGTGGTAGAGGAATTGGCAGCCCCGGAGCCTGTGGGGCGGGCTGCCGCGTACGATCTGGGCACCAGCAGAGCAAGGAGCAGTCGGGCCAGGCCTCTTGGTTGGATTGGCCTGACGGCAGACCCTGGTCTTGGCTGAACCGGCGGTCCCGGCACTGGCCCCATCTCTCCAGCTTCTCCCTGGACCAACAGACCAATGAGATAGGTGGCCTGTGCTAAGTCCTCTCGCATCACCTCCATTTGTGACTCCAAGGCTTGGGAGCGATCTTCAACCAGGATGCTGGAGTCTGGTTCCCGCTCTTCTTATCCTGTTGGCTGGAGCAAACTCTCCTCCCAGGCTCTCTAGCGGTGATCAGCTCTCTCCACCTCCTCCTCCAACATGCCGGGTGCCATCTCCTGCATGGCCTGTGCACCTTGAGGTCCGACGACAGACGGGCCCGATCCCTCCGAAGCACTGGCGACCCAACCTTTGGCTATACCCGTCACAGCCCGTATTCCATACTGCAGTACTTGGCCTTGGCCTTGTAAATTACTCCAACGTCCCTCTCCTCCAGGGACTACCGTCTCACTCTCCCACGCTCCGGCTGAAGCAGCGTCTGCACAATCCCAGCTCCTCAGCTCTCTGCGCAGCGCCAACCAATACGGGAGACTGCCAGTCTCTTCTGGGGAAGTCCACTCCACGAGGCAGCCTGCCTCCTCATCCCAGTAGTACCAAGGCTGGGTGCTGACCCTGGCAGCATCCACAGAAAAAGTGGACAACCGGCTGGTTTCCCAAGCCTGGTCTCCAGTTGCCCCCAAGTCTTCCGACAAGGGGCCCAAATTCAAGTCAATCAAAGAATGAGACAACATGGTGCCTGCGCTCCTTTCCCGGGGCCTCGAACCCCACTGCCAGGGCGTTGCCAATGACGTCAATGGGTTGAATACTCGTCCCACACCAACTCTTGGCCAGGCACCCTCTCCGCTCACTCACGCCTGTGCGGTACCACTGTCAGGCAAGGTAGCTGGCCCTGCACCCACTGTACCAGGATCAGATGGGTCTGTCGGAGTAAATCCGGTATTCATCCTTCTAGGGCGAGCGGTTGGGGGAGTAAGGGGTTTCTCAACAAAATGTCAGACTACAGAATCCCAGTTATCTAGAGTCCGTCTCCCCCCTTCCGCAAGAAGCACAAGGTTCCTTGGTTTCAAAAGGTTTATTGGAAGACTATGCTCAGGATATAGGTGTCCACAATCCAAAGGCATAAGACCCTTGGCTGAACGAAAGCTTTGTTGAGAGTGACACATAAAATTAAAGTAACAACACTTCAAACACCCGTTCCCAGCCTCCCCCCTTAGTCCTTTCTGCGAAGGCATGGGAAGACGAGGACGTCAAAGTCTTCGGCTGGAACGGGCTGATAAGAACATTTCGCTCCCATGGCTATATGCGGCCCGGGCACCACCTGGGCCGAGAGGGAGAAAAACTAAACAACTACAGATTATAACAAAATAATATGGCATAACTCTGGTTAGAGAACTGACAAGCAAACTGACACTCTGACAACCAGGATGAAATCTACCATCGGCATCTCAAGCAGATTTTGAGATTTCAAAGTTCTTTCAAAAACTCCCTCTAGAGAATCTTTCACTCTTGTGATCCTGAGAGCCAGTATGGTACTGATGGGGGAGTACAATACAGGAAATCAGGAATCCCTTCTGCACTTTACCTGGAAGCTTGAGGGTGGCGAGTGGCAAGGGAAGAGGCAGAGGTGCTGCCCTGCTGATTCTCTGTGTTGGCCTGAATATGGAGCTTGGCAGGATTGCTAGGTCCAGGTTGGGAAATTCCTGCAGGTGGGCGGGTGGAGCCAGTAGGTGTTGCTTTTGGAGTCCACCCTCCAAAGCTACCACTTTCTCCTGGGATCTTATTTCTGTAATCTGGTGATCAGTAGTTCATCCAGAAGATCTCCTCACACACACACACATGCCCCAGTCCACATGGTGGTTGGCAAACCTCCCCTGGCAGCTGTCTCCAGTGCTCCCTCTGCCTGTGCCTCAGTTTCTCAGCCTCAGAAGGCCTGCACCCTGCCCAGGGCCAGCAGTCAGAAGTGGATGGGGAGGGCCAATGCAGAGGCACTCCTCTGCCGGGCAAGGATTGTTTTTCTTCTTTCACTTTCCAAACTTCGGACGATTTCCCCACACTAAGCAGACACAGTGCCCCTCTCTTTGTTAACAGGAAATCCGAGGACATGAAGGAGAGATTTGGGGGATTTCTGCCTGTCGCAGGCATGAGAGGGAAAAAAATCTCTCCAGTTTTGTGTTGGGCATGGAGACCTCAAAGCAGGGATCGTTGATGTCCACAGAATCCGAACTAGCAATGAGCTTGCCAATGCAGAATCACTGACTGTGTTGTTATTTTCATCCACAGTTCCATCTTGCAAAAATGGCTCAGTTGTGGTGAGTAAAGGAGTTAGTCAACAAAGAGACTCATCCACTTAGATCTCACTGCTCCTCAGGAGATGGGAAGGAAGTAAGGGAGGGAGCCCAAGGCGGCCTCTGGCCAGGATTCCCAATCCCACGTCAGTCCAGGCCAGGGAGATGAGGCAGAAGCGTGGGGTGAGATAGATGTCATCCTCCTCCAATGGCAGCCGTGTCTGCTGAAGCCAGAAAAAATTCTCTTCTTTGGGAATGGAGGTGGGAATTCTTAGCCAGCCACATCCTCTTTGGGAGCAAATGTGTAGAGCTCTTGGGGAATTAGCAGCAGGAATCACTATGCCCATGAGCTCCACTTTGGGGGAGTGCCTTTGATGAGGCTGGGGAGAAATTTCCTACCCTGCCTGGTAGCACAGCAGGATTGGAGCCCAGAGACACCTTCGAGACCTACAAGGTCCCGGGGTCAGCTTCTGAGAGTCAGAGCTCTCTTCTTCAGATAGGAGTAGGAATGGAAATCCTTGAGCCTTTACATCCCAGACAGAAGGTGGGAGGGTGGTTACAAGAGAGGGCATTAGGATGTGAACGTTCAGGGAAGCTCGATTAGAGCAGAAATTAGTACCTGTGATGAGATAAGAATCTTCCGCCCTGGGCTGGGAAGGTCCATTGTTCTGAATTTGTGAACGAACTCCATTTCAGCATCCTCAGGTTGTGCCCACCCCTTGAAGTTTCTCTGTCTGAGGAGAGCCACCCCTAGGTCAGCAATGGAATGTTCTGGAACATTCCCACTGGTTTTGGGGGGTTGTGGCTTTGCAAGTCTGATTGATGTCCTTTTATTCTGAAGAGGGGGGTCTCTGACCCTCGAAACCTCATACCCTCAAAACCCTGTTGGTCTATTTGGAGCCATCGGACTCCATTCCTGCTCTGCAGACCAACACGGCTGCCCACCCTGAACTTGGCAGAATGGGACCTCCTTTGGGTTTTCCCAAGTTGGCTGGACTTATCCAGAATGAATGCTTTCTCTCAGCATGCTGGCTGCCAACTGCAGTTCCCTCCAGTCCGCAAGGTCCAGCCACCCTCCCATCACAGCGCCCTCCGCTCACCCGTCCAGAGGCCTCATTTCAACCCACAGTCACCAATACTCAAACGCCACATTGAGCAGCAGGGGGAAAAAAGACAGAAACTGATTTACTTGCAAAATATTACGATGTCTTCTCTCTCTCAGGTTCTGGATGATGTCATCGAGGAGGAGGAATTCTCCTCCTCCTCCTCCATCCAAGCTGCCTGCCGCCAAAAGCCAAAGGGTAAAGGACCATTCTCTCTGTCTCCTTTTATCCTGCCTTCCATCCAAGAAGCTCAAGGCAGAAGATTTGAGGGTGGCCTGGGCAGCCCCCCTTTGCAACCCAAGGGACTCTGCCAGGAGAATTGAAGGGGGGAAGAGGGATGATCAGATACTCGGAAGTAATCAGCACTCCCTTCTTTTACCTACAGAGAAAAAAGAACACTCCGGAGGCTCTCCTGCTGAGGCTCAATGAAGACGGTGCGTGTCGAATCATAGCTCAGCTCCGCCTCCCTCCCTTCTCTCCTCACCCACCCCCAGGCTCACCCTGCATAGGTTCCCTGTCCCTCCCCCAGACTCCACCCGCCCCTCTTACCTATTGACAGGCCCTTCCGCCCATTCCTGCATTCCTGGGCTCTCCCCTACCCTTAGTTTCCAGCTGTGGCAATATAAGACCTGCCTGTAGGGTGGGGCTGGCTGGCTGTCTCCCTGTTGCTACTCTGCCACCCCACCGCAGATCAAGGCTTAGAGGGAGAGCAGGCAAGCCGTGAAGAACCCACCCACCCCCGCTGCCTGAATGAAAGCTTGGGGGAAGGCTTGGGGGAAGGTGTCGCGCACAGGGCTGGGCACAGCAGGCAGTAGTCTCACTGGTACTGCAGGGCTGAACACAGCAGGCAGGAGTTCAGTATTCCAGAAGACAGCAAACCAGGGTCCAGGAGTCAGGCCAGGTGTCAGGGTCAGGCTATCAGTCAGAGAGAGAGGGGGGCAGGCAGAAGAGTAGTCAGCAGGCAGGCCAAGGACAAAGTCCCCCCTCCCAAGGCCCCTTCCACCCGAGGGTCCGGGTTTGCTGGGGTAGGTCCGATGGAACTGGCGGATGAAGCGGGGTGCATGGAGGTTTTCGGCCGGTTCCCATGATCTATCCTCGGGTCCATAGCCCTTCCATTCCACCAGGTACTGCAGATGGCCCTGGTGCCAGCGAGAGTCCACGAGCCGTTCTACTTTGTACTCCTCCTGTCCGTTCACCAGGACTGGGGGAGGCAGTGGTACAGGTTCACAGAGGGGGTGTGGAGGTGCTGCCGGGTTGAGCAGGGAACGATGGAACACAGGATGGATCCAGAGTGTTGGCGGGAGCACCAATCGGTAGGCCACAGGATTGATCTGGGCGGTAATTCGGTAGGGCCTAATGAAACGGTGGTCCAATTTCTGGGAGGGCCGCTGTGACCGAATATGCCGAGTGGAAAGCCACACCGAGTCCCCCACCTTCAAAGGGTCCCCTTCCCACCATCGCCGGTCTGCGGTTGCTTTGTAGGCCCGTTTGGCTCAGTCTAACTGTTCCCGCAGAACCAAGTGTAGGGCCTGCAGCTCCTGGACAAAGGCATCTGCTGATGGTACCGATGAGTTTGGCATTGTTCTGGGAAAGTAACGTGGGTGGCGTCCATAGGTGGCCAGGAACGGGGTCTGGCGTGTGGAGGCATGCACTGAATTGTTATACGCGAACTCGGCCATGGCTAGGAGGTCCGCCCAGTCATCCTGCTGGTAGTTTATGTAGCAGCGCAGATATTGCTGCAACGTGGCATTGGTCCACTCCGTCTGCCCATCGGACTGTGGGTGATGGGCCGAGGACAGGTGAACCTGGGTTCCAAGCAGTGTCTGGAGGGCCTTCCAAAAACGCGAACTAAATTGCACCCCCCCCCGATCTGAAACCAGGTGCCGTGGAATCCCATGGTGCCGGAACACGTTTTGGACTTACTGGTATGCCAGATCTTTGGTGGTAGGCAGCGATGGGCAAGGTACAAAGTGGGCCAGCTTGGTGAACAGGTCAACAAACACCGCCATGCATGTATGCCCTTTAGAGGGTAGCTGGTCCGTGACAAAATCCATGGAAACAGTTTCCCAGGGCCCCTCAGGTGCGGGCAGTGGTTGTAACAGTCCTGTTGGTTTCCCTGGAAGGTCCTTGGCCCGCCGGCATGTATCACAGGACTGCACGTAGTGAAACACGTCCACTTGCATACGGGGCCCCCAGAAATCCCTGGACAATAGGTGCAAGGTCTTGTATCTCCCAAAGTGACCAGCGGCTAGGGTGTCATGAGCAAGCTGCAGTACCTCCCCTCGTAGCGCACCTGGGGGAACATAGACTCGGCCTTCATATGTAAGGAGGCCCTGTTGCAGGAGGTAGCCTGGGGGGTCTGGCTGTGCGGGGTCCTGTAGTCCCTGGGTGATGCGTTGTGTCCAGGGGGCCGTGCTTTGAGCTTGCTGGATCCGATCCTGCAGGGCATCTGGGGCATTGGTGGCTGCAAAGAACTCAGGAGCCAGAATGGTTGTGGCTGGCGGCTTCTCTCCTGCCTGCCGGCTGAATTCAGGTTTCTGGGACAGGGCATCCGCCAACTTGTTCTGTGAGCCAGGGATATATTGGATAGTAAATTGAAAGCGGGAGAAGAACAACACCCATCGGATTTGGCGTTGCAAAAATGGGCTATTATGTACAGGAAGCACGGGTGAAAACTTTAAAATATCAAGCTGGTTTCATGGCTGTCTGCAAAATTTTGGTGTTAGCCATGTTGCAGCATTCCCCCTGGCTGTTGCAAGGTTGTTTCTCTTTAAGTCACCAGTGTTGCAACATTGCAACATTGCTATTTTTAAAAAAACAAATCAAGAAAAAAAACCTGGATTGGTTGCTGTTCACCCAATCAGGATACAGGAAAATAAAGGGGAGGGCAAAAGGCAGGCATCACACTGAAGAAAGCATTCTGCACTTCAAAAAAGCCCCAGTTTGACTTTGCTGGGGGGGGGAGAACCATAGGGGTGTGTGCACAAGGGAAAAAGCTGCAGCAAGCCTGCATTTCCATGACCAATGCAGCTTTTCTACATGTGGAACACAGAAAAGTCTGGAGAGAAATCGATGCAGAATGGAGGCAGAACCAATGAAAGAGGCCCATGCAGAAAAGACCCCTCTCGGTGCGTTGGAGCAAAATTCCGGGTCAACTCCAAGTACCTATTTTAACAGCTAAGATAAGGTAGCTTTATTATTTTCTGGAGCTTCCAAACTGCTGAGACCTGAATTGGTTGGATTTCAATTGACTTCAGTTTAATTAAGTGTTCAAATTAAGCCTTATTTTCTTAAGAAGCATGAATTATCTAAGACTGTTTGGATCAAAAGTCTTTGCTTAACTTCCTAAGAAAAACAGACCAAGATGGATCTTAGAGCAGAAGAAGGCCATTTGTTGGTCCTCCTCTGAGATGCAAAGGATACAAAATCCTCAACCCACAAACAGAAACAGTCAGGATCTGCAACGTGGTCTACGTTGATGAAAGGGAGAAACCAAAGAAGATGGAGAAAATACACTTTGGAGAATCTACACCAAAAGAGTGCAGTGAAGCACAGAAACAACAGAGCTGAACAAGATGGCTGACACACAGGACATACTCTCAGAGCCTCAACAAGGAGATGGGGTTGAGGAACCAAGTGTCAGGAATTCAACCAGATCAAACAAGGGAATCCCACCAAGAGGACTTTCCTATGAGGCAAGAACAGAAGCTGTACCAGAACCTTCTAGCTGGGAAGATTTAGAAAGAATGCCAGCAAAGAAAGCAGAGAAATGGAGAGAAGCTGCAGAAGGAGGAACTCTATCCCTAATGAAGAACCAGGCACAGACACTTACAGAACTACCACCAGGGAAGAGAGCAGTAGCGGGCAACTGGATCTCCGAGACCACGCGTGATGCAGAAGGGGGAATACAGAGGTTCAAGGCCAGACGAGTTGTTAAAGGATACTTTCAAAAATACAGAGGACTATGATGAAACCTTCGCACCAGTGGTGAGACACACTTCACTAAGAACACTTCTGAGCATAGCAGCAGCAAGCAAGAGGCACAAGGAGCATCTGGATGTGAAGAAACTGCTTTTCAACATAGAGAACTGAAGGAAAATGTCTACATGGAACACCAACGGGGATCTGAGCCATCCAAAGATGAACAACTCTTGAGTAAACGTCAAAGGAGCATCTGTGGGCTGAAACAGGCAGCATAGACCTGGAATCAGGAACTGAACCAAATGCTTATAAAGGAAGGACTCCAACAAGACGGGGCAGAACTCTGTGTATTCAAGAAACAGAGAAGATAAATGGACGTATTTATGTATGTGGATGACTTGATTATTTGCTGTGAGATAAGAAAGGCTGGGATTGAATTGTTCAATGCCTGAATCAAGAAATAGAAGTGAAATAGCTGGGAAACATTGGTTACTATCTTGGAATACAGATAGACCGAGAGGAGGATGGGAGCTAACTTCTTAACCAGAAACAGAAAATTCTAGAATTTCTAAACTGTATGAACAGGAAAGGAGCCAGACCAGGAGGCACTCCTGTGGAAACAAAGTACCTGAAACATAATGGAAACAATCAACCTCTATTGAAGAGCAAACAGTACAGAGAAGCAGTTGGAAAACAGTCAGATGTAAGTCAGATGATATTGCAACAATAATCGGAATAATATGCAGGAAAAGCTAATATTTGAGCAAAAGCAACTGGAGGCTAGCAAGCCTCAAGAAACTAGAAAGATACCTCAGGGGCACTGCACACCTGAAACTCAAGTTACCAACAAGTGACAAGCCCAGACTAGTTGGATACGTGGATGCGGATTGGGCAGGAGACATGGCAGACAGCAAGTCCACCCACCGGTGGACAGCTATTCTTCTGTAGCAGAGGAGGTGTCAGCTGGGCAAGCAGGAAGCAAGAAACTGTAGCTGTATCCTTTACTGAAGCTGAATATATATCGGTGATGGAAGCGTGTAAACTCCACTGGATACTACAGCTAATGGAAGTCTCTGGGGCAGATGAACCAAGACCCATACAATTCTTTGAAGACAATCAAGGACGAATAAATCTTGCAAAGATGAGAAGAACCCCTCAAAAACTAAGCACACAGATATAAAGTGACACGGAGTAAGAAACATACAAAAAGAAGGGCTTGTTGAGAGACAGTACTGTGCTACAGAAGAAATGATTGCAGATGCTCTCACCAAGCCCCTTTCTCAAGAAAAGTTTTAGAGTCTCCATAAGATAACGAATCTTGTGGACTCTGGACACTAGACCTTGAGAAAGGGCCTTGGAAGAAGCAACGTCTGGGTGGGGTACAAAGAGGAAAAGAGGAAGACCCTACACGGGGCAGCAAGGGCCAGGCAGTGAGGTCAGCACTTCTCTTTCTATTGAGTGTCATTGCAATTTCCTTGTCTTATCTCCAGATTGGTGTTCTCTGGACTTCTCAGAACCTCTCTCAGTCAGCTAGATAGACAGATGTCTGCCTCTCTCTCTCCACTTTCCTATCAAGTATGTTGGTTGCTAAATAAATGTAACCCAGGTGTTGGAAACAAGGGTGAGTTCACATTCTAGGGTTCCCTTTCTTAAAGTATCCGCTTTCTACACACCTTGGTATAAGCAAAACTGTAGTGATTCTAACTGACAAATGGAACTTGTAATGCTAGATATGGAACTCCCCCCACCTCAGTGTCCCAGGATGAGAGATGGCCAGGATGAGAGATGTGTGAGTAGAAAGTAGGTACTATGAGAAAGGGGGCCCTAGACCGTGAACTCACCCTTGATTCCAACAACTGGTGTACATTTGTGGGGTCTCCGTTTAATCAGTCCACATGGCTACTGTTGTATAGATGCCCCATCAACATCTCTCCCACTTGCCTCTCGCTTTCCCTCTATCTTTCTCCATCTCTCTCTCTTTCTCCACCTCTCCTCTCCGTCTTTCTCTCTCCATCACTCTTTCCCCCCTCCTCTTTCCCTCTCTCCATCTCCCTCCCCCTCTCTCTTTCTCTCTCCCTCTCTTCCCCCTCCCCTGACTTCTCCTCCCTTCCCTCTCCTTCCCTTGCTTTTCTTCTCCTCCCTTCCCCTCCCCTCCCTCCCGTTCCCCTTCCCTGCCCGTTCTCTTCCTTCCCATCGCTTTCCTCCCATTCCCTTCCCCTTTCTCTCCTCCCCCCTCTTCCTTTCGCATTCCCTCCCTTCTCCTTCCCCTGCTTTCCGTCTTCCCTCCCCTCCCCTCCCTTCCCTTCTGTCACTGCCTGTGCCTGAGTCATTGGAGCCTGGGGGTGGCTTGCCCTCCAGGGTGCCCCTCTAGCCAGGTGATCCCCTAGGCTGGTCTTGGAAGGTGGGGGAGGAAGGGAGTTTCCGCCCCCCCTGCTCCCTCTCTCCCTTGTGGCTGGGTAGACAACTCTGGTGGGTCTTGGACCAACTCTCTCCCTTCTGCTAGCGCTCTCTCTGTCTCACTACTGAGACACGCTACTCCTCAGCCGACTTCCTCCCTGACCTGCCTTCAAGGCTTCCCTCGATTGGAGCCTCCTGGGTCACTTCCTGCCCTTCCCCCAGGCTCCAACCTCTGTCCTCCCCCCTGGTCTGCCTTGGGGCCAATTGGGAGCCTTGGGTAGGGCTTCCCTTGGTCCTTTCCTGATGGATCCACAGGGTGGGGCTGGTCAGACCTCTCCAGATGCTGAGGGAGCATCACTTCCTTCCTTTGTCTGCTCCTGGTACCTCCCAAGCCTTCCAGGGCCTCTTCCTGCTGGCAGCCACAGCAGTGCCTCATTCTGGCCACCTGCGGTCTCCTCTATGCCTCTCCCTCTTGGAATTACTTGCTTGGTCTGGTGGTTTCCTGCCCTGAGTGCCCCCATGCACCTGGAGCCGCACGGCAGCTGAATGAAAACTTGGGAGGAAGTTTTCCTCCTGAAACCGCGTATCATAGTCCACGATCACCAGGGCAAAGCAGTGGCCCCAGGGTGTGTGTGGCAGCAGGCCGATAAAGTCCATGGCGATGCGTTGGAAGGGCGTCTCCATGACGGGCAACGGGGAGAGGGGGGCCTTTGGGGGGCATCGTGCAGCCACCCGCTGACAGGTGGGGCATGAGCGGCAGTGGGCCTTCACGTCTGCGTTCACGGAGGGCCAGAAGAACTGCTCAAGGACTTTCTTCAGGGTCTTGTGGTGCCCCAGGTGCCCAGCCCAAGTGTGCTCATGGGCCGTGCAGAGGACTTCCGCCCGGTAGGCTGCCGGCACCAGTAGCTGGCGGACCTCTCCCTGGCCATTCGGGGTGCGGGCCAGACGGACCCGAACCTCTCCTTGCTTCTCGATGCGTGGGAGCCGCTGGGCCCTTCTCTTGTCCCGCACTTGCTCCTCCTCACGAGCTGCCGTATCCCGCAGGCGCTGCAAGGACTCGTCTGCACCTTGGGCGTTGCGGAACCGGCGGTCTGCTGGAGGTCCTGCGGGGTCTTCGGCCTATGGTTCGTCCACTGGTCCGCAGGAAGGGCCCTCGCCGGGGTTGGCTGCCTCTTCTACCTGCAGAGCCGTGGCAGCCTGGGGGTTTGTCAACTTCCCCATCGCCTTCCTGAGTAACCAGGAAAACTCAGGGGCATCTCTTCCTAGCAGCATGGGGAGGGGTAAGTGGGCTACCTTGGCGACCTCCATGCGGCGGAGCACCCCCAGGTATTCCACCGTGACCCAGACCATAGGACACGGCTGAGTGCGTCCCATCACATCCGCCACCGGGATCCAGCAGTGCACCGGGGTTGTGCTGGAATGCAGGCAGGGAGACAGCCACGAGCCTCTCCCACAGTCCTAGTTCAAACAAGCTGATAAGGGGGTGAGCCAGGAGCGTAGTCTAAGGAGCTGAAATGCAGGGGTCAGAGCCGAAAAGCAGTCAGAGCAGAATGGAGTCGCAGTGGAACCAGGTGGGTCTGTGCGCAGGTGCTTCTGCACTGAAGGAGAGGGCGTCCTGGCTTAAGAGTTCTCACCTGCAGGACGGTGCTGCACTCTGTTACAACTCAAGGTCATTCCGACGCTGCTTGAGTGCCTGAAGCCTTGCACTTCGCCTCCTTTCCTGTGCAGCAAGCCGCTGCCTCCCTCTGCGCTGCCTATCAGGTTCGGGGGAGCTAGGTGGGGATGTTGCCCTAGTCTCAGGAGCTGATGCAGGTAAAGGGGCAGCTTCTGTCCCTGAGTCTGCCCTGGATTCCTCAACCTGCTCTGGCAGGGATTCCTGCTGCTCCAGTCCCTGCTGGTTTTCCAAGCAGCTGACGCTGGAGGAGCTTGGAGTATTCCCACTCCTGTCGTCCTCCCCAAGGTCTTCGTCCTCTGAGGACTCAGAGGCCACGACACTATCCCCCCCCTCAGGGCCCCCCTCCGGAATCCCTGGCGCCGGCTTGCGGGTGTATGCCTCGTAGAAAGATCGAACCAATGCTGGGGCATGGACCTGGTCTGCAGGTTCCCAAGAGTTGTCCTCGGGCCCATATCCTTTCCATTCAATCAAATAGTGCACTTGGCCTCGGCGCCGACGGGAGTCAAGGATCCGGGCGACCTCGTATTCCTCGTGGTCATCCACCCATATGGGCGGGGGCGTCGGCATGGCAGGGCACAGCGGGTCCAGGTCTGGGGCTGGCAGGAGTAAGAAACGATGAAAAACTGCGTGCACCCAAAGCGTACGTGGCAGGTCCAACCGGAAAGCTACAGGGTTGATCTGGTCCACCACCACAAAGGGTCCGATGTATCGGGCATCCAGTTTCTGAGAGGGTCTGGTACTGCGGAGGTGGCGAGTGGACAGCCATACCCTGTCCCCAACATGGATGTCCTTTCCCGGTTGCCGGACTTGGTCAGCTCTGGCTTTGTAGGCCGCCTTGGCCTGGTCGAGGTGTTCCCTCAGCAGGTCCCACTGAGCTTGCAATTCCTGGGTCAGGGCGTCTGCTGCAGGGACAAGGGAGCGAGGCAGAACCTCCGGAAAATGGCGTGGGTGGTACCCATAGTTGGCTTGAAAAGGAGTCTGTCGTGTCGAAGAGTGAACGGCGTTGTTGTATGCAAATTCTGCAAGGGCCAGCAGGGATGCCCAATTATCCTGTTGATGATTGCAATAACAGCGAAGGTACTGCTCGAGGACTGCATTAACCCGTTCGGTCTGCCCATCGGTCTGCGGGTGGTGGGCTGAGGAAAAGTGCACTCGGGTGTCCAGGAGGGAGTGTAGGGCCCGCCAGAAACGTGAGGTGAACTGAGTGCCGCGATCTGAGATGATATGTTCAGGGAGTCCATGGAGCCGGAAAATGTTTTGCAGATACAATAACGTGGTCTCCCGGGCCGTCGGTGTTCCAGAACAAGGGATGAAGTGAGCCATCTTCGTGAAGGAATCCACCACTACCAAAATGGAGGAATAGGGTCCCGACCTAGGCAGCTCAACGATGAAATCCATGGTGACAGTGTGCCAGGGTCTCGGTGGAGTGGGCAGGGGTTGCAACAGACCGGCCGGCTTGCCTTGTTGATTCTTGGCCCTGTGGCTGGTATCGCAGGTGTTGACATAGCGGGCCACGTCGGCGTGGATCCGAGGCCACCAGAACTCTTGTGTGGCAAGGTGCAGCGTCCGGTACCTCCCAAAATGGCCTGCAGAGCCCACATCATGGGACAGGTGAAGGACCTCCCTACGCAAGGGCCCAGCCGGCACATAGAGACGCCCTTGATGTAGTACCAGGCCAGCTTGGACAGTGATCTCTGCTCCTGCAGGGGATTCCTGGTCGCGCATCGCTTGCACCTGCTTCTGGGCCCAGGGATCATGGAGTTGCTGCTGTTGGATGCGTTCCCGGAGGGACGGGGGATCGGTGGCGGCAGCAAAGGCAGTTGGCGGCAACATCGTGGTGGGGGAAGTCATGGGTGCCTGATCCTGGTAGTGCTCAGGTTTCCGAGACAAAGCATCTGCTTTCCGATTCTGGGTACTAGGGATGTACGTAATGGTGAGATCGAAGCGAGAGAAGAAGAGCGACCACCAGATTTGCCGCTGATTGAGCTGTCGGGCAGTCTGCAGGTATTCTAGGTTCCGGTGATCGGTCCAGATTTGCACGGGATGACATGCCCCTTCGAGGTGGTGACGCCAGACCTCCAGAGCCACCTTGATGGCCAGTAGTTCTCACTCCCAAATGGTGTAGTTGCGCTCTGCAGGAGTCAGCTGGCGGGAATAGAAAGCACAGGGCTGGAGCGGGTCGGCTGGTCCTTGCCGCTGGGACAGGATAGCTCCCACTGCAACATTGGAGGCGTCTGTCTCCACCACGAAGGGCAAGGCGGGGTCGGGATGTCGCAACTCCGGGTTGGAAGCCATGCGCTCCTTCAAGACTTGGAATGCCCCCTGAGCTTCTTGGTCACATCAGAAGGGCTCCTTTGGTCGTAGCAGCCGGGTCAGGGGGGCCGCCAATGACACGTACCCTGCCACGAACTGACGGTATTAATTGGTGAACCCAAGGAACCATTGCAGATCCTTGCGGTTCCGGGGGGGGGGGGGTGCCACGTAAGGATAGCTGCCACCTTCTCTGGGTCCATCCGGATGCCTCGGGGGGATATGCGGTGGCCCAAGAAGTCAATGGTGGTCTGATGGAACGCGCACTTCTCCAGCTTAGCATAGAGCCTGTGTTCCCGGAGGCGTTGCAGTACGGTCCGGACATGGTCCATGTGGCGGGCAGGGTCGCAGGAGTAGATCAGGATATTGTCCAGGTACACCACCCTCTTGCAAAGCCCCTGTCATGAGTCAGCCCCAGCCCCAACTGGCCACCTTACCTAGTGCCTCAGAGTCCTCCTCAGAGTCCTCCTCAGAAGATGAGCAGGAAGGGCCAGCAGGATCTCCTCTGGAGTTGGAAGCCCCTGCAGAAGCTATGGGAGAGGAGGAGCAGCCAGAAACTACTGCTGCTGCTCCAGAGGGAATTCAGCAGGAACAGCCTGGAGCTCCTGCAGAGACTGTCAGGGACGAGGAACAGCCAGAAACCTCCACAGAGGCTGTAAGAGACAAAGACTCCCCCAGGGCAAGAGCGAAATCCGAGCCTCTGGGGCCAGCTGAAAGGAGGAAACTTAGAGATAAGGCAGCGTTCCTGGAAAGGCGGAGGAGTGGCCGGCTACTAGCACAACGCCGGGCTGGGCTGTTCGAGGGAGAGGCAACAGCTGCCCCTCATTAGGACAGCAATAAAGGAAGACGCTGGGAAGACCGAAGCGTGGAAGCAACTCAGCTTGCCACTCCCTGCTACCTGGACGTTCGTGTACCCTGCTCTGCTGCTTGCTTGGACTTTGACCTTGGCCTGCCTATTGACTACTCTTCTGCCTGCCCCCCTCTCTCTCTGACTGATAGCCTGATCCTGACACCTGGCCTGACTCCTGGACCCCGGTTTGCTGTCTTGTAATCCTGAACTCCTGCCTGCTGTGTTCAGCCCTGCAGTACCAGTGAGCCTCCTGCCTGCTGTGCCCAGCCCTGTGCGCGACAGCCCCGCAGCTGAGCGCCTTGCGATGGGGAGGGAGGGACCGCTGAAGGTGGGGAGGGGCGCAGAGATCCCTCCCCCCGCGTGCGCTCCGGGCTCCACCTCGCCAGCCGGATCCCCGGGATCCGGGATCCGGCGGCTCCGCTGAGATGCAGAGAGGGAGGAGGTGAGAAGCCGGGGGGGGCAGGTTGAGCTCCCAGGGCTGCTTCCTCTCTGCGGGCAGGGGCGACGGGGCCGTCTGCCCTGGGGGAGGGAGACGGGGGTCTTCTCTTTACACTGGGGGGCAGAGGGAGGGGCGAGGCTTTCTGGGAGTGCCATGGGGAGAGACAGCGGAGCACCTGTCGTGATACCAGATTTCCTTTAAGGTTTCCGGGATAGGAAGTAAAATAACTGATAAGGGTGCCTTGAGGCCATCTAATCCACCCCTGCCTTAAACCAGTATTCTTTGGTTCTTACCAGCACCAACCTTCCTGTCCGCCACTTTCCAGCTCTGCCTTGAGAAGCTTCGGCGCCTGAGTTCCGGGCACCCCTGGTGAAGAGGTTTACTTGGAAGTAAGTCCCATTGATTTGAATGTCATTTATTTCAGCAGAAGGGCTTTGGATCCTAACTGGGAACTGCCTGCCCTCAAGGCATAGTCGGTGTCTGGTTCCTCGGCAGCTGAGAGCCGCTTTTGTCCCACCCTGCAGCTTGGCCTGTCCGTGCTTTCATTTGCTTTCCCTCCGTGTCACAGGCCCTGCTTGCTTGGTGACTTGTCCACTTCTTCTTTACCAGGGAGTTGTTGGGGTGAACCCCCCCCTCCCCACACACATGCAAAAGGGGAAAAGAGCAAGAGTCCTGTAGCATCTATCAAACTAACAAAATTGGTGGTCGGGTATGAGCTTTAGTGAGTCACAGCTCACTTCTTCACAGCTGTATCTGAAGAAGTGACCTGTGGCTCACAAAAGCTCCTACCCAGCCACCACTTTTGTTAGTCTTCTAGGTGCTACTGGACTCTTGCTCTTCTCCACTGCTACAGACAGACTAACACAGCTACCCATCTTGATCTGTCTACATGAAAAGAGCGTTTGCCAGAGTTTCATCCACATCAGAGAAAGATTTTGAAAGGCTTTCTTTGCTACCTGCTTTGGGCGCTCTAGATCTCTTGCCTCCATCCTGCAGCTTTCCCCTAATGCCACCCTTCAACCTGGGAACAACGTGGAACAAAGGTGACGATGCCTCTGAACATGTGCAGAGTACCTTGTCCCTCATGAGCCTCCCTTCCTTTTATGTGTTTTCAAATGCGAAGGCCTGTTTCAAGTGAAGTCTTGGACTTCTGCCCAGGCACCTCTCTCCCCTGGGAACTGCCCAAGTGGCTCCCTGCTTAAAGAGGGGAAAAAATCTTCATGGACAAACGGAGTGCTTAAAATAAAGCATCATAAGCCAAAAAAGGAGATAGTTTTGCCATCTCTGACCATACAAGTGTGAGATGCGAGACTTGAAAATGCAGGACATTTGGGGAAACCCACCTTCTGGTTGCCGAGCTTTTGGAACACATGGCTGCCCAAGTACTTTTCAGCAATCAGGGCTAGAAACTTAATTTTCTTAATTTTAATGGGGGGATCCTCTCTCCTGTTTGTTGCCCCCATGGGGGAGGAATGCTCTTGGCTCTCTGGGCTGCCCTCTTCCAGATAAGAGTTTCCTCTCTCCTTTTCCTCTGTGAAGCCCCAGTTCAAGCAACCCTCTTTTGAAGGGCTGCTACATGGCCTGGGGGTAGAGAAAGGCAGATCAGGAAAAAGGTCTGACTTCCAGTCCTGCCTCTGCCATGTGAACATTTCCTTCCTTCCTTCCTTCCCTCCCTTGCCTTTCTCCACAATGGGGACCCAAAGCAGCTTATATCATTCTCCTCACCTCCACTTTATCTTTACAACAACCCTATGAGGTAGGCTGAGAGTGAATGGCTAGCTGTAGGTCACCCAGCGACCGGGGATTCAGAGTCGGGGCCCCAGATCTTATTCTGACTCTAACCACTACACCACCTCCTGTCTTTAAGCGTGCATGAGATGGCCCATTCATCCTTTTGGGCTTCTTCTTAAAAAGTGGCTGCTCTGGTGACCGAATTCTGTACTCGTGGGGCACTTAAAGGAAATGCTGGCAGTCGAGGCCAGGGGCTGCGTTCTGCTCCTTATGTGGATAACTCTTTTTTTTTTTTAAGTAGACCCAGTGCCAATTCTTTTCCATGTATCTACCCCATTTCTTCCTTCATGGGTACTTAAAGTGGTTTCTGTAGAATAACAAAAGTACTTACTTTACTTACTTACTTACGTCTGTCCAGGGCTCATTTCGAGGGGGAACATGCTGGAACACAGTTCCAGCAGTTCCCCAAAGAGGTCACATGTCAGGTGGCCCCACCCATCTCTCGGCCATTTTGGGCCTGTTTCGGGCTGGATTGGGGCCAAAATAGCCTGGATCAGGCCTCTGACGGGTGGTGGATCTCTCTCCTGCTCAGCAGCAGCCCAATCCTGACCATTTTGGGCCACTTTTCAGCCATTTTCAGCCCCTTTTGCCATTTTGGGCCTAATTTTGGCCCTGAATGGCCAGGATTGGGTCCAAAAGAGCCAGGATAGGTGAGGTCGGGGCGTGTGGCATATGCAAATCAGTTGTGTTAATGACACGCTTCCAATGATGTCAAGGGGTGTGGCATATGCTAATGGGTGATGCTAATGAGTTCCTCCAGCTCTTTTTCTATGAAGTGACCCCTGCTTATGTCTTTTATAGGTTGCCTTTCTCACTGAGACTCCAGGCAGATTACATTTCCATAAACCATGCCATAGGGTGAATAAACATAAGTTTACAAAGACCGAGCATTAGCAGGAATCCAACACAGAGTAGAAGAAATTCTGAAACAGAACATAAGCAATTCTAGGGCTGACAATAGACAACGTAGAAGTACCCAGTAGGATCATACTTGAAGCACAGGTAGCACCTAGGAGCATACACTTAAAGCAACTGATAGGATTTGAGGCAACACGGTGGTGAAGTCTATGGTCCCTAACTCGTTAGTGAAGCATTTGACAGACACACAAAATAGGTACCGTTGACCTCTTATCGCTGGGGCTAATCCAAGATCTAGGGGGCAGGCTCACTGCAGGCCAGAGGCCCCGGACTGAGAGCCAAACTACAAGTGACGCCTGACACAGGTTGGACACTTGTCAGCTTCCCTCAAGTTTTGATGGGAAATGTAGGCATCCTGGTCTTGCAGCTGTAATGGAGAGCCAAGCTGTAAAACCAGGGCGCCTACATTTCCCATCAAAACTTGAGGGAAGCTGACAAGTGTCCAACCTGTGTAAGGCGTCACTTGTAGTCTGGCTCTGAGAGCGCTTGGCTCTCGCCCTTCCACCTGCACCAAGCCCTTGTGCCTAAGGGGAAACCCTGCGCCAGAGGAGAAAGAGAAACCCAGCCCGGAGCTCGTTCAGCCAGCAAAGAGATGCTCCTGTCCTTCCTTTCCCACTCATTTGTCCTCACAACAGTCCTAGAAGGAAGGTCCATCTGGGAGGAAGTGGCTTGCCAGAGGCCACTAAATGGAGTTTGTGATCGAAGGAGGATTTGAATCTGGATCTCTCCATCCAGGCCTGACGTTCTGTCCGCATAACTCTCTTCCATCCCCGTGCTTCTGGTGCACAAGGGGGATGAGAGTCTCTTGGCCTGTTGATCTGAGCCCAGCGGGGGTCCTAACAAACTTTCTCACCTCTTCCCCAGCTGCTTCTGGCTCAGGACAGAGAAGAGGGGGGCAGCCCAGTCATCCGCTTCCTCAACCCCCCAGAGACTTTGGAGCAGCAGGGCTACCTCCTCCGCGTCCTCTATCGCTGCAAGGGGAAGCAGGTGGTGAACGTCCAGGTCTTGGCTTCTTCCGCTGCGAGGCTGCACGTACCTGGGTTCAAGAGGCGGTGGGCACGCAGTCTCAGAGCCAGGGCCCAAACGAAGGAGGTCAAGCTGGACTTGCCGGACCGGCTGCTCTACAGACAGGACGACATTATCAAGCATGCCATTGCCATCCGGGACCTGGAGCTGAGAGCCTGGATCAGCGACGACCGGAGGGCAAGGGGAGGAGTGCCACAGCCGAGCGTGCCGTACGAGGAAGGGGCTGCCAGAACCTCTCGCCCTCTGCAGCGTGCGTCCCTGCTCAGGAGGCCCTTCAAAGCTCACCCTCGGTGCCTCCACTGGGACCAGCAGATCCTCTGGGACATGTGGCGAGTAAGGGGCCTGAAGTGCAGAGCCCCGCTAGGTGAGAGGGCTGGGGCTTGGAAGGGGCTAGGGCTTAACAACAATGACAACATCCGGCAACTTAACACTCGCTCAGAGAGTTTTACAAAATGTGTTATTATTATCCCCACAACAATCACCCTGTGAGTTGAGTGGCGCTGAGACAGCCAGTTTGGTGTCGTGGTTAAGAGAGTGGAACTCTATTCTGGAGAACAGGGTTTGATTTCCCGCTCCTCCGCTTGAAGCCAGCTGGGTGGCCTTGGGTCAGTCACAGCTCTCTCAGAGTTCTCTCAGCCTCACCCCCTCACAGGATGTATGTTGTTGTGGGGATAATAATGACACACTTTGTAAACCGCTCTGAGTGGGTGTTAAGTCATCTTGAAGGGTGGTATATAAATCACATTTTATGATTTATGAGATGAGATGTGTTAATGACACGCTTCCAATGATGTCAAGGGGTGTGGCATATGCTAATGGGTGATGCTAATGAGTTCCTCCAGCTCTTTTTCTATGAAGTGACCCCTGCTTATGTCTTTTATAGGTTGCCTTTCTCACTGAGACTCCAGGCAGATTACATTTCCATAAACCATGCCATAGGGTGAATAAACATAAGTTTACAAAGACCGAGCATTAGCAGGAATCCAACACAGAGTAGAAGAAATTCTGAAACAGAACATAAGCAATTCTAGGGCTGACAATAGACAACGTAGAAGTACCCAGTAGGATCATCCTTGAAGCACAGGTAGCACCTAGGAGCATACACTTAAAGCAACTGATAGGATTTGAGGCAACACGGTGGTGAAGTCTATGGTCCCTAACTCGTTAGTGAAGCATTTGACAGACACACAAAACAGATACCGTTGACCTCTTATCGCTGGGGCTAATCCAAGATCTAGGGGGCAGGCTCACTGCAGGCCAGAGGCCCCGGACTGAGAGCCAAACTACAAGTGACGCCTGACACAGGTTGGACACTTGTCAGCTTCCCTCAAGTTTTGATGGGAAATGTAGGCCTCCTGGTCTTGCAGCTGTAATGGAGAGCCAAGCTGTAAAACCAGGGCGCCTACATTTCCCATCAAAACTTGAGGGAAGCTGACAAGTGTCCAACCTGTGTAAGGCGTCACTTGTAGTCTGGCTCTGAGAGCGCTTGGCTCTCGCCCTTCCACCTGCACCAAGCCCTTGTGCCTAAGGGGAAACCCTGCGCCAGAGGAGAAAGAGAAACCCAGCCCGGAGCTCGTTCAGCCAGCAAAGAGATGCTCCTGTCCTTCCTTTCCCACTCATTTGTCCTCACAACAGTCCTAGAAGGAAGGTCCATCTGGGAGGAAGTGGCTTGCCAGAAGCCACTAAATGGAGTTTGTGATCGAAGGAGGATTTGAATCTGGATCTCTCCATCCAGGCCTGACGTTCTGTCCGCATAACTCTCTTCCATCCCCGTGCTTCTGGTGCACAAGGGGGATGAGAGTCTCTTGGCCTGTTGATCTGAGCCCAGCGGGGCTCCTAACAAACATTCTCACCTCTTCCCCAGCTGCTTCTGGCTCAGGACAGAGAAGAGGGGGGCAGCCCAGTCATCCGCTTCCTCAACCCCCCAGAGACTTTGGAGCAGCAGGGCTACCTCCTCCGCGTCCTCTATCGCTGCAAGGGGAAGCAGGTGTTGAACGTCCAGGTCTTGGCTTCTTCCGCTGCGAGGCTGCACGTACCTGGGTTCAAGAGGCGGTGGGCACGCAGTCTCAGAACCAGGGCCCAAACGAAGGAGGTCAAGCTGGACTTGCCGGACCGGCTGCTCTACAGACGGACAGGACGACATTATCAAGCATGCCATTGCCATCCGGGACCTGGAGCTGAGAGCCTGGATCAGCGACGACCGGAGGGCAAGGGGAGGAGTGCCACAGCCGAGCGTGCCGTACGAGGAAGGGGCTGCCAGAACCTCTCGCCCTCTGCAGCGTGCGTCCCTGCTCAGGAGGCCCTTCAAAGCTCACCCTCGGTGCCTCCACTGGGACCAGCAGATCCTCTGGGACATGTGGCGAGTAAGGGGCCTGAAGTGCAGAGCCCCGCTAGGTGAGAGGGCTGGGGCTTGGAAGGGGCTAGGGCTTAACAACAATGACAACATCCGGCAACTTAACACTCGCTCAGAGAGTTTTACAAAATGTGTCATTATTATCCCCACAACAATCACCCTGTGAGTTGAGTCGGGCTGAGACAGCCAGTTTGGTGTCGTGGTTAAGAGAGTGGGACTCTAATCTGGAGAACAGGGTTTGATTTCCCGCTCCTCCGCTTGAAGCCAGCTGGGTGGCCTTGGGTCAGTCACAGCTCTCTCAGAGCTCTCTCAGCCTCACCCCCTCACAGGATGTTTGTTGTTGTGGGGATAATAATGACACATTGGTTGTTGGGGGTTTTCCGGGCTGTATTGCCGTGGTCTTGGCATTGTAGTTCCTGACGTTTCGCCAGCAGCTGTGGCTGGCATCTTCAGAGGTGTAGCACCAAAAGACAGAGATCTCTCAGTGTCACAGTGTGGAAAAGATGTAGGTCATTTGTATCTACTCAGGAGGGGTGGGGTTGAGCTGAGTCATTCTGTAAGAGTTTCCCAGGGTGTGGAATGCTAATGGCGGGAGGCTTCACTGAGTCATTCTGTAAGAGTTTCCCAGGGTGTGGAATGCTAATGGCGGGAGGCTTCACTGAGTCATTCTGTAAGAGTTTCCCAGGGTGCGGAATGCTAATGGCGGGAGGCTTCACTGTATCCTGAGGAGGTTCTTTTGCATATGGATTGGTGCTTGATGTGCTAATCTTCTCTACAGGGCTATTGTCAGGTGTGGAGGCCAACAAAACACTCCACACCCGACAATAGCCCTGCAGAGAAGATTAGCACATCAAGCACCAATCCATATGCAAAAGAACCTCCTCAGGATACAGTGAAGCCTCCCGCCATTAGCATTCCACACCCTGGGAAACTCTTACAGAATGACTCAGCTCAACCCCACCCCTCCTGAGTAGATACAAATGACCTACATCTTTTCCACACTGTGACACTGAGAGATCTCTGTCTTTTGGTGCTACACCTCTGAAGATGCCAGCGACAGCTGCTGGCGAAACGTCAGGAACTACAATGCCATGACCACGGCAATACAGCCCGGAAAACCCCCAACAACCATCGTTCTCCGGCCGTGAAAGCCTTCGACAATACAATAATGACACACTTTGTAAACTGCTCTGAGTGGGTGTTAAGTCATCTTGAAGGGTGGTATATAAATCACATTTTATTATTATTATTAGAGCTCCAAGAAGCTGTGACTGACCCAAGGTTACAAAGCTCTCTTCAAGCAGAGGAGTGGGGAATCAAACCCGGCTCTCCAGCTTAGAGTCCTGCTGCTCTTAACCACGACACCAAACTGGTTTACATGTAGGAGGCTTCCCTACGCGCCCAGACAGCTGAGATGAAGCTCCGGCCTCTTCTCCAGTCCCTACAATTCAAAGTGCAGACTCGTGCAGCTCCAGTTTGCCGCAGGGCCACGGAGGGAAGGGAGAGGGGGCTTAACCTTTGAACCCCCAGTTGGCTTCTCTGTTTGGAATGGGCTCACCCCTCTCTGCTATGAGCATTTTAAAGGAAAAGAGAGATTTACAAAGCAGGTTAGCCTGGTTGGAAGAGCGAAACTGAGTGGCAATTGAAGGGTTAAGCTCCCTCAGGCTCCTCTGCACTGCCCCGAGGCAAGCTGAGGCTGGGCGTTGCATTTTAGGGATGGAAGCAGTGATGAGATCTTCCTCTCCTGTCTGTGAGCCCTTTAAGACTCGGTCTTTGCAAATGTGAAACTGGCATTGACCTGAATGGGTGTTTCTCTTCTCGAATCTTTCCTCTGTATATAAGGCAGCAAGAAGCTCAGCTGCACTTTTTAAGAGACGGCCTTAGATTGAAGCTGGTGCCTCTTGGATCGCCACCCGGCACACCCAATGTTGAGTTCTCTTGACAGAACTGGGATTTGGGTGTGATTCTGAAGACAGTTTTCTCCCCCCTTCTGCAGATGCTGAGCCTTTGTTGGCCTTTGTTTATGCCTCCAGTGGAGAGAAATTTGGGGTTCTGAAACAGCTGGAACCTCTCAAGGACAAAGTCCTGGAGAAAAGGAGGCAGGAACACATCACTTTGCCCAGGTAAAGAGTCTGGGGGCTGACAATCCACCACATGTCTGAGGGGGGGAGTCTAACAAGGCCTTGTCCCTCAATAGGCAGTCCATTGACTCTTTCCAGTCTTCAGTGTTCTTACGCCTTTCTCTGCAGCTTGCAGTTGCTTCTGACACCACAACTGCAAATTTCCTTATGATTTGTGTTTCAAGTGCCATCAAGTCACAGCTGACTTATGGCAACCCCTTGTGGCGTGTTACCAGAACTGCTCTTTATTAAATGGGGAAATTAGCTTTAGCAGTCTGGAACTAAAAATAAGCGCGGATCATAACCTATGTTTACGGAGGTCCCGATTCCAGACACTCAAGTGACAAAGAGGCAGACTACAAAATAGGTTCAAACACGTGTATTTTGCTAATAATGTGGCATAAGCCTGAACTTGCACATACACACAAGAGCATACAAGAACTAGGAATACAGAGTATGAAATACAGAGACTTTCGCATTAGCAGGATCCCAATGATGGTGGGGAATACTCACTTTCCTGAAGCGAAGCAGAGACACGACAGCGAGATGGCCCAATGCCCGCACTGGAGCCACAGAGAGACAGCAAGGGGTCTGGATAGGATGGCACGTGCCGCGACAGGATGGGAATGGCACGAACAACGTGTGGTCTGAGAGGCCGGCTTAAATACCCTAGGATGTACCCTGGGGCCGGTGCTATACTTGGTGGTTCTCACAGATTAAAAGAAAGACTTTAATGATCCACTGAATGGTTTGGATGGGCCACTTTAGGCATCTGATCAAGTTATAATGACACCTCAGGAAGGGGGAACAAAGGAGGGAGGGGGAAGCCCAAGTGTGCTGGAAGGATGTTCCAGCGGACAGGGCTTGTCCTGATGTCATCAGCTTCTGGAATGCGGAGGTTTCTTTGAGATGCATTCTCTAAGTGCTTGGGATGGTCAGCACTTAGTTCCTTCTCCGGGGCGGCTCCTAAGATATGCAGAGCGGGGCGAGGTTCCCTCGCTGCGGACGTGGTGTGCCCGCTTCTCCGAAACGGCTTCTCAAAGCAAGCTTCTTCTCTCGGTCTTCTGGCTGCCTGGGAACATGGACGCCGGCTGGGCAAGGCTGGGGCTGGATAGCAGGCTGCCCGGTAGCGAGGGCAAGCTCGGCGACCGGCCCGTGGGAGGCTCCAGGCGGGAACTGACCAGGGAGCGCCTGGCCAGGCTCGCTGGAGGTTTCCGCGGCTGGTGCCCGGCTGCTAGCAGCGGCTTGGGCCCGAATGAGGCAGGCTTCCATGGAGGCAGGGGGAACAGCATGTAAAACACAGTCCATAGCAGGGAACAGGCACGGTCCGTGGCAGATGGCAAGGCGGGCACGGGGCACATGTGTAGCAAAGTCCAAACACGCCCACTGGGAGGCACAGATACAGGTCCAGGCAGGGCTGCCCAGAAAGAGAGTCCTTTTGTGCCGTAATCCAGGCATGGCTGCAGGTAACTGACACAGTCTATGGCAGCAGCAAAGTGACTAACAAACAGGCAGGAAACTGACATGTGTATTTAGGATGCACACGTGTGGTACACTCCCTCCCACACATAATATAACGAGCTCGGGGGGTCGGATCCACTGCTCTTCACAACCGCGGAAGATGGTGCGATCCGTGGGGAAGGTTATATTGTTCTGCTGCACAACCTTGCAGACCATCCATCATTTCGTCTTCGGCTAGGGCATTGATGCATCTCCAGTGGGGGTAGGGCATTAATTTGGACGGGCGTCCCCCTATTAGGGTGCCGGTCAGCACGAGCAAACACAGAGTAGCCAGGTGCCTCATCTCCTGGCCTTTCCTTTCCTTTTTGCAGTAAGAATTTCCTGGGGAGACCTGCAGGTACAAATACAGGTCCCCTGAGTTTGTTGCAACACATAAAATAAATGAAGCGGAGGAAAAGGGAAGGCGTCTTTCTGCCAGCACTGTTTATTGGTTGGGGCTCGAACGAGGAGGCCCAGGGCACTAAGCGGGCCTTCCAGCTTGTTACCCTGGAGAACTCCTGTGCGGGAGCTCCTTTCTATAGCATGTATATTTCAGGGGGAACGTCCTTACGTTGAGCGAAAATCGGCTGTGCGTTAGGCGGGGTTATGCAAACTCGCCCCAAGGGTCCCTGGGTGCCTAGACTATGTGGCCTCCAGGTGTCCCTTGCTCGGTGGCGGGTTGTACTTATTTTGCGGGCTGAGAACTATCGGTCCGGCTTGGCCTGGCCTTGCCGTTTGTTTTGTTAGAGAGCGGTTCTCGGTGACCATAAGGGCTACTGCTAACGGAGACCTTCATCTAATTTTTCTGAAATTATTTTTAAGTAGGTGTGGTTAGGGTTGAAGGTATGTTTTATGATGGTTTGCTTTGCTTTGCCTTTTTCCCTCTGCTTTTTTGCAGAACCTCATCTATGTATTTCAGCAGACCATATTTTTTCCTAGGAACAATTTTTGGAGGGACTCCCTCGGGAGGCCCCAATTTTCTGGTTAAAAGAAAGAAAAACACACAAAGCAAAGCACACGGGCGTGGGGTGATTTCGGGTTGCCCTCACTTGGAAGGCCTGGCATGGCTTCATTATAACTTCAATATGTCTCCCCCCCCCTGGCATGGCTTCATTATATAGCAACTCACCATGACGATTTTTTCTATACTAAAGCAACAAAGGTTTGATCTAGAGGAACACAGGGTATCTCCGGCCCAGGGTGAAGGGATATCTGGCGAACTACTGGGCGGAGAGGGATGGGGCTGTTTTTCCCCCAAGGGTCCCAACTATGGGGCCCGCCTATGAAGGTTGAAGAACAGAACTGAAAAAAACTCTTAACACTTATACACTCTGATTTTTTCTATACTAAAGCAACAAAGGTTTGATCTAGAGGAACACAGGGTATCTCCGGCCCAGGGTGAAGGGATATCTGGCAAACTACTGGGCGGAGAGGGATGGGGCTGGCGGCTGCTCCCCCAGAATCATACACCGGCGGGGGTGTTTGGAGCGGCTTCCCTTTCCATTCCTTCAGTTGGGAAGCGTGGAAGTATTTGAGCCAAGTTCCTCCTGTCTTTCTCTGAATGGCTACCTGGTAGACTGCTGGGGAGATTCTTTTTGTAATCGGGACGGGGCCTTGCCATTTGGCTGCTAGCGAGTGGGCCTTCTGTGAGAACTTCCTATATAAAACGAGCTGTCCTTCCTCCCACTGTCTTGGGTTCCTGGCCCATCCTAGCTTGCGGTCCATGTCTTTCTGTGCTACACCTAACTTCTGGGCCACTTGCATGTGGATGGCGTGTACTGACGAGATTAGGTCCTGAACCCATGCATCATTGATTACTACGGGCTGCATGTCGGAAGGGAGCTGCGTGTCTAGCCAGAAGGCTTCTGGGAGCTGCATTTTCCGTCCTGTCATGACCATATGGGGCGTAAGTCCGTGAACTGCGTTGGTGCCCCTGATGGCCATTAGAATGATGGGGAGTTTTTCATCCCAGTCTCTCCCGGAGGAGCGAACCACCTTCCGGAGAGCCTCCTTGAGGGTCCGATTGGTTCTTTCCGGAGGCCTGAGGGTGGCCGGCTATGTGAAAGCGCTGTTGAATGCCTAGCGCCTTACAAAGCTCCTGGGTGACTTCTCCAATGAAGTGTGAGCCCAAATCTGAATCCATGACTCTTACAGTGCCCCATCGTGAAAATACATTATTAAACAGAAGTTTGGCTGTGGTGGCTGCGGTGTTGTGCTTACATGGGAACGCTTCGACCCATTTACTGAAGGGATCTATGACAGTGAGACAGTAGCAATTGCCGCGGGGTGTTGGGGGAAGGGGACCGATAAAGTCAATCTGTATGCGAGCCCAGGGCCCATCAATTCTCTGATGCTGGAGGGGAGCTCTGGGTCCGGTGGGGTCTGCATTGACCATAGCGCAGGACAGACAGTTGTCTACCCATTGCGCTACTTCGGTGCGCATGCCAGGCCACCATCCGACCTCTCTTACCCTCTCCAGAGTCAGATCCTTGCCTCGGTGTCCCTGCTTGTGGACAAACTGAATCAGGTCGGCCCTGACTTCCAGCGGTACCACCCAGTGGCGTTCGCCATCCGCACCTACTGCCCATACTACACCTTCTTCTTCTTCCTTAATGGCTAGCCTTCCTGTCTGGTCTCCTCCTGCGGCTAGAAGGCTAGCTACTTCGGGGTCGGATGCTTGCAGCTGGGCCAGGTCCAGTGTGCATGCTGGCTCCCTAGCCTGATCACGGGCCCGTGCCCGCGTAGTAACAGGATGGAGGGGGAAGCCTGGGGCTGGTTCTGGCAAAAGGGCGCTCTCAGCGGCGGCGGCTTTAGCGGCCAGGTCTGCCTGGTCATTCCAATATGCGGTCTCCGAGTTTGACTTTTGGTGCCCCTTAACGTGGGTCACTTGTGTGGGACCTGTGCGGGACTGGAAGAGCACGGCCGCGTGCTGCCATAGCTGGAGGTGGGCTACGGGTTTCCCGTCGCTAGCTCTCCATCCTTGGTTCTGCCACACCGGGAGCCAGACCGTGGCGGCTTTGGCCGTCCAATCCGAGTCTGTGTAAATGGCAAGGGGGCTCTCTGGGGGCTCAAATTCAAGCACCGCCAGAAGCGCTTGCACCTCAGCCGCTTGGCTGGAATGGGGGCGGGCTGGTCCCTTGAGGGTGAACGCATCGCTCACTCGCACTGCGCCATAGCCTGTCCGAGGGGAGCCACCGACATGAAAGGAGGAGCCGTCGCAGAACCAGCACGTGAAGCCGTTCAGCCGGGCTTCCTCTAGCGGGACCCCCCAAGTGACTGGCCAGACAACATGCGGTGGCGGATCTAGAGGGCACTCATTCTCGGTCCCGGTTACCAAAAGGCCATATGGGGCGGGTGGCTCGGTAGCTTCCTTCTTGAATTCTACGCCACAATTGACTAGGGCCAAGGTCCATTGCGCTATGCGGGCGTTCGATACCTGCCCGTCCTGGATCTTGCCCGAGAGTATGTACTTAGGGGGCGTGTGGGTCGTTTGCACGATGGTGCGGGAGCCTCCTATAATAAATTCCCAATGGGTCAGGCTCCAAACTAGGGCAAGGCAAGTCTTCTCACATGGGCTGAACTTGGTTTCTACCGGAGTTAGATTGCGAGAGGCATAAGCTACTACTCGTGCGGCTCCTGCCTGCTGCTGAGTGAGCGTGGCTCCTATGCTTTTGTCGGAAACGGCTAACTGAATGTAGAATGGCTGGGCAACGTCTGGGTGAGCTAATGCCGGAGCTGCGGCCAGGCTGTGTTTAAGTTCGGCTAGGGCTTTCTGCTGGTCAGGTCCCCATTCCTAAGGGGTGTTCTTCCTAAGGAGAGCATAGAGGGGGCGAGCCTTATCTGCAAAGGACTCGATGAAGTCCCGGGAGAAGTTAAAGGTCCCTAGGAGAGCTCTGAGAGAGGGGACGTCGGTGGGGGCAGGCAGCTTGGAAATGACCTCCATTCGCTGGGCGTCCGGGGTGCGACCCTCGGGTCCCAGGGTCAGACCCAGGTACTTGACACTGGTCTGAACCAATTGGGCCTTTTCCCTGCTGGCCTTGAATCCCATCTCGCGGAGAAGCTCTAGGACTTCCCGGGTGACTTGGTGGGCTAATTCCTCCGTGGGGGCGTGGACCAGGATATCATCCACATAGCTCAGGACGTGGGGCCTCGAGGAAGGTTGGAGGCGCTCCCACATCTGGACCACGTGGGCGTGACATATACTGGGGCTGGAGTGAAATCCCTGGGGTGTCCGTTTGAATGCGTATTGCTGGCCGCGGAAAGTGAACGCGAATTTATACCAGCAAGACTCATGCAACTGGATGGAATGGAAAGCATTGGCCAGGTCTATGACCGAGTAGAACCGGGATCCAGCAGCAATGGCCGTCAAGATCTCGTTGTATTTAGCCACGAACGGGGCAACTGGAGGGGTGGTGGCGTTTAGGGCGCAGAAGTCGACCGTCATTCTCCAGGTCACTCCATCTGCTTTCAGGACCGGCCACAACGGGGCGTTGCAGATGGACTGCATCGGGAGTATGACGTCCCACTTAAGGAGTCCTTCTATTGTCTTAGCTATCCCTGCCTCGGCTTCGGCGGGGTATTTGTACTGCTTCTGGGGAGGGGGATCTTTCCCTTCGATTAGGACGCAAGCGCCCTTAACTTTCCCGCACTCGGCCTTGTCGGTTACCCAAACCTCGGGGAAATCCTGAACCCAGGGGTCTTCTGCGATGGGGGCGAGAGGCAGGGGGGCCTTGAGGGCGGCGCACCGGTGGACGGCATTGACAAAGTCTGGGCCTCCTGGAATGCGCCAAAGGAGCCCATTCGCTAAGTAAATCGTCAGTCCCTCAGCTCTGAAAAACAGCATGCCCAAAAGTCCATCGTCCTCTCCCCGGTTCGCGCATGCCGAAATCCGGGTGGCCATGTTCCCAACTGTGAGGGGGATGTCCTGCCAGACCGAGGATTCCTGCATGCCGCCTCCGAAACCGGCGAGCTGCATGGTAGTAGGGGTCCGGGTTCCCTTTGTGACTAAGGTGGGCCAGAGTATATTAAGTGATGCTCCGGTATCTATAAGGAGGGTGGCAGGCTTCTTCTTTTCCCCGGGAGTCCCGATCCCTGCCTTCACTGTCGGTCTCCCCCATGTGTCCGGCTTTAGCCTGGCGACTATGCCCACGGAGGGAGACTGGGACTCGGGGCGACCCTAGTCTGACCCTGCGGCCTGGCCAGTGGAGGTGGCGCTTCCCCGGAAGGGGTTATTGGAGCTCGAGTGCTCCCGAACGGCTGCTATCGGGGTGTCCGAGAAGGAGGGCTCAGGCGGCAAGGGGGGTGCCGTTGGGAGTGCCGGAGGCTGCTGCTGGTCTTCCCAGTCCATGATCGCCTTCATCAGAGTAGACGTGGGCTTCCCGTGGAATAGCTCCATGTCTGCTCCGAGCTTTTTGAGGCGCATCCAAAGTTCCCAACGGAGGGGGTCCTTGGACTGGGGCGCGCCGCCGTGATCCAAGTAGCCCTCGTGGTTGCCCTGAGATACTCCCCATGCGTTAGACTGATCTGGAGGGGGATAGACCTGGTGGTTGTACGGGTGCGATGCCCGAGAGTGGGAGGGTGTCCAGGGCGCATCTTGCGTCCGGGGCTCGTGGGGCCCCTGCTGGGAGGAAGAGCCGTAGCTCGGGGTGGGCGCGAAGGAGACTCCCGAACGGTAGTCCCTCGGGTCTCTTCCTCGGTTGAAACTGCTGCTCCTTCCCCGCAGGATCCCTCCCTGCGACTCCGGGTACAAGTTGCATCCTTGTGATCGGTACTGGGAGTGGGGGCCGTTATTGGCGTAGGTTACGGTATTTATTGGCTCGCTCTCCTTCCTACGTGGGGCTGGGGACTTCACATGGCTGATCGCTCCGGTTTCTCGCAACAGGCCAGCAATGCTTCTGATGCGAGCTTCCAGTTCTCCCCATGTGATGCTCCCGGGTTCTACTCCTGCTAGGGCTAGGCGGGTAGTGCTATTAAGTCCATCTATGACTGCCCTTCTGAACTCTAGCTCGTCAAAGTCGGGTATGTCACTGGTATCTAAATCCACTTCATCAGCTAGCTCCGCAAGGAGCTGCTTCCTGGCCAAGTATGCTTCTGGGTCCTCTCCGGGTTTTTGAGACTCTGCAATGTACAGGGCCTTTAAACTCTTGGTGGGCCAGAGGAATGCGCACAACTCTTTAATGGCCCCATACTGGCTGCGGGTGGCTAGCCTTTGGTTAGAAACATAAGTGTTGAGGGCTGAGACTATTTCGGGGCTGGCGGGCCAGCTCCTCTCTATGGGCCGTCTAGGGGATATGTTCCCTCGGGTCCTCAAGGCGTTTTAAAAAAATTACACAAAGGATTTTACTGGGTTCTACAAAGCTTACTTTAGCGGGGGTGTTTAAGGGTCCTACTTTTTAGGTTCACAAGGGTATTTTAAGGGTCCTACACTTGGTTCTTCTCCACCGGGGGAGAAGTGAAGTTCCTATCCCCGCTTCAAGCCTGCCTACAGGCCACGGGACCGGGAAAAGTCCGGACTAGCAGCGGCACTGCCCGGTTTACTGGCTCAGAAGGTGCTCTCAAGCTTCTCTAAGCCCAAGAATCAAAACTCTCAATGCTTCCAAGCCTCTGCTCAGAAGCCAAAGCTCAGGGGTCTCCCAAGCCTGTACTCAGAAAACCAGAAATGCTCCCAAGCCTCTGCTCAGAAGCGAAAATGCTCTCAAGCTCTCTGCCCAAGAACTACACTGAAAAAGTCCCCAGGCCTCGTGCTCAGAGACAAACGGTTAAACTGTCTCCAAGCCTAGACCAAAAGACTAAAGCGCTCAAGGACTGCCTCTGCATGTCCCCAAGCAAAAGTGCCCAGGAGTAAAACCACAATACTCCCAAGCAGGAAGGCGCTCAAGAGTTCAAATAACTCCCAAGCAAAAGCGCTCAAGACTTCTACTAAGTCCCAAGCGAGGTGCACTCAAGAGTCCTACTAACTCTCAAGCACGGTGCGCCCAAGAGTGTACCTTAAAACTCTTAAGCACGGTGCGGCCGGCTGCCGTGGGGCTTCAGGAACCTGACTGTAGATTCCCAAAGCTAACTGAACGAATGGACTAACGATCCCTTCACGTTTCCTCCGGAGCGGGGATTGAAGCCTAAGTGCTGGCAGGAACGGGGTTTGGACGGGCTTAGGAGAGACGGGGGAGGGCTTAAGATAACTCTTTTTTTTTTTTTAAGTAGACCCAGTGCCAATTCTTTTCCATGTATCTACCCCATTTCTTCCTTCATGGGTACTTATAGTGGTTTCTGTAGAATAACAAAAGTACTTACTTTACTTACTTACTTACGTCTGTCCAGGGCTCATTTCGAGGGGGAACATGCTGGAACACAGTTCCAGCAGTTCCCCAAAGAGGTCACATGTCAGGTGGCCCCACCCACCTCTCGGCCATTTTGGGCCTGTTTCGGGCTGGATTGGGGCCCAAATGGCCCAGATCAGGCCTCTGACGGGTGGTGGATCACTCTCCTGCTCAGCAGCAGCCCAATCCTGACCATTTTGGGCCACTTTTCAGCCATTTTCAGCCCCTTTTGCCATTTTGGGCCTAATTTTGGCCCTGAATGGCCAGGATTGGGTCCAAAAGAGCCAGGATAGGTGAGGTCGGGGCGTGTGGCATATGCAAATCAGTTGTGTTAATGACACGCTTCCAATGATGTCAAGGGGTGTGGCATATGCTAATGGGTGATGCTAATGAGTTCCTCCAGCTCTTTTTCTATGAAGTGACCCCTGCTTATGTCTTTTATAGGTTGCCTTTCTCACTGAGACTCCAGGCAGATTACATTTCCATAAACCATGCCATAGGGTGAATAAACATAAGTTTACAAAGACCGAGCATTAGCAGGAATCCAACACAGAGTAGAAGAAATTCTGAAACAGAACATAAGCAATTCTAGGGCTGACATTACAAAACGTAGAAGTACCCAGTAGGATCATACTTGAAGCACAGGTAGCACCTAGGAGCATACACTTAAAGCAACTGATAGGATTTGAGGCAACACGGTGGTGAAGTCTATGGTCCCTAACTCGTTAGTGAAGCATTTGACAGACACACAAAACAGATACCGTTGACCTCTTATCGCTGGGGCTAATCCAAGATCTAGGGGGCAGGCTCACTGCAGGCCAGAGGCCCCGGACTGAGAGCCAAACTACAAGTGACGCCTGACACAGGTTGGACACTTGTCAGCTTCCCTCAAGTTTTGAGGGGAAATGTAGGCATCCTGGACTTGCAGCTGTAATGGAGAGCCAAGCTGTAAAACCAGGGCGCCTACATTTCCCATCAAAACTTGAGGGAAGCTGACAAGTGTCCAACCTGTGTAAGGCGTCACTTGTAGTCTGGCTCTGAGAGCGCTTGGCTCTCGCCCTTCCGCCTGCACCAAGCCCTTGTGCCTAAGGGGAAACCCTGCGCCAGAGGAGAAAGAGAAACCCAGCCCGGAGCTCGTTCAGCCAGCAAAGAGATGCTCCTGTCCTTCCTTTCCCACTCATTTGTCCTCACAACAGTCCTAGAAGGAAGGTCCATCTGGGAGGAAGTGGCTTGCCAGAGGCCACTAAATGGAGATTGTGATCGAAGGAGGATTTAAATCTGGATCTCTCCATCCAGGCCTGCCGTTCTGTCCGCGTAACTCTCTTCCATCCCCTTGCTTCTGGTGCACAAGGGGGATGAGAGTCTCTTGGCCTGTTGATCTGAGCCCAGCGGGGGTCCTAACAAACATTCTCACCTCTTCCCCAGCTGCTTCTGGCTCAGGACAGAGAAGAGGGGGGCAGCCCAGTCATCCGCTTCCTCAACCCCCCAGAGACTTTGGAGCAGCAGGGCTACCTCCTCCGTGTCTTCTATCGATGCAAGGGGAAGCAGGTGGCGCACGTCCAGGTCTTGGCTTCTTCCGCTGCGAGGCTGCACGTACCTGTGTTCAAGAGGCGGTGGGCACGCAGTCTCAGAGCCAGGGCCCAAACGAAGGAGGTCAAGCTGGACTTGCCGGACCGGCTGCTCTACAGACAGACAGGACGACATTATCAAGCATGCCATTGCCATCCGGGACCTGGAGCTGAGAGCCTGGATCAGCGACGACCGGAGGGCAAGGGGAGGAGTGTCACAGCCGAGCGTGCTGTACGAGGAAGGGGCTGCCAGAACCTCTCGCCCTCTGCAGCGTGCGTCCCTGCTCAGGAGGCCCTTCAAAGCTCACCCTCGGTGCCTCCACTGGGACCAGCAGATCCTCTGGGACGTGTGGCGAGTAAGGGGCCTGAAGTGCAGAGCCCCGCTAGGTGAGAGGGCTGGGGCTTGGAAGGGGCTAGGGCTTAACAACAATGACAACATCCAGCAACTTAACACTCGCTCAGAGAGTTTTACAAAATGTGTTATTATTATCCCCACGACAATCACCCTGTGAGTTGAGTGGCGCTGAGACAGCCAGTTTGGTGTCGTGGTTAAGAGAGTGGGACTCTAATCTGGAGAACAGGGTTTGATTTCCCGCTCCTCCGCTTGAAGCCAGCTGGGTGGCCTTGGGTCAGTCACAGCTCTCTCAGAGCTCTCTCAGCCTCACCCCCCTCACAGGATGTTTGTTGTTGTGGGGATAATAATGACACACTTTGTAAACCGCTCTGAGTGGGTGTTAAGTCATCTTGAAGGGTGGTATATAAATCACATTTTATGATTTATGAGATGAGATGTGTTAATGACACGCTTCCAATGATGTCAAGGGGTGTGGCATATGCTAATGGGTGATGCTAATGAGTTCCTCCAGCTCTTTTTCTATGAAGTGACCCCTGCTTATGTCTTTTATAGGTTGCCTTTCTCACTGAGACTCCAGGCAGATTACATTTCCATAAACCATGCCATAGGGTGAATAAACATAAGTTTACAAAGACCGAGCATTAGCAGGAATCCAACACAGAGTAGAAGAAATTCTGAAACAGAACATAAGCAATTCTAGGGCTGACATTACAAAACGTAGAAGTACCCAGTAGGATCATACTTGAAGCACAGGTAGCACCTAGGAGCATACACTTAAAGCAACTGATAGGATTTGAGGCAACACGGTGGTGAAGTCTATGGTCCCTAACTCGTTAGTGAAGCATTTGACAGACACACAAAACAGATACCGTTGACCTCTTATCGCTGGGGCTAATCCAAGATCTAGGGGGCAGGCTCACTGCAGGCCAGAGGCCCCGGACTGAGAGCCAAACTACAAGTGACGCCTGACACAGGTTGGACACTTGTCAGCTTCCCTCAAGTTTTGAGGGGAAATGTAGGCCTCCTGGACTTGCAGCTGTAATGGAGAGCCAAGCTGTAAAACCAGGGCGCCTACATTTCCCATCAAAACTTGAGGGAAGCTGACAAGTGTCCAACCTGTGTAAGGCGTCACTTGTAGTCTGGCTCTGAGAGCGCTTGGCTCTCGCCCTTCCGCCTGCACCAAGCCCTTGTGCCTAAGGGGAAACCCTGCGCCAGAGGAGAAAGAGAAACCCAGCCCGGAGCTCGTTCAGCCAGCAAAGAGATGCTCCTGTCCTTCCTTTCCCACTCATTTGTCCTCACAACAGTCCTAGAAGGAAGGTCCATCTGGGAGGAAGTGGCTTGCCAGAGGCCACTAAATGGAGATTGTGATCGAAGGAGGATTTAAATCTGGATCTCTCCATCCAGGCCTGCCGTTCTGTCCGCGTAACTCTCTTCCATCCCCTTGCTTCTGGTGCACAAGGGGGATGAGAGTCTCTTGGCCTGTTGATCTGAGCCAAGCGGGGGTCCTAACAAACATTCTCACCTCTTCCCCAGCTGCTTCTGGCTCAGGACAGAGAAGAGGGGGGCAGCCCAGTCATCCGCTTCCTCAACCCCCCAGAGACTTTGGAGCAGCAGGGCTACCTCCTCCGTGTCTTCTATCGATGCAAGGGGAAGCAGGTGGCGCACGTCCAGGTCTTGGCTTCTTCCGCTGCGAGGCTGCACGTACCTGTGTTCAAGAGGCGGTGGGCACGCAGTCTCAGAGCCAGGGCCCAAACGAAGGAGGTCAAGCTGGACTTGCCGGACCGGCTGCTCTACAGACAGACAGGACGACATTATCAAGCATGCCATTGCCATCCGGGACCTGGAGCTGAGAGCCTGGATCAGCGACGACCGGAGGGCAAGGGGAGGAGTGTCACAGCCGAGCGTGCCGTACGAGGAAGGGGCTGCCAGAACCTCTCGCCCTCTGCAGCGTGCGTCCCTGCTCAGGAGGCCCTTCAAAGCTCACCCTCGGTGCCTCCACTGGGACCAGCAGATCCTCTGGGACGTGTGGCGAGTAAGGGGCCTGAAGTGCAGAGCCCCGCTAGGTGAGAGGGCTGGGGCTTGGAAGGGGCTAGGGCTTAACAACAATGACAACATCCAGCAACTTAACACTCGCTCAGAGAGTTTTACAAAATGTGTTATTATTATCCCCACGACAATCACCCTGTGAGTTGAGTGGCGCTGAGACAGCCAGTTTGGTGTCGTGGTTAAGAGAGTGGGACTCTAATCTGGAGAACAGGGTTTGATTTCCCGCTCCTCCGCTTGAAGCCAGCTGGGTGGCCTTGGGTCAGTCACAGCTCTCTCAGAGCTCTCTCAGCCTCACCCCCCTCACAGGATGTTTGTTGTTGTGGGGATAATAATGACACACTTTGTAAACCGCTCTGAGTGGGTGTTAAGTCATCTTGAAGGGTGGTATATAAATCACATTTTATGATTTATGAGATGAGATGTGTTAATGACACGCTTCCAATGATGTCAAGGGGTGTGGCATATGCTAATGGGTGATGCTAATGAGTTCCTCCAGCTCTTTTTCTATGAAGTGACCCCTGCTTATGTCTTTTATAGGTTGCCTTTCTCACTGAGACTCCAGGCAGTGATTTCCATAAACCATGCCATAGGGTGAATAAACATAAGTTTACAAAGACCGAGCATTAGCAGGAATCCAACACAGAGTAGAAGAAATTCTGAAACAGAACATAAGCAATTCTAGGGCTGACATTACAAAACGTAGAAGTACCCAGTAGGATCATACTTGAAGCACAGGTAGCACCTAGGAGCATACACTTAAAGCAACTGATAGGATTTGAGGCAACACGGTGGTGAAGTCTATGGTCCCTAACTCGTTAGTGAAGCATTTGACAGACACACAAAACAGATACCGTTGACCTCTTATCGCTGGGGCTAATCCAAGATCTAGGGGGCAGGCTCACTGCAGGCCAGAGGCCCCGGACTGAGAGCCAAACTACAAGTGACGCCTGACACAGGTTGGACACTTGTCAGCTTCCCTCAAGTTTTGAGGGGAAATGTAGGCATCCTGGACTTGCAGCTGTAATGGAGAGCCAAGCTGTAAAACCAGGGCGCCTACATTTCCCATCAAAACTTGAGGGAAGCTGACAAGTGTCCAACCTGTGTAAGGCGTCACTTGTAGTCTGGCTCTGAGAGCGCTTGGCTCTCGCCCTTCCGCCTGCACCAAGCCCTTGTGCCTAAGGGGAAACCCTGCGCCAGAGGAGAAAGAGAAACCCAGCCCGGAGCTCGTTCAGCCAGCAAAGAGATGCTCCTGTCCTTCCTTTCCCACTCATTTGTCCTCACAACAGTCCTAGAAGGAAGGTCCATCTGGGAGGAAGTGGCTTGCCAGAGGCCACTAAATGGAGATTGTGATCGAAGGAGGATTTAAATCTGGATCTCTCCATCCAGGCCTGCCGTTCTGTCCGCGTAACTCTCTTCCATCCCCGTGCTTCTGGTGCACAAGGGGGATGAGAGTCTCTTGGCCTGTTGATCTGAGCCCAGCGGGGGTCCTAACAAGCATTCTCACCTCTTCCCCAGCTCCTTCTGGCTCAGGACAGAGAAGAGGGGGGCAGCCCAGTCATCCGCTTCCTCAACCCCCCAGAGACTTTGGAGCAGCAGGGCTACCTCCTCCGTGTCTTCTATCGATGCAAGGGGAAGCAGGTGGCGCACGTCCAGGTCTTGGCTTCTTCCGCTGCGAGGCTGCATGTACCTGTGTTCAAGAGGCGGTGGGCACGCAGTCTCAGAGCCAGGGCCCAAACGAAGGAGGTCAAGCTGGACTTGCCGGACCGGCTGCTCTACAGACAGACAGGACGACATTATCAAGTATGCCATTGCCATCCGGGACCTGGAGCTGAGAGCCTGGATCAGCGACGACCGGAGGGCAATGGGAGGAGTGTCACAGCCGAGCGTGCCGTACGAGGAAGGGGCTGCCAGAACCTCTCGCCCTCTGCAGCGTGCGTCCCTGCTCAGGAGGCCCTTCAAAGCTCACCCTCGGTGCCTCCACTGGGACCAGCAGATCCTCTGGGACGTGTGGCGAGTAAGGGGCCTGAAGTGCAGAGCCCCGCTAGGTGAGAGGGCTGGGGCTTGGAAGGGGCTAGGGCTTAACAACAATGACAACATCCGGCAACTTAACACTCGCTCAGAGAGTTTTACAAAATGTGTTATTATTATCCCCACGACAATCACCCTGTGAGTTGAGTGGCGCTGAGACAGCCAGTTTGGTGTCGTGGTTAAGAGAGTGGGACTCTAATCTGGAGAACAGGGTTTGATTTCCCCCTCCTCCGCTTGAAGCCAGCTGGGTGGCCTTGGGTCAGTCACAGCTCTCTCAGAGCTCTCTCAGCCTCACCCCCTCACAGGATGTTTGTTGTTGTGGGGATAATAATGACATACTTTGTAAACCGCTCTGAGTGGGTGTTAAGTCATCTTGAAGGGTGGTATATAAATCACATTTTATGATTTATGAGATGAGATGTGTTAATGACACGCTTCCAATGATGTCAAGGGGTGTGGCATATGCTAATGGGTGATGCTAATGAGTTCCTCCGGCTCTTTTTCTATGAAGTGACCCCTGCTTATGTCTTTTATAGGTTGCCTTTCTCACTGAGACTCCAGGCAGATTACATTTCCATAAACCATGCCATAGGGTGAATAAACATAAGTTTACAAAGACCGAGCATTAGCAGGAATCCAACACAGAGTAGAAGAAATTCTGAAACAGAACATAAGCAATTCTAGGGCTGACAATAGACAACATAGAAGTACCCAGTAGGATCATACTTGAAGCACAGGTAGCACCTAGGAGCATACACTTAAAGCAACTGATAGGATTTGAGGCAACACGGTGGTGAAGTCTATGGTCCCTAACTCGTTAGTGAAGCATTTGACAGACACACAAAACAGATACCGTTGACCTCTTATCGCTGGGGCTAATCCAAGATCTAGGGGGCAGGCTCACTGCAGGCCAGAGGCCCCGGACTGAGAGCCAAACTACAAGTGACGCCTGACACAGGTTGGACACTTGTCAGCTTCCCTCAAGTTTTGAGGGGAAATGTAGGCCTCCTGGACTTGCAGCTGTAATGGAGAGCCAAGCTGTAAAACCAGGGCGCCTACATTTCCCATCAAAACTTGAGGGAAGCTGACAAGTGTCCAACCTGTGTAAGGCGTCACTTGTAGTCTGGCTCTGAGAGCGCTTGGCTCTCGCCCTTCCGCCTGCACCAAGCCCTTGTGCCTAAGGGGAAACCCTGCGCCAGAGGAGAAAGAGAAACCCAGCCCGGAGCTCGTTCAGCCAGCAAAGAGATGCTCCTGTCCTTCCTTTCCCACTCATTTGTCCTCACAACAGTCCTAGAAGGAAGGTCCATCTGGGAGGAAGTGGCTTGCCAGAGGCCACTAAATGGAGATTGTGATCGAAGGAGGATTTAAATCTGGATCTCTCCATCCAGGCCTGCCGTTCTGTCCGCATAACTCTCTTCCATCCCCGTGCTTCTGGTGCACAAGGGGGATGAGAGTCTCTTGGCCTGTTGATCTGAGCCCAGCGGGGGTCCTAACAAGCATTCTCACCTCTTCCCCAGCTCCTTCTGGCTCAGGACAGAGAAGAGGGGGGCAGCCCAGTCATCCGCTTCCTCAACCCCCCAGAGACTTTGGAGCAGCAGGGCTACCTCCTCCGTGTCTTCTATCGATGCAAGGGGAAGCAGGTGGCGCACGTCCAGGTCTTGGCTTCTTCCGCTGCGAGGCTGCACGTACCTGTGTTCAAGAGGCGGTGGGCACGCAGTCTCAGAGCCAGGGCCCAAACGAAGGAGGTCAAGCTGGACTTGCCGGACCGGCTGCTCTACAGACAGACAGGACAACATTATCAAGCATGCCATTGCCATCCGGGACCTGGAGCTGAGAGCCTGGATCAGCGACGACCGGAGGGCAAGGGGAGGAGTGTCACAGCCGAGCGTGCCGTACGAGGAAGGGGCTGCCAGAACCTCTCGCCCTCTGCAGCGTGCGTCCCTGCTCAGGAGGCCCTTCAAAGCTCACCCTCGGTGCCTCCACTGGGACCAGCAGATCCTCTGGGACGTGTGGCGAGTAAGGGGCCTGAAGTGCAGAGCCCCGCTAGGTGAGAGGGCTGGGGCTTGGAAGGGGCTAGGGCTTAACAACAATGACAACATCCGGCAACTTAACACTCGCTCAGAGAGTTTTACAAAATGTGTTATTATTATCCCCACGACAATCACCCTGTGAGTTGAGTGGCGCTGAGACAGCCAGTTTGGTGTCGTGGTTAAGAGAGTGGGACTCTAATCTGGAGAACAGGGTTTGATTTCCCGCTCCTCCGCTTGAAGCCAGCTGGGTGGCCTTGGGTCAGTCACAGCTCTCTCAGAGCTCTCTCAGCCTCACCCCCTCACAGGATGTTTGTTGTTGTGGGGATAATAATGACATACTTTGTAAACCGCTCTGAGTGGGTGTTAAGTCATCTTGAAGGGTGGTATATAAATCACATTTTATGATTTATGAGATGAGATGTGTTAATGACACGCTTCCAATGATGTCAAGGGGTGTGGCATATGCTAATGGGTGATGCTAATGAGTTCCTCCAGCTCTTTTTCTATGAAGTGACCCCTGCTTATGTCTTTTATAGGTTGCCTTTCTCACTGAGACTCCAGGCAGATTACATTTCCATAAATCATGCCATAGGGTGAATAAACATAAGTTTACAAAGACCGAGCATTAGCAGGAATCCAACACAGAGTAGAAGAAATTCTGAAACAGAACATAAGCAATTCTAGGGCTGACAATAGACAACATAGAAGTACCCAGTAGGATCATACTTGAAGCACAGGTAGCACCTAGGAGCATACACTTAAAGCAACTGATAGGATTTGAGGCAACACGGTGGTGAAGTCTATGGTCCCTAACTCGTTAGTGAAGCATTTGACAGACACACAAAACAGATACCGTTGACCTCTTATCGCTGGGGCTAATCCAAGATCTAGGGGGCAGGCTCACTGCAGGCCAGAGGCCCCGGACTGAGAGCCAAACTACAAGTGACGCCTGACACAGGTTGGACACTTGTCAGCTTCCCTCAAGTTTTGAGGGGAAATGTAGGCCTCCTGGACTTGCAGCTGTAATGGAGAGCCAAGCTGTAAAACCAGGGCGCCTACATTTCCCATCAAAACTTGAGGGAAGCTGACAAGTGTCCAACCTGTGTAAGGCGTCACTTGTAGTCTGGCTCTGAGAGCGCTTGGCTCTCGCCCTTCCGCCTGCACCAAGCCCTTGTGCCTAAGGGGAAACCCTGCGCCAGAGGAGAAAGAGAAACCCAGCCCGGAGCTCGTTCAGCCAGCAAAGAGATGCTCCTGTCCTTCCTTTCCCACTCATTTGTCCTCACAACAGTCCTAGAAGGAAGGTCCATCTGGGAGGAAGTGGCTTGCCAGAGGCCACTAAATGGAGATTGTGATCGAAGGAGGATTTAAATCTGGATCTCTCCATCCAGGCCTGCCGTTCTGTCCGCGTAACTCTCTTCCATCCCCGTGCTTCTGGTGCACAAGGGGGATGAGAGTCTCTTGGCCTGTTGATCTGAGCCCAGCGGGGGTCCTAACAAGCATTCTCACCTCTTCCCCAGCTCCTTCTGGCTCAGGACAGAGAAGAGGGGGGCAGCCCAGTCATCCGCTTCCTCAACCCCCCAGAGACTTTGGAGCAGCAGGGCTACCTCCTCCGTGTCTTCTATCGATGCAAGGGGAAGCAGGTGGCGCACGTCCAGGTCTTGGCTTCTTCCGCTGCGAGGCTGCACGTACCTGTGTTCAAGAGGCGGTGGGCACGCAGTCTCAGAGCCAGGGCCCAAACGAAGGAGGTCAAGCTGGACTTGCCGGACCGGCTGCTCTACAGACAGACAGGACGACATTATCAAGCATGCCATTGCCATCCGGGACCTGGAGCTGAGAGCCTGGATCAGCGACGACCGGAGGGCAAGGGGAGGAGTGTCACAGCCGAGCGTGCCGTACGAGGAAGGGGCTGCCCGAACCTCTCGCCCTCTGCAGCGTGCGTCCCTGCTCAGGAGGCCCTTCAAAGCTCACCCTCGGTGCCTCCACTGGGACCAGCAGATCCTCTGGGACGTGTGGCGAGTAAGGGGCCTGAAGTGCAGAGCCCCGCTAGGTGAGAGGGCTGGGGCTTGGAAGGGGCTAGGGCTTAACAACAATGACAACATCCGGCAACTTAACACTCGCTCAGAGAGTTTTACAAAATGTGTTATTATTATCCCCACGACAATCACCCTGTGAGTTGAGTGGCGCTGAGACAGCCAGTTTGGTGTCGTGGTTAAGAGAGTGGGACTCTAATCTGGAGAACAGGGTTTGATTTCCCGCTCCTCCGCTTGAAGCCAGCTGGGTGGCCTTGGGTCAGTCACAGCTCTCTCAGAGCTCTCTCAGCCTCACCCCCTCACAGGATGTTTGTTGTTGTGGGGATAATAATGACACACTTTGTAAACCGCTCTGAGTGGGTGTTAAGTCATCTTGAAGGGTGGTATATAAATCACATTTTATGATTTATGAGATGAGATGTGTTAATGACACGCTTCCAATGATGTCAAGGGGTGTGGCATATGCTAATGGGTGATGCTAATGAGTTCCTCCAGCTCTTTTTCTATGAAGTGACCCCTGCTTATGTCTTTTATAGGTTGCCTTTCTCACTGAGACTCCAGGCAGATTACATTTCCATAAACCATGCCATAGGGTGAATAAACATAAGTTTACAAAGACCGAGCATTAGCAGGAATCCAACACAGAGTAGAAGAAATTCTGAAACAGAACATAAGCAATTCTAGGGCTGACAATAGACAACGTAGAAGTACCCAGTAGGATCATCCTTGAAGCACAGGTAGCACCTAGGAGCATACACTTAAAGCAACTGATAGGATTTGAGGCAACACGGTGGTGAAGTCTATGGTCCCTAACTCGTTAGTGAAGCATTTGACAGACACACAAAACAGATACCGTTGACCTCTTATCGCTGGGGCTAATCCAAGATCTAGGGGGCAGGCTCACTGCAGGCCAGAGGCCCCGGACTGAGAGCCAAACTACAAGTGACGCCTGACACAGGTTGGACACTTGTCAGCTTCCCTCAAGTTTTGAGGGGAAATGTAGGCATCCTGGACTTGCAGCTGTAATGGAGAGCCAAGCTGTAAAACCAGGGCGCCTACATTTCCCATCAAAACTTGAGGGAAGCTGACAAGTGTCCAACCTGTGTAAGGCGTCACTTGTAGTCTGGCTCTGAGAGCGCTTGGCTCTCGCCCTTCCGCCTGCACCAAGCCCTTGTGCCTAAGGGGAAACCCTGCGCCAGAGGAGAAAGAGAAACCCAGCCCGGAGCTCGTTCAGCCAGCAAAGAGATGCTCCTGTCCTTCCTTTCCCACTCATTTGTCCTCACAACAGTCCTAGAAGGAAGGTCCATCTGGGAGGAAGTGGCTTGCCAGAGGCCACTAAATGGAGATTGTGATCGAAGGAGGATTTAAATCTGGATCTCTCCATCCAGGCCTGCCGTTCTGTCCGCGTAACTCTCTTCCATCCCCTTGCTTCTGGTGCACAAGGGGGATGAGAGTCTCTTGGCCTGTTGATCTGAGCCCAGCGGGGGTCCTAACAAACATTCTCACCTCTTCCCCAGCTCCTTCTGGCTCAGGACAGAGAAGAGGGGGGCAGCCCAGTCATCCGCTTCCTCAACCCCCCAGAGACTTTGGAGCAGCAGGGCTACCTCCTCCGTGTCTTCTATCGATGCAAGGGGAAGCAGGTGGCGCACGTCCAGGTCTTGGCTTCTTCCGCTGCGAGGCTGCACGTACCTGTGTTCAAGAGGCGGTGGGCACGCAGTCTCAGAGCCAGGGCCCAAACGAAGGAGGTCAAGCTGGACTTGCCGGACCGGCTGCTCTACAGACAGACAGGACGACATTATCAAGCATGCCATTGCCATCCGGGACCTGGAGCTGAGAGCCTGGATCAGCGACGACCGGAGGGCAAGGGGAGGAGTGTCACAGCCGAGCGTGCCGTACGAGGAAGGGGCTGCCAGAACCTCTCGCCCTCTGCAGCGTGCGTCCCTGCTCAGGAGGCCCTTCAAAGCTCACCCTCGGTGCCTCCACTGGGACCAGCAGATCCTCTGGGACGTGTGGCGAGTAAGGGGCCTGAAGTGCAGAGCCCCGCTAGGTGAGAGGGCTGGGGCTTGGAAGGGGCTAGGGCTTAACAACAATGACAACATCCGGCAACTTAACACTCGCTCAGAGAGTTTTACAAAATGTGTTATTATTATCCCCACGACAATCACCCTGTGAGTTGAGTGGCGCTGAGACAGCCAGTTTGGTGTCGTGGTTAAGAGAGTGGGACTCTAATCTGGAGAACAGGGTTTGATTTCCCGCTCCTCCGCTTGAAGCCAGCTGGGTGGCCTTGGGTCAGTCACAGCTCTCTCAGAGCTCTCTCAGCCTCACCCCCCTCACAGGATGTTTGTTGTTGTGGGGATAATAATGACACACTTTGTAAACCGCTCTGAGTGGGTGTTAAGTCATCTTGAAGGGTGGTATATAAATCACATTTTATGATTTATGAGATGAGATGTGTTAATGACACGCTTCCAATGATGTCAAGGGGTGTGGCATATGCTAATGGGTGATGCTAATGAGTTCCTCCAGCTCTTTTTCTATGAAGTGACCCCTGCTTATGTCTTTTATAGGTTGCCTTTCTCACTGAGACTCCAGGCAGTGATTTCCATAAACCATGCCATAGGGTGAATAAACATAAGTTTACAAAGACCGAGCATTAGCAGGAATCCAACACAGAGTAGAAGAAATTCTGAAACAGAACATAAGCAATTCTAGGGCTGACATTACAAAACGTAGAAGTACCCAGTAGGATCATACTTGAAGCACAGGTAGCACCTAGGAGCATACACTTAAAGCAACTGATAGGATTTGAGGCAACACGGTGGTGAAGTCTATGGTCCCTAACTCGTTAGTGAAGCATTTGACAGACACACAAAACAGATACCGTTGACCTCTTATCGCTGGGGCTAATCCAAGATCTAGGGGGCAGGCTCACTGCAGGCCAGAGGCCCCGGACTGAGAGCCAAACTACAAATGACGCCTGACACAGGTTGGACACTTGTCAGCTTCCCTCAAGTTTTGAGGGGAAATGTAGGCATCCTGGACTTGCAGCTGTAATGGAGAGCCAAGCTGTAAAACCAGGGCGCCTACATTTCCCATCAAAACATGAGGGAAGCTGACAAGTGTCCAACCTGTGTAAGGCGTCACTTGTAGTCTGGCTCTGAGAGCGCTTGGCTCTCGCCCTTCCGCCTGCACCAAGCCCTTGTGCCTAAGGGGAAACCCTGCGCCAGAGGAGAAAGAGAAACCCAGCCCGGAGCTCGTTCAGCCAGCAAAGAGATGCTCCTGTCCTTCCTTTCCCACTCATTTGTCCTCACAACAGTCCTAGAAGGAAGGTCCATCTGGGAGGAAGTGGCTTGCCAGAGGCCACTAAATGGAGATTGTGATCGAAGGAGGATTTAAATCTGGATCTCTCCATCCAGGCCTGCCGTTCTGTCCGCGTAACTCTCTTCCATCCCCGTGCTTCTGGTGCACAAGGGGGATGAGAGTCTCTTGGCCTGTTGATCTGAGCCCAGCGGGGGTCCTAACAAGCATTCTCACCTCTTCCCCAGCTCCTTCTGGCTCAGGACAGAGAAGAGGGGGGCAGCCCAGTCATCCGCTTCCTCAACCCCCCAGAGACTTTGGAGCAGCAGGGCTACCTCCTCCGTGTCTTCTATCGATGCAAGGGGAAGCAGGTGGCGCACGTCCAGGTCTTGGCTTCTTCCGCTGCGAGGCTGCATGTACCTGTGTTCAAGAGGCGGTGGGCACGCAGTCTCAGAGCCAGGGCCCAAACGAAGGAGGTCAAGCTGGACTTGCCGGACCGGCTGCTCTACAGACAGACAGGACGACATTATCAAGTATGCCATTGCCATCCGGGACCTGGAGCTGAGAGCCTGGATCAGCGACGACCGGAGGGCAACGGGAGGAGTGTCACAGCCGAGCGTGCCGTACGAGGAAGGGGCTGCCAGAACCTCTCGCCCTCTGCAGCGTGCGTCCCTGCTCAGGAGGCCCTTCAAAGCTCACCCTCGGTGCCTCCACTGGGACCAGCAGATCCTCTGGGACGTGTGGCGAGTAAGGGGCCTGAAGTGCAGAGCCCCGCTAGGTGAGAGGGCTGGGGCTTGGAAGGGGCTAGGGCTTAACAACAATGACAACATCCGGCAACTTAACACTCGCTCAGAGAGTTTTACAAAATGTGTTATTATTATCCCCACGACAATCACCCTGTGAGTTGAGTGGCGCTGAGACAGCCAGTTTGGTGTCGTGGTTAAGAGAGTGGGACTCTAATCTGGAGAACAGGGTTTGATTTCCCGCTCCTCCGCTTGAAGCCAGCTGGGTGGCCTTGGGTCAGTCACAGCTCTCTCAGAGCTCTCTCAGCCTCACCCCCTCACAGGATGTTTGTTGTTGTGGGGATAATAATGACACACTTTGTAAACCGCTCTGAGTGGGTGTTAAGTCATCTTGAAGGGTGGTATATAAATCACATTTTATGATTTATGAGATGAGATGTGTTAATGACACGCTTCCAATGATGTCAAGGGGTGTGGCATATGCTAATGGGTGATGCTAATGAGTTCCTCCAGCTCTTTTTCTATGAAGTGACCCCTGCTTATGTCTTTTATAGGTTGCCTTTCTCACTGAGACTCCAGGCAGATTACATTTCCATAAACCATGCCATAGGGTGAATAAACATAAGTTTACAAAGACCGAGCATTAGCAGGAATCCAACACAGAGTAGAAGAAATTCTGAAACAGAACATAAGCAATTCTAGGGCTGACAATAGACAACATAGAAGTACCCAGTAGGATCATACTTGAAGCACAGGTAGCACCTAGGAGCATACACTTAAAGCAACTGATAGGATTTGAGGCAACACGGTGGTGAAGTCTATGGTCCCTAACTCGTTAGTGAAGCATTTGACAGACACACAAAACAGATACCGTTGACCTCTTATCGCTGGGGCTAATCCAAGATCTAGGGGGCAGGCTCACTGCAGGCCAGAGGCCCCGGACTGAGAGCCAAACTACAAGTGACGCCTGACACAGGTTGGACACTTGTCAGCTTCCCTCAAGTTTTGAGGGGAAATGTAGGCATCCTGGACTTGCAGCTGTAATGGAGAGCCAAGCTGTAAAACCAGGGCGCCTACATTTCCCATCAAAACTTGAGGGAAGCTGACAAGTGTCCAACCTGTGTAAGGCGTCACTTGTAGTCTGGCTCTGAGAGCGCTTGACTCTCGCCCTTCCGCCTGCACCAAGCCCTTGTGCCTAAGGGGAAACCCTGCGCCAGAGGAGAAAGAGAAACCCAGCCCGGAGCTCGTTCAGCCAGCAAAGAGATGCTCCTGTCCTTCCTTTCCCACTCATTTGTCCTCACAACAGTCCTAGAAGGAAGGTCCATCTGGGAGGAAGTGGCTTGCCAGAGGCCACTAAATGGAGATTGTGATCGAAGGAGGATTTAAATCTGGATCTCTCCATCCAGGCCTGCCGTTCTGTCCGCGTAACTCTCTTCCATCCCCGTGCTTCTGGTGCACAAGGGGGATGAGAGTCTCTTGGCCTGTTGATCTGAGCCCAGCGGGGGTCCTAACAAGCATTCTCACCTCTTCCCCAGCTCCTTCTGGCTCAGGACAGAGAAGAGGGGGGCAGCCCAGTCATCCGCTTCCTCAACCCCCCAGAGACTTTGGAGCAGCAGGGCTACCTCCTCCGTGTCTTCTATCGATGCAAGGGGAAGCAGGTGGCGCACGTCCAGGTCTTGGCTTCTTCCGCTGCGAGGCTGCACGTACCTGTGTTCAAGAGGCGGTGGGCACGCAGTCTCAGAGCCAGGGCCCAAACGAAGGAGGTCAAGCTGGACTTGCCGGACCGGCTGCTCTACAGACAGACAGGACGACATTATCAAGCATGCCATTGCCATCCGGGACCTGGAGCTGAGAGCCTGGATCAGCGACGACCGGAGGGCAAGGGGAGGAGTGTCACAGCCGAGCGTGCCGTACGAGGAAGGGGCTGCCAGAACCTCTCGCCCTCTGCAGCGTGCGTCCCTGCTCAGGAGGCCCTTCAAAGCTCACCCTCGGTGCCTCCACTGGGACCAGCAGATCCTCTGGGACGTGTGGCGAGTAAGGGGCCTGAAGTGCAGAGCCCCGCTAGGTGAGAGGGCTGGGGCTTGGAAGGGGCTAGGGCTTAACAACAATGACAACATCCGGCAACTTAACACTCGCTCAGAGAGTTTTACAAAATGTGTTATTATTATCCCCACGACAATCACCCTGTGAGTTGAGTGGCGCTGAGACAGCCAGTTTGGTGTCGTGGTTAAGAGAGTGGGACTCTAATCTGGAGAACAGGGTTTGATTTCCCGCTCCTCCGCTTGAAGCCAGCTGGGTGGCCTTGGGTCAGTCACAGCTCTCTCAGAGCTCTCTCAGCCTCACCCCCTCACAGGATGTTTGTTGTTGTGGGGATAATAATGACACACTTTGTAAACCGCTCTGAGTGGGTGTTAAGTCATCTTGAAGGGTGGTATATAAATCACATTTTATGATTTATGAGATGAGATGTGTTAATGACACGCTTCCAATGATGTCAAGGGGTGTGGCATATGCTAATGGGTGATGCTAATGAGTTCCTCCAGCTCTTTTTCTATGAAGTGACCCCTGCTTATGTCTTTTATAGGTTGCCTTTCTCACTGAGACTCCAGGCAGATTACATTTCCATAAACCATGCCATAGGGTGAATAAACATAAGTTTACAAAGACCGAGCATTAGCAGGAATCCAACACAGAGTAGAAGAAATTCTGAAACAGAACATAAGCAATTCTAGGGCTGACAATAGACAACATAGAAGTACCCAGTAGGATCATACTTGAAGCACAGGTAGCACCTAGGAGCATACACTTAAAGCAACTGATAGGATTTGAGGCAACACGGTGGTGAAGTCTATGGTCCCTAACTCGTTAGTGAAGCATTTGACAGACACACAAAACAGATACCGTTGACCTCTTATCGCTGGGGCTAATCCAAGATCTAGGGGGCAGGCTCACTGCAGGCCAGAGGCCCCGGACTGAGAGCCAAACTACAAGTGACGCCTGACACAGGTTGGACACTTGTCAGCTTCCCTCAAGTTTTGAGGGGAAATGTAGGCATCCTGGACTTGCAGCTGTAATGGAGAGCCAAGCTGTAAAACCAGGGCGCCTACATTTCCCATCAAAACTTGAGGGAAGCTGACAAGTGTCCAACCTGTGTAAGGCGTCACTTGTAGTCTGGCTCTGAGAGCGCTTGACTCTCGCCCTTCCGCCTGCACCAAGCCCTTGTGCCTAAGGGGAAACCCTGCGCCAGAGGAGAAAGAGAAACCCAGCCCGGAGCTCGTTCAGCCAGCAAAGAGATGCTCCTGTCCTTCCTTTCCCACTCATTTGTCCTCACAACAGTCCTAGAAGGAAGGTCCATCTGGGAGGAAGTGGCTTGCCAGAGGCCACTAAATGGAGATTGTGATCGAAGGAGGATTTAAATCTGGATCTCTCCATCCAGGCCTGCCGTTCTGTCCGCGTAACTCTCTTCCATCCCCGTGCTTCTGGTGCACAAGGGGGATGAGAGTCTCTTGGCCTGTTGATCTGAGCCCAGCGGGGGTCCTAACAAGCATTCTCACCTCTTCCCCAGCTCCTTCTGGCTCAGGACAGAGAAGAGGGGGGCAGCCCAGTCATCCGCTTCCTCAACCCCCCAGAGACTTTGGAGCAGCAGGGCTACCTCCTCCGTGTCTTCTATCGATGCAAGGGGAAGCAGGTGGCGCACGTCCAGGTCTTGGCTTCTTCCGCTGCGAGGCTGCACGTACCTGTGTTCAAGAGGCGGTGGGCACGCAGTCTCAGAGCCAGGGCCCAAACGAAGGAGGTCAAGCTGGACTTGCCGGACCGGCTGCTCTACAGACAGACAGGACGACATTATCAAGCATGCCATTGCCATCCGGGACCTGGAGCTGAGAGCCTGGATCAGCGACGACCGGAGGGCAAGGGGAGGAGTGTCACAGCCGAGCGTGCCGTACGAGGAAGGGGCTGCCAGAACCTCTCGCCCTCTGCAGCGTGCGTCCCTGCTCAGGAGGCCCTTCAAAGCTCACCCTCGGTGCCTCCACTGGGACCAGCAGATCCTCTGGGACGTGTGGCGAGTAAGGGGCCTGAAGTGCAGAGCCCCGCTAGGTGAGAGGGCTGGGGCTTGGAAGGGGCTAGGGCTTAACAACAATGACAACATCCGGCAACTTAACACTCGCTCAGAGAGTTTTACAAAATGTGTTATTATTATCCCCACGACAATCACCCTGTGAGTTGAGTGGCGCTGAGACAGCCAGTTTGGTGTCGTGGTTAAGAGAGTGGGACTCTAATCTGGAGAACAGGGTTTGATTTCCCGCTCCTCCGCTTGAAGCCAGCTGGGTGGCCTTGGGTCAGTCACAGCTCTCTCAGAGCTCTCTCAGCCTCACCCCCTCACAGGATGTTTGTTGTTGTGGGGATAATAATGACACACTTTGTAAACCGCTCTGAGTGGGTGTTAAGTCATCTTGAAGGGTGGTATATAAATCACATTTTATGATTTATGAGATGAGATGTGTTAATGACACGCTTCCAATGATGTCAAGGGGTGTGGCATATGCTAATGGGTGATGCTAATGAGTTCCTCCAGCTCTTTTTCTATGAAGTGACCCCTGCTTATGTCTTTTATAGGTTGCCTTTCTCACTGAGACTCCAGGCAGATTACATTTCCATAAACCATGCCATAGGGTGAATAAACATAAGTTTACAAAGACCGAGCATTAGCAGGAATCCAACACAGAGTAGAAGAAATTCTGAAACAGAACATAAGCAATTCTAGGGCTGACATTACAAAACGTAGAAGTACCCAGTAGGATCATACTTGAAGCACAGGTAGCACCTAGGAGCATACACTTAAAGCAACTGATAGGATTTGAGGCAACACGGTGGTGAAGTCTATGTTCCCTAACTCGTTAGTGAAGCATTTGACAGACACACAAAACAGATACCGTTGACCTCTTATCGCTGGGGCTAATCCAAGATCTAGGGGGCAGGCTCACTGCAGGCCAGAGGCCCCGGACTGAGAGCCAAACTACAAGTGACGCCTGACACAGGTTGGACACTTGTCAGCTTCCCTCAAGTTTTGAGGGGAAATGTAGGCATCCTGGACTTGCAGCTGTAATGGAGAGCCAAGCTGTAAAACCAGGGCGCCTACATTTCCCATCAAAACTTGAGGGAAGCTGACAAGTGTCCAACCTGTGTAAGGCGTCACTTGTAGTCTGGCTCTGAGAGCGCTTGGCTCTCGCCCTTCCGCCTGCACCAAGCCCTTGTGCCTAAGGGGAAACCCTGCGCCAGAGGAGAAAGAGAAACCCAGCCCGGAGCTCGTTCAGCCAGCAAAGAGATGCTCCTGTCCTTCCTTTCCCACTCATTTGTCCTCACAACAGTCCTAGAAGGAAGGTCCATCTGGGAGGAAGTGGCTTGCCAGAGGCCACTAAATGGAGATTGTGATCGAAGGAGGATTTAAATCTGGATCTCTCCATCCAGGCCTGCCGTTCTGTCCGCGTAACTCTCTTCCATCCCCTTGCTTCTGGTGCACAAGGGGGATGAGAGTCTCTTGGCCTGTTGATCTGAGCCCAGCGGGGGTCCTAACAAACATTCTCACCTCTTCCCCAGCTGCTTCTGGCTCAGGACAGAGAAGAGGGGGGCAGCCCAGTCATCCGCTTCCTCAACCCCCCAGAGACTTTGGAGCAGCAGGGCTACCTCCTCCGTGTCTTCTATCGATGCAAGGGGAAGCAGGTGGCGCACGTCCAGGTCTTGGCTTCTTCCGCTGCGAGGCTGCACGTACCTGTGTTCAAGAGGCGGTGGGCACGCAGTCTCAGAGCCAGGGCCCAAACGAAGGAGGTCAAGCTGGACTTGCCGGACCGGCTGCTCTACAGACAGACAGGACGACATTATCAAGTATGCCATTGCCATCCGGGACCTGGAGCTGAGAGCCTGGATCAGCGACGACCGGAGGGCAAGGGGAGGAGTGTCACAGCCGAGCGTGCCGTACGAGGAAGGGGCTGCCAGAACCTCTCGCCCTCTGCAGCGTGCGTCCCTGCTCAGGAGGCCCTTCAAAGCTCACCCTCGGTGCCTCCACTGGGACCAGCAGATCCTCTGGGACGTGTGGCGAGTAAGGGGCCTGAAGTGCAGAGCCCCGCTAGGTGAGAGGGCTGGGGCTTGGAAGGGGCTAGGGCTTAACAACAATGACAACATCCAGCAACTTAACACTCGCTCAGAGAGTTTTACAAAATGTGTTATTATTATCCCCACGACAATCACCCTGTGAGTTGAGTGGCGCTGAGACAGCCAGTTTGGTGTCGTGGTTAAGAGAGTGGGACTCTAATCTGGAGAACAGGGTTTGATTTCCCGCTCCTCCGCTTGAAGCCAGCTGGGTGGCCTTGGGTCAGTCACAGCTCTCTCAGAGCTCTCTCAGCCTCACCCCCCTCACAGGATGTTTGTTGTTGTGGGGATAATAATGACACACTTTGTAAACCGCTCTGAGTGGGTGTTAAGTCATCTTGAAGGGTGGTATATAAATCACATTTTATGATTTATGAGATGAGATGTGTTAATGACACGCTTCCAATGATGTCAAGGGGTGTGGCATATGCTAATGGGTGATGCTAATGAGTTCCTCCAGCTCTTTTTCTATGAAGTGACCCCTGCTTATGTCTTTGATAGGTTGCCTTTCTCACTGAGACTCCAGGCAGTGATTTCCATAAACCATGCCATAGGGTGAATAAACATAAGTTTACAAAGACCGAGCATTAGCAGGAATCCAACACAGAGTAGAAGAAATTCTGAAACAGAACATAAGCAATTCTAGGGCTGACATTACAAAACGTAGAAGTACCCAGTAGGATCATACTTGAAGCACAGGTAGCACCTAGGAGCATACACTTAAAGCAACTGATAGGATTTGAGGCAACACGGTGGTGAAGTCTATGGTCCCTAACTCGTTAGTGAAGCATTTGACAGACACACAAAACAGATACCGTTGACCTCTTATCGCTGGGGCTAATCCAAGATCTAGGGGGCAGGCTCACTGCAGGCCAGAGGCCCCGGACTGAGAGCCAAACTACAAGTGACGCCTGACACAGGTTGGACACTTGTCAGCTTCCCTCAAGTTTTGAGGGGAAATGTAGGCATCCTGGACTTGCAGCTGTAATGGAGAGCCAAGCTGTAAAACCAGGGCGCCTACATTTCCCATCAAAACTTGAGGGAAGCTGACAAGTGTCCAACCTGTGTAAGGCGTCACTTGTAGTCTGGCTCTGAGAGCGCTTGGCTCTCGCCCTTCCGCCTGCACCAAGCCCTTGTGCCTAAGGGGAAACCCTGCGCCAGAGGAGAAAGAGAAACCCAGCCCGGAGCTCGTTCAGCCAGCAAAGAGATGCTCCTGTCCTTCCTTTCCCACTCATTTGTCCTCACAACAGTCCTAGAAGGAAGGTCCATCTGGGAGGAAGTGGCTTGCCAGAGGCCACTAAATGGAGATTGTGATCGAAGGAGGATTTAAATCTGGATCTCTCCATCCAGGCCTGCCGTTCTGTCCGCGTAACTCTCTTCCATCCCCGTGCTTCTGGTGCACAAGGGGGATGAGAGTCTCTTGGCCTGTTGATCTGAGCCCAGCGGGGGTCCTAACAAGCATTCTCACCTCTTCCCCAGCTGCTTCTGGCTCAGGACAGAGAAGAGGGGGGCAGCCCAGTCATCCGCTTCCTCAACCCCCCAGAGACTTTGGAGCAGCAGGGCTACCTCCTCCGTGTCTTCTATCGATGCAAGGGGAAGCAGGTGGCGCACGTCCAGGTCTTGGCTTCTTCCGCTGCGAGGCTGCACGTACCTGTGTTCAAGAGGCGGTGGGCACGCAGTCTCAGAGCCAGGGCCCAAACGAAGGAGGTCAAGCTGGACTTGCCGGACCGGCTGCTCTACAGACAGACAGGACGACATTATCAAGCATGCCATTGCCATCCGGGACCTGGAGCTGAGAGCCTGGATCAGCGACGACCGGAGGGCAAGGGGAGGAGTGTCACAGCCGAGCGTGCCGTACGAGGAAGGGGCTGCCAGAACCTCTCGCCCTCTGCAGCGTGCGTCCCTGCTCAGGAGGCCCTTCAAAGCTCACCCTCGGTGCCTCCACTGGGACCAGCAGATCCTCTGGGACGTGTGGCGAGTAAGGGGCCTGAAGTGCAGAGCCCCGCTAGGTGAGAGGGCTGGGGCTTGGAAGGGGCTAGGGCTTAACAACAATGACAACATCCAGCAACTTAACACTCGCTCAGAGAGTTTTACAAAATGTGTTATTATTATCCCCACGACAATCACCCTGTGAGTTGAGTGGCGCTGAGACAGCCAGTTTGGTGTCGTGGTTAAGAGAGTGGGACTCTAATCTGGAGAACAGGGTTTGAATTCCCGCTCCTCCGCTTGAAGCCAGCTGGGTGGCCTTGGGTCAGTCACAGCTCTCTCAGAGCTCTCTCAGCCTCACCCCCCTCACAGGATGTTTGTTGTTGTGGGGATAATAATGACACACTTTGTAAACCGCTCTGAGTGGGTGTTAAGTCATCTTGAAGGGTGGTATATAAATCACATTTTATGATTTATGAGATGAGATGTGTTAATGACACGCTTCCAATGATGTCAAGGGGTGTGGCATATGCTAATGGGTGATGCTAATGAGTTCCTCCAGCTCTTTTTCTATGAAGTGACCCCTGCTTATGTCTTTTATAGGTTGCCTTTCTCACTGAGACTCCAGGCAGTGATTTCCATAAACCATGCCATAGGGTGAATAAACATAAGTTTACAAAGACCGAGCATTAGCAGGAATCCAACACAGAGTAGAAGAAATTCTGAAACAGAACATAAGCAATTCTAGGGCTGACATTACAAAACGTAGAAGTACCCAGTAGGATCATACTTGAAGCACAGGTAGCACCTAGGAGCATACACTTAAAGCAACTGATAGGATTTGAGGCAACACGGTGGTGAAGTCTATGGTCCCTAACTCGTTAGTGAAGCATTTGACAGACACACAAAACAGATACCGTTGACCTCTTATCGCTGGGGCTAATCCAAGATCTAGGGGGCAGGCTCACTGCAGGCCAGAGGCCCCGGACTGAGAGCCAAACTACAAATGACGCCTGACACAGGTTGGACACTTGTCAGCTTCCCTCAAGTTTTGAGGGGAAATGTAGGCATCCTGGACTTGCAGCTGTAATGGAGAGCCAAGCTGTAAAACCAGGGCGCCTACATTTCCCATCAAAACTTGAGGGAAGCTGACAAGTGTCCAACCTGTGTAAGGCGTCACTTGTAGTCTGGCTCTGAGAGCGCTTGGCTCTCGCCCTTCCGCCTGCACCAAGCCCTTGTGCCTAAGGGGAAACCCTGCGCCAGAGGAGAAAGAGAAACCCAGCCCGGAGCTCGTTCAGCCAGCAAAGAGATGCTCCTGTCCTTCCTTTCCCACTCATTTGTCCTCACAACAGTCCTAGAAGGAAGGTCCATCTGGGAGGAAGTGGCTTGCCAGAGGCCACTAAATGGAGATTGTGATCGAAGGAGGATTTAAATCTGGATCTCTCCATCCAGGCCTGCCGTTCTGTCCGCGTAACTCTCTTCCATCCCCGTGCTTCTGGTGCACAAGGGGGATGAGAGTCTCTTGGCCTGTTGATCTGAGCCCAGCGGGGGTCCTAACAAGCATTCTCACCTCTTCCCCAGCTGCTTCTGGCTCAGGACAGAGAAGAGGGGGGCAGCCCAGTCATCCGCTTCCTCAACCCCCCAGAGACTTTGGAGCAGCAGGGCTACCTCCTCCGTGTCTTCTATCGATGCAAGGGGAAGCAGGTGGCGCACGTCCAGGTCTTGGCTTCTTCCGCTGCGAGGCTGCACGTACCTGTGTTCAAGAGGCGGTGGGCACGCAGTCTCAGAGCCAGGGCCCAAACGAAGGAGGTCAAGCTGGACTTGCCGGACCGGCTGCTCTACAGACAGACAGGACGACATTATCAAGCATGCCATTGCCATCCGGGACCTGGAGCTGAGAGCCTGGATCAGCGACGACCGGAGGGCAAGGGGAGGAGTGTCACAGCCGAGCGTGCCGTACGAGGAAGGGGCTGCCAGAACCTCTCGCCCTCTGCAGCGTGCGTCCCTGCTCAGGAGGCCCTTCAAAGCTCACCCTCGGTGCCTCCACTGGGACCAGCAGATCCTCTGGGACGTGTGGCGAGTAAGGGGCCTGAAGTGCAGAGCCCCGCTAGGTGAGAGGGCTGGGGCTTGGAAGGGGCTAGGGCTTAACAACAATGACAACATCCAGCAACTTAACACTCGCTCAGAGAGTTTTACAAAATGTGTTATTATTATCCCCACGACAATCACCCTGTGAGTTGAGTGGCGCTGAGACAGCCAGTTTGGTGTCGTGGTTAAGAGAGTGGGACTCTAATCTGGAGAACAGGGTTTGATTTCCCGCTCCTCCGCTTGAAGCCAGCTGGGTGGCCTTGGGTCAGTCACAGCTCTCTCAGAGCTCTCTCAGCCTCACCCCCCTCACAGGATGTTTGTTGTTGTGGGGATAATAATGACACACTTTGTAAACCGCTCTGAGTGGGTGTTAAGTCATCTTGAAGGGTGGTATATAAATCACATTTTATGATTTATGAGATGAGATGTGTTAATGACACGCTTCCAATGATGTCAAGGGGTGTGGCATATGCTAATGGGTGATGCTAATGAGTTCCTCCAGCTCTTTTTCTATGAAGTGACCCCTGCTTATGTCTTTTATAGGTTGCCTTTCTCACTGAGACTCCAGGCAGTGATTTCCATAAACCATGCCATAGGGTGAATAAACATAAGTTTACAAAGACCGAGCATTAGCAGGAATCCAACACAGAGTAGAAGAAATTCTGAAACAGAACATAAGCAATTCTAGGGCTGACATTACAAAACGTAGAAGTACCCAGTAGGATCATACTTGAAGCACAGGTAGCACCTAGGAGCATACACTTAAAGCAACTGATAGGATTTGAGGCAACACGGTGGTGAAGTCTATGGTCCCTAACTCGTTAGTGAAGCATTTGACAGACACACAAAACAGATACCGTTGACCTCTTATCGCTGGGGCTAATCCAAGATCTAGGGGGCAGGCTCACTGCAGGCCAGAGGCCCCGGACTGAGAGCCAAACTACAAGTGACGCCTGACACAGGTTGGACACTTGTCAGCTTCCCTCAAGTTTTGAGGGGAAATGTAGGCATCCTGGACTTGCAGCTGTAATGGAGAGCCAAGCTGTAAAACCAGGGCGCCTACATTTCCCATCAAAACTTGAGGGAAGCTGACAAGTGTCCAACCTGTGTAAGGCGTCACTTGTAGTCTGGCTCTGAGAGCGCTTGGCTCTCGCCCTTCCGCCTGCACCAAGCCCTTGTGCCTAAGGGGAAACCCTGCGCCAGAGGAGAAAGAGAAACCCAGCCCGGAGCTCGTTCAGCCAGCAAAGAGATGCTCCTGTCCTTCCTTTCCCACTCATTTGTCCTCACAACAGTCCTAGAAGGAAGGTCCATCTGGGAGGAAGTGGCTTGCCAGAGGCCACTAAATGGAGATTGTGATCGAAGGAGGATTTAAATCTGGATCTCTCCATCCAGGCCTGCCGTTCTGTCCGCGTAACTCTCTTCCATCCCCGTGCTTCTGGTGCACAAGGGGGATGAGAGTCTCTTGGCCTGTTGATCTGAGCCCAGCGGGGGTCCTAACAAGCATTCTCACCTCTTCCCCAGCTGCTTCTGGCTCAGGACAGAGAAGAGGGGGGCAGCCCAGTCATCCGCTTCCTCAACCCCCCAGAGACTTTGGAGCAGCAGGGCTACCTCCTCCGTGTCTTCTATCGATGCAAGGGGAAGCAGGTGGCGCACGTCCAGGTCTTGGCTTCTTCCGCTGCGAGGCTGCACGTACCTGTGTTCAAGAGGCGGTGGGCACGCAGTCTCAGAGCCAGGGCCCAAACGAAGGAGGTCAAGCTGGACTTGCCGGACCGGCTGCTCTACAGACAGACAGGACGACATTATCAAGCATGCCATTGCCATCCGGGACCTGGAGCTGAGAGCCTGGATCAGCGACGACCGGAGGGCAAGGGGAGGAGTGTCACAGCCGAGCGTGCCGTACGAGGAAGGGGCTGCCAGAACCTCTCGCCCTCTGCAGCGTGCGTCCCTGCTCAGGAGGCCCTTCAAAGCTCACCCTCGGTGCCTCCACTGGGACCAGCAGATCCTCTGGGACGTGTGGCGAGTAAGGGGCCTGAAGTGCAGAGCCCCGCTAGGTGAGAGGGCTGGGGCTTGGAAGGGGCTAGGGCTTAACAACAATGACAACATCCAGCAACTTAACACTCGCTCAGAGAGTTTTACAAAATGTGTTATTATTATCCCCACGACAATCACCCTGTGAGTTGAGTGGCGCTGAGACAGCCAGTTTGGTGTCGTGGTTAAGAGAGTGGGACTCTAATCTGGAGAACAGGGTTTGATTTCCCGCTCCTCCGCTTGAAGCCAGCTGGGTGGCCTTGGGTCAGTCACAGCTCTCTCAGAGCTCTCTCAGCCTCACCCCCCTCACAGGATGTTTGTTGTTGTGGGGATAATAATGACACACTTTGTAAACCGCTCTGAGTGGGTGTTAAGTCATCTTGAAGGGTGGTATATAAATCACATTTTATGATTTATGAGATGAGATGTGTTAATGACACGCTTCCAATGATGTCAAGGGGTGTGGCATATGCTAATGGGTGATGCTAATGAGTTCCTCCAGCTCTTTTTCTATGAAGTGACCCCTGCTTATGTCTTTTATAGGTTGCCTTTCTCACTGAGACTCCAGGCAGTGATTTCCATAAACCATGCCATAGGGTGAATAAACATAAGTTTACAAAGACCGAGCATTAGCAGGAATCCAACACAGAGTAGAAGAAATTCTGAAACAGAACATAAGCAATTCTAGGGCTGACATTACAAAACGTAGAAGTACCCAGTAGGATCATACTTGAAGCACAGGTAGCACCTAGGAGCATACACTTAAAGCAACTGATAGGATTTGAGGCAACACGGTGGTGAAGTCTATGGTCCCTAACTCGTTAGTGAAGCATTTGACAGACACACAAAACAGATACCGTTGACCTCTTATCGCTGGGGCTAATCCAAGATCTAGGGGGCAGGCTCACTGCAGGCCAGAGGCCCCGGACTGAGAGCCAAACTACAAGTGACGCCTGACACAGGTTGGACACTTGTCAGCTTCCCTCAAGTTTTGAGGGGAAATGTAGGCATCCTGGACTTGCAGCTGTAATGGAGAGCCAAGCTGTAAAACCAGGGCGCCTACATTTCCCATCAAAACTTGAGGGAAGCTGACAAGTGTCCAACCTGTGTAAGGCGTCACTTGTAGTCTGGCTCTGAGAGCGCTTGGCTCTCGCCCTTCCGCCTGCACCAAGCCCTTGTGCCTAAGGGGAAACCCTGCGCCAGAGGAGAAAGAGAAACCCAGCCCGGAGCTCGTTCAGCCAGCAAAGAGATGCTCCTGTCCTTCCTTTCCCACTCATTTGTCCTCACAACAGTCCTAGAAGGAAGGTCCATCTGGGAGGAAGTGGCTTGCCAGAGGCCACTAAATGGAGAGTGTGATCGAAGGAGGATTTAAATCTGGATCTCTCCATCCAGGCCTGCCGTTCTGTCCGCGTAACTCTCTTCCATCCCCGTGCTTCTGGTGCACAAGGGGGATGAGAGTCTCTTGGCCTGTTGATCTGAGCCCAGCGGGGGTCCTAACAAGCATTCTCACCTCTTCCCCAGCTCCTTCTGGCTCAGGACAGAGAAGAGGGGGGCAGCCCAGTCATCCGCTTCCTCAACCCCCCAGAGACTTTGGAGCAGCAGGGCTACCTCCTCCGTGTCTTCTATCGATGCAAGGGGAAGCAGGTGGCGCACGTCCAGGTCTTGGCTTCTTCCGCTGCGAGGCTGCACGTACCTGTGTTCAAGAGGCGGTGGGCACGCAGTCTCAGAGCCAGGGCCCAAACGAAGGAGGTCAAGCTGGACTTGCCGGACCGGCTGCTCTACAGACAGACAGGACGACATTATCAAGTATGCCATTGCCATCCGGGACCTGGAGCTGAGAGCCTGGATCAGCGACGACCGGAGGGCAAGGGGAGGAGTGTCACAGCCGAGCGTGCTGTACGAGGAAGGGGCTGCCAGAACCTCTCGCCCTCTGCAGCGTGCGTCCCTGCTCAGGAGGCCCTTCAAAGCTCACCCTCGGTGCCTCCACTGGGACCAGCAGATCCTCTGGGACGTGTGGCGAGTAAGGGGCCTGAAGTGCAGAGCCCCGCTAGGTGAGAGGGCTGGGGCTTGGAAGGGGCTAGGGCTTAACAACAATGACAACATCCAGCAACTTAACACTCGCTCAGAGAGTTTTACAAAATGTGTTATTATTATCCCCACGACAATCACCCTGTGAGTTGAGTGGCGCTGAGACAGCCAGTTTGGTGTCGTGGTTAAGAGAGTGGGACTCTAATCTGGAGAACAGGGTTTGATTTCCCGCTCCTCCGCTTGAAGCCAGCTGGGTGGCCTTGGGTCAGTCACAGCTCTCTCAGAGCTCTCTCAGCCTCACCCCCCTCACAGGATGTTTGTTGTTGTGGGGATAATAATGACACACTTTGTAAACCGCTCTGAGTGGGTGTTAAGTCATCTTGAAGGGTGGTATATAAATCACATTTTATGATTTATGAGATGAGATGTGTTAATGACACGCTTCCAATGATGTCAAGGGGTGTGGCATATGCTAATGGGTGATGCTAATGAGTTCCTCCAGCTCTTTTTCTATGAAGTGACCCCTGCTTATGTCTTTTATAGGTTGCCTTTCTCACTGAGACTCCAGGCAGATTACATTTCCATAAACCATGCCATAGGGTGAATAAACATAAGTTTACAAAGACCGAGCATTAGCAGGAATCCAACACAGAGTAGAAGAAATTCTGAAACAGAACATAAGCAATTCTAGGGCTGACATTACAAAACGTAGAAGTACCCAGTAGGATCATACTTGAAGCACAGGTAGCACCTAGGAGCATACACTTAAAGCAACTGATAGGATTTGAGGCAACACGGTGGTGAAGTCTATGGTCCCTAACTCGTTAGTGAAGCATTTGACAGACACACAAAACAGATACCGTTGACCTCTTATCGCTGGGGCTAATCCAAGATCTAGGGGGCAGGCTCACTGCAGGCCAGAGGCCCCGGACTGAGAGCCAAACTACAAGTGACGCCTGACACAGGTTGGACACTTGTCAGCTTCCCTCAAGTTTTGAGGGGAAATGTAGGCCTCCTGGACTTGCAGCTGTAATGGAGAGCCAAGCTGTAAAACCAGGGCGCCTACATTTCCCATCAAAACTTGAGGGAAGCTGACAAGTGTCCAACCTGTGTAAGGCGTCACTTGTAGTCTGGCTCTGAGAGCGCTTGGCTCTCGCCCTTCCGCCTGCACCAAGCCCTTGTGCCTAAGGGGAAACCCTGCGCCAGAGGAGAAAGAGAAACCCAGCCCGGAGCTCGTTCAGCCAGCAAAGAGATGCTCCTGTCCTTCCTTTCCCACTCATTTGTCCTCACAACAGTCCTAGAAGGAAGGTCCATCTGGGAGGAAGTGGCTTGCCAGAGGCCACTAAATGGAGATTGTGATCGAAGGAGGATTTAAATCTGGATCTCTCCATCCAGGCCTGCCGTTCTGTCCGCGTAACTCTCTTCCATCCCCTTGCTTCTGGTGCACAAGGGGGATGAGAGTCTCTTGGCCTGTTGATCTGAGCCAAGCGGGGGTCCTAACAAACATTCTCACCTCTTCCCCAGCTGCTTCTGGCTCAGGACAGAGAAGAGGGGGGCAGCCCAGTCATCCGCTTCCTCAACCCCCCAGAGACTTTGGAGCAGCAGGGCTACCTCCTCCGTGTCTTCTATCGATGCAAGGGGAAGCAGGTGGCGCACGTCCAGGTCTTGGCTTCTTCCGCTGCGAGGCTGCACGTACCTGTGTTCAAGAGGCGGTGGGCACGCAGTCTCAGAGCCAGGGCCCAAACGAAGGAGGTCAAGCTGGACTTGCCGGACCGGCTGCTCTACAGACAGACAGGACGACATTATCAAGCATGCCATTGCCATCCGGGACCTGGAGCTGAGAGCCTGGATCAGCGACGACCGGAGGGCAAGGGGAGGAGTGTCACAGCCGAGCGTGCCGTACGAGGAAGGGGCTGCCAGAACCTCTCGCCCTCTGCAGCGTGCGTCCCTGCTCAGGAGGCCCTTCAAAGCTCACCCTCGGTGCCTCCACTGGGACCAGCAGATCCTCTGGGACGTGTGGCGAGTAAGGGGCCTGAAGTGCAGAGCCCCGCTAGGTGAGAGGGCTGGGGCTTGGAAGGGGCTAGGGCTTAACAACAATGACAACATCCAGCAACTTAACACTCGCTCAGAGAGTTTTACAAAATGTGTTATTATTATCCCCACGACAATCACCCTGTGAGTTGAGTGGCGCTGAGACAGCCAGTTTGGTGTCGTGGTTAAGAGAGTGGGACTCTAATCTGGAGAACAGGGTTTGATTTCCCGCTCCTCCGCTTGAAGCCAGCTGGGTGGCCTTGGGTCAGTCACAGCTCTCTCAGAGCTCTCTCAGCCTCACCCCCCTCACAGGATGTTTGTTGTTGTGGGGATAATAATGACACACTTTGTAAACCGCTCTGAGTGGGTGTTAAGTCATCTTGAAGGGTGGTATATAAATCACATTTTATGATTTATGAGATGAGATGTGTTAATGACACGCTTCCAATGATGTCAAGGGGTGTGGCATATGCTAATGGGTGATGCTAATGAGTTCCTCCAGCTCTTTTTCTATGAAGTGACCCCTGCTTATGTCTTTTATAGGTTGCCTTTCTCACTGAGACTCCAGGCAGTGATTTCCATAAACCATGCCATAGGGTGAATAAACATAAGTTTACAAAGACCGAGCATTAGCAGGAATCCAACACAGAGTAGAAGAAATTCTGAAACAGAACATAAGCAATTCTAGGGCTGACATTACAAAACGTAGAAGTACCCAGTAGGATCATACTTGAAGCACAGGTAGCACCTAGGAGCATACACTTAAAGCAACTGATAGGATTTGAGGCAACACGGTGGTGAAGTCTATGGTCCCTAACTCGTTAGTGAAGCATTTGACAGACACACAAAACAGATACCGTTGACCTCTTATCGCTGGGGCTAATCCAAGATCTAGGGGGCAGGCTCACTGCAGGCCAGAGGCCCCGGACTGAGAGCCAAACTACAAGTGACGCCTGACACAGGTTGGACACTTGTCAGCTTCCCTCAAGTTTTGAGGGGAAATGTAGGCATCCTGGACTTGCAGCTGTAATGGAGAGCCAAGCTGTAAAACCAGGGCGCCTACATTTCCCATCAAAACTTGAGGGAAGCTGACAAGTGTCCAACCTGTGTAAGGCGTCACTTGTAGTCTGGCTCTGAGAGCGCTTGGCTCTCGCCCTTCCGCCTGCACCAAGCCCTTGTGCCTAAGGGGAAACCCTGCGCCAGAGGAGAAAGAGAAACCCAGCCCGGAGCTCGTTCAGCCAGCAAAGAGATGCTCCTGTCCTTCCTTTCCCACTCATTTGTCCTCACAACAGTCCTAGAAGGAAGGTCCATCTGGGAGGAAGTGGCTTGCCAGAGGCCACTAAATGGAGATTGTGATCGAAGGAGGATTTAAATCTGGATCTCTCCATCCAGGCCTGCCGTTCTGTCCGCGTAACTCTCTTCCATCCCCGTGCTTCTGGTGCACAAGGGGGATGAGAGTCTCTTGGCCTGTTGATCTGAGCCCAGCGGGGGTCCTAACAAGCATTCTCACCTCTTCCCCAGCTCCTTCTGGCTCAGGACAGAGAAGAGGGGGGCAGCCCAGTCATCCGCTTCCTCAACCCCCCAGAGACTTTGGAGCAGCAGGGCTACCTCCTCCGTGTCTTCTATCGATGCAAGGGGAAGCAGGTGGCGCACGTCCAGGTCTTGGCTTCTTCCGCTGCGAGGCTGCATGTACCTGTGTTCAAGAGGCGGTGGGCACGCAGTCTCAGAGCCAGGGCCCAAACGAAGGAGGTCAAGCTGGACTTGCCGGACCGGCTGCTCTACAGACAGACAGGACGACATTATCAAGTATGCCATTGCCATCCGGGACCTGGAGCTGAGAGCCTGGATCAGCGACGACCGGAGGGCAAGGGGAGGAGTGTCACAGCCGAGCGTGCCGTACGAGGAAGGGGCTGCCAGAACCTCTCGCCCTCTGCAGCGTGCGTCCCTGCTCAGGAGGCCCTTCAAAGCTCACCCTCGGTGCCTCCACTGGGACCAGCAGATCCTCTGGGACGTGTGGCGAGTAAGGGGCCTGAAGTGCAGAGCCCCGCTAGGTGAGAGGGCTGGGGCTTGGAAGGGGCTAGGGCTTAACAACAATGACAACATCCGGCAACTTAACACTCGCTCAGAGAGTTTTACAAAATGTGTTATTATTATCCCCACGACAATCACCCTGTGAGTTGAGTGGCGCTGAGACAGCCAGTTTGGTGTCGTGGTTAAGAGAGTGGGACTCTAATCTGGAGAACAGGGTTTGATTTCCCCCTCCTCCGCTTGAAGCCAGCTGGGTGGCCTTGGGTCAGTCACAGCTCTCTCAGAGCTCTCTCAGCCTCACCCCCTCACAGGATGTTTGTTGTTGTGGGGATAATAATGACATACTTTGTAAACCGCTCTGAGTGGGTGTTAAGTCATCTTGAAGGGTGGTATATAAATCACATTTTATGATTTATGAGATGAGATGTGTTAATGACATGCTTCCAATGATGTCAAGGGGTGTGGCATATGCTAATGGGTGATGCTAATGAGTTCCTCCGGCTCTTTTTCTATGAAGTGACCCCTGCTTATGTCTTTTATAGGTTGCCTTTCTCACTGAGACTCCAGGCAGATTACATTTCCATAAACCATGCCATAGGGTGAATAAACATAAGTTTACAAAGACCGAGCATTAGCAGGAATCCAACACAGAGTAGAAGAAATTCTGAAACAGAACATAAGCAATTCTAGGGCTGACAATAGACAACATAGAAGTACCCAGTAGGATCATACTTGAAGCACAGGTAGCACCTAGGAGCATACACTTAAAGCAACTGATAGGATTTGAGGCAACACGGTGGTGAAGTCTATGGTCCCTAACTCGTTAGTGAAGCATTTGACAGACACACAAAACAGATACCGTTGACCTCTTATCGCTGGGGCTAATCCAAGATCTAGGGGGCAGGCTCACTGCAGGCCAGAGGCCCCGGACTGAGAGCCAAACTACAAGTGACGCCTGACACAGGTTGGACACTTGTCAGCTTCCCTCAAGTTTTGAGGGGAAATGTAGGCCTCCTGGACTTGCAGCTGTAATGGAGAGCCAAGCTGTAAAACCAGGGCGCCTACATTTCCCATCAAAACTTGAGGGAAGCTGACAAGTGTCCAACCTGTGTAAGGCGTCACTTGTAGTCTGGCTCTGAGAGCGCTTGGCTCTCGCCCTTCCGCCTGCACCAAGCCCTTGTGCCTAAGGGGAAACCCTGCGCCAGAGGAGAAAGAGAAACCCAGCCCGGAGCTCGTTCAGCCAGCAAAGAGATGCTCCTGTCCTTCCTTTCCCACTCATTTGTCCTCACAACAGTCCTAGAAGGAAGGTCCATCTGGGAGGAAGTGGCTTGCCAGAGGCCACTAAATGGAGATTGTGATCGAAGGAGGATTTAAATCTGGATCTCTCCATCCAGGCCTGCCGTTCTGTCCGCATAACTCTCTTCCATCCCCGTGCTTCTGGTGCACAAGGGGGATGAGAGTCTCTTGGCCTGTTGATCTGAGCCCAGCGGGGGTCCTAACAAGCATTCTCACCTCTTCCCCAGCTCCTTCTGGCTCAGGACAGAGAAGAGGGGGGCAGCCCAGTCATCCGCTTCCTCAACCCCCCAGAGACTTTGGAGCAGCAGGGCTACCTCCTCCGTGTCTTCTATCGATGCAAGGGGAAGCAGGTGGCGCACGTCCAGGTCTTGGCTTCTTCCGCTGCGAGGCTGCACGTACCTGTGTTCAAGAGGCGGTGGGCACGCAGTCTCAGAGCCAGGGCCCAAACGAAGGAGGTCAAGCTGGACTTGCCGGACCGGCTGCTCTACAGACAGACAGGACGACATTATCAAGCATGCCATTGCCATCCGGGACCTGGAGCTGAGAGCCTGGATCAGCGACGACCGGAGGGCAAGGGGAGGAGTGTCACAGCCGAGCGTGCCGTACGAGGAAGGGGCTGCCCGAACCTCTCGCCCTCTGCAGCGTGCGTCCCTGCTCAGGAGGCCCTTCAAAGCTCACCCTCGGTGCCTCCACTGGGACCAGCAGATCCTCTGGGACGTGTGGCGAGTAAGGGGCCTGAAGTGCAGAGCCCCGCTAGGTGAGAGGGCTGGGGCTTGGAAGGGGCTAGGGCTTAACAACAATGACAACATCCGGCAACTTAACACTCGCTCAGAGAGTTTTACAAAATGTGTTATTATTATCCCCACGACAATCACCCTGTGAGTTGAGTGGCGCTGAGACAGCCAGTTTGGTGTCGTGGTTAAGAGAGTGGGACTCTAATCTGGAGAACAGGGTTTGATTTCCCGCTCCTCCGCTTGAAGCCAGCTGGGTGGCCTTGGGTCAGTCACAGCTCTCTCAGAGCTCTCTCAGCCTCACCCCCTCACAGGATGTTTGTTGTTGTGGGGATAATAATGACATACTTTGTAAACCGCTCTGAGTGGGTGTTAAGTCATCTTGAAGGGTGGTATATAAATCACATTTTATGATTTATGAGATGAGATGTGTTAATGACACGCTTCCAATGATGTCAAGGGGTGTGGCATATGCTAATGGGTGATGCTAATGAGTTCCTCCAGCTCTTTTTCTATGAAGTGACCCCTGCTTATGTCTTTTATAGGTTGCCTTTCTCACTGAGACTCCAGGCAGATTACATTTCCATAAACCATGCCATAGGGTGAATAAACATAAGTTTACAAAGACCGAGCATTAGCAGGAATCCAACACAGAGTAGAAGAAATTCTGAAACAGAACATAAGCAATTCTAGGGCTGACAATAGACAACATAGAAGTACCCAGTAGGATCATACTTGAAGCACAGGTAGCACCTAGGAGCATACACTTAAAGCAACTGATAGGATTTGAGGCAACACGGTGGTGAAGTCTATGGTCCCTAACTCGTTAGTGAAGCATTTGACAGACACACAAAACAGATACCGTTGACCTCTTATCGCTGGGGCTAATCCAAGATCTAGGGGGCAGGCTCACTGCAGGCCAGAGGCCCCGGACTGAGAGCCAAACTACAAGTGACGCCTGACACAGGTTGGACACTTGTCAGCTTCCCTCAAGTTTTGAGGGGAAATGTAGGCCTCCTGGACTTGCAGCTGTAATGGAGAGCCAAGCTGTAAAACCAGGGCGCCTACATTTCCCATCAAAACTTGAGGGAAGCTGACAAGTGTCCAACCTGTGTAAGGCGTCACTTGTAGTCTGGCTCTGAGAGCGCTTGGCTCTCGCCCTTCCGCCTGCACCAAGCCCTTGTGCCTAAGGGGAAACCCTGCGCCAGAGGAGAAAGAGAAACCCAGCCCGGAGCTCGTTCAGCCAGCAAAGAGATGCTCCTGTCCTTCCTTTCCCACTCATTTGTCCTCACAACAGTCCTAGAAGGAAGGTCCATCTGGGAGGAAGTGGCTTGCCAGAGGCCACTAAATGGAGATTGTGATCGAAGGAGGATTTAAATCTGGATCTCTCCATCCAGGCCTGCCGTTCTGTCCGCGTAACTCTCTTCCATCCCCGTGCTTCTGGTGCACAAGGGGGATGAGAGTCTCTTGGCCTGTTGATCTGAGCCCAGCGGGGGTCCTAACAAGCATTCTCACCTCTTCCCCAGCTCCTTCTGGCTCAGGACAGAGAAGAGGGGGGCAGCCCAGTCATCCGCTTCCTCAACCCCCCAGAGACTTTGGAGCAGCAGGGCTACCTCCTCCGTGTCTTCTATCGATGCAAGGGGAAGCAGGTGGCGCACGTCCAGGTCTTGGCTTCTTCCGCTGCGAGGCTGCACGTACCTGTGTTCAAGAGGCGGTGGGCACGCAGTCTCAGAGCCAGGGCCCAAACGAAGGAGGTCAAGCTGGACTTGCCGGACCGGCTGCTCTACAGACAGACAGGACGACATTATCAAGCATGCCATTGCCATCCGGGACCTGGAGCTGAGAGCCTGGATCAGCGACGACCGGAGGGCAAGGGGAGGAGTGTCACAGCCGAGCGTGCCGTACGAGGAAGGGGCTGCCCGAACCTCTCGCCCTCTGCAGCGTGCGTCCCTGCTCAGGAGGCCCTTCAAAGCTCACCCTCGGTGCCTCCACTGGGACCAGCAGATCCTCTGGGACGTGTGGCGAGTAAGGGGCCTGAAGTGCAGAGCCCCGCTAGGTGAGAGGGCTGGGGCTTGGAAGGGGCTAGGGCTTAACAACAATGACAACATCCGGCAACTTAACACTCGCTCAGAGAGTTTTACAAAATGTGTTATTATTATCCCCACGACAATCACCCTGTGAGTTGAGTGGCGCTGAGACAGCCAGTTTGGTGTCGTGGTTAAGAGAGTGGGACTCTAATCTGGAGAACAGGGTTTGATTTCCCGCTCCTCCGCTTGAAGCCAGCTGGGTGGCCTTGGGTCAGTCACAGCTCTCTCAGAGCTCTCTCAGCCTCACCCCCTCACAGGATGTTTGTTGTTGTGGGGATAATAATGACACACTTTGTAAACCGCTCTGAGTGGGTGTTAAGTCATCTTGAAGGGTGGTATATAAATCACATTTTATGATTTATGAGATGAGATGTGTTAATGACACGCTTCCAATGATGTCAAGGGGTGTGGCATATGCTAATGGGTGATGCTAATGAGTTCCTCCAGCTCTTTTTCTATGAAGTGACCCCTGCTTATGTCTTTTATAGGTTGCCTTTCTCACTGAGACTCCAGGCAGTGATTTCCATAAACCATGCCATAGGGTGAATAAACATAAGTTTACAAAGACCGAGCATTAGCAGGAATCCAACACAGAGTAGAAGAAATTCTGAAACAGAACATAAGCAATTCTAGGGCTGACATTACAAAACGTAGAAGTACCCAGTAGGATCATACTTGAAGCACAGGTAGCACCTAGGAGCATACACTTAAAGCAACTGATAGGATTTGAGGCAACACGGTGGTGAAGTCTATGGTCCCTAACTCGTTAGTGAAGCATTTGACAGACACACAAAACAGATACCGTTGACCTCTTATCGCTGGGGCTAATCCAAGATCTAGGGGGCAGGCTCACTGCAGGCCAGAGGCCCCGGACTGAGAGCCAAACTACAAATGACGCCTGACACAGGTTGGACACTTGTCAGCTTCCCTCAAGTTTTGAGGGGAAATGTAGGCATCCTGGACTTGCAGCTGTAATGGAGAGCCAAGCTGTAAAACCAGGGCGCCTACATTTCCCATCAAAACATGAGGGAAGCTGACAAGTGTCCAACCTGTGTAAGGCGTCACTTGTAGTCTGGCTCTGAGAGCGCTTGGCTCTCGCCCTTCCGCCTGCACCAAGCCCTTGTGCCTAAGGGGAAACCCTGCGCCAGAGGAGAAAGAGAAACCCAGCCCGGAGCTCGTTCAGCCAGCAAAGAGATGCTCCTGTCCTTCCTTTCCCACTCATTTGTCCTCACAACAGTCCTAGAAGGAAGGTCCATCTGGGAGGAAGTGGCTTGCCAGAGGCCACTAAATGGAGATTGTGATCGAAGGAGGATTTAAATCTGGATCTCTCCATCCAGGCCTGCCGTTCTGTCCGCGTAACTCTCTTCCATCCCCGTGCTTCTGGTGCACAAGGGGGATGAGAGTCTCTTGGCCTGTTGATCTGAGCCCAGCGGGGGTCCTAACAAGCATTCTCACCTCTTCCCCAGCTCCTTCTGGCTCAGGACAGAGAAGAGGGGGGCAGCCCAGTCATCCGCTTCCTCAACCCCCCAGAGACTTTGGAGCAGCAGGGCTACCTCCTCCGTGTCTTCTATCGATGCAAGGGGAAGCAGGTGGCGCACGTCCAGGTCTTGGCTTCTTCCGCTGCGAGGCTGCATGTACCTGTGTTCAAGAGGCGGTGGGCACGCAGTCTCAGAGCCAGGGCCCAAACGAAGGAGGTCAAGCTGGACTTGCCGGACCGGCTGCTCTACAGACAGACAGGACGACATTATCAAGTATGCCATTGCCATCCGGGACCTGGAGCTGAGAGCCTGGATCAGCGACGACCGGAGGGCAACGGGAGGAGTGTCACAGCCGAGCGTGCCGTACGAGGAAGGGGCTGCCAGAACCTCTCGCCCTCTGCAGCGTGCGTCCCTGCTCAGGAGGCCCTTCAAAGCTCACCCTCGGTGCCTCCACTGGGACCAGCAGATCCTCTGGGACGTGTGGCGAGTAAGGGGCCTGAAGTGCAGAGCCCCGCTAGGTGAGAGGGCTGGGGCTTGGAAGGGGCTAGGGCTTAACAACAATGACAACATCCGGCAACTTAACACTCGCTCAGAGAGTTTTACAAAATGTGTTATTATTATCCCCACGACAATCACCCTGTGAGTTGAGTGGCGCTGAGACAGCCAGTTTGGTGTCGTGGTTAAGAGAGTGGGACTCTAATCTGGAGAACAGGGTTTGATTTCCCGCTCCTCCGCTTGAAGCCAGCTGGGTGGCCTTGGGTCAGTCACAGCTCTCTCAGAGCTCTCTCAGCCTCACCCCCTCACAGGATGTTTGTTGTTGTGGGGATAATAATGACACACTTTGTAAACCGCTCTGAGTGGGTGTTAAGTCATCTTGAAGGGTGGTATATAAATCACATTTTATGATTTATGAGATGAGATGTGTTAATGACACGCTTCCAATGATGTCAAGGGGTGTGGCATATGCTAATGGGTGATGCTAATGAGTTCCTCCAGCTCTTTTTCTATGAAGTGACCCCTGCTTATGTCTTTTATAGGTTGCCTTTCTCACTGAGACTCCAGGCAGATTACATTTCCATAAACCATGCCATAGGGTGAATAAACATAAGTTTACAAAGACCGAGCATTAGCAGGAATCCAACACAGAGTAGAAGAAATTCTGAAACAGAACATAAGCAATTCTAGGGCTGACAATAGACAACATAGAAGTACCCAGTAGGATCATACTTGAAGCACAGGTAGCACCTAGGAGCATACACTTAAAGCAACTGATAGGATTTGAGGCAACACGGTGGTGAAGTCTATGGTCCCTAACTCGTTAGTGAAGCATTTGACAGACACACAAAACAGATACCGTTGACCTCTTATCGCTGGGGCTAATCCAAGATCTAGGGGGCAGGCTCACTGCAGGCCAGAGGCCCCGGACTGAGAGCCAAACTACAAGTGACGCCTGACACAGGTTGGACACTTGTCAGCTTCCCTCAAGTTTTGAGGGGAAATGTAGGCATCCTGGACTTGCAGCTGTAATGGAGAGCCAAGCTGTAAAACCAGGGCGCCTACATTTCCCATCAAAACTTGAGGGAAGCTGACAAGTGTCCAACCTGTGTAAGGCGTCACTTGTAGTCTGGCTCTGAGAGCGCTTGACTCTCGCCCTTCCGCCTGCACCAAGCCCTTGTGCCTAAGGGGAAACCCTGCGCCAGAGGAGAAAGAGAAACCCAGCCCGGAGCTCGTTCAGCCAGCAAAGAGATGCTCCTGTCCTTCCTTTCCCACTCATTTGTCCTCACAACAGTCCTAGAAGGAAGGTCCATCTGGGAGGAAGTGGCTTGCCAGAGGCCACTAAATGGAGATTGTGATCGAAGGAGGATTTAAATCTGGATCTCTCCATCCAGGCCTGCCGTTCTGTCCGCGTAACTCTCTTCCATCCCCGTGCTTCTGGTGCACAAGGGGGATGAGAGTCTCTTGGCCTGTTGATCTGAGCCCAGCGGGGGTCCTAACAAGCATTCTCACCTCTTCCCCAGCTCCTTCTGGCTCAGGACAGAGAAGAGGGGGGCAGCCCAGTCATCCGCTTCCTCAACCCCCCAGAGACTTTGGAGCAGCAGGGCTACCTCCTCCGTGTCTTCTATCGATGCAAGGGGAAGCAGGTGGCGCACGTCCAGGTCTTGGCTTCTTCCGCTGCGAGGCTGCACGTACCTGTGTTCAAGAGGCGGTGGGCACGCAGTCTCAGAGCCAGGGCCCAAACGAAGGAGGTCAAGCTGGACTTGCCGGACCGGCTGCTCTACAGACAGACAGGACGACATTATCAAGCATGCCATTGCCATCCGGGACCTGGAGCTGAGAGCCTGGATCAGCGACGACCGGAGGGCAAGGGGAGGAGTGTCACAGCCGAGCGTGCCGTACGAGGAAGGGGCTGCCAGAACCTCTCGCCCTCTGCAGCGTGCGTCCCTGCTCAGGAGGCCCTTCAAAGCTCACCCTCGGTGCCTCCACTGGGACCAGCAGATCCTCTGGGACGTGTGGCGAGTAAGGGGCCTGAAGTGCAGAGCCCCGCTAGGTGAGAGGGCTGGGGCTTGGAAGGGGCTAGGGCTTAACAACAATGACAACATCCGGCAACTTAACACTCGCTCAGAGAGTTTTACAAAATGTGTTATTATTATCCCCACGACAATCACCCTGTGAGTTGAGTGGCGCTGAGACAGCCAGTTTGGTGTCGTGGTTAAGAGAGTGGGACTCTAATCTGGAGAACAGGGTTTGATTTCCCGCTCCTCCGCTTGAAGCCAGCTGGGTGGCCTTGGGTCAGTCACAGCTCTCTCAGAGCTCTCTCAGCCTCACCCCCTCACAGGATGTTTGTTGTTGTGGGGATAATAATGACACACTTTGTAAACCGCTCTGAGTGGGTGTTAAGTCATCTTGAAGGGTGGTATATAAATCACATTTTATGATTTATGAGATGAGATGTGTTAATGACACGCTTCCAATGATGTCAAGGGGTGTGGCATATGCTAATGGGTGATGCTAATGAGTTCCTCCAGCTCTTTTTCTATGAAGTGACCCCTGCTTATGTCTTTTATAGGTTGCCTTTCTCACTGAGACTCCAGGCAGATTACATTTCCATAAACCATGCCATAGGGTGAATAAACATAAGTTTACAAAGACCGAGCATTAGCAGGAATCCAACACAGAGTAGAAGAAATTCTGAAACAGAACATAAGCAATTCTAGGGCTGACATTACAAAACGTAGAAGTACCCAGTAGGATCATACTTGAAGCACAGGTAGCACCTAGGAGCATACACTTAAAGCAACTGATAGGATTTGAGGCAACACGGTGGTGAAGTCTATGTTCCCTAACTCGTTAGTGAAGCATTTGACAGACACACAAAACAGATACCGTTGACCTCTTATCGCTGGGGCTAATCCAAGATCTAGGGGGCAGGCTCACTGCAGGCCAGAGGCCCCGGACTGAGAGCCAAACTACAAGTGACGCCTGACACAGGTTGGACACTTGTCAGCTTCCCTCAAGTTTTGAGGGGAAATGTAGGCATCCTGGACTTGCAGCTGTAATGGAGAGCCAAGCTGTAAAACCAGGGCGCCTACATTTCCCATCAAAACTTGAGGGAAGCTGACAAGTGTCCAACCTGTGTAAGGCGTCACTTGTAGTCTGGCTCTGAGAGCGCTTGGCTCTCGCCCTTCCGCCTGCACCAAGCCCTTGTGCCTAAGGGGAAACCCTGCGCCAGAGGAGAAAGAGAAACCCAGCCCGGAGCTCGTTCAGCCAGCAAAGAGATGCTCCTGTCCTTCCTTTCCCACTCATTTGTCCTCACAACAGTCCTAGAAGGAAGGTACATCTGGGAGGAAGTGGCTTGCCAGAGGCCACTAAATGGAGATTGTGATCGAAGGAGGATTTAAATCTGGATCTCTCCATCCAGGCCTGCCGTTCTGTCCGCGTAACTCTCTTCCATCCCCTTGCTTCTGGTGCACAAGGGGGATGAGAGTCTCTTGGCCTGTTGATCTGAGCCCAGCGGGGGTCCTAACAAACATTCTCACCTCTTCCCCAGCTGCTTCTGGCTCAGGACAGAGAAGAGGGGGGCAGCCCAGTCATCCGCTTCCTCAACCCCCCAGAGACTTTGGAGCAGCAGGGCTACCTCCTCCGTGTCTTCTATCGATGCAAGGGGAAGCAGGTGGCGCACGTCCAGGTCTTGGCTTCTTCCGCTGCGAGGCTGCACGTACCTGTGTTCAAGAGGCGGTGGGCACGCAGTCTCAGAGCCAGGGCCCAAACGAAGGAGGTCAAGCTGGACTTGCCGGACCGGCTGCTCTACAGACAGACAGGACGACATTATCAAGTATGCCATTGCCATCCGGGACCTGGAGCTGAGAGCCTGGATCAGCGACGACCGGAGGGCAAGGGGAGGAGTGTCACAGCCGAGCGTGCCGTACGAGGAAGGGGCTGCCAGAACCTCTCGCCCTCTGCAGCGTGCGTCCCTGCTCAGGAGGCCCTTCAAAGCTCACCCTCGGTGCCTCCACTGGGACCAGCAGATCCTCTGGGACGTGTGGCGAGTAAGGGGCCTGAAGTGCAGAGCCCCGCTAGGTGAGAGGGCTGGGGCTTGGAAGGGGCTAGGGCTTAACAACAATGACAACATCCAGCAACTTAACACTCGCTCAGAGAGTTTTACAAAATGTGTTATTATTATCCCCACGACAATCACCCTGTGAGTTGAGTGGCGCTGAGACAGCCAGTTTGGTGTCGTGGTTAAGAGAGTGGGACTCTAATCTGGAGAACAGGGTTTGATTTCCCGCTCCTCCGCTTGAAGCCAGCTGGGTGGCCTTGGGTCAGTCACAGCTCTCTCAGAGCTCTCTCAGCCTCACCCCCCTCACAGGATGTTTGTTGTTGTGGGGATAATAATGACACACTTTGTAAACCGCTCTGAGTGGGTGTTAAGTCATCTTGAAGGGTGGTATATAAATCACATTTTATGATTTATGAGATGAGATGTGTTAATGACACGCTTCCAATGATGTCAAGGGGTGTGGCATATGCTAATGGGTGATGCTAATGAGTTCCTCCAGCTCTTTTTCTATGAAGTGACCCCTGCTTATGTCTTTGATAGGTTGCCTTTCTCACTGAGACTCCAGGCAGTGATTTCCATAAACCATGCCATAGGGTGAATAAACATAAGTTTACAAAGACCGAGCATTAGCAGGAATCCAACACAGAGTAGAAGAAATTCTGAAACAGAACGTAAGCAATTCTAGGGCTGACATTACAAAACGTAGAAGTACCCAGTAGGATCATACTTGAAGCACAGGTAGCACCTAGGAGCATACACTTAAAGCAACTGATAGGATTTGAGGCAACACGGTGGTGAAGTCTATGGTCCCTAACTCGTTAGTGAAGCATTTGACAGACACACAAAACAGATACCGTTGACCTCTTATCGCTGGGGCTAATCCAAGATCTAGGGGGCAGGCTCACTGCAGGCCAGAGGCCCCGGACTGAGAGCCAAACTACAAGTGACGCCTGACACAGGTTGGACACTTGTCAGCTTCCCTCAAGTTTTGAGGGGAAATGTAGGCATCCTGGACTTGCAGCTGTAATGGAGAGCCAAGCTGTAAAACCAGGGCGCCTACATTTCCCATCAAAACTTGAGGGAAGCTGACAAGTGTCCAACCTGTGTAAGGCGTCACTTGTAGTCTGGCTCTGAGAGCGCTTGGCTCTCGCCCTTCCGCCTGCACCAAGCCCTTGTGCCTAAGGGGAAACCCTGCGCCAGAGGAGAAAGAGAAACCCAGCCCGGAGCTCGTTCAGCCAGCAAAGAGATGCTCCTGTCCTTCCTTTCCCACTCATTTGTCCTCACAACAGTCCTAGAAGGAAGGTCCATCTGGGAGGAAGTGGCTTGCCAGAGGCCACTAAATGGAGATTGTGATCGAAGGAGGATTTAAATCTGGATCTCTCCATCCAGGCCTGCCGTTCTGTCCGCGTAACTCTCTTCCATCCCCGTGCTTCTGGTGCACAAGGGGGATGAGAGTCTCTTGGCCTGTTGATCTGAGCCCAGCGGGGGTCCTAACAAGCATTCTCACCTCTTCCCCAGCTGCTTCTGGCTCAGGACAGAGAAGAGGGGGGCAGCCCAGTCATCCGCTTCCTCAACCCCCCAGAGACTTTGGAGCAGCAGGGCTACCTCCTCCGTGTCTTCTATCGATGCAAGGGGAAGCAGGTGGCGCACGTCCAGGTCTTGGCTTCTTCCGCTGCGAGGCTGCACGTACCTGTGTTCAAGAGGCGGTGGGCACGCAGTCTCAGAGCCAGGGCCCAAACGAAGGAGGTCAAGCTGGACTTGCCGGACCGGCTGCTCTACAGACAGACAGGACGACATTATCAAGCATGCCATTGCCATCCGGGACCTGGAGCTGAGAGCCTGGATCAGCGACGACCGGAGGGCAAGGGGAGGAGTGTCACAGCCGAGCGTGCCGTACGAGGAAGGGGCTGCCAGAACCTCTCGCCCTCTGCAGCGTGCGTCCCTGCTCAGGAGGCCCTTCAAAGCTCACCCTCGGTGCCTCCACTGGGACCAGCAGATCCTCTGGGACGTGTGGCGAGTAAGGGGCCTGAAGTGCAGAGCCCCGCTAGGTGAGAGGGCTGGGGCTTGGAAGGGGCTAGGGCTTAACAACAATGACAACATCCAGCAACTTAACACTCGCTCAGAGAGTTTTACAAAATGTGTTATTATTATCCCCACGACAATCACCCTGTGAGTTGAGTGGCGCTGAGACAGCCAGTTTGGTGTCGTGGTTAAGAGAGTGGGACTCTAATCTGGAGAACAGGGTTTGAATTCCCGCTCCTCCGCTTGAAGCCAGCTGGGTGGCCTTGGGTCAGTCACAGCTCTCTCAGAGCTCTCTCAGCCTCACCCCCCTCACAGGATGTTTGTTGTTGTGGGGATAATAATGACACACTTTGTAAACCGCTCTGAGTGGGTGTTAAGTCATCTTGAAGGGTGGTATATAAATCACATTTTATGATTTATGAGATGAGATGTGTTAATGACACGCTTCCAATGATGTCAAGGGGTGTGGCATATGCTAATGGGTGATGCTAATGAGTTCCTCCAGCTCTTTTTCTATGAAGTGACCCCTGCTTATGTCTTTTATAGGTTGCCTTTCTCACTGAGACTCCAGGCAGTGATTTCCATAAACCATGCCATAGGGTGAATAAACATAAGTTTACAAAGACCGAGCATTAGCAGGAATCCAACACAGAGTAGAAGAAATTCTGAAACAGAACATAAGCAATTCTAGGGCTGACATTACAAAACGTAGAAGTACCCAGTAGGATCATACTTGAAGCACAGGTAGCACCTAGGAGCATACACTTAAAGCAACTGATAGGATTTGAGGCAACACGGTGGTGAAGTCTATGGTCCCTAACTCGTTAGTGAAGCATTTGACAGACACACAAAACAGATACCGTTGACCTCTTATCGCTGGGGCTAATCCAAGATCTAGGGGGCAGGCTCACTGCAGGCCAGAGGCCCCGGACTGAGAGCCAAACTACAAATGACGCCTGACACAGGTTGGACACTTGTCAGCTTCCCTCAAGTTTTGAGGGGAAATGTAGGCATCCTGGACTTGCAGCTGTAATGGAGAGCCAAGCTGTAAAACCAGGGCGCCTACATTTCCCATCAAAACTTGAGGGAAGCTGACAAGTGTCCAACCTGTGTAAGGCGTCACTTGTAGTCTGGCTCTGAGAGCGCTTGGCTCTCGCCCTTCCGCCTGCACCAAGCCCTTGTGCCTAAGGGGAAACCCTGCGCCAGAGGAGAAAGAGAAACCCAGCCCGGAGCTCGTTCAGCCAGCAAAGAGATGCTCCTGTCCTTCCTTTCCCACTCATTTGTCCTCACAACAGTCCTAGAAGGAAGGTCCATCTGGGAGGAAGTGGCTTGCCAGAGGCCACTAAATGGAGATTGTGATCGAAGGAGGATTTAAATCTGGATCTCTCCATCCAGGCCTGCCGTTCTGTCCGCGTAACTCTCTTCCATCCCCGTGCTTCTGGTGCACAAGGGGGATGAGAGTCTCTTGGCCTGTTGATCTGAGCCCAGCGGGGGTCCTAACAAGCATTCTCACCTCTTCCCCAGCTGCTTCTGGCTCAGGACAGAGAAGAGGGGGGCAGCCCAGTCATCCGCTTCCTCAACCCCCCAGAGACTTTGGAGCAGCAGGGCTACCTCCTCCGTGTCTTCTATCGATGCAAGGGGAAGCAGGTGGCGCACGTCCAGGTCTTGGCTTCTTCCGCTGCGAGGCTGCACGTACCTGTGTTCAAGAGGCGGTGGGCACGCAGTCTCAGAGCCAGGGCCCAAACGAAGGAGGTCAAGCTGGACTTGCCGGACCGGCTGCTCTACAGACAGACAGGACGACATTATCAAGCATGCCATTGCCATCCGGGACCTGGAGCTGAGAGCCTGGATCAGCGACGACCGGAGGGCAAGGGGAGGAGTGTCACAGCCGAGCGTGCCGTACGAGGAAGGGGCTGCCAGAACCTCTCGCCCTCTGCAGCGTGCGTCCCTGCTCAGGAGGCCCTTCAAAGCTCACCCTCGGTGCCTCCACTGGGACCAGCAGATCCTCTGGGACGTGTGGCGAGTAAGGGGCCTGAAGTGCAGAGCCCCGCTAGGTGAGAGGGCTGGGGCTTGGAAGGGGCTAGGGCTTAACAACAATGACAACATCCAGCAACTTAACACTCGCTCAGAGAGTTTTACAAAATGTGTTATTATTATCCCCACGACAATCACCCTGTGAGTTGAGTGGCGCTGAGACAGCCAGTTTGGTGTCGTGGTTAAGAGAGTGGGACTCTAATCTGGAGAACAGGGTTTGATTTCCCGCTCCTCCGCTTGAAGCCAGCTGGGTGGCCTTGGGTCAGTCACAGCTCTCTCAGAGCTCTCTCAGCCTCACCCCCCTCACAGGATGTTTGTTGTTGTGGGGATAATAATGACACACTTTGTAAACCGCTCTGAGTGGGTGTTAAGTCATCTTGAAGGGTGGTATATAAATCACATTTTATGATTTATGAGATGAGATGTGTTAATGACACGCTTCCAATGATGTCAAGGGGTGTGGCATATGCTAATGGGTGATGCTAATGAGTTCCTCCAGCTCTTTTTCTATGAAGTGACCCCTGCTTATGTCTTTTATAGGTTGCCTTTCTCACTGAGACTCCAGGCAGTGATTTCCATAAACCATGCCATAGGGTGAATAAACATAAGTTTACAAAGACCGAGCATTAGCAGGAATCCAACACAGAGTAGAAGAAATTCTGAAACAGAACATAAGCAATTCTAGGGCTGACATTACAAAACGTAGAAGTACCCAGTAGGATCATACTTGAAGCACAGGTAGCACCTAGGAGCATACACTTAAAGCAACTGATAGGATTTGAGGCAACACGGTGGTGAAGTCTATGGTCCCTAACTCGTTAGTGAAGCATTTGACAGACACACAAAACAGATACCGTTGACCTCTTATCGCTGGGGCTAATCCAAGATCTAGGGGGCAGGCTCACTGCAGGCCAGAGGCCCCGGACTGAGAGCCAAACTACAAGTGACGCCTGACACAGGTTGGACACTTGTCAGCTTCCCTCAAGTTTTGAGGGGAAATGTAGGCATCCTGGACTTGCAGCTGTAATGGAGAGCCAAGCTGTAAAACCAGGGCGCCTACATTTCCCATCAAAACTTGAGGGAAGCTGACAAGTGTCCAACCTGTGTAAGGCGTCACTTGTAGTCTGGCTCTGAGAGCGCTTGGCTCTCGCCCTTCCGCCTGCACCAAGCCCTTGTGCCTAAGGGGAAACCCTGCGCCAGAGGAGAAAGAGAAACCCAGCCCGGAGCTCGTTCAGCCAGCAAAGAGATGCTCCTGTCCTTCCTTTCCCACTCATTTGTCCTCACAACAGTCCTAGAAGGAAGGTCCATCTGGGAGGAAGTGGCTTGCCAGAGGCCACTAAATGGAGATTGTGATCGAAGGAGGATTTAAATCTGGATCTCTCCATCCAGGCCTGCCGTTCTGTCCGCGTAACTCTCTTCCATCCCCGTGCTTCTGGTGCACAAGGGGGATGAGAGTCTCTTGGCCTGTTGATCTGAGCCCAGCGGGGGTCCTAACAAGCATTCTCACCTCTTCCCCAGCTGCTTCTGGCTCAGGACAGAGAAGAGGGGGGCAGCCCAGTCATCCGCTTCCTCAACCCCCCAGAGACTTTGGAGCAGCAGGGCTACCTCCTCCGTGTCTTCTATCGATGCAAGGGGAAGCAGGTGGCGCACGTCCAGGTCTTGGCTTCTTCCGCTGCGAGGCTGCACGTACCTGTGTTCAAGAGGCGGTGGGCACGCAGTCTCAGAGCCAGGGCCCAAACGAAGGAGGTCAAGCTGGACTTGCCGGACCGGCTGCTCTACAGACAGACAGGACGACATTATCAAGCATGCCATTGCCATCCGGGACCTGGAGCTGAGAGCCTGGATCAGCGACGACCGGAGGGCAAGGGGAGGAGTGTCACAGCCGAGCGTGCCGTACGAGGAAGGGGCTGCCAGAACCTCTCGCCCTCTGCAGCGTGCGTCCCTGCTCAGGAGGCCCTTCAAAGCTCACCCTCGGTGCCTCCACTGGGACCAGCAGATCCTCTGGGACGTGTGGCGAGTAAGGGGCCTGAAGTGCAGAGCCCCGCTAGGTGAGAGGGCTGGGGCTTGGAAGGGGCTAGGGCTTAACAACAATGACAACATCCAGCAACTTAACACTCGCTCAGAGAGTTTTACAAAATGTGTTATTATTATCCCCACGACAATCACCCTGTGAGTTGAGTGGCGCTGAGACAGCCAGTTTGGTGTCGTGGTTAAGAGAGTGGGACTCTAATCTGGAGAACAGGGTTTGATTTCCCGCTCCTCCGCTTGAAGCCAGCTGGGTGGCCTTGGGTCAGTCACAGCTCTCTCAGAGCTCTCTCAGCCTCACCCCCCTCACAGGATGTTTGTTGTTGTGGGGATAATAATGACACACTTTGTAAACCGCTCTGAGTGGGTGTTAAGTCATCTTGAAGGGTGGTATATAAATCACATTTTATGATTTATGAGATGAGATGTGTTAATGACACGCTTCCAATGATGTCAAGGGGTGTGGCATATGCTAATGGGTGATGCTAATGAGTTCCTCCAGCTCTTTTTCTATGAAGTGACCCCTGCTTATGTCTTTTATAGGTTGCCTTTCTCACTGAGACTCCAGGCAGTGATTTCCATAAACCATGCCATAGGGTGAATAAACATAAGTTTACAAAGACCGAGCATTAGCAGGAATCCAACACAGAGTAGAAGAAATTCTGAAACAGAACATAAGCAATTCTAGGGCTGACATTACAAAACGTAGAAGTACCCAGTAGGATCATACTTGAAGCACAGGTAGCACCTAGGAGCATACACTTAAAGCAACTGATAGGATTTGAGGCAACACGGTGGTGAAGTCTATGGTCCCTAACTCGTTAGTGAAGCATTTGACAGACACACAAAACAGATACCGTTGACCTCTTATCGCTGGGGCTAATCCAAGATCTAGGGGGCAGGCTCACTGCAGGCCAGAGGCCCCGGACTGAGAGCCAAACTACAAGTGACGCCTGACACAGGTTGGACACTTGTCAGCTTCCCTCAAGTTTTGAGGGGAAATGTAGGCATCCTGGACTTGCAGCTGTAATGGAGAGCCAAGCTGTAAAACCAGGGCGCCTACATTTCCCATCAAAACTTGAGGGAAGCTGACAAGTGTCCAACCTGTGTAAGGCGTCACTTGTAGTCTGGCTCTGAGAGCGCTTGGCTCTCGCCCTTCCGCCTGCACCAAGCCCTTGTGCCTAAGGGGAAACCCTGCGCCAGAGGAGAAAGAGAAACCCAGCCCGGAGCTCGTTCAGCCAGCAAAGAGATGCTCCTGTCCTTCCTTTCCCACTCATTTGTCCTCACAACAGTCCTAGAAGGAAGGTCCATCTGGGAGGAAGTGGCTTGCCAGAGGCCACTAAATGGAGATTGTGATCGAAGGAGGATTTAAATCTGGATCTCTCCATCCAGGCCTGCCGTTCTGTCCGCGTAACTCTCTTCCATCCCCGTGCTTCTGGTGCACAAGGGGGATGAGAGTCTCTTGGCCTGTTGATCTGAGCCCAGCGGGGGTCCTAACAAGCATTCTCACCTCTTCCCCAGCTGCTTCTGGCTCAGGACAGAGAAGAGGGGGGCAGCCCAGTCATCCGCTTCCTCAACCCCCCAGAGACTTTGGAGCAGCAGGGCTACCTCCTCCGTGTCTTCTATCGATGCAAGGGGAAGCAGGTGGCGCACGTCCAGGTCTTGGCTTCTTCCGCTGCGAGGCTGCACGTACCTGTGTTCAAGAGGCGGTGGGCACGCAGTCTCAGAGCCAGGGCCCAAACGAAGGAGGTCAAGCTGGACTTGCCGGACCGGCTGCTCTACAGACAGACAGGACGACATTATCAAGCATGCCATTGCCATCCGGGACCTGGAGCTGAGAGCCTGGATCAGCGACGACCGGAGGGCAAGGGGAGGAGTGTCACAGCCGAGCGTGCCGTACGAGGAAGGGGCTGCCAGAACCTCTCGCCCTCTGCAGCGTGCGTCCCTGCTCAGGAGGCCCTTCAAAGCTCACCCTCGGTGCCTCCACTGGGACCAGCAGATCCTCTGGGACGTGTGGCGAGTAAGGGGCCTGAAGTGCAGAGCCCCGCTAGGTGAGAGGGCTGGGGCTTGGAAGGGGCTAGGGCTTAACAACAATGACAACATCCAGCAACTTAACACTCGCTCAGAGAGTTTTACAAAATGTGTTATTATTATCCCCACGACAATCACCCTGTGAGTTGAGTGGCGCTGAGACAGCCAGTTTGGTGTCGTGGTTAAGAGAGTGGGACTCTAATCTGGAGAACAGGGTTTGATTTCCCGCTCCTCCGCTTGAAGCCAGCTGGGTGGCCTTGGGTCAGTCACAGCTCTCTCAGAGCTCTCTCAGCCTCACCCCCCTCACAGGATGTTTGTTGTTGTGGGGATAATAATGACACACTTTGTAAACCGCTCTGAGTGGGTGTTAAGTCATCTTGAAGGGTGGTATATAAATCACATTTTATGATTTATGAGATGAGATGTGTTAATGACACGCTTCCAATGATGTCAAGGGGTGTGGCATATGCTAATGGGTGATGCTAATGAGTTCCTCCAGCTCTTTTTCTATGAAGTGACCCCTGCTTATGTCTTTTATAGGTTGCCTTTCTCACTGAGACTCCAGGCAGTGATTTCCATAAACCATGCCATAGGGTGAATAAACATAAGTTTACAAAGACCGAGCATTAGCAGGAATCCAACACAGAGTAGAAGAAATTCTGAAACAGAACATCAGCAATTCTAGGGCTGACATTACAAAACGTAGAAGTACCCAGTAGGATCATACTTGAAGCACAGGTAGCACCTAGGAGCATACACTTAAAGCAACTGATAGGATTTGAGGCAACACGGTGGTGAAGTCTATGGTCCCTAACTCGTTAGTGAAGCATTTGACAGACACACAAAACAGATACCGTTGACCTCTTATCGCTGGGGCTAATCCAAGATCTAGGGGGCAGGCTCACTGCAGGCCAGAGGCCCCGGACTGAGAGCCAAACTACAAGTGACGCCTGACACAGGTTGGACACTTGTCAGCTTCCCTCAAGTTTTGAGGGGAAATGTAGGCATCCTGGACTTGCAGCTGTAATGGAGAGCCAAGCTGTAAAACCAGGGCGCCTACATTTCCCATCAAAACTTGAGGGAAGCTGACAAGTGTCCAACCTGTGTAAGGCGTCACTTGTAGTCTGGCTCTGAGAGCGCTTGGCTCTCGCCCTTCCGCCTGCACCAAGCCCTTGTGCCTAAGGGGAAACCCTGCGCCAGAGGAGAAAGAGAAACCCAGCCCGGAGCTCGTTCAGCCAGCAAAGAGATGCTCCTGTCCTTCCTTTCCCACTCATTTGTCCTCACAACAGTCCTAGAAGGAAGGTCCATCTGGGAGGAAGTGGCTTGCCAGAGGCCACTAAATGGAGATTGTGATCGAAGGAGGATTTAAATCTGGATCTCTCCATCCAGGCCTGCCGTTCTGTCCGCGTAACTCTCTTCCATCCCCGTGCTTCTGGTGCACAAGGGGGATGAGAGTCTCTTGGCCTGTTGATCTGAGCCCAGCGGGGGTCCTAACAAGCATTCTCACCTCTTCCCCAGCTGCTTCTGGCTCAGGACAGAGAAGAGGGGGGCAGCCCAGTCATCCGCTTCCTCAACCCCCCAGAGACTTTGGAGCAGCAGGGCTACCTCCTCCGTGTCTTCTATCGATGCAAGGGGAAGCAGGTGGCGCACGTCCAGGTCTTGGCTTCTTCCGCTGCGAGGCTGCACGTACCTGTGTTCAAGAGGCGGTGGGCACGCAGTCTCAGAGCCAGGGCCCAAACGAAGGAGGTCAAGCTGGACTTGCCGGACCGGCTGCTCTACAGACAGACAGGACGACATTATCAAGCATGCCATTGCCATCCGGGACCTGGAGCTGAGAGCCTGGATCAGCGACGACCGGAGGGCAAGGGGAGGAGTGTCACAGCCGAGCGTGCCGTACGAGGAAGGGGCTGCCAGAACCTCTCGCCCTCTGCAGCGTGCGTCCCTGCTCAGGAGGCCCTTCAAAGCTCACCCTCGGTGCCTCCACTGGGACCAGCAGATCCTCTGGGACGTGTGGCGAGTAAGGGGCCTGAAGTGCAGAGCCCCGCTAGGTGAGAGGGCTGGGGCTTGGAAGGGGCTAGGGCTTAACAACAATGACAACATCCAGCAACTTAACACTCGCTCAGAGAGTTTTACAAAATGTGTTATTATTATCCCCACGACAATCACCCTGTGAGTTGAGTGGCGCTGAGACAGCCAGTTTGGTGTCGTGGTTAAGAGAGTGGGACTCTAATCTGGAGAACAGGGTTTGATTTCCCGCTCCTCCGCTTGAAGCCAGCTGGGTGGCCTTGGGTCAGTCACAGCTCTCTCAGAGCTCTCTCAGCCTCACCCCCCTCACAGGATGTTTGTTGTTGTGGGGATAATAATGACACACTTTGTAAACCGCTCTGAGTGGGTGTTAAGTCATCTTGAAGGGTGGTATATAAATCACATTTTATGATTTATGAGATGAGATGTGTTAATGACACGCTTCCAATGATGTCAAGGGGTGTGGCATATGCTAATGGGTGATGCTAATGAGTTCCTCCAGCTCTTTTTCTATGAAGTGACCCCTGCTTATGTCTTTTATAGGTTGCCTTTCTCACTGAGACTCCAGGCAGTGATTTCCATAAACCATGCCATAGGGTGAATAAACATAAGTTTACAAAGACCGAGCATTAGCAGGAATCCAACACAGAGTAGAAGAAATTCTGAAACAGAACATCAGCAATTCTAGGGCTGACATTACAAAACGTAGAAGTACCCAGTAGGATCATACTTGAAGCACAGGTAGCACCTAGGAGCATACACTTAAAGCAACTGATAGGATTTGAGGCAACACGGTGGTGAAGTCTATGGTCCCTAACTCGTTAGTGAAGCATTTGACAGACACACAAAACAGATACCGTTGACCTCTTATCGCTGGGGCTAATCCAAGATCTAGGGGGCAGGCTCACTGCAGGCCAGAGGCCCCGGACTGAGAGCCAAACTACAAGTGACGCCTGACACAGGTTGGACACTTGTCAGCTTCCCTCAAGTTTTGAGGGGAAATGTAGGCATCCTGGACTTGCAGCTGTAATGGAGAGCCAAGCTGTAAAACCAGGGCGCCTACATTTCCCATCAAAACTTGAGGGAAGCTGACAAGTGTCCAACCTGTGTAAGGCGTCACTTGTAGTCTGGCTCTGAGAGCGCTTGGCTCTCGCCCTTCCGCCTGCACCAAGCCCTTGTGCCTAAGGGGAAACCCTGCGCCAGAGGAGAAAGAGAAACCCAGCCCGGAGCTCGTTCAGCCAGCAAAGAGATGCTCCTGTCCTTCCTTTCCCACTCATTTGTCCTCACAACAGTCCTAGAAGGAAGGTCCATCTGGGAGGAAGTGGCTTGCCAGAGGCCACTAAATGGAGATTGTGATCGAAGGAGGATTTAAATCTGGATCTCTCCATCCAGGCCTGCCGTTCTGTCCGCGTAACTCTCTTCCATCCCCGTGCTTCTGGTGCACAAGGGGGATGAGAGTCTCTTGGCCTGTTGATCTGAGCCCAGCGGGGGTCCTAACAAGCATTCTCACCTCTTCCCCAGCTGCTTCTGGCTCAGGACAGAGAAGAGGGGGGCAGCCCAGTCATCCGCTTCCTCAACCCCCCAGAGACTTTGGAGCAGCAGGGCTACCTCCTCCGTGTCTTCTATCGATGCAAGGGGAAGCAGGTGGCGCACGTCCAGGTCTTGGCTTCTTCCGCTGCGAGGCTGCATGTACCTGTGTTCAAGAGGCGGTGGGCACGCAGTCTCAGAGCCAGGGCCCAAACGAAGGAGGTCAAGCTGGACTTGCCGGACCGGCTGCTCTACAGACAGACAGGACGACATTATCAAGTATGCCATTGCCATCCGGGACCTGGAGCTGAGAGCCTGGATCAGCGACGACCGGAGGGCAAGGGGAGGAGTGTCACAGCCGAGCGTGCCGTACGAGGAAGGGGCTGCCAGAACCTCTCGCCCTCTGCAGCGTGCGTCCCTGCTCAGGAGGCCCTTCAAAGCTCACCCTCGGTGCCTCCACTGGGACCAGCAGATCCTCTGGGACGTGTGGCGAGTAAGGGGCCTGAAGTGCAGAGCCCCGCTAGGTGAGAGGGCTGGGGCTTGGAAGGGGCTAGGGCTTAACAACAATGACAACATCCGGCAACTTAACACTCGCTCAGAGAGTTTTACAAAATGTGTTATTATTATCCCCACGACAATCACCCTGTGAGTTGAGTGGCGCTGAGACAGCCAGTTTGGTGTCGTGGTTAAGAGAGTGGGACTCTAATCTGGAGAACAGGATTTGATTTCCCGCTCCTCCGCTTGAAGCCAGCTGGGTGGCCTTGGGTCAGTCACAGCTCTCTCAGAGCTCTCTCAGCCTCACCCCCTCACAGGATGTTTGTTGTTGTGGGGATAATAATGACACACTTTGTAAACCGCTCTGAGTGGGTGTTAAGTCATCTTGAAGGGTGGTATATAAATCACATTTTATGATTTATGAGATGAGATGTGTTAATGACACGCTTCCAATGATGTCAAGGGGTGTGGCATATGCTAATGGGTGATGCTAATGAGTTCCTCCAGCTCTTTTTCTATGAAGTGACCCCTGCTTATGTCTTTTATAGGTTGCCTTTCTCACTGAGACTCCAGGCAGATTACATTTCCATAAACCATGCCATAGGGTGAATAAACATAAGTTTACAAAGACCGAGCATTAGCAGGAATCCAACACAGAGTAGAAGAAATTCTGAAACAGAACATAAGCAATTCTAGGGCTGACAATAGACAACATAGAAGTACCCAGTAGGATCATACTTGAAGCACAGGTAGAACCTAGGAGCATACACTTAAAGCAACTGATAGGATTTGAGGCAACACGGTGGTGAAGTCTATGGTCCCTAACTCGTTAGTGAAGCATTTGACAGACACACAAAACAGATACCGTTGACCTCTTATCGCTGGGGCTAATCCAAGATCTAGGGGGCAGGCTCACTGCAGGCCAGAGGCCCCGGACTGAGAGCCAAACTACAAGTGACGCCTGACACAGGTTGGACACTTGTCAGCTTCCCTCAAGTTTTGAGGGGAAATGTAGGCCTCCTGGACTTGCAGCTGTAATGGAGAGCCAAGCTGTAAAACCAGGGCGCCTACATTTCCCATCAAAACTTGAGGGAAGCTGACAAGTGTCCAACCTGTGTAAGGCGTCACTTGTAGTCTGGCTCTGAGAGCGCTTGGCTCTCGCCCTTCCGCCTGCACCAAGCCCTTGTGCCTAAGGGGAAACCCTGCGCCAGAGGAGAAAGAGAAACCCAGCCCGGAGCTCGTTCAGCCAGCAAAGAGATGCTCCTGTCCTTCCTTTCCCACTCATTTGTCCTCACAACAGTCCTAGAAGGAAGGTCCATCTGGGAGGAAGTGGCTTGCCAGAGGCCACTAAATGGAGATTGTGATCGAAGGAGGATTTAAATCTGGATCTCTCCATCCAGGCCTGCCGTTCTGTCCGCGTAACTCTCTTCCATCCCCTTCCTTCTGGTGCACAAGGGGGATGAGAGTCTCTTGGCCTGTTGATCTGAGCCCAGCGGGGGTCCTAACAAACATTCTCACCTCTTCCCCAGCTGCTTCTGGCTCAGGACAGAGAAGAGGGGGGCAGCCCAGTCATCCGCTTCCTCAACCCCCCAGAGACTTTGGAGCAGCAGGGCTACCTCCTCCGTGTCTTCTATCGATGCAAGGGGAAGCAGGTGGCGCACGTCCAGGTCTTGGCTTCTTCCGCTGCGAGGCTGCACGTACCTGTGTTCAAGAGGCGGTGGGCACGCAGTCTCAGAGCCAGGGCCCAAACGAAGGAGGTCAAGCTGGACTTGCCGGACCGGCTGCTCTACAGACAGACAGGACGACATTATCAAGTATGCCATTGCCATCCGGGACCTGGAGCTGAGAGCCTGGATCAGCGACGACCGGAGGGCAAGGGGAGGAGTGTCACAGCCGAGCGTGCTGTACGAGGAAGGGGCTGCCAGAACCTCTCGCCCTCTGCAGCGTGCGTCCCTGCTCAGGAGGCCCTTCAAAGCTCACCCTCGGTGCCTCCACTGGGACCAGCAGATCCTCTGGGACGTGTGGCGAGTAAGGGGCCTGAAGTGCAGAGCCCCGCTAGGTGAGAGGGCTGGGGCTTGGAAGGGGCTAGGGCTTAACAACAATGACAACATCCAGCAACTTAACACTCGCTCAGAGAGTTTTACAAAATGTGTTATTATTATCCCCACGACAATCACCCTGTGAGTTGAGTGGCGCTGAGACAGCCAGTTTGGTGTCGTGGTTAAGAGAGTGGGACTCTAATCTGGAGAACAGGGTTTGATTTCCCCCTCCTCCGCTTGAAGCCAGCTGGGTGGCCTTGGGTCAGTCACAGCTCTCTCAGAGCTCTCTCAGCCTCACCCCCTCACAGGATGTTTGTTGTTGTGGGGATAATAATGACATACTTTGTAAACCGCTCTGAGTGGGTGTTAAGTCATCTTGAAGGGTGGTATATAAATCACATTTTATGATTTATGAGATGAGATGTGTTAATGACACGCTTCCAATGATGTCAAGGGGTGTGGCATATGCTAATGGGTGATGCTAATGAGTTCCTCCAGCTCTTTTTCTATGAAGTGACCCCTGCTTATGTCTTTTATAGGTTGCCTTTCTCACTGAGACTCCAGGCAGATTACATTTCCATAAACCATGCCATAGGGTGAATAAACATAAGTTTACAAAGACCGAGCATTAGCAGGAATCCAACACAGAGTAGAAGAAATTCTGAAACAGAACATAAGCAATTCTAGGGCTGACATTACAAAACGTAGAAGTACCCAGTAGGATCATACTTGAAGCACAGGTAGCACCTAGGAGCATACACTTAAAGCAACTGATAGGATTTGAGGCAACACGGTGGTGAAGTCTATGGTCCCTAACTCGTTAGTGAAGCATTTGACAGACACACAAAACAGATACCGTTGACCTCTTATCGCTGGGGCTAATCCAAGATCTAGGGGGCAGGCTCACTGCAGGCCAGAGGCCCCGGACTGAGAGCCAAACTACAAGTGACGCCTGACACAGGTTGGACACTTGTCAGCTTCCCTCAAGTTTTGAGGGGAAATGTAGGCATCCTGGACTTGCAGCTGTAATGGAGAGCCAAGCTGTAAAACCAGGGCGCCTACATTTCCCATCAAAACTTGAGGGAAGCTGACAAGTGTCCAACCTGTGTAAGGCGTCACTTGTAGTCTGGCTCTGAGAGCGCTTGGCTCTCGCCCTTCCGCCTGCACCAAGCCCTTGTGCCTAAGGGGAAACCCTGCGCCAGAGGAGAAAGAGAAACCCAGCCCGGAGCTCGTTCAGCCAGCAAAGAGATGCTCCTGTCCTTCCTTTCCCACTCATTTGTCCTCACAACAGTCCTAGAAGGAAGGTCCATCTGGGAGGAAGTGGCTTGCCAGAGGCCACTAAATGGAGATTGTGATCGAAGGAGGATTTAAATCTGGATCTCTCCATCCAGGCCTGCCGTTCTGTCCGCGTAACTCTCTTCCATCCCCTTGCTTCTGGTGCACAAGGGGGATGAGAGTCTCTTGGCCTGTTGATCTGAGCCCAGCGGGGGTCCTAACAAACATTCTCACCTCTTCCCCAGCTGCTTCTGGCTCAGGACAGAGAAGAGGGGGGCAGCCCAGTCATCCGCTTCCTCAACCCCCCAGAGACTTTGGAGCAGCAGGGCTACCTCCTCCGTGTCTTCTATCGATGCAAGGGGAAGCAGGTGGCGCACGTCCAGGTCTTGGCTTCTTCCGCTGCGAGGCTGCACGTACCTGTGTTCAAGAGGCGGTGGGCACGCAGTCTCAGAGCCAGGGCCCAAACGAAGGAGGTCAAGCTGGACTTGCCGGACCGGCTGCTCTACAGACAGACAGGACGACATTATCAAGTATGCCATTGCCATCCGGGACCTGGAGCTGAGAGCCTGGATCAGCGACGACCGGAGGGAAAGGGGAGGAGTGCCACAGCTGAGCGTGCCGTACGAGGAAGGGGCTGCCAGAACCTCTCGCCCTCTGCAGCGTGCGTCCCTGCTCAGGAGGCCCTTCAAAGCTCACCCTCGGTGCCCCCACTGGGACCAGCAGATCCTCTGGGACATGTGGCGAGTAAGGGGCCTGAAGTGCAGAGCCCCGCTAGGTGAGAGGGCTGGGGCTTGGAAGGGGCTAGGGCTTAACAACAATGACAACATCCGGCAACTTAACACTCGCTCAGAGAGGTTTACAAAATGTGTCATTATTATCCCCACAACAATCACCCTGTGAGTTGAGTGGCGCTGAGACAGCCAGTTTGGTGTCGTGGTTAAGAGAGTGGAACTCTATTCTGGAGAACAGGGTTTGATTTCCCGCTCCTCTGCTTGAAGCCAGCTGGGTGGCCTTGGGTCAGTCACAGCTCTCTCAGAGCTCTCTCAGCCTCACCCCCTCACAGGATGTTTGTTGTTGTGGGGATAATAATGACACACTTTGTAAACCGCTCTGAGTGGGTGTTAAGTCATCTTGAAGGGTGGTATATAAATCACATTTTATGATTTATGAGATGAGATGTGTTAATGACACGCTTCCAATGATGTCAAGGGGTGTGGCATATGCTAATGGGTGATGCTAATGAGTTCCTCCAGCTCTTTTTCTATGAAGTGACCCCTGCTTATGTCTTTTATAGGTTGCCTTTCTCACTGAGACTCCAGGCAGATTACATTTCCATAAACCATGCCATAGGGTGAATAAACATAAGTTTACAAAGACCGAGCATTAGCAGGAATCCAACACAGAGTAGAAGAAATTCTGAAACAGAACATCAGCAATTCTAGGGCTGACAATAGACAACACAGAAGTACCCAGTAGGATCATACTTGAAGCACAGGTAGCACCTAGGAGCATACACTTAAAGCAACTGATAGGACTTGAGGCAACACGGTGGTGAAGTCTATGGTCCCTAACTCGCTAGTGAAGCATTTGACAGACACACAAAACAGATACCGTTGACCTCTTATCGCTGGGGCTAATCCAAGATCTAGGGGGCAGGCTCACTGCAGGCCAGAGGCCCCGGACTGAGAGCCAAACTACAAGTGACGCCTGACACAGGTTGGACACCTGTCAGCTTCCCTCAAGTTTTGAGGGGAAATGTAGGCATCCTGGACTTGCAGCTGTAATGGAGAGCCAAGCTGTAAAACCAGGGCGCCTACATTTCCCATCAAAACTTGAGGGAAGCTGACAAGTGTCCAACCTGTGTAAGGCGTCACTTGTAGTCTGGCTCTGAGAGCGCTTGGCTCTCGCCCTTCCACCTGCACCAAGCCCTTGTGCCTAAGGGGAAACCCTGCACCAGAGGAGAAAGAGAAACCCAGCCCGGAGCTCGTTCAGCCAGCAAAGAGATGCTCCTGTCCTTCCTTTCCCACTCATTTGTCCTCACAACAGTCCTAGAAGGAAGGTCCATCTGGGAGGAAGTGGCTTGCCAGAGGCCACTAAATGGAGTTTGTGATCGAAGGAGGATTTGAATCTGGATCTCTCCATCCAGGCCTGACGTTCTGTCTGCATAACTCCCTTCCATCCCCTTGCTTCTGGTGCACAAGGGGGATGAGAGTCTCTTGGCCTGTTGATCTGAGCCCAGCGGGGGTCCTAACAAACATTCTCACCTCTTCCCCAGCTGCTTCTGGCTCAGGACAGAGAAGAGGGGGGCAGCCCAGTCATCCGCTTCCTCAACCCCCCAGAGACTTTGGCGCAGCAGGGCTACCTCCTCCGCGTCCTCTATCGCTGCAAGGGGAAGCAGGTGGTGAACGTCCAGGTCTTGGCTTCTTCCGCTGCGAAGCTGCACGTACCTGGGTTCAAGAGGCGGTGGGCACGCAGTCTCAGAGCCAGGGCCCAAACGAAGGAGGTCAAGCTGGACTTGCCGGACCGGCTGCTCTACAGACGGACAGGATGACATTATCAAGCATGCCATTGCCGTCCGGGACCTGGAGCTGAGAGCCTGGATCAGCGACGACCGGAGGGCAAGGGGAGGAGTGCCACAGCTGAGCGTGCCGTACGAGGAAGGGGCTGCCAGAACCTCTCGCCCTCTTCAGCGTGCGTCCCTGCTCAGGAGGCCCTTCAAAGCTCACCCTCGGTGCCTCCACTGGGACCAGCAGATCCTCTGGGACATGTGGCGAGTAAGGGGCCTGAAGTGCAGAGCCCCGCTAGGTGAGAGGGCTGGGGCTTGGAAGGGGCTAGGGCTTAACAACAATGACAACATCCGGCAACTTAACACTCGCTCAGAGAGTTTTACAAAATGTGTCATTATTATCCCCACAACAATCACCCTGTGAGTTGAGTGGCGCTGAGACAGCCAGTTTGGTGTCGTGGTTGAGAGTGTGGGACTCTAATCTGGAGAACAGGGTTTGATTTCCCGCTCCTCCGCTTGAAGCCAGCTGGGTGGCCTTGGGTCAGTCACAGCTCTCTCAGAGCTCTCTCAGCCTCACCCCCTCACAGGATGTTTGTTGTTGTGGGGATAATAATGACACACTTTGTAAACCGCTCTGAGTGGGTGTTAAGTCATCTTGAAGGGTGGTATATAAATCACATTTTATTATTATTATTAGAGCTCCAAGAAGCTGTGACTGACCCAAGGTTACAAAGCTCTCTTCAAGCAGAGGAGTGGGGAATCAAACCCGGCTCTCCAGCTTAGAGTCCTGCTGCTCTTAACCACGACACCAAACTGGTTTACATGTAGGAGGCTTCCCTACGCGCCCAGACAGCTGAGAAGAAGCTCCGGCCTCTTCTCCAGTCACTACAATGCAAAGTGCAGACTCGTGCAGCTCCAGTTTGCCGCAGGGCCACGGAGGGAAGGGAGAGGGGGCTTAACCTTTGAACCCCCAGTTGGCTTCTCTGTTTGGAATGGGCTCGCCCCTCTCTGCTATGAGCATTTTAAAGGAAAAGAGAGATTTACAAAGCAGGTTAGCCTGGTTGGAAGAGCGAAACTGAGTGGCAATTGAAGGGTTCAGCTCCCTCAGGCTCCTCTGCACTGCCCCGAGGCAAGCTGAGGCTGGGCTTTGCATTTTAGGGATGGAAGCAGTGATGAGATCTTCCTCTCCTGTCTGTGAGCCCTTTAAGACTCGGTCTTTGCAAATGTGAAACTGACATTGACCTGAATGGGTGTTTCTCTTCTCGAATCTTTCCTCTGTATATAAGGCAGCAAGAAGCTCAGCTGCACTTTTTAAGAGACGGCCTTAGATTGAAGCTGGTGCCTCTTGGATCGCCACCCGGCACACCCAATGTTGAGTTCTCTTGGCAGAACTGGGATTTGGGTGTGATTCTGGAGACAGTTTTCTCCCCGCTTCTGCAGATGCTGAGCCTTTGTTGGCCTTTGTTTATGCCTCCAGTGGAGAGAAATTTGGGGTTCTGAAACAGCTGGAACCTCTCAAGGACAAAGTCCTGGAGAAAAGGAGGCAGGGACACATCACTTTGCCCAGGTAAAGAGTCTGGGGGCTGACAATCCACCACATGTCTGAGGGGGGGGAGTCTAACAAGGCCTTGTCCCTCAATAGGCAGTCCATTGACTCTTTCCAGTCTTCAGTGTTCTCACGCCTTTCTCTGCAGCTTGCAGTTGCTTCTGACACCACAACTGCAAATTTCCTTATGATTTGTGTTTCAAGTGCCATCAAGTCACAGCTGACTTATGGCAACCCCTTGTGGGGTTTTCAAGACAAGAGACTTCAGTGGTGGTTTGCTGTTGCTTGCCTCTGTGTAGTGACTCTCCTGTCCAAGGCCGACTCTGCTTATCTTCCAAGTGCCAAGGAGACTGGGCCAGTCAGAGCTTTATGAGACTACCCATTTTAATCACGCACAAAGTTTTTTTCTTTATTATTATTATCCTTATCGACGTGCATGTCCACGTCCACGTCCATGTCCATGTCAGCATTGATGTTGATGTAGGTGTTGGCGTCGACATTAATATTAATATTAATATCATCAATATCAATATTAATATTAATAATTGTATCTCACCCTCCCCGCGAGCAGGCTCCTGTTGGAAAATAATGTTGAAGGTGGCGCTGCATTAAAAGCAAAATTAGCAGCAAACAATCACACCTGAAACCTTGGTGTAAAACAGCAGCCAGCAGAATTTATTTAAATCATTCATTTCAAATATATGCAACCCAATTTTCTTTCAAGGAAAGGGTGTCTAAAGGGTCTAAAACACAGATAAAACAGACAGCTGTAAAAAATTATAAACTGAGAGCTAAACCACATGAGATGAATTACACGAGGACGCTCAAGTGAAGGGAGATGCCATGTTAGCCGGGAAGCATAGTTTGAATTTCACCTCCCTCTACAGAGCCGGCAAAGATAGCTCCTCAGAGGGTTTGCTAATAATTGACAGAGCCTTTGGGGAGGCAAAGAGGAAATTAATTAGGGGATGCTAGGGGATGCTAGGCACCATGAAACAACTTCACCCTTGCGCTGAACAGGGACTGACAAAACCAGTCACCCAAACCCATATGCAGTGACATTATCAGTGCGTCAGTGCCTAAGTGTCAGCGTGCAGCACCTGCCATAGTCAAAGGCTAGAGAATTCTACTGAGTATTCAAATTGTTCCCAGGGATCCCGTCACAACTGTTCAGGGTCCCAGTTAGCCCATTTCACAAGAGCAAAAGAACGAGCATGCCTTTACGGCTCAGGGGAGAGGCTTCCCTACGGCTTGGTGCCAAGCGTGTCATTTTGGGCTCCAGATGCACGATCACTCTCTGGCTGTTCCTGGAGAGCTCCTGCCAAGAGGAACTCTGTGGAGTTTTGTACCACCTCAGCAGGGAGAACGAATATACCACACCTACACTCCTGCTCACCCAGACAGGTAAGAAGTCCTGGGAGGAAACAGAGGGGAGGGGAAGGGCATTGCAACGGGGAGGGACCTGCTGCCCTGTCTGGGCTGGCCCCGGAGCTGCAGCAGGGCAGGTTTAAGGAACTGCTGGCAGCCGCTGAAGTCCTTCGATCGGGCCTCCCGTGCAGCTGCTTAGTTTGCATACTGATTCCAGAAAAGGGGGCGGGGGGGGGGGAGAATCAAAGGTTGGTTTGTTACAGAAGTGAAAGCTCTTTGTGCATTAATGTGGTGCTTGCCGCAGATTGCAGAATCCATTTGTCGGCTTGCATCCCTGCGGTGTGGACTTTTGATGTGGCCACTCCTGCTCGAAGTGTCTCCCACAGAACTTCTTCACCTAACAGGACGGAGCAGGGAGGATCTTCTCCCTTCTTGCTGCTCCAGCATGACTACAATCCCGCCTTGAAAGTGGGTGAGGGTCGCCTGACCTTCAGCCCCCTCCCCTTCCTCCAGCAGGAGCCCGTCTGCCTGAAATGCTCCTTAGGCCCATTTTCCTCAATCATCAACCCCCAGTTTAAAAACCTGACTCAGGCCCATTCAAGACCATTTGAAAACTGCCTTTCACACATGAACATCAGCAGCAGGAGAGAGGAGAAAATAAGGCAAATTTACTGTGGCAGTTTGAGAACTATTAATTTGTGATGTTGTAAATGGAAGAGAGAAGTGACTTTGCCATTAATGGGGAAAGTTAACTATTATAATCTAAGTGAGTATTATGTTTAAGAAGATTTTGTGCAGAATATACATATTAGTGGACTTAATATAGTATATATAAAAGAATTTGACTATGCTTAGAGTAAGAGATATTATATAGATATATGTGTTGTAGAAGAATATAAGGGAAAACAACTTAAGTAATAAGGTTAAGGGTTGGAAAGCTGTTGGAAGTCTATAAGGAGGGGGGAAGGGGGCTTGGAATAAACTATATATAATGGGGTAGTGTTTGTATTTATTTTGAATTATGAACTCACCAATAAAAATTTTGTATAAAAAAAAAGAGAGAGAGAGAAAGGCAAATTCGACGCTGGGGATTACTAGGGAAGGAATTGGAAATAAAATGGACAGTATTGTAGCGTCCTTATATAGGTTTAGGCAGGGCTTTTTTTCAGCTGGAGCACGGCGGAACGGAGTTCCGGCACCGCTTGGAAATGGTCACATGGCTGGTGGCCCCGCCCCCTGATCTCCAGGCAGAGGGAAATTAGATTGCCTTCTGTGCCGCTGGAGTGGCGCGGAGGGCAGTCTAAACTCCCCTCTGTCTGGAGATCAGGGCATGGGGCCACCAGCCAAGTGACCATTTTCGCTGAGGGCGATTTAAACTTTAAAAAACTCCCCCCTTTGTTCCAGATGACCCAAAGTGACGTCATTGTGTGGTCCTGTGCAGGCAACCCACCGAGTTCCACCCTGCCCCCTTTTCCCAGAGAAAAAAAGCCCTGGGTTTAGGGTAATACGGTTCTGATTGCTGTAAGGCCATTGCTGAGCTGGAGAAAGCAGAGAAGAGGACAACCAAGATAATGGAAGAAGGCTGAAGAGTCGGGGACTTTTCCAGTTTAGGAGCAGGCATTTATAAACTATGCATGTTGTAGAGAAAGCTGATAGAAGGAAAGTTCTCTCTACCTGAGTTCTCCATGACATGCATAGTTTATAAATGTCTTCTCCCTCTCCTATACTACCAGAACTTGGAGGCATCCAATGATGCTGATGAGTGGTAGATTCAGGACAGACAAAAGGAAATACTTCTTTACTCACTGAGTGTGAAAATACAATTTACCAAGTACCTAGGGGTGCTCTCATTTCACTTATCCCCTCCAACTTTCCATGCACTCGCTCGCACAGTCCCACTTCAATTTGCTCCCACTTTTTTTGATATCAGTTCCTCCTCAGCTGCTCAAAGTATCCCAGGCTGTTTACAACGGCCATATTCCCAGTTTCCCCCACTGCCCTCCTCCATTCATTGAAATGCAGATCTTGACACTTTCTGACACCTTTAAAAAACGCAAATTGGGGAGTCACCGGAGCCTAAAGTATTTTCTCTAAGGTGACCATCGCTGAGAGTTCTCAGCAGCAAGAACAGCTGAATTGGAGCTCTGCCCTCCCAACTCCCTGGGGGCCTTTGGACTCATTTGCAAATGTAATCACACAAAGGGAGCTCCTGTGAAAGCCAGTTTGGTGTAGTGGTTAAGAGCGTGGGACTCTAACCTGGAGAGCCAGGTTTGATTCCCCACTCCTCCACCTGAAGCCAGCTGGGTGACCTTGGGCTAGTCACGGCTCTCTGGAGCTCTCTCAGCCTCACCCACCTCGCAGGGTGATTGTTGTTGTGGGGATAATAATAACATACTTTGTAAACTGCTCTGAGTGTGTGTTAAGTTGTCCTGAAGGGCGGTATATAAATCGAATGTTGTTGATATAAACCTGGGTTCCTATCCCCTTTCTGCCATGAGAGCCAATGGGTGACCATGGGCCCGTCCAACTTTCTCTGCTGAGCCTACCTCACAGGGTTGTTGTGAGACTAATAAGGACTAATAAGGATAAGGTGGATAACCGTGTACTAGGAAGCGGAGTGGAACTTCTATGCTCAGGAGTAGTATAACTCTGGATCCTAATGGCTGGGGTCCTCCGTGCCACTGCTGGGGGCTTCCAGGGCATCTTGCAAGCCACTGTAGGAAACAGAATTCTGGGCTTGGATGTTCAGGGCTCGTCTGATGGTCTTTAACAGAACCCTGGTACAATTTTGCCTGACAAATTGTTTTTGCAACTCTTGCAAATTTCAGAGAGAATTTCCAGGAGATCTCCTGGAATCACAACTGATCTCCAGGCCACAGAGATCAGTTCTCCTGGAGAAAATGGCTGCTTTGGAGAGTGGATTCTATAGAATCATACCATGCTGAGGTCCTTTTCCTCCCCAAATCTCCAGGAATTTCTCAGCTTGGAGCTGGCAACCCTAGATCTCTGATCAAATGACCCACGTCCCCAGGGCTTAGGGTTCCCTGTGCCTCAGTTTAGCGGCTTCCCCTGGTCTACTGCATGGAAGGAACCTGCCCTGGTTCCTTCCCTTTTGGCACTTTCTGTCCCCTTCCAGGCTATCTGCACATCTAAGTGGAGCTGGTGTCCGGACATCCAGTTGCCGCGCAGAGCCCATTCGCAGTCCCATGGTACCAGTGGTGCCATGTGTCACTGACTCTGAGGGGCAGGCTGGTAAGTTAGAACCGGCAGGAGGGAGCCTTTAGACCTACTGAGGTGACCCTTTGGCCAATCTGATCGTGGGATTTCCACCGCTCAAGGTGAATCTCATGACTGTATGCATGGAAGGAGAGAAGAGGACCCAGGACAGTTTTGCTCACGTGTGAGTGGCTGATTTCCCAGCATTCCCCGAGGGCCAGTTGTGCAGGGAGCGGAGAGCCTCCTGGTCTGGTTTTGGTCAGCATTCGCACCCTGCCCCCCTAAAATAAACCTCCATCATGAACTGAAAAGAAAAGGTCTCCTTTTGAGATGGGGGAAACGTCATGGCACGTTGGAAGTCTAGCTGTGGAGTTGTAACCTGGCAGCTCTCATGCTGTGGGCCTCGGCAGGATGCCATCTTATCCCGCAAAGGGGTGAGCCTTCTGCTTCTGAAGGGAAGGTGCTAAGAATCCTGTACCTTTTTTTTTAATAAAATTTTTATTGGATTAGATTATATCATCATTCAATACATATACTTCCCCCTTATAAATCTACTTCTAACCCCCTCCCTTTCCTCCCCCCTTTTACTTGACTTCCAACAGTTTTCCAACCCTTTGTCTATCTTATTACTTAATTACTTAATATTTCATATATTCTATTGTAACACACACTTAGTACTCTTTTCTCTAAGCTTATTAAATCTCTACTAAATATATCTTTATGATAAAAATGATAAAAATATCCATTACATATTCATTAACAAAACCATATGTTCTAGATGCTAACATAGTATTATATATCAGTCATCCTATTGTTAATAATATAACATTGTGTCCATTTTACTTTCTATTAATTAAACTCTTTACTTTTCAAAATAATCTTAATTCTGATACTATCTTAGATTCTAATATTCTATTACACACTCATCTTTTAACGTTTCTTAATCTAAACTGGTTTTAAATCAATAAAGTAAATGTTATGCTAAAATATCCATTATATACTCATTATATATTTCTTACGTAAAATATATATTGTAAATAATATATAACTAGCTTAATCTTATATATATTCATAATAAAACATCCATACTATATAGTTTTTGAATTTATCTTAACCCTAATAATAGCTTAGATTTTAATAATTAAATTTCCCCTTTCCCGGTAAAGTCACTTCTCTCTTCTTTTGTTAAATTTCAATAATTCTCGAACTGCCACAGTTCTCCTTTCACATCCCATTTTTTTTCTAAATATTGTTTCAGTTTCTCTCAGTCTGCATTAAATTGTCCTGGATCAAGTTCTTTAAGTTTCCTTGTCATTTTGTCCATCTCAGCCATGTACAGCAATTTATATATCCAATCTTCTATAGTCGGTATCTCTTGCACTTTCCATTTCTGCGCATACAAAAGCTTTGCCGCTGTAGTCATATAAAATAGCAATGTTCTATGTTGTGCTGGAAAGTCTTCCATTCCCAAGTTCAGTAGCAGCAATTCTGGGTTTTTATTCACTTGGATTTGTAAAATCTCATTAATTGCTTCTATTATTTCTCCCCAGTACTGCTTTGCTACCTCACATGTCCACCACATATGATACAACGATCCTTCATGTTTTTTACATTTCCAGCATTTATTCGACATATTACTATTTCCCAGCGCAATTTTCTTTGGTGTCAGATACATCCTATAAATCATTTTGTAGACATTCTCCTTGATATTTATGCACGTCGTCATCTTCAATGTCGTTTTCCACAGGTATTCCCACGCCTCCATTGTTATCTCTTTATGAAAATTTACAGCCCATTTTATCATCTGAACTTTTACTGTCTCATCTTCTGTAAACCATTTTAAAAGAATTTTATATATCCTTGAAATTTCCTTTTTGTCCTCTTGTAAAATTACATTTTCCAATTCAGAGTTCTCCAATCTTATTCCCCCTCTCGAACAGTCCGCATGATAGAGGTCTCTGATCTGTCTATATTGGAACCAACTGTAATTTGGAGACAACTCCTCCTCTGTTTTTAATCTCAATTTTGAATGTTCAATTCTAGTTGTCTCCTTATACGTTAAACACTGCTGCTCACTATCAACAGTTCTCGGATCTATTACCTCATACGGAACCACCCAAGCAGGAATTCCCTCTTGTAAGTAATTTTTATACTTCTTCCAAATTGCAAAACGGCTACTCCGAATATAATGGTGCAAAAACATAGAATCTGCTTTCACTTTGTCGTACCAAAGGTATGCATGCCATCCGAATATTTTCTTATATCCTTCCAAGGCCAGTAATTTGCGATTTTTCAATGTCATCCAAACTTTTATCCATGCCAAACATATTGCTTCATGATATAATCTCAAATTGGGCAGCTGCATTCCACCTCTTTCTTTAGCATCCTGTAATACTTTCATTTTCACGTGAGGTTTCTTGCCTGCCCACACAAAGTCCGATATTTTCTTTTGCCATTTTTCAAATTGTTTGGAGTCCTGGATAATTGGAATTGTTTGCAACAAGAACATCACCCTTGGCAAAACATTCATCTTTATTGCTGCGATTCTCCCCAACCACGACAAACTCAGCTTGTTCCATTTTATCAAATCACGCTCTATTTGAATCCATAGTTTCTCATAGTTATTCTTAAACAAGTCTATATTTTTCGCAGTCAGTTCAATTCCCAAATATTTCACCTTGTTTGTTACTTCGCAGTCCGTTATTTCCATTAGTTCCTGTTGTTTCTGTTTAGTCATATTCTTACACAGAATCTTTGACTTCTTTTTATTTATATAAAATCCAGCCAAATCTCCAAATTCTCTTATTTTGCTTATTACTTTTGGCATATTCTCGATTGGGTCTTCCACAATCAACATAACATCATCCGCAAATGCCCAGACCTTGTAGGAAAACTCCTTTATTTTTATCCCTCGGATTGCATCATCTTCTCTTATTTGAGTCATCAGTATTTCCAAAATCAGAATAAACAACAATGGTGACAGCGGGCAACCCTGTCTTGTGCCTTTGCCTATTCTTAACTTTTTAGTCACTTCGTCATTTACAACAATTGCTGCACTTTGGCCACTATAAATTTCTTTCACTGCTCGTATGAACTTATCTCCCATTTGCAGCTTTTCCATGGTGGTAAACATAAAGTCTCAGTTTAAATTGTCAAAAGCCTTTTCAGCATCTACGAAGAAGAAACCCACTTCACGGTCACATCTCTTATCATAATATTCAATAGCGTTTATAACTGTCCTTAAATTGTCTTTTATTTGTCTGTTTGGCAAAAAACCAGCCTGTTCTTCCTTAATAAATTCTGACATCCAACCTTTTAATCTCTCTGCTAAGATCTTTGCAAACATTTTATAGTCATTATTCAGCAAAGAAATTGGTCTATAATTTTTAACATTGGTCAGATCTTGTCCCTCTTTAGGAATCAATGATATATTGGCTTCACTCCATGTATCAGGCATTCTCCGGTCTCGCATAACTCCATTGATCACTTCTTTCAAACAGGGCATCGGTTCATTGACCATTACTTTATAAAATTTAGCTGTTAGTCCATCTGGCCCAGGTGCCTTTCCTAATTTTGTTGACTGTATTGCCTCTTTTATTTCCTCATCCGTAACTTCCCTGTTCAGTTTTTGTTTCCATTCTTCCGAAATTACCGGAAGCTTCATCTTTTCCAAATAACTCGCTATTGAATCCTTATCCACTTCTGTTTTTTGGTACAACTTGGCATAGAATTTAAAAAAGGCCCTACTAATGGCTGCTTGGTCCGTATATGTCTCATTATCCTCACAAATTTTATTTATAACTCTCTTTTCTTTCTTTTTCTTCAATTGCCACGCTAAATACTTCCCAGGTTTATTTGCACCTTCAAACGACTTCTGATTCAGTCTTTTTAAATTCCATTCCAATTCTTTGTTATTCATTGCCGTCAGTTGCTCTTGTAAAATTTTAATGTCCTGATAAATCTTCTTTTTCCCTGGTCTCTTCTTTAGTTGCATCTCTTTGGCCTTTATTTTTTCCATAATAGCTATTCTCTTCTCCTCCTTTTTCTTCCTGTCTCTTCCGTTTAGTTCCATTAGTATGCCTCTAACCACCGCCTTATAAGTGTCCCATACTCTGTTAGTTGGAACTTCATTATTCATGTTATGCTGTATAAAAAATTTGGTCTCTCTCCGCAGAAATTCAACATTTTCTTCTTTCTGCAACAAATCTTCATTTATTCTCCATCCTCTTCTCTTACTTCTCTTCCCAAATCTCCACATAACAGGGTTATGATCCGAGCCTACCATAGGCATTATTTCCGTCTCCTTAGTCCACAATGCTAAAACTTTGGAGGCCCAGATCATGTCAATTCGCGATAAAGTAGAGTGTTTCATAGAGTAAAATGTATATTGTCTACTTTTTGGGTTTTGTCTTCTCCATACATCTTCCAAAGTCTCCTGATCCATTAGTGCAAAAAAAGATTTCGGCAATAGTCCTCTTTTCTTTCGTGCAACTGTAGTTTTCTTATCTTCTTCTACATTGGTTACTCCATTGAAGTCTCCGGCTAGTATTATTTGATCATACGATAGCTCATCCAATTGCTTCCCCATCTCTTCAAAAAAATTTTCTTTTGCTCCATTAGGTGCATATACCCCAATCACCAATAACTTTTTTGAATTCCAAATTATTTCCACTGCTAAATATCTGGCTTCCTCATCTCTCACCACTAGTTTGGGCTGCAATTCTTCTTTTATATACAACACCACTCCCCTTTTCTTTTTTTTGGATCAGCCACAAATTCACTTCCCAATCTTGCAAATTTTAAATATTTTTCATCTTGCTTTTTAATATGGGTTTCTTGTAAACATACAATATCGCATTTTTGTTTTAATAGCCAGTGGAAGGTACTTTTTCTCTTACTAGGTGAATTAAATCCGTTTACATTCCACGATATAATTTTGCACTCCATAATCATGATCTTGCTGTTGGTAAGTCTTTTTCATTGTCCCTGATGAACTTGCCCATCTCTGACTCAGATCTGATACGCTTTTTAACTCCTCCAAACTCGAAAGACAATCCTTCAGGCATTTCCCATTTGTATCTTATTTTCATGTCTTTCGATATCTGGACTAGCTCTTTATACTTTTTCCGATCCAGCAACACCGATCTGGGCAATTCCTTCATAATGATCACAGCTTTGCCATCGACCTCTAATGGATCTTGAAATTGTTTACTCAAAACCATTTCCCTTGTTTTTCTAGTCGTAAATTGCACGATCACGTCTCTTGGTAATTTCCTCTGGGTCGCAACTCTTGAATTTATTCTGTATACCACGTCTAGGATAGCCGCCACTTCCTCTTCCTCTTTCCCCAGGTACTCAGTTAGAACTTCTGTAATTTGCTCTTGGGCAGATTTACCCTCAATTTCCGGCAAACCACGAAATCTCAGTTGTTTCTCCATATGTTTACTTTCCGCCACGGCCATTCTTCCTCTTATCGCTCTCATCTCCGTCCTCTGCGTGTTTGCTAGATCGTCCATCCCTGCTTCAACTACCTTAAGCCTTTGCTGTGTGGCTTGTAGCTCATTCTGTATTTTTTCCATACCTTTCGTTACTTCCGCCAATTCACTTTTAAATGTCTCTTTAAGCTCTTTCGCCATCTCTTTCATCATCCCTTGCATCATCTCTTTAAGTTCCTTATTAGCTTCTGTAAATTTTTTATCCAAATTTTCCACCGCTGCTTGCCACTCCTTTTTCGACATCGTGGGGCTGGCTTTACCTCGCTCCCACGAGTCCACTCTTCTTCTTAACTCCGTGGCGTTTATTTTTTACAATATTGTTTTTTTTAAAGTCCCGAATTAACTTTATTTTTTAAAAACAGTTCATTTAATCAATCCAAAATGTCAGGCGTCTTTTCTCTATGGTTATTTGAACTATAGTCCAATTCCAAGATGGCCTACTTCCTTTTCCGCTGAAGCCACGACCTTTCCCTTTTCCAAAATGGCGATCTTCTACTTCCTGCTCCTTGAAAAAGGCCGCTTCGCTCCAGCCTCTCTATTGCTCTGACGTACTTCCTGTTCCTTTGCCACCCACAGCAGTTCTCGCGATGTTGAGACTTTCTCACAGCCCCTTATCTCTTCCCGGCCGCAGGTATGTAAACTATAATTGAATTTCTTTGCTAACTCCTTTTAACAAAGTCACTTTTGAAAACTTTTTCTTGCCGGAATTTCCCCTCCTTCTAATCACTCTGTTGCAGTTCTTAATTTCAATGTAGCACTTTAGTTCTTTAAATAATCCGTCCCGTTTCAAGAGATAGTAATCTTTACCTTCTTAGTCGATTTATTGGGTTGTAATCACTGTTTCAATGTCCAAATTCACTCCGATTCCCCTTGTTGCTGTATGAAGCTTGGGCATGAAGGTCTTATGCCAACCGAATTGGCTCCAGGACTGCTGTAGAGATCTTGGCAAACCTGTCTTCGGGTGGGACCTCAAGGGACAAGTGGGAGTCCATTGCGTAGGACCCCCCCTCGCCCAAGATCAACACGCCCTGAGGTTCTTGAGCGTTCAAAGCCTGTTCTCCGCCTGAGAACAGTTGGCTGCGGGCGATTTTCCGCCCCCCCCCCAGCCTTAAAATCAGCAGCCCGGACAGCTCAGCTCTTAGAGCTGCGTTAGACCCCCATGGATCCCAAACCGGAAGTCAGAATCCTGTACCTCACAGACCCCCTCCCCAATCTTTCCCAGGAAGATGAAGAGGCAGAGAGCCAAAGGCACTGCTCTGCCCCCACCTCTGTTCAGAAACTAGGAAATTGCCGGGACCACCCGGCAGCCGTGATCATGCAAACATTATCTCTGGGGCCAAGACGACTTCAGCCCCAGCCCTGCAAAGACCTGCCCTGGTTCCTTCCATGTACCTTCCCCTAAGAGACTTCCCCCTTCTCCTGTGGTCTCATCTGCAGGTTTCCTGAGAGCCTTTATCTGAATGACGTAGAGGGATGGTTTGTCCTGGGGGGCTCTAAGTACATCCTGGGGGTGCAGGGATTTTTCGGCCCCTCCAGCTACTACAGGAGCAGCACCCAGGCCTCATTGCAGGTCAGTCCTACTTCTCTGTGTCCTCTGGGGTGGCTCTCCTGGGGTCCTTCTTCTGTTACTCCCCAAGGTGAGTTCCTTTGGGGTATTTTCTGAGCTAGTACAGCATCACGGGCGGAGTGTGCAGACTTCACCTGCTGGAAAAGCACAGATCCCACAGATCTCTTCTGCAGGATCCAAACCCATTCTGCCAAAGGTTATCTGTTGGCTATGCTCTTGGGTCTGTGATGACCCTCCCACACTTGCAAAGCGTCCCTTGATCTCACAGCCATCAAGTGATGAACCGGCTCTTCATGCTCTGGATGCGCTTTGTTTCCTTTCTTCCTCACTTAGACTGAACCACCAAAGCTCTTGCAACACCTGGATCTGCCCCAGTGGTTTGCCACGTGCCAAGAGTTTAAGGACGCTGTTTTTGCCCGGCTGCCTCTCTACCAAATCCAGCGAGCTTGGAAGCTTTGGCAAGGTGAGCCACACCTCCCTCTTTCCTGGGACTGTGGCCCAGCCTCCTCTTGAAACCACGTAAGCCCCCTGGGCAGTTGCTGTCAGTCAAAGGCAAAGGGAGATTGGCGTGTCGGAACTGGGCCCACTGCATGGATTTTTCAAGGGAGGATGGTTTCCCAGCCCCTCCAAAGCATTGCAAAAGAATGGCTTGGAACCTGCTTGCAACGTGGCTTTCTCACTCCACCCCTTCCCGTGCAGCCCTCCCCCAAAGCAGGTGTGGGGGGCCTCCAGGACCACCGTGGGACGTGGCAGAAAAGTCTGCAGAAGAAGAGCCCAGCGGCCCTTTGAGAGGTCTGCACAGCAGTTCCTCCCCAGTGGGCTTGATCTTCGGAGGTGGACACTTCTCTTTTTTGCTAGTCTCCCCGCAAGATTTGCTTCCCCGGGAGAGTTTGGGGGTTAGACCTCTGCTGTGTTGCTCTTTTCGTTGTGTCAGTCAGCCTCAGGTCATTTTGGAAATCTGCCTTGCTCTATAGAGGAGAGGAACATTTCAGATAAGTAAATGGAAATCTGTGGCAATGCCCCCTCTTGGATTAAGCATGCGCAGATTTGAATCCAGCCCTCGTCATTTCAAAGTTGGCAGTTTCAGAGGATAATTTGGCAGCAGAGAATAGGACTGGAAGCAAGGGGCTTAAATTACATGCAGAACGGTACTGGCTGGATATTAGGAAAAACTTTTTTCAGGGTCAGAGTAGTTCAAAAGTGGAATCAGCTGCCTAGGGAGGTGGTGAGCTCCCCTTCACTGGCAGTTTTCAAGAGGAGGCTGGATGAATACGTCAGAGATGCTTTCGGCACATCCTGCATTGGGCAGGGGGCTGGACTAGAAGGTCTGTATGACCCCTTCCAACTCTATGATTCTGTGAAAGGCAGCAAGCCACATTTTCAAAACACAAAACTGTGCTCTCTGAGAGCGTTGTAGGTAAAAACAAATCAAACAGCACCAATGGGGCCACGTTTTGGGGGCCAGCTACTTAAAGTACTGAACAGATCTTAATAAATTCTCTTAAAGGCATTCTTATTGTGCAATTTAAGCTTCATTTCCCACCCCACGCCGCTTGGAAAACTTTCACCTGTCCTACCCAGACCCCCTGAAATGCTGTCCCTGGCCTGGCACACTGAACTGCTGTGGCCCAAGACAACTTTTTCCTCTGCAAATTCGGCTATAACAATGTGCACCCAAACATCTGTGGACTTCATACAGCAGTTCTCTGACTCCCACACCCTCGGCAGCTCCCCGACCCTCCAATTTTTATTCCTGGGGCAACAAACCCTCCAGAACAGCAGGGGGGCGCTAAATGGGGTCTGTACTGGAAGGGGAGAATCATAAAAGCTTGCTGTCCCCTCTTTCAAAGACTTGTGTTTTATTTGTCCATTTATTTCCAACATTTGTTTGCCACCTTTCTACCCAAATAGGGTCACAGAATCATAGATTGGAAGGGATCTCCAGGGTCATCTAGTCCAACCCCCTGCACAATCAAGAAATTCAAGACAATGAACATTATACAAACTAAAAACAAAAATTAAAATGTTTAGAAAGTCCTTGGAACTGTGTAGTAGAATACAGGCCCCAAGGTACGGCGTGTGCCTTCAGGGTAAAACACTAACCAGCCTTCCTGGACCCTTTTACCTGCCTCCCTCTCCCCTCCCCTCCCCTCCATTTGCTCCTGTCTTGCCATACTCTTCTGCAGCGGTCTCCTCCCCTTATAACACTGACTCCTGGAGCGCTGAAGCCATGCCTGTGTGGCTCTTCTGCCCTTTGTACAGCACTAAGTGCATGACTGGCACTGAAGACATGTCGTTGTGCGGGACTGGGCAGGGGTGGGGGAAGAAGGTCTGTGGGCCTCTGGGATGGGGAAGACCTCAGCCTGGGACCCTGGAGAGCCGCTGCCAGTCAGAGTAAGCAATACGGACCATGATGGATGAAAGTAGCTGGAAAGAAAAGAGACAGAAGCAGAATAGAAACGAAACTAGAGGGGAACCTGAGGGTCATCTAGTCAACCCCCTGCACAATGCAGGAAATTCACAGCTAATTCCCCCTGAATAGACAGGAAGGATACAGAAGAATCTGGCCTGCCCCCTTACCAGCTCTGCTAGTCTCTCTGGAATACTAGTGTGTTTTGTGCAACCCGGCATCACACAGTCCTCCATTTCCAGCCCCTCAAACTCTCCCCCCAAGTATCGTGCAGTGGAGGAGGAGGTGGAGAGGGAGCCACAGAAGGAGGAGTTCTGCCCATCTCGTGGTCCTGCCACTTCCTGATTTTTCTCCAGGGTGGGTGGAGAAGGGAGGAAGGCAGGTTTACGTCCAGGAGGCAGTGAGTAGCGAATGGCACGCCATCTCTACATTCTTCTCCACATGGGAGACAAGTGTAAGAAACACTGAGGCTGGGATATGAGTAGGCAGGCTGTGCTCACACACATGGTGGGTGCCACGTGATGGTAGCCAGCGAACCACCACTGTGAGCAGGTTCAATACAGGCAACTTTGTGCAATCTGAACAGCTAGATAGCTCACTTGGAAGACCTTGCAAGGAAACATCTAAGCATCATTGAAACGGAACATTGGAAATGTTTTCGCTTTGAGCTTGCACTTAGGAGCATGAGCTAAATGTACAGCGATGTCTGCCTCCCCCCCCCCCCCCGCTTTCTACCTAAATAGGGATCTCCAGGGTCATCTAGTCCAACCCCCTGCACAATCAAGAAATTCAAGACAATGAACATTATACAAACTAAAAACAAAAATTAAAATGTTTAGAAAGTCCTTGGAACTGTGTAGTAGAATACAGGCCCCAAGGTACGGTGTGTGCCTTCAGGGTAAAACACTAACCAGCCTTCCTGGACCCTTTTACCTGCCTCCCCCTCCCCTCCCCTCCCCTCCCCTCCATTTGCTCCTGTCTTGCCATACTCTTCTGCAGCGGTCTCCTCCCCTTATAACACTGACTCCTGGAGCGCTGAGGCCATGCCTGTGTGGCTCTTCTGCCCTGTGTACAGCACTAAGTGCATGACTGGCACTGAAGACATGTCGTTGTGCGGGACTGGGCAGGGGTGGGGGAAGAAGGTCTGTGGGCCTCTGCGCAGGACTGAATTTTTGGAAGGGCCTTCCACACTGTGTCCTCTTCCAGACTCCCTCCTCCTTACTGTTTCAGAAACATGCCATCCCGAATACGAGGCTCTTGCTGTGCAGCAGAGGACAAGCTCTCCTGGGGAGCCACGCTGTTGGCAGTGGGAAGCCCCGTATCCCCGCCGGCGAGAAGCCGTATACACCCCTCTGCAGCGGGCAGTTTGGAGAAGAGGTAAATCTGCGGCCATTAGAGAGCAAGGCTCTTGCAGGTCTCCACAAATGGCCACAGAACTGTGGAGCCACGCAGTTGGGCCTGAGGCTGCTAATTCAATGGCCTTTGCCTTCGCTCATTTACTCTCATTTCAAAGGGATAGGGAAAGAGATCTGTCTTAACAGCTGATGTCTCCCGTCTCTGCAGGTGACCAGTTCGTGAACATGGAGACCGTGGCCGGCGCACTCTTCCAAAGGTTTGAGAAGCGAGTGGCAGGTCTACAGGATCTGGCCCGTCTGAACAACTTTTACCCCCAGCTGCTGCAGGCCGGATGCCTGGGATACTCCCGAGCCCTCTATCTCATCTCCACCCTGCACCGGACTGGCTTGGGACTGCCCTTGGACTCTACCAAGGTACCGCTTCATGGGGCTGGTATCACACTGCCCTTTTATTCGCTAGAGTGCCCGTTGTGCACGCAGGTTCAGTTCCTGGCATCACCGGGCTGCAGGCGCTGACAAAGACCCCTCTCTGCCTGACACCCTGACGAGTGGCTGCAGGTCAGAGGAGACCAGACTGGCCCTGATGGGAGGCTCCAAGGTGAGGGGTGGAGAGCAGAGCAACAGCAGAGCCACTGTCCAGTGGCTGTAGCATGTGTCAGCATCAGATCTGGTGTAGTGCCGTAGCCGTTTGCACCCTTGTCGTTAATGCCCCCACTTTTCTCTCTCAGGCCCTGAAATTTGGCCTTCTCTCCGCCCAGGCGGACGATCGTCTTCCCGGAATGCAGCTGGGCCACAAACACCACCTGGGGGTGGATGGACTTCCTGTGGACCTCTCTTACGCCTACTACGCCAATGTTGCAGCCCAGACCGTAGCTGACCGGGAGCTGTCCAGGGAGGGGCAGGTGCAGTTTTCCCTCTCGCTCTTAAATTAGTTGTTTCTGGAGAAGGTGTGCCCTGACCTGGGAGGGGGGGCAGGCTAGCCTGATCTCATCAGATCTCAGAAGCTGGGCAGGGTCAGCCTTGGATGGGAGAGCTCCAGAGAAGATGAGGGTTGCAGACGCAGGCAATGGCAAACCACCTCTGTTAGTCTCTTGCCATGAAAACCCCAGCAGGGGTCACCACTAGTTGTCTTTGACTTGACGGTGCTCTCCACCACTACCAGAGAAGGTATGAGCCCCTTTCCTGGCCTGGGGACAGCAGGCAGAAAGGTAGTTCATACACACACCCAGAGCCGTCCTCAAACATCCCACACCCGTTAGAACTGACAAGATCCAGGAAGGCTTAGCTGAACCAGGCAACTGCTAAACAGGTAAAACTGTTCTACGGTCTAGTTTATGCTTTATTGATCAACCCTGAGATGTCCAGATTACCTTGGTCTACTCATATGAACTGTGTAATGTGGAGAAAATGTACTTGTGGAAGATGCAGCCCAAGCCTTCGTGAGCAGAGCGCTCCCTTCCCAAGCGTGCCATGCTCAGAGAGGTTCCTCCTCTCCCGTGTTCGCTCTTCTCTCTCTGCTGTGGCTCTTGCAAGCTGGCCTCAGCCCAAGGCAAGGCCTAGAAGAAGGCTGGGGATGACCCAAAGCACTGCCAGCCTTCCCAGAGCACAGCCGGGCGTGCCACCAGTGAATCCAAGAGGTAAAGCCATTCTGATTGGATTCTGTGGCTCAGCGGTAGAGCATCTGCTTGGCATGCGGGAGGACTGAGGTTCAAACCCCAGCAGCTCCAGTTAAAAGGACCAGGCAGTAGAGGATGGGGAAGACCTCAGCCTGGGACCCTGGAGAGCCGCTGCCAGTCAGAGTAAGCAATACGGACCATGATGGATGAAAGTAGCTGGAAAGAAAAGAGACAGAAGCAGAATAGAAACGAAACTAGAGGGGAACCTGAGGGTCATCTAGTCAACCCCCTGCACAATGCAGGAAATTCACAGCTAATTCCCCCTGAATAGACATGAAGGATACAGAAGAAACTGGCCTGCCCCCTTACCAGCTCTGCTAGTCTCTCTGGAATACTAGTGTGTTTTGTGCAACCCGGCATCACACAGTCCTCCATTTCCAGCCCCTCAAACTCTCCCCCCAAGTATCGTGCAGTGGAGGAGGAGGTGGAGAGGGAGCCACAGAAGGAGGAGTTCTGCCCATCTCGTGGTCCTGCCACTTCCTGATTTTTCTCCAGGGTGGGTGGAGAAGGGAGGAAGGCAGGTTTACGTCCAGGAGGCAGTGAGTAGCGAAAGGCACGCCATCTCTACATTCTTCTCCACATGGGAGACAAGTGTAAGAAACACTGAGGCTGGGATATGAGTAGGCAGGCTGTACAGTCTACAGTTCCTAACCCTTTACCCCAAGCTTCTTTCTGAATCATGTTATTACAGTATAGCCCTGTGCAAAAAGCCCTCTGGAATAATTCAGTTTTGCATAGATTATGGAAAGCCAGGAGGGTGGAATCCTTCTTGATCTCAACAAACAAGCTGTTCCATAGGGTGGGGGCCACAACAGAGAAAGCGTGCGTACAGGCACTTGCTGATTTTGTCCGTTCATGTTATGAGATCACCAGGAAGAAGAGCATCCTTCTCCCACTTTGAGGCTTTGCTCCTGTAAAGCTTCCTTGCCGTTGCTCCATCTGGTGTAGTGAGGTCTTCTGTGCCTGGCAGGGGCACTGCAGGTCTGAGATGGAGAAGTGATTGCGCAAACTCTGCTATCAGATGCAGAGGAGTTAGCCGTGTAGCGCTTTCGTGGAGAAGCTGAGAATTGCTCTTCAGCTCTTGCGCTTGCCCACCCTGTGTTCAAATCCTGAGCCTCGAGTTCTGCTCAGTTCTGGGCCCGTTGTTGCTATCTTGCCATTCCCCACACAGGCCTTTGTGGAGCACATCCGGCTGACTGCTGAGGATGCCCTCAAGCTGCAGACCAAAGAGAACGATGACCTCTTTGTGTGGCTGAGGTTCCAGGCTCGGAGAGGCATGGCCGAGGCTCAGGTAGGCTCAAGTCTCCCCAAAGCGTCTGTGTTCCTCCATCGCCACGATGGTGGTCTGGAGAGGTCGTGCCAACTGTGCCCACGTGCCCCTCCCTCTCTTCAAGCAAGCGGTGAGCAGGATGTTGTTCTGGGGGCAGCAAGGAATCTCCAGCAAGCTGAAGGAAGCGGTGAAGTTCTACGAGAAAGGAGCCGCTCGGCTCAAAGACCCCACCCTGATGTACGACTATGGAGTGGTGCTTCTGAAGGTGAGCAATGGCACCCGTCTCTTTTTCCCCATGGCCGTGGGCTGCCAGGGTCAGCGTGCTGTGGGCTTGGCATCACAGGGTTGGATCAGAAGGGGGAGTCTAAAGGCCATCTAGTCCATCCTCAAGCCCTCAGTTAGCTCCACAACGGGCCAACCTGCATAATTCATGCCACAGAGTGTGCCACGGCAAATTGCAATTTCCTCTGGGTCTTGTCATCGTTGATGACTTGTGGAAACGAGCCAAGCCCTGATCCATGTATTCCTTTGCAGCGCCCCTTCCCTTAGGCCGAAAGATCACAGGGGCAAGATGACTTCTCTGACCTGCCCTTCTCCTGAAACCACTTAATTCCTTTATGCGTGTCCTCTTTCAGTCACTCATTCATTTACTCCTCTTGAGTGATCTGTTTGGAGCGATCACATACTGATGCAGTGCACGTGCCAGGGCCGTCGTCACACGGGCATCTCTTCTGTTAAATTGACAGCATATAGCGTCCTACCTGTTATCGGCACAGTAACGTTTCTTTGGGTCACCTAACGGCTCTTCGCGCCACCAGCTGTCCACACCGAAGCACTCTGTTCTGTTCTCTCTAACCGCGCAGAAGCAGCTCCTCCCCCCCCCTTTTTTAAATTATTCTGGCGTTTAATTCCACGATAACGGAATAACAGCATATAAACATTCCGTTAGAGCAAAACATTATGACCTGTTTGTTTTTCCAACTTTGAAATTATATAAATAGCCCTTTGCCCGCAGAAAACTCCCTGTCTGATGTGATCCCCATCGCTGAAGACTGCCATGGCGATTGAGTCATTTTTACTTCAGCAGAAAGTTTGCATTGTGTTATGTCGTTATGGCATTATAAGGACATAATAAAATTTAAAAAAGGGGAGTTGCGGGAAGAAATGGATTCTGGGATTGAAGGGAGGGCATAGGGCGTTGCGAGGCGAAATACATCGATGTGAGGCATTCACACTGAGGCACAAAATAGCGCGACTATCAAGCACAAAGCAGAAGAGAGAAAATCGCTACAGTGTTGGAATAAGGTGGGTGTTTGCCAGGAAATAGCGCCATTTTAGCGCTAAATAAAAGCCCGTGTGACGACGGCCCAGGCGTGAACTGAATCCACCTGCAGTGATCGCAGGGGACTGTGACGGTGCCTGTAGTGCCGCGGACAGGAGGCTGTTCCAGACAGCAGAGCCTTATTTCCACTGCAAGCCACAATGGGGAGTGAGTCACCCGTTGACCACACAAGCTTTTGTCTCCAGGGCCACGGAGTGAAGCAGGATATCCCCAAAGCTCTGGACATGCTCAATCAGGCAGCGGAGCAGGTGAGTGTGGCAGGTGGTTCAGGTACTGTGGGCTACATCCCAGCGCATGGCAGAGCACACGCCCGTGAGGGACCCCTGGGCAACTTCCGCCCTCGAGCAACCTCATCCCCCCTAATCTCAGCTCTCTCCTGTTAAAAGTGAGTCTCGGGACTGCAAGTGGCCCAGCCCCCTAAGCTAGGAGTCAGGGAGTCCCACAGGACAGAGCCCGATGTTTGGACTGACATGGTAAAACTTTTCAGGGGAAATCTGTTGGCAACTCCTTTGGCAAACCGACCATTCCAACACACAGTTTCCGAGCTCCAAAGCTGCAGGGCTTCCCGAGCCAGCCATAATGGGGCAACCTCGATGGAGGGCCTACCTCCGGACACAGAAGGTTCATTCAGCTGTCATGGCTTATTAGCAATTTCTTATTACTTTTGGTATCCGAAGAAGGGAGCTCTGACTCGCTAAAACTCACACCCTGAAAATTTTGTTGGCCTCTGAGGTTCAACTGGCTCAAACCCTACCGTTCTACCCCAGACCAACCCAGCTACCTACCTGAAACTACCACTTTCTCAGGAGGCTTTTCAGAACTGGTTGGCTAAGCCTCTGGTGGATAATATTGGGGTGGGATCTGGCTTCAATCCCAGAGGCAGGATGGACTTTCCAGCCATAAATCCATAGGTGTCCATCAGCAGAGAGTTTCTGACAGTGTAGGGGGGTGGGTTTAAAGACCCACTGAGGGTCCCTTCCCATTCCATGGAAGAATGACAATAATAGCCAGTAGAACAGTTGAAAAGGCAGACAGCAAGGTTTGGGTTCCACCGGCAAGGAAGATCTGCATCTGGGGGAGCCTGCATTCGACATAAGGTGGATGTTTAAAAAATTCTCTGCTTCCACTATCTCCCCCCAACCCTGCAGGGTTTCCTCCCAGCTCTCACAGCCTTGGGATGGTATTATCAGGTCTTTGAGAATGACTACAGGAGGGCCGTGGAGTTCTGGGAGAAGGCCGACGAGATGGGGGACCCCGTGGCCCCCTCCAACCTCGGGGCCTTCTATGTCTACGGCCAGTACCCGGGGAAAGACAGAGATGAGGTGAGTTTCCCAGGAATGGGGGGTGGGCGTGATGGGCTGTCCCTGTCTCCTGCAAGAAGGTCCAAGCGTCCCCACCAGGGATAAGCAGTGTTGGAAATAGCAATGTCTGGTGTACTGCAGCAGCATGAAGGAAGAAGAGCCTACCATGCAGGGGGCAGCAAGGATCACTTAGTTAGGACAGTGAGAGTAGCACCTCTCTTGTTTCCTGGGGGTCATTTCCTTGTCTTGTCTCCTATTGGGCTAAACAGGGCAATATCCTGCTTCTTCTCTCTCCTGCCACACTTCTTCTCACTCTCTGCAAGATGTAGTCAGATAGCTAGGATCTATCTCTCCCTCTTTCCCTTCAAGTATGTAACTTCCTCAAATAAAGCTTTTGCCTCTCTAACCAGCTCGGCGTTTAATTCCGCAGCGTTGTTTTACACTCGCTCTAACCGGGTTATGGGCCCAAAGGCAATTAACGCAAGCTGAAGTTAAGAGAGAGCAATAAAACTCCTGCCATAGCCGCAGGCTAAAGTATAGAGGGCAGACAATAGAGGAAACATGTCCTCTTTTCTTTCGTGCAACTGTAGTTTTCTTATCTTCTTCTACATTGGTTACTCCATTGAAGTCTCCGGCTAGTATTATTTGATCATACGATAGCTCATCCAATTGCTTCCCCAACTCTTCAAAAAAAATTTCGTTTGCTCCATTAGGTGCATATACCCCAATCACCAATAACTTTTTTGAATTCCAAATTATTTCCACTGCTAAATATCTGGCTTCCTCATCTCTCACCACTAGTTTGGGCTGCAATTCTTCTTTTATATACAACACCACTCCCCTTTTCTTTTTTTTGGAAGCAGCCACAAATTCACTTCCCAATCTTGCAAATTTTATATATTTTTCATCTTGCTTTTTAATATGGGTTTCTTGTAAACATACAATATCGCATTTTTGTTTTAATAGCCAGTGGAAGGTACTTTTTCTCTTACTAGGTGAATTAAATCCATTTACATTCCACGATATAATTTTGCACTCCATAATCATGATCTTGCTGTTGGTAAGTCTTTTTCATTGTCCCTGATGAATTTGCCCATCTCTGACTCAGATCTGATACGCTTTTTAACTCCTCCAAATTCGAAGGACAATCCTTCAGGCATTTCCCATCTGTATCTTATTTTCATGTCTTTCAATATCTGGACTAGCTCTTTATACTTTTTCCGATCCAGCAACACCGATTTGGGCAATTCCTTCATAATGATCACAGCTTTGCCATCGACCTCTAACGGATCTTGAAATTGTTTACTCAAAACCATTTCCCTTGTTTTTCTAGTCGTAAATTGCACGATCACGTCTCTTGGTAATTTCCTCTGGGTCGCAACTCTTGAATTTATTCTGTATACCACGTCTAGGATAGCCGCCACTTCCTCTTCCTCTTTCCCCAGGTACTCAGTTAGAATTTCTGTAATTTGCTCTTGGGCAGATTTACCCTCAATTTCCGGCAAACCACGAAATCTCAGTTGTTTCTCCATATGTTTACTTTCCGCCACGGCCATTCTTCCTCTTATCGCTCTCATCTCCGTCCTCTGCATGTTTGCTAGATCGTCCATCCCTGCTTCAACTACCTTAACCCTTTGCTGTGTGGCTTGTAGCTCATTCTGTATTTTTTCCATACCTTTCGTTACTTCTGCCAATTCACTTTTAAATGTCTCTTTAAGCTGTTTCGCCATCTCTTTCATCATCCCTTGCATCATCTCCTTAAGTTCCTTATTAGCTTCTGTAAATTTTTTATCCAAATTTTCCACCGCTGCTTGCCACTCCTTTTTCGACATCGTGGGGCTGGCTTTACCTCGCTCCCACGAGTCCACTCTTCTTCTTAACTCCGTGGCGTTTATTTTTTACAATATTGTTTTTTTTTAAAGTCCCGAATTAACTTTATTTTTTAAAAACAGTTCATTTAATCAATCCAAAATGTCAGGCGTCTTTTCTCTATGATTATTTGAACTATAGTCCAATTCCAAGATGGCCTACTTCCTTTTCCGCTGAAGCCACGACCTTTCCCTTTTCCAAAATGGCGATCTTCTACTTCCTGCTCCTTGGAAAAGGCCGCTTCTCTCCAGCCTCTCTATTGCTCTGACGTACTTCCTGTTCCTTTGCCACCCACAGCAGTTCTCGCGATGTTGAGACTTTCTCACAGCCCCTTATCTCTTCCCGGCCGCAGGTATGTAAACTATAATTGAATTTCTTTGCTAACTCCTTTTAACAAAGTCACTTTTGAAAACTTTTTCTTGCCGGAATTTCCCCTCCTTCTAATCACTCTGTCGCAGTTCTTAATTTCAATGTAGCACTTTAGTTCTTTAAATAATCCGTCCCGTTTCAAGAGATAGTAATCTTTACCTTCTTAGTCAATTTATTGGGTTGTAATCACTGTTTCAATGTCCAAATTCACTCCGATTCCCCTTGTTGCTGTATGAAGCTTGGGCATGAAGGTCTTATGCCAACCGAATTGGCTCCAGGACTGCTGTAGAGATCTTGGCAAACCTGTCTTCGGGTGGGACCTCAAGGGACAAGTGGGAGTCCGTTGCGTAGGACCCCCCCTCGCCCGAGATCAACGCGCCCTGAGGTTCTTGAGCATTCAAAGCCTGTTCTCCGCCTGAGAACAGTTGGCTGCGGGCGATTTTCTGCCCCCCCAGCCTTAAAATCAGCAGCCCGGACAGCTCAGCTCTTAGAGCTGCGTTAGACCCCCATGGATCCCAAACCGGAAGTCAGAATCCTGTACCTCACAGACCCCCTCCCCAATCTTTCCCAGGAAGATGAAGCGGCAGAGAGCCAAAGGCACTGCTCTGCCCCCACCTCTGTTCAGAAACTAGGAAATTGCCGGGACCACCCGACAGCCGTGATCATGCAAACATTATCTCTGGGGCCAAGACGACTCCAGCCCCAGCCCTGCAAAGACCTGCCCTGGTTCCTTCCATGTACCTTCCCCTACGAGACTTCCCCCTTCTCCTGTGGTCTCATCTGCAGGTTTCCCGAGAGCCTTTATCTGAATGACGAAGAGGGATGGTTTGTCCTGGGGGACTCCAAGTACATCCTGGGGGTGCAGGGATTTTTCGGCCCCTCCAGCTACTACAGGAGCAGCACCCAGGCCTCATTGCAGGTCAGTCCTACTTCTCTGTGTCCTCTGGGGTGGCTCTCCTGGGGTCCTTCTTCTGTTACTCCCCAAGGTGAGTTCCTTTGGGGTATTTTCTGAGCTAGCACAGCATCACGGGCTGAGTGTGCAGACTTCACCTGCTGGAAAAGCACAGATCCCACAGATCTCTTCTGCAGGATCCAAACCCATTCTGCCAAAGGTTATCTGTTGGCTATGCTCTTGGGTCTGTGATGACCCTCCCACACTTGCAAAGCGTCCCTTGATCTCACAGCCATCAAGTGATGAACCAGCTCTTCATGCTCTGGATGCGCTTTGTTTCCTTTCTTCCTCACTTAGACTGAACCACCAAAGCTCTTGCAACACCTGGATCTGCCCCAGTGGTTTGCCACGTGCCAAAAGTTTAAGGACGCTGTTTTTGCCCGGCTGCCTCTCTACCAACTCCAGCGAGCTTGGAAGCTTTGGCAAGGTGAGCCACACCTCCCTCTTTCCTGGGACTGTGGCCCAGTCTCCTCTTGAGACCACGTAAGCCCCCTGGGCAGTTGCTGTCAGTCAAAGGCAAAGGGAGATTGGCGTGTCAGAACTGGGCCCACTGCATGGATTTTTCAAGGGAGGATGGTTTCCCAGCCCCTCCAAAGCATTGCAAAAGAATGGCTTGGAACCTGCTTGCAACGTGGCTTTCTCACTCCACCCCTTCCCGTGCAGCCCTCCCCCAAAGCAGGTGTGGGGGGCCTCCAGGACCACCGTGGGACGTGGCAGAAAAGTCTGCAGAAGAAGAGCCCAGCGGCCCTTTGAGAGGTCTGCACAGCAGTTCCTCCCCAGTGTGCTTGATCTTCGGAGGTGGACACTTCTCTTTTTTGCTAGTCTCCCAGCAAGATTTGCTTCCCCGGGAGAGTTTGGGGGTTAGACCTCTGCTGTGTTGCTCTTTTCGTTGTGTCAGTCAGCCTCAGGTCATTTTGGAAATCTGCCTTGCTCTATAGAGGAGAGGAACATTTCAGATAAGTAAATGGAAATCTGTGGCAATGCCCCCTCTTGGATTAAGCATGCGCAGATTTGAATCCAGCCCTCGTCATTTCAAAGTTGGCAGTTTCAGAGGATAATTTGGCAGCAGAGAATAGGACTGGAAGCAAGGGGCTTAAATTACATGCAGAACGGTACTGGCTGGATATTAGGAAAAACTTTTTTCAGGGTCAGAGTAGTTCAAAAGTGGAATCAGCTGCCTAGGGAGGTGGTGAGCTCCCCTTCACTGGCAGTTTTCAAGAGGAGGCTGGATGAATACGTCAGAGATGCTTTCGGCACACCCTGCATTGGGCAGGGGGCTGGACTAGAAGGTCTGTATGACCCCTTCCAACTCTATGATTCTGTGAAAGGCAGCAAGCCACATTTTCAAAACACAAAACTGTGCTCTCTGAGAGCGTTGTAGGTAAAAACAAATCAAACAGCACCAATGGGGCCACGTTTGGGGGGCCAGCTACGTAAAGTACTGAATATTTTAACAGATCTTAATAAATTCTCTTAAAGGCATTCTTATTGTGCAATTTAAGCTTCATTTCCCACCCCTCCCCGCTTGGAAAACTTTCACCTGTCCTACCCAGACCCCCTGAAATGCTGTCCCTGGCCTGGCACACTGAACTGTGGCCCAAGACAACTTTTTCCTCTGCAAATTCGGCTATAACAATGTGCACCCAAAGATCTATGGACTTCATACAGCAGTTCTCTGACTCCCACACCCTCTGCAGCTCCCCGACCCTCCAATTTTTATTCCTGGGGCAACAAACCCTCCAGAACAGCAGGGGGGCGCTAAATGGGGTCTGTACTGGAAGGGGAGAATCATAAAAGCTTGCTGTCCCCTCTTTCAAAGATTTGTGTTTTATTTGTCCATTTATTTCCAACATTTGTTTGCCACCTTTCTACCCAAATAGGGTCACAGAATCATAGATTGGAAGGGATCTCCAGGGTCATCTAGTCCAACCCCCTGCACAATCAAGAAATTCAAGACAATGAACATTATACAAACTAAAAACAAAAATTAAAATGTTTAGAAAGTCCTTGGAACTGTGTAGTAGAATACAGGCCCCAAGGTACGGCGTGTGCCTTCAGGGTAAAACACTAACCAGCCTTCCTGGACCCTTTTACCTGCCTCCCCCTCCCCTCCCCTCCCCTCCATTTGCTCCTGTCTTGCCATACTCTTCTGCAGCTGTCTCCTCCCCTTATAACACTGACTCCTGGAGCGCTGAGGCCATGCCTGTGTGGCTCTTCTGCCCTGTGTACAGCACTAAGTGCATGACTGGCACTGAAGACATGTCGTTGTGCGGGACTGGGCAGGGGTGTGGGAAGAAGGTCTGTGGGCCTCTGCGCAGGACTGAACTTTTGGAAGGGCCTTCCACACTGCGTCCTCTTCCAGACTCCCTCCTCCTTACTGTTTCAGAAACATGCCATCCCGAATACGAGGCTCTTGCTGTGCAGCAGAGGACAAGTTCTCCTGGGGAGCCACGCTGTTGGCAGTGGGAAGCCCCGTATCCCCGCCGGCGAGCAGCCGTATACACCCTTCTGCAGCGGGCAGTTTGGAGAAGAGGTAAATCTGCGGCCATTAGAGAGCAAGGCTCTTGCAGGTCTCCACAAATGGCCACAGAACTGTGGAGCCACGCAGTTGGGCCTGAGGCTGCTAATTCAATGGCCTTTGCCTTCGCTCATTTACTCTCATTTCAAAGGGATAGTGAAAGAGATTTGTCTTAACAGCTGAGGTCTCCCGTCTCTGCAGGTGACCAGTTCGTGAACATGGAGACCGTGGCCGGCGCACTCTTCCAAAGGTTTGAGAAGCGAGTGGCAGGTCTACAGGATCTGGCCCATTTGAACAACTTTTACCCCCAGCTGCTGCAGGCCGGATGCCTGGGACACTCCCGAGCCCTCTATCTCATCTCCACCCTGCACCGGACTGGCTTGGGACTGCCCTTGGACTCCACCAAGGTACCTCTTCATGGGGCTGGTATCACACTGCCCTTTTATTCGCTAGAGTGCCCGTTGTGCACACAGGTTCAGTTCCTGGCATCACCGGGCTGCAGGCGCTGACAAAGACCCCTCTCTGCCTGAAACCCTGACGAGTGGCTGCAGGTCAGAGGAGACCAGACTGGCCCTGATGGGCCAAGGGTCTGTCTCAGGAGAAGGCAGGTTCTCGTGCTCAGTTATGGCTGCTAGAGACAGAAGGATCCCACTGTCAGGTCTGACTTTGTATGATCTTATGTAGCCAGAGCAACGCCATTTTAACTATGTCTTTGCAAGCTTTCTTCCCTTGCAGGTGCAATCTACTTCAAAGACTGAACTGTTTTGTCTACGACCTCGGCTCATCCTGAGAATGTTTTGTTTCTGCAGCTTCCTGCAACATGTTATGGGAACAGTGGGGGGTGACTGGGCACCGCTCTCTATGCTAGCTTGTGTTTAACCTTGTATCTCCCACCACAGGCAGCCAACTGGGAGGCTCCAAGGTGAGGGGTGGAGAGCAGAGAAACAACAGAGCCGCTGTCCAGTGGCTGTAGCATGTGTCAGCATCAGGCCTGGTGTAGTGCCGTAGCCGTTTGTACCCTTGTCATTAATGCCCCCACTTTTCTCTCTCAGACCCTGAAATTTGGCCTTCTCTCCGCCCAGGCGGACGATCGTCTTTCCGGAATGCAGCTGGGCCACAAACACCACCTGGGGGTGGATGGACTTCCTGTGGACCACGACCTCTCTTACGCCTACTACGCCAACGTTGCAGCCCAGACCGTAGCTGACCGGGAGCTGTCCAGGGAGGGGCAGGTGCAGTTTTCCCTCTCGCTCTTAAATTAGTTGTTTCTGGAGAAGGTGTGCCCTGACCTTGGGGGGGGGGGGCAGGCTAGCCTGATCTCATCAGATCTCAGAAGCTGGGCAGGGTCAGCCTTGGATGGGAGAGCTCCAGAGAAGATGAGGGTTGCAGAGGCAGGCAATGGCAAACCACCTCTGTTAGTCTCTTGCCATGAAAACCCCAGCAGGGGTCACCACTAGTTGTCTTTGACTTGATGGTGCTCTCCACCACTACCAGAGAAGGTATGAGCCCCTTTCCTGGCCTGAGGACAGCAGGCAGAAAGGTAGTTCATACACACACCCAGAGCCGTCCACAAACATCCCACACCAGCTAGAACTGACAAGATCCAGGAAGGCTTAGCTGAACCAGGCAACTGCTAAACAGGTAAAACTGTTCTACGGTCTAGTTTATGCTTTATTGATCAACCCTGAGATGGCAATAAGAACATAAGCAAAGCCATGTTGGATCAGGCCAGTGGCCCATCCAGTCCAACATTCTGTCACACACAGTGGCTAGAAATCCAGTGCCATCTAAAGGACTGTCAGTGAGGCCAGGACACCAGAAGCCCTCCCACTGCCTTCCTTCCAGCACCAAGACAACAGAGCACCACCTCCCCACAAAGAGAATACCATCTATCTCCTGTGGCTAATAGCCACTAATGGACCTCTGCTCCATATATTTGTCCAGATTACCTTGGTCTACTCATATGAACTGTGTAATGTGGAGAAAATGTACTTGTGGAAGATGCAGCCCCAGCCTTCGTGAGCAGAGCGCTCCCTTCCCAAGCGTGCCATGCTCAGAGAGGTTCCTCCTCTCCCGTGTTCGCTCTTCTCTCTCTGCTGTGGCTCTTGCAAGCTGGCCTCAGCCCAAGGCAAGGCCTAGAAGAAGGCTGGGGATGACCCAAAGCACTGCCAGCCTTCCCAGAGCACAGCCTGGCGTGCCACCAGTGAATCCAAGAGGCAAAGCCATTCTGATTGGATCCTGTGGCTCAGCGGTAGAGCATCTGCTTGGCATGCGGGAGGACTGAGGTTCAAACCCCAGCAGCTCCAGTTAAAAGGACCAGGCAGTAGAGGATGGGGAAGACCTCAGCCCGGGACCCTGGAGAGCCGCTGCCAGTCAGAATAAGCAATACGGACCATGATGGATGAAAGTAGCTGGAAAGAAAAGAGACAGAAGCAGAATAGAAATGAAACTAGAGGGGAACCTGAGGGTCATCTAGTCAACCCCCTGCACAATGCAGGAAATTCACAGCTAATTCCCCCTGAATAGACAGGAAGGATACAGAAGAATCTGGCCTGCCCCCTTACCAGCTCTGCTAGTCTCTCTGGAATACTAGTGTGTTTTGTGCAACCCGGCATCACACAGTCCTCCATTTCCAGCCCCTCAAACTCTCCCCCCAAGTATCGTGCAGTGGAGGAGGAGGTGGAGAGGGAGCCACAGAGGGAGGAGTTCTGCCCATCTCGTGGTCCTGCCACTTCCTGATTTTTCTCCAGGGTGGGTGGAGAAGGGAGGAAGGCAGGTTTACGTCCAGGAGGCAGTGAGTAGCGAAAGGCACGCCATCTCTACATTCTTCTCCACATGGGAGACAAGTGTAAGAAACACTGAGGCTGGGATATGAGTAGGCAGGCTCTGCTCACACACATGGTGGGTGCCACCTGATGGTAGCCAGCGAACCACCACTGTGAGCAGGTTCAATACAGGCAGCTTTGTGCAATCTGAACAGCTAGATAGCTCTCTTCGAAGACCTTGCAAGGAAACATCTAAGCATCATTGAAACGGAACATTGTTTTCGCTTTGAGCTTGCGCTTAGGAGCATGAGCTAAATGTACAGAGATGTCTGCCCCCCCCCGCTTAGTTTCTTTACTTATATTATTTATAGTCTGTCTTTCCCACTGGACTCAAGGCGGATTTCTCAGAAGAAGTCGATACAATCATCCAGATGGAACATCCAATAGAAAATGCAATCGGGTTTGACTTGTAGAAACCTGGAATCAACCAGAGATCAGAAACAGTAGTGAAGCAAAGCATAAGTATTAAGATGACACATTAAATGATGCAAAAAATACATACTAGGAACTTACTTGCAGCACAAGATAGTACGAAGCGTATACAGTGGTATAGTCTACAGTTCCTAACCCTTTACCCCAAGCTTCTTTCTGAATCATGTTATTACAGTATAGTCCTGTGCAAAAAGCCCTCTGGAATAATTCAGTTTTGCATAGATTATGGAAAGACAGGAGGGTGGAATCCTTCTTGATCTCAACAAACCTGCTGTTCCATAGGGTGGGGGCCACAACAGAGAAAGCCGTGCGTACAGGCACTTGCTGATTTTGTCCGTTCATGTTATGAGATCACCAGGAATAAGAGCATCCTTCTCCCACTTTGAGGCTTTGCTCCTGTAAAGCTTCCTTGCCGTTGCTCCATCTGGTGTAGTGAGGTCTTCTGTGCCTGGCAGGGGCACTGCAGGTCTGAGATGGAGAAGTGATTGCGCAAACTCTGCTATCAGATGCAGAGGAGTTAGCCGTGTAGCGTTTTCGTGGAGAAGCTGAGAATTGCTCTTCAGCTCTTGCGCTTGCCCACCCTGTGTTCAAATCCTGAGCCTCGAGTTCTGCTCAGTTCTGGGCCCGTTGTTGCTATCTTGCCATTCCCCACACAGGCCTTTGTGGAGCACATCCGGCTGACTGACGAGGACGCCCTCAAGCTGCAGACCAAAGAGAACGATGACCTCTTTGTGTGGCTGAGGTTCCAGGCTCGGAGAGGCATGGCCGAGGCTCAGGTAGGCTCAAGTCTCCCCAAAGCGTCTGTGTTCCTCCATCGCCACGATGGTGGTCCGGAGAGGTCGTGCCAACTGTGCCCACGTGCCCCTCCCTCTCTTCCAGCAAGCGGTGAGCAGGATGTTGTTCTGGGGGCAGCAAGGAATCTCCAGCAAGCTGAAGGAAGCGGTGAAGTTCTACGAGAAAGGAGCCGCTCGGCTCAAAGACCCCACCCTGATGTACGACTATGGAGTGGTGCTTCTGAAGGTGAGCAATGGCACCCGTCTCTTTTTCCCCATGGCCGTGGGCTGCCAGGGTCAGCGTGCTGTGGGCTTGGCATCACAGGGTTGGATCAGAAGGGGGAGTCTAAAGGCCATCTAGTCCATCCTCAAGCCCTCAGTTAGCTCCACAACGGGCCAACCTGCATAATTCATGCCAGAGAGTGTGCCACGGCAAATTGCAATTTCCTCTGGGTCTTGTCATCGTTGATGACTTGTGGAAACGAGCCAAGCCCTGATCCATGTATTCCTTTGCAGCGCCCCTTCCCTTAGGCCCAAAGATCACAGGGGCAAGATGACTTCTCTGACCTGCCCTTCTCCTGAAACCACTTAATTCCTTTATGCGTGTCCTCTTTCAGTCACTCATTCATTTACTCCCCTTGAGTGATCTGTTTGGAGCGATCACATACTGATGCAGTGCAGGTGCCAGGGCCGTCGTCACACGGGCATCTCTTCCGTTAAATTTACAGCATATAGCGTCCTACCTGTTATCGGCACAGTAACGTTTCTTTGGGTCACCTAACGGCTCTTCGCGCCACCAGCTGTCCACACCAAAGCACTCTGTTCTGTTCTCTCTAATCGCAGGGGACTGTGACCGTGCCTGTAGTGCCGTGGACAGGAGGCTGTTCCAGACAGCAGAGCCTTATTTCCACTGCAAGCCACAATGGGAAGTGAGTCACCCGTTGACCACACAAGCTTTTGTCTCCAGGGCCAAGGAGTGAAGCATGATATCCCCAAAGCTCTGGACTTGCTCAATCAGGCAGCGGAGCAGGTGAGTGTGGCAGTTGGTTCAGGTACTGTGGGCTACATCCCAGCGCATGGCAGAGCACATGCCCGTGAGAGACCCCTGGGCAACTTCTGCCCTCGAGCAACCTCATCCCCCCTAATCTCAGCTTTCTCCTGTTCAAAGTGAGTCTCGGGACTGCAAGTGGCCCAGCCCCCTAAGCTAGGAGTCAGAGAGTCCCACAGGACAGAGCCCGGTGTTTGGACTGACATGGTAAAACTTTTCAGGGGAAATCTGTTGGCAACTCCTTTGGCAAACCGACCATTCCAACACACAGTTTCAGAGCTCCAAAGCTGCAGGGCTTCCCGAGCCAGCCATAATGGGGCAACCTCGATGGAGGGCCTACCTCCGGACACAGAAGGTTCATTCAGCTGTCATGGCTTATTAGCAGTTTCTTATTACTTTTGGTATCCGAAGAAGGGAGCTCTGACTCGCTAAAACTCACACCCTGAAAATTTTGTTGGCCTCTGAGGTTCAACTGGCTCAAACCCTACCATTCTACCCCAGACCAACCCAGCTACCTACCTGAAACTACCACTTTCTCAGGAGGCTTTTCAGAACTGGTTGGCTAAGTCTCTGGTGGATAATATTGGGGTGGGATCTGGCTTCAATCCCAGAGGCAGGATGGACTTTCCAGCCATAAATCCATAGGTGTCCATCAGCAGAGAGTTTATGACAGTGTAGGGGGTGGGTTTGAAGACCCACTGAGGGTCCCTTCCCATTCCATGGAGGAAATGACAATAATAGCCAGTAGAACAGTTGAAAAGGCAGACAGCAAGGTTTGGGTTCCACCGGGAAGGAAGATCTGCATCTGGGGGAGCCTGCATTCGACATAAGGTGGATGTTTAAAAAATTCTCTGCTTCCACTATCTCCCCCCAACCCTGCAGGGTTTCCTCCCAGCTCTCACAGCCTTGGGATGGTATTATCAGGTCTTTGAGAATGACTACAGGAGGGCCGTGGAGTTCTGGGAGAAGGCCGACGAGATGGGGGACCCCGTGGCCCCCTCCAACCTCGGGGCCTTCTATGCCTACGGCCAGTACCCGGGGAAAGGCAGAGATGAGGTGAGTTTCCCAGGAATGGGGGGTGGGCGTGATGGGCTGTCCCTGTCTCCTGCAAGAAGGTCCAAGAGTCCCCACCAGGGATAAGCAGTGTTGGAAATAGCAATGTCTGGTGTACTGCAGCAGCATGAAGGAAGAAGAGCCTACCATGCAGGGGGCAGCAAGGATCACTTAGTTAGGACAGTGAGAGTAGCACCTCTCTTGTTTCCTGGGGGTCATTTCCTTGTCTTGTCTCCTATTGGGCTAAACAGGGCAATATCCTGCTTCTTCTCTCTCCTGCCACACTTCTTCTCACTCTCTGCAAGATGTAGTCAGATAGCTAGGATCTATCTCTCCCTCTTTCCCTTCAAGTATGTAACTTCCTCAAATAAAGCTTGTGCCTCTCTAACCAGCTCGGCGTTTAATTCCGCAGCGTTGTTTTACACTCGCTCTAACCGGGTTATGGGCCCAGAGGCAATTAACGCAAGCTGAAGTTAAGAGAGAGCAATAAAACTCCTGCCATAGCCGCAGGCTAAAGTATAGAGGGCAGACAATAGAGGAAAAATGGTGGACTCCTATAGTGCACAGTAGGGGTTCCAAGTCGATTGGTTACAAGATGGGAGAAACTACAATCTTTGGGCAGAAAGAATAAAAGCGCACCTCATACAATTGGACGTCTGGTCTGCAGTAACAGATGAAAAACCGACTGGAGATCCTCAGAAGGAAGCCAAATGGGTCAATCAAGACAACAAGGCAAGATCTATTATCATTAATGCTTTAAGTGATAAACAATTGATAAGAGTTATTCATGAGCCCACTTCTAGACAAATGTGGACGTCTCTTCTAGAAATAAACCGTCAAGAATCAATTAAAACTAAAATTTTGCTAATGAGGCAATTGTATCGGATTCAGATGAAGCCACAGCAACAGCTGAAAGATCATATTGCAGATTTCATGGAATTAACACAGAAATTAAGATCCCTTGGAAAGGAGCTCCAGGATGAGGATTTGGCTATAATTCTGCTATCTAGCCTTCCTCAATCTTATACAAGCATAGTACATGTTTTGGAAATGAAAGAAAGTCTAACCTTAAACTATGTACTTGCAAGACTCTCAGAGGAAAGCCTTAACAAACAGTTTTATAAAAGTGAGCCAAAAGACCTAGCTTTAAGAGTCAGTTCAAGAAATGATTTCATCTGCAGCATCTGCAGAAAGAAAGGACATTTAAAGGAAGACTGTTGGTTTCGTGATTCACAGAGAGTGAGCAAACCGCCACGAGGGACGGAAACAAAAGGCTTTAGGAATGCTAATGCAGCCATTAAGTCACCTAATGCCGATGGTCAAAGGAAAAACAGATTTGATAAGAATTGTTTAAATGTTGGCAAGAATGATCAAAGCATATGCAAATGGGCAATTGACAGTGCATGTACTAACCATCTATGCAATCAAGAAAGTTTCTTTAATGAGATGAATGATAGTCATGAAAAACGGTATACGGCAAATGGAGAAGCTTTAACGGCCCGGGGACAAGGGACAGTATCTGCATGTTGCGCGCTACCCAGTGGCCAAACTAGAGAAGTGCAGATCACTGATTGTCTCTGCGTACCTGAAGTTAAGACTAACTTATTATCGGTTTCAATTATGGCAAAGAAAGGAATTGAAACTGTATTCAAAGGAGAGAAATGTTTTATTAGCAATGAAGGTGAGTTAATTGCACAAGGCACATTAGAGGATGGCCTGTATATGCTGGATTGCTCTGAAGGCGCAGTGAATTTAATTGAAAAGTGCACCCACAAGAATTGTACCAGTCTTATCCATAGAAGGCTTGGACATGCTAATATGGATTATATATATCAGCTTGAAAGGCAGAATCTGACTAATGATTTGCAAATGAGAAAATGTCCTGATGCAGAGAAATGTGTTTGCTGTATTCAAGCCAAAGGCACAAGACCTTCTTTCACCAAACAGAGTGAGAAGCAGACGACAAGACCACTGGAGCTGATTCACAGTGATGTCTGTGGACCCATGGGAACAGAAACACCCAGTGGAAGTAAGTACTTTCTGACTTTTACTGATGATTTTTCAAGATTTACTGTGATTTACCTGCTCAAGGAAAAGAGCCAAGTACTGGAAAAATTCAAAGTGTACCTAGCAATGGTGCAGAACAGATTCCAGAGAAAACCAATGGCTATCCGCACAGACAATGGAGGCGAGTACGTGGGGAAGGAGATGACAAGCTTCCTAGCAGATGAAGGAATAGAGCATCACCTGACCGTGCCATACACCCCCGAACTCAACGGGATAGCGGAGAGGAAAAATTGTTCTCTCACAGAAATGTGCAGGAGCATGCTGCAAGAAGCACAGCTACCTCAAAAATATTGGGGAGAAGCTAGCAACACTGCTGCCTATCTGCAGAACATGCTACCTACAAAGGGTGCAAGCAGCACACCATTTGAACTGTGGTACAACCGCAAGCCCAATGTAAGGCATCTGAGAGTGTTTGGATCAAAGGCCTACACTTATGTTCCGAAGAAAAAGAGGTCTAAGATGGATCTCAGAACAGAAGCAGGCATATTTGTTGGATATGCACTGGGATGCAAGGGATATCGAATCCTCAACCCAGAGACAGACACGGTGAAGATCCGCCATGTGGTGCACATTGATGAAGAAGAGAAGGCAAGCAAGCCTGACACCAGAGAGTCTACACCAAAGGAAGCGGATGCAGCACAGCAGCCAGAGATTGTGCAACTCTGGGACCTGACTGAGACGCAAGAGACACCTGCAGAGCCCACAGAAAGAGAAGGGGAAGCAGAGCCAAGTGTCAGACGCTCAGACAGAACAAACAAAGGAGTTCCACCACTGAAATTCTCTTACCTGGCAAAAACAGAAGCTGTACCAGAACCTTCTAGCGGGGAAGACATAGAAGGAATGCCAACAAGAGAAGCAGAGACATGGAGAAAAGCTGCAAAAGAGGAAATTGACTCTCTGATCCAGAACAAGGCATGGATCCTCACAGAACTACCACCTGGAAAAAGGACAGTAGGATGCAAATGGATTTTCAAAACCAAACTTGATGCAGATGGAGAAGTACAAAAGTACAAAGCAAGACTAGTTGCAAAGGGATATTCCCAGAAGTATGGAGAAGACTATGATGAAACCTTTGCGCCAGTAGTGAAACACACTTCGGTAAGAACACTGCTGAGCATAGCAGCCGCAAGGAAGATACATGTGGAGCACCTGGATGTGAAAACTGCTTTTCTACATGGAGAGCTGGAAGAAGACGTGTATATGACACAGCCTCCTGGATTTGAACAGTCCAAAGACAGAGGACTTGTATGCAAACTGCAGAAGAGCATTTATGGACTAAAACAGGCTGCAAGAGCCTGGAACCAGAAACTGAACCAAATGCTCATCAAAGAAGGATTCAAGCAAGGCGGGGCAGAACGCTGCCTGTACTCAATAAAGAAAGACAACAAATGGACTTTTATTCTGATTTATGTAGATGATATTCTTCTTTGTTATGAAGATCAACAAGATTGTGATGAAATAATTCAGCACCTGAACCAAGAGGCTGAAGTAAAGCGTCTTGGAAATGTCAGTTTTTACCTTGGAGTTCAAATAGAGCGAGAGGAAGATGGAAGCTATCTTCTCAATCAAAAGCAAAAGATCATGGATTTCCTAGACTACATGGACATGAAAGATGGAAAACCAACATGTACTCCAATGGAAACAGATTTCCTGAAACAAAATGGAAACAATGAACCTCTGAGAAACATCAAAGTATACAGAGAAGCAATTGGAAAACTGCTCTACATAAGTACAGTGACCAGACCTGACATAGCAGCAGCAGCTGGAATACTGTGCAGGAAAAATGCATCACCAAGTGTGAATGACTGGCAAGCAGTCAAAAGCCTGGCAAGATACCTGAGAGGTACTGCACAACTGAAGCTCAAGCTACCAGCAAGCGACAATCCCAGCCTAGTGGGATTCATGGATGCTGACTGGGCAGAAGACATCACAGACAGAAAGTCTACCAGTGGACGAGTATTCTTTTATGGTGGAGGAGCAATCAGTTGGACAAGCAGAAAGCAAGACCTAGTAGCGGCATCAACTACAGAAGCTGAATACATATCAGCAGCAGAAGCATGCCAAGAACTCAAGTGGATTCTACAACTATTAGAAGACTTTGGGATAAATGAACCCAAACCTATACAACTCTTTGAAGATAATCAATCTTGCATAAAGCTTGCAAATACAGAAAGAATTGGATCAAGAACCAAGCACATTGACATAAAGAGTCACATTGTGAGAAATATGCAAGAAGACGGGCTTGTTGAGCTACAGTACTGCCCTACAGAAGAAATGATAGCAGATGTCTTCACCAAGCCACTTGCCAAAGAGAAATTTCAAAGTCTACGTGAAAGACTGAATTTTGTGGACTTTGTACACTAGACATTGAGAAGGGGTATTGGAAATAGCAATGTCTGGTGTACTGCAGCAGCAAGAAGGAAGAGGAGCCTACCATGCAGGGGGCAGCAAGGATCACCTAGTTAGGACAGTGAGAGCAGGATCTCTCTTGTTTCCTGGGGGTCATTTCCTTGTCTTGTCTCCTATTGGGCTAAACAGGGCAATATCCTGCTTCTTCTCTCTCCTGCTCCACACTTCTTCTCTGTCTCTGCAAGATGTAGTCAGATAGCTAGGATCTATCTCTCCCTCCTTCCCTCAAGTATGTAACTTCCTCAGATAAAGCTTTTGCCTCTCTAACCAGCTCGGCGTTTAATTCCGCAGCGTAGTTTTACACTTGCTCTAACAGATTCTTACACTGTTACCAGAATGAGTCTCCTTGAGATTTGGGGAAATTAGCAGAGCAAGGAGACGGCCCAGTGAGAGGTGGTAACGGGGGATCTTTTAACCAATATATACCAGGATTACTTGCCCCGGGAGAACTCTTTTAATAAGCAGGCAGATGTTCAATAGGCGTGACTTTTATTAAAGTAGCAGCAAAAGATCAGTTACACAGAGTGCACACAGCTCTCATACACACATCAAACTAGACAACAATAAGGAAAGTGGAGAGCAATGCAAGAGGAAGCCATAGTTACCAGTCTTGGAGACACGGGGGTAGGGGGGAGGTCCATAAGGGACCAGCTTTGAGGTGTTCAGCACATCGCAGGGAGAAGAAGGGGGCTCAGACCAAAGTCTGAGGACGTGCAGGAGAAATGCACATACCTGACAGCTAGAAAGCTGCCCTCTTGCTTAAAACAATAATTCAATAATAAGTCTCCGGCATTGTAAAGCAGTAAAATGAGACAAGGTTTGATCGAGCATCTCTGAGTAAACAAGCACAACCAAATGGTTGACTGATAGCTCCTGAGCATGGGACAGGATTATTTATGGATTATTTATGGAAGAGCTGATGGGGGAAGATCAGAGGGATCCAAAACTCTGCACCCCTTTGATCTGTAGATTTTGCACAAATTCCAGGGGGCTGTGGGGCTGTTAGCGCACCATTCCCATGACCCCCAGTTCAGTATTTTTCCAGTCTCCTGGCCAGGAGATGGCAACTGCATTCCTTTGCATGCCTTTGCCAGGGCAGCGCATGTTATGTAGAGTGTGGGCCTGGTGGGCTGGGCTGCCACACAGTTCCACGGAGGCTGTGACGGACAGCTGCGAGTCTCCCTAAGAACAGCCAATCGGAGCTGTTGGAATGTGAGCAGTGGGAGAGTTGGGGAAAAGCCGTTAAGTGGCAGTTGAGGGCGCTGAGGGGTCCCGCTGGTGGCTTGCGAAAGCTGCTCTACCAACACTGCTTCTGACTGACTCCGGCAAATCCCACCAGGTCCGGGCAAGAGATGCATAAATCCGAGGGAAGAGTTTCTCTGCTTCGCTCCCAGTCACAGACACGCTTGCTCCGTGCTGCCATGTCTGGTGGTGGCTAGAAATACAAATCAGGCAGCCACAAGTGTGAGGAGGCGGAGCTTTGGGGAAGCATTTCCTCTTCGGCAAAGCTGGTCTCTCCTCCCTGCATGCACGTCTGTCACTACCAGAGCTCACCTGCTCGATGCCTTAACAAAGACAGGAAAATGAAGCTCTACCAGAGTTCAGCCGCATGAGAGGGACGTTCAGAACAGTGTATCTCCTTTGCTGCCTCAACCACTAACGATACATGTCTTTGAAAGAACTCTGACAACTCAAAATCTCCTCGAGATATGCAAGAGTAGCTTTCATTCTGGGACACAATGCAAAGGCTAAGAGAGACGGATTCTCTTGAGATGAGATGATTGAGTCCAAGTTCACTGTGTCGGAAGACGCTAGCCAGGAAGCGTAGTTTTAAAAGACTGTGCTGGCAGAGATCGCGCCGTAGTGGACATCTTCTCTCACAGGCCTCCACTCCACACTGTATCACCTTCTGGAGCTTTTACACTGTCGCTGTCCCTGCTTAAAACTTTGCTCCCAAAGAGGATGTGGCTGGCTAAGAATTCCCACCTCCCTTCCCAAAGAAGAGAACTTTTTCTGGCTTCAGCAGACATGGCTGCCATTGGAGGATGACGACACTCCACGCTTCTGCCTCATCTCCCTGGCCAGGACTGACAAGGGATTGGGAATCGTGGCCAGAGGCCTCCTTGGGCTCCCTCCCTTACTTCCTTCCCATCTCCTGAGGAGCAGTGAGATCGAAGTGGATGAGCCTCTTCGTTGACTAACTCCTTTACTCACCTTAACCGCCTGATTGAGAGATGGAACTGTGGATGAAAATAACAACACAATCAGTGATTCTGCATTGGCAAGCTCATTGCTAGTTGTACAGCTGCCTGAGGGCTGCGTCTATCAGTTATTTCTCATCTGCAAAATGGCCCTGATGTGTTCCCTATCTGCCTCAAGAGAACAGCCTCTGAAGGAGTGTTCTTTTTTTCTCTGCGGGTAAAAGAAGGGAGTGCTGATTGCTTCAGAGTATCTGATCTTCCCCCTTCAATTCTCCGGACAGAGTCCCTTGGTTTGCAAAGGGGAGCTGCCCGGGTTACCCTCAAATCTTCTGCCTTGAGCTTCTTGGATAGAAGGCAGGATAAAAGGAGAAAGGAGAAAACCCTTTGGCTTTTGGGGGCAGGAGGCTGGGCGGGAGGCGTGGATTTCCGCCTCCACGCTGATGTTACTCATAACCTGAGAGAGAGAAGACATCGTATTATTTTGCAAGTAAATCAGTTTCTGTCTTTTTTTCCCCTGCTGGTCAATGTGGCGCTTGAGTATTGGTGACTGTGGGTTGAAATGAGGCCTCTGGACGGGTGAGCGGAGGGCGCTGTGATGGGAGGGTGGCTGGACCTTGCGGACTGGAGGGAACTGCAGTTGGCAGCCAGCATGCTGAGAGAAAGCATTCATTCTGGATAAGTCCAGCCAACTTGGAAGACCAACAGGGTTCTTCGGGTATGAGGCTTTGAGGGTCAGAGCACCCCCCTTAAGAATAAATGGACATCAATCAGACTTTCAAAGCCACAACCCCCCCCAAACCAGTGTGAATGTTCCAGAACACTCCATTGTGGTGAGCAAGCTACAAAGCAAAACATGTACGATAAAAGAAAAGCAAGGATGAACACGTGGCCTTGGGTGACCCACTCCTCTCATCCCAGCTCCTCTGCAGCTCAGAAGGGCAGTACATGGGCACATTGTTGTTATTATAAGCAAAGTTATTAATATTAGTAGTGGGTGATGTTGCATACATATTGCACACAGAACTTTATGGCTGGAAACAGCTTTGAGCTGTTAGGAATGACAAATAAGTCGTATGTTGGCCCCAGGAACCTAATTAAAGGATTTCATGTTTGGGCTGTTAGCACAGTCTATTGTTTAGCAGACAAAGCGTGATTATAGGTGGCTGTCAGCTGGTTCTGCTGACTGGTGTAAGAAACCAACAAAGCATACACTTGCTTATATTTAGAAAGGACATAAGAGCTCTTTCTTGTAGGAATGCCATACTCTGATAGGAAAGGGGGAAAGACAGATCCTAACTACCTATCTAGTCTCAGGATAGGCCTGGATGCTAAGACAAGTCCTGCATCCATGCTTGCCAGATGGAGGGAGGAGAAGGAGAAAGATGGTGCCTGGAACAAAGCCAGGAAGAGAAGAGTGAGAAGGAGGAAGTCAAAAGGAGGAAGACCAGAGAAACATCAAAGGATAGTTAGAGCAAGGTTAATGTGATGATAAAAGAGTATAAAGCCACGTAGCTATTCTTCTGTTTGTTAGAGAATGAGTGAGCAGCAAAATCCCTTCTACCTCCGGTTCCCAGAGATCCCTGCAGGATCTGACCCGCGACAAAGAAATATTGATCGTGCCACTAATAATATTTATTTAATTTGCTTTTCAGGAAATACAGCTTACCGTCAGAAATCTGGCTGTCCGAGCAACAGCCCCCCTTGCTGATTTGCTCCTCGGTGCAGGTATTTCCCACTGGGAAGGCATGATTTCCATCGAGGGAGGAGTCACCCGTATTGAATTCGCCTGGTGAAGCTTCAGGCTCACTGGTCCCTGGTGGACAAGTTACAAAGCAAAACACGTACGATCAAAGAAAAGCAAGAATGAAGTTGGAACGTTTCAGCATGCCACAGTCCAGCCAATTTCAACCCGTTCTGGCTGCGAGAACTCTGCATGCTCCCTCCACAACCCACAGAAAAGAGCTTTTGAGAAGCATTTCAGAAAGAGAGTGAGGAAGAGAAGAGTGAGAAGAAGTGCCCCTGAGTGAAACCGGAGGAGAGGGACAGCGCTGAGTCCTTCTCTTCCAACCATTAGCAGAGGGACTCAGTTGCTGGAATCAACCCCCAGAGAGTGAAGGGCTCCAAGTGCGGACGGGAAAGGTTGAAGCCTGGGGGTTGGACCTGGGGGAGGGACAAGGAACCTCTGCGGGGTGAGCCTGGGGGTGGGTGAGAAGAGAAGGGAGGGAGGCGGAGCTCAGCTATGATTCGACACGCACGGTCTTCACTGAGCCTGCACAACTTCCCAAGGGCTGCGTCTATCAGTTATTTCTCATCTGCAAAATGGCCCTGAGGTGTTCCCTATCTGCCGCAGGAGAACAGCCTCTGGAGGAATGTTCTTTTTTTTCTCTGCAGGTAAAAGAAAGGAGTGCTGATTGCTTCAGAGTATCTGGTCTCCCCCCTTCCCCCCTTCAGTTCTCCTGGCAGAGTCCCTTGGGTTGCAAAGGGGGGCTGCCCAGGCCAGCCTCAAATCTTCTGCCTTGAGCTTCTTGGATAGAAGGCAGGATAAAAGGAGAAAGAGAGAATGGTCCTTTACCCTTTTTTTTTCCCCCGGCTCTGCTGGAGGAGGTGGAGAAGAATTCCGCCTCCGTGATAATTTCATCCTGAACCTGAGAGAGAGAAGACATCGTAATATTTTGCAAGTAAATCAGTTTCTGTCTTTTTTTCCCCTGCTGGTCAATGTGGCGCTTGAGTATTGGTGACTGTGGGTTGAAATGAGGCCTCTGGACGGGTGAGCGGAGGGCGCTGTGATGGGAGGGTGGCTGGACCTTGCGGACTGGAGGGAACTGCAGTTGGTAGCCAGCATGCTGAGAGAAAGCATTCATTCTGGATAAGTCCAGCCAACTTGGAAGACCAACAGGGTTTTTCGGGTATGAGGCTTTGAGGGTCAGAGCACCCCCCCCTTAAGAATAAATGGACATCAATCTGACTTTCAAAGCCACAACCCCCCCAAAACCAGTGAGAATGTTCCAGAACACTCCATTGTGGTGAGCAAGCTACAAAGCAAAACATGTACGATAAAAGAAAAGCAAGGATGAACACGTGGCCTTGGGTGACCCGCTCCTCTCAGCCCAGCTCCTCTGCAGCCCAGAAGGGCAGTACGTGGGCACATTGTTGTTATTATAAGCAAAGTTATCAATATTAGTAGTGGGTGATGTTGCATACATATTGCATACAGAACCTTATGGCTGGAAACAGCTTTGAGCTGTTAGGAATGACAAATAAGTCGTATGTTGGCCCCAGGAACCTAATTAAAGGATTTCATGTTTGGGCTGTTAGCACAGTCTATTGTTTAGCAGACAAAGCGTGATTATAGGTGGCTGTCAGCTGGTTCTGCTGACTGGTGTAAGAAACCAACAAAGCATACACTTGCTTATATTTAGAAAGGACATAAGAGCTCTTTCTTGTAGGAATGCCATACTCTGATAGGAAAGGGGGAAAGACAGATCCTAACTACCTATCTAGTCTCAGGATAGGCCTGGATGCTAAGACAAGTCCTGCATCCATGCTTGCCAGATGGAGGGAGGAGAAGGAGAAAGATGCTGCCTGGAACAAAGCCAGGAAGAGAAGAGTGAGAAGGAGGAAGTCAAAAGGAGGAAGACCAGAGAAACATCAAAGGATAGTTAGAGCAAGGTTAATGGGATGATAAAAGAATATAAAGCCACGTAGCTATTCTTCTGTTTGTTAGAGAATGAGTGAGCAGCAAAATCCCTTCTACCTCCCGTTCCCAGAGATCCCTGCAGGATCTGACCCGTGACAAAGAAATATTGATCGTGCCACTAATTATTTTTATTTAATTTGCTTTTCAGGAAATACAGCTTACCGTCAGAAATCTGGCTGTCCGAGCAACAGCCCCCCTTGCTGATTTGCTCCTCGGTGCAAGTATTTCCCACTGGGAAGGCATGATTTTCATCGAGGGAGGAGTCACCCGTATTTAATTCGCCTGGTGAAGCTTCAGGCTCACTGGTCCCTGGTGGACAAGTTACAAAGCAAAACACGTACGATCAAAGAAAAGCAAGAATGAAGTTGGAACGTTTCAGCATGCCACAGTCCAGCCAATTTCAACCCGTTCTGGCTGCGAGAACTCTGCATGCTCCCTCCACAACCCACAGAAAAGAGCTTTTGAGAAGCATTTCAGAAAGAGAGTGAGGAAGAGAAGAGTGAGAAGAAGTGCCCCTGAGTGAAACCGGAGGAGAGGGACAGCGCTGAGTCCTCCTCTTCCAACCATTAGCAGAGGGACTCAGTTGCTGGAATCAACCCCCAGAGAGTGAAGGGCTCCAAGTGCGGACGGGAGGCAACGCCCAGCACCTTCCAAACCACGTACCTGGTCCCACGCGGTTGGCCTTTCTCCCCAGCCTCAGCCTCCTCCACAGCCTCAAACAACTAGAAGGGAACTTGACGATTTTCTCCTGCAGGATTTCAGAGCACAACATTCAGAATCGCACAGCAAAAGCATCAGACACTGGGGGAAACACAGCACAATTGGGGTTCACTCTCAAGGGCCCTGACGGCTGGCAAATGGCCACCATGTGTAAGAAGAAACTTGATCGTCCAAATAATTTTTTGATTATTTGTTTGTAAGAACCTATATAAGCTTTGGCACAGGGCATAGATGGGGGGTTAGGGGCTCAAGCCCCCCCCCCACGGATTTAGCCAGATAAGAAGGGTTCTCCAAATGCAGAGCACTCCAAAACAAATTACAAAGCTTGAAGGTTATATGTTAAATATATTTTGTAAATTTTTATATTTTTAATTCTTACAAAGGTGCAAGTACTCAAATGTGGTATTCTACAATAAATATGCTACAATAAATAGACAGCTAATAAACCTTTATAAATAATCCTAAATATTCATCAAGCGTCCAATCCTTCCAGTCCACTTTGAAAAATCAGAGTTGTAAACTGTATATTCTTAGTTCTTATTCTGTTTCAAAGCTGTTAATATTTGTGTGGAGCTTGAAAACTATAAATATCTGTGTGGAGTATCTTCAGGTGACAGCATTGCCTAGTGGTTACAGCTGACACTCTCCAAGGTTGGGCTATGAGAACCTGTATGATCTTGTTCTTTGTTCTGTTTCAAAGCTTTTGATATCTGTTTGAAGTTTCAGAACTGTTCCTATCCGTATGGAATATCTTCACACAACAACATCGCCCAGTGGTTATAGCTGAGACCATCTAAAAATTGGGCTGTAAGAGCCTGGCGGATGTCGCCAGCCTGCTTTCCCGTTTCCACAATGTCTTTTTCAAAGGCTCAAATCAACATACACTGTAATGAAACCATATGATGTTGCATTAAATATTACACTATTACAACCTCCCTTGATCAAACCATATATATGCTTGTTACTTACAACCACTCCAACACCCCCACACTCGTTTCCTGGAAGATGAAGGAGCCGACGGACCATTGCCGTAGGGCTCTAACGCTCATGATGTCATATAAATACACTTCTGCAGCCATAAATTACAGATTTAAAGGTACCGTGTTGGGGGCAAAGAGGACTGTCTTCTCTGCCGCCCTCATGTCTCTCCCAGCTCAATCGTCGTGACTCAATAACACCTACGTCTGACTCGGCCAGTGATGGCAATTTGGCTCTGAGCACTGATGCTTTCGTTAGGGGAAATTCCCCCTTGGCCTTATTGCCTCAGTTATATTCTTATACCAAAAGCACAGTTGGACTTGGGTTCTGTGGGAAAGGAGGCTGGGCTGAGCTCTGGCTGCCTCCCTCCCTTATTCCTTCCTTCAACCACAGCATGTATTGGCCTTGCAAAACTAGCAGTTTAGCGGCAGACTGTGGGAGACGGAGATTTACCACAGGGGATGGCCTCTGAAGTCCTTGTTCTTTCAGCTTTCCCTGCGCTGTCTCAAGAATGTACCCTTCTTGGTATGTAAAAAGACACCTTAGGATGTCCTATGTGACACTTAAAAGATGGGAATGACCTGTCAGTCTTTTAAGGATTTCTGAGTAGATGTTTTCTTATTTGTATAAGAAGAAACTTGATATTCCAAATAATTTTTTGATGATTTGTTTGTAAGAACCTATATAAGCTTTGGGCCTGCCCTGCGTGGCATGCATTGCCAGAGATACCTGCTTTGCATCAGTTTATTTGGGTCTATTTACTGTAATAATAAACTTTCCTTTGCTTTACCAATATTTCTGCCCTGGTTATTGGCTGCTGAATCCAGTCCTGGGGTCTCCCTGAATGGGGCAATTGGTGGGAGCCCCTCACTATTTTTTGCAAGGGTCTTTGCGGACAAAATCTCCCTCCCCCTTTCCAACTTGGAGGCCAGGGTGAGAGCAGATCTGGCATCTGAGGTGTCAGAAGTGCCTGCTTGTCCTTTAGTTACGGATAGTTTGGGATTAATTCTGCCTCTAGGTGCTGACAAGGTCCTGGGGAGTGTGAGAGCCCCCACTTCTGCTCTAGTCCTATTCCCGTCCTGGGAGGAGGCATTCGAGCTATTAGTGAAAACTGCCTTTGGGGTCTACTCTGAGCCAGGACGTACCTTCCAGGGGTCCCCTGAGCAGGGTCAGGAGCTGGACCTAGCAGCACTCGAGGTTGTCCTCTTGAGAACAGGCTGTCTTCCCTAGTCAAGTCAAGTCAAGCCAAGGTGGGGGACAGAGCTCCAAAAAGTGGAAGATGTGGGGAGCAATTTTCTCAGTCTCCCTAGGGGAGTTTGCATAGAGGCAGGGGGATGGTTTGGACTGGAAATGCATGTTTTGAATATGCAAGAGAAGAGCATCACAAGGCACATTGGTGCTCACAGCATTTGCACGGGTGTAAATCTGATGGCTTCAGTAGGTCTCCTGCAGCTGCCTAGTACTCAAGGCTGCAGCATGTGAAATGCTTTTTCCTTCCAGTTTAAGTACAGGCTGCTTTTTCAAAAGAGAAAGAAAGAATCCTGTCCTCAAATAGAGGAGAAGTTAATTGGAGCTCTGGAATTCGCTTTTCACTCTTAAGGTTCAGCCCGAGCTACTTCCGTAAACACAATCTAAGTCCCATGATTTGAAGGCCAGTGGCAGGGACTGGTTTTATGTTTGTGCGGTGCCCACTACATTCGAGGCATTTTAAGAAATGAAAGGAATAAAAGCAATAAATCGGAGAGCCTGCAAAGTGACAATCAAGATCGTGGTGCCTTTGAGCATGTACAGAGAACCTTTGCCTCACCGCTGAGGGATCCTGCAAGCGACAGAATTCATTTCCTTCCAGCTTTCCAGGCAGGCTTGAGCTCCAGCCCCGTCCATCTGAACGCCAGACAGAGCACAGTCAAGAGTCAGACTCTTCCACCCCCACCAAACCAGGGTGCTGCAGCCTTATACTCTGCCCCCCCCCACCCCGCAATTACTAAGGGCAGAATCCCTGGAGAAAACGGCATCTCCAGAGGGCGGCCTCTATGGCATCACAACCCGGCTGAGGACCAAACCCGACTCTTCCCAGGCACGGCCCCCATTTCTCCAGGAAGATGTAAGATGAAGGTCCTCAGTGAAGTTCCCATTCAAGGAAGGAGGGGGTCCAATAAACCTAGGCTGATCATGAGAGGGAGGGCAGGAAGGGTCACATCAGCGCTTAGTTCACACAGCCCCTTCTTACATGCCCAGGGTAATGCCGATCGCCACCTTGGGGTCAGGTGGCAATTTTCCCCAGACCAGGGATCCTCAGCTAGGGATCCTGGAGGTCTTTTGCCATCTTCTGGGCATGGAGCAGGGGTCACTGTGTGTGTGTGGAGGGTGGGGGGTGGGAGGTAGTTGTGAATTTCCTGCCTTGTGCAGGGGGTTGGACTAGATGACCCTGGAGGTCCCTCCCAACCCTATGGTTCTATGAAATTTTTATCTAGCGCACCCATTATTTTTGTCGGAACCGCCTGGCAACCCTAGGCACAGCAGGCATACAAGCCAGCCGTCTTCTCCCGAGTCATTGGCATGGACAGTTTGCCCCCTGACAGAACACGGGAAGAAATGCACGGTGGAGAATTCACACATCTTTGAGGGGAAACAGCATCCCAACCAAGAAGCAGGGCTGGAAAATCAGCAGCAGATGCGAGCAGCCCAGGAAAAGCTTTGGCAAACAGACAGAAGGGACGGGCGGACGGGCGGACTGGGAGTCGAGGTGGATTACACAGAAGAATTCAGTTCAACAGAATGGGACGGGGGTGAAACGGGGCCTTTCCTGCCCCTGGTAGACCCCGCTCTGCCTGCCCCTCCCTCTTCACCTTGCCAGGCACCTGAAGGGGCTGCCTCACTTGCCCGTCTGCAGGTGGTCTCTGCCGCCACTAACCCTACAGGGCTTTCCAGGTAGGCGGGACAGCCTCCTGGACTCCCTTCCTAGCGGACCCAAGCGGAACAGAGGGTCTTCATTAATCCAACAAAATTTATTTACGATCATAACTCCACCCAGACAAGTATGCAGTGAACGGAAGACAATATATGACATAAGAAAAAAAAACCCCAAACCCCTAATCTCTCTCCCTCCTTCTCTGTACTCCTGCCCTAGCGGGACGTTGCATAGGGCGGGCAGGATGCTTTGTTCCTGGGGTGTCACTCCAGCCTCCCCCTCCCCTCAGAGCCCGCCCTCCCCCCCTCTCCTCAGCCACCAACTGCCCACTTTTCAACTCCCGCCCCACCAACTGACTCGCCCTCCCGCCAATCACATTCCACTCCAGAACTGGCCCCTCCCTCCTGCAGCCCCTAGAAAGTCAAATTCACCCACACAATGGCGTCTCTCCACACCTCCCCCTCCATACGTTCCGAGCCGGAGGGGTATCCTCATTCAGAGAGAACCCCGCAGCAGGATCCCAGTCGCCTGGGAGAAACCCATTCGCGATACGTAACATTTGTAAGGATCAGGACGTTTTCCCAGCTTACGAAGTCTAACACCCTAAGTATGTACGTTTGTCCTGGACAGAAAGTCGGCAATCACATTATATCGTCCAGCAATGTGCTCAGTTTTGAAGCTGCATTCCTGGATCGTCCAGGACTACCTCTGCAATTTCGAATGGGTGTTCTTCATGGCCTGTAACCATTGCAAGGAGGAAGGGTCAGTGAGAAGGCTGACCTCTTGTCCCCACAAATAAGGCCGAAGTTTGTCCAGAGCCCATACAACTGCCCGGCATTCCTTCTGCACTGAGGACAGGTTCTTCTCTCGGGGAATAGGTTTCCTGCTCAGGTAGGCCAGAGGATGTTTGGTTCCATCCCAGTCCTGCATTAGATCCGCCCCAATTTCACGGTCTGAAGCATCTGTGGCAACAATGAATAGGGTTGCCAGCTCCAAGTTGGGAAATTCCTGGAGATCTGGGCGGTGAAACCTGAAGACACCGGGAGAAAGTGGAGTTTGAGAGGGCGAGGACCTCGGCATGGCATAATTCCATAGAGTCCATCCCCCAAAGTAGCCATTTTTTTCCAGGTGAACCGATCTCTCTGGCCTGGAGACCAGCTGTAATTCCAGGAGATCTCCAGCCACTACCTGGAGGCTGGCAACCGTAACAATGAACCTTTTCTCAAAGTCCGGCGCTCTGAGGACCAGCATAGAGACCAGAGCTGCCTTCAGCCTCTCAAAAGCCGCCAGACAGCTACGAGTCCAAGCCACCTTGTCTGGTGCTGGTTTCCTGGTGAGAGAGGTGAGTGTGTCTGCGATCGCTCCAAAGTTTGGGATGAACTGTCAGCAGTAGTTAGCCAGTCCTGAGAAGGCTCTGTGGTGCCTCCCGCTTTTGAATAGCCTCCACCTTGTCCCACATTGGGGTGATTCCCCCACTCCCCACCCTATATCCAAGGTATACCTTTTGTTCCGCTTGATGGTGAGGCCTGCTTGTCGTAGGGCCTCCAACACTTCCGCTAAATGTTCCAGGTGTGAGTCCATGTCCACAAATGTATGCAACTCCGAAAGGGTATTTTCCTTGTCATGCCCGGACATTCCCGTACACCACCCCAGTTCCTCCCGTTGTGCAGGCTCTGAGAAGTGCGCCAGAACGTCTAAGGGGTCATCGTCCAGCGTCGCATTTTCTCCTTCCTTCCTAGTGACAGGCAACACCATGGGCCTCTCGGGGAATGGTTCCAGCATGTTCACATGCACCACTTTAGTTTTGTGTCCAGACCTCGCCACTGCCACGGCACAGGTAATATCGTCCAGTTTGTCCACAATTGCATGGGGTCCCTCCCATGCAGCTTTCAGATGTTTCACCCCACAGCCTTTCCACAAACACTCAAAAAGAATGACGTTTCTCCACGGGGACATTAATCAGGGTTTGGTTTGCAGAAGTCTGGAATCAACCAGAGAACAGAAGTAGTGGCGAAGCAAAACATAGATTAGCCTGATACATTAAACAATGCAGAAATTACATAGTAAGAACCTACTTACAGTAACTGATAGCATGAACTATATACTCTGGTATAGTATAGAGTTCACAACCCTTTACCCCAAGCTTGGTTCTGAATCCCTTTGCTAACACAGAATATGTTCCAAGGCTGGAAGCAACCAGTTGCCGTTTACTGCTTCTGAACTCTCCAATGGTCTTCTTAAGGTCCGCAAGCAGCAGCGGGGGACATGACAGAGGTTATAAAGCAAGGCATGTCCAGAAATGCTACTCAAAGGGGCGATCCGTGGACTGGTGGCTGGCCTACAAACCCTCAGCCACTGGTCTGTGGCATCTCAGGAAAGGAACAACAGTATAATTTAAAAATTCCACCAAGAAGTATTATCAACTGAAAAGTCAAAATAATAATATAATATTGCACCTAAAATAATATTGATAATTATGCCATTGTACATTTGCTCCCTTCTTTGCAGCGCTCCTCCCACCTCACATGGGTGGAATTTAAAGGCTCAGGGATCTCCCCTCCTCCCTGTATCTGAGGGAGTTTTCACTCTCCAAAGCTTCTCCCCCGAAAATCTTGTGGGTCTTTAAGGGGTCGCCCGAATCTTGCTCTTCTGCTCCAGCCCAGCAGGGCTACCCACCCGAAACGATACACCAGCTAGAATCACAGCTTTCCTTTAAAAAAGAACAAAAAGTCCACCATGTTTCCAGGCATCTAGCAGGGGCGTCTTTCTCCAATTTCGTGCATAAAAATCTCTTTGAGCCCCTTTATGTCCTTTTACTACGCCTTAAACACATTGTGGATCCCTCCTGTTTATTTATCGGAATTAATTTCTTTGAAATATTTTTCTGCCTGCTCTTTCATTCTTGCAGATCCACAGGCAGCATTTGTTCTTTTATGTACAGTCCGTGTTTCTCGCTGAGAGGCAAGGAGGATTTCACAGACTTGGTCAGTACAATCCATCGGATGAGTTGTCTAATAAGCAGTGTATTCGGACGAGGATTACAGCAGTCTGAAACAGAGCAAATAATATTAGACATGAGGTTTTTACCAATGCAGAACATGGTATTACGTAAGTATATAAACAATGCAGTGAAAGCAGGGTAATACTTAACGGCAAACAGATAATCTATATTATACATGGCCGCCCACAAACCAGTTCCCTTCATTCAAGCAGCTTCCTGAACCATTTTGTTCTAACGTGACTATATTCCCTTGATAGGCATGCCCTCTCGAACCATTCAGTTTTATACAGTTCGCAGAGTAACAGGAGTGGGGGGGCCCTCCTGACCTCATCAGAGGGCCATTTCACAGCGCGGCGGCCACCACAGAGACCACACATGTAAGGGCACTTGTCAATCTTGCCCATTTGCAGGTTGGCGCTTGCAGAGGGCCCTGCTCAGGTGAGCGAAGTTGTCACCAGGGCCGTATTAACTCATGGTCAGACCGCTGGGTATTTTGGGCCCCCTCCGGCACTTCCGTCTTTCATCCCACTATAGCTGACAGCCTGAGCCCTGCACAGTAGGTACCAGACCTATGTACATAGCCCTATATCCATTTTGAGGGTCTCCCGAACAATTCTGTTTACAATTTTTAAAATATTTTTATTGCACAAGTAGAACTCTTCAGGAAAGCGCATTATGGCGTGAAGTGAATATTTTTTTATTATTTATTAAATATATATGTAATTTATGGATAATTGATTTAATATAGAGGTCCCTTGAATCCACCGGCGGGAGATTGGGAGCGTGGCACTGACCTTGCCGTATCCCTGCGTTGTCTTTTCACTCGTGCGTGTGCCCCCGACTTGCGTGATGACATCACTTCTGGAAAGTGACATCATCGTGCAGGTCAAAGGGCAGCCCCACAGATCGAAGGGTGCTCCTGTGCTCACCGAGGGGCACGATTCGGCCCCAAATGGGCCCTCTGAGAAGTGCTTCATGGTGCGATTCGGGCCACTGAGGGTGTAGGAGCACGCTGCACCACTTGGGGCGTGCCATGCTTCCCGGGGGGGGGGGTTGGAGTCCCGGGGAGTGTGCCCCCCCCCCGCCAGCCAAGTAAGTGGGCACAGGGAGGGAAGGCGGGAGCAGGCGATATAATACAAAACAATGGACCGTGAGGTAATGTTCCCAGACAGCACAACAGAGCCCCCGTGTGGTAGTAAAGCGTAGCTACACCAATGCGCTTCAAAATAAAATGTTATAATGAGGCATCAGTGCCAGATTGCATTCACTGCCTCGCATGTAAACATCTTCAGTCATTAATTGTTGCCAAATTACAAAGGCCAACGCTATAACCAGGGCTCATTTGGGGTGGGGGGGCATGCTAGAACGCCGTTCCGCCAGTTCCCCCAACAGGTCACGTGTTGGGTGGCCCCGCCCACCTGACTTTCGGCCATTTGGGGCCATTTCGGCCTAGATTGGTGCCAAACAGCCCAAAATGGCCAAAACAGCCCAGATCTGGTCGGTGCCAGGCAGGAGAACCCTCTCCTGCCAGGCACTGAACCAATCTCAGCTGTTTCAGCCCTGGTCCAGGCCGAAACGGCTCGGATTGGGGCCAAAACAGCCGGGACTGGGTTGGTGCCTGGCGGGAGACCCCTCCCCTGCCCAGCACCGACCGGATCTGGGCTCTTTTGTGCCCGATCCAGGCCAAAACGTGCCTAAAATGGCCATTTTGAGCCGTTTTGGGCCTTTTTCAGCCAGGATTGGGGCCCAAACAGCCCTGGTTGGGCCACTGCCAGGTGAAGGAACACTCCCCCATCTGGCAGCAGCTGAATCCTGGTCATTTCGGGCCCAATCAAATCAATTATGCTAATGACACACTTCAGGTGATGGCAACGGGCGTGGCATATGCTAATGAGTTATGCTAATGAGTTCCTGCAGCTCTTTTTCTACGAAATGACCCCCGGCTATTACAAAATACAATAGGCAGGCACTCAATAACAATATCACATCAAAATGTAAATATAAATTAAATCAAATCCAAAAACTTCTTACAATGCCTACAAAATTTAATTTATATTTACATTTTGATGTGATATTGTCCTTTGTCATTTGGCAACAATGAATGACTGAAGACGTTTACAGGAGAGGAAATGAACGCAACCTGTTGAAGATTTCTGTCCACTTGACCTGAAGAAGGAATTTGAATTCAGAAACGGGATTAATACCAGAGGCCCGTCGTATTTCCATCTGATTGTGTCAACAATTGTTTGTATCAGACTACTGTGAACATACTGTAATTTACTTTGTTAAATTGGCATCGAAACCTCGTTATAACATTTTATTTTGAAGTACTTTGGTGTAGTTATGCTTTACTACCACACGGTGGCGACGTTGTGCTGTCCAGGCGGGGGAATGACAGCCCTATTAATATAAGAGACAATTTGTTTCACTTCAATAAGGAAGCAGTTCATTATCTGATTGATGGAGGTTATATAAGAGAATCAATTTATTGTTATTTATGTGGGGGTGTGCCTCAGCAAAAAAAACTGACAGGCCCCTCGTCCCTGTGGGGCCCCTAGGCTTCAACCTAGTCAGCCTCATGAATTATATGGCCCTGGTTGTCAGGGTGGGACAGAGGTGGAGCGGCAGCCTCGCGGATCTGAGAGTCCGAGACCATGCAGGGCTTTGTACACGATAGCCAGAGTCCTGACTGAACCTGGGAGTGGACGGGCACCCAATGGAGCGGCTGCAGAATGGGTGTGACATGCATACTCCATGTAGCACTTGAGCCGTGGCCTTCTGCATCCACTGGAGTCTCCGAGTCGCGTTCAAGCGCAAGCCCGTGTAGCATGCATTCCCGTAGTCTAGCGCTGATGTTACTGTGACATAGATCCATAATGAATTTACTCATTTGCATCCGTTTAAGATTTTATACCACTGAATGCTGTGAGGCTGTTTAATTAGTCAAGTAGCATCCGAGGCCTCAAAAGGAGCTGCGTAGATAAGATGTGCTGGGAGGGCTCTTTACATTTCATCGTACAATGAAGTGAGAGTTGCGAGCGTTTGATCTTTTCCCCAGCAACCCAGCAGAAACTTTAAGCGAGTTAATAATTTTTCTTGAAATAAAACAAGATGTTAAAAGATACATACAAATGCTAATTGGTTAGATTAATGTCGAAAAATACATGCCATGAAAATCCAGCGTCCTAACATTTCCCACCAGGGGTCGCCCTAAGTCCACTATGACTTGGGGTCAGGATTTCATTTCAACATTTCCCAAACTTCACTGAACTCCTGCAGTTGAAAGAGAATCAGGTTTCAGCTGAAGGCATCAGAATGCTGGGAAGGATTTTGAACCCAATGCACATATTCACGCACGCACACGCGTCTCTCTCACCCAGACCTCCTCTGCCACAGCCATCCATCAAAACCTCATCAGCTCTCTACAGGACACTTTTTATAGAAAGAGTGACAGTCACAAACTTGGATAAGTCTTTGCAACTTGAACACACATGACTCTAAAATGACTACCAGATAAAGAACAGGTGCTTTGAAATTACCTCTTTGCTATGGCTCGTTTCTCCAGCAAGACTAAACTTAACTTTTACTGGCAATTAAAAAGGCAATAAATCTACTGTTTCTTCAGCGACACTAATTAAGTGTCAGGGATAAAAGCAACGGGGTACTTCCATCATCACTTTCACAGAGGTGACGAGAACCACTGCAGGGCACATACGATTATCTATGCTTTAAAAATCAAATACGAGACAGACGGCTGGGTCGGCAAAGCCCAGGAAAGGTGCCTGAAGGTGTGACCAGAATTAGAAAGAGGTTATCCTAGAACAATAACACGGCAAACCCTTCAAAACATTAAAGAGCACTGAAAAGCAAATGGCGGCTCTTCCTAAAACCAGTTTCAAAAAATCAATAGCATGAAATGCTTTAGCAACGTGAGAACACACCAAAGGAAACAGAACCGGCACAATGTCGCTTGAATGGTTCAGTGCATTAAGGGGGAGCGCTGGGCCTCGCTCGAGGCGTTTTGGCTCCACATGCAAGGGACTCCACCTCCCCCCCCCCCTAAGCCAGACCTTGCAAGGACTTGGCTTGTGCGACGGGTCCAGGGGGCGATGCCAGCCACCTTCCCGGCTATGCCCCTTCGAGCAAGACCAGAAGATGATCACAGCTGGGGAGGGAGCAGGCGGTCCTTTGAGTGCCTGCCCCCCCCCCAGATCACCAGGCCTTTCAAGGTACAAACCAGCCCTTCCAAATGGGCCGAGGAGGGAACTGACCGTCTGTGAAGGGAGGGTCCCCCCGGAACTGGGAGTGGTGGTTTGGGGGGATGTATGTAGACTGCTGGGAGGGGGTGCAGGGCCCTGTGGCCGCCGTTGCACTTTAGGCAGAATGAAGGGGCAGAATCCTGCACTGTTCCAATGCCGACTGCGGGTGCGTCATATTTTGAAAGGCTCCCTTGTGAAAAAAAAGGCTCGAGGCCATTCCTTGCATGAAGAAATCAGGTGCGTAGGGGAGAGAGGTTTAGGGCGGCACTTGCTGGAGTAGGATTCAAAACTACAATTCCCACCTGTGGTCTGAAGGGGTGCAGTTCCAAATTTCACCTCCTCATTCACGCATCATGTACAGAATGCCTCTTGGAACATAGGAAAATAAGAGTCACCCAACCGGATCGTACCAATGGTCCATCTAGCCCAGTCGCCTGTTTCCAACAAGCAGCCAATCAAATGTTGCAGAGAAGCACAACCCCGCCCCGCATCAAGGTGTGCGGACAACAGCCTCCCTTCTGCCCTGCTGACTGCTCTCTAGCCTTCCAAACAGAATGCTTCTGGGGCTGAAACCCGTTTGGCTATCATGGCTAGCAGCCCCCTGTAGGACTATCCCTCCGTCTCTTACCTAGCCAGTGACCATTGCCGCGTCTTGTGGCGGTGAGTTCCACTGTTCAGCCCCTTATGGGAAGCAATTCTTCCTTTTGTCTGCATTGAACCGATCGCCCAGCCCGCCATGAGGCCACTGAGATCTAGCATAACGGGAAAGGAAGAAAAGGTTTTCTCTGTACACTTTCTCATCATCTTTCCTGTATGGGGGGAAGCAAATTTATTCTGTTTGTTTGCTTAAAACACTGGCATGCCATCTTTCTACCCAAACAGGGTCCCCGAGATGCGCAGAGTCCAGGGGCGGCACATAGCATCTGCACAGGGAGGGCTCAGAGCTCGAGTGGCATCCGCGCTGAGTGAAACACCCCCTTTCTTTCCGGCAACAGACTTGTTTCTTAACAGGAGGGGCCAGCCTGGGGCTGCCAAGTAGCCAGGAGAAACGTTTCCCGTTGCAGAAGTGGACGGCGGAAGCTTTGCGTGGCCTGGCGCTGAAATCACCGGCTGGGAGTTTGCTGCAAACCCAACGTGTTCAGAGGAGTCAGCTAGAGGGACTGACGGAAGAACAGGGCAAGCGCAGATGGGCGAGGGGGTGTGCGGCAGGTGATGGGCGCAGCTCGGAGACCTCCCAGGGTGTTTTTTCTCTGCTCCCTGACCCCCTTGTTTAGGCCACCGTGTAATCCTGATTCTGGTTGCACGGGCAATGGCGTGTTTGACTTAGGGTTGCCAACCTCCAGGTGATTCCCGGAGAGCTCCTGGAATTACAACTAACCTCCAGGGCACATAGATTGGCTCCCCTAGAGAAAATGGCTGCTCTGGAAGGCGGATTCTCTGGCACAATATCCCACTGAGGGTAGTTTTAGGTGGGTAGCCGTGTTGGTCTGCAGTAGAACAGCTGGATGTGAGTCCAGTGGCGCCTTAGAAACCAACAAGATTTTCAGGGTGTGGGCTTTGTAGAGTCAGGGCTCCCTTCTTTAGAAACGAGTAGGAACAGAGATCCTTGAGCCTTTACATGCTTCTGTAGTAGCATAGTGGTTAAGAAGCTGGGCTCTGAGCCAGCATTCTGCCCTGAATAGGAACAAAGACTTCTGAGCTTTTACAGCCCAGCCAGAGCTGGGTGGGGTTTTACAAGGGAGGCACCAGGAAGCAAAGGCACAATGCAGCTTGACAAGATGGGAAGGGTGTTGCAAAGGCAGAGGTCAGGATGGAAAGGCACAACGGGACAACGCAGCTCGATGAGAGCAAACGGTGCATCCCGAGCGAGATAAGAGCCCTCAGAGCCAAGCTACAAGTGAGGAATGACACTTGCCTGGGTCGTCACTTGTAGCTTGGCTCTCAGTCAGAACAGAGGCGGGGAACTTTGTGTCTTGATGCCCTCCCTTGTTAACCGCCCTCCTGCCTTCAGTCTGGGATCTAAAGTCTCAGGGCTGAACAGATTTAGGATCCTTCTCTCATTACAGACGCTAGTTTCCGCTCGAACCGAGCTTCCCTGAACCACTGCACCTTTGCATCCCGACAGCCTCCTTTGCTGCTCCCCTCTAATCGAGTTGCATGGCAGCTTTGCATCCCAATGCCTTGTTAACAACCTTCTGCCTGAGGTATAAAAGATCTCTACTCCTACTTGTATCTGAAGAAGGGAGCTCTGCCTCTGGAAATCTCGCGGGTCTCTAAGGTGCCTCTGGACTCAACTCCCGCTCTCCGTTTAGGGAATTTCTCTCCCCAGCCCCATAAAAGGCATTCCCCAACGCAGAGCTCACAGGCATCGTGTGAGTCCGGCTGCTGCTGCTGCTTCCTCGGGAGCTCCCCCCTTCTGTCAGGAATAGAAAGGCTCAGGGATCTCCGTTCCCATTCGGGCCTGAGGAAGGGGCTACAGTAGCCACCTAATGAAGTGAGGAAACAAATGGACAGAGCCAGACTAGTACCCAGAAACAGCCTACTCTAACCTAAAGGAACTAACCTAATGGAACCCAACAACAGAACACCGCTGGTTGTCACCTACAGCTCCCAGCTCAAACCCATCCAACGTATCACCAGTGATCTACAAGCCATCCTGGAAAACGATGCCTCTCTCTCAGAAGCCCTGGGTGGAAGACCTCTCCTTGCCTACAGACAGCCCCCCAACCTTAAACGACTTCTCATCTACAACCATGAATCGGCTGGCAGAGTCACCAGCACAGGTACCAGGCCCTGCAACAGACCCAGATGCCAGCTCTGCCCCTATATCTACCCAGGGAATACAATTACAGGACCCAATGGCATCAACTACACTGTCTCTGGCTCTTACAACTGCTCATCCTCCAATCTGATATATGCCCTCATGTGCCAACAATGTCCTTCTGCTCTGTACATTGGACAAACCAGCCAACCTCTATGCAAAAGAATAAATGGACACAAATCTGACATTAAAAATGGCAACGTCCAGAAACCAGCGGGAAAACACTTCAATCTACCAGGACATCCCATCAAGGACTTAAAGGTCGCTGTAGTTCAACAGAAACCTTCCAAGAACAGAATCCAGCGGGAAGCTGCTGAATTGGAATTCCTATGGAAATTTCATTCAGTCAGGCTTGGATTGAATAGGGACTATGAACGGTTCTCTCATTATCGGAAGTAACTGATTTCCTTATCAGAAGCGACTGATTGCATCTACTCCCCCCTCCCCTCTCCACCTATATAGCTAACCAGTTTCTTCATACCCTCCATGCATCTGAAGAAGAGAGCTGTGGTTCTCGGAAGCTTATGCCACAGGAAAGTTGGCTAGTCTTAAAGGTGCCACTGGACTCTTCTGTTGAGGGAGGAAGGGAGCTCTGACTCTCGAAAGCGCAGACGCTGCTCTCGAAGGCGCCCAGATCCTGCCGCCCGCCCCCCACAAGCTCCCTCCCCCCAGGCTCCACCCCCGAGTCTCCAGGGATTCCCCCCCCGGGAGTTGGCACCCGCGCTCCGCCGAAGGGCTCCGGCGCCGAGGAGCCTCCCCGCCCCGCGGCGGTCTACCTGGCGGCCGGCGGGGCTTCCGCGCTGGCCCCGCCCCGGAGGCGCCTCCCCTTGGCCGGCGGCGCCCGTTGTCCGGGCCGGCCGCGGCGCCATGGCCGAGCGGGGCGGCGGCGGCTGGAAGCGGCACGTCCTCCGGCAGCTGCAGCGGCGCGACCGGGCGCAGAAGGCGCGCTTCCGAGACCTGGTGCAGGCCTGTGAGTGCGTGCGTGGGGCGCGGGCGCGGGCGCGGGGGCCTGCCCCTCGGCAGCAACAGCCCCGCCAGGTAGGCTCCGACCCGGGTCTCTCCCCGGCCCGGCCCTGCCGGCATGCTCTAACCACTCGTCGATACTGACACTTTGGGTGGGTCGGAGAGTTCCCGGGGAGGGAATAGAGCGCTCTAAAGCCCCCCCCCTCCAAAGCAGCCAGATTCTCCAGGCGAACGACCGCCCCCCCCTAAGCTGGAGATCGGTGGCAATTCCGGGAGCTCTCCAGGTCTGGCCTGGAGGTTGGCAACCGCGGAACCCTTCGCGAGCCAGGCTGGGTTGGGCTGTCCCGGACAGATGCGCGGGTGGGAAAAGGAGGCTCGCCTTGGTGGCTAGCCAAAAAGGAGCCGGCAGAAGCCCTGAGTAAGCTCGGGCAAGGACCCCCCCCCCCCCCCCGTCCTCAGGAAAGGGCTGCTTTGCTCCGGAGCGACGCGGCTTTCTCCTCCTCCCGAGCAGGCCTTCCTTCTGGGACAGACATGCCTGCTGGGCTACACCTACTCCGGCAGAAATGAAAGAGAGGGGGCCGCTTTTTTGGAAGAGCAACCCTTGCCCTGCCGGCCTTTGATGGTTTGGTTTCCTCCTCCTCCTTCTGCACCTGCTTCCCGGCCAGGTGTGGCACACCTGCCCAGAGGAGCAGCCCTGGTCTCTTGGCCCCTGCGGGGTGGTCATGCGGCTAGCAGGCTGGCTCCCCTGCCCAGCCCTTCCCTCCGGCCGCCTCCTGCTGCTTTGCTTGGCCTGGTTGTCATTCTGGCTGAGTCACCGCTGGCCCTCGCCCTGAGCCAAGCCAGGAATGGAGGTTTCCGCTTCTCAGGCTACCCCGCAGTGGCTGCAAGCGAAGAGGCTGCCTTGACTTGCAGCTGGCCAGCAACAGGGTGGGGCCGGGATGGGAGATGGACTCCGCGGGGGTCCTTCTCCACCTGCAAACCTCCACGATTTTCCCAACCCTAAGTGCCAGTGTTTCCTAGTGGTTAGAGCATCACAGGAGACAGGAGAGGAGAGAGAGCTCAGGTTCATATCCACATGAAGCCTACCTTGCGGGGTTGTTGTTGTTGCCAGGATCAAACATTTGAAGGGGCCTTATGCAGAATTAGACCTTGGTCCATCAAGGTCAGTATTGTCTGTCCAGACTGGCTGCAGCCCTCCAGGGCCTCAGGCAGAGGTCTTTCACTTACCCTCCAGTACCTGATCCGGAGGTACCATGCATCTGATGAAGAGAGCTGTGGCTCTCGAAAGCTTATGCTGCAGTAAAGTTGGTTAGTCTTAAAGGTGCTACTGGACTCTTTTCTGTTTCCCCCCAGTATCTGATCTTTCAAACAGGAAATGCCGGGGACTGAACCTGCGTCCTTCTGCATGCCAAGCGAGGGCTGTGCCACTGAGCTACGGCCCCTCTCACTGGAACCTCTCTGCCAAGTGCCACATATGGTTGCAAGGTGGGTGGCAGAGGAGGTCCTAAGAGGAGGATTTGCGGAGGCATTAAAGGACAGAAGTTCTGTGGCAAAGCAGGCTGCATCCTACCATGTTCTTGCCCTGCTTATATTCATTGCGTACTGGTTGAGCTATCCCCTGGAGGAGGGAATCCTTGCACGTTCAGTCTCGGGCGCCAAAACACCACTCCTAGTTCTACAATAGTCAAGAGTTCAGTAGCACCTTTAAGACTAACCCACTTTATTGAAGCATAAGCTTTCGAGAACCACAGCTCTCTTTGTCAGATGCATCATCAGATACTTCTTTTTTTTTAATTAAACAGTTTTCTTGTAATCAAATACATAAGATACAGATTGTAGTTTGTCATTTACAGAAAATTTTAGATTAAAAAACTTTGCAATAAAGTGTAGTAAAATGTAGCGGTTGCTTATGAGAGACAAGAGGCGAATGAATACTATTATACACAACACCATACATTAAAAACCCTTAAATTTAGTAAGACACATAAAAGTAATTTACACATATGAATGTAAATAAAACTGTTTTAAGCCTGGATGGGATCTATTAATTTCAAGATGTTCGAGGAAGGGAAATTTGTGGTTTACTTCTGACAAAGAGAGCTGTGGTTCTCAAAAGCTGGCAATGCATCTGATGAAGAGAGCTGTGGGTCTCAAAAGCTTATGCTACAAATAAGTGGGTTCGTCTTAAAGGTGCTACTGGACTCTTTACCATTTTGCAACTACAGACTAACACAGCTAACTCCTCTAAATCTAGTTCTACAGCATCTTACCCAGATTTCTGTCTGTTGGAGTGGTTTGTGAAATGAAGCCGGCGGTTTGCATATCCTCTTGTCTCTCAGCTTTCACTGACAAGGATCCTTTCTTCCCCTAAAGCTGGAACCCACAAACACTGCCACACACCCCTGCTGTGTAGTGTGTCTTGAAGCAAAAGAGGAAGACCTGTTTTTCAGAAGGGAGAAGGGAGAAGCTCTCCCACGCGTGACAAGTGGTGCCTGTCAACATGGCCTCTTCTGTACAATCTGCCCATTTTTATTCCCCTCCTCTCCCACGTGCACGTTGGCTTTCATGGAACTGCCACTCTCCATTTTACCCGTGCAGCAGCAATCCTGTGAGGTCATATACGCCGAGATTTGGATTTGCGTTCCTCTGGTCCTTGCCTGACACAAACCAGTGTACTTTGTCACCTCCCTGTTTGCAGACGAGCCTGGAGTGCGGAGGCACGGGGCCTGTCTAGCACGCAGAGGGCCCCGGGTTCAATCTCTGGCGTCCCTAGTGTGTTGGAAGTGTTAGGAAAGGCCCCAGACCTCTGCTGGACCCCCGAGAGCAAAAAGTGCTTAACTCAGTGGGTACAAGGGTTTGATTCAGTATGTGCTACATTCAGTCTCAGACTCTTAAGTTAATTTTTTCACTCTCCTAGCTCCGTAAATGGCAGCTGACATGGCTATATCTGCCTACTGGGCAGCGATCTGTCTGTTAGTTCCTCTGAATTCCCAGCTTTCATGTTTTTAAAAAGGAAGCCTCTATCCTTTTTCATTGTGGAGATGCCTTTCCCCTTACATCAACGCAATGAAAAGGGCTAGAGACATACTTTCTAAAACAGGAAAGCTGGGAACTGAAAGAACCTAGACCATTATAACGCTATAGTGGTATGTCAGTTGCCAAGTTTTTAAAAATCCCTCCAGTGGTGCAGGGTGTGTATATGTGCATGGGGGGCGGGGGTGGTATCACAGGTGTAGACAAGGAAAGAGCAGAGAAAACTTCTGTGTGGGTTCCCCATTGCAACTGCATATCTTTATTTGCAGCGGCAGTGAATGCTGTCCAGCATATTGTCTCCGTCTGGAAGCAGCCTTAGAGAAGAAGTTAGGAAGTTTTAGCCGAAAGCAACTTCCTTGTCATTCTGCTCTAGGGTTGCTCTCGGGAGCCACAGGGGGTGAGCCCATCAGTACAGGAAATAGGTGCAGGGTATGAGGTCACACCGAAGGGCTGCCCATTTATTTTAGCAGCTTCTGCTTCTGACTCATCGATCTGTGGATGTCAACAAATGATCTTGCTACCGTCTGCACTGTGGCGAGCTTCTGCTACCTTCTGTCAATCAAGCAGCCGCTAAAGGTGGAAGAGTGGAACAGGCTGGATAGTTTGGGGGCAGTTGGCAACCTGACTTCCCAAGTGACAAGAAGGAATTGAGGGTTTTAAGAGAGGTGCCTGTGCAACGACTGGGGTGTGCCAGCCGCGTTTTAAGCATACGGCAATCATAAGGCGAAGATGTGCGGCTTTCGGAGGTTTTATCCGGCAGCCCACTGAACAGTTTAATCGCCTGGTCGAGCTTCCAATTATTTGGACTTGCATCAAATTTCATCTTTCCTTGTCTCCAAAGTGCTCAGGATTGTCCTGTCCTTATTTTCGCCTTACAACAGTCCTTTGAGGTGGTTTTGGGCACGGGAGAGAGATGGAGCCAAAGGAGCCTGTTGAGTTTTTGTTCTGTTTCTCACTGAGGTGTTCAGAATGCAGGCAGGGGTTCACACGTTGGAACGGGTGTCAGCGCACAGAAAACCAGCAGCTCAGGGACGAGGTGCTACACTACTTTTCTGTGTGCAGGGAATTTTCTGGTGTGGAGGAGTACCCTGTCAGCCAAGCCCCTGCTTGCAGTCTGAACAGAGATTTCCCGCGAGGTCTGGGCTGCTGGCGGGACAAAGGTGGGAACCCTGGTTCGAGTCCAGCTGAGATCCCAGCAGAGCGCAGCTTTGCCAAGCCAGAAGATGGTCTTGTGGTTAAAGTGTGGCTAAAGGATGTTGACGGTGGCCATGTGAGGTTCCGTGCACGTTGCTGACTAATTCGGATGTGACTTTTGGGTTCCGCAATTATCCAGAGCGAGAGCAGGGAGGGGCTTGCTTGCCTGGTTACTGACGGCGGGGTCGCTGATGCTTCCTAAGCAGAAGGCGTCTGTGCGCACGTTCATGCGATGTGCTCATGTGCAAAGAGGCGAAGGAGTGCTTGGCTAAAGTCTCCATTCACACTTGCTGCTGGAAAACTTGCCCCCCCATCAGAAATAGCGCCCCCCCATGGCAGCCCACTGTAGATCAGGAGGGACCCAGTCAAATACTTGAGGAGTGCATGCTTTGCACCCCTGATGGTGAGCCAGAACAATCGTATTATTCTTGTGCTGGGTGGGTGGGAGAGCAAGGAAAGCTCTGACCCTCGAAAGATCTCGCACCCTGGAAATCTCCTTGATCTTCACGGTGCTATGGGACCCAAATCTTGCGCTTCTACTACAGACCAACTCAGCTACCCATCTGAAACTTTTCGTTTCCCTGCTTCTGGCCTACCTGTAATTGTCCCAGAAAGAAAGAACCTTTTTGTGAACTTGGGCAGATCATAAGAGGGAGATCAAGAAGGGTTACATCAGGGCTTAGTTCTTGTGGCCCCTTCTTAGACCCCCAGGGTAAGGCTGATCGCCACCTTGGGGTCAGGAAGCAATTTTCCTCAGGCCAGGGATCCTCAGCTAGGGATCCTGATGGTGTTTTGCCATCTTCTGGGCATGGAGCAGGGGTCACTGGGTGTGTGTGTGGGGGGGGGTAGTTGTGCATTTCCTGTATTGACGGGGTTGGACTAGATGACCCTAGATGTCCCTTCCAACCCTATCCTACTACATAATTCTGTAAGCGGGTTTCCGATGACTCACCGGGAGTTCACAGTGCAGGTGTGTTAGTGCGCCCCTAGCAGGAGAAGAGGGGAGTTGCTCCATCGGCCAGTGGGGCCGGAACGAGTCGCTGCCGGGCGCAGGAGCTGAAGCCGCCCCCCCCCCCTTGCATGCAGAACATAAGAACATAAGCAAAGCCATGTTGGATCAGGCCAGTGGCCCATCCAGTCCAACATTCTGTCACACACAGTGGCTAGAAATCCAGTGCCATCTAAAGGACTGTCAGTGAGGCCAGGACACCAGAAGCCCTCCCACTGCCTTCCTTCCAGCACCAAGACAACAGAGCACCACCTCCCCACAAAGAGAATACCATCTATCTCCTGTGGCTAATAGCCACTGATGGACCTCTGCTCCATATATTTGTCCAGTCCCCTCTTGAAGCTGGCAATGCTTGTAGCTGCCACCACCTCCTGTGGCAACGAATTCCATGTGTTTATCACCCTTTGTGTAAAGTAGTATTTTCTTCTATCTGTTCTAACCCGACTGCTCAATAATTTCATAGAGTGCCCACGAGTTCTTGTATTGTGAGAAAGGGAGAAAAACACATCTTTCTCTACCTTCTCTAACCCGTGCATTATCATGTAAACCTCTATCATGTCTCCCCTCAGTCGTCTTTTCTCCAGGCTAAAGAGCCCCAAGCGCCTCAATCTTTCCTCATAGGGAAAGTGTTCCAACCCTTTAATCATTTTAGTTGCCCTTCTCTGTACTTTTTCCAGTGCTATGATATCTTTTTTAAGGTGTGGCGACCAGAACTGTACACAGTACTCCAAATGAGGCCTCACCATCGATTTATACAGAGGCATTATGATACCGGCTGATTTGTTTTCAATCCCTTTCCTAATAACCCCTAGCATAGCATTAGCTTTTTTTATGGCAGTCGCACACTGTGCTGACGTTTTTAGTGAGTTATCTATCATGACTCCAAGATCTCTCTCTTGGTCAGTCTCCGCCAGTTCAGACCCCATCAACTTGTATTTATATTTTGGATTTTTGGTTCCAATGTGCATTACTTTGCACTTGGCTACATTGAACCTCATTTGCCACATGGATGCCCACTCTTCTAGCCTCGACAGATCCCTTTGGAGTGCCTCACAATCCTCTCTGGCTTTCACCACCCTGAACAATTTCGTGTCATCTGCAAATTTAGCCACTTCACTGCTTAATCCCAATTCCAAATCATTAATAAACAAGTTAAAAAGCATTGGACCCAATACCGACCCCTGTGGCACCCCACTGCTCACCACCCTCCACTGTGAGAAGTGCCCGTTTATACTCACTCTCTGTTTCCTATTAATTAGCCAGTTTTCGATCCACAAGAGGACTTGGCCCTTTATCCCATAGCTACTGAGCTTACTTAGGAGCCTTTGATGAGGAACTTTGTCAAAAGCTTTCTGGAAGTCAAGATAAACAATATCTATCGGGTCTCCCTTGTCCACTTGTTTGTTCACTCCCTCAAAGAACTCTAACAGATTGGTGAGACAAGATCTTCCCTTACAGAACCCATGCTGAGTTTTCCTCATCAGCTTTTGGTCATCAATGTGCCCACTAATTTTATTTTTGATAATAGTTTCCACCAACTTACCCGGTATTGACGTCAGGCTGACTGGCCTGTAATTTCCCGGATCTCCCCTGGAACCTTTTTTAAAGATGGGGACAACATTAGCTACCTTCCAGTCCTCAGGAACAGATGCAGAGTTTAATGACAGATTACATATTTTTGTGAGGAGATCTACAAGTTCACACTTGAGTTCTTTCAGAACTCTTGGATGTATGCCATCTGGGCCCGGTGATTTATCAGTTTTTAAATTATCTAGCAGTCGCATAACCTCCTCTCTCGTCACCTCAATGTGACTCAGGTCTTTCAAAACCCCTCCCAAAGTCAGTGCTTCCGGAGTGGGCATGCACTTCTTATCTTCCACAGTGAAGACAGAAGCAAAGAACGCATTCAGCTTCTCGGCCATTTCCCTATCACCCTTTAGTAATCCTTTTACGCCTTGGTCATCCAAGGGCCCCACTGCCTCCCTAGCTGGTTTCCTACTTCTAATATATTTAAAGAATTGTTTATTGTTTTTCTTTATGTTCTTTGCAATATGCTCCTCATATTCCCTTTTTGCCTGTCTGATCACAGACTTGCACTTTTTTTGCCACAGCTTATGCTCCTTTTTATCAACCTCACTCCGACTAGTTTTCCACTGCCTAAAAGAATCCTTTTTACCTTTTACAGCTTCTATTACATTGCTTGTTAACCATGCTGGCCTTTTCCTAAACCTATTTGTGCCTTTCCTAACCAGCGGTATATATTTAATTTGAGCTTCCAGGATTGTAGTTTTAAATAGTCTCCAAGATTCCCCAAGTGTTTTGACCTTTTTTACTTTCCCTTTCAGTTTCTTCTTCACGTACCCCCTCATCTCAGAAAAGTTACCCCTTTTGAAGTTAAACATGGCTGTGTTGGTCTTATTTGGCAATTTCCTATTTATACATATGTTGTACTCAATAACATTATGGTCACTGTTCCCAAGTGGTGCAATCACATTTACATCTCTCACCAGGTCTTCAGCATTACTGAGGACCAAATCCAGGATCACCTCTCCCCTAGTAGGTTCTGTAACCATCTGTTCCATAGCACAGTCATTGAGACAGTCTAGAAACTCACTTTCTCTCCCCCGATTCGAACACCCATTGGCCCAGTCAATGTGTGGGTAGTTAAAATCACCCATTACAACACAGTTTTTTTGTTTAGCAGCCATCTTTAATCCTGTCATCATTTTATAATCCTCCTCTATTTTCTGATCTGGAGGGCGATAACAAACTCCCACAGTTAAGTTTCCATTTGGGCCCGTAATTTCAACCCATAGCATTTCCAGAAGCGAATCTAATTCAGTTACCTTCTCAATCTTACTGGAATGTATACCTTCTCTGACATATAGAGCCACCCCACCACCAACCCTTCCCTCCCTATCCTTCCGATATAATTTATATCCAGGAATCACCGTGTCCCACTGATTTTCCTCATCCCACCAAGTTTCTGATATGCCCACAATGTCTATGGATTCGCCCAACACTAAACATTCCAGCTCCCCAATTTTACCTCGGACACTTCTAGCATTTGTATATAAACACCTGTAACTTCCCCGGCACACTTTGCCTCGAGACGTAGTTAGGTCATCTGCACTGTTTGTCTCCATCTCAGTTGACAACTCTAATCTATCTCCCTGTAGAAGTGTTATACCTAGCCCTTCATCTCTCTGAGATGAACCATCCTGAACCAGAGACACTTTATCTCTTGTCGGCTTTCCCCTAGCATTTAGTTTAAAAACTGCTCTGCCACCTTTTTGATTTTAAGTGCCAGCAGCCGGGTTCCTTCTCGGGACAAGTGGAGACCGTCTCTCTTGTACAGCTCCCGCTTGTCCCAAAAAGAATCCCAGTGCCTAACAAACTTGAACCCTTCCTCCCTACACCATCGTCTCATCCACGCATTGAGACTCCTGATCTGCGTTTGTCTCTCTGGCCCTGCGCGTGGAACAGGTAGCACTTCTGAGAAGGCTACCTTGGAGGTCCTGGCCTTGAGTCTCCTGCCTAACAGCCTAAATTTTTGTTCCAAGACCTCACGACTGCCTTTCCCAACATCGTTGGTTCCAACATGGACCACGACCGCTGACTCCTCCCCAGCACTATCTACCAGCCTATCTATAACACGCGTAATGTCCGCTACCTTCGCACCAGGCAGGCAAGTCACCATACGGTCAGAACGCAGTTGTGCCACCCAGCTATCTACTTGTCTAAGGATCGAATCACCAACTACCAAGAGCCTCCCTCCCGCCCCACCCAGGGATGGTTCCTTGATGCGAAGGGAAACCTGCTCACCAACTGAAGAAGAGGTCCCTTCTGAGGGCATGTTCCCCTTATCCTCAGTACGGTGCCCTGATTCCACAAGATCCTCATTCTCCTTGACAACAAGAACGCTGCCATTTTTAGAGTGGGACACATCTATCCTGTCCCTGAGAATCTTGTCCTCGTGCCTATCTAACTGTCTCCGCTTCTCCAGGTCAGCCACCTTGGCCTCAAGGGTACGTACTCGTTCCCTGAGAACCAGGAGCTCCTTGCAGCGAGCACACATCCAGGACTTCTGACCAGAAGGCAGATAGTCATACACGTGACACTCAGTGCAATACACTGGAAAGCCCCCAACCCCCTGCTGGCATTCTGACTTCATTATTCTGTTTTAGGAATAACACACTAAGAGGAAAGAAAACGGCTATGATCCCCCGGCTAAGAGCCACAGGCCAAGAGCCCTTTAGCTCTCGCCCTTGCCCAGCAGTTGCCTTTTCAATGCAAAAGGTCACTTCCTGCTAAGCACAGGAGGTGAGCACAAAGGGGGGGGTGTGGCTTGTACTCCAGCAACCCCCAGCAGCCTTACAAACACACTCACCCTCAAACACAATCAAGCCCAAACACACTCAGCCTCAAAACTACACTCAAATCAACACAAAACTACACACAAAAAGCCCCAAAGCTAGAGAGGACCACCCTTAGCTTCTCAGCTTAACCCACCACAGCCAAGAAAGGCAAAAAGCCCTTACCTCCTCTAGCAGCTGCAGACCATGTGCTCCTGAGCCCAGGTGACTCTGCTCTGCCCTGCCCCTGCCCAGCAGTTGCCTTTTCAATGCAAAAGGTCACTTCCTGCTAAGCCTTCCTGCTAATTTCCCATCTTATCTAGATTATATCAGCCCCCACCCTTTCCCCCCCTCCTTATTGACTTCCAACAGCTTTCCAACCCCTAACCCATCTTATTATTTAAGTTACTCTTACCTATAATTTTCTAAATCTTACGTATATTATATATATCCCTTATTCTAAGCATATTCAAATTCTTCTATATCTCCAATTTTCTAATATAACAATCTACATTTCACTGTTTAAACTATCTATTTTTAATACAATCTTTTTGTTACTAATATCAGCTTAGATTAATTAATAACTAAATTTCCCCATTAGTGGTAAAGTTACTTCTCTCTCCCCTTTATAAAGTCACATATTAATAATTCTCAAACTGCCACAGTTCTCCTTTCACATCCCATTTTTTTTCTAAATATTGTTTCAGCTTCTCCCAGTCTGCAATGTATTCTCCTGGATCAAGATCTTTCAATTTTCTTGTCATTTTGTCCATTTCTGCCATGTACAACAATTTGTAAATCCAATCTTCTATAGTTGGTATTTCTTGCACTTTCCATTTCTGCGCATACAAAAGTCTTGCTGCTGTGATCATGTAAAATAGCAATGTTCTGTGCTGCTTTGGAACATCTTCCATCCCCAAATTCAGTAGCAGCAATTCTGGGTTCTTATTTATTTGGGTTTGCAAAACCTCATTAATTACTCCAATGCTGGAGTTCCTGAGGCTGCTTGGCACACTGGCCAGGATCCCGCAAGGAACCACCCCCGGTGCACTGCTTGAGCTGTACCACAGGGTTGCGTCCAGCCAGCCTGGCCCTTCGCCTGCTCTGTGCCACCTCAGCCGGTGCCTTCTGCTGCCTGTGTCCCTGCAGACTGGGGGAGGTCCCGGGGGACCACAGGCCAGAGTCCTGCCGGGCAGAGGGCTGGCGACGGTCTCAGAGGCTGATGGAGGGGGTTCCCTCGCAGGCCCTGGCAGGGGGTCCTCTGGCACTGATGAGATGTCCTCAGGTGCCCTTGCGGTGCTGGGTCCTTCCTGGTCCCTCTGGCCCACGACAGTCCCTGACCCAACAGCTGGGGCTCCTCCTCCGGGGATTCTGAGTCCATTGCTGAGCAGTTCCAAGGGGGTCGTGACCGTTGCCAGCTCTAGGTTGGGAAGTTCCTGGAGACTTGGCGGGAGGGAGCTTGGGGAGGGCATGTCATGTCTGTGCCCATCCATGCCCTTGTTTTAAAGCAAGCTTCTGGCTGTACACAGATCTCTTGTTGAGGATGACGTATTAGCGGCTTGCTACAGTATATCAAACCCTCTAAACCATCCCCCACCCTCAGTGTCTACCCAGCTGGTCCAGAAGGTGGGAAAGTGAACGGAGCTGTCCCAAGGCCGCTGTGGTGAGCCATCTCAGATAAGGCTGTCTCGGGAACCAAGCTGCTCCTGCTAACACACACACAGGAAATGTTACTGGAAAAGTACAGCAAAGCAAAAACAATATGGAAGGACTGTGGGCAGCAGACCTGACAGCCAGCCTGGACAGGGCCTTGGGGATGAATAAAGAGGTGGGGGGGGGGTGCAGAGAAGGGAAGCAGGGGAGCCGAGAGGAGGAGGTGTGCTCCTGGGCAAGGTAAGACAAGCAGGCCTGGTCAGGCCAGGGCACTATCCCACTGCAGATGCACGTCTCAGCCCCCTGGGGCATTACAGGGGCAGAGTGGGTGGGGGACTAGGGTTGTCAGGTCCCTATACCCTCCCAGCAGGTGGCAAGGTCTTCGGCCCTAATGAAGTGCAGGAAGGCTCCTGCGGCCAGCCTGATGATGCCAGGCGCTTGCCATCTCCCGCCAACCACTGGCAGGGCAGCGGGGCAAGGTGTCAAACCCTTGGGAGATTTCCTGCAACTGGCGGGCAGCTGGGAACCCACGGGGGACGGGAGACAGTTTAGACTTGGTTCCTGACAGCAGTGACACCGAGGGTTGCCGGGTGTCTGGTTTTCACCCGAGCAGTCCAGTATTTTCTTGGACTGTCCGGGAAATCTTCAAATAAAATACCAGACATATAAATGTCCAGTATTTTCATGCGGTGGGGAGGTGAGGAGGAGCAGCTGATAGAAGCAAGATGAACAGCCACACTGGCTGCTGCTGCACCTGCTGGGCGCAGAAGAACTTTGGCAGGCTGTGGTGCCAGTTTGTTGCTATGACTGCTGCTGCGTTGTGCTGTGCTACATGGGCGGCTGGCTGCAGCTGGCGTCTCAGAGACAAGGAGGATGGGGGGGCCTCCCTCCCTCTGTGAAGGTTTTGTTTGGAACTGGGAGTGGTGGTTTTGTGTGGGGGGTATGCAGATTTCTGGGAGGGGATTCTGGGCCCTGTGGCAGCCGTTGCACTAGGTAGGATGAAGGGGCAAAATCCTGCACTGTTCCAAGGCCGACTGCAGGTGCGTCATATTTTGAAAGGCTCCTGTGTGGGGGGAAAAAGGCTCTAGACCATTCCTTGCATGTAGAAATCAAGTGCATAGGGGAGAGAGGTTTAGGGCAGCGCTTGGCTTGACGTGTTAATTAGTGAAGAAAGTTTTGGTAAGTGGAGAAGGATTCAAAACTACAATTCCCACCTGTGGTCTGATGGGGTGCAGTTCAGAATTCAACCTCCTCTTTCATGCATCTTGTACAGAATGCCTCTAAGAAGCAGTTCCACAGTTCAGCAGTTCTTTTTTTGAAAATAATTTTTATTTTTTAAAACAGATAAGGGGTATAGAAAGAAAAGGGAGACTGCATCGGGGAAAGGAAATTTACTCTGTTTGCTTAAAACATTTGCCTGCTGCCTTTCTACCCGAAACTGGGTCCACAAGGCAGCGATAGTTCAGGACAGCACATAAACATGTGCACAGGGCTTGAGTGATATCTGCATCGAGTTGGAGCACACACACCCTGCTCCTAGCAGATGGAGGCACTTGCTTAGCAGCCACAGAAAGCCATTCTGCATGTGCTCAGAAGCACCTTTTTTCTGGCAACGTATTTGTTTCTCTAAGGGTCCCAGGCTGGGACTGCCAAGTAGCCAAGAGCTTACCACTCTGCTCCACGGGGCTCTTGGTTTCACTTAGGTAAACAGTTGAAAAGAAAAGGGCAAGGAAACAGGGAAGGAAGAGAGAAAACTACGAAAAAGAAAAGAACAAAGAAAAGTAAACATATCTATTATGGTCCACTTACAACACTGCTCAGTATAGATTTGAACAACATATTTAAGTCCTTTTACATTCTTGGCAAGTTCAAGTCTTTATGCTTATTTGTAATCCAATTATAAAACGGTATCCAAGGTCCGGCAAATTCTTCTTCCATTTTCCCTTTTAATATTATTGTCAGTTTGTCCATTTCCGCTGTTTCCATAATCTCTCCCACAAGTTCTTGGATTGGTGTTATTTGTTGTTTCCGATAAAATGCTAATAAAATTCTGGCTGCTGTCACTGCATGTATTATAAAGTGTTTTTGATCCTTATTAAATTAATCTGGATTGTAGTTCAGTAGAAACAGTTCTGGCCTAAAAGGTATTGGTATCTGTAAGATTGTATGAAGCAGTGTATGTGTCCTTATCCAAAATCTACGTACAACTTTACAGGTCCACCACATGTGGTAGAAAATTCCTGTACATTCTTTACATTTCCAGCATCTATCTGGTGTATTCTTATACATTTTAGCCAATCTATCCGGAATTAAGTACCATCTATAAAACATTTTATACAAATTCTCTTTCAAGTTAATTGATTTCGTTATTTTCATGTTAACCTTCCATATTTTATTCCATTGTTCTAGTTCAATTTCCTGTCCCAAATTTTGTAACCATTTAGTCTTACAATTTTTACCACTTCATTTCCCTTCTTCATTTGCATGAAAAATACATACATCTTTTTAATCCATTTTTCATCAGAGTCACATAACAGTTATTCAAATTTAGTTTGTTCTGTGTAGAACCCTCCCGACTTTCTGTCTTTATGATATCTAGACTCGATCTATGTCCTTGACCACCAATCTAAATTAATATTTTGCTTTAATAGCTCTTCTTTTGTTTTTAAAACCCCTTTCTCGTCCAATAATTCTTTATATCCAACTATCTTATCCATCGAAAATACATTCGGTTGTGTAAAAGCTTCCAAAGGTGAAACCCATTGTGGAGTTTTAACATATATTAATGGTACACATTTGGAACTCTTAAGCAATCTCAGAAAAATGAAAAATGTTTGTGTTACATTTCTTGCTACCTAAGGTTGCCAGTTTCTAAACTGGTTTTGATCTGCAGCAGATACTGGCTGGTGCCATGAATCCTCCACATCACGCAGGCTCCAGCCTCACATTTCTGAATATTAAACCTCTGCGAAGCGACATTTTCTTCCAGGCCAATTGGCAATCTTGTTCCCATCTCATTATTTCATCAAGTGAGACATTTAAATGACTACTGCAGCAGCAAAAGAGTAATTCAGAAATTGCAAACTAATAATGAAATTCAATCTAACTGCATATTTTGGGCTGCAAAAACCTCTTTGGCACTTGTTGCTAGGTATTGTAGCTAAAGCCAATGTCTGGTTTCCTTTACATTTCACATTATTGCCCCATTTCATCCCCAGTGGCAGATTCTGAAAAATACTAGGAAATGGAAAGACTGACACTGTGTTCAGAGAAATCCCGGGTCTCCAAGGGCACCAGCAATGAGAAGAAATCCCCAGAAGAGGAAGGGCATTCGGACATTAGCAAATAAATGGCTCAGACCTGCATCTGTTAAGACAAAAAAAAGCAGGTTGGGTTAACTCTGTAAGTAGCTCCTTTTCCTGGGCTGAAATGGTAAATTAGGCTATAAATTAATAAATACTGCTTTGCAATCCTCCCCTCTGAAAAGGCCAGGATGCTGAGCAGGAGTCCCAGGGCAGGCTGCCTCCGTTGCACAGGACATAGAGCTGGCCTTGGCTATGGAGCATGTGCTGCCTGTGGAGTTAGTGGCATTCACCCACCCTGGAAGCATTCCTTGTGCCTCTTTTCCAGATTGCTGAAAGGTCCCTCAGCCTCTTCCGTAGAATTATCTCCAGGGCCGATTCCAGATGACTAACCTTAAGTCGCTTCATGCCGCCCTCTTCCGGATCGCGATGGGGAAAATGCGAAATATCGCGTTTCCTTGCGCGAGTTTTGCGCGACGATGCGCAAAACTCGCGCGAGGAAACGCAATATTTCGCATTTTCCCCGTCGCGATCCGGAAGAGGGTGGCATGAAGCGACTTAAGGTTAGTCATCTGGAATCGGCCCTGATGTCTCTTCTGCCCCTATAGTGACCACTTTGGCTCGTATTTCCTTTAAAAGATTAATTCCCGCTTTTGCTTCCTTGAGTTCTTCAAGGCTGGCTTTTAATTCCCTTCTCTCCGAGTCTGTCTACATAAGACATCTTATACAGAGATGCTCAAATGGCTTAGAGGGAAACTACACAAGACATCCAACATGTGAAGAACACGTGTTGGTTTTCCGCAAGTTTCCATGGGAAGTGTAGTGAGAAAGGAAGGCCACTCGATGCAATTCTCCCCTCCCACTGTTCAAGGACCATATTTTATTTAATTACTTATTAATTTATTTATTTTAGACTTTTATTGGACCCTCCCCACAAGCAGGCCCAGGGTGGATTACGTCAGATAAAAAACATTCATATACTTTCATCATAAAAGCAATAAAACAGTATAAAAATTCAGACATTCAAACGAACATCACAAATATTGAAGAGGGCAGCCCAGGAAGCCAGCAGCCAGCCCGCCTGCATGCCCGCCTCGCCATGCAGTGGTGGTGCCCAGTGCTCCCTTCTCTTCCAGCTCCAGCCAGGCGCGCTTGCGGCCACCAGGTCCCACTCGGAGATGGAGCGAACACCTAGCACGCTTCACCACCTCCCTAGGACTGAGGGCTGGGGCGTAGTCGACTGGCCGCCGCTGACGTGCTCCCCTCTCTGCCCTAAATGCACTCCATACTCTGCAAGGAGGAAATGTGCCAGCGGTGGCCAGAGGGGGCTGAGTGGACTATGCTGCAGCCCTCGGTCCTAGGGAGGCGACGGAGCGCGCACGGCATCGCTCAGTCCTTGAATGAGAGTTGGTGGCTGAGGCTGCCGCAAGCACTCCTGCTGAGGCGGGCAGAGGAGGGAGTGCTGGGCACCATCACCACATGGCAAGGAGGGCAGGCAGGTGGGGCTGGCTGCTGGCTTTGTGAGCTGCCCACCTCAAAATAGTCCTCAAGTGGTGGGAAGGTTTCTCTCCCTGGCAGAGAATCGCATCGAGCGGCCGTTCTTTCTCACTACACTTCCCATGGAAACTTGCGGGAAACTGACCTGGCTTATCGAGGTCTACCAAAAAAACCCTCATTTATACCACGGTGCCTTTGACAGTCCCAATGTTTTTGCATGGCGAAGTGGCATCTACTCATCCCATGATCATTTCTATCCTTTTTGTGTTTATTCTGTGCTTGGTCGCTCATTCTGTCATTTAAGAATGTATCATATGGTGTGTATTAAATAAATTAAGACCACTGAGAAAAGCCTCACGTCCGAAATGCACTTGGCGCCATGTATATTATGATGATGTATATTATAACAGTACTAGGCCATCTGTAAGCAGTCTTTAACGTGTGAGATCTCTGTGTGTTCAGGGAGATTTGTTCAATACTTTTTACACAAGGTACAGTACTTCTATGTGGAAACAGACTTCTGTTGTTTTAACTACCCAGTTTTATTGTTTGGAATTTTATTAATTTTCTTTTTGCTTTTTTGCATTGACCTTGGCATTTATATATAAAAAGATTCCCCCCCCCCTTTTTTTAACCATTTTGGTTACCGAAGCTGCAGAATTCTGCAATGAGGGCAGTTTCTGAACCGCCTCCAGGGCAGCCCTTCTTGGGTGGCAACAGTGCTGTGGAAGACCGGGGATAATTCCAGTCTGACCCCATCGCCTTCCTCTGCGCCGTCACATTTCTGGGTCATACTGTGCCCCCTCCCTAAAATTTCAGTGGGATTACCTGGATGAGAGTCGCTCAGATTCCAGATTTAATCATAATCATTAAAGTATAATCATTAAATTATACTTGCTGTTGACAAAGGATGTTGACTACTGACTTTCTGTGTGTGCGCACGTGCATACCCACAAGCGGTTTTTTGGTCTTGCTTTTCATATGTAGCTTGGCTTGCTTACCTGATCCATCTGCTCTATTTGCTCTTCAAGCAAATTAAATATGTACTCCTACGAACTACCTTTGTTTCATGCTGTGTAATGTCAGTCCTAGAATTGCTTATGTTCTGTTTCAGCAATTCTTCAGCTCTGTATTAGATCCTTGCTAATGCTATGTCTTTATAAACTTGTATTTATTTACCCTATGGCATTGTTTCTGGAAATGTCCTTGATGCTGTAGGGAAATGTCCCTGATACTGACTGTACTCATCTCACACTATATAATCTGCCTTGAGTCTCAGTGAGAAAGGCAGAATATAATATAATATAATATAATATAATATAATATAATTCATTGCATCTGTTCCTAGTGGTTTTGCCAGACACCCTGGTCTGGATTGCATAAAGGAATTTACAGACACGGCTGTGCCTAAGCTGGACGTCACATTCTAGGCTATTGTGGGACCTTGAGCTCTACTGGTTTCCGAATTTGGAAGTTGCTCACATGGTTACCTTTGACATATACACAGTTGTACTTGCTGAATATTCCAGCGGAGATGAGACGGATGTGGACCCCGTCAGGCGTCTCTGTGACCTCTGCCACCTGGAACTCCTCGAAGGGTGGGATCAGAATCTCCTCCTCTTCTGGGAAGAAGGAGAACTCCTTGATGTAGCCCCCGTAGCAGGTCTCAATGGTGAAGAAGGTGTCCTTTCCAAAGCTCATGGCCTGGTCCTTGTCCAGCGAGGAGGAAGCAAAGTATCCAAAACGGGCCTTCTCGGAGGGCTCCGCAATGAAGCTGGCACCTCTGACCCCGCGGTACGTTTCGTGGCACTTGGGACTGGCGTTGGCCCGCAGGACTTGAAGGGCTCTCGTCAAGAGGAAATGGAAGGCCTTGAAGTGGAAGGCCCTGAGGTAATACTCTTCGCTCTCCCCTGCTTTCCTTACAGCTCTGTTTAAATCGCGATATAAGAAGGCCTCTTTCCGTGTGTAGGCCAAGGCCGCGATGGCGTACTCCGGCTTGAGGTCTTTGGGCACTGAGGCAGAGGCCTTAATCTCATTCCACTTGGCAGTTGCATTTTCCCAGACCTTGGCATAGATGGTATCAGCAAACTCAGTGCGGAGGAGAGCCCCCACCTTATCCTCCATCATATCCTGGCAGCCGTTGTATTGGTCATCAAAAGAGGTTGTGGCCATGTCAAATGGCACCTCTCGGATCGATGAGAAGCTTCTCTCTATGGAGAAGCTGAAGACCTGAATCAGAAAGGAATATGTGGGCAGACAGCTAGAGCAAAGGCAGGCTGAGAGTGGGACGGCGTGCCTGGGCCCCAGAATGGGCTAAGCAAGGTGTAACTATGCTTGTGGCAAGCTTGACAGGTCTCCTGCTTTGGCAAGAGACCTCCACCCCCTGCTGGCTCCACCACTGCCAAGCTAGGCAGCAAAGGAAATGGGAAGGGCGGTGGTCTGATGCCATTGCGTCACTTCTGGCAAGACTCAGAAGTGATGTCATCGCATTGGAGGACGCTCTAGCATTCACCCACAACTCTGTGATTAAATGTGTCACCACGTTGCCGGCCAGCCCCCAATAAGAGTCACCTGCAGACAACCCTACGTATGACTGCACTGTAAGTGTCCTTGTGGCTGGATAAAGATACAAAGAAATTCTACCCTCTATGGCCCAAGATAAATAAGAGTTTAAAGAGAGTTGAGATTTTCTTAACAGGATCATGTGATCCATCATACCTCAAACGTTTAAAATCTGTTAGTATGTAGGATTGCCAGATGGGGTCTGGACTAATACCAGACCCTGAGGAGAAGAGAGGTGGACTTACTTTTTCATGCGTGGGCTCCCAGGACGGTGCGATGACATCACAGCAAGAAGTGATGTCACCACGCTGACGCCCTACTCCGGGCGCCACTCCTGAGCTGTACTGAGCAGCCTCAGGAGGCCACTCAGGTGCCCGGGCTGCTAGCCGCTTTCCTGAGCCATGCCACACAGCCACAGGAGGATACCTGGGAGCCTGGGCTGAGTGGCTGTTTCTCCCAGTCTACCACACCGCCACTCTGCCACATGGGAGAGGAGAGGGGGGAAGGGGCTGGGCCAAGCGTTCGATTTAAGGAGAACGATTTTCCTGGACAGACCCCCAAAATACTAGACGGTCCGGGTGAAAACCAGACAGATGGCAACCCTCTTAGTATGTGGTACAAGCGCCTGTGGAATGTGGCTCTGATGGAAAAAATTACCTCATCCCTTTGATTAGCAAAGACTTGAGTGTGCGTGAATGCTTTTTTGCCCTCTGGGGTCCATTTAGATCGTCTGCTAATCAACAATCTGCAGCTCTTCTCCCCCCACGCCACACTAGGAGTCTGTGGAAAGATGGAATTTGACGCATTTACTGAGCAGAAAGCCCCGGAGCTGCGGCAACGTCTTGTTGAAGTTGCAAAGCCAAAATGTACGGCAATAACGGGCATTGTATTTTTTTCTCAATTTCTTGGTTGTTTCACATTTGCTGTTTTAGGGTTTTTTTCTTTGTTGTGCTTTGTTAATATAGAATTACATGTAATATTTTTTTTAAAAAAAGAATTTAAAAAGGCATATTACTGGCTTTGCTTGCCATTTATCCACAGACAGCGGGCAATTCCCATCCTCTGCACTCATCGACTCAAAGGGCAGAAGAAAAGGGGGGGCAGCATTGATAGTGATGCTTTAGAAATTCCCCTCATTTCTGTATTAAAGACCATAGAGATTGGAGGACTCCCTAGAACATCACACCCAGAAGTGATGTCACATCCACTTGACCTCTCCCCCAAAGTGATGTTGCATCTGACATGATGTTCTAAGAATTTCCTGAATCTCTACAATCTTTACCATAGAGTTTGGGGAAATTCCTAGAGCGTTAGGGAGGATATCCCATCTAGGGTTGCCAGGTCCCCTCAACCTCCTGGCAGGGGGATAGGGGCCTGGCACTTACCTTGGGGGAGAGGGGTTGCACGTGCACACAAAGCGCGTGCGTGCCCCCACAAGTGCGATGATGTCACTTCGGGAGTAACATCATTGCACGGCCCCTGGGAGTGCGCCCACGCTCCACAGGGGCTCAAAACGGGCCCAACCCACACTGAAACTGGCCCGAAATGAGCCTATTTTGGCCGAAATGGGTCCATTTTGAAGCACTGTGGAGTGCAGGAGCACTTCTGCGCTCCGCAGAGGCCCCGATCCAGGCCAAAACGGGCCCAATCCCGGCAGCTGCTGCACACAGGAGCACGCAGTGCCACGGGGGAGTGCGCACGGAAGGATCCCCTGCCCCCACCGGGGGTCTGGCATCCCTAATCCCATCACATTCCCTGAAACCCCACCCTCCCAGGCACGGCCTTCCAAATCTCTTGCATTTACTGGCTCAGGGCTGGCAAGGCATCCCTACATTCCTGTTCCAGGCACGTGCATTTCCTTTGGCCATCATAACCGCCATGGGGAGACCAACATGTCACGAGAGATGGCTGGTCAGTCCAGTGGATGTGGGACTCTTACCAACACCCCTGCGCTGCTTCTCAGAACAACGGAGGCCGCTCCCTAACACGGTTTTCAGATCTAGGCCCTGCGCCAGCTACTCATTCTGCCCCAGTCTGCCGTTCCCCACAACAAGGTGAATCCATTTCCGTTTCAGACTCAAGCCCTTAGCCCCTTGTCCCCTCGTGCGTCCTTAATACCTGACGGTCTTGAGAGAGAAATCCCGCCAGGCAGAGAATCAGGATCACACGTTGTGGTGGCATCTTCCTCCTCGGCCTCCTGCAAAACATCCCGACCTCTCTTTATTTCTAGCCCGTGTTTTGCTGCCAGCCTTGTTGCTGAGAACAGACTTGGGGGCTAAAAGCTGCTGCGGGGGGGTGGCAGCCCCCATCCTTACTCTGCACCAAAACACACCCAGAGCCGGAAGCAGACCCCTCCCTCCCCAGATCCACACGATACACAACTCATCACACATTCTGTTAACTGGAGCCGGTGGTTCAGGCGGCCGTGTTTGGAGTTCTCTCTGCTTAACAAGGCAAAGGCTGTGGCCTCCCAGGGCAAGGAGGCAGGCAGGTCGTTCGGGGGCGGCACCATCCAGAAAGACGGCCTCCGCCCTTCAGGCTCTTTCCACCCTAGGATGTTGCCTCTTGCATGTCTCTTGCACCCCTCTGCGATCCCATTCGTCCCCGAAGCCCCCAGGATGACTTCAGTCCAGTCACTTTCTCCCCTCCCAGCCTACCCCGCAATGTCGTTGTGAGGATAAAAGGGGAATGGGTGGGATGTAGTGTCAAATCTTAGTCTTCTCCTCCCAACCATCTTGTGTCTTTAAAGGGATGCTTCCTGCCAATGCAGGGGACATGGGAGGGAATGTGGCACTGTTGGAACAGGCAATATCTAGTGTACGAATGAAAAGAGGATGACCTTGCAGAGGGTGGTGGGGAGAAGCTAGTCAGATAGGAATGGGGTGGTGGTCTTTACCTAAGGGTCCGCTCCCGGCATATCTCCAGAAGGCTATTCTCCTTCTTGCAAGTGCTGCACACAACACATCAGCACATCAGGCAGCAAGCATGTCTCTCTAGCATGCTGTCTCGCTCTATGTCCCTTCCCATCCAGTATGTTAGTTCCCAGAATAAATTGTTTTTGATCTTTGATCTTTAATCCATTCAGTCCTGATACCGACAAGACTCTCCCCATGGTTTTTAACCCCTAAAGATCTTCTGGCTAGGCTGCCAGAGGCCAGGATAAAAAATCCAGCTTGATATTGCACTGGGAGCCTCCTGAAAGGGGCAGGAAGTGGGCTCTCTACAAAGGGAGTTTCCCACCTGCTGGAAGGCTCTGTGGAGAGTACATGGACTAAAGACCTTTTATCTCAAGCCTCCCGGGCTCCACGCCTTGGCTAGGAATCATCGGCTCAAGCTTGCCGGACAATACCTGAGGCTCCTGGCTTGGCCCTAACCCTTCCACTCCCCACATTGATTCAATCATGCTCAAGGCAGAACTTCCCAGCCGTGGTCAGCAAGAGCGCCTCTCACGGAAATCCCAGTTTCGATCACCAGCCCCTTCCTCCAAGCTCCCCTCGCAGGACAACTTTAGCAGGTACTTTCAAACTCTCCAACAGATTTCAAGCGTCAACCCTAAATCCAGTCCTGTCCCAGCGAAACCACAGCCTCCCAGCGGATGGAATTAAAGCTTCATAAAAAGCACCCCCTCGACTCCCTGCCTTGGCAGCTGGGCCGATTCCAGATGGCCAGAAATTGCTGTTTTTCTGCGGAAATAATCGCTTACTGGCCACACGTTCACTTTCGTCTCCATCCACTTTGTCTCACAGCGTGCCGTGCCGTCCCGCTTCCAGATGTTCGCACGGCCAACTGAGGTACCCAGGATTGGTTGTTTCCTCCCCGTCACAGTTGACGTTGGGGGACTTCATTGGTTCGCATTTCGGTTTTTTTTAAAAAAAAATTTTTACGTGTTTTGCGCAAATGTGCAAATGTGCAGGTATGCGAATATGCAGCGTCGACTTTTGTGCACTTTTGTGCATTTGTGCACATTTGCGCAGTTCGATGTGCGCAAACGTGCAACTGCGCAAATGGCGCCCGGTTTAAAAAAAAAAATTAAGGGAATATTGTTGGAGGGAAAGGGGAGGGCCTCTCCGCGGCGACTAAGCGTCCAGAAGTGTGCAAACCCTCAATACCGCGTTCACACCGTCCGCTTATAGAGTGCAACCGAGCTCCATGGACCACAGGTAAGCCGGGACAGGAAATTGCGGGTGAGGTCGCTGAAAAAGCGAAAGCACTCGCTCTATTTGTGCCCATCTGGAATCGGCCCTGGTTTCTGGATCCAAACCTGCTTCTCCAACTTATGGCTGGCCAGACCCCCCTCCTTTGGGCTGAAATCACTGAATTTTCCTCTCCTTTGATCTCTGAAACTTCACCCCCCCCCAGACCTGCTTTTTATCACCCACTCCTCAACTGTAAGAAGTCCAGTAGCACCATTAAGACTAACCAACTTTATTGTAGCATAAGCTTTCAAGAATGCATCTCGAAATGCAACACGTCTGACCAAGAGAGCTGTGGTTCTCGAAAGCTTATTCTGCAATAAAGTCGGTTAGTCTTAAAGGTAGGTGGTACTGGACTTTTTACTATTTTGCAACTACAGGCTAACATGGCTAGCTCCTCTGGATCTACTCCTGAACTGGGCTCTAGCCCGTCTTTCCTCTTAAAGATCAGGCTTGTAGGTTTTCTTTCCTCCCTTTAGTCCCCCAAAGCACCTCCGGCTTGTCTAACTGCTAGCCAGTCCCCCTTTCCCAGGTTACCCCCCAATGAACAACCGTTCCCAGGCAGGGAAGTTTATGTAAAGGTTTTGTGTTTGTTTAGGGTACTGTCTCGTTTGGCTATTCTTGCCTTCCCATCATTCTCTGTCTTGTTAAGGGAATAAAGATCTTTCTTATTTAAGTGCTATTTTCTCCTTCATTTTTTGTTCTGCCCTGAATTGCGGTCTTGATATACATAGGCAGAAGATCTCAAAGTGATCAGCCCAGCGGATGCTTTCTATGCTTATGAGGGGCACTTTGCATTCATTCATTCATTCATTCATTCATTCATTCATAGTCCGCCTTTCTCACTGAGACTCAAGGTGGATTGCAAAGTGTGAGATTAGTACAGTCAATATCAAGGACATTTCCATAAACAATGCTACAGGGTAAATAAACACAAGTTTACAAAGACATAGCATTAGCAGGAATCCAATTCTACATAGTGGTGACGTCTGTGGTCCCTAACTCGTTCGCGAAGTATCTGAGAGCCCCCCTCCCTACAATACAAAAGCCTTTTTGAGTAATTTGGTTTTGCATCGTTTGCGGAAAGCCAGGAGCGTGGGGGCTCTCCTGACCTCCTCAGGCAGGCCGTTCCACAGGGCAGGGGCCACCACAGAGAAAGGCCGTGTACGGACTGCTGTTGATTTCACCCATTTGCAGGCTGGCACATGGCCCCTGCATAGCCCCTGCATAAGGACCTGTGCATTCTCTGTGCCCACATACACACCTGAGGAGGGGAAGAAAAGCAGAGGCCGAGTCCTCTATCCCTCCAACAAGTTGCCTTGCCTGCTTTGTAGCCTTGGGTGGGGGAGAGGCAGAGACCCACACTTCCCACCTCCTGTGAGAGACAGGGAGGTATGGCTTGCTGGTGTATGGCGGGGAGGGGGCGGGTTTGAGGCTGGGGTGGCAAAGTGGATCGAGTGTCCGACTAGGGATCACTCTAAACATTACTTCCTTCACGAGTTCTCTAGGAAGCCAACCAAGGCTTGCACAGTCACACAACAGCTTTGGAGAATAAAGCAAGGAGAGCCCGGATGGGCTTGGAAAGCTGCCCCCCGCCCGGGGGGAAGGAGAGCTCCTGCCTCTCTCCCAAGCTTTTATCCCCCATGCAAAAACATTGAGGAGGGCACAAAATACCTCCACGTGATCCAAGACCTCAGGGGACCTGAGTTCAAATCCCTGCTCTGCCATGATGGAAGCTTGCTGGGTGACCTTGGGCCAGTCACGCTCTCTCAGCCTAACCTCACATGGTTGTTGTGAGAAAATGGAGGGGAGAGTAAGGGTCTAAGGGGCCTTTGGGTTCCCATTGGGGGATACAACTGGGATATATATCAAGACAAATGGATGCACATTCTCCCACCCTACCCCAGCCCTTGCAACAACCGAGAAATGAAAGAGCTGGGGTGGAGAAGGATGCAGGTGCAGGAACCGGTTGAGAAAATTTGCCTTCTTTCCAGTCTGTGCAATTTCAGCATTTCCCCCAAGTGCTGCTGTAATATGGGAAGTCTGCAGTGCAGGAGGAGACATGCAAGAACCAGCCCCTTGCAGCCAGGGGAGCAGGTATGGTTGCCAGCTCCACATGGAGAAATTCCTCGAGATTGGGGGGGGGGAACCTGAGGAGGTCAAGGTTTGAGGAGCGGAGGGACTTCTGATGGGGTATAATGTCCTAGAGCCCACCCTCCAAAGCTGCCATTTTCTCCAGGGGAACTGATCTCTATGGCCTGGAGATCAGCTGTAATTCTAGGAGCTCTCCAGCCACCACCTGGAGGCTGGCAACCAAAATCTCCAGGAATTGGGCTGGAGGGCTATATGTGGCACAAAACCCCTGGGGAGGAGGGGAGTTTTCCCCAGCTCACCTGGCTCTTCTCTTTTTCTCAGAGCTTCGTCCCTGCCGGGGCTCCCTTGTGCTTTGGCTTTGAATGTCTTTTGTGGTCTGGCAGCTTCTTCCAAGGCAGGTCTCTGAAGGGGCTGAAGGTCAACGATAAGCTCGATTGGTTAGAGCAAACTACACCTTTGAACGAGCTAATTAACGACTAATGGGATTGCAATTTTTAGTTTTCCACATAGGATAGTAAATAGAACTGCAAACCAGCCCCATGTAATCCCATTCCCACCCATTCCGCACATAGCCCAGAAAAGAAAGTAAGAGATAAGGAAAAAGACAAGCTGCAGACATGGGCGAGGGGCGGGGTGCAGGGGGAGCCACATGGATTCACCTTAACAGGCAGTGAAGAAGGCGAGGCCTTTCTGCTCAAAGAGATACCAGAAGTCTAGCCAGATGGACATGAAAGTTTAGGGTTCCTTGTCTGTCGTTTGCAATTCTCTTTCTCAGAGCCAAACTAAAAGTGACGTCTTACACAGGTTGGACACTAGTCGGCTTCCCTCAAGTTTTGATGGGAAATGTAGGCATCCTGGTCTTGCAGCTGTAATGGAGAGCCAAGCTGTAAAACCAGGGCGCCTACATTTCCCATCAAAACTTGAGGGAAGCCGACTAGTGTCCAACCTGTGTAAGACGTCACTTGTAGTTTGGCTCTCAGACAGAGATCTAACATACCTCTAACTGGATCACCCATAGAGGGAGGAACAGGAGATTTCCAGCACTGCAAGATAATTCGCTTGGCAACCACGGCTGCCCTTTGGATTAATAACATGCGTTGTTTGGGAAGTGCTTATAAAGCTGGTATACAGCCTAACAACAACAATAATAACAATTGTATGCTTATATATCGCCCTTCTGAACAGATTCGTGTCACACTCAGAGGGTTGAACAAAGTCAGGGTGTTATTATTAACCCCACCTCCTGTGGTGGCCGTTTGGTGGTTGCACTCACCACTCTGTGTCAGATTTCCAAAGGTGCCCACAAACTTAAAACCGTTGGGGACCCCTGGCCCATGGCATTCAATCAAGTTGGTAGAGCCCAATGCCCACTTACACAGGGAATAGAGATGGGCCTCCTTCAAGTGCCACCCTGCACATGGGCAAAATCAACAGCAGCCCATACACGGGCTTTCTCTGTGGTGGCCCCTACCCTGTGGAACGGCCTGCCTGAGGAGGTCAGGAGTGCCCCCACCCTCCTGGCTTTCCGCAAACAGTGCAAAACTGAATTATCCAAAAGGGCTTTTTTTCTCAGCTGTATTGTAGGGAAGGGGTCCCAGATGTTTCGCTATTGAGTTAGGGACTGTAGACTTCCCCACTACGTTGCCTTGCATATTATCTGCTGCTTTCAGCTTGTGCTCCTATATACTACCTGTGCTTCATGTTGTCTAATGTCGGTCCTAGAACTGCTTATCCTCTGTTTCAACATTTCAGCAAGTTTCAGCTGCAGTCCCCCTCTCGTCCTCTCCGTTGAACTCTCCCTGGGCAACGACCAAGAGGGTTTGTTTGTGGTTGCATGTGGGAATCCCAGCCATTGTATGCAAATCTCTTCCTCCTCAATATCCTTCCTGAACTTTTGGAGAACTTCCTCCGTAGCCTGCCACCACCCGGGGTCTGCATTCTACCCCCCACCTGTCCCACTGAAGCGCCCTGTGTCACTAGAGATGGGGAAACGTGTGTGAGTGGGGACCAACGTCCTTCTGTCCTCTAGCCACAGAGGGCCACCTGCCTTGGCAGGGTCCCTGGATTCCTGCTTAGATGAGCTTCTGGTCAGTGTTAAGGGCAGTTAGCACACACTAAGCTTCTTTACCTTTAAAGAGTGTTGTTCATGCTACACATAAGTTCTACATAAACCAGTTTGGTGTAGTGGTTAAGAATGGCAGGACTCTAATCTGGAGAGCCGGGTTTGATTCCTCACTTCTCCACTTGAAGCCAGCTGGGTGACCTAGGGTCAGTCACAGCTCTCTCAGAGCTCTCTCAGCCCCGCCCACTTCACAGGGTGATTGTCGTGAGGATAATAATAATAACATATTTTGTAAACCTCTCTGAGTAGGTGTTGTCTTGAAGGGCGATATATAAATCAAACGTTGTTGTTGTTACTGACTCCGCACACGTTGGATAATGCACTTTCAATGCACTTTATCAATCGTTTGAGGTGGATTTTTTTGTTCCGCACACAAAAAAATCTGTTCCAAATGATCCATAAAGAGGATTGGAAGTGCATTATCCAACGTGTGCGAAATCACTCCATTGTTAAACCAAACACCAATAAACGCGAACTAATCAGTGCACAGCTAGAGATGCGGCAGATTTCTTAAAGAAACCCAAATGCAATATTTTGCTAATCCTAAACTGTATCTGGAGATGTGATGTGAAAGTGTCTCTTGAAAGTTCATACTGGATAAACTGTTGTTAGTCTTTAAGGTGCCCCTGGACTGCTCCTAAAGTGACTTATTAGTTTACCTTAACTTTCCCCCCTTGAGAAATGGGCTCAAGGCAGCTGAAATGGAACAAAGGGCGTTCTTCACCTTTTGGCACAGCCTTCAAGCTTTGTTTTGCTTCTCTGGCACACTTCGCCAAGCTACTCTGGACTTTCCTCTCCAGCAGGGGAGAATCTTTGTGTTTGGGTTCGGCTGCACCCGTCCCTCCAACACCCAAAGGAATAACGATTCCCCAGTTGTGATACGGACATGTTATGATGCTTGAGCTGGAATTGAAAACCTTCTCTCTTGCCACTGAGACAGTTTTAGCCAAATGGCAATTGGGAGCTATTCTGTTTTCAGGGGCATTCAGTGATTCACTGCGTCCAAATGAGGAGGTTCTTCCAGTCCAGGGGTGGGCAATTGTTTTGGCTCAGGGGCCACTTTGTGGGAGCGGAGGTTAGCGGAGGGCCGCACCTTTTAAAATGATTGCATTCATTAGTTAACTTTGCATTTCAGAAAAGGTATATATTGTATCATAAAAATCAATAAATATAAATTAAATAAAATAGTGGTAGTTTTATTCAGTTTATTTATTGTGCTAATTTCATATCATCCATAGCTGCAAGCACATTTAATTTTAGAATCAGTTTAATGACTGTCTTGGCGGGCCACAAAAAACTCTGTAGCGGGCCGCATGTGGCCCGCGGGCCGCAATTTGCCCACCCCTGCTCTAGTCACCATGGCTAGTAGCCACTGACAGACCTCTCTTCCATGTCTCTGTCTAATCACCACGATACTTGCCTACTCCCTTGTTCATAATTCTGATACGCCAGGCGTATTTCCTCCTCTACCTTCGTAGGAGCAGCAGAGGCAGCACACATTTAAGGCACGTTGCAAGCGCTGTAGCAAGGATTTTTTTATCAGTGTTTATTATGGATATTGGTAACGTTTATTAAATGCACACCAAAGGAATTCGAAATCACCTCATTGTTTTCTATTGATACACGTCCATATACAGGCCCGCCTCCTTACATAGCTAGGCTGGCTTTAGATAAAGCTGATACAATTCAAATTGGAAAATACTAAAGAGTCCAGTAGCACCTTTAAGACTAACCAATTTCATTGTAACATAAGTATTTGAGAACCACAGCTCTCTACATCAGTTGCATCTGATGAAGAACCACAGCTCTCTTTGTCAGGTGCATCAGTTTTCGAGAACCACAACTCTCTTTGTCAGATGCATCAGCTTTCGAGAACCACAGCTCTCTTTGTCAGATGCATCTGATGAAGAGAGCTGTGGTTCTCAAAAGCTTATGCTACAATAAGCTGGTTAGTCTTAAAGGTGCTACTGGACTCTTTACTATTTTGCAACTACAGACTAACACAGCTAACTCCTCTGGATCTAATTCAAATTGGAGAATCCCAACAGGTGTTGAAGGAGATTCTGCTTCTCCCTTGCCCTATACTGGCTTTATACCCATTGTGTCTCAGGCTCCATGTGGTTTGTGCTTCCTCCTTTGTAGGAGTGAGATAAGAATCCACCAGATCCAGAAGAGTTGTGCCAGTTTTCTTGAGAGAATGGCTGTTGTGGACAGCTTAATGGAACTGTCTCCTTCCCTTCTTATCAGTAGATTGCATTGGGCTTATTATCCTGGACATCTGGTGGGGCCTGTTCTAGCGGCGTCTTCAATAACTTGGCCAGAGATTGCCAGCACAAAAGGTAAGGTACCACTGTAGAAAGACGGGGGAGGCTGTTGTGGAGTGGGGAGGCTGTCGTGGAGGGCTGTCGTGGAAGGGGGATGCTGTCGTGGAGCGGGGAGGCTGTCGTGCCCACAAGATCCCTTTGTGTTTCCTGCAAACAGGAAGAAGTACCTTCTGCTTTTGTAGGCCGTGTTCACTGCTAACCACGCTATAGACTCCTCTACTTGTTGTAGCTTGTCTTTGCATGCCCTTCAAGTGGACACACTCACACTCGGACACATCCAGTAAGGCATAAGTTCAAAGCTCCTTCTGGGCTCTCACACTGCTGGGACTCGGTTCATCTGAACAAGGCTGAACAACAAATGGACTGTCCATTCACCTGTCGTGGCTTCCACCTTGTGGAACGGCCTGCCCGAGGAGTTCAGGAAGACTTCCGCACTTCTATTATTCTGCAGAATGGGCAAAGCAGGAGGGTGTTTTTACAAGGAAATTAGACACGTAATGTAATAAAACAGCTCAGGATACTGCTTTTGTAAGGGAATAGGATTGCAGTCTATTGCCATCTTTCTTGTGTATGTATATATCTCCTTGCTTTTAATGCACCGTCTTCTACCTTCGCCATCCGCTTTCTGCATTACGGCACGTCATGCCTTAGACGTTTGTGTTTGATTGCTTGCATTGTTTTCTAATTCTAGTGCGGTGGCCTTGTTTACTGGATGCTTCTGTTGTCCGGTTGTATTAAATATAGAAATGACCAGCAGGCATAGAGTCGTGGTGGAGGCGTGGCAGCTCGTGGAGGGGCCTGCCATGCCGGTTACCTGCCCAGCCCTCAGAAAGGCGGTGATGGATCCAGCATAGGTTAGTTCATTCTTCTGTTCGCTTTATTTTCTTGAGTGCAGTTCTGGAGCTTGCAGAGCGTCGCATTCTATTCCTCCGTGCTGATTTTCTGTAGAATGGAACTTTAGTGAAGAAAAAGACACGGCACTTTGCCGAGCACTGCACTGTAACGGCTTGTCAACAGAGCCCTTCGCCATATCCAGCATGTTTTCTCATTGGCCCAGCTTGCGTGTGCCATTGGCCAGTCAACGTCAGAAGAGTTCAAGTCACCCGTCCTTACAATGCTTCCTGGTTTTGGTTACTTCTGTGGCTTTTTTCTCTGTCTCAAGATCTAAGCTCTGGTCCTTTTGAGTTAGAGTTTGAATCCTGTGTGCAGTTCTGGTCACTGTATCTCAAAAAGGAGATGGCAGAGCTGGGAAAAGTACAGAAGAGGGCAACCAAGACGATTATGAGGAAAGGGAAGAGTCTGGAACTTTTCTGTTTAGAAAAGAAATGACTAAGGTGGGGGGGGGACGGGACATGATAGAGGTTTATAAAGGGGAGAGAGGGTGGACAGAGAGAACTTTCTTGGCTTCTCCCATAATACTAGGGCATCCAATAAACCTGATGGACAATAGATACAGGACAGACAAAAGAAAATACTTTTTTACACAACATCAGTGCCAGAGGATGTAGCGATGGCCACAGGCATAGACAGCTTTAAAAGGGGAGTAGACAGGATTCCTGGAGAGGTCCATCAGTGGCTCCTAGCCGTGGAGACTAAGAGCTAAACTACAAGAGATGAATCACAAAAGGACGCTCACATGAAGGGAATCACAATGTTAGCTGGGAAGCTGAGTTTTAAAAGACAGATCCAAAGGCTTTGTTAATTTCCCCTCTCTACAGAGCCAAAGATTGTTCCTCAGAGGGCTTAATTTCCTCTTTGCCTCCTAGGAGGGGAGGTGAAACTGACAGAGCCTTCTGGAGGCAAAGAGGAAATTAACAAGCCCTCTGAGGAGGGACCTGTCAGGGAGTTACCCCTTTGTCTTTGAGTGTGAGTTCGCCCACTGTGACACAGTTTATGGTGTTAGGGACAGTGAACCACAAAGTAAAAAAAAAGTGTTTTTATCCTAGAAAATTCAGGAGGGTTAACACACACACCCACCCAAAAAAACTGGTGTTCCCCAGTCAAGCCTTGCAAGCATCTACATAAAATAACAAATCCTTACTAAAAACTGAATACGGCTAACCTAACTGAGACACTTGAATTAGCTGACTGATAACCCCACAGGTGGGCCTCACCAATAGAGTCCAAGGCAGGGTAAGCTGGTCTTGCAATGCTCAAATCACAGTAATGGTCCTGTACTGTAACCACAGCTTAGAAAGCCTCGTATCTGTGTAGTCAGAACTATGTGCTGTCCCTTTAACAATGGTACTCATGGGAATTGTAGTCCCCCCTCCAATACAGAAGTTTATTGTAGGCTTTCTGTGAAGGTGTTAAAAGTTTATGGTCCTCTTCCTCCCTTTGTTCGGACCCTTTCCCTCAAGGATGCAACGGTCATAATGAATTTACCGCTTGTCTACAACAAATCTGGACCAATAAAGATGTATCTTGCTTCTGAATGAACCATGTGTAGTTCACAGGCTCCAACTGTAAGTAAGGATTCCTTTATGATCTGGGTTGAGAAAGGCAGCGCGTTAGAGCTATCTGGAAGCCAGCATCTTTCCCAGCTGCTTCCAGAATAGGTCCAGTGGCACCCATAGCAAGAAGAGCCGCCCCCATGGCTGGAAGCAGTCACATCTTAAGGCAAACCCAGCCCATCAGGGCAATACACCACTTAACAATTACTACCCTGAGAAACTTGCGAGAGGAGATAAGGCATATTAACACACAAGTTCTGCCATATTCACTAGTTGGACCCTTGTCAGCTTCCCTCAAGTTTTGATGGGAAATGTAGACAGCTTGGCAGAATGTTGGACAAGTGACAGTTGAAAAGTCCATGGGACAGCAGTTGGAGAGCCAAGCTGCAAGACCAGGACGCCTACATTTCCCATCAAAACTTGAGGGAAGCTGACAAGTGTCCAACCAGTGTCAGGCGTCACTTGTAGCTTGGCCCTCAGCTTACCAGCTAACATTGCGACTTCCTTCACCTGCATCACCTCGTGTAAATCATCTCTTGTAGTTTAACTCTAAAGGCAGCCTTCCCATTCAGAGATGCAGAGGAGTTAGCCGTGTTAGTCTGTGGTAGCAAAATCAAAAAGAGTCCAGTAGCACCTTTAAGACTAACCAATTTTATTGTAGCATAAGCTTTCGAGAATCAAGTTCTCTTCGTCAGATGCTACAGTAAAGTTGGTTAGTCTTAAAGGTGCTACTGGACTCTTTTTGATTTTCCCATTCAGAGACTGACTGCCAGAGCTAGGAGGCAACTGCAGAGGAAGGCTGGACACGCACAGGGGTGAATGCATCAGCCTAAGACAGGATGCTGGACTGAACAGATCACTGGTCCAATTCAGCAGGGCTCTTCTTGTATTCTTCAGAAGCTCCACGTTTTGGGGATGGAAAAAGTCTTATTTCCAGAGGACGTTAGGTGCGGCACCTAAAACAGAAGCTGCGGTTCCTTCCCGTTCCACATTTCCCTCTCCTTTCTCCTTTCCAGTAAAGGTTTTTTCAAATTGTCTGAAGACAGAGTTTGGGATGCAAGATCAAAGGAGTCCTGGAGTTCCAAAGGCTCCAGCAAAGAGGAGAAATCCCCAGAGAAGGAAGGGTGTTTGTACATTAGCAGACCAATGGCTCAGGCTTCCATCTGTCAAGGAAAAAGAGGAAAACACGGTTATTTGTTTGTTTAAAACATTTTATTGCCCCCTTTAAACCCAGCTTAGGGTCCCCAAGGCTGCGAACGATCAAAGTCATTAAAATCAATGAAAAACGACAATTAAACAAAACATACTAAACAAAACATTTAAAACACATACACAAAAAGGGAGGGTCAGTGAGAAAACACCCCCCCCAAACCCCCCAAAGTCTCCATACATTCGCAGAATACAATGATAAAGGGGGGCATAGAGATTTGCCAGGGGAGGGAATTCCATCATTTTGATGCCTCGTTTGGCAGAGGCCCCCAAAGGCCCCCTGGATGCCTGCAATGGCCAGGTGGGTTCACGTGGGAGTAGATGGTTTTGAAAGGTCTGTTAGTCCCAAGACGTACAGGTTGTCAAGACTCTTTAAATGGCAGCTCCCTTACCTGTGCCGAAACTGCACCGTTGGGTTTTGCACCTCCTTTCTGCAAATGGCCAAAGAGAAAGAGTCAGATGCCAGCCCCTCGTTTGCGGCTTCTTCCCACTTTTCAGCCCTCTTTGCAGAAGTTACCAAGGAGAGGCCGGACAGGGGTGGCCCAATTGCACAAGAGGCGTATTAGCGGAGTTGCGTCATTTGCAAGGAAATGTGGAGTGTAGGAGCTTTCTGTGGCTGGGTGTGCATGGGAGAGAGAAAACGCGCTTACTCTCAGAGCCTTAGTTAAGGTTTAGAAAGGAAATGAGAGTTCTTTATTGTAGGAACTCCTATCTGTCTGTCTATCCGTCCACCTGCCTATCCGTCCATCATGAGGTGTTAGAGGAGGAAATCCTGAGGTCAGTAATCTACACATCAAAGGATAATGCCAGGGTAGCATAGTACAAAGGCTAAACAGATCCCCAACCTCTATATCCTTCTAACTTTCTGATTTGTCCCCTGAGAAAGGGACAGCATTCATCCTCCTCTTCCAACAATCCCTTTGGAACATTTGAAGTCAAAAATACGCAGACGGTGACTGGAATTGAAACGCTGCCCAAGAGGGGGAGATCAGAATTCCTCGCAATGTTTGAGCCCCAGAGGCACATTGAAGCCCCTTAAGAAGTAGATCCAGAGGAGACACCCGTGTTAGTCTGTAGTTGCAAAATAGTAAAAAGTCCAGTAGCACCTTTAAGACTAACAACTTATTTGTAGCATAAGCTTTCGAGAACCACAGCACTCTTCGTCAGATGCATCAGCTTTCGAGAACCACAGCTCTCTTCATCAGATGCAGGCCCACACAGTCTTGGCCCTCCCCATGGGCAATTCCTACAAAGGCCAAGGGATGGCAACAGGTACAAAAGAGCAGGAGCAAAAGCCCTTCTGAGGATTGGGAGAAATCAGGTAGGTGACATGTGTCAGGTGGAGACTTGGACTGCCACTGGTAACCACAGACACCTCAGAGGGCAAGGCAGGGCAGGGCTCACAGGTCAGTGGGGCTGTTCCACCACAGTGTGCAAGATGCACAAAGGTGTGCCAAGAGGAAAGGAAATCATAGCAAGGAGACTCACGGCAACTCACTTTCCAAGATGCTCTTTCAATGACCGAAACCTCTGAACTAATAATAATTTTCTGCCACAATCCTGGTGACTTAATATTTAGCAGTGCGGAACATGGGATTGCTTTGCCCAGGAGAGCATCCCATGCTAAAAGGGAAAGCACACCTGCGCATCTTTGCAGGGTTGTAAAGGGCGAGGTGGGGAGCGGGGTTTCTGAGGGTACCAGAAAGAACAAGTGGGACGTGCACAGGACTGAGGCAGACTTCAGGTGTCAGCAGCAGTTCCCTGAAGTGTGCCTGGAGCCAGCCAATTCTTGTAGGCTGATGCGTCCGCCCCTATGAGTGCGCCATTGAGTCAGTGCCACAGAGGAGAGAGGCAGCCGTGAGAACTGGCATGGCTTCCCTTGGGAGAGGACAGGAGGTGGAGCAGGGATACGGGTGTGTGTGTGTGTGTCTGTGTGTTCCGTCCCACACCACTGTCTGGCTTGCAAAGGATTGCCGTGGGTGGTCGTGCTTCAGCAGGAGGCGAGACCCTAGTGTGGTTGTGGGGTTTCTTACTTCACTATCGGCCTTGGGAGTGAGGCGCCCTGGGTATTACCTTTCACAAAAACACAGTTGTAGATGCTGGAGTCTTCCAGGGAGCGGAGGTGGATGAAGGTCGTGTCCGGCGCCTTGGTGAAGTTGACAACCTTGAACTTCTCAAAGGGAGGAACCAGCACTTCCTCCTCTCCGGGGAAGAAGGAGTAGTTCTTGATGTTGACGCCGTGGCAGGTCTCGATGGTGAAGAAGGTGTCTTTCCCAAACTGCAGGGCACTGCCATTCTTCAGCGAGGAGGACGTGAATTGTCCGAAGCGGACGGGCTTTAGGCGTTCAGAGACGAAACGGACTCCTCGAACCCCACGAAACACCTTCTGGCACCGGGGCTCAGCGGTGGTCCGCAGAGCACGAAGGGCCCTGGTCAGGAGGAAATGAAAGGCCTTGAAGTGGAAGTGGTTGAGGTAGGAGTCTCTGGTGCGCCCGGCTTCTCTTACGGCTTTATTGAAATCCTGGTGGAAACGCCCTTGGATGGTGTAGGCCATGAGCGCAATGCCATACTCCGGCTTCAGGCCTCCAGGTGGCAAGAGGGAGTCTTTCTTCTCATGCCACCGGGAGGCTGCCTCTTGCCAGGCCTCGGCGTAGACCCAGTTGTTGGCGAACTCTGTGCGGTTCAGCTCCTCTAGCTCGGCGGCCATCATTTCCACACAGCCTTTGTACTGGTCATCAAAAGAAGTCAGGGCCATGTCGAGTGGTGCCACCTTAACAGCAAAGAGGTCTCTCCTTTGGAGGGGCAGACTGGAGGCCTGGAAAAGAGAGGGGCACATGGGCACATGGCTGGGCAGCAGCTCCGCAGTCATACCTCCCTCCAGGGGTCATTTTGTAGAAAAAGAGCTGGAGGAACTCATTAGCATAACTCATTAGCACAACTTATTAGCATATGCCACACCCCTTGTCAGAGCTGGAAGTGTGTCATTAGCATGACTGATTTGCATATGCCACGCCCCCTGACATCACCTATCCTGGCTGTTTTGGACTCAATCCTGGCCATTTAGGGCCAAAATTGGGCCCAAAAAGGCAAAAAGGGGCTGAAAATGGCTGAAAAGGGGCCCAAAATGGTCAGGATCAGGCCGCTGCTGTAAAGAGGCCAACTAGCTGCAGAACGGGAATTATCTCGTGGGTGCAATCTTATCCAAAACAAAGGGGGGGAAGGGGGGGAACTCAACCCAGAAAAGTGAGTAGGGTGAGAGGGTCAAGCTAGCACTACAGAAGCATAACAAAATTACATATATTTGTTATAGAGTGCACACAAAAACATCAATTAAAAATGTAAAAAAAAGATAAAAGTCTGAATATCAGAGGGCAAGTAAGTACATACACAGTTATAATATTTCAGACACAAAAATGGATTGCCCAATGACCAATAACAATTACATCCAAATAAATAGTATCTCATAGATACTCAACGGACTACCTAAAAATAAATGGACCATACACGTTTCGGTCCCTAAAAGGCCTTCGTCCGGGGTCAGTGTATTATTGTGATAAGCCACACAGACATGGCTTTTATCTTTTAAAAAAATTTTAAATTGATGTCTTTGTGTACACTCTATAATAAATATATGCAATATTATCCCCCATGTTATTCAACCTCTGTGTAAAGCCTTTAGGAGAACTCATTGGCAGCTGTGTGGAAGACACCCAGCTCTCATGATCGAAATCCCCTTGTGGTGCAGTAGAAGTCATGTGTCTTTGCCTGACAGCTGTTGTCAGTCGGCCAAAATCAAACAAACAGAAACTGGACCCAGACAAAACAGAAGTGGTGCTAGTTGGGAAGATGGAGATATTGAAACTCATTGTGCTCCTCAGTTTCAATGAAGGTAGCAATTTTCCCCAGGCCAGTTTGGCTAGGGATCCTGATGGTGCTTTGCCCTCTTCTGGGCACAGAGCAGGGGTCACCAGGGGTGCAGAGAGGAGGGCATTGTGAATTTCCTGCGTTGTGCAGGGGGTTGGACTAGATGGCCCTAGAGGTCCCTTATGATTCTATCATTCTAAGTTCTGTTGACCCTTGCAGACGTGGTTAAGAAAGAGCCTTGGGGTTATACTGGATCTGGCATTGCTGCCAGAGAAGCAAGTTAATACAGCTGCAAAAAATGCCTTCTTCAAACTCAGTTTAGCCTAGAAGATGGCTGATCTGGCCACCTAGATCCAGGCCATGACAACTTCGAGACTAAGCTACTGTAAAGTACTCTACATAGGTCTTGCCTCAAAGTCAATATGGAGACTCCTGTGGGTGCAGAATGCTGCAGCTTAGTTATTATTGAGAGCTAGGCGGAGCGTGCCTATCACTCCCTTTCTACATTCACTCTATTGGCTTCTCATCCATTACTGGACTCAGTTCAAAGTTTTGGGCTGTTGCATGCAAAGCCATTCATGGCCTCATATCTATGGGACCGCCTCTCTCCCTATGACTCACCATGGCAGCTTCGCTTATTTGAATGGGGCCTTCTGCAGGTGCTACTCTGCAAACAGACAAAATCAACCGCTGTCTGAACATGCACATTTTTATGGTAGCCCCCGACTTGAGAAATGGCCTGCCTGAAGAGGTCAGGACAGCTCCTCCTCTCCTAGCGTTCTGCAAACTAAGCAAAACTGAATTATTCAGGAGGGCTTTCTTACACAGGTAACAGGACTGTGCTTTAAGGAAATGGTTCGGACAGCTTTGTTGATCATGAGATAGGGACTGTAGACTATACTACTGTGTACTGTCTGTTGCCGTAAGAATGCTCCTACTGGATAGTTCTCCACGTTGTTTACTATGTCGATTTGCTTATGTTTTGTTTCAGCATTGTTCCTGCCCTGTATCAGATTTCTGCTTGTTTTCTCATTCCGATTGTGTTGTTTATTGAATGTATTGTTTATTGAATGTCCCAGCCATTGATCGTATCAATTTTCGCTGTGCAATTCACCATGAGTCACAATGAGCAAGGCGGACTATAAATAGCATAAATAAATGCGTGCATACACAAATGCATACAAACATACATACATACATGCCTGGGGTTCAAATTTCAGGAACAATGCCTTCTCTTCCCCCCCCACCCCCCACCCCCTTACATGCTCTGCATACCAGATGGTCTCCTGGAAATATTCCCAACAGATACAGAAGCAGGATGATTTGGAGAGGCGGCATCGTCAGCGTCTGCTCCTGTGAAAAAACCAAGCCAGCTCTGTTTATTTCCACCCAGGGACTCCATGTTGCCTTGCCACATCCTGGCATGGGGCACGCGAGTGGGGTTGGGGGGGCACTGCAGCTCCAGGTCAGACCAGTTTGCCCCCCAAAATAAGAAGCAGACATTTCCCTGCTCCCCCCAATCCAAATTATACAACTAACCCTGAATGTTGCCCATTTTGATGGCCAGTTGTGGCTGCGAGATCTTCTCGTTGGCAAAGACCCTAGAGGGACCGCTGGCATTGCTGAAGGGGGCAGCGGGAGAGGCAGATCTGAAGGGACGGTGAGCAGGACAGGCCTCGCTCCAACGATCAGGAACCGGGGCTGCCGCTATCCGGGTCTGTTCCCACTCATCCCCCCCCCCCCCCCAGGATTTGCCAGTCAGCCTCTCAGGCCTGCTTGACCGGTGACAGACTGCATTCAAAGCAAGTGGCGAGGGAGAAGTCTGCCCAAGCAACTTTTCAGATTAAGCCCAATGTGTCTGAGGGTTTGCACGCCTCTCTCCTCTGAAGCAAACCATTCGTTAAATGCCTTAAGCTGTCTGGGCCCCGTCCTCGCAAGCGTGCCCAACATACAACCAAGGCTATGACACTCTAAGCCCAAATGCTCACGTCTTCCTCCTTGCCTCCCCCCTCACCAGTTGGAAGGAAACCAGAGCAGCGCTGCTGTTGAACAGCAAGACCCGTACTTCAAGAAAGCGCTCACTTTTACCTGCCTTTCTCTCTCTCTACAGGAGAAGGGTCCTGCTTGGATATTTGTGGCTTTCTGGTCCCCTCCGCTTGTCCCAAAGGCTTCACTCAGTTGTTGGACGCTGTTGGAGCGACAGGTGAAAAGCCTGCTTTTTATAGAACCCCTGGCCATCACACACACACGCCCCGTTCCTGGCGCACTCCCAGGCTATATATATATTCAACAGATCTGCTCCTGGGGTGGGATTGTATTTCAAAACAGGACTTCCCCTTTAAAAGAAAGACTGGGGTCTTGCTGAGATGGCCAGCTCCAGGCGGAAAAACATCTGCCGTATATGCCTGCCTGCATGTCTGCCATGAACGTATTCTGTGCTATGTGCTGGTCCTCTGAGGGCATGAGAAGTTTCTTATTGATGTTAAGGCAGTGGGTTATCTCACAAGTATTTACTTTCTCTTTCCCTGCTGCCTCCAGAAATGTCCTTGAAGGCCAGTTGTGGCCGGCTCGAAATGTATCTTTCTTGGGAACTGAGATGATTTCATTCTTTGTTCTGTCTAGCCTAAACCTAGCTTCTCCCTCTCACCCCCCCCCCCCCGGCTCTTTTGCACCCAAAAACGTTAACGGCCCATATCCTGATGGCGGGAACGTTCCCTGTAACTAACACTACCAACCCCATCCACGTCCCTTCTGCCAATTCAGCTGTCTGAGCACCTTGAACTTGCTGGATCTCTCATAAAGTTACGTCACCCAATACACCTGCGCATTTGCTGTGGAGAACTGGGGGATTCCACCTGCCAAGGACTGACAACACCCCCTGCTTGCGACACAACAGCTCTAGGCCACGATATGGACCCAACACCAGCCATTTGGAGGAGAGCCTGTTCCTGAACGTTGATTTATGTTTTAGAGCTGCTGTAGCATAGTGGTTAAGTGGTTGGGCTACAAATTAGCGCTCTGCTGGTTCAAATCCCACTCCTGCCATGAACTCACCAAGTGGCCTTGGGTAAGTCACTCCAGTTCTTCCGCTGCCAAGAAGAGCAGTATATAAGCACATTGTTATTATTATAAGCACAGTTGGTGTTATTAGCATTGGACGATGTTGCGTGCATGTTGCATATAGAACTTTATTATTTCATTTTTTATTATTTCAATTTATAAACCGCCCATCCTCAGGGGCTCTGGGCGGCGAACAACAGTTAAAATCAATGAAAACAAAAAACCCAATAATTCTAAAATCAACATACAATAAACAATAATAAAATAAATTAACCAAATACATTAAGGTGCAATGGTGGGGAGAACCCTCCCCAACCCAAAGGTGGGAGGCCAACATGGCACCGCCCCCTTCAACCACTGGCGGAACAGCTCTGTCTTACAGGCCCGGCGGAACGATAATATGTCCCGCTGGGCCCGGGTCTCCAGGCTGGGGCCAGGACTGAAAATGCCCTGGCCCTGGTTGAAGCGAGGCAGGCTTCCTTAGGGCTGGGGACCACCAGTAAACATTTATCCGCTGATCAAAGTGGTCTCTGGGGAACGTACAGAGAGAGGTGGTCCCAAAGATATGCCGGTCCCAACCCGCTCAGGGCTTTAAAGGTAAGAACCAACACCTTGAACCTGATTCAGAATTCAACCAGAAGCCAGTGCAGCTGGCGTAGGACAGGTGTGATATGTGACTGGTAGGATATACTGGTCAGGAGGACAGGTTATGCTTGGAAACGGCTTTGAGCTGTTAGGAAAAGCAGTTAAAAATATATTACTCCATACTCCTGAAAAAAAAAAACTTCAAAAGGCGACTCCTGTGCCAAAGTGGAATTCATCAGCAAATTTGACACCATGGAACTTGGTCTCAGCAAATATGGAGAGAGGCCCACTTGGTGCACACACCAATAATCTCAGCGGTGTGTATTGACATCAGGAGTCATCACGTGAGCTGGAGTTGCCAACTCTAGGTTGGGAAGTTCCTGGAGTTTTGGAGGTGGAGCCTGGGAAGGGCAGAGTCTGGAGAGGGCAAAGAGCTCAGCAGAGACGAGATTCCATAGAGTCCCCCCTTCAAAGCAGCCATTTCCTCCAGGGGAACGGATCTCTGCAGTGTGAAAATCAGTTGGAATTCTGGGAGGATTCCAGATATGGTTGCCAATAGTTCCTGGAGATTTGGGGATGGGAGAGACCTTAGCATGGTATAATGCCATACAGTCCACCCTCCAAAGCAGCCCAGGAGAACTGATCTCTGTCTGGAGATCAGTTTTAATTCCTGGGGATCTCCAGGCCCTACCTGGAGGCTGGCAACCCAGTGTGGCCAGAGGACAGCCATGGCCTCCTGTGTGTTAGCCAGATCTTGCATTCGTTGGACTGGAGTCAGCATTCATTTGTTCTCTGTACAGATGCTCGCTGCTGTCTGTTGCATGGCTTGATGAGGCCTTGCTTCATCACTCAATGCTCGTTTTTTCCTCCTCTCCTTCCATTCAGGGTATTATGCATATACAACACCAGGGCTTTTTTCCTGCTGGATCACGCCGGAATGGCATTCCGGCACCTCTCTGTGTGTGTGTGGTGGCCCCACCCCCTGATCTCCGGACGGAGATCAGTTCCCCTGGAGCAAATGGCCATGAAGGTAAGCCTGCTCCTGACGGGGAGAAGCACAAACGGAGGGAAGGGGGGGGAACAGTGCTGGGAGAACGCCCTCACTCAGCAGCGGCCCAATTCAGGCCGAATCAGGCCCGATCTGGGCCATTTCAGGCCTATTTTGGCCTTTGGGGGCCTGTTTCAGCCATTTTGGGCCCGTTTTGGCCCAATTTGAGCCCAATACAGCCAGGATTGGGCCACTGCTGGGCGGAGGAGGATTCCCCTGCTAGGTGGCGGCCTGTTCTAGGCTGATTTGGCCTGAATCGGGCCCCCTGTGGAGTGGGAGCGCTCCCGGGGCAGAGACAGCCTGCGTGATGACATCGCTTCCCGGAAGTGACATCATCGTGCGGTCCCAGGAGCACACGCATAATAACCAGTGAGTTCCGCCACCTCTTTTCCCAGAAAAAAAAGCCCTGTACAACACACTGCAATAATGAACAATTAATTGAATGTTGATAAACCTAATACAAGCAGTGATTTCTTGGTTGCGTGTTTAATTTTTTTTAAAAAAATTTTATTGGTGAGTATACCTTTCAAATTTAATGCATACATTCCCTTAATATCTAATTGACCCTATCCCCCACCCTTTTCCTCCCCCCTCCCTATCGACTTCCAACAGCTTTCCAACCCTTAACCCCTCTTATTACTTATTGGTATCCCTTACTCTAAGCACATTCTAATTTTTTTCAGATATTCTATCATATATATCAAATATACTATCAATATAGTATACATCTATCAGTTATACTATCAGTATAGTATAGTATACATCTTATACCCCTCAATATAGCAGACCAGTATAATATAGTATAATATATAACAAGAATCTTAGTTTGAACATATTCTATTTCTTTTAAACATATATTCTATCAAATATACTACTGTCAATATAATATGTATTATAAAACCCCTACTGTGTGCCATGCCACCAATGTGGCACAGCACACAACACAATATTGCACAGTCACATTATATAATATACAATCTGATCCACTAACGTAATATATTATATATAGTATACCCCATTAGTATATTTATTTAACTATACTCTTATTCATATACTCTGAATAAAATTCCCCTAACCCTTATACTAGCTTAGATTATAGTTACATTTCCCCTATATGGTAAGATCCCCCCCTCTCTCTCTTATCCTTATTTTTCTTTAAAAATTCTCAAACTGCCACAGTTCTCCTTTTACATCCCATTTTTTTCCAAAAATTGTTTCAATTTCCCCCAATCAGTAATGTATTGCCCTAGGTCAAGATCTTTAAGTTTCCTTGTCATTTTGTCCATTTCTGCTGGGTGGTTACGTGTTTAATATAAACAGTTCACAATTGCTTAGTTACTCTGAGAAGCTGTGTTTAGTTACATTGAGTACTGAAAGCAAGAATTCAGAGCTTTGTCTCAGAAGATGATGGTACAGGCTAGCATTGTGTGTGTGACAGATACACACAGGCAGAAAGGAATGCTTAAGAGGTAACATACTCAAACAATGGCTTATCCTTTAAGGTCACACCTGTGCAATGTAACAGGAGATGACTTTGCACTTTAAAAGGTTGCATGCGTACTAAAATTTCTAACTGTGACATAACTGTGAACCAATCACGCCGTAATTCATTATGCTGATGTTCGGATGTCATAATTGGTTTAAAAACTCTGCTGCTCAAGGGAGGAGCCGGAGGGAACCGTTTTGCTTTGGCATCAACTTGCTTAGGGTTCACCTCTCCTATTATTGCAATAAAAGTTTTAAAGACCACCCTCTACTACACCTTTGTGTCTACTAGTTGGATAAGGCATAGAGGAGCAGACTTAACAGAGGAAAGGCCACAGGGTCTCCAATTCAGGAGCAAAAACAAATGCCCTGCGTACACACACAAACGTCAGTTCCTTCCCCCCGTCTCCCATCTTTCCCCGTATATTCTTTAAAAAACTGAAACAATGCGTGTTACCAGTGTAAAACATTTATTGTGTTTAACCGTTAAGAGTCTAATGCATTTGCATTCATCTAATTTATTAAATCTGCAAAAAAAGCCGTACGCACAAATTCTACATTATGAGCCTAACAGTTGAGTTCCTGTATTTTGTGTGTGAGAGTGTATGTGTAAATAAACGCATTCTCTATATGGGGCTCCCTTGATAGGCTCTTTGTGACTTTCATTGGGTGCAGAAGTGCCCACAACACACCCACAGGGCCAGCCCAAATTCTGCATAAGCTTCCAAGGCCAACCGGAAGCTGCTCTTCAGTTCACCCAAACTGGCAACCATCTCGGGTTCATAACTGCCGCTCCTCCTTTAATGTGATTTATGGCATCACATGTCAGCAATGCCCTTTCACCTTCTAAATTGGACAAACTGGGCCAGTCCCTTCGACAAAGGATTAATGGACATAAGGCTGGCATCGGAAACCAAAACATTAAAAAACCAGTGGGGGACATTTAAACCTTCCAGGACATTCAGTTGATGACCTAAAAGTAGCAGTTCTCCTGCAGAGGATTTTAAACAGTTTAGAGAGACTGCTGAATTGCAACTGAAAACAAAGCTCCAGACAATGCAGCCGCCTGGACTGAATCGAGACCTAGGCTTCCTGCCTCATTACCAACGCTGATTCCTCTACACCCACTATCCTTCTGCATACCCCACCCTATCCAATCACGCCTGCTATTGTCATTCACCGGCTGTTATCACTCAGCTTCTGCAATCACTCCACTCTCCTAGATATAAGGACTCACATTCTAGCTGTATCTGAAGAAGTGAGCTGTGACTCATGAAAGCTCATACTGCGCCACAAATTTTGTTAGTCTTATAGGTGCTACTGGACTCTTGTTCTTTTCTACAGTGCTTGGAGAGGGGCCTCCTCAGTGGCTGCCCCACACTTAAAGCGCTCTCTCCTTTTGGCATTTTCCAGCAATCTCTGCTGCTAAGGATGGGAGACCCAGGAAAAAGAGGCAGCCTGTGCACAGCCAATGGCTGCTTACTCCCCTCTCTTTAAACCTTCACACTCTTAGCTTGGTCCTTGGACCCAGCAGTCCAACATTGCTTTCTTGCCTCAATGAGGCTTTGAAACTTGAACTTTAAATAGATTTCCAGCTGCCTTTGGCATGGCAGTCAGATGCCTGGGGGAGGGAAGAGCCTTAGCATACCGATTCTCTCTCTTTGGGGAGGAAGAACTGCCAAGGGTAGATGGGAGAGGGAGGGGGGAGACAAGAATAAGGCTGCTTTAGCCGCCTCCGCGGTCCCCTTCCCCAGCCCCCACCAGGTACGTCACTGTGTTGCCCCATTCTCCCCCCAAGCCCGTCTGCTCTCCCACCACAGCTAAAACATTTTCGATGTATGTTTTCTATGTCTTCCTCAGCATGCTTGCCCATGGAAGGGGTCCCAGATAGTGGGGGCACTGTCAACCAATGCCTTATTTAGTATCCCACCCACCCCCCGCCCATCTCTGGCCCAGCCAAAAGTCCTGCATAAGTATAATTCTTGTTTATTCTTTCACTAAAGGAAGTTCACTTAAAAAGCAACATTGCCCTGCTGATTCCACACTTTGGGTCAAAACACAGGGCAGGCACTAGTGGCTAAGGAAGCACCAGCTGAGCATGGAACAGTGCGCCACCGAGAACGGGCGCATTGCTTCTCTTCCGGCACTTTAGTTCTCTGGCTCCTCTGCTGGCTTCTCTTCATTGGCCAGCTCCGTTTCAGCACTGGGGGGCTTCTCCTCAGCCCCCACCTCCCCTCCCAGGCCCTCTTCCTCCGGGATGGCTCCATCCTGGTGCACAACCACCTCAGCAGGGGACCCCTGGCCGGAACTGCCCGAGTCATTGTCAAAGCTCTGGAAGCTGTTGCGCACCTTCATGATGTACTTCCGCAGGACGCTGGCTCCGTCCAGGGGGTTGGCGGCTGCCCCGTTGGCCGCCACAGTGTGCCGCAGGTGCTTCATCTCAGAGTGGAGGCGCAGCACGGACTTGTTCAGCTCCGTGAGTCGGTTGCCCAGATCTGCAGGGAAAAGACAGGAGAAGGGGGGTCCCTTGTGGGATTGATACCACGGCCAAGCTCACCTATAATAACTATTAACTGTATGCTGATGGACCTAATACAAGCCTTGGTTTCTTACGTGTTTGCAATAAGCAGTTCACAATTGCTTAGTAACTTTGAGAAGCTGTGTTTAGTTACACTGAGTACTGAAAACAAGAATTCAGAGCTTTGTCTCAGAAGATGACAGTATAATAAATAGCATGGTTCATTTGCCAGATACATTCAGTCAAAAAGGAATTCTTGAAAAGGTAACATACTCAAGACAACGGCTTATTCTGTAGTGTCACACATGCGCAAATGTGATATGAGCTGACTTTGCACTAAAAAGGCGACATGCGTGCTGAAATTTCTAACTGCGGCATATACTATGAACCAATCATATTGTAATTAATTATACTGATATTGTGATGTCAAAACGCTATAAAAACTCTGCTGCTCAAGGGAGGAGCCAGAGAGAAACAATTTGGGGTGCTTCTAATACCTGGTTTCCCTCCCGCTGTTGCAACAACGAAATAAACCTAACCCTCTTCTTTCTCCTGGCCTCCAGTGTCTTATTGGGTGGGGCACTGGAAGAGATAGCCTTTTCCAGGCATATCAGATGCAGGACTCTGCCCAGGCCTTGGAGGGGGATAGAGGCTTGGATTCTGGGTCAGACGCAACCCCTATAGATTAGCAACCCGCTTGAATTTTCAGTGTAAGCCACAGGGCCTGCCCCTTTTGTCCTCTTCCTGTTCCATGCACCATACAAGAACCGTAGAAGAACAAAGAGATTGGATAGACTCCACTGCGCTCTACTGAAGGCCAAAGTACTCCAGTGGACAGAGGCCTCGTCTGAGGCTCAGACATGTTAACGATCTTCCATTCTGTCCATAAAATGTGAACTGTAGATTTGTGCAGCCTTGAGGAATATCAGGGCCATGCAGAGAAGGGGTTTAACTGTTCAACTTCCTTCCTCTGTTTCTGCTATTTGAAACCAGGTCCTCCTCTCTGCTATTATTATTTTAAAGGAGAATAGGGACTGTAGACTATAGTACTGGGTACTGTCTGTTGCTGTAAGCATGCTCCTACTAGGAAATTTCCATACTACTTAACATGTCATGTGTCATTGCTTGTGCTTTGTTTCCGGTCTGTATCAGATTTCTGCTTGTTATCAGATCTCTACATTGCTTTGTTTATTGGATGCCCCAGCTGCTGACTGCATTGACTTAACACCGTGTAATCTCCCTTGAGCCTCAGTGAGAAAGGCAGACTATAAATAACATAAGTAAAAATAGATCCTTTTTAAAATGTCCTTTTAGAAAATGTATTTGCTCCTTCAAAATGCTAATAATCAGGGGTCATTTAGTAGAAAAAGAACTGCAGGAACTTATTAGCATAACTCATTAACATATGCCACACCCACACTTATTAACATATGCCACATTTTGTGCCCAAAATGTGCCATTTTGGGCACATTTAAGCCTGAAACGGGGCCTAAAAGGCCGGGACCGGGACGGTGCTGGGCAGGGGACGCTTCCCCTGCCCAGCACTGACCCAATCCAGACCCCTTTGGCCCCAATCCAGGCCAAAATGGGCCCATAATGGACAAAAATGACCATTTTGGGCCCGTTTCGGCCAGGATCGGGGCCGAAACAGCTGGGACTGGGTTGGGGCCGGGTGGGGGAGGCTCCCCTTGCCCAGCACCAACCCAATCCCAGCCGTTTCGGCCCCGATCCTGGCCGAAATGGGTCAAAAATGGCCCTGGAGATAACTGCTGCTTTGGAGGATGGAATCTACGGCATTATACTCTGCTGAGGTCTCTCCCTTTCCCAAGCCCCCCCCCCCAGGTTTCATCCCCAAATCTCCAGGTATTTCCCACTCCAAAGTTGGCAACTCTGGGTTGATGGATGGTAGATTCTGAGGCCTTCAGGAAAGAGGAGAGGGAGACGCAGGCCCTGGGAAACATGGAGGCAGAGAGGTCTGGAGGAGGACTCACATAGGCCCTGGGGGCAAAGCAGGACAGGTGGGCTTGGCAGAGAGTGGCCACCAGACTCCCCTTGCTTGTCCCCCTTTCAGAGCCACCACCTACCTTTCCGCCTGCTCTCTTCAAACTCTCTCCGGGCCGTGTCAATGTACCGCTGAACCAACGCCTTGAGCACCTGCCGCCGGTAAGAGACACGGCTCTCGCTACGCAGCCCACCATCTTCCAAGGAGGGGTTGGTCTGAAAAAGGAACAAGAGGGTTGTTTGTTCCTGAGTGCCCAGAACCCACAGCCAAAAAGTTTTACTCCATAAATAAGAGCAGGCCAAAGAGGCTGCATTTCCAAAACGAGAAAGAGCCACGTGCTCGGGGGACTCTTGCCTGCTTGCCTCTCCTGGGTCCTTTAAGGTTAGGATGCTGGATACGGCTGGCCCGTGGTGGAGAGGCACTCTGCAAGCACATGCTTCAGTGTACCTTGTTACGTCACTGAAAGAAGTGAGGGGGGCTAAACCTCAGTAAAGGCTGATCCAGAGTTAACCTTGATGGTCAGCACTGAAGATTAAAAGCCTAGATTTTGCCCCCAGTTACTAGGCTTGACTCAGGGCAATTACCATGATCTCTGCTTAAGAGATGAACGTGAATTTTTTTCCAGGGGCGGGTGGGGGGCTGACTAAAGCAATGCTCGTGCTAGCCCTCCCCTTTTCGAACATGCATGCAAAAACATTGGGGAGGAGGTATACCTAGCCTCTAAAGAATGAAATAAAACTCCTTTAAATAAAATCAAAAGATCCACAAAACGGCAGGGCCTGGCTTGTGGGAAGTGCAGGCAGCGGGAGTGTAGCTTTGGTGTTTATCCCTTTGCAACTGCAGAAAATCATTTAGCCAGTATATATATATATATTTAAATGTGTTTTTAAAGTGTTTGTTTCATTGTCACCAAACACTGCAAACATGGGACCAGAAGAGTTATTTAATTCAGTGATGACGTCGACACGGATACTGTCCAGTATGCACTTATGACACTGTCCTGAATGCTTTCTACACAGCATTCAGTACTGTCAGCGATGCCCAAAGAGTGAGGGCGATCAGAAGTTTCTACAATAAGTACTCCACTTCTTCCTTCTTGTCAAACCTCACTCTTGCCAAAAAATTCCAGATTGGGGAGAAAGCCCTGATGTTCAGAATGCTACATATACAAATTACACCCCCACCTATCATACTGTTTGTGAGGAAAACTTACAATGGTTGGAATTGGAGGATAGTTCTGTTGCCGCTTTGGTTTGTAACAGCACAGGAAGTGGAAGATGCCCCTGGAGGAGGCAAAAGAAGAAAGATCAGCAGAGGAGCTGGAAAGGAGATGGAGTCGTCCTCGAGGCTCAGGTGGGAAGGGGAGTCCCAAATGCAACGTGATTGAAAAGCGTAAAAAGCAAGACTAATCATAACACGGAGTCCTTAAAAAATGTTGAGTGTAAAATATGGAAGAGATGACTGCTTATACCTAAACTTTAATATCAGCCAAGGAGAGGGAGAAGAGAACTATCCCATAAGCTAATTGTGCTGTCAAATATTTTGAATATACTTTTCTGTTGTAGCTCAAATGTAGGGCTTTGTATTCTGTATACGTTTCTATGCACTCTCTATTGTCATTTCGATTTCTTTTTTCAAATAAAACTTTTTTAAAAATCTGCATTAGGCTACATTCATTTGTTTATTTTCTTACATTTGTATTCCCGTCTCCCTGGGAACCAGGCTTAGAGCGAATCACCGAAAAAAAGATAAAACAGGCAGCATAATCATTAAAACACTTCAGCAAAACATCACAACATACTTATTGCAACTGTTAACTGAATTGCATTGTTACAGAGAGAAGTGTGATGGGTGCAGGAGCTTTACAGGAGAGTGTGCGTGAGAGAGAGAAAATAAACTTACACTGAGAGCCTTGGCTTAGGTTTAGAAAAGAAACGTGAGTTCTTTATTGTAGGAACTCCATACTCTGAAAGAGGCAAGAAAGATTTCTATCTACCTAGTCTAAGGGTGGGCATAGGTTGTAGGATGAGTCCTGCATCCATGGTGCAGGATGGAGAGAAGAGACAGCTGTGTGGCAAAGAGAGGAAGAGAAGAATGTCACAAGGAGAAAGTCCTGAGATTAGCAATCTACACATCGAAGGGTAGTTCAGGGCAGTAAAGAGTAGAGAGAGTAAACAGATCTCTGACCTCTCTGTCTTTACATTTCTAGATCAAGATGGGTAGCCGTGTTAGTCTGTCTGTCACAGCAGAAAAGAGCAAGAGTGCAGTAGCACCTCTAACAACATTTGTGGTAGGGTTGGCGCTTTCGTGAGCCACAGCTCACTTCTTCAGATACAGCTGTGTTAATCTTCCTCTTCTAACAGCAACTGGACTCAGAATCTTGCTCTTCCACCTGAAACGAGCTCCACTGAAACTAGCGCACAACCCCGACGAATCCGTCCTCCACAGCGAACCCTCCCGTCCCCCTGGCTAGTGCAGCAGCTGCCCCACTCGGCCCCGCCACGGATGAGAGGCAGAGGGGCAAAGATCCGGCAGATATGGAAACCGACTGACCCCAAGGTGATAGCAGGGCTTGGAACAACCTCATCCGGCAGCTGCAAAGCTACTTACACAGCCCAGCAGGAACAACGTGCTGTCTCTCTGATGTGTGATCCCCTTGCTCTTGAGCAAGAGGGTGTTGGTGGGTTTGGGGATCCAGAACGAGAAGTCCAGATTGGTGTGTCTTTTTGACACATGTGGGGGGAGATCTGAACAAGAATCATAGGGCTCGAAGATCCTCTAGGGTCATCTAGTCCAGCCCCCCAAGTTTACTAAGCTAGCTGAGATGTACAGTTCCATGTGCGTGAGGGGGAGAGAAAGAGAGGCCATGCGCGGGACTGCATGAGAAGCCATGCATGCACCCATCAGAAACTTCCTGCTGAAGAAAACAGGGAGAAAGATGCTCTGGAACTGTACATCTCAGCTAGCTTAGTAAACTTGGGGGGTTGGACTAGATGACCCTAGAGACCCCTTCGAGCCCCTATGATTCTATGATTCCCATGTTTGCTTATTTCCTACGCTGCATTCCAGCCCTGTAACTGCATTTACACTAGAGGTGTGCATTGTAGAAATAAAGCTGATTTCATTACGATGCGTCGCTTGGATTCCTTTCTTGTGTCTAAGGCTGCTCACCGACGCTACCAAACAACCCCTGGGTAGCTGCGCCTCTGGGCAGTTGTGCAGGATCAGGGGGGTGTCCCTAGCAAAGGCCGGGGGCTGAAACCAGAAGTGTTGGTGGCCACAGAAGGAGAACCCCAATCCCGCCTCGCAGGGGAGATGGGGAAGGGGGGTAAAAAAGCTGACTCTGTGCCCCAGCCTCTGGCCAAGGCTGCAGAAATTTTGATTTAAGACACCCTCTCTCTCTGGAACTCGCAGCCTCTGGGGGGCGGTGTCAGAAGAGGAGCTAAAGGATGGGGAGGAGGGAAACAGTTCGTCCTCCTGTAAAAGCAAAGGAAGAGGCCTGCGGGTCCGAGGTCCCTCAAGCTTCCTCGGGAGGTGGTGGGCTTTCCTTCTTTGGAGGTTTTTAAGCAGAGGCCAGATGGCCATCTGACAGCAATGCTGATTCCGTGACCCCAGACAAGCGTCCTCTAATACAGAACTAATCAAGCAAAGTGGAGCCCCACAATTCAGGAAAAGGAAATTATTATGCACAATGGTACAAAAGACTTGTATTGAAATAAAGTGAACAAATGCTCAATAAATATGCTGTACAATAACATTAAATATCTTATATAGACTATACGCAATTGAAAAATATTTTTCCATGTACATTCATTCAAATATAGGCAACAGCGATTAAGTTCATATAGAAGTCCAACCACACCTTCTGATATGTCTTTGTTTTTCTTCTAGGTGCGTGGATCTAGGGTGTTGTTGAGAAGGTATGTATGGCTTACACAGGTAGATGAAAGGCAGGTCCAAAACTACTGATACTTGAGTATCAGATTCTCTAGTATGAAACTTTTTTCTTATAGGTGGATGCGGAAAAGGAGCTGGTCCTGTTTACAACCCGACAAGTGACCGGTTCTAAATACCCTTGTTTCATATGGAACCATTTCCTCAGGGGTTCCGTCACCATTTCCACCAACAATCAGACACACTTGTAGAGCTCTTGTGTGTCTGTCCTGGCACACCCACAATCTAGCCGTGCCACGATGTGTCTGTCCTGGGTGTTACAGCATATTTATTGAGCATTTGTTCACTTTATTTCAATACAAGTCTTTTGTACCATTGTGCATAATAATTTCCTTTTCCTGAATTGTGGGGTTCCACTTTGCTTGATTGATTCTGTGAACCTGGGCAGGTCACAAGAGGGAGGGCAGGAAGGGTTGCATCAATGCTCAGTTCTCACAGCTCCTTCTTACTTGCCCAGGGTAAGGCCGATCGCCACCTTGGGATCAAGAAGCAATTTTCCCCAGGCCAATTTAGCCAGGAATCCTGGAGGTTTTTTGCCATCTTCTGGGCATGGAGCAGGGGTCACTGGGGGCGTGTGGGGGGGAGGTAGTTGTGAATTCCCTGCCTTGTGCAGGGGGGTGGACTAGATGACCCTGGAGGTCCCTTCCAACCCTAGGGTTCTAAGGATTCTTTGAGTGACGGCCCTTCCCCTCTAGCGTCTTGTTTCCGGCAGAGACATCCAGGAAGCCCCAAGCAAGGCAGGAAGTCAGCAGCCCTCTCCTGTCACTGGCACCACAGGGCAACTAGACTCCAGAGGTACACTGCCTTTGAAGATGGAAGTTCCACTGTGGCTAACAGCTGCTGTTAGATTCATCCTCTGGGGAAAAGCGACGAGGAATGCGAAAGGTGTAAGCAGAGTGTAAGGAAGATTCTTTGGGGGCAGCTTGCTACTCCTGGGGGAAATTACCTGATGACGTAGAAAACCGACTTTGGTGTCGGGATGATGTTGAAGGGAACCGGCAGTGTCAGACCTTCCCTGAAGTAGGACAGGTAGAGCTTGGAGCGTGCAAATTTCCACTCCACGTCAGCATCGTTCTGCAGGGCACACCAGGAGGAGACGGTGAGGGAAACTGGCAAACATCAAGTGCTCAGTCAGGGATTAGTCACTGGGCAACAAAGGGAGGTGCCTCACGCCCCACATTGGGGGGGGGCAACCACTCACCCCCTTGATATCCCACAGGAAGGGAGGAAGAAGAAAAGTAGGCCTCTGCCATTATGTGGTGCCCTGACCTGGATAGCCCGGGTGAGCCTAACCTCGTCAGATCTCAGAAGCTAAGCAGGGTCCGCCTTGGTTAGTAATTGGATGGGAGACCTCCAAGGAAGACCAGGGCTGCAGAGGCAGGCAACGGCAAACCACCTCTGATAGTCTCATGCCATGAAAACCCCTCCAAGGGTCGCCAAACCTCAGCTATGACTTGAGGGCACTCTCTACCACCACCTCACTGGGGCTTCAGCTGCTGGTTTCTTGCATGGGATGAGGGCCTGGTGGGGGGTGGCAATTATTCTGGGCCCCCTCCTAGACTTTTGCCCAGGGCCCCAGAATCACTGAGACTGCCTGTTAGCAATGAAAGAAAAGAGCAAGAGTCCAGTAGTACCTCTAAGACTCACAACATTTGTGGTAGGGGATGAGCTTTTGTGAGCCAGAGCTCACCTCTTCAGATATCTGACTCACGAAAGCTCCTACCCTACCACAAATTTTGTTAGTCTTATAGGTACTACTGGACTCTTGCCCTTTTCTTCTGCTACAGACAGGCTAACACAGCTACTGCCATGTCTGTACCCCTACATCCATGTCATTGTTCTCTGTGTTGAACCATTGCTAATGCTGTACCTTGATTTCATTTTGGCAATGCTCTAACCATTGCTTTCATTTCTCTAGCAGCCTGAGAACCCAGCTGTCTTATCTCTTTCCTTTGAAGCTCCCAGAAGCGACCTTGCACTGTCTGAAATGCTACAGTTTACTCTCATGCCTTTTGTCCTGTCTAGGCTGATGTATAAACCCTGGAAGAAATTCCCAGACCGTTTCCTGCGCAAACCTGTGGTCTAAGTGGGAGGGGGAAAATGAGTATTTAGAGCTGTACTTTCTTCAAGTTTCTATTCCTACCAAGGAAGCGTGTACTGCTTAGATGCTTTCTTGCCTCTGAGTAACCCTGTGGACATCTATATGGAAATGATTGGATTTCTGAATAAAACCATTTAACCAAGGGCTTGGACTTCTTGTTGCAATGGTCCAGAGACCCGTCTGCCATATCCTGTCACCCGTAGCCTGACAGCTACCCATCTTGTGTTATCAGTGATGAATTTTATGGGGCAGGCTGTCCAACCGCATTGCTCCATTTATCAGCTGTTTATCTGACATCCCACTAAAGATGAGTGGTGAAGACCAAAGCCGTAACCCAGGTGTCCTGGCATTGGCCTCTGAATGGAAATGCAACAGTCAGCCCATGACCAGCAGTTCCAGTCAATCCGATCGACAGCATGAAGGAGCGACACGCAGCCTCAGTCGTCCAAGACGCAAGTCAACCGATGGCAGGTCGGGGGCAGGTATTGACCGTGCCCTAAGCGCTCCCCACCGTCCCTTCTCGTTTCATACAGTCGAAACACACGAGATGAAATACCTAGGTTCAACTCGTGTTCTCTTACCTAAAGGTTTGTCGGGAAGTGTAGGCGTCCTTGCAGCTTAAAGTTTAGCATTTACAGAGCAGCAGGGAGGGAAGTGCAGGTGTCCTTGCAGCTTAGAGTCTCCCGGTGCAGCCAGGCGTTGCTCTGCAGGGCCAGGCCGGGTGAGGGGAAGGGAAAATGCCATGATGCACCTTGAGAGTGGGAGGAAAGGCACCCCACGCTTGCACTTCCCTCCTCGCTGCTCTGTAATTGCTAAACTTTAAGCTGCAAGGACGGCTGCACTGTAATTGCTAAACTTTAAGCTGCAAGGACGCCTGCACTGTAAGTGCTAAACTTTAAGCTGCAAGGACGCCTACACTTCCCGGCAAACCTTTAGGTAAGAGAACACGAGTTGAATCTAGGTATTTTGTCTCGTGTGTTTTGAGCCTTAGTTATAAGAGGAGATGCCACTTTCCTGAGATGGCACACACAGGACGAAGCAGCGAACCCAGTTCCCGGTCCGGTTCCCCAAGCAGCACCCACCTCGATTTTCTGGAAGGAGTTGGTGATCATGGCAATGAGCATGTTGAGAAGGACCACCACCATCACGATGGTGAAGACCCCATACAGCACCCTCCCCACCAGCTCGGCCACGAAGAACTGGGGCATGTCGACCACCTTGTGCTCCTCCATCCCAAGCATGGTCCAGAAGAGGAACTGGAAGGTCTCGTTAAAGCTGCACGAGCAGAAAAAGCTTCGGGTCAGGAGTGCTCTCTCTCTCCCTCCAAGCTCATGTGGGGCCATCTGCCAGGACCTTCCGGGAACGACCCTGGCTAGATCCACCAGCCACCATCAGGGCGCCCTGCTTGGGGCCATCTCCACCCCCTTGGCCTTCTGTCTGAGACAGTTAAGCCGTTGGCTGCCGTGTCCAGATGCTGCCTGGAGACAGCACAAGCTCTCAAAGTAAAAACAAGAACAAGCTGGCTGCGACGGAGCGGAATGCTGACTTTTTCCCACCAGGAGGGAGGAAGTCAGACAATTCGAAGGCCGCGGTGGTAGAGGGTTTTGCAGAAGAAGGAAGGGGCCACCCCACCAGAGACCCCTGTAGGAGAGGAGAAGGCACCCCAGAGGCAGGGAGGTCAGCATCGCTAGCTCCAGCGGAAGCGGCTCTGAACCCTTTCTCCAGTGCCAGGGCCTGTGGACACACCAGCACCACGCCAGGCGCGGTGCCAGCAGGAGTGGATTTCGCCTTGTTGGCACACTCAACTTTGCTACCAAGTGTAGCCCCTCTAAATCCAGGGAGCTGCAGCCTTATCTCAGAAGGTGAGGCCTGAGGTGTGCCCTGAGCAAGAGAGCTGTGAAGTCATGCTTTGGACTGCGTGTAAGTGGCGCTCCAGTCCAAACTCCTTGCTCAAAGGGCCTCTGCATCCAGCCACTCTGGGAGGCAGCCACAGTCCTCTCTGCTGCAGGCCTGGCCAGGCCCAGCCTAGCAAGTCCTTGACAGCCTGTTCTGCCATGGCCAGGCCTCGCCCTGAGGATCAAGTGGCCAGACCCACATTTCTGAGCGGCCACCAGAGGCAACTGGGAGACTGAGAAAGGCCCGCAGCGCCTGGTCCGGCAACCCAGGCTGGGTCCAGTACCCCTCTGGCAAGCTCCTTTCCAGCCCTGCCCAGCAGGCCACGCTACCTTCCCAGCCTTTCAGACTCCTGGTAATGGACGTAGATATTGTTCATGCCGCACAAGAATGCCGTCAGGATGATCATCAATATGAACATGAACCTGGGTGGAGAAGAGAGCACCGGAAGTTAAGCCAGATGGCAGGAGCCAGCTGAGGCCTCCACCCCCAACACATATCTAGGGGGATCCTCTTTCCATATGAACATCCGGCGCTGCTGCCTTAACCATAGGGCTGCCAGGTCCCTCTATCTACCTGTGGGAAGGTTGGGGTCCTGGCACTTACCTCACGCTGGCATGTTGTGTTTGCTCTTTGCGTGCGCGTGCCCCGGGGCTGGCGCAATGACATCATTTCTGGAAGTGATGTCACCATGCTGACCACATGAGTGCTCACACGCTCCACACGGGGGTTAATTTGGCCTGTTTGGGGGCCACATCAGCTCCAAATGAAGTGCTGGAATGCTCCTGCAGCCAGTATGACGATGTCATTTACAGAAGTGACGTTGTCGTGCCTGTTGGGAGCCCAGGCACAGCACACGTTCTCAGGGTGCCTACCGGTGGTGGGCAACCTCCAGGAGCTTGCCACCTCCTGCTGACCACTGGCAAGTTGGCAGGCAAGGTGGCAAACCCCCGGGAGTTTGCCTGCTACTGGCGGGCGCCTGGGAACCTTATTTATACAAGCGAGACCACCGGCCCACCTGTTGTTTCCTCTCCAGGAAACAGAAGTTTTCCAAAGGATGCTTTTCTGTTGGATACCAAACTGGAGGTGCTGGAAATCAGCACCTACCAACTCTGAGCTCGGAAATTCCTGAAGATTTGGGGTGGGACCCAGGGAGGGCGGATTTTGGGAGGGGTGGAACCTTAGCAGGAAATAAGGCCATAGAGCCCACCTTTCAAAACAGCCATTTTATTATAACAACAACAACATTTGATTTATATACCATCCTTCAAGACAACTGAACACCCACTCAGAGCAGTTTACAAAGTATGCTATTATTATCCCCACAACAACGATCACCCTGTGAGGTGGGTGGGGCTGAGAGAGCTCCGAGAAGCTGTGACTGACCCAAGGTCACCCAGCTGGCTTCAAGCGGAGGAGGAGGGGGGAATCAAACCCGGTTCTCCAGATTAGAGTCCCGCGCTCTTAACCACTACACCAAACTGGCTCTCTTTCTCCAGAGGAACTGATCTGTGTAGTCTGGAGATCAGTTGCAATTCTGGAAGCTCTCTAGGGGATCGGCAACGCTAGCACCGAGCAACACGGAGCTCCTTTCCAAAGCAGACTCAGTCTAACGACAAAGGTGGCCCTTCTCCTGACCCAAACTGCAATCTTCTACAGAGGACAGGGTCTCCATTCTGAGGGACTGCCCTGGGGCTTCGATTTAGGGAGGGGGAGCCCTGCGTCTTGCCCAGGATGAGGGGAGGGCACCGCAGGGCCAAAACGCGGCCTACCGAATCATGTCATCAATCATCTTGCCGATGGAGATCTGCAGCGTCCCCAGGGTCTCGTGGGCCGGCAAGATGTATGCCAGGCGGGTGAAGCTGAGCATGCTCGTGACAGCGAAGAGCACCTCTGCCATGAACTGGGGGTCCTCTGTGTGCCACTCTGGGCGTCCTGCAAACAGAAAGGGGACAAAAAGGGAGGGCTCAGCTGACAAGAGCAGGCTGGCGGAGCAGAGACATGCTGAGGATGCCAGCAGAAGGGGCTTGTGCCATGCAAGCACAACTTGGCCTGCCTGTCAAGATCCTCCAGAAGCCAAGGTTCTAGTCCTCTCCGTGCTTCTGTGGCAAACAGAGAGCCACTGCCTCTTCTCATGTCCTCGAGATTGTTTTGCTCACAAAGTTGCTTTGATTTATTATTTATTTCATTATTTTAAACACTTCTACGCTCCTAGTCCACCAATGCAGGGTCTCTAAGGCAGTGAATATCAAAACATTCCAGACATTAAGCAGGCGGGCAGACAGGCGGAGAGAGAGAAACGGAAGGACAGACAGACAGATAGGTGGACAGGTGGAGAGAGAGACAGACAGACAGACGGATGGACAGAAGAATGGACAGAAGGATGGATGGACAAACGGACGGACAGACAGAGAGACAGATAGATAGAGCCTTCCACCAGAAGGAAGCTCCACCACTGGGGAAACATCTGTAGCTCCAGCCCCTGGAATTTAGATTCTGGGGGAAATGAGAGCTTTTGAAAGTCACGTGGCAAAACATTATACTGCATTTCAGTTTGATGTTTGCACTTAGGAACAGCTGCGTCTTTGGATGCCGTGTCCCAGCCCAGAAGGAGCACGTGCTGGACGTGGAGAGAGGAGCTCACCCGCTTTCGTGTAGTAGTAGCACTCGTCGGAGGAGCTGGTGTCCAGGCAGTAGAAATGGCCCTTGAGGAAGATCAGAAGCCGGAGCACGAAGGAGGCCAAGTACATGCTGAGGATGACGATGTCGAGGAAGTTCCACCAGTCCAGGAGGTAGCTGCGCATGCCCTCGATCCAGACCTCCTTGCATTCGAACCAGAAGAATCCTGGAGGGGAAAAGGAGGGAGCCACGGCCAGGGAGCACTCGGGGCTGCAACCCGATCTCTGTAGGCCGTGACTCCTGGGCCACACGAGTCCCCGTTTACGCCCCTGTGCTCCACTGCAGTCTCGCTCCCTTTCTCCCAGTCTGTCTATTTCTGTCCTGCCCTCCCCTCCCTCCAGGGAGCTCAGAGAGGCACACGAGGTTCTCCTCTCCCCATTTTGTCCTCACAGCAACCCTGCAAGGTAGGTTAAACTGAGAGACAGTGACTGGCCCAAGGTCCCTCAGCAAGCTTCCAAAGCAAAGCGGGAACCTGAACCTTGAACACTAGCACTCTAACCACTACCTGACACTGTCTCTCTTGCTGGCTGTTTCTCCTTCTCCCACCATCTACACCTGCTGCCATGCTGTGCCACACAGCCTCCCTTCTCTCCACTCATCAGACGGCCTCCTCCTTCTCCTGCAATTCTCTTTTTCCTTCATTTCGCAGTGCTTCCATCTCCCCCAGTATCCATTTTCTGCCTCCTTCTCTCTCATTTCCTCTGCTCCTAAACCCAGGGCTTTTTTTCAGCAGGAACGCGGTGGAATGGAGTTCCGGAACCTCTTGAAAATGGTCACATGGCTGGTGGCCCCGCCCCCTGATCTCCAGACAGGGGGGAGCTTAGCTTGCCCTCTGCACCACCGAGCGGCACGGAGGGCAATCTAAACTGCCCTCTGTCTGGAGATCAGGGGGCGGGGCCACCAGCCATGTGACCATTTTCTCTGAGGGCAACCCACTGAGTTCCACCACCTCTTTTCCCAGAAAAAAAAGCCCTGCCTAAACCTACCTTGCCTCTCTGATGCAGGCTGTGAGCCCTGCAGGCAGAGACTGTACCGTTACAGTGCCTACGACTCCTGACAGGTCACAAATATGCATGTTGCAGAAATCTAGACATGCATTGGGGAATCCGCCAGACCACTTGAAGAGGTAGGCGTTTTGAGAAGCAGAGGAGGCTAACTGGCCCTCAGAGAGTACATGATGGAGGACTCCAGAGGGAAATGCTGGCCCTGCCCACATCCTCTGCCCTCCCCACTTGCCCGGCCAGAGTTCTCGCGCCTACCTGCCACCCACACCATGTGCAGCGAGGTCTCCCACAAGCTTTGGTTCCTCCCCTTGAAGGCCTCGTGATGGTGCTCCAGGACCAAGGACTCCACTAGAAGGAAGACCAGGAACCACAGGTACGAGGCCGAATGCAAGAGGAACTTGATCACGGGGATCTTCAGCATTTTGCCAAACTGCCAGGAGACGAAGCAACCCCGTCACGGAGACCCAAAATATGCAACCTATGGAACTGCGCATTGGGCTGGCCTATTTAGTGGCAAGGAGTTCCACAGCCAAGGAATGAGAAACTGGGTGCACACCGGTGAATTGACTGAAGGAGCCAATGATCTCCACGGCCTTGAAGGCTTTTGGGGTGAAGGCAGCCTCCTAACTGTGGCGGATCCAAACTCTTTTGGGGGTTCCTAGCTAACGATTCTGCCAGCACACCATTCCCATTCGTCTCTCTAGCAACAGTTGTAATAGTAACAACAACAACAACAACAACTGATCGGCACCTTGAATACAATACACCGGACATAACAGTTGTGGAAAATCGAAAAGTGTGGATAATAGACACTGCAATTCCGGGGGATGCCAGAGTCGAAGAGAAAGAACAAGAAAATATGATTTAAATATAGAGATCTGGCAATAGAAACCACTCGACTATGGAAGAAGAATGCAACAGTAGTCCCCATTGTCATCGGGGCGCTGGGATCTATATCAAAAAACTTCGCAACTTATATGGAAAAACTGCAGCTTTCTGATATAACACCTACAGAACTGCAAAAGACGGCGTTATTTGGAACAGCGTACATGTTGCGCCGATACCTGACTGATACTTAGGTCTCTGGAGAAAACTTGTATCAGCTCAGCAAGGCCAATCAAATAATAACATGTGATCTTTATTTATTATTGATTGTGTTGTGTGAAATTCCAATAATAATATTTTTTAAAAAACTGTGTTTATATACTGCCCTTCTGGACAGTGGTGAACAAAGTCAGTGTTATAATGGGGACCCCGGCTTATGGCGGGTACCCCCAAGTGTGGTACACCAAGCCCCACCTGTCCTATTGCATCACTGTTTGTTTCAAGGTGGGAGAGACGCTGTTGGCGGCAGGCCCAGCCCAGCCAAGCAGGCAGAGATTAAGAGATTTCCCAAATCGCCATGGAAGCCGAGCAGAAAATGTTACTCCACACACTCTATACCCAAATCCCACCTGAAAGCTGTTGTCCTTTGGCAGTAGCCAGTTCAGCAGGCACGGACTCTGGCTGGCCCTTGCTCGCTCAGGAAGGACACATCACAGAACCCTTCGGAGGATTTCTGTCCTCAACTGCACACGGCCCCTTCGGCAATTGCATTCCGCCTCATTCCAGCATGGGCACGCTGTGTCTGAACGGGAGCCACTCACCTTGGATTTGGGGGCGACCCAGTAGATGAGGCACAAGATCGGCATCGTCACAAAGATGGAGCAGGAGATGAAGACCTTCCAGAGGCTGGTGCTGCCCCTCCAGCTCTGCAGGCTCCCGCACCAGATGGACGACAGCACTTGCTGGCAGATCGGGTGCGCGACAAACTAGGCCAGGGCAAAAGAGCGGCACGTTTAGGATTCTGAAGACGACCACGTCCCTTTGAGGCAGGCAAACGGGAGTGCATGAAAAGGGGCAGCCACCAAGGGCTGCTCCAAAGACACACACACACACGTGGCCTACATGGAAATAGTTCACAGAAGCCTCCTCGTAGTGGCATAGACACGTTCTAGATCAATAAAAGGTATGTCATGATGGCTGAGAGGGGATAGGAGAACCATCTCCAAGTACTTGAAGGGCTGTCACGTGGAGGATGGCGCGGAGTTGTTTTCCGCTGCCCAGAAGGTCGGACCAGAACCAACTAGATGAAATTAAATCAAAAGAGCTTTCGGCTAAACATTAGGAAGAACTTCCTGACAGTTAGAGAGGTCCCTCAGTGGGACAGGTTTCCTCGGGAGGCGGTGGGCTCTCCTCTTTGGAGGCTAGATGGCCATCGGACAGCAATACTGATTCTCTAGGAGCAGCACCTGACGTTTTTTTTTAGTGGAGTTTAAACGGGAGCTTCTGAATACTGAGAATTACGTCAGTGTGATAACCATCTTTGAAAAAGACTTGGAAATGGGAACCCCCCCCCCAATGAACCGGTCGGCCCGTTAGATGGTCTTATCCAACCTGCACATGTCTGGATCTATACTTGAATTCTGACCCTATGAACTTCTTGAGAAAATTCCAAGAATACTGATGGTCTTCAGAAATAATAATTTGTTCATAGGTGATACCATCACGACTTTGCACGAGCACTTTATGTCTAGGTCTGTATATGAAGACTGTGTGTATTGATGATGTATTGAATGGCAATGGGAATTAGGAAATAACAGCAAGAATACTTTTGTAATTTTTCTAAGGATTTCACGATTGTTGCTTATTGCTATCTTCGGGGCATGGAGCAGGGGTCCCTGGGGGTGTGTGAGAGGAGGTAGTTGTGAATTCCCGGCATTGTGCAGGGGGTTGGACTAGATGACCCTTGAGGTCCCTTCCAACCCTATGATTCTACGTCACTCATTAGATTTCATGGTTGTACACGGAGCTGCTTTGCTGCATGGCTTCTGGGCAAACAGTTGGGTATGAGATGGTCATGTACATGGGTTTGGTTGCATTTACTCAGTGGGGAGGCATGAACACTCTGCATGTGCACAGAGGCACCCTTTCCTGCATTGCTTACACCACGCTCAGGAACAGATCCTGACTTTGCCAACAGACTCGGTTTCCCAAGTGGATCCCACCCCTGCGTGTGCTTTGGTTGCCTCTCCCCACAAGGTCTCCCTCCGCCCCGCCCCACACGCTCCGTCGCTGGCTCACCCGCTTCTGATTGTAGTTGACAGCCAGCCGGAGCCTGGCCAGGTTGGGGATCCCCTCCTCGAAGGCCTGCTCGTCCAGCTCCTCGTCTTCCCCGCTGGCCTCGTCGTCCCCCAGGTCATTCAGCACGGCCGTCACTTCGCTCTGGTTGCGGCACATCCCCAGCAGCTCGAAAGCAAACTCCTGGCTCAGCTGCTCCAGGGCCAGGTACTCAGGCTGGGCAGGACGAGGCAGAGCACAGGGAAGGAAGCTGCATGCTTAAGAGGGCAACGGAGACACCCCAGACCTAGCCCGGCCGCTATATGCTTGGTGGTGGAGAGTGCCCTCAAGTCAGAGTTGACTTACGGCGACCCCTGGTGGGGTTTTCATGGCGAGAGACTAACAGGGGTGGCTTGCCATTGCCTGCCTCTGCAACCCTGGTCTTCCTTGGAGGTCTCCCATCCAATCACTAACCAAGGCCAACCCTGCTTAGCTTTTGAGATCTGATGAGATCAGGCTCACCTGGGCTATCCAGGTCAGGGCCACCGTGTGCTTGCAGGTTTCCATTCCAATGTCACTTAAATGGTGCTGGGCATCAGCGCTGGAGACGTGTGCCGGCAAGCCCATGTGGGAAGCAATTCCAGATGTTGCTGCACACACATGGGCCACTCACTGCCTCTGCAGTGACAGGCACATAGACTGGAAAGGGAGGGGCCTGAGGGAGAGAGACCCCGCCCCCAGCCCTGACTAAGGGATATTTGAACCAGCAAAGACAACGGCAGAGCCAGCAGACCAATCACGTGTCCCCCTTGGAAAAAAGGCATGCCTGATTCTAACGCTGAACTAGACTAGCCCAATCTCATCACATCTCAGACGCATAGCAGGGTCGGCTTTGTTTGGTACATGGACAGAAGACCTCCAAGGAAGACCAGGGCCGCTAAGCAGAGGCAGGCAATAGCAAACCAGCTCTGAAGTCTCTTGCCTTAAAAACTCCAGCCGGGGTCACTATAAGTTGACTGTGACTTGACGGCACTTTACATGCGGGCACACACACAATCCTAAACTACCGAGTTTTGGCGTCCTGCCTTTGCATGGTCTGTTCATTCCAGGTTCCTAAAAACCTCATTAGCAAAGGCAGTGAAGATAGTGGTTAGAGTGCTGATACAGGCTCAGGCTGCTTGTCTGAGCTTGGGCCAGTTTGCTCAGCTTAGCCTACCACACAGATAGGAGATAATACAGAGAAGGGCAGTTCTGCTACTTCTGCCATCTATCTATTTTGTCAAGGACAAAACTTGCTGGATCTAAACAAAGCACCTTGCAAAAGCTGCGAACTCTGCAAACGAAGACAGCTTTGCTAGCCATGAGCTGCTAGTTAACGCCCACTGGTGGCCTTGGTTGTTAGCCGCTTTGCTGCCAAACTAAACAGGCTGATGCCTACATGAGAAGTTATTTTTAAAAGATAATGATATCAAAGATGTGCTTGAATTATTAGGAAAAGTCAAATTCATCAGTAAACCCCATTTTTGGTATGATTCAATTGCTGGCAATGCCACTTAAGCCAGTTTGGTGTAGTAGTTAAGAGCAGCAGGACTCTAATCTGGAGAACCGGGTTTGATTCCCTGCTCCTCCGCTTGAAGCCAGCTGGGTGACCTTGGTCCAGTCACAGCTCTCTCAGAGTTCTCTCTGTTTCACCCACCCCACAGGGTGATTGTCGTGAGGATAATAATAACATACTTTGTAAACTGCTCCAAGTTGGCATTAAGTTGTCCTGAAGGGCGGTATACACATCGAATGTTATTATTATTATGTTATTATTAGAAGCATCATCTGCAGCAGGGCTGGGAACCTCAGCCTGAGACCCTGGAGAGCCAGGAGCAGTCAGAGAGAACCACACCGAGCTAGTAAATTTGCTACAAGGCCACCGTTTACATGGCAAGTATACAGAAATATCAGAGGGATGGCTGAATAAGTTTCCCAGCGGTCCCTCTCTTTGACTAATGAATGTAAAATGATGCAAAAATGATACGTAAGTGGCAAAATAAGCGAAATTACGCAAACATACTTGGTTTGCATGATTTATTCAGGTTACAAAAACCTTTTCTGTGCAGAATTTGGATTGTCTAGATGCAGTGCCAGCGCAGTGCTTTGCACTAAGACAGGGGAAAAGCAAGTTCAAATCCCCGCTCCACCCTGAAGCTCACTGGGTAACCTTGGGCAGGTCTCTCTCTCTGCTTGACAACCTCACGTTACAGTCATGAGAGTAAAATGGGGGGGGGGAAGCATAATCCCACACTGAGTTTGTTCCTTTTAATCAGGGCTTTTTTTCTGGGGAAAGAGGGGGTGGAACTCAGTGGGTTGCCCTCCGAGAAAATGGTCACATGGCCAGTGGCCCCGCCCCCTGATCTCCAGACAGAGGGGAGTTTAGATTGCCCTCCGTGCCACTCAAAGGGCAATCTAAACTCCCCTCTGTCTGGAGATCAGGGGGCGGGGCCACCAGCCATGTGACCATTTTCAAGAGGTGCCGGAACTCCATTCCACCCCATTCCCGCTGAAAAAAAGCCCTGCTTTTAATGCAATTGAAAGAGAATGAAGGGGTGGAGAAATGTAAAACTTTATGGGCACGGAATCTTGAGGATAATATCGACCCAGCACAGTGGAAAGAGAATGTCAAAATAACTAAACCTGTCTCATTTAAAGAGAATTTATACAAGATGTTTCATAGATGGTATCTAACAACAGATAGATTGGCTAAAATGTATAAAAATATGTCAAATAAATGTTGGAAATGTAAAGAATGTATAGGGACATTTTTTCATATGTGGTGGTTTTGTAAAGAGGTGCGTAGATTTTGGATAATGGTGCATACCTTAATACAAAACATCTTACAGACTGTAATTCCCCTCAAACCTGAATCCTTCTTGTTAAATTTTATGCCTGATACGAACAAAGAGCAGAAACACCTGATAATCCATATAGTAACAGCGGCCAGAATTTTACTGGTGTCTTATTGGAAACAACCAACAATCCCACAGCAAGAGGGGTTAATAGCGAAGATAATGGAAACTGCGGAAATGGACAAACTAACTTCTTTAATGAAAGGACAAATGGAAGAGGACTTTTCTGGGTCCGTGCCATGGGACCCCTTCTACAAATGGATGAAGAATAAACACAACGATTAAATGTAATGTAATATTAGGGCAATAATATATGATAGAACAGAACCCACAGTTAAAGATGTATTAAGATGAAACATATGATTTGGAGAACTAAAATATTAATATAAGCAAGCATCATGATAATTGTCTCGCTTTCTATATGCTTATCTTTTCTCGTTGTTTCCTGTATTAAAATTAATAAAAAGATACAGGGAAAATGTGATGGGTTGCCAACCCCCAGGTGGGACCTGGATATCTCCTGGAATTAAAACTGACCTCCAGGCAACAAAGATCATTTCCCTTGGAGGAAAAAACGGGTTTGGAACAAGCACTCCATGGCATTATACCTCACTGAGGCCCCCTCGCATCCAAACCCCACCTTCCCCAGGTTCTACCACCAAATCTCCAGGAATCTCCCAACTCAGAGACGGCAACCGTAGTCTTAGCTCTTTTTAATGCAGACTATTATTTACAGCCCTGGTGTTCAAGGGAGTAACGGGTCCTCCCCAACAGCCACCTCCCAACACTCTGTATGTGTGGCAGTCAACTTGGCCCCTCCTAAACTTACAACTCTGAGCAGAATGAGATTTGGGGAAGGAGCGGCCGCTCCACCACCAACCCATGCAATGAGACAGACCTTGAATTCAGGCTCCTTCTTTGAGAGGCGTTTCAGCTCACGGCTGAGCTTGAAGGCGGTGAGCATGGCGTCCTCGCTGGCGATCGAGAGGTGGGCTCGGCTGGCAATTCCCTTGTAAGTGTTGATGCGGGAGAGCGAGAACTTCAGGAGGTCGTACTTGCGGCCGTTGGAGCACTCCAGGCAGCCGCAGGAGACCTTGTGCGGACGTGGAATGGCGTGGCCCTTCTTCATCAACATGTCCACAATTTCGTAGAGGTCCTTCTCACAAGCCAGGGTGAGCGGAGTCACGCCAGGGGCGAAGCGCGAGTTGTCGATGGAATTGTCAAAGAAGGCCATCGAGAAGGACTTGATGTCCATCTTGAGGCTTTTCTCCTGGTCGAGCCGGTCCAGCAACAGCTTGACGACGTTGGGCTGGTTGGTGTCCACGGCGACCAACAAGGCCTCGTGGACCTGGCGGAAGTCAAACTTGACGTAGCGCAGCAAAGTCCGGGTGGCTTCCTCACCGCCAGTGCGGATGGCCAAGTTGAGAGCCTCCCGCCAGGCTCGGTCCTCCGCATCGTCCAGCTGCCTCAAGATGCCGTCGCTCACCTGAAGCAGCTGCTGAACTTTCACCAGGTGGCCATCTTGAATGGCGCTCAGGAGGCCTTCGGGGAATTTTAATTTCTTGTTCACTATTTCCTTCCAGTTGGGTTGCTAGGAGGGGGCAGGAGAAGAGAAAACAATTGTTCTCGTTGCTTGGGGACATTATTATCATCATCAATCACTGTACCGTTGCATTTTGGCAACAGGTCACTGAGCTCTAATGGGAGAGCGTCCCACTCACCCAGAAGTCTTTGGCTGCTACATGGTGGCCATCTTGTATCAACGGCTGATTGGAATGCCGCTTATCAGGGCTTTTTCTCTGGGGAAAGAGGTGGTGGAACTCAGTGGGTTGCCCTCGGAGAAAATAGTCACATGGCTGGTGGCCCCGCCCCCTGATCTCCAGACAGAGGGGAGTTGAGATTGCCCTCCGCGCCGCTCCCCTCTGTCTGGAGATCAGGGGGCGGGGCCACCAGCCATGTGACCATTTTCAAGAGGTTCCGGAACTCCGTTCCCCCGCGTTCCCCCTGAAAAAAAGCCCTGCCTCTTATCCATTCCTGATCTATGTGGCACAAGGACTTTTCTCTCTCCCTCTCCATTCTGCATTGTGAGTGAGCAAAACCCCCAATTCTAATTCCATCCTTGCCTCCAGGATACTAGACACTCCTCGGGGCTCTGCTCTCAGCGCTGCTAAAAGATAGACCCCCTTTGTGGGTCCACATGCTGTGTTAGAAAGATTTTCCTCATGTTCAGTTGCAATCTCATCTGACTAAGAGAGCTGTGGTTCTTGAAAGCTTATGCTACAAATAAGATGGTTAGTCTTAAAGGTGCTACTGGACTCTACTATTTTGCAACTACAGACTAACATGGTTAACTCCTCTGAATCTGCCCTCCTGTAACTGATACTGGATAATAATATTTGATTTGTATACTACCCACTCAGACAACTTAATGCCCACTCAGAGCAGTTTACAAACTGAGAGCCAGTTTGGTGTAGTAGTTAAGAGTGTGGGACTCTAATCTGGAAAACTGGGTTTAATTCTCTGCTCCTCCACTTGAAGCCAGCTGGGTGCCCTTGGGTCAGTCACAGCTTCTAGGAGATCTCTCAGCCCCAGAGGGTGTTTGTTGTGGGGATAATAATAACATACGTAAACTGCTCTGAGTGGGCATTAAGAAGGCCGGTATATAAATCAAATGTTATTGTTATAGTGTGTTATTTTTATTATCCTCATGACAATCACCCTGTGAGGTGGGTGAGGCTGAGAGAACTCTGACTGCCCCAAGGTCACCCATCTGGCTTCAAGCGGAGGAGTGGGGAATCAAACCCAGCTCTCCAGATTAGAATCCTGCCGCTCTTAACCACTACATCAAACTGGCTGCCCACAACATTCCATTGCTCTTTGAGGGCAATCAGCACGCTCAGCATTCATGGGGCCTTATTCGGAACAAATTCCCATTATTTAAAAAATGTATTTACAAATCAAAATATACTCTTGTATACTGGGGGCAGAGTTACCAAATCTGGCCTGAGAAATTCCTGGAGATATGGTTGCCGGCTTCAGTTTGGGAAATGATGCATCTTAACCTGGTGTAATTCGTCCTGAACCCGCTTTCGGGAAGGGCAGAACAAAAGTCTTAAGGTAGGTAAATAAATAAATAAATTCCAGGAGATTTGGGGGAGGGGTGGAGCCTAGGAAAGTCAGCATTTGGGGAGGGACCTCAGCGGGGTATAATGCCACCAAGCCCACCTTCCAAGGCAGCTGCTTTCTCCAGAAGAACTGATCTCTTTCAGCTGGAGATCTAATTCTGGAGGCCGGTGACTCTAATGAGTGCAGAAATCCCTCTGCTGTCTAAAGGTGGCCATGTTTGCTGAACAGTATATGATCGTGCCTCTCTGAGAAGCAATGCTGACATTGCCATGTGCTCAGGAATTTCGTGGGCACTGCAGTAGCAATAAATCTTCCCCCATGACCAGTTGATCTGCCCTGGAGGCAAAGAACAAGGCAGGGGGGTGGATCAGCTGCCTAGGGAGGTGTGGTGAGCTCCCCTTCACTGGCAGTTTTCAAGAAGAGGCTGGATGAATACTTGTCAGAGATGCTTTAGGCTGATCCTGCACTGGGCAGGGGGTTGGACTAGATGGTCTGTATGGCCCCCTTCCAACTCTATGATTCTATGATCTCTGTCTGCCCCAGCTGAGCTGCTGTGAGACCCTCAAGATAGACTGGCCAGTTGGCTTCAGGTCTCTGGGTTATTAAAGTATCTGTATCCTGCTACATCCCCTAAAAACACCGGAGTCAACTATTACCTAACCTAACCCTAACCCTAAAAACACAGGAGTCAACTATTACCTAACCTAACCCTAACCCTAACCCTAAAAACACCGGAGTCAACTATTAACAAAGTGTTATATGGCTCAATAAAATATTTATGTGGCACTACCACCAGGTGGCGCACAAGGCACTATAGATAATGCAACTTATTCCTCTAGAAAAGGTTATGTTGGGCCATACAGTTACAAACAGAGCAGGAAATCCTTCTCAGTCAAAACAGTTTATTGTCTATAGCTATAGGCTGTCTCAATTCACCAGACATTGACTAATAAACGTTTAAATCCCTTATCACAGTTTGTATAGGTTACTAAAATTAATTAAAGCAATACAGTATGCCAAACTATCCCAGACTCACGAAACAGCCTCATTCAGTACCACCTTAGATCTTATCTTTTTGGCTGTGAGTATATCCTTCTTTTTGGGAGGAACCAACACACAGCAAGTATCAAGTGTTCATCCCTCTGGAAGTTGGGGAGGAAATCAAACAGAGGTGGGGGAGAGAGAGAAGCTGTTTCAGTGCACGATGGCAAAGCCTTGGGCTGAAGTTTGGGGCATCTTAATTAGGTATATGGCTGAGTTGCAGAGGAGGTGACATGGGGGGTGGGTGCAATGCAGGTACCAAAGGCCCCGGGACACAGGAGAGAAAGACGGCCTCTCTCGCCATCCGTCTCTTCAAACTCAAAAAGTTTGCTACTTTATGGGGGTTTGGGTAAATTTTGTTTTAAAAGCTTTTGGAATCTGACAATCCCAGATGAATGTTGTGAACGACCAAAAATTCAGGCACACACAAGGGAACAGTGTTGCCAGTCCACAAAATGTGAGCATTCACTGTTTTATATTCAAAAAGAGATTCTGTTTCTGGACGCTCACAGCTTTCTCCAGGAAGTATTCCCAAGAGAATGATGCCTCCCACACCACACACACGTTTTCCATGTTCACCAAGTATCCGATATTAGAGGTAATGGAAACCTAATATACTTAAAGGCTTCTTTCGAGGCAAGAAGATACAGTCAAGTTAAGAATCTTTTTTAAAAGTAGGAAGATGTTGATTCCTTGAAAAGCAATTGGAATTTTTTAGAACGGAGGAGCAAACGCTAATGGGTGGAATCCCACAGATGATATTTGGAGAGAGGCCGTTCTAGAGCTTTCCAGACCTGCTTTTCACACTGTCATTGCAGAGTCGGTCAGGTATTGCCCCCCCCTTTTCCCCTGGTTGTTCTTTAGGAGCAAGGACAAGAGTTCTCTTCCTGCCTTCCTTCCTTCCAGCCATCATCAACACAGGTGCTGCAAGGGGGTTAGTGGGTCTCTCATGGCCACAGTCCTATTTACTGATTCCCTGCCTGGATGTGCCTGAACAGTGGTGCAATGAAAATCGGCGGTGTGGCTGGTCTCCCTCCTTGAAATGGCCAGATGTTAGCTACAGGTCTCTACCTGAGAAATCCAGAGACCCTTTCCCGCACTCACAGCTCCTTTCAGCGCCGAGAAGAGCTGGTCCCACTCGGGCACCTCAGCTGCCCTCCCCAAGAGAGAAGAGGCAGCAGCACCGATTCATTACTTGCTCCATAATTAAGTCCCTGGCTGGGCTGGGCATCGTTTGCTCCTTCTCATTTGAGCTGGGCATGATTGATTTAACAGCCCCTTGGGACTCCCCTGGCACAGGGAGGCCGAGAGGAATGCAAATTAGCCACCTGGGGAAGCTGTTTGTTAAAGAGACGCGGCACTTGGCAACCGCCGCTCCCAAGGGCTCTGGCCTCCCAAGGGCTGTGTTCAGATCAGAGAGCCTCCAGGACTCCGACAGACCTTTGCCTGCTGCGAAGGGCCAGCAAGCGACCTGGTCTCCCATGGCACTTCAACACCATGTCCTGGGCTCCTGGGTGGGGGGAGTCTCATGTCCTGGGGGAGAACACTGCACCTGCACCTTAGTATAACCAGCCCAACAGCACAAGCCCCCCCCCCTCCAAGCAGCACTGCTTTATGGCGTTGGGGTGCAAATGTGCAGCGTGGAGAGGTACAGTCCACTATCCTCGAGGAGGGTGGTGCAGGCGAATGAGCCACAAGAGCCAAGGGTGGAAACTGCCCAGAAGGGTCAAACGAGGCTGGAGGAAAACCAGGCCCTGACTGCAGTGGCAGGAGGACAGCCAGTTTGGTGTCGTGGTTAGGAGCGGCAGGACTCTAATCTGGAGAGCCGGGTTTGATCCCCCACTCCACTTGAAGCCAGCTGGGTGACCTTGGGCCAGTCACAGCTTCTCACAGATCTCTCAGCCCCACCCACCTCACAGGGTGATTGTTGTGAGAACACACTTTGTAAACTGCTCCGAGTGAGCATTAAGTTGTCCTGAACGGTGGTATACAAATCAAATATTATTATTTATTGTTATCCTTGTGAGGGAAGAGAAACAGGCATGGAAACAGGAGAGCTCTCCCGTCCCAGAAAAGATACAAACAACGCATCTCTGTAGGAGCAGACACTACAACCCTTTAATGCATGCACTAGCCGTGCGTAGACACTGCCATTGAAGATCATCCTCCCAATAGACAGTTCCCTCTTCATGATCTACCCAGCTGGTAATAGAGGTCAGCCCCTCCTGCACAAGTGTAAGAAGCAGCCTCCGAACCAGCTGCAGGAATGAAAGCCCCCCCCCCACATACAGAGGTTAAAGGGAGTGGCCCCTTGCAAATCACTCACCATGATGCCCTCGAATTCCGTCGCCATCCTGCCCCCCAAAGAGATGCCACCTGCTCCCTGTGGAACTGCAGCCTGGACGGGAGAATGGCAAAGGGCTTAAGGGATCTTCCCTTAAGACTTGCCCTTCCGAAGGGCACTCCCACTCAGCCAGGGGGCCCCCGCAGGGCAGGTTTCCAGGGCCGATTCGTGCTTCTGCTCGAGGTGGCAGCCGGGCTCTCATCCCTCCTGCCTGCGCCAAGCTGTCTTGTTTTTCCTCTGCAGGGACACCAGCAGGCAAGAGAGCAGAGCGGCCCCATCCGCCAACTCCCCCAAGGGCAGGGTTGCCACATGAACACAGAGGGCAGCCTCCAGCTAAGCTTCACCCAATTCCCCCCGGGGGGGGCCCAGTGTTTGTCAGTGGCAAGTTTTCCCCTCCTGACTTTGGTCCTGGTTCCAGCTTTCCCAGGACCACTCCCCCCCCCGACTCTTCTTGCAATGGGTCAAAGTGGAAAGCAGCCCTTGATGCGGGGGTGCGATTTAGGGACAAGTGTAACAGCTCGCAGTAGGGATGTCACAGGGTTCCTTGGAGTTATACCCTCATTCTCTTTCCAGGCGATTCACCGGTGCAGAGATGCTCATGCTCAGCTCCCAACAATTTCCCCCTGTGGATGTGGTTTGGCTCACTTTCTTGAGCCTTCTGGAAGTATTCCCCTCCCCCACAGAGATGTGGCACACACTGGTGGTCCAAACTGTGTTCTGTTGGTCTATGAGAGACAGATGGGCCTCCTGTTTTAGAGAAAATCGGAAACCTTTTAGTTTAGATTTTCGTTGGTTTTTTTCCTGTTTTTTTTTTTTTGAGAGCGCCAGTTTGGTGTAGTGGTTAAGAGCAGCAGGACTCTAATCTGGAGAGCCAGGTTTGATTCCTCCGCTTGAGGCCAGCTGGGTGACCTTGGGTCAGTCACAGCTTCTAGGAGCTCTCTCAGCTCCTCCCACCTCACAGGGTGATTGTTGCAGGGATAATAATGACATACTTTGTGAACCACTCCGAGTGGGCATTGAGTTGTCCTGAAGGGCAGTGTATAAATCAGATATTATTATTGTATGTCCATTAGTTGTTCTTGGTTTTTATTAGTATATGTGTAATTGTACGTAGCTTTTAGGTTTGTTTTTAATTATATAAAACTTTTAATTGAGAGAGAGAGAGAGAGAGAGGTGGGCCTCTTGTGTCCAGCGCAGGCCTTGAATTCCAGCAATCCCCAGGCCCAACAAGCTTTGGGGTTAGGGAGGTCATCGTTGAACGGGGCTGAGCCGATAACCAGCGGTGCCGTGGGCAGCCAGCAGAGACTGCAGCGCAGAGTAGAGGCCGATGCTGAGCACACGCAAGGCCACCATTTCAGTCCTCTGCGGAGCCGCTACCCGTGGGAGAAGACGCTGCGAATGGCAAGGGACTAACATGCCGACTTCAGGCAGCTTCAGATGCTCAGGCAAAAATCAGAGACGCTTTCCCGTATCAGCCGCCCTCCCTGAATGGGAAAGAGGTCGGACTCCTGGCTCTTTGGGCTCAGGACCTTTGGGTGAAAAGACAGGAGAGGGCTTGAACAGGAGCCTCTGCAGTAGTTCTTCTGCCCCCCTGCCAAGCAGCAGCCCTCTTGTCTCTCCCCCGACATTCGTGGCAAACAGGCGAGCAGTACGTTGAAATGATAGAAGCTGCCTCCAGCACAGAAGACGTACAATGGAGCTGGGCCCCCTTTTCAGATTCACTGCCTGACGCAGGGAGCAAGGGCCACCTCCTGGCTGACACAGCAGACCCCCAGTGGAGCTCTTATTGCTGTCACCCCCCTTCTCCAAATCTGGAGCACAAGCCCCCCCACCCCATCCCCCTTTCCAAATTCACAGCAGCTTCTGAGTTGTGGCATGCTCAGCGAGACACTTGCATGCTGGGGCTCAGCCACATGCATCGTGCCCATTCGACACCCTCCCAGCCAGCCCTCACCAAACCCCCCAAGGAGGGAAGACGAGGAGAAAGCAGGCCCACAAGACAAGACTTGGGCACTGAAGCTTCCCCTTCTGGGCCATTCCAGCCACTCGCACAGGCTGTGGACTGTCAAGCTTTTCACAACCCAACCAAGATGTCGGCTCCTAGAAAGGCGGCTGGGCAGGTCCTGAGCCCAGCTTCCCCCCACCCCAAAGGGGACACGTGCAGGGCTCCTCACACGGAAACTGGGAGCTGGGGGCCTTTGGAGGGCTCTTCGTTCCGACGGAGGCGTGGGTGAGCAAGTCAAGGTTCCCCCGTGAGTCAGGTACAGTCTCGGCACTGCTTGCCACGCAGCACTCCTGCCAGATCTACTCCCCCCACAGCCAGGAGGGGCTGCTGGCAGGGGGCTCCCCGCAAGAGCTGGCGTGAGCCTCCACCTCGGCAGCAGGGAAGCGCAACTGGCAGATGGGGCAGCAGACCCCGGCGTCCGGCAGCTCTTCGCACGAGGAGGGAGAACTTGCCTCAAGCTCCTCTCCGCAGCTGGAGGCATGAGCCGGTAGGAGGCTGGTGGGGAAACGACCTGTGGAAAGAAGGGGAGAGCAGAGGGGGGTGAGGGCCAGCCGCTCCCCAGCCCAGCCCCAAAGACTGGCCCCGTGACAGAGCGCGCTTCCTGCTGCGCCTCCTGCTGGCTTCTGGATGCCACAAAGAGCTTCTGCGCATTCCAGCTTGCGTCTTTTCTTTGCCACATCTCTGTTCCGCGGGGCTTTCCCTCTTCACACAGCAAGCCACAAATGGCCACCTGCTCTTTTATCGTACTTACTTTTACTTATTGACTTACTTTATTCACAGTCCGCCTTTCTCACTGGGACTCAAGGCAGGCTCCAGTGTCAGCCTAGGCAATCAAATAGGAGGGAACATCTGACAAGCAGTATGGTAGAACTAGGGTCACAGAAACCTGAAACGAAGCATCGAGTATTAGACGTGACGTGCTAAAACCATGTAGAACATGGTAAACCTGAATATAAACAAATTTATAAAGAGCCTTCCTAGATGGCCGTCTGACAGCAACACTGATCCTGTGAACCTGGGCAGATCGTGAGAGGGAGGGCAGGAAGGGCTACATCAGGGCTAAGTTCTCGTGGCCCCTTCTTACACGCCCAGGGTAAGGCCGATCGCCACCTTGGGGTCAGGAAGCCATTTTCCCCAGGCCAGTTTGACCAAGGATCCGGACGGTGTTTTGCCATCTTCTGGGCATAGAGCAGGGGTCACTGAGTGTGGTGGGGGGAGATACTTGTGAATTTCCTGCATTGTGCAGGGGGTTGGACTAGATGACCCCAGAGATCCCTTCCAACTCTGATTCTGATTCCTGAACCAGTCTGCTATATATGGGTAATACCTAGGTAATTTCTTCTACATATAATATAGGTAATTTCTAATAGGTAACTTCTGCATTGTTTAACATGTCATCTTAATACTTATGCTTCGTTTCCGCTTTGTCTCAGATCTCTGCTTGATTTCAGAATTCTGCAGCCCCAACCCTACCACGTTGCTCTTTGGATGTCCCATCTGTGGATTGATTTACAATGCATAATCTGCCTGGAGTCTTAGTGAGTTGGCATATTACCCATAACATAAACATAAACACAAACACACACTGCTATATGAAAATGCCCCCTCCCTCAAAAGACTGGGTGCGTCTTGTAGGGGCTGGATCTGCCTTGGGGGTGGAAAGGGGCATCCAGTCACAGCCGACTTAGAGTGACCCCGAAGGTTTTTCAAGGCGAGAAACATTCGGAGGTGGTTTGCCATCGCCTGCCTTTGCATAGCATCCCTGGATTTCTTTAGGGGCCTCCAGTGCAAATACTAACTAGGGCTGACCCTGCTTAGCTGTTGAAAGCTGATGAGATCCGGCTAACCTGGGCCATCCAGGTCAGGGAAGATCAGCCTTGCCCACTGTCAAATACTAGATCATCAGTGTCAAAACGAAAACGCAACTGGCAGGTCTGGAAGACCAGCTCTGCCCCCTGCTGGCGGGGAACAAAATAAAACTTGTCACAAAACACCATAAAAATCATTAAAATCAGCAAACCCTTAAAAAATCCAGCCATTTGAAAACCCAGCAAGAGAATAAAACAGCAGAAAACATTTAGAAGCGTAAAAGGACCCTTGAAAAATAATCCTTATGGCCGAAGCATTAAAATCATTGAAAACGATCAAACTCCCTAGTTAAAAGACTGAGTAAAAAGGAAAGGTTTAGCCTGGCACCTAGGAGGGAGGCAGATAGGGCCAGGCAAGCCTCATGGGAAAGGCTTTCCAAAGGTGAGGCGCCACCACTAATAAAGCCCTGCTTCTTCCTGCCACTCGCCTCATGCTGTAGTCAGGGGGACAGAGAGCAGGGCTTGTGAAGGGGATTATAATGGCAGGCTGGACGGTATAGGAAGAGGGGACCCTTCTGCAATATATTTATTTATTTTTCTTTGTCATTTATAGTCTGCCTTTCTCACTGAGACTCAAGGCGGACTGCACAGTGTGATATTAGTACAGTCAGTATCAACATTCCCATGAACAATGCCACAAGGGAAATGGATACACGTTCACAAAGACACAGCATTGGCAGGAGTCCAATACAACACAATGGCGAAGTCTATGGTTCCTAACTCACTAGCAGTTCATCTGAGATCCCTTCACTATAGTACCACCCTCTTATCTAAAAAGCCTTTTAATTCGACTTTGCATCATGTGTGGAAAGCCAGAAGAGTGGGGGCTCTCCTGGCCTCCTCATTCCATAGGACAGGGGCCACCACAGACAAAGCTCGCGTGCGGGCGCTGTCGATTTCGCCCATGTGCAGCCTGGCACCTCCAGGAGACCCTGTTCAGAAGAGCGAAGCTGCCGTACAGGAACATAGGGAGGGAGGCGGTCCCATCGGTATGCTGGACCCAGGCTGTGAGGAGCTTTTTAATGTGATGACCAATACCTTGAACTGAGCACAGTAACTAATGGAGTGACTGCAGGAAGGGAGGGACGTTCAAGCTTCTGCTCGCTCTTGGTAACAGTCTTGCCATAGTGTTTTGCACCAATGAAGGGACTACTGGCTCTTTGAAGCGGAAAGGAGACATCGCTCACAAACACCCACATGAGCGATTCACTGTCTGTGGGAGAACTATGTACCCCTCCAACATTGCCTCCGATCACTAAACGGGATGCACACAACACGTCATCTACTTCAATCAGCAGGGTGCAACCAAAACCCCCCTTTCCCCCCCTAGCAAGCCAGCAGGAGGCAAACGCTCTTCTCTCACAGCGTCGTAGGGTGGAACTCAAAAACATGTAGCAATTGAGGAAACACAACACGTGGAAGGAAAGGAAGTGTGATTTTAAAATAAATTGCTCAGCCACGGTGGCATACAGTCTGCCTAAATTTATGACAAAGGACTTCTAGATATTTAAAGTGCAAATGCTTATTTATACGGTATGGAATGTAAACAGGATTCCTCCGTTGTAAATTTAAGCAGCTTTCTGTTTTTTGGGGGGGGGGGGGCAGATGGATATGAGGCCAGTTTGCTTCCATGTATAGGAAATACGGTCTGTTATTGTTATTAAATATGTAAATGGAATATGCTGAATGAGAAGTCCCTTTGGATTTATGTAGGTGAGAACCGTATCACACTTCCTGTCTTAGTTTTCACGGCTTTTTTGTCTGGTTTGGTTTGTTTCCAGGATACTCGCTTCCATTTCTCTGCAGTCTGCTACTAGCAACGCCGGTTTTCAAACCCTAAGCAATCAGAGGGCTCTCTTCACCACCCTCTCCTTCCCCCACTCACCGTCACAGATGGGGCACGTGCCCACCCCCACACCTGCCTCTTCGGGCCCATCCTCTTCCTCTTCGCCCAGCTCTTTCTCCCCTTCCACCTTCTGCCACCGTCCCTTCCGACCTCGGCCTCTTCCCCCCCTTCGAGAACCCAGCCTTGGCCCAACGGAAGAGGCTGCTACGGACCTGCAGACGAACATTATGTTGACTTGTTTTAAAGCCGGATACTTTTCTATTGTGCACCAAAACCTGGCTTACCAGAGGCTTTTATTTATTTCAAGTTCCCAGGGTGCCTCCCAGACCCGAAGCCCTTGAAGCCATTTTCTCTCCACGGGGCACCATCCAGTGACAACACATTAAACGAACTGACTCTAGGAGAGTTTACAGAACAGAATTCAGCTATAAAATGGGCGTAGGCAGCATCAGCCTTTGAAACAGCCCCAAACACCTGGCCAGAAGCCGGGTGTTCACCGCTTCCCTAGATACCAGGCAAGAGGGATCCGGGTGGGATTCTCTGGGACATACGGAGCTATGGAGCGTCTTACAGGTGACGCTGCCGAGGCAGTCCATTGGGCCCACCTGCTGCACTCTCTGGCTGGCAGAGGGCCTGGAAGTTCTGCAGGAGCGCAAGGACTGCTCTCCAAGCTCCCTTCCAAGAGGAGGCATCAGGGCTCAGACCTGGCATATTCCCAGCACAAGGGCATCCCGCACTCCACCTTCTCTAAGGGAGGGCCCCCTTACTGATCCCCCCCTCCAATGTTTACCCCCTGCTTTCTGCACCAGGTGGGATTCATCAACGGACATGCCTGAATCAGAACTGGGAGTCTCGGAAGAAAACTCCACGTAGAGCAAAATTACCTCCCGATCCCACGGCACGATCTCTTCCTCCTCCTGGTTTTCATGCGATCCTTTCGCGTGGACAATTCATGCCTGGGCCCTGCAGAACAAACCAAGCCGGGCAACATGTTTTCATTGGAAGTCCTAACTGTTCATCACATTGGAAAAGAGCAAGAGTTCCGTAGCACCTATAAGACTAACAAAATGTGTGGCAGAGTATACTACAGGGTAGTATAGAGCATAGTGTCGCGTCTATATTGTTAGTCTTACAGGCGCTACTGGACTCTTGCTCTTTTCCACTGCTACAGACACATCTTGTTCATCGCATGGTATTTTTGTTCTGTGAATACCCTAGCTATTGACTATATTGTATTCACTTGCAGTACGCAATCCACCTTGGATCTCAGTGAGAAAGACGGGGCAGACTATAAATATACAATAACAATAATAAATAAAACAAGGCAGAAAGGAACCCCTCCGATAAGACTGTTCTGCAGGGGTGGAGGAAGTGTCTGTTTTGTCATCCCGCAGTGAATGAAACCCACAAAGAAGACGTCGCAAAAGGCCAGTCAGTCAGAAACAGCCAGGGAGGCCGGTGTCTCCAAAGGGTTTTCCCAGGAGATGCCATATAAACCAAGTTTTGTCACCCGTAACTACCTGCTGAGCCTCAAACAGTACCGCAGTGGGATGGCTGAGCAGTGGACAGAATGCTGGCTAGCCTCTGAGGGAAGAACCAGGGGTCACGTTCCCCACAGCGATCGAGTTCCCTGGGGGACCCAGAGCCAGCCACCACCGTCTTTCAGGACCTCAAAAAGGATAACTACACCATTTACTAATCTATTACACCGTTTACTTCCCACCCCCCTCCCTCCAAGAAGCTCCTAATGACGTGCTCGTTCCTCCCCTCCTCATTTCATCCTTACAACAACCCTAAAAGGTAGGTTCAGCTGAGTGTGAGAAAGTGACCAGCCCAGGTGATCCAGCAGCCTTCCCAGCTAACGGAGGAGGCCTCCCTGCCTTTTCTGCATTACAGAGCGCTGAAGGGGTGGATTGGCGGAAAGAAGATTATAAAAGTGAGAGAACAAAATATCAAGCCAGTTAGTATAGTATGGTGCATTGTAATATAGTAATAAAACGTATAGATCACGGTGGGTTCTGAGTTGTTGATTTGGAGGTGGAAGGGGTATAGTGGTAAATATTGTTAGATACTTTATAATAATATTTTTGGTTTATTAGCAAGACACAGCGGAAGTGAGTGGAAATGTCTCTGAGAATGGTTGTTGTGGGTTTAAATATAATATCCAAATGATGTATAGTGATCGTGCTCTATCTAGATAATCTGTGTAAAGGGTATCTCAGTCTTCCCCCAGTACAATGGATATTTTTGTTTTTCCCGTATCTCCCAGGAGGAAGAATAATCAACGGGAGGGCTGAGTGTTTATCCAAACATGAAGTTCCCCTCCTGCTCCCCACGGCCCAAATCCTGCAATCTGAAGAAAAGTTGTGAGCCGAGCCAAAGGGCCCAGATTTCCTTATCTGCAGTTCTGCTTCCTCTACCAACAGGTCATGCAAAGCACACATGTGCCCAACACACACGCACTGGAGGTTTGTCTCAGTCCCTGCCCTGGGCTCGAAAATCCCATCAAGCGCCCTCAAGAGGTCTTCAAACACATGAGCCAACTCCACCTCAGCAGAACAAAATGCCAAGATGGGCTTCCTCCTCGGTAAACAAAGCGGTCTTCTGAATCGGCCTTTAGGCTGGTTCTCTCCTCCCTTCCATGTTACTGAAGCTGCCGTGCAACCACCAAAGACCCCACGCACTCACGCGATGCCGCATGGCTCTGCGCCTCGTCCTCCACAAGCTGGGGCAGGTCTTTGCTCTCTGTGGCAGGAAGGCTGGGGCTGCTCACCAGGGGCAAGGCTCTTTTGCGGGCACCGGCCGCCTTCAGCACCATCTGAGCTGGGCGGCTCAAACAGACTGGATTGCGTCTCCCAGGGCTGGCGGTGGGCTCCAGCTGCTGAAGTCGGCTTTGTAGCGCTGCTTCCTCTGCACTGCCCCTGCAAAGAAAGAGCCAGTGGATATAGAACCTCCTCCTAAGACTCTACGGGGAAGGACGGTGTCTCTGGGGGGTAACGGAAGGACCTTCTTTCTCAACCTGTCCCCATTACTGTGGAAGGATGGACCAAGGTGCTTGCAGAACGCTGCTGTTTGTGCCCAGCTCCCGGCCTAGCGAAAACTGCTACCTGACCCCAAGGTGGCGATCGGCCTGGGCATGTAAGAAAAGGCCACGAGAACTAAGCCCTGACGCAACCCTTCCTGCCCTCCCTCTCATGATCTGCCCAGGTTCAGAGAATCAGCTTTGCTGTTCCGGAGCCTTTTCTCCTTTTGCCACAGAGAGTCAACTGTGCAAATGCAGGCAGGCAGCCTTGTCCCGACATACTGTAGGAAGGCACAGCAAGCAGCCCACTCCCTGTACAAGATCACGGGTGGAGACGGTCCAGCTCAGCAGCAAGAGTCCCTCCGCAGACGAACTGCTTCACCCAATTCCTTGCCTCATAAAGCACATGGTAAGCATGCACTTAATGGTAAGACTAAGATGTGACACATTAAGGTACCAACATGCATACGTACAGGGCTTTTTTTCAGCTGGAACGCAGTGGAATGGAGTCCGGCACCTCTTAAAAATGGTCACATGGCCGGTGGCCCTGCCCCCTGATCTCCAGACAGAGGGGAGTTTAGATTGCCCTCCGCGTCAGTGGCGCAGAGGGCAATCTAAACTCACCTGTCTGGAGATCGGGGGCGGGGCCACTGGCCATGTGACCATTTTCGCCGTGGGCAATTTAAACTTTAAAAAACTCCCCCCTTGTTCCAGATGACCCAAAGTGATGTCATTGTGTGGTCCTGCGTTCCACCACTGAGTTCCACCACCACTTTTCCCAGAAAAAAAGCCCTGCATATATATATCAGCCATGTCTTGACAGCTTGGGAAGAAATAACTTTATTGAATTGTGAAATGTACTACGTTTTTCTCCACATGATAGCATTAGAAATTTTGGGGAGCACTAAAAAAAAAAAGAAACCGAGAAATGCTTTTTAAGACAAGGCTGTATGTGAGGCACGGATGCTTGTACGTAAAACAATCTTCGGCATTAGATAAGGATAATTTCTGCGTATACCACATATAATATTTTCAGACGTTTACTGCTTAAATGTGACTAATTTTGTCATATGCTATAACATGTATGATAACACTGCTGAAAAGCGCAATGTTTCAAAGTTATACATTTATGTACTATTTATTTATTGGATTTATTATTCACTCTCCCTGCAAAGGGGCTCATATCTGCTGAGTTTATGATTCTTCGACACATTTCTGAGCTCTTCCTTTACCTTTTTCATTTTTGGCTTTCATTTTCTACCTTCTCTCAGATGCTAAAAAAGTAACAAAGGCTCTCAGGTGGTAAAAAAGTAAGATCCATGCGCTAAAGGGGCACCGTGCGCTGGAGTTTGCAGCTCACTCACTTGCTCTTCAGTGCTGAGTGCAGTCACCATCTTGCTTGCAGAAAACTAACTATTGTTGAACTTTATAACATGGCAAAGAGCACAGTTTCATAGGGCAAGTCATAAATAAGGCATTTGACATTGCTAAAGAAGTAAAATAAGTTTAGGTGGGATAAGAAAGTAATTATTGCACAGATTTCAATTTTCTGTAAAGTTTCTGGACATTTTCTGGCTGTGTTATAGCACACACACACACACACACACACACAGGTACTCACGATGGCACCTCTGGGAAGAACGTCCTGAGGAAGGCTGCGCTGGAGAGCCCCGGGCTACCTGTGGGCTCAGGCGGGGCCTGTGAGTGACAAGAGAGGGGGGGTGTCTTAGAACAGGATGCCTTCTGACACGAGCAGAGGAAGGCAGACCAAGATGCCAGGCTGGAATCCCACAGACGAGGCTTGCATGGCTCAGCTCAGCCAGAGGCACCTCTCGCACTTGGCTGCTTTCAAGAGCGCATAAGAATTGCACCCGGGTTCAGACAATGGCCCAACAAGTGCAGCTTTCCAAACAGAGGGACCAATCAGGACACAATAGGGACCTTCATTCCTACACGCATCCAATCACTAAGGGAAGAGGGGACATGAAGGCTTGCTATTTGGGCGGGGGGCAGTGGGGGCTGCAAGTAGCAACAGACTTATCTCCATATATTTTATCTTAATCCCTTTTTAAAAATTACACCAGTGGCCAGCACAGCATCTTGGGGCAATGAGTTCCATAGATTCATTGTGCATTGTGTGAAGAAGCACTTCCTTTCACTCTCCTAAACCTGCTGTTCATTCATTTTGGCGAAGGAGCCTGAGGCTTTGCCTTGTGTCTGAAAACAAACACCCCCTTCTAGGGTCTTGTAAACAGTTTACAAGTCCACCCCACATGTCTTTTTTCTTCTGCTCCTTGCCGCAAGATTTCTCTCTACGACAAAATAGTAAAGAGTCCAGTAGCACCTTTAAGACTAACCAACTTTATAGTAGCATAAGCTTTCGAGAACCACAGCTCTCTTTGTCAGATGCATCTGACGAAGAGAGCTGTGGTTCTTGAAAGCTTATGCTACAATAAAGTTGCATCTGACGAAGAGAGCTGTGGTTCTCGAAAGCTTATGCTACAATAAAGTTGCATCTGACAGAGAGCTGTGGCTCTCGAAAACTTATGCTACAATAAAGTTGGTTAGTCTTAAAGGTGCTAAACTGCTAATGGACTCTTTACTATTTTGCAACTACAGACTAACACGGCTAATTCCTATGGATCTCTACGGTAAGTAAGCACGAATAGCACTCTGAGCTCATGGTGAATGCGTATACTCGGAGCACAAAACCCGGGACTGGTGTCAATTATGAACAGTTGCCATTGGGACCAGGAAACCACAAAGGGAAGCGCAAGACCCACACCTGAGCGCTGGGAATATCGTTGCTCCCCTCGCCTCCACACAAACACCCATTTGGTGTGCCTTCTGAGAGATCATCGCTGCCCAGGTACACTCAAGCTTACTTTCATAACCATAACTGAGGAGGGAAAAATTTTTTAAGATGGGAGCAAATCCCGACAATATGCAGGAGATGCACAAATAGTCTCCTGGAGGCTCTTTTTAAAAGGAAAATGGCAAAGCGGCAGAAGTTGTGACTGCGAAAGGGGGGAGGGAGGCTTTATTTTTATTTTAGGCTTTATTAACCTTTTATTTTTCTGTCATTTTACCTGGGCAAGTCAGCTCTCCCCCACTGCATTCCTACCGAGAGGGGGCGCTGTATTGTTTCCCCTTGCCTTTCTCATGTCTTTGGTGAAGCTCCCACAGTTGCTTCTCAGATGAAAAGAAATAAAAAACAGAAGACCCTTCCTGAGACTCCTCCACAACATCCAACTTGGAGGCTGAGTTTTGCCTCCATCTCTCGCATGATTTGCATGCAGAACCTCACCACAATGATCTTCCAGAGTATTGTCGAAGGCTTTCACGGCCGGAGAACGATGGTTGTTGTGGGTTTTCCGGCCTGTATTGCCGTGGTCTTGGCATTGTAGTGCCAATGCCAAGACCACGGCAATACAGCCCGGAAAACCCACAACAACCATCGATCTTCCAGAGGCTGTTACCTGGGCAGGTAAGGAGGGCAGGTCTGCCTGGCTGCTGCTGTCATCTGGCGGAGTGCGGATCCGGATAAAGGAGAGGCCGAACTGGGTGTGCTTGTTGAAGGGTTGGCTGCAGGTCAGCCTGATACGATCCCACTTCTCAGCCAGCACCATCGCCAAGAAGTCCCCTGTGGGATGCAGGCCAAGAAACGCTGAGAAATTTTTTTTTGTAATAGTACTCGGCTGCCAATTATAAGTCCCCTACTACCACCTACCCACATACATTCCAAGACACCGAACACCGTGATTTCAAAAGAAAAAGGGGTTTATTGTTTATAGACTAAGCCCCTGTGACACCTATCAACTCTCTTTAGGCTCATATGTGTAAAGGCCAGCTACATCAGAGGATCTTATATACCCTCAGCACGGATGGTTCACAGAACAAAAGATCAAAAAAGGTGAATACAAATATCCCTTCAGAATTACATTTCCCAGGATACACGGCACTCAGCAAGCCTGACGGACAGGACAATCAGGTCTCACTGTAATAGTGCTGAAATCATACTTTTGTCGTGGGTTCGAAATGCTTCTGGGAAGTAACACATTCAAGGCTAAAATCTTAGTTACGGAATGAAAACAAGAGAAAATGTTTATCGTTAAAAGGAAGTTTTCTTGCCTCGCTGCAAGACGGAGCTGACCTGGGAGAAAGAATCTGCCATCCAGGGAAATTTGCCGTGTGTGTGTGTCTTTTGCTTGAATGTGCTCACACACAGATTCTAGAAAAGGGCTCCTAAAAATCTCTTAACAGAAAGCATCACTAAACCTGGACATCAAGAGCCAGGTGCTCACCACACTCCGGCGCTCCATGTGGGTGAGCCAAGCCCTCCACTTTTGCTACCTGCAACTGGTCCAGAATGCTGCGCCCAGAGTGCTCACTGGAGCTGGCTGCAGGGACCACGTCACTCCGATCTTGTTCCATCTACACTGGCTCCCCGTTTGCTTCCATCTGAGACGAGACAGATGGCAACCCGAGAAAGAGCTGTATTTATATATACATTTTACTTTTAATGTTTTACATGTTTTCATATTTGTCATTCACCGCCTTGGGGACCCCATTTCCTGTGGAAAGACCACATATAAGAGTTTGAAAAAATAAATAAAATACCTTCTTTAAACATCCGGACCCCGGAACGATTCTTGTCCAGCTTGGCATCAGCTGGCATCATCAAGGCGGTGGAGGGCAACAAGGTGAGGTAACTCTGGTCTGCAGGCCAAGAGGAGCGCCCCACGTCGATCTGAAGGAAGGCAGAGCCACAGTTCCCTGGGCCCCATGAAAGAAACACAAATGATGAGCCAAAGGATCTGTAAACTGGCTTGCAAAACTGTATTATCACCGGCTAAAAGATGCCTGCTATCCGAAGTTATAGATCCAGAGGAGTTAGCTACGTTAGCCTGTAGTAGAAAAATAGTAAAGAGGCCAGTACCACTTCAAAGACTAACCAACTTTATTGTAGCATAAGCTTTCGAGAGCCACAGCTCTCTTCATCAGATGCATCGTAACCAACTTTATTGTAGCATAAACTTTCGAGAGCCACAGCTCTCTTCGTCAGACGCATGGATGGTATAAAGGAGCACCCAGTTTGGCCTTTACCCTCCATGCATCTGACGAAGAGAGCTGTAGTTCTCGAAAGCTTACGCTAAAATGAAGATGGTTAGTCTTTAAGGTGCTACCAGACTCTACTATTTTTCTATCTGAAGTTGCTATCTGAAGTGGCCATCTTCCCCCCCCTCCCCCTCATACATCAGTGCCCAAATTGCTTCTGGGCCAATTCAAGGTGCTGGTATGGACCTTTAAAGGTCTAATTCAAGGTGCTGGTACTGGCCTTTAAAGCCCGACATGGCTTGGGATCAGAATACCTTAAGGGACTGCCTTCTCCTATATGAATGTACCCATCCACCGCTGTCATCTTCAGGGGCCCTGTTACAAGTGCCCCCCGCCCTGCTGGAGGCTAGTCAGGTGGCAACTCCAGAACGGGCCCTCTCAGTCTTGGTACTGGAACTCTGGAACTCCCTCCCCAGGGAGATTCGCCTTCTCCTTCTGCCGTTGTCTTCTACCAGCAGGGGACGCCTTTTTTGTTTTGCTTGGCATACTTCCAATACCTGTTATTGGCCCTCCTCCCTGGTTGTAATGTTATGTGTGTTTATATACTTCTTTATCGAATTATTTTGTATATACTTTATTTTTAATGCTGAAGCGTTTATGTTTTGACATTTGCCACCGTGGGGATCTTATTTGGTGGAATGGCAGCTTGGAAACGAATGACTGGAATAGCCCTGTTCAAAGCAAAATGGTGCGGTTATTAGATTGTTGGAATAAGATTTGGGAGACCCCAGTTCAGACCCCTCCTCTGCCACGAACACTCACTGGGCGGCCTTGGGCCTAATCTGTAGGAATCTATACAGAGTTTTGGACCCATGGCTTACTGAATTTACAGTGAGATCCTAAGCAGAGTTATGCTTAGACTGGAGTACCTGTGCTTAGGATCTCACTGCCAGTTTTCAAAAATTATCCATGCTTGAATATATGCTTTCTTTGAACCAGTATGCGCAATGTTCGCCTGCACCCACTGTAACTGACGAACTCCTAGGCTGCAGGCATAAACATGTGGGCGAGTGTGGCTAGGTGTGATTGTGCCCATGTGAAGCCGTGCAAAGACAAGCGACAGCAAGCAGGCAAGTCTGTTCTATTGTTTGCAGTAAACACAAGTTACAAAAGCAGAAAATACTTGTTCCTGTTTGCAGGGAGCACAAAGGGACATTGTGTGTGTGACTGTCTCTCCCACCTCCGCCCCTCTACAATGGTATCTTGGCTATTGGCAACCTCTGGCCAAGAGACTGAAGATGCCCCTAGATCAGGACCCTGTCCCAAGTCTACAAAATCAGACCATAGAATTATAGGGTTGGAAGGGACCTCCAAAATCATCTGCTCCAACCCCCTTCACAATGCAGGAAATTCACAACTACCTCCATTGCAACCTTCTGGTAAGAGGGAAAGATGTTTTCACCAGGCTGTTCCAAACAGATGCCCATTCTCCCAAGAACACTATGGCACCTCCCTTCTGGAACTGGCTGTTTCCTGCCCCGCTCCTACAAAGGAGGAGAATGCAACCCATGTGGGGCCTCAGAAACAAGGGATACAAAACTAATAAAGGGCAAGGGAGGAGCAGAATCTCCTTCACCACCTGTTGGGGCTGAGAGAGCTCCAAGAGAGCTGTGACTGACCCAAGGTCACCCAGCTGGCTTCAAGTGGAGGAGTCAGGAATCAAACCTGGTTCTCCAGATTAGAGTCCTGCCGTTTTTAACCACTACACCAAACTGGCTCTCCAGTTTGTGAGCTGCTTTAAGTTCTCGCTGGGAAGAAAAGCAGGGTATCTAAATAAATTAAACCAAAAAAAAGTTGCTTGCTCTATACTTCTTAAGTACGCCCCACAGTCTGAACACAGTCTGGCTTAGGACAAGAAACAATTTACATATCACTGCCCCCCCCGTGCACTTACCTACGTCAACGTAGCCAATGTGGCTCGCCTGTTCTAACTGCAACTCTGCTTTCAGCAGCCGGCTCCTGTCCTGGGGGCAACTGAGCCAGGGACGAAGGCTTTCTTCAAGCAGCAAGTTGTCCACTGGATATTTAGGATCCTGTCGGAGAAAAAGGAAGGAAGAGTGAGGGATACACAGCTTAACTCCAAGGCCTCACCTTCTATGCAGCTACCTTGTGAGTTATTGTAACTTGGGATGTATTCAGCCTTGCGCATCTTCCCTGTACCTGATGCGTCAATGCGCAATGGCACACCCCACCTGGCACTGAAAATGGCATTCGGAAAGGTTCAGATTCTTCTTGCTGAATCAGGAAAACAAAAAGTTCCTGTCCCTTATAAGCACAGACATAAATATGGAGGCAGCACCAGTGAAATCCCAGAAGCCAGAGAAGCTCAGCATTGATTGGACTGAGAGCTAAGCTACAAGAGATGAATTACACAAGGAGGAACACGTGAACGGAGCCCCAACATTAGCCAGGAAGCCGAGTTTTAAAAGTGATCAGAAGGCTCTGTCAATTTCCCCTCTCTACAGAGCCAGGCAAGATGGCTTGTCAGAGGGTTTGTTAATTTCCTCTTTGCCTCCCTAAGGCTCTGTCAGTTTCACCTCCCCTCCCAGGAGGCAAAGAGGAAATTAACAAACCCTGTGAGCAGCCATCTCCTGGCTCCATAGAGAGGGGAAATTGACAAAGCCTTCCGATCGCTTTTAAAACGCAGATTCCCGGCTAAGATTGCGACTCCCTTCACGAGCTCCTCCTCGTGCAATCTGTCTCTCGTAGCTTGGCTCTGAGGTGCATGCCATTGTCTTGTTTGATCTCCACATTTCTGTTCTCAGGAAAGGTTAGTTTTTGCAATGCCAGGCTCGCCTTCTGCCACATTAACTGACATTTTTATTTTATATTTGTAAATAAAGGTTTGGTTTATTCAATCAAGTTGACTAGCTAGCTTATAGTTCATACAGAAAGATGATTTTATTCTTCAGGCACAGTTTGTTAGGAGAATTCTACAACACCTCACAATGGTTTCACCACAACTTGTTCATTTTTAATACAATATTGCGCTTCATTAGACAAATAAAATACAACACACTATTGCAAAAAGTATGTTAATATACCATGCATTTTAAGCTAGAGTTTGATTATGCAGCCAAACTTCTCAATTTTTTTCCTGAATATAACAGGCTAATATAGCACATTAGTTACCTGAGACGTGAAGGACACAACATGTTTGATTTTAACTGGACCCATTTTGTAGCTTCAAGTGAATCTCCTCCGTCATTTGCTCAAACTGACATTTCTGCTTATGAGACTTGCTGATTCCAGGTTCCAGTGGCAACTGGAAAAGAAAATGGGTATTATTCGTTCTTATGGACCAGTAATCCCTGTATATTAGAAATGGCCCCTTGGATCTATACCACGTAAGACTAGACTACTGCAATACCCTCTACATAGGTCTTCCCTCAAAGTCAACACAGAAACTCCAGCTAGGGCAGAACTCCACAGGAGCTCGGTGGAGCATTCATATTACCTCCATTCAGGAGTCACTGCATTGACTACCCATCAGTTACTGGGCTCAGGTCAAGGTATTGGCTGTCACATACAAAGCCCTTCATAGCCTTGGTCCCTCCTATCTGCAGGACTACCTTTCTTCCTATGTTCTGCCGTGGAAGCATGGCTCATCTGAACAGGGCTTTCTGCAGGTGCCACCGATAAACGGGCAAAATCAACAACTGCCTGTACATGGGCTTTCTCTGTTGTGGCACCCACCTTATGGAATGGTCTGCCTGAATATTTCAGGAAATTCCCACTCTCTTGATTGTCTGCAAACGATGCAAAACTGAATTATTCAGGAGGGTTTTTTACACAAGTAGGAGTGCTACACTGCAAGGAAATGGTTCAGAGAGATGGTTAGGTAAAGGGATAGGAACAGTAGACTATACTACAGTATATTGTATGCTGCCAGGAGTATGCCCTTACTGAGTATTTCTGCATAGTTTAAGATGTCGTTAAATTGCTTATGCTTGTTTCAGCATCGTTTCAGTCCTGTATTGGATTTCTGCTTGGTTTCAGATTTCTGAAATCCATACCCTATTGCGTGTTTATTGAATGTCCCAGCCACCGATTGTATTGACTGATACTGTGTCATCCGCCTTGAGTCTCAGTGAGAAAGGCAGACTATAAATAAAGTAAAATGAAAAATAAATAAAATATATCTGCCTAGATCTGCACAGAATCCCTATTCTTTACAAAGATGAAAACAGAGAGGTAAAAAAATGTGAAAATAGCCTTACATGCTTATAACTGAGAAGTAAACTTAATTGTTTTCAATTGGACTTATTTCCAAGAATTCCAGCTGTGTCAGTACCATGAAAACAGCCAACAGACAAATCCATAGCAACAGACAAGTTCATGGGTCTAGATCTATCAACAGCTATTAGGCACGATAACTAAATTAAGCCTCCACAGTTATGACCTGTGTAGGTCTGAATATCATTAGCTGGGAGACAAATTGCACAAAACATGTAGGCCTCTCGCAAGGGCTGCTCAGAGACATCAGGTTGGCTGTAGTGGGAGATACTGTGTGGAGCTAGACGATTTCGGCCAAATTTTCTCCAGTTCTGCTGCAGCACATCTTATGCTTATTTACTGGGAAAGAAAGAAAGAAAGAAAGAAAGAAAGAAAGAAAGAAAGGAAGGAAGGAAGGAAGGAAGGAAGGAAGGAAGGAAGGAAGGAAGGAAGGAAGGAAGGAAGGAAGGAAGGAAGGAAGGAAGGAAGGAAGATTTCCTGCACTGGGCAGGGGGTTGGACTAGATGGTCTGTATGGCCCCTTCCAACTCTATGATTCTATGAAAGAAAGAAAGAAAGAAAAAGAAAGACGTAATTCCTAGCAAGCACGCTTAAGATAGTTAACAGAACACCGTGAAAGCTAACTACAAACAATCAAGGAATTATTGAGAATATTTATATCAATGTCTTTTTTTTTGGTAAAATGATTTCATATGTCATTTATTTATTTAAAGCAAATCTTTATTTAACTCAAATTTAAATATTTATTTAAATCAAATATATTTATTCTTCCTTGCACTTTACCAAAAAAAATATGACATAAATATTCACAACAATTCCTTGATTGTTTGTAGCTACCTTTCAGGGTGTTCTGTTAACGATAGTCCTTGTTCCATGACACTCCCTGTTGCTATAGATGCTTAAGATATTTGGCCTTTTCAGCTGCGTGTCAGCCTACGCCTTCTGCGTCTCCTTTGCCTCTCTCTCCACTCCCCATCTTCCATTGTTTACATTGATCGGAAGCTCATTTGAACACACAGAGTTGCCTTTATACAGAGTCAAATCCTCAGTCCATCTAGCTCAGCTCAGACTGGCATCGTTCACATCACCTGGTCCTTTTAACGCCAAGGACTGAAGCTGGGACCCCCTGCCTGCAAAGTAGAAGCTCGCCCATAGAGCCACAGCCTGTCCTTGGTACATGGAGTGGATCTTTGTGAGCATGTTTGGAACAGTCCAAGGCAGGAAACCTCTGAATCCCAACGCTGGAAGAAAGCAACAGGGCAGGGCCTCAGCCTCTGTGCCCTGTCAGTCGGTCACCATATGACAGAGAATGCTGGGCTAGATGGATTGCTGCTGGTCTGATACAACAGGGCACTGCTGATTTTCCTGTATAGCCTTTAAGGTGTCACAGGACTCCTGCCAAGCACTTTCTCTCTGCCTACTCTACCTCACAAGGTTGTCGTGAAGATGAAACAGGGACTGAAAGAAATTTCCAACATTGCACTGAGCTCCTTGGATGATGGAAGGGGGGAGATAATGGGCCCACTGGCCCCTTGGAAGGTTGCCAGCTCCAGGTTGGGAAATTCCTGGAGATTTTTGGGGTGAGCCCTGGATAGGGGTTTGGGGGAGGGGGGAGGACTTGCACAGGGTATAATCCCATAGAGCCCGCCCTCCAAAGTAGCCATTTCTCCAGGGGAACTGATCTCTGTCGCCTGCAGATAAGTTGTAATTCCGGGAGATCTCCAGTCCTCACCTGGAGGCTGGCAACCCTATCTTTTGGCTTTATAGGATGAGGGGACCACCTTCCTGGGCTGGAGCCCACTCTCTCCTCCGGGAAACCCCCCCCCTGGGGTCCAAATCAGGCTGGACGTGCTCAGAATGTTCCTTCGAAGGTTGCCAACTCTGGGTAGGGAAATTCCTGGAGATCTGGGGGGTGGAGCTTGAGGAGGGCAGAGTTTGGGTAGAGGAGGGACCTCCGCAGGGTATAACGCCATAGAGTCCCCCCTCCAAAGCAGACGTTTTCTCCAGGGGAATTGATCTCTATGGCCTAGAGATCAGTTGTGATTCCGGGAGATCTCCAGCCACCACCTGGAGGTTGGCAACGCTGGCGTCCTCCAGCCAACCTACCTCGCAAGGCTGTTGTTGTGAGCACAGGGACAGCAGTCCCACCACCCCCGCCCGGGGACAGCCGTATGGCTCGAAGGAATCGCGCCTGCTGCAGCTGCGGCATCTCAATCTCCCGCCAAAACCACCCCGCGACCTTTGACTCTCCGCACTGATAGGCCGTTGAGAGGTCACTTTTTCTTTTTTAATTACGTTTCATGATTTAGCGTGACTTTTCCGCTGTGATACGTCGGAGCTCACTCCCAAAGGTATTTGCAGCGCGTTAATAATCTTTTTTAAAATAAGAACCTGAGGGAGGAAAAGAAACCGCAGTGCATTCCGGGACTGGTAGTTCCTCTCTCCTGCCACGCGCCACATTTCAGAATGAACCCGGTCCAGGGTGGGCGGGAATTGGTCAGGAGAATGGACCCGCCCAGAGAGCGTCTCTCAATTTCTAATCCTTATAAGATGCGTAAAACAAAGGCAGGTTTCCTGAGAAGTCTACTTAGGGAGCTCGTGATGGTAAAACCTACCTACAAACAGACGATAAAACTAACGGACCAGGAGTCCTGCTTTCGCAGTAACAGTCTCCTTCCCTAGGATTTTGCGCCTGATGAGAAGGGATGCTCTTACCCGACTCTCCCTCGGGCGGATTTGACAGGGCCCGGCTTTCCGCCCCGAGCGCCGGCTTCGCCCCTCCCTCTCCCCAATTGGTCTACGGAAGGAGCATTCCTCGCCCGCCGATTGGCGGAGCTCAAGCCGGCAGTGGCCAGCCATTGGCTGGGAGGAGCGGAAGCGCGCTGGCCACCTGGCTGGCGGTGCCAGGGAGGGGGCAAGATGGCGGCGGTGGTGGAGGTGGAGGTTGGGGGTCCCCTGGACCACGAGGCAGAGGAGGTGAGGCCGCGGGGAGGGGCCGGGCCGGGGGCTCGGTGGGGCAGGGGCGGGGCAAGCAGGTGAGGCAGGTAAGGGCGAATCACCTGAGGGGAGCCCCCAGCCCCTTCATGGCCATCCAGGCTGCTGGGAGTCTGGCCCCTGCCCAGGGGCGCTGGCAGGACACCTGCTTGGCAAGCCGCCTTCGAGTCGATGGCTGCCCCTAAGGGCCTCCTCGGCGGGCCTGGCTCTGCCCAGGCAACCTCAGCCCCGAAGGACAGGTCTCTGCCCCGGGCTGCTTACACTGCAGCGGCACTGGACCATCGACTGTGCTGCTGGGTACTGTCTGTAGCTGTGTCATCCTCTTGGGTACTTTCTGTCTTGTACAATAGGTCTGTCTTAGGCTTGCTTATGCTGCATCTCTGCATTTCTTAAACTGGGTCCTAGATTTCTGCTGATGTTATGTTGTTGCTCATTTGCATGTATATTTATATTATCATTATTATTGAGCCTTTCTCTCTGATATCCAAGTACAAGTGAAAATACAATATAATTGATACAGAGGACATTCACTGGGTGCTTACACTACAGTTGCACTAAAGGGACTATATACTTACTGCTATGTACTGCCTGTGGCTGTATCATCCTCCTGGGTAGTTTCTGTCTTGTTCAATAGGTCTGTCTTAGAATTGCTTATGCTGTGTCTCAGCATTTCTGTATTGGATTTCTGCGGGTTTACATCTTTTGCAAAATTCTATTTGCTTATTATTTTTATTTGTTTTATTTATTTAGGTCATTTACAGTCCACCTTTCTCACTGAGACTCAATGCGGATTGCACAGTATGAAATTAGTACAGTCAGTATCAAGGACATTTCCATAAACAATGTTATAGGGTAAATAAATACAAGTTTACAAGAAAGAATCCAATACAGAGTAGAAGAAATGCTGAAACAGAACATATGCAATTCTGGGACTGATGTTAAGCAACATTAAGCACAGCTAGCACATAGGAGCACATACTTAAAGCAACAGATAGGACATAAAGCAACATAGTGGTGAAGTCTATAGATATCAAACCCAGGATATCAAATACAATCATTTTTTCTCCTTGGTAAAATAAAATGCTACAAAAGTGGAAGGTTGCCATTGGCTTGTTTAAAATCGATGAGGGATTTTTTAAGAGCATGAAGGGTTTTTTTGTCAGTGTTTAAATAGCTGTGCGTATAAATGTTATGGAAATTGAGAACTATGTGAATGTGTTTATAATTGTGTAAGTGTTTGGAATTTTAAAGTACTGTACAAAATGTAACAAAAACACCCCAATGCAATTGTTCAAAATGAGGGAAGACTAGCTTTGGCAATTGGGGTGCCTTCGTTCTGTGCTTCACAGAATGGTGCAAGTGGAAAGGAGGGCTTTTTTCCTGGGGGGTGGGCACTTTGGACATAATCTTTTACATAATTACAGAGGAAAGGGAGGAAGCTGGAGGTGAGAGGATCAAGGAGAGCTTGCTCGAAGTCCTTCATGCATCCTTAGGCTTTGGGAGTTGCGTTAATTTATATGCTGCTTTTAATGGGCAAATGCTTTGGCAGACTTTCTCTTCATCTTTGCAACAGTGTTCAGAAGGACTGTCATTTCAATTGACCATACTGCGCTAGTGCATATGTTGCAAAAAAGGACAGGTCACTAGACAGAGAGAGCAATCCTAAGCAGGTCTACTCAGAACTCTACTCTGATCTGTTCAATGGGTCTTACTCCTAGGAAAGTGTTCTTAGAATTGCACTGCAAGAGTTCCTCAGGGCAAACTTATACAAGGTGGGATTGGATGGGAGGGAGGGAGAGACAAAATGTATTATTACTTCATGTTCCATTGTTCTTTGTTTTTTCTAAAGCTTTCTAGCATGCCCCATGCCAAGGGCAAGTCAAGGCAACTTCTGTAAAAGGGCACTGCAGAACAGCTTGCTTGCTTGTGATTTTTGTCCCCCCCCCCTTCCCACAGCATGCAGTTGGGGCAGTTTGGGGTAGGTATATTCAATGAGTTCACCCTCTGCATGGACTCAATGCGCAGGTGCCTAAAACACGCTCCAAACTCTTGTACAGCACAGAGTGAGTGATTGAAAGAGTAACAGCACACCAGCTTCAAGCCTTCTTGGGTAGCTTTGGTGCTCTGGACCCTTTTAAGTCTGGTTTCAGGCTGGGCTGTGGGATGGAAATGGCTCTGATAGCTTTCCATCTGAATGTGGGAAAAGTCTGAGTTTTCTTTGTTGCCTCTCCTGGATTTATCTGCAGCCTTTAACACAGTAGGTCATGCCACCCTCATTTGGCATTTGGAGGCAGAAGTGGGTATGTGTCTTGGATTTAAAACATTCCTTATGGAATGGACTCAAAGGGTTGCTGTTGAAGACCAGCTATCATCAGGATGGGGATCCTCTTGCAGGGTTCCGCAAGGTGCCATCTTATCCCCTGTGTTACTCAACCTTTATGTAAAGCCTTATTGAGAGATAATTCTTAGCTATAGAACTGGATTTTGTCAATATGCAGATGACACCCAGCTCTGTATCATTTTATTTCCTGGTGAGGCAGTAAAGGTCTTATGTAGCTGCTTGACAGCAATAGTCAATTGGTTAAATTTCATGGGGGATAAGATTGCTTACTGCAATACACTGTACATAGATCTCCCCTTGGAGGCTCCAGTTGATGCAGGATGCTGCAGCTTGATTATGGGAGCTAGGAGGAGCATGAATACAACTCCTATTCTGCAGTCACTCCATTGGCTATCTATCAGATACTGGTCTCAGTTCAAGGTATTGGCTATCACATTCCAAGCTCTCCACGTCTTTGGTCTTATCATATCTACGAACTGCCTCTTTCCCAGTGTTCCACCGTGGCAGCTTTGCACATCTGGCCGTCTGCAGGTGCCACCTTGTACACGGGCAGAATCAACAGCTGCATTCTCTGTAGTTGCTCCCGCCTTATGCAATGGCCTGCCTGAGGAGGACAGGAAAGCTCCCACTCTCTTAGCTTTCTGCAAACTGTGCACAACTGAATTATTCAGGAGGGCTTTCTTATCTAAGAGGGCTGTGCTGTAAGGAAATTATTCAGAGAGAGACATTGGTACAGCAGTGCTGCCTGTAGACTATACTACTGCATACCATCTGTTGTTGTAAGTATGTCCCTACAGGATAGATCCGTGTTCGGATTACACACTATTGAGTCACTACGGTCAACAGCTGGGACATTCTGTAAACGATACAAGAGGGTGTAGATGGCAGAAATCTGAAACCAAGCAGAAATCCAATACAGAGCTGAAAAACAACGCTGAAACAAAACATAAGCAGATTGATATGACATATTAAACAAACACAGAACTATCCAGTAGGAGCATTCTTGCAGCAACAGACAGACTTGGTACGGCATGAATATTCCTGGGTATTTGCTGAGATCTTAGTCCCGGGACTGTGCGCAGGGGGACCCACTCGGTGTGCACGGAGACATGAACCTGCTTTTCTTGCCCCTGCCCAAGGGAGAGGCTGTGGTTTGGCAATGAAGCATTTGATTTGCACACGGGAGTTTCCTGGTTCAGTCTCTTTTACCTGCAGTTAGAAAAGTTCCCAGGTGCCTGATTTGGGGAAAGGTCTTTCTCTGTCTGAGGCCCTGGAATGCCCCTGCCAGTCAAGGCAGGCAATAAATATGCTGAGCTAGATGGGCTGACTTAGTATCGTGTGCTCCACTGCTGCTAGCTGCCTCTTCCCCCGCCCGCTGTCTCTCTTCCGTGTCTGCATAGGTCTCGAGCCCTCTTCGTAGTGATTCGGTCACTACTAAATGACCTAATGTTGTTGGTCTGTGTAAATCGGAACAGAATGGAAGGCTTTGGGGCTTCTTGCACTCAAGAATGAGCCCCTGCATTTGGGCCATCTCCTCGTGGACTTGCCTGTTCGTTAAGATCCATTTTTACATCTGAGGTTTTCTCTCGCACTCCTTGCTTAGCATATTCTCTCAAATGTTGCAGTTAGTATGAATTTTGCGAAATAAGTGTCTTGGAATAAGTTGGATGATGAAATACTCTGTTTACGAGATTTGGGTATTTCCGCAATATGGAATTTGGGGTCAGGCAATGGTGTGTTGGACAATTAAGAGTAAAGCAGGGAAAGAGAGGAAGTCCATGGGAAAGGACGGAAGGCGCCATGCTTCTCATGACTGAAAGCTGTGCTTGGCTTCTGTCTGCGCACTGCAGTGGCCTGGGGGCTATTAGGGGCTTTTCTCCACAACCAAGAGGTCTGGAAATGTGTGTGCTTCGTGATACCTTAGTTTGCATCAAACAGCAATCCACGCATGGCGAACTGTGGCTGCGATGATTTCAGGTGGATAGCTGTGTTGGTTTGGTCGTCAGTAGAACAGCAAGATTTGAGTCCAGTAGCATCTTAAAGACCAATAAGGTATTCATCGTACGTATAAGCTTTCAAAAAAGTAAAGAGTCCAGTAGCCCCATTAAGACTAACCAATTTTATTGTCGCATAAGCTTTTGAGAACCACAGCTCTCTTCGTCAGATGCGTTTGACGAAGAGAGCTGTGGTTCTCAAAAGCTTATGCGACAGTAAAATTGGTTAGTCTTAATGGGGCTACTGGACTCTTTACTATTTTGCAACTACGGACTAACATGGCTAACTCCTCTGGATCTATAAGCTTTCCAGACTCTCGAAAGCTCATATCCTGAAAATCTTATTGGACTTTAAAGAGCTGTTGGACTTAAATCTTGCTGTGCCTAGAAAGCAGGTCAAACACTTGACCATCAAGACCTGTGTGAGCTAAATCCATCTCAAAGCATAACTTGGGGCAAACAGTTGGGTCGGGTTGTCCCTTCCAGGTAACTTGCAGGCATGTCAGACCTGCCAAGCCATGGATAGTGTGGCGGAGTGAGCAGGTGGGTTTCCTTTCCCCGCTGCCTAGGGAAGGGGTAGCGCTGCCAGTGCCTCTGGCTCAGATGAGTGGGTAGATAAGGAGAACTGGGCTGCAGACTCGGCTGTCCTGGGTAGTCAGCCAAGAGCGTGCGCTCTTTTCCTGGTGCCACAGTCAAGAGAGGCCTGAAGTGAGCGTTCTGCCTGCCCTCCCATGTTGCAGGTGTGTTAAAGACACAGCTTCAACAGTCTTGATTCCTCAGCTGGTCTTGTTCCTTCCGCTCCCCACTTTTCCTTTTACACAGTCGTAGTGCTTCCTCTTACTTGGCATCACAGGGGTGGAGTTGACCTGTCTTTTACGGCCTCTTACTCCCCACTCAACTCCCCACGATCATTGTCCCATCGTGTGTTAAAGGTGAAGGTAATAATAATAATATCTGCGCTTATATACCACTCTTCTAGACAGATTAGTGCCTCACCCAGAGTGGTGAACAAGTTAGTGTTGTTATTATCCCCACAACACAGCTGGGGACCTGTTGGGGCTAAGAGGAGGGGCTGACCCAAGGCCACCTACCGAGCTCATCGGGATTTGAACCAGTAGAGTGCTGATTCGCAGCCAAACCATTTAACCACTGTGCTACAGCAGGTCTCTGAGGGTCTTTTAGTAGTTTTAGTAGATAAGGTGTGTCTGCTCAGTGGTAAGAAATCCTTTTGCTGAAGGATAACGGAAATGCTTTGCTGGGTCAGATCTCGTCCAGTGATTTTTGTGAATATCCCAGTAAATAGAAGTGAATTCCCTATTGATCTCTGGAATTGAGGATGGGTAATAGTTCCCCACTTCAGTGTCCTGGAAGGCAATAGGTGTTGCAGCTATGAGGGATGCCTGTGAAGATTTTTTTCTGCCAGGATTTTGAGCTGATGGCTCAGTTCAGAGCTCGATGGACTCGGAATGCCTCTGGGTTTCATGCCATGCTCTTTGGACTACAGCGTGTGAGTTCTTCAAGCCTGGAACTGCCTTATCCTGCTAGGGGAGGCTGAAGAAATACTTTGCTGTTTAGCAATATATGCAATGTAGTCTTTATGGCTCCAGAGGTACAAATCTTGTTTGTTTCCATTTCCCGGATACAGGGAACTGATAGAAATGGAAAGTTGTGGTGTTCTGTAGTCAGACATAGGGGGGAAGGATAGAGAGATCTTGTCCCCAGTCCACAACCGCATTTCCTCCCCTGTTAGAATTGGGCACGTCAGCAGTGATGTGCCTGTGCCAGTTTTTAAAGTAAATAGTTAGCACTTGTAAAGCATATTTGAGAAGAGCTTTACAAACCGTAATCCTCTGCAACGGCCCTGTAGGATAGCCACATCTTTGACGCTAGACCACAGTGCAGTGCGGCAAGGTACCAGCCAAGATGGAGATCCAGATGACTCGAGCCAGCTGTCCCAGCCACATGCACAGGTGGCAATCCTTGTTGCACCTGGGTTCCAGACCAAGAGGGAAAGACTTGGCCTGGGCAAAGCCAGGATTGCATCCTAAGTCCAGCACAGGGCCAAGTTGAGCCGCGGGATGCCCAAGTCGCAGGACTGGCAGCTGGGAGGGAAGTGGTTGGGACCGCTCTGCTCGGGCTGGATGAATGGCTGGCAGCTGCTTCCTCTCTCTGTGGTCTCAAGAACTCTTGATTTGCTTGCAGTTTTATGAGACTGTCTCGAAAACTTGGACCAAGAAGCAGGATAATCATGCTTAAATTTTTTTTAAAAAACCCTTCAAAACTGTTATCCTTGTCAAATCCATGCCCTCTCATTCCTGCATATTCTGCCCTTTTGCTTCTCTCCACTTCGTCTGTTGAACTTCCGCCTGTAAGCTCCACCGTGCAGCATCCCTCAGAGATGACCTCACAATTGGGGCAGAATGTGGGGGCTCGCAAAGGTTCTGTAAGATCTCCCCGGTGCCAGGATTAGACGACCACTCAGCCGAAGCTGATTTGGGGGGGGAAGTTTGACCTCCATGCCTGCTTTGGCAGCATGAGATGGCGGTCTTAAAGGTGAGCTGGTTCTTAAGGCAATCCACTGACTGCTTAGATTTCCAGAGGCAGGGTGAGCGCTGCCCAGGCTCAGGTCTCTGGGCAGATGCCGCAGGCTGCCGTCATGCCTGCATAATAACAGTCTTTCCCAGCCAGGCACAGCTCCACCTTTGAGTTTCCCGTGCCTCTAAAAGGTAATGTCCCAGGCTGTTTGGTGGAGGAAACCAGGACTGCTGTGCCCGGCCGGGCTGAAAGCCTTGGCGGACCCAATCCCGTTGCGACCGCCTCGCAAGCTTCGTATGTTTGCATAGCGTGGCACTCCGGAACCATACTTTTCAAGCAACACGGTGACTGTATGTGTGGGAGTGTGATAAGTTACATGTCAAATGGTTATATGGATAATTCAGGATGTGCTGTTGGGAGCGTCTGTTTGTCTGACATGTGAGTAACTCCTTTTATTTAAAAATATTTTTAAAGAAGCTGTCTGGCACTCTTGACTGCCTTGAGTCCAAATTAGCCGTTAGAACCATAGGGTTGGAAGGCACCTCCAGGGTCATCTAGTCCACCCCCTGCACAATGCAGGAAATTCACAACTGCCTTCCCCCCGACACACCCAGTGAGCCCTGCTCCATCTCCAGAAGCAGGGTGAGCTCTGCTTCTGGGAATTAGATTGTCTTCCCTGAATTAAGAGTATCGGCCACAGTCAGATATTCAAGGAAACCAAGAATGGTGCTACACAGACTGCAGTCGGCATCGTAAGATTTCGTTCTGCCTCTGGATGCTAGCAAGGGGGAGGGATGCGTTCCGGCACCACGACAAAGCTTCTCTGCCAGGCCCCCCTGCCGTAACTCCAAGGGTCTCCAAGCAGGAAAAATTGACCTACTGAGCACAACGGACGTCTCTGCTGACCAGCTGCTGTTACTTGGCATTCTCTGTTCTTAATTTTTTTTTCCTTTTAAAGAAATGTGGTCACAGGCCAGCCCTGGGGTTTGAGATAGAAGAGCGCTTTCACAAATGGTTCACTTGTGTATAAGTCAAATGTCGCTGCACATTAGAATTCATTAAAGTTGTTTTAAGTTAAATGTCATTTGGATAAAAAAAATCTGGGTGATTAGCACCAGCGTCCAAACGGCTAATGATTCCAGTGTCTCTCTTGTTGTCCTAATAATTATTTGATGAGATGCCAGCCCCATTATGAGGCATCTTTTTAGGGTCCCTGGAACTCTGGCCTGTGGCATTTAGAGGTGTCCCAACACAGCTTGTGTTCGGCCAGTTGGTTGGGTCCTCGCCTGGCTCCGAAGACCGCTGGTCTTCCCCTTCCAGACGTCTCTTGCAGTTTTCTGTTCTTGTCTTCTGTAGGTGGATTTATCCCACTTGGCTCCAGAAGAGCGATGGAGGTGAGTGGTGGGCCGGCCGGCCTCGCCTGCCTGCGGGGTTTTGGAGTGGGTGTCAGGTTTATTTACTTCATTTCTACCTGCCTTTCTCCCCCATGGGGGCCCAAAGCGACTGGCCTCTTTCTCCTCTCCTCCATTTTATCATCTTCACAGCAGCCCTGTGAGGTAGGTTGGGCTGACAGTGAGTGACTGGCCCCAGGTCACTCATGAAGCTTCCCTGGCAGAATGGGAAATCGGACCCGGGTGTCCCAGATGCTAGCCTGATACTTTTACCACTACACCGTACTAGGTTTCGGTATATATGGAGCCGGACTTGCATCCATGAAAGCAAGTTGGTTGTTGCAGAATGCCGTGTGGCTATTCTAGAGCGCCTTTTTTGTGGCAAGTTGAAACTGCTTTTCCTGAGATAAATTCTCTTGGCCCACAGTCATAAATCCAGAGGAGTTAGCCGGGTTAGTCTGTAGTTGCAAAATTGTAAAAGAGTCCAGTAGCACCTTTAAGACTAACCAACTTTATTGTAGCATAAGCTTTTGAGAACCACAGCTCTCTTCGTCAGATGCATAGTGTGGTTCTCGAAAGCTTATGCTACAATAAAGTTGGTTAGTCTTAAAGGTGCTACTGGACTCTTTACTATTTTGCCCACAATGTCTTTGAAGAAGACAGACTTCACAGGAGACCCCCCCCCCCTCAGGCACCTTGGGCATCTCCTTGAATGGGTCTTGTGCTACAGATAGCGTCCATTGCTAAGTGGAGGCTCTCAGAGACACAATACTGGGGGAGGGGGTGTCAGAAAATTTCCTCTCCTGCTTCACAGGGATGGAGGAAGGCTGATCGACCCCCAGTGCCCCCTAACGTTGATCTGGCAGCGTACCAAAATGTTCGCCCCTCTCTTTATTTTTGTGCAGCATGTTCTCTTCTTGGCAAGGGGTGGGAGTTCGACCCATGGCCCCTCCCAGCCCCCTCTGGCTCATAATCATGTCCCAAGTCTAACCCACCTTTGGGCCAGCTGCAGCCCGCGTTCCCAGTTTCGCCAGTCTCACTGGGTCTGGCCCACCCCAGTCTGACTTTGTGTGTGTGTGACTTGCTAGGGGCATGCTGTTACCCCAGAGTTAAAAAGCGAGGGAGGGGTGGATACTAAGCAGGAAAAGGAAGGGGGCTCCTAAGAAATGGGGTCCAGTGATGGGAAACCAAAAAAAGGGGTAAGAGTGGGTACAGTGTGGGGGGGGGACATATGCTCTGGGGTGGGGTGTGGAGTTAACTTATAGGGGTTCAAAGAGGCCTGCAGTGGTGGGGAGGAGGATATTCTTTGGAGATGGAGAGAAAAAAGAGGTGCTGATGGGTTTTTTTAAAAAAGGTTGAAGAATTTTTGCTGCTAGTTTCCCTCTGTAGTGCTGAGTAACAGTGGATCTTCGTGCTGTTGCTCACACCTGCTCTAAGCAGGGGCCATACATCTTCAGACTTACTAGAGGTCAAAGGACTAGAAACCTCTTTTTTAAAAACAAAACCATATTAATCTGGGGAAACACACAGGCCCGGTGTTGTGTTGTTCTTGGCAAGCCGGCTTCAAGTTAGGAGCAAGGACCCAGCTTCACAAAGCATGGGCCTGGAGGTATGGTGCTGACCTGCCGCATTCTCCTTTCAGGATCGAGCACGCTCGGATGCACGCCAAGCACCGCGGCCACGAGGCCATGCACGCCGAGATGGTCCTCATCCTGATCGCCACCCTGGTGGTTGCCCAGCTCCTCCTGGTGCAGTGGAAGCAGAGGCACCCGCGCTCCTACAACGTAAGCCGGCTGATAAGTGCCTTTGAGGCTCCTCCGCAGGTCCTGCAGCAGGGCGCTGCCTCCCGCCTGGCACAGCTGCATTGGTTTCCTGGGCACTCGACATACCCAGCAGCCCCTCTGGGCAAGCCAGTGGATGCTTTCCTCGTGTGCTGTAGGTGGAGCTGGCTGGCAGCAGCAGGCAGGGCTCTGCTGGCAGCCAGAAATGCCCCCCGCCTCACGTCACGCTGGCCAGAGGCTGCAGCTAGAAAGGGAAGGAGTCCCCGTTGCCAGTTTTTCTTTACGCTTTTTAAAAATGCATATTTGTTTGATGCATGAGCCATGGCAAAGCCGTTTAAGAACAGCCAAACTTGCGCAAGTAGTAGGACTCGGCAATGCAAATGGTGCTAGGAAGCATGAGAGTCCACAGCGCGATAAAACAGGCGTCCGGGGGGGGGACTTCAAAGGCTAGCATTTCTTTGGATTTGAGCTTTTGTGCGGCTCGTGGAGGTCCCAGGAACTGCTGCTTCAACCCCAAACCGGCTGCCTTCAGCATTGTCTCCGTTTGCACTCTTTGCAAGAGAGAACAGTGCAGGTGTTGCTGCCCGAAACCAGAAGCCCTTCCCTCAGACTGCCGTTCCTCCCCCGTACCTAAGAGAGGCAGAAGGCAAGAATGGCTCCGTCCTCTCCTGCTGAAGGAGCCGTTCGTGCCTCTCAGTTCTGTGGAAACTGAGTCCATTACCTGCAAAGCAGAGCCGTTTTATTTCCTTATTTGAACCAGTGGCACTCCTCTCCTCTCTCTTGACTCTCCAAGACAGTCAGAAGTTAATTGAAAGCAAAGCAGCAATTATGCTTTCGGGTATAAACCGTAGAAACACTGGTAAGTCTCACCCCATAATAAAATGCATTGAAAATATCACCTCCACCCAGACTTCAGCAGTTCACAGATTTCAGCATTCCCCATCTGGTGGCTGTGCAAGAGGAAGCCCTCAGCCATAGCTGGCTCTTCCACGCTTTTCTGAAGGCCGAGAGTGTTGGGGTGCATCAGGGGGGCTATTCCAGAATGGTGGGGAGCAGCTACACAAGAAGCTCCGCTTGTGCCCTCTGTACGGAGAGAGTGGTGGTCAGGAGAAATTGCTGGGCTGAACTTGGCATTTGGGTTATACCAGGAGAGGCGATCCCACAGATAAGTGGCCCTCAGCTTGCAGGGCTTCAAAGGCAGCCTAGAGTGGCCCCAGAAATGAAGTGGGTTCCAGGACAATGAACTCAAAGATTGGTGTGGTGTTCTCAAGTCTACCCTGCCTGCTGAGCAGAGGGGTAGTGTCGTTTTTATCTGCTAAAGTTTCTGAGTTGTCTTCCAGCGTAGCTCCATCTTCAGCATATTATAGTAGTCTAACCAAGAGGGTAGGGTAGCAAGGGTCAGTGTGACTGGATCGGCAGTGTTAGGAAGGGAAGACAGTTTTTTAACCCTCCACAGTCGAAAAAACACACTGTCAGCTCCCGTTCTTCTGAAGACTTTTAACATGACCTCATAGTTAGCTTTCTGCCATCCAATGCAAGAGGGGAAGTCCCCTGTATAATAATAATAACATAATAACATTTGATTTATATCCCACCTTTCAGGACAACTTAACGCTCACACTGAGCGGTTTACAAAGTGTGTTATTATTATCCCTGCAACAATCCCCCTGTGAGGTGGGTGGGGCTGAGAGAGCTCTGAGAGAGCTGTGACTGCCCCAAGGTCACCCAGCTGGCTTCAAGTGGAGGAGTGGGGGATCAAACCCGGCTCTCCAGAGTAGAGTCCCACCACTTTTAACTGCTACACCAGATGGGCTCTCTAGAGCATCTGCCGTACTGACCGTCTTGTCTAGATTAAGTCTCCGCTACTCTCTCTCATCTGCTTGACCGCTATGGCCAGGCACTGGTTTAGGATGGTGACGGCTGCTTCTGGAGGCTTAGTCAACAAAATGCAGAGGGGTCCACATGTGTTACTATAAAGGCAACTGTCGGTGCTTGCTAGAAGACAACAACCTGGATGCGCACAAGCAGTTTTGTTGGTGATGCTGAGCTGCTCAAAGGGGGGCCTCTTGGGGAGCCCTGTGCCCATTGCTCTGAGAGAGAATGACTTGCCCGAGGCTGCCCCGTGAGATTTGAAACAGGGATTTCATGGCTGACAGGTCAGTTCCAACTTCCCCTTGAGCCAGGTCTGAGCTGGCTAAACCTGTTCTCTCGACTGGAGGGTGTCAGCTGCTCAAGGGGAGAGAGGGCCGATCTTTATCTTTCCACTTGCTGTGGTGAGCATCATGCCGTGACTGTCCTCTGAGACTGAACTACTTTGTACCCAGCTTGATTTGAAGGAATGGCAATTGTGTTCAGGAGTGTATGGAAATGACAGGCTCCCCTCCTGATATGCTGAATGCGCTTGCTTAATGCTGAGTTTTCCCCCCAGACATCAGAATCCCCAAGCAGTTGGGTAGGGGAGCAAGGATATTCTCCCCCTCTCGCATGCACACACACTTCTTACCAGTGTGCTTGTGGCTGGGGCAGGTGTGTTACTGTCTGGTAGTGATTGCCAGTCTGGAATCGGGGCAGGGGGTTGATCGGCTGGCCTGTCTCTGTGGGCTGCAAGGCACCTGTTTTCTTTTTTGCAGATGGTCACCCTCTTCCAGATGTGGGTTGTCCCCCTCTACTTCACAGTCAAGCTGCACTGGTGGCGGTTCCTGGTGATCTGGGTCTTCTTTTCAGCCGTCACTGCCTTTGTCACCTTCAGAGCAACTCGAAAACCTCTTGTGCAGACAACCCCCAGGTGAGCAGGAGCCTTGGGGTGTGTGAGGCCAGGCATCTCTGCTCTGGGCCTTTGGGGTGGAGCTGGGCAGAGATGCTTGCCTCAGGGGGTAGTAAACGTTAACGTGATCCGCGAATGAGTTAGGAACAGAGATGAGCATGAACCAAAATAGAAACCACAGTTCGTCACAAACCGGGCTGGGTTTTTTTGGTTCGTGAACTGGCTGTTCGTCAGAGGGCATTTCTGACAAACTGACGAACCATTATAGTTTTTTGGGCAATTAGTTTGGTTCGTTTTTTCAGTTCTTCACTGCAGACAGCCTGGTGCCGATCAATCAGTTTCCTAGGCAACACGGGGTCAGGGGATGGGCTATCTCCAGACCTTCTGCTGCCCCCGAAGTGGTGTATTCACAAACCAAACGAATTGGTTCACAAACCGGGCAATTTTATGCTGGTTCATGGTTCATGAAACACGACGAACTGCTATTTTCCCAGTTCCTGCCCACCTCTAGTTAGGAACCATAGACTTCACCACTATGTTGTACTGGATTCCTGCTAATGCTGTGTCTTTGTGAACTTGTATCAATTTACCCTGTGGCATTGTTTGTGGAAATATTCCTGATATTGACTGTACTAATCTCACACTGTGTAATCCGCCTTGAGTCTCAGTGAGAAAGGCAGACTATAAATGACATAAATAGATAAATAAATAAAAATAAACTTTTCCAGCATTCGGTCAGATGGCTTCACTCCATTCACTGTCTTTATAATTCTGCTAAAGGGTTAAAATTAACTTTTAGAAAAACCCTAATTGAGATTTTGTAAATGTATCAAAGATTTATATTGTTAAACACATATAATAAAAATCCATTGAAATGGTTGTTAAGGCAGGGACCAGTTTCTCCCAAGTGTGAGTTGACTTCTCAAGCCAGGACTAAAACTTCAAACAGTTTGTTGGTGTGACTCGTCACCGTCTGCAGAGTTACCCCCACTGGAATCCAGTGGCCTCTGGCTTGCGTAAGTCTCCAAGCAGTGGCTCCATAAATCAGCTAAAGATCGCAGCCGTAGATCTGCCAAATAGCTCCTGTGCCTTGCACAGTATTTTTAATCCATGAGCTCATGGGAGGGACATGATAGTTCTTTCCTTCATTTTGCTTAATATTTTTTTCAAGAGTTTTAACTTTAAGAAGTGTTTCTTTTTCCCCTCTTTGACCAGGTTGGTTTATAAGTGGTTTTTACTAATATACAAGATCAGCTACGCCACGGGAATTCTCGGGTACATGGCTGTCATGTTCACGTTGTTCGGACTTAATTTATTATTCAGGTGAGAGAATCTACCTGTCACGTTTCAAGGGCTAAACACTCGGTGAACAATGGGCTGGCTATAAAATGTTACAAAGACAGAGATACCCACTCTCTCTTACTCTGTGGTACGCTGTGGTGGACAAGCTGTGGGTTGTCATAGTAAAAGTAAACAGAGGGCAACGTGGTGTATGTATAGCAGAGGAAAGCTGTGTAGCTAAAGTCGAGCCTGGTGTGTGTGCATGTACAAAGTTTCCTTACGTTGTGGAGTGTCGGTTCCTGGACCAGTTTTGTATCACTCCATGGTTCTGAACAGCAGTAAGCACACGTGCAGCAGGCCTGAGCCAAGTTATTTTCGAGCCCGCAGAGCAAAGGGGTTCATTGTCGCACCTCCGAGGCTGAAAAAATCCAACCCTCAAAGTCATAGTTGACTTACGGCGACCCCTGGTGGGATTTTCAGGGCAAGAGACTAACAGAGGTGGTTTGCCATTGCCTGCCTCTGCAACCCTGGTCTTTGTTGGAGGTCTCCCATCCAGTTACTAACCAAGGCCGACCCTGCTTAGCTTCTGAGATCTGACGAGGTCAGGCTTTCCTGGGCTATCCAAGTTTAGGGGCACCTTTGAGGCTAACAAGATTTTATTCTAGCATAAGGTTTTTGTGGGCAGGTTAGACCCCCTCTGTTGGGCATCTGAAAAAAAACTTCTGGGGAATAAAGTCCTTTTAGTATTTTTTTAAGAATACTTTTTATTTTATTGATAAGATTAAATGCCCAATAAAAAGGGTAGAAAAATGAGAGAGTAAAGAAAAAGGAATACAGAAAGAGAGAAAAAGAGAAGAATATAAAGGGAAAAAACAAAGAAAATACATATTTCATTTTTCTCTACAACACCTATCATATCTTTACAAACATCATACTTGTAGTTTTGATTCCTCCCAAATTTACTTTTTTCAGTACTGCCCCCCTTCTATTTATTTTTCCCAAACTTATATTCTTAAAAATGAAATCTACAAATCGTCAGTTCATTTTTTTCCCAATTCACTATAAAGGTAGACAGTGTTTTGTCTCTGATCAGAGCTGTAAGTTCAGCCATCTCTGCTAACTCATTTCCTGTTAATATTGAAGGTGCCGCAAGACAGAGCTGTTTGTTTTTGCTGCCACAGACTAACTCGGCTGCCCCTGTGAGATTACTGCTGTCCCACGTGGCTGCCTTGTGTGGCTTGAGAGATGTGCCCCAGAATCCCTTTGCAGGGTCCGGAGATCTTGAGGAGCTGTGCACGATCTGGGGGTGACACCTGGGCATTCTCCGGTGTCACAAGGCTAATTGGGGCGCCCTGTTCAGGTCACAGGTGGCTGCTTTGTTGTATCAGGACACGTTATCATTCAGAGCAGCTACTTGGACTGACTCTGCCCCTGATGCCCTATTTAGGGCTTGAGAAGCCAGAAGCAGAGCAAACTGAAGTTGAACCCTGCGAAGACGGAGGTCCTGTACTTGGACCGTGGGCTGTCGGATGTGGGGATCCAGCTCCCAGCCATTGACGGGGCACCACTTGTGCCCATCCCATCGGTTGGGAGTCTTGGTGTGATCCTGGACTCCTCTTTATGGAGGCCCAGGTCGCAGCAGTTGCCCGAGCTGCTTTTTCCCATCTCCGGCAGGCCAGGCAGCTTGCCCCCTGTCTCTCAGCCCAGGACCTAACGACAGTGATCCGTGCAACAGTCACCTCCAGACTGGACTACTGTAACTCACTCTACGCAGGGTTTCCCTCGGGTCTGACCCGGAAGCTACAGTGGGTCCAGAATGTTGCTGCATGTGTCCTGATAGGTACTCCATACAGGGCACCTGCCACTCCAATTCTGCAGCAGCTACACTGGCTCCCCGTGGAATTCCAGATCAGGTTCAGAGTTTTGGTTTTAACCTGTAAAGCTCTAAACAGACTGGGACCAGCATACCTGAGGGACCATCTCTCCCAGTATGTGCCCCGGAGAGCGTTGAGATCAGCGGGTAAACACCTTCTGGTGGTCCCTGGCCCCAGGGAGGCTCGGCTGGCCCCGACCAGGGCCAGGGCCTTTTCAGTCCTGGCCCCAACCTGGCGAAATTCTCTTTCGGAAGACACTCGGGCCCGCCAAGATCTTGTATCCTTTCGACGGGCCTGTAAGACAGAGCTGTTCTGTCGGGCATGTGGTTGAGGCCAGCACGGGATCCATCTAACCAGCCTCCCTGCCGGTCTCCTGCCAGCTGGGGGGATATAGCGCCCTGAAATGCCCGAGACCCCCCCCCCCCCCGCACACCTTGCTAGAGCACAACAGCAACCCACACCTCGCCCTGCTTTTTATGTTGGTGGGCAGGGAAGCGTGGAGGGGCCCCATCCTGGGATGCTTGATTCCATATTTTCAATTTTAATTCTGATAGCTATGCTTGAGATGGTCGTTTTTATTGCTTGTTTGTGTATTTCGCCATTGCTGTATCCCGCCCTGAGCACACTTGCAGGGAGGGCGGGCTAAAAATCAAAGAAACCTAAACTTTGGGTCGCAGTTAACGAAGTGTAGAGGAGGGGGAGGCAGCAACTGCTTGATGCCAGTGTTCTCTCCCCTCCATTGAGGAGCACCACGCACGCACTCTCCCTATGACGCCCCTGACGGGACAGCCCATCTCTTCGGGATGCTGGAGCAGCCCCGAGTGCGTGGCCTTCTCCCCAAAGATCTCATTATTCGGCCCCAAAGGAAAGGGAGGGCAGGGAAGAGGGAGAGGAAATGAGGAGAGGTCCAGGAAGGGAGGGATCCGGGGCTGGGCTGTTGGGGAGGCCCTTTTGCCTAACTGGAGAAGGTCGTGCTCAACTCTGGGAGAAAATAGTGGGGCTGTAATTTTGGGGGTGCCAATTTCTGTGCCAGAGGCCCGTTTACATGTTTGCCTTGTGGAGTCGCAAGTGCAAGCATATCTATGGTCCTAAGTGGAGTATTTTGCAAGCAGGTAGAAGATTCTAGGGAGGCTGTGGCCGAAGCCACCTGCAGGTTGAGAAATAAAGCCAGCAACAGCTGGGATGGCTCAGGCACATCAGTCGGGATGCCCCAAAAGCTGTGCTGGAAACCCAGGAGCTGTGAGCCGCATGGAGGCCTTTCAGGGACAGGTCGAAGCCACCTCCAGCTGGCGCTAAAGGGACAGCCTAGTTAGCAGTGGGTGGGCTTTTCAAGGGGCTTCTTCATGCTTTGGGTGGCTCAGAAAGGACTGTTCTCCTTTGCAGAATCAAGCCAGAAGATGGGATGGATTTTGGGATCTCCCTCCTGTTCTACGGCCTCTATTATGGTGTACTAGAGCGGGACTTTGCTGAAATGTGTGCTGACTACATGGCGTCCACGATAGGGGTAAGACGGGGGGCAGGGGCTGTTTGCATTTCCATGTTGTGGGTCCCTAAGCAAAGGATGGGCTGCGAAGCGTAGGTGGGCAGCATTAGTCTCTTCTGGGTGGGGCGGGTAGGGGTTGCCCGAGGTCTCTGTCCAGGCGCTTAGGTAGTCGCAAGCACAACCAAGAGGGCAAGCAGGATTCCATCCCAGGACCCCTATCAGTGCATTCAGAGCCTAGTCCGGCACGCTAACCACTACGCTTCACCGGTTTAGTTGTCCTCTGCCGCAAGAGAGCAAGATTGGATCCGATGGACTTAAATTCCCTTAGGGTACATTGTACTTGAGCAGTAGGAGACACTCCCTGAGACGCCTTCCGTCACGCTGATTCTCTCTCTCTCTCTCCGACTGCCTCTCTTCCCCCCACCCCCTCTTGTACAGTTTTACAGTGCCTCAGGGATGCCAACGAAGCACCTCTCGGACAGTGTGTGCGCAGTGTGCGGCCAGCAGATCTTTGTCGACGTCAACGAAGAAGGGATCATAGAGAATACGTACAGGCTGTCCTGCAATCACGTGTATCCTTTGCGGGGGGCGGGGGAGGGACGACACGTCCAGAAGTGCTGGCCCCCGGGATTCATTCCCCCTCTGCTGGCCCCTGGGTGATGTGTTTGTGTTGCTGTCGGTGGCCCAGGGTGTCCTCAAGAGGGCAGGCAGTCTCCCTGTCAATAGCTGCATGGGGCCTCCATGGTAAGAGGCAGTAGACCTCCAAGTAAATGGTTAGCAGAGACTGCTGTCATTGCACTCCGACAAAGAGAGCTGTGGTTCTCGAAAGCTGACAATGCATCTGGTGAAGAGAGCTGTGGCTCTCGAAAGCTTATGCTACAATGAAGTTGGTTAGTCTTAAAGGGGTTACTGGACTCTTTACTATTTTGCAACTACGGACTAACACGGCTAACTTCTCTGGATCTATAAGTTATTAAGGGTGTACTGAGCCAGATGGGCTGTGCCCTAACCCAGCAAGACAGTCCTTGCCTCGGGAGACGGTGCAGCTGACATCCCTGCTGGGGGCCCCGTAACACTTGTCTTCACTGGGGGAAGTTCACTGCCAGGGGTGTTTACCAGGACAGATGAAGTGCTGATTCATTTTTGCTAGGCCTGCCCGTGCTTTGCGTTGTTCCTCTGTGGTCAGAATCGGGGAACTTCCTCCTCTTTTACTGCTGCCTGCCAGAGTGGAACATCTTTGAGCAGAGGCATCCAGAATCGCGTCTCTATTCAAGGGGAAACACCGAGCGCTTGACTCCCCTGTGACCACGTGCACGCTTTTCAGAAAAGCCCGGACTCTGACGCCTCCCCGCGGAGTCTGGGGCTTCCTACGTGTGCCCTGCGTGCGTCATGAGTTGTGGCTTGGGTTGCTTTTGTGCTCGTAGCTCTGCGCGGCCATGTCACACCTGTGGTTAGTCCCGTCGGTTGTGGGCTCCCTGCCTCGCTCGTGTGTCTGAAGGCACATCCGGAGCTGGCAGGGAATGAAAATGTGAGCAGAGCAGTTCTAAAAAGGCGGTGGAGCGGGGGCGGAGAGCAAGCCAGGGTGTATTCCCCTAGAAGGCATGGCTGGACCCAATGAGCTCGGCCTGGCTGTTGTTCTTGGATTCAGGATCAGTGCTGACGTTCACACTGGAGAGCGCCAGTACCGCCCTGTGGGGAGCCTGCCATGTGCCCCTGGGGTGGAGTGGAAAGCCGCACTGCCCCCAAGGTGGCAGGCAGGTGCACATCTGTGCAGAGGCCCCAAAGCATTTAGCTGTGGTTTGGCCTCTCTAAGGGTGCCGGATCCTTTTCAGCGGGGCAGGGAATGCCCGGAGAACTGCTGGCCAGTCGCAGAACAGAACCCTCAGCAAGCGGGCTGACTCGGTCCAAGGCCACTCCCTGTCCTGGGGGGCGGGGAAGGGAGGGGGAGCCATAGGTCCAGGCAGGCCTTGTGAACACAGCCAGCCTCCACTGTTCCGAGAGGTCCAGGCAGTTTCAAATGAGCGTGGCGATGGTGGCAGAAGGATGGGGATGGAGGCTGCCCAGAGAAAAGAGAGGGGGGAGCCACTTACATTCTCCCTCTCTGCCCTTGGCCATTCTATTTAAACCTTGTGAATCGTGGCCCAAAAATAGCAGCAAGTGCTGGAAAATGTGGAGGTGTGTGCGCGCACAGAGGTCGTCCTTGTGTAATGGGGCAAAGGCCTCTTCGTAAGCAAGGCGTGGTAACGTGGCAGCATCGCCAGTGAGCTGCGTAATTTGTGGTCTGAGCGCAGGAAAGGGGAACCAAAGCAGGGCACAGCCGAGCTCGGCAGGAACAGCAGGCGGGCCTGGAGTTGGTGCGTCTCCCTCACGCTCAGGGGAAGGCTTCTTGGATACGGCCTGGTTTGCCTGACTTGTTTTTGTTGTGGGTGAGGGTGTTGTCATGGGTGGACTCCACCCACCCGTTCTCAGTGTGACTTGCACATGTTTCTGCTGTGATCACATAAGATGTCAGAGCAGGCTGTCCTCTCCCTGCCTAAGTCACCACATGGGGTCACATACCTGGCACATTTAGCAGTGGCCGGACAGACTCATTGGGCAGCCTTGCTCATGGGGCCAGGGCATGTCAAGTTCCTTACGGCCCAAACGTTTAATTGCGCTGCGGTCCCCTCTTCCCTCCTCTCCAGCTTTTGGTGAATTGTGAACAACCCAGAAGTAGCTAAACCCCATTCACGCCTTTGTTTGCATCGTTAAGCTTTAGATGGGTAGCCGTGTTAGTCTGTCTGTAGCAGTAGAAAAGAGCAAGATTCCAGTAGCACCTAGAAGACTAACAAAGTTTGTTAGTTGTATTGTCGAAGGCTTTCACGGCCGGAGAACGATGGTTGTTGTGGGTTTTCCGGGCTGTATTGCCGTGGTCTTGGCATTGTAGCTCCTGACGTTTTGCCAGCAGCTGTGGCTGGCATCTTCAGAGGTGTAGCACCAAAAGACAGAGATCTCTCTTGGTGACACTGAGAGATCTCTGTCTTTTGGTGCTACACCTCTGAAGATGCCAGCCACAGCTGCTGGCGAAACATCAGGAACTACAATGCCAAGACCACGGCGATACAGCCCAGAAAACCCACAACAACCCAAGTTTGTTAGTCTCCACTCTCCAAGATATAAGGACAGATGGACTCACATTCTAGCTGTATCTGAAGAAGTGAGCTGTGACTCACAAAAGCTCGTACCCTTCCACAAACGTCTTTAGGCTTATAGGTGCTACTGGACTCTTGCTCTTTTCTATCATTAAGGTTTGTTATCCTGCTCTTGGCTCACAAATCGTCCAAGCCCTGGCCTGCTTACGGATCCTGCGACCGATGGTTTGTACGCTGATTCTCGACTTTTTCTGACCTTGGCATGTTTCTTAACTCCCTGCCCGCCCAGCTTTCACGAGTTCTGCATCCGTGGCTGGTGCATCGTGGGAAAGAAGCAGACCTGCCCCTACTGCAAAGAGAAGGTGGATCTGAAGCGGATGTTCAGCAACCCGTATCCTTTGCCGGTCACCCGCTTGGCTAGATCATTGGGAAGGGGACGTGTCACCAGGGCTGGCTGGAGGCGTTCGCAATCCGAACAAGAACAGTTAAAGCGTGCCACCTGTGGCTGAATGCAGAGGAGGCAGCTATGCACAGGAGCTGGGCGAGGTTTTTTCCTTTGCAGGGGAGGCTCCCTGCTTCACCTTCCATCACCCCCATGCACAGAACCAGCATTGCTGCCAGAGGGCCATCTAGCCTCTGCTTAAAAACCTCCAAAGAGGGAGAGCCCACCACCTCCCAAGGAGACCTTTTCCCCCGAGGGACCACTCTGTCAGGAAGTTCTTCCTAATGTTTAGTCAAAAACTCTTTTGCTTTAATTTCAAGCCCTTGGTTCTGGTCCGACCTTCTGGGGCAGAGGAAGACAACTCGCCATCCTCTATACGGCAGCCCTTCAAGTACTTGAAGATGGTTATCGTATCACCTCTCAGTCATCTCCTCTCCAAGCTAAACTTACCAAGCTCTTTCAACGTTTCCTCATAGGATTTGGTCTCCAGACCCCTCCCCATTAACCCCCCCCCCATTTCAGGTGACCTGTGCTGGGTTTTCCCCAGTTGCCTCTAGCAGGTAGGCCCACTTGAAGGCTGTTTGGGGTGCTATTTAAAACAGAAAGCCAGCATCGTTTTTCACAGGTGAAAAGTTGCTCCAAGGTGGGAGGGAGGACTGTGTGATTGATGCAGTGGCCAGCCAGTCAGGATGTGCACAGCCCTCTCACCCGTGAATCAGAAGAACAGGTTTCCCCTGGGCAAGCGGAGGCACCGCCACTGGGTTTCTGCAGCTGTGGTTGTGAGTCAGGGCACAGCCTATTTTTGCACATGCCTATTGAGGACTCCTTTGGTCGCTTCGGGCCCCTCTTGCTAAAGCACCAAGTAAGAAGGGACGGTTGGCTAATAGAGCAGCCCCTCGTCTTGGCTTGGGAAGGACTTTGAACCTGAGAGCTGGGCCAGGCACTGGCCTTCCCGTTACTGGTAAGATACAGGCCAGCATGACTTGCTCTCTTCGTTTCCAGGTATAGCTGAGAGATGGATGCAGGCCTTCCTCGGGGCCTTTTAAAATGTTTAGGGGGTTTTTTCACCCTTATTCTAAGGAGCTTGGGGTGGCTCACGTAGCGCCCCCCCCTTGTTTACCTTCCCAGTAACCCTGTGAGGGAGGAGAGGCTGAAAGCTGCCTGTCCTGACCTTACCCTGTGAACTTGAAGGCCTTGGGGGTATTCAAACTCAGGCCCCCCCCCTAGCGACAGTCTCACCGCAGCGCCAAACTCTTGCTGCTATTAGGTTAATAATGCAACTGCAAAGCCTCTCTTGATCTGGAAGCGCATCGCGCCGTACAGACGCCCCATCGTTGCTTGTCTGTCCAGCTGTTAATGGGTTCTTTAGGAAGGGGTGGTGGTGCTGGTAGACGTTGTCGTGGTCTCGTGTGCCCAGCTGTTTGCAGCTGCACTTTCTCGTGTGTAACCAAGCTGCTTCTCTTGCTGTTCCTACACCCCCTTGGCTTGCCGTGCACCCCACTAATCCAGCCTCTCCCCCCCCCCAGGAGAGAAGCAGCCATTTCTGCTGGTGCCGCCTGCTTCCTTAACCCGTTGCCCCAGCTGGGAAAGGCCCCACGTCATGTACGGGCAGCTCCTGGACTGGCTGCGGTACCTGGTGGCCTGGCAGCCGGTCATCATCGGCGTGGTGCAAGGCATCAACTACATCCTGGGGCTGGAGTAGCGCCCCGGCTTCCTCCCGCCTCTGCCAGCGTGGGCCCGGGGAGCTGCATGGGCCCGGACATTGTGGACACCCCAAGGAGGTGCATTTTTAATCGCTGACCTCTCAGGACCACGGCCTCTTGCCGGACGCCGCTCCGCGAGCGAAGACGGAAAGGGCCTGGCAGCAGGAAAGGGCCACCGGGCCAGCTTCAGCCGCCCGTGGGTTAGGAGGGAGGAGAGTTCTTTTTTTTTAGAAGAAAAAAATTATTATTTTAATGAGCGTATTTAAGATCTTTTTATGGCTGATTTCAAAGGAAATAGACTTGCCTGGGTTCCTCTCCACTTCCACAGTGCGCTCCCTTAGTTACCTTGTTGCTTTAGAACGAAGAAATAAGCAGAGGGAATTTGTGCAACACACACACACACACACACACACCTTCCTTTCTGCCTGGCCCTGCCGTCCTTTGTGGGGAGCAGATTCCCCACCCCCCACCCCGAGGGCCAGCCAGGAGCAGGAGCAGCTGCTGGGAGGGGCAAGGCCGATGCCCTGTGGAGGGAGGGGCCCTCTCTGGGGGGGGCTCACCTCAAGGACGCTGCCTTGGCCTGGAACAGCCTCCAGCCTCCTTTCTCCTCACTCTCGCCCTTCCTGAGGCACCAGGCAATGGAAATGACCCACCAACCAGCCCCGACTCCTACCAGCCAGCCTCGGACTTTGAACCTGGACTTGTTCTGAAAGGAACCTTCTTTTGCACTATTTTCTTGTGTGACACCCCCCCCCCCCCAATGGTTAGCTTTTTGCACAGCTGAGTCGTTTCCTCCCAGAGAGAGTTTCAGCGTGAGCTGCGTCACCACCTTTGAAAAGCAGCGAGAGAGAAGCTCCTTCCCCCCACCCAAAAAAGTCACATTAAAATATTGGATCCTGGGGTGGGGACAGGCTGCTCGTCTGTTTCCGTTGTAGTCTGTTTGCAAAATGACTCCTGGGCAGTTGGCACTGCCTGCCAAAGCAGGCCGCCTCACCTCTCTGGACTGCAGGTGGGGGATGTTGTTATGTTTGGACATAAGTGGGGGGCTCTTGTTTAAGCAACCAGCCACTTTGGTAAGGTGGTAAAGGGAAGAGATCTGCCTGCCAAAGGGCCGGGCTCATGGCCCGAGAAGCCCTGTAGAATCGGGCGGGTCCATCTGTGCAGTACTCCAGCACCGCTGTGAGGAAGGGTGTTGGAAAGGCAGTTCTGCCCGAGTACTGAATTCCACGAGGGTGTTCCCACCCAACTGCCCTCCCTGCTGTCTGATCACCTTTCGAGTGAGCTGGGGATCTCCTGAGAGAGAACTCGGTTCAGTTCTGAGCTTGCTCTTCCCAACCCAAGGCGGTGAGTCGCCACGGTCTCTAAGCCCCGTGTGGCTCATCTGGTAGTCAGCCCTGGAAACAAAATCGCATGATCGCAGCACCGCCTCACAACGCCCATCTTCTGCTACCAGCCGCCCAGTTCCAGTGGCCTTGGGGAGATCTCCAGGCCCCACGGAAATGTGAGGAAATGGTGCTGCCAATAGAACAGGGTGTCAGAAGTGACAGCCAGTGGGTGTGTTTTAGCCGCCTATTGAGGTCCTTTATGAATCTCCTTTTCCTGTACATGCCCCCCCCCCGCCATAAAAAAAACGGTAGCTGCTGTACCCACCTAAAGCCGAGGAATGCTCCGTCTTTGGGGCTGCCCTCTTCTTTTGAGCCTAAGCGGGGCTGTTGTGTGGGCAAACGCTATTTCGTGTTGCTCTAAAATCTAGGGTTGGATTACGCAGATCCCTTCCGCAAATGGAGTTGCTTCCCTCTGTTAGGTTCCAGGGGCTTTCTGCTGACACGGGGGGGGGGGGGGCTCGCCTCTCGCAGCAGTGGAAGAATCCTTGCTCCAGAGGAAAGCGCTGCCACAAATGGAAGAGCTCCATGGGGTCCAAGCCCTGGACAGAAAGTGGTCCCTGAGCGGGAAACTTTCCAGAGAAGCGTTTGTACACCCAGCGTCTGTGCCTGTCTTGCTTTGGCAAGCAACAGCTTAGCGAGGGTTAGCCCCTTTCTCTCCAAGGTACCCGCCAGTATTGTGGGTCCTGATGTCTTGGCGAGTGTGGGGTGTGGAGGAGCTTTTTTGCTGGTGGCTGATTGTGCCTAAAATCTGACATTGGCCAGCCAGCAAGTGGCACAACAAAAGATACAAATATGTTGGTAGATCCATCGGGGTGCAGGGGAAGTGCGATGGCCAAGATGGTGCCTCCTTGGGACCAGTCACTTAATGCAGAGCAGCTCCAGAGGGGCAAAGGCCGGCCCCTGTGTTCCCACTGCAGTCCATGCGTAGCCTCCCCTCCCCTGCTATTGAGTTGCGCACACTTGATGCGTCTTAGTTAAGCAAATGCATCATTCATTTCACAAACCAGATGTCGGCACGGAAATGCTCTTCTGAGGGCTGCTGGTTTAGAAGACCTACTACAGTTTGGGTTTTTCCTCCCCTCCCTATAAAAATGTGTAATAACGTTTGCCGAATTGTTTGGTCTTTTGTTTCTGAAAGCTTCCTTGGCACAACGGAAGCACCTCGGTCAGTTGGGAACTACATTTTCTAAAAGATAATCATAACGGAGGGCATAAACTTACTGCTTTCTGAATGCTTCTCCAAATATTGTGCCCGTTTCACTGAAGAAGTCGTACAAATCCACACTGGAGCGCTTACGGCTGATGAGGTGTGTTCAGAGGCTTTATGTATATGACGGGCCTTGGCTGAGGAATGCATTCTACTCTACTGACAGAGCTGTGGATTGTGTTTACAGTCTTTAGGCAGAATCCAGTCAGGCTCTTTCCTACCCAACCTCTGGCAAAGAGCCAGGCCCCCCACGCCAGCCCATGTGCCCACCTCGGTTTTGGTGGTGCTTGTCCGGGGAAGAGACCTCACCAGGGCTGCCTGTTGCTCAGCATCTAAGGCCTGGGCCACACTTGCAATGTTTGAGCTGCTGCCGCTGCCCATGCAACACCTCCCTGCATACTGGGGGGTTGGGGGATTGGTGTGCCATGTGGCTGTTTTGGCACCCATGGATAGCTCACTTTAAACAAGACCATGGACAAGCACAAAGCCCCCCTCTTCCCCCCCCCCCGGGTGACTTCTGCCTCTGCCGGTATTGCATAGAAATCAGGTCTAAGGCGGTTTTGGTTCCGTTCCTGTCCAAATTGGTGATCCTTTCTGGAGAAAGAAGCTTGCTTTGGTGCCAAAAAACATTGAGCTGGCCAGGTTGTGAATGTGGTTGGACTCTAAACAATGGTTATAACTGTGTTCAGACTGTACCATTAGTGAAGGTGAAACAATATTGTTTGAGAAGGGGGTGGGTGGAATAATTTTTGTCCCCTTTCCAAACATGGTACTTTGCTTTTGAAAATATTTTCGGAATTTCTTGCAAACAAAATGAATAAAGCGAAACTGTTCTGACTGTTATTTGGGGTGACTTGAAAGCTTGGTGCTTGATAATTATTTCCTGAGCTTTGCAGAAAAATAGTGACCTATTTCTTCATTCAGCTAAGTTGTAAAAACATTTCAATATCTGGAGTGGAAATTCCCCCATCCCTCTAACCAAGCCTCAAAGAAATGTCTCTGCCTCCCGCTTGAGCAGGGAACGGGGAGGGAGTGATCAGAAAAGTAAAATAGTAAAGAGTCCAGTAGGACCTTTAAGACTAACCAACTTTATTGTAGCATAACCTTTCGTGATGCATCCGAGGAAGAGAGCTGTGGTTCTCGAAAGCTTATGCTACAATAAAGTTGCTTAGTCTTAAAGTTGCTATTGGACTCTTTACTATTTTGCAACTACAGACTTGAAGCTGACGCTAACGTGGCTAACTCCTGGATCTATCAGAAAAATAAACTCTGGTACGGAGTAATAACTGGCAACATTCCCCATCCATCCAGTCTGCAGCCCTCCAAGGGTGAAGAAGTTGCCCACCTCTGCCACGTGGTCCCTCTGTGCAGCGCTACCACCACCTTTTGTGTACCATGCTTTGTGTACCGTGCATAGGCTTCCGCCCAAAGAGTTGTGGTCCTAGTTTCTGAAGCACTGGCAGCTGCTGTCTTCAGATACCACACCACCAACTTCCACACCTCCTTCCGGGTCATCAGTAACAAAGGTGACTGGGGCCTGCCCTTTCTATATTCGCTTTCTGACTCCCTTGTTTCATCTTCCAGTGAATGGGTGTTATGTTGTAATCACCAGGAATTGATGACAGGCCTCCTATCTTTTAAGTGCCTGAAAATAATTTTCTTGAATGACCTTTGAATGGCTAAGAGCTTCCTCAAAAGCTGCCAGGCCTCCTCAGACTTTTCCATAACCCTGCCCCCACTGGCACTTCTACGTTTTTAAAACGTTTTATTTTACCATGTTAAAAGTTCGTATTTACTGGCTTCCTGGAGTGGGGATGTTGGGAACTGTCACACACTCCTTTATGTATCATTAATCTACCTTGTTGAAGTTCAAGGTGGATTACAAAATTATAAAACAAGGTAATAAAGACCAGTGTCATAAACACACAATGTGACAAAGTTGGATTACACAACTTTAAAAGCTTGAAATAAAAATAGTATGATACAACCGATAAGCTGGATTTCACAGTGCAGAAACTTTTCACACACTTACAACCCTATTGTCTTTATAAAAGTGCCCCCCAGAGCAACTCTGTAAGATAAGAGGGCAGGGGGAGCCCTCAAGACCTCATCAGACGGGCCATTTTAAAAAAAAGTGGGGAGAGAATACCTGGGTTAGATCGGCTGTCACCCTTGCCTGTTCTCAGGGTGGCGCTTTCAGGAGGCTTCATTCAGAGAAGTGAAACGACTGTGGTAGAGCATATCAGGAGCAGTGGTATTGAATACGGGTTCTAGGTCAGTGAGGGGCTTTGTAGGTGGTAACCAGCAGCTTTAATTGGACCCAGAAACTTAACTGGCAACCAATGGAGTGACTAGAACAGGGATAATAGACATACTCCTACTTGGCTCCCAATAGTAACTGAGCAGCAGTGTTCTGCGCCAGCTAGAGCGTCGGAGTTGTCTTCAAGGGTAGACCCAATTAGAGTGCATTATAGTAGTCTAGCTGTGAGGTTACCATGTGGTTGGATCAGTGTGATCAGATCATTTGGGTCATGGCAGGGAGCCGTCCTCTGGCATAAATAATTCTGGGTCCGGTATAACCCATAACTCTTAACTTGAGCCAGTGAGTGGTCAGTTGAACCCCATTAAATACGGCAAGCACTGTGCCCTCCAAAACCTCAGCCTTCCCAACCAACATTACTTCCATCTGGTCAGGATTCCATTGCAACGTGGTCGGTCGTGCATAGCCATTTAAGCACAGCAGCCAGAGGCCAGCTGATACAGCATTGCCAGGCAATTTAGGGGGGGGAAATACTGATACGCACATCGGATGACGTCACCCTTCCCATCTACGAACGATCTGTCCTAGGGGATCGTTACATAAAGAGAACCCCTGCAGAACAATTCCCACTCAGACAATGGCAGGTCTCCTACCACAGCCCTCTTAAACAGCTCTCTTAATGTGACCCTATAAGGAACCATTTAAACCATTTGAGAGCGCAGCCCTTGACACTTCTACCATGTCAAAGGCTGCTGGAAAATCCTGTAACAACAAAGAGGCAGAGCCCTTGTGCACATTCAAAGGGAGATGGTCAACGAAAGCCCATACGTAGCCCAACCTGAAACCTGATGGAAAGGGTGTTTTTTCGAGCTGATGTGCCATCCAAAAAGGCCTGGAGTCGGGCCCCCCACCATCACCTTGCCCAGAAAGGGCAGATCAGAGACTGGACAAGGATCAGCCACAACATTCTTCTCCAGTTTTTTTTTTCTTTCAAGTAATGGATTAATAATAAATCTCCTCCTTTAGCAGCTGAGGAAAGAAACTCATGCTGAGTCAGTGGTTGATTTATAGTGAGCAACAGGAGTTCCCGAACTTGCACCTGACAAAGTGTGAGCATTGCATTTGGAGGAAGAGGAAAGAGGGACCCTTTTGAGATATTTATTTAATAAATTGATTATTTCCAGGAATTGGAGGCAGCTAAGGAAGCAAAAATAAGTACCTGAAGAAAGGAGCGCTGAGTCTCAGAAGATCTCATTTCTTTCTATGGTGTCACCGGACAAAAGTCCTGCTGTTCTGCTTCAGGCCAGCGTCTGAAAGCAAAACCGAGTGGCACAGACACACCGCATTGTAAGTCCGTTAGTAAACTTGATCTGCCTTCAGTCTTCGCAAGAAAAGTGGACAAGTAAAGCAAATAAATGAAGGAAAAAGCATGCACCGATTAAGAGTCAGAACAGTTCCCTCTTCATCAAACGCCTTCTGGCATAAAACACTCTTGTGCACCTTCCTAAACACAGGAAGTGACGGTTCCGTCCGCATCCACTCTGGCGGGCCATTGGTTCTCCCACTGAGAAAGCCCATGTAAAGGAAAACAGGGTTGCACTCAGGGGCCATTTCGTAGAAAAAGAGCTGGAGGAACTCATTACCATAACTCATTACCATAACTCATTAGCTTATGCCACGCCCCTTGCCATCACCGGAAGTGTGTCATTGGCATAACTGATTTGCATATGCCACACCTGACATCACCTATCCTGGCTGTTTTGGACCCGATCCTGGCCATTCAGGGCCGAAATTGGGCCCAAAATGGCAAAAAGGGGCTGGAAATGGCCGAAAAGGGGCCCAAAATGATCAGGATCGGGCCGCTACTGAGCGGGAGAGTGATCCACCACCCGTCAGAGGACCAATCCGGGCCATTTCGGCCCCAATCCAGGCCGAAACGGGCCCAAAATGGCCAAAAGTCAGGTGGGTGGGGCCACCTGTCATGTGTCCTCTTTGGGGAACTACCAGAACTGCGTTCCTGCGCGTTCCCCCTCGAAATGAGCCCTGGTTGCACTTAACTGTAACTGTTGTTCAACAATAGGTCTCCGGTGCAATCTCATATTAGGAGAGGAGCAAGCCCACTGACTGAAGGAGGCCAGTGTGACGCTGTCAAAGGACGATCCCTGGGAGGGCGACCTTCCCAACAGATGTCGAACTTCCCATACTGATATTCTCCCCATACTGACATTCAGAGTCTCTCTACACGAGACATCTGTTACGTGAAGAACACGTGTCAGGAGATGCAATGGTAGCTGGGAAGGGTAGTTTAAAAAGACGAAGCTGGCGGCAGGACAAAGGCTTTGCTATACACTGGAGCTATGTGAAGGGGCTGTGAAATGACAGAAGGGAAACTTCAGCCCATTATAATCTCTCCAGGTCCAAGCTGGAAGGCAGCTCCAGCCCATTTCAGCTCCAGCTTGCGATTCTACACAGTTTTAGACTGTGTGTGTGTGTGTGTGTTATGTGCTGTCAAGTTGCCTCCAACCTATGGCGACCCTGTGAATGAAAGACTTCCAAAACGTCCCATCATTAACAGACTTGCTCAGATCCTGCAAACTGGAGGATGTGGCTTCTTTTACTGAGTCAAGCCATCTCATTTTGTGTCTTCCTCTTTTCCTGTTGCCTTCTACTTTTCCTAGAATTACTGACTTTTCCTGAGAATCTTGTCTTCTCATGATGTGACCAAAGTATGATAGCCTTAGGGCCAAGCTAGAAGTGACGAATGACACTTGAACGGCAAGTGTATTTCTCCCTGTTCACTTGCCCTCCACTCAATCCACTTGCTGTTCAAGTGTCATTCGTCACTTGTAGCTTGGCCCTAAGTCTTGTCATTTTAGCTTCTAGGGAGAATTCAGGCGTGATTTGATCTAGTACCCACTTATTTGTCTTTTTGGCTGTCCATGGTATCCACAAAACTCTCCTCCAGCACCACATTTCAAATGAATCAATTTTTAAAGAGTTTTAGACTGGAGAGGTGAAATTGACAGAACCTTCCAGGAGAGAAAGATGGAATTAACAAACCTCTGAGGAGTGATCTCCACAGGTTTTGTCTTTTTAAACTATGCTTCCCGGCTAACATTGCATCTCCCTGCACTTGACAAACACACACTGAGGCATCTCGTGTAGAGATTCTCAGTTGATCATGAAGCTTTGGTGGATTGACTGCAATCATTGTTTAGGGTAAAAGGGTCGACTCTCTGTTGATTTTGCTCATTTCTTACTGTCAAAAACCAAAGCATTTCTGTAGGAGGCGACAGCAGCAGAGTGAGCTAGTTAGGACATGATGTGGGGGTGTCTCCAGGATCCGTTTCATCCCTGATGCTCTTTATTCTTCATGTTAACCTTTTACCCAGGGCTTTTTTTCTGGGAAAAGAGGTGGTGGAACTCAGTGGGTTGCCCTCGGAGAAAATGGTCACATGCCTGGTAGCCCCGCCCCCTGATCTCCAGACAGAGGGGAGTTGAGATTGCCCTCCATGCCGCCGAGCAGCATGGAGGGCAATCTAAACCCCCCTCTGTCTGGAGATCAGGGGGCGGGGCCACCGGCCATGTGACCATTTTCAAGAGGTTCCAGAACTCCGTTCCCCCGCGTTCCCCCTGAAAAAAAGCCCTGCTTTTACCCAAGATCCTCTTGAACTTCTGAGTCGATTGTCCCCAATATGCAGATGCCACACAGCCTTATCTATCACTCTCTAAGCCTCTGCAAGCAGCCGTGAAGGTCCTGGGCCAGTGACCTGGGGACCTTTTTTCAAAGTTGGCCAACCTGGCCATACTGATGCATGCTACCATCACCTCCAGACTGGACTACTGTAATGTGCACTACATGGAGTTCCCTTGGAAGACGTTGTGCAAGCTCCTGGTAGTGCAAAATGGAACAGAAGTGTTTTGGGCCGATTCCAGACGGCCCTCTGCCTCCCGAAACGTTGCGCGTCGTCGCGTGTCGTCACGCGGAAAACGTGAAATATCACGTTTTCTCGCGCGAGTTTTGCGCGACCTCGCGCAAAACTCGCGCGAGAAAACACGATATTTCGCGTTTTCTGCGCGACGACGCGCAACGTTTCGGGAGGCAGAGGGCCGTCTGGAATCGGCCATGCTTGAAATAGCTCGTCCCCTGCGTCCTATCCAATTAGACACAAAGGCCTGGAGTAGACAGAGTGGTTTTTTAAAACACTTTTATTGCAATAAGAGGAGAGGAGGACCCTAGGCAAGTTGATGCTAAAAAAACCCCTGATTTCCTCTGCCCCTCCCCTGAGCAGAACAATTTTTTATAGCACTTATGACATCAGAACATCAAAGCAATGAATTATAACACGATTGGCTGTCAGTTACGTCACAGTAAGAAATTTCAACACGCATGTGCAGCTTTTAAGATGAAGAGTCAGCTTCTGTTATAATACGCATGTGCGGCTCCACAAAACTCAGTTATTGTCCACATTTGTTACTTGAAGAATTCTTCTGTCTGTTTAGCACACACTGTGCTTGCTCGTGCTGTTATCTCTAAGACGGAGCCTGAATTCTCACTGTCAGCATCTAGTATAACTAAACACAGCTTCTCAGAGCACTTAAACAATTATGAATTGCTTATAGCAAACATGTTAAGAAAAAACTCCTTATTAGGGCCTTTATGAGGGGCAAATTGCTTGGCTGAGCCAAAATACTGTTTACTGGAGTACCAGAAGCACTCAGAACATAGAAATTTGGTGCTCCATCCACTGTACCATTTACCTCTTTGCTTCCAGGTCCAGATCAAAGCGCTGGTTGCCTCTTTTAAGGCCATTCAGCACCGTGCTCCGTTCAAGGTATTGGTTATTACATACAAAGCTCTTCACGGCCTTGGTCCAGCATACCTATGGGACTGCCTCCCTCCCTATGTCCTTCCACGGCAGCTTTGCTTATCTGAACAGGGTCTCCTGCAGGTGCCAACCTGCACATGGGCAAAATCAACAGCAGCCCGTACATGGGCTTTCTCTGTGGTGGCCCCTTCCCTGTGGAACAGCCTGCCAGAGGAGGTCAGGAGAGCCCCCACGCTCCTGGCTTTCCGCAAACAATGAAAAACCAAATTATTCAAAAAGGCTTGTTTCCTCAGCTAGGAGGGTGGTATTGTAGGAAAGGGATCCCAGATGTTTCGCTGAGTTAGGAACCATACACGTCACCATTATGTTGCCTTACATATTATCTGTTGCTTTAAATATGTACTCCTATATACTACTTGTGCTTCATGTTGTTTAATGTTAGTCCTAGAATTTATTATGTTCTGTTTCAGCAATTCTCCATCCCCGTATTGGATCCTTGCTAATGCGCTGTCTTTGTAAACTTGTCTTCATTTACCCCATGACATTGTTTATGGAAATGCTCCCGACACTGTATGGAAATGCCTGCCCTTGTCCTTGCCACTAACTGTACTAATCTCACACTATGTAATCTACCTTGAGTCTCAGCGAGAAAAGCGGACTATAAATGACATAAATAAATACATAAACAAATAAATAAATAAATACTTCACACACCCCATCTCCCAGAACGTGCGCCTTCTTCTGCAGGTCCTCTCTCTCTCTCTCTCTCTCTCTCTCTCTCTCTCTCTCTCTCTCTCTCTCTGAACGGTCTCTTTGGGGTCAAACTAGACTCAGTGGTGTCCTCCTGTTCACCCCAGAGATGCCCCGGCCATTCGCTACTCAGTGGGATACTGTCTGCTGATGTAGACATGCGCCTGCTAGGGAGTTTTCCACATTGCTAAACATGCCATGTAAATTAGTTGTGTTTTGTTTCAGAACAATTTCACCTCTGTGCTTGGCTCGATGCCTGTTTTTCACGTGTTCTGCTACCACGCCCTAATGTATTTCTTTCTCTGAATTTTCTAACTGCTGTTCATTATTGCACTTTGCTCAGTGAATGTCCTAGCTGTTGATTATTTTGTATTTTAAGTTACACTGTACAATCTGCCTTGGATCTCAGTGAGAAAGGGATGATGATGATGATGATGATGATGAAGAAATTGTTGTTGTTGTTTTTGTTGTTGTTGTTGTTGTTCCCTTGGAGAAAAGGACACCTTTGGAGAGTGGATAGCATGGAATCACGTCCCTGCTGAGAATCCTTCTAGAACCTTCAGCGTAGCAAGCAGAGGCTGGAAAAAACGGAGCCACTGCCCTCCCCAAAGGCTCCTGGGGAGAAAGAGGGGGAGGCACGCCCATTGTGATGCCCTTTACCCACTGTGCACACCTCTTACTGCTTGGGGACAGAAGGGAGGCAGTCCGACAGTCCAAACATTTGGCAGAACTTTGTAAGGACAGCATGACTGGTGTGTCCGTTCGCCCCCACCCCCCGCCCCCCAGTTTTGGCAGCATTCTCACAACAAGACGGCAGTTTCCTGTTTCTTCTAACCTGAGCAAGGCCCTGGCTTGTTTGTTCTGGGGGTTGAAGAACAGCTCCTGACAGTGAGCAGCGTTGGTGAGAAGTGGAAAGGAGGAGAAAGCAGCCACTCCCCACCTTGAGAAGGCGCAACCTGGCTGAGAATTGCATGGACGTTGGTGAGCTCCCCTATCTGTATTCCTCGGAGCATGCAGGATGAATCTTTGGCTCCCCAAATCCTTTCCCCTAGGAATTCATAAGGGGACTATGGAGTGGAACTGAGTGCATTCTCTTGAGCAGCAGTTCAAGAGTCTGGCGCCAGTCTCAGAGTGGCTCATTCAATTGCTCCAGCTAACAACAACAACAACAACAATATTCAATTTATATACCACCCTTCAGGACAACTTAACACCCACTCAGAGTGGTTTACAAAGTGTGTTATTATTATCCTCATAACAATCACCCTGTGAGATGGATTTGGCTGAGAGAGCTCTGAGAAAGCTGTGACTGACCCAAAGTCACCCAGCTGGCTTCAAGCGGAGGAGCGGGAAATCAAACCTGGCTCTCCAGATTAGAGTCCTGCCGCTCTTAACCACGACCCCAAACTGGCTCTCATAAATAATTCTTGAATCCCTGACATCTCCTAGCCGCTGGAGACACCTGAGCCCTTGGAGATCCACGCTTGCAGAGCGCTCGGAGCTCCTTGGATCAAATGGGATGATTCAGTCTCATAGTAGCTTTGCCTGTTTCCAGAGCTGAAAAGGGTTGGAATATGTCTCCATCCAAGCTGCTGATTTAAAATGCGCCCCCGGTTTTTCTGTCCCAGAGATGTGCCAGCTGGCTTACAGCTAAACGATAACAAATATAATCATAGAAGCGAAAACAGCATCCCTGAAGAAAAGCGAAACAGCTACAACTGAAGCACAGGCGGAAACGGAAAGAGAAAACGTGCCCGTAGTCACCTGCCAACAGCTGAGTCATTGGGACGCCTGGCCGAGATGGCTCCAGGCCAGCGTCCCTGGGTGGCCTTATGGGCTGCAGCCGTGGAAGAAGCCCTTTTGCAGCCAGAAGGAAACTTGACCTCTGAGGGGGAGGCAGCCCACATCAGAGGATCTCAGCTGACGGACGGGGGCGTGTAAGAGCAGGTGGGCCTTGGGCGGCCGTCGAGAGCCTTGAAGCTCAGCACTTGTGACCAGAAACACCCTGGAAGCCACAGGGCTACTGAAGCACCAGAGATGTGTTCGCCACACCAACCCACCTGTGAACAATCTCAGTCGATCATGAGAAGCTCGCCAAGACACTGCAAAGGCAGTCCCAGGTCCCACATCACAGGAATCTAAGCAAGAGGCCACTCGGGCGTGGCTCCCTGGGGCTAGGGCTCTGTTTTCAGGAGGTGCACCTGCCACCAGGGAAGCCCCCCCCCCACCTGAGCTTGTGGGCTGAGCGTTGAACAACAGTTGCCAGTTGTCTGAAGGAAGGAAGCAATGGTCTTCGGAATAAACAGCCCCTTCAAATGGTATGCTGTATCTTGGAGGGTGGTCTCCGTCTCCCAGGACCAGAAACTACAGGCCAGCTAGGGATCCCAGCTGGCAACCAGAAGGTTTTGGGCTGCCCAGAGATCATCTGCCACTGTTAGGAACCCCCGGGAACACGCACAGAGCGCGCTCCCAGGGGGCAGGACAACTTCACTTCCTAAAGTGACATCATTGCGCCAGCCGCCACCATGCTCCTCCGCATCGCTGGGGCCAATTTTGGCCCCAAATAGGCCAGAATTAGCCCCACACAAAGCACAGGAACATGCCTGTGTCCGGTGTGATGACATCACTTCCCAGAAGTGACAACATCGCATAAGCAAGAGAGCGCATGCGTGCGAAGAGAAGCATGCTCAGTATATGAAGTAAGTGCCGGGTCCCCCACCTCCCACTAGGAGGCACCACCAGCTGAGCCTTCTCTAGGGCTGCCAACCTCCAGGTGGTGGCTGGGGATCTTCTGGACTATGAAGTTAAGTTCTCTTGGAGAAAATGGCTGCTTCGGTGGGCGGACTCTGTTGCATTATACCATGTGGAAGTCCCTCCCCTTTCCAACCCCCAGCATATTCAAGTTCCATGCCCCTAAATCTCAAAGAATTTCCCAGTCTGGAGCCAGCCACACCAGCCTCCTTTTACCAGGCCTGGTTTCAGGTTGTCAGCTAGCCGGCATACTGGGAATTGGAACTGATGAAACCTGAACTCTGCATTCTCAGCAAAGAAGAGATCAATCACGCTGAGGTATGCAAATGCTCACGTTAGACATTCGCTCCATTTGCATGCATGGGACAAGTATCACGTAGGACTTCCTTCCTTCCTTCCTTCCTTCCTCGCCAGGACTCGTGTTGTCAAGAGGTTCATTTCAACATCTAGTTATCCCACTCCCACCCCACAACCACAGTTCTCTAAAAATCGAGCTAAGTTAAAATTAAACCGACAGTCGTAGTGGCTGCCTGCACTAAATTGCAAAGGAGCCGTGGAATTTCCTCTTGTCCTCCATCTCTTAGAGATCAAAGGCAGAAGAGGTAGCATGCAAGCTGCATGGATGCTCACATGCAACACCACACTGCATTGCAGTGCAGTGATGGTGTGTCATCATTGCAGGGCGGATTGGCATGCAGGTCCCCCCCCCCATGGAAATGCTTGGCAGCTCCGGGCATTTTCTGCATCTGCAGTGCAGCGATAGACAGCCTCCAGATACAGAATATCCATTTAGCAACCAGGAGGGTTGCCAGGTGTCTGGTTTTCACCCAGACTGTCTGGTATTTCCTTGGACTGTCCGGGAGAGTGAAAATATCGGACACCTGGCAAGCCAACCTGCAGGCAATGTACCTCCACCCTGCAAAACAAGCCCCCTTTAAACACCTGCGATTCAGAGGCGGCCCAGCTGCTGCTGTCCTCCAGTGCTCCTCCATGTGGCTTCCCTAGACGTGGCTTTAGAACTTATGAGTGGAGTGGGGGCTCACATCCTGCTTCCCTGCCTCCTCTCCCCACCACCCTGTGCTTCCAGCACAGCAAGGTCCCCGCCTTGTGCCATCAATAGCTGCCGGCAGTGCAATGATGTCGCTTCTGGTGGCTTGTAATCGACTACTTCTATGACATAAGCATTGAATTGTTGTATGATTGCACTAACTATGTTGGGAATTGATAAGTGTTCGTATTGATAATGAAAGATTAGTCTATATAGTCTCCTTAGACTTAGTGCCCCTCTGTACTGTCACTTCTGGCCAGAGCCAAGAGGTCATTCCTCCTTTGCGTACTGGGGGCCCTCCTCTCCTGTGTGTCCAGTATTTTTGTGAAGACTCTCTGACAATCTTAGCAACTGGGACTAATAGTCATGCAAAAGCCTGTCCAATGTGGTTCACCCAATCCCTTTCCCAAAGGCATCTAAGCAAGTAACCCGGGCATTGAGTTCGGCAAGAGATGCGCCACATGCAGCTGCTCCCGGCTTGCTGATGCAGCTTTGCAAAGCAGGATTCAGGTGCCAAAAGTGATGTTTGCTGTTTAACCTTTTTCTTAATGGAATCCTAGAATCATAGAGTTGGTACCTCTGGGGTCATCTAGTCCAACCCCCTGTTCGATGCAAGAAATTCACAACAACCTCCCCACCCCTCACACCCCCAGTGGCCCCTGCTCCATGCCCAGAAGATGGCAAAACACCATCAAGATCCCTAGCCAAACTGTCCTGGGGAAAATTGCTACCTGACTCAAGGTGGCGATTGGCCTTACCGTGGGCATGTAAGAAGGGGCCACAAGAACTAAGCACTGATGTAACCCTTCCCGCCCTCCCTCTCACGATCTGCCCAGGTTCACAGAATCAGCATTGCTGTCAGATGGCCATCTAGCCTCTGCTTAAAAACCTCCAAAGAAGGAGAGCCCACCACCTCCCAAGGAAGCCTGTTCCACTGAGGGAAAACCCACGATGGAGTTTGTGTTTTTTGCTGCCCACTGGCCCAAGAGCAAGGTCTCTTCCTCGGGGGAATGCAGCTCCCACCACGTGCTGGATGGCTTGCCTTAGGACCGAGCGGCTGGACATTCCTGCCGCTTGGTGTCATATGTGGGCATCTTGACAAGTGTGCGGATAGCTAAGCAACAGGGCCAGCTCCAAATCCCCAAATATTTCCTTCTGGGACAGCAAAACCACAGCAGGGGCCGTCCAGCATCTAGCCAGAGCCAATAACTCTTCCATGAGCACAGGCAGTTGGGGGGGGGGGTCAGGAAATTGTCTCCTGAGGGGACGGGAAAGGCTAGAGAGAGATGGAAAGTGCCCCCCCAAAAGACACTTTGTGAAGGGCACTAAGAAAGGCCAGCAGGAGTGATGCAACCTACTCAGGAGGGAGTTACGAATGAGCACCGCCTCTCCTGTGGGCGCTCCAATTTCTGCTCTGTCTGATGGCACTGTAACCAGCCTGCCCTCCCCTTGGCTGGAAGCCCTGGGTGAGCCATGCCAAATCCTGCCCTCTGGCTGGGGGAGAAAAGCTCCTCAGCTCAGCCAATGAGCAGATGCTGCTGCCTATGGCCCATCTCCATCCTTGGCAGAGTCCCAGCCTGACATCTCTGGAGAACTGCCCGGGGCGGGGGGGGGCGTGCGCAGCTTGGCTGTGGCTGCTCCCTACCGGGCCCACTGCTCCATGGCCTCCTTCCCTTCCCAGCTGCCCAGGTTTGAGCTCTTCCTCAGGTCTCTTTCCAGCCTGCCCTTCCACTGCCTCCTAATTCCTCTTTCCTCTCACCATCCGCTCCCAACACCAATTCCTTTTTCTGCTTTTGCCAAAGCCGTCAAATGCCTTGGAGAGCCCCCTGCTTGCAGGGCGCTGGAGGGAGGAGAGGCTCCCTCAAACTGTCCGGCTGGCCCTTTTGGCAAGGGTCTCCTGCGGCTTCAGCAGAGGCATCCAGGCTGGGGTACACCTGAGCCAGTTGCCTCAATACCGCACAGGAGCCCCGGCTGCTTAGGTCCGTGCCTCCGAGACAAAGAGCGCTGCTCAGCCCTAACCAAGGCTATCCCTTGTGCACAACCACTGTGGCCAGTCGGCCCCTGGCCTCTGCGATGTTTTAATACAGGCCTTTTTTTTCTGGGGAAAGAGGTGGGGGAACTCTCACCCGGGGCAACTCCTGGGAGGTGGCACCCCTGTTACTACATGCGCGCACAGCGCACACGCGCTCCTAGGACTGTACAATGACATCACTTCCAGGAAGTGACTTCATCACGCATGCCGTGGCCACCCTGGGAGCGCTCCTGTGCTCCACGGGGTGGGGGGCGATTCGGCCCAGATCAGGCCAAATTTGGCCCAGAACGGGCCACTGCTGTGAGGGAGAGCACTCCCCTGCCCGGCAGCAGCCCATACCAGACTGTTTCAGGCCCGATCCTGGTCGTTTAGGGCCCAGTTTGGTCTGGATCGGGCTGCTGCCAAGCAGGCTCTGGATGACAGAATACAGCAGACAAATCCCTGGTTCATTATAGCAAGACACAGGTCCTTGGTTAAATGACTTTTATTCAGAAATTAGTTCTTTCCATACTCAGATCCAAAGGTCTACAGGAGTAAGTAGCTAAGTAGTGCTAGTAGAAATTTGACAAGAATGGCAACATAGGAAACACACGTCCCTTTTCTACCTGACTTTCCTTCCCCCTCCCAATTTCCAAACAATTCATTGTTGTTCTTTCTGTGTGAGAACATTGTGCATATTTGTGCTATCACGCTACGGAGAGAGAAGACGTATCATAGTCGGGAAGAAAGTTTCAAAGTTGCAAACACACAGCCACCTGGGAATCAGAACCCTGGCAACAGAAAATGGAGTTATACCAGGCAATTAAGCATATAGAATTATGGCAATTGAGCATGTACTTGACAAAAGAAATATTGGCATGGATGAATGGGTACAGTCAAACATGACACTCCCCTGCTCGGCAGCATCCTGTTCCAGACTGTTCCCCCCCTCCCACCGCATGTGCTCCCCCCTGTCAGGAGCAGGCTTACCTTAACGGCCGTTTGCTCCAGGGGAACTGATCTCCGTCTGGAGATCAGGAGCGGGGCCATCACACAGAGAGAGGTGCCAGGACACCGTTCTGACAGGAAAAAGGCCCTGTAAAACCTTATTGCTTGCTGCTAAAGTTTATCACAGAAACACAAAACTTGGCTATAAGCCTAGTAATCGTTAAATTTTCATCTCTCAAAAATTTCTCCAAGCAAGCCTTATCTGCAAGAGTCATTGGTCTGTGGAGAAGGGGAGAGATGATCTCATCTCATGATTCTTTGGACAAGAGGTAGCGATAGAAGACGTGTTCTAACAATTCTACTTCTCTCATAGCTCAAGGGCACAATCTCTCTGCATATGGAATCTTTTTATCTCTCTCTTCTAATGCCATTGACGGCATAGCCACACATCTAGCTAAGGTATCCTATCTCACACTGTGGCCAACCAGTTGCTATGGAGGCTGAGAACTTCCTCCGATGTTGTCTCCCAACACTGTGATTCACACACAACGTGGAGGTTCCCTTTAGTCACCATGGTGTGTCAAATAAGTCAAGTGCCCAAAGCAAGCTGTAAGTATGTTAGATAATCACACACCATCACCTAATGAAAGGGCTTACATAATTTCCTACTTTCCACATCCCGTCTCTGGATTGTCGAAAGCAACCCTTGCTATGCCTAGAGGAGTTGCCGGGGGGGGGGGGGGCGCGACTTGCCAATGTTCTTATTTGGTCATTGGAAGTGACCAGCTTCACTCAGGCCAAGCAGCAAAAGCCAGCGGAATCCGCCAGATCTCTTTCTTTGGGTCCCCCTAGAAGCTTGGGGACCCTGCTTGGGGAGGGGGGGCAAGAAGAGGCCCAGACCGAGACACCCCCTTAAGGACAGGAGATCTAGTGTGGATGGTCACTGGGGGTTAATGCTGTGGGGTGCGAGAACCACAGGGGTTGGGTGTCCTACTGGAGAAGCAAGCCCTTGATTAACATCTGGGTGTCATGCGCCGAGCTTGATGGTGTAATGGTGATGGCGGGAGCTGGAAGAGCAGGGCCCGATCTCCACTCTGGTCAGGAAGCTGACTGGACCAGTTGCACTCTCTGCCTGACTTATCTCATAGGGGTTTTGTAAAGAGGAGAGACATTCTGCCCTGGGGAAAGTTGGGATTAAAAAAATACCAGCAAGCCAGGGCATAAAGGCCACCATGGAGGAGAGGTCTCTCCGTGGTGACTAAAGGGAACCTCCACATCCAAGAGCAGTCTACCTCTGCATCCCAGTGCCAGGAGGCCACAGGGAAAAGCTTCAGACTCCCTGCCCTGTTGTCGTCCCTCCATAGCAACTGGCTGGCCCTTGAACTAGATGGACCGCCGGTCTGATCCGGCCAGGCTCTTCTCATGTTCTGATCCAGTGCTTCCTGTCCTGACCAGCTCGTGGGAACTGCCACAGGCATGGCCAGTTCTCCCAGCAAGCCACTCCAGCGGCCACTCGGGGCACCACAACAAGGAGGGCGCTGATGCAGGGCAGGGGCCCAGGAGAAGATGGCCACCGGCACCTAGAAGAGGTGACGGGCGTAGCACACTTTGGATATCCCAGCCTTGAACCCAGGGTCTGCTGGCCAGTGCACAGTAGAACAAACGTCATTCTAAGGAGAGGCTGGACTGCTCCTGCAGCGCTTGGGTTCGACTCCAAGCTTCATTGGGTGCTCAGTAGCTGACGTTGGCCAAGTTGCTTGGAGGCTGGGTCTCGTGGTCTTAAAAGAGATGCAAGGTTGCCAAACCCAGGTTGGGGTATTCCTGGAGATTTGAAGGCAGAGCCTGCAGAAGCTGGAGTTCAGTTAGCGCAAGGAGCTCCGTGAGGACAAGATGCGTTGGAGACCAACCAATGAAGCTGCCATTTCCTCCAGGGGAACTGATCTCTCCAAGACTGGAGATCCGTTGGAACACCAGGTCCCTCCTGGAGGCTGGCAGTCCTAAGGAGTGATGGCATATCTGCAAGCCTTGTACTAGAGGCGGCAGGTCTGTTTTTTTTTAAGCCCTACTTTGCATGTGAAAAAAGAAACGTGCGTGATAAAAACTGGAATGCCTCCCCCTGAGTCAGAGCGAAAGGCACGAGGCTGTGTCAGATTTCCACCGAACCCCACGCGCCTTCCGGGGTTGCGCAGGGGTGGGGCTGTGGCATCTGAATGAATGCTGAGCTAGTTCAGCTTATCGATTCAAATTGCTAAGTCAGAGATTTCAGTGGCGGCATACTGACAATTCCCAGCCAAGAGGGTGGGGGAGACTAGAAACTGAAAGACAGACAACTACCCAAGGTCAGGTTGGTCCTTCCTTGAGAAACGGGAAATTCATTCATAAAGAACACGATTTCTTAGAAAGAAGGAACACAAAGGGACGTCCAGTGCCTTCCTAATACACTGACAAATCACAAATGTGGAGGCCCAGCCGTAAGCACACAGACCAGGAGTGCTGGTACCAAATCTGGCAAACTGCCCATCTTTGGGTCAACTGGACAAAGCTGTCTGCCAGTTGCTGTTCTGGAGAAAGCAAACATTGATAGGCTGGCCGCAGACTCTGCCTGTGCTCAGCATCGATTGGCTGGGTCCAGGGACATCACACACTCGGCTTCCCCTCTCCCTGAAGCAGCCTTGCGTCGGTCTCAAAAGTGTTCAGTTTTTTCGTAAGGGAGGAATGTACATCCGATGAAACAGTTTCAAATATGAAAACACGAGTGGGCCTCTTGCCTGAAGCAAGAGAGGCTGGTGAGACTTAATCAGTGCCTGAATCATTGGCCATGGGGCCAGGGAGCACATCCCCCGACAAACCCCTTTTTTATCCCTTCCCTCTCTGAACTGTGACTCATTAGTAAGGTGCGGGTTCAAATCATACCAAACTGAGCCAGATAGCCTTTGGAACATTGTCACTGTCCGTTCTTAGTCCGCCCCCCTCCCCAAAGTGGCTGAAATCAAATGGTCACTGGATGTGATTTGGAAACTTCCGCTGGTGCTGTCCGGCACCCGGCTTCACCCAGCACCGTGCCTGATGTAAGTGCCGTGGCATCCTAGTTGTTTCAGAGCCTACCTGCCTTTGGCCCTGGGCCCAGCCTCTCCGAAACAGCATTTGCTTCCATGTCAACTTCCCCATGACCCAAAAGTAGTCAGGGTGCCCTTTGGCTTCATGGTCTACCTTGCAGGCAATGTGGACTGGCTGTCGTGCCCTGCAGGGCCTTCTCAGTGGTTGCACCTGAGTGCTGGCACACCCTCCCCTGTTGTTGCCACTGTGGTGTTTGTCCTGCACCCCAAAGTTCATCCTGAAGATATCAGATTGGTTTAAGAGCCCAGGTTCATTCCGAAGTTGGCAGCACTTCCCCACAGCCCAGATAGCTCCACGGCACTGCAACTGCCTGCGCGTGTCCCTGCTTGGGATTTTGCGCGGCTGCTGCAGAGAGCCCCCTCTCGGGTGCGACCTGCTTCACCATCGCTGACTGGAGGTGACAGATCTTATCAAATCTGGCCAGGTGGTTGTGCAGCACCTTTAAGACTAACCAACTTGATTGTAGCATAAGCTTTCAAGAACCACAGCTCTCTCTGTCAGATGCATCTGATGAAGAGAGCTGTGGTTTTCAAAAGCTTATGCTACAATCAAGTTGGATAGTCTTAAAGGTACTACTGGACTCTTCGCTATTTCATTACCCAGAAGTAACCGCCTTTCAGGCATTCCATTCAGGTTCAGCTGTGGAGGGGAGGGGTCACACCCAGCCTGGATTGCGTACTCCGCCTCTTTCATGACTTCTGCAACTGATTTACATTTACGTGGCCCTCACACCCTGCACCCTCTCCCTCCTCCCCTCCCCACCTATATATCTCTGGCCAGTTTCTTCATACCCTCCACGCATCTGATGAAGAGAGCTGTGATTCTCGAAAGCTTATGCTTCAATAAAGTTGGTTAGTCTTAAAGGTGCTGCTGGACTCTTTACTATTTTGCTACTACAGACTAACATGGCTCACTCCTCTGGATCTCTTCTCCGAAGGAGCCTTCCCAATTCTGAGCCCTGGCTGATCCATGACAGTACTGCCCACGGCCCAATGCTGTCGACTGTGATGTTTATTGGAGGGCTTTATGGCCGACACAACAACCTGGCCAGATTTGATAAGATCTGTCACTTTACTATTTTGAGATCCAGTTCGGTGTAGTGGTTAAGATTAAGAACATGGGACTCTAATCTAGAGAGTCGGGTTTGATTCCCCACTCCTCCGCTTGTAGCCAGGTGGGTGACCTTGGGTCAGTCACAGCTCTCTCAGAGCTCTCTCAGCCCCACCCACCTCACAGGGGGATTGTTGTAGTGGGGATAATAATAACACACTTTGTAAACCGCTCTGAGTGGGTGTTAAGTCATCCTGAAGGACGGTATATAAATCGAATGTTATTATTACGTTATTATTATTATTATTATGTTGGGAGAAGAGGACCCCTCAAGAGAAGAGGAGCCCATGTAGCCAGGCGCTGGCATACAGGATGGTGAGCTGCAGGCTTGATAGGGTTCCCAGCTGGTGCAGAGCCACCAAAGCCCTCCAGCCCGAATGCAACAGGGAAAACCCAGTTGATCGCCCACGCTCTTGGAGCGCTGTAGACGGAGGCTAGGAATGGAGCTACAGGAGAGACAATGAAGTGCACACCTCCAGGCCCTGCGCCAGCTGCTTGCTGATAGCAACAATGAATAGCCGCAGGATAATTCCCAAGCAGCCAGCGGCAAGCATGACCCTGTGACAGATGGCTATAAAACCCAGCCAAGGGAGGCTGTCAGGCACAGAAGCAACAGGCTGCAATGTTTTTGCGCCCACCGGATTGGAGTCTGCCTTGTTCCTGCGACTCTTTGGATTGTCCCTTGACTCTGTCTAGCCTTGGAAACTGCCCGTGGAGGATTCTTGGAACTCCAGACCTTGGCTGTTTGGACTGACCTTCAGACCAGACTACTGCCGGCCTTTGGACTCTGTGCTTTGATCTAGGACTGGACCTTGACTACGCTGCTTAGCTTGGTACCCTCACCTTGCTCGCTCCATGCTCTGGTAGCGTGGCCCGGCCTGCAGCAAGTGCACACTGTGTCCATTACTCTTGGCGGCAGAGGCAAAGATACTGGCTTAATGAAGCACACCTGCTCTCCAGGTGGGCCAAAGGCATCTTCTGAGAACAAAGAGCCATAAAAGATTTTCTCAGAGGACAAAATGTTAACTGATTCAAAAGACGCATCCGCAAAAGATGTCAGACTCCCAGAGCTGGGCGGGTTCAAAGGCCATCTAGTCCAACCCCCTGCGCAGTCTAAAGATAGAGCATCTCTTACGAACAGCTACTACTAGAAGGTCTCCAGCCAAGGAGCGCCTACTCACTCCTCTAGGGAACTGGTTCCATTAGCAAAAGGTTTCTCCTGATGGTCATCCGAAATCTTCCCTTCTGGAACTGGATCCAGCCCTGCTCTCTGCTGCCGCAAAGAACAAGTCTTTGCCTTCTCTGGGGCAACCCTCCAGGTATGTGGAAAGTGTGGCGGTTTCCCTCCCTCTTTTTCTCCAGGCCAGACCTCTCCCATTTTCATCATAGGACTTAATTTCATGACCCTCAGCTACATTCATGGGCGTCTTCTGAACTTGTTCCACAGTGGGTTCATACTTCGTAACTTATTATTTATTTGTGCTATTTATAGTCTGCCTTTCTCACTGAGACTCAAGGTGGATTACATAGCATGAGATTATTACCATCGGTATCAATTTCCATATAGTGTCAAGGGCATTTCCGTAAACAATGCCATAGGATAAATAAATACAGATTTACAAAGACAGAGCGTGAGCAAGGATCCAATACAGAGTTGAAGAAATGCTGCAACAGAACATAAGCAATTCGAGGGCTGACATTAGACAACATGAAGCACAGGTAGTATATAGGAGTACAAATTAAAAGCAGCAGATAACATGTAAGGCAACATAATGGTGAAGTCTACAGTCCCTAACTCATTAGCGAAGCATCTGAGACCCCCCTCCCTACAATACCGTCCTCCTATCTGAGTAAAAAGCCTTTTTGAATAATTCAGTTTTGCTTCCTGGAAAGCCAGGAGAGTGGGGGCTCTCCTGACCTCTGGCAAATAACCCCTATATCCTTCTTGAAATTCCTCTCTTAAATCTGCATTTTGGATGAGTCAAGTTCTCCGGTCTTTGGCGAGCTTAAGACGGCTTTGCCCCGATGTTGGCTGGGAGCTATCCCAAGTCACCTTTCTTGGTCACTTGTCATTTGCCACAACTTTCCTTAATCCATGCTTCTAGTTTATTTGTTTACAACATTTCTATTCCACCTTTCTGCCCGGTAAGGACCACCAAAGTTGGAGCTTCCTGTGCTTTGACCCTACCTGAATGGAGGTCCTTTCCAGGCAGAAAGGTGGAATAGAAATGTTGTAAACAAACAAACTAGAAGCATGGATTAAGGAAAGTTGCGGCAAATGGGAGGGGACGCCTGCTGGTTTCGGGTATGCGGATCTGAGGTCATCCCATGTGTGTCAGCACAGAAGAACTCGATGAACATAAGTTACAGGTATGTTAACCCTGTTTTTCTCCATCACAACTTTCCCTCCTTAAACAGGACTCCGGAGCAAAGTCCACCCCCTCCCATGGAGTCTAGGAAGAAAAAGCTGAAATTGTTACAGCCCGGCAGGTGCCAATTCTGAAAAATCAGCTGATTCTGGAAATCAGTTTTTCCATCTCCCCCACCTCTGGCTGCACCACAAGGGGATTTCCCTCCTGAGTCACAGAGAATGACATGCAAAGGCATGGAAGGGCCTTCTGCTATATAACAACTTCCTTCCTCTGCAGCCAAATCCGCTACCTCCACTAGACAGCAGAAGATGCCAGCAGCCCCAGGTAGGGATCCAACAGCATCTCTGGGCGGCAGGGCCACATCTCAGGGAAGTTTTGTTCTCTGGCTTGAAAGCCAGCCCTATGGGGGGAGAGCGTCGCTGTTTGGGGGAAGAGGGGGAAAGCGCTCTGTGCGTGCTCAGAGGGTTCTCTTAGGACTAACGGGCCTTGGAGTGAAAAACGGATTCCAGGCCTGGATACAGCCTCCAGTTTAAGGGCTGTCTGCAGCTTTCCCTGTGAAGGACAAGACCTATTTCCCTCCTCCAAACATACATGTCATCTCCACAGTCTGGAAGAGGGCACCTGAAGGCTGGTTTGCCGTGATACCTGTGCCAGGCCACCCAAAGCAACTGCAGTATACTGTGCAATACCTCTTTTCCAGAACTGGGGAGAAGAGCCAGCATGGTAGAGCACTGGAGTGTCAGACTAGGACCTGGGGGAGCCGGGTTCGAATCGCCACTCTGCCACAGAAGCTCTCTGGGTGACGTTGGCCCATCGCTCTCTCTATCTCTCTCTCTCAGCCTAATTTACTGCACAGCAGTGTTGTTGTGAGGATAAAGAGGAGGATGGAAGGCTGTAATAACCCGCTTTGGGTGTCAATTGAGTAGAAAAGTGGGGGGTATAAATGTCTCAGCAATGAAATGAATACCGCTCACCTGCTTGCTCACCTGTTCCCCAAGGGTGATGCTGCAAGGGGTTCTGGGATGCACCTTGCTTTAATGGCAGCCACCGCTGCTCCCTAACTGCTGCGTGTGTGTGTGTGTGTTATGGTAATATCCGGGAGGAAAGGGGAACGCACCACTTTCTTAGCTGGGCAAGATGCCAGGCCGTGACGTGTTCTCCCTTTGATTGCGTCCACTTCTACTTGAGGGCAGTTCCCTGGTTCTGCTCTCGTGACCTTTGCAGGGGGAGTCCTCAGTGCTTCCTTCCTGACCCCCCACCTCCAGCAAGGGATGGGGAGAGAGTAGTAATTTTAAAGTGTCGAATTCATATACGATGTGCACGGAGGGCTCCTTTGGAGCGGGCGAAGTGAGCGTCCCACAGAGCCTCTGTGTTCAGAGTTGCAAGGAGGTGTGGAGTGCAATCGGAACTCGGCTCCTTTCTCGGTTTCCAAATGCTGAATGCTGACCTGGTTCCCAAAGTGCACTCCCTAAAGGGGACGGGTGCGCGTGTGGCTGCTTTCGTTTGTGCTGAAGGCCTTCCCAGTAGATTGTGCCCCACTGGAATGAGCAGTAGCCCAGTGTCTGTCTCGGGCAATCTGTCCTTCACCCCCCCCCCCCAGCTGGAACCAACAAGAAAGGTGCCAGCATTTGGGGAGGGGCTTCTCTGCCCGGTGAGGAGCCTCAAGCACCCCCTGGGCTCCCGGCCCTGCTGACTGCTTCCCTTGCTCTGCTTGCAGCCCTCCCGTCCCGTGTCCACGGCCTCTTCCTGGCATTGCTCTGCAGCTGCACCTGCTTAGAAGGGACAGGTAAGGCGAGGGGAGACTCCCTGGGTAGGGTTGCCAACTCTGGGTCGGGAAATTCCTGGAGATCTGGGGGTGGAGCCTAGGAGGGCAGGGTTTGGGGAGGGGAGGGACCCCAGCGGGATATAATGCCGAAGCGTCCACTGTCCAAAGCAGCCGTTTTCTCCGGGGAGCTGAACTCTGCCATTACTGGTGATCAGTGATTCCAGGAGATGGCCGCCTGGAGATTAGGGGGTCAGGTGACCTGTCTCGTCAATTGACTACCCCTGAATAGAGGGGCCGCCGACACCCCCCCCCCGAAAGGCCTCCCATTGCCTGAACATAAGAAGAGCCTTGCTGGATCAGTCCAGTGAAGGTCCACCGAGTTCAGAATCCGGTCCCACACAGTGGCCAACCAGTGACTCTAGAGAGCCAGCACAGGAGGCTGAGGCCTTCCCCTGAAGGGGCCTCCTGGCTGTGGGAGTCAGACTCTGAGTTCAGCAGTTCCCCCTTAGTCCCCATGGCGAGTAGCCACTGACGGGCCTCTCCTCCAGGCATCTGTCTCATCCCCTTTTAAAGCTGGCTGTGCCTGTGGCCATCACTACGTCCTCCGGGAGCAAATGTTGTCATTAAAAGTCCTGAACAGCCGTGGGCACATAGCGAGGTCCTGCTCAACCCAGGCGATGCCTGCCCGTTGCTGCAAGCCCCTCTCTCTGGTTCCTTGTGGGGGGTCCTGTCTGAGTCGACTGTTGCACACTGCCTTGGAGATGTGTGTGCGTGCAAGGGGAGTTCCCAGTGTTGCCACAAGCTGCCTGTAGCGAGGGGGTGCTCAGCCCGAGTCCCTCTCCCCCATCCCGAGCACCATGCGGCTGTCCACAGATTCCTGGCAAGACAAGTCAAGCCCCGACTGCTTCCCTTTTGGCAGCTCCACTCGTCACTCACAGCGAGGCACTTGGATCAGCATCAAGCTGATCCCCAGGGGTGCCACAGCCGGCCTCTGCATGGGTCAAGGAAGGGAAGTTTAGGGTCAGCTTCTCTGGGAGGAGTCTAGAAGTTCTCCGATGCCAAAACCAAACCAATGACCCCTCCCACAGCCTCTTGGTAACAACCTTCTCTTTCTCCAGGTGCAAAACTCCAAGCTTTTATCAGCTCTCCCCTCCAAATCAGCGCTTCTTTTGGTAAGTAGTGGAATATCTGCTAGAAGCACAGCTTAAAAGATAGAGGGAGGGAAGGATCAGCCCCTTCTGTGCTGTCTGGCTATGGAAACGTGGGGTGCCTGAGTGAGGTGGGGGCCAGTCACCCTGGCCTGAAGGTGTTAATACAGAGAGTAGCTTCGGCAATATTTTGACAGGAAGAGTTTCCTCCCTGGGAGAACTGATAAAGATCTAAAAATGTGCACAAGGCAGGATCAGGGGCCCTCCACCTCAACCAGCTGCGCTTAAAGGAAATGGTTGTTTCTGCGTGCCCAAACTCGGCAAACCTTGGAAGACACAGCAAGTCCTTGCCCTTCCACTGTGTGTGTGTGTGTGTGTGTGTGTGTGTTATGTGCCATCAAGTCGCCTCCTGCAAACTGGAGGACGCGGCTTCTTTTATTGCGTCAACCCATTTCATTTTGGGTCTTCCTCTTTTCCTCCTGCCTTCCACTTTTCCTAGAATTATTGACCTTTCCAGAGAATCTTCTCATGATGTGACCAAAGTACGATAGCCTCAGTCTTGTCATTTTAGCTTCTAGGGAGAATTCAGGCTTGATTTGATCTAGTACCCACTTATTTGTCTTTTTGGCTGTCCATGGTATCCGCAAAACTCTCCTCCAGCACCACATTTCAAATGAATCAATTTCCCTCCTCTCAGCTTTCTTCCCTGTCCAGCTTTCACATCCATGCATAGTAATGGGGAATGCCATCGTTTGGATTATCTTGACCTTGGTGTCCCTCCACTGCAGCTTAGGAATTTGGTTCTCCCACAGAGGCGTTTTGGAGTTAGGTCTTGGGAGATGACAAAACTGTAGCATCTCCCCTAGACCTTTATCAGGGGAAGGAAGCTGAAAACTGCCTGAGTTATAAGGGATTTAAGGAACCCGCTTAGACCTCAGTGGGAAAACAGGGTTGCTGGGAGGAGGTATAGCCACAAGTACGTCTGTGTGTGCCCAGTTTACAACTGACTGACAGCAACCCTAGCAAGAGGTTGTCAAGGTAAGTGAGAAGCCAAAGGGGGCGGGGGGTTGGTGCAGTCTCCTATCCGAGTTCTGAATGGGACCGACCCAGTTTAGCTTCCAAGATGAGACGAGATGGGGCTATATCATGCCACCTTCTCTTCCAGCCTCAAACAGTCAAGTGGGATTTCAATCTGGACGCTGAGGCCTTGTTTGTGGGCTGGCCGGAACATCCGGCTACCCTTTGCAGGAAAAAGGACTTTGGTCTGATCCTGCAAAGCAATGGTTATGCACAGAGAACTTTGGAATGGCATCACACACCGTCATCATGGGATTCTTCCATGTTACGTTAATGCCCCTTCTGAACCTGCCTACCAGGTTTCTCAGGTCAACTGGGAGACCTTATTGCACGTACCTTATCTGAGAGTCTCTCTACACGAGACAGCTGACACGTGAAGAACACATGTCAGGAGATGCAATGGTAGCTGGGAAGGGTAGTTTAGAAAGACAGAGCCGCCTGCAGGGTAAAGGCTTTGCTATACACTGGAGCTGAGTGAAGGGGCTGTGAAATGCCAGAAGGGAAACTTCAGCCCATCAGAACCTGTCCAGGTCCAAGCCCAGCTCTGGAAGGCCGCTCCAGCCCATTCCCTTTCCTCACTGCCCTCTGGTTGCCATCCCAAACAGTTTTAGACTGGACAGGTGAAATTGACAGAGCCTTCAGGAGACAAAGATGAAATTGACAAACCCTCTGAGGAGCAATCTCCATTGGGTCTGTCTTTTTAAACTATGCTTCCCAGCTAACATTGAATCTCCCTACACTTGATGAACATGAACCGAGGCATCTTGTGTAAAGACACAGCTGTGAAGTTCAGGTAGGAGGGCTGCTTCAGTCACCTGCCACCATAGATTTTGGCACTCCCTTCCCCAGGGGAGATCACAGAGCAGGGGCCAGCACTGCAGAATGGGAAGCCACATCTAGTCCAGCGGGCCTTTCACTGAGTACTGTCAGGGCTGTGAGATTTTAATAGTTTTTTAAAAACCTGATGATTTTTTAAAAAAACTATTTATTGACTGCTAAGCAACTGAGTCTATGGTATTTTGGTCACATCATGAGAACACAAGACTCACTGGAAAAGACAATAATGATAGGAAAAAGTTGAGTAAGAAAGGAGGAACGGCCAACATGAGATGGATTGACTCAATAAAAGACGCCACAGCTTTCTGTTTGCACATCTGAGCGAGGCTAGACAGGATATTTTGGGGGTTGTTAATTCACAGGATCTCTAAAAACTGGAAGTGACTTGATGGCAAATAACACACATACAAGCAACTGAGGTGTTTACTGAACAGAACAGGGCTGTGTCATAGAAAATGGATCAGAGAGATGCCTGGATAGGTACAGGGACTTTAGACTAAGCTACTGGATACTGTCTGCTGATGTGGGTATGCTCCTATTAGGGAGTTTCCACACTGCTGAACATGTCTTGTTAATTAGTTACGCTTTGTTTCAGAAAGATTTCATCTCTGTGCTTGTCTTTATACTAGCCAGTTTTGTTTAGTGGTTAAGGGCGGCAGGACTCTAATCTGGAGAGAAGGGTTTGATTCCCCACTCCTCCACTTCTAGTCAACTGGGTGGCCTTGGGTCAGTCACAGCTCTCTCAGAGCTCTCTCAGACCCACCTACCTCTTAGGGTGTCTGTTGTGGGGATAATAATGACACTGACTTATTAACTGCTCTGCGTGTGACACTAATCTGTCCAGAAGAACGGTTATTATTATTAGTTGTTGTAGATTTTCCGGGCTGTATGGCCGTGGTCTTGGCCATACAGTCTGGAAAATCTACAACTAATGTTCTCTGGCCGTGAAAGCCTTCAATAATATATCGGTTGTTGTTGTTGTTGTTGTTATTAGTCGTCTTCAAATGTTCTGCTACGAGTTTGATATAGTGGTTATGAGTGCGAAACTCTAATCTGGAGAGGGGGGTTTGATTCCCCACTCCTCCACTTGAAGCCAGCTGGGTGACCTTGGGCTAGTCACAGCTTCTCTGAGCTCTCTCAGTCCCACCCACCTCACAGGGTGATTGTTGTGGGGATAATAATGACATATGGTTGTTGTGGATTTTCTGGGCTGTATAGCCGTGGTCTTGGCATTGTAGTTCCTGATGTTTCACCAGCAGCTGTGGCTGGCATCTTCAGAGGTGTAGCATCAGATGCCAGTCACAGCTGCTAGCAAAACGTCAGCAACTACAATGCCAAGACCACGGCTATACAGCCCGGAAAATCCACAACAACCATAGTTCTCCAGCCGTGAAAGCCTTTGACAATAATGACATACTTTGTAAACCACTCTGAGTGGACATTAAGTTGTCCTGAAAGGCGGTATATAAATTATTATTATTATTATTATTATTATTATTATTATTATTATTATTATTATTATTATTATTATTATACCCTCTGCTCACCGAAGGTCTTAACTCTTGTTCATTATTGTATTTTGCTTAGTGAATGTTGCCTGTTGATTACATTGTATTTCACTTGCACTGTGTAATCCACCTTGAGTCATGGTGAGACAGGCAGATAATAAATAAACAAATAAATAAAATATAAATTGTGTCACTAGCAAACTAGCTGGGCCAAGTTCCACACTAGATGTCAGGATGACATCAGAGCTGCCCTGATAGGCGGAGGAATTGTGCAAGAGTGAAGAGGAAGGGTGCACTTAAGAAGCCACATTTTAAAAGCCTGGAGCCAGGCAGTTGGCATGTAAAGCAACCAGAGTGATAGTAACTTTGGGCTCTGTCCTGCAGCTCCTGCTCTCAACCTCTAGCCAGCTTCGTGTGTGTGTGTGGGGTGGGGGTCACCCACCCCTGGAATCAGAGCCTAGAGCTCAGCTGTGCAGAGCATTATCCTTGTTCCTTAAGAAACCGCAGGGCGAATGTGAACTGGATGTGTGAACTGACAGCTGAACAGCGTGGCGGCTGGGGTGATGGGAAGGGGCTAGCTGTTTGCCACCCACCCACCCCCCATTCACACATGCAGCTCAGTCCTAGCCGGCTCAGTCCTCAGGCCTTCATCTGAGGCCAACAGGTCTCTTTTCCCTGCAATGGTTTTTCCTGCTTCTTTCCTCCATTTGCAGGTGTGCGCTCCTCCAGCCTCACCCCCTGCCTGAGGCAAAAGGGCTTTTTCTGTGCAGAAGAGACTGGGGGGGGCGGGGGCTGTCCCAGAGGCGCCCCCGCTTCTCTGACTTTCTCCCATGCTCTCATTCTCCTCCTCCTCGCAGGGCAATGTTTCTCTGTCCAATGTGAGGGCTACACGGCATTTCGAAGCGGTAATATATACTGGCTGGCCAACGGCACGTTTGTAGAGGACTTGTATCCAGATGGTGCAGTGATCGAGGAAGACGCCAGGTGAGTAAACGCTGCCGCTTCCAGGAGGGACCGAGCTCAAGGGGGAAGAGGGCAGGGCAGGGCTTTCCTTTGTCCTTTGGCAGGGCTGCTCGAGGCTCCACCCTGAGGGATCTAAGGAGGTTGGGGAGACCAATTTCCAAAATGCCTGAGGTGCTAGGACGGTGCAGAACCAATGGCCACAGAAACGTCACAGGTGAGGGTGACATTTAAGGAGCCCCCTGCTTCTGTAAGGCCAGGAGGGTCTGGCTCAGGCACTTACAGAACCCTGAGGCTTTTCAAAGCTGACTTACAGCTTAAGGCCCCATCGCTGTCATTTCATGCCAACGGTCGCCCATTTCCATTCCAGATGCTGCCTGTTGTGGCTAAACCAGCGTGTGCTTTTTTCTCACATTAGGAAGGTGAAAGTGCCAGGCCGCCACCTCCTGCAGCGGGAGCTGGTCTTCCGCTCCTTCTCAGAACAGGACCTGCACACCACCTTTAAGTGTGTCATCCTTGACCCCTTCGGCCCCGCCCAGAAGACTCTCACCTGGTTGCCACCCAAGGAAGACGGGCCCGAGACTGGAGGGAGTGGGAGCGGAGGGCTGGAAGACCCCTGATCGAGAGCCCAGGGTAAGAGCTGACATGAAGCCGGTGGGAGGAAGGAGGAGGTTGTATTACAGGTTGACCAATTCCTCAGAATCATGTGGACTTCCCTGTGTTCTGGATCGGGGCCAGAACCGCACAGGCCGAGGCTATGAACTAACTCCCCACCAGGCCTATTTCTAAGCAGGCAAGAAGTGCATCACGGGCTCAGACCCAAACAAAGGCCCAAGTGGTGCAGCATTTCTTCCACTGGTGGCTGCTAGACACTACCAGGAAGCACCCAAGAGGGGCACAAAACCAGCAGCCTTCCCAAGGTATACTGCCACTAAACCTGGAGGTTCCATTTAATGACATAGCTGTTGATAAACCCGTTTTCCATGAATTTGCCTAATCCCCTTCTAAGCCAGGGGCTATCACATCTTGTGGCAGAGAGTTCCGTTACTTAAACATGCATTCTGCAAAGGAGTGGTTTTCCTCTCTCGAATCTGCACTGGGTGACCCCAAATCATAGTACTCTGAAGGAGAATCTGTTCAGTGTCTCCGTCCCATGCCTAATTCCATCACTCCATCTCTGGCAACAGGGGCATTGGGAGAAAGAGCTGCTTTAGGCTCGCTCTTCAATAGTGGAGCTGCCACAGGTAGAGTTCTCCTTAGAGCTCTTCCATCCGGACCTGCTCAGCTTCAGCAAAAGGAACGCACCAGCTTCCTTCTACCGAGACCCAGGGCCTACTTATCTCTCCTTCCGTGGAGGAGGGCTTTGCCGTACCAACTTTTGCCACAATAAAATGTTTGGGCCTGTCAGGTGCTGGAAAATACTTCGATGCCTTGAAGTACCAACCTTCTTCTTCAATTTTTAGGGTTGCTCAGGGACCACTCGATGGCTCCACATCGACGAAGGGAAGGCCAAGCCATTGCTGTGAGCTGCCCGTCTATCCAGTGTGTTTCCAGTCCTCCTATGGTCCTGCAGAAGTTCCGTCCCCCCCCCCCACTTTTCTAGCCAACGGCACCATCCCATTCCCCCTCTACCCTTCTCAAAGGCTGCACTTTACTCCCCACGTAGGATGGAAAAGAGAAGGCAGCAATTCCTGGAGGATATAAAGGCCGTGGCACCGCTCCCAACTCCATGCGGGCGGCTTGAAATCCCATTGATTTACCATCTTCAATTGGAATGAATGGAAAAATGTCATCAGCTTTTGTATTCTCTGCTCTCAGAGCTTATTTTAAAAATGTGTATGGTGTGTTTCGAGGCAGCTCGAAACAATAAAAGAATTCATACTGGAATTTCACACAATCAAACCGTCGTAACTGTGGCTACCTAGATGCAATTGAGGGTGGTGGTGGTGGTGGGTTCACGAAGGTCTTCAGGGAAAAAAGGTCTTGTGGAATTCCATAGGGCTTTGCAACCTGTGTGAAAGTTGGTTGGCTTCGTAAAGGAATTTGACACATTCATGGAGAGGTAGTCTGTCAATGGCTATTGGCCACCTTGGCTAAATGGAGCCTCCATGTTCAGAAGCAGTAACCCTCTGAACACTGGTGCTGAGGGAAGCACCAGTTGGGGGGGTGGGGGGGCTTCATAGCCTCCTCGTAGGTTTTCTAGGGGCACCTGGATGCTGAACTAGATAGCCGGCTGGTTTAATCCTTGTGTCCTTATCTTTAGCTCAGCAACGGAATAGCATCATAAATGGGAGGGATCGAGGCTGCCTACTAGCTCAGATGAGTTTTGACTAGACAAACTGATGGAGATTTATCAATTGGAAATTAGCCATGATAGCCTCCATGTTCACAAGCAATATAATCTCACACAGCGGTTGCTGGCATAAGCTTCTGGGGAGAGGCTGTTATCTTTCATGCTCGGCTTTTGGGCTTCTGGAAAGGATCCAACGGTCCTCTGCAGAACCAGGATGCTTAGGCAGACATTCTGCCTGAGCCCACAGGGCTGCTCGTGTGACCAATTAAGATTTTATGTGCAGCTTCTCCTTGTGCCGCCACTAGGCACATTTCTCGATGCACCAACACTGTGCAACTGGGCCAATGTTATGTTTCAGAGATGAGCCCACAAGACCCTTCCGCTGAATCTTCAGAAGTTTTTGATTTTGAACTCATCCGAGTTGCCATTTACTGCTACTTAAGATTACGTTCGTTGCAAACTGTGCTGTTTCTGCCTCCTTATAATTGCCGTGAAGGGCATTCCATCAGTAGAGACATTTAAAAGTGTACAATACACATTACTTAGCGTGCAGGCACACACAGTCACGGAGGGAAAATGCTGTGGCCAAACCTTTATTTTCATCTGGAACTGGGGGTGAGCAGTGTAGAGGCCAAGTTTTGGATAGTGCCAAATTACTCAGGATGGTGAAAACCAAAGCAGATTGCGAGAATCTTTCTAAACTGGATGAGAGCATGGCAAACGCCATTCAACATAGCAAGTGTAACATGACGCATATTGGAACAAAAAAAAAAGTCCAAATTTTAAATAAACGTTCAAAGTGTCTGAACTGACTGAGATTGAAAGAGATCTTCGAGTTGTAATCGAAGCTGGGTGAAAACCATGGTGCGGCCTCATTTGGAGTATTGTGTACAATTCCGGTTGCCATCTCTCAAAAAGGGTATTGCAGAGCTGGAAGGAGTAAAGAGGAAAGCTAAGAGGACTAAGGGGTTAGAGCACCTTTGAACAGCTGAAGCACCGGAGTCTTCAGTTCAGGAAAAAGGGGTGTGTGTGTGAGACACGTGGTTTATAAAATTATGCCTGGGTTGGAGCACAGAACCTAGAGAACTTTTTCTCCCTCTCCCACAACAGTAGAACTCCACCAGCGGCCACACAAGGAAGCGGACAGGACAGAGCAAAATCAAGATGGGTAGCCATTATCAGCCCCTCTGTAGCAGCAGAAAACAGCAAGAGGCCAGAAGCACCGACAAGAACTAACAAAATCTGCGGTAGGGTATGAGCTCCCTGTGGCCCACGAAAGCTCATACCCTACCACAAATGTTGCTAGTCTTCTAGATGCTACTGGACTCTTTTTTTTACCAAGGAAAGAGAAACAAGGCAACCGTGGAATTTGCTTGCAGTGGTTATACCGAGTGCCATGGATTTAGATGGCTTCGAGGACATTAGAAAGATTTGTGGTGGAGAGGCTCTTCAGTAGTCACTACCACCTGACTAAATGGAGCCTCCATGTTCAGAGGCAGTGAGCCCGACTGGCAGTGTTCGGCGGCAACATCAGGGGGAGGCCTCTCTGGTCGATGGGCCTGTGTGAAACTGGACCTCTGGCCTGATCCAGTAGGATTCTTTTTACACAGCAACTGAGATTTGTATGAAAGGTTTCTTTCGCGAAACTGTTTTAAACTGCCAAAGCTGCTTACGGGCATAAGGCAGCAGGGTATAGTGGTCAGTGTTGAACCAAGATCTGAGATACCCGACTTCAACCTCTCCCGCTGCCATGAATGTGGGCCAGTCACTGTCAGCCTCAGCTAGCTGGCTGGGTTGCTGCGAGGATAAAATGAGGGGGAACTATAAATGCCGCTCCGAGTTCTTTGGAAGGAGGCTGGGGCAAAAAGGCATGGATCTCGACATTTCTCTTTGCGGTCTTGCAGGTCACCTGAAATCCCTGGGGTAACCAAGCCCTTTGGAGGACACACATGTGCTCGTGGCCAGCAGGAAGGGCTGAGCTCTGTCCTCTGCCGAGGGAAGAAGCTCCCAGACTCCAACCCGGGCAACAGGAGTAGGAGTCCCCTCAGCCTGAATTGTTGTGGAGCTGTGGCTGATCAGTGCAGGCAGGAACAGGGCTGGGCAGATCAACTGGGGGGGGGAGCGCAGTTTGCACTCCCCAAAGAGACCCTGTCTGAGGAAATGGCTGCCTGCGTCCATTTGGCAAGCTACAGCTAGTGCCTTTGGGAATCCTGGCAGGAAGGCAGGGCTTCTGGCTGGCTGCTCACTCCCAACGGCAGGCCACTTTCTTTGCAAAAGAGAGCAAGACAAGGAGCCACAACACCAGGCTGATACTGGGAGAAAAATACCATTTATTTACAAGTAGAAACATTTTATTATTTAAAATGACACATTTGAATGCTAAACTCTCTACAAAGGCGAGTATTAGAAGGCTGCTAGTGGGGGGCGCCCTCAGGCAGTGTCTCTCCGCAAGGGGACCCACGCGGGGAATACTTTCATGCGGCCCCTTGTGGCGGCGGCTGGCAAGGGAGCCGACTCAGGCAAGGCCAGAATCCTGCAGCTTGGCAAGGACAAGATCCACCTGGAACCAGCGCTTTAGTCTTCTTGGCCGCTGCCGCTGCCTTTCCTTTCCCCCAAGCAGGCAGCTGAAGGCAAAGCACGCTGCTGGCCTATCCGAGGGGAGTATCCGAAGCACCATGACAGGGGACACCCGTTGCCCGGAAGGGCCCCTGCACCAGCCCCACTGCAGAGAAGAAGAACGGGCCAGGAGCCCTGCCTTCCCTCTGCCCCGTGCGTGCCACACCCTCTCCCCATCAGGCCCGCCTGCAAGTTCTTGAGCGGTCCTACAACCCTCCTCTCCCGCATGCATCCATCTGCCCCATGCAGGAGGGACACTGCAATGAAGTTTCCACCCCCCGCACACCTGTGCCTACAGAGTACAATACGAAGCAACACAGCTAAGTAAAGCCTGCAGAATCAAGGGGAGGTGTCTGCCCAGCCCGATCCCTCTTGCCCATCAGTTGACAAGAGGTCTTTAAGACAGCTGCTGCTCCAACGGTGTCGACTTTTCAGGGAAGCAAGCACAGGCTGCTGGGAAGACCAGAGCTAAGCTTTGTACAGGAGGGGATTTTCCCCCGCCAAGGCTGAGCAGCTCCTCCACGGCCTCTTTGCCAGAAGCTTTCCATCTTCAAGTTTCCAGCCCATCAGCACTCGCTCCGCAGGTGGGGTGGCTGAGAACGGAGGGACAGCGTGGCTGGCTGCAGCCTGCTTGCAGAATTTACACGAGGAAGCAGATGGTGGTGGTGGTGGTGGGAACTCTTTCCACTGCGGATGCCTTGAAGAAATCCGCTGCAGTGGTTTCAGCTATGCTGGCGGACAGGGTCCTTCCTGACCCGTTGGAAGCTGTGTGGGGTGAGCCACTGGTCCAGGGAGGGGGAAGGTTCTCTTTGGGAGATGCCACCCTAGATTTTTAAGGTCGCAGGGAACAGCGGCAAGTTGCCAAAAGAAGCCCAGACCCTAATTACCCCTGTAATCCCCCCATGCCACCGCTGCCCTACTCCACTGTAACAAGGAGGGTGGGGCACGGCATTTGCCCTCCAGACAGTTGGGCAGAGTCTGGAATGATTTTGGAAACCGTCCCGTTTTAAACCCAGTGGGATCATGGACGAGGAGGGGATCCTTCCACCCCCTCCACCCCCCGGAGGGGGCAGGCACTGTACTCGGCAGCATCCTGGCGAGAAGGCTCCGGTCCCTCGGCCTCGCCAGGGCTGGAAGGGAAGAGGCGGTCCGCTGGTGAGCAGGGAGGGGGGGAGGCTTCTAGGGACTCCGCTGGGCCCATGAAGACAGGCTCCGGGGTGGCAGTGGCGTCCTGCTCTCTCCCCGCAGGGAGATCACGGGAAGGGAGGGTGGCGTCAGCCAGGGAAAGCCGCGTTAGAATTTTGAGGTCTTGAGGGACTTGGAGTTTGCCTGTGGGAACAAAAGGAACTCGGTCAGAGGAGACGGCACTGGGCAGCCAGGAGAGCTCTCCAGGAGGCCAGCCACAGCCGTTCCCAGACCGAAAGTCCACACAACATGCGCGCGCGCACAAACACCCATGGGGCACAGATCAGCTGGGAAGCCGCCCGCTCTGCCTCCCACTTCCCCTGCCTTTTACTGGTGCCCCAAACCCGCCTCTCAGGACAGCCACCTCGTTTAGCCTCACGGCAGGGCTGCCTCGCTTGCCAGGAGGAGTGCAGGGCCACTTGGCCTCGGACGCTTTCGCACTGCCTTGCTTACTTGCACCTGGGACCCCTGGTAAGGCCCAGAAAGAACAGCATGGAAGTAGGAAAGGCCAGGCAGCAAGGAAGGGTCAAGCTCCGCTTTGCTGCCATGGAGGCTGTGTGTGTGTGTGGGGTGTGTGTGTGTCTCAATCACCCTCACTGCCCTGCATTGCAGCACATCCAGCCAGTGAGGAGCGAGGCCTGTTTTCCACACCCAAGTGCTGGTGCCGTAACCCAGAAAGCGTGCACACTGAAGTGGAAGGAGGAGGAGGAGAGGGAAAGACCTCTGAAGGGGTGCTGCTGGGAGTGCCCCCCTCCAGATGTCAAGCAATCGGACGAGGGTGCATACAAGCCTGCTAGGAGTGGGTGGGGTCATGCTTGCCTGCTGCAGCAGCCCCAGGGACCTGTTGGAGCAAAGGGACACGGCCTCAGGACCACAGGGGGACACAAGCCGCAGCTCAGCTGGCTGGAGACCAGCAAACTCAACCCTGCCGGGAAACTGCACTGTCTCGCTGCTCCCAAGGCGTGCAAAGAATGCTCGAGGCGACCCTCCCACCTCCACCCAGCCCCCCCTGTCCTGCCGCCGTTTCCTCCTTGCATCCCCAGACCTGCCCCCCTTCCCACGCTGCACACGCAGCTCCTTGCCCCCCCCGTCTCTCACCTCCACTGGCTTTCAGTGGCCCTTCCACAGGCTCTGCTCTTCCGCATCCCGCTTGGACTCTATCAGCCTCCTCTTAAACCTCTCCTCCCTCCAGCTTTCTCATAACTGCCTACCTAGTATTTTGGCAAGAATTCAAAGGTGCACCAACAAGACCAGCAAACATTTCATTGAAAAAATTTAAATCCACGGCGCTGCGCAGGGCAAAAAGTCCCTGGCGCTGCCTGCCAACCAGGGTTCGCCCGAGTCCTGAGATACGCAGACGGGAGGAATGGCGCGCGGGGGGCGGGGGGCGGGATAATGGAGCAGGAGGGACGGCACGACTTCAGACACAGGCGGGGAGCCGCGCAGGGGCTCAATTTCGGAAAGTGCCCCTATGTTAAAAGTCAGCACAGCAAGGAAGTAAAACCTCCCCCCCCCCGCCCCCGTGGGGCACCAGCACCCCCCTGCCCCTCTGGCAGGACAGTACCTGGCACTCCACCCGCACCCACAGCTGCGGCAAAGGGCTCTGCTGCTCGGCTGCCTTGCTTTCCACTCCCCTTACCTTGCCCTTGGGAGAGGTGGCTGTCCTGGGGGACCTTCGGCTGCTGCCCCGGGGGGTGCTTTTAGGAGTTGCTTTCCGGTTGGCGCCACGGCGCAGAAGGCTGTTGCCCAATTTCTTCGGTGTGTTGAGGATGCTGAAAGCCAGTGACTGGCGCCTCTCAGACTGCAGGCAAGAAAAAAGGAGGAGGTTTGCTTTGGGACTTCAGTTCCTCGTCTGTCCCTCACAAACCCATGAAACAGGAGCCCCCCTGCAGCACAAGGGCCCACTGAAGATGCTGAGAACGGTCTGAAAGCACCGATGCCGTTCTAGTGCCACAACTACACAGGGCCTGCCCTATAAGATGCCTGGACAGCAGCTGCTTACAACATAAGGCAGACTTCCAACAACATCCACTGCAAACGGGACAAGCCACCCATCGACTCAATGCCCCTCTCTGGACTGCTATCACGCAGCACGTTCAAGGGTGCGCGGTGCTTCACTGTCAGCTACTTGTCAGACATCCCCTTGTGGCCACACTGCGCCCATTCTGCAGGTGAGGAAACTGAGGCTGAGGGGAGGGACCCTTGCCTGGAGATCCAGCATGGAACTGAGGGCTGAGCAGGGGCAGGAATGGCCAAAGCTGTGCCGTCTCTCACCCTTTGCACCGGGGCTTCAGACAGGAGATGAGCACCATGCGCTGCATTTCATATCCAGGTATCTTTCCTTGCCCCCTGGCCCCCCCCCCCCCCCCGTGCTTGCTGAAAAAGCAGCCGATTCCTGTCTGGGTTCCTCACCTGTTTGTCAGCTGCCTGGGTTGCCCCCTTCTTGCCCCCGGCAAGGGAGCTGCGCTTGAGTTCCTCGTTCCGCCGTTTGGGGGTCTGGGGTCGTGGGAAACAGCTGGCAGATTTCTTGGACTGCAGTAGGGTGGAAGACAAAGGCATTGTACCTGGCTGACACCTCAGACAAAAGCGGTCTGGCCAGAGTCAGCGGGCAGAACACGAAGAGGCTGCCCCACTCCCCTCCCGTCCTGGTGGGCAGCACAGGAAGGAAGGAGGAAGGGAGCCAAGGGAAGCAGGAGAGGGAGGAACGCTCCACAGACAGCAGAGATTCTGTCTACTTGGGGGAGAAGCCCCCCAGGAGGTGACTGCGTTGTTCCAGGGTGCCCTCCCCCAAGAAAGAAGCCTCTCTCTCTTTCTATATTCCCTGCCCCACCCAACCCCTCTGAGATGAAGACCTCAGGGTCAGGAGGGCCAGCACCCACGCATGCCTGAAGACCCCGAGCGGAAGAGGGGGCCTCTGCTCCTTCGGAACGGCAGGATAATTACCCTGAAGACTCCCGCAAGGGCCTAAAGGCAGGTTACAAATCTAGTAATTGGGACAGACGGGGAGCAAATCTAGTGCTGGGATATTCCAAGTAACTCTAACTACTCTTCACAGTTAAAAAAAAAATTATGCTCTCCTTTCAGCCCCCTGGCCTTGAGCATATCATTTACTCAACTTGCTATCATCCATCACAAGGCAGCGGCCGAGGCTCTCTGAAGGCAGCCCACCATGAGCAACAGGCTCCCACCGATTCAACCCAACCGTCCGGCGCCAGTCCCCTGAGCCGACAGAAGGGCCCCCGGTGGATGCTGCAGGGCTGCTCACCTCAGGGGTCCCGGGACCCTGCTGGGACTCATCCGAGGAGCGCTTCCTTTGCTGCCGAGTGGCCACCCCTCCGGCCGCCCAGGCAGAACTCAGCATGCTGCGGCGAGTGACGGGGCCCTCTGCAATCTGAGAAGGCAGCATGCTGGCACGCCGGAGCGTCTCTTTGGGGTCTCCGGTCTTCATCTCCTCGTCTGTGATGGTGGTCAGCGACTGGGATGGCTGGAGCAAGGTGGGGGGGGAAGAGAGCCATCAGCCAAAGGACTCACACACAGAAGCGGGGCCCTCCCGCCTGGGAATTCTCATTCCCTGGGCCTCTTGGACCTTCTGGGTTTTGACTCTTGATAGTCTTACAAATGCTACTTAATACTTCGGGCGCAGCCAATTGGCCTTTGCATGCCTGTGCAAAAATGGATTTCCTAACAAACGCCTGAGCAAAAAGCAAAGCCCTTAAGCAAATAATGCCCAACGCTTCCTCTCTCTCTCTCTCTCTCTCAGATGTTTACCGTATCACTAATTTTTCTTTTAAACTAATCTCGACTGAGCCTCCAAAGGGCCGAGGTCTGGGAAGAGTCCAGCCAAGAAAACGCACCCCTCTGCAGCATCCTCACTATTCTCCATGTGCAGAAAACTCCAGGTAGTTGGATGCAAGACATCCTTGGCCCGCTCTCCTCGCCAGAATACGCTCACCTGTGGACCTCCTAAAAGCCCCCACCTGGCCGCTGCTTGGCACCACGGCCCCCGTGGGGTGACGCAGCAGGTTCCCATGATCCGTCAGCACTTACCCTGGATTCCAAGGGGTAGCAGGTCTTCAGGTGAGGCGGACACACGCTGTTGCGTTGCTGCAGCTCAGCTATGCGGTTCCACTCGTTCAGATGATCCGGCTCATCCTGGCAGGTGCCCAAGTACAGGCTGCTCCGGCCTGAGAGCAGGAGGAGTCACAGGGAGACACAGTTAAGCAGCTCTTTCGTTGGGCTATCCCAAACAAAAGACCATCCACAATGAAGCCAAAGTGAGTTAGGAGGCAGGCAGACTCTCCTTCTCACGAATGGCCAGAAGGCCTGGGGAGAAAACCAGAGAGGGCAGTGCCTCCGGGCAAACCCCAGCCCTGCCGCTCCGAAAGGTTCACGGCATGACATCCGCACAGAGCTACAGCATTGGAGGAGGGGGGCTTCTGCAGGAAGAGCCACGGCACGTGGCACTCGGAAGAGAGCTCAGTTCTGTGCCACAGGGGGAGCACCAAGGAGGCTTCATGGTCACTGGCCAGTGGACCCCCCCCCCTGCCAAAGGTAAGGCTCCCAGCTGGAACCAGCAACAGTCAGCTGCTGCCTACAAGGCATCACGGAAGGGGGCTGCGAGGAGGAATGCTGGCAGCAGACCTGGCTCACAGCTTCCTCAGGGCACCTCACGGGCTCCACGAACAGACCAAGCTCAGCTGAACAGAGTTCCTCACTCAGGGCAGCCCGAACCACGCAGGCTGAAAGCGCCAACACTCACCCCCAGCACTGGCCCCCCCAATCTGGGAGCGTCTCATGGAGCTGCGAGTGGCGGGCCGGTAGCCTGGCAGGCTCATCAGTGCCGCGTGGCCAGCTGCATCGTCAGGGGAAGAGGTGCCCAGCCTGGCGAGGGACTCCTGAGAGGGGAGGCTGGCCAGCGAGCGAGTGGACGAGGCGGCCGCTGAACGCAGGCGAGTTTTGACCGACTCTTGGCTGGGGGCGCTTGCCTGGGACCCGGAGGACTGCACGCTGAAGAAGGAGGCGTTGGGGCTGTTTGGAGTCTCCGGCTCAGGATGTTTCTGGGAAGAGGCATGAGCAGAGAGGCCTTGCAGCTCACCTCCTGGCAGGCAGGGCCGCAAACACGCCACACCCTGCTCTGTTCCCCGGCAGGAAAGCAATCCCCAACATGTAGAAATCCTGCACTTAGGCCAACGTGCACATTCTCAGATCTATGACTGTTTTTGCATGACGTGTTCAGCTTCCTAGATCAACCGTCCTTGCACAGCCCAGGGTGTTCCCTTCAGGGCCCCCCCCCAAACTCCAGCAAGCAGAGGCTCCTTCACAGGGTGCCAGAAGCCAGCGCCAGATACTGAAAGCCCTCAGAGCACTCCCAAGAATAATTCTGTTCCCACCCACTCCAGTGTTACCTTGGTCATAGTGATGTTGATGACCTGCGTGGTGCGCCGGCGAGCGGAGAGCGTCTTCCGTCCCGACTCAAAGGAAACGTCACCCGCCGAACTCCCGCTGCTCTCTAGCTTGGACCTTGCTCGGGTGGGGATGGGCGTGAAGTAGAGGCTCTCCAGAGATTCCACTTTGCGGGGCAGCTGTTGTGATGCTCTGGCCGCCTCGGCTGTCCCGGATTCAGAGAGGGAACGGCGGGTCTTCCTGCTGCGAAGAGAGGCGCAGGGAAGTGACACGCCGGCCACCACTGCTCAGCGCAGAGTTGTCTGGACTTGCCTTCGGGAGACCAGCAGGGCTCAGGGAGAGTTCTCTGGCAGAGCCGCCTAAGCGGGTGCCCTGGGGTGACAACCACCACTGCAGAGGCCCAGCTTGTTTCCGGCTATCCACAACGGGGACAGGCTTCACCTCCTGGAGCCAGGATACCACCCGCCAGGTGCAAGCTGAGCCCTGGGAGTGATTCCACAGGAAATTAGCTGGGACTCAGCTGGTGGCAGCGTTCGAGGCGGCGGCAGTGCCAAGGGGCACCCCTGGCTTTGGGTGACAGAGTATCTCAGGCCAGCCCTGACAAAGCAATTGAAAGTGTGACAGCACCCCGGAAAGGGAATCCAGGGACAACTCCGAGAGGACAGCCGTGTTTGGTCCAGGGGCCACCGATGGCTGAACTGCATCCAACCATGCTGGCCGGAGAGAAAAGCAGCCCCACAAGAAAAAGGGCAGGGAGAGAGCCACAGCAGCCATTCTACCCTACTGATGCCAAACAGGTCTCCCAAGTCCCTGCCCCGGACGCGGCCCAGTGGAGGCTTTGCACCTGGTGGTGGAGTTGTGGGGCTGAGCTTCCTCGCTGGTGCTCAGGTCCAGGCTGTCTGTGCTGATGTCCGCTGGGTTCTGCCGGAAGGTCTCACGGCTCTTCAGTGTATATGTGGCCACCTGGAACTTGCGATGCCCTCGCAGCTGGCGGTCAGCAAATTCCACCTGCAATTTAGTTCATGAAGTGTAAGGACCTAGAGGCAGGCTGCCAGGCACCAAGGAAGCGAGGAGCGCTCCAGACCAAAGCTCCCACCGGGGCAATGTTTTTGGGGGGTTTTTTTGGCTTAAAAAAAAAGTAATTGGAAGACCTGACTACAGCGAGAGACTTGAGCTTTTTGATTTGTTACTGTATACAGAAAACAGGTTAGGATCCCCAACTCCGCCAGCCTGTGCATCTTTTACCTGGCAATGTCTTTTGCCTGGCACTGTGGTTTTTACTGTAGAAGGGCAGAGAGGTTTTCAGCTCAAGTTCAGGGACAAGCCTAAAGATTTAGTAATCCTAATTCTGTGATGGAAACCTACAAGAGGCGGGGAAACAGAAAAGGGAGACGGAAAGAGAGTTCGCTTCGGCACACCAACCCCACCGTGTTTGGGGATGCTCCGCCAAGACTGGGGGTTTAACCCCTGGTTCTGCTGACCTCCCCTGACCGGTGGGCCTCTCTTTGGTTTCCGTCTACAGAGGGCTGGATGAAAAGCAACCCCGGATGGAAAGCCCGCCTCTGTCCTGGAAGTCGTGTGGAGGTGAACGCAGCTTGGAAGAAAAGGAAGAGCGGGAGAGCGGGCGCGCCCAGCACCGCTTCTGGCCGTACCTGCGCCTCCAAGCTGTGGACTCGGCTGGTGAGGTTCTTGCAGCTCAGCTCCGACTCCTTCGCCTGCAGGACGGTGCGCTGCAGCTCCTGGACGAGGCGCGCCGACTCCGCCTTCAGTTCACTGTTCTCCTTCTCGAGCTGCTCCAGTCCTTTCAGTTTATCCAAGAGCTCCTGATTCTGTTGTTTCTTGGCGTCGTAGTGTGTTTTGGCCTTCTCCATCTGAAAGGTGAGGAGGGAAAGCCGGCATGTTAGTCCTTGAACCCCAGACTTAGCCTCAGAAAACGCAAGATCGAGGACGGGGAGAGCACAGCACCAGCTGGAACCCCCATCCTGCCGGCCCCGAGAGGCAGATTCGATCTGTGTACCTGGGCCTTGTAATGCTCAGCAGCTTGTTCCTTCTGGGCCAGCTGTTCCTGGAGGTCGGCCACCTTTTCCTTCTGGTGCTCAACCTCCTTCTGGAGTTCTTGTTCACGCACCTATCAAGTTTTGAGAGAGAGAGGCTCTGGAGACGAGGAAGCAAGAGGGGAACTGGGAGAAACTGAAATGCTCTACTCTGGGCTCTACACCTGGACTTGGGGCATCGTTTCCAAAGCAAACCCCCTTTTCACGCTGGCAGTTCTCTCACCCCACCCCACCCCACCCCACCCCTAGAGCTTACCTTGGCTTTCTGCTGTTGGGCTCGGCCAGCTTTCTCTTGCTGACTCAGCTTCTGTTTCAGCTCCTCTGCCTGGAAAGGAGGGGGGAAAGAGAAATTGTCCCAGACCTTTCCTCCAGCTGCAATGCCGCCTCGAAGGGCCCCCCAGACCACCAACGCTGGCCAAACCGTAGCGTGGTGCTTAGAGACGCGAGGGCGGGGAGGCGTCACACAGAACCCTTCTGCGATCCCCACTGCTGCATAGCCCTGCTGATCTGGGGGCAACTCTGTTTGCAAAACGGGCTGGAAGGAGCCAAGGAAGCAGGCCTTCTTCAACAAACTGGCAGGGCAAAGGCCCACTCTCAAAGTGTCACTCTCTTTCTGTATTGGAGAAGGGAATGGTTGTTTCCCACTTGGCTGGTCCCTCTTAAATATCAAATTCATTTCTGTACAGTCAAGACCATACACAATCGGTGCAAAACAACATAGAATAAAATAAAAACCACTTATTCTGCACCTGGAACAAAAACTATGCCAAATTAAAACAACTGTATATATCTGCATAATGCTGGCAAGAGGGAGGCACAAAGCTATAGAGAGCACTGAGTGCCACCTTGCACAGGTCATGGTTAGCCTGCCTGCTGTCCTGCCAGGTTTCACCAGACCTGGCACACGTTTCCAAGCTTACCTAGAGCCACAAGGACTAGAAACACGAGACTCTGAATTCTGTACTTCCCAAGTTACCAAAGAGAGACAGAATACGTAGAGACTGGTTTCCACAAGACTCAGAGGCCACCCCGCCCCGATTTTTATCCTTACACCATGACTGTAAGGCTGAGAAAAGAGCAAATCATCTCCATGTGTTCCAGTGTTATTCCCTCCACAATGATCCCACAGGTTCCTGCCAACCAGCAGAAGCAGCAGTCTACCACCCCCCGAGCTGCATCCCCCCACCCTCATCTAATGCAATGCACATGCCGCAGTTCAGCAACCAAGTGGGTTAGTAGCTTTCTGAAGCAGAGCAGGCTAAGCCAGTCAGCATCTCCAGTGGTGGTGGGGGGTGGGGGGGAGGCGAGGAGGAGCAGCTTCCTCTGCACAAGAGAGCTGCAATGTACTGCAGGTGTTCCTTAAGCTTGACACAGGTGCAGGGGAGAGGCGAGCACTCCATTTCTCCCTCGAAAACCAAAAAAGAGTGCAGTGTTCATCTCTCTCTGTGCACCTGGATGACAACCCAATTCAACAACAACATGATAATCAAAAAGTAGTAAAGAGTCCAGTAGCACCTTCAAGACTAACCGACTTTATCGTAGCATCAGCTTCCGAGAACCACAGTTGTCTTTGTCAAGACGCAACTGTGGTTCTCGAAAGCTTCTGCTACAATAAAGTTGATTAGTCTTAAAGGTGCTACTGGACTCTACTATTTTGCGACTACCGAGTAGCACGGCTAACTCCTCTGGATCTATGATAATCAAAAGGATTTCCCGAAGGGAGGATTTCAGTGTCTGGGTTGAAGCTGGTTTGCTCTTAACAGTACTGAACAGGTAAAAAGCTCCACTTTATCCAGAGGTACCAGCCAGCAGTCTTTTCCTTTCATCAGTTCTTCCCCCATACTACATCGATTTCTCTCCAGAGTTCTGCATGCATGGTCAAAATTCCCCAATTCAGTCTCCAAGCCGCTTCCCAGACTTTTCTGTGTTCCACATGGAGAAAGGCTGCATCTGTCGCAGAATCCATCTTTCCCTGCCTTTTCTCCCTATGCACATACTCTGATGTTTTCCCCCCAGCAAAGTCAAACTGGGCTTTTCTTTTTGAAGTGCAGAATGCTTTCTTTGGTCTGAGGCCTGGCCCTGCTTTTCGCCCGCCCCTTTATTCCCCTGCATCCTGATTGGTTGCTGGGCAACCAATCCAGTTTTTGTTCTTAATTTTATTTTATTTTTAAAGCAGCAATTTTTTTAAAAAACAAAATCTTACAAGGGATGGGGGAAAATGCTAGCAGAAAAACTCTGCACAGAGCCCTGACTCTAATATTTTAAAGCTTCCCTCCAGAACATCTCAGCCAACCCACACACAGAAATGACATCGCTGTGTGTTGTGTGTTGTGCAGGCATGCTAACCTTGGCAGTAAAATAAATCATCTTCTGACCAGCACAAGGTATGTGCATTTCGTTTGGAAGTCTCTGTGTTTCCTCTACTTTTTAGTCTACTCTTTTCTTGCCTTAAAAAAAAGCTGCAAGGAGGTGCTTTAAAAACAAACAAAAATCCTTGCAAGGTTCCTCAGCCCGTCAACTTTCCCCAGAAAGCCGGCAGCAGAAACGGGGCATTTTTCTAGGGCAGAAAAAATAAGCAGACACCACTTCGGTTTGACTCCCACAAGTGCGGAGTTACAGAAGCCCAATGGAGTTCAAATATCCAGTTTGGTGTCGTGGTTAAGACCGTGGGACTCTAACCTGGAGAGCCGCGTTCGATTCCCCAGTCCTCCGCTTGAAGCCACCTGGGGGACCATGGGTCAGTCACAGCTCTCTCAGAGCTCTCTCAGCCCCACCCACCTCATAGGGTGTTTGTAGTTGTGGGGATAATAATGACATACTTTGTAAACTGCGCTGAGTGGGCATTAAGTTGTTCTGGAGGGGGGGTATATAAATTGAATGTTGTTATTTATTATTATTATAAAACCTGGTGTGAGTGCATGCCAAGAACACCGGCGTCTTCCCAACTGGGTTCTTTTCCGTGGTTCTTCCACACCAGTGGCCTCAGGATCTATGCCAGGCTTAAGCTATGGAAAAGTTAAATGTTCCAGTGAACAGGTAACTCTGCGCCACAGGCAAGAGCAACCTTTATTCCTTTTTCCACCCAAAAAAATCTTTCAGGACATTACGATGTGATAGCCATCTGTTCCAGGCAGCAACTGAGAAGTTTTAACCTCCCAGGCTATGAGAGTGAAGGTGGCCTCGGGCAGCGGGTTTCGCTCCACCGCCCAGCCTTGCATCTGATACAGCAGAAAGTAGCAGAGCAGCAGGCACAAGCTATGCACACCGCTAGAATTTATGCTGGAAGAAAACAAATCTTGCTCTCATGGGCTTATTTTGAATCTAACGTAATTGAGGGTCTCAAAGCCTAAACTGCAGGATTCGCGATAGCCCTAAAAGAATATCCTCTTTTATTAAAATCCCCCTTTGGCCCCGAAATACACAAGGCTCATAAACCAGAAAGCACAAGAAATTATGCTGGGCTTACTGCCTTGCCATATTCCTTTCTACTGTAGGATTCTGCAATTCCCGACTAATCTTTAGTTCGGACACTTGCGATCATTATCGTATACATTTTGCAGTCTTATAATGCCAGACAACACAGGTGTGAGAGAAGGGGAAACAATAACCGAAGATGCTTCCTTTTAGAAGCCTGGGTCATGTTTGTAGAGAAGACGTGTGCAGAATGACAGAGCCTGAAAAATCAATGTAAACTGGGCGCACCAACTGGCATTCTGCTTTCTGATTTCAAATGGAACCCCTTTTCTCCCCAAAGCACGCTTTGACCATGAAGGGAACTCAAAGAGCACTTCAAGCAATGGTTGTTGTGGGTTTTCCGGGCTGTATTGCCGTGGTCTTGGCATTGTAGTTCCTGACATTTCGCCAGCAGCTGTGGCTGGCATCTTCAGAGGTGTAGCACCAAAAGACAGAGATCTCTCAGTGTCACAGTGTAGAAAAGAAGTTGGCAGATAATTTATGTCTACTCAGGAAGGTAGGGTTGGGCTGAGTCATCCTGTCAGAGTTTCCCAGGGTGTGGAATGCTAATGGAGGGAGGCTTCCACACCCTGGGAAACTCTGACAGGATGACTCAGCCCAACCCTACCTTCCTGAGTAGACATAAATGGCCTGCCAACTTCTTTTCCACACTGTGACACTGAGAGATCTCTGTCTTTTGGTGCTACACCTCTGAAGATGCCAGCCACAGCTGCTGGCGAAACGTCAGGAACTACAATGCCAAGACCACGGCAATACAGCCCTGAAAACCCACAACAACCATCGTTCTCCGGCCATGAAAGCCTTCGACAACACTTCAAGCAAACTTCCAAAATGTAAGGGATGTTGCCAAATTCCTCACTGCACAAAAGCATACAAAGCTATGCTTCCCCACTGCCAGAAAGATAACAGCATCCTAGGGGGCTCTGCGTTCTCCGAGAGACAATTATCAACCCAACCCAACCGGCTCTCAGCAAGGGGGACCTCACATTTTCCAAGAGAGCCATTTCTGCTCAAGAGAGAAAGTATCTGCTTACAAGAGGGCAACTGCTGGACTGTCCCAGAAAGCATCACAAAAGACACATGTATGTTAGGGAGTTAGTGCAAGGAAACGGCGCGGCCTTTTAGTTTTCATGTTTCTTTTTCCAAAGCAGAGCTGCATGAAGCTCAGAGTCTCACACAAAGACTGATTTGAGAAAGGTAATTTGCACTCCCGATTAGCAGATGATGCGCCTTCCTTACACACTTCCCAACCGTTTGCCTACAGAGCAAAAGGTCTCCCAGTTTCCTTTTGCTGGCTGTTGGGAGGATGGAGGACTAGCCCAGGAGTGGGAGAGGAAAGAACAGGCCAAGAAGTACGCCGGCCATTGCCACGCGAGTCATTCGGGAGTCGCAAGCGCCCACCCCCTGCCTCTCCGCTTGCTGTCTGGCCTGGATGTTCACCATCTTCTCTTCTGGACAGAGAGCTCTGCTCACTGGCTTTGGGCTCTTTCTTACTCTAAACTGTTAAAAAGAACAAAAGTTACGCTGACCTGGATGTGGAGACATCTGGACAAAACGTGCAGCGTTTTAAGGCAGGCAACGGCTGCTTTGTGATTGTGGAGCCCTGTTTTGCCACAGACACGCAACACACAGACACCCTTTTGTGTCGGCCTTGTTATTTGGAGCAAACCAGCACACTCCCGGCTTGTCCTCCGCGAGCCCCCATTGCAAACAGTTCACAACAGGCGACGGCAGCCGCGGTGGAGGGGAAGCAGCAGCAGCGGCAGCAGCAGCTATGGCCATGCACTGTCACCGTTTAAGCAGCTGACACCTGGCATGCGTTACCTGCTTAGCTTGCTCTTTCTGACATTTTTCTAGCTGCTCCACCTGTAAGATGGGGAAGGGGAAACCAAGGAAGGCAGAGGTAAACACGCTGCGACTCCCAAGACAGCTGGGAAGGCTTGTGGCGGAGGTGGGAAGGGGATTGTGCCTCGGTCGCCCCAGGTTCAATCCCTGGCACCTCCTGTTAAAGGGATCAGGTAAGGGGGCCTGCCAGAGGGCCTGGAGAAAGAGCTGCTGCCGGTCTGAGTAGGCAACGCTGGCCTTTAGGCTGAGGGCCTGACTCAGCCAGAGGCAACTGCATGTGGTCCTGTGACTATAACCCCGAGCCAGACAGAGGGCCTGTGTCTGAGGAACTCCCCTCTCCCTCTCCCAGGCTTTGCAGTGCTCCAAGAAGCCTGGGGACTCTTAAGGGGCGGGGCTCGGGGCATGCATGCCATGGAAGGCGGCCACACTATCCTCCCACGGGGGGGGGGGGGGCAGCCATTAGGCATCCTGAAATCTGCCCCCTGCTCCAGTTCTGGGCAATACCGCCTTTCCTGTCTTTCTCCCATCCCACCCTTCAACAGCCCAGCACTGCCCTCCAGATGCCCCAGGGGCTTCTGGGAAGCAGGAAGGGGAGCCCACCAGAGCCTCTTTCTCAACAGACGGGCCAATCAGGCCCGCAGACAGACTCCCCACCCCGCTCCACCCAAACCGCCTCTCTCACCCTCTGCCTGCCAATGCCACCGCCTGGCTTTTCTCCAGTGCTCCCACGGAAGGGCGGCAGTGGAAGCAGGCCCAGGGAAACGTGACCCGCAGCTGCTTCTCAGCCTGGGACACTGACTGGTTCCCCACCTCGTCCTTCCTCCCAGGAGCGCAGGACACTGAACATCTGTCTCCTTGCCTCCATTTCAGTTTCACAGCAACCCCGTGGGGCAGGCTTGGCCCCGCGTCACTTACAAGCTTCGGGGCAGGGGGAGGATTTGAACCCGTGCCTACCGGGTCCTAGCCCAAACTCTTGACAGGGCTGCATAGGCAGGAGAGCTGAGAGCGGGAGGGGCACAGGCTTCCCTTCCCATGAAGGAAGGAGGAAGGGCAAGAGGAGGGCTTGCACCACGGGGGGGGGGGCGGGGGGGTCTTGCCAGCACTCAGGAGCTGGTCTGCTTCTTGCAGGTTGCCCCTTCCCCTCGCCTTCCCTCCCCACCTGTCCCTGCCTTACCTGCACCAGCAGTCTCTGCTTCGCCTCCTCGTACTGGGCTGTCACCCCCTCCACCTTCTTCCGGGCCTCCTCAGCTTCCCTCTTGCTCACGGCCACTCGCTTCTCCGCCTCCAGCCTGGCAGCCTCCAGCTCCTGGGCGTGCCTGTGCTTGGCCTGGGCCAGCTCCGCGTCCAGGCGCTGCAGCCCCTGCTCGCCAAGCGCTCGGTTCTCTTCGGCCAGCTGGGCGTGGGCCTGCTGCAGAGTGGCAAGGCGCTCCGCGTAGCCGGCGTTCTCTGCCTGCAGCTGCTGCAGGCGGCGCTCTTGCTCAAGGCTCCTCTCCTTCAGGGAAAGCAGCTCCGCCAGCTCCTGCTTGGCTTGGGCCAGTTCTGCCTGCAGGGCGCCGGTGCCTTGGTGCAGCCGCTGCAGCTCTTCCTGGTGCTCGCTCTTCTGGGCCGCCTGCTCGGCCTGCAGCTGCTGGTACAAGCGCTGGACGGGCATCAGCTCCCCGATCACGGCCTGAGCTCCGGCCAGCTCCTGCTGCATGGACAGGAGGATCTGCTCCTTCTGGGAGGCTCTCTCCTGCGAGGCCCTGAGCTCCTTGCAGAGGTCCTCCTCGCGCTTGGCCAGGGCGCTCAGCTCCTTCTTCTGGGCCTCCAAGGAGACCTGCAGCTCCTCCGCCTGCTTCTGGAAGTCCTGCGCCTCAGCCTTCATGGTGGAGCACCTCTCCGCCGCTCGAGAGGCAGCGGTGGCCATCTCGGACTGGAGCAGCCGCAGCCGCTCCTCCACCTTCTTGCTCTTGTCCGACTCGGCCACAGCCACCCGCCGCAGCTCCTTGCTCTCCGCTTCCTTCTCCAGCACCTGCCTGCGCATGAAGGACAGCTCCTTCTCCAGGCCGCCGATCAGGCTGCTCTTCCTCTCTATGTCCTGGAGGCAGCGCGACACTTGCTCCTTCCAGCTCTCCTCGGACTTGCCCTTCTCCTGGGCAGAAGCCCGCAGGGAGGCCAGCTCTGCTTCGGCCCTGGCTGCCGCCTCTCTGCTCTGAGCCAGCTCTTTCCCTTTCTCCAGGAGCTCCCGTTTCAGCTTCTCAATGGTGCTGGCCTGCGAGGACCGGGAGGTCGCCAGGAGCTTCTCCAGCTCCAAGGCCTTGTCCCTGTGCTGCGCCGCTTCCCGCTGCAAAGCCTCCGCCTCGACTGCCTGCCGCCGCTCAGAGGCAGTTGCCGCTTTCTCCAGCTTGACAACCGTGCCACGCTGCTCCTCACCCTGCTGCTCGAGCTTCTCCACTTGGCTGCGGAGTGCCTCACACTCCTTGCGCGTCTCTTCACAGAGCTCCCGGCTGGAGGCACACTCCCGCTCCTGCCGCCGCTTCTCTTCCTCCAGGCTTTGCAGGAGCAGACCTTTGGCATGCAGGGCGGACTTGACACTGTCCAGCTCTGCACCCCGGGTCCTGGCTAACTCCAGGAAGCCCTGCAGCTCGCCCTCCATCTTGGCCGCCCTCTCCTTCAGCGCCTCCACTGAGGCCAGCTCGCCCTTCAGCTTCCGGACGGTCTTCTGCAGGTCCCTCAGCTCCTCGTTGCGGGAGACGTTCTTCAGGCGCAGCTCCTCCAGCTCCCGCTCCTTCTCCTCCGCCAAGGACCGTGCCCTGGCCGCCTCTTCCTGGAGACCGGAGACCTCCACCCGGAGCTCGTTGGTGACGTTCTGCACCTGCACCTCCAGGGCGGCCTTGCTGGCCTTTTCCGTGGCCAGCTCCACTCGGGCTCGCTCCTGCTCCCCCGCCAGTCGCTTGACCTCCTCCTCATGTGCAGCCAGCTCTCGCTTTTGCTGCTGCACAGCTTCCTCGAGTTCCGCCTGCAGGGAGCTCACCTGGCTGGCCAGCTCGCGCTCCTTTTCTTGTAAAGCAGACCTGAGCCTGGCCTTAGCTGCAGCCAGGTCTTTGTGGCCCTGTTCCCCCAGCTGCTGCACTCTGGCCTCCAGCTCCGCCCGGACGCCTCTCTCTGCAGCCAGCTCTTTGGCGAGGGCTTCGAGAGCCAGCGCTGCCTTGCGCTCCTCCTCCTTCAGCTCGGCCACGCTCTGGGCTGCTTCCCGATGGGCCGCTGCCGCTTTCTCCTGCCAAGAGGCCACCTCGGCTCTGAGCTTCTCCTCTGCGCCCTCCCTCTCCTGGGCCTCAGCCAGAGCACGAGCGGCTTTGGCCTGCAGCACGGCCAGTGCTTCCTGGTGTTCAGCGTCCAGGAGCTTCAGCTGGGCTTCCAAGGCTTCCGCTTTCTGCCGCTCAGCCTGCAGCTGCTGCTGGGCCTGCTCCTGGTCCAGGCTCAGGGCCTGGATCTTTTCCTGCAGCTTGCCACGCTCGCCTTCGTCTCCTGGGGAGGAGGCCGAGGACAGCTCCGCCAGCTGGCGCTGAAGCGCCTCCCCCTTGGCTCTGGCTTCCTCCCCCAGCCGCTGCACTTGCTCCTCCAGGGCCTGCCTCTTGGCCTTCTCCTCGCTCGAGTCCTGCCGTGCTTGGTCACGGTGCTTGGTCAGCTCCCGGAGCTGCTCCTCCAGCTCAGCTATCCGCCGGAGGTTGCCTTCCAGGGACTCGGCCGCCCTCCTCTTCTCGTCCTCCAAGATGCCCTCCGTGTTGCGGACTGACTCCTCCAGAATCAAGAGCCGCTCCTGGAGATGCGCGTTCTCTTTGGCCTGCTTCTCTCTGTCCGCCAGCTTCTGCTGGGCTTCGCGCAGCTGGCCTTTCAGACTTTGCACCGCTCCCGCGTGGACCTCACTCTGCTGGCACTGGGCCGTGAGGGCCACGATCCTGGCCTCCAGCTCCTGGACCTTCTGGCTGAGCGCCGCCTTCTCCCTCTGGGCCTCTGCGACAGACACATCCCTGGCTTCCCCCAGAGCTTGCAGCTGCCTTGCGAGAGCGGATCGCTCGGCTTCCTTCTCCTCCAGTTGCCTGCGAGCCAGCTCCTTCTGCTGGCCAGCCCTGTGGCGCTCTTCCTGGCCCGCCGCTTCTGCCTGCGCCAGGGCTTCCCTGCTCTGCTTCAGGGAGTCACTCAGCTGATCCAGCTGGAGGGTCAGCTCTTGGATGGCCGTCCTGGACATCTGCTCATTTTTCTGCAGGTCTTCCGCCAGCCGGCCTTTCTGGCTCTTCTCCACTTCCACCTGTTGGTGCAAAGCCGACAGCTCCTGGTCCTTCTGGTGAAGGAAGCCGGTCAGCTTGGCTATCTCTGCTGTCAGGGCATTCGCCTGGGTAGCCAGGCACTCTTCCTGCGCCCGTGAGTCCTGCTCCAGCTTCTCCTTGGCTCGAGAGAGCTCCGAGACGGAATTCTGCAGGCTGGCCAGAAGGCCTGTGAGCTGGAGCTTCTCCTCTTCAAAGCTGCCCCTGTCGGACTGGAGGGTGGCTTCCAGCAGACGCTTCTCCTCTTCCACACGGGCAACAGTTGCCTGGAGCTCAGCCTGCTGGCTATGGAGGCTGGCCACCTGCTGTTTCAGGTCTTCAAGCTGCTGGGACAAACGGGACAGAACGGACTTCTGTGAGTGCTGCTGTTCCTTCCCCTCCAGTACACCCTCAAAGCCACCCTTCGTAGCCCCTTTGCTTTCTGTGCTGTCCCCTGAACTCAAGCATGTGGGTGCATATATTGCTGCATGCAGATTTTGGCCACCTGTGCCAGCTCGTAAGCAAAGCGGCCATTTCCCTTTCACTGGAGTGGAGGCAGCCCCAACTAGTAAGACATTCCATGCCCAGCACGCGGGCTGATCGGCCTCCTCAATAAACACAACTGGGATTCCTTTCCTAACATGTAATTCCGCCCCCCTCCCCCGGTCCTACACCTCAACAGCTGTTTTCAGGAATGCTCGAGATAAAGATAAGGAAGTCAGAGCAAAGAGACAGGAAAGGACCTGCACGGCTCAGTCTGACCTTCCGGCAAAACTGGAAGGCTGCCACTGACAGCAGAGCGGCAGCCCTTCTACAGTATCTGTTCACACGTATTCAGTTTTAACTCGGAAGCATCAGTAAGCACTATTCTCTCTCTCTCTCTCTCTCTCTCTCTCTCTGCATCACTGCTGATCCTCTCCTTTTTTTTCTTTTAAAAGGAGACAGCATAGGGGTGCTGTTTTGGGATGGAAAATACACAGATCGGGAAAAGGAAATGATCTGGAGTTTGGCTGAGTGAAGCTTTTATGGAGGGAAAGAGAAAGAAAAAAAAGAGAACAAACTGGAAGACAACTTTGAAGAGATGTAACAGGAGAAAGAGAGAAGAGAGTCAGGCAGGACGTCCCTCTCCGGTTTGATAATGGGTGCAGCGGTCTCCAATTCCTTTCTGAACTCAGCTGAAGGTGCTTCACGTGGCCTTGGACCGGAGTATTCAACAGGCTGCCTTTCCCCCTACGTGCCTGTCCCTAGCCAGGGATCAACTGGCACTGCCTTTCTCAGCATGCCTGTCTTGAGTAAGGCGAGGCTTGTGGTCCCGTGGTGGCTAGTGGTCCCCCATAACACCCCCTACCCGAGCTTTGGAACTCCCTGCCCCAGAGGGCCTGGCCAGCCCTTGGAAGACGGCAAAGGCCATTCTTTTCCAGAGGGCCTTCCAAGGGGGCTCCACACAGCCTGATGAGTGTGCTGCCCGGCTCGTGTGTTGTGTTGTTCTGTTCCCTGTCTCTGAAGGCCAGGATCGGAACACGCGAAGCAAAAAGGCCCCGCTCCTTCCTACCTGCAAGACGTTCCCCATGACCTCGCCCGTCTCTGGGGAGGAGCTGCTCTCCTTCAGCTTCGCCAGCTGGTCCTCCAGCAGGGAGATCTTCCCCTGCAGAATCTCCACCTTCTCTTCCAAGCATTTCTGGGGAAGAAGACACCAGCCGCTGAAGAGGACCCCAAGTTCAAACGGACCTCCCGTTCCCCTCGGGGCTTGCCCCACCCCAGCTACAAAGAGCAGAACTGCGGTCTTGGGAAAAAACACACTTCCCTGCTCCCTTCGGCCTGGGGAAGCAGCCACATCGCATCCGTGCTCCGCTTCCTCCTTGCCCTCTAGGGAAGCCTGCTGGCCACCACGCAGCACAGCTTGTAGCACCAGCCAAGCAGGCCACAGAAGATGCTCACCTGGGGCTCCCATCCCCACACACAGCTGCACACCTAGGCCTGCTCCCCTTCACAGCTTGTTGCAGGGACTGGATTCTGAACCACGCACAGAGATGCCCTCCTCTCCCTAATAGCCTTGCCAGCCCCGGGTGACTGCCGGGAGTGGGTTAGAGCGGGGGGAGAGAGAAGCAGTCGCTACTGCTCTTGACTCGCCCTCCTGCCAGATGGCCAGCTGCTCACACCCGGGAGACCCACCATTATTTGTTCCAATACTGGAAGCCTTCACCAAACTTGACTGCTCCTCCTTGGAAGAGGAAGCAGTGGGACCAACTACTTATCTCTGATGCTGTACCTAAGAAGCTGCCTCAGCAGCAGCTCTCCGGGGATTCAGGCAGAGGAGGGTCGCTCCTCCAACACCAGCATCTCCACCTGGGCCTCTGAGCATGCAGACAGGTGCTCTTTCCGCTGAGCAACACTCCCTCCCTGTTCTCAAAGCTCAGCTCAAACTTCCATTTGGAAACCCAGACAGGCAGGGTCTAACAAAGGACTAAAAAGCAAACGCTTCTCAGGAGGAGAGGTCTTGGGAATGCAAATGTTGGCGCTACATCTCTGGTTCCTGTCGAAGGCAGTGCACGTGGATGGGGGGAGGTTCCCCCAGCCCCCCCCCCCGTCTCTCTCAGACGCTGACCTTCTCGCCGAGGGCGTGGTGGAGATCGTTTTCCAGGAGGACCCTCCTCTCCTCCCAGTCCCTCAGGGCCGTGCTGTGTTCTGCGGAGAGCTCGTTCATGGCTTCCTGCAGTCCCATAAGGTTGCCAGCCAGCTCCCGCAGCTGGCTCAGAAGAGAAGGGGAGAAAGTGAGGAACAGCTCTGGAAACTTTAATATTAATACCCCCCCCTCCCCCGCGCAGAAGGTGTGGTTGCCGGGTGAAGAAATCCTCAAAACCAACCAGGTTTCATGTTCATCGGAGGTGGCAGCAGATCACGCCAGCCACTGACTCTCCCGGAAAAGGGCTTCCATAGATCCCGGCTCCAAGCAGACCCATGCCTTGAAGGCAACGGGCCACATGGCCCCAGAGTACTGGCTCACTGCGTCTGTTTCTGAACTCATAACCGTGACAGAAGCGCCACCCGGTGATGCAACAGAATTTCACAGAGATTACAGAGGAACCACAGGTCACCTGAATCCCTAGCCAAGAGGGAATACTTCAGTTCTAGTATGGAGTTCAGAAAGTCCTTCCTCTCCCCTGGCAGGAACTGAGTCCAGAGGCACCTTAGAGAGCCACTAACATCTGAAGAAGGGAGCTCTGACTCTCAAAAGCTCACACCCTGAAAATCTTGTGGGTCTCTAAAGATGCCACTGGATGAAAACTCTGCTGTTCATCTGCAGACCGACATGGCTACTCCCCTAAAACTTTCCCTGTGGAAAACCCGTCTATCTGTCCCACATGCAGCCCTACCCTTCATCGCCCCACCTCCGTATGTGAGGGCAACGGCGCATTGTGGCAGGGAGCTGGAGATGCCCACTACCTTGAAAGAGAGATCTCCGTTCTCCTCCAAGAGCTGATTGATCTTCCGGTCCATCTGTCCTTTTTCAGTTTTCAAGTCCTGGCACTGCTTCAACGTCTCATGCAGGCGTAGGAGGAGACTGAGGGAGGAAGAAGGCACTGCTCTGAACAGAAGCACACCTCAGGAGAGGCAGCCGGGCTAGTATCGTACAGCAAAAAAAACAGAAAAGGAATCCTGCGGCATCTTAAAGACCAGCACCTCTGGGGGCCATGGCCCACTTCGTTAGATGCATGAACTGAAACCTCCGCCAGTGGTACAAATGCATAATACAGGGGAAAGTAAAAAAAAAAAAATTAAAAAGTGAAAAGCAAAACTCAAAATGTATGTGGAGAAATGCCCTCCACCCAAGATCTCACCCCAACATTTCAATCACGGTGACTCTTCTGTCTGCCTGCTGAATCCCAAGTGCAAACTAGCAGCTGGCAGAAGGAGGGGCCAGGGGGCGAGCCATTGCAGTCCAAACACAGAGCGCTTGAGGCACAGCCTAGGCTAATCGCTCTGGCCAATCTCACACCTTATTTTATTTATTTATTTATTTATTTATTTATTTATTTATTTATTTATTTATTTATTTATTTATTTATTTATTTATTTATTTATTTATTTATTTATTTATTTATTTATTCAATGCCATTTATATCCCGCCTTTCTCAATGAGACTCAAGGCGGACTACATAGTATGAGATTAGTGCAATCAGTAGCAAGGATATTACCATACAGTGTCAAGGACATTTCTGTAAACAGTGCTATAGGGTAATAAAGACAAGTTTACAAAGGCGTAGCATTAGCAAGGATCCAATATGGGGTTGGAGAATTGCTGAAACAGAACATAAGCAATTCTAGGACTGACATTAAACAACATGAAGCACAGGTAGTACATAGGACTACATATTGAAAGCAAAGATAATATGTAAGGCAACATAATGGTGAAGTCTATGGTTCTTAACTCATTAGCGAAACATCTGGGACCCCTTCCATACAATACCATCCTCCTAGCTGAGAAAAAGGCCTTTTTGAATAATTTGGTTTTGTATTGTTTGTGGAAAGCCAGGAGCGTGGGGGCTCCCCTGACCTCCTCGGGCAGGCCGTTCCACAGGGTAGGGGCCACCACAGAGAAAGCCCGTGTACGGGCTGCTGTGTGTTGATTTCACCCATGTGCAGCCTGGCACCTGCAGGAGACCCTGTTCAGATGAGCGAAATGACCTTGCTAGAATGTCATGCCTCAAGGGACAGAGACTGCAAAGCGGCAAATGGCCAGAAAGTAAACCTTTTCTCTTGAAACAGGAAGTGCTGGGGGATGCCAACAAGGGACAGAGCCTCCCAAGGGAAGACTGTACATTCTCTGGACACAGAGAAAAAGCTCTCTTCTCTTCTGGCTTCACAGAGAGGCACAAGCCATGAAGGATTTACAGGAGGGACCTGCAAGACCGACTCACGATGCCTGCAGTCGACATAATGACGAGTTAGTTTGCTTGACCTAACTAGATCAACACCTGCAGTGGCTGAGGAAAACGACCACTGCGTTTAGCCCGCTGTTGATTCAGTTAAACCTGTTGATTAAATCTAACTCAGCCATTTTTCATTGAGAGACTGCCTTCTAAGTTTATTTGTTGAAGGATGTTGACTCTCACGTCAGGCCTTGGAGACCGAAACTTTCTCCTGCTGGTGTCTGAATAGTGTGATTTTTTTTTTACTTCCAACGTGTCTCCTCTTTGCACAGAAAGCGACCTGCTTGCCCTATGCAGACTGCATCTGTATCACATCGAAGGATGAGCAGATGAATGAACCACTGAGGGTGTGGCTAATTCTCAGCGTATTTGGTCCTGAAACAGAGACTGACTGAGTGAAGACGGGGACAGAATTTGGCTGGCCTCAGTCCCCGGGCACATTTCTCTTTTAGGCAGTTTGTTCGGAGTAGCAGCTTCAGATTCGGACCAAAAGAGAGACGTGTCTTTCTGGAAGAGGGCTGGGCGCTGGCACGGTTTCACCTGGGAATAGCCAGTGGCATGGCACGGCACCGTCTCTTGGCTGGAACTCCAAGTGGCGCTATCCTGATCTCTCCCGCCCCTCATCTAAGCACTGGTAGGCAGCGTCACAAAAGCGTTTCCACTTCTGTCCTCAAAAGCCTTGTTATGTACATTAGACTAAGAGATGGGGATCAACCCCGGGGCCGCCAGAGAGCTCCATGGCTGATAGGACAGGGTGTGGGTGTGTGCGCACACGCGTACACATGTGGGAAGGTCAGCGGTGCAGCTGCAGGCAGCCTGGGGAAGTACCTTTCGTTCTTTTCCCGGAGCTCCTCCATCTCCTTGGGTTCCACCTGATCTGCTGCTTGTCTCTCTTGGAGACGAGTCAGGCGGTCGATCCGTTGCTTCATCACCAGGATTTGTGTGTCTGGAAAAGAGTCACAAAGAGACATAGCCTGAAGAACCGTTTCGCATGCTCAACGCCACCAAGATACACGGCAGAACTCTCTCACTCCTGGCCAGCAGGAGGCACTCTGGTCAGGGGAGCAGAGGGGAAGGAACACAGGGCAACAGGCGGGTTTTGCAACCAGCAGAGAGGAAGATGTGGCCTCTAGAGACACAGCCTTGGAACTTGCTGACTTGCAAAAATACACATTCTGGCCACAGCGCTAGGACTTTTGTTTGTTTATGAGTTACGTAGGGAACCCTCCAAGAAATCTAGTGGAGGCACGTGAGGAGACTGCTCTCTAGTGGCGACTGCCACTAGCAAATAATAACAACCACAGTTATATCCTGCTCTTCTAGACAGATCAGTGCCCCACTCAGAGCAGTGGACAAAGTCAGTGTTATTATTATCTCCGCAATCCAGCTGGGGAGTTGGGCTGAGAGGAGCGGTTGACCCAAGGCCGCCTGCTGAGCTCATGGCAGGAGTGGGAGTCGAGCCAGCGGAGTGCTGGCTTGCAGCCCAGCTCTTTAACCACTGTGCTTCAGCATGGGGATCGTAGGCTGCATTCCAAATTCAAGCCCAGTAGCACCTCAACAACCAGTGAGATTTCCCAGGGTGCCAGCTTTCGAGAGTCAAGCTCCAGATGCAAGCGGGAACGGGGATCCCTCAGCCTTTATATTCCAATCAGTTGCAACATCCCTCCCACCTTCTGAGTGGGATATAAGGGCTCAGGGATCTCCATTCCTACAATTATCTGATGAAGGGAACTCTTGCTCTCAAAGGCTTATATCCTGGAAAATCCTGCGGGTCTTTAAGGTGCTACTGGACCCAAATCTTGCTCTTCTACTGCAGACTAACACGGATAACCACCTGAAAGTAGGTTGCATCCAGTAGGGGCTTACTTGGCAAGATCTGATGAACGAGTTTTACTCACACAAGCAACCACTGTTATGAGGGTCAGGAAGAACTAATCTACCAAGTCAGATTTTTTTTTTATTAAACTTTTATTGCAGTTAAACCATTGCAACATACAAACGTACACATATAAACCAAAACATTAACCAGTACAAAACTATTTTGATACAGGAGGGAGTTAAGCACATACAGTTAAAACTATATAATTCAACAAACTTATAAGCTATAATGTAAAGCTTCTAGAGAGAGTTATTGTTTGAAGTAATTTTGATCTAGGCTGGATGTTATTTTTATCAACATATTCAAAAAATGGAAGCCATTTTTCCATGAACTTGGAATTCGCAGGAAACTGTTCAGCTATGTAAAGGTCATTATGAGTTTTTTCCATTATGAAGTGATTCCACACTTTTTCAAACCATGCATCTACAGAGGGTGCATGATCTTTCTTCCAAACCAACGCTATCTCGTTTTTTGCTACTACAAAAAGAGTTGCAATCAATTCTTTTCTAATCATAGGTATTGCTAAGTCTTCCCACTGATTTAGAAAAATGATTTTGGGATCCAGAGGGACCTCATACCCTGTGATTGTTCTGATTGATTCAATCACTTTCTCCCAATAACTTTTTATAAAAGGGCAACCCCACCAACAATGGGCAAACGTACCCGTCTCTCCACATTTTCTCCAGCATTGTGGGGAAGCTGATGGATATATGTAGGATAGTCTCTTTGGCGTAAGATACCACCCAAGTCAGATTTTTAATAACTTATCAGGAATTGGGTGACTGATTGAAGCATATGGCTTGGCTCGCTTGCACGAACTATCTCCAGCTCTAGGCTCTACCAGGACCTTCCCTGCAGGGTTCTTCTTTCTCTGCTTGGGACACAACGTGGTCTGGGAATGCACAGGTGCCTGGGAGCTGGTGACTGGACAACCTTGCATTGCATTGTGACTAGATGGTTTTTCAGAGAGGGGAGGAGGCTCAGGACTTTTGAGAGCCATTTTGGTGTCGTGGTTAAGAGCGCCAGGACTCTAATATGGAGAGCCAGGTTTCATTTCCCACTCCTCCACTTGAAGCCAGCTGGGTGACCTTGCATTAGTCACAGCTTTTAGCTCTCTCAGCCCCACCCACCTCACAGGGTGATTATTGTTGTGGGGATAATAATGGCATACTTTGTAAACCGCTCTGAGTGGGCATTAACTTGTCCTGAAGACCGGTATATAAACTGAATGTTGTTGTTGTTGTTGTTGTTGTTGTTATTGGTTGCTCTGGGCAGACCTCATGATTTGCAAGCAAAACATCCTCGGAAGACTGGAGAAGAACCACTGCCTAAGGTATTAGGGCACCACTGCCAGTCCATATGCACAATACTGGGGGGCTGGAGGGACTAGTGATCTGACCAGCGTTTGAACAAATGAATGCGCCAGATGGCAGCTGCTCTCCAAGATCTCCCACTTCGCCGGATACCAGGAGATCCTTCTGTGTGCAAAGCACAAGCTCTGCAACGGATCCTCCCAACCCCCCCCAGCCTGTACGCAGCCACAGGGAATGAAGCCCCAGGGGTGCTGCAGCTTCCTCTGCAAAAGTGCAAAGCCTCCAGGGGTGTGTGTGTGTGTGTGCGCCCTTTGGACGATCTGGAAAAGGACTGCTTGGGCTGCTTCAGCAGTGGGGCCACCCAGTTGCTGCCTGCCAAAGCATCCCAGACAATGCATTTTAGAGCAGAAAGAGTGTTTTCCTGACCAACTCCTCAGGATGGTCACCAACCCAGCGAGAGGGGGGGGGCGTGCCACAACTGCCCCACACAGACGGGCCCCACTCACCTTTCTCGTCAACGAGCTTTCGATTCTCGGCCAACTCGCGCTCTAGATCGTCCCGGTTCTCCCTCTCGACCTCTAGCTGCTTCTTCAGCCTCCTCATCTGAAACTGGGGTGTCTGCATGATATCACCAATGGGAGAGGCAGAGGAGCCAGGGAGGAATCTGCAAAGCAGTAGCAGCAGCAGCCGCCAGGCGCACGTTAGGAGACGTTTGTGTGCAGTCCCGCTTAAGCTCAGAGCAGTTTACACACTATTTGCCATCACAAACAAATACTGAACATGAGCTTTCGTGAGCCGCAGCTCACTCTTTTCAGATACGGCGACAACGTGAGTCCATCTGTCCTTGTATCTTGGAAAGATATATCTTGTTATTTTCAAAAGCTCAAACCCTACCACAAATTTTTGTTAGTCTTATGGGTGCTACTGGACTCTTGCTCTTTTCTACCGCTAAGAAGAGTGAAATTCAACTGTCATCTTAGTGGCCAAACGCCTTGAGAAATAAGACCAGTTTTGCAGCTCTCCCTCAGGGACGCTTTCCAACCTCACTCCCAAGCCTGGGGCAACTGCCGCAAAAGGCCCGCTCCTTGCTACTGCACACCAGCTCTCCCTTCTGTCCCTGGCCCCTCCCTTACACACTATGAATCCCCCCCTCCCATAGTTAACAGCCTGGACTGCTGCTATCCGAATGACTGGAAAACTTCATCCTTGCACAGAATTTGGATGCAGCGAGAGAGGTCCATGCCTAATCTGTCAATCACTCTGAAAGGTTTACAGTATGCTAGAAGAGACCTAGGACATGGGTCCAGACAGACAATGAGCACTTACTTATGGAGACTGGAGGAGGAAGCAACCTTCTGCAGTTTCAAGAAGTGCACCTCTGGCTTCTGTGGGGTGGTCTCCTCGGAGCTGGTGCTGGAGCCAGAGACGCTGGATGACTGCGACACTAGAAGAGGGGAGCACACCGGAGGGCGGAGTGAGTCTGAGGAGGTCCAAAGGCAAGCAGCCACCACCCCAAACCCCGCAAAGAACAGCCGATTCTCTGCCAAGCATCCTTCCCTGCTACTAACACTCTTCACCACCTTTGCCCCTTCGTGAACCAGAAATCCACTGGTGCCACGGGAGATATATCTGACTGGCTGCAGGCGGTGTTGCCCCTTAGTGTGCCAACAAACCTGCAGTAAGGCAGCTGCGAGGGCAAACTGCACATGCTACTACCAGAGACGGCACTGAAGCAGGTTCACAGCATGCTCACCCGGCACTTACTTTTCTTTTGAAGAAAGTTCTCCAGGTTCTCACCGAGGCAATCTTCATTGTACAGCATGAAGTTCAGGAACTTGGCCATCTCTGCCTGAGGGAGGGAGGGAGGGAGAGGGGCGGGACAGCATGAGTGACTGGGCTTCTGACCACAGACAGACCACGAGGGGGGACCCAGGCTCCCAGTTTCTACACCGACGCCAGGGCCCCCCACTTGGCTTTTGACATTGGCACACTTTGTGGGGATGCTCTGCCTCTTTGACTAGCATCACAAAGAGATTATACGTATCTAATGGGCTCCAGGGCCAAGAGGAAACCTTGAGCAGGAGCTCAGCACATAAGAAGCAGAGGTGGAGAAGCCGGATCCTTAACATTATTATTAACATTGACATTATTTATAGTCTGCCTTTCTCTCTGAGACTCGAGGCAGATTACACAGCATAAATCAACTTGATCAACGGCATCCAATAAACAATACAATAGGGCAGAGATTACAGAAATTTGAAAACAAGCAGCAATGCAACACAGAGCAGATACAATGCTGAAACAAAACGTAAGCAATCTGACACGACATATCAAACGATCTGAAAACTACTCAGTAGGAGCACACTTACATAATAAACAGTACACAGTAGTTTAGTCTACAGTCCCTATCCCTTTCTCAAAGCATCTCTCTGAACCGACACCTCAGACGGACACCTGAGGCTGAAGGCAAAGAGTGTGTTACCTGAATGTCATACTCAACCGTGCTCCATTCCCTAGGAATCTTGTCACTCATGGACGCCTGGTAAAGCAGCAACATGACCACCTGGAGGAAGGCAGCGAAAGAGGAAGCCATGTGACATGCCGCACGCAAAGGAAGGGAGACTGGCAACAAAATGCAGCAATGGGGCGGGAGGTTTACAGAGATGCAACAAGATGGCACGTGATGCCGCTGCCGGGTGTCTGCAGGCGACCCCAGCACTTTTTCCAGACCCGGTGGCTGCTTTCTTCCCATAACAACTTTGCACATGTGCTCAAGATAATGAGCTGTTCTCATGTTGCCATCAACTGTCCCACCCTCGCATCAGACCAGGAGGCTTTATGCGCTTGGGCAATTCCCTCTTTGTCAAGAGCAGCACACACCCAGCGTACCTTGGCCAGTTCCAGTTCTTCACCCGCTAAAAGCTTCTCCTCCGAAACCAGGTTGTGTACGGTGGACTTGTGCTTGCAGCACTCTGGGGAAAGAGAGAGATGGAGAGAACGGAACACCCAGCATCAGCCCCTGGGGAAAGGCCTCCAACGCACTTCTACTGCCCACACCAAGCAGGTTTTTGGTAGCGAGCTGGCACCCTCTCTAAGCAGCTATCTTCTTGGCTCTGGATGCATGACCACCTTTGGTTCACACCCATGAACAGGCCTGGAAAGAGGCACTTGCCCAGTGAATGCGCTAGTAAGAATCCTCTCCAAGTGACTCGGTGACGCCTGGCTGCATCCAGCAAGCACTGCCAACCCTGCCCACTTTCTCCCCCCTTCCTCTCAGCTATAAGGAGCGCCAGCCTTCACAGCACCATGATGGAGAGTGCTGTAAATAACCTCACATCCACTCTCCACTTTCCACACTGAGAAGCCCGTGGCTTTAAATTCAGGAGAGAGAAAAAGCAGCCCCTACTAGCAATGCATTGTGGACAATGATGCACAGCTAGGGGGGGTCTCCTCAATCTTTCGGGAATAGGAGTGTCAAGTTGGAAGATAACTTAAGGACCATTGCTTTCCAGTTCCCCTCCCCGCAAGAGGAACAGCTCGGTAGTGACGGAGGGGGGGGCCAGGCGAGTGGACCACTGACTGGCGATGACTCAGTTTGCAAACCTAACTTAGCACGACAAAGGCTAAAGTAATGAGCCACTAAACTCCAAGGAAGTACTGCTTACTCGCAAGAAAGCTGCAGATGTAGGCAACCCGCTCTGACAGATTCTGCTGCAAAACAGCCTGTGCCTCGTCTGTGCCATGGCTGGAAGAGAAAAAATGGTCATGTCAACACAGAGAGAGAGAGGTTTGTTCCCAGTGGTCTATTGGACTGGAAGGAGGCTAGAAATTGGAAGCCAGTGGAAAAGAGGAGCTTTATGGCAGGTGCACTTCTATGGCTTGCCCTGCATCCTGTGACACCCCGAACAGACTTCTCTTGAAAGCCTGGCAAGACGGTACCCAACAACCCTGGTGCAATCTCAGATGCAACGGAACAGCCAGGAACGGCCAGCTCATGCCAGGGCAGGGGGTGACGAGGAGGAGGTCAGTTAAGAACTTGGAGGCATTAAGACTTTGAATGGCTCCCAACAACGGCAACATGAATGAAGGAGGAGAGCAAACTAGAGGGCAACTGTAAGAACACGCAGGATGGCCACAGCAGACAAAACCAGTGTCCCTCCAGACCAGCAGCCTGCCTCCAACAGCCCTTCCACCCAGGGAGCCTGACTGGTGGCGGTTGGGAGAGCTCTGCCTACTGCAGCTCCTCTTCTGTCTTCCAGAGGACACCTACGAAACCCCACCCTTCATAACATTTAGGAGGGCCTGCAAAGCGAACTTCGGAAGGCTTTTGCTCATGGTTGATGTTCTCCTAGTCCACTGGACAGACCCTTGCCTGCACGCCACCTTAGAGTGGAGCACACAGGAAAACTCCCAAGGGTGGCTGAGGCCCCCTCCACCTCTCCCTTGATCATTCCAGACTCCATACATTTCTAGCTATTATGACTCCGTTTACTCCTGCACCCATATCCTCAGTAACAACCCAAATAGCAATTGCACAATAATGTGCCCAAAAGCCAGCAGGGGGAAGCCAATTATAATTGTTTCCCAAGTTGCCGTCATAATTTTCAAAGTCAGGATGCGCAGCCTGAAAGCCCCTCCAAGAGCTTGCAGCTACCACCACCACCTCCTTCTTTTTTTAAAACACCCTTTCAGAAAACGACCCCTTGATGCCCAAGAGGCAGGCCAAGGGCCCACAAGCAGCCACTCTGGGCTTGAGCAGCTCAGCAGGCACTCAGCGGCGCCGAAGCTTGAAAACAGCCAGCCTGGTTTCATGCTCTAAACTGGCCTGCAAGGAACTGCATGATGTAGGTCACAACAGCTCCCTAAACCAGGGATGTTATGAATGCTGGTCAGCTTTGCTTGTTGAATATTACAATAAAAAAAAAATCTAGCAGTGTACAGACAGGGCTGGATGAATTCCAAGTGTCAGAGAGTTTCAAATACTTCTGAAGAGAGGCAAATTGTGAGGGTATCAGTCAAAGTCTGCTTCTCTAGGCACCTAAGAGATAGTGAATTAATTTTTATGGAACTCTCAGCTACTGCAAGGGACGGGCATCACCAGCCCCTGAAGGGTGGAAAGAGGCTAACAAAAGACCCCGTACGAATGTTACAGTAATACAGATTAGGAGCACATTATACTAAAGCAACACATATGTATTCTAGTGAACTTCTGAACTCTACATGAACTGCTGTAGTTTTTTGCTCACTTCTTGTATAACCAACACATCTTGGACAGCTAATTAAAAATAGCAAACAATATCTAGATATGTCCTCCAGTCATAGAATGGACCAATGCTGATCTAGTCACTTAACACTTCCTGTCCTTTTTCATTGATTTATAGTTTTATTTTGCAAGTTGGCTATAACATCACTTTTGGGGCTAATTAGAATGTTATAAAATAAAAATATGAATATTGAATTAAGCATTAAACCCATCATAGTTTATCTATGTTATCACATGAAAAAGATCTTAGATTGCTGCATAAGTGAACCTATTAAAACTGTCAACTCAAGAGTTTTTGACTGAAAGAAATTTAATGAAGACCTAGATGAGAATTTTGCCATTGCTATGGGAATCTTAATGCATTTCACAGAAACTTTGATTGTTTTAAACTTGGGAGTTAATTAGGAAATGTTAGCAAACCTAATTCTAATTGCTTTTCTGCATTCCATCTTTATAGGATTTATATTCATAATCATGTATGTTTTGATATCTTGCTTCTTAAAAGACTAGAGTGTATTTCAATAAAAAGAAATAAACTCTAGAAGGACTCTGCGTGTCTTGATAGGGAAAAGTTTTGCAAAAAGAACCCTATAAATAATTTGTGCTGATAAGCAGCCTCGTTTAAAAAGCAAGCACTGTTTTGCAGGTCTTAACTAAGTGCTGAAAGCTGTCCAAGAGTAAAGATAAATCTTTAGTATGAGACAGCGGAAGCCTTAGGAAGATGCAGATAAAAATCCATTACACGAAGGGCACAAAAAGTAATATTTTTTTTAAAGATCAGTGTATAGTGCAGGCAGCTGGCATGTTTTAAACCAGACCTCCTCAGTCACCTCTGCCCTTTCTGAGTGGCTGGGGTCCTGCCTCACTGCCCGCCTGACTCATTTGTTCATCGAAGCTCCAAACCAGTGGGAGGGGGGATTTAGCAGGGCTGAACTAAACACAGTATCTGCAGGGATTCCTCTTCTCTGCCTTCCCAAACACAACTGGAAGCTCATCTCAAGTCATACCATAGGAGAGACTCTGTAGACTCCATGCGGCATTCCCAGGAGACGAAGCACAAAGACGGCTTCCTCCCGAGGAAGGCTCCGCCTGCTGGAATCTGCTCTGCTCAGCATTGGCCAGGACACTCTTCCTACTCTCTAACGCCAGGAGAGAAACACCTGCTCTTCCAAAAGGGCCCTGTCCTGCAAACAGCAAACCCTAAACAGCCTGCCTTGATGGATCATCCAGCTCACAAGCTTGCTTCAGCTGAACTCCTGGATTTTGTTTACTGTAGTATTATTCTGAAGAGCCTAAACATGAAAAAGTCATCTGCTTTAGTTACTTTGAGACAGATCGCGTGCAATGAAAAGTCTGGCAGACACACTTTAGTTGAGTGCCCCCTGCACCCATGTTTAAGACTGTTCTATCAGGAGATCCAGAGGAGTTAGCTGTGTTAGTCTGTAGTTGCAAAATAGTAAAGAGTCCAGTAGCACCTTTAAGACTAACCAAGTATATTGTAGCATAAGCTTTCGAGAACCATAGCTCCCTTTGTCAGATGCTGTGTCAAGGTGCAACACTTTTGGACTCTAATCAGATCTGAGGTGCAATACATGCGTGACTGATTTTAGGATTTTATTTTAGTATTTAGTTTTAGTATTTTACTGCTACTGTATTTTATGATTTTAATGCTGTTTTTATTGTATTTAATTCATGTTGTAATCCACTCTGAGCCTATTTACGGGGAGAGTGGATTAAAAAAAATCCAATAAATAAATAAATAAATAAATTGTACTGTTATTTGCTGATTTTATGTTTTATGCTGCTGTTTTTATTATTGTATATTTATATGTTATGATCCACTCTGAGCCCGCTTGTGGGAAGAGCGGAATATTAATTTAATTAGTAAATAAAAATAAAGATATCAAATCAATATAATAACAGGTTACTCCATTCCCCTACAACCCAAAGTAATTCTATTGGGAGTTTTAGACAATAAAACAATCCCTCAGATTAGAAAGGAATTCATAGTATTATTATTAACAGCAGCCAAACTGCTAGTGACAAGAAGGGGGAAAAACCACCTACCATCACAAGCTAGTATAATAAAATCTGGGAAATCATGTTAATAGACAACCAGACTGGAGTAACTGTGTTTAGGATTTCACTAAACATTTCAATGCAGCTGAAAAGCATGGAAAATCACAATTATCCCCCTCAAACATCTCAGAAAAATGGTTTCTATTTCATATGTAGCGTCAGTGAAGAATATAGCAGACCATCTAAATTTAAGTCTAAGGACAGATATACACACACCAGAAGAAAAACAAAATGATAGTTTTATTGTATGTATAATTTAAAATTTTATTAACAAGAACTTAATGGTAAGATTTCATTTTCCATCTTTAGAATAAGGGAAAAGTTCCATTAAAAAAAAACTAAGTCCTGTTCCCTTTATTTCAAGACCCTTTCTTGTTGAAAACTGGTAACGATTTCGAATTCAAAAATAAACAACAACATCTGGAGAAGTATTTCGCATGTGCCACTTAAAAGTGTATACGCAAAAATGGACGTGGGGGAAACAGGAAGGGCTGCAGATGCTGTCTGTCTTGGGAAGCGCCCCTTCCTAACCCACAGATGTACAGACTGCCCAGTCCCTCCCAAACAACGTGCCTGACCTCCAGGAGCTTGGAGGGGCGGGGGGACAGAACTTCTAGTGACAAGGGGAGAAACTTCAGTGCCCACTTCCTTGATTCTCCCCATAAACTAGCAGAATTATGGTGAACCATTGACGCACACCTGCAGTTAAGTTTTATAAATGTGAAAAGCTGCAACAGTCAACATTTCTTGCCGCATAAACTAAACTCAAGCCTCTGCACAAACATGCACAGCTGAATTCACTACGGGAAGGAAAATGGCACTGAGACTCTTACATTTTATTGATGATCTTGATGAAGACTCCGCCGTCTTGGAGCTGAGACAGCGAATTCAGGGGGTCTTCCAGCTTCAAGCTGTTCACCTGCAGGAGCGAGAGAGAACCCAGTCACAGACGGCAACCCACAAGCGTACAAGTCCAGGAACAGGGATCAACCCCCGACTGTCCCACCAACACAGCACACTGCACCAACTCTCCAAGACAGTGAGGGTGAGGGTGGAAGGCTCTCATTCAGCCACTGGGCTGACTAACTTGCTGGCCACAAGCCACTCACCCATTTCCCCTTCCATCAAAGTACAATGAAATCAAAGGCGTGTTGTGAGATACCTTGGGGCTTTGAGATGGGATGCCAAAGACTTCTAAATGAAGCAAGTTCTGTACTTTCCGTATGACAGACATGCACTTGGCTGTGATGCTTTCTGCCCTGGCAACCCTTCCCCCTAGAAACTGCCCCTGCCCAACTGAAGACATCCTGCCCTCATGTTTCAGGGCACAGCCCTGGCACAGTGAAGCTCGCACCTGTAACGGAACGGTTGCCCGTGTCTAAAACTAAGTTTCAACTTGCCAGGAGAAAGATGGATCTCTCTCCGGGGAAGCCGAAAGCAGTTAGTCTTTAGACCTGTCAAACAGGTAAGTTCTTTGAACCAGCTGTTTATCAGTACATTTATTTATATAGGGTTCAATATTGCTTTGCAACACCCTATTAAACACACAGACACCAATCTAGAATTTATTTCACTTTATTGAAAATACACCCTAGTTTTTTAATGAAGCAAGTAATCAAAATATAAATGGCTATTAATATGAATCCTATAACAACAGAACATAGAAAGGCAATAAGAAATAAGTTCACTAACATTTCTTATTAAGTCCTAAGTTTAACATTGCTCAAAGTTTCTATGATATACATAGGTAGAAATAGGTTCTCACCTAGATTCTCCCAAGAGATCTCTTCCATCAGTACCCTGCTTATTCTTTCTGTGTTTGCAATTATATACCTAATCATATGCAAATATTTAAGGTCTATTCACATGATAGCACAAACAAATAATGATTGGTTTGACACTTCACTGAATATTCGTAATTTCATAGTACAGCCTTCCAATTAGTTAAAAAATTATGTCATAATCTGATCTGCAGGAGAATACTATAAATCTCTGACAAGTGTCAAGAAAAAGTTAAGTTGGGCGATCACCATTGGTTGAATCTCTGATAGAAGAACATCAATCTCGGTAGAGTCCACTATTTTAATTAATTGTCAAAGGATGAAAGCACACCTGCTGAATTACCTTACACATAGAAAGAATACCCTGAAAGTCCATGCAAAGTTTAAAAGTTCATCTAGAGAGTACAGAAGCTAGGCCTAGTATTGTTCAGTATTGATTATGGGCATATGATTTTAATCTATATTGGCATAACACACCCACCCCACCTTTAAGCCCGTGACTGATGGTGAAAAGGCCAAGTTCTCAACAAACCTGCCTACTGGTTAGAATTGTCTTCATTGGCCTTGCTCTGTGACACCCCCCCCCCCCAAATCAAAGGTCAGGAAGGAGGGTTCCAGAGAAACAGGACCTGTTCTACTGCAGGGTCAAGACCCTGGGAAGTCCTTCTCCCCAGGTGAAAAAGACCTCCCCTTGGAAATTTTGGGGTGGAATCTCTTATTCTTTTTGCTGAGCCACCTGCAGCCCACCTGACACAGGGCTCAAACCTTCCCCTCCATCTCCACCCCTGTCCAATGCAGGCTGGGCTCTCAAGGTATAGGACTGCCATTTCTTCCACAGTCAGTTCAGCTCCTGATATCTCTGTGTTATGCTCAGGGCAGCCCAGAGGAAACAAGGTCCAACTGCCCACAAGATCTATAGCTCCACAGCAAAAGACAACAGCTTAGATTCCACGGAGCACCAAAGTAATGTGAAGACACAGTTTAGCGCCAAAAGACTTTTATTTGGGTGGGGAAAGCTACCGACTTGATTAAGGGGAGTAAGCCCCCCGCCCCATAACCAAGCTTCCTAGCTTCCCTGGTTTAGGATCCAAGATACTGGAGAGGGCACTAACTCTGGTTAACACACAGGCCTGCATATGTACATCACAGGTAACCAAGGCTGAGTTTGTGCACCTTTCGTGCTGCAAGTACAACAGCTGATAAAGCAAAGCGTCAATCTCTATACTCCATTCTTACTGCAGAATCCTCTGTTTTGTTGGTAAAGAACGCTGCCTGCTGCAAAGGAAAAATTCACTGCCGCTGAGCCGCTACCAGACTGCCAGCTCCAACATGTTAGACATTGTGGTTCATTTGCATAAAGGCATATCTCTTGCTTGTGTAAAATGTTGGTGGGCTGCCTCATCACTAAAATATGTTCCAGAATGCTCCGAACTTTAAATCCAAACAACCAAGCCAAAAACATACAAAATAGAGCAGTAAATTAAAAACAGCATTAGAAGTAATTTAAAGGCTTTAAGAGCTGCAAGTTCTCAAAGTTATGAATAAGCATAAATCAAACTGACATTAGGAAAATTACCTCCATTTGTACAGACAGCGTCCAAAAGCAAGGGTGGGGGTGCTTAGATGTTACTCTACAAGCAGGTAAGGGAAGCCCCACCTACCCAAGAAAACAGAAGCCCTGCCTCAAGAACAAACGTGCCGCATTAATAAAGACAGACAGACGCTGCCTGTTTGCATCTACAACACAAACTGCTGTGGAGAACAAGGAAGACTTGAAGTGCCAGAGAATTCAGAATGAAAGCACGGTCAAGAACTCCTACAGGGTGCCTGCTTCACAGGGACACAAGCTCACTGGTGTTCGTTTTCCCAAAGGCTCCCTGGAGCAAGATCTTGCTGTTTCTGACGAGGTGTGAGCAAAGTCTTGATCGGTAGACACTGATAAACAGGCATGGCGTGGGGGCTTCATTAATCTCAGCTGACTGCCGTGACTTTGCTTATCAACTCCCACCCTGTGTGGACGTTCTGAACATCCTCTGGGCACAGGGGTCATGGGGGGGGGGTGAGGGGGGAAGGTAGCTGTGAATTTCTTGCATTGTGCGGGAGGGTGGACTAGATGACCTTTGGGTTCCCTTCCAGCTCGATGTTTCTATGTTTCTAAGTGCCAAGATCTCTTGCTACATGCAGAATGAGCAGGCCAAGAGCCGACGTGAGACTGGCTCAGACCCTTCCTCAGATGAGACTGGTACCATACGCCAGAGCAAATACAGGACATTCCTATCCCAGAAGACTTTTGAATTAAACTGAGCAAACTTTCAGATGGCAACTTTTATTGGAGACTCTCTCTGTCAAAACACTGACTTTCAATGTATTTGTGTTGGTATGCCAGGCTCCTGCAGTGGCGGATCAGCGCCTGGGGCTATGGTACCCTCTAGTGCACCCCTTTTTCTTGGCTTGGCTTTAGCTGAGCCTCAGAGACGGAGGTCTTGCTCGGCATGCCTAAAGTCTCCAGATAAAAGGGATCAGGCACCTGATGACGTGAAGGACCTCTGCCTGAGACCCTAGAGAGCTACTGCCAGTCAGAGAGCGGCTGCTGTCTCCATGTGGCCCCACTGCTCCCTACGAGGAACAGGAATTGCATCAACTTCTTTACGCAACAAGTTATTAGAATGAGAAATTCTTAGCCGGAGGATGTAGTGACAGCAACAGGCACAGGCAGCTTTATAAGGGGATTAGACAGAGGCATAGCTTCATGGCGGAGAGGTCCATCAAGGGCTACTTAACTGCGGTGACTAAAAAGAACCTCTGAATCCCAGTGCTGGAAGGCAACATCAGGAAAAAGCCTCTAGTCCCTGTTGTTGGGCCTCCAGGGCAACTGGTTGGCTTCTGTCTGAGACGGGATGCTGGACTAATTGGACTCTCACCAGTCTGATTCAGATATCTGAAACAACCTTTACAAACCACTTATTATTTAATAGTTGCTGTTATGTTGTTTTATTTCTTTTTTGCTGTTGTTCGAGGTTTACAGCAACAGTTCAAGCCTGATGTTCCGGCATAAAAGCCAGGCAATCAAAATAATTGTTCAGGGAATCATTCACATTTATGGAAAGCTTTCCAACATTTTTAAAGGTTAGCAGGGTGTTTTTTTTTTGAAGTTTAATTTCATTCTTTCACAACAACAATTCATGTGTTTTTGTAATTGGCACAAGCATTAAATCTTTGATGAGAAAAGCATCTCCTCCTTTCCCAATAATTTTAGTGCTTCAAAAACACGGCTGTTTCAGACGACCAGTCGAGGGAGTATCCCTGAGCAGTCCTAGGCAAGTGATACTTAGGCATGATTGGGCAATCACGGGCAAGGGGTGACGGGGAGGGGAGAAGTAAGCTGCCAATGACCACAACAACTACAAATCAACACTCAAGCCAGCTTGGCTGACCTCTGTGGGGGCCAGCAAAGAGAATTCTTGGGCCACTTTGAAATAAATAAATGGCAGTAACCGAGTCAATCCAGCAGGCTGCAGTGGTTAGTGTCGGATTAGAATCCGGGGGGCGGGGCACAGGTTCGAATCGCCACTCTGCCATGGAAGTTCAATGAGTGACCTTGGGCCAGTCACACACACTCAGCCTAACCTACCTCACAGGGCTGTTGTGAGGATAAAATTGAGGCGATGAGAACAATGTGAGCCGTGCTGGGTTCCCCCTGGGAGGAGCATCTGGGCATGAACAAAGCAAACTAATAAAAATGTTACCTGCTTTTGACTAAACGCGTGAGCCAAGTCCAGATATAAGAAGCGCAGAGAGCTATAAGCTGAGGCGCTTTGCAAAACCATGAGATCTCCCCTTGTGCTGGAACTTGCCACTCTCAACACAACAAATGCTCCCAATCCCACGTAACAGAAGAGGCCTCACACTGTAATACCATGTTTGGGGGGGGGGGGTCTTAGCACCAACTAGGGTCAATACACCAGGCACTTGGTAACATATTATTTGGCTGCCCTCTCTATTTTGCTATCCTGGTCTAGCTGACACTATAAGCCAACAGTTCTAGGGTACTTAGTAGGTGGCAGCAGAAGCATTTCCTGGTCGACTGAATCTCTGGGGACAAGGACTGGGCCAGGTTACTGAGCAAGGACTATGGGGGCTGCTCGTGAAGTGTTCGGAGGGGCGTGTGCCGTAGGCATCTCTGGGCCTGCAAGGGACTCCTCTCCATCTGAGGTGCCTGTATCAGTGGAAGGATGCATGAAAGGGTTCGACTAAAGATGCCTGTATTTTAAAAAGAATGTCTTCTTGGTATCTTCCTGTTTTTGCACATTGTTCTTCTCCCAGTTGCAAATACTGCTAGTCTAATGACTGGCTCACTACCAGGTAACGCAACTCTACAAGTGAAGCTTTATATATTTGTCTTACACTGTGTAATCCGCCTTGAGACTCAGTGAGAAAGGAGGACTATAAATAACATTAATAACAATAATAAATATCTACCCTTTGGTAAGGTCTAAATCACAGGGAATAGCATAGGACCACGTTCACAATTGCAAACTTAAGAAGATGCTGTGGCCAGAAACAGTGAAGGTGACTGGTGATCAGTAGTACTATTTTGGATACTTCATTCTGATGCTGCTGAGTTATTCATTCATTTATTAACAAAATGTTTACCCCGCCTTGTTAACGAAGCTCTAAAGCGAGGCTCCTCCTATGAGGCATCAGCTTTCCATCAGAAGCCATTGGGTACGTCATTGCCTCCCCTCCAGCATCATGCAAACGCTTACCATCTCCAATCACAGGACTGCATAACTACACAGCCCTTTTAATCAAGAGGCCACTGATCCAGGCCTTTTATCATGGCTCCCCCCCAAAACAAAGCCCCACACGCAGTACGCATCAGCAAGACGCATTTTCCAAAGGATGACACCGGAAAAGTTAGGGAGATATTCTCCCCTCTCAGTGTTTATTCAGGAATGGAAAAAGGCCACCCACAAGCACTGAAGGAAAACTCCTCCCTGGCAGGCTTTCAAAAAGAGCTTGATCACGAATCTGTGGCTGAGGCTGGCTTTGGGGCTGTTCTGAAAAACGGAGGCAAAATTCTGCGGCAAGGGAAGCCAAACCCAGTGACGTCTAAACTAAGCAAGCTCAGGTGACTTGTTCCACTTTCGCTGGTCACGCAGAAGGGCAATGAGTTCTGCGTGGAACTGAAGACCTGGCTCCGAAGATCCTACAGACTCCATCCGGTTTTCAAGGTTCTTTAAAGCGGTTTGATTAGGGAGCTGCAGGTCCAGCTCTTGTTGTGGTCAGTATAGCTTACGTCCTCTTCTCCGCAGGGGCAGCGGGCTGAGCTAGACGCTGCGCCCTTGAAGAAAAATAGATCCTGTTGGTTTCCAGGTAGCTCTGAGGGATTTTATGAGCTCCCCGGGCAGTTCTGTGGAGACACCTGTGCCAGCGTAGAACGATGGGCTGGTTGTTCCTTGGCATCCTCTCCCACACTCTGCAAGGCCCCAGCGCCGTGGCTTGCCAGGGAGCTAGGGGATATGATGCGGATTGGGAGACATCGAGCCCATTATCGGTGGAAAATTTGAAACGGATCAAACAGAACACATCACAGAGCCCACTGACCAAGCCTACGAGCCAGCAGTGATCGCAGCAAATCTTTCTCTGACACCAAGTAAATCTCATCCACGCTGTTAAGTTACGAACCACTGCAAACAACACCCAAGTCCAACCCCACCAACGGTGATAATTTGGCCCCCAACTGTGTTATTTTTGCAAGGTTCTTTGCTAATGAAATCTCTTTCATCCGTTCTAACTCGGGGGCCCAGCTGAAGGTGGGTGCGGTGGGTGTAGCACAAGAAGCACCTGCTTGACTGTCTTCCATAGACAGATTCAGACTGATTTGTCGGACAGAGGCTGAAAGGGTACGACCGCCTTCAGTGGCGCTCCTGATCAATGCCTACCTTGACTTGCAAACTCAGGCCTGGAAAAGGTGCTGGAGCCGCTGGTTAGAGTCGTTGATGCCTTTTATGAGTGAGGGAGCTCTGCCCAGAGCTTGGAAGGCAGCACTTGTCAGAATTCTGCTTTCCAAAAAATTCACTGGCTAAGGAAGGAAACAGTGGCCAGTGACAGGTCAGTCTCCAATTTCCCTTTTTTAGGAAAGACGACAGAACATGTGGGGACAGAGCGCCTTCAGGGGTTCCTGGAGGACACACCTGCCCTGACCCACTTCAGCCTGCCTTCAGGCCTGGGTTCGGAACCAAGACAACTTGAGTGGCACGGATGGATGATCTCTGTTTAAAGCTGGACGGGGGCAATCTTCCCTCATAGCGCTGTCAGCGGCCCTTGGAACAGCTGGCCACTCTGTTCTAAGCCCCTGGTTGGAACACTGCGCTGACATTAGAGGAGCAGCTCCTCAGTGGCTCTGGTCTTCCCTGTCTGAGCAGGCAGAAAGGGCTTCCACCAAAGGGGCCCAATCAGCAGAACGGGATACGTGCTGCGGAGCGCATGGGATTCTCTCAGCCACGGTCTGCGTTAGATATCTGAGGCTGCTTCGTAAGACCATCAACATGCAGATGAAACACAGCTCCGTATTTCACCCGCGAAGCCTCCAAGATGCACCGGTCTTGGCTCTGAGCCAGCGCTTGGAGGCTGGGGCCAGGTGGCTGAGACAGACCGAGCCGAGGCTCAATCCAGACAAGACGAAGGCGATGCTGGTCAGGAAGGCTGCTCGGATCCACTTGCCTTGGATGGAGCGGAGCTGGCATCTGCAGAGCAGGCGAAGGAGCTTGGGGTGCTCATGGGCCCAACCTTGCTGCCTGAAGGGCTGGCTGGAGTGTGGCCAAGAGTGCCTTCCGTCAGCTGCATCTGCTTCCCTAACTCTCTCCTTTCTCAGACTCGGCTGATCTGGCTACAACCTCGCAGCTGAATTATTGCCCTCAGTTCTGCTTTGGGGCTGCCCTTAAAGACAGCTCAGAAGCTCTACCTAGTCCAGAATGCAGCAGCCTGATTACTGGCAGATGCTAGCAAATGGGGACACATCCCACTTAGCGTAAAACGACTACACATGGGTTGCCAGCTTGTTTTCAAGCCCAATTCAGGGTGCTGGTTACAATCTTTAATACCCTTCATAGCTTACAAGCCAGATATCTGCACAGCCATGCCAGCTATAGCCTGAAGCTGCCACCTACCAGGGATTCCCCACTTGAGGTAACCTTGCCTGGCATCCACAAGTGCCTGTGCTTTTCCCACTGTAGCACTCGCTTTGTGGAATAGGGCCCCTAAAGAGGTGACGCAGGCACCCTCTCTAGAAATATCCAGGAGGTGCCACAAGGCCACTTAATTCGCTGCAGACTGCAGGCATCTTTTGGAGGGTGGAAAGATATCCAGGGTTTTATTTTATTGGTTTTAAATGTCTTTGTTCAGAGTCTTCGGCCTTTCCACATAAGAAAGTGCTCCAACTCTTTAGTTGCCCTCTTCTGTGCTTTTTCCAGCTCTGCAATGTCTTTTTGGAGATAAGAGTGACCAGAACTGCACACAGCATTCCAAAACAGGCCGCACCACAGATCTATACAGAGGCATTACAATAATGGATGTTTTATTTTTAATTCCTTTCCTGATAGTTCCCAGCATGGAGTTTGCCTTTTTCACCACAGTCGCACAATGAGTTCACGTTTTCATCAAGCTATCCACTGCAACCCTCAGATCTCTATTCTTGTCTGTCTCGGCCAGTTTGGACATTATAGGCGTATATTTAAAATTGAGAAGTTTTGTTCCACTGCACTTAATTTGCAACGTTCTCTCCCACTCTCCCAATTCGGGAAGATCGACCTAGAGCTCTTTACCATCTACATCCCACCCCCAACGAGCAAACTAAATAGCCCCCGTCCATAATTTAACATGAAGCTATTCCTATGAATAGTTTCCTAGAAGTAAGCCCTGCTAAGCAGACTTGAGTAAGACTCTTGAGTAGACCCTGGTAAAGCTTGCTTTCTAAGCATACGAGATGCACCAGATCAGCCTTATCCACATCTGTTAGCCTTCTCAAAGATCTCCAAAAGGGTGTGTGCAAGCCACAGATTCTGTTAAGATTACCCAGAACAGACATTAGACTAAGTGGCTTGTAATTCCCTGGATCCCTTCCGGTTTCCTTTTTCAAAAATCAGTGTAACATGCATGTTTGCCCACCTTTGGTGACAGTGCCCTAAAATCAAAACATTCTGGGAGGAGATTTTAAATCAAATAAAATTAATAATGAACTACGGCATACCCTTAGAGCCTCAATTAATTTTTTTAAATCTATGGCAGGGGTAAACGTGCCAACACCTCAACGAGATTTCATTAATAACCTACTTGCTATAGCAAAATCATCAATAGCATATTTTTGGAAAAATCAGTCTCCACCATCCTTGAACCACTGGTACTCCAGAGTGTGGGACCAGCTCATTATAGATAAAATAACAGACAATTTATCGGCTAATGCCTCTACATCTAACTATTATGAAAAATGGTGGTCTTTCTTAGATTTTATCGACAAAACCGAAACCCTCCCTCCCAACCATCTTTATCAAGATATATTGAAAGTCTAGCACTACAAACTAAAGTATCTATACCAATATATTGTGAATTTTTTTTGTTGTGTGTGAACTACAAATCACAGTAAAAGTGTTTTAAATGTTTTTCTTCGAAACCTGCAATCTTGTATAACCACTATATTACTCCATGTATTTGCTATTTAATGTTTATTGTTATTGTCTCCGTTCTATAATTAATAAAAGCTGTTGAAATTTTTTTTAAAAAAAAAATCAGTGTAACATTTGCTATTCGCTAGTCCTCTGGTACCAAGGTCAGTTTTTGTAACAAGTGCCATACACTGGTCCAAAGATCAACAATTACATATCTGAACTCCTTAGAACCCTTGAGAGTACGTCAGCCATCCAGATGCAGGCACTTGTTTATTTGTACAGTCCCCTGGTGTAGTTCTGCCACCAGGGGCCTAGGAAGCAGACAACTTCCAGATAGTGTCTTTGCCACCTTTCCGCCCCCCCCCCCCGCCCCCCAGCAATTTTTTTTAAAAAAGAAAGCTTTCCACGGCTGCAGCAAACATGGGCCCATCAACCTACCCGTATGCCTTAATTCCTCTCACCCCCTACTTCAAATTGTCCCTGTGTTTGTCTCTCTCGTTATCCCTACCCTGGCTGGGGAGTTAAAACATATTTTATTGCACAATAGAAAACCTTTGTTCGTGGTATGTCCAGAAAGTGTGTTTGTCGTGTGTGTGTGTGTTTTACAAGGATCAATCAAATTAGCAAAAAAGTGATCTCCACCCCCTTTCCACACACTGTGATCTGTTTTAATGGTTGTAAATGTGGAATACTGAGTGCCTTTGTTCCAGCTTATATCAAAGTAAACAATATTCTAGCTTAAAGATGTGACTATATTTTGTGTTTGTGGTTTTAAAATACATCATGTTTGAGTCAGACTAAGTTAAAGCACGTATGAAGTGTGAGATTCGAAGTTAGAACTGCTCCCATTCCAGATAATCAAAAGTTACTTTAATGACATATTAAGCACTGCTGATGTTTGGCTTTTTGCAAATGCAACTTTGCTACATTCAACCGGAGCCCACTTCATCACATGTAAGAAGGATGTCCTGTACTAGCAGACTTGTGCACGTGTGTGTAAATATAAAATTACCAAATCAGGCACACAGCTATATAGAGAAATATGAAGAGGCACAGACACTGCAGACTTAAGTAGCTGGCACATGGAATCCTCGGGGGCTGATACACAGAGAACAGGGGAAGGAGTAAGAGGAAGCAGTAAATCTAAACGACACGTGTACAGATCCCAACCCTGCTGCTCCGCCCTTCCCCTGCCAGAGGGGAGGCAGTCAGGAAGAGGCCCTTTCCAGTGCCCTCGGACTCTTCTGCCCCAGATCTCCCGAGTTCCACAAGATAAATCAACTATTTGCTACTACCAGGATACCACCGCAACTTCCTTAGATCACCAGTCGTATCATTTGATTTCAGCAGACTGGGCTGTGATCACCCCACCATGGTCCTGGCAGTTTCCCCCATTGTTTGCCTATTCCTCCCCCCCCCCCGAGGGACACGGATTTCTCCTGGTGCGAGAGGCTCCCCAGAGATGCTGAGGTCATTTTCCCAGCCTTCTTCCTCTCGGAACCATTCCTCTAACTAAGGGAGTCTGAACTCTTTGTGTGAAGTTGCAAAACCATTTCCACTTTCTTCTCCAAACCAAATTTCTTCCCACTGGTCATTCTCCCCGGAAAGGAGGGGGCAGAACCTGCCCGTCAAACTAGTCTCCTGATCTGAAGGTGACAGGTAGCACTTTATCTACCCCATTTAAAAGCCTATCCAGCCGGAAATCCAGTACACATTTCCAGGAGGCTCTCAAGCCGGAATTCTCCCTAGAAGCTAAAATGACAAGACTGAGGCTATCGTACTTTGGTCACATCATGAGAAGACAAGATTCTCTGGAAAAGTCAATAATGCTAGGAAAAGTGGAAATCAGCAGGAAAAGAGAAAGACCTAAAACGAGGTGGCTTGACTCAATAAAAGAAGCCACGTTCTCCAGTTTGCAGGATCTGAGCAAGTCTGTTAATGATAGGATATTTTGGAGGTCTTTCATTCACAGGGTTGCCACAGGTCGGAAACGACTTGACGGTACATAACACTCACACACTCTGGGTAGGCAGTGTCCACTAGGACGTGGGTGCAAGAGACTTGACCCAGTAGGTGTCTAATTTCATCTGAGCTAACATGACCTTACGGGCTGTGTAGTTAAGAACTGTGTTCAGATTTATTTTGTAATGGGTTGAAACTATCTGTACATATTTGTACTGTCTCTTGCTCTCCCCTTTATACTTGGGATTCTCTAAACATCCTGTTTGCATTCTCTCCAATAAAGCTTATTTCCCCACAAACCACAACAGCCTTTGACTGACCGGTATAATCAGAGCTTGGTTAGTCAAGGCTGGGGAGAGTGAGTATTTGGGCATGTCAGGTGGGGGGGGGGGGGGGAAAGACACCAAACATCAGCTAGCTGCCTTGGTCTATGGCTGGTGGCAGCTGTGCAGTTTGTGTGTACGGGGTAGGTTTGTGTCTGTGTGCACTCATGCACTGCACCTGCTTTTGGCAGCTAAGATGAGGAAGATTGGAAAGCTGCTCTGCTCTTATTAAGCCAGATTTGGTGAGAGAGAACTAGATCTCCTAATGAAGATATAAACCGAGAGAGGGAGGAGCAAGAGGCCTCACCACTCGAGTGTAAGGAAGGGATACTTTACCCAGGCAAGAAGGGTCGAGGCTCGGGACTCATGGAGAGACATCTTTGCACTTCACAAGGTTACCTCCCAGACCTACAAAGGTCAAAGGGAAAAAACACAGTTAAAAGCCTTGAGATAGATTATTGTCCACAATCAAGATGGCGTACTCAACTAGCAACAGAGACATAAAAATACAGGCGCTCCATCCACCTGGGAGTTTCAATTCCAGTACTTTTGCAAGCGGAAAAGATGGCTTGCCATTTGAAGCACAAAATGTAACATTCGCTTCTGAAAGAGCTAACGAGTATTGTCCTTTTGCATCTCACCACCATCAAAATGGAGGCCACAGAGGTGGCTTTTTATTCCTGTCTTATGCTTTCCAGACCACTAACATGGACAGTTATTAAAAATAACCCACCCAGTAACTTGTCGCCATCGTTTCTGAAACTGCATGCCAGGGAGAATACAAGTCACCCACACAAATCCAGCACAAATGTAGAACTGCTCACTTCAGCTATGGAACGAAGGCTCCGGATTGCTCAAGATGCAACGGAGACCACCCAATTAACTTTGGTTAATTTACAAAGGGAAAGAAAAAAATTCAGACCACAGCCTGATGAGGATGGAAGAATATACACAAAAAGTGTTCAGAGCGCGTGGAGAGCTGCTGAAAGTCAGATAAAAGGAACTGGGGGTGGGGGAATTCGCCCACTAACATTCCAGGGAAACATGCAAAACCTAGTGAGACAGGATGCAGGGGTGGTGTGGGTCCTTCCAAAAATCCTCACTGGGCCCCAACCGGTTACATCTAACAGAGCTTGAAGGTTCCCGGTTTATCAACAGAGCAGTGGCATTAGGCCACCCCAAGACAAGGCGGGGGCTTCAGAGCCTAGGCACTCCTCAGGTATCTGCAAAGGTTTACTTTGCGTTTCAAAAAGTAAAAAAAGTCCTCCTCAAAAATATCATCCCGCATGGATTGAGCAAACGTGTTAATTTTTGGACAGAACACCGGCAAAGCCCCACCATACCTTCTGGCAGGTCAAAAATGAACCCCCTCCTTCCTAGGAAACCCCTGATACATGGACTAGCAAGAAGGGAGCTCTTTGTCAGCATCCAGTCACCAGTGTAAGCTGCATTTGTTTTTAACTGGGCTCAGTGGAAAAGCCTGCCCCACCTCTCAAGGAAGGTGCAGCTACGAGTGGTGAACCCCTTTAAGCCACAAGTCAGCTGCAACTTTGTCTCTTCTTCTTCTCTATGTCCTGTGTTTCTTTCCCCGATTCCCACTTGCTTCTCTGTGCGCAATTAGAATAGACCTTACTCTGGGAGACAGGCTGTATGAATCTCACCTCCACCACCCCCTGCCAACCAGAGTCCACTACACTGGGAACAGGAGAGGCAGGGAGGAGACAAGGGACTCAGCCGGCACCTTTCTTGCACAAAGACAACAAGCACCGACCTTGTCCTACACTCTCAGCACGGGCCTGGGGCAGTCCACCCATGTGGCATACAAGGAACTCTCTTCCAGTACGGGCAGGCTGCTAAAGTTCTGGAGTATTATAGGGGGCTGTGGGCACATAGAAAGCTTTGTTAACTATACCTCCCCCCCACACACACACACACACCAGCAGCTGCTGGTGTTTTCTTTTGGGCGAGTATTAGGACTGGGAGATTCAGGAATCACACAGAGTTGGAAGAGGCCATACAGACCTTCTAGTCCAACCCCCTGCCCAGTGCAGGATGAGCCTAAAGCATCCCTGACAAGTATTCATCCAGCCTCTTCTTGAAAACTGCCAGTGAGGGGGAGCTCATTATTATGCAGCAAAGAATTATTCCCAACCAACCCTAACAACCATCTGCAATCCAGGATGTCATAAAGGACTCTGGTCACTTCAATGCTAAAAATATCTCGAACCTTTACATTATGAGTGAGGAGGGGTGTCTTCCCAATAATTTATCACCCCCCACCCCACCTCCTCAGTGCAGCCAACCACTCCCTCTGTCCTTATGGGAAGCCGGACCTGGAACTCCTTATATTTCTAATAACTGCCCACGAATATATGGGATCCCTGTTGCTGCAACCATCACAGCCTCGGAAAAAAACTCAAGGGTTTACACATTCCAAACTATCCATTGGAGCCATGGCCTCTGCATTGTGGTAAGGTTACTGTTCTGTATAGTCACGCAGCTGCCCAACTAGAAGCCATGAATGAGGTTAAGGCAGCCATGTGGGAAGGGAACCCACACAAAGTGGGCAACACACACGCTCCTCCCTGCTCCTGGACACCATGCATAACCTTTGGCAGACACAATCGATACACCTGAAAAGTATCATTAACAGCGGCTAAGGATCCATGCTTGGTACCTGAAGCCTCATCAGGATCAGCTGGTATTTTATGAAGCCCGGGATGATTTCACAGCCAAGGCGCATCTAATGGCACAATGGGGGCTAAGATCAGTATTCTGTAGAATGTGCTCACAAAGAACAATCCAGTTTGCAGCTGGAATGGAGCCAAAAGAAAGAGGTCCAATTCTTGCAGCTGGCTTGAAAGACAAACCACAGTATTGAGGTGAGGGGCTCCCAAAAGGATGGTGTTCTGGGGGAGGGGGTCAGATGTTGACCAACACAGCATCTGCCCCTCCAAGCTCCACAGGCACGTCTGCAAATAAACTAACACTGAAAGAGGTGTCACAGGTTGCTTGGGGTGTTTCACTCAAAAAGGAAACAAAACACTCTAAAACTGCCCCTGAACTTCTCACTTTAAACCGCCCCCACACACACACACACACACAAAATCAAGGATATCTGCTCCCTGCCAAATATTAGCTTCCCACATAGAAACAACCACCTTGCTCATACGCTATTATCAGCCCTCATCCCTATTTGCTTTCAACACACTTTTACGTTGTTTGCTTAGCTTGTCAGTTCCCCAGACTGGAGCATCTGGGGGCATCCTTGGCACAAAGAAGTCCAAAGGAAGAGCCTGAGCAACATGAGATCCATCTCAAGCGGAACGAACTGGGAGCTTCTAGCGAGCAGTGCCTGCCCGTGATCGAGGAGCGGGTGGCTACTGCAGTTGTATCACAGCTGATGACGTGAGCTCTGACTCACAAAAACTCAGACTGAAATAAATGTTGTTTGACTGGCCAGAGTGCCAGTCAAAACCAGCCCCGGGTGGCTGCCAGAGAAGCTTGGAGGCTTCCACCGCACCCTGGCCACAATGAATCCCGGGCACCTTCAGGAACATAGCAAAAAGCCAGAGACGACAGGTGCAGTGGGAGGATTCATTTTAATTCACTCTGAGACCCCCTAGACATTTTGCGTATGCTTCCTCAGGAGGATCTGTAACACGTCATCGTCTAAAGGCTTCCCGCAGCAACAGTGTGCTTGAGCCACGGCATGGGAAGTTTGGAAATCAGACGTAAACACCAGGCAGAAGTAACTAGAAAGAATCCTCTTTTTAGTCTCCTCCCTGCTCAAGACAAAAGTGAGAGTGTGTAATCACACTGTAAATAAAATCCATAAAACATCTACCATTCCCCCCCTTGATAAGGCAGCAAAAGAAAACGGGCTCTCTCCAGATGCCGTACCTACTCAAACTGGCAGCGTGAGCCACAAAGATGGGTTGCTCTTTCCAACCTAAAGGCCAGCCGGACGGAGTCCGCGTCACAAGTGTTTGGACAGGTTTTTATAGCACGGCACTTTGAGCGGAGAAGCACTGGGCAGAGAGCTCCACATGCAAAATGCCAGAAATAAAGTCTTTAGCGCTGAACTTAGCGCAAGGGTCAACTCTGCCTTCTAGAAAGGGAGGCACCCAGGCCATCCGCCCGCTCCGTGCACTTCCCTAGCCAGCGGCTATTTCTAGCAGGGGCCCCAATTTGAACTGAGCCATGCCGAGGGACCTGCGCCCTTGCCTGATTCCACCCAACGTGGCGCTTTTAACCTATCGCCGCACGAACAGCATCAAAGGCCGTGGCTGAGTTCTCCCACGAACCTTAGCTGCTACGCTCGGACAACTGCGTTGCTGTTCACATGGGCACTGTGTGTGTGCGCCAGCGCGCATAGCGTTAAATAGCTCCTACCTATTTGAGTGAACAGCTGCCAAAGCCCTGGAAAGGAAGAGGATAAAAGAGCTCCGTGAAACCCAGCTGCTGCGGAAGAACGCAACTGAGAGACACAGGAGGGAGCTGAGGATCCTGTTATGGGGATGGAGGAGGCCCTGTGCTACTAACCACCTGCTTACCACCAGCCATTTCCTAAAACTAAAGAGAATCCTGCCATTTTTCGAATTAGAAGAAACTTGGACCCAAATTTTGAATGGAAGGCGGCAAAGGATTCAGTAGTTCTGCGTAGCTACCAATCGCAGTGTCTGGATTACAATCACAAGCAAGGAAGGGAAAGTACTTCTGGTCTTCTGATGTGGCCAAACTGGGGGACAAGCAGAAGGGGAGAGAATGGGGGCAGCCCCAAGCACAGCTCAGCAACGGTCAAAACAACATTCCCAGGTACCAAAACACGTGTTTGAGAGAGCAATCCTACGCATGTCTACTCAGGAGTTAAGTCCCAAGTTATTCAAGGGGGCTTACTCCCAGGAAAGTGTTCTTAGGATTGCAGCCAAACTCTTCATGCAACCGGGGATTCAGCTCTGGCCAGAAGGACCTCAGGATCCAACATGCTGGGTAGTCTTATGTGCAAGCAATGTCTGAACTCCAAATGGAAAAACCAAGGGAAATGGTAGTGCGCTCGAAAAATATTCGGGTTTCCCGCTTCAGGTATTCTGAAAACAATTCAGAATAACTCAAATCCTGAAACGAGGTGTCTGAATCACTGCAGTATACTCCATAAAGATTTGGAGCACACCAAAGCTCAAAGCCACCATTTTCATGCCGCTTGCAAGCGCCCAGTCCTGTGCCGCCAGTGAACGGCACAGGAAGGGGCGCTTTCAGTTTCAAATGCCCCACCACTGGCTTCACCCAATGTGAGGGGGAAGCCTCCTCCCCCTCCCATCGAGTGAAGCCAGTGGCGAGGCGTTTGAAAACAACCCTTTCTGTGCCGCTCACAAGCGGCAGGAAAAGAGTTGCTTTTAAACTTCCCACCCCGCTGCTTTTTTCCTCCATAGGAGGGGGGAGGAAGGAACCTTTCTCTCCCTCCCATGGAGGAAAAAAAGCAGCGAGGCAGGAAGTTTTCTAGCTGTTGCCACTTTGCCCAAAGCTTCCCAAAGTGATACAAATTGCTTCGAAATGCTTTGATTCGGGATTTCTGAATTGGGTCAGCAATGCTGAGCCAGATTCGGAAATCCCGAATCTTTCCAAATTGGGCCCGATTCAGGGGGTTTTCCCGAATCGGAATCCTGAATTGCGCACACCCCTATGGTGGACTTTGCCTTAGTATTTACAGCAAGTCACACAAGAGAAACGTACAACACGGAGAGGCTCAATTTTGAAGTCATATCAAACACTAGTGTAAGTGTTGCAGTAATACAGATTAAAGCACATTATTCTGCAGCAACACACATGTATTCTAGTAAACTTCTACACTCTGCATGAACTTTCTTGTATTTTTAAAAAATGTATAACCAATACAGGTGTGCTTTTATCTTTGACAGCTAATTAAAAGTAGTGGACACTATCTAAATTAATGTCCTCCAATCACAGAATGGACCAGTGGTGATCTACTCACTTAACTCTCAGTCATTTTTCACAGATTTATAGTTTTATTTTGCAAGTTAAATATAACGTCATTTTTGGCCAATTATGTTACACAACAGAAAATATGAACATTTAATTAAGCATTAAACCAATCATAGTTTATCTATGCTATCACATAAACAAGATCTTAAATTTTAACATAAGACAACTTATAAAAATGCCAACTCAAATAGCATGTCAGAGTTTTGATTAAAAGAAATATTGTAAGGACTTAGTTGAAAATTTTACCTTTGTATAGTATGCTATAGAAATCTTTAATGTGTTTCATAGAAACTTTGTTTTACACTTAAAGTTAATTAGGAAATGTTAGCAAACATAATTCTTACTTTTCTGTGTTTCATCTTTATAGGATTTATATTAATAATCATATATGTTTTTGATATCTTGCTTCTTTAAAGACTAGTGTATTTCAATAAAAAAACAAACTCTAGGACTCCCCATGTCTCAATGAGGAAAAACTTTGCAAGAAGAACCCTATAAATAATTTTGTGCTGATAAACAAATTTGTTCAAAGTGCAAGTTCTGTTTTGCAGGTCTTAACTAATTGCTGAAAGCTGTCCAAGAGTAAAGATAAATCTTAAGTCTGAGATATTGGAAGCCTTCGTTAGATACGGATAAGAGCCTTTTACAAAAGGAAGCTTAACTACGGACGGCACCAACATGCAAGCAGCCAAACTACTTATCTATCTGTTTAATGGATTTTTATTCTGCTTCCTTCCAGCAGCTCAAGTTAGCGTACACTGTTCTCTCTTCTCCATTTCTACCTAACAACAGCCCAGTGAGGTAGGTTAGGCTGAGAGTGTGTGGCTGGCCCAAGTTTACCATGACAGGAACCCTAACTCCAGTATGTCTCCAGAGCGCCACCAAAGGCATCTGGGTTCCTAGACTCCTGGGGTTTGAACGAGAGTAACTCCTACTCAGTACACGCGGGAGCTACCTGGCCAGACGTTCAAAGGACAAAGTGCAGAGCCATTAACAGGGAGGGACTGTCCTGAAATAATTCTCTGGTCGGAACTCTCTCTTGACCTCAGAGACGGAGCTTTCCTTGGGATGGGCAAGATCTGCCCATCAATCTCACGGAGGAGGCTGTCTTGGGTCAGATTCCACTGCCCATCAATATCTTGGGAGTTCTGGACTCTGCATCAGTGTGACCTCAGGAGACCCCCAAGACCAGTGGTGGGTCAGGGGTCAAGGACCGCTACACTATCTTGGTACTGCAAAGAACTCTGAACCAGCTCTGAACAATCTGCTACCATCTAGGTAGACTGTACCTACCTGAATTAGACCAACTGTATCACTTTTATTTGATAGACTGTGTGCTGTGATAGTGTGCCCTTCCTTGTGTTTTGTATTTTGTCTCCTTTCTTACCTTTTCTGAAACCACCTACCATTTCCTCCTTTTTTCCTTAATAAACCTTTTTATAAAGAATTTTTTTTTGGCTTCCTTAATATAATACATTTCTCTGGGCTATTTCTCTGCATCTCTTCCTTATGTGCCAGGTTGTCTGGGCGCAACTTAGCCTTTTGCTAAGTCCACAACAACAAATGAGGGTTCTTTCCCCCATTAGACTGACATGAGACACAAGATCTGGAGCGTGGTCCCCTCTGTGTCTCTGAAGGCTGGCAAACAGCCCAGCAGCTCGGAGTAGCGACATGTCAAACTAGCCAAGAGAGGGGTGGGGAGAGATATAAACCGCCCAGTTTTCCTCTAGATGGCTCTCCAAATCTGTTAGCCCCCATTATCAAACGACTGTGTCAACAAGCACTATTTTGACTCACATTCCTAAGTCAATCCTCCTGCTTGGAATTGTGCTGATTAAATAAAAAAGCCTTTTCCACTGTTTGAACCAGGGATCTGGTTGTTTCAATATGAGCAAGTAACCTACCCTGAAAACGCCCATGTCTAATTAAGACACAGCTCTCCCCTTTCCAGGCATGACAACCAACACGGCTCAATCCAAAGAGAGGGCCGTGTACAACTTAGATCCTCCGAGATGAAACCAGCAAGCCAAAAATGCTTTGCCAGGGCAGAAGCTGCCCATGCAGCAAAAGGGCTATTCTTTAGGGAAACAAAATTTTTCTCATCAGAGGCCACAGACTCCACGACGATTTCTGTAAACAGTGAGGGACCACAGGCTTCACTACTATTGCTACTAAGTATGCTCTTACTGCGTAGTTCCGATGTTGTTGAATATATCAGTCACGGAATTAGCCTATGCTCTGCCTCAACACTGTTAAATCTTTAAACCTTTCTTTACATTCTCTCTCTAAATTTTGCAAATTTCATGATGTAAATAAAACAATAAAAATAAAATAAATATGAATGCTGGCACAAGTCCGGCTGCAGCGTACTCATTTTCTGTGCTTATACAGCAAAAGCTGCTAAGAAGCTCCACTGAAGGCGTGTTCTAATGAGATTCAGAATGCAAATTGTTTGGGGACAAAATGCCAGGAACGTCTGGTTTAAAAACTGCCTTCCCTCCCACTTCCTCATCAAGTACGTTCACACTGAATCTGCCGTCTGTGGCCAGGCCCCAAACGTGAACTTTGGCTTTAGTTGCTACTGGCCACAGTGCACACGGCTCCTCCCTTACGAGGCCAGCCACACCCAAGGCCTCCGCTGGGTGAAGTGGGGAGATTAACAGAAAGAGGCCGCTCTGCAGACAGAACCCTGCAAGCGCCAAGGCGAACATCACAAATTACTTCACGAGCTGAAAAATCCCAGCCACCAGGTTAGAAATTTTATCAGGCACCTGGTATTTTCAGCAATTATTTTGTTGTAGAGCCTCTCAGCAACCCTCTCTAAAAATACAAATCTTATTTATCATTTTGCATCAGAATGTGTTTTGTTGTGCGGCATAAAAATGCACGCGTGTGAAGTTCTTGTCATTGCTTGTTCAAATATTAACTTTACCCTATTTCCGTGGAGGTGGAAGAACTCGTTTCTTAACCAACTTCTTTCTATACTGGTGCCAATATTCGATTCAATGGAGACTATCACTGCACAACTGTCAAAGAGGAGGCAAAATGCCAGGTAGGGCTCAGCGATCTGTTATTTTGAGCCATTCCTCCCACCCCGTTATTAATAACATAACTTTCAATTTATATACCGCCCTTCAGGACAACTTAACACCACACTCAGAGCGGTTCACAAAGAGTGTTATTGTCCCCACAACAATCACCCTGTGAGGTGGGTGGGGCTAAGAGAAGCTGTGACTAACCCAAGGTCGCCCAGCTGGCTTCTAGCGGAGGAGTGGGGAATCGAACCTGGCTCTCCAGATTAGAGTCCCGCCGCTCTTAACCACTACGCCAAACTGGCTCTCCAGTTTGAGGGGGGCAGGGTGAGCTGCAACTATAAAGCATGGAATCTTGCCAGGCTGGGCATTATTCGCTTTTTTTAAGGCAGTTTTAAGATTCCCAGAGTAGAGTCTTCTCCACACCTTCTCGGAATGCTCCCTTCCATCATAAAAAGAACACCTTCTACTCTACAAAGCAGAGCGAGCCTACGATAGTTTCACGTAACTTCCTAAAAACAGTTTCTACAGTCTCTTAACGAAGTATCTGGGAGCAGCCGTGTCTGTTCTGCATCAAATTCTGGAAGCCATGGCCAAATTAATCAAGTTGCTTTTGAGTAGGCGATGCTGGAAGACGACGTCGCCCTAATGTACGGTCCAGATCTTGGAAGGAGTAGCAGCCTTCTCACCTGACCAGGTCCAGAGGCTTGAGCGGTGACCAGGAATGACTTTTCTCAACCACCTCTCCAGCGTGGAGGCTGCGTCCTTGCTTAGTCTTTGGTGACCTCTAGAACAGACCACTACCGTGTGCTTGTGTCGGGCTGCCCTTGATGACAATACTGTGAAACGGCAGCTGGTACAGAACGCTCCGGTCCCCTCCCAGCAGGAGAGGGGGAGCTGCATCTCTTCACCCTCCAGGCTCAAGTCCAAGTGCTGGCCTGTTCTTAAACATCAAGCCCTTCAAGGTCTGAGAGCTATATACCCTAGAGAGCGTCTCTTCCTAGATAGTAAAAAGTCCAGTAGCACTAAGACTAACCAACTTTATTGCGACACGCTTTCGAGAACCACAGCTCTCTTCCTCAGATGCATCTGACGAAGACAGCTGTGGTTCTCGAAAGCTTATGCTTCAACAAAGTTGGTTAGTCTTAAAAGGTGCTACTGGACTCTTTGCTATTTTGCAACTACAGACTAACACGGCTCACTCCTCCGGATCTCTCCCAGCGATCACCTGTGCCCTGCACCACTGGCTATGCTCCAAAGCTGTGGCAGCAAGGGCCCAAAGTGCCCACAGCCGGGCTTGCCGCTCTTCTTTTTGTAGGGGAATGGAAATCCAACAGTCTGGATTCAGGCACCTGACCGCTAGCTTATGTTATTTAATATTGATGTGTCATTTTAACATACTGCTGCCCGAAACAGCTGTTTTCTTTTTACGTTGGCGGTCTTGTGCTTAGGAAACACAGAGTAAGATTTTACCTGAGGGGACTGCATTGAACACAGACCATCAAGCGTATCATTCTGAACAATTCTTAAATAGAGAGTACTTAACGGCCTTCTTTTGTTCATGTGAAAACTTTCAGATTCTGGCTCTGGGCATTATGACAATCTTCTCTAACCAAAAAGAACTTCCTAGACCTCCGAACTGCAGATCCGCCTTGCAAGTAAAAGCAAGCTTCCAGGGATGGCATACTTGAATTCCCTGCCCAGCGACTGATTTGTTCCGTATTTTCCACAAGCTTTTCTGCCTACTGGCCTGCTGTGCTTCAGGCATTCCTTAATACGCTCCTCTTCACACTCCAAGGAATTTTAACTCCTAATGACAGGTTTCTGTGGCTCCTTAAACAAATTTATTGTAGCATAAGCTTTCAGGAGCCAAAACTCCTAACGTGACTTTGATCAGAATAAATTATATATATATATAAAAGATTAATTCTACATATGGTATTTTACAGCTTTAGTAAGGAATTCTATCCCCCAGGGCACTCCAGTACAGCCAAAGAATTAAAGGTTTTATGCAAAGTTGGTGTTTCCTTTTTAGTGCTGTAGTTCTGGCAGTATTATGGGAAACATGCAGCTACCGCACCATTCTAATAAAAGATCCAAAATGTAAAGACTATTTTTCAAATCAAGAATACATCTTCCAACATTACATTCTACTTTAAGCACTGACAAGTCCCACAACACTCCCCTGCCTTTAACAAGGGCGAGGGCTTTCAGCATATGCAGAAATTGTCAGTTGCACAAATGCTGGGACACAAACCAGACGCAAAGCGTCTCAGCCTCGGAGCACAGCCTACTAACTTGCTTTCCAAGCAGCATCACTACCGTTACCGGACCCCCAGTTCTATTTCTGTCACTGCCTAACGTGCTGTATTTGCGGCCGAAATCATCGAAAGGGTTTCTCTGAAGAAATCTATCACGTGGTCCAAATAACGCTCCCGTTGTCCAACAGATTTTTACAATCTGGGCATGCTACAAACGCAGTCAGTGCCAAGCCTGTAGAGAGGAAGTCTTGCCACCAGGTGAGCATGCGTGGACTGTTCGATAAAAGGCTGATTTCTTTTTTAACACAACTGGTGTGTCACTGGCGTGCTTCGCTTAGTAAAAACGTGTGCGCTTGTATGCAAGGCTCACTGACACCGCACAGTATAGATCAAAAACTATTGTGCCATGAACATACTCCACATATCAGATAGTATCAGGTAGGCAGCAATGTTGGTCTGTAGCAGAAGAGCAAGATTCAGCACCAGTGATATCTTGAAGACCGACAAGATTTCCAGGGTATAAGCTTTCGAGAGTCTGGTTCCCCTGGAATCGGATGAAGGGAGCTTCGCTCTCAAAAGCTTATACCCTGGAAATCCTGTTGGTCTTTAAGGTGCTACAGAACTCGAATACTGCTCTTTCACATATGAGGTCTTCTTCTAAATTCAAGCTATTCACACACATGTAGATTTTTCTTATTACTCAATACTAGCAACACCAAAGCTTGAAGATGGAAGGTGCAATAATGACTGAGTAATTTCTAGTAGGGTACACACATACAAATATCCAGTTGATGTGATGGCTGCTTTTAATTACAGCTTCTGTACAAATTCATGTCACACCTCATGAAACCTGCCATTCCAAACCTTACCTCTGCAACCAACAGGGATAGGAAATAACTTTTGTGTTTGAGATTAAAATATAAGTTACTAGATGGGGCGATTTCTCAACAGCATTTCTGCATTAAAACCCAGGACCGCAACCCCTCACCACGATATACGCAAAGGCATTCAGGCTCTGATCATATCCAGGCAGGACTACTGGCTGCCTCTGGAGACCGTCTGGAAGCAGTCGTCGCTGGTGCCAAACGTGGCTGCAACGTTGACGACAGGCATTAAATGGCAGGATTCTCTCCCTCAAGTTCTGCAAGCCAGACACTGGTTGCCCAGTTGCACCTCGACACAATTCAAAACACGGTTTGTGACCTTTCAAGCCCCGAACAAGCCTGCCACAGAACGGAGACCTTCTTGCCTGCCGTGCACTTTCAGAGGTGAGCCCGACAGTGACCCCAAACAGGGCCTTTTCCGCAGTGACACCTATACTGTTCGCCTAGCTCATCTGAGGCATCAGACTGGAAGAGTTTTGTTGACCCAGGCATCTGTTTGATCCCTTTAGCTGTCATTCAACATATATGTGGCATTACAACAACTGATCAAACTGCAGGCGATGCTCAAATAACTTTCTGACAAATTCATTTTAGTTGGAGATTGTTACTTGTAAGTGGCCACAAAACCCATTACAAATCATTTAAATAGATAAATAAAAGCAGCAGGCACTCTCAAGTAACAGCTTGCCTTGTCCACAGAACACCACTAAGAAGAAGGGGATGGAGGCCCTACTGACATTTCCGAAGAGAGGGAGCCTTTGGGGAGAGTGAGGAAATCTACTTTCTCCGCAGAATAAGTAGCTAGATTGCTTATTCAGAAAACCTCTGAACAGTTTTAAAAGCCGAAAGCAAAAACTAGATACAATTTAAAATCCCAGGAAAATGGTATGAAAAGGGGAGATACAGCAAAAGATTAAAAAAAGGTACTTGAACCATAAATACTTGTCTCATAAAATATTTAAAGTATATTTTACAGAGATGAAGGTCCTAAACCTGGACTATGATAATACCTCCCTGTGACTCAGAGGCCACCAGAGAGCAAACATCCCTGCAGAAGCCACCAACAGATTCTGCAAATATGAGTTATTCAAGGGAGATCTTAAAAGAAAAGAAGACACACTCAGGCCACATTCTCACAAATATTAGAGTGCTGTAATCCTAGTCTTATTACATTGCTTATTAAATGTCTCAACTTACACTGTGGAATCTGCCATGAGTCTCAATGAGAAACGCAGACTGTAATTAAATTAAATAATAGTAAGTATCCTGGGCCCAAATTGCAAATTAAGGAAGTTCCCAGGACAGCAAGATTATTACCCGCTGGTCATGTCCGATATCTGTCCACCTGACATATTTGGGGGCAGCTGGAACTTCCGAAGCGCCGCACTGTGTTATAGTACTTTAGCCAAGAAGTTCCCAGGGCATGCAGAGCAGCAGTCAAAGGGGTGTTCATTTTCTGAGCTATTTTGTTTACTGTGTGAGTTTCTTCTGTGCCTGTATAAAGATTCTGAGAAGTACATGATAGAACCGAGCCTGAAACAAAGCCGTCTTACTGGGCTCGTGACACACATTCACGGTTTCAGTTTTCACTCTCCCACCCCGACCCCCACCTATTTAACAGGCTAAGAGGTACCCAAGAATTCAGCAGCTGGCAGCCCCATCTGGACTGCGGTAGGTTTTCTGTTTGAATAAACATGGAAGAATATATACTAAAAAAAGAAAAAGCTTTCAGTGTATCTTGCTATGTGTACAGCTTAGCAGCACAGATGTCGAACTCTTTATCGTATCAAAGCCATGTTGCACACATTTCGATTTCCTGGAAAAGATAAAGACTTCACCCCATGGCTACACAATTTCACATGTAATCCATCCCCTTGAAAACCCATGCTAAGGGCACACCCCTATCCTGCATGCCATGCGAAGCATCTTCAAGACATACAGCCCATGCCACATTCCTGCACCACAGAAAGTAAGAACGCCTGGCCGTGAATGGGTGCCACCCTTTTCCAAGCTTTCCCACACTAGGCCATAGCTTTGCTCACTGGCACCTCTGAAGACAAATGGCAATATACTTATTTCCTACATTTATAGACTGTTGATCTTCCGCCACATATATTCAGCCCCATATGAACCTCACCTGGGAATTAAGAGCTATCTGGTGGAGACTCATTCCAGAGGTCTTCCTTGGCTGTGGCTGGCATCTACAAGGGTGCCTGCCGTTTCAATGGCGGGACTCTGCCTCCGGGATGACCTGCCTCTCTGTTTGCATGTTGCCGGCTTCCTTCTGGATTTCAGAAGGCAGCGGAAGTCTCATTTCACAGGAATTAACTTTAGAGTTGTTTCACTGTGGTATTATTATGCTATGTGATGTTTGCATAATACGTTATGGTCGCTAGCCATCTTGTGGACCCAAAATTAGGTGGCAAGGCAGGATTAAGACATATTCAAAAAAATATCAACAGCATAGGAGGCTCTGTTGCAGAAGTGATTGAGGGTTTGCAGTCGACCTCAGGCAAAAAAGGCGGATGGATAGAAAACGATCCTACACTGCAGTGCTAAGGCGATCCATACATGTACCCAATTTCAGTAAAATCTCAAGCACCTGATGTTTCAGTCAGTTAAAGGGATGAGTGGGGGGCTGCCTTGCATGAACAGAGTCCCTCAGAATTCTTTTAAGTTTTTAATTGTTGTCACTGCAGCACACATGCACACGAACTTGTGTTGGTCTTCCATGTGCTCATCTTGCAAGCCATACATAAGCCACCATCTGCCTCTTACAAACAAATCTAGTGCACACGCTACAGCCCTGTCCCATGAATGGAACAAGCGCTGGCACAGCTCTCTGCAAAACCCTGGCAGACTTTACTCCATTGCTCAGACTGAGGGGGCAAGGCAGGAGGGTATGCTGTAAAAGCAGCCTCCCAGACAAAAGCCAGAGCGCCAGGATATCCCCACAAAACAGCCGCCCTAGGAAAGCCCAATCTCTGAAGCAGGACAGCCAGGGGCAAAATGTAGGCTAGACAGGATTATTTCTCTCTCACACACACACTCTCACACACACACAACCACTCAGCAGCTAAAACTCTTCCATGTATGGAAAAGCAGCACTGGCAAGTTAAGTTTCTGAATTTCATTCAATGAAAAAACAGAAACGCTGATGCACCTTACTATGCAAGGCAAATAAACGGCCATCAGGCAACCTTCTATGCTTAACAATACAATTCTCACCCCAGCCACCCCCCCCCCGGACTTCAAAGGGCTTCGGGCGCCCCTCTGCTGAGGACTGCATTTAAGTCCGGCCAGTAGCGCCCCGCAATCTTAGCTCTGGGCAGGCACAAGCGGGCAGCAGTTGAGGCGCAAGCCTCCCACGGACGAGACGCGGTTCTGCTGTCAGCTCTCCGGGCGGGCGCTTTGAATCCAAACTGCAAACGGGGTAATAAATTGGCCTTCACAAAGGCCTCCTCTGCTTGTAAACCTCCACTCCCTGGGATGCCTGCCGGAGGCCAACATCACCTCCAGGCAGCCGGACGGGGAAGATCACGAGCGGGCAAAGGGTCGAGGGGAGGCGCTCTTACAGGGCAGCCCCCCCGCCCCGACCCTGCACCCGCCTAACAGGCGGCAACCAGCAGGCTCGCGGCAGCTCGACCAGGCCCCTGGCTCGCAGCAGACTTCCGGAGCAGAGCGCCGCCGCGCCGCCTCTGCTGGCGGCCCTCTTTGCTACTGGGCTCACCGGCAACAGGGCCGTCCCCAAGCGGGGCTGCAGCTGCGGGACCGGCAACACGCAGCCGCAGTCCGGGGGCCCCTTCGGAACCCACCACCTTCTCCCACCGTGCTGAGTGCCGGAGGCGCCTGCGGGTCGGGAGGGAGCCGCTGGCCTGGCCCCCCGCTGCAGGCCGGACGCGTTTGCTCCGCTACGAGGGGGCCGGAGGGGCACGGTCTCTCCCCGCCTTTTCTGGCGCTACGGCCACAGGCGAGGCTGCAGAAGCCTCCCCGCCTCCAGAGCCCTTCCCGCCAACGGGCTGTGCTCGAGGGGGCCCCAGGCTGTCAGGCGGCGAGGGCCTCCACGGGCCGGGCCGGGCCGGCTCCCGGGAGCGCCTGCTGCTGCTGCTGCTGCTGCGCTGGGCTTCCTTAGAGGCCAGCGACGTCGTCGAGCGGGCCCCAGCCTCTGGCTCGCCTGCGGCGTCTGCCCCGCGGCCCTTTCCAGCAAGCCCCGACAGCAGAACGGCCGGCGGCAAAGGGCGAGGCCTGGCCGGCTCGGAGAGGTTGCAAGAGAGCCCGGCCAAGGCTCTCTGGCGCCGCTTCCCCGCTGGAGCCCCGGCCCGGCCCCCTCCGCGCCAGCCACTTCTCCTGGCCGCGTCCTGCGCGGCGCCACTCCAGGCCAGCGCCATGGCGGCGGCGGCAGCCGAGCACGCCACAGGCCCGGCCCGCGGAGGCCCCGCTCCAGAGGGGCCGCCCGCGGGAGCGCGCGCGGGGGAACGGGCCTGCGCCTGCGGGGGCTGCGCGCCCCGGGTCCGGGCCCGGCCCCCTCCGCCCGAAGGCAACGCGCAGGCAGCCCCCCCCCCCGGCCTTCGGGGAGGGCGCTTGCCCCGCCAGGACAAAGGCGCGAGCGGCGGGGCCAGCGCGCGCGCGCGCCCAGGCTTTGTTCGGGCCTTACCCGCAGCTGGCCGAGCCGTCGCGGGGCGCCAGGCTTTGAATCCGTCGCGGGGCTCGGGCAGGAGGGCGGGAGCGGAGAGAGCGCGCGGGCGCGCGCGCCTGAGAGGCACCAAAGTTGCTGCGCGCCTCGGCCCCGGGCAGGGAGGGAGGGAGGGAGGCAGGGCGGGCAGGCTGACAGGAGGCGGCCCCCACCCTCCCTCCGCGGGCCGGCAGCCAGGCGCACGTCACCGCCCGGAGGCCGCTCCGCTTTTAAAGGCGCACCCGCTCCCGAGAGCCCCGTACGAGGGGCGCCCGCTTGGCGCGCTTCGGCTTCTGCTGGGGCGCAGGGCGGCGGCCACTCCGGGGCCCTCGGGCCTCCCCTGTGCGGCACGGGCCGCCTCCAGGGGTGGGGCGGGAGCGCGAGGCTTTCCGTGCGCTCGAGGCGGGGCGCGTCCCGCCCGGGGAAGGCCCGCGCCCCTGGCCCGGCAGGCAGCTGCGCGCCGTTCGCGCCGAGGCTGCCTGGAGAGGGCGCCACGAGCCGGCGCGCCAGTCCGTGGCGCAAAACAAAGAGGCGGCGCGCCTGGCAGCCGGGGGCCTCCTGCCGGGGAGAGGGGCGCCCGCCTGCAGAGGGGTCGCAAAGGCGGCAACGGGCAGCCCCGCGCAGGCGGGGGACAGGCAGGGGTCTAGCCCGCGAGGGAGCCCCGAGCCAGCCTCGGGACTCTGAGCGGCCTTTATGGCTTTCAGCGCAATCGCTGTTCTCCCTTCAGGCTTGGCAGTTCCAGCCCCCCCCCTTCAACGCACAAGCCGCGCTCCCCCCCCCAAGACGCTGACGCTAACACGGTCTGCAATGCTAGAGCAGGAACTGGTCCGACAGCCCCGTAAAGGCCAACTGGACTGCCAAGGAAATCTGCAGGCCTGCCTACCTCGGACGAGGGCGGCAGTGAAAGTGTGCTTGTGACGTTTGGGGAGCTGCGCTCTTCCCCCCGTTAGAAACAGCACAAGAGAGGCAGCAGAACCAAGTCGGAGAGCCCCCCCCCCCACCTCTCTGGCGTACCTACTTCCCTGCTGTTCGGCTGTAAAAGGGATGGAACGTGGGAGAGGGCCCTTTAAGGGGCCTGCACATGTTTTAACCCTTTCCCTCCGACTAGACGCTGCAGGAGCTCATCAGAAACAGCTGTTGGAAGCAGAGGCCCATTCCTGCAGCAGCCCCGAGGGGCCTGGAGTGCCTGCCCAGTCTGGCAGCCAGTCAAGTGGCTTGCTGCTATTTCCCTGCGGCCCTCCAAGACAGAACAGATCTGCTCAGGGCAGGCTCTGCTTCGGGAGGTGGCCACAAGGGCGGCTGAGCCCCCTTACAAATACTTTAGTGCAAAGCTGCACTGGAAGAGCAGACCCTTTCTTTTTTCGCTAGAGAATAACAGGAGCCCTATCTGGGGCTTCCGGTGTCCAACTTTCGCTGGCGCAGCAAAGACGCCTGCAGACCCACACCTGCTATTAGCGCTCCTGCACTGTCCCCCAGACCTCCTATAAGCAACCCTCGCCCTGTTCTAGCTCTGCATGCTGTAGGATAAAGCTATGCTCCTAATACACACCCAGTGTGGTGTAGTAGGCTCCAATCCACACTCTTGCTGCACGACCTTGGCCTAGTCGCAGCCTAACCTTCCTGACAGGGTTGCTGTGAGAATAAAATCGAAGAGAGGGAAAGGATGCAAACTGCACTGGGTCCCTAGTGGGGAGATAGGCAGGATATCAATGAAGTAAATCAATAAGTAATACCTACACCTGGCAGCCAAAGGGTCTCCAGTCCAAAGTGATAGGGAATTTCTATGACCCCTATTCTAAAAGACCTACTTATGAGCATTTATTGGAGAAGACCTGTTGCACAAAAGACAAAAGTTATTATTTGTAAGCAGATTCCTCTCTTGTGCTGTGGTTAAGTAGGGTTAGAGAGCCCTATCGCAAGGACAGTATCTCGTTTTGACAGTGGGGACCCACCTGGGTAGGAAAGGTCAAACAAAGGTTCAAGGCTACAAGTGTCTATATACCAATGCCCAAAGTATGGGCAATAAGAAAGAAGAGCTTGAACTTCTATTGCAAACAAAGGGCTACGATATAGTAGGAATTACTGAGACTTGGTGGGATGATTCCCATGACTGGAATGTGCTAGTGGATGGGTATGAGTTGTTCAAGAAAAACCGGAAGGGTAGAAGAGGAGGTGGAGTGGCGTTGTATGTGAGGAGAGGGCTTGATTGTCAAGAAGTTATGGAGAATGGGGCAGCCCGGTGCAAAACATATGGGTAGAAATAAGGAGAGGAAGGACAAAGGGTATTATTGTTGGAGTCTGCTACCGACCACCTGACCAGTGAGAAGAAACGGATGCTGCCCTCTTTGAACAGATTGGCAGAGTATCCAGACATCAGAACCTTGTAATTATGGGTGACTTCAACTTCCCCGATGTGTGATGGGAGACAGGCTCAGCAAAGCGTCATGAATCACACAATTTCCTGACCTGCCTGGCCGATAACTTCCTTTTTCAAAAGGTGGAGGAAGCTACAAGGGGTTCGGCCATACTGGACATGATATTAACCAACAGGGAAGAATTGGTAGATGAGATGAAGGTGGTGGGGACCTTAGGGGGAAGTGACCATGTCCTTCTTGAATTCCAGTTGCTGTGGGGAGCCAAGGAAGTTCGTAGCCAGACTCGTAGGTTAGATTTTCGTAGGGCCAACTTCGATGAACTCAGAGGCTTGATGAGAGTCATTCCATGGGGGAGTGTGCTGGAAGGAAAAGGAGCGAGTGAAGGGTGGGCCATTCTCAAACACGAGCTTTTGCAAGCTCAAGCCTTCACTATCCCAGCAAGACAGAAACATGGTAAGGGCTCCCAAGAAACCGATGTGGATGCACAGAGAGCTCCAGAATAAGCTAAGGGAGAAAAAGGAAATGTTCAGGAAATGGAGAGAAGGACAGACCTCTAAAGAGAAGTATATGAGGGTTACTAGGTACTGCAGATCAGCCATCAGAGAGGCCAAAGCTCAGTACGAGCTGGGTCTGGCCAGGAGGGCTCGCTACAATAAGAAAAACTTCTACAGATATGTGAGAAGCAAACGCAAGGTAAAAGAGGCAATTGGACCGCTGTTGGGAGTAGATGGAGAAACTCTGATGCAGGACAGAGAAAAAGCAGACAGGCTTAATGACTTTTTTGCCTCTGTTTTCTCCCTGAAGAACTCAGGCACATCTAGAGATAGTAGAAAATGTGGCAGGACACACCTGAGTGGCTAATGGACATTGACAGAGAGGTTGTGGAGAGGCATCTGGCTGCACTGGATGAATACAAATCCCCTGGGCCGGATGGGGTGCACCCAAGAGTGCTGAAAGAACTTTCCAGAGAACTTGCAGAACCCCTGTCCATCATCTTCAAGGCCTTCTGGAGGACTGGGGATGTGCCACAAGATTGGAGAAGAGCGAATGTTATCCCAATCTTTAAGAAAGGGAGGAAGGATGACCCGGGAAACTACAAGCCGGTCAGTCTGACTTCTGTTGCTGGGAAGATATTAGAACAGATTTTAAAGGGATCAATCTGTAAGCATCTGAAGGACCGCTCAGTGATCTGAGGAAGTCAGCATGGTTTTGTTCCTAACAGATCTTGCCAGACCAACCTGGTTTCCTTCTTTGATCAAGTGACCAGCTTACTGGATCGGGGGAACTCTGTTGACGTGATTTATCTGGATTTCAGTAAAGCTTTTGATATGGTCCCCCATGACATTCTGATGGGCAAACTGGAAGACTGTGGAGTGGACTATAGGACAGTTCGGTGGATAGGGAACTGGTTGGAGGACCGCACTCAAAGAGTGGTGGTCAACGGCGTTTCATCAGATTGGAGGGAGGTGTCCAGTGGGGTGCCGCAGGGCTCGGTTTTGGGCCCTAACAGATCTTGCCAGACCAACCTGGTTTCCTTCTTTGATCAAGTGACCAGCTTACTGGATCGGGGGAACTCTGTTGACGTGATTTATCTGGATTTCAGTAAAGCTTTTGATATGGTCCCCCATGACATTCTGATGGGCAAACTGGAAGACTGTGGAGTGGACTATAGGACAGTTCGGTGGATAGGGAACTGGTTGGAGGACCGCACTCAAAGAGTGGTGGTCAACGGCGTTTCATCAGATTGGAGGGAGGTGTCCAGTGGGGTGCCGCAGGGCTCGGTTTTGGGCCCGGTACTTTTCAATATTTTTATCAATGATCTGGGTGAAGGAGTGGAAGGGCTGCTCATTAAATTTGCTGATGATACCAAATTGGGAGGGGTAGCAAACACCCAAGAAGACAGAATTAAAATTCAACAAGACCTGAATACTCTGGAGAAGTGGGCAGCTGTGAATAGGATGCAATTCAACAAAGACAAGTGCACAGTATTACATCTGGGCCACAAAAATGAGAAGCACAAATACTGGATGGGGGATACACTTCTGGGCAGTAGTATATGTGAAAGGGATCTTGGGGTAAGAGTGGACTGTAAACTGAATATGAGCAGTCAGTGTGATGCGGTGGCAAAAAAGGCTAATTCAATCCTGGGTTGTATCAAAGGGGCCATAGCATCGAAATCGCAGGAGGTCATAGCCCCTCTCTATACTGCCTTGGTCAGGCCGCACCTGGAGTATTGTGTGCAGTTCTGGAGGCCACACTTCAAAAAGGATGTGGACAAAATCGAGAAGGTGCAGAGGAGAGCGATGAGAATGATCAGGGGTCTGGAGACTGAGCCCTACGAGGAAAGGCTGAGGGCCTTGGGAATGTTTAGTTTGGAGAAGAGGAGGTTGAAGGGGGAACATGATTGCTCTCTTTAAATATTTGAAAGGCTATCATTTGGAGGAGGGCAGGGAGCTGTTCCAGTTGGCAGCAGAGGGTAGGACTCGAAGCAATGGGCTTAAATTACATGCACAAAGGTACCGACTGGATATTAGGGAAAACTTTTTCACGGTCAGAGTAGTTCAAAAGTGGAATCAGCTGCCTAGGGAGGTGTGGTGAGCTCCCCCTCACTGGCAGTTTTCAAGAAGAGGCTGGATGAATACTTGTCAGAGATGCTTTAGGCTGATCCTGCACTGGGCAGGGGGTTGGACTAGATGGGTCTGTATGGCCCCTTCCAACTCTATGATTCTATGACTTTGTACTCAAGAATTTACCTTGGATAAGGAGTCTCTCAGGAGGACACCCAAGATTCCTGTGTGGCACCAGACATGTAACATGTTTAAATTACAGAGAGAGTTTACTGTCTTGTCGATCAGACCTGCTTTGTGCCATGTCTCCTGAAGAATTTGATTCTGAAGAATTTTTTGTATCTAGTTTTGTATAAATTTTATCTATTTTCTGTAAACAATTAACTTTGGAAAGTATATTTCTCTGCTATGGCTGATCTTTATGCATGTGTCGGAACATGGCACTGCATCTGGGTTTTATGTCAATAAAACTCATTATTCTTTATGGATCACACAATTTTTGGTGTCTTGATTACCCGTGGGTGAACATAATCTGAACGCAGAGTACCTTAAAGAAATTTTTCCTTAACACAAGGCTGCAGAGCACCACCTTAACACATTTAGAGCAGCCAAGCCCATCTGGTTCTTGCCCAATTACAACCGTACATCAGTCTAGTAAAAGCCATTAACCAGTGCTTGACATCCAAGGCCTTCGTGCAAGCCACCAGATCCTGAGGACCAGCCACTTGCTCAGGGCCGTGGGCAGCACTCTGAGCTCATATCCGCCTGCTCCAGAGGAGTTGCGGGAGAGGGACGGCTTAACTTTGGGTTTTGTGTTTGTTTACTTGTTTATGCCTGCCTTTTTCTCTCTGCATCTGCTTCCTTCTCATAACACGGAAAAGGGAGGGGGAAACAATGCAAAGATTAGATCTAGTCACATGGCCGTAAAAAAAACAGCATCTGGCATTTCATATGTATTTATTCAATGATGTTTTATACAGCAGAAGCTCAGAGCAGCATACATTGCTACAAGCACTTCTCAGCCAAGAACGGAGCTAATGAGTTTTTAAATGAGGCCCAGGCTGTTCCTCAAAAGGTTGGGCAGACGAGCAGCGACGGCCACTTCTTAAAAGGTCTAATTTGACTACGGAGCTCCCTGCACGCTGGTCACATCCAGTTTAGAGTACAGTACTGCACTTTAAATGAGGCTACCTCTGAAGTCCAAACTCTGGCAGCCAGGTTGCCAGGCACAATTCAAAGCACTGGAGCTCACGTTTAAAGCCCTACCATGTTTGAGAGCAGGGTGCCTTGAAGGACGGTCTTTTCCCATGCTGTTCTGTTCAAGAGTTAAGATCATCACCACCAGCCCTGCTCTCTCCTCATGCATGTGCAAGTGAAGCAGGCAGCAATCAAAGGCAGGGCCTTCTTAGAGGTGGCACCTTGTCTGTGGAACACCCTCAAAGCTCAACCTCTTCTGACACCTATTAGCATTCAGCCATCAAGCTAAAACATTTCTATTCATGTGGGGTAAATTTTTATCTCAGTTTTCTCAATGATTCTAGCCTATCTTCCCTGTATGTTGATGTCGGCTTTTATGTTCAAGGCGGGTTTATGCTGTTGTTATTTAATTAACTGCCAGCTTGAACATAGATGGTTTTACTCCAAGGAGACTTGTTTTATGGAATTATCTGTAACTAGCAACAAAGCCCATTAACAATACAACGGGCTCTGGCAGGGCCTCAAACGGGCAGAAATCAGGCTGGTGCCAGAGCACAGGAGCACTCCAGGGCCCATCACACCACCCCAACAGTGCTCCTGCACCCTGCACTGGCCCAATGTGGCCTCAAACGGACGGAAATCAGGCCAGTACATTCGAGGCTTGGGGAGGGCAGCGCAGGTGGGCCGGGCATGCCCACCACCGCCCTCCACGCCATCGTGGCTGGGGAGGACACAGGCAGCTCGCCTGTCCCACCCCCTCCCCAGCCAGGGCAGCTTGCCCATCCCACCCCTTCCCCAGCTGATCGTGGCTGGGGAGAGTCCCACAGGTGGCTCGCCCATCCCGCCCCTTCCCTAGCCAGGGCAGCTCACCCATCCCCCCCGCCCACCCTCAGGCAATCACGGCTGGGGAGGACGGAGGTGGCAGGCTTGCTCAGCCCAATTGCGGTCCATGGGCAGCTCACCCATCCTGTCCCCTTCCCAGGCCCCATCAGAGCTGATGAGGGCGGAACTGGCCTGATGCAGGCCCTTCCGAGGCCGCCTGAGATGCCTGTGCCTGCACCAACATAAAAGGTGACTCATCGGCAATACGGTTCACCTTTTATACAGGAGTAGATTGTTTTAATGAGTTACTGTTTAAATTGGTAGGTGAGCTGTCTCAAGCGGATATTTGATGAGGCTATACAAGTGTTAGATACGTGAAGACATACTAGAGTAAGGTTGCGAACCTCCAAGTGGGGCCTGGACGTCTCCCAGAATTACAAACCATCTCCAGACTCCAGAGATCAGTTCCTCTGGAGGAAATGGCTGCTTAGGAGGGTGGACTCTATGGCATTATAACCTGCTGAGCTCACTCCCCCAAACCCCACCCTTCCCAGGCCCCACCCCCAAATCTCCACTCATAGAGTTGGCAACCCTAATACAGTGTTCAAAATTCTAACGTCCCTGCGAGGTAGGGAAGACTGGACTTGCCAAGAGACTAGCAGCACTGATGACTGGGGACTTGTACCCAGGTGTTCCTCGGGGGTCTGAGTCATACATGCCATCCACTGTGCCTTCGGCTTTCAATCGCTCTTCCTCTTTTGATACATTGCCCCCAGGCAATGCCACGACATCTGCTAAAAGAACCCTTGCACGTTGTCAAGGATTCTGGTTCATGTTCATAATATGCACTTGGAATGCAAACAGGGTGCTAGCAAAGTCTCACAAAGATCCCACAAATTCCCACGTGCTTGCCTATTGAGGGTAACACCAGTAATGATAAAGATTATGTCTTTTAGGAAACCTGATACACCATTCTTGAACTTCTCACCGAAGAATCTCTGAGGCAGAATTGTAAAGTGCACATATTTTAAATTCATGTCTTTATACTGTTCAGCCCCTTGCTTTCTGTTTTGGTACTTAAGAAATAAGTATCAGCCACGTGTGACCTCAGGGAAGCTCTTTTTTTTTTTTGACCCAGGTAGAGACACGTCCTGAGAACATCTGACCTGGCATGTCCTGGTCACTATTTAATTACACAAGCTGAGGCCCGTCAGCAGAATATCAAAACACAAGTGATACAGAGGAGCAAGACGGGGGGCTAGAGACCCAACTAATGGCCACAGTCCCAGGGTAACTTTGCAGAGTTCTCAACTGTAATTAAAACAGGAGCAAATAGTGCCCAACCTTAGAACAGATTTTCTTGCTTCCTAGGAAAGGAACAGGGAAAAAAAAGGATTCCTGATCAGCAAATCAAAACTTTGCCTTCAGACTCCAGCTAGCAGCACCACAACAATGTTGACCAATACATGGCAAAGTAACAGAAAAGAAATGCTTTGATGGAGCGTAAACATATTCCAAAGAAAGATTACTTTTAACTGAAAAGCGAAACAACAGAGAGCAAGACCATGCCAAGAATGAGGCCCCCTGGCCAGGCAGAGGCGGAAGCAAGCTTTACAGGTTACAGGCAGCTCCGGCTTTTGGGAACTTCTTTCTGTCAGGCAGCAACAGCCAAAGAGGCCCCTGGGGCAGGGGCAGAGAAGCAGTTTAATGGCTCAGTTTGCCTTACAGAAGCCAAAATCCCAATCCACCCTGGTTTGGAAACTAGAAAGAATCTTTCAGCAGGCGCTACCCCAGCCGGGTGAATTCATAGCCTCAGTCACGCAAACTGATGAAGGATCAAAGTACTTTATTTAGAAACTAGCAAGTGCGAGGGTGGGGGGGAGATGGGGATGAAATGCTTAATATGCCGTCTAAGCCTGTTTATGGTCCATTTTGACCAAGTTACAGTTGTGGATATTGCCAAGATCCTGACATCTGTGAAGGCCACCACTTGAGCACTGGATCCCTGCCCATCTTGCCTGCGAAAATCATGTAAATGCCACATAAATGAGCCATTGACGTCTATCAGAAATCAGTCGCTTAATTCAAGGCGCCTTCTCCCAGCCACTCAAAGAAGCGGTTATCTGCCCACTACTTTTTTTAAAAAAAAACCTAGACACAAATGATGTGACCAATTATCACCTAGTCTCTAATCTGTCCTTTCTAGGCATAGAAAGGACAGAGCAACAGCAGACCAGGCGTTTTTGGATAACCCATTTCAGTCTGGTTTCAGGCTGGGCTATGGGGCAGAGAAGGCTCCAGTGGCTTTAGAGGATGACCTCCATCTGAATGTAGACAAAAGCCATGCTTCTTTGGATCTTTCTGTGCTGTTTAATATGTCATATACATCTGCTTGTTTGGTCTCATCCTTGTTTTTCAGCTCTGTATTGGATTTCTGCTCATTTTCAAATTTCTGCTATCCTTACATAACCCCTGCATTGTTTATTGAATGTCCCAGCCATATAATATGTAATCTGTCCTGAGTCTCAGTGAGAAAGGTGGACCATAAATAATGCAAATAAATTATTATAATGTAATAAGGAAAATGCCCTGACCTGGATAGCCCAGGTCTGATCTCAGAAGCTAAGCAGGGTCGGCTTTGGTTAGTAGTTGGATGGGAAACCTCCAAGGAAAACCTGGGTCGCAGAGGCAGGCAATGGCAAACCACCTCTGTTAGTCTCTTGCCATGAAAACCCCACCAGGGGTTGCCATAAGTCAGCTATGACTTGAAGGCACTCTCCGCCACCACCAATAATGTAAATAAATTATTAAACAAACTAGCTACATGTGGGGGTAGGGGGAAGGGAATTCTGAGAAGACAGCAGTCTGGGGACACAGAAGGATGCGGGGTGTTAACACCAATACCAAATGTTTGCAAAATCTTAAAGAAAGGTAATACAAATTAGTTTGTCCTGGGCCCTGCACCCCCTTGAGACAGCCTGGTTGCCACCTGCTCACCTCCCTATCTGTCCTCCTACTCTATGCGTACACGGTATAAAGTCCTCCACGGGAGCCTCTGCTGCAGCCTGTCCGAGCCTCATACCACCTCTCCAGCCTCTCCCCTTTTAGGCACACCTCACACTCTCAAAGCCACAGTCCTCGCTCAACGTCTTGCGCAAAACCAAAAAATCGTTCCAAAGCACTCTGCGCGTTGCCTGAAGACGCTCCGAAGTCTGGGTGTCGGTCAGATATTCATGGCCTTTACATGCAGCATACCCAGCCCGACGGGATTTACTTGTTAACATACTAGATGCTGCCAACACCCCTTCCCTGGGCTGTCAGGGCACTGGCCCAGCAAGTGAGCTGTTAAGGTCATGTCCTGTATGACGATTTCCCTTCGTGGACAATTAGAAAGAAAGAAAGAAAATGTATACTCACCATCATCACATATTAAATGGGACACGATAGTTAGTTTTTTTTGCCACTGGTACACAAGCTTTGCAGATGTGTGTAGGGATAGTATCTCGTATTATACAGGATGACCTTAACAGAGTCACTTCTGAGAGAACAAGAAACTCTTGCATTTTTTAACTTGCTCCTCGGAATGGGAACCCAAAGGGCCTGTGGTTAAGTGGTTCGGTTGCGAATCAGCACTCTGCTGGTTCGAATCCCACAACTGCCATGAGCTCAGTAGGCGGCCTTGGGTCAGCTCCAGCTGTATTGGGGGGATAATAACAACACTAACTTGTTCACCACTCTGGGTGAAGCACTAATCTGTCTAGAAGAGCAGGATATAAGTGCAGTTATTGCTGTTGTTGTTGTTTTCCCCTCTTCTATTTCGTCTTCACAACAACCACCCAGTACAGTAGGTGTGGGTATGTGGCCCTCATGTTCCACCGTGAACACGAATGCAAAGAATTCATTCAGTTTCTCTGCCCTCTCTCTTAAGCAATCCTTCCGTTTCTTTCTCACTTCCTGCTCCTGAGATATTCGAAGAAGTGCTTATGATTTCTCTGGGTGTTTTGAACCATCTGCTCCTCAAAGTCTTCCGTTGCTCACCTTACTGTCAACTTACATTTGTTTTGCCAGACTCTGGGTTCCCTTTCCGTTCATCAAATTGAGGCAAATCTTCCACTTCCTAAAGGAAGCTTTTTTGCCTTTTAAAGCTTCCTTTACTCGAGGCCTTAATCACACAAGCATCCTTTTAGACTTGCCGGTATCTCTCCTGATTTGAAGGATACCTTCTAGCTGGGACTCAATTGGCATCGTTTAAACCGTTTCCAGACATCCTGGAAGGATCTGACTCTTAATTCTCCCTTGTAACTTCCTTCTGACTAGTCCCTTCATTTTTGCAAGTCCTGCATTTTGAAATCAAAAGGGATATTTTAAATTTGGGGGGCAACTTTCCATTAGCATGAATACATTCAGTATTCATGCTAATGGAAAGTTGCCCCCCAAATAGTGTTGTGGTTTATTAACTTCGTTTATAATCTGCCTTTCTCCTCAATGGGGTTCCAAAGCAGCTTGCATTCTTCTCTGTTTTCTCCTCACAACAATCCTGCGAGGTAGGCTAGGCCGAGAGTGTGTGACTGGCCCAAAGTCACCCACCCAATAAGCTTCCAGGACAAATTGGGGATTCAAACCTGGTTTTCCCAGATCCTAGTCCAACACTCTAACCCAGTGTTTCCAAACCAGGGTTCTGTGGAACATCATCAGGGGTTCCACAAGAAATTGTAGAATAAATAAACAGCATTTATGAAAGACCATGAATCGTTCCAAATGTCTCTTCAAATATCAAGATTATCAAGGTCATATAAAGTAGGGGGAAAGGGAGAGAGCGTGCGGCTCTTTATAAATAAAATCTCTTGACAATTTAGCACAAACTGAATTGCGTTTCCCACCATCGACTTTCTTCTGGCGTGTAAACATTTTCATAGTTAGCCTGGGGTTCCTTGGGATTTGAAAAATTAATTGAAGGGTTCCTCCATGGGAAAAAGTTGGGGAACATGCTCTAACCACTGCACCACACTGGCTGCTGTTCCTTATCAGTGGGATAACATCTACATCTTGCAGCAGGTCTTGGGCCCCACTCAGAACCAAGTCCAGGATCACCCCCCCGGCCCCCGGCCAACTGCTCCAATGCTGAGTTGTTTATGATGTTCAGAAACCTCATTTCGATGGTCTGACTCGAGCACATATTTGGCCAGTCAGAGTGAGGATAGCTGAGCCTGAGGTCTGCCTCACGGCTTTCATCACGGGAGTGATGGTTTATCTTCACTCTGAAGGAACGCTTTCCGTTCAAACCAAGCCCATCTCTCCATTTGGCTTGACCCAGAAAGGTTCCCCACTGCCTGACAAATCTAAACCCTTCCTCCAGGCACCACTGCATTCATACACCAAGACCTCTACGCTGCACCTATCTAGCTGGCCCTGCCTGTGGAACATGCTATCTTGGAAGTCCTGGCCTTTGATCTTCTGCCCAGTAACCAAATTTGTTCCTCCAGGGCCACACAACTACATTTCTCAACACACCCTACGACTGCAGACTAAATTTCATTTTAAATAGAGGGGGGGGGGACTACCTTATCAGACCTCCGTGTTCCCTCATTCTCTCCAGCTTCACAAGCAGAGAAAAGCCTTCCCGAACTCCTGGTGCCAAAGATCCTTCAGCAGGAAATGCCGGGGTGTGCCAGGGAGAGCTCTGGAATGGACTTCTGCTTGGTTTCAGGTCTCTGCAACCCGTGCCCTCCTGCATCACTGAATGTCTGAGCCATTGATCATCACTGACTCACACTGTGCAATCAACCTTAAATCTCAGTGAGAAAGGCGGACCATAAATATAATAGAAAGCCGGGGCCTGAGCAGACGCTCCGCTACTGCACCGCAGCTCCTGTGGTCAGTTTGGGAAGGAGCGGAATTGTGATGCTTTAGAGTAGTCAAACCTTAACAAGCTATTCTGCCTTGACCACAAAGCTGCTCTCAGAGTACATATGGCAAGACCGGGGCAGATCCGGTGTCATTCTCTCTCTGCGCCTGTGATGCCTCTAGATAAATACCACAGTGACCATCCCGTGGGGCTGACTAGCATTTATAGATTGCCATCAAAATCCACGACACTGTAGGGAGTGATATCAGCAAGGGATACGTTCCTGCCCTACAGGACATAAAATATGGAGCGAGAAGGGCAAGAAAGAGGTGTGTGACAAGGGTGGCAAATATGCACAGATTCAGTTACACACATTCAAGCTTTGTTGCAGTCGGGCACAACAGCAAGGGATAAAGCCAAAGACTTCATTGAAGAGTGGGGGGAGAATTCCAGGTATAGGGAACATCAAGCGAGAAGTCACAAAGGATGAGAACAAAGAAATACCAGCATAAGCAACTCTAGGCATGGCCTGTGGGAGACTTCTGGGAAGCCCAAAAGTAAGAGATAAACACAACAAAACAAGGTAAAAGGGAAGAAAAGGAAAGAAGAAGAAGGAGCAGTTACTCCAGTTTGGAACCGTGCATGGAGAAACTGTTCTAAATTTTGCCATCTGAGAGGTAGGAAAATAGAAATGATGGCAGAAAATAAATCTTTATTTATTATTCTTTTATTCACGTTATTCGTAGTCCACCTTTCTCATCGAGACTCAAGATGGATTATACAGCGTAAGTCGATACAATCAACAAGACTACCAGGATATCTGGCTATTAAGTGAAACTGAAAACGATTAACTCTAATAAATGCATTATCATTAATCACATTTTAGCATATGAATTGTTGCCAAAATTATTTACTTTTAAATTGCTGCCAAAATTATTTACATTTAAATTAAAAAACCCTGAAAGTGTTGTATAAGCCTACAGTACAGATAAGAATTGTCATAACCCAATACTGTAAGTTGTTTTGCGTAAAAAATAAAATCATATTTTTAAGTTACAAAAGGTACAAAAAGCTTTTTTTGCATGTAGCCAAAGGCCATTACAGTCAAACACAGAAGAAAACATAAGTACAATGTGAATGTCATTGTTAAAATAAACAAAAATACTTATCAGGTTAAAAAACCTTCCACTCAGCTTTTGCTCATATTTTCTTAGTTGCTAGAGCAAACTGTGACGCTCTGTATGAGACGAGTGAGTTGGCATCCTGTGATGTAGGGGTGTATGTTGCTGTCGATAGAGGAAGTGGGAGTGAATAAAGATGTAGGAATGTGTTTTAAATATTATCTTGTAGGAGATTTTAACAAGCAAATTTTGGACTTGGCATGGAGGATTTACTGAGCAAAACATAACACATCCGAAAGAAGAATGATCAGCTCCTCTGCTTTCGAAGAAAAATGTCGGGTCCCTCAAAAGCGCTGAGAGAAATTTGGTTTTAGGCTCTGCGTCAAGAGAGCAGGATAGAATATCGTGGGGGAAATCCTCTGGAATTGGAATACCACGTATACAAAAATGAAAAACAAATGGGTGTTTGGGAGTAGCGACCAGCAAGCGAGGAGGCTGTTGGCATGGTCTGAAACTGAATAGATGTAAAGGCTATTCTGAGACGGCGGAGGTTGTTGCTGGACTGACAGGGGGCTCTGACAGGGTCTCCTCTGAACAGTTGAAACCAGAGTGAGAATCTGGAGCCAGAGACTGATCGTCTACTTCAAGCGGCATCACGCTGGAACACCCAGTCACGAATGTTGTTGCCCACCACAGAGACACCTTGAGTATCATCTGAGATGGAGCAGCACTGTAGATTACTATACAAAGCTACCCAGGCAGCATATTTATGCATCATCATGAGCTGCTGTCCCTGGACTTTTCCCAGAATCTAAACATGATGCTGGCATGGAACAGGGGTCATGGGGGGGGGGGGGGCGCGCAGAGGTGGCTGTGAATTTCCTGCATTGTGCAGGGGGTTAGACGAGATGACCATTGAGATACCTGCCAGCTCTATATTTCTATGACGATGTGTATATGGACCCTATTGAAGGCAGACCCAAGTTCTGCCCACATCAGGGATGCCCGGGTGCCTCTGAACGGAGCAAAAATTCTCATTAAGAAGTTATTTTGAACGGATTCCAGTTTTGTGACCAGGTGACCATTCGTATCCCAGACCTCCACTCCCTACAAGAAGTTGTGGGACAGACTCTGGTATAATTTCATAGCTGAGTCTATCAAGAACCCGCCCCCCTTGTACTGTAAAATAGCACCAATGGTTCTTAGAACAACAGATCTAGTAATAGCCAAATGAGCCCTCCAATACACAGTTTTGCTAAAGCTCACCCCCCAAGGTATTTGAAAGTGCTGCAGTAACCTGTTAAGGCACCATCAATGGACCACATGAATTTTCAGGGCCTTTTTCTCTAGACCATCACTTTGGTCTTAGAATTAAAGCCTCTTCTTTGCAGAAGTTGCCCAACTTTTGTAGCATCTGTTTGAGACCAATGCATGTGAGAGACACTAGAACCACATTGTTAACATATAAAAGATTTGGTATTTTGCAGAGATCTAGTGGAACAAACTTACAGTGATTTCATTGTTAGGGCCTGATAGCCTTAGAATCCTATCATTTAAGTATACGTTGACTAAAACCTTGCCTTTCATCCCCAAAATCACAGGACTTTCTTTTTTCTGTTCTCCCCAAACTCTCCCAATTTTTCCACTAAAAAACTGGAAAAGGCCTAATGTTTTTTCATGCTATACATTTTAAGTGTGAAAAACTTTGTCTTAAAAAGCATTTCACTCATTCTAAATAAAAATATGTTACTGGAATTGTTCCCCCGAATTTTCCATTTTTCCTTTGAAAAAAGTGCTCAGAAAAAAATTGTTTTTTTCCCAGGCCTTAACATCTCTATGACAGAGAACAATGTTTAAAAATGAAGAACATAAAATTCTTATATATAAAGACCTGACGTGAGAAGCATCTCTAATGAACAGCCTACAGAATCAACAGACAGCCCAGTCTCCCCTCGTCCTGGCTTCAGCACCAGCTACTAGCTGCATCCCTGCCAGGACTACCCAATAGTGCCTAAATCGGGGTTGGCACCTCAGTCAGTCCTTCTTTTATTACTTCACTTTTGTTCAAAAGATTCCATGAAGCCAAGAGAGCTACCATACAGATGACAGCTTACTTTTAGATCCAGAGGAGTTAGCTGTGCTAGTCTGTAGTTGCAAAATAGTAAAGAGTCCAGTAGCACCTTCAAAACTAACCAACTTTATTGAGGAACAAGTTTTCGAGAACCACAGCTCTCTTCGTCAGACGAAAAGAGCTGTGGTTCTCAAAAGCTTATGCTAGCTTACTTTAAAATTTCATTTTGATGCCAGTTGTTAGCCTTTAACAGTTATTGCTACTTTGCTTTGTTTATGCTCTAATTTCATTTTTAAAGCATTAACTGTAAGCTGACCCTGATGTTCCAGGTTAAAAAGCAAAGGTTAACTAGCAACAGTTCAGTGAATCAATTTATGTCTATAAAAGTGACACAAATAATGTACTTAATTTTTTAAAGGTCAGTTTCATTGTTTCGTATCGAATTTGTTGCTGTAACTAGCACAAACACCAAATTTGCTGATTAAGATATCTTTCTATTATTTTAATAAAGCTAATGCTTTAAACACCCTGACCTGGATAGCCCAGATGAGCCTAATCTTGCCAGATCTCAAAAGGTAAGCAGGGTCAGCCTGGGTTAGTAACTGGACGGAAGATCAGGGTTGCAGAGGCAGGCAATGGCAAACCATCTCTCTTGCCATGAACACCCCACCAGGGGTCACCGTAAGTCAGCTGTGACTTGAGGGCACTCTCCACCCCAGTGCTTTAAAAATGCTTGAAATTTACCCACCCATAAATCTCTCCAGATGCTTCCCAACACAAACACAGAGCAGTACACAAAAAGAAACAAGTGGGCAAGTCGTATTACAAGAGATCAAAACAATATGAGCTCCTGTGTTTTGCTTTGGTTTCAAAATATACAGGGGAGGGGAAGGGAGGGTAGACATGCTTCTGGAAACAGCAAAGAAAGCCAGACATTTTTAAAAGTATTCTTAAGTATGAGTTGATACGTAGAGTGTATGTCATTTATGGTGTTAATGTAATATTTTAATGTAAATCTAATATTGAAGTTATCTGTTCGGAGCCTGTTCGCGTGGTGAGCAGTCTATATAAGTCAAAGCAATCAAATCAGAACTGTAAAAAGAGTGAAATTATTTTCTTCTGCCTTTCCTAGTCTGAAAAAAAATGCAGCTGCTGTACATGAAGCCAAGGGGCTATAAACATCCATATTGGGTAATTAAAATCTAATTAAACAACACAAGCCAAGACATCTAATTGCACCTGCACAGAGACAAGCAATCCTCACCAACTACCTTGTTTCCCACCTGGCCTACCTCACAGGGTTGTTATCAAGAGGCAGCACAGTGGGGTTGAGTTGCCAACCTCCAGGTGAGGCCTGGAGACCTCCTGGAATTACAAGTGATAGCCAGGCTAGAGAGATCGGCTCCCCTGGAGAAAGTGGCTCCTGTGCAGGGAGGCTCTATGGCATTATACCCCGCTGAGGGCTTTCTCCGCCCTAAAAACCGCCCTCCCCAAACCTCCAGGAATTTCCCGACCAGGAGTTGGCAACCCGAGGAATTCGTCGCATTTCCCTCAGAAAGGGCTCACTGCTTCCCCTCCTCACCACCACAGCGGCGTCACTTTTATTTTGATTTTTTGGTTCTCCGCCCCAGCCGTCCTTATTCCTGTTTCTCTCCCGCTGAGGGGCCGGGCCTGTCCGGGCCTTTCCTCCCCCTCGCCGCCTGCCTCCTACCGTCAGGCCCAGCTAGGCCGCAGCGCCGCTCCCGCGCTCGCTCGCTGCTCCTGCGGTTCCCGGGGACACCCGGGAGGGCCAGGAAGCCTCTCCGCCGGCGACGCCTCGCCCTGCTCCCCGCTGCGCGGCAAACGGGCCTCCGCCAGCCGAGCGACGACTCCTCCAGAGACGCCCTCAGACGGGAGGGCGGAGAAAACTACATTTCCCGGCGCGCCCCGCGGCTCGGGCGGCGCCTCCCCCGCCCTCCCGAGGTGTGTTCCCGTCGCCATGGCGACCGCCCAGCGTTCTAATGTGCGGTGCAGGCGCCGGGAAGGTGTCGGAGGGCGCGGGCGGCCGGAGATGGTGAGCGCCTGCAAACCCGTGCAAGAGGAGCACGTCTGAATGGGGAGCTCGGGGGTGGCTTTAGTGAGGCGGGCAGCATTAGGCTGGCGGACGCGTTGGTCTGTAGTAGAACAGCAGGGGTTGAGTCCAGTAGGACTTTTGAGACCCACAAGATTTTCAGGGTTAAGCTTTCGAGAGTCAGAGCTCCCTTCTTCAGATACAAGGAGGAGAAATCCCGAGCCTTTATATATCCCACTCAAGAGGCGGGAGGGGTGTTGCAAAGAAGGGAGTCGGGCTGCAAAGTAGAACAGAGTATTAACAGCGGGGCTTGATTAGAGCAGAAAGGAGCTTCTGTGGTGAGAACAGCCGGATTTGGGTCTGGTGGCACCCTAGAGAGAGACAAGAATTTCACAATAGAAGATTTCGAGAGTCAGAGCTCCTGTCTTCGCGTACAAAGATGAGTGGCGATCCCGGAACCTTTTTATATCTCGCTCAGGAGGAGGGAGGGGTGTTGCAAAGGAGTCGGGCTGCAAAGGGAGAGTATTAACAGCGGGGTGTGATTAGAGCAAAAATCAGCATCTGTGGTGAGAACAGCCGGATTTGGGTCCAGGGGCACCTTAGAGACCAGCCAGATTTCCAGGGTAGAAGTTTTTCCGGAGTCAGAGCCCCCGTCTTTAGACACCCGCCTTGGCAAGATGCCCCACCTGGCTGAAGGAGAAGGAGCAGCCAGGAAAATTTCTGCTAAAAGCTTGCCCTAAAAATCTTCAGGGCGTGCAGGTGAAGAGGGGGAGGCAGGGAGCTGCGCAAGAACCCGAATGGGAAATTCCTGGAGATTGCGGGTGAGGGGGAGTGGACCCTGGAAAGGAGGGAGCTTATAATTTAATAATATATAATAACATTTGATTTCTATACTGCCCTTCAAGACAACTTAATGCCCACTCAGAGCAGTTTACAAAGGATGCTATTATTATCCCACAACAATCACCCTGTGAGGTGGGTAGGGATGAGAGAGCCCTGAAAGAGCTGTGATTGACCCGAGGTCGCCCAGCTGGCTTCAAGTTTGGAAGGAGGAGGGGACCTCATGGCCCCCGAGCCCACCCTCTGGAGCTGCTTTTTCCTTTGGGGGTTCTGATCTGTGTGGCCCGGAGACCAGCTGTCATTCCGGAGAGCTCCAGCCACCACCTGGAGGTCGCTACCCTGCGGTCAGGCGAGAGGGCATGCAGGCAGTACCCCGGAGCATGATCGTGCATGGGGGCAGTTTTCTGCGCTTGAAAAGCACCAGAGCCCCTTCCTGGGCGCAACAAATAAGTGGTGGCAGTTCGCCCCGGAGGGGATGCACTGCTGCCAGGGCACGAACAGCCGCCCCTTCTGCAGCACGGTCATGGGGGACGCGTGCATTTGCACAGACCCTTGCCAGCGCCCTGCTAGGCACAGGGCACAAGCGCAAAAGGCTGCCCTGGGAGAGGCTCTGCGAATCCCCAGAGGTGGTTTGCCCTCAGGGGAAACGAGGCAGGGCGAAGAGAGCAGAGGCTGACTTGATTCGCCAGGCAGGAGAAATGAACCAAAAGAGAAAAGAAACTCAAACAAGGCCCTGGGTGGCCTGCTGTCTGTAGTAGCGAGTCACGACTTCATCCCAGCTTTCGGCAACCCCAGGCAAGGGCCTGCCTCATCCTCCTTGCAGGGCCCTTTCTGAACATCCCGCCCCCAGTGCTAACGGCCATAGCAACCTCTAGTTGCAGAGATCAAGATGGGTAGCTCTGTCTGTAGCAGCAGAAAAAGAGCAAGAGTCCAGTAGCACCTAGAAGACTAACAAAATTTGTGGCTGCGTATGAGCTTCTGAATAAATGAGCTGTGGCTCACGAAAGCTCATACCCTGCCACAAATGTTGTTAGTCTTCGAGGTGCTACTGGACTCTTGCCTTTGGAAGAGGTGTGGATTGCCCAAACGGAGGGCCGTATTGAAGGGGAAGAGTTATGCCAAGGGCTAGCATATTGGTGCCAGGTTTGGTGAAAGAAGCCCCCCCGCCCCCAGTCTGAAGAAGGCAATCAACACATTAGCTGTGCACAAACAGCCTTTGAGCTCTGCGAAGAGGAGAAGCAGCAGCCAAAGCGCTCTCAAATCAATGCAAGGGAGAGTTCTCCGTGCCTGCAAGAAGCAGACTGCTCAGCTTCCCACACCCAGCACAAGCCCAGCGCCAAGTCTCATCTTGGGCAAGCAAGGAAGATTGCCCCTGGATCTGGCTGGCTTGCAAACATGGGAGGGCAGTTAAGTGGGTAGCAGCGTTGGTCTGCAGTAGAACAGCAGGATTTGAGTCCAGGGGCAGCGAGCAATGAGATTTTAAAAGTGTTCACTTTCAAGAGTCAGAGCTCCCTTCTTCAGACAAGAGGTGGGGTCTGGGGGAGCTCAGTGGCACCTGGCATGGGCTTTCGGGAACCACAGATCTCTTTGTCAGATGCAACTGGCAGGGAGAGCTGTGGTTGTCGAAGGCCCATACTGCATTGGAATTGGATGGTCTAGCTGTTTGGCTGCTACAAACTAACAGGGCAAACTCCTTTGAAGCCAACTGATACACACACCAAAAGGAGATGTTTACATATACTAGCAAAGGAATGTTTTGATTGCTCCCTCCCCCTCCCCCCCTAATTGCCTCTTCCCTCTGCTCTTCTGTGTTTGTCCAGTCTCTGTATCAGGCATCTGACGAAGAGAACGTGATTCTCGAAAGCTTATGCTACAATAAAATTGGTTAGTCTTAACGGTGCTACTGGACTCTTTTTGAGTTTGCTACCACAGACTAACACGGCTCACTCCTCTGCAAGTAAAAATGGAGATCCTTGAGGCTTCGAGTCCCAGCTAAAGGTGGGTGGGATTTTACACTGGAGGGGGAGAGCATTCTGGGGAAAGGCAGGTGTCTTCTCTCCAGCGACACCCCTATTCTCAAAATGGCCAGCTAACCCCACAGGTGGCACACAGCCTGCACCAGTCACCAGTGGGGACTATTCTGGACTGAAACGCTTGGCCGGGGTTGGACGTGCAGAGGCAGACCTTCCAGGTGCCCTGAGCAAAGCCTCTCGAGTATCCGTCGAAGCCGGGGCGTTTTCCCCAACACAGCCCCAAATGCTGCTCTGACGGCCCATGACCTATTCAGAAATACCCACAGGGCAGGAGCGGCAGCAGACAGTTGAAGACATTTTGTCCCCCTAAGCAAGTGCACCCATTCCTCCTCCTGGACCCACACCCTTGCTGGCTGGATCCAGACGGAGCTCTTGCCCATCCCCCCCGCTACAATTGCTGGGTGGGAGGGGGAACTGAGCCCCCGAGGTGCATGAACACCCTCCTAATTAAGCTGCCCTAAGCAGTCCCGTGGGTGGCTTTGCCCAGGGGTGGCTCTCATGGCAAGCCTTTGGTATCAGAGGCTGCCAGCACGAAGACCCAACTGCCCACTGAAGCTGACTTGCATGTCAGCATTCTTACCTGTCTGCTGTCTTACATATCAGCATTCAAGATTCGGGTCCAGCAGCACCTTAAAGACCGACTAGATTTTCAGGGTATGAGCTTTTGAGAGTTAAAGCCCCCTACTGGACCCGAGTCTTGCTCTTCTACAAGAGCCCAACACAGCTACCCGCTTGAAACCAGCATTCAAGAAAGGTCATAGATGCAGAGAAGTTAGCCGTGTTAGTCTGTGGTAGCAAAATCAAAAAGAGTCCAGTAGCACCTTTAAGACTAACCAATTTTATTTTAGCATAAGCTTTCGAGAATCAAGTTCTCTTCGTCAGATGCCTGATACAGAGACTGGTCAAACACAGAAGAGCAGAGGGAAGAGGCAATTAGGAGGGGAGGGGGAGGGAGCAATCAAAACATTCCTTTGCTAGTATATGTAAACATCTCCTTTTGGTGTGTGTATCAGTTGGCTTCAAAGGAGTTTGCCCTGTTAGTTTGTAGAAGCCAAACAGCTAGACCTGGCGTGGGCTTTCGGGAACCACAGATCTCTTTGTCAGATGCATCTGGCAGGGAGAGCTGTGGTTATCGAAGGCCCATACTGCATTGGAATTGGATGGTCTAGCTGTTTGGCTGCTACAAACTAACAGGGCAAACTCCTTTGAAGCCAACTGATACACACACCAAAAGGAGATGTTTACATATACTAGCAAAGGAATGTTTTGGTTGCTCCCTCCCCCTCCCCCCCTAATTGCCTCTTCCCTTTCTTGCTCTTCTGTGTTTGACCAGTCTCTGTATCAGGCATCTGATGAAGAGAACTTGATTCTCGAAAGCTTATGCTAAAATAAAATTGGTTAGTCTTAAAGGTGCTACTGGACTCTTTTTGATTCAAGAAAGGGGCACTGCTGCCCTCCACTGGGTAGCCACGGAGCAGGCAAGCCCTTAGCAACAGTCCCACTTGCTTTTCTTCAAGAGGGTGTGACTCAAGGAGCATCGCCCAAGAACCCTTGCAGCAGCACAGAGGATACTGGGGAGGAGGGACAGCAGCTGGCCCATGTCTTGGCCCCACCAGTCCATAAAGCAACCAGGTACTTGCAGGGTCAGTATTGGGATGTATGGGGAAAGACACACCCGTCTCTTCTCCAAACAGCCCGCTCCCCACTCCGGTCCAACATGGCAGCCAGGCCCCTGGAACTGTCTTTGGTCTCACCAGGGCAATGTCAACCACCCAACCCTTGTCTTGTTTCTCCCCACTTCCAGGTCAGAGTCTGCAACTACTCCCATTTCACAGATGGCAAGCCTGGGCAGTCAGGGCTTGTTCCTGCCATCCATGGACTAGCAGAGGTTTCTATAAAAATTTTCCAGTTTCAGGCCCCAGTCGCTGTACCTTCCTGCCCCCTTCTCTCATTAGGGGTCAAGGTTTTCTATAAAGTTCCAAGTGGTTGGGAGAAGGGGTGTGTGCTTCAGGTTTCTGATTCGGAATGATTCGGTTTTCCGAATCAGCCCCAGCATCGCTGAGCCGATTTGGAAATAGCAACGCAAAGTGCTTCAGAACACTTCAGACAGAGCGGCAGCAGCACGCAGTACTTTTCTTGCTGTTTGCAAACAGCAAGAAAAATGCTGCCGTTGTTGCTGCTCTACCGAAAGCTTTCCAAAGCGACTTTAATATCCAAACCTCAAAGCAGCTTGCCACTTCAGGATTTGGGTCTTTTCAAATCTTTTTCCTGCTTCAGTAAACCCAAAGCGGGAAAACCGAATCTTTTTGGGGAGCACACCTCTAGTTGGGAAGGCATCACCCAAGTGGAATATTTTGCCACCCTAAGCAAGACACACCATCCTCTGCTGGCCAGGTCCAAGCCAGACCTTTTCAGGGGTTACCCTCAGGGCTTGGCTTGTAGCCAACCACCAGCAACACAGGCGGAGGGTAAATGGCAGGCCCTTCCTCCTCTGCCAGTGACGGCTAGGAGCAAACCAAGCCACTCGGGTGCCTTGGATGGCAAACTGGCCCCAACAATGCCGTTGGCCGTCTCACGACAACCTGCCGCCTGTGCCAACCATTCTGCCTGTTTGCTTTGTGTTTTGTTAGCCCAACCAGAGAGATGTGCACACGGTGGAGTCACAATAAGGCACACATGCAGGCTCCGCCCATGGACTTCTCCTTCCGAGGGATCAGCTTCATGCAAGGTACAGCCTCAACCCCACCCCAGCCCCACCCACCAGGGCTTCTCCTGGTGTTTAAGGCTACAGCTACAGACTGGACAAGCCAGGAATCCCTTTGGCTCCTAAGGGAGACCAGGCAGAGTTCACAGAGGGGATGGAGAGTGCCCATGAATGGCTGAGGGAGATTGCTAAGGAAGGGTGTAATTCCCTATCTGTGGGCTCCTGCTAACAGGTGCAAGGAATCTCAAAGGATTTTGTAGCAATGTTGCAGCTTGAGAGCTCTCTCCCCTTCCTCCATTGAAAATCAGCCCAGCTGCCCTCCTAAGAAAGTGATCCCCCTCTCCTGCCATCTCAGAAATGGGGGAGGAAGAGCAGCAGCAGTCTTCCATGGAGGGTCATTTGTGGGTATTGACAAAATAACATGACAAGCGCAGCAGAGAGGCCAAAAAGTAGTTGTGTATGTCCTGAGCTACAAGGTGTTGCCCCAGGACTTCATGGATGTGGGGTTTTTTTGATCTTAAAAAGCCTTCCTCCCCCACCAGTGACATGTTGATTCCTAGAGAAATGCGTCTGTTGGAAGGAAAACTTCTGCTTTGAGTCTCTGTTACTTTTCACTGGTGGTGGGTGAAAGTGTTGTCAAGTCATAGCTGACTGCTGGGGCTTTCAAGGCAAGAGATGGAGAGAGGCACTTCGCCATGGCCTTCCTCTGCAAACCTCTTCAGAGGTCTCCCATCCAATGACTAACCAAGGTCAGCTCTGCTTGGCTTCTGAAATCTGGTCAGGCTTGCTTAGGCTATCCAGGTCAGGGTGCCACTTGCCCGTAGGCCAATCTAAAAGAAAAGCAGAGGCCAGCCGTTTTGCACACCTGCTCAGATGCACTCTTTGCCTGTCCCAGTGGCGAGATCTCCTGCCTCAACCCCGCTTCTTCCTCTGTGATCAGCTCTCCCCTTCAGCCCCTATTCTCCCTTTTCCTCTTCGTTCATCCACTTTTTGTGTCCCCCCCTCGCCCACAGACCTGCTGACAGAGGAGCCGCGCCCCGGCTTAAAGCCCATCAAGCAGACGCAAGAAGGCCGGCTGCTGACCCAAGCCATCCGTCTCAATAACAACACCCTCAACGACCTCACCGAGTTCACAGACATCATGAAGCAGCTGTTGGAGCGTCCAGAAGATATCTACTGGATCGACCTCTCCTTCAACGACCTGCCCAGCATTGACCCGGTACCCGCACCAGCTCTAAGTGGCACCAGGCACCCAGAGCGGGCAGAAGAAGGGAAGGGAAAGGCCATTAAGGGTTATGTGGTTTTCCAGTTACTGAAAGCCAGAGGGGTTGGTGGCGGAGAGAGATCAATGTGGAAATAATCCATGGATGTCTCTACAGCTCTCTTGGGAAATGAGGGTGTGCAAAAAGGATGGGGAAGTTCCACCTCCATTTATAACAATCTATATACTGCTCTTCTAGATCGATGAACTTATATACCACTCTTTTAGGCAGACGAGTGCCCCACAGCAAAGTCAGGGTTGTTATCATCCCCACAATGCAACTAGGGGGCTAAGGATGAGAAGAGTGGCTAACCCAAGGCCACTTGCTGAACTCACGGCAGTAGTGGGATTCGAACTAGCAGAGTGCTGATTGGCAGCCCAGCCACTTAACCACTATGGTGCAGCAGCCAACAAGACTCTAATAATAATAACCGTGTGCTTACATATCGCCCTTCTGAATTTGTGCGCATTCAAAGTGGTGAGCAAGGTCAATGTTGTTATCCCCACAATACAGCTGGGGGGCTGGGGCCGCCAGGAGTGGCTCACCCAAGGCCACCTGCAGAGCTCAGGGCACTAGTGGGAGTCGAACCAGCAGAGTGCTAATTCACAGCCCAACCACTTAACCACTCTGCTACAACACTTTTTAATATCCTTCCTCTAAGGAGCTCAGGAAAGCGTGTATCGTTCTTCTGTCCTCCATTTTATCCTCACAACCACCCCATGAGGTAGGCAAACAACTTAAGGGCAGGATTGGAACCTGGGCCTAGTCTAGAGCTCTAATCCTTGTACCATGCTGTCTCTTGCCCTACTGCTCACTGTTCGCCTGTTGCCAGGTGCTGACCACCTACTACAACCTCCGCACCCTCAACCTCCATGGAAACAGCATCCACAACCTATCAGAAGTTGACAAACTGGCCGTGCTTCCCCACCTGCGCAGCCTCACGCTCCACGGCAACCCCATCGAAGAGGAGAAGGGCTACAGGTGAGCTTCACAAGCCTTGGGGTGGAGGAGGGCAGGGCTGCGGGGATGCTGAGAGGCCGCCATGCGGAGAAAGAGGTACAGGCTGCACCTTTCAGCACCTGGAGGACTGCCGCATGTGCATTTCTGGGTAGAGTTTCTAGTCCTTGGAGGGGGCTAGGATAAAGGGGGCAGGGAGGAGCTGATTAATACTCAAGAGTGGCCAGATAAGGTGTTGAAGGGTCTAGTCCACGGAGCCCCTCACGTTGCCTGTCAGCATTATGCAATAGGAGAAATCAGACCAAGATACGGGTAAAGGACAACACAGGGAAGTAGACGGATCAGGCCGGGCAGGAAGCCTTGGCACCTGCCTCAGGCCTGTGGTCTGTTACTCCTGGGAAGCAACAGAATGGGCCCTGGAAAGGACCTAAATAGCAGCTTCCTCTGTGCTGCTCACTGGCTGCACCCACATGGGAAAGAGGAAGGACGGGCCAAAAGGAGAACCGAGAGCCATAGGCCACAAGGAAGGGGGAAGGAGGTTTTAGACAAGCCGTGTTCTTAGCTGGCAGCTCCCGACTTTCCTGAAGGGGAGAGAATTCAGATCAGTTCAGTAGGATGCTCCCCAGTTGTAAACTCACCCACCCCGCCCGCCCGCCCGGTGGTGCAGTGCCAAGGGAATGGTGTGTATATTTGAGTCTTGGCATGGAACTCTGGATCCTTTTCACTGGGCAGATCTCTCTTAGGCACTCCGAGGAGCTCAAGAATACAAAATGTGATATTTGGAAAGCCAGGAGGAGCTCTTTGAGAAATGAGAAAGCTCAAAAACCAGAGCCAGGAAACTAGCCCATGGCAAGGGAGGGCACTGAGCACCACTGATCAGAGAAAGCAAATTGTGGCCCAAAGGCCACTTCAGGCCCATGGCTTTTCATAGAAACAGAGAGCTAGAAGGGTACCCCAGGGGGCATCTAGTCCAGCTCCCTGCACAACGCAGGAAATTAACAGCGGTTTCCCCCCACCCCCACCCCGGTAACTGCTGCTGCTCTATGCCCAGGGAAAGGCAAAAAAACCCTGCAGGATTCCTTGCCAATCTGGTCTAGAGGAAAATTCCTTCCTGACCCCAAAGTGGCAATCGGCTTTACCTTGGGCATACAAAAGAAAGGGCCACAAAAGCCAAGCATTGGCTCATCCCTTCATGCATTCCCCCTTCTGTGTACATTCCTATCAAGTCACAGAATCATAGCTGTCAGGTGGCCATCTAGCCTCTTCTTAAATACCTCCAAGGAAAAAGAGCCCTCCACCTTCCAAAAAAGCCTGTTCCACTGAGGAACCGCTGTTACTGTCAGGAAGTTCTTCCTAATATTTAGCCGACCAGATCAGACTCTCAAGCTGCTTAACTCTTAGCAGGCCCATATACTGATGTTCTCTAGAAATAGCCGGAAGGCGATTAGGACCAGTGGAAAGGAAGGGGGAATCACCTCTAGGACTCTGCCCACTTCTTGGGAGCTGGTCACTGGCTGACCTGGCACCCACCTCTGAGCCCTCGAAACTGGACTGTGACCCTCAGACTGTACACAGCCGAAAAGAAATGGCTTAGGATAAGGAAGGCTGAGAGCCAAGACGAGCCCTTGCTGCCCAAACAGCCAGGCAGGAGAGAGGCAGCTCTTGCCTTCCTCTCCCTCAGGAGGAGCACAGAAGTAACTTGGCCTCCATGCCTTCTCCCAGGAGCTACGTCGTCTCCACCCTGCCCCAACTGAAGTCCTTTGATTTCAGTGGCGTCACGAAGCTCGACCGCTCCACTGCTGCTGTGTGGCGCCGCATGAACATTAAGCCCAAGAAGGTCCGGAAGAGACTGAGCGACTACTGATGGCCCGAGCCCTCCACGGACCCAGCAGGGCAAAGGGGCTGCCACCACCCTAGTTTAGGAATGAAGCCATGGAGTAGCTTTAGCATGAACGGAAATGCGTGAAAGGCGACGCGAGTCAGGGCTGGGGGGCACAGGGCAAATGCAAGATAAGAGAGTGCAACGATCTGCTTCTCTGCCCAGCAAACGTGCCAAAAGGCACCCCAGTACACATGGCACAACTTGTCTAGGATTTCTGCACATCACGCAAATAAGAGTATTTCTTGCCGACTTAACTTTGTTTCCAATGGAGGGCAAAGACAGGTTCCTAGCTTTCTTGCCATAAAAGTGGGGAAAGAGCCCTCCGCTCCTCCTCTCTAAAGGGCCCGCGGGGCCACATTCCTTCCCAGCAGCTTGGATTCCCATGCCCTGCCCCCACCTTCCCAGCCCTCGGAAAGTAGTAGACTCGTCTTGCTTGACCAGCACCGTTGTGTCCAAGCACAGTGGAGACTTGCCAGGTTGTCCAGTTTCTCCTATGCCCAGGGCCCCACCGAAGCCACACTGCCGCTTCCTCTTCCTGTGACACCCAGCCACTGTAGGTTCACCCACACAGAGGAGCCGTGCCGGCCAGAGCTGTGGAGGAAGGGGTCCTTGCATGGCCACGACTGCTCATTTCCAGAGAGTTCCGCTGCATAAAATTCCCCCGAAGATCCATGCCCATGGACACATTTCTCTTAATGTTGGCCGGCTGCATCTTCAATAAAGACTGCTGGAGCCGCGTGCGTGCTCAGACCTGGCTTCCGTTCTTGTCGTCGTCACAAGATGCCCAGGGCTCAAGCAAACTCCGTGCCGTCCTCCGAAGTCGCACGCTTCCACCTGCACTGCTGAGGTGGGACCAGGGGAAGAGCGCGCCAGAGGAGAGGAGTTGTTACCTGCAGATGTTTAGGTTTGGGATCACACTGACACAAGGACAGGCCCAGCTGGGGAGGGCAACCACTCCTCCTCCAGCACCTTAGGGGGTCAGCTACAACTGCAGGCTGCTAGCTGAGACCACTATCATTGGCTGCCCTCCCTTTGCTTTTGGAGCCATTCCCCAAACGGCACCACTCCCCGGTCTGTCAGGAGAGTGAGCAACGATGGCCACCAGGCCTGGGGGCCCAGTTCTCAAAAGCGTCTCAAGAGCAATGTGCCCACAGCCCAAGAGGAGCTCCTGTCTTCCCTGTCCCCCCCTCACTCCACACATACAAAGACAAGCTGTTGGCATGGGTGAATGTATTTATATTTTATCTACTTTAGCAAAAACAAAAAAAGAAGTTAAAACGAAATGATAGCTCAGCCATGTAAACCAGGGCAGCGGGTTCCACAGGGAGAAGAGCCACGCTACTGTTGCTCTTCAGCTGTGGTGCCCGTCCTGAATAAAAAATCCAACTCACCCTCCCGAATCCTAAAATACCCAAAGAGGATGGCATCAGAGAAGAAAAACGAGTTTACACACAGTGAGAAGTGACGTTGCAACCGAGGTCCCTCCTTCCAAAGAGGTTAGAATTTCAACTGTCCTACCAGACCAAAGGGTTCACACCTCAAGCAGAGCATTTCCAAATAACTGAGAGGCTGTTCCCTTCTCTTCCCTTCCCCCTTACCCCCCCCCCCCGCATGTGTCTCAGTGGCAGTCATTGTGATGTAAGATTCACGCTTCCTATGCGTTAAGCAAGCTCCGTGTGCTGGCGCTGCCCCCTTGGCTCCTCCCTCCAACCCTGCCTGAATTGGCCTGCTCAAATGCCCGCCCCCCGTCCCCCCCACAACCAGAGCTAGCGAGAGCAGGGAGCGGAGGGGGAGGACGCGCAAGAAGGCGGCAGCCGCTGGCCGTCCGTAACTGTCTCTGTGGCAAGGAACAGGAGATCCATCCTGCGGACTGAATTCCGGACCGATTTTGCTGCAGTGACGAGCCGATCAAGGGAAAGAAATAAAAAGTGAAGGGCTCGGGGGGGTGGGGAGGGGGGGCAGGATTGGCATCATGGGATCCCAAACTGTACAACCAGCTCTTCTTTCGCATCCACCCGGATCTGGGAAAGGGCACTGAAGGCGTACGCAGCTATCCGAGAGACCTGGAGGCAGGAAGAGGGGAGAATGAAATATCACGAAGGACCACGTCACACACAAGTTTATCCACCCCTAAATGAGCCGGGGCTGGGGGGCCGGGAAGGGGGGTGGGGTAGGGATGGCCGACAATCTTCTCACGTGCCTGTGTGAAGCGCACAGAGGCAATGTGCAGAGAAAGCAAGGGACAGCCCCAAGATTGAGGTGCCCAACAGCCGGGAAGGGGCCTTCAGCGTCCCCACATCTACCTCCTTAACCAAGAGGCCTGCCTGATCGCATGCGGCCCTCCCCTTCTAGGCACTCTGAGCACAATCCATGCGAGAGTGGGCAACAGCCACGGCCTGCCTGCCTACCACTGGGCCCCCGCATTCCTCTGGAGCAACGAGCCCTCCTCCACTGAGAGGGAGCAGCGCCACCAGCAGAATCCCGCCCCCATGGCGACTGCCCAAATCCCTAGCGCTTTCTGATCACTCCTTTCCTCCAAACAGCCCACGACCACCCTGTGAGGTAGGCTGAGTGATGGCCAAACGCTTGCCGACTAAGTTTCCGGGTCAAGCGAGGGTTTGAACCTGGTTCTCCGAGATTCTAGTCTGACCATTCGACTGCTAGGCTGGCTCTCAGTGTGTGGGTTCCCCCCCCCCAGAATAGCTTGGGGGATCAGATAAAAAGTACACACACATCCCATCCACAGAAATCTTTGTTGGTTCCAAGCGCGCGCTCTCGCTCTCGCTCTCGCTCTCGCTCTCGCTCTCGCTCTCTCTCTATATTTATTAACATCCAGCCTAATAAAGCGTTTTGGAGAACCTGCACGGTTTCGCACTGTTTTGTGTTAACTGTAAGCTCTTCGGCTCACTCTCCACAGGCAAGGTCTGGCTAAGATTCGGCCCTCCCGGGCAGAGACAGCCCAACATGCTCCGGCATCCCCCCACCTGCCTCCATACCCACCTGCTGCAAGTCTGCGAAGGGCACCGGGTCGCTAGCGAGCACTTGGTGGGGCTGGTTGGTCAGCGACGGGAGGGGAGGGAGCTTCTTCCAGTGCATCAGGTTGCTACTCAGCATGGCCAGCCGCGTGCTGGAGGGGCAGAGGCACGAGAGGGTGAGGGGGCAAGAGGGAACTGGCCCCTGGCTTTGTCGCAAGGGCAGACAGAGGAAGGCTCAGAACGAGCCAGGCTGCAACTCCGGCCCCAGAGACAGGTGCTTCGGGCTGGGGGGGCCCTCCCTTGGCTCCACTGGCAAGGACTGAGGAGCCCACTTCCTGTTTTCACGTGGCCGCCTTCTTCACTCTGGCTGGAATGCGCAGCAGCAGAATTATCGACAGGCACTGCGATCTTCCCCGGGACAGGAATGATTTGGGCATCTGAAGACATGCCGGGGAGTAAGGGAGGGCCAGTCTATCCTTGCCAGGAGGAAGGAGGCAACAGAATCATGTCAGCTGGAATCCCTTGGGGCACCACCTCTGGAGAGCATTCAAATAAGAGGGAAAACGGCATACCTGTATTGCCGGGCCCTGTCCATGTATTCGTGTTGTTCCATGCCCTGCGAATCCGCAGCTGAAACATCAATGATGTTGCTGCCGGAAGGGAGAGACAGGCCGTTATGAAGGGGAACGCGGGGCTCCCCTCACCCCAACACACAGCATCCCCTCACCATAACAGCCCAGCAGCGAAGCCCCTGGCAAACAGCGCTGCATCAATCCAGGGGACACACAACTCACAAGCCACACAAAACCCTCAGGACAAAGGAGGCCTCCTTTGGCTGGCATGACAAACAGGTGCTCTGGAGACCCTCTTGCAATAGAGCATGGCACTGCCAGGGTGGCCTCAAGGAGGCCATGAGCTTTTTGCTACCCACAGCCATTTTTGGGGTTCCATGCTGCTTGTATGGAACTCGGGGGGCAGGCATTCATGAGTCTTCTCACCATGTAACAACCCTGCAAAGTAAGCTACGTTGAGAGAGAGACTGACCCAAGGCCATCCCGTTAGCCTCATGGCGAAATGACCATATGCCGCACACGCCACCTCTGCTGCAAGGGATCCTGGGATGGCCCGTTTAGCTGCACGGTGCTCTGCTCGAGGGGCATCGAAGCGCCTTGCCTTGGCTTAAGGCCTGCTTATGTAGGACCGGGCGTTGATGCTGGAGCCAAAGATGTGGCTGCCACTGAGTTACACTAGCCATGGTATATGGCACCAGGCTCTTATGTCACCTGAAGGCCTCGGCCCAGCGTGGATCCACAGGGCAAAGTATGTGCCGTGCCACGGAGCCGAGACCTTGGGCCCCTCATGGAGCTGCTGATGTAACAGAGCACAGAATTCAGTGCGGGGAATAGAATTCTACCACCTCTCTCCCCAGTCTCATTTTTAGAAAAAAAACCTATTACTATTCTCATTCGTACAGATGTGAGAACAGACACTGAATTCTCAAAAGACTGGGGTGGGTGAGACATAGAAGAGAAGCACAGCTGTGTACATCTGCCTTCCCAACCTTCCTTCCTCAAACATCATAGAATACATAAGCAAGCTAATAATGCATGCTTGAAATTTTCCTATCAGGTTCAAAATTTAGCTTTCCCAGGCAGAGAATTTCAAGCTCATTTCTCCACTTGCGTTTTCCCCAGCAACTGATTTGGTATGAAGAACCTACATGGCTGTCTTGGCAAGGATGGACGATAGCAGAGCTTGCTCATCTGTCCGGGCTGAAGGCAGGCTGTAGCAGTTGGACTCTGTTCCATTTAAGGACTTGTTGGGTGGGCTGGTGGCAGGTTGCAGAAGGGGCTTCGATTCCTCCCCCTGGAGAGAAGAAAGAAGGGGACCATCAAGTGGGGGGCACTGCATGACACCCACAAGGGACCCTGTTCCCCCATGGCCCGGGGCATAAGCTTCAGAGGTCACCCTGAGCCGCTTCACACCACCAATGGACAGAAGACCAGCACCTGGAACGCAGACTCATTCCAAAGGAGATGGAACTGCCTGACATATAGCCCCAGTTCATGAGCAACAGCACAGGGAAAGCGGTGGTACAAGACCCTCCCCTTCCAGTGTAAGCAACTGGCCAAGTCGGCATCTTGCCTCCCCAGAGCGGCCAGGTTTCTAAGCAAAAATATTCCTCCCATCACCAGAACTGCCCATTCCCCCTCCCTGCAGTACAGAGCTTTGGCCGGGGGCGGTGGGGGGGGCACGGTGGAATCAGTGATACAGAACTAAATATTTTCATTGGTAACAGGCTTTATGAGCCTCTCCAAAAACTCAGAAGCCAGGCTTAATTTTCAGCCACCAAGGTTTTACAGATTACTTTCTAATTATTACTATCACAAAACCTAATTGGAAACTCTTCACAGTTTCTTGTATTTTTTTTAAAGCTATGACACACACACAAAGTGCTGTAGCATTGTAGTTAATATGGCATAATCCTAATCACAACAAAACCTCTATCCATCTCCTAAGTAAGCTTTGTACTTCTACCGAGAATTACCAAGAAGCACTTAACAGTAAATGACTGTTGAAAATACATAATGAAATGTCTAGGCACCATGGCAGCCAGGCACCTGGGATTAGGCCCAAAATATGGGATACATCTCAATGAGATTACTACAGAAAAAGCAAGCTCTTCACGGAGAAGACACTGAGGGGGGGAGAGCAGTGCTGGGACTATAGAAGACCAGATCATAGCAGTTGAACATTGAGAGAGAAACAATTGAGTCAATAAAAGTCAGTGGGGCTGGGAGAACACCAAAGACCTCTCAAGGGGGCGCAGACATCTTCCTTGCCTGGAAAACAGCTTTAGCTGCCACAGCAGGACCCGCAAGAGGGAGACATACAGCAGCAGTGCTGGGCTGAGTGAGTGCCTCCAGCTCTGGTACGGAGGAACACTCTGGCTGTGCCTCCGGTCGGTCACTCAAGCTCCCTTAAGACACTAGCCCAACGGGCACGGCAACTAGCCCTCTCCCCCCTGCCCTTCTGCAGGCCCTCTCGGGCCCCAGCTGGCTCCCAACTCACTGGCAGCTCTATCATCGGCATCAGGAACAGATTCCTGAATGGTCCTTGGCACCACGGCCCACGCAGGCTTCCTCGGTTCTTGCCTCAGCCACCAACCAGCTCTTTGGAAGAATGCTGAACCGTCAGACAGGCTGCAGGCAAGCCCTCCTCTCTCGTAAGCCAGGGCCCAGCCAGGCAGGCCATTCAGGACAGCGTCAATCAGAGCTACAAAGGCCTGTGAAACATGACTCCATAGAGGCACTGCGGCTGCACTCCTCACTGGAAGCAGACAAACATCTCTATTTCTTTAGGGCTGCTGGCACCCCCTGGCAGCACCTCACTCAAGGGACACCTCGTGGACTGGAGAAAGGTAGCTGGAACAGGCCACCCTCTGGCTTCAGCCCCCAGCTGCTCCCCAAGGCAAACACCCGCCCCTGTCCTTCGGAGCACCTTGGCCTGACCTCTGCCCAGGAAAGGAGAGAACACTCTGCCTCGGGCCTGGCACACACATTTTGCCCCGCCTCACTCGCAATCTCCTCCGACTTAAGTGCTTTCAGAACAGGGGGGGGGTGTCCATATGTGCACAGCATGCCTAAAAGTCACAGCTAAATACGGAACTCGTGCTTAGGCAAGCCACTGTATTGCAGGGCAAGTCAGGCAGACACTCTCAAGTGTTGACTTCAGCCCGTTCACCCCAGGTAGAATGGCACACAACCGCCCAGGACACTACCTCTGCCCCCCCCACTTCCCAAGCCTAACACAAGCAGCAGTGGCACAACCCACTGGCAAGCTCTCCTGCCTTTACCTCACACAGAAAGAGCTACCCTGCATTGTAGTAGCGCTTAAAGACAGATCGACTAGGGGGGACACATCATCTTTTACAACCAGAGTTCTCCCAAACCCAAAGTGTCATCAAACACTACAGTACTTTAAAAAAGGTAAAGGTCCAAAAACTGTGCAAACGCTGAGTCATTGCTGACCCATGGGGGGAAGTCGCATCACGACGTTTTCTTGGCAGACTTTTTACGGGGTGGTTTGCCATTGCCTTCCCCAGTCAACTACACTTTCCCCCCAGGAAACTGGGTACTCATTTTACCGACCTCGGAAGGATGGAAGGCTGAGTCAACCTTGAGCCGGCTACCTGAACCCGGTTTCCACCAGGATGGAACTCAGGTCGTGAGCAGAGCTTGCCGCTTACCATTCTGTGCCACAGGGCTCACTACTACAATACTTAAGAGTCCTAAAATAGTAAAGAGTCCAGTAGCACCTTTAAGACTAACCAACTTTATAGTATAAGCTTTCGAGAACCACAGCTCTAGAAATCTTATGCATCTGACGAAGAGAGCTGTGGTTCTCGAAAGCTTATGCATCTGACGAACAGAGCTGTGGTTCTCGAAATCTTGTGCTATAATAAAGTTGGTTAGTCTTAAAGGTGCTACTGGACTCTTTACTATTTTGCAACTACAGACTAACATGGCTAACTCCTCTGGATCTAAAAGTCCTAAACAAGACAGCCTCCTTGACCACAGGCAACCACCCTGGAAGATATGCAGGTATGTTGAGAAGGTCTGGCCAGGGAATGTCTGGCTGGCTTGGCCTGCGCACAACCACTGTGCCAGACGCAGCTGCCTCGGTTGAAGGGATGTCAGGGTTTCTGGGCCATGTACAAGCATTGGGGCCTGTCCATGCTTCCTATCCCACATTTAGCTCATCTGACACAACCGATTTACTGCACAGCAGCCCTGACAATTAGAGATCACAGGCTATATTTACATATGGGGGGTGGGGGTGGAAATGTTTCCACAGAAAAATACAGCATCAGAAAATCTTCTGTCCTGGAAGATTTTCCACCCTCGATGAAAAGCTACAAGCGGGTGCCAGTATAACGGATGGAACGTTCCCCCTACCTTGGAGGCCTGTTTATCACTCACACCACCTTCTCTAAGCAAAACATTACTAAATGGCTCTAACAAAATCTGTTTCTCCTACACAGGGTAGGATAGGCTTGGCCTTTTTGTGCCTGCAGTTGACAGTGAAGCTCTTGGCTGTATTAAAATCCTTAGTCCAGTTATATGCACTATTTCGCTGGCTTGAGCTGTTCCCACATCTGGCATCAACCAGAGCCTATGTTTTTTTTTTCTTTCTACTGTAGCTCTCATCCTACGAGCTGGGGTGCCTGAGAAACTGGGGGCAGTAGGCTGCCTCTAGAAGTATCGAGGAGGTGCTGAAAGAATATTTTGCTTGCTATTGTTTTTAACAGGGCACCATGCTACAGGCACTGCACAGAGAAGATTTTTTTATTATATTTTGTCTTTTAAATTTGGAGTTGTAAGCCGCCTAAAGGCAGAGTGTTACAGATTGGACTTATAAACAGCCCCTTATCTGGTCGCCTGTGGAATGTTAACATCCTCTTGGGATAATAAGGGATGGAAGCTTCTGTGACTGGTTCTTTTAGCATTTGGTTTTTCAGTCTGCCCAAATCCTACTTGGAGCATAAGGCGGCTGAGAGATTTCACAAGGCCCAGAAGGTTGAAGCTGATGCAGGGAGAAGCAAAGAGCAAGGGGGGGGGGGGAGTGACCGCGGTCCATTAATGTTCAGGAGAGCCACTGCAGGTATTGTTGTGACCCATCTTCAGCCTGCTTGTGAGGAGGGCGGGATATAAATTGAATAAATAAACTGAAGAAGCCTCCTGATTTTAGTGTGTGCGCGCGCGCGCAGCAGGGGGCAAGGAATGATGCGTTCATATTTGCAGAGCTGCTACCACTGCTTGGATGATCTCAGCGGACTGTGCATCGCTCACCCCATTCTCTTGCTCTTGGCTACTGCCCTTTTGGGGCTCCACTGATACATTCAGAGGTGCTATTCAAGAGCGCTCGGGATCGCTGCTGTCCCTACCAGCATCAGACTGACAGGACAACCAATGTACACCGGTTTGCCCAGTAACAGGTAGCTGCCTCACGCCATACTATAATAGTATCTGTGGGGCAGATTAGTGCCCCGCTCAGAACAATGAACAAAGTCAGTGTTATTGTCCCCATAATACAACTGGGGAGCCGAGGCTGAGATGAAAGGCTTCCCCAAGGCCACCTGCTGAGCTCTCTGCAGTAGCAGGATTCGAACCAGCAGAGTGCCGATTCTCAACCCAGCCACTTAACCACTATGCTACAGCAGTTCTCTGTACAAAAGCTTCTTACAGGCACAAGTTATGGAAAGAGGCCAAAGGATTTTCAGCTCTCTTCCCAGGATCTGGAAAGCGCTTAAGAGACACGAGGCGCATCCTCAGCTCCTAAGAGAAGCAGGAAGTTCACACCAGTCAGAACAGAAAAAATCTTCAGGCACACAAGGCCCTCTCACATGCTTCAGGATGACAGCAAAAGAGAACAATTCTCAGGTATGTCTCCTAAAAGCTAGAGGCAAACGCTAAACTCCAAGTCTCAGGCACCCGAAGGCAGGGGCTCGCAGCAGAAACGAACCAAAGTGCCTGTTTGTAGACCAGGCAGTGTACCGTTTCCCATCTTCCCTCCTCCCAGGGTCACCAAAGCAACTGAAGTGCCAACACACACCCCCTCCTGTAGCCCTGGGCTCCGCACCCGCATGAAGAACAGGTATCCCTTCTCCTCCTTGCCCAGATATTGCCACCCTTTATGCCTAACCACTCACTGATGCCCTAAAGCAAATAGGATTACCTCTAGGTAGCCAAGCGGGGAATCTCCTGCATAGCCCCTGCCCCCATCCTGCACTGTGTATGCAACACACAACTCACAATGGAAACTGCACACAGGCAGGAGTGCAAGAGCGTTTCTTGAAGCCTAAGACTGGCTTCTACCCCCTGGAAAGCAAGATTTTAAAGTCCTGCTTCAGATTCTTTGTCCACCCAAACTAGTGTAGACATAGAAGCCAGAAATACTGACACAAGCAATACAACAAAATAGTAAGAAACCTTTTTTCATCGTAGGATACTCCCACAACTTGGGTTCAAACAGATGTGCTTTGTGGAAGCTCAATCACACAGGTTACAGAACATGAAGACGGATGAGGCATCCCTTCTGTAGTTGTATCAGACATTTAACAATGTGGTGCAGGCAGCCAACAGCCCTGCAGTTCTTGTTATTATTATTCAGGCTGGTTGACACAAGGGAAAGCCGCTAAACAGGCTTCCCTTGAGCCACACCCACTCAGTAAGTATCAGCCCCACCGCAGGTGTGCTGGAACTCGGCAACATACCTCACTGGCTACCAAGACAGCTTGCTTCACTGCCCCCAAACTAGCAGCAGCTTTGCTGAGAAATTAAAGCTTGATTACAATGTGATGCAATCGCTGCTGCATCCTATGCAAAGTACCTTCACAGGCTAATACAAAACTGCCTCCTACTTTTTCTACCAAGGTGAATATTATCTCCTCTGAAAGGGCGGGGTCTTTCACACTGCCTGATCCTTTTAACTGGAGAGGTTGGGAACTGAACCTGGACATTTCAGCATGCCAAACAGAAGCTCTGCCCCTGAGCCACTGCCCCATCCCTTCCCTTACTAGGGCTCCTACTAGGGCTCACTAGCAAGGAGCCCTATATCTGACGAAGGGAACTCTGACTCATGAAAGCTCATGCCCTTAAAATTTTGTTGGTGCTCCTGGGCTCACATCCTGCTGTTCTCACCACCGATGCTGATTTCTGCTCCAATCAAGCACCATTGTGAACACTCTACCTTTGCACGCTGAATCTTTTGCAACCCACCTCCTGTAACATAAACGCTCAAGGCTCTCCTCCCTGTGCCTGAGGAAAGGAGCTCTGACTCTCGAAAGCTCACATTCTGAACCTCTTGTTGGTCTTCAAGGTATCACTGGACTCACATCCTGCTGTTCCACTGCCAACCAACTAAACTATCACCTGCCATAGATGTTCATTCCTGCTCGAGCCAAGCTGCATTGGACCTTTGCATCCTGACTCCCTTCTTTGCAACATCCCTCCCACCTCCTGACTGGAATATAAATGCTCAGGGATCTCCTCTCCTCCCTGTATCTGAAGAAGGGAAGCTCTGACTCTCGAAAGCTTCTATGCTGAAAATCTTATCCGTCTCTAAGGAGTCACTGGACCCAAACCCGGCTGCTCTTCCGCGGACCATCACAGCTGCCCACCCAGACTATCACCTGCGTTGGATGCTCATTCCTGCTGGAGTCAAGCTGCACTGGACTTCTGCGTGGTCACTCTCTTCTTTGCAACCTCCCTCCCACCTCCTGACTGGGACATGAAGGCTCCGGGCTCTCCTCTCTGCAGCTCGCACCTGGAACGCTCCTTGGTTTCCAAGGTGCCGCTGGACTCCAACCCTGCAGCTCGCTCTAGGGCTGCTTTACACGACACCGGGGGCCCTTCCCTCCCCGCTGGAAATCAGCTCGGCCGAGGCAGCGGCGCCCCTCCCGCACGCCGCCTTCGCTAGTGGCACAAGTGGGCGGCCAGGCCGTGGAGACCCTCGCTTCTCCCTCCCTCCCGCCTGCCCAGGGCCCCTCTGCGGAGGAAGGCCCGGAGCCCCAGCTGAGGGGACGGGGCAGGAGGCCCGGGGGAGAGGGCGGTCGCCCGCCTCCTGGGGCCCGGGCTTCGCCTCCCGCCCACCCCCGCGGCGTCGGGCCGAGCCTTGCCTCGTTCGAGGCCTCGTTCTCGCTGCTGTAGCAACACCCCATGGCGGCTGGCCCGGCGGCGGCGGCGGCGGGTCTCCCTCGGCGGCGTCCGGCAAGGGCCGCTCCGGTCACATGAGGGGGGGGCGGCGACCGAGGCCTGCAGGCCCCTCCCCGTCTCCGCTCTGGCGTGTTTTCCTCCCCGGTCTCTTCCTGCTTCCGGCCACGTGACTCTCGTTTCCGGGAACGTGATACGCCCAGGGCTCTTGAGCTCACGTGATGGAACGAAAAGCGATGAGGAAAGGGAGGGGCGGGGGGGGGTTCGCCTCGCCCGTCGACCAATCACAGCGGCGCATGCCAATAAGGCCGCCGAACGCTCCTTCTTCCTCCGCCTACTTCTGCAGGTAGTCACGTGGTGTGGATTTGTTTTCTCTCCCTCTCCCCCCCCCCCGCCCCTTATCAAATTTTATTAGAAACCGCAAAGAAACTTTTTAAAGGGACAGTTTGCAATTCTTGCTAATTTGCCGGGGGAGGGGAGGGTGTGTGTGAAGAAGCATGTAGGTGGTAACACGCAGGCGCAAATGAACCTCACTTATTAAAAGGTCCAGTGGCCAACCTCCAAGCGGAGTCCTGGCATGACAGCTGTTGTTCCAGGCCACAAAGATGAGCTCCCCTGGAGAAAATGGCTGCGTTGGAAGGCGGTCTCTGTGGCATTATACCCCTCCTCTCCCTAAATTTATTTATTTATGTCATTTATAGACCGTCTTTTTATCTGAGACTCGAGGCGCATTACACAGTGTGAGATGACTACAGCCATATGTCCTGAGGTTGAAACAATAGGTTCAGGGATGCGATGTGCTGAGCCTAGGGTTGCCAGTCCCCAAGTGGTGGCTGGAGAGTTCCCGGAATTACAACTGATCTCCAAATGAGAGAGATCAGCTGCCCTGGAGAAAATGACAGTTTTGGAAGGCGGACTCTATGGCATTATATCCCATTGAGGTTTCTGACGCAAAGCTTTCTAGCAGCTTACTGGCTAGCAGGTTAGATGCAGCAGAGACCACACCAAGTAAGGTGAACTATATACAGATTTATTTACAGAGAGATATATACACAGTCCAATAGCCTTTACAAATCAGAGCGACAAAGTGCTTCGCCAAACTCTGAAACCTTTGCAGGCACACAATACACTGTACATAGAATACATTTATACAACTTACATCCAATCAGCTTTTACCTTTGCACTCAGAACATCTGGCTGATGCAACCTTGCAACCTTGGACGATCATATGACTTAGGTGTCATTTAGATTAGAATGATCTGACAATGTCTGAATCTTGCCAGAGTTATTTTCACACTCTGACAGTTTCTTACCTCACCAAACTCCACCCTCCCCAGGCTCCACCCCCAAAATCTCCAGGAATTTCCAGACCTGAAGTTGGCAACCCTATAAGTCTGTTTAGTACATTAGAACTAGTCCTGTACTCACCTTGCAACTAGGAAGCTAGTAATCTTAATTAAACCATTATGCTTTTCAATCACTCTGAAACCATTATGCATATCTGATTCTAAATAAATTCTCTTTCTGCTTAAGTAAAACATCTGATTTATCTAGAATAAAAGATCCCCTTTACCTCACAGCCACCCGTATGCACTGACCATTCTGTCATTCTGCCAAATATAACAAAACCTTACTAAGTGGTGGTGAAAAGTGCAGTCTAGTCATAGCCAACTTATGGCAAATGGCAACTCTTGCTGGGTTTTTCAATGCAAGAGATTAACAGAGGTGGTTCACCTTTGCCTGCCTTTGCGTAATGACCCCCATCATGTTTGGAGGTTTCCCATCCAATTACTAACCAAGGCCGACCCTACTAGCTTCCAAAAACTGATGAGATCAGGCCTGCCTGGGTTATCCAGCCTTCCTATACTGCAGGTCAAACTGAGAAAACTAAGGTGAGAGCTTTTGGTGGCAGCAAAAATCAACAAGTTTATTCACCATTAAATAGCCCATAAAACACAGCAGTTTGTTGGACTTGCGTGGGCTGGGGCCAATACAAACATGCACATAAAAACACAATTCAAGTCAGGGAAAATCTTTTGGGAACATGACGTCAGGAAAGAAGCATAATAACATGCATTGAACACACATGTAGCTGCCTTACACCAAATCACACCATCGGACCATCAGGGTTAGAATTGTCTACGTAGACTGGCACCAGCTCTCCAGGGTCTCAGGTGGGCAGAGCTCTTTTGTGTCACCTGCTGCTTGTTCCCGTTCACAGGAGCTGCTGAAGATTAAACCTGGGACATTTTGCATCTACTCAGATAGGAGGGCTGTATTGTAGAGATGGGGTCTCAGGTGCTTCACTAATGAGTGCTTCACCACTGTGAGGATCCTCCCTCACTGGCGCCCTCTCCTGACGGCCTGCCATCCTACCAGATCTCCAGGCAGGTGTCCTCCGGCCTCAGATGGGCAGGGAAGGGGGTTGCACCACCTTGTTCCTTCTCCTGCCCTGGGAGTAGCAGCACACTCCAGCTGTCTCTCCCTGCAAAATCCTCCTCGGCCTTCACAGGAACCTGAATTTAAAGGCCTCCTCTGGACCTACCTCCCTGGCTCTGCCCCCAATCTCCACGCCATCTCCCTGACTGGCCCTGCTCCCAGCCTATCTGATAGGAGGGCTGGGTAGACTCTGCAGTCTCCTGGCCCCACCCACTCCATCCCCACCTAGGGTGGGTCCTTTGGTCTGCTCTCTGCCTGGCTCGTCCCTGCTGCTTCTGAACCTTCCCCAGTGGCTCCCTTGGCATGATGGGGCCTGCGCCTGTCTGGCTTGTGCTGATGGCACAATCTCCTGTGAGCCTGGGTGAAGTGGAGCCATCTGGGCAACTGCAGGCGGCAGGTGAGTCTGCTGAGTGGCTGCAGGCTGTTCCCCAGAGCAGTGCCTGGGCGTCGGCTGCAACTGGCCTAAGGGTGGGAGAGGCCTGGAGGGGCTCCTGCAACTGAGGCTGTGCTGCAGGGCCTAAAGGGGGTGCCTGCTGCTGCAGGGCTGGTGGTGGGGGTGGACCAAAGGCCGGCATCGCCGGACAACCACTATCAGTTGCTTTAAATATGTGCTCCTGTGTGCTACCTGTGCTTCATGTTGTCTAATGTCGGTCCTAGAATTGATTATGTTCTGTTTCAGCAATTCTTCAACTCTGTATTGAATCTTTGCTAATGCTATGTCTTTTAAAACTTGTATTTATTAACCCTATGGCATCGTTTACACTATTTATTAACCCTATGGCATCCTTAACACTGTATGGAAATGTCCTTGATACTGATTGAGTCTCAGTGAGAAAGGTGATGATTAGTCTTAAAAGTGCTACTGGACTCTTTACTATTTTGCAACTACAGACTAACACGGCTAACTCCTCTGGATGGATGGATGGATGGATGGATGGATGGATGGATGGAACTCTTTCTCTGTGACCTTCTGTCATTCCATCTTCTGCTGTTAGACTTTTACATTGAAGCCAATAAAATGCGTCACCCTTATTTGCAGGACATCTTTAAAGACCCAAGTGAGGTGAACAGACAACACAAACAGACACACTGCCAGGTTTGCATCCATTGGTGAGGCATCACTTTCCTCTCCAATTGGATGCCATGAGACCAGCACAGGGTTGCGGCTTGAGGCATTTTAAGAGGGGAGGGGGAGGGAGGGAGCCCCTCCGTCGTGCTTGCAAAATTATTCTGAGCCTCCACCAAGCCACAACCTGGCTTTCCTTGGGGTGTCCAGTTGTAAGTTGGACTCGGCAGTGGTAAGGAGCATCTCGCATCTGCCCTCCTGCTTCCAGGGGAGGAGAGGAGGCAGATAGAAGGACCAGCCAGAGAAACAGGTAGGAGAAACTGCTGTTGCTTCATCTCACATGAAGCTGCCTTACAGTGAGTCAGACCCTTGGTCTACCAAGGTCAGTATTGCTTACTCTGCCTGGCAGCAGCTCTCCGGGATCTCAGTCACTCTACACGAGACACCTCGGTGCCTGTTCCTAAAGAGTAGGGAGATGCAATGTTAACCAGGAAGCATAATTTTAAAAGACAGAGCCGGCAGAGATGGCTCCTCAGAGGGTTTGTTAATTTCATCTCCTCCTCCTCAAAGGCTCTGTCAATTTCACCTGTCCAATTTAAAACTGTGTGGGATCACAACTAGAGGGCAACGATGAATGGAAATGGGCTGGAGCTGCGTTCCAGAGCCGGGCTTGGACCTGAAGAGCTTATAATGGGCTGAAGTTTCCCTTCTGGCATTTCACAGCCTCTTCAAACAGCTCCGCTTTCATCGAATCATAGAATCATAGAGTTGGAAGGGGCCATACAGACCATCTAGTCCAACCCCCTGCCTGGTGCAGGATCAGCCTAAAGCATCGCTGACAAGTATTCATCCAGCCTCTTCTTGAAAACTGCCAGTGAGGGGGAGCTCACCACACCTCCCTAGGCAGCTGATTCCACTTTTGAACTACTCTGACCGTGAAAAAGTTCTTCCTAATATCCAGCCGGTACGTTTGTGCACGTAGTTTAAGACCATTGCTTCGGGTCCTACCCTCTGCTGCCAACTGGAACAGCTCCTTGCCCTCCTCCAAATGACAGCCTTTCAAATATTTCAAGAGAGCAATCATGTCCCCCCTCAACCTCCTCTTCTCCAAACTAAACATCCCCAAGGCCCTCAGCCTTTCCTCGTAGGGCTCAGTCTCCAGACCCCTGATCATCCTCGTCGCTCTCCTCTGCACCTTTCTAGCAAAGCCTTTGCCCTACCTCCGGCTCTGTCTTTTTTAAACTACCCTTCCTGGCTAACATTGCATCTCCCGACACGTGTTCTTCACGAGTCAGATGTCTCATGTAGAGAGGGAGACCAGGCAGAGGTCTTTCACATCACCAACTGCCTGATCCTTTTAATTGGAGATGTCGGGGATTGAACCTGGGAACTTCCGCATTCAAAGCTGACGATATTCCAACTGAAACACACACCCTCTCCTTCTTCACTGGGAAGGTCTAAAGTCCAGGGTGCATCATGGCATTTCGACCCAGCGGGACCCTGAACAGCAAAGTGATGGATCTGTGAAGGTTTCATTCCCTCTCTCAGGGCCAAGGCCAAATATTCCCTTGCCCCACGCAAGGCATGCTCCCTGCCTGGGAGTTGCTGGTGACATATGCCAAGGTCCTGTTATATCTGGAATACTATTTCTGCACTGCTCTGCCACGCTGGCCTTGTCAATCTCTTTCTTCACTTCTTTGGGGGAAGACTGTCATCCCAAAAACGCCTGCTGTCAGTCCATTCGGGCTAAAGTCTTGCTGCCGGCCCCCAAACGTCTGGCTGTCCTCGGCTGGGCTCTTGCACCTCCCCGCTTCCTCTCTGTGGAATACGATCAGGGAAAGTTCTTGCTGAATCATGCCCATCAGGAGGAATTGCAACACGCCGTAGGAATAGCCACAAAGAAATCTAATTAATAGATGGGGCGGTGAGAGGGGAGCAAATGTATGGTCACACAACACGGATTACAGCAGGGACAAATTTGGTCCTCAGCACCGTTTGCTACCCCATCCTGAGGTATGGGGGGTGGGATGGGGCCAGCCTCCAGGTAGTAAAGTGAAAAGGAGCCCCTAAAAACTTACTACGCAATCTCTTAGCAAATAATAAGAGTAAATAAAGATAGGCTCACATTTACTGACTATTTTGTTGAAAACTGTATACAGTTCGGGTGGGGTGTGGCATCGCTGCCTGCGGGATGGATGCATGCTGAGAGATCTCCGATCCTCCCATCCCCTGAATCCCCATTAAAAGCAACACAACGGATCTTTTAAACAATAGAGTATGAGAAATCCAAATGCTAAAAAGAAGAAAAACGATTCTAGAGCAGTGAAAAACTTACAATCATTCTTTTCGGCATCAAAAGAGACACTACTAAGCGAAGAAGGAAAAATGGAGCAGGCCAAAATGGCCGACGGAAGCTTTACAAATGGGACTGAAAAGGTAAATAATTCTGAAATTATACTGGTTCCACAGCTTGCAAAACTGAAAACTGACATTCTAGACCAAATGTCTAAATTAATTGCCCCATTAACTTCACAACTTGCTGAAATAAAATTCGATCTGCAGTCAGCAAATCAGAAAGCAGACAGAGCCTTGGATATGAGCTCTGCTGCACAAAGTGAAATAAAAACGCTGCAAGAAACCATCAAGACCCAACAAGAGAGACTAATTAATCTTGAAATCAATGTCAGACAAAATCACCTTAAACTAAGAGGAATTGATGAGATTTTTACACAAAAGGAGGACTTAACATCTGTGATTACAAGCTGGCTTGTAAAGCAAATTGAATTAGAGGAGGGTATAGCCCCCCTAATCACCAAAGCATATCGAGTTGGAACAATCAAGCAATATAGAAATAAATCAGTACCAAGGGACATAATTATAGAAATTCCTGACCAAAGAATAAGGATGAAGATAATCGAAAAGGTTAAAATAACTGGATCATTTTTATTTAATGGATCCCCTGTGCAAATATTCAATGACTTGCCAAGAGAAGCCTTACTGATACGAAAAGAACTAAAGCCTATCACAGAGACACTGAGGAAAGCCAACGTTAGATATAAATGGCTAAACTACGTGAAAATATTAGTAATACAGAATGGGAAGCATCATATTGCTACTAACTTGGAAAATGGAACAGAACTTCTCAACAACATCGGGGTGGAGATCCCTATGGAGACAAGCAAACAGAACCAGAAGAGGAAATCAACGGACTTACTTTCTCCGCAGAAGGGAAGTAAAATTCCCATAAGACATGCTTAAGGTGCCTTGGAAGACAGGATTGATATCTCAGTAACAAGTAGTTTTCGTTGTGTACTAAATATCTTTAATAAATGCCAAATGGGGATTTGGGGGGTGGGAGAAGGGTGACCTCGGCATAGCTCCTTATTTGTAGAACTTTTCATTTGGAAGCTGGGCTGTCCAAGACTAGAGTGGGTATTGATCGCTCTAGTCTGAAAGTTCTATATTGAGCTGGAATTGTTGATATCAGGTGATAACTAGTTAGAATATACTTATATATAAGAATATTTACAGAGTTATTAGACAAATTGGGAGGTTGGGGGGGATAGAGAGTGTTTATAGGGCTGTTAGATAGTTTGGGAAGAGGGGGAGGGGGTGTTGGTTTATAGGGGGGGAATTCATTGTTGGAACAAGGTTCAAAGTGTTTGGAGAAGAAAGGGAAGAGGTGCAGAATTTTGCATGTTTAAAGAAAAGTTAAACTAATAAGAAGTCATTTGTTATTTACAAGTTATAGAAAATTAAGCTTGTTTGAAACAATTTTGAGGAAAATATATATTAGTTTAAAAAGTGGTTAAAAGTGTTAAAGTTGATTGGGAAAGTCATAAAGTTACTTGATATTCTAGGGGTAAGGGAGTGGGGAGGGGAGGGGGGACGTTTGAGGCTTGTATTCATTCTTATTGGAAGTTTTATACTAAGGGAAAGAGGGGGGGAGGGTTGTACAGGATAGTTTAGTGCAGGAGGTAGTAAAATCCCAAAGGAACGTAAAACACAAGCAAGGATAACATCGTTTTTGAAACTGTGGGAAATAAAAAAGAAGGAAAAAATACAGAAGCAAGCAAGGTTGATCAATAAGGTATTTATCTAGGGACAAGATTCAAGGTTTGGCTGCACGTATATTGATAGTATGTAAACTTGTAAAATTATATAAAGTAATATATTGTAAGCTCATCGCTGCTGATAATATTACAGGAATTCTGAAACGATATTTTAGTGCAACAGTAGAAATTTAATTAGTATAATATGGCTTCCAAATTTAAAGCAACTACTCTGAATGTAAGAGGTTTGGGAAACCCTATTAAAAGACGAAGAGTGATATCAATGTTAGCTAAGACTAACTCTCAAATAATCTTTCTACAAGAAACTCATGCTAGAAACGATGTTCCATGCTTACTAAAAGCAAGCTGGATTCAATCCCAATATTGTGCAGCAGGTAACTCTAAGTCAAGGGGGGTGGCAATAATACTGGCCAAAGGTCTTCCTTTCCAACACAAAAAAACTCTTAAAGACCCTAAAGGAAGATACATTTTTGTGAAAGGTTTACTGGGGAATCAACCTTATACCTTGGCATCTATATATGCCCCCAATAGTCAACAACTGAACTTCATAGAAGAAACTTTAGATAAATTGGGAAAATTTCAGGAAGGTCATCTCATACTGGGGGGGGACCTAAACCACATAATGGATTATAAGTGGGACAAATCAAATTTTGGGAAAAGTTCCACTCAGAAACATAGTAAAACCAAACTGTTTCCCATAATAATGAAGCATAAAATTACTGATATATGGAGACAACTACACGAAGGGGAAAGAGATTATACGTACTATTCCCAAAGACACAACACATACACTAGAATTGATTTCATATTGATCTCTAATTCAGTGATTGATCAAGTGACTGATTCAGATATTGGTTCAAGCACATGCTCTGATCATTCTTGGGTCAATGTGTTAATAACAGCAGAACCACATATTCAAGGCTCTAAACAATGGTGTCTGCCTAAGCATTTGATTTATAACCAACAGTCATCTGAAGAAATAGGTAAAATTTTAAAAAGGACCATAGATGAGAATATGTCAGAAGAAATAGGGGCTAGCACTCTTTGGGACACGATCAAGACTGTGGCTAGAGGTCATATTATAGCTTTGTCATCAAAAATAAATAAAGAAAACATGAGGAAAAGGAAGGAATTAGAAGAGTCCATTAAAATATTGGAGGAGAAACATAAACTAACAGGAAATAAAAAGACATACATGGCTCTAACGGCTCAACGTAAAATCTTGGAGACGCTAGAAACAAATAAAGTACATAGAAGTTTAATTAAGACCAAGCAAAGATACTGGTTTAATACTCCAAAAGCTTTAAGGACCCTATCGAAAAGAATAAAGCAGAGGAACACTCAGAATGATATCCATCTTCTTCAAGATGTAAACAAGGTTAAATTTCACGATTCCAAATCAATTCTAAAAATTTTTAGGGAATTTTACACGAACTTGTACTCATCAACGAACCCTAATCAATCTAAAATCATGGAGTTCTTACAATCCCTCAAAAATGTCAAAAAAATAGAAAGTTGCCATAGGACTCTCTTAGACAAACCTGTCTGTTTGCAGGAAACATTAGAAGCAATTAACTTGGCAAAAAATAACAAAGCTACGGGACCGGATGGTTATCCATCAGAGTTCTATAAAAAATATGCGGTTCTTTTAGCTCAACACTTAACCAATGCATGCAATGTAGTTTTGAATGAATGTAAAATGCCCCCTACTTGGAACATGGCTGACATTATCGTAATACATAAACAAGGGAAAGACCCATTAAATGCAGAATCATATAGACCGATATCACTGCTCAACCATGATTATAAAGTATTCACATCCATTCTAGTCCGGCGTCTAAACTCATTCATAAGCAATTATATCCACCCCAACCAGACAGGTTTTATCCCAAAAAGAGAAATCACAGATAATATCTACAAAACTCTGTCTTTGATAGAACATTGCAAAAACAACAAAATTGAAGCCTTATTTTTGTCTTTAGACATTCAAAAAGCTTTTGACTCTGTGGAGAAAAATTACTTGAGTAGTACCCTCCAATTTTTTGGATTTGGGGAAAAATTTTTGAATGCTGTAGGGGCTATATACTCACACACCTCGGCCAACATCAAAATTAATGGGTTACGATCAGAGAAAATTGTAATAAATAGAGGTACCAGACAGGGTTGCCCACTATCGCCCATACTTTTTGCAATTGCCTTAGAACCACTTGCAATAGCATTAAGGGAAAACATGGACATTCATGGTATTCCCATTAAAAATGACTCCCTTAAATTATCCCTCTTTGCGGATGACATGCTTATTTATCTATCACATCCAGTAAATTCTTTGAAACATCTCCATCCCTTATTATCGGAATTTGGTAATATTTCTGGCCTGAGGGTTAATCAATCAAAATCTCAAATTCTCCCCATAAATATAGCTAAAAATTTAGAAGATCAAATTGGCACACAGTACAAATTCCAATGGGCATCAAAATATCTAACATATCTTGGCATTAATATTCCCTCCAATTTAAATGACCTTATTAAATTAAACCACCAAAGGATAGAAAAACAGATCAAGATTGAGATCTCTAATTGGAACAAATTACAACTTAGCTGGTTTGACAGATACCAACTAATAAAAGCATTCATTTTACCCAAATTTCTCTTCATTTTTAGGGCAATCCCAGCGGTAATTCCCATAACTCTAATCACTCAATGGCAGACATTAATTAATAACTTTCTATGGCAAAATAAACACCCCAGGATCCCATTCTCCACACTACGTCGGAAATCCAGAGATGGTGGTTTTAATTTCCCAGACCTCAACCTATACCAAACAGCAATCAGGCTTCTCAATTTACTTCAACTTATCTCCGTAAATAATACAGCAGGCTGGGTCACTCTCTTCAAGACGCTTATAGACACATACACTATCAATGATCTAATGTGGAATAAGCAAACAAACAGGCCCAATAGCATTCATAAAAATAGGTTTTTATTTGCAATACTGAACTCATGGGATAAACATAAAAATAAACTGGTTCCAGACATATCCAGATTTTCTTCCTTCATAAATCAAACCTGGTTTTCTCCAGGTAAAGATCCAGTTTTCCAAAACATTTTTCGACAAGCCAACTTGACAAGATTAATTGACTTAGCGTCACCCGCGGGTCTGCTGGGAAGACTAGAACTAGAACGTAAACTGAAACAAAAACTGTTATGGTTCAGATATCTACAGGTTAAAAGCATGTCAGAACAAATAGGTCTGAAGTCAATTATGAAAGAACCACTGACAGAATTTGAAATGGTGCTACGCTCCTATACAACGCAAAAAAAGGGTATGATATCGATACTTTATTCTATCCTTCTAAACACGGTGAATAAAAAACAGATTTCATGTCAATCCAGCTGGGCCAAAGACAGTAAGGTAGACCAATCCTTGGAAACCTGGAAAAAAATTTGGACATCAGACATTTTCAAATCAAATGTTATTTCAACTAAGTTACAATCTTTCAAGGTTGTGCACAGGTGGTATCTTACCCCTAAGAGAATATCACATATATACCCATTGGCCTCCCCACAGTGCTGGAAGAAATGTGGAGAGGTAGGAACGTTCGCCCACTGTTGGTGGGAATGTGCACTTATTAAAAATTATTGGGGTAAAGTGCTTGAAGAAATCAGAGTAATAACAGAGTATATAATCCCGTTAGACCCCAAGATTATCTTCTTGAATCAGTGGGGTGATTTACCTATACCTAAAATTAGAAGAGATCTGATTGCAACTTTTCTTGTAGTAGCAAAGAATGAGATAGCTTTGGTTTGGAAGAAAAACTCAGCTCCCTTAATTGAAGCATGGTTGGAAAAAGTGTGGAATTATTTCATTGTGGAAAAAACACACAACGATCTCTATGTAGCAGAGAAGTTTCCGGTGAGCTCTAATTTTGTGGAGAAATGGTTCCCGTTTTTTGAATATGTTGAAAAACATAACATTCAGCCGAAATCAAAAATCCTTCAAACAATAACTATGTCAAAGGGTTTTACACTATAAAGTTCCACAATGTATATAACTTTGTTGACACGTGCTGACTCTCCTTCTGTAACAAAATTCCATGCATTGAATTGATTGTTTGTTTGTTGTACATGTTCAAGTTTGTATGTTGTAATTGTTTTCGTTTAATAAAAAGTTTATAAACAAAAAAAAAAAACTGTATACAGTTCAAAAAATGTGTATTCCAACTCTTACACACACTATTACATGACAAAATTCTCTCTCTACAGGCAAATCAACTTCGAAAGTGCTTCATGTAGGACAGACCAAGTTGAGAGGGATATGTATCAATACATCCACAAAGTGCTAGTGCTAAAGTGCGAATGCCAAACAAACTTGCATATATGTTTTATATTGCACAATGATTCTGAAGTGAAAACGCATCGGTTGCACCTTTCAATAATGCATATCCCACAATACAACTTCTGCTCAATTTTTACAAATATATTCAGAAGTCCTAAGCACCAGTATCCTAATGGTAATAGAGAGTCCAAAAGCTATTCTTGTTATGAAGAGTATCTTGAAGCGGCTGTGAAGCATCCAATGTTCTCTTTGTATCCTCTAACGGGCTGTCTAGTTCCTTGATATCTCGTCTCAAACTACATCTTTCTCAAAGAGTCACAGTCAAAGTTCTCATTGAGGTCATTTACACTGGCAAATCTGGTTGCTTCCTCATTCAGGTAGTGGCTGGAGGTCTCCCGGAATTACAACTGATCTCCAGGCCACAGAGATCAGTTCCCATGAAGATAATGGCAGCTTTAGAGGGTGGACTCTATGGTAATATACTCTACTGAGGTCCCCCCTTCAAACCCCGCCCTCTCCAGGCCCCACCCCCCCAAATCTCCTGGAATTTCCCAGCCTGGAGCTGGCAGCCCGAGGACGGGCACACACACACGCCAGATCTGCCTGTGAACAGAGCTCCTCCCTCTCTGCTCTCCTACCACATCCTGCAATCCTGGCCCAGTCGTTCAGGAGGGCAGCCAGATTTGATCCTGACCACGTTTCCTTCTCACCACATCCTTTGAGGAGACCGTGTGGCTGCCGCTGTCTTTGTGGGAAACCTGCTAGCGTTTGCTTGTGGTTGAGATGCCACTCGGAGAACAGCTCTGGTTGGCTATCAGCCATCGGCTCCCCGAGTACCTATTTGGAGCATGATTCAATTCCCTCCCTCTCCTTCTGTCTGCAGTCAGGCCCTTAAGCTACGCTTAGGATTTGGCAGGGCTCCTTCCTGGACCCCAAGTTCCTCGGGAGCTCTCGTCAGACAGGCCTGGCCTCAGGCAGATATCCTCTAGCAGGGGGGCCTGAGCGCATGGGATTCTCAGCCTGTTGTGGAGGCTCAGAAGCAGAGAGGGGTTTTCTCACCCCGTGCAAGGAACACCCATCACCTCCTCTCACACTGCTAGCCGATCTGGCCAGTGAGCAGCATGGGTCGAGGAGGCAGCAAGGGTCGGGTTGCCAACTCCAGGTGAGTCCTGGCAGTCTCCCAGAAGTACAACTGGTCTCCAGGCGATAACATTTAGTTCCCCTGGAGAAAATGGATACTTTGGAAGGGGGACTTCATCATCCTAAGATATAAAAGGCAAACTGTGTTGCCTACGACTCTCTTTTCATCCCCGTGCAGGTGCACTTGTGGGGATAAAAAGTCAGTTGTCAGCAACAGATTTTTCCTGGGTGCCAGAGCTCAGGAACGGAGTCTGCGCCCAGGGACTCAGCCTGGGTGCAGGGAGAAGAAGTCAGCGGAGCCACACCAGTCCCTCCTGGGCCTTGGCTGCTGGCCCCAGAGCAAGGAGGAGAGGCACCGGCCGGAGCAGCTGCCAGAGCAGCCGGCGGAGCCGTGCTGGTCCCCCATGGGCCTCAGAGGCCAGCCTACGCAGCACCAGGGATGGTGCAGGCCACCCCGAGGGCAGCAGGGCTGAGCGTGCAGCCAGGGCACCAGGTTTTCTAGAGCCTGTTGTTTATATGGCGGGCTTAGTTGCCAGTAGTATTACACTCTGCTCCCTCTCTTCCCCAAGCCCCTCCTTCCCGAGACTCCACCCCCAAATCTCCAGGAATTTTCCAATCCAGAGCTGGCACCCTATGCAAGGCACATCCCCTTCTGTATCACTGATGGTTGGGAGCAAATTCAGTCCCTCTGCATCCTCCACACAATATTGTCCCAAGCACTTGTTTGAGCGGCCTTTCTGGAGAACTGGTCCCTGGTGGGCTAAGCAGAAGTAAATAAGCTGCGGAACCAACTACTCTCGGGATAACATCTTGTCCTGGCAAAGGCCAGATCCAGACGTCACGGGCTCCACAGCCCCAGCCAGGCTCCCTCTCCCAGCACATAACCCCCATGCTTGTGCTCACAGCCCTGTGCTTCTGCAGTGCACAGTAGGGTTGCCATCCTCCAGGCAAGGCCTGAAGGTCTCCCAGAATTATAACTCATCTCCAGATGACCGAGATCAATTCCACTGGAGGAAATGGTTGCTATGGTCCCTCAGTGGAACAGGCTTCCTCAGGAGGTGGTGGGCTCTCCTTCTTTGGATGTTTTTAAGCAGAGGCTAGATGGCCATCTGACAGCAATGTTGATTCTGTGAACCTGGGCAGATCATGAGAGGGAGGGCAGGAAGGGTTACATCAGTGCTTAGTTCTCGTGGCCCCTTCTTACATGCCCAGGGTGAGGCTGATCGCCACTTTGGGGTCAGGCAGCAATTTTCCCCAGGCCAGTTTGGCTAGGGATCCTGACAGTGTTATTCAAAAAGGCTTTTTACTCAGATAGGAGGGCGGTATTGTAGGGAGAGGGTCTCAGATGCTTCACTAGTGAGTTAGGGACCATGGACTTCCCCACTATGGTGCCTTACATACTTACATGCTGCTTTAAATATGTACTCCTATATACTTCCTGTGCTTCATGTTATCTAATGTCAGTCCTAGAATTGCTTATGCTCTGTTTCAGCAATTTTTCAACTCCATATTGGATCTTTGCTATTGCTATGTCTTTGTAAACTTGTCTTTATTATCCTATGGCATTGTTTATGAAATTGTCCTTGATACTGTATTGAAATGTCCTTGATACTGATTGTACTAATCTCATACTGTGTAATCCGCCTTGAGTCTCAGTGAGAAAGGTGGACTATAAATGACATAAAATAAAGTCAAAATAAAATCTTCTGGGCATGGAGCAGGGGTTACTGGGTGTGTGGTGGGGGGAGATAGTTGTGAATTTCCTGCACTGTGCAGGGGGTTGGACTAGATGACTCTAGAGGTCCCTTCCAACCCTATGATTCTGTGATTCTATGGGGGTGTGCATCCTATGGAATTAGACCCTGCTGAAGCCCCTCCATTCCGCCAACTAATCTCACACTGTGTAATCCGCCTTGAGTCTCAATGAGAAAGGTGGACTATTAATGAGATAAATAAAATAATAAAAATAAAATAAACTCCAGCCGCCCCATGCTCCACGGCCACAATTTCCAGTTATTTCCCAGTCAGGAGTTGGCAGCCCCAGTGCCCAGAGATCTCTTGGCTGGTCCCTTGGTGTGTTTAGCAGGTGAGGCTGAGTGTCCAGTGGTCCAGTCACTGACCCCCTGTCTTTGCGGGGCAGATCCCTTGGATTTTCTGGGCAACCGCTAAGGCAGACTTGGCCGCTGGCTCTAGATTCAGTCCCACCTGGGGCTTGTTCTTCTCCAATGGTGTGGGCAGATTAGTGGGTCCCTCATGGCTGCCTCAATCCCAGTGCTTCCTAGATCTCTATTCAAGGGTTGACGTGGTGCCCCAGCCTTTTCCTAGTTTCCCTCACAGAGCCACAGGATAATAGGACACAAACGAGTCTGAGGGCCAAGCTACACATGACGAATGACACTTGAACGGCAAGTGGATTGAGTGGAGGGCAAGTGAACAGGGAGAAATACACTTGCTGTTCAAGTGTCATTCGTCATGTGTAGCTTGGCCCTCAGTGTCCTATGCTAACCCCACCTTACTAATTTATCCTGAGGAGCAGATCAGAAGAAACTAAAATCTCCTGAGAGGGCTCCCATCCTCCAAAATGACAGATCGGAGTAAATTTTTTAAAAAGCGTAAAAATCATCCCATTCTCGGATCACAATAAAATTGGAGCCGTGGCCTGAATAAAGGAAGAGCTCAGTCTCTGCGCTGTACCATAAAGTAAATTTTATTAGGAGATCTTATAAGGTAGGCCAGAAGTAGCCGATTTTACAAGGTGGGCCAGTTCTGTGATGCTGTTGGCACTGGTGGAGGGGCTAAAGGCGGGAGACAGAGGCTTGCCTCAGTCCGTTGTCCGTTCCCTGCTCTTAGCCAGTACGCTGCCCTTGTTCTCATTTCCTCCAAACAAAACACTTTGGACTTGCACCGGGATTTTTGGAACTGGCTTCCTCCCAGAAAAGATTTGGGTGAGACCAGGGGCCATTTTGTAGAAAAAGAGCCGCAGGAACTCATTAGCACCACTCATTAACATAACTCATTAGCATATGCCACACCCCTTGCCATCACCGGAAGTGTTCTATTAGCATAACTGGTTTGCATATGCCACACCCCCTGACCTCACCTATCCTGTCTGTTTTGGACCCAATCCTGACCATTCAGGGCCGAAATGGGGCCCAAAATGGCAAAAGGGGGCTGAAAATGGCTGAAAAGGGGCCCAAAATGGTCAGGATCGGGCTGCTGCTGAGCAGGAGAGTGATCCATCACCCATCAGAGGCCTGATCCTGGCCGTTTTGGCCCCAATCCAGGCCACAATGGGCCCAAAGTGGCTGAAAATCAGGTGGGCGGGGCCATGTGATGTGACCTCTTTGGAGAACTACCGGAGCTGCGTCCCTGTGCGTTCCCCCTCAAAATGAGCCCTGGGTGAGACACATGAAAAAGGAAAGCTATCTGTGTCACATGTTGATGCCACCCTTCCTCCAAGGAGCTCAGGGGGCTGTTTTATATACACAACCCCCCTGTGAGGTAGGCTAGGCAGGAGGTTGGTTGGCCAAGGACACCCAGTAACCTTCCTGGCTGAGCCAGGATTTGATTCAACTCTTCTGTAGCAGCTAGCCCACGTGGGATCTCTCTCTCTCTCTCTCTCTCTCTCTCTCTGCCTGCCTGCCTGCCTTCTTTCTTTCTTTCTTTCTTTCTTTCTTTCTTTCTTTCTTTCTTTCTTTCTTTCTTGGATAGCCTCATACTTTAGAACTGGAAGCGGGAAAGTAGGACACCCTTGCTACTCCTGGGCAACTGCGGAAGCGCTCCATTCCCCATGGATGTCTGCACAAGCAATGTCCACAATGTAGCTAGATCTAAGCGAGTAGCTGTGTTGGTCTGCAGTAGAACAGTGGTACCGAGACCAAGAAGATTTGCAGGGTGTAAGCTTTCGAGAGTCAGAGCTCCCTTCTTCACACTTGGAGGGCTGCTTGCCTCCACTCACACAAAGCACACATGAAGAGCTGAGATTTGATTCAAGGCTCTTTGAAAGCAATTGAACACAAAGAAACAAAGATACTTCCGTGAATATAGTTAGGAAGGTAGCCGTGCTGGTCTGCAGTTGAACAGCAGGATTTGAGTCCAGTGGCACCTGAGAGACCAACAAGATTTTAGGGGCGTCAGCTTTCAAGCGTCTGAAGAAGGGAGTTGTGACTCTCAAAAGCTTACACCCTGAAAATCTTGTTGGTCTGTAAGGCGCCACTGGGTTGCAGTCCAGCTGATCCTTGATTGTGTCACTTGTGAATGCTCTTCATGCAGGGCAGGAAAGCAGAGGAGAGGTCCTTCTAAACTGAAGCAGATCCTGGCTACTGGGCACCAGCGAGAAGAGGTTCTCTTTCCGAAGTCCCAGTGAAATGAATGGGAGTTTCCCAAGAACAGCTTCTTGCTCTACAGAGCCCAAGGCAACCTTTGCATTACAATGCCAGATCTAATACCGGGACTTGGCAAATCAATCCCCCCTTCTCTTTGCTTCAGGAACAACTCTGCTGTTTTGGATTGTGGTGTCCTGGAGTTTTTAACGTCTAACCCTTTTTTCTGATGTCTGGCAACGATAGCGGCGAGCCTTCCTTTCCTGGGGCGGGGCGGGTCGTTGGAAGACTGGATGTCTTTGCACTGCGGCCCTTGATCCAAAGCGAGAACAAAAACCAGCAGCCGCCCGCCCTAAGTTTATTGTTCTGGAGGGGAGGAGGGATAATGGCAGGGCTGGTCTCCCACCCCACCCCACCCCACCCCACCCCCGCCTGCTGCCTTTTATTTTACTACACTTCTTGGATTTCCGGCAGTGGTTCATTCAAGACCAAACACATCCCTGCGGTTTCCATGCTGGTTACTAAAAGCTTCGATTTGCAGAGCCTCAGGCGGGTACAGCCCGGACTGGGGGAGGCTTATAAAAGCCGCAGAGGCCTCAGAGAGCAGGACAAAGGAAGAGGGCGACCTGGCGGGACCTGTCCTCCGAGAGGCTGCAGGAGAGCGTCCCAGCCGGGGAAGCCACCGAACTGGGAGCGGCGCGCAGGGCAGGTTGCTCTGCCCCGGGAGGTACCGCGCTCTGCAACAGCTCAGTTCTGGGGTGATCCGGGCAGAAAGGAGGGGGGCAGTGGGAGGGGGGTCCTCCCAGCAGGGGAGGAGAGCACAGCACCCGTTCTGTACGAGGAGGGGCTTGGAATGGGCAAAAACAGAGGTCCCCGGCTGGGCCTAGGGTTGCCAGTCTCCAGGTAGTGGCTGGAGATCTCCTGGAATTACAACTCGTCTCCAGGCCACAGAGGTCAGTTCACCTGGAGAAAATGGCTACTTTTGGGGAGGACTGTATGGAATTATGCCATGCCAAGGTCCTTTCCCTCCCGAAGCCCCACTTTCTTCAGGTTTCTCCAGGTTTCACCCCCCCTTCCAGATCTCCAGGAATTTCCCTACTTGGAGCTGGCAACCCTAGCTGGGCCCTTGTTTTCAGCTCCACTTTGTCCTCTTCTCCAAAGCCTCCCTCCTGCTCCTTCCAGAACTCCCTATCTATCTATCTATCTATCTATCTATCTATCTATCTATCTATCTATCTATCTATCTATCTATCTATCTATCGGGCCTCTTTCTGGGTGTTTTCTTTTGCCTCTGAAACTGTGCAAAGCGCTGCATACTCAGTAGTCTTATTCATGCTATCAGTAATATTATGGTTATTATTGTTATGATCAACCCAACCTTACTTTATCGGCTCCTCTAGTTGCAGCTGACACCCCCCCCCCAGCTCCATCCTCGTCAACCGGTCCAAGGCCTCCTCCTGCTCTTTCCTGCTTTCTTTGGCTAATATAACAGTGGTTTGTTATGAGTCCCTTTGGGGTCCTGCGCAGCGCCTTGCCCCCAATGCTGATCGAAGGAAGGCGCAGGAATGGGCATCTCGGAGCTGGCTCCTCCCTGGGGTGTCTCTGTCTTGCCTCCTTGGCATTTGACAGCTGGACGTGCCGAGCCACCGCACCAGGCAGCTTTGCCCCTGGGCTGCTGCCGCACAGTCTCTTCCTGGGCATGTGACACTCTCACATGCAGATGTGCACCCTGTCTCTGCAAACCAAGGGGTTGGGCGGTGCCCCTGCAGGCCATGTGATGCCCCCATCCAGGTGTGCATTTCTCTTCCAGGTGCCTCATGGACGCCCTGCTGCCCTTTGCTCTCCTGCTGGCTGTGTGGAGCCTCCCCTTCTCCTCCTCCTCCTCCTCCTCCTTCCCCCACCACCTGGTCCGGCTGAGCTCCAGGCGCAGCAACTGCAAGCCGGTGCCCACCAGCATGAGCCTGTGCCATGGGGTGGGCTACAGCGAGATGCGCCTGCCCAACCTTCTCGGCCACGACACCATGAAGGAGGCCCTGCAGCAAGCAGCTTCCTGGGTGCCCCTGCTGACCAAGCAGTGCCACCGCGACACCAAGAAGTTCCTCTGCTCCCTCTTTGCCCCCGTGTGCGTTAGCGAGGTGGAGGAGCCCATCTTTCCCTGCAGGTCCCTCTGCGAGAACGTCAGAGATGGCTGCACCCCTGTCATGGCTGCCTTTGGCTTCCCCTGGCCGGAGATGCTGAACTGCAGCCGGTTCCCCCAGGGGAACGAACTCTGCATCCCCCCTGCTGGCCCCGAGGACAGGCTGCCGGTCCTGAGGGAAGGTGAGTGTCAGGGGCTGCCCGCCCCGTAGGTAAGCGCCGCTGGCAGGTCACGGCATTGCGGATCGGTGGGTGCAGGAATGAAACAGCAGCAGTGGCAGGAGCGTGGGCAGTTCTTAGCCCCTGGCTTTTAGCTCATGGTTTTTCTGCTGAGTCTGTCACCCAGAATCTAATTGTCATCATAATTCAGCTTCTGGAGAACCTCAGTTAGCAATTCCAAAGTATAATAAGTTTCTAGTCCTTATGAATATGAGAATATGCTTTGAAGTATAAAAGTAGGAAGGGAGGGAAAGAAAGAAAGAAAGAAAGAAAGAAAGAAAGAAAGAAAGAAAGAAAGAAAGAAAGAAAGAAAGAAAGAAGAGGAAGGTTGATTAGGTGTGCATGTGTACAATAAGATTAGGAAAAGAAAGGCATTGATTGTGAAAGAGAAGCAGGGGGATAAAGGCTGGGATAAGGGACACCGTGAAGATCCTTTCCAAACAAACGTGCAGATTCCTATTCCATGAGGCAGTAATATTCACACCCGAGGCACGTTTGCACTGCAGAGCACTTCGGCCATGCCTTCTCCCCCTCAAACTGCAGTTCAGCTTTCTATCAAAGGCTTCTCAGCTCCCTCAACTCGCTGCATTCGTTGGATCGCCTCAGGAAAGGTCTTGTTTGTTTGTTTGTTTATGTCATTTATAGTCCGCCTTTCTCACTGAGACTCAAGGCGGATTACATTGTGTGAGATTAGTACAATCAGTAGCCAGGACATTTCCATACAGTGTCAAGAACGTTTCCATAAACAATGTCATGGGGCAAATGAAGACAAATTTACAAAGAAGACAGAGCATTAGCAAGGATCCAATACAGAGTTGAAGAATTGCTGAAACAGAACATGAGCAATTCTAGGACTGACATTAGACAACATGAAGCACAGGTAGCACATAGGAGCACATATTTAAAGCAACAGATAGGATGTAAGGCAACATTATATCTTAATGCTCATTGAGCATTTTACTGTAACCCGCCCTGAGCCAGTTCGCAGGGAGGCTAGAAATAGAATCAATCAGTCAATAAAATAAATAATGGTGAAGTCTATGGTTCCTAACTCATTAGCAAAACATCTGAGACTGACAATTAAAAGGCTTTCAAACTATTTACGTGGATGTGTAGATGCCTCCTATGGGCAGAGCCACATGTTGCAATAAATGCAGGGCTGCCAATGAAACTGACACCCCCTTGCTCCCCTTTCTCCCTGCGGCACTTACTAAGAATTATCCTGCATGCAGATGTCTTCACATTGTGCCCTTCTCTGTCCTTCCCTCCCTAAGCAGCAGGCAACAAACATCGAGTGGTAGGCCGTTTTCACACTGCCTACCAGCCACGGAACATTGTGCCGAGCTCCCAGAATGACAGCGCCAAGAAGACGCCGTCGTTCCGGGAGCTCGGTGCAATGTTCCGTGGCCGGTAAGCAGTGCGAAAACGCCCGTCAAGTAACGCATGACATGGTGGGATCAGGACAAGGGGAAGTGTTAGTGGAGGGGAGAACTCAACCCAGGCCGTCTATAGTTCCTTCAGAAGCAAAGTGCTCATTGGGAATGGATTCTGGAAGAAGCCAGGATGTCACCTGGTGCCCCGGGAACGGTCTGTCCAAATGAGACAAGTTCCCTGTCTGTCCAATTCGTTTCTGTCTTGCTGTCAGCGCGACATGCACAGTTCTCCCTTCCCTGTTTTCTTAACATCTCCGAGAGGCAGGCAAGGCCAAGAGAGTGCATGGAGCCCAAGTAGGGTTGCCAGATCTAGGTTTGGAAATTCCTGGAGATCTGGGGCAGGGGGTGGTGGATCCTGGAGAGAGGGGCGTTTGGGGAGGGGAGGGGCTCAATGGAGTATGATGCTATAGTGATCACCTTTCAAAGCAGTCCTTTTCTCCAGGGGAATGGGTCTCTGTTGCCTGGAGATCAGTTGTAATTCTGGGAGGTCTCCAGCCAGCACCTGGAGGTTGGCCACCCTAAGCCCAGGGTCCCCTAGTGAGTTTCATAGCGTTCTGGGGTGGGATGTGAACCCCTGATCTCGCAGGTCCTAGTCCAACAGTTTTACTACAACAGGACACTGTCTTTGAGAGTTCATTTGTGAGGGCCTGGGCTTCTGTGGCCAAAATACTAGACTGGCCTGAATGAAAACTGAAATTTATTTATCTGCTGGTTGCATTTTTATCCCTCTCTACCCCTTAAGGTGGCATTCCCAAAAAGGGCCCTTATGCCCTTGCGGCTGTGACATTGGGCAGGGGGCCACAGGAGGGCATATGGTCCTACCGTGGGGTACACACCGGGAAGGAACCAGGGCCTCTTCCCCCTCGTGCCAAGTGCCACTTCTTAAGAGCGAGTGCCTGACCTTCAGACTAGCATCTGGGAGAACCCGGCTGAAATTTCCCTGCAGCTCTCTGGCTGACCTGGGCCCGGCCATTCTCTTAGGGCCAAGCTACACATGACGAATGACACTTGAACAGCAAGTGTATTTCTCCCTGTTCACTTGCCCTCCACTCAATCCACTTGCCGTTCAAGTGTCATTCGTCATGTGTAGCTTGGCCCTCAGTCTCGCTACCTCTCAAGGTTGTTGTGAGAGAAGAAAGAAGGGATTGCTTAAAAAAAAAAAGCAAAAGCACATATAAAGAGTCAGAGAATGCCTGCTTCCCACCCCACCTCACTGGGAAGCGATTCTCCAGGTTGCCATTTGGGCAGCCCTACACGAGGGACATTTGCAGCCAAATTACGGTGACCCCTCGTGGCATTTTCCAGGCAAGAGGTGGTTTACCATTGCCTGCCTCTGGCAGAGCGTCCCTCTACTTCCTTGGCAGTCTCCTATCCAAGTCCTAACCAGGGCAGGCCCTGTTTAGCTTCCAAGCTTGTTCAATTTTGGGCTTGCCTGGGCCATCCAGATCAAAGCAGCAGTCAGTGTAATAGTACCAACTTGTATTCCCTTCCTGAATACTGCAAGGTACTTAACTTTGAGGTGAATTCTGCAGGGTCTCCACAAGGTTCTCGTCTCTCTAAACCGAGTCTGTCTTGTCCCTCCTTTCTCCCCCTCCCCAATATCTTCCTTTGCTCCCTCAGACGCAGTGTGCGCAGCCTGTCTTGACAAGGGGCAGAGTGAGAAGGAATTCTTGGACAATGTCTGCAGCCAGGATTTTGGTGAGTCTCCTCTTTTGTGGCAGTGGCTACAGTGGCTCTGGTTCTAGTGGACCACAGCCAGGCTACTTGGATTGGGGGTGCTAGCTCGTGGCTAGCTGGAGAAACAGGGAAACGGCAAAGGCAACTGTGGTGGGAGGGGGTGAGGCGGGAACTAAGTGAGGCAGGGGCAGTGCTGACGGGCAACTCTTCTCTCCCTCAGCGCTGAAAATGATCATTAAATCCTTGTCCGGCGTTGAAGGGGATCTACAGGTAGTCCCAGAAAGCAAAGGCCGCACTCTGTACAAACAGAACGGCTGGTCAGAAGAGGAGCGGAAGAAGCCAGTTCTGTGGCTGGCGAACGGAGAGGCCTGTTCCTGCAAGGAGCTGGCGGGGCCGGGTTCCGTGGTCCTCGCCATGGGGCACAGGGTTGCTGGCCGGCTCGTCATCTTGTGGGTCAGGAAGTGGAGGCACGGCGAGAAGGAGATGAAGAAGTTCTCCAGGGCCGTGCGGAAGCTGCAGTGTTAGAGGCGACGTCCTTTCCCATTCAGACCGAGAAACTTCTCCGCTTTCCTCCTGGCCCCTTCTCGTCAATAATGCCTCCGTATCTTTGAACGACCACTACAGAAGGAAAAGAAACCACAGAAAGAAACCACGGAAAGGAACCATGACTACATATGTTCCTCTTTTTTTTTTTCTTGGAGGGGGGAGTATGAGGAACCCCCTCCCCGTCCACAACGAGTTTCCACAAAATCTGCATAGTCAAGAAGGCAGCGATGGACAGGAAGAAGGACAAGAATCTCTCCGAGAGAGGGTGGCGTTTCCTAGTCCAATAATTAGGGTGTGTGTGTGTGTGTTTCCTTTCTGAAGGACAGGTTGGTTTTTGGCTCATGGATACTTCGAGCTCCTTGAGATTAAAACAAAGCGACGCCGAGGAGAAAGATCCAGTTGCAACTGAGAGCGCAGGAAATTCGGGGGGTGGCGGGTGGGTCGCCTTTGCACCTCATCAGTAGGACGTTTTTATCCTGCCTCTTCCTCCAAGGAACATCTTCTCCCTTCTTCTCCCTTCCCCGTTTTATCCTCACAGTGACTCCTAGAGGTAGGCTAAGCAAGGTTACCCACTCAGCTTCACAGCAGAGGCGAGATCTGAACCTGGGTTTTGTGGACCTTAGTCCGTCACTCCAGCCACTACAGTTCACTGGTTGTAACCATTACACCACATTGTCTTGCCTTCTCCTATCCGCACCTCTTGTGCAAGGGAGGGGACTGCATATGAGGACATGGAGTTCAGGCTCTGACAGCAGTCTCTGTGCTTGTGGGGTTATCCTGATGTCGGGAGGAGAGAACGACACATCGGCCTTCCTAACACCAAAGCCCCTTTATCCCTCTTGTGCGTCTTGAACACTTTTTATACTTTTGCAAAATATACAATGTGTTTGTGATGTGTAAGGCATTAATTTCTGGAGGGTGCAGATCTCGTTTCCATATTAATCATTTTTAAGAGCTGGGGAAAAAACCTTTTCTTCCTGTGATGTCTTTTGTGTGTGCATCACCTCTGACTAAATAGGTTTTGCCTGTTTTAGAAACTATACCAAAACCTGCTCTCCTGTTTGACCAAAAGCAAAAGAGTGAGATAAGAACACACAGCGATCTCTCTTTCACACGGCCTTTAACCTTCTGGAAAATATATCAAAGAATGCCACTGATGGCTGCGATGTCCCTGAAATCTTATATTGTACATTCTGGCAGTTGCATTTTACTGCTGTTTTGTTATTAATTAGGTTTAATTAAAAGACACTTTCTTCATACTGCTTGTTTAATTTCGAGGGGTTTTTTTTACCGTACCAGAATCCAGAAGGATGTGGGGGGGGGGTGATGCTCCCTAACTGGCATCAATTAGAGCCAGTTTGGTGTAGTGGTTAAGAGCGGTGGGTCTCTAATCTGGAGAGCCGGGTTTGATTCCCCACTCCTCTGGTCAAAGCCAGCTGGGTGACCTTGGGCTAGTCACAGCTCTTTTGGAGTTCTCTCAGCCCCACCCATCTCACAGGGAGTTTGTTGTGGGGATAATAGTAACATACTTTGTAAACCACTCTGAATGGGCATTAAGTTGTCCTGAAGGGCGGTATATAAATCGAATGTTGTCGTTGTCGTCGTTGTCATCATCCTATCATCCAATCGCAGATGTGAACAGAGGAAGCTGTCTTATTGCAGATCCGCCCATTGGTCTGTCCTGCTCTCTATGGCAGATGGGTAGCAAGCAACCTGCCAGGGCCTCAGGTAGAGAAAAGTCTTTCTCAGGATCTGAAGAAGTGAGCTGTGACTCACGAAAGCTCCTACCCTACCACAAATTTTGTGAGTCTTAGAGGTGCTACTGGATTCTTGCTCTTTTCAAGATCTGCAGGTGGAGATCGCCCAATCTTTGGACCCTCTGCAAGCAGTGCAGACCTTTGGCTAGTGATCCACAGAACTGTCCCGGATCTCTGCACTGGAGCTGCCTCCAACTGAGGTGTTCTTTGCACATGGACAGGCTTGTGTAGCTTCCCGATTGCTGCTGCAGCTGCCGATACAACAGCAATGGGGGCTTCCATGTGACAGGTTTCCCCATAGTTTCCCTGCCCCAGCCCCCCCCCCCAGCCCTTCCTCCCTTCCCCGTTACCAGCAGGGTCGTTTCAGTTTTTTTAAAATTGGCAGCTGAATATTGTTATGTCACTATAAATTTATAACACTGTGTGCATTATGTTCTCTGAATTCCCAGCTTCTGTTTTTAAAAAGTAAGTTTCTAGTCCCTTTCAGTGCAGATATATGCCTTTTCCCTTATATATCCGCAACAAAAGTTGCTAGGGATTTTTTTTTTAAATGAAAGCTGGGGATTCAGGGAAACTGAAATTTTAATTTTATAACAGTATAACAATATTCAATTGCTGATTACAAAAACAAGTTTTAGGTGGGTAGGTGTGTTGGTCAGTAGTAGAACAGCAGGATTTGAGTCCAGTGGCATCTTAGAGAGGAACAAGATTTTCAGCTCATACCCTACCACAAATTTTGTTATTCTTATAGGCAGGGTTTTTTTTCAGCTGGAACGCGGTGGAACGGAGTTCCAGCACCTCTTGAAAATGGTCACATGGCTGGTGGCCCCGCCCCCTGATCTCCAGACAGAGGGGAGTTTAGATGGCCCTCCGCGCCGCTCCCCTCTGTCTGGAGACCAGGGGGTGGGGCCAACGGTCATGTGACCATTTTCAAGAGGTTCCGGAACTCCATTCCACCGCATTCCAGCTGAAAAAAGCCCTGCTTATAGGTGCTACTGGGCTCTTGCTCTTTTCTACTGCTACGGAAAGACTACCCATCAAGATTTTCAGAGTGTAAGCTTTTGAGAGTCACAGCTCCCTTCTTCAGACACGTGTGTGAACAGCTCTCTGAAGAAGATGCCTGAAGAAGGGAACTGTGACTCTCAAAAGTTTACACTCTGAAACTCTTGTTGGTCTCTAAGGTGCCCCTGGGTTCAAATCCTGCTTTAAAAAACAAGCCCTTTCCACTGGCGAGGGAAGGAAATAGTTACTGCAGGGAAATGGCTGTTCCCAGCCACTTGGCATCTGTCCAAACTTTGCTGCCACCTTTCCCAAAAGTTTGCAAGAAAGCAGATGTGGGAAAGACTCCGGAATCTTGGGAGCTGCACAAATATACTATGATATTGGGAGGAAGCAAGCCAAAAACCTGTTTCCCAACAGCATTGAACTTGAGGCATATAACCTGTGTAGAGATGGCGTGAGCTGGAGCACTGGTCCACCTTGCTCACCGCTGCCCCCTCTGGCTGGTGCCGGCTCTCCAGGACCTTAGGCAGTGACTGGCCATTCCCACCTGCTGCCATCTAATGAACAATCGGCCCCCTCTGCAAGCACACAGGGCTCCTCTCCTTTAAGAGGATGGGTGTGAAGGGGTTGCCAATCTCTTGGTGGGGCCTGGAAATCTCAGAATCACAACCAGCCTCCAGACGGCAGAGACAGGTTCCCTTGGGGAAAAAACAAGCTGTTTTGCAGGATGGACTTTGGCATTATACCCCGCTGAGGTCCCTCCCCAAACTCCATCATCCCCAGGCCCCACCCCCAAATTTCCAGGAATTTTCCAACCAGGAGCTGGCAACCCTATTGTGCCCTCCAGGGGTGCGTGGGAGTGGCTATGTTAGCTGCATTGTGTTAGAAAGGTGGCCAGGTTATCGGCAATGTTGACCTGGACGGGGCGGGGCGGGGCGGGGGCTTAGGAAGCCCAAAGAGTTCTGGATTCAAAGGAACCTCTCTACGTGACCTGAGCAGTGAATCCTGCCTTAGATCCTAAAGCATGCCTGCTCACTGGTCCCAGAAAACAAGGGAGGCCACAGTTTCTGAGAAGTTAACTGCTGTTTGGCTGGTTTTTGAAAACCCTTTTTTAAAACTCTGTTTCAGAGGCTCCCTAATGAACTTTATTCTCACTTCTTGTCCTCTGGTTATAAATGATACCTGGCTTTCTATGTATATTGATTGGATTTGGAAATGTTAATTTTTTTTAAAAAAAAATACTTCTTGTAGAAGATACAGGTTTAACTTTGAGTTTTACACCCAATTTCCCCCTAGGGAAAGGTGTCCTTCAGCTAAACTTTGAGGTGTCCGAAGACTCCTGTTGATTTCAACCTCCTATCTAGAGATTCAAGGCCAGCCCACCGGCATCTGTTGTCTGAGTCTCCTACAAGCTTGGAAGGAAACCTGAAGCTTGGGTGAAACCATCCCTTGATTTCTGGCACTTTATTTGGTATTTAGCTCGCCCTCCCCACAAGCGGACTCAGGACGGGGTACAACATTCATAAAACACATAATTATATAAATACAATTAAAATCATATCATAAAATCATAACTCAGATGGCCTATTGCACATTCCTGCTCTCAAATACAAAGAGGGAGACACCCGGACGGACGGGAAGTCATTGGATAGGAGAAGGCGACGGGAAGCTCAATGATGGTCCTAATACTGGCCTCGACCATATGCCCAGTGGAACATCTCCATCTCGCAGGCCCGCCGAAATGATAACAGATCTTGGTGAGTCTGAGTGTCTTCAGACAGAGAGTTCCACCAGGTTGGGGCCAGGACTGAAAAGGCCCTGGCCCTGGTCAAGGCCAAACGAGCCTCCCTGGGGCCAGGGATCACCAGCAAGTTCTTATCTGCTGAACGGAGCGCTCTCTGGGGTTCATACGGGGAGAGACGGTCCCTCAGGTGTGCTGCTCCCAGTCTGTTTAGAGCTTTAAAGGTCAACACCAACACCTTGAAACGGACCCGGAACTCCACGGGGAGCCAGAAAAGCTGCTGCGAAACAGGTGTAATACGTGACCTGAATGGAACGTCCATCAGGACCCGAGCAGCAGCATTCTGGACCCACTGCAGTTTCCGGGTCAGACCCAAGGGTAGCCCTGCGTAGAGGGATCTACAGCACCCACTACCTGGCCCAAGGTTGCAGCCCAGCCGACAGGTGAGCCCCTGCTAAGCACAGTCCTTAACAGCCAAAGGTAAGGGCTGTGCTTACTAAGGTTTCACTTTTTTTTTTCATTTTGCTTTGTACTCTCTTGCTTGCCTGGGCAGGTGAGTCCCAGCAGGGGGCCTTGGGGCCTGGGTGAAATAGATGAAGCTTCATTCTGTAACAGGCTGTGCCCTCTCCTATCCATGCAGCCTGGACAGGCACTCCCTCTGGAGCTACCTGCTCCAGAACGGCAGGTGCAAACAGGTAACCTGAGAGGCTCAAGAATCATCCATCATTGATGGGCTTGAGCAGGGAGGCTGCTGGGCTCACCCTGATCTCCTGAGCAGCCCCAGGGCCAGAGCGGCAACCAGGCTCTCTCCATCTCATCCTCCGAGGCGGAGCAGATCCACCCCCCAGCTGCGAGGTTCCCCGGCTTCTTGCATTTCAGACCCTGACAGCGACAGCAGCTCCTTCTGACCCGCGCTTTTTACCTCCAGCTTTCCAGGTGAGACGGATAGAGAGAAGAACCCAGTCCCCTCAGGCATCTCCCAAGTTCCTCCTCTTCTTTCCAAAATGCAAACTTTTCTCCCCCTTGGGAGAAACCCTTAACAGGTTTGACTCCTGTTGGCGTCAGATAGGAAAGGGGCTGTGAGCTTCTTCATTGACTGATATACGCTTCATAGATTTTAGGCAGGGCAACGCAGAGAAAGTCTGGGCTTGCTTGCCTGGTTTTCACTATTTTCACTGACTAAAGATGGGTCCCAAATGGCAAACACATGTCTCTTTTAAAAGGACGAGGGAAAGCAAGAAATGTTGAAGGTAAGGAAGCTTAAACTGGATCTGCATTTTCACTTCTATAAGTGCTTCTAATGGTTACAGGCGGTGGTGGGGGGAGAGTCAGCCGGGGGTGGGCTGGTCTTGTCTTGGCATTCCCCCTGTGGCCGCTGCTAGGCACTCTAGACCATAACCTGAGCCTCTTTTCTCTTAATTCCAGCAGGAGCCGTGCCAGTCTATTGCAACAAAAGCAAGCAGATGGCTAGTGGTCCTTTAAAGAACAAGAAACTTTTTCTTCCCTGCATCAAGTTTTGTGGACAAGAGTTCCCCAAAACTTATGCTGGAATAAAATCTCATTAGGTTTTCAGTTGCCCGCTTGTTTATACTCAAGAGTCCCAATGTTTGCAGGGGTATCAGTGTCACAGCAGCAGCTGAAATCAAATGACACTCATCACCCAGACACAAATGACGTTCTCCAATCCCTTGAACATGTCGGGGGAGTGAGGAAATGCATCGATCGCTCTTTTGGAAGCGACATAAAATGAACGTGAGACCGAACAATCAGGAATAAAGCTTTCCCTTCCCGTCTGTGTCTCTCCTAGGTCTGGGAACATCTCCCAGCTCGGTTGCCACTCCACACACAGCCATGGTCTCCCCAGCCATTGCGCTGGCGTTCATTCCTTTCATGTTCACTCTGATTCTCCGCTACCGACACTACTTCCTACTCTTCTACCGAGCAGTCTTGGTTCGACGGCTGCAGGACTACTTGACTGGCATTCCCAAGGACGAAAGGGCCTTCCAGTATGTCCTCACTCATGCCATCCCTGGAGACCCAGTGCACATCTTGGAGACCTTTGACCAGTGGAGTTACCACTGCGAGTACCTCAGTAATCTGGGACCCCAGAAAGGTGAGGTTGCTCAGAAACCTAAAGATGCAATAACTGCTAACTTTTCTTTCCTTCCTTCCTTCTCTTTCGTCTCTCTCTCATCTCTCTCCCCCTCCCTCCCCCCTTCCTTCCTTCCCATACTGAAGGTTTGACATCTGTAGCAATAACATTAAAATATTGTTTACAAAACAAGTTATCCAACCAATACCTCTGAGCATGTGCAAAATGCCTTTCCCGCGCACAACATGGGTAAGTTCACATCTCGCATGAATGGAAAGGCCTCAGGGAAAAAGCCACAAGACTCTTTCGAATAAACTGGACGTATCATGAGGTAGAGGTAACAAATTCAATTTTTCCTGACCTACACACACCCTGTGAAGAGCTGAAGCACAGGCACCTCCCAGCCTCTGACACATGGTTGCTTACAGTGTTGACTGCACATTCACACACACACTTGAGCATGTGCAGCTGCCTTCTCTCTGGGAGGCTCCTTGGCCCATCAGGGTCAGTATTGTCTACCCAGAGCCCAACTAGACAAGATGCTCAACACGAGGAGGACACATGTCAGTTTCCCACAAGTTTCCATGGGAAATGCAGTGAGAAAGAACCTCTGCCAGGGAGAAGAGGGAGAAAATCCCTCTTCTCCCTGGCAGAGGTTCTTTCTCTAGGCGTCTTGTCTGGTCTGCTCAGCTCCCTCTTGCTCACTGGCACATTTGGCTCCCTTCTGGCTGACGAGGGCATTTAGGGGAGCAAGAGAGGCACACTCCTTCTCACCCCTGCTAGCGCACTCGGCTCCTTCTTGTCACCGCTAGCATGCTTGGCTCCCTCTGGCTGCGGAATGTATTTAGGGGAGCGAGGGGAGCTGGTGGAGGCAAGAGGGAGCCGAGCGCAGTGGCAGCGAGAGAGAGCCGAGCGTGCCGGCAGTGGTCAGAGGGAAAGTGCGCTGGCAGTGAAGAAAGGAAGCGCGCTCCCCTTTCTCTCCTAAATGCACTCAGCAGCCAGAGGGAACTGAAGGAACTGAGCATGCCAGTGGGCGACAGGGCGCTGAGCGGACTAGACAAGATGCCTAGAGTTAACCTCTGCCAGGGAGAAGGAGGATTCTCTCTCTCTTCTCCTTTGCAGAGGTTCTTTCTCATTACACTTCTCAAGGAAACTTGCGGGAAACTGACACGTGTCCTCCTTGTAGCAGGCATCTCATCAGTTCTCAGTTCTCAGACGAAGGTCTTTCACATCACCTACTGCCTGTTCCTTTTAATTGGAGATGCCAGTGATGGAACCAACCTGGGACTTTCTGCATGCAAGGAAGCAGGAAGGGGGGGGGGGTTTGAGGCAAAAGAACTTGATAACAGTAAGCTGAACCTGTTGTCGTCCCAGAAAATGCCACTTTACAATTTATCTTGCTAAAAAATTATAAGCAAGGCTTAGAGATTTTTTAAAATAGCCCCCCAAACTGAATTTTAGAAATCAACCCTGCTCAGCATTTTGTTGGTGAGTTTCAAGAATTCAGCAGAGCTTATTTTCCCGAAGTGCTCAAATCAGGCTCGATTTTGCAGCGATGCCGGCAAGGCCAAAGCCCTGCGCCGTGGAGCTCTGCACTCACACAGGGTCTTGGTGAAAGCAGGCAGCCTGACCCCCCCCCCCCGTGCGAAACATCCAACATAGCTGCTTTGCGCAGAGTGCCGAAGGAGAGTCTGGAGGAATGCAAAGCCCCACAGCTGGCTCAGCCACATTTCAACCAAGTCTGAGCCCTGCTCTGGGAAGAAAGCTTGTTAGCCGTAAGAAAAAGACACAGAGTAAAGTTTGTGAGCTGATACCGAATTTTGAGACTTTTCCCCTGAGAAAGTGGTGATGAAACGGGAGAGTAGCTAGCATCCTGTCGGGATTCTGGGACTCTTGGAGGGGTACCCCAACGTTGAGAACACATCGTGGCGTCCTCTTGGTGATTTGCCCACATATACATCCAGGAGGTGACTGATTTAGGAGAGTTACACCCCGCTGTAACTGTGGAAGAAACAAAAAAGAGGAACATCTTGCACCTCCACCACCCCTCTTCAGAACTGCACATGAACTGTGGGACTTTTTAAGCATTATTGTGTATTTATATTATGAAACTTTGTATACCCTGTATGATTGGTTCTTTGATGTATATATACTATTGAGCAATAGCCAATAGGATGACTTGTATCCATTTCCTTATATGCTCCAGGCAATATGAACGGTTGTAAAGTCTCTGTGAATTTGTACTTACCTTTTGCGCTTGCACTTTAGTAATGTAATTAATATTGCTGCATGATAGCAATTTGTGTAGTGTGTTGATTACGGGGATCAGGTTTCAGGTGTTTAGCGTTAACCCACAATTGCCCTGTTTGTCAGCAGCTGGGGAAGAAAGCAGGCAGGACTTTTGGGGCCTGCTATGTTCTTCTTTTTGTGACTTCCTTTGTGCTTCCAGCTAAAATCCTGGAGCGGCTGATCTACGAGAAGGCCCCCCTCTCTGTCTTGGAACTGGGCACCTACTGTGGCTATGCAACCATCCTCATAGCCCAGTCCCTTCCACTGGGCGCTCGTCTTTACACAGTGGAGATGGATGCACGCAAAGCATCGGTGGCTGAGAAAGTGATCCGCCTTGCTGGCTTCGACGACGACACGGTTAGCATCCTGGGATGGGGTAGGAGACCTTGCCGCTCACCTGGCAAACTATACTCTATTTTCGGCCTGCAGTGCCTACTTGCTAGAGATAGGAATTAGTGGATATTTTGGCTAGGCCAGCATTTCTCAACTTCCCCCCCCCCAATAATTTTTCAAATCCCGTGGAAGGAATCCCTACACATAAAAATGTTGACAGGCCAGAAAAAGATGATGGCAGGGAGTGCACTTCAATTATTGCTTAATTATTATCATTTGTATTGTCTATGGAGGGCAGTCGGAAAAGAGGAAGACCCAAATGAGATGGCTTGACTTAATAAAGAAAGCCACGCCCTCCATTTTGCATGATCTAAGCAAGCCTGTTAATGATAGGACAATTTGGAGGTCTTTCATTCATTGGGTCAGAGCCAGTTTAGTGTAGTGGTTAAGAGCGCAGGACTCGAATCTGGAGAGCCGGGTTTGGTTCCCCACTCCTCCCCTTGAAGCCAGCTGGGTGACCTTGGGGCAGTCACAGCTCTCTCAGAGCTCTCTCAGCCCCACCCACCTCACAGGGTATTTTGTTGTGGGGATAATAATACCATACTTTGTAAACCACTCTGAGTGGGTGTTAAGTCATCCTGAAGGGAGGTATATAAATTAAATGTTGTTGTTGTTATGAGTCACCATAGGGATCTCATTCCCCCAGTGGGGGAGGGGGATTTCCCACTCCCATAGCGTTATCACCCAGCAATCAAGGGGAATTTGCCCCCTTGTCCGCCAATCACCCAGCGATTGGTGGGAGGGGGCAAGCTCCCAGAGGTTGACTCCCACTGGCAGGCACCTCAGGATCATGTGGTGTGCATGCGCTCTCAACCAGCGTGGTGACGTCACTTCTGGAAGTGATGCTGTCGGGCTGCCTGTGGGAGCGTTCCCGTGCTTCGTTTGGGGCTGAATCGGCCCCGTGTGGAGCGCAGGAGGACTCACACGGCTGGTGACGTCAATTCTGGAAGGGATGTCATCACGCTGGCTCCAGAGGATACGCGAAAGAAGACCTCATGCAACACACAAAGTAAGTGCCAGGGACTCCACCTTCCTGACGGGAGGTGAGGGGTATCTAGCAACCCTATGCTCTCAGCTTCCATTCCCGACCACCTCTCACCTGGCTGGTGGGAGGAAAGCACAGGAACAGATTGAAATCCTCCTGGAGTGCTCTCCTGCACGCTCCAGAGCCTTTCTTCATCGCTCCAGGAATGACATTTCCAGCAGAACGTGGAAGCAGCAGGTCACGCCAGGGGCTGATTGGGTAAAAATCAGCCCCAAATTCTAGGTGAGAGTTGAGTGGCTAAATGCATGCTCCAATCAGGCTGTAAAAATCAGGGGAGACATCAAAAGCAACCACCCACTGGCAAACTTGGTCACGGAGCCAAGCAGATGGTTCGCGATCTTGGCCTTGAGACCTGGTGTGAGATGTAGATGTTGTGGCACTGATTGAGAACAGTAACCAAAATGCTATCTCATGCAGAAAGGTACTGGCTGGATATTAGGAAGAACGTTGTCACGGTCAGAGTAGTTCAAAAGTGGAATCAGCTGCCTAGGGAGGTGGTGAGCTCCCCCTCACTGGCAGTTTTCAAGAAGAGGCTGGATGAATATTGGTCAGAGATGCTTTAGGCTCATCCTGCACTGGGCAGGGGGTTGGACTAGATGGTCTGTATGGCCCCTTCCGACTCTTATGATTCTCTGATTCTATTAAGCTGAGTATTCATGTCAATGGAAAGTTGCCCCCAAAGTACAAAGCTGTAACTTTTGACTTCAAAAGAGAGGCATTTACAAAAAGAAGGGGACTAGTTAGAAGGAAGCTGAAAGGGAAACTCAAGAGGGTCAAACCTCCAGAGGATGCTTAGAAGCGATTCCAAACCACACGAACTGAGGCCCAAATAGAAAGCAACCTCGTATGAAGTCTAAAAGGGCTCTTGCACCGTTAATGACCCAAGTCAAGGAAGCCATAAAAGAAGAAAAAAGCTTCTTTTTAAAGATTGACTGTTTTACCCCAGTGAGGTGAATAGAAGGGAGCGCCAGTACTGGCAAAAGAAATGTAAGTTAATAATTATGTGTCTGTCTATGCCATCGAGTCGCAATCAACTTATGGCGACCTGAGCAAGAAGAGGCCTTCAAGGCGAGTGAGAAGCAGAGATAGTTTGCCATTGCTCTCCTCTGCAAAATCTTCCTTGGTGGTCACCAGGGTTGCTATTCCCCCAGTGGGGGCGGGGGGTCCCCACTCCCACCCTCCGCCCTCCCTGCCACCACTCACTTGGCCATAGAGGGGGAAGGTGAGGAAACAGGCCTCCCGGGTGCGCTTCCGGTGTGGTGCAATGACATCACTTCCTGGAGTAATGTCATCACGTCACCCTGACAGCACTTCCATGCTTTGCAGGGGGCTGATTTGGGCCTTAAACAGGAATTGATATCATCACACAGGCCTGGGAGTGTGTGTGTGCTTTGCGTGCGTGCAATGAGGACTAGTAAGGTGAGTGTCAGGTCCTCCTCAAGCCTTCTGGGAGGGTTAAGGGGACCTGGCAACCCTATGCTACTCACTCAAGTGCCAGACCTGCTTAGCTTCCAATATCTGGCGAGGCTGGGCCATACCATGTTTCCTTCTCTCCCAAGTTAACAATTAGGCAAGTGAAAAGAGAATTCGAAGAGTGAATGGACGAAACATCAAGATATATGATAAGCATTTCTTGCTGGTGATCTTCCAGAAGCGTCTGACAGAGAATGAGTGCCGTGTCTAGAGTCATTTTAGGGGCAGGGGGAGGATCTTGCTCGGGGGGGGGTCTTTTTTTTTTCCGGAGGGGCTGAATTGACTTGGCTTCTTCTTCTCTCCTCCTGCCGGCAGGTGGAGCTGATTGTGGGGTCCTCGGAGGAAGTCATCCCCCAGCTCAAAGAGAAGCACGGGCTGCTCCAAGCTGACTTCGTCTTCATGGACCACTGGAAACGCTGCTACCTGCGGGACCTGCAACTTCTGGAGGCCCACAACCTTCTGCCGGAGGGGGCCACCATCCTGGCCGACAACATCATCTTCCCGGGGGCACCCCAGTTCCTGCAGTACGTCAAGGCCTGTGGCAAGTACCAGTGGAAATTGCACCGGACCAGCCTGCAGTACTTCCGGGCCATTCGTGACGGCATGGCTCAGCTCACCTATATAGGTCTAAAATGATGAGCGACGGCTCCGGACTGAAGGGCACCCGCCAGCAGCAAAGGGGCTCCCATGTTATTAGTTAATTCTTTACAAAATGTATTCCCCGCCTTTCTGCCCTCATCAGGGCCACGAAGGCAGCTAAGAGATTAAAAACACACATCATAAAAACGCAGCTTAAAGATCATTAAAACCAAAACAAAACACGTCATTAAAACGACTAAAACCAAAGCTAAAATACACACACACAACATAAAAACAACAATTAAAACATAGGGTGGGACAGAGGGGTCGCTGAGGGAACGCCGGACGAAACCCAAAAGTCTTCACCTACTGGAGGAAGATGGAATGGAAAGGACAGACAAATCTCCCTGGGGAAAGAGTTCCAAAATGTTGGTTACGCTACCCGGAAGGCCCTCTCTGGTTGCCATAAGGCAGGAGCGCTGAAGATGACTGCACTGGTTGGGCAGGTCCATAAAGGAGCAGGAGGTCCTACAAGTATGTTGGTCCCAAACTATGTAGGGCTTTAAAGATTAACATCAGCACCTTGAATTGTGCTCAGAAACGTATTGGGAGCAATGAAGAGAGGAGTGATACAGTCCCTGTGACCCTCTCCATTCAGCATCCTGACTGCAGCATTCTGCACCGACTGAAGTTTCCAGACACTTTTCGAGAGCAGCCCCACATAGAGCGCATTGCAGTCATCTAATCTAGCTGTAACCAGGACGTGTACCAGAGGGGCCAGATGTTTTCTGCCCAGGAAAGGTCTCAGTTGGCTAATCAGACCAAGCTGGTAAAGGGCACTCCTGGCCACAGCTGTCACCTGCTTACCCAGCAGTGGGCCTGGGTCCAAGAACGCACAAACACCCCGACAACAGACCTGATCCTTCAAGGAGAATGCCACCCCATCCAGAACAGGTAACACTTCACGTGGATGTGGGGACAAGGCAGGGGGGGGAAAGAAACTAAGGGGGAGGTGAACAGGTACGGCCGAAACCACGTTTCTTTAAGTCACCGTATCCAGGTTCAGCCTGACCTCTGGACGAGCCCTAAAGTGGGGTCTTGGAGCGTATGCGGAATCCTACGCCTTTACACCACGCTCCAAGGTGATTGGCTGCTGGGCAAAAGGGAGTACAGGTTGAAATCTTTGTTCTTGGGGTTCAACTGGACATGAGCACTGCTTGATCTCCTCGTGCCTTGCAGAGAGCCAGCTGTCCTGCTGTGGGGAGGCAGGAAAGTGGCTGCACGTCCCTGGGTCTCAGTGCCCTTGGAATACATGGGCTTTCCCTCTTGCTACAGTATGTTAGAAATTAGGAGCTTTTCGCTTTCTCGTTTTCTTTATTCTTTCTGCGCACATTCCAGCTGTAACTTTGATCACTGTTTAATAAAAGCAACTATACTTTATCTGTGTTGTGAGTCTGCTTCATGGCTTCAATCTGAAGGCAGTGCCTTGACCAATTTGTCTTGTGCCACTGTTAAACTATTTTGCTAAGGTAAACACAGGTAAAGTCCAGTTTAGCCTGAGACTTTGGCCCCCAGTCTCAGGTGAGGACTTAGTTAGGGGTACTGATGGCGGCCTCCAGGTTCAAGGACAGCTGAAACTCTGCTTTGGCTTTCCCTGTCCTGTGGATTCCGGGGTTTGGAGTCTGCGAACCCCTTTACACTTCGTGCTTGCTCTGATTGTTGTACAAAAAAACCTGAAAACAAGTAGCAATGCCCACACACGCAGCCTGGTCTGCTGTGAGTCACATATGTGCTTCAGGAAACTTTGCATGGCAGCCACAGGAACGCTTGGTGGATGGGATGCGTCCCCTTTGCTGAGCTGAGGCAAATCCTGAAAAACTGGTGATTTGCAGATTGTAGAGGTCCGATTCTCCTGTGCGAACAACCTGACCTTCAAAGGCTTTCCCATTCCGTCCCTTACAAAGGTTTGAGCAAAGGGATGCAGGGAAGGCGCACCACAGAGAACTCTACCTAAGGAACAATCTGCTCAGCATCCCAAGTCAGAAAGACTCTTAAGGTGGTGATGGTGGCCCAAAGTTCTTTGGGACAGGAGACAACTGCAAGGAGAACAGCTGCTCGAACCGGCAGGAGTAGCGGAATACAGATTGCTTCCTTTCTCTTGGGAGACACCCGACCCAGGCTGGATTCCCTGACTGCCCTTGCCTGAGGGAAGGCGGGTCCACAAGGGCTCTTCTTCTTCGAGGCCGCCAAATAATCTACTTGCATTAGTCCTGCAGTCCTGCTCCCACCCCAAAAGGAGGAACTGGAATGGGTCAGCTGTCCTCTGGAGCTATTCCCTCCCCACAGCAGAAAAAAGACATTAAAACCACCAGACCAGGGCAGGAAATATGCCGGGAAAGTAGTGCAAGAATGCACGAAGCTGCCTTCTACTGAATCAGAGAAGTCTCGTCTCCTCAGCCGGGCAGCAGCCCTCCTGGATCTTAGGCAGAGGTCTTTCATATCACCCTTGCCTGGCCCTTTTACCTAGAGCTGCCAGGGACTGAACCCGTGACCTTCTGCACACCAAACAGACGTTCTGCCACTGAGCCACAGCCCCTCCTCCCCCCACTTGCCCCAGTGATGGATTTTCAGACCACACCAGAACAGGTAAGAAAAACGTTTATTGACAAAACAGTTTCCGCCAAGAGGAAACCACAAGCGCACACACATGCACACACCCACACACCCCTGGCTCCAAAAAGGCGTTGCTGAACCTACAGTCCTTTCCCCTGGAGTGTTCTGCAGGCCGGTTCCGCGGAATGTCTGCAAAGGAGTCCGCGGAGATAGTCTGGTGGCGGAACACACCTGCCCTCGACTTCCAGCCGAGGATTCAAGGCCAACTGGGTGCCTTCAAGAGCCCCGCCTTCCAAAGACATTCCTCCTCCGTGCCACGATGCTGCAGGGTACAGACTCATGTCCAGACGTGGGCCTTTGCTCTTCTCACCTCGTTGTCTAGATCATCCACTGGTCTTGATCTTGCTCAGCTCCCTCCATATCCACCTAGGGAGGGAGAAAGGGAAAATGGTAAACACATTAGAGGCCTGCTTGCTAAATGCCAAATAATAATAGAGGATGGGCTAAATACCGAATAATAACAACAACAAAAACAACAACAAAAAGCTGAACAGAAAGTTGACAATCAATGGATGGAACCATAAGAGGTCATGAGCTGGAATTTCACCAGAGAGGTTCCCAGCCTTGGAAGTCCCTCTCAACTGCCCGACCGTCCCATCTGAAATACCGCCAAGCACTGTCCGCATATTTGGATGACCACCTTCATAAGCTGAAGAGATGGGTACCCCTTTTAATGACGTTAGTTCCAAGCGGTGCACAGTGCTGCACTCTGCACCTACTGTGGAGCACCGACGCCCTCAGGGACAGGGAAAAGCAAAAGAAAATCCAGCTGCCCTATAGTCCTAAGTAGGTTTACTCAGACAGACGTCCCAGGGTGTTCATGAATGCCCAGGAAAATGTGCCTACGATGGCAGATTCAGACTTGGAACCTGTACTTTTCTTAGAAAAGGTAAGCCAGGCCTGACATAGCCCATAGCGGGATGAGCTGTAGTTTCCCACAGGAGATGCAAGAACTTCCAGAGGAAGGTCTGAATCTTCTCAGCAGACTGGTGGCTTTTAAACCAGAGAAACATACAGCAAAGATGCCGAGGAAGGATCCGCAAACCCCCCTTGCAGACTGCCGCCAGCAGGCTCCAGAGGGTGCTGAGCTGCTGGACAGGAGAACAGAGCACAGCCTGGCCTAGCAGAAGCCCCTGGAATTCTCTCCAGCCTCAGGAACGGAATGCAACCCAGCCAACATGGAGCCCCTGCCCCGGCGCACCAGACCTCGTTAATCTCCCCATCATCGGGAGACTCATTGTAGTCATTCATCTCATCCATGTCTTGCATGTCCTCATCGTCTTCAGAGTCTTCCTCGCTGTCTTCATCGTCTTCGTCATCCTCCTCTTCCTCCTCATCATAAGTCTGCTAAGGCAAAGCAAAGGGGCAGCTGTCACTTCCCCATCACCCCTCCCTGGCTTCCCTCCACCACCTCATGACCTTCCGCTAAGTCCTTACCCACAGGCACACTTTCTCCTTTCCAACATTCGATTTATATTCTGCCCTTCAGGACAACTTAACACTCACTCAGAGTATGTTGTTATTATCCCCACAACAAACACCCTGTGAGGTGGGTGGGGCTGAGAGAGCTCCTCGAAGCTGTGACTGACCCAAGCGGGCTTCAAGTGGAGGACTGGAGAATCAAACCCGGTTCTCCAGATTAGAGTCCCGCTGCTCTTAACCAGGACACCAAACTGGCTCTTCCGCACTGGGATTCAAGCCCCTTCTCAACACCTTCGGCCAAGAAGCACCACTTCACCTGTCCTACTGCCAATCCTCGATCCCCCTGTGCCTACCAGCATCACACCACCCATCCTGCCCCCTCCTCACCTGTGACACAACCCCAAGCACTCCTCTGCACAACATTCAGTTCTACGTTCATTCCATCCTCTCCCTACACGGCAGGGCAGGGTGGATTCCAGGTTTTAAACTGAAAATGCATCTATGGACCAAAGGCTCATGACCTCCCCACACACACTTCCTTCTGCCCTCTCCCCTCATAAAGAGCTCCCAGTCCCCTTAGACTCCAGTAACACACCACTGCTCCCTCAGTTAATTCTAACCTCCTCAGTCCAGGGCTGCCAACATCTTACACTTCTGGATACAGAGGCTCCTTTACACACCATGCAATCAAGTACACACACCTATTCACATATATGTAGCTGCCCCATGCATTCATAGGATGACACTAGCGTTACCTCGGAAGCAGGCTTCCCTATCGGGACCAAGTTGTTATCCTTCTCGGCGATGCTCTGCAGCTGCAATCAATGGGCAAGAAGACAAAGTCAGTACAGAGAAGCCAGGCAGGACTGGCAGCAGAAAGACAGCAGCCAGGGTTGGGGGGGAGGGGTGCCTGCATCCCACTAAGTTTCTAGCTGGGGAGGGGGGGGAGAGCCAGCTTGACAAAAGTGGCAGGTGCAGTGTTAGCCTAGGATAGTGGAGACCTGAGTTCAAATCTCCCGTCAGCCATGATGCTAACTGGGAAGCCTTGGGCTAACTCCTTTATTTTGGGGCTGCTGCGAGGATAAAAGAGGAGGGAGAACTATTTGTGCTGTCCTGGCGTCCTTGGAGAAAAGAAAGGTGGAGTAATGAGTGAATTTTTTGACCACCAAACATTGTGCAAGCTTTTGAACTCACCAAAACTCTTGGATGTTACGAAATTTAAAAGGCTGGTGTGCGGGGAAGAAACAGATTTTTCAGGTCATGATGTTCTGATCTGATTTTGCTGGCATCCTCTGTGCTGAACTTCAGGGCAAGGGTCGGGTTATGGCAAAGCGAGTGGCCATGCAAGACTTTCGGCCCCGAATCCCTGCCCCCCCCCCCGGCTCTGCCCTTCTGCCCCGCTGGCCTTCCTCCTCTCCACAGCTCACCCAGGCCTGGTGCTGCTGCTCCTGCTGCTGCAGCTCGTTCTCATCCACGCAGGGCCGGTCCAGGTTGAACCAGAGCGCCTCCGTGACTCTGGGGAAGAGGGAGGGGAAGAGGGTGGACATGCCTGCCAGAGGAGGAGGAAACAGGGCTGTGTGACAGGGGTCGCCACTCTCCAGGAGAGGACTGGAGATCCCCCAGAATTATAGCTGATCTCCGGACTGAAGACCAGTTCACACGGAGGGAATGGCTGCCCTGGAGAGTGGCAAGGCCTGATCTAGGGTTGCCAGCCTCCAGGAGGGGGCGGGAGATCTCCTGGAATTATATCATCCCCAGACCACAGCCCTGACTTGGATAGCCCAGGTGAGCCTGATCTCAGAAGCTAAGCAGGGTCTGCCTTGGTTAGTAATTGGATGGGAGAACAGGGTTGCAGAGGCAGGCAATGGAAACCACCTCTGTTAGTCTCTTGCAATGAAAACCCCACCAGGGGTCGCCATAAGTCAGCTATGACTTGAGGGCACTCTCCACCCCCACCCACCCCATCAGACCACAGAGATGCATCCCCCCGGAGAAAATGGCTGCTTGGAAGGAAGGGTGGGTTCTCAGTGGCATGACATCCTGAGCCCCCCTGCCCTCCTTAAACAAGCATTACCCCCCCTCCAAGTCTCTAGGAATTGGCAACCAGAGTTGGGAAGGAGCACCCAATACAGAGAGTAAGCAAGCAAAATAGGGGTCCCTCTAAGGGTACTCAGAGGCCGGGTGAAAACAGGGATGCCAACCTCCAGGTGGTGGCTGGAGACCAACTCCTCTAGAGAAAAGCGGTGCTTGGAGGATGATCTCCATGACATTATATCCCACTGAGGTCCCTCCCCAAACCTCCACCCCCAAACCTCCAGGAATCTCCCGACCAGGACTTGGCAACCCTAGGTAAAAGCAGTATCCAGGTCACGCCCACCCACGTTACGTGGCTGGTTTGGGGGGCGTTCCCCCCTTCCTCACCTGCTACCTGAGGACGGAGGCGCAAGAAAACGCCGGGGCAGATTTAAACCACCGGAAATACTCGCTGACCCCGGAAGTGATAGCCTGGATAGCTTTTTTTTAAAAAAAGTTTCCTCAGCAAAGACTTCGCCTGAAGCCATAGAGATGCACCCACGCCTATTCCTAGACCGCCGCAGCCTTTAGCGGCACTTCCAGGTCGGAACGGAGCGCGTTTACAACTTCCGGTGTTATAAAAGCGGCCTAGAACGCTCAGCGCGCATGCGTAATAGAGATCTTTTCCTGGAGCAGCCTTTCTACGGGAGAGGGAAGTCCTCGCTTTTGCGCCTGCGCAGTGTGACTTGCCGTGGCCGAGAAACCCTTTCAGTACATTTTTGGGAAGAGAGCAAAGTGGCTGCTTTTCCCTTTACTTGTAGCTTCTTTTAAAATGAAGAGGCTTGATTCAGATTCAACGCAATGATGCTTGTTTAAATGACTTGATCAGAAAAAGTATTTTTAAAATGAATATTAAAATATTTTAAAATTAATATTAATAATGCCCCTTCCCGAATGTAAAGGTGCATCCGGAGTATCTGGGCTGCTTCCTCTCCCGTGCATGCATGCATGCTTCTACCAGCTGCTGTGTTAAGGTTGCCGGTGATGGAGAATGCCCTCAAGTCACAGCTTACGGGGACCCCTAGCAGGATTTTTATAACGAGAGGCTTACAGAGGTGGTTTGCCATTGCCTGCCTCTGCATAGTGACCCTGGGCTTCTTTGCAGGCTTTCTACCCAATTACTAACCCAGGCTGACCCTGCTTAGCTTCTGAGATCTGACCAGATCAGGCTCACCTGGGCTATCCCGGTCAGGGTGTAAAGGTTGCTAGCTCCCGGAAATACCTGGAGATTTGGGGGGTGAAGCTTGGGGAGGGCAGGGTCCTCAGCAGGTATAAGGCCATGGATTCCCCCCTCCAAAGCAGCCATTTTTTCCAGGGGAAGTGGTCTCTGTCACTTGAAGATCAGTTGTCGATCTGGGAGCTCTCCAGGCCCTACCTGGAGATTGGCAATCCTAGAAGAAGATGCTTGACTAGCCCTCCACTGACTCCAAGGATACCGCCATGTTTCCCACCTCCCTTTTTGTGGGCTGTGTTTGGAAGTGGAAACTACTGGGAAGGCTGGCTTTCTATCGGTTAGCCTTGCTGGAGCCTGGAGTTGGAAGAGTCCCAGCCCTTGAAAGGCAGGTGTATAGACAGTGTGCTGTTCCTCCCTCACCCTGGTCTAGCAAACTCCATACCTGCCCAAATGGCCATTTTCCAGATGCACCTGGGCCCTCATACAATAAATCTCGAAAGGACGGGCTGCTCCTTTATAAACCTACCTGACCACTGTGGTCATCTTCGGAGGTCCTGCTTCAGGGCCTCCCACCTTCTGAGATTAGGCAGGTGGAAACCCAGGAGAGGGACTTCTCAGTAGTGGCACCAAAACGCTGGAATACTTTCCCTAGGGAAGCCCACCTGACCCCTTCTGTTGCCGTCTCCCTCCAGTGGGTGACGGCTTCTTTGTTTTGTTTGACATGCCCTCGGCGATCCCTCCTTCCTGCCCTGTGTGTTACTTGCTTTTAATTTTTTTACATGTGTATCTGCACTGGTTTTAATTGTTTCACTGACAAGTGTTTTAATGGTCTTAAGAATTAATTTTATTATGTATGTTTTAATTTGTTAGCTGCTTTGGTGGCTCTTGGGAGAGCAGAAAGGTGGAGTATAAATTTTTTGGGGGGAAACCCCCTGTGTTTCAAAAATAATTCCTCCAAGAACCAACCGGTGTCAGGGGGACACATTTCTCCTGGCACTTCTTTACAAACCATTCCGCTCCGTGTTGAGCCTGCCACGCCCTTATAGAACTTGAAGCCATAATTGTCTGTGCCCAGCTTCAGCGAAGTCCAGAGGTCAAAGTCTCTTTCTGCTCTTGAAAGGAGCTGTCCTGTGGAGGGACTGTAGTGCAGCCATGCAACACACACTTCACATGCTGGAGGTCTTTGCTTGCTGAATAGGCCGGAGCCTTTCAGATAACGAATAGTGCAATCCTTACTCCAGTCTATCCCCATGCAAGACTTTGCAGAGGAAGGCACTGGCAAACCACCTCAGCTTCTCTCTTGCCTCGAAAGCCCCTTGCGACTTGACAGCACTTCACACACAGACAGACATAACAGTGGCCACAAAGAGGGTATTCGATTGATTTATGGAAGAGAGGTCCGTCACTGGCCCTGAGAGCCAGGGTAGTGCAGTGGCTGGAGTGATGGACTAGGGTCTGGGAGACCCCAGTTCGATTCCCTGCTCTGCCTTGGAAACTCGGGCGGCCTTGGGCTAGTCATGAACTCTCAGCGTAATTTACCTCAGGGCTGTGAGGGAAAACTGGAGGGGGGGGGAGAATGATGTAAGTGGCATTGGGTCCCTGCTGGGAAGAAAGGCTGGCTATAAATGAAGTAAAATAAAATTTGAAAAGCTACTAAGTGTGGGGACTAAAGGGAACTCTACATCCAGAGGTATTAAACCAGGAGGCAGCATCAGAGGAAGGCCTCAGCCTAGGGTTGCCAGCCTCCAGGTAGTGGCTGGAGACCTCCCGGAATTACAACTGGTCTGCAGGCCACAGAGATCAGTTCACCTGGAGAAAATGGCTACTTTTGGTAGTGGACTCTGTGGAATTAGGCCATGCCAAGGTCTTTTCCCTTCCCCAACCCCACTTTCTCCAGGTTTCACCCCCCAGATCTCCAGGAGTTTCCCAACTTGGAGCTGGCAACCCTACCTCAGCCTCTGACACCTGGTTGGCCACTGCATGAAACAAAGGTTGGACTAGATGGACGCTGGTCAGACCCAGCAGGTCTTTTCTTATGATCCATGCAATCTGCAGGCGGCCTGGGGAAAGTTTTTTGCCTGCTTACACTGCCACAAACAGTGGAACAGATTTTAATCCCATTGCAGCAAAGTGGATGGAAATGGGACAAAAAGCGGATGATATTGTGTGAATGCTAAAAAAAAAATGCTCCTCAGAAGTCAGCATTCTCTCTCAGGGGCAAACAGGGATACAGATATTCAGTGGTCAGTGCGAGGACCAGCACTAGGCTGGACTGAAGGAACTGAGGATAGGACTTGGAATAAAGCTGCAGCTGATGCTCCAGTGTGACCCCTGTGTCACCTGGTGATAAATAAATTGTACGTTGGCCCCAGAAACCTAGGCCATTAGCAGAGTTTTTCGTTTAGCAGTGGAAGCATGATCACAGGTAGTTGTGAGCTGGTTCTGCTGGTTGGTGTGTGTGCAGGAGAGAAAATAACAAATCATACACTTGCTTTATATTTAGAAAATAAACAAGAGTTCTTTATTTTAGGAACTCCATACTCTGATAGGAAAGGAGGAGAGACAGATCCTAACTACCTATCTAGTTTAAGGATGGGCAAGGCCTGCATCCATGCTGCCAAGATGGAGGGAGGAGAAGGAGAGAGGTATTGCTTGGAACAAAGCCAGGAAGAGAAGGAGGAAGTCAGGAGGAGGAAATCCTGAGAACAGCAATCTACATATCAAAGGGACAGTCAGAGCAGTAAACAGAGTGGTCTGACCTCTCTATCTTTCTCTTTGCTTTGTCCCCCTCTGAAACCTGAGGAAAGGGACAGCGCTGAATCCTCCTCTTCCAACGCCTGCGAGTAGGGCTGCCAAGATGTCGGAAGAGAAACTGCCCTGTTCCTTTAAGAGAGGCTTCCAATGTGTGGAAATGGGTGGCTGAAGCTTTCCATATCATGGAGGTAAATAACATCACCAGGTAAAAAACAGCAATTATGCCTCTGTTAAAGGGACAGGACATTTTTCTCCTAGTCTATTGGCAACCCTGCTGGGAAAGGTGAAAATGAGCTAGCCTTTTGTGCCTGAATTGTGATCTAAGAATGTAGTGCTAAGCAGAGTTACTCCCTTCTAAACCCATCAATTTCAATGGGTTTATAATGGTTAAAGTCTGTTTTTGATTGCACTGGAAGTCCTATCTTAATAATAACAACAACATCAACAACTGCACCTATATCCCGCTCTTCTAGGCAGATCAGTGCTTCACCCACAGCGGTGAACAAGTCAGTGTTATTATTATCCCCGCAATACTGCTGGGGAGCTGCTGGGGCTGAGAGGAGGGGCTGACCCAAGGCCACCTACTGAGCTCATGGCAGGAGTGGGATTCGAACCAGCAGAGTGCCGAACCACTGAACCACTGTGCTTCCAACACAAGCTACACTGAAGATGGTTACTTTCTCAGAATCTACCGTATCCATAAAACACCCTCACCTGAGTGTTGCCTGTGTTGTGTGGGGTGTAGTGTGACAGACATGCAATTTGAGATTATAAATACAGATTTATTTATATATTAACAGGATTACCAGTTAATCAGTCACGAATCCAGAGCTGAACTCTTAGATAAATTTCTCAAACAGGTGCCCGATCTACTGCAAAAAAAAAAAAAAGACTTTGTGATGTATTTTGTCACAACTTGGAAGTTGCCCAAGAGGGTCTACTTCAGGTAGAGTCAGGTAAATAAATAAACGGGCCATTTTGGGCCTGTTTCGGCCTGGATCTGGGCCAAAATAGCCTGGATTGGGTCGGTGCTGGGCAGGGGAGGGTTCCCTCACCTGGCACCGACCCAATCCGGGCTGTTTCGGCCCCGATCTTGGCCATTTAGACCCCAATTGAAGCTGAAAAGGCCCAAAATGCCCAAAAGTCAGGTGGGTGGGGCCACCTGACTGTTGGGGGAACTGCCGAACAGGCACTCCAGTGCGTTCCCCCTCCAAACGAGCCCTGCTTATTCCTGTGTTATTTGTGTTCCAATGCTTCAGTCCAAATCCAGCTACCCAAGTAATGGTCTGGTGGAATTCAGTCTGCAAACTGTTCTACCTTGCAAAGCTGACTTCTCGATCTCAACTTGAGGGCTAGAGACTGGTGGTGGCTCTGCCACTCTGAGAATGAAGATTCACTCTCCCGTTTTGACTCTTTTGACCCTCATGAGATGTGGGACAGGGAGATCTTGACAATTTCAGCATAAACTGGCCTGAATTAGATCTCAGACCATCAGTTGTATCTGAAGTGCTGAGGTCCAACTCACACAATCTTAGGTTGAAGGAACATTTGGTAAATCTTTAAGACATCACAGGACTCCGTTTTATATTTCCTGCCGCAGATTTAGGCAGGTTTGCCTTTGGATCCGGCAACTGAAGAATCTACAATGCACAACCACGACCACGTGTATCCATCCGGTCTATTTGAAACTGTACCTTTCTAGAGTTCTTTTTTTCTGCAATAAGAGATTGTGTAATACCAGATGCATTCATTCATTCCCAAAGAATGTCAGGTTTTTCAACTAGACATTATATAGGGCGTTCCCCCCCCCCCCCGTAATAAGAGATTGTGTAATACCAGACGGATTCATTCATTTCCAAAGAATGTCCGGTTTTTCAATTAGAAATCAATTCCTCCTTCATCAACTGCTGATTCTGGCCCAGCATATCAAGACAATCCCCTTACAGCTCTGGGAGAGACATTGTCGACAGAGAACCACTAGCAGAGAACCATGTCTGAAAATATCACAGAATTTCCCTAATACTAAGGGAATTTTAGATATCTCCTCCTCTTTTCATAAACCCCTCTCTTTTCTTGTTTTCTCTCTCTCCTCCCCTCCATTCAGCCCACCAGATTTCTTCCAGCCCTTTGCAAATCATAGAATCATAGGGTTGGAAGGCATCTTCAGGGTCATCTAGTCCAACCCCCTGCACAGTGCAGGAAATTCACAACTACCTCCCCCTACACCCCAGTGACCCTTGCTCCAGGCCCAGAAGATGGCAAAACACCTCCCGGATCACTAGCCAAACTGGTCTGGGAAAACTTACTACCTGACCCCCAAGGTACCAAACAGCCTTGTCCCGGGCATGTAAGAAGGGGCCACAAGAACTAAGCACTGATGTCGCCCTTCCTGCCCTCCCCCTCATGATCTGCCCAGGTTCACAGAATCAGCATTGCTGTCAGATGGCCATCTAGCCTCTGCTTAGCCAGTTTGGTGTAGTGGTTAAGAGTGGCAGGACTCTAATCTGGAGAGCTGGGTTTGATTCCCCACTCCTCCGCTTGAAGCCAGCTGGGTGACCTTGGGCTAGTCACAGCTCTCTCGGAGCTCTCTCAGCCCCACCCACCCCACAGGGTTGTTGTTGTGGGGATAATAAAAACATACTTTGTAAACCGCTCTGAGTGGGTGTTAAGTCATCCTGAAGGGCGGTATAGAAATTGAATGTTGTTGTTGTTGTTTAAAACCTCCAAAGAAGGAGAGCCCACCACCTCCCGAGGAAGCCTGTTTCACTGAGCGACCGCTCTAACTGTCCGGAAGTTCTTCCTGATGTTTAGCCAAAGACTCTTTTGATTCAATTTCAGCCTGTTGGTTTTGGTCCAGAACCACATCATCCGGCTGCATCATCCTGCTCCAGCTTCCCCCCTCTCCTTCTAGCCCACCCCCCAGATCTCCAGATCTCCCTCCTCTCCAGGCATCTCAGCAACCCAACAGCTTCCCCTCCCCCTCCCTCCCACCCTCTGCCATTTCCTTAAGCACAGCCTCCTGGATTCAAAAGTGTCGTTCAAAGGTGTCGTTCCAAGGTGGAATCAGCTGCCTCGGGAGGTGGTGAGCTCCCCCTCACTGGCAGTTTTCAAGAAGAGGCTGGATGGATATTTGTCAGGGATGCTTTAGGCTCATCCTGCATTGGGCAGGGGGCTGGACTGGAGGGTCTGTACGGCCCCTTCCAACTCTGTGATTCTGTCTGGTTTGATCCGAGAGGTTTTCTAGCCCACCTCAATTGCCGCCTATGTGTCTGTCTTAGATGCAGAGGAGTTAGCCGTGTTAGTCTGTAATAGCAAAATTGAAAAGAGTCCAGTAGCACCTTTAAGACTAACCAACTTTACTGTAGCATAAGCTTTTGAGAACCACAGCTCTCTTTGTCAGATGCGCATCTGACAAAGAGAGCTATGGTTCTCAAAAGCTTATGCTACAGTAAAGTTGGTTAGTCTTAAAGGTGCTACTGGACTCTTTTCGATTATGTGTCTGTCTTTCTCTCACCCAGCACCTCCTTTCTCTTGATCCCTACCAGAACTCAGCCCCCCCCACAAAGGAAATTAGAAGAAGGAGGAACTCTACTGTAAAAAAAGGAAATAATCACACTAGGTTTGAGATAGTTATCATTTCCGCTTTATGAACTTCCATTGAATATCTTGACTTTCCTCCTTTAATCTAGTAAAAAGCAGAAGTCCCTTAGTACCTATAAGACTAACAAAATTTGTGGTAGTGTATGAGCTTTCGTGAGTCTGTATCTGTCACTGCTCATATAGCTATTGCCTTAAGCCGAAATTAAAAGGGAAGAACCTTACTTAATATTATTTCTCTGATGTTTAATTATTGCCCTATATATTTTACTGCAGAAAGAGTAATGGAATCATTTGTATCCGATAATAACCATGTCACCTGAGCTCTCATGTTAAGTAGTTCCATGTTTTTAAGTAGAGCCCTCAACTCATCAAATAAGGGACACTCTATAATCATATGTTCAATAGTTTCATTTTTATCATATAGGCATCTGCATGTTGTGTTAGCATACGGTACTTTCTTGTATCTACCCTCCAAAACCGCCGAGAGAAGAGCATTCATTCTTGTCAGATTAAAACCTGTTCTGAGCTTCGGTACTGTCAAATGAGAAAAATACTTTGGCCGTTGCATGAGGAGAGCAATACCTAAGAGTCGAAAGAGACTAACAAAATTTGTGGTAGCGTAGGAGCTTTCATGAGTCAGGTGTCTGAAGAAGTGAGCTGTGACTCACGAAAGCTCCTACCCTACCACAAATTTTGTTAGAGGTGCTACTGGACTCTTGCTCTTTTCTCCTGCTACAGACAAACTAACACGGCTACCTGTCTTTATCTATCTCCTTTGATCTATCCACTTTTTAGTCAGTAAAGTTTTCTGTTGCTTATTGGAGGTATCTTTGTTTCCAGAGAAACAAAGGCAAGCCAGTAGATAACCAGGCCTAAGTGATTTCTGTATTGTTGAGGGCCCCCCCCCCCCCCGGTCTACACATGTGAGCCTCAGGTTTTGAGTAAGGGAGGTTTAACCCTTCACTCTCCTGTGATTTTCAAAACTGACACTCTGGGCCAAGCTACACATGACGAATGACACTTGAATGGCAAGTGTATTTCTCCCTGTTCACTTGCCCTCTACTCAATCCACTTGCCAGGCAAGTGTCTTTTGTCATGTGTAGCTTGGCCCTCTGCTTCTATTAGCCTGAGGTTCGGGGAGAGGTGACCAGAGGGAAGCACATTTTAAAAATACTAGCAGGAAGAAAATGCTAACTGTCCGCTCTTAGTAATTGCTAGTAATTGAATGTTGTGCAAGGCAAGGGAGTGCATGAAACCTACCTCAGAGTAGAGGCAATTCTTATTTAGGCTAATGCAGCCATCTGACATAGTCTGCCTTTCCTCCAAGGAAATCTGGGTGGTTATCAAGTTAGGACTCTAAATGACTTGCATGTTTATTAACACGCCTTCAGAAACCCCAGAAAGGCTATAGACCTGCATGAGCAGACACAAGCAAGATCCTAGCATTTGTAAGACGGATCTTGTGCGTGTTTGTAATTCCACTGACATCCAAGCAGACGGGGGGGGGGGTGTCCTGGGGCTGGGAAGCTCCCCCTGTCCATTGAAGGTTGCACTCCTGTTGCAAAGTTACTTGGAAGAAAACCTCTTTGAACCCTGCATGACTCGTGAGCAAGGGCATCCTGCGGCTACAAGGAGGGCTCTTTGGTCACTGGATCTCCCTAACAGATGCAGAAGCCCAGAGTCTGGGAGCAAGAGAGAGGCTGGCCTCTCGATTCTTCAGGGCTGGCATTGCTGTGCTTCCGAGGGCACGCACTTGGCAGAGCAGAAGCAAAAGGCTGCTTGCGCCGAGCGAAGGGCACCCGGCTGCTCTTTGGACTCAGCTTCTTGGGGAAGAATTTGAGCCTCCAAAGAAGCTCCTTTAAAACTCCTGAGCTCGGCTCAGCGTCGTTAGCCTCCACCGCGATCACCTGAATCCAGGGCAGGTGCAGCTTGCTCTTAAAGCTGCCCTGAGAAGGGATTCTGGTGGATTGCTCAGGTGTGCTGGTGGGCAGAAGATTGGAGGTTTGCTTGGGTGAGAGCTGGCGCTCTGGGCGGTTCCCACTGGGGTGGGTATGCTTGTCCTACGGGGATTGTTCTCTTAGCTTCTGTAAAATGCAACAGTGAGTTGGTCTGAGCACTGATACAGTTAAGAAAGGGGGGGGGTGCTTTGGTGGAAGGGGTCTCCAAACCTGCTCTGTAAGTATGGGCTTGTCAGCAGCAGAAAATAGATGTTGTTCTCTACTCCACAGTAGGGTTGCCAGTGCTGGGTTGGGAAATGCCTGGAGATTTGCGGGGTGGAACCTAGAGAGGGCGGGGTTTGAGGAGGGAAGGGGGCTCAGCAGGGTATATTGCGATAGAATTCGCTCTCCAAGGCAGCCCTTTTCTCCAGGGGAGCAAATCTCTGTGGTGTGGAGGTAAGTTGTAATTCTGGAAAACCTCCAGCCACCACCTGGAGGTTGGTGTCAGCAAAGGGTGGCTGCTGGTGGGGCCCACGGCTGCTGAGTTCCTGCTCGGCTGCCTCCTCTGGTGCCTGCAGTCACACGCTTCCCTTGCTTGCTAGCAGGTGCTTCGTCGTCTCTGCTCTTTGCTGCATAAACTGCCCTAGCACTGCTGGAGAAAGGTATGTGGCTGGTGCACAAAGCGTCAATGTTCCGGGTGGCCACTGCAGTGGCACTCCAATCTGCAGGGCTTTTTTCCTGGGAAAAGAGGTGGTGGAACTCAGGACCTCACAATGACATCACTTTGGGTCAGCTGGAACAAGGGGGGAGTTTTTTAAAGTTTAAATCGCCCTCGGCAAAAATGGTCACATGGCCGGTGGCCCTGCCCCCTGATCTCCAGACAGAGGGGAGTTTAGATTGCCCTCCGTGCCGCTCCAGTGGCACGGAGGGTAATCTCAACTCCCCTCTGTCTGAAGATCGGGGGCGGGGCCACCGGCCATGTGACCATTTTCAAGATGTGCCGGAACTCCGTTCCACCGCGTTCCCCCTGGAAAAAAAGCCCTGCCCCTCTGCATTCAGCACTATCAGAGAAAGGGTGCGCAGGCAGTATGGCAGCTGTGACTGACGGTGTTAGGAGAGCTTGGGCAACGAAAGGAAGCCCGTGCAGATTATTTTATTTTATTTATGTCATTTATGTCATTTATATTCTGCCTTTCTCACGGAGACTCAAGGCGGATTACATAGTGTGAGATTAGTACAATCAGTGTCAAGGACAAGGGCAGGCATGTCCATACCGTGTCAAGGACATTTCCATAAACAATGTCATAGCGGTGATGAATATAGCGTCAAGAATCAGAGTAGTTAGCCGTATTAGTCTGCAGTAGTGAAATAGCAAAGTCCAGTAGCACCTTTTAAGACTCTCCAACTTTACTGTAGCATAAGCTTTCAAGAGCCACAGCTCTCTTTGTCAGATGCATCTGATGAAAAGAGCTGTGGCTCTCAAAAGCTTAGGCTACAGTAAAGTTGGTTAGTCTTGAGAGGTGCTACTGGACTCTTTGCAGTGTCAAGAATGTGGGTGGGAGCGCAAGAAGTGGAGTGTACTACTAAGCATGGCGGGTCTGAACACTCTTCACCCAGAGCATTCCTGCTCTAGCAGCATCCTCAAGTCACGGCAGCCCTTCGCTGCCTCTCTGGAAGTGAGTGATGGGTTGCTGTTAGTTCCATTTTGTGTTTGGGAGAAAAATTGGGCATTCCTACAGGAGAGTTGCGTTAATTGCTTGAGGATTGCTCTGCCAGGGCTTCTCATGGGCTGCCTTCCTGACGCTGGCTGCTAGGGTACCCCCTCAAGTTGGGAGTGTGTGCAGGTGTGCGCGTCTCCTACCTCCGCAGGGCTAGGTATCTGGCCCATGCTACACCTGTGCTACACTTGCCTCATCTTGAAGCCCTTCGGACTTCCTTCTCAAAGTGCTGTGAATGAGCTCACTGCTCACATTTGACTAGCCCGATGAAAATAGCTAGACGGTCCCTGGTGAACTGCGGTCTCTCCAGCTGTTGGAATGTAGTATAGCAGGAGTTCTTGAGATGAACACGGTCTTTCTGGGGAAACTGGTGCTGTGCAGCCTGCCTTAGTGGCCTTCTGCTCAAGTGCTCAGCATGTATAGTCTTAAATGGATTTAAAATGTGCCACCAATCTGTGTTCTTAAAGGGCTCAGGCTGTTTATCAAGGTATCCAGCTTCTAGCTAGAAGTAGGTGTTGTGGCTGTCTCTGTTGGCGTTCCAGCTTTCCGGGTTTCTGCAGAGAGCTCGGACTGGGATATCCGTGCCCAGAAGAGTCTGAACTGATTAGGAACAGAGTCCACGTGTGTCTGCAAGCTTTCTTTCTATAAACTCGTGTCCTACCCTTCCTTTAAGCAGCTTAAGGTGGATTGCACGGCCTTGCTTTTATCCTTGCATCCCCCCTTTTGAGGTAGACTAGGCTGAGAGGGAATCACTGATTGGCCCAGGGTCGCCTGGTGAGTTTCGTAGTTGGGTGGGAATTGGATTCTGGGTCTTTCAGGTACTAGTCTAGCACTTTAACCACAATACTCCACAGGGCTAGAAAAATGTGATGGTGTTTGGTTGCAATCAACATCATACAGGCAAACTTTGTTATTTGTCCTGCTGGCTCTCCCAGTATTGATTTGGGCTCCCTGCAGTATGCCTGGCTGGCTGGGGCCCCCGGAAGCAACAGCTACATCCTCCTTCAAGAGGCACAGACATGCAACACGATACTCATCCCTTTGTGAGTTTTGGCACTGCACATGGCAGCTCCAGCCGTTGTGTGCCTTAACCTGACAAGTCAGGAGAACTTCCGCGTGACGCCTTCTGCACTCAGTTTCTCTTGCTTCACCCTTTCTTGTTGGTAGAGAGATGGCGCCCCAGTGGCTGTGGCTGGACCTGCTTGCTGTCTTGGTGGTGGCTGCAGAAAGGGACTCTCTGCTGAACGTGTGCATGGATGCCAAGCATCATAAACAGGCGCCTGGACGAGAAGACGGCCTGCACGAACAGGTAGGGTCAGATCCCAGGCTGGGCCCTGAGCCACCGGCTGCCATTGGCTGGGCTAGTGCAGAGATTGGGGGGTTCGGCCATAGCTTGGTGCTACGGCACCTGCTCTGCAGGTAGAAGGTTCCTGGCTCAGACTCTGTTGGGGCCTCCAGAGGGAGCAGGAAATACGGTTCAGCCAGCCCCCTTCCATGCTTTCTTCCATCTGACCCTCAGTGTCATCACCAAAGCTAGGTCTGACAACCTCCAGTTTGGGGAGGGGCTGCGGATCAGTGGCAGAATATCTGCTTGGGATTCAGACGGTCTTACGTTCAATCCCCGGCACTTCCAGTTAAAAGGATCAGGCCAGTGGTGATGTGAAAGACCTCTACCCGATGAGACCCTGGAAAGCAGCTGCCAGTCTGAGTAGACAATACTGACGGCGATGGACCGAGGGTCTGGCTGAATATATGGCAGCTTCATTTGTGTTCATGTGTGAGTTCTCCTGGAACTATAACTGATCCCCAGGCTACGGAGATCAGTTCTCCAGGTGGAAATAGTATATAGTCCAGTAGCACCTTTAAGACTATCCAACTTTATTGTAGCATAAACTTTTGAGAACCACAGCTCTCTTTGTCAGATGCATCATCAGAGCTGTGGTTCTCAAAAGCTGATTCATCTGATGAAGAGAGCTGTGGTTTTCAAAAGCTGGTGCATCTGACGAAGAGACCTGTGGTTTTCAAAAGCTGGTGCATCTGACGAAGAGACCTGTGGTTTTCAAAAGCTGATGCATCTGACGAAGAGAGCTGTGGTTCTCAAAAACTGATGCATCTGATAATGAGAGCTGTGGGTCTCAAAAGCTGATGCATCTGACGAAGAGAGCTGTGGTTCTCAAACGCTGGTGCATCTGACGAAGAGACCTGTGGTTTTCGAAAGCTTATGCTACAATAAAGTTGGTTAGTCTTAAAGGTGCTACTGGACTCTACTATTTTGCAACTACAGATTAACACAGCTAACTCTTCTGGACCAGGTGGGGGATGGTAGCTTCCAAAGATGGTCTCCCTGGTATCAAAACCCAGCTGTGCTCCTTCCCCCAAATTTCCAGGAAGTTGGAATATGGACAGAAAATTTATTGGCTACATTTATCTGAAGAAATCCGTTTCAGTAAAGGATGGATACAGATTCCTGTAACAACTATGCACTATATGTGGAATTCCTCATCTGTGCTAATATTATGTCAATGAACCTTTTGTTTATGGGGGTTTTATCACTGTTGGTGTGTAATAACTATCATATGAAATAGATCAAGATGGGTAGCCATATTTGTCTGTAGCAGCGGAAAAGAGCAAGAGTCCAGTAGCACCTATAAGACTAACAAACCTACCACTAATTTTGTTAGTCTTATAGGTGCTGCTGGACTCTTGCTCTTTTCCACTGCTATCATATGAAATGTTCAACCTTCTCACAGTGCGTGCTGCAATGGCACTTCGTACGCCTGTCGCCGCCATTATGCTGTTGTTCCTTTGTCCTTCTTAGTCAGCCATTCCCAGTAGAAATTCCCCCTCCTTTTCCTCCCACAGTGCTCCCCGTGGAAGGACAACGCCTGCTGCACGCTCAACACCAGCCATGCTGCCCACCAAGACCAGTCTTACCTGTACAACTTCAACTGGAACCACTGCGGCAGCATGTCAGAGCGGTGCAAGAAGCACTTCATCCAGGACACCTGCCTGTATGAATGCTCGCCCAACCTGGGGCCCTGGATTAACCAGGTAGGTGTTCGTGTTCGTGTTCGTGTTCGTGTTCGTGTTCGTGTTCGTGTTCGTGTTCCGGTGCCTTTAGAAAAAAGAGAGGGACCGTGGCTCAGTGGAAGAGCCTCTGCTCGGCATGCAGAAGGTTCCAGGTTCAATTCTCAGCATCTCCAGTTAAAAGGAGCAAGTAAGTGTGAAAGATCTCCCCCAGAGACCCTGGACTGCCAGTCTTGAGTAGGCAGTACTGACCTTGAGGGTTCAATGGTCTGAGTCAGTATGTGTTCAGTTGCGGGGGGGGATCTTTCCAGGAGGTCTCTAAAGAATAGGACTCCTACAACTGGGACAGAGCGGCACCTGAAGGGGCTTTCAAGCCCTGTGTGAGCTTTGCCATGCTACAGAAGTCACTGTTTAGAATAAAACTTTGGCTGGAGAGGGCCTTGTCTCTTTCCAGTGTGCTTTTATCCTGTCCTTCTTCCAGGGATCTCAGGGTGGCTACATAGTTCATAATGGCCCTTGAGGTGGATTAGGCTGAGCAGAGATTTGCAGCCAGGTCTCCGGAGCAAGCAGCGTGGCCCCTGTGGAACTGGTGCAAATTCAGGGCTCAGTCTGGGGTGGCAGCAACACCAAAGCTGTGTAGATGTGGGGCCAAACTACGCAATTCTGTATCCTGGACTCCACCGTGGGGGATGCAGTACGGGACGGGGGGGGGGTGAGGGGCTTCCAGTCTCCCTGCTCCCATGCTCCCCCAACAGGATCAGGCCCCAATTTTTTATTTTAAGTTAAAAATCAAATTCTAAAATGGCACTGTGTCTCCATGGCGGACTCACTGACGTGGTATTGTCTATCTTGGCCTTCTTTCTTGGGCTTGGCTGCCAGTGGCCCTCACCAAACCAGTACCTGGTAGATTAAATGGCCCTTCTGCCTCTGTTCAAGGCCCGCACTGCAGGGGTGATGTGGTTTGGACCCAAAGTGGAGGGGCCAGGCTTGGCCCAGGTAGGAGCACCTGGGCCCTCCAGTATTGCTTGGCTGGCTTCTGGTTGCCCCCCCCCCCCCGTGGAAATTGCTAGGAATCTCAAGGGCTGGTTTGACCCAGCAAGGCAGCCCTTGACCTGGGTTCCAATTGGGCCGCAGCTTAGAGCAGCAGGGGCTTGGCCGTAGGCGCCTTTTAGCAGGGGGAGGAAACAGGTGTGTGCTGCTACCTTGCAGCATTTCCCCCACCCTCTCTGAAGCCTCCTGGGCCTTCTCTTGCAGGTGCCACCCTGCACATGGGCAAAATCAGCAGCAGCCCGTACACGGGCTTTCTCTGTGTTGGCCCCTACCCTGTGGAACAGCCTGCCTGAGAAGGTCCACTCCTGGCTTTCCACAAACAGTGCAAAACTGAATTATTCAAAAAGGCTTTTTTCTCAGCTAGGAGGGCGGTATTGTAGGAAAGGGGTCCCAGATGTTTCGCTAATGAGTTAGGAATCGTAGACTTCACCATTATGTTGCCTTACATATCATCTGTTGCTTTCAATATGTAGTCCTATGTACTACCTGTGCTTCATGTTGTCTAATGTAAGCCCTAGAACTGATTGTGTTCTGTTTCAGCAATTCTCCATCCCCATATTGGATCCTTGCTAATGCTCTGTCTTTGTAAACTTGTATTCATTTACCCTATGACATTGTTTACGGAAATGCTCCCGACACTGTATGGAAATGCCTGCCCTTGTCCTTGCCACTGATTGTACTAATCTCACACTGTGTAATCCGCCTTGAGTCTCAGTGGGAAAGGCGGAATATAAATGACATAAATAAATATAAATGAATAAAATGGACCTCCCCCCCCCCTCCCGGTCACTGGTGTGCCTCTTGCCTGCAGGCAGACACCTCCTGGCGCCAAGAGAGGATCCTGAACGTGCCGTTGTGCAAAGAGGACTGTGAGATGTGGTGGGAAGACTGTAAAGAGGACATGACCTGCAAGGAGAACTGGCACAAAGGATGGAACTGGACCACAGGTCAGGCGGGGGGAGGCCTGGGGCTTTTGTGCTGGGCTGGGGCAGACCAAGCTGGCCGTTCCTGCTTCCCTCCAGCAAAGCCTTTCCAGCTTGCTTGGGTATGGAAGCCCATAGCTCAGTCACACCATTGATGCTCTGCGCATGAAATGCAGGCACGGAAGTTAAAGCGGCCTTGGAGCAAACCAGGCTGGGTGGCCCCTGCAGTGCTAAGTGGAGCTGCTGGGGCCTGGCTCTCTTTGCTCCAGGCAGACCTTCCGGGCAATGCTCCACCGGGAACTTTCCCTGTAAGTGAAATGGCCAGTCCGCCCTTGGTGAAAGGGCCAGGCTCAACATCAGGCCTCTGGGAGCAGAGGAGTGTGATCTCCGTCTTGTGACCTTGGAGAGCTGCCGCCGCTCCATCTCGCATGATCTACTCTACATCTCCATGGGGCCATTTAAGCTCTGCCAGTGTTTGCATAGGGAGGACACTAAATTTTGTAGAGATCCAAGGGCAGAGGGGTGTGATATCACACAGCCACACAGAAGGACAATCCAGCTGCTTTTCTTGGGGTCGTAAACTTGTTTGCACACCAAACAATACATGGGCGCTAAAATGACCTTTTTAAAAATAGGCTCTGTATATGTATGAGCTTTAATTAGAACGGCTGCGGGGGAGACGCTTCCTAATTCCTGCATCTTGGTAGAAATTGGCTCTTCTCCTTCCCCCTTCTGGGTGATTAATGTCCCCGGTAACGCTCCTGTCCCTTTGAATCCCTGAACTGGCAAATCCCTCGGTAGTAGTGGTGCTGGGATTCCAATCTGGGGCATTTTGAGGAAGGGACCGATTAAATCCCCAAGCCAAGTCCAGCCCCCTTCCCGCACCCATGGCTGGCTGTTGAAAGATAAGATGCATTCAGAGAGAACTAATCATAGCCCCCCTCCTTAGTTTTCTGCATGGCCCACGGGGGGGGGGCTCTCCTTGGTTCAGTGGGCCCTCAAGAATCCATAGACTTGTGGTCCTCGTGTGAATTGTGGTGGGTTAGCCACTTGCTCCTGCAAGCCTCCAAATAACAACAACATCTGATTGACATACTGCCCTTCAGGATAACTTAACACCCAGAGAAGTTTACAAATGTTCATGACAATCCCCCTGTGAGGTGGGTGGGGCTGAGAGAGCTCTGAGAGAGCTGTGGCTGGCCCAAGCTCGCCCAGTTGGCTTCAAGCGGAGGAGTGGGGAATCAAACCTGGCTCTCCAGATTAGAGTCCTGCTGCTCTTAACCACTACACCAGTCTGGCTCTAACAGCCCCTGTTCTGATCCTGGCTTGGGCTGGGGCCAGTCCTTTTGAGATCCCGAGTATTTCTCTGACTCCACAGTGCATCTCTCTGGCCCTGATGTCTAGGAATAGGGAGGCTGATGTGGCTGCTGCTTCTAATTCCAGGAACGAATCAGTGTCCCCGTGGGAGTATGTGCCTGGCCATGAAGTTCGTTTTTCCTGAGCCAAAAGACCTGTGCGAGAAGATCTGGACCAACTCCTACCAATACACCACCTTCCAGAAGGGCAGCGGGCGCTGCATCCAGATGTGGTTCAACTCCACGCAAGGCAACCCCAACGTGGCTGTGGCCAAGTACTACTCCAGAGCAAGGAGGGACTTTGCTGCCTGCCTGCCCCTGGCTTTGCTCTTTCCTGTGCTCCTAGTCCTGCAGTGAGCGTAGCAAGATGTCCTTTGCAATAGGGTATCCACCTCCTCCAGTGTGGTACATGACCCTATTCATCACAGGGACAGCAATTCTTTTCAAGCCTTCCCAGAGACTGAGCACAGCTAATCTAAAGCTTGAGAAGGATTCTGCAACCTGCATTTGCAAATACTCCGAATTATCTTCAGGCTTTTCTACCTTCTGCCTCATTTTTTCCTGGCAAAGGTTTGCACTGGGCTTTGATAGGAAGCAGCCCCCTGATACTTAGGCGAGCCACACTATGCAAAACTTTTAACAGGACCAAGTGTCTGGGTCCTAATGCACCTCTTTAGTTGTAGGGGTGAGAAGGAACCATCTTAATCTTCAAGGCAAGGTAACAAACATTTGGGGATTGGGGCACAGCCACTCCTTGCCGCTGCCAAAGGTGAAACTTTACAACTTGAGAGCTAGAAAGATAAACTCCGAGGTGCACTTTCTAAAAGGGGAGGGGTGCAAGCGGTGTGTGCGACTCCCCCTCTGTCCCTAGAGACTGCTCTGCTTGCTTGAATAACTTCTTCAAAGGCCATAGCTGCGACCTCCCAGGGGACTTCTACTTCCAAATGTTGCATAGATTTAGCTTACAACGCTGCTGCTTTGGGTACATTATTTAAAGGACGGGGTTTCTCTTGGCCCAGGAGTGGAATTCCTGTCCAGTCTTTTATTTTTTAGCACTGATCCCTTCATGATCCACTTAATCAATGGTGAAGGGTTTGTTCTACTCACCCCGCCCTCAAAAAACCTTCCTTGTCTATCCCCAAGGGCCACGCTGCCTTCCAGTAAGTAGCTGAACCTGTACACTGTACACCATCACTTTGCTGTATGTTTGGCTTAATGATATATTAGCATTCACCACCAGACTAGTTGTCTTCCTGGCTCGTTTAGAATTTTTTTAATATTCTGGCAAAGGGTAAAAACAGAAGTTGGGTGTGTCGATCAGGGCTCAGTACACAAGACCTGTAGCATCCACAGGTTGTTTTTGTCCAATGCCTGTGTGATTGGGTGCTTTTGCCACATAGGCTGTTCTGAAATTTTAGGTTGAGAAGTCCTGGGGGTATGTGCTGATCTCACCAACTCCAGCTTTGCTCACTTTCCACGGCTGCCACTTCTAGCTGTCAGAAGCTGTCTGGATGCGGCTTTCTCTCTTGGGCAGGTAGGCAACGACACACCTGGCTTCCAGGATATCATGGGGATGTTCGGTGCTTTTCGTCTTGTGCAAAGCCCAGGTGAAACCAAACTGAACTGTACTGGCTTTGGGAAGGTGATCAAAATTCCCTGCTCTACTTCCGCGCTCTTCTTAATGTCGTAATCAGCTTCAGTAATCTGTCTAAGACCTGCATGCTGGGATCAGTGGGTGGCCTCAACATTGCTCTGCATTTACTGTATTTGTTCCACCTTCCAGCCCCTGTGTTACTCTGCACATGCCTCTGGAAAGTGAAAAAATAAAGTTTGCATCTTATTCTAGTCTTTGTGGAAGTTCAAGTTGAGTCAGAATTTTCTTTGGTTGCTGTGGCTTAAAGGGGTTGATTGTGTTGATGAGTGTGGGGAAGGCATTCTGCACATGCTCTGAGGCTAAAATGCTACAGGGCTGCACTTTAGTACTGACACTGGTTTGGAGTCCAAGCACTGGTGGCAGTTAAGCCCTGAAGAAACCCCTTTTTGTAACAGATCCAGAGGAGTTAGCCGAGTTAGTCTGTAGTTGCAAAATAGTAAAGAGTCCAGTAGCACCTTTAAGACTAACCAAATTTATTGTAGCATAAGCTTTTGAGAACCACAGCTCTCTTCTTCAGATGCATGGGAAACAGGAAGCCACAGAATTGAGATGAAATAATCTGGGGCCTGTAATGAGCTTTTGCCCATGTTTGAACTAAGTTTCCACTAACCAAAAGAAAGATTTATCTTTCTCTTGGAAATCTTTCAGCAATTAGTTTTCAGACTTGTCAAACAGCTCTTTGAACCACCTGTTTATCAGTACATTTATTTTATATAGGGTTCGATACAACTCCTTATCAAACACACAGACACCTGTCTAGACTTTATTTCACTTTATTGAAAATACACCCTAGTTTTTTAATGAAGCAAGTAATTAAAATATAAATGGTTATTAATATAAATCCTATAAAAACAGGACACAGAAAGGCAATAAGAAATAAGTTTGCTAACATTTCCCAATAAATTCTAAATTTAACAAGTTTCTATGAAATGCATAGGTAAAGATAAATTCTCACCTAAATTGTCTCAAGAGATTTCTTTCATCAGAGCTGTGCCATTCTATCTGAATTTGCAGTTTTATAAGTTATCATATGCAAATATTTAAGGTCTATTCACGTGATAGCACAAACAAACGATAATTGGTCTGATGCTTCATTGAATATTCATAATTTCTATTGTATAACCTTCCAATTAGTTAAAAATGACGTTATACTCAAACTTGCAAAACAAAACTATAAATCTCTGAGAAATGTCAGAAAGAGTTAAGAGATCACTATTGGTTGAATTTCTGATAGAGGAACATTTAATCTTGATGGAGTCCACTATTTTAATTAACTGTCAAAAAGCACACTTTTTAGAATTACCTAACACAGAGAAAAAACACACAGGCAGTTCATGCAAAGTTTGAAAGTTCATCTAGAATATATGGCCTAGTATTGCTTAGTATTGATTATTGCCATGTGCTTTTATCTATATTGGTGCAACAGGCTCACATGAATAACATTGGCATTCTAGGGTTGCTAGCTCCAAGTTGGGAAATTCCTGGAGATCTGGGGGGAGAAACCTGGAGAAAGTGGGGTTTGGGGAGGGAAAGGACCTTGGCATGGCATAATTCCATAGAGTCCACCCCGCAAAGTAGCCATTTTCTCCAGGTGAACTGATCTCTGTGGCCTGGAGACCAGTTGTAATTCCGGGAGATCTCCAGCCACTACCTGGAGGCTGGCAACCCTATGGCATTCACAAGGCAGCCCTGGGCATATGATGGGAACGGGTCTGTGGATGCAGGAGGAGAGACCGGGGCCCAGTAGCTGTGCCAGGAAAGAAGAGACAGGTGCTTTGCTTCTCAACTATGCGTGCCAATGCTTATAGGAACAACAGTGCTCCATAAATGTGGTACTGAACAAAGTGGTTGTGGGGAAGCACTGCTGGAGGTCTACACCAAGGGCTGCCCACCTGTCCCTCTACACAACACGCTTCCCCCATGTTGAGTTAGCAGGTATGTTGCTTGGGGACAGCCTCCCAATTCCATAGCAGCCTAGTTCAGCTCAGGACCACAGCACGGGGGAGGGGGAGGAAACCGAACCTCCCTCCCCTATGCGAGTTTCCTGATTGACACTGGGGGGTGGGGCATTAGATAGATCCAGGGACCATGTCAGGGAAACAATGTAGGGCAAGATTTAAACGCCGCCCCCTCAAAGGACAGGGTTCTGAGCTCTATTGAACTTGGTTTCAAGTGGGTAACCGTGTTGGTCTATAGTAGAAGAGCGAGATTTCAGGAGCTCTGACTCTCGAAAGCTCCTACCCGGGAAATCTAGTTGGCCTTTAACCCAAATCTTGCTCTATTGAACTTGCTAACTCCTGGGAGGCATGGACTCTGAGAGCCTGGGCAAATGAACCTGGACAGCTGAGCCCCGAGGCCTCTGTGCCAGGCAGTGCCTCAATTCCAGAGGAGGAGTTACAGGTTAATAAGCAGGAATCTTGAGGGGGGGGGTGTTATTGCCTTGTTGGTGGGTTTCCAGGAAGCTCCAGGCCAGCAACAGTTGGAAGCAGGATGCTGGGGCAGATAGACTTTGACTCCGAAGCAGGGATTGGAGCTGACTGGGTAATGCAGAAGTTTCTTGCTATCACCTTCCGTCTTGCATGCAATTTGGCCAGCGATACCTGTGCCTCTGAAGGCTCCCTCAAACTGGGCCATTTCCAGGGCCGTTTCCAGATGGCTAACCTGCCTCCGGAACGTCGCGCCATGTTGCGGGGAAAACGCGAAATATCGCGTTTTCTTGCGCGACGTTGCGCAAAACTTGCACGAGAAAACGCGATATTTCGCGTTTTCCCCACAACATGGCGCGACGTTCCGGAGGCAGGTTAGCCGTCTGGAAACGGCCCTGATGGCTTACCTTCTGCCGCTCCATGCCACAATGTCGCAGCTCATCCTGGGGCGAACGCGAAATATCGCACGAGTTTTGTGAGACGTTGCGCAAAACTCGCGTGAGAAAACGCAGTATTTCGCGTTTTCCCCGGCACGAGCCGCGACGTTGCGGCATGGAGTGGCAGAAGGTAAGCCATCTGGAAACGGCCCTGGGTAGCCCAAGCACTAGACATGACAGCTGTTGAGAAAGGAGCTGACTTGGAAATGTTTCATATCCGTTAGATTCCTTTCCTACCGCAGATGCTTAAAAAGGTTACTCATCAGGTCTGTTGCTCTGGAACCAAGTGGGCCCCATTCAAGGCATTTTTATTTCTGTAAGCAAAAGGTATAATAATAACTGGACTTACATACTGCTCTTTAAGACAGTTGAGTGGTGAACAACGTCAGTGTTATTATCCCGACAATACAGCTGGGGAGCTGGGCTGAGAGGAAGGGCTCACCCAAGGCAGGAGTGGGATTTGAACCAGCAGAGGGCTGATTTGCAGTCCAGCCACTATGCTACAGCAGCTAACAAGGCTCTTTAATAATAACAACAGTGCACTTATGAACCACCCTTCTGGACAGAGGAGTGCCCTGCTCAGAGCGGTGAATAAAGTCAGTGTTGTTATCCCCATATTAGAGCTGGGGAGCTGGGCTGGGAGGAATTCATTGCAGGAGGGGGAGCTGAACTAACGGAGTGCTGATTCGCAGCCCAACACTTTGCTTCTTCTGGGTCCGGCTGGTGGCTTGACAGTGTTGCCAAGTAGGCCCCCTCCCCTGCTTTAAAGCCTGCTATGAACTGTGTTAAAGTTTCCTGCATTACTGTTTCACTGCTGCTACACCAAGACTGCTTTGCACGTGTGTGTTAATACACGTGTCAGTTTCCTGCCTGCGTGTCAATTGCCTTGCTGCTGTTATAGACTGTGCAGTTTACTGACTCCATGTTTGGATAACTGCACAAAGGACTCTATTTCTGGGCAGCCCTGCCCTGCCCTGTATCTGGACCTCCTAGTGTGCGTTTGGACTGTGTTACAAGTGTGCCCCGTGCCTGCATTGCCATCTGCCACGGACCGTGCCTGTTCCCTGCCTTGGACTGTGTTTTAAAGTGTTGTTCCCCCCCTGCCTCCATGGAAGCCTGCCTCATATGGGCCCAAGCCGCTGCTAGCAGCCGGGCGCCAGCCGGGGAAACCTCCAGCGAGCCTGGCTAGGCGCTCCCTGGTCAGTTCCCGCCTGGAGCCTCCCGCGGGCCGGTCCCCGAGCTTGCCCTCGCTACCGGGCAACCTGCAAACCAGCCCCAGCTATGCCCAGCCGGCATCCATGTTCTCAGGCAGCCAGAAGACCCTGAGAGGAAGACTGCTTTGGGAAGCCATTTCGGCGAAGCGGGCACACCACGTCCGCAGCGAGAGTACCTCGCCCCGCTCTGCATATCTTAGGAGCCGCCCCGGAGAAGAACTAAGTGCTGACCATCCCAAGCACTTAGAGAATGCATCTCAAAGAAACCTCCGCATTCCAGAAGCTGATGACATCAGGACAAGCCCTGTCCGCTGGAACATCCTTTCAGCCCACTTGGATTTCCCCCTCCCTCTTTTGTCCCCTCTTCCTGAGGTGTCACTTATCACAATCTGATTACCAAAGTGGCCCATCTAAGCCATTCAGTAACCCATTAGAACCTTTGTTTTAGACTGTGAGAACCACCAAGTACAGCACCAGCCCCAGGGTACGTTTTGGGGTATTTAAGCTGGTCTCCCAGACCACTCGGTGCTCAGGCCATTCCTATCCAGACTTCCTTGCTGTCCGTCTGTGGTCCCGGTGCTGGCATTGGGCCACCCTCGCTGTTGTGTCTCTGCTTCGCTCCAGGATAAGTGAGTATTCCCCCTATCATCGTTGGGAACCAGCTAATGCGAACGTCTCTGTATTTCCTACTCTGTATTTCTTAGATCTTGTATGTTCTCTTGTATGCTTGTGCAAGTTTAGGCTTACGCCACACTAAATACACGTGTTTGGAACTTATTTGTAGTCTGCCTCTTTGTCACTAGAGTGTCTGGGATCGGGACCTCCGTATACATAGGTTATGATCCGCGCTTAATTTTAAGTTACAGACTGCTATAGCTAATTCCCCATTATAATAAAGAGCAGTTCTGGTAACAGTTTACTGGTGGAGAATGCGGGCATAACCCGGTTCGTGTGAATGCACGTGAGTCGACACGCGTGTCTTCGACGAACTGACTTAGAGGAAAATTTTCCAGACCTCAGTGTAAAGAGCGCAATTTAGCTCAGGGAATTAAAAGTGTGAGTGTGTGTGGTTCTAGCGAGCATTTCTATCTTGTGGGTTGGCTTTTCCCCATTTCCTCCTTCAGCCAGCTTTGGACTACTTGCCTTTTGTGGTGCACCGCGAGGCCCTCCAGCCGTTATAACCGGTGTACTGTGGGTGAGGACCTCTGAACTGGTGAAGTTCCTGGCCACCTTCCGGGCCGCCTAAACGCGTCTATGTGGGTGGGATCCCAGAAGTAGGCTCTAGATATATACGCATATATACATCCTGAAGCAGCACATATAAAACTCTCTTCCGCCCTCCCCCGTCTCTCCTAAGTCCGTCCAAACCCCGTTCCTGCCAGCACTTAGACTTCAATCCCCGCTCCGGAGGAAACGTGAAGGGATCGATCGTCCGTTCGTTTTAGTTTAGCTTTGGGAATCTGAAGCCAGGTTCCTGAAGCCCCGCGGCAGCCGGCCGCACCGTGTTTAAGAGTTTTAAGGTAGACTCTTGGGCGCCTTTCCGCTTGCGAGTTTTAAGTCAGACTCGTGGGCGCACCTCGCTTGGGAGTTAGTAGGACTCTTGGGCGCATTTTTGCTTGGGAGTTGTTTGAACTCTTGAGCGCTTTTTCCGCTTGGGAGTACCGTAGTTTTACTCCTGGGCACTTTCGCTTGGGGACTTGCAGAGGCAGTCCTTGAGCGCATTCAGTCTTTTGGTCTTGGCTTGGAGACAGTTTAACCGTTTGTCTCTGAGCGCGAGGCCTGGGGACACTTTGAGTTTAGTTCTTGAGCAGAGAGCTTGAGAGCATTGTAGCTTCCAAGCAGAGGCTTGGAAGCACTTCAGTTCCTGAGCAGAGGCTTGGGAGCATTTCTGGTTGCCTGAGCATAGGCTTGGGAGACCCCTTAATTGCAGTTTCTGAGCAGAGGCTTGGGAACACTTTCGGTTTTCTGAGCGCATAGGCTTGGGAGACCCCTGAGCTTTGGCTTCTGAGCAGAGGCTTGGGAGCACTGAGCGTTTTTGTTCTTGGGCTTAGAGAGCTTGGGAGCACCTTCTGAGCCAGTAATCTTTCCTGGTCCCGTGGCTTGTAGGCAAGCTTGAAACGGGAATAGGAATTTTCCCTTCTCCCCCGGTGGAGAAGAACCGAGTATAGGACCCTTAAATACCCTTTAAACTTAAAAGTAGGAACTTTAAAAAAAAAACACCCCTGATAAAACCCTGTGTAGTACCCAGTTTAAAAATCCTTGAGGACCGAAGGGAAGGATAAACCTCCCAAAGGAACATAGAGAGGAAAAGTTGGAAAAACCCCTAAGTAGTTTTAAATAAAAAGTAAAATGTACCGGGCAAACCCCACCGTGCCCCGCCTGGAGAAGTGGCTAGTTAAGAAGGGAGATTGCCCTTGGGAAGCCGGTTCCTTCAAGGGGCCTGACCCACTCCAGATAGTTAGAAGCGCCTTCCAGGATTTTTGTGAGAAGGAGAAACCTAGGTCCAGTAAGAAAGATAGATACGGAGCTTGGGCACTTTTCACTGCCCTACAGGACAGCGTGTCCCTCATTAGTAAGTTGCACACAGCGCAGGAGGAGTTAGAGGAAAGGTCAGAACGAGAGCAGGACGCCTTGCGTCTAGAAATCCAGACTCTCAGGACTAAGCTAACCGAACAGGAAAAAGAGTACGAGAGAAGAGCAGTTGAGTGGCGCGCCGAACGCATCAATTTCATACTAGAAAAGCAAGGACTAACTACCGCCCTCCAGGACGCTCAGCACAAGGCTGAAGCGGCCACCGCTCGTGCCGACATGGCTGAGCACGCACTAACTGAGGGACAAGAAGAGATTACTAAGCTCACCCATGCCGCCCGGTTCATGGCGGATCACAACCAGTCTAAAACCACAGCCGCGGACCATTCAGCTTGTAAGAGGGAGCTAGAGGCCCTGAAGCGACACTTGGGGATGCAACAGGCCGTAATTTCCGCCGTGCACCCCTCAGCCCTCTTGGCCCTCCCAGAAGATAGTAAGGATAGCTGGGCATCTCAGTCGCCCCAGCCCGAGGAAGCCCCACAGCCCCTCCATCCGATAGCTACTAAGGAAATTGTATCCATGGACGAGGACGGCAGGAAGACAGACCGGGTCGTTAAAGAAACCCGCAATTGGAGGCCCGATGAGCTCCAAGCCATAGCAGATCGCATGGGGCCCCTAAACCGAGACACGGCCATCCAATGGTTCACTCACGTAACCACCTCTCAGCCCTCCGCTAGTGGTTCCGATGTGGCCCAACTGGCCCGCCAATGCGCCGCCCCTGAAATAGTCTCGGCCCTCAATGCCTATATCTCTAACCGAAGGCTAGCCACCCGCAGTCAGTATGGGTCCATCAAAGAGTTGTGCGCATTCCTATGGCCCACCAAGAGTTTAAAGGCCCTGTATATTGCAGAGTCCCAAAAGCCCGGAGAGGACCCAGAGGCATATTTAGCTAGGAAGCAGCTTCTCGCTGAGCTAGCAGACGAAGTGGACCTAGATGCAAGCGATGTACCCGACTTTGACGAGTTAGAGTTCAGGAGGGCAGTTATAGATGGTCTCAATAGCACCACTCGCCTAGCCCTAGCAGGAGTAGAACCTGGGAGCATCTCATGGGTAGACCTGGAAGCTCGTATCAGGAGCATTGCTGGCCTGTTGCGGGAAACCGGCGCCATCCGCCATGTGAAGTCCCCGGCCTCTCGTAGGAAGGAGAGCGAGCCGATAAGTGCAGTCACTTATGCCAATCATGGCCCCCACTCTCAGTACCGACCGCAGGGACGCAGCTCGTACTCGGAGGCAAGGGGAGGAATCCTGAGGGGAAGGAGCAGCAGTTTTAACCGGGGAAGAGGGCCAAGGGACTACCGCCCGGGAGTTTCCTTTGCACCCACCCCGAGTTACGGCTCCTCCTCCCAGCAGGGACCCCACGAGCCCCGACCGCAAGATGCGCCCCTAGCCCCTTCCCATTCTCGAGCATCGCACCCGTACAACCATCAGGTCTACCCGCCTCCAGATCAGTCTAACGCTTGGGGAGCATCACAGGGCGACCACGAGGGCTACCGGGACCGCGGCAGCACGCCCCAGTCCAGGGACCCCCTCCGGTGGGAACTTTGGATGCGCCTCAAAAACATTGGAGCGAACATGGAGCTATTCGATGGAAAGCCCACGTCCGTTCTGATGAAGGCGATCATGGAGTGGGAAGACCAGCAGCAGCCCCCAGTACCCCCGTCGGCTCCCCCTTTACCGCCAGACCCTTCCTTCTCGAATCCCCCGATAGCTGCGGTCCGGGAACGCCCGAGCCCCAACAACCCCTTCAGAGGAAGCGCCGCTTCCACCGACCAGGGTGCAGGATCAGAATAGGGTCGCCCCGAGTCCCAGTCTCCTTCCGTGGGCATAGTTGCCAAACTAAAGCCGGACACATGGGGGAGACCGACAGTAAAGGCAGGGATCGGGACTCCCGGGGAAAAGAAGAAGACTGCCACCCTCCTCATAGATACCGGAGCTTCGCTTAATATACTCCGGCCCACCTTAGTTACAAAGGGAACTCAGACCTCTACCACCATGCAGCTCGCCGGTTTTGGAGGCGGCATGCAGGAATCCCCGGTCTGGCAGGACATCCCCCTCTCCGTTGGGAACCTGGCCACCTGGATTTCGGCATGCGCAAACCGGGGAGAAGATGATGGACTTTTGGGTATGCCGTTCTTCCGAGCCGAGGGACTGACCATTGACTTAGCGAACGGGCTCCTGTGGCGCATCCCGGGAGGCCCAGACTTCGTCAATGCAGTCCATCGATGTGCAGCCCTTAAGGCCCCTTTGCCTCTCGCCCCCATCACAGGAGACCCCTGGGTTCAGGACTTTCCCGAAGTTTGGGTGACAGACAAAGCTGAGTGTAGGATAGTGAAGGGCGCCTGCGTCCTGATTGAGGGAAAGGACCCCCCTCCCCAAAGACAGTACAAGTACTCAGCGGAAGCTGAAGCAGGGATAGCCAAGACTATAGAAGGACTCCTTGAGTGGGACGTCATACTCCCGATGCAGTCCATCTGCAACGCCCCATTGTGGCCAATTCTGAAAGCAGATGGAGTGACCTGGAGAATGACGGTCGACTTTCGGGCCCTGAATGCCACCACCCCTCCAGTTGCCCCGGTTGTGGCCAAGTACAATGAGATCCTGACGGCCATTGCCGCTGGGTCCCGGTTCTACTCGGTCATAGACCTGGCCAACGCTTTCCACTCCATCCGGTTGCATGAGTCTTGCTGGTACAAGTTCGCGTTCACTTTCCGCGGCCAGCAATACGCATTCAAGCGGACACCCCAGGGATTCCACTCCAGCCCCAGTATTTGTCATGCCCATGTAGTTCAGATGTGGGAACGCCTCCAACCCTCCTCGAGGCCCCACGTACTGAGCTACGTGGATGACATTTTAGTCCACGCCCCTACGGAAGAATTAGCCCGCCAGATCACCAGGGAAGTCCTGGAACTCCTCCGCGAGACTGGGTTCAAGGCAAGCAGGGAAAAGGCCCAATTGGTTCAGACCAGCGTCAAGTACCTGGGTCTGACCCTGGGACCCGAGGGTCGCACCCCGGATGCCCAGCGAATGGAGGTCATTTCCAAGCTGCCTGCACCCACCGATGTCCCCTCCCTCAGAGCCCTTCTAGGAACTTTTAACTTTTCCCGAGACTTCATCGAGTCCTTTGCAGACAAAGCTCGCCCCCTTTACGCCCTCCTCAAGAAGAACACTCCCTGGGAGTGGGGACCGGAGCAACAGACAGCCTTAGCCGAACTGAAGCGCAGCCTGGCCGCAGCCCCGGCCCTAGCCCATCCAGATGTTACCCAGCCATTCTTTATTCAGCTAGCCGTGTCAGACAAGAGCATAGGAGCCACGCTCACCCAGCAACAAGCGGGAGCCGCTAGAGTAGTAGCCTATGCCTCTCGCAATCTAACTTCAGTAGAGACCAAGTTCAGCCCATGCGAAAAGACTTGCCTTACTCTAGTTTGGAGTCTCACCCATTGGGAATTTATCATAGGAGGCTCACGCACAATAGTTCAAACCACTCACACACCCCTCAAATATATTCTGTCTGGCAAAATACAAGATGGACAAGTCTCAAACGCCCGCATAGCACAGTGGACCCTGGCCCTCGTCAACCGCGGAGTAGAGTTTAAAAAGGAAACCACTGAGCCACCAGCCCCCTATGGCCTGTTAGTAACCGGGACCGAGCACGAGTGCCCCCTGGACCCGCCACCGCAGGTTGTTTGGCCAGTCACTTGGGGAGTCCCGCTAGAGGAAGCCCGACTGAACGGCTTCACATGCTGGTTCTGCGACGGCTCCTCCTTTCACGTTGGAGGCTCCCCTCGGACAGGCTACGGCGCTGTGCGAGTGGGCGACGCCCATACCCTCAAAGGTCCAGCCCGCCCCCATTCCAGCCAAGCGGCTGAGGTGCAAGCGCTTCTGGCAGTGCTTGAGTTTGAGCCCCCAGAAAGCCCACTTGCCATTTACACAGACTCGGATTGGACGGCCAAAGCCGCCACGGTCTGGCTCCCGGTGTGGCAGAATCAGGGGTGGAGAGCTAGTGATGGGAAACCCGTAGCCCACCTACAGCTATGGCAGCAAGTAGCCGCGCTCCTTCAGTCCCGCACAGGCCCAACGCAGGTTACCCATGTTAAAGGACACCAAAAGACAAACTCAGAGACCGCTTATTGGAATGACCAGGCAGACCTTGCAGCCAAGGCAGCCGCCACTGAAAATGCTCCCTTACCGGAACCAGCCACCGATTGTCCCCTCCACCCTGTCACCACCCGGGCACAAGCCCGCACCCAGGCTCAGTGAATCGCAGGAACACTGGACCTAGCACAACTGCAGATATCTGACCCAGAAGTAGCTGACCTCCTAGCCGCAGGAAGAGATCAGACAGGAAGATTATTGATCCGAGAAGAAGAAGGCATAGTTTGGGCAGTAGATGCAGCCGGTGAACGCCACTGGGTAGTGCCACTGGAAGTCAGGGCCGACCTGATTCAGTTTGTCCACGAGCAGGGGCACCGAGGCAAGGATCTGACTCTGGAGAGGGTCAAAGAGGTTGGTTGGTGGCCTAGCATGCGTACCGAAGTAGCACAATGGGTGGACAACTGTCTGTCTTGTGCTATGGTCAATGCAGACCCAACTGGACCTAGAGCTCCCCTCCAGCATCAGAGAATTGATGGACCCTGGGCTCGTATACAGATTGACTTTATCGGTCCCCTTCCTCCCACTCCCCGCGGCAATCGCTACTGTCTCACTGTCATAGATCCCTTTAGTAAATGGGTCGAGGCATTCCCGTGTAAGCATAACACTGCAGCCACCACGGCCAAACTACTGTTCAATAATGTGTTTTCGAGATGGGGCACTGTACGAGTCATGGATTCCGATTTGGGCTCACATTTTATCGGAGAAGTAACCCAGGAACTTTGCAAGGCGTTAGGCATCCAACAACGCTTTCACATAGCCGGCCATCCCCAGGCTTCCGGCGCCATAGAAAGAACCAACCGGACCCTCAAGGAGGCTCTCCGCAAGATGGTTCGCTCCTCCGGGAGAGACTGGGATGAAAAACTCCCCATAATTCTAATGGCCATCAGAGGCACCACCGCAGTTCACGGGCTCACGCCCCATATGGTCATGACAGGACGGAAAATGCAGCTCCCAGAAGCCTTCTGGCTAGACACGCAGCTCCCTTCTGATATGCAGCCCGTAGTAATTAATGACGCCTGGGTTCAGGACCTCATCTCATCCATACACGCCGTCCACATGCAAGTGGCCCAGAAGTTGGGCACAGCTCAGAAGGATATGGACCGCAAACTAGGATGGGTCAGGAACCCCAGGCAGTGGGAGGAAGGACAGCTCGTTTTATATAGAAAGTTCTCACAGAAGGCACACTCACTAGCGGCAAAATGGCAAGGCCCCGTCCCAATCACGAAAAGAGTCTCTCCAGCCGTCTATCAGGTAGCCATCCAGAGGAAGACAGGAGGCACTTGGCTAAAATACTTCCACGCCTCTCAATTAAAGGAATGGAAAGGGAAGCCGCTCCAGACCGCCCCACCAGTGTATGACCCTGGGGGAGCCGCCGCCAGCCCAGCCCCCCTCTGCCCAGTGATTCGCCAGACGTCCCTTCACCCTGGGCCAGAGATACCCTGTGTCCCCTTAGACCAGACCTTTGTAGCTCTAGTATAAAAGAAACAGCAGAATATGTAGATGTAGATGTGAATGTCAAAAGTTTTTTTCAGTTCTATTCTTTAACTTCATTAGGCGGGCCCCACAGTTGGGACCCTAGGGGGAAACACGGCAACCAAAGCCAAATGGGACCACCACCGAGAGTGATTCTTAATTGGATTTTAAGCCGCGTGTTCGGAAAAAAATTGCACAGGCAACAGAGATTTGCTGTGTGTGAAAGTGTTTGGAGAGGCTTTAGCCCAAAAGTCTTCCAACGTTGAAACCACCAAATAAGGTGATTTCTTTGTTTGAAAACATTTCACAAGCCGTGCTGGTGAAGATCCCGCATTACGTAGATTCGGGGTCTCACCTGCCAGACCCACGCTTTCGCATGATGGTCGGCTTTGGCTTTGAAGGCCGTGCCTCCCCTGGAAAAGGACCCCCAGGAAGCCCAACATCCCTCTTTTACTAATGTTCATATTCGTCATGGTGAGTTGCTATACGGCGCCACCATCCAGTACGCTTTAGTGCAAAGGTAAAAGACCCGCCAGTATTTTGTAAATATGTCACCTCTGGAATGTGTTATTGGGGTGCGTTCGCCACGCACAAGGGGCAGCGTGCCTCATTTACATAGCCAGGATCCCCCGCGCCAGGATGACCCCCGAACAACCCAGACACAGTGGCGCCGGCAGATCTCGGCCGCCTCCGCCGCTTTTCGATAAACGCTGCCGAGCACCTTCGGCTCCACTTCGGCCCTTTCCGCCAGCAGCCGCCCGCCCCATCTAATGAAATCTTTTCCCTTGCCCGTACCGTATAAGGGAAAAGAAGGGGGGGAGACATATTGAAGTCATAATGAAGCCCTGCCAGGCACCCCAAGTAAGGGCAACCTAAAAGTACCCCAGACCCGTATGCTTCTTGCTCCGTGTGTTTTTCTTTTTGCTCAGTGCATTTTTCTTTTTGCTCAGTATATTTTTCTTTCTGCCCGGTGTACCTTTTTTTTTTTTTTTTTTAAACCAGAGGATGGGGCCTCCCGAGGGAGTCCCTCCAAAAATTGGTTGTCCTGCAAATATATGACGAAGGCCTATTTTTGAAAATTAAAGCGAGGGCCCCCGTCTGCAGCAACCCTTATAGTTACTGGATACCGCTCTCTAGTTTTTTTTTTCTTTTAAAACCGCAAGGCCAGGCCGAGCCGGACCGATAGCTCTCAGCCCGCAAAATAAAAATAGCCCGCCACCGAGCAAGGTGCACCTGAAGGCCACATAGTCTAGGCACCCAGGGACCCCTGGGGTGAGTTTGCATAACCCCGCCCAACGTTCAGCCGACCCTTGCTCGACGCAAAAACGTCCCCTCTGAAATATACGTGCTTTAGGAAGAAGCCTCCGCACAGGAGTTCCCCAGAGCAACAAGCTGGAAGGCTCGCTTAGTGCCCCTGGGACTTCTCGTTCGAACCCCGCTTAATAGACAGTGCTGGCAGAAAAACGCCCTCCCTTTTCCCCCGCTTCACTTTATTTTATTTTGATGCAACAAACTCAGGGAACCTGTACTTATATCCGCAGGTCTCCCCAGGATATTTTCGCCAAAAAGGAAAGGAAGGCCAGGAGATGAGGCACCTGGCTACTCTGTGTTTGCTCGTACTAACAGGCACCCTAATAGAGGGACGCCCGTCCAAATTAATGCCCTACCCCCACTGGAGATGTATTAACACACTAGCAGGAAATGAAATGATGGTCTGCAAGGTCGTGCAGCAGATTAATATGACCACCCCTACGGATCGCACTAACTTCCGCAGTTGTGAAGAGCAGTGGATCCGACCCCCAGAGCTTGTTATTTTATGTGTGGGAGTAAAAACTATGTCCCAGGAGCTAATATGCTATTCACCTACTGACACAGTGTCACCTCTCGCTCCAATTCCTTGTATGTTCCTCCCCCGCATCAGGCCAGCCCCCACCGCAGTCCCGGTGGTAGACAAATATACCACCCCTGCCAATGTCGAAACCTCGCCCTTTGTCACTGAGGCTCTCGGACCATACTGTGAAGTTATTCTAGTGTCGGCCGCAGTATGGAAGGCAGGAGACCCCTTTAGAATGACCATCCTACTAGGCACTACTGCCACTGAATCTGCATCAGTCACTATCACGCCCCCTTCAGGCGCAGTTATCTCCTTTGCTATAGAACGCTGGGAGAACCTAACCTGGATTGTAAGGGAGGAAGACCTAGCCAAACACGGCCCACCCGATTGGATACTGGTTCAACAGACGCCCGAATGCCAAACCAAGCCCCTAGTAGAGAAATTTCACCGGCTTGGGCTGCTCTTTGTAAACTTGACTCACGAACCAGGCAATTATTCCCTGCTGATCCGGACCCACACCATCCAAGTTGACCCTTTGATTGCCAGCAATGAACAATTGAGCCAAGGCGGCACGCATATAGTGGGCTCCCATGTTTTGAAAACTGACATTCGAGAGAGAGTTCTAGTCCGCCCGCAAATGTCTTTAAAAGAGATCCGCATAGACTTAGCTGAGCTAAATGTAACCCAGAGGCTGCCGCACTGCGCTCCCTATCTGGAGGCCGGTAGCAAGGGTTGGAATGCATGGCTACAACTGTGGATCGATCCCTCCCCCTCTCTCTCGCGTGCCAAACGAAGCATTGCCGACTGGACTGCTCCTGCAGCCGGAGGCTTAGCAATCATGGATTCGGTCAACATTGAGACTCTCGCTAATAAGTTTGCCCATGTCACGACTAGCATCTCCGACTTAGGTAAACCGGTGGTGCAGTCCTTAAATTCCATTTCAAATGGGCAACACGAGATCAGCTCCATTTTAGTTAACTGGGAGAGTCAAATTGAAAGAGATTTTTCTCTGCTGCTCAAAGGAACGCAGTCTTTTGAACGCAACGTGTCAATAGCCATGGCATGTATGCAAGCCCAACAATTAAATCAGGCTGTGGCCATGGGGCTAATTCGGCAAGCCACGGACGGGCACTTGCCCCTGGAAATTAAAAGATTGATTACGCCCAAATTGTCACCCATAGAACTGGAGCTTGAATCCTGGTGGTCTCTCGTAAATTCCTCATTCTCACCGACCACCCAGGAGCTTAAATTATTTTTATTAACGGCCAGTGCGCACGAGTCATTCCACGTGTATCCAGTCGTGCCTCTGGGTCTCCAAGTCAGCGACACCGAAGTCCTCTACGCCAGCCACCCCGACCATTGGGCCCGCTTCACCCCGACCGGATGGCAGCTCGTCAGCCTCCAAGGGTGCCAGCATCGAGACCAGACCGGCTTCATTTGCCAAGACCAAGCCTTTGCACCTCACCACCCCTGTGTAGCCTCGCAAGTCGACGCCCTCAATGAGTGCCCTTTCGAGGTCGTCCAGGAGAACAGCTCCGCTGTGGTCTACCTGGGGAAAGGATGTGCCTGCGTGCGAACGGCCTGCGATTTTGTGATCCTGAACTCGTTCCAGCTCAAGCCCGTGATCCCGGGAGTCAATCGCTGCTTTTGCAACCTGTCTTCGGTGGCAGCCTGCAACTTCACCTACACGGTACCGGTCTGGACCCAAGAAGAGATCCTGGTGGCACCCTCCATCTATCGGTATGTGAAGCCAGTCTCCCTTGGCATCGGTCTGGAGCTAATCCACGGGCTCCTGACCCACCCCCAGCTCCACCGCACCCTCCAGAGCATCCAGAGGGACGGGGACACTACTGCTTTGGTTGTGTCCCACAACGGAAAGGAGATTTTGGATCTTGCCCAGCGGATTAAGACCACCGGTGAGCATTCGTGGTGGGAGACCCTCTTTGGCTGGAGCCCCACTGCCACTGGAATTTACAACTTGGCTTTGCACCCGATCGTTGTTATTTTGGCCTTTCAAGTTTTGTTATGTGCCTCACTACTTTATTTGGGCTGTTGGAGCCGCCGACAGCTCCAGCAACTCCAGCTGTCTTACCACTTGGATCACTATAACCCCGACCTTCTTCTGCCTTAATGGTTGTTCTTGGCGCCCTATTTTTATCCCTTGCTCATTTTATTGCTTATGTTATTACGAACTATGCTTGTGCATTTATGTGTAAGAACTCTGCACCGGCCCCATGGACGCTTTGCTGCCGGACACCGCTCCGAGGCCCTCTTGTGGACTAGGGGGGGACGTATTTCCCTGCCTCCCAGCCCACGGCCCGTCTCCAAACGACCGCCAGCAGCGCCACCTCCATGAGGACTAGAACTGTGTGTCTGAAGCCCTTCTCGCCGCCTGCCGACCCTGCCCTGCGGATTGACGCAGACAGCAAGGGGGGGTGGAAGTGTGTTTTGGAACACATGGACTAAGTTTGCTTGTTTCTGTAAATATGCCACCCAGTCCAGCGGCTATACTGCGGACTGAGCCATCTGTGATCTTTGCTGCTCTATGGTCTTATGAATTTCTTGCCATTACTTTTATGAATTTTACTCCCATGAATTTAGCCCCGAACTAGTCCCTCCCTCTATCTACTGCAAGTGCGCCCATGATCTTCCCATGAACTGGGACCCTTTTATCACCCCCTATTAACTTCATCCCTATGAATTTGATTTTAACCTTATGAATTGCCTTTTTTTACCTGACTCCCTCCGCCGAGGTAATTCTAGCCTATTTATCATTTTATGAATTGGGTTTTAACCGGGACCACTCCCGAATGGTCTCTTTTAAAGGGTATTTTATTCCTAATTTTAGACTCTATGAATTTGGTTTTAATCTGGCCGCATGAGTTAGCCTTTTAATTGCGAAGTTTATTTTTCTGCCCCCTATGAGCCCTTCCGCCGCTTACCCTCATGAATTGTTTCCTCGCACTTGCTTTTATCATTGCTGCTTTTATCTATGAGTTGGTTTTAACTTCCTGGTTTATTGCTTTTGGTCATATATATATCTATGTATTTATGATTTTAACCATCTATGAATTGCTCTACCCTCCATGAATTGATCTATGCCTGACTTGCACTTTCTTATATGAATTATTCCCTCACCTATGAGCTTTGTTTTAACTTCCTATGAAGTAGCCTGCTTTTATTCTTACATTCATGAATTGTATCCATGAATTGCCCTTGCTTTTAATTCTATGCCTATGAATTAATCCATGTATATGAATTGCTCCTGGTTTTTAGTGTTTTAATCCACCATGAATTGCGAACGAGTTACCTCCAGTTATGAATTGATCTATGTACGCAAAATATGAATTGTTGCTGCTTATATACATGAATTACTCATTGCTATGAATTGCTCATTACTGCTTATGTAACTATGAATTACTATTGCTTATGAATTATTGCTATTTATTCTGACGGTTGCACTTAGCACACCCCCTGGTGTGAACCCAGAGACCTGCAGCCCGTTGGCTGATCTAAATTGCACTTATTCGGTTAGGTGGTTCTCCAAACTAAATTTTTGAGTGACGCCTCCCCCTCCTTCCCTTCCCACTCCTTCTTCGCTTGAAGCTCGACCACCGGACATTGCCGACCACCTCGCCTTTGAAGTCAAGTTCGGAGACCCACGCACCTGACGTCACGGGGTCTCCGAGGGGGGGAATTGTTGCCAAGTAGGCCCCCTCCCCTGCTTTAAAGCCTGCTATGAACTGTGTTAAAGTTTCCTGCATTACTGTTTCACTGCTGCTACACCAAGACTGCTTTGCACGTGTGTGTTAATACACGTGTCAGTTTCCTGCCTGCGTGTCAATTGCCTTGCTGCTGTTATAGACTGTGCAGTTTACTGACTCCATGTTTGGATAACTGCACAAAGGACTCTATTTCTGGGCAGCCCTGCCCTGACCTGTATCTGGACCTCCTAGTGTGCGTTTGGACTGTGTTACAAGTGTGCCCCGTGCCTGCATTGCCATCTGCCACGGACCGTGCCTGTTCCCTGCCTTGGACTGTGTTTTAAAGTGTTGTTCCCCCCCTGCCTCCATGGAAGCCTGCCTCATATGGGCCCAAGCCGCTGCTAGCAGCCGGGCGCCAGCCGGGGAAACCTCCAGCGAGCCTGGCTAGGCGCTCCCTGGTCAGTTCCCGCCTGGAGCCTCCCGCGGGCCGGTCCCCAAGCTTGCCCTCGCTACCGGGCAACCTGCAAACCAGCCCCAGCTATGCCCAGCCGGCATCCATGTTCTCAGGCAGCCAGAAGACCCTGAGAGGAAGACTGCTTTGGGAAGCCATTTCGGTGAAGCGGGCACACCACGTCCGCAGTGAGAGTACCTCGCCCCGCTCTGCATATCTTAGGAGCCGCCCCGGAGAAGAACTAAGTGCTGACCATCCCAAGCACTTAGAGAATGCATCTCAAAGAAACCTCCGCATTCCAGAAGCTGATGACATCAGGACAAGCCCTGTCCGCTGGAACATCCTTTCAGCCCACTTGGATTTCCCCCTCCCTCTTTTGTCCCCTCTTCCTGAGGTGTCACTTATCACAATCTGATTACCAAAGTGGCCCATCTAAGCCATTCAGTAACCCATTAGAACCTTTGTTTTAGACTGTGAGAACCACCAAGTACAGCACCAGCCCCAGGGTACGTTTTGGGGTATTTAAGCTGGTCTCCCAGACCACTCGGTGCTCAGGCCATTCCTATCCAGACTTCCTTGCTGTCCGTCTGTGGTCCCGGTGCTGGCATTGGGCCACCCTCGCTGTTGTGTCTCTGCTTCGCTCCAGGATAAGTGAGTATTCCCCCTATCATCGTTGGGAACCAGCTAATGCGAACGTCTCTGTATTTCCTACTCTGTATTTCTTAGATCTTGTATGTTCTCTTGTATGCTTGTGCAAGTTTAGGCTTACGCCACACTAAATACACGTGTTTGGAACTTATTTGTAGTCTGCCTCTTTGTCACTAGAGTGTCTGGGATCGGGACCTCCGTATACATAGGTTATGATCCGCGCTTAATTTTAAGTTACAGACTGCTAAAGCTAATTCCCCATTATAATAAAGAGCAGTTCTGGTAACAACAGGCCAAGGAGGGGATCCCCAAGCACGAACAAAATCCACAAAACCCCTTTTATGGCACCAACTAAATTAGCACAGAACACGGTGCAAGCTTCCGAGCACACCAGGACTCTTTGTCAGGCTTGACGAAACAAGACTCAAAAAGACAGAAGGCTGGAAAGGAGATCTCTTTGGCCAGGGTGGTAGCAGTGGGAGCTGGCCAAGGTGCGGCCACCTCACGGTGCCACCCCCAACAGTTGCATGCTGGCCCCCAAACTAGCCCAGGGGACAAAGGACCACCTTTCAAAGAAGACCACTGCCCCAGCCTTTCTGGACAGCTGTGACTCTCCTGTGAAGGCCGATAGAGGGAGCCAGACCGGCACTTATCCTGCAGGGGAAGCTGCACACTCATGTTTTCTGAGAGCAAAAGGGGCAAGCAAGGAAAAACTTCCTCCTGCAAACCGGAGGAAGTGGGCTGAGTCAGCCCCCCTTGCTCCTGCTCAGGGGCGGGGCCACTGCTGGGTGGATTCCTGAGGGTTTTGTGCCTCAGTCTGCTGGCAGAACCAAAAGTGCGGGTGAGCAGGACAGGGAAAACAACTCAGTCTGGTACAGCGGTTAGGATGTGGGAGGCCCAGGTTCGAATCCCCGCTCTGCCCTGGAAACTCAGAGGTGACCTTGGGCCAGTCACACTCTCTCAGCCTAACAACCTACCTCACAAGGCTGTTGTGAAGTCAAAATGGAGGACGTCAGCTGCTTCGAGTCCCTACTTTTACATAAGGCAGGGCATTGAGAAGTGAATAAACAACCTGGGCTCTCGGCTGACTCGCCAGGAACTCCCCCAGCCACCCCCCTTGAATCTTTTGGTCTTGCCTCAAACCAGTGAGCCTTAAAGAACGTACCTTCCAGCCCGTCCCAAGATTTCTGGGAAACTCAGAGTTGTCGTTTAAGTGCCCTTTATTGCTGCCTCCTAGGATTTTGCTTATTGTCAGGGTTAGAGATCAGACAGGCAGACGGGGAGCCGTGCCTGCTGCAGCCAAAGCCACGGGCAGCTGCGTGGCATTTTGAAGACACGCTTCTTGTACATGCAAGAGAGTTTCGTGAGCTGAGCCCACTTCATCAGATGCAATGAAGGGTTAACACTCAGTTCGCAGGTAGATATTATGGGCACACAAAGCTACAAGCATCAGAAAGGGAGGGGTGCTATTCTTGCAAAGAGGTCGGAAGGCCCTGCAAAGCACAGGTGTGTCACATGACATAGTGCAGGTGAGAACCAGGGCCTGCTAGAATGGGTACGGACCACTCTCAGCTGGCAAGGAACAGGCAAGGCGAACAGCGCAGGAAACATGAACCACGAACCACTAAGAAGGGGGGGGGTCACTTTCTACAGTGAGGAAGCAAGGTCCCTCAGCGGCTACTAGCAGTGGTGACCAAAGGGAAGGCCCCCCCCCCCATTCAGAGGCAGCGCATCTCTGAATGCCCCTCCAGGGCTACTGGTTGGCCACGGCGTGAAACAGGATGCTGTACTTGATGGGCTACTGGTCTGATCCAGCGGGACTTCTTTTATAGTTGCTGGAGCACAGTGGTTAAGTGGTTCAGCTGCAAATCAGCACTCTGCTGGTTCGAATCCCACAACTGCCAGGAGCTCGGTAGGTGGCCTTGGGTCAGCCCCTCCTCTCAGCCCCAGCTGTATTGTGGGGATAATAACAACACTAACTTGTTCACTGCTCTGGGTGAGGCACTGATCTGTCTAGAAGAGCGGTATATAAGTGCAGTTATTCTTATTATATAATCCATAAGAATTATAAGCAGATGACAACTTGATTACTGACAGCTGCAGTTGCGGCTAGAAAGGACAAGTGGGGGGGGGCGGGTTCTAGAAAGGGGGTGGCAGCAACCAGGGCTGGGTGAAGTTTGCCCGGGCAGTGGCCTTGGAACCGCTCTCTTGGCAAAACAGCCTGTGTAATGTTTATGCTGTTCTTATGATCAGTTCGTTTTCAGTCCACCTTTCTCACCGAGACTCAAGGTGGATCGCACAAAGTAAGTCAAGGCAATCAATAGGGCGTGGATTCTGTGGTGCCACTAGTGTGCAAGGTGCTGCACAGTACATTAAAAAGATTGTCTGTAACACTCTGCATGTGCACACGTGTGCACACCCAAAAGCAGGAACTTTTCGGGGACAGAGGTTGGGCCTATGCTGAGAAAGCAGAGGCTCAGAGAGCGAAGGAAGGCCTTGGAGGGAAAAGGCAGAAGAGAGAGAGAGAAAGGAAAGAAAGGAAGGAAGGACTCAAGAGTGAAAAAGGAGGAAAGACTAAGAAATCAAGAAAGAAAAAGAAAGGGATGGAAGAAAGGAAGGAAGGACTCAAGAGTGAAAAAGGAGGAAAGACTAAGAAATCAAGAAAGAAAAAGAAAGGGATGGAAGAAAGGAAGGATGGACTCAGCGACAAAAAGAAGACTAAGAAATTAAGGGGGGGGGGGAGAAAAGGCTAAGAGAGGGAAGGAAGGAAGGAAGGAAAAAAGGACTGGCAGAAGAAAGGAAGGCTGAGAGAGAGGGGGAGAGAAAGGGAGACTCCAGGCCGGCAGGCTGGGCGGGCGTCTTGGTCTGCACCCCCGGTCTCGCCTCCTCCTCCTCCGGCCTGTCTCCAGCCGGCGGGCGGCGGGGTCCTGGGCCGCGTCGGGCCGGCGTTCCGCGGGCCCCGCCTGGTCCCGCAAGGGCCACCCCGAGGCCGGGCGCCGGAGACCCTCACGAGCCCCAAAGGGGGGGGGGGGAAAGCTCCGGCCCCAGCTCTTGGCCCGGCCGGCCGGCAGGCAGGCAGGCCGGCGGCCCCTCCCCTCTCCTGCCCTCGGCGGCGCCCGCCCTCTTTCCGGGGCCTGGCCAGGCGGGGGAGCCGCGGCGGCCCTCCTCCGTGCCTGCCTGGCTGCCTTGCCTGGCTGGCTGCCGGCGGGGCGGGCCCGAGGCGGGGCGGCGCGCGGGGCGAGCATGAGCGGCGGGCGGCGGGGCGGCCGGGTGGCCCCGGGGCCGGGCGGGCCGGGCCGGCGCTGAGGCGGCATGGCGTGCGGCGGCGGCGGCGGCGGCGTCGGGGCGGCCCCGGCGTGGTACCACAAGGACCTGAGCCGCGCGGCGGCCGAGGAGCTGCTGGCCCGGGCCGGCCGCGACGGCAGCTTCCTGGTGCGCGACAGCGAGAGCGTGGCCGGCGCCTTCGCCCTCTGCCTGCTGTGAGTGCCGCCGCGGGGCCGGGGCCGGGGCCGGGCGGGGCGGCTTCGCGGGGCTCGAGTCGGGCGCCTCCCGGGCCGCGCTCCGAGGCGCACCGCGCGCGCCCAGCCGGGCCTTTCCCGCGCGCTTCTGGCGCCGTCGGGGCGGCCGCGCCGGGGGAACTTTCGCTTCGGAAGAGTCGGGCGCCCCCCAGGCCCGGCCCGGCCCGGCCCGGCCCGGCCCTCCGCCTGCATCCTTAGCCGTCGCGCGGCGCTGGCGGGCCGAGGCCGGGGCTCTTTGGGGTCGCCCGCCGGGCGCTGGAGCCGGCCGGGCCCGCCTTGATGGCTGCCGGCAGGTGTCCGGCGCGGAGGCGCGGGTCTTCGGGGCCTCTGCCCGCGGGGCAAAGAGCCCCCGCGCCTCCCCGGCCGGCCTCAGATCGGACGCTGGAACCCCGTCGGGTGGGCCCTGGGAACGGGCTCCCCGGAAGGCTGCGGCAGGGATCCGTCCGAGCGTGGTTCGGGCCCAGCTCGGAGTTTTTTATGTAGAAAACCATGCTTCAAATATAGTCTTACTGACTAGTGATTTTAAATCATGATTTAAATTGATTCGATTTAAATCACATCCACCCTGCCTCCAAGTAAGCTGGGCTCTCTCTCTCTGTGGGTCAGACTTTCACTGACTGGGGTCTGTTGCCTGGGGCACAGCAGCCGAAGTCTCTTGTCTCTTGCGGTGGCCACAAACCTATGGCTGGTTTCAATTCCGTTCCGCCATCGCGACCTTCCCCAAGTGAATGTGGGCGAGTGCTGAGAAACCTTGAGCTGGTGCTACTTATTGGAGTCCCCAGGAGTCATTGGAGGGCAGCTTGTGAGGTGTGGAGTGGGTCCAGGGGATGGATCAGGCTTGCTTGAGTTCGGTCGGCCCACCTGCCCCTGGGCAAGCCACTTTCCTTACCTCCTCAAATCATGTTGCAGGGAAAAATAGGTAACATTTATAAAGCACTTAAGGTGTGACGCATTTTGGTGGGAGGGAATCTGTTTCTTCTTAGTGCCCCTTTTGTGATGAGAGATTTTTTTAAAAGCGTGGACCTTGGTCCAGATGAGTAAAATTTCTTACTGGCCATTCAAATATTCCCTTTTTATAGCCAGGTATCTCAGAGCCAAGCTACAAGTGACGCCTGATACCAGTTGGACGCTTGTCAGCTTCCCTCAAGTTTTGATGGGAAATGTAGGCATCCTGGTCTTGCAGCTGTAATGGAGAGCCGAGCTGTAAAACTAGGATGCCTACATTTCCCATCAAAACTTGAGGGAAGCTGACAAGTGTCCAACCTGTGTAAGGCGTCACTTGTAGCTTGGCTCTCAGCCTGTTTTTCAGGCCTTATGGGATGGTAGAGGTTCCAGAAAAGTGTGAAAAGCCCTCCATTAAGTTTGCTTCATAGGCTGGACCAGGGGAAGCCGAGAGAGGCACAGCTCAGGGACGGGCCAGAGCCCGTGGTTTGTGTCCCGGGGCTCCCAGTTTCTGTCGTGGGCGTTTTCAGTTAAAAAAAGGTCTCCGCTGACTGGGCCAGGGAACACCTTGCTTTTGCCAGAGGCTTGGGAGAGCCGCTGTAAATAGGTCTGGCCCAATGTAAGGTGGCTATATGTGTTCTCCCCTGCACACAGCAGTAGTGAATGGAGGCCGGGCCCCGAGGCCCTCTCCAAATCGCATGCAACGGGCCATAGGCATTCCTTGATGGCCATGGCTGCAGGTGTGTAAGAGCCTAAGGAACTGCAGCAACTGGGAATGGATTTGTCAGAGAGAGGAGCTCGAGGATTGGGGAGAGGGAAAGAGGCATAAACTATGAGCCCTTCTCCCTTGAGATGCATTTGCTGCACTGATTTCTTCCCTCTCCCTTGATTTCCCTGTTTTTCTAGCAGCAGAGTGCTTTGCATGGCTGTAGATCAAGATGGGTAGCCGTGTTAGCCTGTCTGTAGCAGCGGAAAAGAGCGCGAGTCCAGGAGCAGCTATAAGATTAACAAAATTAGTGGTAGCTTTCGTGAGCCACAGCTCACTTCTTACACGGCTGATTTACGGCTCTGTGGTTCTCACCTGTCCCCTGGCAGCACCCGTGGCAGCTGGTACATGGAACAGGCGGCTTTTCTTTCCTTATGATACTGGGCATGCCAGACGTGTGGGAGGCTCTCTGTACCTAAAACAACACAAAAGGCATGCCAAGAATAAACCGTTGGTGCGGTAATGGAGGTGGACGGGGAAATGGGTACGCTGAAGTCTTCTTATGGGAGAACAGGGCTGTCTTCTGCCAAAGTGGCTACCCAGTGGCAATTTCTAATATCATTCTTTTCTTTTTCTTTTGGGTTATTTATTTTATGTTACGTTATTTTATTTGTTGGATTTACATCCCACCCTCCCTGCAAACGGGCTCAGGGCGGGTCACCACATCCTAAAACCACAGTTTAAAAATGTATATACAATAAATAACAGTTACAATCATAAAACAATAAAATCAATACCTATCGCTGTGGGTACGCACAACAGATCTTATTAGACAGTGGAGCAGAGCAGGCCAGGCCAGGGACCAGCAAGAGAATTCGCCAGCTCCTCAGCCGCCCTCAGAGGCCGGGCGGAACATCATTTTACAGGCCCGGCGGAACTGTAATAAGTTCTGCAGGGCCTGCGTCTCAACTGGGAGAAAGCGTTCCACCAGGCCAGAGCCAGAGCTGGAAAAGCTCTGGCCCTGGTTGAGGCCAAGCGAGCATCCTTGGGGCCAGGGACCCCTTGCAGGTGTTGACCTGCAGAGTGTAATGCCCTCCGGGGAACATGCAGGGAGAGACAGTCTGGAAGATATGCAGTTACTGATAGGAGGGCCTAGGGGGGCCAGATCTAACCCTTACCATGAGGAATTTACGGCTTAAGGCCTCTGTCCTGCTGGTGGTTCTAGATTACTGTCTGCTTGAGAGTGTTGGCTGGGAAGGCTGTTGTTTAGGGTATTGGCATTCACAAGGCAGACCAAGAGCTTAGGGGTGCTCATGGACCCATCCTTGATGTGTGAAAAGTGGGTTGGCATTGTGGCCAAGGCCACCTTCTACCACCTGCCTCTGGTTGCCCGACTCGCTCCTTGCTTAGACTTAGCTGATCTGGTGCTGCGCCATGCCTTTATAACCCTGAGTTTTGATTACTGCAGTGTTTTAATGGTGTGCTTTTGTTTGTTGGAATGGTTTTTAAGATGCGATTTTATTACGCATGTTTAGTTTGGTGACCCTTAGGAGGGCAAAAAGGCAGGGTATACATTTTTAAAAATAAAATGCAACCCAGAAACCGTAGCTGTTCTGTAATGCCTTGGCCTGATTATTGTTGGGGCTGTATACATCAGGTACATATCCCACATCTTACAGCAGCTACACATTGGATGCCAATTTGTTTCCAAGTCCAATTAAAGCTGGTTATGATCTTTAAAGCCCTTCACAAGCCATGAACCACGTATCTAATGGATTTTTCCTTGATATAGCCTCATATGCTGTGGTCCTCTATTTGCCACCTACTGGCTGTTCCCTTTAATGGAGTGCAAAATAGTAACGAGTCCAGTTGCACCTTTAAGACTAACCAATTTTACTGTAGCATGAGCTTTTGAGAACCGCAGCTCTCTTTGTCAGATGCATCTGATGAAGAGAGCTGTAGTTCTCGAAAGCTCATGCTACAATAAAGTTGGGTAGTCTTAAAGGCGCGACTGGACTCTTTACTATTTGGCAACTACAGACTAACACGGCTAACTCCTCTGGAGTTAATGGGGTGTAGAATCTGCAGGAATGGGGAGTGGAGCTATTTGGGGTTTTATTAGATTATGTATGTCTTAAATTGTGATTTGTCAGCTGCCTTGAGGCACAAGGGAAGGCATATTTTAAGTAATAAATAAAATGTCTGGTGCACGGAGTGCCTTGTTATGCACACAGGAAATGCGTGTCTTGGGTACGCCTGCATTGAAAATGCAAACAAGCATGTTCTGTGGAGGCTGCTTTTAATTTGCACATTGGAATGTATGTTAGCAGCGCTTAAACATGGAAGTAACTGAGATGAGCAATGAGCCTGCAAGCTGCTGCTTTCCTCCCACGTGCTCCTCTCCCCCCTGCCATGCCCACATTGCGGCCCCTGCCCGTTTCCAGGCCCAGCTGTGAAGATGCAGCCACCGCTGCGCTGCCTGGCTTAGCTGTGATTGCTAGTTCCAGACGTCACCAGTTAAAAAGGCTGCTCAAGACCCTGTTAGAGTTGTGGAAGAGCCGCTGGTCCTCTGCTCACTCTCTAGCAGCATTGACTGACCATCAGTCGCCGCTGCCTCTGAACCTGTAGGAAGGAGGTGGACGGACTCCTCTCTTTCCTCAGATGCTTCTGGTGAGGAGGCAGTTATTTTAACTACTGTGGCTAAAAATGGCAATCTTTGCCCACAAGGGAGGAGCCCATGTTTTGCAAGTGGAAGGTCTCAGGTTCAGTTCCTGGAATCTTCAGTTGAAAAGGATCCTGGGAAATAGGGCTGGGAGAGACCTTGGAGGGTCACTCGATGCGCCAGCAGCCTGCTCCTGAGATCCAGTGCCAAACAATGTCTTAATTGTCCCCTAATCTCTGCTAAAGCTCCATTAGGCTAAGAGCAATTCTCTGGTTAATCAGTACTTCTTGGCCCTGACTTCCAGACGGAATGGCTAGTGTGACATTTGAGCAGGGCCAAACCCGGCGTGTTCCACATCCCGAGCTCTCAGTAGTTCTCAGGCGCACCCCAGAACTCCTGCGAGTGTCTGGTTCGGTCCTCTGTACAGGTCAGAAAGAGCAAGGTCTGGATGCGAATCCTTGCTTGGCTGTGCTTGGAATTTCGCTGTTAACATCTACCTCATAGCGTAACAAGGTGGTGGGCACGAACCGAAATACGAACCAAAGTTTGTCACAAACCGGGCCATTTTTTTGGTTCACGAACTGGCGGTTCGTCAGAGGGCATTTCTGAAGAACCGCAACGATTTTTAGGACAGTTCGTTTGTTTTTCGGTTCGTCACTGCAGACAGCCTGGCGCCGATCAATCAGTTTCCTAGGCAACGGTGGGGGAGAGTGGCCTTTCTGCAGACCTTTTGCTGACCCGGAAGTGACGTATTCACGAACCAAACAAACCATTTTGCGAACCAGGCAATTTCGTGCCGGTTCGTGAAATGCTACAAACCACGAACCACAACAAATCGCCGTTTTCTTGGTTTGTGCCCATCTCTACTGATTACTCTGTTAGGATTTCTCTATTAGTCTACCCTCATAGGATAAAAAGGTAGTTACTCTTATGTTTTAAGCAGAGGCTAAATGGCCATCTGACAGCAATGCTGATTCCGTGAACCTGTGCAGATCATGAGAGGGAGGGCAGAATGCGTTACATTAGTGCTTAGTTCTCGTGGCTCCTTCTTACATGCCCAGGGTAATGTGAATCGCCACCTTGAGGTCAGGTAGCAGTTTTCCCCAGACCAGTTTAGCTAGGGATCCTCATTGAGTTTTGCCGTCTTCTGGTCACTGTGTGTGTGGGGTGGGTGGGGTGGGGAGGTATTTTGGGGTTTCCTGCATTTTGCGGGGTGTTGAACTAGATGATGCTAGAGGTCCCTTCCAACCCTGTGACTTTATGATTCTATGTCCAGTGCCTGGAGTTCTTTGGAGGATGTGATAAATAAATTGATTGATACTGAAATCAGAATAAATGGAAAACCAGATTTCCAGCCCCTTACTGCTGAGAGAGATCAGCAAATAGAGTGGCAATGTTTAATGTGCTAGCTCGCCGGTGCTTAATTTGGATCTGTGCTTAGCAACACAGTCTACTTGCCATGTCAGAATATGGGCCTGGAATGTGCCCATAGAGGTCCTCTAAACATGTGCAGAGGGCATTTCTCTCACCATTGGGGAGCTACAGATTACCCACTACGTCTTGGATTAGTAAGCAAGCGGGGCATCTGCTCCCAAAATGGGACTTCAGAAACTAATCTTTATTTACACTGCACCAGATGTCAGCATACCTGTTTTTAAGATTCCTTTTGAGGACCCCCGTACCTGTGGAACTCCCTTCTGCCAGAAACTGTGATTTTCTAGCGGTGTTATTTGTACTCTGATTTTTTTTTTTAACAGTGCGTTTTATAGATCTGCTTTCAGCATGTAAATCACGGACAGGCTGTACCTTGAACTTGATGCAGTGCAAGGAGAGAGCTTGCCTGGTTAGAATGAACATTTGTCCTGGGAGACGAGAGACCCGAAATTGGATCACCCTCCGCTCCCATTCGGGCAAGTCACACCCCTTGGCTTAGCCTGCCTCTAAGCCTTGTTGTGGGGAGGCAGAGAGTTCACCTGAAATGGATGGTTCACATTTAAACAGAAGGATGCATACTGCTTGGGTGCAAACAAGGGTAGTTGTGTATTGCGGAACATTTTGAAAGCTATACAGAGTGGTGGAGAGCCAGGCTGGGTGTGGCAAGCCATGCAGAAGAGGGTGTGGGAGGGTGACACGGGGGCGGCATCTGTGCCCGGTTCCAGGGTGTGAGGCAAGATGTCCACAGCCTGCTGCTTTCCGTTTGTGATGTTCTTGGCACTGTTGCACCTCCTGGCCGGTCACTCACAGCCTGCAAATCATAGGTGGGCATACGGACGGGGCACCCCTACCCAGTGGGAAACCCACCCAGTGCCCTCAGCTGTTGCCCACCCATGCTAGCTTCTGTTGGGTCTGGCGGGGTGAGGCCAAGCTTGGGACCTAGGGCTGCCCCACTGGGGCTGGCAGTGTTTGGAGGGTGTTCCTGCTGGTATCCTTGATCTTGGTGCCTCCGTGAGGTTTTTGAGCAAATGGTTTCCTGATCCATGCCATGGTGGTGCAGTCGAGGCCATTTAAGACTCTGTTTCCTAGGCTTGCCGCTTGGCTTTTAGCATAACGGGGTCAAAGTCTGCGATGAATATAAAGTAGGCTCAAACTTGGCTGTGGCTTGTAAGCCTCCCTTTTTGAGTTTCCACGTGGCGGAGCTGACAGTACTTGAAGTGAAAAAGTTCTGATGTAGCAGGATCTAGGGGCAGAGCTCTCAATTCATCTAACGTTATATACCATTTTTAAGAGCCCCAAATGGATGAGCAAGAAGCAAAAAAAACCCTAGACTTCCTTGTTGTCTTTGTGACAATTAGGCTGAAAGCCAAAACACTCTGTTCATCCCCCACCCCCCAAAAGCTGGCAGCCCTGTCCCTTAACCTTTTGTTAGGCAACTGTAACATCATGGAATGTTCACAAACATTCTAACTGTTCCACATAAATGCCCTGGTAGTGAAAGGGCCAACTCTCCACTCACCCTATAAGGAATACTAGTGCTATTTCCATTGGTGGGTGGGTGGGAACAATGGTAGAGCTGATACAGCGGCTTGTATAAGGCCACCTAGCAAGATTAAGAGAGAGGTAAGATTCTGACCACCTGATTTGTAGTTCAGTTTTATAGCCAGATTGCCAGCTGCAAGCAGCACCATTACCCTTTTGGTAAACTGTCATACTGACAGAGAGGTAGTTGAAGAGTTACATAGATGTATTTTCCCCAGTTCTGTCAATGCGTGTGGGATGGATGGGGCGTCCAATCCATTAGCTGCAGCAAATTCAGATGCAGTAGAGGAGAGTTCCTCTGGATTAATGGCTGAATCCAAGAGCTGCCAGCTCTGTTCATTTCTGTCTTCTTCTACTTTATTCTGAAAGGGTTCTTCATGCATAGGGAATGCAAAATAGTAAAGAGTCCAGTAGCACCTTAAAGACTAACCAACTTTATTGTAGCATAAGCTTTCGAGAATCATAGTTCTCTTCGTCAGATACATGGTGGAAGTGAAGAAACTGGCCAGATATATATAGGTAGTGAGGGGAGGGGGGAGTAGATGCAAATCAGTTGCAAAAGTCATGAAAGAGATAAGGTGCACAATCCAGGCTGGGTGTGGCCCCTCCCCTCCATAGCTGAATCTGAATGGAATACCTGAAAGGCAGTTACTTCTGATGATGAGATAACCAAGTCTGACTGAGTCAAATTTACATCTGGGATGCAGACTCTGTTGCTTCTAGGAACAGGCACTGAATCACCCCACTTGCAATCATTAGGATAATTGGGCCAAGACACCTCCAGATTTCGGGGCCGACCTCTGTTTCCTGGCCTTTGAGGCCGAGGATGGCGGAGTTCCCAGGGCATCAGCGGATCTCTGGGCTGAGGTCTGGGGAAGCTGGAAGCGGAGGGGTTGTGCATTCCAGCCGGTAAAGTGCATTCTGTATTGCTTCTTTACAAACCCAAGTTTCTTGCCGTAGGACATCTTCTTCAGAAGATGAAACAAGGTACAGGTGAGACTAGTGGTACCCTTGTTTGGGGAGTCCTGGGTGACACAGGCTGTAGACGGCAGAAGTAGAATCCTGTGATGGCAGGGTGGATTGTACCATTGGAGGCGGTACGCGATTAGTAGCCATTCTTTTGGGATCGGTAGCCATTCCTAGGCCTCTTCTCTGTGAAGGATACCACATTTTCTCAAAAGGAAGAACCCTGAATGTAAGATGACACACAAACCCCGTCTTAAAGTTTAGACACACACACACACACACAGGTGCACACGCGCGCACACAGAAAAAGTTATTACTGGACTTAACTGTAACTAATATGCAAATGTGAGAGTACTTACTCTCTCTTCTTTTGAGTAGGCATACCTAATCTTGCATCTGAGTAAATATGAAATTTAAACATTCTTTGTAGCGTGACGTAGTGTATTTTTATTATACTGTTTTAATTGTTAGCCGAGTTGGTGGCCCCACTGAACAGAAAAGCAGAATATAAATGCTATAAATAAATATAAAACTTAGCTGTTTGGCCAAGAGTGGTAAGGGAAGGGGCATTGTGTACATGCTCAGATGTGCTCTTGCTACTGCTTCATGGGTTCCCCTTGAAATAAATCCAGAGGAGTTAGCCATGTTAGTCTGTAGTGGCAAAATAGTAAAGAGTCCAGTAGCACCTTTAAGACTAACCAACTTTATTGTAGCATAAGCTTTTGAGAACCACAGCTCTCTTCGTCAGATGCATCATAACCAACTTTATTGTAGCATAAGCTTTCGAGAACCACAGCTCTCTTTGTCAGATGCATCATAACCAACTTTATTGTAGCATAAGCTTTCGAGAACCACAGCTCTCTTCGTCAGATGCATCATAACCAACTTTATTGTAGTATAAGCTTTCGAGAACCACAGCTCTCTTCGTCAGATGCATCGTCTGACGAAGAGAGCTGTGGTTCTTGAAAGCTGATGTCGCATCAGATGAAGAGAACTGTGGTTGTCAAAAGCTTATGCTACAGTAAAGTTGGTCAGTCTTAAAGGTGCTACTGGACTCTTTACTACCTTAAAATAAAGATATTTGTATCTAACCTGTCTGCTACAGTTTATGTTGTTTTTCTTCAGGTGCGCATCTGTGTCATACGAGGGCCCCTCCATGTCCTTCCCCCTTGAGGTTCACCTGGCACCAATTCTATTTTTTTAGTCACTAGGTTGAAACATTTTTTTTAAAATCCAGGCTTTTGATCATACTCTGGTCCCTGCCTAGGGACTGTTATGAAGATCACTTAGGCTAATAAACGTGTTTGCTCCGGGTTTTTGGCTTGATTTTTAGTCTCTTTATTAATCCTAATGATTTTATGGTTTTATCTTGTGAGCTGCCTCAAGCGGGTCTTCAGAGGCAGCAGATACATTTTCTAAATAATAAATAATCGTGTTCAGTTTTGGGCACCACAGTTTTAAGAAGGATGTTGACAAGCTTGAACGTGTCCAGAGGAGGGCAACGAAGATGGTGCGGGGTCTGGAGACCAAGTCCTATGAGGAAAGGTTAAAGGAGCTCAGTATGTTTAGCCTGGAGAGGAGATGGCTGAGAAGTGATACGATAACCATCTTCAAGAACTTGAAGGGCTGCCATAGAGAGGATGGCGCGGAGTTGTTTTCCATTGTCCCAGAAGGTCGGACCAGAACCAACGGGTTGAAATTAAAAGAGGTTTTGGCTAAACATTAGGAAATACTTCCTGACAGAGCGGTCCCTCAGTGGGACAGGCTTCCTCGGGAGGTGGTGGGCTCTCCTCCTTTAGAGGTGTTTAAGCAGTGGCTAGATGGCCATCGGACAGCAATGCCGAGTCTGTGACTCAGTATGAATGTACAGAGATCAGGAGAGGGAGGGCCGGAAGGGGTGAGCGGGTGCTGGGCTCTCGTGGCCCTTCCTCACGTGCCCATTTTAATGTCACTTTGGGGTCAGGAAGGAATTTTCCTCCAGGCCAGATTGGCCAGTCTTTTGCCTTCCTCTGGGCATAGAGCAGGGGTCACTGGGGGAGGGGAGGGGGTCAGGGGGAGATAGCTGTGAACTTCCTGCATAGTGCCGGGGGTTGGGTTAGCTGACCCTTTGGGTCCCTTCCGGTCGATGTTTCTATGCAGAGAAGCAGGCTGTATGCAACAAAGGGTTCTGCTAGAATTTCAAAAACCCTAGTAGTCTTTAAGGCGCCACAGGATTCTTGATTTCGCTGCAAAGGCCTGCAGCAAATATGTGGCAGCCTCCTTCCCATCTCCTCTGGTAGCCTTTGTTGGGCTTTGCCAAGGCAAGTCATAACTTTTGAATTGGGTCTAGAGGGCTGCCCCAATCTTGCAGGAACACCTCCCTTTTCCAGCCCTGCCAGCCACACCATTTCCTCCTGTTTCTCCCGGACCCACCCTGCATATTGCAGGGACCCAGGGAAGCATTCCCCACAAGCATTTCTTTTCCCAGGATGAAGAGGCGGAGCAGGAATTTTGATGGAGAGAAGCTGGCAATTGAGGGCTTTCTTGGGCAGCCAAAAACTGTATCACTGCCTCCTTTCGGTGGCTGCGCATTCACGAAATTGTCAATGCAGATATCTCGTGGTTCGGGTGTGTTTGTGGTGTTAGGAGCTCATCTTGAGTCCCAGAAGCTGATTCTGATGCCAAGCCTGATAGAAAAAGTAAAGTCTGAGTACATCCAGTTTCTCTTGGAAGAATGGTGGGATATACATTATGCAGAAAACTATAGATCCAGAGGAGTTCACCGTGTTAGTCTGTAGTGGCAAAATCGAAAAGAGTCCAGTAGCACCTTTAAGACTAACCAACTTTATTGTAGCATAAGCTTTCGAGAGCCACAGCTCTCTTCGTCATCTGATGAAGAGAGCTGTGGCTCTCGAAAGCTCATGCTACAATAAAGTTGGTTAGTCTTAAAGGCACTACTGGACTATTTACTATTTTGCAGAAAAGTCCGTGAGCAAAGCTGTCCGTCATTCGCAGGTGGATGTAGCTTGCCTGCAAACTCCTGGAGGCAGGGATCTTGGTTAGAATATCTTCTTTTTAAAACTCTGTGTGCATGTGCGTGGACACACAAGCAAGATTTGTAAGCAGAGCCGACTGTGGAAATCTTGCCAAAATCCAAGCCCTAAAGCCAGTGCAAGACAGTTTTTTGTTGGAAGCATTCATTTAGTGGTAAGCGACAAACACAGCTTTGTTTTAGTAGTAGTTTATTTGAAGACATCGGGGTTTTTTTGTCGTATGTCTTTTTGGTGTCCTTTTAAAACCCATACTTTAAAACTGGTACTTCAGCATCTTTCCAGATGGGGCCGGGCAAACTAGGATTATGGGGCCCAGTCCACTAAGGATCTCTCCTGTGTAAACACCCCTGGAATCTCTTAATCTCTGTTTGCTTCTGATAAAATTAGAGGGTGTTGTTATGACGGATGCATGTGATGGTTTAATGGTTTTATATAAAATTAGCACTGGTTGTGACCACATGCAAACTCCAGGGCACAAATCCCATTAAAACGTAACATGGCGTGTTTGTCTAAGGCAAGAAAGGTGAAGAAACCCTATTATCCATTGCTTTTTCCCCTTTTTTATAAAGTAGTGGTACTCATGATATTCTCCCCTCTCAACCTACGGTACTCTGTACTAGCGCATACCCCCTGAAAAAAAGCCCTGCTGTTACCAGATTTAAAATGGGAGGCCCACTCCACTGCTAGACCCTCCCCCATGACCCACCCATAGCAGGAGACCCCTTCCATATTGAGCCGCTGTTGTCCATGTGTTGTGTGCTTCAGCAAAAGAGAGCCAGTTTGGTGTGGTGGTGAAGAGCAGCAGGACTCTAATCTGGAGAGCCGGGTTTGATTCTCCATTCCTCCACTTGAAGCCAGTTGGGTAACCGTCAGTCAGCCACAGCTCTCTCAGAGCTCTCTCAGTCCCACCCACCTCACAGGGTCATGAGGATAATAACAACACACTTTGTAAACTGCTCTGAGTGGCTGTTAAGTTGCCCTGAAGAGCGGTATATAAATCAAATGTTACTGTTGTTATAACATGCTGAAACAAGCAGGCAAGCAACCTCTGGAGGTAGTTAATCCTGTTGTTAGCTTTCTGTATCAGGACTGATCAAATGATCCATTCACACTCACTATGGAGACACTGCAAGGAAGTAAAGCCAGAACAGGAATCATGCAGAGTTGCAACAAACATCCTCTTCTGTGGGTGGGGACTTAATTTGTTTCTTGCTTCCTTCTCTTGCAGTCCACAGTTTGGGAATGACTGAGTCAGTGAGACTTAGATCTGAGTCAGCACTCATCGGATGTTACTGCATGTAATGTTGTTATTCAGTCACTAATGATACAGATTACTTTTCAAGTCAGAGGCCAGGAAATGCAGGCTAAGCCAGCAAATGAGACTTGCATTGCGTTGTTCACTTGGAGGGGTCTCTTTGGTTGGTACATTTTGTATGGGGGACATAGCTGTGGTTTTTTTCTTTTCTATGTTTGCTATTGCTAGGAAAGCCAACAGTAATTTTGCAAGGACAGGGGAGGAGATGGAAAGTGCTACTCGAGCAGCTGCGCCACAAAATAAACCCCTTCGTACTTTTAACTGTGTTTAAATGAAAACATTTTTTTAAAAAACACGGAGGTTCCAGGAACTGCCTCTCGGTTCTCGGCTTGGATCCTTGCCTCTTCCTCCTCCTTGGCCTCTGGGTGTTGCAGGAACATCCCAGTAGCTGTAGCTGCACAAGCCATTTCCCTCTTGTTTTGCCAACAGGCACGAGTTCCACCCTTTGCCCTCCGTGACATGGAAAATGTGCCCATGCGGAGCCTGCACAGTGCCTGGGAGCCTTTGTCCTGCAAGGAGAACGTGCTGTTTTTGAGTGGCGCCCACGCCTCCCACAGAGGGGACCACGGCTGCCTCTTTGGCATCCTTCTTTGGAGGTTTTTAAGCAGAGGCTAGATGGCCATCTGACGGCAATGCTGATTCTGTGAACCGAGGCAGATCCTGAAAGAGAGGGCAGGAAGGGTTGCATCAGTGCTTAGTTCTCATGTTCCTTCTTACATGCTCAGGGTAAGGCCGATCGCCACTTTGGGGTCAGGTAGCAATTTCCCCCAGGCCAGTTCAGCTAGGGATCCTGACGGTGTTTTGCCATCTTCTGGGCATGAAGTAAGGGTCACTGGGTATGTGGGGGGGGGGGATGTATTTGTGAATTTCCTGCATTGTGCAGGGGGTTGGACTAGATGACCTTAGAGGTACATTCCAACCCTGTGATTCTATGATCCCTTCATAATCTGGTGAGGAGGGAGGTAGACATGTGCACCCCCTTCAGCTTTTGCTCTCCTCCTCAAACTGCCCCAGTGCCACTGAGTAGTGGCAAAATCTCTTTTGAGTCAGGGACATTTCAGTCAATTTCTTTGTGAAGACAATTTTTTCCCCTTTTCCCCCTAAATAGGATTTGTTCAGAGCTGCTCATAGCAGAATAAAACACAATGAAAACAATAGAACTAAAGTTGTACTCCAGCAGAACATTTCAGGAAAATGGTGGCCAATAAAAACCAGTTAGAAAAGCATGGGGGGGAAAGATCCACCCAACTGAACACCTGAGATGTCTTTTCCTGACCTCTAAAGATCGGTTACAGAGGCAGGCAGGCCATCTGTTAGTCTCTTGCCGTGAAATCCCCATAGGGGTCGCCATGAATCAGCTATAACTTGATGGCCCTCTCCACCACCAAAGATCATTTAAGGAGGAGCCACGAAAAACTGGATGGGTGAAGGTCTTGGTGCTACCACTGAGAAGGCTGTGCTCCTAGTTTTCACCATCTCACTTCTGCTGATGAAGGGACCCAGAGATAATTTCATTGGACTATTTATTTCGGGTATTTATGCTGTGCCTCGAGCGTGCGAAACGCTGGAGGTACGCTGCATCCGGACCATTCACATCAATGGAGGTTGAAACCAGCACCATGAATGGAGCCCAGAAGCAAAGTGCGAGGGTCAGTGTTGAACTTGCAACACAGAAGGCGGCGGGATCGCTGCAGTGTGTCCCTGTTGCAGTGCTTTGGACCCTACATAGAGCCTATCGGAGTAAGCTAACCGTGGCATGACTAATCTTGGGGAGTCTTTTGTGACTCCCAGATGTGCTTGCAAATGTCGGGGAGCAGCAGGATTTGGTCCAGTGGCACCTTAAAGAGACCAACCAGATCTTCAGGGGATAAGCTCTGACTCTTGGAAGCGTGCACTCTGAAAATCTTGCTGGTCTGTTACGGCGCCCAAATCCTGCTGTTCTACTGCAGACCAACAAGGCTGTCTGCCTGAAACAATGAAGGAGAGGTTGCTTGCCCGTGATTCCCAGGTCTCAAGCGGCTGGCTTGCTCTGGGATCTTCTGCGATTGCACAAGAGATCTTAACACATCTTTTGGATGCTGTGTTGAGGCCCCCTGTAATACTGCCATTTTGGCTTAATCTGGATGATGCCCGTGGACTTGAAATCCTGGTTAGGAGCCCTAGTTAAGCAGGATAGTAAAGACTTTTAAGACTAACCAACTTTATTGTAGCATAAGCTTTCGAGAACCACAGCTCTCTTCATCAGATGCATCAGTAAAGTTGGTTAGCCTTAAAGGTGCTACTGGACTCTTTACCATTTTGCAACTACAGACTAACATGGCTAACTACTCTGGATCTAGTTAAATAGGGGGATACGGCTGTCCTTAACCCAGTTGAGAGATGGCCCTGCTACGTAATGGCTGCGCCAGCCGTGATCAGAAAAAACGAGACAGGGTTAGGTGCCATTTTTTAAACCAAGGAGCCCCCCCGAGAATCAGTTTTAGGGCTGATTGGCACGTTGCGCAGTCCTTGTGTTCACGCAGGGGCATGCTGACTGGATGTACTAAAATTGTACTCAAATGAAACGTTTCAGGAAAACGGTAGCCAATAAAAACCAATTTGAAAAGCATGGGGAAAAAAGATCCACCGAACTGAACACCTGACATTTTTTAAAAGACATCTTTTCCTGACCTCGAAAGATCGGTTACAGAGGCAGGCAGTGGCAAACCGCCTCTGTTAGTCTCTTGCCATGAAAACCCTGTAGGGGTCGCCATGAATCAGCTATAACTTGATGGCCCTCTCCACTACCAAAGATCAGTTAAGGAGGAGCCACGAAAAACCGGGTTGGCGAAGGCCTTGGTGTTGACTGGACATACTCTGCGCATTCCAGACTCAGAACTGATTTCTAAAGTGTTGGGGGAGCAATTTGGATTGCATCGGAGGGGGGGTGAGGTGAAGGTGAGACAAAAAGCAGCTCCCAGGGCCATTTCAGGTCAGGAAAATGACATGGAGGAAGGCTTCAGCCTCCCCTTGTGCTGAGGCCCCGGTCCAAATTGCCCCTTCTCATGTGCGTCTGGAAATTCCAAACGTGGCACGCCCAGAACCCGTCCAGCTGCCAGTCCACCTGGTGTATACAAAGACTTTGTGACTGGGGTGTGTTCTCGCGTCTTTTGTACAAGCCAGGATTTTCTCTTGTCGAGCTAGTGGAGATTTAGCTGTCGGCTTCCGTTGTCTTAAGACTTCCCCTAGACAGTAGGACTCTCTGGAGGGTTGTTTCTTATCGAGCTGGTGGAGATGTTCACCCTTGAAGCAGATTGGGGGAGGCAACTGTTACGTTATTATTTTTATTTATTTAATTTATAGCCTGCCCTCCCCGCAGATGGGCTCAGGGCGGGTTGCAGCAATAGATAAGAATTACAATAGGTAAAACAATAAAATCACAGACTCAATGATCACAAACATAATTTCCAGCAACCTAGATGGGCCCCCTTCCCTTTTCTCTGCACATCATACATGTAAGAAAGGGTGAAGGTGTGAATTAATAACTCCTGACTATAACTCATCATGCGTGGGGGGGGGCAGATGATCATATCCCCTCCCCCTTAGATGGATCCAGTGCTGGCCTCAACCATATGCTTGGCGGAACGTCTCTTGTCTTACAGGCCCGCTGGATGAATGAATTGCCCAGACATACGCTTAGGTGTGTGAAAGTCATTCTGATAATCTACAACAAGGATTGTGTGGAAAGGAGGAGACACACTATTCCATATTTAATTAAGCTGGAGGTAAAAGAGTGTACTTTTGTGGAAGGCAGCTAAAGCCAGTCGAGCTCCAGATCCCTCCAGGGAAGATCGAGCGAGCTGCCGTCTCAATATTATGTTTTTGTGTTCTTGGTTCCAGGAGCAAATCAGCACTTAAAGGCCAGCGGGGACATGCCTTGGTCTGGCTCCAAATGCAGTTTCTCTGCCAGGAGTTCTGGAGTCTCTAAAACAGCCACAACATTATTTCAGGGTCTGCTAACAGTAAGGTGCCGGATATTGTCCGGCTCGTTCTGCTCAGATGCTGAATATTCTCTGTGCAAACTGTGGGCGCCTCTTATTCAGGGAAAATATGGGGGATGCAGTAGAGGTCGAAGGTGTGATAATCGCAATCAGTTAAGGGAACAGGATCAGTTTCCAGAAAAATAGCCCTGTGGTGGCCAGCATATACTTTAGGGATGAGATCCCTGCATCCTGTGGCAGTGAGTCCCATATGTGAACAGTGCCTTGCTTAAACAAGATGCGTAGCCATGTTAGTCTGTCTGTCTAGCAGTAGAAAAGAGCAAGAGTCCAGTAGCGCTTATTAAGACGAACAAAATCTGTGGTAGGTATCTGAAGAAGTGAGCTGTGGCTCGCAAAAGCTCCTACCCTGCCGCAAGTTTTGTTAGTCTTATAAGTGCTACTGGACTCTTGCTCTTTTCTATTGCTTAAACAAGTGCTGGAAATTATAGTTATGACTTCAAGTACTGGGTTGTGATCTTGGAGCAATGCAGCAAAAATGAAGAATGAAGGCAGCCCCGAAGGTTTTGCTGCTAGAGGCAGAAAAACCAAATGGGTGACAAAACTGGTGTGCCAGATTTGTCATGAAATTTGAGCATCCATTCGCTACCACCACCACCCCCTCCCTGAAAACAGCCTGGTGTGGATGGAGCTCATTGCCCTCCAGGGGACATGGACTGTTGAGGGCCAGTAAAGGGGGGGGGGATTGGGGAGGGGGAGGTACATTTTCCAGTAGATCCAAAAGCTGATGGTGAGCTGGTGGGTGGTTGTGGGAGGAACGCCATCCCCCCAGCCCTGGTTTCCATCTCCGGAACTAGCATATACAGCACAGGGAGGGCGAAGCAGAAATCTCCCCTCCCAGCAGGCACCCAGAGCCACTCGGATGTGCAGTTGGAAGGAGCGGCTTCCTCCTGGTGCTACACTGCCGAGGTTCAGGCTGCAGTGAGCAGGAAACTGGCCCCTCGGCCGATGCCTGCTGTCTCACACTGTAGGGGGCAGGGAAGGCCTCTCCGTTCCCATCCCATCCCCCTGGGCCTGGGCGATTCCTTGCAGCCCCCTCGTTTGCCCAACCATAATGTGCATGCATCGCTGCCCGCTCCCTGCCCCGAGGACCCCCGTTTTTGCATTGTGGCTGTGGGAGCCGGCCTGGCGGCTACTAATCTGCCTCCCCCTCGAGTGCCAGCTGGCAGTTGGCATCCCTCTGACTGAGTGCCATTCACTGAGTCACAGACTCGGCAGAGAGAGTGTGCGCCTGCACCTCCCTCCTGCCTCCAAGGCAAAGGGGAAAACAAACCAGCCCTCTGAACTATAAATAACTCTCGCCAAGAGGAAGAAAAATGAACTTGATCGGCTCCCTATGGAGGTGCTTATGGGCCTGGACCCTTCTAGGGCAGGCAGGCACCATGCAGGTGCTCCGGGGAAAGTTCTGCGTTTCAGCTTAAGCTCGGCTCGGGGCCTGTTATTGTGGCCAGGCCTGGCCACCGCCATGAAACCTCCCCATTCAGAGGTAGTCACCTGCCTTCTCCTCTTTCCGGACGCTGAAGTGTGTGAGAGGTTTTTTTTGGTAGGGGTTAGAAGTGGAAAGACAAGCTACTTCACACCTGAGTTTTCCAGCAGTTGCCTAATTTCACGCGAACTCTTTGCCCTGTAATTGCTTGTGCCTGTCTGGGCCAGCAGGGATTTCTAAAGGAGAATGCACTTTCCTTCGTGTTGTTTTCCCATCAGCCCTGTCGAGAGAGAGGATCGTTGTTCCCATTCTGCAGATGAGAAACCGAGTCTGGGAGAGAGAGACTTACCTGGGGCTTGTGAGTCAGCGCTAGAGCAGGGCCTTAAACCCGGAGCCCAGTAAAGATCCAAGTCCAGCTCTAACCAGAATCCCGTCTCCTGTTTAAGAAGCGTTCCAAGATTTTTAGTTCAGGTATAAGTTTCTCTGTATGCCGTCCCGCTTGCGCAGTTCTGTTGGCTGCTCCCGTAGATTCGGGTCTTAGGTTAGCCCAATGCCCTATATAAAGAGTACCCTACATGAAGAGTAAATAGCGGCACCAAGGGACTGGGTCTCATTGATACGTTCCGTGCCCACTTCTGAGAGCTAAACTACATGAGACGAATTATACGAGGACTCTCAAGTGAAGGGAGATGCAACGTTAGCCGGGAAGCGTAGTTTGAATTTCACCCCTCTCTCTCTACAGAGCTGGCAAAGATCACTCCTCAGAGAGTTTGTTAATTTACTCTTTGCCCCCCCCCCCCCCCCCCGCAAAAGGCTCTGTCAGTTATTAACAAGTGTGGTAATGTAATGCAATACAAATTCTGGAAATCTATTCACAGTTACTGCTTTTTAAAAAGACAGCTAGACACAAAAAGGGGTCTTTGTATCATGAGTAGACACAAGAAGACAGGAAAGGGAGATGTGATTGTTTTTTTCAAGTTCCAGCCCTAGGACTCCATGCATGTGTCTTGACATTTAATCCCAAAAATGTGCGTATGGGCCTTTCCAGAATTAAGAAATAAAACAGTGCCATTTGAGGGTCGCATTTGTTTGGCTGGTTGTGGCACCAGGTGGTTGTGCTCACAGTCACTTCGAATGTTTTTCCCAAGGCTACCAAGAAGGCCTCCACACCCCTATTGGGTCAAAAATTGTGCAAAAGAGACTGGTTCAGAAGGGCATTCTTGTAGAGGAATTAAGTTTGTAATGGAGGTGACTATAATTAGGGATAATGTTCTTTTTCTTTCAGGTCTTTAATCCCAGCCCCGCTGTGTTATGTCTTTTCCCTGGGAATCTTTGCCAGTTTGGTGTAGTGGTTAAGAGCACGGGACTCTAATCTGGAGAGCCGGGTTTGATTCCCCACTCCTCCACAAAGCCAGCTGGGTGACCTTGGGCGAGTCACAGTTCTCTTGAGCTCTCTTAGCCCCACCCACCTCACAGGGTGATTGTTGTGGGGTAATAATAACACTTTGTAAACCGCTCTGAGTGGGCATTAAGTTGTCCTGAAGGGCGGTATATAAATCGAATGTTATTATTATTATTATTAGACTTGGATGTTAGCATATTTTGTAATCTACTTGCTGACTGACTGAACACTTTTGTTTTACTAGGAACCTTGCTGTTAAGATTCAGGTGTTATCAAATTTTGTAATAGGCTTACAGATTGAATAGCTTTCTTTCTCTCTTTCTCTCTCTCTGATTCTCTCTTTCCTTCTTTCCATGTTTTCCTTCCTTTCTCCTTTTCTTCTTTCCTTCTTTCCCTTCCTTCCTTCCACCCTCTCTCCCTTCCTTCCTCTTTCCATGTCTTTCTTCCTCTCTCCCTTCCTTACTCTTTCCATGTCTCCCTCCCTCCCTCCCTCCCTCCCTCCCTCCCTCCCTCTCTTTCTTTCTTTCTTTCTTTCTTTCTTTCTTTCTTTCTTTCTTTCTTTCTTTCTTTCTTTCTTTCTTATTGGGCAAAAATAGCTAGTTGTGTAAGCAGGCGTTTATGAACTCCTATATGGTTATCACCTGAAGTATCTTTGTCAAACAACTTTTTCAATATTATGTGAGGGGATTCCATAGTATTATCTTACACTTTGTGTCAGTTGCTATATTGGTTTTTACCAAGTCTTGGAAGGATTCTTGTCCAAAGATTAAAGATTGGCATGATAAAAGTTTTATTTTGATAAAGTTAGCATTTTTACAGAGAGGAAAAAACTTGGTACAAATTGAACCATTGTGGAATATTTGCATATCTCAGTTTGAATGTGATTTGTAGCTCATACCATGTGATTGTTCATTGTTTAATAGCTAGTGTTTGTAAGTTTTGCCTGTTTGTTGAAAAAAATTTTAAAATTTTTAAACGGAATAATTCTATTGTATTTGTAAGCCGCCTTGAGTCCCAGTGAGAAAGGTGGACTGTGAATGAGAATAAAGAAAGAAACTAAAAATATCTATTCAGTGTCAGACGAGAGTGTCTGTTTTTGTTGGGCTCCGTTCTTCAGGTGGCGTTGGGTCTAGAGCCGCATGATGTGCTTACGCCACAAAAGGAGCCTGAGACGCCTCCAGGCTGTGGGAGGATTCTGTGTTTTGGCTTCTGTCCACATCAGCATGGCCTCCATTTTCAGGCAGGGCTGTTGTGATGTGGAACCATAATGTGAGTGCCTTGTGCGTCCCCCAGACCTTATCATATCCCTGCCACAGTGCAAGAAGGAGTCATGCGCTGTGGGAGAGCTGCAGAACGCATTCCCAGCTCACGTGTTACTGGGGAAGTGGGCACTCCGCAATGGGGCGTCCTGTATTTCACTTGGAAGGGGGAGCTGTTTGGGTGAAACACCCATGCATGAGAACTCCAGCGCCGGCATCCTTGTTGTGAGAGGCAAAGTGGTGCAATGGTTAGAATTTTGGACAAGGATCTGGGAGAACGAGGTTTGAACCTTCACTTTGCCGTGGAAGCTCACTGGGTGATCTTGGGCCAGTCCCGTACTCTTAGCTGAACCTACCTCACAGGGTTGTTGTAAGGATAAAATGGAGGAGAGGCGAATGTTGAAGGAAGTAAATAAATATGATACATATCTCTCCGTCTGTGGGCACAATGCTTTTCAGAGTTTTGCAGCATGAGAACAGCAGGTGTGTGTGGGAGGTGGTGGAAGCCAGGATCCAGATGCATAGTGGTTAGAGTGCTGAGCTAGGATCTGGGACCAGCTGGGTTCGAATTCCTGCTCTGTCCTGGAAGCTTGCTGAGTGTACCTTTGGCCATCACAGTCTCTCAGGATAAAGTGGAAGGGGCAGGAATGGTGCGATAAGCTGCATTGGGTCCCCCATGAGGAAGAAAAGAGGGGGATAAATATAAGCCTAAGGAACAGACGGGGCGGTTGGAATTGTTTCCATGTCAGTGAGGGGGGCAGCTCGTTCCCGCAGAAGGAAATTGTAAAACCAGGCTTTGTCACCACAGAAATAATACTTACTAATTGAGACAGAGAAGACCTGATAATTCTCTCCTGGGGGTGGAAGCACTGGGCACAGTTGTGCACTCCGAAAGTGCGGTGGCGAGCGCAAGCGTGGAAAACGAAAATAGCTTCAGCCACTCTGGCGCATGCCGGTAATCCTGTCTCCCCCCCACCCCCATGGCTGTCTCCAGGCTCAGGCCAGATGGAGTGGGGTGGGGAGAAGGTTTGCAATAAATAGACCAGTGCAGGCGGGCCGGGGTCAATCTTGGGAAGCCGGCCTCTCGGCATAATGGCCCTTTGTGTCTCCTCAGCTCAGCTGCCTGCCGTTTGGAATGAAGCTCCTCTGCCTGCTGGGGATTAGCCATAGTCCAGGCCTCAAAGAGCGGTGAGCACCCAGCAGAGGCATCTGGCTGGAGCCCCAAAGGCCCTGCCCAGGTCAAGGGAGGAGAAACCGGAGCCTGTTGGAGCCCGCGTGGGGTGCAGCCGGACACGGCTTACGTGCTCTCTGTGGCCCCGCTGAACCGGAGTGGCGCCTTTAAGGGTGCCTGCCATACCTATCTGGCATTTGGCCAGCCTAGTCAAGGTTTGAAAACCAGGCCCTGTTTAGTTTTGAATCCGAAAGAACACCTGTTGTCACAACACAGGTGGGAGGGGTGCAGACGGGTGGGGGCTTTTGTTCTATTCTGCAAGGCCCCAGCTGGCATGTAACCGCGCACATGCAGTGCGTTGTCATAAAAAAATACTTAGCACGTTGCTTTGCCACAACTCCTGTTTAAAGTATGAGATGCCCAGTATAAAAGTAGCTATTCTAGTGCAGACGCTGGCATTTAATGCTTTTTCTGGCAGTCAGAGAAGGTGGACATGGCTCGTGATGGGGGCAGAGCATTTCCATGTCGGGCTCATCCAGTTTCAGGATCTTTTAAAAGAGAGAGATCAAAATGGGTAGCTGTGTTAGTCTTTCAGTGGCAGTTGAAAAGAGCAAGAGTCCAGTAGCACCTATAAGACTAACGAAATTTGTGGTAGGGTAGGAACTTTCGTGAGCCACAGGTCACTTCTTCAGGTCACTGGTATCTGAAGAAGTGAGCTGTGGCTTACGAAAGCTCATACCGTACCACAAATTTTGTTAGTCTTAGAGGTGCTACTGGACTCTTGCTCTTTTCTACTTTTAAAAGAGAAATAAAATGTATGATGTGACGCACAAAGCTATATTCTTATTCTTCACTTTAGAATAGAAATTCAAAACATCATTAAGGGTTTGATCCATTGGGAAGTTCTCCTATGCAACCTCAGTGAAATGAATGGCCGTGGCGATTCCCTCCCCAGAGGGGAACTCCGCTATAGTTCAAACCTTTGTTCGTTCATGTCCCGCTTTCCCCATAAAACCAAGAGCAGTTAACAGCAAGCTGTAAAAGCATCTGTACAAAATTAGGTATAATAAAATAGCAGCATTAGAGACTCTTTAATTCAATGCCTGAACTCCAATAAAATTCAGGGTGCACTTCTGAAAAATGCAAACCTTTCAGAATGAGACAGCTTTGATCTGCTGCCCTCTCAACACCCGTCCTGTCAGATCTTTGCAGGCTTTGCTGAAGAGCAGGAGCATCAACAGGTTGGGGATTAGGGGGGAATTGTAGGTATTTTGAGTCATTTTTGAGCTGAGTCGAGGTATTGTGCTGATTCAGGACTTGCCAGCTGTTGAGTCATCGTCTCCACTTCCTGGACCAAATGGTTGGCTTTCTCAGAAGTCTGCATTCTTCCGAATCCAGATGAACTGCAGAAAGAAAACACAGAGGTTGGACTATGACTCAGCGGCATGCAGTAGGTCCCTGGTTTGATCCAGAGAAGTTAGCCATGTTAGTCTGTAGTTGCAAAATAGTAAAGAGTCCAGTTGCACCTTTAAGACTAACTAACTTTATTGCGGCATAAGCTTTCGAGAGCCACAGCTCTCTTCATCAGATGCATCGATGCATCTGACGAAGAGAGCTGTGGTTCTCGAAAGCTTAAATAAAGTTGGTTAGTCTTAAAGATGCGACTGGATTCTTTACTGGTTCGGCCCTCTAGTTAAAGGGTCAGGGAGAAGGTGATGGGGAGAAACCTTGAATTTGAGACCTTGGCAGGCCACTGTGGGTCAGAGGAGATAAAACTGAGCAAGATGGTGGATGGAGGTCCAGAGCTGAGATGAAGGCAACTTGACGTGTTCTGTAGAAGCGGCAGGCCTTCAGGAAGGGTCACTTGCAGCGTGAGACATAGGCTGGCCAGAGGTCAAATGTGAACTGACTCAGCTTTTGAGAATCTGAGAGCCAAGCTGCAAGTGACGCCTGACCCAGGTTGGACACTTGTCAGCTTCCCTCAAGTTTTGATGGGAAATGTAGGCATCCTTGTCTTGCAGCTTGGCTCTCCGACTGCTGCCCAACGGACTTTTCAACTGTCACTTGTCCAACATTCCACCAAGCTGCCTACATTTCCCATCAAAACTTGAGGGAAGCTGGCAAGTGTCCAACCTGTGTAAGGCGTCACTTGTAGCTTGGCTCTGAGCCAGCCAGTCATAGGGAAGAATAGAAATGGATGGGCATGCAGAGTTGCGCTGTGCATGGAAGAGGCAGCCACTGGGAGGGGTCTTAGTGGCGGGATGTCTGTGAATCGGCCTCCTGCTTTAGACGCACCCACACTGAGGAATCTCGAGGGGCACGATTGTCTCCTCTGCCCCGGTAGGACATCAGCACGTACTGGTAAACTGCTGAATGCCCCGGGGTGAGTTGTGGTTCAGGGGGAAAGGGGTGCAGCTGCCGGCAACCTCTCTTGGGTTGGCATCCATGTATTTGGGAACAGGTGCTACTGGACTTCTTACAAATTAATTACTCGTGGAGTAAAGAAGTATTTCTTTCTGTGTGTCCTCGTTGCCCATCAATTTCATTAGGCGCATCCGAATTCTAGTATTACGGGAGAGGGATAGAAAGCTCTGTATGTCCACTTTGTCTGTTGTATGCCTAATTTTATAAAGTTCTGTCATGTCCCCACCTTTTTTCTAGATTGAAAAGTCCCAGACTCTTCAGTCTTTCCTTATAGGAAAAGATGCTCCAGTATCTTAATCATTTTGGTTGCTGCCTTCTGTACTTTTTCTAGTTCTCCCATTTTCTTTTTTGACATATGGTGATAATCCCCAGAGCAGACATTTTCGTCAAATTTTTCACTGCAACCCCATTGTCTCTTTCAGAAATGGTCTCTGCCAACTCAGTCCATATTAGCTTATATTTGAAGTTAGGATTTTTGTTCCATTGTGCACCACGGTGGGGGGGTCACTGCGGATGTCGGGAGAGGTAGTTGTGAATTTCTTGCATTGTGCAGGGGGTTGGACTAGATGGCTTTGGAGGTCCCTTCCAACTCTGTGATTCACTTTACAGTTACCAACACTGAATTTTATTTGCCGCATTGTTATCCCTTGTTATTCTATTGGTTCTGACTATTCCCTGTCCTTTAACCAGGGCTTTTTTTCAGGGGGAACGCGGGGGAACGGAGTTCCGGCACCTCTTGAAAATGGTCACATGGCCGGTGGCCCCGCCCCCTGATCTCCAGACAGAGGGGAGTTGAGATTGCCCTCCGCGCTGCTTGATCTCACCTGTCTGGAGATCAGGGGGCGGGGCCACCAGCCATGTGACCATTTTCTCCGAGGGCAACCCACTGAGTTCCACCACCTCTTTTCCCAGAAAAAAGCCCTGCCTTTAACCAAAGTTTTAATGCACCTGCCAGACACGATAGAAAGAGAAGCCAGATGGGAGGGCTGAACGTGGAGACCTGTGGCAGAGACAATTCATCACCAGCCTTTAAACGGTGGCTACTTTGCATGGGTGGCTCGGCTGGCCTGGTGCGGGGAGCCTTCTATCTCACAAGTGAATCTTGGCTCAAAGGGACCACCCCTTGCCCCCAGTGGGGTTCGTGTTTGCAGGGGCCCTATTGCAAACCGTAATGCTTTCCCTCACTAGGGTTGCCAACCTCCAGGTGGTGGCTAAAGATTTCCCGGAATTACTACTGATCCCCAGGTGACAGAGGTCAGTCCGCCTGGAGAAAGTGGCTGCTTTGGAGGGTGGACTTTATGAGATTATGACCTGCTGAGCTCCAGCCCCTCCCCAAACCCCATCCTTTCCACCCCTCCACCCCTTACCTGGAGCTGGCAACCCCGTCCCTCACCCCTCCTAGGCGGATGGGAATGCTGGACTTCCCTTAGAGGGTTGTTGTAAATATGGATAAAGAAATTCTTGGGTAGAGCTTTGGATATTCACAAAGTGGTATATAAATGCTAAGCATTATTCTTATCGTGGACGATATCTCACAGCCCTCCTGCCTAGCATGTCGGTATTTAAGTCTGCAGACACCGAATGTCGATTTAGGTCTTCTCCTCCTCCTCCTCCTCCTCCTCCTCCTCCTCCTCCTCTTTCTCCTCCTTCTCCTCCAAATAATAATAATAGCGGCAGCGGCAGCAACATTTGATTTATATACCACTCTTCAGGACAACTTAATGCCCACTCAAAGCGGTTTACAGAGTATGCTATTTGATACCCAAACGACCTTGAGAATATATGTGAGTGTGTCGTGTTTATTTGCTTGTTCCAGCCATAAATTCCCCTCTTTTCCACCCCAGTCTTCGGGATGGTTGACAATCCAAGGTAACAATAAAATGGCAGGTCATAGCCATAAATATGAGGCCAGTCAAAGTAAAACAAACAAGCAAACCTACATGCGCCTGCAAGGCGTTAACGGATCCTGCAGGCACCCAGGGATGTCCTGAGCCTGTTTGTTCTTGCATAAATAAAATGCAAATTTCAGCACGGCTGTTGCCTAGGCGTTGGGGCTCGCTTTCCTGGAAAGGTAAACCATGGGTTGCTGGGAGGGTAGGTGGATAGGAAGAATATCTCGCCTTCCCTCCTTTCTTTGGGTCAGGGTTGTGTGCACAGCACTCGGCACCCACTCTCTGGGCTGGTGACGCTGGCAATATCCTTGGAGTCATCCATCCACCCACCCACCAGGCCCCTGCGACCCTCAGCATTGTGTCTGCAGCCAGCAATTCATGTCCGCTGCCGGCTTTGTAACTCATTAATGTGTGCCTTATGTGTGGGTGCACGGCATTTCCGTGGCCAAAGGAGGAACTGGTAGTCATTTGCAACGCTCGTAGACGGTTTCTTTTTTTAATTTGGTCTTTTCTTAAAAGCATTAATTTGGGTCAGAGGCTCTAGCTGCCGTGGTGCCAAATAATCTCCCCCCCCCCTCCTTACAGTTTACACTCCAGAGTGTAACTTGAAAAAACTCACACTTCTGTGAGCCCTTTGCTTTGGCGTGTCACAAGCACTCCTTGCCTTCTTTGTTTTCTCTTTCTGCTTTCTGTTGCAGCTGCTGAAAATTTATAAACAGATTTCCATGGCTATGTTTAACCTGCTTTTTCCCAGATACAGCATTTTAAATCAGGCTGTCGTCTAATTAAAGGTCCTTGATTAACTTTCTGGCTTGTTAACTAAGCAATGAACTGATTATCCACATTTACATATTGCTTTCCCTACGGCCTCTTCTTGAGAAGCCTGAATGACTGTTCAGATAATTCATTTATAATTATTCACATAGCAGCTTAGATTATTCAATGTGCTCAGTGTACTTTACCTTCTTATAAACCTTGCCCCACCTTGTGAATTAGGCCAATATCATTAACTCCATATTGCTGGTGGAGAGCCGAGAGGCAGAGGAAGGTTGCTTTGATAGATAGTGTGGTGTAGTAAGTAAAGCGACAAATGACGATTGAGAGCTAAGCGTACAAGAGACGTATTACACGAGGACGCTCACATGAAGGGAGTCGCAATATTAGCCGGGAAGTGTAGTTTAGAAAGACAGAGCCCACAGAGATCATTCCTCAGAGGGTTTGTTAATTTCATCTTCACCTCCCCTGAGGCTCTGTCAGTTTCACCTCTCCAGTCTAAAACTGTGTGGGATGGCAACCAGAGGTCAGCCAGGAATGGAAATGGGCTGGAGCTGCCTTCCAGAGCTGGGCTTGGGCATGAAGAGGTTCTAATGAGCTGAAGTTTCCCTTCTTGCATTTCACAGCCCAGTGTCTAGCAAAGCCTTTGCCCTGCCGCCATCTCTGTCTTTTTAAATTACCCTTCCCAGCTAACATTGCTTCTCCCATCACACGTTCTTCACAAGTCAGATGTCTCGTGCAGAGAGACTCATAAAGAACCCATGTCAGAGACACAGAGGAGTTAGCCCTGCTAGTCTGTAGTTGCAAAATAGTAAAAAGTCCAGATGCGTCTGACGAAGAGAGCTGTGGTTCTCGAAAGCTTATGCCTCAATGAAGTCGATTAGTCTTAAAGGTGCTACTGTACTTTTGTCAGAGAGAAGGGTTCTAGCCACTCTGTCCCTGACATGCTTGGTTTCTCTATGTGGGGAATTCCCACCGTCCCAGTCTTTTATTCCCCCTGTCCGCCGGCATTCCTCAGCACTTTTCCCTGGGCGTGGTCTTTTTTCTATTTAAAGCATAATTATGGTTATTCTGAATACGAGCCGTGCTTTGCTTGTTTGCAGGGCTCTCGGGCAGCTTCTGTTGAGAGAAGAGTCCCGCCTTTACCGTCTTTTAGAAACCTGTGCAGAGCATGTTTTATTTATTTATTTTGCAAAATGTTTGCCCCCATCTTCCTGCCCTCATAGGGGGCACCAAAGCTGCTGACAAATAGGACAGGAAGGAGGGGGCACTAAGGGGACATCTGCTTTGTGGAAGCTGGCAACAGACCTCATGGGGTGGGGGGAGGGGGATCTGGGCAGGCCCAGCACAGAAGTCAACTCAAGCAAGGAGCAGCCCTCCTAGGGCCATGCGCTGGCCTAACCCTGCCCTGGCGCCATTCTGCTCTTTCGTGTTGAGGACAGGGGCGAGGGTTGAACTTCTTCCCCATTGTGGTCTGTCTCATGTGGGCTGACTCAGGGAGGGGTGGGGAGGTGGCCAGCGGCTTCTCGCTGCCTTTCAGCTCCAAGGGACTGAGGAGTTCCCCCTCCTTGTGTGTCTGAGTCACTCTGATGTAAAGAGAGAGGTCACCCACCAATTGGAGCCAGCACATGGTCATGTTTAGTTATGTGCCGTTGGCTGCATTTGCCTCTTATTTGCATGAGCAGGAAGGGCACCAAGCAGCAGGTTCTGGGCCTTCTCAAGACAAAACAGGCCCCTGGGCAAGTGAAGGCGCTTAGATGATTAGCAGAATCAAGGGGTGAAGCGTTTCCTGGCTGGTGCCACTTCCAGGTGTGTGGGGGAGGGTTGCATCCCCCCCCAGAAACCCGCTAGCAACTCTCCCTGCATTTTGAAAACTAGTACTTCAGGGAGAAGTGTGGGGAAAGGACAGGTTGCACACTCCCCCAAGAAACCCACTAGCAACTCTCCCTGCATTTTGAAAGCTAGCACCTCAGGGAGAAGGGTTGGGAAGGAGGACATAGGTTGGCTGGGAGAATGTCTGATTTGCACACAGAAGGGTCCCAGACTCAGTTGCTGCCCTCTCCCATCCAAAGTGTCTCCAGCATCCAAAGACTTTTCTTTGCTGAGTCTCTGGGGAGCTGCTGCCAAGTCCGATTTGGGTGTGTGCAATTTCTTTATCTGAAAAATGTGCCTCCCACTCTCCCCAGCCAGGGCTGGATCTTGCTAAGAAATACAATATAATGTCTGCTTCTGAAAAAACCAACAATGCAATTATCTGCAAATCAGCAAAAACAGGGAAGAGACCTAAACTCCAAATGTCTGGGTAAATTAAGCATTTCTTCAACCGGCGGGAAAAGCTTGGCATGCTCAGCATCAGGTGGATGGATGAGGGGAGGGCGTTATGTCAGTTGGGGTGCCATAGACGAAAAGGCTCTGCCCCTGCTATTCATCTCACCTCTGATCATGACAGGAGGTGGGGCAGGGGTGGGTGGGATCCCAAGCCATTTAGGCCTTTGCCTTCGAAGTGAAGACCAGCTTGCCTGGTTGTCCTAAGACTGGCATCACCAAAACGTGCAGGGCGTGCGCTTGCAGCCTGTAGCTCTCCAGGGAAAGCTTTATTGATTGATGTGGCTCTTGCTGTAACTTTGCCCTGATCAGGTGCAGCTGCCCTGTAAGCTTGGGAAGCAGGCCACCATCAGGATTCTGCAGCGCTGAGCTGTTCTCCCAGCATATGAGCACATGGAAGGGGCATTTAAATCACTGCTGGGTAGAGATGGGCACGAAACGAACCACGGAACAAAATTCCGTACGGAATGGCCAGTTTGTTTGCACCGAAACACGCGTTCCGTGGGAACTTGTTTTTCTGGAACAAATGAATTTTTCCAGCCATTCCATGGCCGATTCGGAGTTTCACAGACCACACACCGGTATCAGCCCATCAGCTGAAACCGGCACGGGGTCTGTGACACTGATAGCCCCATTCTCCTGCTGCCCGTTCGTGGTTCGAGGTTCCGTGGAATGCTACAAACCATGAATCACGTGGTTTGTTGTTTTTTTGGTCCGTTCCCATGTCTATCATTGGGTAAACAGTGTCTGCCCCAACATTTTTGGGACTGCAGCAGCGGGGATAGAGATCCTTTTTCATAGGCTTAAGTGAGAGCTCCAGTAGTTTTGTTTCCTCTGTTATAAATCTTTGTTTTTCTCTCCCTCCTCCTTTTTCTTGCCATAGATTCCAGAAACATGTCCATACCTATAGGATTTTGCCAGACGAAGAGGATTTTCTGGCTGTTCAGGTGAGACACTTTCTGATAAATAAATTGAATGTTGGTCCCAGAAACCTAATTAAAGGATTCCATGTTAGGGCTGTTAGCAGAGTCTATCGTTTAGCAGAGTAAGCGGGATTATAGGTAGCTGTGAGGTGGTTCTGCTGGCTGGTGTGTTTGCAGGAGAGAAAATTACAAAGCATACACTTGCTTATACTTAGAAAGGGAATAAGAGTTCTTTATTGTAGGAACTCCATTCTCTGATAGGAAAGGAGGAGAGACAGATCCTAACTACCTGTCTAGTCTAAGAATGGGCATGGATGCTAGGACAAGTCCTGCATCCATGTTTCCAAGATGGAGGGAGGAGAAAGAGAGAGATGTCTCCTGGAACAAAGCCAGGAAGGGAACAGTGAGAGGGAGGAAGTCAGGAGGAGGAAGTCCTGAGAATAGCAATCTGTATATCAAAGGGACAATCAGAACAGTAAACAGAGTGCCCTGACCTCTCTATCTTTCTAACACTTTGGTTTGTCCCCCTCTGAAACCTGAGGAAAGGGACAGCGCTGAATCTTCCTCTTCCAACACTTTTTCCTTCCTCCAGCAAGACCTGCCATCATTGCTGACTTTGTGGACATTTTCGAGAGCTGTTGTAGCATCGTGGTTAAGTGGTTGGACTGCAAATCAGCACTCTGCTGGTTTGTCTCCTGGTACTGCCATGAGCTCAGCAGGTGGCCTTGGGTGAACCCCTCCTCTCAGCCCAGTTCCTCAGCTGTATTGTGAAGATAACAGCACTGACCTTGTTCAGTGCTCTGAGTGGGGCACTGATATGTCTAGAAGAGTGGTATACAGGGCTTTTTTTCACCTCTTGAAAATGGTCACATGGCTGGTGGCCCCGCCCCCTGATCTCCAGACAGAGGGGAGTTGAGATTGCAGAGGGCAATCTAAACTCCCCTCTGTCTGGAGATCAGGGGGTGGGGCCACCAGCCATGTGACCATTTTCGCCAAGGGTGATTTAAACTTTAAAAAACTCTCCCCTTGTTCCAGCTGACCCAAAGTGATGTCATTGTGCGGTCGAGTTCCACCACTGAGTTCCACCACCTCTGTTACATTACGTATGCTATAGCCTAGTGGTTAAGTGGTTGGGCTGTGATTCAGCATCTGCTGGTTCAACACCCATTACTGCCATGAGTTCAGCAGGTGACCTTGGGTGAGCCGTTCCTCTCTGTCTAGAAGCCTGTCTAGAAAAGTAGTATATAAGCACGCTGTTGTTATTACTGTTGTTGTTATTTTGAAGGCATCAAAATATCTGGGGGAAGGCTTGAGGATCTGAGCTGATCCAGACTTCTGGATGGATTACATTGGTTTGGGCAGCGCTTGTGGTTTTCTGTACCCCAAACGTTGAAGCTGTAAGATGGAGCCCTGATCGTCTTCTCAGTTGTGAGATGATGAGTATTTTGGCTCTGCCTTTTCATAGGAACACCAAGCAGGAGAAAAAGAGGAAGGAAAGTGGGGGAAGGAAAAAGAGGAGCGGGGTGGGGGTGCTGAGAGCCGGGTGGGAGCTTCTAGGGCCAATTCTGCACAATTACTTGCAACATACTTTTAAGATTTATTTTTATATTTATTTCCAAAAATCTGTACTCCGCCTTTCTGCCCTCCTCGGGGACACCAAGGCGGCTAACAGATTAAAAACATACATAATAAAAAACCCACCCTAAAACCCATTAAAACCAAAACACAGCCTCTAAACCAAAGCTACAATACAAAAACCATTAAAACCACAATTAAAACAGGGCAGGAAGGAGGGGTCACAGGTAGAGTTTCCGAAATATAAGTTGGAAATGAGTACTCCAAGCATTTCTACTGAAGTATCTAAGAATCTTTATGACAAACCTGCAAGGCGGGCTGGTATCATTATTCCCATGTTATATATGGGGGTGGGAGACACTCAAGGCTGAGAAAAAAGGGCGTGCCTAAGACCCCTTAGCAATTTCATAGCAAAGGTGAGATTTGAACTGGCTGGTTGGCAGCTCCGTGTCTGCTCCTGTAGGGAGTTCTCATCTCTTCCCACCCCCTGACGGCTCCCTTTGGAATGTGGCTTGGCTTGCTGACTTGAGTCATCTATGCTGTCGCTCTGGCTGTGCTCCTACTTGTCAGTGCTGTGGGGCCTGGGTCTCCTGGCTGGTAGAGGTCTAGTGCGCTCATCCCCCCCCCCCCCCGCCTAAGCAGCACAGGCTCACACAAGATATGTGTGGTGTCTATAATTCTGTGATTGTCTAAACTTTTGTCCCACAAAATGCTCTTGTTACCCATATTAACGCACTCCCCCCTGCTTCACGTTTGCAACTACTCCCCAACGGGGAGTGAAATCCTTCCTCACCCATCAACATCCGTGGACAGCATTGGACAGAATCATTCTTTACTCCGAGTTGGGTAGAGAGAGGGTGCCTTCTATACACACAGGAACGGTGGGAAGCATTGCTGTGTAATTACCATTTGCTGCATATGCTAGGTGCTGTACAAATGTGGAAGAGGGTTAGCCCTTTGCTAGCAGGTGTGCGGCCTTCATTAGAGGCAGAGAAGAGGGCTACCACGGGAGTCTTGGTAAATGGTGTGTGTGTGTGCGTGCATAGGGAAGCAGGGACATGGTGCCACTTTGCTGGAGAAGTGGGTCACACGTTTTCCCCCCTCATGCGCTTCAGACGGGCAAGCTTTCCATTGAGCTGTGCCTCCAGGGCCGCGCAGGCTGGCAAGAGCCCTGTGGATGCCCACACACTGCTGATCTTGGCAGGAAGTCAGCCTAGCCCGTGTACTGGGCCATTTATAGCACAACAGTAACCTCATTGTACTGGCCTAGCAAGCAGGAAAAAGCGAGCCCCGGAGGAGTGGCGGCTGCAGAAAAGAGGACGTTCCTCACCCCCCTGCCCCCCCCCCCCGCCCGTCCCATGCACGGGCTTTCCGGTCCTGCTGGCTCATGTCCCAGCCGGAGGGCTGACGTGGAATCCTAAACCAGTCCCAGAGCTGGCTCTCCCCGGACGGACGGACGGACGGCTGCTCTGCTGTGCCCTGCCCTGCAAAGAGAGGGGGAAGTCAGAGAGCTTTTCCTGTTTGTGCGTCTTCAAAATGGGGGTGAAGAGTCTGCCCTGTAACCCTTTCCTGTCCGAATGCTTGCTTCTTAAGACCAAAGGAGCTGCCTGCACAGCCCAGGGTTATCATCCAGGCACCAAAAGCTGGTGCAAAAACGTCTGGGTGTGTTGCTCAGCTCCCTTTGCTCCCCACCTGATCTTGAGGCTGCCAGCATCACCTTCTTTTCAAGTTGAGGTTTGCACCCCTTTATAAAGGCGTCTGTCTACACAAGACGTCTTACACGGGGACGCTCAAGTGACTGACGTTCTGCGTGGTCTTACGTTCATGTGCACTCTGTCTCTCTAGCGGTGCATGCGTATCCACCATGGGAGGACAAGGGTAAGAGCGTCCCTGCGTAAAATGTCTTGTGTGGAGAGACTCTGAGATTCTCAAGAGGCAGACAGCTGTGATCGTGGCAGATGTGTGGCCCCAACTGCATATTAGCAGAGGTAATGGCAGGGCAGGGCACTTTGGGGAGAGGCTCCGTGGATAGGGGGCTGCTTAATTGCTCCGGCCAGCTCTCCCCTGCACAGGTCCTCGTTCCAGTTCCCGCACACTCAACCCCCCCTCCCTTTCCCTTGTAAGATCTTACTGGCATCGTGGCAAGGTGGGATTTGACCTAGGGTGGCCAGTCTCCAGGTGGTCGCTGGAGATCTCCCCAGGCCACAGTTCCCCTGGAGAAAATGGCTGCTTTGGAGGGTAGACTTGGTGGCATTATACCATGCGGAACCCCAGCTCCTCCCAGACTCTGCCCTCTCCATGCTTTACCCTCAAAATCTCCAGGGATTTCCCTACCTGGAGCTGACAACCCTAATTTGAACCCGTGTCTCCCCTGGCCTAGTCTAGCACCGGCTTTGCGCACCAGAGCAGCTGGAGGGCAGGTGGAAGGGAAAGACATCTGGGCTCTTTTCCATGTGTGGGAGAAGGCGGGAGGCGTTCTTGTGATGGGAGGGAGCGCCGTTGGCATTTTTGCCTTCAGGCCCTTGTTTACAGCTCTCAGCTCCTTCTTGGACTTGACTTGGCACGCTGGAAGTGCAGAGGTACGGACTAGACAAGCAACTTTCTGCTTTTCTTCTGCTTCCGGCCCTTTGGTTTTACTCCGTGTGTGTTGCGAAGGGTTCTGAAACAGGGTCACAGGTTCACGCCTGTACAGTTTGCAGTACAGTTTGCTCCTTTGGGAGATACAGTGGTGCTCGAATTGGCATTCTGTAGTAATAGTGGTCTGTAAGGCGAATAGGTGGTTGCAGCTCTGTCGAGGGAGCGCCTCTGGGGATGCCACACCTGCTTTGCTTAAGAATAGACTGGACAAGGAGACAGGGTGCACCCTGCCGAAGGGACCAAAATTCCCAGCAACAGGGACGTGTGGGTTGGGCCAGTTCAGAGAGTGGTCTGGGGCTGAGCTGCCCCTTATTGTGGGGGTGGTAGAGAGTGCCCTCAAGTCTCAACTGACTTAGGGCGACCCCTGGTGGGGATTTCATGGCAAGAGACTAACAGCGGTGGTTTGCCATTGCCTGCCTCTGCAACCCTGGTCTTTGTTGGAGGTCTCCCATCCAATTCCAAACCAAGGCCGACCCTGCTTAGCTTCTGAGATCTGATGAGGTCAGGCTCTCCTGGGCTATCCTAGTCAGGGTGCCCCTTATTATAGCAAGCTACTTTTTGGTCTACTTTTTTTAAAAAACACCTTGCTTTGGAGGTTTTCTGCACACTATCGGTTCTGGCTGCCATACTGTTTTGATTTTCCATGCATTTTTTTTTGCCTTTAGTTTTTGCTTCGGGGTGTTTTTGTTTCTTTCCCCTCATTTTTTCTCTGTTTCTTTTGAGACCGCTTTTATACCAATTTTTTTTTCCTGGAAGCCATTTTTAAATCAGTTTTACCTCATGCATAATGTTGTTTTCAGTTGTATTTGTTCCACCCACTCCCACCCAACTCCAGCCCACTTTTTGATGATTGGACATTTCTCATTGTCAAACCACTCCCCCTCCAACCTTCCTTACCCTCCTCCGGGTTGTGTTTTCATATTTTTTTTAAAAAAATCATTTTTATGTTGCTTATCAACCTGCCATTGCAATAACAGATGCAGCAGATTCTTTGAATTCCCAGCATTCATTCAAAAAAAGCCTCTAGCCCTTTCCATTGCAGAGATATGCCTTTCCCCTTATATCTCTGCAATGCAAGAGGCTAGAGATTTACTTTTTTAAAAATCAAGAAAGCTGGGAGTTTAGAGAATTCAGGGGATGGGGCTGGCCACTTCTGGCATCAGAAGCAGTAGCATGGTTTGGAAAGTACGTTGCTGTTGCTGCTCTCTACTCTGTCCCAACAGAGATCAGTTTTCCCCACTGGTGCTTCCCTCCATCTACTGGCTTTGGGTCAGCTTGGGTGGGGCTTTCCAGTTTCAACCGCAGAAGGTTGGGGGGGAGGATTTAGGTATGGGTGGTGAAGTCACTCCTCTTTTAGGCTTCCTCATGGAAAGACTTCCCCCATGTGTTCATTTTCAATCTTCATTTTAAATTCAGACCTTATATCGACATAGCGATATAAGCATGCACAGATTTTTTTTAGAAAGGGGTGCTGTGATGTCACCAGTGACGCCATCGACAATGACGGTACCCGCTCTCGAAAATCCGGATTATTTAAGGCACGTGCAGAACAAAATAAACCATCTTTGCAACTGAAAATGTGCAAAGGGAGGGCAGACACGCAGAGGATCCATATCCAAACCGATTCCAGTGCTCGGGGATCGACTGCTAATAAAGTCAGGGAAAAGTTGCACATGTTGAAAAACCCATTGTCTGCCCGTCCGTCCGTCCAATTTGTGGTCTGCTCTCCTCGCAAACAGGCTCAAAATGGATCATATCAATTTAAAAATACAGAAATAAACAATTAAAATCGAGAGCAGAAAAAGAGCAGTTGTAGTTTCACAACCCACCCTCAGCAGCACGCATTGCACAATCCTGCATGTAGTCATTTTTGCCCAAGGTGGCCGATTGCAAGCAACAAATAAAAAGAGCAGAAGCCCGGGGGGGGGGGAGAAGCTCTAATAGTAACGTTGGTGCTCCTCCCTGTGCCAGAGAGCAGAGCAGAGATTTCCCCTCTCCACACCCTGCATCCCTTAGGCGGGGGACTGGTAGAGAACAGCTTGCCACACAGTTGACCCTGAACTGTCCCACTTGAGCCACTGTGGGATCCCCCCCCCAATGCTAATGCTCTGGTTGGGCTGCCTCCACCACAGCTGGTTTGTGGTGTGCTCTCTGTGTTCCAGGCCATCTTAATAAAGGTTCCCCCGTGATCACGGTAATGGATATGGTAGCAGGCAAGAATAAACATCGAGCGGTCTAGCCATTTTTATTTCCATCTCTAAAATGTTCACTGCCTAATTTTGAATGGGGGATGTATGTAACTGATTTAGATAATCGGGGGAATTGAATCCCTGCCTAACACTTTGGGTACCTGTGTCTGAAGACGGGAGCTCTGACTCTCCAAAGATTAGACCCTGAAAATCTTGTGGTCTCTAAGGTGCCCCTGGACTCAAATCCTGTTGTTCTACTGCAGACCAACATAGTTACCCACCACAAAACGTATTTTAAAGAACGCCCTGTTTCGCCAACATGATGTCAGGGTGGACTTTTTAATCATTAGGTTCTGTTGGGAATTGTGGTTCCAAAGCCAGTGTGGCCCTGCGGTTCCCGAGGCTGATCCCCTCCCCAACTTCCTCCTGCTGGAATGCAGGAAATCTCGGATTTCCCCCCCTTTGGTTTAAGAAAAACGACTCAGGAATGTGGCTGCTCCCTTCCCTCTCACACAGACACAGCCTAACCCTGTCTCATGGGTCAGGAGGTGGCAAAGGCTGGTGCCAGCTCTATGACCCAGTGCTCAGAGGAACTCTTTTGCCTTCATAAAATGGCTGGGAAAGCCCGATTTCAAACAAGGTAAGTTTTCCATATGTGTATTCAGTGGAATAAATGGGGTGAATTCCCCATGTCCACAGCCTGGTGTGAGGTAGGCACGCCCATTTGTTTAATGACATGTGCTTCCCCCCCCCCCCCAGCAACATGTACATTGCACTGTGCCTCTGGCACATGGGATGATGTGCACGCAGAATACGAGACTATCCGTGAGCAATATCCCACATACAATGTGGCCTTGCTCTTGCCTCAGTATTCCTCTGAGAGCGGGACCACAAGTGACGCCTGACACAGGTTGGACACTTGCCAGCTTCCCTCAAGTTTTGGCGGGAAATGTAGGCAGCTTGGCGGAATGTTGGACACGTGACAGTTGAAAAGTCCATTGGACAGCAGTCAGAGAGCCAAGCTGCAAGACCAGGACGCCCTACATTTCCCATCAAAACTTGAGGGAAGCTGACAAGTGTCCAACCTGTGTCAGGCGTCACTTGTGGTCCCGCTCTGAGTGTGTTTATGGCTCCCCCCTGATGCTTAGCAGCTTTCATTGGCCTGGAGATGGTGACCAGTAAGAACGTAAAAGTCTCCCCCGCTGCCTGTCTGGTGCAGCATCTTGTCTCACATGGCAGCCAGCCGGGTGCCCTGGAGGGCAAAGACGACATCGAGGCCGAGGCCTTTCTCCGATGCTGCCTTCTGGCTCTGGGCTTCTGGCTCTGCTGCCTCTTTACATGGAGAAAAGATCACAGGTCCAGTAGCACCTATAAGACTAATAACATTTGCGGTAGGGGATGAACTTCAGTGAGCCACTGCTCACTTCTTCAGATATCTGACTCAGGAAAGCTCCTACCCTACCACAGATGTCGTTAGTCTTCTAGGTGCTACTGGACTCTTGCTCTTTTCTCATGCTACAGACAGATTAACACGGTTACACGTTTTGATCAGCACATGGAGAGAGAGAAGTCCTTGGAGAAAAGTGTTTGCTTTTCAGCCTGCCCATAAACTTTGTGCAGATTTAATCCAACGGCCAGCCAAGCAAGCAAGCTTCCAGATGTAAATAGGAGGTCTTTTGGCTGCCTCCAGTGGCCTGCCCGTGGCAGCCTGAACTCTGCTTTGCCACAGCGAGCTCTCAAAAGAAGTGTGTGCATGGGAGGGACGCATAACAAGCCTTCCGCAAGCTGGATAGAACGATTAAGTTCGACAAAATCGCGGATTTAAAAAGTCCCATTTTCATTAAAAATGAGACAGACAGATGCAGGAGGACAGGAGCTATTAACAGCTGGTTAAAATGTGGGATTCACTGCCAGAGGATGTAGCAATGTAGACAGCTTTAAAAGGGGATTCGACAGCGTCATCCAGGATAGGTTTATCGGTGGCTACTAGCCTTGGTGACTGAAGAGAGCCTCCACATCCAGGGGCAGTCAGCCTCTGAATCACAGTGTCAGAACACAACATCAAGGGAAGGCCTCCACCTCTACACCCTGTTCTTGGCCTTCCATAGCAACTTATTGGCCGCTGTGTGCGATGGGATACTGGACTGGATGAACTGTGGTCTGATGGAGCGTGGCTCTTGTTACGTTTTTATGTTTTTGTGGTCGTTTACCCCCAAAGCTATAAGCGAATGGAACCTTCATGTGCAGAGGCAGTCTACCTCTGGATAGCAAAGACTGAGGAGAAAACCGCATGGGAGGGCTGTTGTTGCCGTGCCCTGCTTGTGGGAGCATCTGATGGGGCACTGCCAGCAGCGGGGGGAGTGTTCTCAATCAGGCACTGGTCTCGAAGCAAGACGGCGTTAGCTGCAGATTTCCCCCAACTCAGCACGGTTGGCACCGTTTCCAGATCCTTCCAGACAAGGGGTGTACTTTAGGGCTTCGTTGAACTGCGATGCTGATGATAGGAAAAGGCACCTGTTGGATTTTGAACTCCGGCCGCCTGCTGTCGAGGATGGGCTGCCCTCGATGCAAAGCAGCCGTGCCCATAGTTTTTTGCAGGGGTGGAAGTCCTGTTCCAACATGATGTGAGTGCAAAGAGAGCCAGTTTGGTGTAGTGGTTAAAAACGGCAGGACTCTAATCTGGAGAGCCAGGTTTGATTCCCCACTCCTCCGCTTGAAGCCAGCTGGGTGGCCTTGGATCAGTCACAGCTCTCTCAGGACTCTCTCATCCCCACCCACCTCACAGGCTGTTTTGTTGTGGGGATAATCCTACTACATAATTCTGTAAACAGGTTTCTGACGACTCACTGGGATTCCACAGCGCAGGCGCATTAGGGCGCCCCTAGCAGGAGAGAGGGGAGTCACTCCGTGGGCCAATGGCCAGCTGGGCTGCCCTGCCCTCCTTTCCCCAACCCAGACTGGGGCACTGGGGAGGGGGCAATGCCCAGCCCCACCGCCCTGCCCTCCTTCCCCCAACCCAGATCGGGTTGCTGGGGAGGGGGCAATGGCCAGGCCGGCCCCCCTGCCCTTTCTAGAGCCCGTTGTATTTTTTTGCTACAATGGGCTTTGTTGCTAGTAATAACATACTTTGTAAACTGGTCTGAGTGGGGGTTAAGTCATCCTGAAGGGCGGCATATAAATCGAATGTTGTTATTATTAAAGTTTCACATTTGCTCTGCTGGGGCTCTATTTAAATGCAGCTGGACTCCCCCCTTTCCTAGGCAGGCAGCCTCTCTTAATTCTCTGTCCCCTGCTCAACCTCCCAGGGACGTCTCTGCCCTTGCTGATGACTCTCTTTCCTCCCCACAGACTTCTCAGGGGGTCCAGGTGAGGCGCTTCAAGACCCTGGGCGACCTCATTGCCCTGTACCTGCAGCCGAACCAGGGCCTCGTCTGCACCCTCCTCTTCCCCGTGGAGCGGGAGAAGGAAAAGGAGTACGTGGAAGACAGAGACTACTCAGGTACAAGCACCTTCCCTCCTGCATGCGCACGCGGTACCCAACATGCCTCAGGGGCTGGCAGTCTTGCCCCCGGACTGTGTGAACGCCAGTCTTGCAGGAGGGCAAGGCAGCCCCCATGGGCAGGATTCCTGTTTTATATTCTGGGCTGGGCGGATTGTCGATGGGCGTCGGGAGCAGCTTAATGCTGTGAACCCTCAACCAAATGCCCTCCCTCTTTTTTTCACCAGGGCTTATAATAATAACATACTTTGTAAACCACTCTGAGTGGGCATTAAGTTGTCCTGAAGGGCGGTATATAAATCAAATGTTGTTGTTATTTGAGCTGGCAGAGTCACAAATTCCCAGATCCTATTGTCATTCCTTGGACTCCATCCTGGTCCCCTGAAACAACGCATTTCTTTTCTAAGCAAGAGACTTGGAGCATGTACAGAGTGCTTTTCCCTCACCACGGCCAAATATGTGGGCATCTCTGTCACTGGAGGAGCAGGGCTTCTGGTGCAAGGGACTGAACTCCAGCACCTCCGATTTGGAGAATGAAACACAGCAAGGCCAAACAGGGAATTCTGCATTACAGCTCCATCCACATTCTGGGCTGCATGAGCAGACAGGAAGTGAAGCCAGCAGAGAATCTCGGGGGCGGATTTCGGTCTGGGCAAGTCAAAGGAACCCTCGCCCAAACGGCTAGGCAGGATTGTGCACCTGGAAGCCCGTTACAACGGACTCTCCCCCCTTTCTTTTAGATGGGGAAGATGAGAAGCCCCCGTTGCCACCTCGCTGTGCATCCACCGGCATTCCTTTTGGCAGCCCTGCCGTTGCAAGCAACACCCCTGCTGTGCAGGACGGAGTTCTTGAAAGGTAATCGGCAAATGCCCTGGGACCCACTGCTGCGAAAACATCTCTGAGTGCATTATCTCACCACCAAGAGACAGAATGGATGGCGGGGGGTGGGGGGGGCACTCACAACCCAGGCAGAAATAGATGGGAGAGGAGGAGGAGGAAGGAGAGAAAGAGGTGGGGGCCATCAGGAATTTGCGTGGGGGCTGGAGATACACGAGAACGGGAGATTCTTCCCCCAGCCCTCAAGTGAGGGTTGTGTATGTTGGAAGAGACTGGGCACAATTTCAGCGGCTGGTCTGGCATTTATCTATGAAGCCCCATCTAGGCTCTTTCGGCAAGAAAGATGGGCCCCAGGTCCAAAATGCTGAAACCTAGATTTCAGTGATGTGTCCTTTGTGGGGGGGGGGGGGTTGGATAATGAGGTGAGGGAGGGGTAACCGGATGTGCAAACACAATTAAAATCTCTTTCCTTGGCGGAATGACACTTGAACAGCAAGTGTATTTCTCCCTGTTCACTTGCCCTCCACTCAATCCACTTGCCGTTCAAGTGTCATTCGTCATGTGTAGCTTGGCCCTGAGTGGGGGGATAAGGAATAACACTTTCCATTCGGTCAGACCTGGCCCTGATTCTAAGCTATGCAGCGAGTCCTTCCCTAGGTCTTTGTTTGCGGATGCCAGCCTCTGTGTTTGGATATTTGCTCAAAGGTGGCTCATTCCAAGGTGAATCAAATCATTATCATTAATATTAATGTTAATGTTAATGTTAATGTTAATATTAATATTAATATTAATATTAATATTAATATTAATATTAATATTAATATTAATATTAATATTAATATTAATATTAATATTAATATTAATATTAATATTACAACAACAACAACAACAACAACAACAACAACAACAACAACAACAATACTGTTGGGAAGCCCTCATGCAGAGGAAGCTTTGCTACACTTGGGTGCCTTTCTTTTCCATGCCCCTTTCCCTTCCAGCACCACCAATGGCCTCAGCACCTTTTCTCATGAGTACCTGAAAGGGAGTTACTCCTTGGACCTGGAGGCAGTCAAAGCTGGGGCCAGCTGCCTGCCCCACCTGAACAAAACTCTTGTCGCTTCCTGCAAACGTTTGCACAGGTAAGCAAAGGGAGTGGGAGGAGGGGTGGGTGCAGCCCAGCTGCCCGGGCTCCTCCCACAAAGGCAGCCCCACTTACTCGCCAGTCCCGGGCCTGTGGAACTCACTTCCTCTGGAGACTCTGGGGAACATTCAAAAGTCCTTATCTGGATGAACTTGTAATGGCTGCAGTTAACGAGGGAGTGGTTAGATTTTGGACTAAGCACTCTACTGGAACGGTTTGATCCTTAGAATTCTGCGGCTATTATTGAATGGTTGTTTGCGATTTACTGTTTTGTTAGAAACCTCATTACCGGTTGGTTTTGCGGAAAACACGTGCACACGCAAAAAAAGAGTTTGGAAAACGGATTTAGGTGCTCTTCAAGGTGCTACAAGATAGAAGGACCAAATGCTAAAAGCGTCCTTTAAAAAGTTGGCAGATAAATAAACTCAGTTGTTGGTATTAAATTGCAATAGCAACTGCAGTTGGCAGCAGATAAATGATTAAAACCCTTCAATCTCATTAACTAACCATAAGGTGGTGGGCTCTCCTTCTTTGGAGGTTTTTAAGCAGAGGCTAGATGGCCCTCTGGCAGCAATGCTGATTCTGTGACCTTGGGCAGATCATGAGAATGAGGGCAGGAAGGGTCACATCAGGGCTTAGTTCTCGCAGCCCCTTTACACGCCCAGGGTAAGGCTGATCACCACCTTGGGGTCAGGTAGCAATTTTCCCCAGGCCATTTTGGCTAGGGATCTTGATGGTGTTTTGCCATCTTCTGGGCATGGAGCACGGGTCACTGGAGCAGTGGTGGTGGTGGTGGTGGGGAATTGTGAATTTCCTGCATTGTGCAGGGGGTTGGACTAGATGACCCTAGAGGTCCCTTCCAACCCTACGATTCTATGATTTTAATTATCAATGTAGCTGTTTGTTTAGATACAGTGGGTTGGCTCCTGTGTACTGTGAAGCAGTGGGATCCAAGAAACTCACTCTGCTCACTGGCCAAGTAAGCATTGTGGAATGAGCACAAGGAAGTGTGTGTGTGTGTTTGCCCTTTCCCCTCCTTACCCTCTCCCCCCCCTCCATGCTTCTGTCGTTTCCTCCACAAGGCTTTCCTTGGAGATGCCGCTTGTCCCTCCGTGGCCTGGCTCTGTTCCCCCTTTCGCAGCCCTCTGGCTGTCAGGATGCTGTCCCAGCTCTGGTGGTGGTGGTGGTGTGTTCTGGGTTTTTTCTTGCTGGAACACGTGAAGCGGGCGTCTCCTGGATCAGACCACGTCTCCATCGAGGTCTGCGTTGTCTGTTCGGACTGGCAGTGGCTCTCCAGGATTTCAAGTCAAGAGGCTTTCCCATCACCTGCTACCTGATCTTTAACTGGAGATGCTGCAGCTTCAACCTGACACCTTCTGCGTGCCAAGCAGACGCTCTGCCTCTGAGCCGTGGCCCCAACTTGTAGTCCAGATGCTGAGTTTTTAAAAATCTGCACAGGAAGGGAGGGGGGAGCGGGAGCTCTTAACTATAAGATGGAAGGGCAGTGTATTTGCTTGTCGTTCATAGAGTCCAGTCTGTTGATGATCAAGATAGGCAGCCGTGTCCGTCTGTCTGTAGCAGTAGAAAAAAGCAAGAGTCCAGGAGCACCTATAAGACTCACAAAGTTTGTGGTAGGGTATGGGCTTTTGTGAGTCACAACTTACCTCATTGGATATCTTGGTATCTGAAGAAGTGAGCTGTGGCTCATGAAAGCTCCTACCCTACCACAAATTTTGTGAGTCTTATAGGTGCTACTGCTCTTTTCTACTGCAGGCTGAAGAATGACAGGGAGGGTCTTTCCGAGTTGGATTGAGTCAGCAATTGTCAGTATGGCAGTTGGCCACGTCATGGTTGGTGTATTCAGGTGCCTGAGTCAGGCCATTTATCTAGGCCAGTGTAGCGTGTCGTGCCTGGCAGCCTCTCTCCAAGGACTGTAGCTGATGCCTATTCTGGTTCCGCTGCCGGAGATCCATTTGGCTGAATGTGGTGCTCTGCCGCTGAGCTTTGGGCAGTGGCTTTTGAAGTCTGACATATTACTCTTAAGGCAAACAGTTGCTTATCTGGGAGGGAACTAAAGAATGCAAACGAATGGATTTACTCCTCCTTTTCTGTGGTCTCAGTGCATACATTTTTCTCAAAGTGCCTAATCTACATCACGGTTACAGTCTGAGATTTGTACATTTCTTAAGACGCCTTCTGGCATTTCAGATCTTACTGGTGTGCAGTTAGAGAAGTAAAACAGTCATCCTAAACAAGAAAGCGACATACGTCTGAACTCTGGTTCTTCTCCTTCCAGTGAGGTGGACAAGGTCTTGTCTGGCTTGGAGATTCTTTCCAAGGTGTTTGACCAACAGAGCTCCCCTCTGGTCTCCCGGATCTTGCAACAGGTGAGCTTTGTTGGCAGAGTACAGAAGGCAGCCTACATGAAGAAGATGGCGTTTTGCCATCTTCTGGGCATGCAGCAGGGGTCACTGGGGCAGTCGGGAGTGGGGGGGAGTTGTGAATTTCCTTCATTGTGCAGGGGGTTGGACTAGATGACCCTAGAGGCCCTCTGGCAGCAATGCCGATTCTGTGAACCTACGCAGATCCTAAAAGAGAGGGAAGGAAGGGTTGCATCAGTGCTTAGTTCTCGCTGCCCGTTCTTACATGCCCAGGGTAAGGCTGATCGCAATTCTCCCCAGGCCATTTTGGTTAGGGATCTTGACAGTGTTTTGCCATCTTCTGGGCATGGAGCAGGGGTTACTGGAGCAGTTTGTGGGGGTAGTTGTGAATTTCCTGCATTGTGCAGGGGGTTGGACTAGATGACCTTAGAGGTCCCTTCCAACCCTATGATTCTATGATCAAAAGGTTGGAACATCTTCTCTACATCTTCCAGTGTGGTGTACGGTTAGACTATTGGTCTAGGATTGGGGAAACCCCAGCTCTGCCATGGAAGCTCGCTGGGTGACCTTGGGCTAGTCACATTCTCCACCTAATCCTACCTCACAGGGTTGTAGTGGAGATTCAGTGGAGGAAAGGGGGAGGATGTCAGCCACTTTGCATCCCCATTGAGGAGAAAGGCAGGTATAAATGAAATAAATCACGTCAAGGGAAAACAGAAGAGTTCAGGGCTTTTTAGTTTAGAGAAAAGGTGATGGGGGACATTGGAGAAGTTTGCAAATGATGAACATAGTGGAAAAATTAGAACTTTGTGGCACCCGATTGGCAGTAGACTCAAGACAGACAAGATGGAGTCGTTCGACACACATGCACATTAACTCCGTGTTACACGATGTAGCGATGGTCCTTAAGACATTCCAAAGGGACTGGACAGATTCTTGGAGGAGAATGGGTCTAAGGGCAACCATTAGCCAGGGTAACAAAATGGAACCTCTGTGTTCAGAGGCAGTCTACCTTTGAATACCAATGCTGGGAGGCAGATCACATGACCTGATTGTGGACTTCCTGGAGAGGTCCCGCTGGCTACTCTTGGTCAAGAGCAGTGGTGCTCGTTCTGTGGTTGCCGGAGAGCCACATTTGCAGTTACCATCAGCCCAAAGAGCCACGTTTATTTCCATTCCAGGCACAGGCCTGTACTGCCGCATGTGTCTCCCAAACCAGTGTCACTGGGCTAGAGGGTTCCTTGGCTTGAACCGGAAGGGTAGTTCTTCTGTTCCCAACCCAGGGCCTCTTTTGTGCAGTTGTCCAGTGAACACGAAAATGCCTTACAATGTCTCGAACCCTTGGTCCATCGAGGTCAATATTGTCCACTCGGACTGGCAGCCGCTTTCCGGGGTTTCAGGCAGAGGTCTTCCACCTCCCCTCCTGCCTGATCCTTTTACCTGGGAATTGAACCTGGGACCTTCTGCGTGCCAAGCAGATGCCTTGCCCCTGAACCACAGCCCCCTCCCCTTCCTGAAAAGCTGTCCAAAGTTGATAATTCCACTTTCAGCACGTAAATTCATGTGCTTCAGTCAGCAATGTTTGAGCTGGCAAACACGGCCGCTGTCCCTGCCCCACTCCCTTGGCCCGGTTGAGGGCCTGCTGGTTTCCTAGCAAGTCAGCTGGCTTATACCGGGCTTTGCCCCACTCCCCTGCTCGCTGCCTTTGTGTAGGACAGCCTGCAACCTTGCTGGGTTTCAACCCAGGTAATCCAGAAACCCTCAGAGGCCCAGGTCCCAGCAATTTCATTCCTCGTGCTCCTCTAAAGGAGAAATTGTTTACGTACATTTGAGGAATTGCATAAAATGTTCGCGGCACGGCAAGCCCCCACTTGCCTCTGACTGTTCTCGGTCCCCACCTTTCTTGCAGGGCTGAAGCCCCTCCCCTGAGAGACACACCCCTACACTTCCTGCATTACACATAACCCTCGTTCAGCAGCCAGTCTGCCTCCGAAGAAACATCTCCCCGGTAAGGACAGGACTCGCTCGGTTTTGCCACAGACACCTGCTCATCCCAGCTGCCCACAGACAGTTGTAAGTCCCCTGCCAGGTCTTGCTTAACTCTTTGCTGGCGGCTCGTGCTCCGGGCTCCTCTTGAGACGAGTCCTTCCTGCTTCCTGGCTTCAGCTTGCCTGGTTCCTTCCATCCCTTGCAGCCCCCCAGCAGCCTGCTGTCACCTAGTTTGGAGGCTGATTGGTCCACCGTTTTCTGGAATGTTCTCCAGCGGTGTGGCGCAGCATCTGCTTTGCATATAGAAGGTCCCCGGTTCAGTCCTTCGCCCCCTCCAAGTGGACAGCCCATCGAAAACTGGCTGCGTGTTCTCGGGACAGACTAGCGACTGGACTTTGGCGTAAGGCAGCTTTGTGTGTTCTTGCCAGCCCTTCTCTGAAGTAAGGCGATCATTCAGGTGCAGATAGATCAAGATGGGTAGCTGTGTTAGTCTGTCTGTAGTAGTAAAAAACAGCAAGAGTCCAGTAGCACCTCTAAGAATTAACAAAACTGATGGTAGGGTATAAGCTTTCGTGAGTCACAGCTCTGAAGAAGCTGTGACTCAAGAAGCTGTGACTCAAGAAAGCTCATACCCTACCACAATTTTTATTAGTCTTAGAGGTGCTACTGGACTCTTGTTCATTATGGTGCAGAGTCGCTTCAACTTCTTATCGGAGATGTAACAGAACTCGCCAGATAATGTCAATAGTAGGGTGTCGAGCTGTGGAGAACGAGTGTTTGTTATCGGGAGCTTTGGGGGCGAATTCTGAGCGTTCCATCCTTTCCTGTCCGCTTGGCTTTCCGTGTTAACCAGGGCCCTGCAGACCTCTGCCCCTGAGGCGTGTCTGCAAGCTGCTCTGGGGTCTTCGAGTTTCTGAATACTCCCTTGTGCTTTCCAGACTGCTGGTCAGACGGGGGAGCAGGAATTGGAGAGTCTCGTCCTGAAGTTGTCCATCCTGAAGGACTTCCTGTCCAGCATCGAGAAGAAGGTGAGTGGCGCAGCCACAGCCTCTTACTTAAACCCTTGTCCATCTCAGTGGGTCTCCCCGGAAGTGCTTGGATGAGGCAGCGGGCTTTCTTGGAATAGGGTCCCAATTTGGAGCAGGGTTGTGTGTTAAAGCACCCCCTCCCCCCATTTTTGTGATCTAAAATGACCTCAGGAAGCTGCTCTTGGGCAAACTCGTGAATTCAGAGACCGCTGAATTGCAACTGATAACAAAGCTCAAGACAATGCATCCTCCTGGATCGACTCAAGACCTAGGCTTCCTGTCTCATGCTGATTTCTCCACACCCACCACCCCTCTACATACCCCACCCTATCCAATCACACCTGCTATTGTCATTCACCGGCTATTATCATTTGGCTTCTTCAGCCACTCCACTCTCCAAGATATAAGGACAGATGGACACACATTCTAACTGTATCTGAAGAAGTGAGTTGTGGCTCATGAAAACGTATACCCTACCACAAATTCTGTTAGGTGCTACTGGACTCTTGCTCTTTGGAGAGCCAGTTTGGTGTAGTGGTTAAGAGTGTGGGACTCTAATCTGGAGAGCCGGGTTTGATTCCGCACTCCTGCTTGAAGCCAGCTGGGTGACCTTGGGCTAGTCACGGCTCTCTGGAGCTCTCTCAGCCCCACCCACCTCACAGGGTGTTTCGTTGTGGGGATAATAATGGCATACTTTGTAAACTGCTCTGAGTGGGCATTAAGTTGTCGAAGGGCAGTATATAAATCGAATGTTATCATTGTTATTTTGTGAATACCCCGATCAGTTTCTACAGCAGGGCAAATAAAGGCTGTCTGGGGCCTTTTAAAAACATTTTATTTTTGAAAAAAAATTGTTTTTATAACAGCAGCTATCCTAACATATCAAACAGTACAAATCAACGCAAAAATCCAATTGTCAGCTATATACAAGGGTAAAGGTACATACGGTAATATCAAAAAAATGAAGCGTCCACTGACAGACCGACAGTTTTGATGGTGGTTCTGTATGTTGTTGTAGGCTTTCAAATACTAAAAGGGTTGGTTGGATATGGTTTGCATGGTTCAATGCCATGGCCAGTCATGTAGTTCAAAAAAGAGGAATCCGGTCTTCCAAAAAAATTTGACGGACACTTATTTGAGCCCACTTGCTTAAGTTGGCAGGCGATCTGCTCCGTGAAGAAGTGGTCCCAGACTTCATTGTGCCATAGTGCGATTGATGGAGGTTTGGGATTCTTCCATAACTCTGGGGCCTTTTTTAACTCAGGAAAGCATACTTGGGCGGGGGGGGTGGAGCTTAAATCTCCGTACTCTTGTGATTCTGATACGAATCGAGTCCTGGTGTACCTGATAATTGATTTTTTTGAAGCGGGAGCTCTGGAGCCTGAATTTCCAGCATTGAGAATGCCTTAGACCCTAGAATCTAAGCGAGTTCCCCTAAGCTGTGATGGGGAATCGGGGATGCCTGAAGCATCCAGAGAACCAGTGGGAAGCTGTTCCCATTCTCTACCAGGGTTAGACCCAGAGTGCTGCTGCGAGCCCAACATGGCTGGTGAGAAACAGGCTGTCTCTTGTCAACAGAATGGACTTCAGTAATAAGAACATAAGAGAAGCCATGTTGGATCAGACCAGTTGCCCATACAGCCCAACACTCTGTGTCACACAGTGGCCAAAAAACCCAGGTGTCATCAGGAGGTCTGCCAGTGGGGAAGGGACACTAGAAGACCGCCCACTGATTGCCCCCTCCCAAAAAAACACCAAGAATACAGAGTATCATTTCCCTAGGCAGAGAGTTCCATTTGTACCTTGTGGATAATAGCCACTGATGGACCTCTGCTCCATATGTTTATCCAGTCCCTTCTTGAAGCTGTCTATGCTTGAAGCTGCCACCACCTCCTGTGGCAGTGAGTTCCATGTGTTAATCACTCTTTGGGTGAAGAAATTCTTCCTTTTATCCATTCTATCCTGATGGCTCAGCAATTTCATTGAGTGCCCACAAGTTGTTGTATTCTGAGAAAGGGAGAAAAATACTTCTTTCTCTACCTTCTCTATCCCATGCATAATCTTGTAAACCTGTATCATGTCCCCCCTCAGTCATCGTTTCTCCAAGCTAAAGAGCCCCAAGCGCCTTAACCTTTCTTCATAGGGGAAGTGTTTCATCCCTTTAATCATTCTAGTTGCCCTTTTCGGCACTTTTCCCAGGGCTATGATATCTTTTTTGAGGGTCCCCTTCTCGATGTCTCTACGCCCCTTCCCCTCTCCTCCAACCGGGAAAGCTGGAAGGGGCCTGCGCCCCTGTTCTTCTGGGGACCAAGATGGAGGCTTCCTCCTCTGTTTCCTGCTTTCTCCCACGAGATGCATGGGGGGGATCTAAGCAGTTTATTCTCTGCTGCGCTTCTGAACTTTCTCCATCCAACAGTACGAGATCGTGGTTTAAAACAAGACAGCAATTGGGTGGGAATAAATTGCATCCTTGCAAACAAAAATACATTTAATTTTCTATGATTTGATTTTCAGGAGGGGGAGGACAAAGGTTTTTGTGGCTGGAGAACAACGTTTGGGGGGGGAGGAGGGAGGCCGCTCTTCCAGCCCAGCTCTTTCAACTGCTTTGGCATATGTGTGCATATGTGAGCCCGTGGCTTTCTTGGGCAGAGCAGTTAGGGAGCATTGGCTGACTGGACAGCCTTGGGGAATGAGGTCACATCTGTGCAGGGGTCGTAAACTGTTTCCAAGTACACTGGAAATTCTTCCAAACCCTGTGGTGGTCACCCCGGCCCTTGTTTTCCACCCTCGTTCTCATTCCTCATCTTCACCATAAATACAATAAATTCCTTGAAAATGCAAAAGCAAACTGAATTATGCAAGCCGCTGCCAGTGTCTGGAACTGTATTCTGTTTACCTAATTCATTCTGATTGCAGAATAATTATGGGTTTCTTTGGAGTGGGCTTGGTGGGGAGGGGGAATGAATTGTACACGGGGCGGGGGGGAGAGTTTGCTGCCCTGCCACAGAGATGAAAGAGCAAAATTCTGTGGCAGAAAAGAACCTGCCATCAGACTTGTGCTTTCTTTCTGTCTCTCAGTTGGGCTGGGGTGGGGAGAAACGGGAGTTGGCATGAAGGTGGCTATTAACCCTCTCTTGCCCTGTGGCCCCCTACAGGCCCTGAAAGCTCTCCAGGATATGAGTTCCCCAGCACAGCCTGGTCTCGGCCAAGCTTCCTCCCGCAAAGCAAAGAGTATTCCTGTGCAAGCATTCGAGGTAAAAAGAAAGCTCTGTCGTCCTTACAACTCTTTTATGCCACTGCCGGGCCGCCTAAGCCAGAACTCTGGATGTGGTGTTGCGACCGTGTAGGCGCTCAGGAATAATGCAAAGCGTGGTCATGGGCACAGAATTCTGCTCCCAGAAGTAGCGGTTTCCATTTTAAAAAGAGTTTTCTAGTCCCTATAAATTTAAAAGTGATTGAAGCGGGCCAGTTTGGTGTAGCGGTTAAGAGCGGCAGGATTCGAATCTGGAGAGCCAGGTTTGATTCCCCACTCCTCCACTTGAAGCCAGCTGGGTGGCCTTGGGCTAGTCACAGCTCTCTCGGAGCTCTCTCAGCCCCACCCACCTCACAGGGGGATTGTTGTGGAGATAATAATAATACACTTTGTAAACCGCTCTGAGAGATGTTAAATTGTCCTGAAGGGCAGCATACAAATCAAATTGTTACTCTTTATGCCCAAAACCTCTACAAAAACACAAGCTGTACAACCTCAGTAGAATTAGGAAAGCTGAAAACAGCCATTTACTGGGAATTGAGAAATAAGGTATTCCATTGCACCGAGATCTTGTGCTATTTATTGTTTTGTTATGGTCCACCTTTCTCCCTGAGATCCAAGGTGGGTTACATACTGCAAGTGAATACAATATAATCAATCGCTAGGATGTTCACAGAGCAAAAATACAACATGATCAATCATTAGGTCATTCAGTGATAGAGTAGGATATGGTAGCAGCGGATCTGAAAAATAGTATAAAGCCTAACACATAAATGATACTTTTCTTAATTAAAGCGTAAGTAATTAACATCTTTAGAAATATTGGGACTACTTTACCTTTTACTTAGTAGGAGCATATCTACATCAGCAGACAGTACCCAATAGCCTAGGCTATAGTCTCTGCTCCTTACCAAGGTATCTCGATCAGTTTCTTATGAAACAGCCCTATAATCTGAGAAGAAAGAGATCTCCTATCTGTAGTTTCAACAAAGTCTTAATTTCTGAGCAGATCCACTCCTTAAATCTCAAGAGCCAGAAGGTGTTTCTGACAGTTGGGGGCAGAGTCACGCGTAGTGCCAGTAAGAGCAAAACCAGAGTAAATTTCAAATTGAATGAAAAAAAATGAACCCCCCGAATCCACATTTGTTAGGGTAATGAAGATCACAGGATTCCATTGATTTCCTTTGTGCCTAGGAGGCTGTTTAGACAATGCAAGGAGGTCCAAGGGAGGTGAGAAATTCAGGGGCCAGCTGGAGACAGGAAACTGACATTGAAGTTTTCCAGTCATCAAAGACAACCCACACATACTCTAGGAGGGGGCAGCTCTTTTGTCCTGCCTAGTTAAGGGCTGTGATCTTGGTGTGTTGAAAGTTAGTGGATGCTGCAATCTTAGGTGTTTTTTTTAAGTCTTTACAGGTATTACTTTAAGTGGCCTTTGTCCACTGGAGGCCACTTATTCTAATATAATAGATTACGCAAAAGGGAACTATAAATGTTTTGAATAAATAAAGGTGATCTACAAGATCCTTTCCCAGTGCTCAAGGTCTGCAGTCAGGACTGGCCAAAGATGTTTTGCTTCTACTTACCAGCGCACCAGCCCTGACTGGGATAGCCCACGTGAGCCTGATCTCGTCAGATCTCAGAAGCTAAGCAGGGTCAGCCTTGGTTAGTAATTGGATGGGAGACCTCCAAGGAAGACCAGGGTCGCAGAGGCAGGCAATGGCAAGCCACCTCTGTTAGTCTCTTGCCATGAAAAGCCCACCAGGGGTCGCCATAACTCAGCTATGACTTGAAGGCACTTTTCACTATCACTTCTGCACCGCATGACTCTCGAGGCATGCATCAAACAGTCATATCCCACCCGCAAGCATACCAAGTATCTTCCTGGCCTTCCGATGTTCTGAAGGAAGCGGCTGCTTTCTCCGGCCCAGACGGTCCACAAACCAGTTGCTCGCTTGGCCTTCTCCATTCCACGTTTAATTGCCTTATGTCTGGAGAAGGGCCTGATAGCTGTTTCCTCCACCTGCCTGTCGCTCACAGGTGAAACTGGACCTGACGCTGGGTGACCTCACCAAGATCGGGAAGTCCCAGAAGTACACCTTGAGCGTGGACGTGGAAGGCGGGAAGCTGGTGGTGCTGAAGAAGCAGAAGGACTCTCAGGAAGACTGGAACACCTTCACCCATGACAAGAGTAAGGGGGGCTTGGAAACGGGGGCTGGCCTGCATTCCCTCCCCACAAAAAAAAACACTGTTCCCCTCCCCAGTTCTCTGTCTCCACAGCCACCTTACTCTCCTGTCACTGCCTCTTTCCTGTGTGCTCATCTTATTGATTGTCTGGATGTAACACACATGTTGGCCTCACAACTGCTGTGGCTAAGTGGTTGGGCTGTGAATCAGCGCTCTGCTGGTTCGACTCCCACTGCTGCCATGAATTCAGCAGCTGCCCTTGGGTGAGCCACTCCCCCCAGCTGGTTTGTGGGGATGATAATAATACTGACTTTGTTCACCGCTCTGAATGTGGCACTCATCTGTTCAGAAGGGTGGTACATAAGCACACTGTTGTTATAAGTACGCTGGTTTTCACAGCAGCTTGTGAGGAAGGTTGGACTGAGGGAGATAAACTGGTTCCCAGGTCACTCACGGTGCAACTCTGGGCAGAGTTATGCCCATTGTTTTGAATGTGTTCAGACTGGAGGAATGCTTGGGATTGCATTGTCAGTGAACTTCAGGAGTGGGCATTTAGACTCGGCCTCCCTAGTTCTCCCCCTGATGCTGTCACCATACATAACACTGCCTCTCTTTATCCTCTCCTGATCTCTCCCTTCTGTTATATATGCCTGCCTGCATATCTGCCATGAATGTATTCTGTGCTATGTGCTGGTCCTCTGAGGGCATGAGAAGTTTCTTATTGATGTTAAGGCAGTAGGTTATCTCACAAGTATTTACTTTCTCTTTCCCCGCTGCCTCCAGCAAGTGTCCTCGAATGGCTGGCTGCGGCCAGGTCGAAATGTATCGTTCTTGGGAACTGAGATGATTTCATTCTTTGTTCTGTCTAGCCTAAACCTAGCTTCTCTCTGACAACCCCCCTGGCTCTTTCGTGCCCAAAAACTTGAACGGCCCTTATCCTGATGGCGGGAACGTTCCCTATAACTAACATCACCAACCCCCTTTACGTCACTTCTGCCAATTTCACTTGTCTGAGCACCGTGATCTTGCTGGATCTCTAATAAAGTTACTTCACCCAATGCACCTGCGTGTTTGCTGTGGAGAACTTGGGGATTCTACCTGACACCTTCCACCTTTCACTATTTAAGCACTTTTCAGGATTATGTGCGATGCTACCATAGAGTCTTGTCAGAAAATGAAGGTACGCATGGGTAGTTATTGAGGAGGAAGATCAATGTTTGGGGGACCCCCCCCCCGCCCCTGTGCCTCAGATCGATGTCTTGAGCTCTCCTTTGGGGGTGCGTTAAGGCCCCCACCCCACCTGGTCCAGAATTTGATGCTCACGTCTGAGAGGAAGGACCTCTTGGGTCCAAATGTGTAATGTCGGAAGTGATCCTAAGAGAATTCACAGGGGTGGCACCACAGGAAATGGAGGCTGTGTGTTGGAGTGGTTAGTATCAGACTAGGATTTGGGAGACCCGAGTTCGAATCCCCATGGATACTTACTGGATGACCAGTGGCCAGTTGCTTTCTTTCAGTCTAATTTACTTCACAGGGTTGTGATGGTAAAATGGAGGAAGGAGAACCACATGATTGCAGGCTATTTATTTTTATTTGAACTTTTTTGAGATTTAAGTCTTTCTTTGAAGGTAATATTGCTTGTCTACAAGTGCACCCCTCCCCATTTACTTATTTTTATTTTTACACTGCCGTTCTCCCCAGTGGAGACCCAAAGCAAGTTATTGCATCATTCTTCTGTCACACACTCTATCCATAACACAATCCTGTGAGGTAGGTTAGATCGAGTGTGTGACTGACCCAGAGTCACCCAACAAGTTTCAGTGGCAGACAGGGGATTCGAACCTGGGTCTCCCAGCACTTAGTCTGACACTGTAGCCACTATGCTATGCCAGCTACATTGTTTTATATATTCATTACTGTAAAATTTGTCTGTGTGTAGATTACAGTAACTCCAGTAAAGTTTTTTCTTCCTTTTCAATCCATTCCTTGCATTTTTTGAACTTAAGACCTAAATCAAGTATTCGTGGATTGCAATAATATTGAACAATCTCTCTTGAAATAGCATTAGTTATGCCTTTTGTTTCCTTTATTCACGCACTCTCACACACAATTATTTATCTGCGTGAAAAGAGAAAAGATGAATGGATGATTTGTGGATTTGATATCTAAGAAGATACGTTCGGAAATAAAAAGGAGGAAAGAAATAATAAAAGGGAGGAAATAAACGATAAAAGGAAATAAAAGGGAGGAAATAAATAAAAAGGGAGGAAATATAGAAAAGTTAACTTTTTGAGGTACTGAGACTACAGGTGATAATATCTGTAAGGATATGACGTGTAGAGAAAATTGAAAATGACTTCATATATATAGACTTAAAGGTCACTGTAGTCCAACAGAAACCTTTCAAAAACAAAATCCAACGGGAAGCTGCTGAATTGGAATTTGTATGTAAATTTGACTCTGTCAAGCTGGGACTGAATAGGGACTATGAATGGTTATCTCATTATCAGAGGTAACTGATTTCCTCAACAGAAGCAAACTGATCTCCATATCAGAAGGAGCTGTTTGCATCTCCATATCAGAAGGAGCTGTTTGCATCTCCATATCAGAAGGAGCTGTTTGCATCTCCTCCTCCTTCCCCTCTCCTCCTCTATATCTGACCAGTTTCTTTTGGCCCTCCATGCATCTGACGAAGAGAACTGTGATTCTCGAAAGCTTATGCTACAATAAAGTTGGTTAGTCTTAAAGGTGCTACTGGACTCTTTTTGATTTTGCTACTACAGACTAACACAGCTAACTCCTCTGGATTCATATATATGTATTATTTTTCTTTGCTCTTTTTCTCTTAATTTCTGTTCTCTTTTCTTTCTCTTTTTCTCATTCTCCTTTATTTCTGTTTTCTTTTGCTTTTCCCCTCCTTTTTAATGAGATTTAAAATTTACTAATAAAAAAATTTAGGGAAAAAATGATCTTAGTGAGAACATAAGAGCCTTGCTGGATTAGACCGGCAGTCTATCTAGTTCAGTACCCTGTTTCATTCAGCAGTCGAAACAGTTGCCCCGGAGGGTCAGCAAGACAGCGCAGAGGCCAAGCCTTTCCCTTAATGTTGCCTCCTGGCACTGGGATTCAAAGGTTGACTGCCTCTGAATGTGGAGGTTTTCTTTACTCACCATGGCCAGTGGCCACCGATGGACCTGTCGTCCCTGAATTGTCCATAACTCCCTTTTACAGCCGTTTGTGTGCAAGGCCATCACGGCCTCCACGGCACGATTTAATTGCTTGTTGAGTCATTTTGTCCGTCTTGCGTTTTCGGTCCATCAAGTCCATTAGTGGCTCCTGAGTTCTCATATTCTGAGCAAGAGAGCAAACGTTCTCTCTGTTCACCTCTGTCCCTTCCCTCCCTCCAGTCCGCCAGCTGATAAAGTCCCAGCGAGTGCAGAATAAACTGGGAATCGTCTTTGAAAAGGAGAAGGACAAGACCCAACGGAAAGATTTCATCTTCGTCAGCGCCAGGGTGAGTTTGGAGCGGCCGCGTTCCAGGCTGCTTCCACCGGTGCAGTAGCCTCCCATTTGCTGTCACGGGGCTTGCTGAGACACTCCTGCCTTTTGCACGTAAGAATCGACACCTCTGTCATTTGCTGGTAGAGAAGAGGCTGCTTTTTGCAGAAAGAGGCGGTAGAGGCTGTGCTGCTCTGGGGTAGATAGGATTGGCGGTTGGCTCATTAGCTGGGTGAGTTTTCAGAACTGGTGTGAAGGGGATTAAAGCATTTGACTAAACAGCAACCCAAAAGCCTTTCGAGTATATCTGTTCACAAGAACAGGGGAGCGCTTGTGTTTCTTTAAGGAGCGCCTAACCATCTTCCAGGCAAAATCTGGAAAAGGAAGATCCTAGAGGGGGGAAGCGGGCAGGTGGGCAAGAGGGTGAGGGGCCAGAGGCGGAGAGGTAGCCGTGGGAATGGGGGGAAGGAGCTCCAGAAGCCCGGCCCCGGCCCCTGGGAGCTCTACGGAAGTCTGTTTCCGTGCCTTTTCTGCATCAGTGTAAGATAAAATGCCCAAGAGCCAAGAGGCCTCGAGAAGCGCTCCGAGTGTTGCCGTCCGCATGGCTTGCTTTTGTGCTCAGCTGACCTCCCCTTCCACCCTCTCCAGAAACGTGAGGCCTTCTGCCAGCTCTTGCAGCTGATGAAGAACAGACATTCCAACCACGATGAGCCCGACATGATTTCCGTCTTCATCGGCACATGGAACATGGGTGAGCGTTGCAGCCTGGGGGCCAGCTCTTCAAGGTTGCCCTTTGGGGAGGGGGAGATGACCCCCGCCTCCGCCCGTAAGCACTGTATCCTCTCACGCGGAGCAGCTCTCGGCTCCTGCTCCCGGGTCACCTTTTCCTGGAGACACCAAGGGCTGGGCCCAAGGCAGGGAATCTACCACAAAGCTACGGGAGGAGACGTACCCATGTTCTCCTTACTGCCTCTCCTGTGCTGGCATCTCTGATGTGTTTTTTGATGTCTGTCACTTCTCCACTTGGCTGAACTGTCCTGGTTCTGGTACCACTAAAGCCATGCCCGAGATGAGTGCCGTAGTGAAAGCTCGAGATACAGTGGAACTTTGCAGGCAGCGGACGTCCTGCATGAACGTGAAGCCAGTGTGGGAGGGGGCTTTCTTTGTGCTGTGAGACCCCCGGCTTTGGCTAATTCCCTCTCCCCCGCAGGCAGTGTGCCCCCGCCCAAGAATATCACGTCGTGGTTTGCCTCGAAGGGCCTCGGCAAGACACTGGATGAGATGACGGTCACCATTCCCCACGACATCTACGTGTTCGGCACCCAGGAGAACTCCATGGGGGACAAAGAGTGGGTGGACTTCCTGCGGGGGGTCTTGAAGGAGTTCACAGAGATGGAGTACCGACCGGTAGGTGCGCGAGAGCTGAGGGAGAATGGTACCAGAGCGGAGCAGAGAACGGGGCATGACGGTCAGGAAAAAAGATGGAAAAGGGAACGGATGCCAGTCCTCAACCAAAGGCCCCGCGGAACTGCAACAGATCCCGCAGGGCCCAAATCTCCAACGTGTGTTCCACCAGGCCGGAGCCAGCGCTAAGAAGGCCCTGGTTGAGGACAGGTGAACATCCTTTGAGCCAGGGACCACCAGTAATTGCTTATCCGCAGAGTGCAAGGCCCTGCAGGGGACATAATGGGAGAGACGGTCCCGTAGGTATGTTGGCCGTAGTGCTGAGGGCTTTGAATACCAGAACCGCCACCTTTCCTTTTCAGATAGCCATGCAGTCCCTGTGGAACATTAAAATTGCCGTCCTGGTGAAACCGGAGCACGAGAACCGGATCAGCCATGTCAGCACCTCGAGTGTGAAAACTGGGATTGCTAACACTCTGGGTAAGGAGGGAACTCTCAGGACCAGGGGGAGGCGGGTACAAATTCCTGTAGGGGGAGGAGACTAGGTAGGACCCAGACAATTACATCCAGGAGGCATCGTTGGAAGTGTTCAGCGTTCAAGCGAGGAGCATGGAAAGGAGAATTGGATTCTGGCTGGAGAGGGACAGGCCCTTTCTGCTGCTTTGAATGGCCCTTGAGCTGTTCCAAGAGTTTTTCTGGTGCATTGACCTGTGAGCCAATGTTCCCAGAAAACAGTTGCACATCTGGAAAGCGGGCTGCAAAGTTCCAGTGGGACAGGTTGACCCCCTTTTGATTCACCTCTCACTCTTCTCCCTCTCTGCCATTTTCCTTCTCAGGCAATAAGGGAGCTGTGGGGGTCTCGTTCATGTTCAACGGCACCTCCTTCGGGTTCGTCAACTGCCACCTCACCTCGGGCAACGAGAAAACTGCCAGGTAAGTTGGCAGGGTGGGACTGATCGGGAGGCAGAACTGCAGGGCTTGGGGGACCAGTTGTGGAACTGGCTGAGTTCTCACACTTGGGTAGAGGCTCACTTGCAGCTGTGCTCGGATACCCCCTCATTTGGGAGGTTTGGGCTGTCTTGGCATACATTCTGACTGGTGGAGTGTTCCACTATCCCATGTGTTCCATCCTTCCTTGCCCACGATCCCAGTTTGTATCGCAAAGGACCGTGACCAACTAACTAAGAAGATATCAAGAATAATACAATCAATACAAATCTACAAACAGTGAATTTATATAATAAATACAAGAAATAATCCAACGTAACAGTCAACAGAACTCTTAAAGGGAGCCTTGGCAAAACCAAACCTCCCCGTTGCAACATTGCTCCGACCAGGTAGCAATGCGCAAATCCAAGAAAGAAAAAAAAAGAGGGGGGGGAGGCACCCCAAGAGTAAAAATCTAGGCTGTGATTTTAGCCCGATCCTTAACTTCAAAGTAAATAAATAAATATTCAGACACAAACTACCAACTTGTGCAACAGGTAATTCGTATGAAAGTGACAAAGCCAATAAGGTCACTTTCATACGAATTACCTGTTGCACAAGTTGGTAGTTTGTGTTTGAATATTTATTTATTTCTTGTATTTATTATATAAATTCACTGTTTGTAGATTTGTATTGATTGTATTATTCTTGATATCTTCTTAGTTAGTTGGTCACGGTCCTTTGTGATACTGTTTGTGCTGCGTGACTCTCTCATTTGGGCTTCACGATCCCAGTTTGGCTGGCACGATGCTGTGTCTGTTGGGACAGCTGGCATTCTAAATTGGGCCTGTGTGTAGCGAACTCCGAAATTCCAGCGGAGAGCTGGCTGGCACGGCATAGCGATGAAAAGTTTTTGAGCTACAAGTCAAGATGTCTTCAGCATGTATCTCATCTCTGCTGGGGATTCTCTCAGCCCCTGCCCTTCCAGCAGTGAAATGTGTAGTAATACTGGCCCACCTTGCAGGACTGTTGTAAAGATTAAAAGAACAGAGAGTGTGTGAAATATGTTGGATATCCAAACTGCGGGCGAGGGTATAGCTGCTTAGTGGAAGCAGGATTTTAGGGGCTGAATAAAGAGCTGTAGAACTGGTTTTAAAGTTTGGGGGAAACCTTTTATATAGCTCACTTGGGCTTCTGGCATTTAGAGCGTGTGCTTGTTGGAGGGGGAATTGTGTGTTTGCTCCTCCATATCCACAGAATGCAGAAAATTAAACTTTACCCCCTTTTCCTGACATGCTGGCTTTCCGTGAGTGGGGAATTTTTCATACAGGTGAGCATTCAGAGTCCCCCGTCCACCCAGGGGGGGATTGTATTAGATCCTCACCTGTATGGCACACCTCAGTGCTACAAGCCTCTTGTTCATGCAACACAGCCAACGTTCTTGGTTTCCTTTGCCCCTCTTGGCTGTCCTCCCCTCTCCACCCTCCAGGAGGAATCAGAACTACCTGGATATTCTGCGCCTCCTCTCCCTGGGTGACAAGCAGCTCAGCTCCTTTGACATCTCGCTGCGCTTCACCCACCTCTTCTGGTTTGGGGACCTTAATTATCGCCTGGACATGGACATACAGGTGAGGGAGCCTGCGCTGGGGTCAGTCCGCCATCTTTGGGGAGGGGGTAGGATTCGCCCCTGGAGCTTGGCAAGTGGTATTCATAGTATAGTATAGCTTATTGCTGCGATCTGAGATCAGAAGACAAAATCAAAGTCATCAAGACATATACATTAAATTCAGGTCATAGCTATAAAAATATAGGATATAGATATAAAAATATACTGTACATAAAATACGGTTCTTAATTAAAACTGCTAGGATAAAATCATATTCTTCTGCCTAATTAAGCATGCCAAGGTACAAAATCTAGCTACTTTAAAAGGTATTTCTTTATAACAGTCGCCAAGCAAGAGTGAAATATAAAATTGATTTGATCTACCAGGGTAATTGTGCAGAAGTGAAGTAATATATACATTCCGAATGTTCTGGTAAAACTGAGAGTATAAGAGGACATGCTCAATCATTTCTACCATGCCAAAGTGGCATGGACAATTGATACTCAAGAGAATGGTGCAGAGGACATGTTCTTAACCACCCCTTGGCTATCTGCAATGAGTGAGGAGGGGCAGTGGCTCAGTGGCAGAGCATCTGCTTGGCATGCTAACAGCCCCTAGTTCGATCCCCAGCATCTCCACGTAGAAGGACCAGGCAGTAGATGATGTGGAAGACTTCTGCCAGAGACCCTGGAGCGCAGCTGCCATTGTGAATAGACAGTGATCTCGATGAGCGCACTGTCTGCTTTGCCAGTGTGGTTGAAGTGGTTAACGTGTAGGATTCGGGAGACCCGGGTTCAAATTCCGACTCTGGAAGCTCACTGGGTGACTTTGGGCCTGTCACACTCTCCTGGCCTAACCTACCTTACAGGGTTGTTGTGGAGATAAAACAGAGGAGAGGAAAATGATGTAAATCACTTTGTCTCCACTGGAGAGAAAGGCGGGGTATAAATGAAGTAATTAAATAAGTAAAGGAAGGATGGGCTGCTGGGTTAGAACATGTGGCTTCCGGGCCATCCCTTGATCCCTTTGTAGCCAGCGGAGGGGAGGGGAGGGGATGCTGGCTGACTTTGGGGACTGCACTGTTCAGTCTGAGACGTGTGCCCAGGATCCCTTGCAGTGTTGTTGGCTCTCAACACTTGGACCACGTGCAGAACGCGAGAGCGGGCTTCCTGTAGTCCCTGTGGAGGTCTCATTGTGTGCAGGACGTGAGTCCAGGCAACACCACACACTAAAGAAGAGTTCTCTTCCTCAGGAAATCCTCAACTACATCAACCGGAAGGAGTTTGAGCCCCTTCTGAAGGTGGATCAGCTCAACCTCGAGAAGGAGAAACACAAGATCTTCCTGCGATTCAGTGAGCTGCCAGCCTCTCTGGTCGAAATGGGGGGGGGGTGTCTTGTCCTGGAGCCCAGCCCTGAGCAAGGCATTCCCTCTCTGGTGCTTAGGAAAGCCGGGCGACACTCCATGCGGGCACGGGGGTGCCTGGCTCGGGACTCGGGCAGTTACAACAACGTGGCTGTCAAACAACCTAGAAATGCTTTCTTCTTTTTCCTAGTTGAAAGGACCAGTCTGTTGATGGCTCGTAGCTAGAACAGTCTGAAGAACGTTCTATGGAATTAATTAATTAAGTGGCCTTGCAGGTTGCCTTGGAGGGCCAAGATCTTATGGACTAGTGCTTTCTGTTTAGAAGGGTTCATTTCCTAAGGCCTTAAAATGGTTCTCAATGCATTCTCTCAGAAAGCCTTACAACCTCCTTGTGAGGTAGGCCAGCGCCATCAGCCTTGTGTCCTAGGAGACAGGGGCGCTGAAACAGAGAGAGCTCGCCAGAGAAACATCCTAGCTTCTTTGCTTGTCCGCTAGGCTAATGCGTTGTCTTTCTCAATGAAGACAGAGTCACACAGGCTGCCTTGGCTAAGGGAGGCTCTGCCAGGACTTCTGTGGGGAGCCATAACAGAGGAAGGCTTCCCTCCCACCTGCGCCGCTTGTAGGTCTTCTGTGGACATGCGGTTGGCCCTGTATAAAACAGGATTCCGGGCTTGATGGCTCATTCGTACGACCCAGAAGGGCAGCTCTGATGTTCTTTGGGGCAAATGTCCATGTCCTTCTAGCTCCAGCTTATCCAGTGTTGTGTTCTGCTTCCCCAGGCGAGGAGGAGATCACCTTCCCTCCCACGTACCGCTACGAGAGGGGATCCCGTGACACCTACGTGTGGCACAAACAGAAGCCCACTGGAGTAAGTGCCTTTGGCCAAAGGGGGAGTTGCAAACTGGTTGAGCGGGGGATGCTGGGCTGTATGGGAAGCCCCCAGATCCGTCTGGCTTACAAGCAGAGAGTTTAAATGGCTAGCTCCCAAAGACAAGAGTTAGGGCTGGAGATTCTGGCAAAGTAGGGACCCCCACTTCCTATGAGACTTCCCAACCCTCCCTGTGGCTTCTTATGCCCCTGGTTCTCCCTGCCATCGACTAACCTGGCCTTCTGGAGCACCTGCATTGCCAGACACCCCAAACCCCTGTCTTCCCACATAGTAAAGAGTCCAGTAGCACCTTTAAGACTAATGAACTTTATTGTAGCATAAGCTTTCAAGAATCACAGCTCTCTTCGTCAGATGCATCAGCTTTAAAGAACCACAGAATGCCAATGTTATTCATGTGGGCCCAGATTATTTCTTATCACAGTTCTGTGGCTTCCTGTTTCCCAAGCATCTGACGAAGAGAGCTGTGGTTCTCTAAAGCTTATGCTACTATAAGGTTGGTTAGTCTTAAAGGTGCTACCAGACTCTTTTCTATTTTGCGACTACAGACTAACACAGTTAACTCCTCTGGATCTGTGTCTTCCCACAGTTAGGGAGTTTGCTTGTCTAACAAACACAAGACAAGCAGTACTAGGAAACCCCTTACAGACTTTCTGTGTGAGACAAGGAAAAATGAACTGATGATTTGTGGATTTGATTTCTAAGAAGATAAATTTAAGAAAACTAAATAGAAATTTTGGAGGTATCAAAACTACAAGTGTAATGTTTGTAAAGATATGATAGGAGTTGTAGAGAAAAATGGAAAGATGGTGTAGTTTGGTGTAGTGGTTAAGAGCAGCAGGACTCTAATCTGGAGAGCCGGGTTTGATTCCCCCCTCCTCCACTTGAAGCCAGCTGGGTGACCTTGGGTCAGTCACAGCTCTCTCAGAGCTCTCTCAGCCCCACCCACCTCACAGGGTGTTAGTTGTTGTGGGGATAATAAAAACATACTTTGTAAACCGCTCTGAGTGGGAGTAAAGTCATCCTGAAGGGCGGTATATAAATCGGATGTTGTTGTTATTATTCTTTGTTCTTTTTCTTTAATTTTTGTTCTTTTTTTCTCTCTCCTTTTTATTTATTTTTCTTTTTTCCCTTTTTAATTTTTTTTTAAACTTGTCAATAAAATAAAAAGAGTCCATTAAAAGAAAAACAAGACAAGCAGTACCCTCGAGGGTGGCCAGTCGGGTTTAGCACTGCCCTGCCTGTTGAGTAGCACAGCTCCAGAAGGCAACACCTGAGGCCTCAGACCAAGCTCTCAGCACTGTTTTATCCCTGTTGAGCCATTAATTGAGCAGATGTGCAGCGTCCAAAGGGAATTTGCTTTCCTGGTCAGGGGGCAGCGAAGAAAGGAGAACCAGAGGCAGAAATGGGATGAGGGCAGGGGGTGACAGGCCCAGCTGGGAAGGGTTGACTTTGCAAACCCCTCCCCTCCCACAAACACACTCACAAATTGGTGAGCATGGTGTTGGACATGTGGCTTACTGATGGAGCAATTGGCACCCTCCTAGTACTAGTCTTTCTCTTTGGGCTGGTGAGGCAGCCAGAGGTAATATGCATGCGTGTGTGTGTGTGTGTGTTGAATGGGAGGAGTTTTTCTGGATGTGATGGTCTTGGGGGATCCCTGACACGGCACAGCCCAGCCCAGCCTCACCTGTCTTCTCCACTCACAGGTGAGAACCAATGTTCCCTCGTGGTGTGACCGCATCCTCTGGAAGTCACACCCAGAGACCCACATCAATTGCAACTCCTATGGTGAGTTGTGTGCTGCAGTGTGACATGTAGATGTGCTTGTGGCTGCAAGTGGAAGGATTTGGAATCTGATCCAGGATGCGTTGCTTGGGGAAGATGAAGTCGTGGCTTCTGTCTATTTGCGTGTCCCTCTCTCTTTTCCCCTCTCCCTGTTTTGGGGCCACATGGGAGCAGGCCCCGTGCCAGGTTTTCTGGCGCCTGAGGCCGGGGGCAGCTTCAGCGCTGTTGCTGCCCCTGCTGCACCTGGCCCGCAGCTGCTGCATCCAGCCGGGAGCGCGTGCTGGTGGCGGTGGCAGCAGCACCACAGGGCAGCTGAATGGGAGGGCTGGGAGGCTGCAGCAGCTGCGGGCCAGGCGCAGCAGGTGGCCGGAGCGGCACACAGGTGGCTTCCCAGCCCTCAAGCGCTGCCGCTGCCAGCTCCACAGCACATGCCCCCCCTCCCAGCGCCCCCTCCGGTGCCTCAGCGCTCGAGGCGGCTGCCAGACCTGCCTCTATGGACGCGCCAGCCCTGCGTGGGAGAGAATAGCGGGACTTGCCAGGACGCCAGTTGTCCACATCCTTCTCACCGCCTCGCCCATCTGAACTGACCGGCCAGTAAAACGACTGCTGGACAGAGATCCCGGCTTGCCCTGGCCCTAGAATCTCTTCCTTGTTCTCTTTCAGGGTGCACGGATGATATTGTGAGCAGTGACCACTCCCCGGTCTTCGCAGCATTCGAAGTTGGAGTGACATCCCAGTTTGTTTCCAAGAAAGGTACCAGGATGGAGGGGGCAGAATGTCTGCGTTGGTGCTTGTGTGTGTGCGAGAGAGAAAGAGAGTCTGAAGGATATTGGGGCCCACCTTAGCGTACTCTCTCCTGGCCACCTTAGATGGTGGTCTCCCCCACTGCCTTGCAATCTTCCTTGGGATGCAGACCTTTTATAGTCCGGGGCGGGGGGCATAACCATAAACAGACGCTGGGTCCGCATCCCCATGGACGATCAGCAGCTGGAGACAGCACACCAATTCTCCTGGGAGACTTTTTAAAATCTATACATTTTATTTGAAAAAAGAATAAACAATACATAAAGAAATGAAAACAAAAAATACATCAAAATTCTTAAACTACATAATATCTCTCCTCTCCACCCCCATACTTAAAATATTTTACATTCAACGTCATTATGTTCAGCATATTATGTTACTAATTTAACTATTTAACTTAGCAATTAGTCTATTTTACTATTCGTTACTCTTAGTTTACAGCTACATAATCAAAAAATGTTTTCAATTTTTTCTGAAATTTTTGGATTGGTCTGTTACATACATAAGAAGTTAATTTTGCCATTGACGCATAAGCATATGATTTATTCATCTAATCTATCATATCTGGACAGGATACTGCCTTCCATTTTGTTGCATATGCTAGTCTCACCGCTGCCGCCATATATTTAAAAAGTTCACTTTGTTCTTTTATTTACTTGGTAAATAAAATTTACTTGATAAAATATTTAATAACATTTTCTTAGAATCCAGCAGAAAACGGAACTTCAGTATCTTTTGCATCTCATAATGTATTTTTATCCAGTATCTTCTTGTCCTCTTACACGTCCACCACATATGATAGCTTCTTGGGAGGCTTTAGCTACACGCCTGATATTCACCCCCAGCTCAGCTGTGCTTGTAGAAGGCCCAGGTTCACAGCCAAGAGGGAGGTGCCCCTTCAACCTTCCATTTATTTATTTATTTATTATTTCATATTTATATCCCACTCTCAGGGCAGCTAACATTTAAAAACAGTTTAAAACATTACATCTGTATAAATATTAAAACACCATTTAAACAGCGGCAGCATCAGGAAGACTTTTAATATTTTGCATGCATACTGTGGTGGACAGTTTTTTATTGGGGGGGGGTTAAATTTACTTTCCCCCCCAGGCCGGCGGAGGCCCAACCTTAGCCATGAGCCTGGCGGAACAACTCTGTCTTTCAGGCCCGGCGGAAAGGCAATAAATCCCGCCCAGGCCGTGGTCTCAGTAGCCAGAGCATTCCACCAGGTAGGAGCCAGGACCGAGAAAGCCCTGGCTCTTGTCATGGCCAGGCGGGCCTCCTTGGGACCAGGGGCCACTAATAGCTGTTTTTCTCCCAATCAGAGAGTCCTCCGGGGAATATATGGGGAGAGACAGTCCTGCAGGTACGCTGGCCCCAGTCCACATAGGGCCTTATAGGTCAATACCAGAACCTTGAATCTGATCCAGTACTCCATTGAATGGCAGCTTCTAACTTGTCCTTTTAACAGCCCCCTGCTGAGGGCTGCATCTGCAACGTCCCACCATCCTTTGTAGACCGTTTTGGCTCCTTCCCAGTTCCTTTATCCACCGCCTCTTTTCTGGCTTTCCTCTAGCAGATGCAAAGATGCATCTTGTGGGTCTTGAGCCCCCGTCTGGAAATAGCTTCAGGGCTTCTCGCTTCACCTTCCTTCACTTTGGTCCTCTGGGAAGGTTGGCTGATCCATTAGGATGGAGAGCACAAAACGCCACCTGCATTGTGGGAAAGAGAGGGGCTTGCTCCATGGCAGGGCGAAGAGTAGAGATGGGCACAAACCGAAATACAAACCAAAGTTTGTCACGAACTGAGCCTTGGGGGGGGGGGGGGGAGGATGTGAACTGGCGGTTTGTAAGGAGCTCATTTTCTGACGAACCACGATGAACCACTATGATTTTAGAGCAGTTTGGTTCGTTCTTCAATCAATCAGTTTCCTAGGCAACAGGGGTAGGAAGGGGAGGAGCTTTCTGCAGCCCTTCTGCTGCACTGGAAGTGACAAACTACGATCCAAACAAATCAGTTAGTGAACCGGGCAATTTCATGCCAGTTTGTGGTTCGTGAAACGCAACGAACCACAAACTGCAACGAAAAAACATTTTTCCAGTTCATGCCCATCTCTAGTGAATAGACCTAACCAGGCGGGGCAGGTGGATCTTGGAGAGAAGTATGCAGATATTGTGTGTGAAAATCCTTGAGACTGCATTGCACAAGAACAGTTGGGGGCCACCAAACACTGCGCGTGCTTCCTTTCTGAAGTTTTCACACTTCCTTTCTAGCCCTGAACATTTTGATGATAGGAAGGAAGGTGCATGCGGGGCAGTGTCAAGTGAGAAAGGGGGCGGGAGAACACTCTCGAGGCCTGGCCCGTGCATCTGCTCTCCTTCCCTGCCCCTAGGTCTCTCGAAATCCTCAGACCAAGCGTACATCGAATTCGAGAGCGTCGAGGCCATTGTGAAGACAGCAAGCAGGACCAAATTCTTCATCGAGTTCTACTCCACGTGCCTAGAAGGTGGGAAAGGGAAGGACTCTTTCTCTTAATGCTCACTTTGGAATGTCATGCTGGAGTTTGTGCGTAAGGTTAAGAGGGGGCTCCTTGGCCAGTGTCGCTGCAGTGGAATAGTTATCTCTGGGAGACCCAAATATGCAGAAGAAAATTGGCCAGTTCGTCGGCATGTTGAATAACAAGGGCAGCTTTCCTGCTGAAAACGTAGGTCCCAAATCTTCGCTGCATTCGGCAGAAATACCATTGGCGAAACTTCCCAGATGGGGCTGTCATAGCAAGCGGTGGCTACGTCCTTCGTGGCTCCGTGAGTCTCTTCATTTGCCCTCCAGGCAGCCATGCACACTCACACAACGCATGCAGTTTGCAACTATCACTCGTTAAAGATTTATCGTTTCAAGTGGGTAGCCATGTTGGCCTGAAGTCGAAGAGCAAGATCCGGATCCAGTAGCACCTTAAAGATCAACTAGATTTCCAGGGTAGAAGCTTTCAAGGCAGCTCTGACTCTCAAGAGCTCATACCTTAGAATCTAGTAAAGAGTCTAGAAATCTAGTCAAGAAATCTAGTCAAGAGAAATCTAGTAAAGAGATGCATCTGAGGAAGAGACCTGTGACTCTCGAAAGCTTATGCTACAATAAAGTTGGTTAGTCTTAAAGGTGCTACTGGACTCTACTATTTTGCAACTACAGACTAACACGGCTAACTCCTCTGGATCTTAGCATCTAGTTGGTCTTTAAGGTGCTGTTGGGCCCTGAACTTGCTCTTCTAAAGATTTATATTACACTGGATGGTGTATATATGCCCAAGTGTGGCAAGCTGTTTTTTCTGGCTCTGCGTGTTCCTGGGTACCACTTAGAATTGTAGAACACGGGTTTAGGATCTGGTCTTCAATCCCTGAGAAGTTAAGGGTTTGTTAGACTGGTAATAGACTGGTAAGAGCTGGATCCGGCCATCTGCTCGCACAAGGGTTGTAGATCTTCCCCTCTTCTCTGCAACCCCCGGCTGTCCCTCCCAACCCAGGACTCGCATGGAGTAATAACTACCAAGTCAGCAGTCTGCAGTGAGGAAGAGGAGTGGGGCAACATGGATTTCTCCTCCTCTGTGCACACCCCGGTGTTTGGCCTTGGCTCATGCGGAGAAGGGCCTTGATGACTCAGTGGCGGAACCACTTCTAGGCAGGGTTTTGTTCCCGGGGCCTCCCGTTCAAGGATTTTAGCCGGCTGGGAGAGGCCTTTCTCTGTATGGGACCCTGGAGAGCCCCATAAATCAGTAGAGATGGAGGGAGGGAGGCCGGCCACAGGTCTAACCCTGTGTCAGAAACTTCATGAGCTCGTCTGCTCTCACACAGTTCTGTTGTCCAAGTTTGTAGCCCTTTTGCTCTTTCCCCAGAATTTAAAAAGAGTTTTGAGAATGATTCTCAGAGCAGTGACAACGTCAACTTCCTGAAGGTGCAGTGGTCGTCCCGGCAGCTGCCCACGGTAAGAAGAGCTCTTTGCGTCTCTCCCCCTGGCCTGAAGATGCAGGAGTGTGCAAGTTTTGCAGCAGTGCTGAAGTCTCTGAACCAATCTTCAAACGTATTTATTGAAAAGCGTTTCTCCTTTGCTCCTAAACCAGATAGTTGCCAAGGGCGGCTGACTAACAGATCAGAAATATAGGAGACAAATCACAGGAAGTGCCCTAAGTCAGGATCCAGACATTAAAATCCAGCAAAAATCCCTCAAGCCTTTTTCAAGCAGCAGTCGAAAGAACAATGTCATAAATGCAGTGCAACAATATTAAAAGAGCAAACTGCGTGAAGTCTAACATTTAAGCAGGTTACACAATTTTTCCTTCATTAATTTATACTCTACTTTTCTCAATGGCACTCAAGGTGGTTTACAGAACTTGAAAAAAAATGCAATAAAGGGAAGCATAATACATACAGCCAGGGCTTTTTTTCAGCCGGAACGCCATTCTGCAACGTTCTGGCGCCTCTTAAAAATAACCATGTGACTGGTGGGTATTCGGGCCCGAAATGGCCAGGATCAGGCCACTGCTGGGCGGGGGAGGGCTCCCCTGCGCTACAGCGGCCCATTCCCGTGCGATTTGGGCCTCATTTGGGCCGTTTTGGGCCTGACTCAGCCCAGTTTGGGCTCAAAATGGCCAGGATTGGGCTGCTTCCAGGCAGGGGAGTGCTCTCCCGTGCGGCACCGGCACATTCCATGCTGATTTGGGCCTGAATCAGGCTCATGGTGGAGTGTGGGGGCGCTCCCAGGGTGGCCGCAGCCTGCATGATGATGTCACTTCCCAGAAGTGATGTCATTGTGCAGTCTTGGGAGTGTGCGCATGCATGGTACCCAGTGAGTTCCATCACCTCTTCCTACCCCCCCCCCCAAAAGCCCTGCATATAGCAAACTAGTTTTTGTAAAACTAGGTTACAAAATAAGAGAGCAATGAAATAAAAAAAGAACAATGTATCGAGTAAACAATACAAAAGAGAAAAAAACTGTCTAAAAAAAGTCAGAGGAAAGCAGGCCAGTAGATACTTCTGCCAGAGGAGCAACAAAAGTCTGGTGACAAAAATAAGTGTTATGTTACCCAGTGGCTGAAAGCTCTTAACCAAGCACAGTGTTTTTTGTATCTCTTAAAGTGCAATCCTAGGCAGAGTTACTCTAGTCTAAATCCATTGGATTTCAATGGACTTAGGCTGGAGTAACTCTGTTTACTATTGCATTGTTAGAGCCAGTTTGGGGATCAGGCAGCAGTAACGTTGCTTCCAGCCATTAACCACAGCAGAGAGATCAATAACGAGGTTAATAAAAGGGAGAAGTTTAACATCAGAATAACAGAACTATTACCCTTAGCCATTGCAATGCTTAGAATATCCCTGATTTACATTCCTATTAGATGGTGCCCCCCCCCAACAAGGAAACAGATATTGTTGGTTAACTGGTTGGTCTTAATGTCTAGAGACCAAAGAGGCTGTAACAGAATAATTATTTGCATCTCATTAAGGCTTGCAACTGTTTAAATTAAAGATTGTATCTTATATTCTGAGCAGCGTTCAGACCTTGAGATGAGACCTGAAAACAGCTTTCACTCCTTTTAGAGAAACTGTCAGTGCAAAATAATTTATGGAGTTCTTCTTGCAGAACTCTCCCCACGAAGACACAAAGACTCCTCTTAAGAGCTGAATGATTTATTTTATTAAAATAAGCTCTAGTCTTTTTAATAAAGCAAGATACCAAAACATAAATGCTTATTCAGATAAAACCTACAAAGATGGAACAGATAAAGGCAACAAGAATGACGTCTCCTAACATTTCTCAATTAAATCTATGTTTAAATCAATCAGCGTTACTATGAAATGTATTCAAGTTCCCATAAAGTAAGTTTCTCAACTAGATCTTCATGAGATTTCTTTCAGCTAAAATCCTGATCTACTGTCTGGGTAGCACTTTAATATGTTATTCAGAAATCTTAAGATCTGTTTCATGTGCTGGCATAGATGAATTATGATTGGTTTGAGATTTAATTAATCATATTTTCAATCATGTGACATTCTACCTAGCCAAAGAGTGACACTATTTTGAGATAAGAGAGATAAATCAGTAAAGATGACCGGAGAAGTTAAGTGAGCAGCTCAGCATCGGTCCGTTCTAAGAATTAGAGAACATTTATCTGCTACCGTCCACTATTTTGAATTGGCTGTCAAAGATGAAAGAGCACCTGTGTAGTTATACAACATGCTAGAAAAAAACTAGTCAAGTTCATACAGAGTTCACTAGAATACATGTGTATCCCTAAGGAAAGGCCAAGGCGCTGCCACCTTGTCACGGTCTGATAAGAGACTTCCTCAAAATAGTCCCTTCCTGAAATTCTGCCAAGAGTGTCAGCAGAAAAGGTTGTCCTTAGGGCTGTGAAGTGGGCTGCCTCTTCTAGGGGGTTGCTGTCCGTAGATACACAATTGTTTGCTGGCGAGCTCTTTGGCACCCAGGCTGTGTGAATGTGCTGAGGGCGTAGGTTAAAACCGTGCAGAACCAAAAGGACTGCTTGAGGCCCAGGAGGGTATAACGTGCAAATGTATTGTCAGGGATGACTCAGCTGCTGACAGGTTTTTAATTTGGGCACAGGATTGTGCATATAGTCCTGGTCGCCGTCGCCTCTTCCACAGCGTATCTAGAGGTGGCAGTTAATTCTCGGGGGTCAACCCCTAATTAAGCCCAATGGCTCTGCTCTTCTTTCTCCAGCTCTGCTTCTGTGAGGTTTCTTTGGCAACATGACCACAAACCGGAGAGCCAGTTCGGTGTAGTGGTTAAGAGCGTGGGACTCTAATCTGGAGAGCCGGGTTTGATTCCCCCCTCCTCCACTTGAAGCCAGCTGGGTGACCTTAAGTCGGTCGCAGCTCTCTCGGAGCTCTCTCAGCCCCACCCACCTCACAGGATGATTATTGTTGTGGGGATAATAATAACACACTTTGTAAACCGCTCTAAGTGGGTGTTAAGTCATCCTGAAGGGCAGTGTATAAATCGAATGTTGTTGTTGTTGTTGTTGTTGTTATTTCTTGGTCACGGCCCTACTGAGTGCCTCTTCTTTGGTTCCGTACCTGCAGCTCAAGCCGATCCTCTCAGACATCGAGTACCTGCAAGACCAGCACATCCTCTTGACGGTCAAATCTTTGGATGGCTACGAATCCTACGGTAAGCTGTTAAGATGCTGGAAGCCAGTGACAGGCATCGATTTCTGCCAAGCCCCCCCTTGAGAGCAGATGACGGGAAATTATACTTTGGGGCCTTATCTGACCCCCAGGCTGCTGAACAACAGGTCAAGAGTCCTGATGGACAGCAGTATCAGCTAGCAGGCTAGGCCGGTGATCGTGAAAAATTGTTAGATGGTTCAAGGGTCATTCAGAGTGGGAGGGGGCCACATCGGGGTCTCCATCTGCTTTGGAGGGTCCGACTTGGACGCCAGGTCTTCTGATTTCCAGCTTTGAGTCATGACTCCACTTTCAAGCATCCTTCAACACCCTGAAAACACTCATTGTTTCCACCCGCCAGTGAACATTGCCGCGTGCAGAGAACAGGCTCCAAAGAATCCCTGTGGTTCTTTGCAGGGGGGGGGCGTGCTTTTGACGCCAAGGTAGCTGACGCAGCGTCATTTTCTAGGCAACGGGAGCAACCAAACTGAGACGCTTGTTTCCTGCCTGTTTTCCCAAAGAACCCAAAGCTGCATATTAATCTTCAGCAGTTTTTAAAAAGATGCTTTTTCTGTTGTTGGCCCGGAACAGGAGCCCGTTTGTTCAGCAGGACGAATATGTCACTTTGTTATTTGCTGCAGTGACCCAGAAGGCCCAACGCAAACAAGTGCCAATTAGTTTTTGTGTTTTGTTTTAGGGATTACCCATACACATTTTAATGTAAGCCTTGACTTCGGGGTGCTGTTCTTTGGATTTCTGCATCGAAATGAAATTTATTTATTTATTTTATTTATTCAATTTATATACCGCCCATCCCCAGGGGCTCTATCCTCAACCTGCTGGGGTTTGGGGGTTTTTTTTACTGTGCTTTTAAGGTGTACCTTTGGCTGTAAGATTTATGCCAACAAATAAACCTAAACTTGACCAGAACCTTGCAAAGGAGGCAAAGGTGACCAAGCAGACTTGCCCCGGACTCTCCGTGGCTGCGCAGGGTTGCAAAAGTGGCTCCACGCAGGCTCTCTTTCCTCCACAGGCGAGTGTGTCATCGCCCTCAAGTCCATGATCGGCAGCACGGCACAGCACTTCCTCACTTACCTGTCCCATCGCGGGGAGGAGACTGGCAACATCCGGGGGTCCATGAAGGTCCGAGTCCCAGCTGAGCGGATGGGCACCCGCGAGCGTCTCTATGGTGAGGGCAAGAAGCAAGGGAGCTGCCTGCCTGTGTTTGGAATGGGATGAAGGGAGCAACGGGTGTGGAAACAAAGTCCTGCATAGCTGTGGGAGGGTCCACAGTCTGCGACTAGGTTGCAGAAACACCTCCCCTGTGCTGAAGTTTGGGTTTCCTCAGCAGAGAAGGTGGAAAATAGTACCGTGTTTCGTCCAAGGTCGGCAGCTTTTCTAGACAGGCGCAGGGAGGCAGCAGCTGGTTCCGATGTCCCAGGCAGGGAGTGGAGCAGCGTTGCCTAGTTTGTGCCAGTTGTTTCTCCAGGGGTGCAGGACTCTGAGCCGCCTGTCTCCCCTTTTCCTCAGAATGGATCAGCATCGACAAGGATGAAACCGGAGCTGCCAAAGGGAAGCTGCCACCACCAGCACCACGGACCAACCCGGACCACTCCAAGTAAGACGCTTGGGTGGGGAAATCAGAGACAAAAACAGACCTTTGTGACCCACCCAGTGCCCTTGTGTAGTCCCATGTGGGTCCTGTGTGTATGCAGGTCATGAGATGACCACTGGGTGAACAGTGGTTACAGGTAAACGCTCACACCTGTTCTTTATACATCAGCTCCTCCTTTTTCCGTTTGCATTGAGGTTTATACTTGAAAGACTTGTGGTGCAGTTCACACCAAGCTTTGACCCCCTTCCCTCATAAGTTTTCCCTGCATGATTTTCGGTCACATATCTATTGACAACGCTTTAGGTGTTGGTCTGCAGTAGAACAGTATTACCTTAAATGCCAACAAGGTTTTCAGGGTATACGCTTTTGAGAGTCACAGCTCCCTTCATCAGATACCTGAGCTTTGATTCTTGAAATCTCATACTCTGAAAATCTTGCTGGTATTTAGGGAGCTGCTGGAGTCTGGCCTTGCTGTTCTTTCCAACAAAGGGAGCAGTTCATGAAAGCTCGTATTGAAATTAATGTTGCTAGTCTTTAAGGTGCTACTTTTGTTTTATTTGGGTACATGCAAGCCTACTGTCCAGCCTTTTCTTTCCCAGGGCCAGAGATGGGCACGAACCGAAATACGAATCAAAATTCATCACAAACCAGTTGGTTCGTGGTTTCGTGAACCAGTGGTTCGTCAGAGCCCATTTCTGACGAACTGTCACGAACTTTAGACCGGTTTGTTTGGTTCGTTTTTTGGTTCGTCACTTCAGACAGCCTGGCACCAATCCATCCATTTTCTAGACAATGGGGAGTGGGCTTTCTGCAGACCTTCTGCTGACCCGGAAATGCCGTTTTGCTGACCCAGAAGTGACATTTTCATGAACCAAACGAACCGGTTCGCAAACCAGGGCAGGTTCGTGAAAGTTCATGGTTCATTCGGATCGTGAGACACAATGAACCACGAACTGCATGGTTCATTTTTTCCCCCAGTCCGTGCCTATCTCTACCCAGGGCAGTTGGAGGCGATTGCTGTCAGGACACGTCTTTCTTGTGCTTGGCTGCAACTGGCTTGGGCAGCGCTAGGCCTTTGCACTCCTGGCCTCATTTGAGGACACTTCTGGTGCCAGCAGTCAAGCTTTTCCATTCGTGCTCATGTAATTTGGACTTCTGCCGTCCGATGAGACGTTCCATGCTTTAGAACATCCTTACCCTACTTTCCTTGCAAGGGTCAGAGAAAGGCGCTCTCTCCCTCAGTCTCCGGTTCCAGGGATGAACTGTTTTTATGATTGAGAAGGGCTGGATCCCACCCACCCCCTCCCCAAGCCTGCTTCTCAGTTCCCTGTTCTTCCCTTTCGCTAGATCTTTTGGGAAAAAGCATTCCTGTGGAGAAGCGGCAGAGAAGGCCTCCTGCCCCACTGGGAAGCTCTTTGAGGATCTAGAGAAGCCTGGGGCTTTGACAGCTGCCCGCCCACCGGCTCCGCACCGTGGCACCTCCAAGGAGGAGGCTGCCCAGACCAGGTGAGTGACACTTCGTCCCCTGATATCATGGCTGAGTGTCAGGACTGCCTTCTCCCATGTGAACAAACCCGCCCACTCAGTCATCTTTGGAGGCCTTGCTTTGGGTAACTCCAGCATATAAGGCTAGACGGATGGCAACCCAAGAAAAGGGCCTTCTTAGTCATGGCACCGAAACTTTGGAACTCCTTCTCCAGGGAAATTCACCTCCCTCTGTCCTTGTCTATAACCGACAGGTGAAGTCTTTTTGGTTTTGTTTGGCACACCCCCAGTAAACGCCCTCCTCCATGGTTGTATGGGTGTTTGGATATTTATGGGTTTTTTTTCTGAATCATATAAATATTTTAAATGCGTTTTTAACGTTTTGAATGTTTCAATGATCTCTCCCTTGGGGACCCTATTTGGGTGGGAAAGGCAGCAGAGAAATGTTTTCAATAAATAAATAAATAAGTAAAGGTGGGTTGTGGGGCAGGGCCCTTGAATTTGGGGCAAGAGACCAGCTCACGCCTTCTGGAGCCTTCCAAGACCTCTGCTCAAGGGGCCTGCCACGAGCAGTCGGGCGCCACGACCCTGGGCTGTTTGGGTGCAAGTTTTGTGTTTTATCTGCACCTGTGTGTGTGCAGCAGATAGCGTTTGCATCGCCTGCTGCTGGCTGGCTGGAGAAATACTGGCAGCGGCGCTTGCATGTGTCCTTATTTTATTTATTTATGTCTTTTATAGTCCGCCTTTCTCACAGACACTCAAGGCGGATTACACAGTGTGAGATTAGTACAGTCAGTATCCAGGACAATTTTATAAACAATGCCATAGAGTAAATAAATACAAGTTTACAAAGACATAGCATTAGCAGGAATCCAATACAGAGTTGAAGAAATGCTGAAACAGAACATCAGCAATTCTAGGGCTGACATTAGACCACATGAAGCACAGGTAGCACATAGGAGCACATATTTAAGACAACAGGTAGTACATAAGGCAACATAGAGCTGAAGTCTATGGTCATTAGCAAAGCACCTGAGAATCCCTCCCGACAATACAAAAGCCTTTTTGAATAATTCAGTTTTGCATCGTTTGCGGAAAGCCAGGAGCATGGGGGGCTCTCCTGACCTCCTCAGGCAGGTCGTTCCACAGGGCAGGGGCCACCACAGAGAAAGCCCGTGTACGGGCTGCTGTTGATTTCGCCCATGTGCAGGGTGGCACGGAGAGCCAGGTTGAATGTAGCATAGGCCAACCCAAAGCGACCTGTCTGTGACAGTTTATCAGCTGTCACTTGTGGAGTTGTCAGACAGCTCAGGCGGTCCCCTTTCTGTCCCTCCCAGGTCCAAGCAAGACACCACCCTGGACCCGGAGGGGGGCCCTCTGAAGAACAGCTTCAATAACCCAGCCTATTATGTGCTGGAGGGGGTCCCTCACCAACTGTTGGTGTCCGAACTGCCCCAGGTGAGCCTGGCCAAGCCTGCAGCCCCCAGGAACAAAGTCCAGATAACGGTTCCCATACAGCCAGAGCATCGGCGCCCGCAGCAGCCCCCCTCCCGGGCCGAGGAGAGCTCCGAAGAGGAGGAGACGGGCGTCCTCAACCTGCCACCTCCAGACTTCCCACCTCCGCCACTGCCAAAGTCACTGGAGTTTGACGTGTCCGACAGTTCATTGTACACTTCCGTGGGGGGCCGAGGAGAGGAGCCGGGGGCCACCAAAGCCCGGACCTCCGTTGCCTTCAGCGAGCCCCTGGAGGCCAAACCCCCCAAACTGCACCCCCGGCCCACCCCACCTCTAGGGCCAAGCTTCCTGATGGAGCCCCCCAGCGCACCGCAAGCCCCCAGCAGCCTCCTGGATGATCGTTCCTGCTCGGTCCTCCAGATGGCCAAGACGCTCAGCGAGGTGGACTACCCCGGTGGGAGCGGGGCTGGCCTGGGGCGGGAGCAGCCAGGCCGCCCCCCCGCGCACCCCCTGGCCAAAGGGAGGCTGGATTTTCCACACCGATGCCTGCACCCCGACTACAGCCGTCCCATCGCCTTCCCGCCCCGCTCCATCCGCGAGAGCATTGAAGAAGATTTGGCAGAAGAGGTAGGCACTGGAGAAGAGGGTCTCAACAGTGGGGGAACGTAAGTGAGCGGGGGAGCCTCCTCGGCCCCCCCGATTCGAGCTTTGCCAAGGGCAGAGGCATGAGTGGTGTATGTGGTCAGGATGGTCTGCTTTTGTGTGTGTGTGTGTGTGTGTGTGTGTGTGTTGTGTGCCGTCGCCTCCGACCTTTGGCGACCCTATGAAGGAAAGAGATGCTTTAGGCTGATCCTGCACTGGGCAGGGGGTTGGACTAGATGGTCTGTATGGCCCCTTCCGACTCTGTGATTCTATGAAAGACCTCCAAAACGTCCCATCATTAACAGACTTGCTCAGATCCTGCAAATTGGAGGATGTGGTTTCTTTTACTGAGTCCAGCCATCTCGTTTTAGGTCATACTGCCTTCCACTTTTCCTAGCATTATTGACTTTTCCAGAGAATCGTGTCTTCTCATGATGTGACCAAAGTACGATAGCCTCAGTTTTGTCATGTTAGCTTCTAAGAAGAATTCAGGCTTGATTTGATCTAGTAGCCACTTATTTGTCTTTTTGGCTGTCTGTGGTATCCGCAAAACTCTCCTCCAGCACCACATTTCAAATGAAACAATTTTCTTCCAGTCAGCCTTCATTACTGTCCAACTTTCACATCTATACATAGCAATGGGGAATACCATAGTTTGGATTACCTTGATGTTGGTTCCCAGAGAGACATCTTTATCTTTAGGAATCTTATCTAGCTCCCACACAGCTGCACTTCCAACTCTCAATCTTCTTCTGATTTCTTCATTGCAGTCACCGTTTTGGTTGATGATTGAGCCAAGGAATAGAAAATCTTGAACAATTTCAATTTCCTCATTGTCAACTTAAAAATTGTGTAATTCCTCAGTAGTCATTACTTTTGTCTTCTTGATGTTCAGTTGTAATCCTGCTTTGGTGCTTTCCCCTTTAACCTTCATCAGTAGTCGTTTCAGGTCTTCGCTATTTTCTGCTAGTAATGTGATGTCATCTGCATACCTCAGACTGTTAATGTTCCTCCCACCAATTTTCACTCCTCCCTCTTCTAGATCTAATCCATCTTTCCTTATGACATACTCTGCATAGAGGTTGAACAGGTATGGAGATAATATGCATCCTTGTCTGACACCCTTGCCCATTGGAAACCATTCTGTTTCCCCGTACTCTGTCCTGACAGTAGCCTCTTGTCCGGAGTACAGGTTACTCTTCAATACAATCAAATGTTGTGGCACCCCCATTTCCTTTAACACTCTCCATAGCTTTTTTTAAAAAGCAAATATCAACGGAGCGGGGAGACTGGATTGGGCCACAGCCCAAGCGAAGGATTTAACCCCTTCCCAGGCCATCTGACCGTTTGGATGGGGTGGGGTCCTCCCCATCTTTTGTTCGACGGGCAACAGCATCATTTCTGCGTGGCTGGGGAGTCCTCCGAGCAGGGAGAGACACCCCTTGTTTGTGGGTGGCTGGCTGGCTGGTTTTGCACCTGTCAGATTCCTAACAGGGCCTCGTCAAGTTAAGAGCAAAGAAATCAGCGCAGCTTAAATGCATCAACAGTCCAAGTATAGGAGAATTTGTTTTTACCCCTTTATGGTGTTTCTCCTCTATTTTTCAACAGAAGTGCTGGAGGCAGCTTCTGTGCTTACCCTCTTAATACCTGCCTAGGGTTACTTCCCCTGGGCTGTAGCCCTTTGATGCTCACCTGCCAGGATCAAGACCTCCAGTTCTTTCTGCAGAGCCTGTGGGGATAGTAAAGAGTCTAACCAACTTTATTGTGGCATAAGCTTTCGAGAACCACAGCTCTCTTCGTCAGATGCATCAATGCATCTGACGAAGAGAGCTGTGATTCTTGAAAACCTATGCTACAATAAAGTTGGTTAGTCTTAAAGGGGCTACTGCACTCTTTACTATTTTGCAGCTACAGACTAACACGGCTAACTCCTCTGGATCTATGAATTTGAGAATAGTGACACAGTTGCTTGCAGGGGCGGGGTAGCCTGGATGCTTCCTGCCCACCGTCTGACCTGCACCAGTTCCTTGGTAGGTGCAGGAATGGTGCTCAGCTGGTTCTGTGTCCCAGGCAGGATGGCTGCCTTCCTGCTGCCTCCTTTCAGGAGAGCTGTATGATCGAGTCATGCATGGCCTTGGAGAGGTATTTCTGGTGCTCTGGGCAAAGGGAGTTCTAAACCCAGGGGTCTTTCCCCAAGAACGCCTCTGTGCATAACCGTACTGCTTGCATTTGGTGCACAGGGCACTCTTCACTCCCCAAGCCCCATGCAAAAATATGAAAACAGATCTTGTGACTTGTCTGGCTCTATGGACAAAAAACAAAGAGAAGGGCTCCCCCGGACAAACCTGCAAAGGAAGGAAGGCCACTGCCCACCAGGGGGTAACAACTATAACAATTTAAACACAATTCAGAAGTGTCAATCTGAAAACTTCTTCAAGTGCTGAAAGTGCGCTATTATGTAAATACATAATAATACACACCATTTGGTCATTGAAGTGGTTTGGCAAAAAGATGTTCTGATGGTCTTGATAATGTTGAGCCTTTGAGAAAGTGGGTATCACGAAACGGGATTAATAATGCTGGCAAACGCCTGTTAGGCTCCATCTTGACAGTCTCTTCTTCAAGATTCTGTACAGGTAGTTCCTTTGGAAGAAGTCAGACATCACGTCTTTTCCTATATGGACCTATAAAGAAAGACGATACAATTACAACATATTTATGGACCAGAAAAGTTGTTACTTACTTGCAAAATCTATTTCTAGCATTTGATTATGTATAGGAACTAGTATTTATTGCATAAGCTGTTTGGACTTAAAATATATATGGTGTGTCTATTGAAAATTGGTGTTCAGTGTCAAGCTACTTTTTGAACTCTTCCTAGAAATCTTACTGTTACATATTGTATACATAAAATTGTATTCATTGGTTGTTGTGGATTTTCCGGGCTGTATAGCCGTGGTCTTGGCATTGTAGTTCCTGACGTTTCTCCAGCAGCTGTGGCTGGCATCTTCAGAGGTGTAGCACCAAAAGACAAGAGATCTCTCAGTGTCACAGTCTGGAGAAGATGTTGGCAGGTAATTTATGTCTACTCAGGAAGGTAGGGTTGGGCTGAGTCATCCTGTCAGAGTTTCCCAGGGTGTGGAATGCTAATGGAGGGAGGCTTCCACACCCTGGGAAACTCTTACAGGATGAGTCAGCCCAACCCTACCTTCCTGAGTAGACATAAATTACCTGCCAACTTCTTTTCCACACTGTGACACTGAGAGATCTCTGTCTTTTGGTGCTACACCTCTGAAGATGCCAGCCACAGCTGCTGGCAAAATATCAGGAACTACAGTGCCAAAACTACGGCTATACAGCCCGGAAAATCCACAACAACCATCGTTCTCTGGCCGTGAAAGCCTTCGACAATACATTGTATTCATTGTTTACATAATAGAGCACTTTCAGCACGTTAAAAAGTTTTCAGATTGACACTTCTGAATTGTGTTTAAATTGTTATAGTTGTTACCTCCCGGTGGGCTGTGGCCTTCCTCCCTTTGTGGCTCTGTGGACAGCCAATATTCTTGGACTTCTGCTCCCACCAGTGCAGCAGCCCTCCTGGTTTCGGTCCGTCATTTCTCGGCTTTTCCCCTAAGCTGTCCCCCTAACTGTATTTATGTAATTTGAAATGTTGTACTCGGCCCTGAGCCCGCCTGGCAGGGAGGGCGGACTAAAAATCTAAAAATAATGGTAAGCCATATAATCAGGATGTGTGTTCTAGAAAACCTGCAGGGGTTTTACCTGCTCTTCCGAAGGTCATGTGAATGGGCCTGATTCTTCCCATCTGTATTGTGCTAAGAACAAAACGGGTTGTGTGGCGCTACCCCCGAGTACTTGCGTCTAATGCTGTCCTCCTCTGCAGACCTTGGGCCAGGATGGGCACTGCAGCTCCAGGCAGAGTGAGTCCAGTGTGGGGGAATGGTTGCGGGCTATCGGCATGGAGAGATATGAGGAGGGCCTGATCCACAACGGCTGGGACGACCTGGAGTTTCTCAGGTGAGCCTCGGGTTCAGCTGGCTTGCTTGGACTAATTGGCAGATCAACAGCCGGACTTCAGTAGCAGATAGTTTCAGCCCTGTTGGTCTGCAGTAGGTGAACAAGGTTCGGGTCCAGTAGCACCTCAAAGACCAACAAAGAGTTTCCAGTGTTTTAAGCTTTTGAAAGTCAGGTTCCCTTGGTATCTGATGAAGGGCGTTCGGACTCTCAGAAGCTTATACCCTGGAAAGCTTGTTGGCCTTTACGGTGCGACTGGATTTGAAGCTGTATAAGCTCTAGCCAGGGTTTAGCCATGCCTGGTTCCCTGCTCTGCTGAATGCCGGTTGGACAGATATACGCAGAGGTCTTAGCCATTTGGGGCCACCAGGGGGCGTGCTGTTCCCATAATGCAACATCTTGACTGGTGGACTGGAGGAACTTCTCTGGCAGGGGCGTTTCCCCCATTATGGGAAACGGTCCTCCAGCACAAAGCTGACCGTTTCCTAGGCTCTGGGCCAGGCGGGCGGATTTCTGATCTGCCCGTTCTCCACTGACCAAAGGCCCATCCGGAGGAGCAGCAGCTGACGAGGCGACGGACAAATGGGGTTTACTTTACATGAAGCCAGAAGCAGGGGGGGCGGCCTGTTCTCTTCTGGCTTTGACAGCCCCCTTCTAGTGCTGAATCCACCCTCTTTTCCCATCTTCCTTCATTTGTGCTGCTTGGCAACATTTTGTGCTTCCTTTTGGTATTCGCTCCTCCTTGTGAAATGATTTTAGATTGAAAGCCTGCAGATGTGACATTTGCTATTTTTAATTTAATTTCTATATGGGACCTTTAAAAAAATTGTTATCCAGAATGGGGTGGGTGGGTGGGTGGGTGGGTGAAGCTGCTCTTTTGACAGAATCCCATCGGAAGGATGCCGCATGGCTTGCGGGCATTTGCAGTGGGCCGCGATATTACAGGCTCCTCCTCTTGCCCTGCTAAGGGCCACCTGGCTCCGCCCCCTTCCCCACCAGGTTCCACTCCTGAGCTCCTCGGTTTTTCCTCCAGGGTCTTGAGGGGAGGGGGCTGCAGCCCTGGGAGAGATCTTCTTGCTCCCTTCCCTGTTCTCCCCCCCCCTTTTGTGCCACCACTGGAGGAGAGTAATCCATGCATGGTTAACTCCTAGCCTCTCCTGCTTCGGATCGTGGCCTCTCAGTTGGGCTGTGCTGGTGCTGCGATACTACCAGTCGAGATTCTACCCATTGAAACAGCAGTGTCAGTTGTATCTCGTAATTGCCATTTGGGGGCATGAACCCTTGCCCTGCACAAAATGGCTGCCATGCTCCCCCCCCCCCATGCTAGCAGAAGGTCCTGTGAAAGCCGCTTTTGGCTATTAAAGAGGTGATTTTCTCTGAGACGTCTCTTATGGGAGAGTGCCAGGGCAGCCTGGGGGCCAGGACAGTATCAATAATAATAATGATGATGATGATGATGATGATGATGATGATGATAGATTTATATACTGCCCTTCACAACAACTTAACACCCACTCAGAGCAATTTACAAAGTGTGTTGTTATTATCCCCACAATAACAATCTCCCTGTGAGGTGGGTGGGGCTGAGAGAGCTCCAAAGAGCTGTGACTAGCCCAAGGTCACCCAGCTGGCTTCAAGTGGAGGAGTGGGGAATCAAACCCGGCTCTCCAGATTCGAGTCCTGCTGCTCTTAACTACTACACCAAACTGGCTCCCAGGTGTTGAATCTTTTATATTTTTTGCTCCTTGCAGTGACATCACTGAAGAGGACCTGGAGGAAGCTGGCGTGATGGACCCCCTCCACAAACGCCTCCTGCTGGAGAACCTGAGGATCAGGAAGTAGCTGCGCCCCCTGTGCTGTCTCTGGGACCTTCGTGCCACTACTAGGGTTGCACCCCCTTCCTTGTGGCTTTTAGCGTCCCTTCCCCACTCCCACAAGTGCGATATAAGGACAGCTGCCACAATTGTGACGCACCCAGGAGTGCCTCTCCCCCTGGCGGGGAGGAATAGCAGCCGAGCCTCCTGCAAGCGACGGTGCCGAGGGGTGGCACCGAGCTCTGGGTGCCAAGAAGACACTTCCATACGCAGCGAGGTTGCAGAAGGTGCGGTGTGGATACTTGACTGTCCTCCCCTCTCACACACACACATACACAAACACACCAGTTTCCTGGCAGAGTTGGGCCCCAGGCAAAAGGGCAAGCAAGCCCGAGTGGTCCAGGCAGGGGCCACTCCCGAGTAGTCCCGGCTGAGCATTTCAGAGCAGCATCCCCACCCCCACCCCGCTGCTAGTTAAGTTATTCTTATTTATTGCAACAAGAGAAGGATTCTTTGCTTCCGGCCATTTCAAAGAGCTCCTCTTTCCTTTCCTGCTCATCGGCATTCCCAGGATGTGCCCCCTGTGTCCCTGTGTCCCTGGCCAGGGCTTCCCTTCGAGGCCTTGCCTTCTGCGGGTAGATCGAGGCCAGCTCCGTCCAACGCACAGGCAGCCCTCTCCTGGGCTAAAGGAACAGAGTGCCTCTTGCAGCACTCTTGGAGAGAGCTAAGTGGGGTGTGCATCACCCCCCCCCCAACCAAAAGGTGGGGTTTAAGGCTGGTTGGAAGCCCAGCCTCCTTCCAAGGACACCCCCCTCCCCCTTGAGCTGGAGCTCTTTTTGCACTAAGTACTAAGGAGCAAAGGACATTCCGGACCCCTTTGGCCTCCAAGAGAGGAGCTGTGGGAATTGAATCCCCCCCCCCATGTGACACACGCTGTGCCTTGCCTCTTAGAGATCTTTGCCTTGCCGGTGTGAAAGCTCGCAACACAGGCACGTTACTAGTTCCTGCCAAGGGCTTCTCGTTACTTTGTTTCTGCTGCGGCCCTCAGGAAGGGGGACCCCCCCAGGTGGCAATAACTTTTTCTTCTGTGCCTTTTGCTTTAAAGCCTCCAGCCTTAATCACAGCCCCCACCCCCCTCAACAACAACACCTTGACACCCCATCAATGACAATCTCCAGAATATGCTCAGGTAGCCGCAAGGGTGTGGATGTGGCTGACCAAAATCAAACAAGACGGGTCGGGCGGAAGGCTTTCCGGTTGCAAAGAGTTTCCAGTTCATTTAATTTTAGGTGTCAGGACAGGTGAGCGAGGGGCACGTTTCCCCCCCCCCCCCCGCCTTTCCAGCACGGGCATCTATCTCACAGAAAGCCCTGCCATGAGAAGACCCCTTTGTCCTACAGAGCAGTCAGTCACCGAAAATGGGGATAAGCCAAAGGCTGGGCATAGGTGAGCTTGCACCCCCACCCCCCCACCCCCAGTTTCTCAAGTGGGAGGCGGGCAGAGCTGCACGAGGTGCCTGTTGTGATCGGATCACAAAACAGAGTTCAGCCACTGTTCTCTTCCCATCCAAGCTGGCCCTCCCAGCATGCATTGGTGGGGAGAGGGTAGAGTCCTGCGCTTGCCGTTCTTGGCAACCCTTCCTTGGCGTCTCTGTGGACTTGCCCCATTTACAGGGAGCTCCAAACCTCTGTTTAGCGTGCCGTTGGTGGGAGGAAAGTCGCAGAAGGTTCGCTTTGCAAATCCTGCCCTCTGAACTGTGCGCCTGCAGGGAAAATTGCAGAGGCCCAGGACCTGTCCCTAGCAGGGGAGGATTCGGGAAGCGGGCCTGGACTGCAGACTCCCTCGGGCTCTGCTCGCTCCTTTCCCTAGCATATTGTCACTGAGTGCCTTAGTTTATAATATGATGGATTGGGGTGTGAGGTCACAGTCCCTGTGGCTCTTGAATTCGGAGGAAACGTTGCGGGAGGCATCTGTGGCCTTTTTGCACCATAAGTTGGAGCTAGTCTCTGGAACTGAAATGAAGGATTCTCCCCCTCCTCTTTTCCCTCCTGCAAGACTGCCGTGATCAGGTGGGGGGGGGGTTGCTGTCTCTCTGTCATGCCCCCCCCATCTCTTCTTTGAGTTTGGTGTAACCCTTACTAAATTGTTCTTCTGTGCTTGTATTTTTTGTGTATGGGCATGTGTGTTTTTTTAAAAAAAATGTTTAATTTAATTGTTCTTTGAAATTCTCTGTTAATGCTTAAAATTTCACAGAGTGGGGAAGGAATTGCAAGGCCTCCCCCCCTCCGCAAATATGTTCACATTTCATGTCTTAGTTTACCACATCTTGATCCAATAAAAGGGCTTGTTTGCATTTAAAAAAAAATCACGCTTTTTATCATCGTTTTGTGTAGCAGCGGACCCAGTCCCAGGAGTCCCAGATCTCTGCCCCTTGCTAGAGCCAGCCAGGAGCTGGTTTGGTCTGGTACAAAGAGGAGCCACTGATTTGGCCTCAGGGCCACATCTGGTCTCCAAGAACTCCCAGTTGGACTCCAGTTCACCACCGTTCCAGGGGTGGCCGTTGAGAGCTCTGATAAACTAGAGGGGGCTCAGATGTGGCCGCCTTTCCCACTCAGTTACTCGCAATGCACCCTGAGCGCTTTTGACACTTTCTAAGCATCAACCTGCTGGCCAAGCAGTTGAACTGCCTCAGGGTCGGAGGCGAAGCTCCCATGAGCTGGGTGAGTTCCTCTGTCTGTAATTTGCCCACCTCTGAGTTAAACTCTAGTGTTTACATAGGGGAGTCCTGGGTTCGAATCTTCACTTGGTGGGTGAGTTAACTGGATGTCCTCAGACAGTCCTACGTTCTCTTACTCTAATCTGCCTCACTGAGAAAAAAGTTTCCTTTTCCCATAATGTGTTTTCCCCGCATCCCTTTAAGCTTCATTTCAGTTGTCACAACCAGAGACCAAGCGGCAAAGACTTAGAACAATTTCCTCCGCGTGCAGCCACCTCGCTTCCCCATAACCTGCTCTGAATGTCCCCTGTACCTCTTGGGCCCACCTTGATCGAGATTCTGTGAATTAGGCCTCTCGGTCTTGCTCAGTCTTGCCATAATATACGCGCCTTCTTCAATAAATTAAGTTTATTTGGATTAACATATTTTGCAAGTGAGTTCAATAAATTACAGAACTGCTTTTTTAAAAAAACAAGCAAAAACAAAAAGTGAACAGTCATTCAGCATCCCAAGAGAGGGGACCCTACGGACTATCAAGTGGGGTGGGGAGTGGGGGGGTGGTATTTGATTACTGCAGCAGTCTTGGCCCCAAGAGTCTCCTTTTGGGACTGAAGATGGCGCTGAAGTGGAGGCTCAGGCGGCCCATGTTAAAGCACGATGCTGCTGCCTCAAAGCTCTTTTTCTGGGCTCTAGCTCCGTAATGTACCGTGGCCAGATCGGGTTGCATGTCCTCATGCGCACAGTCCCTCTGTTTTTGTGTGAGCCAATTTATCCCTGACGCAAGCAGGCATCTGTTGGTCTTTCTATTGGGCCGCCGTTTTCTGAACCTTTATCTGGTTGTCATTACCCATACAAATGCCACAGCACCACCACCAACTAGTAGCCGTTGAATGCAATGTGGGAGAGGTGTAGGGTGTGTGTGGTAGGGGGTGGGCGCCAGACCAGGAATTGCCTTCCAAGCGTTGTATTTCTGGGGCAAACAGGCTATTCAACTGCCCCAGAGGGCCCTTGGCAGTTAGGAGCAAGCGGGACCAAGTGGCGCACTCAGCTACTTGATGCTGCAGCAAGCCTTGCGCCTCAGTGGGCACTCTAGATGGACAGATGGGTGGTCAGCCTGAGAAATGCCACCTTTGGGAAGGGAGCGAGAACCAAAACCGTCTGTGAGTAGCAAGTGGGTCAAGACGAAGGTGGGGTTGCTGGACTGAGAAGAAGGGGAAAGGCCCAGACTTTTTCACCTGATCACAGGAAAGGTCATCTTAAGCTGTCCCAGGACATATCCAGGCCTTCAAGTCCCTCCTCTTGCAGCTGACGTGGTGGCAAAGGGAGGGAAGGAGGCCCTGCTTCTAGCATCCCCTTGCCCGTTAGCCGGCACTGCCTGTACATCTTGACACAACTCTTGTAATGGGACCAGCATACCTTCGGGCCGCCTCTCACCCTATATACCCTGGAGGGCACTTCACTCAGTAGGGAAACAGCTACTGGAGATCCCCGGCCCCAAGGAGATACGCCTTGCCTCGACCAGGGCCCAGGCCTTTTCGTCCCTGGCCTCAACTTGGTGGAATTCTCTGTCCGAGACAACTCAGACCCAGTGGGATCTTCTAGCGTTCCGCTGGGCCTGTAAAGCAGAGATGTTCCGCCAGGCTTTTGGTGATTGAGGCGGGCGGGCCTCCTGTTGGCCTCCTACCAAGGGGAGGGGATCCACACACCCCGTTTTTTTCGTTCATCGTTGTGCACCGGCCTCCGTGGACTCGGTGGTTATGCAGGACTGTGAAATCCGCTCTGTCTTGAATTTTGCTGTCAGTTTTAATTGTTTTCGCTGTATTTCTATTTATTGTGTATTGTATTTTAATTGGGTTGTGATCCGCTCTGAGCCTGCATTGTGGGGAGAGCGGACTGTAAGTCCAATTAATAAATAAATATAATGTTGGGACCACCTGAAGTCTGCAGGAGAGGGTGGGCTCACAGAAGCTGTGCAGGCAGAAGGCTGTCCCGGGTTCTTAGTCGCCCGTTCAGAGTCCAAAGATGTCTCGCTACTACAGGCTGGAGCAGGCCGTCTTTGGTTGAGCTCCCAATAAGGTGAGTTTGGGTGGAGGCTCTGCATAAGTTTGCATGCGTAGACCTTCACAAAGGGAGGGACGGGGGGAGCCACTCCCCACAAGCCCCTTCCCACCATTCACTTGCTTCTTAAGCAGGAAATTAACTACCCCCGAGTGATGCCCCCCCCATCAATTTTACCTTCTGTGGGGCTAGTATGGACTCTCATTCATTCACAGCCGCCCTTGCTTTTCTGAAACGATGTGCTGCGCCCAGCTAGAGAGTGTCACCTTAAAGAGTAAACATTTATTTCTCTTGCATCTGAGGAAGGGAGCTGTGACACACATGAGCTCATAGAGAAATAAACGCCAGTCTTTAATTTATTATATTTATATTCCGCCCTCCCCGCTTTCGCAGGCTCAGGGCGGATCGCAGGCTCAGGGCATACCACTGGAGTTTTATTTTGCTGCAGTAAGCTAACACAAGCTACTCCGTGCCTGTCTGAGAGTTTCTCTGCACAAGAGATCTTACACAGGGATGCTCAGGTGAAAGATCTTACCCTTGTTCTCCCATTGTGGATACACATGCACTGCTAGAGAGAGAGAGCACACTTGAATATAAGACCACACAGAAAATCAATCACTTGACAGTCCCCTTGTAAGATGTCTTGTGTAGAGAGAACTCTGAGTATTGGTTAGATCCTAGTGAGACCAACGAAAAGCTTATTTTCAAATCCACAGCCAATGTGTTGTGAAAAGGATTGTGTGTGTGTGCACACATGCATGTTGTGAAACACTTAGGGCCAGGGCTTTTTTTCTGGAAAAAGAGGTGGTGGAACTCAGTGGGTTGCCAGCACAGGCGGGAGGTGGTGCCCCTGGTACCACATGTGTGCGTGCAAAGTGCACGCATGCTCCCAGGGCCAATGACGTCATTTTGGATCAGCTGGAACAAGGGGGGAGTTTTTAAAAGTTTAAATCACCCTCAGCGAAAATGATCACATGGCTGGTGGCCCTGCCCCCTGATCTCCAGACAGATCAGGGGAGCGGGGCCACCAGCCATGTGACCATTTCCAAGAGGTTCCGGAACTCCGTTCCACCGTGTTCCCACTGAAAAAAAGCCCTGCTTAGGGCCCAATCCTACTTTATATCAAATGCAAAATGATCTGACTTGCGAGGGAAGAGCCCTTTACTGACTCACAGCGTCTGGTTTTCACTCTCAATGCTCGGCCAATTCTGTCTTCTTCAGAGGCCCTGGGGGCAGTGAGGGATGGAATGATGGCTCCAGTGGCAAAGAGAGTCTTTGGCACCTTGGGGGGGGGTCTTCTGCCCGTGTCCCCTGGTCCTCTTGGGTGAAACCCACACAGAGACTGAGAAACCAAACAAGCTGTCAGCCAGGCCCTGCTGACAGTAGGCCAAGAAAGGGGCTACGCTTTCACTCGACAAGTCTCTGCTTAGTTTTGGCTTGGCTGCATCCATGATTTCCCAGGACCCCCGGACGCTCTTCTTCAGATGAATCTCTGTATCCTTGATGATCAGCCGCTGCGTTACTTCTCCTTTGTGGCAGCAGCATTGGAGCAAAAGATAGCTTGCGAAAATTAGCCCCCTCCCTTAAGGGGAAGATCGGTGCCTGGAGGGGCACTTTGTGGCACAGTTACCAGATTGGGCACCTGAGTCCATCTCGCTGCCAGCGTGGGGCGTTGTGGTTCTCCTGGATGTCAAAGCACAGTAAGGCAAAAGGAAGGCCTGAAACCTCTGAGGGACAAGAAAGGCAAGCGGACATTGTCACGTGAAAGGAAGTTGGGCCCTCCGTTACACTGGTATCAGCTGCTTGACCCCCTCTCCACAATTCTTGAGAAGTTGCATTCGTTTGTCACTCGTTTCTAAGTCAAGTGGGTCATTTCCTAGTCATTTCATTGCAATTCAGCTCCCTTGTGGAAATCGGACATTTTCAGTATGTTCTCCTCTATGGCCACTACCTTGACCGGAAAATACAGTTGGCAGCTAAATGGAATGTTGAGAGTGAATTCAGGAATGTCAGCCCCGTGGGGCAAATCGGTTCTCCCTTTCTTTCTAAGTACCACAGCACAGAGACGTTAATGGGACGAAGAATTTCTTCCAATGAGACCACGAAACACCGTCCTTCCGTGCTGTGGCAACGTTGCCACCCTTTCGGCATTTTAACCTTCCTTCCTCCCACCGTGCTGTGGCAACGTTGCCACCCTTTCGGCATTTTAACCTTCCTTCCTCCCACCATTCGCTAAACAAACCGAGGATCTTGGGACCAACATTTGTTCCTTCGTGGAGCCACAGGAGCCAGCTGGCATTCCTGAGGAACCAAACTCGTTCCTGCCACAGGAAGATGATCTAGGATGCAGAATTTGTTAGCAGCTATTGTGTGAGGGCGTTTCATCCACACGCAATTATGAATTGGTGATGTGGTAACTGAGCTCATTCCTCACCAGATCCTTCCGAGTGGCTGTCATGAGGCATGTGGTTGCACGTGAGGAGACGATGCGCGTTCAGAAAGTTCGATACAGTCGGTTGGCCAAGAAACGACGACACACATGAATTAGACGGTGGCTGTGGTTCCCTTGAGGTTGCGTTGTTCCTTCAGGATTAGCCCTCCAAAAGACCGTGGTCCCCTGCCGTGTGGCCGCTACCATCTACAGAAGGGGGAAGATACTTTGTAGGACACCTAATGGAATTGGCAACGTGTGTGGTGCTCAGGTAGAGCGGGTTGGTTAGAAGAGATTCGCCTTGAGGGGGTTTGGCTTCCTATGGAAAGAAGACAGGACGCCGGAGAAAGGTCCTGGCATGGCTTCAGCCGGCTGCCAAGCTTTCAGGAGATCGGCTGTGTTGGTGGCACCATTGCTGGTGGTCACGCCAGGCCAGAGGGGAGCCTTGAGCGCCTGGGTGACATGGCTGGGCCCCAGGCCTTGCCCGGTGCCAGGACTTGGGCTCAAGCTGCTGCCAGGACTGTTCAGGTTGCCGGTTGTGGGTAAAGAGGCAGTGCTGTCAGGGGTTGGGCTGCAGTTAGATTCCTTGGACTCATCATCTTCCGAAGACGAGCGGGGGTCGGGCTTCTTGCTAGCTGTGGAGCTGCCATTGTTGGCATTCTGCCCTTTAGCATTGGCCGCCCGCTCTTGCTTGCGGAACTTGGCACGGCGGTTCTGGAACCAAACCTGGATGAAAAAGAGACAGGCAGGCATTGAGGGTGTGGCCAAAACACTTGGAAGCTGTCCTTGATTTATATAAGAAGGTCCACTGGAGCCCACAAATGAGGAACAAGGAGTATATTCCAGCAATGTATAACATTAGGTTCATAGCCAGTGATGTTACAATGCAAAAAAATTCATTATATAAAACAAATAAGAGTGCAATATCCAAATTACCAGGGCTTTTTTTCAGTGGGAACACAGTGGAATGGAGTTCCGGCACCTCTTAAAAATGGTCACATGGCCGGTGTCCCCGCCCCCTGATCTCCAGACAGAGGGGAGTTTAGATTGCCCTCCGTGCCACCAAGCAGCGCGGAGGGCAATCTAAACTCCCCTCTGTCTGGAGATCAGGGGGCGGGGACACCGGCCATGTGACCATTTTTGCCAAGGGCAATTTAAACTTTAAAAAAATTCCCCCTTGTTCCAGCTGACCCAAAGTGACGTCATTGTGCAGTCTTGAGTTCCACCACCTCTTTTCCCAGAAAAAAGCCCTGCCAATTACATAATCTAACAAAACATATAGAAAGATCATGTGTTTAGAGATTATTTTCTTTCACCAAGGATAAAGTATCCCATTCAAATAAAATTTCTGTCCAACTTTCACCTGCAGTCTACGTGATTCAAGGGAGCAACTAAATCATGTTAGAGACAAGTGACAACTATTGATTCGGAGCTTTGCCATTGGAAAGGTAATGTTTAATAACCACCCAGCAAAGACTTCGAAACAACGTTCTGCTAGCTGATTACCACTTCCTGAATTCAGCACCTACATTTTCTTTGGCTGTAATCTTTGGATTCCTATAGATGAGAGGCGGACATACAATTCATTTGAATTGGAAATTTTATCCTTAGTGAAAGAAAATAATGTAAGCCACAAGGAAAGGTGGGGCATAAATATTTTAACTGATAAATATTTATTGTGTGTGATGTAACAGTGTGGAATAGGGGTTAGAGAATTCGGTTAGGATCTGGGTGGCCCAGGTTCAAATCCCCACTGCGCCGTGGAAGCTTACTGGGTCGCTTCGGGCCTATCATACACTCTTCCCATGTACATGTCAGGCCTGTGTTCCCTCATGCTGCTCTGCATGAAATGTGTTAGGGGGGTGCACTGCCATTCTTAAGGGTTTGGTTGCCTCCCTTAAATGTCTTAGTTGGCTAGGCAAGTGCACCTTGCCTTCAGTGCACGTACAGGCAATAACAACAACAACAGGCCTTTTATACTGCTCTTCTAGACAGATTAGTGCCTCACCCAGAGCGGTGAACAAGTTAGTGTTGTTATTATCCCCACAATGCAGCTGGGGAGCTGGGCTGGGAGGAGTGGCTGACTCAAGGCCACCTACTGAGCTCATGGCAGGAGTGGGATTCGAACCAGCAGAGTGCTGATTTGCAGCTGGACCACAGTTCAACTTAACACCCACTCAGAATAGCTTAAAAGCTATGTTGTTATTATCCCCACAACAACAATCACCCTGTGAGGTGGGTGGGGCTGAGAGAGCTTCAAGAAGCTGTGACTGACCCAAGGTCACCCAGCTGGCTTCAAGCGGTGGAGTGGAGAATCAAACCTGGCTCTCCAGATTCAAGTCCTGCCTCTCTTAACCACAACACCAGACATCAGTTTATGAATGTCGAGGTCCCCTGCAGTTCACAGGCTGCCATTTCACAACCTGAAGCTGCCGAGTTCTGCTTTGGGACTATCGAGAATGTACTGTAGAACAGCTATAGTTTTCAAATCATATCTTCATCCCAAAGATCACCTCCGACTCTCCTCTTTTAAAACCACAGAAGGAAGCACGGTGAACGAACACAGCAGGGGCTCAGGGGCTTGGGCCCAGGGTGTGGTGCTTACAAAGCATCCCACAGTAAAGGCCTGGGATGCTACAAGCACACACCCGTTTTCCTCTGGGGGATGCAGGAGGCTTTGCTAGCAGCAGGCCTGCCCATCTATTTTGAGCAAGAGGATCTTATTTAGAATGGGTGGGTGGGAAACACTCACTCACTCACTCACTCACTCACTCACACACGATGCACTTACCTGCACTCTGGCTTCAGTGAGGTCTATTTTGAGGGCCAGCTCTTCCCTGGTGTAGATGTCCGGGTAGTGAGTCTCAGCAAAAACTCTCTCCAGCTCTTTCAGCTGTGAGCTGGTGAACGTTGTCCGAATCCTCCGCTGCTTCCTTTTCTCATTGATGGTGGACGGGTCCGAGAAAAACTTGTAGGGAACTAGTTGGGAGAACAAACAGAGAAGAGCGCTTGGCTTAGAACTGGAAATTAGGAGGGGTCTTTTCCAGGATAAGGCACCTGAAAGGGGCAGATATTGCGGCCTGTTATCTAGGAGAATGAGATGGTACTTCAAGGTTTTCAAACACTGGTAGAACCACCTGCCTGTCGCCATTTTACCCTCGGCATTGATGGATATAGATTTGGAGGTTTTTTATATACTTATTTTTATATACTAAACCTATGCTTTTTCAGTATTACATGCTTTGCACTTTTTCTATGCTCAGGAGCCAAAGTACTACTTGTAGTGTAACCTGTAAGAATTTGACACTTGAAACAAGAAGACTTGAAACTCTGTAAGAACTGGTATACTGCTTTTAGGGCTGCACTTATATTATATGTTATATTATTCTATAGATTCCAATAGAAATCAGTACCAGAGAGCCTTTTGTAGAAAACTGATTTGACGCAGCAAGCTGGTTTTGGCCACCTGTGGTATTATCTTCCTTAAAGCTGAGAAGAAACTGGGGAAAAGGGCACGAATAGGAAAACATCCTATCCACAGAATACAGTTATCAGAAGATATCAAGGCACCAGATTGAGACTCATTGGCGCCCTTGAAAGTATTATGCCCAGAAGAAAGTAGGTAAAAGGTTAGACAGTGTCCTTCCAAAATGAGGGCAGAGGAAAAAAAACTGTGAAGACTGGAATTCCCCCAAATAGAGGGGCCAGCCCAGAATTGCATCTTCAAATCAGAACTGACCCTAGATATGTTACGAGCCAATAAGATATCAAATATTAGAATATTGTAATATTGTTATGATTATCTGAAAGTACTAATTGCCTGTGCTTCTATTGTAATTTTGATGAGCTCCGGACACAAGGAGACCACCTACTCCTGTGAAAATGGGCTCCTCCATTGTTTAAATTAAACAATCATATATTGCTTCATTCTACAGGACTCTGTGGTGTGTCTCTCTCTCTTATTGTGATTGGTGAGAGGGACACCTAAGGCACAAGTTTGTGCATAACACCATAGATCTTGAGTGCCTCTGAAATCTGAGGAGAATACCTTTGGCTGGTATCGCACGAGTTTCTGAAACGACAACACTGAATCATTTCGGACACTACTCAAAATGAGTACTAGCAAGGTGGCCTGAAGGAATGCAGAACCTAATTCTGCCCCAGCGGATTCCCCCATCACTCTGTGGTTTTGTTTTTGCATATAGGGGGATTGTGCAATAAGAATTCTCCAATGTTGACTGAAGTGTTTTAATTATTACGCCGCTTGTTTCATATATTTTTATCCGCTCTGAGCCTGGTTCTCAGGGAGAGTGGAATACAAATGTAATACGTAAATAAAAGAAGAAAAGGCTATGCATGGTAACCTGGGACTGGGTCCAAAAGAATAGTGCCGCTTGCACTTGTAGAAAGAGGAGTTAATTGTTCAAATAATACAACATTTGCAAAATGGTATAAAGCATATTCTACACTATGAAATCAGATGTTCTCTCACCAGGAAAAGGTGGGCACTGTGATCTACATAGATTGTGCCATCCATATATATTTGCATCATTTATTCTTCTTCTGGAACTTGTTTGTGGAATATGAAGGTTTTATAACAATAATATTTGATTTATATCTCACCCTTCAGGACAACTTAATGCCCACTCAGAGCAGTTTACAAAGTATGTTGTTGTTATCCTCACAACAAAACACCCTGTGAGGTGGGTGGGGCTGAGAGAGCTCCAGAGAGCTGTGACTGACCCAAGGCCACCCAGCTGGCTTCAAGCAGAGGAATAGGGAATCAAACACAATTCTCCAGATTAGAGTCCTGCTGCTCTTAACCACTACACCAAACTGGCTCCCTGATGTTGAATTCCCCATTCTGTACTAAGTTCCATGCTTGTGTGGAACGGGGTGGGGAGTTGGAGACTGTGGTGTGGGATATTGGGCGAGCCTAACACTTTGCTCTGAAATTATGTTACATCTCAAGTGGCTGAGGTGGTTCAGTGTTTTCCTGCCAGGGCACCTTGACGATCACAGAACCAAAGAGCTGGGAGGAACCCCAAAGGTCATCTAGTCCAACCCCTTGCACAATGCAAGCAATTTACAGCTACCACCCCACACTCCACCAGTGATCCCTGCTCAATGCTCAGAGGAAGGTGGGGGGGGGGAACCAAGATCCCCATGGAACAGATTTTTATCCGTGTCTTTACTAAGGCTTCCACTATGGCACAGAGTTGTTTTCTACTGCCCCAGCAGGTTGGATCAGAACCAACGGCTTGAAATTAAATCAAAAGAATTTTCAGCTAAACTTTAGGAAGAACTTCCTGACAGTCGGAGCGGTCCCTCAGTGGAACAGGCTTCCTCGGGACGTGGTGAGCTCACTTTCTTTGGAGGTTTTTAAGCAGAGGCTCAATGGCCACCTGACAGCAAGGCTGATTCTGTGAACCTGGGCAGATCATGAGGGGGTGGGCAGGAAGGGCTGAATCAGTGCTTACTTCTTGCAGCCCCTTCTTACATGCCCAGGGTAATGCCAATTGCTGCTCTGGGGTCAGAAAGCAATTTTCCCCAGGCCAGTTCGGCTAGGGATCCTGGAGGTTTTTTGCCCTCTTCTGGGCATGGAGCAGGGGGCACTGGGTGTGTGTGTGGTGGGGGGAGGTAGTTGTGAATTTCCTGCATTGTGCAGAGGGTTGGACTAGATGACCCTGGAGGTCCCTTCCCACCCTATGATTCTATCTCATCCTAAAGATGTATCTTTACTCTTGGATAGCTTTCAGCAATTCATTAAGACTTGCCAAACTGAACCTGCTCTTTGAACAGGTTTTGCTTATCAGTACAAAGATTTATAGTGTTCTTCTTGCAAGGCTTTTTCCCCCTCAAGACACCCAGAAACCTTCTAGAGTTTATTTATTTCTTTTTATTGAAATACACCCTAGTCTTTTAAAGAAGCAAGATATCAAAACATATATGATTATTAATATAAATCCTACAAACATGGAACACAGAAAAGCAATAAGAATTAGGTTTGCTAACATTTCCTAATTGACTCTTAAGTTTAAAACAATCAAAGTTTCTATGAAATGCATTAAGATTCCCATAGCAATGGTAAAATTCTCACCTAGGTCCCCAAGAGATTTCTTTCAGTCCAAACTCTGATGTACTATATAAGTTGGCAATTTTATAGGTTATCAGGCAAATATCTAAGATCTTTTTCATGTGATAACATAGATAAACTATGATTGATTTAATGCTTAATTAAATATCCATATTTTCTATTGTATAACATTCTAATTAGCCAAAAAGTGATGTTATATCCAACTTGCAAAACAAAACTATATATCTGTGAGAGGTGACAGAAAAAAAGTTAAGTTAGTAGATCACCATTAGTCCATTCTGTGACTGAAGAACATTAAGTTAGATAGAGTCCACTATTTTTAATTGGCTGTCAAAAATGAAAGCACGCCTAGGTTTAGTAAAGAGTCCAGTAGCACCTTTAAGACTAACCAACTTCACTGTAGCATAAGTTTTCGAGAACCACAGCTCTCTTTGTCAAATGCATCTGACGAAGAGAGCGGTGGTTCTCGAAAGCTTATGTTTCAATAAAGTTGGTTAGTCTTAAAGGCGCGACTGGACTCTTTACTGTTTTGCTGCTACAGACTAAGACGGCTAACTCCTCTGGATCTAACACCTATATTTGTTATACAACACTCTGAAAAAACTACAAGACAGTTCATGCAAAGTACAGAAGTTCACTTAGAATACAAGAGTATTGCTTTGTGTAATGTGTCTTAAACTATATCACTGCCACAACCAGCCAATCTGGCCTGGAGGAAAGGCCATCCTGACCCCAGAGTGGAGACTGGCACATAAGAAAGGCCCACATGAGCCAAGCATTGGCTAATCCCTCCCTGCATGCCAAGCTCAGACTTGGCAGGTCACCCTTGTACCAGCCCAACATTTTCAGGTTGTAAAAATTTCCCCAAAGTGCCCTAGAGCCTGGGTAGGAAGCAATTGGGCAATTCTAGCAGGAAGTCCTGCAAACCTTTCCTGCTAACCCAATATTGCAGCAACTCAAAGGAGGGCTGCGTATGCTCAGGGAAAGCAGGGTGCATGGGCTCACGGGTCCTTTTGTATTGCACAGCGACAGGGCTGGGTGCTGGCTGGACCAAAGTCCTGGGTGCGAGTGCAGGTAAGGCCAGGCTGGCTCAGGAAAAGATTTGCTGATGGTCAGACACGGAGGGGAGGCAGCAGATGCAGGTGCAGGAAGGGCTCTGCGGAGGGCCTGTTTCAGGCATCCTGGGAGGCAGACAGAAGACATGGATGGGGGAAGAGAGAGAGACATCGGCCTCTGATGAACACTGGAGTCCTGAGACTGCCGGGGTAAAAGGACGAGTCCTCTCGCGGACCAAAAACTGGCTAATGAATAGGAAGCAGAGAGTGAGTATAAGTGGGCAAATATTCACAGCGGAGGGTGGTAAGCAGTGGGGTGCCGCAGGGCTCAGTATCGGGTTCGGTGCTTTTTAACTTGTTCATTAATGATTTGGAGTTGGAGGTAAGCTGTGAAGTGGCTAAGTTTGCGGATGACACTAAATTGTTCTCAGGGTGGTGAGAACCAGGGAGGGTCGTGAGGCACTCCAGAGGGATCTGTCGAGGCTGGGCGAGTGGGCGTCAACGTGGCCAATGAGGTTCCACGTGGCCAAGTGCAAAGTAATGCACATTGGGGCCAAAAATCCCAAATATAAATACGCAATGATGGGGTCCGAACTGGCGGAGACTGACCAAGAGAGAGATCGTGGAGTTGTGGTGGATAACTCACTGAAAATGTCGATACAGTGTGTGACGGCAATAAAAAAAGGCCAACGCTATGCTGGGGATTATTAGGAAGGGAACTGAAAACAAATCAGCTAGTATCCTAATGCCCCTGTATAAATCAATGGTACGGCCTCGTTCGGAATACTGTGTACAATTCTGGTCACCACACTTCAAAAGAGATATCATAGCCCTGGAAAAAGTGCCGAAAAGGGCAACTAGAATGATTAAAGGGATGGAACACTTCCCCTGTGAAGAAAGGTTAAAGCGCTTGGGGCCCTTTAGCTTGGAGAAACGACGACTGAGGGGAGACGTGATAGAGGTCTACAAGATTATGCATGGGATAGAGAAGGTAGCGAAAGAAGTATTTTTCTCCCTTTCTCACAATACAACAACTCGTGGGTACTCAATGAAATTGCTGAGCAGTCGGGTTAGAACGGATAAAAGGAAGTACTTCTTCACCCAAAGAGTGATTAACACATGGAACTCACTGCCACAGGAGGTGGTGGCAGCTTCAAGCATAGACAGCTTCAAGAGGGGATTGGATAAACATGTGGAGCAGAGGTCCATCAGTGGCTATGAGCCACAAGGTATAGATGGTACTCTCTGTCTAGGGCAGTGATGCTCTGTATTCTTGGTGTGTGGGGGGGGGATCAGTGGGTGGTCTTCTAGTGTCCCTTCGCCACTGGCAGACATCCTGGTGACACCTGGTGTTTTGGCCACTGTGTGACACAGAGTGTTGGACTGGATGGGCCATTGGCCTGATCCAACATGGCTTCTCTTATGTTCTTATGTTCTCTTATGGGCCTTCCTCTGGCCAGCGCTTGTGCTGACGGACATTTCTAAATTCTGCGATGGGTACAAAGCATGCCCACGTTTGCCTCTCACGTTTCCATCATTCTCTTCTTGCAGCAAGAGCTGTGAGAAAAGGAATACCCGATCCCTAAACTCTAGAAGTCCTGCACTACATTCTGCTCATATGGCGCCGGGTGCTCCCCACACTTATCCAAGCCTTTGGCAACCTGAAAGGGAGGAGCCTTCTTGAAGGGGGAAGGGCAGACAGCAGCAGTCCTGGAAAGGACACCCCCCCAACCACACCCCCTCCCCAAAGAGCCAGCTGAAGAGAAAGGAGGGGCTATTCTGGAAGCAGCTGAGAGGCTGGTTCCCGGGTAGTTTCGACGCGCGCTGCCTCTTTCAACCCAGATTTTAAAGGAATCCTTACTTACAGTTGGAGCCAGTAAGCAAGACATGGTTCAGTCAGAAGCCAGGTACATCTTTAGATTTATTTGTAGACTAGCAGTAAATTCATGATGACTTTTGCATCCTTGCTTGAGGGGGTAAGTTGCTGAACAAAGGAGGGAAGAGGACCATAAAACTACTAGCACTCTAACAGGAAGATCTACAATAAACTTCTCAAATGTCCCGCTGTCCCAATGTTGGAGAGGGAACTACAATTCCCATGAGTACCAATTGTTAAAGGGACAGCACATAGTTCTGACTACGCAGATACAGAGGCTTGCTAAGCTGTGGTGACAGTACAGCGGCCACTGGGCCATGGGGGTGGGGTGGGGGAGCTCTGGAACCAGTGGCCTTCCAGCATCCCCCCCCCCCCGCTGTAAACTACATGGCGGATCCATTCTGTTTCTTTTCCTGTATATATTTTTTTATTTATTTGAGCAATAAACAATACATAAAAGATAAAAACAAAATTATCTATCAAACAAACCAAATTAACAATACATATAAACATAAAAAGGAAAAGGAGAAAAATGAGAAGAAAAAGAAGACAGAGAAAGAAAATAAAAGAAAAACTAACAGCACAATCCTTAGCAGAGTTACGTTGGTCGAAGCCCATTGATTTCAGTGGGCTCAGACTGGAGTAACCTTGCTTAGGACTGCTCTGTAACTAAACTACAACCAGGGTTCCAATTTTCTCCCAAACAAATATATATCATTTTCAAATTTTCACTTGCTCTGTGTGAAGAAATGCCCTCTTTTTTCGAAAGTTTGTATTCCTTAATCCATAAATCCACATACCATCAAATCAGTATTATCTATTTCATATTTTTAAAAAGGTAAAGGTAGTCCCCTGCGCAAGCACCGAGTCATTACTGACCCATGGGGGGACATCGCATCACAACGTTTTCTTGGTAGACTTTTATTACGGGGTGGTTTGCCATGGCCTTCCCCAGTCATCAACACTTAACCCCCAGGAAACTGGGAACTCATTTTACAGACCTCGAAAGGATGGAAGGCTGAGTCAACCCTGAGCCGGCTACCTGAACCCGGCTTCCGCCAGGATCGAACTCAGGTCATGAGCAGAGCTTGGGCTGCAGTACTGCAGCTTACCACTCTGCGCCATGGGGCTCTTGAATCTATTTCATATAAAAAGCCTAAAAAGCCTATAAAATCCACTCTGTTTCTGAACCCAAAACCAGTTTGTCTCTTGGCAGAACACATGGAGGGGGGGATTCCAAAATCACACACACAGCACCAAGAAAAGGCCAGCTGTTTGTTTAAATAGTAGTACCCTGCCTTTTCCTTGTGGCTTAATGGTGTTTGCAATTCCTAAAATTAGAAACACACAAAACATAATAAACCCTCATATCCTCCTCCTCAAGAAAATGCCCACAGCTTAAATCCCATTAAAAGCCCTTGCAAATCAAAAGCTTTTGAAACTTTTAAAGACACCCTGTGCCCTTAGCCGCAGCTTAGAAGGTTGTATTATTGTAGCAAACTCGCCTTATTGGGAGCTCGACCAAAGACGGCCCGTTCTGGCCTGTAGTAGAGACACGTCTTTGGACTCTGAACAGACGACGAAGAACCCGGGACAGCCTTCTGCCTGCACAGCTTCTGCGAGCCCACCCTCTCCTGCAGACTTCAGGTGGTCCCAACATCATATTTATTTATTAATTGGACTTATCGTCCGCTCTCCCCACGATGCAGGCTCAGAGCGGATCACCACCCAATTAAAATACAATATACTATCACAGGCCATGAAGGGCTTTAAAGGTCATAAACAACATCTTGAATTGAATTCAAAAACAAACAGGCAGCCAGTGTGGTTATTTTCGGAGAGGAGGCATGCCTTCCCCTAGGCTAACTGCTGGGCTGCCACATTCTGAACCAGTTGGAGTTTCTGGATGTCTCCAAGGGAAGCCCAATGTACAGGACATGGCAGTAATCCAGCATGAAGCAAATCAAGGTTATGAAAGCATGGATTCATTGACTAGGGAGGGAGTTGGTGAAAACAAGCTGGCAACCCATGTGTAGTCGTTTTACGCTAAGTGGGATGTGCCCCCATTTGCTAGCATCTGCCAGTAATCAGGCTGCTGCCTTCTGGACTAGCTAGAGCTTCTGAGCTGTCTTTAAGGGCAGCCCCAAAGCAGAACTGATGGCAGAACTGATCAGCCGAGTCTGAGAAAGGAGAGAGTTAGGGAAGCAGACGCAGCTGACGGAAGGCACTCTTGGCCACACTCCAGCCAGCCCTTCAGGCAGCAAGGTTGGGCCCATGAGCACCCCAAGCTCCTTCGCCTGCTCTGCAGATGCCAGCTCCGCTCCATCCAAGGCAAGTGGATCCGAGCAGCCTTCCTGACCAGCATCGCCTTCGTCTTGTCTGGATTGAGCCTCGGCTCGGTCTGTCTCAGCCACCTGGCCCCAGCCTCCAAGCGCTGGCTCAGAGCCAAGACCGGTGCATCTTGGAGGCTTCGCGGGTGAAATACGGAGCTGTGTTTCATCTGCATGTTGATGGTCTTACGAAGCAGCCTCAGATATCTAACGCAGACCGTGGCTGAGAGAATCCCATGCGCTCCGCAGCACGTATCCCGTTCTGCTGATTGGGCCCCTTTGGTGGAAGCCCTTTCTGTCTGCTCAGACAGGGAAGACCAGAGCCACTGAAGAACTGCTCCTCTAATGTCAGCGCAGTGTTCCAACCAGGGGCTTAGAACAGAGTGGCCAGCTGTTCCAAGGGCCGCTGACAGCGCTATGAGGGAAGGTTGCCCCCGTCCAGCTTTGAACAGAGATCATCCATCCGTGCCACTCAAGTTGTCTTGGTTCCGAACCCAGGCCTGAAGGCAGGCTGAAGTGGGTCGGGGCAGGTGTGTCCTCCAGGAACCCCTGAAGGCGCTCTGTCCCCACATGTTCTGTCGTCTTTCCTAAAAAAGGGAAATTGGAGACTGACCTGTCACTGGCCACTGTATCCTTCCTTAGCCAGTGAATTTTTTGGAAATCAGAATTCTGTCAAGTGCTGCCTTCCAAGCTCTGGGCAGAGCTCCCTCACTCATAAAAGGCATTAACGACTCTAACCAGCAGCTCCAGCACCTTTTCCAGGCATGAGTTTGAAAGTCAAGGTGGGCATTGATCAGGAGCGCCACTGAAGGCGGTCATACCCTTTCGGCCTCTGTCCGACAAATCAGTCTGAATCTGTCTATGGAAGACAGTCAAGCAGGTGCTTCTTGTGCTACACCCACCGCACCCACCTTCGGCTGGGCCCCCGAGTTAGAACGGATGAAAGAGATTTCATTAGCAAAGAACCTTGCAAAAATATCACAGTTGGGGGCCAAATTATCACCGTTGGTGGGGTTGGACTTATTTATTTATAATTTTTTAAAATATATTTAATCAGATTTATAGCCTGCTCGCTCTTCAACCATGTTATCATGTAAGTAAAAACATGGTACCATAAATAGTATAAAAACATCACTATACAATTTGGTAAAAACAGCAGCACAGATATTGCACAACCCTCCAGCATCAACAAACCCCTTATTTATACCCCCCTTTCTCCCCATTGGGGACACAACGCAGCTTACAATGGAAAAAAGGAGAAGAGTGTATCTTCACAACAGCCCTGTGAGGTAGGATAGGTGGAGCAAATGTGGATGGCCCAAGGTCACCCAGTGGGCTTTCATGGTCGAGGGGTGACTCGAACCTTGGTCGCCCAGGTCCTAGTCTAACATTCTAACCACTACACCAGAACAGCTTCCTGCCTTTCTGCCCAACCAAGGCTACCTAGGCAGTAACAAAAAAAAAATAAGCATCATAAAAACACATCATGATACCAATTAAAAATAGGTCTTAAAAATACACATATGAAACAGAAGGTAGCCAAGTAATACCTAAGGCAGGAAGGAGGAATCACTGAGGCAGCACCAGACAAAAGAAAAAAGCCTTCACCTGCTGCCTGAAGACAATAAGAGGACAGACAAATACCCCCAGGGAGGGAGTTCCGTATTTTTGGCACCATGACCCAAAGGCCCGCTGTCGGGTGGACTTAGTTTTTATCAAGTCACGAACCACGCTCCAAACAATTCCTGTAAGGGGAACAAGATTTGACCGGTGCAGTGATAGCAGAGAAGAAAGCTGCTTATCTCAACATCCCTGCTGCCTCCTCGGCCTGCTCATGAGCTGTACTACAGCATGCTCTGCTTGATACACCCCAGATCTTTCACCAACAATGTGCAGTTGTCTCCTAGTCCATTTTTATACCCACCAGTTCCCTCATACATTGCTTGGTTAAGGTGTATGAAGAAGAAGAAATTAAGTCTATTTCTGACCAGTATGCAACCTTCCAGAGTCACACAGTGCTCTTAAGCAGAATCAATCTTGAACCATTTGGATGTCCAACATTCTGGGTGTTTCTCTAGTCAAAGCCTTGCAAGGGCTGAGATTGGCTCCAACCATTCGTGGCGCAGAGTGTTTGGCAGGACAAAAATACCTGGAACCAGCCCTGACAATATTTTAAAATTAATCCAGTGCCATTGATAGCTAATCATATATCCTATAATCAGAAATGCAGACAAATGTTTAAGGAATTATCGTCTATGTAAACCCTCCCCTCCTCCCTTCAGTGAGGAAGAAGACGCCTAAAGCAAGCTATTTGCGCCCCATCCATTCCATAGTATAAAAGGTGAACGGAAAGTGCTCCAGAAAGGAACATTTTAATAGAATTCAAAGCCTTGCACAATGGTGCAGGGCTGGCCACACAACTGCACACACAAGCTATCCAGGGCAATAATATTTTGCAAGGGCCCCGAGGAAAAGACCCCCTCCATGCAAGCCAAAAGGGGCGGGTCAGAGGGCCCCTGGCAGTGCTGCAAAGAATGCTAGTTGTACAATAAATAGCTTTTGGGGGAGGGAGGCAAAGCATCTGGGAATATTCTCCCCTCCAAAAATCGTTTGCGCCTCATCCTCTGCTACTAGATATCCCGGGAAGCAACACAACGTCAGCTAACAAGGCGTGGAGGAAACGCAAAAGAGCAACTCGTTCATCAGCCGCCTTGAGCATTTTCTTTGTAAAGGAAAAATGTCCCAAGTCAGAAAAGAAAAGCGTCTGTTGGCTGCATTAGGGGCTGCTTCTGAAGGAAAGAACATAACCTGCTTAACATATCTGCTGCTTTAAATATGTACTCCTATGTACCACCAGTGCTTCATGTTGTCTAATGTTAGTCCTAGAATTGATTATGTTCTGCTCCAGTATTTTTTCTACCCTGTATTGGATTCTTGCTAATACTATGTCTTTTAAACTTCTATCTATTTACCCTGTGGCAATGTTTATGAAATGTCCTTGATACTGATTGTACTAATCTCATGCTGTGTAATCCGCCTTGAATCTCAGTGAGAAAGGCGGACTATAAATGACATATGTATTGTCAAAGGCTTTCACGGCCGGAGAACGATGGTTGTTGTGGGTTTTCCGGGCTGTATTGCCGTGGTCTTGGCATTGTAGTTCCTGACGTTTCGCCAGCAGCTGTGGCTGGCATCTTCAGAGGTGTAGCACCAAAAGACAGAGATCTCTCAGTGTCACAATGACATAAATAAAATAAAATAAATAAAATAAAAACAAGATCTTGTTCGTGTCTTGTCTTGAAAACCCTGCAGGGTTGCCATAAATTGGCTGTGACTTGACAGCACTTTTTACATATGGGGGGAGAGCACTCCGGGGCATATTCACTCATTCATTCTTTCATTCATTCATTCATTGTGGGCCTTTCTCAGTGAGACCCAAAAGGGATCACACGGTGCAAGTCAACAGAACCACAGCTAGGACATTCATTTAGCACTTTTTTTTAAAAAATCGCTCTCTTCTGCCAGCAGATATTTCATGCGCCCCAATTTTTTTCCGGATTGGGCCGTCCCATTCTGGCCTTGCTCAAAAGTATTTCTGGGGGTCTTTTTCTGCACAATCCAAAGTCTTGCGTCAGGTTCCTTCCTCTCCCGAACGGGGCTGCTGGAGGAGCCCGTCTCCTGCCTGGGGGACCGCCCTTTCTGTCGCACCTGAGGCCAGAGCGGGGAAGCGTTTTCCCTCCAGGTGCCTCAAGCAAGCTGGCCAAGCCGCCAACCTCTGCCTGCCGTGCAACCCGGGCTTGGCTAGCTGGCCTGAGCCCTCCGGAGCTTCGGGCAGGGCAGCTGCTCTCTGGATGTGCCATGCTGGGGAAAGGGGCGCGCCCCAAGGGAAGTGCTCCAATGCCCTTGCCCAGCAGACCTGCCCCGCCCCCCCTTAATGGGCTCTTTTGTGATAGGGACCATCAAAGCGCCTCGCAATTCGCACTTGATCCGCTGCTTCAAAGGCCGCCCGATGATACTGGGTGGGGTCACTCCGGAGTGACTCCGGAATGCAGCGGCGGGATCCTTCCCCTTGTTCTCACTTAAAACCGGGTCCGCAAAGCCCTCTGGCTCGGCCGGGGCCCCGCGGGTGGCACGCTGGGCTCCTTTCACCTCCAGCTGCCAGGAATTTATTTATTTATTTACTTGTGTCATTTATAGTCCGCCTTTCTCACTGAGACTCAAGGCGGAATCCACAGCGTGAGATTAGCACAAGGACACAAGGTCACCCACTTCCATAACCCACGCCATCGGGGAAATAGATACAAGTTCACAAAGACATTCGCAGGAATCCAATTCAACATAGTGGGGAAGCCTGCGGTCCCTAACTCATTCGCGAAGCATCCGAGAGCCCCTCCCTACAATACAGCCCTCCTATCTGAGTAAAAAGCCTTTTTGAATAATTCGGTTTTGCATCGTTTGGGACGCCACCTCGTTCTTGACCGTGATATTAGGCGCTTACTTGGGAGTAACAGCTATTGAAAATCAAGGAGGCCCGCTTTGGCCCTGAAGTGCGTTCCCCCTCCACCTTCTTAGGGCAATTAGTCCGGAGCGGGCGGAATTCACACGAGCTGCAGCGCCTCGACCGCGCACCGGTTTCCTCGAATATAAAGCCCCGCAGGCGCTGCCGGCGCACAAGGGGGGCCCCTGACAGCGAGAGCTGCGCGCCTCCTCCCTGTGCTCACCTACTTTTTTGGGGGGGGGGGAGAGAAAGATCCCACACGCCTTCACTTCACAAGACTCGGACCAGTAACCTGGATCCACACGGAATTTAAATCTCACCTACTGAGCCAAACAAAAATTACTCCGCACAATACCGGAAAAGCAAGCTGGCACTGTTCACGGATTCAGAGGAGTTAGCCGTGTTAGTCTGTAGTAGCAAAATAGAAAAGAGTCCAGTAGCACCTTAAAGAGTAACCGACTTTATTGTAGCAGAAGCTTTCGAGAGCCGCAGCTCTCTTTGTCAGATGCATGTGACGAAGAGAGCTGTGGTTCTCGAAAGCTTATGCTACAGTAAAGTTGGTTAGTCTTAAAGGTGCTGCTGGACTCTTTTCTATTTTGTACACGGATTGTACTTGGTTCACTGCAACGTGTGAACAGAGCTTACGTGTTCAGTGTGCACGTCACGATTTTAGCACCCCATAACTCGAGCCTTACATTCCACCGCTGCAGGGCCGGACGCGCTATTGCAACGGGTATTCGCGCCCTGGTCCCCCGTTTTATTTTTAGACAGACAATTTATGTTTTATGAGTTGGGGGGTTGCTTTAGCTTGCAAGCCCGCTGGAGCAGAATTCTGGGGAGGCGGCAGGCACCCTCCCTGAAGAACACTTGAAAATCCAAATGGCCGCGCTTGCAGGTGGGCTTCGTTGCACAGGGTGGAGAGGGCCTTAAGCCCCACTCCGTTCGCGGGAGCATCAAATCGCAGCCTCCGCGGGGAGAGGGAGCGAGCCGCTGCTCCCCTTAACTGGTTTCAGAGGCGTTCCCCCAGCCCTAACAGGCGCCTCTTATTTTTGTGGGAACTAAAGACAGTTAAAGCGCTCGATCTCACCGGCCGCTTGATCTGGTTCTTTGCGAACTCTCAGCCACGTCTGGAAGGCCCGGGTCTGGGGCAAACCCAAGCGCGCTGCGCCCGGCGGGCGAGAGAAACCCTCTTCCCGGGGCAAAGGCGGCGGCGGCTCCAAAGGTCAAACCGGCACTCACAACAGGGCTGGATCCTGCTCAAGTGAAGGCTGCGATCCTGAAGGTCTTCCCGGAGAATAACTGCCCCCTCCCCCCTCCAGCGACTTCTGGCCAAGAAGTGCAACAGACCGGACTGGAAGCTGCGCTCTTTCCTTGCAAGGAACATAGCCCGCTTAAATACGGACCTCTGGGAGGACTGACTTCAAAGCGTTTTCACTTTAGCAGGATCGGGCCCTGCCCATTGACCGCGATCTATCGTTCGGGCGGCTCACAGGCTCGGCTGCTACCGTCTCCTCCGTGGCCCGCTCCTCGGAGAACCCGCCCAGAGGCCGGATCCGTTTGAGCCCAAACCACCTCGGTGCTCCCTCGGCCTTGGGATCTGGCACTGGAGCTCCTCGTGGCCGGCAGCGCCAGCGCAGAGAAAAAGTCTCTTGCAGAGCGGCTCCCACTCTGTCCCCATTCCGTCGCCATGGCGCGTTGGTCGCTCCAACCTTTCACGGAGGCCATTTCCACACACGTTGAATAATGCACTTTCAATGCACTTTCGCAATCCTTTGGAAGTGGATTTTTTGTTCCACCCATGGAAAAGCAGTTCCAAATGTTCACTAAAGAGTATTGAAAGTGGATTATCCAACCTGTGTGGAAGCAGCTGGAAAGGAGAACGAAATACCCCTCCGCTGGAAATGGGTCGGGGCCCGCGCAAAAGCCCTGCTTTTTTTGGCCAGAACCGGGACCCCTCCGGGATTATTCTAAAGAAGCGTCCATTTCAGTTCAGGAACAAAGCAAGAAGGAGCAGCCTGCAACAGAGCCCTCTTTAGCGTCAACCTGGACTCTTCGGGAGAAAGAAAATCGGCGTTCGAAGAATAATGCAATTTATTCCAGAAGAAGGTTCGGTGGGTCAGGAAAGGAGCCCCCCCCCCCCCCGGTTTCGGTCCTCTCTTTGAGGTGCCGCTGAGTGCGCTTTCATTCTGTTGCGACAACTAAGCGAATTAAACCCCAATGGGTCGAGATTTTAGGAGGAGGTTTTAGAAGGAAACCGTGCGGTGCAACGGCGGCGGGTCCGTATTGTTGTCGGCTCTCTGGAAAGATAGCGCCGAGTTTGGCAATTTTGCCTCCTCTCGGGGATTCCGTTCGTCTGAACGCACCTCGGGTCAGCTCTGGAAAACCGGCTTCCGGCACCTTTCCCAGGTTCTCCCGATTGCTAAAAATGTCACCAGTATGCATTCCAGGAAACTCCCGCTGGGCAGGGGCTCCGTTTCGGGCCAGGGTGCCGGGAAGAGCCGCGGGGGGTAGGAAGCGTTATTAGGGTGGTTCCGAATCCCCCAACCAAACCCAGATTCGTTCGCTGTTTTCAAAGCGCGAGGGAAACGGCCCAAACCGAAACGAAAGGAGATGGCCGGGCTCAGATTTAGCTTGCAAATGGAGCGGGGGAAACAATGAAAGCGTTCGGGAAATGCAATCGCAGGATTTGGGTCCAGTGGCACCTTAGAGACCAACTGGATTCGGGTCCAGTAGCACCTGAAAGACCAACTAGATTTCCACTAGCACCAACCAGCTTTTCAGGGCATAGATTTTCAGGGTAAAGACCAGATTTGCGTAAGCATCGAAAGTCAAAGCTCCCTTCTTCAGATACTTTTGGGAAATGCAAGTAAATTCGAATCGGAAATCGAAGTCCCCCACCCCACCCCGATGCCACCCAGAGTGTAGATCACTCTGGGCGATTCCGACTTCCACCCTCAAAAGAGGCCGAAAGGAAGCCGAATTAGGAGAAGTCGCTAAGACGACGCTCCTCTGGGCATTTACTTGGGAGTAAGCTCAACAGTGGGACCTAGTTCCAAGCAAAAGAGCGTAGGCTTGGTATAGACAGGACTCCACTGGGACTGGAGATGCTAGTCCGACTGCATTTTAACACACACACACACATACACACACACACCAGCTGTGGGGAGTCGCTGAAGCTCTTCCAGCTCTCCAGCATCAAGAAAAAAATTCCTCAGTTCCCCTCGCCCCACCCCAAGCAGAAAGAGGGGACTGTACGCATTCACACGACGAGAAACCCAGCCTTGAAGATCGCCGCAATTCTGACTTTCCATAAGATCTCGGGGCGCCCAGGTAGCCTTCAGCCCCGGCCTCCCTCCTCTCCTAGCCGAGCGAGTCTGGGATGAAGAGAGAGCCCGAAGGGGCGCCTGGTTGGGGGCAGGAGCTGGGCAGCCTTCAAGTAACACAGAATTCTTCGGCCGCGAAACTGGAAGAGAAGGCTGAGAGCGGGGCAGAAAGGGAAAGACCGGCAACATTTAGGGACGTTACAGTTAGTAACAAGAGGAAAGGCGGCCGTGTTCCCGTGGCATTTCAGTAGGTCTCGTTGTGGATCAGGTTCTTAGAAGGGCCAGGCCAGACTTTTGCTGGGAGCGCCCAATGCGGAGCTCCACGGGATTTTTCACATTTAATTCCCAGTCACCCTGGGTTCCCCATTCGGATTCGGGTCCGTGTCCCGAAGCTCCTCCCCACGGTTCCGATCCGAAAGACCTCTGGAAATTAAACCTCACGAGGCTTTGGGAGCTGGGAACCCTCTCGTCCACCAAGCGCCCGTCCTGGTTTGCGTCGGGAACCGGCAGTCAGAAGCGCCAAAGAGTATTTCCTACTCCGGGGGAGGAGGGGAAACGAGCGTTGTGGCGCCTTGCAAAAGAAGCGGTGTCCCGCGGCACGGCCAGTGTGGCCGCGCTCCAAGTGCCACCAGGTCTTTTCGAAACTGAGCGGGGGGGCCGTGTCGGCATTCGCCTCCCGCTTCTCTTCGGAGCGCCTTTTTCTGGTCAGTTACAAACACTTTTCGGTCCGCTACAAACTTGCCTTGAAATTGACCCGCAGGCTCTTTGAGCCCGAGGGCTGCGGGCGCGCCGCTTGTCCACAGCCTCGGGCCGCGATCCTCAGCAACGACGCTCAACGGGGGGATTTGGAGGCGCTCCCGAACCGAACCGGGTTCTTCTCCGGCTGCGAGCGCCCGGCGCGTCCCCCCGAGGAAGCCCATGAAATATTTCGAGGCGCCCCTTCTGCAAAACACCAAATTAGATTTCTCGCCCTAATCCCTGCATGCGCCCTAACCTGATTACCCCTTAATTCGTTTGGGCTGCGAACGGAGGCGGCGGCGCCGTAACTCGATTAGCGCCAACGTGCGCTCCGGCTCGCCGCATCCTGCGCCCTCGCTGCGCCTACCTGGCGGGGGGCCGGCCCGGGGGCAGGGGCTGCAGGGGGGCCGCAGAGCCGCCGGGCGCCGGGCGGGCCTTACCTGTGGAGTAGGGCGAGGGCTGGTGGTCGCGCAGGGCGCCGAGCGCGCAGTTGGCCGTGCCCAGCGGCGGGCAGGCCGGGTTGGCGCCGAAGCCGCTGCGGATGGGGTTGTACTGGAAGCTGTTGGCCTGGCTGCAGGAGCTGAAGTCGGCGTAGGCCGAGGCCTCCATGGCGGCCATGCAGGAGTCGTAGGAGTTCAGGTAGGAGTAATCCATTTGGTACATGGAGCGCCGCTGCGCCGGGCCGACGGGGCGGGCGGCTGATATAGTTGGCCGCGCTCGGGCCGGGCCAGCGACGAGGCGGAGGGCTCCTTTGCATGACAAAGTCTCCCGGAGTCGATTGGGGGCGGCGGCGCGGGGGGGCGCCCGCAGGCCCCGCCCACCCGTCCATCACTCGCCGCCTTAACCCCTTCGGGCCCCTCCCCAGCCCGGAGGAGGGAGGCGGGCGGGCGGGCGCGATGCCCAGCTGGCACTGGGGGCTGCAAAGAAGAGCGGGGCGCTTCTGCCGTCCGGCAACCCCCAGCAACATCTTCTCAGACTGTGCCCCCCCTCCAAGCCCACGGGGGGGGGAACTCTTCCTTTCTCTGCTGAAGAAAAGGCCTGGCCTCCCCCGCAGGGGTGTTGTGCCTCCTCGCGCTGAACTCCCAGAATGGCCCCAGACCCGCGGCCAGTTGCTTCCTTCTATCATGACACGTGTCTTCTTCCTGTGCCGTGACGGGACCTGCGGGTCGGCAGGGGCATTCTGAGGCTTGTGCCCCCCCTCTCAGAGGAGTCAAGAAGACCGGGCGGGGGCGCTTTGCCCACCGCACTTTGGGCTTGGCGGCGGCTGCGGGTTCAAGGGGCGACGCTTCCAGAAGGGGCGACACTGAAATGGTGGTTTAGGGTTGCAGGAGTTGCCCCTTTCTGCCAGACGCCAGGTTTTCTCTTTCTCTGAGACAAGCCGCACTCCTTTTCTTCCTCGTGGCCTACCTTGCAGGGTTGCCAAAGACGGGCTCCGATTATAGGGGTGCCAGCTCTGGCTTGGGAAATTCCTGGAGATTTGGGGGGCGGAGCATGAAGAGTGCGGGGTTTGGGAAGGCGAGAGACCTGAGCAGGTTATAACGTCATAGAGTCCACCCTCCAAAGCAGCCATTTTCTCCAAGGGAACTGATCTCTGTCGTCTGGAGATCTGTTGTAATTCCGGGAGATCTCCAGCCACCACCTGGAGTCTGGCAACCCTAGCCTCGAAGCCCTGGGGGTTGGTTCTTTCTTTCTTTCTTTCTTTCTTTCTTTCTTTCTTTCTTTCTTTCTTTCTTTCTTTCTTTCTTTCTTTCTTTCTTTCTTTCTTTCTTTCTTTCTTTCTTTCTTCCCCTGATATTTGAGTGAATATTTGCGAGGCAGCGCAGGACGCCGTCTCTGCTCTTGCCCAGCCCCCCCCCGCCAGACCCCCCCCCCCAGACTGGTCTCCCCACCCCGTCAGCAACCCATCCTCTGGAGGGGCCGGAGCGAGAGGACAGAACCGGCCCTGTTGCAGAACAGAAAACGAAAAGCTTGGCTGGATTTTCCTAACGCCCCCCCACTCTATGGCGGGCCCCCCTCCCCGTTCCCTCCCTCCCTCTCCCTGTTGGTCCAGCGCCCCCACCGGCGCCGCTTGACCCGGTGGGGCTCCACGGAGGGCCAATTCTGCCCGGGTCTTGCCCTTGGCACGGGCACCTTTCGGGTTGTTGGGGGGTGGGGGGAAGCGGCTGCGGAGGCTCAGATCTCAGCTGGGCTCTCGGGCCGGGGCCTCCCCGCATCCGCATTGCAATAGATTGGGGGGCGACCCCCCCATCTCCCCCTGGAGGCTTCGGGCGCCTCTCCGGCCTCAGGAGCAAGGCTTCAGCCCTCCCGACCAGCACCAGCTCCATGCGGGCAAGATTCGGGGTTCTTTTGGGGTCCGGCCCTGGATGCCACCCTGGGTGGATTCTCGGATTCGGTGGCCCACTTTTAAGGCACCGATTCTTGCCGCGCTGGCGGCCTTGTCGCCTTGCTTGGGAGCCGTGGAGTCCCCCTGAGTCTTAGGGAAAGGCGGGCTATAAACGCAGCAGTCATAATAAATCTAGTTTTTTGGGGGGGGGGGGTCTGCAGGAGAAGAGCAGGGCTGGAGCCCGGGGGCACCTTAGAGAGCAGCAAGACTTCCAGGGCCGGAGCTCTGGCGAGTGAGATGGAATAAATCGGTCCCGGCCGCTCTTCGGGGGGCTTCTTCGCCTCCCCGAAGTCCTTCCCTGCCGGGCCTGGAGGGGGGTGTCTTGGTGACCCCCCCCAGCTCCAGCCCTGCTGCTTTATTGGCACCCCTAACAGGTCCCACCCCAGAGGGCTGCTGCCTTAGCGCTGCTTTCGCAACCCTCCATTCGGGGGCTGGCTTGTGAAGACCCCCCCCCAATAAAGTGCCCTGGCCCAGCGGGGAGGGGCAGATGCAGGCGGGGCCCTGAAGTTTTAAGAGGAAATCGAAAGGCCTCCCCAAAGCAGGACGGGGAGCAAGCGTGCCTAGTGGTGCGAAGAGGGGCTGCGAAGCCGGGGCGGGGGTCGCGCAAGCCGAGCTGGAAGTATCGGGAAGCCGGAGAAGCCAGGCGGGTTGGCTTGAGAGCCTCGGCTCTGGGTCTGCCCAGGCAAGGAAGGGCGGGGGGGGGACTCCTGGGGACCCCGAAGGCGGGCTGGGTGGGTCTGGTGGGAGGGACCTGGGGGGGACGCCCGATAGAGGGGCCCTTAGACGCCTCCTCCTCCTCCTCCTCCTCAGTAATGGAGGGGGAGAGAGGAGTTGAAACCCCCACCATAGTGCAGATTTCTTTCTTTCTTTCTCTCTCTCTCCTTCCTTCCTTCCTTCCTTCCTTTCTTTTTTTCTTTCTTTTTCTTTTTTCTTCCTTCCTTCCTTCCTTCCTTCCTTCCCCTCCCTCCCGCCCTTCTTCCTTCCTTCCTTCCCTCTCTCTCCATTTCTTCCTTTCATTCTTCCGTCCTTCTCCCTCTCTTCCCTTTCTTTTTCTCTCTCTCTCCCTCCCTCCCTCCTTCCTTCCTTCTCCCTCTCTTCTCTCTTTCTTTCTCTCTTCCTCCTTTCCTCCTCTCTCTCTCCAGTCCTCCCTCCCTCTCCGGTTGTGCCTGTGGAGTTCACCCGCCTCTCTTCTGGGGTTAAACAAGCGGGCGCCCCCCCCCCCGCGGGCGCCCCCCCAACCTCCCCCTCGGGGCTGGACGGCCGGATTGTCAAGTGGGGGGGGGGGGTTGCAACTGGCGGCTCAGGCGCGCTTGGGGGGGGGGTCTCGGCAGGCCTTTGGCTCTCAGGGCGCGACGCCTGCCCCCCCCGGCTCCCCCCGCCCCGCCCCCGGCGGCTCCCGCGCGCCCCTGCCTGGCCCTGCTGGCCCCTCGGGCTCCTCTCCCCTCCGGGCTGCAGGGGCGATCCTGGCGCAGGGCCCTCTGAGCCCCCGGGCCGGCCCCCAGGAAGGCTGGAGCCCCTCGGGGCGGGCGGGCGGGCGGGCGAGCCTCCCCGTCCAGGGGCAGTCGGCCTCCGGGCGCCTCCGGGGCAAGAGCCGGCCGGGGCCCGAGCGCGCGACAGGAGGGCCGGACTGCGGAACCGGCTCCGTCCAGGACATCCGCGGGCCGCCTCCGGCCACTGCCCTGCCCCGGCCGCGCTGCTTCGCGGGCCCAGGAGGGCCTGTCCCGGGCCGCCCGGCCCCCGAACCCGGGCCCCGAACCGGGCCGCTGCTGCTGCCGCCCCGCCGGCTCCTGCCTCGCCCCGTCCCAAGGCGACCCAGAGCAGGCCCCTCGGCCCGGCCCAGGACCCCGCAGCTGCCCGCCAGGACTCCCGGCGGCGCTGCCCTCTGCAAGGAGCTTTCCTGCTCCGGAGCGCCCCCCCCCCCATTGGCTTCCATGCCAGCCCCAAAACCGGGGAGGGGGCCGCAGAGGGGCCTTGAGCAACCTGCGCCCCCCCCCTGCAGAAGAAGGGGTTGCAGAAGAGCCGCAGAGGCGCCGCCAGGGCCCCGATTCTGTCCCTTGCTAAAGCTCGCCCGGAGACGCGGAGCCCAGGGCTGGCCGGGCAGGGCCACGGGAGGCGGCGGAGCCTTGGCAAAGACCCGGGGCGCCTGGGGAGGGCCTCTGGCCGCCCAAGCGGCTTGCTCTCCGGTGCGGTGTGTGTGATGTGCCTGGTTGTTGCCGACCGGTGGCGACCCTCTGAAGGAAATGGATCCAGAGGAGCTAGCCCCGTTAGTCTGAAGCTGCAAAATAATCAAGAGTCCAGTAGCACCTTTAAGACTAACCAACTTTACTGTAGCATAAGCTTTCGAGAACCACAGCTCCCTTCGTCAGATGCATCTGACTCCGGGGTTGCATCTGACGAAGAGAGCTGTGTACTTGTCAGAGATGCTTTAGGCTGATCCTGCACCGGCCAGGGGGTTGGACTAGATGGTCTGTATGGCCCCTTCCAACTCTTATGATTCTATGATTCTCGAAAGCTTATGCTGCAATACAGTTGGTTAGTCTTAAAGGTATTACTGAACTCTTTACTATGAAGGAAAGACCTCCAAAGCGTCCTATCATTAACGACCTTGCTGATATCCTGCAAACTGCGGCTGCTTTTACTGAGTCAAGCCGTCTCCTTTTAGGTCTTCCCCTTTTCCTGCCGCCTTCCACTTTTCCCAGCATCATTGACTTTTCCAGAGAATCTCGTCTTCTCATGATGTGACTAAAGTACGATAGCTTTACTCTTGTCATTTCAGCTTCTAGGGAGAATTCAGGCTTGATGTGATCTAGAACCCACTTATCGGTCTTTCCTCTCAGGTGCTACTGGACCCAAATCCTGCTATTCTTCTGCAGACCAACCTGCTACAGATGCGCATTTCTGCTGGAGTGAAGCTCCTTTGCTGCCTGACTCCCTTCTCTGCAACACCCGCTCCCACCTCCTGTGATATAAAGGCTCCGCTCCTCCCTGTATCTGAAGAAGGGAGCTCTGACTCTTGGAAGCTTGCGCATTAAAAATCTTGTTGGTCTCTAAGGCGTCACCGGACTCAAAGCCGGCTGTTCCACTGCAGACCAACGCTGCTAACCCACCTGAATGTATTTCTCTCTTTGGCATCTTCCCTTGGTTTATACAGCCCCCCTGAATAGAAAAGGGCCTGGGGGGGGTCAACAATGAATTTTAAAGTCCAAGTGTCCTCTCCTTTGAGGAATACCAGAAGTGGGGGCTGGGAGAGAGAGCCGGGGATTAAAAGCATTTTCAGGACAAACACTTTCCCTAAAGAGGATTTAAAAGCCTAATTAGCAATGCTTCCTTTTGTTAGCAAGTTTCAATGGGGCAAGTCCTCCTTAGGAAACATATAAAGGAAAAAAAGAGGGGGGGGGATTGCCAACTCCCCCCCCATCAGGGCTCCTGCAACTTTTAATAGCACAGAAAAAAAATTGCTGGTGAACCTTCCCCATCCCTGCAGTTCCCTGTCAGGAAAGGATTCCACAATGAGTTTTGTGCTTTGCCAAATTCAAGGTACTAGCCGGGAAAAAGTTTTAATTTGCTTAATTTAGACCCCCGTGTTTTTTCCCCAATGGGGACCCAAAGCATCTCACATCAGCCTTCTCCATTTTATCCTCATAACTGAGAATGGAACTGGCCCGAGGTCACCCAGCAAGCTTCCATGGCAGAGCAGGGATTCGAACCCAGCCCTCCCAAATCCTAGTCTGACACCCTAATCACCCAAACTGGCCCTCAAACCCAAGCAGCAACCAGGCTCCAGCCCATAGCCCTCACATGCAAGACTCGCATCCTAAACAGGGGGCCAAGCATCTGGGGTGGGGGTGGGGGAGCTGGACTCCTGCCTTTACCCAAGGATCTGGGGGTGGGAGAGGTTTTGGTAAGAGAAACCAAGTTTTGCTGTAAGCCAAAAGCTCAGCAAACACACCACCTGATGGCCAGCTCTTGGGAAGGTAGCTTTGTGACAGGAGACCTGCTTGGTGGATTGGGCCCACAGGCTTCTCCTCCAGACCTTGACACCACTGTGTCCTCACTGCTTGCCCCAGTCTCTCTTGGGCCAAGGAGAGCAGGGCACAGATTGCCCTATGACAATTCTTGAACACACAGTAAGGAGTCCAGTAGCACCTTTAAGACTAACCAACATTATTGTAGCATAAGCTTTTGAGAACCACAGCTCTCTTTGTTGGATGCATCTGACGAGGAGAGCTGTGGCTCTCGAAAACTTATGCCACAATAAAGTTGGTTAGTCTTAAAGGTCTTAAAGGTGCTACTGGACTCTTCATGATTTTGCAACTACAGATGAACACGGCGAACTCCTCTGGATCTATAAACACACAGCGCAATCCTAAGTAGAGTTATGCCAGTCTTTAGACTTGCACTGACCAGCTAGTAACAGCAAAACCTCACCTGTTTCTTAGGATCTCGCTGGGGTGTGTGTGGGTGAGCAGCAGTGTTATTATTTTCTATTACTGTTCTTTATTCATTCTGAGGGAAGGAGGTGCTGGAACAGGAATTCTTCAGAGGTCCATCCCGTAGGCCTTTCACTTGTCCGTCTGCATCAGGTCTAGCAAAGTTGCTCTTGATTCAGTCACAAAGGAGTTGTGATGTCTTGCAAATTCTGTTGAACTTCCTTGATTAAGTGGAAAAGAGCAAGAGCACCTAAAGAGCACCTAAAAGACTGACAAAATTTGTGGTAGGGTATGAGATTTCGTGAGTCACAGCTCACTTTTTCAGATACTAAGAAAGCTCCTAACCTACTACAAATTTTGTTAGTCTTATAGCTGCAACTGGAGTCTTGCTCTCTTCCACTACTGCAGACAGACTAACACAGCTAACCATCTTGGTCTTCCTCGATTGCTCCATTCTGTTCTGGTCTTTATTTAGTTTAATTGTCAAGGAGGCTGTTTAAGGAGAAAGCTGAAAAGGGTAAACTGACAAGAGTGAGGAAGGAAAGCACGTCTCCGACTAGATCTCTCCCTCTGGAAAGAGATTTGGTGGACCCCTGCCTTGCTTGCTTCTCTGATGGGGCTCAGGGAGTCCTGGCCGTGAAAAAATGTGCTGTATTTGAATGACAAAGAAAAGGTACTAAAATGTCACCAAATAGCCAGACAGCTGTCTTTTCTTCTCCGAATTCTTTCCCCCTACTCCCATGTCTTGGGATACCTTTCTCTTCCCCCCCCCTTTGCTTTGTTTCTCTTTTTCTCATAAATATTCAAATTGCTCATTATTTTGCTATGTTTTAGTTGGTTCTAATAAAAATATTTTGCTGATTTGGGATTTTTTCCCCTATTGGGCCAGCAGTGCAACTTGCAATCTTCGCCAGGCCCCTGAAGATCATCTTTTAAATGTTATTTGGGCTGCGTAGCATTTCACATGCCTCCAGCCATGAAAGAGAGAAGCTTGACTTTCTTTTCATAGGGATGTAAAAATGAACCAAGAAATGCAAATGGGACCTTCCTGCTCTTTGCTCAATGCAATCTGGGTGCCCCAGTGAAAGAGGAATTCGAGTCCGAAGGAAGTGTTCTAGGAAGGGGATCAGCCTAGGCAACCTTCAGACCCCTGATGGTCGTACGTTCTGTCTATCTGTACTTCTGTGTGATTGACCTGCAAAGTAAGGCTGGTTCACACATAAATTCTTGAAACTCAGGGATCCCGAGTAGCAGCCCAGGTATTGCTTGCAACATGTGACTGAGTTCACACATGGACCTGCAGGTAATCCACTGATATACTGAGAGACGTGTGAACCAGGCCTTATGCTCCTACCAATGGATATGCTTGCACAGCGGTTAAGTGGTTCGGCTGCAAATCAGCACTCTACTGGTTCGAATCCCTCGACTGCCGTGAGCTTAGTAGGCGGCCTTGGGTCAGCCACTCCTCTCAGCCTAGCTCCCCAGCTGTACTGGGGGGATAATAACAAATTAACTTGTTCTCCACTCTGGGTGAGGCACTAATCTGTCTAGAAGAGTGGTATATAAGCACACTTCTTATTATTAAATAGAAGCTGTGTCACTGCCCCCAGTCATGAAAGGCAGCCCTCTCCGACATGCCCTTCTGACATTCCATGCGTGCCCGGAGAATGGATTGGGGGGGGGGTTCAGGCAGCTGCCCCTCTGACTAATGTCTGTGTACCAAGACCAGCCCAGTGACCCCCCCCCCATGCGCGCACACACACTGTTAAACCTCCCACTGTCCTCAGGTTCTCTCTCAGCAGTCTCCTTTTCCTCCAAAGGGACACCAAGGCCAGAAAATGGGGCACACCTTTGGCCAAGCTTAGGGTGTAGCCAAGAGACTGAGCAGGAAATCTCTTCTCTGCCACAAGCTCAGTGGGTGGCCTTGGGTAAGCCCTCATCTCTCAGCTCCCCCCCCCCACCTCTACTTAGTCAGCCTTCTGATTCATCAAGGTCAGTCTTATCTACTCTGATGGGCAGCCGCTCTCCAGGGTCTCTGGTAAAAAGTCTTCAACTTCACCTCCTACCAGGTTAGTTTTAGGTTTAGCCCTGTTGGTCTGCAGTAGAACAGCAGGGTTTAGTTTTAGGAAAATAGATTTTTTTTTTTAAGGAAAATAGATTTTTATTTATAAATAACCATTCTACAAACAAACTGTAAGCATCAAATTTCCAATATACAAAATTGCTATTAAAACGATTATATACCAAGGTGAACTGTAGAAGTACAAAAACCAAAACTCTGTAACGGAGCTATTTTTTAGCCCTGTTGGTCTGCAGTAGAACAGCAGGGTTTAGTTTTAGGTTTAGCCCTGCTGGTCTGCAGTAGAACAGCAGGGTTTAGTTTTAGGTTTAGCCCTGCTGGTCTGCAGTAGAACAGCAGGGTTTAGTTTTAGGTTTAGCCCTGCTGGTCTGCAGTAGAACAGCAGGGTTTAGTTTTAGGTTTAGCCCTGCTGGTCTGCAGTAGAACAGCAGGGTTTGAGTCCAGCAGCACCTTAGAGGATAATTGTGCCACTGGACCTTTTGAGAGTCAGAGCTCCCTTCAGATATCTTGGTATCTGAAGAAGGGAGCCTTGACTCTTGAAAGCTCATACCTTGGAATTCTGGTTGGCCTCTAGGGTGCCACTGGGCTCATCTCCTACCAGAGGTCCTTTTAACTGGAAAACCAGGGATTGACCTGGGCCCTTGTGTGTGCCGAGGAGACGTTTTGCCACAGAGCCACAGCCCCTGCCCTCCCATCTGCAACATGATCATAACACAGGCCTACCTTACTGGGCTGTTGTGATGACTACAAGTGCTTTGGGTACTGAAAGTGCTAAGTAATGTTACCCTTTTACTATTAAGGCACAACTGGTGTTGCAAAGGAGTAAGGCAGCAGTTGGAGGTACACTTAACTTGGTGTAAAAATTTATTCCCGAGTACGCTAGGAGGGGAAGAAGTCCCCAGCTCAAATCTTGCCTCAGCCACAAATTCAGTCATTATTCTCTGGGACAGTAAGGCGGTGCCTGAATTAGCAGTTGAAATGGGTTCCAAGGATTGCAGAAGAGCATTCTGCAGACCTCTGTTGGGAATTTACGTTCAGGGTTTACGTTCAGTCGTGAGAGAGTTAAACTGCTTGTGTTACTTAGTTAGTAAACCTATTTGCACGTAACCACTTAGGCTGCCATAGAAAGGGGAGTCTCTCTTCTTAATGAAGTAGAATTAGGATTCTTTATTGGGCAACCAGTTTATTGGGGGGGGCGCAATTAAGTGGAAAGATATACTGAAGTTTTATTGCTCTTTGTTCAGCCTGTCTTCAGTCTCTAGTCTGCTTTTGCTGTCTAGGATGGAACAGTCCAAAGAAAGTCTCTGTCTAGTCTAGAAGCTAGCAAGATGTAGCTAGAAAGGAATTTCTTATTTTATTCCAATGTAACCTTTTTCCCTTTTATGTAGCACGCTATTTTTTTAGAGCTAAACACTGGAGTGTGTGTGTTCTCGTTATATCCAATGTGCATTTCTGCTAAACTCTGCTTATGAATATATCCGTACAAGCTCCAGTTGGTGGCTGGTTGACATAATTCATCACAAGCACAGAGGCTGATCTCTGCTAGGCCAGCTCAACCTAAATAGGTCCAAATGGCTATCCCCAAAGCATTTAGCTAGGAATGGATCCTCCATCTTCAAAGGAAGTGTATCTTTGATTACCAGAAGTAGTAGGTTGCTCTCTCTTTGCAAATCTGTACTGTTTCTATGCTTTACTCATGCACCTGCCTTGGCCTGGAGTGTCCGGTGTTCTGACCCCAAATGGCTAAAGCTCACCCTCTTGGCTTTTACACATGTGCCTTCCCTTTCTGTGAAGCTGGGCAGGAGAGCTTCCCAGGCAATGGAAATTGGGCAGACCAGGTCACCAGCTGGAAGGGACCCTAAACTCTGCAAGGGGACCAGTGACAAATATGTAAGTACCCTCCCTCCTGAATGCCCCCCCCCCAGCGGCTGCCGCCACTGGCCAGGGAGTGCAAGCTTGGGAGGTGGACAGCTTGCTAAACAAGCTAATTAGATCAAGGGGCTGGTGAAAGAGAGCCCCAACTGTCAGGCTGCGGGAGTTGTGAAAAAGTTAATTCAATTAAGTTTCCCCTCTAAACTAATTAGGCAGCAGGCTGCCACGCGAGGGGAGGGGAGCGGCTGTTCTTCTGCTTGCCCAAAGCCAGAGGCAGAATTGGGAGGGGGGAAAAAAGATTTGACAAAGAAATAAGAGGGAGGGAGATAATGGAGGGGGGCTGCTCAGAGAGCCGGTGGGGCCATAGCTCAGTGATAGAGCACCTGCTTTGCTTTGCAGTAGGAACAAGGTTCAATCTCTGGGGCTGGAAGCGGCAGGCCTTGGAAGACGGGGCTATATCCTTACCCCATATTTGGGACAGTGGGGAGGGCTGGTGAAGCCCAGGGGTGCTACTAGCCTGGCTTTGGGCCTTTGCCTCCTTTCAAACGGGCCCTGCCTTCTGCCCCTCACTAGCCATGTGGAGAACGAGCTGCCGCAGGCCAAGATCTGTAGAAGGTACCCATTCCACACCTGTAAGTTGTTCTTCTGACAATGCACAACTCCACCTCCTTAGGGGAGGCCAGCAGCTCTTCTCATGTATCGAGCAAGGAAGGGCCTCCCTCCAGAAGGCATCCAACCAGGGTCGGTTCTCCAGTCGAGGCCCCCACGTGATACTTAGAGCGTGGGGTGCCCACACGTGGAAGGGGCTTGGTTGGCTCCCTGGCATCAGCCGCCCAAGAGGGAAATGGCATCTCCGCCTGGGCCTCTGCAGCTGGCATCCGGGTCCAGGTAAGCTTTACGAAGGCTACAGAGCTGCAGCAGATTCTTCTGGGACTCAAACATTTCTGTGCTGCTTTATCACTCTGTTCAAAACAGGCCAAAAGCATCTCTGAAAATAAAATCCTTACAATCCGACAAGTAACACTTTGCACAATATTTTGCCGTATGGTGCGGCTCACGCCATGCTTTTGGACTATTGAGAAGCAGTGTGGTGTAGGGGTTAGAGTGTCAGACTAGAGTCTGGGAGAACCAAGGTGGGAAGAATCCCTAATCTGCCACAGAAGCTCGCTGGGTGACCTTGGGCCAGCCACACACTCTTGTGAGGATAAAATGGTGAATGAGTAAAGAGTCCAGTAGCATCTTTTAAGACTAACCAACTTTACTGTAGCATAAGCTTTCGAGAACCACAGCTCTCTCCGTCAGATGCATCAGCTTTTGAGAACCACAGCTGTCTCCGTCAGATGCATCAGCTTTTGAGAACCACAGCTTTCTCCGTCAGATGCATCAGCTTTCGAGAACTACAGCTCTCTTCGTCAGATGCATCAGCGAGAACTATAGCTCTCTTCGTCAGAGGCATCAGCTTTCGAGAACTACAGCTCTCTGTCAGATGCATCAGCTTTCGAGAACCACGGCTCTCTTCGTCAGAGGCATCTGATGATGCCTCTGACCAAGAGAGCTGTGGTTCTCGAAAGCTTACGCTACAATAAAGTTGGTTAGTCTTAAAGGTGCTACTGGACTCTACTATTTTGCAACTACAGACTAACATGGCTAACTCCTCTGGATCTATGGAGAATGAGGTAAGTCATGTTGGATCCTTATTGGGAAGAAAGGCGGGGTAGAAATGACGTAAGTAAATAAATAAATATTTGGGAACTAATTTGTTCAGGCTGTCCTCCACTCCCAGTAGGCAAATTCGAGGAGGATGGGTCTATCAGTGGCACATGACAGCAAAACTAATTCCTTATTCCATGTCGTGTTGCTTTTCAACCAAAATTTCCGATTAGACTCTAAGACTTAGAGCACCATACAATAAGAAGATGTTTTAAAAATTAGGAAAAGACTGAGAATACAAATAAACGTGCACAGAACTTCCAGGTCCACAAGCAAAAAAAAAAAAATCTTTTTCAATGCCAGTGGTTCTGGGGCTGCAATAGGTAGGATTTTGACCCCCACTTTCTGGCTTCCTGGAGGCTCCTAAGGGGCCACTGTAGGCAAGAGGATGTTGAATCAGATGGGCCCTCCGTCTGACCTGGCAAAGATCTTTGGATCTTGTCGGGATCAGGCCCTTCCGATGACAGGCTGTGGGCCTGGCGCATGGCTGGGGCAGCAGGCTCCGCGCTCCCACTCCGAGGAGCACAATGTATCCTGCTTATCTCTGAGTGCCCAAAGATAACTGAATTAAGCTGCATAAGTACCTTTCTGGAGAGAAGGCAGCCGCTGCAAAGGGCCTCTAAAAGCTTGTAGGAAAAGGCCCAGCAGCTGGGCAAAGTCGAATTAGAAAGCAGGCGTGTCTGTGTGTAGGCGCGTGCGCGCACACCCCAGTGCTGTGGGGATTAATCATCCGGCAGTTTAAAGCAAGGCAAGGTGTGCTTCGAAGATGCAATTCTCAAAAATCTGATATGGAGCGTAAGGTCAAGATGCCGAGTCATGTTCGCGACTGGGCTGTCAGGCAAGGGTGGGGGGGTTGGGGAAAAAAACCCCGCCCAAGGCAGGGGAGGAAGGAAATGACTTCGGACAAGGTAAAGGAGCTTGAAGCAGGTGGGAGAAGAGGGCACCGGCAACTGAAGGGGGCCTGCAAAAGAGTGCCTGATGATGGTCACGCTGCGTGATGTGGAGGCTTAGCCAGAATGTAAGCAGCAGGCACAGCGGAACCAATCTGTGCATTTTCTAAGAAGAAGGGCACCCTCTCCTTGCATGTTTCCAAGCAGCCTGACTATTGTGCTGGCCTTGGAGCTGTGTGTCCCGGGCTCAAATCCCCATTCAGCTCACGGAGGACCTTTCGGGCCAGTCACGCACAGCCTCCACTGCCTTGCAGGGCTGTTGTGAGTGGAAAATGGGCAATTGATAGTGTCTGCTGCTTTGAGCTCCTTAGAAGAAGTGTAAAATAGTAAAGAGTCCATAGCACCTTTAAGACGAACTGGCTCTATTGTAGCATAAGCTTTTGAGAACCACAGCTCTCTTCGTCAGATGCATCGTCAGCTTTCGAGAACCACAGCGCTCTTCGTCAGATGCATCGTCAGCTTTCGAGAACCACAGCTCTCTTCGTCAGATGCACCGATGCATCAGACGGCATCTCCCATTGCAGGGCCTGCTACCTTAAAGGTGGGAAGCTGGACAGATCCCCCGCAAATATTTCTTTGAGAATACCTACTGGTGGACTTGAAAATGGTCTGATGTTCTCGTATTAAGGTTCGGGTGAGAAACTTCCTCCTCCAAGACAGAACCTATACTCTCATGGGGTTCCATCTTCGCCAGCAGATTGCAGCTGGGCTCGCTTGCTGGAGTCAGCTGCAGCATTGCTGCGCACGTACCCTTTCTGCAAGTGCCTGCCCTTTCCCTATTTCAGGTTCAGGAGCACTTCCTCCGGCAAGGCCATGCGAGAAAAGGGCAGGCTGAATGCCGCGCTCCAAACTGACAAGCCACACAGGGTGGGGGATTGGCCCCTCGAGTGCCCAAACGGGACCAAATGTCCAGCAGCAAGCAGCAGGCCACAGCCCAGGGGCCCTCCTTCCTGGACAGACGATTCCTCTCCCTGATTCGTCTAATTTTTAATGAAATGACTCAATTGCCTTTTCACAGTCCATACAAAAATCTTCTTTTAAAGAATAACATGTTCCAATAAGAACAGATGGGAATTGAACATGTCAGCAGAAACACTGCTCAACCAGTTGGCTGCAGCTCTACCACTCCCTGGCCAAGGCCACTTGGGACGGAGGCTGGCGCAGCCTCCCGGGGGGGGGGGGGTTGTCATTCCAAAGGTTGGTGCCAGAACAGAGAAGGCCCTGCACTGCCCTCTCTCAGGTCTAGCCCAAGCAAGCAAGGGGGCCACAAGGCACGGCTGCTTTCACGGAGCATTCCAAGCCCAGCCAGAACGCTGCGGGTGCTGCACGGGTGTTCAGTGTGCAAACTGTGGAGCACTAAGGGTCCGTAGCCTGCCCCGGGGGGACGGCGTGTTCTGCTGCATGCTCATCCCGTTCTGTCCTGTCCCAGGCCTAACCTGCCCGGAAGTAGCCCGGGGTCCCAGCACCGGCTGCTTTGACACACAGCAGGCCAGCCTCTCCATCTTCCCCCGGCTCACCCCCTTCCTGTGGCATTGTTTGTTCAAGCGCAGGTGAAGCAAGCTGGCTCCAGGCTGGCCCACTCCTCTGCTCCGGCGCAGCAGCCCCTTCTGCTAGCGGGAGCCTGCCTGGGCCTAATTGAATTACCGTCCCGGCACGGGGCTGAAGGCTGCCGGTAATTGAATTTCTGCCGTCACAGGCTGCCGTTTCTCTCCTCCAGCCTTTGCCTGGTGTTTATTGTTTCTTGGTTCGACTGTGATGGCACATTTATTTGATCTGTCACAAGGAGCCCTTTCACCCTTGGCGTGTGTTTGCTTAAAGGCACACCATTGCTTTCTTCTTTACTCCCACCCCCCAAAAAAGCACAATTAAAAACAAATATCAGAGTTTTGTGCCTCATCACAGCCTTTTGTGGAAACCTGCATGCGCCACCATTCCAGGGTTGTGGCTCCATGGAGCAGATGCCGAGTGCTGAAAAGTGCACACATATCGGCCTTCTGAATGGCAGCGGGCACCTTTCTTTCTCAAGCAGGGGCTGCTGTTTTCGGGCAGAGCTAAGGGCGACCGGATATGAGACAGGCGGAGCTGGTCCTCGCAGCAGAATCTCACGGGATGTGCTTAGGTTAACGTGCAGCTGCCCCTGCCCCCCCCCCCGTTCTGTCAGGTGGGGCTCATGCACCCGCATGAAGTAGCATGTAAGCAGAGGGCCACTTGAACCCCCCCCCCTCCAACACCTCAGACACTTGGGAGAGTTTTGCCACATCTAAACATGCACAAAATATGTTCATGTTGCATGCTTTCAACAAACAGGGGACACTGCCTTCCACTTGCGATGCCTCTGGTCCACAAGAGGGACAGAGCTTGCCTTTTAAGCCACTCCATCTCAAAAGCCAGGCTCATAGCCATACCGCCAGACAGCTGATAAACAGATGCCACACCTCCTCCATTCAGTGCCCACACCTGATTGCTGCACCACTCAACGTCCCCAGGCGTGGCTGGGCAACTCCCGTTTTGGATGAACTGCTACGGGGCGCCAGGGCTTCCTTGCGCACAGCTTCTCTACGCAGGTTGGGTTGTGTGAACGGCAAGTCTAGTGGTGTCCCGTGGAAGAATGTAACCTCCCTGCTTCTGGAGTTCTTCCTGGATGGAAGTTGACAAAACCCAATGGGGTTTCTCTGCAGTGTGAATGTGCCTCCAGCTCAGAAGTGGGGACATTAAAGCAGAGGTCCCCTGAGGACACACACACCAGCCCTGGGAGCGCCGTCAAGGCAGATGCTCCGTTTGCAGGCCACAAGCGCCAAACCCAAAAGGCAGAGGAGGCTTTGCTGCCAAAGAGAAAAGCAGTGAAGTTGTTCGAATGTCAGAAGATCTGAGAGACTCGAGTTCAAATCCACACTCAGTCACGACATTCAGGGTGGGTCCTTGGGCGACCCAGCTACCAGGGCTGTTGGACAGAATGAAACAGACAGGTGGTGCTCCTCCTGTTGGGGCGTGTAGCCTTGGCCAGTGGTCCTTTGGCCCTAGGTCCACTAGAGATCTGTTTCCTCTGGGATGCTGAGGAAAGCGTCCTTCTCCAAGGCAGCCTCCTCAAGACAAGGCACGAGGAACAGGCACCCGTTTCCTTTTCAGCAGGAGACGAGAACCTCTAGCTGCTTCCTGACTGCGCCTGGGGCAGATCCCACCTCTTGCATCATTACGCTATGAATTTTCCTGCCCCAGCTGCTAAGTGAGCCTCGCAGACAACTGGGTACAGTGTCAGAAGAACAAGACGATGTCTCTGCCGGCTGCCATTTCCTCTGTCCACGTTTATATCCTACACCATCATCAATATTTATTAATCGGCTTATTCCTTGCCATTCCGCCCACTCCAGGCCTCCAAGGCTGCTTATAACCAAAGTTACAAACAACAGTTAAGAGCAACCAAACAAAGGCTGTGCAGCTGCAGGAAGAGATCCGAAAAACTCCAGATGCCACCCCCTCCCCCGAATCTTGGTGGGCTAGGAACACTTAGACCTTGTCCCTTCACAACAACAACAAACACAACAACAACAACAAACAACAACACATTCCATTTATATACTGCCCGTCAGGACAACTTAATGCCCACTCAGAGCGGTTTACAGAGCATGTTATTAAGGGGACAGATGAGGTGCCAGACCAATACGTCTGAGGTGGGTGTTCCAAAGTCAAGGGGCCACCACTGGAAAGGCCTCGTTTGCAACCACCACTTGCTTATGGGATCAGGGCCTCAGCAGCAGATATAAAGGCAGGGTCTGTACCTGCTCAGAGGCCAATTAGGGTTTTAATAGCATGAAGCAGCACTTCCAATTGAGCTCAGAAACAAGCTGGCAGCTAGAGAGGGCTTGGAAAAGCACCGGCAAGATGCAACCAGTACTGCAGGTCCCACCATTGTAGTAGGGATTCAAAGTAGTTAAATATTGTAGCAAAGCATGGGGGGTATCAAGCTAGTAAATAAAGAACTAGGGAAGGTTCTCTCAACTTTACAGGCTCTTGAAACCAGTTGGGGGGTTACAGTCTTCAAGCATAAGGCGCTGAAGAAACCTAACTTGGATACTGCACTAATGAAGTGGGGATAACAATAATAAGTGCACAAATGTGTGTGCCCTGACCTGGATGGCCCAAGTGAGGCTGATCTCGTCAAATCTTAGAAACGAAGCAGAGTCGGCCTTGGTTAGTAATTGGATGGGAGACCTCCAGTGAAGACCAGGGTTGCCTCTGTGAGTCTTTTGCCATGAAAACCCCACCAGGGGTCGCCATTACTCAACTCTGACTTGAGGGCACCACGCACACATGCGCGCGGGAACCCTTCTGGGCCCCAAGCGCCTTGTCTGGGTTTCCCCAGGCCTGGCACTGGAAATAGGAGCCACTGTCCAACTGTGAGCTTTCCAAAGCAGGCAAGGACCCAGATGTGGCCATTCTTTCGGGAGTTGTAACTGCGCTCTGAGGGGCTAAAGCGCCTGTCAGGTTAGGCAACTTGAGGGCCAGAGGTACAGCCCCTGTGGGTCAGATGCGGGACTCCAACCACAATTGGCCTGCCTCTGGGGTAGACGGTACTAGAACTGGAGAGTTAAGAATGTAAGAGCCCTGTCGGATCAGGCCACTGGTCCATTCAGTCAGCATCCTGTCTCACGCAGTGACAGAGCCAACAACAGGGCAGAGAGGCCATGGCCTTTCCTTGATGTGGCCTCCTGGTCCTGGAATTCAGAGGTTGACTGCCTCTGTACGCGGAGATCCCCTTTAGTTACCACGGCTAGTAGCCCCTGATAGACCTGTCCGCCATGCCTCTAATCCATAATTCTGTCAGTGTATCCATTTCTTCCATCTCTAAGACTTTCTCTATTAATTCTTCTTTTGTTGGTATATCTGTGTTTTCCCAGTATCTGGTATATACTACTCTTGCAGCTGTTATTATATGTATTATCAAATATCTATTTTCCCTGTTTAGCTCCTCCGGTATTATATTTAACAGGAGCATTTCCAGTTTATAGGGTATGTTTATTTCTAGCACCTCTTGCAACAGCTCATTTATCCCTTTCCAATATCTCTTCGCTTTTTTACATAGCCACCATATATGGGAAAAGGTGCCCACTTTTTCTTTGCACTTCCAACATTTATTGGGTATTTCAGTGTACATCTTTGCTAATTTTTCTGGTGTCACATACCACCTATAGAACATTTTATATAGGTTTTCTTTAAAGGTGGTTGATTTTGTTATTTTGATGTTTACTCTCCATGACTGTAGCCATTGCTCCAGATCTATGCCGTGCCCCAGATTTTGTTCCCGCTTTATCATATGGACCTTTAAAGCCTCCTCTTCTGTCTTCAATTGTTTCATAAAGGCATATAATTTTCCTATCAGTTTTCCATCTGTTTCTAACAGCAACTTATCGAAAGGACATCGTTCCATGTAGAATCCCTGTGTTTTGTCTTTGGCAAACCTGGATTCTATTTTCGCTCTTAGCCACCCTCCTGTCTCTATGTTCTGTTCTTTTAGTTCTTCTGTTAACTTTAGCTTACCATTCTTCCCCAATAGCCGTTCATAGGTGTACATATTCTCCCACTTTAGTAAATTTGGTTGGGTGAATGCTTCCACTGGTGATATCCATCTTGGTGTTTTGGTATATATTTGGGGTTTTATTTTCTCCCAGACATTCATCAGGGATTATCTTATTAAGTGGTCCTTAAAATATTTATGTGTATCTTTTTTGGTACCAGAAGTAGGCATGCCATCCCATTTTAAGGTCATGCCCTTCTCATTTTAAAAGCCTCGGATTGCGCAATAAGATCCATTCCGTTATCCATACCAAAGTACAGGCCTCTAATCCCCTTTTAAAGCTGTCTGTGCCTGTGGGCATCACTATATCCTCTAGTGGCAAATTCCACATTTTTATCACTTGCTGTACAAAGAGGCATTTCCTTTTGTCCGGCATGAAATCTACTGCCCCTCAGCTTCATTGGGTGCCCGCGAATTCTAGTGTTTTGGGAGTGGGAGAAAAAGTTCTGTGTCCATCCTGTCCACCCCATGCATAATTTAAAAAACCTCTATTGTGCCCCCCCCGCCTTAGCTGTCCCTTTCCTAAACTGAAAATTCCCAGACTCTTCTGCCTTTTCCTTACAGGAAAGGTGCTCCACCCCAATCGTCTTGGTTATCCTCTTCTGTGCTTTTTCCAGCTCTGCAATGTCCTATTTGAAATACGGTTACCAAAACTGACATAAATCTGCTATCAAAAACCACAACATTCAAAAACCAGTGGGAGAACATTTCAGACTGCCAGGACATTCCATCACAGTTCTAAAAGCAGAGAACCTTCAAGGGAAAAATACAACAGAGATTGCTGAAACTGAATTTATTTCCAAATTTGGAACAACGAATCCCCCAGGGTTGAATGAGGAGATAGGATTTTTCTCGCATCACAGATGCTGATTTTCTGCACTTCGCACCCAGGCTCGATCACGCTAACTGCAACATGTATTATAGCTAGCTTCCGGAGACTCTAATTCCAGAGACTCTAATCTAAGGCCCCCCTCACCCTTCAGCCCACACCTTTTCTGGGTATTTACGGTAGAACTTGGCTACATGCTTGGGAGCATTTACATGGGTGGCCTCTACCCACTCTCTAAAACTACCATCAAAATCTTTCCACTTGATAAAAGAGTTTATTATGTTTCTTCTTGGAGTCCAATATTTCCTCCATTTCATAATGTATTTGTCCGTCTATGAGAGTAGGGTGTGGTATTGGACTTTCAGGATGCCAGTCATCAGGTGAGTTTCTGTGCCCTTCCGCCCAAAGTCATGTCACATCTTTATATGATCATCTATAAATGGTGATAGGTGAATGTATAACGTGCTGCTATGTTTGTAATTTTGATAGTTGTACTTACATGGTGCTAATATAGGTTTTAAATGAATGATATGTATTATTTATATTTTAATGGCTATTGCTGGTGAATTGTGTAGTGTGTTTTAAATTGTTGTGATCCACCCTGAGCCCACTTGGTTGGGGAGGGTGGACTATAAATTTAAGCAAATAAAAATAAATAAATAAATAAAATAATTTACAATATCCCTCCCACCCTCTGCCTAGATTATAAGGATGCCTTCCCTTTTCCTCTCCTTGTATCTGACGAAGGGAGCTCTGACTCTTGAAAACTTATTCCCTGGAAATTTTGTTGGTCTTTAAGGTGCTACTAGACCTGAACCTTACTCTTATAATACAGACCAACACGGCTACCCATCTGAACCTATAACTAAACACAATGTTCCAAATGAGGCCACACCACTAGCTATACAGGGGCATTGCATTATTGGCCATTTTATTTTCAGTCCCTTTCCTAATAATCGCCAGCATAGAGCTTTCTGTGGCACACTGGGTTGATGCTTTCATTGATCTATCCACCATGACCCCAAGGTCTCTTTCCCTCTCAAAGCCAAGCTACAAGGGACGCCTTACACAGGTTGGACACTTGTCAGCTTCCCTCAAGTTTTGATGGGAAATGTAGGCGTCCTGGTTTTACAGCTTGGCTCTCCATTACAGCTGCAAGACCAGAATGCCCACATTTCCCATCAAAACTTGAGGGAAGCTGACAAGTGTCCAACCTGTGTCACGTGTCACTTGTAGCTTAGCTCTCATTCTCATCAAGTTCAGACCCCATTGGCATATACTAGAAGTTAGGACTTCTTGTTCCAGGGTGCATCACCTTACACTTGCCTACGGTGAACTTGACTGGCCACACTGTTGCCCACCCACCCAGTTTGTGGAGCTCCTCCTGGCACTCTTCAGTCAGCTTTGATTTTCACCATCCTGAATAGTTCTGTGTCATCTGAAAACTTGCCCACTATACTGCCTGCGGCAAGTTCCAGATCATTTATGAACAAATTAAATAGCATGGGCCCCTGTACCGATCCTTGTGGGACCCCGCTACTTACTTCCCTCCATTGTGAGAACTGTCCATTTATTCCTATTCTTTGCTTCTGTCGTTTAACCAGTTTTAATCCATAAAAGGACCTGATCTCTTATCCCGTGGCTGTTGAGCTTACCCAGGAGTTTTTGGTGAGGAACCTCATTAAAAGTTTTTGAAAGGCCACGTATATAATGTTTACTGGGTCACTGTTAGCCACAAGCTTGTTCACTTTCTTTTAAAAAAAATGGCGAGGCAGGACTTCCTTTGAAGAAGCAGTGATTTTCCCTCAGCGGGTTTTGTGCCTCTCAGTGCCTAATAATTCTGTCTTTCTTTTACAGTTTCAACTAATTTGACTGGGACAGATGTTAAGCTAACTTCCCTGTAAATTCCTTGTTCTCATTTGGACCCTTTTTAAAACATCAGTGTAACATCTGCTACTCTCCAGTGTCCTAGTACAGAGGCTGATTTTTGTGCGTTATGTGCTGCCAAGTCATTTCCGACCTATGGCGACCCTATGGAGGGAAGACCTCCAAAACATCCTATCATTAACAGCATTGCTCAGATCCTGCAAACCAGAGGACGTGGCTTCTTTTACTGAGTCCAGCCATCTCATTTTGGGTCTTCCCCTTTTCCTACTGCCTTCTACTTTTCCTAGCATTATTGACTTTTCCAGAGAATCTTCTCTTCTCATGATGTGATCAAAGTACGATAGCCTCAGTTTTGTCATTTTAGCTTCTAGGGAGAATTCAGGCTTGATTTGATCTAGTATCCACTTATTTGTCTTTTTGGCTGTCCATGGTATCCGCAGAACTCTCCTCCAGCACCACGTTTCAAATAATCTATTTTCTTCCTGTCCGCTTTCTTCACTGTTCAACTTTCACATCCACACATAGTAATGGGGAATACCATCGTTTGAAGTATCTTGATCCCCAGAGAGACATCTTTATCTTTAAGGATCTTTTCTAGCTCTCTCACAGCTGCTTTTCCAAGTCTCAATCTTCTTCTAATGTCTTCATTGCAGTCTCCCTTTTGGTTGATGATTGAACCAAGATATAGAAAATCTTGAACAATTTCAATTTCCTCATTGTCAACTTTAAAATTGTGTAATTCCTCAGTAGTCATTACGTTTGTCTTCTTGATGTTCAGCTGTAATCCTGCTTTGGCGCTTTCTCCTTTAACCTTCATCAGTAGTCGTTTCAAGTCTTCGCTATTTCCTGCCAGTAACGTGGTCTCATCTGACTATCTCAAGTTGTTAATGTTCCTCTCACCAATTTTCACTCCATCTTCTTTTAGATTCAGCTTTCCTTACGATATGCTCTGCATAAAGGTGGAACAAGTAAAGAGATAATATGCATCCTTGTCTGACACCTTTGCCCATTGGAAACCATTCTGTTTCCCCATACTTTGTCCTAACCCCCTCTTGGATACACACCTTAACATGGTGAAGGGGTTTGAGTGTGTCAGTGAAGCTAAGAGCAACACTGCCAGGAACACAGGCTTGGTCAAGAGTCTAAACTCCTGGAAGAGTCACTCAAGGCGGAATGGTCAAAGCTGAGACACCAGACAAAGATGCCTCCACCCCCTTCAGGAATCAATGGTCACATCAGCAGAAGAGAACTGAATGTCCCAATGGCGATGGGAGCGGAGGAATCCTTGAAGTTTAGCTACTGGGCAGCAGCAGTAATGGAAGGTGACGCTGGTGGAGGATATTTCACAGACAACAGCAGTGCCACTTGAGTTAACCCTAGTTAGTACCGTGCAGAAGGCAATGTTAAAACACCGTCTCCTAATCTCTTACCTTGAAAACCTTATGATGAGACAATCCCAAATGAAAGAAGTTACATGTACAGTTAATAGATTAACCATTTCACAGCTAAGTTCCCTAAAAAACCCTCAACTGTATACCATCAGGTCCTGGAGACTTACTGGTTTTTAATTTCTCCAGTAGATCTAAAACTTTATCTCTTGACACCTCAATTTGACTCAGTTCTTCAGCCTCTCTTCCCGAAAATAGTGGCTGTGGTGTGGGTACATGACACACGCTTTCCACAGTGAACACAGACGCAAAGAATTCAATGAGCGTCTCTGTCATCTCACTTTCTTCCTTTGGCAGTTCTTTTATTCCTTGGTCAATCCAAAAGCCCCACTGCTTCTCTGGCTGCGTTCCTGCTCTGGATATATTTAAAGAAATGTTTACTGTTTGTCTTGATGCTTTTAGCAATCCACTCCTCGAATTCTCTTTTTGCTTACATAATTATATAAATCAAAATCAAATGTTAAAATTATTAACTTACAATTCTTTTGACAGACCTTGTGTTCCCTTCTGCTCACTTCATGAGGGCAGACCTTCTAGTTTTAAAAGAAGTTTTTAAAAAAGGCCATTAAAAGAAAAGATGGAGACTCCTCAAGGGTAACACACAGATTTAATTCTCCACCTGACGGAGTGCAAGAACGGAAGCACTTGCAAGGAGCTCAGCAGCCCTCTTACCAAAGATGGACTTACTAAAAATCTGCATTTCCCTCAATGAACTACTATAGAGAAGTCCTGCAGTCCCAGCAGCACAAAATGGCTGGAAAGAAAAAGGGGAGACTTAGCTGGTAGGAGCAAACAAGAGATATGGGCTCATTTCGAGGGGGAACGCACAGGAACGCAGTTCTGGCGGTTCCCCAAAGAGGTCACATGTCAGGTGGCCCTGCCCACCTGACTCTCGGCCATTTGGGGCCCGTTTCGGACTGGATTGGGGCTGAAACGGCCTGGATCGGGCCTCTGACGGGTGGTGGATCGCACTCCCGCTCAGCAGTGGGCCGATCCTGACCATTTTGGGCCCCTTTCCAGTCATTTTCAGCCCCTTTTTGCCATTTTGGGCCCAATTTCGGCCCTGAACGGCCAGGATTGGGTCTAAAACAGCCAGAATAGGTGATGTCAGGGGGTGTGGCATATGCAAATCAGTTATACTAATGACACATTTCTGGTGATGGCAAGAGGCGTGGCATATGCTAATGAGTTATGCTAATGAGTTCCTCCAGCTCTTTTTCTACGAAATGACTCCTGGATGTGGGACAAGGGGGGTGGCAAATCTTACAAGTGCTGTGTGTGCACAAACACTGCCAAAGAAATGGCCAGTCCTGCAAGCTGAAGAAACGGCACGTCTTGAGAAAAGTTGCTTATCGGCTTGGATGAGGCTCCCGAAGAACCACAAACAGGTCCGCAGGGCTCTCCCCACCCAGGCCTCTCCCCCCAAATCCACCTACACAGCCCAGGCCGCAAGCAGACAGCAGACGTGTTGCCAAGCAAAACCACTCAAGAAGTGAGCTAAGCCACATGCTGTACGGCAAGAGGAAGGCAAATGAATCCAAGATCATCATACAGGGAGAGGGCGCACGAGTCGCCCTGCAGGATCAGGCCTGCGGTCCATCCAATCCAGAGTCCCATTTCCAACAGAGGCTGCACAGGTGCCACAAGGAAGCGACGGGCCTCTTCTGCCGGCTGCTCCCCGTCATCCGATGATGATTTTTTCCTTTGGAGGTTCCCATTCAGTGATCATGGTTAATAGCCAGCAATAGATAAAACCTGTCCAACCCCTTTAAATCCATCTAAGCCAGTGGCCATCACTACATCTTGTGGCAGTGAGTTCCACATGCCATCTAGTCTGTGTGAAATAGTGTTTCTTTCCGTCTTCCCACTCCTAATGGGCAATTTGAGGTACTTATCATATAACATGCTCAAGACTTTTATTTTAATACCACCACCTCGAAGTATGCTGCCATCAAAGCCTGCATTTGGACCGCAGCAGCATCCCAATAACCCTCTTGGTGAAACAGTCCCAATTGCTGCCTCCCCCCTCCCTGCCCCCAGTGGCAAACAAAACTGATGTCGGGGCTGACAAATCTCCTCTCCTCCTGCTGAGCTCCATAAGGCTGAGTCGCATCCCGGTCAGCTCCTGTTGCTTTGTAAAATAAACAAATAAGGGACGCAGAGCACTTTTGGATGCAGAAAAGAGCTAAAACAACCGTCATGGTAATAAAGGTATTCCTGTTCCACTTCTGCTGCCTTCCCTGTCCTCTGGCTCTAATTTGATTAGCTGGCAAACCTCGAGGCAAACTCAATCAATGGGCTGAAATTCTGCATGCTGATGAGAGTTATGTATGCTCTCTGGTGACCAATCAATCAATTCACACTCAAGGTACGACTGCACTGGCTGCTTTTTGTGCAAAGATGGTACAGTCTGCACCTGATCCCTTGGCTCATTCCCAGCGAGCGCTCCGTTGCCTGGTAAGCTTGCAAGAATGTTCGTGCCTCAATAAAGAGGAACTAACCTCCCCGCTACCAGGGCAGTCTGGCACAGTACCTGGGAATTCTGGTCCTGGCCACTCACCCCTCCCGATCACATCTTGGCTTCATTTCTTCTATACTGTGATCAAGCATGCGCTTAAAAACAGCTCTAGAACATGACTTGGTGCACCTTCAGAGACCATGAAGGAACAGCCGATGTGCGTGGGGAATGTGACGAGCAGCACGTGAACATTGAATGCCAAAGAGGATCAAAATGTTCACCCCTGTAGCAACAATGGGTGGTGCAGGTGTGACCTTAGAGGAAAGGCGCCAGGTCCAAGCCAACGGGAAGCTGCCCTGCACAAGCCCCACCGAGGCTTTTGTATGGCACCCGTTCCTTTCCAAAGCCTCCTGCAGGACTGTGTCTTAAATGCCTGAGATACACAGACAGCAGTTACTTGGGGTACAACTTTACATTTATTGCAATAAATTAAGTATCTGGAAGGCGCCCATGTGGTTGCAGAGAGCATCCTACGCCTTCATAAATCCATCCCATAACCCAGGAAACCATCTGACTTCGATTCTGCAATACATCCATCCCAAACACGTTCTGCAATGTCACCGTTGGGGTGGGGCGGCGGCGGCAGGCAGGCTCAGCCGCCCGGATGTAACGAGCAAATTCACATTTGTTTATCCTGAGTACCCCCTTCCCTGCCACATACACACATTCCCAGGTCCTCCCAAGTGGCTCTCTGGGGCAAGGGACTAAAACTTGCCTGCCCCCCCAATCCCCTGGAACACTCTTGCCATACCAACAACGTGAACTGTACAGGTGGAGACACCCTATGGAGCTCTCTCCAGAGAAGCCTCGGCTTCCCACACCACCGTTCTTACTCGCTTGTCCACCTCTCATGATAGTTTTATTACAGGACGCACAGTCCAAAGCTTAGCAGCAGTCCCTGCTCCCACCCCAGGCGAAGGGAAGCCTGGGGCAGCCGTTCCACCTACAAGGAATAGGATACCTCCTCTGGGGTCAGGGGGGCCTGAATATCCAGCTTCCGGCTCTTGCTGTCTTTCTCAACGATCTCCAGCCGTATGCTGGGCCCTTTCCTCTGGCTCTCCTCCTTGGGCAAGGAACTGTCCTTGGTCTTTAGCAGCTGCTTGTCTGAGTCGTCCACTATGATCCGCAAGGTGCACCCGTGCGGCAGAAGCTCCTGTTCGTAGGCAGCAGCCAGCTGGTTCACAACCCGGCGCTCAACCTAAGGGGGGGGGTCAGAGGAATGAAAGAAGAAGTGCAGCCTTGTGACCACCATGGCCCAGGTTGCTGCGGCAGGGAAAGCGCAAGGCAAAGGGAAGGCAGGCTGCGCGCCTTCAAGAGAGGCAGAAGCCGAGCATGCCGGACGCCTGCCATGCCAGAGAAAGGCTCTGCCTGAAGGTGGCCCATTGCTTTTCCTTGGGGGTGCATTCTCTGTCCAGATGCCCACCTGCAAGGGAGGCATCCTTTTCTGTCTACTGCAGTCCCGGTACCCCTATTGCCAGGACGTAACAACCTCAGAAGAGCCCCGCTGGATCAGACCAGAGGTCCGCTTAGCCCAGCATCCTGTCTCACACAGTGGCCAGGCAGTTACTCTGGAGGGTCAGCAACAGGGCAGAGAGGCCAACGCCTTCCTCTGAAGTTGCCTCCTGGCGTTGGGATTCAGAGGTTGACTGCCTCTGGAAGTGGAGGCTCCCTTTAGTCACCAAGGATAGTAGCTGCCAGAACTCTCCTCTAGGAATCGGCCCAATTCCCTTTTTAAGGCTGTCTGGGCCCATGGCCATCGCCACACCCTCTGGCAGCGAATTCCGCCTCTTAATCACCCCTTGTGTAAAGACGTATTTCCTTTCGTTTGTGCTGACTCTATTGCCCGTCAACTCCATTGGCTGCCCCCAACTTCTAGTTTGGGGGAGGGAGAAAAAGCCTCCCCCACCCCGACTGGACCTCCTCTCTGCCTCGCCTTGCTGCCTTTCAACCACAGCCATGGACTTGGACAGAAGGAGCAAAGGGTGCCGATGCACAAACCTTTCACACACTTGTCACCCCAAGTGGGATGTTCCGGGGGCTTGGCAAGTATCCGAGAGGTCTTGTGAACAGTCCCCACCCCCCCCAGGCTCTCTCAGGCCCAGCAAGTCCCAACACCTTTGCCTGCCAGATGCCAGGTGGTTTTTCACTGTTGTCTAGTGAGGCTGCCGGGTGAGCTCTTGCCTGCCCCTGACGAACAGGTGAGGAGGTGGCCGAACCAGTTCACCATTTGGCCTCAAACACAGTCCGATCCATTTTTAACGAGTATTAGGAAGGCTCCGGATCTGGGTCGACACATTCTGAAGGCCTGTCCAATATGCCTCCAGCAATCCACTGAAGAGTCAAATTGCGTTCTGTGTGAAAAGGGACACACCGCCTGCTCTTTGGCTGCGACCTCATTTGAGACATGCGCCAAGAGGACCCAAGACTGCCGGGAGGCAGGAAACTGAAACGAAGCCCCTTGGCTGTGCCTGACGTCCCGCTCTGGTGGCTGAACCATGAAGTCCTTTGCGGGTGGCTGGATTCTAACAGCCCACGGTTACTTCTTTGGCTCAGGAACGGCAGGTCAGTGAAGCAAATCTCATTGACAGACCACTGCCACGGGTTCTGTGCGCAGTCCCACTTGAGGACTGCAAGTCCTGCCACAGAGCGACCTGACTCAGGCCGGGGAGGGGCTGCTGGAAGCATGTGGCCAAAGCACATCTGCAGCTGCGCTGCCCCCCCTGGCACGTCCCAAGGCAGTGGGGCTTTGCTTTAAAAAAAAGCCCTTGGGGTTTTTTTTGACCCGTCTAACTAAGAAGCTGCCTGCTGTGCCATGTCCCACCTTGGCACCTTCTGTGTTCTTCTCAAGGCGGGCACACAGCGGGAGCTCTGCAATTCCTTTGCCAAGGGACATGCCAAAGGCTGAGCGTCTTCTGGAAAGGCCGCCAGATGTGTTCTCCTCTCACTTCTCGGGGCTGGAGGGAGCTGGCACAGCTGCTGTCCCCTTTTCAGGCAAGCCAACTTTGGACACAACAGCAGCATTTCTTTGGCATGTCTGCTACCTTCCCTGAGTCTTCAGGGCCAGGAGGGATATGAATGGAATTGTTTTGAAAAAGCCTGGAGGAGATTCTCTGTCTTTGGACACTCTTCTCACTCTGTGGTTCAGACCTGGAAGGCTGAGCTTATCTACCTGGGGGTGGAGGAAGAGATTCCAGAACACAGGAGTGTAACTGATGGCTGTGAGGCCGTGTCTGTCTCTAGCCTGCAGGAGTATTTTTATCTGGCCCTCAAGCTGCATAACGGTTTGTTGGGAGCACCCCCCTAACAGACTGCAGCAGATGCTCCCTCCCAAATTGTTAACTAGCTTCAGGGCTGAATGTCACGAATAGCAGCAGAGCGGGAGAGAGGGCCGCATCTGGTTCTTGGCCTGCTCTGGAGGGCCCCAAGCGGGACACTGGTTTTCAGTGCTACTTGGGGCCCTTAAAAGTGGGCGGAGACCCAGAGGCGACCGACCAAAACATTGGCCGAACCCTCGTTCGGAGCAGCCGTGCCTTGAGGTCGGCCTGGAGCTGCTTTCCTTCTGGCCCCTTCAGCTCCATCAGCGCCAGAGAGGAAGCTGGAAGGGAAAGGGCGGCTCTCCTGCCCACTGACCTCATGCTTGATGGAGCGGGCCCCGTAGTGCAAGTTGTAACCGTCGGCCAGGACGCCCATGACTTCCCTGTCCCACAGCAAAGTGATGCTGTGCCTCGCCTTGGCCTGCAGAGGGCAAAAGAAGCAGCCTGTTAGGGAGCTCGCTGTCCTTCCAGCTCTGCGCTTCGGGCAGCTGCAGAGGGGCCAAGGAACCTTCCGAGAGCGCATTCCCTACCCCCACCACCCCCCGCTTTGGGGGCTGCTGCTCACCCTCTTGGCCCAGAAGCTCAGCTCCTTGTTAACGAGCTGGATGAGCTCAGAGTGGCAGAAGGGGAGGAAATAGACGATTTCGTTGATCCTGCCGAGGAACTCGTCCCTTCGGAAGTGAGCCTGCGGAAGGAAAAGGCAGAGCGGTGGAAGAGCGCTGGGAACGCACAGCACCCAGAAGCCGCCATTCGAGGAGGAGAAACTCAGACTGGGGGAAGCGGACGCTGGGCCTGTCTGGTTTATTGGCTAATCTGCACTATGCTTCTCCAAAGCCCAAACCCTTGAGCTCTTCCCGGCAGGGCTCATACTTGGGGACGGTCTGAACGGGCGCCTGGCCTCCACCCCTCTGCAAGTCAAAGCGGGTGTGCCTAGACCCTTCGGGAGGCCTTGGGCACGCCTCCGGATGGCTGCTTTTGGGAAGGCTGGCGGCATCTCTAACCTCCTCAGATCCTGTTACTGACCAGTGGGAAGAGGCAGGCCTTTTTTAATCCTGCTGGCTCACCTGGGACAAAACATCTTCCCAATCAAACCCAAAGCTCAGATGGCAGCTCTTCTCCCGTTCATTCAGGTGCCCTTCCCAAAACAAACGCCAAGGCTTTGCCTAGGGGTGCTTGCGCTTCGGAAACCCAAGGCAGCCCAAAGGGTGATCAGCAGCACCCTCTGTACCTTCAAGATGGGGCGGATGACTTTCTCCTTGAACTGCTTGGAGATGGTGATCTTGTCAGTCATCTGGACATCATCTGAAAGGCAGGACAGGGCACGGGTCATGGGCTGCTGCTGGTAGAGCCCTTGGCACAGCAGGGCCTCCTTCGCTCCCTGCCCCCTTCCCCCTGGAAGAGGAAGGCCAGGAGACCCAGGGTGTAGCAGAGAATTCACTCCTTTGGGTAGCTTTGGAGGCAAGCAAGAAGACTCCTTCATACGTAAAAAGCCGGGGCTCGGGTGGTGAGCCATGGCAAAAACAGGGGCTCTAGAGGTAAGCCATGGCCCCCTCTGCCCAACCTCTCATCCCATGTGGGCCAGGGTGCCTTTGCCCCACTTAGCCCCTTTTGAGAAGGGAGCTGTAATTTTCACACCCACCAAAAAAACGCACAAGGACAGGCCCCAAATCAGCTCCACATCTCACATTCAAGAAAGCTGCAAGAGTGGGAATTTAAGTGTGATTAAAAGGAATCTCCAGAGTCATAAGCAATCTGCTCGTGGATACCAGGTGCTGGGGACAAGACCCAAGGGACAGCCCCTGTTCTCCTCCCAGCCCGCTTGTGAGCCGTGAAAGTCAGACAGCCTGCTCCTGCATGGGAGTTGCTATGCTTTTAGGGAAGCAATGCCGGGGGAAGCAGCACCTGAGAGCCAGTTTGGTGTGGTGGTTAGGAGCGGCAGGACTCTAATCTGGAGAGCCAGGTTTGATTCCCCACTCCTCTGCTTGAAGCCAGCTGGGTGACCTTGGGTCAGCCACAGCTCTCTCAGAGCTCTCTCAGCCCCACCCGCCTCACAGGGTGATTGTTGTGAGGATAATAAAAACAGACTTTGTAAACTGCTCTGAGTGGGCATTAAGTTGTCCTGAAGGGTGATATATAAATCAAATGCTATTATTGTTATTACTAGAAACAAAGCCTGTTGTAGCAAAGAATACAATGGGCTCTAGAAAGGGCAGGGGGCCCTGGCCGGCCATTGCCCCCTCCCCAGCGTCCTGAACTGGGCAAGAGGGAGGAGGGCAGGGTGTCATGCCCGCCTCCATGCCCCTCCCTCGTTACTTACTTAATACTCACCCCCATTGTGGCTGGGAGGGGAACGATATATGCCTGCCGCCGTGGCCCCCCTTACTCATGCCTGCTCCGCTTTCCCCATTGCGATTTCAAGTAGGGTTGCCAGCTCCAGGTTGGGACATTCTGTCACTTGACACCCCCCCGAGGATTGCAGCTGGGGGGGGGGAGGCGAGCGAGGCTTGCATGCTGCCCCACCCCCCCACCCCCCAGGATTGCAGCTTGGGGGTGAGAGGAGGCAGCGAGGTTTGCATGCCACTGTTTGATGCCCCCCCCTGCCCCCCAGGATCGCGGCTTTAGGGGGAAGAGGAGGCCAGTGATGGGGTGCTGCAGGTGGGGAGTGCGTGGGGAGGCGGCTCCAGGCTCCTCCACCCGCCAGACACCCCGATGGGGCGCTGCGGGCGGGGAGTGCGCGGGGAGGCATCTCTGGGCTCCTCCGCCCGGCAAACACCCCATCTGCTGCTATATGAAGCGACTCCCTTCCTATTCCTGCTAGGGGCGCAATAACGTGCCTGCACTCTGAGTTACATTGTGAGTCGTCGGAAAGACGCTAGGGGAATTATATTATAGGATTATTACCCAGGTTTTCAGCAATCCTCTTCCGGCTCAGCTCCATGGTCTCCTGCCTTAGCTGCAAAGCATGCTGGGCAATCTCGTCACTGGCCACGTTGGAGGTCATGATAAAGATGGCATCCTTGCAGTCAATGGTCTTCCCTTTCCCGTCGGTCAGCCGGCCCTTCAACAGACAAGGACAAAACACGTAACTTTTGGGGCGGGGGGGGGGGTGGTTCCAGAGATCCCTTCACCTACTTTCAGGTTTCCAACCATTTCAGTCTTCAAAAGCTTTTCTATACAGCGGTCTTCACTGGGGAGGGGCCGTGCTTTCCTGAGAGAGCCCTGTTTTGCATGCGGAAGGTCCACAATTAAATCCTGGACCTGCCTCATCCAAGGATCAGGGAGCAGGTGTTGGGGAAAATCTCTCCTCTGCCTGATACCATGGAGAGCCGCTGCCAGAGCACAACACTGATGGACCCAGAGGTCTGGCTCAGGAGAAGGCCGATGGGCATATTCATAAGGACTAGACACTCCACTTTCCAATGTGCTGGAATGGTCAGAATTCTGAATATGCCTGAAGACTCTGTATTGTAAGGGCAAGTTACAAATACACGGGTTTCGACAATGGCAGGTTTTCAGCCAAGGCTTAGAAGTCTGTAGCAGAGGTTACAAAAAAGGAGGTAACATAAACAGACAAGATCCTCCTTGGTTGCGTTCTCTGGACTGCGTCCTTTGGTACTGGTTTGGCGTAGTGGTTAAGACAGCCAGTTTGGTGTAGTGGTTAAGAGCATGGGACTCTAATCTGGAGAACTGGGTTTGATTCCCCACTCCTCCACTTGAAGCCAGCTGGGTGACCTTGGGTCAGTCACAGCTCTCTCAGAGCTCTCACGGCCCCACCCACCTCACAGGGTGTTTGTTGTTGTGGGGATAATAATGACATACTTTGTAAACTGCTCTGAGTGGGCATTAAGTTGTCCTGAAGGGCGGTATATAAATCAAATGTTGTTGTTGTTGTTATTATTATTATTAGTGAGGCCTCATTGAGACTGATCCTGCACTGAATTCTGGGCCCCTGACTAGAATCAGTGGAGGGCGGCAGGAAGCCTGGAAAAGAGTCACAGGAGAGCTACAAGAAAGCCAGACCTGTGCAAGACTTCTTCCAGCCTGCTAAAGAAAAAAACCTACTCATTTATGTCATTTATAGTCCGCCTTTCTCACTGAGACTCAAGTACAAGGCGGAGTACACAGTATGAGATTAGTACAATCAGTAGCAAGGGCATTTCCATAAGCAATGCCACAGAGTAAATAAATACATATTAGCATGGATCCAATACAGAGTTGAAGAAATGCTGAAACAGAACATAATCAGTTCTAGGGCTGACGTTAGACAACAGGGAGCACAAGTGGAGTACATATTTAAAGCAGGAGATAACATGTAAGGCAACATAGTGGTGAAGTCTGTGGTCCCTAACTCATCAGCGAAGCATCTGAGACCTCCTCCCTACAATACAGCCCTCCTATCTGAGTAAAAAGCCTTTTTGAATAATTCAGTTTTGCATCGTTTGCAGAAAGCCAGGAGGGTGGGGGCTCTCCTGACCTCCTCTGGCAGGCCGTTCCACAAAGTAGGGGCCACCACAGAGAAAGCCCATGTACGGGCTGCTGTTGAGTTCACCCATGTGCAGGAGACCCTGTTCAGATGAGCAAAGCTGCCATGGAGGGACATAGGGAGGGAGGCAGTCCCATAAGTATGTTGGGCCAAGGCCGTGCAGAGCTTTGTATGTAATATAATAACCAATACCTTGAACTGAGCACAATAACTGATAGGTCACCAATGGAGCTAGCAGCGTAAATAGGAAGAACCACATCCCAAGTATAAGAGTCCACACTGGAATGACAGAGACTGGCGTGTGCCGCTTGGACTTCCTTGAAGAAAGGGCAGGACACAAATGTCTAGAACTGCTCAGTTCTCCATGCTGGAGGGGGTGGGGTGGGGGAATAGGCTGGGTTCTTTGTTTTTCCTAAAGATTAATAACACAGTTTTTTCCCTTCTTGCATAGATCATGGTGGCAGCTGCTAAATGCAAAATCAATGTCTGCACTGCCTGCCTGGGCAATTGCTGAAATGTTAATCCCAAGTACCCGGAGCGCATTTGTCCGGAACTGCTGGCATGCCCGCTCCTGGCGACATGTGGTGGGGACAACACGGGGGCCCTGCAGTCTCTTCTCTCCCCCCTCCAAAGGGTTATTGTTTTAGTTTTCGTGGAGGGACCCTTATGGCAGAGGAGACGAGTGTTCAGAACACGGCGAATGGCTCTCCTGTGCAGGCCTGTGTGCCCGCTGCCCTCCCCTCCGGTTAGCACGAGAGAGGCAGAATTGGAAGCGCTTACAACCTCAGCTCTGAGCAATCCCACTGTACCAATCTTCCTGCTTTATAGCCCACAGCCATTTCCTGAACAGTCTATTAAACTGCCTTTCCCAAACAAGTTCGCTCCCCTGCCCAGCAAATGACAGCCTCAGCTGAGGATGCCATCGGCTCCTGGCCAGAACAGGACGCCCTGTAATGGCAGAATCCCAGACAGCTGCCTTTAAATTTTGCCTTAGAAGACGAATGGAATAAACGCTTTGCTGGATCAGTCCAGCGGCCCATCTCTGCTCTTAACAGCAAACCAGATGCCTCTGGGTGGCTCACAAGGAGGGCGTGAGGGCAGTAGGCTTCCCGTCTAACATCACCCCTGCAGCTGGTACTCAGAGGTAGACTGTATCTGAGCATGGAGGTTTTCTCAACAAAGGAGGTTCTATGGTCTCCCCTCTCATTTTATCCTCACAACAACTCCATGAGATAGGTTAGGCTGGGAGAGTATGACAAAGCCACGCAGACAGAGGCAGCTGCCTGCTTCGGGACAGGCACTCCTGGGCCGATTCCAGACGGCCCTCCGCCTCCTGAAACGTCGCGCGGAAAACGCAAAATATTGCGTTTTCTCGCGCGACGACGCGCAATGTTTCGGGAGGCGGAGGGCCGTCTGGAATCGGCCCTGGAATCAACAGTCTCTGGAGCGCCCTCAATAAGCCCTGGCAATGCTCAGAACAAGCCCCGCAGCCCTTACTTCATCAAACAGCTGCAGCATGATGGTGAGGACGTCGGGGTGAGCCTTGTCCACTTCGTCAAAGAGGACCACGGCGTTTGGGCACTGCTTGAGCTTCTTGGTGAGCTGCCCACCTTCCTCGTGGCCGACGTAGCCTGGCGGGGAGCCAATAAACTTGGCAACCTAGAAGGGGGAGAGGTAGCCGACATCCCGTCAGAAGAACTCAGTCACTCGAGAAAGAGGCCTGCCCCGTGGAATAACCCCAAAGTCTAACTCAAGACAACACCATTAATTTAATAGCAAGGGAAAGCACTCCCCTGTGTATAAAATAAATACAGTATTTTCCCGATGGTGAAACAACAAGGAGGAAGGTGCTTGACAGAGCAACTCCAGGTTAAGTCTGGTGAAATCAACGGGCTTAGACCGGAGTAACTCTGTCTAGGCCTCCAGTGGCAGGCAGGGAACTCCAGGGGCGAGGGGATTAGCATGGCAGAAAAAAGCCCTTTTCTACCTCCTGCTCAATCTCCAACCCTCTGATCTGAGGGGTGGTGGAAGAAGATACAGGGATGAGGTTCTCCAGAAAGAACGTGCCATTTAAATGCCAAACAGCGTTCTTATTAAAAGGTGATGCAAATGGTGCATGGTTGGGAATTGGGAGGGAGGGGTGCGAGGGGCCCCCCAACACAGATGCAAGCAACGGGCAGGGTCACCGTACAGAAGCTGGACAGAGGCCCCTCCGCTGGAACAGGTTCATGATTCCACATTACAACGCTGGTTGATGCTGCAACACGAGCAAGGGCCCCATGGAAGGTATTTGCTTTGGGAGCTTATTTTTCCTTCTGAACTTTCTATCAAAAGATCAATTAAAAAAGGAAAGCGGAGAAGACCCCCCCGTACTAACCTCGTGCCTCTCCTGAAACTCTGACATGTCCAGCCGAATAAAGCCCTGGAGAACAAAGAACATCCCTTTAACGGCAGCCCTCCCGTGACCCGGGGGAGGCAGCCACCCTGGGTGGGGGGCCGCGAGTTCCGTTTCATCCACCACAAAGAGCAAATGGCAAAGAGCTGCAGCCTCTCCTGGCATCCTCACCAAATATGACGCCCTATACCCCTTGCCAGGACCCAGTGCCCTTGGATCCAGCCATCTTCCAAGGAGCCTTCTTACAACCTCCGATGACAAGTCGCTTAGATCGGAGGAAGCCTTCAAATGTGAGTCAAAAGCAAAGGCAGGATATAGATATTTTAACAAATGAACACATTTTGCTCAGTGGAGTGGTAGGATAAGGGTAGGATCCACCCCAGTTCCCATGTGTGCAAACTAGAGGCGGGCATGAACTGGGAAAATGGCGGTTTGTTGCTTTTCACGAACCACCATGAACTTGCCCAGTTCACGATCTGGGCCGTTTGGTTCGTTGGTTTGTTACTTCTGGGGCTGCAGAGGGTCTGCAGAAAGCTCACCCCCCTGTTGCCTAGGTAACAGATTGATTGGTGCCAGGCTGTCTGCAGTGACGAAAGGAAAAACAAACCATACGAACTGCTCTAAACATCATAGCGGTTTGTTGCGGTTCGTCAGAAATGAGCTCCAACGAACTGCTGGTTCGTGACCCAAAAAAACCCAGCCTGGTTTGTGACGAACTTTGGTTCGTATTTCGGTTCATGCCCATCTCTAGTGCAAACACTTTTTTCTCACGTTCACATTCTTAGGTACGCGCTTAAAAAAAACATCTACCCCAAAATGTAACGTGTGAAGTAACCGATGGGGTGGTGGCATAATTGGAGGCAGGCAGATCCGATTCACGGGGCACAACCCAGAGGGAAGTTTTAGGTGGGTAGCCGTGTTGGTCTGCAGTAGAACAGCAGGATTTGAGTCCGCTGGCACCTTAGAGACCAACAAGATTTCCAGGGTGTGAGCTTTTGAGAATGAGCTTTCTTTGTCTGGAGAAGAGAGCTCTGACTCTCAAAAAGATACATCCTGAAAACCTTGCTGGTCTCCAAGGTGCCACTGGACTCAATTCCCGCTGTTCAATCCAGTGGGAATTTCTCCTGTGCAGTGTGCACTGCAATGAATGGGAGCTGCACAGGTACACTGCTGCTGTTTATTTCAGTGCTTATTTCACATGGAACTCGGTGCTGGATTGCGCCTGAAGCCCTTGAAGGGACGTGAGCTTCTCTTCTGCTCTTTCAGGTCCCAGGTCTTGCTATTGGCTTGTTTCACACATAATGCTTAACGGTGATTTTGCACATACCTGAATGAGCCTAGAGGGGGGACGAGTTTTGCAAAACAAATAGCCAAACAAATGTCAGGCAGCTCAGTCACTCATTCCCCCAACTGGCAGAGTTTTAATTCACATTCTGATGACATTTTGTTTTTGTTTTTTGGCATCTATGCTCTCCAAACTAGAGCAGCTCTACGGAGCTCCAACATGGTGGTTGCATCTGGGGCCTCTGTACATTGCCCCAGCTCCTCTGCATACGTAACAAAAGCTCCTCTGCAGGCAATGTGTATTCATGGTAAACGTCCTGAGGAGTAAAAGGCAAGTAAAAACCCCCCGGGAATGGCTGACGGGAATAAACTGGGCTGGGCTTTCGCTGTTCATCCCGTGGAAGATGGGAATGCTGAAGATTCTGCTTTCCACTGGCACAGAAACAAAATCTCCACGGGGACACCTTGGATGATCGGTTAAATTGCTGCTCCAGCTGCTCCTCCCCAATAATTTCCTCCATGTTCTGTGACCCCCCCCCAATTTGGTGCATTAATTACCTAAATGATCACCAAACTGATTAGCCATCAATAAGCCACTGGTTGTGTGCGTGCCATTGAATTAGGGCGGCCTCTTTGTCCTTGGCAGTGCATGAAATCTGATGTTGAGCCAGGAAACAAGCGGACGGGACGAATGCAAAACATGAATCCCGATGGATTTTTGCTCTGAAACCTGCACTCGCAGAGGAGCCCTGGAAGGGCCCAAACTGACAATATGTTTAAAATGAGCTTAGTTTACTTATTTATTTTATTTATACCCTGCTTTTCTCCTAATGGAGACCCAGAGCAACTTGACATCATTCTCCTCTCTTCTATTTCTCCTCACAACGACCTTGTGCAGTAGGTTGGTCCCAGTGTGTATATCTGGCCCACAGTCACTTAGCAAGCTCCCAAGTCAGAGTGGGGATTCGAATCTGTGTCTCCCAGATCCTAGTGTGACACGACACCCCCACTGGCTGATCCCAGCAGAAGCCACCATCCTGGCCAGCGCCGAGCTTCGGGGTTGATTCTCGTGGAGCCCCGCGCAAGGAGAGGGACAGGTTGGAACGGTGCGGACTTGGCACGGCTCATCCTTCACGCAAGAGCTAGCAGGAGTCTAGCCCACTGTTCACACATCTGCTCCTTCAGCTATGTTTTCTGTCTATTTCTTTGTTCAAGGCTCCAGAGGGATTGGGAAACTCTCTTCCAGGACCAAGAAGCGCACCAAGCCACCCTTAAACACAAGGGGGCCGGCAGCTCCAGGCCAGTTCCAGCTCCTCCCTAGGCCAAGCCTGGGGGCAGTAAAGAGGCCCCAAGCTGGTCTTGGAAGCTGCGGTGGCCTCACGTGGATCAAGAGTGGAACCATCACACAACCAGCTGTGCTGACAGCTGAGCTCTGCCTCCTGCCTTCCCTCCCCAGTCTCTCCCGGCGCTTGCACGACTCCAGCCAACCCACCCCCTGCTTGGATCCCTCTTCTCTTCTCTGGCTGCTCCACCCACTTCTCCACCTTCCTTCCTCCCAGGCCTCAAACCCTGCCTGGATATCGCAGGAGAAGCTCTGCCAGCTCCTGCCCTGAGGGTCCGACTTCGCCCTCGACCCAAAAGGCAGCAGCCCAGGTCTGCCGGAGCCTGGCCCAGCAGGCATCACAGAATCACACAGAGTTGGAAGGGGCCAGACAGATCCTCCAGTCCAACCCCCTGCCCAGTGCAGGATCAGCCTAAAGCATCCCTGACAAGTATTCATCCAGCCTCTTCTTGAAAACTGCCAGTGAGGGGGAACTCAGCACCTCCCTAGGCAGCTGATTCCACTTTTGAAATACTCTGACCGTGAAAAGGTTTTTCCTAATATCCAGCCGGTACCTTTCTGGATGTAATTTAAGCCCACTGCTTCGGGTCCTACCCTCTGCTGCCAACTGGAACAGCTCCTTGCCCTCCTCCAAATGACAGCCTTTCAAATATTTAAAGAGAGCAATCATGTCCCCCCTCAACCTCCTCTTCTCCAAACTAAACATTCCCAAGGCCCTCAGCCTTTCCTCGTAGGGCTTGCCAAACCCTGGCTCTGGCAGGGCTGCTTAGGAACCACAGCCTGGCCTTCAAAGGGCAAACAGAAAAGGACTCACCTTCTTGACGTCTTTGTGAAGGTACTTGGCCGTCTGCTTGGCCAGCTCAGTTTTACCTGTGTAAGAAGGGGGTGGGGGGGCAGGGCAAAGGGAGAGTGCGCGGTTAAGCCAGGCTGTACGGAGCTCAGGCTATGGCCTGTTTTCATGACTTGGATGTATTTTTATAGCGCCACCCCTGCTCCGTGCAACTTCTGGCGCCAACACACAGACACGGGGGAGGTAAACTGAGGGAAGAGGACAGGTGGGGGGGAGAAAAAGTGCCCTGGGCTTCCCCCTCTTCAGATCGCTTTCCCCACCTGAGCTACAAGAGAAGGCCTGGGCCCCCGGGGCAATCCCCACACCACAGGGCCTCCACACAGGCCTCTGCTGCTAGCCTAGTTTCCAGAGGCTGTTGTGGGGAGGCACCACAGCGGGAGCTCCGCGGCCTTGTGTCGCATGTGGTAGGGGCCACGTAGGAGATTGTCCTTCGGCCCCCTCCTTCATCCCTGGAGCAGGCAAGGGTCTAACTGGCTGCCCCTGCTCTGGTTTGGGAATTCTCCACAACGGGGACCCCAAGGGGACTGCGACGTCATTCTCTTCCGCCTCCATTTTCTCCTCCCCAAAATTCCTGTGACCCATGTTAGGCTGAGACCGACTGCCCCAAGGTCACCCCATGAGCATCCATGGCAGAGCGGGGATTCGAACCCAAGACTCCCTATTCCACCAGATCGTGCTGGCTTCACTGTTCAGCTTGTTTCCATGGAGCCCAGAGATGAGCACATGGAGACACCGGTCGCTTCTAGTCTGTCCCACTTTGGACACAAACTAGCAAACTGACTCATCATTACAAAAGATGACGTACATGTGGAAGGAGAGCTCGGGGTGGGGGGCATGCATCTCCCCAGGTTCTGTGCACAGACACATGCTGCAGTCGTTATTTTTTAATTTTATTCACATCCCACTTTACTTTGTGTTTTCTCACACCATTCTCCCCTCCTCCACTCTACCCCGTCAACAATCTCGGGAGACAGGTTGGACCGAGCGATCGCGATGGGCCCAAGGTCGCCCGACGAGCTCCCACGGCACAGCTGGGATCTGAACCCAGCTGTCCAAGGTCCGGCTCCGATACCAACAACGACTCCACATCAGCAGTCCCTGCAGGACCTGGGCCAGGGACGGTTGGGTCAGCTCAACTCATGGATGCAAGGAAGGTTTTGCTGTCACTGCTTCCAAGTTCGGCACCTCGTTGTCTCCTGTGTAAGGGAATGGCTGCCGTTCCTTCCCAGGTGGAAAGGTGAAGGAAGATCAAGGCAGTTTATTGGTCTTGAACGCTGTAGCCAATGAGAATCAAGCCTTCTCCCGTCTGCATAGCCCCGCCCCTTCACCCTCAGCCTTGGTTCCATTTCTTGGACGCACTAAATGCTGACGGGTCGATGGAAGCTGGCGCATCTCTCTCTATTTCTGCGCACGGCCATCAGAGCACCACTGGGTATTCTATGACGTGGTGCAGCATGGATTTCAGTGGCACCTTGGAGACCAACAGGTCTTTCAGGTGTCAGCTTTTGAGAGTCAGAGCTCTCTTCTTCAGACACGGATTCAAATCCTCACTCTGCCACGGAAGCTTACTGGGTGACCTTGGGCTGCTCACACTCTCTCAGCCTAGCCTACCTCAAAGGGCTGTTGTGAAGATACAAGTGGGGAAGGGAAAGCCATGCATGCCACCTGAGATCCTTGCAAGAAGGGCGGGATGAAAAGGCACCAGACAGGTAAGGGGCTGTCGCTGTTACTGATGGCAACAGACCCAATCCCTGGATGACCTCTCCCGTTTCCGGAAGATGGCAAAGAGCGCAGGTGCCAAGATGGGAACCTGCAGAGCCTCACAAGTCAAAGGCTATGGGGTGGACCAGCCAGTGCCCGTTTCCTGGGATTTACCTACCAGGAAGGGCCTTCCACACTCAACAAATAAGAAGGGGGAAAATCTATCAAGGAAGATGCCTCCTTCCTGAGCAGTGACATGAGAGAACACGGAAGAATTCCTTTGCAAGACTGGATCGGCTGCACTGGCTCAGCCAAGCAACACAAGGCTTCCCCTCATCGCAGTGTCCTTGACGGCGAGACAGGGAGGAGATTCGCTAGGAAACAGGATATTCTCTGTTTACTGAATTTATATGCAATGCCTGTCATAAAACTAGAGGCGTGAAGGCAATCAATAATTCAAAACACATATTACGGAATAAATCTACATCGACATGGTATCAACACACGCGCCAGTCCAGCGACAACTGGAGACTCGTCTCTCCGCAAAGGAGGAGCCTGCATGGACACGGACCCGAGGGGACTCAGGCAAAGGCTCTGGGGGGGTCAAAGAGCGCCTGAAGAGGGAAGCTCCCTAGATGAGGATCTTTCCCTGAACTCCCCCCACCCCCCGCCACCTACATGGCTGCCAAGTCCTGCTTCTGCTTCCCTTGGGAGTCGCTCCAAACACCAAGCTCACTTCTCTGAGTCTCTGCAGCAGCCCTCCTCCTAGGCGGCCTTCTCATCTAGCCCGGTTCTCTGCCTCTGAAGAGGGCACCTCCATTCCAGACATCACCCCAAACACAGCTCCCACCCCCTCTTGTTCAACTGCTCCTCTCCAACAGCAGTCATGATGGGAATGGGCCCCGTGTTCTGGATCCGCAGAGCCCAGCTTTTCCATAGGATTTGGTGGGCCTCACGTCAGAGCTGACTTATGGCGACCCCCTGGCGAGGTTTTCATGGCAAGAGACTAACAGAGGCGGTTTGCCATTGGCAGCCTTTGCAGACCTGGTCTTCATTGGAGGTCTCCCATCCAATTGCTAACCAAGGCCAACCCTGCTTAGCTTCTGAGATCTGACGAAATCGGGCTCACCTGGGCTATCCAGGTCAGAGCATGCAAAACAATTTTGGATCAGTTTCGGATATGACCATGTAGAGAACATTAAGGCTTAAAAAAAAATTGCTGGACAGGAACAATGTTTTGTGAGTTATGGAAATACTGTACCTAGTGCAAACAGTATGGGTTTAGATCCAGAAGAGTTAGCCGTGTTAGTCTGTAGTAGCAAAATAGTAAAGAGTCCAGTAGCACCTTTAAGACTAACCAACTTTACTGTAGCATAAGCGTTTGAGAGCCACAGCTCTCTTTGTCAAATGCATCTGACTAAGAGAGCTGTGACTCTTGAAAGCTTATGCTACAGTAAAGTTGGTTAGTCTTAAAGGTGCTACTGGACTCTTTACAACAGTATGGGTTGGATGCTATGGATCTGTTCTGCTCATGGCTGTGCACTCCTTGGGTGCTACAGTTGCAAGAACCTCAACAATCAACAGAAGGGCTCCTTCCACCAGAGGAAAGCACCGCCATTCCTAGAGCGGTCCGAGGGGTTCATTTTCCCTGATATATCCTATGGAGCCCCATTGCTTGGGAAGGACCACATCGAGCGCCTGAGGTGGGTGAATAGGTATGGGGGCTGCAAAACCCAACAGAGAGGGGGCTTGAAAAAGTAGCCTGAGATTTCTGGCCTCCAGGTAAGAGCATTCCGTACTCTCCGCTAGAGACAAAAAGCCACGAGAGTTTATCTTCAGCAAGGTCTCGACTACCAGTTCGCCTGCTCAGCCTCTGGACAAAGAAGGCCAGCCGCGTTACCTATTCCGGACGATCCCAAGAAGAGGAACACCAGCGGATGCTCTTCGTCGTACCAGCCATTTTCCTTTCTCCGGATGGCTGCAATTGAAACACAACAAAAAAAACAAAAGGAAAGGGGTTATATATCTGAGCGTGTAAAAAAGGGAAAGGCAAATAAATCAATGACACAACAGCAAGTATAATTATCACTAAGTATACACTATGTTTTACTGCTCTCTGCCCACTCAAAGTCCTCGCTACCATTAGAGCTACCTAATTTGATTAGCCGGCAAGGCCCCCAGAGATACCTAATCAGGTTAGCATGGATTTGGAAAGCTGCCCAGAGCAGATTTCGGATAAAGTTTTCCAGGATGTGCACTCAGGGTTGCCAGGGAAACAGAACGGTGGACGGACACTGAACGAACCAGAAAAGGACCCACTGGGTAGGTGGGGAGGGGCGGAGTTCAGGGGAGGGAGGGATGCAAGGGGTGCAACATCTCTCCAGCTTGTAAACGTTACCTTTTGTGCACAAAACCCTGGCAAGGAGAAGTTTGCTATTTCTTTTCTGCTAGCGGGAAGGAAGGTTCGAATTCAAGGTCACGGAAGCCTTGAACAGATGTGCAAGCAACCATAAGCACTAAGGGAAGAATGCAGAGGGGCAGCCAGGGAATAAGAGAGAGATTTTGGTAAACCAGATCCGCCCCCCTAAAGAGAAACAAAAAACCTCCGCTATAAGACAGCAGCATTTAAAAAGCTGGGTGGGTCAGCCCCAGCCCCTGCCCATCTGTCCGGGGGCACTTTTCGATCATGCGGACATGCCCACCGTTGGTATGAGCCACCACCGTAGTCAGTTTAAATTGCACCACATCTAAACAACAAGAAAGGGATGTGCACAAAAACAAACAGGAGAACACCTCTTAGGCACGAATCACACTTATGAACACACGAAGCTGCCGCCTTCTACCGAGACAGCCAATCGGTCTATCAAGGACAGTGTGGTCTATAATGACCGTCTCTTTTCTTTTCTGGAGATATGGGAAACCACAGCCCCGACTCCTTGTTCTTTTTCATAATCAAAAACAAGAATCCATTTGATTGAGGAAGGGGGTAATGAGCATTACAAATCGTAACTGATTCGGCGAACCACGCTCTGTGGCCCTTTTCACACTACACACCTGCTTCCGGGACATCGCGAAACGTCGCGCAAAAAATGTGGAAGATAGCGTCTTCTCGTGAGAGTTTTGCGCGATGTCACGCAAAACTCTTGCGAGAAGGCGCTATCTTCCACAGTTTTTGTGCTACATTTCGCGATGTCCCGGAAGCAGGTGTGTAGTATGAAAAGGGCCTATGTCTGTTTCTTGATCGGGGGACGACTTGCACGAGGTCTACTCGCCATAAGGTTATAGATCCAGAGGAGTTAGCCGTGTTAGTCTGTAGTTGCAAAATAGTAAAGAGTCCAGTAGCACCTTTAAGACTAACCAACTTTATTGGCGATGCATCCGACGAAGAGAGCTGTAGTTCTCTAAAGCTTACGCTACAATAAAGTTGGTTAGTCTTAAAGGTGCTACTGGACTCTTTACTATTTCACCACACGGTGACTCTTCTGGGTGGCATGGCGAAGCAACCCCCGGAATGTGCCAACGCACGTTCTGATCGTGATTCCTCAAGCCCAGGAAAATGTTTAAGAACAGGTTTCAGTCAGGACGCAGAGATCTGCCGTCCCATTCTGCGCTGGAGCATTCAGAAAATCACTTTGCCACACCGAAGCCGCCCGGGAAAGCCAGCCCAGGAAGTGCTGGGAGCTTCAACCATTTTTTCCTTTCAGTGTGGAGGGTCAAGACTAACCTTATGCATTATTAAAAGTGCCTGGAAGAGGTCACCTGCAATTGATATTTGTTTATTGTCCGTCTTTCTCACTGAGATCCAAGGCAGATTACAACAGTGTGAGTGAAAATACAATATAACCCACAGCTAGGTCATACACTGAGCAAAAGACAATAATGGAAAGCTTCTGGATTATCTTTAAAATCAGAAGTTGCTACTGCAATCTAACGTTCTACCAATGTATCACCATGAATGCTGGAGTCCCAGCTTTCATTTTTTAAAAAAGCAAGTCTCTAGCCCATTCCAGAGTTGTAAGGGGAAAAGGCGAGGGCAGCACTTTCCCCCTTATAACTCCGCAATGAAAGGGACTAAAGATAAATTCGAGCCAACCCAGTTACACTTTCATAGGCCAGGACTCAGGTCAGGAGGAATACCTAAAAAGATGAGAGTGCTAACATCTGCCGAGCACCCCAAAACATCTAGAATACAGGGAGACACCATACATATATGCTGCAGATTCCAGGCCGGGCTATGCCTTCGCGCCTCTTATTTATTTACAATATTTCACATGCTTTTCTCCATAAAAAGGGACCTGAGGTGGTTTACAGCAGGCCCTTAAAATTCACAACTGTATATCCAAAAAAGATAAACATAGAAAAGAGCAAGAGGGGAAAGAGTCATTTAAATGTTCACTTATTGTACTAGAACGTTGCTGTCCCTTCCCTGCACCCTGTGGAGGATCCACAACCAGTGTGCAGACACCCAGGGAGGGAGAGGAGAGGCGCCTTTTTCAATGGCCAGCATCTCTGTGTCAAGGGATCTCATGGGACAGGCTGAGAAAGGGCCTCTGCTAACCAGAGAACGCAAGACTGGGTTAGATGGACTCATGGGCCAACCTGAAGGTTTTTGTGCCACTGGTAGATTAGGATACCCAAATCAGGATTGGGCTATCATGGTGAGAGATCATGGAGATGGCTGAATTGCAACTGATAAGCGCAAGACAATAACATCCCCCTGGACTGAATTGAGACATTGGCTTCCTGTCCCATTACCAATGCTGATTCCTCCACAACCCACTACCCCTCTGCATACCCCACCCTATCCAATCACGCCTGCCTTTGTCATTCACCGGTTATCGTCATTGGGCTTCTACAATCACTCCACTCTCCAAGATATAAGGACAGATGGACTCACATTCCAGCTGTATCTGAAGAAGTGAGCTGTGGCTCAGGAAAGCTCCTACCCTACCACAAATGTTGTGAGTCTTATAGGTGCTACTGGCCTCTTGCTCTTTTCTACTTCATGGAGAGAGAGAGTCACACCTGCCCTAAGGGCCTTCCCGAGTACCAGGCACCATTTCCGGTCTTAGGCTTGCCAGCTTCCAGGTGGTGGCTGGAGATCTCCTGGAATTACAACTGATCTCCAGGCCACAGAGATCAGTTCCCCTGAAGCAAATGGCTGCTTTGTAGGGTGGATTCTATGGAATCATTCCATGCTGAGGTCCTTTTCCTCCCCAAACCCTGCCTTCTCCAGGTTTCACCCCCAAATCTCCAGGAATTTCCCAACTTGGAGCTGACAACCCTATCCTGTCTGGTCCTCTTTCTTCTGCTGCATCTCTTAGAGGATTAGTCTAGCTGTATCCATCATAAAAGCATTCTGTGATCGTTTGCACGTCCCCCCAAAAGGGAGGCACAGAAAACTAAATACACGATGCTGAGAGTTCACCCATAAGGCTGCTCTTTAAAATTCTGCACAGACCAGCCCCGGGCAGCCCTTGTCAGAGGTCAGAGGGCCCAGAGATGCAACATATTGCGTTTGACAGAAGCACCGCCTAAAAGTAGGCAGAACGCCAAGCTTTAAAGGAAAGACAAGCAAAGATACTGTTTTTCGGAGAACAGAATGGAATAATGGAAGCAGAAAGGCAGACAGAGCGGAAAATGAAGAGCACCCCCCGAATTGCGGGGTGTCTCAAAGGGCAGCTGTGCTCCTGCCAGAATACGGCGACATCGGGGACGGTGGGGTCAGAAGCGCCCGTGACCAGTAAAGTCCAGAGCAGGACTGGGGAGCCCTGCAAGACCTTCTGGCAGCGCAAGAACAAGCAACTCCCTGCTGACGAGCACGTGCAAGATGCAACCAAGGAGCAGGATGTGATCCATCTGCAGACGTTACTATCTGGCGTGGAACTGGGTTTGTGAAGAAACTCAGACTTCCCTTATTTTTAAAGCGAGCAAACGCTCAGCCCTTACAAATCACAGGGGTAGTAGAAAAGAGCAAGAGTCCAGTAGCACCTAGAAGACTAACAACATTTGTGGTAGGGTCTGAGCATTTGTGAGCCACAGCTCACTTCTTCAGCTGTATCTGAAGAAGTGAGCTGTGACTCACAAAAGCTTAACCTACCACAATTTTTGTCAGTCTTATAGGTGCTACTGGACTCTTGCTCTTTTCTACTGATATAGACAGACAAACACGGCTACCAAAATTTTTGTCAGTCTTATAGGTGCTACTGGACTCCTGCTCTTTTCTACTGCTACAGATTGACACGGCTACTCATCTTGATCTAAACCACCGGGGTGTGAATGCTACCTTTGGCCCAGTCCTGCCTACTCTGCCCGACAGTGGTCTCCAGAGACTTAGAGAAACACTTTCCATGCACCTGCTGCCACTGAACCAGGAGCCCCCCTAATAAACATATCTGGGAGACCCAGGTTCGAATCCCCACTCTGCCATGAAAACTTGTTGGGGGACCTTGGGCCTCCGAGTGAGCTTCAGGGCCAACTGGAGTCTCGAATTCAGGATTCCTCATTCCCAGTCTAGCACTCCAACCACTGCACCGCACCGGACCACATAATAAATATTTATTTTCAGGATGCATATATAGCCTAGCGTGTGTGTGTGTGTGGTGCCCTCAAGTCATAGCTGACTTATGGCGACCCCTGGTGGGGTTTTCATGGCAAGAGCTGAGCCAGTAGGATATGGGAGACCTAGGTTCATTCAGTCTCTCTTCCTCTCTCTCACACAACTCCCATTACAGTGATCTCATCTTTACTTTCCCCACTTCTCTCGGCCCTGGCTCCCTATCTGTAAAATGGGCCTAAGAGAGACCTACTTTGCAGGGCTGTTGTGAGCCAGAACAGCAAAGCCTTTTAAAGCACTGCATGGTGTTTCTGTTTGGCCACAAATGAGGGGCACGTGAGAAAAGAGAACAAAGGCACCCAGCGAAGAAACCCTCCACACTGAGACAGGAAGGCTAAAACGTCAGTTAGCAACGCAGCCAGCCCCGGCTGACGTGGCGTTTCAGGTGCTGAATGCCTTTAACGTCCTTTTATATGGCCGCATCATTAATTTTTCATCCCTGGCCTCAATGGTTGGGGCAGGGGAAATGCACCCCCCCCCCAAAGTTATATGCCTCTCACAGCAGTGAAATGTTGTGGGGAGCCTCGGCAAGGCATTCCCCTCCCCCCAAAAAACTCCACTGGAAGCAAGCGTGGTTCCTGGGAGCAAAAAAGAGATGACCCCCCACATCCCCGTTCCTAGCCCTGGCTTTATGTTTCCATCCGTACCCGTGAAGACGCAGCTCCGGGTCTCCAAGAGGCCCTTTCAGCTGGCTATTGAACTGATAAATTCACTGTATTACTTTACACAAATCAATACCTCAGCAGTTATCAGGGGTTGACGTGGCCAAAATTGGTTTCAGCCAATTTGTGAGCGTAATAAATGTCCATTTATCAAATCAATTCATTCTGTGGGGCTTCTTGGGCCGAGTGTGCCTGCGATACCAAAGGAGTGACGTCCTTCGGGCATGAACCGAGGACCAGCCTGGCGCTTGTGAGCCAACGTGTTGGCATTCATGGAGCTGGCCTGGCTTTGCCCCCTTCTCTGATTTGCTTGCTCGTGGCCCTGGCAGTTAATGGGTTGAGACCAAATGGGTCTTTGAAGGTGAGGCGGTGCAAGGTCAGTGTGCCAGTTAAGGACCAGACAGACCCAAATTCCAATCCCTGCTCACCTCTGACGCTCGCTGGGTGACATTGGGCCAGCCTAACCTACCTTGCAGGGTTGTTGTGAGGATAAAACTGGGGTGGGGAGAATATGTAATGCCTCCTTGGTGGAAAGGTGACATAAAAATCTACTATACATACAACGAAAGCTGACCTGGAAATCTGCTGGTCGCCCAGCCCCCCCTACCCAGTTGCTAAAATGACTTGGGATTCATACCAAACATTGAACATGGCGACATGCATCTTCCAAACAGAACGCAACAGGTGTGACTGCAAATTGCTGCCCTCTTGATCTACGACTGCTCTCAGTTCAAAGGGAAGGAAATACGCTCCCCCTTCAAGGGAGCTCACTTCTGATACAGCAGTGGATGGGGCGGAGGGGAGATGCAGCTCAGCTCCTCCTGGGCTCCTGCTCGGTGGTTGGGCACAAGAGGATCCTCCCATGTTCTCAGATGGAGAAGAGCTCTCCTGGTCTACTGTCATGCTGGAGCGTGACCACGTGGCAAGGCTCTGACACGGATGGGAGGCCATGAAAACAGGGCTTCACACACCGTCATGGCAAGGTCGCTGGAACGCAGAGTAAAAGGCCCGGCCTCTCCAAACATTTCTGAGGCCAGCCAAGGTGGCTCTCGTTCCTCTTCCGCCCACGGAAGGCCCCACCGGAGGCAGAACTGTGATCCTCTAGGACTCCCCCCTTTCACTTCCACTAGCATGGGAAGGGGCACACAGACTAAGTGGCTCCGGCACTGGACCTGGGGCACAGAGAACCTTCCTCTGCCCGGAAGTGTACCGCATGCATCTGGCAAGGCCAAGCCTGAACAGCACCCCAAATGGGAGACCAGAAGGGCCGGGCTAGAAATGGACCAAGGAGAGCAGGGGGTGCCAGGGAAGGACACCTCTCCATATTCAGCAAGTCGGGGATGGAGTGGCAGCGGCGGCAGCAGCAACGTCCCGGGCAGGTCCCAGCTTCCCAGCACAACGTCCCGAGGCAGTCAAGGCGGAGCGCCTGGTCCCGGGTAATTCGATCAAGGGCGCTGGCAGGAAGGCAGCTGCTCTCGCCACCACCTGTGTCTGAGAGGGGCTCTGCCCATTAATCAAAGCTGCCCAATTAGCCCCCGCTGCTGCCTTCAGGCACAGCCGTGCTCTAAATGGGGCGCACACGTGGCAAGGCTCATCCTCTCCGCTCCCTCCCTCCCTCCGTCCTGTGAAGAAACAACATCCAGAGACCTTCCTTTACTGCACGGCTGCGACTTGACAGGCTGGGAGTTTTGCCCGTCAGATTTTAGCATCTGGGCTCTCGGATGCTTTTAAAACACTGTTCAGTTTCTCGGCCAAGAAGCTTAAATATTGCACGGATATACACATTCTAAATGTTGTTGTAATGTTTTAGTATCTGTCATTTGCTGTCTTGGGGACCCTCTATTAGGGATGGAAAAGTGACATACAAATGCTTTAAACAAGCAAAGAAATAAGTAGGTGAGGGCAGAATCTAGGGGCCAAGTGCTGGCAAATGATGGCAGTTTCAGAAGTGGTGAGGTGAGCCTTCTCCATTTCCCTCACCCCGCCCTGCTCTCCTGTTCCATGCCAGTAACCCCCAAGTGCTCCTTCCCCTCGACTGCTTCCTCTTTGGGCAGGCAGCCTAACCTAAGGAGGGGACCACGAACAGTCCCCAGTCGGCCAGTACCAGAGATTTGTATCCTCTGCCATCTCCTCATCCCAAATGCAACTGTATGCCGGGAAATGCCACCTGACGTTAGTTCGACCTACGAGCAAGGTCTTGGTTCTGCACTTACGCCAGCTTAGGGCACTTATCAAGGGATAAGTACTATGATTATCATGCATTATGCAAATCTATCACATTTGCATATCGGCTTCTTTTTCGTAATTTGATTGTGCTTGTCCTGGCTTTTTAAAGACTAACCAACGTTACTGAGGCATAAGCTTTCGAGAACCACAGCTCTCTTCGTCAGATGCATCTGACGAAGAGAGCTGTGGTTCTCGAAAGCTTATGCCTCAGTAACGTTGGTTAGTCTTAAAGGTGCTACTGGACTTTTTACTGTTTTGCAACTACAGACTAACATGGCTAACTCCTCTGGAGGGACAAAGATCCAAATGAATACAGAAAGGGTGGGTGATCTACAGGTGGCCTGCTAAGCCCCCTTCTGGCTGCCACAAGTTAATGAGCATCACCCACGTGCTTCTAAGGGAAGCCCAAAGGACTAGAAACGCTTCCCACCCCTAAATGAAGGCTTGACACTGTCTGGAAGTTGAATTATGTGCAGATTGTGAAAAACACAGACGCAACGATTATCTGTTCTTCCACGAGCTGCCGTCTCTTTGCCTAGCAGCCCATGACCAAGGGCAGCTGATGTGTTCCTGAACAACCTCTTGTGCATTTAATGGCTGATGGTTACAAGAGGCAGACCCGGTCCTCAGGGCAGGGCTTTCAATTTTAGAGCCCTCTCTGACGGTGGAAGCAGATCTGAACTCTTACTCAAATTACTGCAAAGTCGCCCGGCTCACAGCAGCAGACCACTTGCGCAAACTGTTGAAAGTACGAGAGAGAGGAAGGAATGAGCGTCCATCACAACGCGCCTAGAGCTGGTTTCCATCTTGCTGTTCTGGGTACTCCTCTCCCTGTTCAATCCATCCCTTTTAATGGTCTCATGAATGCAAGAGGGGGAGATTTCAGCACCAGGAGTCTGACAAAGAGTTTTAATATTCTTTATTTACTACACACCGTGCTCTGAGCGTCAGAGAAGTGGAAAGAGCTTTGTTATCTTTCCTTCCGAAGGCAGCCAGAGGTTTCAGAGATCTCTGCTTCAGAATGCAATCTGCCTCCCATCTCTGCTTTGGGATACAGCTTGCCTTTCTGGCAGAGGAAACTCACTCTAGGTCCCGTGTGGGTTTTTTGTGGGTGTCAGGGATGCTCCTACAGCACACGTGCTCACAGAGCCCACAACTCGTACTTTGTTTCTGACCTCTCGTGGGACAAAGATCACTTTGATAACAGCTTATGCTACAGTAAATCTGTACATATACTTTTGATGTGTTTATACTATAACGTGTGTGTATAGTGTCATCAAGTAACAAATACACAGCAGTTAGCCCTGTTAGTCTGTAGTTGCAAAATAGTAAAAAGGCCAGTACCCGCCTTTAAGACTAACCAACTTTATTGAGGCATAAGCTTTCGAGAACCACAGCTCTCTTCGTCAGATGCATCATCAGCTTTCGAGAACCACAGCTCTGTATTGTTGAAGGCTTTCACGGCCGGAGAACGATGGTTGTTGTGGGTTTTCCAGGCTGTATTGCTGTGGTCTTGGCATTGTCGTTCCTGACGTTTTGCCAGCAGCTGTGGCTGGCATCTTCAGAGGTGTAGCACCAAAAGACAGAGATCTCTCAGTGTCACAGTGTGGAGATCCCTGTCTTTTGGTGCTACACCTCTGAAGATGCCAGCCACAGCTGCTGGCGAAACGTCAGGAACGACAATGCCAAGACCACAGCAATACAGCCCGGAAAACCCACAACAACCAACCACAACTCTCTTCGTCAGATGCATCATGCTGGACTTTTTACTATCAAGTTACAACTGACTTATGGCGACCCCAGCAAGGGGCTGTCAAGGCAAGTGAGGAGCAGAGGGGGGTTGCCATTGCCTTCCTCTGCAGAGTCTTCCTCGGGGATCTCCCATCCGAGTACCGACCCTGCTTAGCTTCCGAGATCTGACAAGATCAGGCTATACCGTGCTGCCTCCCCTCTCTTTATACTGTAATATCATATGGTGATTTTTGTAGTATATATTTTGTAGTCTAAACCTATTTTGGTTGAACTGGTGTATTTTGCGATTTTTCTAAATGAAGCACATGCTACAGAAATCTGCCTGTCCTTCAAGTGCCTGTTTTTCCTGCAACAGACGTAACGCAGCTATCCCTGTCTGACGTAACGTTTTCCGTGCGTAGAAGAACAAGCATGAGAAAGATTGCATCAGCGTGCAAAACCAGTGCCCGAGTGAATTTTACAGGCAAGTTCTGTGAACAGAAGCCCCTCAGAACCCAGCCTCTCTCTTCTGCAACATCCAGGAAAGCGTTTCATTCTTACATTAAACACAGCCGGGCGTGACTCAATAGCAGCGTCCCTGTTCTGCATGCAGACAAACTAGGGTTCAATGTCTGCAACTCTAGCTCAAGGCCCTCGGACAGGCACCAGGCCCGGGAGATCCCCCTTCTTGCCCGAAATTTCGGAGAGCCCTCCCAAGTGCAGCAGGTCGTACTGGGCCTGTGTCATAACTGGCAGCTTTGCATGACACCAGGAGCTGCTCTACAATAAAAAGCTGCCAGGGAAGGTTTGGGACCCTTAAAAAGGTGAGGCCGGGAATGCTTTGGGGGCCACAATCACATGCTACAGCGTGACCATTTCGGGTTGGTGGGAGATACAGCTGGCCCGTTTGCCAGATGGCCTTTCCTGGCCACTGAAAACCAGACCGCCTCCCTACTTCCTATTTCCAGAAGCCATCTTCCCCCATCCCTGCACTGGAAAAAAACAACCCCGCCCCGTATGAAGCAATTCTGCACTCCTGAATAAATATCTATCCTGTTTCTTCCCATTTAGCTCAAGGCAGTCTCCATGTAACTGGATTTCTGGCATTGTCCCGTATTTTTCCCTCTGCTAATATCACGGCAAGAAACTTATTCCTCCAAAACAGAGATAAGTTTTTCAAAGGTGAAATCTTGAGCTCTGCAGCGCGCTCAGGACACAGCACGTACTTTACTGTACATGCACACTTCTGTTTCAACGAAGTAAGACGCAGGCCGTCCTATTCTTGTTCCAGATACCTGTTCTTTGCTTCTCAGAGGGCTCTGTGAAACAGCAGGCTAATCGAACTGGACGGACTCTTACCCGCTCCCACAGTTGCTATGGCACTCTCCTGGCCAATGATATGTTCTCGGAGCCTCTGCTCCAGGGGAAACCGCCGCCGTTCCTCTATTTCTCTCTTGCGCTGCTCTTCCTGGAACTGCGGGAAGGAGGAGGAGGATATCAGCACCAGCTTCTTAAAAAACATATTCTAACGGCCATTATACGCCGTCTGAACAGAGGACACGAAACCCACACAGCAAGCGTGCTCACAACACAAGATTCTTCACAATCTGCTTTGAGATGTAACGGAGAGATTAATGTTAAAGCCCCAGTGCTTCAGAATGGCCTTGGGGAGAGGTAAAGCATAGAGGCGTAAGTGACTAATATGGCCTCTAGCAGATTATAAACCATATAATTAATATCAATAGATATAATATGTGTCTAGGCCCAGATGGGAGAAGCATCCGAGAATGATAAGAAAGTCCAACTAAACAAGGAACTGAGTATCTAGTTCAAAGACCGGGTGGGTTGGTTGGGGTCCCACAGACAGTCATGTGTATGAAAAAAGAACGTGATCACTTTTTTTTTATATTCTTGGTAATGATGATTAAATATAGGAGAAATGTGTTCACATGGCATTTATGTTTGTTTGGAGAGATGAGTATCAATAACTTTGTATGGTGTTTGAAAGTACAAGATAATTAGCTAACAATGTGAGTGATGGTTGGTAGATGATTTTGAAAACTTATAAATACAGGAAACAAAAATCATCCAGAGTGTCTTCTTTGAACATGTTCCTTGCCTTGTGAACCAGCTTACTTTTGGGCAAGATAAAATGCCTCCTGGAATCACACTCCTGTTACGATCTATACAGAATCAGTGGACGGTACTATCTTATTCTTTTAAGAGCAACATTCGGGTTCAGTAGCACCTTGAAGACCAACATGGCTACCCTCTAAAAATATTAAGTTAGTTAACATCAAATATATAGTTAATTATGTTTTATGTTTTAATATTTAATTAATTAATTAATATCATTTATAGTCCGCCTTTCTCACTGAGACTCAAGGCGGATTACATTGTGCGAGAGTACAACCAGTAGGAAGGACATTTATAAAAACAACAACAACAACATTCGATTTATATACCGCCCTTCAGGACAATTTAATGCTCACACAGAGCTGTTTACAAAGTGTGTTATTATTTATTTATCACATTACATTTCTAGACCGCCCTCCCCGTCAGACGGGCTCAGGGCGGTGTAACAACCAACAATTTACAACATACAATTTAAAACAATAAAAACATCATGAACAAACATTTAAAACGTTTTCCTGTATACAATAAAATTTCTCAATGGCAGATATGAATATTATTATTCAGCATTTTCAATGCAGGGCCTGGGTCTGACAACATGCCCTGCATCAGACTTTGCGAGCTCCTGCATGGGTGGCGAGACGTTCTTAATCTGCTCTGAGCCGGCTTGTGGGGTGAGTGGAATATAAATCAAAATAAATAAATAAATAAAAGTAAAATATAATGATAAACATATAAATGGAAGCAATATTAAATGGAAGCAGTGATTCTCTAGTACTATTTTTTACCTGCGCACTATATGCCAAGCACATCGTTGAGGTGTCCCTCTTGCCAGGAAATAAATGGTCTGATACGGGAAAGCTAACAAGACGACTTGGGATGCTAAATGGCACGCCTATACCCGAATCAGGCCAGACCAGTCAGTCAAGACAATGGGACTCCCCCAAACAACGAGCCTGAACCATCTCACGGGCAGAAGCAATTTTTAAGGACTGCAGGCTCTGCCGCCACATGCTCAAGATCCATGCTCAAGACCGGAGGATTCAAAATAGGCAACACATGCTTGGTCACAGATAGAGGCTGCTACACACACGCACACTCACGCACACACGTGAACTGACAGATGCTAATTTTCTGCACTTCCCACCTTTTCTAATCAAGCTGATTACATTTTGCACCATACCTCTGACTTCTGACCCTTCTTGGTAACACCCCTCCCAGCCTCTGAACTGGGTAGAAGAGATGGATCTTCATTCTTACTTGTATCTGATGAAGTGAGATGTAACTCATGAACGCTTACCCCCCGAAAATTTTTGTTGGTCTTTAAGGTGCCTCTGGATTCTGCTACCGGATACTAACACGGCTTCCCACAGTTAACTGACGTGGAATTCATGGTGGCCACCATCTGGTGGCTTTTAAAAAGTGTTTTGCCAGATTAATGGAGGCGAGAGAGATCTACTGGTGGTTAGTTTAATTTTTAAATTTATTTTACTCCATGCATACCCTGCCATTCTCCCCGTTGGGGACCCAAAGCAGCTTCTATCATTCTCTCCTCCATTTTATCCTCCCTACAACCCTGTGAGGAAGGAGGCTGTGACTAGGCCAAGGTCACCCAGCGAGCTTCCAAGACAAGAGCGGGGATTGAACCTAGGTCTCCCAGATCCTCTAAATACTACACCACACTAGCTCTCTTCTGGGTTACTGCCCAAAACAGCTGCGATGCAATGGGATTCCCAGGGGCAGTTTGCAAGATGCACAGAGCAAAGTGATTTCTTTCCTTCCAGGATGGGTTCCGAGATGCTTCCTTCTCTTACCTCCCCGCAAGAGCAACCTGATACTGTGGCTTCATCCAAGTACCAGTACAGAGAGAATCACGAGAGTCAATAGCCAAAAGATACTGTATATCGTGACATACTAACTAAACAATAAATCGATTTTTAAATATAAATGCCTTATTATTTGTAATAAATATTTTCTTATACACACAAACTGCCTTCAATATATATTGTTACACGCAAACTTCCCACCACAATGGCTGTACAACAAGTGCTAATGCATACGTAAACATGAAGTTCTATGAACAATCATTAAAGTGCTAATAAGGCAAGATAAAAGGCATATTCAGCAGCAATTCAAAGCATAAAGTTCATTGGAGAAATGCCAGGTACAGCACAAAAGGTGTCGATGGAAGGACCATCTGACGGGTGGACCGCTTCACTTTCTTAATCCCGTTTCCGTTCTTTATCAAAGATGGTTGAAGAGCCAATGCCAATTTCAAGTTCGAAAAGCCTTTACAAAAGTACATATGAACAGTTGAAACATAATAAATCATCATAAATTCATAATATACAGTTAATTAATACATACTCACAAGCCATTCATGTATTGACTAGAAACAAAGCCCATTGTGGGGAAAAATACAACAGGCTCTAGAAAGGGAGAGCGGGCAGGCAAGCATTCCCTCCTCCTCCGTCACTGATCCCAGCGGGTGAAGGAGGGGGGTGGGCATTGCCACCTGCTCCGCACCTGATCTCAGCAACATGAAGGGGTGGGTGGTGGGCTTTGCTGCCTGCTGCATGCCTGATACAGGTCAGGTAAAGGGGGACAGGCATTGCCACCTGCTCCGCTTCTGATCCCAGCCGGGTGAAAGGAAAACGGGCATGGCCTTAAGCTCTGTGCCTGATTACGGCTGGGTGAAGGGGGATAGGCATTGCTGCCTGCCCCAAGCTTGATCCCAGCTGGGTGAAGAGGGGTGGGCACTGCCACCTGTTACCTGCTGGGTGAATGAAGGAGCCGGCATTACCTGCTGCTACTTGTCTGATCCTGACAGGCAAAGGCGGGTGGTGGGCTTTGCTGCGTGCTCTTCTCCTGGTCCCAACTGAGTGAAGAGGGTGTGGGCATTGCCACCTTCTCAGCTCCTGATTCCAGCAGGTTGAAGGTGGGTGGACATTGCTGCCTGCTCAGTGCCTTATTCCAGTAGGTTGAAGGGGGTGGGCATTGCCACCTGCTCCACTTCTTATCCTGACTGGCTGAAGGGCAGAAGGGAATTGCCTCCTGTTCTGTGCCTGATCCCACCCAGGTGATAGATCCAGAGGAGTTAGCCGTGTTAGTCTGTTGTAGCAAAATCAAAAAGAGTCCAGTAGCACCTTTAAGACTAACCAACTTTATTGTAGCATCACAGTTCTCTTCGTCAGATGCATGGAGGGCAAGAAGAAACTGGTCAGGTATAGAGGAGGAGAGGGGAGGGCGGAGTAGATGCAAACAGCTCCTTCTGATATGGAGATCAGTTTGCTTCTGTAAAGGAAATCGGTTACTTTTGATAATGAGATAACCATTCATAGTCCCTATTCAATCCCAGCCTGACTGAGTCCAATTTACATATGAATTCCAATTCAGCAGCTTCCCGCTGGATTTTGTTTTTGAAAGGTTTCTGTTGAACTACAGCGACCTTTAAGTCCTTGATGGGATGTCCTGGTAGATGCAAGTGTTCTCCCACTGGTTTCTGGACGTTGCCATTTCTAATGTCAGATTTGTGTCCATTTATTCTTTTGCGCAGAGGTTGGCTGGTTTGTCCCCTTCTCTGATTTGCCGGCTCGTGGCCCTGGCAGTTAAGTGTAATCATTGTTAATGTTCAAGCCCCTGGGCACTAAGGTGTTAAATCTGTAGCTCCAAACGGACTCTTTTCTATGTAGATCTATGTCAATTGCCTCCAGGTTTTTTTTTCTTTTGGAGTATACACTGCCATGCATTTTAAATCCATTTCATTATGTCCTGCCTCCATAAAATGATTAACCATCTTCAACCATCTTTGATAAAGAACGGAAACGGGATTAAGAAAGTGAAGCGGTCCGCCCGTCAGATGGTCCTTCCACCTACCCCCTTTGTGCTGTACCTGGCAGTTCTCCTATGAACTTTATGTTTTGAATTGCTGCTGAAGATGCCTTTTATCTTGCCTTATTAGCACTTTAATGATTGTTCATAGGACTCCACGTATGCACTAGCACTTTTTGTACAGCCATTGTGGTGGGAAGTTTGCGTGCAATGGTTTATACTGAAGGCAGTTTGTGTGGATTCATCCAAGCCAGTGCTCAGCCACTAAAGGGGCTCAACGCTGTTAAAGGAGAGACATGTGCAAGCTGCCCTTCCTTCCGAATGACGACAAGCAGCCTCGTGGCTGGGAGGAGGAGGACGGGGGGCCTCAGGGAGTGGGGGAGGCTATGACCAGCCCCAGAACTGAGCTCCAGAACCTTTCATTTTTGAAATGATGCGTGCGGCACACCTTGGAAGGCCAGCTGTCATGGAGGACACAGCAGGGGAAGGCGGTAGCCTGCGGAGTTCCTGGACTCCTCTAGCCAGCTGCTGTGGAAAACAGGATGTTAGACTAGGCAGACCCTCGATCCGATCCAGCAAGGGCACGTTACATTCTTTTCTTGCAAGACTGTTGTGGAAAGCAAGTTACACAAGGTGGGAATCTGCCCTTGGGGTGTGCTACATCCAGGCCCAAGCCCTACCACAGGCATGCTCCGAGAGCGCCGTGGCAGCAGCGTAAGCAGCAGAAATGGCATGGGAGGAGCGCGTTGCTCCTCTGGCTTAGAAAGACAACAAAACACACCAACCGGCCAGTGCTTTTTCTGCCGTGTTAGTGACCTTGACAGAAGTTTTTAAAAAAATAAATAGCAAACAATCCAATTTTGGCTGCTGCTATCAGTCTAGTGTGTAACTGAGACACCCCATCAGTCGTGATGCTTCTATATGGAGCAATAACTTCCCGGCCGATCCCAGCGGAACGACACTTGCGGGACGGCATCCAGAGCGTCAATGGTGGAGCTCCCTGAGGCTCTGTATATATCACCGACCTCAAACTACTCCAGCCCCATCTATACATCTCTGTCTTTCTAAATATATAGGCCAATTCTTTTTCCCCCCTGCCTTTTTTTTTTTACATTTCGAAAATAAAAGAATACATAAAAGCTGCTCTGTCATAATATAAATGATCGGATGTGACCGAAGGGCAGACAGAGGGAGCTACATAAAAAAGCTAACTGATCGGTGAGGACGAGAGGGGGGGTCTCTGAGAAAGCGTCCTCTCCGGGGGCCTTCGGGAGCGCCAGGAGTATAAAGGAATCGGCTGCTTGCAAAACTCAGACAATGAAACTGACAAAACAGAGACAAAGGGTGAGTTTCTTTGTACAATGTGCAACCAACCTGTGGAACTCATGGCTACAGGATGCTGCAATGGCAACAGACCTATCTGGCTTAGGCTACAATTCAATGCATGTTTATCTGGGAGCAATCCCAGTATGACATATCTCCCCCCCCCCCCCCGCCTCAATCTTGGGAAGATTTTCAAAGCGAAGAAGCTCAGCGGATCATGGTTCAGTGTATAATCAACTTTTTGCAAAGACGCTGAGAATGCAATCTCCTTTGTGATACAGGGGAAGGAGCTTCTTATGAAAGATCATCTAATCCCTTCACCTTTAAGACAATTTTAATAAAGGGAAAGGGGCTGTGGACGATAGCACAGTACGTACTATCGGTTGCTGTATGCGTGAACCTACTATGCAATGTATTGTTGATGGTTGTTGTGGATTTTCCAGGCTGTACAGCCGTGGTCTTGGCAATGCCTACTATGCAATGCCTGCACCATTTAATATGCCCAGTTAATACTTACGCTTCGGTTTCAGGTTTTTGCAACCTTAATCCTATTAACACTGTTAACTGGATGCCCCATCCTGTTGATTTACTCTGCGTAATTCGCCTTAACTCTCTGTGAGAAAGGCAGACTATAAATAAAATATCAAACAAACAAACACACCTAGCAATAAAATGCTCTGTGAAGAAGCATCAAGCACTTATTTATTTAGTATCTTTTAACATTTATGTCATAAGGAAGGGAGGGATCTTTTAGTGAGATCCACCAGAACACCCTAAACTCAAAAGACACCCACCCAGCCTTTTCTTGAAAGCCTCCAATCTTTGTGTTCGGTGGCACCTGAGAGACCAACCAGATTTCCAGAGTGTAAGCTTTCAAGAGTCACAGCTCCGTTCTTCAGACAGGAGTCCTCTCGTGTCTGAAAAAGAGCGCTCTGCCTCTCGAAAGCTCAGACTCTGGAAATCTGGTTGGTCTCTCAGGTGCCGCTGGACTCCAATCCTGCTGTGCTACTGCAGACCAACACGGCTGCCCACCTAAAACTTCAATCTCTGTGCAACTCTCTGCCAACTGATTGCTCCTATCTTGACCCCACATCTACTCTCTGCTGCTTTTCCGCCCATTATTCTACTCCTGTTCTCTACTCCTTGGTGGTCAACATGCATGAATGCTCTGGTCGCTTTGAGACAAATATTTATTTTTATATGACATATTTAACTTGCCTTTCCCCTGTTAAAGACTCAAGAGACCAGTCCATCGCTAACCTTCTGCAGAGAAAAAGAGTCTTCCCTTTCGCTCTTGGTAGTATAAAGTGTCCAGGGCAGAACCGATCCACTGGACCTTTAGTGTTGGCTTCCAGATGAGACAGGCATCACATTCGTCAATCTACCTAGAATCCGGCTAATTGAGGCAGGCAGCAGATGCTACCGCCAGTCACCCGGGAATGGAAAAATACCACCAGCAGGTTCCTTATTGGAGCTGTTGCCACTGCCTGACACTCGGAGAAAGATCTTGGAGTTCTGTGCAGGCTCAAGGGTACCGTGGCCAATGAGCCACAGGTCTCCTGACTTCAGTCTGAAGAGCAGGTCTTCCAGTCCTAAGGAGACAGACAAACGGCTTTCTCTCCACAAGGGCAAGGCCTATGATAACTCAGAATTGTATGCAGGCAACATGCTTTTTGCGTACGCTGAGATCCGGCATCAAACACTGACCTTGTAAAACAGGAGGGAGGAAACCCTGGTCTGGCTTCCATAGGGTGTCAAAGGACAGGCCCCCGGTGAGGTAGCAGGAGGTGTGTGTGTGTTGAGGCCCAAGACCACTCATTACACACACACACACCCAGCTTAAACTGCAAAAAGTCCTCAAAACAAGGCAAGGGGGAAGGAAACTCTGCAAGAGCTGACAACAATGGTGTGAGCCCAATATTAAGCCAGAGCAGCAGACCTCAAAGACTTTGAGCGGAACCACAAGTGACAAAAGGCACAGGGTGGACACTTGTCTGCTTCCCTCAAGTTTTGATGGGAAATGTAGGCAGCTTGGCAGAATGTTGGACAAGTGACAGTTGAAAAGTCCATTGGACAGCAGTCAGAGAGCCAAGCTGCAAGACCAGGATGCCTACATTTCCCATCAAAACTTGAGGGAAGCTGACAAGTGTCCAACCTGTGCCTTTTGTCACTTGTAGTTCCGCTCTTTGTGACAGTCCATTGGTGAGACTGTAGTTGCTCAGAAGAGAAACTAGCCGCTAATCTGCTCCCCATGGAGTCTGGGGTTTATGCCACCAGGCCAAAATCTAAGCCCCCAGGAGCAGCCCCCTGGCTGGACCCGTTCGAACTGAGGGCTGCCCCCGGGAAGAGGAAGGCCTGGACTTCAGCCACCACTTCGAAACCTCCCTGTTGCTCTCAGGAAGGAACTGGGGGCCCAAGTCAACCCTCAGACCTAGAGAGGAAGCCCCACCCTGGCTACTCACCACCAACCGCCAGGACAACCATCGCACCATCATCTGCTCCCTATTTCCCACGTGCTTCACCACTGAGGAATGCCACAGAGACGTCAGCAGGCTTCCCTCCCAAAGCCAACGCCTGCTCTTCCACCTATGCCTCAAGCAGAGCCCTGCGAGCCCTTTCAATGGCAGCAGCGCGACGTGCCACCATGGAAGCCCTGCGGTGTGTGCTGCTTTCAGAGCAGATCTGGGGTACAGGTGTAAGAAATAACTAAAGAATCTGGCTACGAGCTTCCGACCCGGTTGCTTCACTCCTTCCTATGACCATTCACAAGAGCAACACATGTCTGACACCGGCGTGGGGGAGAGCGTTCCTAAAAAGAAACAGAATTCACATATGGAAATGCCTTGCTGCTTTGTCACCGGAGTATGTAAATAAAATCGATGGGATGTGTCTACCCTGTTAATAGTGCCACCAATTCATTCTCCAGCAGTGATTAAAATGGGCAATAAATTCTCAAAGACTCTCGGTGGGCTCCAGGCAGGAAAGCAGGGCTTGCAAACCCTCTACCACCGCATCCCTCCCAGCTGTATATTCATCACGAAGGAGCTCGGAAGACCGCCAGGCGTTATGCGCACACCAACACAAACCCAGAGCACTGCTCCCACCCAGCCACACCTAACTGTGCACGGTGTCCCTCTTTCTCCGCTGCAGCATGTGTCATGTGTTGGTCTAGCCACCGAAGGGAAGCTTCGCTGGATGGCAGAATGACTCCAGAGGACTGTTAAACTTCACTCAGTTCTCTCTCCCCTCCTTTTAGAGATCTAAGTCTGTGGCTCCTGACATGCCCTTCATAAAATTTTTAAGCAGCTGTCCAGGAGGCCACAACTCATTCCAAGAGGCATTCCAAGTGCCACACGCTCAAAACAATACCCACAGATCAGCCATCAAGGGGCCTGCCCTGAGCAGCCAGCAAGAATGCCTCTCTAAAGGTGCCGTTGCCATTCATGTGCAGCGACAGCCAGGCTGCCTATTGCAGCTGCAGCTGGCACTCAACAGCGCCTGAAGCACAACTCTCTGCCAGCTTTGCATCCAAGTTGCACAAATGGGGTGGGCGCTTATTTCTTTACCCTACGGATAGTTATGCCTTTCTCACTGAGACTCGTGCCAGATTGCACAGTGAAAGGCGATGTAATTAACAGGATGCAGCATTTCATAAGGAACGTAACGTGACTAGGATTACAGCAAGCTGAAACAAGCATTGAATGAGACATGTCACACAGAACGCAGACACGATGCAGAAAAATGGTGCTACACCAATAGAAAATAATGCACAGGCTGCAGGATATTCATGTATTCATTTACGTTATTTATACTTCTGTGTCCTGTACACAGTGGTATAGTCCACAGTCCCTATTACCTTTACAGAAATGTTCTCCTGAACAATTTTGTTTTACATAGTTTGCAGAATAGTAAAGAGTCCAGTCGCACCTTTAAGACTAACCAACTTTATTGTAGCATAAGCTTTCGAGAACCACAGCTCTTTTTGTCAGATGCATCTGACGAAGAGAGCTGTGGCTCTCAAAAGCTTATGCTACAATAAAGTTGGTTAGTCTTAAAGGTGCGACTGGACTCTTTACTATTTTGCGACTACAGGCTAACGCAGCTAACTCCTCTGGATCTATGACCACAGTTTGCAGAAAGACAGAAGTGTGGGAGCATTCCTGACCTCCTCAGACACACCATTCCACATGGTGGGGGCCACAACAGATAATACGCACATGTCCAAGCAGTTGTTGATCTTCCTCATTTGCCAGGTGGCCCTGCTCGGGGGAGCGAAGCTGTTGGGGTGGAGCATAGGAACATGTGCGTGGGAGGTAGTTGTGAATTTCCTGCAATGTGCAGGGAGTTAGCCTACATGGCCCTAGAGGTCCCTTCCAACCCTATGATAGGGGGAGAAGCAGTCCTGGCGATATGGGGGACCAAGGCCATGAAGGGGAATAGTCAATCTGAACTGAACCCAGTGGCTGAAGGGCAGCCAATGGTGTGACGGCAGGATAAGCACATCCTGATAATCCTCGAGCTGTGGCATTCTGCACCAGCCGGAGCCTCTGAGTTTTTTGATAGGAAAACTATATAGAGTACACTACAGTAGTCTAGTCTCAATGTTATCGTGGCACGGATTCAGGCGGCCAGATCGGCAAAGTCAAGATACGGAAAAGATTTCAGATCTGAAATCTACCCTAAAACAACAACGACAATAACAACAACAACATCCAATTTATATACCGCCCTTCAGGACAACTTAATGCCCACTCAGAACAGTTTACAAAGTATGCTATTATTATCCCACAACCGGGTTCATTGAGAAATGGCTCCCATTTCTTGAGCACATTACCAAAGAGGATAGCCTGCCCCAAAACCTAGTCTATCTGAAACTCTTATATCTATAAAATTTAGCTGTCTTTTAACCGTATGAGAGATCTAAGGTTACTCTTTGTTGTGTGCAATGTCCAGCTGTGGAGTACATGCTGACATCTTTAACAGAATGTTACTGCTCATCTCCCTCTCATTTGCAACTTGTTGTGTTCGCTTCAATTTAATATGTTTAATTGGCTCTGATAATGTGACCCATCCGTAATTCGTTCTCAGTTATATTGTAACTCATATGAAACATCAAAAATAAAATTTGAAAAAAAAATGTTTAAAAAAAAGGCGGGGGGGGGGGCATTTTCCAGGCTAAACTGAGTTGGAAAAAAGCATTTTTTTTGCAGCCGCACTAACTTGCTTCTCTAGCACTAATGTTGGATCCCGGATAGTACCGAAGCTTGTAATCGACTCAGCAAGGATCAATTCAACTCCATGGAAAGTGGCAAGTACATGAATGAAGCATCCGAGGCAGGAGAATGGATTGTATCCCACCTCTACGCTCAGTATTCAAAGCTATTCCTATACAATGTAGAGGCAGCCTTACATGTTTCTTGGCCGCATCTGTTTACGGAGAAGTATTGCTGAAAACCCTCTTCTAAAGGTGTTTTTCAGAAGTCACAGAACAATTTCAACAACTTCTCGAAGGCCATCCTCAAAGGCCCGTTTTACGACCACTCTCATAACACGGAATCCAGGCACACCCACCTTTGTTTGAGAAGCTGTCAAGAGCTTCATGACCTCTCCTTCTCGGGCATAATCCACGGCTGTGTGCCCCATTTCATTTCTCTGCAGGGGACTGGCACCTGAAAAGGAAGAAGAGGCACTCAACCCATGGGACAGAAGAAGGCGGCTGGCCGGGCACGCAGCTCTCGCGGCCTCTGAGCTATCTGACACCCTCTTTAACCTTTGCTCTCGTTGGGGCTTGGCTCAGAAAGGGACAAGGGGCTACCAGTGGCGAGCCGTACAGATGTCAGAGGACAAAACAAAAGGGGGACCTCACCGGAAACAATGGACTTTGGCAAGGAAAAGCTGTTCCGAGGACGGGGCATGTGAAAGTGAGCCAGAAATGAAAGCTTCGCCCTGCAGGCCGACAACGCTCCTGTGGATTGACCATAGCTACAATTTGATTCGGTGCATTTTGCTCATGGCCTCAGCGGTTGCAAAACACAGTTGTGGGGCTGCCACTACCCCAAACGGCAACATATGATGGCAGAACAAGAGCGGCTCAGTGCAGGGCGTGGAGAAAGAAGAGGACTCTTGGGGTGGAGATCTGCACTTCAGCATTAAAAAAACTCACTTCTGTGTGCAGCCATGAACTACCACACCCGACAGACGCACATAGGGAGGCCATTCCCTTGCAATGGTCCCAGACATGGCTGCATCCAAACGAAACAGAAATCTTGCAGCTCCTTCAAGCTTTCATGGACTAGAGCCCATCAGAGGCCTCAAGACACCTGCTTATCCTTGTAAAGAGACCAGGATGAAGAAGAAAAGGAAACCAGCTCTTTCTGCTCAGGGTAACAAAATCAGTGCTGGGCTACCTCCATAAGCCCTCCCCCACTTGAAACAGTGCCTGTTCCCAGCTCTCGTGGCTGAAAGGAGTTCTCTGCAAAGACAAAAGAGGAGGTTCAAGGTTCAGTCTCAGCCCCTCTCGTCAAATATCTCACGCAACAGGTTGCTGAGAAAGACTCCTCTCTGCACCAGTCCCCGGCATGCTGCCGCCACAGTAGAAGTAGTTATTCGCACTGCAGAGAATGTCCAGATTGAAACCAAAGATGGGCTGCAATCCGAAGCGGACTTGCTCAGAAGTCAGTGGCAGGTCTCCTTTTGGAGTCAACACTGAGGAAGGGCTGGGAGTTGCAGAGAAGCCTGGATGGGTGGGACTTGGGTTACCCAAGGCCCTTGCTGTGACAAAGCAGAAAAAGGAAAACGGGCTCCAAATTTCAACGGCTGTGTATACTCCTAAAGGGCAAGGTCTGATGCAGTGGCCAGAGCGCTGGGCTACGAGCGGGAAGACCCAGGACCAAATCCCCAGGTTGCCATGAAGCCTGTTGGCTGGTCTGGGGCCATTTAGACTGACCTACTTTACAGGGCTGTTGTGATGGTAAAATGGAGAAGGGAGACACACCTCAGCTAGCCAGAAGGCGTTGGCAGGTGAGGTTCACAAGGGCCTGGCTCAGCTCAAGGCAGCTAGCCTGCTTTGTTAAGTTCTGAAGTTACAAGGCTGGCTGAGGCCAGGAAGCGAAACTCATTTCCATGGCAAAATTTTGATGTGTGCCGAGCAGAACTTTAAATTCCTAAATCACAATAATAAGGCTGTATCTAAATCGTATCCTGCTCCTTCCCCCCAGGAGTTCAGGGCGTACATTTCCATCCCTCCCCATCTTAAAACTTTCACAACGGGCCTGGGAGGTAGGTTAGGCAGGGAGACAGTGACCAGCCGAAGGTTGGCCAGTGAGCATCACGGCCGAGCCCGGGGGCGGGGGGGCGGGGGGGATACAAGCCCAGGTCTCTCTAGCCCCCGGCTCTCTGAAACGGCACTGCGCTGTCACGCTGCCGAGACTTCAACAGAGACTGGGAAGCCAGTGAGAGACAGAGAGAGAAATTAGCCATCTCCAGGATCCAGCGTAAGGGATCTATATTTGCTTACAGAATGAAAAATGTGCTCCATAAACATCCGACACAGAGTAATTTCTGCTGTAAGGCTTGTCGCATCCAATAAAGAATATGATCGGGACAGGTGAGAGAGTATACTGCCGGCCCCGGCCACTCAGTGTCTTTTAAAGAGACAGCACCACAATCCCTTCCCCGGCTCTTTTGTTGCAAAGCGGTTCGCCTCCTTTCAAAGAGGAGGAGAGAAAGTTTTCAGGGTGCCCCCATCGGAGGGCATCCCCCAGGCTGGCTTCCCCCCCTCAAATTTCCCCTCTTAGATCTATTAATAATGGCTAACCAATATAGGTCTAATCCCCTGTTAATGGCTTTGACGACTTGACTAATTGCTGCAATAATTGATAGAACCAGACTTGTACAACCGGTCGATTTTCACCTCCGGTACCTACGGCAATAAAATATTATGCTTTAATAAATAACCGGGTGTCAGGCCGCTGGGCAAAGGCAGTACAGAGGTGGCCTCTGGTTCCTTTGGAGCCCTGGCCTGACCCCAGACCTTCCACTCCGCAGGGGCAGTTGCCCCCAGGAGCAGGGCCCTCTGCGTGCAGCAGCAGTCCGGGGCCAGCTCTTGTGATCCTGCTGAGAGGGCGCCAACCTCGCAGCATCCCGATGGCAGGCAATTTGTCACCTCCCACTGGCTGTCTCGCACAGAGGAACGACACCTGGGCAACGCCCCCGGCTCTGCGAAGCATACGCCCTCCGCTCCCCCGCCCCCGCCCCACCACAGACTTCACTCATATTAGCAGGCCCCAGCTTATAATATTTGATAAATAGCAGGCTGCCCTGTTCCTAGCACCAATGCAGCGATGCAGAACCGGCACAGCTGCGGAAGGTCATTCATTGGGGAAATATGTTTCTGTCGGTAGTATTGAAAAAAGTTTAGCCGAGTGACAGGTCTCAATTTTTCAAATTTTATTAACTCCATCCTCTTAATCATTTGTCTTGAATTCCTTCAGATTCCAGATAACTGTCAATAGGAGGGATGGGGGGGCAGAATTAGGGATGTACTCGGCTTTCTTGATGGTGTTCGCTTGTTAATGACACTGGGTGGGGAGGGGGGAAGAAGATGTGCAAGCTAGAAAAAGACAGCGGGGGGGGGGGGCTCCTCTGTGATGCTACTTTGTGCATAAAATCTGGGAGAAGATTGCCAACCGGTTTTATAATGTACGAACCCCGCTGTTGGATCAGCCGATGCACCCCTCTTTCTAATGTCACAGAGAGGCCCACAAGTGGCAAACAAAGGCAGGAGCCGTGTCCTATCGTCCCCACCTCATGAACTGACCCTCAAAGGTATACTGCCTCTGCAGATGGGGGTTCCATTTTAGCTACCACGCCTATCGGCAGGCGCGTTTTTAAAGTCATCATGCCACTCTACTGTATCAATGAAATCCATCAAGTCTATCGGGTTAGAAGACTTGTTGCCCAGTAAGTGACTGACAACCAGTCCCTCCAGCCTCTACCTCTTCCCGACTCGCCATCCCCACACTGCCCATGTGCTTTTTCTTTGTTTACGGCTACGCATTGTGATGAGATGGCGCATGCCCACCTCGCAGGGTGGTGGTTATATCGTGGCAAGAGAACACAAGGTGGGGTTCGGCCTGTTTAAGCTTGGGAGAAAAGGAGGCTTCAAGGCGGCGTGAGAGCTTTTCCAGGCTCATTCTAAGGGCCAACGCAGCAGGCTGGGGAGGTGGGAGTTGAGCTGAGAAGACGGTGCAGCCACGGAGCCACCGGATCTCTGCAAGTGCCTGTCAGAAACCCGGGGAAGGGAATTAGCTACGGGGAAGTAAAAAGAGTGTGAAAATCCCACTCTGTCGGCACAGTCTCTCACTGGGGACATTTATGTCCGGTCTCCTGCCTTTTCTAGGTATTTTGAAAAACAGTAAAGAGTCCAGCCGCACCTTTAAGACTAACCAACTTTACTGTAGCTTAAGCTTTCGAGAACCACAGCTCAGATGCAAGAGAGCTGTGGCTCTCGAAAGCTTATGCTACAATAAAGTCGGTTAGTCTTAAAGGTGCTACTGGACTCTTTACTGTTTTGCAACTACAGACGAACACGGCTCACTCCTCTGGATCTATAACTGGAGAGATGCAGCCTGACTCTGGAAACTGAGCCACCTGATGTTACTGCTCTGTAACCACTGATGTTCCAGTCACTGGGCAATCGTTCATTATAGCCGGGGCTGGGGGCAGACGCCCCTCCTCTCCAGCTCTTGGGCTCTGTGAAGATGGACAGAGTCCTTCGTCTTTGCACAACAAACTTGCTTTATAAATGGCAGACCCAACCCTGCACACTCCTTAATTGACAACAACCAGGAAGGAACTGCAGGCAAAGTCCCAACGCGTGCGCGCATAAGTATGCATGCCAGCACATGTCACCTTGCCCAAGCTCCGGCGCAGTCCAGCATGCGCCAGAAGGAAGCAGGCCCTCGCAGCGGCACCAGGGATGACAGCGTGTCATCAGGCATCACTCCTGACAAGGCCTGACACCCTTATTGCTCTACATGGCTGGTTAAAGTAATAGAAAGAGACGCCTGTCCTCCTGAGCCTCATGCTGATTGGATTAACATGATCACCCTTTCCCCCAGTAAAATAAACGGGCTTCTGTTATGGGACAGCAGGAAAGCTTCTTCGGCAGGCTCTGGGAAGCAGCCAGCCAGCCCCAGTCCAAGCCCTCTCTCCATTTCCATCGCTCCCACCCATGTCCAGACGCTGCGTGCCTGCTTGCTTGCCTCTGTTGGGGGGTGGGGTGAGCCCTCTCCCCATGTGCTTGTTTTGGGGACATCGATGCCCCAAAGGGTGGCAATCTTTTCTTTGTTCTGTGGCTGTCGTGCTCTCTCTCTAGCCAGATGCACGAGTCACAGACCGTCATGCCTCAAAAACAAGGACCATTTTGAATTCAGGAGCTACTAAGCATCAGGGCACCTTAGCCCTGAACGTGGTGGTCCAGAGCAGGGAGGGGGTAGTGTTTCTCCTCCCCCAGCAGTCTCACTCTCTCTAGGATGCTCCAGCAAGCCAATGCCCCCTTCCTCCTCTGCCCCCCCCCTTTAAGGGATGCTCCACTGCCTTCAATATTAGGAGCATGCTCAGACTTTGCTGGATCATTGGGAGTTGGTGGGGGGGGGCGGGTTAGTGTTTTTTTTCATGTACCTTGGGAATCAACAGCACGCAGAAGCCTCAACTTTGGGAGGTAATCTCCCCCTCCCCCAAGGCAACTGATAGCAACATCTGTGCATGTGCAGACATTTCTAAAAATGGAAGAAGAAAAAGAAAAGGCCATTTCCAAAATGACATGGGATGAGCAGAAGCAAGGAGAGGGGGGAGCCAATTCAGTGGCGGCAGCAGAGAGCCTCGGGTGAGGGAAGAAGAGCCCTCGGGAAGCCGGAGCTGATGGGTGGGGCGGGATTTCTCTTTATTAACCATAATGATTATTTAACTCTTTTGTAGTGCTTTGAAGTCCTCAAAGTGCTTGTTATAATCTTGACAACAGTCCTGCCGAGTAGGTTAGCATTAATACTCAAGGACTGTTCGTGTGGTATAGCGGCTGGAGCATCAGACGAAGAAAGGGGAATTTTTATCCAGTTAGTCACCGTAAATAAGCTCTTAAATCTTCCTGCAAGCCCTGCTGGATTAGACCAGTGACCCGGCTGGTGCAGCATCCTCTGTCCAACAGTGGACAGCCAGTGCCCCCAGAAAGCCGATAGATGGGGGCTCCATTTAGACAGCGTGTCTAATGAACAAGCTTCCCCTCTTTGGAACAAGGCAATTCAGGAAACAGCCAGAGCTGCAGCAGGAAGAGGATCTTTGTGCTGCTTTCCTGGATCAGAAATTTTAGCACCGCAACCTCCTTTACAACCCCCCCCCCCCGCTTTGTTCCTGTGGTTCTCTGCTTAGAAGTGGAAGGAGCTGGCAGCAGGCGGAGGAAACCTTTGACCAAAGAGGAGAAACGAGCGTTGCCAAATTTCTACAAGACAAAATCAGATTTTTTTTTTTTAATCTGCCTCAAGATTGTACGAGTCAAACTCTGCATTGCTTGTGGATTTGCCAGCCCAGGTATCTTTTGTGATCAAAAAGCAGACCGCTGCGCCAACAGTGGAATTAACTCCTCTTATCCTGTCAGAGCTATTGCCATGAATGTACTGGAGGCATTCAGGTACATTCAGGTGTAATGCTTTCCTCCTGGGGTTGTGCTACGTCAAATAGCCGCTAAGGGGGGGGGGGGTCGAGGCTCCCTGCTTGTTGACAGGTAGCCTTTCAGGGAGAAGAGCGTCAGCTGAGTTTTCTCCCCAAACAGCTTTCCAGAACCAGTCAAACGAACATTATTTATTATATTTATTTATTTATGGCCCGCCTTTCTCACTGAGATTCAAGGCGGATTACACAGTGTGGGTCAGTACAGTCAATACCATCTAACTTTACTTTCCAACCCGGACGCTGCACCATAATATGTTAAGTTTAAACACCTAAAGAAACATAAATGATCTCTAGCGGCTTTATCTATTTTTCACTGCTTAACGTGTAAATTACCTTGTGGAACTCAGATGTTTATTTAGTTTATTTATTTAAAACACTTTTAAGCTACTTGTCCTTCCAGTTAAGGGTATTCAAGGCAGAGAACCGATGACAGCAATCACAGAATCAAACAAGGTTGGAAGGGACCTCTAGGGTCATTCAGTCCGACACTTGCAAAATGCAGGCAATTCCCAAACACCTCCCACCCACCCCCAACACAGTGACCCTTACTCCATGCCCAGAAGATGGCAAAACACCGTCAGGATCCCTAGTCAAACTGGCCTGGGGAAAATTGCTACCTGACCCCCAAGGCTGCAATCAGCCTTACCCTGGGCATGAAAGAAGAGGCCACGAGAACTAAGCACTGAGCACAGTAGCTTATTTTTTTTAAACACACACACACACACATGCAAAAACCCCTTGACAGAAAGCCAGACCAACCAAACTATCTCATCAGAAGCTCTGGGAGGGCAGAAACATTTTTGCCTGGCACCTAAAAGCTTGATGCCAAGCAAACTGGCATCAGGAGGGAGTGGCCATGTTAGTCTGTCCAATGGTACCTTAAAGACTAACAACACTGCAATAGGACTGTGTGTTTCATAGCTCACTTCCTCAGATACAGGAGGGAGTTCCATAGTTGAGGTACCACAACTGAGAAGGCCATGCTGGGTGCCACAACTGAGAAGGCCATGCTGCTGGGCTTTGCACCAATTGAAACCTCCAAAAGGCCAGCGGCCCCTGCTTCAGCAGTACAGCCTAGACAGGATTAGGACTGTGGATGTCTCACATAAGCAGACCAATGGCCGGTTTTGTTTTAGGTGCAGCCAGAAGTCACCGAGGATTCAGTGGTTAAGTGGTTCGGCTAACAAATTAAATCATACAAATTAATGTGATTTTAGTAATCACATTATAAAACCATTAAAATCAACTAAAACACATCATTAAAACCAGACATAAAAGACATTAAAACAACAATTAAAACATTGGGTGTGAAGAAGGGATCACTGAGGATAAAGGTAAAGGTAGTCCCCCTGTGCAAGCACCGAGTCATTACTGACCCATGGGCGGACGTCGCATCACAATGTTTTCTTGGCAGACTTTTGTTATGGGGTGGTTTGCCATTGCCTTCCCCAGTCATCTACACTTTACCCCCAGGAAACTGGGAACTCATTTTACTGACCTCGGAAGGATGGAAGGCTGAGTCAACCTTGAGCCGGCTACCTGAACCTGGCTTCCGTCAGGTCAAACAAAACAAAAAAGTCTTTACCCTCTGACAGAAGATCCAACAGAAGGGGGCAGACGAATCTCCCTGGGGAAGAGCTTCAGAGCTTTGGTGCCCTCTTCTGGGTTTTCACTCGTCTAGTCTTAGAAAGGGGGGGAGCACCCAAAGCAGGGCCTCCAAAGGTGACTGCAATGGTCAGGTAGGTTCGTAAGGGAGTAGTCAGTCCTTCAGGTATGTTGATCCCAAGCCATGTAAGAGCTTTAACGGACAGCACTAGCCAGTATAGATAGGCCAAGATTGAAGTGATATGGTCCCTATGGCCCACTCCAAGCAACAACTTGGCTGTTGTCGCATTCGGCACCAACTGAAGTTCCTGAACACTTTTTAAGGGCAGCCCCAAGTAGAGTGCATTGCAGTAATCTAACTTTGATGTAACCAGGGTTTGCACCACATTGGTCAGGTGTTTTCTGCCTAGGAAAGATTGCAGCTAGCTAACCAAATCAAGCTGGTAAAAGGCACTCCTGGCCACAGCTGCCACCTGCTTATCCAGCAGTAGGCCTGAGTCCACGAGCACCCCTGAACTATGGACCGGTTCCTTCTAGGGAAGTGCAACGCCATACAGAATGGGTGACACCTTATATCCTGGGTCAGACCTTCTGCTCACCAGAAGCATGTCCATCTTGTAGGGATTAAGCTTCAGTTTACCAGCTCGCATCCACTCCAAAATGCCTAAGATGGAGCCTTGCTGGACCCCGCAGGCCAAAGGCCAAGGAGCTACACAACAGTCCCCCAGCACCACCTTCCGAAACCCACCCTGCAGGTAAGACCAGAACCACTGCAAAACAGTGCCGCCCAGTGCCAGCTTGGAAAGGCGGTCCAGGAAGATACCAAGATGAGATGTTATCGAAAGCTGCTGAGAGGTCCAGAAGATGCATCAGAGTTGCTCTCCTTCTGTCCATCTCCTGACGCAGGTCGTCCTGTTTCGGTCCCATAATCAGGTCGCCCAAGAAAGCGTGAAGTTGTCCAGCCACCGCCCCATTCAATCACCTTGCTCAAGAGCGGAAAATCTGAGGCTGGGCAATATTTGTTGAGATCTCCTTGCCGGGTCCAGGGTAGGCTGGGTCTAGGGTTGGCCATGTTTAATACTTGGAATGAGACCGCCAAGGAAGACCAAGGTTGCTACATGGAGGAAGCCAAGGCAAACCACCTCTGCTCATCTCAAGAGATCGCCATAAGTTGGCTGTGACTTGACAGTGCTTGGTTATTATTAATATTCAAGCTATCGATAGGAGCTCGGGGGGTTGTTAATTTCTCTGCTGAGGAATTATTAATGTTAAGTGTGCGCTGTTGTGTTTATATATCATACAAACATTTTATTTCTTTATTGCTCTATAAAGTATGTCCTTTAGCCAATCTCTACATAAAAAAGGGGAACCATATTCCAGATGACTCATCTCTTATCCCAGAGCTCAGGCGTGGTAGCGTTCCCGTAGTGGGGATAAGAGGGGAGTCACTCCCCGCCTGCAGCAGCCCGATCCAGCCCCAACGGGGCCGAAACAGGGGTCTGGAGGGCACAGGAGCCCACCGGGGCACCTGGTACTGCCCCCCCCCGGCAGCACTCCCCTCCTGTGGTGGCCCAATCTGGCCCCAGTGGGGGCAGGCACCCAACTGGGGCGCTGGGGAGGGGCCAATGCCAGGCTCGGCTGCCCTGCCCTCCCTCCACCCAGATCGGGGCACGGCAGAAGCGGCAATGCCTGCCCCACCTGCCCTGCAGTGGGGATTGTTACTAGTACAAAATAAAAGATTACTAAACACACAATCCCACTCCAAACAGTCAAAGGGGTGGAGATTGCAGAGCAACCTCCTTGGCCTTTCCCTGCAAATCTGAATCTCTTTTTTGGCTTTTATGATGTTGGGCCAAGAAAAACCAAGCTAAGGATTGGTGTATTTTTGCTGCCCAGTACGCCCACGTGCACACGCGGGCATGCACTCTATTTCTCCCTCACTATACGGTGCTATTAAATGTCTTACAAATGGTTATGTCAGTGCTCAAACCTCGGTACCCAGAAAGGCTTTGGAGGGCTCCATTTGTTCCCCCGGCCTGTGGGGAAACGATTCTTAAAAGCTTCGACACAGACATAAACCTGCTGGCGGCCAGGTGCTTATTGCACTCCTGGTGTCAGGATGGAGGGGCCCTCGGCACGCTGACATGATTGGCGTTTACACCCTGGTCTCGCAGGAGTTTAATTACTGGTCTGGGGCTGCCGGGGGTTGGAGCTCTCTGCCTTCAGATACGGGGGTCGATACTGCCGGCCCGCAACATATTGAGCCCTGGTGCTGGCAGACTCTATTGCACTATTTAATCATCTTTTGCAAAATTTACAGGGCAACAGAAGGAATCAATACGGAATTTATCACATTCTCTTGTAAATATGAGCCGAAAGAGAAAGAGAGATCCAGGCACGCGATACAGAGCTGCGAGTATGGGCAGAGGGCTGATCCCACAATGGGGGAGAAAAAGCAGCAGGCGCAGCCCGAACCCCGGGAGGCCTCCACCTGGGCCCGTCCCTGCTGTCTCATTCCTAGCTGCCCCCGCCCCCCCCCGGCCAGTCCAGGTGAAAAGAGCAGCTCATAACGCTCTGGAATTGTGTAACACAGCAGTAAAGGAGTGTGTGTACATGTGTGTGTGGTCCTGGCACCATGGACAGGATTGTGCTTACTCCACAACCCCCCCTCCCCATCACAAACTCCTCTGATCCGTGCAAAGCATGAAGCGGAAGTACCAGTAATCATCGGTACAGGAGCCTGTAATTGCCCCCAGGTTTAGGAGGCTGGAACAGGGGAGGAAGGAGGACCCGAACAATGAAAGACCTCACAGATGCCTAATCCAACTACGCAAACTGAGAAGGGCAGCAGGGCCATACCCTTGCGCCGCTGGCACATACACACCTGCCACCTGCCGTTTTACCAGGCAGTCAATTGCTGGGGTAAGTTTCCAGCAGCACCAACTTTATTGCAGCATAAGCTTTCGGGAACCACAGCTCTCTTCGTCAGATGCACCTGACGAAGAGAGCTGTGGTTCTCGAAAGCTTATGCTGCAATAAAGTCGGTTAAGTCTTAAAGGTGCTGCTGGGCTTTTTACTGTTTTGCAACTACAGACCAACACAGCTAACTCCTCTGGATCTATGGGGTAAGTCTGTGACATTTCTAGCACTAAAATATCCGCAATGGGATTCGCCCCTTTTCTTGCTGAGCGGCGGGTTTTTAAATGAAAGCCTCAAGGAAGTGGGAGGCGCTGAAGACCTACAGACGCCAGAGATTCAAGCGTGTCCCACTTTTCCTTGGATGCTGGCAAAAAGATGTAGAAGCCCAGAGCTGGTCCATAGGACCACCCTCTTCCCAAAGACACACGAGGCACCTCAACAGACAGTCTGATACATGAAAAATGTCACCCATGGGACCGTGGAGTGGCGCAGACACAGCACTCCCATCTCCTACCCAGGGCTGAGACATCTGGGCAAGCAGTTTCCACCCTCCTGCCTCGTTCTTTCCACGGCTTCCTCCAAGCATGAGATCACGTTGAGTCTAGAGATGCGATAGGCCGGGGGGTGGGGGTGGGGGTGGGGGGATAGAACTGGCCTTTTCCCCCCCTCAATCCTTCCACTGGAAAAATGGGAAAATTTGAGGGAACACTGAAAAGAAACTCCCACAAAATATTTTTCTCTTTTAGACTGAGTAAAATTCTCCTTAATGCAAGGTTTTTCACATTCCAAATGGATAGCATGAAAAAGCCTGAGGACTTTCTCAGTTCTTCAAATGGAAAAATTGGTAATTTCGCTCATTTCACTCCCCGCAAATGTACGGCACGAAAATGTCTGAGAACTTCCTCAATCGTTCCAATGGGAAAACTGGTAATTTTGGGAGCACTGACGAGAAACTCTTTATCATGTAGACCCATACAAGATTTTCAAGGTTTTTTGTTCAAATGAAAATAATTTTAAAGGTAAATGTAAACAATATGCAGTAATGTGTTTAATGGTAATATATTATTAGGTTGTCCATTTTTTCAATGTTATAACATTTAGCTTAATATCCGAATATGCTGGCAGTCCTACCTATTGTGATTTTAAGAGAGAGCTTCTGTCTAAACGATATGTTTTCTTTTGATTACTCCAAAATTTGTTTTCTGCCTTTGACTGTTTTTTTTTTCTGCCTCTCAGACAGCAAAAATTAAAGATACGCAGGCTACAGTAGCATAGGGTGCAGCAGTTTGCAATTCTTTCTCAAATACCGAGTATTCTTGCAATTAGTCTAATAGAAAATGAAGATATTTATACTTTCAACTTTCATATGCTGACTAAGTTATAAATAATGCATTTCATGTTGCTAAAACAGTAAAAGAAGTTTTGGGTTGATAGGAAAGTAAGTATAGCCTATGTTTCAATTTATTGTCGAAGGCTTGCCAGAGAACGATGGCTGTTGTGGATTTTCCAGGCTGTATAGGTACCTGCCAACATCTTTTCCACACTGTGACACTGAGAGATCTCTGTCTTTTGGTGCTACACCGCTGAAGATGCCAGCCACAGCTGCAGGCGAAACGTCAGGAACTACAATGCCAAGACCACGGCTATACAGCCCGGAAAATCCACAACTACCATATGTTTCAATTTCCCCCCAAATTTCTGTCCCCCCGTACGTTTTCCCCCCGAAGCTTCAACATTTCCAAACATTTCTAGAGCTGCTTCTGCATTGGGACTTATCAGGATTGCCCCTCTAAGAAGGCCTTGCAAACATCAGTTAGAAGGGTCACCTAGTTAGTAGATCCAGAGGAGTTAGCCGCATTAATCTGTAGCTGCAAAATGGTAGAGTCCTTTAAGACTAACCAACTTTATTGTAGCACCTTTAAGACTAACCAACTTTACAGTAGGATTTTCGATTTTGCTACTACAGACTAACACGGCTAACTCCTCTGCAACTTTATTGTATAAGCTTTCGAGAACCATAGCTCTCTTCGTTAGATGCATCTGACGAAGAGAGCTGTGGTTCTTGAAAGCTTATGCTGCAATAAAGTTGGTTAGTCTTAAAGGTGCTAATGGGACTCTTTGCTATTTTGTAACCTCGTTAGTGTCAACCCCCTTCTTCCCTGCCACTCTACATCCTATTGTGTAGTTGGGGCGTTTAAACTTTGCTCCTAATTCTTCAAGCGCTTGAGTGTCTCAGTATCTGGTTGGATTATGACCACAGCATAACTTGCTTCACAAGTCTGTTGCGATGATAAAATGGAGGAGCGGAGGGCTGTAAAAACAGTCCTGAGGTGCTGGGAGGAAGAGTACAAATGCGAGAGACAGAAGACACGTAAACGTGAACAAGAGCTGGATTGTACATGAATACACACAAAGCTGCCTTATACCGAATCAGACCCCTGGTCCATTAAGGCCAGTCTTGTCTACTCAGATGGGCAGTGGCTCTCCAGGGTCTCAGGTGGGGGTCTTTCACGTTCGTTCGTTCGTTCTAGCCCACCCTCCCCTCAAGCAGGCTCTGGCCAGGTTACAACAGTTTCACTAGACTTTAAAATTACAATAAAGCACAACAAAACAGCAGGAATATTGTCACAAAACATAGTGTTATTACATACAAAGCTCTTCGTGGTCTTGTCCCAGCATGCCTACGGGACCGCCTCCCTCCCTATGTTCCCCCATGGCAGCTGTGTTCATCTGAACAGGGTCTCCTGCAGGTGCCAACCTGCACATGGGTGAAATCAACAGCAGCCCGTACAAGGGCTTTCTCTGTGGTGGCCCCTACCCTGTGGAACGGCCTGCCTGAGGAGGTCAGGAGAGCCCCCACTCTCCCGGCTTTCTGCAAACAATGCAAAACCAAATTACTCAAAAAGGCTTTTGTACTGTAGGGAGGGGGGCTTCTCAGATGCTTCTCTAATGAGTTAAGGACCACAGACTTCACCACTACGTTGCCTTACGTACCACCTGTTGTCTTAAATATGTGCTTCTATGAGCTGCTTGTGCTTCATGTGGTCTAATGTCAGTCCTAGGATTGCTTATGTTTTGTTTCAGCATTTCTTCAACTCTGTACTGGATTCCTGCTAATGCCATGTCTTTGTAAACTTGTGTTTATCTGCCCTCTGGCATTGTTTATGGAAATGTCCTTGAAATTGACTGTAGTGAGAAAGGTGGACTATAAATGGCATAAAACAAACAAACAAACAAACAAACAGTGCAGCCCCCCACTGCTAACAGTGTACGGGGAGGGGAGGGAGCCGTCTTTCTGCCCCCACTGCAGTTTGTGCAAGGGGCGAAACAGCCAGCCAAACAGCAAACATGACCCACCGTCTGATCCTTTTAGCCGGAGATGCCAGGGGCTGAACCCGGGACCTTCTGCCTGCCAAGCAAAGGCTTTGCCACTGAGCCACGCACGGCCCCTCCCTTCCTTTACAGAGGCCGCGCAAAGGTGGCCTTACAGCACGGAGGCCTTTGAACACACTCAGGCCCTGCACAGAGGAACACAATTAATAGGTCACAACGTCCACAGGAAAGTGCTATGAAGCCGAAAACGGCAGCAACGGCCTGTCCCAGTTCCCGGCCTGCTTGCGGTGGCGGCTGGCCCCTGCCCGGACGCATCCTTCATCCCTGGGCAGCCCCTTCTGTCTTGCAGGATTGTGGCTCTTTGGCTGCTAAATGCCCCAGAGCGAGAAGGTGGAGAAAAGTTTGGAGCTGCGCCATGGAAATGCGATCATCATAATAAGCCTCTCGCTTCAAAGGGCTGCTTGCATGATTAAGGCCCCCCCACCCCGACCCTGCCTGCCTGTGTCGGGAGCTCAAGGCCCCCTTTTCCAATCAAAGGGACACAAAACCTGAGGATCGATTCCGTATTAAGGCAGCCGAATAAAGCCTGAAACGAGGAAGCCCGGCTCCCCGCGTGCCATTTACTGGTGTCAGCGCAGGTCAGGAGACTGTCACACGTCAGCGGCAGCCACCCCCAGGAGCACAAGAGAGACGGGCCTTGCGCCTCGCGGTCTGCTGGGCACATACAGACTGACCACAAGGAAGGGTCAAGTGATTCAGCGGAGAGACGGCCAGAGGCCAATGCCACGGGGTGATGGGGGGAGGCGAAGGTTGCCTCCAGCCAGGAGCAGGCCTGAAAAGGAACACCCTCCTCCATACAGTGGGGAGGCTGTTTAAGCACAGAGAAGGGCGGGGAAGCCAGGCTAGTTAATGACTTTGGCCCCAGGGCCAGGTAGCCAGCGGAGGACGTGCTGGCTGGGAGAGAGGGCACTCAGTTAGAGGCCTGGGGGAAAGGGCAAGGGGCACCTGTTCAGAGCAAGCGCCCGGAAGTGTCCGAGTCCCAAGTGTCAGCAGTACAACACACAGGGAGATAATCTGCACAAAGGCCCTGGGGGGCAGCGAGCATGCTCTTCGAAGACTCTCTAGCCAGTGCTTGGGAGAGGCCCCCAAAGACGCCAGCGTCACCAGCAAACGAGGCCTGTTGCGTGAACAGGCCGGGTCCCAGGTCCCAGGTATTTCGTCGCCTTCAGGAAGGTACACCCCATCACCTCCAGGGTCCGTGTACCCTCAGCAGGCCCAAGCCCAGGAGGGGAAGCCAATCCCGTTCTTTTCCCGCTGATGGCTGGGAATGAACGGAGCCTGAAGGGCATCAGTGCCCTCAAGCCGTCCCTTAGGTGGCCTGGCCTGAGAACTGGCCCTGCACGCAAAGCCCCAAGTCTCTCAGGACTGTGGGGGGGGGGAACCCCTTTTACAACCTCAGTGTGGCCTGGAAGATGGCTTCTTACCTTGACATGGCCAACCAGGCCACCTGGATCCAGGTTATGGTAACATCAAGGCTTGACTATTCTAATGCACTATACACCCAAATTAACTAGGAGACTCCAATTGGTGTGAAATGCTGTGGCACAACTGCTATCAGGAGCGAGCAGAAGCATGAACATCACCCCCATTCTGCAGTCACTCCATTGGCTACCCATCGTTTACCGTGCCCAGATCAAGGTATTGGTTATCACATACAAAGCTCTTCACGGCCTTGATCTGGCACACCTGCGGGACTGCCTCCCTCCCTATGTTCTTCCATGGCAGCTTTGCTCATCTGAACAGGGTGCCACCCTGCACATGGGCAAAATCAAGAGCAGCCTGCACACGGGCTTTCTCTGTGGTGGCCCCTGCCCTGTGGATCGGCCTGCCTGAGGAGGTCAGGAGAGCCCCCACTCTCCTAGCTTTCTGCAAACGATGCAAAATGGAATTATTCAAAAAGGCTTTTGTTTTATGGGGAGGGGGGCTCTCAGATGCTTCGCTAATGAGTTAAGGACCACAAACTTCACCACTACATTGCCTTAAACATGTGCTCCTATGAGCTGCTTGTGCGTCATGTGATCTACTGTCAGCCCTAAAATTGCTTATGTTCTGTTTTAGCATTTCTTCAGCTCTGTACTGGAGCCTTACTAATGCTGTGTATTTGTAAAATTGTGTTCATTTCTCCTATGGCATCGTTTATGGAAACGTCCTTGAAACTGACTGCCCTCATCTCACACTGTGTAATCCGCCTTGAGTCTCAGTGAGAAAGGCCGACTATAAATGACATTAAATAAATAAAATAAAAAGGCTCCCAACAAATGCAGCGGAGCTGAGGCATATTTAAAGCTCCGTGGGGCAACAGCAGAGCCAGAGACAAGTCCAGCCCCAGAAGCCCCCTATTTGCTTACCTCCATCGAGAAGCATCTTGATGGACGGGCAGTCGTCGGCGAGCACTGCGTAATGCAAAGCTGTGCAGCCTTTGAAGCTGGCCCGGTTGTTCAAACGGTTGTTGAAGTCGTCCTCCCGTGTGACCAGAACTGCAAGGGAAGGCAAACAGGGAGAGAATACGGATCGCTGTCACGGAGCAACACCACCCAGGCGGCCCAGTCATTGGCATTTCAAACAGGGCGGTGGGGGTGTCCACGGATAAGAGGGAGTAATTGCATCAACAGACTGAGGCTGAGGACACCCAAGCAGGGTATTGTGGTGACTCCACCTGGAACAGGAAGAAGGTGGCAAGACCTTGAAAGCGGGGGGGGGGGGGCACACATCCAATATCGAGGGAAGGGGCAGGCTCTCTCCCAGTGGGGATGCTTTATGAACAAAAACGGCCTTGCTACCTTTCTGTCCCAAGACACACACAGCAATAGTCAAAAGGGGGTCTGGTCTCAGGACAGAGGTGGGACCACAGAACTCATCGGGCCCGGCCTTGAGTCACGGCAGGAAAGGTGGGCTATTCATAAAGGAAATAAATAAAAAACGCGGCCAAGGGGCTAGTGCTTGAGCGCCCGCCTGCAGGGGCTGACAGAGGTACGAGCCTCCCACTTGGTCATCCCACACCTACCTGACGCGGCCAGAGCGCGGGCGAGGGGGGCTGCATGCCAGAAATGAACACAGCGTGGGGAGACCGCTAGAGGAGTTAGCCCTGTTAGTCTGTAGTCGCAAAATAGTAAACAGTCCAGTAGCACCTTTAAGACTAGCCAACTTTATTGTGGCACTAGCAACAAAGCCCACCGTAGAAAAAAAATACAACAGGCTCTAGAAAGGGCCGTGGAGGCGGGCTGGCCATTGCCCCCTCCCCAGCAACATGATCTGGGGTGGGGGAAGGAGGGCAGGGTGGCCCAGCTGGCCATTGCCCCCTCCCCAGAACCCCTATCTGGGGCGGGAGGAGAGAAGGGTAGGGTGGCCTGGCTGGGCATTGCCCCCTCCCCAGAACCCCTATCTGGGGTGGGAGGAGAGAAGGGTAGGGTGGCCTGGCTGGGCATTGCCCCCTCCCCAGAACCCCTATCTGGGGCAGGAGAAGGGTAGGGTAGCCTGGATGGGCATTGCCCCCTCCCCAGAACCCCTATCTGGGGCGGGAGGAGAGAAGGGTAGGGTGGCCTGGATGGGCATTGCCCCCTCCCCAGAACCCCTATCTGGGGCGGGAGGAGAGAAGGGTAGGGTGGCCTGGATGGGCATTGCCCCCTCCCCAGAACCCCTATCTGGGGCGGGAGGAGAGAAGGGTAGGGTGGCCTGGATGGGCATTGCCCCCTCCCCAGAACCCCTATCTGGGGCGGGAGGAGAGAAGGGTAGGGTGGCCTGGATGGGCATTGCCCCCTCCCCAGAACCCCTATCTGGGGCGGGAGGAGAGAAGGGTAGGGTGGCCTGGATGGGCATTGCCCCCTTCCTAGCGCCCTGATCTGGGGTGGGGGAAGGGGGGTAGGGCGGTGGGGCTGGGCATTGCCCCCTCCCCAGTGCCCTGAGCTGGGGTGGGGGAAGGGGGGCAGGGCGGCCTGATCCATGAACACTTTTGCCACAATTCATTTGTTAACCTTTAAGGTGCCATGAGACGCTGCTTGCTTTGGCTGCTGCAGACCTCTGTCAAGATAGAAAGAATGCACCTTTCCGCGAATCGGTGAGCTGTTGTTATGGTGCTAGACTGCAGCTATTAAAACAAAGCTGCTATTTCTCCTGACTATAAAGACTATAAACCTGAAAATATGACTGCAGAGCAAATAAAAGCAACACCGTGGGTTTTTTTTTAAAATTCCCAGGCAGAAATGGTTCTGCTACTTCTAAAAGGCAGAACCGTGAGTCTGAGTGGGTTCTTCAGGCTAGCAACAGGGTAGGCAGTCCAGTCCAGCTGCCTATAAAGAAGGCATTGATGCACAGCGGGGCCCGGCTGGCTCCCAGCCACCCCTGGCAGAGGAGGAGACTGGCACCCCTGCTTGGGCCTGCACCCCCAACCACCAGCCAGGTCCAAGCAAAGCCACGATGGCAGCGCCACAGCTGGTGGTGACACAGGCCCAGAAGCAGAGGGCCGAGCGGTCACGAGGCGAAAAGAGAGCTTGTACTGGCCCTGGCGGTAATAGGCTACCAGCAGCCTGATCCTACACGTGTTTACTCAGAAGTCAGTCCCCTTGAATTCAGTGGGACTTACACCCTAGTAAAACTGTTTGTGGCTGTGCCAGATCTCAGACTGGTGCTTTCCACAAGGGAAGCAACTCTCATGTCACTAAACCACAGATGAGCCTCTCTGCAAGCCCTTCTGGATGCTCTTCAGCTGTCTGGAGGAGGCCGGAAGACCCCCTTTGTAGAGACCGGAAGACCCCCTTTGTAGAGACCGGAAGACCCCCTTTGTGGAGTGCTTGCCACACTAGCTTAGTTTAAACATCACAAAGTATGGGCTGCTTTAGGTCTGGGGAAGGGGCTGACGGGGTTTTTCTTGGACTTCCACAAAAGCATCAGGCCTGGGATTTCTTGGAGAAACAGAAGAAAAGAGCAAGAGTCCAGTAGCCCCTATAAGACTAACAAAATTTGCGGTAGGGTATGAGCTTTCGTGAGTTCTTCAGAAACAGAGACAGCCAGATCCAGTTTAAAACTGGCTCGAGCGTAGGTCGGGGCAGACATTCCCAAAGCTGTGAAAACTCATCCTTTGCTGTTCTGAGAAGCAAGTCGCTGTTAGCAAAACCAGGAAACAGAAATTGAGTTTGGTTCCTTGGCAGCGAACAACAGCTACACCGCCTTCCTGTAGCTGCCGCCGGATTCCCAAAAAGCAAGTTCTAATCCGAGCCAAATCTAAAACATTGTAATTAATAGCCAGTCCCTTCACTCGCTGGCATCGTTGCCAACAGACCGCAGCAGCACCCACAGAAGCAGCGATCAGCGTGGTGGGTCGACCCGCCTTTCCGGTCTAGTTTTCTGCCGGAGCTCGTGTGGTGGGGGTGGGGGGGGGGAAGAGGTGCATATGTATATTTATTTATTTCCCTCCTTTGCCTATCCAGGGAGGGGCAGGATAATCAAGTGGCTGGTGTCAGGGAAGATGAATCTGAGATACTAGGGAGCACTGCAGTAAAAAGATTAAAGTGTTATTATTGCGGGGCTGCTTTCCCCCATGGTCCACCATGACAGCTCGGCCGTCATCTGTAAAAAATGTCTCCACGAGAGATAATCATCGGAAACTCAATAAAGCGTCATGGGGAGCCTCGCCTGCCATCAATCACCGGCAGCCTGGAAATTTTCAGCTCTCCGTCTCTCCTCCCTGCCATCCATATAAATGTCTGTAATATATTTTGCCTGGCATGCGTGGTGGCGGCAGTAGTGTGCGCCTCCCTGCCCCCCCCCCCCCCCGATTTGGATGTTTTTATGAAAAAAAATATTTATACACAAAATATGCAAATCATTAAAAATAACCCTGCAAAACAAAGGCCGTTTTTCTCTCTTGCGTGCACAGTCCTTCTCTCCCTCTCTCCCTCTTTTAAAAAAAGGCAACTGAATTTATTCTTTTTAATAAAACATGTCAACCCCCCAAAAATTAATGCAACTTCCTTCTGAGTGGCTTCATTTTCCTCCACTCCAGCCGCTCCCCCCTCCCTTTACCAAAAAGTAATAAATATATATATATATATATATATATATATATATATTTATATATATATATCAGTTGAAAGGGCAGAATGCAGACAAAATAATTAACTTTATTGGTTGATATATTTTTGTTTTAAATAAAGTCTAGCAACGTGCATTATGCACTGGTTTCCACCTTTTTTTTTGGTGTTGTTTTGTGGATTTTGCATTTAGCGCCAAAGAGGCCTGCCGCACATGATAAACACACACAGGCCACCTGGCTTGCCCACTCTTGCAGCGGCAAGGCGAGGTGCAAACTCCTTCCCTTCCTCTTCCTTGCTTTCAAAGCTGATCCATTGACCCTGAGTCTGCACTGCTCAGTTTAATCCTCGTTGGCATTTCCAAAAGGGGCATTTAGTGGAGGGTGTAAAGCTCAGGTGGATCAGGCTGGGTTTATCTTGCTGACGGACCGTTATGTTGTGTGGTGTCCGTACTACTTGTTGTTACTCTGTTAAGCTGCCTTGAATCTAAGGAGACGAGGCAGGATATAAACATTTTAGATAAATAAAAATAAATCAATAAAATAAAAACACTGTTAATGACAATTAAGTTTAATCTTCAAAGAGCTGGCGTTGCTAAGGCAGAGCAAAACACATAAAAAACCTCTACTGCTAGAAAAAAAATCTGAAAACTATGCAAGACCTAAGGTCTTTAAGATCAATGTTGCTAAGCCTGAGATGAGATACAGATTAGGTCTCGCTAGCAGACCTTGCAAAACCTTAGGTGTTTTGCCAGGAAATAAGAAGTGCAAAATATATGCAGGCTTGGAGAAAGTATGTTAACCTATATATGTAGCAAAGGGGATACCTGCTATTTGGGCAATTATGGTGGCTCTACACAGCTGGCTGAGGATTTAGTTAACTTTGAAGTTTGAAAGTTTCAAGGGAAAAAGAGGGTGCAGCCAAGAAAAAGGCTTTTCAAATACTTTTTAAAACCACCAGCTGCTTTAGCCTGAGCACGCAGCAGGCTGCAGTACCGCAAGTGGATCCCTTCACACTCCAGTTCCTCATCCAGCCAATTGCTAGCAGGAGTAAAGTTGGGGTACAAGCCTACAGGGATTCCAGGCACAGAGGATACCGCGAGGATTTCAAGCACTCCCCCCTCCCCGCAACACAGACAGCATGCCAGTCCAATAGGGGAGGCCTGGAGAAAGCCGGCTTGCTTTTCAAAGCAATGGAGCCTAATGGCGGAGGGAGGGCCACTTGCTGCACTTGCAAAGCTGTCTCCTGGCAAGCCGCAAAAGGCAACCAGCTGGGCAGCTTTCTTGGTAGCAGATGCCACAGGGGCTGCGAGGAAGTGCTTAATAACTCCACTGCCGAACTTCACTCCGCTCATAGGACCGGATTCCTGGGCCCTGCTTTGTGCGGATCCTCCCTCCCTGCTAGAATGAGAATGAACGACTGAACGGCAGGCAGGTTGCTAAGAAGAAGGATCTCCTTGGCATCCAGCAAGGCTTCTTAGGGGAAGAAGGGCGAGCAAGGCACAAACTCTGCCCCAGGAATCAGGCAGACAAATGACCTCTTTGCTACCTTCCAGGGAATGGAGCCCCTTCTCTTTGGCGGTTTCATAGACGCTGCTGAACTCATCTCCCAGGTTTGGGTCAGCACCGGCTGCGAGAAGAAGATTCACCACGCTGTTGGCAAAAGCATAAAGAGCAACGCTGAGTCAGTCACCACGGGCACAGGAGGAAAAAGCCTCTCTAATATAAGCACTCAAGGAAAGAGTTTGTCCATTTTGAATGGTTTTTATACGGCTTTATAATTTTAGCATTTGTTTTGTAAGCCGCCTCAAGGAGATTCTCTGGGCAGGAGGCGTAGAAGTTTTCTAAATCAATAACAGGGGGTGCTTGGGATAAAAAAAAAATATCTCAATCACAGTTCAATTTTCAACCGGGAGGCAGCCACGTTCCGATCTGTTCCATTTGGCAAACTTTCAATCAGGCAAATTTGGTAGTGAAGGAGTTGGAACTCCCCCCACCCCAAAAAAACCCCCAGCGGGCTGCAGATCTGGCAGAGAGAAGACAAAATAGCTGGCCCCTCCCTCTCATCTGGCAGGAGATCAACAAGTTTGAGACCTTCAACAACCAATGAGTACACAGGTGGACACATTTTGCCTGCAACCACAGGGGCTTTTGGGCTAGCAATTTCATATAGGCGGGGCCTGATTCTACCCCTGCCCTTCACATGAAAGACAAGATGCCACCATGTGCTGCAAGGATCAATCGCGTTTCTCTAGCAGAGCATCTCCAACTATGTGATGATTTGCAAGAATCCTGAACTAACTTTGCCACTGTGTGGACCACTGAGAGAGTTTGGTGAAAGCGGGCTCCCTTCTCTCTAGTGAACTGGCTATGCGAAACTTGAGATTTGTCCCCAACAGAGATGTACAATTTCCAGAAATGTTGAAACCATGTAGGGTGGGGGTGAACGGGGGGGTTCTCCCAGTAAAAAGTAGAATATTTTTGAAAAACAGAAATATATGCGTTACGTTTTTCTCAAGCCTAAACTTATTTTACTGTTGAAACAACATAAAATGAATAATTTATAACTTAGTTACCCATATAAAATGCATCGTTTATAACTTAGTCGCAATATAAAATTGAACTGCTTGGCACATTTATGAAATTTAAAAATTATAAACATCTTAGTTTCCTACAAACATCCTTGCACATATGCCCAGTACTAAAGTGGGAGAGTGCTGCAAACTGCTGCACCCCCTGACACCAAGTCAGCACATGTATCTTATAGCGGAACTACAAGTGACCAAAGGCACAGGTTGGACACTTGTCAGCTTCCCTCAAGTGTTGATGGGAAATGTAGGCAGCTGGGCGGAATGTGGGACAAGTGACAGTTGAAAAGTCCATTGGACAGCAGTCAGAGAGCCAAGCTGCAAGACCAGGACGCCCTACATTTCCCATCAAAACTTGAGGGAAGCTGACAAGTGTCCAACCTGTGCCTTTTGTCACTTGTGGTTCTGCTCTTAGTGTCCTCCATGAGAGAAGCAGGGAAAAAGCAACACAAATTTGTGATAAAGAACGAAGCATGTTATGGGGACAGAAACCGTCTCACATAGCTGTAACGGGGAGTATAGCGTATCTAGACAGCAAGCTAACCTGGAAACAGTCAACTCTTTCCTAGTGTATTATCATCCACTGTAGCATATTAATTGTGGATGAAATTAGTTGGATGTAAATTTTATTTCATTTATTTACGAAAGTTTGTGCAGCCTTTCTGGCCAATAAAGGCCACCAAGGCAGCTAACAGTCAAAACAAAACGTTATAAAAATATCACAAAAGCAATTAAAACCAGAACAAAAATAGACATAAAAATGGTAGTAAAAACAAGCTATATATATACATACACACATGTGCTTGCACACACTTATATATGCTTGAAATATGCTGTATATATCTGCACTATACATAGGGCTGATTACCTAATGCTGTAGAGGGAAGATTCTTTATGTAAAACATATTACGCATTCTGAAAGTGCAAAAACCTTGTCTTAAAAAACATTATATTCATTTTTAAAAGAAAAAAAAAATCTGTAGGTGTTTTTTCAGTGCTTTTTTCTCTGAATTTTCCTGCTCCTTTCCCAGGCCGCCACATTTCCTATCCCCAGTCAAATTCTCTTCAGGGAGTCTCAATGGCTTCCTGTGAATTCTCGAACTTCCAGAACCGTCTCCCACCAAACTCAGCCATGGCCTCCAGCTTACAGGGCTTTCAAAAGGGCAGAGGGGCAAACTCAGGGAGGAGGGGCCTGCCAATGGCTATGAGCCCCAACGGCGCCTGGGGCACGGCGTGGCCACGTATTCTCAGTGGTGGCCCAGTCAGCCTCTCCGATGGGCTTCCTCCAGGGAGCGAAGGCCTCCTTAGTTGTTTTATTAAAATGCGTTTCCAACTGGATGTGAACATTTACTAGGTTTTACGGAGCCCTGCCTCTGGAACCGACATTTCCGACTGCTTTTAATGACTGGTCTGTCATAATTTTATAATCCTATAACTTTGTTTGATGTCCTTTCCAATTGTTTGGTGTGGTAAAATCGCCTGCAGCTTTTCAAAGAACGGCATCTGATAAATACATTAAAATAAATATATTTAAACACGCTCGCAATGGACCAGAGGGAGCTGAGTCAGCCCTCGCGAGGCCGCTCTGGAGTTGTGCTTGCCACACCCAGGGGTCAGGCTGACCAGGGACTTCGTGGCAATCCTGCCTCCTGCTGCAACGTGGCTTATTTGTTCGAGTCCCTCTTTGCTTTGCAGTCACCTTAATGCAAAGCGTCAGTTCTGCGGTCGTAGCACGTGGAGGCCTGGACTCATCCTGCTACGCATCCTAGCCCCACAGAGTCATTCTGCACAAAGTGCCACAAACAGGGACTCCGCCCTGCAGAGTCCAACAGTGCAATCCTATGGAGAGTTACGCCACTCTAAGGCCATTGACTTCAACGGGCTTAGACTGGAGTAACTCTCCATAGGATTGCACTGCGAGAGGTTCTAAACTGTCAGCACCCAGGCCCTTCGACCAGCATCCTGCGCCCGTCTGACATCCTAGCAAAATGGCAGGCTGTCCCCTCTGGGCTGCTCTCTTCCCCACCTTTCCCTTTTATGGAGCCAGTATGACATTTGAGCAATTGCGGGTATTGATCACCCCTGTCCAATTTGCAGGTAACAAAACACGATTCCCAACTCGCAAGCAAATTAGCCTTTGCAAAGGTGAACGATGGGCAGCACAGCCCCTGCAAAAGTCACTGTCCTTTTCTTTCTTTGCTGGCAGACTTTTCTTCCTCGCCATCCATCCCAGAACACTCTCAGGGCAGGTCATCAGACCACTGGCAACAAAGCCCCTAAAACATTTGTTGCTCTTAAAGTCCACTGCCCAATCATACATTTTCACAAAAAAGCAACAGAATTGAAACTATGATGGGATTTTTAAGGCAAGCTCAGGAAACCATGAACCCGGCAACCAACTTACTGTAGCAGGGACCAACGGTAAGCCACGTAAACCACGTATCGGTGGCCAAGGCTTCCCTCATCTGTAAAACGGGTAGAAACCCTTCAGCGCTTCTCCGCAGGAGAACTGAGCACTCAACTACAGAAATATACACAGTAACAAACCGAAGCCCAAATGGCTTTGCAGTCGAGGCACATTCAAGTCCCATCTGTTTACTGAAAGCCGCTGCTTCTGGCTGAAGACCGTACACTTCCAATGCCCCTGGTTCCTACCGCTAGCAAGAAAGCCATGGCCACTTCACCCGGAAATGATTCCTGGAGCTAGGAAAAGCCATCCTTTGGAGCGTGGTTTTTCCCACCAAAGTGAGCTGGCACGTGCGTTCTTACTTCAGAGTACTGAAGTCCACTCGTTTAGCGTGTGCGTGTGCGCGCGCACGCACAGAATTCTGCTCTGCGGTTATGGCTTATTTAGTGCACCAATTGATTAAATAAAGCTTGCAGTCGCACTCAGAAGCGGCATGAATGTGGATCACTGAGCCCTGGGAAGCCCCCATCGTCTTGTTTCACACATTACAAAAAAAACTCAGACACTCCACAGCATACATGGGAAAAAATGAGGGACATCTCCACCTTCTTCTGTAACTTGTGAATCGGTCGGTGCCGTTTCCCATTTGGGAAGCAAGTGCAACGGGGCTATGTGAAGGGAGGAAGCCTTGGGCATCGTCAGCGGAGCCCTCCAGTCCTGGGGCCAGCTAAACGCATTACGAGGCTGGCTGGCTGGGGAGCGTCAATAACTTGTGACTGAGCTCGGGCTCCAGCCCCTCGCCCGAAGAGGGCATTAATTTGCTGATCAGGTCTTAATTGCATTAGCGTCTCCTTAATTGTGGCGTCTCCTCATCTGCGTGCATATAAATCTGCATTGACCCCCCGAGGGCAGCCTTTAACTAAAGTTCACCAGGCACTCAATCGATGGCGGTAAGTGCCTTCTGCTGTTAGTGGCTGGGGGGTGTGATGGGAAGGGGGCGGGGGGGGGATTCACAAGGAGGCTCGGGGCGCCCTAAGGAGACTTGACCGGGCCTCAGAGGGAAGCAGCCCCAGAGGCCCACCAAGGCAGCAGCTGGAGCCCGAGAACCACAGAGGCACGCTGGAGCCCAAGGGGCACAACCTGGCAGCCCTCGAGGGAGAGAGATTCTTTCTTCAAGCAGAGTTCAGTATGAAAGCTAACGGGGGCAGAATTTGCCACGTGCAGCCCCAAGGCACATGCCACCCTCTTCACTTGCCACCAGAACGCGTGGGTGGCCACAGACCTGGCCTCCTCCCCCTTTTCGGCAGCAGGAATGCATCTGGATGGGTGGAATGGCTGGGCCCAACCTCCTCCCTCTAGTGCAGGAGTCTCCTCCTTCGAACGCCACCGAGGAGGAGGGGGGTCTAGCAACATTTACTTGTTTGCTGCACTTATACCATGACGGTTCTCCCCCACAGTGGGTTCTCCGCTCCTCCATTTATCCTCCCAACCACCCTGTATGGTTGGCTAGGCTGAGAGGGTGTGACTGGTCCAAGATCACCCAGCCAGATTCTCATGTGAATCTCCTGGATCCTCGTCCAGCACTCTAACCACTACACCACACTGGCTGGGTAGCCAAGCTGGTCTGCAGTTGAAGAGCAAGATCCAGGTCCAACAGCACCTTTAAGATGAAATCAACAACAGCCCGCATATGGGCTTTCTCTGTGGTGGCCCCTACCCTGTGGAATGACCTGCCTGAGGAGGTCAAGACAGCCCCCACTCTCCTAGCTTTCAGCAAACGATGCAAAACCGAATTATTCAAAAAGGCTTTTTACTTAGATAGGAGGGCTGTATTGTAGGGAGGGGGTCTCAGATGCTTGGCTAATGAGTTAGGGACCACAGACTTCACCACTATGTTGTCTTACGTACTGCCCGTTGTCTTAAATATGTGCTCCTATGAGCTATGAGCTTCATGTGGTCTAATGTCAGCCCTAGAACTGACTATGCTCTGTTCCAGCATTTCTTCTACTCTGCATTGGATACCTGCTAATGCTCTGTCTTTGTAAAATTGTGTTTATTTACCCTCTGGCATGGTTTACGGAAACGTCCTTGAAACGGACTGTTCTAATCTCACGCTGTGTAATCCGCCTTGAGTCTCAGTGAGAAAGGCGGACTCTAAATGACATAAATAAAATAAAAATAAATAAATAAAGACCAACGAGATTTCCAAGGACAGTTCCCTGGCTGAACAGCCCTTGGAATTCCTTCTAGGTTTCAGCCTCTAGGAGGATCGAGTTGCGAGAAAGACAGGCCTCTCCATACTCCGGTCACAACCCCAACAGACCAAAAAGGAGTCGTTTATTAACTTCATTAGCTTTTCATTGTATTATCAGAAGGCTGGCCCTGCTGAGAGTCATTTACTCGAGGACTTTTTCTTAAAAACAAAATTGGAAAGTAATTAAGAGGAAATGGCCACTCCCCCTGCCACTGAGTGCTTCCTGGCCATTTCTAAGCTTTCGCTTCCACACCACTTCTAACAGGGTACCATCTTGGTAATAATGGTTTCACCACCGCTCTGGCAGATAAAGGGCCTGAACTCCGGGAAAGACCGAACCAGCTGGGGCAATTATTGTACCATGAAGAGCCTTTTCTCCTTTGAGTCTTTGCACCTCCCCAAGCCTTGTTCTGGTCCACCGGCCACTCGGAATGGTCAACAAACGTCACACTCCATTGCTGGCCATTGTCCCTCGGCAGAGGTCTGGAGCTCTAAACCCATCCCTCCGCAGCGGCCGCAAACAAGGGAGTCGTTGCTGCACGGACATCAAAGTTAAACAAACAGACCCCGGTCCTTCCCACCTCCCTTGGTCCGCCTTAAGGAGCTCCCCGAGGGGGTCACGACTTTCAGCTTGTCATAGCACACATCAAAGTTTGCACCACACACGAACTGGGCACATGGATGCGCGGAGTGTCGCCCGAGAGCGGATATTCAGCCTTTGTGCCCCCTATTTAATCCTGTGTTTTCCCAAATAATTAAGCCCTTTTTTTGCTTATGAACTTGTGACTAAGTAAAGCACCCCTGAGAGGTTGTAACATCAAAGCCCATCCCAGCCGGCTGTCCCGTATTTCCTAAAATTGGATTTCTCCCCCTCCCCCCAACCCTTGGCTTCATCTTTAAATAAAAACTAATTGAATTTAGCTGTGGACTGAATACATTGAAGGGCTGCCTTTAAAGGTTACCAGAAGACACGACAATGGTCCTGGGAACCTCGGGGAGGCAGGGCACAGCATGAGGCGTGCCTTTGGCCCACAAACACACACCACGGCACACAAAGGCAGGTGCTCGGAAGGACGCCTCTTGCAGAAACGTGCCTCTGGAACACCGAAGCTGCACCGGGACGCTGCCAGTACCACCCGCCCTACGGCACAGGGAAGGCGGATTTCTAATAGGAAAACAGTCGCAAAAGCATCAAAATGAGGCAACTCGCAGACAAGGGTTCTCCACATATGCAGAGGTCTCACCAGGCATACAGATAAAAAACTGCCCACCCCTTAAACCTGGTGACGACTGAATATCCTCCAGGAGGAAGGGAATGTTGGCTGACTGAGAGGGAGCCTAGGGGGAGGATTAGCATAGAACCATGAAATCATAGGGTTGGAAGGGCTCACCAGGGTCATCTAGTCTGACCCCCTGCACAACGCACAAAATTCACAAATACCCCCCCACACACACACACTGACCCATGCTCCATGCCCAGAAGACGGCAAAACACCATCAGGATCCCTAATCAAGCTGGCCTTGGTAAAATTGCTTCCTGGCCCTGATTGGCATTACCCCAGGCTTGGGCATGTAAGAAGGGGCCACAAGAAGTAAGCACTGATGCAACCCTTCCTACCCTCCCTCTCACGATCTGCCCAGGTTCACAGAATCAGCATGGCTGTCAGGTGGCCCTCTAGCCCCTGCTTAAAAACCTCCAAAGAAAAGAGGAGAGCCCACCACCACCGGAGGAAGCCTGTCCCACTGAGGGACCGGTCTACCTGTCAGGAAGTTCTTCCTCATGTTTCACCGAGAACTCTTTTGATTTCAACCCGTTGGTTCTGGTCTGATTCCGACCTTCTGGGGCAGCCGAAAGCAGCTCTGCGCCACGTGGGATTTCCAAATCCCCCCCACCCCACAGGTTTCCTTATGAGCTTCAACTTGTCCCATCCTCTGTCTTAAGCCCAGCACAGATAACAACCATTTCAAAGATAAAATTGAGCTATGCAGGAGCCTGCCCCTTCCTTGAAGAATCTCGGCACCAGCATTCTGGCATCTCTGCAACTTTCCAATATTCAAAGTTTAACGGTGGCCTCATGGAGGTAATCTCTATCAGTGGCTGCTGGCCGGGGTGACTAAAGAGAACCTCCACGTTCAGAGGCAGTCAACCTCTGAATCCCAGTGCTGGGGGGCAACAAGAGGGGACAGCTCGGCCTCTAAGCCCTGTTCTTGGCTCTTCTGGGCAACTGGTTTGCCCCTGTGTGAGGCAGGATGCGGGACTAGAGGGCCCCTCACTGGTCTTATCCAGCAGGGCTCTTCTGACGCTCTTATCTTAGCCCTCACTCGCTCGGGCGACTTATTGCTGGAACCGCTTCCTCTCCGCGTTCTAGCCAGCCAGCGTAAAGAATTTCTGGGGGCAGCAGATGCTGGGGAAGGCCTCTCTCTGCCTGAGACCCTGGGAAGCTGCTGCCGGTCAGCTAATGCTCAGCTACAGGGAGCCGGGGCTGACGAGTAAGAAGGCAGCTTCCTTTGGTTCGGTGCGTCCAGTCTCGGAGAGTGACACGTGGGCCCTCCGTAGAACTTTCTGCATGGGCCCCAGGGAGCCTCCGGTGGGCCTCAGGCCACTGTGCATATTACAGAGGAAAACATAAAAATCCCAGTGTTTATAAAAAATTTAGCACGGGAAGCAGTTGGCCTCTAGCAAAGCAAACACTGCCGTGGAAAAGGCAAAGGACCCCCCCCCCTCCTTTCCCCATGGGCTTGGGTCTCCCCCTCCCGTGCGCCTGCAGCTTCACTGGACTTTGGTGTCCACATTCCAAGCGTCAGCTGCACGGAGTCACACCCAGGCTGCACGTGGGCGAAATCAACCGCAGCAGCCCCTGCCCCATGGAACAGCCTGCCTGAGGAGGTCAGGAGAGCCCCCACTCTCCTGGCGTTTTGCAAACAATGCAAAACCAAATTATTCAAAAAGGCTTTTGTATTGTAGGGAGGGGCTCTCAGATGCTCTGCTAATGAGGTAGGGACCATAGACATCACCACTATGTTGCCTTACGCACTATCTGTTGCTTTAAATATGCGCTCCTGTGTTAGTCCTAGAATTGCGTATGTTCTGTTTCAGCATTTCTTCAACTCTGCATTGGATTCTTGCTAATGCTATGTCGTTGTAAACTTGTGTTTATTCACTCTATGGCATTTGTCCTTGATACGGACTGTACTAATCTCACGCTGTGTAATCCGCCTTGAGTCTCCGTGAGAAAGGTGGACCATAAATGACATACATAAATAAAAATAAATGAATAAAAATAAAAGTAAGAGGGCACAGACGTGTCACCTATGAAGAAGCCACGCACTGACCTTGCATTCCGGTTGATAGCTGCAACCATCAGCGCCGTCCAGCCGAGCTTGTGCCGAGCGTTCACGCTGGCTCCTTCCTGCAGCAACCTGAACAGGAACAGAGGGGGGGGATTGGGGGTGGGTGGGGGGGCATCAACCAGAGGAGCTCGACCCAAGAACAGCCTCGCAGGCTGTGCCTCCTCCCCACCACCACCTGCAAATAAGGACCGAGAAGGGGCTCAGTCCCTTCCACTGTATTTTACTATCAACACCGTAACAGCAAAACATTTAACATAGCATACAATAATGGAAAGAGCAAGAATCCAGTAGCACGTGTAAGGCTAGCAAAATTTGTGGTAGGGTGTGAGCTTTCGTGAGCCACAGCTCTCTTCTTCAGATACCAATACAACAATGGCGACAGTATGAATATAAATCAAAGGCAAAATAACCCCACTCCAAGATACATATAACTGCAAATATTAATACAACCAAATCAGTTGAAAAAGACTGAACCCATCTGCCTCTTTTAAACAGATCAGTAATTTGATCTTAAGGTCTGGAGTCAAATTAGACTGAAAGAGGGTATCAGGGTAACTGGGCTTTCCAGTATCACTGACACCGAAAGGACAGAAAATCTTCTGTGATGAAGTTCCTTTGCCCCCATCTAAATGAGTGCCAATTGCCCACGGTTTGTGGAAAGCCGTGTGTCAGGAATGCCTGAACTTCTGTGAGGGACCAAAGATATGAGATCGACCCCCCCCCCCGCCCCCCCTGTCCCATGCAGACTGAGGTGCCATAAGTGAGAATGAGTCACGCAACGGCCAACAGGAGGGTTTGAAAGAGCAGGGGGAGCCAGCGCTATCAGGAGGACCCAATGTCACACCTTCCTTGCCACTCATCAATACCACACACCAAATTCTGCGTGCCACAAAACCCCCAAAACATTCCCACCGAAATGCAGCAAGCAAACAAATGCAATTCCCCTGTAGCGGCTCATTTTGCATTACCCCCATCACCCCAAAACAGTGGGGAACAACTGACCATAGTAAAAATATTACCTGCACAGTGCCTTTGAATATTTAGCCTATATTCTCTTGCTCTCATTCTTGGAAAAGTCACTTTAAAGGCACTTTAAAGACTAACAACATTTATTTCAATATCGCAACAGGCTGATGTTGCAATAAATGTTGTTAGTCCTTAAGGTGCCACTGGAGTATTGCTCCAGTTTAGTGTAGTGGTTAAGAGCGTGGGACTCTAATCTGGAGGGCTGGGTTTGATTCCTCATCCTCCACTTGAAGCCAGCTGGGTAGCCTTGGGTGAGTCACAGCTCTCTCAGAGCTCTCTCAGCCCCATCCACCTCACAGGGTGTTTGTAGTGGGGATAATAATGATATACTTTGTAAACCGCTCTGAGTGGGTGTTAAGTCATCCTGAAGGGCAGTACATAAATCGAATGTTATTATTATGTTATTGTTATTATTTATGCAGCTATGAAAGACTAACACGGCTGCACCTTTGCAACTGCCATTCTTAGAACAACCCTGGAAAGTCAAGGTTGCTGATAAAGGATTCAGAGACAGAGAGGCCGGCATGTCAAAGGCCAAGCAGCAATTCTACAACAGAGGCCAAATTTGACCCAGGAACCCGTGCCCAGTCTCCGCATTGCTATGCTGTGTGCCAGTGGCTCTTTAAGCAGTCTGACTCTGTGACAGGGGGGGGTTAAACACCTGCAGCCACGTTATATAAAGAAAATAACCCCCTTGCTGTAATTTAGACTGTCAGCTTCCTGCGGCAGACGCCCGGCCCTGGCCGTGGACACTGGTGGTGTCACAGGAAGACCCCTGGCTGGATAGGTTTGTTTACTTCTGCGCTACTCTTAGTTGTCCTGAGCAGGGAGGGCTTTTTATTGAAAAGCAACCAACCACCCCAGGGGCTGTTTTAGTGGCACACATCTCTGCAATAGGAAGAGCAGAACATGAAGCTGCATCAATATGTAAGGGGAGGACAGAGTCCGCTACCCAGAGGCAGTTTCAGTGGAGAAAAGCATTTTTACACAAGCGTTGGGAAAAGATCCAGACTTGAGGATTACGGAGACAGAAGCCCTGGTTTGCCTACTTTGGCTTCTGAAATTTCGCCTATGCTGCCCGCCCACCCGCCTGGAGTCCTGGGAGTAAGGCAGGTGAGAAAGAGCGTAATAAATAAACCCTGAAGCACAGCAACAAAACGCTCAAAAAGACACCCTCCCCCACCACGCAGAACACAGCTTAATGCACTTCTCTCTGCAAGGAACACCCAGGTACAGGATAACCTGCTGGAAAGCCAGATTGGATGTCGATGGGGGGGGCGGGGGGCGGCGGGATTCTGTTTACAGCAACACAAGGGTGCCTTCCGCTTTGCAGCTGGACAGGTCTTGCTCAAAGGAGCACTGCCTGCAGCGTGAATCGACACCTCGGCTCCACCTGGGAGCTCCTGACGGCTCCCCCCCTCCCCCCCAACCCCCCATTTTGAATGAAAATTGTCAACAGCTTTGATAAAACACCGGCCAGAACAAAATCTGGGTCTCAACGTTTGGGCAGAGAGTCACAACCCACCGCCTTCAAACGTACTTCTCACGTTACTCATTCAGACGATTTCCAGAGGGAAACAGAGCAAGCCTGCCACGGCCAAAGTGATCAAGAGTGCTGTGGTTTCTTAAAGAACGCACAATTAGGGCATCCATATAACACACCACAAGACTCTTGTCTGTTCTAGGCTCAATGAATCCCGGTGACCTGTTAAGAACCTAAGAAGAGCCTTACTGGAGCAGACCCCGTTGTCTATCAAGCCCGGCACACTGTCTCACACAGTAACCAACCAGTTACTCTGAAGGGCCAGCAACAGGGCAGAGAGGCCTTCCTTCTTGTTGCCTCCAGGCACTGGGATTCAGAGACTGACTGTCTCCGGACATGGATCCAGAGGAGTCAGCCGTGTTAGTCTGTAGTTGCAAAATAGTAAAGAGTCCAGCAGCACCTTTAAGACTAACCAACTTTATTGTAGCATAAGCTTTCGAGAACCACAGCTCTCTTCATCAGATGCATTGTCAGATACATCTGAGGAAAGTGAATCTAATGAACTAGAATATTTTCATATGCCTTTTGTATTTTCATGTGATTGAACTGTATTTTTACTGTGCAAAGCAGAGAGTGAACACTGGGGTAAAGTGCCAAGGCAGATGACATGTGCAAATGCCAGTCACTGCCTGCTATTTGAAGTTTCGGTGAAAGGATACCCACATGTAGACTTGGCTAGGTTACTGGTAGCAAGAGGCACCTACACTACTACGCACTCTGCCATACCCACAGGCAAATAAGAGAAATCTCTTTCTGAGTTAATTATGCTAGAAGTAGCAGTAGAATACCAGATGAACTTTGCTTTATAGGTGGTATGGGACACCAGAAAAATTAGCAAAGATGTATCCTGAAGTACCCAATAAATGCTGGAAGTGTAAAGAGAAAACAGGCACCTTTTTCCATATATGGTGGCTATGCAAAAAAGCGAAGAAATATTGGAAAGGGATACATGGATTGTTGCAAGAGGCGCTAGAAATGAATATACCTTTCAAACCGGAAATGCTCCTACTAAATATAATGCTGGATGAGATAAACAGGGGAAATAGATATTTGATAATTCACATAATAACAGCAGCAAGAATAGTATATATCAGATACTGGAAAAATATAGATATACCAACAAAAGAAGAATTGATAGAGAAAATTTCAGAGACGGCAGAACTGGACACACTGACAGAATTAATAAAAGAAAAAAACAGACATAATGGGAGACAAAAATGGACCCCGCTCTACAGATGGATTGAACGAAAATATAAAGTAGGGACTTAGCTGCACATTAGCAAACCACAATTAAATGAACGGAAAAAGAAAAGAAGTATTAGAACTAAAAGAAGGTAGACTTACAGTGACAATAGCTTAGTGAAAGGTAATATCAATATGATGGAATTGTAGAGATGGAATGAAGTGCATGGTATATAACATGTAACAAAAAACCCTGTAAGATCTCGATTAATTCTGTGATCAGAGTGAACTGGAACGAAAACCAATAAATATATATATATTTTAAAAAGAATACAGGCTGAACTTTGCTCTAGAAAACAAGGACGTAGAGAGAAGGGCTTGCGTCCTTCCCCCTAGACCAGCATGACGCGTCGAGGACATGAAGAGCTCCCAGGTGTCAGAAGGGAGCCTAAGTAGCTTCAAAGATGGTATTTTGCCTGCAAAGCACAAAACGTTGCTAATAAAAGGAGGTGTTCCTTGAATCGGGCTGTGACTCCGTGGTACAGACCCTGCTTGGCATGCAGAAAGCCCCAGATTCAATTTGTGGCACCTCCGTTTAGACCAGAGCAGGCAGTAGGGGATGATCAAATACCCCTGAAGACAGAGATAGAATTCCATGAGATCTGAACACACTGAAAAAGTGGGAAGATCTGAATAAGATGCCATTTAACATGCGCCAGGTTCTGCACCTGGGTAATAAAAACGTAAAGCATGCATACTGGATGAGGTTAGGGTTAGGGTTACCAATGTGTGTGAACAAGAACTTGAAGTATGGATCGATGGGAAGCTAAATATGAGCCCTCAGTGTGACGCAGCAGCTAAAAAGGGAAATGTAGTCTTGGGGTGTATCAACAAAGGCATAATGCCCAAATAGCAGGGTGTTCTCATTACACGATGTACCGCATTACTCAGGCCCCACCTGGAGTATTGTGCGCAGTTCCGGAGGCCTCGCTTCAAAAAGGACGCGGACAAACTGGAAGGGGTGCAGAGGAGAGCAACCAGGATGGTCAGGGGCCCAGAGACCAAGCCCTGTGAGGAAGGACGGAGGGACCTGGGATTGTTCCGTTCAGAGAAGAGGAGGTTGTGGGGAGACACGATTGCTCTCTCTACGTATTTAAAAGGCTGTCACTTAGAGGAGGGAAGGGGGCTGTTCCTGCTGGCGGCAGAGGATAGGATTTGCAATCATGAGTTTAAACTGAAGAGAAAAAGTACCGGCTGGACATTAGGAAAAACCTCTTCATGTTAAACGTAATTCAGCCATGGAATCGGCTGTCTAGGGGTGTGCTGGGTTCCCCCTCCTTGGCAGTCTTCAAGGAGCGGGTGGAGGAATCCCTGTTGGGAATGCTCGAGGCTGTTCCTAAAGGAAAGGAATGGGGGTGGGGAGCACAGCTCCAGGACGTTGCTCCGGGGCAGAGGTGGGCGCCCTGCAGTGTGTGGTGGTGGGGAGACACCATGCCCTCAAGCGGCTTGACACTACATGAGCCGCACAGATCCACTGAGCTGCGGCATTGGCCAGCAGACTTCTGCTTCCAAACACTGTTAAACAGCTGGAGAGCGGAGCGTTATAAAGAGCAGCAATGAAGAAGTGACTGCCCCATCACAGTCTCCGCCCTCTTGGGAGGATTCTGAACTGGACGCTGCCTCTTCCTGCTGTAGTGCTGGAAGAAGGAAGAGCCAATGGCCAACTCGGAGCCCTCCAAAGTGGCACAGAGAGCCAGAGTTGGTCCTCTGGCTGAAACCCCTTGCCACCCCGATGAGGAGACCCGGCCTGGGGAAGACGAACGATATTAGTGGAGCTCTTCCAGAACAGCTCTTCCTGCTCCTCATGCGAAAGCACACCCGAGACTGGCACAGACAATGCTAGGAGAACCCATGGCTGGAAACAGGATCTCGGTGGCTCGAGGCCCTCTGGAACGGCGGAACAGCCCGAGTGTCATCTAGCAGCATAACGTGCATCGGTGTTTCAATTAGGGGCATTTTTAAAACTCAGCACCTTGGCAGTTTTCTGAAAGGGCTGCACTTCCTGTTTGGGGCTCTCGTCGTCATCATTAATATATTCCTCACTTGATTCAATCAAGGCCAATCAATAATGTGACGACCGCTGCTCAGCTCCTAGACAAACAAATGTATTTACCAGCAGAAGCATTTGATTGCTAACTGAATCAAAGCCTCGGATCAATGCTTAAGGATGTTTATCCACATTTTAACCAAATAAGACCCGAGCAGCTCGGCTCATCGGCTTCCGCAGCGCCACATGAGGATGGACACATACACATACCAAGCAGCAACGCAAACTCTAGAGAATAATTTTAGGTGGGAAGATGTGCTGATCTGCTGAGAGGGGAACTGGCAACCGAACAAAACATCCTTGGCCGGTAGGGTTGCCAGCCTCCAGGTGGCGCAAAGCAAAAACACAAGAGGCGTCCCTGAAACAGGACCTAAGCAACTGGTTGGAATAACCACAATCAGGGGCAGATACAGTAAACCCATGCAAAGATAATTGTAAAGAGTGTTTAGTAAATATTTAAGTGCAAAAGTGACTAGTGCTCTTAATAAATACTTATAAATATCTAAAAATACATTTGATGAATCTTAATATCATAAACAGAGGACAAAATATACAACTATCACATATGATTACAAATAGTGTAAGCCGTGTCCAAAGACAAACTATATAAATCTCACAGTCTCAATCTTTTTTTCCTTTTTTTCCTTCTAGATGGTTTGCCAAAGAAAGACGGTCAAACAGGACTGTTCAACAGGCAGGTACTCCGATAGCCAAGGTCATTATTAATTTCTCTTCTTTTCTTTCTGTATTTCTAGGTGGAGCCATAAAGATGGGTGATCTCCCGGAACTACAACTGCTCTCCAGGCCAAAGAGATCAGTTCCCCTGGAGAAAATGGCTGCTTTGAAGGATGAACTCTACGGCATTACATCCCACTGAGGCCCCTCCCCTCCTCAAACCCCACCCTCTCTAGGCTCCACCCCCCAAATCTCCAGGAATTTCCCAACCTGGACCTGGCAACCCTACTGGCCACATTAAGTCAGAGGTTACACCACCATAACAGATACACAGCCAGCCCTGGGCTGATCCTTTGTATAAAATCCTCCACGGCCCCACAGACGTGACACAATGAGGTGCATTCTAAACTTCTAGAAAGTTTTACACTTTGTATTTTATACAAAGGATCAGCCCAGGGCTGCCTAGATAAGACGACGACAGCAGCGGTTCACAAACTGTGCAGAACGGCTGTAGATGTGAAGCCTGGGGGCAAGGGGCGTATGTGAAAAAATCCAAACATTTTCCTCTGTTCTCCTGGTTGTTTTTAACTATTGGTTGTATTTGTGGGACTCCTTAATTGTAGTTTTTAGTGTTAATAGATAATATTGTTGTTATTAATGGTTTTTAATATTGTAAACTGCTCTGGGCCTTGTTGGAGCAAAGGCGGTATAAATATTATCCCATGATAAATGAATGAATTTTTAGTGTGATGTTTTTATAATTTTCTGCCACCCTGTTTGATTTTAGATCTTCTGTTTGTAATCCACTCTGAGCCCGCTTGCAAGGCGAGTGGAATATAAATCTAATTAAATAATTTTTTTTAAAAAAACAATCCCAAGGACTTTTTTTCAATAGAAAAATCAGGAAATGTTGAGAAATACTGGATATGGGGGGTGGGGGGAAACTCCTGTGAAATATCTTCTCCTTTGGAGTAAGTGAAATGCTTCTAAAGACTGAAGGCGGGGTTTCTCACACACAACCATACAGCATGGAAAGTCTGGGAGTCTTGTCTGACTGACAGTTTGAAATTTTTGGAATGTTGTAATTTTGAAACTGGGAATTTTAAAAGTTTGGAATTTTGTAATTTGTTAGTTGTATTTTACATTGTACAAATTCTATGTAATCATTGTATGGAGAATAAGTATGATCAATAAATTTTTTTTAAAAAAAGTCTGGGGGACTTTTTCTGTCTTTCTGACAGAAAAACTGGGAAATTTAGAGGAACAAGGAAAAAAGCTCCTATGATTTTCTTTCCTTTGGGAGCGAGTGAAAGGGGCTGCCTCTGCGGACAGTTAAGAAGCCAAAACCTGCGGCAAACGAAGTGGCAAGACAGAGCGGACGGGCACGAGCGCAGAGGATCAGGTCTCCCCATTCTAAAAAGTCTGTGCTGGAGCCCAACTGGGTGTGTGTGAGCTGGTGGGATATTAACACTTTCTTCCCAAGTATGGTCACAGATCCAGAGGAGTTAACCGTCTTAGTTTGTAGTTGCAAAATAATAAAAAGTCTAGTAGCACCTTTAAGACTAACCAACTTTATTGTAGCATGATGCATCTGATGAAGAGAGCTGTGGTTCTCGAAAGCTGACGATGCATCTGACGAAGAGAGCTGTGGTTCTCGAAAGCTGACGATGCATGTGACGAAGAGAGCTATGGTTCTCGAAAGCTGACGATGCATCTGACGAAGAGAGCTGTGGTTCTCAAAAGCTCATGCTACAATAAAGTTGCATCTGACAAAGAGAGCTGTGGCTCTTGAAAACTCGTTACAATAAAGTTGGTTAGTCTTACAGATGTTACTGGACTCTCTACTATTTTCCCACATATGACTTTCCTTGATAAGAATGTCCTCTGGAGGTGTTATATTTGCCTCCAGGTAGCCGCTTACTGCACAAAGACAGTAAGATTCACACACACACACCTCTTTGCCCAGCACCAGTGTCCCTGTCCAAATCTACCACCTGTCCTACTGGTGGGTGCCGTGTTTCCAACACCTTGTCTAGCTTCTTTAAGACTAACCAATTTTATTGTAGCATAAGCTTTCGAGAATCAAGTTCTCTTCGTCAGATGCATGGTACAGAGACTCTGTACCAGTCTCTGTACCATGCATCTGACGAAGAGAACTTGATTCTCGAAAGCTAATGCTACAATAAAATTGGTTAGTCTTAAAGGTGCTACTGGACTCTTTTTGATTTTGCCACCACAGACTAACACGGCTAACTCCTCTGCATCTATGACCTTGTCTTGCTTGGCCCTCATTCTCAGGCCACGGGGGTAAAAAGTAATTTTTACAATCACGTGCTGAGTCGTGGGGGAGAGGGAGCAAGCACACCCAAGAGAGTAATTCACATCTGATAGGCAGTAAACACACACGCAAACACACACACAACACCCAGCATGGTTGGGCAGGGAGAGCTCGTGCAGGGGTAAGTTCAGGGATTCCCTTTGCCAGGAGCCAGAGATGCACCAATCTGGGCCGTGCCGCCCTCTCCCCACCAATCTTTTATCAAATCCAAATGCTGCAAGAATCCATTGCAGCTGGGCAGCTCGCCAACCGAGGTACCGATCAGGAAGTCCCCGATTCAAATCCTGCCTGTGCCATGATCAGGCCAGCAGCTCCTAGAATAACACCACTGCCTACTTCATATGTATGATTTCAGGATACCGATATTCACAGGCTCTACGTAAAGGCAAAGTACTGACACACCAGACTCCAGCCAGCCTGCACGATCACCCCAGAAAGAGGGCCAATTCCTCCCCCCCCCAGGCTATTTCATTCCTGTAATAAAAATAGGTTGGCAGCCCAGTTCGTGCCCTCCTCTCCGTCCACCGGAGCAGAGCTCCACATGACTTAGGGGGGCAAAGCAGAACAGCTCAGACTCCCCACCCAAGTCTCAGCTTCGAGGGAGACGCGCCATCCCCCGACCCCTGCTGGATTCCTGCCTACTGCCAAGGCCCCCAGCGGAGAGGGGGCTTTGGAACCCAGGAGCGGCTCCAGGGCTAGGCAGGAGAAAGGGCCACGGATGCGGCAGGGATCGTGTTTGTGCCCTGAAGACACGGGATCCAGTGACTCGCTGGTCTGCAGGCCCCTCTGTCCTGCTGCCAGGCAGGCATGCGGCTCCCCCCTCGCCCCCAGCCCAGACATATGGGGCTTCTATTCAGCCTCTCCTCCCGCAAGTTCTGGGTGAGTGACTCCGGGTCGCTTCCACTTAAAGCCAGGGCCCAAAGGGCATGTTTGAGTTTGTGCTCAGTGCCTGCTAGCAGGACCTGCTTCACCCTCCTGACAGGTGGAGGAAGAGGAAGCTGGAAACTTGAACTTTTGCCCACAACAAAGGCTTCTGTCCCGGGCCCCCAGTGAAAATGCTGCCCCCCCCCACCCTCCCCAGCAGGCTACTGTTTAACAGCTGGCGCAACCTATGCTTTCGGAAAGCTTTCTCCCGTGAGGCTTTGGTAGATTCCTGGCAAGGCATCCTGCCCTCCTGTCTCCAAAGGGACGGCCGAGCTACAATCCTCGGGAGAGATTTAAACAGGATGGCAGCACTGTGTAATGGTTAGAGAGTCGAACTAGTATTTGGAGGAGTTAGCTGTGTTAGTCTGCAGTTGCAAAATAGTAAAGAATCCAGTAGCACCTTTAAGACTAATCAACTTTATTGTAGCATAAGCTTTCGAGAGCCACAGCTCTCTTCGGCAGATGCATCGTAACTTTATTGTAGCATAAGCTTTCGAGAGCCACAGCTCTCTTTGTCAGATGCATCTGACGATGCTACAATCAAGTAGGTTAGTCTTAAAGGTGCTACTGGACTCTTTGCTATTTTGGAACTAGTATCTGGGTGTCCTGGCTTCAAATCCCCCCTCTGCCAGGTAGGCTCTGGAAGAAACCTTGGGCCGGTCGCTCTCTCTCAGCCTGGCCAACCTCACATGACTGTTGTTGTGAGGGGAGAATGATGCTGCAAACTGCCTTTGGTCCCCTCTAGGGAGAAACCTGGGTATAAATGCCTAAATAATTCAAGGCCAGTGAAGCAAGGGTTTTGCACTCTTGAATGGGGCTCATTAAAACTGGGCCACGTGCACAGCCGCCACGCAAGACTCTGGCGGCGCCAAGTTTAAATCAGGCCTCGGGACAGCCTGTCCAGTCGTCCCATTTCCCGCTCTCCTTTCCTTCCAAACACTGAAGACTTGCCAGGAACGCCTGAGCACGGCCACGATCTTACAGGTGGACAAATTAAGCCCAAGTCCCTTACTAAAAGCCAGCATCGATTCTCATGGGGATTCTGGAAATTAACTGTTCTGTTTTGCATCTGCAAATGAAGGCAAGGAACCTGAACGCTGCCTTGTGATGATGCTAGAAACGCCATCTGCAGAATCTTCCAAATGCGGTAGGGGCTCCCCGCTCTCTTGGAGACAGAGGCCTCTCTTCTCGGCAGTGCCAATGGCAAATGTGTGGCTGACAAGAGACTTCTTCAAGACCGTGACATTAAAAGGTGGGGAAAGTGTTACCAAGAAGGGCCTCTGGAATCCCCCTCTTACCTTCTGACCTGGATATAAGAGCTGATGGATCTCCATTCTCACCAGTATCTGATGATGGAAGCTTTGATTCACGGAAGCTGAGAGCCTGGAGAAGGCGGCTGGCCTTTTAAGGTGCTAGCGGACTCTAATCTTGCTCCATTTTCTGTTTCCATTATAAGAATTGTGCACATTTTGTGGAATGACAGAACGGTGGGCTCCCTCCCACCAGCACTGCGGATTCAGTATGCTTCAAAAGCATTCTGAGCGGTGACTCACCTGTCCACTTCGGAGACATTGTTGATCCTCGCCGCTTCCAGCAGAGCCTCTTCTGGAAAAGACAACGGGGAGGAAGAGCCTTGAGCGAGGGACAGGCAGAGGGCCACACGCAATGCAGGAATCTTGGAAAAAGAGGCACCTTTCGAAAAAATGGACGGCGCCCGCTCCCTTGCCAGGGCTGCTTCTACCACCAACCCCACTTGCCCAGAAACAGATATTTATGTTAGTGTTTGTACAGATGAAATTTTGTAATCATTGGAGGGAGCTGGATATATGCTGTGATTATATTTACGTATAGGACTTTGTAGATATTTTTGTATGAGATTTTGTATGAGATATATTAATTCACTAACAGCACTTGTCACTTTGTAAGAACATGCATGTGATTCTCTATAGCTCTTTGCATATTTTCCTCCTGTGTCCGGGGTTTTCCCAGCTGACTGCTGCAGAAACAATTGCTGGCTGCGGCCGCAGCTTTGGCCCAGAACCAGGCGCCGCACTAAAATCAGAGCCAGGTTGGTTGCGCTGCCAGATGTTGGCGAAGATTTTACATCAATTCGCATATGTCTGACCCTCGCCCTAGTTTTAGCACAAACGATGGACATGAAGCCAAGTGTCAGATGTCCCAGTTGTGCCTCAAAGCCACAGCGCCATGGGAACAAGACCTGTAAGACTCTTCCAGAAGCAGCAGTGCTCTTCATCTACTGCGGCCCCTTTAAAAAGTCAGGCTGTCAGCCCTTGGATTCACCAGGGGAACTCAGCAATTGGAGTTTCGGACACAGACTTTTATGGTTGTCCTAGGACTGTGAGAGGAGTGGGTTTATTCAAATGTGCTCAAGAAGAAGAGCCAGATTGCAAGATTTTCAGGCATATTCAGGAGGAAACTACACCCCAAAAAAGTGTGTGTGTGTGTGTGTGTGTGTGTGCGTTTCATATCTCAGACTTACAAAAGTCATGTTATCAGCAAAGTTACTTTCTTCTAGGCAGAGGGCTTTGTGTTCTTAGCGTGCAAACGCCATACGCAGGCCCTACTGATGCTGGACAAACTTGTCGACCGAAAGGACTTGTCGACCGAAAGGACTTGTCGACCGAAACTGGCATCGGGATAGGGCATGGTGCTCAGGCGAGATGGTGCTGCTGCGATGAAAGAGCACCCAGGGCGCCACGCCCAGAAGCAGCTCAGGTGTCTTGGGAGAAGAACAAGAAGAAAGGAATCGCCCCGAGGGACAGAAGCTGCCCTGAGAAGGCAGGCGGGCCAGAAGCCAGGCAACCGGGAAACGGACACCGCAGGGACACGACTCCTAGACCTCCTGCTGGAAAGCTGCAGGCGGCAGCCGAAGCTCAAACCAAGTCAGGGGCAGAGCCTCCCAGGGAGGAAGTCCAACCCCTTCCGAGGCTCTGGGGCAGCACGCAAGATCTCAGGCAGAGATCCTGGAAAGCCAAGACGGACAGACCATAATTCTCGCTCAGCTGGCCGCCTTGGCTGAAATGCTCAACTCAAACACTCCCCCTGCTGGCTAAGACTCCGCCAGACAAGACGGCCAAGATTCAAAGAGCCAATGTGGCGCAGTGTCAGACTCAGAGCCAAAACTGACGAGACGCCTGACGCGTGGACAACGCGCGTCAGTTTCCCGCAAGGTCCCACAGGAAGTGTAGTGAGAAAGGACCTCTGCCAGGGGGAAGGGGGAGAGCATCCCTCTTCTCCCTGGCAGAGGTTCATTCTCTAGGCGTCTCGTCTAGACTTCTCGGCTCCCTCTCGCCGCCGCCAGCTCCCCTTGCTCCCCTAAAAGCACTCCGCAGCCAGAGTGAACCGAGCGTGCGGGCAGCGGCAAAAGGGGGCCGATTGTGCCGGCAGCGGTCAGAGGGAGCTGGCAGCAGTGACCGGCTCCTTGTTCCTCTCGCCCCCGCCAGAACGCTCCTCTTGCTCCCCTGAACGCGCTCGGCAGCCAGAGGGAGTCGAGCGTGCTAGCGGGGGCGAGAGGGGCAAGCAGCCTATCGCTGCTGCCAGCCCTCTCCGACTGCTGCCGGCGCAATCGGCTCCCCCTTGCTGCCACCCACACGCTCAGCTCCCTTGGGCTGCGGAGTGCTTCTAGGGGAGCCCGTGATGGTGAGAGGGAGCTGAGCGGACTAAACAAGATACCTAGAGAAAGAACCTCTGCCAGGGAGAAGAAGGATCCTCTCCCTCTTCTCCCTGGCAGAGGTTCATTTTCACTACACTTTCCGTGGAACCTTGCAGGAAACCGAGGCGTGTCCTCCACGCATCAAGTGTCTTGTCTGTTTTGGCTCTCAGATCTCAGAGAGCCAGGTTCGAATCCCTGCTGCCATCGAAACTTGCTGGGTGAGTCTGGGCCAGTCACACACACTCAGCCCCACCAACCTCACAGGGTTGTTGTGAGGATAAAACACAGAAGAAGAGAACAACCGAAGTCCCTTCGGGTCCCATTGTGGGGGGAAGACGAGGAATAAACGAAGCAAATAAATAATTAAAGGGACGGCCCCTTTGGAGACTTCAGGGAGCCACGTCCAGCAGTGACAGGGGCTAAAAAAGAGATTGAGCCTGCCAGACCCACCGCCTGCAAATTGTCTCCTGACTGTCTCCCCTTCCCCTATGTATCCCATCGCTGGCTCCCCCAGGCTTGCGCCACAGGGGTATCCATGCTTTTTAAATAACTAATGTAGCCTGTACTTTTCATGGCGTCAGTCCTGTACTTGTGTATTGTATTGAGCTTTTAAACATTGTTTTTAGATGAATGCTTATGAGACTAAGATTTATGATTTTAATGTCTAATGTTTTATTTTGTTGCTAGCCACCCTGAGCCCATTCGCAAGGAAGGTGCGGTATCAATTTGATAAATTAAATAAATAAAATAGTCACCTGCTTGGCTTGAGCGCAACAGGCAGCAACAGTAACAGTGTGCTTAGATACTGCCCTTCTGGACAGGTAAGTGTCGACTCAGAGCAGTGAATAAGGTCAGCTTTATCATCCCCACAATGCAGCTGGGGAGCTGGGCTGAAAGGAGCGGCTGACCCAAGACCACCTGCTGAGCTCATGGCAGTAGAGTAACACAGCCAGCCGCCCGGCCTCAAATGCAGCCACACAGCAGCCAACACCAGGAAAAAAAAGAGCGCTGCTCCATCTCGCTCTTGCCCCAGGCCTGGGCGGAGCCCGGGCACGCTCCCTTCACCTGGCAGCTGCATCTCACAAAAGCCAATTCCAAGCAATCAGAGGGAATGCCATGACAGGGTGGGCCAGCGTGACGCCAAGTGGTGTGCGTTTCACTGCCAAACATATCGAGAGGGGAAGCCAAATCCCAGCTCTCACGGCAAGGGAAACCCACGTGGTAGCAGCTTGGCTTTGCAAGGAAACGCAGCTCAGCCTCCGGACTGCTGGAGGCAGCCTCGGTCTCCCAGGCTGCTCTGCTGCTCCATCAAAAGACAAGGCAACTGGAGTGATTCTCGAGAGTTTCACTGAGCAGCGGCTTGCCTTTCTCTGAGAGACGGCTCCTCTCAGGAAAAGCAACAACTCCCCCAGGCCTTATTGAGGAGCACAGAGAAATATTCTTAAAAAAGAACACCAGAATATGCTCTGACACTGACTGGAAACAGTAAAAAGTCCAGTAGCACCTTTAAGACCAATCAACTTTATTGTAGCATAAGCTTTCGAGAATCACAGCATGCATCTGACGAAGAGAGCTCTGGTCCTCAAAAGCTTATGCTACAGTAAAGTTGGTTAGTCTTAAAGGTGTTACTGGACTCTTTACTATTTTGCAACTAACATAGCTAACTCCTCTGGATCTATGGCTGAAAACAGGCCTAGGAAAGAGAAAACGTAAGCCTGGTTGATCTGTGAATCCAAAGGTGTGGTGGCCGTGGGTGTCAGGTGGAAAGTCAAAATTCAGAGAAGAGGCTATTGGCTACAACAGATAAAAAACAGAACCTCCAGGATCAGAGGCAGGATACCTGAGGGTACCAGATACTCAGGAGCAGAGACAGAGGAATGTAACCACCTCCCTCTGCTGCCCGCGATCATTTCATGGGTTTCTGGCTAGCAAGGGTTACCGTGTGGGCTAGACAGACCTCCAGCCTGACAGAGCACATGGCAGGGTAGCATTGTGGTTAAGTGACTAAGCTGCAAACCAGCACTCTGCTGGTTCGAATCCCACTCCTGCCATGAGCTCAGTAGGTGGCCTCGGGTAAGTCCTTCCTCTCAGCCCCAGCTCCCCAGCTGCATTGTGGGGAAAATAACAACACTGATGGTTGTTGTGGGTTTTCCGGGCTGTATTGCCGTGGTCTTGGCATTGTAGTTCCTGACGTTTCGCCAGCAGCTGTGGCTGGCATCTTCAGAGGTGTAGCACCAAAAGACAGAGATCTCTCAGTGTCACAGTGTCTGAGAGATCTCTGTCTTTTGGTGCTACACCTCTGAAGATGCCAGCCACAGCTGCTGGCGAAACGTCAGGAACTACAATGCCAAGACCACGGCAATACAGCCCGGAAAACCCACAACAACCATCGTTCTCCGGCCGTGAAAGCCTCCGACAATATAACAACACTGACTTTGTTCATGCTCTGAGTGGACCCTAATTGGTTTTAAAGAGTGGTAAGTACACTGTTGTTATTATTTTATTTGGTTTGTTTTTGTTTATTTTATAGTCTGCCTTTCTGACTCTGAGAAAGGCAGATTACTACAATACAAGTGACAGTGCAATATAAACAAATGCTAGAACTAGGACATTCATTGAGCAAAATATAACAGTGACGAACAGCTAGGACATTCAGGGAAAGAGATATAGTAAGGCATGGTAGCAGAAATTTTTTCCAGCAAACACTGAAATGGAAACTATGCAAGGGAGAAAATTCCCAGGCGCCCAGTCACCCCAGTGTCTAGCCAACTCCACCCTGCCTCTTAGAGCAGCAACTGGCCTGTTCTCCACTAGCCTTGCCGCAGGGCCTCTAATTGCAGGTGTCAAAGCAGCAGAAGCTTTCCCTAGCCAACCAGGAATGCAAGGCTGGCGGCCAGCCCCCTCCGGCCCCTGCACAAGGCGGTCATTCGGGACAGGCCAGTATCTCTCTCTAGGCTCCTCACCTTTGGACATGTTGCTCTTGCTGTAGCAGAAGGCTAGTCCGGCAACCGCCATGGCAGTGGCTGTGAAGGCAGGCACCCTGATGTGGTGGCTCCATCCCTCGTGGCTGCGGTGGTGCCTCCCAGCATGCACCAGGTTGGGCCACAGGTGCAGCCTGCTGGGCTCCTTGGGGAGGGGGACTGGGGGCTCCTGGGCGGGCCCCTCCACCAGGCAGGGCTGCCAGGCCCCCCTCTGGCCCCTGGGGGCGATGCCCGCCACGTGGCTGCTCAGCTGCTGCCCCCTGCTGGCCACCGCCGGGCACTGCAGCCGCCTCTCATCCCCGCTGCGCCCCCTGGCGGCCGCCTGAGGAAGAGGCAGCTCGTCGGGCGCTGCTTGGAAGTTGGCTTCGTGGCGACCCCTGGCGGCCACTGCCGGGTACTGCAGATCGGCGGAGAAGGCCGCGGCGACGCCCCAGTTCGGGTCCCGCGCCGAAGCTCCGACCACGGCCGGCGGGTGCCTGGTCCTCGCCACGAGGAAGCGGGCGAGGCTCCATGGCAGCGGCCCGCTCATCCGGCGGGGCAGCATGTCTGCCCTCCTGCCCGGACCGGCTCCTGTCTGACAGCCTGTCTTGTCGCCCGGGAAACCAAGATGGCGGACACAAGGCGCCGCTGTGAGGGAGCCGTAGCTGCACGGGAAAGGCGTCGAAGCATTGGCTCATGGGAGTTGCAGTCTTTAGTCTTTTCCTTCCGCTTCACTCTTCGATGGGCTTAAATGGAAGGGACTACAGTTCCCAGAAGCCTCCAGAGCAGTGACGTCAACAAAGAGCACCGTGGTTTCTCTTGAGATGCTGGCTGGGAAATAGAGTCCGGCTGGGTGGGGGAAGGAGGGGCTTTCGGCGCTTTTCCGGCTGAGCCTGTCGGGATGCGAAAAAAGCCACGAGTTCGAAACTGACTGGGGGGGGGGGAAGTGTTTAAAAAAATTACAACGTTTATAACGATATTTTAAACAAATAAAAAGCATAGTGCATTATATACAGTTATGATTTAAACCCTTTTTTACTTTTAATTTTTAACTTTTAAACCCTCTTTAAACTCTTTTGTAAATCAAATCATCCTCAAGTGCCCTATTGTCTGGAAAGCGGGTATAAAAGATGTATTTCTTTGTTGAAAAATGTGTAACCATTTCCCCGCCCCTGCTCTTCATATTTCCATACCAGTATCTTCTAAAATAGCTTGCATCTTCCTCCAGAGCAGGATAAGTAACCTTGTATAAGATCGCACATAGCTGCCACTGTTGTCATATTGTGCAACACTGATTTTATTCCAGCACACTTTTAGAGAGTAGAACCGCTGGATGCAGGTAGGTTTACCTGCTCCAGGTTGAGAAACTCCTGGAGAATTGGGGGCTGGAGCCTCGAAAGGGCAGAGTTGGAGAACGGGATGGACCTCAGCATACAATAGACTCCATCATCTAAAGCAGCCATTTTCTCCAGGGGAGCTGATCTCTGTTGCCTGGAGGTCAGTTGTAGTTCCAGGAGCCACCACCTGGAAGGTGGCAAGCCTAGCTCTCTTCCCCTTGATCCTAACTACCCGGTTTAGGCTGAGAGAGACTGGCTAACTCAAGGTCACCCCATGAGCTTCACAGCAGTGGAGAATTTGAACCCAGAACTCCTGGTCTTGACTTACACCCTACTAATACTTCTGACTACATTCCAAACTGCAGCTGCTGTGTGGCGACTCTTCTGTGTTAAATACTTCTGAGTGTGCAAAGACAGGGCTATGGGAGTTGAGCGGGTGCCACTCTGTGCCATACTCTGTGCAGGAAGAGGGCTTCAAGACCACCGCAGGCTGGAATGGGGTCCGAAAGGGGGCACATGCAGGTGCAGGCCCCCCTCCCTGCACCCCTCCAACTCAACGCCTGGTTGCTGCTTTACGGTTTCTTGCAGGGCTCCCGTGCCTTCTCCATTGGTGCATCAGCTGGGAGTTCAACAGGTGTAGTACTCTCCATCACCCCGCTGCTATGCTGGGTGAATGACACCACTGGAATGTTTGCCTGACTGGGAGCTTTAAAAAGCACAGGTTCTAGGGCTGCCAACCTCCAGATGGGGCCTGGAGATCCCCTAGAATTACATTTGATTTCCAGAATATAGAGAGCAGTTCCAGTGGAGAAACGGTGGACTCCATGGGATTCTGCCCACCTGAGGTCCCTCCCATCTCCAAACCGGACCCCCTCCCCAAGCTCCACCCTGAAATCTCCAGTGTTGGCACCCATAGCAGAATCCCTGCCCCAGACCAGAATGCTACCTGGAGTCTGGCTCACCGCTCAGCCCTCTGCCCCAAATGGAACATCAAAATATTTCATTTTCTGACTCCATCCTTCCTCCAAGGAGTTTGAGGCAGCTGGCCTGGGTGTTACCATCACCGCAAGTCTGAGAGGTGGTGACTGGCTGAAGATTCCTGAAGGATTCGAACTTGGGTCTTCCCAGCAGAAGTCTGACCGGATAACCATGCTTCACGCCCGCTGTTCTGTGCAGATGTGTCTGTACTTGTGCATCTGGATCCCTTAGTACTCTCCCCTCCATTTTTTTGCAACTGTAAGCTCTTCGGGGCTGGGTCTTTTTACCAAGAATTACGTCATTCTATAATAAACCACATCTGTTTATGGGACTAAGCGTATGGTCAGGTGTCTGAATGCTGGTGTGCGTGTGTGAGAGAGGAGAGAGGCTTAAAATGATGTCATTAAGCCCTTTGCCTTCATCAGTGAAGGAACTGGATTTCCAACCTGGCCAAGGGAACTCAAGAGGCAGTCCTAAGGGTTGCCAACTCCAGTTTGGGATAATTCCTGGACAGTTTGGGGGTGGAGCCTGAGGAGGGCGGGGACCTCAGCAGAGCAGGATGCCACACTCTTTGAAGCAGCCATTTCCTCCAGGGGAACTGAGCTCTGTAGTCAAGATAACTCGTAATTCCCTGAGATCTCCAGGCCTGACCGGGAGGTTGGCCGGACCTCTTTGGAAGAGAGACAAACAAGAGAGGCTCTTTCAAAAGGATGAAAATCATACATTTATTTTATTTATTTCATGTATACCCTACTTATCTCCCCATTTTATGCTCACGACAACTCTGGTAGGCTAGGCGGAGTGTGTGTGACTGGCCCGTGGCCGGTCCTCTGAATTAACTAGATTATTTTCCTGCAAATTGAGGCCTTCAGCTGTTAGGAGTGTCTAGTCCATATGCCCTGAAGGTCTCGGTCTCTCTCTCTCTCTCTTTCTCTCTCTTCTGGAGTCCCAAGACTGAATGAATCCGGACAGAAAATGCTCTTTGTATGTAACCTCACAGCAGCATGCAACAGCCCGGAAGCCAAACCGGTCTCCAGTTCCTCCTTCCCCTCCTCCTTTCTGCAGTCGTTCCGCAAATGTGTTGTCTCATTGCAATGACTCAGCCCTGCAGGGAGGAGTTCCCCAGAATTGTAAGCAGGGGGAACCGTGCTGTGTGCATCCCCCCACCCAACTCAACACACTGCTTCTCTGGCTGCCTTGCTGGCTGATCTGAAACAGATGTTTCTGCTTCTTTCAGGGTCTCGCCGCAGCTCACTGTTGCTGCTACCACCAGAGGCACCTTCTGATTGCCAAGCTTGCTCATTAGGACATGTAGCTGCATTGATCTAGGCTAACATGCACCCGTGAGAGAAACTGGAGCAAAGAGGAAGAAGGGGCATTGCGCTGGGAAGACCTGTTGCCGTAAGAAGCGGCCCGTGAACGGTGGCACAGTTGAATCTGAGCAGGAGCTCAGCGCTGGATCATTGAGACGGACAAGTGCACACCTCTGAGTGATTGATTGCCTGCCTCCCCTAGGGGTGGCGCTGCAAAGGAGATACAGGTGCAGGAAGAGAAGTCTTCTTCTAATTCCACTTGAGCTAGGGTTCTTAAATTTTTATTTATTTACTTTATTTCTCATCCGCCTATAAGTTTTTCAGTGAGTCTCAAGGCGGATTGTGCAGTGTAAATCAATATGAACCACACCTGGAGCATCCCATAAACTATGCAATAAGTTACAGTAACAGTCAGTACACAGCAGTAGAGTCTGCAGTCCTTATCCCTTCCCCAAAGCATCTCTCAGAGTCTCTCAACGTGAGACATCTTACATGGGGACACTCAAGTGTAGGGAGACGCAATGTTAGCCGGGAAGCGTATTTTAAAGACAAAGCCAGCGGAGATCGCTCTTCAGAGGGATTGTTAATTTTATCTTCGCCTCCCTGAAGGGGAGGTGAAATTGACAGAGCCTGTGGGAAGCAAAGATGAAATTAACAAACCCTCTGAGGAGTGATCTCTGCTAGCTCTGTCTTTTAAAACTATGCTTCCCGGCTAATATTGCGTCTCCCTACACTTGAGTGTCCCCGTGTAAGATGTCTCGTGTAGAGAGAGACTCATAACCATTTCCTTACAGTACAGCCCTCCTATCTCTGTAAAAAAAACCTCTGGAATAATTCAGTTTTGCATAGTTTGTGGAGGACCACAAGAGTGGGAGACCTCCTAACCTCATTAGGCAGGCCATGACGCAACGTGGGGTCACTATAGAGGTTGCTCATGTGCAGACCGTTGTTGATCTTGCCTATTTGCAGGATGGTTGAGATGAGCAAAGCTGCCATGGTGGGGCATAAGGAGAGAGGCGGTCCCATAAATATGAGGGGCCGAGGCCACGAAGGGCTTTGTAGGTGACCGTCGTGACCTTGAATTGAGGCCAGTGTCTGATGAGAAAGCAACGGAGTGACTGCAGAATGGGAGTGATATGCATGCTCTGTCTAGCTCCTGATAATAATTGAGCTGTGGCATTCTGCACCATCTAGAGTCTCCAAGTTTACTTTGAGGGGAGACCTAGGTATAGTGCATTACAGTAGTCTAGGCTCAATGTTACCATGGTGTGGATCTGGGTGGGCAGACCAGCCATGTCAAGGTAGGGGGCCATCTTTTGGGCTAGACTGAGTTTGTAGAAAGTATTTTTTGCAGCTGCCTCAACTTGCTTTTGTAGCAGTAGAGTGGAGGAGAGTGCCCTCAAGTCATCGGTGACTTATGGTGACCCCAGTAGAGTTTTCATGGCAAGATACTAACAGAGGTTGTTTGCCATTGCTTGCAACCCTGGTCTTTGTTGGAGGTCTCCCATCCAAGTACTAAGCAAGGCCAACCCTGCTTAGCTTCTGAGATCTGACGAGATCAGGCTCACCTGGGTTATCCAGGTCAGGGCTTGTAACAGTCAAGCTTATCAAGTATAACCCCTAGTCTGTTAACCAAGTCTGCAAGGGTCAGTTGCATCCCATGAAAAGTGGCGAGCATGATGAGTTTCAATATCTCTGCCTGCCCCACCTATGTGGGTCCTTACTCGATTTTAGCAGCCAAGATGGGCAAAGATCCAGTGCACAAGCAGCAGCCTTCACGGATGCCAAGATCCCGTCAACGTCCATCTCTGTAACTGGGTCAAAATGGTCCTTAAGCAGACCACATGATGTAGGAAGCATTTCTTCCGCCTTGCCTATATTGCAGCGGGCATTCAGAACGGAGCGTGTCCTTGCCATTTTATCAACAAAATAATGTGCAAAGGTAAGTCACAGTTAATTATCCGTTCCTGAGATTGTAACGGTTCAGATCTAGGAGTCAAAAGATGTCGAGATACCTTAAACAATTAGGAAGGTCATGGATAGACATGGGCACGAACCAAAAAAAATTAATGAACCTGTGGTTCGTGGTTCGTGGCTACTGACACCGAACCTGAACAAATGAACCATAACGAACATTTCCTGTTGCCGAACTGGTTTGCGGTTCGTGGTTCGTGGGCGTCGGAATGCCCCCCCGTTGCACTTAGAGAAGTGTTTAGCAGGCTCTCCTCCAGCCAGCATCCAAGTTTGGTCAAGATTGCAATAGGGATCTTGGAATTATACCCTCTCCAATCCGAGGCCCCCAGGAAACTCCCACTCGATATAATTAGAGCCACCAGTTGACGTTGGCCCAGTGTACAAGGGCTTGGCCATCAGAACTGCCTATCAGGGTTTGCAGGGATGAGATTGGAGTGCCCATGGCTACAGAACACCCCCCCTTCCCTCCCCCCGGGTGTCTTCTCCCATGTAACCAATTGTAACCAATTTGCAGCTCCATGGTTGAAAGGAAGACCTGCCAATCAAGGTAAGCTGGGCTTCGATTCGGGTTTCCAGAGCGACAGAAGGAGTGCAGACAGAGTTTAGGCATTCTCCCAGCTCCGTTTCCAAGGGAATTGATTGTTGGTGCCTGACTGTCTGGCTTCACGAACCGCGGGTGAATGCTACGAACTGGGCTTCCAACAAACGCTGGTTCATTGGCCATGGACCTTCACAAACCACCGGATTGCGAATGGACGATCAGGAGGTTTGTGAGTTTTTTTGGTTCGTAATGCGGTTCGTGCCCATGTCTAGTCGTGGGCCAGCTGATGCAACCGTTGCAGCAAAATAATGTTTCTTTGCTGCTGTCATTGACACTCCATAGGTCTTCCACTGAGCTTTGTAGCATGCTCTATCAGATTCAGTGTGGGTTTTCCACCAGTGCCTTTCTAGATGTATTCCAGCCCTCTTCAGGTCACCCACTTGGGCAGGCCAGGATCCTCTCAGATTTATCTGCCATACCAAGCGCATGATACCGGCCATCTTTAACAACCTTGCTGTTGATGAAACTGTGTATCAAAAAGAACAAAGTGTTTTGTGGCACCTTACAGTGCAGTCCTAAGCATATCTGAAGAAGCGAGCTGTGACTCACGAAAGCTCATACCCTAGCAGAGATTTTGTCAGTCTTCTAGGTGCTACTGGACTCTTGCTCTTTCCCACTGCTACAGACAGACGAACACGGCTACCCATCTTGATTTCTCTCCTAAGCAGAGTTACTCCAGTCTAAGCTCATTGGTTTCAAAGGGCTTAGACTGGAGCAACTCTTCTTAGGATTAGACCTTAAAAACAAACTGACCTCTTGTGGCTTTCAAGAGTTGCGCTATAGCGCTACTGGAGAAGGTTGCTGTATTGCTACTCGTTTTAAATGCTGTTCTTATATTTTATACAATGCTATTTTAACTACCTATTTTTACTATATTGACTCTATGCATGTTAGTTGCTCTAAGCCCGCTTGGCGGGAAGAGCGGATTACAAATCAAATAAATAAGTTGTGCTCAGTAAGCAGCTATGCAAAATGCAATCCTATACATGTTTACTCAGAACCAAGTCTCATTGGATTCAATCGGACTTTCTGCTTGGACTGAAGCCAGAGAGGGGGAAAGATGTAGATGCGGGAGGTAAAATGGCGTGGAATGCAAGAAGCACACACTTAGGAATCTGAGGTCATATCTTCCATGATGTGCACAACATTTGCAATAGTGTGTGTATGTTGCCATGGAATAACCACTACTGAGACCTTCTGTGCATGACTCATGGAGGGTTTTATTTCTTTTAATTATGTTCCTGCCCATCTTTTCCGCCCTCTAGTTTATCCTCACAACAACCCTAAGAGATGGGATTCGTCTGAGAGTGGGTTACTGGTCTTCGGCCACCTAGTAAGCTTTCGGGACAGATGGGGGAATGGGTCTATCCTCAGTTAGAAAGGCTCTTCATGATGGCTTGATGTTTTGTGACCTGCGGCTGCAATCCTAAGAATGCTTCCCTGGGACTAAGCCTCATTGCCTCTGAGTAGGCTTGCTTCGGCTTGCTCCCTGTGAGTACCAGATGCTTGGAAGCAATGGCCGGGCTCGTGGGCAGCTGCCTGGCCTGGCTGCAAGGGGGTGCTGGATCGGCAGGGCCTTGCCATCTGAGCCATCCAGCCCTGCAACATTCCTTCCTCGGGTAGTTTACAGGCTCATGCAGAGTTCCCCCATGGCTAAACCTATCTGTGAGAGGGTCAGCCAGCCAAACCTTCTGAAAGCTGGCCCGTGGAGCCTTGTTGCTCTGGGTGTATCAGCAGGCCACGTTCTCCTCTCTGCTCCCTTCTGTCTCTGGTTCCCGTCCTGGAAGGTGGAAATTCTAGGGAGGCAGCCCTAGCTAGGCCAGCCCCCCACCTCACCCCCGAACGAGGGTCATCTAGTCCAACCCCTGAGTTTTGCCATCTTCTGGGCATGGAGTAATGGTCATTGTGTGGGTGTGTGGGCGGGGGCATTTGAGAATTTCCTGCATTTTGCAGGGGGTTGGATTAGATGACCCTAGCGGTCCCTTCCAGCTCTGTGATTCTATGATTCTATCAGGCATTCTTCCCATCACAAGGAAAACGATCCTCCGGGAATCAGCAACCGCTGCGGCTCTCTCTTTGCTCGGGGAGGTGTGCAAGAGGACATTCTGAGGGCTGCCAACAGATGGGCAGGCGAGGAGGTCCTGGTGGCTGCCCGCGCGAAGCCAGAGCGAGCCGAGAGCAGTGACGGGGAGGGAGTGGGAACGAGCCCCTTCGGGCCGCAGGCATGAGTCACACCACAGCCGCCTTGGACAGCCTCGCTCTGTTTGTTGTTTCTCTTCCCATCTGCCGGTGTTTGCAGGAACACGTGGGAAGCCAGACCATGTTTCTCTTCCTTCTCCACCCCCACAGGCTGCAGGCGGCGAAACAAATAATGACAAAGGGGAGCTTTGGCTCCCTCCGGCTGGTGGCGCCTGCCTCAGCCCCAGCACCCAGAGAGCCAGGAGGCGGCACTCAGGCTGGGGCGGGGGGTGCAAAATGAAACCCCAAGTGGGAAACAGCCCCCAAGCGTACCCCCTCCCCTCCAGACCTGTATCTGAGGTTGCTCAGTTTAGTGGGAATTGCTTGTGCTATGCTGGCTAGAGAGGAGAATTTGTGCACAGCGTGGCTACTAAGCCCAGCCTCAGGGACACGCCTGTCCTTGGAACCCTGGAAGGTGAGGCTTTATTCAAGGGGTGAGGGGTGGACCCTTGAAGCTAGGGGTGGGGCCTGGTATTTCAGGGGAGGAGCCTGCAGGCACATGGGCAGGTGTACATGGCGGATGGGTCGGGGAGCGCAGCTCAGCTGCCACTGGTGGCCCAGGTGGGCAAGGGGTGTAGCTAGTGGGCAGAACACCCACGCCCAGCCAGAAATCAGAGTGACAAGAAAAGCGTGACGCACAACCTGAACTTCTGGAAAAAATCGAAAGCAGTCAGCGGCCAAGACTCTATGAACAAAGTACTTTTGCCGTATAAAGCCAGTGTGGTGCAGTGGTTAGGGGGTTGCACTAAGATCTGGGCGAGCTAGGTTCAGAGTTGCCAGCTCCAGGTTGGAAAATTCCTGGAGATTTTGCAGTGGAGCCTGAGGAGGGCGGGGTTTGGGGAAAGGAGGGACCTCAGTGAGGAACAATGCCATAGAGTCCACCCTCCGAAGCTGCCATTCTTTCCAGGAGAACTGATTTCTGAGCCTGGGGATCAGTTGTAATTACGGGAGATCTCCAGGCACCACCTAGAGGTTGGCCTACTTGACAGTGCTGTTGAGAAAGTAAAGTGGAGGAAGGGGAACTTTGTATGGTACCCACTCATGGAGTAAAGCAAGGCTCCTGGAGATCTTTTGAACATTTCCAAGTGTTGTAGGCCTTCAGAAAGAAAGATAATAATAATGACACAGTGAGCGTATATACTGCTCCTCTAGACAGATTGTGGAGAACAAGGTCTGTGTTATTATTATGGCCACAGTATAGCTGGGCTGGGAGGAGTGGCTGACCCAAGGCTCATGGCAGTCATGGGAGTCTAACCAGCAGAGGGCTGATTCTCAGCCCAAACACTTAACCACTATGTTACAGCAGCCAACAAGGCTCTTTAATAACAACAATAACAGTATGCTTATCTACTGCCCTTCTGGACAGATGAGTGCCCCACTCAGAGCAGTGAACAAAGTCAGTGTTGTCATTATCTCCACAATTCAGCTAGGGAGTTGAGGCTGAGTGGAGTGGCTGACCCAAGGCCATCTACTGAACTTGTGGGAGCAGTGGGATTTGAACCAGCAGAGGGCTGATTCGCACCCCAACCACTTAACCACGCTGCTACAGCATAGCACTGCTGCGCATTGTACCATTTTTATTCCACCTTCCCTCCAAGATTCTCCCTTCACAATTTTATCTTCACAACAACCTTGTGAGGTAGGTTAAGGTGAGATAAAATGTGAGTGTTCACCCAGTGAGCTTTCGGACAGAATGGGGATTTGAATCCGGGTCTCTCAGGTCCTAGTCTGGGAGTCTAACAACTGTACCCTATTGGGTTTCCAGAACAATGTGGTTTCCACCTTTGGAAATACTATCGGCAGCGGTCCGTTCAGAATAGCAAAGAGTCCAGTAGCACCTTTAAGACTAACCAACGTTGTTGTAGCAAGTTGGTTAGTCTTAAAGTTGGTGGTGCTACTGGACTCTTTACTATTTTGCACGGCTAACTCCTCTGGATCTGTCCTATCAGAGTCCCCTTATCATTATTTCCTATCTTTATGTGTGGACAGCAGCAGCTGGATTTAAACCCCTCTTCCCCAGACACAACACAGGAGTGGCTCGAACCACCATCAGGTGGAGCTACAATTCCATGCGCTTTCTCAGAAAGAGAGTGACTGAAGGGCCAGCAAGTACCATTGGTGCACATTAATTATGGACGTGAAAGGAGGTGGTGTCCGTGTACCGAGCCAGACCTCTGATCCTTCCGGCCCTTTGACTGGCAGGGGCTCTCCAAGGTCTTGGACGCGGAAAGGTCTTTCTCATACCTGCCCCCAAAGATCCTTTTGCATGTGGAGATACAAGGACTTAACCCTGGAACCTTCTGTACAGGAATGTCTCCTTTATTTATTTACTAGGCCATTGGGGGCTACTCAACACTATTTTAGCAACATGCCTCTGTCTTTCAGGTGCCGAAGGACCGTTATTTTCTATGGGGAGTCAGAGCTTTAAAAGAAACACTTAATAAACATGGTTTCTCAAGTCTAGTTTTTAAAGATGTACCCGAAAAATCTCCGCAGGTGTTTTTGAAAGGGCATCTTTGCATGTCTCTGCATTCTCAGTGGGAGAAAACAAGGCAGTGTTCTGTCAGTTCCCGAACCTGGCTGGTGCCTTTCCCCACTTGTGCTCATGGCAGGCAGACCCACAGGGCTCTAGTGGTGGTGTGTTTTGCTGTGGAAAAAGCAGAGCCAGAAACGGTGTTGCTCCTGAAATAAAAAAGGGACGGGTGCCTCTGATCATGTGCAGAGAGCCTTTTCCCCCAGTGTTGAATAGCCAGACGCACCTCTGGAAGTGAACGTGATAAGGACCTCCCGCTTAGCCTGGGGCTGTGTTACGGATTGGTTGAGGTACAGCCTATTGTTCAGCCGGAAACAACCCTACAAAACAGCTGCCTGGAGAATTTAAACTGCTAATCCTCTTCACGCGCTCTCTTCAGCGGGACTGGGATACCCATTCACATTTTGTTTAGCTGCAAACGAGACTGCTAGAGAGCTAGTAAGTCGACCCAATGCTGGTTTGCATCCCTGCCCTTTTTATTAAGGGTGGGGGCGCCGCCTGTCGATCTTTGCAACCTCTCTGGTTTTTATGCAGTGGGATTCTTTGCAGTTAAAGGGTAGGCAGGTGGACTAGTTTCTGCCAAGTGGACCCTTCAGTCAAATATATATCCCCCCGCCCCCAGATTTGGTATCCTGGTCCTTTCTAGAGAGCGACAGGATGTACTAGAGATGTTGCTGCATTAAGAGTTATTAAGGCTCTTTGGGGAATTTCTGCTGCTAACCGGATTGGGCCGAAGTGCCTCAGCAGTTATGTAACACTGCGACAACTGGACAATATTAAACGGGAGGGTTTTTAATTGATTCACAGCATGGGGCTTTTCCCGCTGAGTGGGCATGGCCAGCTTTAGGAAGGATTTAGCCCAGGAACCTCCTTTTGGAAGCCAGAGTGGAGCTCTGGAATGTGTTTCGTAAGACCAAAATGTTTTTCCAGGACAGCAGATACAGCCACTTCCCAATCCAGCAGATCTCCAGAGCATCAAATATAAAAACTGTAAGGGTTTCGGGACCCTGACCTGGATAGCCCAGGTGAGCCTGATCGTGTCAGATCTCAGAAGCTAAGCAGGGTCAGCCTTGGTTAGTATTTGGATGGGAGACCTCCAAGGAAGACCAGGGTTGTGGAGGCCGGCACTGGCCAACCACCTCTGATAATCTCCTGCCATGAAAACCCCACTAGCGGTCACCGTAAGTCAGCTATGACTTGAGGGCATCACATACACACACATAAGGGTTTCCGGACCCTGACCTGGACAGCCCAGGTGAGCCTGATCTCGTCAGCTCTCAGAAGCTAAGCAGGGTCAGCCTTGGTTAGTAATTGGATGGGAGACCTCCAAGGAAGACCAGGGTTGCAGAGGCAGGCAATGGCAAACCACCTCTGATAGTCTCTTGCCGTGAAAACCCCACCAGGGGTCACCATAAGTCAGCTATGACTTGAGGGCATCACATACACATAAGGGTTTCGGGACCCCCTGCGTCTCTCCTCCCTACAGAAAAAGAGACAACGTCTATCCAGCTGGAATGACATGCTGGGGAGAACAGCTGACTCAAGCTTTGGAACAGGAAGGGAACTTTAAAGAAATACTGATACTTTAAAAATGATAGGGTGGGCTGAGGGTGAACTTTGAAGAAAACACCTAGCCCCCCTCCCTTCTGGCTCTATGCCCTGCGCTACTCCTCTTCCCCCTAAGAAGACAATGGGGGACGACGTAACAGTTCCCTTTTGAACCTTGCTGTTTGTTGGTCACAATAAGGTCGTTTGCAAGGAGAGAGCCTCCGCTGCAATGGAACCTCTCTGTACTTATGGAGGACCCAAGTGGCTGCAAGCAGAGAGCAGCTGAGAGAGTGAGCTGTGATCTAGAAGGGCCCAGGTTGAAACGTCACCTTTACCAGTTCAGCAGGTGGCCTCAGGCAGGGCACAGTCCCACAGCCTGCCTCCCCTCCCTTGCAATATGAGAATAATAATACTGGCCTACCTTACTGGGCTCTTGTAAGAATAATGTGGGTGAAGAAGTTTGTTCCTATTATGAGGCAAGATGGGGCAGAAATCGTCGTCTTGCTTTTCAATGCAAAAACGCAAACTGCTAAATCCTGGAAAAGCAAACTTGGGCCCGTCATAAATACTTAGTGTGATGTGATGGGGACATCGTACTAACTGTATATATTAAAGCTGCATAAAATTTCTCTTGCATAAACATATATTAAAACGGATCCACTTTTGACCTTGTTTTGACTCAAATAAGGGCTTTGGCACATGCTCTGAAGGATTTCTTTATATAGCTACTTTATACTGAATTGGACCACTGGTCTATTAAGTTTGGTATTGTTTGGCAGCAGAGATCCAATGTCTCAAGCCGAGGTCTTTTACATCCACATACAACCTGATCTTTTTAACTGGAGATGCCGTGATATGAACCTGGGACCTTCGGCATATAAAACAGATGTTCTACAACTGGGCCATACCCTGTACCCATGCGTGTCTGTCTACCTATCTACCTTTTCATCTTCATAAATGTTTTGCAAAATACTGTAACTATAGGGTGTAAAGAATATGTTTACCAGTCCTTTTCATATTTGATAGATCTGTTGAAATTCTGCATTTCTTCCTGTATCGAAACATCCCAAACTGGAAAAAGAGTATGGTATTTTAATTTTATATATGGTAACAGCAGCACGGATTTTGTATGCTCAGAAATGGAAGTGTAAAGATATGCCTTCATTGAAAGATTGAACTGGAAAGACTCAGCTGAAATGGCCAAACGTACAGCATTAATTAGAGACAAGACGCTTTCTGTATTCATGGCAAGTTGGAAACCCTTTATGGACTTTCTGCGAGAGACAAAGAAAAACGAATTAATGAATTGTGGGTTTGATTTTTAAGAACAAGGATCTGGGTTACTAAAAAGATGAGGTATAGAAAAAAGATATTACTTAAACCAACAAGCTGATTTACACTAAAGGAGGAAGTATTGTAGGGAAAAAACTGTATGGATTAATAAGACGCTTATGTTTTCTGGTTGTTCTTACTTTGTTGTTTTAGATGTGTAGGCCGCTGTTGCCTCTTTATAGTTGTGTTATTGTAACATCTTTTTCTTTCTTTCTTTCTTTCTTTCTTTCTTTCTTTCTTTCTTTCTTTCTTTCTTTCTTTCTTTCTTTCTTTCTTTCTTTCTTTCTTTTTCTTTCTTTTAACTTTTCCATAATAAAAATTTAAAAAAATTAAAAAGAAACATCCCATACTGTGCCAGAGTTATAATATAATAGTTATATAATGTTATAAAAATTCAAAATAATTTTTTTTTAAAAAAAAGAAGAAGATGGGGCAAGGAAAGGAGGAGAACGTGAAAGAGGATTCAACAGCGAGACAAGATGTTGGGGAGGAGAAGTGGGGAAGGGACACAGAACTCTTTGGCTGCAGATTAGCAAGATGGAAAATCCCCAGGGATATTTGCGTGCTCTACTTTGCCCTTGGACTTTCTTGACTTGACTTGTGTTATGCCTGCTAGGGAAGATTGGTTTTGCAGAAAGATATCCCGGTGTACAATTACCATGGCTTAAGACTGGGCTGTGGCTTGAGCCAAGGCCATATTCTGGACAAAAAAAATAGTTTGGCGGGAGGAATGTTTCACTTGCCCAGGGCGTTCATGCCCTGACATTTCAGCCTGTGACATTAACATTTAACTTAGGAAGAACCACAAAAGGTTCTATGTCAGGGAATACCTCACCAGTGGGGACATATGCTGTTTTTACATTGGTTTTTAATATATTTTTAAAAAATATCTGTTGTTTTAATGTTTCTTCTTTTATTCTGTTGTTTCCCTCCTGGGGTCCTGAGATGTTCAGGAGAAAGGCGAGCATGTAAATAGTTTTCAATAAAAAAATAAGAGCAAGAGTCCAGTAGCACCTATAAGACTAACAAAATTTAGTCTACACAATCTATATCCATCAGTAGGGTAGGAGCTCACGAAAGCCACGGCTTACAAAAACTCCTACCCTACCACAAATTTTGTTAGTCCTATGGGTGCTATTGGACTCGTGCTCTTTTCTACTGCTACAGACAGACTAACACAGCTACACATGGTTGTTGTGGGTTTTTCGGGCTGTATTGCCGTGGTCTTGGCATTGTAGTTCCTGACGTTTCGCCAGCAGCTGTGGCTGGCATCTTCAGAGGTGTAGCACCAAAAGACAGAGATCTCTCAGTGTCACAGTGTGGAAAAGAGAAGAGATGTACGTCAGGAACTACAATGCCAAGACCACGGCAATACAGCCCGAAAAACCCACAACAACCATCGTTCTCCGGCCGTGAAAGCCTTCGACAATACAGCTACACATCTTAATTTAAAAAAACATACTGGAATGTTTTGCCATATAAATTAGTTTTGTGTTTTGTTTCTGTTAATTCATGTGGGATTTTGAATATATGTTTGCTGTGGGTTGAAATGCAGGCCTCTAAAGTAGGGGGGGAGGCGGGGGGGCTTTGATTTCAATTCTAAGTAGAGTTACTCCAGTTTAAGCCCATTGATTTCAGTGGGCTTAGACTGGAGTAACTCTGTTTAGGATTGCCTTACAAGCGAAGCATCTGTGATGTGTTGCTTCACCAAGGGGGGGGGGGGTAGCGGGAATGGCAGTTTTTAGTCAGAGAGTGCTGAGGGAAAGCTTGGTGAGAGCCAGTTTGGTGTAGTGGTTAAGAGCAGCAGGACTCTAATCTGGAGAGCCAGGTTTGATTCCCCACTCCTCCACTTGAAGCCAGCTGGGTGACCTTGGGTCAGTCACAGCTCTCTCAGAGCTCTCTCAGCCCCACCCACCTCACAGGGTGTTTTGTTGTGGGGATAATAATGACATACTTTGTAAACTGCTCCAAGTGGGCATTAAGTCGTCCTGAAGGGTGGTATATAAATCGAATGTTATTATTATTTATTATTAAAGCTTCAGTCAATCGGAGTCTGGGTGTGTGAGAGAAGAAAGTTATTCTGAGGGGGAAGCGCTGAGGGACGAAACCTGTGTGTTTGACTTTAGGGAGGAAATCAGCGTGTGACAATTTTGGGGGGAAATAAGTCTTTGTGACTGAGTCTGTGTAGAAAGACTTTAAAGATCTGTACCTCTTTTGAAACCACTACGTTTAGGAACTATTTTGAAAAACCACCACGCTTAGGAATTACTCTGAAACCATTATACCTATGTACTTATAAATAAATACAATTACTGGTTAAGCAAAATGCCCTTTTCATCTATCATAAACAATTCCATTTTTACCTCATAGCCACTGCCACACACTGATCATTCTTACTGCTACTACCTCTAGCTAATACTTCCTATATAATACCTCAACCTGAGAAAGGACTACGGCCTTTGGTGGCAGCAAACGCCTTTTGGGAACTAGGGTTGCCATCCTCCAGGTAGCAGCTGGAGATCTCCCGGAATTACAATGGCTCTCCAGGTCACAGAGATCAGTTCCCCTGGAGAACATGGCTGCTTTGAATAATGAACTCTATGGCAGAGACTCCTCCCCTCCCCAAACCCCGCCCTCTCTAGGCTTCACCCCCAAAATCTCCAGGAATTTCCTGACCTGGATCTGGCAACCCTATTGGGAACTCGAAGCAACTCAAGGAGGCAGCAATATACAGGTCACATAGAAGTGGCAAAATACCACACGTACCAATCCACAATCAACTGCAGCCATGCAAAGAAGCCTTTTTGTACTTGGGGGGTGAGGGGTGGAAGGCAGGCAGGGGGCTGTTTGAGCTGTCAAGGCCCCAATGCCATGGTCAAGGGCTGCTTGTATGTCTGTGCTGATGACTATCTCAAAAAGGCCTTGTGACACTCTATACTCTCTCCTCCAGCTGCTCATCCATCACCCCCCCCCCTTTGTTTTTCATAAACTGACAAAAAATATGCTTGGGCAAGCAAGAGGAGGAGAGGAAGACACCTCACTCAGTGGCACCTGCTGGGTAAGCAGTGGGCCAGTACTTTGCATGCCCGCTGGCCAGGCTGGGAAAGTCCTCTCTAGTTTGAGACCTTGAAGATTCTAGTCCTCTTTACCAAGCAGTGGTATTGGCCTGCCATTGGTATGAAGTTAAGACAAGCCAAGGGAAACCGCCCGGATAGTAGTACGCTGCGACCAACAACTCTGGGAATACGTGTTAGACTAACAATTTTTTTTATCTTTAGTGCAAAAGTGCAAAGTGCAAATGAATAAATACACAAATGAATAAATATACAATAAATGCAATAAGATCTTCTGATTCTTCTGTCCAAACATACAATAAATGCAGTGAAAACTCCTAATTTTTATGTCCGAGTCGTTATGGAAAAATTTCAGTATCAATGAAGATTGCCGTAAGATGTCACAATGGGAACTTAGCAGCGCGCAAAAAGCAAACGGAGAGTCCCGATGTAAATGATGGGTGACCCCAGTCCAATATTTTTCAGTTTGGACTGGGGTCACCCATCATTTACATTGGGACTCTCCGTTTGCTTTTTGCGCGCTGCTAAGTTCCCATTGTGACATCTTACGGCAATCTTCATTGATATTGAAATTTTTCCATAATGACTCGGACATAAAAATTAGGAGTTTTCACTGCATTTATTGTATGTTTGGACAGAAGAATCAGAAGATCTTATTGCATTTATTGTATATTTATTCATTTGTGTATTTATTCATTTGCACTTTGCACTTTTGCACTAAAGATAAAAAAAATTGTTAGTCTAATACGTATTCCCGGAGTCATTGGTATGAAGTTGCCAAACCAACCTGCATTCCCTGTCCAGTCCCATTCATACCATCTCAACGGTTAGGGAAGAAGAAGAAGAAAATCTATTTGGTCTCTAAAATGACATAAACAGGCCCCCTACATCTCTGTCTCTCAGCAAAAGGCACTCCTTTCCAACCCCTATCCCTTGGCTCTGCCATCTAGAGCAGGCAATATGGAGATGAACTGATCGATCACCTCCTTCTCTCCTTCCTTTAGTTAGCCTACCAGCTGCTTCACAGTGTAATAAACAAGAAACCACCTTGGATGCATGATAAGAGACAGGTGGTATGCTGTCCATAAATAACTCAATAAATGAGAACAAGCAACGAGTTCTTGCTCGGAGGAACTTGCAATTTAAAGTCGGGGGGGGGGGAGGAAAGGGAGAAGCAGGTAAGAAGATACCTTTTGTTCACCTAGCACATAGGTCTGCTAAAGTTACTGGCCCACCAACCCATTTGGCCCCTCCCCCTGACTGTGGCATATCAAGGGGGAGCCCCTTTACAAAATATTCCTGTCTTGCTCACCTGACCACAGTTTCTCACTCAGCAGCACATGTCTGAGGCTGCTGTAGCGCGCACACTGAATTCATCTTAAATTGTAGAACTGGCAACAAGTTTATTGGATTGCTAAACGGATGTGGGGGGCGGGTGTCGGTTGCTACTGAACTGTGACAGCTCCGCACAGAGCCCTTCCCATGTTGACAGCTGAATTAACATTTGTATGCCAGAGTGCATCCCATTCAGGCAGGAATGAGACACACCCTGGTTTCATTCATTCTGAAAAAGACTTCTCAGATCTTTCCCTCCCTTTGTAGCACATGTGCAAAACTGAGAGCCAAGCTACAAGTGACACCTGACACAGGTTGGACACTTGTCAGCTTCCCTCAAGTTTTGATGGAAAATGTAGGCATCCTGGTCTTGCAGTTGTAATGGAGAGCCAAGCTGTAAAACCAGGACGCCTACATTTCCCATCAAAACTTGAGGTAAGCTAACAAGTGTCCAACCTGTGTAAGGCGTCACTTGTAGCTTGGCTCTCAGTGTTCGGTGTAAAAGTGTGGTAAGATTTCTTCCCTGATTCACTCTTTGGGCTGTCTGTGGATTTAAAGCACCTGCAGAAAAGCTTGGATTGGGGCCTTTTAGATGACAGAGTAGAAAAGGCCCCTCTGCCTCCTGGGATTTTCCAAAGAGAGCTCACCTTTGAAAGACTCTCTCTGGGCCTATCAGCCTGGCTGGGCTACAAGGGAAAGAGGAGGGGTGCCTTTGCTTTCTCTTGGCAAATATGCACACGTCTGCTTCTTTATCTGCCCAAGAAAGGTGGCCACAGTGAAAACAACCAAGGATCTTCTGGCCCCTGAAAGAGTTCATAGAATCATAGGGTTGGATCTCCAAAGCCATCTAGTTCAACCCCCTGCACAATGCAAGAAGTTCACAATTACCCCCCCCCCCCACATCCAGTGACCCCCCTGCTCCATGCCCAGAAGATGACAAAACACTGCCAGGATCCCTGGCCAAACTGGCCTGGGGAAAATTCCTTCCTGACCCCAAGGTGGCGATTGGCCTTACCCTGGGCATGTAAGAAGGGGCCACAAGGACTAAGCCCTGATGTAGCCCTTCCTGCCCTTCCTCTCACAATCTGCCCAGGTTCCCAGACTCAGCGTTGCTGTCAGGTGGCCCTCTAGCCTCTGCTTAAACACCTCCAAAGAGGGAGAGCCCACCACCTCCCGAGGAAGCCTATTCCACTGAAGGACCACTCTGTCCGGAAGTTCTTCCTTATGTTTAGCCAAAAACTTTTGATTTAATTTCAACCCGTTGGTTCTGGTCCGACCTACTGGGACAATGGGAAACAATTTCTATGGCATCAGCTCTGATCCCCCCCCCCAAGCATGCACCAAAGTGAGCTCTGGGCTTCTGCCACCAAAAACACTGACTGGGCTTCAAGTTGACTCAGGACTCTCTTCTCCATTGTGCGTCTTTCTTGCTGGCTGCTGCTCCTGGGAGAAGCGGAAGAGTCCCACCGGTCCTTCACTATGGTTACGCTTTGTTTGCTGACCAGATCTCCCCCCACAAGTCTGTTTGTTGGAGGCAGAGTCGGCGAGGCACATGCTGAAATCTAAACCTGCAAGGTGGCCTGATAGCTGGGCTAGCACCTGAAGGCCGCAGTCCAGAATTTCCAAAATGTCTGATAGGTGAGCCATGCTAATTTTCAAGCCACGTTCAACTCTTACACCTGAAACAAAGCTTACATTTCAGATGTGTCAGGGCATGATGGATGGAGGTAGGAAGGGCTGTAGCCAGCTTGCTGGGCTTGAGAGGATCTGCCCAGTAAGACTTCAGAGGAGACCTCCTCCGTGCTTTTGCATGAGTCGCTGTTCTGGTTTATTTATTTTGGGGAAAAAAAGTTTATGGTTCCTCTCTAGGGAACTCTAACTAAAAGCTTGGGTGAAGGGAAACATTTTGGCCCAGCACCTAAAAGAGAGCTGTAATCTAGCCTGAATGCAACCAGTGGGTCACTGTGGCTGGATCACACTTTGGGAGGAGCAGCTGTTGCTTGGCGTATCAGCTGAACCTGATAGGGAACATGCAGGAAACTTGGGCCCCCAAGAGTAGGCCTGGATCCAGCAAGACCCCCAGATATGCACCTGCTCCTTCAGGAGGAGTGCACACCCCTCAAGGACAGGCTGTCCTGAGCAGTTTTTCTATTGACCAACAGCACCTCACTCTTGTCTGGCTTGAGTTTCAGTTTACTAGCCCTCAACCATCTCATTACCATCTCCAGGCCCTTGTTCAGGGTTTCCAATGGGTCGCATGATGCAGCTATTAAGGAGGAGATCATATTTGGTGCTGAAATGAAACCCTGCCCTCAAGTCATAATTGGCTTATGGTGACCCCCTGTTGGGGTTTTCATGGCAAGAGAATAACAGAGGTGGTTTGCCATTGCCTGTCTCTGCATAGCAACCCTGGCCTTCATTGGAGGTCTCCCATCCAATTGCTAACCAAGGCCGGCCCAGCTTAGCTTCTGAGATCTGATGAGATCCGGCTTTCCTGGGATAAGCCCAGAGCAGTGACTCATGAAGAGATATAACAGGGAGCCTCAGCTGAACAACAATAATAAATGTGCTTATACACTGCTCTTCTAGACACTCAGAGCAGTAAACAAAGACATTGATATTATTTTCCCCACCGTACAGCTAGGGTGCCGGGGCTGAGAGGGGGGGGCTCGCCAAGGCCACCTGCTGAGCTCATGGCAGAGGTGGGAATCGAACTGGCAGAGTGAGGATTCGCAGCCCCACTACTTTGGGCTCGCTGAGCCTTGGCACCTTTCCAGCCCTGGTCTTCTTCTACGCCTCTGCTTCACCACTGCTCGCAAACGCCGAGCGGGGGCCAGGCAGAGCCGGAGCGCTCCCCGCCCCCCCCACCGCGAAGCCTGAATCCCGCGGAAGGCAGGACCCGGCAGACGCCTCCAGCGCCGGCAGGGAGGGGAGCGCTTGGCCGGGGCGGGCTTCTGCCTCGCCCGCCTCTCGGCGCGCCTCCAGCCCGGCCAGTCACCAGGGGCGGGCAGAGGGACGCGCGGGGCCGGCCAGGTTAGCCGCTCCTCCCGCCCAGCCTCCCGCCCGCGCCTCCTTCTGCGGCTGGCCTCCCGCCCGCGGCTGGAGAGGGCTCCTCGGGAGTTGGCACCCTCCCGCGGGGCCCGCCCGGCGGCGCCAGCCAATCGCAGCCGGGGGAGGGCGGGGCGAGGCCGGCTGGCTGCACCTGTGCCCTCCCGGGGCGGCCCGGCGGTGACTCACCTGGACGGCGGCGGCGGCGGCGGCGCAGCGCAGTGCGAGAGGCTCGGCTTGGTTTGGCTCGGCAGCCGCGCAGGAGCGGAACGGAGCGCGGAGGGGCTGTGGCCGGCGGAGGAGCGCCCCGCCTGGAGCCCCTCCTGGGAGCGAAGGCGCCTCTCCGGCGGCGGCTGGCGAGGGGCAGCAGGCCGGGCCGGGCCGGGGGGCTGAGCGAGCGGGTCCCGCCTGCGCCTCGCCCGCAGCATGTCCGCCCGCGACAGCGTGCAGATCCCGGACGACCGCGACTTCGGCCTCTTCCGCACCGAGTGCGACGCCGACGCGGGCTGGACGCTGACCTACAGCAAGGGCGGCGTGGGCGTGTGGGTGCAGGCGCTGGAGGCCGAGCGGGCGCTGCACAAGATCAAGGTAGGGGCAAGGGCGCGGGCCAGCCAGGGGGAGGGCGCCGGCGCCGGGCCCCAGCCCTGCAGGGACGCTTGCCAACCTCCAGGCAGCGGCGGGGGATCTCCCGGAACCGCAACTGCTCTCCGGGCCACGCTGCTGTGGAGGGTGATCTCGGTAGCGTGGCGGTGCCTTGACGCGGCCCCTCCTCTCGCCACTCCAAATCTCCAGGAATTTCCCAACCTGGAGCTGGCAACCCTGCCTACGGGGGCCATGTTTCCCGGTAAGGGACAAGCCACGGACCAGGGGAAAGTTGTGCGCCTCTGAGGACTTCCTGCCGGTTCTTGCCTCAGCGACTTCTGCCGGGGCCACTTCTGGTTTTCGCTGCCTCTTTTTCACCCCCCAGCTCGTGCTGCAGGGAACCGGAGGTGGCTCAGGGTGCTGGAGGCAGGGCAGGGCGGAGAGGGCAGCTCAGCAGCAGTCGTGAAAGCGACAAGGAGCTGTGCAAAAACACACTTGTGGTGCTCTGGCCGATGGTTTCCCTAGGGCTTGCGTGCCAGCTGTTCCCAGGGGGGGTTGCTGGAAGAAAGGCTTGGAGGCTTGACCTGTTCTTCCTTCCTTCCTTTGCAGGACTAGAAAAGCCATCTTCTTAACAGGGCATTTTGTTGTCGTCCCCGCGCCCCCCCCCCCCCCGCCCCTGTCCCCAGTCTGGAGCTTGACCTAAAAATGAATGGCGGTGCAATTCATTTCGAAATCCGGCTGCACAATCCTAGTTAGGCAAACACAGATTCCTCTACTTAATCAAATTCCCCATCTTGCCCTCGCTGTTTCTTAGCGTGGCCAAATTGCTTCCCAAGGACAGGAGATTTCAATAAGTCATTCTGTGAGATGACATCTTGAAGGGGACCAGGCTGGTGTCGGAGAATGCTGGATTTCAGGCTTAGAATAACTCTTTGTCTGCTATAAACTGATGAAGAATTCTGTGAAACCTGAATGCTTGCATGCTCCCGTTCCAGCCCAAGTTTATCTGAGAAGAGAGCCGCTTCCTGTACTCTGCAGCCCTCCCGCAAGTGTCCTAGTTAACATTACAAAGTGTAATTATCCTCATCATTTAAGTTAGCTCTGGGGAAGTGATAGCCCAAAGATCAGCAACATTAGGAGATCTGGGGAGGCAGTCTGGTGAATAAGGAAGTCCTGAGTTTGACTCTTGTCTCACTGGGTGGCCTTACCCAAAGTCCCCCTCCTTGCCCTCAGCCCTTCCTTATGGGAGTCATGATACTGACCTACCTCACAGTGTTGTTGTAAGGATTTATAGTAAGGCTAGTAACAAAGCCTGTTGTGGGAAAAAATACAATGGGCTCTAGAAAGGGGAGGGCGGGCAGGTGGGCATTGCCTCCTCTTCCGTGACTGATCCTAGCTGGGTGAAGGCGGCGGTGGGGGGGGGGCAGACATTGCTGCCTGCTCCGCTCCTCCTGACCCGGCCGAGTGAAGGAGCTTGGAATAACGTAGGCAGCTTGGAATACTCTGTGTTTATTATTAATGATTTCTGAAGCACTTTTTACTGTACTAAGTAAAAATATATCTTGCTCAAAGTCTCTCTGGAATACAGTTTGAATTTGCCCATGCTGTCCGACAGACAATGCACTAAGATGGATTCGGTGGTTTTTTTGATCCTGTTTGAATTTTGCATAATTACGTCTTATCCTGGATTTCCTAGAGTGCATAGCCCTTTGCTCCTGCACTATATATATATATTTTCTTATATATAAATGTCTCCCTCATGAGGAACCAGGGCAGGCATCTGATAAAGTGGGGGAATGCTTATTCTGTGTGAGATAAAACCTTGCATTGCAAAGCTGCTGATTTAGTTTTCCTGTAGTGGACTAACATAGCCGTTGTTTAGGAGATGTTCTTGTATCTCTCTTTGGATTTAAAAGCCGCTGTGCTGGATCAGGCTTGTGGTCCATCATCTAGATCCCTGGAAACTTTTGAAGTGTTCACAGCGCTTCATGCACATGATCTTAGTTATCTCTCCAAGAACCCTGTAAGGTAGAGCAGTGTCATAATTCCCAGCCTGGAGTCGGGGGAAGCAACGACCGCATCCTTGTTGAGGTTCGCCTGGTGGGAATGTGGCAGAATCGAGGTCTGCGCTGAGCATTTCCTGGCTGAGAACTCCAATACATAGTCTGTGCATTGAGCCACCCATGGATTGGCACAGTGATGGGCCATCAGAAATATATTTTATTTATTCATTTACTTACTTCATTTGTAGTTTGCCTGTTTTCCCAATGGGCCCCCAAAGCGATTTGCATCAGTCTCCTCTCCTGTATTTTATCCTTCCAACAACCCTGTGAGGCAGGCTAGGTGGAGAGCGTATGACTGGCCCAAGGTCGTCCAGTAAGCTTCCCCCGATGGTTGGAGGGACAACCTAGGTGATTGAGATACATGGCAGGCTGGGCCACGTGGCCTTTACCATGGCAGTGGTCAGATTTGGGGATCCGTTGACTGTTTGCCACCTCCTTGTCTTAACCCAAAAGCGGGGAGGTCTTTTCAGTATGGAAGGCTGTTCTCTCCGTGATGGTTCTCCAGTACTCTTGGGGCATTGCCTTCTAAGTCCGGGCCATGTCTTGGTTCAGGGGCTTGGCATGCCAGCCGCAGCACAAGCGGGACCTATGAATGTACCTCTGGGGGTGATAAAATACCTTGCACTTGATTTGGTTCATTGGGTGCCAATCTGCACATTCCCAACTAACCACCAAGCCAAACTGCAGTGGCTGTTTCATAATACCCCACACACTGTGAACCTGCCAAAAGTTTCTTTCCGTGTTGTGCCCATGAAGCAGTGGAAACCTTCTTCTGTCCTGACAGCTTCTCGTTAGACCCTCGTTCATCATCTTCTCTCCCCGTTTGTAGATGTCAGGCTTTTAGCTATGATCCTCTTACTTAATCGCATCCAGAGACAGCCGGCTGATAAATCTTCCAAGGCAAAACTAATGTCTCCGTGCCCATTAAAGTTTCACGGCACTTAGGGGCCGAAGGTCAATTTTGACTGGAAGCTGGGAAGCCCTTGATTTTCCTTCTGTCTCTATGACTGAAAGCATTCATTACTTAAGTGAGGCAGAAACCCCATTGTCAGGGGTCAAAGGAACTTGAATTTCTTACCAGTACTGTCTCTTGGGGGGCGGGGAGGAGGTGACTGTGCCCACTTACTTGGATTTGCCTGTATTCATTGTGGCTTTAAAAGGAGAATCTGAAAAAAAAAACCAAGGCAGAGAATTGCAGCTGTCTCTTGTAGAATGGCTCGATAGATCAATTCATCTGTTAGGTGTGTTGCCAGCTGACCAGGAAGAAACCTTCGGCATGCTCTTGCGCCTTGAACAGCCACTTGCTCTCTCTGCAGAAATCAGACGCTGAACCTTTCTCCAGCAGGGAACTCAAACTGACCCCTACTAATGTTTGAACCTCACTCTGCTCTCAGAGGCACAGGAGCACAGTGCCGGGTTGAAATTTGGCTGCCCAAGACCTGCTGTCCATGTCCTTTGAGCTAGGCAGAGTCTGTGAACAAGATTTATTCTGAAAGAGGAAGTGAGGGGTGGGGGGAAGGTGCGGTTGATTTATTTATTTACTTTATTTATAGTTCGCCTTTCTCGCTAGTTGTCCAGGTGGATTACATGATAGTAAACAGCGCAGCCAGACAGCACGAGACAAGCAGTGAAAGATGAGTTAACTTGACAATCAGTTAACAAGAGACGTAGCAGGGGGGTGGCAGAGTTTTCGGCCTGAGGGTCAAATCTGTATCTCTTTTTGCTTTTGCGGGTTCTGAGTTGGACACCAGCTCTTTCTGCTGGAGACTTTTGGAAACAGGCGGAGACCCAGATCATAGAACAGAATCATAGAGTTGGAAGGAACCGCTGGGGTCATCTAGTCCACCCCCCTGCACAATGCAAGAAATTCACAAATATACCCCCCCTCCCCGTGACCCTTACTTCATGCACAGAAGATGGCAAAACACCGTCAGGATCCCTAGCCAAACTTGCCTGGGGAAAATAGCTACCTGACTCCAAGGTGGCGATCGGCCTTACCCTGAGCATGTAAGAAGGGGCCATGAGAACTAAGCACTGATGTAACCCTTCCTGCCCTCCCTCTCACGATCTGCCCAGGTTCACAGACTCAGCATTGCTGTCAGATGGCCCTCAAGCCTCTGCTTAAAAACCCTCCAAAGAAGGAGAGCCCACCACCTCCCGAGGAAGCCTGTCCCACTGAGGGACCACTCTAATTGTCAGGAAGTTCTTCCTAATGTTTAGATGAAAACTCTTTTTAATTTCAGCCCGTTGGTTCTGGTCCGACCTTCTGGGGCAGTGGAAAACAACTCCGCGCCATCCTCTCTATGGCAGCCCTTCAAGTACTTGAAGATGGTTATCCTATCCCCTCTCAGTCTTCTCCTCGACAGGCTAAACATTCTGAGCTCCTTCATCCTTTCCTCAGAGGACTTGGTCTCCAGACCCCTCACCATCTTCGTTGCCCTCCTCTGGACACGTTCAAGCTTGTCAACATCCTTCTTAAACTGTGGTGCCCAAAACTTGAACACAGTACTCTAGGTGAGGTCTAACCAGAGCAGAGTAGAGCGATACAGAGAGAGTAAGCTGTCCTCTCCCTTTCTGGGGCTGTGACGGACCTTTGACCCTTGAGCTCTTTTCTTCAGGAGCACCAGATCGCAGGCCAATTCTGTGCTCAGGTGGGCTGACGCTATTAAGCAGCTCGGAGCCTGGATAAACGCCACCCGCCGTGGGCCAGATGTGGCCCCTGCCGTAATCTGCCTGCCTCTGTTATATAGCCTCCTAAATCCTATCTCATAGGGATATTGTATTACGTTTACTCCAGTCAATTAATCCATCTGTTTAAGACAGATAAGCAAGGGTGTGTTTGCACTGGCTGATTACGGGCAGCCCCAGCGTTTATTGCTCCCAGAACCTCTCTGCTTTGAACAGCTGCTCCTCAAGCACAAAGCCGATGGAGCAACTTCTCTGACTGCTCTCCCGGGAAGGGAAAAGGGGACCCTGGTTGGTTTCTGCGGTGGAGGTGGGCCCATTATAGAAAGGTGGCTCGTTTATCATTCGTTTACTGGCCACATGCAGTGGTGGTATTCTGCCCGGTGGTGGTGGTGGAAAGTGCTGCCAGGTGGCAGCCGACTTACGGTGACCCCTCATGGGGTTTTCAAGGCAAGAGACTAACAGAGGTGTTTTTCCATGGCTGGGCTCTCCGTAGCAACCCTGGACTTCCTTGGTGGCCTCCCGTCCAAGCATTAACCAGAGTCAATCCTGTGTAGCATCCAGTGAGATCAAGCTAGCCTGGGCTGGGCTGTCTAGGCTGTTTTGGTTCCACATAGGCAAGTTATCCCTGGAAGCTACTCATGTTTGTCATGAACAGCACATTGTATGCAAATAAGTGTGTACATTGGAGCATTCTTCAGGATGGGTAGCCGTCTTTGTCTGCCTGTAGCAGTAGAAAAGAGCAAAAGCCCAGTAGCACCTATAAGACTACCAACACACATGGTAGGGGATGAGTTTTTGTGAGTCACAGCTCACGTCTTCAGGTGCAGCTAGAATGTGAGTCCATCTGTCCTCATATCTTGGAGAGTGGAGTGATTGCAGAAGCCAAATGACAATAGCCAGTGAATGACAACAGCAGGCAAGATTGAATAGGGTGGGGTATGCAGAGGGGTGGTTGGTGTAGAGAAATCTGCATTGGTAATGAGACAGGAAGCCTAGATCTTGATTCAGTCCAGGTGACTGCATTGTCTTGAGCTTCGTTATCAGTTGCTATTCAGCAGTCTCTCTTTCTAATCTCCCTTTGAAATTCTTTTGCAGGATAACTGGAACATTGCGGGTTATATGTGGTACTTAATTTCTTATATGAGTGTTTGGGGTGCCGGAAACTTTACTTTACTTTACTTTACTTTACTTTACTTTACTTTAATTGAATTTTTATACCGCCCATCTCCCGAAGGACTCAGGGCGGTGTACAGCAAAAGTAAAACATACAAATATAAAACAATAAGAATATAAAATATAAACATATTAAATAATTTAACTAAAAACAGGACAATTCACTTAAAACTCATTTAGGCATCCTCTGACCCCAGACAGAGCCTAACCCCCAGTGTGTGGCAGATTGCTCTAGTCGTTCAGTGGCTACTGAAATGCACTTTGCACATGGTCAGAGGCTCTCTGTTCTTCGTTATTTGCATGTTCCAGAACTGATCCAGGAAGTGAAATTTCTAACCTTGGTATAACCCTCTTATATCTGCAGACGCCACTTTCCGTATCAGTGCTGTGGTTTTGCCCAAAGGTGACATGACGGCATCACTTACGGGCATCCGGGAAGTGATGTTGTCACATTGCAGACGATGTCATAATGTTGCCTAGAAGGGCCCCGCAACAGCCAGTAAGTTCCCCCTTTTCTTCCCCTACTTGCCAGCTGATGGGCTGCGGGGTGCACAGTCTGGGGGTGCTGGGAACCCTAAATATATCAACTAATTAGTAACCACAGTTATAAATAATGGCCTACATTTAAATTATTAGGAAAATACATTTAAATTATTAGGATGAATTTTTGGCAAACAGAAATGAGTTAAATAGAAAAGAGTCCAGTAGCACCTTTAAGACTAACCAATTTTAATGCAACATAAGCTTTCGAGATCCACAACTCTGTCAGATGCATGTGACGAAGAGAGCTGTGGTTCTCGAAAGCTTATGCTACAGTAAAGTTGGTTAGTCTTAAAGGTGCTGCTGGACTCTTTTCTATTTTGCTACTACTGACTAACATGGCTAACTCCTCCGGAGAAATGAGTTAGATTTTACTTGGTGGATGAATTTTGTGCAGTTTCGAAAGCTTGCACCCTGGATTGTGAGTGCTGTTCTAGAAGCACTGGAATTGCCTTGGGTTTGCTGCCCCTTTTATAGCTGTGCAATAGGCAGAAATTTAACACATGTAGTTTCCAAAGCATTGCATGACTAGGAAGCTCTACCAGCTGAATTTCTGCCTGTTGCACTGAAGCACAGGCGCCCAGCCAAACAAAAAGGCAGCGATCCAAAGAGCAGCTCTGAAGAGCATCGGCTGTATCTTTGAAAGCAATTTCTTTGCAAACCCAAGCAAGGATGTGGAGAAACAGGCCGGGTCTTTTTTTAGAAGCCAAAGCTTCCAATTGTGCAGAGCTGACAGCTTTTAAATTTTTTTTTTTTTTTGTGCCGCGGCGTTTACACTCTGCAGATTCAAAGCTTCCCACTCCCTACGGGGGAGCAAGTTTTAGCTCATTGTTGAGTAAATGGAAAGCCTCTCTCTCTCTCTGTGCCGGCGGGAGACGCTTCATGTCGGCCCAGAATTCACACTCAAGCAAGATAAAGACTTTTTGTTTTGGGGGACAAAAAGATATGAAAAATATTGCATCTTCCTCCCAGGCCCGAATCTGGTACTTCAAATAAATACTGAGAAGTGCAGGGTCAGAGCCATTCAGAGACTGCCTGAAATTCCAAGCCAATTGCTGCGCCTGGAAAGATCTCTGGGTTCGTCATTGTGAGGCCGAGGGCCCCTTCTGTAAGGCCAGGTGGAGCAGACGTCTGGAGGAGCAAATTTCTTTAAAGGTGGCAGAACTGGAGACAGACAGATGGACTGACAGGTGCATGATGTTCTCCTGGGCTCAGGCGCATTTCCACTTCAGTTCCTTGAGGCTCGTCTGGGAGAACGTCCGGGTGGATTGTACCCGTCCCTTTCAGGTTTTTATACAGCTGTGGTTTCCTTCCTTCCTAGCTCCTGACCAGAGCTGTACACAACTTTCTTCAAAAATCTAAATCAATTTTGCCAATAGATAGACAAAAAGCTTGTCATGCTTAAAAAAAAATCTGACATGGTTTCACGTTCTGTATTCATTACTCAAAAGGCTGTAGATAATGGGGTGAGAAGATATTTTGGTTTGAGGTTCACAACTGGGTCTTGGCCCAGAGGAAGCTGCACTGAAAGGAAATGGTTCTGCAAGATACTTTGGTAAAGGGATAAGAACTGTGGACTATACTATACATTTGTCTGTTGCTGTAAGCATGCTCCTACTAGGCAGTTTCCACATTGTTTAATGTCCCCTGCTTAATTGCTTATGCTCTATTTCACCTATGCATCAGATTTCTGCATTTTTCAGGTTTCTGCAGTCCGAATCCTACTGCATTGTTTACTGGATGTCTCGGTCGTTGACCCTGTTGACTTTACCGTGTGTGATCTGACTTGAGTCTTAGTGAGAAAGATCCAGAGGAGTTAGCCATAGTAGCAAAATAGTCAAGAGTCCTGGAGCACCTTTAAGACTAACCAACTTTATTGTAGCATACGTTTTCGAGAACCACAGCTCTCTTTGTCAGATGCAACCGTCAGGCTCTCGAAAGCTTATGCTACAATAAAGTTGCATCTGACGAAGAGAGCTGTGGCTCTCGAAAGCTTATGATACAATAAAGTTGGCTCGTCTTAAAGGTGCCCCTGGACTCTTTACTATTTAGTAAGAAAGGTGGCCTTATAAATAGATAGGTAGGTTGGATTTCAGCTCTTCCTCTTTCAGTGTTGGTAACTCCTGGAAGATGGGTTCTGTGTAGCTCAAAAGTTTGCATGCTTTATTGTGAATACTAGTGAACACAGCATTTGCTTGAGATTCCCCTGATCTGTTTAACTTCTTAACTGAAGCCAAATGTCGTGGCATTTATTAGCCAGGGGTTGGAGGATGAGCTCTGTGTCATTTGGAAACCTTGCACAGTCTGTTGTGAACAGACTCTAATTTGAACTGACTCTGAATTCACGGCCCCTGATTTGTGCAGACACCGACCCCTCACCTTGTTCTTCAGGTCCAGCATGAACACAAGTTGGTAATGCCAGAAGAGAGCAGAATTTTTGCTTCTCAACTGGACAGACCAGTTCTCCCTGTTCTTTGGACACGTCCTCTTAACTTTTTCACTTGCCTTGTCGTAAAAGGCAAAAACTACTTCCTCTAGATAGAGATCCCTGAGGAAGCTCTTGCCCACGTCCTGTCTCAGGTTTGCTAATTCTCCGATTGTTATCTGTGAATTGCAAACACCAAAGCTTTGCAGGAGTTACTGGAAGCGAAGTCTCCCTGCGGCTTAGGCCTGGGACCTGTTTTCAGTGCCGGAGCCTAGTCATGGGACGTCGAAGTGATGAGAAAGAAAGGTGACTTTGAACATGCACAGAGTACCTCTTCTTCACGGCGGCACAATTAGTGCTTGTCTCTTTGCATCACAGATTAGGCAGAATCCAACTTCCGGCACAGAATAATTATTTCTTGTTCACAGAATTGCTCAGGGAGTTGGGGAGCCCGCCTGTCCCGCAGGCAGCTGCACTTCCCCATAAGGGGCAGGTTCGTAGCTTAGTGCGTCTTCCTGGCCTGTGGCTAAGGGCTTGGGTCTTCTCTGTGGCACGTAGCACCTTTTGCCAGCTTTGGCAGATGCACCGGCTGTACCCCACGCCTTGAAAAGTGGGACTTGTCCCTTGTCAGATTCAGGCTAGACTACTGTAATGTGCTGTTCAACGGGCTGCCTTTGAAGACTGTTTGAGAATGCAGCAGTGAGATCGCTGCTTGGGATTTTTACCCATTTCCCAAAACATCTATTTCCAGATGCAAGTCAAAGTGATTGTCTTTAATGCCCTAAACATCTAGGGACTGGGTTATGGGAAGGATTGCTTTCTCCCCTCCTGTCCTGCCCATCCACTCAAGTTCCCATCCCAAGCCCTTCTCTCTATGCCATAGTTGCTGTGTGGTGTCAAGGGACAGGGCCTTCTTAGTAGTGGCGTCCCAGCTGTGGAATGCCCTCTCCCTGGAGGCTTATCCTCTTTCTACTTTGCTGGCTTTTCACCAGAATTTTTGCTTTTTGTTTTTCCATCCTCTCTGACATTTTCACAATGCTACCCCACTCAGAAGTTTATGGGCTGGCCTGCGTTGTGAATTATTTACTTCATTTATAGTCAGCCTTTCTCACTGAGGCTTGGTTATGTTATGGGACTGATTTGCTTAGTTATTGCATCCCTAGGACGGTGTTACTGCTAAGAGTTTTACTGTCAGGAACTTTTGGAATGATTTTTAACTTTCTGAATTAATTTGTTTTTGCAAGCTGCCTCACGCAAGACTTAGAAGATGCATAACAGAAAAACAAATAGTACCTCCACTCTTTTCTTCCAAGGCGTTCAGGCTGGCCTTCATAGGATTTTTGCCTCTCACAACAGCCCTGTGGAGAGTGGATTCTTTTTGTACATTCAAGATATACATGAAGGCAGGCACAAGAACTATCATGGGCAAAACCTTTTGCTTTTGATCGTCTGGCTTTCTGTGTTGGCCAGAGGCATTGCAAGAAATCTGGAAATTAATTAAGATCAACTTTGCTAAACCTGAGTGTCCAGACAGCTGTGGTCTAAAGCTTTCCGTGCGGACCCTGCAGCACCCTTTTATAGGCAATGTACCCTCATAAAGGACTTTTATGTGCCATTTAGTTCCATACAGGGATAAGAACTGCAACGTGCCGGCATTTAGCTTCCCACTGGGAATACGTCAGGAATGACTGCAACCAATGTCTGGGACATTCAGTAAACAGTACAATAGGGTAAGGATAGCAGAGATTTGAAAACAAGCAGAGATCTGATATAGAGCAGAAGACAGTGCTGGACTAAAGCATAAGCAGATTGACACGACATATTACACAATGTGGAAACTCTCCAGTAGGAGCATATTTACATACAGACAGTACACCCTGATTTTCTGGGGTTTTGTGGTCAAGGAACGTGGCTGCAACTTCAAGATTAGGTGGTAGCAGAGGATTTTCAGCATGCTGGGAGCAAGTGTGGAATGTCTGAAGAACAGTAAATGGAGGAAAATGAATGCAAAGTATAGCTAAAAGTGACAGTTTTATGCAAATGGGAAAGACTTCACTTAGCAAGCTAAAGAGCCAGGCAGGAGAGAAGGGGAGTGGCTATCATCGGCCTTCCCTTCCAGCAGATAGTGGGCTCAAGTATATTCCTGATACTCCCTTGGGCATGATCTCTCACAACTCCATTCGGCAGCTTTGGAAAGGAACCAGTTCTGGGAATGGGACAATAGTACAGGTCAGTGTGGTATGAAATGATACATTCCAAATGAGAGACCTGGCAGTTAATGTTTAAACAGCTGCTGTGACCTGCTTTCAGCTGGCAGCGGTAGAGATCTGGCATGTGAACTGGGGGCAGGTTATATCCTGACATCCCCACTTCTGGAGATGGGAAAGATGCAAATCCCAAAACCATCATGCTGTAAGCTGGGCTAGAGAGTGATCCAGCGGAGAGATTAAGGCCCAACTCCATGCAAATTGCTCAGGCTCAACGCTGCCTGATCCGAGCGGCTGGATAGCTAGCCTTGCGAAACCAAAAGTTATTGGCCATCAGCCCAAGTAAAGCTCTTGGTACGGTAACAAAGTGGGAAACTCAAGACTGTCCCGTCTGACAACTCAGCAGTACAAAGCATGTGGATGTGTTTCCTTTCTGCATATATCTAGAAATATTATCTGTGTCCAAATATCAGTTTACACGCCGTGGTTTTCACGACAATGCTTTTGTCACGGGTCGAGATGTGGAAACAAAAACTGGCCCCGGATCTTCTGTTTTAAACATTTCCTAAGTGTGGCCGCTAAGCAAGGGCCTAGGGAAGGCAGGAAATAAAAGAGGTAGGAAAAGCTGGATATTCACTCACCCAACTCCTGTTAAGGCACAGAAGTGAAATACTTAAAATGCTCACAACAGTGTATGTGCTCCAATTGTGGGGGCTCAGTAGGAGGGGCCGTGCGTTGCCAGAGTGCAGTTTCGCTTAATTGCTTTTGGGCCAAGCAAAGAGCTATCAGCTGTGTACCCAAAAAGGACCCCTTCCTTTTTAGCCCAGCCTTTCCCCCCAGGTAAACGGGAGGCAGACTTTCTGCAGTGAAGGTTCCCCACATCCGTGCCGGGAAGTGATTCAGTGGCTGAATTTCCACCTGGGATGCAGCTGTTAACTTCCAGAATGTCCTATGACTGATGTCCCCCACATACTTGGAGTGAGTTTATTTGCAAATCTGGAACAATGGATCCTCCAGAGTTGAATCGTGACATAGGATTTTTCTCCCGTTACAGATGCTGATTTTCTGGTCTTTACACTCCCACTCTGCCCAGCCAGTTACAACATGTATTATAGCTAGCTTCCTGACACTCTAATTTGCAATACCTCCCACCTTTCCTTTTTTCCTTTCCTCATATCTGATGAAGGGAGCTTTGACTCTCAAAAGCTCATACGTTGGAAATCTAGTTATTCTCTAAAGTGCTACTGGATCCAAATCTTACTGTTAATTTTCATGCAGTCAATTTAATTTGCATCTTGTTTTCCTGAACATGACGGATGTCAAACTATAGAGAAAGGATAAGTTGGATCTTGCACTCTTTTTCTTGGATTTCTATTGTTAGTCTTTTCTGCTAGGATTTGGTGTGTGTGTGTGTTTTGGCCATTACACATATTTCCACAATGAGGACTAGAAGCATATTAAAATTATAAGTAGGATTCTCCAAAAGCTTATGATCTTTAATGGTCTCAGAATCTTTCCACTCTTTTGTGACACCTACAGAAAAAGCGGTGAGGGTGGGGGATAAGAAACCAGTTTTATCTCTTCCCTTCCTGGATGACAGGTGCCGATTGAGTAAATACTTACTGTACTTACGTTCCACGTATGGTTGGAATGTGGATGTCGTCAGGCAAGCCACGTAAAATAAGAGTTAATAAGGAACAAGGAGAAAAAAACCCCCAGAACCATTAGTGTCATTAAATATTTGCGTTGCTGTGTGGATCGTTTCCCAAAATGTAAATCCTCAAGACGCAAAGAAACAAAGTGCCATTAAGGAGGGAGAAATGGGAGGTGGACACATCTGTCCGATGGGGCTCAGTCTCCAGTTTCTTTCAGCGCAACTTGCGCAAGACAACTTCCCCACAGGAGAAGAGGCAGCCGAGCATGTGTCTGCTTGCCCGAGACATCCCGCATCATCCTGAACGCTGCAGTCTGGCAGGGCTGGTTTTGTAACGTGTCATCAGTTGCAAGAGGAGCTATACAGACAGCTAGTCAGTTTTTTGCATGTCTGGACTTTGTGGTCGTTCTGCTGTTGGTGTGGTTCTTTCTGAAAACCCTCTGTTTAGCCCTCTTCTCTGTTAATAGTTGTGAGTCGGGACACCAGGCAGTTCTCTGTATGTGCCTTGCAGTTGGTGGGTAGGTGGCTTTGGTTTGGGGGGGAAATGCCACATACCTTTTAAAAGCTAAATATGATTGCTGTCTTTAAGTATTTAGGAGCAGGGCTTTTTTTCAGGGGGAACGCGGGGGAATGGAGTTTCAGCACCTCTTGAAAATGGTCACATGGCTGGTGGCCCCGCCCCCTAATCTCCAGACAGAGGGGAGTTTAGATTGAGTGGCGTGGAGGGCAATCTAAACTCCCCTCTGTCTGGAGATCTGGGGGGCGGGGCCACCAGCCATGTGACCATTTTCTTCAAGGGCAACCCACTGAGTTCCACCACCTCTTTCCCCAGAAAAAAAGCCCTGCTTAGGAGGCTGTCGCTTAGGGGAGAGAAGGGGGTTGTTCCTGTGGGCAACAGAAGATAGGACTCGAAGCAACGGGTTTCAGCTACAGGAGGGAAGGTACCGGCTGGGCATTAGGAAAAGCTGCTTCCTGTTAAGAGTAATCCAGCAATGGAATCAGCTCCCTGGGGAGGTGGTGGTTCCCCCCCCCTCATTGGCAGTCTTCAGGGAGCGGGTGGATGAATACTTGTTGGGGATGCTTTAGGCTATTCCTGCATTGGGCAGGGGGTTTGACTAGATGGTCTGTAAGGACCCTTCCCACTCTAGGATTCTAGGATTCTTTAACAAATAGAACGACTGTCAGCACAGTTCTCTTCTGTTGCCAGACCTCTTTGACTTTGCTGATTGGAAAGCTTTGATTGCAGTTCCGTAGCCAATTTCCTCACACATTCTATTCTGCTCAAACTGACTTCTTTGAATTCTCTGCACTGGATGTTGGGTAAATGTATGAAAAATATGACATTCATTCGTTCCTCCATTCCTATTCTGATTCGTGTTTATTACCTATTTTTCCGATTCACTTTTTCATTAGTTTGGGAACGAGCGCATATCCCCGTTAGGATTTTCAAACAGACTGCAGTACCATTTCAAGCTAACACGTGGCAGCATGAAGTGCCTTAACGTTGGGTGGTTTTGCCCCGAGAGCCACGGCTTTCCAGGGTTTGCAGAGTGATTCGTGCTGCAAAGCGCTCCAATGGGATCCAGCGGCCTCCGCGTAGCTCGTGGGAAGCGTGCTTGAATTGCCAGGATTTTTCACCTTCCGCGTGAAATCACGGTTGCGCCTTCCGTGTGGTTTTCCTGTACAGCCTGTCCACAGCCCTCCAGAAGGGAAGGTGGGGGGTGGGGTGGGTGTTTCAGACTGAAGGGGGAGGGGATCTGCTTGGCGTGCCTCAGTTTCCTTCCCTTGCCTCTCTCGCCTGCCTTCCCCCACCTGCCTCTCCCAGCCTGGGAGCAAATGTCAATATTGACCCAAGGATGCCGTGAAACTCCTGCAGCTTCCTGGAACTGTTGCTGTGTGCCGCATGGGCACGGAGGCTGCCTTTACCGGCTCCCTCGTAGGGATTAGAGTCCGCCTTGCTTTTCCCATGGCTGCCTCAGCCTGCAGGTGTTGGTAGAGAAGATTGCCATCCGAGCACCGCCACTTCCCCATGACTCATCGTCCACAGAGTCTGCTGTGGTCTGGCTGCCTGCGTTTCAGGAGGCAGCCGATGGCCCGCTGAGCGGCATCCTGGCTGGCTCCTCCTGCCTCCTTGCCAGGCCTGGAGCTGAGCAGGCACTGAAAGCTGGGCCAGCCCTTGATGGAGGCAATGAAAAGGTCATCCCTGTTACTAAAGGCACAGCGAAGCCTGGTGGTGCGTATGCATTCCTCTTTGCCGATCGTTCCGACCCAGCCATATCCGGGGAGCTCTCTTCCCCAGAGGCTGAGAAAATCCTGCGGCCGAGCCTTGCTCAGGTGCAGTTTACGTCTGGCTTGGCCCACCCTTGCACAGGTCACTCTGGAAACAGGTCTCTTCCACTGGGCAGTAAATTATGCAAAACACACGCACTTGCATTTTCTTCTTTTGAATAATTGATTCTGTGTTTTTCTTGATTAGGACTGAATCTTACATAAGGACATTTCACCCTGTATTTCCTGAATTCTGTGATATTCTGACCCTGCAGTTTGTTTTAGTCAAACCTCCTACCTCGAAGGTCTATCTAGTGAGGACCCCTACTTTGTATATGCAGAAGTGGGCTCTAATTGGGGTTGCTAACCCTGGGTGAGGAAATTCCTGGAGATATGGGGGTGGAGCCTGGAGAGGGCGGGGTTTGGGGAGGCGAGGGACCTCAGAGGGGTGTAATGCCATAGAGCCCACCCCCCAAAGCTGACATGTTCTCCAGGGAGATTAACCTGTGTGTTGTCTGGAGACCAGTTGCAATTCTAGATCACCAAGCTCCACCTGGGAGGTTGGGAGCCCTAATTCCAATCCATAAAGCCCTGAATAAACTGCTATCAGAACCCAATTTTTGTTACAGTTACTAGTCTGGAATTATTCTGCTTCTGATATCTAGGTTCAATTTCAAGGCTGTTTTTAATTAATTAATTACTTAATGTCATTTATAGTCCAGCTTTCTCACTGAGGGCCAAGCTACACATGACGAATGACACTTGAACGGCAAGTGGATTGAGTGGAGGGCAAGTGAACAGGGAGAAATACACTTGCCGTTCAAGTGTCATTCGTCATGTGTAGCTTGGCCCTGAGACTCAAGGCGGATTACACATTGTGATAGTACAGTCAGTATCAAGGACGTTTCCATAAACAATGCCAGTAAGTAAATACAAAGACAGAGCATTAGCAAGAATCCAATACAGAGTTGAAGAAATGCTGAAACAGAACATAAGCAATTCTAGGGCTGACATTAGACCACATGAAGCACATATAGGTAGCACATAGGAGCACATATTTAAAGCAACAGATAATATGTAAGACAACATAGTGGTGAAGTCTGTGGTCATAAGCAAAGCATCTGAGACCCCTCTCTTCAATATAGCCCTCCTATCTGAGTAAAAAGCCTTTTTGAATAATTCCGTTTAGCATTGTTTGCAGAAAGCTAGGAGAGTGGGGGCTGTTCCACAAGGTAGGGGCCACCACAGAGAAAGCCCGTGTACAGGCTGCTGTTGATTTCGCCCATGTGCAGGGTGGCACCTGCAGGAGACCCTGTTTGGAAGAGTGAAGCTGCCGTGCAGAAACATAGGGAGGGAGGTGGTCCCACAGGTATGCTGGACCCAGGCCGTGAAGAGCTTTGTAAGTGATAACCAATACCTTGAACTGAGCACGGTAACTGATGGTTAGCCAATGGAGCGACTGTAGGATGGGAGTGACGTTCATGCTCCTGCGCGCTCCTGATAACAGTCTTGCCAAAGCATTTTGCACCAATTGGGGTCTCCCAGTTTACTTAAATGGGAGACCTCTGTATAGTACATTACGGTAGTCAAGTCTTGATGTTACCATAGCATGGATCCAAGTGGCCAGGGCTGGAATCTTGCTATCTACAAATTTAAAGAAAGAAGAAAAGAGACCCAAGTTGCAGAAATGTGAATCCTGTAACGGGTTGCAAACTGGAAATCTCCCAGAATTATAACAGTCCTCTGGACTACAGAGATCTGTTCCCTTTGGAGAAAATGGCGGTTTTGGAGGATGAGCTCTGGGGTATTATACCCTGGTGAGGTCCCTCCCTTCCCCCATCACCCCCAAATCTCCAGGAATTTCCCAACCAGGAGCTGCCTGCGCTCTTTCCTGCCTGAAGAGTCACACTGGATTTATTTGTATATCCGATGAAGGGAGCTCTCAAAAGCCCAGGCCTTGGAAATCTAGTTGGTCTTTTTGGTGCTGCTGGACCTGAATCTTGCTCTTCAACTACAATCACAACTAACCACCTGAAATTATTTGTTATTTATAATCCGCCTTTCAGAGTCTCAAGGCGGATGACAGTGTGCATCAATACAGTCAATTTCAAAGGCTTTTCAACAAACAATATAATAGAGTATATACATATACATTTGCAAAGATTTAAAACCAGCAGGAATCCAATATAAATTTGAAGCAATGCTGCGACAAAGCATAAGCGACTGACATATTAAAGAATATAAGAACTACCTAGTAGGATCCTACATACAGCAAAAGTCTCTTTACTGATCATGTGTCTTTGAGACCGCTTCCTTTTGGTACTGCCCTCCCATCTGAATAAAAAGCCCCCTTGAATAATTCAGTTTTGCATTATTTGCAGAAGGCCAGGAGAGTGGGAGCTTTCCTGTTTTTTCAGACAGGCCATTCCGAAAGATGGGCCCCCCCACAAAGAACGCCCGTGTGCGGGCAGCTGCTGATTTTGCCCATGTGCAGGGTGGCACCTGCACAGGGCCCTGTTCAGATGAGTGACGCTGCCGTCGTGGGACCAAGGTCGGATGCCTTTGCTTTGCAGCGTTTCTACATCCTGCTCTGAACTCTGAAGAGGGAAGGAGTTAAAAGAAAGGCATTTTAAAAAAATCACACATTAGAAACACACATTCGAGTGGCAGCTTTTGAACGCCTGCTGGGCCCTGCCGAGTAAATGTTTTGGTGAAGCGAGCAGCAGCTGCTGCTGCTTGGCATGGTTGGGAAGCGGGATGCGAAAGCTACCTGGGCTGGGATCGACACTCCCTATCGAGAGGGTAAAAATAGCAGTCGGGTTTGACACGTTCCTTCGAACTCGGTCGCTGATCCTTGAAAGTGCTACAGCCGCCTCTCCCCGCCTTTCTCTGTGTGTTGCTTCCCCCCCCCCCAAACCGCCTCCCTGCTTTCCTAGCTCCTCTGCCTGCTCACCCGGACAGCTCCCTGCACCTTGCAAGCAATTGTGCCAAATCCAGAGACGGCCTTACATTTGGACCAGTGTTCCCGGTGGCTTCTCTTCCTCTCCCTGATGTGCACGCACACCCTTCTCTAAGCTGTTCTGCTCTCCCAGGCTCTTAACACACTTGGGGAGGGGAAAACATCTGGGGAGGGGGGAGGTCTGTTTCCGTAAGGTAACGTGCAGGAGTGTGGGCTGTGGCCTCGGTACATTGGCCAGTCTGGTTGAGACAGGACAGATCATAGAGAATCGTAGGGCTGGAAGGTACCTCCAGGGTCATCTAGTCCAACCCCCTGCACAATGCAGGAAATTCACAACTACCTTTCCCCACACCCCCAGTGACGCCTGCTCCGTGCCCAGAAGATGGCAAAACACCGTCAAGATCCCTAGCCAAACTGGCCTGGGGAAAATTGCTTCCTGATCCCAAAGTGGTGCTGTGCGTGTAAGACGGGGCCACGAGAACTAAGCCCTGATGCAACCCTTCCTGCCCTCCCTCTCATGATCAGTCTTTGGAAAGACTTTCCTTGTGACTGAACTTGCACTCAGCTCAGATTTTTGCACTTCCGTCTGAAAGCCGCAAAGATGCCCTCGAGTGCATTTGGGATCTGACGTCAGATGCTAAAAATGGCCCGTTCTTCTGCATTGTAAATATTCCAGGAGCCCAGCAAGCCCGACTTGCTGACGTGGCCCCCGCAAGTGCTCCGTCCATGAGCCCTGGCGTGGCATCAGACACAGCAAGGAAAAGCCGATCCATAATTTGTGACCTAAATTATATGTTAAAGTGTAGCCTACATTCTCATTTCTTTCATCCTTTCCGCTCTGCATTGGCTCCTCTTTCTCTGGAAGTGCTTCAGGCTCTGACTTTGGCAGTTCTCCAAAGGAAGGGAGTTGCAATAACAGGCGGAGAGTGAGTAGGAGGGGAGGGGAGAGTGAACTTAGCATGAGAGAGTGTGGTTGGGGTGCTGAGCTCGACCTGAGGAGACTCAGGTTCCAATCCCCCCACTCTGCCATGAAGCTAAGTGGGTCAATCCCTGTCTCTCGGCATAACCTACCTCACAGGGTTGCTGTGAGGATAACATGAGCTCCTTGGAGGAACTGTGGGATTCAAATGAGACAATTTCAACTGTAGAGCCTTTTAAAAGACCAACACTTGAATGTATTGCATATCGATGACAGTTGCATATGGACTTATTTTTAGATATTTGGACTGTTCACTTGTAGATTCACCACTGTTTTTTGCTTTGCACAGATAAATGATTTTTTCCCAAAAGTCCTTAAAAGATCTGAAGGACAGGATTGGACCTCAAAGGGAACTGCAGGCCTTACGGGCTGAGACCTCTTTGCTCACCTTCTCCAAGACAGCAAAAGGTGGAGCGTGGCGCAGTTCCGTCCACCTGTGCCTATCCCGGCCTTCCTCCGAGACATTCAAGATGGCGTATGTGGTCCTCCTCACCTCTGCTTTATCCTCACAAGAATCCTGCAAGGCAGGCCAGGCTAAAAGACAGAGAGTGATAAGTCCAAAGTCACCCCATGAGTGGACCTTCTCGGTGGCTTTTAACATGGTAGCAAAGGTATCCAACTGAGTTGCTGTGGTGGGGATGGAAGGAAGCGCTCTGCAGTGGTTCGGGTCCTTGCTGGAGAACCAACTTCAGAAGGGGGTGTGTGTGCTTTCCTGGGAGCGTACTGTTCCTCCCCTGAGAACTGCCCTCGGGGGCTCCTTGGGGTCCATTTTGTCTCCCAGGCGGTTTAATATCTGTATCATGGAACTGCTGAGAGGTTGTCCAAGGACATAGAACGAGGCATGCCGGTGTGAGTTTTATAGCAGCTTTTCCATATATATGTCCATAGCATTGCTCAGAGGCAAAAAGCATCTCAGTAGTACACGGTTCCTTGATAGGAATCCTGTGTACTAAGAAAAAACCAAGAAAAAAACCTTACTTGAAAATAAGCATCTTTTAAGTCCAGTTTCAAAAAGATTTTGCCTTGCGCCACCACACTGAGCAAGTCTCTGATTAAGGGGAGGGGGATATGCATTTGATATGGATATAGCATGTATTCCACAATAGTCAGTACACAATCTTAGTCCCCCATCTTTCTTTTTGCAGAACAACACAGGTGCAGCATGGGGGGAACTGGCTGGGTGGATGAATCCTCGCTCTAAGTTCTTGTCAATAAAACTTCTCAGCTCCTTTCTTTCGGCTGGGCTCATCGAGTACAATTTTCCTTTAGGCAACTTCTTCCCTGGAATGAGTTCAATCGCACAGTCCGTGCCTCTGTGAGCGGGAAGCTCATCAGCCTCTTTTTCATCAAACACTTGTTTCAAATCTCGATATTCGGAGGGAATGGCGTTCTCTTCCTCCGAGGTTAATAGCACAGTCTCTAATGGGGAGGGTGCCTCCCTGCCCCAGACTTTAGTCCATGCATGTTTTGCACAATGATCTCTTTTAAATTCCACCATCCCAGTAGACTATCTGATGTACGGGTCACGGTCCCAGAGCCAGCGACTTCCCAGTACCAAGGGATATTTAGCCACATCGCTGACTACATATGTTCGGTTTTCCCAGTGATCTCCCATGCCCGTAGGAGTAGGTTCAGTTTTGTAGGGTGCCGGATGCATGTTAGACCCGTCCATTTGCTCAAATACTATGGGGTCTTTGAGTTCTGTTCAAGTAACAGAGTACTTGAACGGACAAGCGGGGATACATTTAAACCGAATCCACGCAAGAAACAATTTGGGGGTGGGAAGTCTGGCTACCTGAGAAGACGCCTGTTCTAGATGGTTTCTAGATGGTAGCAGAAGAGCAAGATTTGGATTCAGTAGCACCTTAAAGACCAGCTAGATTCCCAGGGTATGAGGTTTCGAGAGTCTGAGCTCCCTTCGTCAGTAACAAGGAGTCAAAAAAGGAAATCCTTCCTTTTCCCATTCCTCATATCTGATAAAGGGAGCTCTGACTCTCAAAAGATCGGACCCTGGAAATCTAGTTGGTCTTTAGGGTGTTACTGAACCCAAATCTTGCTGTTCTAGATGGGGTTCTGAAAGATCAGAACCACAGCTTGGGAAGTTATCTGGGATCCACCCTTGATTTTGCTGTCATCTGCAGTGCTTTTTTTTTCCCAGCCCCCTCCCAGCACTGCTTGATCATTGTCATTCACGTCTTGATGATTTCCAGCTTAGACTGCTGCAATATGTGGGGCTGGCTTTGAAGACTGTTCGCAGGCTTTCTTAGTTCCAAACGCAGCGGCCTACGTTTTGTTAGGACGAAGCAGACGGGAACGTATTACACCTTTTGCAAAACAGGTGCTGGTATGTTTCTGAGCTTTATTCAGGGTGCTGCTGTTAACTTGTGAAGCCTTTGGTGGTCTCAGTCCAGAATACTTTAGGATGAGCCTGCGCCCTCCTGGCCTTTCCGATCTGCCGGTGGGGCCTTGTTTAGGAGGATGAAAGCGTAGCATCCTCCAGGAGACGGCTGCCTTTTCAGCCGTCGCTCCAGCATCGTGGAGTGCCCTCCTGCTGGTGCGTCATTCAGCGTTACCTTTTCAGAGGCAGTTACAAGCTTCCTTTCCGCTGGGAATTTTAGAGACAAGGTTCTGGTAACTGTGGCTGGAGAGCTGGCGGCGGCGGCTGCTATTTCGGGTTCTGGTTTGAGCCAATGAGCTGTTCGGGTGGATTTTATTTTTGCGTTGTTACACTTTGATCTGTAAACCACTTCTCGTAAATGCTTGCTGGAATGTACCCAATACTGTACATAAACAAACGTGGCGAGGATGTTGAGCAACGTGGCACAGGGCAGGAGCGCTCCAGTCAGCAGGGCGGCCCTCCGCCTTCCCCTGCAGATCCAAAACAGAAGCCACGTGGGTCTCACAGCATATGGGGCTCCCGATATAAGGAGCTCCCGAGGGGCAGAGCTCCCATTGTATGGAGTTCTCAAGTACTTTCCCCTTTCAAATAACCGGTGTGTGGGACCCAGATTGGAGTAAACATGCAAGCTCCTATCCGAGCTGTGATTAGAAGCCCTCTGTTTTCCCCAGGAAGGCAAATAATGGCTTCCAGGGGTGGGGGAAGGCTTAAACCTCTCTCTACCTGCACCACCATCCAGTCTGGATTAGGGTCCTGTATGCCAACAGTTTACCAGGAAATAAAGACTTATTTATTTATTTATTTCTATTCATATTCCGCCCTCCCCGCATCGGCAGGCTCAGGGTGGATTACAATTAATACAATAATATAAAATACATATACCTATAAAACCCCGTAAAACACCGTAAATATTTAAAAACACACAACAAAGCAATACAGCAGCAGATTAAAAAAAAAAACATAGGCGCTAATTCACTGAACTCCCAGTGTCGTGAACGGTTTATTGATTTTATTTCATTTCTGCCCTGCCTTCTCCCCAACGGGGACCCAAAGCAGCTGACGTCATCCCCCTTTTCCTCCATTTTATCCTCACAACAACTATAATGATGATGATGATGATGATGATAATGTACCGCCTTTCAGGACAATTTAACACCCACTCAAAGAAGTTTACAAAGTATGTTGTTATTATCCCCACAACAAAACACCCTGTGAGGTGGGTGGGGCTGAGAGAGCTCTGAGAGAGCTGTGACTAGCCCAAGGTCACCCAGCTGGCTTCCAGCGGAGGAGTGGGGAATCAAACCTGGCTCTCCAGATTAGAGTCCTGCTGCTCTTAGCCACTACATCACAGGCTCTGTGAAGTAGGTTAGTCTAAGAGTGTGTGATTGACCCATGGTCACCCATTGATCTTCAACAGCAGAGTGGGGATTTGAACCTGGGTCTTCCAGCTCCTAGCCCAGCACTCTAACCACTACGTGACGCTTGCTCTTCTTTTAAATAGCCAGTGTGTGGTTTGCCCCCCCCCCCCACAGTGCTAACAGACCCAATGTGGAGTCAAGGAAGACACACTGTACGAAAAAAGGAGCAGATTTTGTATGTTACATTTTACTTCTTACATTTTTAAGTTGCTTCCCCCTTGGCCACAGAACTGCCACAGGGAACAGCTTTTTAAAGGACTGTAATGAAATGATTAGCCTGGGAGAGCCTGATCTTGTCAGAGAAGCTAAGCAGGGTCGGTCTTGGTTAGGAATTGGATGGGAGGCCTCCAGCGAAGACCAGGGTTGCAGAGGCAGGCAATGGCAGACCGCCTCTGTTAGCCTCTTGCCTTGAAAACCCCACCGGGGGTCGCTGTAAGTCAGCCATGACTTGAGGGCAGGATTTCAATGAAATGATCTTGCTACACCACAGAGACCTTGATCACAGCTACGACTCTGAGAATCCAGAGCTTTCTCTTTCCAGCAGGGGCAGGTTGGGATCTTAAAGCAGACCTGGAAGAAACTGAGCCAAGCGGACTCCCCATCCTGTGCCACAGGGCCTGCTAAGCTTGAACCTGGGCTGTGATCAGAAGGGTGTGGACCTTCAGCGCCATTGCCCAACACAATACAAGAACTCGTGGGCACTCGATGAAATCGCTGAGCAGTCGGAACGGATAAAAGGAAGAACTTCTTCACCCAAAGGGTGATTAACACATGGAACTCACTGCCACAGGAGGTGGTGGCAGCTTCAAGCATAGACAGCTTCAAGAGGGGACTGGATAAACAGATGGAGCAGAGGTCCGTCAGTGGCTGTTAGCCACAAGGTATACATGGAACTCTCTGTCTAGGGCAGTGAGGCTCTGTATTCTTGGTGTTGGGGGGGGGGGCAATCAGTGGGAGGGCTTCTAGTGTCCCTTCCCCACTGGCAGACCTCCTGAGGACACCTGGGGGGGGTTTGGCCACTGTGTGACACAGAGTGTTGGACTGGATGGGCCACTGGCCTGATCCAACATGGCTTCTCTTATGTTCTTAGAAGGCCTGCAGGGAGCCACTCAGCCCAGCTTGCCAGGAGACTTCCCTGTTAAGTTTAAGGGCCAAGTCACCTCCCTCCCCTACTTCCTAATCCTTGGGATCTGTCCCAGAGCACTTCGTGAGCCCAGCCATGTGCAGCTGGTTCTGGGGAAGAGCTTGGCAACTGTTTGGCTGCTCACACTTACTCCACGGCGTTGATGAAGCCCAGAATGTGAAACCCACGTCATGTGGATTTTGTAGCGATGTCCAACGTTTCCAAAAATACCAAGAAGGGAAGAGCCTCGTGCCATGGAAGGTATACCGTCTGGCTCTGTCAAAGGAGTGGAGGAGAAGCGTTGAGCTGAAGCGACGAGGGAGTGCAGATGAGAGGCACGCAGCCCTGGTGAGCGCAACGGCACAGTCTCTCTCTCTGAACCTGTGGCGTCACATGGAAACGAGCACACGCTATCCCCAGAAGAATTTCAGGCGCCGGCAAGGAAATCTAGGCTGCATTTGACATAAAGGCAGATAATCTCTCTGTGTTTTGTGTGTGCGATGCGCCGCTAGCTCTGTGGCGGAAAGGAAACCGGCTGCCGTTCTTTGCAGATCAAAGCGAGAGCTTCTTGGAGGAGATCAAATAGCAAAATGTAAATCAATGGAAGTGTTTTTCAGCACACTCGGCTGCCTAATTGGCTCTTTGCGCCAGGAGTGGAGCAGCTGAGGCCAGCTTCAAAGGCAGCCCTCGAATCCCACCAGCCTGCCTCGATGGAGGCCTCTGTGACCACCCCCCGCCCCCCCGCAAGAGGCAAGCAAAGGGCTTGGTTCTTGGAGCAGCACATGAAAATACTCAGAGAGCAAACCCTTCTGGAGTTGAGGCACCTTGGGACATGATTCTGGGTAGGTGTCATCGGAACAGCTGGAGGGGTGTAGTAAGAATCATAGAATCGTGGGCTTGGAAGGAAACTCCAGGGTCATCTAGTCCAACCCCCTGCACAATGCAGGAAATTCACAATTGCCTACACAATCTTAACTAGTAGTCAGGAGAGCGGCTGAGAGTTCCTAGTTCAGGTTCTCGTTGTGTCATGGAACCTCACTGGGTGATCCTAGGCCAGTCACACACTGTCGGCCAAACCTACTCCACAGGGTTGTTGGTGTGGGTAAGATGGTGGAAGGGAGAGCTGTGCTCCCCATGGAATAAAAATGTACAAGAGAGAGAGAGACAGAGAAAGAGAGATTCCTGAAATGCATAGAATCTGGGCAAATCCCAATGAGAAAGTGTTGGATTTGAGCGGGTGTTCCTGGACCTTCCCAGATTCCCCCAAACTCGCCACTCCACTAAGCACAGAGCAAAGCTGCCTACAGCCTAAAGCGCCTTCCTCCAACTTAAGCGGCTCTTCCTGCAGTGCAGACTGGTGGAACTTTCTCCAGCTTGAGGCAGGTTGCTGCCCAACAGGTGAGCCTTCTTTGACCGCATGAGCAATTCAGTTGCCCCTGCTCTTCAGGGGTTGGCCCTTTAACTTAGAGCCAAGCTACTAGTGACGCCTGACACAGATTGGACACTTGTCAGCTTCCCTCAAGTTTTGATGGGAAATGTAGGCATCCTGGTCTTGCAGCTGTAATGGAGAGCCAAGCTGTAAAACCAGGACGCCTACATTTCCCATCAAAACTTGAGGGAAGCTGACAAGTGTCCAACCTGTGTAAGGTGTCACCTGTAGCTTGGCTCTGACTAGGAAAGGTCTCTTGGGCCGGCACAGGCTGAGCCAGAGTTTCTTGCCCTACATGGACTACCCAGCATATAGTAACATAATTTTATTTTTATTTATGTCACTTATAGTCCGGCTTTCTCACTGAGACTCAAGGCGGATTACACATTGTGATAGTACAGTCAGTATCGAGGACATTTCGATAAACAATGCCAGCAAGTAAATACAAGTTTACAAAGACATGGCAATAGCAAGAACCCAATGCAGAGTTGAAGAAATGCTGAAACAGAACCCAAGCAATTCTAGGATTGACATTAAACAACATGAAGCACAGGTAGTACAATATACTACCTGTGTACATATTAAAATCAACAGGTAAGGCAACATAGTGGTGAAATCTAAGAAGAGCCCTGTTGGATCACACCGGTGGTTTGCCTATTCCAGCATCCTGTCTCGCGTCAGGGCCAACCACGGGCCACTCTGGTTACACTTAGCTTCCTCCTGGGCTGTTTCAACGTCTCAATCCCCCACCCGCCCATCAAGGCTCATGCAGAGATGCAGCCAAATAAAAAAGAACAAAGAGTCTCTGAGAAGGGGGACCATCTAGATTTCTGCAGAAGAGGGAGGGAGGGAGAGGACGAGTCAGCCACAAGGATGCCAGGGGCCCAATGCAGTTGAGGCCAGGCTGGGCTTTGCTTCTGCTGCTGGGGGACAGGCGGAGCCTCAAAAGCCCCACTGAAGAAGCAAGGAAGAAAGTGAACCCTCGGAGGACTTTCTTCCCAATCCCAAATAATAAGGCAGCATTTTTGCTTGAATGTAAGAAGAGCCCTGCTGGATCAGACCTGCGCTCCATCTAGTCCGGCATCCTGTCTCACCCAGTGGCCGACCAGGTACTCTGGAGGGCCACCAACAGGGCAAAGACTTGCATTAATTGGCCGTAATCAGGGGTCATTTCGTAGAAAAAAAGCTGCAGGAACTCATTAGCATAACTCATTAGCATATGCCACACTCCTTGATCGGGCCGAAATGGCCGGGATTTGGCTGCTGCCAGATGGGGGATTGTTCCCCCACCTGGCAGTGGCCCGATGGGGGCCCTTTTGGCCCCAATCCAGGTCGAAAGGCCCCAAATGCCTCAAAATGCCCATTTTGCGCACGTTTTGGCCTGGATTGGACCCAAAATGTCCCAGATCGGGTCAGTGCTGGGCAGGGGAGTGGTCCCCACCAGGCACCGACCCAATCCTGGCGGTTTTGGTCCTGATCCCAGCCGAAACAGGCCCCAAATAGCCAAAAATGGCTATTTGGGCCCCGGTTGGGCCCGGATCAGGGCTGAAACAGCCAGGACCAGGTCAGTGCCGGGCAGGGGAGGGTTCTTCCACCTGGCACCGACCCAATCCCGGCTGTTCTAAAATGGCTAAAAATGACCGTTTTGGGCCCGTTACAGCTTGGATCAGGGCTGAAATGGCCAGGACTGGGTTGGTGCCAGAAGGGGCAGGCTTCCACTGCCCGGCACCAACCCAATCCTGGCCATTTCAGCCCCAATCCCAGCAGAAAATGTCCCCAAATGGCTGAAAGTGGCGATTTGGAGCCTTTCAGGCCCAGATCAGGGCCAAAACAGCCTGATCAGGCCGGTGCCGGGTGAGGGAACCCTTCCCTGCCTGGCACTTACCTGGTCTGGGCTGTTTTGGCCCTGATTCAGGCCCCAAAAGGGCCAAAAATGGCCCTTTTGGGCCTGGATTGGGGCCAAAACGACGGGCTGGGTTGCTGCCAGGCGGGGGAGGCTTCCCCTGGCTGACACCGACCCGATCCAGCCCATTCGGTCCCAAGCCAGGCCGAAACGGGCCCAAAATTGCCGTTTTCTCCAGGGGGAACTGATCTATGTCATCTCAGGAGGTGGTGGGCTCTCCTTCTTAGGAGGTTTTTAAGCAGAGGCCGTCGGACAGCAATGCTGATTCTGTGAACCTGGCCAGATCATGAGAGGGAGGGCAGGAAGGGTTGCATCAGTGCCTAGTCCTTGTGGCCCCTTCTTGCATCAGGGCTTAGTTCTCATGTTCCTTCTTACACGCCCAGAGTAAGGCCAATCGCCACTTTGGGGTCAGGTAGCAATTTTCTCCAGGCCAGTTCAGCTAGCGATCCTGATGGTGTTTTGCCATCTTCTGGGCATGGAGCAGGGGGGTCACTGGGTATGTGGGGGGGGGGGATGTATTTGTGAATTTCCTGCATTGTGCAGGGAGTTGGACTAGATGACCCTGGAGGCCCCTTCCAACCTTATGATTCTATCTGGAGATTGGTGGTAATCCTGGGAGGTCAGTAGGCTCCACCTAGAGATTGGTTGCCCTGCTATCCAGTGAACAAGGCAGGAATAAAGACAATGTAATGTCCTGTATTGAGAAACAGGAGGCCCAGTCTGAGAGCCTTTGGTACTTAAGCAGGGGCTATTTATCTACTAGCAAGCTTAGGAGCAAAGCTCGGATTCTTGCTGCCATCGAATACCGAAGCACTTCTCTTTTTCTAGCTTGTCTCTTGTGTCTGGCTCCTCCTTCATGCTTTATATGATTGAAGTACCCGCTGGCTCCCGTGTATGTTGATGTATTGCGTAGGGCCGCACAACTGCTGGGAAGCTGCCATAAAGCCCTCTTGCTGAAAATTACGGGAAGACGGCAGAAGTATTGGATAGAATCAGAGTGAGAGGGAGGGCCTGTGTTGATCGTGGGATACATTATAAGGAGGGGGTAATGCAAGTTAGAGGGGAGTGGGGAAGGGAAACTGGAAAGATGTGGAGCCAAGGGAATTCTACTGGATGTAGCTACATTCAGCAAAGTGAGGAAGAAAAATGGATGATGTATGTAGATCAGAGAAGACAGAGCTGGAAAGACTGTCAAAAGAAAGAGCAATCTGTGGATTGGAGTCCGGGAGTCTCGCTACACGAGACGCCTTGGCGCATGTTCATCAAGTGTAGGGAGATGCAATGTTAGCTGGGAAGCATAGTTTAAAAAGACAGAGCTGGCAGAGATCGCTCCTCAGAGGGTTTGTCAATTTCATCTTCGTCTAGATCTATCAATTTCACCTCTTCCATCTAAAACTGTGTGGGATCCCAACCAGCCAGGAATGGAAATGGGCTTGGAGCTGCCTTCCAGAGCTGAGTTTGGACCTGGAGAGGTTATAGGCTGAAGTTTCCCTTCTGGCATTTCACAGCCCCTTCACTCAGCTCCAGTGTATAGCAAAGCCTTTGCCCTGCTGCCTGCTCTGTTTTTTTAAACTACTCTTCCCAGCTAACACTGAATCTCCCAACACGTGTTCTTTACGTGTCAGATGTCTTGTGTAGAGAGACTCCAAGAAGGCAAATGAAACACTAGCAAAATTCTACATCCAAATAAGCCCCTCGCTGGACATTCCTCCTGCAGCTTTCAGGCTTTAGCCCGTACAATTCAATATACTTTCGAGGGGCTCCCTTCTTACGTCTGCTGTACAGAGTTTGTTAGGATGCTCGATTCTTGCCTGTGTCAGAAGGCCAGTTGTACAAACACACCACAGAATTCACGCCACCAAACAGATGAGAATAGGATAGCCGTTGCCAAACACAACGTTCTTCAGACGCTGAAAAGATCTGCTCTCAAATCTCCTTCCCCCTCACCTCAAAAGCCTCACTTGTAAATGTTTTTGTTGAACGTTTACTTGGCGTGGCTGAATATTTGGTATCCTCTCGACATTTTATGGATTGGATCCCACAGATCTATTCTGCTACTGGTGGCATTTTTCTCCTTTTGAAAGAGGCTCCTTCACGCATTTTAACAATCCTGAGAGTGGAGAAAGTGTGTGCGGGTGGGTGGGTTGATGCCCTGTGGCAAACAGGAATGTAACACAGCGTGTGCAACACAAACTGTATGTACTAGCACATGCAAGGCCCAAAGGCGCACTCTCCTTCCAGCCCTGTAGTGCCGACTCTAGTCCAGAGTGGTTGAAGGGGGCGGTGCCATGTTGGCCTCCCACCTTTGGGTTGGGGAGGGTTCTCCCCACCATTGCACCTTAATGTCTTTGGTTAATTTATTTTATTATTGTTTATTGTATGTTGATTTTAGAATTATTGTTTTCTTGTTTTTATTGATTTTAACTGTTGTTCAACACCCAGAGCCCCTGAGGATGGGTGGTTTATAAATTGAAATAATAATAATAATAATAATAATAATAATAATAATAATACACAAAATTCCCCCATCTGGTGTACACTGCTGCACGTACACACCTTGCACTCCTGCAGCTTGGGGTGCTCTTACCTCTAGTGTACACAGGTGCCAGGGGAGGGGGGAGCAGAAACACAGTGCAGGAAAGTGAAGCTGTTAGGTAGGCCCCTAGGGCCCAGCAGGATGCGCCCCCTCTTCTCTTCCCCACGGCAGCTCGTACCAGTTCTGGAACTCGTTTTTCATTAAGCCTGAGCTGATCCCCCCGCCCCGCCACCCAAGACTCTTCCGTATCGGTTGCTGCTCTCGCTAATATAAAAGATGGCGCATCCAGTTTCATCTGGCATAAGTTAGGAGGTGTTTGCAGAGTGGAAAAAGGAGCACTTTGAAAGGGGTGTAATTGCAGCGTGTGCCAGACAGCGGCTTGACAAAAGGCCGGCAGCTTCTATGAGCATCAAGGTTGTGAGTCGCAGGCTGCCTCGTGTTCAGCACATGATGTTCGTTGCTGATGGGGGTATCGGTGTGCGCATCAGGTTCCCGGGCACTGACCTTTCCATTGTGCTGTTGACGGGGCAGCAGCATTTCCTCCTTTGTATTGTCGAAGGCTTTCACGGCCGGAGAACGATGGTTGTTGGGGGTTTTCCGGGCTGTATTGCCGTGGTCTTGGCATTGTAGTTCCTGACGTTTCGCCAGCAGCTGTGGCTGGCATCTTCACAGCTTCACAGCTGCTGGCGAAACGTCAGGAACTACAATGCCAAGACCACGGCAATACAGCCCGGAAAACCCCCAACAACCATCATTTCCTCCTTTGTTTGATCGTTTCTGGGCTGGTGGGGAGGCGGCGAGAAATGAGTCCTGCGGGGTTGATGAAATATTTAGAGTTCCGGCTTGTAAGCAGACATAAATGATAGCCCTGATTAATAATGAGCGAGCTTGGAAATCAATCCTGAGACCCACTTTGCGATGAATTCAGGCCTGGGAAACGACGGGCAGCCTGCTGATTGTACTAGGAGCCTCCATGTGCGGGTGTGCGGGTGTGCGGGTGTGGTGGAAATACACTGGCTGCAGTTAGGCTGGTCTGGTTTTGTGGCACAGAGTCCCTTTTCTGGAGACTACAGTTGTTTACAGCACATTCCATGGCACTTTTGGGAAAAAAATGCTGGAGGGTGGGGAAAACAGGTTGCCTTTGACTTAAATGTTTGGGGCTCTTCATTATTGCCACATTTCCAGATTGTTCATGTTCTTGCACGTGCGCTCTGCAAGGAAGCCAAGGCAGCGGCGTAGCGTGGGTTTGGAGTGCCCGGGGCAATTCCTGGGCTCCACACATGCGCATGCAAAGTGCGTGCATGCTCCTGGGACTGCACGATGACGTCGTTGGAAGTGACGTCATCGCACAGGGCATCGGAGCGCTCCTGCGATTCAGGCCACTCGCCTCCCTCTCCTCATCAGACAGCCCTCCATGGCAGCTGCCCGCGCCACTGCCGCCAGCTTGGCATGTTCCTCAGCTGCAGGAGGGCCAGCTCTGCACCCACAGAGCCGCCCACCCCGTCACCACGGGTGGTCTCCCACGGAGTACAGGCTGTCCTTGGCATGGCGCTCTGTGGTGCTCCCCCCAAATTATGTGCCCAGGGCGACCGCCCCTCCTCCCCCCTATACTACGCCACTGAGCCAAGGAATGCTTTTTCTTTGTTCTATTTATGTGACCACTGAGTACATGCAGCCCATTTTTAGGCACAACGTGGCACTGTGGTGACCTACATTGTGGCCACAAGTATGTTTGTATCATATATACGTTCACGTCACAGCAGGTTCAAGGTATTTTGAAACCGAGAGCAAGGTACGCCTCTTGGGCCTGCACTGCCACAGTGCCAGTCCACCCAGCTACTGTAGGTCCAGGAGGGAAAGCCAGTCCCTCCCCAGCTGTGCAGCTGCTGCCCCCCAGCTGTGCCCCTCTGCTGCACTGAAGCCGCTCGCTTTGTGTTGCTTGCGTAGCTCAACTGGAGGAAAGGCTGGCCTTGCTGATCCCTTCTTGGGGGTTGGGTCCCACCGAGGGGATGCAGGATCCGTTGATAGGTTTCTGACCCGCTTTGTCTCTCCAGTGCAGGATGGACTGCAAGGATGTTGCGGCAGAGACCCTCTACGACGTGCTGCACGACATCGAATACCGGAAAAAGTGGGACTCCAACGTCATCGAGACTTTTGACATCGGCAAGCTGACGGTCAACGCAGACGTGGGATACTACTCCTGTGAGAGGGGGCGTGGGTGGGCAGTGCTTTGCGTCTTCATTGCATGCCCGAGAAACTGTGGCCAAGCTAGTGCTTGGCTTCCACGTCTTTGGGCAGACCCAACACCCTTTTGCCAAGGAGGACCTTAGCTTGGGGCAAAGGTTGCCTCTTGGCAAAGTGGTTGACCCCTGCCCTCACCAAGGTAACTGCCTGAGGCCAGGGGGAATAATATTGATGATGACGATGATAATAATAATAATTACAACAACAACGGTGTGCTTATATACCCCCCTTCTGGACTCAGAGCACTGAACAAAGTCAGTGTACTTATTATCCCCACAATACAGCTGGGGGCTGGGGGGAGTGGCTTACCCAAGGCCACTTACTGACCTCATAGCAGTAGTGGGATTCAAACCAGCAGGGTGCTGATTCACAGCCCAAACACTGACCCACGGCCACCTACTGAGCTCATGACAGTAGCGGGAGTGGAACCAGCAAAGTGTGGAGTGGCAGTCCGACCGCTTAACCACTATGCTACAGCAACTCACTGAGCAGCACACTTATACACCGCTCTTCTAGGCAGATGAGTAGCCCACTTAGTGTGGTGAATAAAGTCAGTGTTATTATTATCCTTACAATACAGCAGGGGGGCTGGGCTGAAGGGAGTGGCTCACCCAAGGCCACCTTCTGAGCTCATGGCAGGAGAGGGACTCGAACCAGCAGAATGCTGACTTGCAACCCAACCACTTCACCAGTATGTTACGGCAGCTCTTTCCCTGGTGTTGCTTGGCTCTGGGGGTCAGTTCTGCCAAGAGGTGCTGCATTTGGCCATGCACCAGGTACAGACAGTGTCAGAAGCCTCGCCTATGCACGCCCGACTAGGTTACCAAGGCACACATGGTGATACACTGCTCCGTGTAAATCACCACCGGGGGCTCCATCTCGCCCTGCCCTCCCCCCCCTTCCCAGTTTCAGGCCCAATTGCAACATTGGCTGGGCAAAAGAAACCCCCTGGGAGACTTGGCACGTGCATGGCCGGAGCAGCTCCTGGGTGGGATGCTGTGCGAGCACAGAGGCCCACCCATGAGTCCCTATGCCTCAGCCAGCACCCGATGTCCGTTGGGCCCCTCTGAAGTCACGGGCTGAGAGCCAAGACCTCCCTTGCTTCTCTTGCTGTCCTCGGGATCGATATTTGATAGGTTCTGATGCCGATGGAAGAAGGTTGGCGAGCGACCTCTTCTTGTAGTCTGCAGCTCAGGCACGGTTTGGAAAGATGCACGTCACTGGCTTCCCCAGGGCACGTCCCCTGACAGGTGGAGCAACGCAGAAGGGGCCAGTGAGGGTTGGCATCAACCTCTCCTACAGCTCGTGTTGGCTTCCAGGGGGGTCTGCTCCGGAGAATTTCCCCCTGAGCGCTGCCCCACCCTCATGGAGCCCAGCCTCCCGCGCTGTTCCAAATCGGTGTCCTTTGGCAGATGGCTTCCCTTATTTCCGGGTGAGGTCACCTCTTGTCGCCCTCAGAACATCTGGGAGAAGTTTTAGGATGGTGCCTCTTTTTGCTGAGCCTTCTGGCTGCTACAGACCAACCTGACTGGTCGTCTTCTGCAGTCTGAATTTGCATACATCAGCATATCAGATGAGCAACACCCTTTCTTCTTAGCTCAGCTGCAGCACCCGCCCCCCATACACACCCCGCTCCTACGCCCCCTTCTCCCCTTCCTCTCTCTGTGCTGCTGGCCCAGCTAAAATCCCCACTTGGCCATATTGCCGGTCTGGGGGAAAGGGGTGGCGGGATAAGCAAGAAAGTGCCTTGGGGTTGCCAGGCCACCCCACATTAAATTGGGGAGATGAAGGGACAGCTTGCGAGGGTGGGGCTGGGGTTAGCTGCAGCCTGGAAGAGTTCACGCACAGTTCACCATCTTTTCCCTTTGATAGGGAAGTGCCCGAAGCCCCTGAAGAACCGGGACGTGATCACGCTGCGTTCCTGGCTGCCCATGGGCAGCGACTATATCATCATGAACTACTCAGTCAAGCACCCGGTGAGTCCTCTTTCTTTCCAGGCCGGGGGGGGGAAGAGGGGGGGGGAGGCACATGCCCTATGCATGCACGAGCTGCAGGAATTCAGCAGCCACGTTCAGGCGGGATAGGAACACGTAAGCAGGCGGGGATTGCATTTCCGGTGGATTTGATGGGGTTTATTTAGGACAATTTTGGCCCCACGTCTCATAAGCCAGTAAAAACCGACCCTTCAGTTCTGGGCATGCAGCACTACTGCTGTTTCTCTGCAGTACTCGATGCTTCTGCGTCCCCCACCTCTTCAGGTGGCCCGGCTGTCATTTCAAAATCTTTTTTTAAAAAGATGCTTAAAATGGGATTTGCACTTCAGTGGCGAGGCCTGAAAGTGAAAATGTCAGCAAAAACGGCGGCATGCTTTGATCTTATGGATCTCTGTTTCGTGGCTATGACTTTTTAAAAAACACCGAATGTCTAGAGTTTGTCTTTGTTGGGCTTCAGATGTTTCTTAATTTCTTTTTTAAAAAGAGACGGGTTTGGAGGCTCACATCTGCCTGACACAACCCTCCGTGCTTCCTAATCTCAGACTGAGGTTGCCAGGTTGGAGATTTGGGGGTAGAACTTGAGGAGGGTGGGGTTAGAGGAGGGGGAGGACTTCTGCAGGCTATAATGCCACAGAGCCCACCCTCTGATGCTGCCATGTTCGCTGGGGAAACTGATCTCTGTAGTCCGGAAATCAGTTATAATGTCTAGAGATCTCCAGCCTTCACCTGGATGTTGGCAACCCTATCTGTGGGGAAAAGATGCCCCCCCCCCATTAAATTAACATTTGGCACAGGAGGAAGACCCTGACCTGGCTAGGCCAGGTGAGCCTGATCTCGTCAGATCTCAGAGTGGAAAAAGGCACAGGTTGGACACTTGTCAGCTTCCCTCAAGTTTCTTTCTTTTTTAAAAATTTTTATTGGATGGGTCATTATACAAATATAAAAACATACACAGTTAACTTTCCATCATATTGTAATACCCCCCCACCCTTCCCACCCTTTTCTGTTGACTTCCGACAGTTTTCCATTCCCTTTATTACCTCTTAAATAAAACCTTAACCAAGCTAAAATATATATAATATAATAATACCTATCTAATGATAAATACCATTATCTAACATTACATATCCTTTAGTACTATCTATCTATAATATCCAATAACCTACAATATAATATGTCCCCTATGTTAATAGCTATATACTACATTCTAAGAATGGGTCATAGTAATATATTTTATACTATTGCATATCTTTAGATAGCACTATTACATATATCTATCATAACTATAATGTTCAACATTATTAATATCCTTTATATTTTTATCCAATTCATGACGTTATAACCTAGTAAATGATAACATATTGTACCTACATATATCAATAAAATGGTATATTATCACAAACTAGATTTTTTACCTCTAATATAATATAATGATTACTACCTCTGTAGTAATGTAGGGCGTCCTGGTCTTGCAGCTTGGCTCTCCGACTGCTGTCCAATGGACTTTTCAACTGTCGCTTGTCCAACATTCCGCCAAGCTGCCTACATTTCCCGCCAAAACTTGAGGGAAGCTGACAAGTGTCCAACCTGTGCCTTTGGTCACTTGTAGTTCCGCTCTCAGAAGCTAAGCAGGGTCGGCCTGGGTTAGTAAATGGACGGGAGACCTCCAGAGAAGACCAGGGTTGCAGAGGCAGGCAAGGGCATGAAGACCTCACCAGAAGTCTGCCATGACGTTGAGGGCACACCACGCAGGAGGAAGGCCTTCTTTTGTACTGGGCGGAGTCTGGTCTTGACTACTCCCATTTGGAGGGCTGTTGGTACTCTGTTGATGAACCGAACCTGCACCGCGTCTGACGGGCTTTCTGTGCCTCTCGTCTCTTTTCAGAAATACCCTCCCAGGAGAGATATGGTGAGAGCTGTCTCCGTCCAGACTGGCTACCTCATCCAAGGGAAAGGAGCCAACTGCAGCATCACCTACCTGGCTCAGGTAGACCCCAAAGGCAAGTCTTTGCCCGGTTTCTTCATCCTCTTAAGGAAGATCCTTACTCTTGCTCAGTTCGTAAAGAGAGGCTTCCATTTAAACTTCCAGGAAGCTAATCAGGCCTCAAGAATTCCAAATTTCCCCCTGCCTGAGGCAACGATACCATGTGCCTGGCGTCTCAGTTCTCCCTGTGTGTGTGTGTTATGTGCCGTCAAGTCACCTCCGACCTATGGCAACCTTATGAATGAAAAGCGCAAGAGTCCAGTAGCACCTAGAAGACTCACAAAATTAGTGGTAGGATAGGAGCTTTCATGAGCTGTGGCTCACAAAAGCTCCTACCCTACCACTAATTTTGTGAGTCTTATAGGTGCTACTGGACTCTTGCTCTTTTCCACTGCTACAGACAGACTAACACGGCTACCCATCTTGATCTATCCCTATGAATGATCCAGAGGAGTTAGCCGTGTTAGTCTGTAGTAGCAAAATAGAAAAGAGTCCAGTAGCACCTTTAAGACTAACCAACTTTACTGTAGCATGAGCTTTCGAGAACCACAGCTCTCTTCGTCAGATGAATGAAAGACCTCCAAAACATCCTATCATTAACAGACTTGCTCAGATCTTCCAAACTGGAGGACGTGGCTTCTTTTATTGAGTCAGGTTCTCCCTGCCTGTACAGAACTGGAATCCTTCTGGCTTTCCATGCACTCTCGAGAATGGCAGTATTTTGGCTTTTAAGCAAATAGGTAATTTCCAGCCCCTGCCATTGAATGTGTTTGGCTAGCTTCATTTAGAAGCTGAGATGTTCAAGAGGTTCTAGGTGGGAGTTTCCCATGTGGAGGAGTTACGGGAAGGGGGCTTTTTCACTCAGCAAAGCTCACTTATCCCTACCCCTCCCTACCCCTCTGTCTGTATAGATCTGCCCCCCAACACAATAATTATTCAAAATGCACACACTAGCCCGAAATTTTCAATTATTTCCTTGCAATACTTCTGTACAACTTCCAGGTTATTGTTCTACAATAACCTCCTGCCATCTGACTGTCTCTTAAATAAACTGTTGACCTCACCAGTCTGACTGGGAGTTGCCGATCCTGACATAATAGTGGCTAGAGCTGGGTGGCTTCAAATTGGGCAAGGTTTTCCCAAGCTGCCAGAATTCTTTTGAGAAGCAGACAAAACCCACACAGGAACCAATTGGCTGACACCTTGTTAATGTTGCCACCTCTTTCCCCTCGTTCCCTCAAAATTATGTTGCAGAAAAACGTAAAATTCTGCATGCACCTACAAGTGAAGCAAAAAAGTGATTCCCTCTTTGCACAACGGACTGCAAAGGAAAAATTTAAGGTTGGTGTTTGCAGAATTCAGATTATTTTTAGCAGCGAAGGGCTGTGAGTGCTCTCTTTTCTTTCCTGCAGCATCAGCCATCCAGAAATTCCTTTCTCTGCCTCTTTATATCAACTCTCTATGGCCTTGAGAGGCATATTCCTGGCTTAGACCACTTAATGGACTGTGGAGCTCCGTTGAGCTGCTCAAGGAATGAACTCTGTGTGTGTCTGAGCTCTGGCCGCACAGTCCTGCAGCATTGGCTGTAGATCGGGCGTGTGTGTGGGGGTGGGGGGGGGGAGAACTGACAGACGGAAAAGCTGGTTGGATTTGGGTGCTGGCCTTTTTCTTTTTAAAGCCTAAATCCCAGCTGTGCAGAAAATGTATCTCTGACGGCTATAGAAGCTGCAACTGTTTGTAAAGAGGTTGCATGAGATACGTTGAGGATTTGTTCTTGAGTAGCGGGGAATGTGTGATCTGGCACCCTGAGATCAGACCCATACTGGAATCACCAGATATATAAGCAACAATCGCCTCCACCTTTGCCGCTGGTCCCTTTTCCCTAGGAGTCTTTTGCATCCACCTGGGGAAGGCAGACTTCGGCCAGGTTAGTTTGAAATTCTGTTCTTTCGAATTTGTAAGAGCAGTCCCGCAGGATCAAACCAAGGAATTGTCTAGTCCAGACAGGAAGGCCTCAGGCAAGGCACGATGGCGTGGGCGAGGCTCTGTTGTTGGGAGATCTACTGCCAGTCATGGAGGCTCCATTGAGTTTGCTGTTGGCTCATCACCGGATATTAACAATCATTTATGATTTTGTCTAATCCTCTTTAAAACTGGTTGAGCCAGTGGCTGTCAATACATCTTGAGGCAGAAAACTCCATAACTTGATAACAAGAAGTATTCACTCAACTTGTGATAGAATCTTAGCTATAATTACCTTATGGGATATGTAGCTATAATTATGTGTTGTGTGAAGACCTTTCTTTCTTTCTTTCTTTCTTTCTTTCTTTCTTTCTTTCTTTCTTTCTTTCTTTCTTTCTTTCTTTCTTTCTTTCTTTCTTTCTTTCTTTCTTTCTTTCTTTCTTTCTTCACAGAGACAAAGATTACACAGTGTGAGTTAGTACAGTCAGTTTTGAGGATATTTCAATAAACAATGTAATAGATATATAAATGCAAATTTGCAAAAGTTTAAACCAGCTGAAATACAATACCCAGTGTTGAAGACATGTGGAACATTAGCGGTTCTAAGACTGAAATATTTAAACAATATAGAACTACTCCATAAGGTCATACTTAAAGCAACAGATAGTACACAGCAGCACGTAGTAGCACAGTCTTTGGTCCCTGTCTCATTACAGGTGCCTCTCTTTGAGACCCCTTCATTACAGGATAGCCTCGCAGCTGAGTAAAAAGCCCTCTTGAATTATTCAGTCTTTGCAGAAAGTCAGGCGAGTGGGAGCGTTCCTGACCTCTTCAAGTAGGCCATTCCATACGGTGCTACGGAAAATGCACATATGCGTGAAATTGATTTGCCCATGTGCAAGGTGCGCCTCCTGAATTTACCGCCCGTCAATTTCATTGGGTGACCCTGGCATCTAGTATAATGGAAAGGTTCTGTCCTCCTTCTTAACACCAGGCAGAATTTTATAAATTCTGAGAGCCAGTTTGGTGTAGTGGTTATGAGCGCGGGACTGTAATCTGGAGAGCCGGGTTTGATTCCCCACTCCTGCGCTTGAAGCCAGCTGGGTGACCTTGGACTAGTCACGGCTCTCTGGAGCTCTCTCAGCCCCACCCACCTCACAGGGTGATTATTGTTGTGGGGATAATAATGACATACTTTGTAAACCGCTCTGAGTGAGCATTAAGTTGTCCTGAAGGGCGGTATATAAATCGAATGTTGTTGTTGTTATTCCACATTCCTCCTCTTAGCTGTCTTTATGGTATGGCCTTGAAACGCCTTAGCCTTTCCTCCTAGAGAAGGAGCTCCAAAACCCTTGAATATTTTCTATGTGCTTGTCTGGATCTTCTCCAGTAGTACAAGATTCTTTTGAAGACGGGACTCTAGAGTGGTGCTGTTTTCCAAATTCAAATCCCGAGCCCCTTCACAGCTGCCCTGCAAACTCCCGTACAAAGACATAGATTTCAACTTTCCTGTGATTATACTGTTATAGTGGACTGTTTCAGGAATAAGTCCCATTGAATAACATGGGACTTACTTCTGAGTAAACCTTTTCAGGATTGCTCTAGTTACCTATTTGCGGTCTGCCCAGCCCATATGTGACATCAACCTGTGAGTGATAAACATGGGTGCTTCTGATAATAAAAGAGGCCGGCATATCTTTGGAACCGCACAAAATCCATCATTCTGAGAATCTTCCATTTTTTAAAATGAACAAATGGTCTCAGTCGAGGAAAAAAGGCTGGGAAAGGTGTGATGAAGTCTCAGAAGTTCGAGGTGAAAGAGTGAAGTATGCTAATGCCTTCAGTTAGCTTCTCTCTCCAGTCAGCAGGGTGCAAACACTGCAGTATCCGCTCCAGAGATTTAGACAGGTGTGAACAAACCATCCACTCCAGCTCACTCAGCTGGTGCAAATTAATCTAATACAAAAAACAAAGCAACCAAGGATACAAACTCATGCACGGGGATAGAAAATGCAGTGCGAAAATAAATTAGTCAGTAGTTGTCGTCTAGTCACCATCTGTGGGAACCGTCTGTCTACCGCCAGCGGCTTGCTTTCTTGTTGTTGTGAAGTCTGGTAATTATAAATGTTCTTTGCTTACGTGATTTGGGATTCTTTCTTTTAGGGTTCTGGATTACAGACCTAGGGTCAGGCCTCATAAATATGGAGCTGAGCAGCCCTCGTGGTCCTTTTTTGTGCCTTGTTTTGGGGGGGGGGGTTGTGCTATTATTGTTGTTGTTGTTATTGTTATTTATTACATTTCTTACCCGCCCTACCAACAACCGCAAGCGGGCTCAGGGCGAGGTACAACAGTTATAAAATACAATACAGATATCAAAAAACAGTTCATAAAAACAACAGTTCATATCATAAAATCCACAGATAATAACTGTCCCAAGACGGGGTCAATTCCAGGTGCCTGCCCATCAACATACAGGGGGAGGGAAGCGGACAGATAGAATACTGCAACCCATACGTGGGTCAGCTAACGAAGGGCACTACTTGGCCCTATGCTGTACCCATACGTCGGGCAGTGGGCCAGTGGACACTGTACAACCCCACGCTTGGTGGGAGACCGGTGGGAGGCACAGTAACGTTCTCATGCTGGCCTCAACCATATGCCTGGCGGAACATCTCCGTCTTACAGGCCCGCCAAAATGATACAAGATCCTGACGGGCCCCGGGTGTCCTCAGACCGAGAGTTCCACCAGGTTGAGGCCAGGCCCAAAAAGGCCCTGGCCCTGGTCGAGGCCAATCGAGCCTGTGTTCTTCACAGCAGGACCCATCTCACTTCTCTGATGCTTTTTCCCCCTCAGGTTCTTTGCCGAAGTGGGTGGTGAATAAGTCCTCCCAGTTCCTAGCTCCAAAGGTAAGCCGTGGCTCTCTCCTCTGTCAGGCGCTTGTTGACGTTTTTCACCTCCCAGCCATGGAGGGGTAGCATCCCCACGGGCTCACCGTGGGCAAGGACAGGATTCCCTGCTGGGAGGACAAAGGGGAAAGCCCATTTGCTGGGACTGTTCGTGTTTTTTTCCACTAGCCTCAAAGGGATCTGGCTGAGCTTCTTTTGCCTCCTTGTCAAACACAGTGTCGGAAATGTCTCTGCAAGGTCACTATGAAAAGTCATTTTTTCACAGGGGCTGTTTCTTCAGAATGCGCCCCCTTGTGGTGAGGAGGGAGTTTGCAAACTGGGGGCGGCACGGGATTGCAGGTGCAAAGAATTGGGAAGCCCCACTTCGCCCCATGCACCCAAATCTCCCCGCAAGGAATCTGTAAGCTCTCAGGGACTTGACCAGGCCAGTTTCTCAGTCATCCTTTGATTTCCCCCCTGCCTTTTATCAGACTCCCAGCGGTGTTTGTCAGGTCCCCCTATTAAAAACTGGAGTGCAGGGGATGTCGTGGAGGGAGACCTGTGCACGCATGCCCCCTACATACCCTGGTGATTACGTCATTTCCGGGCAACCCAAAAGCAATGGGTCATGCCATGGGCCAATTTTTTAAAAATTAGCCCTGGTTGTGACGCGTCACTTCTAGGTCATGCTGGAAATGACATAATCACTGGGGGACGTGGGTGTACACACACCGATTTCTAGCAACCCTACTCTCAGCTTCTCTCAACTGTCTGTTGCTCTCTTTGGCTCATTTTTTACTCTTGGTTAATTTACAGAGTCATCTTCCCCCCAAAATGTGAAGAATCCCCCGTCTTTTCTTTGGGGTGGCTTGGCCCTGCCGCCCAGTTTACTTGTGATCAGGGTTTTTTTTCTGGGAAAAGAGGTGGTGGAACTCAGTGGTTTGCCGGCAACTCTCGGCAGGAGGTAGTGCCCCTGGGACCACATGTGCGCGCGCCAAGTGCACACATGCTCCCAGGGCCAATGGCGTCACTTTGGGTCAGCTGGAACAAGGGGGGAGTTTTTAAAAGTTTAAATCACTCTTGGTGAAAATGGTCACATGGCTGGTGGCCCCACCCCCTGATCTCCAGAAAGAGGGGAGTTGAGATTGCCCTCCACGCTGCTGCGCGGAGGGCAATCTCAACTCCCCTCTGTCTGGAGATCAGGGGGCGGGGCCACCAGCCATGTGACCATTTTCAAGAGGTTCCAGAACTCCGTTCCACTGTGTTCCAGCTGAAAAAAAGCCCTGCTTGTGATACTTAAGCTGTTGCTAGGTAGCAGCTTCTCCCTCAATCATAAAAACCTAAGAAGAGCCCGGCTAGACCCGCCGTCTCTTGCTTCCCGCAGGGACCATCCAGGGCCACAGGCTGTTGCCCTCCACCAATATATTCAATTGCAGGATGGGAAATCCCTGGAGATTTGGGGGCGGGGGGCGGAGCTGTAACAGACTCTTATTTTATTTATTTATTTTATTTATATTTAATTTATATTCCGCCCTCCCCACATCAGCAGGCTCAGGGCAGATCACAACCAAGTTTAAAAACATATTTCATCATATATACAATTTAAAATCATAAAACATCCTAATACATAGATTAAAATACATGTAAACACCTTACTAAAGATCCTACTATCTCAAAAGAAAGATTTATCTTTTACTCTTGGATAGCTGTCAGCAATTAGTAAGGCCTGTAAAACCGGACTGTTCTTTGAACAAATTCTGCTTATCAATACATTATTTATATAGATCCCTTTTTGCAACGCTTTTCCTCATCAAAGTACACAGATAGCTTTCTAGAGTTTATTTCTTTTATTGAAATTACCCTTTAGTCTTTTAACGAAGCAAGTTATCAAAATATATGTGGTCATTAATATAAATTCTACAAAAACAACACAGAAAGGCAATAAGAATTAACATTTCCTAATTAACTCTACGTTTAAAGTTTTTATGAAATGCATTAAGATTCCCATAGCATTCAATGCAAAGATAAGATTCTCATGAGATTTCTTCCAATCAGAACTCTAACACTCTATCTGAATTTGCATGTTTTATAGGTTATCTTATGCAAATATCTAAGATCTTTTCATGTGATAGCATAAACAAACTATGATTGGTTTGACACTTCATTCTATAGTCGTGATTTCTATTGTATAGCTTTCTAATTAGCCAAAAATGACATTATATCCAACTTGCTAAACAAAACTATAAATCTGTGAAAAATGACAGAAATAGTTAAGTTGGTAGATTGCTATTGGTCCATTCTCTGATAGAAGAACTTTAATCTAGATAGAGGCCGATTCCAGACGGCCCTCTGTAATCTGAAACGTTGCGCGTTGTCGCGCGTCATCGCGCGGAAAACGCGAAATATCGCGTTTTCTCGCGTGAGTTTTGCGTGACCTCGTGCAAAACTCGCTTGAGAAAACACGATATTTTGCGTTTTCCGTGCGATGATGCGCGACAACGCGCAACGTTTTGGATTGCAGAGGGTCGTCTGGAATCGGCCAGAGTCTACTATTTTTAATTAGCGGTCAAAGATGAAAACTCACCTGTTTTGGTTTACCTAACACTTTGAAAAAACACACAGACAAAGTTGAGAAGTTCACCTAGAATATGAGGGTATTGTTTTATATTGCTAACTGCAATGTGCTTTAGTCTATATTACTGCAACAGAGCCTGGAGTGAGAAGGAAGCTCATGGGGCAATACCATCGAATCCGCCTTCCAAAGCAGCCATTTTCTTTAGAACTGTCCGGAGATCAGCTGTAATTCCTCCAAGCCCTTCCTGGAGCTCAACAATCCCCATCACGGTTCATTATCTGTAGGAGACCTCTCCTTTGTGAATTTTTCTGGTCCTCTTTCAAAGCCGTTTCGGCTCATGGCCATCACTACGTACTGTGGGAGCGAGTTCCACAGGTTGATGAGGCGTTGTGTGAAGAAATACTTACTTCCCTTTGGCCGTCCTGAATTCATTGCCCATCAACTTCATTCGGTGACTCTCAAGTTTCAGTATTTTGGGAGGGGGAGAAGTTCTCTCTCTCCACTTTCCCTGTCCAGCGCATCCTTTTATAAACCACCTTAGCTTTCCTTAGGGCTACAAGTGACGAATGACACTTGAACAGCAAGTGAACAGACTCACATGTATTCCTCCCTGTTCACTTGCCGTTCAAGTGTCATTTGTCGCTTGTAGCTTGGCCCTGTACAGCTCCAACTTCTTGTTCATTTCAATTGCCCTTTCCCGCACCTTTTTGAGCTCCAAAATAGCACTCTTGTCACAGAACAAGACATTTCGTCTGCATTTTGTGACGTGTGTGTCTGCAATGGACGGAAACGAATCAGATGTAAAACTGTCAGCTCTCTCTTACTTCGGGAGAGGTGTGTGCAGGCCCATCTGGGTTCCCCAGCAGCTGGAAATACAGACCGTCCTTTGCACGTCTTTTTTCAAGGTCACCATCAGCAGAGATTGCCTGGCGACGTCCCTGGGTCAGCTCTGTTGCCATGTAACGTCCCTTTCCCACCAGCCATAGCTTGACTAATTAGCTCTGGTATCATGTTAAACCTCTGGCCCACGGTGGCATTGGAGAGTAACACACATCAGCAGATGTAATGATACCGCCATTGAATTAAGACCCCACAACTGCAAGACAGAGCTAGCGGCCGGCCTCTCCTTGTTTGTGCCTGTGTGTCGCTTTCTGGAGCGCCTGGGCTTGCTTCCCAACAAAAGAAACTTGCTTTAGAAAAGGTTTCTTGGTTCCTTTTAGAGTAACAATAAATGCCACTAAACCTAAAATAGTTCTTTTAAAACACTTGAGTTGATAGATGTAGATGGTCCAAGGGTAGCAGTTTTTTCAACTAATTTTAAAACGCTTTCTTGTAGCCCCGTAACAGAATGCTTATCTGTGTCTCATTAAGGTTTCTCACTGTTCAGTATAAAAAAGCTTCTCACGCTACTTTTCTTTGCATCTTCTCTTTAATGTTCACACATTCTTGTGCATTGTGGTCGCCCGTTCTCATCTATGGCTGTGATCATCAATCTTTTCAGACTAGGACACCCTGAACTGGGGTTGCCAACCTCCAGGCGAGGCCTGGAGACCTCCCAGAATTACAATTGATCTCAGTTCCCCTGGAGAAAACGGCTGCTTTGGAGGTTGGACTTTATGGTATTGTGCTGCGTGGCGTTCCCTTCCTTCTCTGAAACCTGCCCTCCTCAGCTCCACCTCCCAAATCTCCAGGGATTTCCCAACTTGAAGGTGGCAACCTTACCCTGAACTCCAAAAATAGTGGTGGAGAGTCATGTGATGTCAGAGTCCTAGGCCAGGAAGAGGCGGCGCTGGAGCCGGCAGAGCCAGACAGAGCCCGTAGCAAAGCCCCAGCCAAGGCTCAGAAGCCATGCAGGAGTGGAGAGGGCCCGTGGCTCAGTGGGAGGACATCTGCTTGGCCTGTGAAGGTCCCCCCTTCGAGCCCCAGCACCTCCAGTCAACAGCTCTTGGCAGTAGGTGATGTGAAAGAGCCAGAAGAGCCTTGCCGTCCTGGTGCTTTTCTTAGCGCATGCAGCAAAAGGCAGGGAGCACGGTGCCCCCCCTCTGCACATGCCCACTGGCTGCAGGTCTTTCCAAAAGGAAGCTGCCCCACTGGTGTCTCTGCTGGGGACTTGCATGCCGAGAGGGTTGCCCCAGCCACGTGAAGCTTCATGCGGAGGCAGTGCCAGGCACTGCACGGAGATCTTTCTCAGGGCCAGCTACTGGAGACCTTTTAACTGGAATTGCCTGGGATTTTCTGCACGCAAAGCAGATGTGTGGCTTTTGTGAGGAGCCAGGCCCTTAGACATGAGTTCCTGCAGGGCGGACTCAGTCTCCCAACTGCAGATGTATTACCGCGTCTGCTTGGCTGGCCTCCCTCACCCCGAGGTCCAGTCTTCATTACCTAATGGATTGTCTAATTGAGCCAGTTTGGTGTAGTGGTTAAGAGCGCGGGACTCTAATCTGGAGAGCCGGGTTTGATCCCCCACTCCTCCGCTTGAAGCCAGCTGGGTGACCTTGCCTGAGTCACAGCTCTCTCAGAGCTCTCTCAGCTCCGCCTACCTCACAGGGTGATTGTTGTTGTAGGGATAATAATGGCATGCTTTGTAAACCGCTGAGTGGGTGTTAAGTCATCCTGAAGGGTGGTGTATAAATCGAATGTTGTTGTAATTGGACTCAGACCTTGGTGCTTACTCAGATGGTCCCTGAGCTTTTTGTCCCGCTGACATGAGACAAAGGCAAAAAGTGAGGAAGGGTGCCCAAGTGGAGACAGAAAAGGAGTGCTGAAATCGCCCCAAAACTATTCAGGGCTGACCCCTGAGGTGTTGTATAGGGCTGCCTGTATCACACTCGCTCAGGACCCAGAAGGTAATGCAAAGCACCACAGAAAGACAGGCTGAATTTTATCCTTGGGGCTGCTAAAGTCAAACCTGAAGGAGCCGGGTTCGAATTCCTGCTCGCAGGCACTGTATCCGATTCCTGACCGCTCTCTGGCGATCTTGGCCTTTCCTAGCCAGCCGTTCCCTGTTCCTTGGCTTTGACTCGCCCCTCTTTCTGTGCCCCCCCCATGCAGGCCATGAAGAAGATGTACAAGGCTTGTTTGAAGTATCCGGACTGGAAGCAGAAACACAACCCCCATTTCAAACCTTGGCTGTACCCGGAGCAGAGCACCCTCCCCACCGTGGGACTGGCCGAGCTCTCCATCCAGCACGCTGACTCCCTTGAGAACATCGACGAGAGCAGCTTATCGGAGACCAAAGATGACCGGGCTGAAGGCAGCGATGAGGACAGCGTCAACTGAGGGACTCGGGGGAGGGGGGGCAGGCCACTGGCCGGGTCTCCCACGACATCCACCCACCCGGGCTTCTTTTTGTCTGTGTAACCCATGCAGTTCGTGTTTGGAGAAGAAATACCGCCCTCTCCTCCCTCCACACACCATCATGGAATGAGCCGACTGTTTCTCCACCAACAGTTTAAGGCTGTCACTCCTGGGTGGAAATTAGTGTCAGAAATGTCCTTTTTCTTTGGGGATGGTGAGCTGAATTAGGTACACGGCGATGCCCTCTTGCAATCTCTGCAAATCTGTGGGGAGGTTTAGCACCCTATCGTTGCCCTCCCCAAACCAGGCACTGTCTCCTTTCCCTTTCTGCACAGGACTTCTTTCTTTACTAGTAGGAAAAACCCTAACAAATATAACTTCCCATCTTACCTAACCGGGACTCTAGAGCTGGGAAGAGTCACGTTAAGTTTTTTGTCCCTCTCTAACCAATCGAATGTCAGGAGGCGGCTGGTCTTCACCATAACAATAAGGAGGGAATTTATTTGCCGTACCCTCTAATTGCAAAACGCTGCCTTCTGATTGGTTCAAGGATGGGTCCTTTGCCAGCCCCCCAACCAGGGTGGAGTCAACAGGTCAATCTTGCTTGGCAGAGAGCTATTCACCCATGCAGAATTGCCCCAGTTTTGGCTGAGAGGGTAGAATTAGATTTGATTTAAAAAAAATAGAATAAGCATTCTTAGTCAAGAAAATTCTGCATAATCAGAATGCCTGGGGGATCCTTGATGGACGCTGGACCACAGTTTGAACTGCAGGTGGGGGGGTCAGAAGTGTGAATGTCCCACGGCAGGCCGGTAGACCAAACCAGTCCATGAAGGAGAGGCCAACAAAACCATTCTCCGAGAAGAGGTACCCCCCCCCTCCAATCAGGCAGTGGCGCCATCCCAGAGAGCTGCTCCTCACGGAGTTGGTGTCTGACTTTTTAGACAGATTTCAATTGCAGTCTGCCTTCTGAGCAAGCTTGTCAGAAGAAACCCCCCCCCCCCCGCCCTTCAAAAAGTGGAACTCCCAATGTACGTTGCCTTAAAAAGCCCCCTCCTTGTATTTGTTTCTGCCAGGTTGGAACACCAGTTTCTGGTGCTAAACCTTGCCCATGAGGACAGAGGAAGTTGGACTGAATAACAGAGAGCCCTCTGTACATGCTCAGAATCGAGACCCCCCCCCCCACTCAGTGTGTTAAATGGGGGATTTGATCTCCTGGGCTGGTTTCTGAAACAGCTTCCAAGGTGGCTGCAGGTGCCTTTCTCTCCCTCCCCTGCCCTCCCGCCATGGCCAGTTGCAAATTGCCCCGATTAAATCAAACTGCACACAAAATTGAAGTTTCACGATTGCCTTCAAAGTGCCCCAAGTTCCAGAAGGCGTTCTTTTGCCTGAGCCAGCAGGCTGATTCCTCTCCGCCCCGGGAACGGGATCAGCTTTCTGACCCGGCCAAAGAAAGGGGGCCTGTAGGATCCTCTTCCTCTGGTGGGTGCTTTGCAGTGGATCCTGGAATGACCTTCTCACCGGGAAGCGAGGTTGGAGCCACGTAAAGTGACTGTCCGCAGCTGCCTGCCTCCGCCGGCCTGGGGGGCCCTTCACACATGCGCACCCGTGCGCGCGCACACATCGAGACACTTGAATTCCCGAAGCGCTGTGGACCTTCCCGGATATTTGTATGCATGTGTGTGGTTCTGTGGCTTCTGCCCTCCTCTTTTCTGTGTTATCCTGTAAAACGCTCATTGATGGAGCTGCCTTTTGGGGAAGGGAAAACTTGTGTTTAGCGGGGAGGGGAGGTTTCCGCCCCAAGGTGTTTGCGAGTCTTTCTGCAATATAGGTTAGGATGAAAAGTCTCCAGAAGGCCTCCCCTCAGCCCTACCTGTGTCCCCAGGGCTGGCCTTCCCTCCGGAGTTTGATGACTGTGTCATTCAGGGCCTTCCCTGAAAACACCTTTTTGCATTTCAAGGGAAACAAAAAGAAAAAAAGATGAGATTTCATATCTTGTTATTGGAGCAGTTTATTGAAAAAATAATAATAAAAGGAGTAATTCCAGCATCGTTCTCTTGGTGCCGTCTTGTTACTTAACTGAGTGAAAACCGAACAGCTTTTTCTTGCCCAGTTTTGCCTAGGCTTCCAATAGCTGGAGAAATGAATGAGAAGTGAAGGCGCGCTAAATTCTCACACCCCTCAAAGGTTAACCTGGGAAACAAGTTATGGGCTCTGCTCCCACCATATTTCTACCTTTGTGTGGGGAAATGGAGCTGGCAGGGCCTGTCTCTGCACACATGGAAGTGGAAAAGCTACTCAGTTATCCAGGGGTCCCTTGTCAAGAGGGGTTTTATTTTATTTATTTATGTCATTTATATTCTACTTTTCTCACAGAGACTCAAGGTAGATTACATAGTGTGAGATTAGTACAATCAGTAGCAAGGACAAGGGCAGGCATTTCTATATAGTGTCAAGAACATTTCCATAAACAATGTCATAGGGTAAATGAAGACAAGTTTGCAAAGAAGACATAGCATTAGCAAGGATCCAATATGGGGTTGGAGAATTGCTGAAACAGAACATAATCAGTTCTAGGACTTACATTAAACAACATGAAGCACAGGTAGTATATTGGAGTACATATTTAAAGCAACAGATAATATGTAAGGCAACATAATGGTGAAATCTATGGTTTCTAACTCAGTGAAAATGTCTGGGATCCGTTTCCTACAATACCACCCTCCTAGCTGAGAAACAAGCCTTTTTGAATAATTTGGTTTTTCATTGTTTGCGGAAAGCCAGGAGCGTGGGGGCTCTCCTAACCTCCTCGGGCAGGGTAGAGGCCACCACAGAGAAAGCCCGTGTACGGGCTGCTGTTGATTTTGCCCATGTGCAGGCTAGCACCTGTAGGAGTCCCTGTTCAGATGAGCGAAGCTGCCGTGGAGGGACATAGGGAGGAAGGCAGTCCCATAGGTATGCTGGACCAAGGCCGTGAAGAGCTTTGTAATAACCAATACCTTGAACTGAGCACAGTAACTGATAGGTAGCCAATGGAGTGACAGTAGGGCGGGAGTGATGTTCACGCTCCTGCTCCTGATAATAGTCGAGCCACAGCATTTTGCACCAATTAGAGACTCTTAGTTAACTTAGATGGGAGACCAATGTACGTATAATGCATTACAATAAAGAGAAATTTTGGTTCTCAGTGCCGCCACCATCAACTAATCAGTTATTAGGACATATTCCTCTGGAGGACTAGAACCTGGAACCCTCTAGCCACTAAAAGGACAGTTCAAGCCTTTTTTGTCATCTCTTACTGAAGGACCCTGTTACCAGAACTGCTCTTTATTATAATGGGGAATTAGCTGTAGCAGTCTGTAACTTAAAATTAAGCGCGGATCATAACCTATGTATACGGAGGTCCCGATCCCAGACACTCTAGTGAAAAAGAGGCAGACTACAAATAAGTTCCAAACACGTGTATTTAGTGTGGCGTAAGCCTAAACTTGCACAAGCATACAGAGAACACACAAGACCTAAGAAATACAGGGTATGAAATACAGAGACGTTCGCATTAGCTGGTTCCCAACGATGATAGGGGGAATACTCACTTATCCTGGAGCGAAGCAGAGACACGGCAGCGAGGGTGGCCCAATGCCAGCACTGGGACCACAGACGGACAGCAAGGAGGTCTGGATAGGGAATGGCCGAGGCACCGAGTGGTCTGGGAGACCAGCTTAAATACCCCAAAACGTCCCCTGGGGCTGGTGCTGTACTTGGTGGTTCTCACAGTTTAAAACAAAGGCTCTAATGGGCTACTGAATGGCTTGGATGGGCCACTTTGGTAATCAGATTGTGATAAGTGACACCTCAGGAAGAGGGGACAAAAGAGGGAGGGGGAAATCCGAGTGGGCTGAAAGGATGTTCCAGCGGACAGGGCTTGTCCTGATGTCATCAGCTTCTGGAATGCGGAGGTTTCTTTGAGATGCATTCTCTAAGTGCTTGGGATGGTCGGCACTTAGTTCTTCTCCGGGGCGGCTCCTAAGATATGCAGAGCGGGGCGAGGGGCTCTCGCTGCGGACGTGGTGTGCCCGCTTCGCCGAAATGGCTTCCCAAAGCAGTCTTCCTCTCAGGGTCTTCTGGCTGCCTGAGAACATGGACGCCGGCTGGGCATAGCTGAGGCTGGTTTGCAGGCTGCCCGGTAGCGAGGGCAAGCTCGGGGACCGGCCCGCGGGAGGCTCCAGGCGGGAACTGACCAGGGAGCGCCTAGCCAGGCTCGCTGGAGGTTTCCCCGGCAGGCGCCCGGCTGCTAGCAGCGGCTTGGGCCCATATGAGGCAGGCTTCCATGGAGGCAGGGGGAACAACACTTTAAAACACAGTCCAAGGCAGGGAACAGGCACGGTCCGTGGCAGATGGCAATGCAGGCACGGGGCACACTTGTAACAGAGTCCAAACACACACTGGGAATTCCAGAGGAGTTAGTCGTGTTAGTCTGTAGTAGCAAAATCAAAAAGAGTCCAGTCGCACCTTTAAGACTAACCAATTTTATTTTATTGTAGCATAAGCTTTCGAGAATCAAGTTCTCTTCGTCAGATGCCTGATACAGGGCAGGGCAGGGCTGCCCAGAAAGAGAGTCCTTTGTGCAGTTATCCAAACATGGAGTCAGTAAACTACACAGTCTATTACAGCAGCAAGGCAATTGACACGCAGGCAGGAAACGGACACGTGTATCAGAGCACACACGTGCAAAGCAATCTTTGTGCAGCAGTGAAACAGTAATGCAGGAAACTTTAACACAGTTCATAGCAGGCTTTAAAGCAGGGGAGGGGGCCTACTTGGCAACAGGCCAGCGCTCTCATTCATGTAAACTGTTGGAATAGGCGGTAGCTGCTGCCCTCTTCCCTTTCTACTCTTGGTATAGGTGACTTCAGGGTTTAATGTGGATCTCAGGCTAACTGCATTCGAAAAGGTAAAGTTTAATAAGAAAATGAAAAAGTGCACACATCATGTGCAGACACAACAGACTGAGCAAGGACAAAAGAAACGGGCAATAAAGCCATATTCATCTGATCCTTACTTCCCCTAAACGATGGGAAGTTAGGACAGGTAAGGAGTTGCATGGATTTAGGAAACATCCATTAACTTGCTCCTGTGGTTTGGGGCTTCTCCCTTTGTGGTCTTGACAACAAGATGGAGTCCTGGTTATTTGTGGTTCTAATTGACTTAATTTATACCTTGCCTTTCTCCACGGAGTTAGCCATGTTAGTCTGTAGTTGCAAAATAGTAAAAGTCCAGTAGCACCTTTAAGACTAACCAACTTTATTGTAGCATAAGCTTTAGAGAACCACAGCTCTCTTCATCAAATGCTACACAATGGAGACCCAAAGTGGCTTACATCCTTCTTTCCTCCATGTTATCTTCACAACATAAGAACATAAGAGAAGCCATGTTGGATCAGGCCAATGGCCCATCCAGTCCAACAGTCTGTGTCACACTGTGGCCCAAAACCCAGGTGTCCTCAGGAGGTCTTCCAGGGGGGAAGGGACACTAGAAGTCCTCCCACTGATTGCCCCCCACTCCAAACACCAAGAATACAGAGCCTCACTGCCCTAGACAGAGAGTTCCATCTGTACTTTGTGGCTCATAGCCACTGATGGACCTCTGCTCTATATGTTTATCCAGTCCCCTCTTGAAGCTGTCTATGCTTGAAGCTGCCACCACCTCCTGAGGCAGTGAATTCCACATGTTAATCACCCTTTGGGTGAAGAAGTACTTCCTTTTATCCGTTCTAACCCAACTGCTCAGCCATTTCATTGAGTGCCCACGAGTTCTTGTATTGTGAGAAAGGGAGAAAAATACTTCTCTACCTTCTCTATCCCATGCATAATCTTGCAAACCTCTATCACGTCTCCCCTCAGTCGTCGTTTCTCCAAGCTAAAGAGCCCCAAGCGCTTTAACCTTTCTTCACAGGGGAAGTGTTCCATCCCTTTAATCATTCTAGTTGCCCTTTTCGGCACTTTTTCCAGGGCTATGATATCTCTTTTGAAGTGTGGTGACCAGAATTGTACACAGTATTCCGAACGAGGCCGTACCATTGATTTATACAGGGGCATTAGGATACTAGCTGATTTGTTTTCAATCCCTTCCTAATAATCCCCAGCATAGCATTGGCCTTTTTTATTGCCGTCGCACACTGTATCGACATTTTCAGAGAGTTATCTACCACGACTCCAAGATCTCTCTCTTGGTCAGTCTCCGCCAGTTTGGACGATTAGCAAAGTTGCAGCGGGCAGCTCGGGGAGGGGGGGAAATACTCTAGAGAAAGCTAAGAAAGTTGCAGCTGCCCGCCCCCAAAGATCATTGAGAGCAGGCTTGCGACTAGAGAAACAATTTGCAAACGCAGGCTTTCTCTGACTTTTAAGGCAGCGATCCTAACAGTTCTAACAGAGAGGGGAGGACTTCACATGTCAGCTTTCTCTAGAGCATTCCCCACCCCCCAGCAAGACGATTTGCAAAAGCTGCTGTCGTAGGCTTTCTCCGTCTCTTCAGGCAGCCGTGCTAACGGAGAGGGGAAGGGACAGAAGGAAAAGGGGTGTGGGAGAGGGACTTCAGTACCCAGAAAGACTTGCGAAAATGATCAAGTGCCCTTCGCGTGGAAGATGTCACTTGTAGCGAGGCTCTCAGTTGTTTCCTTTGGCCCCTTGAAGCTCATAGGAGGGGTGTGACCTGGCAATTGTTCTCCGGGCTGGGGACGTGCATTTCTAAGCCCTGGATGCTTTGCAGGGGGGGTGGGGGGGTGGCCTGAGTCATGCTTGCTCCTCTTTCTCATTTCCCCCTGCCAGCCGGAAAAGGGCACTTCGTAACCTCTGAGCCTCTACAGAGTTCAGAACCTTGATGCACATTTTGGAACGTGCAAATTCTAGGCAGCGAGGCATTCTGCTACAATCAGTCCCCTGTTCTGAACGTGCCTTCTGATTGGGAGGCGGCAACCCCAGAGCAGATACTCATGCATAGACCCAACAGGCACTCTCCTCTGAGGGTCAGGACATTTTGCTGGATCTGCACATCAGAACAGGCTTGACAGTGATCCAAGGGAAAGCTGGGGCCGATGAAGCCACACCCAGAGGTGTGATTAAAAGGACACAAGTCTAGAGCGAGGGAGGATGCAGTAGGCGGCCTCATATGTGAGTGAAGTCTTAGGTCTCACAGAAGCCTTTCGTTCTCACTGCATCCCAGTAGTTCTCCTGCAATGCAGCTGTGCGTCTTTGCATGCAGTTTGCGAACTGCTTGCTTGTTTCAATGGCGTTTCCTTCCTTCCACCCACCCATCCGAGTCCCATCCGCCACTTCCCTTGGCAGCTGTTTCCAGTGTTGAGTTGCTTTAAGAATTAGGGACATCTGGCACCCATCTACCTTCTATAGTTTAAAATATTATGGCAGGGCCTTTCCAGATGCAAATATACAAAGGCCCAAGAGAAGAAGCTCTGAGAAATGACTGATGAAATCATATAGATGGCTTTTGCAAAATGGTAAGAAGCTGTGCTGTGACTCCGTGGAAGCGCCTCTGCTTGGCAAGCAGAAAGTCTCAGGTTCAATTGCCAGCATCTCTGGTTAAAGGGATCGAGTAGTAGGGTGTGTGAAAAACCTCAGTCAGAGATCCTGCAGAGCCACTGCCAATCTGAGCAGTCAAGACAGTTTGGTGTAGTGGTTAAGGGCGGCAGGAATCTAATCTGGAGAGCCAGGTTTGATTCCTCACTCCTCCACTTGAAGCCAGCTGGGTGACCTTGGGGCAGTCACAGCTCTCTCAGAGCTCTCTCAGCCCCACCCACCCCACAGGGTGGCTGTTTGGGGGGATAATAATGACATACTTTGTAAACTGCTCCGAGTGGGTGTTAAGTTGTCCTGAAGGGCGGTATATAAATCAAATGTTGTTGTTATTGATTAGACCAGGAGAAGGTAACTTCATGTGTTCTTGAAATGGACATCAAATGCGCTCGTCACTGAGAATCAAAAAATACACAACAGGTCAGAACGTTTCTTTCATCAAAGACACTCAGAGCTGGAAGGAAGCGCCCCTTGGACTCATCAACTCAAGCCTGAAATGGGAACCTGACATAAAGGATTGTGCGCCCTTCTCCCCGTTGCTGGAAATCCTTGGATCTATGGATGGGATCTCCCCCCACAGGTCATCCAATCAACCCTCCTGTCGGATGGGATCCAACTCAGCTAATCCACTCAACTGCTTATCTGACCAAGTTCTGGAAGATGCCTGAATCAGAGTATAGCTTTCAGGCGATCGGGTATGCTATGATTCCACTCCACGCAGAATTCTGTGCAACCCGGCACCTGGCGTTCTCCTGGGCTAGGGGAAAGCTTTTCAACCCTGAATCCACAAAGGAAAACATTCACACATGACCCAGAGGAGTTAGCCGTGTTAGTCTGTAGTAGTTATGCTTAGTAGTCTTAAAGGTGCTACTGGACTCTTTTTGAATTCACACATGAGTGTTTTTTTCCAAGGCCAGGAGTGCATCTCTTTCCTGCAAGAGGAATGAAAGCTTTTTGGAGGACAAAGTAACCAGGACTTGGCATTCTTTCACAGCATATTATTTATAATAATTATTATAAAATCTAGAACCAAATAATGCTTCTGCCTTCTACCCTACATGAATCCTACCCAAGACTGAATATTTGGGGGCCCTTGCAACACCTGGAATCTTTAAGTGTGTGAAATGGCGCCATCTGCTGTCTCCTCTTCACAATCCCATTTATAGTAAAGTTTTGTTCTTTCAGAAAGTTTTCCAGGGTGTAGTAGAGGGGATGGAGTTAAAACAAACACATCTGGACCACATAGGAAAATCCCTGCAAAGGAATTCAACCAAGCAAGAATTACAGAGGAAAGCCCTTATCTGATCCTATCATGAAACAAGTAAATCCTCACAAATACTACAATTCTGCCCACCCCATAAAAAGCACGTATATGCCAAGCAAGCAAGCAAGCAAACACCAATAGTATCAAAAATGCACTGTACACAGTTAAAAAGACTAAGGTTTTGTTCCAGTTTTTCATAGGCTGAGGTACCTCATCAGAACCAAATGGTGCACCATATTCCCCCCAAATGCACTAACCTAGCTAGTAGATCCAGAGGAGTTAGCCGTGTTAGTCTGTAGTAGCAAAATAGAAAAGAGTCCAGTAGCACCTTTAAGACTAACCAACTTTACTGTACCAGAAGCTTTCGAGAATCACAGCTTTCTTTGTCAGATCCCCTGAAGAGGAGAACTGTGATTCTCGAAAGCTTTATGCTCAGTAAAGTTGGTCAGTCTTAAAGGTGCTACTGGACTCTTTTCTACTAGCTAGTAAAATACCCCTTTTTGGTGCCTGGTGGTAGAATTCTCAAATTCAAAACATTCCCGGGTTCGGGATCAAGGATGAGGCCTGATGAAGATGGAAAACATGCTCCCACGCTGTACCTGGTATTACCTGGCATTGCAGTGGAAGAATGAATGAATACATACTACATAAATGCATGTGGCAGTGGAGAGTGCCCTCAAGTTGACTTATGGTGACCCCTGGTGGGGTTTGCAAGGCAAGAGACTAACAGGGGTGGTTTGCCATCGCCTGCCTCTGCCGCCCTGGTCTTCACTGGAGGTCTCCCATCCAATTACTAACCAAGGCTGACCCTGCTTAGCTTCTGAGATCTGATGAGATCAGGCTCTCCTACATACATACATATGACTGAGATCCAGAGGAGTTACCTGTGTTATTCTGTAGTAGCAAAATAGTAAAGAGTCTAGTAGCACCTTTCAGACTAACAAACTTTGTTATAGTGTCAGCTTTCAAGAACCACAGCTCTCTTTGTCAGATGTATCCCAAGGGAGGATCATTCAGTCCTGTGCAGTAAAGAGTCCAGTAGCACCTTTCAGACTAACAAACTTTATTGTAGCATCAGGTTTTGAGAACCACAGCTCTCTTCATCAGATGCATCTGACGAAGAGAGCTGTGGTTCTCGAAAGCTCATGCTACAATAAAGTTTGCTAGTCTGAAAGGTGCTACTGGACTCTTTACTGCACAGGACTGAATGATCCTCCCTTGGGATGCTAATTTCCTATATGCAGGCAACTTTTTTTGTATCTTGAAGCATGCAGTCCTGCAAAAGGCAGCCTGTGGTACTTTCTAAACAGGCACAATTCTGACCAAGAACTAGGCCTCTGTTGTATCCCTGGTGCATACAAACAAAATGCCCAGAATTGTGGCCTTGAGTGCTGCACATGTTTTTTGCCCCGGCCCGTTTTTTGCCCCTGGCCCCGTTTCCCTTAGAGACTCATCTTCTAGAGGAAAAGCCCCCCTTCCCAGCAAGCATCCACGCAGAAGATTCCAAACGGCGGCGAAAGCAACAGATGGGAGATTTTCTTTGGGGGCTCTTTGTCTTGTCAGGAAAATATTCCCCCTGTCTTCCTCCCACTCAAGCGTGTCACACGACTCGGCTTTGCAAAAGAAGTGCAAAACAAGCTCCTGTAGTTCATTCCCTCCCACCTGCCGTGTCTAGAGGGACCCAACCGAAGATGAGTGAGTGGTCCCAGGGCATGTTCGGGAGTTCCAACAGATGCACCCAAAGGCCCCCATTGCCACGGAGAAAGCAGGGCCCAGAGACAAAGAAGAAACTGAGGTCGGAGCTCAAAGCAGCCGACCAGTTTGGGCTGACGCACTGCAGCATCCGTGGTGGCTGACGCCTTGCTTTGTCGTACAGAGTCCTTCTTGGCACAGAGGGACAGGCTGGGCAAGGTTGCTTTTGTCCTGCAGGGCACAACATGGCTCTTCCCCCCTTCTCTGCTCCTGGGATCACTTTCCACGAGGATTTTGGGGCTCTGTCCCCACCTCCTTCTCTGCAACGGCCCCGTGTAGCAGCTCAGTCCTGACCGAGGCTTCCCTTCTAATCAGACTCACTTTCTGGGGGCCAAGCTACACATGACGAATGACACTTGAACGGCAAGTGTATTTCTCCCTGTTCACTTGCCCTCCACTCAATCCACTTGCCGTTCAAGTGTCATTCGTCATGTGTAGCTTGGCCCTGAGTCTCACACAAGTGTTGTGATGTCCCAGAGAACCTTCTTGTGGCGCTTGAAAGACTCACACATTGCGCAGGAAGCTGGACTGGACCCCTGGTCCATTAAGGCCAGTCTTGTCTACTCGATCTGGCGACGGCTGTCCAGGGTCTCAGGTGGAGGCCTTTCATATCAACGACTGCCTGGTCCTTTCTTATCTGGAGATGTCGGAGGTTGAACTCGGGACCTTCTGTATGCCAGGGAGATGCTCTGCCACTGAGCTCTTCCTGAAAATGCCCTTGCCCTAGCGGGCGCAGAATTCACCAGTCTGAGGGGGCAGCATGTGAAGGAGGGGGTGCAGGGGTGTACCAGGAGATGTCTCATCCGCTGCGAAGGTTCCAGGCCATGTAAGGCTTCTGGGATCAGAATCAACAGCTTGAAGGAGGGATGGAAGCAAAGAGGTAGAGGTTGAAGTTATAAGTTCCAGATGTGAATGGCTGCAGCCTTTTGCACCCGCTCAAGATTCCGTATCATCTTCAAGGGCAGCCCCACGGAGAGTCTGTTGCAGTCATCCGTTCTGGAGGTGATGATGTCATCATAGAACACTGTAGCTAGGCTGGCAAAGTTGAAATGAACAGAGCTGAGATAGGTACAAAGGCGCTCCTGGTGACATCAACCAATTGCTGTACCACCAGCAAGGCTGAGGAGCCCCGTGGCGCAGAGTGGTAAGCGGCAGTACTGCAGCCCAAGCTGTGCTCACGACCTGAGTTCGATCCTGGCGGAAGCCGGGTTCAGGTAGCCGGCTCAAGGTTGACTCAGCTTTCCATCATTCTGAGGTCTGTAAAATGGGTACCCAGTTTCCTGGGGGTAAAATATAGATGAGTGGGGAAGGCAATAGTGCCCTGATGCAGGGGACTACCTTTACCTTTTTACAGCAAGACTGGGTCCAGGACCACCCAAAACTCTTTACCTGATATGCTAAGGACTGCTAGGCCCCGTCTGATCCCACCAGCAAACCTGCCTCCCTTCACTTAGGCTTGTCAACCTCCAGGTGGTGACTGGAGACCTCCTAGAATTACAACGGATCTCCAAGCCACAGAGCTCAGCTCCCCTGGAGAAAATGGCTGTTTTGGAGGGTAAACACTATAGCATTATACCCTCATGAGGTCTCTCCCCTCCCCAAACCCTGCCCTCTCCAGGGCTCAACCCCCAAATCGCCAGGAATTTCCCAACCTGGAGCTGGCAACCCTACCTCCTCACCAGCATCACCCCCAACTTGTCTGGAGTCTGGTTTTAGTCTTGTTCCTGACCTCCATGACACCTCCTGAGACAGCCTCTTTGACAAGAAGTTCCCTCTGGTTTCTCAGACTGCAAGTGCAAAGATATTGAGTGGGAAGTCCAAGCTAGGGTTTAACACATACACACAAACATGTGAATCTGCCTTCTGAGTGTGGCCATGGTCTATCAAGCTCAGAATTGTCTACTCTGGCAGGCAGTGGCTTTCCAGAGACTCGCCAGAGGTCTTCCACATCACCTGGTCGTTTTACCTGGAAATGCTGGGGCTTGAACCTGAGACCTTCGGCATGCAAAGCAAATGTTTTACTACTGAACGTAGGACACTTGCAGAAATCCCAACTAGGCTTCCCAGCTAACATTGTGTTTCCCTACACTTGAACATCCCATGTAAGATGTCTTGTGTAGAGAGACTCTTGTCACTGGAATACAGGAACTGGAGCAATTTTCACATAGGAAAGCAGCCAGCGCAAGGTACCCTGTTGGGCTGTAGAGGGTCCTGGAGCCCAATTCATTCCTGCTACAGCAGAAGTCTGCACCCAGCTTCACAAGGGCCCATGAGTAGGTTACGGCACAGACCAAGAGTAAGGCGGATGAAGGCCACGGGGATTTGTGCTGAACAAGATTTGTCCTCCTGGTTATCAGAGTAGTTTGAGCCGAAATTTCACCAGACATTCACCTGCACCGCTGTGACCATAACAACCCACAGTCTGTGGCAGAGAATCCGGCCAGGTGTCACCTATGTGGGGAGTTCTGGGTTCAAAGCCACACTTGAACCCAGAATGGCCTTGAACCGTTGGTTATCTTGTTGAGATTAACGCACTTTACAGGTTAAGCTGCCTTTACTGACGCAGACCTTCGTTCTGCCAAGGTCAGAATCGTCTACTCGGACTGGCACCAGCTTGCCAGGTTCCATCTCTGGCACCTCCCGTTAAAAAGGACCAGGCAGAAGTTGATTTTCATTTCCTAAATTTCGATTCCCTTCATGATTGGCTGGTGCGTTAGTTAAGCGCATTTTTCTGTTAGCGATTTGTAATTGTGTTTTTGGCTCACATAGACATCTTGACTTTTATTTTCTACAGACCTATCACTTCTTTATCACAAGGTCAGACGGCAAAGCAAACAATTCTGAAGGAGGTTATGAAAGGGAACTTATTTAGCGGGCAGAGCGTCGTCGGTTGCTTATCGTTGGTTGCTTATTGGACTGCACAGCTATTTTTCAGACTATACTTTTGTTCAGGGTTGGTCACTGCTCTGCGTATGATATGTACATGCTTATTATGGAAGGACCTGCCTGAAGAGATCAGGAAACCACTCACTCGCCTGGCTTTTTGCAGACCGTACCCAATAGTGCAGCATATCGTCCATGCCCTTATTAAAGCATGTCTCTGAGCGACTTCTTAGGACACAGCCCTGCCATCTGGGTAGAAAGCCCTTCGGAATAATTCAGGTTTGCATAGTTTACAGAAAGCTGGAAAACGGGAGTTTCCGCACCACTAGGGAGTTTCCACGTTGCTTCACATGCCACGTAAATTAGTGCTGCGTTGTTTCAGAAGATTTCATCTCTATGCTCGACTTCATGGACTAAAGTGAACTATTTGTGCTGCTTAGTATTTGTATTTTAAATATTTATATTGTATTTATTGTGATTTTTAAACTGCGGAATGCAAATTTTATTGCGCTTTAATGTAATCTGCCCTGAACCTGCCAGTGGGGGAGGGCGGAATAGAAATTGAAGCAAAATAAAAAATAAATTGTTTTCAATTTTCCTGCAACCATACCGTATTGAATCTGTTCAATGAATATCCCGACCATTTTGCATTATGGTATTTGCTCAGTGAATGGTCTAGCTGCTATGTTGTATCTTGCTTGCGCTGTGTAATCCGCCTTGGATCTCAGAGAGAAGGGTGAACTATACATCATCATCATCATCATCAATAAATAACAATAATCTATTTCTGTTTTTTTATGTTTTGAGTCACTTCTGGTGATTAATTCATACACTATTCAGAGCAAGATTTGGGTATAACAACACAGTAAAGGCCAACTATATTTCCAGGGTTCGAGCTTTCGAGACTCACTTTGTCTGAACACTTTGTCAACACACTATTCAAGACTTTCAAGTTTATTTTTAAAAACGCTGAACATAAAATGTTGAGTATAACGTATTTTAACATAAATAAGCGGGGTGACGGAGAGGAGAAATATTAAGCAGGTTTAATATTCTGTTATGTGTCTATTCTCTAATGTTATATTATGTAATTTGAAATGTTTTGTTACATATTCTCTTATCGATATTATGTTTGCTGTCTAATGTCACTTTCTGGTATATATTCTGCTTTTGATATTCTATCTACAGTTCAATGCTATTTTCTGTTTTAATAAAATAATGTTTTTTTTTCAATCCGGAGGAGTTGGCTGTGTTCGTCTGTAGTAGCTGAAGCATCTGACGAAGAGAGCTGTGGTTCTCGAAAGCTAATGCTACAGTAAAGTTGGTTAGTCTTAAAGGTGCTACTGGACTCGATTTTGTTTTTTTTTAAAAAAAGAGTCTTTCTTTCTTTCTTTCTTTCTTTCTTTCTTTCTTTCAGCAGTTGATGTGCGCCACCCCCTCGGAGGCCAAGCAGATCCCGACCTCGGGCCGGAAGGCGCCCGGGGCAGGGCCCAGGCGGGACGCCGAGCGAGCGCTCCGTTCGCCCCGCGGCCCCGGGGTGGCGCTGCTGCTGCGCCGGAGGCAGCGAGGCAGAGGAAGGGAGGACCGGGGAGGGAGAGGCCGGGGGAGGCCGTCCGCCGCTGGGGCGAGGCGCGCAAAGCGCCCAGGGAAGGGAAAGGAAGCGCAGCGCAGCGCAGCGCAGCGGGAGACGAGCCGGCGCCCGCCCGACGGAGAAGGAAGCGGCGCCTTCGGGCAGCCCACGGCCCGGGAAGAGCGCAGCCGCCGGGCCGGGCCAGGTCAGTCCACTTCCTCCGCCCCCCGCGCCCCCTCGCCCGCCGGGCCCGGCTTATCTGCGCGCGGCAGAACGCAGCCAGGAGTCCGAGGCAGAAGTTCGTCCGGCGAAGCCCCTGGAAGCGGGGACAGGGCGCAGCGTGGGGCGAAGGGGAGTCTGGGGCGCCAGAAAGTCCGACGCAGGGTTGTTCCGGGAGAAGCTTCGGGGAGCGGAGCGCCCTTCTTCGCTAGCGCCGAGCGGAGGCTCCGCGCGGGGCATGGGGTTGCCGGGTCCGGGTCGGGAGATTCCTGGAGATTTGGGGGCAGAGCCAGAGGAGGGCAGGGGGAGGGCGCTTAGCAGGGGTGCCTCCGAAGCTGCCATCCTTTCCAGGGAACTGAAGTCTGGAGATCAGTGGTAGTTCCAGGAGAACGCCAGGCCCTACCGGGAGGTTGGCAACCGTACGTGGGGATCAGAAGGGGACGTGAAACGCTGGCAGGAGAGCGTGGAAAGGGGGGGGCAGCGGTGGTGACCCTGCGCTGGCTACTTTTCGTATGCTAACTCTTTATCCGGAATCCTGGTTCAGCCTGGGAAACCTTTCAACAAATCCCACTTCTGGAGGGCACTGCCAGTCCCCTTGTAGGCTCTGCCCAACCTTTACAGCAGGCACACGTTCAACAGGTGCAGCCCTCATCGCCAGTCGCTGCAGAGCTCCAGTTGGGCTCTCTGTATATGCAACCACTTTGCCATGCCGTGGCAGGGGCTTTCCTGCATTTTGGGGCAAAGTGCAGGGACCCCCTTGCAGCAGCCAGCCCTGGCGAAGAGGGCGCCGTATTTTCCTTTGGGGAGGGGCTGTGGCTCAGGGGTAGAGCGTCTGCTTGGCATGCCGAAGGTCCCAGGTTCAATCCCGTCTCAATAGACAATATTGACCTTGATGGACCGCGGATCTGATTTGGTGTAAGGCGCCTTCTTGTGTTCGTGTGTCCCGCTTTGCTCTGTAAAGCTAACACTCAGCGTGAGATTGTTAAGCACGGCTTCTTGGGTTGAACTGGCGCTTGTTTGAATGCCCCCATCAGAATCTCATAATACATGGATTGTGGGGGGGGGGGTACGTGCAGTTGAAGGCATTTTGTCGCTTCCACCAAGAGGCACCCATTTTCCCCCAGGTCTGCGCTGGTATTGGCCGCTGTGGCAGTGCTGTGGGGGCGATCTAGTCGTCAGTGGCACAGGCAGAGGAGCGCGATGCCAGCCAGTCCTCGTGCCGAGGATGCAAACGGTGTCCCTTGACGTCTTGGTCCCGTCCCCATTGTGCAGTTGTTTGAGATGCTTGGCCAGACGACCAGCCCTAATAATCCTGAGTTACAGGGACCCATTGGTTGGTCTGCCTCCGTATCATACATTCAGGAAGTGTTTCAGGTAGAGAAGACCTGTTTATTATTTTTGTCGCATGAATGTTAGGATGCCTTCTTTCTCCAGGGGCTTCGCCCTGTCTGGATTCCTAGTACGGTTGCCATCTCTTCCCTTGGCCCTTGCTCCTGTGCCTTTAAAGGCAAGCTGAAGCTCAGATGCAAGCAGGTGATCTTGATGGTTTTGCAATGTAAGAATGGGAAGGAGAACAGACGGCGGCTTCTCGATGTGCTCTGTGTCTTTTCGGTGTTCAGTACAGCATCTTGCACTCAGCTAGTAAAACAGCTGTGAGATCATTGCAGTGCCACTGTGTTGAATAAATGGTCCCCAATCTGCAACCCCCTTTCTTTTTGGGAGACCGTGTGTTTGACACCTATTGTAATCAAGTATCTTACAATTTGAGAGGCATGTCATAACGTTGTGGAGGATTCCTTGGATTATGGGATGCCACCGGATGGGCTGACAACACGTCTTCACTGAGTTCTATGTGAGTGTTGCTATGTTTGCACCTTGGAAAACAAGAACTGGGCCTGTGCTGCAGGATTTCACTTGCATTTGGTCTGATTTTGTGGCTGTGGGCTTCGCCCGGCACCCTCTGCTTCGGTCTTGCTCCAGATGTCCTTTGCGTTGGATCCCTAAGACCTGCCCGCCTCGCACAGGCAGCTGCTGCCTGCCAAGCTTGCTCTTGAGCTGGTTTCCTCTGCTCTGTACCAGGTCAGATGGAAAAAGAATTAAAGAGGGCTTTCCGGGTTGCCTTTCTCTAGCAAGCTATTCTGGTTATCTTTCCAGAGGAGTTAGCCGTGTTAGTCTGTAGTTGCAAAATAGTAAAAAGTCCAGTAGCACCTTTAAGACTAACCAGCTTTATTGAGGCATAAGCTTTCGAGAACGATGCATCTGACGAAGAGAGCTGTGGTTCCCAAAAGCTGATACATCTGACGAAGAGAGCTGTGGTTCTCGAAAGCTTATGCTACAATAAAGTTGGTTAGTCTTAAAGGTGTTATTGGACTCTTTACTGGTTATCTTTAACTTAAAAAAAAACGTAATGTAGTTAAAATCCAGATGCTCTGACCAAATCCTCTGTAATGATCATCATTTAGTTTTAGCCTGAAAAAGCAACTACAGGCAGGGGTGAAACTTGAACTTGAGACAGAAGCCCCCTTCCCTAGATCCCAGTATGATCACTAGCTGGGGTGTCCCTGATCCAAACTGGGGGACGCTGTGGCCAGGGGTGGAATTCGCGAGGAGCCCAGCCTGGGTACTTAGGGTGGTGGTGAGCACACACTGAGTTCCAACCTGAATTTCAGCCTTGGCCTCAGGGCCTCCCAATGGGGATCAAGGCTGCAGCACTGGGGAAGGGGTTTATTTCAACTCTGCCCCCCATGCCAAGTCAGACACCGCCCCCCTCCTCTGAGCCCTGGTTGGGGTAGAAACAAGGCCGCCTCTTTCCCTAGTAGGCAGGGGATCCAGAATGCTTTTGCGTGTCCTCGCATAAACCTGCCTGGGATGCCTACAGGCACCAGCTGCTTGGCTCTGGCTGCAGCGCAAGAGAGCTGGAACCACTGTGCGGCAGCCAAGACACGTCCCCCCCTCCCAACATCCTCCACGCTTTCACAGTGGATCTCGGGGTACATGTCTTGGCTTGCCTACTGCGGCTGTGTTCTGGCCGTAGTGCAAACCGTGTGATGTTCCCTTCTTGGTCCCTGCACTGAGTCCTCTTTCCAAGGCCGCTGCTTGCAAAAGAAATGGCCAGCAAAAGAAGGACCACTCTCTCGAGGTTCCCCTCTTGCAGCTCTCCCAACGGAACCTCATACCCGTCTGCTGTTGCAGATAGGAGTAAGAGGAGAGTTCAGTTCCCCTGGGGGCACCAGAATAAAGCGCCCAGGCCTTCACGTCTGTTGCTTGAGGTGCCAGTCTTCCACAGCAGGATGAAAGCGAGTCTTAATTTCAGGTGCTTGGAATTTCCCAGGTCTGTTTCCAAGCCATATATTTGACCTGCCAGACAGCTGGAACGCCTTTGCATTCAGGAAATAACATCTCAGGTGGGTAGAACAAAATTCGAGTTCATTAGCACCAAAGACCAAGAAAATTTTCCAGGATATGAGCATGCTCGGGACTCGTGAATGCATATGCCCTGGAAAATTTTGTTGAACTTCAACAAGCTACTGAACTTTTATTCAGGGAATGGGTATCAGAAACTCTCTTGTCACCTGGAAGGCGTACTAGTTTACTGTGATAGAGCTTTACTGGACTAGACTCCCACTTTAAGTGAAGCATTTCAGGTGCCACAAGACAGTGTGCACCGTTTTTGCTTCGTCAGGGTAACACCGTCTCTCTCTGGAATGAGAAAAATGAGAGGTGACCCACATGCAAGTTTTTAGCCTGGATTGGCCACAGCGCTCTTTAGAGCCTAGAAACAGAGGGGGGAAAAAAACTCAAGGGGCAGAGGAGAAAAAGACTCTTTGTGTGTGAGAGAAGGGCAAACATTCCTTTGCATTCAGTCCTTCCCACAAAGATTTCTGCAGCCTCTTTGCTTCCATTGCGAGAGACCCTTGGCTGCTCTCTTCGCTGCCCGCGTCACCCGGCTGGCACAGGAGCGGGTGCCAAATTCGCTCTTGCGTTCTGTCCCTGGGAAGACGCACCCTGCTTGCTGAGTGCAGGGCCAGCTGCCCCCTTGCCCCCCTTGCCCACCTCTTCCTTCATCAGGGTCCAAAGTGAGCACTTCCTGTGAGTCTGACCCGGAAATTGCAGCGGGTCCAGAATGCTGTTGCACGTGTCCTGATGGGTACACCATACAGGGCACACACAACTCCAACTCTGCAGCAGCTACCCTGGCTCCCCATGGAGTTCTGAGTCTGGCTCAAGGTGTTGGTTTTAACCTATAAAGCCCTAAACGGACTGGGACCAGCATACCCGAGGGACTGCCTCTCCCCCATATATACCCCGGAGGGTGCTGAGATCTGTAGGTAAACACCTACTGGTGGTCCCTGGCCCCAGGGAGGCTTGACTGGCCTCGACCAGGGCCAGGGCGTTTTTGGTCCTGGCCCCAACCTGGTAGAACTCTCTGTTGGAGGACTCTCGGACCCTCCAAGGTCTTCTATCCTTTCGGTGGGTCTGCAAGACAGAGATGTTCTGCCAGGCATTTGGTTGAGGCCAACATTAAATCCATCAATGAGTCTCCCTGCTGGTCTCCCACCTGTGGGGGGGGGGCATATGGTCACCTGCGCTATGCGTATGAGCAGCCGCAGGATATCAGTCCACACCTTCACCCTTTTTATACATGATGAGCAGGTGAATTGCCGAGGTGCTGTATTGTAAGATTTGCGATTTTATTGTTATGCCTTTTTCTTGTTGTAACCCGCTCTGAATTAAATTAAATTATAAATAATGATGATGATGATGTGTGACTAACAGAGGAAGCCTCCTGAAGAGGTAACACCATGCAGCCACCTCTAGGGTAAGGTTGCCAGCCTCCAGGTAGTGGCTGGAGATCTCCCGGAATTACATATGGTCTCCAGGCCACAAAGATCATTTCACCTGGAGAAAATGCCTACTTTGGGGGGCAGACTCTATGGAATTATGCCATGCCAAGGTCCTTTCCCTCCCCAAACCCCACTTTCTCCAGGTTTCTCCAGGTGTCACCCCCCAGATCTCCAGGAATTTTCCAACTTGGAGCTGGCAACCCTACTCCGGGGGCAGATTTGGGGGGCTGTTCGAGGTGGCTGTGTGGGAGACCCAGATCTGACCCATAAGACGGTGTCTGGAGGGAAGTTCTCCTGCTTGGACCCCTTTGAAAGGGACGTGCGTGCACTCATTCCCCCCCCCCCCCCCATGCTGGCGTTTGTGTCTGTGTTCTTCTCCCTTCTCTTTGAGGGTCACGGCTTGCTCTTCTATGAATCGGGATGAATCAGAGTCTGTTCCTCCAGCCAGAAAGGGAGGGTCTTTGCACAGAGCACCCTTTCTTTGCTGTGTGGCTCCCCACTTTTTGCTCTTGGAGTGAACGCTGCTTTTTTAAATTGGCATTCTGGATCTGCAAAGTGGCTTGATCCGCTCTCTAGCTGAGATGATCGTAGCACATCCCTGCTCACCGTTGAGGCATATTCATTTTTTGTGTCTGCATTCTGACATGTCCACTAAAGGACATTGTAGTCATGCACAGAAACATAGATGCATAGAGCGAGAAGGGATCTCCAAGGGTCATCTAGCCCACCCCCTGAACAATACAGGAAATGCACAGCTTTCTCCCCTCCACTCTTATTTTCTCATTGTCCCCTGCTGTATGCCCAGAGGAAGACAAATGACCTCCAGGAACCCTGGGCAATCTGGCCTAGAGGATAATTCCTGCCTGACCTGAAGGGGTGTGTATGTATGTTATGTGCCGTCAAGTTGCCTCTGACCTATGGTGACCCTATGAATGAAAGACCTCCAAACTGTCCTATTATTAACAGACTTGCTCAGATCTTGCAAACTGGAGGATGTGGCTTCTTTTATTGAGTCCAGCCATCTCGTTTTGGGTCTTCCTCTTTTCCTACTGCCTTCCACTTTTCCTAGCATTATTGACTTTTCCAGAGAATCTTGTCTTCTCATGATGTGACCAAAGTACGGTAGTCTCAGTGTTGTCATTTTAACTTCTGGTGACCAACTGTAATGTATTCATTTAGGAGATTTATACCCCTCTTTTCTGTTTTACAGTCAAATAATTTGGAATCATTACATTAAAAAGAAAATTGCCAAGGCAAGAACTTATCCAGCATATCAACAAATGACTATCAGAAAATGTCAACTCTCCAGTTAAAAAGTAGTTGAAATACCAGTTTAATATAAAAACTTGACTCCCTGAAACAAATGGTCTTTAACGGTTGGAGGCAAACGGGCCCTGTACGTTGTTTGGAAGCCCACTGGCCCCACTTCAGAGAGGGGCAAGATTGCCAAACAGGGGTTATAGGGCTGTGTTGTAAGAAGTTGCTCTGAGAGATGGCTTGGTACGGACGGGGACTATACGCTACTCTGTTGGGTCCTGTCTGCTGATTTAGACATGCGCCTACTAGGGAATTTCCACATTGCTAAACATGCCATGTAAATTAGTTAAGCTTTGTTTCAGAAATATTTCGTCTCTGTGGTCAGCTTTATGCTTGTTCCCCCCCCAATTTTCTGCAACTATATTCTACCAACTCTCTTTCGCTGAATGTCCCAACTTCTGTTCATTATTCCACTTTGCTCAGTGAATGTCCTAGCTTTTGATTATATTGTATTTTTACGTGCACTGTGTAATATGCCTTGGATCTGAGTGAGAAAGATGGACTATAAATAAATTGATAATATTTTTTTAAAAATAGCAAGTCGCAGGCAAGTTTACACAAACAGTATAGGATGCCAGTTTTTAGATCAGACAGAGCAGCAGAATAGGCCCTTCGGGCACCACCATTCTACCAAGGGTGTATGGAATTTACCTAGCTAGACCTAGGGTTGCCACTCCAAGTTGAGACATTCCTGGAGATCTGGAGGGGTGAAACCTGGAGAAAGAGGGGTTTGGGGAGGGAAAGGACTTTGGCATGGCATAATTCCATAGAGTCCACCCGCCAAAGTAGCCATTTTCTCCAGGTGAACTGATCTCTGTGGCCTGGAGACCAGTTGTAATTCCGGGAGATCTCCAGCCACTACCTGGAGGCTGGCAACCCTAGCTAGACCCAAGATGTGAGCTCTCAAGGCCAAGTTTCCTTCAAGGCTAGTAAGTGGCAGGTGGTGAAGGAAGGAGGAATGTAGAGCAGAAATGACCTTGCTGTCCAAATTTCCTCTCCCAGGTTCTCTACTGTGACTTTTCCTGTTAAATAATATGCATATTAAATTAACGTTTTAGCATATGATAATATTGGTCAGTATTGAGAGCTGGCAATGAAATGGCTTTTTTTTGTATTCGTGACAATGTATGACTGCAAAGCAGGGCTGGCCCCTCCTGGGAGAGTCCTGGCCCCTTCACAGAACGTTTAGCTTTAATTTAAGGGAGAGGGGAATGACTTGCCCTTTTACGTAGGGAGGAAAATGTGCAACCTTTCCCCACCTTCCAGGGTTCTGGCCAGAGGGCGCAGAGGTAGGGGGCTGGGAACAGCCTGGAGCATTGTAATAATAACAATAACAACATTTGATTTATATACAGGACAACCTAATGTCCACTCAGAGCAGTTTACAAAGTATGTTATTATTATCCCCACAACAATTATTTATTTATTTATTTTATTCGATTTATACCCCGGTCTCCCCACAGATGGGCTCAGGGCGGCTAACAACATTAAAAATACATTAAAATCACAAAAACATAAAATCAATAATAATTTTTTAAAAATCATTAAAATAGTCCAGGAGCAGGCTATTTAAACAAATATTGGGAGTCCGTATATGGATGGCCGAGGGCAGCCCCGGAAGAAGTGGTGGTCTTAGGTGGAAGAAGGAGGACACCCGCTGGCACTCAGCTGGAGGCCCGGCGGAACATCTCCGTTTTACAGGCCCTGCGGAACTGTAACAGGTCCCCCAGGGCCCGGATCTCCAGCGGGAGAGCGTTCCACAACAATCACCCTGTGAGGTGGGTGAGGCTGAAAGAGCTCCTAGAAGCTAAATAGAAAAGAGTCCAGTAGCACTTTTAAGACTAACCAACTTTACTGTAGCATAAGCTTTTGAGAACCAGAGTTCTCTTCGTCAGATGCAATAGTTCTCGTTGTCATCATGGACAAACATAACTACATACAGGAAGCAGAGAGACAACTCTACAACACAACATTCTATAAAACACTACCTTCTGACCCTATGGAGCAATAATGCATCTGACGAAGAGAACTGTGATTCTTGAAAGCTTATACTACAGTACAATTGGTTAGTTTTCAAGGTGCTACTGGACTCTTTTCTATTTTGCTACTACAGACTAACACGGCTGACTCTCCTAGAAGTTGTGACTGATGCAAGGCCACCCAGCTGGCTTCAAGTGGGAAATCAAACCGCGTTCTCCAGATTAGAGTCCCGCGCTCTTAACCACTACACCAAACTGGCTCTCAAACTTGGTACTGAAGGGGAAAAAACATTTTTAGTAGAACTATCTAAGCCAATATATTGGATTGTTGGCATTTAGGAATTTGCTGTTGGAATTGATTTCACAAAGGCTCTGCCAAGTAGCCTTGCCCTACAGTGACCACCGCACCACCACCACATTTGATTTATATAAATTGAATGTTGTTGTTGTTATTATTATTAAGACACTTAAATGCCCACTCAGAGCAGTTTACAAAGTGTGTTATTATTATTCTCACAACAATCACCCTGTGAGGTGGGTGGAGCTGAGAGAGCTCTGGAAGAGCTGTGACTGACTCAAGGTCACCCAGCTGGCTTCAACCAGAGGAGTGGGAAATCAAACCTGGCTCTCCAGATTAGAGTCCTGCCACTCTCGACCACCACACCAAACTGACTTTTCCCCCTATAGTCTGTCCCCCTGCCCCATCCATCCGTCCGCCCGTTGTTCGTCTCTCCATCCATCCATGTGAATGGAAATGTTTCAAAAGAGGATCTTATTTCCTGTGTTATGTGCGAGAGCATCGCTTTTTCACACTGGCAAATGCCTCGCCCGCCGTTGCTTTAGGCAGGAAAAGCCATTCCCTTGGAAGGCCGTTCTAATGTGTTAGGAATAGACATCATTTAATGGTGCGTAAAGGAGAACAGGCGTGACTTCATGCAGATTGGCCCGTGTGATAGCTGCATTTGTAGGAAATGAGATTTAGATTTTTAAAAATGTCTGTTCCCCTTGTGGCACCCTGTATTAAACCATATTTACATTTAAAAAAAAAACAGCAACAGCCGTAGCTGTTATAAACAGAAGGGGTTGTGCCCCTGAAAGACGAACCCAGTTTTTATTCCAGCATCAGCTTCCATGGCCTATGGAAGTCAGTTCTAGAGTAAAAGCATTGTAAATTTCCAAGCCCCCCCCCCCCAGACTTCGCTTTTTTGGAGGTCTGAGAAGCCAGACTGAGTGGAAACACTGCCTCTTTCCTTGCAGCCTTTGTGCTCCCCCCCACACCGTTCGTGGAGAAGTAGCTTAGTTGAGTGGGTGGAGGAAACCTCGGCAGGTGCCGGCCAGGCCAGGGGCTGCCTCTGCCAAGGAGGAAGCAGGAGAGGAGCTCTTCCGTGATCTGATGCTGCTTAGCCAAAGAAGCTGGAAGGCTGCCCTTTGTGATGTGCAGAAGTGCGCTGGCTCTGGGCCAGAGAGCGTTTGAGAGCCAGGGGGGCATTGGGGCTGCGGGGATGTATAAGCGAGCCACCGTGGAGCCCCCTCCAGTAGCCCCAGCCTGAGCGCAGCTTCTTTGCGGCAGAACTTTGCAGCACGTCCGTCTGCAGCAAGAGGAATTGCTGGAAGGCCTTGCAGAGGATCGGCTTCCTTCGCCCTCTTTGGAGTCCCTGTGGCAGCTCTCCATTCTTCTGCTTCTGTCTTTATGAATCGTGCTGCTGAAAAATCTGAGCCACGTGAACCCTGCGTCTCCGGCAGAGCAGATTGGGGCTTGGTTCTGCTTGATCTGGGCCGCCAGTGGCCATCCAGGACTTTCCCCTGTTAGTTTAGTGGCCTGTCCACCCCCAGTTCTGGCCCATCAGTGGCTGCACAATAGGGGGAATTTTCAGCAGTTGCTGCTTGTCCAGAGAGAAATCACAGACTGATGATGTTCTTTAATTCTACACAGTTTTTCAAGAGATGGTTGTGTGTGTGTGTGTGTGTGTGTGTGTGTGTGTGTCCTTTTGCTGCTGGTCCTCTTTCTCCTTAGAAAGGATGTTGTTGCTGTGACTTCCCGCACCCGGGGTTGCCAGTCTCCAGGTGGTGGCTGGAGATCTCCTGGAATTACAGCTGATCTCCAGGCCATAGAGATCCGTTCCCCAGGAGAAAATGGTGGATCCAATGGCATTATACCCTGCTGAGGTCTCTCCCCTCCCCAAATTCTGCCCTCACCAGGCCTTGACCCCCAAAACTCCGGGAACTTCCCAACCTGGAGCTTCCCAACCTGTGATGTGGGGGGCATGTTTGTGGAGCCTGCCATGTCCCACTCCCAAATGCAAATGGTTTTGCGAATTATGCAAGGCACTTGTTTGAGGCATGACTTCGTTTTTCTTTCTCTCTGCTCCTAGCAACTGCCAGAAGTTGAGGAAGGAACAGGGAAAGAGTCGCTCCTGTTTTCATCGCAGGCAGCAGCAAAACATGAGACTGATTGACGGGAGGAGGGGCTTGCTTTCTCCCTTTCTCCCAAATTGCACATTTTTGTATGTGCTGCTTATTGGTTAGACAGGCTAGGAGGAAGCGAGCCGGAGGTCACCATTTCCCTTTCATGTCAATCATAGCTGTGACTTCTCTTGTTGGCTAGAACAATGGAAGGCAGGTGTGAGCTTGTTTCTGGCTGGAGGGTTGGCCCCGACGCTGCCTGCACAGTTTGGCTTCTGTCTCTGAACGATCCAGGAGCATGAGAAAGCAAGCTTGTTCTTTTTCAGAGGGAAGCTGAGAATCCGTCCCAGCGAATAGCTGCAATGGTACAGGAGCTACCTGGACAACTGAGCCCTGTGGCAAGCTAGCCTCGACTCACCCGCTGAAGACTGGACTGCGGGTGTTTTGTTCTCGGCCTTAGAATCTATTCGAATGGCAGGGTGCAACCCTGGAGCAGAGCATGCGTGCAGTGTGTTTTCCCCCAAAGAGAGCATTCCTGACCATAGAGAAATAGCATGAGATGCGTGGAGGGTTTTTTTTTGACAAGTTTGAACTCTTCTCCCAGATTAAAAGCAAAGGCAATAAACTCTAGCGCTGTAAACTGCTTTTTTTTTCTGAATGGAAGACCAGAAGTGCCAGTGGAAATTTACTGCTGGGAATTCTCAGGTGGGCTCCATGCCAACTGCAAAATGGGCCAGCCAAAAAAAACACCAACCAGAGAGAGAAACAGAGAATTCTTTGCACTGAGCTGGAGGGTGGGGAGGGGGGAGGCACAGATGGGTTAATGTGGCTGGAATTAGATTAGCTCCACTTAGAGAATGATTGAGAAGGGGAATAGATCCCGAGGAGTTCGCCGTTTTAGTCTGTAGTTGCAAAATAGTCAAGAGTCCAGTAGCACCTTTAAGACTAACCAACTTTGTAGCATGAGCTTTCGAGAACCACAGCTCTTTTTGTCAGATGCATTGTCAGATGCATCTGACGAAGAGAGCTGTGGTTCTCGAAAGCTTATGCTACAATAAAGTTGGTTATGATGCATCTGACAAAGAGAGCTGTGGTTCTCGAAAGCTTATGCTACAATAAAGTTGGTTATGATGCATCTGATGAAGAGAGTTGTGGTTCTCGAAAGCTTATGCTACAATAAAGTTGGTTATGATGCATCTGATGAAGAGAGCTGTGGTTCTCGAAAGCTTATGCTGCAATGAAGTTGTTTATGATGCATCTGACGAAGAGAGCTGTGGTTCTCGAAAGCTTATTCTACAATAAAGTTGGTTATGATGCATCTGACAAAGAGAGCTGTGGTTCTCGAAAGCTTATGCTACAATAAAGTTGGTTATGATGCATCTGACGAAGAGAGTTGTGGTTCTCGAAAGCTTATGCTACAATAAAGTTGGTTATGATGCATCTGATGAAGAGAGCTGTGGTTCTCGAAAGCTTATTCTACAATAAAGTTGGTTATGATGCATCTGACGAAGAGAGCTGTGGTTCTCGAAAGCTTATTCTACAATAAAGTTGGTTATGATGCATCTGACGAAGAGAGCTGTGGTTCTCGAAAGCTTATGCTACAATAAAGTTGGTTATGATGCATCTGATGAAGAGAGTTGTGGTTCTCGAAAGCTTATGCTACAATAAAGTTGGTTATGATGCATCTGATGAAGAGAGCTGTGGTTCTCAAAAGCTTATGCTGCAATGAAGTTGTTTATGATGCATCTGACGAAGAGAGCTGTGGTTCTCAAAAGCTTATGCTACAATAAAGTTGGTTATGATGCATCTGATGAAGAGAGCTGTGGTTCTCGAAAGCTTATGCTACAATAAAGTTGGTTATGATGCATCTGACGAAGAGAGTTGTGGTTCTCGAAAGCTTATGCTACAATAAAGTTGGTTATGATGCATCTGATGAAGAGAGCTGTGGTTCTCAAAAGCTTATGCTGCAATGAAGTTGTTTATGATGCATCTGACGAAGAGAGCTGTGGTTCTCGAAAGCTTATGCTACAATAAAGTTGGTTATGATGCATCTGATGAAGAGAGCTGTGGCTCTTGAAAGCTTATGCCACAATAATATTGGTTAGTCTTAACGGTGCTGCTGGACTTTACTATTTTGAGAAGGGGAAGAAGCAGAAACTGGAGCTGAATCCATAAAGTATTGTTCTGTACTCATCACTTCGTTGACGCTGCAGGGTTTGTCCTGACCTGACATTGCATACTTTGGGATAAGAGACAGAAAGAGAGGGAGAACGCCCAGAGGGGACTGAAGGTATTTGGGTATTATTGTGTACCAATCTTCAAGCAGAACACAAGAAGATTTCTCACCACCACCCACAGCCAACATCAGATCAACAAAGAGACAGCGAGAGATTCTGCACCTCCTAGAAGGTGCTTTTCTTGCAGCCCGCTTTCTGCTTTCCCCTTCTGCCCGTTTTTTGTCTCTCCTGCACAATCCAAACGGCTTCTGCTTTACACACCCAGTTCCTCCTCTCTGCACGCTCTGATGGGGCCTAAACGGAGACCCTCTCCTGACAACTGGGAAACTTCCACAGACCACTAACGGGTCAGAGGCCCTTTCCCCGCCACACTCTTCGTGGTACCCTGAGAGTAATTTCGCTGTTTTGTCTGCACAGGGATGGGCAAATTTCCACCCCGAATCTCTGCCCACTTTTGAGTGCTCTGAGCCGGGAGTCAATGGCGGAAGCTCAGTTTTGACAGGAGATGAGACAGCACGCGAGGGCTTTTGCTTCACTGCCGGTCCTGTTGATAATCCATCCTTAGATTTGCTTCAAGAGGAGCCTCTGGGGCCTGGACAGATCAGCTGACCGTTGCAAAGCAAGCATACCCTGGCTGCTTGCTTTGCACGGGGCGCATGTCAGGTTCCTGCCCGGCTTTAAGAGGTTGCTATAAATGTGATTGGCCTGTGAACACCCAAACCCCGCGTGGTGTTGGGATCCAGACGTAGGTGCGAAAAGCAACTGCTAAGGGGCATATATGGCTCTGGGGATGGAGCGTTCATTCTCCCTCTACTGATGCATCCCGAGTCCCCCTGGGCCCTCCCCGTGTCTGCTTCCTGCTGCTGAAATCTTCCCCTAGCAATCCCAACGTGCGCCTCGTAGCACATGCAGAATGCTCCCGGTATATTCTTTTGACGTTTTCCAGGGCATGCCCCTTTGTGGGCAAGGCTAGGAATGTCTCAGTGGGCAACGAGAGCGCCCCTTTTCAAGCATCTGCCTTCAGGGACCCCTTTGAGCTTGGTCTGCTCTGCACATTTCCCGGGAACCCCAACTCCATTGCAAACATTTGGGGCCACCCTAGGGGTACTGGCCAGGCCAGATGGCTCTCCCTCTTGCTTATCTAGAACCAGTTGTGGACTGGGAAGTGAAAATGGGCCTGGAGCAAGCCCAGTTCAGTAGTCTGTGTGGTAGACTAGCCAGTGCTCCAGTGCTGCTCATTTCAGTGGGGCTAACCGTGGGCTTTAGGTCACCCACTGCATCCTCTCCCAGGCTGGCTGCAGCTCAGGAGGAGAAAGTGGGGGAACTGACAGCAGCTATCATTGCTGCTGAAGGGTCTGAGCCGAGTGGCCCCGGAGGCTTTGGCCACGTTGCTGGGGCTTGGCTCTGCTAGCTCCTGGCCACCAGAAATTTCCCTGTAAGTGAAATGATCAGGCTACCCACTGGAAGAACACACCCTGCAGTGCACGTTGGGGGATATTGGGCCTTTAACTCAGAGGAAAGCTCTTGGTGGGTTGCAGTCTTGGAGGGTCGGGGACGTCAGGAGCAAACTTGGTCCCGGCAGTGCCACAGTGCTCAGACCTGACCGGGGGTGGTGAGTGGGGCAGCTTGGCCTTGCCCCAACCTCACCATCACCGGCTGAGCACCTCCCAACTCAGGCCCATTGAGCAGCAGCCTGTTAAGAGATGGCAGGCAACGCTGCACCCGCTGTGGTCATTGCCGCTGGCTGGGTTCAGCCCCAACCGCTCAGCTCGATCTCCTCCCAGGCTGGTTCAATGGCCCCACCCACCCCATTGCAGGGGAAGACGGGTGATGGCAGGCCAGCTGTCTTTTGGGTGTGTGTGTGTGTGTGTGTGTGTGGCCATTGATCTTCCTGCCGAGCATCTCTTTGATGAGGTTCCCAGGAATGTTGGGGATTCCTTGGGGCACATCTTGGAAAGCCCTGAACTGTATCATTATAAGCAGAAGCTACAACCGAGTCCCCCTTTGAAGAAAAAAGCTGCAATTTCCACTATACAGGAGGGTCTTCTGCCTGCCCAGTTTGGACATGCCCTGGAATGTAGTCTGCTGCCATTCCCAGATCCCGGCACGATCCTGGATTAGTGGTGGCAAAGGAATGGCACCCTGTACATGCTCTGGTTGACTGTCACGCTTCCAGTTTTGAGAATGGGTGTCAGGCCTGGTTCAGTCTGTGTCCTGTCCCCTTGTATTGCTTGGTACCCGGTGAAGGGAGCTTGGCTCTCAAAAGCTTATACCTGGGATATTTGGTTGGCCTTTACGGTGCTATTGGACTCGAATCTTGTCCTTGTAAGTCCTGTTAATCTCTTGTGAGGATGATTGACGGCACAGAGGCTGGCTAACGGGGCTGCTAAAGGGCTGGAAGGGTCTGCATCTGGGCCCTCTCCTTAACATACTTTCGTCAGGCCTCCAGTAAGGTTAACCTGGGCCGATTCCAGACGACTAACCTTAAATCGCTCCATGCCGCCCTCTTCCGGATCGCGACGGGGAAAATGCGAAATATCGCGCGAGGAAACGCGATATTTCGCATTTTCCCCGTCGCGATCCGGAAGAGGGCGGCATGGAGCGATTTAAGGTTAGTCGTCTGGAATCGGCCCTGGGGCAACCACAAGCCCTTGAGGAAGGCGTTTGTGCTTCTGGTGACTCATGAGCCCTGGCTCTGGGCAGTGAGTCAGCACTAGAGACGGTCACGAACTGAAGCATGAACCAAAGTTCGGCACAAACCGAGCCGGTTTGTGGTTCGCAAACCATCGGTTCATCAGAGCCCATTTCTGACGAACTGCCACGAACTTTAGGCCGGTCCGTTTGGTTCATTTTTTGGTTTGTCACTGCAGATAACCTAGCGCTGATCAATCAGTTTCCTAGGGAACAGGGGGAAATGGGCATTCTGCAGATCTTCTGTTGACCCGGAAGTGACATTTTGTTGACCCGGAAGTGATGTTTTCACGAACCAAACCGGTTTGTGAACTGGGGCAAGTTAGTGGAAGTTTGTGGTTTGTGAAACACGATGAACCATGAACTACATGTTTCCCTCTCCAGTTTGTGCCCATCTCTGATCAGCAGTTACCCGGCAGAAGTTGCCCCACAGCTTGTCTTGACCAAAACTGAACCTGCGGCTGCAGTTTTAAAAGATCACATCACCTGCCAATGGTGACATCATTTCTGAATACGAACAAGAATGCCACAAAACAGCATGCAAACTTTCGAGTTCTCTGGAATTCCTTATCAGGCTGAATGTTCAGGGTTTTTTTTTTTAAAAAAAGAGAGAGAAAAGTTTTTTCAAGGCACAGTGTGACAGTCAAAGCCTGCATATTTGTGTTCTCCTCCTCGCTCCCAGCCAGCCTGATGAAGAGTTCTGCATAACTCCAAAGCTTGTCATGATATTTTGCTCTGCGCAGACCCTTGGCGGCTGCTTCTCTCTCTGCATGGGAGGGAACCATCTCTCGGCACCAGGAGATGCAACAGGCAGAACGCCCCCCCCCCCATGCAATTCTCCCCAAGGCTGAATTGAGGAGACAACTTTTGTTGATTTGGTTTGCAAAAGTTTCCCAACTTTTGTTGATTTGGTTTGCTTTGATTTTTTTTGTCCTGACAACTTTTATCCTCTCCCTCAGACTCCTCAGCCTTTAAGGTGTGTGTGTGTGTTTTAAATAGATTGTTATTGTTGCCTGCATGTTTTTGAAATCAAAAAGTCCAGTAGCACCTTTAAGACTAACCAATTTTATTGTAGCATAAGCTTTCGAGAATCTTTCGAAAGCTTATGCTACAATAAAATTGGTTAGTCTTAAAGGTGCTACTGGACTCTTTTTGATTTTACTACCACAGACTAACACGGCTAACTCCTCTGCGTGCATGTTTTTGGAATGTATTTTTACTTCCTCTGTAGCCTGTTTTATGGTGATTGCTTTGTAAGAGGCCATGAGAGCCGGCATAGAAATCTTTGGAAATAAGTAACAGGCAGTTTCCTCACCCCACCCTCTGGACCAGGAAACGGGGCCCGAGCCAAGCTACAAGTGACACCTGACCCAGGTTGCAGCTGTAATGGAGAGCCAAGCTGTAAAATCAGGACGCCTACATTTCCCATCAAAACTTGAGGGAAGCTGACAAGTGTCCAACCTGTGTCAGGCGTCACTTGTAGCTTGGCTCTAAGGGCAGGAGCAGGTTTCAGCTGTACCCTCGTGGCCTTGCTCTCTCTGGGGGAACCACTGAGCCCGCCCCCCACCGGGCCTCTGCCATACTGAAACTTTCCATATTGACTGGACACAGGGTAGAGAGGCGCTTCTTTTATGTTGGTATTTTGATTGATTCTTGATTGATTGATTGATTGAGGGCTGCCTTGAAGGTATCATCAAAAGGCAGAGATTTTTTTTTAAATCAACATTTTAATTCATTTTAACAAGCAACCCCATAAAGTAGGCCACCGCTATCCCCATAACGTCGGTGTTGTGGGGGGTGGGAAACATGGGGAAACTGAGGCTGCGCAATTATGGCTTGCATGGCCAGCCAGGGAGTTAATGGCTGAGCCGAGTTTGTACCTGGACACATCTGAATTCGTAGGTCATGCTCTGGATGACTCGGGAAGCACACTTTTCTTGGAGTGGCGGGAAGGCAGCAAGAATAACAGGCACCTGAAAACGTTCCTTCGTGCTCCTAGGATTGCACGTTGTTAGGCTTGGCGTGCAGATGTTGCCTGGGGAAAGTGCAGAATGCAACTTCTGGACTGAGCCCATTCCTATGGAGAAAGCTTAGTGTGAATCTAGGCCAGTCTCAGTATGTGCAGCGAGTGGATCATGCAAGGCAAGGGTCTACTTGCATGCAAGCCAACCTCTGTAGCAGGGGTGGCCAAACTGCAGCTCGGGAGCCACATGTGGCTCTTCTAGACATATTTTGTGGCTCCTGGAGGTCTCTGAGTATCGCCATGGCCATACATTTAATTTAGTTTGGCTTATTTCCCTCCCTCCCCTCCCCTCTTTCCATGTTTTTCCCTCCCTCCCTTTCCTTCTTTCTTTCCATGTCTCTCTCCTTTTTCCCCATTTTTTCCTTCTTCTTTCTTTTCATGTCTTTCATATTTTCAATAAAAAATGTGAGGTTGCTGGCTCTGACCTGGGGACTTTGGGGGTGAAGCCTAGCAAGGATGTGATATCACTTTTGTGATGTTACTTCCAAGTCAAAGGTCAGATGATGGCTCTTCCCAAGCTCCACCCCTTCCAATGATGTCACTTCCAGCATACTGCACCCAAACCCCACCCCTTCCTGTGATATCACTTTCAGGACACTCCCCCAAACCCACCTCTTTATCTGAAGTCACTTCAATGCATCATGTCTTGTGGCTCTCAAACATCTCACGTTTTTTCTATGTGGCTCTTACATTAAACAAGTCTGGCCACCTCTGCTCTGTAGGCTTTCTATGCACAGTGTGTGTGGAAGTGGGAGGGGTGCCCTTCTTGCCTGCGTGGCATCTGGAGGTGTTGCCCAGAGAAAGTTCATCGACCCCTTCGGAACGGAAGCATGACACAGGCATCCAGTCCCAGAGAGAAGGTATTTATTTGCTTGGTTGTTGCAAAGGCTTGGTAGGTGTACCTGCACTGCCCAGAAGGCACGTCCCACCCCAGAGGTGGTGGCAGTTCAGCAGGTATCACTAGAAGATGCTATTCTAGTTCTTTGTAGTTTCGGGTGGGTAGCTGTGTTGGTCTGTAGTAGAAGAGCCAGATTTAGGTCCAGTAGTACCTTAAAGACCAATGAGATCTCCAGGGCAGGGGCTTTCGACTCAGGCGCTTCTGGACCTGTGTCTCGCTCTAGTTCTTTATGACATTGCTGCCATTTCGAAAACTCAGGGCAGAGTTGCAGTTCATCCTTGGGGGCCCCTGAAAACCAAAGACTAGCGTGGAAAATAAAATTAATTTCTGCTATCCGTGAGGAGAGTGGCTAGAGAGTGGGACTTGTAATGTGAGCAGGGCTCATTTCGAGGGGGAACGCGCCGGAACGCAGTTCCGGCAGGTCCCCAAAGAGGTCACATGTCAGGTGGCCCCGCCCACCTGACTCACAGCCATTTTGGGCCCATTTTGGCTTGGATTGGGGCTGAAACGGCCCGGATCGGGCCTCTGACAGGTGGTGGATCACTCTCCCACTCATCAGTGAAAGGGCCATTTTGGGCCCGTTTCGGCCATTTTGGTCCTCCAGGTATCACCAGGGCTCATTTTGAGGGGGAACGCACAGGAACGCAGTTCCGGCAGTTCCCCAAAGAGGCCACATGTCAGGAGGCCCCACCCACCTGACTCTCAGCCATTTTGGGCCCGTTTCGGGCTGAATTGGGGCCGAAACGGCCTGGATCGGGCCTCTGACAGGTGGTGGATCACTCTCCCACTCATCAGTGAAAGGGCCATTTTGGGCCCGTTTCGGCCATTTTGGGCCTCCAGGTATCACCAGGGCTCATTTTGAGGGGGAACGCACAGGAACGCAGTTCCGGCAGTTCCCCAAAGAGGCCACATGTCAGGAGGCCCCACCCACCTGACTCTCAGCCATTTTGGGCCCGTTTCGGGCTGGATTGGGGCTGAAACGGCCCGGATCGGGCCTCTGACAGGTGGTGGATCACTCTCCCACTCATCAGTGAAAGGGCCATTTTGGGCCCGTTTCGGCCATTTTGGGCCTCCAGGTATCACCAGGGCTCATTTTGAGGGGGAACGCACAGGAACGCAGTTCCGGCAGTTCCCCAAAGAGGCCACATGTCAGGAGGCCCCACCCACCTGACTCTCAGCCATTTTGGGCCCGTTTCGGGCTGGATTGGGGCCGAAACGGCCTGGATCGGGCCTCTGACAGGTGGTGGATCACTCTCCCGCTCATCAGTGGCCTGATCCTGACTATTTCGGGCCCCTTTTCAGCCATTTTTAGCCCCTTTTTGCCATTTTGGGCCCAATTTCAGCCCTGAACGGCCAGGATTGGGTCCAAAACAGCCAGGATAGGTGATGTCGGGGTGTGGCATATGCAAATCAGTTATACTAAGAACACACTTCCGGTAATGGCAAGAGGCATGGCATATGCTAACGAGCTATGCTAATGAGCTCCTCCAGCTCTTTTTCTACGAAATGACTCCCGAATGTGAGAAATGTGAAAGGAAGCAACGAAAACAAGGTCAGAGAGATTGCACTGCGGCTGGTCACAAGGGTTTGGTGTGTGTGCTTTGGGCAGTCATGTTGCAGTGGAAATGACCAAGGCTTGGTGTGGAGGGAGCAGGGGAGCAGGCAGAGGCACTGCAGGCTCCTGGAGCACCCCATGAGAGACTGTGCTCCTCCCAGCCGTTCCCTCCCCCGTGTGAGGAAGAGGAGGGTGCTTTCTGGGTTTTACTCTTGCTGCTTACCAACCTTCCTGGTAGGTATGAATCGAAGCCTGGAGGTTTTGCATTCAGTTCCTTCTCTCAGCGGCATGTGGCTGAAGACCCCCCCCCCTTTAAAGTCCCCATGAGTGGTAGACAGCCCCTGCTTTCCGTGCAGGAGGTCTCAGTTTCGATCTCCAGAGTCGCCAGAGGCCCGAGGCGGTAGGAAAGAGCATTCTCTCCCAGGAGCATGGCTGACAGACAGAGTCGCCATGACTGTAATTAATGAGATGGAATCTGCGGCAGGCAAGAGTCTAGTCCAGTAGCACTTTAAAGACCGGCAAGAGTTTCCAAGGTATAAGCTTTTGGGGAAGGTATAAGCTTTTGTTTTGCAAATTTCTGGGCCTGTAGCAGGGGTTACTTTGGGTGTGTATGGGAGGAGGCAGTTGTGAATTTCCTGCATTGTGCAGGGGGTTGGACTAGATGACCCTAGAAGTCCCTTCCAACCCTATGGTTCTTTGATTCTAATCAAGCGCCCTTTGTCAGATGCCAAATAAGGAGCTGGACTCTCGAAAGTTGATACCCTGGACATCTTGTTGGTCTTTAAGGTGCCACTGGACTCGAATCATTTCTTCTACTGCAGGCCAACTACCTACCAGAAATTATCTGCAGAAGGCAGCTTCACAGATGGCTAAAGGGGCCAGGGTCCCTGAGACAGATGGCATCTGATGCTTAGAGTTGCCAGCCTCCAGGTGGTAATAGCCAAAAAAACTGGGCAATCCCCGGTTCAGTTGCACTATACAATAGTGGGAAATCCCACCTGGGAATTAACAATATCAAATCTTTTACCTCCAATATATATTAAAGTGACCAGTGCTAGTGCCGCTATATAGATCGTATCGGCATCACCCTCCGGGTCCCATGAGTGAATAAAGAAGGACACGGTAGTCCATTGATGCCCCTGAGGAAGTCCGCGGGATGAAATCTGTGGTTTTGACAGTTTGGGCTTTGTATTTTTGGATCTCCATCTTTCCACCGAGTCAACTAAAGATCTTTGGAAGAGACCTTAAAGAAAAGAAAAAAGGCATTTACTTTGAGAACTTGTAAGAATCTTTGGATACTTACCTTCATGTGGTCCCGGAGCAACTACCCTGATTCCGATTGAAAATACAGGAGGGGAGTGTTCCATCCGTCATTGATTATGTCTTTTGTATGTATTGGATGCATTTCATAGAAATGATTTGTTGGAATTGTATGAATATAATGAAACGGTTTTTCCTGGAATGCATATAATTGGTTGAGCACTGCTCACTTTAATATATATTGGAGGAATAAGATTTGATACTGTTAATTCCCGGGTGGAGCCTCCAGGTGGTGGCTGGAGATCTCCCAGAATTACGAGTGATCTCCAGGTAGTGCAAGCCAAGAGAGCAAGTATCAGGAAGTTTTGCTCCATTGGCAGGCAAGAATGGGGTTTTATGGCTTATACCAGATGTGGCCAACCCCGAGGCCTGTTGTTGCTTGCCTGTCCAACGGACATGTATTGGGCGTACTGATTTCCTGCCAGTTTGGGACACCCATAGTCCAGCATTATGCTACCAAAATGCGCAAGAGCAGGGGAGTGACGTTAAATCCTCGCCCTCCTTCCAATGGTTTCCTGTCATTTTTTTTCACCCTCCTACGTTTCCTGCCGCCGGAAACCACTTGCATGCTGCTACCCTGTCAGATCCTCTACCCTGCCGTCAATACTGGGCACGTTCTGCTTCCAGCGCCTGAACACGAGGGCCCTTCGTAGAATACATTGCCACATAGAGTTATGAGCAAAAATAAATGGGGAAGAATTGTGAAATATTCCGCCCCCCCCAACACAAATGGGGACCCGAGACAGGTTGCAATTTCTATTGTAATAAGTATTGCAGTTGTAATAAATAATCAAAATAATTAACCCTCACCCCTACCACTGGGCAGTGTGCAGGATTCCGTCCTGGAATCCTCCAACCCTCCGCTTTCAAGCCTTTATGATGGGAAGATAACATTGGAGCAGCCGGGCAGTGTCTGAATGCCTCCAGTGTCTCTTATCAGCTGGTATGTCTGTGCCCTGAAGCAAAACCCTTTCTTTCTCAAGCCATCAAATCTCCCTTTCAGCCTGCCGCTCTTCCCTCCCCAGCAGTTCACTTGGGAAAAGTTCCTGCTCAGAAGTACATGACGGACGTGTCTCCTTTAATTCTAAATGCATAGCGGGCAGGCTGTAGCTTCCATCACCCAGCCTTCTGCACACTCACGTTCAGACCGTCACTTGGTTTATTATTCCACTTGCGTAGAATGTGTTTATTTCCTTCATTTATAGCCTGCCAAAGCAGCTTACATCATTCTTCTTGTCCTCCAATTTATCCTTAACAACAACCCTGAGGGGTAGGTTAGGCTGAGAGTGTATGACGAGGTCACCCAGCAGGCTTCCACGGCAGAGTGGGGATTTGAACCTGGGCCTCCCAGATCCTGGTTTGACCCTCTACTCACTGAATATAGATTTGCTCATGGGAGGGAAATAGAATTTTTTAGCATCTGTGGCTCAGATTTTGGGTTGCCTCAGTGTAGTGTGATCCTGTGCTTACTTACAAGTAAATCCCCGTGAGTCACAAAATTTATATAATCCAATAAAAACGGATTACCACATTCTCTCTATTATTCAAGGCTTTTCCTTCTAGAATAAAGGGTGGAGTCAGGTCTTGGTCAGGGCACCAAAACTATGGTACTCTCTACCAAGGAAAACCCACGTCCCCCCCTCCCCTTCTGTTGCCATCTTCCACCAACTTTTTTGTTTGGCATTCCCTCAGTCCTCCCTCCTTCCTGCCCAATGTTGTAATTGTTCTTTTTTACATTTTAATGTGTATTTTAGCTCTGGTTTTAATTATTTTAATGATGTGTTTTTGGTTGGTTTTAATGGTTTTTAAGATATGATTTTATGATATTTTCCATGGTCAAAGATCCAGAGGAGTTAGCCGTGTTAGTCTGTAGTAGCAAAATCAAAGAGTCCAGTAGCACCTTTAAGACTAACCAATTTTATTGTAGCATAAGCTTTCGAGAATCAAGTTCTCTTCGTCAGATGCATGGTACCATGCATCTGACGAAGAGGACTTGATCTGACGAAGAGAACTGTGATTCTCAAAAGCTTATGCTACAATAAAATTGGTTAGTCTTAAAGGTGCTACTGGACTCTTTTTGATTTTATGATATTTGTTTCTTAGCTGCCTTGGTGGCCCTTAGGAAGGCAGAAAGGCAGAGTATGGGCTTTGTAAAATAAAGAGCAGCTCCTGGAATTCCTGTGCCTGCCACGAAAACCTTGGATTGGGCCCCAGCTTCAGCATCCTTAAGACCTGGCGTGGGGATTGGGATTTCTGCTCTTTTCATCTGGCCCTGTTTGTTCAAAGCTCTGCAGTAGGCGGATGCCCCTGAAGCGGGACCAGAATGCTATTAAGACCCACAAGATGGGAGAGAGGGCCACCCACACCTGGGCTCCAGCCCGCTTTGGAGGGCTCCAAGTTGGATGCCCGTTATTCCCATTCCCAACAAATAAATATGCCCGTCTCTTCCTTGGAGACTGTATAGAAGCCACCCCCTCTGCAGCAGGGGATGCTGCCTGCGAAGCGTGTCTTCCTTTCGGTTTCAGGGCAGAGCTGTGGCCAGCCTGCAGCTCGTACAGAAGCTGATAAATCTATCAAGAGACCAGTGGGCTGAGAAGGGAGTTTGTTCTCTCCCCCGGCTTCTGTGTCATGGTGGAGTTATAGAAAAGAGCAAGAGTCCAGTAGCACCAATAAGACTCACAAAATTTGTGGTAGGGTCTGAGCTTTTGTGAGCCACAGCACACTTCTTCAGATACAGCTCGAATGAGAGTCCGTCTGTCCTTATATCTTGGAGAGTGGAATGATTGCAGAAGCCGAATGATAATAGCTGGTGAATGACAATAGCAGGTGTGAGTGGATAGGGTGGGGTATGCAGAGGGGTGGTGGGTGTGGAGGAATCAGCACTGGAAAATGAGAAAGGAAGTCTATGTCTTGATTCAGTCCAGGTGGATGCATTGTCTTGAGCTTCGTTATCGGTTGCAATTCAGCAGTGTGGAGTTATGTGATTCTTGCTGTAACAGACTAACACGAGGAGGCCCACAGTGGAAGTACTTCCTCCTGAGTAAGTGAACATAGGAAGTGATTCACAGGACCAGAGATGTTATGAGCAACTGCAAACTGCAGTCCTCGGTAGTATGTGGGGCATTTTTGAGCATGGCACGAGCAGTCCAGCTTTCAAAGCTTAAGATGGGAGGGGGTCGATCTGTCTGCCTGTGTTGTATATTTTTATCCTGCTCTTCCTTCGAAGCGCTCCAAGCTCTGTACATAGCTCTCTCTTCCCCATTTAACCCTTACAATGACCATGTGAGATAGATCAAGATGCGCAGCCGTGTTAGTCTGTCTATAGCAGTGGAAAAGAGCGAGAGTCCAGTAGCACCTATAAGACTAACAAAATTAGTGGTTAGGGTAAGATCATACCCCACCACCACTAATTTTGTTAGTCTTACAGGTGCTAATGACCTTGTGAGTTAGATATGTTGCACTTCTCACTTTCGGCCTGCCCATTGTGCTTCCCGGTTTGATCCATGAGTGCTTGTGCCGTGAACCTCTCTTGCTGGCCTAGAAAAGCTTCCCCAGCCTCCTCAGACTCTACAGTGCAAGGCACTGGAGGACTTCGCAGTTGTCTGTTGGGATTCTGTAGCAGTGGATTTCCCACACTGTGCGCACAGGGTGTCTGTGTGTGGAATAGATGCACCCCAAGACCCCTTTCCAGTGGTACGGCTGAAGATGGATGTTTTGAAGAAATGCAGTCTGAGAGAGAGTTGCAGGGACCCAGCCTTCCGACGGCTACTGTCTGTGATGACGCGTCAGTCTAGCAGAAGTCTTCTCCTTTTAGGCAGTGGTAGGAAATGAGGAAGGGGACAAATCATTGCATAAGATGTGGTTCTTTTCCAGCTTCGGTTCAACTGTGATATTTCTGTGTGGGCACGATATAAATAGATGTTGATGAAGTTCTATCTTCGTCACGTTTGGGCTGTATTTATATCCTGTAGATTAATGGCTAAATCAGGATTTCCCAGAGAACAGCAATAAACTTCTAAAATGGGGAGCTCTCCCTCCTTTACTTTTTAGAGCACCAAAGAGTAAGAATTTCCTGTCTCCTGTAGTCTGACCGTGCTTCCTGACGGGGCGGACCAAAGCCTGAGGTCAGTGACTCATCCAGGGTTGTGACAGACAGCCTCTTCTAAGGGTGGGTGATCCCGTTGCATCTCTGCATCAGGAGGGCTTGAGGATCTGCTTGCACCCAATACTGAGATGTGGCAGAATGCCTGCCTTCTGCGGGGGCCAGCTGAGAGCAGGAAAGGCAAGAGGAGCGGGCAGCCTCCCCCCTGGGTGGGTGCTTGGGGTCCATGGAAGGTCTTTGCAGGAGATCTCCCCCCCTGGATGGGTGCTTGAGGTTCATGGAAGGTCTTTGCAGGAGATCTTCCCCCCTGGATGGGTGCTTGAGGTTCATGGAAGGTCTTTGCAGGATATCTTCCCCCCTGGATGGGTGCTTGAGGTTCATGGAAGGTCTTTGCAGGAGATCTTCCCCCCTGGATGGGTGCTTGAGGTCCATGAGAGGTCTTTGCAAGATGGATGCTTGAGGTTCATGGAAAGTCTTTGCAGGAGATCTTCCCCCCTGGATGGGTGCTTGAGGTCCATGGAAGGTCTTTGCAGGAGATCTCCCCCCCTGGATGGGTGCTTGAGGTTCATGGAAGGTCTTTGCAGGAGATCTCCCCCCCCCCCCTGGATGGGTGCTTGAGGTCCATGAGAGGTCTTTGCAAGATGGATGCTTGGGGTTCATGGAAGGTCTTTGCAGGAGATCTTCCCCCCTGGATGGGTGCTTGAGGTTCATGGAAGGTCTTTGCAGGAGATCTTCCCCCCTGGATGGGTGCTTGAGGTTCATGGGAAGTCTTTGCAGGAGATCTTCCCCCCTGGATGGGTGCTTGAGGTCCATGAGAGGTCTTTGCAAGATGGATGCTTGAGGTTCATGGAAAGGCTTTGCAGATCTTCCCCCCTGGATGGGTGCTTGAGGTTCATGGGAAGTCTTTGCAGGAGATCTTCCCCCCTGGATGGGTGCTTGAGGTCCATGAGAGGTCTTTGCAAGATGGATGCTTGAGGTTCATGGAAAGGCTTTGCAGATCTTCCCCCCTGGATGGGTGCTTGAGGTTCATGGGAAGTCTTTGCAGGAGATCTTCCCCCCTGGATGGGTGCTTGAGGTCCATGAGAGGTCTTTGCAAGATGGATGCTTGAGGTTCATGGAAAGTCTTTGCAGGAGATCCTCCCCCCTGGATGGGTGCTTGAGGTCCATGGAAGGTCTTTGCAGGAGATCTCCCCCCCTGGATGGGTGCTTGAGGTTCATGGAAGGTCTTTGCAGGAGATCTCCCCCCCTGGATGGATGCTTGGGGTTCATGGAAGGTCTTTGCAGGAGATCTTCCCCCCTGGATGGGTGCTTGAGGTTCATGGAAGGTCTTTGCAGGAGATCTTCCCCCCTGGATGGGTGCTTGAGGTTCATGGAAGGTCTTTGCAGGAGATCTTCCCCCCTGGATGGGTGCTTGAGGTTCATGGAAGGTCTTTGCAGGAGATCTTCCCCCCTGGATGGGTGCTTGAGGTTCATGGGAAGTCTTTGCAGGAGATCTTCCCCCCTGGATGGGTGCTTGAGGTCCATGAGAGGTCTTTGCAAGATGGATGCTTGAGGTTCATGGAAAGGCTTTGCAGATCTTCCCCCCTGGATGGGTGCTTGAGGTTCATGGGAAGTCTTTGCAGGAGATCTTCCCCCCTGGATGGGTGCTTGAGGTCCATGAGAGGTCTTTGCAAGATGGATGCTTGAGGTTCATGGAAAGGCTTTGCAGATCTTCCCCCCTGGATGGGTGCTTGAGGTTCATGGGAAGTCTTTGCAGGAGATCTTCCCCCCTGGATGGGTGCTTGAGGTCCATGAGAGGTCTTTGCAAGATGGATGCTTGAGGTTCATGGAAAGTCTTTGCAGGAGATCCTCCCCCCTGGATGGGTGCTTGAGGTCCATGGAAGGTCTTTGCAGGAGATCTCCCCCCCTGGATGGGTGCTTGAGGTTCATGGAAGGTCTTTGCAGGAGATCTCCCCCCCTGGATGGATGCTTGGGGTTCATGGAAGGTCTTTGCAGGAGATCTCCCCCCCTGGATGGGTGCTTGAGGTTCATGGAAGGTCTTTGCAGGAGATCTTCCCCCCTGGATGGGTGCTTGAGGTTCATGGAAGGTCTTTGCAGGAGATCTCCCCCCCTGGATGGATGCTTGGGGTTCATGGAAGGTCTTTGCAGGAGATCTTCCCCCCTGGATGGGTGCTTGAGGTTCATGGAAGGTCTTTGCAGGATATCTTCCCCCCTGGATGGGTGCTTGAGGTTCATGGAAAGTCTTTGCAGGAGATCTTCCCCCCTGGATGGGTGCTTGAGGTCCACGAGAGGTCTTTGCAAGATGGATGCTTGAGGTTCATGGAAAGGCTTTGCAGATCTTCCCCCCTGGATGGGTGCTTGAGGTTCATGGGAAGTCTTTGCAGGAGATCTTCCCCCCTGGATGGGTGCTTGAGGTCCATGAGAGATCTTTGCAGGATGGATGCTTGGGGTTCATGGAAGGTCTTTGCAGGAGATATTCCCCCCTGGATGGGTGCTTGAGGTTCATGGAAGGTCTTTGCAGGAGATCTTCCCCCCTGGATGGGTGCTTGAGGTTCATGGAAAGTCTTTGCAGGAGATCTTCCCCCCTGGATGGGTGCTTGAGGTCCATGAGAGGTCTTTGCAAGATGGATGCTTGGGGTTCATGGAAGGTCTTTGCAGGAGATCTTCCCGGTGGACTATGCCCCCAGTTCATTAGCAGTGGCTGAAGGGCACTTGTTTGAGTTACTGTTCATGGGCAGCCTCGTGGTAGAGACCGCTGGTACTGCACTTTCCACTTGCTTAACTCTTTCCTTCCTGGTCGGGACGGGGTTTTTTTTGGTGACAAATCTTCAAAAGCAGGCTGTAACAGATGCCTGCTGCCGTTCTGATCTTCCTGCTGAAGATCAAGTTGCAAAACATTCTCTGCATGTTTTTTTTTTAATATTCTCTCAAGTTCCTCATCTGTGGTTTCAACAGTCGGAAAGGTCCTGTAAGCTGAAACTCCCCAGCTGCAAGGCTCTGAATTCTTGTGACGAGAGGACATGGATCGGCCCGTTTTGTGGAGTTGCTGCCAGGGCAGGAGGTGAAGCTGAACGGTGAGTGGGCTGTCTTCCGCGGTCCTGGTCTCCCCCTCCTAAGAGGTTTGGTTCTCTTTTGGAGAGGGCTGAAGGCAGAGGAGAGCTGGTTGTGGAGGGCCTTTTCTCCATGTAGGCTCTTCCTGGTGGCTGATTGAAGTTCTGGGAATGGGCAAGAGGCAAGGGAATCGCTGGTTTGGGGCAGCGCCTTTGAGCTTCTTGCTTTGGAGACATTTCCAAAGATGAGGGTGGAAAGTGCTATCAAGTCGCAGCCGACTTATGGCGACCCCATGGAGATTTCACCTTGTGATTTTCTGTTCTGGTGCTCTTTTGAGAAATCTCACAGGCCTTACTGAGATTCTTTTTTGGAAATCTGCTCAGGATTCACTCACCCCCCTGTGGCACTGGGGTGTGTGTGTCTCCCCTCTAGAGTGTCAGGTGCAAGTCAGGATACAGGTGGGGCAGTGTAGATTTGAATTCTGGCAGGAATGTCCTTTTGGGAACAAAAGAGGAAAGTGGGTTAATGCTGATATCTGTGATGGCGGTAGGTGACTCTTGGGGAAATGACTGTTTTGTGTTTTTGTTGGGGGTGTGTTGTTGTCACTTCTTCCTGCCACATGGATGGGCGGCAACTTGGATTCCTTCCCCGGGCCATCCTTGTGCTGGGCAGGATTGTGTGGGAAGATCCACAGAGAACTGTCAAGCGCTTGTCTTCGTGCCGGTGCCCTGGGACCTTGTACAAGGCGCAGAATTTCGGCTGCTGAAGCTGTTCTGGGCACCTGGATGGGACTGAGCTGTTGACATTGTTCAAGAGTGTCTTCTGGGGCATCTTGCCTGAGGCTTGAAGCGGACAAGGTGGGCTTTCGGTTCCTTTTGGAGTTTCCTGTTTCAGCCCCCAAGAGAGGACACAGGGCCCAAGAGGGAGAAGCACCCTGGGGTGGATAGAGGTGGTTTTAACGAAAAGGCAGCGTTGTGCAGTGAGTATAGTAACAAGCAAGACTAGGGGCTGGGGTTCCCAGTGTCTGGGCACTGAATCCCTGCTTGCTGGAATGCTCCACTCCCTCTTCTTTTCACACCCTTTGTGAGGGGGAGGGAGCAGTTGGAATATTGTCCCCACCCCCCTTTTTAAAGGGGGCTGTCTTCAAATGCAAAGAATAATAATAATAACAATAATAACATTCAATTTATATACCGCCCTTCAGGACAACTTAATGCCCACTCAGAGCGGTTTACGAAGTATTATTATCACGCGAAGTGATGGTATCGCTCTACTCTGCTCTGGTTAGACCTCACCTAGAGTATTGTGTTCAGTTTGGGGCACCACAATTTAAGAAGGATATAGACAAGCTGGAGCGAGTCCAGAGGAGGGCAAAGAAGACTGTGTGGGATCTGGAGACCAAGTCCTATGAGGAAAGGTTGAAGGAGCTGGGCATATTTAGCCTGGAGAGGAGATGACTGAGAGGGGATAGGATAACCCTCGTCAAGTTCTTGAAGGGCTGCCATATAGAGGATGGCGTGGAGCTGTTTTCCGCTGCCCCAGAAGGTTGGACCAGAACCAAGGGCTTGAAATTAAAGCAAAAGAGTTTTTGATTAAACATTAGAAGAACTTCCAGACAGTCAGAGTGGTCCCTCAGTGGAACAGGCTTCCTCGGGAGGTGGTGGGCTCTCCTTCTTTGGAGGTTGACAGCAATGCTGATTCCGTGAACCTGGGCAGATCGTGAGCGGGAGGGGGCAGGAAGGGTTGCATCAGCGCTTACTTCTCGCGGCCCCTTCTTACATGCCCAGGGTAAGGCCGATCGCCACCTTGGGGTCAGGTGGCAATTTCCCCCAGGCCAGTTCGGCTAGGGCTCCTGAAAGTGCTTTGCCATGTTCTGGGCATGGAGCAGGGGGGTCCCTGGGTTTGTGTGGGGGAAGGGGAGGCAGTTGTGAATTTCCTGCTTTGTGCAGGGGGTTGGACTAGATGACCCCGGAGGTCCTTTCCAACCCTGTGATTCTATGTGTGCCCCGTCAGTTGGGACTCCTGTGTGACCTGCAAAACCACTCACGCCGACAGGAGTGCATGAACTTGACGAGAGGGATAAGGTGAAGATGATGAAGTTATTTATGCATCATGTATGTGAACAGACGCTCCCTTCCCTGAAACAACCATCCCCGACAAGACCTCTTGCTGTCAGATACCTGCTAACCTTTAAGGTGCCCCAAGAGGCTCGGTGAGTTTTGATGCAACACGTGGAGGCTGAATTGTGATACATCCCCTCCGGCCTTTTCCCGTCCCTTGCCCACTCTTGCTGGGGCCATGTGTGGACATTAGAAAGGCAGTTGACCGTGTGCTTTGTTCTGGCCTCTGAACCGAGAGATGGCCAAAGAAGAGATCGTTTTGTGTCCAGCCACAGATCTCAGGCGTGCAGCCCTACGGTGATACTGGCTGAATCAGAATGGGACCACAGAACGTGGTGGAGTTGGCTCTAGCATTGAGTGGTGGTTAATCAGCCCTGCTTTTAAAAATAAAAACACAGCATTTGTTTGTCTCTCTGTGTGTACTTAACATTTAGGCAAATCCACACAGGCAAATAAGCCATGGCTATTCTTAGCATGGAGGCTTGTCCTTGCTCTGAAACTGGCCACAGCCCTGGTGTATGTGGCAGAGGGTGCCTCTTGTGTCAAAGCAGGTGAAACCGAGTTGGGAAAGTAGACGGGAACTTAGGGACACATGCAGGGGAAGGTAAAGAGCGAAGGACCAGATAGAGGAAGTGGCTCCTAGAGAAGCACAGAAAGAGAGCGTCTAGGAGTTAAATAATTTTGTTTTCATATTACTCTTGCCTCCCCCTGTTGAAACACTTCTGAGCGTGCTCTGTATTTTTGCTGAGCAACCGTGTCACACATCCCTGCACATTGGGAATTAGGGGAAAGGGTTTCCGGTCAAATGCACCTCAGCTTGTTTTATGCAAACAAGGGTCTTATATCTCTGCCTACTCAACACGTATGGAAACAATCCCCTAGGGTTACCAACCTCCAGGTGGGGGGTCTGGAGTTTTCTGGGAATCGCAAGTGCTCTCCAGAAAACAGAGATCAGGTTCCTTGGAGGAGGTGGACTGTACGGCATCAAATCCCTGCCGAGTTCCTTCACCTTCCGGGACACTGACCCCAAAGTGCCAGGAATTTCCAAAGCAGAAGTGGCAACCCTACGCCAACCCTGCCCTGTACTGTTTTGGTTCCTTATTGCCAGCTGCTTGGGAAGCTCTCTGTGGGATGTGCAAGTCCATTGCAGCTTGATAGCAGTCAAGTCTGGCCACATGACTCACGTCTCCCCCAGCAATCCATTTTGTATCTTTATGGATCTAGATATCGGCAGTGTTTGGTTCAGGCTTGCTGGTGGGCTAGTATTAGTTTGGGCTTAGGGTTTGTCCTTTGACCGGTCTCAAAAAAAGAAAAGAAAAGATGTTTGGTCAAATATTGTCCGTTAATGGTCAACTATTTTAAAACATTGACTTAAAAAGGCAATTTAATCATCAACAGGTTTGATTTCAAAAAACAGGTGACTGAAAAGCTATTACGAAACAAACTTTGTAATGAACTTTATATAACTTTATAATGGTCTATAACTTTGGGGATAGGTCTTCCTAGTCAGGGCAGAGACCTGATGAAATGGCATTACACAATGCTGTGACATCACTTCTGGCTACATAATGAGAAGTGATGTCACTGTGTCATGTGGTGCTCTAGGATTTCTCCAAAAGTCTATGATAAAAAACATGGAGAATGGGGAAATTCCTAGAGCGTCATGCAGTGCAACGGCATTGCTTCCATGTGCCAGCCTTGGTGATGGGGCAACAGGTTGGAGTGGTTGCAAAGAGTGTCTTCATCTAGTTCTCACATTGTCCTCTTTTCTGCCCACTGCTGTCCTGGCCACACTGATCCATGACTTGGTGACCTCTAAATTGTCACAACACTCTCCGCATGGGGCTGCCTTTGAAGACCACCCAGAAACTTCAGCTAGTGCAGAATGTGGCTTCTTATATTTTGACAAGGACTAGTTGGGTTGTTCATATTGGAAGACTTGTTCTGTTTCAGAGGGACATTTTGTGAACTGGGCAGCTAGCTTAGATTTGGGGTATGAATCTCTCATTTGACTGCATTTATGATTATGGTTGAACTGGGCGTTTTTACTGTAAGCATCTAGAAAAAGCAGCCTAGAAAGAATAGGTTTCCCCTGACCATTGCAAAGTTTGTGAAAACAATGGTTTCCCCCGCTGCTGTGCCAGGCTTTCCCTGGCCTCTGGAGTAGGGTTGCCAGCCTCCAGGTAGTGGCTGGAGATCTCCCGGAATTACAACTGGTCTCCAGGCCAGAGAGATCAGTTCACCTGGAGAAAATGGCTACTTTGGGGGGTGGACTCTATGGAATTATGCCATGCCAAGGTCCTTTCCCTCCACAAACCCCCCTTTCTCCAGGTTTCTCCAGGTTTCACCTCCCAGATCTCCAGGAATTTCCCAACTTGCAGCTGGTAACCCTACTCTGGAGAGCAGCGTCGGGCCTTGTCGTGGTGGCGGTGGCCTCCTCTGGAGGGCCCCAGCACAGTGCTGGGCCTTCCCATTGCCTCACTGAACCTTCCCGGGTCTCTAGAGGGTCGTGCCAGGCCTTGCCGCTGCCACAGCAACCTTCCCGGGCCTCCGGAAGCCCTGAGGAGGCTGCCAAGGTGGCGGGAAGGCAGGCTGTGTTGCCGACTCACTTCTTAACCCCATGGAGTGCACCTGCGCTGGGATAAAAAGTGAGTCGTTGGCAACGTCGCTTTTATATATTAGGATTTAAAGTGAGTATGAATTTGGGATGGATTGATAAATTACATTTGGAGACGATATGTCTTTTTTAAATAATATATTCAATGAAAAGCATGCATTTTTCTAGGAAATCTGATTGTTGGAGGCCTCTCTCCTGCCCTTACTAATTAATGGCACCATAATGAAATTAAAAAAACAAAGCTACCTCCTACCCAGGGGCATTCTTGGCTTCCGGGGACATTTGACAGTTTTTGCCTGGGGGTCGAACGGAAGGCAATCTGTTTACCAATCAATTGACAATATTGGCTGAATAATTTACTGATGTGGCACCACAGTATATCTTGGTGTGCATTTTGGAACCCTCAGCTCAGAGTTCTCCACAATTTATTTATTTATCTTATCTCCTTTTATATTTCTTCTTACGCCCAGTGGAGACTCAAAGTGGTTTACATCATTCCTCCGTTTTATCCACACAACAACCTTGTGAGGTTGGGGTTAGTCTGAGAGTGTGCGACTGCCCTAAGGTCACCCAGCAATCTTCCATGGCAGGGCAGGGAATCGCACCTGGGTCTCCCAGCTCCCATTTTGACACTGTAACCTCTACCCGATGCGGGACTTGATGGTAGCCCTGGGGGCTTCTTCATCGTTTCCAGGGAGCCATGGGGTGGTGGGGGGGGGGGGACTGCATGGACCATGCAGCGGTGAGGGCTGCCAACCGCCAGGTGGGGTCTGGAATTCTCCCTGAATTACAGCTGGTCTCCAGACTTCAGGTCCCCTGGAGGAAATGGCAGCTTCCCAGGTGGATCTGTATGGCATGACGTCCCTGCTGAGTGCCCCCCTCCCAACTCTGCTCTTCCAGGCATCAACCCCAAATCTCCTGGAATTTCTAGGTGTGATTTCTGTGAACCTGGGCAGATCCTGGGAGGGAGGGCAGGAAGGCTTACATCAGCACTTAATTCTCACAGCCTCTTCTTGCATGCCCAGGATAAGGCCGATTGCCACCTTTGGGTCAGGTAGCAATTTTCCCCAGGCCAGTGTAGCTAGGGATCCTGGAGGTTTTTTGCCCTCTTCTGGGCATGGAGCAGGGGTCACTGGGGTAGGTGTGTGTGTGTGGAGGGTAGTTGTGAATTTCCTGCCTTGTGCAGGGGGTTGGACTAGATGACCCTGGAGGTCCCTTCCAACCCTAGTATTCTAAGCTAGAAGGGGCAATCCTACAAGAGGCTCTGTCCATTGGTAATGAGCAGGCCTGGGTGTCATCTGGCATGGAGGAGAGGGATTCTGGATCCAGATGGTCCGACAGCAGGGCTTGAATGAGACCCCCCCCCACCAAATTCAGCCACACCTGAAGCTTGCTGTGACCCCCCCCCCCCACTCCTGCCACACCAAAAAAACGGTTATCAGCCCCAGCCTGTCTCTCTCTGCCTCTGCAGCCTTTCATTTTTTTGCTTCGGACGCCCCTTCCTTCCCTTACACGTTTTTGAGGCCGCCCTTCAATCGCTTGCCAAATCTATTGCCTAGTCCAGGGAAAGAACGCCTTTTGCAAGGGTTTGGTACTGGGGACTTGTTTGCAGAAATAGGTGCCGAGGAGCCCCACCCCAAGGCAGAGAGGAGGAGGCCGGGCTGTCCCGTGTCCCGAGCAGCACCGCGGCCAAGTCATTGCCTTGAGTCACCAGACAGCAATCGCTTCTCCTCCTCCTCCATCCGGCTGATCGCTCTTTTTGTGTGGCGCAAAGGAGTGAGCCGGTGCAGAGGAGGGCAAGGCTCCTGCACCCGTAATAGCTGGATAGGAGAGAGAGCGCTTTGGCAGGGAACGGGATCGTTTCCCCCACCCCAGCTAAGCTGTGCCTGCCACAGAATTCCTTCACAGCCCGTAGAGATCTGGGAGCTCGGCAGCTCTCCTTTGCATCTAGGGACCCAAGGCAGTGACCACATTTGTTCTGGATTAAGGTTGCCAGGTCAGGCTTGGCAGATTCCTGGTGATTTGGGGATGGTGGAATTTGGGGAGTGGGAGGAGCTCAGCAAAGATATAATTCCATACAGTCTACCCTTAGGAGCTGCCATTTCCTCCAGGATAGTAAAGAGTCCAGTAGCACCTTTAAGACGAACCAACTTTATTGTAGCATAAGCTTTCGAGAACCACAGCTCTCTTCGTCAGATGCATCATCTGACGAAGAGAGCTGTGGTTCTTGAAAGCTGACGATGCATCAGATGCATCTGACGAAGAGAGCTGTGGTTCTTGAAAGCTGATGATGCATCTGACAAAGAGAGCTGTGGCTCTCGAAAGCTGACAATGCACCTGATGAAGAGAGCTGTGGTTCTCGAAAGCTGACGATGCATCTGACGAAGAGAGCTGTGGTTCTCGAAAGCTGACGATGCATCTGACGAAGAGAGCTGTGGTTCTCGAAAGCTGATGCATCTGACAAAGCTGTGGTTCTTGAAAGCTGACGATGCATCTGACGAAGAGAGCTGTGGTTCTTGAAAGCTGACAGTGCATCTGATGAAGAGAGCTGTGGTTCTCGAAAGCTAATGCTACAATAAAGTTGGTTCGTCTTAAAGGTGCTACTGGACTCTTTACTATTTTGCAACTGCAGACTAACACAGCTAACTCCTCTGGATCTATTTCCTCCAGGAGAACTTATCTGTGTAGTCTGGAGAGCAGTTATAATTCCAGAAGTACTCCAGGGCCTACCTGAAGGTTGACAGCTGTGGGTTTGTTCTTTACCTAAACATACCTCTCCCTCTCTGAAGCAGCTGTACAGTGTGACCTCTCCAAAGACCTTTTCTAGCCTCTCTCTAGCTCTTTGATCCTTAATATCAGCAGATGAAACCTGTTTGTCGATGCCTCCCGCCCTGCAAGGAAGTGGGTGAATGCCAGGCCAGGGTCCCTTCACAATAGTCTTCTGGGGGGGGGTCTCCCCTTTACATGGCACAGCCTTTTAAAAAAGAGCACAGAATGCAAATGTGGTATGCTGACCATTGCATTGTGAGCAGCTACCTACCTGCCAAACTTTCATAAATTCTCTGCCCCACCACCCCCGCCATGTTCTATGTTTAACCTATTTGGAGGCCATGTGGTCCAAACATCCATGGTAACTCGCCTCTCATGTGCTGCAGAAGTCATAATTGCAGTTCATAAACTGTTCGTGTGGGGATAAAATAAGCCAGAGGTGGGCAAATTTTTTTGACTTGAGGGCCACATCTGGGTCTCAGCTCCACTCCTGTTTTAAGGTTCTGAATTGGGCACCAGCTGTTCCCAGTGCTGGAAATGGAAAGAACGGGCATCCAAGTCACCAGCACTCCAAAGCGGGCTGAGACTGAAATGTGAAGAACGGGGGGCTGCACCAAGGAAAACGAAGGAAAAAAGATCAATTAGTGCAAAGGGAGGAATCTTTAATAATTGTACACTCCTACGTGTTTCATGTGCAGCTTTATCATGGGAATCTTCCCAATTCTTAGTTCCCTTCCCGTATATATGGGGAATCTTCCGGGTTCTGTTTAGTTCTCTTCCGGTATATATGGGGAATCTTCTCGATTCTGTTTAGTTCCGTTACCATATATATGGGGAATCTTCTTGATTCTGTTTAGTTCTGTTCCCGTATATATGAGGAATCTTCCAGATTTGGGAACGGAACTAAACAGATTCTAGAAGATTCCCTCTGATAAAGCTGTATGAGAAACAGAAGGGCGGTCTATAAATCGAATGTTATTATTATCATTAATTTGCCCAGCCCTGGGCATTAATGCCACAATTGGTGTCTGCAGCTGAAACCCCCCAGCAACCATTAAGTTGTGTATTTTGCTTTGCTCTGAGTATTTGTGTGTTGGGTGTTGATGGAGGTGCGGAAGAAACTTTTATTTGGAGTAAGTAGGCTGCTGTTTTTCTGTTTCCTCTCTGATGCCCAGGACAATCAGGTACTGATGGTTTTCTGTAGATATCACTTGGTTTTCCAGTGAACGGATCTCTTATGTCTTATCCTCTGAATCTTTCCTTTCCCACTGTATGTTCGAGGGCATCGGGGGCATTGTTGAGGAGTAACAGTGTGTAACTTTAAATGGTGATTGTTCTTTTGTATGTTGTTTCCTGGCTTTTGGTGGAAGCCTTTGATTTATGGTTTTCGTGTGTTCACTTGCCGTTTTACCTACCTTAAGTCCCCAAGTTGTTGGCAGAAAGGAAGGCTTATAAATAGTTGAAATGAATACATGTGGGTGCGGCACCAGCGATTGCAGAAACTGTAGATGTGTTGTGGCTGTGTTTGCTTTCTGGGGATACGTGAACATCCTGTCGGAACGGTCATAATCTTGAATAGTTTTATTCTGACTAAATAAGTCAGTGCTTCCAGCGTTTGTGCATATCTTTCACTGCTGCCTCTCAAGGCTTTTTTGGAACCACGGAAGTCACAAGGCAGGCAAAAGGTGAAAACTTTGTAGTACACGTTGGACACGGATGTGAGTCATTCTCTAGAGTGTTGGTGGCTGAAGTTGGGACTGTGTGCGATTGTCCCAATGACATGCTGCGTGTGTGAGAGAGGCAGACTGGGGCGGGGCAGGTGGGAAGTCAGGGCACGGGAGGAGCTGACTTCGGAGCAGACATGGATTTGGAGGAAGTTGATTCAAGTGCTGCGCATCACATGCGGCTCTGCATTGCTGTGGTTGCAGTTGCAGCACTGAGATGGCTCCCAGGCGTTGCAAGATCCCTTTCTCCATCATTCGAGAATAAAAGCTTTTCTGCGTTGTGGTTTTTGCTAATAGAAACCCAAGGGAGACAGACTCAGTACTGTTGAGATTGGCCTAAGGGGAGATCCTAGGGCAAAGGAAGAAAACACAGGGTTTTGTAGCTGCTTTCCTGAAAGCCTTTGGAGTGCTACAGAATTCTCTTAGGCTAGATGCTAAAAAATCAGACTAGGGATCCATCTGTCTCACAGAGTAGCCAAAATAGTTGCTCTACAAGTAGGGTTGCCAGCTCCAGGTTGGGAAATTCCTGGAGATTTTGGGGGTGGAGCCTGGAGAATGTGGGGTTCTGGGAGGGGGGAGTTGCCCTGGGCAGTGCCAAGCCACACTACGCCACTGCTTGCAAGGAGTTTTGCCTAAAGACTTGCATGCCACAGAGGGATGCCCCATTCCACCACCTCACGGAGGAGCATATGCGAGTCCAATCTCATACACCGAACTCCCCATCCTGTGTGGTCCTGATCCGTATCACGGCTGTGCGTGCACGCAGTCTGTTTTTTCAGAGTGGCAAAGCTCTGGGACTCTCATTGTGTCTGTTTGGGCCCTTTGTTACAAACGAGGCTGTTCATCACATGTGAAGAAATCCAATATGCTGATGGGTCAGGGCTCCCTCAGTGCCGTGCTGACTCTTCCTCAGGAGGGCTTGTACCCGAGGGTTGCCAACCTCCAGGTGGTGGCAGGAGATCCCCTGGAATTACAGCTGATCTCCAGGCCACAGAGATGGCTTCCCCTGGAGAAAAGGGCAGCTTTGGAGGACGGGCTCTGTGGCATTGCAACCTGCTGAGCTCCAGCCCCTGGCCCCAAATCTCCACGAATTTCCCAACTTGGAGCTGGCACCCAATCAATGCTCTTCGCAATTGTTTTAGCAATATTTATTTATTTACTTACTTATCTTTCTCTGTCCTCAAATTCTCATTTCGTGTGCCTTCTGGGCAACTCGCATTTCTTTGGCTTGTGCCTGCGCTCCTTCTTTTTGGCGTTTGAGCAGGCTTTCCATTTTTAAAAGGAAGGGTTCTTGCCGTCTCTTTTTCCCTGACTTTGCTTATGAGTCACACTGGCAACCTCTTAAATTTGGTGGCATCTTTCCCGGTTCATACTACAAACTTTATTTGGGATCCCTCTGTTGTAGATTTAAATACCATCGAAAAGGGCCTGGCCTTCTTTGCTCTCCTTTTCAAATTCCTTATGTCCAGTTGCCTCATATGTTATTACAAGTTTCTTCTTCTGCAGTCAAACGTGGCTGTGCTGGGCATTCCGGGCAACTTTCCATAAACCTTGAATAGCAGCAAAGCTCTCACGTCTTGCCCCTGGTAGCGCTCTGGGCTAAGTCCAAAGTCACGTCTCCTCTAGTTGGTTCCGAGGCAGAGTCTTTGTGCCATGGGCTGTTGGAAGAGGAGGATTCAGCACTGTCCCTTTCCTCAGGTTTCAGAGGGGGGCAAACCAAAGAGTTAGAAAGATAGAGAGGTCAGGGCCCTCTGTTTACTGCTCTGACTGTCCCTTTGATATGCAGATTGCTGTTATCAGGATTTCCTCCTCCTGACTTCCTCCCTCTCACTTCTTCTCTTCCTGGCATTGTTCCAGGCAACACCTCTCTCTGTCTCCTCCCTCCATCTTGACAGCATGGATGCAGGCCTTGCCCTGCCATCCATGTTCATCCTTAAACTAGATAGGTAGTTAGGCTGTGTCTCTCCTCCTTTCCTATCAGAGTATGGAGTTCCTACAATAAAGAACTCTTTGTTTCTTTTCTAAATATAAAGCAAGTGTATGATTTGTTATTTTCTCTCCTGCGCACACACCAACCAGCAGAACGAGCTCACAGCCGCCTATAATCACGCTTCCTATGCCAAATGATAGACTCTGCTAATGGCCCAAACATGGAATCCTTTAATTAGGTTTCTGGGGCCTGCATAACTATTTGTTTATCATGGGCCATTTATCTTTTGAGGTAATCTTTTTTCAGTGGCCCGAACATGACTTTCCCAGAGCGTATGAAGCTTGTTGAAGACTCCCTTTGTCCCAGCATTTCCCACCCCCATCTTTTCCTTGGCGTTTGCGAATCATTGACAAGGTCCTGGTGAAACCAGAGGGACTTAAAGGTCACCCTGATGGGTGACAGTCTCCTGTGGAACTCTGACTCATTTCACACTTCACTTAATCAGCAGTTTAGTTTTAAGCCAACTGTCCTTGAAATTTAGTCCCTCCTGAATTGGTTTATTATCGCACAGCTTAGTTCTGTGTTCACTTCAGCCTTTCACACGTGATACCTTTTTATTTTTAATGCGGGGCAAAAAAAAAATTGGGGCTAAGTTTAAGTACAATTAATCGGGCTTGAAATGCTGTAATGGTGAAGAGAAACTGTAGTTTGTTATAGAGCTAACTCCCTCTGGAGTGACATAATGCCCTTTGTCAAATGTCCCGTGCAAAATGATTTAGTACTCGTTCCGTAAACCAGATGTACTGGGCCACATTTGGTTCACGGATCCCTTTTGAGGGCTCTAAGTTGGAGTCTCTCTACGGGAGACACCTGACACATGAAAAACATGAGTTGGGAGATGCAGTGTTAGCTGGGAAGGGTAGTTTAAAAAGACAGAGCTGGTGGCAGGGCAAAGGCTTTGCTATACACTGAAGCTGTGTGAAGGGGCTGTGAAATGCCAAAAAGGAAACTTCAGCCCATTATAACCTCTCCAGGTCCAAGCCCGGCTCTGGAAGGCAGCTCCAGCCCATTTCCATTCCTGGCTGCCCTCTGGTTGCCATCCCACACAGTTTTAGACTGGAGAAGTGAAATTGACAGAGCCTTTGGAGAGATGAAGATGAAATTAACAAACCCTCTGAGGAGCGATCTCTGCCAGCTCTGTCTTTTTAAACTATGCTTCCCAGCTAACATTGCATCTCCTTACACTTGCCGAACATGTGCTGAGGCATCGTGTCTACAGGGGCTCTTGGATGCCAGCTCTTCCCACACTGGCCTGCCTTGAAGACAGGTAGAGAGCCTGATACGGCCCACTCTGTGACTCTTAATGGCACTCAGCCCTTGAGCTCCTTTTGGGGACCTTTGGCTATCGAGCTGATGTTGTGGTCCGGTGCTTTCCATCCTGAAGAGTAAGCCCAGCTATCTCCATCACAAATAGAGTTGCCAGCCTCATGGTGGGTCCTGGAGATCTCCAGGAATTACAGCTGATCTCCAGGCTACAGAGATCAGTTCCCCTGGAGAAAATGGCTGCGTTGGAGGGTGGACTCTATCCTGATGTCCCCCCCTCCCCAAACCCTGCCCTACCGAGACTCTGCCCCCAAATCTCCAGGAATTTCCCAACCCAGAGTTGGCAACCCTAGCCACAAAGTGAAGCACGGCCCTTGGCAGCTGTGAGGGACGACACCTCCCCTGCCTGCTGTTTAACTAACTGAGCATGAGCTCGGATGTTGAGCCTCCAGGGTCGGCTGTGTTTTTTTCCTCCTCTTGTACAAATGTGGTTGTGCTCTGCCAGGTGTGGACCTGACACAACCCTCACTGAGGAATCTCCAGCAAGGTGACATGGGGGGTGGGAGGGCTGGCGTCTGGGCCTCGCTGTAGTGGTAGAGCATGTGGGGTGAAGAGAGGCTTTGCAATGGCTTGATGGGATCTGAAAGGACATTCCGCACACGTTGGATAATGCACTTTCAATGCACTTTATCAGTCATTTGAGGCGGATTTTTTGTTCCGCACACAAAAAAATCCGTTCCAAATGCTCTATAAAGAGGATTGGAAGTGCGTTATCCAACGTGTGCGAATCACTCTTGGAGAAGTGTGGTGAATGGAGAGTGGAGAAGGTAGGAAGATAAGGTTGCCAACTCTAGCTTGGGAAATTCCTGGAGATTTGGGGGCGGAGTTTGGGGAGGGGGGGTTCTCAGCAGGACGTGGTGCCATAAAATCAGTCCTCTGATGCGGCTGTTTCCTCCAGGGAATGGATCTCTGTAGTCTGGAAATACATTGTAATTTGGGGAGAACCAGTGTGCCAGTGTGGTATAGTGGTTAGAGCAGAATCTGGGAAACCCGGGTGTGAATCCCCACTCTGATATGGAAGTTTGTTTGGTGACCATGGGTCAGTTGCACACTCTTAGCCTAACCTACCTCACAGGGTTGTTGTGGGGATAAAATGGAGGAGAGGAGAAGGAGGCGAGCTTCTTTGAGTCCCCATTGAGGAGAAAGGCAGGGATAAATAAATAAGAACTTCCTGACCCAGGTATGGTTGCCAAGTCCAGACTGGGATATTCTTGGAGATTTGGGGGGTGGAACCTGAGGAGGGTGGGGTTTGGGGAGGGTGGGGTTTGGGAAGGGGAGGAACCTCAGTGGGGCATAATGCCATACAGCCCACCCTCCAAAGCAGCCATTTTCTCCAGGGCAACTGATTTCTATGGCTTGGAGATTAGTTGTAATTCCTGGAGATCTCCAGCCACCACCTGGAGTCTGGCAACCCTGCTATCTGGAAACTGGTATTTCTGCTTGCTGGGCATCCAGGGCTTAGCAGGGATCGGTCTAAAGTTGCCCCCATTGTGTGTGTGTGTGTTTGTGTGGGGAAGAGGGGC